>NW_027211693.1:9622500-19392500 GCF_022749685.1 Semicossyphus pulcher | reverse complement strand
TGGAACGGTTCATTAATGATATTGCATGTGGGGCATATAGGTTCCTTGAAGTGACGAGCTTTGCTCTTGAAGAATGAATTAGAATTGATGATAAATATTGGGTGATGTAATTTGAAAGAACTTAATTTAATTGAACACGCAACCTTCTGCTCTAGAGTCAGACACGCTACTGTTACACCACAAACCCAGATTTTTTTCTGCAGGAGTAGCATTTTAGAGATGAAAATGTGGTGGAACGGTTCATTAATGATATTGCATGTGGGGCATATAGGTTCCTTGAAATGACGAGCTTTGCTCTTGAAGAATGAATTAGAATTGATGATAAATATTGGGTGACCTAATGTGAAACAAGTGACCCTGACGTGATTTGAACACGCAACCTTCTGATCTGGAGTCAGATGCGCAACCGTTGCGCCACAAGGTCAAGAGTCTTCTGCAGTAGTAGCATTTTAGAGATGAAAATGTGGTGTAACGGTTCATTAATGATATTGCATGAGGGGTAAGTAGGTTCCTTGAAGTGACAAGGTTTGCTCTTGAAGAATGAATTAGAATTGATGATAAATATTGGGTGATCTAATGTGAAACAAGTGACCCTGACGTGATTTGAACACGCAACCATTTGATCTGGAGTCAGACGCGCTACCGTTGCGCCACAAGGTCCAAAATCTTCTGCAGTAGTAGCATTTTAGAGATGAAAATCTGGTGTAACGGTTCATTAATGATATTGCATGTGTGGTATATAGGTTCCTTGAAGTGACGAGCTTTGCTCTTGAAGAATGAATTAGAATTGATGATAAATATTGGGTGATCTAATGTGAAACTATGAAGGACAAAAAATGACATAAGCATAAATAAATAAATAAATGAATAAATGATCAAATAAATGCATATATACCAAATAAATACATAAAAGGGCTATTATATATTAATTAATCAATTTACTTATTTATTTCTACATTTATTTATTTATTTATTCATTTCGACATTTATTTAGTTATTTATTTCTACATTTATTTCTACATTTCCACATCTATTTATTTATGTATTTCTACATTTATTTATTTATTTCTACATTTCCACATCTATTTATTTATGTATTTCTACATTTCTACATTTATTTATTTATTTATTCCCACATTTATTTATTTATGTATTTCTGTGTCCATGTCGTACGAGGAAAAGTAAATATGCAAATTGAGTGGGTGGACCTAACGTCACTCTGAAGCAGGATTGGTCAGCTGGGAAAACCAGACCGTAGCAATCGATTACTATCAACTCTAACCTTGGTAACATAATTGCTACTCCCGCAATGGCTTCGTCTGGGAGGCCGCTGCCAGATCTGCTGCGGGATTTAGCTAACCAGCTTGAAAACAGTAAGTTACACCTGTGCAGATCGATCATTTAACAAGTGCGACCACAAAAGTGGTTATATAACAAAAAAAACAAAGGCTACTGTACTAACTTAAACTGAATTCACCGACCATGTTGTTATTTTTTTCTGCAGCACCGGCTGCTGTAAACGCGGCAAATTCACGTCAGCCGTCAAATTCACCTCCACCATCACACACACCCGCACACCCAGTTGACGGTGGGTTTCCGCAATTAACGTTTTGTGATACGAAATAAGAGACTGTACGGATGAAAAAATTAAGAATGTGTGTCAGTTTGGTTGTGTAGACTAATATGTAATTCAATCGGTGATGATGGGTTTCTTCAGTTGCGCTGTGCAGTTATAAGTGCAGTTATTATTATGTCCTAAAATGCCTGTTGTCTTCACTTTATCCTAGCCGAAGTTTCAAGACTGTTTGGCCCGTACAGACAGGGAGGGAGAAGGTTGACAGATCGGCGATCCCTTGCTGTGCCCGCACAACTTTATTCTTACACTCATAACTTCTGCTGTCTTAACGATAAAAATGTGGAGCTAGTCCCCAATCGATTTGCCAAACAGAGGCTTGCTGCTGCAGGATTGGGGGATAAACGTCTTACATTTCAAGGTTTGTATAGAATCATAATCACAATTTAGACCCTTTTTTGGAGGATGTCTGCTGTATGTGAATTTATGATTAAAATTTTATTTTATTGTAATACACTATTATAATATTAAGTACTTTTTATGTTAGTAATTGCCTTTGTTATACATATCCTCTGTCTTCTCTTCTCAGGCAGTCAGACAAATTCAACTGAGTTCAGTGACTTCCTCTTAGCAGCATTTCCAAAACTCAGAGAGGGAGGGGGATTTGAACTGCTTAAAATTTCTGGAGCAACACGAAGTCGCCAACTGGTCATCATCCCCTGTCCCAATGACGGCTACCATGTCCGACATCTTAAAGATGCACAAACCCAGATTGGTCATGCTACCATTTTCATTCGACCTCTTCAAAGAAATCTGAATGTGGAGCCTGTATGTTTCTCATTTAAAAACTGCTCTTGCAGATTATGAATGTCAGTTACATGATTATTTTTTGTGTGTAATTTTATTCTGATCTCCTCTACAGATATGTCAACCAGGATGCAGTAGGGAGCTGGTTGGACCACCTCAGAAATGTGTCAGATGTGGAGAAGAATTCCCTTTTTCAAGTATTAAGGCTCATAGTGATGACTGCATGAGGTATTGCTCTACATAGTTAATGTATCATATTTGTCAGCATGTATAGTCATATATCAAGAAAGGGGGCATACAGCAGGGCACCTCCAGCCAGCAGTTGTAGAGTGTCTTGATAGTGACTGTGTGTATGTGTACCTTGCAGTGCGAAATGTATTCAAAAACAAAGAGTGCAAACATTGTGACATACAGCATCTTTTGATTGAAAGTATGGGCCCAAATAGTCCTCTTTTTATTTAAAAAAAGTCACTTTGTAAAAGGCAAAATGGGGATTTCTGCATGTCCTGGATATTTTCTAAGAACTGTAACTAACTGTTGAATTTAAATTTATTTTCAACTCTTGTTACTACATTGCTGTTCTTTTGGAATTGTATCTTGCAATGTGATCAAAACACTAACAAAAATCACCTCTTTATATCTAAGACAATTACAGAGCAGTGTTGAGGGGCAAATGGAGGTTGCCACAGAAAGTCCACGCACTCCCCAACGTGAAGGTAGATTTGTGAGCTCGTTGACAAGACAGCAGGAGAGTCAAACAGCAAGGGCCAGCAACATGGACAACTCAGTGCCCCATCAAGGAAATATGCCTACAGCTCAGATTATTGATTTAGATCCCTTTGAGGAGAGAGGCTTTTCTGGTGTGTTACATGAAATCTGCACATTACTGTATATATTATATATGGATATATATAATATATAGATTAAATCATATTTTTTTGTATTTCCTTTTTTTTTTTTACTGTTATAGATTGGAAAATTGAGCCAGATCCTGCCGAAGCAGCAAATAAGTTCAAAGAAGAGATTTCAAATCAGTATGCGACTGGAAAACCACTAAGTCTGGTCATGGATCTTGGAGACAGTGCAGAAGACAGGGAAAGGGCAATCCTTGCTTTTTATAAAATGGCTCATGTTGAGTGGGCTTCCCCTTTGGCATGCACACTGAAGGGTAAATGTCTTACACACTAATACAAACAAAAAAAACTAAAGATAAAAAATGTTAACCAATTTATGTTTATTAATTTAACCTATACTTCTACAGGGAATAGAAATGTAATGTTACATCTAATCACAAGGAAAGTAACAGAGGTGGACAAACACATTAAATGACAGATATTAGATAGCAAAGTGCAGGCTCAGTTAAAGCAGTCATAAATGGGTAGAGAATGATTATTTGGAATTTTCTGTAAGTTATGGAGCAGTAGAGGTATTTAGATCTGTAGTTGCCATCCCAAATTATCACATACGATTTCTAAACAGCAAACGATATTTTCCTTACTATGTTTTTTTCTACTGATTTATGCAATGTGTGTCTTCTTCTTTAGGAGATCCAGCAACTGGTGATGGTGTGACTCGCCATTTCTTTGCAACAACCATGTCCAAACTTCAGTATGGTTTTGACATCAAATTTAGTAAGTAAAAAATATTATTTTTAATTCTATTTATTTCACTGATGTTTTGTGATGCATTGTGACTGAGCTTGTTTATCAGCAATGGGGTTCTTTGTTTGGTCTCTGCCAGTCCCACTCTGAAAAAAAATCTGTCCCCAGACAAGTACAATAATCCTGCCTGATTGCTGCATGTGCATGTTTGTGAATATATCTGTTTCTATATCTGCTAATTGATGGAATGAACTTTACAAATGCTGTATGACAGCAGAATATCTATTTCCTTTACATTACCTTATATATGGTTTGACTGTTTTCTTTTATTTTAAGCGCCAGGGGGAACACTTCTGTTTGAGGGTGAGAAAGATCATTTGATTCCCTCCACTTCCCATTTCCTTCTGGAGAGCGACTTCTTTGTTGTTGCTGGCCGAATGATTGGTCATTCATTTCTACATGGTGGGCCAAGCCTTGGGGGACTGAGCCCAGCAATCCTGCATGTGCTCTTTGGTGGATCCCCAGAAGAAGCCACCATAGATATAAAGGACTGTGCTGACCTTGATATCCGTGAGACAATCAAGATGGTATGATAACTTTTTTCAAAAACATTTTACCAAGAATAAGTAGGGGTAAAACAGTAAACAGTATGACATTGGAACAAAATTGTCACTGAGTATTTTTAGACTAATACTATTTCAATACTATTTATTCAGCAGATCAACATAGATAATTCAGCAATCAAATCATGTTCTACTTTGCACCACCTGGGAGTGCTTGAATAAATCACTCAGTTATAGTGACAGATGCCATTTTGTAAAATGTTATTTGAGCAAACATGATTTTAACAAATTACTTATTATAAGAGAAACCATTTGTACTGAAGCATAATGCATTCACTTGAGAAAAAAATATTAGTTTTTCTAAATTCGCAAGATTTCTGAAGAGATTGTTTTATAGATTTAAGTATTTTCATGAAAATAACACATCTCCTTAATCAGAAAAACGTAACAAATATTTTTTTCTCAAGTGGATGCATTACGCTTCTGTACAGATGGCTTTGTTTTTGCTTGAGTAATACAAAAACTGATAATTACATTTTTCATGTGATTTGAAACAAATGTTTTCTGACTCAATTCATTAATAACTTCAATTTAGAAATAAAAATAACCTTTTCATATATTAATGTTTGAAAACAAAGTGTTCTTGAGATATCAATTATAATTTCTAATTTTCATTATAAGCTGGATGGTACAGCAGAATTATCAGCTGATGTAAAGGACACCATCAATGAGCTGGCAATGTCCTGGGATTTGCCTCTAGTCACATCTGAGAACAGGAGATGGCTGCTGGACAAACTCCTCATCCATGCTGTGAGTATACTGTACTAAACAGATCATTGAAATCCCACTGGACAGAGATGGAGTTTTGACTGAATTTTCCACATTTCGGCAATTTGGCTTTTTTCCCCCTGTGAGATACACAAATAAACATTGATGGGTTTGTCATAAGAGCTTCGAGTTGAACAGAAGTAAGGCTGCTTGGCTTTTCTGTTGTGATGCATATGTTTTACAGGTCCTTCGAAGGACTTCCAGACAAGTCAAACAGTTACGACGGGGGTTAAAGGAGACACTGATTTGGCCTTTGCTAACAGAGAGGAAAGACACAATTCCCCTTCTCTTTCCAGGGACATCTGATATGCAGTGCACACCACAGGTAAATGCTCAAAGTCAAAAACACTCCAACTAGCCCCAGGAAGTTGGTCTTATTTTCTACTTTCAGGAAGCCACTGGTTTCAGTACATTTCAGTTAATTATATAAGTTGCTTGACTGAAAAATAATCATGACTATTTTGCTGATCATAAAATCATTCATAAATAAATAAAATCATTCTTCAATTTTTTTAAAGACAAAAAATGCAGTATATCTCAGCTTTTAAAAATATGATAGATTGTTAGTTCAACTAAAAAAGATTTTTAAAGACTTCAATTTCGACTATACTTTAACTGTAACTTTTAAAATTGTTTCTGACATTTCATAGACAAATTAAGATTAGAGCTTTAAAAATATTTATTAGATTATTGTTTAATGAAACTTATTGTTAGTTGCAACCCTATACTTGGGAGAGACCTGAAGGGAAATTAATCCAAAATCCTTATAATAATTTATATTTATTATAAGCTTTTATCAGTGTGTCAACTATGTCTTATATTTATCTGTATGGCATTTTTATTGTACTTTCTTGGCTGTTTGAAAAAGCAGGTGATAAATGATTAAAAATTATTTTGTCAGATGGTCTTGGAAAAGATAAACTGGCCTTCACAGGACCAAGAGGAAGAGAGTGATGTATCTTTGGAAGATGCATGTAGGATCACAGGATACCTTCGCACGTTCATTGAGAATGGTAAGTAGATGTGTAATTAATGTAAGAGTCCTCCCAGGTTGTTTAACTGGAGGTCTGTTTTATATTGTACTGATTTTACAAATTAATAACATAAACATGTACTTTCTTCTCTCCTGTGGTAGCCTCACCAAACCTACTTGGGAAACTTGTGCGGTTTTGGGTGGGCTGGGATGTACTTCCCAGACAGTTGGATGTTGAAGTGGTGGAGAGCAGCTTCCCTGGGTCATCCACCTGCTTTCATCTCCTTAAACTCCCAGCACATTGCAAAGACTATAATATCTTCGAAAGAGACATCCTTGCTGCTATCTGGAGTGTTGATACTGGTTTTGGATTGGTCTAAGGAGTGTGCATGTGTTACTGTCCCCCAGTTCAGCATATCATAACTGTAGAAAATGTTTTGCCTTTGGCTATTTAAAAACTGTTATCGTTCCTGGGGAAAAAATGCAACTAGTTCAGTTAAAAATCATTTGAGTGAGACCAAAAGTAGCACATAGTTCTGTCAGTGTGCAACCCTTGTCAAAAAAGGAAAAACCCAAGTGTAATTAATAACATTAATAATGGATGCATTCCATTTAGACAATAGTTCAGCACTCGGGTACTGCGCCTGCTGGGTCACTGTTATTTCTTATTGGGACAACTGATGAAATGCAGCCAATGTCAGCATTATCATGTACACCTGTACTTTTCCTGCATTGACTTTGAATTCAAAAGAACTCCATTGAAAAAGAGTCCATTGTTTAAAGTGAGACACCCTGAGTTCTTGTTCTTTTATCTTCTTCTGAAAGAGGGTAGAAAAGCAGATTGTTGTGCTGCCTGATTCGCAGAATGTCTCTTTATTTACATTTCAGCTAAATGTTTTAGAACAAGAAATCTTTACAACAGGACAGTTATTGTGGTTTATGAATGTTAGATAACCATAAGAATTAAACATGTTTTAACCTTCTAGATGTTCGTGAGCATGTTGTACATTACAGAAGGTATTTTATATGAAGACTGTTGATAATAAAATACATAAAAACACTTGATGTCCTGCCCTTACCATTTGTCAAATGTAAATTTCATTATGTTTGTTATACAAGTACAAAAAATACAAATCTCATTTATAATCGTTAAATGTATAGCAAACTCACTACCCCTTGCTTCTCCATTTAGCTTGAACCTTGTGAATTTGGAATTTACTGGAGCATTTCTGACAACAGGCTCACAGTTTGTATGTAGACATCCAACACATTGGACAGAGGACCGTCAGGCTCTGGTAGACTTTCTACTTCCTGCTCAGTCAGCGAGCGCTGCAGTTCAACTTCAGGGACAACAACATCTGGATGTCGATGACCACATGGTCCAGGCCAGTCAACTCCATACTCTATGTCAACCTGTAATTACAGGAGATACAGTTACAGGGTCTGTTCTACCAGAATCAGTGATTGTATTCATTATCTAAAGACATGAAAGCCGTCCTCAAACTGTGTAACTGGTAACTTAATAAAACCTAGTTTTAAAATAACTGGTTGAACGTATCAAATTCTCAATTCAACATTGTAGCAACAATTTTAAAGCTCCATTTAGTTACTGGATATCAAACTACTTTAGTAGTTTGGTCATTGACATAAGTGTGGCTGAGTGCCTTATTTCCTCTTACAATATTCGATTCATGACGTGCATCACTTTATTCTCTAAAACCTATTTTCTGAGTATATTTTCAGTGTATTGAAATAATATGTTTTCTTTTATGTTTTGCAATCTCAAACCTCTATTTAAACTATTTAAAATGGTACTTTATCGATAACTTCAAAACACTTCATCTTATGTTCAAAACATTTCAAATAAACCTATTTTAAAAATTAATTTTGAAATGTAAATACAAAACATAACCACAAAATAATGTGTTAGCCACCGTAGAAACTCGGGGTTACTTACTAAAGATTTTAGGTCGAATAAATACTAGGAAATAATAAATATAGTTGGTTGTGCAACCTGACATTTACTAAAAGAATGTAAAAAAGTGAATTAAAACACTTTGAAATATTATTTAACAAATGAGACTTATGTAAACATTATTCTACAGATGCAGCCGTGCAGAACAGAACTTTGGAGTGGTCTGTCCCTGCATTAACAATTGAAACACTTGTATAATATTAGATAAGGTGGTTAGGATGTTGACTATTATGTAGGACAGTCATACAAAAAAATTCAAACCTGCATGGGGTCTTGCGGTGCCTCACGCTCATGGCGAGTCCACAGTTGAAGTGGGGACCGATTTCCCTCAGTGCTCAGCCGGTGGCAGTTCCAGCCATGCTGGAAAACCTCAAGGTGTTTCTGGATGTGAGGCAGAAAGCACCAGTGTAGAGCATACAGGTGAACTTCGCTGTCAGGATTGAGAAAGCCCTCTCTCTCAAGGTTTGTGAAGATTGTGTAGAACAGATCAAGCACTCCCACGTAAACGTCTCTCCAGAGTCTCTCTATTCTGATTGAAAAAAGTAAGACTGTTTATCATTACGTCATTCCAAATTACTGGTGTGAAAACAACCTAACAGTAACCAATGATGGACATAATCCACAGATCTGTTTAAAAATGCATTTTGAGTACAAAAGAAAAGGAGGCATCTGGGTTACAAATGTTACCTTTGATTATGGACACTCCTGCCAGCAATATGGGAACTCCTGTTAAGTCCTCTGTTAGTCACCATGTAGCGTGCAACAGCAACATTTTCCCCTCCTTTATCTGACCTCACACGAGATGGCACACCGTAGACATCCACAGCTTCTAGAAAGCTTCTCAAGACTGTTGCTGCACGGTTGTTGGTGGCGGCATGCAGGTACACAATGAGACGACTAAAACCGTCAACACCACCATGCACAACGAAACGCCATCTGAAATATTTATGTATGGACATATATTAAGAGCAACCACTACATGTACCATGGATCTCTTACCCCTTTTCCATCAAGACATTTCCAGGATTCAAACTGGATTCAATGTATGGTTCTGTAAAGTGTTTTGAATTAAAGTAGTTAGCTATCTATCTCGTTTTCAACATATTATTTACTGTGCTGAGGTTTCTATGATATTTTGTAAAACTCGTTGAAGTTGTTACTATTCTTCAGATAGCCTACCTTATCAATTTATGATTGCCATCAATGTGCCACAAACTGTTAGGCGCTGGTACAGAGTACCTCCTGCGCCTTCGAGGGTTAAGCTGGAGGGTGCGCATCAAAACTCCATGGGGATCCATGCGACGCATTGATTCCTGCACACGCTGTCCTATAATATGCAAAAAGGGACACAAAATTAGGTTTACTCAAAAACAAGTTGACCCTCTCCTAAAATGTAGCCTGGCAGTAAATGAAGCATCTTTTCTCCCCACATTCTAAGCAGTGTTCATTTTGGCAACCAATTTTAATTTAATTTATGTCTTAGTCTTTTGACTAAAATGCATATTAGTTTAGTGAGTCACATTTTATTCATTTGAATTATCGTTAGTTGTAGTCTAGTTTTATTCCACAAAGTTTTTGTATGTTTTAGTCTATGAAATCCATATAGGTTATGGTCTATGGTCAGGTTAATGAAATCAGTACAGAAACCTTTCATCAAGCACACAGGTAATTTTTGATGCACAATAATCCTAAAGTTTTCTCCTGTAGTACTTCCAACTAGAGTCTAAACTACATGCATGGGTCAGCTGTTTCTCTCTCTCTCTCTCACTCTCTCTGACTCTCTCTCTCTGACCTTCCCAATCAGATGAATGGGTATGACTCCAATCACTTACTCTGTATGCGAATGCCTTTTGCATGCAGGTGCCCAGCCATCATTTTGTACCCACAGTTGGGATGGTGCTGAAGAATTTGGGTGACAGTTTCATCCAGATCCTTGTCCTCCAATGGCGTTAATAGATCGTGGACTCTGATCATAAAGAAAACCATATGGTTAACATTACACAAATACGACAACAGTACAAACAAAACACAGTGATCACAACAGGCCAGTTGTTTTTTCATTAGCTTAGCTGCAATTAAAATTGAAACCAGAGATAGCTGACATTTTTGCCTGATAAATGGAGGCAGCTGTCTAACATCTTTACCATCTCTGTTGCTGTCACAGTCAGCAGGCGACAGCAGACACTGTGGTCGAAAAGTCCAAAAATTACCACAACACCCCCACCGCACCCCTCCATTTGGTGGAGGACGCCACTAAAATACAACAGAAGAAAATGACCATCGAAATCAATGGCTAATGTAGCTAGCTTCGGCGTGCTAGTCGACAGCCTCGGAAGCTAATAACCAGCCTTGACAGCCGATCCAAAGGGTTGTACTGTTAGAAGCATGACCCTGGTCGAATGAATAGGCGGCTGCTCATCTACAACCGCCGGGCTCTCAGTTACCAGCGCTTGGCTTATCATTGAACAGATCAGTAGCTGGCTTCGGCAAGGATATAGCCTCCCTCAGCCTCTCAATAGTCTTAATTTTGTCCCTATCCCTGCGCCACATGCATATCTCTAAAGGTGACTTCAAACTTCTGCAGCCTGCTTAAGACTAAAGGACTAGGCAGAATTATGATTATTACCTTATCCCATACTGCCCCATCCTCCGACGAATTGTTCTCTCGCACACTCCGAACAACCGCGCAATGTCTCCAGCCGTGTGCCCCATAAGGAGGTGAACTTTAATTATATCTGGAGGTAGAAGGTACGATGGACGTCCTATCGTCGCTTCCTCCGTCTCCGACAGGACGTGAAGCTGGTGGGCGACTTCTTGAAGGCTATCTAGCACTACTAAGTCAACCTCATAATCCATGTCAGCGTTGAGCTGAACTAAATCCTCCAATAATCTTTCCAGACGAAACTGAAGGTAGTCATTGGGTGCGTTGTTCTCAAAATCATTCGCCAAAGATCTTAGATCATTGGCAATGGCTCGAGTAAAGGTTTCCATGACTACGTGAAACAAGCTCGACAACTTTTGGTTAGCTAAGCGGCTTGTGGCGCAGCGGGCTCAAGGTATTAAGGCAAAGTTCAAGTCAAGGCAGTAGTAGTAGATCCAATCACACCGATATAACCAATCCCAATTCAGAGTGACTAAGGACCACCCACTCAATTTACATATTTCCTTTTCCTCGTCGGACAGGGACACAGAAATAAATGATGTGGAAATATAGAAATTCATAAATGTAGAAATAATAAATACATAAATAAATGCGGAAATGTAGAAATAAGTAAATAAATAAATATGGAAATGTAGAAATAAATAAATAAATGTAGAAGTAAATAAATAAATAAATGTAGAAATAAATAAATAAATAAATATAAAAATATATAAATAGCCTATTTCATGACCAAAATGTATTTATTTTGGCTTTGGTTTAAGTATTAATCTAATTATTTTTACATTTATTCATTTATCTATCTATTTACTTATTTATTTATTTATTTATGCTTATGTCATTTTTTGTCCTTCATATGAAACAAGTGACCCTGACGTGATTTGAACACGCAACCTTCTGATCTGGAGTCAGATGCGCTACCGTTGCGCCACAAGGTCAAGAGTCTTCTGCAGTAGTAGCATTTTAGAGATGAAAATGTGGTGTAATGGGTCATTAATGATATTGCATGAGGGATACGTAGGTTCCTTGAAGTTTCTTTGCTCTTGAAGAATGAATTAGAATTGATGATAAATATTGGGTGATCTAATGTGAAACAAGTGACCCTGACGTGATTTGAACACGCAACCTTCTGATCTGGAGTCAGACGCGCTACCGTTGCGCCACAAACCCCAAAATCTTCTGCAGTAGTAGCATTTCAGAGATGAAAATGTGGTGTAACGGTTCATTATAGATGTTGCATGTGGGGTATATAGGTTCCTTGAAGTTTCTTTGCTCTTGAAGAATGAATTAGAATTGATGATAAATATTGGGTGACCTAATGTGAAACAAGTGACCCTGATGTGATTTGAACACGCAACCTTCTGATCTGGAGTCAGACGCGCTACCGTTGCGCCACAAGGTCCAAAATCTTCTGCGGTAGTAGCATTTTAGAGATGAAAATGTGGTGTAACGGTTCATTAATGATATTGCATGTGGGGTGTATAGGTTCCTTGAAGTGATGAGCTTTGCTCTTAAAGAATGAATTGGAATTGATGATAGATATTGGGTGATCTAATGTGAAACAAGTGACCCTGACGTGATTTGAACACGCAACCTTCTGATCTGGAGTCAGACGCGCTACCGTTGCGCCACAAGGTCAAGAGTCTTCTGCAGTAGTAGCATTTTAGAGATGAAAATGTGGTGTAACGGTTCATTAATGATATTGCATGAGGGGTAAGTAGGTTCCTTGAAGTGACGAGCTTTGCTCTTGAAGAATGAATTAGAATTGATGATAAATATTGGGTGACCTAATGTGAAACAAGTGACCCTGACGTGATTTAAACACGCAACCTTCTGATCTGGAGTCAGACGCGCTACCGTTGCGCCACAAACCCCAAAATCTTCTGCAGTAGTAGCATTTCAGAGATGAAAATGTGGTGTAACGGTTCATTATAGATGTTGCATGTGGGGCATATAGGTTCCTTGAAGTGACGAGCTTTGCTCTTGAAGAATGAATTAGAATTGATGATAAATATTGGGTGACCTAATGTGAAACAAGTGACCCTGACGTGATTTGAACACGCAACCTTCTGATCTGGAGTCAGACGCGCTACCGTTGCGCCACAAGGTCCAAAATCTTCTGCAGTAGTAGCATTTTAGAGATGAAAATGTGGTGTAACGGTTCATTAATGATATTGCATGTGGGGTGTATAGGTTCCTTGAAGTGATGAGCTTTGCTCTTAAAGAATGAATTGGAATTGATGATAGATATTGGGTGATCTAATGTGAAACAAGTGACCCTGACGTGATTTGAACACGCAACCTTCTGATCTGGAGTCAGACGCGCTACCGTTGCGCCACAAGGTCAAGAGTCTTCTGCAGTAGTAGCATTTTAGAGATGAAAATGTGGTGTAACGGTTCATTAATGATATTGCATGAGGGGTAAGTAGGTTCCTTGAAGTGACGAGCTTTGCTCTTGAAGAATGAATTAGAATTGATGATAAATATTGGGTGATCTAATGTGAAACAAGTGACCCTGACGTGATTTAAACACGCAACCTTCTGATCTGGAGTCAGACGCGCTACCGTTGCACCACAAGGTCAAGAGTCTTCTGCAGTAGTAGCATTTTAGAGATGAAAATGTGGTGTAACGGGTCATTAATGATATTGCATGAGGGGTAAGTAGGTTCCTTGAGGTGACGAGCTTTGCTCTTGAAGAATGAATTAGAATTGATGATAAATATTGGGTGACCTAATGTGAAACAAGTGACCCTGACGTGATTTGAACACGCAACCTTCTGATCTGGAGTCAGACGCGCTACTGTTGCGCCACAAGGTCCAAAATCTTCTGCAGTAGTAGCATTTTAGAGATGAAAATGTGAAACGGTTCATTAATGATATTGCATGTGGGGCATATAGGTCCCTTGAAGTGACGAGCTTTCCTCTTAAAGAATGAATTAGAATTGATGATGAATATTGGGTGATCTAATGTGAAACAAGAGACCCTGACGTGATTTGAACACGCAACCTTCTGATCTGGAGTCAGACGCGCTACCGTTGCGCCACAAGGTCCGAAATCTTCTGCAGTAGTAGCATTTTAGAGATGAAAATGTGGTGTAACGGTTCATTAATGATATTGCATGTGGGGCATATAGGTTCTATGAAGTGACGAGCTTTGCTCTTGAAGAATGAATTAGAATTGATGATAAATATTGGGTGATCTAATGTGAAACAAGTGACCCTGACGTGATTTGAACACGCAACCTTCTGATCTGGAGTCAGACGCGCTACTGTTGCGCCACAAGGTCCGAAATCTTCTGCAGTAGTAGCATATTAGAGATGAAAATGTGGTGTAACGGTTCATTAATGATATTGCATGTGGGGTATATAGGTTCCCTGAAGTGACGACCTTTGCTCTCGAAGAATGAATTAGAATTGATGATAAATGTCAGGCCATCTAATTTGATACAACTGACTCTGATGTGATTGGAACACGCAACTATTACACATGCAGTTCATGGTTTCCGATTAATGACAACTTTTACTCATGAATAATAAATCAGGAATGATATATTACAGTTGGCCAGTCTGACTAGATGTGCCTGACTCTGATTTCAACACACAATCTTCTGATCTAGAGTCAGACAAACTGTCTGTATGCAACAAGATCTTAATTCTTTAAAAAGATTGTGCAAATTATAATGTCTGTAAGGAATATTCCACAGCAGTCAGGATTCACGATTGTAGGTCACAGTTTGTGGACAGTCAATTAACAAATTAAGAAATATCAACTCTGACCAATCAGAGCTTAACGAGTTAACGACACACAGCTGCCGGTGAACAGCTCTCAGTAGGTGGATCAAATATCACTAATTAGTCTAACTCAGGACAGGTGCAAGCAGTTGAACACTGGTCTCTGTTGTCTCAATTTGTGCAGCTACTGAATGCAGATATTCCAGCGTGTTTACCCCACCATGTTAATTTATTATAACACAACATACATCATGTTTATTTTATAAGACAACTGTACTTGTACAATGCAGTATTATTAAATTGTCACACGGTGGCGCCAACAGACTTAACATTGTGGTCGTCTGTAAACATACTGAATTCAATAATGTGTTTTAACCTATTTTTGCATTTATAAATTAAATGTATTTATTGTTTTTTTTCCCACTTTTACTTGTAACACCTATTGCTTATCGAACTTGAGCAATGGTGCAGTCTTACTGCTCTAGCCTATTAATACATTTAGTTAATGAGTCAATTAGTTAATGAAATAGGGGATTAAACAAATTTCCAAAGACAAAATACTGTGAGCAAGTCTAAAACCGTAATTCAATAATTAATAATTGTACACAAACTATAATTGGTCAATAATGATGGAAGCTTTTTCCAGCAGCAGGGGTTATTCAGGGGGTATTTTAACCTGCAGGAAGCTTTGTTAAACACAGTTTGGAGCAGTAGCGCAGACAGACTCTCTGTACCCCGCCCACCCTGCCAGCAGCAACATGTACGTCCTCCCCGCTCGCCTTACATCTAATAGGAAGAGCAGTGGATGGTATGGACAATGGAATAACCATGGCAGGGCATAGCATCACATAAGTGTAGGCCTGTGAAAAGCCTTCAGAGCCTTATAGACCGGAAATAGATCAGATACATCCACGTGATCCTGTGTACTACTGTAATTAAGTAAAAGTAAAAGAGTTTGTTGTATTTCGTTACTTATTTTATATATCAAAACCACATGTTGTGGAGCCGGAACCCACCATCAACTTTACTTATGTTTCTTGTCATCCTTTTTAAAAGACAGTTTGCCTGTCTTACTTAACTTAGAAATGTTCCATAGGAGTTTAACATATTCAGCTACTTTGGTTTGCAGCTGTCAATGGCTAATAAATATTTTTCAGTCAAAAGTTCTTTCTTGCTTTAATCCTTTTTAAGAGTTTACTAGTCTTTACTTTCCAAATCATTTGTCAACCTATTTTTGAATGTTTTTAAAGCGCTTAGAGTTCAGTCAGGCAACTCGCGTTAGTTTGAAATGTTTATTGCAGCAGCAGTACATAGCTTGTGTTTGGCATCCAGGCTTCGACCTCATCACTCCTCGCAGATTTTATTTTACATAAATAACTTGAGGAGTGATGGCACTGGTTTAGCTCAGTTGGTAGACGAGGCGCCCCATGTTCTGAGGCATACAGTCCTCGACATACTGATTGCAGGTTCGAGTCCTTGTCTGCTGATCATTTGGTGCATGTCATTCCCCACGCTCCCTAAATGTCCTGTCTCTCTTCAGCTTTCCTATCAATAAAGGCAAAAGCCCAAAAAAACTTTAAGATTGTTCACAAAAATAGAGGAAATTCAATGCGTACAACAGATGCAAAGTGATGAAATATTGCGAGAATGAGGCCTATCACAGAAACTGAATTCGCACAAACCGTATAACCTGATAGTAAAGCTGATACAGATCCTCAGCTGTTCGTGTTTCCCCAGAGATGAGCCCTGCAGGCTCATTCATAGACCGACCATATGGCTGATATAAACCTTAAGCTACTGTATGTTAAAACACAGAGATGTCTATAGTGTAGTGGGATCACTGGGCATTTATAACCTACACTACAAGCCTACAGCTGTATGCAGATTAAGTGTGCCTGTGATGTTTCATTCCTTTTCTTAAATTTCTTCTCCTCTCTCCATGGAGAAACCAGGACTGACGGGGGCGTGGCGGCCAACACGAGCCAGTGCAGCTTCAGCGCTGTGGCCTTTAGCAATGACAACCCCACCGCCGTTAACAGCAGTTTCTGTGAAATTCTCACCAAAGCCGCTTGACTCTGTCTGTCAGTCTCTTCTCTGGGCCGAGCTGGTGTTGTGTTTTTGTAACAAAGAAACACTGTATATCCACTCAAAAAGAGCTATACAAGACACAATGTTGACCTCTAACTTCTCCTTTGCCTGTCATGGGTGCGTGTGTGAGAGTGTCCCTGCAGGGTACTGTACCACAGCTTTATAAAAATAATCACAGTCACATAACTAGTTCATTATTTGTATCTATTATTATTATTATTATTATCATCATTATTGTTAGAGCAAGGCAGAACAATAAATAATTAGTTTTGAAGGCCCCCTCTGTTCTGTCAAAAACAGAACACAGAACTACACAATATTTATATTTGTTACTACATCTCTTTAAAATAATCATCTCGAATATTGTTTTGTGCTCTTGAGCGCCACCGACTGGTGATAATTGATAATTAAAGGGGCAAACTTTGTTGCAATAGAGTGGAAGAGCCAAATAGCTGCAGAGAGAGTACAACATCACTGTGTCGTGGTGCAACACAAATGAACCGATGTTAAAATATTTGCATGAAAACTATTAAGTCAAAATTGTTTTCAGTTTCAATACAGTATCACAAAACATATATAGTGATACTGAAGTTAATTGAGATTTAATGCAGTCACTGTTTCAGTTGGAACTTCAGTGAACTGAAGCGCAGAGCGTAAGCTACAGATAATGTGCTCTTTGCCATGTGTGTCTAAGTTTTGTCAATGAACTGAGTGACCGAGGTTTAGTATGTTTCTGGGGTTGTAATGAGTTTTTTTTAAACTTTTCAAACGTTAACCTGGTTTTCACTGCATGTGTGTATTTAACTCGGTTGGGTTAAGGGACAAAGGGGCGATATCTTTATAGTCTGCTGGTGGAACTGTTTATTCTACAGGTTAATTCAATCAAATGAGTTCAATCTCATTCAGTTCATCTCAGTTCAATAAATGTTATTTTTAATTCTTACTAATCAGCTAATTAAACACCCATGTGGTCTAACTAACACAAAAAAACATCATGGAGGAACCATTATTGTACTACAAACATGCCTATAAAAAACAATATATTAGGGAAATCATATTATGAGAGAAAGTTTTAACATTTCATAACCACATGATCTTGTAAGTCATGTGCATTTTCCTTCTTTACATTTTACTTCCAGATAAACATTTTTAGAAAGAAGAAGTAGTAAATGTGATGGTCGAGTCCCGTGGTCTGATTCTATTTCTGCGTCATTTTATAAAGATTACAGATTATGACATTTGACTGGAAGCTGTCCTCGAAGTTGCTGATGTTGGCACTTTTATTGTTGGCAGATTGTGTTTGGGTGCTGGTTATGAAACACACACATGCTTGTATACTTATGAGGACACTTATTGGCATCAGGCATTCACTACTATAAACATAACCTTTTCTGCTACTTACATTTGGGTACTTGCCGATACCGAGTACCGATATCAGTATTTATAATATCATTACAGTTCTCATAATGACTTTAAAAACATTTGATTTTCATCAGATGTTCCTCACTTTCTGACAAAGTAAATAGACATCATAATGCAACTGCAAGTGTTGCTGACATTTTAACACTCAACGTTGCTTCTCCGCCTACCTGCTTACCTAACGGGAGGCTAACGTCAAGCTATAAAGTGGTATTAGGGTGTGGTACTCGTCATAGTTTCACGAGTACGAGTACTTAAGCTCCGATACCACCCGATACTGGTATTGGTGTCGGTGCATCCCTAATAAAAATGATGATTCTGCATTTAAGAGTTTGGGCTTGTGGCCTAGCAATCAGTAAAGGTACCGGGTAGTCACTGCTCACAGCCAATAAATAGTCCAAAATATAAACTGTGATTCACACATGGTTTTAATGGATTGAACAAACAACATATTAAATGTTAACTGGTGAGCCTTAAAGGAGTGGTTAGGTGGATTTGTTCACTTTGGACAGAGCGAGCTAAACAGTTTCCACCTATTTCCTGTTTTAGTGCTGAGCTATGCGAACCATTAGCTTGCTCAAACTACATATTGATCTTACAGGCATTAGAGTGGTATCCATCTTCTCATGTAATTCTTTGTCATAAAACAGATACATAAATTCCCCCAAAATGGTGAACTATTTCTTTAAAACTTAATCTGCAACATTTAGCCGCAGAGCACCAAGAACGCTCGGTCAGTTAGCTAGCTACTGCGCTGTGGAGAACGTCTGTCTACGCCCACTTCTCAGCGATCAAATCAAATCCCTCCAATGATATGTCCCGCCTGCACGTCCTGTTTCACACGGAAATAAGTCACGATATGGAAGCTAGATACTCTCGAAATGCCGTTTCAGCTCGACTTTAAAGTGACGTTGACCAATTCAAATTGCTATTATAAAAAATGAAAGCTAAAATACTGTATGTTAACAGAGAAATGGCACTAAGTACACTCTTTCAACTTTTGGCTTTGAAGAGGGGGTTCCTCAAGGAAATAGTCTAGGTCCTATTCTCTTCTCTGTACAATAATTAGCCCTCATAATGTTATTATTATGCTGATGATACATACAGTTATACGTCTCTATCTCGCCCTGTAACAAAGTCTTTAACAGTCTTTTAGATTTAGGGATTAGAGGGTTATAAATCTTCTCATCTAAATCTTTGTCATAAAGCAAATACATAAATTACCCCAAATGGCGAACTATTCCTCTAAAGCTGAATCTTTTTATCTGTTATTGTGCTTTGGTTCTCCAACACTAGACAGAGACGTGCAGAAACGGAGGATAACTGAAGGCCCAGGAGCTTATTTTTGCCCTGAGGGCCCTAATATGGCCACACATACTCTTACAAGAAAATGTAACTTTAGCCCTAAAACCAACTTTTAACTTGAAACAGCCCTTTGAACTGAGCATGCTCAAAGATGTCTTTGTTTACATTATTTTCCTGTTTTGTTTTGCCACTCATACTGTGGAGTTACATTCATAAATATATTAGTACTGTGTGAGTACGCAGCTGCACCATATAAGCTGCACGCAGTGCATCAGAGCAGTTGATTGACAGAGATGTTAAAAGGCTGAAGTCATTGTTGGTTTTGTTGTTTTCCTGGGATTTGTTCATTTTGAAAACAGAAAATGATGCTATCATTATCCTCACTAAACTATAGTGACTCTACATTGTGATGGAATAGAAGTCATGTGGCTGAAGACCTTTTCTGAACTTCTTTGTAGTCCATATCTCTGGGCCGCGTACACACACACAGACACATGCAGGGGATGATGCCTGTGTTACCTCTGGGTCAGTAGTTTTTAGGAAGTGCCTACAAGCTGGATTGCATGTCGGAGAGTGTGCATGCGAGAGCTGTGTCTTGTGATCGGGTGATGATGGTGAAACATGCATTCTGGTCCCTCATGAGTGGTGTTGTACTAGAGGTCAGGCTCCCAGCACTGATTTACATCTCCACCCTCGGCTACCATCAGCCCACTGTGAGAGAAAACAACATCAATGTAAACAAGCTCATAAAATTCACATTGACACAAATCAATCAAACTGAATGACTTGACCACATTTAGATTCATGATTCTAATCTCATCCCAGGACGTCTCTGCAGACTTCATTACAAAATTCAGGTTTTCATTATGGTGATGTTTACTGAAGATGAAAATACATACATAGTGTTGCTTGCTTGGTTTTGTCCACTAGCACCCAAACTTGCATCAAACATGACTGATAACTAATGGTAATTCTGGGTGGACGATATACTGTGATATATTTTATTTCCTCCTTAGTGTTGCACTCTATAGTTTGGTGATCTGCAAGAGACAGGATTTCAGGAGACTGCAAGTGAAAGTCAGACTGGCTTACAGGTTTATTATTATAAGTATCTTGGTATGGTAAGCAAGCTAACATTTAATGAATAAAAAGACCTTCTCTGAAAGCTTGACTTGACTCTACAGCAAGTAAGATTCAGTTATTACCTTTACTCTTATCACTTGGTTTGGTGATCTCACAATTGGAGACAAGAACAGGTTGCAACATATAATCATAGCGGCCAATAAGATCATTGGTGTTAATCTGCCCGATCAGTCACACGTCTTCTGTAAGAGTGACCTCTTAACCTCCCGATCGAGAATTAAAGCTGAACAGCGAGTTAGACGACCCAATGCAGGATTAACAAGTTTTTTTACTCTTAGGGCAAGAAACTGTTGAATTCTTATGATGATTGTGTTGTCCTTTTCACTACTGATGGATGGTATTGATTTTAATGATACCTTAGGCTTCAGGTAGTTGTGCAGCACTCCGATTACACTTATCCACAAGTACTTGTCTGGCTGGCCTCTGTAGTGCATGTTGGTCTTCATTTAGATATTCCAAATAGTCCATTCTTCTTCACAAATAGTACTAAGCAGAAGTTAAACCTGCCTCTTTGATGGATTAATTTAAGCTTCAATTTAGGCCTAGAGTAGCTTGAACCTTCCCTCTTGCAATAAGCTTAGTTTAATCCAGAACAGGCTAAGTCTATGACTATTTTAAAATAGGTCTGTGCAAGTCACTTTAAGTTAAGACAGCTCAAACAGGCATTTTAGTCTGGGACTAGGCTTTGGTGTATTACAGTTTTTCTTGATTGCTTTGACGCAGCAGACAACTCCACATTTTCAAAACAGTTAACACACAGGCCGAAACAGTGGCACTCATGGTCGACAACATTTTGTTTGCAAAAGGCTCTTACCGTGCCAAAACATTTAAAATATGCAACAAAAGCAATTTTTGCCTTCAAACAACACAACTTGCAAACAAGTGTATGAGCTCTTCCAATCAACGATTACACAGTGGACAACAAAATACAAAATACAGCACTCAGTGCGAATCAGTGCACCATTGCTTGGCATTGTAGCCTATTACTGTACGTAGCTGTCATGCCAGTGCCATTTGTTGTCAAATTTGCCTTCTTGCAAAGAATTGGATCCAGAATCAGAAATGCTTTGATGCTAATTTTATTGATTCCATTGATTCTTTTTTTCAAACTGTGGCTGAAAACTGAAATACTGTAAATATTACACAAAATACATGTAAACCAAAATAAAATCTATTACAGTAAAGTATAAAAATCTATTACTGTAGAGTATAAGAAATAGCCACTATTGATACTCACTCTCATCTGCCTTAGACCTCTTCCATCCATGTTGGCAAAGTACAACACAGACGCTGCACCTTTGAAGGCCTGCAGACTGATTGCTAATTTAAAAATAGGTGTTTCAGTGATTTCATACTGATGTAGGTAGTTTCTCATAGTTAGGAACAGATGGTTTCTGTTTGGTTACCATAGCTAAAACAATGGAGTTTGGACTGCATGAATGACATCCGTGTTAACTGTTCTGCAAAAGGGAGGGGACAACGTGTCAATCCAATGAGAAAGGGTTAACACATTTGCAAGAGGTGTCTTGTGCTCTGCTGAGACAGTGATGATGAAAATCGAGTGGATCCCAGTTTCTTTAAGCAGGTCAAAGCAATCAAGAAAAATTGTAATGTATATGTGTAGGTTTTGGCAGCATCTTTGCATTAAAGGTGCGATAAATAAAGTCATTATTGTTACTACTATTATTATCATTAAGATTTGTGTACATAAATAAAATTTCTCTACACATGGTCGCTTTAATTATCAGGTATGTTGTATCTTTGCCTCGCTAAGCTGACTAGACGTCTGATTAATGTGACCTGTCAGGTGCATCTGGAAGTCTGAGGTTCAATTTCCGTGTCTCAGTCAAATATGATGACCTTCTCAGGAGATAAAGAAGCTAACAGTGAGTTCTTCTGGAGAAGCCTGTAGCATCACGAAATGTCATGAAGTACTGCAGCATCCTTTGTTAGGAGTGCCTGTCTGAGAGTGATAAGGCCTATCAAGGCTGCTTTGTTCACTTGGACTCAGATATGACAGCCAGCATCCGCACAGCACTCACCAAGCCGTTTCCATGTGCAAGTCACATGACCCTTTGGCCAAAACAGTCTTGCCAGCCCTACCAGCATCTTCATCTGGATGCTCTGGTATGTCTCATGGTTCAGCTGCACCCATGACCGGCTTAGTGGGAAATCTGGAGTGTTTACTTTTTGCAGCCATAATCCTCCAGAGGAGAGGGATTTTCTGTGCTCAATCAATCAAATTTTATTTGCATAGCGCCAAATCATAACCAGAGTTATCTCGAGACACTTTACTAAAAGAGCAGGTCTAGACCGACTATTTCTTATGTTATTTAAAGAGAGGCCCAACATGAATCACCATGAGTAGCACTGAGCAATATTCGGCACATTGGCAAAGAAAAAACTCCCTTTTAACAGGCAGAAACCTCGAGCAGAACCAGACTCATGTTGAACAGCCGTCTGCCTCGACTGGATGGGCCGAAAAATGGGATAGAAGGAGATGCAGGATAGAGACAGGCAAAGAGAGCAACAACAACATATGTTCTTGTTACATCAACAACAACAGGTAATACATACTTAGGGTTACAATGCCAATAATAGTGGTACACTAGTGTGAAAATGAGCAAAAAATAAATAGCGTGAGAAGCAGAGTAATGATAAAGGCTGTAGTAATCGTAATTGTAACAGTTGGAGTTAACAGGTCTACTATTAGCATTAGCAGCAACAATAATGATACTATGGGGGAGACTGATGTTAGTAGTTGTTGCAGTTGAGCAGGTCCACAGCAGCAGGTGGTCTGCAGCAACGATCCCCAGGAACCTTCAAGACAAGGGAGCACGAGAACTCCCGGGAAGATATATGGTTAGTAATGTTAATGGGACCAGAAGATACAGAGTTAATGAGCTTCATTAATATGACTGAGAGAGAGAGAGAGGGAGAGAAACACACAGAGAGAGAGACAGAGAGGAGCTTGGTGTGTCAGATCCGCCCAGTCTCTAAGGTGTTGGAAACTTCAGTTTTGTCTGAATTAAGTAGCAGAAAGTTACTAGTCATCCAGATCTTTATGTCCTTAAGGCATGCTTCTAGTTTCGTCTGGCTTCATTGATAAGTATAATTGAGTATCATCTTCGTAACAATGACAATTAATGGAGTGTTTCCTCATGATATTACCAAGAGGAAGCATATATAAGGTAAAAAGAATCGGTCCGAGCACAGAACCTTGTGGAACTCCATGACTATTTATATATTTAACAAGACTATTTTGCCAGAGTAAACGAGACTCTTCTGTTTTGGTGGATCGCCACATTCTTTCAAATTTATGACATTTGCTTCAGGTTACGAGTTTCTGAGTCATACCATGGAGCTAGCCTCTGTTGTTTAATAATCTTCTTTTTTAAGGGGGCAATTGATCCAGATACTTTTCAGCATACCTGCAGTACTATCAACAAACTGATGAGAGGGACTAACATTAGCATCAGAGCTTTCTGTAGTAAACAGATGTGGTAAAGAATTAAAAGCAGCTGGAATTGTTTCCTTAAATTTAGCTACAGTCCTATCAGACAAACATCTTGTGAGTACATTTTTGTTAACTGGAGAGTAGAGACAATTAAGTTTTCGGATTCATGGCCATAAGCTAAAACAAGGTTGAGGGTGTGGTTAAAGCGGTGAGTAGGCTGGTTTACACTTTCAGTGAAACCAATAGAGTCCAAAAGGGACATAAATGCCATGCTAAGACTATCATTATCAACATCTACATGGATATTGAAGTCCCCTACAATAATTATTTTATCTGAACTCAGGAATAAATCTGATAAAAACTCTGAGAATCCAGTTAGAAAATCAGAGTATGCGCCAGGAGGGCGGTATACTATCACAAATAAAACAGGCTGTAAAGTTTTCCAAGCTGGGTGTGAAAAACTCAGAACAAGGCTTTCAAAAGAGGAGAAACAAAGTTTTGGTCAAGGGTTGATTAGAAGACTAGGACTGAAAATAGCTGCCATTCCACCACCTCGACCAGTGCCTCAAGGAATATGAGTATTAAGATGACTGGGAGGAGTGGATTCATTTAAGCTGACATATTCTTCCTGACACAGCCAAATAATCTGATATCAGATCGTTCACTAATAGAGCTTCAGATGACAGGGATCTGATATTTAACAGACCACATTTAATTCTCATATTTTTTGGCATAACTTCGGTTGTTGTTTTAATTTTAATAAAGCATTTTTGATTAACTGTCATAAAAGGCCTGCGTGACTGGGACTACGGCTCTGCCTCCTGGTCTCAACTCTGGTTTATCAGGTTTTACGACTAATAAACTTAGCCATATTACGAGACAAAAGAGCAGCACCATCCAAAGTGCTGAGCACATCAGAGAGAGTAATTGACAAAAAGCACAGGGGAGGGAGGAGAGGGAGGGAACTGGTAAAGAAGAGGAAGGAAGAGCTGGCCTATATAAAAACCAGAGTGGGGCAAAAGCAGAGAGATGTGGTTTTGGAGGACATTTGGGGGGGATCCTCAGAGGCTGAACTGTGAGTACTACAGAGTAAACTTCGTTATAAGACAACTTTACAGGTGCGTTGTTTTTGTGTTGATTTAACTTTTATGTGGCCTCATTCTATTTTATAGAATGGATATTTAATTACCTTCAATGGTCTCAAATAATATTCTTTTTTTCAATGTTATAAAACCTGTAATTCATCTGTTGTTTTTGGAGGAGTTTTGACCTAATGATCTGGACTCAAGCAAGACAATCTGTGCTCTGTTGATTCCAGTTTTAGCTCATGTCAGTTCATGTCCTCTTTATCTGAAAGTTATAATGTCATTGCTTTAAAGGTGCAGAATGAGCTCTTATAAACATTTCTCTAAAGGCACCAGAAGGACATTTATTCCTCGTTTTCTTTCCTTTTTGTCGGCAGGTGCAGCAACAGAAACCGTCTGTGTGCATGTGTGTCTGTGTGTGTCCATGCAGGTAAAAAGATAGTGTTTGTGAACTGTGCGTGTGAGTGAGTGAGTGCGCGCGCGTGTGTGTGGGGGGACCATGACGGTTCTCGGGAATGGCTTGTTGGTGAAACGCGGCCTGACCTTTGCTTCGGGCCTGGTGGAGTGTCTATGTTTCGCTGGAGCCGTGTTTGGGTGGGCTTCGCTTTCGTTTGTCCTGAAGACAGAGGGCTACTTCAGCTCTCTGTGTGTCAATTCCACAGGAGTCAATGCGACCCAGGGCTTAGGTGAATATCTCAAGAAATTACTTTTGTCACCAGTCTAATTCCCCATTGTCAAACATTCCCCTGTATTTCTCTATGTTTATGTGTCCTCAGATTGCACTGGACAGGATGAGCAGTTATCGCTGGTTTTCACCATCGCCTCCTTTATGAACAATTTCATGTTGCTGCCCAATGGCTTCATTTTTGACTACTTTGGTACCACAGTCGCTCGGATTTTTGGAATGTGAGTCCACATAATCTTTACATTATTTAAGAGTAAGAGATTTCTTCAGTTGATGCACTTTACTCTTTTCACATGTTGTAATTAAACATAACGCTGACTTTGAAAAGGCTCAAAACATAACTCAGTATCCATCAGATGAAAAAGACACAAACCTAAAATGCAAGAAAGCTTGTTTCCTTGAGCTTTCATACAAAAAAAAACTATTTTAAGAAAGCACTGCAACTCCTTTTTGTGAGGTATGTGTGTTTGTAACTGTTACGGCCTCTCTAACTAAATACAAGACAAAACAAAGGCTCACAATGAGACAAATGAGACAAAACATATTTAAAAAAGGACGCCACACATAACAACTTTTGAAACTCACAGGTTTTTTTTATTTAATAAAGAGATCAAAATCATCACGACTAAACTAAGGGAAAAGAAAAGGAGCTGGAGATCCGGCCAAAATGAACAAAAATGGGCAGGTGCTGGGCCAGCCATGCAATGGGCCGTCATTCCCAGCACCTCCCCCTAAACTAAACTAAACACTAAAACTATCATGAAACAAAAGACGAAATAACTAGACTACCGGAGATCTCCAGCCCAAAATAAAACAACAAAACCCAACAGTATAACACATGCTGTAAAAGTAAAAAAGTAAAGTGGCCAAATGAAACAGTAACAGGTTGCTCAGGTGAAACATTCAGGTTTGCATAACAAAGAGAGCAGTGTATTGTTTAAAACAGTTGTTCTCAAAGTGGGGTCTGGGACCCCTGGGGGTCCGCGAAACATGACCTGGGGGTCCGCGAAATAATTATAATAAATTTATATCAATAATAATAATAATGCATTTTATTTATATATTACTTTTTGTGATACTTAAAGGCACTTTGCATTTTTAAAACGGCATGTCTACAGATGAGGACCATTTGCGCCATTGAAACAAGCATATTGTGTCCATTACTCCCGCCCATGTCCACTTTGGACCGATAGAAACTGATTGGATTGTGACACATCACGTCAATCTGTCATGAATCACTCAACTCACTCAGGTGCAACGAATCGTTCCTGCTGCTGTCTTGCTCCTGTTAATTTTCTAAAAGCTTTTAAGATCAATTACTTGAAAAGTTTAAATGCTGTCAAGTTGAGTCCACAAGCAATATGAATAAAATGACCTTCTGTTTTAAAGTACATAAGTGGTATTAACATGATTCTAATTGAAATGTTTTTCTGTTTATCACTATGAGACAAGTCTTAAGTATTTGTGTGTCCCTGGCCCCAAAAAGTTTGAGAACCCCTGGTTTAAAGGACAAAGGAAAAACATAGTATTTCCGGAAGAACTTGTTTTGCGGGACATACAGTTCCAGTGCGAGCTACGGCCACTGGGTCCCCTGTGAAACCTAACTACATGCTTGTCATTTGATTTTAGTCCAAACCATGGCCTTTAATCAAACTTAAACCAAGTTGTTTTGTAGCGCTTTCACCAAACAACAAAGGTTGTCACAGTTTTGTTCGGTTTAAGTTTAGGTTTGGGAAAAGATCATGGTTTAGGTTAATTAAATAATCCATGGGCCTGCTACATTTTACCACTATTATGTTCTGATGGTCAATTTCAGAATTTGTTTGAGAGAACAAATAAGTGTATCTTTGTAAGCTAATGGTGACAGAAATATTTATAAAATTAGGTGTTAAGTTTCTTGTAAGTTTTATCTTTGGGTTAAGGCAAATATTTGGTTAACAAACATCTCTTATGTTAAGTTATGATTACGCTAGCTTATCCTAGAGCAAAGTGGACTGTAGCTGCTGGAGTTGTTGGCTTATCACACATTCACTAAATGTAAGACTTTCTGCTATTGGCTGCGGGCAAAACTGCGGGCAAAACAAATAGTTAGGAGAAGTAATTATTTTCTAGATCTTTGGGGATGAGAGGTCAGAATAGCTTCATTAAGGGATGTTATGTAAAGTAAGTGAGGTCTCCAGACACACAAATGGAGATGCAGCCTACAGCATACCCAGACTCAGCGATGGCGACTGTAGAGAAAATGATGTCTTATGAGAACATTTAAATGTACATAAAAAAGATAGAGGAAAAGAGAAACAGAAAAGGTCAGGAGCATTAATCAGCATTTTAGGAAGAAAAAATATTTTGTGTTGTGCAGACGTTCAGCCACGGGCCTAAAAAGTCCGTCCTACCGCCTTAGAGTTGATATTTATCACGTAAAAACACCACACACACATCTTATTAGTTTGTTGCCACAGATGTCACAGATGTAAATCCACAAGAAAAGACTGGTGCTAAAACCATCCACGTGTTTCTGCTAAAAGAAGGCGGGGGGAAATAAAAGGCCAGGAAAGCTAAACCGTTGGAGTGGAGACAAGGATTGATCTTTGCACAGGAAGGCAAGAGAAAAGGAAATTAAAGTTGGCAAAGGTTCTCCAAACATCAACAGAAGAACCTGTGTGTGTTTCTAATTTCACACTTTTCTTTTACTTGCTGAAATTGTTTGGACGATTTATCCATTTACCACCAATTTCACCTTCTTAACTCTTAAAACAACATGCTAACACTGGACTGTCTTTTTCCCACCAGATTTCTTTACACCATGGGTGCCTTGATGGTGGCCTTCTCCACTCCAGGTGAAAAATATTTATCCGTCTCTCTCTGTCCCTTATTGTCAAAAGAAATACTGCGGATCAGTGGCGGCTGGTGGAAAATATTCTAGGTGGGGCTGTGCTGTGCCATACTCAGTTTTTAACAACCATCCAACTATGACAGTTTTAAAAAGTAAACACGGGAAGCAAAATAGTGCATTTACATGGCTACATTCAGCTAGCCAAGCCTTTCTGGTGTAACAGTTGCAAGAAAATCCCCTGGTGTAGGTTTTACCTTTTTCACTCGCTTGTTGGTTGATTTGAATATCTGGCTGATCCGGTCCAGTTTCTTTAATCCGTAATTTTTCACTTAAACTTCTCCTCTCGAACGGATTTACACGGAGGCTTTTATGGAGCATACAGAGTTTTTTGCGGTGTCAGCGTCCATCATTGTCATTTCCATCACTCATAGACTGATCAGACTTCAACCCCCAAGACTAACCGAGTTTACAATCGTCCTTCAGGGATTATTTTCTACGACACTGATTGGCCAAATTCACGTTGATATGCGCGTATCTTGCCCCAGCAACAGTCCCTGATTGGCTACTCGTCTCTGCTTTATGGGAGCTTTTTCCAGCGCCCCTAAAGCAGAGACGAGTAGCCTAACGCTTGTTTCCCACATTTCCAATGAACATTAATTAATGTATATATTTTTTTGCATATATACATGTATATATATTACATATTTAAATAAGTAATTTTGTTAATATTAGTTTTTTATAATAGAATAAATAAAAATAAAAACACACTCTCCACTAGGGAGGGCGGCGCCCTAGCGCCCTCTATTGGCCAGCCGCCACTGCTGCGGAGAAGTTTGATGTTAGAGCTGCGGACGCTCATTTCCCCCCTGTTTATTTTCTTTCCCCCTCAGCTTTGTCCAACCTGCTCTTCCCCGCTCTCTCCCTGCTGGCAATGGGCGGCATGTTGTATCTAATCACCAACATGCAGGTATGAAAGTATTCGATTATTGTCAGGTTTCATTAATCCATTGATTTTTCAATCTATTGCTCTATAAAATGTCATAAAGTGTCTTGTCAGGGTCCAAGTTGGCATTTGCAAATTGTCTTTTTTAGTCAGAACCTCCCAAAAATAAAGTATAAAAGAGAGCTTGGGATTGGGAAAGTGTTTGAGATTGTCAAATTGCTGCAAGGAAAAATAAAACAAAATTATGTTTCAAAGACAGAGAGACTCCTTTTAGTCCCCTCAGTTTTCTTCTGTTGGCTCCAGGGTCTTCTTCACACCAGGCTCATAATCTTGTGGATTAAAAGCACAATAAACTCTCTCAGAAAAAACTGTTATGTTTGAGTACAAAACCACATCCTCATATTTTAATATAAAACACATTTTACAGTTAATAACAAAACGACGTGTACCTAAACGCATCACTGATTTGTTGTAAGGTTGGAAACCTGTTTGGCGCACATCGCTCCACCATCATCACTCTCTACTGCGGGGCCTTCGACTCTTCCTCAGCACTCTTCCTCGTCATCAAGGTGAGAAACATTCACGTGCTGCTATCATGAAGAAAGTCTACAGGATTTATTTTACCAGCTCATGTCTGCTTCTCTTGCAGTTGTTAAACGAGGATGGCATCTCTCTGCAAGCTTCCTTCCTCTTCCTGGCCGCCTGTGCAGTCATTCACCTGTTAAGGACTTTCTTCCTAATGCCCAGGAAGTTCATTCCCTACACGCTGCCTGAGGGCTACACATACGGGTACGACAACACCTCATACATGCTTCAGAGATAAACCAACTGTAAATAGGGCTCATTAGTTATATAGTTATTATAGTGTCTAATTCATATTCAAGAAGAAAGAAAAAATCCATTAAAGAGGGGGTGTTATGCTGTTTCACATTTTAGGACATATCATTTTAAAATCTGAAGGTAAAAGTATGTTGGAGTAATCCCCAGGCTTCTCAGCTCAGTCTGCAGGCTGCTGTGAAAGTCAGGTTTCACACAGTTTTTTCTACACACTGCACTTTGTGACATCACAAAGTGCAGTTCTTGAAGGGACAGAGCTGACTGAGTCGTTTCAGGCTGTATGAGGGCCTGCACAGAGCACCAGTGTGAGGAAAATGAGGAGTTTTTTTAACTGTAAATTATACTAAGCTACTCCACAGGTACCCCCCCTTTAATTAATCTGTTTGAGCATCTGCTTCATACTTAAATACATACAATGAACTACTGTCCAGTCCTTCGATACTCACATAATAGTGGATTCATAACATTCCACATCAGCGGCAGACATCTTGTTTTTTTAGGAAACTGCCTCGATATTGTTTACACCCACCTCGTATGAGATAAAGGGTTGTGATAGTCCTGACCTGGTCTGAACTCTGTGTGAATTGAAGGCGCATCTGTCAGAGCAAACAATAATCTGACACATGTGCTCTCAGATTATTCTGGTTCCCAGGCTATTTTTAAACATCATCCTCCCTCTGAAATATCCTTCATATCCTGTTATGTGATTAAACGGGTTGGTGCTTGAAAAACATAATTTATAAAGTAAATAATTATCAAAGAACTCCCACAGTGCCTTAAGTCTGTCACTGACACCCTGTGACCTTTGACCTTTGTCAGGATCAATTGTGGAAAATCAAAGAGCTCAGAGCTGCACGCAGCGAACGGTAATGCACAGAGGACTATAGAGGACACGGCGAACAGCAAGGACGTCAATATAAAACAAGGTGAGTTAAATACGGCTAAGATTACAACATCTTAGATTGAACAGGACAACATTTGACTTTTACGTTTTTGTTTCCTCTCTGTGGTCGGCTCAGAGAAGAGTTTCCGCGAGTGTGTCCTGTCCAGGTTCTTTTTGTGGCACCTGCTTTGGTTGTCGGTGATGCAGCTTAGACATTACCTCTTCATCGGCACCCTCAACCCCATGCTGCAGCGGCTGACAGCGGGAGAGCCTTCACTGGGTAAACACACACAAACACTTAACAAAGTAGAAAATCTAAAACTTCCTCATAAAAAAGAAGTAACCTCACACTTATGTCCCTTTATGGAGCTTTTCTCACCTAACTGATTTACGCTTGTTTGTGTCCCTGTAGTGAGCCAGTTCATCAATGCCTTCGCTTTTACGCAACTGTGCGGCGTGCTGTGTGCTCCCTGGAACGGCCTCATCATGGACCGACACAAGGGCAAACCTCTGCCTGCAGGTAATATAATACAGCTAATAACTGATGCACCCAACAGGCCACACACACATGCAAGTATGGACACTGGATCATATTTTGTAGACTAGGCTTAAATCATTCTAAATTCAAACTAAGTAATAAAAACTACAAAATACTGGAGCTTAAAATACAGATATAAGTGGTGAAAGGTGTGTGTGTGTGTGTTTTCATTTCTGTGTGTGCACTTATTTGTAGGAGAGAGTGAGCAGGAGGCAGACCTGCGGGCCTCGGTTCTTTCTCTCTTCCTCACACCGGTGCAGTGCTTGATTTTCTCAATCTGCGCCGCCATCCCGTACCTGCAGCTGCAGTACTTCACCTTCGTCCTGCAGGTGCTCAACCGCGCCTTCCTGTACGGCGGCAACGCAGCCTTCATCGGTGTGGCGTGAGTAACAAACACACACACACAAAAATGCACATGTTTGCAACACTCCGTGGAGAGTTCACTCTCAGTCACACTGACTTGATGGTGTAAGTAAGTATTTTGAAGTGTTATCCTAAAAGTTACTTTTATTTTTAAATCTTTAAAAATATATGTCCATCTTCTTTTTCATCACTTTCTTCTCTTTGCCATGTCATTGCTTTGTGTGTGTGTGTGCGTAGTTTCCCATCATGCCACTATGGAAAGCTGTTTGGCCTGATCATGGCTCTGTCTGCAGTGTTTTCTGTGCTGCAGTATCCCTGCTACACGCTGGTGAAAGAAGTTCTGGATGGAGACCCTTTATACGTGAGTACATGATAAATAAATCCCACCTACACACGCTGGTCCTCTCTCTATCACCACTTTAATCTTTGAACTCTCCTCTTGTATGCCTGCAGATGAACATCGCCCTGATACTGCTCACCCTGTTTGCCTTCATCCATCCCCTCTCCATCTTCTTGCACTGTCGGAGTCTGGCCTCCCAGCGAGCCAAGAACAAAGTCATCAATTAAAGTCTCTCAAACGACAGCATCTACTCACACTCAAAACTCACCAGTGACACTGTTACCTCTTCAGTTTGAGAATGTGTTGCGTCTTCACTTGTATCCTATTTGGAGTGGGACATACGAAGTGAGGTTTCAGGTAACATTGCAGCTCATTCACAGATCGATTGAATGCATCTTTAATAATAAAGATCTTCTGGTGTGCAGCCTGCCACAGTTGACCCTCTACATAACAGGTTACCTATTGTGAGATTGTCATGATACATTTTATGTTCACTGAGTGTCAGCTGTTGATTCTGATGAGGCTTAATGTGCCTTTTATGAAACCTAGCTTACACAAAGTTAGCTTTGTCAGTGTTGTTTACAGTTAAAACTGTCCTTTCTCATGACTGTTATATGTTTTTTGATTTATGCAGCATTACAATTTTATGTATGTAATTGATGTTTCTTTGTTACACGAGCCACCTATCACACCATTGTTACAGTGGCCTCAGAGTGCCAAAAGATAAAGCACTGTATTGTGAAGGCGTGTTCAGACCAAAAGCGAAGCAGATGTTGTTTCCATGCAATGTGCGAATTTGGTCCTCTTGTGGAGCGACACTACTGAAATTTGTGTGTTGAGTTCAAAAAACTTAAATATAATAAATAATAAATTATGTCACTCTGTGCCACAAAAGCCTTCGTTGTTGACATTTTCCTGACATCCTGAGATTGCGTCAGGAATTATTAATCTGAACTCCATTAAAACATTTCATCAGTAGTTTTTGTCTCGTTTTGCAGAGAGACCTGATAAAGAACATATTTTAACAAATCTGCATCATGATGTGGTTATCTTTTGGCACCCATTTGTTGCGAATCAAACAAACCGCTGCACTGAGCCAGGTTGCAGCTGCTCTGTGACACCCTGGTTACTGGAGACGGATGCAGAGATGTTTTGCAGTTGAAACACAACGCCAGTAGTTGGTTTCAGTCCAAGCAGAGCTGAGTCTGACCTAGCTCACCGGTCATCAAACTGGGCCCGACCAACCTCAAGTATTAAAAAGCTATGTTAAAGTTAATCCAGATAATACTAATGTAAAACTAATGTAAATAAACACAAAATATCCTGTGGTCAAACTTGGCAAACTTGAGTAACGCACAGCAAATATTTTCTTCATTTTCTGTCTGAACACAGTTAGAAAGCTGAAAACATTACAGGTTATATTAATATCAGCATGGACCTTTATTTCTCTCTGTATATACTGTATATTTTATTATGTAGTATGTAGAGTTTATTGACTAGGAGTCAGATTCTCAAATATCAGTCAATGTAAGATTTGAAATTGGTGCTTAATTTTGCTTACCCACAAATGCATGTGCCAATTAACATACACAAGCTTTCTGAACACATGAAAAAGAGTTTCACAGAAGCACAGATCACAGCTTTAATAAATTACGACCGATTTTTGCTTCTGAAAAGTGTCCTGTGTGTGTCTAAAAATGTGTGAAAACGTTGGTGACATTATTCTTTTGACACTCTTCTCATCTTTTCGTCTATTTTGAGCCTTATTTCTCGCCGTGCATTTGTACAATAGCCACAGTGTAAAAAGATAAGGCTCACTTTTAGGTTTGAAAGCTGCTCAGTGAAGCCCCTCTGTCTTGACAAATGTCTTTTTGCTCTAAAACATGGCCATTTGTCTCTACACTGATTTTACCATCCGAGTTCTTTCAGATACATTCAGCAGAATAACAGCTCTGCCACCTGCTGGCCTCCTCTAATATCACTAGTGTGCCAAACCATGATATATTTTATTATAATAATATATTAATATGTATTTTAATGCAGTGCCAATAGGCAAATTGGAGTAACGTTGTTTAATGTTATGCAAACTCTTCATCAAAGTGCTCCAAATCTTTTGATGTGAACTTTTTCTAAAGGGATTTTTTACTTTTTGATTCACTAAAGCCAAAATAAATATTTCACCTGAAGGAAAAAAATATACCTGCAAGCTTCTGCCTATCACAGGTGGCTTAGAAATAGACATATCAGACTATATTGAAATAAACATTTGAGTGAATCGACATTAGGGCTGCACGGTGGAGCGGTTTGCGCTGTTGCGTCACAGCTAGAAGGTTCATGATTCAAAGTTTGAATGTATTCCCCATGCATGTGTGGGTTTCCTCCAGCCTTCTCCCACAGTCCAAAGACATGCTCGTTAGGTACACCTCCATTGGTGTCTCTAAATTGCCCATAGGTGTGTAGGTGTCAGCCCTGTGACTGACTGGCGATCAGTCCAGAGTGTACCCCGCCTCTCGCCCAATGACAGCTGGGATATGCTCCAGCCCCCCCGCAACCTTGAACAGGATAAGTGGTGTAGATAACGGATGGATGGAAGGAACCTGACATTGACCCTTTTTTTCCCAAGTGTTTGTGAAATGTGAACAACAATTAAAGAAGAAGAGAGCAGCCAACTCGAGCTCAACACCACTGGACAAGGAACAGATCAGGAAATCCTACTTTGTAAATGTGGAAAATGTTTTTTTTGGCTCTTATTAATCTGTTAAATAGCCTCAATTGATGTCACAGTGGACATGGGCTGAGGCTGAAGTTCTGGCCGTGTGCCCAGAGGTGACCTTAACACCTCCACTCTGCTTCATGCTTGCAACCCGAGACTACTTTAGCTGCTACTAGTATAACCCACATTAAGCTCCGACTGAACTGTTGACGGCTGAGATGCATTGTGGGAAATGTAGGCGTAGGTGTTGACAAGGAGAGGAATATGTGGAATATGAGTATAAGAAGATCTCTGGTTCTGCTGCAGCCATGTTTAAGAAATATAATTTTTAATTGTTTATCACTGTTACATAACAACTGATGCAAACCTGATGAAATTATAACTACGACTATTTCAATCAGAGATCTGATTCTGTGATCAAAGTCCAGACCCGCAGGTGTCACGGCCGGCTCAAAGGAGAGTCTGGCGTCTCCAGATTTTCTTATACTCTTCTCAGTCTAGTAGAAGTTGTGTTTTCACTAATTGTAGTTGACAGTTATCACCATGGCAAGAATCCTCTGGGGGAAACTCTCCAGACGGGTTTAAACCTGAAAAATAACAGGGACACTCCCCCACAACAGCCTCTCTCGAGTTCTCTGTACACCTGCTGTGCGACGACGCTGTGAGCCCAGAAACAACTTGATTCAAATCCACAAAGTCTGTCACATGGACTGTGTGTGTGTTTGTGTGTGTGTATTTGTGTGTGTGTGTGTGTGTGTGTGTGTGTGTGTGTGTGTGTGTGTGTGTGTGAGTGCAGGGGACATGTGCACACTGACAGCTTCTTCCCTTGCATCTGCGTCATCGATGATTACAACCTCGTTATCTCAGCAATGTAAAAAGAAAAAACAGAGCCGCATAAACAAATGACAGGAATAGGAGTGAAGGATAAAAATAGGCCGGTCTGTTAATGAGGTGGTTTGAGTTGTTTTAATGGGACTGAATCTGTCACAGCGATGGTCTTTATGACGCATTGATTTGTTCGGCGAAAAGTAAGCCCACTAACTTGTGTCTGTTTTCTTTATTATTGGTGCACCAGTAGGAAAAAAGCAGCGACATCATTAAATCAATGTGCTGTTTTCTGTCTGTTGAGCGGAGCTAATTATTTGTTTCAGGTTCCAACTCATGTAAGCACACCGAAAAAAAACAAGACTAATGATCACAGTAACTTTTAACTGTAACTCTATTTTGTAGACTAGGCTTACATCGTTCTAAATTCAAACTAAATAATAAAACGTAACTCCTTATAGACGGGCAAAGTTTAAAAACTTAATCTGGATGAAAGTATATAAATATTGCTAAGTGTCTTGTATTTTATGGCCATCACCCTGTGGTCACAAAAACAAATTACACTGATCGGTGTACATTCAAGATGGCCGTGATCACGACCAAAATGTGTTACAGTCAGTCTCTACAGAAAACTCAACCAGGTACAGAACCTCTTCAGATTTTATGATTGAAACTTGTTTATTTAATGCGGTTCACCTTCCATGTCAATGTGGAAGATGGAATAGAAAAGGTTATTACGCCCCCATGTGGAGAGATGGTCGCGGTAAAGACATAGTAATGACAGGACCTGAAGTTGACAGTGTGCCTAACGATCAAAGAAAGTATGAGATACATAATAAAATGTGGTGGTTTCCAATGACAGGTGATTGTTCACTTATCTTACATAATGTTACAAGGAAAGATCAAGGGGAATATACATGCACTTATTTGGATCCAGAGTTTGAATTTATACCATATCGCAGTTATTGGATACAAGGATATAAAACTCACGAGATGATGCAGGTGGTAGAAAACTCGGTCCCTACACAGATATCTACTGTTGTTAAAGAGATTCGAGAGGGGTCCGTTATAAAAACCACTCCAAGGGTGAATATTGAACAGAAGATATTCACTAATGTGACTTCAGGAACAACCAGTAGTGTTAATATACAAACTCCGGCTATTAACCTAGCTACAACTTTGGTGGGGATAAATGTTACGACAATGATGATGACAACTTCTACCAATAAAACAATGATGACATCTTCAGTGCCTACAAAGGCTGTAGAGACAACACCGACAACTATTATGACATCTACGACATCAAAAGGATTGGTAAATGTAAACCAGACAGTAGAGCTGAAGGATAGTTTAAATAATAGCAGTAGGAAATCTGAAATTCAAATGTCGATGGCCGAAAAGAAGGATACAGATTCATCCGCGACATTCCAGAGGACTTGGGCAGACGTGGACAATGATTCTGTTGACTGAGACTGGGAACCAGTAGACAGGACTGAACAAATTCATGCGCTACAGAAGCAAGAAACTACGTGGAGAGTTCCAACTCCGGGCACATGGCCCTCAATTTTAGAGACGGTACCGGAACCATTGGCTTCTGATTGCCAAAATTATGCATTATCGTGGTTGCAGTAAAATCAACAAGCAGCATCGGATCTTTGGTTGGCTGTGTCATTACATCTATATACACCTCGAGGTAATTGCACCTGGATGAGGGAATTACCATATGCAAATTTACTTGATCAACATGGGTTTCGTTGTGTTCAAGTTTAGTTACACTGGACAAAAATATAAACGCAACACTTTTGTTTTTGCTCCCATTTTTCATGAGCTGAACTCAAAGATCCAAGACTTTTTCTATGTACGCAAAAGGCCTATTTCTCTCAAATATTGCTCATAAATGTGTCTAAATCTGTGTTAGTGAGCACTTCTCCTTTGCCGAGATAATCCATCCACCTCACAGGTGTGGCATATCAAGATGCTGATTAGACAGCATGATTATTGCACAGGTGTGCCTTAGGCTGGCCACAATAAAAGGCCACTCTAAAATGTGCAGTTTTATTGTATTTGGGGGGGTTCGGGGGGTTCGGGGGGTTCGGGGGGGTCAGAAAACCAGTCAGTATCTGGTGTGACCACCATTTGCCTCATGCAGTGCAACACATCTCCTTCGCATAGAGTTGATCAGGTTGTTGATTGTGGCCTGTGGAATGTTGGTCTACTCCTCTTCAATGGCTGCGAAGCTGCTGGATATCGGCAGGAACCGGAACACGCTGTCGTATACGCTGATCCAGAGCATCTCAAACATGCTCAATGGGTGACATGTCCGGTGAGTATGCTGGCCATGCAAGAAGTGGGATGTTTTCAGCTTCCAGGAATTGTGTACAGATATATTGCAACATGGGGCCGTGCATTATCATGCTGCAACATGAGGTGAAGGTCGTGGATGAATGGCACAACAATGGGCCTCAGGATCTCGTCACGGTATCTCTGTGCATTCAAAATGCCATCAATAAAATGCACCTGTGTTCGTTGTCCATAACATACGCCTGCCCATACCATAACCCCACCGCCACCATGGGCCACTCGATTCACAACGTTGACATCAGCAAACCGCTCACCCACACGACGCCATACACGCTGTCTGCCATCTGCCCTGTACAGTGAAAACCGGGATGCTAGACGCCATCAGATGTGAGCGTTTGCCCACTCAAATCGGTTACGACGATAAACTGCAGTCAGGTCGAGACCCGGATGAGGACGACGAGCATGCAGATGAGCTTCCCTGAGACGGTTTCTGAGAGTTTGTGCAGAAATTCTTTGGTTATGCAAACCGATTGTTGCAGCAGCTGTCTGGGTGGCTGGTCTCAGACGATCTTGGCGGTGAAGATGCTGGATGTTGAGGTCCTGGGCTGGTGTGGTTACACGTGGTCTGCGATTTTTGCGGACGGTTGGATGTACTGCCAAACTCTCTGAAACGACTTTGGAGACGGCTTATGGTAGAGAAATGAACATTCAATTCACGGGCAACAGCTCTGGTGGACATTCCTGCAGTCAGCATGCCAATTGCACGTTCCCTAAAACTTGCGACATCTGTGGCATCGTGCTGTGTGATAAAACTGCACATTTTAGAGCGGCCTTTTATTGTGGCCAGCCTAAGGCACACACATCACTCCTGTTTTAGCATCTTTACACTGGCTCCCAGTATGTTTTAGAATTGATTTTAAGATTTTACTGATTACTTATTGATGTCTCTCCATGGCCTTTCTCCCAGCTATATCTCAGACCTTTTAGTACTGTATGAGCCGACACGAACGCTGAGATCCTCGGGCAGAGGTCTTCTGTGTGTACCAAATGCCAGACTGAAGACTAAGGGGGACAGAGCTTTTACTGTGAGGGCTCTGAAGCTCTGGAACGACCTGCCCGAGGAGGTCAGGTCAGCTGAATCAGTGATCTCTTTTAAGTCCCTTCTTAAGACATGCTTTTATCGGCGAGCCTTTCCAGATTTTACTTGAATTTTAATTTAATTTTAACAATTAATTTAAGGAATTTTATTTCATTAGAGTACTTTTAAATGAATTTTATATATTTGTTAAATTAATTGTTATTTTAATACCTGCCTTTGATTTTAGGACCTGTCTGTTTTACTTCATGACCTGTTTGTTTTGCTTTGCTGCCTCTGTAAAGCACTTTGTAACTTCGATTTTTAAAAGTGCTCTATAAATAAAGGTTATTATCAATTAATCAATTAATATTATAACAACAACACACCCTGATTTAAAAATGACATTGAGAGTATAAAACACTAGAAGAAGATGTTGTTGAGGAGCAACAGTCTGATATGTTAACATGTTTTTTCTACACATTTTTACAGTATCGGATGTTGTTTTATTTGTCTGTGATATTGATGGATACTTTGTAGTTTTTATTATACACTAGTGCATGCGAAATGAAAATCTGACATTTATGTTAGTGACAATCTTAGTAATATAAAATGTTAGTTTTTGAGTTTGCTATAACTGCATGAGTAACATTTAAGGGTTTATAACAGGGGCATATGAGGAGTGAAAAGTATGGGGTTTCTTTATTTTAATTGCTTTGAGAATGATGTTTTCTATTATGATGCAAATACATTGGGATCTCAGGTGTTTTCTTTTTATCTCGAGTGTTTAGGGATTTAGAGGTGTAAGGCAGGGAAAGGTCCACAGGAAGGTGCGATGGGTCGACCAGCCTCACTTTGGACATATTAATATGGCGTGATTTATTGTGTGAAATGCTTCTTTTAGATCGCTGAATATCCCACTTACATGTTTTTTTTTTGCCTATTGTCACGCCCACTGCTGCCTGCTAGCAGGTCTCTCTCCCTCCCTGTTTCTGTCTATCTGTCTCTGCTTAATCACAGGAGTGGGTTCAGGTGTGTGGGAGCCAGTGGGCAGCTGCTAATCATCTAATCAACTCTGCTACAAATACCCGGCTTCTTCACCACCACACTGCGAGATTGTAGACTCAGTTTGACAGTCAGTACGCTTCGGCCTTTTGCTCTCCAGATTTTGCATTCCTGTGTCACTTACCCTCGTTTCTTCTGCCTACAGTGCCTTGGACCTGCTCCCACCACCAGCCTACTCCTGGAATCCTTTTTGACCCACTCCCTCAGGAAAAGAACCTTGGCTCCCCTTACCTCAGCCCTGCCTTTACCTTCGTACCTTTTTTGAGTTTGTAATACAGTCTTTTGCTTTGAAACCAGCCTCAGTGTCTGTGTTTCCGCTTCTTGGGTTCAAGTTCCTTTTTCCCGCGTAACACCTATAGGGTTTGTGATTTCTTCAGTTGAATCTAATAAAGCCATTGATGTTGATCTGTTAGTGCTGAACCAAGAATCAAAGATTTTACTTACAATATGCAATTGATCAGCAACTGAAAAGACTACAAGGGAAATCAGGCAATATTTCATGATAAAACAACATATTTGATTATAAATTAGCTACAATCACACAATAGCTAACATTAGCATTTAGTCACCTACTTGATAGTATTACCGCTAGCTAGAAAGTGGCTGAAAGCTAATATTACATTTGATAGTGTTACACAATAGTGAAGGAAAGGTGTAAATTCCTAGCCTAACTTATGTTAGCTAGAACTTTCTAGCGCATTAATCTAGCAGTGAAACAAGATATGTCAGAACCCCTACATGTTTTTGACTTATGAAACTTATACAGCAGTACAACGTTATAATAGCATTTTAACTTCACAGTCTGGTGTAGAAGAACTGGATGTGCCTGTAAAGAGCCCTTACCTCAGCCACATACAACACATTTAGGCTTAACTGGATCACTGGCGGTTAACGTTGGCCCTCACTAAGGCTTTTGGGGCTAAATGGGGGCAAATCCCTGTACCATGTTCTAGCATCTTGTCGAAGGTCATCAAGGAGAAGTGGAGGCAGTTAAAGCAACATATTAGTGCCAAGGATTTGTTGTTCACATGTAGTCTTTCTTACATATCTTCTTTACATCTGGGCTTCTCTTATTGGTCACTCTGTCTCTAAAACCAAAGTCAGATGTGTGATGAAAAACGTTCAGTTGTCCCAAGATAGAAAAGGGACAGTGACAAGGCTCTACTGAAAAATAACCCAGCGTTAATGTCTTGCATAAAAGATATAATGAATTCTGACAGCTAGGTCACATTTACCTACAATTCTGGGACCTTTCTGCTCATAAAGAGTCTTGTATTTAAATTGGTTGCAACTGTGAACTTTACGCACAATACCATCTCTTCTGACACTGGCATGTGATTCAACAGCTGTGTCTCAATTAAGGGGCTGCATCCTGCGAAGGATGCGGTCTAAGAACAAGAACAAGAACTGTGTCTTTCCTAGCCTGTCTAGACTGCTAAGGCCGAACTGAAATGAGACGGTCTGGTCTACGGAGAATTTCCTTTTTGCTTCATCACCCTTACCCTTGCGGTCGCCTAGCAACAGGTAGCTAGCTGGCTAACTAGCTAACATAAGTATGTACACGTCATGTAACTTAACCTATTATTAAAGATAATTTAAAGTATGAAGGCCCTGTTCATGTTTCAATATTTGTATATTTATCTCCAGCTATTTGATTTGAGTTGAAACCTAAAACTTTTACATTATAAAGTGTTACATGCGCTCCCCCTACTGGTTATTTGTGTTAAGGTCTGTTCTCACCCTGTTAATTTTTTCAGGTGTGGGTGATCCACCTGATGGAGGAGAGACCATAAAAGGGAGGGGCAGAAACACGACAGTCTCTTCCTCTTTGTCTGATGGCTTCACAGCAGCAGCAGGAGCAGCTGGAGCTACTCCTTTGTTAATTTGAGTGTGCTTTGTGCTTCCTTTAATTATTTTCTGATGGGACCGGTAGTCTAGTTTTCGGTTTTGTTTCTTTACTAGGGTTTAGTTTTTGGTTAAGTTTAGGGAAGGAGGAAAGACACCAGATCCTACGGCCCTTTGTGGGCTGGTCTGAGTGTCTTCCTGCTTTTGTTTGGTTTGGCCGGCCCATCAGTATTTGTTTAGGTTTGATTTTGAAATGGGTTGTTTTGTGAGTTATTCTGATTTCATAAAAAAATTCTTGTTGTTTTTGGCAAACTCTGACTCTTTATTATGTTTGGCCTCTTTGATTTGAGAGCCTTTGGTGAGGTCGTAACAAAAGTGTATTCCTCGACTGCTTAAGAGTCGGCCATCTTTTGTGAATTGGTGCGCAATGAATCTCAGGATACCTTGGGCCACGAAGGATGCACTCAATGTATCCTGCGTGGCCTGGGAAAGGGAGGACGAATTTGCGCACCACATCTGAAGGAGCCTTGGGACAGCCTTCGACACAATCGACCTTCGAATACAGCCTTGAATTGGGACACAGCTATCACTTCCTATGATTCACATGCTTCTACATATTTCAACCTCACACTAATTTAAATGGCTCAGATTTGAAGGATATGGAAACCTGGCATTCTGTAACCTGCCAATCATTAGATTCTTTGATTTCTGACTGTTTCCCCATACCGTCACGACAGGTCAAATATGTTCTGTTTCACATGAGAACGCCACTAAACTGTAGGTTTTGAGTATTCAAGGCCTAATTCTGGAGTTTTCTCGCCTGTCAACCCTGGTGTACCCAGTGGGCAGAATTGCACCCTCTGTCCACACACAAGGTCCTCGGCACTGTGTGTGATTGTGTGTATGTGTGATTGGTGTGTGTGAGTGGGTGGGGGCTTCGGACTGAGTCAACAACACATTTTTTTTAGGATCAGGACAGAACCTTTGAACATGCTGTGTTTACACCAGTTCAAATGCCAGTGTGCCCGTGATTCACTTTGACACAGCAGGCTGGTGAGAGGATGAGAGGATATGGGAGGAGATCTGGGTGTGGAGATGTGTGTGTACGTGTGAGGTGTTACATACATTTATGCAATTTTTTCTGTTCTTGTGTGTTGGATGGATTATGATCATATTACATACACCCTCAAACAGACATACACTCCCACAGCCTGCCTTAATATGCAGTCTGTTTGGTGAGCTGGCTGCCTCCCCTAGTGTGATAACGTTACGTGCACGCACACACACACGTGCAAACTTATGTGTCCCGCAGCCCCCTGTGGAGACCGCTGACGCCAAGAATATGTGTTGTTCCAGACACACAATTAGCGTCCATTACTGCGCTCACAGCTTGGAGTTGCAGATGACCTTCCATTGAGCAGATTTTTGGTGTGTGTGTGTTCCCTTGAGAACAGATGATGTGCATCATGCTGGATCTGGCCTTGACCTGGGGCTAAATGTCATGAAGGGAGGACTCAGAGGTGAGTACACCCAGCTCACCACTCCCGTCCTGACTTTACATGCAGAAGACTAAATCTAAATCTCATCCTACGTCTCCCGCCCTCTCACTGCACCGCACCTTCTCCAACAAGCTGCTTTCACTCTGCTGCCCGAGTATTTAGACCCAAACTGTGACTTTTTTCATCACAAATTGTCCTTCACAGTCTGCCAGCACACTGAGCTGTGAGCAAGAAAGCACATGTTGCCTCTCCTTGCTACAGTTTCAATAAATAAAAAAACAGTTATGTTTGTGACATATGTACCTGGCTGTACAGTATGTGCTGTTACGGACATTCAGTGTCCTCCTCCTTAGTCCATATGCTGCGATGGATCATTTTACTCCACTGCTGGGTTTCCCTTTCATGTTCATCTATTGTCCTGAATTGTAGGCGGCTCTGGGCTTCTATCCAACTGGCCTACACAAAATGTGACGGATGCTTTTTTTTGGCTCAAATGCCAAGTTAGTTTTTCCTCCTCTTATCCTCCTCCTCCACCCCCCTTGCATGTGCCACTAGTCATCATGCAGTAAATTGGCCTACTTTATGCCAGGAAATGTTGGTTCATTATCATGTCACCAAAAAGAAACACCAAATACCCCAACAAACTCCATCCCACCTCTATTATTCATTATCTGCCGGCTTTCTCTCACACTGCACTCCTTTTCAATTGCTGAAAAGGAAAATTGTTACTACTAACAGTAACTTCAGGGTACATCTCTAAAAAGACATATAATTTTATCGTATCGACAATTTTATAATGCCATTAATTACCTCCATGAATTGTAATATTCATTCACAATCTTACTTTTGATAGGCAGTGTTCAGTGACGCCTCAGTGAACACGTGCCCTCCCTGCCGCTGCCTTTCATGTCTCTTCCTCCGGTGACCCTGCCCCCTCCTCCCGGGCTGACGTAGTGAGGATCCTCCGCTGCCCACGACTGTGGGCGACTGTCCGGCCGCGGGTATAAACAGCACCCGGGACTCCTTCACGTCACTGCTTGAAGCGGCAGCGACTCGTTCACCAGAGCTGAACCTCAGCAGAGATAGCAGCAAGCAGGCAACTCCTCGCCGCGCAGGCTAACTCGCTTTCGGCTTTGGTTCGAGATGGAGACTCGTTGTACCGTGAGGGGCTCCAGCGCCCGCAACTTTAAGAGTGAGTAGCTCTCCATCGTGCACCTTCAGTTTCAATGCATGCTTGTTTGATTTTTCTAAAGCGTTTCTGTGGGTTTGTTGGCTTTTTACTTGTTGTTTTTTGCGAGACAGCACTTTTTTAAGATTTAAACTTATTTGAGAAAATATCAAAATTGTGTCGGAGAAAACAGCGGACTTGGAGACTTATAGACTTGCTTTTACGCACAGTGATTTTGCAAATGTTTTGAATTGTACACCAAGACCTATTCACGGCTCAACATGTATTTAAATGTAAATCATATTTGTCATATATTGATGCGAGAAATTATGAACAATGAAGCATGCAGAGGGAGCCCTTGTGCGCACTTTTTGGGCACTTTTACGCAGAGATTTTCCAGAAAATGACTTGGAGACAATCTAATTTAAACGTGAATTAAATCTGATATCCTTATTATCTGCAGTTATATTTACTGTATATGTCCCTCCTGTATAGTTGACCAATACCTCGATATGCAATCTACCTATGTCTCCTTTAAGCATTGGAGAGATGCAGATTTGATGAATACGCACATGATTTAAACTTTATTCTGCATCTCAAGTTGACTTTGCGGTAAATAAGACTTACTAAAACTCTAGAAAGGTATCCAGCACCACTTAAAATCTCAAGTTTTCCTCCAGCGACCAGCGCAGCTAATGGTCCAACCTGTTCAGGGGTCGAGAGGTGATCCGCTGGAAAATCTTGCGCACGGCATGAATGGGAAGTCCATTATTATTTCATGCATGTAATTTTCAGGCGGTGGTCACCTTTGTGCGCCGTTATCCGAGATGTGCCAAGAAGCTGTTGCAATATTGATAAGACCCGAAACTGATCCGGGTCTGGTTGCCTGTTTTACGCGTGCACTCTACTTGGCAAACTTCTCAATGGAAACATCCTATTGATGGCCTGAGAACTAGGAAACCGGGTTAATTCAATGCACGTGGGATTCACGATTTAGTCTGTAAAAGGTTTTTGTCTCTTGAAGGTCCTTATAGTAGATATGTGGTGTTTTTTTTCTCTCTAAACTGCTGAAAATCAGGAGTTATGTAACCTTGTCACAACAGCCATGGAGACCTATGTAAAGTGATCTGGTGGATATTAATGGGTGAATGATTTCTGTATGTAAGCTGGTGAATTATATATGAACCCCACTGTACTGGGAACACTCAACAAGTCACGGGTGAGAGCACAGCAGTGCTAAAAACAATCACTGACGGCAGCAACAAGTTTGACAGACAAACGGCAAAGAAAGACTGACGCAAGAAGCTGAAATGAAGCTCCCTTCCTTTATCTGTCTCTCTCACACAGACACACACACACACACACACAACAAGACTCACCACTGCAATACTGGACATTTTGCTGCTGATCTGACCATCAATTTTGTGTCTTATATCATGAGAGTTAACCTCCTCTGTTTCTGTGTCTTTTTCTCTGTCTCAGGTGGACTGACTCTGTGGCTGGTTCTTTGGCTGGTGGTGGTGAAGCCGGGCGGGGTGTCAGCATGCCCCAAGCTGTGTGTGTGTTACCCCACGCCCATGACGGTCAGCTGCCAGTCCCAGAACATCACCATAGTACCCGCTGGTGTGCCATATGACTCACAACGTGTTTTCCTGCAGAACAACCGCATCACAGAGCTTCGCGCAGACTCTTTCGGCTTCGAGACACAGGTTAAAATTTGAGTGTTTTTGCATCTGTTTAATTTCCCAGCAAGATAAGCAGTCATTCTTAATAGTCTTCTATTTCTATCTTCTCTTCATTCAGGTGCTTTGGCTGTATGGCAACAATATCACATGGATCGAGGCCGGGGCCTTCAGTAACCTCAGGGTGCTGGAGGAGCTGGATCTGGGTGATAACCCTCTTCAGCGCCTGGAAGGTGGAGCCTTCAGGGGTTTGGAGAAGCTGCAGAGCCTGCACATGCATCGCTGCAAGCTGGCCGCTCTCCCCCATGACCTCTTCCACAAGCTGTACAGCCTTCAGTTCCTCTACCTGCAGGTAAGGCCCACAGTGCACACAGACAAACACAGAAAAAGATACTAAAGATACTATATTATTATGCATTAGTATGTAAAGTAAACTGGCTGTTTGCAGGAATAAGTCTTTGTGCTTGATTTATGGACAAATCACTCACCATGAAGGCTGCACACCCACACATGCACTTTAATACTGGGCATGATGATGGATTGTTTCAAGCAGGTTCAGTGAGTTTCAAGCAGCACACACTCTAAAAAATGCTAACTGAGAGATATATAAGTAAACATTAAAACACCAATAACATCTAGAACCAAAGCAGCATATATCAGCATGGGCACTATTGTGGAAAAACTGTGATTATGGTGACTGAAAATTATTAATAAAGCTCAACTGATTGCTCTCAGATTGAAGTTACACAGAATAATCAGATTTAGTGGACATGGATAGATATAAATGAGATCGACACTCACTCCAATTCTGCAGTTTATAAGTTATTTCGCATCATACATCTCAGAATGATCAAAAATAACTCCGCACTAGATAAAGGCCTATCTCCCCATTAGATAGAATAATAAAAAGAGAGAAAGAAAATGCTCCCCTCTTTAAGTAAACCCTTCAGCCAACAACATGGCTACAATACAGAGGGAGAAGCTCCAATAATTGAACACAGACATTCCACCTACAGCTGCCTTCATTCTCTTTTCCTTTTGCCAGAGTTGTCAACTCTTTGGCAGCTGACAGCGAGATCTCGGCTGACAGCGTCCTTATTTGGACGATTGAACCTCTCTCTAAACAGACAAGTGCTGCCAAGCTGAGTTTTCAGCAACATCTCGGCCACATTCAGTTCGGTTCCAGGGGGCAGAGGTCATTTCTCACCTCTGTACAGCTTCTTTCAAATAGGACGTCAACAAAGTGTACATATATGGTATCTGCAGAGGAAGAGAGGGACTTTTTTCCTCCTATTGCTGCCGATAGAACTCACTGACAATTATTGACTGAAACAGAGATGTCTGATTCTTCCTCTGTTTCAAAAGGAAAGACATCACAAGCCATCTCTCGCCAGATACAAGGGCAAGGGTGATAATCGATTCTAAATCATAGACTGTGTATGATAAGTTGATGTAGCCACCATGACATAAACCATTGGTTTGTAGACTACAGTTTTGATGCCTTGAGTTTGGCATTTTGGCAGTGGTCATCTTGGTTTTTGGAGGCAGAATTGACATAACTGGGCAAGTGGTTGGATAAGCATTACTTTGCCTTGTGATTAACAGTTTGCCTTGGTAGCGACTTGTCAATCACAAGGTTGCTATGCTATTAAAGTTACTTACGTCGGCTGTAGTTTTTTGTTACACACTCTATGTTATAGACTTAAGACAAAATAAAGATACAGGTTAAGAAGCATCTGGAATTGAAGAATTTTGCCAACAACAACCACAAGCCTTTATGTCCTGATCTACCTTTTCACAACACTTAATCTTCTTCTTGTTTTGACTTTGCTCCAGGACAATCAGCTCCACTTTCTGCAGGATGACCTTTTCTCAGATCTGGTCAATCTCACCCATCTCTTCCTGCATGGAAACCGCATCCGCGCCCTCTCTGAGAACGTGTTCAGAGGCCTGGTCAACCTGGACCGCCTCCTTATCCATGACAACCGTATCAGGCAGGTCAACCGCCGGGCTTTCCGTGACCTGGGCCGCCTGACCATCCTTTACCTGTTCAACAACTCCCTGGCCGAACTCCCGGGCCAGGCCATGAAAGACACCCAAGGCATCCAGTTCCTCCGGCTCAACGGCAACCCCTGGTCCTGCGGCTGCGAAGCCCGCCCCCTCTGGGAGTGGTTCAGAGAAGCCCGCATCTCCTCCTCTGAGCTCATGTGCAGCTCCCCAACTCAACGCCGTGGCCAGGACCTCAGATTCCTGCGAGAGCTGGACTTTGCCCTCTGCCCCCTGCCCGACCCCGGCTCTCTGGCTGGAAGCACAACGACCACCTTCAGCACCAAAACACGCTGGTGGTTCTCCAAGCACAAGCCTGCATCTTCATCTAAATCATCGTACCAGAAGAGCAAAGAGACGGTTAAGGCGTTCCCCTTCTCCGCAGTCAAGCCTCAGTACCTCCCCAAAACTCCCACTGAGACCTTCTCATCCAAGTACGAACTGTCAGCCGACGAGGCGGCGCTCCCCAAGCTGGACCAAGAAGAATACTGGGCCAACTACGGCAACGAAGACTCCTCCATCCGCTGCTTTGAGCTGGACTGTCCTCCTGGCTATGAAAACCCAGCCTTCTCCTCATCCACCTCCACACCCATCACCCCATCCCTCCTCCACCTCCTCTCCCTCTCCCTAGTCACTTTCTGCCTCCATTTCCTTTTCGGCTGAACTCTCCTCTCCCTCGCACTCTTTTATCTTCTCTGATTTCTCCCACTGCTCTTTCCAACTGTGACAAAAACCTGGATCTTGATTCCTTTCAGTCGCCTCCTCGACTTCAAGGAGGTGCTTCACTGACGCAGGAGACAGGAGAGGCAGCAGGGAGCTGTTTTTAAAAAGCAGAGATCAGTTGAGTTGACGTAGAGCAGGACAGGATTTCAAAGATGAAGTAGCTGCTGCTAATGAGTACAGGTTTTAACAAGCAGAGATCAGACATGGAAACTGACTGATAGTGAGAGTACAAAGGCAGAAAACTACAACTACACCGTGAAATAACAGAAAGAACAAAGTCAAAGTCAGGTGGTGGCGTCTCCAGGTGTGTTTTGATACCACAGCTGTGTACAGCGCAGGCGTTGTAACTCACATACAGCTATTTTATATATCATAGTGCTCGCCATCCAATCATCCCGAACATTAGCCCTCACTAGTTTCTTTCATCACGAATAAAAGTGGTGATTTATGATGGGCAGTTTGGCAAGACCAGAAGTAGAAGAAAGATGTGGATTAACACAGATAATGAGGCTTGGCAGGAGCAGAAAAGAAAAATGAATAATTACAAGGAGAAGTAAAAAGAAAATCAACACAATGTGAGCAGAGTGAGCTTTACAAATTCATCTAGTGGAACAAAAGGACGAGAGGATCGTCAGATTTGCAGCCAAGACGAGCTCACCTCTCTGCCATGCCAACAAACCACCACCCACACTTGTAAATACTCTCATCATCACTGTACATACACTCTTCTCAAACAGACATGCATTTAAGACTAGCTTGATTTGTACTTTCTACTTTAGACAACGACTTGTGGTGCTTAGATTTTAAGTGGAAGGCAAACTATTGAAATGTGGAAACTCCTTTTCACCCCTTATGTTTTCCAGTCTTGTCTTTTCCTCTCTCAGACAACCTTAAACAGATTTCCCTAAAAAAAGACACTTTAGAGCTTATTTTAACATAATCAGACAAAGAGATGCTCACTACCAAAAATGGAGAGCTTCTGCTCAAGATACTGATTTGTTTGCGTGAGATTCAGTTTGTGTTGTGTGAGTGGGATTGGGCTGGTGTGGACTAAAAACCAAAGTCAGCCTCTGTCTGTCTGTCTGTCCAAACTGACACAGAACAAGATAAAAACACACTTAATCCTTGACAGATCTTTTGTATGAAGCGTCAGATCTCTGTCCAGTTGGCTCCATCAGTTGGACTGTATGTGTGTATTTATGAGGATGTTTGTATTTATTTTTAAAGTCTAATTCAAAGTTAAAGAAGAACTTTATGCAAAGATACATTTACAATGACCCAAAACAGTTTTAAAACTGTGAATGAGTTTCAGAACAGATTTGGTGCATGGTTTCATTTGATTGCAGTGATATACTGAATATCTGTGTCAGAGACCACAAAGATTACCAACACATCACACCATCTGTCATATGTGAGAGATGTACCTTAACACTTTCTGACTCCAGTGGGGTTTATGGATAGTGGAATGGGCACTCAGTCTAAACTGACTGATCTGTATCATTCATGGTGGTCCTTGTCAGTCCCTCGTGTTGATAAATCCATCAACCTGAATCCTGTGAGTTTCTGCAGAAATGTGATCGATGCTTTGACACTGTTAGATTCTGTATTTTTCAGGAAGTGTTTTGCTTTATTAGAAAATAAAGAAACAATCAAAACAGAAATGTGTGGGTATTTGTTTGTTGTGTCGCCGACAGCTTTGGTTGCTATGGATGACACAAAGGAATACAAAAAAAATGAGCAAAAGTCAGTGAGCTAGCACACAAGCACAAACACAGTGGATACTGATAATAATAGATTGGGGCAAGTTTGAATGAGTCATACATTTGATATCAAAGCAGAGAGGTGATGGTACTAGAAACAATTCACTCACCTGGTCTTGAATGAATAGACCTTTTACACTTCCTCATTAAAAGCATAGTGAAATAAGAATCATTATTATGAATGGGGTCAGTATTCACATACTGACATCTGTTAGCTTTACCATCCTTGAAAGGAAAACAGTTTTATTCGTTACGTGTATGCATGTTACATGTATTCGTTACGTGTGTAAGTGAAGTGTAGGAAACCCATGTGACAGTGTGAGAGTGTGTACGCAGAGCTATAATGATTCAAGTGTGAGGTGTATGTGTGCGTTCATGGTGGGGGGGTCCGGGGTGGGGGTGGATGCTGAGGTATGATTCAGAGAAGGGGCAGAGTGGGGAAACCGCCAGGAAGAAAATGTGACGATGAGTCCCGGAATTAGCACACCCCCTCAACAGATTCACTCTCGCCCCGATAATGGTGATGATAATGATGCATACACCCATGCACATACGATGTGCAAATACCCACTGACACACACACACACACACGTGCGCGCAAAATGTAAAGTTCAGAGAAGTTTGGTTAAGCTGCCTTTGAAGCCCTTTTGTTTTCCAGCTCACTAGTTACTCATCACTTTCACACCCAACATGCTCTCACCGTTCCTTCTTCCTCTGTTCTCTCCTTTATATCTGTGACGAAAGCTCCCTCGCTCCTTACAGTCATAGTTTACAGCAGATAACTCATCAGCAACCCACAGACATTGTTTTTGACAGCCTCTTTCTTTCAGAACTTTATATTTTCTCTACTCCATGCTTTTCAGTCTATTTGAAGAGCTTTATTTAAATCTGAGGAGGCATTGCTCTGAGACAGCATCCTGCCATAACCCACAAAGGGGAGGCTAAGCCCTTGTGTGCATCACTTTTGTCAATAAAAAGTTTGTTTTAATGTAATAAAGGCAACCAAACCTCTTATGGCGGGTTCAGTCCTTTGATTGGCAGCAGCTAAATGCTAACACGCAGATGCATGGCAGGTATAATGTTTACAATGTGTGCTATCTGTTTTAGCGTGCTTGAATCAAAGCACTGAGCAAATTGATATTTTGATGATGGAACTAAAGGAAGGGGTCAGAGGTCAGGGAGATGTTGCAGTTGAAGCTGTGGCTAAAAATATACAATTTGGGTTGATACCATCTTAAGCATTAGCAAAAACTAACAAGTACTTTTGGATAAAGAGAATAAGAAGAGAGATAAAAGACAGTCGTAATGAGAGTAAACACAGATACTTAGACACCAACGTATCTCACCTATCAGGTTTTATGATGAAGGTATTATTTTGTACATATTACCAAAGTTATATATATAAAGAGCTCTATTGTTTAGCCCTGAAAGAGTGCTTATTTTTTAGTTAAATAACAGCCTCTGTGGCAAGAGGAAATAATTACAAATTTAAATTCAAAGCAGAATGATAAGCTGCTACAACATTGCTGTGCTTTGAGAAAGAAGTGCAACTTGTTTTTTTTAAATCAAAAACACTTGCTTTTTGTCCCTAGTGGTTCGCTGTCAACTGTTTTTAACCCCGAAATAGTGACTGCAACAAGTTAATCCCTGCTCTCTACTGCTGGGTCACCTGGGAAATGTGAAAGATCGTGATAAGAAGCAGAAAGGTGGGTAAGGTTGTTTATATTTGTTTAAGTAAGTGAAACACTTCTGGCTAAGTGATGATGATACAACCTCAGGCAGCAGTCAGAAAACAGCTAGCAGCCGCTTAGCTAAGTTTAAGACTGGAAACAGGAAGAAACAGCTAACTTGACTCTGTCTGTTTTTTATGCTTACTAAAACTGACGTGTAAAAAAAGATTCTGGTACTGTTGGACTGATCCAGGTGAGCTGTTTGCCCCTTTTTTGAGTCTTTTTGCTAAGCTATGCTAATCGGCCGCTGGCTTTCTCCTTTGCGATAGGAGAAAATTGAAATATCACTGCTGGTGCTGACGATGACCCAATTTCAAGCCTGAGAAGAATATTTCACATCATGTCTTATGTGACTGTAAAAAGAAGAAGCTTTGAACGTTGATTACATAAAAAGACTTTCAGTATGGGGCCATTATTTCACAGAATAGTGCAGATGGCAGTGGACTCTCAGCCTCCCTACCAGAGTTTACCACCTCGAGAAATGCACATCACAAACTTTAATCGTGACCAATGTGATTCCCCCTCTCGTACTTCCGAGTTAGTTCTTCATGGCAGAACTGTAGGCGTTTGCCCTCTGTGTTGAAAGCAGCTGCCTGTGTCGTCATATTTACTGTCTTTCCGCTGCAGGAACACAAGCAGGCCATTAGCAGAGAAAAAGTCTCTGAAGTCGTCACTCTTTGATGCTGTGCGCTTATCACACACTGTTCCCACTCAGTGCCCCCAACTCTTCATCCTATTTTCCTTGCCTCTGTCTTTCTTCTTCTCTTTTGTGTGTTTGCCTGCCATTCAAGCTGTCACTCAGTCTTTGTCTTTGCCCTTGTCATCTCTCTCTCTCTCTCTCTGCTTGGCACACAATCTCCCCACATGGTCATGCCTGTCTTGGCCGAGCCTGCTTGTTTGATCATATGACTTGGCGTGTGCATTTGTGTGTTATTGGGCGTGTTTACTGACGTCCACCATCACACATGGCTTATTTGGAGAACCAGGACTCACACCCTGACGTCAAAGGGCTGGAGAATGGAGTAGGACTGAATAAAGTGTCTCTTCTTGACATTTTAGTAGAAAATAAGTTTATAAATACGGGATGACAAAACTGTATTGACTCAATGTGTCATTCATAAATGATGACCATCATTTGCAGCTCTGTTGCACTCCCATTGTCCATCATGTGGAAACATGAGCCTCGAGGGCCGTGAACCCTATGGACCGCTGATAACTCACGAAACGGAAGAGGAAGGAAACAGAGAGGCTAAATAAACAAGCAAAGGATCCTCTCAGTATCTGATCCAATACTTTTGGGCAAACAGTGACTATTCTCACAGAGACAGTAATGCTTTGCACCGAGTTCACCCACTGAGCAATAATGAGCCACTGCTTGCGTGAATGTGTCACTCGGATCAAGTGATACCAGAGGGCATCAACAGGAAACTCCAAAATATTTCCATCATACCCAAACGAAGATTTTGTGAGAAAAAATAAGGGGATTGATCTAACATTTATTTTTGTTTTGACATAAGCTGACTCAAGCAGCAACGGTTCCAGCTCCCAAAAAACAAAACGTCCAGTGATGGGAACATACTGTGATCTTTTACCTAATTAAAAGTACTGAATCTTCTATGACGCCATACGCATCCATCCATTATCTATACCACTTATCCTGTTCAGGGTCGCGGGGGGGATGGAGCCAATCCCAGCTGTCGTTGGGCGAGAGGTGTGGTACACCCTGGACTGATCGCCAGTCAAACACAGGGCTGACACAAACAGACAACCTTTCACGCTCACACTCACACCTACGGGCAATTTTAGAGTCACCAATGAACCTAAAGAGCATGTCTTTGGACTGTGGGAGGAAGCGTAAGTACCCGGAGGGATCCCACACATGCACAGGGAGAACATGCAAACAGAAAGGCCCCCTGTACGTCCGAACCGAGACTTGAATTAAGAACCTTCTAGCTTTGAGGCAACAGCGCAAACCACGGCACCACTGTGCAGCGAGCACTGCACATGTGCAAGAAAATATAAATCACCATCATACATACGGTAAAAGTAGTGTTTTCAGCAATTAATTACAGGAACTGATGAGAAAGGACAGAAGGGAAAAGTTAAGTGGGAAAAATGTCTTCTTGTCTATGATCCTTTGCTTTTAGTTAAATTGAGGATGATTTGAATGGTAAGTAAAATGAAGCTAAGTGGTTTAGAGGCAAAATTACTCTTTGGTTGAACATATCACTTAAGCGTGACAGGAGGCCTTAACCTGACACTGAGGGGTCACAGGGTCACAGGTAATATTTATCAACAGATAAGTTTTAAAAAGCTTATCATCTGCTTTTTTTAATATAAAAAAGTAACTTTAATTAATTCAATTTAAGATAAATGTACAGCAAAAATGTTAAACATTTAACCCTGAAATATTGTGAAGTAGCAGTACACATTTAAAAAGAAGAGATAGAGCTACTTAAAACTGTACTCACCAATGAAAACATAGAACAAGATTGTTAATCTTATGCAAAAAACACAAGTAACAAAATGTCTTTCAAAATTAACTAGGATAATGAAGCAATAAAATACCAGAATATATCTTTATCAGTCTTAGAGTCCCACAGAATCACAAGATATGATGATGACAAGAACATGCAGAGAGACTTGAATTTCTTAATGAAATATCTGCCATCTGTGGTTGCTCCTTTGCTTGTCTACATACACACAGACATATCTTCGTGCATGCATGAATGTTTGTGAGTATAAATATGTGTACTTGATCACATGGACTACACATGTGAAGTGTGGAGGCAGTCAGGAGATCTGTGCATCCGGTCCTGAGTCAGTTTGAGGTAAGAGAGAAGGGGGGTGAAGACAGGGCACATCTGACTCCGACGGTCTGTCTGCTCCTCTGAAGGTTTACGCACATGGCTAAAAATACACTGAATGGACTGCAAAGACCGACGGGGATCCAAAGAGCGGACCCGATGAGCCTTTGTGTCTGATTTGTGCCAGAAAGATGGAAACACTGATTGAAAGATGTTAATTAGTGGCAAAGATAACAAGAGTAAAGAAGGATGGCACGGCCAAGATGAAGTGTGGGTTTGTTATTAACAAGAGAACAAAAGAACAGTGGCTTGATGGTCGCTTGTGAGTCAATCACACCGCCTCGCTCTCAGAGGTTGTGTAGCTTGTGTTTGTTGGCACAGACGCAACTTGTGACGTCCTTTAGATAATTTGTCTGAGTGCCCAAAAATGTGACTGCTACATTTATTGTTAAAGACCCCGGATTTGGTGTTGTGCTATTCCAGTAACACCATATTTGATCTTGTGTTTGGAGTATTCAAACACATCCGTCTGTTGCTCTGCAGGGTTCATCTCTCACATTCCTCTGGTTTGTTTGGGATGCTGTCTTACAGCTGTCGACAAACAAATCTACATTTGGGGATTAAGCAAACCGTTAGAGAATAAGGGAGCAAAATCCTTAGGCCCTGCATTAATCTGTTTCGCTGTTTGCAGAGGACATTGCATAGATCTTCAGTTATACCCAGAAGGAGGAATCAATCTAAAACTGTATTTAGGTCTTTACTGTACAGAATGACGCAAATATGAGACCGAACGTTCTGACTTCCTCTGCCAGAAGTCTCAACATGCCATCTGTCTATCAAGTAGCCTATTATTTCTACATGAAAACTTGTTTAAAAATGTACTTTGCAAGCAGCACTATATGTCAAACCAGTTTTAATACAATTGCTATAAAAAAAAAAAAGATTCATGATTGAGTATTTAACAACCATTTCATTCACAAACATTTTTAAAAATGGTGTAAAGCCCTACTGATTTTTCAACACAATCCTTACCCTACTTGTATACTGCAGGTGGGACGAATATTCTGTTTAGTAAAAATCTGCATTAATGCTGTTTCTTTACAAATATGCCAAGACGTACGTCGTTGTGTGTCTTTTAATGTATGTAAAACCAAAAGTTTGATGGAAATGTTTCTTAATAATGGTTTCTCCCGTGATGCTGACAACCCCTCAAGCTATTATTTTGGTACAGTCCTCGTTCGCGCGAAAGTTTAGTAGCAGGCAGCAATGGCGTCCATAGTAGGTGGGTGTGTGTGTGTACTTACTTAAAACAGAGTACGTCGTCTTTAGGTACATTACGGGGATTCGATGTATGTTGTCTAGTCGGTACACAGCTGCAGTGTGTTATACCCCTTGTTACAGCTGTTGTCATCCTCTTGTTATGTAGACCTTAACTTGTAGGCTGCCACGGAGTTAACTTTAACGAGCTAGCATCATGGCTAACAGTGAAACACAACAAGTCAAGACGGGGGATTTAAAGTAAAAGATAAACGACTTACATCTGTCATTTTCTGATTTCAGACACAGACGTGTCCGATAGCTATGTCTGCAATGCTGACTCGCTGCCTTATCTAACGTTTTATCATTTAAATTAATAAACATTGAGCGTTGTTATGGAAACATGTTTTAAAACACTTAACTCACGTGTGTTCAGGACGAAGAGGGACGAAGCGCAAAGCGGAGGTCCACATAGAGAAGGAGAAACCATCTGTGGAGGAGAAGAAAGACAAAGGAGACAAGGAGGAGGACTGCCAGGAAGGCCAAAGGGTGGTCATTGAACACTGGTGAGTGAAGTGATATCACATCTTGGCCTTTAATGTTGCAGGAAAGTACTCAGATGCTTTTAAAGAGCTCTTCTTTGCAGAACTGAAACATATTTATCATACAAATTTATATGGTGTTATTTAAATGTTTAAGTATAACTTGGAATCTGGATCACTCACACTGAATCTATCATAACTTATAAAACTGATTAATGTATGTATCTAGTGTTTCATAAACATTTGAAAAAGGTTTAAGGATTGCACTGTGGACATGAATGTATTTACATTATCATGTGCAGTCACCTGCCTCTTTGATAACATTTTAACATTAGATAACATTAGTTGGCCATGATGTCCACCTGATGGTTGATCTGTTATTTCTGGCAGTAAGAGCTGACGAGTGTATGGGCGTAATGCTGAGGAGGTGAAATCTGCCCTCCTGGCTGCCCACCCTGGACTCACTGTGGTCCTCAACCCCGAGAAACCCCGCAGGAACAGCTTCGAGATTTCTCTGCTGGATGGAGACAAAGGTGAGGAGGGAGAAATGAGGATATCAGTCCCCCAAGGGAAGACCACCACTCTCTGCTGAGCATTACGGCTTGTAGCAGATGTAATTTTTAAACATAAGTTCACTAAAATTACAACCAACAAAAACCGTATTTGTCTAACTTTTCCATGATATGGGTAGAGCAAACAGCAGAAACACCTTCAAAAGCCAGATACTCTAGGAATCCTAACTTCAAAACAAGCAGAAGTCCTAGAGACAAGCTTAGCTAAAGTTAGCAGCAGCACAGCTCTCAGCCCCCCCGACATCCTGATTTTTAGTGGGGAAACTCCTTTACTTAGTGTTTCAAATGGCGTTAAAAACCTGATTAAAACCTTGTGAGCGATGAGGGTCCAAAATTAGCAGCCGCCACTTGCAAACTCTAAGTTGATAATAACGTTTTGTTTTGTTTTTATAATATATATATTTCAACTAGTTTCACTTAGTGAAGTGAATAACATTGATTATCTCGTTATGGTTGGATATGGGATACATGTCAGGCAGCAAGTGAACCTTTTGTACTTGAAGTTGATGTGTAGGAAGAAGGAAAAATGGGCAAGTGCAAGGATTTGAGTGACTTTGACAAGAAGCCCACACCGGCTAATGGGGACTGGCTAGCTACAGCAGCTTATTGAGTTTGATTTTAACTTTTTTTTTTAAATTTTTTTTTTACTGCTGGGAGGCTTTAATATGTAAATCACGTTGTAACTTGTTGATTGTTTTTTAATAATCTGACTCTGCAGAGTAGCGAGTAACTAAAGCTGTGTTTTAATCAGTCGAATGGAAAGTAAAACAATTTCCTCAGAAATTCCAGGTAGTAAAAGTATCAATAAATACACAAGAAAAGTACTATTACCTTAAAATAATACTACTACTATGAGGTCACTACTAAAGTAAATGCATTCGTTTCTTTCTACCCTGTTTTTATTGACATTGTATCAAGCAATGCTTTTATGGACGGTTAAAAAATATTTTGGCTAGTAACATTTAGACAGATAGAACATAAAGTTAATTTAGAACCCTGGCGATGAACATTGAGGTTAACAAGCGTTACCAAGCTGAACTCTTGAAAACAAGCCAACCCAACTCCCCGGACAGCACTTAAAAAGTGTGACAGAAATTTTTGGAGTGGGTTAATAGACTATGTAAATGGTCAGGAAAGGTTCACACAGAAATTTGACATGAGTCAGAATTAAACAATATGGCTCAAATATCCCTTTTCTAACCATTCAGGTTTCAAATAAGCTGTTAATCTGAGTTGTTGCATATGGAACTAAGGAAGGTAGAGTCTTGCCAAAACTTGTGCTAAGAGTGAATGTGTCATCTTCCTCACTTAACCCTGCTTTACCAGTTAACAGGCGGCTCTGTTTACTAGAATGAGAAGTGCTAGCACGTGATACTCCCCTGTCGAGCAAGGAATTTAGCGTGCTGTGAATGTATTTAATTAAAATACGTGATGACTGAATGAAGCTGTGGGACTGTCTATAATGACTTCTATAAAGATTCTAAAAACATGGTTTTCCTCTGTCTCATCCCTGAAGAAACATCGCTGTGGACTGGGATAAAGAAGGGTCCGCCTCGTAAGCTGAAGTTTCCTCAACCGGATGTTGTAGTCACTGCTCTACAGGAAGCTCTGAAGGCTGAGTAGACGCTTGGTGAAGGTTTGTCATTTCAAAACAGTCAGACAGAATGATATGATACAGATCATACTAAATCTATAATCATCAAGTATTGTAGTCTGACTCTAAATAGTAAATTATATTCAGCTGTTAAATGAAACTCTGGATGTAACCTCTGGATAGAAAACCCCCTGCATCATGTACATAAAATTGAATGCAAGCAAATGGGGGTGGGGAAAAATGGATGAAGAATTAACTTACAAAGTAATGTACTCATTAATGTTTATCCTCTTACACATGGAAGGCCTTCGAGGTTACCTTTCTCAACTTATTATTGACTTCTACTCTACTTGACTTCTTCTTCTTCATTACTCACTCATATGTTGTTTGTTTACTAGCATTTCCTTAGATAATTGGCTGGCAGTTGATGCTGTTGAGTATTGGTTTCGGTTCCCTGGTTTATCTTCCAGTTTTCTCCCCCAGAGCCATGTGTCATAACCTAAACTTGGCTCATGTCTTCACGTTTTATGAGTCACCAACCGAGGGCAAACAGAAACTGCTTGTTAGTTGAGCCTCTGACGCAGTGTCAGCCTTTAACGGTTACATTAAAGCTTACAGTTTTTGTGGTGTGGATCCCGCAATATGAGGGATACATAGGTTTGAATGCTGAGTCCGGCATGTATGTGGAAAGATTTAAATTATCTACACAATATATCCCCATAATTTGAAGCAATGTCAAATGAAATGCCAAAGGACTGTTAGGAATGTTTAAGAGTTTAACTAAAGAATGTTTGTCTTACATACAGCCAAAAGTTCAGGAGATATGGCCCATGGAAGCAGAATGACGAGGAGGGAACAACGGGATGTTCTCAGTCCCTCTTCTGATGATTGAAGCTCCAGCAGCTCACATCTTCTGGATATATGGTGACACCTAGTGGAGTGTTTCTGAGCCAATACATTTCTCGCATGCACAGTCCTTTTGCTGTTTCTGTGTGAGGTGTGAAGTGTGTTCCACCTCTTAGTTTGTTGTGTTTTAATATCTGTTTTTGATCATTAAAGAGTTTGTTTTTCTTAGGTATTGTGTGTGTCTGAGTTTGGCTTTTGGATGTTGGAATTTATTTATTTCTTTAGTTAAAAAACTTAAATGTCAAACCTGAGAGGAATAAAACATTAAAAGAGAATTTTCTACACTTGATTGACACGGCCAGGAATGTATTCAGATAAAAGAATTAAATTTCTCAACATGTTCCTACTCAATTAGGCTGCTCAAACATACAGAAATGAAAGATCAATTTTCCTCTGTATATGTAACTTGTGTGACATTGAAATCCACAAGAATGCAAGTAACCATATAACAAGAAATTAAAACATTGTAAAACTGTTTTTGTTAACTTTATATTTTGTACATAAAATGGTAATTCATTTTTTACATTCGGTAAGAACCCCTCCCTCCACAAAAATCGTCTTTCTTATTAAATATCTCTCCAACTTTATAATTAAGCTTCAAGTATTTTTTCTTCAACTGAAACGAACATTGAGCACGCGTTGTTGTCGCGGACGTGACGTCATCATCGCACGACAAGACAAGCGTTTTGGTCAACTTATTTTCATCCTACTATCCGCACTGAATTAAGTCTGTAAGTACCATGTTTTTAAAAAAGTCGACTCCTCGACAGTCGTCTCGCCGTATGAGCTTCGTTTTCTGACATTTTGAGTCTTTGTATCCTGTCAGTCTGCCTTTCCTGACAAAATGAGTAAGGCTGAGTTAGCTACGGCCTGCTAGCTGGTCTTTGCTTTCAAGTGACCGATGAACTAAATTGATACCTCTGAGTGTGCTTACGGATAAATTAAGGTGTCCTTAAGCATTTCATACAACTCTTAAAACAGCCGAAACATTACATTCTCCATTGTGAAGGAGCAGATATTTCAGTTACGTTAAACTCAGTAAGACTGAGCTGCTAACAGTGATTGGAGGTACCTGATGACAACAATTAGAACTTGTCTTAGTGTGTGGGTATGATTTAATTTAATGCATCACAGGTACTGGTCTATATTGCTGCATGTAAATGTAGCCGTTTATTACCGTCTAAATATGTGGCTGTGTTATAGTACTTGTAAGAAAAATATTATGTATTTCAAATGTCTTCCTGGTTACATACATATTTTAGATCTTTTTTTCTCAGTAATAAATGCCTTTTTCAATTAATTTATAAAGTCAATGACTACTCATGAATAAATGTATTAAAACAAAAAGAAAATAATTCCTCAATGACATCTCTTATAGTATAGCACTATTAGAGACATTGTGAAAACTTGTATTGCTTTGTTGAATTAATGTATATGCTTGTAACTCATTTTCACTATTCCAGTATTGCCAGGTATTTGTAACATAGACTTTGTCTTGTCAGTCATGGCAACAGAGGTTGTGGAAAAGACAAGTGAAGATGCCCCAGCGTCTGGAAAGGTCAGCACCAGGTTTGACCTGGAGAAAGAGACTGAACTTCGGTTTGAAGTGGAGGCAGGGGAGGCAGCAGAGCAAGTTGAGCTGGAGCTCCTCACAGGAATGGCCGAGGTGTTTGGGTCAGAGCTGAACCGCAACAAAAAGTACACATTTGGCCCGGGCTCCAAGATCGCAGTTTTCACCTGGCAAGGCTGCAGTGTTAATCTTTATGGGAAGCCAGAGGTGAGCATCTGGAGAGTGTGTTAATGTGTAAAAAATGTTTCATGTGGTTCTATTTTGGCTTACTTGGTGGTTTGTTTCAAGAGATGTGTCACATTTAGCCCTGTGTTGCTTTTTGAATGAGACAGCTGATAAATAAGAGGCTCAAATGACCAGCGTCTCTCCCTCTTTGCCACAGGTGGCTTATATCTCCAAGGATACTCCCATGCTGCTCTACCTGAACACACACGCCGCCTTGGAACAGATGCGGAAACAGGCAGAGCGGGACAATGAGAGGGGGCCAAGGGTAGGTTTGAATAGCCCTTAACAGGGCCTTATATGCAAGCTTATCAGATCTCAGTATATCCATTTACATTGAATGATTATCATCCCTCAGGTGATGGTGGTGGGACCTACAGACGTGGGGAAGTCAACAGTGTGCCGGCTGCTGTTAAGCTATGCTGTGAGGGTGGGCCGGAGGCCAACACTGGTGGAACTGGATGTTGGACAGAGTGGGGTAAGATAAATTTGGATGATCATATCAGAACATGGACCCAGACTATGGAATTCGGAAAGCTGATATTCGTATAGTTTTTCATCATGTCATATAGACGTATCATCATGAATACGTGCAAAGACAAATGAAATGTTTATAGAATGATGATCACACACAATTTCTACAGTGTCTGCAATATAGGATGCCCAACTGACCTTTAAGTGTTGAATCAACCAGCCTCATCAAACATTGCTCTCAAGGTTGTTTTTAAAAGTGGCAGAGGCCACGGGTGAAATCTCAAATCTTGTCAATATTAAGTGTGAACACATTCTGCTCCTTAGGTGTCTGTCCCTGGGACAGTGTCGGCACTGTGCATTGAGCGTCCGGCAGATGTGGAGGAGGGATTTTCAGTCCAGGCTCCTTTGGTTTACCACTTTGGCTCCACTACCCCAGGGACCAACATTAAACTTTACAATAAGGTGAGAAAGGAAAGATTCGTTTTCTACGTTTTGTAACATCGCAGTATTAAGCTAAAAGCCCACTGCCAAACTAAACATTTAGTCATGCATTGTCATCAATTATTACATTTCTCTCTTCCCACTTTCATCTGTTCTTTTCTCCTGACTTGTAGCTGACATCACGTCTTGCAGAGGTGTTTTCTCAGCGCTGCGAGGTGAACAGAAAGGCCAGCGTGGGAGGCTGTATCATCAACACGTGCGGCTGGGTAAAGGGCTCTGGATACCAGGCTCTGGTGCATTGTGCCTCTGCCTTCGAGGTAGATGTGGTGCTGGTGCTGGATCACGAGAGGCTCTACAATGAACTCAAGCGAGACCTTCCTCACTTTGTGCGGGTTGTGCTCCTACCTAAATCTGGGGGTGTGGTGGAGCGCTCCAAGGAGTGTCGGCGGGATGCTCGGGATGAGAAGATACGTGAGTACTTCTACGGCTTCCGAGGAGTGTCTTTCTACCCTTTCTCCTTTGAAGTACGTTTCTCAGACGTCCGCATCTATAAGATCGGAGCACCATCCATCCCTGACTCGTGCTTGCCGCTGGGGATGTCTCAGGATGACACACAGCTTAAGTTGGTGCCTGTGACACCAGGGAGAGACCTCACCTATCACGTGCTGAGTGTGAGCAGTGCCGAGGACGGAGAAGAGGGTGCTAGGAAGGGAATAGTGGAGAGCCCTGTGTGTGGTTTTATTGTGGTTACTTACGTGGACACACAATTACAGGTGATGAAAGTGTTGTCCCCAGCGCCAAGACCACTACCCAGACACACTCTGCTTATCATGGACATCCGCTTCATGGACATGAAATGAAGTTACACTTCAGGGGAGAGGACTGGGCCACAAAAGAAGTGGGGGTCAGGGTAGGGAGGGTTTCTGTTTAGAAGAATTTTGTCCCAGAGGAGATGGATTTTTTTTCTAGTCTTGTTTGTGTTTTTTACAGGACAAACAGAAAAAAACAGCAAAATATTTAAGAAGCTACTCTGTACAGATGTTTGGGCAATTTGTGACAGGAGCTGTTTTATTGGTTCAGGAATTATATTTCTGATCATTTTAACACTTTTTGTCTTGTAATAAATTTTTATACATAAAAAGTTTCATGTGTTGTGTGGTTATTATACTAAGCTCGATGGTGTGCATTTTGTCCTATCTACATGTGCCCTGTGGATAATTTCATACGATTTGCATCCGTTCCCTATATAATGGAATGGTTATAAAAAGCCTGAGAAATCTGTACATATCTAGTAGCTCTTCCTGGCCTATAAGTATGGCCACAAACCTTATCCAACATTGCAAATTTATCATGAATCTGTCTGTGAAGTAGGAGATGTGCCCCACCTTCTCTGTAGTCATGTTCATGCGGACGTAAGTGGGGCAAAGGACACTAAACTGCAGGCCACATTCCTGACTGACATATAGTACCAGTATGGCAGTGACTGTTTAGGAACACTACAATGTGAACTAATTTGCTGTTTGTTCTATAAACACCTGTCAGCTCATACGTGAGCTCATCCAGTATTCTACAGGCCTACATGCTGTTTGAATGAGTCACATCATTCAGACGGGGATAGTTCTCTAAATGTTAAGACAACATGTGAACAACAATTACAGCTGGATACAATTGCTTATCATAACTATCTCAGATTGAACATATAGTGTTTCATGCTCAGACAAATATTCAACATTTTTTATTTCCTGGTTTTTATATTCAGCGTGTTTCATGTAGGTCGGCCTGTTGTGGGGGATTTGTATCGACCATCTGTGCTGAAACTTCACAAAGAAATTGTTTCACAATCTACTGTAGCTTTGTAGAACAATTTAAAACTCCATCCCAATTCTGCCCACATTAGTATTGTCTTTACATATGAGATGATAAATGATGCCAGGTCAATGACATTTCTATTACATGCTAATTCCATATGTACTATCTGAAGCTGTCTGGCAGTCTGAGTAATTCCATTACATAAACCTATTATGTGTTTATGGTCTAATTTTTTGTCATATTTTTTGTTGTTTCAGTCTTTAAATCAAAGATAATAAAATGTTATTTTGTTTTTCTTCCCCAAAATGCTTTCGAGGGGATACCTACTTCCATGTTGAAAAAGCCAGCAATTTTAGGAAAAGTTATCATTAGATATGTAATATACTTATTTGTGCAATGTTTGAGGATGTAGTCTCTTAACTTTATTGAGTAACAGAAATGAATGAGGATCATATAACAATTCTCCTGATGTCATTGAGTATTATAAAACGGCTGTTTGGGCTGTTTCTTGAGACCCCGCCCCCTCGGCCTCTGATTGGCTGTTCGCCCCACCTGAGGTACAACCGACTAGTTCCGGGATTCCGATGTCGGCCTAGCGAGCGAGCTAACTGGTTTGCTAGCTGCTAACTCAAGGAGGAACGTAACGACCCACACCCTACTGACAAGACAGCTCGCATGTTCGATTCTAGGTATGTCCTACTTGTTTTACCCACTCCTGGTGGCGACTATTTTGCGGAACAGAGCCACATGTATCTCAATGAAAGCTACTCCGAAAGTATAAAGCTGCAATGCTAGCCAGGTAACGTTAGCTAACTCTTTTAGCTGTGGTAAAGGACTGAGCAGTGTCGCAAAAAACTTTCGAGGCTAGGTAAGAGCTAACTGATTACTAAGTGCGGGTTGCGTTTAAATATGTTATAATGGCATCAAATTATATCACACCAAACTAAAACGTAGCAGCGTTTATAAGTTAATGTAAAAAGTAAAGTGTGTCTTAATGAGTTTCATTTTTGGATGAGCAGGATGAGTAACGTTGACTGAAACCTAGCACTGCCCTGGCCTGTTTAACGCTTCGTCTATGTCACTGTATGTTTTAAACATAATGTGAATTCATTCAATGATATTAATTCAATCAAGACATCTACTAGCAACTGTCAATGTGTCACTTTTGCTCGGAAAATTTATGAAATATGTTTGATCTGCCACTTAACGATGTAGCTAAAGATTGTTGCGGTGACATGACAGACAAGGCTCGACACGGAGATTTTAGGATTAACAGCCATTATAGTCAGGGGGGGATTTGTTGTGGGGCAGATGAGATGATTAACAACAGGCACACTGACACTCTACTTCGGCCATAGCTTTGTAATTGTTAGTAATGATGATTGTTGAGAGGAGGGGTGTGTCCAAACTATCAGATTACAGTGTTACTCCGGATCCGTTTTCAGTTTGTTCACACCGCACGGACTAGTTTTTTTATCTGGAGATGAAGGATATTAATCTGACACACGGTGTGTGTGTGTGTGTGTGTGTCCAAGGCGTCCACCCTGATCACAGATCGTTGTCTCCATGGTGTTTTGAATTTCCAGTAGTGGGAGGTGTCCCATTTGACCACCTGAGGGCATAGAGGTGGCAGCTGTCTGTTTAAAAACAACAGGCTGTTGAGCAACTCTGTGTATGAGTAATGCTGAGAAATACAAAAGTACACAGCACATGCTTTTTAGGACAGTTATACGTTAGTTAGTCAGTTTGATTATTGTGAAACTGCTGCTCTTCTCAGATGAGTCTGCATTGTATCCTAACAAGGAACTTAACTTTCACATTGAGGATTATACCACAGAATGACACAGGGACATTTCATACATGGTACATACATGTGGTTAGTTGCGTTTCCAGTCCTTATTTAGGTCTGCAGGATATGAAGACAATCTGCAATGTGCAATAACATTGTTCAATATCGCAAAGACAATATGATGTGCAATAAATAAACACATTGACGTGTACATATAGGATATAACTTACAACTCAATTTTCTTTCAGCTGTTCGTCATGTCCTACACAGTCCCTGTGTTTGTAACAATTTGTCTCTTCTAAATCCAAATAATATCTAACGACCAAAGTGCTGTTGTATTTTACAAAAGGTCTTCATCAACCACATTTTCCCTCATCTTCTCTCCTTCCTCAGACATAATGCTACCTAACCTTGCAGTCGTCACTATATTATCACTCACTAATCTGAGGGTAGCTGACAGTAGCTGTGGCTTCATCTGGTTGGCCAAATAGTGTGCATGCACAGCCCATGTAACCAGGGCTCCATCTGATAGGTCAAATGTTTCAGGAGGAGTGTGAATGCACAGATGCGTGTACATAGAACATTTTTTCTTATTCATCGCAAGGCAGGCAGTGTTTTGCGATATGCTTATCACACATGTTCATATTGAAATGTAAAAAAAGAAAATGCAATTTAATGCACAGCCCTACGGGTTATTAGGTGTAAGGCACGTATTCATGTTTTTGATTGGATCTGCAAAGGACTTTTCCCATTAATTGTTTGGTGTTTAACAGTAAAAAAAAGTTTTGTTAAATTCTCCTCTCTCCTGTAATTATTTGCAACATTTGTTTTTGTGAAAACTGTGAAATTGATCTTGTTTTTGTTTTTCCAAGGGGCACCCAGCAACAGCTTACCCACAGAGCCAGTGGGTGACAGAAGACAAGAGGACAAATTGAAAAAAGGATTAAAATGCATCAGACTACATAACAACGCTGCTGCACATGGCTTTACTCAAAAGATGCAAAATGGGAAATGAGGTCTATCTGCAGACAATCTGGCGGAGGGAGAGGTCTCTACACCCGGACCGGGCCTGCTGCGGCGACACCTCGGCGACATACACAGGGCTTCTTTTTGGAATGAGTTGATTCTATCCTCACAAAGACTGAGGGCGGGGGTCTCAAAAGATCCAGAGGACTCTGCTTGGCCATTTTAACTACTTGGAAAGGCAACGCTAGACATCATTTTAAAAACTTTTTTTTTTTTAGCAGATTTTAAAAAGAAAATCCAGCTGGACTTTTTTTGTTTGATGTTAAGCAGCTTCACGCAACTGGTTTAAAAGTGAAGTTTGTTGGTTTTGTTGATTTTCCCTGCTGACTTAGTTTGAAACGCTGGAATTGTCCCTCCTGCCGCCATCCTCAGTTTCTTCCACCCACCCAGTGCCTAAATAAACCCTCTTGGGACAATCACAGAAGTCATCAGCAGCTGCTGCGCTCAATCCTCTGCCTGTTCTTCTCTATGTGCTTCTGCTCTCTGCCTGCTGGCTATCCACCCACTACCTCTTTAATTTTCTGATCTTTTCTTTCTAGATTAATTTTCTCTGAGAGGCAAAATCAGAAGTCAAGCACAGCGACAAGCATTTATGTAAACACTTGTGTTTCAGGAGCAGAGACAAAACCCAGATTGCTCCAGTTGTGTGCGACTGCGAGTGTTTGTGCTTTTGTGTACATGCACAGCTGTTTAAAGGTAGCACTTGTACCAGGAAGCAGCTCAAGATCAGATTTATTTATATTGTTGCACCAAATACGGTTACAATAAGCCATACAAAAATATTTATGAATTACATACACATATTTTTGTATCACATTGCTCTTGTATAGTTTTGCTTTTGTAAGCCTCTACTAAGAATATGCACACACATTGAATATTTGAAACAAACTGTACACATGCTAGTAGAGCTGTATGATGCTAAATGAAAAAATATTCTATCTATTTTTGAGTGATTGAGTGACCTGAGACATTTAGTGTCTGGACACAGAGAATCCCTCATGTTTCTGCTGAGTTGCTGCTTTGCATAGTGTTAGTTTTCTTTTCCAGTGTGTAGTGATGGCCCCTCCTAACAAACAACTTCCTCGCCATTTTAACCTGTAGAGCTCTTTACAGTAGGTAGACAGTAGATATCTACCTCTCTCTCTCCGTCTTCCTCCCCACTCTCTCTGTCTCTGATGCCGGGCTTCAGCGGTGGGGGGGTTGGGGGAGGAGTAGGTGGCCCTGCTTCTGCTCCTCCCCGTCCATTTCGACCCAGCCGATATGTTCCGGTGTCTGCAGCCACCACTTTCCTTGTTGGATCCACCACCCTTTTCTTCTGCTTCACGTAAGTACCATTTTCTTGCACAGACTTGGTGTAAAGAGCCGATGTGTATGTACGCACCATTGTGTCGCTGCGTAACCTCTGTTTGTACATATCTGTGTTTGCTAACAGTATGTGTAAATATGTTTATTATGTTTTATCCAAAGGCATCCTGTTGTTTTTGTTCTTTCTATAACTTAGTTTACTTGGTAAACTTTCTCTCTTTTCAGCAACAATTGTATACAGTTCCTCATAGTCACACCTGTGAGCGAAACAGCTTTACTGGAGCTATTTGGGAGCAAATGTTTTCCATAAAAGCCGTTTGTTGATAAATATACCAAGAGAACTTGTCTGACATTTGGTGATGTTATGTCAAGCTGTTCTTTTGTGTCTGTCCTTCTTTTTTCTTTGGTCTAGGTGCCCGTGGTTGTCAGAGTATTTCTCCGCTGTCATTCCCATTTACATTGCTGTGGTCTTCCTCTTCACCCTTGCCAACTTCTGCATGGCCACCTTCATGGACCCCGGAGTCTTCCCCAGAGGTAAACACACCTCAGCGGTGTTAGTGTGCACGTCTTTGCTGCAGAAAGTTATCATGTACTAGTGTAACAACAACGACAAACTGAAGTCGGTTACCGAGTTTGTGGGATCTCAGTGTGTGCGTCTGTTGTCTTTAGCGGAGGAGGATGAGGATAAAGAGGACGATTTCCGTGCTCCGCTCTATAAGACGGTGGAGATCAAAGGCATCCAGGTGCGCATGAAGTGGTGCTCGACCTGCCGCTTCTACCGCCCGCCTCGCTGCTCGCACTGCTCTGTCTGCGACAACTGTGTGGAGGTACACACACACACACACACACACACACCAGTATGCCTTGCTGCACCACACCATGCTGTATAATGACTACAAATAATACGAAATATGAGCAAATGTTATAGTGGGAAATAAGTTTGAAAGTTGGGAAGATCTGTATTTATTGTGGCTCATTTTTATTTTATTTCTTTGACATTTTTGAATTGATCTTTTTTTATATATGCTGTATATTTTCCTTTGTCAATTTTAAAATATATTTATAAATGAACATATTGCAGGTTCAGCAACACAGCAGTTTACACAAGCCTGCAATACATATACCTGCCTTGAGTGTAATGTTCTTTAAGTTTCAGTTGCAAGTGCTAATTTTTTCCATGTTTGAGCACAAAAATTGTTTCAACATTTCAATTTCCATGTCTTGTAGTTGTAGTATTTGATTACAATTTCCCCCTCTGTCGTATCTTCACTGGTGTTTGCGCCTCCTTGTCCATTGACCCCGCTCTCTTTAGGATTTTGACCATCACTGTCCGTGGGTGAACAACTGCATCGGCCGGAGGAATTATCGCTATTTCTTCCTCTTCCTGATCTCGCTGACCACCCACATCATCAACGTGTTTGGCTTCGGCCTCGTTTATGTGCTGCACCACCGCCAGCAGCTGGACACGCCACATGCTGCTGTCACGTATCCTTCCCTTGGCTCACTGCAGTCATAAAGATGCACTTTCCACATTTAACTATATGCCATATAATGAGCCATATATTTGATTTTGTACTTTCTTTTCCGGATTTGTTGTCTCCTCCTTGACCCTCTCCTCTCAGTATGGCTGTTATGTGTGTGGCTGGTCTGTTTTTTGTCCCAGTCGCTGGCCTGACTGGGTTCCACATAGTGTTAGTGGCCCGCGGTAGGACCACAAATGAACAGGTACGCACAAGAGCAGGTTGAGGGCATCACATCCTGCGTCAGATTTTTCTGTTCTGTATCAAAAACCATTACTGTCAGTGTCCACGTGAGCTAGAACTCTTCTCCTCTCTCTCACTGTAGGTGACAGGGAAGTTTCGGGGAGGTGTTAACCCTTTCACCAATGGCTGCTTGAGGAATATTTCACATGTGCTCTGCAGCTCCCAGGCCCCCAGGTCAGTCTTCCTCCCTGCCCTATATTCATCTGTTTACTCTCCTCCTTTAACACTAAGATTTTTCAACTACCTCTTGTCTGTTTTGTTAATGGATTATGACTACAACCCTTCACTGTGAGTGGTTTCTAATGATCAATAGATACATTTTGAAGCATCACTTCAATCAGAATTTAAATGTGAGTGTCTGTCCCTCTCACAGATACGTGGGCCGGTGGCGGAGCCCCCAGGCTGTGGAAGTACAGCCTCCATTCCTTAGACCGTCTCTCACTGAGGCCCAGCTAGAAGCCAAAGTCCTGGACAACGGCATCCAGAATGACCGACACAGCACCAGGGTGAGTGAGACTGACTCCAACAAACACACGACAAAGACAAGCAGACATGTTTTATTCTGAAAGTTTAGGACCATCTCAGAAAATGTGAACAGGCATCTGAATACATACTGGCTATGGATGTAATAAGAAAATTAACTAATTCTGAACTCTCCATATTTGAAGTCTTGTGTCTTCATTTTATAATAAGATGGAAACATTCTGAATCAAACCTTGAGTCTTGAAACAAAATAATCAAGCTTGGAGGTTTTGGAGAATTAAAAATATGCTGCTATCGAACAAATGATCTGAATGTATAAACTATGACTCACCTTACCTGCGTTAGAGAAGCGCACAAGGTCAGTTACCATACCGATACCAGTATTGGGCGGTATCGGAGCTTAAGTACTCTTACTTCTAGTTGTGGAACTATGCCGATACAACCGCACCTGATACCACTTTACGGCTTGGCGTTAGCCTCCCTTTAGTTAAGCAGGTAGGGGGAGAAGGAGCAATGTTGCTTTTCAGAAAAAGGCTTCGTCCTCACAGACAGCATCAACATAAACACTCACGGCCAAACTGAAGCTAACAGAGTGTAACATAAACATTAAGGCAAACTAACTTACATATTCATGGACGCACGCACGATTAAGATAAAGAGTCCGTTGGCGATCACTGATGTCTCCTTAGTATGACTCCATACTAGGTGCAGTAAACAAGTCCGGGCATGTCTCCCTCACTGCCGTGTTTAAGGGAGGATGCGCTGTGTAGTGCTGTGTTCAGGTGCGCTCAGAAATGGGAGTGCTCATCACGTGACCTTTTTTACACTGTATGTTGTGTTATACTGAAATCCACTGAATGTGTTATAGGTTGCACCAAAGTACAATGTGTGGCAGTGTCACGTTCGTTTGTCAAGTAAAACAAAGTTGAGTGTTAAAATGTCAGCAGCAGTTGCAGTGGCATCATTCTGTCGATTTACTTTGTTACAGTCAGAAAGTGAGGAACATCTGATGAGAGTGAGACATGCTTTTAAAGTGTCTGTGAAGGTTCTCAGTCATCCAGGTCATGGTAATTCTACGATTAATCCAACATGTCCAAGTCCAGTTGCCTTTTGGATTAAGCTTAGAATGCTTTTAAAGTCATTATGAGAACTCGGTACTCGGTATCGGCAAGTACCCAGATGTAAGTACTTGTACTTGGTCTGAGAAAAAGTGGTATCAGTGCATCCCTAAATGACAGCATCAACCCTGTTTTAGCGACGCATAATGTTACGCTGAGCTCTGCTGAAGTGTGAGCGTGTGCAGGACGACACGGGTGACATTTATTCTAAAGCTGCTTCTGCCTGTGCAATCTGAAAATTAAGTTTCTTGTTGTGCAAATACACATGTTGCTTGTGCAGCCTGGCTGCCAGCTCAAAGAATGTTTGATAAGCATACTAGTCAGGTTGGTTTGAGTGTGAATAACGCTGGGTCAGGTCAAGAAATGATAAAGAGATAATTACAGGTAACAGGTTCATTCCGAGGCCGAGATTTGCAGGTGTGTGATAGGTATCAAAAACTGAAAAGATGCAGGAGTTTGAAAATCTTGTTGCTGCATTAGGCGTTGTCTATGATAACATTATGCGAAAGAGTATTTAGTGCACTGATAAACCGCACCAGAAAACCGCACCAAAAAAAACAGAAATTCAGACATTCATTTGACTACATCAGTGAGATTGGAAGCTTATTCAAAGTTGAAACATTGAACAATAGTTAATAAAAACAGGAATTCAGTTGTTATGAAAACTCTAACATAGAATTTTACCACTCAAGTTACAGAGTAACCTTCCTGCAATATGTCTGTGGCTTTTCGATTAAGCTTTGAACTTCCTGCCTTTGCAAACATTTGATGTTGTAATGACTGTGCCGCAGCCTCTGTGCCAGGTGGACTCAATTGTTTCAGTGAATGTGTATTTGATTTAGTTCTCTTGTCAGACTTAAGATGTCCTAATAATGTTTGTCTGCTACATTCTTTCAGTCCAAGAGCAGTCTAGATCAGATGGAGAGCCAGTCAGCTGATGCAGAGCCTCCACCTCCTCCAAAGCCGGAGCTGCGGTACCCTGGCCTGCCCCGTGCTGACACAGAGGGTGAGACGCACAGATCCCACACACAAACACATAAGTGCATCTAGGTAGTTAAAGGTTTAACATCTGGTTGTTGTTTTTTTCCTAATCAAAAACTCACCCCTTCAAAATGTCACTTCTGGTTTCTCAGAGAGCAGCTTGTTGACTGAAGCTCCGCCTACGCCGTCAATGTACAAATACAGACCACCTTACAACAGCCCAGGAAGGAACCACACTGCCCTTACACACCCAAACAAGGTACATGTCAATTTACACTTGCCTCAGGGCGTTAGATATAATCTATTAGCATGGTATTATGTAGATGCTGTCTGACTATTTAACAATCAGCTTAGACTGAAGTTAACTGCATGTCTTTGCCTGTTTTGAAACACAGACACGTTACTCTGAATAAATGCTTTTAAATGCAAACAATCCTGTTGATTATTAGACACCGAGCTTGTTTTAGAGTTTTAAAACACAAAGAGAAGTGTTTATCTTCATCGGTCAAAAAACAACCTGAAGACAACAGAACAAAGTGTCCCATAGATCACTGTAACGGATGGACTGCTAGCTGAAATGCCCTGCCCCTTCTAATTTCCTTTGTGGTTAATACCATGCCCCTCTTTTTTGTTTTTACTTTGAATTGATCATTCAGTGGCCATCGGTCGATCAGTAAGTCTCAGCTAGTGTCATCTGTGTGTGCGTGTGTGTTATCCCTGTCTCTGTGTGTTTGAGTGGATCTATCCTTCCCCCTGAGACGGCATTGACTGGAATGTGTAGTTCCTGTACTCTATGTATTTGTATTTCCATTTATGTGTTTACACACACAGTCTTTGACATGCAGTGTCAGTGCTTGTTAAACCAGTCAATGTTTCCAATCCAGTAGTGTGATGATGGAGTAGAGCACCGGTCAAGCATCCAATTTCCCCTCACCACTCTTTATTTTCTGTTGCAATCTGTAGACAAACTGTTGTTTTTTTGTGCAATGTTATCTGTTCCTGAGGTAACATGGTGTCTTCATGTTTCTCCCCCCTTCTTCACTCCTACCTCCATCTTCATCACTCTGCCTTTGGTCTGTTTCTCCTCCTCTCTCCTCTCCTCAGATGATCCGTGGGGAGAGTCTTGACTCTCCGTCTCCCTCCATTCTCCAGACTAGCCGCCAGCCTAGCTACCGCTCGGAGCCGAGCAGCCTGGACGGGGCCACAGTAGTGGGGGGAGGTGTAGGGGTGCGCAGAGGGGGAGGGGAGAGGGGTGAGGGCCCCGGAGGCCCTGGCGGGACTGCTGGGGGGATGTCGGTGGGCATGTCTGGTCACTCCCTGACTGGGCGCTCCTACACCTCCTACCCATCCTCTCTGGTTCTGTCCACTGGCGGCTCCCGCTCCTCCAGCCTGCGCTCGGCGCACACGGCACTTAACCCGCTGGCCACGCTTCAATCAGAAGGCACCACAGACACCAGCTATAAAAGCCTGGCCAACCAGACGCCTCGGAACGGCAGCTTGTCTTATGACAGCCTGCTGACACCTTCCGAGAGCCCAGAGTTTGAGTCGGCCGCCCATGAGCTGTCGCCACAGAAGCCACGTGCTCTATTTCCCTCAACGACTATAACAGGCCAGCATGGGGTGGTGTCACCCAGTAGCCCGCTGCAGGGCTACACGTCGCCCTTCCTCTCAGCTCAGCTCGCCCAGCAGAGGGAGGGGCAGCTTCTCCAGGGCTCTGCCACTTTCTCCTCCCCCCACAGGGCCTACCTGCGTGCCGTCAGCCCGCCCCCTCCCTCCTCCTCTGGGCCTCCTGAGATCCAGCACCTGCTCCACCATAACCACGACCCCTCCTTCCGAGCCCCTCGTCACCCTTCCTCCTCATCCTCTTCCCCTGGGGCTCGCTCACTAGAGCCTCCTGTCTCCCCGCCGCCTCGCGGGCTCTCTCTTGGCAAGTCCCAGTCTTACACTGGGGAGGCAGGGCCTCAGCACAAGCCTCGGCCCGCGGGAGGAGGCACTGTGCTGGGAGGGGGAGGAGCCGGGGGAGGGCAACAGGCTCCACAGTGAGTAGTGATCCGTCAGCAGATCCATCAGCCTGCTACTCTTCCTTCTCCTTTTCCTCATAATCCTCTTCTTCTTCCTCCCTGGTTTGTGTCAGCCCTCCTCTTCCTCCTTGATCTGTGTGAGTCTTCCTTTTCCTCCTTAACAGTTTACAGTCTTGCTTGTTAAGTGTGTAACAGTTGGATGTGTGTATGGAAGTTGTATTGTTGTAGTTGGATGAATGTGTGCATTAGTTGTGAAAGCATGCCGGTATATGCTTAGCTTGGTGAAAGCATGTCTAACCATGCTGCTCTTTACTTTGTCCTCTTCTAACTCACTCAGTATAGTTACCAAATGCCTTACAGGATCAATGGTAGTGAAATATTTTTGCAGTTTGTGCTTGTTGTTATCTTTGAAGTAGAACCACTCACCTCCACTTCCATTTATCCTCTGTCCTCATCCTTAATCCCCCCACCCCACTCTTCCTCTCCCCTTCCTTACAACTGTCCAATCAGATCCACCTCTCGCCCGGTCTTGGCCAATCACACCACCACCAAACCAGGGGGCGGGGTGAAGAAGGTGACAGGCGTCGGAGGGACCACTTACGAGATATCGGTTTGAGTGACAGACATCCTTCAGGTCTATCACTCGGAGGAGGCAAAGTCACTGGACTACTTCCGCTTACCTGAGCTGGATATTATTCACGACTGCAGGAGCCTGAAAAATGACTCCCTTCCGCTGCAACGGACTAATGGAGCAGGCAGCGTGGTACTCACTTTGTTATCTTTGTAAACGCCACTCTTCTCTGCTAGCCTTTCAGATCCGAACAAAGAGTTAAAGGGGGACGCTGGTTTATTTTTCAAAGGATCAATTTGTCTCCATTTAGTCACTTTGTGAGCCATAGACTGATGTAACTGTATCATCACTGGGTACAGATATGTCAATAGAACACGCATAGCTATCCAATGATTTGCTGTTTTACTTTGGTACATTAGCACACAGAGTGTTGACCGCAGTGTTTGACACACTAAAGGAAAGGATGGCCTTTATCCAGTGGACGTAGAGTTTAAAAAGGGTGGATTTAGGACTGTTGACCAAGAGAAACGTCTTCTTCCTCACTGTCTGAACGGACCACATGACCTGATTATTGATAAGAATCATGGGGAGAAGAGTCCGACCTATAAACACAGTATCATTTTAGTTTTATAAATCCTTTTTTAAATATTGTTTTATATAAATGTATGAAATCTTACAGATTATTATTGGGTCAAATTGTCAGGTATTGAAGGTGACTATTGATGATGGTGGCAGATGTACTGTGTGTGTAATTATTCATGAACGCGTTTTCAAATCAGTTGCCTGTTTATATTAAATGGCTGCATCAGCCACTTGTGAGCTCTTGCCCGAGTTGACATCGTCCAAAGAGAAAGATGATCCTTTGGTGGACGGCTTAAGTGGCAAATAAATGAGCTTAACTTCTGAAAGCCACAAAGAAATTTCTGAATCACGATTTCAGCACAAACATCTTTGTGGAATGTACGCTTGTAATGCTAAAGCTAGAGACATTATGCAAAATCTATTTGTAGCTTTAAGATCATCGTTTGTCTTTTTGATGTTTTTATTGTTTTCTTCTTTTCTGTAATGTTTCGTCAGTCGGTTAGTCGAGACGCTAGCAGAACCTCATACCTTTAACAGACGGCCAGCCAAATAGGGGCAGCGAGGGAAGGGCTTATTTATTTCACCAGACAAGACAACTTTGTAGTTTTGGACACGATTTCAAACCAGTCTCTAACAGTTTGTTCTTATTTTTTTTGAGAAAAAAAGAGGAAATATTTTTTTGAAAATGCTATAAAATAATTGTAAATGTGATATGCCACTAAAAAAGATTGTTAAAGAGGGACTGGTTCGCAATGGAGATTGTGTTCATCATTTTTTTGCCTTGAAAACATTCATAGTGAAGCAAGCGCATTTTAATTTTTTTATCGGTTCTTGTTTTTTACATTATTCAGAGGAAAAAAATGTCCAGCAGAATCGATTATTTTCGATCGACTTGCTCGTTTTTAGAAACTTCTGTAAAGGTACACAAACAGCCACTTTGAAAGGACTGATTAGAGGACGGGAGGTGTGAATGCGAGTTTGTCTTTGAGGATCGGGCATTACAGTCAAGGTTTCTTATTTATTTTATTTTTCTATCAAAGCCCACAGCGTTGTTTGCAGGAGAATGTTCAGGCTGGCTGAATGTAGCACGTCTTGGGAGAAAGTACACGCTTGAAGCACACAAGTTTCTTCGTTCAACCCAAACGACCGTGTTACGAGTTTTCAACCCTCCCAGGCTTTGTCTTCGGTGTGCATGTGATTTTGTTTGTCGTGCTGAATGCTTCACTGGCTAGCATACTTGTGAGAATTATGTCAAACGTCAACCCGGTTCGCGTGTGGATGGCAACAAGAAGAGAAGCATCATTAAATGGCACAAGCAGCCGTCGTACGGGGATGAAGAGAACCTGTGTCACTTTTCTTCCTGTTGTGGCCGAGGATGGTGGCCACCGAACAATTTGATCTTTGAGTGTAGTAGGTATTCTTCTGTGTGAGATAAAATATCGCTATTGTGGGCTGTGATGAATGGAACAAGTTTCACAAATATCTGTAATGAGTACATTAAAGACATTTCCAAAATGGCCTTATAAAGAATTTTTAAAAAGATGTCTTCTCAGAATAAAAAGGTCAAACTGATTTAAACAACTGATTTTGTCATGAATTTTACTTACTTTTTAAAATGTATTTTAGTTATAACATTTTGTTTTGAAATATGAGACATCAGTAAACAGTAGTTTCAAAATACAGGCAGCGAAAGTCAGTGATGAGATGTAGCTGAAACAAACAATCATTACAAAAAGAGGCTTTTTTTTTCAAATAACTTATTAAAATATCCCAAAGTCATTGCATATCTTTTGCATGGCTGCATTCAAACCACACTGCATCACACCCAGTCAAAGCAGGGCAGGCAAACACAGCCCAGCTGCTGTCGGTATTTACTTGAACAATAAAGACTTCACACGGAGATGACACATGGTAGTGGTTAAACTTATTTCCATCATCAATCTGTAATATTCTGGACTTCTGCAGAAATGTAAGGCATTGAAATGTCAGAAGAAAAAGAGATTCCATGCAACCCCTCTCTGAACCATCCTCTCCCCCTCACTGGTCTTTCTTGCTCTCTGTTGGCGGCTCTGTGTCGTCAGTTCCAGTTTGGAGCTCGTCACTGCCCTCTTCTGGCTGATAGTCGTTCTTATCCTCTTCCTTCAAAGCACGACTTTTGTTCAGCTTCTTGGACTTTTGGAAGATCTCATTAAGGTTAAACTCTCGGATAATGTTCTCCTAATGAGGAAAGAAACAGTCTTTGTATTAGCATTGATCTGTGAGTGCGAGACAGTTGGTATAAACTGCTTCATCTGTTAGCTGAAGACATGACTTACCTCATTGAAGGTCCAAGATACAGCTCTCCCTTTGTTGTCCACCATTGGACGTCTAATCATTTCCCGGCCTCCTTGGAAAAGAATCAGTGAGGGCAGCTGCTTAGCCAGAGGAGACGTACTGACCCTGTACCTGTGTAGCAACAATTCATGGGACAATAAATAACCATGCTCATGGAATCTGTCAGAATAAAGAATAAACAAATCACATCATTAAACATAGGTGCAGAGTGGAGAAAACAACTGACCTCTCTGAGACCTCTCCATAGCGTCCGATGTCCACCTTCCCAAACCTGAGCCCAGCACAGTTGTACCTGCAGAACGTGGAGGAGAGATGCATGAGACACTTAGAATAAAAACAGAAATCTTGGCCAAACATCCAACTGTTTGGTTTAAAACGGTTTTTCAAGCAATATACTTCTACGCTCACTTAGTAAATAGACACCAAGGCTATAATAGTCTGACTGGTGATTTGTAGTTTTAACGTCTAAAGTTTGCATTCCTCCAGTATTTTGTCTCGTCTTAAATGCAGCGGAGCCAATCACAAACATATTTGTTTTACCAATAAAGGCAAGATTACTTGACTGAGACAGGGCTGCCGTCAGTATCTTGTTTTGTCTTCATTTTCTAAATTCTTACTTGAGTGAAAGGTCGGCAAAGACTGGAGCGAAGGACTGGCAGTCAGAGGACCAGTTGGCATAAAATTCAACGATCCAGGTGACACGACTGTCCCTCTGCAGCTCCTCCTGATGACACGGTAACACAAAACAGAACAAGATTACACAGATGAATGGGACTAGGGGATCATCAATAAGGGAGGGATAATATTACAATAAACTTACATTATAAATTGTAAAAAAAAAAAACCTATCTTCACTTCATAAAAGAATATAAAAGCAACACTCACGTCTATGGTCTTGTCACTGAAGTACTTGATGTATTCTGGGCCCATGTACAGAGGCGGCTTACAGGTCATGACAAAGGCTGGAGACAAGGCAAGGATAAACAGACAGATAGTTTGCATTACAGAGATGTATTACAGGGAAGGTTTATGCAAGGTTTACATTTTCTGAGGCACCAAAGGTTAAAAAATAGAAAGATATGTTATTTAATTTGGCTTGATTCATCCACAATACCACAAATCGCTGCTGGATAAAAAAAAAATCAACAAAAGAAAGGTGCTAGGAAACATGAGGGCCTGAGTTAGCCATTTTAATCAATTCATTTCCAGGAGTTTGGCTACTTCATGAATATCAACACCTTATAAATTGTAGCCGTATATGTAGATTTAAGTCAATGTTTCGCTTTAAAAGTGTCTGTATGTCATCTGATTTTCCTGCATTGTTTTATTTTACAACTGGGCCACTGGGAAATATCGACCCCTTCTGCTTGTATGACTATTAACACACTTGAATGAATGAAAACATTACCATTCAAGGGGGAAAGAGGATTTGTCATATTTCACACAGCAAATGCTGCATGCTTGAGTTTGCCTATTGTTTAACAGTAGGAGACAAATTTTACCTGGATGATTTTGAAGTTAATAATCTGGTACCCTGCTGCTTGAAAGGAACACTATTATAATAATGTTCTTCTTGATGGAAAGTGATTTTTTTCCCTATACATAACTCTTTCCATAATTACTTTTTTCTGGAGGTGGGCAGTATTTGTACCAGAGGGTTATAAAGCCACTGACCGACACACAAAGCGAAGTAGAGGACGCCGAGCCGGATGTCCAGCCTGAAGAAGAGGATGACGTTGGCCACTTTGCTGAACAGGAACAAGTTGCCTATGTGCTGCTCCAGTGTGACTGAGAAACAGGGAGAGGGGAAACAATGAATGCAGCAAAGGAGAATAACCTTCAAACTACTGATACAAGGTCAGAAGATTACACTGCAACTGTAATGTTTACACAACAAAGCAAAGTTTTAACAAAGCACTTGCTGGATGTGGCTTGCTGAAGGGACTTCTCGCGTGGTCTGAAACAGCCACACATTAAGTCGCAAATACCTAATTGGTTGAATTTTAACAGTGAGTGTGTCCTTGACGTTGCGTGCATTAACACAGGAACATAAATGTCTTTAGTTTAGGTTAAAGATAAGGTTTAACAGTAGACACATTTCTAATAACGCTCAATAAAGATGGTGGTTCCCTGCTCCCAAACTGAGCATCACCAGCTGGGTAAATGGGCCACTTTAGATGATGTGACTGTTTACAAAATAAACAAACACTTGTCATGTTATGAAATTAGTTGGTTTACACATAAATAAATGTGTGTATGTGTAGGGAGGTGGTGTGGGGGTGACTTACTCGCTCTCCTGTTCTTCATCATCACTATTGCACAAAGAAACATCAGAATCTCCAGTTCTCTCTGGAAAAAAAAGAAAAGACAAATCATTAAACACATTTGTAAAGTTAGTAAATTAGATTTTATATTATTATATCTGATAATATTAACTCTTCTCACAGCAACCCCCTCAGTCCCAACATATTTAACAGCACCGCAGAGCAACACTATCCCACCATGCTCCTCACCCAGTCAAAGTCGCAGGAGTTGCCGTCCTCGCGCTGGGTCGCCAGGTGCTCGCACAGACCGGGAGCCTTTCGGACAACCAGAAAGGCAACGGTCATGAGTAAAGAGGTGATATAATATGGTTTCAGCAGCCATTTGTAAATCTGAGGTAAGTGGTATAAGAAAGTACAGAGTCCTGTGATTAGACCCATGCTTGCAGACACGACAGTCGCACACGAGAGGTTTGAGGAGGACTGACAGCTGAACTAACTGACTGGACGTGGTTGCGGAATCGATCTGCGCATGCGCCAGACAAAACGATTTCATAGTTTCTGGACGCAGCGACTCACCGTAGATTTGGCGGGCACTGCAAAACGTAAACACGGGAGGCTGAAATAATGGAGATATGCGAAGTAGCACCACAAAAGGAGTCTGTAGATAACGTAGGTGTTAAAGACTCCTCCGAAAACCAGACTAATGATGCTACGGGAGAAGTTTCTTCACAGATGTCAACCTCTGGATCCGTTAATAAGTCGTCCGAGGAGCATACGAAATATAACCGGTTGAAGTTATTCGACAAAGTGATGCAGAAGAGCCTTGAAAAGTTTATCCAACATGCCAGGTAACATGTTTAATGTATTTATAGTGGATATAAACTCCCGTGACTGCAGTGAGAGACGTTTATACAGTGGCACCAGGTCGTAGCTCTCGTGTGTTGACCAGTACTGTAACTATACAGTGTAATGATATTGAACTGACATGAGAGTCACGCCTTGGTGTGAGTTAAGTTTAATAGTTTTGAGCTAAAGGTTCAAATGGTATCAAGCTAACACGAAAATACAGGTGATCTTAATAAGTGAAAATGACTATTTTAAGTTCCAAGAGCCAGAGACAGGTTTTTCTGAATGAATAACTTACCAATAACTCAGTAATCACAACCGTTGTTCAATTATTTTTCTTTCAATCAACTTAGATTGATCAACACATCATTTCAGTGCTTTATTAGTTAACATTGACAGTTTCTGTACTTTATGAAAAGCTACAGTTTGCTGCTCTTTTGGTTGACAGTGTTCTTTCCCAGTTTTAACAGATTTGCCAGCATGTTTCGCCCGCTGTACCAGAAGAACCCTCAGAGGATGGAGAGCATTCACAAACAGTTTATAGAGGAGTTGCGAGGAGCTATAAAGGTGTGCAGCACATCATGTTTATACTATGTATGAACATAAACAATGACTTGTTGTTTGTATTATACATGTGTATGCGGTTTGCACTGGTCTGCCTGGTTTTATTTTCTCTTACATGGATGCCTTTGTCTCTGTATGTGAAGGAGGACATCAGCAGGTTGATTGAAGAGGGCCAGTTAGAGTTAAAACTAAATGAGCTGGATAAACTTGAGAAGGCTGCCCAGAATCCAGACCCTGCATGGTCAGTAAACTTTAATAAAAACTCATGTGTTTCACTGTAGGACCTGTAATATAGGTCAATTACCTTTCTTTATTGCAATGCATAACACCACATTAGTATAGAATCTTGAAAAAATACAACAATTTAATCCTTCACCTTGCTCTCATAGGCGTCCGAGTGGTGTTCCTGAGCAGGACTTTTGCAGCTTTTTGATGCCGTACTATCAAAAGCAAGAAGCCTACATGCGACTGGAGCTGAAAAAGATTAAAGCAGAGAACGCTGCCCTAGCACAGAAGGTTCAGGCTGGTAGAGAGAGTGTTGCTCAGACTGAACATCGTATTTCTACGGCTGTTGAGGAGTGGAAGGTGAGAGCAAAACAATGGAACGTTAAAATATGTCATATTTAAAATGTTTATTTCTATACTTAAGTGTAGAGTAATGCGTTTAGAGTCTTTACTCTAAAATGTATTTGTGGCATAAAATGTTGATTTAATGCACCAAAGCCTTTTTACATTATGCATAGAAAAATATTCCTGTAGTTTAGCTGTGAGATTGAACTGTAGTTATCTAAAGCTGCATTTAACTTCTTAGTCAAATTTAAATAACAAATTAAATTTATTTTGAAACATAACTATAACATATGTAGAAATCTATAAAGTAGATATTTGAATTGTTTATTTTCTCCCCTTCTAGGCATCAGTCACAGAGTTTGAAAGGCTGACATCTTCTCTCTGCCCTGCTGATGTCTTTGATGTGTGAAGTTATTTGACCTTCAGATATTATAACTAACATAACTGTACATATCCAATTAGTTTACTATGCCTGTTTGTCTGATAATAAACTTGAAACTTTGGGAATAAAAATTGTTTTGTGACTTCCGTGATTACATCCATGTGTGCCAACATACACCGATCATTATGGTAATATGCGTGATTTTGCCTGGTATTACGGTACTTGGGCCATGAAAATAATGCCACAAAGAAGTGAAGGGTCTAGTTGACACTGGATGGGTTTGTGGAGAGCTCCATCCTGAAAAAAATAACAGGCCACACGCTTGAAGAGACCGGCTTTTTCTTTATATATCAATGTATTATTCGTGATAGAAATGACGGAAATGTTTTCAACTCTGTTCGGGCAAAACGAAGCGCAGGGACCGCCCGGCTCGTCGTCTCTGGGTTTCGGACCGGGGAAACCTCCGCCGCCTCTTCCGCAGAATCAAGTCTCCATGGTGGGGCAGATGCCACCGCAGCTCGGGGATGAAGGGCCTGCTCTGCGGAAGCCCGGAGCCATGAATGAACCTTTTTACTTACTGCGGGAGCTCCCTGGTACTGTCGGACTACCTTGCTGTGTTTTATAATTTTTCCGTGTTAATTTAAATAGAGAGTAGAGCTGCTATCGAAGGTTGCTAAGCAGTTTGTTTACAATGCTAGCTAATGTTAGCCAACGAGCTAAATGTACGGAAATGTTGTGTATGCTAAATACAGCTGTTAGCCTGTGTGTTTTTCATATGGAGGGTTGTTTTTTTTAACTTAAATAACACAAACTGAGTTTTAAGTGTTTTATTTCTTTTTATTAAAGTTATATGTTATGTTACTTCTGAAATCATAGTAGTGAACAACATTGGTCTTTACGTGAGATCTGGTTGAAAATGGTCACATAGCATAATTGTTGCTGAAATAATTAGTTTGCAAGTTGTAACGTTATAATTTACGGAAGCATATTACTGCAATGCCGGAATTTTAAAAAAGGGTCAGTATCATGTAACAATGTGAAACGTTTATTGTTATAGCATGATCATTTATTGTAATGACATAAAACACATCACGTTATAACATGATTACTTGCGTTATTATAACATAAAACTGATGTTTGAGTGAGGAAACGTGGATGAACAAATTAAAAAATATAGCTCATTTACAGGATTTGATTATTTTCTACTTCCAGTTCTACTTCATGTTATAACAATATAAGTTGTGTTATAACGTGATAATTTGTGTTATAACAAGAAATTATCATGTTATAACGTTTCACGTATTGATTTTTTTTATCTGGTGTGGCAGCAATAAGCTTGCGTAATAATTACTTTCATATGACTAGACATGTTGTATGAATTCAACTGTAATGACTCTGTTTGTTTGTAGTGGGAAACGAGTTAACGGGAAACACCAACCTTATTACGCACTACAACCTGGAACACGCATACAACAAATTCTGTGGGAAGAAGGTGAAAGAGAAGCTCAGCAACTTTCTGCCAGAGTTACCAGGTGGGTTACTAATTACGAAAACATGAATTTGGTGTAAAAAGGTTATTAATAGAGTAGGACACTACTTCCCAAATTACTTGGACTGATTGTTAATAGCCTGGGAACTTTGGTGTTGTCTCAAAGGGTCAGAACTCCTGATATTCCAACGTATCACTTTTTGAAGACTTGATGCTTTTGTTTTGAGTTTTTTAAGGCTGCACTTTACAATTTAGCTAGAAACATGACCTGTACTAATGGAGAAGGATATCCCAAGAACCATACCACAGCTAATTCTAAACTTAATCCAAAAGGCACACCCATCTCCTGTACATGTTGGAATATGTGTAGATAAAACATACAGTGTATGAATTCTCTGTGAGTCCATTATTGTTCAGATCTGATCTGAAAGTACTCCAAAATAACAAGATAATGCTGAGATTACTTCATTTTCAATCAAACCTAACATACCACTGCTTAGATTTATGTCACTTGCTCTTTGACTTCTTAAACGCTCAGGCTTATTCACTGCTTGTGTTTTGATCTCTTTCACTATTCCCCACTCATTCCTACATGTCTTATCTCTTTTATGCTGCAGGGATGATCGATTGTCCGGGCACTCAGGACGGCAGCTCTTTGCGCTCACTGATCGATAAGCCCCCAGTGTGTGGGAACTCCTTCAGCCCTCTGACGGGCGCACTGCTAACAGGATTCAGACTACACACAGGACCGGTACGACCTGATTACACAGCTCATGCATGAACAGATGTTCTCAAGTCACATACATTATAAGCATGCAGACACAGATTGATAAAAGTATTAAGAGTATAATGGCAACTCTCTTTTACTTGCATTGTTCAATATGATACTTACGTGCATGTATGTTTTGCATTTGTTTTTCACAGCTCCCAGAACAGTACAGATTGATGCACATACAGCCTCCAAAGAAGAAGAGCAAACACAAGCATAAACACCACCGACCGCAGGATCCATTACCACAAGGTACGACATTAACTATACAAGTACCATAAGGCAAAGGATTGTAACGTGTTTACAGGCTGCTGACCTTCTTCTTTTTGACGTCACAGAAACTCCATCAGACTCCGATCCTAAGAAGAAGAAGAAAAAGAGGGACGACGATCCTGACCGCAAGAAAAAGAAGAAAGACAAGAAGAAGAAGAAGGTAAGAGAATCTGTCAAGCCCACAGTAATGCAGTTAGGTGTTGTTATTGATCCTCTTGCAGTCATTAGGCGAGATGATGTCTGTAACAAACCCTTTCCCGACTTTCACCAAATTCCTTTCTAATGTTTTCTCTCCTAAAACTTGTACAGCAAAATACCAAAACATTTCAAGTTTTACCCAAACTTCAAGCTGCATTGATACATTTTTGGCCACTAGAGGAGCTCCAAAACTAGCTTTTAAGTTAATATGCTTTATAAACTTAAGGCTTACTTATTTGCAACAGTTTCAAACTTACACTTAAAAATCTGTAGTTTTCAACCGATAAGAATTGTGTACATTTTATTTATGACGAGTTATTTCTGGTCGTTTTCTCGAGATCTCGACTTATTTTTCACATTATCACGAGATAATGACGTGGCACTGCTGTAACGTCAGATGATCATAACTCGTATCCCCAGAGATGTAAAAGCACAAAATGAACGTAGAAACAGGCTTAACTAACCTCATTAGTGTGGGCAATGGCAGCAGCTTTGTTGTCCCGAGATAATGGGCCAAATTAATCCGTGATAATGGGAAAGCCAGCCTTGTCCCAAGATAACGGAAAAATAAGTTGAGATCTCGTTATCGTTATCATGGGAAAACGGAGTAAAGACAATGTATGGATGCATGTCCGCTAAGGGCTTCCGTAGATCACAGATGTACCTGTAACAGATTTCAAGCAAACAGCTGAGACTGAATAACTCAGTACATGTGTGGGCGTTAAACAAATCTTGTCACTATGAGCCGCCTCTTTCACATCACTGAATTCAGTATTAATATGAAAACAAGGGTGAATGAGGTAAACTACCTAATTTTATGTATGAATTGCAGAACTTAGGGTCCATTTTTGCATAATACGTCATGGATTTTGAACAAATGGTGTTAAGACTCTCGTGTGTAGGCTTACTGAACTCCTCCTGCTTCATGTCATGTCAGCAACAGTGAACACATTGCCTGTGCATTCAGCTCTTCAGTGTGATTAGGTTTTTGCTCTCTTCAACATGCACGACACAAGTAAACCAGTGTTTAAATTGCAGAATCGTTGATGCACATGTTAAGTATAAACCTGTGCCGTCTCTCTGTCCCGCTCCAGAACCGCCACAGTCCCGACCACCCCGGCCTCCCTGGATCACAACCCAACAGCAACAGCCTCAGATAGACAGGAGCCCACTGTGTGCACGCCTGTGTTTGAATGTGAGTGTGTCTGTGCATTTTTGTAAGAGGATGCGTGTGTTTTCCAGATAATTGTATTATTGGCAGTATGTTTAATGAGAGAGGGGCTGAATCAAGTAATGCAAATGGGTGTATGACGTGTGAGAGTGACAGGAGCAGCGACACAGTGGATGAATGAGTGTGATGATGTAAGAAATGTTACAGAGCAGTGTAAAGGCAGAAAGCCTCTGGTGGGCTGTGTGGTGTTATGAATGACTGAGCAGACACTGTATGTAAGTCCCTCTTTGATTCTGTTGTGATATCTTTTGACCAGAATGCCAAAATCAAATAAACTTTGGTTATTATCTTTGCTTGTGTCCCATTGTTCCACGTCGTCTAGGAGTGTTTTGATGTTCAAGATCCTATCATCAGATACATGGTTTAAAATCCTCTGCCGCAACAACCACAGTCAAAGCTGAGGATTTTGCAGGGTTCCCACGCGTCCTGGAAAACCTGGAAAATCTGGAAATTTAGAGACACCTGGAAATTAATTAAAATGACCAAATATCCTGGAAATAATTTCATGTTGTCCTGGAAAATTTAAATTTAATTTAGCCCCACGCTCAGCACAAGTTTGCCGCTTCAACTCCAGTCAGAGGTCCCAGAGCTGTCACATTCACAATCGAGTCCTGCTCGAGTCCCGAGTGATGTAAGATCGCCGCCTTTAGACGCTTTCTAATCAACTGAAAGACGATATGAAAAGTAGGACACTTGAATTTTATAATCTTTTTTTTTTTCATTACATTGCTATGTCCTTTCAGGTGTAACTTGGATAGATGTAGGCTTAATAAACGACTTCGCTCCATCATTACGCCTCTGTGCGTTTTACACAGAAGACAGAACATGACAGGTGTAATAATCCAGCCTTGAACTGGCAGTGTAAAAGGGACTTCAGACACTTCATCGTGAACCCTGCATCATCAAAGTAAGGAGGAATAAAACTGGGGTTAAAAGTGTCAGTACTAGGCCTACCGGTAAATTATATGACCGCTTGAGAGCAAGTGCTGCCCCGAAAACTCCTGGAAAGGTCCTGGAAAATAATTTCTTAAAAAGAGTGGGAACCCTGTTTTGCTGTGAGAGAATTGTTGTAATGTAAGTAACACGAAGACAATGTTTGCATTCAAATATTTATTTGTTTACCAAATGCACAAGCTGGCTATAATGATTCAAGGCAGGAAAGAGAGGCGTACTTTTAGCAAGACATACAAACATTTCATCCCCAAGGGTAAAGACGGAACATGAGATGATACAAGCTTAAAAAACAAAGTAGAGCAAAAGAAGCTGGTTTATTTTTGTTTTGGAGTCTGTCAGAGGTGTTCAAACTTCCTTCACTAACAATTCAGGCAGCAACAACAGAAGTATGGTGAATATGTATTAGTGTCTTTTCAAGCAACTTATAGAGCTTCATATAGTGTAAGTATTGTGGATCTAAACATTACAACATACTGTACTGTGGCAACAGGAAAGTAATGACAAAAAACCTCTCGAACACTGTTTTGAAATGCGCTTAGTACTTTACAAAGTACAGCGTCAAAAATGACCAACAAGCTGATTCAACACCTGTGACATGTAACACAAACCAAACATTACATCCAAACAGGTGTTTACTGCTCTGTGTAATAAGGCATTCCTGTCATCTTGCTCCTGTTAGCTCTCCTGAGGAAGTGCCGTAGTATCGACTATCTCACAGTCTCCACACATGGCTTTGGCATACAGAGAAAAGACGTTTGGCAGAGGCTTTAATCTCACAATCATGTCTATTGCAAAAGAGCCAAGATAGCAGCAAAGGCACGTGAAACAAAGCAAGAGTCTCCTTCAAAGATTCAACACATTTCATATATATAAAGGAGGATTTAAAAAGCAGCAAAGACATTATTCAGACGAAAAAGGAAAAATCTACTAAAGATTTCTTGACACTGAAATGGATTGAGTCAAAAAAACTAAACAAATCTAAATTACATATTACAACTGATTCCAAACATCTACATGATACTGTCACTGTGTGCAGAACAAATGTGTAAAAAAATAGACACATTTTATTGTAACTTTCAAAGAAAGTACATTTTTCTTTGTGAATCTGCAGCTGGTTTAAACTTTTTAATGTGATAACTGAGCGTGAAGCTAAAGCAAGTTTAATCACAGCCATCAGTAAATATACTTTAATACACTGTACACACCCATATATAGTAAAGCAGGCTGAATATGTAATAAAATAAAGACACACCTCAGTTCTATTTACAAAAAAATGATGGAGGTTTCTTTGCTCCAAAATCAAAACATGACTAAAAAAAAGCAAAAATGCAAAAGCAGAATACACAAAAAAAAAATCATCAAAGCTTCATGTATAATGAGCACACTACAAAATAACAGAAACAAACGCTTCCCTTTTTAATGCTACTGCAGCTAGAGTATAAAAACACACTTAAATACAGATTTTATACACACACTAGTTCATTCCTGTGCATAAAGCAGTAAAAAGTGTTTCATAACGTCGACACACACTGTGTGTCAGAACTTTTAAAAAGTCAGTCCTATTTTTCCTTGTGTAATTTTCAAAAAATATTTCACTATATATAAAATCCAAAAAATCCAGAAATGCAAGGGCCGAGGAACGTGAAGGCACAAGGAGAATTTATATACTGATAAAAAGTTATTTTGGGGTTAATATTTACTAAAGTAAAAATATGCTGGACAGACGAGGGAGTCGGTTGCAGAGAGACAGTACAAAAGGAAACAGAGGAGGTAGATATGGTGTCTCTACAACCAGCCTATCTGTGCGTGTACATGTGAGTGTCTGTGTCCCAAAAGCTTTGAGTACATACCAGAAGTTTGGTTTTCATTTTCGTGAATTTTTTCTATGATAGCTTTTTATGGTTTTAAAAGTGTTTTATAGATATGTATGTTTAGTGTCAGCTAGATTACTGCGGAAGCCAAGACAAGCAGCGATTACAATTCATTTTAATGTAGCCATCTCCAGTTCAAAAGTTAATTATATTGCATTATTGAGAAAACAAAAATGAGTGTGTGGTTCATTTGATCAAACCTGGTTTTAGCCTTCAGGGTCTCAGTCAAACCGCAATGTATGCATGCTAGCATGGCCCTCCTGATACTCCTTATAAACATTATAAGTCAGAAAAGGACATCACCTTTCGTTCACTTGTGATAACAGGTATAAAACATTTAGTTTTTTTCTCAAGATGACCAAATATATAACTCATGACCTTGTCATAATGGCATTAGAAGAGTTGCATGCGCAGCCGTTCTCGGCTCCCGTAGCTTACAGTAGAACCAGCACAATATACTAAAAGTTTGCTTCATTGAGGACCCTTTGAAACAAAACCGGAGTAGAAAGTGTAACTTTCCTGATATATTTCAGCTGTTCTTTGGTGTTAGCGAGGATTGTCATGATTATCAGAAGTCTTTGAAAACTATTTAACAGTATTTCAAGTACCGTGATATCCGCAGTCTGACACGGAGGCCGTGCCAGGATGTGTGCGTATGTCTTTCGTGTGCTTTTGAGTGAAATCTATGGCTTTAAATCGCACTAATTTGGCTCGTTGACCTAAACCAAAATAGCAACAGCAACTAATGGTGACACTGACCCTGTTCCTTCCAAAAACCAGACTAAGTGTGACTCATAACAAACATGTGATCCTATTTACTCTGTGATTTGGTTTGTGTGATGAGCAAAATGTGAACCAGCAATGACCGAAGCAAAAGCTCTGACATATCAAAACTAAATATTTATGGAGGAGTAGATTGCTGGTCCCCATTTTGAAGGCACATACAAAAATTCATCCTGCAGTTCCCCTGATCCTGGAATCTGTCGCTTCAAGCCTCCACAGCAGCGATGCCGTTGGTGTGGGGTTTGTAGCCGTTGGCCTCGCTGTGTCTGAGCGCCTGCGACTCCTGTTCAGCGGCCCGCTTGTCTCTGGCCTCCTTTTCCCTCGTCAGGTGTCTGCGGTGGTAGAACAGGTAACCTGGCAGCAGGAAGCCAGCCAGTGAGAAGATCAGCAGGCCGAGGTTGATCTGAAGGAAGGAAAGAGGACAGAGGGAGAAAGTTACAGACATATGAATAATTGTGTGACAAATACTAATAAATTAGGTTTTAAATTGAAAAAAGCCCACATAATTGAAATTAGATTGATCGTGTAGTTAAAACTGGTAGAAAAAAATATATCTAGTTATATAGTCATATAAATATAACAAGAGTTGTAGCCGTGCTAGTGGCTTAGTAATATGTTGATCTGAATGCTAACATCAGCATGCTAATATGCTAACAACTAATGAGGCATCATTTTTGTCTTCTTCAGCATCTTAGTTCAGTGTGTTAGCATGCTAATATTTGTTAATTAGTATTTAACACAAAGTGACTTTCTTTTTTTATAGACCCACATATTGGACACAAATTTCACACTGATAATAGTGCTGGATTAGAAGTGAGAGGATCACTGAGCCATTACATCAAAATATCTCATTAGCTTTTTAGAATTGAAACACAAACTAAACTCCATCCGCTCAAGTCGGGGATAAGTGTGCATCCTTACCCAGTAGGGGTCTCCTCCCATTGGTCCCACCATGGCGATGAAGAGTGGCTGCTGCAGCAGAGCGATCACAGCGCTGATCATAGACTGGAGGCCTGTCAGGGTGCCGAAGTGGTTGGACGGGTAGCTGTGGGACAGATACAGGGGGTTAACTGGAGCTTGAAACACCGAATTAAATGAGCCCAAGAGGAATAAGGGAAAATGTGATAAAACCAATGATCTGTAGGTCATAGTGATGTTTACAATGTCATAAAGTGTACGCCATTAGCAGTGCGGCACTCACACAGCAGCATAAAGGCCTCCGCAGCACGAGTGGATGAAACCTCGGACCATAGTGTGGAGGATAAAGGTCAAGATCTGAGGAAGGAAAAGAAGCAACACAATCAATGGGACTATTTGTTCTTTACTTGTTCCCTTTCTGCCATCATGTGTGTGTTGGTGTGTGTGGTACCTGTAGAGGCAGGTTGTCTATGAGGCAGCAGATTCCAAAAGCGAGCAGCAGCACATTGGTGAGGATGAAGGCTCTCATGGCGTTGGTCACTTTCTGGATCTTGCGGTCTCTCTTGGGTCCGCTGGTCTGTCTAAAGGGGCACACACACACGTGTTTTAACATCAATGTATGCTGGATCATCCCTTCATAATGACACAGCTATATCTGTCATATCAAACTAAATGGATCCAGACATCAGGGGTTTCAAATCTATCAATACTGTCAATTCTACCACCTATAATCTCCGCTGACTCCCTGCACGTACCTCTGCTCTGCGGCTGAAGCGACGGTCTTCTCATCGTCACACTCCTTCATCCTCCAGTCCATGATGTATCCGATCAGAGGACACGTGGCCAGACACAGCAGCTGCAGCGTGCCGAAGATGGACGAGTAGAAACCCACTGAAGGAGGACAGAATAAATCCCATTATGAAGGAAAAACTTTAAACTTAAGATTTTAGTATCCACATTTAAAGCCTTTTACTCACCATTCTCTGCTGCCTCAGTCACCAGCTGCTCGGACGCTGAAATTTAAAAACAAGCACCCACTCTGTCAGTAGCTGTCTTTGAAAAGGGACAATAAATGAATAAAGGTCGAGGGTTCGACACTCACGATGCTCTTTGCCGTGCGTGACCATAAACTCCAGCATCTTGTTCATCGCTCCCATGAAGAAGATGATCCTCAGCTGGGACATCCCCATAGTAACCAGACTCCACAGGAAGATGGGAGAAAACACGGACCGTCTGAAGGGAACAGTGTCTGATGGAGAAAGAGACGGTTTAATCCAAAGCTACAGAAACATTAGTGAATTCAAAAACTATAAACAGACTTTAAGAAGATTACAGAGTATTGAGTGTTTTTGTGACTCACTCTGCGCAGCATCGGTTCCATTGGGAAGTTTCTCTGTGGAGTGTCGGACGTCTCCATTTTTCTCGCTCAGTTTCTCTGCAACGCCCTTCTGGTCTGATGAAGGCAGCTCTTGCATCGTGAGGATCTTACTGTTATATTCAAGCACACACACACACATTGAGGATGATGTGATGTTCTTATAATCATTTTTGTGCCTTGATTTCCCGATTAAACAGAGTGGGAGCCACACTCACCTGTAGTCGACCTCGTCAGGTGTGGGGAAACCTTCAGCAGGCCAGTTGAGGAAGCAGTTGCAAAAGACGAACCCGGCGAGACCCGCCCACATCCACATGATCACCTGGAAGGAGACGCCTGCGTCGTAGATCAGCTGGAAGGAAGAGAGAGAGGAAGATATCGAGGTTTGTTATAATTTTTTAAGCAATTTGCACGTGCTTTAAAAGCTGCATTCATTCATGTTTTTGGGCTACAGAAAGATGAATACAACATGCATATATCATCCCCTAAAAAGTTTTTTAAGTGAACTAAAGTTAAACTTGAAGCAGCAACAAGAGAGAATGCCTTTCATTTGCATTTGCAGATTCAAGATGGAGCCCTTTTCTCCATTGTCCATCCAGCACCCTTATATAATACTAAGTCAATATATTTATATCTTATTAGAGAGAACTTGTGTTAATACTATTGTCAATTTCTGCTCATACAGCCTTTATAATTTACCTTGACTCCAGGGAAAGTGACAGCAGAGGAGGCGTAGGAGCCGATCATCAGAGACATGACGGTGGAGCTCAGAGCACCAAACATGTTGGGGAGCTGCAGGAGAAAATAAGACACAAATGGTATAAATACACACAATAGATGTCAATCAAACATCTTCCCTAATCTGTGTCACACACAATAAGCCTGTGTGCCTCCTGAATAACTTGAGCTGAGCCCGAGATGTAGTTTAATAAAGGTGCAGTGTGTGGTTCTGACCAGCAGAGGGCAGGCTGCTGCTGTGTGTAAGCAGGATGGACCAGACGGGGAAAGTTCCTCTCATTAAAGCTGCAGTACTCGACTCCAAGAGTAAGAGGGAGTATGCAACCAGAGAAAAGTCAAAGCATCAACAGTATCAAACTAATAATAATAATAATTTTATTTGTATAGCGCAAAAGAAACACAATAAAGGAAACCAAACAATTTAAGCTAACTGAAACTAACTTTCTCTGCCATTCTTGTGCAGCTTGGTTGTTAGCTTGTGGTCAACTCCCAAGACTGCCCACAGGTAGGCAGATAGGTGGGCTATCCGATCATTTAATTGCAACCGAATTTAATCATTGTACAGACTTATTATAGTCCTTCAACAGTCACAGAATTTTTTTTCAGAGCATTTAATTTATTGATTGCCGTCGGGGTGTGAAGATAATTTAATCAAATATGACAAACGGTGCATCCAGAATAAACTGCCTGCCCTGCCTTTAATTCCGACACTGTGACCTGCTGCTGCCTTGAGTTTGAACCCAGTAACACCTCTCTCTCCCCACAGAGCAGACTCATTAAAAAAATATTAGTTTCCATGTCCCGAGGAAACTGGAAACAAAGTCATGGCCTAGTTTGGCTATGACCCCCCCGGTTCAAACACAGACTAAGCTATACTCAGGCGAACATTCATCGTCTTTATTCCTGCTGTTTCAACATATTCTTTGAGTAAGGATTAAAATGTTGGAAGCTGATCTATAGCAAGCTTTCCATGAACTTCAGAGGGCTCGGCGGACCCAGTGTGGGAGCATGCAGGACACACGGCAAAGGGGACATGGTGGCGGGCACCAGGCACTAACACATCATATATTAGGTCGACCTATTTACAGTAGTAAGAAGCTTAACCAACATAACAATGACCTATTGTGCTGCCAGCGCACTCAGTGTCCTTTGATTAGAGGTTTAAATGGGTCAATAACGATTATAAAATCACATGTTTGGGATTTTAGGTGTTCTGCATGACAAGCTCGCTATTCTCTCTCAACACCGAACACGGTGCTGGTGTTAGATAATCTGCCTGCTGGGTCAGAGGTCACCGAGTAGTGTCTGCGTCAGTGCCTTTCTTTTTCTCCAACAGTGCCTTGCAGATTTAACACCCTAACACTGACCTCACTGAGGCCGGAACAAATGATGTCAGGTCACTGTGAGGAAATTAAAAAGCCTATACGACAAGAAATAAATATTAAAAACTGAATCAATTACTGTCGAATGCTTAATTTATAAAAGAAATGTTTAGGGGGCTGTGGTTAGCGCTGTTAGAAGGTTCCTGGTTCGAATCCCGGTTCGGCTGTAGGGGGCCTGTCTGTGTGGAGTTTGCACATGCTCCCTGTGCATGCGCCTCCCACAGTCCAAAGACATGCTCGTTAGGTTAATTGGTGACTCAAAATTGCCCGTAGGTGTGAATGTGAGCGTGAATGGTTGTCTGTTTGTGTCAGACCTGTGATTGACTGTTGATGAGTCCAGGTGTAACCCCGCCTCTCGCCCAAGGCAGCTGGGATTGGCTTGAGTTGTTTGTAGGGGAGCTTCAGGTTCCTTCCTCAAAGTGACCGTTCACATCTTATCTGTTTCTAATTATTGTGGGACTGTGTGTTTCCCCTCTTTAAAACAGGGGAAATACATTTGCGGGGAACTCCCTGGTGGGTCAGAAACTTCCAAGAAAGTGTTTCCAGGAACTTTAAAACCCTATATGGACATTCAGCTGCTTTTTGCTTCTGAGTCCAGAAAGACGTTAAGATGGAAGGTCTAAGTGTGAAATTACATGTGTGCTTTTCTGTGAATGTGTTGCCTGGAGATTAGGCTGTGGTCAGTTTGTGGCTAGCAGGCTAGTGTTTAGTGTGGGGTGCATGAGGTCAATTCAAAAGCTGACACAAGGACAACTTTAGCAGGTAAACAGGAAAAAAAAAAAGCTTTCCTGAGGATGTGACAGAGAGCGCCTGACTGAACAGGGCAGAAAAACATCCCGGAGAACACCCGTCTTCATTCAGAGCTTCTGAGAATCGAAATACTTCACGGCCGCTCTGTGAGCATGAGATCTGCAGCGCTGGACTCTCTGACTTTGGAGATTTGTAGTATGTAGGCGAGAGGGCCCTCTGAGCACACAGCACAGTTTGTATCTCTGACTTATGTTAAAGTAAAGATATTCCAGCCATGTGAGATGTTAGCTAACTCTTGTTTGCTTTCATACTGTGGTAGCAGCAACCTCAGTATGTCTGAGAGGTTTGAGCATGAGGCGGAAAGAGAGAAAATGCGTGACATGTGTGTCTGCATGTGTGGGTGTGTGCATGTGCCAGCAGCAGGCGTGTTTCCCAACGCTGTGTTCTGACGGTTCTCTTAAAATACATATTTCACAAAGGGTCTTGCAGCACATGTCATGCATGCTAACGCTGCCATCTGAGGGGGGCGAAGATGGAAACACGTGACCGTATGGAGGCACACATGGGTCAACCGGTGTCAGAAAGTCACACACAAACGAGGCTTTGGCCGTTCACTTGTCACGACTAATCAGTTCAGGCTCTGCTCCTGCTGTGCTCACTCACTGTGGTGTTGTAAGGCTTTGGCACCGAGTTTAATTAAGGTCTTAATCGCGGCGAGAACGGTCCAAATTGTAGCTTAATGAGCGGTGAAGGTTTGCAGCAGAACATGTGGAAGAGAGGTGGAGTGCAGGAGGAGAAAGTGGGGCAAAAGTGAACAGAGGAGGAGGAGAAAGGGAGGGAGGTGTATGAAAATAAGCAAGAATAGAAGCGACGAAAAAGCAAGGTAGTGGGAGTTTCTTTTGGTTTGACTGATCTCTCTCCGAGCTACAGCTGCAGCTTCTCCCTCCGCGGAGATCCCAGCAGGAAACACTAAACCACAGCTGATTAGCACCAGCTTCTTCTCTCTACCTCACTTTTTCAGCTGCCCTCTCTCACTCTTTATCGCTCTTTAACCATTTCTGATTCCTCACAGGGTGGACAGAGTGTACTTTTCCAGCTGCATTGGACTTACATAACACAAATAAAGTCATCTAAAGTAAAGATTGAGGTGCAACCGCTCTCTACGGAGAGCTCAAACCACCACATGTGACTCTTGCCTTTGAGGTTTCTCTGCATTTGACCCAACAGCATCTTTCAAAGAAGAAGAAGAAGCTCAGCCTCCTTCTGAGACTAAAGATAGCATGTGGGCAGTTCTCTTAACTGTGGCGAAGAGACAGCCAAGAGCATGTGATCAGACAGGCCTCTGCACGCTGACTCTTCCGTTGAAGGGTGAACCCTCCTTTGTAACAGTAAATACAAACCTGCCCTCATCGCCTTCTTTCAATGTCACACAGGTGACATACAAGCTTTGTGACATACTGTACATAGTTAACATGCATCATTGACTGAAGTAGAGCATGTGGGAGGCAAGTTTGCGTATGCTGGCAGAGATGAAGGCAGAAGTGAATCCAGCCGATGCCCTTACATGAACTTGGAAACCGCAGGGGTGTGTTTGCACAGGTTAATGACGTCACAGAGCCGTTTATACAACTTATTAGGAGGAAAAGCTTGTGCGCAAGAGTTTTTCTAAGCTTAGTTTTTGCAGATCAGTTTCTATAACTAATCCTGAAGAAACACAAAGACCACGTGGAGAAACCTTCATCAAGTTTAGAAACATCTTTCTTACACGTCATCAGGAGCTGTGATCCAGGTGCACATGTATGGAAATAACAAAATGAGCTGTCAGCAACATTTATTTTGCCCACAAATAAGTAAAAAAATTCCAGCTGAAATATTTCTCTGCATCATTTCTTTTGCCTCTTGTGGTAAGTATTGGATTATTGGATTTCTCTGCCAGTTGTTTGCTATTGTTTGCAACATGATGTGTTATTACTGTACACACAGCAAAAGTGCAATCGTGTTTGATCAAGGTCATACCATCATTTTATGTAATTGGTCATGTTCAAAACTTTCCTCAAACTTTTATATCATATTAAGTGATCTGTGTTTTGTACTCTAATATCTAGTTACATATAAATGTTCCATGATTAAATTCCATTCGTAATCGCATCAGACACATGAAAGTCCTTCATCAATGATTGCTTTATAATCAACGTTGAGTTATTATTGTCGAGCACATGGTTCGAATCATCATGATGGCATGCGTGTGTTTGTCCCTCAGGCCTCGTGCGCTGCCGTCACTCACTCCTCAGGACGACAACAACAGTGTGGAGGTCAGTTAATGCTGGTACACGCAGCGACACAATAACACACGGAGAGAGAGACTCAGAGGTGAGACAGGGACAAATGGTGGGGTGGGGGTGGGGTGAAAGTTACTGAAGTGTGTGTGATGAACACAATACAAGTAGCACAGGGCCTTCCTGTTTCTAATGTTTGTGTTGTGAGTTGGACAGTAATGAAAATAAGGCAGGTTGAATCATGTTTTGTGCGGCGTGATGGACTCACTTCTTTCACTTTGACCTTAACTTGGTGTCAGTATCAAAAAACTTTGATCCAGTGTGTAAAACTACCAGGAAGCAGTGTTAATATCAAAACCTTTGTGCATTAATAATTGCTTTCGGTACCGCCCATAAATAAATGAGCAGTTATTCATTTGTCCGACAAAATGTCCTTCACAGTTTCCTGGAGCTAAAGGTAACGCCTCATTTTTTCCAATTGACAGTCCGAAAAACAAAAGATCTTCAATTCATATCAGACACAAAAACACAGCAAATTCCCAAACTGGCAACTTAAAATCCATCAAAGAGTTAAAAAAAACATCTTAATGATGAGTTCTTTAAATGGTTACTGATTTACTTTCTCTTGATGTGTTGATGCAGCTCTAACATGGAAAGGTTGTCTGCTGCACCATCTTATAGATTCCTTTGGAAAACTGTTGGCGGATACAGAGTACCCTTCCGATACTAATGCAATAAAAGAGTATACTCATTATAGGTAGAAAAATACTGATAGCTGACATGTTGAGAGTGCTGACCAATATTCCTGCGCTGCTGTTGACTGTAAAAGTCAACGGATAATTCAAAGCTCCTGTGAGGAGTGGGTGGTTATGAATCCGACTGAAATGAATACTGATGCCTCTATGTGACCTACAAAAGTAAGCAGGAACAAAAGTGACAAGATTATTTCTTTATCGATATCTTGAATGCCTGTAAGTGCCACCACGGGGTAGGTGTCAGACGAAGAGATTAACAGCAAGTGGTTGAAACAGCCTTCGTTTACAGGAGAAAACACAACTTACACTTTAAAGCTCCTGTGAGGAACTTTAGTTTTGTGTTGATTTAGCGCCCCCTGTGGACAAAGCTGTACCTCCTATCTCTTTGCTGATCTTGTCTTATACATGTGTAAGAAATGTTTTTCGACAAGAGATCTCCTTTCTTTTATGTTTAAACGTATCCACAGACTGACAAGTGTATTCGCCTTTCTTCCTACAGAGACGAGCTGCAGTCAGGGTCATAGGAGAGGGTTTCCATACCCAGCTTGGACTTTCATTATCTAAACATCTGTTTCATGTTCGTCTCCCTGTGTGTACATAACCATGTACATGATTTGCACATCCACATGTGTGCACAGTCACGCAGAGTTGAAAAGGTTCTGCATTGATTTTCTGCGGACTGCTGGGAAGAACAGAGAAACATGAGAGAGCGCGAAGCTTGGAGGACGAGAACAAAGGAAGAAGGAAGGATGTGAGAGGGTAGAGTACACGAGCAAGTGTGGCCTTGAGTGTTTTGAGTAGAGGTGAGTGGGCCGAGCTTTCAGGAGGGTGTGTGGTTGACTGGAGGCCGTTATTGGTGGAAACATAAATGGGACAGTTTCCATTTGGGAGAAGTCACGTGCAGCTCAGACGGAAACACTTAGCACGCAAATACACGGCGTGCTGACACACAACACCAACCTAAATACCTTCCAGGACACCGTCAGGAGGCAGCGGCAACAATAAAACACAGTCGATAATGTTGGTACCAGCTGACACATCACACGCAAACACACAAGCCTGGTGTGAGGGTAAACAAACACAGCTCCCAGTCACAACACACACTGTTTCTTCAGCTGAGACAAACAGACCCGACCACGCTCTGCTACCAAGACTTTTCTGCTCATTGGTTCCAGGAACTAAAACCCAACATCTCAGAATAACAGTTATGTAACCACGGAGTTTTTCTCTCTCTAGCATGACGAGGCAAAACATGTGTGCAGAATTGTAACTAATACTCAAGGTTATTCAAACCTTTTTTAATGACGTGCAAATTAACGTTTTATTGTTTTTACCTTAATTGGAGCCTCTTGTTAAAAAGAACGAGACCTTTCCATATTAAAGACCACATTCTGCCCCGATCAGACGCTGTCGCTGTGTGGGACATTTGTGAAAGTCCAGAAAATGTCAGGACATGGACATTTGGAAATTGTCCCAGGCTCATGTGTGAAAGGGGCTTTAGACCGCTTTCAATACTCTATAAATAACAGACACACAGTCAGTCATTTCTGGAGGCGATCGGGGACTCGCACACAGCACCGAGTGTGAAAGCAAAGGCTGCTGCCAAAGACACGACGATCATTTAATCTAATTCGTAACACGGCAAGCTCCCAAACAGTCAATTTCAGAGTTAAATTGTCAATTTCCCCCCTCGTTCTCTTTGCTTTCTCTTCTAGTTCACAGAAAGTTGATACCAAACAAAGTAGGTCTATAAGTACAGGTGTCGCTGCGTATGTGGGCAGAACCTCAACCACAAACACAAAGAGAACTGGCCAAGAAAGCAGCATTTCACAAACAACCACTTAGCTCTCTGCTGTAAAAGTCAAGCTTTTTTTCTCAGGCGGTTTCAAAACGACTACATTTGATCTATCTTGAGGGAGGACAGGCCGCTGTGATCATTTCAGAAGAGACAAGAGGCCTAAATATTTGACCAAAGACGTCAAATAGTTTCTCTTTTAAATCTAATCATCATTTAAAATCGGTGTCTATTTTAGTTTCCTGTTGGTTATGTGTCTCACCGTGAGTGACGTGAAGGTCAGGCAGATGCCTCCGAAGCCGTTCAGGGAGAGAGCCAAGAAAATGAGCGCTGACAGAACTGCAGAGATAAAGACATAGAAGAAGAGTTCATGCTTAAATCTTAGGAAGACGTTTCTTCCACCGAAAGCTTAAAGGTTTTACAGACTTTATAGATGATTTGTGTTTTCAATATACAAAACAAGCCGAGCTGTGAGACACAAAAGAGGAGGTGATTATCAAACATGGTTCAAAACCAGATCCTCCTGATTCAGTCACACTCTGACGGAAATAATTTGTTAGGTATTTGGAGCCGGCATATTTTTACACCTTTGAACACCTGGTCTTGTTTAGTTTTGCTTTTGTTTTCACTGCTTTGACAGCCTTCAAACAGCACTTATTAGAGAATATGTACTGCTATAATGATATATTAAAACACCATAAGTCTACAAACAAGATCATAATACTCATAATGTATTTATACAGAAGATACACAGAAAACGATGGTCTCATACTGTCCAATCAGAAGTCCTTCAGCTAATGCCTTTCTGATACACCCATGGGGATATGAATGGCAACACTCATTACAGTTTTATTCTGTTTTAACATCTTCAACATAAGCACTTCCTGTCTTAGCTCAGATCGATGTGTAATATAATAAGGTTAAAATATCCTAAGCATACTTTGTGGATGAACCCTGTGATCTCAAAGAAAGTCATGACATGCAGTGTTTTTTTCCAGCTGTCAATCAAAACTTGCAATACAATTTTCAGATAAGGTTGAGTTCCACATTCGTAAAAATCTGAGCTATACATATTATTGATTGGATTTATTGATATCTGACGTGTGTTTAAGTGTGCGTGTCTGTGCTCACCATGTGGGTCGTAGGCGGACGCTGCCATCATGATACAGGACAGGGCGAAGCAAGAACTGTAACAAAATATAAGAACAATTTTAAAGTCAAAAATACAACATTATATCTTAGTGTTTTCATTTAGTGTTTGTTCAAATGGGTCAACAGAAACTCCCAGAGGGCCTTCTTGGTGATGCCACCCATGGTGACTCAGTCAGTCTCGGTGGTTATAAATGTCTGCGTCACACCTCTGCCGTGTTATGAAGTGAAAGTTTGGTGCAAATGAGTTTAGACACTGTTTAGAGAAGTTTAACTAATAACTGATTACAATACAGCAGCAAAGCTGTTATCTGCCACAGACTGAAGCTGTCAGCGGTCTAACAGCCTGAACACATGCCGCTCCAGATAAACCTCTTTTTCTTTTATCTTACGATCAAACTTTGAATGAGACCGACAGAAAGAGTGTGCATGTATGTTTGTGTATGTCGAGTGCTGTTTTTTAAATTTCACTGTGTATTCACACAACTGTAAAAATAAAAGTGGCTTTCCCGCTCTGTTCTGACAGGACAGGACAACGCTGTGGAAGTTAATGAGAAAGTAAAGCTGTGTTTACATATTTCCACACCCAGGGAGTAAGAATCTCACTTACTACAAACACAATATGCAAACACAAACACACACCACTGTGCCCCACCTACATTCATTGATCGAAACAGTGAGAAGCACAAATGTCACAGTGCCACTCCTCCCGTTTTGGGAATGTGATCTGTCTGCTTTTTTATTGTCAGCTCTGCTGTAGTTCAGAAACATGACGATCCTTTCAATCCAGATCCTCCCCTTCATAACATTTATACAGGAAATAAGTAGAATTAAGTTTTCTCGTCTCATCTCGTTAACAAACACATTGACCTTTCTGACACCTCACGAATGTAATGCTTCTGTGGTTATTTTAAAACATTACCTGCCCATCAGGCGAATGGGACGGGGCCCATACTTGTCCATCAGGATACCGAGCGGCAGGGTGGTAGCGCTGAGCAAGAAGGAGCCGATGGTGAAGCCCAGATTCAGCATCTCCTCCTGGTCCACGCAGCTCAGCCACTCCTCCACCTCCCCGTCGGAAGAGTTCCCCAAAGACACGACCACGGACTCGTTCACTGTGAGGAGAGCGACGAGACGTGAGCGGTATGAACATGTGGACAGACTTTCCTCTTTGGGCAAGAGATGATTTAAAAAATCATAATTGGTCACAACTGGTCAAGAGGCACAAATACCATCAACCAGTACCCACCATCCTCACCCTTGTACTTTGTTGACATTGGCAATAACCTCCTCCTTGTTTATGGCCTTAGGGTATGTATTAAGGAATATACATTCCTTTTGATCGCCATAAGCTATGCATTCACAAATCACTGTGAACTCATTGTGAATAAATTAAACTGTTAAGACGCTGCTATAAGAGAAATTCAATCAGCTCTCAATCAGTGCAGCATATAAATTGCCAATCACACGTAAATCCTCTGTTTGAACCATGTTTAACAGCTGACAGTATGGAGTAGATAAAACAACATTTTCAGAGAGACTTCAGATTAACAAACGTCAGGGATACTTCATGTTAAGCTCCTGATTTTACCTGAGCACAGGTGGGAGTAGAAGCCTTCCCTTTTCAGCATGATGAGCAGGGAGCCCCAGCCCAGCAGCACGGCCGAACACAGCAGGTTCTCAATCACCGCCGTCACTGCCATCCACCAGCGCCTCCTGTAGGCCTGGAGGAGAGAGGGCGCCATTGCTGCTGCTCTGTGAACGAGGAGACACGAGGAGGGAGGAGAGGAGGAGAATTATTAATATTAGATAAATAACATGAGGTAGGCTACTCATCAAATGTGACAGTAAACTTATATACCAGTTTTTTTATGATATTTTGATTAGTGTTTGTAATTTGTAAAGAATAAATATCCATCACAAGTTCCAAGAGCTTGGGATGGCATCTTCAAATGTCTTGTTTTCTCTCACCAACAGTCCAAAACACAAACATATTTAATTTACTCTCATGTAAGAAGAAGAAAGCATATGAGAAGTTATCAGTAGACTAATCATAACAGCGCTAAGACATCAAACTCAAAATCTCCTTAAAGCTGCCTTAACGTGAGTTTAAATGATCCCACACAGGATCTATTTTGATTTCTGTGTGGGTAAGAGTACCACATATTGATCCACAGGTTATAGTCATGTTATGTCAACTGAGAGTTTCACAATCTAGCAATGGGAGCGTTCACATTAAAGTGACGGTGTTTGCATTATATAACCAAGTGCAAACATGGAGGAGTTTACTGGCAGCAGAGAAGCTTGTCTTACAGACATATAGTGTAATGTAACAGTAGACAGAATAGGAAGTAGTTAATTTATAATCCAGGCTGACAGCAAGACAACTGCAGCGGCCACATGCAGGAGGGACAGCTGGCTACAGAATCGGATACTTTGTGAATGTGTAAGTTAAGGGTTGCGATATCACCGCCCCATCTTTAGTGCACGAGTAGATCTGACTATAATTAAATCAATACAGATGTACTCTTGAGCTTTATTCTGTCATCTGCAATCTCAGCGGTGTCAGAAGGCAAATAAAAAACATAAAAACAAAATTCAAAGTAGTAAGAACAAGTACACGTACATGGTACAACAAAGGGCCGAGCTCTGGCATCAAGAGGTCTCTTATCTCGAACGTGACCTGCTCCGGAGCAGCACAAGTGACCTATGTAGGAAGTGAACCACCCTTACAGTCCAGGAAACCCAGATTTAACCTGAAGTTACCTCGCTAACCTCAACCCCTGGTTCGTCGTACAGACCTCAGGTGGTGTCCCTGGAGACAGGGCATTTTTAATGAGCGCCCATGTGACCCGTCATTGTTTTGTAAATGCCAGTTTGGGAGCTGACACTTCGCTCTGCTTTGTCCTCATGAATCCTCCCACTGTGCCGTCCACAGAGAAGCTATTTCACCCTTGATTTTGACCGGCGGAAACAATGCTGAGCCTGCTTTTGTTCTGGAAATAGGGACAGCTCTTTAAAAAAAAAAAGGTGACATTTCCATCTCAAAGCAAAACAGTCGGGTTCGAGTTGTCTTTACGCAGCATGAGACCACAATTTGTCTTTGGGTTCGCTTGGATTAATGGGTCAAATGTGGGTGGTGATGCATCTTTTATCTAAACATAAACACACATAGTGAACAGACATTTGTGACGTGACTGATTAAACAAACAAAGGCAGGTTAGTCATGACAGGCTGGAAAGTACACACACAAATACACAGAGGACGGGTCATCGGTCACCATAGTCTCTGACAATCAAAGCAGGGTCACACACACACTTAACATCAAAGGAAGAAACAAATATCCAAATATAAACAGCTTTTGGCGGTAAACAAAAAAAAAAGTGGAAAAAAAGAAACAAGGAAGGAAAAGTCTGAGTCACTTTCGAAGAGAGGAAAGGGAGGGTGAGCAGTCAGGGCCTCAAATAGGAAACATGTTGTGTTGTTCCTAATGAGGGCATCTCTTCAGCATATGTGTGTGTGTCTGTGTTGAATGGGAGCTGGTGGAGAGAGGATCTAATGGGACTGATTTGTATGTGCGTGTGTGCTCATGAGACGCGTGCGTGTAATGCGATTATCCGCGGCCCAGTGAACTGGCTTTATGCTGAAAAGAGAGTTTGAAAAGGGGGGATTTCTATGTAAGTGACACCCCAGGCTGAAACCCCTTCAGTACACACACACATACTCCCCAACTCTCAACAGCGAGGCGTCAGAGCGAGACTGCGCTCATTCACTCCATCTTGTAAATGTTTCCCCCACAAATAAACCTGTTAATTAACTCACAGGAGTACACAGACGTTACTAACTTCTTGGCTGTGGTCGTCTAAAATCAGCGGTGAAACCAAATCTAATGAGGATATTAGGACTGCAACCAACTATTGTTTTAATTAATCTTATTTTCTCAAGTAATTGTTTGGCCTATAAAACATTAAAAACTGTGAAAAGGCCTATTGTGTAATACTGTAGCACAGTTTGACCTCATCAAATGTCTTGGGTTTCTGACACCTACATGAAACTACATGTGTAGGCTTCGTGTTGCTGTTACACTGTTATTGTAGCATCTTCCATACATACTGTATCATATCATATGTATTATAGATGCATGATATATTATCATGTTGCAGTTATTGCTGCAAATCTGCAGACATAAGACGTGCACAAAATGTATCACATCATAAAAATGTCTTTCCTAATCTCAACTGTGAATTTCTATCAGCATCAGTATGTCCCTTAAATTATTAACTGTGCTGCTCGTCTAGCAACACCATGGCTACAGAAAGACCCGCAAAACATAAACATCTGCATTAAAATGAGTGATTTGAGTAAAGCTTGCTCTTCTTGGCTCATTCCATTAATCGTCTCCACGATCCAGGATTTAGTCTAGTGTCTTTCACATTTAAGACAAATATTAAGTGCTGAACTAGTCGAATTTAGCTTAACAAATAATTTCTTTGAGTGTTAATCCAGCACAGCAGACAGACAGAGCAGACACGCTCCACTAAAGGCCTAAGTATAGAGCCCACTGTCACATGGATTGGATTTACGGTGCTGTGGCTGCAAGACAGAATAAACACACATCACATTCACACTGCGGGTAGTCATTGCTGAGGAAACAATGTTGTAAATGCCGCAACTTTGTGTCGGTTGTGCAAGTTCAAGACCCCTCCTCTTCCTCTTGTCACACATTCTTTCTGTCTGTTTCACGACGGTTTGTGCCTCTTATGGTAGTAGCTACTTTGACACAGGCAGGCAACAATTTCTAATACTACAAGACATGCTTACACGACAAGGATATGCTAACAGGCTAGAAAACAACTAGGAAATGTGTTTTAACAATTTGCAGGCAGTCGTGAAGTCTTGACACAACACTGTGAATGGGGACGGCTTGTCCAAACCACCATATTCACACGGCAGCCATTTTTCTCTGATGTCACGCTCAGGGTGGGATTGTTCAAATGCTGTACTTCTGAGTTCAAGGTTTAGTCGAATAGACATTTATTTCACTGCTTCTCAATCGACAGTTTATAGTGGAAACCTGAAGGGACATTGGGCCATATTTCAAGATAAAACAACATATTTAAAGCCCATTAGCTCCCATTAGAAAACAGCTAACATTACAATCAACACATTTCTAGCTAACATTTCAGTTAGCCACCTACAACTTTAACACTGTATTGTGTAACACTATCAAACAGTAATACCAGCTAATACTGACCTGAAGCTACCTCGCTAATAGCTAATATTAGGTAAGTGGATGAACGCTAATGTTAGCTGTTGTCTTAGGTTAGCTAAAGTTATCAAATATGTTGTTCTAACTTGAAATATGGCCTGGTGTCCCTCCAGATCAATTGTCTTTTCAGTTGCTGTTCCACACTGAAGCGTTAAAACAGTTATGATTTGTCAGATTACCTACGATTATACAATTTACGATCTGGCACACAGCAGTACAACATAATAACAGCATTTGAGCTCTCCCTGAGCTTGACATCAAAGGAAAATGGCCGCCATGTAAATATGGTGAATTGGCAGTCAGTGGTTAAGGTTACGGTTACTCTCAAGACAATGAATGAAAGTCAAGATGCAGAATTCCCAAAAGTGACCCCAGCAAACATGGATGTGTGTGTGTGTTTGTGTGTGGAGGGATAGCAGGTGGAGTATGCATAGAGAGAGGCACCATATAAGGCATCTGCTTCCTGAAATACCTGAGCACAAGCGGCTGAATGATGCAATAAACTGCACTGTTAAGGCCATGTAGAGTTGTAGTATTTATAGGCCAGTGACGGAGTTTAATTTCTGTATTTTGGATTATTATGAGAAAAAAACTAACATTTTTATTGCTTCTGTATTAAAATTGATGTTGGCCATGGTTTTATTCATCACGTGTCTCGCTTTCTTTCAAGTGTTCCCAAGTGCTCCCATCCAGCCCTGCTCTTTTTTCCCCGCGGGGATGTTTCTGACCTTGACCAGCCGTGTTTATCAACCTCTACAGGACATAAAGGACCGCAGGCCAAACTCTTTATCCTCACAAGTTTCCGAGAAAATAAACCACGCGCCCTAGGAACCTCTGTTCCCCGAGGAGTCCAGAAAACGCAAACCGGCCGGCAAGCAGCTGTTTCACCACGGACATGACCTCACCGCGGGGTCCGGTTACTGACACTGCACGGCGGCGGCGGAAAAGACCCTTCCCGGAGCATGGTCTGCTGGTGTGTTCACGTGCTGTCCGAAATGTCGGAATTTCACACAACACACAAACGAATCTCAAAAAGTGGCGGATAATACCCGTTTCCTGTGATACCACCACTGCCTTCAGGTGACACACTGAAAAAGAAACAATAACCAAAGCTATATATAGCTAGTTATGCTGGAAGGATAATGGATAAATCAATTAATTAACTGAAAAATATTCGCCAACAATTTTAATAACTTATGAACAGTTCAAAAGTTTCTTCAAGAGCCTAAAGTTTCAGCTCTTGGCTGAGAGGATGTGCTGCCTTGTTGCTTATCACTAAATTTAACATAGGCCCTGTTTGTAATTTGACAAGGGGAAAAACAGAATTTTAACATGTTAGATGTTCAGAGATGTCTGATGAAGGTATGTTGGGCCTTGGGAGAATGTGACTGACGTTTTTCACTAATTTCTAAAGAGAAAAATCAAGTCCACAAAAACATAAAGTTTTCGCCCGGATTTAATGGGGCAACTTTTTGTAATAAAACAGGACATCAACATATGTGTGTCCTTGTATTTATGAGACGCCGTGTCACACAGGCTTCTAAATTCAAAAGTTATTTTTTCGAGATTGAAAACCACATCCAACCATTAAACCTTTATTGTAAATTGTGAGTTTAAGGGGAACCCCTATTGGCGACAAACGTCTTTATCTTGACCCAGGCGTGTTGACCACCGCTGCTAAAATGTTAAAACAACATTTCAATTAGAGTTTAATAAAACATACGAGTGTAATCGTAGCTACGTGTTTACAGGCTAACCAATGAGCTCCACTACATTATTTACTAGACCGAGAGACTACCACTAAATTAAGGCTGAAACTACGATTAAAGCAGGAACAGTCATCCCATCTACTCACCCTCATTTTGTGGTTTCTACTCTCACTTTCTGTGAAACGCTGAGCTTTTTTTCCATCACACATATTTGCGGGTTTATAGCAGGCTGTAAACAAAGTGCCTTTTGTGTTCAATGTAATGTAAAGGTTGTGAAGTTTGCTGCCACGTGTATCTGTAGCCGGTTCGTCCAGCTATACTGCCGCCTCATGCCGCCACTTTACACACGTTATTACAGTTAACAAGCCTGCTACATATAATACATTACAATATAAACATGGTGAGTGTTAAAGAGAAACTCATTTAATCACTACTTACTTGAGTTGTATGTCTTCTCAGAGAGTAAAAACGATTGAAATGTTTCCTTTGCTGCCCACTGAGTGAAAAAATAAGGATTAAAAGCTGTTTGTAATTCTCTCTGTAAAGCAGGCTGGGAGCCCCTGAACTAAACCTTTTCCTTTCTCTGCTTCCTTCCTTTCTTATGGAGGTTTCGTGAGGAGACTCCACGCTTCTTTTCTCTCTCCGGTTTCATTACAGACTCCCCCTCTTTCCTCCTAATTTGACTTCTAATTCCCTCCCTCTGTGACTTTCTGAGTCGCCACCCTGCTGCCTCTATCCGCCACTCAGCAGGACAGATGTCTTTACTCACTGCTAATGTAGCCTACCCCATGGGCTGCCTGCAGCTGTGGGCACTCTGAATACCCTACCAAGAAAAGTAAGTCATCAAAAGTGAAGCTTTAGCTTCAATATTTCACAATTTAAATAAACTTCACAGAAAAAAATACTGTACATTTTGTGCTGTCATACAGATCTATAACACCTTGTAGCAATTCTGTTATTACCGTGACTGTAGATGCCACATGAAGAGTCTTTATGTTGATAGACGTGTTAACACGTCTATTACTATGGTTAACACCTCTGCTTGTGCAAATAAAGGTCAAAGAAAACACATGACATTTCAGTATAGCAAAGCAAATTAGTTTAGTGAATCACTCTACAGAAAGACAACCCAGCAACATGTTCAGATGTTTAAAGTTGTGTTGTACCTGTTCACTGTTCACGTGTTTCACAGTGCTAAACACACTACTTAATTGTCTAAGTGAACATTCATTTATAATGTTGTTTAGTAAAATGCTATTTACTATTTGCACTAGTGTGTATTGCGACCAATGTGGCCTCATGCCTTAAAAAAAAAAAAAAAAAAACGGTTATCCAAACATAAAACATTGCTCCACCGTTTTAGTAGTTCTACAGGGTACATTAAAACTGAAACTGAAATGTTTACTGTGCGTTCAGAAAAAAACGTGATGTTAATTTCAGAGGCGGCAAGAAGAAGTCACTGCGTATGAATTCACCCATAGCGGTGCAAAGGGTTGTCAAGTGTTTCAATGTTTATAATCTGATTTTTAAATGATCAGAGATGATGAGAAAATTGAGAGAGGATGGATTTGAATTACAAAAAGTAATTAACTGAACGCAAACACGTAGACGCAATCCTACACCAGCAGTACGTCCATTACTAGCTAGCTAACAGCTATCGTACAGTTGGTTAATTGGCAGTGGGTGGCAAATTAGCCCAAACAACACAGCCGCACTTCGGGTAAATTATGTTTTTCTGTGCACACTGCTATGCTAATCTGGGAACCAGATGGATCTTTGAGCTCATGTTTTATTTCTCTTACAGGTGCATTTTTCAGGAAAACTTCCATCATTCCTGATTCCAATCAGGCCAATCACAATTGTTACACTGCCCGGGCATTTGTGTAAAAACAACAAAGATGGCCGCAGCGCATGTGGAACGTTCTGAATGTGTTATTCTGTTAAAGAACCACACAGTACTATATTTTGCGTACAAATGTTATTTGTTGGCTACTAAATCAAAGTCATGCGAATGCATTTTGTTGAACTAGAAGTTATTTAAATCAGATGTTGGAACTAGCTAACAAGCTAGTAGCCTACGGCTACGTCTCAAGTCTTGTAGCTCTGATTGGTTGTAGCGGCAGGTGGCATTTTGGCTAACTTTATGCCTGTCATTGTCACAAGTCAGAAGCCTTTTGTTTAGTTAAGAAAGCTACCTTGGCGATAGCCATCCATTGCAAGTAGACCCTTCAAATTTATTAGGGCATTGCAGGGTCTCTGGGTCTCTGGCCTCCAGGATATCCTATTTCAAACACACTGGTCCAGCTAAAAAAGACACACATGATTGATTGTCATTGGTAATAAAGCAGAAAATATCTGAGACTGAAAAGTATGTTCTTCAAATGAAGCTTAAAGCAGAGAAGTCAGTAATTTTGAACAACTTTAATATAACTAGTTTGCATCAGCTGGACATTACTGTGCTGAAAAGCCTCCATCTTTATTACTCTCTATGATTGACAGCTGAGTAATTCTTGTTTCCATACTAAAGCAATGGTCCGACTTATTCTCGGGACTCAAGCCTCATAAGGAAACCTGCACCCTGCTGGGCTCTACAGGGAAGTGTCCAGTTTTCCATTTCAAACATAAAGCTGTTTGCCGTTGGTTTCTGACAGTCACGGCTTTACAGTCGGCCATGAAAGATTTGCTCCAGCTGCAGGGGCAAATCTTGGAACTCAAGGCCCCAATTTCTTAATAAAATAATCCTGTTGGAATTTCAGTGAGCCCTCTCCAGCTGTGGACACCTGGAAATGTCGCCTTTGACCCCACCTGTAAACCACAATGTCCACGAGAACAGAGAAAAGAGTCAGATCAGTTTATACTCAGGTTGAATGTGTCATACTGTACTAACCTCACAGCCAGTGGAGAGTATAAACACAGAGTGAAAATGATGCAGAATTTTTTCAAAATAAAAGCCCTCCAGTTTTTGTTGGGACTGTTTCTGGAACATGCAGCTGCTAAAAGATGTTGGGCCTCTCTTTAAATAACATAAGAAAGAGTCGGTCTAGACCTGCTCTTTTTGTTAAGTGTCTCGAGATAACTCTTGTTATGATTTGGCGCTATACAAATCAAATTTGATTGATTGATTGATAACAAAATTTGGGGAATTTCTCAGTTCTTCTCCCTAATATACTTCTAATGTGCGTCTTTGTGTCAATTTAGGGTTTATGAAGAGGCAGCATCTGTGTACAGCAGACAAGACTCTCAGCCTGACACACTCAGCAGCTTTTACCCAAATTAGGTTCGTCAGACTCCTCTCTCTGACTACAAAGATAGCAATGAACAGTAAACCCAAAGGCATCCAGCCTTCAGAACAACCTTTTAGAAACTAAAGGGGTCCATGTTATTAATTTCTGCAGGCATTTCCGAGGCCTTGCAGAGATGTTTATTATTTAATTCACTTACATTGAACAGATCTCACTGTTGTTCTGCTCTTCTCTTTAGGCTATAGGTCCAAAGCTACTTTCTTTATACATCTTATTTTGATTGGTACACTTCTCAGAAACACACCTTAAAGTAAAAGTATTATCCGAGTTAAAATCCATTTATAAGAAATGACATATAAAGACTTATAGAAGACTTAAGAATGACTTATAAAGAGCCTTTTCTATGTAGAGTCAGACTCCCCTTTTTGGTTTTCATCCTATTCAAGACATTTTGCACATTTTGATCGAGGGCTCCACCTGCTGGAGAGGCAGCAGTACTTGTGAAGGATTTAAGCTTCAACCCCAAAAGGAGGATGGGGTATTTAAGAGAATGATAGCCTAATACAGTGTATGTGTCAAACATGCTCACATATCCAGTTTAATCCAGCTACTGTCTATTTATGCACCTTTTATTTTCATCTAAAAGTTAAACATCCAAAACTTTACCTACTTTAAAAAGTTTGTGTTATATTGACATTGTTTTAGATAGCTATGATAAATTTGAATTGTTATTGAAGCTACTTGTTTAAAAAAAAAAAAAAAAAAAAAAAAAAAAGGATGTTCTTGTGGTCATCATTATTTTTATTTAGATTTATAGCCGGAATTACACTGAGGTCAACGGTCAAATCAGCTTAACAAAGCACATGAACAGATCTGGTGTGTTTCTCATGATGTATTTGTTAAATTTGCTATTAGCTGACATGTTTGGAGCATTTGAAGACAACTGCTAAATATACTAATAAAGATTATCGTTGCAGCCTTGTCAATAACCTCAAGAGAAATCTTCAAACTGTTTGGGTGGCTGAATGCTGCATGAGGTCAGTTTCAATCACCAGCTGTCTATACACACTATTACACTGACAGTGAACTCTTATGATTAAAGCAGGTTATCAAATCAACTAATTTACTGCCAATGACTGCAAGTCTGCATGCATGGACACAGAAGAACACCCTTTGGATTCTTTTCACAGGAGTCTCAATACAAGAGGTAGAGTACACTGTTTTATCACCATGAGCCACAAGTAAACTTTGGATCAACAAGAGTCTGATTAGCTGAAAAGGGACATCTGGCTCCCATCCCCTAGATTCACTTGTTTATCAGCATGACTGAAATGCAACTAACATTATTTTACATCATACTAACATGAGGCCTACTTATTAAAAAGACAAATACTTACTTAAATTGGTTGATTTAAAGTTTTTAAAACAAGGTTTCAGTTTGTCACAGATGAGATAGAGACTGCTTTATGGATGACTTGCACAGCCCTGTAAATTATTTTAAAGTTAAACGTTTAGAGAACAAACAGAATCCAACCATAAATAAAGTCGATTTTTTTTTTTTAAATTAAACTGTCAGCTCAGAAAGTGATGCTTGGATGTGTGCCTGATAAAAATTTACAACAGCCTGCTGTGTTCTTTTGAAACTATGAACTTATAATGCATTGTTTTGTGTTGGAATTCACATTCTTTTGGACAGCCAGCCAAGAAAGTCAATACTTTGGGAAAATACTCAAAACCTGTTAGACTCAAATCGAATTATCACATTTAGAAAGAAAATTTTCAGCCAAAAACATAGAAATGGATCCTTTTCACAGAGTGCATTCGTCTCACTGAAGCACTTTGATCCACTCTTAAAGTCAGAAGTGATTCAACCCAAGAGATTTCTGTGGTTTTGAGCATGAAGTGTGTGATTTCATTTTTGATATTTCAGAGAATATAATATGTCCTTTTTTTAACGGACAGTTGAACTCAAAGCAGGAGACCAGGCTGTTACATGCAATGTTTTTAATAGCAGGAGAACGTTCTCTGAAAACATTTTCAGAAAGTTGCAGTGAGAATGTTCTTTTGTTAACAACAGGAACGTCTTATAAATCACGTTCTGATAGTTCAGGCCATACTAACATCCTGAAAAGAATCCTCAGAATGTTGTAGTAATTATGTTCTACCTTTGTTTTCATGTAACATTGAGCAAATGTTTTACAAACAAATTTAGTTAACAATAACTCCGATAACTCCATCCATTCAGCCATGCATCCAATGAAGACTTAAATATATATCTTTTTCACTTGTATTTAGCACTCTGTACTAAGTATGCAATCATCCAAGGCGCCTTTAGAACTACGTGTAAACAGGGTCAGTGAGGCAACAGGTACAAGAAAAGGACTCTGAAACTAACTCACACTAATGGAATGTTCTAATGTTATTAATGAAACCTTAGAGATGAAAGATTAGATGAGATTAATTGTAAAGATGGATAAGATTCCGACGTTTATGATTTGCTTCACGACATAGAGATATAATTAATATATTATTCCAGAGTAGATTGAGTGAGAAAGTTGGTTTACACCCTGACTGTCTAGGTATTTAAAAGTAGATACCAGCTCAATTTCCTGACTTGCGGTAACAATTTTAAACAATGTCTGCATTTAGTTTCAGATGACAAAGATGTTCTTGTGTCAAATGCATGCTGAATATGTCCAAAAGCTTGAGAAGGAGTAGGTGCAATGCAATAAATGACAGTGTCATCAGCATAAAAATGAAAAGCAGACGTTTTATATATTCTTTATTTGGGAATTTATGAAAACAATAACGGGCCCAGACCAGAACCTTGGGGGACTCCTTGTGGACTTGTAGTACCTCTGAGGTCGCACAAAAAAACACTAACTAGCCATTCAAAGGTCTTTAAAAAGTGAAAGACAGGACTGTTTTTTATCTAAGGCTTCAGTTGTATCATTAATAACTTTCATGGCAACAGTAGTAGCTCTATGGTTTTCAATGACAACATAATGCCACATCAGTTAAAATGGGGTAGGCGTAATTCAATATTCTTTGGCTGATGTGAGGCCCCCATATTTCTTTGGTTTTTGGCACTTCCACCTAAATAAGATTATCCCAGTTGTAATCCCGCCATGGAATTTCACATGGAAGCTATTTAAATGTCAGACACTCATAATCATAATAACCCCAATATGACATATAGGAAGTAATTTCTTGTGATGACAGGCCAAAATGAATGATCCATAGTGCTTTGTCCTCACTCTTACATTTCCATGGCTTACTGGGACACTTTAATAGAACATAACTATCTTTCAGGTTATTTGTAACACCTGTCAAAATAGCTGCTGTGAAAAGTGCCAATATCTTAGGAGCTGTGGTGGTTTTATTCTATAGCTTGCCAATTGATTGCAAATACTTTTGCTTTTCTAGTAGCTTAAATGAAATCATCTGTCCTGGCAACAAGGAACAAAAAGGATTGGACTGAATTAGCATCCAGATCAAATCCAAAACTCCTGGCTTTGATAAAGAAATACATTTTAATCAAAGTCTGATGAGCCCATTTGCACTGGAAATGCAGCAACTACAATAATGCAACTTTTACTGTGTTGTAGTTTCTTGACTATGAATAAACATCTCCTTTTGCATGCAACATTTGCTTCTGTCATAACTGCCAGGGATTTTTGTTATGACGCCTACTGAATGTGCGTTTGCCAAGAAGTTTTTACTTTTACAGATCACAAAGGTGCTTTTTGGCAAACTTCAGACAGCATTCATTTTTCCTCCTACTGAGCACTAGTTTCTGTCTTGGTACCCTGCCATGAATCTCATTTTTCTCCAGCTTTTTTTAGATGGTGGACACATGAACGTTGACCAAAATCTGCAGATCCCTGGATGTTGAAACTGGGTTATTTTTGACTTCCTGTTTGATTTTAATACTTTGCTCTTGGAGTGATTTTGGCAGGGCGATGACTTCTTGGAAGATTCAGTATCGTCCCAGAGTTTCTCCACTTGTTGGCTGGGATTCAGTGGAGCCCCGGAGCTTTTGGAATGACTTTGGAAGTTTTTCCAGACTGACAGGCGTCAATATCGTCCCTGTGGAGATATTGAGGGATTGCATTTGAACGTGACTTGACATGGTTCTCAAACTTTTGTGCTGACAGCTTTTCTCTCACGGTTGAAACTAGATTTTCTCAGATGTGTTACTGTCAGATCTCCAAATCTGACTGGATGGCTGCCACGGAAAGACAGAGAAGACTGCATTAGAATAAAATAAAATAGGCTCCAAATAATGTAACATTTTCTGTGACAAACAGTGATCGATTCAGTGTTAGTGTGAGAAAACTGGGTGAAGTTAACATTTAAAGAAATGGTGTGAACTTTTGGAAAATAAGAGTTAAGATCAGAAAATTGATAGCGCTTTTATTTCTGTCTGATAAATTTAGCCTAGCATAGCATACAGACTTGCTCTGACCGAACATCTCTAAAGCTAACGAGTGAGTCTTTTATATCTAACAATTTAGTATTCATCAAGGAGTTGGTCAAAGCGGCAATCTCCTGGACCTTTGCCAGCTGTTTGGCAACTGGCCACAGCTAACAAATAAGGTTAATCCAGCAAATAACACCCTGTGAAAAATCCTATTTACACTTAGATTAAATAAATAAATTGTAACATGTTCATAAGTGAGCTTTGGAGGAGCTGGTTATCAGATTATGTTACATCTCAACAGAGCCAGGCTAGCTGTTTCCCCCCTACTACTAACTGTTGTGCTAGGCTAAGCTAACAGCTGTTGACTGTAGCTTCCAGTCTGAAACAAACAAGCATATTTACCAAAAGGTTGAATATTCTGCCACAGTCAGCCACTTGTAACTAAGCACTGGTTAACTTAGCCAAGCGCGGTTAACTTAGCTAAGCACTGGTTAACTTAGCTACAAAGCTTAGCTTAGCTAAAAAGACTAGAAACTGAGGGTAACCAGTAATCAGCACCTCTTAGACTGACTAATACACACTAATATCTTGTTTGTTTAATCTGGAAATTAAAGTGTGAAAGTGTGTGTTTTCCTGAGGTGTTGGTAGGCGGAAAGATTGAGGCTTGTATTTTCAGTCTGTATGCTAATCTAAGCTAACCTCTACATTAGAGTAGAAGGCCTATTTCATCTAACTCTTGATGATAATTGAGGTGCTTTCAAAAAGTCTGAAGTGACTGCCTTAAATTTAAATGTAATATTCATGTTGATAAATTTAAAAACATTTTTTATTGTGAAGACAACAGCATGTGTGTGTGTGGGGTTCCAATTGACCTGAAGCCCCTTTTAAAGCAGCAGTGATGCGGCTGCTGTTTGACATAGTTTGGGAAATTCCATCTTATTAGAGCTAATTATCGTTCTTCAATCTGTTTCTACTTAAATTAGGTCCAGACAGCAATCAGTGAACGCACACACACACGAACACACACACGAACACACACACACACACACAAACAAACACACACACACACACACACACACACACCCACACACACACACACACACTCTCTCTACCTCAATGTGGTCTTAATTTTCATTAACGTTGGGATGGTGGGTGGGTTGGCAGGGGAGCGGGCGAGTCTCACGGTACCTGAGACATTAAACATATCTAATCCCATGATTCCATTAGCAGCAGACCATAACACATCATTCTTCTCAGCTCGAAACTACACACAGGTGGTCAAACACACTCGCAGCTCCTGAGAAGTCATGAACCGCTAATGGTAACGATCACTGCTCGCCACAGGAGGGCAACAGAGGCCCATAAAAAACAGCATGGTGCTACTTTTTACAAGAGGGGTCTATTTAACCTCTTTAACTACTGTCCAATCAGTTAGGAAACAGAGCTGTGCGCTGAAACAAAACAGTTTCTAACAGGGTTATTTACCCCCTGGCAAGATTTGGAGCAGAAACCTTCTCCTTAATGTGATCCAGCGCTCTCCACAAACATAACAAAGCATCAATACATCTTTTTGACACTTCTTTTTGCTTCCAGCTTCTTGCTCCCTCAAGAAACTTGGAGGCTTTTCTACCTCTTCTCAGTTCTTAAGAAATATAACTCTGGGCTGTCCAACTTGGAATGTACCTAACCATTATTCTTCATTACACCGATTCTGCCCAATGTCTCATCAGCTTCTTCACTGCAGAGCGGCAAACATCTTCCTTATGTGGGTGCGGCCTTCAAAACTGTAACAGACTGACAAAAAAATCAACCTCAAAAGCTATAGCTTGTGTTTTCAACATGATAACCTTATTATTATACTTTCAGGTGAGCATTAATATCGTATAATTCATTAAGACAACAGTGGACAAGGTAACAACAAAGCTGTAAGAGGAACAGATTACTTTAAAAATGATTTTTGAATGAAACTTTTGAAATTATATTTCTTCATCCTTTGTGTAATTTCATTGGAACCGTCAGTTTAGAGGTGGGTAATGTAGTTTAACATGCTGTATCATCTTTAACAGCCACACAGGCAGAGACTTTATGTGCAGCTGAGTGAGAAAAACTGTGAATTTCTAAATTTCACTCTTGCTACAAAGAACTAAGCATTAACAAACCCCTGGAAACATGGCTGCAAATGCAAATATGAGCGCTAAAATCATTGTTTTATTTGATTAAAGAGTTATACACGCTCTTAATCAAGTTTAACCTGCCAAAGAACTGCTACAAATATGCAAACCAAGATTTTAATACAAAAAGGGAGACGACCCAATTGCAAACATAAGAACATTACAAATAATACAAGGGCTCATGATTTTTGAGTCCAGGGAATTAAATATCCCCCCCAAAAAAACCAAGGTCCAAAATACACAAAGGACAGGGGGGACAGGGGAAGGCTAAACACGATTGGAAGGTGAGGGTAATCAGGCACAGGTGAGACAATCAAGGACCAGGTGAAAACAATTAGTGCGGGACACTCAATCACAAAGCAACAAGGGAGAGAAAATTGACAAAGTCAAACAGGAAATGAAAGCTGAACTTTGAAATATATCAAATACAAAACTGAAAAGCAGAGATGAAAGATGACAAACGGAGCGATTCAGATCACAGGTTAACATATCGACTGTTGAGGTTACAGGGCTAGCTTGTGCGCTAAATTTTTGCCAACACCACGTCGAAGACAGACAGGCAAGAACCCCTCCTTTTACATTATAATGGTCAAACACAACATCGAGTGTGCAGGAGCTTGAAATGCAGGAACTAAAAAGTCACGTTCCAGTGGGAATCAGCCTCACTAATAAGGTAGAAACTACTAAAGCGCAAGCTAGTTAGCTTAGCTCGATAGCTTAGCTCGATAGCTTTCATTTTCCAAACACAAACCTGATTTAAACAAATAATGAATGTTGTAAAAAGATACACATCTTAAAGCTGTTAAAATAAACATAGCATTGATACATAACTAATGCTATGTGGTCATGGGCGGAAGGATATTTGTTTGACTCTGGACCTGATGCATTATCCATCATGAGGGATCGAGCTGAACCTGGGAGTCTTTGAGTTGTCTTTGAGCCAGGCGTGCTGGCAAGAAAGATATACAGAGATTTATTATAACCAAATAAGACTTTGGTCCGAATTGAAAGAAGATGTGAGAATGGAGTAAAACATGGCCTGAGTTAGACTAATCGAGGGGCATTTGGACCTTCAGGGCATCGAGTGTAGGCCCTGATTACCCTCCCTGCTGCTTCTCTGCACGCTCCTGCTCTGAAGCTCAGTGGGCAGAGCATGGCACCAGCCGTGCTGTGGTTCAGGGTTAAACTCCCGCTGTGGCTCCTCAAATTGAAACTGTATGTTTGCACAGCACTGAAAGACAATAAAATGTATACTCCAAATTGCTTATGGTGCATTTGTACCCTGTGAGGCGAGGAGGTGCCTAAAAGTAATTATCACGTTTATCGTATTTTTTTCTCCCTCGGAGACTCCTGCTGTCTGAAAACGACAGCCACCACTGGGAGTGGTGTAAAATCAAAGAGATCCCGCTGTGCCGTTGAGCCTGTGGGCCAATCAAACGTCTCCCTCTGGCTTGAATTATGACATGAAGCTTTTTAAGCCAGGAACACGGAGTCAAAGGAACCCTGAGTGTGCATTAAATAGAGGCAGCACTAGTACAGGACAAGCATATTCGCATAAATATGAGATAATTACATGACAGCGTCACGACCGCCGGCGACAGCACATGATGGATGAGCCAGGGAAAGAACACATGAACAGGGCGAGCGGAGGAATAGACAGGGCTACTGGTGTAACACAAACTGTGGTCGCAGGGATGGGAGTGAAAGGCAAAACAAAAGATGGATTGAAGGAGGAGGAGAGAATGGCGGAGGTCTGACTGTCTCAGGCCTCAAGTATTACCCCTCTGCTCTCGCCCTTCTTCTATTTCTGCCTTTTAAGGAACTCCATAACTTCAAGTAGATAATGAGTGCCTTGAAGCAGGCAGGAGTAAATCAGACGGGGAACAACGGAGGGAGAGAAAAAAGGTGTGTGTGTGTGTGTGTGTGTGTGTGAGGGTGGATTGAGCGTGGCAGTGGGAAACAGTGGAAGGAAGAAGAAGATTAGAAGTGATAACAAATGAAGCGAGAGAGGAGCTGAGCGGAGTGGAGATGCGTGATAAGATCTAGCATTAACTTAAAAGCATACTTTAATAAAAGTCCACCAGGAGCTTTAGAGAGGGAGAGGAAAGATGGGTCCCATGCAGGTTAGGAAAATAAGATGTGTTTTTCGAGCTTCCCATCTTTATAACATTATTTCTCGTCGGATTTCGTTCTTTTTCTGTCGTTCTTGTCAAACTTTGCACCACAGACAGAAAAGTTAACAATGTAGTTTCTTTGTAGAACTGTTGTGACTTCAAAGGAGCCTTAAGAGGGCACAGCAAATTTAGGATTCAAGGAAACCGTGACCTCATCACCAGGTTCAAATCAACATTGATTGAGTCAACTTTAAACTTTGACCCTTATTGGAATCGCATGTGTCAGAGTGAGGGCCTCCGGATGCTTCAAAAAAGGTGCTCATCAGGCCGGCTTGTTTACGTCTCTACGTATGAAACTCATTCACAAGTTAAGTCCTTTTTCTACAGCTCAATATCACAATTTTATAGGTCACCTTAAAGGAATATAGACAGCACACAACATCAACTATCAGCAGACAGATACAAAGAACTCCACAAAGAAAAACCTTTAACAGGAAGAAGGCTGAAGAATCAAAGAATTTCCCTTTCAGTAGAAATTTGAACTCTAAAGAAATTACATGCTTTTATTTGTTTAGTTCATTGTGTTCAGATTATGGAGACACTGAACATATGTTGAACTTGTCTATTGTTTTAACCTCCTACTTTAGATGGAAACACGACAACTTCCGTACAACAAAAGTTTCCACGGCAAACAACCCTCAAGCCAGCCCCCTCAAAGTACAGCTACAGAAGCTTGGAAGATAGCAATATGGGCACTGAATGTAATTAATTAGCTGTCTATGAAGACTACAACTTATTGAATTAGCTAGCTAGCTAGCTAGTGTGCTATTTCCTGAATGCATGTTTAGTGGGCGTCTTATGATGAGAAATGGGAATTTATTTCCAAAGGTCTGAGATGCTGTATTTAAGTTCCTGTCTCTTAACCAGCTAGCTACAAATGCTAAGGTTGTTATCACCATGAAGGAGAGTCTCACCTGCTACTTGGCTAGCTAGCTAACAGACATAACACAGCTTCTATGCTTGACTGTAACTGTTAATGGGCACGCAGTCATCAGAGCTTTTTTCCCAATATGGAATTTTTTCATCTTACGTAGGTTGGGGGAAAGAAAGATGCAGCCAAGAGAAAGCTATGACGTCAAAATCAATGGTTTGACTTAAGAGTGTGGCCGTTTTGTTTGTGGAAGTGGTTGAAGGGCACGTCGAACAACGTACTCTGTTTCAACCAAATGGAACTGAAATTACACTTTAAAATAACAATAGGTCGGATGACTATGAACGTGAAAGGAGTCATTTGTAGTAATGAAGCAACTTTTCCTTTTGCGCAGCTCTATGAGGAGTTTTAGCATACTTTGTCATTGTTTTGGTTTTTGTGGGCTGCACCTTAAGTGATCTGACTCACTCTCGCCGCTCTCATGGTGGCACAGTCGGCCTCAGCAAGAAGCTGATTGTTGTGAAAAACATATAAAAACCCATTGTACAATACTTCAAAGCAAACATAGCAGACACAGTTAGAAACTAGCTGGTGGTGGGGTATTTAGCACTATAAGCATCAGATGTTTGGTTGGTGGAGACCAAAACTGAGAAAAAGGAGAGTGAACATCGGGCTAAAATTAATCAGGGGCAGAAAAACAACTCTAAATGATGTTGTCCTGTGTCTCCTGGATATGTGTGGAAACTGTTTGCTCACATGTCACCAAAAAAAACTTGAATGAATACTCGTTTAAATCTCTTGCCGACGCGCCCAAGTGAAGCTGCTACAGACAGTGACACAACTGTTTCTGAGCATCTCTGTGGTACATCCAATTTCCTTCGCATCAGTCACACTTTCCTGTCTTCGTCTGTCTAATAGAAAACAAATCGCACCCCAGATCCAAACGATATTCTCAAGTGACGCCAATGAAACAAAGAAATCCCATCTTTACCCTTGTTTCCAGCTCTGTCTCTGTTTCACTGTGCTCCTCTGTATTTTGCTTTGCCATTCTTTTGGATCTCTGTCCCTAAACCACAACAGTTGTGGGAAATCAGTCCCAGCTGTCAGCACTTTGATTTGATTGTAGAAAGTGTCAATCAAGCCGGGGCACGTTGGGCAAAATCTAATTCTAGTCACTCGTTATTTCAGCTCCCACTGAGCTCTGTGGAGAGGGATTAACTCTGACTGTCATACAGAGCCAAAGGGACCCAGGGCGAAACTGACCATCTGATCTTTGTTCCGTCTACCAAGCAAACCCAACATGAAAGCACAAACTTATTCAAAACAACTTGTTCTGGAGCCCTTTGAATATTCTTGCTCCTAGCAGTAAATACTTGTATGGCAGCTTGAGATTATTTCCCTTTTTTTTCTTTCATATTTCAAGATGTCAAAGCTTTTTGGATTCAAACTGCCAGCACAGAGACAAACAGAGACTCACACACTGTGGGAATCTGTCCCGTGGATATTAGTATTGTTGTGGTGATTCTCTGTCAGACATCAAACTTATGCAGGATGTGAATCAAAAAAGCTCTGACTCGTTCGTCCATCTGGTGGAAGACGAGCAAACTAAACTCGTCCGTCCTTCCAGGCAGACACAGACATGCCTCTCTTGAGTTTGTTTTGGTCCAGTCTTGTCTTATTGTGCTCAAATAGTGAAAGAGCGAGGAGGAATTAAAGAAAAGAAAGCGCAGACAGCGTGACGGAATGAAGATATATCGCATCATATTACCGTGGGGTTTTTAGGAGGACAGTAAAATGATACACACTGTGTACTCTCGACGCCGGGAATGGGAAAAACATTTCGTTGGGCCTTATAGTTTTGAAATGTTGCGTTGTGGGAGAGAAAAGGGAACGTGGTCCAGTGTTTATTGGACAAAAGAAGAAGCTTCGAACAATTGCGTGTCCTAGAAAATGTGCGTTGTGTCCGTATCTTACTCTGACGAGGCGTGAGAATGAAGGGGTCTGCCAGTGAACGTCTGCGTGTTAAGTGTGCTGTGAGGATGTAACACTATTTTATACATCATGTCAGATTGAGGAAGAGATCCCTACAAGGTCAACTATTAAATTCGACGGTTCAGGTTGTTGGTTGTTAAAAAGGGGCTCTGGAGTTTCAACAAATTCTGCTCAAACTGGTGTAAAACTTTCATTTGTTGGGGGCGATTTTCAGCCAACAAAATACATGACCACTGATGTGTTTGAGGGCTGTGAAAGTTATATCAGACTTTTGCTACGCACACAATGTTTTTTAGAAGTTAAAATATTGTTTGTTTTAGTGTCGTGTAGTAGTTAGGGTTAAGATTATGTCTTCAGGGATTTAGTTTACTTCAGTGTCTGCTCCTAAGTGACAAAAACATGTGTGTGCGTGTGCGTGCATGTGTTAAAATGTGTGTTAGTGTGTGTAAGGGAGTCTGTAGTTCTTCCATAATCTCCTGTCTTTGTCTGTCAGGCAGACAGTTTAAAAGCTTTGTATTTACCTTTCGCACCATTCTCCCATCTTCAGGTTAAAGAGCGGGGCGGAGGTGTGTGTGTGAGTGAGTGAGAGAGAGAGAGAGAGCACTGTTAGGCCTCTTAGTGTGGGTGGACAGCTGGGCCAAAAAGGCGTTTTAGTCTCTAACAAACCGTGACACGTCAAACATGTAAGGTAGACCGCGACACAGCAACACGTAAAACGCCTCATTGACTCCCACCCAGGGCCTCGGGGAGAAGAAAAGAGCACAAAAAAAAGTTTTTGCTCACACACAACTGCAGCCATTTATCTTAAATGAAATTTTACGAGCAATGCGGAGAAATATGATTGTCATAAAAGGAGCAAAACAAATGCATGGAGGGAAGTCCCCGCCTGTGACTGCTGGAATCACCTCAGGACAGCTTGGCTCACAAAACAAAGGTGCTGAAATAAACCCAGTGTTTAGATGTGAGTGTTTACCTCTCTTTGCAATCCCCCCGTTCATCCCCTCTGCCTCTGTTTTACATTTACTTCTCTGCGCTATTGCCAGGATGCATGTCAGTTAACAGACTTATTAGCAGCCATCGAACGTCTCCTCTCCGTCTGACAACTGGCTCTGCGTTCTCGCCAGACTTCTCTCTTCTTAAAAAGTAGCTCCTGCTTGTTTTCTCTTTTCATCACTCTCTCAACACACACACATAATAAATATACATTACATGCAAACACTGTCAAAACAGCATGAAGGGGGCGCCAGTTTAGCTCAGTGGTTGAGGTGCGCGCCCCATTTACAGCAGCTCAGCCCTCAATGCAGCGGCCCGAGGTTCGACTCCCACCCTCGGCCCTTCTGACTGCTCGCAACTCTATCCACTGTCCTATCCCATGAAGGTAAAAGGCCAAAAAGACTCAATGCTTCTCATTTTCAAGTTGAGTTGGATTACGTGGGGTCTGGAACGCTGTATTTGAAAATATCAGTAACAGTCTAAACAGTCTGTCTTGTGTCTTAGAGGCAATTAGCTGGAAGTTGTCACTCAAGCCACTGGTCAAATAACCCGCCAACACCCGCTAACAACTGGCTTTTTTGCTAAGTGGGAAAGACTAAAATCGGCATTCAGACCCGGGTCAAATGACTCTGCAGTAAACCCGGGTTGGCTCCAATCAGCATTCATGGGAACAAAAAATCCGTTTGGACACGCAAATCTCCGCCCCCTCTCCGGCGCGATGCTATGCTGTGTCAGTAACTTCTGCGACTCTTTGTCATCTCAGCAACAAATTCTGCCCGCCTCCGTCCGAGCAGCGCTCGAACATCGTTCCAAATTTGTTGGCACCGAGTTTGATAAACAGACCAAATGAGTAATAGATACAATAAAGACCTAACCACTGTAACATCTTCCTCGTTACTAACCCTGTTTTGGGCGCGTTTGTGACGTCAGATGGTGACGCAGCAGAAAAGAGGCAGAAAGCAGGATACTTCACTGGCAATGGGAAAAGGGACAATCTGCATTTGTAAGTGGGTCTCCCCGGGTCCAAAAAACCTGCGTCAACACGTTAGATTTAGGTGGGAAAGGTGTAACAGTGTGTATGAGTCCAGAACCATTGTACTGATAAAAACAGTACCAAAGAAAAGGGCTGTGTGATGTTAAGGTGAAGCAGTGAAAATATTCAAAAATAAGGCCCAGACTTTTTTTTATAGTTAGGACTTTTTAAAGTAGTAGTTTTAAATGTTTCTCATTCTTCTTCCTTGTTGGTGTCCCAGCTGGCTTCTCCTAACAGGGGCCGTGCTGACCCTCATCTACAGTACATAATACACTGACGATTGATAAGTACCTCATGCAGCCCCACTCTATCCCTTTAAAGAAAATATTCTGCCTTTTCGTCCAAGCTTGGCAAATCAAACTTGCCGTTCTCTGGGGCTAATGCTAATGATCCTGCACGCAACTGTGCACATAGTGATTTATGTCTGTTGTACTTCATATAAGGTTGTAAACTGTGACTGTTCTTTTTGAGACATTGAGTTTGTAATCCTTGTTTATGCCGTATACTATTAGACATTTGGCTCTAGTAAATATCTGGCTAAGTTTCAACAGGTGTGTAAGTAATGTTGAAAGTTTGCTGTCACATCGAATAACATTAAGATGAGTGGTGATAAATCAAGGTTTGTTTCTGTCAGCTTGTTTAAGAGGCTGAAATCTACCTCATGCATTTGTTTTATGTCATTACTTTTCACGGTCAGGTAAGGCTGGTGAAAGACCTCAACACCCACACAATGATACTCGAACATCCACACACACAAACCATTCAACCATCAGATGAATGAACACCCATTTTCTCCCTAATTGCTTTTGAAAACATGTCGAGCAGCTGAGCAGCGCGGGGGGGACGACAGCTCCCGGTGCTTTCCTGAGGGACTAAGTCAACAAGCACAGACAGTGACATGAAAGAGCTCACACTCCTCTGCGGTTTTGCTCACTCACACGGACGACCGATTGATTAACTCATAAATCAACCTCATCCCAGGCCTCGGGCCCTGCTGTGCCCCCCTCCGCCTCCACCCCCACCAACCCAACAACAGTGGAGAGAAGCTGCGGCCCAACCCTGCGCCCTCCAGCTAAGAGAGAGGAGGCGGGATGTTCACACTCATGGCAGAAACCCAGCAGGAGGGAGAGGCCAGGTGAGGCAGGTATAGTGGGTGCCATGGAGTTTAAAAAGAAGAACTCAGGGTTGGGTCATGGAAACGACAGGTATAGGATTAGTGTGTGTTTTTGTAGCGACAGGGAGGGATGCAGAAAGAAAACACAGAGGGGCTCAGAGGGATATAAATGTGTTAAAAAGACAAAGGAGAAGATCGCCTGAATCAAACACTGTGTAGTTCTGCCAGAACGGACAGAAACGAGGGGAGACAGAGACGGAGAGAAAGAGGGAGAGAAAACATAGAGGAATGCAGTAAATCCTTAAGCGACCGAACAATCCTCTGGAGAAAGAAAAGAGGAATTTTTATGTGCTGCAGGTGAGCAGAACAGAGAGGGAGGGAGAGGGAAGAGGAGACGGAGAGGAGAGAAGGAGATAGACAGATGGAAAAAGAGGGAGAGAACGAACGCGGGGGTGGCCGAGGGAATTTGAGGAAAGCGTGAAAGGGTTTGATTGTAGCAGAGAAAAGAGGACGCGTGGAGAGAAAATGAAGCGAAAATGACACAAAATGACACAAAATGGCTTCTCGTGGAGTTAGAGAGGCTGAAATATGGATGGACACGGTGAAGGAGAGCGGAGGGACGTTTGGAAAAACGTTTGGGACAAAGAGTGAGGAAAGGAGGATATAGAGCGAGGTCTGAAATGGCCACACAAATGTATTTTAAATGCATGCACACACTGATTTTGGGGATTGGTCTTATTGATCAGTTAGCTCACAACCAATGAAATCATGTGACACAAGATGTTTGAATTCTGTCTAAGTATGTAAAAGATAACCTGGAATAAGCAGTAGTTATATTTTGAAAGTCCTGTATCATTTCCTTCCACAGAAATACAAAATACTCAGACGTACAGAAAACAAACCAACACACCAAAGCACCTGAAATGAAATAAAAACAAGAGCGTAGAGTAAAATAATAAAAACAATTAAAGAATAGTTTCAACCTTTTCTGAGAATCCATGTCAGTTTGGTTTTGAGGTTGGCTTTGAAAACGGTTTAACATTTAGCCGCGTGATGCAGAGCAGTAAGAAATTTAAAAACACGTCACTGTCGCCAAATTCAGCCAAAATTGATTCAGTTGAGTGCTGAATATATTTTCAACTGCCTGCCAAGCAAAATCTTTATTTTCAGCTGAAGTTTAGTTGCTGTGGTTGCGCTGGTTTAGCTCAGGTAATAGAGCATGTTCACAGTCCTCGACGCACTGGTCGCAGACTCCACTCCCGGTCTGTGACCATTTGGTGCATGTTGTCCCCGACTCCCTCCACCCTACATTTCCTGTCTCTCTTCAGCCGTCCTATCAAATAAAGGCAAAAACCAAAAAATAAAAAAGTTTGTTAAAAAAAGAAATGGATTATGATTGTGCTCTAACCTTTACCTAAACGAGTCAAATACTAATAAATCGGATGTTCATCTCTGGACAACTGAAACCTTTAAAGTGTTTTAATTTCCAGCCCCCTTTGGCGAAGAGAGAATAAAAAGTTTTCTTTGCATTTTGTCATCAACACATTCAAACTGGGCCCCTCCTCCTGGGCTCTTCGTCACCAGAAGCTCACTCTCACTCTCTTGTGCGAGAACACACCCACCCCGCAGAGCTAACGCCGGCAGCATCACGGTTACCATTGCGCTAGCATGCTAACCGCCGGTTAGCTTGCCCTACCCGGTTTGAGGGACCTGACTGTCCAACAGAAAGAAGGCCATCTCTGCATCACTCTTTCGGCATGTTCTCCGGCCAAATTTGAACCACTCCCACACTCACCTATACACTGTGATTGGCTCAGGGAACCACAACAGCGCCCTTCCTGAAAACGTCCCGTGCAAAGCAAAGCAACAGAATAGAAACAGAGGGAAGGGTCTCACAAGGGTCTGCACACACACTCACTAACACACGTATAGAGGCCCATAAGTGATGATTTATATTTTATTATGTATTATCATACTTATTATATCTTTAAAGATACAGTCGTTTAAAGCCTCTTGTTACCCTCAACAGAGCTGCGTTAAGTGTGATGAACTCCGAAGGGTAATGTCCCAAATCTCTGACCAAACTGTTAATGGTAAGTTGCAACATGGGTAATATAGTTGCACAGTTTTGACTAGTAAGAGGAATAAAAATATATCTCTCTGCACATTAAAAGGTCCATATTGAATCCTACATTGTTGTACCGAACAGATATTTCAATAAAGAAAAGTTCATATTTTTAGTCACTCTTGAGATGATGCAACAATATCATAGATCATTCAACATGATGTATCTAAGTGATAAAACAAAGCTCCGTATCCCGTGACCTCCGTTGGGGAAACAAAGGAATTTCTCAATATCTTTGACTTTAAGACTAAAAGGAGTTGAAGTGTGGTGTAAAAGAGTCGGAAAGAAAACAGAAGAGGTGCTCTCAAAGTGCTAATAAAAGTTCTTTAACAAGCTGGCCCGCACATCCACTCCTCTGTAGGCCGTAAGTCTTACATCACATCCTCACAATCAGACAGACAGGCCAATAACATCAACGCGTTGTCACTCACAGAATCTGTTCGTATCGAAGGCCTCGGCAGCTGAGTCATGCGGCACGGCGCTCGGCTATCCTGTTACGTATTAGTTACAGCAATTTGTCTCTGCTCGGCTGACAGAGAGAGGCAGGCAGACAGAGAAAGAAAACAGTGAGTGATGGCTGTTAGATAGCTATGCATGACAAGCCTCATTCCAACAAAGTTCTGACACATACAGATAATGATTCACACACGTGCTGCACTCGCAAGCCCACACACAGCAAACAATACACACACGCACAGAGATAACGCACACACACACACAGGCCGCACAAAGCTGCCTTTGTTGACAATTGGCGGCCCCTCAGACGTTGCTTATGAATGTAAAAAACACACAGCTTCTTGTGTGTGTGCAGCGATGTATATATGAGTGTGTGTATACATATGTGTCACGTCGCAGCGTTAACCCTTTCCCTACTTAGCGAGTTCTGCGGGTGTGTATGATGTGTCAGCGTTGACATGGACAACCCTCCCTATAAGTCACTTCCTGCTTGGCTAATGCTGCTCTTTAAGGTTCATGTGTGCACTTGTTTGGTCCACTTTTGGTGCCACTAAAATGCGTGTGTGTCAGGGAGGGCGTGTGTGCAGTTGTGAGCAGGTGTGTACCTCCGAGGTGATGGAAGGGAGATTCTCATTGATCCTTTAATATCTGGCCTCAGGCGAGGAGAGGGAGCCACAGAGCTGCAAAGCATGTGGGACAAAAAGCACAATCAAGAGCAATAAAGCCAAACATGAAAGAAAGACAGAAGATAACAGGTGAAGGAGAGATAAAAGAGCGAGTGTAGAGGACAAGGGACGTGGCACAGCAACGATAAGAGGCCGAGATGGTGACAGAGACAGGAAGAGCGGCGGCATTCAAACAGACACAACAAGAGAGCCGGGCGGTTGGTGGGATTATGAGGGGTGTGTTTGTACCTGTGCCTATTTGTGCTCATGTAAATCCCTCACTGTCACAGGTCACTGGGATGTTTAAGGGGGAAGAGGAGCTTCGTGAGATAGTGTGATGAGAAGAGAAAGAAAAGAAAGTGGGAGGAGGGATGATGCAGTGGGAGGTGGGAAGAGAGGAAGATGAAAGGACAAAAAGAGATCGTAAATTTTCACCAGGACAGACAAATAAAAACTCTCTCATACCCCGCCTCTGTCCCGCTCTATTTTTTGTCGTGAATGTGAGCCGGCCTTTGTTTTCCAGAAAACGCCCCGACCCCAAACTCCTCTCCCCTTGTGCCAATCACCCGAAACCATCCCTATAAAACTAAAACCATTGCAGACAAAAATCCCATATGCATTTCTTTTTTGTCTCTCCTCCCAACGGGCTCCCAAATGACCAATAACACCAAGCTCTGTACAAAAGCAAGTATTTATTCTCTCATGAGTCACCATACAGTATTTTCACACTGGAGAAAAATAAATAAACATCTTGTTCAATAAATATTATACAGATATGATCCAGAGTCCGAAGCCACATCGTCAAAGGCACATTGCAAAGAAAAAACAACAGATTGATTCTGAAAAACAAAAATAAGCCATGTGTTTGCTGCTAAAGGGAGAAAGTCTCTGATTTCATGTCTGACAAAGCAGGAAAAAGTTTGACAATTTGAGATATCGGCTTATTTTTTTTCTGAGAGTAAAAAAAGGAGGGCTGCCTCTATTCTTAAGTCTGTTGGTTAAACATATGAAACTAGAGCCAGAAACTGCTACGTTAGCTTAGCATTAGGACTGAAGATTGATTGATGGGCAAAGCAAGTCAAGCTGTAGATACTGAACTGTCGCAGTTTATAATTTGTGATGTTAGGGAACTTCAAAAGTTATCCATTACGAGCCTGTCTAAAGAGCCTGATGCACAAGAGTTATCTGCCCCCAGGAACAACCTTTCACTGACACCGCGATGGAGCTCTCATCCCTTTTTGTTTAGTTCCTCTTAAGTCTTTTTGTAAACCTAAATTAATTGAAACCATGCAGGCTCAGTTGGCTACACTTAGCTGGCGACGCAAGAAGAGAAATGAGACAAGTGAACGAGTGGGACATCTGCAGAGGGCTAGTTAAGCTAACCATGGTTCAGGACCTCATCCCTAAAATATTTTGGTTAAGTTCCTGTCTTTGTCTTTTTCAACCGAAGTAAATTGAAACCATACAAGCTCAGCTGGTGAAGAAGAACAAACCAGTCCACTGGGGAACGAGTGGGACAGCTGCAGAGCGCTAGTTAAGCTAACTGTGGCTCAGGCCAGCATCCTTTTATTGTGGTTTGCAGTCAAGGGTATCAGTGTTTGTTGTCTTTAACTGGTACAGCCAGAAGACTTGGGAGTCAGAATTATGTAAGAGCTAGCAAATCATTTTACCAGCACTATCTGTGCTGTTACAGTGATTAATACGTAGGTTTTGATTTGGCGTTTGCTTTCTCTTGTTAGCATCATGTCGACACTCGATTGATGAAACTGTTGACTTGTTCAAATCCAATAATTTCTACTGGCTTTAGAAACCTGAGAAATTACAAGCAACCAATTTTTACTTTAATGTCCCCAAATGGGTTTCCTCTGTAGCCGCTGTATCCCCCATGTATTTAACATTTTACAAAGGTGAATATTGATCCAATTTTCATATACTTTTAGGTATAAATGATTGCCACCTCTGTCTGTTTACCACATCTGTAAAATTAACTCACATGAAGAGTTTTAGTTTAACTAGCTTAAATAATTCTAAGCTAGGAGCAGTGACTTGAGCAGAGACCAAAGACCAGATTTTACTTTTCAGGTAGGTGTACTGTGTCATCTTTAAATAAAGTCAGGCTAGCTGTTTCCAGTCTTTATGCAAGGCTAAGCTAAGCTAACTGTTTGTTGGCTCCATTTTCACATTTCGTGTAGGCTACACGCATAAAAGTTGCATTGGTTTTCTCATCCTACTTCCAGTGAAGAGCAAATAGCAAATAAGCATATTTCCCAAAATGCTGAATTATTTCTTTATACCAACAAAAAAAATGTAACTAATTTTTTAGGGGAAATTAAACTTCTCTAAAATACAGTTAAGGTTGTGTTAAACATTTCTGGCTTTGGAGTGAAAAAAAGAATAAAAATGGAACATATGAGAATAGAAGTAAATGGGTTTGTTAAGGCCCCAAATATCCCTTGTGTGTGTGGGTGTTTGTGTGTGTGTTTGACCATCAGTATGTGTAGCGCTGTTGTTTCTGAGTTACTGTAACTGACCAGCCGACTTCTGATTACTCAGCAGTACCCCTCTGCCCGTTATTCCCAGTGCTCATCCCCTGACTCACGCCTCCTCGTCTTCCTCTGCCTCTCAGCCTCTTCCTCTTCTTGACCTCATCCCTCTGGCCATTTCCTCCACTTCTTTTGTCTTTCCCCCATTCAGAAAGTGTCCCTCCTTCCTTGAGAGAAAATGAATGTTTGCTGATTCACACATCTTGGGTCACTGATTCAGCTTTCACTCAATGCCTGCACTGTCTGCCCCTCTGCCTGTCACTCAGTCTACCCCCATATGTGTGTGTCTGTGGTGAAAGTGTGTGTGTCTAACCACCTACAGTGGTATTTCTGTTGATCTATGAGCCGTGAAGTCCGGTAACTCGGCCCAGTCTCAGTGTCTCGCTCAATGAGCTGCTATGTGCATCATTGTGTGTTATATTCCATTAGTGCTGCTGGTGACCCGCCAAAGAGTCCTTCATTCACTTCTTCCAGTAGAGTATGAATGAATGTGTTAACCATGAATGTGTTTGAGCTTTTGTCTGTTAAAGTCTCAATTTGTTTCCGTTCACCATATTCACACAGCAGCCATTTTCCTCTTGATGTCACCCCGTCAGGGTGGAAAGTTCAGATGATGTCATCATTTTGTACTCCTTTTAAGGTAGGTATCTGACAACAGTCATCATTTTACTGCTTCTCGATTAATGAGCAACTGAAAAGACTATTATTGTTAAAATTTGGACAGACATCTGGCCATATTGGTTTAGCAACATATTTGATAAGCTATCAGCTGCTGTTAAACAGCTAATGCTAGCATTCAAACACTTTTTAGCTGACATTTAATTAGCTAGGAAACAAACTCCTAGCTTACATTATGTCAGCCAGGTCGTAAATTCCTGGCTAACATTACATTAGCCTGGAAACAAATTCCTAGCTAACATTACGTTAGCCTGGAAACAAATTCCTAGCTAACATTACGTTAGCCTGGAAGTAAATTCCTAGCTAACATTACGTTAGCCTGGAAACAAATTCCTAGCTAACATATTGTTATCCAGGAAATAAATTCCTGGCTAACAATATGTTAGCTAGCATTTGTGGAACACTACCAAACTTGATAGTAGTTTTCAGCCACTTTGTAGCTAACGGTAGCCAAATATTATCTGGTCAGTGGCTGAATGCTACCAATTAGCTGTTGTCTGACTGTAGCTAATAGGTTATCAAATATGTCGTTTTGGCCAGATTTTCCACCGCTTTTTCACTAAACATTGTATTTATTATATGATAAACAAACGAAACGTATACATCTTTTTTCTATGTGCTGCTTTTTTCTGTGTGTGTGTGTGTGTGTGTGTGTCTCAGCCTCGGAGTCTCTTCTTGAGGCGGTTAAAGTCCTTGGCCGACCGCCACAGCCAACTCTGCAGCTCTCGCAATATCCAAAATCCCTCCACCTTTCTGGCGAAGTCGTTCATCGTCGGGTGCACCGACAGCAGCGAAGACGGAGATGAGGAGGAGGTGGAGGAAAGAAGCGGAGTCAGAGGAGGTGAAAGGAGGGAGGTGCCCCTTTGTAAAGACAGAGGGACGGGCTGGGAGAGGAGGGTGTGCTCCTCACCTGGTCCGAACTGGTAGAGGAGGGAGAGGGTGGATATGGGGGGTTGGAGGGTGGGAGAGAGGAGGGAGCGAGGAGGCCGACGCTGATGATGCTCCTCCAGCATTAACCCTCTCCTCTCTACAATAAATGTGTCTTCTTTTCTGAGTGTGTGCGGGTGGAGCGAGTTCAGGTTGTAGCTGTACTGATTGTTGTTGTTGTTGTTTGTTTGGAGGTTTGATTGTTGGAAGGAACTGGAGCCTTCTACCCCGATGTTATGCTGCGTCTCCTTCACCTCTCCATCCTCATCAATACTCAACAACCTCCTCCTCGTACCCCATCTCTCCACCTCTCTTTCCAGGTCCTCCTCTCCCTCCTGCTCCACTCTCTCTTCTTCACTCGCAGCCCATTTCCCGCTCTCCGGCTCTTCCCTCCTCCCTCTCCCCCCTCTTTCTCTTCTTCCCTTCTCCCTCGATCCACCACTCCTTCCTCCAGCTGCCTCTGCTCTCCTCCCCTCTTTCGCTCTCCTTTTTTCCACCATATCCACGCTGTCCTCCCTCTCTCCTCTGACCACCCTCGCCCCGCTTCTTCTTTGGTTGTTACGCTGACTGGACACAGTCCTGGTCCCGGCTCTGGACCTGTAGAGGCTCTGGCTCATGAGTGGAGCTGGTCGTACGCCCCCTGACCCCCTCTGAGTGTACTGCAGCTCTCCAGCGTTAATTCTCAAGTTCGCAGATGACGGAGGAAGCGTGTAACCAAGGGTGGTCATCAGTGCGGATATGGAGCCCAGCAACCCATCCAGGCCTGTGCAGAAGTGCAGCAGGGAGGTCTTCAGAGAGGGGCAGAGGGTGGAGCGGGCCAGCTCCCTGACGGCTGCCAGCAGGACAGAGTAAGCCTTCTGGTTCTGAGCGAGCCGAGCCTGGTTCTCCAGGCCGTGCCACAGCTCCAGGCGGGTGGCAGCACTCGGCAGGGACAGAGCCGTACTGTTGGGCCGCGGAGGGGAGAAATCTTTCTCGTTGAATGGAGGGCCGAGGTAGGTCAGCTGGAGGAGATAAACCAAAATGAGATGGATGAGAAGGTTGACTCTGCTTTTAGATCATTCATCATAAATCTTCACACAGCTTCAGAGCTACCGTGATGTTCAAAATAAGAAGCAGGTGATCATGTAGCAAACAAGCAGTTAAACCAGTTTGTCTTAACACTTCATTGAAACTGAAAGTGCTCCTGTCATGTCTGCACTAATCCCTAAATACACAGGAAATACTGTGTTTTATCAAGAACAGTGGATCAGAGTTGAAGTGGGATTTCAGCCTCCTAACTGTGATGGATGTTTACAACAATGAATTCACAGTTTGGTTTTGTTTTCTCTTCTGCGTTATCTGATCTGACGCGACTGCTCCTGTTTCTTGCCTTAAATAAACACGAGAAAACTATGAAAAGAAGACTCAGTCCAGACCAGATCCTTTAAGGAACGTAAACAAAACAAAATGGAACTGTCTTTTATTATTTCTTTTCAAACAGCAACAACTTTCTGTAGTTTTAAGGTTGCCAGACACTCTGGGGGACGCTGCACCAATGGGTTGGAGAAATGGATAAACTTTGGTCATAAAGGAAAAGTTACATCATGTAACTTCCTTAAACAACAGAGTAGTTTCTACTTTGAATTGAACAAACAAATGCTAAATAATTAGCTGAGAGATTAATTGTTTTCTACTGGCAGGCATAGCCTTTATCCTGTTTCTGGGTATTACGCTAAGCTAAGGTAACCAGCATCTGGCAATAGCATCATATTGAGTGATTCACTCATCGAAATCTCTGCAAAACATTGCAAAGGCATCTTTGCCAGACTGATTCCTTCAACCCACAGATGCTTATCTGGGGGGAGATGGGTTATTTGGGTTAATATTATTATTGTATTTTATTGTCTTTTTGTCTCGCATTTTTGATCCATCAATTGTTTTACCCTGTCCTTTTCTTTGAGCTGTTGTAACAAGAGAATTTCCCCCAATGGGCGATCAATAAATTCTATCTTATCTTATCTTATCTTATCTTACTTTCAAACAGTTGCCAAACCTGCAGTCATTCAGCAACATTATTATTCTTTTCGTCATATTTGTAGCTATCTAATGAACCTCAAATATTAGCTCTTTTAAAGCTCTAATTTTTCCTGTATCTATGTTGACCCTCTAAGTTGCTAACTGTTTCTGAGGAGGTATTGTCCAGCTGATTTTTTGAGCTTCATCACTGAAAACAGCTGCCTGCTGCAGCTGCTAAAAAGACGTTAAAAGCAGTAAAGTTAAGCTAAACAATGAGCTGAAACTTGTAGTTAAGCTCCATAAAGGTAAGAGCTGAGGGGATCTGAAGGTTCAGGTGGTAATTCTTTGTAGGTTTGCTCCTTTCATACTGTTCCATCAGATGTAGCTATTCTTATGTGTTCATGTTTATTTTGTCATTAAACTACTTTAATTACATTTTCTGCAAAAATGGTGCACTTAAAAATGTCAAGATATCCATCCAAATTACTCACATATATGTCTTTGATTTCCTTGAGCTGATACTCCAGGTATTTGGTCAGCTCATACGTGCTTTCTATCGAACTCCTCTCACTGGCCAGGCTGTGTGACGAGTCCAGGGCCTCTGACGCGGCAGCAGCCAGCAGCAGGACGAGCTGGTGTAGATGGACTGGTGGCAAAATTAAAACATAACAGACTGATTAAACCTCAGAGAAAGAGTGAGTGATGTTACTTTAATAACACTGGCATCATGGGTGTCCAAGTGTTAATTAACGCACTCCGCGGAGGTATCTATAATCATAACACTGAGGTGACATTCATCTCGGCCTTTATTTTCTCAGACATTTCGTGATTATTTAACTTGGGTGTTTGGTTTTTAATTAATTTGATGATTTGAGAGCAGAAAAGAAAAGAAATCACCTCCAGCAACAGTGTCCAGGTTTCGCTCCAGTCGCAGGAGTTTTTACAATATTCTGGTTTATTTCTTTGTCTCTATGGCGATGGCCTCGTCTGTTTACTGACGCTGCCAATAAAGCTTTTTCCGTTTCCAATCTAATTTTGGGGGTTTCTGGCTGTCGGAGGTTTACTCTGGCTTCAAATAAAACCTCTCTTAATAACCTCCGACAGTCGGACAAATGGCTCCTATGTTAAATGCACCAGCCTGTCAGGCAAATACACACACACACACACACACGTTCATTCCTGACTGATGTCCCAAAAACAGACATGTGGCTCTCTTTACGATCACAAACATGAATGTGTTTGTATCAGTTGTATGTGGACTTGTTTAGGTTCCTCAGTGTTTGTGTGGGTGTTTTATGTTGCAGTGTGAGTGTTTGTAGTCGTTATTACATATGTAGATTAATTTCACTTCGCTGTGAGTGTATACAATGATTTTGTGTGTGTGTGTTTTTGCGCTGGTTAGTGTGTGTGTGAGAGACTAGAGGGGGTTGTATCACTGCAAACCTTTTAGTGCCCCTGTCTCTGGTTTCAAACAGAGAAAATTGGAGCTGAAAGGTGGTTTTCAGTATTAAAGAACTTCATGTACGTCCACTTTTCTTCATCCTCTCTCTCCCTGAACACTTCCTCAGCCCTTCTCTCAACATGTCTTTGACATGTCTGCTCTCCGTCATCCTCTCATCGCCTGACACCCACAGTAGGCAGCAGTGATTCATGCTTGTAATTGTGGGCAAAAGTGCTCCTGTTCAACAGGTGTGAAATAGGTATTGCACAATGTTTGTAACCCTGACAGCTTTCTCTCTTTGGCTGTCTTTCTCTGACTCATCTCGGGCCTCCCTCAGCTTCCCCCCTTCTCAAACAGGTCACAGCGCACTCAAACTTTCCTGTCATACCTTTGTCCTCCCCACTTTTCCTCCCTCCCTCCTCTCGACTCTCTTATCTCTTTTCGGCCTCGGGTCAAAATAACAGCAGCCAATTAACCCCGATTAGCTCGCCTACTTTCTTTCTATTGCGGCGTTTTTTTCCCTTTTCTTTCATCTCCCCAAAGCGACGGGCCCCACGGGAGGAAGGAGATTTTAAGCAAACCGCTTCAACGCTCGCTAAATATTTACCTTACCTACGTTTTCAGCGGTGCTAAGAAAACAAGTTCTGACTTAAAACAGTCGACACCTTTTTTACTCTGAGTCAACCGGTTACATTTGACGTACTGTAAACACTGCCAAACAGCGTAGGGTAGCAACATAATGATGTTACATACTCTATACTGCTAAATGCATGTCTGCTGTGCTACTTTAAACAAGATTGTGTTAAAGTTGCAGTAGGCAAGAAATGTTGTGCTTTCAAAAAGGTGAAGAAAATGTGGTGTCCAGATGACAAATGTGGAAAATATTGCAGTAATTTTTTTGTTTTTTCTTCCTCTGTGCCATTACCCGAGCACGTGAAGATCAAAGAGAGAGCAAATCATCATTCTGACGTAATGTTAATCCCTGTAATTGCGAGACAAATAACGACATGAGGAGGAGTAACTGTTACGATGAGGCTAACAAGCTGAAACTCCCTGAGAAAGCTAACGAAGGATTGAACGACAGATCAGGAAACTGGCAGTTACAAAATATAACAGGATTAGAAATGCTTGTCATGACTGACATTGTCATGAGTGACATGAGCAAATAGTTCCCCAGAACTGCCTCCATCATATCTGGTAACTCTCCCACTACCTGTTGAGCCTGAGTTGTCGGCTACATCAAAGCATCCTCCTAGACTATTATCTGAAACACAGTGGTTGGGGCCGGGTAACTTCCACATGCTCCCACACACACCTAGAAATCAGTCAGCTAGGACAGCCCCCGTCTGCCAAGCCTTCTCCCATCTCCTCAACCGCAAAAGCCTCATCACCTGTCAGAAGCAATAAGCATCTTTCAGCGACGCCTGAACATTTGGAGCTCATCAAGCCACGGGCTCCTCCCTCCGAACATCCTCCATTAGCATCAAAACAGACCGAAACCAACGCGACATTGTTGACTCCAGGAGTAAACAGCCCTGAGGGAAAGGCTACATAATGTGCAAAAAAACGTGGGGTCGCATTAAGGAGGAATAAACAGGTACTAAAAAAGTAAGAGAAAGAAAATTCTCCTCGGTAAAATCAACCCAAACGGTTCCAAACTGTTTCCTTTAGTCTGCGGCCACATGCTCGGAGATGATTGCCAGACGTGAAAGTCTCTTGTTGTTTTGATTGAGCGCTGACATGTCTAAAAGCATCCTGCGTTGTGTCTTTATAACAACTGTTCTTTTGTATGAGTAAACTGAGATAACTTAAACCCAGAGCCACGTTATTGTTATATAATATTATATTGAGTAACTCCACTGTCGTCGGCGTATAGACGAACTTCAAGGGGAGGCCTGCGGGCTTGTGTACCTGGCAGGGGAAGCACACTCCTCAGGGCAGGGTTGAAACCAGAACATTCTCCGTGGGAGGATTGCATTACAGCAACACAGGGGTTCCCTGCATTGGCTGACCATGACCTGCCTCCGTGTGCATGTGTGTGGGACTCTCTGTACATTTTGGCACACATACCTATTAGGGTAACACATGCACACACAGGGGAGCTCCATTATTCACAGCAGATCATATTTTTATCTACAGTTTGTTCATGTAAAGTCAGATGTGACACTCTGGAGTCTGGCTGCCATCTGCAAACTCAAAGCTGAACACAAAGTCCCGGGCGCCAGAGCCTCTGAGCTACACTCGGGTCAGAGTTAAACACCACCACAGGGTCAGGGTTCAGAGTTGAATTTGCTGGCGGAAGAGCAGGAAGTGTCTCGTAACATGATTGACATTTTACACTACAGACTGTGTTTTGGTAAACCAGTGACCCGGTGTCTGTGGGCGATGCACCGCTTCCAATCCTAGAGGACTAATATTTCATCTTTCCCAACATATACCACCATTTGAGGTTTTAAACAAGCACTAAAACTGAATTTGGTATTGTGGGAAATCCATGTGCAAGTTAATCTCTCCGGTCTGGTCCAGGAAAAACTCGCTCCGGTGCCAAAAGAGGTTGCCCTCCATTGCTCAAACCACTTGAAAGAGGTCTTAAACAGAGAGGAAACATCAGCATGTTATAAATCCAGTCCAAATGAGATGTTTATAATGCAGTGCGACTTTGATTATGATGACTGCAGTGTATTTTCATGGCATATTTTTGGTTTGAGCCTGCTATGTAAAACTTTTACAAGGTTCAACATTAATCGAGGCTGATTTTGGAGTATTTCTGTGAACAATAACTCCATGCTTAGAGCTACATTCTTCACTTGTAACACGTCAGTATTATCTATTCACTGAGCAGAGCTCCTCTCCGACACTGGAGGTCAATGTACGACAACAGTGGATGTTACATGTCAAGTTTTGGGGGCTTTAATTTGTATTCAACCACATCTGGTTTAATCAAACTGACATAATTAGTTTCTTTCCAGACTTGATTAAAGACGTTCGGACTTAATGATGATTTGATTTGGGCTGCAATTATGAGCACAGCCTCAGGGGGGTGCGCTCCCCATTTTCGGCGTCGGCCCTCACAGCCAGAAGCTCCCGCATCTCTTCGCGTCCCAAATTTACAGACATCTTTGCTGTTGTTGTCTTGTAAATGATCCTTCTTCCTCAACCTCGGATGTTTTTAATCACCCTGTTTTGTGTCGCTCTTCTGGTTTTGCACCGGTGGCCTGATATTAACGTCATCCCCCCGCCCACTCACTTGCTCGCGGTGAATGTTCCAGAGTATTACCTCTGGCGTTCATGCATCAGCTCACCCAGACTTCTTGCGAACATTTCACTAGGAGGCTTGCAGGAAAAAAGTTCCTTTGGCGTTTTGCGTTAACACATGCAGTCCACCTGGAAAATGTAAATCTACAATCACTAAGTACAATCCCTTAGGTTAGTCGTTACATTCATTTACGATAAGTTTTATTTCTATTGCCACTTTTTTTTGTCCCAATCATCTCAAACAAGTTATTTTTTCTTGCATGGTTTTTTTTGTTGTTGTTATTCCCCCAAACTGTACCTGGCTGCAATTTTTCCATCTGTCATAACACCAACTCGAAACATAAACACACCTGTGCAGGATGCCAGGGGCGGACACATGCACACACCAACAGACCGATGTGAGGGCTGCAGCTACAGTGGAAGTGGACGGAGACACGCGTTAAGCTGCTGGTGAGGTGAGCGAGGGTGAGGAGCGGGTGAGGGGTTTGACAGTCCGGGGTCAGGGTTGGCGTTGTGTGTCTGTGTACAGTTAAAGGCCAGATTTATGTGCAATCTGTGCTCAATCAAATGTGCATTCCTCCACTAACTCAATACACACACACATGCATCCAGATTGTGCACTGGTGCGTAGATCCATGTATGCACCGACCTTATACTGAATAAATACACATAAACAAAGCATTGTGTACAAACACACACTTTTCCCATCACTCCTCCCATGAGGTTCCCTCTTCTGGAGTCTGTTACCGAACCTAAATTGATCCTCTCAGCACTGGACACACACCCGATCTGCCAAACAACATAAATGACCCAAAAACAAAAGGCAAAAGAAAACGCACATAAAAAAAATCCAATAAAAAAGTGTTTATGCAAAGAAACTCTGTGTGTAACTATTTCTTTCTACTCGTAAACTCCACATCCTCTGTTTAGTTCCCCTTCTTACGCCGACGTCTGTCTCCCCTCTTCACCTTATAAAGCCAATCCATCCTGTCTTTTTTTAAATCACTGGATTCCAGTCGCTCTGTGCTTTATAGCCATGTTTGGTTTCAATTTCTTTGTCGCTTAATCTGTCCCCCCTCTCGCCCTAAATCTTCCTGAAACGTCAAACTTCCATTTTAAAGTTTCCTTCCTTTCTCTCCCTAATTACCGCTCCCCTCTCTTCCTTTCACTAATTGGCTCCACTCGTTCCCCGCAACATCTTTCATTCCTTCCTCCACCCCCCTTTTTTTCAGACCTTCAGTTTTTAATTTACTTCTCAACACCAGCCCCCCATCTCCACCTCAATGTTTTCTCTCTTTAAAAAAACACCTAAAACGAGAATCAGACAAAATCGCGCTGCTGGATTTATCTGCTTGGAGAGAAGGAAAGAAAGGAAGCAGCGAGGGATGTGCTGAAGAAAAGCTCCGGGCGCTCTGCGTCTAATAAACTATTAATCGTTTAAGCCAGCAAAAATGAAATATATACCCGGGATCAGTTCTCCGAATTGTGAGGATTTTCTGCTGCTTTGTAATAATTGATAGTTGACAGAAAATATTCGAGCTTGAGGCTTTTGGTTCTTTAAAAATGTCCGCTTGAGCTTTAGGAAACTTATAAATGTTTTAGTTAATTCTCGACTGTCTCAGTGGTGCTTCAACCTTTCACTTGAACAGTAGATTGATTGCATTAATATTGTCTTAGTTCATTTGTTGGCTGTGTGAACTTCTGAGCTACACTAACACACCTCTTTTTGTAATACATGTTAGTTTGTGTGTAAATCTTGTGGCAGGATGTCCTCATATTGTCTGCTGTGTGTTCGGACTTACAACATATGCATGTTTCAACATAAGATCGTTCTTTAGCTCCACTTTTGAGAGGTAAAAACGTGTCTTTTTCCTTCGCTAACGTTATTTAAAAGTTTGTAACTTTGAAGGTTAGAATTTAATAATAATAAAAAAGAGCATTTGAAATATACAATACATTGTAATACAGCCATTCAGATGACCCAAAAGTGTATAAACTCTCATGTAACTGCTGGTAATCCATCAGTAATATTAATCTAATAATATAATGTAACACTGACAATGTATAAAGTGTATATATAAACTGATAATAGACTTTTTCTTACGTTTGAACAGTAAAAATATTTATCCACTGTGGTATTACTACTGTCATGGATCTGTATCTGGATCTGAGATTGAGGACAGATACTTGAAGGATCGAGACACAGAGAGGTGGAGGAGGAGGAAGAGAGGATTTGAAAGGAAGGAGAGAGGAAAAGGAGTTGGTGGAGGGGAGAGACGAGGGAGAGTTTTCTGAAGCGAGGGGCCATGTTAATTTGGGAAAAATGTAAACAGCATGTGTAACTGTTCAAAGCGTGACCGACTCATTTTATATCATTCCCCCCTTCTCTCTCTCTCTCTCTCTCTCTCTCTCTCTCTCTCTCTCTCTCTCTCTCTTTCCCTCTGGGTGCTGCTAACTTCTGTCAATCGGGAATCTGCACTGCATTAACCCCTCTACCGCCAGTTCCTCTCTCTCTCTCTCTCTCTCTCTCTGTTTACTTTTATCTACCTCTACCTCTCTGTTACTCTCCCTCTCACCCCCAACACTCACATAACCCCCGCCTCTACACATCCTCCTGACATCCATATATGTACCATGAAGAATTGAGGATGGCGCTGAGCGAATCAAAAGATGTGAAAGGTTCAATTTTTCCTCTCTTTTACACATCCCCTGCTCTCTCTCTCTCTCTCTCTGTCTGTCATTTCACTCTTCCTTTGTTTCCTCCTGTTGGCTGGTGTGTTTTAGCTCGCTGGTCCAACACACACTAACGCTTTTATCTGAAACACACCGACACTAATTCAACCCTCCCAGAAATAACAGGCCTTGTCTATGTGTATGTGTGTGTGTGCGTGTGTGAGAGAGAGATACATCCTGACTGAGGGAGAGAGAGAGTAAAAAGAGGGTTTAAAAGAGGGCAGTTGCCTGTTTCTGACCAACTGTGTGTGTGTGATCGTGTGTGTGTTTTTGTGCCTACCTGGGGACGTCGTAACCACAGACACATTACGGGGACCGACCTTCCTTACAGAGACATAATGCATAAACCTTAAATTTAACGGTGCAGACTTGGTTGAAGCTTAGGGTAAGGTTATGTTAGGTCTCCAGGAAATAAATCGAAGTCGTCCGAAATGACGGAAACATGACTGAGTGTGTTTTTGTGTGTGCGTGCGACATGCTCCTTAACAGCTGAGCTTTTATAGTGTTTATTCATTTGCGTGTCAGGGAGCTTGTTCTGCACTCAGCTCTCTATTTATTGTCCTTCTAAAGTAACGCCTAATTCGCTGATATCCACATGATGTTAGTGACCACCTAGATGGGGCGAAGAGAGGAGGGGAGGAAGAGAGAGGGAAGGAGAGAGGAACTTGGTGATCTTTTTGTGCAGCGCATCATTTCATCACAAAACCCTCCTTCTGTCTTTTACATCCTTTTCTTTCCTTTCTTAGACACGGAGGAGCAGCCGCACCAGTCCTTCCCAGGGGGAAAAGTGTGTGTCCATGTTTGTGTGTGTGTGTGAGTGTGTGCTCCACTCACACCCTGACTAACGTGAATCATGTACTTTCTCATATCAGTGACAGCTAACTAGACAGGGGCTTTAGCTGCCTCTGACCCCCTCAACCCCTGTCATTTTTTACTGTGAGTAAGAGCCCCCCCATCCCCTCCACCCCATTTTTGCTTACTTTCTTTCTTTCTTTCTTTCTTTCTTTCTTTCCTACACACACAGCAACACACATGCACATTTTCTTACAGTTATTTTACTCTATCTTGTTGTTGTTTCTTAATCTGACAGTCCTCTCACACTGCCTTACTTTTTTCTCGTAAAAACTGAAAATTACTGCAACAAAATCTTTTAACAAGTCCGTTCATTTGTTACAATGTTGCACTTTTGTCTAAAGCAACAAAATACATGTAACCTAATTTATTCTGTCTATTACTGGCTTGATAACCCTTGATTATTTCTGTTGTGCAACCAAATCCAACTGTTTATTCACAATAAATAATCTTGGACGACTTAAATAACTACAGTTGAGCATGTGTAATTAGATTTTTATGCTTGTTGTCAACTATTATTATTTTCCTAAAATCACAGAGGTCAAGCCTAAATATTCTGGACCCAAGTCTGAAGACTTTTTAAAATCACGATATTAATTTAATTAGCAAGATAATAAATCTACGAACGACAGGAATAAGCTGCAAATTGCAACTTAAAAATAACACAAATTATTAGAGCAGCACTGGAGGGCTGTTGTCTTTTTTGATGATAGAAAAGTGTCTGTCTTTTATTTTGAAACTTTTATAAAAAAGTAGCCTACAACATCATTGCAGAGGACTTACCTCCGCAACACCTTTTCATTTTCTCCAGATCCTTTTATTCCGTTCAGCGCGCTCTCAGAAGTTCATCCACCGGCTGAAAAGAACCGATAATGATGCCTCTTCTCTAAAGCAATCGAAAACTTTCCATAACTTTGCGGCTCAAATAAATCTGCTCTGCTCCCGTAGAAAAACTCTGGAGATGATGAAGGCAGATTGCAGGTGATGTCGATATTTAATCCTATAAATGGATGTTTTGATTAAATATATTATACTGGAGAGGATGGGGCTGAAGATCGAAGCTCCGCTGACTTGGTGCGTGTGGTCCGTGTGACAGACTGAATGACTGCGGAGCCTTTTTGTACCTCCTCCTCCTCCTCTTTTCTACCCTTTTCTCCTTTTTCCTGCCCTCCTTTCCATCCCAGTCTCTCCTTCTTTCGTTATCCTCCTCCTCAGTGATTCACCGGATTGACGCATCGCAGCTCCACTTGACAGAGCGGCAGAACCACGGGACTTGTCACAACTCATTTCTGTCTCCCTCCGCTCGTCATCCTCTTGAACGCGATCTGACTGCAGCCGTTTGATCTTTAATCTGCTTCCCTTTAATAAAGCGCGAGCCCGGCTGGATCAGATCTCTGCAGGCCAGGAGGACCCGACAACCCTCCGACCCATAGGCTACTCCAGGAAACAAGGAATTACATGTTCTCTCTTTATCTCCTTCACTCTGCGTAACTTTCCGAGAAAGGACAAGTGTTCAAAACCCAATACATATTTTATTTTTTCATTCATATTTTATCATTCAAAGACATTTTCTCTATAAATAAAATAATTCATTTGACTTTTTTTTTATTATTGCCAACTGAGTTGTCAGTATTTCCCCCTCAATTACAGTAAATTAAACCTTTTAAATATCATGGATGAATATTTGCTGAACGATTTGCCATAACATCACAAAAGCGAAAAAAGCGAGGTTAGATTACACCGAGCAGCCCATGACGTTAATATTTGTCGACAGTAATATAAGGACACTAGGGTCTATAAATTGTGAGGCCTCTCGTAAACTGCTCTGAAGTTGCAACACAAGTTATCAATGGACCACATAAACTAAGTCCCTATAAGGGAATATTTTTCTGTCTGTTTAAGGATGAAAACAAGTGTGCGCCTGCTCCTCGCCGTTTCTTTCTTCTCCCTTCATTCCTCAGGTTTTAGTTTTTATTGACAGTGGGATTACGGTGATCTTCTTCTCTCACCTCCAGCTGTCACTCAGCATACCAACAGCTGCGCGCAATTTTTACGCACGCGTGTTTACGCGCGTACACGTGGGGATAATTCTCAGATGCTCAATTAGATGTGATTTGAAATATTAAAAAATCTTTCTCGCTCACTTGGAGTCAGGGCCTCTTGGTAAATACTTTTCCACAATAACTCAGACACCGGTGTACATCGCATCCAGAATGAATAAAGAGGCCTTAATATAAGGACTTACATTATCCTCGAGGCAGAGCTCCCCCCAGACTCAAGGGTCATTGTGTGGCAACTGGTTTTGTCTGACTTAATCAACATTTTGATGTGAAAATAAACTTAAAAAGCACAACAATTCCTTAGGCATACATGAAAAGGACCATAAAAGGGATAGCGATTCCTACTGATGCCCTTTTAGGACGGTGCAGTTGTTAATTTCGGTTTTGTAATTTTACTGTATGTTGCATTGCCTTTAATAATTTGTTTTTATCAAATTCCAATTTGCGAAATCTAGCGCCAAGTTGAAAAAACAGTACACACTGCACAGAACGCTCGGGCAACAGAGAGGCTAAAGGAGCCATCCTTCTCATTTTTGATATGCTCCCTGGCATGTTAATGTAGCCATGCATGTGCTTAATTTATCCAGGGAATTCCAGCTGTCATATAACATCTGCTCTGTGTCGTTCAAATGCAAAATAACCATATAGACTGTGACTTATATAATATAATATCCACATTTAATCTACAAATAGCCCACCCAAGTAGCCTACTTTACGCAACACTGTAATGTTATGTATTCCAACAATTGAAAATGAAAGTAAAGAAAAGAAAATAAATTGATAGAAAGGAAAAGAAAGAAAAAGAAAAGATAGAACATAGGCTAATAGAAATAGAAATATACCATGCCTACTTAATTAGATGTATTGTGTGCCACTCAGTGGTGATGAGTCGTCACTGCAGCCTGCCCCTGCGCGCCATGATCGATCGATTACTTCACAAACAGCTGAATCCAAAACACTTGAAAGCATGTGCGAATGCATAGCTTCTACGCGGCTTGCCAGTCGCTTAACCTCCAGCCAACTCCATTTAAAGTTTGAATGCTTAAAAGAAAAACTATTTCGCACAACCGGAAGTAAATACAAAGAGCCTTGGTCGTTTCCTGTGACGTAGAGCTAGCTCTCGATGCTACACGCGGGAAACAGGCGAAGCTGCTCATCACATTGACAGTAAGACATGAAGTTTCCTAATTGTATTTTCATGCTTCTTTAGAAACTTATTTTGGCATATTTGTAAGTAAAAAGTGAGAATAGCTCGGGTATGTGCTTTATTTGGAGCTACTACGTTTACAAAATTAACTCTGAACATCTCTTCATTTCATTACACCGGCCTACCTCTGCTGGAGCGCTTGATTTAATGTACGCAATGTCTCTGTGGGGCGGTACTGTCGCATGTGTCGTCAGTCACTGAGTCAGATAGAGGAGGCGGGGTGCATCGTCAAGTAAAATAAGCGCACCCTTTGCAGTTCACGTTAGCTTAGCTATTGTTAGTTGTTCAGCATGGACATTAGTTATCGTTCCTGTTCTATTTCCGTAAAGTAAAATAGTGGGGCCTAACCGTTACTAACGGGTTTATAAAGAAATAACGGTAGAAATGTTCGTTAAAGTCGGCCGTTTGTAATTGACTTCTAACGGTCAGGAACATGAACTGTGTGCTAGCTTGGTTAGCTCTGAGCTCTACTCGGTGCTTTAAACTGTGAGAGTCTTAGTCAGAAATGCGAATATCACAAATATGAACAAAAGTTAACTGGAAAAATACTGCTTATACTATATGCACCACCACAGAGTGCTTTAAGTATTTATACCAAAACAAAAGGGAAGGTTTATATCGCTCTCTTTCTTGCAACAATGTGACTCAGTGTTTGGCTCTGTAACTGCGTATATGCATAATCATGTTTCCATCAAACTTTTTAGAGGATCTGATCAGTAACTCGCACAAGCAGGGGAAACAATGAAAGAGACAGTTTTAGGATTAAATCCATACCTCAAACTGAAAAGTGATATATTTCATACTTGATACTGTCAATATTTGGGTCTATCTAACATAAATGCATTGTCTTCTGTCCCTATGTAGAGCATCAGTTATCGCCTGTAGCGGAGATGGGAGACACGCTGGAGTTCAATGAGATCTATCAGGAGGTCAAAGGCTCCTGGGTCAGTATCTTAATCAATGGCTTTTAATATCATATCATGGCTCTTATTGGGGGAAGGTACAAAAGTGTGAAGGTGCATATTCTGTTTTATAGATGTGTGTGATATTGTATGTAAATTGTAGTTTGCTATGTCAACTGTGTTCCCTGGGAAGCCCAATACAAATTTCTTCTCAGGGAGACAATAGTTTATTTCACCAACCACTTCTTCCCCCATTAAATTCAAATAGAGAGGACCCATACTAGAAAGCAGTTAGCATACCTTCACACAGGCTGATATCCACTTTAAAAAGCTATAATACTAGCATAGCAATATTTTAGCTGCAATTATTTGTCTTTGTGTGGAGATAAAAGGTTTCCTTCTGCTGTAAAAATAGCTGTAAAATTAGTTAAACATAAAAAACACAATATTGTTCAATTTAAAGTAGATCATAAACTAGTACATAATAGGCAACAAACTGAAACAAGTAATGTATGTATTTACCGAGGCTGTACAAGGTGATTCAAATCTGTGTATCTCAGTAATCGATTGCTTATTTAGAACAAGGGGGTTGAGTTCATTGCTTTGTGGCTCTACAGACAGTACAGATTTAAATTTTAGATTTAGAAAAAAGTTGGTTTGGTATTTTAAGTTGGGATGGAAATCAAGATCAACCATTATTATTCAGAAGTTACCCCTTAAATAGGGCAGAAACTTTGTTATTTTGATTATCTTTTGATCTGCCCATTTTCTTAAAGGGATAGTTCAGGTTTTTTGAAGTGGGGATGTATTAGGTACTTATCAATAGTTACTGTGTTACATACAGTAGATAACAGTCAGCACAGCCCCTGTTTGAAGAAGGTACAAGAAACCAATGCTTTACCCATTTAATAAAGTCCTTGTATGAAAAACATTTGAGTTTAAGTGTACGCTATATTTCTAAATATGTTCACTGCTTCACCTTAACATTAGATAGCCCTTTACTTTGGCACTATGTTTTAATTTGTTTCAGTACTCTGGCCGGTCCCGAAGGATATTATAGTGCCAGATAGCTCAAAAAATACAGTACAAATTAGAGAAATACAAAACCAACTCAAATATATCATCTTCTACTGTCATCTACTGTATACCGTACACTCACTATTCATAAGTATCTCACACAACGCCACTTAACAGAACCCGAACTATTCCTTTAAGTAATCTGGTCGATAAAATATCAGGTTAGGGAAAATTACCAGAGCCAAAGTTAACCGCTTCAAATTACTTGTTTTGTCTGAAACCCAAACGTTAGTTTAGCACCATGACTCTGAAAACCAAAAAATGTTCACATGGGAAGAATTGGAAACAGGAAATATTTGCTTTAAAAAAATACTTAAACAATGATTCTATTGTCAAAATTGGGTGATACACTTTTGTCAGTTGACTAATCCATTGCTCTACTTTTTTTCACTATAAACAATCTCTCTTAACAGGGCTTCAAATACTAGTGTTTTAACACATGCTCTTTCTGTCTCTACAGAATGATGGACGGCTGCGTTTTAGCAAGCAAAACGTGGTTTATAAAAGCAGCAAGACGGGTAAGGTGGACAGCATCCCCGCTGGTGAGCTCAACCAGGCCCAGTGGAGACGAGTGTGCTTAGGTCACGGCATCAAGCTGGGCACCAGCACAGGACATGTCTACAAATATGATGGCTTCAGGGACACAGTGAGTGTAGTTTCTTTTACGTGTATGACATCAAGTACCTGCAGGATTCATATGGATTTTTTTCTTTTACAGTTTTTGAGGTTTAGAAGGCTGATCAGGCTCTCACTCTTAAGTCTGAACATGTCCTTATTTTTTCTATCGTAATGCGTCAACAGACTCTAAATCTTTCCCCCTGGTTGTATTTTTCTGTTTCTGGGAAATAATTGTTACCTTACATCGAGGAGAACAAGGCAACAGTGGAATATTACAGGCTGACACACACTGCTGGTTTCTTCAGCTCTGTGTTTATGACAATGGATGTAACAAAAGCAAGGGCACCGCACATAAACAACCTCCATCATGGGTCTGACATTTCCACGGGAAAAAACGCTACCATCTTGCGAAAAAGGCCACCACTTGAGCGTGTGTGTGTGTTGCTAACAAAAGTATGTGAATGAGTCGGCTCTTCTCTCCAGAGCTCCTAATGGGATTAATGAGGGAAACCAGCGCTAGCATGTGTGTTCCATAAACAGTGTAATCATCGGCTCATGTGAGTCAGTGTTTATGTCAATCCACTGAAACAATTTGGCTCAGAAGACAGACAAGGAAAAAAAGATTGTGGTTGTATTTGTTTTTCATCACCTTATTTTTTTCTTTCTTTGCCCCGCCGCTCTGAGTGTGCGGGGATTGTCAGCACGCAAGTAAAAAACTGGGATGGAGAAGCGGGTAAAACCTGGAGTCTTAGCGTCTCCTGGGGTTAATCAGTATATTTTTTGGGGAGATGGATCCTCTTGTCCCGGAGCGCAGGGCGTGATGTCATTGTTTATTATCCCACAGTCAGTGTCGGTAATCGGAAGTTGGCTGGAGGTTTAGCTGCTGGCGAGCCGTACAGAAGCTTTGATGCATCTGTCCTCATGAGCAAGAAGTTGACTCTGTGCCAGAGAGGCAGTTTTACAGGTCAGCTACAACTGTCTTCTGGAGGTGTAGAGGCATGTGCATCACTTCTGTTCATGCAGCTTTAAGGTGTAGTTTGTAATCAACCTATGACATCATTTACATTGACAGAGGGGCAATGAATGTACGTGCCCGTTGTGGTCGCATTGTGGTTAGATATCAAACTTTAATATGTCTGATATTAAATTTATATGAAAGCCAATTCCCGCCCCCCTTGGTTACTGTTGCTATGCCTGTCAAGCTTTCGCACCGGCATGTAAATATGGTGTTTTCAACTATAACAGTGAGAGATGTTCCGAGGGAAATAATAGCAAATTTCTGGAAAAATAGTTATCATACCCAAATATCAGAGAGAAGTCGACAGACAGGACTACGATACACATTTGAAAGCTACCTCCAGAATATAATTTGTCAGCAGAGTGTTGAGAATGAAGAGGAGATAAAAATTGAGAGAGAGCTCACTGGTCCCTATGCAAGCGCCAGACACCCCACATCTCGAAAATTTATGTTAAGGACATCAGGGGTTCCCAACCCCCGGGCCGTGGATTGGTACTGGGCCTTGGGTCATTTAGGACTGGGCTGCGAAAGCCAATAGGTGTCTGACATTCCAAACACACGCAAATCATCAGTTTCTAATGTAGGATTAGACAGTGGCCTTTCGAGGGAGGGGCTTAGCGAAGGGTCAATTTGACAATGAATTAGAATATTGATCTTCAGCTACTTCCATTATGAGAATCAGTTTGTCATTTAAGCCACTAAATGACAAACTGATTAAGAGAATTCTCTTCTCAAACAGTATCCGCTGTTTTTGTTGACTGTGTTTTATACCACTGAAAAAGCTTTTAGTTATCGAACATCTACGGTGGCCGGCAAGGGCAAACGTGCTGCAACAGCCCATGCGATTTTGATAAGAAGAAACGAGCTGCAAATTCAGAAACGATGCAAAGTCAAAAACACACAAACCCAGAAAATGCATGCAAAAGAAAAACGCTGCAAATACAGCCATCACAACGGGGTGCTCGGAGTGACAGGTTTATTATTAACGGGAGAGAGGGGGAGACGGGACAGTGAATTTATTGCTTCTCAGACTTTCTAATGTTAGACGCTGCTGGAGCGGAGCGTCTCTGTTGGTCATGTACTACTGACAACTTTAAAACATGAGCAAAGAACTCACACAACTTTTGTTGAGACACGGCTCCTGATCAACTGGTAGCTTTGCTAAAGTAACCGTTGCTAATTATAGCTTCCGTTAGCCGTACAGCTTAAGTTCACTTCAAATGCCTTTAGAGTTGAATTCTCTTTCCTTATTAATTTTTTTCCCCAAGTTCAGTTGGACTTTGCCAGAATCAGCCTGTATTTCATTTAAGCAAAACGCAAGTACTGCTGCTTGTTTGTGAAAAGTATTATTTAAGACGTCTGTCTGTTTTTTGTTAAATGAAAAAAAGGCTTTTTTTTATTCCACTAATTAAGATATAGAAAAAAGAACTTTTCCAGTGCTGAACTCTTGATAGAGTGTGGTTAGAAAATGTAGTAATAAAAGACATAAGGGTGATGGTAATGTAGGGTAAGAGTGTGTGCGTCTGTGTGTGTGGTGAATGGTGGGGGGTCTGTGTTTATTATGATTAAATGAGCTGAGCAACAACAAATCTGCCAAAACTGTAATGAGGAGTCGAGAAACACTCAACAGCAGGCCTGATGAGGACACTGGGAACAAGCACACACACACACACACACACTCCCCCACACACACACACACACACACACTCACACACACACTCCCACACACACACACTCCCACACACACACACACGCACACACACACACACACACTCCCACACACACACTCCCACACACACACACACACGCGTGCACACACACACACACACACACACACACACACACACACACACACACACACACACACACACACACACACACACACACTCCCACTCCCACACATAAACACAAACAGACACAATTTTTATGAATTTTCACATCTGGTCACACATGCTCTCCCATCAAAACGACATCTTAATCCAGGCTAACAAACATGCTGATGAACTGTAGTACACACACACACACACACACACACACACACACACACACACATTTACACACACACATTTGCACACATTGACTCTCTGGGCTCTAATTGGCTGTAATAACCTTATGGACAGGCAGATATCCAGGTGTGTAAACTCTGTTTCCCACACACAGACACACACACACACACACACACACACACACACACACCACAATCACTTCCACATGTGTACGTGCGTGTGTGTGTACTAGGACAGTGCCTGTGCGTGTGATTGAGCTTGTGTTTGTCGCAGTGTGTGAGTGTGTGTCCTCTCCAGTTGTAAGCACGCCTGCAGGATAAATAAACAGGCTGATTGTCAGCGGCGGTGTGGAGGGGTGGAGGACAGACAGGGCGGATGGATTACATTCACCTCCAGTGTTCCCAAGTGGCCACAGCGGCAGGCGCGGTTATAATTGCGTTGTGATTAATTAGCCCTCCATCCCCTCACTCTTTTTGCAGGGTGTTTTCCTAAGCTGTGATCCATTCAGTACCAGTGTGTTACTGCCTCGTTTACTTTAAGCCTTCTCCTTTTTCATTTCTTATGTCTCCCCTTTTTCTTTCATCACTTCCTCTCCTGTCAACTTAATTTTCTGCTTCACCTCGTGCAACCCTAACCTCTTCGCTCTCCCTCCTACCTTCTATCCTCCAGGACTTGGAGAAGATCTCTGAGTTTTTCAAGGCTAACTACAAGGTGGAGCTGACAGAGAAGGACATGTGTGTGAAGGGATGGAACTGGGGAACAGCAAAGTTCTCAGGTATAATACACTAGTATGTCCTCACCGGCTGGCTGCTGTACCTGGTTTATCATTGCCTGTCAAACCTTGGAAATTGGAAGCTACAGTGTCAAATTAACTTATTTCAATGATTCCCCAAATGATCTGTAAAGAACAGACCTCCAGAAAATTGGAGTGGAGTGAATTTGCAAAGTGCGGTTCCTTTTTTTAAAGCTTTAAAAAACAAGCTACCACTGACATTAGGTTCTCCTGTTTCGCTCTCCTTCCTGTTCACTCTGCAGGCCCGCTGTTATCCTTTGATGTCAATGACAATACAGCATTCGAGGTCCCACTGGCCAATGTGTCCCAGTGCGCTACGGGGAAGAACGAAGTCACGCTGGAGTTTCACCAGAATGATGACACAGAGGTCTCCCTCATGGAAGTCCGATTCTACGTCCCGCCCAGCCAGGCTGATGAACGGCAAGACCCCGTTGAGGTAAAGTCAGATGGCTTTCTTCTATTTCTATTTTTGGTATTTTCCTCCATTTGTTCTTAATTCTTTATTGATAATGTATCTTAAGTGTGTGTGTTTTCCTACAGGCGTTTGCCCAGAGCGTGTTGTCTAAGGCTGATGTGATCCAGGCCACAGGAGACGCTGTGTGTATCTTCAAAGAGCTGCAGTGTCTCACACCCAGAGGAAGGTAAACGCTCACAAAACAGCCACTCACAGATTTCCTCATTAATGTTTTCTCCCATCGGCTCGAAACTAACCCTAAAATTTCTTCAACATGGAACCATGGACCCAACATATGTCATGCTTGGTTAAGATTTTATCTTGACCACTGTCTCTTTCATCTCTCTCGTCCCCTCACACAGATATGACATCCGTATCTACCCAACTTTCCTTCACCTCCATGGTAAGACCTTTGACTACAAGATTCCCTACACCACCGTCCTCCGTCTATTCCTGCTGCCACACAAGGATCAGAGGCAGATGTTCTTCGTTGTAAGTCTCCTTTTTTTTTTACCCTAGATAAGAAACATTGCCTTGCTGCTTCTATTGCTCCTTCTCACTTTTTCTCTGTGATTTTTGTGTTTTCTTAATAGATCAGTCTGGATCCTCCCATCAAGCAGGGTCAGACGCGTTATCACTTTCTCATCCTGCTGTTCTCCAAGGAGGAGGACATCAGCCTCACCCTCAACATGAGCGAGTACGTTTTTACAGTAAAGGACACCATGATTTTTTTAGGCTGCATGTTGCAAAAGGTAACGTGTGCTTTAGATGTGTTTGGAGAGTTGCAGTGCTGATGCAAAAACCATCTAACAGTGATACAATCCATTGGTAATCCCAGAACCTGTGCGTATTTCAGATGCAATTTTTGGTGTAGTAAAGCTTGTATCCACTAGAGGGAGCCAGAGGTCTGGAGTGTTTGCCATGTGATTGCAAGAACTTCTGTTCCTGGCATGGCTATGTACAAACACAAGGAAGCTTTTGAAGTTTTAATTTCAAGATAGTTAACCTGTCCTGTCCTCTGTGTGTCCATCAGGGAGGACGTGGAGCGCCGCTTTGAAGGCAAACTCAGTAAAAACATGTCAGGGTCTCTGTATGAGATGGTCAGCCGAGTCATGAAGGCCCTGGTCAACCGCAAGATCACTGTGCCTGGAAATTTCCAGGGGTAAGCACGCAATAGAAGCATTCAAAGCATGTTTTCTCATATCAAATTATATCCTGCTAAACGTGCCTCAATTTTCCACAGCCATTCTGGCGCTCAGTGCATCACCTGCTCCTACAAGGCGTCCTCAGGCCTCCTCTACCCCCTGGAGAGGGGCTTCATCTACGTCCACAAGCCCCCCGTGCACCTCCGCTTTGAGGAGATCTCCTGTGTCAACTTTGCTCGAGGGACCACCACAACGAGATCCTTTGACTTTGAGATCGAGACCAAGCAGGGGAATCAGTACACCTTCAGCAGCATTGAGAGGTGAGGGGACGGAAAGTGTTTTTTTAAAATGTCAATAAAAAGGATTGTTAAAGTCTGAAAAATAAATAGAAACCGGACACAGGAAACATTCATTAGAGACTTGGATAAAGTGTTTACGTGAAACAGTATCTGTCTGTATACATATTTTAAAAATGTTGGACTATTCACTTATAAATTGTGTACAAACTGTGTTTTTGGTCCAAATGGCAAAAACTGGACTCATGGTAACTCATTAAGACAAAAATGCTCATAAAAAGGAGTTCTCTGAATAATGAGTGAAGAGTATGAAAGAGTCCAGCAACCATGTGTGGATGTTAACGTTTGGTTTTAACCACAAACTGAATTTTGGCCTGCTAATGAAATATGTTTCTTTATGTAGAGCTGCTTTGATTTGGCAGACTGTGCACAGCAGTGAGCCGAGCTGGAGCAGACACACAGTAAAATATGTATCCAGTGGCACTAGCCCCTTGTACACTGCGGGATTATTACGCCTCTGTTACGTTCTGTCTTCTATGTAAAACGCACGGAGACGGAATGGTGGGGCAAAATCGTTCCGCCTCTGAGCCGGCATCGGAGGTAGTAACAGGCGTCTGTGTGCGGAGCCGGCAGGGCGGAACAGCGCCATGTGTTTATTTGAAGCAGTTTGTTTACACGTCACACACGTTTTCCTCCCGCAACGCCAGAACGCTTTGTAAAAACACACACTGGGGTGGTTTTAAGGCGGCGTGGCTTGTTCCAATGTAACATGGCAAAGGCGGCATGACGCCGGAGCTTCATTACTGCGCTGAGGTGGAACCGCAGAGCAAAAAGTGCTGATTTTGACCTATTCAACGGTTTAAAATAGGAATAGAATAGAAACGTTCAAAAGCAAACATACTTTATATGTAAAACCTTATCTTGTTTTTTATTGAACTTCAGTGAAACATAACCCGTCTTTCATCTTTCCTTTTTAGAGAAGAGTACGGCAAACTGTTTGACTTCGTTAACGCCAAGAAGCTCAACATCAAGAACAGAGGATTCAAAGAGGTAACCAGTTTGTCTTTCAAACGCCTCCCAGTGTGTAAGAGAGGATTTTTGTGACACGAGTTTTGCCGACTGCCATTGAGATATTGATGCTTGTTGCCCTTCTCCTGTGTGTCTGTCCTCGTACCCCTGTAGAAGAAGGTGGGTATGGTCACGGGCGTCATGTGTGGATTAGACTCTTGATTTTATCGGTGTGGAGTGATCTCTGCTTGCATGGTGTGCTCCTGCGTGTGTGTGTGTGTGTGTGTGTGTGTATGCGTTACTGAGGATTGTGTCCTAAAATCTTGGCTTTGATTGGATGTCATGTTATGATTGGTGTTGATCGTGATAAATCCTAATTGATTTATGACTAATCATGGGACATGGGTGTTGAAGGAGTGTGTGACTGTGATAACTGATTGTGTGGGTGTGTGTATTGGTTTGCATCGTGCCGACTAATGTGTGGCCCGGGGGCTTTTGGTGTGCTTTAACTATCCCGAGAGCCGTCATCACAGCCGCTGCCTTACATAGGCAGTGCTGATTGCATTACCCTTAATGCTCTCTGTTAACATGTACAACTTCCTGGTCTGTCTGAAAACAAAAGTCCAACTCGGTCCCACCGGTAATATGGTCATCTGTTGCCATGGTGATGGGGTCAGGAGTGTAGGTCAATGAAAATGAATGGGGCCGCTCTCCATTTCCTGTGGGTGTATAATAAGAGCCTCCCCGACTTGTCTGTCCGTCCCGTGGCAGACACAGATAATGACGCATGGTGGGGCGGGATGAGAGGAGGCTTGGGTTTGGTCAAAGATAATTTTACAACACAGCCTTTCCTTTGTTTCTCTAAAGGTGTTATATTGAACTGGATGAAGGTGGAGACAAAGATGTTGGAACTCATGCAAGAATCACTTTTATGAACACATTTGTTCTGAAGCCAAACCTTTCCTTTTACTCTGGGGAACTATTCTACATATTAAATCTGACAAGGGCACCTATTTGGGATCAACAATTATTTATCACATTCTGGTTGATATTGAAGCGGTGTTGCATGAGGGCCAATGTTTTCAAAGCTTGAAATCCAACATGTTTTTTATCTTCAATTTTAAACGCAAACAGTTGGACGAGGGTCAAAGACAAGAAAACGAATCAACTACAACTTTGATAATTGATTAATCATTAAGCCCCATATTATGTAAAGGGGTTTGACAAACAAAAGCAAAAATTAACCATTCATCTCTGTTCAATTTTAATTGGCATTTCTAAAGGTTTCTTACATTTTACTTAGTAAATGATTAATCGATTATGAAAGTGTAAAACGGTTAATTGCAGGTCATTGAAGAGACTCCTGTGGTGATGCTGCCTTGGGGTATAGCTTTCTTGCATCTTGACCGTGCAGTTTACTTTCAGGGCATGAAGGGTAAGATTGACGAGTACAGCGACTCGGACGAGGACCAGCATGATGCCTACCTGGAGAGGATGAAGGCTGAGGGCAAAATCAGAGAGGAGGGCAACGACAGCGACGAATCAGACGGTGAAAGTGGTGAGTAACTGTCTCGGTAAGACGACTTAGGAAATACATGTTGTGTTCAGGAGATTAGAGCGTTTGATTGGGATCTTTTCTCTTCTGTTTAATTCTTTAGACGAGTCGTTTAACCCCGGAGAAGAAGATGATGACATCGCAGAAGAGTGAGTTACTTATACATTTTTTTTCACTAATTATAAAAAAGTGTTCTTAAGGTCATCATTGCTTCTATCACCCAGCTGACAAAACTTGTCCCATTTCCTCTACTGTTTTTCCCCCTCCATCAATCAGGTACGACAGCAACGCCTCAGCAAGCGACAGCAGCGACGACGGGGACGACAGTGATGACGACGCAAAGAAGAAGAAGCCGAAGAAAGCCAAAGTGGTGAAGGAGAAAAAGGAGAGAAAGCCACGCAAAGAGGTGAGAAGGCAGTCGTGACAGGGAGAAAACATGACAGAAACACATGAGGTTGAAAGAGGATGAGATTCATGTAGCAATTCTGATGGTTCACATTTATCTCACTCTTTCCTTCCTGTCATCATTGGGAGTAGAAGAAGCAGAAAGACACTGGCGGCCCCAAGAGACCAATGAGTGCCTACATGCTGTGGCTTAACTCCAGCCGTGAGCGAATCAAGTCGGAGAACCCAGGGATCTCCATCACTGAGATTTCCAAGAAGGCCGGAGAGATGTGGAGACAAATTGGCAAAGAAGAGAAGGAGGTGAGACAGGAGAACAGGGAGGCTTTATTTTTACTCCTCTGCCCTCACACATTAGATATTTAACTTCTATTTGACTGACACTGTAGTTGTGGCAATAGATGCAGTGTTTCCTCCAGGATTTTTTTCAGCAGTGGGGGTAGAGGGTTTTGTTGTGCCACTCATCATATCAAAACTATTGCTGTCAGATGATTTAAAAAAATCAATCTAATTAGTTTCTTCCACACTTTAATTGCACTCTCATCTTCACCTTATTAAGTTTTAATTCACGATCTACTTTAATCTAATCACTTTGCTTTGCTTCAGTCCCCTCAACACACCTGCACCTCTGCGCTCTGCACAGCTGCTGGCCCCGCCCCCTCTTTCTGTCGGTCTCTCTGTCTGCCTTGTTAACCGTCTCCATTATCAGTCAGGGACGTTATTAATGACGTAGCGATCAAAACCAGCGATCGTTACCAAATGACATCTGCACCTTTTTTTAAAAGCTTTATAAACGGCAACAATCAATACATTTACTGTAGGGACGTGCGGAGATAAATACACAATAGCTCCTCATTTCACTGCAATATTTTAGCAGCTGGCTGGAGGGTAATTGGCAGGGAGCTGAAGGTTTGATATTGAGCACACAGCTTGTTTAGCAAGGTTGTTTAGCCGGTGGTTATTTTGCACCCCTGGTTAGGCTTCAAAACTAGTCGAAATCACCTTTTGTCTTCACCATTACAGGCAACACCTGTGTCAGTGAGCCTAAGCTTATCTTAGGTCGAAAGGAACATGTTTTCTTTATCCAATTGTCCCATGATTTTTTATTTATTTATGTCTTTGTCTCTTAAGGAATGGGAAGGAAAGGCAGGAGAGGCCAAGAGGCAGTACGACAAAGCCAAGAAAGAGTACAACGAGAGCGGCGGAGGAGCGACCTCCAGCTCCAAGAAGTAAGGCGTGCAACAGTGAAACCTTGTTTTGTTTCTTGACTGAACCCGTCTCAACCTGTTTTTTTTTTTTCTCTCCACTCTTCATCCATTAGGGAGAGTAAAAAATCTGGAGGTAAAAAGGAGGAGAAGAAGAGAAAGTCCGCCGGGGGTGACAAAGACCGGGAGCGGGGAGGAGGCAACGACAGCTTCAAGAGTAAAGAGTTCATCGAGACCAGCGAGAGCTCATCAGACTCTGACCACAAGAGCAAGAGCAAGTCCAAGAGGAAGAAGGTAAAGCCAGTAAAGATGGCGGGCTGCAGCAGGGGCCATTATCAGAATGATCTTCATTTACGTGTCCTCTGGTTCACCACAACATTCAGACATAACTTTATAAGTGCAGACTGTGCAGATATGTAGATCAATGTAAAGTAATGCTGCTCTTATTAGGGTGCAACATGGGTTGAAACCACTCTTAAGTTTGTAATACAGAGTTGTTTTGACTGAGGTAGTGGACATCAAGTAGTCTGATGGTTTTTGATAAGTAAAACCAAACACAAACAGTGCCATGGAGGTGTTTATGTGCAGCTATTAATACTATCAATGGTAATAAGCCCTTATTCAGACAACAGTAACGATTTCTGTTGCAAGAAGAAGAGCCTAAGATATTTGTATGATTTAAAGTGGATAAAAAGCTTCTCAGTGTGAACCAGACAATCTAAGTGTTTTATGTCTGAATGAATCTGGACGTCCAAATTGCCTTTATTGGACATTTGATCACAGAAGAGGCAGACAGGAAATGGAGGGGAGGGGGGGAGGGGGGATGTGAAATGCAACAAAGGTCGCCGGCCTGAATGGACTTGTGGTTTTGGGACATTTTCTGAAACCACTTGGAGAAACTGATCGAGGGACAGCTGAAAGTGCAGGTAAGAGTTTGAGAGGGAGAGCGAGACAGCAAAAGAGACATCATATAATATGTATGTGTTTAATATGTTGTGTAGCAGAGCTCATTATTTAGGGGTTGAAAAATTAGAATACATAAGAGCGTCTTTTACATTACATCACATTGATGAGGATCCCTTTAGTTGTAACCAAGATATGAATTGCCATGCGTAATGCTACAGTATAATGAAGACACTGTTTCTAAATGACCTCATAGCATAGTGTCATTGGCTTTTCTGCTGTTGAAGTTTTTTCATCTTGCATTTTGGAAAGCACCCATGGTGTAAGGGGAATAATAACAGTCACTGAAGTAAAGCTTCAATTGGATCTCAGTTTAACCCACGTCTAAAAATCTAACTTTATCTCAAACAACATTTTTAAACCCTGCACGCTCACACTGTTTGTACCTCTTTCTTTATATTTTTAACCAGAAATCAGAAGAGGAAGAGGAAGAGGCTGTGTCCACACCTGCCAGCTCAGAGGAAGATTCCGACTAAACACACTTTTACCTGACGTACCAACACACACACACACCAAGGACCAAGCATTTGTACGCTCTGTGTTGATGTAACACAAACGGACTGACAGACCCATCAACAGGCAGACTCTACATGTTTTATAAGTCCTTCATCTTGTTACACTGAAAGCTCATGTAATATTTTATATTTGATTATTCAGTGAAACAGAGGTAATACTTGTGTACTGCTTTTCCCAGAATTCTTGGTTATTGTAGTTTATAGCACTGAGGAGTGTAAGACTTATCTGTTGAAATATGGTGGATGAGGAAGAGAGCAATGTTGTTCTTCCTGTGAAGAGCATTTAAAAGATGTAGTTAAATGGGGTTTTTTGTTTTTGCCATGTCATGTTTTCAGGATAAAATAAATAAATCTTTTTTTTTAAATAATCCTCGTCTTGCTCTTTTTTATTTATGTCTCCACGTCAGCAGCAGCTGTGGCCGGAGGCAGTGTGCTTCAGGCTTGTCCTTCACTTCCTGTGAACGCACAGATGAACTTTCATACATTAAACCATTCAGTTCAATCTGGACCATCAGGCAACTCTTCTTTTCTCAACCTTCACAGGCCAAATTCTTCCTCTTTTAAGGGTTTTCAACTTTCCTCTACTAATTCGTACTTTCAGCTAGAAACTCCATTTAAACATAATGTTCCACATCTTTCATACATTCTGGCCTTTATTCAACTTTTGAAATCTCATTTAAACTCTTTGAAACTACTTCAATTTGCACGAGTCATCTTTACTGCTAAAATTTGCACGAGTCATCTTGAACATTTAATAACACTTCATTAGTGTATTTGCACATTAACACATTTGAAGACTGTATAGCACATTAACACGTCTCCCTCTCTGTAGAGTATGTTTACATTTTAGATGTTAGTTTTATGTTTTAGATTTACTTAAGTAGGTTTACTTTTCAGATATATTTTAGATTGACTATAGTTGTTGGTAGAATTCCTGGATGTGTATATTCCTGTATTTATTTTCTCCTATCCTGTACTCGCTTTGATAACCTGCTGCTTTAATCTGTCTGTATGTCTGTGTATCTGTCCGTATGTCTGTCCATCTGTCTGTTTGTCTGTGTATCTGTCCGTATGTCTGTCTATCTGTCTGTATGTCTGTCTATCTGTCTGTATGTCTGTCTATCTGTCTGTATGTCTGTCTATCTGTCTGTATGTCTGTCTATCTGTCTGTATATCTGTCTGTATGTCTGTCTATCTGTCTGTATGTCTTCATGTCTGTCTGTATGTCTGTCTATCTGCCTGTATGTCTGTCTATCTGCCTGTATGTCTGTCTATCTGTCTGTATGTCTGTCTATCTGCCTGTATGTCTGTGTATCTGTCTGTATGTCTGTCTATTTACAGGGAGTAAATTATAAAAACCTTCAAACCCAATCATATTTATCCTATTTCTACTCATGTGTCATTCACATACAAACTTAATTCAAACTTAGAGTAAATCAACTTTTAACCTTGTTTTTGTTTATCCAACATAAATATGAAGTGTTGTGTTGTATTGCCTTTTGTTATTTGCGATGTAAAGTATAAACTTTGAACCCCACCACAGGCCTGTGGGTCTGCCTTTTTTCTCAACATACCACCTAAACACAGATTAATGAAAATACATGCAAAACTAAAATCTATCAAATGCTCTACATATTCTTCCAAACTCGCTGCACATGGACTCAGTTATAACCTTGTGTTAATGTTTCACAGCCTCTGACTGTAAATTCCTGTAGGACTCTTTTCCACAGTGGTGGTGTACATCAGGCCCTTTTAACCAGGCCGGGTGGTTTTTGGAGTGTGTGTTATCAGGGCATGTTAGATGGCGACGCTGGTCACTGTTGGAAAGACAGTGGTTTGAAACAGGAGGCCAGGGGCCTAAGTACACAGTGGTTTGTAAAAGGGCTGCTATATAAGGGTCGAAGAGAGTGGTTTTTAAGAGCCCAACACTCCCGGATGTGTGGTTCACTTCCTCTTGGACAGCGTTGGTTTTGATGAAAAGATACGTCCTCGCGCTGAAAGGCTGATGGGATGTCCTGAGCATGACCTCTCTCGTTTACTGAAAGTAACATGTTGTGTAGCCATTTGACTTCATTTTAAGATCTCTGTATATTCTCAATGTTTTTCAGTTCAAGTGGCGATGTTCCTAATTAGACTGCAACTATTTTCTAAGTCTTGTTTTGATCAGGGAAATAAGAGAATACAGCTACAGCCTCTTTCACACATGCACAAAACTCCTGAAAATTGACGTATGTTAATTTGGGGGGGGCTGCATGTGGGAATGAAAATGCTCAAAACATTTGACTTGGACTTTAAACAGGAGCTAAGCTGTCAGCCCACTAGTACGAAGTCTTTTCATGTCTGTGTGAGCTCAAATGTGGATGCAGCATGTCCATGTCTGAAGCAATCAGAGGGAGTTTTGCTGCTCTATACTCTTCTGTTTGCTTCAGTTACCTGGGTATTGTTTTCCGCTCTTGCGCTCGTTTTGCGGATACATATACACAGATACTTTGGAAGACTCCTCCTCCAGCACGCTCAACCCAGGTGCAACCGCTTGCCTAAAATAAACAGATTATTTTGAGTAGTTGCGAACATGGCTCTCACAGACTATCACCAGCTGAGTGCTACATCTGTGGAGTGCACATCAGAGTGTGTCTGGAGTCAACACCTTGAACTCATTGTCGTGTTCCTCAAACCATTCCTGAACAATTTTCGCAGTGTGGCAGGGTGCATTATCCTGTTGGAAGAGGCCAGCAGCATTAACTGTTTCAGCAATTTGAGCTACAGTAGCTCTTCTGCTGGATCCGACCACACAGGCCAGCCTTCGCTCACCACGCGCATCAATAAGCCTCGGTCGCTCATTACCATATCGCCACTGAGAGGTGCCATTGTTACAAGATAATCAATGTTATTCACAGCACCTGTACGTGGTTGTAATGTTATGGCTGATCGGTGTACAATATTTATCTGTACAAAGTTTCAAAGAAATCAATCCAATAGTCATTAAGATATTTCAATCTGCACCAAAGCCCATCATTGCCAAACCAGATAAAACTGGGAACAGAGGGAACCTGTGTCGTCTCTCCTTCATGTGGTGTGTTTATGTGTTTTGTTCACGTGATCTCCGGGTGTTTGTGTGCTGGCATGTCCTAAATGTAGCCGTCTGAGATGGATTGGGTGTGAATGTGTTTACAAAGATCCCTTCCTGTTACATGATGATCACTTTCCCAATGGTTTCCTCTTTCACCAAGAAATCCATCCAACAATCCTCCACTCCTTCCTCGTTAGCAGTCTGACAAATAGTGTCTCTTATCTGTCTCTTATCATGTATAGGTTTCAAAGTGTCATTATCTTTGTATGTATCATTACAGGAATGCTTACTTATATCTGTGTGATAAACGTATAGTCATGAGCAGCCAGGCAGCTTGTGCTCTTGTCTGTATGTCTAAAGCATGCACGTGTGTCTTGTCTTGTATTAGGTTACCATTAATTGACCACAAACATAATGGACCCACTTAAGAAATGACATAGTCTCTAGGCACATACATCTACTCTCACACATACACACACACACTGTCGCTGCATCATTACATTATCTCTCTGATGTGAGAGCCTAAATGCTGTCGGTGCTCATGAGTGTATTGAGAAGTGGTCGTATCACATGTCACATTATTGCACAGTTGTCAATAATGCCACAGTTTGTAATTTATTACAGCACATTTAGACTCAAACCTCTTAAAGGAGCCCGCGAGTATAGAATCCGATTTCTTTTGTCTATACTGTTGAGGTGCAGAAATGAAGAATATTATTTTTAATGGAGACACATTTTTGGAAAGTTTCTGAGTTGTTGAAAAAGCCAAAAGTTTTGTGGTCCTCCAGTCCGTCCTGTCTGTGATGTTGCAAATATAAAACACGACTGTTTGCCTCTACAGTCCTAACACGCCGTTTCTTTTTAAATACTCCTTTGACTTATTTATTTGCTTGTGTTTGAAAATAGTGACACTTTTTAAATAAGGCAGAAATAGTATAATTACTCAATAAGTCAGCAATCAATTGAAATATTTTCTCATCTCAGATGAGAAACAAAAGCTTACTAGCAAAATGCAAAGACCTGTAACTCCTTTTGGGTCCTGGCCCAAATTTTGCAAAACTTTATCTGGACATGAGTCTTAAATATAAAAAGTGTTTTAGAGTGATATCATTTACAAACACAGAGTATTCGATACGTACTCAGCGGGACATTTTACTTTTTAAAGATAAAGAGTTGTCTCTGATGAGCTATGTTATAGCTATGTAATCATGTACATGTCGCTACATTTCTCAGTCATATTTAGCATTTTGTATCTACATTTATGTGCACGACTTGTGGTTTATCAAAATGTTCAAATGTACATTTTTATTTAGCAGACGCTTTTGTCCAAAGCAATGTTCATCTGAGATTTAATACGAGAACCGCCAGAGGTCACAGTATACCTAAAACCGCCAACGGGTAAAATGTACCCGCTATAAGAATGTATTTATTTTCAAGGTACATTTATTTATCATTTTATAACACAAAGTTGTATAATGAAATGCTAGATGTGGTGTCTTTATGCAGCTTACAAAATGACAACATGACAATGAAATATATATATAACAATAAACTTTATTTGCAAAGCACTTTCTGAACAAGGTGCTTCGCAGAAAACAAACCAAAGAACAGCACATATAGTCCAGAGAGCTCCCCACCATCAGACTCACCTTCACTCAAGGCAATGAGTAAATCTAATGCCTGATTTACATTCATGCATCTCTTCCTCTTATCCATGTTGAATTGGAGTTTATGACTTGATGAGCAACCTGACGACACACAGTAGTAGAAAGTAAGGCGTTGTCATAGCAACATACAATGTATCAATCTAGACACGCAAAATGAACAACGCGAATATGATAGCGTTCTATATGGGTACATTTGAGCCGCTGGCGCTTATAGGTATAAATGGCCACTTTTAAAATCTGGCTTTTAACAGTAGGGGGTGATACTGAACACACTTTTAGGAAAATTCAAAGACTGGGGGGCTTGAATATTTCCTGGAAAAAATGTTATATACAATCAAAAGACAGCTGCGGGTAAATTTTACCCGTTCAACACAAGCAACGATCAAGACAGGAGGGAGGGAACAAAGTCAGTGGCGTTGTTTTTAAAAGGTAAACTGAAAGAACATGAGAAAAAACACCCATACATTTTTGGACTGATGCGTATGTAGAAAATCACAATGTACATTTACTTAAAGCAGCTGTAAGGAACTTTTGGTTTGTGTTGATTTTGGCGCCCCCTGTGGACAAACTTGCACCTCTTATCTCTTTGCTGATTTTGTCCTGCACATGTACAAGTGCTGTTTTTTAACAAAAAATCTCATCCTGCTTTCTTTTTCCGTCATATGTATCACTCACTTTAAAGTTTTGCCCTGGAAAACAGGAACAAAAGCAGCGTGCAGTTAACTGGCTCGTCTGACACCTACCCCCCACCAGCAGTTTCAGGCATTAAAAATAACTATGTGGAAATAATCAATCTTGTTGTTGATGGTCTGGTTCGCTTTTGTAGGTCGTAAAGAGGCATCAGAATTAATTTCAGTCTGTTTCATTACTAGAGAAAAACTCCTCACAGGAGCTTTAACTACTGTGGTACTTTAGTACTATTTTGAGGCACTTCTACTTTTCCATTTTCCAGGGCACATATCATACGTTTTACTCCACTACATGTAATTGCTTTGTAGATTTAACTAAATAACACAAGGTAATATAAGTTAATGTAATAATAAGATGTATTATTATAGAATTAAATTGTTATTTATTGATCACCAGTTACCTACCTTACCTAGTTAAGTTACCGACGAATATATAAAGTGATTTAAATGACCTTCACCATCTGCAAAATTAGCAGTAATCTACACTTCAAGGCATAATTAAAATCCTTTAATATATTTTAAATGATTCTGTAATGGGCCATTCTGAATAATAGCGTAATAATAACGAAACGTAAGTATTACTTTTAAGTCCTTAAGTTTTAGATGCTTATACTTTTCAGCTTTTACTCTCATGAAATTCTGAATGCAAACTTTCACTTATGTTTTCACACTTTGGTTTTACTTGACATGACTACTCCCTCCAGCTTTGGAAGGATGTATATTAAAACTGTTGCAAAAAGAGGCCATTTAGACAAAATGCTACAATTAAAAATACGAGCTTGTGCTAAAAGCTTATGTAGATTTCACAAAGCAGCCTGATCTTAGCTTGGATATTGGATCCAGCTGATGTAAAGTACATTTGGGCAACAGAATGAACTGATTGTTACTGACTCATTCATACATCTAACCAATTAACCAATAAATAAACAGTTAGTGATTACAGATTGCCAAACAGTTTTCCATCATCTTTATTTTGGGCAGGTTTGAGGTTTAGATCAGATAAAATCATGCAAAAATGTCAGAAACCCCACTAAAAGGATATCAGAGGGAAATGGATGATTGGTATATTGACTCTGAAAAGCTGTGTGTGTCGCCAAAGTCCATTGCTGTAATAAGCCAGAGACGCTGAGAGAAAAGAGGCATGGGAGATGGGGAGTTGTGGTCAGCACAGAAGGAAAAAGAGGGAGGGCCACTTTCACATTTTCCTCTCACTAATTTGAATAAAGGAAGGGGAGGTCCGGTTTGTGGCACAAACCAATGAAACAAAGAGAGTTAGGGAGGGACAGAGGCTAATCAAATATGCAATGAAGCAGATGAACACAGAAGAGTGAAAGACAACCAGTGTGACGATTAAAAACCACATTTCTTCTGCTAGAGTCGGCCGCTCTTTTACTTTGAAACAGCTTCACCTCCGTGCTTCTCTGAAAGCACCTGTTGACTTTAGACAGGAGAGTTTTCCCTGGGACTCAGGAGGACCCGACCTGCTCTGACTCGCGCTGACAAGCAGCCATGGGCTCCTGGGTTTGGGGCTTCGTCACTGACTTCTTCACCTATGAGACCACCAAGTCTGTGGTGGTCAAGAGCTGGTCGGTGGGCATCATCAACCGGATCGTACAGCTGCTCATCATCACATATTTCGTCTGGTCAGTGTTTGACTTTTTTCTAATTCTCAGTTCTTCACAGGTTTTAGATTAAAAGCTCTTGCAAAGATCAGTTCACCCAATTGACAAAAATAAGTATATATTTACACTGAGCATCCACATCTACCATGCAGTCTGTTTTTTTATTTCATTTGCCGAGGATTTGAGATTTCCTGCTCTCAGGTTTCTGCAGCCGCACCATAATGATGGAGCTGATGGCAGAGTTGTTTGCGGTGCTTAAAGCTTTGAAAGACAGCATTTGAAGAAATCAATATTAGTTTGCATTATCAGTCACAATGTCCCCAGCTTACCCTGAGACTACTTCCAGAAGAAATAATGTCCAGTGAAACTGTCTACACTTCCTAAATGTCTAGACACCACCTGTGTCTGGTGTTAGAAGATGCCTCATTCCCCCCCTTTAATTTTAGACTAAAGTTAAAGTGAAGTGAAAGTGAGGAGTGCAGGCTCAACCTTTCATATCTTAACTTATCAAACAGCAGGACTTCATTGTACACTGTATCCTGTATACTTAAAGAAAAAAGCAAAATCAAAAGTAAAAGTGCTCATTGTACAGCAGTGTTATATCACTAATATAATAAGTTATTTAGGATTATTGCTGGTGCATAAATAGAACAGCAGCGTTGTATTGTTGTATTCAGTCGATAGTAAGACAGTTTAAACTTGTGCTTAAACATTTTGGTACTTTTATCTTTAAGAGGATGTTTAAATAAATGTGTAAATGTAACGTACACTTATTTTTGTAAGATTAATTCCTAAGTGAAGTTGAAATACCTAAAAGTTTATGTACTTAGGTACATAAGTTCTGCAGAGAATCTGTGATTATAATGTTTAGTAGAGATACACAGAAAAGGTGATGCAGTGATACACGTTTTAGCAACAGGGACTCCCTAAATTTAAAAATCTAAAACTAGTTTTAAATGAAAAAATCTTTTTTCAGACTTTTGTCAGAATCATTAAATAAGTATTCTATGTTTCAATATAAATAAGATTTTAAACTTAGTAATAAAGTTATGATAGAAAGCAAAGATATTTCTCTCAACTTTAGAAACACGGTCAAACATTTATTTATTATTCAACAAACTATATATTTAGATTAAAACAGTTTCAGTCTGTCAGGGTTTTGCTGTTTTTGGGACATCCTGATAATAAGCTCTGTGTCATGCTCATAGTTTTCATAATACTGAACTAAATTAACAAAATATTAAATATGGTTTAAGGCTGGAGGTTAAATCAAAAACGTATTCACCTGCTGTTAAATCTTGTGTCCTCCGTCCTGCAGCTGGGTCTTCATCCACGAGAAAGCTTATCAGTCGACCGACACCGGCATCGAGTCCTCTGTGATGACCAAAGTGAAAGGCTTCGGTTACCATCACAACCATGTGATGGATGTGGCTGACTATGTCAGCCCACCACAGGTGTGTAAACCTGATCACACGTGGTTAACTCCCACCCAGGCGTCAACATGACCTTTGACCTTTGGTACAAACATGGCTTTTCTTCATTTTCTTGCATAATTAAATGATTCATCAGTCAGTTTTGTGGAGTGGCACACGTTCAATACCATCAATATTAGAAACCACTTGAAGATGAGTCACGTTAAAGAGCATGATGAGCTCACAAAGGCAAAGAGCGTTCTTTAGCCCACATTTTTTGAAGGTACTTGTTTATGTTTTCAAAGGGTTTAACCTGAGCCAAGCCAGTCATACAGGGTCAGTTATTGACGTAACAATATGTTTATATTTTTATCCATCCATCCATCCATCATCAATACCGCTTGCCCTATTCAGAGTCGCAGGGGGTCTGGAGCTGATCCCAGCTATCATTCGGCGAGAGGCGGACTGATCGGCAGTCAATCACATGGCTGACACAAAGAGACAGACAACCTTTCACGCTCACGCTCACACCTACGGGCAATTTAGAGTCACCAATGAACCTCACGAGCATGTCTTTGGACTGTGGGAGGAAGCCGGAGTACCTGAAGGGAACCCATGCATGCACAGGGACAACATGCAAACTCCACACAGAAAGGCGCACTTCATCCCTCCGCACCTTCTAGCTGTGAGGCGACAGTGCTAATCCCCTATATATTTGTATCCCACTGATATATGATTGGTACTTGGTTTAAGCTGATGCGCTTCATTTCTGGTGTCAGCATTAGTATCTGTAAGGAATACATCTATAATATTATCGCACTTGAAGCATCAGCAAGCTGACGTTGTGTCATCTTTTATAAGATACTTTTCATGATGAGCAAGCTGTCTGACAGTTTACCAGTTCATGTTTTATATCTGCCATGTGAGGCACAGTTTGAACATTGTATAATACTGCTGTGTTTCAGGGTGCCGGTGTGTTCTGCATCATGACCAAACTCATCATCACCGAAAACCAGTTCCAAGGAAAGTGTGCAGAGGTGAGGACAGATCCTGGTCACTAATCAGTTTCAGTGAATTGTAAAGTTATGATTACTTACTTGTGAAGCACTTCATGGGCTGAATATCAGGTCTCTTCTGAGCAGGAAAGCAACACCACGACAGGAAATATTCTCCCTTTATCCTGTTCTTAAACAAATGTGACTCAAGAGCAACATTTAAACCTAAATCCTTGTCTGCCCTTCTCTCTTGTTTACTTTTCTCATTGTTACTATGTGTACGGATAAATTGCTTAATAATCATTTTGTCCTAAAAAAAGCTTAATCCACGAATATTTCTCCCAAACCATCTACTCATGAGTCTCTGTGTTTCAGACGGGGAAGAGGTTTAGCTGTAACACAGATGAAGATTGTCACAAGCACTTAGGTTCCATCCTCTCCAATGGTGAGTCTGACTTCGATTTCTTTTTAAAACATTATTGCAGATGTTCAATATTCAATAAATCCAGTCAACTTGAACACCCGATATCAGCTGGTGCATATGTTCCCTCGCTCCACGAGGGATGCACAAATGTATTTCATTAGCATGAGATCATTAAAATACATGACTGTCTCCCTTTTGCTGACTTTACTGATTTCTTCTTTCTCTGATTTCTTCTTACGCCAGGCGTAATAACAGGTACTTGCCTGAACTCCTCCGATGGCTCCAAGGGTATGTGTGAGATTGAAGGATGGTGTCCAGCTGAGAATGACGGTGTTGTGGTGTAAGCTTTTCAAACACACGTACACGCAGATATGCACTGACATTTTCTCGACTGTCATCCTCACCTTTTCTTCCTTACTCATCATCTCCCTCAGCATGCCGATGCTGGATGTGAACAACTTCACCATCTTCATCAAAAACAGTATTCGATTTCCACTTTTCAATGTCACTAGGTAGGAAACACACAGGCATGAAGAGACATACATACTCAAATTTAAGCAGCTTAAAGAGTGGGTATTATGCTGTTTCACATGTTAAGACATATAATGTTACAATGCTGGATGTCCAGACTAAACGTGGGTAATGTTTCAAATCTGTAGGTAAAAGTATGTTGGCCTAATCCCAAGGCTCCTCAGCTCAGTCTGCAGGCTGCTGTGAACGCCAGGTTTCACACAGTTTTTTTCTACATGCTGTACTTTGTGACGTCACAAAGTGAAGCCTCAGCAGGCTTTGGAGAGCTGGCCAATCAGAAGAAAGCAGGCTTGTAGGGGTGGGGTTTCTTAAAGGGACAGAGCTGACTGAGTTGTTTCAGGCCAAGGCTGTATGAGGGCCTGCACAGTTTTTATCACTGTAAATGATGCTAAGCTACTCCACAGGTATCAGAGTGAAATATGATGCTTGAAATTAGCATAATGCCCCCCCTTTAAAACATCATGGTTACTTTGTTAGTGCAAAAAATGTGTAGAAAGAAATGCAATCAAGAAAACTTCTCATCATGAGCATTAAATCATTCTCTCTCAGGGGGAACTTTCCCTCCACAATGAATTCCAGCGAGATCAAGAGCTGCAAATACAATCCGGACACAAACCCCTTCTGCCCCATCTTTCGTGTGGGGGACGTGCTAAACTACACCGGGCAGGACGTGGAAAATCTGGCAGCCAAGGTCCATCCTCTTTCTCCTCCTCCCACCTCTTTTTACTTCATTCAACTTCATTCACTATCATCCTCGATGCTAAAGAGACCAATTCAGGTTAAGCGTGAATGAGTTTCCGGTCTACATAATGCAAATTACTTTATAAACAAGAGCATGGCCTGATCACATCAGCAGTGTTTGGTGCAGGGTGGAGCATGAACCACAAGTTTGCTCTTTACACCTTGCAAGGGCAGCGGTGCTGCACCCTGGCCTTTCTGCAGCACCGGTACGGTGCTAAAACAAAGTGTGGAGATCTGGTTTGGCTTTGCAAAACTTGTATTTACCATTCACTTGCAGGTGTAAACCCTCAAGGTGTATCTCTGTTTTCCTAATCCTTCTCTTCCAGGGTGGAGAAATAGGGATAAACATTGAGTGGAAGTGTAACCTGGACCTAAGCATTGACTATTGTGTACCCAAGTACTCCTTCACGCGACTGGACGAACCCTTTTCCAGGAATGCCGTCTCCAAAGGATACAACTTCAGGTAGTGATACTGTGTATTTCCTCTTAACATATTCTCGATATTGTTGGTACTTCTTATTCTTAACCTTTTCTCCTCCGCTTTGGATGCAGATTTGCCAAATATTTCAAGACAGAGAACGGGACTGATTTTCGGACGCTTCACAAAGCGTACGCAATCCGCTTTGACGTTATGGTCACTGGAAATGTGAGTGATTTGAATTTCTAAACACACTTTTTTGGAAGTTTACTTAGTTACACTTAGCACCATAAATGATGACTTGCACAGTTGTCCGTTTTAATGGCTAAATGTACATGATTAACATGTGATTTGTAAAGATTTTAAGCCTCTCTAAAGGAACAGTCTTACATTTTAGGGAAATATAAAGCTGAAAAAAGTAGCCAGTGAATTTTCTTAGAATAAAGATTTGATACAGGTTCAGACGACTAGCTTGTACCTAACACAACACCCTGCAAAAACAGAACTTGCGATTTTAAGACTTTGTAGTTTGTTAACTAGTGATAAGTCCTACAAGGTGGGTTTATTAACCTGTTTAAGCCAGGCTAGCTGTTTCCCCCTGGTTCCAGTCTTTAGGCAAAGCTAAGCTAACTAGTGGCTGTTGTAAGGATTATGTTGGGTACAGACTGCAAATAAACTTGTTTCCCAAATCGTCAAACTATCCAATTTAAGACCCCCTCCAGTGACAAAGTGTTTAACCTTGTGAACATCTCCATGTGGTGTTCTTCATGTGCTACAAGACATATCAGGGACAACATAAGCAGTCATCTCCATGGCTGGGCTTTTAAACTGCAGTGTACCAAGGACAGGCTGAACAACACGTTTTCAGATTGGCAGGTTTAAGACGTCATAAACCTAAGGAGCCAATCCCGTTAGTGGACAGGGTGACGCTATGCATATCATTATGTGCAACCTATAGCAACCACTTCAGCGATGCACGAGCCAGCTGTAACCGCCATCGTAATTTTTGCAAACTCACTACTGACTACTAACGTTAACGTTACTACTGCTAATGACTACAATTCAAGCTGGTTAAGTTTCAACAAGTTGCCACTAAACGATGGCAGAGACGTGTTTTGTTTTGGGCTGTAATTTTATGAAAGGAGAAACAGAGTACATTGTGGGCGGGACTGTGATAATATTCTTGTTTTGATTCTGGAATTTTTAATGAGGGAGGAGGCGGAGATGCCTTGGGAAGATTTTTACAAGGTAATTAAACCAATTTTGCAGAAAAAACATCAGACAGGATTTATTATTTCAAATAGAGCATTTTATATGTCTTAAAACATGACTGGAGCTGCTCTTTAAAGTATCCATCAACGACTCCGACTTGTGGCCCTTTGGTGCACGTCATCCCCCCTCTTTTCTCCACATATTTCCTGTCACTTTTCACTGTCCTACCTAATAAAAGGGAAAAGGGCCAAAAAATAATCTTTAAAAAAACTTGACTTGACCTGTTTGGTATAAAACTGACTCCCTGCTCGTCTCCTCCAGGCAGGAAGGTTTGACACAGTCCCGACACTGATCAACTTGGTCGCTGCCTTCACCTCTATTGGACTGGTGAGAATCTCTGTTCTGGCTAAAGATAATTAAAATGTATTTTTCTTTCTTTCTGTCAGCTTTAGCTACATATTCTCCTCTGTGTCGACAGGGCGCGGTTCTCTGTGACCTAATCTTGTTGAACTTCTTGAAAGGGGCCGAGCAGTACAAAGCCAAGAAGTTTGAAGAGGTATGAATACAGCTGCATTTACAGACACTGACTGCAAAGTGATAGTGACAAAGAGATCCAGTCCAGGAGAGCTTTTTCTGTGAGAGCGTCATCACAGATTATCCTTCACTGTTTTGTCCCTCCAGGTGTCGGATGCACAGATTGAAGCGTCTTTAGCTCAAAGCCCAGGCAGCCTGGTGTCACTGAAAGGAGGCATCAAGAGCTCCTGCGACTCTGGAGCCATGTCCCTCGCCGCCTCTGACCAACAACTTTGACTGGCAACAACAAAAACAACTGAAGACATGAACTTTCCCCCTTCTCTGTCCCCTTTCGCAGGAAAATTATAGTTGTCAGTAGCCTGCTGTCAGTTTTAGTTTGGCGAGTTAATGAAGATGGGGGAATATTGCTGCCATTTTTCCAGTTTTTCAACTGGAAGTGGGAGTCAAAAGACTATGACCTTGCAGATCAAACCAATAACCTCCACCCTTGAGCAAATCTTTCATCTAAGAATAAGTTAAATTAAGACTGTATCAATAGCGGTATAAATAAAGCTTCTTCAAAACTACAAGCATTAAACTCAGATGGAAACATCCAGTAGTAAAAATGTTATTGTATTGTAAGCGGTTTCATTTTAAAGCATCTGAACTATGACACATTTCAACTTCCTGTTTGCTTGTATTAAAGCTGAATACATCCTCTTTTCCCAGTTAGCATTGCTTCAACTATACAGAGTTAAACATGATTAACATTAAAACAGTGCTAAAAGCGTTTCATGAGAATTTCTCTTCCTTTTCATGTTCACACACTCACATACACCGCACTTCCTCTCCACCCTGCACAAATAAAAGCACTAAAGAGTGTCCAAATGATGTAAAGACATAGTATAATGTAAAATTAATAATGACGTGTGTGAGTGAGAGAGAAAGAGTTATGAGAGGGGGCAGCAGCAGGATAAATGTGTGTGTGGCTTGTGGTTTACAAGTGGGCCATTAATAGTCCACTCCTGGGCGATGACGAACAAGAGGAGATGTTACAGACTAATGGACTAATGTAATTCTTCTTTTAAATAGTCTTATTTGAAAGGAATCCAAAATTATCTGTTTTCTCACCGGTTACTCACACATTTTTATCTCTCACATTTACATAATTCTCTGTTTCCTGCCCTCATCGCGCACACACTGCACACTACAGTCCGTCTCCTCCTCCTCCTTGTTTGTCTGTAAAACTGTGACCCGGGCACTAATAGACGAGCCAAAGAGCCTCTTAATGGCTCTGACAGTGATTTACAAGAGAAGATAGCTATAAGGGGAGGCCACAGAGGAATTGACAACAGTTAGCCACAAAGTTTGATGAACTAATTTAATCACACAAATCGATATAATGCATGTAATGGAAATATCAGGATATGATACATGGTGCCATAAAGTCGTCTGAAACAGTTTCTGACTTCCGTTTTGATTGTGAAACATAAAAAGCAGATAATGTAGCTACTTCAGATGGAGAAATTGACAAATAAAGAGCTTTAAGGTGACGAGCAGCCCCGCCTACTCCCTGAACAAAGTATCCAGAGCCGTTTCGACAAGAGTCGCGTCAGTACAGGTCCAATATGCTCCATGATCCGCCATTGCGATGTCGTAAATCTCTCTCTACGGCTCACTCACTCACTCACTCAGTCAGTCACATACAGACCCATGTGTAGAGCTGACCCCGGCGGTCAGCCAAAAACAGAAGAAAAAAAGGATGCTAATTTCATGCCTGTTTGGTAAATACGAAGCTACAGTACAGTTTGTAGTTGCTTAGCTTAGCTTAGCATTAGGGTTAGGAACAGCTAGCCTGGCTCTTTCCAAAACTTATTGGACATAATGTTATCCACCAGCGCATTTAGTGTATTTTTGAAGTTTATAAGGATTTATGTACCAGACTGTACCAGTACCAGTACCAGTGCACATCACTGATACAAGCTGTTAAAGCTTAAATAGATTATATTCGTAAATTCGTAAATATAATATGATATTTAGTGATAACTAACCACTGGAATATGCAGCCACTCCTTTAGCTCTGAACTCACATCCCTGGGGTTCATTTTCTGTATTGAAGGACAAAGAGCCATTCCAAATAGACAGAGAGAGTCAGGGTCACAAACAGCAGAACAGAGAAAGAAGTATTTGTGAGTTTGAAATAGGAATAAAATATCTCTGCTAGAAGCTCTAAAAGCGGGTGGGAGAACATTTACTCCTGCGACCAATTCAATTAAACACTTTGACAAAAACAGTAGAAAGGGTAAAGAAATCCTCTTTAATTAAAACTGACAGGTAATGCTTTAACATCATTGTCCTTGTGAGATGAGGAGGTCAGACTTGAGCCTCTAATACAGCTAGAAAGGTCTGACATGCCTCTTTTATATCTTTAACAGCACAAAGCAGAGGCATTAGATGGTTGAAGCTGCAAAGGTTTAAAATACACCCAACAGAGAGGTGGTCTGAAGAGGCCAATAATATTCAGAGGTGTTTGAAGTGTCCACATAGAAATCTAGTCCACAAAAGTCTGTGTGCACTGCAGAAATACTCCATGAAAAAAACCTTAGTTGTCCTGTAAGTCTTAAATCCAGGTGAGATTATGATGCATTAATTGATATGTCATTGTTAAATGACTGTGATATGATTGGCCTGATGCGTTCTTCAAAACATCTTTGGACCAGATGAAACTGCCTCTGAGACAAAGTTTGCACGTTCACTATCTGAACTTCCTCCCAGTGTTCCTCCTCTTAAGAGCCCGAATCCAGGCAGGGAGGGCAGGCCGGCGAGCTGGTGCCACCTCCTCCATCGCTGCCTGCTCCACCTCACACTCGATCACAGAGTCCTCCTCTGCTCCTGAGTCCTCCTCCTCTGAGTCTGAAGTGTACAGATCCAGTTCAGGAGGAGCTATGGTGTGCACCTCCTCTGAAAAGCGAACCCGCCGGTTCTCCTCGACTCGCCTCTGATCCAGATAGGCATGAGAAGAAAAATAAATAAATGAAGATGAACAGGAAAAGGCTGATATAAAACATATTTACCTTTTGTCATTCAAAAGCGTTATATTTAGTAGATGTAACATGGATCACTCATTAGTGCTGTTAAGGTTAATTTCACAGGGCAGATTATACAACAGTTAGTTCCCACCAAGTTATCTGATTGGATAAGAGGCATTCCATGAGTACTGATATCGAGCACAACATCACTGGGACTTTTCACTCTGTGTATCACTCCGCCTCAGCCAGGTGTTCTGAATACTGTTAATTAGCATTATGGCAGACCTATATGTCGAGGTTGATTCAGCTGGTACCTCTGAATCACACAGCAGACTCTTATTTCACTGGTTGATGATGGCTGTGCCTACAACCGAATCACAGCCATGATTATATTCAATACAACATCAATACCTTGAGTGTTATATTGCTTAAATAATGATTTGGGGTTTAGATATTTAGGAGTATTTCTTTTAATAACACTCCTTTTCCCTTATAGTTAGTGACAAATAACTTAATTCTTTTAGAGATATTTCTTTGAAATTATTAATGGATTTTTTAGCACCAAAAATTAAGCGTTTCCAATTGTTGAAAACAATTTAATCTATTTATAGATGTTATTGTGCAAAAAACAACTTCATTGTATTTACCTTAGGTCTCCTTCAAGTTGTGTGTATGTACAGACTGACATCTCCCAGCTCCTATACTAACTAACATACTGGTTTATGTAGTTGGAATATGAGAGATCAATATACTTGAGTGTTTTTCAACATATAGAATATATATAATATATATAATTTTAGTTTTTTCAAGTCTCTGAAGCGGTTTCACCATCAACAAGTAAAGAAGCTGTTAACAAGATTTCCCCTTTGCATCGTGGGAAAATGGTGTCAGCACTGCACTTAAAAAAAACCTGGCTGAATTAGGGAAGTGGTATTGATTTAAGACTCAGTCATGGATGGCATTTCTGTACCACAAGGAGGCAGTGTGACACACAATGACTCTTTATTTAAACTCACCCTTTTTGTCTCTACTTCCATTGAGGACTCTGAATCGTGGGATATGGAGTGTTTGAGGACACCCCTGGGTGGAGTAGAAGACGAAGGAGAGAGTGGTAGAGGAGACGAGTTTAAGATGTATAAAGGCACGACGTTAGGGTGAGACTCCTCTGCTGTCTCCTTCATCACCTGGCTGCTTGGAGATGTGGACCCCTCTGTGAGACGACAGACAAGAGAGATGAGATTCACACTTTTTAAAGAAGATAACAAGTGACAAAAAAACAGATTGTTTAATTGTTCTGACCTGTGCCTGTTGTTTCTCCATCGCTTCTCCCTGTTTGCAGCCTCTCGTGTCTCCTATCAGCCGACTGATGCTGCCTCTTCCTATTGAGCTGGACTCTGCTCTTCAGCGCTGAGTTGTCTAGAAGATCTATGGGCTGCAGTTGTAAACAGATAACAAGGTTAGAAACACACGTCTTAGAGTAAAAATCTTGAACACAAATGGTAGAAAATGGGGTTAAGATTGTTCAGCTTTGGTTCCATCTCTTAGTGTGAATTAAATCAAAGTATTGCTGTCAGAATAGTTAATAACTTCATTAATATAAAAACTAACCCTTAAAAACGTAGCAGGTCTACTCTGATGTGCGCTCTCTTCTGACTGCATATCTGATTGGGTGTTTCCGCTCTCCATTGGTTCTGATTGGTCAGCCTCACTGTGAACATGCTGCTGTTGTTTTCCTGCTGAAACCTCCATGCTGACATGCGGGAGAGCAGCCGGAGTTGTTTGTCCCATGCTGACATCTGAAACTGGTGCCGCCTCAGTGCCCCTGAAGCTCCACTGGTTGTTCCCATCATGATGATTTGATGGGATTTTGAGCTCTTCTGAAGGTCTCTGATTGGCTGAAGGGGCTGATAGGTTTGGGTTGAGAAACTTGGCCCACTCTTGACCTGTTACGATCTCGTCCAGTAAGCTGAACGAGCCCAGGCCGAACTCAAAGTCTCCAGCAGACCTGCAACCAGAGAAGAGCTTCTGTGAAATCAATCTAGCACATATGTTGACATTCAGTTTTTACTTATCATATTATTATCTTATTATCATATAAAAATGTTAAAAGAAACAATGCATTCATACTAAAAGGCTCTCATATTCCCTTCTCTTGATGAACATCAGGCACAGAAGTTTGTGTTTACACACTCCCTGATGGATTTATTGCTGCTGCCTTAAACACTCTGACATGTCGCTAAAGACCAATCAAATGAGCTCAAAAACTCTTAATAGACACCACCTATTATACAGATGTATTTAATGATATGTTATTAATACTAAGAGTATATAAAGTGGATAGAATTGTTATAATTGTATTTTTTACACAACACGCAGTGATCCTGGTCATGTGACCTTGTAGTTGTCATGTTTTCATATGTTTTTTATTACTTATAGCTACATTATCTTAACTAAATTCATATCAAATAATGTGGGGGTTATTTTCTAAACACAATATATATATTAACATATAATATATAAGTATAATATATATAGCTATTTTCAATAATAGTCAAATCTTAGTTAAGCAAAAGTTTCCTCTTGAATGCTGCGTTAGGAATAACTGCACGAAAGAACCACAAGTGTATCATTCCACGTCTGAAAATAGTCCCAACCTGTCTGAGTATTTGACAAAAAGTACATTGACCTGCTGTTATGGGAAATCAGAGAACCTTTCTTTTGTGATTTGTTGTTTTATTCATATTATTTATGTCTTCAGCAGGAAAATAAGGCCTGTGAGTATCTCTGAAGTTGAAAGTATTGAGAGAATATTATTATTATCGCTTTCTATTAGTCTTTTTATAATACATTTGCTGATTACAAGTAAAATATTGAATAAAGCCAGTTGTCTTATCTTTCAACCTTAAAGGGGAAACGACCCTATATGGGAGAGTGTGAGTATGTCTCTTTAAAGAGTGGCACATCTAAGTAACATTAACTCAAACACTGTTCTAGAGAACTACTTTTTGAAGGGGATTTTGCCTTTACCCCACATTATTATTGTACTTTTAGAAAGTTCATGTATTGGGCTGGCTGAAGCTCAGCAGTAGAGTCGGTCGTCTCTCAATCGAAAGGTTGAGGGTTCGATCCCTGAATGCTACAGTCATAGATACTGATAGGAGATTGGCATTGGCATAAATGTGGGTGAATGTAACAGTAAGTACAGTCCATTTACAATCCATAATAAGCATTAAAAAAACAGGATTAATTAATACAGTAGCTAAACTACCACACAATACATCAATTAGTGGCTGGACCATGACGAGCACTTACAGTTAAATGCAGCTCACACATCAGAGCATCAGTGATAGTATTAGAATATAAAGTGAAACAACACTTACAGGAGCCGTTCGACATGTACGAGGAGTCTTCTGCCTTTGTTACTTTAAGTACATTGTGCTGACAGTGTTTTAACACTTTTACATTGTGGTGTAAGTTTAATTAAGTAAAGCATCTGATTACTTCACTGATAAACTTTCCTCACAATGCATGCTATGAAAATCTCATAAGACTTATCTCAATGCAAAAGTGTGTCTAACAAGGCGTTGATGACAGCTGCTGTCAGTGTCAGGGGTGTGTTTGGCACATTAAAGGGAACAAACATCAGACCTCTCTAATATCGCAGCCGTGGTTGCAAATACCTCACATATCTTACTCCTGTTGCTTTTGGCCTTGGAGACGAATCAACAATACCTGACTGAGAACTTGTGTCACTCTCACTATAGTTCTGGTTCAGCCCATTTCATAAATGTTCTTACATTTTTAGGACACTGTGTTGGTTAATTACCTCATATATCCTTCGTTAGTGCCGTCCTCTGTGTGTGCAGGAGTTAAGTTACTGAGATCACCACTGTCTAGTGAAGAGGGGGTCCTTTCCTCGGCCTTATCTGATGTGTTGATGAGAGTTTCTGCCGGCATAAGCTGGTTTTGATGTAAAATCTGTGAATTAAACATGTTTCAGTTTCACTTTGATGATACATTTTAATTCTGACAGTAGATAAAAGTTAAAATCATCTACTCACTCCAGTTCCTTGCTCGCTCTTCTGCTTGTCCCCCTGTGCATCTTCCTTTCCCTTTTTGCCGAAGCTCCCCTGCCTTTCCCTCCACCTCTCCTTGATCTTCTGAGTCCATCGCCTCGTTTTGTTCTCAGACTGTCGCTGCTTCCTTCTGGAGCTGCTGTTTGTCGTCCCGGTCGGCACAATCTGCAAGTCCTTACCTCCAAATCCTCCATTTCCCACATGCAACTCTTTGTCCTCTTGACTTCCTGTGTCAATATTTCCATCTGTGGGCTTCAAGGACCACACGTACGTTTTGGGTGTGAATCCCTGACCCTGGTCCCGACTCTGACCTGTACTTACAGCATTTTTATCATTAGGGGTGTGACTGCCAAAACTCACACTCTCCCCATCAGTCCTGTCTGAGGAAGAGACATTTGCATCCTTAGGTGATTTAGCAGGAAACAGCTGCCCTGTTCCTGTCTGTGTGGCCTGTCCCAACACCCTGTTCTCACCCGTGTCACTATCAGTGTTGTCTTTCTGGGTGGAGAAGGAAATAAGACCCCTGTCCCCTTCACTGACATGACCTGGTTGTTGTATTTCCGCAGTAGAGATCCCAAACGCTTTAGAAGGGAGACCATTAGTGCCAAATCCATTTACAGGGCTGCTGTTCACTCCTTGAACAGAGGCTCCTCTCTCTCCGTCCCCCCCAGCTGTGTCGGGTACAGGTGTGTGCTGGTACACCTGGCCTTCTCTGCCCGGCTGGAGCTTCAGTCTCTGCAGCATGGACTGCACCAAGGCCTGAGTGTCTGTGGAGTTACGTGACTGAGACATTTAGGAAAAAACCTGATGTGTATCAAATCCAGAAAAGCCTGACAACGATGAGTATGTGTAAACAAAACAAAGTAGTCCTCTAGACGGGGACGGATTCCACGCAGTCATTGGTGAAGCGTTGCTTTAAAAGAGAAACAAATAAACGAAGTACAGAAAAAATAAGCTTTGTGTGGATCACGTCACCCTTTTGTCCAACTCCTGTTGTTCATTCCTCTCTGATGGTAGTTTCCCTCTTTTTTCACTTTCCAATCTTTTTCCATTATACTATTTTCTCAGTGCAAATATTAAGACATGTCCATCTCTTAGGGTTTAAAATCCTCAGCTCAGTTTCACTTTCATACTGCCTCCACTCCTCCATAGTCCTCCAAAGTTTCAGCAGCAGTCTCTCCCTCTCTTCTTGTGTTGAGCTGACTTCTCTCTTCTCGTGTCTTTTCAAACTCTCTCCCTCTCGCCAAGTGTCCGTAGTTTCAGCTCACAAAGGTCGTTTAAAGTCACTCCCCTTCAGTAACTGTCATTTCTTTCAGCAATGAAGGGAGGAGAGACCGTGCAGCGTTCCTCAGATCTGACACCTTAAAGCAGACCGACGAGAAAGACCAGTGAGGTGAGATAACTGTGTACTGAGTGACTCCCTCTGCCCATCTTTCTATTTGCCCTCCCTTCCTTCCCATTTCTCTCTCTGATGCCCTGACTTACACATGTGCACACACGCCCTCTCTCTTCCCACCATGACCCATGAGTAGTAATTACAGGGCATTTTTTAGCCAGCAGCTGCTATTTTTATGTCTTCAGAATAAAAAAAAACACGACAGTCCCAGCGATGACCTTTGGAATAACCAGTTTTAAAGGATCTTTTTAAACTCCAGCGACTTTGTATGGACAAATCTTTATTTGTTAGCCATCAGTATATATAATACTGCCTTCACCCTCGTTTTTTATTTTTTTAAAATGACATTATTATTATATAATTAGGCTTACATGAAAATCAAGTGCTTAATATTAATGTCTTTTTTATTGTCTTTATTTTTTTTGGCAATACATATATATAAGATAATATTGAATGTTGTAATGTTAGTTATATTTCTTGTGCATGTTAAATTAAAAATTCAAGGGGGGTTGATTTTGTGAAGTGCATTTGTTTGTACAAGTTTGAAGGAAGTGATACTAGATCAATTCACGTAAAAGTAACAATGCAACAATGCAAACATGCTCTGTTTGTTGTCATACTATACTATACTATATTTTCCCTCCACAATAATAAAATATCAAACAATTTCGAATGTTTAACCTCCATGTATTTAGGACAACGCGTTCTGCAAATACCTAAGCGCATTTCATTGATAAAGATGCAGCTGTAAATGTCAATTTAGGAGCCCATTGCGCATGCGGTGAGTCAAACGACGCCCCTTTGAGTTACTGGCGTCCTGATTGGTCAACAGTGCGGAAGCGGGTAATGGCGGCGTAAACAACGAAACGATTCGTTCTGAGACTGCTTCTGTCATGCCGCTATGGAAATTAAAACTTAAAAATCAAGCTACAACTATACGGAGTATTTTTTCCGTCATAGGAGGGTTTCTGCTCGGTTTGTAAACTATTAAAACCATCTAGTTCGCTTCTTGGTGATGTTTAGCCGCTGGTTTCTGCTAACTTTTAGCCAAGTTTGCTAACTTAACGGAAAATAAGTATTTAGTTGCTAGAAATGGACTGTGTCGTTACGGGAGGAAACGTGAAAGGTTAGAACACATTTCGTGCTTACTCAGCCCCATCTTTAACTGGAACATGGGTATGTGACAATAATTAGCTGTTCATAGTAATGATGTTGTTTATGTTTATGTACGTACCGTCTAGTGTTGGCCAAAGCCATCCACTCTCTGTCCAGGATCGGCGATGAGCTGTATGTGGAGCCTCAGGAGGATGGGGTGAGCTGCTTTGTCAGATACAACACTTCCTGCCATGCATATCGGCTTGTTGTTTCCTGTTGGTGTACTCAGTGGGCCAATGATTAGTACTTATGTTTTTTTCCTCTCTCTTGTAGCTTGCCCTGCGGTCTGTGAACTCCTCTCGGTCGGCTTATGCGTGTTTCCTGTTTGCACCTCTCTTCTTCAGCAGGTGCAGAATGTGTGCGTGTGTTTTCATGACACTGTGATGTGTTTGTGTGTCTGAAGAAGAAAGTGGGTCACTGAGCATCACATTTTTTTGTCATGTCTAGGAGCTTTAACTTTGCCTCCTCTTTCTTGTGCAGGTACACCACTCCCAGTGGCCATGCCTTCCGCTGCAAGATGGCAATAAAGGTGTGATAAGAGGAAAAGATGAGCTATGATTCTCCTAATGCTTTTTACAGTTTGTGTCTCTTATTCAGTGCATTTACATGGGCTGGCGTCGTCTTTGTCAGTGGTTCCCAAGCGTCTTTTCTATGACACTCTTCCATAAAGCAGATAAACTTAGCAGATAAACTACCACCTGTTGTTTGATACTAACTGATTAAATGTTAAGTCTTGGTCTCTATTTTTCTTTTGTGAGTTGTTTTAGTCAATTTTGCTCTCAGAAGTTAGATGTTTAATCCATCACGTCTTGCAAACTGTCTTGACCTATAAATGCTTACATTGCTGCCATGGTGGTATTGCTTTGTTGTTAGCTGTGTGGATAGTTTGCAAAACGTTTGGGCTTTCTAGCTTTAACTGTTGCACCTGCTTGTAATTTCAGAGGGTGGAGCAGTTGTATTATTAGATTTAAAAACTGTTGTGCAAGTGCAAACATATAGTTTTAGATATTAGACTAAAGTACAAACCTGTCCAAAAGGTATTAATTAATAAATTGATAAACGTAAGTTGATAAAAAATGTTGCATGCCAGCTTCAGTGTATAGTATTAGCCAAACATCAGAATATTGTTGTGCATGTAAACAGAGTCATAGTCCTTGTGTATATTAAGTGTTTCTTTCTTCCTATGTCCTTCTTTGTGCGAGTCAGAGTGTGCAGGCTGTATTCAGGTCTCTAGCATCTCTGGAGAAGACAGTGGAAAAGTGTCACATCGAGCTGGACGAGCAGAAGAACCGTCTCACCTTCACTCTGCACTGCAAACACGGTATGTGTGCTTCAATTCCTCCTCAGACAGTTGACAGTGGATGAATTACAAAAGGAGTACATCTTTTTTACACTGACACATTTAATTTGTTGGAGCACATCATGCATTCATTGCATTGTATTCTACGTGTTTCTGAGTCGGTATTTTCTCTGCAGGCCTCCTGAAGACACATAACCTGTCTTTCCAGGACAGTGAAAGCTTGCAAGCAGTTTTTGATAAGGACAGCTGTGCCAATGAACTCAGATCCCAGCCCAGGTCTGTAAATCTTTCTTCATTCCTTGTCATAAAAATAAAACAGCTTTTCTTCCACGTTCAACCTCGAACCCGCTAACATTTGTCTTTCCTATTGCCTTGTGTTTGTGTGTTTTTAAGACCATGTCCAATATTTTTGGGCTAAATTGTGTTACCAAAATAATGGTAAATTATTATGAAGACAGGAACCTGCAGTGCTGACTTGAAACAATAGCAAACTGTTCCGTTTTTCCACATGTACTCATTTTTGCTTGACCTGGTCTTGTCCTTCCTCACTGACAGCTCACTTTCTGTTTTCCCTCGCCCCCAGGCTGCTGGTGGACACGGTTGTTCACTTCCCTCAGTCTGTGGAAGAAGTTACCGTGTCAGTGAGTGATGAACGGATGTGGGTCAGAAACCACGTAGAGGAAGAAGCAGGTGAATCTGCCTTTTTTTTCCACCCAGCAGTTACAAACGTATTTTGATTTTGTGAGTGAAACTGTTTTACAAAGTTATAAACCACTGCTTATTGCTTAACCTTTGGGATATTTTATTAATTTAGTAGCACAATACTCACTAAAAATCAGGGGCGCTTTTTAACAAATGTACAGAAGTTAATAATGGTGTACAAAATTCAAATAGCAGTTAACCAGAAAATACGACGCCTCCGATATAGAACAAACATTTCTTGAATGATCATATTTACTTGTCCCACAGCCCTTGTGAGTCGTGTTTTTAAATGAGCTTTGTAGTAGAAAAATAAAGACAAGTTCTTGTTGTGTTGCTGTAAATGACATGGAGGAATAATGAAAAAGAGGGACAGAGGAATTATGCTAACCCAGTGGAGCCCCTTAGTGGTAGAAAGACAGAACAGCGAAATTGAACTATCTCTGCTGCCATTTGCAGAAAGGCTAGTTTTTGTAACTCTGTGTTACAATATAAAAATATATAGTTTATAATATAAAAGATGTAGAATATAGAAAACAGAGGTTAAAACAAGACTTTGATTTTATCCTCCATTCACTCTTACTTTTCTTCCTGTCTCCCTCTCAGACCACTCCAGGGCCATGCTGACAGAGCTGTGTCTGGCTTCAGACGAGTTTGACCATTTTTCTGTTCAAGCTCAAAACAGCGTCACTTTTTGTCTGAAGGAGTTACGGGTGAGACAGATGCCAAGAGAGGGATGACGGGGAAAGAGAATATGAGGTTTAGTATGGAGGAAGAAAAGAGACCTGATTTGTTTTTGTCATTTTTCTTCCAGGGCTTGTTGGTGTTTGCAGAGTCAACTGGTCTGCCTATTACTATGTATTTTGATGAGCCAGGAAGGTAAGCAAGCTCACACACAGATGTTATTTGATCACTTGCATTAATACAATCTAAGGCTGCTTCTCATGGTTATTTCATTAATATAAATGCAGATTATATTCAAGATTAATCAATTCCTTGTTTTGTCTACAAAGTATCACAAAATTGTAGTTCATGCTCAGCCCAAAGCAACATCTGCTACTTTTGTCCAGACAAATGACATTAACCCAAAGCCTACAATTTAAGATTTTAGAGCCAGAAAACATTACTGAATAAAGCTGAAAAGATTAATCTGTTGTCATTTTATTGATTAATCATTGCAGCTATAATAAAATGTACTAACGCCATGTATGTGTGTGTTGGTGTGTTCCCATCAGCCCTGTTGTACTCTCAGTAACAGACAGCGTTCTGGAGGGGAACTTTGTGCTGGCGACACTTTCTGAGGACTCCAACCACTGTAAAAACAACGCTAGACGGTAACGCTCAAACAAAACTGAATGTGTCAATGGTGCAGGGAAACTGTTGTTATAAGATGGTATTTGTATTATGTGGTTTTGGTATTTATGTACTTTTGTCAGCCAGGCTCAGAAACGACTGCTGGCAGAACAAAGTAAAACTATGTAGCCTTTCATTGAAAACATTTTGTCAGTCCTCATGATGTAACAGACGGGAAATCCTCAGCATTTTTTCTGCAGAGTTGCCACCTGGTGGAAAAGAACAAAAATGAGGACATCTGTTATGAATACCACCTAAATGTGTTTCCTCTGAGTGCAGAGTCAGCTTACTGCAGGATGTAGGTGTCCTCTCTGCAGCACATCTGGCCTTTGAATTAGTCTAATTAAAGTTTGTTTGCAAATGCTCTTTAAATTGACACAAACAGAAGTTTAGTTCTCAAAAATTGTTTCTTGTGTCAGGACTAAACAGGCCGTTTGGATGAACTTTAAATCCTCTTAAACTCCACACAAGTACTTTATTTAGACATAGAGTTATTACCTGGTTTTCTTTTTTTCAAATCTTCCCATCAATAGCAGCACCTTTGATGTGTAAAGACTGAATGAACTAACATGTAAGTGTGCTGTCACTGAGTGAAGCTCAGTTTTTCACCTTTACCTTCCTCACTGATGTCGTGTTTTTTTCCACATCCTCAGGGGGCAAACGCTGCCGCCGCCTCCTCCTGATGACTTCATGAATGACGACATGGACTCCTACATCATCGCCATGGATACCAGTATGGCTCTAGGTCCCTTAGCGACAGGTCCACCCACACCACCCTTAGACGTTTCCACATGTTCAAAACAGCCCGCTGCAGCCAATCAGAGGACAAGACTACACAGTGAGGAGGAGGAAGAGGAAACGGAAGATCCAGACAGGCCACCTAATAAGAAGGTTCGCTTTGCATATTCATGATTTAACTTCAGTTTTTTATGAATTAATTAAATCTTTGTAGCCAAGGAAAACTTGAGAGCATATTAAATTTTCTTTGCAAAGCCACATGACAAAACAATCAGAAAGCCCTACTGAGTGCAAGACTATTCAAACAGAGATCTGTGTATGTACTTAAAAACACACTACATGCAAGACGTAACTGTTTGAGTTTGTGTCTCCTTCCTCCCTCTCCACCCCTGGCTTCCTGTTTTGCTCTTATTTGAAACTGCTAATATCCCATCTTTCGGTTTTTGGCAACGGTTGTGGCATCTGAGTCAGCTTAAAAAGGAGGTGGAAAAGTGTCTGTTTAACACTTTGGACATGAGTGCAGACGTCTAGGGTTTTGTGTCAACAATTTTTTGTTCTTTCTAATCATGTCAGGACCAGTCAAAAGGAAACTGTTCTCAGATTGTAACTTGCAGAAATTACTGCACTGATCAGACTTTTTTCAGTGCTGATGGCAATAACAATACCTGAGCTTAAGGTACCACCTGACACAGAGTATAGGTCTGATTCTGACAGAGACTGGGATCATCCTTTGATGTCTTAAAATTGGGCTCTACATAAACTTTGCTTACGTTAAACAAAACCTAAGTTTGCAGATATTGCAGGTATCCGTTGAACTTGTTCGCATAGCCAGTGTGTAATACCTCAAAACTGCTGACACTTCAGCCTCACCACGCTGGCGGGGAAGCTCCCTCCTTCACCAAACCTGGCGCTTGGAGAAGCAGTACGCACACATACTATAGGAGTCAATATAGAATAGGATTTGCACAGGGGCTGCACCGTGGTGATGTTGTTAGCGCTGTTGCCAGACAGCTAGAAGCTTCCTAGTTCGAACCCCAGAAGTGGGCCTTTCTGTGTGGAGTTTGCATGTTCTCCCTGTGCATGCGTGGGTTCTCTCCGGGTACTCCGGCTTCCTCCCACCGTCCAAAGACATGCTCGTTAGGTTCATTGGTGACTATAATTGCCCTTAAGTGTGAATGTGAGCGTGAGATGTTGTCTGTCTCTGTGTCAGCCCTGTGATTGACTGACGATCAGTCCAGAGTGTACCCCGCCTCTCGCCCAATGACAGCTCGGATAGGCTCCGACCCCCCGTGACCCTGAACAGGATAAGCGGTATAGATAATAGATGGATGGATTTGCCCAGCATCAGCCCCATTGTCTCTGATAGTAGCTGTTTGAGTCATTATTGAACAGATGTCAGTACTTTAGCAGTGCTTGTCTATTTCTAATGTAACTCTCGTGACACTCTTTGCCTGTGTTTTTGTTTTACAGTTCTGCTCCCTGTTCTTCGGGTCAGTGCTTCCTGCATCCTCTCAGATGACGACTCAACCAGTGACGAGTCAGGAAGTGTTGGCGAGTGACAGCGAGGATGACTCTCAAGCAGAGTGACCTTGGACTTGAGTATGGGAGGAGAGCAATGGACTAATGTGAAAGCGAGTGAATGTGTGAGCTTTTATACACCTGCAATGCCAGAAAAGACAGACATCCTGTTACTTCATTTTCTATCTTTACCGGCCTGTGCTGTTGTGTGCAGGGATTATTTCTGTTTGAATGGCTGACAAATCCAAAGACAGTGGACAGTACAGAACGGGATGGCCACAATTTTTTATTGGACTATAATGTTAAATAATGGATTATGTGAAAACGGACGTGAAGCACTTCCTGTTTATTTTGGTTCAGAGTTTGTTCAGAAGAGATCAAGGTGCAAGAAATTGGCTCCTCTAAATAAAAGAAACATATTTTTCAAACAATGTAAAAGCTATTTATTATTTATGTACATGTCAAGAGGTTCAAGTATCAAAGGTTTAGGATGAGGGATCCCAGCACATAAGTAGTCCAATTAAAGGCACAACAGAAAGGACGATGTAGAACACCTCATTATCCCTTCAGATCCAACAACAAAGATTTGTTTTGTCAAAAGTAAGACTCAGCGTAAGTCTCAGAAGATCTAAGCGTCTGCGATCCGGTCTTTGCAGGTTGAGGTACATCACTGCTCCCTTTCTCCTTTTGCACCTGGAAACTTTTTCCTCTCGTCTGCGGTTTCCTCCTCTCTTTTTCCAGCTCCTTCTCTCTCTTCTTTCTCAGCTTCTCCTCCTCTTTCTCCTTCCTCTCACGCTCCCTCCGCCTCCTTCTCCTTTCCCTGGAGCTCAGTTTCTCCTCCTTCTCCTCCTTGACTGGTTTCCCTGTCCCGGTTCCATCGCTGAAATCCTGAATCAAGATTTTGGGCACCTGCATTTTTGTCTTGACCTTGTTGGGTTGCTCTCCTCTCAGTCTGCGGAGGAGACCAAATCGTTTAGGGGGATCGGACTGCTGCTGCTGTGCGGGGGTCCCCTCAGTAGCTTCTGAAGTCACATGAGGAGATGGTTGTGTTGGGTTTAAAGCTCCAGGATTGGGTTCTGAATCGGCGTGTTTAACATCTTGATGATCAGAGATAGATTGTGGTATTGTGAAGAGATCCTCAGAGAGCCTACGCCCCAACCAGGACCCACGTGAGCCGGGTGACTTGCGGACACAGAGATCCCCAGAAGACAGGCTGCTGCGATGCTCAGGGATATGCTTTGGGCCGCTGTCACTCTGCTCAGTCTGATCTTTGGATGAGTGAGAATCTTCGTCTTGGATTTGTGGCTTCCTGTCAGCTTTTGGTAAGTCTATTTTATCTGAAGAATTAAAGACGTTGTCCTCTCCTACAGTGTTTTCCTCAACATTGTTTGTGCTTACTTCCTCCTCCACACAGACCTGGATGTTTGGTTGTTGAGGCGCAGGCTCCTCAGAGGTCCTTACTTCGACTGGACATGTCTTCGCATGAGGCTCAGTGGTGAGAGTAACTTCTTCAGCCTGTGATGAAGGTGTTACCAAGTCAGCAGCCTCCTCTTGTGTCTGAGTTTCTATTGGTGTTTCCTCTGCTTGTGTTTGACCGTTGTCAACCTGTTCCTCTGAATGTGCAGTTAAGTTAGTTTCTTCTTCTTCCTGTGTCGGTTCAGAAGCTACAGTGTCGCACTCTTTCTCTGAACTTGTGTCCGTCACTATGTCGTCTGCACCTGCTATTTCCACTTCAGGGTCTGCAGCAGCTACTAAGTCAGGGCCTTCTTTTGGTGTGATGCATTCAGGTGAAGACAGACTTACTGTTTCTGCTTCTGTCTCTGAATCTACATGAGCTTCTGAATCTGTTTCTGCCTCCATTTTCTCCTGCATGGCTGCATTTTCCTCCACCCTGTCTTGAGTCTGTGCCAACATGTCAGTTTCTGCCTCTGCTTGAGCGTGAGGCTCCTCTTCCATTGCTAATGTCTCTCCTAATGACTCAGAGCTGAGGTATTTTCCTTCAGACGCATCCGTCCTCTCTGTGATAACTTCTGTCTGTTCTTGCTGTGATTCTGTCTCCACTGTTGGATCTTTGTCACCGCTCTCCGTCTCTGAGCCTGCACACGTCTCACTTGTTGTTTCAACTACTTCTTTAACTGTTTCCACCTGCGTCTGTTGCTCAATTTCAGTTTCGGTGCCCTCCTCTGGTTTCTCATCAGCCTGAATGATCTGTTCCTCACTTGGGTCTGCACTTCCTTCCATCTTTACCCCTTTGTTTGAATCTGCATCAGCATCTTCCTGATTCAACGTCTGTTCGCCCTCCACAGCAGCTGTTTGTTCGCTCTCTGCTACTTGTTTTACCGTCTCTTCATTTGAGTCTTTCACTACTATTTGCTGGTCTTTGTCAGAGTCCAGCTCCTCTCCCTGTGTGGGGTGAGAGGTGTGTTCAGGCGGCAGAGGAATATTTTGGTCAGTCTGATCTTTGGCTGGATCTTGCGGTGGTTCTTCTGTCTCTCCTGAGCATGTTTGACTTTCCTCTGTCTCTCTTATTTGATTTTTCTCCTGTTCATTTACTCTTGTTTCCACTTGTTCTGTCTGTTCTGTTATTATCACTGTTTCTTCTACATCCTCTGTTGGTGTGTTTTGAAGTTTGTCCTTATTTTCAGGTACTTCTGAAATGTCTTTCTGTGCAGTTTGTTCATTCAGATTCGGCTGACTTTGTTTCTGATCTTCGTCTGAATCTAAATCCTCCTCCTCCTGAAGGCCCTGCACCTTCTTTAAATGTGACCCCGACCAGCTCCTCCAGTCCTCTGTTGCTCCCATTGAGACATGCCTTGTGACTCGGCCTCCGCCTCCGCCTCCGCCTTCACATTCGCCAGCGTTAACCTTTCCCCCTTTCCTCCATCTGTGAAGCAGGGAGGGAGACAGAGAGAGGGTGGAGGCCGAGCGAGCCAGAGGCACTGACAGGTTCCCTTTCTCTCTCTCTCTCTTGTCCCACTCTTCCTCTTTGTGTCGAGCCCTCGCCCAGGCCATCCGGTATCCATGGCAGCGACCTCTAGGGTCAAAGGTGGAGGAGGGTTTGTCTTTCCTCCACTTTTGTAACTGCTTCTCCGTTTGCTTCTCCAGATCTTTGGCTGAGAGCTGCACCGAGCACACCTGAGAAAGAGAGAAAAACACTGGTCTTACTTTTTGCTGGTTGTCCATGCCCTGTTATTTCAAATTTAAAAATGGCCACATCGTGCTGAACTTTAAGGCAACATAAACAAAAAGTCCTTCAAGTGCTGTGGATGAAATTGTAAATCTGCTGAGTTTGCGTGTCAACAAATCCATCTCAATCATAAAGCTACCTGCTGAAGTCTGTGTGGTACAACCCAAAGCTCAGTAACAAGACAGTAAGTACATCAAATTCTCTTTCTCTGCTACATCAATACACAAAGCTCTTGTCTCTAAATTACTGATAGCTCCCTAGTTTTGCTCTAACCTCGGCTATAAAGGCGTCATCTTCCTCCTGGACCTCATCCCTGACGCCCCTCAGCCTCTCCAGAGTCTCCATCTGTCCATCGCACTGCCTCCTCTGCTCGGCCCGGCCCAGCACCCGCCGCACCAGCACCACCGCCACCTGCAGCAGCACCCGCACACCTGCACGGAAGAGACGACAACAGGTGCAACCTCTATCACATCATTTGCTGTAAGTTATTTCTGAAAAAACAATTATTCCACAAATGGATCTGTCTCATCTTAGTGTATACCAACAGATGCAATACAACATGATATGATTCCCCACAGCAGCCTAAAGAGAGGACGTACCGTGGCAGAAAAAGAGGTCCCAGACTCGCAGCAGTGTGTTGAAGGGCAGATGACGTGTGAAGAGACACATCAGCCAGTCGGTGGCGAACATGAGCGGCTCAACGCCGTGATGCTGCAGGTGTTTGTGTACAGCTGGACACGTCCTCTTCAAGACCCAGGTCAGCATGGCTGCATCGAAGAGGACGCCCTCCTGCAGGAGCACACATGCTTAGACAGATCAGGAAAACACGGATCCAAGTAATAGTATATAGTAGTAAAATAGTGTAACATCATTCTAATTCAATATACTAGCCTACCTGTAACAATCAGTGTTTGACAGGTTAAATAGGTAAAGATAAAGCAGTTTCAGGTATGTTATGTGTATGTGTGTGCAGGTCCTCACCAGCAGAGGGCTGTAGTATCCGGGCAGGTACTGCTCACTGATCTGAACCAGACACCAGAAGGCCTCCTGCCAGGGTCACATGAGGTGAGATGGATCATAAAATGGCAATGGGTCAACATAATTTAAAATAATAGGTTATTTAATTTTTAGACAATTATAAGTATGATGAATTCTGACAGTTAGCCTTGTTATTTTTAGGCTTGTGACTCTGAAGCAGTGTTTTTGTTATGAGACACGATGTTTACATCTTGGACAGACGGGTAAACTGTGTTATTGATCTCTACCTCAGCAGGCATGTTCATCAGCAGCACTGCAGCCACCGGCCCCTGAGCCTGGCAGTAACCCTCCTCTGGTTGATACTGAGTGTAAGCTTTCAACACCCGGAACAAACCACGCTGCCTGCAGACAAACGAACACAAACCACACACTTACACATCATGATTGTGTTTAGATAAAAATCTCCTTTCAACAGAAAAACAAAGGAAAAAAGTAACAGAAAGATATACTGTTTGTGCAGCTGAGTCAGAACTAAGTGAAAAAAACAGTAGTAATACAAAGCTGTGTTTCCTACCCATGCCCATCCTTGGAGAGGAACATTTCATGGAAAGGAAACTGTCGGTCCAGGTCTCTCTCGATCACATCCACCCAGCTCTGCAGAGCGGGATGCGAGTCGAGAGACTAAACAAGAGACAAAACACACTCTAAGTCATTTGTGTACAAACACTAGACTATTTCTAGCTTGTATAATTAGCCACATAAAAAGTCTACTTTGCAAATGTCATGAATATCTACTGTGTGTGTCATGCAGTAAACAAGTTTTTTGTCAGTGCAAATAAGGTCAGTTTACTGTGAAATACAGCAAAGAATAGAAGGAAACCCTTAAAAATAAGAAACTGGAATCAGAAACATGTTTTATCCTATTTGCTTGACAACTTGACATTAAATTGTTTCATACATTTCCTGATCAATCTAATAATTGTTGCAGCACTAGTTACTCTGCATCCTTTGCTGTGAGGCTGTTGCACGTTCTTTACTCTGTGATGCAGGTGCTGAAACATTGTTAGACATCTGTGGTTGTGTCTGCTGATCTGAAACATTCACCGCAGTGACAGTGTTCAGGTGCCTTGCCTGGTAGAGTTTGTCATTTTGTTTCGTCCTGTCAGTCGCTCCACACAGCAGAGGCCAGCACTTCGCTCTGAGAGAGGCTGGGATGCCTTTCTGACACTGAACTTTGACCTAATGGGACGTCAGTAACAGACACAGAATCGGGTCAGAGTCGGCATGTTTTCAGTTGCATTAAATTATGACAGTGTGACAGTGTAATGCCAGCAGCTAAATGGAACACAGCGTGCTCCTATTGTGACATGTCAAAATATCTTCCATTAAATATTATCTTCATGTAGCTTGGAGGTGTATTTACAGTGGGACACACCTTACTCGTCTTCTTCAACAAGATGCGATCCCATTGGCTCATGATGCTTATCCATTTGGCCTCTCTCTGCCTGACCAACTCAGGGGCCGGGCCCACCACACACCTGACACCAAACAACAAACAAAACAATGAAAAAGATTAGGGCCTTTTTCTGCAACTCATTCAATGACTTTAACATGTCAAACAGACTGCAGAGCTTTTAGTGAGTGTGCAGACTTGCTGCATGCATATTGGTCTGTTTTCATTATACAAGACAGCGCTCTGAAATTCAAGACAGGAAACAGGAAAACCACACGCTAGCAGTTTAAAGTCTCCATAGCAACAGGTCAGGATGTTATCAACGGTGAGAGGCTTAAGAAGGCAGGTAGCAGTTTATTTAGATCATCTTATCCTGAATATACACAACAATATATACAATTTTTAGTCCAACGCAAAAATATGAAGTAAACTAAAACTGAAAAACGTATTTATAGTATACTATTATCTGGACGCAAAAATTATAATTCTTTTTAATTACACCAGGTACTGTGGAAACACCATTTGTCTCTAAATAAAAAGTCTCTTTAAAAAGAGAATGAAAAACAGAGAACCAGCCTACCTGGATTTGAAAACTGACAATTTCAATGAGAGAACAGAAACCGTTCACATGCACAAATGTGGAACTGCTCACCCAGCTGTGGATCCATTAGTCACAATGAAGCCAAACCGATCCGTCTCCGGCTCCAGACCGACCTCTGACCCTGCGTCAGATCCAGAGCTGTCCTCTCCCTCCACCGTCTTCTGGGCTGGACTCGGCAGACTCAACATCTTACAGAAAGAGACGAGATGGAGGCTGTGTGATCTAACATTATGATCGTGTATGGCTACCTTTGAGACTATGATGACTTTACAATACTTCCTTCAGTGAGACACCCTGCTCTGACTGGGGTATGTGCACGTCATTGCTGGTAGGAGTACATAGTACATGTCTTATAGCCGAATAAGAAATATCTGTTTCACTTAATAACATTTTAAATATAAAGTACATGCCCTTCTTTTTGTCTTCATCCAGTCACGTTTATAAAATCTGTTGTCTCTAAAGTTCTTAACATTAGAGTAGTTTAAATCAACTTTCTAACCTCACTCCAACAAGTGGACTTTTTTATAATATCTGTGAAAATATTAGTTTAAATATATTTACCTTTTACATTTCCATCATGTTTGATCACACGTTGAGGGTAAAGTCTGAGATCCTTTCGTGATGACACAGGAAGAAAAACTTCCTCTCTCCCTCTTGCTCATTTGCTCGCTCTCTCTCTCTCGCAAGCGCGCGCTCTCTCTCTCCATCTCTCAGTATTACATACTTTACATCCCTTTTTTGGGGCCTTTATGGCAGTAAAAACAACTTGTTATGAAATACAGTCCTTTTTTTTGCTGTCTTGGAAGTGATGCTCACTTGCTCAAACATGATGCATCAAACATGACATCAGAGTGAGTGATATATGAATAATATTCTCCGCTCAATATGTCCTTTAAGGTACTTCCTCTTGTCTTAACAAAATGCATGCTGCTTTCGCGTGCTGTAGGAAACAATGCAATTATACGTGGCCGAAAGTAATTAAAAACAATTGCAAAGTAACACCAAGAGAACTTTTATTTCTCGATTACCTAACTGAGACTGGGGATTACGAGCAGCACTTGAATGCGATAAATACATTTGCGCAGTTAAGGAACCACTGTCTGTCTGCGTGTTGTTCGTCAAAAACAACTGTGACAAAGGTAAGTGTGGTAGAAGATTATTATATAGACCAACTAGTCTACAGTTTACGTCAAGCGTTGAGCGTTAGATTACATTATTTTCTATGCTGCCGTCAGTAGTAAGGGTTAAATTGGGTATTGTTTCCCCAAAAAGTCTCGCCATCCTGAAACAAAACTTCACAAACTGGTTACTGGTGACATTTATAAGCAAAAGGGAACAATTTTGAGTTGATTGAGCCCTAATTTAAATTCCTGTAACATACCCTGAATGTCTAACTGTTGTGACAGTGAAATGGGTGAGCGACGAGGATATAGTTTATTATCAGGTAAGAAGGCACAAGTTAATAATACGAAAATATATCGTCCTAATATACCTACGGAAATAATCAAAATTACGAATTTAGGAAAAACTAGGTGGTGATGTAACCAGAGGCAATTTTGATAACGGTTAGGTTATTTAATTTGTAATGAGGCGTTAAGGTCATATCATACAGATTGTAAATACGGATACTTTCACGGCTAAGTAGCCCATTTAGCGGAAATGCTTGCCCACAATAAGGTTATATTATTCCGTGGTAAATCTCTCTACAGTCGACATTAAATACGGATGTTGTGTTTATTTTACAGCCCAGTCAGCTATGTAAATCCCGCTTTATATGCTACCGTTTGTATTTGGTTTCACTTCAATGACGCCTTTTAATATTTGGGAAGATTGGAAATTACCTCTTAAATAAGTTTAATTTAACGTTTATATGGTGTGGCGTTTGTTCCAACAATAGGGGGAAACAATCTTAGAAAGTCCGTGAATGTTTCCACATCATACAAACTAGATGGTATTTCGTTTTTCCCATTCTGCCGGCATGCCGTGAATGGGGCAAACTGCTGACGTCAGAGGAGGGATTTGGGGCGCCAGATTAGGCCTACAGGATGCTTGTGCCCAGTCAGCTGCCAGTCTCCCTCCCTCTCTCCTCCCTTGTTTTCAGTGAAGAGTGTTTTCTGGGTTGCAACAATGGAGGTTTCCTGTATCTGCTGTGTACATTTTAGTTCCTCTATCGAGAATCAGCCAGGTCAGAATGATTTTCACTGTCCCTCTTTGCTCAGATGTCTACTGCACTGAGTCTGCGTCTTCTCCACTGTTACTCCAAGCCAGGTACTTCTGAAGCAGATGTCATATTAGAATGATACTATCTATATGCACAAAATGAGCATAATCAAATCACATCTGTATGTCTTTCCAGGTACATTTGGACATGGTCCTGGTGTCATGCGGCCCTTCAGTCTCAGTGTGCAGAGAGAGGGCTATAGTAAGTACTGCTATAAAACTATTAAATCAACAAACCAGGAGCTATTCATATGAGGCATTAATAGAGGAGTGACCACATGTTTGAAATTATCTAACCATTCCCTCCTCTCTCTCCCTCTGCTCTCCTTGTAGAGTACGTAAATGCCCAGGAGCTGCCGACAGACCTGAAGTCCATCACTGACAGGGCTGCCACAACCCTCCTTTGGACTGAACTATTTCGAGGTCACACATACATATCAGACACAAGCAACTAATTTATTTTCAATTTCCAAGTGATAAGGTATCAACACATTACCAGCAAGCCAACCTGAGCTGTAAATAATAGAATCACTCTAGAATTTCAAAAACATCCACCAAAATGGCCACATAAATAATGTCACTGATCATTCCAGTTTTAGTGTCTTTACCAATTTTAAACAATTTCAATCTTTGACAACAACCTTCCTGCAGGTTTGGGGATGACCATGAGTTACCTGTTTCGTGAACCTGCTACCATCAACTACCCGTTTGAGAAGGGCCCTCTGTCCCCTCGCTTCCGTGGAGAGCATGCCCTCCGCCGCTACCCTAACGGAGAGGAGCGCTGCATCGCCTGTAAGCTGTGTGAGGCCATCTGCCCTGCTCAGGTGAACACAAACACACTGCGTTTCTGCTACAAAGATGGAGCCATATTAATGTGTGTATAGAGATTTTGTTAATCTTTTATTTTGAAATAAATCCCAGAATGTATCTGTTTTTAAATTGAAATTTAAATTGAAAATAAAAGGGAATTTGTGTTTTCTCTTTTTTACTTTTATGGCACATCATCACCATCCAAGAGTCGTTTTACTTTTTTTGTCTGACATATACATTAAACACTTTACTTTGCCAAGTGGAGGCATGGGTTTTACACTGGGCAACACAAAGTAGTAAAGTTGTATCTGTCCTGTCTGACTTAGATTGTTTTTCTCCTCCTTTCGTCCTTCTGTTAAACCCAGGCTATTACCATAGAAGCTGAGACTCGAGCTGATGGCAGCAGGAGAACCACACGCTATGACATTGATATGACCAAATGTATCTACTGTGGATTCTGCCAGGAAGCCTGTCCTGTTGATGCCATTGTTGAAGTAAGATTATTCTGCATGCTGACTGATAGATTTTATTGAGCTGAACAAAGGTGACTATGGCAGAGTAAAACGGTCATATTCAATGAAAAAACAATAGGCTGATCATGCAGATTGCTCACCTAAAAGTCACTTCCTATGTTTACAAAGGGAAAATTGCTTATTTAATGCTTTCAAACAGTCATGATACACTTGACCCACTGTCAAAACCTAAATATTGAGCATGAAATGTTACATTATCAGTGTGTATTTTGACCTACAGATGCTTAATGTTATTATTTTCCTCTACCCCTCACTCAGGGTCCGAACTTTGAGTTCTCCACAGAGACTCATGAGGAGCTGCTGTACAACAAAGAGAAACTGCTCAACAATGGAGACCGATGGGAGGCTGAAATAGCTGCCAACATACAGGCAGACTACCTTTACAGATAGACCACAGTTGTAGGTGTACACTGACCCCAAAGAGGTGTCATACATGAACAATAAATATTTTATCCTCCTTCTATGCACTAAAGAGTTTATTTGTAGCTTTAAGGGAATTCCACTGAGTTTCATATGAAAAGTGAAGCCTTGAAGCCTCCGATTATGTTGTCGAACTGAGAAATGATAGAAAAACGCACAATTTTTCCTTCTTTTGTTATAAAGATGGATGATGTTGACCTTTAAGGCTGTAACCCATGTAGCCAAAGCACTGTCTGTTATAGGCTATATTCAGATGCACTTTGATGTTGTAACTTGGCCATTTCTAAGCAAGTACTTATGTATTGTTGCCAAGGCTTTTTACTGAAATAAATTATTACTTCAAACTTCAACAGTTTATCTGCTTGTTAATTTTTAAGTGATGTTGAAAGACAGCAGATCAGCTCAATTGTAACAAATCAACTTTACTGCTGTTCTCTCCGTTCTTAAATGATAGTAATACATAAAAAACAAAGTTGGCCCTATTTACTCTTCTGATATACAGATCAGGATTAATTGACTTTTAGAGAAAATAGTCTGAATAATGATCAAAGATTTGAAGAAAAAAAACCCTCATGTTTTTGGGAAAGAAGTTAACACAGTTAACTTGAAGTTAACAAGTTATTGCATTTGCTTTTAATTTACACGATGTGCAAAACATTCAGTCTATGATATAAAACTGGACTTTATCACTGGGTGTATAGGGGCTAGATTGTGTACATGTTGTGGCTATAATAGTGTTCTTGAGGTATATACACATGCTGAATCATGGTCTATGAAGTCCGTGGTGCACGCATTGAACATAATGCGTTTTTACCGCTGCGGTGATCACGTGATAAGGGCGGAAACTGACTCATAGGCCACGCTGAATCTCCCGCGAACGCAGCCATTTACTTCTTTCCTCTCGTCGCAGTGACACCGGTGAGTCTCTATATTATTCTCTTATCGGGCCATCCTGTTTTCTAAGTTCTTGATTTTCGCGAGAGTCCATTATAATAAGGTAAAACGTGAAGGTACGCATAGGATTTATATGGTGAATTAAGATTAACCACGTGAAGGTTGGTCAACTTAATCAGGCCTTTAATTTTCTTGTGCTAACATCCAGCTAACTTAACCGTTAGCTTGGTGAAAAGAATGGCTTCCATGCCGTGCTAGCTAACAGGTTAGCAAGCGCTGATCTCCCTCTTTTCACTGCTTTGTTCTTGAGACCCACTTATATTTTTGTAATTATGGGAATAAGTTGTTGACAAACACCAATTTGAACGTGTCAAATCAGCTCGATGTGTTGAGAGCCAGTTTAATGTTAGTTTGCCGTTAGCTGCACCATGGAACACATTAGATGGTCCTACAGACCGAGTGTTGCAGTCGAACAAGAAAAAGTGCGGTCGCGCGTCGTATGGCGCACTCTTACTAACGCAATAGCTTTTTAGCTAGCAAACAGTCGCTTGCACTGAAACACAAAAGCAGAAATAATTGTTAACACAAGATTATCGTTTTATCGTCGAATTCACTATGTAGGTGAGATAAATAAATATGTTTGGCATACAATGTGATTTGGGCATTCAGACGTCAACGCTAACATGATGGTAGCATAAACGTTTGGAACGTTAGCTTGGGTAGAAAATGCTAGAATTGCGATCGCTAGGTAACAGAATGCTGGGTTTAACCGTTGTTTACTTAAGCAAACGGTTTAAAGCTTCTAATATGGTTATTGCTAACATTGCTAGCTTAACGTTACTGACGTCTTTTAAACGACAAGCATAAAGGAATGCGAACGTGCTAACCATCCCGCCTTGTTCTGTTCATCTCAGGTAAATCATGAACGACCAAGACTGCGTGGCGACTTTCAAGGTAAGTGTTTTCGGTGTAATATCTATAACGTATCTGTATTTTAACGGTAGAGGATTGTTATTGTATTACTTTAGCTAGCTGCGCTGACGGTTAATGTGTTAAACCAGTACCAGCCAGTCTAAACTAACTGCTCTTTCTTACAGCTGGTGTTGGTGGGAGATGGAGGCACCGGAAAAACGACTTTTGTGAAGAGGCACATTACAGGAGAGTTTGAGAAAAAATATGTTGGTGAGTATCTCCCATGTGTTAGAGTATATTGTAGGTAATAAAAGATATAGTACTAAATTGAAAAATCTCATGTGCAATTAACACTTGAGCATCAATAAGCAGTACCAGTGCTGTGCGCATCTACAGTCACCATCATTTATTTGTTGTGATGTATTTGTTAAATAAAGATCAAGATTATTTGTTTATTTTAAACAGATTCTCTTTAGATGTCTGTGAAGGTTCTCAGTCATCCAGGGCACGCTCTTTGGATGATGCATATTTTCCAAACTACTTAAGATATTTGGATCTTAAATCAAAGAAAATCCAGTAATGGTAGAGCTAGAATTACATCTTGAAAGATTGTTTCCCTGTAAATACATTCAGTTGTGCTTGTCCATAAAGATATGTTGCACCTAATTTTGGCTTTCAAAAAGATACATTTTTGAGGGGCAAAATAAAGGAAATGCCTTATTGATATATATTCCGCTCATGATTTAATTTTTATTTGCTAATTAAACATTAAATGAACATCTGCAATATCTTTTATACACCTATTTCCCACAACATTTAAACCTCTTTTTCATGATATTTACTGCATTTCTTGCTCTTAAACTTCTTACATTTGCTTGTTCTTCTAGCTACTCTTGGTGTAGAGGTGCACCCGCTGATTTTCCACACTAACAGAGGAGCTGTCAAGTACAATGTGTGGGACACAGCTGGACAGGAGAAGTTTGGAGGGCTGAGAGATGGCTACTACATTCAAGGTGCTCATCAGTGCTAAACATGCTTTTCTGTTTAGTAAACCTTAAACAGTCTAAGCATTCACTTTTTTCTAAATCTTGTACATTAAAGAGTGTTAATTTTCCCCTTCTGCCTCCACAGCTCAGTGTGCTATCATCATGTTTGACGTCACCTCAAGAGTCACCTATAAGAACGTGCCCAACTGGCATCGTGACTTGGTCCGTGTCTGTGAGAACATTCCCATTGTCCTTTGCGGAAACAAAGTGGACATCAAAGACAGAAAAGTGAAAGCCAAGAGCATTGTGTTTCACCGCAAGAAGAACCTGCAGGTAATGACTGCTTAGTGACGTTAGGAAGTTGTAGAAATCATTGGTTTGAGTGATCATTTCTAACACTCATGTGCTGCTCTGTCCCCAGTACTACGACATTTCTGCCAAGAGTAACTACAACTTTGAGAAGCCTTTCCTGTGGCTAGCAAGGAAGTTGGTTGGAGATCCTAACTTGGAGTTTGTGGCCATGCCAGCCCTTGCTCCCCCAGAGGTCCAAATGGACCCTGTCCTTGCTGCGAAATACGAGGAAGAACTTCAAGTGAGTATGACGTTTAGGGTGTAACGTTTCTTTAGGCCATGGTATAATCCAATCCAGCAGATTCTTTACCTGAGAGAACTAAAGAATCAGCAGTTTACATTTAGACTGAAATGATCTTTTCTGTCCTGATTAGGTTGCATCACAAACGGCACTCCCTGATGATGAAGATGACCTCTAACCTGTTACCTGCATTGTCCCTCTACCCCCCCTCAACCGTGGACAGGAAGTTGTTGGAATTTTGCCCCTTTACTGTAAAATCCCTTTTCAGATTTTTTATTTTTGAATTTTTTTTGTTTTAAAAACTAAGGAAAAGAACTTGGTGAAAAAGTTGTTGTTCTAATTTCACTGTTTAAGACACACCTGCCCTAGTGTTGTCGTTGGCATGGCAACGTGCTACTCTTCATCGTTGAGCAACCACCACTGCACTTACCCAGCTCACATAATGCTGTTGTATGGTGTACTGGAAGCACTAAGTGAAGAAAACTTTGAATAAAAACATTCTCAATTTAACATGTCTGGGTTTTTATTTAACGTTTTTTAAATGTCCATCTAGTGCAGAAACGGTTATCGGGTATGCTTTTGGTATGCAGTGGAAATGCAGGTGTTCATAACATTTACAAAGGTTATTTTATATTGTCCCACTAAGCCAAGGCGGTTTGTGCCATTAGGCATCATACCAAGACCCTGAAAGTGATGCAGCTAAAATCAATTTGTTCTTTCATTTTTATTTATATAAAAATAGGATTAAGTACCTATAACATTTCCAAATACAACTATTGCATATTATTCAATGATGAGTATAGAAGCTGAGGCTGAATCTGTTGGAAGAAACACTTGTATCCATAATGTTGACAATTTAAAAGAATAAAACCAGTACTTCCTGTAACTCTTCAACTGCCCTTAGGTGTAAAATTGATTCCACTTTGTTTATTGACCTTGTCCTAAACTATCTACCTTATCTGGCTTTCTTTGAAGTTATATAGGCTTACCTAAATGTTATCCAATTCAGTCGTCAATTATATCATAGTCTGACACTTCCTAACCTGAGCATGTAGGACTAAACTATCAGCATAGGAACGCTCCTGTAGTTTAGGTCCACTACTGTTTTTAAACGCGTCTGTGGAAGTTTGCTATTTTTGGACCACTTGCATTCAGACAAAATGTTATAGTGGTAAGGATCACCAATGTGGCAAATAGGTCAACTATCCTGTGACCATTACAAGCCAGGGTTTGCTTTATGTAAACGTATTTGGTAAATCTTCGTACAATATGAATGAAGCTCCGTTCTCATGTCTAACTTTTGTTGTGAGACGTTGCCAAAATCTAAAGAGGTTTTACTTTAACCTGTTAAACACGCTCATTGCCACCAGGTGTCAGTCAAGTTCTTTCATTCACATTACAACAGCATTGGCAACAGCATTACGTAACAGTTTTACCCAGCACATTCTTTGTGACGTGTGACTTCTGCCGGTTTGTTCAGCCGGCGGTTGCTACACGGGTCAGTGTAGAGGCCAGCTACTTCAGACATCCTTGAGATTGCACCAACTATTCCATTATATCAGACTTCAGTTTTCTACAATTACACCTGGTGCTACCTGCTTTAAATGGATAGCGCTTGCTATACCCTATTCAAGACAATACGTTCACTTGACAGCATAACTAAATGGAAGGGATTGAAAGAGGATAGGAGCTAAATAAACTGAGGAGGAGATGGTTTGTGGAAATAAGTGCATGTTAATTGTCTTATGTGTCAAATTGAGGTGTAGTATATACATTTACAAGCCCACGGACAAAATTGATAAGCTCGATAATTAAACATAACTGACAAAATGTGTGATAAGTGCCCATTTGAAACAGCTCTGGGCAGTTTTATTTTGAAATTCTAATGTTCAGGGTCGGGCTAATTGCACAAGGCCCATGCTTTCAAACCATAGACTGTATAAAAGATATATATATATATATATGTATATATATATATATATAAATACAGTCTTTGTTTCAAACCAAGAACATCTAATAGTCCTTGCTATGTTTGATATTGTTACAAAAGTTGGCCATTCCTTCTTCCATTAAAACTTTACTTCTCTATATGCAGAGGAGGAACGTGTGGTATCATCAAAAGCATCAGTTGTTTAACAACTGATGAATTTTTGTTTGCTTGAGCTTTAACATATACCTTGTGGTTTATACAAATGTTGCAGTCGGTTTCTGTATGCCAATTGTCTTCTATCAATAAAAACAGTTTTTCGACATACAATTGTAGCTGTAGTTTACAATGCGACAAGAACAGATCAAGACTCTCTCCTTTTTCATTTAACTTACTTTGGCGGGTCGATGTCCGAGTTGTTTCAGGAGGCAAAGTCGTCAAATAGTCATTGTTCCTACAAACACCTGAATGCATCATTGGTGCAGGTGGCTCAGGGCGTGGCTTCATCTCACTGGAGAAGGACGTGTTTGCGCATGCGTGAGCCAGAAAAGTGCGTTTTAGTATGATTACTGGTGGCCAGCGGAGAGACAGATTATACAGCTCTACACAACTGTTGTTTTAATCCCCCGAGCGAGGAGATTTAGCAAAGAAAAAACACTGGTTTTAAACCCAGCAGCCATATTGCATGGAAAAACGACGGAAAGACTCATCTATTCAGAAAAAGTCGTTTTCTCAGACACCTCTGTCAAGACTTCTGGGAAGTTTATTTCTCTTTCTTACTGGCGGTGTTTTTCTGTCGGACAGCTAGCCTGCCAGCTGGCTGAGGAATTCAGGGATTGGGACTGTTTTTTTAAACCATTTTACACAAATTTGTGGTTATCCTTTTGGTTTAAAGGTGTTAAATTAACACTCTAAACGATGAAGGACCGATTGGAGCAACTTAAAGCGGTAAGTAGTGTCTAGGAAATGTTAAATTACCATACAGTGTCCTTTTTTTCTCCACTATTGTCTCTCTGCACGCTTTCATTGACCTTTGACGTTTACAATAGGAAGATATGAAAGATTAAGAGAACTGAAAAAAAAATGTCAGTACTTGAGCCTTAACGTAGCCTATTAATAATCGAACAACTGGTGTCTCATGTGATGACATATGATGGATGTAGCAGCGCTGCAGGTTGGGAAGTGATTAAAAATGGGAGTGTAAAAGGTATTCAGACATCATTCACCGTTTCTTTCCATGCAGCCATGTTGTTTGGTGTCAGAGATGTTCTGTTATGCAGCTTATAAAATTGAATTATTAGCTGAAGTGTAACAGATGTTACTTTAAAATGAGTAGGCCTATATTTAAGTTCTGGATTCGTGTAATATGACGTAAACATTGATTAATTTGCTTGACTCGGGGCAGTCTCAGCTGAAAATGCAAAACAGATAAATGAAACAGTTGGCATTAACTAATGGCTGAAAAGATTGATTTGAAAAATAAGCAATTTGAAGATATTTTTGAAATATTTAAGTATCTTCTTTTTTATGTTTTTGTAGTTGTAATTTTAAGTAAGTTATACCTAAAAGGAAAGAATTAGAATATTTGTAGTCCTAAAACACATTAAGTTTCTAAACACTGCAGACAGGTGTAAAATGGGTATATTGAAACAAAGTCCTCTTTACCTTTTTGTACTCAGACGTCACAGTGAGAGTACAAAAAAGAATAATATATATTCCAAATCTTGCTAATAAAAGTGAATACACTTGCTGCCCGTGGGGGTGAGGCCTCGGTCCAATTGAAACCGTCGGGATGTGTTGCCATAGCTAGCAGAAACTGCTGGCCAAATATTTGCTGTGTTTAAAGTTGCTGAACTGCAGTTAGCTTTCCCCTCAGGCGTCTGTATCTCACATGGCTGGCTTCTTTTCAGGAAAAGGAAGTACATATAGATTCTGAGGTGGGCTGGTCGTTTGTCGGGATGTTAACAGTACATATGTTAACATCTGTTAAAACTAGTTTCCCTGTTCCTGTTGTCTCCTTCACACTACTTTTTCCAATCTTATACCTAACTTCTTTATCTCTTTCTTTGATCAACACTCACCGACTGCCTTTATTTTCCTTCTTGAGTTTCCTATCTAATGTTTAACTTGCTGGCAGTAATCTAGGCTGTATATTGCTGTGTGTGTATGTGTGCGTGTGTGTGCGTGTGTGTGGGCTGGCATAAGTTCATGTGAATTTGGACTCATGCCATCAGCAGCATGGTGACATCACCTGATGTACTGAAGTTTGGGAAAGAAGAGCAACAAGAAATGCTGACTTGAAGTCAAACCTGGAGCATCGGTCACATGTGGTGCCTCATTCAGCTTTTAATACATTTGCTTACTCTGACCATTTTAAAAACACACCATTAATAAAAGTTAGTCATATTTAATTACTAGACTGGAGGCTTTCAGTCGAAGCCATGTCCTCCACACTGTTTCCCCAAACACTGCACATTCAGGTATCATCACCATGAATGAAAAAGTCAGGGCTAACATGGCTTCATCTGTGACAGTGGCACATGGAGTTTTAAATCCCTCATCAGATTTTAGCGTTGCATTAACACACGTCGTGATGGGAGTATTTTGGCTTATGCCACCATGTTGCTGTACAATCTGACCCCAGATCTCTGCCCTGCTGCTGTCAAAGCTAGCGGCTAATTTTCTAAAGCATGTGGCGGGAAAATGTAGTCTATAAAGATGAAACCAACAATGATTTTAGCTGTTGATGATTCTGCTGCATATTCTCTTAATTTATAGTGAAATACATTAGATATTTCTTGATTTGTCGAGGTACTTTTCTAACATTGTGACAAATTACCAGGCTAACAGATTTGGCTAATTGACCTAACTTTGAAAGCCCTACACGTGCCTCTGCATGACCTCTTCTGCTATGTTAAGTCTTCGTTCAGCCTCACCTTTGCAAGCTGTCTTCTCCCACCCTCAGAGTTATGCTTATTGTCAGCTGCTGCTTCGTCATTTATGATCCTCAGAGACAAAGTCTGACCGTAATCACCTCCCAGTTTCTTAAAGCTGACACATATTGTCACAGGAAAGATATCAAGGGAGAGGGAATGACATGAAGTGTGGCCGTGATTAGAGTCAAACTTGTTGGAATGTTTGTGCAGGGTTTGTAGATGATAAGAACTCGTGCAATCACTTCGGGCTTTTTTTGTGTGTGCTTGTGTGAATATACCTTATACATATACTTTGACTACCAGCAAGAGTGTGACCGTGTCTGCTTCAGGGTAAAACCTCTGTCTAGTCATTGTTTGCTTGTGAATTATGCAACCTGACATATGGTGCTTTGCATGCAGAATGAGAGAAAATAAGTTGATTTGAATAGAGAGACAAACAGACCAGAATCCAGACTAACATAACAATCGCTCGTGCACTTGACATACTTATTTTCTCATGTGGATGTCCAGTTGTTCTGATGTTATCCAGTGTGTTATTTAAGGTTACACAATCATGTAGTTTAGGATACGATTGTAGTGGTTTTGTTGGGGAAAAAAAGAGAGGAATCTAATTTACTGTTCTGAATTTTAATGTTGAATTTGTAAGGCATAGTAGTTTTAGGTTAGGGTTTCTTATGATTAGACCGTATGAAGGAAATGCTGCAAAGTAGTGGTTGATGTGAATCTGATTAAGGCCTTTCAAATATTCGCTATCTCACTCTGTTTTTTTCTAAACCGCCGCTTGAAGGGTGAAGGGTTGAACAACTTTCCACCCTGATGCACTGCTAGAAAACTATCAAAGATTAATGTTTAATGCATTACATTTGATCCAAAATAATATAATATAGTGAGTCCCATGCTTTCTGACAGTAATAATGTCTTCAGGTTGAGTTAAAATGTGAGTTAAATGAGGAATGTTGTGAAAGTTTCCATCATGACTTAGATAAAAACTTTCTGTCTGACTGTTCCTGTCGGTATCAAACTGTTGTTACACAGAAGTGTGTGTGTGTGTGTGTGTGTGTGTGTCTGTTTGTCAGAGCATTTCTTACACACGTCTGTCCCTTTCCCCACATTTTTGCTGAATGTGAGACACTGGAAGGAAGTCAGCGCCTGTTCTTATCTCGCTGCCTCAGAAGTGTTTGAGAGAATGAACCGTGTGGGCCCGAGTGTTACAGCTGTGTGTTCAGTGAATTATTCACTTGGTGGTGTTAAAAAAACAAGCCGTGTGTCAGTGTAAAAAGGGGCTAAAGTGTTTCCAGGGAAGTCTGTTTAAAACTGTTGTTAGTTATAGCAGCTTGAAACAAATAGTCCAGGCTACATTTGCAATTCAAATGACAGACGAGGGATTAAAGAGAGTCAGCATTTAAATAGAAACAACAAAGTTCACCAGGGATGCAACTCTTGAGCACTAATTTTTGGTTAAAGTGTCTGAAAGTCTGCTTTCCACAGCAGCTGAAGGTGCTGCATTGAATTTGTCTCATCCTGGTCTACCTGGAAAAAAAGAAAAGACTACTGAAAATCATTTTATTACCAAATGTTACAAAGAAAAGCAGAAAATGTTCCTGTTTGTGACACTGGACATTCAAAAGTTTGTCGATTTGCTCGAAAAAGGACTTCAATAATCAATTATCAAATTATATGGGGACTGATGTAAAAGAAGTGTGATGTTGATGTGTATTGAGACTAAAGGGGACATATTTTAGCTATGCAATCAATTTTCTATTATTCTAATGTGTTTTTGAATCACGTGGTAAAGTTTGTTTCGTTTTAAAAATTGTATACATATTTTCAATTATTTTTCGGAGCCTCTCCTTCCTCCTGAAACGAGCAAGCTGTTTTGCCATTCAAAGGTCAGACCTTAGCCACGATTGGCTGACAGTATTCTTAGTGACTGCGTAGCCCCTCCCCCACGTGGGGGTCACTCCAAAGTTGTAGCAAACATGGCTGCTCTAGGATCGTTTATTCGGCCTTATATACGAGCCAGAATCACCAGGAGGTATCGGAATGGTCAGGTGAAATCTTGACAATGACTTGACTACAAGCTAGTGCGAGATGGCAGCCTGAGGTTAATGACGGTGAATGACGATTTCAGCCAAAGCAAGGTTCTACGTTGAAACCTGCAGCTGTTCTGAACGGCCCATTTCAGAGGCGACCTTTTTAAACATGTCATTCTGGAATATCACCTTTTCACTGTGAACAAAAAACACCCACAAATGTGAAACCCATGTAAAATATGTAATATTAATTCAAAAGATACGACCCCTTTAAGTTCAGAGCTGGAGGCCGAGTCAGGCGATATGATAGAGCAGGTAGGATGACAGGTGGGCTGAATAACATTTCCAAAGACTTCCAGGCTTACTTTCTCCAGACACATCCACACTCTACATGTGTTAAATTGTCCCGCTACACTCCTCACATACATAATGACAGGACTCAATTCTATCAGTTAAATGCAGAAGTAATTAACAGAGAGGGAACAAAGTGCGCTTACTGTCCCCTGTTTTCCCTCCTCCACCTAACAACAGCGTCACAGCCCGGCCCTGTGATGTCTGTTTACCCTGGGAGCACCTGAGCTGTGGTTCCTTACAGTCAGTTGGAAACAGGTTGAGTTCCTGGAGCCCGGCCCTCGTCCCTCACCGTGTAAACACTCACCGGCAGCTCTTAGGTCTTTGTGGCCGACCGGCGGCGCGGCCCTGTGTTTACCAAGTGTCCCTGGTGACGTACTTCTGACTTCAGCAGAGTGCAGCTTCCTGATGGAAATGTTATGGGTGTAGGCTGATTAGGGTCACAATAATATTTCTGACTCGTGACATGCTGAGCTGCAAACCAGGAAGCAATTTCATTAGTAAGTGGCTGCTCAGCGTCTGTGGTTTTTCCACTGTGACCGAACTCACTCAGTATTTTAGGACACAGAATAGTCATATCAAAACATTATATTCACACGTTATTTTCACAAAATCTCACTTTTAGAATTCAGTCAGAAATCACGGTTAATGCCTTTAAAAAGTCAATTCATTGTAAGATGATCGTAACATTTAAATTTACAATCCAATTCTGAGCTTTATGTACTTGTTTTTTTCTTGTTCTTTGATTGTTTAATATCCGTTTAATAATTAGGCCATCATTTTGATCTTAAACTGTGATTACAGGGCTAAGTTGTCTGATTAGTGTTGAGACGGCATTTACACAATTTAAATCATCTGGACAAAAACAACCTTGCACTTTCTTGTTGAGAGTGATATAAGAAGATTGACACCGCTTGCATGTTTTATTGGTAAATATGAAGCCCAGCCAGTTAGCTTAGCTTAGCTTAGCATAAAGACTGGAAATGGAGGCATGGCTGTGTCCATAGGTAACAAAATCAGCCAGTATTTTTAAGGCACCAATTAACACCTTGTATGGTGTTTGTTTAATTTGTACAAAAAAGGCAAAGAGTAAAAGTGAGAGGATGTTGTTTTACATGTAGATATGTGCTGGAACCAGTAACATCCTTGAGTTTATCCTCTGCCTGGAAACCTTATTGTGATGCAAAACTTCATCACATTTTCAAAATCCTTATGAGAAGTTGGTCTAAATCTAAAGTTTTTGTCTACAAACATTGATAGCCCTCAATATAACGCTAAACAAAACGAACCTCAGGTATTCTATTCACTCTGGTATCAAAACTTTATTGACAACGAGCCTTATGGAGAAAACAAAGCATTCACAAAGCAGCCAATGACACATAAAACAATCAGGCACAAATGCAGCCTGCAGGCAGGGTTGTGAATGAGCTTTAAACAGAGATGGGCATGGCTTACGGTTAGATTATTTCATGTAATAGTTAACTATGAGTGGTTTTATATGTCTTTTGGTGCGTCTGTTATAAAAAACATGTTTTTATGTAAAGCCCTTAAAGTATAATTTTGGTACAACTGTTGAATTGTTCTTTCCAAAGGCAAGGGACATTTCTTCATAGAGCACTTTTCAACAAACGGCCAATGCAAGTGCTTTATATCAAATCTCAAAAAGGCATTCAGGCAAGATAAACTAGAAACACAGTGAGATAGAAGAATAGGATTTAAGTTCAGTAAAATAGAAGATGAATAATACATATTTGACATACATTTCCATGGATGTACACAGAGGTGTTTGTTTTTCTGTTATTTACCCCTTTGAACACACAATAAACATCTGATTGAACCTTTAATCCTGATGTGTTGACGACGTTACTCCCTGAGCTCTACAATAACATGTAATACCCTTCCCACGTTCTCTGGGACCAGCTGGAAACCAGAGCTCCTCTCACACAGCCTTTACTCTTGTCCACTTAGACGTGTGATCAAGATGACGAAGAAGTGGAGATCGCCATCGACAACGCGGCCTTCATGGACGAGTTCTTCTCTCAGGTCAGCGACACTATTGGTGCACTTATATTTGTGAGGGCATACATGTCATAAATGTTTGTGAATTGCAATGTTTATACATTTGAGATTAATGTTGTGTGTGTTTGTTTCAGATTGAGGACATCAGGAACAGTATTGATAAAATTGATGAGAACGTGGCTGAAGTCAAAAAGCTTTTCTCTATCATCCTTTCTGCTCCCACATCAGACCAGAGTGAGATACATTAACACTACCCTCTTTTTTTTATTGTAAAGGAAGTGTTTTTGTTTTAGTACCCATTAACAAAAACTTCTATTAATCGTTAATGAATGCAGCTGCACTTCAAAGATGGCAGATATTTCCCTGGCATAATTTAAAAATTATCTGGATTTAAGATATCAGTTTATGTGTCTAACTGTCTGTTGCCATGTGTCTCTGTCTTCCCAGAAACACAGGATGACTTGGAGGCAATCACCAATGACATAAAGAAGATGGCCAACAATGCAAGAAACAAACTCAAGAGTGAGTCTGTCGAACACTGTACAACAAACACATACACAAAGCTTGTTGATTTCGACCTGAATCATAAATCACTGATCTGGATTCCCTCGCAGCCATCGAGAGGAATCTGGAGTCTGAAGAGCAGGAGAGGGTTTCGGCTGACATGCGGATACGTAAATCACAGGTAAATGATGTCCGACTCAAGTTTCAGGTGTCCTCCAGTTAAAGAAACCTTTCTTATGCAGGATGTCACTTTTGACGTTGAGTGTGAGCTCTGAATACTTATTGTTCCTGGGGATCAAAGACCCACTGTATGAGTACTTAAAATTTGCATTGTAGTCATGACATTGTCAACAGAATGAAAAACAATACTCTCATCTACGTTATATTTCACAGTGTTTTAATAGCTAAGTCCATCAGCAAATTTAACGTCTTTTTAACATTTTAAATGTTATTTTTACTCTAAAAAGTAAGTATGTTTGTATGTTTAAGTTTTTGCCTGACTTCCCCTGTTGTCTCCCAGCATGCAGTGCTGTCCAGGAAGTTCGTGGAGGTAATGACTAAGTACAACGAAGCGCAGGTGGACTTCAGGGAGAGGAGTAAAGGACGTATTCAGAGACAACTAGAAATCAGTGAGTGAATCCCGCACACATGTAGCCTTAAAGTCGTGTGATGTTCCCACGGTCCTCTTTGTCTTTAACACAATTTTTCTTTCTTTATCCAGCTGGAAAAGCAACAACAGATGACGAGCTGGAGGAGATGTTGGAGAGCGGCAATTCTGCTGTGTTTACTGCAGGGGTAAGTGTCAAGGGCCAAGTTGTCATTTGCTCAGTAAAGTTATAACTCATGTACCAGGTAGTTAAAGATTAGCGTTGCTTGTGATTCAGGCTGTTGGGCTCAAAGTCAGTTTGCTTTCTTGACCCTTCTTGAGCGCCCCGCACCTCGTTTGAAATAATAAGAGAAAACGGACAGTTCTTAAAACTAATGAGAAAGATGGGAAGTTTACTTTGTGAAGTCACATGTTAAATGCCCGCACATCAATACAGAAGGTGCTAAGAAAGATCTCAAGTCCACATAACAGTTCAACTGGTGAAAAAAGAAAAGCTTCTCTCTGGCTGCTTTCCTGGTAGTTTCCAGTAAAGCTTGGGCAAAAGGATACACAAATCAAGTTGACATTCACAGATTTGATAACAACTTCATGTCCCACATATCATGAATGTAAAAAGAAACATCAGGTCACACGAATTTAGCATCTACTGCCTGTTGTTGACAGCTTAGCGTCAATAATAACAGTGTATATATATATGTATTAATTATAATAGAATATATATATAATATATATTAATTATAAAATAGTTTTAAAAAGGTTTTCTTTGCCTTCCTTTTACATGAGAGTGACTCTGAGACGGGTCTAGTTCAACATAGTCAATGCTGAAGGTGTGCATGGTGTAACATAATCAAAACAGAGAGTGTACCCTAAAAGATGCAGATTTTAATATTACTAAAACAACATTTTATCATTTGATTGGCTTCGATTTTCATTATAAAGTTGGGCTACCCCTGTTAATTATGGTATAAGGCCTGCATCAATGAAGAGTAGCTCTCTGACCTGATCGTCAGGAGCAACTTGAGCATTGATCACTTCCCCCTGACATGTGGACAAGAGGAGCTTCATACATTTCTTTGCACCTCTAAAAGAACCATTAAGATTCAGATTACATTCCTACAGTGTCAGTAAACGTCTCCTCTTCGCAGATTGTGGACTCCGGCATCTCTAAACAAGCCCTGAGTGAGATCGAAGCCAGACACAAAGACATCGTCCGTCTGGAAAGTAGCATCAAGGAGCTTCACGACATGTTTGTAGACATCGCCATGCTGGTGGAGAGCCAGGTACGGCCCTCTGCATCCACCTGACCATCACCTCTTCTCCATTCGTCTCTTCATTCATGCATTCATTCTTTTCATTCTTAACATTTGTTCATTTCTGTCTGCATTCAACTCTTCTTCTACTGTTTATTTCTGTTCCTGTCTCTGCTGCTGTGTGACTGTCAATCTGCATCCATCTGTGTTTCTTCTATTCCAGCTCTCTGCCCTTCTTATTCCTCTCTTTACCCTCCTTTGCCACCTCCATCTCATCTCCCAACATGGTGGAACCAACGTGAATACATTTAGTAAGATATACCTGTAGACTTTAGAGCTGACTTTACACACTCATGATGAATATCAGACATTTAACCACATATTTCTTGCTGCTTGCGTCATGCTTTCTGAGGGAAAGGCTTGTTTGAGGTAAGGCCACACTCCTGCTCTGTATGTTTTGTGTTTTTCTTAACCATCTGTATTTCCACTTTTTAGCTTAAAGAGGCTCAAAATAAGTTTAGCGTGAACATTATTTGACCACTTCTCTCTTAGAATTTACGCTGGAATAAATCAAAAACCTTCAAAATATTGGTCTTTGATTTTAGATTGAATGTGTGTTTTCAAACTAATGTTTCTCTTTGTTATTTGTGTTGTCTTTCAGGGTGACATAGTAGACAACATAGAGCAGAATGTTTCTAAGTCAGTGGACCACATAACAGTGGCTAAGGAACAGACCAAAAAAGCTGTCAGGTACCAGACCAAAGCACGCAAGGTAACGTCACTCAGCCAACTGCTGCACCAGTCTGCTCGTGCCCTCTTCCTGTATGTCTCTGCCTGCTTCCTTCACCACTTTATCACAGTTTGACACATTTGAACCACACTGTGCATACGGATCACACTTCCTCGCCCTGCAGAGACAATGCCAATCACACACACACAGTTTCTTTCTTATGTTTCTTCTCTCTGTTGCTCTTATTTTATTCACTTTCTTTTCACTACCTCCGACACTGCGGTCCCACGTTAGGGTGGAATGATTGACAGGATTGAGAGCAACATGGACCAGTCAGTGGGCTTCGTGGAGCGGGCCGTAGCAGACACTAAGAAAGCTGCAAAGTTTCAGCAGGAGGCTCGCCGTGTGAGTGAATACAGACGGGAAGAGCAGCCTGGTTTCCCAAAAGCAACAAAAACAGAAGTACTTTATTGTTAACAATAGAGCAGCGTTGACCCTGAGATCAATGCTATTCAAATTTTGGTTTGTTTAAACAGGCAGTACAAAGAAGTTACAGGACAAACACTGAGCCAGATTCAAGCTCGGAAGCCTGGCTTTGTTGGAGAATAAGATATAAACAAATATGCTCACTTTTTATTCCTGCAAGTCTCATCATACACATGCCTTTTGATTATGGCAAGGAAAGATACGAACATTATTGCTGTGAAAAATGTTATTGAAGAGTCGTAAAATTCTGTTCCGCTGTGAAATTTATTAGCATCTCTTAAAGGGCCAGTTCGCCGATTTTCAACGTCAGTCCTATCATGCTATTATTGGGAGCTGATGCCATTATGGTAGGGAAAAATTGCAATTTCGCTCTGTGCCTTTGGAGCACGCTATCTGCTTCTCCAATGGGCCCTGGAAAACCTCCGCCAGGCAACGTACAACGCGTCATGTGGCGGAGGCCAGGGAGCTTGCTAAACTACACTACCTCCATCTAGGAAAAATGTCGTGACGATGTCATGTCTCGTTCAAAATCATCAGGTTGGAAATGTAGAAGATTTTTTAGACGATCCACCGGTATATTCTCACCGTATTTCGGATTCTGTACTGCTCTGAGCCATTGTCTGCAGCGATCAATGTCCTTGACTGGAAAACGGTCTTATTTCACTCCAGTGTCTCCCACTGGGCCACTCCTTTCAGAGGGAGGGGCGCAATGCATGCTGGGTGTTGCAGGAATGTAGAATGGGCGAAACCACGAGCTGTTTGTACAACTTTCTCCATTTCAATTATTATTGCTTCTATCAATTACAGAGAACACCAGCTTTGACTGCCAGTAGCTTTTTCCAGGGGCGAACTGCTCCTTTAAGGCTTTAAACTCTCATGTCTGCGACTCAAATTGGCCACCCTGAATCACTCTTCCTAGTGTAACAAGGACTTAAAAGAGAAACCTCCACCCTTGTTTATTGAAGGTGGCAAAAAATGCTTTTGGGAAACCTGCCTGACAACAACAAGACCATCCCCACCGTTAAGACCCTGAACGTCACCTTAAACCTCGATGACCTGTGATGACCCCCAACCCTCTTACCTCCTCTGTTCCTGAGTCTCCAACCGCTCTGTGGCCTGTGGACCCCTGTGCTTTGAAACCCACTAACCTGCCCGGCACCAACACCACAACTCCTCCCACTTACTCATCCACACACACAAACACACACTTACAACAGCTCCCACAGTCTTTCTCTCTTTTCTCTTCAGTTTTAATGCTAACGTTTTATTCACAGCTGGCTCATGGTGGTCGCTTTATTTTTTGTTTTTGTGTCGGTTTAAAGATGTTAGCATGTTAGCTTCCGGGTGTGACAGTGTTTGTGTGAATATAACTTTTTTGATTGACAGGTTGCCATTAAGTCAACACAAGACTAAACAGGATTATCAGACTTCCGCAGATTGACGCACTGAGTTTGTGCTGTTACCAAGTTACAAAGTCAACACTTGATATCTGATACATCCGTTGTTAACTCTTACTGTACTTGTTCCTTCAAACAGAACTAGTACAATCATGTCAACTGTTGCTCATATGACTTCATGAAGCATACGTTTTTGTGGTCCTGATGCTATTGTGTGTACTTTGTCCCCAACAGAAAACAGTGATAATAGTGGTGGTTGTGGTGATCTTACTGGCCTTACTAGCTCTCATTATCGGGTTGTCAGTTGGATTAAATTGAAGCTGATGAGCTATTTGAACAAGAGGAGAGCTAAGGGTGAGTAACTCCGGAGCAAATAGCCTCCATAGCGTCACAATGATTGGGTGTGGGTATGAAGCTTACTTCGGAGAAGGCTTTGCATGCTCTCTATCCTCAGGCTCTCTGTGTGTGTGTGTGTGTGTGTGTGTGTGTGTGTGTGTGTGTGTGTGTTTTCTTCCCATCCTCAGGGCTTACTTGAGGTGTGTTTGTGTGTATATCTTGGGTGTGTGTGTTTTTTCTTGTATTCTTCAGCACTTGCCTGTAGTTGCTGCTGAACACACAAAGCAGTGCTCGTGGTGAGTTAGTGGTGCACAGTGTCAGCCGGGGTTTGGTATGCAGGCCTTTTTGCTCATGCTTATGTTCCCCGTCATTAACACCACTCTCCCTTTGTGTCTCTTCTGTAGAAGACGATAACTGTTGGTGCAGTCTGTACTGTGGTTGTTCTCATCCTCCTCCTCCTCCTCCTCCTCATCATCATCACCCTGACTCTACAGCAGGACCGCTGCTTCACATCATCATCAGTTTGTTTGTCAATCACTCCATCCTATCCTCCGTCCCCTGGCTCGCCAAAGAAAAAAAAAGTGATACTGCGCTCCATACTGAAGGTCAAGTGCTACACATGACCTCCGGGGAAAGGAACACTTATGAGACTTGTTGTAACTACAAACAATTTTTTGACCTCCGTCCAATCAGAACAGTCCCAGGGTCTGTTTGACTCCCTCAGGTGGCTCGGACAGTTTGAGGATGCTCTGCTGCAAATGAGGAAATAAGAATGAAACTGACACGAGGTACAAATACCTTTTGTGTCCCTGCGGAGGGGAAAAGGGAATTGAAAAATAACTGATCGTCACTCGAGTGTCACTAAACATTTCATTGTCCTACAGTCTGTGCCAATTTTACTGTCTGACTCTCATGAGGCCTCCCTCATCGTTATATCATGCCTTTATGAGCCTTGACACATAGTGTGATTGTAAAGCTAGCTACTGAATGTTCACTGTATTGGGATTTTGTTGGTTTTGGGAAGTTCCAGCACTTTTCACATTTCAAAATAAGTCTGTAAGTAAGTTTAGATTATAATGTAAATAATAGAACAATTTTTGTGTTATGTCTATGTTAAACTTGAAGAGTATCATTGTGCTCACTTATGATTCTTTCAGTGGTTCTGCTTTTAAATGTGAAGGATAGAAACGTTTCATGGACGGGTGGAGCTAAGATAAGCAAACAAGCACAAAAGGCAGGCGAGGGGATTCATCTAAACTCTTCAACATCCGAGACACATTCCTGAGCTTTGTAGCTTTGCTAACCTCCTACAACGGTAGCCATCTTGACTTTTAACACATAAAATGCTGTAAAAACCTAATTATTATTTTAAACCAAAGGGTGAAAAGTAACACTAGCCTTTTCCCTGCAAGTGCCAGACTAGTCTTTGTATTTAATAAACTGTGGCTATAGTGTTGCTAATAAAGTTGCACATATACGATTAACTGTAAATGTAAGCTCTGACATTCAGTAAGGCTTGTGGCTCTTTGCTAGAGTGAGTATCTCTTCCTGCCCTATTTTAGACCTCATATACAACTCCAGTTTATTAGGTCCACCTATCTGAAACTAATGCAGTCTAACTTATACAATATCCCTGCAATAAATCATCTTGTGTGTTCATGTAGGTTATAAAGTTCTGCTTTTTCTAAACAGCAGCAGAGGAACTGAATTTAAGGGCATTTTTGAGGCGGTAGTTTTTGGTGCTTTTGAATTGTATTGCTCCATAACTAAGAGGTGTTTGCCCTCACTGATGTAAATTCATACAAACACCTTTGAGAATAGCTCTTTAAAACTCAGCAGAAACACTAAGTACGATCTCCAAACAGACATAATAGATACAATCAACATACAAAAAACCAAATAGGATGTATTGCAGGGCTGTTGTATTAGACTGTAAATGCAACCGCGCTTAATTCTGGTTGGTCTCCATCATTTTATTTGTCCTTTGATCCATTATAAACAATCAAACAGGGGTTAAATAGTTTGTGGCACCACTGAGAGACGTCTTTGTTTCTGTCAGAGCCGAGCCTGAATGGTGCCTTTAATGCTGGCTGTTTGGGGAGCACTTGAAAGTGAGAGGCCTCCCTCAGCCTGCTCTTTTGACCACACAGTCTGCTCTTTTGGCTCCACCGTTCAGTCCTAACATTTCTGTATAAGCCCTTTTTTTCTCACACCACTTTAGCCATGAGCACAGACTGCAATAAGAGGAGGAGAAGATGAAGCTGTTGTACAGTGTTAATGTTAAATTAAGATGATTTTAATGGAAATTAAAGATGCTATGTTTTTTAACGACTGGTTGACTCGTGTTTCCTCAGGCCTCTCCGTCATGCTGCTGACTGATTGTAAATGTTTAACTGAATTCTTACAGTTTTTGATGACTGCTTGTTAAAGAGGAACTTAGTGACAGTTTTTTGTTTTAATGGGATGGCAGTAGCTGTTGTCAGCAGATTGTTTATACAGCATGTAAACCACAGTGTTGCAAAGTACAGCTCTTAAAGACTGGTTGTATACGTGTCAAAGAAGAGGTAAGTCTTTTTCAGTTTACTCTCTTTTTACACACAAATACACACATCCTGACCTCTGTGACCCACCTCTCCTTCTGTCTGTGAATGTAAATTATTGTTTCATGTGTTTTTGCTCTGTGTGGATTAAAATGTAATTTCCATTGGCTGCTGTATTCTGACTACGGTCATATTTTTGATCAAACCAACAGAAAAAGATGATGATTACATTGTGCTGTGCCATCATTGGGATCGTTGGGTTCTCCTATCTCTACAGCTTCTTCTCATAAAAGGTTTTACACAGGTAACAACACCTGCGTCATTTTATACCCCTATAAACTGTTCTTTCACTGTACATGTTGAAATAATGCCACTTTTTCTGTTTGTAGTGTTCGCAGGAATGATGGTTTCAAGAAAAAGAACATTTCCTGAGGTGCTCCCCCTATTTTATTACCCTGACCATTATTTAAATCTATTAAAATCTAATAAAGTTAAAAAAATGTTTAAAAAAGTAACCTAATTAATCCTGTGTTACCCTGCTATTAGTCATATGAATTTTATTTATTTATATTCTCCCAGTATGAAGTGTTTGAAAACGTGTCATAAATGTGTAGATTTTTCTCAGTCTGCCTGTACACAGATGGTTTAACGTGTGACTGTGTAATTTTTTGACTGTAGTTTACCGCCCCCTGGTGGCGCACAGAGGGAACAATCATATCATAGGATATACTGAAATATACAAGAAGATGAAGATGTATTCAACTTAGTAAAAATTTATGATTATGTTTGTGCTTTCCAGGCTTTAAAAATCAGTTTACACGCATATACTTTGTTACGCTCTGGTTAAAATATCGAGTGAAGTAGTGTTTTCTGACTTGTTTGTTGTCATAATTCAAATAAATTGTGTGTGATTTTGTTGTGCGTGATCTGTCTGTATGCATCTTTGCTGCAGAAATGCATGTAATGATGGTCTTTTCTGTGAATCGCTCACTGGCTGTGTGTCAACCCAGCAAAGCCTGTTATGTAATAAAAGATTTCTGTGCGTTGTACCAAGTGTTGGTGTCTCTGCTTCTCCTCTTGCGCTGGATAAATGCACGGATCCTTTCTGATTAGCTTTCAACTGCTAAAAAATAACTGTCAGGGCGTCTACTTTGTTTTGTATCCCTTTATTTTGTGAGTAAAAGCAATTGTATGGTGATGCACAGAATTACATCCGTGTATGAACGGCTTCCGTGACCTCATTTCATCCATCTCGCTGTTCTCCCAAACTAGAGGCAGGCTCGGCCCATCAACACCCCGGGGGCGGGGCCTCCACAAGGGTGCGTTCGTTTTTGCTCCTCGTGCGTGGAGGATAAGTAGGAATAGCAGTAGCTATATGAATGATCAGCAATACAGAGAAATATAGATCTGTGGTGCGAACACTGCTACTTCTATTTAATTCTATAGTAATAACTTAATGTGCTGCCATCTTGGCTTTTAAAACTAATTTCACTCAAGAACTGTAAAATAAATTTTGAACTACTTGGAATATTTAAGTGTTTTCATTTTATGCTATTTTATTTCGACATTTTAATGCTCATTGCTTCATCAATATCCAGTCCTATCCAGTTTCACTAACAGTTAAGCAGAATAAATTTTTTTGTTATTTCAAGGACATTTGGTTGCTAATTTTACTGTAAAATAATAAATAATATAAATGTATAATATAAAAAATAATAAAGTAGTGCTTTGCAGATGAGTCGTTTGGGACTGCCAATTTGTTCCTAAATTAACTGCCACACTACTGTACTCCCTATCACCTATATCAAACTTTTACATATATTCACATTATGCTTCATAACTGGAGGTGACATTTGCTCTCACTGATATAAATTAATACAAACATCGTTGAGAATAGATTTATACAATTCAACAGAAACACTACCTAAAGTACAACCTCCAAACAGACCATAGAGTTGAATCGACATACAAACAAAATTAATGTAATTACATTTATTCCTGATGAAGACTAATTTATTTTATTATATAATGTATGTCAATAAACCAAACAAAATAGGATGTATGGCATGGCTGTTGTATAAGACTGTAAATGCAACTGCACTTAATTCTGGTTGGTCACCATCATTTAATTTGTCCTTTTATCTATTATAAACAATAATTATATTCACATTATGCACATTTGGAAACTGTATTTGATATACAGAGCATTCGTGTTTATCTACTGTCCATATTCATGTTATGCACGAGGTGTTTATTCTGTATATGTCTTGCCAAACTTGCACTTGCCTGCACAATACTAAATCTACTGTAACGAGATTCAAGATTCATTTGTCACCCCAGTTATGCAACTACAACTGTGTGAAATTATTATTTATTATTATTATGCTGACAGGCTCCAATTAAAAAGGTTAATAATAGATATATGGAGCATACAAAGTATATAATATACAATATAGCTATAAACAAAAAGAATGCAGTGATAAAACATAATAAAAATAAATAAATAAAGATGATGCATGTTCACTGTATATATCTAGCTGCTAACATAATATATACGCCTAACCGCCCTTCTACCGTCAGACCAGGTAAGGCAAACCAAGTACATATGAATATTAACATATTATAATCTTGTTTAAATAGCACGTGCTGTGTCCAATGAGAGGTCTCTATGCTAATTCATGGAGCAGTGGAGTAAATAGGGGGCTGGGTCGTGGGCTTTTTTTCTTTTTTTAGTGTGTGTGTGTGTGTGTGTGTGTGACTGTGTGTGTCTGTCTGTCTGTGTGTGTGTGTGTGTATGTATGTGTGTGTGTATGTGTATTCAGACCAGCTGAAAATGGCGGCTCGAAGCGTCGAATCGTCCTAACTTTATCGCACAATAATAAACATAACAATATACACAGCTGTTATCACATAACATGGGGAGAAACTTTACTGAGAGGCCTCAGACGCTCTAGTTGGGAGACATTACTTTGACCACTACGACTAGAAGGAGTTAAAACGCAGAGGTAATGATAAAGAAGCTTGTAACTGCCGTCTACAGGCTAATGTCAACTAGCTAGCTAGCGTCAACGTTAGCCGACGACTTGGGAAAGGGATTGACAACTGAGCTAACGGTAGTTTATTTTCAGCGATAACGCGAGTAAAACAGCGTCAGTATATTGACACATTGGCTCGGAATATTCATATTAAAGGGTAGTTGCTCTAGTCGGCACTTATGTTCATACAGTGACGCATGTTCAGCGTAAATGTTTGCAATATTGTGTGTGCTGCTAACCTTAGCTTGTAGGCTAAAGCAACACTGTTGGCTAAGGATAACAACGGCTGTCTTGCTAGTCTCTACTTTAAGAGGGCTGTGTCTTTATGCACAACAGAGTGTGGACACACACTGAACAGATCGACACATATGAGCTATTTAATCAGTGTTATTTAATGGTGCTCCTGAAACTTTGTGTCCCTTCTAGAGACTATGGAGGATCCTCATACACGGTACAGCAAACGCCTGGTGAGTAACTTGAGCAAACTGATGGCATCCTGGAACACTTGTTTAATGTTAATGCTAATGTAAGGTGTCTTTTATCCAAGCCCTCTCAATACACATGAAACCTGTGGTAAACCTGTGTATACAAGTCATTGTGGTTGGCTGAAATGGCCCATTCTCGTAGGGCACATTGTGTGATGGCAGTGAGTGGTCCTCTCTGTTTTGTGTGTTAGCTTTATTACGGTAATGAACCTGTCTAAAGACTGTAGGTTCAAGAAAGGGTCAAGTTCACTAGCTAACCTGACAGCAATGTACTGTGACCCTGCTTTACCCCTTTACTATCTTATCGCCTTGTTGTGAGGTAACTTTATCCCCCCGTGTGAACTAAGAGAAAAATTATTGATTCTAGTTGTGAAAATGAGATCAAAGTTTTAACTATAGAGATATGTGTGTATGTAACAAGGCTTTTTCTGCCATTGTTTATAGGATTGAGCATATATATGCCTATTTAATGAAAACACAAAAACCTAAAAACACCCAATAATATAGTGCTTAATTGAAATTAATTGATTCCCTTTTTGCCTTTTAATTATACTCTTTAAATAACAACAGTGTGAGTTGCTTTCTTAATATGAAATTGGTTTAATTTGAAACTTACTACATACTCTGGTTATGGAAAATGACAAGTATCAGAGTACTAATACCACATTTGTGGTAAGGGATGGGGGTGGGGAGATCTGAATGCGGGGGTGTTGTGCTTTATCCATCTGTCTAGCCAGGCAGTTGCATAGGGTGAATGGCAGAAGGGGAGTAAAAGGAGGGGGCAGTGTGTAGAAGATTAACCCCCGCTATTGTAATGCTGTATTGTTTGGTCCTCACATGAACTGATTTGGTAGCTGGCTGACTGATGAGCTTAGATTGATTTATTGTTATTTTTGTGTCCTTGTTTTGGGTTAAAAGTATTAGGTTTGTCACGTGTGTCAGTTGTCTTCTTTTATACCACTAAGATATACGATGTATACACATGCATTCACAATTAAACTCCAGAAGGAATATTTTAAAGAAGTAAAGTAATGCTGGATGGTTGTTGAATTTCTGCATCTATGTTGGATTTAAATGCTCTTGCTATAGATTGTGCATCAGAACCAGACACTCAGTAGTTGATTTTTCATTCCTAGGAAAGTTTGGTAACTTGTTTTCCTCAAGATTGTGAGTTAGAATTAACCGCGTACAAGGATTAAGTCCAAAGCATATCCCTAAAGTACTTTTTGTTGTGTAACTTTAATGTACATGATGTTGACATCAGAATTGCTGCCTGTCTCACAGGCTGCTATAATCCTGCTTTGTCATGGCACTAAAATATCTTTAGTACAGTTAGCCATCACAGATATTTTTTTGTCCTCAGCGTACGGGTACGCGACGGCGCTACCAAGATGATGGAATTTCAGATGATGAAATTGAAGGGAAGCGAATGTTCGACCTGGATGAAAAGTTGCAGTGCGTCAGATTTAACTCTGACTTGATCAAACACATGGATGGGAAAGGTGAGAGGTTTAACAAATAAACTGCAAAAAGGATAATTACCCGAAAATATAAAATGCCATGTAAAGGTTATCAAAACCAGCTGATCCATTATGTGTTGCTGCTTGATACTGCACATTTTAACACTGTGTGTGTGTGTGTGTGTGTGTGTGTGTGTGTGTGTGTGTGTGTGTGTGTGTGTGTCTCTCACAGATTTCACTTTTGAGTACATCCAGAGAGAAGGGCTCAGGGACCCCATTGTCTTTGAAACCGCTGATGGCCTTGGTATACAGTAAGTAGCATTATTCTTTTATTTTCAACACACACTGAAAGTCCTCTTGCTGATATGTATTTTACAATGAAGTGCCTCTCTTTCAGAATGCCAGACCCTGATTTCAGTGTGAGTGATGTCAAGCTATTTGTTGGTAAGTTCCTTTAGAATATATGGGTTAACTGTTTGGACAAAAAATGTACCATAGGAAATGCTTGTTGCTGTAGAGCTAGAGCAATAAATATGCTATGCTGATATATTGGAGGATATTACCTTATGGTAAATTAGGCTCATGGTTTTTACCTCCACATTTTTTGTACCCTAGAAAGCACAGAGAAAATGATTTTTCAACCGTAAAATTAAAGGAAACAATGGGTATTAAACAAAATGACTATTTGATTTTATTGTAGCACGCTGTACTTGATTTTGATTTCAGTGATCTTACCTTGTTGAACCCTTTTCTGTTTCCTTACAGGTAGTCGACGCATTGTGGACGTCATGGACGTTAACACTCAGAAGGGAATCGAGATGTCGATGGCACAGTGGCGACGCTACTATGAGACACCACCATCAGAAAGAGAGAAACTCTACAATGTCATCAGCCTGGAGTTCAGCCACACAAGGCTGGAGAATCTGGTCAAACGACCGGCGTCGGTGAGAAAACCTCAGGGTCTCACAAAATAACTGATGAGCACATTAAAAATGACTTTTAGAACTCTTACAGACATAAAGAATGGGAAATGCAGTTAAGAAAGATGGGCTAGTTATCTTAATGATAAGGCTAAACAGCTTTGGCTAGTTTGCAGGGTAATGTTATATATAACTATAGAAAATGGTGTCTGTTATTGGAAACTGTTTTAAGCAACAGTTTAAATACGTGTTTTATGTTTATGCCATTTCCTAATCATCCAGGTGGACCTCATTGACTGGGTGGACAACATGTGGCCTCGCCATCTCAAGGAGAGACAGAGAGACTCTACCAACGCCATCATAGATATGCATTATCCAAAAGTACAAAAGTAAGTGAACCAGAGGCTTAAAACACATTGAATATTTCCTGCTGTAATAAAGAAATGTTGTTCGTGTCTCCCTTTTCATTTCAACTTTTATCCTGTTTTTATTTAAAACCTTCACCGTCTTTTATCCTTCTATCCCTCCTCTCAGGTACTGTCTCATGAGTGTTCAGGGCTGCTTCACAGATTTTCACATCGACTTTGGAGGCACCTCAGTGTGGTACCACATCCTGCGAGGAGGAAAGGTCAGTCTGGGTGTCCAGTCACACAAGAACTGTAGATTCCTTGGTCTCCTCGCCTGTACTGACGCAGCGGAAACTTTGTAGTTGTATTGAGTGACGGCAATTTATTCAGTCATGTTGATGCATCTCAGACTTCTGTTGACAGTTCTTTCTAAATGTTTTGTACATGTATTGTATCTTAGACTATAAATACATGACATTCTACTTGTGACCCATGCAGGTATTCTGGTTGATTCCACCCACGCCGCAGAACCTGGAGATGTATGAGAACTGGGTTTTATCAGGAAAACAGGGAGACATCTTCTTGGGGGACAAGTGTCATGACTGTCAGAGGATAGAGCTGAAGCAGGGCAACACCTTCATAATCCCATCAGGTTTGTGACTGTTACACTGCAGTGATGCATACAGACATGTAGCACGCAAAGGTACATACGCTGTCTTTACCACGTCATGCCTTCAGCGTCCTGTGCCTCGTATGTTGTAGGGTGGATTCATGCCGTTTACACGCCAGAGGACACGTTGGTGTTTGGGGGGAATTTCCTCCACAGCTTTAACATCCCCATGCAGCTTAACATTTACAGCATTGAGGATCGCACACGGGTGAGCAGCACATCACATACCTCCTCTATACACACAATGATGACTGCTCTAGATTTTGAGATTATGCAAGATGTGATTCAGAGTCTTTTTCTGTGAAATTACTCATAGAAAGAACCGTGGTGGGAGAAATATTTCTCAACAATGTGACTTGGATTTAAAGAATTTAAACACCACACCCACAGTCGCAACAGACACTCGTAGCTATCAAGATTAATACAGACCTGGAGTTTTGGATCGGTGCATTTATACATAAGGCTACGTTAATACATCGGAGTACTTTTATAATAAACTCTGAGTTCCATTTACCGGTATGTGTCCCACTTTTTCAGAGTCACAACTGGACACTTGAGTCAGACTTGCACAGTAACACGAAATTGAGTCATCTTCAGCAAACACAACATTCATTTGGGAGACAGTGCAAACATTTCTCTATGAATTCGGCTACAACAAGAATTTGGTTGTGCTTGGCCTCTAGACACTTTTCAGAGATTGTCACAGCTGAGCCATAGATGATCAGCGTGGGAGTGGACACGCAGGTGTACAGTCTGCAGCCACAGTCTAGCCATTGCAGCCAAACCACATTTCCTCCATAAACTCCTACGCAGAGGTGCAAACCACTACAAAGTTGTGACAAATTTCTCTCACTTAGAACTTAGAAGAGCATTTTATTAAAGAAGCAGAACATATGCACTCAGTACGGATAACGTAATTCAAAGGAACATAGCATACATTTTATTGTCTCTTAGAATGGTTACTGACTAAACAGGGTCATGAGGATGCAAAAATTATGAAGCATTATTGTTTCTAATCTGTTTCTGTCCTCGTCCTCTAGGTGCCACCAAAGTTCCGCTACCCGTTCTACTATGAGATGTGCTGGTATGTCCTGGAGAGGTACCTCTACTGTCTGACCAACATCTCCCACCTCACCCCTGAGTTCCAAAAATACTCCCTAGGCATAGGTGAGCAGCAATGGACACAAGAAAACATGGCTGTGTCCTGATCGCTTTTTCTCTTTGTCACGCAGACGCTAACTCATCACTGACAAAAACGTCATCCTTTCTCTTTCCAGGGCTGACCCAGGCTGACCTTGAAAACATGGATCATACCGGAAACGGCACCTCAAATGGGGTTGACAGTGACGCTGAAAATGGCGAGATCAAGTTGAGGGAAGAAGAAGAAGAAGAAGCCCCTGAACAAAAGGCAGCTCAAATTCTCACACCTCAGCACGTGCTTACTCCCTTTGAGCTTGAGGGGCTGTGCAATCTTTTAGGAAAGCTGGAGGAGCTGCCGGCCCACAAGAAGTGCGTCCCTGCAGGCATCAGGAACGCTGCGGCTCTGCTCGAAGACATGAGGGTGGGTGTCGCACAGTTTCCTGTCTCACAATGAACATCAGCTACATTCAAACAGATATCACACATTATTCTACATTGCCTTTATAATACTCACAATATATTCCATATCTTTTCTCTTTTCAACATGTCCAGGCTCTACTTGGGAAACACGTCAATGACAACCCCAAGCTGTCCTACACTGGAGAGCCCATTGTCAAGTGGCCTGAAAGGGTGAGAAGAGCAAATAGCAACATACTTGTGTGTAGAGAAGATTATATTTGATATATGATGTCTTCGATATGTCTTTGATAACATGATCAGTGTACATTGTTATGAAGTAAGCCCATCATTCTGGCTAATCAAAAAAAGGCCCGAGCCTGTTATTTATATGCATGACACAGTTTTAACATTTTATTCCCTTTCCCTTATACAGCCATCATGGTACCAGCCCCCCACTCCCCCTCCCCCTGTCCTTTACCGTCCTCGCTTGGGCCCCACCCTGCACAAGCCTCTGGGTCAGAGGTCCACCAAACGCTCCTCCATCTCTGCCCTGAGGCGTAGACGGGTGAGGTGCAAGCACTGTGCCGCCTGCCGCAGGAAGGAGTGCGGCAACTGCCAGTACTGCCACGACATGAGGAAGTTTGGTGGGCCTGGACGCATGAAGAAGAGCTGTGTCATGAGGCAATGTCTGGCGGTGAGTCATTGTACCCATAATTGTTTATATGTTTGGAACTCAAAATTGTGTTAAATTTCTGATATCAAACATGATTCCTTAGTTTTCATATAATTGCACTCTTAGAGTAAATAACTTTCATATATTCCTGCAGCCTGCCTTGCCGAACACGGCGCGCTGTGCCATATGTGGAGAAGGAGAAACGGAGGAATCAGATCCGAGCACTCACTCACTCATGGAGTGCTCCGTCTGCTCGCAGATAACCCATCGGCAATGCCTCAAGGTGAGCTCCTTCAGACACAGTGAAGGCAGTAAACTGAATGTGTCAGCTAATGTTTTGCTGTTGACAAATCTGAATTTGTTGGTCACATTTGGAAGATGCTGTTTTGGACTTGTAACTGTTTTCTGTCTCAGGAACCTGGTGAGGGGAGGATCAATAAGGACTTGCCCAGCTGCTGGGAATGTCCCAAATGTTACCAAGGCAAAGACTCATCATCAGAGGTACCAGACACGTCTTCTCATTTTCCCTCTGTGTCTCTCTCAGTAACGTCCACCAGCTCCCGTTTAGTGTATTTTGAAACTCACATTAACGGTGACCCCCAGTCTCCTTAAACTCCACTGATCTTCTCTTCTCGTCCTTCTCACACCAGTCTTCCAGCGACGAGGAAAGTGGAGAGTCGGAGAGCTTCACCTCCTTGCCGCCATCTAAACTTGCTTACCGGGAAGGCATTGGTGTAGGTGAGGGGATGAGACGAGGGAGACGCAGCAGACCCCAATCCCGACCCACAGCACCACCACCTTCCCAGAAACTGCTACTACAGCATCAACAGAACCGCAAGAGAGCAAGTGCACTGGAGCTCAGACTTAAAAAAAGGGTAAGTTGGACATCTAATTTGCACTAAGATGCCATTTTCAAAAGGAAGTACCGATATTTTTTTGCACTGTATAGAGCAGGTACAGAGCAAAGCTTTTAGAGCTGTAAGTATATCTTCATGAAAGTATTAAGAAAGGGCCCAGGTTTTTTTTCTAGATTATTTTTTTGGCCTTTTGTCTGCAGTGAAAGGACAGTGAAGATATAACAGGAACAGTGGGGAAGAGAGAGTGGGGGATGACATGCACAAAATCGGTCGGAGTAGAATCAGCGGCCGATGTGTTGAGGACTATATGGGACGCTTGCTCTCTCGACTGAGCTAAACCTGTGTCCTGAGGCCTGTTTTGTTTTTTTGTATATTTTGATTTCTTAGAATCTTGTATTGTCAATCCTAAAGAAATCAATAATTACATTTTTTTTTTTTTTAAATTAAAATAAAAAATGTAACTTTGACATTTGCAGTCACTGTGGAACTGGTTTGGCAGATTATTCTTGGTACCTCCTTGCTTTAAGAGTAAGAGTAGATACAAACTTTTCTGTGTGCCCAGAACATTTCCCTCATACCCCAACCACTTTTCTGTTTGTTGCAGATAAAACTAGAGCGCAGCAAACTGCTAACGGTAAGCACTGCACTTATTCCTGCAATGTCTAGTTATGAAAACCTTTTAGGGCTTCATTTTGATGCATTGCTTCTCATAACACTTTTTAAACATTTTATATATATTATAATATTATAATAATTGACATATACACTTTATGTTTTTATGATTGTTTTTATCTTTCCCCTCCCAACAGAGACAGGCAGCTCTTGATCGTTCTCCCAGGCTGCTGGGCTCCAGGATGCTGTCCAGGCTGCGCTCTCCAACCAGCAGGTTATCTCAGGGCAGAGGCCGGGGCTCCACCTGGGCCAGTGGTTCCTCCTACCACAGCTCTCCAGGAGGGACTGGGTCCACCCAGCAGCAGGAGCAGTCTTCCCTCGGCCTTGTACTTGAACCCAAAGGAGAGCCCCGCAGAGGGAGGGGAAGAGGGGTGAGGCTGCGGGGAGGAGGAGCAGGAAGAGGAATGAGAAGTGGTAGAAGTCATGAAGAGCTGCAGGAGGAGACTGAGGACAGCAGCAGCAGCAGCACAAACAGCAGCAGCAGTGACGATGAAGAGGAAGAGGGGAGGGTACAGAAAAGCGGGAGGGGGTTGGATAAAGAGAACCAGCCACAGTCAAGGCGAGGAGGACGAGCAGCCAAAGATAGAGAAGAGGAAGGAAGCGAAGTGGCCAACCAAAATGGTGCAGAGGAGGATGAGGAGGAGGAGATGGAGCAGGACACTCAAATGGGGGGAAAAGATGCCTCAAATCTTAAAGTGACACTTCAAAGGCCAACCAGGGCCAAGCGGGACCCTTCAGCCATTGTCCCCAAATTAGAGGCTATCGCCCCTCAAACTGCCACTTCCACAATACACAACCAGACCAGATCCCTGGCCAGACCGCCCATCAGGAATCGCGGACCCTGTCCCGATCAACAGTCCAACAGGCACACACCCCCACACACTCGCAGTGGGCACACAGACACTCGTAGCTCCCACCCGGAGAGGCTAGACGCCTCTAAAAGAAACAAGCTGAGCAGGCCGGCTAAACTCAGCAATGGAGCCTCCTGTTCTTCTTCTACTGAGCTTCATCTCCGCGTCCCTCTGTCTGCCCTGCAGGAAGGAGGGAGCGAGGCGGACAGAGATGGCTGTGGGAGCGGGCCGGGCTGTGAGAGGGAGGTGTGGGTGTCCGTCTTCCGCTATTTAAGTCGAGCAGATCTCTGCGTCTGCATGGCTGTCTGTAAGAACTGGTACAAATGGTAAGACCTACCTCCAGTATTTTGAGTAATTGTCTTTTGAATTACGGTAGTTTCTAGCTGTTCATTGAATGTGTGACTTACAGAGAATACATATTCCATTTGTTGAACTGCTTGTTTAATTTCCAGGTTAAGTTAAAATTGGTTGGCTATAAAAACTCTTAAATCCTTCTCAAACTACAAAAAGGGATTATAAATCTTTGAGTTGAAGTTGTTTTCATCTTCATTTTCTTCTGCAAATGTTGATGCTAAGCCTAATGCCAGCCGATAAGGGATTCAAAAGGATTTAAATGCAATGAAAAGCCATCAAACCAAAAATAAGTTTCCTATCTTTCTTATTGCATACTCAACAGTGTTTGTTCATGTGCAGTGGCATCAATGTATCATATCTCTTTGCAAATGGATAACTAGATGAATGAATGTGTCTTAACCAGCTTTTGCTAATTGTAGGTGTTTAGACAAGCGGCTTTGGTCACGGATTGACCTGAGCATCAAACGCACCGTCAGTCCTCAGGCCCTAACAGGCATCATAAAGAGACAGCCGGTCACACTCGATCTCTCATGGACCAACATCTCTAAAAAGCAGCTTAACTGGCTCGTTGGCCGTCTTCCTGGTAAGTAAACACATACACACGCTGTATCCACATAGTTTTTATTGAAATCTATTATATACTGTATGTATACAGTACTGTACAAAAGTTTTCGGCAGGTGTGAAAATAGAATGCTTTCAAAAATGGAAGTGTTAATAGTTTATTTCCATCAATTAACAAAATGCTGCGAATGAACAGAAGAGAAATCTAAATCACATCAATATTTGGTGTGACCACCCTTTGCCTTCAAAACAGCATCAATTCTTCTCGGTACACTTGCACAGTTTTTGAAGGAACTCGGCTGGTAGGTTGTTCCAAACATCTTGCAGCACTAACCACAGATCTTCTGTGGATGTAGGCTTCCTCACATCCTTGTCTCTTCATGTAATCCCAGTCAGACTCGATGACAGGGCTCTGTTGGGGCCATACCATCACTTCCAGGACTTCTTGTTCTTCTTTACGCTGAAGACAGTTCTTAATGACATTGGCTGTATGTTTGGGGTCCTTGTCCTGCTGCAGAATACATTTGGGGCCAATCATACGCCTCCCTGATGGTATTGCATGATGGATAAGTATCTGCCTGTATATCTCAGCATTGAGGACACCATGCTGACCAAATCTCCAACTCCATTTGAAGAAACGCAGCCCCAAACTTACAAGGAACCTCCACCATGCTTCACTGTTGCCGGCAGACACTCATTATTGTACCTCTCCAGCCCTTCAGTGCACAAACTGCCTTCTGCTACAGCCAAATATAATAATTTTGACTCATCAGTCCAGAGCACCTGCTGCCATTTTTCTGCACCCCAGTTCCTATGTTTTCGTGCACAGTTAAGTCTCTTGGCCTTGTTTCCATGTCGGAGGCTTTTTGGCTGCAACTCTTCCATGATGACCACTTCTGGCCAGACTTCTCCGGACAGTAGATGGGTGTACCTTGGTCCCACTGGTTTCTGCCAGTTCTGAGCTGATGGCACTGCTGGACATCTTCTGATTTCGAAGGGAAATAAGCTTGATGTTTTTCATCTGCTGCACTAAGTTTCCTTGGCCGACCACTGCGTCTACGATCCTCAATGTTGCCTGTTTCTTTGTGCTTCTTCAAAAGAGCTTGAACAGCACATCTTTTGTCTGGGAGAGACCTTGCGGATGCAGTATAACTACCTTGTGTCTTGTTGATGTGCTCAGTCTTGTCATGGTGTATGAGCTGTGACATGGAACTGTCTTCCACAGCCTCACCTTGGTAGCAGAGTTTGGCTGTTCCTCACCCAGTTTTAAGCCTCCTACACAGCTGATCCTGTTTCAGTTAATGACTGTGTTTCAACCTACATGTGAAATTGATGATCATTAGCACCTGTTTGGTATAATTGGTTGATCACACACCTGACCATAATCCTACAAAATCCCTGCAAGTGTACCTATAAGAATTGACGCTGGTTTGAAAGCAAAGGGTAGTAACACAAAATATTGATTTGATTTAGATTTTTCTTTTGTTCGCTCACTTATCATTTTGTAAACACCTGACTTTTGCACAGTACTGCATATTCAATATATAGTCATTGTTTAATTTGTTCAATGTGCACAAACACATCCAACCAACACAAGTCTCTTGATTTCACAGGGCTGAAGGATCTGATGGTGGCAGGTTGTTCCTGGTCATCTATTTCAGCTCTCTGCTCCTCTGGTTGCCCTCTCCTCCGCTCTCTGGATCTGCGGTATGCAGACGGGGTCAAAGACATTCAGATCAGGGATCTAGTCAGCCCTCCAGGTGAGGAAGAAGAAGCTTCAGAGGCTACTGATGAATTGCTAGATATGCATCTCAATCAGCTTTCAATTTATGTAGAAATTAACTCTGGATCTTATATCCCATGCTCTGCCTAATTTTAAAGTGTTTGCTTTTCTACATCACTTTTACATGAACTGTTCTTCTTTTTCTCCTCCCCATATAAATGCTCTGTAACAGGCTGTGACAATCGCAGTCAGTTGCGGACCATGCAGTGTTTGCGACTAGCAGGGTTGGACATCAGCGACTCCACTGTGCGCCTGGTGATCCGCCACATGCCCCACTTAACAAAACTGGATCTCTCCCACTGCAACAGCCTCACCGACCGCTCCATCAACCTGCTGACTGCAGTGGGCTCGTCCACTCGAAATACTCTCACAGAACTCAACCTGGGAGGTGAGATATTGATGGGAAAAGCTTATTTCCGAGATGTTTGATTCGTCTTTTTTCGCTTGTACTGATGTTTCTGTGTACCTCTGCTTCCCAGGCTGCAGTAAACTGACAGACACGTGTCTAAAGTATCTCCGCCGTCTCTCTTGCATCTCACTCCTCGACCTGCGAGGCTGCAAAGGCGTCTCCCGCAATGCCTGCGAGGCCTTCATCTCTGAGCTGTCGGTCAACATGCTCTACTGCCTGTCGGATGAAAAACTGATTCAGAGGATATCCTAAACACCTGCCTCATCAGACTGCAGAGGTGATTTGAGGAGTTGAAGGCAAGAGAGTGGATGTTGTGTGACTCAAAGGACACAGACAGAGAACTTCACCTGCACCTGTATTACGTAAAAGGAGGGTGGGGTCTAAACTGGGAGTGCTGACTCACTTAACTGGTGTTGGTGAAAGGGGTTGTCACGGCTGGAACAACGTTATGTACATTTTTTCCCCCCATCTACCTAAAAAGAGACTCAGGAGCTTCCTTTTTCTGTTATGTTGGGAATTACTGCTATGTGGAAAAAACAAAACTTTTTTTATTTCAGGAAGAATAGGAGAACATGGGCGATTAATTAGCTGTATTAATCTACTCATCCTTTGGATAAACATAATTCTCAGCTTTTCTTTGGACAGCTGCCTATCTTGACTCCCATCATAAACTCCAGCCTCAACAAAGAGAGAGACTTTAAAGTTTCATCCTCACGGTATATCTGCACTCTGCATTTTGACCATAAAGTCTTATTTATAATGCGACTACCTAATTTGTTTTTGGCTACATTTGGCTGCTCCAAAATGATATTTTTTGGCAGATTCAAGAGAGCAAACGTTAAGTTTTTATAATGACTTATTCTTTATGCACAACATTTTTGCATTTTGATTTTCTTTATTAGACGACTAGAGGTGACAGGTCTTTCACAGCATGACTTATAAAGTGAGTGACTGGACTGACCTGTGTTCACCAGTTGTATGTCAGCTAAATAAAGCACTTGGGTTCTGTAGTGGTCCAGTGGTATACTTGAGAAGTATACATGAATACTGAGTGAACGATGCTGGTATAAGAGGGTAAAAAGACAGTGTGAGAAAGCAATCGACATGGCTTCAAAACCTCACCCCAGCAGAGGGCAGGTTGCATTAAGTGTTCAGGGTGAGCCAAGGATTAGGTGTCGGATAAATGGTGCATCTTCAGACAACCGTAACACTTCAGGTGCTATTATTTCCAAACTCCTTTTGCTTTGTTTTTGTACAGAGACAGAATTAAAAGCAAATGTGTTAATATTCTAGATGAAACTGCTACCCATCCCTCTTTGATACACTTAAGTTTCTTTTCATGGATGAAAAATGTGAGTTTTTCCACTGACTTTCATGACCTTATCTGATTCAATGTAGAGATGTATTATTTTGTTTGGGGGCAGGGGTGTTGCTCATTTCTTTGTTCCTTTTAAAGTGTAGTGGTTCTGTATCAAAGGTCTCCCCCCCACACAGGGTTCCCTGGCCATATCCCTTCAAATGAATATAAGTATATATATATACTTTTGTGTAAATGTGTTTTCCTCTTTTCGATTATCAAAACGGGATTCCTGTAGCATTGTAATTATTTTCAGAAGCCTTTTTCACTTTATGTTATTTGTGTTATTTTTCAAGAAAAAATAAAAACTGATAAACAATGAGTGGCTGTCATACTCCCACTGAAAATGGGAGATCATTTGTTGAATGACAAAAGCACTATTGGCATGGCTTGAATTTCTTAATATTTATTTGCACTGAGGGATCAGATATCAGCTCTTCCTGGCTCCACCCAGCTTCTCTCATAACCTGGAAATAAAGCGACGCCCAAATAAATAAATAAATAATGCTATTACAGCTGTTCATGGTTTTTCCACCGGAGCGAAGCTGCGTTTTGCACAGGAACAAAGCAGACTTTGGCAGATGTGGCCAGGTTCAATGACCCTCAACAAGGCAGGACTGAGTGAAATCGGCAGCAGCTGTAAACAACATCGCACCAGATGCCCCCAACTCGAGTGACCTGGATGTGAAACTGGAATAAAGGCCGAATCTCGCTTTATTTTGACAGACCGTAACAACCCTGCGATATAAACAGGGGATGGTTGCAGTAGCAGCGGGGTAGCTAGCTAACTTCATCAGCCGGCGGTTTCACCCTTAATTTTCTTGAAAAAAAACATATGTCGTGAAAACATGAACGAACTTTGGAGGTGTATTTTTGGCTGGATCAATTAGTTGTCTTGCATCGTGAATAATGGAAAACAGGTGCCAAGAAAACAAGGAAACAATGTTGTTATTAGCCAGTTAGCTAACGTTAGCTCAGCTAGCTGTCAGTTAACTACATCAAATTAGTGGGCTGAGTTAGCCAAGCTAACTCAGCCCACTAATTTAAATAGGCACGCAAAATATTCATATAAATATTGTCTGCTGCCTAACGTCTGCTGCTCGGTAGATTTGTTGAGTGACAGGTTTTTCCAGTGAAACACTTCCTTTCTACGTTTACCCATTTCTGCTGTTAACTAAGCTAGCTAGCTAACCAGCTGTGCCGTTTAGCGCTGATCTGCTCCAGTCTGCTGTGGTGTCACTGCAATCTGTTGGCTGGAGAAGTCATTTTGCAAACATAGCTTTACTATTGTTAAACTGCCAAGCGAACGACAACCATGGCTGAAGAAGAATTTCCTCTGCATGTTATGGTCTGGAACAATCAGTATCTTGAGCTTGATCGAGAGCTGCAGAAGAAAGAGGTGAGTAAGGCGGGTTACTGAGCAGTTGCTGGTGGTTGAGGGTTTTACAGATAGGTTTGATAGGTCGCACTGCATTGCGCTGATGCTACTTGTTTTTGGGTCGGCAGCAGGATGTGGAGCGCCTGGATCCAAGGGGACGCACCCCGCTGGAGCTGGCTGTGTGTCTGGGCCACCTGGAGTCAACCCGGGTGCTGCTCAGGCACACCGCAGACCCGACTCACTGCAACGCACAAGGATGGACCAGTGAGTGCTCCGCTGTGGCGTCCGGTTTCATGTGCTAAGGCTGCTGAGAATAAGACTCACCCACTGTCATTAAACGTGGATGCATGTCTCAGTCTTACAGGAGGCAGTGAGCACTGGGGACCCCGAACTGGTTCAGCTGGTGCTTCAGTACAGAGACTTCAAGCGTGCCACTGAGAGACTGGCGGGCATCCCAGAGCTGCTCAGCAAACTAAGACAGGTAAAACTGCCTCGCAGTGTGACGTTTGATTAAAAACTTTAAGCCTCCAGCTCCTAAACTTTCTTCTTGCCCAGAGCAGCACACATGATCATCAAACACACCTCAAAACTTTGGTAAATATTTGTTGAGATGCTTTTGCAGTTTGAAGCTGGTGGCAATGCATCTGTGCCTTTTTCATTATGGTCACAGTGTGTTTTTAAAGTAGGCAAGTTTTGAGCTTGAGTGAGACAGGGTGCACAATGTAAGAAATCATAGCTATTATGTTTTGTTTCCTTGGTCTCTTCCAGGCGCGGGACTTCTATGTGGAGATGAAGTGGGAGTTCACCAGTTGGGGTGAGTTTGTGTTATTTTTGTGTTTTCACAGAGGTCAGTTTCAGCACCACAGTAGTTGGACAGCTCCCCTGACAGCAACTGTCTCTTCACTGAAAGACTGAAGGTTACGGGATGTGACTATTTACCCTTATCAGTTTGAAACTGTCGCCTAAACACACTTTAGCTTCAGTATGTAACCAACTGCGACTTACCAATATCCTGACTTAAGTGTTGCTACTCGTGTATTTGACAGGATGTTATGTAATTTCCTACTTTGGATTACTTTGCCTTCTTTAATCTGCAGAAGATGCTCATGTTAAGTGGTGCTGCTGAAAATCTGCCTTTTCTTTTCTCTGTCTTTTGGCCATTTGCTGTTTGGCTACTTCACTCTCTTTGCCTCTTGTTTCTAAAATTATTCTTTAATCCTCCTCTCAGTGCCCTTGGTGTCGAAGGTTTGTCCCAGTGACGTCTACCGGGTGTGGAAGAGCGGCTCGTGCCTCCGCGTGGACACCACCCTCCTGGGCTTTGAACACATGACCTGGCTGAAAGGACGACGCAGCTACATTTTCAAGGGCGGAGGTATGTGTGCTCTTTAAACTGCTCTCATGGGTCTTGTGGTGGGACATCAGTTCTCCCCCTTTCCTTCTTACTTGTGTGCTGTTCTTCTTCTTAGACGACGGTGCGGTGGTGATGGAGGTGGACCATGAGAAGCAGGTGGTGTACACAGAGCCGCTTGTGTTGTCTCCCCGTGACGCGCCCTCCCTCCTGGCAGCCATGCAGCCGTCACAGGAGAACACAGCCCAGAGACTCACCTCACCCATCGTCTCCACACACCTCAACACACGCAACATTGCCTTTGAACGGTAACAAGCACATACTGTGTACAGATAATCAAACTAGTATCAGTTTTTTGAGATCAAACTTGATTTGTTTGTGTTTGCGAACCATGTGCAAGCTTTACGAACATGCTAACTCACTCTGCAAATATTTTATTAGTTTAGGATCTTCCATTATGTTAAAGGCTTTAACATGTATACTCCTTACCTCTGTGTGATTGCGTTTGATTATTTAGGAACAAGTCGGGAATCTGGGGCTGGCGTTCCGAGAAGAGTGAGGTGGTCAGCGGGTACGAAGCCAAGGTAATTGAAAAATTTATTTTCAAAGAAGAAAAAAAAGTTTAATTTTAATAAGATGTTTGATTTACATCAGGTGGAATATTAAATAATCGTATACTGTATATAAGAAGTGTATGTAACGTCATGCATTACGTATTTGAAGCTTTGCAGTGTGCATTTTGGCCGTCCGTCTTGGTTCTTTGCAGGAAGAAGTAACCATATTTGGACGGCAGCATGTAACTGGAGGAGACTGAGCTAATTACATTAGTAGTACACAATTTGTCAGCTAATTTACGCTTTAAACAAAATGTACTTACCAGAAAATTGTACAGCTGTCTCCTTAGAGTGCCTTTAAGTACAACTGAATGCTGATCAAGGCATTTTTCAGGGCTCCGGAGTAAAGACATGTCAATCACAAGGTAACCACTCACTTAAGGCACTTCTGCACTGGCGTCACTTTTCCAACCAAGAGGCTACATCCATTTCTAATATACAGTCTATGGTCTGAACGTAAGGAGAGCTTTAACATAAGCAATTTTCCATTTTGAATATATACGTTTTATTTATTCAGGAGTTTCCTTTTGAGATTTAAAAATCATTTGAAAAGTTGAGATGCGGAGAAAAGAAAGTTACAGATGAGACACTATCACCAGGTGGGGTTTGCTCAGTCAAAGATAGACCAGGAGAGATTCTAAATCAGTTCCACTTACTACTCTTAACACCAAAGACATTTTTTGTTACCCAAACAGAAGTGTTCACAGGAGCTTTACTTAAACAGAATGTAAGAAACTGTGTTTTTCTTCCTTTTGTGTGCAGGTTTACAGTGCCACTAATGTGGAGCTGGTGACTCGGTCGAGAACAGAGCATCTATCAGACCAGGACAAGTCAAGGAGCAAAGGTAAATACAATGTTTAGAAGGAAGGCAAAACATAAGTCTGGAGCAAGAAAAGTTTTCGGAGTAGATGATGATCTCCCTGCGTTATTCCCACTCAGGCTCAAAGACTCCTCTGCAGTCCTTCCTGGGGATCGCTGAACAGCACACGGCTCACAACGGGGTAAGAGTCTCCACAGCTACACACTCCACCCACACCACGTGCAGCTTTCTCTGATGAACGCCGTCACTTATAACTCCCTCTCTTTGTGTCTGTCAGAGTAACGTGTCCCAGTGTGCCAGTCCTCACAACCCTACAGCCATCACAGCTGAGGAGTACTTCAACCCAGAGTTCAACCTGAACGGCCGGGACATCGGGCGTCCTGTCGAGCTCACGAGCAAAGTCCAGAAGTACGAGGCAGCCTTGGAAACACGTCATTAATGTCCATCACTTCAAACTGTCTTCATAGAGCAGTGTGAAGAAAACCAAGACTCATCTGCTTCACTTGTTCTGTCTCTCTGTGTCCTCTACAGGTTTAAAGCGACCCTGTGGTTGAGTGAAAGTCACCCTCTGTCCCTGGCCGAGCAGGTGACACCCATCATCGACCTCATGGCCATCTCTAATGCCCATTTTGCCAAGCTGCGTGACTTCATCACTTTGCGCCTGCCGCCAGGCTTCCCTGTAAAGATAGGTGGGTGTGAGAGATATAGCTAGATGTTTGTCTATAGTCTATCAAAAATGATGATTCTCTACGAACTCCAGACCTTTCATGCGTAGGGTTGTGCTTTTTGTGTGTGCCATCACACACCTTGCCATTCATGATTCTTACTGTATGTAAGCCTACTGGAATAATGAGCCATTTAAACCTTTCTGTTCGTCCTCCAGAGATTCCCCTTTTTCACGTGTTGAATGCCAGAGTGACGTTCAGTAACCTGTGCGGCTGCGACGAGCCGGTGAGCTCTGTGACGGTTCACAAACCTGAGAGCCCAGAGGAAGCTGGTAACGACTGACTCATACACTTTTGTTATTAACTCAATAAAAGAGAGAGAGCAGTATTTGTAATGTCCTTTTTCTTAATAGATTTGAGTATGTAATATGAGGTAGATCCTTTGCAGATACTGTAATGTTGTTACCCATCACCACCACCCATCAGGTCAGTTACCTTCTCCTTTCAACTGCGACGTGGACCCCTCAGTGTTCGAGCCGCCGGCAGATTACACCACCCTCGGTCCAGGCCGCAGCGAGCCGATGAGAGACGAGGATGACAACCTGCTGCAGTTTGCCATCCAGCAGAGCCTGCTGGACGCCGGGACTGAGAGTGACCAGGTCAGAGTCAGACGTGTGAAATGATATTTCACCTATTCATCTTTTTTTGTCGCCTTAAGTTTATTTTCTACTTGCCTCTGTGCCATTTTTAGGTGACCATCTGGGAGGCTCTGACCAACAGCCGCCCCGTGCCCCAGAGTCCACTGTACGAGGAAGACTCTCAGCTGGAGAGGTGAGCTGACCTATTTCTCTTGTTCCCATTACAGGCAGGTTCACGCTGCTCAAACTGGATAGATGACTCGAGGTGAAACAAAAAATAAATTGTCAATAAGTGTGTCATTTAAGTGTTTGTTTGGCTTTAAGTAGAATCTATCTATTGTCAAGATGTCAGCTTGATTCAGTTTATCCATTCAGACTGTTTTCTAAAACTAATCCAAGAAGAAGAAGTCGTATTTGATTCTGTAAATGAGGTATAACTGTTTTTTTTTCTTTTCAGGGAATCCTCGGGCTTTGCCAGTAATTTAATTAAACGTCTCTTAATAGAGTTCAGTGATTAGCTTTTTGTCAGCGCCTTCTCTTGGGAACAACAACTCCCAGTCATCCTGTAATGAAGCCATGAAATGAACTTTGCTGTAAAGATGTATGCTGTAATGATGCATCAGTTTCAGTGTTAATATCCTTATTTCTGTCTCCTCTCAGGGCGATCCAGGAGTCTCTGTCCATCTCACTGGCCAGCAGAGAGGGAGAAGACACGGCCGACCCAAGCCAGCCCGCCTCTGTCTCCCCCTTGGACCCCACCGCCAACTCCCCGATCTCCTACAGCGCGGTGACGGATCCGCGCTTGTCGGGGAACTTTGGCGTGGCGTCGAGCTTTGATGAGCAGCTGCGCATAGCCATGGAGCTGTCGTGCCGGGAGCAGGAGGAGATAGACAGGTGAGGCGGGAGGGATACAATTGTCCTATTTGAATCATCTCGACAAATAGGAGGTATTTCAGACATCCGGAGATTTTCATTTGTCAATTTTCACCGCTGCACCACTGTTGTTAGTTGTATTTTAAATTATTCTGACCGCTTTATTTCTTGTTATTTGTTGCAGGGCGCAGAAGGAGGAAGAGGAGGAGCTGGAGAGGATCCTGCAGCTGTCACTCACCGAGAAGTAATGTCACAACAACAGCAATGAAGCGACTGTCTTCATTGGGGAACAATCCTCTTAATTTATTATGTTTTATTTTTTAAAATCTGAGATGTTATTAAGTTATTACAGATATTTTATTTGTCTTTCTCACATGAAGGCTGCTACAACAGAGTGTAAAGGACCAGAATATAAGACGTGTGTGTGAAACAGGTGTGCGTCGGTGGTCAGGATACAGGAGGTAGAAACAGGTACTCTGAAACACACTACAGTGAAGGAGGAGACAAAAGGGAGAGAGTCTTTGTTTTTCTTTTTTATTGAATATTTTTCACAGTCTTGCTGTCTTTATCGAGTGATGAATGATCCTTAAACTTCAAACCTATAACATGATCCATGATAATGATGACAAATATGAAAATACAGTCTTAATGGAATAACTTATAAAAATATGATTATAACATTTGAAACATTTTGTTGGCTTACTGTGTGAAAAATAAAGAATAATGATCATCCTGGATTATGATTTAATAATGTGTGCTTTGGAACAAAGGAACGAACAAGACTTATTGTGTCATTTTCCATAATGTCTGGAGCGTTCATTAGCATAAACATTTACAATCATTATAATCAGTTCAGTGAACCACAATTATTGACCACAATAATTTAGCAATATCACATGATAGATATACGTGATATACTGAATATCATCAGCGCAGATAACCACGACCTCGAGTGTGATATTGCTTTTATACAACAGTTATACAAACGGCAAAAAGTAAAAATGAGCAAGAGATTATATTTTGCTCCAACAACTCAACTAGCACCACAACTTAACTGAAACTGGACTTTTGTTGCCAAGCAACCCAAACATTCTCTGTGTCTACAGGTTACCACAGATCAGCTCTTTTTATTATGTACATTTATCTGTTTGTTTTAATGTATCATCAGCCAGTGAAATAAGAGTCTGCTGTGTGTCTGAGGTACCAGCTTGGTTAATGTAGACATACACGGTCTGCTGTAAAGTTAATTAACAGTATTCAGAACACCTGGCTGAGGCGGAGTGATACACAGAGTGAAAAGTCTCAGTGATGTTGTTCTCTATGGGCCTAATCCCAATGTCCACTCTAAAGTCTAAGAACGGAACCCTCACAGACTTTAATGACGAGGGTTGGGACACGTTATCATGGCATCACATGTTGCCTGGCAACAAGATGTGGCATTAAATAACAAGAAAAAAAGCTGACCTTCAGCATGTAATTGTGGGTCTTGCATTACAGTGTTTACATATTTTATCAAACTATCAAAAGTCAGAAAGGCCTTATTTTTAATCCTTTGCAAATATTTAACTGGAAAACATAAACGGCTCTAAAACGGCTATAAATAACCACATGAGTGATTTACGAAATGTTGCCACTTACATATAAACCTATTTGTGATTCTGGTCACCTCCATGCTCGCTTTGTTTACATTTAGCGGGGGGCTGGGCAATCACATATGTATAGGACACCAAGTTGGCTATGAACTCTGGGTAACTGTCAATGGAAAGTCTGCAGGTGTGCAAACTCACAGAAAGTCCACAATTTTGTGTAGAAAAGTATGCATCAGAGCCCTCACACACTTGGTGATTTGACACTTGGACAGCACACTTGCCGGGAATGCGCCTAAAGTCTATGGGTCCGTGAGTGTGGAGTGGAATGCCCTATGTCCAATCAAATCAGTTGGTCGGACTTGGAACTAACTGTAGTATAGCAGACAATAATGCATGATAACGTATGAAATTGAGCCATAAACATGTCACAAGTTGAAAAGTAGACCGTATATAATTAATCCTTTCACAGAAAATGTGTCTGTAAATGTTTCAGTGATTAATTATAGTTTTTCTTTGAAGTCATTTTTCCAATATGGCTACCCACATGCTTTTGTCTATTTTTGCAGAGAACCAGGTGCGGCATCTCTAATCTTAAAAGTTAAACATTAAACAGGCAGACTAGTGAGTACATAACTCATTTGACGAAGTTGTTTCTCATCCACTGTGCTGAGCTTGTGCGAGACTTTTCACTCACTCTTTCTGTGGCCTGACTCTGATTGGTTGCGACAACCTCCTCACCAGTTGCAACGTAGGTGTTTTGCCCTCGTAGTTTCACAGCTTCCCGTAGCTCTCCAGCAAACTGACCTGGTTTGGATAAAAACATACAGCTGTCACTCATTCAGACAGACTTTGCTGGACATACATCTCAAGCAGCTCTCATGATACAACCAATACTTATACTCATTCTCACCTAGCTTCAGGTTGTGATATTCTGGCCCGTCATCATCAGGAAGCAAGTATTCCCCCTCCTCCGGATCGGTTGGAGAGAGAGGAAGCTTTTCTTTGGTCTCTGAGCGCACCATCGGGGACACTTTTGCCGAGGGTATGACTTTAGATGCAGGTGAGGGGATCCTGATGCACTTAGGAGCAGGCGACACATCTGGTAAACACACACAAACATTGTCAGGAGTTGTGTAATTGTCAGAGAGCCTGAGATTATTAGTAAAAGCAGTGTTTCGTCTCACCGATATGACTGTCGTAGGACTGAGACGGCCTGTAGGGCTGAAGACGATACTCTGTCTTTTCAAGGAAGTAATTTATTACATCATTTAAGGAGGAGACTGTCACCTGCAGAGAAGAAGAAGAAGATACAGGGAGAAACACAAAGAGAAAGGTTAGGTTTCCTTGACTAGATTTATTTTTACTATCAACTTTGTTTCAAACATGACAACCTTTGAAAGATAAAAGGAGCCTGATCCACACGCTGGCCTTGTAAATATCTTAAATCCTAAAAGTACACATGTACACACAATAACACGACGATTTCCTCTGAATTCACAGTTGAATAAATTCTTGCTGTGGGACTTACTGGTGTGTCCAGCTCAATGACAAACCCTGAGTTTGTGGAGGTCACTCTGAAGTTCTTCTTCTTTACAGCTCCACTGAAACACGAGGAAGAGGAGGATCACTGACTTTCTGCCGCCTTTGATGAACAACGACAAATATCTATCCATCCATCCTTCAATCCTTCCTTTGTTTAACCCATCCAACAAAACATCCATCCTTCCATCTATCCTTCTTTCCTTCTATCCATTCATCAACCCATCCATCCAACCATCCAATCACCCTTTTACCCATCAGTCCATCAAAACAACAATCCATCCATCCATCATTCTGTCTTTTTTTCATCCATCTTTCCTTGCATCCTTCCTTCTTTCCATCCAACCATCAATCCATCATACCTATTCCACTCATCCATTCTATCTTTCCTTGATTCCATCTTTCCATCCATTCATCCTTAAATTAATCCACGTATCTATCTACCTCCTTCCTTCTACCATCCATCCATCCATTCAGCAATCTTTCATCCCATCCATCCTTCCTTTAACCCATCCATCAAAACATCAATCCTTCTATCCATCCTTCCATATATCCATCCTTTCTTCCTTTTACCTATCCATCCATCAGAACAACAATCTATCCATACATCATCCTGTCTTTTTTCAATCCATCCATCTCTCCATGCATCCTTCCTTCTTTCAATCCAACCATCAATCCATCCTTTCTTCCTTCCATTCATCCATCCTTCTTTCCTTGCATCCACCCTACCTTCCTTCCATCGGTCCATCCATTATTAATCTTCCCCCCCTCCTTCCTTCCAACAATCCATCAACCATCTTTCCTTCCTTTAACCCATCCATCCATTCATCCATCTTTCTTTCCTTCCTTCATTCCTTCCTTTTTTCCATCCATCCATCTTTCCTTCCTTTAACCCATCCATCCATTCATCCATCTTTCTTTCCTTCCTTCATTCCTTCCTTTTTTCCATCCATCCATCTTTCCTTCCTTTAACCCATCCATCCATTCATCCATCTTTCTTTCCTTCCTTCATTCCTTCCTTTTTTCCATCCATCCATCTTTCCTTCCTTTAACCCATCCATCCATTCATCCATCTTTCTTTCCTTCCTTCATTCCTGCTTTTTTCCATCCATCCATCTTTCCTTCCTTTAACCCATCCATCCATTCATCCATCTTTCTTTCCTTCCTTCATTCCTTCCTTTTTTCCATCCATCCATCTTTCCTTCCTTTAACCCATCCATCAAAACATCGATCCATCCTTACATCCTTCCATATATCCTTCCTTCCTTCTATCATTCATCAACCCATCCATCCTTTCTTCCTTTTACCCATCCATTCATCCATCCATCCATCCATGCATCCATCCATCCATCCATCCATCCATCATCCTGTCCCTTTTCCATCCATTCATCCATCTTTCCTTGCATCCTTCCTTCTTTCCATCCAACCATCCTTCCTTCCTTCCTTCCTTCGCTCCATCCATTCATCCTTCGATTAATCCATTAATCTATCTTCCCCCCTCCTTCCTTCCACCAATCCATCAACCGTCCTTCCTTCCATCATTCCTTCAATCCATTCATTAATGTTTCCTTCCATCCGCCCATCCATCAAAACATCAATATTTCCATCAATCCTTCCATATATCCATCCTTTCTTCCTTTTACCAATCCATCCATCAAAACAACAATCCATCCTTCCATCTCTCCTTGCATTCTTCCTTCTTTCAATCCAACCATCAATGCATCCTTCTTACATTCATCCATCCACCCTTCCTTCCTTCCTTCCATCGGTCCGTCCATTCATCCATCAATCAATCCATTAATGAATCTTTCCTCCCTTCCTTCCACCAATCCATCAACCTTCCTTCCTTCCTTCTAGGGAATGGATATTCATTCTTAATTCCTTCCATCCATCCATCCATCCATCCATCCATCCACCCTGCTGGTTCACTTCAGAGGGTGGTGTGAGGTCAGACCTGGGCTCCAGTTGTCTGAGGGTGAGGGCGTAGTTTTTGGCGAGGGTTGATGGGCGGAGGATGATGCTTCCATACTCGGGGTTTTCCTCCAACATCCGCTCGGCCTCCTGTCGATTCACTTTAAAGAAACACCTGCAGGAATCAAGGCAAGGAAAGAAACACCTTATTGTCTGTGAAGGTAATAAAGGAGCACTTATGTTGTTCCAGAGGGCAGCGGACGAGGCACACGTCACACGTTCATGAGATGAGATCTCAAAAATGTCAGTTCAATCACCACTTAGTGTGCAATATGTGTTGTTTGAAGGGCATATGGGGCAAGACTCGCCTAAATTTGTCAGACTGAGAAGGTAACCAGGAAAATCTGAAACACTCACTCAGGTATCTCAGAGGTGGTGTGGTCGGGCTCGTCTTTTGTGGGTGAAGGGGCAGGGGAGGCTGGGGGCAGGAAGGCTGGTCGGGGTGGGAGGGCTGGACGCTGTGTGCTTCTTCTATTCTCCTGAGCCAGAACCTCCTGCAGCTGCAGCTTCTGGCCCGGCAGCAGCTGCAGCTTAGCAGGGATCTCTTTCTGCAGGAGAACGGAGCTCCGTGTCAAAACTTATTTTATTTCACATTGTAGAAAGAATCCAAAACAGCTGAAGCACACATTAAAAATAAACCTTGTTTGTAACCTTACTCTCATTAATGTTTCTACTATCAGTATTAAGAGAGACTTTATCTCCAGATGCAACATGAACCTTATAATTCCCTAATGTTTAACCAAGTAATACTTATTTCCTGCTGGTGTGTCTTTATGTGTGTGTTTGCTCACTTTGACCACAGTCAGGATGTATACTTTCCACTCCATCCCTGCGTCAGGATTGTCCATCTGTCACACATAGCAGACATTTTGAGGAAAAGTTAATCAACAACTCGACCTGGGTTTCTTCTAAGTTTGAACATGAGACCAAAGTCTATGTAACATTCAAAAACCCTTCAGTTTCCCTGCTACACACCTTCAGCTGCACCTCCTCTGAGTGCAGGGCGAGAGTGAAGATACTCGGCACCGTCTTCTGAGAGTCCAGCTCCATGGACTTTAGCTTCTCCAGGTCCATCCTCTCTGTGTACTGACAAAGTAAAAACACACACATATCAGACCTTTAAAACATGTATCAAATAATCTGAAATATAAGTAATTTATAATGTGATAAGAAGGAAAACAAAAGCTCTGTGCCTCACTGCGACTCTTGGGGAATAAAGTGTTTAAAAATGACGCTACTTACTGTATCCTGTGTGTCATCTTTGTACAGAAACAGTGTGGTTCCACGCAGCTCTCCATAGAACTTCTTGAAGTCCTACAAAGAAATACATCCCGAAAATCATACTAATTTATTGCAGTCCTTCAACCTTATTTTGAAATGTGTCTCTCTGTCCTGTCTTTGTCCTCACCGTCTCTTTGGAGTTTTTCTTCTGCAGGCGTCCGGAGTGGTAAAGAGGCAGAGCCGTGATAGTCTCCCTCCTCTTGTGGACGACCCTGGGGTGCACAGACATCTTCCAGCTCCCGCTCGGATCTGTGAGTCTTCTTCTGGTTCGGTTTGTTGGGCTACTGTTCGTCTTCAATGTTCACCTCCGTTGTCTCCTGAGAAGGTTTTGTTCCTTGTCATTTACCAGCAACTGCCAAAGCCGTGATAAAATCTTGTAAGGTCCAAAGTATCTCTGATGTGATTATTGGACTATGATCGTTGATAACGGTCTGTCCCCTTTTCCCTCCACTGGCTAAGCTGGTTGGCTTCTGGGAATGAGGAAATGCTCCAGTGAATTATAAACAAGGAAGTTGGTGTAAAAATCCAAAATAAAAATCCACTTTTGTACTTTGAACCTGGTTGAAGAAGGAAGACAGCTTTATACCCACACACGCAGACGCAATAAATCATGAAAGCATGTGCGCGCGCACACAAAATCCCAAGCTAAAAATACCGTAAATGTGCAAGGCTGGTTAAATATTTCCTGGGTTAGGACGCATTCATCGAAATTTCTCACATGAGAATCAGCATGATGCACTAAAACAATCAACCTTTTTATGCTGAACATTCAGTGACAGGTTAGACGTTTTAATACCTTCAGTGTACATAATTCAATTGTAAAAATATAAACATCCAGAACACACACATGTGGACTGAACCCTCACTGGTCCAGGTATGGGCTGTGAGTTTAACAGCTGATTAAATGAGTAAGTAATTTATTATAATATCCATAAAGTCGTTTGTTTTAGATCTATGTTGTCATTTATTCATACCATCATATATACAATCACCTTCATGCGGAAACAAAACATGTATAATACATGAGGTAAAGGTGCTGTTAAAAAGGTTTGACTTGCTTATGTTGTATAAGTAGTGTTAAGAAATAAATAGATAAACTGACAATACACGTACATGCAGAGGCATATAAGCTTAGTACATTGTATAATGGCAGTAAATATGATGCCTTTGTGACTTATATAAGTTATGATTTTGACCTTTCACTCTAACATTCAAAGTTATACGGTATGAGTGGTTTTATTAAAGCTGTATTTTTAACACTCTATTTTTATATATACAGCAGGAAAAATAATATTGAACACATCACCATTTTCTCAGTAAATATATTTCTAAAGGTGCTATTGACATGAAATTTTCACCAGATGTTGGTAACAACCCAAGTAATCCATACATACAAATAAACCAAAACAAATAAGTTCAGAAATTAAGTTAAAGTATTGAACACGCTTACTGAAATGTAATTAATACTTCCTACAAAAGCCTTTGTTGGTAATGACAGCTTCAAGACGCCTCAGGTCAAGAATGTCTCGGTACATTTTTCCATTCATCCTTCCTTCAATTATATGAAGTATGCCAGTGCTGTATGCTGAAAAACAGCCCCACACCATGATGTTCCCACCTCCAAACTTCACTGTTGGTATGGTGTTTTTGGGGTGATGCGCAGTGCCATTTGTCCTCCAAACATGCTGTGTTTTATGGCATCCAAAGAGTTCAATTTTGGTGTCATCTGACCAGACTGTATTCTCCCAGTATTTCACAGGCTTGTCCAAATGTTGTGAAGCAAACTTTAAACGAGCTTCAACATGCTTTTTCTTCAGCAATGGAATCTTGCGTGGTGAGCGTGCATACAGGCCATGGCGGTTGAGAGCATTACTTACGATTGTACCTGCTAATTCTTGGTCTTTCTGAAGCACTCCACATGAGGGCCTTGGCTCTTGGACAACTCTTCTGATAATTCTTTTCACTCCTCTGTCAGAAATCTTGGGAGGAGCACCTGGTTGTGGCCGGTTTATGATGAAATGATGTTCTTTCCACTTCCGGATTATGGCTCCAACAGTGCTCACCGGAACATTCAGGAGTTTAGAAATCCTTCTGTAACCAATGCTATCAGCATGTTTTGCAACAATAAGGTTGGGAAGGTCTTGAGAGAGCTCTTTGCTTTTAACCCATCATGAGATGTTTCTTGTGTGACACCTTGGTAATGAGACACCTTTTTATAGGCCATCAGTTGGAACTGAACCAGCTGATATTAATTTGCACAGACAAGGGGCAGGATTGCTTTCTATTACTAATAGATTTAAGCGGGTGTCTTGGATTTCCATGCCTTTTGCACCTTCCTTTCTTCATGTGTTGAATACTTTTTCCCTGTGTCATTTCACATTATTACACATAACTTAATGTATGGACATCTGTGGTTTGATTTCTTTGCATGTGTGGATTGCATGGGTTGTTCCTGACTTTTGGTGAAAATGTCATTACAATAGCCCCATTAGAAATATATTTACTGAGACAAATGTAGATGTGTTCAATACTTATGTTACCCGCTGTATATTTCTCAACCATTAAGTGAGACATGACAGTGAGCCATGTGGTCACAACTGTCGGTTATGTTTAGTGCTAAAACTTTCACACAAGAGGTAGAGGAGAATGACTCAACATAATCAGTTACTCAGCAAATATCTGTCCAGTGTTCTGTCCAACATAAAATACAGGTCATACCAGACCAAGTCAGACTGAAGCAAAAACCCCAGAGGGCATTCATTTGAAACTTTACTAACTTTGACATTCCTCCATTTTAATGCTTTCCTTCTCAATAAAGCAGTTTTACTTGTTTTATAATGGTTTTAAAGCAGGCCTATGAAAGCATTTGCTTTCATAGGCCCGGCTCATGTTATATCACAGAGCACAATTATTGGTTTTATTGTCAACACCAACAATAAAAGCTGCTTTTTGGTTGTCTTGCTTTGCGCGTGTCACGACTTTTATTGTAATCACATACGCCTGTCTCATAATGTTCACTGGAGAATTGGCTGCACTAAACTAAAGCTTAGAAAACAACTCAGTCCTGAAGGATGTCTGGAGGCTGGAGGTTCAGCAGGTTCAGTTTTGTTGCTTGTAAAAGTTAATTATATAATCTTATAATGTCATAAAATGTTCTGAACAATAGAGGCCTGAGAGTGAAAGCTCTGTGCAAACTTGTTGCCTGTAACCACAGAAGGTACTGAATACTACTGCCCCCTATTGATGAAAGAGTATACTAGACCAATGTGAAACAAAGCACTGGTGGTGTTTTCTGTGTGAATTGTGATGACTACATTTCTCCTGTCTTATATTCAGTGAATACAAAAGTGAACAATTTTGGTAATAATAAACATTTAAATTATATCTTTCATCTCTTTCATTTCTGTGAGTAGTGTATGATACCTCTGCGCTATTTAGGGAGCTGCAATAAACAAACACTCTTTTTACCAACACCATGAACTATTTAACATTGTGCCTGAAACTCTTGAGAGTTTTAAACCTAATTTGATATGTTTGCATTGTAATTTTGGCCTTCAGAGGTTAACGTGATCTGACTTGAAATTTCATATTTACCGACATGTGGAAAAATATTTTGAGCATCCATACAAATCTTTCTCAACTATTTTCCTAATACCAAATTGTAAAAACAAAATTGCATGTGTCTGAGTGTGTGCATATGTAATAAAAAACATTAGAAAATATGTGTCTGCTCTCCGCATGCCTCCCACAGACGGATGCCCACTGCCGGCCACAGATTTCTTTCCCAGCAGTGGTCTCTGACCCTGCCGGTCCCCCTGGCATCTCCCATCTCCTTCTTTAATCCCTCATGCTGGGCAGGGGAGGCCAGGGAGAGGAGCGCAAACAGTCACTGTCCTCCATCACAGGGCCTCTAATGACGCTCCGCCTCCACCTCTGGCTGAGGAGGAAATGGCCTGAGGGGTGACGGAGGCGGGGGATAATATGTTGGACTGATGAAGCTCTGCTCTCTGGTGTTTGACTCCAATTTATGTAAATAAAACACAGAAGGTGAAGTATGTTATATCAGTTTTATTTCAACGTGTTTGGTTTCCATCAGTCATGTTGTTAAAATTACAATTTCAGTCACTCTTGAGGGGGCTAATAGTCTTTCTTCTGTCTTCTTTTGCAGCCTTATTCAGCTGTAATCGCATGGAGGACCTAAACAAGAGGGCAGACAAGAGAGAAAAACCCTTGAGAAACACAGGCTGAACATACATCTTGGATATAAATGATCATATTTTGATGCACACTGACCAAAAAGGTGTCGATTATGATTAGCTGGCAGGCCGCGATCAAAGGTCATGCTGGAGAAAGAGGTCGGGCAGGGGTCAGACCATTTAAAGATGTCATTACAGGAACATGGCTGGTCGCTGTAGACGCTGTAGGAGACGTCACCACCTGGAAAACAAAACCGCTTCCCTTTTATTTCTCTTCCTACCTTCCCCTTACTGTTACGTCACTTGTTCTTATTAGCAGAATGACAAAATACATGCATGTTGGTCTGCGTCTCTATCTTTACAATCTCCTATTCTAATGGCTGCAGTGATGGAGGAGTGAAGGTGTAAGTGGGCCTGTAATGAGAGGCGGAGGTGAGGAGGAGGCCGGAAGAAGGAGAGGAGCCTGGGGCGCTGAGGTGGATCTCCTGCTGCGGAGGATGTTTTAGCCAGAATAATATTAACACAAGACTACCGGCTTTATGCATCAGTCTGCTGTGAGGTCTGGTACCACTGATGAGAATCCACTGTGATCTCTGCACGTGCTCTGCAAATACATCCATCCACACAACATGTCTCGAATGGTGTTCAGTCTGTTCTAAAACACAGAAGTGACCGGTGGGGAGGTTGGTTTCCTTTTTGTTATTTGAATCAACTTGTTTCTTGAGTGAATGTCAGTTTTCTTGATTTTGAATTGGATGATTTTGTATTTTTCTATACAAAATTCCTTCATACACCTTCAAACACACACACACACACACTGATTACACTCACAGACGTCACTACCTTCTTTATATTTGCTGCTGCGTTTCCTGATTCCCAGAATTCCACTGATGGAATGGACGGACTTGGAGGAATGAGCTGGTCCCATGGCAACAGGTGATGCGGATGACACTGCAGGGGTCAGAGGTCAGTGTCAGGAAGCATTTGAAAGAGATAGATGGATCCAAAAGAGAAGAATTGACTAAAAAAGCGTACCAGCTCCACAAGACTCAGACTGGACTTTGTTTCTGATGATCCTGCAGAGAGAGCGGGAACACACTCAATGCTAAATTTATGATCAAACTCACACACTTATGGCTATCTGTACCTGTTGATGGAGCTGATGCTGGGCACGCTCTCATGATCACACACTCGCTCCAGCAGCAGTCTGTCTCGGATCTCCCAGGCGAACATGGTGGGGTTGGAGTGTTTCAGATGCAGGATCATCTGCACAACTCTGGGTGTAGCCACTTTGGGTTTAGAGCCTCCAATCGCTCCTGGTCTGATGCTTCCTGTCTCATTGAACCTGAATTTTTTTTATTATTATTAGCTATTAACGTTTTGTTTTTAGAAATATTTAAGCTGATGTGATTCACGTATCTTTATAAGTTAATAAAGTGAGAGCAGAGCAGCACTATAGATTTAAAGTGGAGGAAAACCACCAAAAATAAAGATTATGCTTCTGGTATGACCACAAATATAGGCCTAATAGAGTTAGCCTACAAAAAATATTAGAAAAAAACCCAGACATTTACATCGAAGTCCCCCTTTTTAAACATACATGGAATTCTGGTTTGAACATTGTAACACTTGGTTATCACAAAATACCATATAAATTAAGATAGACCTATACATTAATCTTATTGCAACATTATTTTTAAATTTGTACTAATTAAACAAAGTCAGCCTCAATATATGGATAACTTTAAATTAATATAAATGGCAAAATAATGAGTTTCTTTACCTGGTCAGTATTTTGCTGACACAGCCATGACTCACGCGCAGGCGGCGGGAGATCTCACAGGGACGCACGCCGGACAGAGCGAGCTCCACGATGCGCTGCCTCACCACGTGCGGTAACGGGCGACCGTTAATGAAGACACCGCCGAGCTGGTTCATCCCTCCGTGCCCTGAGCACCGGAGCAGATCAAAGAAAATCAAAAGGCTACTGCCAGTATTCATGCGTAATTTACTGCGCACGCAGCCGCTGAGTCAACATAATTCGATGTTAAATAAAGAAAGAGTTTTACTTACTCTACATATAGGGGGCACTTCATAACTTTAGTTCAATAAAAACATCTTTAGCCTACTTACTGTGTGTAACGGTGAGCGGCACTTGTCCAAAGCGCACGTCCATCACAGACTGACAGTGAAAGTCTGTCGTCCTGCTTAAATTCTAGACGTCAGTTGTAACAAAGTGTAGCTGGTACCGAGGATGAAACATTTTCCTACTCATTCCAACAGAAGACTGGGAAGTTATCAGAAGAGCACTGTTGGCGTATGTTTTCGTGCGAAGAGCCAATGGTCTGCCTTCAGCACCTGAGCTTCGGACAGCGGCACGATCCCTTGATTGGACAAAGAAATTATTAGTCCAAGTCCACCCACGCACCCAGACAAAATTATACATTCAAAGTATTTTTAATTCCGTTAACTATTCGGTTATAAAGGAGAAAACATTTTTCAAGATAATATTCTGAACAGTTACCGATATACATTGAAAGTCTTTTCCCAACTATATATGTATGGGAAAACAATGTATATTTACCCTGATTTCGTAGTGAGACATATAATATGCTTGTTTTGTCCAAAATGGCAAAAAACATAGTAGAATGATCAGAAGATGATTTAAAAGAAAGCAGCAAATACTCACAATTGACAGACAGCATAAAGAAAGTGAGTGATTATCAAAATTGCTGCCAATTCATTTTCTGACAATCAGTTACTTATTGACCGTTCAGCTGTACCTCTACATTTTCATGTTTCTGTATGTAAACATATCTAAGAATAATTTCACGTTACTTTATGGCAACTGTATAAATAATGTTTTTTAAAATGCACATTACAAAAATCCACTCCAGGTTCTATCGGGGGTGAAATTGTAGCCAAGCGCCGTGCGTTTCAAACGCCGGGTTGGTTTTGGTTGTCCAACATTTTAACTCCCGGAAACGCCGGTGTGCTTCAAACATGTAAACAAGAAAGGAAGTTAGTTTAAACCCCTTTTAGTTGTTTGGGTTGAATTATTATCACTGTTTGTTGTGTGAAGTTGAAACCGAGATATGGTAAACTAAATGCGGTAAGCGCCCGAATCAGACCCGTTTGAGATCTTTATCCGCTTAGTTGAGTTTGCTCGTTTAGCTAACTAGCTACTAGCTTAACAGCTAATGTTAGCATAGCGCCGGTTAGCCTTACGTTAACCCACGTGTCAATATACCGGTATTATGAATGTTCAAATCCCTACTTCATACTTGCATATTTAAAAATGACATCTAGTAAACAGGCAATTTTATTTCTATCCGGTGCCAGTTGATTAGAAACAGGTGTTGGAAATGAGCCTTTAGTCATTGCTTTTTAATGGCAGTTCACTGAGCCGTCGTTGGGTGGTGCTGCTCAGCTTCAGTCTTTAGGTTGTACAATGGAAAACGAAGATGTTGATGGTAGCAAAGACGACCTCTTCTTTATTGGGGAGTATGGTAGTTCTGAAGGTGAATGGGAGATCGGGTTCAGTCACCAGAAACGTCAAGACAGGCGTAAACAGGTTTCACGGCTGACCAGGGAGAGCTCTCCGCCGCTCCTTCTGGCATTCAACACCTCTGGACGGGCGCTGGAAGACAGCAGCCGGAGTTCTGCTTCCAGTGTGGACTTAGTGGAGGAGGAGGAGGACAGTGACCAGCCCATTGAGGAGTGGATGATACTCGGCAGAGAGGAGCATGTGGGAGACTCAAGCATTCAGCTCAACCTGAGCTACTGGAATAACTCTGAGGATGATTCAGGAGATGAAGGTTAGACTACACTTGATCTCGAAAGTTGCTCTATGAGCAGAGTAAAAGTTTTTATTGTAAATCTTTTAGTCCATGTTCCAACTTGGGAGACTAACAGAAAACTAAACATTAATTCATAAATATTGTTAATACTTTTATGTAGAAACCTTTCATGATGCAAGAACACTACGCTGACACAGAGGATTACAGAGATTTTAAAGAGTATTCTAAAGAGTGAAATTTACTTTTTAACTTTAACACAGACAGTTTGCTCAGCACTTTTTCAGAAATGCTCTGCTTCACATTAATGAAGATACTCAAATTCACACCAGGGAGCCCCCTTACACAACCACTTTATCTTATCTTGCAGCCATCGGCTCCCTTGGAGCAGAGAGGTTCTAATTTTTACTTTTTCCTCGCCTGGTGTGTTATTGTGGGAAGGTCAAGTGAGTTTTCCATCCCATCAGTTTTTAGAGCTACAGCTTTTATAAGTCAGAATATATGAGAAATGCAACATTTTATCTGCTTTGGAAGAACTAATGGTGCATTCTTTAATTGCATGATGCATTTTGAGATACATCCTGCCGGAGAACCACTAGATCATGTCATTTATTGTGAAACACATTTATGTTTTGTGTAATTTATTTTCTCTTCATTTAGATCAGAAGGTGAAGTCAGAGAAGGATACCTGGGCCGTATCAGAGAAGGACAAGGTAACTGGTTGAGCTCCAGTTTGTGCTAAAATTTTAAAGCCAGTAAACTGAAATACATTCAAACTTATGCTTATATAAAATATACATTTGAAAAATACACAAGGTTTAACAAACATAAAACTAAAATGAATGAAATTAATTTTCAGCATGGATTCAGAAAACAGCAAAAGATGGAAATTATAAAAGATATCTGTGTTCTAATTATACAGCATGTACTCAGCCAGATTTTTTTATAATAATGTCTGTCATTATTTTCTAGTATGGTGCTGAAAAGTTTCAGCCAATCCGCTACTGGGTGCCTGGTAATTCTCAGATGTGTAACATCTGCAATAGGATGGGACATCTTGCCAAAAGCTGCTACTACCACAAGGTAAAGGAAGACCCCGATCGACCCTTCTTTCTTACCTTCATATAACTATTACAGCTTTGTGAAAGAAATTGCCATTGCTTGAGTTTGATACAATTGTTGATTAATAATTCTTATTCAGATTTACCTACCAAGCTTCTGAGATGTCTTAAATCAATGTCAGGGGGCATCCTGGTTTCCTATTGGCCTAAGATGCTTACCAACATGGCTTGTCTCAAGCCAGGTTGATTACCCCTTTTTCTTTACTTTGATTCCTGCTGCACTTTTCCAAATATGGCAAAATGCTGTTTTGAAAATGATGCCCTATATTTTCAACTGCGTAAACATGGAATATTCTGCTGTGGTGTTATGTTAAAAAAAATTGTCACACCCACATTTGTTTGCAAAACACTGACGAAAGCCTTGGGCTGAAACGTGTTCGTTTCATTCAGCTGCTGTTTATTATTTTTTCATTAAAAGTTACAGACTTAATTGCGAGTGCTGACGTCTTTGTGCTTACAGTATTACCTTAGAGACGGCACTGATAACCTTTTAAAGAGTTTTTGAGTTGAGCACGGCAGCTTTTTTCCTGGTCACGCAGTCCAGTTGCAAAATACTTTTTTTTTTTTTATATTAAATATTGTGATATTGCATACCTTTTTGTTGTGTTCCTGTTGATTTCTGCTCTGAATGACTAGCCTATCCAGTCTTAACGTTTCTGTCTTTTGCAGAGTCGGTGTAATTCTATGGTCACCAAAAGAGGTTGACTGAAATGATTATACCATCCAATTTAACACTCTAATAAAACATTCCTTTTGTTTCTTTGCCATCAGAAATGTCCCACCTGTGTCCTTTGTGGGATCCAGGGCCACATCATAAGGGACTGTCCGGGCCGCCCCTGCCCCAGCTGTGGACTGCCTTCACATGGCTTCAGGCCCTGTGAAAGGCCACCCTTTTGGAACCAACACTGCCAGCGCTGTGGGATGGCAGGGCACCTCTCCGATGTGAGTGTCCTTTAACTGCCAGCTTTTGCCCCTGTGAGAGTTTGTGTTAGAGAATGTGGATTGAAGGAAACTTTGAAAGCATTTGTCAGCTGAGTGTTGACATATTTTGCAGCCCCAGGCATGCGTAGGCCGAATTTATGAAGTGTTGTTTGAAGTGGTCAAGCAGTTCCTCGTCTTCAGTACAGTTTTACAATGCTTTTTTCTGTAGCGTAACTTTCTCCTTTTGTTTCCTGGTTTATCCTCAGGCCTGCCCTGATACGTGGAGACAATACCACTTGACTGTGAGTTATGACTTCACTGCATTTTTCTTATCCTGACTTCCTTAATAAGCAAGATACACCGTGCTTCTCAACATATAATGATTTTTGGTAGACTGTATTAACACACCTCATTTGAGTTTTTAGTGAATTAGCCAAATAAAATGAGAGTATAGAAATGATCCAAACAGGTTTGAGGAGGCAGAGGCCATCTTAATCATGTATTTTTAGGAAGCATGTTTAACTGACAGTTGTAATTTAATATCAATAAAACATAAAATAAAATCATTGTCTTTTTTTCATGTTTGAAAATGTTGTTTTAACAGATCCGGTTAGAGGTTCCACTAAGGCCATCGACAACCCGCACCCTCAAACATAAGGATTGCCCCGCTCATTGTTACAACTGCTCTAACAGGGGACATTATGGCTATGTAAGTGACCACTAACAGGAATCCTTCTCTTAATTTAACCATCTTTACTGTCCGTCTTGACTTGATCTTCATTTACCTTAAACAGGATATTTACAAGTTTCCTGTATTTTTTCTTTTGGATTGTAACTGCCCTTCTTTGATCTTCTTGCTCTCTCTTTTAATCACATCTTCTCCTTCCTTTCTCACTTTTTTTTAAGTACCAGCACTGTTTTTAACTGCCCTCCCGTCATCTGTGCCTCTTTTCTGTCTGTATCAGGAGTGCACTAAGAGGAGGATGGTCAGCGGGACTTTTCCCTCACTGCCCTATGTCTGCTGCTATGACACAATTGACGATATCCTTATGCATCCTACCAGGATGCATAAAAGAGCCAAAGGTGAGAAAACTAAAAATATAGTATTGAGTTTTTGTTCATACAGTCATGTTAAACGGAAACATAAAATGTGTTTTATCGGTGGTTATTATGCTTTGCTGATTTTTTTAAGGAGGGATTTATTCTTTAAATTGTATCTTATGTGATTGAAAAACCCATCAAGCTCCAAAAGGGTCTCCTTTTACAATTTCATTTTGATTGTAGCAGTTGGTGTCTCTCCAGTTATCTAATGAAGTAACTTTATCCTTTAGTCAGGACTTTAATAGCGTGATTTGACCCTCCACCATGACAACCTGCTGTAAATGAGTTGGCATAGGGTGTCCAAATCACCCATCTGCCCCTGACCTCCAACTACTTTCCCCTCCCCTACTCTATCTTGCAAGATGCTCTCTCTGCTTCCTGTCCCATTTGACCTCCTTCTGTGGAGGGTTGTCAAGTCCCACAGGGGGTATATCTTGTATTCTGGGGACCACAACAATATCTTTGGATCCAGAGACGTATGGACCATATCTTGAACTGCAGCTTCCATGCTACATCAGCCTTGACCGTCTAAGACCTTGCTATTTGAAATGTGGTAGGTTGAGGCTTGTGGGATGTGCCTGGCTTGGTTCCCCGCTGAACAAAGACGTTCTCCTCCTCAGATCTTAAGTTCTTTTCTAGCTTGGTGGTACAATGTCTTAAAGCTTCCTTTGTCAAGGCCCTAATATTCCCCGTGCCTGTTTGCTGTACTTATTGTACCTGATAGATTACAGGCCCTGTTCGTCCACCCGGCCTTGATGTGGGAAGACATGTGCTTTGTTACACCTGTAACCACACCCAACAGTTCTGTTACGGTGTCCTGGAGTAAACCCGTACATCACTGTAGGAAAGTGAGACCTTTAAACACTGCAGGTCTGCAAAAACAGGATTTTCAGGTGGTGTTAAGTTTCCCTTTGGAGCATTATATATTGATATATTTTTGCCACTTGAGGGGAGCAGAACAAGACAACGCTAACAGGCTAACTTGAAATGTTGAACGTGAACTTTTTAGAAAATTGTTATGCATTTACATCCAGTCGACACAGAACAACATTAGTATTCATGCAAAAAATATTCGGCATACTTAGTTGCTAGTTCATTGGCAACAACTAGCTAGTCTAAAGTACAATTTCTGCAATAAATCCTACATTCTTGATGGGCATAATAATGAAGGTTGTGGTGCTGTTGAACTGTAATTTACAGATATGTGTTTCTGTTATGTATCGCCACTGATACAACTAGGGTGGAGGAAATAACTAAAACACCTGTCAGTACAGCACAGTGTCGAACATTATAACCTTTACAGATGTAAGATTTATAATGGGATATATATGTGACTGCATTAGATTTAGCTACCTCATAATCTGACAACTGAGTGTAAACCCGGTATTCAGTCTGCTTTCAGCTTTGCTTTATCAGATTTTGAAGTGTATCATTATGTTCACCAGCTGTTCGCCAATGATTGCTGTCCACTGCTTGTTTCTGGGCAGGTAGCGTATTTGGATTCATTAGCGCTCTTTTCGTTACTGAAAACAGCTGCCTGCTATTGCTGAAAACGGCATTCATGAGGGCAGTGAGAGTGAATCAAAACAGTAAAGTTGCAGGCTGCTAACCCAACACAATGAACTGAAGGACTCTACTTATAGCTGAGAAAACTACAGAGGTTGTTGGTAATTCTCTATGGCTTTGTTTTGTTAAGCAAACCCTTGCGCATTATGTTTGATCTCTTTTCAATAAAAACATGTATTCATGCATCTGTAAACAATGGGTTCTTTTAACTAATTGTTCAGCTAAACTCTACTGGTTTACAGAGATTATCCAGTAAATTTTCTCTATCAATGCTGTGTTTGCAGAGCTCATGAGTGCTGGATCCCTGCCCCTCTCAGACCAGCTGTCTGAACCACCACAGGAGAGTGGTGAGGAGAATCAGCCAGGCCAAGGGAGGAGCAGGACAAAGCAGGAGGCATGTAGCCAGGCTGGCAGGAGGAAGACGTGGCCAGAGAGACGCAGAGAGAGACGGGAGGTGAAGAGGCTAAGGAGAGAGGCTCAAGCCAGACGAGAAGGAGGACTTTCAGGGAGATCCCACAGAAACTTTGATGATGAAGTTTTCCCTTCAGACCCCTTAAGATCTCCTCTTCTTGGTCATAAGAAGTCCACACCCCCACCACAAAAGAAGAGGAGGGATGAGGCAGGTGGCAGAAGGAGCAGGAAAACCAGAGAGGCAGAGAGATGGAAAAAGAGAGGGGGGGTTAAACATGGGGATTTATATCCCCATGGTGACGTAGACATCAGTAGTGAAAACCTTCTTTCCCCAAAACAAAGAGTGCGTCACCGAAGAAGATGAAGTGTAATTGTTTTTTTTAAAGGGTAACAAATGTAACTGAATTATTATAAACGATTTTGTATGTGTCTTTGCCTGATTAATTTATTAACACTAAACATACATAAAACAGTAGAATAGCATATAGAGTTGAAGGATGCACATCTTCAGTGTCACTGGTATGAATGTAGTGTTGCACATTTACTACTATTCTACTCTTCGCATTTTGTTTTCAACATTTGTTTATGTTAACCTTGTTTTTATGCTCATGTATTATGTTGTAGGGGGTGGTTTGTTATCCCCCTAAATATAATGCTAGTTTCGCAGTAACATTATTTCAGTCATATTATTACTTAAAATCAGGTCAAAGGTATTGAACTTTGACTAATCTTTGTAAAAAGTAAGGCTTGTAGTGTAAATAGATAGAAAAAAACCCCGTATGTTTCCAGAAAACGTCGTGTAGCCTATACATTTAGTCCAAAGATGGGGCTTTATGTGGGATACTTTGAAACACAAGTACGGTGGGTTTAAGATTACGTGGTAGATCAGTGAATACTGCAAGTATCGGCGTATGCAGGAACTATCTACCTGAAAAGCTGTATGAAACTAGTCCTTTTCAAAGCGTCGTCTTATAGTATTTCTGGTATGAAGCTGCTGAATTATTAATGAACTGAGCAGCTGCCCGGGGTTTGCCAGACCGAAGTAGTCAAGTCGGATAACAAGCTGCTACTTTAAATCGACCTCGATAGTATCTCACTAAACAAATATGGTTCTTTTCAGTGTTGCTTGAATTTTAGCATTTCCTCACTCTTGGGTTTGTGTTATGTACGTACAAACCAGGCGCGGAATAGCCCAGTAACGGGCTACATTTTCTCTGTGATCGATTGGGGCTGACTTGACAGAGATGTGAAACTCCCATTGATTGATCTCCCCTACACTCCCCGCTGACCAGAGAAAACACTCGATAGCGAATGCGAGAGGGGATTTAAATTGGACAAATACTGTCCACCTCACTTGACGGATAAGGTAGCTATCTATTTTCTCGTGCGGTCTGGTGTAATCCGCTTTTAGCAATGTTTAGAGACTAGCCTAACCTCGATACAGTGCGACGTTAGCTAGCTTGTAATGTCGGCACTGTTGGACTTGTTTTCCCCTCTAGACTCCGCTTCCTGTTAGCCTCGAGCTAGCTGGAAAATCGACATTATGCTAATGAACGAGCAGGTATAGTTAGCCAACGCAAAGGGGTGTAACTTTACTTCTTACCGTTGGATAGCCGTTGCAATTTAGTTATTATATATTCTCAAACCTATGCTAATAACTTTCTTTCGGAGCTACACGGGCTACTGGTTTCCTTTAGTTTGCTAACGCTCGACATCGAGCCATCTTGCCTGTGTTGAGGGATTTAAGTATTTAACTTAACGAGCGACTCATATTAACTTAAGTTGTTGTTGCTTGTGATTACATACATCGTCAATGGGCTCACACTTATAGGACCCAAGTGCGTGCGACTAGTAGCTTTAAAAAATACTTTAATTCACTGTGTGGAGCCTGACTGATCCTCTGTGAGCAGACAATAGAGAACCTGAGCACAGCTGCTGTTTGTGAACGACGGAAACCACAGAGAGCTAACTAGGAGAAAATAGTACTTTGAGTGTTGTGTTCTTATATCGCATGCTGATATAACTACAATACAGTTTAAATACTTTTGTAGGTTTATAAGCGGTAATATAAAAACGTTTTCCGTTTAGTTGACCCGTACAGATAGCCAGGGAGAGCGTGGATGAGGTCGATGCAGATGGTGCTCGTGCGACATATGAGGGCTTCCAGGTATCTCCTCTCATCACACTGAAACAGCACCTTTAAATGCCTCAGAAAACACTCGTAGCAGCCGGTAGACATCAGAGGTAACCAGGTGGATAGACAGACGCGGTTTGAAGAGGGAGGCTCCTGCCTGTTTCTGGACGTCCATCTCTCCAGCCTACCTTCATCACGTCCATCCACCACCGCCCTCCTCTTCCTCCTCATCCTCATCCTCATCCCTCCCAGCCATGGACCCCCCGAGGACGCGCTCTCGGTCTCGGTCTGGCTTCTATCATTTCGGCTTGAACGGTAACGTTGGAAGCAACAGCAGCGGAAACACGGTCGGTAACGGGAGCATGATGAACGCCAGCGGAGGAGGGGTGAGCTACCCGCAGCAGAGCAACCCCGGCTGGGCGCCGCACCACGGTGGTCGCAGCTACCCGGAGAGCCAGCAGCAGCACACCCAGGGGAGCTACCTGTCCGCGGGGGCGCAGCGCCACTCCTCACACGGAGCTCACAGGCACCCCGGGGCCGGTAAGCAGGCTTCAGTGAACAGGGCCTGCAGCCCGGCCAGATGCATCATTACACACACTCACACACAGGATACACCCCCTGAGGGATGCAAGCAGACCACTAGCAGCTTAACAGGCTTTGAGACATTTAACTAAAAGGGTTGGTGCTTTCACCACCAGCTGTTGCTTGAAAGGCCAGCTATATGTCATGTCAGGTGTTGTGGGGTCTCTGCTTTAAAGGGTTGAATAGCTTTTACTCAAGTAAATAGAGCAAAGCAGGCTCTTGAACTTTATCTAGTATGTCAGTGCCAGGCTTTTTACTCATAGTACAAATTCTACTGACCCTCAGTAAGAATTTACATCTGCAGAATTTTCCTTTGAATAGTCCAGACATGATGGTGAATGCCTGCTGGTCATATCATGTCATCAAGTGGTCAAGACGTAAGAAAATAACGCTAAGGGTATCAGTTAAGTAATTTATTAATTGACCTGAATTATAATTAGTTATGTGTGTAGAAATATTTTAATTAAACAAATCTCTGATGGCTGCTTAGTGGAAATTTAGTGGATTCAAACTAATATTAAGAGCTAGATAGCAGTAAGTTTTGATTTAATATAGATGGATTTGCCTGGAGGTATTGCCATCTTACTTACATTTTTCAGTCTTTGAAGAAAAATATGTATGAGATGATTAAAAGAGCAGTTTGGAGGCTTAACAAACCTTGAAATGAAATCTTTTGATAATGATATTATCTTCTTGTTTCAGATAATACAACACTGTGATGCAGGCTTCCTTGTAGTTCACCATCATACCTTTCATTCAAATGTCTCAATACTAGTCAACTTACATTTTAGCCTGTGCAAAACTATTTTACCAAAATAGTCAGACAGGTTAGATTAAGAAGTAGTCGTAGTTACAAAGCACTGTTCAAGACACTGGGATTTTATAAAGACTTCTTTGTTACTTTGTTAGTCAAGCGTATTTGCATCGCCAAGTATCAAACAAACTGTCATTCAATTGGCATTTAATTTGTACAACACTAACCGCTCCTAACCCAATCCAATCTCTCTAAGAGGACAAACAAAAACTCCTCAAAACCCCCAAAAATGGGAAGACACAAATGAAATTAGCTGAGAGGAAATTTAAAGTAACATACACCTATCAAGCCTTCTTTAGCAATTTACATGCTCATTAGTGAGGATATGATTTTTGCATGAAACATGAGAAACAATGTTATTATCATACATTAATCAATCAATTTCCAGGTTTTAATCATCTGTGTTCAGTTGTGATTTGATTTCTCAACATCTCAGCGCCTATGTTGTACTGTTAGCCTATAATGAGAAACTTAGATAAGGTGTTTTCCTGCCACAGTATCCTGGTTTCTGTCTGAGTACTTGAGCTAGAACATCCAAGGTTCTCAAAACCAGGATGAGAACATATCAAGATTTTAAAACCAGGATATGATGTTCATGTGTACAACACACATCCAGGATACTTTAAAAAACTGGATTATAACCAGGATAGTAGTTTGCATCAAACGCACTCAATGACATCAGTCTGTTTAGAGTTCAGCAGGCTGACCAGAGGAAAGTGACTGTAATACCAGATTGGGTTCCCTCAAAGGCAAAGAAAAGTGCAGTGAATGAATGAAAGCAGGCTTTTAATAGGCTTCTGTTGTAATAGCAGCACTGTTGCCAAACACCCAAAATAACCGGCAGAGAGGGGACGCCACAAAAAACACATGCTTTCCAAATTGAGCGACAACAGAGGGTCTTATGTGAACGACTTAAACAGTGAATCTCCCAGCTGTGTGATCTGCCTCCTTCTTGCTAACAGCTGCATGTCCTCCTTCCTGAATGACTGGGATCTCTGTGTGTATGTGTGTTGTTTCTTCTGTGTGTAAGCAAAATAAGAGTGTGGATATTACAGAGCATCACAGATTTCCTGTTTGTCTGTGCTTGTTTGTTTTTGTCACAGTATAACGTCTGCTGGCATCACGGTATGCAGAATGTGTCGGGTTGGGTTTGGGGGTGTTAAAATTTTGTCCCTCTGTTTTTCTCCTCCTCTTCACTCCCCCTTTGTCAAACACCCAGTTTAGCTTCAATAGTGAGTGTTGCATTAGTCAACCTGCCAATTCGGCAATGTAATAGCAACCAGTTTTTACAGATCTTCATGAATACACTTATCACCTGAGATCTTTGCCGATTAAACGGCTGAAAGACATTTTTTAAATCTATTTGTGGCTTGTCTCTTGTAGATAATGCTTCAAGTGTTTTTATCTCGGTGTAAGAGAAGAAGAAAATTGCCACTTAATGACAGCTGATACTCTTAAGTTCACCATTCTGTCTGATCCTGGTCATGAAAAAAAAATGGTGCTAGTCTTTCCCCAGCAGCCTCGCCCGGAGGAAACAGGGTCGTGCCTGCTCGCCAACAGAACCCATCCAGGTTTTCTCACCATCCCCTCTCCTATGGCCCCCAAGGGTGAATCAGCTCTGACAGACCTAGTTCTCCTGAAAACACACGGCCGACTGAGGCCCAGGACCCTATGAGGTCCAAATGAAAAGGGACGGAAGATGAATTAAGATGCAAGCCAGTGGGTTGGCCGTACTGTGGACTAGTGAGTCAACCGACAGTCCCTCTGTTCTCCGCAGCCACTAGCAGGGCGCCTTTGAGCTGTCACTATCGCCAGACTTCACATGGCTCTGGAGTGGCGTCGCAAAGACAAGAAAGGGGTAGGGGGGGCTGCCTTCAGATCTGTTGTTTCTGAGGAGACAGACGGGGGCTGTTTGGATGAGGGAGGCAGAGAGGGAGGGAAAAAAGGGGGATGAGGGGAGGAGAGATTTCCCCCTTCTTTTTGGTGATTAAAGGTTTTTGGGGGGCTGCTCAGAGGAAACTCTTGTCAGCTGAGTTCAAGGACATCCTTCTTAAGCTGCTGAAATGTTTGTGTGCACATGCTGCATCCAGATTGCACATGTGGGCTGACAGATAAACAGCTGGGAGAGCATTGTGTTTTTCTGAGATTATGTTTGTGGCATTACCGCTTTATTCAGTGATTTCTCTTTTTCAGGGGGCATACTGATCTCATGCATATCATTGGGGAGTCTTTTATTGATCTTTGGAGAGAGATTTTATCGCTAGTCACCGCAAGGAGATAAAACATTAAATAGGGAAGAAACGGGGCACTGAGCTGCTGTTGCAGAGCTGATCATTGGTTCACTGCATTGCTCAGGGACGCTTTGGCACAGCAGACGCTTTCTGACACTCAGACTTGACGCCAGTTTTTTTGGTTGTGGTTAATTTTCTGTGAACTACTCTTAAGTTAACTGTAGAGTGTATGAAGGCGGAAGTTAACTATTTATTTTTGCTTAATCTGTTGATAATTTTTTGACTAATTTTCTAATAAAATGTCTAATTTGTTAGAAAACTGGTAAAAAATTACACTGATCAATTCCCAAAAAGAGATTTGGTTTACAATGATTAACAATTAGGGCTGGGTTTAAACATTTTTTTAAATTAATTTGTTCCGATTCGAGTTGATTCTCATTTGAATTACCCAATATCGATGAATAAATCCAGAGATCGATCTATGTGTAGAAACGTGTCTGATCACTCACGTTTCTCAGCGTTCATGAACGCAGCACCCCCCCGAAATACGGCAGTGAGGGAGACATGCCCGGACTCTTTTACTGCACCTACTATGGAGACATCAGTGATCGCTGACGAGCTCTTTTTATCGTGTGTGCGTCCATGAATATGTAAGTCTGTTTTTCACTGGTGTTCATGTTACTCTCTGTTAGCGTCGGCTTTGGCCGCGAGTGTATTTTTGGCATGTTATACAGTATGCCTTTCCCCATAGTCTCGTGTGGTTTTGTTCTCCGCACTATGAGATCTCATGGCCAAATCTCGCGCAAGTTGAAGCCCAGTTCGTTTAATCAAAACCATGAGTCAGATGTTCAGAAAAAAGTTAAATAAGCTGTCTAATTCATAAAATTGCTAAGATTGTGGTTTTTGATAATACACCAGGTTAGAGGTGCATTGATATTGTAACTGAAATACCCCTAACCAAATCGATATCGAACTGAATCCGACCGGAAATCAAATCGAATCGGGACCTTTTGAATCGGAATCGAATCAAATTGTGAAATCCTTATCGATACCCAGCCCTGTTAACGATTAAATGGAGAAGAGCAGCATATATTGGCATTTCAGATGCCGAAACCAGGTTGTGCTGTGCACTTTGTCTAAGTTAATGAGTTAAACATTTACAGGTTACTTTTCTTTTAAATGCTTCATCAATTAATCATTAAATAATGTAACCTTTTGGCACTGCATAATGGTCATATGGAGAAAAGTGATGGTGACAGTGAGCTGATTACTGGAGACAAAAGTCAATGTTACATGTGCAAAGCCAACAAGACACGCTGCTGTGTTGTTCACATTTGATGAGTGGATGTCTGTGTGTGTGTGTGTGTTTTTGTGAGTCTGTGCTCGGGCTTTTCATGGTAGATCAGAGGGAATGGTTTGTCTGTGAGAGCCAGAGAGGACGGCTCCAGTGTGACATCTTCCAGAGATGGCTTCCTTCTTTCTTGTCGACGTGTTTAAAGCAGGAAATTCAAAAGACAGACAGACCCTCGCCGAGGACTGCAGCTCTGTTTGAAAAAGAAAAGATGTTGGACGCACTTTTCTGTTACCACTGTTGAATTTTTGCAGTTATAAGTCTGCTCAAGCCAATCTGCCATCAAGATAACAACTGTTTTGGCTTCCAGTGTGGTTTGAGAATTTGGAAAATAAAATCAAAGGCTGCGTGGTGTTGTGTTTCTGCTGGCTTGGCAGGCGTATGTCCATGTCCATGTGTCTTGTGATGTTGATGTTTCTCTCAGCCATATCTTATCTGATTATGTCTTCTTCCCTCTGTGGCCTGCAGGAGGAGTGCTACATTTTCATCCAGATAATGTGTGCAGCGAGGACCGGGACAAAGTAAGTGTGAAACATGACCCATGCCTGTTGCCTCTGCTTTGCTCCTGGTTTGAATAGGATTTGTGTGTCATTGTTTTCTTTTCTTATTCATTCTCCCCTTTTGTCTGTCCTTTTTGTTTTCCCCTGCCCAACCATCCCCCCTTGCTTCCCCCTCCTCCTTCACCTCAATGTGCAGATGGAAGACAGCCCAAGCCCTAAACGGCAGCGTCTTTCCCAGCAGTCCATGTTGGATCTAAGCTCCGCCCCTCCCTCTACTCCTTCCTCTCCCATTCGTCCCTGGGAGCTGCCTCCCAGTCGCAGACCACACCCCCACTACATGCCAGAGAGATGCCACACGCCTCTCCGCAACAGACGCAGGTTAGTGTGTGTGTGAGTGACACAATTACATGTTTTTATTATTGATCTGGTGATTTATTTTTCTGTCCCTGCAGCAGTCAAAAGACCTTAACGTGCTAAAATCAATAATTAAACAAAATAAGGATAGCATAATAGATTTGATGTGATGGATAAGACTAGAATAAATTAGTCAAACAGAATATTTTATTACGTTTTTTCTTGCCTGATTCTACTAATTAGGCAATAATGGAATCACAAAATACAGCTGAAATGATACTTACAGGATAGTTGATTAGATAGATAGATGGTTACATGTAAATATTTTTTTGATGTCCCCTGTGATTTTTTTCCACAATTTTTGCCATGTTGTAGTACAAATGATTCACTGGTTTATCGAGGAATAATTGTCAAATTAATTGCAAGTAAAAATAATCCATTGTTACAGCCCGACATTGTATAAAGGTTTTATTCATGGTCTAACAGCAGGAGGTGTGAGACCATAAATACTACAAAGCAGGATTTGCACTTATAGAGGTAACTTCAGGTTTAACTCCGAGTTTTCAGTACTAAGAAGGTGGTTTACTTTTTACCGGGGTAGATCACTATGGTAACGTATATTTTCTTCATTTCTTCATACTTCTAGTTTGTATTGAGTATATAGTGTATTTTATTTTATTTTTATAAGCCTTTATTTTAGAGAGAGAGGATAGTGGATAGTGGTGGAAATGGGGTAAGAGAGAGAGGGGATGATACGCGGCAAAGAGCCGAGGGCGGGAGTTGAACCTGGGGCCGTCGCATTGAGGACTGTAGCCTCTGTATGTAGTCGCCGATTTAACTGCTGAGCTAAACCGGCGCCCAAAGTATTTCTGATTCTGAGTCTGATGTACACCACCTACTGACCAATCAGGTGTCTTGATTCAGGAGCTTTGAGAGCTGTTGCGAGAGAGACCGGTAAAACACACCGTCTGATTTTATGAAATATATTCATGAAAGATATTCATCGTGCTTTACTTATATATACATCTATAACAGAGACTGATAAAAACAATGAAGGCTGAAGTACTTTTGTGCTGATGTTAAAGTAAGCTGTGGTTTTATATTTATTCGCCTTATAAGTCTGTTTGAAACCGCTGGTCTAAAGCTTAAAGAATAAGTCTAAGTCTGTCATAAATACATATGTGCAACGTATTAATCTGTTGTAATACACGGGTGTTATAATAAATATGTCGTGCTCTGATGATGGAGCAGTGAAATTGTAGAACTAATTTGCACATTTTTTTTTGCCCTTTCTCCTTTTTGCATTTGACCGCTGCAGCTGAGTTAGACTTGCCTGTGTTTAGATCGGTCATTTGCTCCAAACAACGCCCCTTTTTTCATCGAAACCCTGGGTTGACCTATTGAGTTGATAACCAGCTTAGCATGATTGCCTCTGTCAGGTTAAGTGAAGCCAGATCAGGAGAACATGGGTATGTTGAACTTGCTTTGTAGCGTAGGCCCCATAACAGTGCAATAGGTGTATACATGTTTAGTGATGGAGGATGTTATTGCCTTCGGTGTGTTGTGAGGTTGCCTTTATTCGGTCTGCTGATGACTTTCAACACTTGAATTTAAGTAACATTGATTTTGTTTAAAATGTTTTCACTCAAAACCTTCATCTATTGAGACACCTGTTTGCAGTTAAAGCATCCATTGCTTTGAATCCAGACACACATTATCTTGTCACTGTCTGACAGCTTGATTTTTTTTTTTTTTGATGGCTCTCCATGGAGCTGTACAAAGTCTGAAAAATTGCCTCAGCTGATGTCAGCGTCAGTTGAGGCTGAAGACTACAAGTTTGAAAAACAGAAAAATCAGGACTTGAGGAGTATAAAGAGAGCTTCTGGACCTCCTGTAGGACTCCTTACGTCAGCTTGAGGCTAATAGGTTGAAGCCACATTAGCTGCTACTAGCATAACCCATCCAGATCTCTCATCAAGCTGTTGATGATTGAGTTGAGCTGTGGGTAGTGAACGCACCAGTGAGATTTCTCCTCTTTTCCCTCCTCAGCCCTCCAATGAGACGCCAGCGAGGCCGGAGAGACCGTCTGACTCGCCACCACCACCACGCCCACAACAACAACCACCACCACTTCAACAGCAACAACAACCACCACCACCACCATCACCACCCCAACGCCCACCATCATCACCACCACCACCTGCACTCCCACCACGTCCTGTCGCCAGGCCACCAGGATGAGAACTACCGTCACCCGGCTCCCCCACAGGTGTACCCACCCTACAGCCAGCAACCACCACGTGGGCCGGGGCCGGGGCCTGAAGAGCGCCCGGGGCACCACCCTCCAAATCCATCTCCGAGGCCCCTCCACCAGTCACCTAACCTGTCTCCCAGGCTGCTGCACCCTGCGGCTCATCCACAGCATCCACACCCGCACCCACACCCACACCCACACCCACACCCATCCCAGCAACAGAGCAGTGTGGTGCTGGACCTCCATGAGCAGGTGACTTCATCAGATCACGTGGCATGTCACTCATCATGGTTGTTTTAACTTATTTAAAGTACTACAGACAGTATGACTAATGTGACTAATATTTTAATATAATAACAATAATAATAATAATAATGCTTTATTTGTTTTAAAGAAAATGTTAAATAAAGCAAGCAAAAGGTTGGTAACACAATAACGTTAAATTAGTACACCAGAGCGCTAATAAAATTAGCTGTCAGCTAAAAAGGCAAGTTTGTAAAAATGTGTCTTAAGACGGGATTTAAAAGCAGAAATGGTGTCCGAGGATCGAATACAAATTGGAAGACTGTTCCAGAGCTGCGGTGCCATTACAGAAAAAGCGTGTAAAGCCTTAAAATGAATTCTAAAAAGAATTGGTAACCAGTGCAGTGCAGCTAAAACTGGTGTGATGCGAGTCTGGCTGCAGACTTCTGCACAAACTGACATTGGGCAACAGCTCCAGCACTGAGGAACGTAAACAGGGCATTGCAATCGTCCAAGCGTGAAGAAATAAAAGCATAAATAATTTTCTCTGTGTTAAAGTAACAATCTCAATCTTTTTCATTTAAATAAATGTCTGTTAAGTTACTATCTATCACCAAATGAGGTAACACAATGGTGATTGAGCCTATGGCCCACTGATGAAAGCCTTTGCATTTGCAGTATATATTATTACAGACTGGGTGTCTGTGGTGACATTCGCAGAAAAAATCAGAAGCGGTGCCCAGCGTTTTCCATCAGCCAGCAGTGGTTGGTCTGCCAGAGAGAGCAGGCGGAGCTAAGCGGCTGCTTTTCTGGTTTCTGTAAGCATTGCAAGTAAACAGTAATCTACTATGGCTGAACAAACAAAGAAAAGATCGATGACTACAGATACAACTTCAACAATAAGTGAAAATCCAAAGAAAAAGAAGGCAAACAGTCTAAAAAGGAAAGTGAGGAAAAACAAGAGTGAGAACCATGAAAAAGGAAGCCAGCTGTAGAAGTCTGGTTAAATTGGGAGGAGCACTTGTCATCAGTAGGAGGTGCTCAAGAGCACAAAAGTTGAAATCTTCGAGATTATATCTTTTAAAGGAAAGCAAAGCCCTGATTTTTGCAATGTTCCTGTGTAATAAAGACACACTTGTAGGGACAAAGTAAAGATTGTTTTGACTGAAGCTCAGCTCAGCTCTGTAACCCCCAAGTTTTTAACAGTGCCCTTAATATTTGGGATGAGGGGGCCGAGCAGTGGCTGGATCTGACTGCAGATATTCTCAGGGCCAATGATAAGAACCTCTGTTTTTTCAGTTAGAGGAAGTTTTGTGACATCCAGTCTCTCACGTCGGTTAAGCAGCTTTGAAGCGTAGCAATCCTGTAATCCTTTGGTCAGTTTCACCTGTTAAGCAGTAACTACATCACCTGTAATGTAACAAGACAAACTGATCAACATGCAGGTAAAAGATTCAGTGGGACCTTTCTGTGAGCACGTCTGGCTTGTGGGGCTGAATTCCAGTCGGGGATGATTCAGTAAAATACGTCTTTAAATTAGCTCAGGTGGTACAAAGTTTATTGGCTAATGGGAACTTTAACCTTGAGAAAGTGTAGCGTGTATCATCGATCCTCTCAGAAAACACACATGCAAGGAGAAATTACTTTTTCTTATCTTATTTTTATTTTTATCCGATCTGTAATGGCTATCACAAATTGGTAGTGTTGCAGTGTGTATGTTTACTCATCTCTGAATGGAGTCAAAGATATTAAACTTGTATTTTCATGTAGATTTAAATAATATTTTAAACAAGTACGTGTCAGAATTCATATCTACAAATTGATGACCGTTACAACATGCATTGCCCTGTCCTCAAAATACTACTTTAACTGCAAGACATCCTCTTGTTAGCATAATTTAAAGACATATTTAAAGAGTATGTTCATTTAAATTTGGTGTTAAAGACAAGTCATGCATGTTAGTTCTGTTTGGGTAAAATTCAAAGATGCATTCGTGCCGTCACCACTCATGTACAACACTTCTTTATTTGCTATGTAACTCTAGCTGCTCAGCTTTACATAGCAGTCTGATTGTATAAAGCCGAGGTCCTCTGACTCTTTGATTTCCATATTCAGGGTTCAGCTCCAGTGTCGTATCCTGTGTCTCCTCCGGGACCTCCACCAGGCCTGCCGCCTCGCTCTGCCCCTCAGCAGATCCCAGCATGCTCAGTGGTCTTCAGTGGACAGCATTACCCTGTCTGCAGCGTCCCTCCTCCTGTGAGTGTGCTTAAATAAGAGATACAGTCCAGCTGTCTTGTCTGGTCTGAATGTTTTTTATTGATGTGTTTTTCTTATTTGATGTTTTCAGAATACTTCTTGCAACATGCCGTGCTAAAATACATCTTTCTGTCTTCTTTGTGTCTCTGCCAGGTGCTTCAGACTTGTTCTGTGCAGCACTTACCCATGCCTTACCCGTTCCCGTCACTGCTGTCCAGTGACCAGGCCTTCCTGCTCCCCCCTCCTCACCTCCCCCATCCCCCAACACACCTGTCCCACCACCCACCTCACCTGCCCCAGCCTGGACAGTTCGGACCCTATCCGACACAGCAGGCCCGATCAGTGAGTAGGAATGAATGTGTTATGCCTGCTTCATGAGCCTTGTTATTAGATCCAGATTTTGTGAATATAATAGACTTAAATTATCATATTATAAGACAAATGTAATTGTCCTCCGTTTTCCTGTCCACTCGGATTCCTAACTTTCTTGGAACCGGTGTGACTGTCAGCATCTCACAGGGAGGCTTTGAATGTAACACCTGCTGTGTAAAGATGCTGCAGTAGAGCTGTTTTACAATGTTCAAGCAAAACAGATGATGCATTTGTAGATATAAGTGGATTTTTATTTTATTTTTTGCAAAAATTATGAAAGCTTGTAATGTGTTGTAAATCAACACATGTACTGATGTTTTTAAGATCTATGCCTGCAAAGTCATCACAGTATATGTGTTGTTTTTGGCTAAAATGATGGTGGAAAATATCAGTTCTTTGCAAAAAATGTTTGCATCAGTTACAGTCAAATAATAATAATCAATTGTGTGCAAAAGTTTACAAAGGCTATAGCAGATCCTGATTGAATAGCTGTATGCTAAGTGGGATTCACGGTTGTTGTGGAGACGTGAAGCGACAGCCTGAGGTCGAGGTACATTTATTATTTTTGGCTGACCGCCGGGGTCAGCCCTACACATGGGTCTGTATGTGACTGACTGACTGAGTAAGTGACGGTACTTTCCGAGCCATAGGGAGAGAGAGAGTCGTGACATTGCAATGGCGGATCATGGAGCATATTGGACCTCCACTGACACGACTCTCTGGATACTTTGTTTGGGAAGTAGGCGTAGCTGCTTCTCCGCTGCTCGTCCGCTGTCCTCACCTACATCCGCAGCGCGCACCTGCTTTCAAACACGTTACCATCGGACTCTTAAGGACAGTCCTTGTAACACATTGCTCATAAAAGCGCACATTGACCTGATGCGGTCAGCCACGTACCAGGTTTTGATCTAGTCTTATTAAAGATTGCCCATGACTAATTTACTAAACAAACAGTACATGTGCTTTCTGTCAAGTGTCTAGTGTTTGAATAGTTTTGAATTGCTGCTGTGGCCTTGATCAGATGAAATATATATTATCAAACAGTAATAAACAGTGTGTATTTGTGCTTCTGATGTTCCATGTTTCCTCTCCACCCTCCCAGCCGTTACAGAGGATAGAGAATGACGTGGAGCTGCTTGGAGAGCACCTCTCTCTGGGTGCTGGGCTCCACTATCCTCCTGCCACCCACCCGGCCCTCACACCACACTCCACACAGCTGCACTTCCTTTCCCACGACCCCCTGCCTCAGGAGTTCTTTGGAGTGGTGAGCAATCGAAATAATTCAAGTGTTTTTTTATCCTTTTGAGTAAAGTCAAATAAATGTTAATCCATGTGAGTGACTTCTTATACGTGTTGTCGATTGCCCCACAGTCCTATCCAAACTTCATTCCTCGGCGTCTCCCAGGGCGACGGTACCGCTCGCAACAGCCACTGCCACCTTCGCCTTACCACCCCAGCCTCCTGCCTTACTTCCTGTAAGTAAATTGGTACATTATCTCACTTAGATACGCGATAACGAAGATGCAACCAGTCTACTGCTACAGCTTTTTTACTTGATTTGCTCCTTTGATGAACTGAACCTTAAATGTTCTCTGGTAAACCTCCCTCTGTAGTTCAATGCTGCCAGTCCAGCCCACAGGTCCTGCGATCAGTCTGGAGCTGGATGTAGACGACGGAGAAGTGGAAAATTATGAGGTAAATCTTAATCTGCTTCTTTTTATCCTTTTTGTCTGTACATTTGCTGGATGCAGACTCTGATCCTGCTGTTGTCCCCCTCCTCCCACAGGCCCTCCTGAACCTCGCCGAGCGTCTGGGAGAGGCCAAACTCAGAGGATTGACCAAGGGAGACATTGAACAGCTTCCTTCCTACCGGTTCAATCCAAACAACCATCAGTCTGAGCAAACACTGTGAGTGCCGCCCTTTTGTGACCACCGTGGGGGGATTATTCTCATGAATTTTTGTGGGAGTTAAGTGTCTTGCCTTCTTTTAAACAGGTTCCTTGTGTTGCCATACTTGACATGTAAATACGTGTTGTGTTGCAGGTGTGTGGTGTGCATGAGTGATTTTGAGTCCCGCCAACTGCTGCGAGTCCTGCCCTGCAGCCACGAGTTCCACGGGAAGTGCGTCGACAAGTGGCTGAGGGTAAGCACCACCTCCATGTCGTCTGCTCACTCTCACTGTGTGCAATGTAATAGACATATTCAGCCTCTGTGTTCATCTTTAAAGCTTAAACTTATTGCTTGGTGATTAAGTATCTAAGTGTTGCTTAATAACCAGCTGCTGACGGGTGAAAGTCTGGTTTGTTCAGACACAAACCACTTTTATTTTTGTTCAAAGATAAAAACGAAAACACTCTCTGTCAAAGTTCACATTCACTAAGCACCTTTTTAAATTTAGAAGTGTCGTGAGAATCTCGGTTCAGAAGAGATCGGTCACAGAACGGGCTTGTGTCTAAATGTTCCTAAAGTTAAACTCGTAAGATTCAGTACAACTTGTTAACCACACTCGACCCCGGGACATGAACATCTGAAGGAGCTGCGCGCCAACATCGACGCATGATGTCCCACTGAAAGTGCTAAAAAAGGCTCCTGAACACAGAGTTCTTGTTTTAACCACAACACAGTCGTATGATTGAGGGGCATTAGTCGAAGCCTCAGTGTGAATTGGGTGTTTGAAATTACAAATCAATACAGAATATATACAGAAAACGTCTGAAACCTTTTATAGGGGCGAGTGGTGGTAACTGTTCAAATAAACTTTGTGAGCTTTGTGACGGATGGACGACTAATGTGATTAACCATATACATTGCCTAATTGTAATTTTTGCTCCCTCTCTCCGACCTCAGGCCAACAGGACGTGCCCCATTTGTCGGGCCGACGCCTCCGAGGTGCAGAGAGACTCGGAGTGACCACAAGAGGGCGCCAGACACTCCTGTTAGATTGTCAAATAGCGCTATTGCTCCTGATATTTTGATACACATGTACGTGCTTACACAAACACACACACATACACCTATTCCTCGTCTTTTTGCGTAGCAATTCCTGCTCGTTTGTTATCCTTTTTGAAGCGTTATCCCTTCCTCCTCACATTTGATCCTCACAAGTAATTCTTCTTTCTGTCATTTTCCCTTCTGTGAGACTTTCTGTTCACATGAGTGCCGGCCCTCGCATCTTTTTGTAAATGAGAACGCGCCTGACTTTGTTTCAGCTCTGGTGTGTGTGTGTGTGTGTGTGTGAGAGAGAGAGTACATGTCTTTGGTCAGCCCTGTAATGCCGGGCTGTGGTACATGGCTGCGTGTGTGTTTTCAGTGTGTGTGTGAGAGAGAGAGATTTGTAGATGTCCAGCATGCCTGAGTCCCTGTTGTTTATCAGACAAGAGTTAACGACATCTGATATTTTTTGCGCTCCTGTGTGACTGACTTTACTTCCTGTTTGTACGTTTACGCACTGTCTGTCTGTGTGCAAACTGTGCGTGTGTGTGCGCGTGTGTGTTTGTATGTTATAGACTTTAATCCTTTTCTCTAGTTTGACACTAAGGGTCCATGTTGCCACTATTCTTCTTGGTTGCCTCTTTGATTCATTTGTTTCAGTAGATTATTATTATTATCATTATTATTATTATTATTATTATATGAACCATTATATAAGTGATTGTTTTCCTGCCTGGCAGTTACCTCATCATTCCAGTTTTGGTCATCATTCATTACGCTCGCTTCACGGCACTACTTTGAAATTAAGCACATGGTATATTTTTCTTTTCCTTTCTTTTTATTAGTAAATATAAGTTTGTCTGTGACTTTGCTGTGGCACATGTGTTACATATATACATATATCTATATATACTGTATAAATCTATGAATATCTGTATACCAAATAAAAGGCTTGATATGAACTTTTTAAACTTTGCATTTTGTTTTTATTTCTTCTCTTTCAGATGAGTTGAACCTTTTGGTTGTGCTGCATGTCTCTGATAATTAACCAACACTTCAAATCTAGCACAACGACACTGACTACCTGACACTGAGATGCAATGACTTCAAGCTGCCACAAGGCGGCGTTAGTGCTCTTCCAGACTGTGTCACGCCACATCTGCCCAAGTTGTGGTCCTGTTTCGGTTCGACGAACGCTCTTGGTTTTCCATGTAACTCACAACAACTCCTCACTACTGATTGAGTGATTGCTTAACAGAGCCTGCTCAAAGCCGACTCGTTGCACAAGTAGTGTTTTGGTCTGTGGACTCCTGATGGAGTGACACAGCTGTTACTCTTAATAGCAATCATCCTTTGTGTAACTCTAAGTTCCTCATGTGCAGGGTCCTCCAGTCATTCTGGGCTTTATAGTTGAAATTAATGCTAACATGGCCTACATCTCTTTGGGGCTCCCACTCTGCTTTCACACTGAATATTTTATTGTCTTACTTTTCCCCATAATAATGTAACTCTTCCCCTATAATACACGGGTAGGGAGAAGCTCGAAGGTAACTGGGCATAAATGAGTGATCTGTTACACACAATGATAGTTGTAGTCCTGTAAGTTACAAATCATCATCCCTTTCGTCATAATAATAAAGCTTAATTCTGCAATAATACAGTTGAGTTATTCAAACAAAAATACAACACAAATGAAAAGTTGTGAAGATATTAATCAAGTTGTAATGAGAGCAGTAACTACAAACAACACTGAGAGAACAATTAAAGTTAAGGACCACAGTGGATTTAACTTAATGAGCAGATAATAAAAGTAAAATTGTTCCTTTAATTTAAATATGCAAATAAAATGCATCTTTGTGTCTGCCTCCCCTTGCAGCTCCTGCTTGTTTCCCCGCTGTACATGTCTGCTTCCTTGACTGCACACAGCTGTTTCTCTGGCAGCGCGCCTTCTGCTGATTAACAGACACTGTGTTACTCTACATACTAATACAGTATCTACAGTTCATTCCAAAAGGCAGACGTCACCTCCAGGCTTTGCTGCACAAATGGCTCCAGTTTTGCAAGCAGGCTTGCGTGGAGCTGCTCGAGGCTCGGAGAAAACAAATGTCATTGTGTTTTTTTTTTACTGGACGATTCACAAAGACAAAGCACAGTTGGCAAACTGAAGCAATAGTTCTCCTCACATTTCTCATGTTGCTTCCACCCCTTATGAGTTCTTTATTTGCTCTCCGTCTTATTTAGTAAAGAGTGAGCTTATCAAAGTTTGCTTAGGTCGCTGTAGTCACACCTCTTAAGTTGAAGGTTTGAGTCAGCTGATTGGCTCCCTTTGAGGCAGCGTGGATGGATACTGTACATATTTTGGGTTCATGTTTAATTAAATGAGAAACCTCATGGCTGAGTCCTGATGACTCACGTTGTCCTCCCCTCTCTCATCCTTCAGTCAGTCCAACTTTATCGCTCTCCTCTCCTTTTTTTCCTTCATCTTTCATCTTTTCTTCAAATTCTTTGCTTCACCAACCTTCTGTTTTATGCCTCTCCTATCTTTCACCCCCTTTCTTCTCTTTTCTGCCCCCCTTCTCTCCTTCTGTTACTTTCCTCCTCTTCTTCCTCTAAGCACTCTCCTCTGTTTACTCTCTCTGTTCTGCCTCTCCTCCTTGTCTTTTTAACTGATGCATCGCCTTTGCTCCCTTCTCCTCTCCCTCTTTGCCTTGGCTGTGATCACCACCCACTCCTTTAACCCGCTTCCGCTGCAGAGTAGTGAGGTGGAAGTGATGGTGGATTTTTGCCTAAAACTCTCTGCCCACTTACTTAACTCAGGGAACAAACAATATTTGTCCTGTCTTACTTTCCCTCTCCCACTTGCTCTTCTGCCGTTTCCTGTCCAGGGCTGAATTAAGTAAAAAGTTTTGCAATTTTTAATATCTTGATGTTGTAAAATGTATCATAACCATATTAAGATGGGTTAGAATTCAAGCTTTATTTGCCTTTGACTGTAGGATCTTTATAATCTCACCACCAGGTTTTGTTGCTAACTTGAATGCAGTTAAACTCTGATCAGGAACATTCACACAATCTTCACATTTGAATCCTGATTGCAGTGTAAATTCTGCAAGATAAGAACACTTATTTTTAGCACCAACTAAAGGTATTCTTACACTTAAATGTAAAAAGTCAAGCTTGACTGTCCTCCTCTTTGGCCGGTTTGTTGCACTGCAGTGACTCGTGTGTGGCTGGCTGTCCTGTCTGCAGGCTGTGCCCTGGCTCGTGACGTTTTGCGGGCGACCCGTCCTGCAGAGGAACTTTATGCAAGTCTGTCATTTGGAGGTCGGAGAGGGCAAGATCACTAGAAGTCACATTTTGTACATACAGCTTCTTGTAAACGATATATATTGTTAGAAGTGTGGATGATGATCAGACGACAGTTCAGCACATTTAGAGCTGTTCATGGCTCTTTGTGTGTGGTTATACATGTACAATACATATTTAGAGCTATATAATTCATGAGTTTAAAGAGAACGAGATGCACCTTTTAAATGCAATAAGCTGCAAACTGGAGTCTTATATTCCCCTGAAGGACTTTACGATCTGCAGGGTTTTGTGATACATGTAGATAATTTCTTCTTTGTTATCTTCGTGTTGTTGTCTTGCTTATTGTGTTTGTTGTTTTTGTGTGTCTCTTGTAAAAGAGATCTTCATACCAAGAGATGCATAAATAAGAATCAGTATTTATTTGTGCTTTGGTTTACATTTTCTTGCAGGACAAAGCAACTTATAGATGTATTTCTTAGATACTTTAACAGAGACACAGACATACGTACAGCAGACACAATGCACAATGTACAGACAGACACATAAAGTATACTTTTAATGCTGCCTTATATTTTGATTTGAGCTACATTGGCCATATCTGCCATCTGTGTATCTCGTTGTCCCCGTCTTCCTCCCTTTGGTTATCACTTTAAAGCCTCTGTGGTGATGATATAACATCAGTTTTCTCTACTGACTTGATTTCATTTAAGAGTCTGAAAAGTGCATCTGATGCCAGCTGGCACCATTATTTAGTCTCGGGGTTTTTGTATGTTCTGGGTTTATGCGACAGGATCAAAGTGTCTACAGATTTATTGATTGGTTAACTTTTTTCTGCCTTTACTCTGACAGGGAGAGGAGAGGCTTTTACAACCCCACCGCAGCCACACTTTAATGTGCAGATGCATAGCTGTGTGTGTGTGTGTGTGTGTGTATGTGTGTGTGTGTGTGTGAAAGTGAGTGGGAGAGCGTTTGTGTGGTGCAGACTGTCCCGAGCTGACAGGCTACATGGATTCTCCATCCTGCTTGTATATAAAAAGAAAGTGAGGGCACTGAGCTCTGCCTGCTTCACTTACAGTCATACTCACACACACACACGTATGCACACACACTTGCATAAATTGTATAACTCTCCTTTTTCCTTCCTTTCCTCTTGTATCCGTCTCGCTCTTATAGGACATGCTCTCAGCAGTGTGAGGGTTAAATGTGAGCGCGTCAGCAGGGCAGGTTGGTCCCTGCCCGTCTCCTCGAGTGAAGTGTGTGTGTGTGATATTTATTTCATAGGGATTTCCCCCTCTGCATGCTGGGTGGCTGCTGGCCATGTCATCATGTTCTGAGCTGTCAGCAGCCATCACTGTCACTTGTTGGATACGACGTGTGTGCGTGTGTGTGTATGTGTGAGAGAGAGAGAATAAGGAAGAGAAAGAGACTGAACTGGTGTGTGTGTGTGTATGAGTGTATATATATATATATATGTGTGTGTGTGTGTGTGTATAGGGTGAGTGGAAATGGGGGCTCAGAGGGAGTGGCGGCGTAAGGCGAAGGCTTTCCATTTGACACATTTAGTTGTAAGAGAGGCGAGTTTGGAGTCAGAGTGCATCACGTGTGTTTGTGCTATAAGCACACTTTGTGATAGATTGTACACATTGTTCACGAACACAGTGTGCATGGACAGCAGGCCCCTCCAGTTATCTCCCCGATCTGTTGGATAATTCCCTCTCCGGGGAGCTGGTGCGAGCCATGTGGCACAGAACAAAGTTCATGAAGTCACTTGTCAAAGTCTAAATGCCGTCATTATTCAAATCTGGCTCTTTTTTTGTGTTAAAATATGTTAAATTACTCGTTTCAGTCTTAAAAAGGCGACATTACTGCATTTTTTTTAACCTATTTTGAACTCTTGGAGGAGGATTTCAGGGGCAAACCTGGGCTGGCAGCAGCTGGGGATTTAGGGCGGGAGGCCTAGAGGCAGGGTCGACGTAGAGCAGGTGACCTCAGGTGATCAGCCTCGGGTCATGGCAGAGGGGGCCCAGGCGCTCTCAGGTGGACAGCTGATAATCTTGCCGCCGGTCAAGGCAAAGTTTAGAATGGGCAGATCAGAGGAGGTCTGAGTAGGAGGCCAGAGGCTGTAGGATGCAGGACCGGAGGTCAGAAGCTGGAACACAGGCAGGTGAGCTGACAGAGCCACAGAAATAGGAAGCTGCTGAAGCACCGCCACAGGAGATTGCTGCAGCTCCGAGAAAACAGGGGAATTTTTGCTGCAACTTCTTGGAAAAGTCAGATTTTTGAATGGAATGCATCTTAGCAGGACCGGGGGGACTTTTGCTGCAGCTCAGCAGGAACAGGGGACTGCAGCCTAGCAGAAAGAGGAGATTGCAGCTCGACAGGATAGGGAGAACTTTTTCTGCAGCTCAGTAGGAGCTGGGGATCGCTGCAGAATCAAATGATTGCTTTATATCCACTGGAACAGTGAATTGCAGCAGTGCAGCAGCTCGGGAGGCGGCCGTGCCAGGTTGCTGACTGGGGCCTGGCTGGGCATCAGCAGAGTCATCCCACGGGGTTCTAGGCATGATGTTGGCAGGGACAGCAGAGTAGGGACCCAGGAGCAGGTGTCGGCCGGACCGCCAATTTAGACAGAGGAATAAAGGTCGCCCTGACCACTGAATGGGAAACATGAAAAAGTATGGACTGGTCCATGAAGGGGGAACCAGGAGAACGTATGGGCTGGGTTCCCAATTTGGACATTTGAACAGGTGACAACCAAATGGCAGGACGGTCTGGTGGCAGCTCTGTGTTGCTGTCCTGGGGAGTCTGTAGGGCACTCTGCAGTGGTGTATCTGAGACAGGAGGCTGGGCGGGAACAGGGGATTGCTGCAGCTTCGCAGAAATTAGATATTTCTATAGCGGGAGGAACAGGTGGCAGGAGGGCTGCTGACTGGGCCCTGTCTGGCCATAAGCAGGGACAGCCAACTGGGTTTCAGGCATTGTGGCAGCAGGGACAGCAGACTTGGTTAAGAGAGTTAAGTTTGTGTGCTGCAGTCTGAACTAGCAGGAAGGGACACAGGCTGGATGCTAACAGACTGAAGGTAGCATGATGGATGCTAACAGGCGAGGATGCAGACAGCAGGAGGCTAACAGTTTGGCGTGAAGGAGTGTTTAGAAAGTCTTCACCCCACTCAGGTGAAAACCAGGGCTTTGTCATTACCAATAGGAGCATATTTCCTTTCATTTTGTAGATGCATACGTTTATAAGTCACCTCACATAGTTCAACTGAAAATACTCTATCTGGTCCATGGATGAGCAGTTCAATCTGTCAAGGTTGGTAGAGAGGCAGAATGTAAGGACCAGATAGTTGCACATGTTGCACAAGAGACAAACACAGTTGGACAGACAGACAGACATATAAAGCATACTTTTAATGCTGCCTTATATTTTGATTGACGCTACATTGGCCATATCTGCCATCTGTGTATCTTGTTGTCCCCGTCTTCCTTCCTTTGGTTATCACTTTAAAGCCTCCGTGGTGATGATATAACACCAGTTTTCTCCACTGACTTGATTTCATTTAAGAGTCTGAAAAGTGCTTCTGATGCCAGCTGGCGCCATTATTTAGTCTCGGAGTCATTTGTATGTTCTGGGGTTTATGTCGGCCCATGGCAGTGCGGCACATCAGGTCATGGAGATACAATTTAGTGCTGTATTTAAGAATTGTTTCCAAGGCGTCTTTTTGTAACCATGGAAATGGAAAGGTTTTGGTTTCTGATTCAGTACTCATGTCCGACCATTTGCTCCTTGGACTTTAGTAACACTGATGATAAAAGCTCTTCACTGATACTGAAAAAAGTTGCAGTTCCAACTCTTTATGTTAAATCTTGTGTTTATGAGATTGTGTCCCACCCTGCATATGAAGTGCTCGAATACACATGACCGTCTGGAACATGAAAAACTTTTTCTGCACCCCGTGTCTCCTCTTGTGTATCTTATTATGTGTCCTCGACTGCGTGTGGACGTGTTTGTGCATTTGTCTGTTTCTGTTTGTGGACGTGTCATTTCAGGATGAGGTGTTGGCTGCAGGCGCAGGGCAGCTTGAGTCAGGTGTGCTGAGGTCAGACACTGACTGCGTCATGGTGACATAACAGTGTACGGGGTGAAAGCCTTTCAGACGGCTTCATTTACACACACACACACACACACACACACACACACACCAGACACCCTCATATCAGATCCTCACAAGTGTGGAGAGAAAATGTGAGTGTAAGTGGAGAGTTTTTTGGGAGCATGTTGTCTCCCTGCTGTCTGCTCACTGACTTGTGTTTAATTTGTTGGGTAAAAGAGAACTAATTTGACCTCAGTTTCCCTCCAGCGTTAGCGCTCCATCTCTGCTGCTGTCTAATGTTAGGATACAAAGTTAGATTGTGTTTTAGTTATTTAATATTGTATTGTACACTATATTTACCCTACATTTAGAATTGTTTTCATCCGCCTAAAGTTCATCCCTGCATTACGGAGAAGCTTGGTGACTTCTGGAGTACACTCCCTGGGCTAGCTAGTGAACAAGCTAGCAAGAAAACTGCTCACACGTGCTTCTGCTCTTCATTTACAAAAACTCTTGTATTTTCTCTGTACTGGACAATATATTCCCTTTTGATCACTTTTCTTGGTACTGTGTGTCATTAAATTGATAAAAGAGTTTTATTGAGGAGGTAAAAAAGCTCTCCAAGCTAGGAGGCTAACGCTTCTCCAACTGTCAGTTAGCTAGCTTCTTAGCTAATCTGCTAATAAACACTGACCTCAAATATGTTTGTACAAAACTGTCTTCTTCTATCTCATAACTGTTTGTAAAGCATTTAATACTCCGACAGAGGAGGTTACATTAAAGCTAATAAGTTGCAACAGCTTCCTCTATAGGACTCTCCCACTCTGTGCTACACAAAGGCCAACGCTGTCATCCCTCGCTGTGGGTTAACTGTGTGAATAAGTAGGCCAAAAGTTTACCAAAGTTGAGCTCTACGGAAAAATGTAAGCAGATTGACTTCACCCTGGCAAGTGACTTCACTTATACTGTTGGACAGAATCGACTTCATTGCTCCAAGTCCAGCTAATCTGCACTGATTGGGATTGGTTTTGTGGCTGAGGCAATGGCTTTGATTCAGGTTCTGATAGAGGGCAGGGGTGTACATGCCGTTTTAATAAGGTTAAGTAAAGCGAGAAATCTGCTGTATTTGACACAGCTGATGCTTCGGCCTTCCTTTAAAACTACATCATACATCAAGATGACAGTTATCACATAAAATTCAATATTTTAGAGAACACAAAATCATAAAGTACTAAAATAAATCCAGTCAAATTATGTGTTTTATAAGGTAAAACAAACTTTCCCCACACACAGTTGCATGACGCAGCAGGGAATTAGGCCATAATTTAGGGGGCCTTCACGTTAGGGACCCGGGCCCGGATCAGAGTATACTTGACCCCAAAGTCCAGTTCGTTTGACTAGTGTGAACACAGTATACCGTACTTAAAGGTGGTCTCGAGTATGGTTCATGTGTACTCAGGTAAGGTATGCATCAGGTGTGAAAGCCACCAAACCACTTTTATAACATCTCCGAAGAAATCCGTGAATGCACGCAGCACCGCCGATCCCATCCTCTGAACTGCACGTCCATGGCTGATACTGTAGGAATGTAGTTGAGAGGGACGTTCTTCAGATTTTCTTCAAAACATGAATAATAGTAGGTGTAGTGCGAAGGTCGGCCCCACTATATGGGCTTGGGATCATGCGATTCACACACTTTCCAATACTGGAACAACAACATAGACAGTGTTACATATTTTGAGATGCATTACCGCCACCTTCTTCAGAGTCCTCCCACAAGTTTACTCGGGTACAGAACAAATTATTAATGTGACAGCTGAGGGGGGGAATCGTATTCAGGTACGGTACGAAGCAATCATACGTAATGTGAAAACGCCCTTACTTTCCATGGGCATTGTGTTCTTGGTGTTGGTACATTATTTCAACACAAACGTGCCATCACTACATAATTCTGCGTTAAGAAGTCACAGTCATTTCACATATTTCTGTGAGACCAGGTTTTCCACTCTGTTGTCTACTAATGCTACGTGCTATTGCTGGCTTGCTTCAAGTGAATTTTTCACCATCTGTAAGTACACTTTCATTCCTCTGTGTTTCTCCAAGTGTAGGCCGGGGTGTAGTCCTTTGATTCCTCTTCCTGAGGGCTGAAGTGTTGCGAACAAAGTCTGAGGTAATGGCTCAGAGAGGTCTTTCATTAAAGTTGTCAACAGACTGTGGGGAAGCAAACAACCTGCAACGCAAAGTACCGAAATAAGTGTGCTACAAAAGCTCACGGTCATAACCGTACAAGGCAACAGCTGGCTGATAATGCAAATATGAGATCATACAGAGGGATGACTTCTTTATGGATCATCAAAATTCCTGTTATCATAAAACACCCTAAAGCAAAGCACCATACGTTGGCCCTGCTGCTCCTGGACTGCAGCAGTAACCTTTCCATGCTCCAGCTCTGACCTATTCCATGGAGCTCATATGTTGAACAACACGCTGTATGTTCTGCCCCAGATAATAACCTCACTTCTCATTCTTTACGCTGTGATGCAAGCTAGGGTCAACATATAGGAACTGTCCTGATCTGTTTACATGTATGGCTAGGATAACAGGAGGTAGGAGGTTTTATCTAGGCCTTATGCAGTATAACCCTTATTACATTAATTTAAACTGTTGATGCACTGAAGTGAGTTCTGTTGAGGGCTGTGACGTTTCTTATTCCTTCATGCGATATTATGTTCATATCGTTCACACTTTAGAGTCACCAATGAACCTAACGAGCATGTCTATGGACTGTGGGAGGAAGCCAACATACCTGGAGGGAACCCACTCGTGCACGGGGAGAACATGCAAACTCCACACAGAAAAACTGAACTGGGATTCGAACCAGAAACCTTCTAGCTGTGATGCAACAGGGCCAACCACTGCACCACCTCCTTTACAATCCAAGCATTGAAAATCTAAAGTGAAAATGTTTCTGCCAGCCTGTTTGAACCCTTTCATCTTGTATTAAATTCAATTAGCAAAGAGTGAGTAACCACTCCGCCTCATATAGTCAACCTACTTATGTGGTACTTTGATTCACCTATTGAATCAGTCAAGTGTTGAAATTTCGAGTTTCATTCGAGGGGAAGAGCCACAGTATGGAGCTCTTTATTATTCATGGGTGTTCATGTTCATGTGAGTGCTCCTGGGAATATGGAATGTAAAGAAAACCTGCTTCTCAACCCAACTGTGAGTTTAAAGATAGATTCAGACACACATACGTAACAAAAACGTGCGCGTGCAAACACAGACATTTAGAGCTTTTAAGCTTTTACGGGTCAATATCCAAATTTCATGCTAAAAGAAAACTGTCTTTGAAAAGAGCCAGATCCTAAATATAGTGATCAATTTGACATTTGAAACATGATAACTCAATTTGTAACCGAGACAGTTCTTTGTGTGTCTGACTGGATCTGAAAAGCCTGTTTGTTTTTTCTTAATAGTGGAAAAAAAAGCATTTTAAAGACGTATTTTATTGCTGGAAAGATGCAAATATCTTTCAAAACAATGCAACAGGACTAAAGAGCACAAAGAAATAAGGGCTTGGATACTCCTTCATCTTAACCTACAAGAACTCGCGTTACAAGGTCACTCCCTTTGCATTGGCTGTAACGTCGCCATGCAAGTAAAAAAACAAGGATCTTGAATTATAGCTCAAGCACTCATGTGTGGCCCGCGGCTATATGCTGAAACGTTACACATCCTCGTGTCCCTTCCTCTGTAGATCTAGCAACTTCATCCAACAGAAACTGGCTTTCCATGAAATTCGATGCAGTAGAGCGACTCAATGTCTTCGTCATTGGCGCACATGTACCGCAGCAGCAACACTAGCTGTCCCAGACAAGGGGCAGCTCTGCTCCGCTATCATCCCCTGCTGTGGTGGCCTCTTCCTCTTTCATACGTACTTATTCTTCCGCACTGTATTCTGCCTCTTATTAAAAGCCATGATTGTCGAATTCCAGCATTCCCCTAAAATAGTAATTTTCCTCCTGTGTGACGACCCAACTGTCTGTGTAGGTAGGCAAAGAAAAAGTACAATCTTTAGTCCCTAGATCCAGCAAAAGTGTTCGGAGCTCTGGGTGCAGATAACATGGAGGGAAGTGAAACATCATTACACAGTAAATACTAGCTATATTCACCTTGCCCTTAGACAGCCCTCTTCCTTTGCACTGCGATACATGGCTTAGCTGCCGTGTCTGTACTCGAGCCTGCTTCTCCAAATTAGGCTTTGCTGACCACAATTTACTGCTGGTAGTGCACTAACTATTGATAATCACCTCATGCATCCCCGATTCAATAAATCCAAACACTTTCTTTAAAATCTATGTGACGGTGGAAAAATGCCTTTATTTGTTATTTTGTTGATTCTTTTGTCGTGGTTATGTGATACTTGTTTATCTGCTCCACTTTAGTTTATTCATACATGTGCTTAATTCATTATGTTATCTTTTCTTTGCTTGTTTACTTTGATTTCTTGTCACTGTTTTCACAGAGGTCAACGTCCTTGTTGAGGATGGTACTCTCATTAACGCAAGCACATGAACGCACCTTGCTCCACCAGGTGTTGGCAGTCTGGACTGTACCAAATAGGACTTTGGGATGGGGTAGGATGCAATGGTATCTATTTTAACCTTTTTGTTTTAAACTAGTAGTAGTGTAATTAACTTAAGCTTTCAGAGCTTTTGTACATTTAAAGTTCTTAATGGAAAGATTGATGTTACTAATATTTTGATAGCTTTAATAGTCTGCCGAACTTTAACCTTGCTAATAGCATAGTGGTTTAACCAGGAAGTACTTAAATCTCTTGTTGGTGCCACACGGCCTCTCTGTCGGCTTGGGACCCCCCCTTTAAGTGAGTTTTCTTATTGTAATGATGACGTATTAAGATGTATGTTAAATGCTAAGCTACAGTAAAGCTGAGCTCTGAACCAAACTCGGGCTTATGAACTGCTGGTTTGCATCCTGATGAGCAGGGTTTTAAATCTGTACCAAAACAATCTGCACTTAAACGCCAACTTTAAATGTACATGTAAAATAGCAGCAATAAAGCTTTTGTAAATCAAAATCACTAAAGTCCATTATATTAATTCATTTCCACTCTCCTCACTGCCTGTTTCCCCCTAAGCCTCCCTGCTTCATCGTCCTCGCTCGTCTCTGAGCGGGGAATGTGACTGTGTCACAGGAACATGCTGGATTGTGTAACACTGTCACATTTCTTCAACAGTACATGTGTGTGGGGTCCAAGCCTGTCAGATTGTTGTTGCCTCTGGATTATGTGCAGCGCTGAATCTTCTTGGCTCGCAGTAAAAAGGGACATGAGAGGCTTTATGTGGAGGAGGGCTGCCACAGAGTCAGCGCGGCCATGCGTGTGCACACCACCCTGCACACCCTGAGTCCTTTAAGACTGATTTCATCTTTGATCAGCGTACAGACTCCAACTTTTATGGTTGAAGGACTTTGTCTTGAGTTTTTTGCACATGAAAAAAATGTTGTGCAACATGTAATGATTTTCTATACAAACATTTAACCCTTAAATACTTCAGATAAGGAGAGAGTGCATTCTTGTCATGAGTTCTTATTGTTTAATTTTGTATTTAATATATTGTGTTCTTGTCTTGATTTAGTCTTGTTTAGTTATGTAATTCATTTATGTTTCATTGTCTAGAGATTTTCTGCTTGAGTTCTGCTTTCACAGTCCTGAGTTTGGTTTTTAGTGTTTCCGGTTTTATTTTGTAGTTCTTGCCCTATGTATGTTTTGTCTTGTTTTACTTCCTGCCTTTGTGTGTTTTCCCGCCTGTTTGATTATGTGCCCTGCCCTTATTGTTTTCACCTGCTCCCTTGATGGTCTCACCTGTGCCCGATTAGTTTCACCTCCCCAGTGTATTTAGTCTTTGTCTTCCCTTGTCCTTGTGCTAGTTCGTTGTCATCCACCGTGCGTGAGTCTTTGTCGTCCATCCTGTGTCGTCCTTCTCTGGAGTTTTGTCGTTGGTCCATGTCCATGCATCTTGTTGTCATTACTCTCAGTCTTCCCTGGATTTTTCACCTTCTGTTTTATTTGGATGACTTATTGCCTGTTTTGTTTGGACCTTTTTACCATTGGATTTTGTTTGCCTGCCCCCTTTGGATTCCTCATAAGAGTAAGCCTTTTGTTTCGCCTTGTGCCTTTTTGTTTAAAATAAATTTTTATTTCAGTCTGCATCTGGGTCCTCAACCTTTTGTTTAAATTTGAAACCGTGACAATTCTCTCATATGAAATCATACAAATTAGATCTCTTGCTTCTTGGATTTTCTTACTTCAAAGACTTGAACCCGGGGTTCTCACAGAATCACACCTTTTCTTCCAATGTTACAGAAAACCAAACCACTAAGAGCAGCAGTGACACTGTGTAGCAGCATGGAGGCGTGCTGGAAGGTTCAAGAGCTCCCTCAGAACATTTAATTGGGTTCAGCCATGATAAGATTCCTGCTTTTTTTCCAACATTTTCTCCAACCCACGGGGATCTCAGCAGGGGTTTATATGCCTGTTTGCTTTATAAGAGATGAGAGGAAACTGAGGGTGTGTGTGGAGAACTTGCGAAGAAAGAGAAGAAGAGGAGCACCAAGGGGAGATCAGAGGAGGTAAAAAAGGAGTTGGCACGCAAGTGGAACAAAAGAAGTAGAGTAAAAGTGCAAGTACATGAGACAAAGACCTAAGGCTATCGAAGATGATGAGGATCTTCGAGCAGCAACAGAAAGATTAGATGATGGGATGCGTTCATCATTGCACATCATGTCCCATGACGCTGATTCTTCCCCGCCGGAGCAGAACAATGACCAGCTGTGACAGGCTACCAGCCTGGGATATACAAAGCCCCATCTCATACTGTCAGTCCAAGACACAAATGTCCTCTTGTGATGTGAATTCATGATAACACTAATGCAGCGGGGAAATTGGCCACTTCACCGGGGCACGCTGTGTCTGACTTTGCTGCCCGGAGGCGAACAAACACTCCGTTAGATCAGAGGCCGGCTGGTGAGGAGGCTGTTTGGAGAGGAAACAAACTAAAATGAGATACAATATGATAATGCAGCTGTTGGGAAACAGATGCAGATGTTTCGTGTTTGCTGTAACCCCAAGAAGTGTGTGTTTGTGACGTACAGAGGATTCATTATACACACACAGGAGGCTGTGTACAGTGTACGGTTAGATCATGATGACAAAGTGCTCTGGCTCTGGTAGATGTCAGATTATCATTGCTTTAGGAGGTGAACTGATGAATGATTAAGCAAATGTGGAACCCTTCAGTACTTTGACCACCAGACTGGATCAAATGTTTCCATATGAGTGCATGAGAAACGTGTGACAAAATAACAGTGACGTGCACTGATCCTTCGTCAGTGTTTTTGTGTTTTATTCATTTTCCATCATCACATTTCTTCTGTGGATGTTTCATCTTTCATGAGGCTATTGTTTTAAGACTTAATAATTGGGTCTTAAAGATATAATGTCGAAGTTCTCAGTTTTGTTCTATTTGGCGGCACCTAATGGCGATAAAAGGCAATTGCAGGCGCATACGTCCCAGATAACCAGACGTCCACGGTTGGCTCCGGTTGTAACTCTTGATTTTCCTCTCTGACAGTCGCTTTCCTTTTTAAACTGTTTGCCTTCATCTGAGCGTCGAATTTGTTTCTTTTTCTTTGGATTTTCACTTATTTTTGAAGTTGTATTTGTAGTCATCGATCTTTTCTTTGTTTGTTCAGCACACACACCCCTGCCCTCTCTAGCAGACCAACCACTGCTGGCTGATGGAAAACGCGTCACTAACTGGGCGCCGCTCGTGATTTTTTCCGTGAATGTCGCCACAGACACGCAGTCTATAATAATACGATATACTGCAAATGCAAAGGCTTTCATCAGTGGGCCACAGGCTCAATCACCATTGTGTTACCTCATTCGGTGATAGACAGTGACTTAACAGACATTTATTTAAATGAAATCTTCAAGATTATATTAACAAAGCCAATGTTTGGATTGTAAATCCCCTTGTGGCATATTTCTCATTTGTTATATTTAGCTATATAAAATTGCTTGCTTGGCCTGACTCACAGACCTCACATATTTTCACTTACTTTCATTTAGGCTGATTTGACCTGTCAGGATGAAACAGGGCGAAGCTTTCTTTTGCAATTGACAATTTAAGACCAACAGATGTAAGCAAAAATAACTCTTTATGCTGAGTTAAAGTCCACTTTTGCTTCTGGGTGATACTCCTATATAAGCATTAGTTTCTCAGAGACAAGAATCTTGGCTCGAAAGAACTAATGAGGCTCAGGTTTATGTGAAGGGCTCCAGTTTGGTTATGTGTTGGCAGGTAAACCAGTTGGTTTAGGACATGATCGTGGTTTGGGTTTACTGAAGTATGTCAGATGTGTCATTGAAGCCACATACATAAGTTAGTTACCTTAACAAAATGAGTTTAAACATTTTAACTTGACTCATAATCTAAATAATTGTAACTGACTTTTGGTTTCACTTGAAAAGCAGTCTCCCACTCTGGATATGACCATTTTGCCTTTATTTGAAAGGGAAAGCCAAAGAGACAGGATCCAGGAGGTCAATTACTGACTATCGCAAAGAAAGTATTGTCTATCTATTCTCTTTGCTTATTCGGGTTGGGTGGCAGCATGCTAAGCAAGTTAGACCAGATTTTCCTTTCCGTGGCTACAATTTCCAGCTCCTCCTGGGGGGTTCCCGAGGCATCCCCATACCCAAGGTCTCCTCCTAGCTGGACATGCACAGAAAACCTCCCAATGGAAGCGCCAAGAAGGCATCCAAACAGAAGCCTGAACCACCTGAACTGGCTCCAAACTCTGCCACCCGCAGAGCGGTTCTCCGCCCCTGCTGATGTCAGCCTTAGCCAAGCCCTGCTTTCCTCTCTTGAGTCGTCTAACATTTTGCCAGAAGTTTGGACCGGGTTTTTGCTTCGCTACCACCAAAAGCCATAGCCCTCTTGGCTACCTGGTATTTGTTCGCTGCTTCTGGAGATCCCTGGGCTAACCAATCCCCAAAGGCTTCCTTCGTAAGACTTAGGGGCTTCCTTCACTGACAGTGTTCACCAATGGGATTCCATGAACCCAACATGCTCTGGCATCCTCGAGATAATCTTTGGGTGACCAAGTGGACAGGGGCTTTTTAAGTTTACCTCCTCTGTCCAGGAGCGTCCCCTGCCGCCAGATCCAACTCACCACTGGGTAGTGATCAGTTGACAGCTCTGATGCCCTTTTAACCACAGTGTCTAAGCCGTATGGCCGCAGATTTAATGATACAACAAAATAGTAAACCACCCAATGCAGTCCTCCCAATTACCCCCTCCTCCAGGTTTGTACACAACTGCCCACATGGGGGTTGAAGTTCCCCAACAGAGAATCCCTTCTCTGGTGGCCTCTGACCTTTGCCTTCTGCCTGGCTTACATTGCACCTGACCCGTTGTCCATCCCTGTGGGTGTTGAGCCCTCAGGACAGATGTTCAATGTACTGTTTGTGGGCTGAGCCCAGCCGGGCCCCATGGATCAAGGCCATGCCAACAGACAGTGGCCAGTGAGCTTCCTCCCCAGGCGTAGCTCCAGGGTGTATCCCTGGTTTCCCTGTACCAGGCGAGGTAACGCATCTGCGTCTTGGTATATTCATGAGGATCGTTTGAATGTATAGTGGAACACTTACTCTGACAAGTTCAATGACATGGATATGATGTGATGAAGTCAGAACGGACTCATTAGGCTCATTAATTTACACTTGTGCAGGTGTACCATGGGTATAAAGGGTCTCTAATGTACAACATTTGCTCATGTTTATGTTAAATGCAAAAGGAAAAACCCCCAAAATGTTCTATAATTTTCCTAAAGCACTTAATGCACCAACCAGAAAGTGTTTCAACTAAAATGGGACTTCTGAACTCTGAGCAGGTTCATTTTGGGACAAGTGTTAAAGCGGAGATGTAAAGTCTTCACAAGTGCTAAAATGACACCATGTTTATGTGAGTGTGTGTGTGTACACCATTGCTTATCATACAGCTAAGTTAGTATTTACAAAACATGAGACCAAAGCATTCCTAGATTTTGCACTTTGTGTATGCGTGTGTGTTTGTGTGTGCTAGCTGGCTCTTCAGAGCCCCAGCAGACCCCACAGTGAGCTCTAAGTAGCTCTGATTAAATTTGGCCTCCCTTTGCTCCTCTCCGTTGCTTTTAGGATGCAGAGATAATGCTCATTAGGAGAGACGGGCGGGGACTTTGGGAGGCGGATGCTCACATGTTGCTAAAGTGTGGCTGTAATGGGGAGTGATGTGAGGGTAATACAATTCAGTTGCATTTGGAGCCGTGACTAGAGGTTAACTTTATGGAGTGTGTGTGCATGATGTATGAACCGTAAAATGTCTCCGTCATATGAGGGAAGGAGTGAGGTCAGAGTTCAGGTGAGAGCGTTCCTTCGTCTTCGCTTGCCTTTGCATGTGTGAGGAGTCTCATATTACGCAACAGACTTTAGAACTTGTTTTTTTTTCTGTTTTTTTCCAACTCTCAGCAACACAATCTGTGTGAGGCTTAAAGGCATATTTTGAAAATTTAGGAAAAACACATATTGGAGTTCTTCCAGAGTTCGATTAGCAGATTTATACCCCACCATACCAGAGTGGTAGATGTGAAGCAGGAGTCAGCACCTGGGTAAGCCAAAACCTAAATGGCGATGGCCACAATGCCAAGCTCTCTAGAGAATAAGTCCACTTCTTACACCCCGTACCGGGGACTCACTAAATGCTGGGTAGTTGCTGCTTAATAAATCACCACAGACTCCTGTATTAAAACGCCAAACACCAGAAATAAATTTGTCTGTGGCCCAGGACAAAACGAGAATATGGTCTATACAGCGTATGGCAAATGTACAGGTTTTTTTTTTAAATATATAATTCCTCTATTTTAACTATTTTGAGCCTCATAGTTAGATACATCATTTGAATGACAGTAAGGTGCCACTACTTGTCTGCTAGGTTTCATCTCAGCTGAATCAGCTGCACGGTGGTGAAGTGGTTGGCACTGTTGCCTCATAGAAGGTGCCTGGTTCAAATCCCGGTTTGGAAGTTGGGGGGCCTTTCTTTGTGGCATTTGCATGTTCTCCCCGTGGATGCTTGGGTTCCCTCCAGGTAACCTGGCTTCCTCCCACAGTCCAAAGACATGCTCATTAGATTCACTGGTGACTCTAAATTGCTCGTAGGTGTGAATCGTTGTCTCTCTGTAGCCACTTTCCCACTGGTGAAAATATCTGCCAACATCTGGCTTTTTTGCTTAATGGGAATAGCTGCAATCGGCATTCAGACCCGGGTCAAATGACTCTGCAGTAGACCCAGGAAACTATTGTTGCGCCGAGTTTGATAAACAGACTGAATGAGTAATAGACACAATAAAGACCTAACCACCGTAACATCTTCACTGTTTACTAACCCTGTCTCCAGCGCGTTTGTGACGTCAGATGGTGACGCAGCAGAAAAGAGACTGAAAGCAGGATACTCCTGGCAATGGGAAAAGAGACAATCAGCATCTATAAGCAGGTCTTCCAGGTTCTAAAAAACCTGTGTCAACACGCTAAATTTAGATGGGAAAGGGGTATATGTGTCAACCCTGTGATTGACTGGTGATCAGTGTGTACCCCGCCTCTCGCCCAATGACAGCTGGGATAGCGGTATAGATAAAAGATGGATGGATGGACTCTAAAAACTCAAACTTAGTCACAACCAATCAGTCAGGTCACAGTGGTTACATCTCCTTCTTAAAAAACAGTTTGTGACTTGCCCCTCCAGTTTTAATGCCAAGCTAAGTTAGCTGGCTGCTGGCTCTTGCTTTGGACATGAGAGTGTTATTGATCCTCACATCCAACTCTTAGTTAGAGAGTGAAAGTGTTCCTCAAGATGTTGACCTTCTCTAGCAACAATGTCCTCACCTTTTTCTTACATTACACCTATCATCTTCAAAAATCTCCTTATTTAAATAGTAATAAATTAGTCATTTTATAATTTTATTTCCCCCTTTGAAGGTTTTTTACCTATTTCTTCCTTTGGATCCTCTCCTCCTGCTCTCTGTCCACGCAGTAAAATAATTAGCAGGAGTCATTTTGTAAAGCACATTTAAGGCCATGTCTTCTTGCTGCCCTCTCCTCTGCTCACATCACCAGAGGGACCTCGGGGGTAGTTATACTGCATTGACGTGTGCAGACTTGAGAGGCCTGCAGCCTTTTCACTCAGTCAAACACAAGGACACACACACACACGCACGCACACATATTTTCCTCTGTAACGCCTGATCACAATCATGATTGACGAGCTGAGGCTGCTTGAACACATCACAGGCAATAAAAAGTATTGTTCCCCTTGTTGATGTTGGTTGACTTGATCAGTTTTTTATAGTTTTTATAATTTTATTTTCATTACAATGGGTGTATTTGTACCGTGACAAATTATATAATGTGATGAAATGAATATAGCTAGCAGCTTTAGTTAGTGTCTTGATTACAGGACTGTCTTCTGGATCTCTGCTGCTGAAGTGTCGTTGAGCAACACACTGTTTTACCCCAAGCTCCATAGCTGTCCTGTAGCTGACCCTGACCTTTGACCTCACTGTGGTGATACTTGGGAATCCGAGTGCCCTTTAGGGATCAATAAAATATCACATTCACTAGATTATTTTTATTTCACGACAGGTTGCGAGGACCTTAATGTTTTTATGCGTCCTGCAGAAACATGAAGACCCCCATGTGACATTTAACTCCCCACATGTGTTTTAATGCAGATAATAAGGAATTCACTGATTTGCTGCCAAAGATCTGCTTCCACACAACTTCAGTCTTTGCTTTGAATCATTTTATTTCCTCATCAGTCAGCAGGAATGAAAAGAGATCAAGTTTTCATTTGTAGTTTCAGCCACAGCTTTGGCTCCCCGCTGAGCTTCATAAAAGTGTGTTTTAATTAACTTAATTTCAATGACGAGCTTCTCCTTTGATTGGACAAGATAAGGTTGGTCTCAGTGGCTGCTGGGTATTGAAAGTCCTCCCTGGGGGATTTCTGAGTGTTATCGCTTCCTGTTTGTTGTCATGTCACACTGTGTCTGTAAAGACGACAGAGAGTGAAACTGACGCCCGTCGGGGGAGCGCACTGGGCGGGCAGGTCGATGTGAGGACCGGGACGCTTAAATCTTTTATCTGGAGAATGGCCGTTTCGGCGATAACAGGATTGGCGTATCCCCACTAGCTCCTGACCCATATTCCCGAGGAAAGCGTTGTTTGCATCGCTCAAGAAGAATTAAGTGGGACTCTGTTCTGTGCAGCCGGTTTCCGCTGCGCGCAATCACAGCTCCAGGACCAGCGCTGGAGTCGGTGCGCTCTGGCAGAAAGCATCCAGCCCCCTTATTTCTGGGATCAGACAGGAGTCAGTTCTCCTCTCCATGCCTCCGAACATCAGATACCGGCCGTCATTTGCGGGGAAACCGCTTTAATCCTGCCTGATTTTTCTTTTTTTGTTTCTCTCTTTACTTACTTTCATCGAGGGCAGAAAAGAGGACAAGCACTGTAAGTTTTCGCGTGGGTGTCGAACTGGAGGGGAGGAAGAGATGGCAGCCCCGGTGAAAGCAGCATTGGCTCTCCTGGTTCTCACCGTGGCAAGTGAGTAATCCTTTCAAATCCTCCTGGCACGGGACAGGGGGGTTCCTAATGCGTACGGGGCTTTGGTCACACAGTCTATGGCTGTTCATTGTAAAATATCACATTCTCTCTCAGGGCTCTGTGCATGCCAATTACCGTAAAGGGTCTTGTAAATTCATTTTATTCAATGTTAAATGTGTTTAAATGTCACAAGGGCTTTGCAGCCAAAAAACAACCCACTCCAAAACGGGCTCCTTTAAGCGAAGCGTAATTATCTTAATGAGTGTTTTAATTTTGAGAGAACATTTTAACATACAACACGTGATACCGGAAAGCAGGCCAGTGGGGAAAAATAGTGGCATTTCCTTGCGTCAGTCAGATTAGCACGTGATTTTTAAGCACGCCTCAATTAACAAACTGGCTCCTCTTTACACAACAAACCCACAGAGTCAGAACGGAATCGTTTTAATACGCATGGGTGTGATATTTGGGAAGGATGCACTGCTTTTGCACACATTTCCCTGCAGTCCTCCATCGCAATTTACAATGACAGTTTTGAACCTTTTGACACTGTGGTGCTCTTCTCATGACTCATTAAGCAGTTGGATGATTGGTATGTATTTGTGGGCACACTTTGGTGTCCAAATGTACCTGATGAGATCTAACAATGGTAACCGGTGGCCTTTAATATGCTCTAATGTGACCAGCAGTGTGCCAAGGCCCTCTGATGAGACTAACAGACAACCTTAAGTGAGTGCACATCAGTCAGGTGATGCACAGAGAACATCTTTTTTATTTCTTTTCTTTAATTGAAGCAACTTCTGGGACTTTTGTCCCACTGCAGGGAACTCCCTCTCAGGAGCTGTCCATGGTGCTGAAATGTGCCCTTACTGTGCCTGCTGCTTTCAATAGGGACAATCCTGTTCCTCATTGTGTCTGCTTCCTAAAATTGGAAGAAAAACACCTCATCAATGTTTAATTAGTCAGGTGAGTTAATTTATTTGATAAATAAACATGAACCCACTAGGGGGGCATTATGCAGATGAAGATGTCTTCACTTGTTTGTTTGTCTGCCCTTTTGACCTTTCAGCACTCCTTGTTTTATTACCTTCCACAGAGGTATATGCATCTATATGTCACATCTGCAAAACAACAGACTCCCTAAAACAAATTTTATATAGACATTTTGCAACTTGTGTATTTAAATTCAGTTTAATCCCCTTCCTCTTTCTTCCTTGCTTACTCTTCCTTCATCTTCTTATGCCCTTTTTTTGTCCGTCACATCAAACCTGGTCTTTTTCCATGGCTCTTTCGCTCTACCTGTTCTCTCTCTGCTCTTTGCAGATGAGGCATTGCAACACTTTTGCCCCATCCCTCCTATCTATCTTCAATCTTGCGGCAGTAAAAGGACTAAATCCAGGCAGCCACTTTGCTGGGATGTACGTCCTCATCTTCTCCTTTCAGCTCCTCTACCCTTTTCACTCTCTGCCCCACTCTATCTCTTCCAGCCCACCAGATTTCCCCCCATTTATGCGATACTTTTCCACTCCTTCTCTTAAGCTGTAACTTATCTGACACATTGAGTTCCTCATCATGCATTCATCTATCTCCCGTCGTCTCTGTCTCTCTCAGGATCAGCCACATACCGTAGTTGTTTTGCTAATGTGTGCTTCAATTGATTGGCTGTTTTGCTTTGGAGTTTCAGGGGATAGCGTGTGATTGCCTACACACACACACACGCACACTCCCGACTCTGCTTCTCTGTTGCCCCCGGGTTAAACTTTATGTGTGGGTGGGCAGATGTATGCATTTCTAAGTTTTGTCCCGGGGGTGTTGATTCTCACAAGCTTTTAAAAGTGCTTTCTCAGAACTGCAGATGTGTGTTCGGTTGAGAGGGCCCAGCTTCAGTGAGTCAACACTTCATAGTAAATATTAGTCATTGCGTTGGCACACTTGTTTGGATGTTGAATGGAAGGAAAAAAAGGAGCAGAGCGAGCTGCATCAGATCTTTTTTAAGAGGGAACTGGTGCGAACTAAAGCGGGGATGACACTGAGGGAGTTGAGAACAGAAGGAACACACTTCTCCTGCCGCCATTATGTCTTCTGTACTTGAACTGCTGAAAAGAGCAGGACAGATGTAAACAAGGGAACGGTTTTTACAGACGAAAAAAATCAATATGAAAAAAATAGTGGTTTTACAGATGGAATCACTGTCTGATGAAGAGTTTGAGAGCACAGGAAATCCAGCGAGACGCTAGAAAACCACAGTTTCTCAGGCAGAAGCTGCACTGAGATCCATGTGAAATGTCTTGTTTCAACTTGACTCTGTGGCTCGGGATGCAAACGAACGCCACATGGGTGTCTTTTACAGCATGACTGATACATGCAGTGCACTGAGCAAAGCCAAAGACAGCTGAAGCCTAAATAGTTTTGGCCTCAGAAAGGCCACCCCAGATGGCAAGGTATTGAATAATTCACCACCCTCGAAAAAGGATGCAGAGTTTGGATGCTTTTTCTCTCCGTACACCGGACTGATGACACAGCCTGTCTGTCCATCTGCGTCACCCAAACACAGCTGCATGTCTGGGTTTTGTTGTATTATGTTTTGACTCACACTGTATGTCGTAAAGAAGGCTTTGTGTCGATTTGATCTGGTTGAGAAAGTCCCAGAGAATAGTCTCTGATTGTGGTCGAGTCCTCGCTTGTGAGATGATGGCATTTTTATTTTAGTGGCGATGAATTATTGAGGTGAGGAGAGTGCAGCGAGCCGGACAGGAGTGTGTGTGTGTGTGTGTGTGCATACATGTGTGATGAAACCTGCTGGTACACTCCCTAATGCTCCTTCTCCTTTCTTACATGCACCTCATACACATCTCATTTTAGCCACATGTACTGTTTTAGCGTATACAGTCCAACCCCACACCTTACATCTCTCCATGCAGCCTGTAGTGTGTTCCTCTGCTATCCTCAGCCCTTCCCACCTGTCACGTGGAGTCATTTGCCTTTCGCAGTCAACTGTTCTTTTGTCATTGGGTTATTTTTATGCCAAACCCTTTACATTTTTAAGGCAATATGACATCTTCGATTTCACTCAGAAGGCAGAAATCAGACAGCAGCCAGAGGGAAGCTCGTGGCACTACATGGCGTAGCACGCTGTAGGTCAAAGAGTCATAAACGTGCATTAAATACGTGCCTTTATACCCAACAATCCTTTAATATAAAGCCTTACTTTTTGCACAAACACTAAATATGTGTGTTGTGACAGCTCTCTGTTTTTGAGAGTTTTGTTATTATGCTTGGATTAATTGTGGTTTGGAAAAGGAAATAATACTTTGTGATTAGTTAAATAAAACCAAGCAAAATCGTATTCATATACAAAGTCACCATAATTTAAATAGACTGTTTTAAAGGCACAGATGATTATAAAAACAGGATTATTTGATCAATGAATTTCTGAACACTGCCAACGCATTGTTTGACGTAATTTCTATTATCTATTGTGTTTCTTGTTCTTTAATGTAAACCTTTTTTATGCTGCTGATTTGCCCAGGCCTCCCTTGTTGAAGATAATTTGTATCTCATTGGGAGTATTCCTTGTCAAATTAAGGTAAAATAATAAAAAAATAAGCAGTAAATACTCTGTGGAGATATTAAAGGCGGACTCCAATTTTTTGATACTGCACCTTCTAAAGCCCAGATACTCTGCTCTTAAGTCCTTTGTATGGGTCAAGCTCAAAAATCACTGGCTACTACATTAAGCATGTTGCCATCAATATCATTCATCCGTCTGCCCCGGGTAACTTCAAGGTTACTTCTCTCTGACCTGAGATCACAGACTGTGTAAAAAGACGGACGACATGAAAGCTCCCTAAAAGTGAAGCAAAAACATGTCGAGCGCCCCCTGCTGACTGGCTGCAGTATAGGTCATAAAGCCCGCCTCCTCCATGTTAACAGATGGGACATGAGTCAAAATACTATAAAAACAAAAAAAATACTATGAACTATAAAATCCAAATATATAATAAACATGGTTTCTGTCATTATAGTTAGTTCTTATCATGCTGATTTATGCGCAAGTGTTTAATTGGTTATTAGAGGCTGTAAAAAGGATGATTGACAGCTCTGTTGACAAATAAGGCTCCTGCAGCCGATCTGTAGCAGAGTAGAGGAGGAACAGCGAGAGGAGACGTAACTAAAACAATCACTACAGTCATTGAAGTTTACATATCTGTGAACGTCTGCTTATGACCAACACAAGAAGCTGTTCTGTTGATCTCTACTGCACTCCGAAAGACATCACCAGTGTGAGATGGCAGCGCCCATCACAGGGACAGGTCGTCCATCTTTATATACATTGTAGTCATTGGTTGAGCTGCAGAGGACATCATGAAGTTATTAAGTCTCCTCCATGATGAGTAAAATAAACCTCACATCAGTGGATTGCACCTTTAACTGAACTTCTGGGAGCCTATTTTCCCATCATTTATTTTGTTTTGTTTTCAGTACAAAACAGGTTTCTGTCACTTCCTGTAAATTTCTGGCCCCTCTGTTTGTCACTGATTAGTGTTTTTTTATTTTAACGAGGCTTTAATCCAATTAACCAAAGCACCGTGACAAATAAAGCTGAAAAGCAAACAATGAGTAAGACCAACAGGATTTAAAGAAAGTGTGGTCTCCACTCACAGGCCACCAAAACCTCAGAATCACCACACACACGCTTTTAATTAGTAAAAGAATTCTGCATGCTTTTATGCAGCACTTTGCACCTTTACTGCATCTAAACAATGAATAGTTTCCTTTGTATAAGTGTGATTTCCTATCAATCATCACCCTAACACGGCCTGATCCAATTCTCCAATTCTTTCAGATGATTATTCTGGTTTCGTCTTACACTCCCTGCTGTTGTTTGTTGTGTGTGTTTGTGTGTATATGTGTGTGTCTCTGCCCATCTCCGTGCCTGATCTTGACAGACGGAGCTCTGTGTTTCCTCGCTCTCCAAAGACGTTTACCCTCGAGCTTTAGTGTCATGTCACAGTGGCTCAGACGTTGGACACTTCCTCGCTCTCCTCTTCCTGCTGGAGGTTAACCCAGACTGACCAAGTGTAGAGTGTATCTCTGCTTCCTGCACCTGCCTTCAACGCTCGGCGCCCTTTGTTGTCAGTTTGATGTCCACACATGTCAGACAACATTTTCATCTTGAGTTTATATTGATGTGACAGTTGGCAGGATCGCTGAAATCGAGTGCAAGTGAAATGCCAAAATAAACAACATTCATGGTCGGCTAAAGCTGCTAACTGCACAGTTTTGAGACGTCTGGACACGAGGATGCTGCTGAGGTCAGAGCAGAAGTGTTTGCACAGCCGTTTCAATATGAATGGTGCATAATATCTTCTACTGAAAAGGAGCTGAAATCGAACCTGGATATAAAAGCATCAAATTCTAGGTCAAGATGTAGTTTCAAAGCTACTTAAGGAAGTTAAAACAACTACAAAGCAACTCTCCTCAAACTGTCCCTCTTTTTACTGAAGTTTAATCTTCTATTCACAGAGATCAAACGTCCTCCAAAAGCTCTTACGTATTTTTTTGTCGGTTCAAGTACAATTTCCCTTGCTCGACACAGGCAGAACACATATCTCTCTGTGCTCTTTGTGCTCGGAAGAACATGGATGACGCAACTTAAAAACAGACGTCACTTGGAGTGGGCCACATCACAGACTATTGAGGTTGTTTTTTCCTTCACGAAGACATCAACACCAACCTTCCTACACCCGCTGACTCATCCATCTTCTGAATCTTGAATGGACTGAGCTTGCAAGATGCAGTCGTGCAGACAGAGAGAGGCTTTTTTTGGCCGAATAAAAATTCATGGAAACAAATGTGCATATGTTTTTAAAGATAACCTGGCTGAATCATCCGGTTGGTGGGATTTCTGGAGAGCTGTTGTTTTTTTTTTTTTGGTGCTTTAAATTTATTTTTAATATCGAAAGTTGCGCAAGTCTAGAGGAAGATACAAAAAGCGTAAAACAATGACATACAAAGTAAAAATACTAGAAAACTGTGGCATGAGTAAGATGATTGACATGTCAATTAATATTAATATATTAAAGGCTGAAAACAGAGCAGAAAATGCAGGAAAAATAAGAAAGCCATGACGGATATTATGATTACAGTGCTAAGCCGAGCGGAACGTAAAGGGCAAAACAAAAACCTTCATAATTATGCAGATAAGTTCCTTTTTTTGGCTCTCTTGTGTCTTCTTCATGCTCATGTTAAGCTTAATTAAATAAAAACTTTATGTAATAGACTTTCTGACTGCTTTCGGTGCTTTCGGGCAGAGATAAACACACTATCCTCCTCTTATGTAATCCACCTCTTGCTCTTTTCTTATCTTATCTTTCTGGTCATTAAACGGTTCATACTGTCCTTAGAGAGCCGTAGCCAACAGTCAAGTAAAGTTTATTTGTGAAGCACAAACAAGGCAGCTTTCCAGAAAACAAAGGGCCTGAAAACAAAGGAAAGAAAACAGGAAAGTGCAGGTACAAGACAGAGCAAGAGGGAAGGCTTTTAAATGAGAGCAGATGTGACACAGAGTGCTGATTGGCTTGTTCGGGAGCTCGGGATAAAAGCAGAGTTTTTTGGATTGCAGATGAAGTTAAAGCAAGACAAGTAGGTAGCGACAAGTCCATTTGAACATTTCACAGAGGGAACACAGATATGCAGACGTTAAAAAGGAGGAAATAAAAGCTTTTTGAAGTTGAAAATGTTGGAAAGTCTGGCATGCTCTGTGTTTGAAAGCACCCAGCATCGCTGAAGCTCTGTGACCCAGTCAGACTCTGTTCTTTGTTGATTAGAGGGTGAATTCAGCCCTGCGGAGGCTCAGTGACTGTGTGAGTGTTTGTGAGAGTGTGTGCATGTTTCCATGTGACTCATTATTGTCGTATGGACTGCAGATTGCATGCATTGTTAGTCTCATTACACACTCATTACATCTGAGGACACGCGGCATCGCTGCAGCACCTAATTGGTGAGACCTGACAGCACGAGATTTAAACATCGCTTCATCAACTACTGCTCGGGGCACATGTGTGTGTGTGTGTGTGTGTGTGTGTGTGTGTGTTCTTGCTGATTTATGGTCCTGTTCAATCAGGGAACCGACTAACAAGTCATCAGCCGAGGGAATAATTGTGAATGAAGTCAGGTTTTGTGTCAAAGTTTTAATTCTTTTCTGTAAGAATTTTGATTAAAAAAGATTGACTCCCCCACTGGGTCCCAGCAGCCCCAGTGGGGGAGTCGGTCGTTTCCCAATCAGATGGTTGGCGCTTTGATCCCAGTCTACATGAAAAGGTGTCGTGTCAAGACACTGAACCCCCAAATTGTTCCCAAAGGCATAGCCATTGCTGTTTAAATGGTTAAAGAGGGGGTATCATGCTGTTTCACATTTTAAGACATATATATAATGTTACAGTGTTGGATGTCCAGACTAAACGTGGGTGAAGTTTTAAATCTGTAGGTAAAAGTATGTTAGAGTAATCCCCAGGCTTCTCAGCTCAGGCTTCAGGCTGCTGTGAACGCCAGGTTCCACAAAGTTTTTTCTACACGCTGCACTTTGTGATGTCACAAAGGAGAGCTGGCCAATCAGAAAAAGTGGGCTTGTAGGGGCGGGGTTCCTTAAAGGGACAGAGCTGACTGAGTCGTTTCAGGTAGATGCTATATGAGGGCCTGCACAGAGCACCAGTGTGAGAAAAGTTTTTTTAAAGTGTAAATGATGCTCAGCTTCTCCACAGGTATCACAGAGTGAAATATGAAGCTTAGCATAATACCCCCCTTTAACTCCTGATTGGAGATTGGCACTTTGAATTGCAGCCTCTGCCATCAGTGTGTGAAAGTGAGTGTGAAAGGGTGAATGTGACATGTGATGTAAAAGCGCTTTGAGTGGTCTGAAGAATACTAGAAATATAAATATATAAGTACAGTCCATTTACCATTTACTGCTAAAGTACACACACATTTCACTTTTATGCAGTTTTAAGTCTTGCTTTAGTTTTCTTATTCTACCTTTACATATAGATAAACAGAGTCTGTCAGAGGTCACACTCTACATTTCCCCCAGGTGTCCTCTCCCTCTTGGGTCTTTGCCAGTGTCTTTTTTATTATCAAGTTCAGCTTTTAAAATCAATGTTATTTACAATATGGACAAAAAACACCACAGTTCCACATTTATAGACGCAACAAAAGGAAAAAAGAAATGAAAAAAGCCCTTAATGAGAAACCCCTATACTGTAGTTTCAGCTGCTAGCACAACAGAAGCTAGCATGGGAAGGGGTCAGCTCCTTTTATAGTCTCAGTGATGTCATGTTTATTGAAGCAAACCACTCAATACGCTCGCTTGACATGAAAAAATCAAGAGCATTTACCATGATAGCTAATGATAGCATGCCATTACATTATTGTGTAATGTGCCTGTGTTAAGCATGTTAGCATGGACGCTAATGCTTACAGGAAGGTAATGTTGACTGCAATTTGATTTAAAGCTATTATGTCATTAACTGTGTTTGACGTGACTTTAACCTATTGATGATCCAAGGTTAATGGCATTGTTAGCTCTGTAGTGACACCAGATGTTACACAGTGTCAATGTAATTTAACAATGTTCACTTTGGATGTATTAATGTTCAAACTTCTGGACTAAACCATTTAGTAAATATTGTTTTCCAGTAACTGTAGAGATTATCCTGCCAAGGTCACAGGTTTTGAGCTAATCCAGGCTTACATCGGTTGAGAGGGTCACCCTAGACAGGTAGCCCTTCAATCCCAGGCTGATATATAGAGATTGAAAGTTAGTCGCACCTATGGGCAATTTTAACTAACATGGACCTCCAACATGGACATTATAACCTTGACCACCATCATTAACATCGTTGTTGCTGTGTTTTTTTCTGTGTGTGTGTGTGTGTGTGTCTGTGTGTGTAGCTGCCTTGTGTGCGGAGGTGGAGGAGCGGCTGGTGAGTCACCTGTTGTCACCGGAGCGCTACAACAAGCTGATCAGACCGGCTGTCAACAACAGCCAGCAGGTCACCATTTACATCCAGGTGTCTCTCGCACAGCTGATCAACGTGGTGAGGACACACACACACACACACACACACAAATCCATAGACCATTGTTTAGCACAGATGGTGGAGATTATTTATGTTAGGAGTGAGTTATATCATCTTCAAACCTTGTGCCTGCCTGTGTTTCAGAACGAGAGGGAGCAGATCATGACCACCAACTGTTGGCTCAGTCAGGTTTGTGTCCCTACACCTCCTCTTGTTCGTCTTTCTGTATGTGTAAGTGTGTATGTTTGTTTGCCTTTACTCATGCTACGTCCAAGGTCTACCTATTAGTGGCACCAGTGTCTGACTTATATTAGTCATTAGTGCACAAACATGAACCTCTATGTTAAGTTCATTTGTGTCCTCGTTTTGGCTTGCATGCTATTTCTAATGCATCGAGTCTCTATATTTGTTTGTGTGAGCATGCATGTGACCTTTAAAGTGATTTATCTCCTTGTGCTCGCATGTGTGTGCAGGTGTGGAATGACTACAGATTAATGTGGGACCCTGAAGAGTACGAGGGAATCAAGAAAATCCGGCTCCCGTCACAACACATCTGGCTGCCAGACATTGTCCTGTACAACAAGTACGTCCGATTAGTTATGTCACAACGTGTGTGTGTGTGTGTGTGTGAAACGAAGTGATTACAAGAGTAGCAACAACTTTATTCAAAAGCCCCATTTCCTAAAATGTTCCCTCACGTCCTCTCTTTATCCTCTTATCTCTCCTTTATTCCAATTTTTCACCTCTTTTAGGAAATTGGATTTAACAAAAATATTTTAACACTGTTAGGACTGTCTGCAAAATATAGTCGCATGGTGATGAGTGACCTTAAAGAGATGAGGGATTACAGATTTATGCAGTGAACGAGAGACAAGGACATAAGGAAATGATAAAATCTTCAGATACTCTGACGATGTCTACAAATCTCAAACTAGACTGTGTAGTAAATCTTGGTCTTTGCAAAGATTCGATCTAATATTTGAAGAACGCGCCAGTTTTCGATGATACCCAGGAGACATCATCTGGAATTTTTCTTCGTGCACACAATTTGTGTTTTTGCACATATGGAACCACAAACATTGATATGAAAATATTATGACTGTTTACACGTCTACAGCTCATCTACAGCTGCACCAAACAGCTGCAGGGGAAAATCAATACATGAGAATGTCAGCGCTGTAATTTGTTCATTGAAGGAGAAATTAGCCCCGCTGCCTCGATCCACTGGCATGTTAGCTGACACACACGCAGGCTCCTTTTGGGCCCCACCTCGTCTCTCACACACATAGGTTCACACCTGGGTCTCTTTTCCTTTAGATGGCTTCTTGTATAACAGTGATAGTTAACTGTGATCACAGATATGTAGTTTATATTGGAGTGTTTGCTCTGCTCAAAGCATATCAGTGCCAATAATTAACTTTGTTTGAGACATTGGTTTAGTATAATGTGTGGAGAAATGTATGATATCTAACTTTCCTCCCAGCCTGTAACATTGGTGAATTGTGTACAATAGCTGTACATCATTTTCTGTATAGAATTGGCTATTTACTGTATCACATCGATTATTGGTTGTCAGCTGTGGCTTTTTATTCCTTTGGTAGGGTTATGGTTATTGAGTTTAAATTATTATTGAGTACTTGTTATTGCACAATATCTACTTCAATGTAGAAGCACAGGGCTTTGAGTCTCTTTGCATGTTTGGATAGTAATGGATACAAACTCATAATCGGCTATCATCTGACAACAATATAGCCTCTGAGAGCGACGGCACATTTTTGGGGGCCTTCTGGTGTAGCCAGGGATTCCTCAGACAAATGCTAAATGTTTCTCCGGGCCAAGGCTTCCTCTTCTGTCTGTTGGTCATTGTGTACAGTCTGACTGGAGTTAGAGAGATCAATAAAAGCACAATTGCTTGCTACAAACGGACACCAGAATACCAAAAAATCTTGTCCCTCTCCCACAGATTTGGTATTCAAATGCAAAATGGAGCTGGAGCCTATCCCAGCTGTCACTGGGGGTACACCCTGGACTGATCGCAAGTCAATCACAGGGCTGACACATAGAGACAGACAACCTTTCATGCTCACGCCCACACCTACAGGAAACTTAGTCTTTGGACTGCGGTTGGAAGCCAGAGTACCCGGAGGGAACCCACACATGCACGGGGAGAACATGCAGACTCAACACAGAAAGGACCACTATGTCTGAATCGGGGTTCCAACTAGAAACCGAACTGCACCACCATGCAGCCAATCACAAGATAATGCTTAACACAAAACGACTGTTTATAAAGTGCTATCTATCATTTAGCTGAAATGCTAAGCTACTGTAAGAGTTGCACAAATGAGAATAAGTAGTTACGTCAGCTAACTGACTCAGTAACGTGCACAGTACAACAATGTTCACCTAAACTAAGCTAACCATGGCTACCATTAGCCGCCATGTTTCCAAACACAGCAAGACAGTGTGTCAAGGTTTCAGTTGAAACAAGAAGGTTGAGGACCCAGATGCAGACTTGGATATGTATTTATTTAAACAAAAAGGCAGAAGACAAAACAAAAGGCTTACTGATTGAGAGTCCAGGTAACAAAATAATCCAAAGGAAAAAAACAAAACACACAGGAGCAACAAGGAAACAGGTAAATCCATCACGAGAAAGAGCGACAAAAGTCCACAGGAAACACGACAAAGACAATGAACCAGCACAGAGACAAGGGAGAACAGAGACTAAATACACTTAGGAGGGGAGGCTAATCAGACACAGGTGAGACAATCAAGGGCAGGTGAAAACAATCAGGGCAAGGCACACAATCAAAGTAAAACAGGAAATGATCTAACCAAAAAGACACAAGTGAAATACTTAACTAAACAAGACTAAATACTGACAAGAACACAGAATAAACTAAATACAAAACTAAACGATGAAAACTCATGACAAGGGACAAAGTGACAAGGTAAAACAAGAAATAACAACTGAACACCGAAATACAAGACAAAACCAGAACTAAACTAGAAACTCATGACACAGTGGAAGTAAGACCCCTGAATCTAGTAACTTAACTTTTGCTGTATTTAATTGCTAAGTATTTTTTCGCTCAAAGGTCATAAAGTATCTCTTTAAAGTAAAAAATAGCAAATCCAGCTGCCGCTTTCTCTGAACAAGTGCAAATATAGCAAAGTCACCCTGATGTTGTACAGCACTTGATCTAGCAGATGCACATCTGACAGTCACACCACAGGGGACTCTTGCCGCTGTTCTGGGGATTTTATTTCAAAAAGTTCAAGTTTTAAGAATGAACTTTAAACCTCTGCAAGCCCTTAAAGTGCTTTAAAAATTTAAATGTACAAGCTCCGTCTGCTGATGAGTCACGACCAAAAGCTGCAGCACTTAAACTAAATGGACCTGGAGGTGTGATTTTTTTAACTACTGTATCCAAGATGGAGCACTTGATGATGGAGAACTTTGACTCGGAGCAAGAGCTATAAGAAATTCGCAGCTGTGTGGACACAGTGCGGACAGTGTAACTCCTCCGTTTACACACGACTGGTCGGTATTAAACTTTTACGAACACAGATTGCTGGTCAGCTAAAGACCACATAAAGAGCATAATGGCTTAAGAGGCAGAACCATATGAGACAATCAGCACTACTTTACGACTTCAGGTCAAGGTCTCTTGCCAAGTCTGGGGGACCAGGGGTCGCAGGAAGCAGGTGGGGCCTCTGCATTTTTAATTAGTCGGCATATTCACAGCAACCCCAAAGCATTAGAGACCAAGTGTGATGGTTGGATTCCTGACCTAGTTTATAATTGATAGGCCACTTATCTATAATGCATCACCTGCAGCCTTGGTGAAAAAAAAAAGAGTCAGTCTCAGCAGATTTGAGCTGAGGGGGGAAGGTGTTGCCATGTTGTTGGGATGCGTCCCAGGTCGAGATCCTCCCTAGAGATGATAAACACATCCCTTGACTCTAAAACACAGAACTGTTGCACGTGTCCCCCCTGAAGCTACAAAGGTATGAAATCATTTTCTTAACACGCCATCTGCCAGCACAGAAAACTAAATTTATGTGCCTCTTAGCAATCCTGAAACCCGCTGGCTATCACTGGACAACGATATGTATTGCCTCAGGGAGGGATTGCCAATATTTCGGGCCTCTGGTCATTCAGATAAGCGAGGAGGAATTTCCAGGTCATGACTCCCTTTTCCGTGAACTCATCATTGTTAAAAGTCTGTCAGGCAACTTGGGGCGCAAGAATTGAGTTCAAGTTGAGAGCTGATGTCCATTACCAGATTTTAGATAGGTCTTTGAAGTTTTCCATAATCCTTCCAGTAATCAGTTTCTGTCTGAGTGCTTTAACTTTATTCTCTCTGTTACCTTTCCTTCCCTAAGTGCTGACGGGACCTATGAAGTCTCCTTCTACTCCAATGCCGTGGTGTCCAACAACGGTGAGGTGAACTGGCTTCCACCAGCTATCTACAAATCAGCCTGCAAAATTGAAGTCCGTGATTTCCCCTTTGACCAGCAGAACTGCACCCTCAAGTTTCGCTCCTGGACCTACGACCACACAGAGATTGACCTCATCCTCCTCAGTGATTACGCCTCGCGTGACGACTTCAAACCCAGCGGTGAGTGGGACATTGTTTCACTGCCTGGGCGCAAGAATGAAGACCCCAATGACATCAGGTACCTGGATATCACCTATGACTTTATAATCAAGAGAAAACCTCTGTTCTACACCATCAACCTGATCATTCCCTGCATCCTGATCACGTCGCTGGCCATTCTGGTGTTCTACCTCCCGTCAGACTGTGGTGAGAAGATGACTCTCTGTATCTCTGTCCTCTTGGCCCTGACTGTGTTTTTACTCCTTATCTCAAAGATTGTGCCACCCACGTCTTTAGCAGTGCCTCTGATTGGGAAGTACCTGATGTTTACAATGGTGCTGGTCACCTTCTCCATTGTCACCAGCGTTTGCGTGCTTAACGTCCACCATCGATCGCCAAGTACGCACACTATGCCTCCTTGGGTCAAGAGCATCTTCCTGTACCGGCTCCCCTCCTTCCTCTTCATGCGGAGACCCGGTAGCTCCAACATCCGCGAGAAGTTCCGGAAAAAGCACCAGCAGAAGTCGTTCTCTGACCAGAAGCTGCGTGGAGTAGATGGAGGGACTGGAAGTCCTCTAGGAGTATCGGATTCGTCGTCTTCCTTCTTTGTTAACGAGGACTCGGCCAAACGTTACGGCTGGAAGATTGGCGACTTGACGGAGAACACAGAGTTCAGGAAGAGGATGACGCTCAAGAGCAACATTGACGTGGAGGATGCGGTGGATGGAGTGCGCTACATTGCTGATAAGATGAAAGGAGAGGATGATGATGAAGGGGTACGTGTATGTGCATGTGCAGCCTACTTTGAAGGCTTTTCCTTTCCTTGGTTTAGTTTTTGGCCATATTAGTATCATGGCTGTTTGGTTAACAATGTTGGTCTGTTGGTCGGCCTGATAATGTGACCTTGGTTTTCCCGTGTCTTTCCCTAGCATCATCTAGGGCCATTGTATTAAATGGCTTACCAAATATTGGGTGGATTGCCATGAAATTTGGTTCAGACGCTCAAGTCCAAGTCACAAAGTGGCTCAGAGCAATTGCATCAACAACTTCAGTTCAAAGCACTGTTGTTTTAGCTAAAATATAATTACATATGGATAACGTTAAACTCCAGAGACTCAATTCTTCATAAAACAAAACAAAACAATTTAACTGAATACAACTGAATTTAGTTAAGTACAAGAAACACAACAGTGGTAATAGTTAATATCTAACCTCTCTCTGCAGATCATTGAAGACTGGAAGTACGTGGCAATGGTGATCGACCGCCTCTTCCTGTGGATCTTCGTGTTGGTGTGTGTCGTCGGCACATTGGGCCTCTTCATGCAGCCTCTGTTCCAGAGTTACAACACCCCCATTGTGGATGACATGGACCATAACTAAAGTCTGAAACCTGAACTTTGATCTCAACATGATCCAGACATGAACTTTGAGTCTTCCCAGAAAAAGAGCTCTGACAACAACTTTACACATAAACTCACATGTCCGCCTCCCACCACACTGGCAAATAATAATGATGCACTTTAGCCCTCTACCACTACCTGCTCACTTCTCTACTCCCAACCCTTCCCCTCTTCATCCTCCATGTGTCCCGCCACCCTCTGTTAATCTGTCGTTCGCAGTGTAACTGGGATCTTTTAATTTCAATTAACTTGATGTGTAATTCTGCTTTATAACAACTTGGGTCAAATTTTCATAGTTTTGACAGTCAGTCCATTGACAGGAAGGATGGAGATTGTACAATTTATTGTACAGATCAGAATAGCTGGCCCTGAACCAAGCACCAACTGAAAAATGAAGCAAATGCAAACGTGCCAAAACGTGCAGTTCCTTGAATGGCCACTTGAGGGTGGCTGCAAAAGTGAGTCAATCCCCACTGACGCCAATATTAAAGTGCCCAACTTTACAACAGAAATAAATCAGTTAACAACCTGGGACAAAAAAAAAAAAAAGCAAATGTTTCTATTCATGTCAACTCTATGGGCGGGTTTTTTTTTATGATACTCACCTGTTTAAATTATATGAAGGTTTAAAGTTATGCAGAAAGAAGGGAAAGTTGGTTTTACCTCAGCTAATTTGTGAGAATTGCAACCAGGTCCCTAGCCAAAACTTGACAGAAGATGCCTCAAAATATTTGCCTCAACCACATGGTTACTTTGATGAGATTAGCCTAACTTTTGTTAGTGGAAACAAGTGCAAAAACAAACCCTTTATAACACCACCTGTCTGTTGTAGCATCATGCTGCGTCTCAATTCAGGGGCTGCATCCTTCGAAGGACGCGTTGTACGGAGGATGAGTCCTCCGTAGCCTGCGCAGACCACTAAAGCCGAACTGAAATGAGACGGTCTGGTCTATGGAGGATTTCCTGTTTGCGTCACCAAACGTGGCTCCTATCGCCTAGCAACAGGAAGCTAGCGAGCTAACTAGCGATCATAACTAACCTATTATTTTAAAGAATTTGTTTCAAGGCCCCTTTTGTTATTTGTAACATTTGTATCGCTCGCTATTCGATTGTGCCGCAATGGAAGGACGACTCATTGTCGGCTGCATCTGAACGAGCCTTCAAAATGGGACAGCGTTCGCGCATCTCTGTGACGCAATTGGCTTTTCAAAAACAGCCTTCAAAGGATGCAGTTCCTGAATTGGGCCACAGCTTCAGTCACAGTTTACAGATCAACTTCCTGGTTCAACATTGACCTACCTTACTTATAGTATGTCTGTGAAGGTTCTCAGTCATCCAGGTCATGGTAATTCTAAGCTTCATCCAAAAGGCAACCGGACTTGAAGACGTTTCGTCTCTCATCCGAAAGGCTTCTCCAGAACTGAAGACTTACTTAAAGTAGTTGTACTTGCACAGAGCAAATAGTTGATGTGTTTAAATCATCATGAAAAGAAACAAGACCCTAAACTATGAGAAGAAGACTCAAGTTGTAATGATCCAGAATTATGTTTTAGTTCAACTAAAATCTTTACCTGAAGTGGTCACATTGTGTGTGCGTTGATCCCTATCACTGTTCAACAAGGTTTACCTGGCTAACAACAACTCAGGACTTTTTCTGCTTAGAAAAGGCTTTGTTTTGCTCTTTTCTTACAACCTCTCTGTACCTAAACAAGCCATTATGGGGACAAGCATGCATCCAAGTCACTGTTCTTCTTCTTCTTCTTCTTTTTTTTTATGTTGACAAAGCGAGAAAAAGCCCAAAGATGAACAAAGCCACACAAGCTCAAAAGCAGACTCATTTTGCAGATACGGGCCTCACGTTCGACAACACCTCCCCTGAAGAGAAGAAGACGAATCTTTTCTGTGTAGATGCATAGATGAAGATCACCTCCCAGCGTCCTTTTGCCAACAGCACACATACTGTATGAATTTCTTATTTGCCTTGAAAATGAGCGCAAGATCAGCTGACTGTTGGACTGCTCGAGTAATAAGGGAAGGGTGTGTGAGGGGGTGCCCAGCCTGATTTTACCCTCAAACACACCACACACAAAAGCAGCCGTGCTTTAAATGAAGATTACAATAGTGCAAAAAAAAGAGAGAAACTTAAAACCAATGACCATTAGGCTGTTGCTACTCACCATGCTTCTTTTAAAGGTACAGTACGCTGGTTTCATCAAAGCAGTGCTTGTCAGCATCCACAAAGAAAACCAGCAGCAATAATATTGTACAGTATTTTATACTCACTCGCCAAACACTCGCTCTATCTTCATCATGTTGTACGCTTGATTACGGCAGTCTGTTCTCAGAGACGTTACTTGAATCCAGTGATTATTTCTTAAAGGTATTATAACTTATCACCATCATAACTCACTCGTCTGTCACTGCTTCCAACGTTAGCCAAGGAAAAGGTGTACTGTACTAATCCAGCTGAATTTATTTATTTATTTTTTTCAGTGGATGAAACGAAACATGCTTTTTCTTTTCCTCATGTTGCGTGAAATGTCTGATAAGTGGATCAATAAAGGGCAATGTGAGCAACATGCAGACCTAATTAATCCCAACATTTACTGGTTATTTTATCCTGCTGTGTCAGCACGATGCACGTGTCCCAGTGTCTTTATTAAGCTCTCTTGGAGGCATTACACATTCTCCCTCACTATCTCTGCTCCCGCTCCCCCTCTCTCATTCGGTGTCTGTTTAACAGGTTATTTTAGTATCACCTTCTTAAGGATGTGACACAGTAAAAGCTTAAACATCCTCCAGGCTATTCCCTCCCACCTCACACATTTTTAGCCACGCTGAGATGAATCAGGAGTAAGCACAGCCTCCAGGCGCTTGGCATTTTGGACAGAAGTTTCTCGAGTGCATGTGTTCTTTGTGTACGTGTGTGTGAACCATCCGGGGTCAGGGCTAAATGTTAGTCAGCTGACTAAGGCTTCATTAGACAGTCTCGTAACCCTGGGGTTTGTAACTTCGCCTTCTGTTAGCTTAAGACGGCAACGAGGCGGTTTGAGCGCTAAAGGGCCCGAGCATGAGAACAAATCCGCACATGCACATATTCACAAATTTAAAAAAGTCTTTATCAGATAGCAGCTGCTTCCTGAAATGTGGAGTGGACCTCAACAAAGAGCCAGAGGCCTCAGATAACGCTTGCTACACTGATAATTACATTTCACACACTCACTAACTTTTAAGTTCAAGTTTGCGGCTTCGCCATTGAAGCATAATTGGATTAGATCTAAATTAGGTGAGACAGTTAGAAATTCATAAGCATAATCTGCAACAATAGCATGACACAAAACTGCATAATCACAGTTCTCCTGAATAAGATGCAGACGCAGTTTCCATCAGTGTCCGTCGGAAATTTCCAGGTCCCTGATTATTTGTTTTTCCAGACCACAAAAGCAAATGATCTGCTGTCTTCCAGCAACTGCTGATGCTTCCAGCAAAGATACTACTGCATCATTATTTTCCAGTTAGCATCCTACCAGTCACACACACACACACACACACACACACACACACACACACACACACACACACACACACACACACACACACGCACACACACACTCGGAGTCAAACAGTGACATAATCCTACAGACGCAGTGACAGACATGAGCTGGAGTTTGGTTCAGCAATTACAGCTCATGTTCGTACCCCCATCCTCCCCTCGTGTGACTCATAAATTAGATACTTGACATCTGCATCAATTTCCATTAAGAGAGCAGCCACATGAGGGCGAGGGGGGCGAGGGGGGCGGATGTGTGAAGGGTGGGTTGTTGGTGTTGATGAGGGCTCGAGAGTCAGAGATCTACTGCTGGTTTCCAAACGTCATACAAATTTAATTCCTTTTGATATCTGTTTTTACGGTTAATTTGCTTTGGTGTCATTTTTATAGACTTTTTTTAAACCCTATTTTTTTGCCTGGTCCCCCTAATTTAAATGTGCAGTTTCTAATACAGTTGCTGCTTACTCCCTCTGTTGGTCTGAAGAGAGTACATTTCCAAGTGTTACTAAGATCTTTACAAGGAGGATTTGCATTTGCACAGGAGTTTACTATAACAGTAGTAAGATTTGACAACTAACTCCCACCTACCTCTTTTAAAAAAGATTTCAAACACGCACACTGAAGCTATTCAATAGGAGTGTCTCAGACTGAAGCAACCATCTTGATCTCCTAGGAGATTCTCGTGCAGTAACAAGGACACGACCCCTATTTTCTCTCTGCAGGACAAGGGCACCCAAAAACTGTAACATACAAACAACACATTTATAAACAAGCTGTGAAGCTCTGAAGTAAAATTACCTAAAAGCTAAGCATCAATCCAACCAGGCCCTGCGACTACTTTAAAAGTTGATTCTGCTTCCACTTTTGTTCCACTTTCTCGAAGAAGACTGCATCACCTGGTCCATTCTTCAGGCATAAAATATTGAGGGGTAAAAGGAGGAGAAAGTCAGCCAGGGAGAGTTGGTGTTATGGTCTCCAGTTCTGATCACGAAGCGTGACGGAGGAGATGAAACTGGGCGGGTGAGGGAGGAGGGATACAAGCAGGCCGGGGGAGAGACAGAGAGAGAGAGAGAGAGAGAGGCATGATGGAAGGAGACAGGGGTGATGAAGGTCGGTCGTAAACCAGAGACACAAGACTTCTGCAGGCTGTTGGGCAGAAGAGGAGGCGACATTAAAGAACACTTCACACTGTAGTCACAGATCAATAAGCAGTGATTGTTCTCTGCGGGACAAACCGACATACATGTACATACATGCAAAAACACAGACTGCAAGCAAGCAGTTATATGCAATTAATATATGAACAAATTCTTGTATTTTATTGGAAATATTTTTAAATGACACATTTTCAAACAGGATTATGCGGGAAGACTAATTGAATTCGCAATAAAGACAATTTTTATTTTGTTTTGATGTTTTTATCCTAAAAAAAGCAACTTTTTCTGCAGTTAATAATTGAGGACATTTTTGAGATGTTTAATTGCATTTTGTTAATTTCACACTACATTAAAGGTCGAAATTAAGCAGTAAACATACTTAAGGTCAAAGGTCACTAACGCACATGTTTACAAACACACGTTGTTTCTATTATACTCTGTTCTCTTCTCCTCTTTCCTCTCAGACTCCCGAGCCTCCCCGGTGCAGCGCGATGACTGTCAGCAGTTTGATCTGTTTCCTGTAGTCGGCCGCTTCCCTCCATCTCCCCCATTATCCTCCACAGGACATTCCTTCAGGATTTATACCTGACATTTCAGCTCTGTGGTCAATATTTATGAACTACATTACTGCATTACAGAATGTGTAGCTGCCGTGCAGTAGAGTCAGAGGCCCATCGATCCTCCGCTCTGAGCTGTGGAGCTGCTGGGCTTAGAGAGCAGACACAGAGCTTTGGTCCCGACACTTTACAGCGCTTTAAAGCGGGCTCAGGGGTCGCTCTGTAATGTCCCTGCTGGAACAATAAATATGTCCTCAAGTCTGCTACCTGCTGACAGATCAGTGTGCCGGCTGCTGCTCGCTAGTGGTGGAAAGAGACACTGCAGAGTTCTGTGTTTAAATCAGCACCAGTAACACTAGTATTAGGAGCAGATCTGTCACTTGCAGCCAATTATAAAAGAAGTGTGAGTCCATAATCAAAATATATCCAAGATAACATATCAAAAAATATCTAAAGTTTTGAAAAATTCTATATATTAAGATAATTGTTAAGTTTACAGTTGATTGCATTTCTTTCATTTCTGCAAATCAAGATATTAAGAGTAAGTAGAGTTGATTTTGATGTTATCGTCAAAGTGCTGATAAATCTAACCTGCATTAAGCCATCATCTTAGTGAACTTGGCTATTGTATGGAGGCAAAGTGTGGCAATAATAATTCAATAGATTTTTATAACAATACCAAAATGAAAAATTTACTGACAACTTCATGTGTGAAGATAAACACCAGTGAATTTAAAGCACTTTTTCATGTTTGAATTTCCCTTCTGAAAATTGCAAGTGGCACAATATGAATTTATTTCAAGGGCGGGTCTACAACTTCAGGTCGCTCTCGTGAACTTAACTCTGTCTCATGTTAGTACTTAACAAGTAGAATTTTACAATCCAATTTCAGCAACATGATATTTGTGCATGAGTGGAGAATGTGTATGTGGACGAGTGTTGTATAATGCAAACACAACAAAAAGGTCAACTTAAACCAACATCACCAAAACCCATGTGCCTGTGGAGAGGGCCAGAGAAGAGAGAGAGGGGACTTTCTGCTGGAGCTTAAGTAACCTCTTTACTTACTAGAGAGTTACTCTAATTAGCTACCTGCAAAGGAACACCTCCAAAGTGACACAGAAAGCACATGATGACACAGGGGCATCACAATAAGCACTCTAAATTGCACCACTTGAAATGACCCTGAAATTGATTAAAGGGAAGTTCAATCAACAACAACAAAAAACTCAGGCAGATTGTTTTCAAGGTATTTAATTTCCACATTAAGTATTCAAATATTTAATTCCACAAACATGTAATTGGTTACCTGTAAAAGTTAAATTGCTTGGCCACATTTTGCCTCCATACATCCACATGAATCAAACCTTCATCTCCTATTCTGTATCTCCTACAGACTGCAACTTTTCCAGTGTATCAGATATAACTTAAACATTTTTTTTTTTTTAAATGGGCCACAAAAACACACATGCGTATTGCCCCTTATGAAATGAATCAAAGAGTTTCTTATACTTAACAGTTTGCGAAAAAATAGTGAGCAGATTTCTTGCAACAACTGATAAGAGTCATAATTAGAAAAGGATCAAACACTTGCCCCAAGGCCACCAATGATGATTTAAAGGCCTATTAATGAAATGTTCCTTATAAAACTGATTAAATATAACTCAAAGCTATGACGAGCAGATCCTGTGTGATGGCTCAGAGGATCAGATTCAGATTTCATCTCGGTACAAACATGAGTGGACAGATAATGAGTAAGCTTTGCATGGCTCTGTGTGACCCCTCAGGCTGCGGCCGATTAATGAAACTGACACTGCTGGTTATCCAGAGAAGAAGACGGACAGAGACGATACAAACATGAAGCAAAATCGAGTTATATTAAGTCATTACTGTAGATTTGTATGTGCATGTGAGAAAATGAGAGGGATCGTGGGAAAAAAGACGACACACAGCAATGGCAGTTCAATTAGCAGCAAAGGCCTTTAATCAGATATCTGTGATTCGAGCTGGAAAGGGACTCTAATTAGTTGCTGGTGGCTGCAACAGGCCACAGCATGGACAGACAGACTGCACATAGTGGACTCTGCATGGAGGGAAAATAGGAAGCACACTCTGTGGTGTTAATGGGTCTGCAGAGAGAGAGACCAGCGAGAGCAGGGCTGGGGGGGACGAGGAGGGTTTGAGGATCTGAATGCTGCAGGGTGAAGCGGGGTCACAGAGTGTGTAGCGTGACAGGAAGAACAGGACGAGCTGTGGGAGGAAAGGGGATGCTGAGAGCTTTTAAAATGGGCTGATGGAGGGCGGAGACAGAGGAGCGCTGGGAGTAGACGGAGCAGAAGGAAGAAGGGGATGAGAGGAGGGCTAAACTGTTTAGATGGGGTTTAAGCATGAGGAGCACGCATCCCCATAATTATTGTAAGAAAAAGCAAGATTGATATTTTGGCTGACAAATTGAATATGTTCATCATTTTCATTATGCTCTTAAAGGGCCAGTTCGCAATTTTTCAACCTCAGTCCTATCATGCTATTATGGGGAGCTAATGCCATTATGGTAGGGGAAAAAATGCAATTTCTTCTCCAATGGGCCCTGGAAAACCTCCAAAGGCCAGGGAGCTTGCTAAACTACACTTCCTTAATCTAGGATGCCCGCCTCCGATGTCATGTCTCGTTTGAAAGTAGTATTTCACTCCAGCGTCTCTCGCTGGGCCGTTTCTTTCGGAGGAAAGAATGGGCGAAACCACGAGCTCTTTGAACAACTTTCTCCACAGCTATGGCGCCAAATTTTCAATATTATTGCTTCTGTCGATTACAGAGAACACCAGCTTTGACTGACTTTGGCTTTTTCCAGGGGCGAACTGCTCCTTTAACAGAAAAAGTTATCAGCATTAGATTTCAGGGATTTCTTTTGCAGAAAGGTTTGCGTGAGCTGAGTGAACTTGTGTGTGTGTTTTGTGGTTTTGGCAGATAGCGTGTAGACTTTTGTCAGAGCTTTTAAGCTGAAAAACAGCTGTAACAGATAACAATGCTTAGGAAAAATGCTGAGGAAAATGTTTGGCCCTAAAACTGATAAAACAGGGCTTAAAAACTTTAATGCACAGAGCTGTTGAGGGGCACTGCAGAGTCTGACTCTTATATTGCAAAACAAAGTGATGGTGGCAGCTTTCACTTTGACTTATGGTGGAAAAAATACATCAACTATATATGGGAGGGTTAAGCTGGTGCTAAATGAACACCAGACACAACCTGTTTAATAATACAGGTAAGACTCAGGAGGTCAGACTCTGTGCAACGTCAGACTACAGGCTGTTTAACGGCAGACGTCTCGTCAGTGTGAGTGACAGGTGAGGTGAGACTGTGACCAGGTGAGAGGAGAAGAAATGAAAGATTAAAAACTCTCCTGTCTCATGCTTTAAATTCTCCTCGTGCACTCTGTTCTCTGATCTTTGTGGTTTCCTTTGTGTTCTCTGTAACAGCTTTTTTAGACTTAGTAAGAAAAACTAATGATTGCTCTTGTCCAGCGGTCATCCAGTGAAATTAAAATTCAAGTTATTAGCTACACCAGTGATTGATCTGTTAAACTGCCTGCCTTTATGGAAGTCGCCAAAGAAGGAAAGAAGCAAAAACAGGGGATAGAAAGTCTGAAAAAGAGGCACAAAGGCTGCGAAAGTGAGTGATGTCGGGCGATATAAGAGCTACAATCCTGAAACAGATTCAGCGGAGGAGAGAGGAACAGTGCGCAGGGTTGATGTGGATGAGCTGGGACAGTCCCGTCTGACACACACTGCTGCAACCACACTTGCCCTTTTCCTTTCCCTCTGCTGTCCCAATCAGGCCCTCGAGGTCCTTCTGCTTTGTCCGAGCTGTCTCACTAGATGCCTGCTGTTGTTTAACAGTTTGTCTGGCTGCGTGATCGTACAGAGAGAGAGAGAGGGAGACAGGACAAAAGACAAGGAAAAGGGAGAGAAAAGTAACAGAGGGAGGGGAAGAGAGTGTCCTCCTCTGCTGGAGAGAACGCAGCGCTGGGACGTCGCCTCGGCTGGAGACGGCTGTGAAACACCAGCCGAGTTAAAGTGACACCGCAGGGAAAAGTTCTCCTCCTGTGAACCTGACTAATTCCTGCACGCTGCAGATGCTCTGTCTCTTTGACACACACACACACACATACAAACACATACTTTCATGAGCAATGCTTCTTTCATAAGCCATGTCTCACACTTTATTCTTTTAATGAATAGAACAAATATGATGAATGCTTCTGGATATTACATTGAATTTAAATCATGACTTAGATGCCAATGATAGAGAAATATTTATTTTAGTCTATTCTTGTTTTTAAACCAAAAATGTCTCTGCTACATAATGGAAAATAAAAGAATGAACTGATTGATATTAGGCAATAAGCCTTTAAAAGGAAGTCTGTCAATAACTGAGTGAACGCACAGAGTCTCCATTATTACGGGAAAATGTGCTGAATGCACTGATAGAAACAGAATAGGTGTAAACACGTGACAGCAGTTCTTAAACTGAGGCCTGTAAGACCATAAGGCTATACACTCTGTTTGTATACATGTTAACAGGACCAGTGACCTCAGTAATGTGAAAATATATTTCCATCTATCAGGGCCTGTGTCCACTAACAGCGTTTTTAGAGCTGACAGCTCTATACTAAACAAATGCAGCTCATAGTTTTCAGCGCAAAAACGCCCTCGACGTCAGCGTTTTTTTTTGTCGCTGTGCTCTCAGTTGAAAAAAAAGTTAAACTTTTGGAACACCGCCGCGCTCATCAATGGCGCTTCTCCCTCATCCGGCAATCAAAATCAATAATGGGCGGGACTTCAGATATCAACTTTGTCAACAACAATGGCGGAGGAGAAGCTAATCCTTTCGTTTCTTTTAAGGCACAATTTCCAGGTCTAGCGAGCTGCTAATGCCAGGACACGATTGTTTTTATGTTTCAGTGTACAATTTCCTTGAATAAAAGTGATTATTTAGCGGACAGAGCGATTTAAAACAGACTTAACGGCCACTACCGAGGGAAGTGGAAGTGCCGCCAGATAACTCTTGTAGCCTAGCAACAGTAACCGCCGGTGAGAAGTGCTCTGAAATGAAGGTTGTGGGCGCTGTTAGTGGACACAGGCCCGTACTGTTCTTTTAGGCCTAAAGCGGACATGTTGACTGTTGACAGAGAAGGTGCCGTTATTTCAATAAATTCAAAAACACTTATTAAAGCCAAAATCTAATTATTTGTTGGTCATCCTGTGTGAGTATGGTAGCTTATCATGTGTTATATTGGGCAATATATTACAGTAATCCCCAAACATTCTCACAGACTTGATTATTCTGGTGGCGTGACTCGAAAATGTTCAGAACCACTGGATGGCAGCAGCCTTTTTAGTGGAAAAATCAGTTTACTAAATCCTGACTCATAATGGCTGAAAGTTTACTGACTTCTTTATCAAATGTGAGTTTGAAAATATGAGGGACACTTCTTTTTATTACATTGATAAGGTTTGTGGATCCAGGTGAAGCCATTAACCCCTTTTAACTTCCCTAATTAGACTGAAACCAATCATGAAGAAAGAGAGATAAGAGGCACACGAGGTGAACAGCAGGGCTTTAAGCTGTGCCGGTGTAAACGGGGGAAATATGTTTTACTTTCGGTGCATATTTGAAATATTTCCTTCCAGACTTGACATCAGGAAATCAAACATTCAAAAAGCTCTCGTATGTTCCCCTAAATGCCAGTTAATTAAGTGAGGTTTTAGAAAAGGTTTTTGCTGAAAAATGTAAATATCCTTACACAAACATACACCTTATTACCTCCACCCCTTTAAACACACTGTCAGGTAATTAAAGGCAAAATATTCAATAAACAGCAAAGGTCACGGGTTGACCTTTTAGCTTTAAAGCTCAATGGGGAGGAAAAAATACCTCCAAATGTTTCTTTTTCTGCACTGAATGTCAACAAGACCTGTTTAAATGTCCATCCCTGTGCCGCTGGAGACAAGTACACTGTGATTAAGGCTGACTGTGAAGAGGAAGAAGAGAGGCCGAAAAGACAAATTGTAATATTAGATGCACAAAAATAAAAAGAACAGCGCAGAATGAAAGAGTAAAAAGAGATGTCCTGTTAGTCCCGTGTCGAGGCCGTTGGGTGGAGACTCTTCCTCAGCGTTCCTTTGCCGTTTCAGTCTGTCACAGTGAAGCACATCAAGCAGCCAAATTGTGTCCCTGCTTCTCTTCTCTTCTCCTCCCTTCTCTTCGGGTGACACTCCCTCGTCATATAACGTCAGTTCTGGAGCGTTTTAACATTTCATGCTAAGCTGACGCTGACTTGAGTGTATCTCTCTCTCTCTCTGTTACTCACTCTATTAGCTGCACACATCCCTTCAGTCTCACCCATCAGGCCTTCTCTGCAACGTTCTCTCCTGTTAAACCTTCTTTAGACTCTGTATCTTGCTTATTTATTTTGCATGCACTTACACATGACTATAAGGGGCATTCAAAGGTCACAGTTTTTTCCCCCACCAAGGCTTAACAACAACATTGCTTGACTTCTCTTCCCCAACGATAAACTAATTGGGCTTAAAAAGAAGGACTGAGCGGTTTCACTGGTCTTCACTCTCCTGCCTCCTTGACCCGCCAGCCGCTAACATGCAAGGCACGTTGTAGGCATCGTTTACAATCAGAAGCAGAACGTATCACATCAGATACAGTCCACACTGGTCGTAATATGTGCAGGAGGCAAAAAACCCAATAACTTATGTCACACCTGATTCGAATGGTTGAAATGTACGTGGTTTAAAAGAAACATTTGGCGCTCACCCCCAGGATTTCTATTATCTTCCCTGGTGTGCATCTGTTTCAATACATGCCCACACATTTATCAATGTATGAATAAATGTTATATAAATGTTCCAAGCTGATTTAATAGTTTGTGTGCGGGAAAAGTGACTAAGTGGCAAAGTATATATATATATTTTTTAATATGCTGTAACGCTACTAAAACATGTATAAACACACATACAATCATGCAGCTGAATGTGTCCCATACGTGCACAGAGTTTCATTAAATATTGAAGAAGACAAATCAACTGAAAGCCATTTCTGTGCATCCTGTTATTTGCTGTCTTATATATATACGGTGCATGTATGACTGAGAGATTTAGACGATCAAATTAAAGGTATTTTGGATGCACGTCTGTGTCAATGAAAGGGTTAAAAATGTCCTAAAAGTTGAAGTTTTGCAAAAACAGATGTTTAAGTGACTACTACTAAGCCACTACTACTACTACTGCTGCAGCACATTTCCTTTTAAAAGAGTCAGCCTGAACCTGCATGCCGGACAGTGTAATTCCATGTAATGCTGCTGTGCATTAATAGCTTTCCATTATTTGAATTGGGCAGAGTCTGCAGCCTTCAAGACTCTATTATGGAGCAGCTAATGCTTTAAGCTGCCTGAGTATTGTTATGCGTACAAAATCAATTAAGTGACTAAATAGGTCATTTATAGCTCAGCAGTGAAAATATGTGATCTAAGAGAGTGTGTGTGTGCATGTGTATGTGTGGGCTGCATCTTCCTCTGGAGCTTTATTGAGAAGATGTGGGGATAATTATTCAGGTTAGAGATATTTTAGTTGGTGCCAAATTTACTCAAATCCTCATTAGTCAGTATTAACTGTGTTGTGACAGTCAAATAGAGAGGATGAAAGGGTAGAATATTAGTTGCAATAATATTTTTAATGTTTAATGAATATTTCAAACTTTATCAGGCATGTTCAAATACGGTGAAACTTGTGATTATGTAAGGAAATACGATTCCAACATGAGGAAAATGTTCAAAGAGACATTTTCTGCAGTGGGACTTGCAGACCCCTGGCGGTCCTACAGCCATGTTTGAAAACCGATTCATTATTCCAAACTTATCACCTGTGAGTCACAGTGAGTCAGGTCGCCGGGTTTGGCCCTTGGGTGAGTGGGTGGATGGGTGTGAGGGACGCAGGGAGGGGGGAAGGCGGGACGTGCAGAAGTTGTTCATGTCGGGAGAGCGCACCGCGACTCCAACCTCTCCACACTCGGGAGCGCAAAGGGAAATGTTGTTGTAATCTCGAAGCTTCGGCGACATTTTTTAACAGGTTTCTGACAAGACTTCAATCAAGTGCGTAATATTTTATCCGCAGAGAGCGTCTTCAAGCGCCGATGTATCGATGAATCTCTACGGGGAACTCATAAACGTCCTGCTGCTGGTGCTCCTCGCCGCGCAAGGTAAGACACAGCGCGCTGTGGATCGCTGCTCGGCTCGCAAAAAGTGGCATTATACTCCTGACTTTAGGAATACCTTGACTTTATTAGGGCTCGTGTGAAAGGTTTGTTACCTCGCATTGCTGTTACCTTACTTTGAAGTTATTTGTAGCTCAAGCTACCGTTCCTGTGCGCAATATCAGTGAAAACTGCAATCCAGCGACTAAAGGTTGTGGAAAAAAGCATCTGGGATAATAACAAAGCATGCAAACGTTTATTTTGTTGTTAACCAAGCGGAATGAGATATCAACAAAAGTTGGATTGACAAATGCAAAGTTGCACAGTCGTTTTAAGGTAAGATGCCCCCGTTTTACGTCATATGCTGCTCCGTTAAATGCTTTGAACACTGCTTTTTCCATTTAGGAAACCCTGTGAACGATGATATCCTATATTCTCTAGAAACTTGTACAGTCACTGCTGGGTGTGTGCGTGTGTGGGTGCTAATGGGACTCGGCTGCACGGAGTAATGGAAGCATTTTAGCATTCACACAGGGTTCAGTTTACTTTGGAGATAATGATCTGTGGTCTTGACATATCGCGTTATGGTTGATATCTCAGCCCCTGGAGCTACCGTGAAGCAACCATCCATGCATAGAACGGGGCTAACGCATGGATGACATATGTTTCTACAGCAGCAGCTCAATGATTGTCAATGTTTATTTCATGCCTGCATCCTCCAGATGTGGAGGGATGTGGGCTCACTGCAGCCACAGAGGTCAGAGGTCAGGGTTAAGTGTCTTGCTCAGCTGGATTTTAGCAAACAAATGATCGACAGAAAGTCTTTTAATACCCAGATGCAGCTAATATTAAAATGAAATTATGAGGAAGACTGATTTCCCGTGTGATTTGATGTCAGTAGCTTGTGACTTTAGATCACAGCAGGAGCACTCTGTCAGGTTGTCTCTTTTTTGTTCTGCTCCCTGTTTGATCCGTTTCTCTCTTTTCTAAAATAACCTCTACACATATTTTCCATCGTCTTCCATCTCTGTTTCATGTACGGCTGTCTCCTGTGTGCTTTAAAACAGCACATTTGGAAGTGGAGGTCCTTGAGTGGCTCCCAGGGGAGCCAAACCAAAACAGATAAATGTATGAAAGCCAAACTTTGTACTGCATTCACATGTAGCTGGATGGTTATTTTAATCCTGCATTTTAACGCTCAGTTGCTGCTTTCTTGGGAGAACGTCTTTACCAATGGGAACGCGGAGTATAATGCGTATCTATCTATCTGTGTGGAAGATAAAATAACTTGCTTTAAAGTGGTAATATATTCTTTGGCAGCATCTTTGTTCTAAGTGCTCACTGCTGTTTGTTCACTTTAACGCCTGTCAGTCACACAGTGAGGGACTCTAACATCTTCTTCTGCAGAGTTTTTGTTGTTGAAGTTAGAAGCAAGGAAGTTAAGTTCAATGGTTTAACATTTTACAGTGCCTGTCAAATTGTGTAACAGAATGACAGGTTGCAAGGCCTACATTTTATGCATTTCAGAGGGATTATTGTACCTGTCTTTAAAAAAGTTGTTGCTATGGATCAACAGCTGATGATAAATTCCAGATACTCAGTTTTTGGTAATCTTCAGGATATGCAAAAAAATTAAACTCTGATGGCTCACATGAGCTGCAGAAGTCCAAAAGATTTCTATCAGGACAAACGGGCTGCAAAACATAAACGACTCGAAATTCAAAAACAAATCTAGAGAACAAATGCAGAATGCTGCATAACCAGTCATTATAATGTAAGGGCTCCAGGCCTGTAGGGGGCGCTCAGTGGAACAGCTTTACTTTCCACAATAGAGAGAGAGAGGGAGAGACCAGGCACTGAATTTACTGATCAATGAAAATAAAAATAGCAACATTTTTCAGAGAAAATGGTTTCTGAAAGACAGACCGTTGCTGCTTAGTGTAGCTACTCTTAGCTATCTAAGTTAGCTGGGCAGCTAGCGGTACCAGCAGCTGACTCTGCTCGATGTGAGAATTCTGACATCTGGTGTTTGTGTAGTTGTTTTCATCTCTAACTAGTGCAGGAGCTTTTGACCGCCAGGAGGTCAGAGTCCTCAGGCTGGGGGCAGGGGGGACACAGCTGGGAATGATGGAAGTAGATACACGGCAGGGATGGGAGGGAGGTGAGAGGGATGTCAGGCCTAAGTATGTGCACTTCCTTGCACTGTATTCCCTGTTATCAAGTGAGCTATTATTCCTCCCTGGCTATGTCTCCCGCCCTGCGTGCCTAAAAGCTCCGTCCTGCCAGCGGCCAAAATTACCTTTTCTACATAAATGTGTTTCATCAGAATATAGTTTAATTCTGATGTGATGGATATTTTATCTAATTCAGATTTAAATAGGGAAACACCAGAGTAAGTTAGTTTTTTGTTTTTTGTCTAAGGCTAGCCGCGGCTATCAAACAAGCTAGCTCTCTTGCTTTTGTTGTTCACTTAGCTTTGCTGTTTATCTGAAGTGTTTTCACAGACACTGTTCATTACAATTTGAATTTTCTATATTGTAAAATAAATGTGAAACGTAAGGACTCAATTTTGACAATACATTTATACTTTGGCCTTTTCAGGGCAGTATATGCACGGTGTGCCATGCTGGGTAACGTTACTGCTCAAACTAAGAGTCTTCCGTTTGACCCATACAAACCAGCCATTTTTTAAGTGTAACACAGTGTGCTTTGAACAGACAGTAAAAGGAGTAATTATTCTGGCTATAGGTTAAATCACTGACGTGTTATGTGAAATTATTGGAATTTTTTTAATACTTTAAAGCTCTGAGTGCAGTAGCCAGTTTGTCCCAGATGTGATTCCCCGTGGGAGCAACACTAAGTGCCTTCGTACTGTCACGCTTCAGTCGTCATTTAAAAGACACTAGCTTCACACATCCTGTAACCTGATGCAGAGTAAGAGTGGAGAGGAAGGGATGTCTCTGTACGACACGTGGGATGGACTCTCTCTCACTCGCTGTCATTCTTTCCAGCTGGAGAGATTTGCTACAGCTGACTGCTTTGTCGTTCTGCCCTTGAACTGGGAAAATTTCAAAAGGAACAAGAAAACGGTGCCGGAAAGGAACGACAGAGTCAATACTCTTCCTTTCACTCTTTCTGAATCTGTTCTAATGTAAATCTACTGTGTGTCCTTGCTAGTTGGAGGTTGTTAACTAGGCTATTCTCTGGGACGACCCCCATAAGATGAAAGGATTTCGCCCTCAGCCTCCTTTTCACTCTGTTCTGTCCTCCACCTCTCCTCTCCTTCATCCCTCAAGCCCTCATTGGCTATGTGGGCTTTTTTTTATCATTCTGTACAGGGGCTGTGTATGTAGATAAGTGCCTGAAAAACACACATTGACACACTCACACTCCCAGTGGGGGTCCGATTAGCAGGCTGCAGAAGGTATTGTCGCCTGCCATCCAGGATCGCTAGATTTGTCCCCATAACAGAGGAAATGCTGATCCTACTGTCTGAGGGATTGTGGGATTGTAGTAGAAAAAGAATGAGGTTGGAGTAGCTTAAATGGAGGGTGTGAGAGATCTGTACATTATGGGGCTGCTAGTTGGTGTAATGACATCCTGTGTGGTAGACTGTAGTGCACATCAGCCGACATCGAGCGATTAAAATTTGTGAAATTGCATGATGCATTTCCCTGCAGCATCTTGACTGCATCATCTCCAGCAGAAATAGCTGAGAGAGATGTCCAGCCATGCCTGCATTATAGTGATCTGATCCGCATCATGTTTCAGGCTTTATCTCACTTGACTGTGCATTTTAATAGGCTGCCTCTGTGTGTTGACAGTGCAAATCGGATCTGCCTTTTAAAACAAGTTCAGCCCGGGAGAGTGGCAAGTGCAGGCTGCTAATTATGCAAAAATACTCAAATGAAGAAAAAGTATTCACAGCTGAGTGTCTTGAATCAAAGAGTGTTGCAGTGTGTCCAATAACAGGCAAGGGTTCTCATTCTTTTTTTATATCAAGCGCGTGAAACGGTTATCAAAGTCTACTAGTATGAAGTAGTCTGCTTGCGTTGCAGCCAGACTTAAATGCTCCTCTGAGCTTGGAACTACAGCGGCCCCCTGGTTCCTCTCCCAGAAGCTATAGAGTTGCATTAAAGTCTGACAGGCAATCAGTGTGTACGTGTGCGTTACAGTGCGTGTGGCTTAAGGACTGTGTGGTGGCTTGAGGATCCTCTTAACGCGATTGTCGTGTGATTATTGCAACTGAACCCCCTCCGCTCCTTCCCTCACACACATACGATGTAACCACAGGCAGAGGCAGCCCCCCCTGTGGATTGGCTTAAGCCATCATACGCCCCTCCAACCAACCCAACAAACACACACACACACACAGAGTTTTATTCTCTCTTTCATACACACACACGCGTTCAGATATCCTCCTCCAGACAGCCCTGCTGCCTGATTCCTCCGAGACATCCTGGTCTTCAGCGCTGTCGATGAACTGAGTCACGCGTTAGGATGGATGGAGACATGGTGAGAAGTACAGGGATAGAAATGATGTTGAGCACACAAGAGATGCCTCGGATTAAGGACAATAACTGAGGATTTCACTAACCCTTTCCTTCTTAGTTACTCCACCTAACCTGTCCAAGTTTTCTATCAGTTGAACGGTCTCCTTTCTTCTCGTATTACTTATTGTCCTGATGTGTTTTCCCATGTGGCCAAAGTACTTTGTGTATGTCAAGCTGATAACACACAATGCAGGCTATTACAGGTTTCAGCCTCGCATTCAATGCTATTATTTATTGATGCATCTGTTTACTCCGGGTTGTTATCACATAATGTAGGTCTTTAAATTACTGTATGTCATGGCTTCCTTATCTGCATGTTTGGCAGTAGCTTAGCGTGTTTGGCACCAGAACAGTCCAAGTCAACACCAGTTAATCTCTTTAAACAGATTCTGCATACAAGATCTTTGGCGTCGGAAGTGTTCTGTCTAAAGTCAAAGTAGTATCGTCCACTAGCATTCCAGTAGGATGTCCATGTGATGAGCAAAAGAGGCGGAACGTATAGACTGTAACGCAATAATGGATCCCATTGGCCATCGTCTTATGACAATTTCACTTTTTATATGTCTTTGTAAACAGACACCTGCTGATTAGTGCAGATAAAAATCTGGTCATAGGTAGGGCTGGGTTTAAAAAATTGATTTTTCCGATTCGAATCGATTCTCATTTGAATGACCCAATATCGATTAATAAATCCCAAGATCGATCTTTAAAAATATGTGTAGAAACGTGTCTGATCACTCACGTTTCTGAGCGCTCCTGAATGCAGCACGACTCAGCACATCCCCCACGCAACACGGCAGTGAGGGAGACATGCCGGACTTGTTTACTGCACCTACTACAGAGACATCAGTGACTGACTCTTTTTATCGTGTGTGTGTCCACGAATATGTACGTTAGTTTTGCACTGATGTTTATGTTACTCTCTGTTAGCATCAGCTTTGGCTGCAAGTGTATTTTCGACATGTTATACCATATGCCTTTCCCCATATCTTCTTCTTCTTCTTGTTGTGGTGTTTTATGGCAGTTGGCAATAAGCTAGTAAGTTAATAAGCTGTTTAATTTATAAACTTGCTAATATTGTGTTGACTGCTGTGTGTTTGTCCTGTTAAATAAAAAGTACATGATGTTACTTCTTTGGGGTCAATTCTTAATGCAAAATGTTGATAATGCACCAGGGAAGAGGTGCACTGATATTGTAACTGAAATACCCCTCACAAAAATTGATATCAAATCAGATCGGAAATCGGGACCTTGTGAATCTGAATCAAATCAAATTGAGAAATCCTTATTGATACCCAGCCCTAGTCATAGATGTCGTCTCTAAACTCCAACCCCATTCTCGCGTCTCATGTTGGTAGTCAAACTGTTAGCATTGACTTGCGGATGGAAAAGAAAACCTTTGTGTGGAAATCCTTTACTGGTGGTCGAAATAACCGCTGGCTGCACATCGATATTACATTTTGCTTTATGTTTCCCATCTTGAATGTTGCCTCCTAGGGGGACTTCCCAGAGAACGATCATTGAAATGCTGACATACATTATGTCACTCAAGGATCAGAACCAGCTTAGAAAGTCCCTCTATACCTAGTACTGCGATTGTTCCCAGGTCTTGCAGTGCAAACACAAGTAAAAGGGACGAGTCCTCCAACTGTTCTTTCAACTATTAATGGTTGCTCAAGTCCTAAGGCTGTCCTTTTCTTTGCTGTTTTCACTCGGTGTTTTGGTTGTCTGCCATCGTCATATTCTTGACATGAGCTCAGCATCATTCGCGCCTATCACCAACTAAGGCTTTGCCATGTTGCTGTCATGCTGGGTTGGTAAGCCCGAATCAACTGCCATCATGAAACCATCAAAGTTCTCACCAGCAGACACTTTCCAACAACCTGCTCATGGAGGTGATTTCATTTGCTAAAAAAACAAACATAAAATGTACCAGCGTCTCCCGTTTCAATGTGAGAGCTTCCTGCTCAGAACCCATCAGTAGTACTTCAGTCTAGCTCATAAGTGAGCCTTCCATTGATCTATCCGGCCATTCACCTATTTTCCATTCACTTACCCATGTCTGGGTCAGCTGACCTTCCTCTTGATGGATGCTTGAATTTTCAAGGTCAATGTGGAAAATGTCTCTCCAACATTTCCTGAGTTTGTTGAAGAATTATCATTGCCATTTGTTGGTGGACCTGCAGAGAGAGGAAGCTGGTGGGCTCTTTTATTCCCATCTTGAGTGACTCCTGTCACTATGAAAGATCAGTAGCTCAAAGTTCAGAAGCTAATCCTGCCTTGAGGAAAAACTACAGCTGTCAAGTAATTTGATATCATGTGTCCATTATCTTATAGCTTCCAACCACTCAGAGCTTGAGGCTTTTGTTGCGGGTATAACCGAGGATTAACTGGATAATATATGACAACTGGTTACCTTTGGGCAATCTTCCCCGAAGGGTCAGAAAGCGGCTTTCTAATTCCTACCAGTTCCTTGACACACTTAGGTCCTTTTTTTGTTGTAGAAGACAAATGCTTTGTTCAGCAGGCAAATCAGGTTTGTTTCTCAATTAGATGTTTAAGGCAAGGTCCACACTTTTATTTGCAAGTGATGAGATCCAATTTGTGTTTCCAAACGACACTAAACACCAATTCCCATCGTTGCATTCACCTCAGCACCCAAACAAAAGTCCCGGTGCAGAACTCGTCTTTTGCGACAGACAACCCCAGCAACTCCCACCACCCCGTGTATGATTTTAAAATCCGAACTGATCGTCCAGATCGTCAGAGAAGCGTCAGTACAAATGTGATTGGTATGGCCTCTCAAACCACTATCAGTGTGACTCAGATACAATTAGCAAAAATAGCTTTTCCACGTTTTTTTTTGTTATGCTGACAACCCACTTTAAAATCAATCTGTATTCAATTTTGCATATGCAAAAAAAAGGGTTCCGGCTGACATTATAAACAAGGCCAAAATGGCTGCTCTGAAAAACCCTATTATGTTGAATTCAAAAGAGATTAAGTATGATGATTTCCTTCATAACTTAAAATGTGGGTAAAATATACGAGACTTCCTGTGAACATAGAAGCACAGAGGTTCTGAGTCTGATAGTCCCATTAACATTGTTTTATGCCAACATGTAGCCTTTGATTAAGAAATGCATAATATATTTATCACTTTTGTGCACAGCTGTTCCTATTAAAAGTCTCTGTGCACGTAAACAACAGGTCTGCTAAATCATATTCCATGCAAACAGTTCACCTGAAATCTTCAATTGGAAAGACTTCAATCAGGATAAAAATAAAGCGTGCGTGTCAGTGCAGCTAGTGCTGCTGGCATGCAAGATCAACAGGCCTTCTCCAGCATCACCGCAGTAGAGAGGAGAGCCTCTGCAGCGCTTTGAAAACCACCACCACCTTTAAATTTAGACAGAAAGCTCCAGAACTGTGTTTCCTAGTATAAGACCAGCGTGCTGCAGCAGTACAGTGTGCTGTTCTGCGTTGACTTCCTGCTGCAGTAGGCATCTATGTAAATGTGACAATCCGAATACCCCCTGTGGACAGGAATACGCACTGTGGAATCTGTCACTTAAGTCTTCAGTAGAAAAGCTCTCAAGCACTCAACTTGAATGCTCTCACTCATTTTACCTGTTTGTGTGGTGGGCTGCCTGTCTCATTTTCACATCATCCATCAAGGCTGAGGATGAGCTTATGAATTAAAATTACTTTCACATTAAAGGGATAGTTCGGGTTTTTTAAAGAGGGGTTGAATGAGGTACTTATCAATAGTGATATGTAGTACGTATAGTAGACAACAGTCAGCACGGTGCCTGTTAGGAGAAGACAGTCGGAGTTCCTACATGGAAGCTAAGCTAAGCACTGCTGCAGACGGGGTCAGGAGAACCACATACTTTAGCCACTTAAAAGAGTCCTACATATTAAAAAACATTTCCGTTTAAGTGTACGCTGTATTTTATATTTTTGTCACCACTTCACCTTGGCGTCACACAGCCCTTTCCCTCGGCACTATGTCTCACTCTGCACAACGGCCCTGTATACCTACGCATGCAGGGCGCGGTATCACAACAGCTGTTTAGGTCAGCGGTTTGTGGAAGAGACAACAAATGAAAGAAATTACAATATGATGGAAACAACTTTCTGTCTTTTTTTAATCTCGCCAAGTTTAAAGGACTTATGTAGATCACTGTCTTCCCTCTCAATGATGTAGCATGCTAATCTTGCAGGGGATAAATGTCCCTTCAGGGTGAATGTGTGAGGAGCTATTTGCAAGAATCAGACATCTCAATATTTTTGGCTGCCCGCCAGGGTCAGCCCTACGCATTGGTCTGTATGTGACTGAGTGAGTGAGTGACGGTACTTTCAGAGCCAAATAAAGTAAAAAAACAACAACAGCCCGGGAAACACTTCAAAATAAAAGCACTGTGTACAAAGGATTGGAGTCAGAATTCGAGATCGGGCTTTTACTTTGAAAAAGCATACCGGAAGTGTTGACCTACTTTACTCTCTATGCCTGTGACTTGTACTACAGTAAGATATGTTAATGTTGCTGTCAGAGGTCAATAGGACTCATCACAATTCAGTTTCACCGTGTATTTTGACCGAGAACCGCGCGCCTCGCAGTAAAAATAGGCGAGCCTCCTATTCTCTACATTTTCGGCGCGCGTCACGCCAGCAGTGTCAACACTCTCATCTGTTTTCATGCATTTCAAATGAAAATGAACACGTCCCGCAGCCGCCATGCACACGCCACGCTTCCAGTGTTACCCACAAAAGCGCACATTGACCTGATGCAGTCAGCCACATACTAGGTTTTGACCTAGTCTTGCCTTGGTCACTTGCTGCATCACAACATGCGGAACAACCTTTTCTTTTCGAAAAGTCCTATTTTTTTTAAATAAAAAAACAGAAATATGCTTGCTATTTTATAACATGCAGAAAATATGACCTCATAACTCCCACATCTTTTCAGATGAAATCATGTAAGCAAGAATTTCATGCCTCACTGAAAACAAATCATATGCTGTTCAGAGTGAGTCAAATCAAAGGTGAGTGGACACATCGGACATAAATAGGAACATGTGCATACACACAGGCACACATACAATGACATGTTTGTACAGTATATAGGCGAGTCCTCATACATGAAGACACAGAGGTTTAAGCATGCACCATATGCTAAATGGAACGGTCCCAGCACATGCACTAATCACCGTGGATCCTCTTGTGCGTCATTCAACATGTCACAGTCAGGGCATCAAAAACCCTGGAGAGCGAAGACACGCTATCGCGCTTTTCTCTGCTTGTTCTTGCTGCCACTTTTCTGCTATCGCCTCTCTCCCGCTCTCTTTGTACCCCCTTCCATGCGCTCACACACACTGTCAGCAGTGTATTATTGGAGGGTAATTAGTTTCTTCAGTGTCCACCACTCGCTCCCAGGCTCATCCAGTTAAGCACACGCCTGATCAAAGAGCTTCCCACAGGCCACGGGTCTATCTGCAGCTTTTATGCCCCTGTAGCCACAGAGACGGAGACGGACTCAATGTTTGGCTTGCTAATTCTAAATCAATGTGGCTATTTAAAGGTGAAATGCATGACTGCTTGACTTGTGTGTCAGAACAAAGCCTTGTCACTTTGTTACCGCGTTTCAAAGACGGGAAAAGCATACGTTGTTTTCGCCATCAGAACGTTCTTCTCAAGCTCGGGGAAGTGAACGGATACACAATAAGACACATTACGTTTGCAATGACTTGTTGAGCATTTTTTTTATAGCAACGTTCACTACATCTCAGTAAGATGTCTCAAGAACTACTTTGGGGACTGCCAAAATGTTTGGTGCAGACCTTTATCTTCCCTTTTTGTTGAATTGGTTAACCCTTTTCTTTTCTAGCACCATCATCAGGTAAAAATTTTACCTTGTCCAAATCTAGTTAATGACTTCAAATCCAGACCTTCCCGTCAGCCTCGTCTCTACTTCAGTTCAGTTCACACAACTTGGTTGGTAACAAGAAGGGCCAATCATTTGCAGCTTACCTAGAGCATACGCACAACTAGAGTTCTACGTGGGACTGTTTTCTTTATCCCACTCCCGCACGCTCCCACTGGATTTCGTGCTGCTCCTGAAATGTGTGTGTTCCAGATCAAACACTCCTGCTGCCACAAAGTGAAACTGCCTGCGCCTGCATGATTGCAATGCAGTCCTCAAACCTAGTCTACATGATGTGAGTAATGTCATGAGTATGTTCTCCTCTCCTGTTTTGTACATAATATTTAGTTTTTGTGGATCATTTGGCTAAATTATTGTCCTGTTTGGTCATTATACGTATAGTACGTACGTAAAGTTTTAACCAACTAAAAGATTTGCGTTGAGAAGTGGTAACTAGATCTCAATGCAGTCCATATAATATATATATTATAAATGTAACTATCTTGCGTTTGAGTCTTGAAGTTGCAGATCAACATACATGTGTCAATAATATAAAAAGAGTTATGCCGGTGTTTAGAAGCCTGACAGTGAAAGAAATTTAGGACGTAGGTAGCAGCTTTTTCTCTTAAGGGGCACATTATAACAATGACCTTACAGTGAATCGACTGAGAGAACATGGTCAGATTGGCTGATAAGTCCTTTTGCTCTCTGTGCTACCAGCATATCTCTGAGGGGGCACACGTCTCTTTACTGTGCTCTAAATGTCTTGGGGAAAACTTTCACAAAACCATTGAGGCTACTTGTGTCCTTCGTAGACCACACATCAAACCAGAGGATAAATTGGGAGGCTTTTAGTGAGTTAGTATCACAGCGTCAAGTGAATTCTTTGTTTTTAAGCACGACATCAGACTTTGTATGTACATTAAACTTTAGTTGAGAGTTGAACACTTTCTAAATGCTAATATGTGTCCATATTCTGGGCACAGGTTTAGCTCAGTGGGGAGAGCAGGTGCCCCAGTCTACAGTCCGTCGACACAGCAGCTGATTCCCCACCTCGGCCCTTGCTGCAAGTCATCCCCCTCTTCTCTCAATATTTCCTGTCTCACTTCAACTGTCGTATCAATAAGGGCAAAAAATGGCCCAAAAATTAATCTTTGAAATAATTAAAAAATGTGTCCATATTTAAACGTCCTCCCCCTGAATAATGTTAGCTTTCTCTTAATTAATCTGCCTCAAATCAATAATTAATTCCTTACTCACATGTTCAGGTTGAGGAAATGATCTTCGCACCATGATCTGTCTCCATTGTGTTTAGTGCTAATTAGCAAATGTGAGCATGCTAACAAACTTACCTAAAATGTTGATGGTAAACATTATTCCTTCATGTGAGCATTGTTGTTGTGGATCGCTAACATGCTCAAGCAAGATACATCTTCAATAATCATCCTAACATGAAGTTTTATTACTCACTGCCTGGTCCTTCCCTACGTTCACATAAATGGGCTACAATAAAGTGAAGTGCAGCAAACGGTTTAGTTAGCATGCAGAGTCCATCGAGGTAAAAAGGTCAAAGGTTATAATTAACTGGCTTTAAATTAAGACTTAAACCTTCAGTGGCAGGACAAAGAAGGGAACTGAAGGAGTGACCGTGCCAAGAGTGGAAAAAAAATATTGGCTTAAGTTTTTAAAGTCACAGTGAACAAAAGGTCCAATTAATTGACTGATTATAATTGCCCTGGTTTCCCCTCAGCCAATTAGAGGCTTAAGCAAGGTTCTGGCAGTGCAGCGAATCAGGGAGCGGCGGGCAGTTTTCAAGTCAGGTACCAAGAGCTGAAATTACAGAATCGTCTCAGGAGAGAGGCCTTTTCATTAAGCTTTAAGACTCAACTCGTCTGTGCCAGTGACCTCAGGAAACTTCCGGAGAGTTCTGAAGCCACTATAGTATAATACAACTTCTAACCCATGGAGGATTGGAACTGGATCAGACAGGTTTTAATATATTTTTAGTTACTTAACTTATTAGGATAATTCTGCCTGTTCAAATGAGACTAACGACTTCATTAAGTCAAATTAAAGCAGGGGAAAATGTTTATGGGGAAAAACCTGTGTGACCTGATTTTTTATTCACCTCAGTGGACATGAATCGCTTATGCCTCCCCTGGCCTGCACCTGCCGTGGGTGCTCCTCCTGAACTTCACATTTAGAGAGACTTTCAGCTTAGATTTAGGGTGTAGTCAAAGTAGATGTTATTCTACTGTAAACTGATCAAATGTTTTCTGTAGCATTTCAGTTCATGTTTTAATTTGGACCTTTATGTGGGTCTAACTTTTGTCTGAAGTTATTTGCGTGTTTGTGTTTGGCCATTGTTTCGTGTGCACCAGATGTTGTCGTTATATAAGTGTTTTCGGTGTTTTTAGCTCAGTAAGCTTATTCTACTCCTCAGCTGTGTAACTCCCCTCTCAGGTGGAATTAAAACAGTTGTTAAAACCCGTTTAGAGCTTAATCAGCATGTTCACTGTGTTTACGCATTGTCATTTTCAGACTCTGACATCGCTTCAGATGCTTCAGATACAGATAACCCCTCAAATCACCTGACAAGGGATAAAACTCACTTACAGTATTATTTCCCTGACCCCGGCAAGTCTAATTTTGTGAATATGAGAAACCAGACAGACTGTAATCTTAGATGTCTGCAAGATATTTATCTGTACTCCCAATGGAAATAAATAGAGAAGCCGCTTTATGAGTTTACAGTACGGACAGTGAATATGAAATATTTGTTTCAGGATGTAGGTTCTTCAAAAAAAAAGGGATGCGTTATTAAAGTAGCAGCAAAGTCAATTTTTGTTCAAGGTGTTTAATGTGCTGGGTATAGTGTCTAATGGCATGTAACCATAATTCAAGTAGATTACACATTACATATAAATGTGAAGTTAACACACTGGGTATGGGAGGAGGTCCTACAACAACCACCTACTTTACTGATCCGACAATCCAGTCATTTAAGCAGTCAGCCAGTGATGTAGGCTGCAATGAATGATTGTAGTTTATATTTCTTATTCATACATTCATCCATTTATTCTGTCAATACAGATCTCTAGATGTCTCACTCGTCTCTTTAAATCTTTGCGCCTGTAACCTTGACAGTATGAAGTGTCACTATTAAGAGATGACATGCCATATCTTGAGGTTGGCGGAGAGTAAAGACGGTGAACCAGTTTTAAACTGACTTACATAGAAATAAAGTGTCCCATCAAAGAACCATGTTTTATTTAGTTGTTGTCTTGGAAACAAACCTTTACAGTAGATGTGATGTGACTATTTGTGTGTATATGGGTTGTGCCCCATTTGCCCTTTCCCTGAAGCACATTTTCCTCCATCTCTGAAATGGTTTATTTAGTTCTGTAAGTGCAATTTTGATGGTTTGGGATTGTGTTGAATAACGTGTGAATCACTTCTGGATTGATGGCAAGGATGGGAGAGTTCAACCCCCTGAAATATATATATAAATATATATATATCTATATACTGTATATATATAAAGTTATGTTATAAGTAATTTTTTAATCAAAACCAGATTAAGAGAAGAGAGATTGCTTCTTCCTGTTATTCTGTGCTCATGTATATGTATAGAGGATTTGTGTCCCCATGAAGCCACTGGCACAGTGTGTCTGAGGTTCTGCTGGTGGTGTGAGTGTGTGCTGTCCCAAGTGAGGCCACATTTTCTGCTTGGACAGGCGTGGGTCTGTGTGCCATCCAAGGCACCAGTGTTACTGCTGGCAGTTTTCCACAATATGACCTTCAGTCCAGCCTTCCAAAGTCTGCACACACACACATGCACAAACACACTCTGGCCAACGGTACACCATTTTTTTTGCTCAAAGCATTTTGTGTTCAGAGATTTTGTAAAAGCTTGAAGGCTGTTCCTTTCTTCTTTAAAGACGGAATCGAAAAGCCTCTTGAAACACGCTAACACAATCTCTCACAGCATACACGCCATGGAGAGGAAAGAGACATTGATCAAACTGTTATGGGTCATTTCATCCAAATCAAACTAAAACATACAGTCAGTTTCCTGTAATAAAGACATGGTTGTGCGTAAGTCTGTCTGCCATAGCAACAAAGTGAAAGTGAAAGCAATAAAATGAAAAAGATAATGTTGAAGTGCTTCTGTAAACAAGGTAGAATCAATGTTTACAATGTGACTTTCTTTGCTCCATCCTTTCACTCTATATCCTCTTATTGGCTATTTCTGTTGTGTCATTTCTCTTTCCTCCCTTTCTATTTGGAAAAATGCTACATTTTTTAAGACTTGGTGTTGAAATTACCTCTCTATATTATGAACATGACAATCATCTCTGTATCTTTGGAAGATTCCTCTCTGCAGGCAGGCGGGTGTGTTGAACAATTTTTAGGGGCCGACCTTTAAGTATCGTTGAAATCAGGTCCAGTTTCCTTTCACATATTGTCTTCATAGGCTCAACTACTAGAGTTGTTCTGATACTTATACCATTATCGGCCTGCGATACTGCCTCAAATGCAATATAGGGTATTGACAATTATGCCAGTCAATGCACAGCAATGTTTTGAGGTTAATTGTCATGTGACAATAACGAACGACAGAGTAGTGTAATGTCTTGTTTTATGATGTGTTTCTTTGCTTTTGTTGTTCTGTGTAAAGCACTTTGAATTGTCTTGTTGCTGAAAATGTGCTATATAAATAAACTTGTCTTGCCTTGCCTAGTGCTAGCAGAAAGTGTAATGTTAGTAAAAGCTAGTAAATTATCAGCAATCAGAGTTTATGTACTGAATCGATATCGGTAAGGAAACAAACGTATTGGAACATTTCTATCAAACTGACAACTCCCAACCTGTGACCATTGGTTGGCACGTAAACAAACAAACAAACAAAAGCTCTGGATACTGCGTTGCAGAACTAACTCTGCATTTAATTATCACCAGTGGTGAGCCATGGTATTGCAATACGTTGAGACCAATCTAGACCCCCATGGGGCACGATGAAAGGCTCATAAGGTAATTTACAGTGTTGCTGTTTCTGTGTTTTGTTAGGGTGTTTTCCATCTAAGGGGGAGGACAGATTGTTTCGGAGGCTGTTCAGGAGGTACAACCAGTTCATCCGACCAGTGGAGAATGTATCTGACCCAGTCACAGTGGAGTTTGAGGTCTCCATATCTCAACTGGTCAAAGTGGTAAGAGTAGAGAGTGAAAAACAATTTGTTCATATATGTTTTGTAAAAGCATGCGGGTCAATAATTCTGACAAATTTTCCCTATTTTTGTGTCGTTGCAGGATGAGGTCAATCAGATCATGGAAACCAATCTGTGGCTGAGACATGTGAGTGATGCCGAGCCTTCATGCGACGTCTTTAGTCACACTCAGTCAATTGTGCTAAGTTTTGTTCGTATTTCAGGTCTGGAACGACTACAAACTGAAATGGGCCCCAGTTGAGTTTGATGGGATTGAGTTCATACGAGTTCCATCTAATAAAATTTGGAGGCCAGACATTGTATTGTACAACAAGTAAGTTTTAATGCTCAAATGCCAAAGAAATTGCTGTAACAACAAACTGTCTTACATGATACTATAATCATTGATGTTATAGCTACCCATCATATGGCCTTATAAAGACTTTTGAGTTAGCCGTCAAGCAGCTTCATGCTAATGATATTTATTTATGAAATGTTGTAAAGGCCTTTAAAAAATGACCCTGGAAAAATGTTCTCTCACAGCGCTGTAGGTGACTTCCTTGTGGAAGACAAAACCAAGGCTCTGCTGAAGTTTGATGGCACCATCACCTGGGTGCCGCCAGCTATTTTCAAATCCTCCTGCCCGATGGACATCACCTACTTCCCCTTTGACTACCAGAACTGCTCCATGAAGTTTGGCTCCTGGACGTACGACAAGGCCAAGATCGACCTGGTGCTGATCGGCTCAAAGGTCAGAGAGAGTCTCCAGTCTGATAATTATAGAAATATTTGCAGGAACATATCAGTACTAAGCGACTAATGCCTTTTTTAATCTTCTAATATGAACAAACATTTTCATTCCTTTAGGTGAACCTGAAAGATTTCTGGGAAAGCGGAGAGTGGGAGATCATTGATGCACCAGGATACAAGCATGACATCAAGTACAACTGCTGCGAGGAGATCTATCCGGACATCACCTACTCCTTCTATATCCGCCGCTTGCCTCTCTTCTACACCATCAACCTCATCATCCCCTGCCTCCTCATCTCCTTCCTCACCGTGCTGGTCTTCTACCTCCCATCTGACTGTGGCGAGAAGGTCACCCTGTGTATCTCCGTCCTCCTGTCCCTCACTGTGTTCCTGCTGGTCATCACTGAGACCATCCCGTCAACGTCACTCGTCATCCCTCTGATTGGAGAATACCTCCTTTTCACCATGATTTTTGTCACCCTCAGCATCGTCATCACTGTGTTTGTACTGAACGTCCACTACCGCACCCCAATGACTCACACCATGCCAGAGTGGGTGCGGTCTGTGTTCCTTGGGGTGCTGCCTAGGGTGATGCTGATGAGGCGGCCTATTGACCAGGGCTGCTCCTCACCTGCTATTACAGGAGGAGGAGGGAGCATTGGAGGTAACAAGAAGAGAAAGAACAGCATAGGAGGGGGGAGTAGCTCAACAAGTGTAAGTGTTGGGGGCATAACTGGGGGAGTAGCGTTACCACCGCTGGACGGTGGTGCGGGCGGAGGAGGATCCACTGCAACCGGCGGCCCCATGAACTGTGTGGAGTACGGGGACATGAACCGTGACAAGAAGCGGGATATGAACAGGAGGTGCCCCTACAGAGGCAAGGAGGTGCCCACTCCTGTCCCTCCCCCAATGGGGCCACCGCCTCCTCCCCAGGCACCGCAGAGCCAGGGGCCCCAGGAGTCAGAGCTGCCTAAGCTGCCGAGGCAACTGAATACCCCATCACCGGTTAACGCTGTCGTTGCCTTCTCGGTGGTGTCGCCTGAGATCAAGCAGGCCATAGAGAGCGTGAAGTACATCGCAGAGAACATGAGGACTCGCAACAAAGCCAAAGAGGTAAGTGACAGGAAACTGATGGTTGCTCGACCAAACAAGCCTTCTGAAGACCTCGTCGTGGTCTTACATGAACAGTGATTCTGTGATAGACATTTTGCTGACAACACTGGAAATAAATCACGATAAAAATCAGCATCTGACTAATCAGTAATAAAAACAGTCATCAGTTGCAGCTCTACTTTTTTATCATCTGCAAATATTTGGGAAATTCTGCTTTTATGCATTTTTAATTGGAGTATCCTTAGAGACACACAAATACACTCATTTATTTTGGGAAGCTTCCCATTCGAGATCAGGTATCACTCAGCAGGGGGTCTAATAACACTACAAACACTGTCTTCTGGAGCTCATTGAAGTCTGCACAATGAAACAATTGAATGTTAGAAAAATAGCATTTTTCTGTTTAGATGACCGATCCCAACGCTCACCTTAAACTTACCTTTGTCCAAATTCTGACCATGAACCTAAGATAATTGGTACACATTGTTGCTATCGCCCTTAATCCACAAATAAAGCAGACAAATAAACATAAACACACACAAAAAGCTTCATTGTGTGTTATCTCCACAGTGTGTGAATTTCTACCTAGCTCAGTAAATGCTGTAAAAAGCGTTTACACAGGGCTATAAAAGGAGCGTAAAGCCGCTTCCTTGTTGCAGATGGAGGGCTTTGCATGCGCCTCCTGCACACTCTGGATGGCCCTGATATGTTTGTTGCTTCAGCTCCATCTTTTCTTAGCAGAGCTGGGATCTTTCTCTGATGCATGAAGTGTAGCCAAGCTGCCTCCTGTATAGGCGCACAATGGCATTACGGTCAGTGCAGCCATGATCCTATTGTCCACACCTTACTGCTCAAGGAATACCACATACGGACGCACACTGTCTGACAACAATAGCCAATGCAGGAAAGTAAACACTGGGGGTTCTCTCAGCTTTACTTTACAGAAACACACAAACTCGCATGAAGACACACACATGACATATGTAACCTTACAGCTATAGGTCGCTGGAAGTATCCAGGGACAGAGAAAAAAGGGAGAGGTAACTGTTGCAGATGAATTTGTGTACCGTAACTAATTTGTATTTCTGTCGACTTATACACACTCTTATAATCCTTTCCTTTCCCCAGGTGGAGGATGACTGGAAATACGTGGCCATGGTCATCGACAGGATCTTCCTGTGGGTGTTTGTGACAGTGTGTGTGCTGGGAACACTGGGACTCTTCCTCCAGCCACTCATCAGCTTCTTTCAATGAGACACTTTTTATCCCTCCTGTCTCTTTCTCTCTTTTTTTCTCAACTTCTGTCCGTACCCCCGCTTGAATTACTTTGGGAATAATCCCTCCCATAGCTCCTTCACACCACCACTCTGAGATGTCTTCTTTCCCCTTTTCTGCCTTTTTGTCTCTCCTCCTTCTGTCTCTCTCTCTCTTCTCTGGGACTCCACAATCAGCCATCACTTCTGGCCCTCAGCTGTCTCTTTCCTCATATGACTTACCCTCATTTCCCTTTTTCTCCTTTGCCTTGCCCTGTCAATTTGCACGCACTGCTGTTATGCAGTCTCCTCCATCACAGTTTTTTTTTTCCTGACATGTTCACACATCTGTTCTGCTTTTCTTTCTTTTCTCTTTTTTTCTCTCCTGTGCCATGTTTTGACCTGCCACTGCCTACAGCTTATCTCTCTATGGTCTCTTCTGTCTCCCATTGTGTCCATTCTTCGTTTTCATTCTGTGTTTAACTCAATATGTCCACTTAATCATTGTTACATGACAGTCTTATACAGCGTTTTACAAGGTCAGGTGATGATTTACATTATTATTATTATAATTACTATAGAAAAGCCTCTTTACACAACATTACTCAGAAAGAAGTTCCTGAATACCTTTGTGTGTTTTGCAGTAGCACGTTGTCATTGTAACCTATACAATAAAGACAGTACACTTTTGTGTTACAGTATGTCGGGGTAAAACTCTTATTAAAGACAAACACTTCTACAGAATACTTTCTGACTGATGAAAATGATGATGTGATCTGAAGGTATTTTAATGGCTGCCACTTTTTCTTTACAATGTTTTTTCTGTCCTCAATTTCTTGTGTTCACCTGTTTTAAAATTTTTAGAATACAAAGAGTTATGCATGGCGTTTAACAACGACAATGGCTATTGCAATACACAAATGATGTGTTTTCCACACTAAGTACGTTTATGCATCGCACATGAATTCACAACCTCACTGTAAACTGACAATGTATAGAAACGATTGCACAATGTAGAATAAACTTGTATGAAGCCAAATTCTGTCAAGTCATATCTAATAATAAAGATGATTATGGACAACGTCTTGTGTATGTGAGAGTTTCAAATACTGCTCCAGTTTCCTACTATAAAAAACCTCTCCCAGAAGCTCCCTGCTTCTTGCTTAAATTGCCGCTAATGGACATAACAGGGTCGTAGGGTGTAGAGACTGAATGAATGGATTAATGGATCTGGATATAGGAAATAGATCAAACATATCCTTTTAGTTTCATGTAAACCTGGGAACCTAGAGGGACATTTTGCATGTCAAGTATTAAGGTAATTGTGTTGACCTAACATCATCTCAGCAACAGCAGACCTCTTGTGCCATAACAAGTATTGTTTCAGATTCATCAGTAAAAAGACTTTTCAGAAAAGCTTTTGAAATATGATTAAAAAAAGCACAGTTATGTATAGCTGTGTGTATGTATCCTTTATCTTCTTCTTTCACTTATTGAAGTGTTTCTTTTTAGCAAACAGCACAAGAGCCGATGATCTCTCAGTGACAGATGGGTGACTCTGGTGTCTGTTTACTCATCATATAACGGTCTTGATTGTTTGATTCTTTATGTGAGACCAGTGCAGCTAATACTCGTACATACGTGTGACTCTGCTGAGAAAACGTGTGCGAGGAACTAAATGAATATTGCTCAGTCACTCAAACACAATACGTCTTTGAGGACGGAAATTCACCACCAACATCTGCAGCTGGGTCTCACAATTACAGGACTGCACTTGGAGCAGGCAGGTGGTCATGATTCTGTATTGCAGTAGATATAACTCAATAAGTTTTTAGCCGTTGCCAATCAAGAGAAAGAAAATTGGAGTATTGAGCAGGATATCAGGGAGGAGGTGATGGGATCGAAGGATGGGAATATGAAATCAGGTAGGGAGGGGAGATGGGAAAGGAAGGGGTGAGGTGAAAGAGGAGCAAACTGGTGAGGAGCTGCCAGAGGTGTTAAAGTCAGACTTTTTAATGACCAATATTAGTCCATCTCTAATTAATACTCTGATTGCTAATTTTAAGGCCACATTAACTAAATGTCTCTTAAGAAATGCTCCTATATATTTAGAATTTATTAATTATTAAATTTAATTTTAAAGGTTTTTTTCTAAAACTGATCTTTCTTTTATCTTCTCATCTTAAATAATAAATAAAGCAATTTGAAACAAAGTTCATTTTCTTCCGCTTATCTGGGCCAAGGTCGCAGTGGTAGCATGCTGAGCAAGGTGTTCCAGACATCCTCTCTCAACAACATTTTTTTTCCCAGCTCCTCCTGGGGGATCCTGAGGCATTTCCAGGCCAGATGAGATAAATAATCCCTCCAGCGAGTTCTGGGTTTGCTCCAAGTAGTATGAGACCTGAAAACATCCAGAGGCACTCAGGAGACTTCCTTATCAGATGCACAAACCACCTCAGCTGGTGTCATTCAAGGTGATAGAGAAGCTGCTCTACTCCGTACTCCCTCCAGGAATCCAAGCTTTTCACCTTCTTCTAAGGCCGTGCTGAGGATGCCTTTATAAGGAAACTTTTTGGCTGCTTGTGTCTGCAATGTCATTATTTCCAAAAGCTCATGACCATAGGTAAGAGTTGCAACGTCAAGAGCTTTGCCTGCAGTCCGTTACAACTCAAGTATAAATGCTCATGTGCACAAACATCTCAGGCTCAATTTTACCCTTGGGGAAGGATCCTGGTACCCCATACTCCTGCAGTAACCCCAGCAGGATTCCCGATAAGCCTTCTCCAAGTCCACAACAGACTGTATGGGCAAATTCCCCAGACCTCTCAATCTATACTGCAAGGGTAAAGACCTGGTCCACTGTTCAATGGAAAGAATGGGCTCCATTGGGACTTGGGGCTTCCTGTGTATCTTAAGAATTTCATTTTCTCAGAGGAAATGTTGATAGGGTTCCTCCAACAGCCTGTTTTTTGCCTCAACAATTTCAGCAAAGCCTCAGCCCCTCTGGCCTACCAGTACCTGTCTGCTGCTTCAGAACATCCACCGACCAAGCCTGAAGGCCCTTTAGCTGGACTGCCTCCTTTATGCTCAACCAGTGGTTTATAGTTTGCTGCCATGAAAGGCTCCTACAAGACACCCCTACAACGGAGGCTTTGAATATGACCCATCCTGATTGCATGTCTACAACTTTCCCCAGGGATGCACAAAAAATTATTCCAGAGGCTGGTGTTGAAGACCTGACAACAGGGGCCTCTGCCAGCCTCACCCAGTTCTCCCTCACAAGACATATAGGTTTACCAGCTCTGACAGGCAGCCTCCACTGATCCAACTCATCACCAGCTGGTAATAGATGAACAGCTCTGCTCTTTACCTTGATGCCAAAGACACAGGACTGTATATCTGATCATACGACCACAAAGGTATTTTGGTACAATGTACACTAATTAGGAAACCAAGGTGTTCGCTTTGGCCAATCCACGACGAGCACAGGAGTCCAATCCCTATACATTCCTCTGGTTCAGATTGGTATGCTTCACATTTATCCCCTTCAGGTTTCTCCACTGTTGCCCACATAAGCGCTGAAGTCTCCCAGTAGAACTTTGGTATCCCTAGACAAAATCCTTTTAAGAATGCCGACCAAAGACTCCACAAGGGCCTGATACTCTCATGTAAAGTTTTGTGCATGAGGACACACAACGGTCACAGAGAGGCAACTTTTATGGTCCTAAGATGAACTCTAACACAGCTCCACTCAGAAAGGCGCTGCCCTCCAACCACCTTGCACCTCCCACTCTATTCAACTCTGGAAAAAGTGAGAGTCCAGCCCCTCTTGAGAAGTTTGGTTCCAGAGCCAGTGCTGTGCATCGAGGTGAGTCCACCTCTTTGTGGTTGGTACTGCTTTCTCTTAAAACCAGCTCTGGTTCCTTGGACGTCCCTTGGACCAGTTTGCGATGCCAGGGGTCAGCACTCCGACGTCCTCTTCTTCTCCTGCCATCCAGCTTACAAAGCAGCTGACACCCATGCTTATCCCTGCTGGTGGTGGTTCAGGGAGTGGACGCCATGTAGTTCTTTCGTGCTTTGTCCTGCTAGGACCCTGAGTCCAGGCTCTGCCACCTTGGGGAGTATTTTGAAACAAATACAATACAAATGCTTTCAGGTGATGCCAAAAACATCCCCAGTTTGTCTTTGGTCAGGCATATGTTGCTTGTTGTCGGTAATCTCTTTTCCTAATCTCATTTCCTGTCATCCCTCCACCTATCTAAAGGAATAAAATCCCTCTACAAATATTGTTTTACACTTATTTTAGAAGTTCTTTTTGGATATTATAACCACATAACAACTATTTTACACAACATATTTGAGAATATCATTTTCTTTATGGTAGCCGTTTCAGGTGAGTCCAGGACAGACAGGAAATTAAGTTGTGATGTCCTACTTGAGGCAGCGGTTCGGACACACAGTCTCACATACTGATGAAAAACTCCATGTGGCCCAAACTGAATCTCCACAGCAAAAGCACAGCAAAGCATTTTTCTTTGAAGCTCCCCTCTTTTTCTGACTTATCCCTCTTTCCCTCCCTCTATCAAAGGTCACGGGTGAGTCTGAATGTGCCTGTCAGCGCTCACACACACACACACACACACACGCACACGGAAGTTCAGGGGAGTGAAGGCACAGCTCTTTCCCCTTCCAGTCAGATTGGAGTCTGACTCTGGCTTTGAATTGGCACAGCCTGTGGCTCCCAACAACCACTCACATTTAATCCTTAGTTGCGAGTACTGAATGAGCGTGTGCACATTTCTGTGTGCGCATGTGTGTGTTCAAGACGGGATGAGGAAGATTACACATGTCACCTGAGGAAATAATAAGAGACAGAGAGAGCGAGAGGGAGAGAGAGAGAGGGCGATAGTGGCAAAGTGTGAGCGTGATCATGTGAGTCCATATGTGCTCTCCTCAGCAGGCATCTCGCTTGATGCGGATTATGGGATGGATGGAGTCTGGTTATAAATGTGGAGATGCAGCAGTCGTACAACGGCCACACATAGTATCCCATCAGTCTCAGTCTGCTGCATGACAGGGTCACATCAGCGCCTTGCTGCAACAGAATGAAGAGATCAGCAAGCGAACCAGCTACTCCAGCTATATTTGGACTGTATTTGTGTGATGCATACAATTTCCCGAACTGACTCCCCAAACTTATCAAGCTGCCCTTCAAACTTTTAACAGGGAAAAAATTGTAAACAAGCCTGACAATATTGTTATTGTTTGAAAGCTGCGTTCTCCCATTTCTCCAAAACAAACACGTTTGTCTTGGACATTTTTGGGTGCCGCTTATGTAATATTTTGAGACAGAGAAAAAAAATTGGCTGCCTCTTGAAAGTGGCAGCTGCTTTAATCTCAATTTGTAATGGTGCAAGTTTGATATTTTAAAGCTGTGGATCGTTCTTGAATGATTGGACTTCAAGTACTTGGTGGCAGCCGGAGCCGAGCAGCAAAGCTCTGGGTGCTAAATTGAGGGATAATACATTATTAAGCCAGCCACATGGATGAATATTTTACACGATTCTTTACTCTTGACGCCGACTGTTAGCATCCAGCTCCTAGATAGCAGGACTCCAGGATGACAGACTTGTTACAGCATGAGAGAGAAGATTCAGGCTTTTTGTTTATTTTTATCGGCTTTTAAAAAAATAAATGATCATTCTGTTGCATCTTTTTTTTGTTTTGGAATTTTTGAAACACCTTGTTTAGTCTCTTTCTGTCTTTCCGTCAGTAGTTTTTTGCAACCTCTGTAATCCCAAGAAGCAAGAGGTGTGATGCAGGGGGAATTTGCAGCGGACCATCAGAGCATGCTGGGAAAAGGAAGGATGAGGTTGGAGGTTGAGATGGGGGCATATCTCAGAAGGGTGGATGGTGAATTAGGGTAGTCTCTTGTGTCGTCGGGAGCAGAACGCTACGTGCCTGCAGCCAGTCGACCGTGGATAAGTAAAGGAGACTCTCCTCTAAATAATTCATTCCAATGGGAGCCTTCTGAATGCACGCACGCACGCACACACACACGTGCAAACACATAAATGGTAGCTTCTTGCTGGAGAATACTGCAGTCACACACAAACACACACCCACACACATGCTCACAAAGAGCAAGCTTCTAATTTTACTCGCTGATGAATATTTATAGACGGAAGAAGAAACATTGTTTTAGAATTAAAAAAGATGATTTTGGTGGAGGAACGAAAATACTTCAGGCCTTTTTTGGGGGGTTGAGAGAAACAACAACTAACCCCTAACCCTAACATCAACTTAACTGTATGTGAAGAAAAATTCACACCGTAGCTTGATGAATAAAGGAACAACACACCAATGAGTGCCAGAGCACCTACGAGAGCAGACATATTTTTAAGTTTGCGGATGACTCTGTCATGGTCTCTCTCCTTAATGATAAGGATTGACAGCATGGGCCCATACTGACAGATTTTAATTCTTGGTGTGAACGCTCCTTCCTGAATATCAATGTCACAAAAACCAAAGAAATTATTATTGATTTCAGAAGAGCATCTTCCCCTGGTCCCCCCTCCTTTATCAACAACCAGGCTGTCGGGATGGTGGAACAGTACAAGTATCTGGGGACTATTATTGATAATAAACTGACTTTTGATGCCAACTCTGACGCCATATGTAAAAAAGCCCACCAACGGATGTACTTTTATCGTAAGCTGAAAAGTTTTAATGTTGACAGCTGTTTTATGAGAATGTTTTATTCTTGTTTTATTGAGTCTGTTTTAACATTTTCTTTTATCTGTTGGTTTAGGTCTCTTTCTCTTAAAAATAGGAAGAGGATGGAAAACATTGTGAAAGGGTGCAGTAAAATTGCTGGAGTTAGCCTTAATGACCTATCTTTTTTATACAGAGCCAGAGCCACTATAAAGGCACAGGCTATCTTAGCCGATTGCACCCATCTGCTCTTTGTGGCATACGAGCTGTTGCCATCTGGGCGCAGGTATGCACTGCCGGGGTGTAGGACTAACCGCCTTAAAAACTCATTTGTTCCTGCCACCATCAGACTCCTCAACGAGATCATGTAGCATGTGTTTTTACTTGTGATTACTGTGTACTGTGTGACTGTGTTTTTGTCTGTTTGTGTTTTTTTGTCCTGCTGGCTGTAAAAAGAATTGATTAATTAATTTCTCCCCTTCAGTGAAAGTATTTCATGCCGTTTTCACAAGACCTCTATTGATTGAAGAGGAAAGGTGGGTGGTAGGGCACAGTCATTTATATTTTCCCTTAAATCTAATTTATTTCAGAATTTATTAAACTTATTAATTTATTATTTTATCACCCCAAAATAACTTTGATGTTTATTATGCGTTTCTTGCAGATGTATTGCTCACAGTGACATAATGTCAGTATTGCTTTTTGACGTGTGGGAGATTAGGAAAATGTAAAATATAACTGTAAGAAGAAATGAAAGGGAAACTAAGACCTGTAATGTGAAACCTGCTTTTTATGACAACTGATGCCACAACATCAAGCAGGCATGCTAACGCCTGCTGAGCTGGAGCTCTGCTGTTTGTACTTAGAGAGACAACCTGCTGAGAGCCGAGGAGATTAAAGAAAACCGAGCAGACAAGAAGTAACACACACCAACATTTGACACAAAGGGGGGAAATAGAATAAGAAAGAAGAAAGAAGAAGGAATTCACATTGTTTTTATTTTGTAGGGTGAACACTGGTTCAATTATGGTCCTGAATTTGTCTGATCACTCGTGTAGCCGCTTGATGCACTCTTTGTCAAATAGCTTCATCTGATTTAAAAAGGAAAGTGAAACAACAAAAATAAGAATTACACACAAAAAATAAGGACAATGTTTTGACATAAGCTTTGCTTTGTCACAGAAATGCAAGTTTTCAGTGTCAGTGTTCAACAGATACTCTTGTTTTTGGAAGTACGGTTATTGGCTTTTTAGCAGTTAGCATTACATTATATACTGCTCTCATGTCTGTAAACAGGCCTCTGTTTGAAGCTGGCTTGGAACAAAGAAAAGGCCTTTTTTCTTATTAAATCTGTATGATGAGAAATGTTTTCATACAAAGCCTTTTTTTGATCTGCTCCCATTTGCCCTGTTAAACATGCTGCATTTGTCATGAGTTTCTAGTTTAGTTCTGGTTTTGTCTTGTATTTTGGTGTTTAGTTATTATTTCTTGTTTTACCTTGTCACTTTGTCTCTTGTCATGAGTTTTCATCGTTTAATTTTGTATTTAGTTTATTCTGTGTTCTTGTCAGTATTTAGTCTTGTTAAGTATTTCACTTGTGTCTTTTTGATTAGATCATTTCCTGTTTTACTTTGTCACCTTGTCTCTCGTGTTGATCCACTTCCTGCCTTTGTGTTTCCCGCTTGTTTGATTATGTGCCCTGCCCTGATTGTTTTCACCTGCCCCTTGATTGTCTCACCTGTGTCTGATTAGCCTTACCTCCTAAGTTTATTTAGTCTTTGTGCTCCCCTGTCTTGTTGCCTGTTGATTGTCGTCCTTCTCTGGAGTTAGTCTATGTCCCTGACCTGCACTTGGTTCCTTGTATTTTTTCCCTAGATATTCTTTGTGCTTCCCCTGACCCCTCGTGTCCCTTGGATTACCTGTTCCTGGTTTTGTTGTAAGTTTTTTGCTCTGCCTTTTGATTTTCCTTTTTTTTGTCTTTTGTTGGATTTTAGATTTTGTTTTTTGCATTTTTTGCCTTTTGTTTATTAAACCGTATACCTAAGTCTGCATCTGGGTCCTCACCTTTATGTTTAAATTGTAACCGTGACAGCATTATACTGTAAACTCAACACTTCCTGTATTGTCCAAAGTAACAGCCCTGCGATGTTTTAGTGAATAGAATCTGTTACTTTCTTTAAAAAGGGGCTTTTATTGTGAAACATTTGCAGAAAGGTGTTGTGGAAAAGTTACAATTTTCTGACCAGTAATGATGAAAAATAAAAATGGTAAATGGACAGTACTTATGTAGCGCTATTTAGTCTTGTGACCACTCAAAGCTGCTTTTACACCACATGTCACATTCAACCATTCACACACTGATGGCAGAGGCTGATCTCCAATCAGATCTATGCCCATTCATACCCGATGGCTATGCAACCGGGAGCAATTTGGGGTTCAGTGTCTTACCCAAGAACACATGGACATGTGACAGTCAGGGACTGAACCCCCAACCTTACGACAGAGAGATGACCGACTCTACCATTGAGCCACAGCGGCTTATTAAAATAAAACGGCAAAATGAGCAGTTTCACATATTTTGACCTTGAATACTATCAAGGCACATACAGGGGATGGTATGCTCCCCTTCATTAAAACATAAGCCTGTTTAAAACAGTGCTGCACTTTACATGTGTGCACTGAAATAATTTCCACAGATTATGTTAGACTTTTTGCCGTTCAAATTGATGTGTGTTTAATAATAATAATGAGATCACACTCTTTGAAAAAGAAGCTCTATTTCTGCTTCATGTTTGATTTGTTGGTTTAAGTGGATTAATGTGGTTCTCTCTGCCTTTGTGCTTCTGGTAGACTCTGTGCTGCCTCTTAATTTGTCTTAATTGGATAATGTTCACGACCAGGCCCTGTACAGCTGATAGACAGTGTAATGTGAGAAACACATTAAACCAGGGGACTGATATGTTCGTGTGATTGGTTCTCTCAATGTTCCCATCTGTGCCATTGAATCCCGACTGCCCAATATTAATTAGGTTGAATTAATCGTATTTCCTGCACTAAAGGATCTTATATGGGAAATTAAACATATTAGAGTGATGCTTTTTTTGTCTACAATCTTAAAAGTGTTGTGTGGACCAGTTGCTGAGCTCGGTGTATCTCTCAATTACTGTTGGTATTGCTAATGCCTGTCTTATTATTATTATTGTTATTATTCGACAATAACTGTTTTCCACCTTTATTGTACGTAATGTGAATATTTTTGATTTGATCATTTTGATGTGGAGGTGAATTTTCATGAATTTGTTTAAAGCAAAATTTCTTAGTTAAAGTGCACAAAACCACCAGCTTACCGCAGAATGCATCAGACCAGATGATAACAGACTGATTTGAGTCATTGGCAGCAGAATATCAGGATCACGTCTGAGGCAGGGTGTTTTTAACTCCTCATGTATATTACCAAAAGCCACATATTTGAAGCCGATTTGATAGGCCTATGAGTAAACATTACTTATTAAGACAAAAAGTGGCTATAATATAACATTCACTGACATCAATGTGAAGACGATGTGCCAGATTTATGCTGAAATAGCCGCACTTATAACTATGACTATAAGTGAGAATGCTGATGTCAATCAATCAATCAATCAGACTTCATTTGTATCGCACTTTTCATAGAAAAAAATGTAACACAAAGTGCTTCACATAATACAATAATATGGAAAAACAGTAAAATTGTAATAGCTAGTGGGAGGAGTTTGACCCCAGGGCCCCCCACCAGAAAGCCCCCCAACAGAAACCCATGTCCCCCAGCAGGGTCAAGGTTTGGGGTACGGGTAGTGGAAGGCCCCGAAGGCAAACCCCCCACCTTGTGCATCAGGATATTAATGAAAACAGGAATCGAGGAAGATGATGTAGCATTGTTCTTTGAATCTTTATTATCGGTGTGTTGAAAGCAATCACAACCTTTTTTTCTCGCTGTTTATTAATGAGCATGCTGACTCAGCAGTAAACTCACCACAAGAGCTTCTGTCTCCTAATGACATGAAACAGGAAGCTCATCATGCCCCATTAATTATGCAACAAAAAGTTGGCCTCTTGATAATATAATCTAATTGAATGTAATGCTTCAGTCTAATTTCATCTAATGTTATATGATGTCTACCTCAATGTAAAGTAATCTAATTGAAATAATGCAATCTACTTTGATATAATGTAATCCATTGGATGTAATGTAATCTACATCAGTGTTATTGAATGTAATGTTATTGTAATGTAATCTCACTGAAGGGAATTTTCGCCATGTTTTATATGGATGGTAAATGTTGTCAATTAAAACAATAAATTATTCACTGTGTGCTACTCGGACCGAAAAGCTGACTTGTCCTGCTCGCTGTGTTTGCACTGCCTACACGTACAAGGATGAATTCTGTGTGAAGAGCTGCAGCCTAAGCTTGCTCCGCTGGATGTCTTCTGCCGTATACTGTGGCTCTAATGAATATGGCTGAATATGCCAGAATATTCCTCCTCTTCCCTAACATCCTCTGCACACGCATTTTGGAATGTCATCTCTGCCGTGTATAATATAGTTTAGTCTGTAGTGTCCATTCACAGTCACGGTCATGATTGCACTTGGGCCAGAAGACAAAGGGACTTGCAGCTGCACCAGGCTAACAGGAGTCATGCATGAAAAAACTCCAAAAAGGCACCAACAACCCAGCCTAGACTAGAGGTTAAGTTCAGTTATAGGAGTTAGCCAAGGTGAAACAGAGCAGCTCCCATCTGTCACTTAAAGCCACCACTTTAAGCCATAACATTAAGTGAGCTTTAGTGAAAAGGAGACAAAGTAAAATGTTGAGATTTTAGTCTTCATTCACTTCCAAATTTCCCTCAATAGTGTCATTTAGAAAAATATCTTTTTCTAATGTAAATGTTTGATTCTATTAACAAGGACACAGACCTTCAGAGTATGGGCTCCATGGTGCTTAGTAGGTTGAGGATCAGCACCTTGGACAGCGACAGCAGAGATCAGCCTTGCAGGTGCTGTTTCAGCACCCCGGACAGCAGCTGGAACACAACAGAGCTGAAGCCTGAAATATCACATCAACCGTGAGAGCTGCGACACAACTGCTGCCTTTCATAAACTGTACCTTTGGTTTATCTCTGGACTGGACTCTGCTGCACAGCTATTCTCCAATTTACACCTTCTGCTGATTTACTGGAGCGACATTTGTTAACACAACAACCCTGTGGGTTGTTTTCGGCACAGCAAAGTCCTTGTGTGTATGTGTGTGTATTTCTCATGTGTTAAAGTAATATTTCTACATTCTTACAGTCTCTACAATCAAAATGTTTAAGCTTAATTTTTCAAATCAATCAAATACTTGACTTGAATTTAACTCCAACACTTGAGGAGTTAAATTTCCTTCTTGTCATCACTCAGTGAAAAGTTTTAAACTAAGTCTGTGAGAAACTGACACAAAGCCACCTGCCAAACCCCTCCAGCATAGCAGTAATAAATTCTATACATATTTTTACATTGTAAGAAAGGTGATGAAAAAGTACTAATTCTATGATATATACTTTTAGGTTCCTTAACTGCATCATGGTGGGAATGACTTGGATTAAACTCTGTTTTTAAACAACGTAACCAGCTTCTTATCTTAACATGCACCGAAGGAAAAAGCATTTCAAGATTGAAGTCAAACTGTTGTAAAGAAAACACAATCATGTAGTTCTGTTTGTTTTACTTTTCTTGTAAATTTCGACAGAAAATTACAATTGTAAAACATTTAATGCCAGTTGCTCCTCATATTTGTTCCTAACATATTTAAGGAAACAGGGCTAAAATGTGAATTATTCTTAAGAACTGTTTTAAAGCTGAGGCTTTATGTGAACGTGATGCAATCCAAATGTGGGTGCGTGACAGAAGGTGCCTCATTATCCGCGTGTCTTGTCCAGAGGCATTTGAAGGTTACACAACTTTCTCTGACTCAAAATGAGAAACGGAGACTGGTTTCTCCTGGGACAGCGAGCGCTGTGAACTCCTCACAGGCACCAACACAGAGAGACGTAACACACACCCAGCCGTCCTCCCTGTTGACACCTCAGGGTGCAACGCCCCGAGGAGTATCCACATCACATGAGCACAGATACGTCTGTAAACAGATAGACATATCCGCCCACACATAGACAGGCAGACGCATTCATAAATACACAGCATGTGCAGGCAGATAAACCAAACAGAGACAAATATGCAAATGCAGATTAACATACATACAAATTTGCACACTGACCAAAACAGGTGGACTCACGGTTTTGCATATGAACACATCAGACACGCACTCACAGATACACAAACACATACACACACATACAGACACTCATGCATATATGCACAAATGAGACACACAAAGCGCAGCTGAGTCACATCTGATGACAACATCTTTCGTGTGCTGCATTTCATTCATTTCCTCCAAACTGGCTCTGGACTGACTGTTCTGACAGACAAGCGCACACACACACACACACACACACACACACACACACACACGCACACTGGGACTTAATATTATCATCTCGATAAAGGAATGTGAGGCTAAAAATGGAACAGTAAATGCAATGTCATCAATAACGCCTCCCAAAGGGTTCATCCCCAGTGCGTACATACATTACATGCCAGAGGGCACAATTACACATACATCAACACTGAGCCGTCACAGGCCTTGATATCTGCCTGAAAAATTACATGGTAATTAATAAAAGTATTTTGAAAGTGACCAAAATTAGACCAAGCAAGTTAGCTGACACTTGCTAACAGACCGAAGCAGTTCTTTACTTTTCAGTTTAGGCACAACTTCAATCAATCTTTATTTAGGAGATTCTGTTGGATGAGTTTGAGCTAAGATTTAAGAAATGCTACTATCACATGTCAAAGACTTGAGAACCACTTGCCTTGTACGTAAACTGTTTGAGCTAAATGCTCATGATAATGGTGTTAATATGCTGATGTAAAGCAGCTACATTGTTAGCGAGCTAAAAATTGCCATAAGCACTAAACACAGAGTGCAGGTGAGGCTGATTGGAATTTCATTGAGTGTTGTGCATGCATTGGATCTTAAACCAAAGTATTGGACAAATCGAAACTTTGACCTGATGACTATGCAGAGGCAAACACATTTTCATCCTAATAATGAGGACAGATTAAAAATTCAGAGGAGAATAAGAGTATGTAAAAAAAATCATGGCAATGCATTCAAACATTCTCATTAAAATCTTGATTAAATTCATCCAGTGGAGACCATGAATGTCTCTAGAATATGACAATCATCTATTATATGATATGTGTTGATATATTTCACCCTGGGCTAGTGATGATCAGGTGATTCAGGTGAGTTAGTCGCTGCCATTACAAGAAACTCTTAAGCTTAAAAACACCATATTTACACATTTTGAGGAGGGAAAAATAAACCGCTGCTATAATTCATTATTTCTTAATTTTTTTCTTCTTTCTTTAATGTCTAAAATCAATCAGGAGGGTTAAGTGAAACCTTCATTGTTACACCACTTAGGCAGCATTAATATTTAACATTGCTGTTTGAATGATTATTACCCTTCAGTCATCCCTTCAGTGTGTTATCTAAAGGAGACGGTATTGTAACAGAGACTGGCAGGCTTCAGTTTCAAACAATCAGTGACCTTTACTTCGTATCACGTCAGCCAGACAAAAACAAAAGAGAAATCAGAGTGAAGTATCGTGTTTGAGGTCAATAAATATTTTGTGTGTGTGTCTGCAGCTAACTTTCCACAGCGGTGACTGACACTGAACGCTGTTGTCATTAACATTTGACCCTGAAAAGCTATCCAACCCATAATGCACCGGGCACGGCTGAGCAGCCACTTTCTCCTGCTGCCTCACTTTTGTTCTCACGTCTCTCTCTCTGTTGTAAGTTTTGACAAAATTTCAAGTGACATTTTCCCTCTGATCTGATCAGAATCTTTCCATCTCTTTTTCGCTGCAGTTCTTTGGAACTTTATCATGTTTGAAATATCAAATAAGTGGACTTGAATTATTGATGCGTGGGGATTTTTGAATCAGATCACTTAGAAGTTTTACTAATTTTGGGAAAGTTTGCATCCTCTAAAAGCTACTTTGGATGCGATTGATACACCAGAGTTACAAGGTTATCAGATTTTCTCTTTAAGTGCTGGTGGTAGCACGAGTGTGTGAGACCACTGACTTTGAGTTTATCTTTGAAGCTTGTGTGGGATTCGATTTCCTGCCTTTATCACCAGTTATTTTAATCCCCAAAATAACAAACAGATTAAGATTAAAGCCGCAGGAGACGGGCCTGTTTCCTCTCATTTATTAAATATTTCAGCATCAAGCCAAATTATGCAGCTTTTAATTATGAGCTCGAGAAAACAAAAACAACACTCACACACACTAACAAGCTCCAGCATCTCCTAAACACACACACACACACACACACACACAGATGCAGAGAATGTATTCTCCCTTCACTTGCCGTCTTCTCTCTCTCACACACATACATTAGCTCACACATAAACATGCACACACACTGTGCAGCTGCCCACTGTCGTCTGGGAAGAGACCGGCAGGTTTCCAGCCCGCGAGAATTTGTGTTTCCGAATGATTAGAGGCGAGGCGGACGGGACGATCTCGGAGGCAGCAGCTGCCCGCCCCACGGCTCCAAGTGGAGCAGAAAATCAGGATAATTTCATTGTGATAATCAGCCTGCCGTTATCCCCGTCACTTCAACTCATAGAGGAGGAGGAGGAGAGAGGGGAGCAGAGGAAGAGGGAGTGTGTGACTGAGAGGGGGGGAGAAAAAATAGGAGGAGAGCAAGGAATAAAAATACAAAAGAGGAAATGTGTGCTTCATGCCTGGTTAGCTGCAGAATAAACGCATGTGTGGGTGGGAGTCTGTGTTTATTCGTTAGTGTGCTCCATGTTTATCCCACTGTACTTGTGAAAACCTACATTCCTTCTCCTCCTTCCTCTTTCTCTTCTAAGTTTTCAACTAAATCCCTAAATTTATCCAGCAGACACTGTAAGTTTGCTTTTTTTTGTCATGGTTGAGATCTGCCCTGATTATTTCTTTGTTGGTGTTCAATCCAAAACCGCAATTAGAAAACTCTACATTGCTCTCTTTCCATAAACAGTGCCCTACTTCGGAGAGTTTCTCGTTGTCAACAGTTTTACTGGAACTGGAACTAGAAAATAAGATAAGATGCACTAAGATGACCTCAGCAGACTTCCAGTGTTACATGCAAATCGCTTCTTGTGAAGGTTTCAAATGAGGCATGACTTTCTGAAGTGGCTTCTCAGAACGTCTGCACAAAACCTGAAACTTATTTTATGGCCCGACAAAACTTTTAATAGTTTTTTTACCATTCATATTTAAGTAATAATCTCGAAGATTTGCATTTAAATAAATGTCTGTTAAGTCACTATGTATCACCAAATGAGGTAACACAATGGGGATTGAGCCTATGGCCCGCTGATGAAAGTCTTTCCGTTTGCAGAATTATGGACTGGGTGTCTGTGGCGACTTTCACAGAAAAAAATCACAAGCGGCGCCCAGTTAGTGACACGTTTTCCATCACCCAGCAGTGGTCGGTCTGCCAGAGAGGGTAGGCGGAGCTAAGCGGCTGCTTTTCTGGCCTCTGCAAGTGTTGCGAGTAAACAGTAATCTACAATGGCTGAACAAACAAATAAAAGATCGATGACTACAGATACAACTTCAAAAATAAGTGAAAATCCAAAGAAAGAGAAACAAATTTGACGCTCAGATGAAGGCAAACAGTCTAAAAAGGAAAGCGACCGTCAGCGAGGAAAATCAAGAGTTACAACCGTAACAAAGGGAGCCAACCGTGGACGTCGGGTTACACTGGGACGTTTGCATCCGCAATTGCCTTTTATCACCATAGGTGCCGCCAAATAGAAGAAAACAGAGAACTTCAAGATTATATCTTTAAATCTATAATGTTACAAATATAAAAGTGCCAACGGCGAAAAAGCAATTTCTTTTACAGTTTTCCCAGTTATACTTGCCGTAAGGTTGTTAGTAAAAATCAATAAAGCAGCAGAAGAGGTAAAAGTAGCAAGGCAAGCAGCAGACGGAGTAACTAGACAGTTGATCAATCACACCACAAAATGCAGTAAAACAACATCAAAAAATCAGAAAACAAGACATTAAGTAAACACATGATGCAGCTGAACAAAGGGAAAAAAAGCCCAACTTTAAGATTCGGTTTAACTGAGTATCGATCAGCAAGGCAAGCAACTTTGGAGGGTAAAAATCCAGAGGATCATCGGGAGTATTTCAAGGTCAGACAACCGTCAGACACTTGCTTGTGTTAGCGTTCAGTCAATTTGTAGCTAGGGAGTGCTAACATTACCATTTCACAATGTAACACGATCTCATAGGGAAGGAGTAAATTCCTAGCTAAGGTTAATGTTAGCTAGGAAGTTGTTGTATGCTAACGTTAACTGTTAGCTGTTGTCTTGCGGTATCTAATGTCTTTAAATACTGTATATTGTTCAATCTTGAAACATGAACTGATGTCCCTTTGGACTTTCACTGTCAATGTCTTTTCAGCCGCTAAGAAGTGGTCTGATTCCTTACATTACTCGACCCGGGTCACAGCAGTCCAATTGTTGCACTATTTGAGTTCCCACCCTGAGACATCAAAGGGAAAATGGCCGCTGTGTGAACACGGTGAATCGCGACAACCCTTCCCTGTTCCTTGGCCCAGCTGGAGCAAATCTTTTAGAAGACTAAGTTGAGTTGAGGCTGTTAAAGCAATATTTAACTTCTGTATGTTTTGGAATTACATGTGGTTGTTCATTTACTTAGTTTGGTTGTCCACATACTTTTGGCCACATGGTGTGCTTTCAATTCAGACATGATCATGTGATATACAGGAGCAAGTGGCCAGGTTTTAGGTACTATCATCTGCACAGTAATCCTACAGTGTTCCTCTTTGTTCTTGTTACCTTGCTAAAACCAGTTTTTTGTGTTGCTCTTTCTTTAATTAAATATAGAAGAATGCCAAGACACTACACTGTTAAAACCCTCTACCAACAGCTTATTTCTCACCTCAACTGAAATTTCCACACATAATAAAAAGTCATTTGGCAGCACAGCTCAGCTTTCTGAGTGCACAGCTCTTCGTGTAAAGTGTTGTTGTTCTCAGCTGTGATGTATAAACCAGCTCTACCATGGCCATCAGTGTGTGTTTGTTTGGTGGGATGTAAATGAGTTTATGTTTCTCTCAGCCCGTATTTCCTTGCTCTTATTCTGTCTATCTCTCTGTATTTGCGTGAGTCAGACCTCCTGTTGTCTTTGTCTCGTCTTTTACACAGATTGCGTGTTGTCTGCTTGATTTGTGTGTTCCTCTTCGCTTTGATAAAATTCCATAAAGCTTTTAAAAACGTGATCAAAGTTCTACATAATTGATGATTTGGACGCTCAACCTGCTGACTGACAGCAACACCTCACAAATAGATTCACTCTGGTCTTGTGTGTGTTTTCATCTCTGTATGCGCATGTTCAAGGTCAACTGTGTTTCTTTTTAAAGTGTTTGAGTCCTGTACTTAAGACAGAAACATACCATCCTTCTTCTAAGTGTACACAATCTTTGAAAGAAAAGCAGTATATGTGGTTTTACTGATACATTTTCACCAAATCTAGCTCTACTATCTAGTTTTTATACAGAGGAACCTGATTATGTATGTTTAGTTCCAGTAATCTGTATCCATTAAGCTGCTTTCATGAAATGGTCTTACTTTTCTATGATTGTATAATGGAGAAAATGCCATCTTTATGTGCCTTAAAGCATGTCTGGAGGCTATGTCTACATAACAGTAAAGGCCCTTCCTGTCATAGGCGATTATCTGCTCCAACATGATGTCTTGAGTTAGTGCTCCTGTTAGCGCTCTCTAGTGGACGAAGAGCGAAAGTGACCTGGCAGTACATCGCTTGGGAGGAGAAATATACACAGCTGATCTCAATACATCTGCTAATTAGATGTGGCCAAGGACTCTGGGGGGCATACATACGTATAGCATGCCGCCTTTGCCACACACTACTTTAAATACAACGCATTCCAATTTTATATTCTTTGAAAGGAAACAACAAATATCAAAAATGTCATTATATGTTCCCCAGTGACCTTTGTAAAATGCTCAAATACATTTTAAAGTATAATTTCATGATTTTAAGTACAGGGAATATTAAGACAGCGTTATATATACATTATGTTCTGTAATGTAATAATCCCATTCCTACGCATGAACCGTAGAGGTAAAAATACAACTTGCTCCATCCCTCAGCCCCTCCCGGATACCCCTCCCCCTCCCTTCCTCCTTCCTCCTCCACAGCACCGCTCCGCTGACCGCCGCTTCCCTTGACGCTTCGACCGGAGTCACAGCATCGAAACACAGGCCACATGCTCCCCCAAAACGGGTCCTCGCTCTTTGCCAGATTGCAGCAGAATAAACCTCGTTTACCGCACGATATCGCGTACTACTGATGGAAACCTCGGTGCAGTGTCCCCCGCTGAACAGCCCACTGTAGCAGGAGGCTGCGCGAGCGCTCCGTGGGAGCGCGAGGACAACAACACCATGAAGTTGACGGTTCTCCTCTCCCTCATCTTGTCGGTGTCCTGCCCGCTGTGTTCTGCCGCCATACCTGGTAAGACGACCATTTTTTCCCCTCTAAATAGCTTTACATTAACATATCCGATACAGTATCGTTCCTGTTTGGAAAGTAAATCAACACGAGCATCAAAGTCAAACCATGTGTGGAAACATTCATGTCGGATGAAGATTTAAATTTGCTCCTCCGCACGCTAGCAGACCTCGTCACCCCTGAGGTACGGTACATCCTTCAAATGAACTGCTTATGCAAACATTTTTTTTACTTTAAATAAATCTTACACAGAAATACTTTGCCCATATCGAATTTCATGGCTAATCAACTCTAATTTTGATTTGGCTTCATAAAATCTGAAATCTTTTTATTTTTTATTTTTTTTTTACCATTTTTACCACGAACATTTCGAGGCTTCAGTGTGCCGCTCAACTTAAGTGCCAACAATAGATTTGTAATTATAATGCAGTTAATTATTTCACAATGCTGCATCCATCAGGTGAGATTTCGAGCAGCATGTCAGTTCAGCATAACGTTTTAGGGGCCCAGGTTTATCCTGAAGCCCATGGGTCAGCAACACACACAGGAACACACAGGTGTTTGATGTCAATTTCTAGCTCCCTGAATTCTCGCTGAGTCCTTTAAAACACAGACAGAGGTGATCCAGTGAAATAGAAATTTCTTTAATTAAACATGTTTGCTTGTACTTTACATTTATACATCCATGATGATGTCAGACAGATGGAGAGGAGGTTAAAGGTCGACACACTCCCTCACCACACACATAGTCTAGCAGTTGACGTCCCCCTGTGTCTGACATTATACCTGTCCCTTATTGTCAATATTACTGTCTCTGTCCCTCCAGAGACATCGCATCGCCTCAGGCTGACGCGTGTGCTGACTGCCTGGCTTCTGGACACAGTTCTGTTGTCTGTCATCTCTGCATCCATTTGTAACTCTCAGTGCAGAGCAGAGCTGTATCACTCACTCCTCATGCAGTCCTGTAGTCCCATCTACATAACCTGCCTCTGTACTTGGATGAAGGATTTATGTTATGAATGCTGTGATTGTTTTTTGTTCTGTTTGTGTTATACATGTTCTGTTGAGTCAAACACGCAAACACAGGATTCAAAATTAAACTTGTTTTTGTAAATTTTCCACCATGATAAACAAACTTTACACGTTTGATCATAATTTCACGAGATGAATTTTTTACATTGTAATACAGCAAACCTTTAATATTTGTACTGTCTGGTCTAAATTTTCATAAACAGAATACACAAAACTACCGTTTGCTACTTATTTAAATATTGTCCCTGGAAAAAGGAAAGTGTGACATCTTAACAACAACTATTTAACGATGTATCAGCAGGGTTACTGTCCACGGTGTTATGTCAAGAATTTCAAAGTTTTAACCAAAACCAATGCGCTCTTAAAGCGTAAAAGCTTAGAATTAATCAGGGAAAGTAAGGCACCCACCATTGAAATGTCCGGGTTCGATGCATCAGACTGTGCCTTTTGAAAAAGGCTAAAATTTAGCAAAGACCTACTTTACTGACACTAACACCGCTGTTATGTTTCAAAGAAACGTATGCAAAGGGTGAATTTATATAAAGAAATGTATTTTCCGTCCCTCTTCACTGACATGGACAGGGGTGGTGACAGCAAGCACTTACTTAATTCTTCCTGGTGCAGTGGTGGACACAAAGCAGTGAACACGTTCCTCCTCTGTGTTTCAGCTCCAAATGAGTTTGTGTCCTTGGCGGAGATGGAGGATGCCCTCCTGAAGAACCTTTTCCAAGGGTACCAACGCTGGGTCAGGCCCATCCAGCACGCCAACGACACCATCAGAGTACGCTTCGGACTCAAGATCTCCCAGCTGGTTGATGTGGTGAGAACACACCTGCAATCACAAACACACACACAATGCACCGTGTGAAATGAATTGCATCCATTTATTACCAACCACTTACTCTAAAAGTACCTACAAAACTTAGCCTTTATCTTTACCTCAATCCAAATCCCAATCCTAATCATGACTTTGAAACCACCGGCCCTACTAAAGGATCCATCGCTACGAGTAAGGTTTCTACACAACCCTGAAGCTTCACAAAAAAGTTCCTTTCTTCAGTGGTCTACTGTACAGCAAGTTTCTAATTTTACTTCAATCAAACATTAATGTACAGTATATTCAATTATTTGAAAAGACTTCAAGCTTTATGCCACTCATGTCATCATGTTTTAAGTATTATCTAGATACAAGCAGTTATCACTTTTAATGACCACATGTTAAAGATAATTTATATAAACAGTATAGAAAAGCTTTTTGTAGTTTGAAGCTACTTGTGGAGAAATGTAGTCAAACGTAAAAGGGTTAAATCCAACACATTAACCTTTTATTTAAAAAAAAAAAAAAGAAAAAAAAGCATCATAATCCCAAATTTACCCTCATCCTGACTTGATCCTATAAGTCTTGGGATATTTTATATATTTTTCATACCATAAACAAATCACATTAAAACACCAAAATGGGGAACTGATTCTAGTATTCAGAACTGTCTGTGATAAACGCTTGATATAGCAAAACCGTCTGTGCCATAGAGCTCCATATTAATCCAAAAACACGTAACACATTATTGAACCACTGTGTGCACTAACTACACTCACTACGATCACGGTCGTTGTAATTTATCCTACATACAGTAAACTGTTTTGCAGTCATAAATATGAAATCTGTTGAAGTCCCTTATTGGCCTAAGTTTGCAAAAAAACAACAAGGCATTTAAAAAGGAATAGATTGCACTTATACAGTATGCATGGACCTCGTAGCCACTTTTTGAATATTTATGAGATCAGTGGGTTTAGAACCATGAGCCACAGACTCAACAAGAAATCAAATATTCAACATGAATTATCCTCGAACTGCAAAAGCAAATTGTGATCTTATTCTCAGCACATGACGACCTACAAACTGAGTGAACAGCTTTCGAACAAATATTCTTCTTAGAACCAGAAACCAAAGTTAGCTGTGGTTGGTTCATATTGTTTTAGCGGGGCAGTGTTGCTGTCCATGGTGCTGAAACTCAACAGGCCAGTGGTGGCTTCACAGTGTGGAGCTTTCCGTGGTCCTGAAATAGATCTGGAACACTCTCTTCACATCTTCAACCATGCATTCTCTCTCTGGAGTGTTCCTTTAATATTTCAGAGGCTGCCTGTGATAGGTCGGCATGATTTAGGCGTTCAAGAGGAGACGCTAATGGAGGAGCCACTCTTCACGGCTTAAAATATTCATTTGGTTTGGTTTTAACTCTTCATCCTTTCACCTAACAGCCAAGCAAGGCAAAGAATATTAGAGATGAGACCTCTCAAGGCTCTGCAGGGAAGAAAGATTTAGGTTGATGGTCTCTCTGATTTTGGAAAAATGAGCTGGAAAGAGAGCTAATAGCAGCTCAGCTACACTCTGTTTGTCCCCTGAGTGTGACGCTGCTGCATGGCTCTGTATTAGATTATGGTTCACCTCTGCTTTATGTGAGCACCGAAACATCAAACTCAATTTGACAGCTGAGGCCTGGTCTGGATACACTGAAGAGCTGCATCTTTGTGTTTCTCTCAAGCCTTTTTCTCTTAGTCTTTCCCTTATTTTTCAAACTCTCCTCCAGTGATGTGGAAATAAACCTGTGTTCAACACTCTCCATCTCTCTATTCCTGTCCTCCTCTATTTATCTCTTGCTGCATTTATATTGCTTCAGCTCGGTCCAATGCACCCACTCTGGTTTCATGTTTCCATTTTTTGTTTGCGAAGGAAATGGCAGAGACAGGTAAATGAGATTCTGTCTGATTTCATGGAAAAGGGAAAGGATGACTTAGTTTACTTTCAGCCAACCTTCTCATCTAGTCCACTTATCAAATCTAAAGCCATGATGAAAGCAACCAGATCAGAGAAAGTTGCAGTAAACAAGTTACATCACTTTCAACCATGTTTGAAATCTTTGTTGATGTGTGGTATGTGTGAAACTTTTGAACCAAAGTGAGGTATCAGAGGCAACCACAAAACCTGAAATGAACAGCAAGGCTTACTCCAGATTTTATAAACTATCAACACCTTTTATATACAAATGGCATAGATTATATTTGTTTTATGTACTGATATTAGTTAAAAACGATATTATTTATATGGTGACTTTAGGTGATGTAAAGACCTTTTTGTTTGAACTCTGATTCTGAAATCTGACTTTAATCCACAGACTCTGGGTCTGATTTTCATCTTTCAATTTGTTTCTATGTTTCAGGATGAAAAGAACCAGCTGATGACAACTAACGTTTGGCTGTGGCAGGTAAGCAAGACACAAACCATTAACTGAGGCTACTGTATGTTGTTACAATCTTTCCATTTGTACCAACCAGCCAGTAAGAAGTAAGAAGATGCCATTTACGTGGCATTTAAGAACGAGTTAGGTTGTGCTTTAGTGCAAAACATAGTTATTTCCTTCTAAACAACCCAACAAAGGTGTTTTTTGGTAAAAGGCATACGAAGGAGTTAAAGTAGACACAAAACTCTCTTGTGGTGGGATTCAGTTCCACGGGTAGAAAACATATTAAAAGATGTTTCACCAAGTTTTGTGTGTTTAAAAAGGAAACCTCAGCATTGTTAAGTTTTGTCCATTGGTCAAATGATACTGAATCAGGTGTCCTGTGTTTATGTTGACCAGGAGTGGACTGATTATAAGCTGCGATGGAATCCTGAGAAATACGGAGGAATCACTTCCATCAGAGTTCCCTCTGAAAATCTCTGGCTCCCAGACATCGTCCTCTATGAGAAGTAAGACTGCTCTGAGCCAGGAACTGATGCAAAGCTCAAATAACTAAAACAACTTTAACTTAAATTAACTGTAATACTAATCTCAGCTCTATAATAAAGGTTATGCAACGCTGAGCTGCTCTCATTTAATCAAATTACTTTCATCTTGCAATTACACTGTTATTATTGTAGATAATAATATTAGTGATAGCAATGAAGTATAAATATAACATATGTACATATTGCCTTATTCAAACATGCTTTATAATGTGATAAAATTTAACCACAAAAGAAAATCTGACATAAGTTTTTGTTCCATGTTTCTTCAGTGCTGACGGGCGCTTTGAGGGCTCCCTCATGACCAAAGCAATTGTCAGGTACAATGGCACCATCACCTGGACGCCCCCTGCTAGTTACAAATCGGCCTGCACAATGGACGTCACCTTCTTCCCCTTCGACCGCCAGAACTGCACCATGAAGTTTGGCTCCTGGACGTACGATGGTCACATGGTCGACCTGATTCTGATCGACAAACAGGTCGACAGGAAGGACTTCTTCGATAACGGGGAGTGGGAGATCCTCAATGCGACGGGTGCCAGAGGGAACAGGAAGGACGGCATGTACTCGTACCCGTTCATTACGTATTCCTTCATTCTGAAGAGGCTGCCGCTGTTCTACACGCTCTTCCTCATCATCCCTTGCTTGGGTTTGTCCTTTCTGACCGTGCTGGTGTTTTACCTTCCCTCAGATGAAGGAGAGAAGCTGTCACTCTCTACCTCCGTCCTCGTGTCGCTCACTGTGTTCCTCCTGGTCATAGAAGAAATCATCCCCTCCTCCTCCAAGGTGATCCCGCTCATTGGAGAGTACTTACTCTTCATCATGATCTTTGTGACACTCTCCATCATCGTCACCGTCTTTGTCATCAACGTGCACCACCGCTCCTCGGCCACCTATCACCCCATGTCGCCGTGGGTTCGCAATCTCTTCCTTCAGAAACTGCCGAGGTTGCTGTGCATGCGCGGACACACCGATCGCTACCACTACCCAGAGCTGGCTCCTGAGAGCCCGGAGCTGAAGTCCGGTCGATCTGGAGGACGAAAAGGGGGCCAGAGGGGGAACAGCGGAGCCCATGGACAGACGACTTCTGACAGCAAGGAGGAAGAGGCCTGGGCGACCATGTTGGACAAGGCTATTCACTCAGTGCGCTACATCAGCAGACATATCCGCAAGGAACACTTCATCCGTGAGGTGGGTTTAAAGGAAAGATTTAAGTAATCATTTGAACAGATTTAATGACTACATTTTAATATCTCGTGTTGTGATCTCCCCTTTCTCCTATTTCCCAGGTGGTACAAGACTGGAAGTTTGTGGCGCAAGTGTTGGACAGGATCTTCCTCTGGGCTTTCCTCACTGTCTCAATACTGGGCACCGTCCTTATCTTCACTCCAGCTCTGCAGAACTTCATGACAATCCCTCCTCAAGCTGCAAGTGAGGATCCTCCTTCCACCTAGTAGCAATAACACATCCCTCTCACAGACAACTTCTGATCCACCTTCAAACATCTATGAAACATGTGTTACTGAAGACTTGCTGATACGTTTCTTTTTCTCCCTGTACTGATTCTGATACCAAGTACCCCTTCTTTACCAGTGCAATAATGAAATATACATATTATTGGTGGAAAAACACTGATTGTTGATATTTGCTAGCTCTGATTTACATAACACTCTGCAAGCACTGCAATCTTGTTTATTGTTACAGTAACATAATTTATCTGAAACCACTATATTTTTTGGGGAGGCAATACATTATCGGATCAGTGCGTTGACAGGCAGATAAACGATACCGCTTTTAAGGCTGTTCTGGAGGCAACTTTATTCATTACGACTGGGAGCCACTGCAGGTGCTTTTTTAAAGGAGAACTACGACTCTTTGATTTGTAGATAAGTAGGTTTCTTTTCCAAATCCACTCTGTGAAATGTTCTGTATGACTTTAATTCAGTGTCTGTATAATTTCCTTGTATACGACAGCATTTTCCAAATTATTACAATGCCATAACATTCTGTTTATAAATACTTAAGACAATCTTAGGTGAATTTGCTGCAGCCTGTGTTGCATTTCAGACTGTTATAAAGTGTCAAACTCTACACACAGTGGCTTTAAGTAGCATGCTGCTATCAGAACACTAGATCACACATGCTGGTCATTTTAACAAGGAATTCAAGCTTGGGTTAAAAACATACAAAAATACACATTAAACAATTGGCTTGATTTGTGTACATAGCTGAAGTCTTTGTTTCATTGCCTTGATTTGCTGTACTTCATGTGATGGCCTGGCTAACTCTGCTGGCTGCAACAGATTCCTCTCTGTACAGTATAGCTTTAAAACCATCTAAAACTCTCGATGTCAACATCAGGTTCCTGATGATACATAACTCCTGTCACGATATTAGGATTAGGAATGGGTTTTTATTTTAATCACATACACAAAGCACAAAATACCTCTAACTGTAACTTGTACTTTTCAGTGGTACATTGTAAAAACATTATTTACTCTCTCGAGGCACCACCGACATGTGAGCTTCCTTACACAGACATTAAAGCAGCAACAACCTTCGACATGCTAGTTTACATTAACCTTCATTATTTATCAGAGCTGTAGTTTGTGGCTTGTACTCTTTTCTTGCTAATGACTCATTTAGTCTCTCTCACCCTCCTCAGAAACACATATTTTCAGTATTTTGGTTGCTGCACTTCGAGGAATCATTTCAAGCTAAATTATAGTGTAATGGATAAATTCAGACTGTATTTCTTCTTTAAGTTACACAGCCTTCAAAAATACAGTATTTGTATTGTTCAAATTTACTTTATCTCACTAATAAAGTTGTTTTGAATACTTGATGCTTTATTTGTTGTGATTCAAGCCACATTTACCTCGGCTCCATTCAAGGAATATTAAAGTTGCTCATAATATCATACGAAAGTTCTATTAAAAACACATAACAAAAAAACGAAGGAAAAAATACTAAAATGTGTCGATGAAAGAGGTGAAGTGAAACTGCCACAGAGACATGTAGAAAGCATCCCTTTTAAATACACAACAAAGAATAACACAAACATAATACTCTTTCTCTAGTGTCGTAAAATAGATCACAAGTTTTGTTAAGGGTAGACGTGAAATTCAAAACAGAGATCCTTAAATTTATATTCAATCAATTAAATTTTATTTGTATAGCGCCAAATCATAACCAGAGTTATCTCGAGACACTTTACAAAAAGAGCAGGTCTAGACCGACTCTTTGTTAAGTTATTTAAAGAGAGGCCCAACATGAATCACCATGAGTAGCACTTAGCAATATTCGGCACATTGGCAGAAAAACTTCCTTTTAACAGGCAGAAACCTCGAGCAGAACCAGACTCATGTTGAACAGACGTCTGGATGGGCCGAAAATGGGATAGAGGGAGATGCAGGATAGAGACAGGCAAAGAGAGTAACAACAACATATGTCCTTGTTACATGAACAACAACAGACACATACTTACGGTTACAATGCCAATAATAGTAGTAGACTAGTGTGAAGATTAGCAAAATAAATAAATAAATTAGTGCGAGAAGCAGAGTAATGATAAAGGCTGAGGTAATCGTAATTGTAACAGTTATTAAATGTAAATTAAAAAAATACACAATTTCTTTAGCTTTTATTTCAATCTTTATTGAATAAACTTTGATTACAGACACATTTTATATCAAATAATTCATACACTCAACAAAAGTTAATCATGAATATATAAAAACTGTTTCCTTATATTTTATCTACCAAAATGGACAACATAAAAGCCTTATTATGTGGATTTTTGCTTGTATATTTAAACTCTGACTGGGATATTAAACACATCTGACACACTCTTAACAGTAATTATAACTTTAATGTCCACTCACTACAGACACAGTCAAGTTAAACTAACACATGCCTTCACAAAATGAGTTCATTGTTGAGGCTTGAACATGTCAATATTCCTGATCAGTTTATAATTCACACTTATGTTAATGTATTATTCTGTCTGCAATGTGATTCCTCATCTCTTCTGTTATCCTCTTTTTTTTATCTGTGTCCACCTGTCTGGCTGTCCAGGTGAGCTCGTGCATTACGCAGCATCTCCATATACAGCCTGTTGTTTTCCCTGCAGCATAAACAGAACAGAACAACCAAACAGACAGTGAATAAAAAGTTCAAGGAAATTGTGGAAAGTCGGAAGCGTATCGAGGTCAAACTGCGTTCACATGCAGAATAAAGCTGATACAGTACAGTTTGCTGCTGATTATCTGACTCACGTCGCCACAGAGCGGTCAAACATCAGGTTACTCATGTCCATGTAGTACTGAGCATCCGTGCGTATGGCCGTCCAGTACTCGTTTGCCTGAGAAAGAAAGATGCTTTGTTAAATAAATGCTTCTTTAATGGCTGACAAAATATTTGCTGTTGCAATCACTGGTACAAATCCTGCTCGAACCGGCTCATTCTGTTTTACACAGTGTACTGTTACCTGCTCCTGAATGGTGTAGCCCCACTGGTTCTGAGAGTGGTGTGGATCCCAGTATCCTGCCTGCCTCTTCAGCCGGATGAATCGCTTTGCCTCCTCCTCCTTCACAAAGGGGGCAGCAAAAACCCCTCAACAAATAAAAACAGATTATTATTTTATTTTAGGCATTAGGGGTTATGAAATACAAATAATAAAGCCATTAACCAGTCCTTTACACACATGGGGGGAAGCCTCATTTTCACTTCTTGAATGGTTGATAATATTTTTAAGTAATGTAAAAGGACTGAATATAAATCTGTTTAAAGTAACCAGGTGGCGTAGCTCCATCCGACTATTCAAGTCGATTATTATGGTCCCCAAATTAAAAAAGAATCGGCTTAATTAAGATCAAAAACTAGCAGTGATTCATAAAATTGCCTGACTTACCGCTCAAAAGAGCAAAAAGGAAGACAAGCCTCATGTCTAAAAAAGAAAGTCAAACAAAATGTCAGCCTTAAGTTCTAATAAGAAGACATTTTTTCAAAAGTGTAAATCTTAGCTCAATAAATAATCAATATAAATAAAGATCAGCAGTGAAGTGAGTCTTACCTGCAGTATGAGCAGAGAGCTGTTGATCAGCTGAAAGTCTTCACAGCTCAGAATCTCTCGACTGAACGTGAAAGTGAACAAGAGCGTCTTTCACCGTTTTTTGGGGGTTTTTTTTACCACAAACCAGGAGAGGAATGAAAGGAGTCTAACATCACGCTGGCTACTCCAGGTCACCACTTTTCTGAGTGCCAGACCGTCCAAACACTCCAACACACCACAGGAACAAGTCAAGCTCTCAGACTCCACATAAAGACGACCCTTGTCCTGACTAACACTCTGTGGCTGGATATAAACCTTTTTTTTTGTGTGGCCGGTCTGAGTTTAAATCATGACAGCAATATGGCATGTCATTAAACCTTCATTGAGTAAAAGAAAGGTCTGAAATAAATGTGCTTCATTTCTACAATGTATTCATTCAGGCCCATTTCTTTCTTTTTGCCATAATGTTATGCAATGCTGTTGTTGTGTTTAATTTGTTGGTATTTCCTGTTGCATGTTTGTAACTGTTTTCCTGCATATATATAATATATATATAATATGATAAAAATGCACTACTCTACTCCGGTCCAATTCAATGACACTGTTGCAGTGTGAACCTACTGACACCATTTCCCCTAAATAAATAAACATATAATTTTGATTGAATCATATGTTTTAATTGTCCCTAGAAAGGTTATTCAAAAAAGGAACTATGGGTTATGGTTTACAAAAATATTGTGTACTTCCACTTTTCTACCACTTGGTGGGGTCCTTAACAAAGTTTCAGCGGGTCTGCAATTTACGGTGCCACATCAGACGAGTGACATAAATGTTGGGCTTTTTTCTAGCACTGCAAAATATTTATGAGACATTATGGCTCACAGCGTGCTGCTGTAAATTGTGGACGTAAAATCAGACATAATACTTAACAGCATTACTTTTCGAGGTGCTGCATTAAAGCTTAAATCCTATAAAGTATTTTTATGCTGCTGCCTGTGTCTGTCGTTTGTTTTTGTGTGAAACCTTTTACACTGCTGTCTTGGCCATGACTCCCTTCTAAAGAGATTTGTATCTCAATGGGATTATTCCTGGTAAAATAAAGAATAAATTGCAGGAGGCCTTCTGTGAATTTGTTTAAGTGATGTTATATTTACATTCCCACGTATACACGGCTGCAGCTACACAGAATAATAGCCTGCAGTAAAGACTGAAGTGAGGAGGATAGATAATGCACAACTGAAAAAACATTACTGCAACTTTTTTCTGTTTATGAACCTGGGAATTTCTCAGTATGTGTACATGAATGTGTGACAATATTTCTCTGCATGTGCTGTAATAGAATACGGATACGGTTGCTATGAACCCAAGATGTGCAGCTATTTACCTGTTTTGATTGTGTGTCTCTCTGTATCTCCTCCTGACCCTTGTGTTCACTGCTGACCTTCTCCACAGAAAACTCCTTAGCATGTGTGTGATGTCTGACCTTTATTGGACATCCCATAGCAATGTGAGTCACCACCTGTAAAGAAAAAAGAATGACAGGAGAACGGATGAAGGGAGCCGTCTCAGGTGGGCCAACATCCACTAATATCTTGGAGGATAAGAGTGCAGAAAAAGCATCTCATTATTAGAATATTCTTTTAACATAATTGGCTTAAACCTGTCACATCTATTTTTGAAAAGACCCCTATTACATGAAACATACACACCCACACAGACACGTAGAGCCAAAAAGGAACACACACACACACACACACCTTGGGAAGCTCTGGGACCTGTGTGCTCTCTCCCACAGCTAAAGCTTTGCGTCTACCACACATCAAAGGTACCAACTCAGACAACACTAAAACTCATATGACCCCATTCTATCACACACACACATGCACACACATGCACCCTGCTGGGACATGTAGACGTCTCAAATATTTAATTTAGAAACAGGGAGACGGGGCGAGGAGGATGTTTAACAAAATACGGGGCTGAAAATTTCATAAACTCTTTTGTCATTAAACAGCGAGTGTCAATAAAGACAAGAAGAATCTGACTTTATCTGTTTTAGCTTTGTTGGTGTGACGGTGTACTACTGCCTCACTTGTCTGCTACTATGTGTTCACTAAGGTTGTATTAAGTAGTGGAAGAAGACAGGAGGGACGTGGGGATAAAAAGGAGAGAGAAGGAGTAAAGAAGCTCCACAACATTTAGGTCCATTAGCAGAACGCTTCTCATTCATAAAAGATGAAGAATTAACAGCTCCCTCTGCTCCTCACACTCTGGCTGGTGCTTAGTCTTTCCTCTCTGCTACTGTCGCCTCCTATCAGCACATCAGTGCATTTAAATGTGCTAAAATCTGATGCAGATTCTGTCTCTGTCCTCATTCAGAGGAATCCTTGAATTGTAGGCTCCAGCTCAGTGTGGACAGGTTCACAATCTGCAAAACTCATGACTTTGTAACATTACTTAACTCTACAAGTGTTAATCTTTCTCTCTGAGACAAACCTCCTTGGCACTTTTAAAGGAGCAATTCTCCCCTGAAAAAGCCGCTGTCAGTCAAAGCTGGTGTTCTCTGTAATCGATAGAAGCACTAATATGTGAAATTGGCGCCATGGCTGTGGAGAAAGTTGTTCAAACAGCTCGTGGTTTTGCCCATTTCACATTCCTACAACACCCAGCGTGCATTGCGCCCCTCCCTCTGAAAGGAACGGCCCAGCGAGAGACGCTGGAGTGAAATACTACCGTTTCGCTGCAGGCAATGGCTCAGAGCAGTACAGAATCCGAAATATGACGAGAATATACCGGTGGATCGTCTTAGAAATCTTCGGGTTTGCAGTCTAAATTTCAAACCTGACGATTTTAAACAAGACATGACATCGGAGGTGGGCGTCCTAGATTGAGGAAGTGTAGTTTAGCGAGCTCCATGGCCTCCGCCAAATGACGCCTTTTATGTAGTCTGGTGGAAGTTTTCCAGGGCCCATTGGAGAAGCAGATGCCGCCCTCCAAAGGCACAGAGCGAAATTGCATTTTTTTTCTACCATAATGGCATTAGCTCCCCCATAATAGAATGATAGGACTGAGGTTGAACTGGCCCTTTAAGAACTTTTTTAACTTGTAATTGTCAAACACAGCTGGAGGTTTAGATTTAAGACAATCTCTGTTTTCGTCTGATATTTGGCTGAGAGTTAACTGTTCCCTGGTGGAGAGTTTCTGCACTTTGTGGTGAGAGGTTTCACTGTGTGAATTATTTTCTTTGGTCTGTGACATTAAGTTAATAAGTGTTATCAACCCCTCCACCCAGAGGAGGAAACAATGTTGAGTGTGCTGTGCAGAGGGAGGCACATATGTGGGAAAAATGTATGTTCATGGTGAAACCGATTAACAGACTAACTGAGTGCACACACATCAGAAAAACGTTTGCATACTGTTTGCGTATACAGATGTACATCTTATAGAAGTTATAATGTTATGCAAGAAAAGTATTTATGTGATCCGTCTTCAGACAACGCCAGCAGCTCTTTACATTTCACTTGTTCTAAGTGTCATTTTGTTACACATGGAAAAATAAATCTTTAGTGAAGAGCTGCACGATCACATTGATCAAAGATTAGATTAAGCCTGACTGTATGGTACCCAAAGAAGTCGTTTCCTAGTCAGTTTAAATAGATTAGATGAGATAAACCTTCATTGATCCCACCATAGTTTTCAGTGTTACAATGCAGCAAATAGGAAAGAGAAAACTTCAGCAAGCAGTAATTGCATTTCCTGTTTTGGGTATGTCATCCTAATTCTAACGCTAAAATACATAAATAAAAGGTTCTCTTTTTGATAATTATGATACCTTTTTACACGAGAGTTTCACTGCTTTGGACACAGATCAGTGCTGCCGTTGGTTTCAGCTCTTAACTTAATTTAGGTCAAAGTTAGTTTTGAGAAAACTTCTAGCTTTGACTTAATAGTTGGCGGTTCCCTTGGTAAATTAGAGATTAGCTTAATGTCACTGCCTCCTCCTTGACTAAAGGTTTGCCCAGTGAGAGCAAGTACAAAGATGAAGGTCATGATGAGAGATTTCACTGAGCCCACTGTGGCTGCCGGCCCACTGACAGCACAGACAGATTTGGTATTCTGTACCAAATCACATCTAACAGCATAAACCTCCTCTGATGGAGCTCCACGAGACATATGGGGTATTAAAAAATAGCAACAACTGGTCTAATACCACTGGCGCGAGACTGCTTCTTCGATGATACGCCCCTGTTCCATTGAGAGGGAGAAAGAGGGGAGAACATGTGCAGAAATGTTGCAGTGTTCCTCCTCATCGCTCGCCTGATCCTTTTCCCGACTGGAATTATTTATGGACTGGAATAAATAGGTCATTTGATTATGAGCCAGGCTGGCACAAAAAGGTGACAAATACGACAAAAAGGCAGTTGATGAACTTCTTTGTGACACTGGAAAGTTGGAAATTGCAGTGTGACACACTTCATATTCAATAATGATAGTCTGCAGCTGTGGGAGAAGGAGCGCTGGGTAATGATCTGCGTCTACTTTATGCGCCAGAGTTCCTGTCCTGATTGTGGCAGCGACGACAAAAAAGTGACATGAGTTGTGTTGTTATCGTTTGCAGCTGCACTCTATGGCTTTTAAATGAAACCTGCATCAGTTGATTTTTGGCTTCTCCAAGGAAGCTCAACAAGCTGCAAACAACTATGACATATCATGAATTCATAAAGCTAATGTGTCAGCAAACATATTAACTATGCAGCAGACACAGAGTAACATTAGCATACATTTGTACTTCTGTCTTTATGCACATTGTTACGGCTGTATATGCTCCCTGTTCTGTTTGTCCCTTCTCCCCTTCTGTTCTCAACTCTGCAGGTGAACCTAATTGCAACGAGGTGCACCTGGCCTTGGATCAGTAGCCTATTTAAGACATCAGCACTGACATCAAGGGAGGCTTCTGGAGTGGGGACTGCTGTGGTTCTGCCGCTCAGACTGGGATTTTGTGTTGTTGTGTTCTAGTTGCTTTTGTTAGACTTCAGTTAATTCGGTTGTTAGTATTGTCTATAATAAATCCCTTGGTTTTGACTTTTTTTAAGGTGTTTCCTGTGAGTTTGTTGGGTCAAATGTGGATAGTTGTTAGCCCCATAGGACGCCTTAGGGTGGGGTGTAACACACATGATTGTAAGTCCAGTTTATAATCTCCTATTGTTTTTTCTTTAAAAGCTTCATAATGTTCAACAGCTAGTCAATAACTTTAGGAGTGTTTAGAAGAGTTACTGTACAGTGGGTTTAAAAAGATTTTGACCTGGAAACAAAGCTGATAAGGGCAAAAAGACTCAACTGAAAGAGCAAAGTTCTGCCCTTAAAACCAAAACAATGTAGCTCAATATTTTGTTTTTAAGGGCAAAACATTAAAAAGTAGCTAGAGCCAAAACAAATTGCAGAGTCAGGTGATAACACTCTGTGGTGCTCATGGCATGCAAATCCTTTCTCATGGCTCCTTTCAGTTTACCGATTGTTTTTTTATAATAGATTGACATTAATCGAAAGAAACCGAGAGCCTACTCATATACTACAAGTGCAGTTAAAGTGTAACTCAATCTGAATCACATTAAGCAGAAAACATCCACACTGCAATACTTGCAAACGTGTTGCTCTTCTGGCCACACCCTCTTTGTGACGTCAATTCAAAAGCCTCCCCTGCTGCGTGCACTTTTGTTTTATGTAAGTGAGCACTGCTTCAAAACAGGTGCGTACAGGCAACACAAAAAACTTTTTAAAGTTGGTAGAGCCTAAAAAGTTGATATTTAACAAAATATAAATTCAGAAAGGTGATTAAGACAAATAGGATTTAATTAGGCTTACTACATCAAAGTAAGCTAGGCTATATAGTCTCGCATCCAATTAGACAAATTAAAACCAAGGATGATGCTACTTTATAAATTCACAACTATATATGTAAAACAACTCTCAAGAGCATTGTGTTTACCTGTGAACTCACGCGCCGCCATATTTCTTGCCATCTCCCGCTCGGATGCGCGTCCTCGTGCAGCCCTGTGTGAGGGAATGTGTTTCACGTGAACGCGCCAATCTCAACTCCACACTATTCTCATTCTGGACCGTCAGTCTTTTTTCCATCTCACACACTGTCTCCTCTCCGTCTCTCTCCAGCCTCATGTTCACACCACCGCCAAGTCGGAGCAGATTCCCTGTCTAGCCGACACAGAGAGCCCGCTGCCGGGGGCCGGCGGAGTCTACTGAGCGCTGCCAGGATGCGGTGCCACAAGTTTTGGGGACCATGTTCGGTTGGATTTTATATCTGTGCTGCCATGCTTTTCAAAGGTAGGTTTGAGGTCCGCGCCGAATTAAGTTTTGTTCCTTTTAAGGCACTTCCTGCAGTTAGTGCATGAGAAACTTTAGACTGAGATAAATATGATTTTGACTATAAAATGGCACATTTTCGTGCAGGGGTTTGGTGTGTGTTTTAGTTTATAGACCGAAGTTAATATTTTATCGTTACCTTTGCTGCCGTCATTATAGTAAACGGTTTTAAGGCAACTTGTTATTTTGCATTAGAAACTGTTGCAATTTAAATTCAAGATTTAGACCTGAATTTGGTTGGAGGCAATTTATGCTGCTTTTCTTTGCCTCACTGGATTGAAACACTGTATTGGTTTATTATAGAACCACCAAATGTTGACACTGACTGCTGCATTTTTTAAAATGACAAATGCGGATTAGTTAAAAATGATTTATTCGTCTAGGAGTTATTTTTATACACGTGTGCATGTTTGCGTGCATTTGTCTATATATGATAAAAGGATGAGCATTAATGTTTGCTCATTCGTGTGCAATGAGATGTGCATGCATGCCTCTAATTCTCTCCTAAGCTCCATCCCATCATCATCACCATCAGCATCAGCATCTGTAACATCTGGGTTGTTTACTTACCGGTTTGTGACACAGCGGCTTTGCTGAAGATGTGCTTTCAAGCCCCTCTATGTATTCATGTGTGAGTGAGCCTGTGTGTGTGTATTTGTGTCTGTGTGTGAATTGCCACCTTCCACAGACCTAACCTCTTCACGCCAATGCAGTTAGTGGTCTTTTGGGAATAATGTAAGGGACTGAAACTAAAGGGAGGCATAAAACGGACAGAATAAATGCCATCCTAGATCAGAAGGACTTTACTGTCAGTATTTATGGACTGTGTTGCTCAAAGAGGAATAGTGTAGGGGTGAAGTATGTGTCACCTGTAAAATGCCTGCAAATACATCGAATCAGAGTCACAAAATGTGGGAATTTTTCTGTTGGTTTCTCCCTCAAACATTTAACAAAAATCTGGCAACAAGTTTTGGTGTTGGTAAGTGAAGTTTCTCTTTGAGAATTTGCTGCAGAAACAATAGAAATGAATGTAAAAGAAACAACAGCTATAGATGGTTGGAACTTGGAAGATAGATTGATTTCACCTTTATGGATGTTGCATTCAAGTGCCTACCAAATGGCTAACAGACAACTCACTTTTCATGGCCACAGATCTCCTCATTACTCAGTGTCATGGTTTTTCATGTTCGACCTTTTGGCAGGAGAACAGGTTTGCTCCTGGGTCTTTGGGCATGAGGCTTAAAGAAGCAGCTTGCAGGCCTCATATGTTCTCATTCCCTTTATTGATGAGCAGCTTTGGTCTGTGAAGGGAAAAACATATTATATTTACACACTCAGTCTGGTAAAAGAACATTGAAATCTGTCATTTTAGATCAATTGTGACTGCACAAATTTAGTCCCATTTTTGTAATGGTTATACTTAATGCAAAGGGCTCAACAGCGCCATATTTAGGTGTACCAAAAAAATACATTTTGTATGTATTATATTATCCTGACCCTCGTTCAGAGGATCAGAGTGGTTAGAGTGAAATTGCCTGGCACAGATGCTGTAATAATATCTGCTTGATTTCAACGCCTCATCTCTCTCCATGTCTCCCTTTGTCTCTTTATTTATTCTCTTTCTCTTGTGCAGACTCTTCCTGGTGCCTGCCTTTTAATTTTCCATGCTCAGCAATAGTTACAACTTTCCCAGACTGTACGCTCGTTAATCATCAACTTTATGTAAAGTGGACTTTTATGCCCTTGTTCAGCCATGTGTTAAGGCGGTATAGGTGATGCTGTTGGGCTACATTCAAGTTACTGTAAAGGTTTAAAATGTGAGACTTGGATAGCTACTAACCTGTGGAGCGTCCTTTAGTTCAAGTTCTTGAAGGTACGCAGTACACGGTGGATTGTGTTGAACATGCATAGAAGTATTGATGTGGTGGTCAAGCAATCTGTGTTGCAGCATGGTGAAAGTCTTAGCTCCTGGATTAGGATTAAACATCCAGTGGTTTTAGGGCTCAGAGCTCTCGGCCATAGATTATAAATCTCTCCTATAGGACTCCACGCATCCTAAACTCCATTAACACACAACACCATACGCTCTGATCTCCGCTCGCCACTGGAGATGGTCACATGATACTGGAAAATATGTGTTAATGGATTGACACACATACAGTGGTGTTACGTGCAAATGGGAATCCATTTCACATGTTTCTTATGGAGGAAGGCGGAGAGACCTCAAGAGTTCCTCAAAGACGTAAAAACCATCAGCGACAGAAAGTGCAGAGGGTTGAACGCACTCATGTAAAATTGATTCACTATTAAATTTGTCCCCTTGGTCTCCTTTAGTGTCCCTCATCTGTCTCTATTCATTCTCCCGCATGTCTCCTTGACACCTCCTCTACCTCCCCGTCATCATTACTGATTTTATATTTCACTTCTTGACAAAGACACGCTGCCCTTCTCCTGCTTTTTTTTTCAATTTAATAGTTGCAGGTTTCAGAGGCCCACTCATGTTGCACACTAAAATGTAATTAAAAACAAAGCAGCCAAACTTACTCTCTGATTCCCCATTAAAGAGCACAGAATCATAAATCATAAATAAATATGGTGTTTGATTTATTAAAACTATCCTGTATTAACAAAGAACACCAAACTGGAATAAAAGCAGGAATCCAAATGAACATCATCTTGTATTCACTACTTAATGAATGAAAATATGAATGTTTTAGCTCCTGTTATTCGCTCACGAGTCTGCCTTAAGGGTCTCTTACAAGATGTAAAACCAAAATGTTACTCATAAAAACCAAGCATCAAACATGAAGCTTTGTTGCTTAATTTAGGTCATCTTAACAACCCCTGGATGGCCGCAGATTTCCCCTCCCTTCACTTTCATTTTCCCTCCTCCAACCCGATTCCTCTTCCTCCACCCTGCCCTTTTTTTACATCCTATCTCCCTCATCTTTGCGTCTCCTGTTAACACCCCCATCACTTCTCCGACTCCTTCCCCCCTCTCCGTGTCTTCCTGCCTCGGTGTGTATGTTCTTAAACAGGTTAGGCATTACGCCAGCCACCTGGGTTAAGATGTTGGGTTTTAAAGCTGCTGAACATCTGGACGCTTTACTGCTGACCTCCTCTGACTCATTCTCGTTCTAAATGATTGATGGTGAAATAATGAGGTGTTGGACCATTGAAAAAGTGACCTTAATTTAAATCAATGCACACTGGCTTGGAGTAAGTGGCAGATTGGTGTGTAAGCTGCACACACATACGTGAATGCAGACACTAACAGATCCGTACACAATAACTGTGGTGCCAATACCAGTATCCTGTTGTGGCTTTTAAAGGACACTTGTTTCTGCTAGGCGTAATGCACTCTTTACAAACACATGCACAGACATAGACGGATGCTCTTTGTTGCATCCTTCAGTCCCTTTATGTTTCTTGTTATCGTGGGGTGTTTTTCTTTCAGACAGTTTTATTGCAGGTTTCAAGGTCGAGGTTATGATCTAAAGGGTAGATGGATGGCCTTAAGGTGGACACCCATGTGCAGGTGTGAGAAACACAGAGTCAGAACATATATTTCAGGACTTGTTGACACGCTAATGTGAGGTTGTCACCTATGTTCCCGAGTGATTGCTGCATGACTGCCATTTGTATCAGACGTGCTGGTTTTCAGCTTGATGCAATGCCAGTGAAATTGCAGCATGATGTACCTGAATGTTGTATCTGCTGCTAGTTAAAGACCTCAGTGGAACTATGTCTTTTTATGTAAATCATAATTGCCTATCCAATATTTACAAACACTTGTGGTGTTTGTATTGTTCCACTTTTAATTCAGCAGATGTAACAGCTTCAGCCGAACAGAAGTCATCATGTCCCTCTTTCTGCATCCCCCAGTCGATCTTGTATATGCGGTGCTATTTATTTTTTCTCCTTCAGTTTCTCCTGTGCACATTAACACAAGATATTTGCATCAAAATGGCTCGAGATGTGTAGTGTTTGTCTTGGTGTTGACTGTCCGGGCCCTCAGGGAGCGCCGGCCTCTCAGCGGCTTCTTTGTGCAGTGCTTTCCCCCTCCAGGTTTATAACTCTGGTCCCTCTGTCCCAAAGAATTACGGGATCACTGCCCTGTTGTGTTTCATACTGAATAATAGACTATACATTAGTCGTGCAAGCATGTTTACCAGCATTTGCTGTAAGATTATACTGTGCTTTACAGTACTTTTTTCTTAGGATTTGCCTCGAAAGAGTGAACTTGATGTCGCATATAAATTCATGTTGAGCTAAACTAAAGTGGCCGGTGTGTCTTTTTCAAAGCCTCTTACTTATATTCTTATCTTACAGACCTTTCTGTCACCACAGCTCTGTTGTGTTGTCGCTGTTTATTCATCAGAATTCCTGTTACATCATTGAGGGCCGTAGGGGCCCGAGGTACACAAGAGGCCACATGTTAATCCTGCCCACAGACTAGTCTGTCTAGCCAGCAAGTCGCTTAAACTAGTCACATCACAGCTGTAGAAAAACATGGGCATGTGTTTGAAATGTCGCCCATGGGCTTTTGAAGGGCTGCACAATATTGGAAAAAACTAACATTGCAACACTGTTTTGTTCTGCGATATTTATTGCAATTTCAAAAAATACAGAGAATTATTCCAGATAAAGGCGTGTTTTCATGTTCATATCAACAATTAATGCAAATTCACGCTGCCAAAAATCCGGCCCCATTCAGGGTGCGTACCCGCTGAACGTGAACTCACGCAGCAAAAAAATCTGCCCCATTCATTGTGTATTGCAAGCAGCCGATCCGCTGCTCAAAGCATGCTGGGATACCTAGCGATGCGCAGCAACAGCTTTTCTCCCTCATTATGTCGTAATCATGCATTTAAAGACATTTACTAGAAATATATTATCTAGTAAATACACCTTGTGGGGTGTTGGCTTGATTGATAAGACGCCTCAATTTGCCCCAATAAGTCGGGACACGAGTGTAGACGAATTGGTCACATGCAGTCGGTCCGCAACGTGACGTGTTTCACTTGATTTGCTTCAAAATCGCACGTCCTGTGATGTGACTATTGAACATGCACACATTGCAATTGTTAAATGATATATTGTGCAGCCCTCTTTCGAAGGTATGTTTTGAAACCTAGACTAAGCAGCAACCACCGTAAATGTAATTGGCCGAGACACCTGTCAATCAAGCAAGCCCACCTATCTTAAAGACGTAATATCATTGTGAAGCAACTATATTTCTTTTTTTTCTTGTTCCTTTCAAAGCTATAGTCTGAGGGATAGTAACACAAAGAGGGGAAATCTTTGGATGATACCCTCAAGATTTGTCTGACGCTGCACATTTACTTTAGTTGAACTTAAAACTGCATTTGTATTGAATGAATATTCTGGATTTTGTCCTGTCTGTAACATTGGAGTTGCACTAACAGGGATCTCTTTATGGCTGCCATTAGTAATTAGTAATTAAAGCAGCAAATATCAGCCTTCAGCCGTTGTGGTTGAAGCTTCGCTTTTCAATCATGTTTTAAGTCTGTGTACGCTAACCACATGCTGAACATAAAAATGCCATTGATTAGTTTTTAATCAACTAATAGCCTCTGTAACTTCCAATCGTTCCTTCCACACATGTTTGGTGACATCATTTCTGGATTTCCCAAAAGCATAGTAGTGCTAAGATCCTGTCTTACATGATAATAGATGACCTTATCTTCATAAGTATGGAAGCTTATCTTGGCAGAAGAGACTGAGGAACAAAGCCGTGATCATTCCTCTGCATGCTTTCATCCTAATAGCTGAAAGTGTGTGTGTGTGTGTGTATGTGCGTTGAGCAGCGGCTCAGCCTGGACGGCTTTAGCCGGGCTCATCAGAGGCCCTAAAACACCCTGATGTAAGAGGTGGTCATTTAGTGCTTTGCCCAAAAATAGCATTCCCGTTTGTTTTTTTATAGGTGTGTGTCTGTTGTGTGTGTGATAGAGAGAGCGAGTGAGAATGGGTCCCTCAGGCTGTCTGTGTTTGGATAGCCTGTGTCTGATGAGTGTGTTTGGAAAGCTCATCTGAACGCACTGACCCACTCAAAATATTCAGATGGGACGGAACTGCCGAGCTGAATTTCTCAGTTTATGTTAATGTGTGTGTGAGAGAGAGAGTGTGACACAGAGAGAGAGAGAGAGAGGAGGAGAGAAAGTAATAATGTGCTTGGGTATTTACCTGTGGAAAAAAAATACCAACCTATATTTATGACTTCACGGTTCACACTTGTTAGCTACCTTCAGGGACTTTCCAGAAAAAAGATCCCAACATGATGCTAACTGGTGGAAGCACTGATCATGACCACGCTTGTCAAGCTTTTTGTTTAATGCCTCACAGCTTAATCAGCTTTAAAATACGCTTCTTTATCGCGCATAAAACAAGAACACTGAAGGCGAAAAAGTGAATGCAAATTTAGGACAAGGCAGAATAAGAAGGAGGAAACAAGAGAGGGACATTTAGAAAGAGGGGATATCATAAGATTCTGAAAGGCTTGTAAAGGAATCAAGCTTCTGATAGCGCGAGATAAGGGCAGTTGAAATGTAGATAATGAAAAATGTGCTGTATAATCGCAAAGAAGGGGAGCATTGCAAAAATTGCAGTGGGTTTAATATGAGATGGAAAAGAGGTGGAAATAATTGAGATTAGAGGTGGAAAGCTTGAGAGGGAGGACGGAAGGAGGGAAGGAATGTGCTCCTGATGTTCCCCTTATATAGCTTATTACATTTACATATGACAACTTTGTTGTAACACACGATCTCACTCAGCTGTGAGCTACACATTTGTCTCACCTGGTCCATCTGTCCGTCCGTTCATTAATGTCAAAGTTAAATTAACAACACTGAGAAAGCAGAGAATTTCTTTATACAGAATTGTAACTTATTCAGTCGGATTTTTGATGCTAAATGCATTAAAAAGATGTGCCTTTGTAATATAGGTTGATGCTTCATAAAGTGTGTACATTAAAGGTATAATAAGTTAGGATTTCCTTGCATTTTGTCAACAACACATTCAAACTGGGCCCCTCCTCCTGGGCTCTTCGTCACCAGAAGCTCACTCTCACTCTCTCGTGCGAGAACACGCCCACATTATTGAATGCACAATTTTATAGATTTAAGGACAAAATAACTTAAAGTGTAACTAGAAAACACAGGCCTGAGTTAAAACATTCAAAATTAGATTAACAAGCATAAACTTTAAACTTAAAGTATTAGTGTTGGCCTTCTCAGTTTTGTTTTCTCTGCGGGCACATATTGCAATAAGTGTAGGTGTGTTCTGGTGGAGCTCACTCAGTAACTTTTTACCTGGAACTCAGCAGAGACCAGAGAACACTGTGCACTCCTTCCACCTACTCTCTGGCCGTCTGACCACTGCTGGATGAACACAGAAGAAATCTTCTCAGTCTTCCCATCTTTCACATTTATACAGAGCGGCCACGTGTGTGTAATTTCATTCTAGTCATACGTTGCACACGGTACAGTATGGAAATGTTCCCTTTAAGCTGATGCTAAGCAAAATGATCCTTTACTTGTATTCATGACTGCAGCTGTCCCGTCCTGACGTAGTAGTATTGTCAGCATGAATTTCCTCTAACCATGCTTCTGTCCTGATATTGTCAATTATTTTAATCCTATCAGAAACAGCAGCTTCCTTTCCAAAAACACAGACCACATTATTTATGCCCTGAGTATTTGAATGGCTCCAAGCCTTTACATCAGGGGCTGGAGCCTCTCCAAGTATGGACTGATTTAAAGCAGGGTGACAAATTGTTGGACGTTGGATGGTTGGTTGTCTCACCACCAGCGAGCACAAAGCATGCTGCATACAGAAAGACACATTTACATCTCTTCTTCTTCTCTCACATTTTTCATTTCCTCCCGATTCTCCTTCACAATTATCTGCACAAGAGCTTTCAGGTCCAATATTCTTTCAATAAATGTTGATGTCGAGAAACCCACAAAGAGAAAATTGGCTTCGTCTCACAGGAGACTTTGTGAATATGTGCAATGTATTAATATTTTGTTGGGTTCTGCCAAGCTGAAGTAAAAGGTCCCGCAGGGTGCTGCTGCCCTCAGGGTCCCTGAGGTGCCCAGAAGCTGTCTGACTCTGCTTATTAAACTAAAACTAATTTGATATGCAGACATCCAGGAACTGAGGGGCTACCTCAGAGTGCTATAGAAGTGAGTAGGTTAATGTGTACAGTGTAGACAAGGTTGAACACACACAACATCAAAGTTGTAACAGTTTAATAAAATGTATAAACCCAGTCACTTGAACAACATGTGCAATCAAAAACATGATGTAAAGTCACATGTTCTGACCTCTGGCATCGTTCTGTTGGGCTGTATCCACACCCGTGTTTCTGTCTGGTCCTGACCCCAGAACAAACCCATGTCAGGCCTTTAGCGCTCATAAAGTTCAAGAGAAGAAAGTTAAACCTCTCATTGATGAGGAGAGAAATGTCAATAGTTGGTTACTGACTAAGAGAAATGCTTTGAACAGTGATCAATTCGAGTCGAGGCCTCAGCTGTTTCATTCATGCTTCACCTCACCGGCTCTGTCACAGCTGTTTGGAAATCAGCTGAATATTATGTTCCAGTCATGTTCATACAGCTGAGGCGTTAAATCATGCCTCGGTCACTCTGTTGATACTAGGGGAGGGAATCGCAGGGTAACTCACGATACGATGCTCGATGCATGGCCTCTAATAACGATAATATCACGGTACAGCGATTCTGTAATAATTTACATATCGCAAGACAATGATATAATGTGCCACCACGAGGGGTCGTGAAGTAGTGAAAGTCAAAATCGCTGAGAAATCTGGTTAGAGCGTCATATATTCATAAATTCAAATATCACTATCTGATGCCAGCCTGTTGATAATTGTATTGCACGAGTCAGGACGACGATATTTTGCGCTAGATGTTTGATTCAACTATTATCTATTATTAATGCCTGTTTTTATGAAGGGAGAAGCCCTTCCCTCAGCAGAATCTTCCTCACAACTCTTAACAACTTTTTTCATGAGCTCCCTCAAAGAAGCCGCCTTTCTCTGCGAATACACATCGGTCTAATCATTTGCTAAACCTCCCGTTTCTTCATAGGTATCTTTAACTTAAAGATATAATCTCGGAGATTTCAGTTTCGTTCTCTTTTCCAGCACCTTCTGGCGATAAACGGTAATTGCAGGAGGACACTTCCTACATATCCATATGTCCACGGTTGGCTCCGGTTGTAACTCTTGATTTTCCTCGCTGACGGTCGCTTTCCTTTTTAGACTGTTTGCTTCATCTGAGCGTCGAGTTTGTTTCTTTTTCTTTTGATTTTCACTTTTGAAGTTGTATTTGTAGTCCTCGATCTTTTCTTTGTCTGTACAGCCATAGTAGATTACTGTTTACTCTCACCACTTGCAGAGACCGGAAAAGCAGCCGCTTAGCTCCGCCTACCCTCTCATGCAGACCAACCACTGCTGGCTGATGGAAAACGTGTCACTAACTGGGCGCCGCTTGTGATTTTTTCTACAAATGTCGCCACAGACACCCAGTCTATAATAACACTATATACTGCAAATGCAAAGGCTTTCATCAGTGGGCCATAGGCTCCATCACCATTGTGTTACCTCACTCAGTGATAGATAGTGACTTAACAGACATTTATTTAAATGAAAATCTTCAAGATTGTATCTTTAAGTATTATAGACTTCAACCAATATCGACTGAACCGTCTCTTTATACACACAATGCTGTCTAATTTTAAGCTCTTAACCAGGACAGAATGAGTGAGCTCTGTAGTTTTTGCAACAACTCAACCTTCCACTCAAAGAAACTACGCTTCTTTTTCCTGCTGCGGTGGACCGAGCTGCTTCACAGCAGAGCTCCTACATGACTTTCCTTGAGAGGGCTGTGGGAGAGTAAGGATTTAGTTTCTGGTGACAACATCAGACTCGACATTCAATAATGTTTTTGATGGTTGAGGTTGCTTCTTTTAATGCTGCCTACTTCTGTCTCTTGCCTAAGCTAAAGCCTTTAGAGTTTGGTGTTAAGGTATCAGGTTGTTAGAATATAATGGACGTGTTTGTTGTTTTACGGTTTTACTCCTAATTGCTCATTTGGACAGCTCCACTAATAAGTGACCTTTTCGTGGACCTGAACAAGACCCCCTGCTGACCCCTGACATTTTACTGAAATGACCAATATGTTTGTCATCGCAGGAGGCTGATGGAGTATTGATCTACTTCAGCTGCTTATTGTTAGCATGTGTGGGTAAAACACACAAACACACTCATCTGGACGCTCTCTTCATCAAAGTGAAGTGAAGAACGTCTTTGTTTGCGAGTGTTTTTAGACACTTAAAGGTCAAAACATCTCCAGTAAAGTGACATGTAATGAAGACTAAGGAGAGTGGTTCAGGTCAAAGGTTAAATGCATCATTAAGGGACTATTTTTTAAAATATCCCTCGCTAATGATTATTACAATGTCACACACGCTGAATCCATCTAAAACAAAGATGTATGTCTCCTGACATTTGATCGCCCTTTTTACGTTCCTGCTCGGAGGAAATCCTTACCCATCATGCTCAGGGGGAAAAAACGGAGAGAAGAATGAACAAACAACAAATCATCCTCTCTCCCTCCGACCTCCACTCGCTCCCCTCCCTCTGTTCCAGTTTGTTTGCTGATGTCCCTCGCTGTGATTGGAAAATGATATCTCCCTGCCAGCTTCTCATATCAGCTTCATTAGTGAGCAGGTTGAAAAAACCCCGCTAATAGATGTATCCCATCATCCCTGGTGTATGCCGCACACGTTTGCTTGCAAATTAAAGTTGGCACAGAGGTTTAGTTTATTTGATTATTTAATCCCTTCCAAACACGGCTTTATGAGACGAGCAGCGACGGAGACGAAGCGTTCGATCCTTCCTCACTGACTTCATTAGTTTAGTTTTGTCTGTTTGAACCTCGGTTGACAATTCACAGTAATAAAGCGCAGCGGAGGGACGAGAGCAGCTGTAGATGCGGCTGTAGTTGAATTTGTGTGTATGCAAATGACTCCGCATAGATGGACAGATTTACGACTGTGTGTTGTTGTGCAGTGATTTGTTGAGATTGTATTATTCTCTTTGCGGAGGCTGTGAGAGCCACAGCCGTTAGAGCACTTGTGCATGTGTCCATACAAACCTGTTAAAGACAGAAATAGAATAAGGGATGAAATATATATTTGAATGTGGATCCAAGGATATAATAGTTAGTTTGGTAGACAGATGCATGGATAGAGAGGATAAGGTCTGCGTGTGTGTGGTTTCTTCTGAGCAGTCGGAGGGATTCTGCTGTGCCGAGCAGCTTCTCGTAGCTCCTCTGACTCCGACCTCGGGCTCAGTCCCACCATAACTCTTCTCATTACAGCCTTAATGGGCCAATCAACACCGCGCCGGGCCAAAGGCGCACTCCTCTCTTCCTCACAGGGTTGTAGAGCTCCCTCCTCTCTCTCAGATGGTCGTTTTTTCTCTCTTTCTTTCACTTGTTCCTGCATTGTCCAGAGTGTGTTTAAATGAGGGAGTCCTTATACTGTTTTTGCATGATGGGTGACCACTTTAGCACATTTGATATGAGTGACAGGTTGTTTATGTACTCTAAAGTATTATTTTTTTTTATGTTTGTTCTGCTGTTATCGTCTGCAGTTTGTGTGCATGGATGGTGTTTTTAACAGAGTGCAGCTTTTACAAATATATTTGACATGCTGAAGTGTGTGTACTCCTGGTTCATATGCTTCTTACTTGTCTTGTTGTCATGATTTCATACCTACCATTCAGAAAGATCCTCCAGCTAGTTGGCTCTACAAAACCACTTCAAAGCTCTTATCCGGTGTAAAAAGAGATGTTCTTTTGAATCAGCCTGTCATTTTAATCACTCACAGTTGAACATTTAAGGCGTTGTGCTTTGACACTGCAGCAGCCCCCAATCATTAAAAGAAACTGCTGAAGGCCTCTTGTGGCTGCAGTGTGGACACATTCACAGGAGCACCAACCACTTAGATAACGAGCACGGGAAGCTGGAAATGAGAGTACAACAAATGACTTGATGCAAAAAATGTTACACAATGTGATCAGTGAATCCAAGGTCATTAAAATTGTATTCTGATTGTGTGTGCGTGCGTGGGTTTCTGTGTCACTGTCTGCCTTTATTTTGGGACAAACAGGAAGTGCTAAATGTGCGTGGAAGGTGAGCCAGAGAGGATCAATAATGGTGATGAGAGTCGGGCCAACAAACACATCATTCTAATCATCCTGGACCTTACGACTACACCACCACACAGTCCTGCCCCTCTGTGTGTGTGGATGTGTGTGTGTGGAAGTGTGTGTGTGTGTGGATGCAAACGCAGATGTCAGCACATGTTTGTTTATACATTATTCATCCAAACTTTCCGCTGAACAACACACCTCCCTCCTGTACATTGTTCATACGAAGGGCAATTTGCAGCGTGTATTGTGCGAATCAGGGAGGTGTTGGCACAACCGTACAGAGTTAATAGAGACCTTATATGGCAGCGTGTGTGAAACTCCACCAGGTAAAATATAATCTGCCTGCAGGCTGGTGCCAGCAAAGAAAGGTTAAAAGGTTATGAATGCCATTAAAGCTACTTTTTGGATTAAAATTCAGCCCCAGTACACAAGAATGTGTTCCAAAGTACAATTTGCAAGCAAAGGATAACCAAAGCCAAAAAAACTGATGGCTTTTTTAAACATAATCCTGCTCTGGAAGCTCATCAATCCAACGCTGGATTCACGGTTTTAAAAGCAGACGGCACTCCCTGCGTCCATAAATCAAGGAGTGACCTTCTTAAGCTATCAGTAGTGACTGGAGGGTTGCAATTTTGAGATAAACATGTGGTAACAGTTTGTTATGTTTGACAAAATAGTCTCAAAGATGCCCTTATTGGTGGCTTTATTGGAGTAACCATGCATCCTCTTGTTTCTGTTTCCCTCAGGATCCCTGCAGGGAGAGCACCAGAGGAAGCTGTACAAGGAGCTGATGGCTAACTACAACCGACTGGAGAGACCTGTGGTCAACGACTCCGCTGCCATCCTGGTGGAGCTGGGCCTCACGCTGCTGCAGATCATAGACGTGGTGAGACGGAGGGCATTCACTCTTAAGTGTGTGTGTATGTGTTTGTAGGGAATGTGGCGGCATGTGGAAGTGTGTGTTTTGTTGGGAAAGCTGTGTGTTGTTTAATGGAAATCTGAAGTGGAATTGTGCCTGGACACTTGCATTATTTAGCACCACATTACGGGAGACTTTGTAAGTGGCGATTACAAGGTCGCCTAAGTGCCACAACACAATCAGCACAATTCATCCCCAACACAGCTTACCGTGTGTTGGGGTCAGAATCACAATGTTGCATTGACTGGATGAAAAAAGAATTGTCTTGCTCTAATACCATTATTTTCCTTCCTGATGTGGATTCTGATACCTGTTGACCAACACCGGGTACCCCTCCAACACTAGTGCAGTTCAAATTATCAACACAAAACTGTACAAAACAACGATAATACAACTAAATATAAACAAAAGATCATAGTGTTCCACCCACCAAACTCCACAAGCACCATTGCCCAATCTCTCAATCATCTATCCGATCACATAAGACCTTATGACTTATAATAATATTCGATAATAACCTGACATTTGAAAACAAATTTGCACAGTCATCAAATCCAGCTTCTTTCAACTCAGGACATTCTTATTGCACATATGCACAAAGTCATCCATGCCTTTATATCCTCACGATTTGACTACTCCAAATATTTATATTTTGGTATCAACCAGGCCTCTACTCGCTTACAAATTGTTCAGAATGCTGCAGCCAGACTCCTATGCAGATGGAGAAAAAGGGAACACATTGCACCCATACTATCATCCCTGCACTGGCTCCCCATTCAGTACTGAATCCCTTACAAGATTGATGGTATTTAAAGCCCTTCATGGCCTCGCTCCGAGCTATATTACAGAGCTCATATCCACATACAGTACAGCTAGGCCCCTCAGATTGTCTGATCAAGGGCTATTAACCATCCCACGATCACGAGCCACCCATCACTTATAAGAACAGCAGAATCTCTTGACTGCTTTAAGAAATGCCTTAAAGTAATAATCTCGAAGATTTTCAAGTAAATAAATGTCTGTTAAGTCTCTATCTATCACCGAATGAGCTAACACAATGGTGACTGAGCCTATGGCCCACTGATGAAAGCCTTTGCATTTGCAATATTACCAACTGAGTGTCTGGTGTGACTTATTGGAAAAAAATCCCAAGCGGTGCCCAGTTAGTGACGTGTTTTCCATCAGCCAGCAGTGGTTGGTCTGCCAGAGAGGGTAGGCGGAGCTAAGAGGCTGCTTTCCCTCCCTGCAAGCGTTGCGAGTAAACAGTAATCTACTATGGCTGAACAAACAAAGAAAAGATCGATGACTACAGATACAACTTCAAAAATAAGTGAAAATCCAAAGAAAGAGAAACAAACTCGACGCTCAGATGAAGGCAAACAGTCTAAAAAGGAAAGCGACCGTCAGCGAGGAAAATCAAGAGTTTCAACCAGAGCCAACCGTGGACGTCACACATGCAACACTGTCTGGATATCTGGGAAGTGCAATTACCCTTTTTCGCCATAGGTGCCGCCAAATAGAACAAAAATCTTCGAGATTAGCACTTTGAGACTCACTTTTACTACCTTGCCTTCCTAAATTCATAATACTGGTGGTAAAACACATCACACCATCTGCTAGCCCACACTGTTGTTGTCCAATATTGTCATGAGATTACCTACCTGAAACCTGGGGGCTAATTGGTTAAGGTATCGGATCTGTGCATTGACTGACAAAGTCACCAATACCGGATACCGCATTTAAGGCAGTATCAGAGGCCAATAGTGATGCTGGTATCTGTATTGGAAGAACTCTAAAAACATACATACTACTCTGAAATAATAATGTATGATAGAGAAAAGAAAGCAGAGTGAAGAACCTTAAACACGACGATAACATGACTTTATGTCAGCTAGTGTTTTCAGTCCGTGTGTGAAGCTGTCGGTATCTGTGGAATAAGTGACACATCCAGCAGCAGCTTTGTGGTCTTCTGCTGTTTTACTCCTGTTACATACAGACCCTCTGCTCTGGCCTGGAACACATAATAATTATAGTCGTATATGACACACAGAGACACAATCAGAACTTCAATACATTCCTCTTTACTGTTCACAAGGTAATTTCCTTCCTGAAAGTCTACTGGCTGCGTCTTACCTCAGCTGACTCGTAGTATGTTTTTCCTTGTCAGTGTTCCATTGTTTTAATCTTTATTCATCAAGGGAAAGCTGGCTGAGCGTAGTTGTTATTTTCCTGCTCCACTGAAGCAGGGTGGGAAGGAACCCGGCTCATATTTTGCAGCAACACAACATCTTCCAGCAAAGCACTGAGGTCGCCGCTCAAATACATGCGGGCACAAACTCCTGGTAGATTACTTTGCTGCGTGATTGTAATTTTTTTTCCTGTTTACCTTGAAACTCCTGTGACAAAAGATAAAGTAGCTGCTGTGGTAACTTTCACGAGTTGTAAAATCCCCTTTGTGTGCATTATTAATTATTGCACAGTGTTTTTGCGCCTGATAAGCCTGCATACAGATTAATATGTTAAATCACAGGGACTTTCTGCCTCTTTGCTTTAACAGGGCTGTGTTCTGTGCGAATGCCCGCTGAGTGTCTTTCTCCTGCAGGGAGGTGTAAACACTGCGTATTTACTTTCCTGATCCACATTTCCTCGTGTTGTCTCGACAGCAGATAAGAGGTGACAAACTCTCCCCAAGGGCGTGTGTCCTGGTAGTACTTTGTGTCTACCTGATTGTGACATCCCTGACGCATTCACAATTTATGAATATTACCATCCCTTCCTCTGCCCTCCAGACGGCGACCCAGAAATCTCTCCAGGTCTAATTCTAAAAATTGCTGCTCTGATGAATCTCACATGAAGCCCTGACTCATTAGCCATCGCAGAGGACCAAAACCCTTTGAGACACTTTGGAAGCTGTATGTTAATGTATCAGTCAGCTGCCCACTGAGGGAAGAGGGAAGTGATAACATGTGAAACTCACTGAGTTTCATACCAGCCAGATGTCTGCTCTCATTTGTCAGAACAGACAGATATACCAGGTTTTTTCCTATGCGATTGTGTTGTTCCCAAAGGGCCTCATGCGTTACACAAAGGGACGATTATAGGGTTGTTTGTCCTTGTTCCTGGTAGCTGTTGTTGTCTTATTTGTCTCAGAGGAGGAGGATGGTGATGCATGATTAACTCAAGTTCTCCAGAGCCTCCAAAATGTGCAAGCCAATTGGACAAATAATCTAATTTACACACTGGGTTGTGGAGGTAAATGGATGTATCTCACAGACACCTTGAGCAAGCAATTACAGCTTAGGTGGGATTTACTCCTGCCATCAGTTCAGATGCTTATAAATGATACACTAGTGTGGACGCATGTAAGTGTTTCTGGGGCATAACAAGGATGCTCATTCAACATTATCAAATTGACTGAATTACAGTTAAAAAAGACGCCTTTCAGTCCACTTAAATCATCTCTCAGCAAGTAGCTTCTTCCTCCTGTATCCTCCAGTCAAGCTGCTAATGTGCTGCCCAAAATAATAATTATACTTTTTATTTGTATAGCGCTTTACTCAAAGGAACCTTTTAAAAAACAATAACAGAGACAGTAAAAGCAATAAACAGTGTAAAACAGTCGGTTCACAAAATTACAATTGAATATTTATGTACATAAAAGAAAGCAGTTACAACAATAATATAACGAGGAATCACAAATAGGTGGGTTTTGAGAACAGTTTTGAAAGAGGGGAGTGAGGCAGAGTGTCTGAGGTGTTGGGGGGAGAGAGAGTTCCAGAGGGAGGGGGCAGCAGTGGAGAAGTCTCTGTCCCCCCCCAAAGCCCGGCACTTGGATCAGGTGAGTGGGGTGAGGAGGATGGCGTCGGTGGATCTGAGGTTGCAGGTGGGAGTGTGTTGGTGAAGGAGGTCAGCGAGGAAGGAGGCGGCTCGGTTGTGGAGAGCCTTGTAGGTGATGAGAAGGATTCTGAACTGGATTGTTTGTTGCATGAGGAGCCAGTGGAGGTTTTCAAGGATCTCTGGTGGGTGAGTGGGTGAGCAGACAGGCAGCTGAGTTTTGAATATACTGAAATGAATGATGATTGTTTTATAAAAAATTTAAAAACCCCTTATAATTCCTTGTGTCAGTTCCTGCGATTGATTACTTTCACGTAACAGTAATTGATGTGCCAGGTGGTGTGCTATAAAACTGTAACTCATGTTTCCATCACAATGAAATTAAAGTAAAAAAACTAAAACTAACTGGTTTATTTATTCTCGCATATTTTAGACCAATTCCCCTCTTTATCAGTTCAATAAAAAACACAGACTCCTGATAAAAGAGGCACACAAACGCACACAACTACAGAAGCCCTTAGCGGACATACATCCGTACATTTTATTTACTCAGTTTTCCCGTGATTATGAGTCAGATCTCGACTTATTTTACTCGTTATCTCTGGAAAACGAAGCTGTGTTTTCCCATTATAACGGATTAATTTGGCTTGTTTTGTTTTTTGTGCTGGTTTTCTCGTAATAACAGGATAAGTATCCTGCGATCTGGAAAACAAAACAACAGGCTGGTCACTGTGATATTACAGACCAGACATGCCATGCTGTCATTGCCCCACACTAATGATGCAAGTTAAGTAACAACTCTGGGGACACGAGTTATGATCATCTGACGTTACAGCCGTGCTGAGTCGTTGTCTCGAGATGACGTGATAGAAAAGTCAAGATCCCCAGAATACGACTGAAAATGACTCGTTATCACGGGAAAACGGAGTAAATAAAATGTACGGATGCACGTTCGCTAAGGGCTTCTGTACATCACAATATACTCATGTTGATTTGCACTGCTCCCTAACTGATCTTGCATTATGCCTTTATCAGTGAAAACAATAGAAAACATTGAACACATTAATATAAATAAGTTATAAGAATGACATTTGTGCAGTAGAATGCCTTTTTAATAAATATTTAACGTTTAAGGAGAAAGGTGAAGTCTGTCTATATTGTGTGTGTACGCTCACTACCCACAAACTGCTGCAGGCTTTCTGCTGATCTGACCTTGAATAGGTGAGTGAAGTTATTATATTCAAGCTATAAATGTTATTCGATCCACAATCCTTTTTTTCATCATTTCAACAAATTGCAAACACACAACCATACACACACACACAGACGCACAGACACACCACAAACCACTGGGGTGATTGAAATCCCTGAAGAGACAATAATTACTTTCAGCTGTGACTTTTGCTCGATCATCTGGGTCATCTGCACTCAGAAAAAGGCATTATAGAAGGGTTCGCCATATGTGCGAGCATTTTCAACTCCAAGCTCAGAAAAAGGACAAAATGAGACAGAGAGAGATAAACGGATAAACAGATGCAGTACGTTCCCCTCCTCTCCTCTCTATCAAAGAACCCGTGCAGTATTCCTGTTTCGCTTTTTTCACTGTGCACTTGGAGCTAAATTTTGGATGCTTACAGAAATGCTAATTTCCCCCTGAACCTAGAAAAGAAGAAGAATAGTTTTCCAAATGCTTCAAACTTTTTTAGTAAATGTTATTCTGTGATTTTTATTATTTACATTTATTGGTGCCAGCCCACCATTTCACTGCTGACTGCCATTGTTTAAATCCACTAGGACCCTCTGTACTTTTACTGTTCTGCAACCATTCAACAGAACTACACTTTTTTTAATGTTAAGATTATTATTTTGGCTTTTTCCTTTATTGACAGTTGAAGAGAGACAGGAAATGTAAGCAGTAGAGAGTGGCGGGATGACATTCACCAAATGATTGGCAGACGGGGGGTTGAACCTGCGGTCAGTGCGTAGAGGACTGTGGCCTCTGTGCATGGGGCGCCTGCTCTCCCACCTGAGCTGAACCAGCGCCCCAACAGAACTACACTTAAAATATGCAAAATAGCTCGACTGACTTGATAATGACAAAGGCCTCCTCCACTCTATTAAATATTGATTGCTCTGGTTGTCTCCTCTTACACAAAAGACAAAACTTTCTCTCTTCTTTTTTCTGTTTCTGCCCTCAGGATGAGAAGAACCAAGTGCTAATGACCAACGCCTGGCTGCAGCTGGTGAGTCAAACTTATAAAAATGGTGCATTATCATTAATTTAATCAATTGATTCAAGGAGAAAGTGAGAGTGACAGCCAATTAGATAGTTAATGGACTTAACGCCAACAGGCAAAAATTACCCCAAAAGATTTGAGCCAAAGTAGTCCGTGCAGAAATGTGCAAAGTCTTAAGAAATAATCTCTCTCTCTAACTGTCTCAGTACTGGACGGACATCTACCTGAGCTGGAATACAGAGAGCTACCCTGGTGTCCAGAACCTGAGATTCCCCTCAGACCAGATCTGGACCCCTGACATCCTCCTCTACAACAGGTCAGAGCTGCATTCTCTTGCTGATTCTGACTTTACTTATTGTGGCTATAACTGATGTTTCACAAAAACCAGTCTAATGACAAAGTGAGAACAATGTCATCATGTGAAAAATGTGGCCTCCGAGACTACAAAGAATGATAAACAGAATCTGCTCCCTTCAGGGTTAATGAAGCATCATCGTGAGTTTCAGCTCATTGTTTAGCTGTTCGTATTGCAACGTTATTGTTTTTGGTTCATGCTCACTGCTCTAATGGTGTCATTTCCATCTCCGTAAGGCAGTTGTTTTGAGTGAAAAAGCCCTGAAAACGTACTGTACATTACCTGCACAGCACCACGCACCAGACAGACACAGTTAGCGACTAGTTGGTGAACATAGTGGATCATTTATCATCTACAGAGCCATATATTCTCTTCAGGATTTGTTGGAGAATAAAGCTGAACAACTAAAAGAGAGGGAATGTTTGGCTGACATTTGCCATGTTGCCGAAACATTACTTAAAATGAAAGTTGCTGTTACCATCGAACTACTGGTTGCATTAATAGGCAACCGTTTGCTGAAAAGTTTGCAATGTCAACTTGTCATTATGATCTGATCTGATTGAACTCTGCATTTAATACCATCACACCAAACAAGCTGAAAGTCCACTCACTAGGACTAACTCCTTTCAAAAACTGGATACTGGATTACCTCATCAGCTACCCCCGGATTATCAGGCTATTCAAGCACTTATCCTCCATCCTGACCCTGAGCCCTGGCGTCCCCCAGGGCTGCATGCTTAGCCCACTCCTTTTTGCACTATTCATGCATGACCAACTCATCCACAATTCAAACACAAATGTTAAGTTTGCAGATAGTGCGACAGTCATCAAGCTAATTTCAGATAACAATGAGGCTGTATACAGGGAGGAGGTTCAGATGTTGACAACTTTGTGCACCTTCAGCATTCTGGTCTCTAACACCAAAAGACCAAAGGCTTTGTAGAGGCTCCCCAGCTTCAGGCTCCAAGGATGTACCATCACAGGCGACCTCTCTTGTTCTGTCAACACCTTAGCATTGGTCGGTGAAGCACAATAACAGATAACAGAGGAAGATTAGGAGAACCAACCTCCCCTAAAAGCTGCTAGTCAACATGATGCACCAGATGCCCCACAGAGAGCAACCCCAACAATCTGCACAACAGCCGGGTTCAGCAGCTGCCCCGAAGCTTTTAGAAAAGCTCTCCAGTGTGTTTTGAACACAGCGCAGGACATCGTTGGCACTGAGTTACTATCCCTCGAACATCCTCACAAAAGTCTGTCTTTGAGGGGAACATATTTAAACACATTACATGTCGTGGACACCATCTGTTTGAGCTCTCCTGTCAGCCAGGCACTATTGATTAATCTGCACAAGCACAACATGACTAAAACACAGCCGCTACCCAAAAGCCTACTGAACTCCGATATCTTACCTTTACTGCACTTTTTTTGTTGTCTTGTTAGCTGTATTGTTAACATTAATTGTCTAATAATTATATTTATCAGTCTGTTTCTTTGCTTTGTGAATATGTGTGACGTCTTCCTCAAAAGAACCATTTAAGGTTGACACTGTTGTGTTGTTTGGTATGCACAATGACAACACAGTCCATGAAGTGAATGTCACTGCTGTGTTCGCAACTTTTTTTCCGCTGATCCCAGATGGCCAAAAATAATTTTACAGCAGGTTTAAGTTTGAAAGGTTAACTTGTGAGAGACGGCATGTTTTGTTTTCTCAGTAAAATGTGATTGAAATATCTGTATAATCCTCATGAAAGAGCTCCATTGTATTACATTCTGTCTTTAATCTCCACAAACCACGGCAGTATCAGGGTTACTTTAAACCAATGTGATACATTTACAACCGGTCAGACAACAACTAAGTCACAGGGGCAACATGACTTAAGCACCACTTCTACTGCGATGGATAACTTACAGCTCTTAAATGTATTAGAATAGCTTTAACATGTTGGAAGGAGTGTTATATACCTTCATATAACATATTAATCTGTCAGTTAACGCCATCACTCAGTCTTCTTAAAATGCAGAACAATGACAGAGAAAGGCTGTTGATCTCTGTTGTGATTTGATTTGGACTTGTGTGTTAACAATAAAGAAACTGATGTCATAAAAGAATTAATGAGACGCAATGGCTGAGGCTCTGATTAAAATAAATGAGGTAGAGCAAGCTCATTGCACTTCTTGATTCAGGTCAGCCTGCTGCTGTTTGCTTATTCACTTTTCTTCGCCCGTTCTCTGCAATGCTTTCTCAAGTCAATTAGGAATGTAGGACAGTTGTTTTTCTCATAAACAACTAATTGCATTGCGTTTGCGGGCTTGTGCTACAGACGGATGATCTGGTCTCAGACTGCAGGGAAAAGAAAGGACAATATTGTTAAACAGAGAGACTTAAACATATGAATTAAGTTAAAGAAATAGTGTAGTTTATCTTCACTGATGTCATTAAGTGATTGGGGAGAGGAGCCTCAGATGTTTTAACTTCCTGCCCATACCTCTAAACACACACACACTTAAACACACTCACACACTTAACAGGAAACACCAGGACAAAACAAAGTGTTTGGGGGTATTAACCCAAATTTTAAAAGCTCAGCTTTTAGACCTGCCTGGATTACCCATCCTAATCTCCCTGCTCTCACCCCTCTTTCCCCCGTCTCTGCCTTTTACCCTCTGCCTCCACTCTCCACTCTCTCTCTCCATCATCCATCCCGCCTTACCATCTCTCCCCTCATCTCATTCTATTTGTGTCTCCCTCCGTCTCTCTTTCATAACTCACTGTCTCACTATAATTCACTCTATTCAGTCAACCCTTTCCCTCCATATTTTATTGTTCCCAGCCTTTACTCACCCCTCTTTATAAATCATCCCATCCACCTGTCTCTGTGTGTCAAAGTGTCAGCATGTTACTCTCTGCAGCTTCTCACACTTTACCTGTCCATGTCTTTCTAGTGTTTCGCCGCCTCTCTCATGCTGTGTTTCACTCTGTGTTAACTCTGTTTCCTTATTTTCCCCAAATATTTAATGGACAAAAAAGAATTACTACTGCTCCAATTGAGTTAACTTGTAATGTTTTATCTAACATATATTAAACAGACTGCACAGAAGTCATAGGTAGGAAGTCATGGTGAAACGTTAGAGTACAAAGCACAGGACTTTGGCAGCAGAGACCAGACCCATGTTTTTTTAAGTTTAGCATTGGTTCGGTCAGGTAAAGTTTGTTAACTTGATGTCTTTATTCCAGACAAATGGGTCAAAAACATAATATGGTTGTTTTGGTTTGGCTAGGAGATTACAGCCATGCCTTCATTACCACCTGTCTGGACTACTGCAGTAGAGTTCTGTCTGGGATTCACAGCAAATCCCTGACAGGCTCCAGCATGAGCAGAACTGTGCTGCCAGGGTTCTGACACGCACCAAGCCCTGGCAACACATCACCCCCACCCTCATCCACCTTCACCTCCCGATCATGCTTTCTCACCTACAAATCCCTCCATGTATTCACAGTTGACCCTGAGGGAAACCGTGAATATCTGTCTTTGTGCCAATCCATCTGGATAATTTTTTTGATATTTCACTGGATAGAAAAACTTTGATCTCCTGGCGGCACTTAAGAAAAACTCTTTTCTTCTATTCAAAGTAACATTACATACTCGCCTGCTTCGGTTTGGGAAATTGAAAAAAAACTGCTGAACTTGCAGTTTTCAGACTATAACTTACCTCCTTGAAGTCAGAGGTGTTGATCAGTAAAGTGAAGAGGGATGAAAGATTCAGTTTACAGCTGAGCCTGAGGGTTAACATCCCCCCTGAGGAGAAGCTGCAAATTTACCGTTTTCAGCAATAATATGGATTTCTGCTGGAAACACACATGCACACCTAAATAATGACACCACACACCTCTAAGACCTCTTCTCACCGATTCACAGTAAATATCTGTGCACACACACACAAAGGTACCCTCACCAGCCCTCCTCACACACCCATACTCTGTCACACAATTACAGAGCGTAATGGCACCACACACACCATTACACAACGAGCCATCAGGGCGCAGCCAATAACACGCTAGTCTTACTGTGTTGAATAGCAGATGCATTCAGGCTTATTAGCACGCTGCTCAGAAGAGAGCATCCATTCACTTCTTTCTTTTTAATATGAAGTTAATGATGTTTAGAAGTGCTGAGGTCAGATGCTGTTTGAATAAATGGGGTTAAAAAAAATCAGATATTGTCTGTGATGAGTCACTCGGCTTATATTATCCCAGTGTGAAATCTCTCATATTACCCTTCATATTTTTAGATCATTGTGCTCACGCTGACTCACACTGTCTCACATGGATGTTTCATGCATGGATAGTCTATACTGAGAGTCATTGATTTAACATCCTGACCATATGCATGTTAACTGCCCGGGGAAAAATGTTATGAGATATGTTTTTGAAGGTTTTCTACTGGAATTGATAACAGACATCAAAGAGTGCTGTATGTTTAAAGGCTGTCAGCACCGCAGCATCACCTATTGAATATAAATCGCAGACATGTTATTTTTTAATATTCAGAAGAAGGTTTTAAAAGAAGGGAAAATGCATGCAGACTCAGCTGAGATTGAAATGCATTTTTACCATCACGCTCTCCCACTTTACTGATGAGAACTAGCTGTGTAAGCTTTACGTTGGCTCCAGGCTGTCTGCAATAACCATGCCATGAGCGTATGCCTTTTTAGCTCAGCATGTTTGTCCGTGTCTCGATCGAGCCCGATGTAGCGTTTGTGTGATTATATTTGTGCAAAGAATATCCAGATTTAAAACAGCTCTGTAAGCCGTTGACCTCCTCGCTCATCAGAGGGAAAAGTCAATGGTCTCACTTGACTGGGGATCGATGAGGCAGATGAAGGACGTCCAACTCAGGTAAAACCACAGACAGAATCCTAATTCTGCTGGCACGAGAGTAAAATGTGCAACAGAGATAGAGTGCTGTGACAGGCCGTAAAGATGAGCGGGGAATTGATCGGATAAATAGATACTATGAGAGATTTTGTTTGCTTTTTTAGATGGATGGATGGTTGAATGAATGGACATATGGACGGATTTGATGGAGTATTTTGGTTCAGAACATAGGTTTTAAGACTCCATGAGGAAGATGTGATGCTAAAAATATTTTTCTGTTTTCTGTGAACATGCTCAACTCCAATTTTTCCATAAAATCTTGTTATCTATCTTGTTATCTAATTTTGTACTTTTTTATATATATATATATATCGATAGACATATATATTTTGATCTTTATTTTTTACCCTCTGTGTGCTGATTCTTTCCTATTGTATTGTACTGTATAAGCTGCTGGAGACTGAATTTCCCAGAGGGAGTCATCCCAAAGGGATCAATAAAGTTGAGTCTAAGTCTAAGTCTAAGTCTAAAACAAGCTGAACCAGCCCAAACTAGAAACAATATGAGTTGTGTTGCTCTGTCCTATTTATACCCTGCTTCTTAGAGGGGTTACACCCAGAGGCCAAAAAGACAACAAGGTGCCTGAAGACACCTAAAAACCTTTTTAAAACCCTGCTGAACATAAACAAGCTTCCCATGAAACACAAGAATTCATGCTCACTTTAAATCGGCAACATAACACGCATGATTTAATGTACAAATATCATTATCCCAACATAATGATTCCAAGCAGACTGTTCCCGCAGGAAGACTTTGATGAAGATGTTTAGAAGTCATCCATTCGTCATGGCCGATGCACAGTATACAAATGTGCCCTGCCCCTATAGGAATAAACATCCCTCTGCATATTTAAAACATGCTGCGCTGCTTGCCTGCAGCGTCTTTGACCAGCTAGTTAACCCCAGAGCCCATAATCAGACACAATGCCTGAGGCTGTTAAGTTATGTACATGGATGAATACGTCTTTGCTTAATGCTGGACGAGAAGGCGCTGACTGCGGCTTTTAACCGTAGATGGCTGAAATCTTCAGGGAAAGTTTAAGCCTGTACATTTTCTTACAGTATGTCACATTTTAAAATAAAATCTAATTTGTGGCGTTGATGTCGACATTATATTTTGTTTATATTACATTATTTTTTCCTCTGCTTTCAGATCTCCCTTTAAACCGCATCCTACATATTTATAACGGCACATTACCTTTTATTCCACCCTGTACAGCTCTCTCTCTGCCTCAGGAACACTCTTTACTTTGTGCCCGTCTGCGCGTGTGTATGTGTGTGTGTTCCTGTGCGGACAGCAGCAGGTGTTGAGTGAGTGAGAGGGAAAGCTTTGTGACTAATGTCCCACGGTGCAGGAACCTGTCACTGCCACTTTTGTCATTGTCGACCGGTTTCCACCTTGCTCCCCTCTCACATGTCCACAGTGTAATTTCTTGTGTGTGTGTACGTACGTGTGTGTGTGTGTGTGTGTGTGTGTGTGTGTGTGTGAGGTGCCTTGTATTAACACAACCTCTTCACTTTCTCCCAGGGCTATCACTTGTCCAGTTATATGCATATTTAATAACAATAATATGTGCAGTGCAAAAAGTTTTCCAACTTTTGGTCCAAATGTTGAAATAATTTGTCCTTAAGAATCCCGTGATCAGACCACTTGACTTTTTTCAGTACATTTCTCTTAAAAGATCCTGAAACAAGCTTACTTTGAAAAACAGTTCGTCGCACGTGTTGCACTTTCTTTTTGTGCCAGATTTAGTTTGTCTGTTTTTTGACAACTTTACACGTCTTCTAATGTTCTCTAAGCCACCTCTTTTTTTGCACCTGCATACCGTGAACATTATGTTCTCACCAAGTCTGAGTCCAGGACATGCTCTGCTGTGATGTAAATTGGTGCTGATTGCAGGGATGTGCACACCTTCAGATAAAGTAAGACCAAACCTTGAATAATTCATCAAATAGCTCCGCCTTGGCCGACCCACACATCCCTGCCCAAGCACCGCAAGCCACAGCTGATAGCAACACACACACACACACACAGAAGAGAAATAAATTACGACACTTAACCTCCTGGAAAAAAGAAGATAAATCATTTAATCTGGGCAAAAGGCAGGGACGACTAAAAGGGGTCCATCCACAAATTCTGTTAAGATGCGAGCCACGTTCTTTTGTCAGGGTTGAATGGGGCTTCAGGATGTTTCAGACACACTGACGTTATCTCTCTCGCTGGGGATTGTATTGTGTGTTTTGTGTTTGCATGTATTGGTGTATGGTGTGTGCCTCTGTATACATCTAAAAGAGAGAGATCAGTGTGTGGGTTTGAGTTCTGAGTTGGTGCGGATTGTAAAGTGAAAAGACCTGTCAGCTCTACAATGGGCTTTGTGTGGCCTTCAATGTCAAACGCAGGACTACGGAAGGAATAGGAATAGGAAAGGAATGAAAGTATGTGTGTATATATTAGGGGCATTTCATGCAGTGAATAAAAAACCCTACATGACTTTACAATGACATTTGCTATACTTTCTGATTACTGAAAACTGCCCAAGCAGCTCGAACCACATCCGCATTTATAGCAGCATTTTGCTCTGCTGCTATAGATGTATTTCACCTTGAAAATTTGTCCTTGAAATAGTTTTCTCTACAAAACTACTAATTGAATTCAGTCACAATATTTACTGTCAGTCACGTATCAATCTCCAAACCCATAGCTATCATCTAATGACAATGTAGCTTCTTGTGGCAACAAGGTTTCGAATATATTGGGGTAGACTGTAGCTCTTTGGGGTAGAGGGTAGGTCTTTGGGGTAGACGGTAGGTCTTTGGGGTAGACAGTAGCTCGGAGGTAGACAGTAGCTCTTGGGGTAGACGGTAACGCTTTGGGGTAGACAGTAGCTCGGAGGTAGACGGTAGCTCTTGGGGTAGACGGTAACGCTTTAGGATAGACAGTAGCTCGGAGGTAGACGGTAGAGCTTTGGGGTAGACAGTAGCTCTTGGGGTAGACGGTAGCGCTTTGGGGTAGACAGTAGCTCGGAGGTAGACGGTCGCGCTTTGGGGTAGACAGTAGCTCGGAGGTAGACGGTCGCTCTTTGGGGTAGACGGTAACTCTTGGGGTAGACGGTAGCGCTTTGGGTTAGACAGTAGCTCGGAGGAAGACGGTAGCTCTTTGACGTAGACGGTAGCTCTTTGGGTTAGACAGTTGCTCGGATGTAGACGGTAGCTCTTTGAGGTAGACGGTAACTCTTGGGGTAGACGGTAACGCTTTGGGGTAGACAGTAGCTCGGAGGTAGACGGTAGCTCTTGGGGTAGACGGTAATGCTTTAGGATAGACAGTAGCTCGGAGGTAGACGGTAGAGCTTTGGGGTAGACAGTAGCTCTTGGGGTAGACGGTAGCGCTTTGGGGTAGAAGTAGCTCGGAGGTAGACGGTCGCGCTTTGGGGTAGACAGTAGCTCGGAGGTAGACGGTCGCTCTTTGGGGTAGACGGTAACTCTTGGGGTAGACGGTAGCGCTTTGGGTTAGACAGTAGCTCGGAGGAAGACAGTAGCTCTTTGAGGTAGACGGTAACTCTTGGGGTAGACGGTAGCTCTTTGGGTTAGACAGTTGCTCGGATGTAGACGGTAGCTCTTTGAGGTAGACGGTAACTCTTGGGGTAGACGGTAGCTCTTTGGGGTAGACGGTAGCTCTTTGGGATAGATGGTGGCTCTTTGGGGTAGACGGTAGCTCTTGCGGTGGACAGTAGCTCAGGGGTAGGTGGTGGCTCTTTGGGGTAGACAGTAGCTCTTTAGAGTAGAAGGTAGCTCTTTGGAGTAGACTGTAGCTCTCGGGGTTGACCATAGATCAGGGGTAGACGGTAGGGACTTGGCTTGGGAACCGAATTACCCAACTGCTCGGGGCACATGTCCATGTGCAGACCCCTCATTCTGACATTTCTCCAGTAATGCATGTCCGTAGGGTCCTATTTGTGCATGTCTGTATTTCCGGCCTTTGTGTGTGTAGCATGTTTGTGAAAACAGAGTGAAAAAATGTAATTTCTCTTCAGAATGAATACAGTATGTCTTCATCTTCGTCGTCTTCAGGCAAAGGCTTCTTCTAAAGCTCTGGCCATTGTGTACACTCCAGCTAGAAACTGGTGAAGTTGAGAAATGACATCTACGGCTATCAATAAACAGATACCTGAATATGAATGCAGAAAACAAACCTAAAAAAAAGCTCAAGCATTGTCAGACTATAGCAGAGTGGTTCCAAGGTCGCGTTTTGGTCAACACATCTGCCTCTTAAGCCGTTTTCCTTCATGCTACCACAGCCTGCTCAAACCTGATTGGCCAACAGATTTTTAGTCAGTTACCTTCATGTAGGTTGTTCAGAAGTGAGGATAAAACTTTGACCCGAGTGAAGCAACTGAGAGAAAATCCAAAACCCATTTCTGGCTGATAAAATGGCCTGTTAAATATTAACTAGGACATTTCATTAAATTGCATTTTTAGTTTCTCTGAACAAGGATAATTCAAAGTAAATATAGTTCTGAGTCATATATTTGAGCTTCTTTGCCAGATATTATGTTTACAAGGAAACATACTGGAAGACACCGGCTGAACATTCAGAAGTTCAGCACTTTGCCACCAGCACTTTCTCTAAAAGTGAACACTGCAACGACACCGGAGGAGCAACTCTTCAATACTTAATTAGAGTTCAACTGGAGTGTGAGAGCTGAAGGTTAGGTGCTCCAGGCATTTGCTTTGCCTTAACTGTCTGTGCCGGAAAGTAATGTTTGCTAACCCAAGACTTTCATAGAATACAAAGTGTGTTGTTGTTGTTCTCGTCCTGTTTAGCATGGATTTGGCCTCTCTTGCAAGACCCTCACACATTAAATATTTGAAGCTTTACTTATTCAAAACCAGTCCATGGCCGCCCTGATATCATTCCAACAGGCTCCAAATTGCAGATCACTGAAGGAGGCATCTGTGGTGTTTTCTTGTTCACTGCTTTGGTTCCTATTGCTGCATGTTATGCATTACAATGGAAGTTAATATTTACTTTTATGCACCCTGGATTTCATCTGGGTTTTAACTGTGGACTCGGGGATTGGAGTAGCAGGCCTCCACAGATGGCAAGGTTTATATATATCACATCAGTGCTCACTTCTGTGGCAGGTTAGGATAAAATAGCAAAGAGTCTGTCACACTTTTTCAAGTATAAACAGACTGACTTATTTTTTTCTTTGTTACAATGTGACTTTGTAAAAGGGGGTCACTCCTAGTAATGAATAACAGAGAATTATTTTGTGAATACGTAGCTCCCTGTGGCTTTTACAAATCTCTATTGGGAGTTTCATGTCATTGTTTCGCTGTCAGGTTTGCAAATTTACTGCTAAAAGCTAACCAGCCGTGTTACATACCTGCTCATTACAAAACATTCAGGCACAGTTGGAGGTCAGCTGGTTTGCATAGTAGAGAATTGAAAAACTGGAGAACAAGACATTTCCTGCAGGAGTGGGTAGAGACCAAAAACAGAGATAATAGAAGGTGGACATTGGAACAAGCAACTTTATCATAAATTTGGAATACAGCTGGTTTATGTGCAAATGAGTGCACCATATTAATTTAAAAGTTAATGGATGATATGTCAATGTTGTGTTAATAACTGCTGCCCCAAGCCAAAAGAACATGTAATACAGGTTTACTGTTCTTTAATTTGATGTCTTATCGCACCAACTAAATTCTGTTTCTCATTCTGTAATTTCTTCAAAAAAATGAGCAGAATCTTGTATTTTGGAACAAACAACCAAGATGGCACAATAACCCTCCTGTGACTTCTTCTGTTACACTTTCAGATTTATTCACCAGTTTATTCTATAATGAGCCTGCCTCCCACTCCGCAATAGTATAATCTAACAAACCCATTCGACGTAATTGCCAGCTAACGCTCGCATCGTGTTGAAACCAATTAAAAAGGCAATGAAGACATTTCAGAATGATCACCTCCAGCTCGCAGCACGTTGATGCAATCTTTTAAAGTTCACAAAGCACAAACCCATCACTCTGTTATCCTCTCCTCAGTGCGGACGAGCGGTTTGATGCCACCTTCCACACCAATGTACTGGTGAATGCGTCGGGTTACTGCCAGTACATTCCCCCTGGTATCCTGAAGAGCACCTGCTATATCGACGTGCGTTGGTTCCCCTTTGATGTGCAGAAGTGTGACTTGAAGTTTGGCTCCTGGACGCACAACGGCTGGCTGCTGGACCTCCAGATGCTGGATGTGGACACATCCACCTACATATCCAACGGGGAGTGGGACCTTGTGGGTAAGAGAGGCACATTGTTTTTTACTGCAGGTGCAGCCACCAGGATACCTGGCTGTACTTCTGAATCTTGGTACTTGGTACAGAAAGTATATTTTAACAGACAAACCCAGTTCTGTAGTCGTCTCTAAAGATTTGAACGTCTGAGTCCTGAGATGAGACGAAAACAAACTTTGAAAACAATTGTTTGAGGGTTTAAAAAATATGGCACAACAATATCTGCTGTATTCAGGCTCCGTAATAAAGTGAGGTACTCCAACACCAGTCTCCTTAAGTCAGTTTATTAACCATTTTTGTATATTTATCAAAGCCAACATGAAGACATAACTGACCTGGACAATGCTTCAAAGGCTTTCCTGATGGGACATCATTAGATGGTTGTAGCTGGATGAACTAGAAAGAGCAGAGTCTTTGGAAGACCCCCCCAGTGGGCTGTTTCCAGCAAGGACAAAGTAGCAGCAGATCTGTTTGCCTGTTAACCTTGGGAGGCTGTGCTGCGTTTGATTATAAGATCAATCTACCATATAGAGGACTTTTGGGATATAGCATGTTCAGCTTGGACGTTTAGCTGGAAATGGGTGTCAGACGGCACCAGATGGTATGTAATAAGAATTTTTGACACACTGGCAGGTGTGTTGCCGGAGCAGATGTGAGAGCAGTGAACCACATCCCCAGAGTTGCAGTTGAAGGTGACATAATTCAGCTACCAAAAAAAAAGATTAACTGCAACTCAGATCCAACCTTATCAGGGTTAAGTAAATCAATTGATCCAATCAAGTGGACACCTCCCTCGAGTAATAGAACCATTACAGTCTGATCATTACAGAAATGTATCTGATAGTCTAATAGTAAAGCTAAAAGTTCAACTTGAGTCACTTTGTAAGTCCTCAAAGATCTTCCTGACCTGAATGTGTGTGTGCTCCTCTCTCAGGTGTCCCAGCCAAGCGCAATGAGCTGTATTACGAGTGCTGCAAGGAGCCCTACCCTGACGTGACATTCACGGTCACAATGCGCCGCAGGACTTTATATTATGGCCTCAATTTGCTCATCCCCTGTGTGCTGATCTCTGGCCTGGCCCTGCTGGTCTTCTTGCTACCTGCAGACTCTGGAGAAAAGATCTCTCTGGGTGAGCGGAGGGGGCTTAAACAAATACACACACATATTCCCGACATGAAATGAGTTACAAATATGTGTTTTTGAAAGGGGAATTTTGTACAGGAGCTTTAGAGTGTTGAAGGTTTTTAAACAACATAAGCAACATAAAAAAATGAAGGTGTTGAAGCTTACACAACTATACACCAACACATAAACACATTAGTTATATATGCACACATATTTGTCTACAAACATGTCCTTATCAATCATACAGAAAGCCATGAATACATGCATGTAAAGTCACTTTGGAAAAATTGAATTTCAAAATAAGAGGCTTGCCACTAAATCCTCTTCTGTCAGTGCCGGTGAGTTTTGATGAATAGCTGTCTGTAGACGAGCAGTCACCAGTTACAGAGTCTGAGGGGTTCCTGGAGCTGGTACCTACCTTGGACACGTCAGAGGGACCAGCTGCTGATAAATGGCTGCAGTCATGAGAACCTAACTGATTACATACATAAGTAATTACAGGAATGATTTCATAGTCCAGTGACCCTGATCGCATCATTATGTAAATGCTCATGTTCTCACTATCTCTTCTATATCTCCGTCTGCAGGCATCACCGTGCTGCTCTCGCTAACCGTCTTCATGCTCCTGGTAGCAGAGATCATGCCTGCCACGTCCGACTCCGTTCCTCTCATCGGTGGGTTTAATTTATGTGTTTGCATGTAACATATTAAAGTGTTACATCAAGGAGTTGCATGCCTGAACATTAGCAGTATATCTCCCCAGAGCTACCTCATACTGTTACTGCTTATGTGTGTTTACAGCTTGTGAAAAACAGAGGGGAAAACCTCCTTTGAGAACTTTACTGTAGTATCGATCAGCACATCAGCACACAGGCATTTCTGACCACTCCACAGTAACTGCTTAACTGTCCCTCTGAGCGTTTCCTGCATTTCCAATAAACACCCATGATATAAAACATGCATTAGTTATTGCTTTCAAAGTAGGCCAATTGCCTGACTGCACCGTATATACTGCATACGGTCTCCTGAAAAAATAATAAATAAAAACTTGTGTTTGTGTGCGGTCGTACTTTGGTCTGAGTAGCCCGAGGGCGCCTATACATCACTCACACTTCCCCTGGTGGAGTGTGAAGTAAATTGGGCGGCCAGAGCTAAAGCTGTCAGCAACATTAATAGGCTATGAAATGATTCTCCACTGGGCGAGAGAGGAAAGAAAGGTCGAAGAAGAAGAGAGGAAGAGGTGAGGAGATGAGTAACCTTTGGGCTAAAACTCTCCCAGAGAAAAACTTCAAAGGCTTTGTGTAGAAAGTCTGGAGGCAGACGTGTGTGAGGGTGTGTTTCGAATCATAACTGAATCCCTGCATGTAACATGTCAAAGTGAAATATACCGTACATATCAACTGCACATTCTGTCCGTGTAAGTGATGTAGCGCTCATGCTGAACATGGTTACCACTACATCAACGTTTGAGAACGGCCCTCGCTGACAAAAGATTGATAAAATGCTTCATCAATAGACTGATAAATCTGTTTTTTTCATCCTCATGACCTCAACACAAGGCCGACCGGGACATGTTTAGTAGCCTTGTTAAAATGACTCATGCCCTCAACAACACAGTGGCCCAAATGTGTGTATGAGTTACTGTATTGTAGCTGCTCGCACTCCAATGTAAATATATAAATCAAGTTCAGCTGCCAAAATCAGGCTGTATGTCTTTTTAATCAGAACTTAATCACCTGATCAGCATGGTGTGTTTCATTTAGCTCGCTTAGACTTATCTTATCAGGTTCAAGACCCTTTTAAGTTTAGAGATATTGTATCTATAGGCAGCCTATCTCTTATTGTTCCTCCAAAAAGAGAGAAAAATCATTGAGCCAAATCTTTTACCACTGTTTTCTATTTCCTGCCTCTCCTCTCTCCCCAAATTTTTAAAAGCATCCATCTTTCTTTTCAATGCTGTAACAAATAAAGGGCACAATGCCTGTCCAAGTTTGACTTTGCTGGCTCTGCAGCAAAGTCGTGTAGTCGTGTTCAGCTGTTAGCCCTTCTTTGTTCAGTCACAAGCAAACAAGAGAAATGAGGGCAGGCCCTCAGATATGTGTTTGTGTGTGCACATGTTTGGAAAGAGCACAGTGTTCAGCTAATGCTCCTCCTTACTCTTGCCTCGTGTGGGTAAAAACATCTCTCTCCAGGACCAGCACTAATCTCTCTCTCTCTCTCTCTCTCTCTCTCTCTCTCTCTCCTCCATGTTTTTGGGGTTTGTTTGCCCCTATTCTGTTCAGTCAACATTTTCTGCACAGATTCAATTTCCTATTTTTGAGTGTATATTTCCCCCCTTGGCAAACTTACAGTTTTCACAGTTGATCAGATTTGCTTTCCTTTCATGTTTGGGTGTGAAATCAACCTATATTTGGCATAAATTCAAGCTTCATGTTTTACCTGTTACTACATTTAAATGTGACCACATGGTAAGTCGAAGAAAAACATTTAGACAAGTAATAAACTCCAAAAACAAGTATTAAAATGCATGACTCTGTAGCTGTGACAGCATGTTCATGTTGCTGTTTTTATGCTCTCTGCAGCTCAATACTTTGCCAGCACCATGATGATTGTGGGGATGTCTGTGGTGGTGACCGTTATAGTCCTGCAGTTTCACCACCATGACCCTCAGGGAGGCAAGATGCCCAAATGGGTGAGTGACAGAGACTGATTTAATCAGAAAATCCTTCTATTTCCATTGAAAACATTAGGTACAAATGTCTTGGCTTTGTGTTCCACTGTCCCTTTCTCTTTCTCTCTCTCCTGTCAGGTCCGTGTGGTTCTGCTGAACTGGTGTGCCTGGTTTCTGCGGATGAAACAGCCCGGTGAAGAGCGCAAGCGGCCGGGGTACAAGTACCGTCCCACCACCCAGCTCCACTCCAGCACCAGCTCCATAGAGATGGGTGCTGTACCCAGCCTCAGTGTGCCCCTCTCACAGACTTCCTGCCCACCTTGCCCCACTGGCACCTCTAACGGTTCCATGAGCCTCTACTTCAGCAACTACCACCCCATAGAGAGCCCACACTGCCCGCCCTCCAGCGACTCTGGGGTAGCATTAGGGGGACGTGCCCACGGCTCCCCTTGTGATGATGCTGAGCCACCTGGAGGAGTAGGCAGCGGTGTCGGAGGGCTGGGGTTGGGGGTCGGAGCTGGGATGGGGGTCAGCATCCCCCCACCAGAGATCCAGCGCATCTTGGAGGAGGTATCGTACATAGCTCAGCGCTTCCGGGACCAGGACGAGGCTGAGGCCGTCTGCAGCGAGTGGAAGTTTGCAGCGGCGGTGGTGGACCGGCTGTGCCTGGTGGCCTTCTCTCTTTTTTCCATCATTTGCACCTTCACCATCCTCATGTCTGCACCCAACTTCATAGAGGCTGTTTCCAAGGACTTCACATAGCTGGTTACAGCAGCTAGAGCGGGGGAAGGAGGACGATTAAAAGATTAAAGATAGAGAAGAGATTAAGAGCGGAAGTGGACTGGGGGGAATGAAATGATGGAGAGTGAAGTAGGTGGTCCTCAACCTGCAGCCTGAACACCCCAATGGAAAAGAGGTGGGCCACTAAATTTAAATATTTCTGGATGCTCAATAAGCTAGTAAACCAATTAGGCAACAATCTATCCACGAGTTATGAACAAGTTATAGGAAAGACATCTTTATTTACATATGTTTATACTTTATAAATATGTTGTCCCCCTCTGTCTTGATGTCAGAGACAAATTAGCGGTTACCGGGGAGACTACAGGCAAAAGGTTGAGAACCACTGGGACAGGAGAGGGGAGCAATGTATAGATCTTTTTTTACATTGAGTGAGATATCAATGAGAGGAATATAGTGTGGCTGCTAATAGTCTTTACCCTGACAAAATTGTAAATATCATTGTCTTATCCGCAGTTTAAAACCAGCTTTATTTCCTGTACAGTGACACATACAGCATCACTGTCCCGCTCACTGCCTCTTCTCTGTCCTGACTGTAGCTGTCCTGTATGTGTGTAACTCCACACCAGTTCATACACCGACTGTTCACCTTCTGAACTCATAATCAGGACGTCACTGACTGTTTTTTCTGAGGATCATCCCCGAATAATGTTTGAGGCAGCGATGAGGAACCTTCAGGTGGTGTGCTTGGTGAAGATCTGGATGTGAACCTGCCGTTTCTTTTTTGTACACAGCTGTTTGCAGGATGCATATTGATGAGGTGGTTATGTATTTGTGACTATGATGATGAAACTTTGTAAACCTTGTTTAAGTACTGTTCGGTAAGTTTCAGTAAGTTTAACTCACTGCGAAGTAATATTATGTCTTTGTTTAAATAAGCAGGTAGATAAAGCTGGGTAGCAAGGCCAACATGATTGTTACATTATATATATTACATAAGTCTAAAAGGAAGAGGGCAAATTCAGACTTGGTGTATGCTGTGCTCTTATTGCTTCCCATTTGACCTTTTTTGTTACTCATTCAATTCTCTCTTCTTTATCTCTTTGCTGGTTCTGCCCTCTGTGTACATTTGTAGCGTTCTCTAAAAGGACAATCTCCTGCTTCCTTTCAATTGGTTAATGTTCTACCAATCTCAGAACCCATCAGCTGTAGTCTGATGATGATGTAGCCTCTGGGGACAACGAGGAACATGTCGGGCGTGTCCGGTTTAGCCAGCAGTTAGACTTCCTTTTTCACGTGCTGCATTGTTTACGGTCCAGTTAGAAACCTGAGAAGCAACCGTGTGTTCAGATGAAAAGTGACCCTCCAGATATGTCAGCAAATTAAATGCCATCATTTCATTAAATCCCCTGGAGGAGCGCTCGTTCATCTCTTACTGGTGAGTCTCAGTTTTACTGTTAATACTAAGTTACACAGAGGCTGTTTTTCTTGTATTTTACTTTAATTAACGGGTCTTAACTTCGCCGAAATTTCAACATCATGATGCAGATTAGTAAAGAGTAAAAGTACAAGCTCCGTAAGGTCTGTCCATAATAAAACTACTTTTAAGATGCTCATTCGTTGAATGGATGTCAGATCGATCATCTGATGATGCATTCAAGGAAGTCGGGAAATCTAAACGCTGACACAGAGTCAAGGGGAATTTATCTCAAGTTGAATATTTGATCTAGAACGGATTTTTAGCTGAACACACATGCAGATGTCTGTTTATAGAAATTAATAAGAAGCTAAATCGTTGTCAGATAACGCTGATGGGAGCCGGGATGTCATTACGGCGCATTATGTTCCACCTGCTTTTGCTCTCCTCAAGGACTATTTTTCCTGTATACGCCGCAGCCTGCTGATACGTGATTGGTCAATATTACTCGGACTACGGAAGCATACTACAAACAGAAGCAGAAACACTTGCCATCCCTAAAATCCACGTCCCTGCCTACAGATTCTACATTTCTGTGTATCTGTAAATAGAGATTAACGTACTACTGACTCAGTAGTCACTGCAGGCTTGAGAGAGTTTCACTACCAGACAAGAACTCGTCATTGTTGGTTTAAATGAGACGTTTCACTCTGAATTTTGATGTTTTCTCTTTCACTTCCTTTCACAGAGCATTGAACATAAATTGACACAAGTGTAGAGGTATTTTCTTTATATGATAGTAGAATTGCTCAATTAGGATCATTTTGTTTTGCCTGTTTTTTTTTTATTTAAAATAATCTGTAATGTAACAAGAATATTTTGGGAAACATTATGTTGTATCCAAAAAACACTGTGTTGACTGGTATTTACTGGTGTTTACCAGTAACAAGAAATGCGCAGACGTCTCTTACAAGTCATCAGAGTTTACTGAAGGAAGCAGATCAAGTGAAAGTCTATCTGCTTTTAAATTACCTTTATAAATGTAGCTTGAAAAGATGAGCAGGCGTTTGTTCTTGTTGGATTTCACTGTACATAAATGGTCACTGAAGATGAAGAGGGCTTTGACCTTTGAACCCTGGCAGTAACCAGAGGCTGGACTGCCAACAGGAAACTTCACACCCCCGTCTACCACTGTATCACTGGAGATCATACTGTAGATTTAAAACACTGTCAGTAAGTTTCGTCTGTGTTTTTTAGACTTAGTTCCACCTCCACCTCCCAGCCACCTCTTCTAGTTACATCACTGGTCTCTGTACTCGTTTCTCTGTTATTCAGTGTGAGTATTTTTGCTCTCTATGTTAATAAAAGTTTATTTATTCTCTGTACATCAGGCTCTGGATGGATCTGTGGGGCTTTAATGTGGAGGGAGGGGATTTGATTGGTGCAGTCTCAGAAGAAGTTGCCAAAAGGTGCAGAATTAATTAATTAGGAAAATACAAAGAGAGTTGGACTGATTAATAATAACATAATCCCTATTTAACAGATGTCTGCACACGAATCATCTCCTGACAAAAGCCGACAAGTGCAGAGATTGAATGTCGAATTTAAAGATGAGCGCATCCACAAACAACATCAGCGTCACTGATAATTTGGAAGACTAATGAGACATTAAAGTGTCGGGTGTTTGTGTCACACAGGGCTCTTAATCTCCAGCTTTTATCATTGTGATGTATTCACTGTGTCGTCATGTTTAATGGGACGGGATGTGCTAACCTTGAAAGGAAGGAGAGAAGTCATAAAATCAAGCAGGATCCATTTGCCTGAGCAAAGACGGGTCAAACAGTTACAGGATGCGGTCAGGACAGGACAGATACTACAGTAGAAATTCTCTTTGGTCTCACATATGGAGGGGAAGTCATATTAATGGGAGATAAAATCGAAGCTGAAATTTGCCGCACACAAACATAACATGCGAGAGGAGGAATGTGGGGCATGTTTCTCTTCTGTGGTCGAGGAAATAAGCTCTGATGTCTTTTTTGTGTGGCCAACAAAGCTTCCTCTCAACTTCCAGTTGTTTGATGTTTTGTGGATGAGCTCCAATCGTGAAGACAGCAGAGCGCACATCGCAGGCAGAATGGCTGGTGCTTTAATTCCTTTAAGGGAAATAATGTTTCAGTTTAGTATGCCTGCAGACTGTGGGGACAAAACAAAACCTTAATTAAAGGTAATAAGGAGTCACAAGGATCTTTTCTTTTAAGTGGCTGAACTGCAAATAGAAATTAAACTCCATTATCTTTTTTTTTCGTTTTATAAAATTAAAGTAATAAATTTATTAATTAAAGTAGTTAATACACATTTACGTAAACCAGCTAAGACTAAATGATACCCGCCGGACAATCACAGTAATGCTCAGCACAGCCAATGCTCCTCATTTTGTATGTGTGTGTTTGTTTAACATACACCTGCCTAATATTGTGTAGGTCCCCTTTTGCCGCCGAAAGAGCCCTGACCCGTCGAGACATGGACTCCTCTAAACCTCTGAAGGTGTGCTGAGGTATCCGGCACCAAGACGTTAGCAGCAGATCCTCTAAGTCCTGTAAGTTGCGAGGCGGGGCCTCCATGGATCGGACTTGTTTGTCCAGCACATCCCACAGATTGGATCGATGTCTGAGGAATTTGAAGGCCGAGTGGACACCTTGAAGAGAAATCATCCCTGAATCATTTTTAGTGTAGCCATCACAATTTGGCCCTCGTCAAAGTCGCTCACATCTTTATACTTGCATATTTGTCCTGCTTTCAACACATGACAAAATGTTCACTCGCTGCCTGACGTATCCCACCCACTGCCGGTGCCATTGTAACGATATGATCAATGTTAATCGCTTATTAAAGGGGCGTGGTGATTAAAATGAGTGAAACAAACCATGACAGACGCAGATGGATGACGTGCCGCTCATGGGCAAAGGGCTACGCAGCAAACTAATTCATATAACAAACTATACGTCAAGATATTGATTGGTAGTTAACTCAGCTGTGATTTGGACTGATCGCACATGAAACAGATGAGCAGCAGTACAAGTTATGCAGTGTTTTGTTAAATACAATTGCAGCATTACACTGGGGTGCCATTTGATTTAACGCACTGCTATGTCTGGCCAAGTTCTGTGGTTATGGAGGGGGTGTAATGTTTCATTATATCTGAATAACTTCGAAGCAGGAGAGGATGAGAAGTTCAGGTGAAAGCTGATTTTATGACATTAATTCAAAATGAAAACTGGTTAAAAACATAGACAGATAAATTGTGTACACTTGAAAAGGTCTGTTTAAGTGGAAAGACAGAGACTAACTGGTAGCAGCCATCAACACATAAAGAATATTACATAACCGAGGATAAACAGAGAATCCCAGCTAAAGACTAGATTATAGGTTAAGGGTAGCAAGTTCGTGACAGAGAGTGATCTCTCGCTGTCCATATGTCCATATATTTGCGTGTGTGTGCGTGTGTGTGTGTGTGTAGGTAGCTCTCGAGGCATTTCACTGAAAAACCATCCGCTTCTTTATATCCAGTGTTAAAGGTTAATCCATCTCTCTCAGTGTTTCTGCATGCCCTGTTTACTTTCTGCTTACCTTGGCTACGCCCTTGAGGTTTTAGATTGTGCGTGTGCATGTGTGTGTGTGACAGCGTGTGAATTAAACTTTTTACTTGCACTGAATCTAATTCACTGCAGCTAAGAAACAGTGCACAACCTCACCAAAGCAAACCAATTTAGAGGCTGTGTCCGTATTCACACAGTCATGCAAAGTGTCTCTTGTTGGCTAGTGGTGCAATAATGTTTTGTAGAGTAACGGCAGAAATCCTGATACAGTGCTGCTCCAATCTTTCTCTGTCGACATAGAATCACTGTGAATAACTCTGCAAAGCAAAGCCTCACCATATATAAAGATTAAAATATGTCTGGATTTATTCCAAAGATGGGACACAAGATAAAGACAATCTCTGTGCCATGCGATTTTGTTTTTGTGACTCTTTACACGCCTAAGGGTTACACAATGTTAGTTGTTCTTAAAGCCTGAAATAATCTGCTGTAAATCAGAACAAGCATTGACACACTTAGATTACAGATTACACATTTAAAGCAGCAGAAAGAAGCGAGAAAGTAAACAGCCACAGAAACACCAAGTAAGCGATGTAGCAGGGAGGCAGCATCCAGAGTGAAAAATGTATGGATGAGATCCTAAAGATTGCATGGGTGAAAAAATATATATTATGTGTGTAGAGGGCATGTGTGCGTGCTCAGCTGCTGATGCATCTGTTTCTCGCCTATTTGTTTGGCACAATATGACAGAGGAGTCTCTGGAGCAGGACTGCACTGTGGGCCTTCACCTCGCTGTTTATTCACATGATGAATACAGCAAGCAATCACTGCAATGTCTACAGAAAAGGAAAAAATTAGTACATGCTCATCCTCAATCTCTGAACCCATCGGCTGTTGTCTGACGACGATATAGCCTCCGGGTACAGCTGTCGGGCGTGTTTAGTTTAGCCAGCAGTTAGCGATAAACAACTTCCAGTCAAGGCTTCCTTTTCCATGCGTTGCATTCTTTACAGTCCAATTAGAAGCAACAGTGTGTTCGGAGCAAAAGCAAAGTGAATTTTGCTCCTCTATATGTCAGCAAAAGAAATGCCGTCATTTCTTTGTTCATTACATCCCCCAGAGGAGCGTCCGTTCATCTGTTTCTGGTGAGTTTCAGGTTCACTGTACATATTAAGTTACACAGAGGCTGCACTCTGGCTCACTTCAGCGGTATGAACCCGAAAAAGTGATTTACTTTAATTAACTTAAATTAAGTGAAGTTTCAACATCATGAATCGATGCAGATAAGTAAAGAGTAAAATAGAAGCTTTGTCAGGTCTGTCCTCAAGAGGACACTACTTTTAAAATGCTCGTTTGTTGAACGGAGGTCGGATCTATCTGATGCATTCAAGGAAGTCGGGAAATCTAAACGCTGAGCGGCTTTCGTGACGCAGCATCAGACGAATTTGTCCCAAGTTGAATTTTAGATCTAGAGCAGATTGTTAGCTGTCAGCATGCAGACGTCTGTTTACAGAGATTAATAAGAAGGTAAATTGTTGTCTGATGACGCTGATGGGAGCTGTGATGTCATTACAGTTGATTACGTTCCGCCTGCTTTTGCTCTCCTCACGGACTGTTTTTCCTGCATACGCCGCAACCTGCTGATACGTGATTGGTCAATATTTCTCGGCCTACAACCGTAGTACAAACTGAAACTGGAACACTTGCCGTCCCAGAAATCCACGTCCCTGCCTGCAGAATCTGTAATTCAGATTAGTACACACTTAACTTGAGTTGTTTAATTAATTCAAAATTAATCTACATTACGACTCTGGTCATTTTTTAGAGCTGATCTGATTCATCAAACAGTTGCAATGGCGAAAGAAGTTGTGTTTCAGATGTAAAAACATGCATAGCATTGATTTAGTATGACTGTCGCAAGCCTGAACACAATAGTGTTTGTCATGAGGGAGAAGCCAGATGTTCTAAATCCGTTTGAACCTTGAAATTATTCAGCAATTGGGGGTATACACATCAGTCACTCATCACATTACACACAGTTTAATTAGAAATCTGTTCACTCTTATTTTCCTCTGGGACATATGTGTGAATTTCATCAGGGAGCGGAGCACAGCAGTGGTGAGAGGTTGGAGGCACAGGGAACACACGACTAAAACACATTATGCACACTCAGATGCACACAAAATGAAACTGCCATCACACATACAACACTTTTTATCTTGCTGTGATCATATTATGTCACATTTAAGCTGTTTAACACTTCCTTATTGCTTATTGGTGGTATACATGATCTAAAGAATAAACAATACTATGTAGATGTAAAGTATTCTTTGGCAGATTAAGGCCCCGATGGTAAAATGATGCAGCAAAATAAAGTGAAATTCTGGAGGAAAATGGTCTACACAGATGCAGATAGAGTCTTTATCTCATTCTGGGAACTTTTCACCCTTCTTCACACTCTTCATTATGTTTTGCATGTCTCATATTATGTCTCGCATTATGAAAATTAGATAATAGTCTTGGGGAAAACAAACCATTGGAACAGATGCATGTACCCCAATCTCATCAACACTGCGTGGTATACAGAGCAAACCCCCCGTGAGGACAGAACAGCCCTGCTGCCAGACTCCACCGCTAATCTTCAGCGGCTTGAAATATTCAGCCAGACATCCACAGTCGAGAGGCTTCTGAGATGACAACATGTGAACAAGTGTTGTTGTTGTGTTTGTTGTTGTTGTTGTTTCATATCAGGCCGAGCTGCAGGAAGCTCTGATGTGTGGATTTGATGACACAGAGCCTAAGTGGTAACGAGGCAAAGTGCAAGACAGGGTGTGTTGATTCCTCACATACACACATGCACAAAATTGCAAGACACACACACACAAACATGCTTGCACACCATCAACATAAACGCGTTCACACACACTGTGCACGGCCGGGGGTCTGAGCGACACCAGATTGCATGTTCAGGGAGTGTCAAACGGTCAGACTGCTGAGCTCAGCGTGCAGCTGATGTATGCCTCACAGGGAATCAAAAAGTTATGAACCAAAACAGAGACACTTTTCTTCCATTTCTACATGGTTAATATTGCAGCTGAAGCAGGCGATATACTGCAGGTAGATTATTTTGAATTCCAAATCATATACAGGTCAAAGGAGCAGAAGGGCAAAGTAAGGAAAGGGCAGGTAAGTAATGAAATCCATAAAATAGTTATGGGTTGAAGCTCAGCACTTATTAGCTCTTATTACCATCCAATATGGAACCGACCTTTGTCTGCCAAACTGCAGGCCCAGCAAAAAACATGAAGCTAAGGTGGGTTGTAGATGGGAGGAATTGTCCAGCCAAATGTAACTAACAGAAAAACATCAGCCTGTATCTCCTCTCTTGCTCCCTCTGCATATTAACACTCCAGTTTTAATCAATCCAACACTCCCACAACCTCCTCTGGGTTTGAGTTGGGAAATAACCCTGCTGGACACTGCTGCCACACCAGATGATCATGTTTTCCCGCCTTACCCTCCAAGTTGGCCTGCCACCTGTCTGGTCTCTCACCTTCAAACACTATTCACCTCTCAACATTGCCTCTTGGTTGGTTGGTCCATTGGTCCACAACTAATGGATTGATCGTCAAGAAATGTGCAGTCATGGTCCCCAGAGGATGAAGCTTTCTGAATTTGGTGATCTCGACTTTTAATCTTGTTCAACAGTGAGGTTGGCATTTGTGGTTTGGAATGTATTTAAGGGATTCACAATTAAACTTGCAGCGGACATTCACATCCAAAACACTTAGAGGCCTTTGGAATTATGACTCATTGGACAGCAGCAGATCAGGTAGTCAGGTATCAAGACCTTCACAGATCATAAAAGCGGTTTTATTGATGATGTGGCCCTGCGGACAGAAGCATCAGATCACAAAAAGCTCCTTTGTGAGTTTTTACTTACTTCACTTACAAATGACTTTGTCTTTTAATTTGGCGGACTAGTTGTCATGTCTCCCTCTGGATGAATTGTAATTGCTTCGGTGATCCCCTAATTTCTAAGTGAATAAATAAGCTTGTGCAATACCTTATAACAACTTTCTAAAAAAATGAATTACATTGCCATTAGCTTTTCCATACTTTGTGATTAGATTTGATTAGCAAATGTTAGCATTGTAACACTCTGCTGGACATGGTAAATATATTACCTACGCATCATCAAGTTGGCATTTTCATTTTGAGTATAGTAGCATGCTTACGTTAGTCAAAGGACTGTTTTCTCCAAATACAAGCTGTGTCCCACTTCAGGGGAAGCATTTCAAAGGACTTTTTGAAGTCCGATTGAGGTTCCAATTTCAAAGGCTCCTTCAGAAATGGCGCACAAATGTGTCCTCCTTTTCCCAGGCAACGAAGGATTTATCGGGTGCATCCTTTCGCGGCCCAACGTATCCCGAGATTCATTGTGCGCCAATTCATATGAGATAGCGGACTCTTAAACGGCCGAGGAATACACCTTTAAATGTTAAAGTGTTTGGCTTCAACTCAATCAAATAGCTAACAATACAAATATTAAAGATAATTAAAGAAGCATTGAAACAAATTATCTTTAAAATAATAGGTTAAGTTACACAACGTTAGTTATGATAGCTAGTTAGCCCACTAGCTACCTGTTTCTAGCCAACAGGAGCTGCATTTGGGGACACAAGGGTAAGGTTGGGAACACCTCGTGACACAATCAGGAAATCCCCGGCTATGAAGGACTCATCCTCCATGAGCCGCGTCCTACAAAGGATGCATCCCCCGAATTGAGACACAGCTACAGCCTCAGAGGGCTGCTAGCATGCTAGCAAGTTGCCAGCATATAAGCTAGCTGTGCTCTCTAAGTACTGTCTCTTCTGTTAAGTTCGGGTCTTGTTTTCCACTGTCGTCTATGTCTTTTTCTGTCCGTTTGATGGGCTATTTTTCTCTTTTCTCTTCTGAAACTCATTTGTTGTTTTATATTTTTCTGTCTGTGCTGTGCGCTGTTCCGTTTCAGTGTTTCATTAAGGCATTTTTTAATCAATTCTGTCGTGACACTTTCATTACTGTAATAAGCTGTGATTCATTTCAGTGGGTGGGAAAAAGGGACAGCCTGAATGCTAATGTGACGCATCACCAAATTAGAGAGCAGCAGCGGGGTTGGCTGGACAGCGAGTCCTATCATCCATCAGTCTTGTCTCCTCTCACTTTCGTCATTGTTTTCCTGACGGAGCAGAGCACTCTTTCCTCTCTGTGGGCCAGAGGTCTGCATAACTGTCTACTTGGCTCCGTCTGCAGGCTGGAAACAAAACATGGGTTTTATATGTGAGAAGTGTAAATCCCCCTGAAGAGATATGGCATGCAGTTAAATGAGTCAAATGATATTCATATTCATGGCACACAAAAACTAATGAGTGCATCATTTTCAAATACGTACAATGGAGCCTGCCAAGTGATGATCCTGCCAAGTTTCAAGGACAACCACAGAGAAAGCAGACTTCTGAAACAGTCAAGAGTGTTACAACCAAGATTCAAGCATAACCAAAAACCTAAACACTATGAAAACAGCTGAAGGAAGCCTTTGAACTTTAAGCTGGGAAAGATGCCACAGCCAATCACATCAAAGCGATTAAACAATCTTCCATCTAATATTGAAGCTATTAGTTCCAGTGTGTGCTCAGGAGCTCTGGGGACACACTGCAGGTCACACTTTTTATGTCTGCATTTAAAGGAAAGGAACCGCTCTTTTATTGTGAAATAAAATGTTCTATAAAAATGACAGGAACAGCAGGGAATGTGATTAACCTTCCCAAAGACAGGCCTAAATCCGGAGAGCAAACATGCACATGTATAAATATCGCAACTGGAAAACAAGCAAGGATCCACAAACAAACTAAAACAGTACAAGCATGAATCTCTCTCTTGCAGCAGCGAATATGAGATGATGAATGAGCCATAATCCACAGGCATAAAGTAATCTGAGTGAGTGTGCATTTGGATTATCAGTCTGGAACTAATCTGAAACACTTCTCAAACTGGTTGATTAAGGGGTCATGGAAGAGCTTCAGCCATGTGGAGATGCAGTGTATCAGTATTTTCCTCAGTGTTGTGAGGATGAATGGAAGCAGAAGATTTGTCACTGAGCTTTTAGACCCAACAGGTGCGGACCAATATTTGTTCAGCTTCAGCCGGATATCTGTGGCAGCAATTTAAATTCTAGTCCTGAGTTTACCTCATCTGTCAGATGTCAAGCATGAAACTTTTTCCTATTCTCATTGGCTGCTATTTGGAGTTCCTGTGAGGGCTGCAACCGAAAAGTGTCAGTGTTACTTTTTATCATCATGATGAATATGTGACAGCTGTTATGGCAAGTCTATTTGCACCCTGATCACATAGGATGTGCAAAATCCACTTTTCTGTTGTCTCTATGTTCTGTCAGTCTTCCAGCTGAACCAATAAATGTATTTATGGATATAAATTAAATAGATTGGCATTCTGGGCTTTCTTAGACATAATCTAACACACTATTGAATGGATTACCATGACATTGGTACAGATACCAGTAGTGCACGTTTAATTCTAAGGACGCTGTTGATTCATTAATATTTTAGCAGCAGCAGGTTTAGATTCATCAGATAATTTGTCTAATACCTCAGATTACAACCACACACCTCTACTGCTATATATTATATAGGATATATTCCCATCCACCTTGGTTGTCCTTTCTTCAGTTTCAGTCAGCTCATGTTAGCGTTAACGGGCTAAAATAAGATGGTAAACATGGTAAATGTTATGTCTTCTGAGTCATTGTGAACATTTTAGCATGTTGATATTAGCATTAGCTAAAAAGAGACTTGTAATAAGTGAATTAAACCATGTGGATACCGTGATTGAAAAAGTTTCAGGAGGCCCAGATTTCCTTCACCAAGTAAGATGAAACTCTCAAGTGCTGTAAAGAAACTATAAGAGAGCTACATATCAGCTATAGAGAAATAGGTTGCTTTGTCATGAGGAGATTGTATTCTGATGTATCAGTGTAACAAAGTTCAGCTACAGAGAGAAGTTCAAACACTGACATCTGACATTTATAATTGAAATTGTAACTTTTTTCAAAAATGATTTAGCAATATCCTATGACCCACCCAGTATCCCTACAAGGGTAAAGAGAGGGTCCACTGGTCAGGACGGAATCAGCATTGTTCTTCCTGTATCTCCTGATTGGTCAGAGCCTCCTTTCCAAATACCCTGAAATAAACTTTCCTTCAGAGGCTGAGTAGTGTGATACCCCTTTAGTTGGAGCACATCCTCTGGTCACCCCTTTTTTTAAAATGGGAGCCACCCCCCGGTCTACCATTTCACAGGCACTGTCCTAGATCTCCACACGACATTGAAGAGGCATGTCAGCGAAGACGGCCAAATAGTGTCCTGAGCTTCAGCATCTCAGGGAGAATCTCATCTACACCTGGCAGCTTGCCACTGAGCAGCTTCTTGACTACCTTAGTGACCTCTGCCAAACATATGGGTAAGGCTTTCCCCTGGATCTTGGAAACTCCGGCTCCTCATCAGAGGAAGTGCTGGTTGGGTTCAGAGGAGTTCCTCAAAGTGTTCTCTCCACCAATCAACAATATCCCAGTCCAGGTGAGCAGTGCTTGTCCAGTACTGAAGCCAGCCTGAGCCAAGCCCTGTTTTTCCCTTCTAAGTCGTCAGTTTACCAGAACTTCCTTGAGGCCAACCAAAAGTCCTTCAACATAGCCTCCCAGAACTCCTCCACACCAGGTTTTTGCATCCAATCTTTGGCCATGGGTTCATTATGGCCAATCCATGGAAGATCCCCAGGAGAACTATTCAGTCCCTAGGCAGAACCCTTTTCAGGACTCTGCCCAGAGAATCCAAGAAGGCGGCGTACTCTGAGCTCCTATTTGGTGGATAGGCAAACAACAGTCAGGGCCTTCATATGCAACTTACAGTCGTAAAGAAGTGACCCTTTCATTTCTTGGAGAGAACTCCAACTCAGTGGCACATAGCTAGGGGCTTTTGAGTATCCTCACACCTGCCGACTGCCTTTCACCTCAGCCTCAGGAAAAGGAGAGAGTCCAGCCCCTCTCCAGGAGTTTGGTTCAAGAACCAGCGCTGTGCATGGATGTGAGCCCAGCTATATCTAGCTGGTAATGCTCCACCATCCGTAATCGCCGTAACTTTTGGGTTCCTATGTTCCGAGAGCCTGGGGATCATAAGCTTCGGGCTGAAAAAAGTTTATTTCACAGGGTAGCTGGGCTCAGCCTTGTGAGGAGCTCAGAGATCTGGAGGGAGCTCAGATGAGAGCTGCTACTCCTTGGCGTCGGAAGGAGCCAGTTGAGGTGGTTTGGGCATCTGATTAGAATGCCTCCTGGACTCGTCCCTTTGGAGGTTTTCCAGGCATGTTCAACTGCGAGGAAAGCCCAGGATAGACCAAGAGCTTGCTGGAGGGATTATATGTCCCATCTGGCCTGGGAACACGTCGGGATCCCCCAGGAGGAGCTCAAAATCTGTGCAGGGGGAGAGGGATGTCCGGGCTTACTTGTTTAGCCTGCTGTCAAAGTGACCCCCCCCTTCGGATAAAGGGTACAAATAACCTCAGCTGCAAATTCTAACAGAACACAGACTCACACACTTTGCTGGAGAGCATAAGTGATAATAAACGCATCAGTACGGAAATACACAAATTTGCACCCATGCATGCACAGTCTTCACAGGGAAGATAAGGGTCTCAGCCTTGTGTCTGTCCTTTTGCTAATGTCCCATATGTGCTTGTTTGGTTAGAATTAAGCCCTTATGACACTCTGAATTCTCTTCAATGAGTCATGAAGTACGAAAGCATCCTTCTGTTTAAATAGAGCATCTCAGTCGAAGGAAAAGCCATCCGTAAATAGAATTTGTGATATAATCAGTTTTGTTACAGTCACTACATTTAATTATTTTCTGTTATTTTGTATTCAAGTGTAATGTGCTTTTTTCATGCATGTGTACTGAAGTCAGTGATTCATTTCCCAGAACACATTTTCAACAAATCCTGTGGTTGGTTGTGAGCTTCAGCTCAAATGATGATTTGAATGAAAAGGGTTTATGTGCATTCAATAACTGCAGATAGGTGGCTATACTACTTTCAGGTGTACTGAGGCTACAGTGGTGATTAAAATGCCTGTTAACATTGGGTGAAGGAAGCCCCTCTATCTTTTTATTTTCAGTTTATTAACATTTGAAACTGTACTCGAGATACAGGTAAAATAACAAGACATCATATCACCCGTGTTTGACTATATGTAACCCTAAAACGCCTACAATGGGCATGTCAGCACCAGAACAGGACCACGGAGTGATGGAAGAAGGTGGCCTTGACTGATGAATCACGTTTTTACATCATGTCGCTTACCTGGGGAAGACATAGCACCAGGATGCACCATGGGAAGAAGGCAAGCCGGTGGAGGCAGTGTGATGCTTTGGGTAATGTTCTGCTGGAAAACCTTTGGTCCTGCCATTCATGTGGATGTTACTTTGACATGTACCACCTAGCTTAAACATTGTTGCAAACCAAGTACACCCCTTCATGGAAACGATGTTCCCCAATGTCAGTGGCCTCTTTCAGCAGGATAATGCGCCCTGCCACACTGCAAGAATGGTTCAGGAATGTCAACGAGTTCAGGGTGTGTTGACTTGTCCTCCACATTTCCCAGATCTCAATCCAATCGAGCATCTGTGGGATGTGCTGGACAAACAAGACCGATCCATGGAGGCCCCACCTCGCAACTTACAGGACTTTAAGGATCTGCTGCTAACGTCTTGGTGCCATATACTGTTAGGTCGGAAAAATTTCAAAAATGTACCCCCTTGAGCGCTGTGTTAACACATCTGTAATTATGCCCACAAAACCTACAGAATGAAGTGACCTGTTGAATAATGAGATGGTCGGAATCATTAGTCCCGTGTTACGATGGATTAATACATAAGAGAGTTTAAGCCAGGTTACTCAGATGGATCCTACTAAAGAGTACAAATATTCATAAAGGTAAGATAAGTTCAAGGCTGCGAAGTGAAAAACAAACTCCATATAAGGAGTTCCTGTATCTCCCAGAAAGTTACAGATAAGGCCGCATCCCTGCAGCACCCCAAGAGTGGGAGGCAGAGTAGGTGAGAGCAGGGAGGATCTTTATTACAGGGTGTTGACCCCGCTGATTGGGTGGTGGTGGGCATGGACTTGTCCCTCCGCCAAGGACAAGGGAGCGGCAGTCTAAACCGTCGCTTCCCTCCATCAGTTTTAACCAATGATTGAAGCTTAGCTGCCAAGGCTAATTTGCATCACATGCAGCACACATAGAGTATATAAAGCACAAATGTATTAGGAAAGGTTATCTTGTTTTGGGCAGCTGAGTGCAGCTAACTGCTTGCAGACTGCAGTGAGCCAAACAGAAAAGGTCCTTGTACAAGCATTAATTTTCTCAGCAATTTCAATAAATAGATGTGTTTATTGTACTGAATCGTGGTAGTCCTTTTCTGAAATTTTGAACACCTGACAATACCTCAGCACACCTTCAGAGTAGTGGAGTCAATGCCTTGACGGGTCAGGGCTGTTTTGGTGGCAAAATGGGGTCTGACCAACAACAGACTGGGCTGAAAAAGCACACACATCATCAAATGTCTTAAGATGTCTTAAGGATTGAAAAAAGACAAAATTTAACAATGTAATATCTAAGATATATCCAACAATCTCTGAAATAAATCTTCAGAGGAATATAACCATTTTGTTTTTTCAAGAAAAGGTTTAACTGTCACGCAACAGCCACTGTTTCTAATATAGGAAAAGATTTATATAATCTATTCTCTCTGCTTGAGATCTGCAGATAGAGCTCGAATTTAAACCTTGAGAGTTGTTGATTCATATCTTTATTCCTGGTACTTTATCTTTGCTACACTGCATCAGTGCTGTCCCGCCTCATTAGCTCAAAAGTGAAATGCAGTTTGAGGATCTGGCGTGAGGTTTTGCATTGGCTTTGAATTTTATGTGACAGTCGAAAAAGCAACCTATAGACCTTTTTCACAGGCATGGTTAAAGGAGTTTTATCGCCACCACGAAAAAGAAAATGGAGAGCCAAAGTTGTATTAGATGTAAGAGGACAACATTGTCTGAATAACCAGTGAAAGCATGAAAGATGATAACCTTCTTCCACAAAATCCCCGTTCTTATCTCTCCTCTGGCTTTGTGGGCTGACCTGATTGTTGCAAGTCTAGACACTGTACAGGCACAAAGGTATGTTAGAGTCCCTTCCAAGAACACTTGTGACATTAGGGGAAAATGTCTTCTTTCATGTAGCAGGCATGAACCTTGTAACCGCAGGCGCACATTTGGAAAAATAACCATAATTTTCTACATTAAACGTTAAAACTACTGCTCTTAAATGTATAGTTAAACCTATTTACATGGATGTTATGCCTGATAATTAATATCTACTTCACCAATCTTGTTGTCTCTTGACCCACAACCTCCACCTCTCATCTCACCTCCTCTCCTGCTCTCTATCATGCCTCATGTGACATGTGTGTGTATTGTGACCTGTTTTATCTGTCTCAGGAGAATAAAGACACAGCGCCAAGCCTCCCCAGACTCCCCTTCCAGATTGCAACAGGAATAAAATCGTATTGATTTTTCCATCAATGTACCAATATGCTAGTAAAAGAAACGATCGAGAGCCTCCACCTGAAAGCTGTTAACCTTGTTTTCATGTTTCATGATCTATCACCACAAAAAGAACATTTCAAAGATTGTCGCTTTTTATTCTACTCTTCGCCTAATGAGTTGAGACGACTGTAAATGAAGGACAACAAGGCAGCAGAGACCATGAATTAGCCTTGTCTGGAGCCTGTTGTCTCCTAATAGGAGACATGGGGGTCAGGAAGGTTGGTGCTTAATGAGGAGCTGTAATAGTACATGAGCAGTTCCAGGGACACATGACACTTAATCAGGGCCACGAGGACAGGACAGGACAGGACGAGCCTGGGAGGAAGTGACCTTTACAAACGTCAATGGATTCATTTTCACACGGTTCAACAATGTCTCTTAACGCTCCGTCAGAGGATTCCAAAACCCGTCATTCAGAGCTCTGTTCACAATAACAGTTTTTCTCAAGTGTCAGTGTCTCCTTAATATTCAAGTGCGCAAGGTTGCTCTCGAATGCACAGGGAAAAGACAACTCGGAATGGTGCTCACATTGCAACCCAGTTTGTTTGTGGCTCTAACGTCACTCACACATGCATACCAAAGTAAATCTTCTGGTGACGCCTGCAGTCATGTTTGACTTGTATCAACTTAAGATATAAAGACAGCAAAGGGATGTCAGTATTTAAAGTAGGCTGCTAGAAAAACTAAAATGTTGGGAAGCGCACAGAATTTAGATCAGGAACAGTGATTCAAAATATCTACAGTGAAAAAAAGCAGTCCCCCCGTATAATCTGAATGATGTTTGTGGAATCAGAGACCGTGGAGGCAGCGTACTACAATATTTTTAAGGTTTTATAAATGTCATTATAAGAGTTCATTGAAAAATCACCATGTTGTGTTGGCTAATGTCTCTCAGATGTGCAGCTCCTTTGGGGTAAAAGATCTGTTGTAATGTTCCTTTAGTTTGTAAGTATAAATTCAAGTCATGCCAATGTGTACAGATGTGGCGCCATCTGGTGGTGACCGGGCCAGCAGCCAACTTTGGTACATGTAATTTATTATAAATCAAGGTTCTACTAATTTCCCCTTGGAGAAAAAAAAAATCATTTTTCCAAAGGGAATGTCCAAAAATGAATGTCTTCCTTTTTTTGTTAAAGAGTCAAATCTCACTTCTCTTCAAGAAAAAAAATAGTTTATTGAGAAGATAAAGGGAAGGCTTAAAGGAACACTTTTCATTTTAAACTTTAGAACACTACAGGCCATTGCTGCTTACAATGCAAGTATCTTTTTTACACTGTTGCAGAAAGAAACAATGCATAAAGCAACATAACACAAGGCACTTTCAACTGGCACAAAAGGAACACCGAAGGTAAGTTGAGTTTCTAGGTATCAGGTGATCATGTTTTATTGTTGTCAATACCCAGACTAACCCTATTTAAAGGACAACTATTGAATTATTTCAATAAAGGAAAAGTAGCAGAAAATGATTAACTGTGCCCCACCATTTGGCAAGTGTCAAATAAAAAAAAATAGCCCCCTGAAATTCAAACTTTTAAGGTAAAAAAGCAGAAATAATGACTAGAAACACAACGGTATGGCTGCTCAAACAAGGCATATAAAAGGTACACATCTCACAAACTAAGTCTCTCTCATGCTTCTTCATCATCTAAATAAACACACAGGACTGCATAGAAAAGGAATTTAAATTCCCCTGAAGCGTTCTTTAAAATCCAAGTCTTTAAGGTGCCATGTTCAATTCCTGTCATCTCCTGTATGTGATCTTAATTGATCTCAGAACACTTATTAATTCCAGTGTTCATGTAATTACTTACCTGTAGATACGTTACTGCAACTTATTTCACCATACATTACAAAAAATCTGATTGTTCACATCAAGAGAGGAGAACAATTACTCCTTTTTCACTTTTCACTTTTACCGCTGTCCTTGCTCTTGTCCCGTGGTACCCGGCCCATGTTATAAAACTCTGAATTTGGCCTCATGTCGGTGAGGTGGGCGAGACGGTTGGACATGGCAAAGAAAGCAGCGATGGCGGCGATGTCCCAGGCATCCTCGCGGTCAAAGCCCACTTCCTCCAAAGATTGGAAATGCTGATCTGTGATGGTGTCTGAGCGGCACACGGCCATCGCAAAGTCCAGCATGGCGCGCTCCCGAGGCGACAGCTCTGCATTCTCATAGTTAACAACGACCTGGGTGAACGTGGGGAGGAAGATGGTTAGAATGACTGTAAAATGTATTAGAATTAATTAATGTTTAATTATCTAAAGACGATACCTGATCAGAAAGAGTGGGTTTCTTGGAGTAGATACGGTGCAGTGCGCTGTGGGATACCACACAGTAAAGACACTTGTTGTGGATACTGGTAGCCACTACAATCAGCTCCCGGTCTGCCTTGGTTAATCTGCCTACAACACGTGAGATTTTAAATTAGTGTTAAATCAGGACAAAAGGAAATAACACATTTTCACAACAAAAATAAAATAATAACTTATAAGTTACAAGGAGACAATGGGATGCTAAGTATTAAATTCTATGCTTATGTTGTGTGGTTTTCTTATTCAGGGTCAATCTGTATTGTAAGTGTAAATAATAAAAGGTGGAATGGCCTAAATGGCGTCAAACGTAACAAAAAGCCGGATTGTTCTTAATCAATAACCACACACAGGCGGCACAGTTAACAAGGTTAGGTTTTGTGAAGTCAATCATTAGTTAGCTGAAGTGCAGGAGGCCACCGACCAAGCTAGCTTCTGTTTTTAATGTCCTCTTAAAGTCTTTTCTTTCACGGTATGTGATCTTTCATTTTTTGAGAAGCTAAGACATGATAATAAGGTGCTCTGTCCACATTTGAAGCCAGTGGTCAGGGTCAATTTCAACCTCTCTCTCCTTCCTTCCTCTCACTATGGGAATGACATCACAACCTATCTGCAAACAGTGCTACCAACAAAGCAGTATATTGTGCCAACAAATGCCTTAGACGATATTAACGTGGCATTCCATTTATTTCACTTGTCTATTTTTCCCCCTACCTACATTAACCTGTTTCTACCAGACCTTATTTACCACAGTTTCGGCCACACTATCTGCCAATGTTTGACCATCAACTAAAATAGATTAAATATTGCACCTGCATCCTTATATAGCACCTGCACTCCGAAAGGGGGTTTCCAAGCCCCAGCTGCCACTACAATGCAACACACTGGCAGGCACAGCCCTGTAAATAATAGTCAACCTACAAAGGTAGCCACCTATACATAACAGTATACAGATGGAGCCTGAGCATGCCAGGAATTAGATGGTTATATGGTTTCAGGGACCATTCAGCCTGATCATTTCTGGCACCTGCTCCCACACACTTACTGCCACTACAATATGGAACACACACACACACACACACACACACCTGTCTCCTTGTTCATGAGTTCATTGTAGTAAGCGAAGAAGGCTCTGAACTCTGCCGGTCTGTGAGAGAGGACTTTGAAGACATTAGGTAGGAAACCTCCCTGTAGGGAAACATAATGTTAAGCAGGTAGTAAAATGAGACTTCAGTGAAATGTGCAAGAGAGTAACTTCAAGATTTCCTCACTTTTGACTCAACTTCTTCCATAAGCTCCACTATATCAAAAGGAAGGTCTTTCTTGTAAGGAATTGGATAACGGCTGATTTTATCCGGTGGAGGATCACTGGAGAAATGTCTGATCCCGGCCGCCGCCTTCCCGCGAGACACGCAGCCCGACCGGAGAGACGCCTGGACGGAGGACGGGACAGTCAGATCGGTCATAATCAAGAGGGACTTTAGTTAAGATAAAGTAATCAAGTATGAAATTCAACAACTTACAAGCTGCGTGAACACAGGAGGACGAAATAACTTCGAGGCGAGGTTACTCGCCATGCCAGTCAGCTGAGGAAGTCTTGCAAATACTTGGGAGGGAAGCGACTTAGTGCTCCAACTTTCAATCACCTGCAATTCTTACTAAATATCAGCCATACATGTGATAGATATTTCTAGAATCTAATTTGGATATCACGAATCGTAATAATCAAGACAGCGTTACCACCTATCTCTTGTCGTGTTGTTATAAATGTTGTGTTTGCTTCGTTGATATGTCAGATGTCAACTGTCTACGAACACCACCCAATCACAGCGCAGTATTGAGTCGCGCCTGCTGTCTGTCCCCGCCTTAATTTTCACCATGTACTGATCCTCCTCACCGCTAGGGGTCATGCTTTTTGTTGGGTAAACAGGGTTTTCATGGTTGAGCTAGGGCTTTTATACCTGTATTTTATGCTATGATTTTATGTACTTTATAGCCAACAAGTCCCATAGGTAAATGGTTTGATGGTCAGGCATATAGTTGGGGTTATTACAGGTTTCGTGTCGCCCAAATTTAACGAAGAACTAAACAAAGCGCACTTCCTGAGAGACAGAACTCAGGGCATCAATGTACTACGGAAACCCCGTGCACCGGATATAGTTTGTCTCAGTTGTGAACGAGCGGCAGGTTTTCATCTCGTTCACTACGGGAATGACTTTTTGATCATTTATAAAAACAAGAACATTATCAGAGAACGGATTAAACAGTACAACAAAATGTTTTACCATGTAAGTATGTTTATTCATTTCCGTGTATGAGGCTGCTTGTAGCAGCGTGTGGATGTTTTGTTTACCAATGTGTGCCTAGCATGAGTGCATATTGGTTAGCATAGCTAATGTACATGAACACAACGAATCCCAATGAACGCGTTGTTTAGCTTTGTTGTTTTATATTAATGAATAAATGCCACTTGTTATTTTATGGTCTTTAATCAGATTCAATGAGGCAGCACGAACAGGATCAACTTAACATTAAATGAATATACCTTAAAATACACTTACAACAGTTGTCTAATTATTGACATATTATTATGTTTACAGATTTCTTTGGAGCATGAAATCTTACTACATCCAAGGTATTTTGGTCCTAACCTGCTCAACACCGTGAAGCAGAAACTTTTCACAGAGGTGGAGGGAACCTGCACTGGCAAGTAAGTGTCTGCAAGACTCAACAGTTACTTGAAAGAACTTTGTTGATTTCTGGGCTTCCTGGTTAAACAGCACAGAGGCTGTACTTTGCCTTTAAAGTAACCTGCCATTTCAATGACGTAAATTTGGTAGAAGTTCTGACTGAGCTGCTGTTAACCTTTCCCCGATGCAGATGTGTTTGTACAAACTTTGAAGAGAGCTTCCTTATCCTTATATTGGGGATAGACGATTATGTACACATGATTAACATATACTCTAATATGATTTGTCCAACAGTTGTCTTTGCTATTTATCAACCTTTGTTTTATGATTTGAATACACTCTATAATTTTAGTCATTTTGAATCATTTGGACTAAAGCTATTGAGTTTTGTCTTGGTAATACAAAAATAAACAACCCACAAGAGACCAGACATGTTTTGCCCTTACTGTCATCTTTATAAACATGTTATTTTGCATTCATATTACTGCATGGGTAAGCTCGACATAAACGTTATTCATTTATTTATGTCTCTCCTTTAGATATGGCTTTGTTATTGCAGTCACCACCATTGACAACATCGGGGCAGGTGTAATCCAGCCAGGGAGAGGGTTTGTCCTCTATCCTGTCAAGTACAAGGCCATTGTGTTCCGCCCATTTAAAGGAGAGGTGGTGGACGCTGTGGTCACCCAGGTTAACAAGGTGAGGGACAACACAGCACAGGACACATTATGCCCCTGTTTACAAAGGTTACCACCACCACCACCACCCCATCATACAGCCCTTTGGATCATACTATATCATCTTACAATGAATTGCTTGCTGACATTTCCTTATGTAAAAAAAAAACATGTACATTTATTTGTAAATGTGACAATAACTGGTTATTTGAACGACCATGCTCAGGTAAACTTGTGTTACAAGTAGTCATGAAAAAAAAAAAATGCTTTGTCATAAAGTATGTTATTTCTAAGGATAACATGGCCAAGGTAATTGTACAAGAAAATACATACATGTATTCTATATGGGCTCAAGCCTAAGTTTTACTAAATGTTCGACTAAAAAGTGTGTATCTTCTTACTTTATTACCATGTTAGTGTTTCCAGTGAGGAATTTTTGACTGTAGTTTTTTGACATGTTAAATGTAAAGTGATTCATAACTGATTAAAGAGCATTTCTTTTGTGCCTCATCTAAAGAATATCTTTGCCTGTTTCTTGCAGGTTGGATTGTTCACAGAAATTGGTCCCATGTCTTGCTTCATCTCTCGCCATGTGAGTGTGATTAACATCTTTAGTTGTTCACTGAATAAGGTTGCTTTGATTTGCTTATTGATTTTAGGTTATTTTAATCTCATTACAAACTTTGTTTTTGCAGTCCATCCCTTCAGAAATGGAGTTTGACCCCAATTCTAATCCACCTTGTTATAAGACAGTTGATGAGGTAAGAATATTATTTTTGTTTTTTTTATTACCAGTTGTAGTTTGATAAAATAAATGTCATGTCATAAACCCCTTGCTTTGTCGACTAACTGAGCACATGTCAAATTCACATAATTGTAGTTATACTGGTGTTAAGATATTTTTAATGTTGGAAATGTTAGAAAGGAACACAAAGTTTAATAGCCAAACTGCTTGGTACAGTTGTTGAATTGCTGCTTACTGCTGTTCTGTTGCTGAGTCCTGCAACTGAGGATGTTTTCTTCCCTTCTTTTAAAGGACATTGTAATCCAGCAAGATGATGAGATCCGGTTAAAGATCGTGGGAACAAGAGTGGACAAGAATGACATTGTACGTATTTACATTTTTTGTAATAATCGTATATTTCATCCCAACATCACAGTAAGTTAAAAGTAGCTTTGCTCTTATTTTTCAGTTTGCTATTGGATCTCTCATGGACGATTATCTGGGTGAGTACTGCACAGAACATTGTCATCACAATGTGTTCATTAAACGGGCTTAAATTGATAAAATACCCTTTAAAGATCTATTTAGTTTTCTGCAAACCAAGGAAAAACTGGTTTATAGTGTGACACAATTTACTGCATTAATTTGATTATTGTGGCTTCAATTTAACTATTTAATTGTACTGTGTATGACCTAAATTATAAAAATGTCCTATTTTCTGTTTTGTGGTGATTGTAAAACCTGTTTTCTGTACTTTGTTTGCAGGTCTTGTGAGCTGATTCGCCACAAATGGAGCACAATTCACATGGAGCATTTTATTTACTGTTTGAGTTAATTCTTTGTCAGAATATAATATTTTTCTACACTGATTGGCAAGGTAGTGTGAAAGGCAAGGAAGAAGCCCAATAGCTACATCATTTTGTTATTATTCTGTACAGCCAACATTTTTAGGTTTTTACTGGAGCTGGCATAAAATTAAAAGAAAATGATGTTATTCGGAGAATGCTTGGTAAATTGACAGCAAGATGGTATACAATGCAGAAGTAGTCCATGTGATGATTTTGCAGTTTCTTTCATGTACAACTTATGATTTCCATTCCAACAATACATTGTTTTCCTTTTTTGTAGGTGGACTATAATAAAATATTTTATCTTTTCTTATCTGTACATCTCTTTTTAATGGCACACAATGTGTTGATATCTTGACAGAGCATTGATGTGCCAAGAGACATGATGCATATTCGCTACTGTAACTTGTTTATTTTTGTAACTTTAAAGTCTGTTCAACTGTAGAACAGCTGCACAATGTCGGCACAAAACAGGATGCGACACGTGAACGCGGACATTTATAGGGGGCGCACGACGTGTGACCGTAAATACGTCAGTGGTGCGCGCCCTCGTTCTTTCTTTCTCTCGTCCTGAAGATGGCGGCAGGGGTGAGTAAGATGGAGAGATGGCTATGGAAGGAGCTTTCCTTTTACTTTACTGGTACTATCCGCTCGAAATCAGACCCATCTGCACTATAACTTAAGATATTTATTCACAAACAACACAATCGAAGTGTTAGGTAGCCGATAATGTCTTTATTTGCGGGTAATTTCATTCAGTTTCGCGTGTAATTGAGGTTAGCTTTTGCTTTCATGACGTTGCATTCACACTGAATGACGCTGCTCTCCTGGCCCAGGCTGGTGCCACGTTACATTAGCTATTTTTAAGCTGTGGGAACGTAATGTTGTGTTAATTCATGTTTTAGCTTTACGTAGATGCTTTTGTCCAGTTTTTATATTCCTACTGATAACCTGTGTTTAACCGAGTTGAATAACTTAATGCTGCTAAATAAGTGTTGCTATACTGCCGGTAGTGCTAGCTAACATTAGCTAGCATCTGAGGCAAGTCAAAAGCCACGTGAATATGATTTTGTTGGTTTTAGTTGATCAGCAAGGTACAATTTTCCTTGGTAGATAGCAGTCGAATCTGAACTCTGTTCCTGTTTGCTCCCATTCCTGTATAATGATTTTTAATGTTGGAGCATCCTGATTTGGACAACAGCATTACCTGTTTAAGAACACTAGGACCAAGTTTACGTACCTGAAACTGAATGTCCAGCTTTACGTGACAAAATGTTGTTCTTCTGGATATTTCATAGTGTTAATTACTTTTGTTAAACATAACTTTGAAGTTGCATCCTTTATTTTACCTTTTTACAATTGCAATCTGTATGGCTTTCAGCTAGCCTGCGAAGAAGAATGTGACACTTCCATGTTAAAATTAAGCATTTTTTGACTGTTTAATGATTATTGCTTTGTCTCCCCTCTTTCCAGACTCTGTTCACGTACCCAGAGAACTGGCGGGCCTTCAAGGCTCAGATTGCAGCCCAGTACAGTGGTGCTCGCATCAAAGTGGCCAGCAGCTCCCCTGCCTTCACCTTCGGGCAGACAAACCGTACCCCTGCCTTTATCAACAACTTCCCTCTGGGCAAGGTCAGTGAAAGTTGTTTGCATTGGATTATTCCAGTTATACTGGGCTAAGGGGGTCTTTAAGTATCTTAACCAATTATTAGGTGTACTTAAGTAGACAAGCTTGAACTGGTTCGCACATTTCACTATTGTGTAACATCTCACCGTACAGCTGCTTGACTCTCTTGATTAAAAACCTGTATTATTCTGTTTGTAGGTGCCTGCCTACCAGGGAGATGACGGGTTCTGTCTGTTTGAGAGTAATGCCATTGCTCACTATTGTAAGTAAAAAATGTGTTACCTTGCATATCTTATGCACAATCAATTTGTGGTGTTCCTAAAGAAAAAGAGCCTCTGCTTTTCTCCATGAGTATGTGGTGTTTGCTACAGAATTTTTCAGTGACTCACTGGAACCAGCAAGCAATTATTAAACAGATAAATCTGCAGATCACTAAATAATATAGTAGTTCTTCCCCTTAACAGAATTTTGGTTTGCCAGTGTTTAGAAAGCATTGTTCCTTTTCATTTAGGTATGTCTGTAGTGCAAACCTGTGCACCACAAGTCTTGGATTTACCTGATAGACAGATTGACTGTTCAAATGACCATTACGCAGCTTTCTGTCAGACTTTCTAACTAGGCTCCACTTGTACCAATCTTTCTATGCATGGTTATAAAGGAGACATTAGTACTGAAATGGTTAACACTACTTTTTGAGCCTGAAATTGAGACTGTAGAGATTTCTTATTGGCCTCTTTCCACCATTGAACTACAGTGAGCAATGATGCCCTGCGTGGTGCCACTCCCCAGGCCGCAGCCCAGATTCTGCAGTGGGTGAGCTTCGCTGACTCAGAGATCATCCCTCCAGCCAGCGCGTGGGTCTTCCCAACTCTGGGAATCATGCAGTTCAACAAGCAGGTATGTAGCTCAATATTTACTTGTCAAAGTAAAGACTTATTTGGTGGAAGGTCTGTGCCAGTTTTAGTGTGCCAGCCTGCACCACCCGGTAGACTTGGCTCATGACTATGTAGGTCTCATGTTGTGTAATTCTGCACAGTCATTCTTCTGTCTGGGTCTTTCCAGGCCACAGAGCAGGCCAAGGAAGACGTGAAGAGAGCCCTAACAGTGCTGAACCAACACCTGAACACCCGTACCTTCCTGGTGGGGGAGAGGATCAGCCTTGCTGACATCACCGTGGCCTGCTCCATGCTCTGGCTCTACAAACAGGTTTGAAAGACACACAGCAGGTTGCAACAGCCACACTCGAAGAAGGCCACAACTGAAGTGTCTGTTCCTTTTAGGTCCTTGAGCCTTCTTTCCGCCAGCCATACGCCAACGTGACTCGCTGGTTCCTCACCTGTGTCAACCAGCCGCAGTTCAAGACTGTGCTTGGCGAGGTCAAGCTGTGTGAAAAGATGGCTCAGTTTGACGGTGAGTTACAAGAGCACAAACATTAAGCACACAGCTGGCTGCAGAATGATCACATGTCATTTAATGTGTTTAATGCCTCTAACTGATTTGGACACTTGTTTGTATCATCACAATGAAATGCTGAGCATTTGTAAAAAGTTTCCTGAAAGACAAAATGTTTGATTGTTATAATCATCCTGGGGTTAGAAGACAGATCTTGACAGTCCCCTGTCTTTGGGCAAGGCAGTGTCCAATCATGGCACGCAGTCTTAATCTGACGGGGGCAGAGAAACTTGAGACCATGTTCATCCCAGTCGTCTCTGAATCAGTGAGTAAAAGGCTGGTTCATGCTATGGGCACAGACGACAGACTGTAGTTCAAGATCTTAAACTTGCTTAAATATTAGATGTTCGAATATCGGCTTAATTAAACTAAAACCTCTGTCACAGAATTCTGTAGACAAATTGTCTAAAGGATTAGTTGTTAAATAGTGTTACTCGTGCTCTACACTGTTAATCCAACATAATTTGGAAAGGCTGTATTCCATTTGAAAGTTGTGACGTTAAATTTGTGCTAAATCAAGGTTACATGTCAGGAAGATAAATGGTTGTGCCTTCAGGCTGTTTGTAAACAAGTTTATTTTACTTTTCCCAGTGGAAAGTTCAATGTGCTCATTAGTTAACACCCAGTGTGGAGTACTTGAGCACTTTGGAGCTGGAGCGTTGTAACAGCTTAGATGCTTTGTCTGTGTCTGTTATAATGCAATCTGCTCATTTAAAAGAACTTTCTCTTGCCCTTATACAGGGTAAAGCAAAGGCTAATAAGGTAGCAGGTAGGGAGAGAGGATTAACCCACTGTTCTGTGGGTTCATAAGTTTTGTGGACGAGGAGTTCAGTGCTTGCACATGTAGGAAATTACGTTATGTCTCTGTAGTTTTTGTCCCGCCCCCCCTCCTCCACTGTAATTGGACAGCGTGCTAAAGGGTGAGATGAGCACAGGGTTTTAAGCAAAAAAATGGCTAAATGTGCAGATTTCATAGAGTAAATACACAGTGCTCCATTTGCAAAGAATTAAAACACTGGCGTCAGTAAAATTGCTTTGGTGGGCACCCAACTTACTGATTACTCTAAAAGGAATGGATGCTGTTTGACAAATGCTGGGCAGACAAAGATATTGTCTTATTTATGTGTTACAAGGATTTAAATGAAATACTGAGTTACTTAGAGGGACAAAGAATTGCCCTTTAAAGATACAATTGCTCGTAATATTTCACAAGAAGTCTCCAAAGTTCTAGCCAGACAGTTGTCCCGGAGGGTGCAAACCCAAAGTCGAATAATGGAACATTTAACAGAAAACATGTTTTTAATTGTTTTGTTCTGTTTCTGCAGCCAAGAAGTTCTCCGAGATGCAGCCCAAGAAAGAGGCCCCTGCAAAGAAAGAGAAGGGAGGAAAGGAGGCAGCCAAGCCCCAGGAGAAGAAAGAAAAGAAAAAGGAGGAGAAGAAGCCTGCCCCTGAAGAGGACATGGACGACTGCGATGCTGCTTTGGCTGCAGAGCCCAAAACTAAGGACCCCTTCGCACACCTGCCAAAGAGGTAGAAAGATCTCTACGCTTAATTTTGATCTGCATTTTTATTTATGATTTCTTCACATTAGCTAAAATTTATAGAACAAGCAGTGGACAATCACATGCTATGGAGAGCCAAAAAAAATACCAAAGGCCTGTACACCAATCTGTAACACCCCCACCCCCCCCTTGGTGGAAAACAGGTGGTCCCCTGTCTTTGGGCAAGGCAGTGTCCGATCATGGCACGCAGTCTTAATCTGACAGGGGCAGAGAAACTTGAGACCATGTTCATCCCAGTCGTCTCTGAATCAGTGAGTAAAAGGCTGGTTCATGCTATGGGCACAAAGCAGACCGAATCAAGATCTGGAGGTGATCTTGGGGTTTGGAAAAATTGTTCAGAAAGTTGCATAACCCATCTAACGCCTATAATTTAGTCTTTAATTTTATGGTCGCAGAAAGGCAGCAACTATCCAATCCTTAATTTGTAAATAACAAAACGAGTGGTGTGCCAGTTACTAAAAAAACTGGAGGTAATCCAAGCATGAGTGCGTCAGGTCATGCCTTTAATGACCCTGACCTACTTTCTACACTTACTTTCACTGTCCACGCTTCATGCACTGCCAGCACAATCATGTGTCTCCCTTTTTTTTCTTTTAGCGCATTTGTCTTTGACGAGTTTAAGAGGAAGTATTCCAACGAGGACACCCTGACGGTAGCCATTCCCCACTTCTGGGAGCACTTTGACCACGAGGGGTATTCAGTCTGGTACAGCCAGTACAAATACCCAGAGGAGCTCACCCTTACCTTCAAGAGCTGCAACCTTATCACAGGTGAGACTTGGCAGCTCCTGCTTCACCCACTGCCTTGATATAATGTAAATGACTTGTGAAGATGCATATTAGTTTCCCCCCTCATGTGACACTGATTAGGATTTAAGGAAAACTTTTTTTGGCCTTAAAAGTAGTCAGCTTTTTCTGCTTTTTAATAGTGCATATTTTTTTTGTAAACATGATGGATATAACCCCTTTATTAAAGGCTGCATGTATGTAAATGACTTTGCTAAATGGATTTAAAGTTAGGCTTGGAGAATAAGTAGACATCACCTGTAGGCCTAGTGTAAAGACATGTTTTGCTTTCCATAGGTTTGAGATATGTTTCAATGTAGCAGATTTTAGGATTATGTTCAAAGAATACATTAAAACGGCAACTATAGAAGGCATGGTCGCTGCTAAAGCCAGTGCTTGTTTTTGGGTAAAAATAACAATAGCAGCTGCTTTTCAAATGATTATTTAATCAGGAGTCTTCCCCTTTTAAAAAAATCAGCAGACCGTCCCCTGTCTTTGGGCAAGGCAGTGTCCAATCATGGCACCAAGTCTTAATCTGACAGGGGCAGAGAAACTTGAGACCATGTTCATCCCAGTCATCTCTGAATCAGTGAGTAAAAGGCTGGTTCATGCTATGGGCACATTGAAGACTCTTGGTTTAAAGTATTGAAAGGTTGCTTGAAACGATGGAGCACTGCTCTACAGGTGCTTTTAATTTTGACCTAATCAGCAAAAACAGGCACCAAGTTGCTGAGAACTTGAGTTCAAAGGTTTAAGTCTTTTTTAAAAGGTTCAGTGGATATTCCATTGTTTATTTTGGCTTTGTTATTGATAAAATACACGGCATGTCTCAACCCCTCTAACTTTTTACACAGGTATGTTCCAGCGCCTGGACAAACTCAGAAAGAATGCCTTCGCCAGTGTCATCTTGTTTGGCACCAACAACGACAGCAGCATCTCTGGCATCTGGATCTTCAGAGGCCAGGAGCTGGCTTTCCCTGTAAGTATTCAAAAAGGACGACTCACTTTCCACACTGTCCCAATTTGACACTACCAGCCTCAAGCGTTTACTGCAGTTATTTATGAATAGATGCAATGAAATGACAAGACTGCAGCTTAGTGTTGTCCTCAGACCAAGTGTTTGTTTGGGGAAAAGTTAAACGAAAACATGTTTAGTTGAGTGGATGGTCCCCTGTCTTTGGGCAAGGCAGTGTCCAATCATGGCACGCAGTCTTAATCTGACGGGGGCAGAGAAACTTGAGACCATGTTCATCCCAGTCGTCTCTGAATTAGTGAGTAAAAGGCTGGTTCATGCTATGGGCACAAACTCTGAATGGACAGCATTGTGTGCGACAATGTTTGTCTCTAAAGACAGTCTTACTGGTCAGAAGTAAATTTCTTAGAGTGTTAAAGCTGATTGTTGCGATCTTTTAATACAAGTGATGGTCCAAGTCTTCTCTACCAGATAATCATCCGATTATCAGTTGTGGCGATACTTGATCAAATCTTAAGTTAACCCATTTAAGGTAACCCTTAATATCAATTAACACTTTGTTTTCATTCCCCTTCCAGCTGTCTCCAGACTGGCAAATTGACTACGAGTCATATGACTGGCGCAAGCTGGATTCAAAGAGCGACGAGTGCAAGACCATGGTGAAAGAGTACTTTGCCTGGGAGGGAGACTTCAAGCATGTAGGTAAATCTTTCAACCAGGGCAAGATCTTCAAGTGAGAGGACTCTGGGACGGTGCGAGCGCAAGCACTCTGCGCTTCTGCTTTCCAGCACTTAAACTTATGGACTTTCAGCCACCACGTGCTTACTTTAATGCAACAATGACTCGGAATTACAGTGTTTGAAGACAAGAGTGAATTTTGTCTGTGGTCCCAAACTGGTTTTTTGTTGTTTGACCTGCGAAATAAAGCATTTTCCACAATGCCATCTATGGGATTTTGATGTCTGTGGTCCAATGTTTCTCAAGTTTTTGTTGGTAGTAACTCATCTGCCAACACAGTTTCATCGGTGCCACCCAGAAAGACAAAGGAAACGTTAGCAGGGAAAACATCTCATTTGGTGCGAGCCATAACCAATAAAAAGAGTCTTGTAACGGCACTTTGACCACCTCTTAAAAGTTGAAGTGAAACCCTTGATTCACTGTAAAATCTTTATTAGACACCCTTTTGACATCCTTGTTCTATGGTACAGCAGTGCACACCGTGACCACACCCTATGTTGATGCTGGGTGTGGTTGAAAATGTGTCACAGTTAAAATATTCAGCCGCAAGGGGCCACTGAAACTGTCTTTTAGCCTTGTTAAGTTAATGTAACATTTTCTTTTTCTAATAACTAAAGCATAAGCAAGGCTGCCCTTAAACTCTTAGTTGCATGCAGAATGCATTCAACTTGGGTGAACTTCTGTCACAGCATTGTGCCTCGAGCTTTGAACCGTTTGCTCATATATCAGTCACAGTCCCCAAGCCAGCCGTCTGTCATTGCTCTACAGGCTGTAGATCAGCGGCCTTGCATACTGCACAATGAGTCATGATCTAGTCTGACATCCTGGTTTTTTTTTTTACATACTAAAACCTTTCTGAAACAAAGTATGTGGTACAGAGCCTTTTACCGATGAAGCTGTGACTGTATTCTTAAAGGGGCCATATCTTTTGAATGGATATTCTCATTTTGTAAGGGTCTCACATGTTTGGGTGGTCATCATTCTGTTTTTCCACAATAACATTTTTTAAAAGCTCTGAAATGGGCCGTTCAGAACAGCTGCATGTTTCTATGTAGAATGTTGCTTTCGCTGAAATTGACGAATCGTCTTTCACCGTCATTCACCTCAGGCTGCCTTCTCGCACTAACTTGTAATCAAGTCGTCAAGATTTCAGCTTACCATTCCGACACCTCCTGCTCGATTCTGGCCCGTACATATAAGGCCGAATAACCGATCCTAGAGCAGCCATGTTTTCTACAACTTTGGAGTGACAGTGCGGCTGCTCCCACACATGGGATCGCACACGTGGGGGAGGGGCCATGCGGTCACTCCAAATACTGTCAGCTAACTGTGCTAAGGTCTGACCGTTGAATGGCAAAACAGCTTGTTGGTTTCAGGAGGAAGGAGAGGCTCTGAAAAATAATTGAAATTATGCATACAATTTTTAAAACGAAACAAATTTTTCCAACGTGATTCAAAAACACATTAGAATAATAAAAAATTGATTGCATAGCTAAAATATGCCCCCTTTCAATTTAGCATGCATCCTCACTGGGACACACTTTAATTCAGAGCACGTAAATGAGCCCCCGGAGAAGCAGCTGTTAAACTCTTTCGCCTCTGAACTGATGTGCGTAGCTTCAGCTGATGCTGCAGTGTTCCCTCATCCCTGCAGAGGGCAGCCAAAGACCTGTCATCAGAGATCATGCTCTGTGAGTGGAGCATATCCAACAGGGCAAGAAAATGACTGGGCTGAGCTCTGCGGTTTGCTCAGACTAAGATGAGAATGTCGTCTGCTTTTAACTATGGGTTTTTTGTTTTGATGTCGCTTGTGCTTCCCCAAGGGGAGGAAGCCTGAAAGAAATCTTTATAAAGAACTCAGATGCCCTTAAGATGTCAGCTAAGGCCAGTGGTGACAAAACTTCTCCCATCAAAGTTACAGAAAGTAAGACATGGAAAGTTCAACTTCTTCACACACGTTACAACTTTAATTTAAAATCCAGTAACTTATTGATTTAAATAAATACATAAGACGGCACTAAAATGAAAACAAGCTACACAGTCTCCAGACGACAACGTTATTTAAGGACACAATGCGGCGATATTATAAATAATTGAAATGAAAGGCAGATATTAAAGTCGACCGCACCCTACTCAAATGCAGAAATGGCATCTTTCAGTGGCTACTTCTGCAAGTTGGTATGACTAAAGAAGAAATGATGTCTATTAAGAGGAATAGAACATTAACATTGCCACTTCCTTTATATAGGATGAGTCATTCTTTAAACAGACTGAATTGAAGCTACAAACGTTTCTCTTAAAGGTTGAGGAAAACGTTTTTCTTCAGAATGATCGTTAAACCGTGACGAGAAAGACTTTAATCGGACACACCCGACCGTATGAAAGTTTGTGCAACACTTTTCATCATTCGTTGTTGACTGTTTCCACACCTGCAGTCTGGCTTATCCTTTCACTTCTGCTATAACCGATTTCTTTGTCTCATTGTTTGTTCTACGTACAGTAGCCGCAGGTAAAATAGGACACCTGGACCTGCCCATATTATGAGTTCAGCTAAGGTATGACAGAGGGTTGGTGATGCACTTGGCTCAATCAGCTCACTGGATAAGTTAGATTCTAAAGTTAAAAAAGCTCTTGGGTGGATCTCTTTTTCTCTCTGACACACTCACACACACACGAGAGATGCAGGAGGAAGAGGTCTCCTCCAGCAGTGAGTCAGATGTGTCATTTTTTCCTTCTTACTAAGCATGATTACAGATCATTTTTGGCGCAACCATCTTTCACCATAGTGTTGAAGCGGGGAGGCCATTTTAGTTTTGCTCTGTGGTCTCATGGAAATCAGAAAATGGAAATGTTCCCACAACAGCGAAGTCCTTGAACACATGACTCACCCATCCTGTGGATCGTGGTGGAAGAGGGCTGTAACTTGAGCAAATAACTTCACCCACAGCATCGCAGCAATTACAACACGGCTGATGGCTAACCCTTCGATTGCTGAGGGAGTGGTGTTACAAAAGCTTTTTCATCCTGCAGTCAAATATGAAATTTAAGTTTCAAGGAACTCACGCACACACATACACAGCCTTAAGGCTCTTGAGGCAACCTCCTTATGCAGTGGCTGCTATATCAAGTTCCTATACTATCCTTGATGTCCTTTGTGTTTAGTAACTTCAGAGTTAAAAAGCGATCCACAAGAACAATACGCAATCTTGTGCCAACAGCAACATTTGCTCTTCCAGCCCTGCCAGCCTCGCTCCCCGCTTGCTCTTTATTTCTTGGCCACACACTCTACTTCCTTTCCCTTCCTCTTTCCCCGTCCTTGCTCTCTGGACATTTTTTTCATTGTCCGCTTACGAAAGGAGGGAGGAAGGGAGGGATGGAGGGGGGGGGGGGGGGGGGGGGGGGTGTTCTTAAAAGCAGTTGTAGCAGTGAAGACTACTTTTAAGGGAGGGACTCAGAGAGAGCCTGTATTGTTTCACCACACAGTGTCTCTGTGTGGCTGTCGGGCCCCCTGTAGGAGCTTTAGGCACGGTATGCATCTGGTGGTGCAGGACACACACATCTGGAAAAGAGTGGGGCGGTCTCTCGGTCGGTGGGGGGGCTTGGAAGGCCGAGGTGAACGGCTAACACTGGGGAGTACGAGGCTGAAATCCAACACAGAACCTCAACACATTGCAGATGCTCTCGTCAGAGAAATCCCCCTTCTATGGGTTTAGCATTTTGGTGACTAGAATGACAGACCGACCAGGAAGACGGTTATAATTAGACAGCAGAATGTGCAGATTTTTTTTAAGGTTGTTGCTGCAGCCACAAAGTCCTTAAATAGAAATTTTCTTGAGCTTCGGACATGTTTACGGCTCTGCTTCAGTTCCTGGGTTTAATGGCTGATACAACAGTGCGTAAGTCTTGTCAGCCGGTCGTGGGGGCGTCTCTAGGCGGACAGAAACAACACTCAGACACCACACATATACAGTCCCACCCGCACACAAGGTTTTATGGAGTTTTCCTTCGACTATAGTCTGGAGCTTGGCTTGTAATTCCAGTATCACACACTTAAATTGAGTAAAAGGAAAATGGATCCTTACTCAGCACTCGAGGGCTACTTCACCTTAATCGTTCCCTCTTTGAGCGACAGCCAGGGACATGCAAACGCTATAAACTGGAATACCAGCAAAAACAAGCGAGGGCTCATAGGAGTCAAGTGAGGACTCAAGTAAGGACTAACACATGTAAAACAGAGGAGCTATGGAAATGGCAACACAAATGCATATCTGCATATTTGTGTTGGATCTGTTCTGATTTAACAAGTGACCTTCAGCGACCTGGGTTATGCAGCGGGGAGAGTTTCATCTCATTTGTGCACTAAAAGGGGCGTGAGCTGCAGAATTCTCTGCCGTAGGCTAGCAAGACGCTGCATGGTGATTTAGTACTGGAATGGAATGAGTGAGGTCAAAGGTGAGGCTGCTGAGGGGAAATAGCTGGAGAAGGCAGGGAGAGACACGATGATATGATATAGTGACCAGCAGGCGCGGCCACATAACAATGCCTGCAAATAGCATGCGTATGTTCGAGCGGGACAGTCGTTGTTTAGAGAAGTGACGATGAATTACTTATTTCTTGGTAAGTTTGTGTTGCCCTGCGACGGAGTTTGCCAGTGTGTGAGAGTGCAGAGGAAAGTGCGTGACACAAGCAAAGAGAGGAGAGGTACAGCGGAGGGAAAACAGACAGCCCCTGCGCTTATGGACATGAAACCCCAGAGTTGCTTGTGGCTCATGTTACCAGAATCTGGAGGTGGGGCGAGAGGAGTGATGTTGTCAAACTGAAGCACAACTACAATACGCACTACCATGACTACCAACTGTACAAATATCGATCACTGTTGTGGAAGAAGCAAACTTCTGTAAAAAATGTAGTCAATGAAAGTATTTTTATACTAGTTAATTCCCTTATTTCGACATACTAGTTTGAGCACTTATCATTGTGCTTTGGAGATATTACATTTAGAAATTTCTCATAATAGCTTTGAACCGCTGTGTGGTTTTGGGTGTGTGCTGAACCTTTAATCCTCAAAATTGTTACTCATTACGTTCTCATGAACACACCTGAAATCCTTCCTAACTGTAAACCGGCACTTTGCAGGTATAATAACTCAAATCAGCTCGCTAAAGACATTGTTTCTGCCCCTTTAAACACTTTTAATAGACTTCTTCTTCCAGCAGTTTCTACCTGGATGAGCTTCCCTGAATAGAAAAAGTGTTACTTAACCCTGCTTGTGAATGGACAGACTGCCATTACATGTATTGACTTGCTGGTGGTTTTTACGATTTACATCTCAAACCCAAAGAAAAGCTTTGGAGTGTCGGAACATTAACAGCTATGACAGGAATGTGCAGCTCGGGAAGGTATCTGAAGCACAACAGATGGGAGGTGGTGAGCCACGGGGAGGAGAAACTCTTGCAAAACCCCTTATCGCTCGCTCAGATCAATAATTAAAGACAGGAAACAGTGAGTGATTGTCAGGCGATGTGAAGAGATAGATCATAAAGAGGAGTAATCAGATGCAAACACAGTATCAGTCACTCTGTTGCACCACTTTTCCAGGGGCTGATATGTTGAAACAATAGGGTATACGTTACACACCTAAAGCAAGCCGCCAGAAATTACTCTGACTGCACATTGTGACGACATTGGCAAGACAGAACCTGTGAAAGGTGTTCCCAGCCTCAGTGGGTTTAGATGAGTCTATAGTGCAGTCATAAAAAGATAGCATTGAAACGGGAAGGAAGGAAGAAGAGGGGGAGGGGGGGTCATCTTTACTAGAAAACAATAACAAACTTTGTGTCCCTTATTGTGTTACAAACTGCTTTGTGGCATGGATTATTTATCCGTACACACACACGGCATTGCTATGGAAACATGCCTGCAAGTACCTGCCCCCTTGCTTATTATGTTACTATAGCAGCCATCCCAGAATAGTCCCTCCCTCGTGTTCGTGACTCACAACTCGCAGTGGAAACCACAGTTCAATCTGTCTCTCATTCCCCTTTTGCTCCTTAAATTCTTCTCTGTACCAAAGGAACAGCTCGTCTCTCTGAATCATCAGCGCCTGTGTGTGTGTGCGCGTGACGGAGCACGCGCGCTGAGGGGGGAATTCCGTAAAGATTACAAATGATGAGTTACTATGGAGATGGCAAATATCAGGCGAGGTGAACTGAGTGTTGCAAGATAGTGTATCTTGAGTAGCTCGCACTGTCATTAGCTGCCTGTGTGTTCTTTGTGGGTGTAATCTCACTATGGTTACACTCAGCGGTTACTCTGAGGCCACTTTGTTTTGAGGAGCCCCAGCAAGCGGCCTGCTGAGTCACAGGGCTCCGGGTCAATGATAACACTAAATCACATGTATGGTAATACAATGCATTCAATATAACGAATGATTAATGTGCTAATTAAGTTAAGGGTAAAGTTTTCACTGCGACAAGGGGAGCAGGAACATTATCTCTCTGGTTTTGTTCCAAAGTCTTACTCATTTGCCTCGAAGATGAAGAAAATCCAATTATCAGCGCTAATTGAATTAAGTTCAGTTAAATTGGATCTTAAAAAGGAGCCTCACATACAGCGTTACCTTCACTTTCACAGCAGTTTAACAAGTCAGGAAATTTGCAGTTATATTAAAGGCTTCACTGGTGATTGGAAGGATTTTAAAAAGTGACGATCCTTAAAACAAAAGTTTTTTAATCGAGTTCAAATACGTTTGGAAATTGTGACAGAAACTTAAATGAAAGTAAGTCAAAAGCAGAGGATTTCTACTTTGTTATATCTAACATCATTATCAGATTATTATTACCGACAGTGGTGCAAGAAGTCTTCAGACCCTCTTTACTTTAGTAAACGTATCAATACCACACTGTGGAAATACTCCAATTAAAAGTTCCTGCATTTTAAACCTTACTTAACTAAAAGTATATACACTCACCGGCTGCTTCATTAGGTACACCTGAAAAATCGAATACAGTTCAATACAACAGCGCTGCCATGGATTCTGCTTTCATGAGGTTTAGTTTTTGTTGACTTTTGTTTTGTTGTCTGAAGTGTGTAAAGTCAATGATGGTTATTACTGAGGCCGAAGTTAAAGGTGCTGTTGTTCTGAACGACATTATATTGAGATGTGTCTTTAATTTTTTGTCCTCCCCTATTTACATACATGAGGGGGCCAGAGTATTAGGAACACCTCTGAATATAATGCAGCTCAGTACAGCCCCACCATTAATTATGACCCTGACACTGAAATATAATTGAATCAACACCTCTATGACAGCTTAGACAAAAGCCTGAACATTACAGGCAACATTAAAGCAAATCTTATGGCTGAGCTGGTGTATTGGATTACAATAGATTTTTTTAAGTGTACCTAATGAAGTGGCCGGTGAGTGTATACCATCAGTTTACTGTAAGTATTAAAAATAAAAGTCCATATCAGTATTTAGAATGCTTTGCATTAAAGTTACTTCTGGTCTAACAGGCATGTTTTTATTTTACTGCCCTTTAAATGAATCCTCAGAAAAAAATGTATTCAAAATCAGCAAATTTGGAGATACATAGTTTTAACTGCACAGGAAGGTAATGGAAGCTAATACAAAAGTTAGTTATAACTACAGAAGTCAAACAAATGTAGCAGTAGAAAAAAAACTATTTATTTATTATGTAATATCTGCTAAATGATTTTAGTGTAGAGTAAAAGCTGCAGTATTTCTTCCTGAAATGTAGGAGAAGTATGAAGTAGAAGTAGCACCACTGATTATATCCGTCAAGAGGCTGCATTTCTAAAGACATTCTAAGGAGATTAAACTACTGAAAACATGCTGTAAGGAAGTTCAGAATATTTTCTTCGAAACAATAATTGTATGCCTGTTCTCTTTCCTTTTGTTGTTGCGCTTCATTTGATTTCCATAAAATTCTGCTTGTGATACTAGATAGAATAAATACTAATGCTATGTACAAGTGTATGTACATTTGATGAGTCTGAACCCTTGTACTGCAAGTCCATATAGCGTTTTAATGTTTTTTTTTACGAGGAGAATCAGATCTTACCTGTGTAAAAAGGACAATGAAATAACCAGTAAGTGAACAAAGACAATTCAAAGACGTTAGAAGGCTGCGTTTGTTTTTACTGATCAAGTGGAAACTCTCGTCGGAACACATGATGTGTCCCTATTAGATTTGAGTGTTTTTGACTCATCTTCCACAATAGTGCTTTCATTCATTCATGAAGAACACAAGCGTGATCTGTAGTACATTTCCTTTGACATTCTTCGAAATTGACAATGCCTCTTTGACAATGTTTATCTGACTGGGTCTTCAGCGTCGGCTGCCGAGACACTTGTCACAATATTGACAATGTTGCATTGTGTATAAAAGCCTAATAAAGCTGGTATACAAAGATCTCTTCTACTTGCACACAGTACGGTTTGTGTTAGTGTCTTAATGTTTAAAACAATGATGTCTCCAGATGCAGACTGGACTGCTGAAAGACTTGAGTAAAGTGTTTTGACAAATGTAAACAACCATGAATGCAGCAAACAAGATCAGTGCAACACTGTAACTTACTGCATATAAAAAGTTACTGTCTTTACATTGCTGTTATTACAGTTGAGAGGTAATAAATAAGTCACACAGATACCCACAATTAGAAACTGACACATATAATTACAGAATCACTTAGGTCATTGGTTACGCCTTATAACCTATTAAACTCAATACTACTCCTAAATAAATGTCATGTATTCAACGTTCAAAAAAAGAAAAGATACGCAACAGAAAAAAAGGGAGTAATTAAGCTCGAGTTACATTCTTGAATCTGTTTTGGAATAAATCTCTTCTATTGTATCTCTTGTTTTCAAAAATTATTTTGATGACTCACAGAAACAGGCCGTTAGCCAAGAACACTGCTCGCATTGTCTGGATGTAGGAAAGAATTTGACTGGATAATTGTGACATTTTGCAAATATAATACAATAATTTTCTCTCTTTTCTCTAAAGCCTAACCTTTATGAGCGGTTTTCAAAACTATGGAAATCCTTGGTATAAAACTCTTTTGACAGTGTTCGGATAATCCTTTGTGTCTGATTAATCCCATGTTTCGCAATCAAATGTGCAACTCCCTCCCATCTGGCTCTTTTACACATCACGGGCCGAGCCAAGTAGTTGCTTAAGGAAATCTGATTTTAAATAACCATTAGATCCTCGAGTGGTGTCTCTTTTATTTAATCATATCACAAGTAACAGTTTTGCTCAAGCCGATGCCATGTGACTTCCCCTATCCTGCGGTGCGCATTAATCATACCCACACGCTCACACACACACACGCACACACACACACATTCAAGCGTCCATCCCCGTCTAATCCTCTGATTTTCCTCTGCTGTACAGTCTGAGCTGCCCTGTTTTCATTGTAGTCATGGGCTGTGAGTCATCGCTCGTCTGAGCCAAGCTATTTGCGCTGGTTCACACTGGCTGACACACCTAGGACCAGGAAACACACCCATTCCCACATATCCTAGTATTCAACTAAAGTGACCTGCCACATAACCGTGACAGTCATAGGGGATTCAGCTTGTGAAAAACATGCACTGGATATGCAAAACAGTCGAGACATCTCCATAATGTTCTGTTTTATTGCTATACCTCAACCTATACATCTCAAACACCTTACGTGTGTCTATCAGCATTATCTTCAAACACCTGCGGCAGATGTTTTTGGATTAAATACAGTTAAATCAAAGAATAACACAGACTTTTACCTCAGTTGACCCCTCAGTGCAAGAAAGAGCTCTTGGGTAATAGTAAAAGTGCACAAACATGGTCCTTCTGAGTAGTAAAGTGAAAGCTAGCAGCGAGAGTGTTTACTGTGGGGTTGTTATGTGACCATAAACATTCAAAACCTGCATAAAGGTTGTTGAAGAGCTCACAGTTCGAACAGGCATCCTGCTGTTTACGTGCGCACACATCATAGGAGTTGTCTGTCTGGAAGCAGCAATTGCTCTAAGCAGAAACTGTACTTCAAAAGCAACAAGGGCCACACCTCAGTGGCAAAAAGTCAAACCTGCAAGGAGCTGAGCAAACAGGTAGGTAGTAGGACATTAGATGAGGATAGTGATCCCTTTTAAATGATTCTATCTATTTCATTTAGTCAAAAAGCAGCATTTAAGACGACATGTGGACCTTATAAATTATCTCTGCAAGCAGTACAATGATGTAATAAATGTTGTCCACCTACGCACTCACAAAATATGTCTTTCAAACTTTCTTGGCCCTGCAGTTCTGTTTAAGTTTCGAAACATTTTCTCTGTCCTTTAACATTGTTTATTCAAAACACCGCGGCTGTGGAAAGAATAAGCAATACCGCGCGTCATGCAGCGCTCTTTATGGTCTCTGCTTATCTTGCACATGGTTGGTGTTACTCGCTCACTTTTATCTCAGCACGAGCACAATTACGGACGTATACACACACACGTGCACACACACGAACAAAGAGTCTTCTTCTTTTTGTCGGAGGGCTGCACCCTGTTTTTTAGAGAACACAAAATCAGAGCTGTCTTGACTCACAGCGGTGTAATGTGGTACATTAAAGTATGTGTCTGCGCATGTTCCAGTGTGTGTGTGTGCCACTCCCTGTTCGATCCCTTCAAAGCCACGCAGTAACCTCCTCTGTGTTTGCACTACTCCCTGCATGTTTGCTATTTCACCTCACTGAGCACGGGTGTGACATATTGATGAGGATATAAGGGGTGTTTCAAGGACTCCAAACATTGTTGGGAGAGGTGGAGAAGAACACACATAAATAATGTAAAGGTACATCGTTATACCACATGACATGCTGTCACATATATATCATATAAGCAGGATTTTTTTCTGCTGTTGTCAGGGGATTTAACAAAAGATTATAAAGTAGCCCAACTAATTAAGGAAAAAGTCTCAGCTGAAATTATGGCGTTAATTAAATAAATTGTCCCCTTGTTGAGTTAGCTGTTACACCGAAATATCATGTGTTGCAATCAAGCGTCAACCCTCCGGTGCTTAAAAAAAAAAGTCAAAACAGTGTCAAAAACTGGGATGAACATTTTTAATGCCTGCTGCAAATAATAGTTTAGTCTATATAGCTAATTATCCCACTCATGACAGCTGTACTGGGGTTTAATTTTTATATAATTTACCTTTTTTCAATTAATTTAAGGCTTAAAATCATGGGTGATAAGGGGCATGGGGGCTTAGCTAGAGTTAGCTAGCTTTCTGTTATATACCTCAATCACTTAACATGTTAGTGGCATCTAACCTGGTTTGCACTCACCATTCCTGGCTTGTTAGCTTGTTTCACTGTCATACACTGATATAGTTGTGGCAGCCCATGTAGAGGAGGCAGGACTGTTGTTGGCTTTTTCCTGAGGAGAAGACGGTGGCAGTGGTGATACACAGTTTGTTATGGTCACCCGCCTCTCAACCAACATCAAAGGTGTGTGCAAGCAATCGGTGAGTGCTCTAGGCTATGTTTCGCAAGCTATCTTAGCTTTTAGATTTTCCTAAAAAATCTACGAAACTAGTCAGCTTAACCACATATAGAATTCTGTCATTCTGTAGAGCAAATTGTCTAATTAGCAAACTATGATTTCCTTTAGCATATCTTCATAACTTAGAGTTTGCCAACCGCTTACTCATCTCCACTTAAAATGTACAGCCAGTTGGGATTGAGTGTGTGAAAAGTAGCTAGCAAGCGAGCTTAGCTAGGTCTAAATAGTCAGGATAATGGATTTATGGTTTAAATGGATAGCTTAAAGTAATAGATACACAGTTCCATAGTAGTAATGGATAAACAATTGAAATGGCTACTTAAAAGTAATGAAAAAATTGTTAAAATATAAAGAAGTAATGTTTGATATACATACAGGTAAAAGCTTAAGGATAAATGATTGGACTGGTTAGAAGTGAGAGACAAACAGTTAAAATAGCTAGCTAACAGTAATGGATAACACTTTGAAATAGCTAGCTAACAGTAATGGCTAAAAGGTTAAAATGGTAAGGAGTGAGAGATATAAAACAGTTGAAATAGCTAGCTAAAAGTAATGGCTAAAAGGTTAAAATGGTAAGAAGTGAGAGATGTAAAACAGTTGAAATAGCTAGCTAAAAGTAATGGCTAAAAGGTTAAAATGGTAAGAAGTGAGAGTTATAAAACAGTGGAAATAGCTAGCTAAAAGTAATGGATAACACTTTGAAATAGCTAGCTAACAGTAATGGCTAAAAGGTTAAAATGGTAAGGAGTGAGAGATATAAAACAGTTGAAATAGCTAGCTAAAAGTAATGGCTAAAATGTTGAAATGTTAAGAAGTGAGCGATAAAAAAAACAGTTGAAATAGCTAGCTAACAGTAATGGCTAAAAGGTTAAAATGGTAAGAAGTGAGAGATGTAAAACAGTTGAAATAGCTAGCTAAAAGTAATGGCTAAAATGTTGAAATGTTAAGAAGTGAGCGATAAAAAAAACAGTTGAAATAGCTAGCTAAAAGTAATGGCTAAAAGGTTAAAATGGTAAGAAGTGAGAGATATAAAACAGTTGAAATAGCTAGCTAAAAGTAATGGCTAAAATGTTGAAATGTTAAGAAGTGAGCGATAAAAAAAACAGTTGAAATAGCTAGCTAAAAGTAATGGCTAAAAGGTTAAAATGGTAAGAAGTGAGAGATATAAAACAGTTGAAATAGCTAGCTAAAAGTAATGGATAACACTTTGAAATAGCTAGCTAACAGTAATGGCTAAAAGGTTAAAATGGTAAGGAGTGAGAGATATAAAACAGTTGAAATAGCTAGCTAAAAGTAATGGCTAAAATGTTGAAATGTTAAGAAGTGAGCGATAAAAAAAACAGTTGAAATAGCTAGCTAACAGTAATGGCTAAAAGGTTAAAATGGTAAGAAGTGAGAGATGTAAAACAGTTGAAATAGCTAGCTAAAAGTAATGGCTAAAATGTTGAAATGTTAAGAAGTGAGCGATAAAAAAAACAGTTGAAATAGCTAGCTAAAAGTAATGGCTAAAAGGTTAAAATGGTAAGAAGTGAGAGATATAAAACAGTTGAAATAGCTAGCTAAAAGTAATGGATAAAATGTTAAAAGGGACAGCTAAAAGACATGGATGATATTAAATGATGTTAAAAGTAGCTAAAAATAACAATGGATAACCAGTTGAAATAGCTAGCCAAGAGTGATGGTGAAACGCTAAATAGCCATAGGTAATGGATTAACATTTGAAACAGATGGCTTAAGTTAATTAAATGTTTCGATAACAGAGCAAACAGTAATGGCTGTATAGCTTGAAGTTATGGTTGACTAACAGTTGAAATAGCCAGCTAACAATAATGGATAAGTGGTTGAAATACACGGCTAAAGACCTGGATGAATGGTTGGGAAGGCTGGGAATCACTATCCTAAAACTTTTTTGGAGTCACAACTCGTGTTATAATGGATTAGCTGGTAATGTTATCAGTAATCCTGGCTGGATTTGTCTGAGGCACCGCCCCAATATGTCTCTGTCACAACAGCTCATACTTTTTCTTCTTTTATTTCTCCAAAACACTAAAACAGACACACAGACACATTCAGCTAATAACTCTTATGTGTATGTGTAATGTATTGAGATAAAAGCGTAAACTAAATAATATTCTCCAATACAGCACAGCACAATACAATATTGGAGATGAGTTAGGCAGGGCCCTGTTTACTTTGGCTGGCCCTGCATCAGAGCTTGTAGAGACAAAGCCTGTGCCTCTGTGCCAGCGGAAATGTGCAGAGCAGGAGGAAAACTGGAACATCATTTAGTACATCATGGCTCTCTAATGTATTCTTAAATTTCTTGTTATAACAACAGACTGTAGGAGGAATATAGCTACAACATAAGAGTTCCGTTAAAAATCTTTCATGTGACACTGTTGCATGTGGCTGTTACAAATCCTCAAGGGAAGAGGGTTTTACTGACTGACAATGAGATTAGCTACTGTTACAATAGCTTCCTATTGTTTATAACTTAAATAAAAAAAAGAAAAATGATCAACTATGTGAATCATGCGCTGAAAACCTTAAATACTTTTAAAATCCCAAATTGACTTAGAATAGTTGAACGTAAAACACGGAAGACTATTTCACACAGAGGTTCTGCAACAGTGCCCCAACAAGCTCCGCCATTATGCTGCCTTCATACTTTAACACTGAACCAAACAGTGCTGTCATATTGCTGTCTCAAGCCCTTTTCCCACTGGTGGGTTTTTGCTTAGTGGGAAAGGCAATCGGCATTCAGACCCGGTCAAATGACTCTGTGGTAGACCCGGGTAATTATCGCTCCGATCGGCATTGATGGGAACACAAAACCTGAGTCGTCACGCTAATCTCCGCTACAAATTCCGCACATCTCCGTCCAAGCACCACTCGAACATCGTTCCATATTTGTCGCCACCGAGTTTGATAAATAGACTCAATGAGAAATAGATACAATAAAGACCTAACCACTGTAACATCTTCACTGTTCTCTAACCCTGTTTCCAGTGCGTTTGTGACGTCAGATGGTGACACAGCAGAAAAAAGGCCGAAAGCAGGATACTTCACTGGCAATGGGAAAAGAGACAATCGGCATCTATAAGCAGGTCTTCTCGGGTCTGAAAAACCCACGTCAACGCATTAATTTTGGTGAGAAAGCGTAATCAGTGTGTGATTTTGACATTTAAACTGGCACGTGTCCATATGTGAAGCTTGCACTGTTTGTTTACATGTCGCGCCTGTTGCTTCCACAACACTGAGTAAAATCCCACAGCAATATGACAGCATTGTTTGATTATGTAAGAGGATAAAGGCGGCATCATGGCGGCGCTTCATTAAGGCGCTGTAGTGGAATAACTGCGTAAAACAGGGCTGCTGCAGTGAGACCCGGTTCATGGTGGGCATTGTTATAACAAAACATTTGACAATCTGAGCTCACACACTTTGCCTTTTGTATGTAAGTGAGGGACTCACTCCTGAGTCATTTTGTTAATGATAACTTTGTGTCAGTTTGTGTACAGTATTGTGAATGCTGTAATGACATGTTTATGTCATTCCATCATGTGATACTCATTTAGTGGTGTGTTAATCTCTGTACTTCAGTCTTGTGCTAAAACGGGAAACAAGGAAAAAAAAGGAAAACTTTGTAAAGTTTATTTCTTTGTTGCTCACTTCGACATTATAACAACTTTTGATGAAAGCATGCGTCAAAAGAGCAAACAGCTTGGTGATAAATGTAGCCACATTTAGACATTAAATGTAGATAGAATATTGTGAATTGACATCTCTTTTTACTTCTTCTAAGTTACTTTTCCTGTTGCATTTCATCGGAGCCCTCTGTGAAGCAGTGGGTGGTCCCAAGGCTGCAGAGAGCCACTCCCTCGCACCGGTCCCCTCCCCGGCATTCCCCTCCCTCTGCAAACCAGGAGCCCTACCCAGCTCCCTGTTCAAGCACTCTGCTCAGCCCAGAGGAGCAGCCACACAGAAAAAAAGAAGTTTAAATCAACTTTCAGAAGAGGAGGGAGGGAGGGAGAGAGGGGGCAGAAAACGCCCTGGAAATTTCGTTGATCAAGAAATAGGAAAAGAGTGACAGAATCCTGACACACTGCGAGGTTGTGACTGGAAGAAGTGCTCTTTCTTGGGCTGGGGAGAAGGGGAGAGGACACGTTTTCAAGGATGCTCAAGCTGGTGTGAGGCTTCTTGAGCGCTCCGACTGCGCACAGGTAGATATGCACTTTTATTCTTTTCTGTAACTGAATTAAATGCTTTTTGTAAACTTTTTTTTCTGAGTGAAAAATGTTGGCTTCAAACTTAATGGTGCTGAAACAAAGCAAATGAACTTCAATGAGTCTGCCTTAGTATAAGCTGCTAACTTTTAAAAAAGTTATCTGTACAACATTGCTGTGATATTCCATTGAGCTTTATGGCGAGCGTGTGTATCAGTGGGAAGATTACAGTCACTTTGTCCTACTTTATTACATGTGGTTATCTCCTGTGGCATCCTACGGTTTTTTCCTGAGGAAAAGTTTAGATACAGGAGTTCTTTTCATGAAGAGAAAACATGTATTATGACTTTAGTGTTTTTAAGTGGTGAAGTGATTTTTTGTGACCATCCTAAGTTTTAAATGCTGATTTAAAATAGCACAGGACATGAGAAGTGGGTGTGTACCCGCAGCTACCACATGAATGCAGAGAGAGTTGCGCACTTCACTTTTCCTCCAAGTGCAGCAAAAGTTTTTCTTATCCAACGTGCGGATGAGTGCTAGAAAGAAAGTGTATCAAATTATGATTTTAGACTTAAGAGGTTACACCCAAAATCACTCTGTTTGTGTAGTGATTGGACTGTTGTGCAACGTGGATGTCTTTTGCATACACGTAATCCCCAGTCTTTGGGATAGCAGACTTTTGTTTAGAGCTGGAATATCCTACACACTGCATTAAAAGTTGAATAGAGAAAGCAGTGGAGAGATTAAAGGGTCATGTTGTTTGCTTTGATGTTATCGTTCAGGTGTTACTCTTATCTCTAACGCCCTTTGCTGAGACTTTTAAAAAAAGTTAAAGTAGCTTTACTTCCCCATTGAGAGGCCGCAGCAGCCAGCTAGGGTGTGGATTCCTCTCCTTCACCTCCCTCCACCCCCTCCTTTTTTTTCTCCCTCCCTTCTTGCTTCGCTGTCTCCTCACAGAGGCACACCCTTTACAGCCAAAAAGAAAAAAGGAAAAAAACCCATACATGCTGCAGACGGCCGTCACTGTGGGTCATTACAAACACATAGAAAAGCGCTTTATGCTGTTTTAAAGGGGTTTGAGCAATATAAAAAGTACTGATGAGAACTTTTCCACTGTTCCGAAGTTTGATGTTTAATTATGAGTCATCTTGGGTTATGAAAATCTTTATAATGCAGTTTGCTGTTGTGGAATGCGTTGAACTTGTCTGAAGGTCCCTGATATGATATGGACGGGTTTTAAAAAGATGTACCTTCTTCTGAGCCTGTGCTGCGTTAGACAAAGTTGAACTATCACCTCGGCATGTATATAATTTAATCTTGAATTCTTGGATGTAGGTGATTTCTCTGACTTTCTTTTACCTTGGGTGTCTTAACCTGGGCTCAGGGCCAGAGTGTGCAGGGGAGGAGAGAGGGAGGGGGTGAAGCAGGGAGGAAGACGGGGAAAGAAAGTCAGGGAGTGAGGGGGGATGGGCGGGGCGGGGGCGAGGAGGGGAGTAATGGAATGTAGTGGTTTGGAAAGACAAGCTAATTGAAACCAGGTTTGGGGCTTAGAGGGGGGAGCTTAGGCTTCGCACATTTGGAGAAAGAGAGAAACAAATTTAATGTGCCCGAAAAGTTGAGACATTAGTCTGCCTGACTTACGAACGCATTTAAAGCATAAGCTGCATCTGTCCAGGTGTGTGTATCATCACATAATCCTGTCTGCGTTCGATGTGTTTTTGTTAAAGGTGAGGAAGAAGCAGACCAGGTATTATCCTTTGTTGAATCTCGGTTGAAAGTCAATTTTTCCTGTATGTGTGTGTCGTTGCTTGTCCTCAGCAGCTCCCTCCTGCCACACCCAAAAATCATTTCAGTGCAGTGTAAGCGAGAGCTGCTTTTCGCTTCCTCTGCACGGTCTTTAACACAAGTCGCACTTACCTCGTGGCGAGCGCCCCACAGCTGTAAATGACATGGCATTTTTCAAATTGCTCTTGTCAAGGTGATTGATTGTGACGCACACTTCTTCAAATGGTAACACAAGGCTAAAAGGTGTTTGGGTGGGAAGTCATTATTTGAGATATTACTTGTTAAACATTCTTAGCATTTGAAATATTCATGTTTTACTCAGGAAATATATGCCCCGAAGACTGTGTTAAATGTGACCGCACGTGTGAAGTTTTGCTAAGCACAGGTATAAACCTATACAAACATAATAAATATGGATCATATATTTCAAGCGCTGAAACTTTCACAACTGGTTCCTGACTGTCAGTAGCTTAGAGGTTTGTCGGTTAATATGCCCTCATCTTGGCCTGGGGCGGATTCTGTTTGCTTAAATTCCTGCACTGTCAACCAATGCAGCAGAACAGAGGCTACATTATGCTGTAACCTTCGGCAGAGTGAGACGTATGGTATTCCAGAAACCACACTGTACATTTTTTGAAGAAGCCTCATTGATCAAATCTCGCTCAGTCATGACAGCCGACGTGCACAAACTGTCACTAATTTTGCTGCGCTTGCCGGCAGTATGACAAACAGCACTTCTTGCTAGCCTGGAGAAAAGGACGTGCCTTGTGCCTGTTAGCTAAACCGTGTTAAGATATTTATCACAGAAGCACTATATATTCTCGCCCCGGTGACTGACAGGACAGACGCGAGGAGCGGTGTTAGTCAGCCGTGCCACTGTGAAACGGAAAGAAACTGGTCTCGAGCACACTTCCTCTGCCATTTCCTCATGGGTTTGTTGAGTGGGTGGTTGGAAGGAGGGACCGCGTGGGGAGGCGAAAATAGGGAGGTGGACGTATTAAGTTAGCTGAAGGAAGGACGGGTGATTGTAATCAAACTGTAGCTTATTTATTTTCACACTTCGAGGCAAGGTTGGGCTCTCAGTCATCCTGATGTTCACCTACAGATTGCTTACATAAAACAACAGCAGTTTCAGTGAGGGAAGTTTAATGTTCCTCCAGCTGCAAATAAACATCTAACTGTAGAGTGCCATTTTAGAAAGTCTTTCTATGCAGCCACTCCCTTCTCATCCATCCAGCGCCGCTTTGGAATGTTTCAGCCTGTCCTCAGTGTGCACTGGGAAGCACCTATCATCAGCATTACTCGCCTTGAGAAATAGTGATTTAAGAAGTATGATGATACAGTCATCACAAGCGCACATAATACCCCTGTAGGTCACACCCATGCACATGCATGCGATCCAGATTTGTTTATTGCAGCTTAAAGTCTGGTGGGACTTTTGCAAGCATGGGACTTTAAAAGGGTGTGAACTGTTTTTCTGATAAGCAAATCACTTTCGCCAGTGCTCTGCCAAACATCTGCGACACTAAATCATGAAAAAAAAAACCGTCTTACACAAATGTTGCTGCACAAGTCAGTCTACCTGCCCTCCCATTTACATTCTACCAACCGCCCCAGAAATGTTATTATGTTGCCCCCGCGCACCGAATGACGCGCAGCACCTGTTACACAAACACTATTTGGAATGAGGCAGCCAAAATGTCAGAGCTTGGAATGTAAATTTAGAAATACATTCAGCTTTGTTTAGATTTGCTTTATCTGGCACGAGATAGACGAGGATGGCACTCTTCACAATCCAATGCTCTCTCTTACGCTGTGCTTATGCTTCGAGTTCCACGCCTAACACATGTTATGTCTGTGTATACAATCTGCTGCTATGGTGCCATCTAGACCTCATCATAACCTTCGTGTCTCCCGCTTCATGATTGGACTTGCATTCGGGCTTGTTACAACAGCAGCTGCGGAAGACTGAAACAAACCCAGACTAAATTGTGAAATTAAACTGAGTTCAAATTAGGCGGTTCAATAGCGTGACCCAGATAAGTTTGCTATGAATGTCTGTTAAGAGCGTGTGACATCTATCTGTGTAAACTAGCCTCTCCCCTTTCTCTGTGTGCTAACTAGTTATGCCAGTTTTAATATTTGCATCCTCAATAAGTTATTCTGCATCTCATGAGCCATTTTTTTTTTTTTTAACCGTTGCTTAACGTTCTTGGCACTGAAACGTTGTGTAGGCACCACCCCAGAATCACTTCTCATTTCACAACTTCAGCTCCAGACAAAATGTTTTGTTTCATTTTTGCAAAAATGTAATGTTTTCTTTTGTATGGCCCGATATTACAGAGTCTCAGAGCAGTTTCTTAGTTCATGAGAAGACATGAGCACATGAGGAAAAAATTGAAGAAACCTCGAGAGAGGAAATTCAAAGTGAGATCCTCCCTTCTCGGCTGTCTCGGGGTGTAGTAGAGAACAATGAGTAATGATAGGAGCCGTGATCTGGTGCTTACAGCCTTTTACAACAATGGAACCTTTAGTTTACTTACATGAACATGAGGTTTTATGTGATTTACATGAAAGTAAAGTCATTCTTGATGCGTGCTCTAAAGCAACCGCTGCTCTTGTTGTTTGCGATCTTGTGAGTTTTCTTCATTTTTCCATTTTGTGCAAAACTCCTGCCAAAGTCACAATGGTTTAATCAGCAACAGGCTAAGTTGGCGTCAGTGGGCAGGCTCTGGTCTTATGCAGAACTTGTGGTGTGGTTTACGGCTATGTGGACTATGGAGTGCAGAAAAGAACCATTTATTATGACGCGCATTCCTTTTATATGCGTCACACATGCATGTCCTATCTGCGTTTTTGAGGGGAGAGTGAACCTACGCTGGGGCCTGCTATGTCTCCTTCTGTATTTGTTGTACTTGCTACAATGGCGATAAAGGAACAGGGAGTCCATTCTGTTTTGGCAACATGACTGATTTGGTCACTGTGCCTCCCTTCTCTTTCCCTCTCCTCACTGAGGCCTTTTTATTTGTTCATAATCAAATCTTATCGCTCACCAGCACTGCTGCGCCTGATTCACTTAGGAGTGAGCTTTAATCATTGACACACTGCTCTCTGTTTTCTGTTCACCAAATTGATTGGATTTGCCTGGTTGATTGACTAGAACTACTTTGATCACTTTACAGTGTGCTGCGACCCACTTAAAGATAGACAGTGAAATATTTAACAGTCTTGGTATGTTCCCTTGAGGCAGATGACACACCTGAGGTGATGAGGAAAGTGATAGCAGTGAGAAGTAGATTTATGTGTGTTGGATCTACCTGGAAAATAGGTGGAGCCAACAAAAATGATGTTGACAATGAAGGCGAAATGAGATCCTGTGTTGCTTCTCAGCTTTCATTTGAGAGAGTTTACATGGTGTTGTGAAACGTGCATATTTGACTGAACGTGGTGTTCTTGTTTATCTGAGCAGAACCTGGAGGTTTGGGGGGGGGTACTCAGGGTAGGGTGCAGGGTGGGCAGCACAGATTGGAGCCAGAGTCAGAAAGAAAGAGGACATTTCTTTGGAGTTAGTCACTGTGGGGAGAGGCTGGGCTCCCTTCCAGCTGGCCTGACGGCTCTATCAAGGAATGTGTGAGACTAGAGGCCTGGGTGGGGCCGTGCACTGAGCTGCTCCCTCCGCGAGCCGAGCGCAGAGGCAACGCGACGCGATCCGCCTCGTGGACTGTGCCGTGGTATTTCTACTCCTCAACACGGCATGTGTTTGTATTTTCTTTCCGCACTGTTGATGACCACACTTGACCCTGACGTGCATGCACACGCTGGTGTTTATGAGTGCGCTCTTACCAAGGCATTGCAAAGGTGAAGCAACCTGAGTCTTATCTTTTTAGTTTGTGAGCTCAGATAAGGCCACTGTAAAGAATTCTAAGGGCATGAGACCACTGGATGTTACATCACATTAATTCTTCCAAAAACAAGTCATAAGCTCTTTTTCACCACTTTTCCAATTAAATTTTAGACTGCAGTGATCAAGACTAATCCTCCTCATCTCACAATACCTTTAGATCCATTGAAGAATATACGTTTGTCCTTCAGTCAGCCCCTCACCTGAATAACTTCCGACATGGCAGTCTGATTAATACGTCTCTGTAACAAGAGTACGGGCTAGATAGTGTACACAGCTGCTGTGGCGTAAGTCTCTCTACACAAACATAAGGACGACCCCTTATTGGCCGGCATTTATCTCAGCTATGCCACATCTATTTCAGTATACAACCTACTTCTAAAAAGACAATCAGCAACATTGAATTCCAAAGCAAAAAAAAAAGAGTTTCCAAAGCTTTTCACCAGAGAACTAACTTTCTCCCCGACTGTTTAGAGCCTCACAAACACAGCTATTGGGCATAATTTTCAACGAGGTAATGAACAAGGCTGACTGTGGAGGGGGAGGTTAATGACAGGGTTGGAGAGGCTGTCTCGGAAGAATTTTCAGAGGGACATGTTCCCACCGGCAGATGCCTGTCTGTACACACATCAAGTCTGGTTCTGTTTGTACTGGGGCTGACAAAGGGAAGGCTTTGTTTCACAATATGCCGGTGGGTTGAAGCAATAATCCTAGTAAGTCCTGTAAGATTTTGGGCTAGTCACAACGGGTAAAAGTAAGATTGACTTGGAATGCAGAAACACACAAATAATGTATACAGTTGCATCAGTGATCTGTTGCTTTATTTGCGTCTGTTATACTGCTTTGGTTTTATACGATACTTTGCAGTGCAGTCTCGTCTCACAGTCCTCACCAGATAAATTAAACTACAGCAGAGGGGTTCAAAAGCATATTTTAGTGTATGTATACTTTTAAATTCCCCTTGAACTAATTTTCTTGTTTCGTCAAACTGAACTGGACACAGTTGCGGAGATAGTGTGTTAGATAGTGTGTTCGTCTTATCTTCCCATCTCCACAAGTGAAGGCCACACCAAACAAGTACTTGGATTTATTGACTTAAAAGGAGTCTTTTGCATAATTACCTGCAGGGTCAATACTGCTACTATTTGGTGGTTAATTATTAAAGACTCTGAAGGCTACAATCGGCCATAGAAGGTCCAATGAGAATGTGCTTGACTGTAACCACGTTATAGTATATGGCTTTGTGCATCATGTAGGGACACACCTCTTAATGCAACCGTGACTTGTATACAAGGATGCGTTTCTGCCTTACCTGATGCTGAAATGTGTAACTGCACAAGAGAGCAGCATGATGAATTCAGGGTTTCTTTAGTACTGCCCATGATATTTGTTGGAACTTCTTAACAGGAGCCAAAAGATATTTAATGTTATATTCAAGTCTTTCTTTGTCACATTAGCTAAATCCTAATCTTGCTTCGTCAACAGAAGCCAAGAATAAAAGAAGCACAGCATCAGACTGAAGCCCTTGGCCTTGCTTGAGCAATCCGAGGTAAGCTTTCTTAGAAATACTTAAAGACATGCACGACTCAAAACTAGATTTCTTATAACCCATCACACCACACCAAGACCATCTAGTCAGTGTCACCTTCGAACAGCCTTCTATTATGCGGCTGGATGCCAAACCTCTATCGGAATGTTTGTTGCAAAGCCTCCTTTGAACCTGGAGGTCACGCCACCACCATTCAGCTGTGAACAGGCCTGCCTTGTGGAAACCTGACACTTGGCTGCTTCTGCTCCTGGTGCGTCCTCTTTGCACCCCTCTTTCCTCCCCCTAGACGCCACCTGTTCCGCTCGAACCCCTTTCCCCTTCTTATGAAACAACCCTCTGAAAAAAGCCTGCCAAGCTCACGCTGTTTTAACTGTTTGTAGTCGGCAGCTGTGGACGATTTATTCCTCAGGAGCGGAGGGAAAGCTAGAAAAAGCAGCAATGCTAAACCCGAACCGTATGCAGGCAGATGACAGACCATAAGAGAGGCGTATCTAGAAATGCTCTGTGGTCGCACTCTAGTTAACAGAAGCTTTTGTCTGGCTGGCTGTCCCCACGCCTCCCCTTGCTTAGCACATACCAGGCCATAATAAAACATGAAAGATAAACAAGCTTAACGGTCTCCCTCTGCATCCATGGTTCCCTTTTGTAGAAAACTCTTCTGCTCTTTCGATATACAGTACTTTGGATGATGTCACTCATTAAATGAAAGAATATGTCACATCACCCTCAGGTATGTCAGGGAACGGGAAAGAATAGAGGACTGCTTTATTGTCATGTTGCGCTTTGAGTCAGACTGCCTGCATGTCTTATGATCTCAAGAACAGAGACTTACTTATTAAGCATCTGTTCACAACACAAATATTTTCTAACCATATGATCTTTGATAAGTTACCCGCCTCAATTATTTCTATAAAAGGTTATGCTATTGCTAAGCGTGTAAAGAGGGGGATTCTTATGCTTGAGCCTGAGTTTTATAAAGAGTATACAAAGTCTTTACATTTTTCTGATGCCCTTTGCACAGCATCAATTTGTAAGCTGTTGAGGAAAGTCTTCAGCGCTAGCCTCGTATTTCCACTTGGCTTTTTTCTTTCCCCTCTTACCGTTAACTTGAAACAGTTTCATAACCGTTCTGCTAAACTTTTTCATTTGCTATCTTTAATTTTTTTTTATCGTTTCCTCAAACCCTCCATCTCTATACCCTCCTTCCTTCCGTCCTATACTGCTGCGAGCCTCAGCTCCTTCCTGCAGCATGCTGCCAGAGATATGTCAAGGCTGTGAGAAGGACTGCTCAAACACAGTAGTTCCCTCTTGATCACAGAGAGCATCAGAGCAAGGGTAACATGTGGGCGGTGGGAAAGAAGTTTAAATTTGAAAGGCAGTTATGTATGATAACACATGGATAAGAGAACAGGATGAGAGTCAGTATGTCCTTAGGTTATCCCTTTGTGTGAGGGATCGAGAAATGAAAAAGAAAAGTGTTTTCTCTCCCTTGCTCTTGGGGAATTTTGTAAACACATGGATGCTGCCCTCGCTTCCCTCTGTGAGCCTGTCTTTTTTTTTCTAAAGGCCTCATCCAGCCAACAATAATAAGTGCCTTGTTTGAGAGTTAAAATGCTTCATCCCCCCCCTGCCCCCACCAATGCTGCATATTTCTATGCAAGCCCTGCAAGTGAGGAAACCACGATCATGTGAACAGTTTGTTAGCTATTTCTGTCTGTTTCCACAGACTGAATCAGAAGAGGAGGTGGATGTGTAAAATGAGCCGCATTGTGACCCATGGGGAAAACAATTTATATTGGTTTGGTCCAAATACTCTGAACTCTTAAGATACTATCACTGGTTATGTTGGTTGACCTGAGTGAAATTTGATCATGAGTTAAATGCGTAAAATTGTGCCTGTGGCACTGAAAGCTATCCTGTTTATCCTTTCCTCTCTCACACTTCTCAACTGTGTTTGATCCAGATAATTTTGCAGGTAGATTCACTTTACTAGCCTCAGTCAAGTCACATTGAAATACACAATGAGACTGAGAGAGGGAGAAGGACAAGAAATAGAGAGAGAGGTGAGATTAGGTTGTAGATGCCTGCTGGTGGTTGGCGTCATCTTTGCATTAACACTTTGCTATCTTTGGTATTATCACTCTCAGAGCCCTGGTCCTTGTTATTCAGTCCTAAGAGTCTGCAGGAAAGCTATTTTGGAGAGGGGGTTTAATATGACCTCAAAGCATTGCATGCATTTTCCAGTATTCCCAATAACGCTAGACCAGTCTATTATTGACTTGTGTTAATTGGTGCAATGCATGTGTTGTGCCCTTGGGCAGGGACCAGCAAACTGGAGAGACTAGTTTGCAAATCTCTTGGCCTTCCTGCTTGATAATACTAATCAAAAATCTGCTTTGTTAATGGCAGGAATACAGTGTTAACAGGAGATAAAACAGATCGCAAGCCCTAACACACACCTGTACTCTACATGCATCCATTATTGTTGGTGTCCCATGCAGCGAGCAAAAACATCACTGCTGTTGTCTTCCAACCGTCTTATTTGTTTGGAATAGTATTTATTATTAGTTTGGCAACATTGTGTAGGGTAGGTGGCAGTTGACTGAGTAATACTTGTTACAGACCCCTTTAAACAAGTGTTTCTTTCTCCATGTATAAAGTCCTGGGCAGCTTGTTATTTAGGTTTTTTTTTAGTAATTTCAGAGATGGGACTGCTTCCAGAAACATCTACAGCTGTAGAGGAGGAGGAGGAGGAGGAGGGGGAGGAGGGGGAGACGTCTGAACAGATTAACGACTTAAAAAGTGAAGCAGATATTGAAGAAGGAGATGTTTTCTCCTTGTGTTTGTTCGTAATGTTTTAGTAATTTCTTCTCAGTTCAAAATCTGTTTGTTAGTGGTGTTTATGAATCACATGATGTTTGTGACATCCCCGCCAATCACCCCGAAGTTGTGTCTTGCAGTGCTTTGAATGAGTTTGAAGCAAAAAGGATATTACAAGAAAAATCTTCAACTGTCCCTTTCTAATTTGGTTTCTGGTTGTCAAGTCCATCCCACACAAACACAGGCAGCCAGTCAGCACTGTGACTCATTTCCTGTGTCTTTTGTGCCATGCAGTGTGTAGTCTTTTGGCATTTTTATTTGCTGATGCCAGGCAAAAGGACAATTTGCCTAAATCTACTAAAGGGCTGATCACTTTGATGTGTTAAGCTGCACCAGGCAACAGCAGAATGATTCCCTTTCAGCATTACTGTGATAATAGAGCTTTGTAAGTGTCTCATGTTGCAGATAATTCAGCAAAAAGTTTCAGTGCTATCAAATGCGGACAAAACTGAAATCAAATGCTCAAGCATTGGATGCAATTACAGCACTCTGATTGACAATAGCTTTTTGAAGGAAACAAAGATCTGCGTTGTTTTGGATAGCAGGCAGCTTTTCTTACACAGCTCTACTTATTATTAGATTATCTGTTGTCACTGCACCCTCTGAAAATGTAGTTGTTGTTTTGATCGGACCAGTTGCTGCGTGGCAATAGTTGGGGTGATAGAAGGGATAGTCTTTAAATGTCAAGTTTGGGGTTTTGGTCCGTAAGTTTACATGTTCATGCAAAGAATCTTTGATTAAGACACTAAAACCCAAGATTCTCCTGATGAACATGTGAGGGAAAAATGTCCCTTTGGACAACAGTGAGTGAATGCCAAATTATTGTCTTGTAAAAACGTGCGAACAATTGCTGGCTAGCTAGAGACACATGACTCTTTCGTGTAATTGTGGGTTGTGGATAGTGGTCCTATGGGTAGGACAGATCAGCCTGTTTGAAGAGGCAGGTTTGAGAATGGCATAACGTCTTACAAATGTCTGTAATTGCTGAAAATGTGTTTACTACAGTGCACAGATATAGAAAAGCCAAGCTGTAAACTGTCTTAACAGGAGCTGACATAAATACAGTGAATTATTGCATCCTTGTTTAGTAATTCATTCTTTGATCTCCATTATGGCCAGCAAAATCAATATAAACATTTACTTACTGAATTACAAATTTGTGATGCAGTTGAATACAACAGCAAATATATGATCCATCTTGATTAAAACTGATATGTAGCTGCCACTAAACGACATAATACACAACCTGACGTGCATTGTGCTTATGTACATGAGCAAATGAAGTAATTGTATTATTGGTCAATTGTTTTCTGATGGGTATGTGCATTAAAGAAAGAGGGTTTGTGCTAAAAAATAATGGTGTAGGTGTTAATATGCTTATCCGCACCTCTACGTGTGTTTTAATAAAGCATTGCAGCTAAGCTTTAACGATCATTGTTTTCTCTATTGACATTGGAGCAGGGGTGTAGTTGCAGGTTTGGGCTGCTTTCCTCAGGGCAGGGTGTGGTTTGTCTCCAATCAAATTTCCAAAACACATAGCAGGCAGGAGGGAGGGAGCTGATGGTTGTGTGGGGGGTGAGGGGTTGGGACTGTTTTTTCTGAAAGGGTTTTCACACCATCTAGTGTTCACGACAGAGACCTACAAACCTGACTTATTTAGAGTGAGGTTGTGAAATGTTTAATTCAGACAAATTTAGACATTTTCTTAAGGGGGAAATAAGTACAATTAGTTTGAAATGGAAAGTATCTTGCTAACATAAATTGATGTATTGTTTGTCATGATTTTGTCTTAAATCTTATTATCTCTTCTCTTAGCAGGAAAACCAAGATTGAGCTTCCATCACACTAGAGCTTAAACAGAGGAAAGCAAAAACAAAAGGTATGTTACAAAGTCACAATGCATCCCTTGTATTTTATATATTTCATCCTGTATAGCAATCCATGGAAATGCATATACTGAGTATATAGCTTTCCAGCTCAGTGTGTTTATTTCTCTTAACCCATGATTTGTTTGACAGATGGCTGAAGAGGAGGAAACCAGGGAGGTGCTCTTTCCAGATTGGGAGGGCCCAGACAAAACTGGCTTGACCATTGAACAAACAAGTGATGGAGAGATCTTTGTTAAGGAGGTGAAAGGAGAGTCACCGGCAGCACGTTCTGGAAAAGTATATGAAGGTAACAAATACATTTCTCAAATCATTAAGTATGAAGTTAGAAAAGGTTGGTTATTTGAGTATAAAAGACTGCTGTCCCCTTTATTTATAGGTGACCAGATTGTGGGCGCCACTGTCTACTTCGATAACATGAGCTCAGAAGAAACAGCTGAGCTACTGAAGACTTTAAATCGCCACAAGGTTGGACTGAAACTACAAAACAAATCACCTTGCCCCTCACCCTTGAGCACACCATGTCGTTCACCAATGGGTACGCTGACGTGGGAAGGGAAGACACGCTTTGGAGGTTCCAGTCCAGACATCATCCTTGTAAGTCATATTTTCTTTAATTTTATAATCACTGATTTGTTTGTGAGTAAGCTTTTGAACAAAATACAGGGTTGTGTTTTTATGTTGTATGCCTTCTTGTTTTCTCTATCTACAGGGTGGAGATGATGAGGACTATAAGAGAATATACACAAAAAAGATTAAACCAAGGCTGAAGTCTGAGGATCTTGCAGAGGGAGTAGATGTTCGCACAGAGCGTCACAGCAGCACAAGCAGCGATGGCAGCACAATCACCACCGTCACCCGTCGCATTACTACCTACACTGTGGATATGCCAAGTGGCATAAGTGAGCAACTTGAACTTTCAAGCTCAGAGTTTAAGGGGCAAAGGCTCGAATCTGGTGAGGGCTCTCCTCGTATCAGAATCTCACATGGCAGTCCTTCAGGTAAAGTGGAAGCAGAAGGGGGAGTTTTTGAGTCAAGTGATGTCTCTGGGCCATCAGTTAGCTCCATGGAGACACACTACGGCAGTGGGGGAGTTCAGACCACAACATTTACAAGAGAGGTAGATACAGAAAGAGGTACAGGACTAAGATTTAAAGGGCCTAACTTTGGAGTCATAGGGGGTAAAGGCCAGGGGGGCTTTGAGATCTCAAGAGGGAATGGAGAAAAAGGAGATGGAAGCATTCAGGTGTCAGGAACAAGCACTACACTAGGTGACAGCACAAACACTGGTAGTAGGCAGGTTGATATAAGGGGGAGGGGAAGTGCAGATGTTTTCTCAGATGATGAGAATGGAAAGTCAATTACTCTGTCTTTGCCAGGAAAAAACGTGCAGATTATGACTTCATCTTCAGAGACAACACCAGGGGGAACTGTTGACAAAAGTTTAGGTGAGAGGACAAATGTCAAGGTGTCTGAAATTACCCTCAGTCACCCGCAGGCATCAGATAGTACTGATATTCAGAATGTCAGACTTGGTGGAGGTTCAAGAGGAATCGATACTGATGGAAGGATAGGAGGAACAGCAATAACATTAGGAAATGTTACCTCAGGATATTCCTCAGTCCCAGGCAAGATTTCAGTTGCAGGTGTCCATGGCAACCTTACTGGTTCAAAGTTAAGAGGTGAGGTTAATGTTAACCTGCCAAGCACAAAGCAAGAAATAAAAGTATCTGGGATAGACACTAAAGTCTCAGGCAATGAAACAAAGGGCCCCCTGAGTGGCACAGAAAAGTCAACAGTTAATTTACCTGTGACTGGAATAAAAGGAATGAAGACAGGGGGAACTAGTGTTGAAGTTAAACTCAACTCAAGCATTCAAACCAAAGCACCAAAAAGTACAGCACCTGAAATTGACGTCAAAGGTCAACAAGTTGATATTAAAGGAACAAATGGTGGTGTTGAAAGTCCAGAACTTAAAATAGCATCCAGTTGTCCGAAACTCAAGGGTGCAGAAGTGGATGTCAACCTTCCTAAAAATGAAAGTTATTTAAAAAGAACCGAACATGACAACAAAGGCCCAGTGATTAATATCGAAGGCCCTGGTGCAAAATACAAAGGACATGAAAGTCATATAAAAGTATCAAAGATAACAGATAGTGACATTAAACTAAAAGGTTGGAGAGTTGAAGGAGATGTGGATGTTTTGGATACAAGTCTAAAAGGGCCAAAAGTAAATGTTGATGTGTCAGTTCCGAGCATCGAGAGCGACATGGAAGCTCCAAAGACTTCTGGAGGGAAAATCTCCAAGCCAGATGTGAATGTAAATCTGAAAGGTCCCAAATTAAAAGCTGATGTGGACGTGTCATTTCCGAAGATTGAAGGAGAGGTCACAAAACCAGGGATTGACATCAGAGGTCCACAAGTTGATATTGAAGGTCCCAAAGGAGGATTTGACATGCCTAAAATCAAAATCCCATCTTTTGGCATCAAAGGTCCAAAAGTGGAGGGTCCAGATGTTGATATAAACCTTCCCAAAGCAAAGATTGATGTGAAAGCACCTGATGTTGGCATTAAAGGACCAGAGGTTAACATCGAAGGACCAGAAACCAATCTCAAAGGACCCAAATTCAGCATGCCATCAATTTCTGGACCAAAACTCTCCATGCCAGATACAGATTTAAAGCTGAAAGGTCCCAAACTCAAAGGTGATGTGGATTTGCCAGTTCCAAAGATAAAGGGAGACATAAAAACACCTAAAGTTGACATCAAAGGTCCAGAGGTTGATATTGAAGGTCCCAAAGGAGGATTTGGAATGCCTAAAATTAAACTGCCATCAATATCAGGACCAAAGATGCCAGATTTGGATATCAATCTCAAAGGGCCAAAAATAAAGGGAGATGTTGATGTGTCAGTTCCGAAGATCGAGGGTGACATACAAGCTCCAAAGGTGGATATTGAAGGACCTGATGTTGACATCGAAGGTCACAAAGGAAGATTTGATATGCCTAAAATTAAAATGCCAAGTTTTGGCTTCAAAAGTCCAAAAGTGGATGGTCCAGATGTTGATATAAACCTTCCCGAAGGAAACATTGACATTACAGCACCTGAAGTTGACATTAAAGTACCAGAGATTGACATTAAAGGACCAGATGCCAATCTCAAAGGACCCAAATTCAGCATGCCAAACATTTCTGGACCAAAAGTCTCCAGGCCAGATGTGGATTTCAATCTGAAAGGTCCCACACTCAAAGGTGATGTGGATGTGTCAGTGCCAAAGATAAAAGGAGACATAAAAACACCAGATATTGACTTCAAAGGTCCACAGGTTGATATTGAAGGTCCCAAAGGAGGATTTCAAATGCCATCAATCAAAATGCCATCTTTTGGCATCAAAGGTCCAAAAGTGGAGGGTCCAGATGTTGATATAAACCTTCCCGAAGGAAACATTGACATTACAGCACCTGAAGTTGACATTAAAGTACCAGATGCCAATCTCAAAGGACCCAAATTCAGCATGCCAAAACTTTCTGGACCGAATCTCTCCAGGCCAGATGTGGATTTCAATATGAAAGGTCCCAAGATCGAGGGTGACATAAAAGCTCCAAAGGTGGATATTGAAGGACCTGATGTTGACATCGAAGGCCACAAAGGATTTAAAATGCCTAAATTCAAAATGCCAAAATTTGGGGGGAAAGCACCAGATGTTGAAGGGCCAGAAGTTGATGTCAGCCTGCCAAAAGCTGATATTGATATTAACGCCCCGGAGGTTGGTATAAAAGGACCTGACTTTGACATTGAGAGTCCAAGTGGCAAAATCAAAGGACCCAAATTCAGCATGCCAAACATTTCTGGACCAAAAGTCTCCATGCCAGATGTGGATTTCAATCTGAAAGGTCCCACACTCAAAGGTGATGTGGATGTGTCAGTGCCAAAGATAAAAGGAGACATAAAAACACCAGATATTGACTTCAAAGGTCCACAGGTTGATATTGAAGGTCCCAAAGGAGGATTTCAAATGCCATCAATCAAAATGCCATCTTTTGGCATCAAAGGTCCAAAAGTGGAGGGTCCAGATGTTGATATAAACCTTCCCGAAGGAAACATTGACATTACAGCACCTGAAGTTGACATTAAAGTACCAGATGCCAATCTCAAAGGACCCAAATTCAGCATGCCAAAACTTTCTGGACCGAATCTCAAAGGGCCAGATGTGGATTTCAATATGAAAGGTCCCAAGATCGAGGGTGACATAAAAGCTCCAAAGGTGGATATTGAAGGACCTGATGTTGACATCGAAGGCCACAAAGGATTTAAAATGCCTAAATTCAAAATGCCAAAATTTGGGGGGAAAGCACCAGATGTTGAAGGGCCAGAAGTTGATGTCAGCCTGCCAAAAGCTGATATTGATATTAACGCCCCGGAGGTTGGTATAAAAGGACCTGACTTTGACATTGAGAGTCCAAGTGGCAAAATCAAAGGACCCAAAATCAGCATGCCAAAAATATCTGGACCAAAAGTCTCCGTGCCAGATGTGGATTTCAATCTGAAAGGTCCCACACTCAAAGGTGATGTGGATGTGTCAGTGCCAAAGATAAAAGGAGACATAAAAACACCAGATATTGACTTCAAAGGTCCACAGGTTGATATTGAAGGTCCCAAAGGAGGATTTCAAATGCCATCAATCAAAATGCCATCTTTTGGCATCAAAGGTCCAAAAGTGGAGGGTCCAGATGTTGATATAAACCTTCCCGAAGGAAACATTGACATTACAGCACCTGAAGTTGACATTAAAGTACCAGATGCCAATCTCAAAGGACCCAAATTCAGCATGCCAAAACTTTCTGGACCGAATCTCTCCAGGCCAGATGTGGATTTCAATATGAAAGGTCCCAAGATCGAGGGTGACATAAAAGCTCCAAAGGTGGATATTAAAGGACCTGATGTTGACATCGAAGGCCACAAAGGAGGATTTAAAATGCCTAAATTCAAAATGCCAAAATTTGGGGGGAAAGCACCAGATGTTGAAGGGCCAGAAGTTGATGTCAGCCTGCCAAAAGCTGATATTGATATTAACGCCCCGCAGGTTGGCATAAAAGGACCTGACTTTGACATTGAGAGTCCAAGTGGCAAAATCAAAGGACCCAAAATCAGCATGCCAAACATTTCTGGACCAAAAGTCTCCATGCCAGATGTGGATTTCAATCTGAAAGGTCCCACACTCAAAGGTGATGTGGATGTGTCAGTGCCAAAGATAAAAGGAGACATAAAAACACCAGATATTGACTTCAAAGGTCCACAGGTTGATATTGAAGGTCCCAAAGGAGGATTTCAAATGCCATCAATCAAAATGCCATCTTTTGGCATCAAAGGTCCAAAAGTGGAGGGTCCAGATGTTGATATAAACCTTCCCAAAGCCGACATTGATGTAAAAACACCTAAAGTTGACATCAAAGGTCCAGAGGTTGACATTGAAGGGCCTAAGGGTGGATTTGAAATGCCTAAATTCAAACTGCCATCAATATCAGGACCAAAGATGCCAGATTGGGATATCAATCTCAAAGGGCCAAAAATAAAGGGAGATGTTGATGTGTCAGTCCCGAAGATCGAGGGTGACATAAAAGCTCCAAAGGTGGATATTGAAGGACCTGATGTTGACATCGAAGGCCACAAAGGAGGATTTAAAATGCCTAAAATCAAAATGCCATCATTTGGGGTTAAAGGTCCAAATGTTGAAGGGCCAGAAGTTGATGTCAGCCTGCCAAAAGCTGATATTGATATTAAAGCCCCAGAGCTGGATATTAAAGGACGTGACTTTGACATTGAGAGTCCAAGTGGCAAAATCAAAGGACCCAAATTCAGCATGCCAAAAATATCTGGACCAAATATCTCCATGCCAGATGTGGATTTCAATCTGAAAGGTCCCAAACTCAAAGGTGATGTGGATGTGTCAGTGCCAAAGATAAAAGGAGACATAAAAACACCAGATATTGACTTCAAAGGTCCACAGGTTGATATTGAAGGTCCCAAAGGAGGATTTGACATGCCTAAAATCAAAATGCCATCTTTTGGCTTCAAAGGTCCAAAAGTGGAGGGGCCAGATGTTGATATCAACCTTCCCAAAGCAGGCATTGATGTAAAAACACCTAAAGTTGACATCAAAGGTCCAGAGGTTGACATTGAAGGGCCTAAGGGTGGATTTGAAATGCCTAAAATTAAACTGCCATCAATATCAGGACCAAAGATGCCAGATTGGGATTTAAATCTCAAAGGGCCAAAAATAAAGGGAGATGTTGATGTGTCAGTCCCGAAGATCGAGGGTGAAATAAAAGCTCCAAAGGTGGATATTGAAGGACCTGATGTTGACATCGAAGGCCACAAAGGAGGATTTAAAATGCCTAAATTCAAAATGCCAAAATTTGGGATGTCAGGTCCAAATGTTGAAGGGCCAGAAGTTGATGTCAGCCTGCCAAAAGCTGATATTGATGTTAACGCCCCAGAGCTGGATATTAAAGGACCTGACTTTGACATTGAGAGTCCAAGTGGAAAAATCAAAGGTCCCAAATTCAGCATGCCATCAATATCTGGACCAAATATCTCCATGCCAGATCTGGATTTCAATCTGAAAGGTCCCAAACTCAAAGGTGATGTGGATGTGTCAGTGCCAAAGATAAAAGGAGACATAAAAACACCAGATATTGACTTCAAAGGTCCACAAGTTGATATTGAAGGTCCCAAAGGAGGATTTGACATGCCTAAAATCAAAATGCCATCTTTTGGCTTCAAAGGTCCAAAAGTGGAGGGGCCAGATGTTGATATAAACCTTCCCAAAGCCGACATTGATGTAAAAACACCTAAAGTTGACATCAAAGGTCCAGAGGTTGACATTGAAGGGCCTAAAGGTGGATTTGAAATGCCTAAAATTAAACTGCCATCAATATCAGGACCAAAGATGCCAGATTGGGATATCAATCTCAAAGGGCCAAAAATAAAGGGAGATGTTGATGTGTCGGTCCCGAACATCGAGGGTGACATGAAAGCTCCAAAGGTGGATATTGAAGGACCTGATGTTGACATCGAAGGCCACAAAGGAGGATTTAAAATGCCTAAAATCAAAATGCCATCATTTGGGGTTAAAGGTCCAAATGTTGAAGGGCCAGAAGTTGATGTCAGCCTGCCAAAAGCTGATATTGATATTAAAGCCCCAGAGCTGGATATTAAAGGACGTGACTTTGACATTGAGAGTCCAAGTGGCAAAATCAAAGGACCCAAATTCAGCATGCCAAAAATATCTGGACCAAAAATATCCATGCCAGATGTGGATTTCAATCTGAAAGGTCCCACACTCAAAGGTGATGTGGATGTGTCAGTGCCAAAGATAAAAGGAGACATAAAAACACCAGATATTGACTTCAAAGGTCCACAAATTGATATTGAAGGTCCCAAAGGAGGATTTGACATGCCTAAAATCAAAATGCCATCTTTTGGCTTCAAAGGTCCAAAAGTGGAGGGTCCAGATGTTGATATCAACCTTCCCAAAGCCGACATTGATGTAAAAACACCTAAAGTTGACATCAAAGGTCCAGAGGTTGACATTGAAGGGCCTAAAGGTGGATTTGAAATGCCTAAATTTAAACTGCCATCAATATCAGGACCAAAGATGCCAGATTGGGATATCAATCTCAAAGGGCCAAAAATAAAGGGAGATGTTGATGTGTCAGTCCCGAACATCGAGGGTGACATAAAAGCTCCAAAGGTGGATATTGAAGGACCTGATGTTGACATCGAAGGCCACAAAGGAGGATTTAAAATGCCTAAAATCAAAATGCCATCATTTGGGGTTAAAGGTCCAAATGTTGAAGGGCCAGAAGTTGATGTCAGCCTGCCAAAAGCTGATATTGATATTAAAGCCCCAGAGCTGGATATTAAAGGACGTGACTTTGACATTGAGAGTCCAAGTGGCAAAATCAAAGGACCCAAATTCAGCATGCCATCAATAACTGGACCAAAAGTCTCCATGCCAGATGTGGATTTCAATCTGAAAGGTCCCACACTCAAAGGTGATGTGGATGTGTCAGTGCCAAAGATAAAAGGAGACATAAAACCTCCCGATATTGACTTCAAAGGTCCACAGGTTGATATTAAAGGTTCCAAAGGAGGATTTGACATGCCTAAAATCAAAATGCCATCTTTTGGCATCAAAGGTCCAAAAGTGGAGGGTCCAGATGTTGATATAAACCTTCCCAAAGCAGGCATTGATGTAAAAACACCTAAAGTTGACATCAAAGGTCCAGAGGTTGACATTGAAGGGCCTAAAGGTGGATTTGAAATGCCTAAAATTAAAATGCCATCAATATCAGGACCAAAGATGCCAGATTGGGATATCAATCTCAAAGGGCCAAAAATAAAGGGAGATGTTGATGTGTCAGTCCCGAAGATCGAGGGTGAAATAAAAGCTCCAAAGGTGGATATTGAAGGACCTGATGTTGACATCGAAGGCCACAAAGGAGGATTTAAAATGCCTAAAATTAAGATGCCATCATTTGGGATGTCAGGTCCAAATGTTGAAGGGCCAGAAGTTGATATCAACCTGCCAAAAGCTGATATTGATATTAAAGCCCCAGAGCTGGATATTAAAGGACCTGAAGTTGACATTGAGAGTCCAAGTGGAAAAATCAAAGGACCCAAATTCAACATGCCATCAATTTCTTTACCGAAAATCTCCATGCCAAATGTGGATTTCAATCTGAAAGGTTCAAAAGTGGAGGGTCCAGATGTTGACATAAACCTTCCGAAAGCAAACATTGACATTACATCACCTGATGTTGACATTAAAGGACCAGAGATTGACATTGAAGGACCAGATCCCAAACTCAAAGGACCCAAATTCAGCATGCCAAAACTTTCTGGACCGAATCTGTCCATGCCAGATGTGGATTTCAATATGAAAGGTCCTAAACTCAAAGGTGATGTGAATGTGTCAGTGCCAAAGATTAAAGGAGACATAAAAACACCTGAAGGTAACATCAAAGGCCCTAATGTTGACTTGGAATCTCCAAAAGGACAGCTTAGTGGGCCAAAGGTTAAGTTACCAAAAGTGTCTGGACCGAAGATATCTCTGCCAGATGTTGACATCAATTTGAAGGGGCAAAAATTGAAGGGTGATCTGAAAGGGGATGTTCAATTGCCAAAAGCTGAACTTCAGGGACCAGATGTCAACATAGAAGTCCCAGAGATTGGCACAAAGAAAACAAAATTCAAAATGCCAAAGTTTGGATTTAAGGGTCAAAAGGTAAAAGCCCCAGAAACCGATTTAAAATTAGAAAAAGGAGATGTAAGCATCAAAGGCAAGACTGGTACCTCTAAAGATCTTGACCTTAACCTGGAAATGACTGGTCCGAAAAGCAAAGGATCCAAATTTAAGATGCCAAAATTTGGATTCAAAGGACCAAAGGTTGAAATGCCTGAAGTTGATGTCAACCTCCCGAAAACTGATATTGAGACAAAAGCTCCTGACTTGGATATCCAAGGACCAGATGTGGACATTCACAGTCCAAGTGGCAAAATCAAAGGACCCAAATTCAATATACCATCATTTTCTGGACCGAAAATCTCCATGCCAGATGTGGATTTTAATCTGAAAGGTCCCAAACTCAAAGGTGATGTTGATGTGTCAGTTCCAAGGATTGAAGGAGGCATAGAAACACCTGAAGTTGAAATCGAATGTCCAGAGGTTGATATTGAAGGTCAAAAAGGTGGATTTCAAATGCCATCAATCAAAATGCCATCTTTTGGCATCAAAGGTCCAAAAGTGGAGGGTCCAGATGTTGATATCAACCTTCCCAAAGCAGACATTGATGTTAAAACACCTAAAGTTGACATCAAAGGTCCAGAGGTTGACATTGAAGGGCCTAAGGGTGGATTTGAAATGCCTAAATTCAAACTGCCATCAATATCAGGACCGAAGATGCCAGATTGGGATATCAATCTCAAAGGACCAAAAATAAAGGGAGATGTTGATGTGTCAGTCCCGAAGATCGAGGGTGACATAAAAGCTCCAAAGGTGGATATTGAAGGACCTGATGTTGACATCGAAGGCCACAAAGGAGGATTAAAAATGCCTAAATTTAAAATGCCAAAATTTGGGGTTACAGGTCCAAATGTTGAAGGGCCAGAAGTTGATGTGGACCTCCCGAAAGTTGATATTGATATTAACGCTCCGGAGATTGGCATTAAAGGACCTGACTTTGACATTGAGAGTCCAAGTGGCAAAATCAAAGGACCCAAATTCAGCATGCCAAAAATATCTGGACCAAATATCTCCATGCCAGATGTGGATTTCAATCTGAAAGGTCCCAAACTCAAAGGTGATGTGGATGTGTCAGTGCCAAAGATAAAAGGAGACATAAAAACACCAGATATTGACTTCAAAGGTCCACAGATTGATATTGAAGGTTCCAAAGGAGGATTTGACATGCCTAAAATCAAAATGCCATCTTTTGGCTTCAAAGGTCCAAAAGTGGAGGGTCCAGATGTTGATATAAACCTTCCCAAAGCCGACATTGATGTAAAAACACCTAAAGTTGACATCAAAGGTCCAGAGGTTGACATTGAAGGGCCTAAAGGTGGATTTGAAATGCCTAAAATTAAACTGCCATCAATATCAGGACCAAAGATGCCAGATTGGGATATCAATCTCAAAGGGCCAAAAATAAAGGGAGATGTTGATGTGTCAGTCCCGAAGATCGAGGGTGAAATAAAAGCTCCAAAGGTGGATATTGAAGGACCTGATGTTGACATCGAAGGCCACAAAGGAGGATTTAAAATGCCTAAATTCAAAATGCCAAAATTTGGGATGTCAGGTCCAAATGTTGAAGGGCCAGAAGTTGATGTGGACCTCCCGAAAGGTGATATTGACATTGAAGCCCCAGACTTGGATATTAAAGGACCTGACTTTGACATTGAGAGTCCAAGTGGCAAAATCAAAGGACCCAAATTCAGCATGCCAAAAATATCTGGACCAAATATCTCCATGCCAGATGTGGATTTCAATCTGAAAGGTCCCAAACTCAAAGGTGATGTGGATGTGTCAGTGCCAAAGATAAAAGGAGACATAAAAACACCAGATATTGACTTCAAAGGTCCACAAGTTGATATTGAAGGTCCCAAAGGAGGATTTGACATGCCTAAAATCAAAATGCCATCTTTTGGCTTCAAAGGTCCAAAAGTGGAGGGTCCAGATGTTGATATAAACCTTCCCAAAGCAGGCATTGATGTAAAAACACCTAAAGTTGACATCAAAGGTCCAGAGGTTGACATTGAAGGGCATAAGGGTGGATTTGAAATGCCTAAAATTAAACTGCCATCAATATCAGGACCAAAGATGCCAGATTGGGATTTAAATCTCAAAGGGCCAAAAATAAAGGGAGATGTTGATGTGTCAGTCCCGAACATCGAGGGTGACATAAAAGCTCCAAAGGTGGATATTGAAGGACCTGATGTTGACATCGAAGGCCACAAAGGAGGATTTAAAATGCCTAAATTCAAAATGCCAAAATTTGGGATGTCAGGTCCAAATGTTGAAGGGCCAGAAGTTGATGTGGACCTCCCGAAAGCTGATATTGACATTGAAGGCCCAGACTTGGATATTAAAGGACCTGGCTTTGACATTGAGAGTCCAAGTGGCAAAATCAAAGGACCCAAATTCAGCATGCCAAAAATATCTGGACCAAATATCTCCATGCCAGATGTGGATTTCAATCTGAAAGGTCCCAAACTCAAAGGTGATGTGGATGTGTCAGTGCCAAAGATAAAAGGAGACATAAAAACACCAGATATTGACATCAAAGGTCCACAGGTTGATATTGAAGGTCCCAAAGGAGGATTTGACATGCCTAAAATCAAAATGCCATCTTTTGGCTTCAAAGGTCCAAAAGTGGAGGGTCCAGATGTTGATATCAACCTTCCCAAAGCCGACATTGATGTAAAAACACCTAAAGTTGACATCAAAGGTCCAGAGGTTGACATTGAAGGGCATAAGGGTGGATTTGAAATGCCTAAATTCAAACTGCCATCAATATCAGGACCAAAGATGCCAGATTGGGATATCAATCTCAAAGGGCCAAAAATGAAGGGAGATGTTGATGTGTCAGTCCCGAACATCGAGGGTGACATAAAAGCTCCAAAGGTGGATATTGAAGGACCTGATGTTGACATCGAAGGCCACAAAGGAGGATTTAAAATGCCTAAATTCAAAATGCCAAAATTTGGGATGTCAGGTCCAAATGTTGAAGGGCCAGAAGTTGATGTGGACTTCCCGAAAGGTGATATTGACATTGAAGCCCCAGACTTGGATATTAAAGGACCTGACTTTGACATTGAGAGTCCAAGTGGAAAAATCAAAGGACCCAAATTCAGCATGCCAAAAATATCTGGACCAAAAATATCCATGCCAGATGTGGATTTCAATCTGAAAGGTCCCAAACTCAAAGGTGATGTGGATGTGTCAGTTCCAAGGATTGAAGGAGACATAAAAACACCAGATATTGACATCAAAGGACCACAGGTTGATATTGAAGGTCCCAAAGGAGGATTTGACATGCCTAAAATCAAAATGCCATCTTTTGGCTTCAAAGGTCCAAAAGTGGAGGGGCCAGATGTTGATATAAACCTTCCCAAAGCCGACATTGATGTAAAAACACCTAAAGTTGACATCAAAGGTCCAGAGGTTGACATTGAAGGGCATAAGGGTGGATTTGAAATGCCTAAATTCAAACTGCCATCAATATCAGGACCAAAGATGCCAGATTGGGATATCAATCTCAAAGGGCCAAAAATAAAGGGAGATGTTGATGTGTCAGTCCCGAAGATCGAGGGTGACATAAAAGCTCCAAAGGTGGATATTGAAGGACCTGATGTTGACATCGAAGGCCACAAAGGAGGATTTAAAATGCCTAAATTCAAAATGCCATCATTTGGGATGTCAGGTCCAAATATTGAAGGGCCAGAAGTTGATGTCAGCCTGCCAAAAGCTGATATTGATATTAAAGCCCCAGAGCTGGATATTAAAGGACCTGACTTTGACATTGAGAGTCCAAGTGGCAAAATCAAAGGACCCAAATTCAGCATGCCAAAAATATCTGGACCAAATATCTCCATGCCAGATGTGGATTTCAATCTGAAAGGTCCCAAACTCAAAGGTGATGTTGATGTGTCAGTTCCAAGGATTGAAGGAGACATAAAAACACCAGATATTGACATCAAAGGTCCACAAGTTGATATTGAAGGTCCCAAAGGAGGATTTGACATGCCTAAAATCAAAATGCCATCTTTTGGCTTCAAAGGTCCAAAAGTGGAGGGTCCAGATGTTGATATAAACCTTCCCAAAGCAAGCATTGATGTAAAAACACCTAAAGTTGACATCAAAGGTCCAGAGGTTGACATTGAAGGGACTAAAGGTGGATTTGAAATGCCTAAAATTAAACTGCCATCAATATCAGGACCAAAGATGCCAGATTGGGATTTAAATCTCAAAGGGCCAAAAATAAAGGGAGATGTTGATGTGTCAGTCCCGAACATCGAGGGTGACATAAAAGCTCCAAAGGTGGATATTGAAGGACCTGATGTTGACATCGAAGGCCACAAGGGAGGATTTAAAATGCCTAAATTCAAAATGCCAAAATTTGGGATGTCAGGTCCAAATGTTGAAGGGCCAGAAGTTGATGTGGACCTCCCGAAAGGTGATATTGACATTGAAGGCCCAGACTTGGATATTAAAGGACCTGACTTTGACATTGAGAGTCCAAGTGGCAAAATCAAAGGACCCAAATTCAGCATGCCAAAAATATCTGGACCAAAAATATCCATGCCAGATGTGGATTTCAATCTGAAAGGTCCCAAACTCAAAGGTGATGTGGATGTGTCAGTTCCAAGGATTGAAGGAGACATAAAAACACCAGATATTGACTTCAAAGGTCCACAAGTTGATATTGAAGGTCCCAAAGGAGGATTTGACATGCCTAAAATCAAAATGCCATCTTTTGGCTTCAGAGGTCCAAAAGTGGAGGGTCCAGATGTTGATATAAACCTTCCCAAAGCAGGCATTGATGTAAAAACACCTAAAGTTGACATCAAAGGTCCAGAGGTTGACATTGAAGGGCCTAAGGGTGGATTTGAAATGCCTAAAATTAAACTGCCATCAATATCAGGACCAAAGATGCCAGATTGGGATATCAATCTCAAAGGGCCAAAAATAAAGGGAGATGTTGATGTGTCAGTCCCGAACATCGAGGGTGACATGAAAGCTCCAAAGGTGGATATTGAAGGACCTGATGTTGACATTGAAGGCCACAAAGGAAGATTTAAAATGCCTAAATTCAAAATGCCAAAATTTGGGGGGAAAGGTCCAAATGTTGAAGGGCCAGAAGTTGATGTCAGCCTGCCAAAAGCTGATATTGATATCAACGCCCCGAAGCTGGATATTAAAGGACCTGACTTTGACATTGAGAGTCCAAGTGGCAAAATCAAAGGACCCAAATTCAGCATGCCAAAAATATCTGGACCAAATATCTCCATGCCAGATGTGGATTTCAATCTGAAAGGTCCCAAACTCAAAGGTGATGTGGATGTGTCAGTGCCAAAGATAAAAGGAGACATAAAAACACCAGATATTGACATCAAAGGTCCACAAGTTGATATTGAAGGTCCCAAAGGAGGATTTGACATGCCTAAAATCAAAATGCCATCTTTTGGCTTCAAAGGTCCAAAAGTGGAGGGTCCAGATGTTGATATAAACCTTCCCAAAGCCGACATTGATGTAAAAACACCTAAAGTTGACATCAAAGGTCCAGAGGTTGACATTGAAGGACCTAAGGGTGGATTTGAAATGCCTAAATTCAAACTGCCATCAATATCAGGACCAAAGATGCCAGATTGGGATATCAATCTCAAAGGGCCAAAAATAAAGGGAGATGTTGATGTGTCAGTCCCGAACATCGAGGGTGACATGAAAGCTCCAAAGGTGGATATTGAAGGACCTGATGTTGACATCGAAGGCCACAAAGGAGGATTTAAAATGCCTAAATTCAAAATGCCAAAATTTGGGGGGAAAGGTCCAAATGTTGAAGGGCCAGAAGTTGATGTCAGCCTGCCAAAAGCTGATATTGATATCAACGCCCCGAAGCTGGATATAAAAGGACCTGACTTTGACATTGAGAGTCCAAGTGGCAAAATCAAAGGACCCAAATTCAGCATGCCATCAATAACTGGACCAAAAGTCTCCATGCCAGATGTGGATTTCAATCTGAAAGGTCCCAAACTCAAAGGTGATGTGGATGTGTCAGTGCCAAAGATAAAAGGAGACATAAAAACACCAGATATTGACATCAAAGGTCCACAAGTTGATATTGAAGGTCCCAAAGGAGGATTTGACATGCCTAAAATCAAAATGCCATCTTTTGGCTTCAAAGGTCCAAAAGTGGAGGGGCCAGATGTTGATATAAACCTTCCCAAAGCCGACATTGATGTAAAAACACCTAAAGTTGACATCAAAGGTCCAGAGGTTGACATTGAAGGGCATAAGGGTGGATTTGAAATGCCTAAATTCAAACTGCCATCAATATCAGGACCAAAGATGCCAGATTGGGATATCAATCTCAAAGGGCCAAAAATAAAGGGAGATGTTGATGTGTCAGTCCCGAAGATCGAGGGTGACATAAAAGCTCCAAAGGTGGATATTGAAGGACCTGATGTTGACATCGAAGGCCACAAAGGAGGATTTAAAATGCCTAAATTCAAAATGCCATCATTTGGGATGTCAGGTCCAAATATTGAAGGGCCAGAAGTTGATGTCAGCCTGCCAAAAGCTGATATTGATATCAACGCCCCGAAGCTGGATATTAAAGGACCTGACTTTGACATTGAGAGTCCAAGCGGCAAAATCAAAGGACCCAAATTCAGCATGCCATCAATAACTGGACCAAATATCTCCATGCCAGATCTGGATTTCAATCTGAAAGGTCCCAAACTCAAAGGTGATGTGGATGTGTCAGTGCCAAAGATAAAAGGAGACATAAAAACACCAGATATTGACATCAAAGGACCACAGGTTGATATTGAAGGTCCCAAAGGAGGATTTGACATGCCTAAAATCAAAATGCCATCTTTTGGCTTCAAAGGTCCAAAAGTGGAGGGTCCAGATGTTGATATAAACCTTCCCAAAGCCGACATTGATGTAAAAACACCTAAAGTTGACATCAAAGGTCCAGAGGTTGACATTGAAGGACCTAAGGGTGGATTTGAAATGCCTAAATTCAAACTGCCATCAATATCAGGACCAAAGATGCCAGATTGGGATATCAATCTCAAAGGGCCAAAAATAAAGGGAGATGTTGATGTGTCAGTCCCGAACATCGAGGGGGACATGAAAGCTCCAAAGGTGGATATTGAAGGACCTGATCTTGACATCGAAGGCCACAAAGGAGGATTTAAAATGCCTAAATTCAAAATGCCATCATTTGGGGGGAAAGGTCCAAATGTTGAAGGGCCAGAAGTTGATGTCAGCCTGCCAAAAGCTGATATTGATATTAACGCCCCAGAGCTGGATATTAAAGGACCTGACTTTGACATTGAGAGTCCAAGTGGAAAAATCAAAGGTCCCAAATTTAGCATGCCATCAATATCTGGACCAAAAGTCTCCATGCCAGATGTGGATTTCAATCTGAAAGGTCCCAAACTCAAAGGTGATGTGGATGTGTCAGTGCCAAAGATAAAAGGAGACATAAAAACACCAGATATTGACATCAAAGGTCCACAAGTTGATATTGAAGGTCCCAAAGGAGGATTTGACATGCCTAAAATCAAAATGCCATCTTTTGGCTTCAAAGGTCCAAAAGTGGAGGGGCCAGATGTTGATATAAACCTTCCCAAAGCCGACATTGATGTAAAAACACCTAAAGTTGACATCAAAGGTCCAGAGGTTGACATTGAAGGGCATAAGGGTGGATTTGAAATGCCTAAATTCAAACTGCCATCAATATCAGGACCAAAGATGCCAGATTGGGATATCAATCTCAAAGGGCCAAAAATAAAGGGAGATGTTGATGTGTCAGTCCCGAACATCGAGGGTGACATGAAAGCTCCAAAGGTGGATATTGAAGGACCTGATGTTGACATCGAAGGCCACAAAGGAGGATTTAAAATGCCTAAATTCAAAATGCCAAAATTTGGGATGTCAGGTCCAAATGTTGAAGGGCCAGAAGTTGATGTCAGCCTGCCAAAAGCTGATATTGATGTTAACGCCCCAGAGCTGGATATTAAAGGACCTGACTTTGACATTGAGAGTCCAAGTGGAAAAATCAAAGGTCCCAAATTCAGCATGCCATCAATATCTGGACCAAAAGTCTCCATGCCAGATGTGGATTTCAATCTGAAAGGTCCCAAACTCAAAGGTGATGTGGATGTGTCAGTGCCAAAGATAAAAGGAGACATAAAAACACCAGATATTGACATCAAAGGCCCACAAGTTGATATTGAAGGTCCCAAAGGAGGATTTGACATGCCTAAAATCAAAATGCCATCTTTTGGCTTCAAAGGTCCAAAAGTGGAGGGTCCAGATGTTGATATCAACCTTCCCAAAGCCGACATTGATGTAAAAACACCTAAAGTTGACATCAAAGGTCCAGAGGTTGACATTGAAGGGCCTAAGGGTGGATTTGAAATGCCTAAATTCAAACTGCCATCAATATCAGGACCAAAGATGCCAGATTGGGATATCAATCTCAAAGGGCCAAAAATGAAGGGAGATGTTGATGTGTCAGTCCCGAACATCGAGGGTGACATAAAAGCTCCAAAGGTGGATATTGAAGGACCTGATGTTGACATTGAAGGCCACAAAGGAGGATTTAAAATGCCTAAATTCAAAATGCCATCATTTGGGGTTAAAGGTCCAAATGTTGAAGGGCCAGAAGTTGATGTCAGCCTGCCAAAAGCTGATATTGATGTTAACGCCCCAGAGCTGGATATTAAAGGACCTGACTTTGACATTGAGAGTCCAAGTGGAAAAATCAAAGGTCCCAAATTCAGCATGCCATCAATATCTGGACCAAAAGTCTCCATGCCAGATCTGGATTTCAATCTGAAAGGTCCCAAACTCAAAGGTGATGTGGATGTGTCAGTGCCAAAGATAAAAGGAGACATAAAAACACCAGATATTGACATCAAAGGTCCCGAAGGTGGATTTGAAATGCCTAAAATGAAATTTCCATCATTTGGCTTTAAAGGTCCAAATTTGGAAGGTCCAGATGTTGATATAAATCTTCCCAAAGCCAACATAGATGTAAAAGCACCTGATGTCAAATTTAAACAACCAGAGGTTGATATTGAAGGACCAGATGCCAAACTGAAAGGACCCAAAATCAGCCTACCATCAATTTCTGGTCCAAAAGTCTCTATGCCAGATGTAGATTTTAATCTGAAAGGTCCCAACCTCAAAGGTGAAGGGCCTAAGGGCGGGTTTGAAATGCCTAAAATAAAAATGCCAGGCATTGACATTGGCCATCCTGAAAGTAAGAACATAAAAATTAAGGGGCCTAAAGTCAAGGGAACGTTGGATGCATCTTCGCCAAAATTGGAGGGAGACATCAAAGGTCCAAAAGCTAACATTGCAGTTCCGACCATCAGTGCGGAAGGTGTGTCTATTGATCCTATAAAAACAGGTGTTTCTTTTCCCAAGTTCAAAGGTCCTAAGTTTGGAATTAAAGCACCTGAAGTAGAGGGGCCAAACTTCAGTGCAGGAGGAAAAGTTAGTGTCCCTGACACTGAAGCAAGTCTAGATGCCCCTGGTATTGATATAAATGTTAAAGGGAAGAAGGGTAAATTTAAAATTCCTAAAGTGAAAGGAAAGGTGAAGAAACCTGATGTTGATGTAGGACCACCAGCAGCAGACTTGGATCTAGACACACCCCATATTTATGGCAAAGGAACAAAGGGAAAGAAGCCTCGTTTTGGTAAGCTTCATTTTCCTGATGTGGAGTTCGACATCAAATCACCAAAACTGAAAGCCGATGGATCTTTATCAGAGGGATTGAAATCTCCTGACTTGCCACCTGTTCGCTTGAACACCGCCATTGATGGTCCTGGTATTGACAGTTCAAAAGTTAGTGTGGAGGGCCCAGATATAAAATTACAGACTCCTAACATTCCAAATGTGAACTTGTCTGCTCCTGATATTGATGTTGATCTGAACAGACAAAGAGAGGCTACAATGTCTGCAGGTTTTAAAGGCCAAAAATTAAATGTGAAAGGTGGTGCAGAGATTGACTCCAGTATTTCAGGGGGCAGTGCAACTGGTGGCCTTCATTTCCCAGAAGGTACTGTAACATTTCCCAAAATGAAGGTACCAAAATTTGGGATCGCTCTGCCTCAGTTGGAGGGACAGCAAGGTGGAGGCAATGTTGAATCAGAACTTGCAGGAGGCATAAACCTACAGTGTCCATCTGTTAGCCAAGTCAGTACTGAGGTTTCCAGCCCTGAACTTAGGCACAGTGAAGGCAAAGTAAAGGTTAAGATGCCAAAATTTTTTGGCAAATCAAAAGCAAAGGGCAGTAGTGTAGGTGACCTTCGGGGACCAGAGGTAGACTTAAGTGCAAGTGGAAAAGGAGCTAAGGGGTCTAAAGACCTTCGTGTACACACTGGGGACTTGATGGGTGGGAAGTTAGCATTGGAGGGTGATACTGGGCTCAGTGCATCAACTAAAGGCAAATCAGCCTCACTGGACCTATTTAAAAAATCAAGGCACAGATCTTCTTCTCTGAGTGATGAGGGTGGACTTGCAGCTAGCTCTCCCTCAGCTCACCTAGAGGCTGAGAGTGGTGACATTTCAGTAGACCTAGGAGAAAGCAAGGTCAAGGGAAAGAAAGGCAAGTTGAAGTTTGGCACCTTTGGAGGTTTTGGTTCAAAGTCAAAGGGCTCATATGAAGTGACACTTGGTGAGGACAGTGAAGCAGGAGTGGAGGGAAGTGCAGGTGTTTCTCTACCCTCTAAGAAATCAAGATTGTCTTCTTCTTCAAGCAGTGACAGTGGTTCAAGAGGTGGTTTCAGGTTCCCAAGACTTGAACTATCTGTTTCACCCAAAAAATAAATAATTTTGAGGCAAATTTAACTCTCTCATGTACACCCAAATACTCTCTTCTAACATAACAAATGATTCAAACTATAGTCTTTACAGAAACCTAAGGGGACATACACAGTCATCTCAATGTTGGTATCTATGAGTAATTTCATTTTTCAGTAATTAGACCTGAGTGCATGAGATTGTTTAAAATACATCGAAACTGTAAATAAGATTAATTTTGTATTGTAATAATAAATATTGTTTTTTGTACATAGTCCAGATTTATCAAATAATGCCATCTCACCAATTTTTCATCACTAGTTTATTACAGGGTTTGTCATTTTGTCCTATTTCATCTATTAGATGAATATTGTAAATGAATGGGTGTGGTATATTTGTATTCAGGGGTCTATTGCACAGAACAGATAGTTACAATAGTTGTTTTGAAGGAAAATGTTGTTTATACACCCTAACACATACATAAACAGACAACAGTTTTTTAATGTACAAAAATATTTTATTTTTAAGCCTTGATATTATATAATCAGTGCAGAATCATATTTTAACATAGAGCTGGCCCTTTTATAACACATGTTAAAGAGTAATGTGTTCAGCCTACCAAAATTGCAAAGACAATCATTGTTTTGAAACTATCAACGCTCTGAAGTGCTGTCAGTAGTTTTTCGGTTCATTTTAATGAACAGTTTTTCACCCTTAATTTCTGTGCAATTGTTCAAAAATATGCCTTTGCTTATTTTTTTCAACATGTTTTGTTTCCTTACCCTGTTTCATTTTCATTCTTACATGTTTTATGATCATTATTGTATTTGGTTTCCTCAATTTTCTGTCACTCTGCCTTTGTACACACATCTTATGATTATGCAAAAATGTAACAAATAAACAGTCACCTTTTGATGTCATATGTTGTAAACAAAATTATGTTGATAGAGATTTGATGGAGATAGGGTAGATTCTTTTGGTCTATTATTTTGAGTGCATTCTGGCTTATAAAATAAATAAAAAGATTTATCGAATGTATAAGGTTAAAGCAGTACTAAAGAGTGTCTTTATCACGTCATATGATAGTGTAATATGTTTTACTGACTTCATATATCTATATATATATCTATATATATATAATATTAAAGGGGGCTCCTCAATATCTTAGAATAGACGTGATACCACGTATTATACATATTTTCATTTGTCTTTGTAACACCTTCAACCCTACTATACTATATTATACTACTTACTTAATGAGAGTCTCTTAATATCAAATAAGTTATAAAAGCTTGGATTAAATTACTGTACATTACTGGAACATATAGACAAACCCACTCAAGTATTGCCCTAAATAAATCCTTTCATACTGAGCCGAAAGTGATTTAAAATAGCACAGATAATTTGCAGCAGCTAGTAGTTTTTAGTTTAGTAGTTAAGTAGTAGCATTTCTACTGCATTACTAAAATCACAGGTCGTAAAGGTAAAAAAAAAACAAAACACAAGTGCTAAAATTAAAGCGATGGCAGCATGTGACCTGGCAAAGTGATTGTGCTGATACCAAGCAGAAACAGGATTCTAATTTGGCTATTAAAACTTAACCAAATAGGGTTACCACATACAGATTGAAAAAAAATCATTCCCTTCTGAAGGGAACTATACAGCCTTACCTTTGTTGAGCCAGATATTCAAGTCGGGGGAAGCAGAGGAAACAGTCTACTTCTTACAGACCAAACTACATAAAATTATGAACATAAATGGCCTAATTGTTTTTAGTATTGTGTATAATTTACTTGCCTTTACATGTATAATATCATTATCAGGCTACCAAGCAATCAGCATCTTTGCCTTCTACATTAAGACAATGGCAAAAACAAGATTCAGGTAACACTAAATGTAGAACAGAGGCGAGAGGATCAACTTCACTCAATCAAATTTCTAAATTTCTGAAAAACTTGATGAAAAACATGTTTCATCCATCTTTGTGACATAGAGTGGACAATCACTATTCACACAACTGCAAAAGGTCAGTTGTCTGGAAAAGATAAATGGTAGTTATGTGATTGCGATTCAACAATCAAAGACTATCATTCAGCTGTGTCGCAGGCATAGAATATTCTAACGCTGCCAACAATGCAAAACACAATGCATGTTTTACTTTCTGCTTATTGCAAACGTTGAACATGGATGAATTCTCAGCTCTTTGCTCATATTTGGCTCAAATGTGGATTGTTGAAAGGGTTAAGGGTCAGTTTGGCCAAATAATAAATAAAACATTTAAAAGCCCCTTGACATGGCTGACCCTTGCAATTAAAGTTGCACGTGACTATGATACAGTATAGCCTTCTTGAAAGAACATGTTAAATATGCCACCTAGTGGCTGAATGATAATACACCACAACTGTTCAACATGGATAAACATTTTCCAAAACGTTTGACCTTTTTATAAGTGCTTAATTAATTCTGCACGTTTAATCAAACTCATAGATCCACACAAATCTGCATAATAATGCACCATAAAGCTTTGATTTTCTGTTATTTAATAATCTTTATTTGACAAAGTGTATGCAACACGCAATTATTGGCTAATTGTAGTAATAATGGATATCGAGGAGCTATTAAAGATCTTGGTCACATTAACACTAGTGTTACAGAGGCATGTTTGTAGGGTAAGGCCTTTATGAAAGCAGTGTTTTGCCTCAGTCACAGGATGTGATCCCAGTGTTCCTAGTTGGTTGAATGCAATTGTTGTAGAGCAGAGGAAGGAACTTATCAGCAGTTTCCTTTCAAAGAGGAAAGTGCCCCCTTCCTATCTAGAGAGGCGAACATTTTTGTACTGCAAGAGGGACGTAGGAGAAGAAAAAGTTGGAACCGTTCTGCACAGTCGTGATGTGTAAGTTATTGGATAACTTGCAGGTCGTCTTCAATGCTCATCCGTTATAGAAGATAATCGTACTGGTTGAATACTGAGGAGTAACACATTAAATCAATTTCTCAGGTAAGAAGAATGATTGCTGATGTTAGAAAACATTCTTTTTAAATGAACATTTATATTACTGCAGATGAGGGTATTGCAAGTAGGAGATAAGTAGCCTTCCTCAGATCAGTTCCAGTTGTTATGATGCATTCTGGTTAAGTTATGTCATTGCTTAAATTCAGGTGTGCCTGAAACAGTGCGTGCTACTGACTCATGAGATAACCTTGTCTGCTCGTTCAGCAGTAAATTTAACGCTAAATGTGATTTTCTCAACTTGTCCCTCTTTCCCTCCATGGTCACTGAAACGCTGCATCTCATGTCTCATGTGCCGGGGTAAAGGACATATTAGGTTGGGGATTTTACAGCAAAGAGTAAGACATTCTTATATTTAAAGGTAGTTTTTATATTGGATATACTGTGTGGGCATGAGTGTGTATGAGTATGTAGACTGAGCGAAGGTGAACATATAAGCACGTGTAGGTGCGTGTGGTTGTGTTTGTCATTATTTACTGAGCTACATGCGCTTGTTTGTGTTATGAATATGTAAAATGGTCAATCATATTTGAAATGTCACTGCCAAACACAGCATAAAATTGCCATGCAAGGCCTTTCCTTAGGCATTTAGTTGATATTTACCAGGATCTTGCAGTTGCAGATGGGGATGGAGGGTGTTCCCATTCATGTTCATATCCTGCATTTATCCGGAGTACTCCACAGTATTATCCTGTGAATATGATGTAAAATATACACACATATACAACTCCAGCAAGGCATTAATATAGTAGATAATCACCTTCTCTTATGGCATATCATTTAAATGACTACAAGTGACATTAAAGACATTTAACTTACAGTTTTGTTGCTAATGCAAGTAGAAAATGTGTACCTGTCCTGCCCACTACAATAACAGCCATCTAGGCATGTAGGTATGTTCAGTGAGGAGGCAGATGTTGGATGATAATGTGGTTTACCTCACCGCTCTGACATCTGACATCTCATGTGTCATGCCGAGTGCAGCCAGATGGTGTCCTTGACTCCTGCAAGAATAAAAGAGGTTACACAGTGTGATGGCTTGTTACTATACATTAGATCATATCTCACTTTAATGGGCCTGTATTTTTATGATATACCTAGACATTGAAGATGTGTGCATACTGACCTCAAAATCCCCCATTTATTCCGTGCAACAATAATAGTTTTAAATCAGTTGCCATGTTCTCGTACATAATGCTTTACATAAGGATACAATTGTATGTTCACAAGCATGTTTTAAAATACATTTTAGGGGGACTACTCCTTTCTCTACATTTCCTTTTTAAATAATGAAAATGTTTTATGAGGGTGGGACAAACTATGGATATCGCAATATATCGTCGTCCCGACTGGTGTGATGCAGTTATCATATTGCTGCCGCCAAATATCGATATTTAAATTTTTAAAAAATAAGCGCTCTGAACAGATCTCCCTGCCAATTTAAGTCACAGCATCATGTTTATATCAATTTGTATTAAAATCGGTGAAACTGACACCCAATTGCAGTGAATACATTAATTCTGCACTTCACCTTTTTTGGGGCGTTTTGCATTCTTAAGTTAATCAGATATCGTTATGTATCATTATATGATTGTCTTGCAATATATAAATCATCGCAGAATTGCTGTATTGTGATATTATCGTTATCGGGACCACATATCGTATCGTGAGTGACCCTGTGATTCCCATCCCTTATGTTTTATGTACAATACAGTACATATACACCTTTACTGGGAGTTCATTTAACGCTGCTTTCATATCATGTTGGATTCAAAAAGCTTTATTGTGTGGGCTGTATTGCATCCCTCTTGGGCCAAATAAAACGTATGATGACAAATGAGGAGAATTTCTCTGCGAAAACAAAAAGAGAGGCAATAGTTAAGTCACATTGCTTTCTGTTTTAATGAGTTGAGGTATACAACTAGTATGTTAGTATACAGTTAGTGTGGGATAACTACAAAACCAAGACACTACCTGTCATAGAATTAAACTCAGCATAGGGAAAAACAATGGCAACACTATCATAATAAAATTATCATTTACATTGCCATGCCTGTAGTAAAGTCCTTTCTGCTTGTAGACCAGCAGAGTGAGCAGAGTCACACCACAATTCACATGTAAACATAATGTAGTCGTTTTATTATGGCTCTTAATGTTGCTGGTTATAGCATCACATAGTGCACCATCATAAAAAATGTGTACATACAGCCAAAGGTCTTGTTGCTTGAAATTAATTGGAGATCATTCATTCAACAATGACATTAAAGATAATCACCATCTCTGTCGTGAAACTGTACATGTCAAAAGGTGAAGGTCTTAGGAACAGGAAACCAACATGGCTCCCTTTTTAGACAAAGGAAACCCCAGCAAATGGGTGCTGTGGTGGATACACAAGCTCACAGCATCCGTCTAAACTCTCTCAATTATCAGAATCCTCAGTAGGGACCAGTTGGCCTGCACTGCTCCTTTTGGGCTTAAAAATAACACAATACTATGTAAAATATTCTTATACTCAGAGAATGCTCTGATCAATTATTCAGTGTGTTTGAAGCTCATCCGTTCTGATTGTATCATTAGCATACACACTTGGATGTAAACAAAGGATGAACCTAACCCCTTATGCAGTCTTTCAATCTAAAACACATATTTCTTCTTCTTACTGTAGAAAATCACTGTCTCTGTAGTTATCATAATCTTTTTCTTTACTGTGGTGTTGTTTGGCATGAGTTAAAAGCACAAAGACTTCAAATTAACTGATCTGTTAAATTAAGCCAGAAAGACTATCCAGCTGAAACTCACTCACCATGCTTTTGACAAAAAAGGCACAAGCATTTGTAAGTGGAAAAAAAATCATTTTATCCTTGATCTTAACTATGTTATCAGAAAACAGTGCGTGGTAGACGTTTTAAACACCTTTTATGGGTCAGATCAATGCCTGTGGTAATGGTTTAGGTAGATACTAGTGGAAACAATAGCTGTTCCACTCTTCCAAACCTGCAGTGGGAGGCTGTGGAGGCGGATGAGAGATTGAACAATATATTTAAATCCTGCAGTTTGAGTGCCATTTCTCCTCTCACCTTTTAATGGAAGTGGATATTGGAAACAAGAACATAAAGGTTTAGTTCACTGCAATTCTGTGATGTCAGTAATAAAAATGATGTTAATAGGGAGCTCATGAGCAGAACATTAATATTGATTGAGTTATTTCAGACAAGCAAGCTGAATAAGAGCAGTATCGCAGCCTATTGGTGGTTGGTGTGTGTGTGTGTGTGTGTGTATTAAAAAAAAATAGTATGGGAATGTTTTGAACAGAAGATGTCTCCATGTCTCCTTAAAGGAAAAGTTCAACTGAAATCAAAAATCATTGAAATCTACGGAGCCCCTGAAGTCCCAAAGGGTAATATTTTTAAAGTTATTATCTTGTGGGAACAAGTTAATGTGTAGATAATTATCTTGTGAGCACAAGTTATTATATTGTGCAAATTTAGCAGTGATAATGATTACACTTGCCATCATTTGTCATTATTTGCCTCCATTTTGCCGGTAATTTGCTAATTTAATTATGTCAATAATGTTTATAATGTAGTATGTGTTATTATTATTAGCGTTACATGGCGACTGGCATTTTGTGTGTAACATGAGTGCCCTCTGCTAGAGCCCCTGCAGACATGAGGGATGGGCCCCATTTTGTGTCAGTATGTAATAAGCTCTGCTAAAACATTAAAGTAAGTTTGTTTTCTGGGTTAAAGTGCTATTCATCCACATGGTATGTTTGAGAGAAACTCCAAATTCAATATCAAACGCTTCTGTGAATGACACTGAGTCGCTGAGTAGGCTAACCACGTTATTATGCTTTGCTAGCTAAATGGTAGCTTCATCATTCATCTCCGTGGTGTAGCCCACTTACCCACAGTTAGCTAAATATATCGTTCTGTGTTTTAGCATTTTTACTACTACAAAGGTGGCTGTGAGAGACTTAATTTCTGACTGTCTTTATCAGAATAAACAGTGTTGGAGTCAAAAGTGATGTTTATGCCTGGTTCATAACACAATACAAGAGAGAGTAGGCCTACACAACTGCTACACAAACAAGTTATTATCTTGTGCGCACAAGATAATGACTTGTTCCCACAAGATAATAACTTGTGTGCACAAGATAAAATATATTACCTTTTGGGACTTCAGGGCCTCTGTAGCAAACCAACTACATGATATTTAAGTCTCTGCCCGATATAAAAACATGAATAAATTATTTTTGACAAGTCATTCTGATAGCCTTTGTGGGGAAATTACAACACCAAAGACATTTAAATAAAAAAATTATCGTTTTTGCACCCAAGCAAAAAATAACTGGAGTCTAAATAAAACAAAATGGATTAAAACAAGTGGTTTCTTTTCAAATCAATTCTTATGAAGCAGACGACATGAACTACAGTAACGTTAATGACGCCCTTTTCTGTGTAACGTTTACGTTGTCGACACTCTGCTATCGCTCTCACTGAGGAACCGTTGACGGATGTTTCGAGTGTACAGAGGACGAGGTGCTCACCGGCTGCGCATCCACTTCGTCGAGCCGAAACAAGGCTGCTGTTGTTGGTTCTGTGGAGCCGCGGGTGTGAGCACTCTATTCGTCACCGCCAGTACCGCCTGTAGTTGGACGTCTAAACAACTGTTTTGGGGTTTAGGCTTTTACTTTAACTGTGTTACTGACTGTTTGGCTAGCTAGCAAAGGTTGCTTGCGAAAGTTGGAAGCGTCAAGTGTCTGACGTCACTACGCCAGAGAATGAGGGTAAAGAACAGTCGGAGTCATCTCAGACCAGAGGTATTATAATTTTGAAATTTTCATTCTTTTTTATTTTTACCTCGTGTTTCATTTTGGTTTTTGAGATTCATGAGTTGTTTTATTTTTATTTCGACAACTTGACTATTTTGGTTTTTAATTAGTTTTAGTGTTAGTTTGAGTTTTTCAGGCATTAAGAGGAAAACCTTGATTTAAAGAAGCCGAAAAGGGTAGGATGAAAGAATGCATGACATCAAATATGATTTTAATTTGGCCTTGTTATTAGGCCAGTGTATCTGAAGGCAAAGTGGTAAAGCAACCACAGTGTGAATCGAGGAGGAAAACGAAAACTAAGATGATTTTACCTGCAATTCTATTTAGTTTTAGTTTGTGTTGTAATGTTCAAAAACATTACACTGCTAGTTTTAGTTTTAGTCTTAGTTTTCGTTATCTATATATCGTATCTATATATTTTATTATAGTTATTATAATAACTCTGTCTCAGACCTGCTGTTTTCCGATAGTACATAACAAGCATATTTTCCTTGTGGACTTGTGGACTTCCTTGTGGAGTTACCAAACTAGCAGCTTCACTGCAACTGTAGTTTTCAAAACATCTTTACAGAAAACCCCAGAAGGCCACACGGGGGGTCAACTGAGGCTGGGTGGGCCGCCATGTATGAACAATAGACTAGTGGAAACCTTTGTATATGAGCAGTTTTCAGTCACACTTGTATTAAATTCAGGTCATTTTTATTTTTATTATAATTTTTTGTAGATACAGCAGATGAATGCAAAATAGTCATCATTCTGTGCTGTAAATGAGGCATGTTGAGCTCTGGTCAGACACCTATGTGGCTTGAAAGCCTACATGGCCCAACCTTTGAGAATCACTTCCTACAGTGAGCAACTATATGACTGTTTTCATATGCTGGTGAGGCCGCCAGCATTGATCAAATGTCCCCAAACTACCTTGTACATTGCTCTACTGTCCCTTTGCCTTTGAAGTTTTGAGTGAAGTTGAGGTATCTCAATTACATGCAATGGTGCAGCATTAAGCTTATGCAGAAGCAGGATCTATTTCTGAAATTCAAAAGCGTGTTTTCTGAAGCCCTGACTGGGGGAAGAGGCAGCTTACTGACCTTGAAGGTTCATCAGTATGTAGTTTTTCACTAGTAATCGCAGGGGGCTTTCGAGACGGTGACTGAAGGAGAATATTTTTTCTGCATGGCTACATACGCTGAGACATTCCCCCATGGGACTCTGTTTGATGAGAGAATAGCAGACTGCACAGATGTGTGTGTAAGAGATGTGTGCGAGGTATTTATGAGAGGTTTTAATGTGTCCCTGCTTTTCTGTTAATGGATTAGCATGCACGTGTATCCACATATATGAAGAAGCTCCAACTAAGAGCCCTGACAGCTTGGTGTAGTTAGTAGTCTTCCTCTATCCCTCCTCGAGCAGGCAAGTGATTTACTTTGTTAAGGTGTGACCTCATCCTCATGGCTCCCTGATACCCCACCTCCCCCTCGCAGCAAGAGCAGGCAACCCTGTTATCACACATACACAAACATGGACTGGGGTAGGGCTTGGGAGATTTTCAGGGTATATATGTCTATCTCTCAGAGTGTGTGTGTGTGTGCACAGACAAGCAGAGGGGAAGAGAGAGAGAGAGAGAGAGAAAGCGAAACGGGGGAGGCGGAGGGGAGAGAGTGTGGATCATGCATGTGCATTAACTCAGCTCCAGCGGCACAGCAGCAGCAGCAAACAGAAACAGCAGCAGCGCAGGAGGGAAAGAGAGAGAGAAAGACAGAGAGGGAGAGTTGGAGGGAGGGTAGTAGTCTCAGGCACAGGAACAAAAGCTGCAGAGGACTGCTTTCCATCTCCACTAAAAGAACAACGGAGGAGTAATAGCAGGAGGAGGGGGTGGTCATGATAGTAGTGAGACAATAACGGAGGAGAAGAGGCACATTGTAGTCAGTGAGGACTGAAACCAGGGCTCTTCTCTTCTCTGCTCTCCATGTTTTTGGGGACTCCACGTTCCATTGCCTTCGTCTCCAAACCCAGAGGAGGATGTCTGTGTCGGGGAAGAAGGAATTTGACGTGAAGCAGATCCTCAGGCTCCGCTGGCGCTGGTTCAGCCATTCGTCCCAAGGTTCGGCTGGCAGTGGAGGTGGTGGAGGTGGCGGGGTAGGTGGCTACATCCAGCAGGATGGCCTGGACCACAGAGGGACGCCGGTCCAGGGCCGGCTGAAGAGTCACTCTCGGGAAAGAGGCGTTGGAGGACTACGCAAGACCAGCAGCCCGGTTCACAGCATCCTAGCACCTACGCCAGGGCCCACACCTGTCTATGTCAGAGCGGGTCATCAATCATGGCACCATCAGCAGAATACCATCCAGGGTCTTCAGGTCAACGAGGAATCTTCAAAGAGCAGCTCCTCGCCCAGCACCACGAGGAAAGAGGACACCAACACTGGCCAGGAAGATGTGAAGAGCAGCACAGAGGAACCTGCAGAGGTGGAGGCCAGAGAGAGGTACGAATCTTGGTGTTGGATACTTAAAGACACAGATGTATAATGTGGAACCACAGCAGGCACTTTGCATATCATAGGCTCAGTTAGTTGAAAGCAGATTATTGGATGCTATTTTGGGAACACATGGTTCCCCCATGTTTCATAGTGAACGTGTTGCCACAAAACATAATCTGCATCTAATTGGGGGAGTCAGATGCCTGAGGCAGCACCCCAGGATTAAAAAGTCTGAATGTTTTGTTGGGATCAGGAGAGATGATGCTGCTTACTTAGCGCAGAGCAGTCACACATAATCTGTTTTTGACATTTCTGAGACTAAATACATGCAGAATGAAGAGCAGCTTTTAAACTTCACTCAATATTTGCACGTTCACCGTGTATGTTGGCCTTTTTAATTGAGACAAGATTAAATAATCTGCACAGCTATTATTTTCTAATTTACTCAGACTCTGCAGCTGCCACCATGGCTCACCTGGGGACAGCTCGCTCTCATTGTCCACAGCACGCTGGGCAGCGTAAACCAATAAAGCATCCCTTTAATTATTCAAAGGACAGAAAGCCAAGGTTTTCTCCCTTGTCTGTGTTGTGGTCTAGATTACATGCGCAGCACGACTTAGAGTATTTGGTTTTTACATATTACACTAATGCATTCTTCCGTAGAGTTTGAAGTGGATACCAGGAAAGAGCCATTAAATCACCTTACAAGTACCGGACATACAAAAAAAGGAAGTGATGCTTTCATATAAATTCTCCAGACTGCCACTACAACACTTTATAAGCCAGAGGCTATCATAGCTAGTAAACTGCACTGATTATTTAATGTATTTGCCACAAACATGTTTGTTAGAAACACTGAAACCAGCATCCCAGGGTCATTGATGTCTTTTTTTCCAGCCATAAATCCCACCCCCTTTTATTCTAGGTTGTGTTTTTCTTCCCCTGTCTTCCGTGTGATCCTACGTCTTCTTCCAGGAAGTAAACAGGATAGAGATGTGTGTGTGTGTGTGTGTGTGTGTGTGTGTGTGGGTGTGTGCGCTGTCTGGTGGAACACTAAAAGCACCTCACATCAACGATGAAAAGCCCGGTTCTCCTTTTATCTTGTCTGTGACATTCGAAGGTGATTGGACCTTAATCTTTTCTGATTCCTGCGTGCACCTTTTGTTCCATGCACCTGCTGATGAAATGAACAATGAAAGTGAAGCCGTCCCTTTGTTTTATAAAGAGCTCACCGTGATTGAACACATAATTCTAAATACATATTCTCCATCTACAGCACAAAAAAATGTGCCAATGTGGATTAAATGAATGCAAGTGGACGGTTGACTTTCCGGAGCAGAGCATGAATTATTCTGAGTTAAGATACAGTTTTGGAATCAGCTCGACGTTCTGCTCTCCGTGTTGGCATAATTGGCAGATGTTCATGTTTTGGGCTCCCCGTGTGTGAAAAGTGCATGCATAAAAGATGTGCCTCACAGTGAAAATGTGTAACTCTGCAGCTCTCGGGGGGACCTTGAGTTCACGCTGGCCATGTAAAATACAGCACAGCCGTCACATTCTGACAATGATGCTGAAATATTAAAATAGTTCTGCTCTGTTGGATCATAAAATATATCCTTGGCCCAGCTGTGCTTGGCTGTAGTGATATCCATTTATGGATTTGATAAGCAGTAATGGAATCAGACATAAGTAGCAGGAAATAATAAGTCTGACGTGAACAGTTATCAGGGAAATACACGCGTGTTTTACGATGCTACATTTCAATCAAGGTTGTCTTTAATGGAAACGCAGTCGCTCGATATCTCTGAAGGACTCCTCGCTCGGGAATGATGTTCGGACAAGCGTGCATTCGAAGATGTAAGAAGTTGCACTGTGAATTAGGCCAGGGACTGTGTGACATCAGCAGCTAAGCAGATGTGTGGATGTCACTGAGATATGCACATCCATTTACTCCACCAGCTGGGTGGCCCTATTACGTCTCACATCATAAATCCTTGACACATAATTTGTCACAATCCCTCCGGCTGAATGTAGAAATGAGTTCTGCTGGCTGTGAGAAATACAAAAGTTTTAGCTGTTCGTCTGTAGTTGAAAAATATGTGTCGGTCATGTGTTTTGCGACATGCCCCTCGGTTACAAGTTTGGCTTACACGTTGTTTACAAGAAACACATCCTATCAGTTTCCTCCATTCCTTATTGTACTTTTGTGTTTAATGTTTAAGATTGTTTTCAAACTGCACAGACAAAGTCAGTGAAAACAGCTCATCCTGAACTGCTGCTGCACCTGTTTGGAATAAAAATGATGGTAAAAGTGTTGGTATGAGATTTTATTCAACAAGAATTGACTTGGAAACATCCACATTGATGATAGTGATCCTTTTCTCTGTATTGAATGTTGCTAATCACGTTAGCTACATATGTGTGGGTGTCTTGAGCACTCAAAAACTCTGTGACTCACATTTGTCGTGATATGCTAGCACAATAAAGCTCCTTCTGTTAGATTTCTCCTGGATTCAGTTAACCTTTCCTCCCTGTCTGACTGGAGCGAAACTGCCGAGTTGTTAAATCAAGCGTGGTGGAGGATGTAGCATATAAAACCTTGTTGTTCCCCCACCTTGCTCCTGATGCCCCGGCATATCAGCATACTGTATATTTGTTTGTCCTCACGACTCTCATCCAAATAACCTCTCCCCATCGTCGGCGGAGAATATATGACACAAGTTAACCTGAATGGAATGGAAACCCTGACCTCTCCCACATAAACACTAACACAGGCTCGACTCAGCTGGCGTTTAGTTTGAATGATATCTCAATTCCCTCTCCGCCGCCTTGGAGAAGAAATACCACCACCTCTCCCCCTGTCAACGGCAGTAATTCAAATGTTTGTCGGATGTCTCATAACACCACAGGGCTTATAGGGTCTCAGTGTGTGTGACACATCCAGCGGAGGCGTCCTTAAGATGCTGTAAATTGCAATATACAGTATATCTGTTGTAATCTCCACATGAAATCCTCATCCTAAGAATTTTTGTTCCCTTAGAATGGATTCTGAATCTTTTAACTTCTCAAAATCAGCATTCTGAGCGCAGCAAGGCCATCTCAGATGGAAGCTAAAGATCAAACCGGAGTCTTCAGTAGGAGTGCTTCATGCTTTAGCAGAAGGCTTTGAACAGTGAGAAGAGATACAGCAGCAGTGTACTGTATGCCCGACACAGTGCTTCATTTCTGTCCAAATGCACATCAGCCTTTCTTCTCCTGTAAATTGACCTAATTAAAAGAAATATGAGTGCTAATAGTATGGGCCACAGGATAGTTCAACAGACAGTCGCATGCAGTATTTTATTAGTATTTAAAAATGATTTTTTGGGGGCTTTTTGCCTTTATTTGATCAGACAGCTGAAGAGAGACAGGAAATGTGGAGTAGAGAATGGGGGATGACGTGTACTAAATGATCGGCAGTCGAACCCGTGATCAGTGCGATGAGGACCAAAACCAAGAGGCGCCTCTTCCACCAACTGAGCTAAACCAGCACCGCAGTATTTTATTTTGAACAGATCGGACTGGAGTCCAGCAAAAAATGTGATAGTGTAGACAGAAAATTCAACTGAATTATATCCCACCGCAGGAAAGTGTACCCAAAATATTCAAAACTGCTAGCTGTGGTAATAAAAATGATAGTTTTTGGTGAAATAATTTACTCAGTTTAAGGGCTCCATCGATTAATTTAGACCTAAAGTGTAAAATGTAAAAGATTCAGGTTTAAAGCCCGCCGAGGTAGATAGGCTGCAAATATGTACAGGATCTAAACACCTAGATCTGTATATATCCATATGTAAATGGACTGTACTTATATAGCGCTTTTCTCGTCTTCCGACCACTCAAAGCTCTTTTACACTACATGTCACATTCACCCACACATTCACACACTGATGGCAAAGGTGCTAAATATCTATACCCATTCTCACCTGATGGCTGTTTCCCACCAGGGGACTACAGATGCAAATTAGCTTATAGCTAACTCTGGTACAGCTAATAAGCTGTGCATTGTCCTTAAATAAATACGTTTGGGGATCAAACCCCCAACCTTCCGAATGAGAGACAACCGACTGTACTACCGAGCCACAGCCGCTGTACAGCCAGCCATGTACAAACCAGAACCCGCAGCTCTAATATTAAGGATTAATTTGTTTACCCACTAACTGCAGATGAAAATAAATTACGGACAGCCCAACAATGATGACAGTCTCATACGCTGTGCGAGTTAACCCGCCATCAGCAGAGCAGCGAGGAGCTTTCTGCTAAGATCTGCACATTTTTCACTTAAAGGACGCCCCCAACCCCCAACACACACTGACACACACACGCACACACAATTTAAACCAAATTCCTCAGCATTAGAATGCACAGCTCAGCGTTGAATCCGCAAACACGACTGAAAAATATCAATATGGATTAAAAATGTAACATACCAATAAAATTTACCGTAGCTGTACCCTTTCAAGGCCGGCTCAGTCTTCATATGCTGTCGTTATTTGGAAATACATCCATCCTCTGTCACATTATTCCTCAGTGGCTTCTAACACATGTCATTTATATGTGTTAGTTGGTTATGCAGAAACTCATTATTAAACATTTTGATTGATTATTTTAATTTTCCCTCCACATCCTCTTGATTTACTTGCTTAATATTCAAAACAGGAATCAGTATCGCACCTTAGGCGTTCATTTTCAGTGTGCAGACATTGTGCTGACCAGACTTCTCCACCACTCTTCTTCTTCTTTACTACGTGTGCGGTTTTGGTGAACGCTGAGGGGAAAAGCTACAAGAAGGCAGTATTTCATTTATACTAAGAGCTGTGGTAATTTTCCACTGCACTCTCTAACATAAAGGGCCCTCTGGTCACATTCAGAGCAGATTTCAAAAGACGTGGTAACTGTATGCTGCTACATTTCCCCCATCATTATCAATATTAAGCAGGTATGTCCGGAGTAACAAAGGCATCAGAAGAAGAATGTGTGTTGGGAGCCTCTGTGAGATAGGAAAGGTGCAGGGAGGGAAAATCTATTTCTGCAGAGAGTTATCTTCTCATCCTCACTGCGGGGTTCAAGTTATTACCGTCACCGTGTGTATTTCTCTCCACACAAAGCTGAATGGCAGTACACTGACTGTCAGAGTACAGAAGCATAAAGATCTCATGGAACATATAGACTTGGCATATGCTGCATGAGGCTTTGTGGGAGTCGCTGGATTCTCAATCCGGCCCGAGCTACTCGGCAGCAGCCTTCGGGGGGCAAATGGCTGTTATAATCCATTTTGAAAGAGACGTTTCCCATTTGGCCCAGGCAGGCACGACTTTCCCTTCTTTCGGAGGGATGGAGATGACACTAGTTGGAATAAGACTGAAATTCTGAGCAACACGTCTGAGTCACGACCTTTACAGCTGCGGGCTAATCTGGGCTGACGAAAGCACATCTCGGATCGTCCAAGCATTAATCTTGGAGAGCAGAGTTAGCACAGAGAGAAGACATTAAACATAGTGAAATAACTCATCTGTAATCGTCCCCGCTCTTTATATTAGCCCTTTATATCTGTCTATAGCTAACATTTAGACGACACACGGCATCTGCTTCACCTGAATAGCAGATTATTTTTTAACATGCAGTGTCTGTTTTTGGATCCAATTAGTCACATTTGTGCTCTGACACCATTTGGAAGGTGTGAAAAGCAAATGACAAGTTCTCAGGTGATATGTGCTCACTGAATCATGTGTACTGTAAAATAGTGTGGGATTGAAAATAGAAGCCAAATATTGCACTCTAGTTTCTCCTTATTTATCGGCTAATTTACCTGCTTTGAGAATGCAAGTCGGCACAATGAAACAGTTTGTAGACTACAAAAGAAATCCATACGCCCTGCTAGGCTCTGTGACTCTCTGAATTGCTTAGTAATATGCGGCGTGCAGCAATGTCCCCTCAGCATTTTCTCTGGAGTAAGGTGTTCTGGGGCTTTAGTGCCTCAATAAAATTGGGCTATACCTCTGATGATCCAACCCACTGCTACTGAAAGCGAAATATACACCTCCGAGAAATTTACTGCTCCCCAGAATGTGATACCAAAGCAATTAGTGTCGGAGAGATTGGTAGGCATGAAAAATCCTTACAGCATGCCTTGGAGCCAATACAAAGGCAATGCATCTCAGTTTTACGGCCCCATTGCTTATTCAGTCTTGTTTGGTGTTCCTCTCCAAGACTCCAGAGTCAGTGGGGAATTATCGTGACAGGGCAATAAATTACTCTCGCATTTAGCATAAAGTCTCCCAATAAAGATTAGGCTGTAGGATACTGTGGTGTCCGGGGGGCAATATAAACAATTCCCTGAGGGGAAGTGTTGTTGCTTTGTGTAATCAAAGAGGAGAAAGTCACACACTCGGCTAAAAACTTTATAATAGTGTGTTAATCAGGACATCAATAGGAGCTGGCGTTCTTAGTACGTGCCAGTACATACTGCTGCCAAGCATCACAGGGTTTGCCTTTCATTGCTATTGACAGATCTGTGATTTTACCAGTTTATGCAACCGTCATATCAGGGTTTGAGTGGTAATGAGTGGGGATATAAAGTGTTGCTTTAAATAGCATTGACATTTTTGAGCACCATCAGTCTTTACGCAGGAGAAGGACTATGAGATGACAGTCAATTCCCCGTGAGCGGCAGCATGGGTCTGTTTATGTAGCGTAACAAACAGCCCTAAATGTCAATGAGTGGACTTGCTCTGTGAAGGACACAAAGTGATTGGGCTGCATTATTTGCCTCGAGTCTGAGGGATTACTCGGATTCCTGTAAAACAGCATGTAATCTAGCAGCCTGTGGGGACGGGGACTCAGCCTAGACACAATGCTGCAAGGAACACGCTTGTTCACTTGTTAAGTCCCTGTCTTTGGAAAACACACGTGCGCATGCAGATATGCAGACGCACACAGAAACAAAGGCATGCACGCATACAGACACAAGGAAACTCTGTCTGGAAAGCTGTTGCATAGATTGTGATGCTTGCTCGTCCCGTTGGACTGGAGCGCTTAGTTATCCACTTATGTACGGAGTTTAGTCCATAACAGTTTTAATTTCAGCTTAGAGTGGCAAGAAAGATGCATACGCACCGCGGGGAGCGGAGGGATCAGGAGTGCCATGTGTCCAAATAAGCTCTTTTGTGTTCTCAATAATTGTTGCTTATCTTGCTGCGTACAGCTTTTTGATTTTTATTTATTTATTTCATACTTATGATAATGGACAGGGAGAGCAAACAGTGAGAGATTTAATTAATTTGTTGAATTAATTGGTCTCCACAGAATATTTCGTTGTTTACTTCACCTCAAGTGTCCAATATTTCCCTTTGAATTTAGCTGTTCTGTGAAGTCCTAAAGTCCTATTTCAGGTGTTACTTTTCTTTCATATATCTATGTCCAGACTAGATAGTAAGGAAAAAGCTTAATGCAAAACCCCTTTAGTATTCTTAAAGGGGGCGTATCTTTTGAATGGATATTCTCATATTTTACATGTGTTACATGTTTGGTTGTTTATTGTTCACAGTGTAAAAGTGAAAACTGCATAACTCCGTGTTTTTCCAGAATAACGTTTAAAAAGGTCGCCTCTGAAATTGGGCCGTTCAGAACAGCTGCAGGTTTCAACATAGAACCTTGCTTTCGCTGAAATCAACCAATCATCATTCAGCATCATTCACCTCAGGCTGCCTTCTTACACTAGCTTGTAGTCAAGTCAATTTACCATTCCGATACCTCCTGGAGATTCTGGCTCGTACATATAAGGCCGAATAACCGATCCTAGAGCAGCCATGTTTTCTACAACTCTGAAATGACGGTGCAGTGTGGCCCCACGGGGGGTCGCACACGTCGGGGAGGGGCTACACGGTCACTCCAAATACTGTCAGCCAATCATGGCTAAGGTCTGACCTTTCAATGGCAAACGGCTTGTTCGTTTCAGGAGGAAGGAGAGGCTCCGAAAAATAATTAAATTAAATATACAACTTTAAAACGAAACAAACTTTACCAACATGATTCATTCAACATTCAAAAACACATTAGAATAATAGAAAATTGATTGCATCGCTAAAATATGTCCACTTTAATTTCAAAAGACTACAAGCAATTTCCTGAAGAGCATGAGCAGGTGCAATGCCCAAATGTTCAATAATTGGAATAGTGCCACAATTTGATTCAAAAGGAGTAAATAAAAGGCACATATTTCAAAGATGCCAGAGGTACATCCAGACAGGCTCTGTTGCTTCGGTCGATTACACCTCTCCTCTCATCCTCCCTCCCTGCTTGTCTTCACACAGGTTGGCTCTGAGCACCTTCACCAGAATGAACACCAACTCCTCGGATGAGTTTTTCCAGGCCACAAACCATGCAGAACAGACTTTCCGCAAGATGGAGACCTACCTGCAGCACAAGCAGCTGTGTGACGTGCTCTTGATAGCAGGCGATCACAAGATACCCGCTCACAGGTTTGTGCTTCTGTCTGCTTTGATTTTTAATTAATTACACCTGCATCCGCTTTAGTTAAGAGATGCAGAAGCTCATCTGGATTCACTTCATTAAGTTTTCGATGTGCGCATTCAGGCTTTGGTCTGGACCACAGCTTGTATGCCCAAAATTATCAGACAGTTCAATCCATATGAGAGGTTATTGAAGTGTCTTTGAATTGCAAAGGAAAATTATATGATTCTTAGGTGACATATGACAGGAAACGTGTGTAAACTTAATGTTCACTGGTTTGCATGTTACTTCTACCCTTCCTCATTTCCACATTACATTTGAGACGTGGACGAACACAGCGATCTGATACGTGCAAGTGTCAATATTTGGGCATCCACTCCTCGGTTGAATGGCTGAAATCGAACAGATCACATGACATGCTGCTCAGAGGAATCACGAGTGCATCTGCTTCTATGTCTGGTTTTACAGAATACTTTGCTGGTTCATCCAGACACACTCATGAAACAGAAACCAGCTCTTCAGAGAGAGAAAAATGTATCAGTGACTGACCTAGTTGGGCGAAATGATCCCGCTCTGACTGCCTCTTTCTATGTGGCTTTTCAGAGGACACAACCATGTACAGCAAGAATGATTTATAGACACAATAAATGACAAAGAAGATTATAAAAGACAGTATAAAAATATAGGTTCGGACTGTATTCCTTGTCTTGCGATCTCTTCTTTCCGTCATGAATCAGGCCGTGTGTTATGTGAGCAAGATAAGTGAGCTAACATAATTAGCAGTCTGACCAGTGAAGCTATTAGCAACATAATATATAATTTATCATCGGCTGACAAGGTAGAATGATACATAATTTAGGGTTAACAGTAAGTTACTCAAATGCTTGTACAGGTAAAAGCACACAATCAGAAACGACATAGTGTGAATATACGCCTGAAAGCAACTTTTGGGGACATTTAACACAACCTCATTATTGATTCACCAACCACTTAAAATAATCAGCACACAGATCCCCCTCTGTACGACATTAACACTGTGCATTCTCTTTATGGCAGACTGGTCCTGAGTGCCGTGTCCGACTACTTCGCTGCTATGTTCACCAGCGACGTGAGAGAAGCAAAGCAGGAGGAGATCAAGATGGAGGGAGTCGATCCGGACGCCCTCAGATCTCTTGTTCAATTTGCCTACACTGGTGAGTGCTCATAAAGACATTCACTAGCTCTTGTAAGTAGTTATGAGACTTCTGGAATCCAGCATGATTAAAACGGATCGATAGGGCCGTATATCACCGCGCTGTCGGGCTCGGCATGTTTAATATTGCTTCATTTTACGGGACGAATCCTCTTTGATAAGTGCTGCTTCTTAAGAATATCCACTTCTACAATATTGCCAGTGAAATAACGTCATGACGATTTGTTTTGCTGAAGAAGTTCATTCAAAAATTAATGTAACACTCCGAAAAACAACAATTCTTCACTGTGGCTTATTTATCTGTGTGCGCTATTAAGATACCGTCATGCCTCTCCCACTACTGTTCCCTACAATAGCTTCCTCCCCTCTTGACATAAAAACACATCTTCCTTGTCCTGACATTGCAGGCGTCCTTGAGCTCAAAGAGGAGACCATCGAGAGTTTATTAGCGGCAGCTTGTCTCCTCCAGCTTTCACAAGTCATCCAGGTCTGCTGCAACTTCCTGATGAAACAGCTCCATCCCTCCAACTGCCTGGGAATCCGCTCCTTTGCAGACGCCCAGGGCTGCGTGGACCTGCTCAATGTGGCTCATAACTACACCATGGTAGGAGGGCAAATAGAACACACGCACATTTACATGGCTGGGTGGGCTAAATTATTTATTTTGTAATAAGGGATTGTGCTCTCAAAGCCGCTCTTCATTGCATGAACACACAGGGGCGGCTGCAGTAATGAGACCTTTCTTAAGTGACAAGAGTATTTAAAAATGCAGTGTAATTAGCACTTAAAGGCAGCCCACACTGTAGCCAATCAAATTAACTGTGCTCCATATAATCTAAGGTGCTCACAGGATTTACTCTGAGCTCTTTTTCAGTGCGTTTCTGATTTTCAGCTCCTCGCGTCGGATTATAACCTCTGTTCTGTGAATTCAGTCGGTAAATGCGATACGATAACGTCGCAGCATGATAGACTCTTCATAACACATTGAAATATACGTGACCGTGCTCTGTCTCTCCGGGTAGGTAATTTAAATAACCTGTCATAACCTGCAACGGGATGGGCTGCTGCCTCCGTCATCTAATTCCAGCAGAGCATCCTGCACATTTGAATAGATATTGAATAGTTTCATGCTTTCACTTTATCTAAATTGGTTATGCGTCTGTCAGTAAGAAAAACTGTGCCACGTTGTTGCACACTGATTAGTGCACTGCCCGACACGTGGAAATGCGACTTCTATATATATCTGCGAGGAATATTTGCATTGGATTAAGATTCATGCTCATATTTGTCTGATAACGTCTCGCTGGCCGTGCAGAAGTGACAGCGGGAGGGGGAGTGTTATCTCCTAAAGGACATCTGCTCAGCCTGTTTACATAGGCCTCATCCAGGACCAGGAGGTTAATCTAATCATCAAACTGCACAAGAGGGCCAACTTCCTGTTCAATCACTCCAGTAATGAGCAGCGAGAGCTGCGGGCTTCCTGGAAGTCCATCCTCTGGGTTGTGAGCGGAGCGAGTTGTGTTTTGATAAGCTTGTTTTTCCTGGTTGAGAATGGCAGCGCAGATCCGCCCCTGACATCCCTTTCCTCTCTGAAAGAGATGGCCGTTTTATGTTGCACTAGATAAAAATGTTTTATTGTTTGGGATGGCTGTATTTCTTTTTGACAGTTAACAATATTTCAGTTACAGATCACGATAAATACCACAGAAATTGGACTTTATAAATAAATCTATCAGTCTGTCACTGCCAGCCTCTGCAAATTACATGATAATAAAAAAGTTCTTGGAGGTAATTCTCCCAGCCTCGCTCCAATTAAACATCAGCGTCTGCCTCCTCAGAAAACACCATTATTACACGATTACTCTTTTGCAGTAGTTAAATCAATTAGTATCCTCTCCCGCTGATCTTGTTTTCCAAGCCATTTACTCACCAATGAGTTTGCCAGCGTCTGAAAACACATCCTTTCAAACGGTTATGAAACAAACTTGGTCAAGCTTTCAATTTTGTTGTCAGCTGTTCAGGACTGGTAATTACAAATAATTGGTCTCCAGCAATGTCAAAGTGCTGGATGGAGTTTCTCTCTTAGTGTTACCACAGAAGATCAATAGATGTCCCTCATTTCATTAAGACTGTCTGCGTTAAGCTCTTAAAACCTGCTCCCATAATAGATCGGACCAAGACGCTGTAATTTGCTGCGAGTTGATGATCAATAGCGTGCTTGTTTTTCGTAATTGTTGCGCAGTGAGCGCTTGATTTGTCAAAGTTATTCTGGCAGCTTAATAATTAAGGCTCAGCAGCCTCGTTCCAGAAGGAAACAGGGCGTAATTATGGCCAAGTTTGGCACAGCATGTCTTTCATGTGTTGAATATATCATGCTGCAGAGGAGGGACGGTGTTTTATATACCATTATCTCTAATGGAACTTCCCAGAGACAATGTCCTTGAAGGGGTAGCCATGCAGTGCTGTAATACAGCCTGGGCTTCTGGCCAGTAAATGGGAGATCAATCTTTAGGAAGGCAATAGAGAGCAGCTTCAGCAAAACTTCGAGCTGGACACTGCATTGGTGTGATGGTTACAAGGCTCTTGAAGGCTCAATGTGTCATGTAGAAGCACAAAGTCTTATAAGCTTATGAAGAGGCTTTTTTTTTTTGGACATATTATTCGCCAGATTGATTTGGAGCCTGCTGTTGATCATTTTATTATAAAGCGAAACAGAAGATGAAAGAAATGAAAGTATTTCCCTGCAGATGTTATGTTAGATATTGTTAATAGAAACTGGTAAATCGGCATTAGCTACTTGTGTTCATTTGTCTTCACCTCTCTGTTCTTGTGACTTTTAGTCCCCATGGGTAAAAAAAAACCTAAAACACACCGTGCTGCACCACGCTAACCCCTCGGCTAATGACTGATGATTATCTGCCTCCTCCGCGTCTCCTCTGTGTTCCAGGAACACTTCCTGGAGGTCATTCAGAACCAGGAGTTCCTGCTCCTCCCCACGGCGGAGATTGTTAAGCTGCTCTCCAGCGATGACATCAACGTCCCCGACGAGGAAACCATCTTCCAGGCTTTGATGATGTGGGTGCGGTACGACGTCCAGCATCGACAACAGGACCTCGGGGTGCTCCTCGCCTTCATCCGCCTGCCTCTGCTCCCTCCACAGGTGAGAAAGCAGATAAAAGGATGGAAATTGTGATTGATTATGATCACATAATCTGCTTTTCCTTCATCTTTTATCTAAGAACTAACCTGACATTACATCAGAGTAAGACCATCGCTTCTGTGAGATGCCCAGGATGCAATTTGACAGATTTACAACAAACGTTTTAATAAATATTTTCTTCTTAATTATTCAGGATTTCAGCTATTTTGTCTGTATGTTGAAAAATGGCCATAATAATTTCCCAGAGTCTAAAATACAAATATATTTAGGGGACTTTCAGATAAGACAAAAAAGAAAGCACCAAACCCTCAAAGTTGAGCTTCTGGAAAAAAGGAGCATTAAGCATTTTATTTTGAAACGTGCTGCCACTTAATTTTCTGTCCATCAATCAATGAACTATGTACTGTACTTCAGCTTGAAGTCCCATACATTCACTGCCAAAGAACCACCTGGCACGCACTCGATCTTTGAACTGACCACTGAAAGGCAATGAAGTACTGCATCGTCAATAATCACTTAGTTTATGTTCGTAGCTTCAGTAAATACACTCTCCCCCTCAGTGATGAATCAAACTGACAGTATGACAGCTATACATGAGTTTTTAGATGCACTGCAATCATTGAAATAGCTTACTAATGTTTGAATTATTATTGTTATAAGCACATAAACTCATGTTTTACATATGCTGTATTTCTGTGTAGAACAACTTCAGGCTTTATTGGCAGATCTGAAGTATAAAAAATGTGTCCCTTCTTAAATTTACCCATCCTACCACATGACTTCACCAAATAATTATGGACATTTTTTCATGTCATGATATATTGGTTGAACCAAAACTTCCTCCAGTTAAATAGAGACAAAACAGAGATTTCAGCAACAAAGAGAAAAATCTGTAATCTTGGCAAGCTCATAGACTCTGATCTCACCTTTGTATTCAAAGCAATCTCCAAAACAGCATTTGATCAATTAAATAATATTGCCAGAATTAGTAGGTTTGTGTCCCAAACAGGGAAGAGGCGTGTCCATGCCTTTATCTCCAGTTGGGACGATTACTGTAATGGTCTTTTAACCGGACTTCGTAAAAAGACCATGAAACAGCTGCAGCTTATTCAGAACGCTGCTGTGAGAACTCTGACCAGGACTAAATAAGACTAGGTCAAAACCTAGTATGTGGCTGACCGCATTAGGTCAATGTGCACTTTATGTGTTACAAGGACTGTCCTTATGAGGCCGATGACAACGTGTTTGAAAGCAGGTGTGCGCTGCGGACGTAGGTGAGGACAGCGGAGGAGCAGCCCAACTTACACCCCGAACAAAGTATCCAGAGCCGTATGGGCAGAGAGTTGCGTCAGTGGAGGTTCAATATGCTCCATTATCCGCCATTGCGATGTCGCAACTTTCTCTCTCTACAGCTGTGAAAGTACCGTCACTCACTCAGTCAGTCACATACAGACCCATGTGTAGGGCTAAGCCCGGCGGTCAGCCGAAAAATATGTTTTTACTTGTTAAGTCACTGAACGGTTTAGGCCCAGACTATATTTCTGACATGTTAAAAATGTATGAACCAAACAGGAACTTTAGATCTGCTGACTCGGGTAAGCTCGTACAGCCTAGAGTCCAAACTAAACATGGTGAAGCAGCATTTAGCCACTACGCTGCTTGTAACTGGAACAAACTGCAGCGAGAGATTCGATGTGCTCAAGATGTTGACATTTTTAAATCAAGGTTAAAAACATTTCTGTTTTCATGTACCTTTGAATGAACTCTACAACCTGCACTTTATTCTTACTGTACTGTAGTTTTAATTTGCTTTTACCACTGGAAGTAATTTATTTTAAAATGATCTTATCTTATAGTATACTTTTATATACTCAGTATTTCAACTGTATTTTAATATTCTAATATTCTATTTGTTTAAGCATGTTTTTATCTTCCCTTGGATGTCGAATGGAGTTGCCTTTGTGTTGTGCTATATAAATAAACCTGCCTTGCCTATAGGGTGAATAGATGCAGGGAAAAACAGCCGACAACAATAAAGTAAATGTTCTATCAAAGACAAATATGTTGAAAACTTGATGTAATACACAAGTTATATAATTCATTGGCTGGGGAGATAATGTTCGCTGTGAGGCAAACAAACAGAAATGAATCATTGTATTTTTTTATTATGACGACTCTGGCTACTACTGGTTTTATAATATCGTTGACTTACTGCATTAAACATCAACTATATGATGTAATTTTGATTGAAGAAGTGCGTTTGCCACATCTAAAGACAATCGTGTTTATACACGGTTGTTTATTTCACTGTGGCTCATCTGTTAAAGCTGCTCTTTTTTCTGCTGTCTGTCACATGTAAACCTCTATTTTATAGCACTCAATAGAATTCTACATGACATTATTATGATCAAACATACACAAGCATTTTATTGCATCCCTTCTAATGTGATTAAAACTCTTCAAATTGAATCAGTTCTTTCCTATGATGTAGCTGTGTGATGTGATTCCTTGTAATGTAGCTCCTTGCAGATCTGGAGAACAACAAGATGTTCTCTGATGATCTGGAATGCCAAAAGCTGCTGATGGAGGCCATGAAGTATCATCTTCTGCCTGAGAGACGGCCCATGTTTCAAAGCCCGAGAACCAAACCTAGAAAGTCCACTGTGGGTGCACTTTACGCTGTGGGAGGGATGGATGCTACCAAAGGTACGGCCCATGTGCAGTAGTTATCAACACACAGCAACGCTTTATATGAAACCATAATACATGCTGTGTGTGTGATTTAAGGCTCCACCACTATAGAGAAGTACGACCTGCGGACTAACACGTGGGTCCAGGTTGGAGTCATGAACGGACGGCGGCTGCAGTTTGGCGTGGCGGTCATAGACAACAAGCTGTATGTGGTCGGAGGGAGGGACGGACTCAAGACGTCAAACATGGTGGAGTGTTACAATCCAATCAATAAGGTGTGGTCCACCATGCCCCCCATGTCTACACACAGACACGGACTTGGTGAGTAGGTCTTGTTTGGCAAATGTAGCTCCACTGATTTCATTTATAAGAATACACAGCTAGATAATCTAAACATAGTGTAAACAAAACAATAAAGTCCACTTAATGACATGATGACCATGCTGCCATTTCAAATTATATACTCACAGTTTAAACCAATGACTGTATATAAAGAGGGACGACACGTCCCCCTCTGCAACTCATTGTACAAAACTGAAGCCAAAATAACCCCTCTCTTGCGCGGATGATGTATTTTGGAGCCAGAGCTGCGCCGTAGAGATCCGTGGGTGGAGCCGCCGTAGCCACTTCCCCTAACCCAAACACGTACATAAATTACCCCCAAAAAACAGCAAGGATCCCGCACGTTGGTGTATTTAACAGCAGAACAGCTCCTTCGTGTTGGTCTGAGGTTAACGTTCAGAGATATGGAAACTTCAATGACTGTAGTGATTGTTTTAGTTACGTCTCCTCTCACCATTCCTCCTATACTCTGCTAATCTGGAACAGATCGGCTGCAGGAGCTGTATTTGTCAACAGAGCTGTCAATCATCCTTTTGACAGCATCAAATAACTAATGAAAACTAAACTCCTCAGAAAAATGAACACTTGGACATAAATCAGCATGATAAGAACTAACTATAATGACAGAAACCATGTTTGAGAAACATGTATCTGGCGTGTATTTTGATTTTTTAGTTTGACTCATGTCCCATCTGTTAACATGGAGGAGGCGGGCTTTATGACCTATACTGCAGCCAGTCAGCAGGGGGAGATAGAGATGTTTTGGCTTCACTTTTAGGGAGCTGTCATGTCGTCCATCTTTATAAACAGTCTAAGGTGTAAACTCATAAAAATGTTTAAAACAACATACTCTTGAACAGCCAATATGTAGAATTGCAACTAACAATTATTATCACATTTTGTTAGTCTGCCTATTACTTTCTCAGTTAACTCAGTTAACTAAGGAGACGCCTGCTAGCTAGTTCACGCAGGCAATTCAAGCTGCACTGATTACACACTTGACATGCGTCATTCTCCTACTTCCTCCTAATTTGGCGTCTATTTAAGCTGAAAAACTGCCGGTCTCCACCCCAGCATCCGTCTGCAGGCTCCCACTAGGGGAGTTTTAGATATGATCTCATCACTCCTTACATTCCTGTGTTTAAAACAAATGTGTGAGGAGTGATGAGGTCTATGACGAGCTATGTTCTGCTGCTGCAATAAACGTATAATAAAAGTATCACAGTGTGAGTTGTCTGACTGAAATACAGGTAAACATTTCCTCTAGCCTAAAATGATGGATTCAAACTGCCTGTTTAATCCGTGCTACTACCAAACACAAGCTATTAATTATATTCTTATATAACTCAAAGAGAATCATCTAAAACAAGCACATAACTACCAGTTAATTTAATAATCTGCAGCTTTTTTCATCTCCGTATGTCATAAAGAAAATTATTTGTTACTAGGGATGCACGATATTATCGGCACGTTATCGGTATCGGCTGATATTGGCTTAAAAATGAACTATCAATATCGGCCAACATGCCGATATCCGCCAATATAATTAACAAAAATTAAAATAATGGGCTGCTGCATACTTGATTAAATGCCTGACCTCGGCGCAATGTCCCCGGTGCGAAGAAGATCTGCGCGGCGCAGCGTGATGACGTCACGTGTGTCTACCTGCAGCATGAGAGAGTTAGATGCCAAAATGTCCGTGGTGTGGAAGTTTGTCAAAGCGTCCGAAATAGAAACTGCTATTTGCAATGACTGCTCAGCTTCGGTGATGCGAGGAGGAGCCAAGGCAAAGTCTTTCAACACTACAAACTTGATTAACCATCTCAAGACCCGTCACCCCGACCGTTGTAACAAATGTGATAAGAGTATCACCATTATACTGTATACTAATTCCAATACAGAAGAGAGTTGATGATCTCTGCAATTAGGTGTGCGGGGAAAAAATATTGGTATCGGTAATCGGCTAAATGAGTTGTAAAATATCGGCATATCGGATATCGGCAAAAAATCCAATATCGTGCATCCCTATTTGTTACTATTGAAAAAGATCCACATATGATGATGTGTGCATAATAGTTTATTGTGTATACTAAGTTAAATTCCTCCTAACTTTATAGCTATGTATTCAGGGGATGTAGACAATAGAAAAACAATTCTTTCAACAACTTCAAAGTATAAGATTAAGCTCGGTCAGACCCGGTGTTAAGAAACAGCAGAGATTGCGGGATGCGTGCTCAGGAGGGTCACAGCTGGCGTGCTGAAAAATTCACACATTTCTTTTTTGAGATAGACCTTTGATATTTTCCCATTCCCGTATCAAAGCCTGGCAGGCTGCTCTGGCCCTGCTCTTCCTTTACCCCTCCCTGGCCAATAAATCTCATATCAGAAGCGTTTTGATTCACAGTTGAAACGAGTCTGGGTAACAGAACAGGGAGATCTTGTCAAAGCATTCAGCTCCCTCACCCGGTGTGGTCGGAGGTATCAGCGAGCCCGGGAGATCACACTGTACAGATTACCTGTGTCGACTTTCATCTTTCTCCGAGCAAATATCTCTTGCTGCTTTGCTTGTGGCGTGCATATTTTCAGTCTGAATATATTTGAGCTTAGTGTCTACAAACATCCCCGCCTGGTCATTTCCTGCTGTGTGCATTATGGGTAAAAACAAGGACAAGAAAAGTATGTATTTTTATTCCAAACCCACCAGGCAGTAATAAAAGTGAGTTTGACTAGCAGAATTGTTGCTGTCTGAAAGTGTTTGTGTCAGCCGTCGCTCTGAGTGCAGGCTTGCCCTTATTTTCCCGTAAAATAATTGAACTCTCACCAACGGAACTAAGGGTGGTATTGTAAAAATCCATTGTCCTTAAACATCCTCTTCAATGTAGCTGGAGAAAAACCGCTTTCCTCTGTGAGTTGGGAATGTGGAACAACAATACAGTTTTATGGTTTCCTGTTTTCTGGAGATTTTGTTGGCTGTGTGAGTCACTCTGCTCTGCTGGGCTCTAAAATGAGAAGCGTACCTCCGCCTCAGCGCTATCCAAGAACTGTTTAAGAAAGTTCATGTGGAAATGTCATTTCAGTTCTTTTATTGATTATCCACAAACCTCGTGATAACTCTGAGCTTTATGAGGTGAGAATTTGAAACAGAAAGTAATGTTGGATTGATTAGCCGCAAGGAGGTATTGATTAGACTGTGGTTGCAGCTGTGGTGTTTCTGTGAAAGCATCTCACGGTACACCAATAGTTGAGGCTAAAAGATGTTACCTGATGCTACCCTAACACTTAGTCTTTAAAGGTAACTTCTTGCTTCTATTCTTATAGGTATCGCAGTGCTGGAGGGCCCCATGTATGCAGTAGGAGGTCACGATGGCTGGAGCTATCTTAACACAGTGGAACGATGGGACCCACAGGCCAGACAGTGGAACTACGTGGCCAGCATGTCGACACCGAGGAGCACCATGGGAGTCACAGCGCTCAACGGAAAGTAAGTGGCTTTAGTAAAACCTACAGACCATCCAAACTTTCTTTAATGCTTACACTTTGAGGTAAAGTATATTGTTGTATAAAGTTCCAGCACAGTACAAAGCGGGATGCCAGTGTTAGTGCATGACAGGATTTTGAAAGGGCCTCTCTGCCTTAAGTTTAAGTTTGAATGAATGAAACCTTTATTGCCCCTATAGGGTAATTTGTTTTGCACCAAGAGCATTAAGAATACAGAACAAAAGACATCAACAAATATACAGGACAGCACATAATGTACATATAAAATATCAAATACTTCATAAAAGCATCGTGTGGTGACCTGTGACCTTCAGGGCTTGTGAGGCAGCTGAATGCTGCGTGGAACAAAGGAAGTGATGCCTCTTTTAGTCCTGAGGAGTCTGTACCTCTGACCTGAAGATAGAAATTCATATTCAGACCACAGGGGGTGCAGTGGGTCTGCTATGATCCTGTGAGCTACTTTCAAGGTGTACTGGTCATGTTATATATGGCCCATATATTACATAATAATCTGGTTTATAGACTTGAGATGTAACTATTCACACTTTGTCTGCTTTTATTCCTGCGAAATATGTGCTGTTTTCATGCGGAAAGAAAGTGACATTAGATATTGTGTTAATGTCGGCCATTAAATTGCAGACTGTGCTGGAATAAATAACTAACACGGCAGCGTGTTTGCTTTGGGAACGGTAAGCAGTAATGTAATACTTGAAATAGAGCATGTTAAAACACAGGCTTGGTTATGTAACTCACGGTGCACTGGTCCAGGAAAAGCTGAAGAGCAGTGTTCGAGCAGTTTTACTCCATAAATGCAGAGTGGACCTTTCGTGGTCTGCGTGTGATAAACTACAGTGTGGCTGTGCAGCACTCAGCTCACAGCCAAAGCTGCTCTGATTACTGTGATAATTTATACAGTGTAATCTAGAGTCCATAAAAGCAACATTTTATGTATTTGTGTGTATTAAAAGCCCGACAACACTATTAGAGAATAAATTAGGCTAAAAACAGACCAGCTCTTAGCCTTATTTGAATTTGTTTGTGTGCCGAAGGAGGGAAGGAAAGCTGCTGCTCGGCTACATACAGTATTCAGAGTCGATGCTGAGTTATTTCTGCAACTAGGTCAAAAATAGACAACAAGGAAACTGTTTCCCTCGCCTCTACTTTCCTGCTGTTGGGCCTGCGAGCTACAAGCACTTAAAACACTGATGTGATCTTTCTGGGAGAGAACGCTCTCAAGGAAAGGGCCTTTGAAAAGTGCTATTCATTGCTCACTGCTATGGCTTCTAAACAAATCTGTCACATTATCACTCCTCTGTCAATATCCCTACAAACACCAGACAGCTGATGTGAGCTCATCCTGCCACATCCAGTAGTGCTGTTGGGACATGTGCGATGAAGACTCTGAAGCAATTTTGTTTTATTGCTCAGATTGTTTGCAGTAGGGGGTCGAGACGGCAGCTCATGCCTGAGGTCAATGGAGTGCTTCGATCCGCATACCAACAAGTGGAGCATGTGCGCCCCCATGGCCAAGAGGAGAGGAGGAGTGGGTGTGGCAACGTACAACAACTTCCTGTATGCTGTAGGCGGACACGACGCCCCCGCGTCCAACCACTGTTCCAGACTCTCTGATTGTGTTGAGAGGTCAGTAAAAGCTCCTTCTCTGGAGAAAATACACAAACAGTACGATGTTGCGTAACCTGCTATGTTTTGCAGCTGATGGAATTCAGTCAAGGGTGGAGACGAGGCTTTTAACTTCTCATAAGAACAAAAGGGATCGATCCACTCCCTGTTCCTGCATTTTGAGACATGTCTGTATTACACTCTGTGATACCCAAAGAAGGAGATCATAGTTTCCACATGTGCTTCTATTTGACAGTATCTGGCTCCATCTGGTGGTCGTAATATCCTCCTGAATCTGAACCTGATGTAACTCACAAATGAGCACCTTCAGCTGAATGTCACTGCTAAGAAAAACCTTATCACATAACTATTTATGTAACTTTTTTTTGCTCCACTCTTTATTTTCCACCTCATAGTGTTTTATTTGAACATCCATTTACTGTCCCAAACTTTCTCAGCTAACAGATGGTTAATGTAAACACACAGTCCCTGCAGCGCTCTCTGATTTCTACATGTTTTCTAAGTTTAGTAAATGTGACAGCCGTCCAGTGATCTTTAAAACAGTCATTTTACCCACTGAAAAGCATTTTAAATAATTTATTTTAAGCTTTTTATTGTCAATTAAAATTTTATGGTAATGTAGCAGTGATGAAGTTTTAAAAGCTGAGTGTTTTAACAGGGCCATCCCTATAGTCAGACACTGGTCAGGGCTCAGCTCATATTACAAAGGAACAAAGGGAGATTTTGAATGCAATGTTTTGCTAACATGAACATATCAATGTCCCTGCACTGCAATTGGTTGGGCGCATGTATTACATAGCACAACATTGCTTAGAGCATAAAACCCTTTCCATTTAGATAGAATATTGAGATAGTAAACATAGGACCCTGGGAATATGCAAATGTTCCCATTTTAACCTTTAAAGGCATAATTTATTTTATTGGATGTGTAAGCACCCATGCTTTCTATACATACTTATTCCTATTTTTGCAGATCACATTCTCTTATAAGTAGTCTTCACTTATTTTGCCGAAATGTGACACCAAACTGCACGAGGCAGCTTCTAAGTCTGTTATTAGTGTCAGCAAGACATGAGTGACCCTTTAAAGTCACTGGTTATGAAACAGACAGAAATTAATTCTGATGCCTCTATATGAGCTACTAAAGCAAACTAGACCATCAGCGACAACATTGATTATTTCTATATAGTTATTTTTAATGCCTGAAACTGCTGGCAGGGGGGTGTTAGACAAAGTGACTTTTAAAGAAAGCAGGACTTTTTTGTTAAAAACCACCACTTTAAGACATAATCGACATAAACTCCAAGTTCTCTGTTTTGTTCTATTTGGCGGCACCTAGTGGCAATAAAAAGGAATTGCGGGCACATATGTCCCAATTTAACCAGACATCCACGGTTGGCTCGCTTTGTTACGGTTGTAACTCTTGATTTGCCTTTTTGGACTGTTTGCCTTCATCTGAGCGTCCAATTTGTTTCTTTTTCTTTGGATTTTCACTTATTTTTGAAGTTGTATCTGTAGTCATCAATCTTTTCTTTGTTTGTTCAGCCATAGTAGATTACTGTTTACTTGAAACACTTGCAGAGACCGCGAAAGCAGCCGCTTAGCTCCGCCTACCCTCTCTGGCAGACCAACCACTGCTGGGTGAATGAAAACGCGTCCCTAACTGGGCGCCGCTTGTGATTTTTCACAGATTTCGCCACAGACTCCCAGTCTGTAATAATACTATATACTGCAAATGCAAAGGCTTTTATCAGTGGGCCAAAGGCTCAATCACTCACATCATTGTCTTACCTCATTCGGCGATACACAGTGACTTAACAGACATTTATTTACATGAAAATCTTCGAGATAATCACTTTAAGCATGTACAGGACAAAATCATCAAAGAGATAAGAGGTATGGCTCTGTCCACAGGGGGCGGCAAAATCAACACAAACCTTAAGATCCTCACAGGAGCTTTAAACAGTTAAATGAGTTCACTGAAGGCTGTTCCACTGAGGACATTTAGCTTGTAGGTTTCAATTGTTTCTCTGTCTGGGCTGAAAGTATTTACCACTAGTGACCACTCTGACATCTGTGTGGAAGAGGCCGCACAAAAGGAAGTCTCAGTTGGTGGGGATGGAAAACCTCCTCAGACCCAGGCTGATTGGTTAAATGAATATTTACATAATGCAAAAACAGTTTTTAAGCAAATCCTGTAATTCCAGGTATGACCCAAAGACGGACACGTGGACCACCGTGTCCTCCCTCAGTGTTCCCCGGGATGCGGTGGGGGTTTGCCTGCTGGGTGACAGGCTTTATGCTGTGGGTGGATATGATGGCCAGTCCTACCTGAGCACTGTCGAGTCCTATGATGCGCAAAACAACGAGTGGACTGAGGTAATCGCATCAAACAGAACTCATTTATCACAGTTACACAACAAAGCTTTACAATTATATTCTTATTCTTTATCAATATCAAGATGCAATTTCATATTAAGGAAACTCTTAACATTTGTACAGGTTAAAACTTTAAACAGAACTGTAGCTTGTGTTTGCCAGAACTTGCTAAATGTACCATCAGGGTTTTAGTAAGCACCTTTCACGAGCAAAAATCTGCTGGAGTCACTGAATACTATCAATATTTCAGAGTTTTCTTATGTTATTTTGCAACATGTTTTTCCACTTTGCCTCTGTCACCCTCTTATCTGCATGAAGTAAAGTGGGATTTTTAGAAGCAAGCCTCAGATGAGAGGCTGCGTGTTAACCCCTCCGTCTTCCTGCAGGAGGTCCCTCTCAACATTGGCAGGGCAGGCGCCTGCGTGGTGGTGGTGAAATTGCCTTGAGCGTTTTGTCTCACGACAGCGCGGGAAACAAATGAGAGAGCGGCGAAGAAGAGGGGACTAAACAAAACAACAGATCAAGGACGCATCCTTCGAGAGTTATGTTTTCATTTTTTTCCTCCCTTAACTCAGCTCTCCAGATTTTTCAGAGGGAAACGCAGACAGAGCCTTGCCCATAAACCATTGTTTCTATCATTAGTGGACATGTCTGCCCACGGGGGAGGACTGCACATTCTCCACATTCTCAACCGATCAAGAATTTCCATGGACTTGGCTAAGCTGTAGCAGAGAGCCGAGCCTCTGTTGTTCTGGTTTGTTCAACTAGTTTTATGAGAAGTTCTGTGTCTGTCTGTGACATTAAATGTAGAAGTTTGGAGAAAATAAGCCTTTAGGTTATTTTACATCTTTACAGAGACTTTTCTTATCGCTGCCATCACATACAGTCTATTTTGGGCTTTATATTTCACTTTTTAGCCTCTCAAATGAAGAATTGTTATAAACATAAATGTAACCATGTACCAGTGTCTTTCCTTAGTGCGTGGTCTCAACAGATTCTTAGGAAGACCACTGTGAACACTGAGGGCGAGCGTGTCCAGGCCGGCTTGAAGAACAGGAATGAAACTTTTGCTGACTAATATATTCGGGCGTTTCTTTGAGTTCTTTTTTATTGAGCCTGTAGCTACAGAACACCAAAGTCATTGCTTGTCTTAGACGTCTCGTTACGCGTTCAATTAAAAGTTTACAAAATTGTGAATTACAGAAAATATATCATATTGATATTTCACATTGCTGTACAGATTTTTGTGAACTTTCTGAACATTTGTGTTGATGACATCATGCCTAAACCAGTGCACTCTGGTGACCACACTTATTATTATTATTATTATTATTATTATTATTGTCCTGTCTTTATTTCTGGGCATGCTAGCTGATTTGATTTCATATCAAAATCATTGTCTGCTCTGTATTTGTAATGAGATGATGCCTTTGGGGTCATGTAGATGATCTTATCATTATTATACACAACCATTGATTTACCCAGAAGTGTCACCAGGTGCACCAAACCAGCCGCCCGAGTCTATGTGAGAGTTTCTCCTCAATAATGTGACTTTAATTAGAATTTTTAGATTTCTAGCTGGTTCTGCTCATAGATTTAAAAAACAACTAACTTTATCACAATTTGTATCTGTAATTACGACATGTTTTTGGGGCCAAATGTTACTTTTTATGCTTTTCTCATGATTTTGTACAGCATGCAAACCTATAAATAAAACGACTCCAGTCTTCTCTGCATGTTCAAATCCCTGTTTGGAGCTGAATGTGGCCCCTCGGCGGGCTGGTTTTCATTTCTCCTGTTGTTCTGCTTTAAGTAAACTCAACTGATTCTGACTAAACAGACTTGGAAGCTACTTTGATGTCGGCATTAACCTCGGCTTTATTCTTGTTGCAGCACCAGCTTTTTAAATCGAGCAAGCATGTTTGCTGATATCGCTCTCTCATCACCAGACTGAGGACCAACTGCTCGTGCTTGCCTTTGTTTTTTCTCATTGTTTACCCTCCAAATAGTTTCAAAGTCCCTCCCCGCCACCCTCCTTGTGCTTGTTTGGATGGAATTTTTTATGTTTTTTGCATACAAAACACATAACAGGCTTATGTGTCCGTGCAGAGTTTAACTCAGAAACTTCTAAGTCTTTTTTGGCACAGCTTTATCTTTTCGATTTTAAGGTGTAGCCCTTTTTTGCAAATCCATTTCTCAGCTGATGTAGAGATAAACCTCCTTTTCTAACTTTCTATTTCTGTTTATCTGCATCTCCTGCTGTCAGATCTTATAATGGAAATCAATAAAGGATAATGGCTTTCACCTAAGTTCACCTCTTCAGAATATTATTGAAAGCTCCAATGCGCATAATACTTCTCTAAATAAAACTCCATCCAGCTAATTCAGAAGCATAATGTTATAGCTGTGGAAACCTGAGAACATAATGATGAAAATAGCTTCATTTAATTTGTGCCTGCATTGGATATGATTGTTGCAAATGTGCAACATTTCTCTCTTATCTGTTCATGTCTGTTATATTCTCCGCCTGAGTGTTATCTCAGACTGCCCGTCCTGAAATACCTCATCTGTAAGAGAAAGTCTAGCTTCCCTCTATATGTTAGAAATTACAGTTTATAATACAATGATCTAAACACAGAGAAAGTCTGCATCACATGATCAGAGTATGATGTAATACACCTCCTCAAAGTTGTCAGATTTCCAAGTCTGATTCTGATATTACAGTACATTTCAACAGAGCAGCTGGAAAACATCCAAAACTTTAACATGGAAATGAATTGATTATTAAATAGTAAGGTGGTTCAGCACTGATGGGTTAAGTCAAGCTGCCTTGTTGTAGCTAAAGTTGGATAACCCTTATATAGAAATCCTATTATGATCAAATCCTATTAATTCTGTTATGAACCCTTTTAGACTTTAACATGACCTTAATCACCTGAAATAAAACACACGCCGGGATCAGCAGTTCCTTTTTAAAGTCAATCCCAGGTCTTAACCTTATGACTAAATATTACCTCCTTAAATCACCTTTAGTGACTCATTAAGATTATCCCTCCTCTAATTAAGCCCCAACATGTGCTTTATCGCAATATATGACAAAACTGTTTATTCTATTGTTAAATATATAAATTCACACCACACAACAGGCCTACTCTCAAAATTGGCATTTCAGGTCATTAAGCCAAATTCATAAAAACATCTTCAAAGATTTCTTTTCATGGTTCCCACACTTACTGATTGCCTTTTTTTGAACCCAGAAGCATTACAAAGGAGGAGATGGAAAAATAAGATGGGATAAGGATTTTCAGTGTTAAAACAACAACACCATTACTGAGAGTGTGCATTTGATCCATCCTTTATAAGGCCAGAGGTCAAAACAAGAGTTTAATCCTCATTCAGGTTCTGTTTTTAAAAATGTGTGCAAACGGGCGCCAGTTTAGCTCAGTGGTTAATCGTGCGGCCCATGCACAGAGGCTGTAGTCCTTGATGTGGCGGCCCAGGGCTCAACTCCCATCCCTGCCCTCTCTTCCCCTGCCTCTGACACTATCCACTGTACTCTCTTTTAATAAAGGAATAAAAGGCCAAAAGATTATCTTAAAAAAAGTGCGTAAACTAAGTTTGAAAATATGCATCAATGCATTTTGGTTTGGTGAGTAAGTGTTCACACTGTATGCTTTATTCCTGATGATGTAATCATTCCTAAAGTGATCAATAGAGGGTGCTGTTGCACTGCAGAGAAAATACCGAACCATGCTTACCACTGCAAATCATAGATCTCCAATACCATTACTGTTCATAATAAATGTCAACCGGCATTAAGAATGCCAAGGACAAATACTTGAGCTAATAACCCTGCATAATTATTGAGACACGATGATGAAATGTTGGGAAATTGGATGTTAAGGCGTCTGCTTCTCCTACTTCCAAATGAGCATCTTGCTGAGTTTTTAAGAGGAGCATGAAGACGAGGGAGACGAGTTCTGACTTGAGAGGTGATTTGTCAGGTTTTAAAGGGATTTCGGCATCCCAAAACTTTGAACAATCTCTCGTAATTGTGTGACAAATGCAGACAGATTCTTCTATTTTGAGCCCTGCTCCTTGCCTTTTTCTGATATTTTTTCTTTAGCAGTGATGGAGCAGCTCTCCCTCATTTTTTATTCCTTTTTTTTCATGACAGTGAACAGAGATGGAAAGTGATGAGAGAGAGATGCAACAGCACAGCGTGAGTTGCAAACATCGTTCTATATTGATTGTCGGTTGTGAAGACATACGGTTTGTGTGCCAGGTTGCTTTCTTATATGATAAATATTTTTAGATTTAGGGGGAATAAAAGTTTTTTCCACAAATAACAAATCATTGCATTACAAAAATAACATGTTACAGTCACAGAATTTTAGATTTCACACATTTTCTTCTGCCAGATAAATAAACGCTGCATAATTGTTTGCTGTCAAAACACCGTCATAACTTCAGAACGGATCAGTTGGCCTCATGCTCACTGAAGAATGGCAGAAAGAAGGGATTTGGATGGTTTATTTGTCAAAACACAGTGTTCTAAGAAAGACTGCGAATAAGAAAGAATAAAAAAACAGCATGCGAGGGATCATCTTCACCACGGGGACAAAAGACAAGATGGATCCCTCCACAAGTGCCACAACAAACTGTCAACTTAGAATAAGATTGTCCCGTCAAGCCTGCTTAAATAAGCCTGTTAACATGGCACTGTTGACATCCAGCAATGGAGCGCCGTGTCAGGCAAAATGTTGTGTCTTCTCTTCCCAGGTGACGGCGAATTGATTTTACACTGCAACAATTTTTTGTCAAGCGGCTGACTTGAGAGAGGTTTAACATATCACACAGGTAGCAGGACAGCATCAAAACACACAGGTGTGCATGTGTGTGTGTGTTTCTGTTCAGGTGAACTTAAAGAAAAACACCTGCTTGAGGAACTACAGCACAAACTACAGGCCTTTAAGTGGCACTGACAGTGATGAAGTAGTTGGCCGAGCTTTCTCGAGTCCAGCGCTGATACAAAGAATGACAGTCAGTCTGATCAAAGGCAGCAGACAAGTGCTGTAGAATGTTTCTCCCCCCGTCCCTCCCCCCCTCAAACCCCTGTCTCTATCTAATGATAGTTGAATACATTGTCATCTCATTATCTTTGAAGAGGGGAAAGATCCCTCCCGTATGAGTGGGCACTGTGTCTCTTGCCATCAGACGGGCCCTAAGATTGGTGAAGCGCATTCTCGTCTCATTACGTTGAGTGAGAGATATCAGACACATCCCATCTGCCTAACGCCTTCCGCACACATGCCGCTATGCCTCAGCCGCACAAGCTGGTGCAGAAAAATACAGCGAGAGGTTTATCTGTACATCCCTGCTTTGAGACTGGTATTCCTCTGAGCAGGTTTGGACTCTCTTATCGACTAAAACACTGTCACAATGAAGCAAGTACAGAATTTCTTTTGCAGGGCTGTTTTCCTCTCAGACATGCGTCTCGTCTGCAACTCTTCCCATCATTAATATTGCAGCATAACATGTAGTTTATTTCTTAATGGTTTTAAACTGGTACACAGAACCCATTTACCCCCCGGCAACTGGCTGCAAGGCTTTTCCGAGTCCTTCCGACGAATGAAAACAGAACAAAAATCTGCAGTCCCTCCCAATTTTCCACTTTGCAAAGCCTCTCTGGGGTAAAGAAACGACACAGACAGAGAGAGAAATCAGAACACATTACTGAATCACACAGTCTGATGCAACAGCACTACAGATTGCAACCTGAAGGAATATGATTAGCCTCATATACAGTGGCTTAAATATCCTTTTATATAGTATAATTAAATTCAAGGATAATTTTAGCACTCGCGTGACTGTTCCTTTTGTGCTCAGAGTCAAAAGCATACAATAAATTGTGACAGAAATGGCAATTTGGTCCAAGTTTTCTCTTGACCGGATTTAACAGATGTCATGGGCTGATTGCCAACACATCTTATCGTGGACACAGTACAGTGAGACCACAACACTGATCTACATGATGGATGTCAGATCAAAATGAATCCAGCCATGGTTTTTACCAGCTTTGAATTCATGCATGGGGGAAGCCTGTCAGGGGCGAGAGATGATGTGGACACTGGCTCTCACTGTTTGTCAAGATTTTACATCCCTCCCCCTCGCTACTCGTTTGAAGCTAGTCGTCTGCTGTCGAGCAGCTTGCTGCCAATACGCCCGAGAATCTAGATTCAACATTTGTGGACTTCTTACAGGAATGAATGCAATTAGACTGTTTTGCGGGTGCACAGCCTCCCTTTGCATACACCCATGCAATCTATCATTTTAATGGGCCTCAACTTTCCCAGGCAACATGCTTTAATTTGGTAACTACACTTGTCTGTTCCTTATTTTACGTGTCAAATTCAGACAGGAAACTAGTGACCCATCAATGGTGCAATTTTTCACAGCAGCTTTGCCTCTTTGTGAAGGCAGGGCAGAACAAAGACACACAACACAAACTTTGGAAAGCATCAAATGATGTTTTGACATTAAATGGAATAATGAGGAGGCATCAAAACCTGAAAAACATCACCTACGCAAACAGCCGAATTCTTTAAATGAGATCTGTTGTTTGTTTCTGACTGATACAGCCATGATGACAAAAGTCGCTCTTGTCCAACTTGCTCACAGCATCGATAATTCAGAGAACATCATGTCCACTTCAATAACACAAGCTCTCGCTCCATGAAGGACACACACAATATATATTTTACTGCCTCATTTTTCCAGATAAATCTTTGCAATAAAAGGAAAAAACATCTAGCGATTATTGTGTGCCACTATTGTGTCTGTTACACCTCTTACCCCACATGATCTTTCTCTCAGCACATTACTAGTGGCCCCGCAAAGCCCGCTTACGGATTGCCTCCAGAACTAAATCACTTCTTTTGTCAGACACGACTGCCTTTCTTTCCCAGAGCCACTGCTTACTGCTATTGTTAGTGAAGATGAACAGCCCACGACAATTAAAGGTGTGGACCATTACTTCTGTTGGAAGGAAGGTTAGGCCTCATGCTTTACAGCCTGAGGGTGAACCCCGCTGTCTACATCTGTCATCCAGACCAGAGCCATAATGGAGAGCCTTGGAACGGATGAAGAGCCAAATGTCCATCGCTCTGCACACATTGGGTCTGGAGGTCTGAAGAGGGAGCATGACAATACTACGGAAACGTAGTGAAACTAAGTAAGAGAAATGTAGCCTAATTCAAAACACAAGCATGCACAAATATTGCATTGTCCAACAAATAAAAATCAGATCACCTTAACTGATAACAATGTTGTCTTATTATAGATACCTAGGATTTATGTCTCAATTTCTGTGTTGAAATATTTATAGATTTACCGTATTTTGTGTACAATTGGTGGCCCCCTTGACTCTGTGTATAGGCCATAGATTATACATTTTTATTATATTTAAATTTATATTTATTATATATTTATTTTATTTATTGTATTTTATATTTCACCCTAGACTCTGTGTATAGGCCATAGACTGTATTGACTGTAAGTATTATACATTTTTCATTATATTTATTATATAATATAATATTTATAGTATTATAAATAGTATAAAAGTAATGTGTCTATACACTCATTGGTATAGGTTTATGTGGTCATACGGTAAAAACAAACAAGCAAAACAACAGGGGGCGTTCTATTTTAGCCAGGTTAGTGCGCCTTGCCTTAGAATATTTACGGCCCAATTAACGGTCAAGAGCCATATCGAGGTAAATACAGGTTGAGTGGTCACCTGGATGTGACGTGAACAGTGTTTGCGCAGGTAAGAGTACATTTAATGGTCATATCAACCCCAGTAAACATAATTAATGCACGACGGTTGTACAAAATGCTGTGAATTTTATTTACCATGCTTGGGTGGGGTTTTTGTGGTTTACGTGACGCATACGTGATTAGCGTTAGCCATTAGCGTTAGCGATTAGCATCTTTGACAAGCGTTAGCGATTAGCATAAACAATTTACGGTGTTAACAGTTAGCATAATTGGCTACTGGAGTCATTGAAGTCGGGCAATAGTGTAGTTAGTGTGGACTATCCCCAGAAGTTTGTTCAGTGTTGTTTTAGTTTAAATTGTGACCTATAAACTGTATTTTTTGTATTTTTGAGTGTGTCTAAGTTAAGGTATGGCTGATAGAGAGGCAGTGAGCTAGCCTGTAGAAAACACATGATTATCAATCAGGAAAGCTGCAGGCAACAGGGCTAAGTCAAGCCAAGAAATGTAATTACCTGTGTAGCCTGTTGACAGATGTGTAAGAATATTAGGTTTTGTATTTGTGAAATGTGTTTATTTTACTTTTGTTTAGAAAATGTTAGATTAGGTGCAGTGTAAATTATCTTTACTGTAAACACATTAAACAAAGAGATAATGGAGCTGTGGGGAAGCAACTTGCTTCAACCAAAGAGGAGAAATGTGACTCTTGATGACCCCAGAATTGTTCTTATTATTGCTACATGTTGTGTCCACCTGCCTGGCCTGGTAACTCTAGCTGCTGGTAAACCTAGATTTAGGAGTCACCTGGCTCATATTTGGAAGGTGTTTGAACCCTGCAGCTTCACTGGGAGAATGTGATTTCTAGAGGGCTGTTAAGCTGGCTGTTGATGCTCAGTAAGTACCTATTAACAGTTGGCTTGCAGCTTGTTAAACTATAATGTAACATTTTGTATTTCTACTAGGATTTTATACAGAAGGTGTGATGTTCGGGTGTGGAGCCTTTGCGGTTGTTTAAAGGCAGCTTTGACAGAGCTTGGCTTACACATTCAAAGTTTCAAGTAAGTAACTAATTTCTATTTTCAGGTATCTTGACTATGGTAGTTTTGTTAACGTATTCTGCATGCATCATTCCTTTACTTCCTTGTGCATTCTGTGGATGCAGCAGACCTCTTTATGTTGTGCGTGTGTTGGCAATTTGGTAAACATGTTTCTTAATTTGCGCTTTCTTCAGTTGGATATATGGATAAAACGAGGGAGAACTAAACAAATCTAACACACAAATCTTTTGTATTTACCACATTTTATCCCCAATGTGTTATTGTAAGACTAATAAGAGACAATTGCTTTTGCCTCATTTTTTGTATGTTGCTTTCTACTTGTTTATTCTGTCTGTAGAATTCCCTCTGAAATTTGGACGACTGCTTTAAGGCACACAGATAGATCCACTACCAAAACAGATAAAGAAGATATTATACTTATATTGAGTCTTCGCTATTGTGAGATTTTTACTCTCCTAATATCAACAGAAGAGTTCTGAACACCATAACAAATTGGTCAATATTAATGCAACCTTAATGAAATGCCTTGTAATTGATTGATTGTTTACAAAAAGAGACAAAGATACTAAGATAAGAGAATAATACTATAACCTTATGCCATTCTTATTGAGACAGAAAACTAAACAGTAAAATACTTCTTTAGTCATAAAATGTTTTGTATCTTTTTTTCCCCCCCTAATATCATCTTCGGTACAAGCCTGTTGTGTTTTTTGTGATTATAGTGATACAAGGAAATTCATTTTAAAACTGATGACTGTAATCAGTACACATACACAGGGTGGAAATGGCAGTATATAAACGCAACAAGAAAATAAAAGTAACATTTTTTGCAAGTATAATGAAGCTATACTTAAAAACCAAATACCTCTGCTACACTGTTTCAGCTGTAGGCAATAGTCTATAACTACCTACAGATAGGATCAGAACAGAGATGCACCAAGGTTGATATAATCAATTTTTAGAACATTTTGTTTCTTGCTTAACCCCAGGCAATCAGCATCACAAAGGCAAAACCCACACGGCAGCCATATTGCCAGGAGGATTGCCCACGGTGGACAAAAACTGAACCTTTCTTATCCTCCTATAGCCCTGTGTCTGAATCTGATAGCATACGCATGCAGATAATAACTTGAAAAGATTAATTCCCAGCTTACTACACTTTTTTTTTTGCCGGAAAATCTCTTGTACTCGGAGTAGCCTGGGTCTTTTGTAACATAGCCTTTAGCTTGGTAAAAAACTTTCCCTTCAAATTCATCCTGTGGCTCAAGCCTGATTCCACTGCCTGACGTGCAGAGGTGCTAAATAATTTAGGCCGAATCTGTATTTTGTTACAGAATGGAGTTGGAAGGAATACTAAACTGTATCATGTTAACAGCAATATGGAAAGGCAGCTTCGGGTGAATTAAATACAAGATATTGACCTTGTAAACAGTGGGTTTGTAACCCTGATCATTACATAACAAAATGTTCACCCTTACTGCCCCTAAGCTCATCACAATTTAGCAAAAGACTGTGTTCTCAAGACAAAAAACCTCTACTAAGTACTGCATGTGAGCTGGCTCTTTATAATCTATATTTAACTGTGAGCATTTTCCAGATTTTCAATGCAAATAAGCTTCTGTCAAAACATCTTTGTAGCATTGTATCCAGCCTTTCAATAATGAAAAAAACCCACAGAGAAATAAAGGAAGGAGAAAAAACCCAACAAATTAAACAAAACTGTTAACTGAGGTTTTTTGTCTCTTCTCTTCTCCTGCACTGTACTGTATGCCTTGTGTCCTTCACAGCATAGGAATCCATGCATAAAGACCAGGCTTCCCAGCATGCCTCAGGCTTTCCAACATAGTTGCCAGCAGGATGCAACACTGCGAAAGGTGCTGCCTCTTTAAGTCTCCTGTGTGGCATGTTAAGCAATGGTAATCTGCCGCAGTGCAGACAATAAATTCAACTGCATAACTTAGCGTCACCATGACATCCTACCTGGATGGAATATCATATGGGCAGATGGAGCGATAGGTGGATGGAGGCCATGCCCCTTGCAGAATAAATATGTGTCCCCAATGTTGACACAAAAGGGACAAAATCTGACAACTAGCCGCAGTGTCACCACTTGTCCATGGGCTGAATTAGAGAGAAAAAGAGCACGGTGCATAAATTATTTCCCCCAGCTTAGTGCCGTTTGGTCAGCATGTGATTCATCTGTTCAGTGCAACAATGGAGCTCAATGCAATGACAAATCAGAAGGCACAGGCTGTCTTCCCAGTTCCCAAAAGCTTAATAGTGTGCCATGTGGAATGATGTAATGCTAAAACACTGCAAAACTTGAGTGCTCACCAGCTTTAGTGAGGGCAGGGGAAAGAGGGAGAGACAGACTGGAGCGAGAGGGAGAGAGACAGAAGGAGACTCAAAGGGCCTGATTACTGCATATCATCGAGAATACAACTTGTACCACACAAATCTCCAGTGAGATCCCCATACTGTTGGAGGATGATAACAGAAATGAAAAGCTAGTTTGTGTTTGGGCTCTCTTAATGCTGCCGCCTCGCAGTGTTGAGGAAAGTGATCTTCGAATGTTCACTGCATGACTTAGACAGCGACTCTGCAGTTATTTGACAAACTGAAAGCCATTTCAGGCTGTCACAAGCAAAATTATTTGGAACACCCTGTAGCAAGGACCTATAATCCCCAACAAAGAAATGTTATTATTCACAACAGTGTGAAAAGAGATGCACCAAAGCTGCCCTGCACTAACTGTGGGTTTTTGCTACGGGGTTTTCATATTTTTTATTTCAGTTTTTTCATAAAAGATATTAGACCGGCTTTTTATTCTTTTCCCTTCTTTTAAGTACACAGGATTAAAGGGTGCTACTCTATAGCAAGCACAGTACCTCTTGATAAAACAGCTCTTTGCATAGATATTGCTTCTTACGTAAGGGAAGCCAGTCAATGTTATTCTGCATGAGACAGCATGCTGTCAAATGTAATGAGAAATGCTTAATCAGATGCAATGAAATTATTACTCAGTTTTTCTAATCCATTCATATTTTCTCTTTCAGAAATGTAAATTTCAAACCTCACCATGCAGTTCTGATTAGTCTGATTACTCACTTCTTCACATCAATACAACAGTGTTTCAAAGTCAGCTTCTTGGGGAAAACGGTAAAGGTGGTGATACGCTTATCAACATCAACAGACAAGGTAAACAGCAACAAGCAACATGATGAGACACAAGGCAACAGGTCTATGGGCAACAAGGCTCTCTGTACTCCTTATTTCCAGGCACAACTACGGCGTTACCATAGCAACTCCAAGTACGACCGCACTTTACGCTAGCTCAAACGATCTAATACAAATCTGCGCAATAAAGCATCTCAAATTTATTTTTAGTTTATATTCAATTGTTTTTACCTGACAGATGTTCTCCACACATTCAATCGCTAGAGTTTTATCATTTAAGTTCCTCGGTCCGCGCTTGGATGGCCGCCATTGTTAAAAATTAAAGCCAGAGAGATCACATGACCCCAAATCTTGGCTCTGATTGGAGCATTTGTGATGTAATTGTGTATGTTGACCACAAGAGGTCACTGCTGATCTGACATTTACTGATCAGAGGAGGTTGACCTTTTTCAATATAAAAGTGTACAGTCTCGTTGTCTGTTGACATTGATGTAAAAGTTGATACGTGTCACCACCTTTAAATGTAGCAACCTGTAAAATGTATCAATCAAGTTTTTGTTAACTCTTCAATTAATCACTAACTGATTTAGAGTTAGTAACCAAAAAGTAACAATTTTATTTTTCCAGCTTCTTTAATGTGAATATTTTCTGGTGTCTGGTGTCTTTATGACAGGAAACTGAAGAACTTTGGTTGTGGACAAAACAAGGCATTTTAGGACGTCATCTTGCGCTTTGGGAAACACTGATTAGATTCAGACTAAACAACCTATCGATCAATTGAAAAAGTAATCAACCATAAATGATTGTCAGTTGAAGCACTAATGAAATGTACGACTTAATTAGTGTATTCCTTTTCTTTAATATAAAGCTGAACGTCCACATCAGCTTAACGACTTTTGTGATACATTGCTGAGCTGTTACAAGAATAAGATTTTGTTCCCAGAAGTTCATGCAGCCCACGTCACTGTGGCATTTAAATCACTTGAAATGGAAATCTGATAAGATTATATTTTATCTTCCGCTGCAGTCTGCGGACATATTTCAGTCTCATTTCACACTGAGCTTAATATGCACAAGGAATACTTATCAGATCTCAATTAGAGGAATCCAGAGAATAGCCGTCGTAAGCCACAGTTATTTTAACATTATCAACAAAATTACATTATGCCATTAAACAACATAATCGCAGTTTGTTATTTTAAATCAAGATTTAGAGAAAAACATTAGATCAGAGGTGTAATGAGGACTGATTCTTTAAAGGTCTCGTAAGAGTAGTTTCTTCATGGCGGGTCTTTATTATTGCTTGGTACAGAAATCAATTACACTTTTATAGGGACTCTTCATCCCTTATGGGGAATTCATCAAGGAACACTTTGCATTTTACAGTTCCTCCGGATTTAGACAGCAAAGGAAAATGTACACTTCTGACATGTTCAGGGCATTTCAAAGCCGAATGCATTCCTGTACAAGACCTATAATAACAATAATAATATTAATTCAGGTAATAATGAAAACCAACAGTTTAAATCCTGTATCCAACCACTGAAACTCCATCCAGTAGCTGATATCAAAATACTTATTTTGTGGCGTTTTTGTGGCTGTACAACCGACTTGGTATCCAACGTTCGTGGTCGATTTTCTATTTCAATTCAGATCCCAGACCAATTTGTTACCGCCCGTAGAAACACGCTTTTTACTATGCATGGCGTTCTAATACCCTTGGCCCTTTTTGGACAAAAGGCAGAGCCGAGAGCCAGGGGCATTTCATTTCATGCTCTGCCTCCTCACCCCCAGATGTTCACCTGGAAAACATCTCCACTGATACAGGTTGAAGCTTAATGGCCTGCAAATTGCCCCGAGCTCAGGTAATGAAATGCAACCTCTGTATAATTTTAATTGAGAACTCTGGATGGAAATCAAATGATAATGTGCTTCATGCTTGGGAAGTTTTCAAGTAACAGTGAAATTTGTGCCTGGTGTGTAAGTGCGGCTCGGGCTAAGGCAAATGGCTTTTCTTTTTCAGCCTCTCCATTTTAATTGTGGATTGCGCGGTGTAATAAACGGGTTGGTCATGACTTAGCATCTGGTAAATGAAGCAGAGGATGTACACACCTCTGGATGCACAATGGTGCTCCATATTTACAATTCAATCTGACAGGGTGCCTATTAGAAGCCATAAAGCTGCTCAAGTGTTAGATAAGATACCCTCAATAACCCCCACCCCCTCTACTCAGACAGTGTGTGTGTGTGACACTCAATTCTCATCATTGTTCAGTCAACGTGTCTTCCTTTCTTTTGTACATGTTTTCTCTATGTTGAATGTTGCAAGTATTTGTTGTACAGTTTGTTTTACATAATCAACAAGTCTTGTTTCTGCATTTGCAGTTCACAGCAACCCAAACAGCCGACAGTCGTGGAATAAACAAGGCAGAGAGGGGCCCACAAATGTTGCTATCAAGCTAACATTAGCTGCTGTTTTCAGCTCAGTCATTTAGCCAATGTCATGTTTTTAATTTTGGCCTGTTGTCTGTTCAGCTACCCTGCAGTTTTACTACCCTTAGTATCATTTAGACATGTTGAATATTGTTATTATGGAAGACATGATGGGACAGCAAAGACAAGGCTTTTAGGAAACAAAACATCCCTGACAACATTTGATGCAACCAATGATTCTCAGTGTCCCTTAATGGGGGCTGCTCACCAGCATGTTTGAATAATTTTACTAAAAGGTAGCTGCTAGTTAAGTGTGCATAAATTGTGCTTCTTTGTCAGTTAGATGTAGCACAACAGTCGATACATACAACACTAAAACAATAATAGCAAACAGCTCCATTCTGTAGATGGGCTGGATATAGTTCACATTTTAACTAATTCTAGTAACAAGAATTTAGAAGATTTCACTTGAGAAGAGTAATATTAATCATTAAGAATATTTGACACACTACACTAATAACACCTCCCACTCCCTTCACAAAACATGTCCGTACAAGCTCCAGCCTGTCAGTCTGTCACCAGGGCACAGTGTCAGAATGCTTGTGATTTTGGCACATTTGCAATGAATGCAGTGAGCATTGTCTGTGTCGCGATTTGGAAAGTGTTACCACCCTCGGATCACTTTGGGCTTGTCATTGCCCCTGGCATACACCTTTTAGTGCACTATGTAAGCAGAGTCCGCACATGCGCCTGCAGATACACCGGATCTGCGGCTAAATTTTTGCCCTGTAGGCTGACATTTTTTACATTTTTTCTGTGGTGACAATAACGTGGTTGCTGCCGCTAGCTGTGCGATTACGCCTTTGTTAAACAGTTATTCTGGCCCTTGCCGGAAGCAGTGAACGGGTGCACTAAAATCCAGCAGAGTAATTATGACTTGAATATGCTGCAGAGGTGACATAGTCTCGCTCTCTCTTCCTCTCTGCACCTGATGTGCCCTCTGGTATGAAATTTTGCACCGAATAATTTTACGGGAATAGATACTTGGTAGAACTGACATCCATTCAGTTTTTTACCCAACCCTTAGCAGACTTTTAAGTTTTCATATGGAGTTTCACTGTGCTTCACTGTGGTCACCAGCTAGTCACTTTCTCTGCCTGTCTGCAGGTAACATACTATGTGTTTGTCAGAACTTTTTTTGCTTTAAACCTGCTGCTGGAAACCGGGTTGACGGGAGTTTGCGGACTGAACCAAAACAGTTGTGGGCCATAAAGCAGAAACAATGAGCCACAATGCTCCGTAACTCTAAGGGGAAACTACAGTGTCAGTGTATCATTCTCTGTTGGTTTAACACCTTTTGACATTACACACAGTAATCTTTTATATAAATGAATATTACCAGCCTTTATTCAGTAAACTGGAGACGCCTCATCCTCCTCTAAGCTCCAGTAAACTAGATTTATATCTCAGGTTTGTTTACCAAGGCAGGTCACATCAACAGGTGTCAGTGATGCAGACACTCTGTGGGCGCACTGCACTGTGGGATAGGCTTGCAGGACTCTGGGCAAACCAGATGTTGTCAAACTGTCAAATGAAACCCCACCATTTCCACAAATATAGTATTTGAACGTAAGTGACAATGGAATGATAGAAAACAAGGTGTGGATGTTGAGCTTTAGTTCAAGTGCGTAGATTACTACCGAGAGGCAGGCTTGTGAGGAGTTTACCAAAAAGCAATTTATAGACGGCAAATTATATGTCTTCATGGCTGCGTCATTTGACATGAGGTGCACAAGTGCAAACTAACTGAAGTACTGGCATCATTTCCAGACACTACTGCGTATTTGTCACCTGTCTCACCTCTCCCAGATGTTCACGAGAGTCCTAATGATGTGCACTCTCTCTCTTTCTCTCTCTCTTTCTCTCTCTCTCTCAAGTCTACTTCAGGAAGAGGAGGAACTTCTTGCCGTGCCTGAAGTTGACTCTCAAGCAAGTTGCACAGGTACACAAACTGAAAACGCACACATAGCTACATACACTTAGAGCATGGATGGACCATATTCGAAAGGCTTCTGACAGGCAGCAGGTGATGGCGCCAGGGCCAGCTGCTCCTGCCCCACCTCTGCTCAGCTGTCCGAGTCCAGAGCAGCCTTTGAACAGCCTATTACCCCGACACAGCACCGGGGGAAAGCAATCAGCTCCAGAGGTTCACCGCTCTCACACCAGATGGTGTGGGAGATGAATCGAGCCATTATATTAGTGCTGGATAATTCCTCAGATGAAGCTAATTAAAAAGAAAAATAAGTGCTATCCTCCCTCTTCTTACCTCCTTTGCAATCTGAATGGAAACTCCTCTAACGCTCCATCACTTCATGGGGAAAAAAAGAGAAATATTTGAGATTATTTCTGCTCCAAACATCAAGAAGTGAAACGTTTCTTTATAACATGAGATAGCCAGTGTTTGAAAAACACCTGCTCTTCAGAAACATGATTGACAGCACAATCTGATGCTGCTTTTTCAGACAATAAAGGATGCTGTTGACAAAGTAGATACAACTGGATCTGTCATGACTATTTTAATTTAACTGAAAAAGATCCTAATCGGCTAATCATCAGCTCATCACAATATGTTTAAAATGCTTTCCGATTTAAAACTTCAACTGCATGAGCAGTTAAAATATATCAAGAAAGATTTTAAGCACATATAAGACATCAAATTCTTCTAAAAAAGGAATCTTTCTGCATTTTTATAGCAAAGATTTCACATGAACCTTTTTTTATTCACACTGAATGTCAAAGGCACTCATTGCAGACCAAAATAGAGCATCTTCTTCATATTTAACAACTGTGGATGTAGTTCAAGTTCACACGGACAGCCGTGAAATTAACTTTTCCCTGCAATTGTTTGTAGTCGCGCCTTTAAAAATACAGCTGGAAAAAGTATGTCAAAAAGCTCTGTAAATATGCTACCTGCATTGGCTTAAGCCCAGGCAGACAGAGACGTGCGACACCAGAATGTGAATCTCAGTTAGCTTTAAAGGATTTAGGTAAACTCTGAAACAGTGCTTATTGCTCTCTTATCCACTTTTGTGTTAATGAAAAGCATGTCCTGAATCTGTCAGGGGAGATTAGGTGAATATCATTACTATTGTCCTTTTGCCAATGTAGATTCACTGTATCCACAGGGATTATAGTCCACCCCATCCCAACGTGTATTACCTCGCTCTGCCAAGGAAACTTGAAAAAAGGTTGAGCTGATGATAAGGACCAGAAATCATGTGTGACAGGAAATTCAGACTACATCAAATTCTGAAAGGTGGATCTTTTTTTTTTTCACTACACCAATGCGATCCATTGTCCACGAATCAAAACACTGTACTTCAGATGGAAGATGGGATACTTTGTCTGTGGTTTTGTCATAGTTTGGCATGCAACCATGCTCAAAACAGACTTTAGTGTTGTCAGTTTTGAACAAATAGTTGATCAAACCGATTAGATGCGTCTTTGTCGACCAAGTTTTGATTGACAGGTTAGTTGCAGATCCCTCCCCTTAATGGGAGCTGTGCCTTGACTGTTATTTGTTCATCTTTAAGAACTATCTGTAAAGCTACGAGCTGAGCCCTTCCTCTTCAAGGAATGTGGCCTTGTTGGTGCATATGCGTATGATGTAGTCTGGCATGTGTCTGTTATTGGAAGTGAGTCTCTCCTGTGTGCACGTTAAAGAAAGGTATGTGGATGTACTGTGGACAGAGTGAAGCATGCTTTCAGTGGGATATAGTAGTCAGCGGAAAGTGTCCACATAAGATTCCAGTGTAGCTGTTGTGAAGAAGGCTGTGTATTGTGTTCACTGCACAGTGTGTATCAATCATCTGTTATATGCAATGCTACCATAATGTCTCAGTCGTATTAAATGGTTGTTTGGACACAATGAAAGTTTGTTACAGCTTTTGCTGTTAGTATTTTAGTTTGGGAATGCCATGTTTTTTACGCATGTGCTCTTAAAGATTATATTTAACAGGTTCATGATAAGTGTTTTCTAACTCTCTGTGATGTAGCACAGTGTTGGTGTGTAGCCAATAGGAATAGGCATTTCAAGGTAAAATACTATTCGATATTCACTGGGAACTATTCGACAATTATTTGCCCCATGACTTCACTACTCTCAGGGTATAATAAACTGTGCATCTTCCCTATATATTACACAGACATGGATCATTTGTCTTACAGTGAGGATCAGTCATACTGTGCTTGTTTGTTGTAGACTTATGATATGCTACTTTTACCTTTCGATGTTTGCACTTGACTTCATTTATGTTTATTTTCTCGAACTCTTTGATGGCTGCAGAAGTCTCTGCATGTTTCTCTGGTTCTGAATCTCACAGCGCCACATCCATTTTACCGGCATGTGGCGCTAATGCTTTCTTCTTCGTTTGTTATTTAATGGCGGTTAGCAAACAGCTTTCAGATGCACTACAGCCACCGTCTGGTGGTAGTACCGCATTACAAACTGGTGTCAGTAAAAACAAAGGAAAAATATACTTTTAAGATGAGATAAAAGTCACATGAACTTTTTTTTATAAAGTAATGACTATTTGAATATTCTAAATTCATGACCCATCCCAGTGATCATAATATTCTTTTTTCCCTCCGGAACTCAAACACATCTCTGTTGTCCCTGTACAAACATATTTAGATTATTTAGCTTGAACTAAAAACTACAAATTGACATTCCTTGCCCGCCCTACTTTAGTTTTATGAAATTCAGATTTTAACTGACTTGATCGAAGTGATTTGTTTTAAATGAGCATATTGTTTTCAAATCACATCACATGAATTACTACGGAAACAGCAAACAATAATAATGAGTAGTGATTTTTTATAAAGATGATAGAAGTACAAACTTATGATACACATGAAAGACATTTAATACATACACTACCATAGGTATGTACATCATGTTATCCAAATCCTTTATTAGGGAGAAATCCACATTGCCTACTTATTCAGGGAGCTCCATAAAGGCAGACAAAACACAGATTTGGTATTGAACAGTTGAGGTGTTTCATGCTTTTCTCCATTAATGACAATTCATGTCTGTTGTTTCCTCTAAGCAAGAACCAGCTGTATTGTTATTTCTCCTATTTTATGAGCCATACCATAAAATGTCCGATTGTTTTCCCACCCTGACGTCAGACACTAGTTCCACCACATTCACCGTGTTCTGGGCTGCTTTTGTGAGTCTTTTGTGTAATAAAAGTTGCAGCTCCCAAAAATAATACTCAGTCTCTCAGCTGCTCTGAAAGATCTCCTCTCCGGGCCCAAACACCATGAAACAGACTCACTGCGTCAATGTTTTCTTTAAATGTGCCCAAAATCCATATCAAGGCAAAATTATTTGTATAAAGAGCCGTGCCGTGCTGCAGCTTAACTCTCATATTAGGCACAACATCAGAAATATTTAAATCACTCATCTCGAGCTTCTGCCCCTTAGCTTCGGATATCGGGGGCAAAAAGCTCTTGGCCTTAATTCCAAGAAAATGAACAGGTTAACCTGCCAATGCCTGGAGTCACCTGGAGGCTTTTCCATGAAAATTGCAACTGAATTATATTTTTAAATGTAATACATTAATTATATCCATACATTTCTTCAAATGCAACCACATCTACACAGTTACATTTGTAGTTTATAATTTGATGGATTTTTTGAGATGTTTTACTTTGTCCACTGATGAAAAATGCTGTAACAATTTCACATCTTTTGAAATTGCTTCAGAATAAAGTCCTTCTTAAAAAGTCCGACTGCAGACGCACTGGAAGATTTACAATAGGATTGAAGCAATCTAAAGGCTTTTTTCAGAACTGAAGGTACTTCATTTCCAGCAGCCGTAAATTATGTCACACGTCAGTTCAGAGGAGTGAATCCCAGTTTTCAAAGGTCACACTGCTTAGCCGAACGCTTCCACTGCAGCCAAAGCAATGTTTAGAGTTGGGGAAAAAACTGTTCTCTGCACATGTTCAGCATTTATAAAAAAAAAAAAGTCGACTGAGGATGTCAGCCCAAAATAGAAAAAAGTCAGAGACATCCCAAAAATGCAAAGCAGCCAATTATGTAGTCTGTGTAAGTCGGTGTTAGTCGAAAATACATCACAGGCATGCCAGTTGCTGTCTGCGAACTGTTGCATCACCGACTGTATTTTAAGGCACATGTTTGGCGGTCAGCAGGAGAAAGGATTCAACAAAAGAGTTCATCTCAAAATCCTGCCCTTTTCTGATACTCTGCAAAGCTTAGCCTTGTAATTCATTTGTGTTCACTTCTTATTTAACTAAAACGGAACAATACTAAACCAAATCAAGCCCTCTGCTGCAACATTGTCTTTTACTGACGGCTCCATCCACTGCAGTAGTAATGTAAAGAATATATAGCTACAACATGTACGAGTGTCTACATCTTCCTGTTGAAGTCGGGAGAAAGATAGTCCACCTCAAAAATATGTTTTAAATATCTTTCAGCATTCCTGCATTATGTCATATTAGAAGTCTGGTATAACAGGGCACACTGAGGGTCACCTGCCTGCGTCTTGTCAATATAAGTTTGGTGCTTCAAACTCAGTCTGGAGCTGTGAAGAGGACTGAAGGCTCAAATGAGAATGTCAGTGGCACAGGTTACAGGCTATCCCCCGAGCTAAGATGCGCTTAAAAATTCATAGAGTATCGATCCTTACACTCGAGCAAAGTAAAATACCACATATAAAGGCAATATTGATGTATACAGTACCTGAAGTATGATGTTCCAGATATAAGTTCAGGAGAACACGTACTGTAGGTCCAAGAGGAGGTCTGCTCAGGTCGTAGCTATTACTCATGTGATGTGCACGTCCTCTAACCTGTGCACTACAGCTTTTTTAGTTGGCACAGGAAAAAAGGGCAAGTAGAAGTACTGAGGCTGTGTGTGCATGCTTGTGTTTTGCTTGCACAGCAGCAAACACAACATCGATAGAAATATTGAATCGGATCAAGATTAAAAGAAGAGAAGACCTTAGCTTTTCTAATGGGCATCAAATAATTGCTACGTTTATAGAAATACAATCTGCGTTATTCATTTTTTTTCTTGGATGTTAAAAAATCCATCAACTGATCATTTTCTCTGTCCGACTGTGATTCCAGGCCAAAGCTCATTTCTGTTTAGCTATAAAAAACTAATCATGCAAATGGCACCAAGAGGGCCACTTTTGTCCACTCACAGGTGACACTCGTGCCCACACGGCACACGCATTAACATAATCGTGCACACGCAAAACCAACACAAGCTCAAACATACAACTATATACTGTAGACAAACATCTTACGATTTCCATGCGGTTGCTGTTAACAGGGATCCCATCATGCCGAAGCTGTCGTACGACATGAGTGGTGTACAATCAGTGGGAAAAGTAATCCATAAAATAACCATGCACTTGTCCAAGGTGTAATTTCCATTTCAAGATGTGATTGCATGCCGTTTCTGAAAGAAGTGAATTGGAATACTGTTTATATTTCTTTTCTTGGTTTGATTTTTCTCATCATCAGCTGGATGCTACATAATTTGAAATAGTTTTCTGACATCTTACACAAGCTGCCAACTTATTGACTGTTTCTATTTAGTATTTAAGGCGCTGTTTGTTTGTTTAACATACTCAAAACTAATGCCATGTCTACACGTACACGGGTATTTTTCAAAACAGTTTTTCCCTCCTTCGTTTAAAAACAAGACTAGTTCAAAACCTAGTGTGTGGCTGACCGCATCAGGTCAATCTGCACTTTTGTGGGCAATGTGTTACAAGGACTGTCCTTATGAGGCCGATGAAAATGTGTTTGAAAGCCGGTGCGTGCTATGGACGTAGGTGAGGACAGCGAACGAGCAGCGGAGGAGCAGCCCCGCATACTCACCAAACAAAGTATCCAGAACTGTATAGACAGAGAGTTCATATGCTCCATGATCCGCCATTGCGATGTCACAACTCTCTCTCTCTCTACGGCTGTGAAAGTACTGTCAGTCGCTCATTCAGTCGGTCAGTCACGTACAGACCCATGAAAAAAACCCGTCCACACAAACACGGTTATAAAGAAACCCCTGTCCAAATGAAAACGCAAAAACACAACAGAAACGTTGTCATAAGAATGCCACGCCAACAGGCGGAGATATAACCCAGTCATGCAAAGAAGAAAAAGAAAATCGCGGCCAGTCAAAAGTCTGAAAAAATCTATTGCCGGAAGACTACTTGGCGGGCTGCAATTGCGTATCTAGGAAGGGGGCGGCGATACATCAATATAGTGGACAAGTAACTGTACATATATATGTGAACATGTAAAAAGTCCTGTTAGCAAGGTTAGCAGCATCACTGTTTTTGTCACGTCCGTCATTTTGCAAGGAGTGTCACCTCAGATAACGGTGCGCAGCCTGACGCCATGAGCCAAAAACAACCGTCTACTAGTCTCCGTGGAAACTGAGATTCTAAAAGTTTTACAAAAGTAAAACCTAAGCGGTGACCTAAAACAGCGTTTGTGTGTGGACGAAAGGCCAAAACGCAGAGAAAAAGCTACGTGTAGACATGGTCTAAGAGTGACCAATTATTATCATGCCTAAATCCCAACACTTTGGCTTTGGTCGGAGAAGCAGCCATCTAACTGTAAATTGAGAACACACAAAAATAGTATATGCAAAATAGATCAGAACATAGTGTAAATGTAACCTTGAAATGCTAATATTTTGCCAGTCTCAAGAGTTTCCCTGACAGATTCTTATAAGAATAGTTTGATGTTTATGTAAATCACATCTCGCTGACAGATGTAATGCTGTCTTTGGAAGTGCAAACAAAGAAAAACGGGGAAGCACTGAGAGCATGTCTATTGTTCCGACAGCTTGTGTCCCCAGCATCTGGCATCAAGCAGGAACAGCATGTCAACATTAATGAAATGTTACTTTTATTGATCTGCGGCATGCAGTATATAAATATATACTTCTTTAGAAACAGCAGGCACTCATATAGTACCCAGCAGCGAGTGCAAGCTCAGTTTGCAAACTTTGTGAAGTTTCAGGGCTGCAAACTCGGAAGATTTCAGCCATACTGTACTACAATTTAAAAACAAATGTTCGCCGCACGGTTTAGGGAATAGATAATCTTAATGTCTTCCTCGCTATATTCCGGGGCTTTAAATTCCAATCAATGAAGTGAAATTAAAGACCATGTGAATGAGTTTCAGCGCGAGTCGACTGAGCGGACTTGTTAGTGGGAGCAGGGGCACGGTGACAAGAGCGTGGCAGAGACTGCTCCCTCACTCTCCTCTCCCCATTTAATTTTCCAATCCACTTCCTCCACATAGTTAGGAGAAGTGAGTTTTGTTCTGGTTTGATACACCATCTAATGAGAGCTACTAAGAGCCTGTTGAAATCATTCCCTAATAACACATTCTGAAGGCTGCGAATGAGGAATATTTTTTCCTCCATCTCTCCATTCAGGGTTTAATATATTCTCTCACTCACCTCTGTTCCATTTCCCTTCCTCCACTGTGTTTCTCCACTTTCATTAACTGTATTTCAGGGTAAAAAAGATTCTGAACAATCATTACACTTTGATTCGATGTGATTTTTACAAGCAATGCATTTTGGTTTTAAAGTACGCAGTCAGTGCCTCTTAAAAAAAACCCTAGGAAGAAGACTTTTAAACCGCACACGACCACAAAATGAGCAGCACATGGTTAGAGATTTCCTATGCAGAGATTCGCAGATGCAAGCGTTGATGTGAGCATGGCGTCTTATCTCAATGCGGACATGAGCTTGACCAGCCTTGATCTGAAATTGGTCACACAATCCGCCTTGAAGATGCTGTTTAGTAGGGATATACTGTCCAGGCGGGTGATCCTTTCTGGAAATAATTAATAATTCAACACTATACATTAACTGATGCCCTATTCAACTGAATTGTACATGACAGCATAGCTTGTCCAGCCTGAATCCATTCTACTTGCTGACACTCTGCCCATGTTAAAAGAACAATGACCTGACCTGTGCCGCTGTACGCAGTCTGCTTAAAACTCCTATGTGGTTTAAATGTTATCTGCTCCAGAGATAAAGAACCCTCCCCTCCGCCTCCTTGGGCTGTGGATATTAGTTACAGCTGAAACACTGGTTGGTATTCCTCTTTGAATCCTGGAATTGTGTCCGCACCTTTGACGTTTGATTGGATCTGTGCAAATACATGTATATGCAAATTTGCCAGATATCTCTTCCTGCTCGGGGTGAAATGGGAAACAGTGGTTGCATTCTGACAAGCCTCCTGCACGGACTTTCCCTCTCTTCCTCCTTAGAGAGTAGCATTTGGCGATCTATAAATTCCCAGCAAATCTCAGAGCCTGGGTGCCTTCCCTGACATTTCCACGCTCCCACATAGCATATTTTTAAGAAGGTAAAATCCATAATCTGTGTCAATGGTATCACACGGTGTATTTGCAGGGGGCCCTGCGCGCGATAAACTGGCCAAGGATGCAGTACAGAGGCTCAGAGGAGGTAAAAATGTTTGTTCTTACCTCTGTTGTCATACTGGCGCCTCAGGGCCAACACCGGAGTTACTCATACCTCAGCGGAGACAATCCAATATTCTGCTTACTATACTACAAAGCGCTTCATGCAACCAGACTAAATGTAACCATATTTATAGAAATGACGCAATTGTGTGTGTACTGAATATAAATGGTGCTGATATTACTGCTTTAAAATGTTAACATGGAGGGGTTAAATGTGGCCACATATACATTTTGCATATGAGGTTATACAACAAATTAAATAGTAGGTACATCCATCCCATGTTAAGAGAGTCTAATAATGCTTATTGATATGAAACCTCAACCTGGATTTGAGCGTTGGCCGATAATGAGGACACCTCAGATACTAGTGCGATATAACTAGCTATGTAATATCGGTAGAAAAGCACTGATCGCTGTCTAGTGCTAATGCTCTGTAACTACGTGAGAGAGTGCGCGCGAGGACATACGAAAACACGCGAGAGCTCATCAGACAGCCGTGGTAGTGCTGATTTTTTTCACTCCATTTTAATATCCAAATATCTGTTTTTTAATACAAGTCGGTTATATATTTGTATTTAGGATATTCGTTGGCAGCCCTGTCGCAGTCACTTTGCTAGCTTTGACAAACATTACACTCTAGGGCTCTCAACAAGTATTCCATATTCAAATCTATAACCGAATTGTATTATAAAAACGGATATTCGATTATTAAAATTCATATTTGATGTGAAAAAGTTTAGCTCTACCAAGGCTCTCTTGGTTAGGGAGCATCTTTGAATGCATCATAACGTCACTTTATACGTTAATAATGAACTGTAGTCTCACTGAAACGAGCTACGACAACAACCGTGTGGTAATGATGGCGGAGAATTCAAATCCCAGCCCGACCGGAGAGAGAGAGATTCTCACCCCCAGTGTAACAGATAGGTATAGATATGTAGATTTTTTTTTAAAGACATGTTTATGTTTAATAATGTTTACTTAATCTACCTGTCAAAGCAAGGCTCGCTTGGAGCGCTGAATGTCCGTTCTACCATAACCTAATTATTTTGTTTATTTTGCAAGGTGTAGGAAGCCTGTGTTGGTCCTTTTAAAAGGCTTGTATATGTTTAGATAAATATATCTTTGCAAGTAAGTTCATCTTACGTTGTATCTTGTGGACATATTGCGCAAAAATAGTGATTGAATAGTACGAAGCTTTGTGTTTTTTCAGAAGGGATAATTGAATCATCACCAATTTTGACAGCAGTCTCAGACTCTCTCCTAACAGCACGCTGTTGTAGTTTGTTGTTGTCACACATTAATTTACCTGAAGCCTGTTGATTTTAGGGGCTAAATGGTTATAGCATCGGGTCAGTGCATTGACTGGCAGTATTGTGAGCTGATACCGAATCCAATGTCTTAATGCAGTGTAAAACTAGTTAGCATTAAATGATATGGCCAACCTTTATTCAACTCATCTGTTGGTATTGTCTTTGCAGAAACGACTGTAGTAAATGATGATGTATTACATCACCCTCTACACAAAGAAGTAGAGTAGTGTAAATCACTGTGTGAGTAATTCAGTAGATAATAAAAGAGCTCAGAATTACTTCCACACCAGAGTCCCATTATTCTGTAATAATGGCTCAAAGTCTCCACATCCTAATCATTTGTGGAATTTGGATTCAGACACGTTGCTACTTTGACATTAATTCTTGCAGAGAAGAACAGATAATTGTATATGATACCCACTAAAAAGCGGTTGTGCTGCCTTGTCTGTGGATCCATGCATCCCGACAGTGGTAATCATTAGTCTTTCAGCGATCTTTGCAATTAATCTATCTTGACATGATCATTTGCGTCAGTTCTATTTGAGGTGTTTTTGTGAACCTTTGCTCAGCAGGATGGCGCGGCGGCGCGCGTCTGTAGAAGAAACGAGAGGCAGATGCATTCAGCGTTCCAGTCTGTCAGCTCTACACAGGCTGTTAACACCATGGATCAGAACTGAACAGGCCTTCCAGGTTTTGTTCATTGTGTCACCAAATTACACTTGACAAGCGGAGGGAAAAATTGCTTGATTGATGAACAAAGTAATTTCCTACATGTAATTAATACACTACTAATGGCGATCCATTTGTCTTCCATACTGTGGGGTAAAACCTAGAGGAAGGTGGGGAAACAAATCGTGATGAAGGCTCCAAACTGACCGCCCTGCGATGTGAAAGATTGGGTTTCCTTCGCCAGATTTCGTTACCTAATGGCCTGTCGGGAAGCCTTGGGGACGACGTAATGGACCATGTAATGGATAGAGGATCGCATTGATGGTTATGTGTTGACTTAACAATATTGATCTGCAGAATTTATATTGATAAATATAAAAACATTTTGCAGTGAAACTATGATGCTGTTTGTGTGAGTCAAACAATAAAAGCTCAAAAGCATCAACACAAAGTAATAATCTGTGACATTTTCATTCTGATACCTTTTATCAGAACACAATATTAGATAATGGGAAGCCTTTTAAAATTGGCAAAGGTCTTCTCCAAGAAAATAAAGCATCTCTTGGGCAAAGAGGGCGATGCTTTGAATTTCCATCAACTGAATCATTATTGTTTTGGAAGAGACAGGAACAGAAAATGGACAAAACAAGAGCTACAGTGCAATAACAAACAGTGATGCCCTCAAATCAAGGAAAAAAAGATGCAATGTAGCTAAAATCTCTGGGATGATCTCTCCTGGGAGCATAGTTAGCAGCACCACAGCAATGAGCACTTAGCACCATGTTACAAAACAAAAACAGTCTTTGATTTTACCTTTAAAAAGAAGAGGGATTACTCCATGAATTAAATATAAGACAGATGATGCGGTCAGTCAGACAGATGAATAGATAACAGAGCACCTAATCAAACAATGTGAGCACGGTGGGATGCTATGGAGGGAGACAGAAGAGAAAGAGAGGAGGGAGAGATTGTGATGGACGACACAACATCCAGCATAGTATCATATCTCTGTGGATTAAATGCTCTGGGAAGCTGGCCCCGGAGTGTGCTTGTGCATATCATTAAGCCCCATGAAGAGGAGGAGGGCACGTTGAAGCTGCTGCCAGGCCAAGTGTACGGATCGGCCACGTCTCACAGCTGGCGCTTGCGAGACTCCGAAGGCAACCGTTTCTAAGACGGATCGGGTTTTATAACTTGTGTATATTTTTTTTTCCAGAGTATTTGAGATGATAAACATTTCAGCTGGACAGAGGGAGAAAAATCAAAGTAGCCCTGCAGGACCTGGCGGTTGTGTGTGCGTGTCTGAGTGTGCGTGTGTGGGTTGTTTGTAAGAGTCTGCGAGGGTTTGCACAACCTTGTATACCGTTCAGCTTGTGTGCGCGCCAAAGTGTATTTACCTGTGTGCGTCGGCGTGTGTGCACGGTGTGTGTCATTCTTCCGGAAGGCAGTTTTAAAAACACACTATGTCAGATATTGGATGGCTACTGTATAATTTGACGGGTCTTTGCACAGAGGCCGGCTGTGGTATGAGTCATTGATTACACATCAGCTTAGTATGCTGCAGTGCAGACCCCTACATTGGTGGAGAGGCAACCTGAAGCCCCCAATCAATAGCTGCAGGCCTGTGAAGCTTCCATCAGGTCCGAAGTGAAGGACTCCCTGCCTCTCCTGTGGGCCTGGGCCTAACCTTTTCCAAAGAAAGGTGATGAAGAAGCTCATCATTTCTAATGAGGAATTAGTGATCGGGCCAGAAGAAATGACTGTCAGCACCACATCGAGGAGTCCAAAAGGTCTCAGAGACTGGGAAGTGCCAAACAGTATTCATTAGGGACCCGGAGATTTTCTTGATTTGCTTTGAGCGGCAGACAGCAGGCTTTAACGGCTGCGCTGGGAAGCCTACTGATTAAATATATTTGTGTTTTGTCATTAAATTTTTTATGTTGTGAATTGGGAGAGGATGAATATTGCTTTAAGATAATCCAGTTGTCTCGTCTCGCCGAGGGGAGAACAAAGCAATATCAAGAATTATTAAAGACTTCTTTTTTCAGAGACCTATATTTTTATGACAGAACTTCTAAACCGGGAAGGCTACACTTGTTCTCAAATCAGAACCAGTAGGCTCTTTTCCGAAATCACGTGATACTTTTCATGTTTAAGAGATGAATCACTCCAATTGACAGAAACATATTCACAGCTAATTAAAAACGTAATTGCGTGCACTTTAGCCATTTAGAGGAAGATGAATGTGAAATCATTAGGCATCCTCAGAAAACCAGATGTTCATTAAATTATGTCTATACAAATGCCATTGTTCAATAGATTGCCAGAATATATGCTTACAGTAAAATGTGGGGTAATTCATCCCTGAAAGCGCTTTAATTGATTCAAGCCTGCAAAAATACCCCATCGCTGCAGCATTAAAACCCAGAACCGGCATGACAGCTAAGTGTTATTTTCTCCCTTTCTTTGAGTTGTTCTATAGCTCATCTATTATTAAGATCCGTTTAAGAATCTGAAATGAATTGTGAATGAATAAGAAGTCTGATTAATCTTAAGAGTATAATCCAGTTGCTGAGCAATGTTGCTTTTTAATAAATAATGCGTGTAACCTCGTAATACTGACGAGTGTAATCTGCTTTTGACGCGTGGTAATCACAGCAGAGATAAGGACGACGCTCCCCTTCGACCGGCCTCAGACAAAACCATCTCTGGAGAATGCAACAATCAGTCTCTCTCTCTCTCTCAATTAGCCCCCGCTGTGCAGTTCATTGGGTTTGCTGTAACAGCCCCTTAACTATACTTACCCAGGCTAGTCATTACTCAGTCCACCAAGACGGGGACTGCCTTCTGCATATTTGGAAAACATAATGTACAGTATGATCAAAATGATCCAAATCTGATGGCTCTGGAAAAGGAGACACGCAGTTATCCAAATTCATCAAAACTAGCTGAAACGGTTTCATTTCTTGTTAAAGCCACCTACATGTTATTTATCTCTCATAGTTCTGTGAAGTTAAGCTGTGCTGGCTACAAAACACAAAATCTTGTTTGGCCTGCCAAGTGGCAGTGACAGGCTGGAAACAAAAATCCTCACAATGTCTCGCTCGTGTTTCTTTTTCGTCTGATTTTCTGGCTTTTTCAGATGCAAAAAAAAGTTGGACTAACTATCCTAGTTTGCACAAACTGTATTTCCCTAAAAGAAAATCAAAAGGCTTTGCTTCAGTGGAGAAGTAACAGATTTTTTTACTGCAAGACAAGGGGTCTCTGACCTTTCTTATATTATTCCTCTGTCCTGCTCGTATACATTAGTTTCTTTTATATATTCAGCGAATCCCTCCTTTTTGTGTTCTGACAATTATTATGACTCCGTCAGGCAGACGAGGAAGCAAACTCACTGTGGTTTATGTACCTAATAAAAGCTGTGCTGAGTAATTTCAATTCGTCTGAAGGCTTAAAAACAGCCACTGCCTGTGCTTTTTACATTCGACAACTCTTCCACTTCCACCGGCTGTGGATTGGACTAATGGAAAGTGTACTTTTGCCTCTTCCTTCAGAGGATGGAGGGAGGAAAAAAGGAGTGAAAAAAGGGATGAGGGGGAGGAGAGAGTTAGATGTTGAGGGTGACAGATGGGACTGCAGTTCTAATTGGTGTCGAAACAGCACCCTGTTAATTAAATACAGATTTCTGCATCTTTAGCTCATATTATGATTAGTCTCAAATGACAGCCAAATCTTTCACTTTGTATTTAAACACCTCCCAGAACTCAAAAATCTCTCTCCCTCATTCTGTAAAAATAATCTCTGAGATGTCTAACAAAGCAGCCAAGTGAAAACTGTTTGGATTCCTTATTGATGTTTAAAAACCTGCAATTCATTTTTTCCCGTTACCGCTGTCAGAAGCCTAAATGTGCTGCCATCAAAAGGACTCTGCTGAAGACGAGCTTAGACACGTCGCTCAAAGCAGCTGCATCTATCTATCAAGCTCTTCTCATGTGGAAACCAGATGGGGCCCTTTTAAGAGCATTCACTAGGTGGCAGTCTAGTAACATAAAAAGCTATGGGCTGGCATCAGCCTGCATGCATACATCAAGGCACGGAGAGATGAGCCGATAATATGGATTAACAAGACTTGGCTGTTTTACAGCTGTATCAGAATATTTAATTTGATGTTTGCTTTGAAAAAAAAAACTTGACTTAAAAGAGGAAGTTTTTCTACATACAGGATGCGTCTGAGCATGGTAATCAGCCCGTTTCCCGTTCACTAGATCACTGTGCTCGTCGATGCAGTTGGATGGGAGGCAGACTGGGCCGCAGTGGGTGGGTGGGGGGACGGGGGGCTTTTTTACTTTAAGGATCTGTAAATTGTCCAAGCTGTGTTCTTTCCTCTGATACCTACCCACCTGAAACTGCTGTTCCTACACTTCACTGAAGCAATTATAGAGAAGGACTTTGGAAGATCAATGAAATCCCCTTTTAGATGAGAGAGCCGTACGGGCGTTTTGATCAATTCCAGATCAATTCCACTGTTTTGCCCAAACCCTGGCCAAATAAAAAGTGGGACTCCTGGTTGAGGAGTTGCACTCGCCAATAACGATAACAACGTCTCTGTCGATGGCTGCCTGTATCTGTTTTCTGGCTCTTGTGTGGCTACAGTATATTGTCTTCACTGCTCGGTGAAGCTCACACCTGCTGGTCCCCCTCTCTCTCTCTCTCTCTCTCTGTTCGTCGACTTCACATCTCCTCTCTTTCGAATGTGGAAAAGTGACAGGTGCTTGAATGCAATCTGAGTTGGCAACTCACATCAAAGCTCTCAGTAAATTCTAAAGAGGAGCTGAAAGTCGTCATTAAAGAGACTCTGCATGGCTAAATCTGACAAGACTAAGTACTGAGAGTAATTGAGATGGCAGGAGATTGAGTGATAGAATAGCTGTAATTTTTCCTGAAATTCCCTGTCATTGTACAGTATGTTCATTGTCAGAAAATACCGTCCGTACCATTTTTAAGGATCTCCACGATGCATCCCATTGGTCTTGATTTATTGCAACACATTTCCATTTTAAGAGTAAAAGCGACTCTCTGTTCCTGCGCGTCCTGGCGACTCCTCTCTGCAGCTAGATGTCTGAATCTTAATTCACCAAATCTGTAAGATGGCATCCGCTGAGTCTGCACAGGATGTTTATAATTTCAGTAGTTAAAAATAAACACACACAAAAAAGGATAAAAACATCTGGTGGTGGTGCGTCTGTTTTCTCTGGGCAGAGATCTGGTTGCTGAGAAATATTTATAACAGCACCAGATTTTCATCGGGGCAAATATAGGCCGAATCAATGCTTTTTCAATTAGAGGGGATGGTACTGTCTTCTCTAATGCAGCCTCACTTTGTGATGAGCCTGATAAAATGGGTGTCTTTTTACATTAAAAAATGCCTTATGCAGCTTAAAAAATATCGACAACTACTGCAGGAGGTTTTTAGCCGGCCGAAAACTGCTTTGTTAGCTGACAAAATGTAGCTATTTGTTGAAACCTCGTTTCTCTCTCGTTAGATGTATGTTTTTCTCTCCTCTTTCGCTTACATTTTCACCCTCTGGACATGCGGAGCTCTGTGCTGTTAACAGAGTTAACATAACAAGTGGGAATGATGATTTCATGCACTTGAAATCTAAACTCTGCTCTGATCACCACACAGACACACAGATTTGCCTCCTCTCCTGTATACACAGGGAGCAGAGGCAATATTTGTAGAGTCAAGCATACTCATCCTGTACTTTGCACCAGAGCAAGTCAGGAGCTGTTAATACATTTTCTGTGCTGCAGCAGCTCTCCACAGCTTCATGATAATATATTTCCATCAGTTGAAAACAAGAAAAACACATCTGAGGCCTTTAATAATGTAGATGGAGAGCCACTTTGCCCCACCCGCACAATGCATCCAAAAATTAGTGTCAAAAGCATGCATCTTCTGAAATAGCTCAGCCGCCAAAGCAGACTGAAAAATAAATATGTCAAATGTATTGGCGTTTTGTATGAATAATGGATATTTTAATACATCAGCGTGTTGTATTGTATTGCAAAAGAGCCGTATGAAATATGCATCATCTAATTAGACAATGTTCTCGGACGTGGCACAGCCTGTGCTTGATCAATATGTAATAAGATCTAGTATCAATTAGTGATGGCTGAGGGGAGAGATTTAGTAGCAAAAAAAGTGGCAGCTCGAAATGTAAGTAAAATAGCAGTAAAATCGCTGCAGCTCCGAGAATAAACAAATCACACAATAAAGATCTAAAAGTACCATTTTGAAAGCAGAATATTGAAATCCCCAGATTTACTGCATCATTATGCTGCAGCTCAGCTATAACCACTCTATTGATCAAAGGAATTATGTCTGCTTGGTTTTCTATTTCACATCTACAGTGCATGAAGACTTTCCCTGCAGTCGGAAGATGACCGCTGAAAAGGTGGGCCAGCAGGGAGAAAAGAAAAGCTGCCTTAGCAATAAATATAATGTATAATATTAAGTGTGTTTTTCATAATCACGTGGTTTTTTGCATCTAAAGTGGTTATTCTTTATTGTCCAATGGCTTTACTTCTACTAAAGTTACAGCTTTCTTCAAAAACACACACTAGATAGTTTTAAGGGAAAGCACAACACGGTGTCACTGCATGACAAATTGATCAAACTGTCTTGTAGAGTTGGAATGGCACTAAATGAAACGTGTTACTGTAGGGGTTATACATACAATCCATTTATTGAAGTCAATACTTGTTCCCTAAACCGGGAGATTAATCTTGAGTTATATGCACATCTATCAATCCGCTCATAACTACGCGGCTCTCAAACGGGAGCGACAGTAAAGTCAGATTGTGATTTGACCCGTTCTGCGGCTGTTGGCGGCGGCGGCGGCGGCAGGCTATCTGTAACACAGGGGCAGTTTGTGTATGTGCCTGTGTGTGTTGAGGGAAGTCACTGAAGCAAAGACAGAGCATGCACTTGAATGATTGAGGTTACCCGGGTGACCTCATAAACCAAAACCCGTGGCAGTCTCCCAAGGTGAACGCTGAATTATGCCGTCATTAAAGGACAGGCCCAGTTGCCAAGGTTAGTATGTAAAGTATAATCATCTTCCTCCCCCTTCTTCCAGTCACTCATTAGTCCCCCTCATGGGCCAACAGAGATTATACCTTGAACTTGCTTGACTATCACTATCTGCCCGGTGGGAATGATTCCGCTATGGGCCATTTATATCCCCTCCCACCACCTCGCCAAGCTAGCGAGGCCTACAAATTCTGCAGGTGTACTGTCTGAGTGTGCGTGTGAGAGTGTGAGTGTACCTGTGTGTGTGTGTGTGTGTCTTCAAGCCCACACTCGGCATCATCGAGTTTGTCCCATAAAAAATGAGGGATGCTCTGACTTACTGCCGCATTATGTCCCAATTTATAAGAAAACCACTGGGAAGGAGCCCAGTGGCGTTGCAACAATTTGTTAGAATTAGGACCATTTGTTTTGTCTCCCTGGGCACTCAGTGCTGATTCAAATCCTTTGCTTCCAAAAGTGTCTCAGTCACCATTTTAAGTGCAACAATATCACATAAATATGGGCCAAACATAACTCCCCCATTCACTTGTAAAGGACTATCTACTGAATTTAAGACAATTAAAATATACATTGCAATCAAACACTTTGGGGGCACGTTATCACATTAGTATTCATACAGGGCAGCCAAGTCCGATCCAACCCTGGGGAGCATCTTAAGGTTTGGTTTTTAGAGGAAATCATGTGCTTCTTAAGTCAACCTGACCATTCTCAGATTAATGTTCTTGTGTTTATCTGACTTTGACCATTCAAAAACAAGTGCAGTTTAAGGTCACAGCAGCAGCAAAGAAAGAGCACTTTGATTTAAGTTCCTCGTGGAGCCTTTCTTGAATATTCAAAGGTACTCTGAGCTGAGCTGTAATCTTGTCAAATATTGTAGCACTAATGTGAACAGATTGTTTATGTTTGCACAAAGCGATTGGTAATGTTCATCCACTTTCCCATTAACTCAAGCCAATTGCCTCTAATGTTGGTATCGGACGCTAAGAGAGGGTATTCATTTCAAAATTGGCAGCGACACCAAGCGCACTTCAAGCTACGAGCTCTTCTGGTCGGATGTACAGCTGCTAAAAAGTAACACATTCCGACTCAATTGATGTGTCTCCTTTGAGTTAGTCGTACATCGCCGTTCCATTTAGTGAGTATCATTTTCGCTGCTTTGTGCGACTGGTTTTTATAACAATAGAGGGAGTGTGCATCAGGTAACTATTATATTGTAGGATTATAGCATCAGAGTCTCTGTCAGCACATCTCAATCCCCTTAAGAGATTAAAGAGCTGCTTTGTTCCTGTAAAGTTGGGGGGGAAAAAAGAGAGTGTGATCAAGATAACTGAGTTTTTTGCTGGACAATGATAGAGAACCAAAGGGGACAGAGGGAAAGGTGTGCCACACACTCTTAGGAACAGTAAGCGTCATTATCATAAAGTAGACTTTGTATTGTCAAATAGTGCTTTGTTATTGTCTTTTTGAAAATACTGTCTTGTGATGTACTTTTCTTTCAAATGGATTAAAGCAAACTGACATGTGCTGTGAGGCAAAGACTGCTCTTTTCATGCTTCCAACAGGCTTTGATGCACTGGTTTTTGAATATAGTGCACAGTAATAGAAAATACACACAGCACTACAGTGTGTGGAGCTGGAGAGTATTAATCAGCTTTCTCACTTTTATATAATGATAGAAGTGCAGCCCGTTTGAAGTTCAATGATCACTGGCAGGACCCTCTCTCCATACGACACCAGCAGCAACTTCCCCTCTCGTTCACTCGGCTCCAGGACTGCTGGCTATCTCGAGGTACCTTCTGTCAAGATTAACAGTAAAGACGTTAGCTGTAGCTGGCTAACAACCTGCAGAGTGACCATGAGTGTGCAGTCTGTGTAGGTTCCTGTAATTCCTTATCTTCACATCTCTGCACACTCATAAATTAGAGTCATAAAACCTTTATCTACATTTTTTACTTGTAACATTGTGATAGTCTAGACATCATGTTTTTTTTACATTCACTATCAGGTGTTCATCACATTATATCAAATTGCACTCCAAATCTAATTTTACATTCTGTCTGAACACATCTCAAACAGTGTAGTAACATTATCTACAACAGTCGTCCATTCTCTTCTAGACCTCTGCCTCCAGTGGGACCATTACCTGTTTAAAGTGCTAATACCATTGACTACATACCCTCCTGCATCACTTTACAAAGACTCGCATCTGTCTATCCTCCTATTCCCGCTGGAGCGACCCAACACAAAACACTGCTTTAAATCCTGATTGACACGGTGCAACAAGTCGGCGTGTAATGATCTTCTATATCTAACCTGTTGTTTGGAGATGCTGGCCAAGAACAAGGTGGCTGCTGTGCTGAACCTACAAGCTCCACTGCACTAGACAAACCTTTGAGCTCTTAACAGTGCATTAGCCCTCTAAGACTCTCACACTACAAGTTCCTCACTCATATCCTTTGATGCTAAGCACAGCCCTGAAGAAAGAGCCTGACACATCCAGCAGGTAAATGTGATGAATCGGAGGGAGAATAAACCACAAACCTCCTCACGGGCCACAATGAACAACGCCTACTGAACACTTCTTGAGGAACACGCACAAACCTCTGTATGAGGATCCCTTTTTTGATATGGCACTTTCCCATTACAAATTATGCAACCTCTTTGTCACTGTCCGTGTCATTCTTACATACGAGAGGATTGAGTGCATTCTGCTGATGCCTTAGAGCTAAATGCTCTCCGGCAAGAGGGATAGATTCTCTTTGAGGCACCACTTAGATCCCCTCGCTTAAATATGCAGCTCAGGTATCCTGAAAGGTACACAAATCACTCACTCGCTTTGTTGAGGAGAAAGCAAGTAGTAACACAATCTTAAATGCTGGTGACTTGAGCAATGGGCCAAATGTGCTCAAAGGGCTCTTTTGTATGGACCTGGAGAATCAGAGGCAAATCCAGCTGAGGGAGGATCAGATCAGTGGACGACTCCTGTACATCTTTTATTAAAGGCTTCTTGACCGTTCTCCAAACTCCTCTTGCCAACAGTAGGTTGCTGAAGCATGCAATTTAACTTGAACTGGAAATTATGGATGTCATCAGAAAGCCTCAGTCATCCTTCTAGAAGGAGCTACATAAATGACACTGAATCTTTGTTTGAACTGGTGCAAGTCCACGGTCATGATGCGGTCACGATGGTTTGTGCCATCTTAAGACAAACTACCTCCTGAAAGTTAAGGTGGGCGTTATATGTAGTACACTAACTAATATTGATGCAGATTATTTTAAAGCATATTAATTTATACATTTTGTATCCTTCGAAAGACACCACCCAGTAATCATCATTGTCAACACAGGAAAATAAATAATTTATTTTTTTACTTGGTTCGTCCGAAACTTGCTTGTCAGCACACATCCATGTCATCCCCTGCATGTCTTACAATTTCTAACAATTTAAAAAAAAGTCTTAAGTCGAATATTTTTCTTTTAAGGCGGGGAAATGCATCAAAGTAATTTCACAGTGGTGCCATGCAGTGTCTGATGGCACCTCTGGACAACCAGTACGACTCTACTCTCAATAGAGCCTGACGGTGACATGGTTCCCAGGATGACCATAATGACTATGACAGCTCTTCCCTGTGGCAACTTTCAAATTCTCTAGCTTGTGCACCAACACAACAGTTGCTCTATTGATAAGGTCAGTGATGGCATGCAAACTCCTCTGCACACGCACTCTGACCAAGGAAGAGGTTGTCAGTGTGACTGGATTTGAATGTGTGGTGGGTGAATGCAGAGTTGATAATATTTACCGAGCATTATATCTCGACTTATCCATCCCTTTACAAAAATTCCATTATGTTCTATAGTAGTAACGTATTTGTAGAAATTGGTGATTTGAAATGTGCTAATGTATTTATGTTCAACTAGAACAAATGGGTTGATTTTGCTACATTAAAGCAACACATAAACTACTTGGTGGTTTAGCCAAAACCCCCAGCTCTGACCGAGTGATGAACATCATTGAAAAGAAACATTTTTGTGATTATTTTTTGACTATTTAGATATTTTTTCTGCAGGATCCAAAATAAGCACCTGTCATTTGCCAAATGGCCCAAAATCTATGTCTGTCAAACAATTACTACATTTTATCCTTTTAAGGGCGCTTTCACACCTAAAGTCTGTTTGTTTGGTTCGAATCAAAGACCAAATTGTTCCAGTGTTGCATTTTGCCTAAAGTTTGGTTTGTGTTCACACGGCAGCTTTTACCAGCGGACTAAAAGTTTTGATGCGCGAGGAAACTGCTCTCTGATTGGTCAGAATTTCCACATGGGTAAAGTCCCTGAAGTAAACAAAGAGGGAGAGAGAGCACACTCCATAATCACACTCAACAAGATCACAGACTTTAATCTTATGATGTCTGAGTTTTTTACTTTTAACCAACATTGTCCCACAGTTTGATCAGCTCCACTCTCCTTCAGTTATTTCACTGAACAGTTTGAATACCTCCGTGTTCCTGTGCGTTTCAACAAGCATTTGTGCAATTGTTTGCTCAGCCCATATTTCTATTTTCTCGTCTGTCCTCTACTTATCTTGCTGCCTGGCTTCATGTCTGTCTCTGCCAGTGCTGGCACCCGTTAACAACCCACAATGCATAATATTTTGATTTGCTTCCTGTATTAAGTCCTACTTTAAGTCCGTTTATATTCACAACTGAATCAAACAGGGCTGTGGTTCGTTTGAAAACGGACTGAGTCCCCTCTTTTCTAGAGGACCATGGTCTGGTTGTTTGGTTTGCACCAGAGTTCGAATGCGTGTTCACACCTGTCCAAAGGAACCGGACTTTTCGAGTAAAGTCCGGATCAAAGCTGTCAGGTGTGAAGGCACCCTGGGTTAACTGAATACAATGAGCTGCAGTGATTTATTAGTTATTGGTACTTCTTATCTTGAAGTTTTATGGCAAGTTGAAATACTCCTTGGCCTGTAAAATTGGACTTTATTTTTCAGTTTACCAGCCATTGGCAGAATGATCAGATAGTTAATTTTGGACCCTGCAAAGCACACTGGACTTGCTTAAATCAAAGAGCAACAGGAATATTTTAGATAGAGTGGAGAGAAATCTCAGGCGGCCAGTTAACTCGCTGCTCATATTTGGACACAAATTAAAATCAGGTCACTGCCATAGTTGAGCTTTTTTTTTTTAAGGAACCTAACGGTCAACTGATGAGGTTTGATGAACACAAAGTTGTTGAATGTGCTGAGAAAAGTGGATAGAATGCAATGTCATTACTGCTCATTTGAAGGAGCAGCCCCATAGTCCCACACTGATTGGCTCAGCACGTTAGGAAATTTTAGCACAAAGACATGAGTGAGCAAGTCTGTGAAAGCTTTGACAAAAAGTGAAGGCAGGAGCACATTTCACATTAGTTTGGCAACCGTATCAGTTTACCCGTAGGCCCCCCAACAGGGTCCCAAATGTGAAAAAAAATCATGGTAGACCTTTCAAGGAAGCTTTGAATACAAAACTAAACACATGAAACCGAGAGGAAAAAGAAGAGCAAGACTCAAAACTTCAGAATAAAACATCTCTGCATTTGATCCCTTTTATTTTATACTTAAAAATCATGTGTATGTTTGTTAAATGTTCAAACATGAACCACCTGACCTTGTATGGCAGAGTTTCTAATGTTCTAAATGTCTTTGCTGCGTGGTTGGAAACAAATGGTATAAGTTCCTTTTAAGCAGCACTGTGAAAAGCTTCTGTTTGCAATATATAATACACGGCTGAGTGAATACGCTGTATTGTCAGGTTGAGGGATACAAATAAGGAGTTCATTATGATGTTGACGTCTGTCACACAATGACTAATCCAAACATCTAATGACAATGTTGTTATAACCGTGTTCTCAGATGAAAAATATATATGGTCAAGGACGTCTAATGAGTAGCTTTTGTTGTAGAAGTTGGAAGGCAGTAAAAAGTGCAGTACATAAAACTACTTTATTTACAGTTTGCTAGTGTTGATCCTCCCATTTGAAAACTGAACTGAAACTTCTCCCTCTCTGCATACTGCGGCACGCCAGAGGTGAAGTATTGACCACAAAAGGTATTAGAATTCGACATTTTTGCGTTGACTGTTGGCTGACTGATGGCATTATTTTATTAATGATTTAGCACTGAACTTTGCATTGTGCTGACACCAGAGATGGGGTAGCTAAGCTGCGAATTAAGCCCCAAATCCCTTCGATTCCCCCTGGCTGGCAGTATGCTCATCGCCATTACTTATTCACCAGAAATGAAAAAAAAAAGGAACTTCCAGTGTGGTAGCGGCCTTCTACATACACTATATCCTCCGAGTCCTACCTACCTGTTATAATCCTGCATAATGGAAAAGTGGAATGTCACCTTGTGTGAGAGGCAGCTGATATCTCTCAGCGAGCAGGAAAAAAAGTCATTTAGCACAAGTGCAGATCACATTTAATTAGACGAGAGGATTTAAATTGCCATGCATCAAACACTGTGGATGACCAAAACGGAAAGAACTTGGGCCGAGGGCCAAATTCCATGAGCTCTTCCATAACCCATCAAAATCCCTTGAGCTACGGGGGTCAATAAGTCAGAACACAGCCGCCTTAATTAACGATGACCATAGCTGGGAGGTGCCCAGAATTTCAATGCCTGCCACCTGCATTCCTGTGATATATGGAGGAAATATACAAATGAGCAACTTTTGCTGCAAAATTGCCGTTATTATTTTATTCAGTGCAGGGTTTAATTCCCAATGCGTGTCCAGGAATGTGCCATTAAGAATCCTCCTGCATGGGCAAGATCATCAGAGGATTATTCAGCAATTACTCATTACAAGCACAAGACGGATATCTCCATAAGGCATCTCAGATAAAGTGAGTGTGAGGTTTCTAGTTCAATAATGACTGCAGTCTTGGCGTGGTGGTAATTTTTTGATACATGTTAACCTGTCAGAGTGGGCGAATATTTTCACCATTTAGCTGCCACCTATTGTCGAGGAGTGATTTCACTTTCATTACGCTTCGCGGGGACATCAATAATAGCCACACAGCTGTCAGAGTCCATTAAGACACATCTACATAAGGATGGGAGCAAATATTCATAGGCATATCAGTTTTCTGGGAAGCGCTCGGTGAGATGGATTGGAATGACACAAAGATGAACTCCCTTTTGAATCCATTGTGAGACGGGAACTGCCACATTGGCTCAAGGTAAAATATCACCCACACATGTACACACATATCGAACAGCACACACACGCTGCCATACACACAAAAAGTTATTTATATATTTCTCAGTCATGTGGCAGCTTGGCTTCCACAGACGTGTTGTTGTCCGGGAGCTTATCTATCACATGTACAACAACAGTCACTGATTCTCTTGCCATTTATTAATCGTTAATACATAAATATTTTGATAATGAACTTTAAATGAATCACAAGCTCAGTAGACAAACACAGACAAACAAACTGTCAACTTATTTCATGACAGCGTTCATTCTTTAACCAGTTACACGCCACAAGGCTTTAGCCGCAAAGCTAGCCATCTAGCTAGGCTCCTCACTTGAACAACAAAAAAGGAGTTACTAAACTTTCAGCTCTGGTAAGCTATAAAATGAGTGTTTAGCAGCTAGGATTCAGCTAGGTAACAAAATATCACATTAAAGTTTAAGACTACACCAGTTAGCTGTCATGGTAGGTAGCATGGTGAGCTAAATTAGTTCTTACTATGTTTTCAAGTTATTTTTTACAGCTCATTTTCTACAACATCTAATTTAAAGTTTCTTTTGCACCACAGCTTTAGCCTCGTGGTGGCGTACCAAATGTTTTTTTGGATTACTATAGATGGAGCCATGTGTACCACTGCTATATGAAAATATTAGTACATTTTGTAGATAAAAGCAGTGTATTATAGATGCACAGATTTACAATTTACAATCATAGTTTATATAGACAGCTTTTACAAATGAAAGGCCTGACTTATACTCTCTGTAAATCACACAACCCTACTCCTTTGGTGCGTTGCAGGTGTAGCCATTAGCACTAATAATTCTGCGACGCAACTGGCTCCATCAACTCTCAGCATATGTAGTGAGAGCCTTTACCAGCACTGATGAGGTGCTAATAACAGGACTATGCACTTCTGATGAAGGGCTGCACCTGTGATGTAACATCACATGGACATAGATTGTAGAAGTTTTGTCTTAGGCAGCAAAAACGTTTCAGCATCACATGTTTGAGCTCATCTTGCATGTTTGCATTGTGATATTGATGCTTAAATGATATACCGTGCAGGCTGGTAAAAGTTCTGCATTCTGATGGTATTTGGAATGATGCACATACATCGTCGTTTGACGCCGTCACTGCACATATGTAGCAAAATAGAAAAAACTGAAATACCATGCAAGCCAACTGTCAATGCAATCGCACCTCAAGCACAAAGCCATGTGTTTTCATTAGGAGCATAATGCTTTGTACAGTTAACAAGAAGTTGCCTCATTGTTCTTGATTCACATCTGTGACACACTGAGCAAAACGGCCAAACTGAGCATGCACTGACATTATTGCCTTGATAGCTCATAGCCCCCAGCAGTCTCTGCATAACGAGAACAATGTGCTTGATGGTCTCACGATTACTGCTTATTGCTTTGACTACAAAAGGCCTCAATTACACTGTAAGCCTACATGTAGGTTTGCATGTGTTGTACTTACATTTATATTCAAAGGTCTGCTCTCTTCATTTGCCTGAGCTCAGCAAAAAAAAAAAAAACAAGAGAGGAGGAACACAAAATAAATACCCTGCTTCAGTATTACGCGGGATCAAATCCCAGATGAAACAGTATCGTTACAGTGAGCGACTATCCCAGCCCACATCCAGGTGTCCAAGCGCTGGTATTGACCATCACAACAGTGCCGGAGCGAGAACAAGCTTCCCTGTGGGGCCCAGATGAGTAAGGAGCTGTCAAGTTTGGCTCCCCTAAGCGTTAATAGACCCCCTGCCTGCTCCTATCTCCAGGTCTGCATCTCGCCTCCAGCTGAGTTCTCCAAAGCTCTAACTGTAGAACCCGCTTTCCAATTCACATCCATCTCATTCTGTCTCACAGAAGACGAAAGGGATAAAGATACCTCGCAGTGCAAAGAGTGGATGGTGACATTTCAGCAGCTTCAAAGGAGGCACTTTATTGTGAATAGATTGGCCATTACCATCAGTTTACACATTTAAAAATATTGCAATTTGGGATGAATGCAGCATATTGGTAAAGCAGAAACAGCAAATGATTTCATGAACCACTCTTTTTTTATGTAGTTCTCAGCTGATTAAGACACTCTCTAATGCTTCACATAGTGTTATATAGTCACTAAATTTAATTTAAAAAATCATTCTGGCAGGGGTAAAGATCATTCTGGCCTTCGGCATCGCAATATAAAGGACTTTTGTCCAAGCAGACACGAGATGACGCGTCTGAGATTGAAGTTGCAATAGCTGAATACAAAGTGCCTTCTATTGGCCACAAGCACAAACTTTGCTTTAGAATAATGTTGCTTTTTTTCAAGTATGTCTTGAAATCTAACCGGGCAAGGTCACACAGTTTTCAAAGATTATCTTTGTTAAGTAAGATTAAATATGTCGGTATTATGTTTTATTTCGTGGAATAAATACATATTGAACAAGCAAGCATAGAAAATAGAAGTATTGAGCTCTTCTTTGGACATCTTGTCTAACCAGTGTTGTTACCTCTTAATATATATCTTTTATTAGCATTGCTTTATTGAAATTGCCTACCTATGCATGAGGGATTTACTGTTCACTCTCCTATTGCTGTATTAGAGCCGTTCATGCTACCGCTAATAAAGACCCAACATTTTCCACTGCTGCTGCTTCATCTTTAAAAGCATTTAACTTGCGCAACACAGGGTGACTTTCATATCTGTAGCAGTCACAATAAAAAAAATCAGTTATTATATCTCAAATCAAAACACAATTTCCTTGACTTTTTTTTTTCACCAGCAGACAAGTTTTATATAATGCAGGGGGTAATAGAACAAGAAGGAGCAACCGCAGCGAGCTGTCAGATGAGCTGCAGGCAACACACTGCACAGCTCCGCAGCAATCTAATCAGCTCCTGTCATTGGTGCAGGGCACTGCTGTTGTATTAAAAACTACCCATGATGCTCTAAATAAGTTATACTTATGGATCCCTATTTAAAGCGTCTTAAATGGTCCTTCTCTTTTTAATATAGTAGGATTCTGACATCTGTTTAGCTGCTGCATGATCACCAGTGTAACAGCAGCAGCAACAACAGGTTGTTTATCTGAGTGAAGTAATGAGCAGCAGAATATTTAACACCAAATAAGTGGTCTGAAAAAGGAACGGTGAATAACAAGGAAAACAACTGCTGTTAGACGACTGCTGAAGATCTTGCAAAAAATGGTAAGAAGCAATAATTTACGCATGTATTTATGGAACTTGATTACTTTTATCGGGGTTCAGCAAAGTCTTTGAAAGAGTTTTGAAATTGAAGCAGCATTTGGATAGAGGAGGGAGCTTTTTACCCAAGTGATGTGGACCTACTGTGACTTAGACGCTTTGTTATACAGTCGAAGTCCAGGTAAAGGCTAAAATTTTTAGGTTAGCACTGAGAGATCTGGATTTTCTGACCGCAGACCAGGGTTTCCGTTATCTGTGCCGGTCCACGTGTCCTGGAAGCTTTCAATGTTCCCGGACAAATGGGTGAAATTACGGTCAAATATTACCTGCATTAATTCAGCTTAAAAAGGCAGGCTATATCAAAGGCGTAGAATTTGGTATGGAAATTAGTTAATTGTCCCTACAATGATTTTGTCCAAAAATGTATATATGATACACGTAATGTTGCACTTTCAACCTGCGGAGGAGTCGTGCATGAGACGGCGATCACTCTCTCTGTCACTGTAAACAAGAACTCCCGTCTACAGTTCACTGGGCCGAGTGCACAAGCTGGGCGTTAAAAATACGTCTTATCTCTTACGTCCGACTTAGCTATGACTGACTTCTTGATTGGAATTTATACCGAGTGCAGCAAGTCTTACTGACACCAGTCGTAGCTGCGCCCGGTCTCATGATGCACGTCCACATGAACACGCGGTGACTGTTAGCGTCTCCACTCGCTAACTTCTCCTATGATCGATAGAAGATATGGATATGGATCCGATGTACATTTTTCATGTCTCCCTCTGTCTTTTCTGAGAAGCCCTACTGGCACAAAATCTGAGCTCAATCAGCACCTGCAGGGCGGGGACGGCGCCGCGATGCTGCCCGACGGATGCTGCAGCTGAGGAGAGAGCTCTTCAATTAATTCAAACAGGACTTGTCTGTCAAAACGAAACCTATTGATCAACTTACTGTCCGATCACGGGTGACGCTCTTTCGTTTTAATGCCCTTTTGTTTAAGTCTCATCTAAGTTTAACTGGTGCACAGGGCGTAATTTAAAGTCTGTAGTAACCTTCAGCTTTAAGTCAGACGTAACGTTACACCCAAGAGTACGCTGGTGCTACAGCGGAACAACATGTCTCATGCTCAAATCACCACTTTCTGCACTGCGTATGAGCAGTCCATATGCATGCACTCTCTCTCTCCCCTGAGGGAGTGCAGTTCGTTATAGCCTACTAATATTAATGGATATATATATCGGGATAGCCTTTATTCCACTAAAATCCCTGATGAGGCCATGGATAAATTCCAGCCTCCATAGCTGCGGAGCGCTGTCATCACAGCGCTGGCATCTTGTGTGCTTGTGGCATCGATGAGAGGAGCTGTGGCTGGTGCTGCTGACGCGTCCTCGCCAGTTATTTATTTGCCAAAATGACCAATAATGATTGGGATGGCTGGTTTAGCATATTCCTGAAGCACTGGGGGGAAGGAGTTATCTGAATCTGTGATATTTGTTTTGTTAAAAATATATTATTTTCATCGGATCTATGACCGGTGGATTTTTAAGATGTCGGACTTCAACAGATTTTACTCGTTAAAAAAAACGGAAACCCTGCCACAGACTCAGATTTCTTGTCCTCAAACATTCTTCACTATTTCACTCTTGGTTTTAGCTTTTTCCAATTTCCTCTCCCACATACCTTCATTACAACTATGTTATTTTCCCTTTCTCTCGCCCAAACCCAGATATTTATTTAAACGGGCGTGTAGCTGCAATTGGGAGAGAAGTGATTTGGAGGCTTCGAAATTGAGGAAAACTTAAACTCCCGCTTCAAATATTTCAGCTAACTCATTTGACATTCACATGCATAAGACAAACCCAAATTATCTGCTTATGTCAGCAAGTACACATCCATGAGGATTCAGCTTTCCAAGTTCTTGTAGGAATCTCATTGGATTCCAACAAATGAGACAAATATTAGACTTGCTGGTTTTGTTTTGTGAGTGGATGGAGTCGTAAATGCGGTTTACACCCAGAGTGGGGATGGATGCTGCAGGGGGTCAAGGGTCAGAGTCGTACCCGTGGACGCTGCTTCGAGGGTGCTGCTTCTGTACACCGGTGCCTTGACTTGCTAGTTTTTTAAGATTAAATGTCGCTCTACTGTAGCTTACAGCTAGAATCGCATGAGCTTGTAAGCTTAAGTGGCTGCCCATTAATTATATATAAAAGGACAATCGGGAAGTTAAAAGCTGCCATTCAATGTGGGATGTTGATTCTCAGTGGACTCAGCAGTAGAAGATGCTCTTTTACACTCTGAGTCATTTGCTTCAGTGTTCGACAATGTTTTTTCCCTGAATGCAGAAATCAGTGACCAACGGGTCTGTAGACATATGGGAGATGTGGCAGTCTTTATAAATGTATGAATCTGACAGGATTGTATATTCCAGACTACTCCACGAGTCATTGTCTTCTTGGTTTACAAGGTAAGTGATGGTTTTTGTATTTGGTATTAATTTCATCGATGCACTGATTTTCCGAACAAGTAGACTAACAGTTGATATTAAAGATCACCTCGGGGCATGGCATTAAATCATGATATGAGCTCATTTACTTCATGCATTCACTCATCGTGTTGCTGTGATTCTATCCACAGATTTGTTTTGTGACATTTGTCTTAAAACATATCAAACCCAAAATCTCTGTTTTTCTCAGAACGGCAAATGTGTATGCACAAGTTCACAAATCATCTTTCAATCCAATAACCTAAACTATTCTGGATTTTTACTTTGGAAATCGATTGTTAATTTCTGAAAGAAATCTTCGAATAACTTAACTTGGTATTCAACGAGACAAGCTCTGGATAAGGCCAAGTGCTACACTTTGTTTTTCGGAGCCTTATTCATGAAGAGTTATGTCTACAGTGTTTTACTCTCAAAGGATGGTGTTTAACAGCTACAAAAACTGGATGCATAAATTGATTGATTCATCAGCGTCTTGTCCTGACAGCTTTAAGCTCTTTTCAAGCAGCAAGCTTCTGGATTAATACACTGAACCAAGGAAGAGGAAAGTGCTTTATGTAGTTTTTCTATATGAATGTTCTGTTAAATTAATCCACAATGTTCCTCCTTTTATGAAACATACATTGCTATACACTGTGACAATAGGGCACTGGCTAGATGTAACACCTTGGACCTGTCAGATGTTAGCTGCAGCACGTTATGAAAAGCTCTCACAGTCTGAATGTATATTGCTTTGCCACATTGCTATTGAATTTTCTGTGTTTAATTCCCTGAACCAAGGTCCCACGATGGCTTCCTGCCCGTATAGCTCTGCGTTCATTAGCTCCTACAACCCTGTTGTAAGTGTCTCATGGCGAATGCCATCAGAACTCTGCCTCATTGAGATCGACAAGCAGAAAAAACACAAGTGACAATAGGAAATGTAAAGGGTAAAAAGTTTCCATGGCAACAAAGAGAAAGGCTTTGATACCTCTGGGCATGAAAGATGGAGACAGAGAGACTGCATGGATTTGCGTGTCAGTCCTGCACCGTGTGAATAGAGCTGCAATTAAAATTCTTGTCGCCGGAGATGAAACCTTCAAACCTGTTGAATTTAAACTTTAACATTACTTTCTTCATCTGTTCAGGTGCGCGTCTTCTTCCTTGAGAGAATGGAATAACACTTAGAAGTATAATAACATTTAACAAAGAGTCTTGTATGTGCTGCAAACACAATGTCCTGCTGAGGCCTTCGCCACTGGCTTTATCTGAAGTGTCTGAAATCCATTACTGGAGCCACAGAGCCTTTGTACTACCACAAATAATCATGAATAATTCAGAGACTTCTATTTGAGGTGACTTTAGTGACTGGCAACATTTCTTTACCTTTCTATACATAAAACTACACACCTATTGATTCACAGTTTCCTTTTCAGAAATAAATAACTCCATCTCTAGGTAACTATTTATTTACAATGTGTTTCTTTTTTTGTACGTATGTTACCTGAGTTCAATAGCTGATTTGTGTCTTTCCTGGAAATAACGTAGTATACCACGCTGAGATGTAAGAGTGTCTGCCCCTCTTTATAGCCAGCCTGTCAGAGTACATTATTACAAGCCTTATTGGTTCCCTGATTTTCATTTAATCTGCCTCCGAGATGCATTATTGCTCACCCTTTATGATCTCATATTGTTTTATTGAACATGCATTGTGCTTCTCTGCTAGTGCTTGCTTTTATGGCGATGCAGTAAATTCCACTCTTTTAAGATGAAATCTTGAATTACTTTGAAAAGTTGGTGCCGAGGAGCACAGAGGGCGCGGGCTAAATTTGGAAGTTGCGGCGTGGCGAGGGGTTGGTTTTATGTCGGGTTCACAGAAGGTGGGATTTATTTCACTGATAAACCCGTTGAGCTTCACAACAGGATCCGTGCGCTTTCCAAAAGCTGTCACCATGACTGCTCAATTATGACACTGATAAGGCTGCAGCACTCGTTGGTTGTCTGGCTCTGGCTTGTAGCATCCTATAGCACGCCGATATAAAATATAAAGAAGGCTATAATGTGCCTTTTGGATTTAAATGACTGATGAGCGCTGATGACATTTTACCTGATGCCATAAATGAACACATTCCAAATTCTGATGATGCCAGTTTTATAAAGGACAGCCGTTAATACGTGAGAGGGCATTCTTTACAATGAATACTGGTTTGTATTGGCAGCACATCATGCCTGCAGCATCATTAAAAAACCCATCACTTCGAGTTTCACACAGTTCATCACACACCAAACCGAGAGGACCTTTTCTTTATCTAATCTGCAGAGATATATGTATTTTATCAATTAGATTAAAACTCTGTGTGAATATTACTTAGTGAGCGTTCCAACAACTGCTTTTATCATTTTTCATTACAAACACGGACTGTTTTCCACCACAATTTTTCCGGAGTAACTTTGCAGAAGGAACAAAGATCCCAATGCATAAATTACTGATGATTTGAAAATCACACAAAGAAAAATTCTTGACATGTAATTTGTAGCTACCCTGTTATTATTGTTTTGTTGTATTCTGGTGTCCTCTTACACAGCAAAGCATATAATTGGCCCTGTAAGTGTCAGCCTCGCAGTTTGCATTAAAAATGTATGCTATCAGGCGTAGACCTACAAACCAACAATTTCCTGTTAGCTCCAGATATCATATTTAACAAGAAAGGGGTTTTAATTATAGGCTAATTGCTCCGTGTCCCAACACACCCATAAAATTGTTCTATATAGTCTGCTGACTTACAGTCATTATACTGCTTTACAATGCTTTTATTTTGAAATTGTTTTATAGCTTGCTGGCTCGACACACAATATTAACTCAAGTTTAGAGAGCTACTTTTTATCTGTCTCTCTTTTCCTTTCTTTCTTTTGTTTTTTCTTTATTTTTTCTTTGTTTTCTTTCTTTCTTTCTATTTAACCTCTAACTCTGTCCTTTCCTTCCCTTTAACTCTAACTTATTATTATTACTTGCAATGAAAGGAAGTTTTCCTATAACCAACTGCTAACAAAATCAAGTATATTTTCTTGAAAACTCACAAACTTACTTACTTAAATGAAAGCTGTAATCATTATTACACAAGAGGTTGTTATGTGTACTGAGCTACGCTACAGTTCATGTGCATTATATTTAACCTCCAACTCTACCACTGAGCCACAGCTGCTCCACTAATTTTAAAATAGATTAAAATGAAACCAACTATTTTTGCAAATCCGAAATACAGACATAGAACACACCAGAACAGGTACAAGGCCAAGAGAGTGTGTCCTTTAGTGGAAATGCAAGCACAGTGGCTATAAAGTAATTGACTATTTATAATGGTGGTTGACACAGCTGTTCCAAACACATATCCCTAGTGGAGGTGTCTTTGGAGGAATACACATGGAATAAAATGGGGAGGCACAGAAAACATCACTAACAAGCACCCTGCTTTCCATAAGAACAGGCATGGCCTACAGTAAAGCACAGCTAAGTGTGCTTTATGGGAATTATCGGCTCAGTTGGAGCGCGTCTTTGACCACCACTACTTGGCCGAAACTGCACATTATGTAACAGCATATTAACCATCAATAGTGAGTCAGCGAAACTCTGAATGCATGTATGTCTCCTTTGCTATTTCAGCATTGAAAGGTGTCACATTATTCACCTGTATGTGCAGGGAGTTGAGTGAAGAGGCTTTGGTGTTTTCAGGCTGAAGGGATTTTACCAGATTTTGGAGCGCAATCTAAAACATTACACCTACACCCATGTGTTTCTGAAACAATTGTACCTGTAGTATTGCGTACTATTGTGATAACACTGGAATCCTCTGTCGACCTTCAGATACAGTACCTTGTCTAAATGCAAATTTGAGTAATATGCATATGTTTCCATTTCGGAGCATCTAAAACAACCCTTTTTTTCCTCGGTGTAAAATCACCTGAGTTTTAATCACTTGTACTAAAGTCTGTAAGAACCACCGAGGTGATGCTGTTTACATCTGTTCTACACAGACCTCCTGTTGATATTTACACCACGTCAGTGAGACATATTCATCGCAACTATTCCTCATGCTCAGGAGCGCTCGCCTCCGTGCTGCGTTCAGGGGAATTCTTCGCAGTGAGAAGAATCATATGGACGTATAAATCAAAAAGTGCATTCTCGACTGATAAAGAGGAAGATAAATAGGCCGAATCCAATAGTGCCCGTGGAAGGAGCTGTGGGCTCGAGGCATTCAAAAGCAGCCCACCCCCTTCAATAAGCCATGAGCAGATGAATGGACTGTTCTCCCATTCCAGGCTGATTGGTGCTGACAAACTATAGATCACCTGTGAGGGAGCAGCGCCCTATTTCACCAGGACTTGTCTCACTCGATTCCTCGGCCGCTGGAATCACTCCACTCAGGACTCGATGATGGCTCAGGCCTTTTGTGGGACTTTTACGGCCCTAGAACCAGTTCAGATCTAATAGAAGCTCATTTGGTGGATACAGTACAGTACCCCTTTTAATTTCTAGCCATGCAGTTAGATTTTGCTTTGAACTCCACAAAAAATGGAATCTAAATTAGTTCAAATATCAAGGCAATATAGCCTTTTATTTTTAGGACAAGATATTCCTGCACAGCGCTATTACCTCAAAGCTAGAAGGTTTAGACGAAGGGGGCCTTGCATGTTCTCCCCCGTGCATGCGTGGGTTCCTTCCCGTGCTCCGGCTTCCTCCCACAGTCCAAAGACATGCTCGTTAGGTTCATTGGTGACTCTAAAATTGCACGTAGGTGTGAATGTGACTGTGAAAGGTTATTCGTCTCTGTGTGTCACCAGTGTAATTGACTGGTGATCATTCCAGGGTGTACCCCGCCTCTCGCTCAATGACAGCTGGGATGAGCAGCATAGATAACGGGTGGATGTTTCACTTGGTTCAAAGTGTTTTGTCCTTTTGTTGTCTTAATAAGCCATTACAACTTTCACTTTTACGACTTTCATCTCTTCTCATATTAAGAACACAATGACCACCAGCAGCTGTATTATATAAACATACAGCCCAAAGTCAGGACTCTTTTCTACATCTGCACACTACGAATCATTTGAACAATTTTTACAGCCCAAAGATTGTATTTGACATGTACATGGGTTTGCAAAGAAAATAACTATTTCATCCATTTGATTCTTAAAGCAAGCAAATCTCATTTGTAGTACAAGATCATTTAGTACATAAAATCATAAAAATAAAGCACATAAAACATTATACATTACGTTGTCTTGTGCTGTTGGCAGATATTTGCCCCGTTTTATGTTTTCATTTGCGAGCCGACTTTTTTGCAGCGTAGAAACAACTGGATGTTTTCTTTGTATTTGTGTAAAAATGAGCTCTGTCCTCTAATGTGCCCTCATTTAGCCGGTATATTTGGATAGCTTGCTGTTCTGTGTGGACGTGAGAGGATATGAGTGTGTGTTATTTGGAGAGATGACTTGTTACACGAGTGAGAAAATCACCACTGATCTCAGCTGGTGCATGTCTGACATCACTCTTTGTCCGCGTGGGTGATGAAAGCCCTCAAATTAAAAAGTCACCCCATGCGGAGCTTGTAGCCAAATGATCCTAATATACAGTATAAATGAATCCCGCATGTATCATCTAGTTGAGAACTTATGACAAATGATGTAATGAGCCCACGCACACGCGGTGACTTTTACTTTGAAAAGCAGCTCATTAGAGACCGAAAAGTGTATGTTTCTGGCCATAATGATGAACAGTTGGTTTAGTAATTATCCTAGCAGTTTTATTTGTGAACGATGAAAATAGTCTGCGAACTGCAGGCGATGCAGAACTTATCAATTGAATAAATTGCAGGATTTTTATCCTGTTAATATATCCTTCAAACTCATTTTTAATACATCTTTTATCGCCTGCGGCAAAACTCTGTTTCTTTGATCCTCTGCAAGTCTGTGCATAAAGGATCATAAGGAATTGTGCCATTAGGATTAGGGGAACAGCTTCTTTTATCAATTACATCAAAGTTTCAGCTGGTGCCCATTAAATACATGCTCACACAAACATACAAACACACATGCGTACCGTTTAATTCACTGGACATCCAAAAGATTGTTGGTTAAAAATAAGAAGCACATTTTTCTACTCGACTTGACTCAGTGTCTGCATAGTAATCAGCTTGTAAATTTGGGTTGAATCACAAGTCAATCCTCAAAGCATCATGCTTGTTAGACCCGTAGGCTGGAGGCTAGGAGCTTGGAAGAAAGCCAGGGGCATTTAAAACAGTCTTCTATCCAAAGACGGGATGAAAGCTTACTTTTAACTCCTGCGATGCTGCCAATGTTGAAAGTGCACTGTTGACACTGATACTGTGTTATGTGCAAACATGCTGTAATGTACACCAACTGCAGATGACAGTAATGATAATAAGCAGCAGGGAATATCTTGTTATTACCAGTGCTGAGGCTTTGTGATTAGCAACACAAAAAGTAGCCACAGCCTTCTTTTAAGAGCCTCTGATCAAGGCACAGAACATGCCTCTTATTTACAGTAATTACTGAGAAGACACCAGTTGAATTAACACTCAGTCGCAGGGTGTGAAAAGCACAACCTCTACAATGCCCTTGTGAGACGGTAAATTTTATGACAGAGCCCTGTGTGTTGGGCATTCATTGAATATAATCCCTCATGACTTGTTATATGGCAGCTAAGAGGAGATGGATCACCCGCTCAAAGCACACGCTGCCACCGCACACAGGCCCCTCTGAAAACAATGTGATCCTAGAGGACCAACTAAAGCACACACAGCGGCAGACAAACAAAACGCAGACACACACTGATCTTAATATATTACGTGGACGTGCCCCCTGCTTGTAGGCGACGCAGACATACACACACAAATGCAAACACACTCCTTTTATATGCTTTTACAGTACACACAAACTCAGCCACAGATACACAATGGGATTTTGCCGGCCCACGAAACACACATCAGCCCGAGCTTTATTTGTTTTGCGTTTTATTCTCAGAGCCGCTATAGCAGAGAGGACATCACACAGAGAGGAGCTGTCGATAAAACCCGCTCAGCATGCCCTGTAGTGTTTATTTTAGTATGAAAGGTAAGGTCACACCATGTTGCAGACAGCGAGTTCCTATAGAGCGAATACATCCACAACACTGATGTCATGTGTTTTCTTACAGGATTTAGTCTGAAGCCCAATTCCACAAAGTTAATGTTTTATAGATGTGCTGCACTCCAGTCTTGTTTGAGTGTTTTTCAAAATTCGAAAAAAAAGCAGACGGTACGAGGAATTCAAAATCATGCACGCTCTAAAACTTTGTAAATCTGGGGAGCTTCTTTCTAATGAAGAAGCGGCTCATATGGGACCGTTTTTTATTCCCCTTTAATATCCCTTTTCCTTTTAGAGATTCAGATGCTGGCATGTTTTGTAAAGTCACCATTATCATGGGAATAGAAATGGAGTGTGTGCACACAGAGCTAAATGTCAACCTGCCTCCCTTGAGTAAGTGACTCATATGGTGCTTGGAGACTGAAGTAGAAAGGTGTGTAATAGAGCCGAGCTGGACCCAAGGTAAAAACTGGGTGTAGCTGGCCTATTAAGAAGAAAAACACTGGAATTATTTGAAAACACTATTTTTAAGCCATTTATTATATGCTCTATCTTAACCTTGGTGTATCAGCTGCAATTAAATTAGCACGAAGATGGATGCAACACGAGCAGACATGATGTAAGCCCACAGACCATTTTAATCTCCCAATTTTAGGTGAAAGTCCATCTCTCTTCCGCGGGAAGGACAATGCTACGCGCCCTGTGTGCAAACTTCCCTCATTGTCTCTTTTGTGTGATCTGTAAATGAGAGACAATTTGCATTACGTGGCATTGGTTAAGGGATTAGGAGACGTGATTTATGCTCCAAAGACATTTATCGTTCAAAGCAAATGAGTTTCTTTTCTCAGCGGAACAATGGAGGACTGCCTGACTCCTCCCTTAATCTTTGTGGACAAAAAGTGCTCACTAAACTGGAACTGAGGGTCCATGTAATTCAGACCCTGATTAAGCCACTTCTCCTAATTTTACATTCGCCTGGCTTTCTATTCCCCAAGTTATGAGCGTTAATCACGGCTACACAAGCTAATCAGAGGTTAAAACAATCTGATGGGTTGCTTTTTTAATGGTCGGTGCTGAGACAGAGGAGCAAAGGTTATGATCAAAGATCTTCTTTGTTGTTGAAAGGGTTAGAGAATTTGGGAACCCTAAAGTAGAGAGAAAAACGGTGTTGTTTCCTTTGTTCTTTCTTTCTCGCTTTGTCCAGAGAGCCATTTGCAGACCACGAGCTGAAGGTGCCTTTCCTCTCTCTGAAACAGGCAAAAACAAAACCCTCTACTGTTTACTACTGTCCCCTTTGAAAATGATTTGTTGGAATTGGTCCCTGACACAGCTCCGGGATATTTTGTCGTTAACGTCCCAGATCCGAAAATGTTTTTGACCTCCTCCTCCTCCTCCTCCTCCTCCTCCTCCTCCTCCTCCTCCTCCTCCTCCTCTCCAGCGCAGCACACCTGCAACACGGATCTGAAAACACAACTCGTGTTTGAACCTCGGCCCAGGAATACTAACAGTGCTGAATGCAGGGCTTCCTGTATACTGTACGCCGTCCATAATCACGACGAGCCCCGAGGGGACATCGGAGTCAAAGGAGTCAATATGATTGGCATGACTTTCAACCTTGGTGGTGCGGCTGGGCCGAGAAGTGGGGGTGCGGGGTGGGGTCCTGGCTGTTAACACATGGCATGGTACTCAGCCAGGGAGATTAATGGTTCTGACTGCATCAGCCCAGTGACTGGGGATCAGAGGATGTAATTGGGTTGAGCCCAAATATGGGCATTCTAGACAGCTGCTCATAGCGGGAGCCAATCACACGCTACCATCCCTGCCATGCTTCCAGTTGTTTGCCACCTTAGGTAAAGATACTTGAATCTCTTGTGCACTGGAGGAGCTGCTTCAGTGAGTACTTGTCTTCTGTTTTAAGAGGTTATTTTCTACATCAAACATCCGTCATTTCAGGGACTTAACATCTACTCACAAAACAAAGGAATACTCTTATTATTATCCCTCTGACGAACCACTTGCAGAGCAAAGCTGTTATGTGTTGTATAATTTTTTTTTGTAATATTAACATCCATTACCCATTACAAAGACTGTAAAAGATATCGTTGCATATGTTTTCAAACGTATCCAAAAGCTGGGTGTCCCAGTTTCCAAGTGGTTTCGGATCCAACCCGTATATGTCTCTTTGTCATCAGACGTTAAGATAAAAATGCCTTTAAAAGGCTAATTTATAAAGCGTGAGCTATTTTCACGAAAGTAAGTAGTATATATCTGAGTTGAGAGGTACAGTGCTCGCAGGTATATGGTGTTCTCGTGTCTACACATTGATGATTAGAGGGTTTTTTAAGTGTACAAATTCTACCTAACTGTACCTAAATGAAGTAATAATCTTTACTTCAAAACTAGCCAACTTGAAACGAGCCGGTCCTGCTCTTTTGACATTGTCACGCTCCCCTAATTCCAGCAAAGTCCCCACTCTGATCCCAGCTGTAGCAGGGAAGAAATCATGTAAATTTATTGGTGACATTGAGATGGTTCTTTGCTATTCAAATGAGGCCTGCCTCGTCAGACGCTAAACGGTAGTGCGCATTGGCTGGTAGCGGTAACCTCCCCGCAAACAGCTGTGACCCCATGCAGGAAGTCAGACATCCCACTTCCTGTGGCAAGCTGTGCCGCTGGCTCTCTTGGCCGAGGATGGCTTTCTAATTGGTGTCCTCTCACCCCTTTACTCTGAGATGCTCCTGCCTGACAGGTCTTGGCAGCGGGAGAAGATGTCCTTGGGGGGAATAAAAAAGTCAGATCTGAGAAAATGCCAGAGTACAACATTTTCGAAAACGTCCCTCAAAGTCTTTTTCAGAAAGTAAACTGAGGGGGAGTTTTATAAGACATGAACAATGAGGACGAGAAACCAAGCGAGCCTGTTATGAGCTACCTGATATTGATGCAATTAAGTTGCTTTGGGAGTAAATTTTATATCAGCCAAGTGCCTGATGATAGAGAGATGGCATTCAGTCAATCAATGTTTCTGTTTGTGCGAGAGGCTGAATAGGTTGGCATGCTATTTGAGTTGTTGATTGATGAAACTTACCCAAGGTTTCATCAAAGTTTACTGAATATTTAAAGAATTTACGGTGACGAAGGTTGAGAATGTTTTCTTGAATCTTTTTTGTTTGTTTGAAGCTGAAGTTTTTAAGTGTTCACTCGTTTTTCCAATTAAATTTAAAGTTAGTTGCTTAATCACTATTTAAAGTGTGTGGAAAGGTTGAAGATACGAGTCAAACTGTTTTCTTAGAACACCGTCGTCTCTTCTTACAGGTAGTAAGGAAGAGGAGTGAAAGTTTTTTGATAATCTCTTATAAAGAAAACAGACAAAAGAGAGAAAATTAATACTTGAAGTGTATTCGATTTGTGATGATCCAAGGCTCTTTGCTATTATTTAAATAGATTATTATTTAAAGATTATAGACTACTACTAAAGAAAAGTCAAAACAGCGCTAATGCAATAAGTTCAGAGGAGTGTTAATGTCTACAGTACAATATGCTGCCCTACAGTATGCCGGGAACAACCTCTGCTCTGTTTTCCAACACATTTAATCATAAGCATCATCGCAGAAACAAATACTACCCACTTAAATTCACAAGGGTCACTTCCTTCATGATTCACTGCTGCACTTTGGACCACAGGTTCAGTTCTGGATCATGCACCCTCCAGCAGTTCTTTGATGATTTCGTTATAGTGGGTGTCTGGTGGAGTAAGGGAAACCATCTGCGGCTAAATGTCAGTAAGATCAAGGGGCTGGTGGTGGATTTCCGACAGAGCGAGAAGCTACTGACACCTGTCATCATTCAGGGTGAAGAGGTGGAGATGGTGCAGACCTACAAGTACCTGAGCGTGTACATCAACAAACAGGGCCGATCTGACAAAAGAGAGCTGCTGTAACAAGAGAGGGAAGTGCAGAGTCTCCTTCAGAGGAGCCTCTGAAGGAGACTTAGGTCCATGCAGCAGACTGCTCTTCATGTTTAATCCACTGAGCCCAGGGCAGTGTGGTTTGTGTCTATAAATTTAGGAGTTAGTGTCAGAGGTTCAAATACAGGCTGTTAAAGAACAAAAAAAAATGAAAAGGGCTGTCTGTCCTCCCTCCCTCTCTTAGTTCTTAGTTCTGCACTGCTGCTATTATATATATATCGTTGTACACTGAGTCTTAATACACACCATCCTGGGGTTTAACCTGCTATAACAAGCTGCCTCATTGCATAATCCATATACAAATTACAAGGACATACATTTTCTATTTTCCTTGTGACAATTATATTCGGTGTCCATTTACCTTTGATCTCACGCTCAGGGTGGGAAGCTCAAATATTCTTGTAATGTAGGCTTGTATGTGCACCAGGTTTGAAATTGGTATAAACATAAGGAATCTAACAGATGCTACTTTCAAAGCTTCCCAAATGATTGGCCACAAAAATAAATGTGAAACTAGGAGGGACATCTGGTCATATTTCAAGGTAAAACAACATATTTGGTAAATTATAAGCTAACGTCAAACAACTGCTTACGTTAGCATTCAACCACTTCCAAGCTCACGTATTTGTAATAATAACATAGTACAATTCAATAGGAAGGTGTACTTTTCTATCTAACAGTTAGGTTAGCTTGCAGTTATGTTATCTAGCTAACAGAAATGTTAGCTAGCAGTAACATTTGCTAGGAAGTGGTTGAATGCTAAAGTTAGCTGTTGTGACTTTATAGTCGGTACCTAAAGAGCTAGCAAATATGTAGTTTAACCATAAAATATTACTATCCAGTGTCTTTACAATTGATGATTAATCAGGAAGCTTTCATAATATAACCATTTGTCTGATTTGTCCAGTTCTCAAACATGTCGGCTTCCTTACCTTAGCATAATGTCAAAAAAGTAAAATGGCCGCTGAGTGAATCTTGTAAAATTTGTATAGGTATATTTCGTTCTGCGACACAGAGAGTAAGGATGGGTATTTCAAGCAAAAACACTATTCGTTATTCACTCGGAACTATTTGACCATTATTCGAAGACACCCCCACCCCAGCCGATCAAGCACACGCAGACCTTTGGAGAAAAAGAGACAGATTTACTTTGTCACATCTTTCAGTTTAATTTCGCGCTCAAATGGCTGTGAATACTTGTATAGAAATAATCAGTCTCGTTGCTGATGGTCTGGTTTGCTTTTGTAGCTCATATAGAGTCATCAGAATTATTTTCAGTCTGTTTCATAGCCAGCAAAAAACTCCTCACAGGAGCTTTAATGGCGGTTGGCAAACAGCTTTCAGAAGCGCGACATCCATCGTCAGGTGGTACAACATTACAATTAGGCGCCGGTAAAAACAATGGAAAACATATATTTTTAATATGAGATAATAGTTGCTTGAATTTTTTTTGAATGTATAAATGAATGACTATTCCAATATTCTGAAATCATGACCCATCTCTAGCAGAAAGCACTGAAGGCTGCCAGTACGTACTTTTTAATACATCAAGTATTTCACTTATTGCCATAACACTGGTTTTGCTGTCGAACTGAATGTGTCCATTTGTATTCCTCGTGTATGTTTAAAAGACTCTCCTTTGCTCTATTTGTGTATTTACTAATATTGTTCTCTGATGTAGCCTGTGGCTATTTTCTTCTGCCAGCCAGTCCCCGCGGCGATTATTAAATTTCCATCTTATCTTATCTTCCTATTGACAGAACACAATATTTTCAACTCAAATGTCTGCAACCTATATGAAATCCAATTGTACGGGCAGAGATACTGCAGTAAGAGTTAATAGAATAGAGGAATTCAGTGTGTGGAACATACAGCCTCCCTGATATCCATGGTTTTGATATCGAGTGCACTAGCTGTGCTTTCAGACTTTATCTGATGATGCACAGAGGAAGGAGCACTATCTATATTGTTAAAGCCAAAGCCTGTGGGCATCAAACATCGAAATGTCAGGGTTGGGCTAAATTCAAAGAATAAATTATTCATATGGCCCCAGTAAAGGCTGTGCATGAGGTCACCAGCAGGCCTCACCAGCAAAGGAGAACTTGACAGGGAGCAGCACACGAGTAGTCTTCCAACCCCTGTTAAGAGGAGGTGGGGGGGGAGGGGGGCATGGCGGAAGCAGCTGTTCAAGCAAGCGGGGAAGTGACCTGCTCAGTAAACCATAAACAAGCGTGAAGAATATGCAAAAAAGGCTGCTGCACTGTACACTCAGTTGGATTTGGCAAGATAGCGTGCTCACCTTGCGGAGGTGATGAATTGAGATGAGAGAGGCACGCCAAGTCAAACACGCTGATGTCACTGCAGATGTAAGAAAGCGTTTGATCCCGCTGATGTACCCAACATCCCGACAGGAATCTTTGCCACCACCTATCACATGACAGGAAAACAATCCCGGGTCAAATGAAACACGGCGTTGTTGATTGGGTCGCACCGCGGGTATGAAAGAAAACATCATATTTTAGTTCTTTTCTCTCAACTTGATTTAGATAGCAGGAGAGCTTAGAGGATTACAGACGCATCAGGACCAAACACTAAGACAGGTAACAAAGATTTGATCTTACGGTGCGTCTGCTGGGGAGCAACTCCAAATAGATATGTAGCTTATGAAAGATTATTGAAACGAAGAGTCCCAACCTTAAGGGAAAGACACTGTGCTTCAGTGTTTGCAGGGATGTGTCAATATTAGAGAACATTTAGATTCCTCACGTAGCCGGAGAGAGGGCAGAAGAGTCGCGGGGCATTATTTAAAAGTTTTGATCTGATGAGCTTACTTTGATTAAAACTTACAAAAATGGCAGCTGATAAAATCAATCCACCATTTATTGCTGGAGACGGAGATCAGGGCTGTTATTCTATTTCACACCTTTCTTTTCGAACATCTCCATTGTTTAATTCCAGCTGTAGATGTCACAAATTAAACTATTTTATTTAGAGGTGTTATCTCTACGCGCAGCAGTCTTCTTCCCTGAGTGCGTAGTACACTCCAACACCGTTCGCACACATTTAGCTCATACTGACAGCCGTGTTGCTCTAAAGAGAAAAGTTTTATTGAGCCAATTAATCCCTGAAGACAAAAGCAACCTCTTCCCGTCTTGCGAGACCGTTTTCTTTCAAAAACACGGATTGCTATATTTCTATTGTGCATCTCTGAGGCAGTGACAAGGAAACCAATGCTGACCTTCATTTAGACTACGGCATGACAATACCGGAGGGGAATAAAAAAGTGAGGGAGAAAAAGAAAAACGGAAAATCAATAGCTCATTTTCTGCTTTTTTGTATAGGGATTCTGATGTTTGCTGAGATAAAGGTCGACAAGCCTGAGAGATCTCTTGCACCGTCTCAACTTGAACAAGCCTGAAATTGCTATTGTGTCCACAGCAATTTAAAACTGAGGAATCAGATTTTGCTCCAGACCCTTTAATGTGTCTTTGAGAAATAAGGCTCCAAATGTTCTTTGCCTTAATTCCTAAGCAAAACTAAGACGTATAATTTATGTGTAAGAATCCTTGAATGCTTCATACTACAAAAGTGGTTGAACATTTACTGTAATTTACGACAGTTGGAAGATACATTTCCTCACACAGATGGACCAGAGCGGGGAAAAAAAACATGTATCTGAGAAAAGCATCCACACAGCTGCTGAGGTGTTTCTAAGCTTTATTTTAAACATTAAATACATGATACAAGATACATGAAGCGAAACATCAGAAAACAGCTTGTTCGTGAAGACCAACCAGATGTTTAAATCTCATATTATGAATGATGATTGATGAGAGAACGTCTGTCGAGCGAACGTGTGGACCAAAATGGAAGAATTTAGTTGTTGACTGACACGGCGGTTAGCGATTATAAACACATGCCTGCGATCAGCCGAGAGCAGATTTAAGTTGCATAAGAAGAAGTGCGTCATACCTCTGATGATTCACAACATGAACAGGGACAAGAAAGGAAAAGTCATCAGATAAAGTGGCCTAAAATCTTCAATAATAGCTAATAAATCATCCACCTATTGTGAAAATGGATTCCTGCTTGTCTGTCCCTTAAAAGATGCTCCCTGTTGTATTTTCTCCCAATAATTTGTACTTTCTTCAGATGGTGTGATTACGTCCACGGGAGACTTCCACATCCACCCTCGCTTCCATCATTTCTCCTATTCCAAGGGGACAAGTGTCAAGTTCTACAGCCTCTGGTTATTACGATGTCTTCTCCCAGGAGGAGGAGGATGGTTCAGAAACCTCCAACTCAACCTCTGAGGGCTCCTTCAGACAAGAAAGAAGTAGACATTATCTTCGACAAGATGGGAGCAAATTGTGACATCTTCATTTAAAGCGATCTTTGGCGAAACTGTCCAACACCCTTGAAATAGCCTCAGCACTACAGAATCACAATCTTAAATGTATAATCATAAAGAAATAAGGAGCAGAATGAGAAAGCACTGCGGTCGGCCCACCCACCCTGAACAATAAATAAACAACATGCTAAAACTTAGCCGCTGGCTAGGGCGGGTATTTCAGCTGAGAAATGCTTTGTTTCTTCAAAACACTGCCATAAAGAATTAAACATTATACATTAATCAACAAAACTGAGAGTGCACATCCAGTATGGTGCGTGTCTCATTATTTATCACATTTATTTTTTAATCCATTGATCCAATTTTTGAGGGCACATTTTGTGGTGGTGGTGCATGTATTAACAATATGAAACAACACATATGTTGAGCATTGCTTTCTGCTCAAGGTAGGATCTTTGCTAGCTATTGTACTGCATTGCTTTCAACTACAGTGGTGTTTATTATAACGCCCAAACCGAACTATGTGGTGAAACATTGACAAAAATAAAAGGTGCTTCTAATTTGCGCTGCACTTAAGTTAGTGTGTTGTGTCATATGTGGGGAATGCACCTTTTAAAGGATAAGACACTCCTTGTATTTTTCTTCTTGTCCAGAAAGCCCATGAAAAAAAAAAAGAAGTCTGCCTCTCAATATTTTTGGACTCCATACTCTGTCTCTATTTTTCCTGAATTTACTAGGCACTATGTTTTTGGCTGACCGGGTCAGCCCTACACATGGGCCTGTATGTGACTGAATGACTGACTGAGTGAGTGATGGTACTTTCACAACTGTAGAGAGAAAGAATTGCGTCATCGCAATGGCAGATCACGGAGCATATTGGACCTCCACTGACACAACTCTCGGTCTATACGGCTCTGGATACTTTTTTCAAGGAGTAGGCGGGGCTGCTCCTCCGCTGCTCTGTCCTCACCTACGTCCGCAGAGCGCACCTGCTTTCAAACACGATGTCATCGGCCTCATAAGGACAGTCCTTGTAACACATTGCCCTCAAAAGCGCACATTGACCTGATATTGTCGGCCACATACTAGGTTTGGACCTAGTCTTGTTTCTGTAGTTCTAAATTTCACATTCGTTGGGACCTACTTTTAGCTGTGGATTAATACACGTGTTTCTCTTGTGAGCATTTCCAGGAGCATGATCATGTATGTGGGACTGACCCAAAATAAACTACATATTCCATGTTTGTTATAATGAAGAAACACCCACGTCACCCATTTATATGTATATGATCTCCTTGCTTTTTTGGAAAATATAATTTAAAATTGTTTTTTTGAAGGACAGTTGCATTTTAGGTTTTTTTTCATTTTTGATTGAGTTCATATTTTAACCCGTGCAAAAACCTCTTCACAGATGAGTGGTCAGCTTTATGCTTTCAAGCAGTGGCTCCCTACCTTTTTTCCATGAAGCCCCCCCTGCTTGTATCTGAGAAAGGCTGAGCCCCCCTAGCCCGCACACACATACACCAAAACAATAAAGGGATTCATTCCAAATCTTTATTGGCAAAATTGAACACCAATCAGCCTATTGTTATTTGTGGTTTTAGTTTTAATTAGCCTGTTTTGTGAGCTGCTGTAACACGTTAATTTCTCCTCTGGGGATCAGTGAAGCTTATTTTATCTTATCAAAGTTATCTTTAGTTATTATAATAAGCACCCCTTTTAGTTACATTTAAATGTGTGGGTGTGGACATTTCTGCATGCATGTCTGAATGTATGTCCAAAAATATCTGTGTGCATACATGTGTGTATAAATGGACGTATAGATTTTTTTAATAGTTGAACAGACTTTTTAAATGATTTTCTAACAGGTCTAAATCTAATCTTTACAACATCAGTGCAGACGAAGCCTCGCGCACCCCCAGTGTTCTTTGGCGGCCCCCTGAGAAGGCCCCGGACGCCGGGTTGGAAACCACTGCTTTAAAACATAACGCTTAAAATATTATGTAATTTTCAATTCCTTGTTTTCTCGCCCAAAGCCTGAATTGAGTAACCTACAATGATATTTTTCTAAAATGAGACATCAGTCTCTTGTTTGTCGACCCATTTTTAAAAACACAGCGAACACTTGTGTTTGCAAGACGCGGGCAGGTTGCCAAACTCTGAGCTTTTGAATCTTCTACAAAATAAATACAAGTCCCATCTGTATAACTAAACACCAATAAAATCATACTTAACCATTTTATTTTCATTAATCCGAACTGATGCCAACTTTGTGCTCAGATCCTTTAGAATAATGACAGGTATAATGCAGCAGGCTGGATGCTAACGTACCTGTAGCTGTTAAAACCACCTGTTGTATGTGATTACTTGTGACATTGATGGCATAAGGACTGGAACCAGATAACAGATGCTTCCATCTAACCAGTCTGCTGGGCTACTAATGAATCACAAAGCCCTTGAATGCTAAGTGGCATTTGAGAAGTCCCAGGGTACCCTTGTTTTTTTTTCTGTTTTTTTAAAAGTCAGAATGGTTTTTCCCAGTGCACCTGCTCTATGACAGCCCGATGCCTCTCTTCCAGTGTCTCATATGGGCAGCTTGTGGAGCGTGTGGTGAGGGATTTAATGCCCTAGTGAGGGGGTGAGATTTCTACCTGGTGAGAATACATTTTTAGTTATAAAATCAAATGTATTTATAGTCATATTTTAGCAGGAGGAAGATTTCCGGGTTGCTTTCCTGCCGATTATCGTGCCTACCTTTCAATGCAAGTGACTGCTGGGGATGCTAGAGATCCTCTATCTGAATAAGCAGCATCCTTTTGCCCCCTACAATTGACTTGCACACATCAGCTGTTGTCTGCTGTGATCAATTACCTCAGATGAAAGTGACAAGGCTACTGCACCTTTACAGTGCAGCATTTCCTGCGCAAGCCCCGGCACAAGGAGTGATGGGACGTCTCTGTCAGCAAATCTATCTCTGGAAATTCAGGCCTCTCAGCTGTGACACATGCTCAAACAGCAACAGAGATGTGACTACGGTATGGAAGAGAGGTGTCAGTTATTGAATGACCCCCTCGTATATTGGTGGAAAAGAATGAGGTGTCAGAACAAAAGTGGTAATAGACTGGAATACATTAAATGATGTGGAGTGTCCACCGGACTGGAACCAATTCTGCCCGTTTCTTTAAAGCTCAGTTGCCCGAGAATCAGCATTGGAGAGTGTACCGTGTGAGTGTGTGTGTGTGTGGGGGGATTATGAGGGGGGAATAGAGATGAGAAATGAAATGTAAACAGAGCAGTTTTTTTTCCTGTATATGGCTATCAAAGAAAAAACATTTGTTTTTTTTGTGTTGTTATGTCAACAAAGATTTAAGAGTGCATCTACAGGACATTTTGTTCTAATAAATTAAGAATTATGACAGAAAATAGTCCCAATGATTGCATAATAAATGCTTTTTTAAACTGTTTTCTGTAGACGTCAGTTAATCAAATCAAGTACTTTCACAATATTTACATGGTTATTTAGCTTCATTTAGAAATATTTGATATTTGCTAAGAGCACAAATGTGACGGTAATTTGCGGCAATTGATGAGCCTGACACTTCAAAGTGCAAATGGAGAAGAGAAAAAAGCCCGCCATCCATTTGTAAGCCTTTTAAAAGCAAAAAAAAATAAAATAAACAAATGTCACCGGTTTGTTATCTTACACATTTGCATGTTGACGCTACCCTTAAGCTTCTCCGCATCATCATTATGGAAAACATAATGCCTCCTGTGACTCTTATTTGTCTGACATTTCAAAAGATTTCAAAGTACATCTACGCTCCTCCCCTTCCTCATCACACACACACACACACACACACACACACACACCAATTCCACACTCTCCTCTCTAGTCTTGTAAATCTCACAGCATCGGCTATGAAAGCTGCTGGGATCTGCTATTTTGTTCTCTTTGGGATTGCGGCGTCTTCCCACTTGATCCAAACAGTCAGCTTAGGGAGCTTGTGGCACACAGGCGTACAAGTTGCCAAGGAGCTGTCACGGAGATGTCCGCACAAAGGATTTCTGCCGCAGACTAGTGGAGTTTGATATACAGAACAGCACTTTCCCTCGGTATTTGAATGTACATAGCGGTGGGGGGTTGATCCAATTGCAGCCCCAGGAAATGCGGCATTTTAAACCAGAAACCCAGTTTAGTAACAAAATGACAGCTTGAAAAAATAAACTGGTGTCGATGAGGTGCAAGATGCAGCTTGACAACACTGACAACTGGATTTATTTAGCAGAGAACAGTTGATATCTGATGCCATGCAAATGAAAATGGGGCAGAAGTAGGAGAAGGCAGTTGGGGGATGATAGCACGGTTATCATGTATTTTTCAACCCAGCACTCGAGACAGGCTGATGGAAAGTGTATGAGAAGCAAGAAGGCAACAACACAAGAAGACAGGAGTTGAAATGCACTGAGATGCGGGGTGTTGTCGTGAATCTTCAACTACAACTAACAATCTGGACTTTATTTTTTAAATCCGAATTCAGAAAAAAAGCCTTCTTCAGTTGCTCCAGGATTCCACCAGCTTTTCTCTGATTGTTAAGATCTAAAATATCTGATTTCGTGGCAGCTTTTAAAAAAAGTTCCAATGCAAGTTGCAATGTTTTGAGGCCTTTCTTTTAAATGATATTGCCAGAGGATATGAATATTGGAAAAATAACTGTGCAACTGTGTTCTTAGTAACCTTACCAAAAGGGCTCAGGATTACAAAAATTCAAACAAAATACGCTTTATTTTCTAAAGCCCAGTTCAGATCAATGATTCGCAACGAGACTGGATGCAACTGCCAAAAGAACTGCCGTAAACGTTCTAAAACTGGGCCGTTCACATCAAAGCAACGCAACGCAGCTGACTGTCTCCATAGCAACGATGCACTGACATACCCCACTACTTCTGCGTTAATACTCATACGTTAGCTAATACTATAACGTTAGTATAAGGGCTAGGTTACATGCATTATCTAGCTGAATTTCTGTTATCGTTATAAAAAGAAATGGATGACAGTGACAGTGACATGCTCGCAATGTTAGCTGTAACATTGATTAATAAATGTTGGGGACAGAGAGTTTGGAAAGAGGGGATCTGGAGCCGTCTTTGGCTACTGCAGCGCCAGAGACAGGGTGCCTATGCCAACTTATGCTGTTTCCTGATTGGCTGAAGTGAAATAGCTACATCATTAAGTTCTACTGCATTTGGAGATTCTTCTTCTGCAACTCCATGCAACGGCTTCAGATGCTCTGCAACTGACCAGTTCACACCTCTGCAATTTTCTCTGCAACATTCTAAAACTATTTTGTTGCGCTGCGAATCATTGATCTGAACTGGGCTAAAAAAGTGCACCCTGGTGATATTTTTTTTTAGCTCCAAATCAGTCAATATAACAAGCTTAAAATGATGAAAGTTTGATGTGCAGATGATTTTGATAAATGTCAGTTACAATGACAAACGCATTGATCACAGCAAAGTCCATGTATTCATTCATTCATTACATTTACACTGTTCTACTTCTTAGAGGCTGCTAAACTGATATAGAATAACTGACAAGAGATTATAATTCCACTGTACAATGACTCTTTGAGATCAGGACTGCATTGGGATTGTGACCCAACGCAAATATGGCAGGAGCGGGCGGTTTAAACTGTGCTGCAGGCGGGAGTGGGCGGTCAAAAAAAAATGGCGGGATTTTCGCGGGATGAAAATTTTAGAAATAAGTCCCTTTATGTGTGTCAGTGATCACACTGTCTTCAAATAACCTTGTTTATTAAGAATAAACACCAGGTGAACCGATTGTTCACAAGTCCTCTTTGCCTACGTGAATGTGAACTAGAAACCCGAGCACTGTTGTTGCCATAGATACGCACACAAGTGCAACAATCAAAATAATATACACAAATAAATCTTACTTGTTATGTTTAAATGCAAAGGAGGAGAACATGATTTCCTTATGTTTATTCCCTGCAGGACGGGAGAAGACACAGAATCAGTGGAACTCTATTGTGCGGGCGGGAATGGTCAGAATTATTGCGGGTGCGTGCAGGAGTGGAAGACGCACATTGCGGCAGCGGGCAGTAATGGTCAGAAATCCAATGAGAGTTGGATTAAGAAAACAGTCCCACCCAGGGCTCTGATCAGCACTGACACACACATCAGTAACGGAGCCTCTGGTTGGTCCACAGACACAGCACAAATCATTCCAAAGATAATAAAAATACAATGTTTAATAAAAAATAAAAGTCCTTAGGGTATATTTTTGATAACGAGGATGCTAGTTTGGTGTACATGATGATGTGGGGGACTGTGATGACTGGTAAAATGTGCGAGAAAATGCCGTGATTGGACTAAATTGCAAGGTCGCACAGAATGGACAGGGATTGGTTATATTTGTGTTCACTGTTGCGATTGGGACACGGCGACTTCCTAGAGGGACTGTTTCTTTCCCTGTGATTCTTAATACCCCGGCCCTGATGATTGTTGTTGATGTTGTTTCCATCGGCATGGCCTTGATGATTACCGGCGCACCAGTGTCATTTAGTTTGGACAGGTTGGGTTCAAGTGTTGGAAAAACTCCAGAGTGAATCTTCAGCCGCTGTCCATCTAATGGCATCGGAGGCAGCAGCGAACTCCCCGACCACAGACAGCACTCAATCAGTCTGAGCCTTCAAACTGACCTTGCTCTGCAATCATCTAGCTACAGGGGATTAGGCAATCACTCAAACCACCTGGAAAGGACTGTTTGTTCACATCCCACAGCCTCCATCATATCACGTATATACTGTACGTCAAAGCTCCTCTTTTCCTTCTTTTAAGCCCTGAGATGCATCAATATCTCTCTGATGAGCGGGCAACCCCACTGTTTCATACAAACAAACTCACAGTGTCAATTGTTCATTTATCCCTTTCATTCTTTAGATGGAGGCATGCCTATGCACTCCTAATTGGACATTGTTGCTTGATTATATCTATTATACAATCAGGATAATGAGGGACTTCACAAGAGACATCCAGCCTCGCCTGCTTTTGGCAATAACACGTACAGAATATCAAGTTTTGCTCATTACTGTACATCTCCGTTTTTCTCTCCGTTTTTCACGATTGTTTGTCTTTGTAATTGCTGCAGTCGTCAAAAAGTCGTCCCCGCTTTCTGACACTTATTCCCACCAGAGGAAGGGTGTCATGGAAGCGTCCCCCCACCTACCCTCCTCCACCCGACAGCATCATCAGGTCGCTTTGTGACAATTATTCCCCCTTCTCCTCCCTGTGGCTTTCATAGTTTACTGTTTAACGGCAAATGAGAAGATCAAAGAAAAATCACGGCTCAAAGTCACGCTGATATGGTTCTGTTTTTCTTGCCTTCGCCGTGTTGTTTGGTGTCATCATTAAATATTAAATTTGATAAATTCCATTTTTATCATTTATCTAAAAATGAAGCCCCTCACAAAATCATATCCACTTAATTTAAAATCAAGTCCAACAAAAATGTCCTCTTCTGTAAAAAAACCCCATCAATTTCAGCGTTTGTTTCCCACGCTGTACATGTTATGTTGGAGAGCGAAACAGCATCCTTGATCGCGCCGTGTGTCAGAATGGACATGTGTCGTTCAGTGGAAGCACTTGCAGCGAATAGCAGTTAATGAAAAGCGTGGCTGTGCTTTTAATTCATTCCTTTCATTAGAGCACTTGCTCACTTGATCTAGCGTTCAGCAATGCGTCACTGAATAGCTGAATGGAACTACATCAGGGCTAAGCACATAGCAAAACAGCTCGGCGGAGTGAAGGAGCATCTAGAAATGCTGGCATGTTTCAGCACTGCTGGAAGTAGAACAAATACTCAGTGCTTCTATAGAAACCAAACTGCGTTACATTTGTGAATAGTCAGAATTTATCGTCCTTAAAACTTTAGTTTGTCTAACAAAGCCTCCTCTTTGGAAGTCGATGCCCTTGAGAAAGTAAAGTGAACTCGCAGCTCCAGTCAGACGCTCAGTGACAAATGTCAGTGCATGAAATATGTTATGCATATTCATTAAAACCTGATGCCAGCTGTTTGAACGGAGCACCTAGAGCACCTACTCAAAGTCAAGCCTTTGCAAAAATGCTAATACATGTGGTGCTCGTATCTTTATGCAGCACAAGAGTTAATTTTGCGCGTCCTCGCGTCACTGGTATAAATCTGCTGCAGTAACTCGGCACCATCTGACCAAACATGGAAAAGAAAACGGAGCAAACTCAGGAGTGACTTTTCAACTCAAGACACCAAACATCAACTCTGCTCATCCCTTGACTCGCAGCTAAATGTCAATGTGTTACTACGAATGAGAGGAACCGTCTGACAGTCGTTTCCAATCGCCCCTCGGCATCTCTTTCATCATCTCTGCAGAGTTCTTTGTTTCAGATGCAAAACTCCTGATACATTCCTTCAACCAATTACTGGCCACATTAGGCTAATTTTCTCCCAGCGCTGCATTAGCATTCTGAAAGAGACAGGCGACAGTGATGTCAGTCATTAATCATGGCCCAATGAGGGCTGTCAGAGCATTGTCATGCTTGTCAAATGTCTGCTCTCTAAACTCCCTCCAGTTATCAAATCCAGATCTCTGACCCACCTGCGAAGCTTGACAGAGCTGGAGGTGACCTTTATTTGAGCAGGTAGAAGCGTGGAGGAGGGGTGCGTTTATCTGTCTCCTTGTCCTTCTTCCTCCCGCACGTCACTCTCTCTTTCTCTGCGTGTGTGTGTGTGCATGTGTGTTTTCCGTTGTCTAAGATCTCAATTAGCTAATCACTGTTTGTTGCGCATGCTTTCAGGGTTTCCGTGGGCCGATAAAAACATAATAGCTTACCGAGTTTTAACGGAGGCTGGTGATTGTGTGCAAACATGAAGAAGAGCCCAATGATTAGATAGTGCTAAATAATTCTAATTCAGCTGTGGCGCTGCACGGAAACAACAAAAAACACTGCTGCTTTTCTAGAGACTGCTGACACTAAATCCATGCCAGAAGCGCCAGATGTGAGACAATGAAATGTTTGCACTATTTGAATTGGCTTTATGTCACCTCTTCTTTTCGGTCACTCCAAATAACACCTTGATGTCCATTATCTGCACACATAATTGCTATATTGATTTTCCCTGTTGCTTCTTTCTTTTCAGCTCGCCATGCTTTCGCCTGCCATTGTTCAATAGATGTTCTTGAAAGTAAAGGTTGATTGGAGAGAATAATACTGCTTTTGAAACGAGATTAAAGGACCATGCAAGGGCTTTTGCATATTTTGGCCAATTTGCTAAAGAAATCACACATAATTTACGCCATTGTTATCCATCTTTCAAAGCACACTGGCCTATTTAAGAGTTTTACATTTCTCTCTTGGTAATCATTGGTTTCTGTGCATGATTTACAGTTTCTGTTGTTGTTGCCAGACGGTGATTTCGACAAGTTTATTGGGGAAAAAATGGAGAGCAAAGAAAATCTGGAAAGTAGGAAAAAGATCAATTTTAGCATACCTTCAAATGGCCAACAACGATGTTAGACAGAAAGAGAGGTATGTAGAAAGATAGCACATAAGCAACACCACAGTGTTTATTATTACATTCATTATCAATTTAGTAATCTAGCAACAATACAACAACAAATAGAAACCTCTAACCATGGAAATTGATTATATATTCAAACCACAAACACAACAGACCCTGCGTCAACACTGTTGTTTTGTTTGATCTTCCGGATTTCAAAGAGGAGGGAGAGGCGTCCTACCATTGCAGAGACTCTGACAATAAACTCCATGGAGGAAGAGCTTCAGGGACTTGCTGCCTTAACTGCAGGAAAGCTGCGTGTGTGCTGAACGTGAACAGACTTGTCAGGCACATTGGCTGCCCTGTGATACTGTCTTTAGATTCGCACAAAGAACTCGCAGTAAAAGCACTTTCTCTGATGTACTTCCTCACTGCGAAAGGGGCATGGTATGAACTTAGGTTCTCTTTATTACCTACCAGGGAAGCCGACGCTATACGTGTATCATCTATTTTTTATCGAAGGCAGGAAACCCCTGAGAGGATTCAACACCAAGTTAGTTTTTATTAATTCATTTAAAACAATAAGCATTTCTTTACCAATACAGATTTATTCAAGCCATGCTAGTGGTTAGGCTAAAGACTAATTTCATTACTTTTTGTGACCCTTGTTGTGCAATCAAGATTTTCCATGACCAAATACCAACAAAACATGACCATCAACCTCAGCTGGTCCTTGTGTTTAGTGCTAATTAACAAATGGCTTTCATCTCACCCAACTCATATGATGAACCTAGTAAATATTAGATGCTAAATATCATTATAGTAACAGCATCAGTGTGAAGATGTTAGCATGTTGATGTTAGCACTTTGAAGTTAGCACTTTGGGTGTTATCAGACCATCAGATGGCCTGTTATCAGTTACTATCACTACCATAAGGAAGCTTTAGCTGGGGCCAACAGCACCTAACTGTAGAGGTGAATAATTATCACCCCTGTCAGCCACGTGTTTCTTTCACGCATTCATCCACTCACACCGCGTCCTGATTCTGACTTTCTTCCTCTTTATTTTCCACACTGCCTTGGTTTGCTTTGCTACTGTCATAGCCCCCACCACTTCTTAGTATAAATATGCAACATGATCTCACCCCCAACTTAGATCAGGCTTGGTCTGTGGCACTTCAAACTATGATGATCTAGGTACCACTGGAGAATCAGTTTAGCACAGGCAGGGCTCAATGAATATGCCTGTAAATCCTTCAAACTAAAGGCAGTCACGGTAGAGATAATAAATGAGCAACATTTTACTAAGTAAGGCTTGATAACCAACACCTCACTTTTTATGAATTTTGGACGTGAACAATTATTATCAAGTAGTTAATAGGGGTGGGAATAACAGGGTAACTCGATACGCGATACGTGGCCCACAATATTGCTAATATCACGATACAGCGATTCTGTGATAATCAATGTATTGCAAGACAATCATATGATACATCACGATATCTGACTAGCTGAAAAATACAAAATGCCCCTAAAAAGTGCAAAATTAATGTATTATTAATTTAATTAATTAAAGCAATTAAAATATTGATATTTGGCATCAGCAATACGATAATTGTATCACACCAGTCAGGGCGACAGTATATTGCGATATCAATATTTTGTCCCATCCGTAGTGGTTTATGTTGCGAAACAGTTGCAGTTTGATTATGTTTAGGCTTAGGTCTTAGGTTGGTTAGGTTTATGTACCAAAACTACTTGGCTATGTTTATGAACTACTTGGCTATGTTTATGAACTACTTGGCTATGTTTATGAACTACTTGGCTATGTTTATGAACTAAAGCATATTGTGTAACTAAAGCAATGCATTTGACGTAACCAACAGATGTACGAAACGTAACTAACGCATGTGATCTGACTTAAAAGGAAGCTTGGTTCTTAAAACAAGTCTGCAATGTCTGTTTGTTTCATATGGGAAATGCTACCCGGTCAACTTGATGAAAGTCCCCATGGCGCCAACCGCAAACCCAAGTTTTGATCCATCATACAACGTTGACTGTCTTCAACAGCACATAGTGGACAGCATCGATAAATGATGCTCGAGTGACAGTGTCATGTTTTGACGCATTGGGCCTCTAACCAAACTGCTGTGTTTGATGAGTATGTACAGTATGAACAGGCTGAAAAATGGGTCATTCCACATTACAGATAGGTGATAACAGTCCACTCAGCCTATTAGGAGGTAGAGTAGCACCCACTACCTCATATCCATGCTCCTAATGACAACTGATAACAGGCATTTAATTGGCTGATAACATAGAATCGGCTGGCATTTAGCTGAAAGCAGCGCTGTGCAGAAAGACAGAGCTGCTAGTGTACCGACTCAGTTAATGAAAGTTACTCACTCTGGATCTGGTATGTCGTTCCAAGAGGAAAAAAAGGTCCACAGGAAGTGCTTTGTTTTCTCTATGACAAAAATGTGTAAGAACTACACAGCGGACCGACTTAGCGCGCGAGCTACCAGACCAAATGACTCGTAATAAAACTACACTCAAAACGAGCCAATAATAGGACGAGGAGGACAGCGCTGTACGGCAGAAGTGCCCACTTAGCATCAACAACATCACTAAAGTGATGCAAGAAAATCTTGCAGTGTAATATCTTTGAAGTTCACATTACTGAGTTCTATAACCTTTATTTATTTGCAAATCTTCTCACATCAGGTTTTCAGCGTGTTTGCTATAAGCATTTCAAAATAAAGGCCCACACAGCTGCGTAGACTTTATTTTGCCATGCGGCCTACTGTCTGCTGTCAGTAATTGCTCTCTAATGGCAGGGGGAGATTTTCTGGCAAGGCTTTGGTTCTCTAATGTCCAGGAGGACAAGGTCAATGTTAATTACCACCAATTACCCCAAATTTTGACTAATCATTGGAGTCCTCTATGATGGCGCTGTGTCTGACCCTCATTCAGAACCTCCCATAAATACTCAACTGAGATAATTCTGAATGTGGTTATTCAGAGGGCCGGGCCATATGCTTACCATCATTGTCATGGTGCTCGGTGCACAGGGGGACTGCTTATGCCTCAGTAGCAGAGACGCTGTCACTCCGGAAGAAGCGAGCCCAGTATGAAAAAAACAAAGAAACAAGTGTTTGAGTATGCAGCACTGATCACCCAGATTTCTCACACACTCGGGTTCATCCTGATGCAGCTTTGAGGACTCCTGTTTATGTATTTATGCCGCATAGAAAGTGGAGAGCAGTTTTGTGCAGGGTCCCAGGAGTAATTTCTGCAAAGTGTCCCTAAAGGTTGAGCGGAGATGGGAAAGAAACTCTTCAGGACCTCTGCCCTCTCTGTGCAGAATACCCCACAGAAGCGTTTAGAGCGTGGGGGAGTGGATGCTGTTAGTGGTTTTGAAAGTCACTGCAGGAGGATGAATGTGTTGAAATATGTTGCCTCAGCTTCATCTCTCTTCCTCCTTTGTGTGTTCCCTCTTGTTTTAAATCTTATCTCCTCACTTTTATGGCACAGAATGCATTTCTTTAGAATTTAGTTTTCTTTTGTTCTTCTGAAGATCTCTTTTTTACTCATCCAACGGGGATAAAGAACTTATAAACGAAGGTTAACCTCTGAACTGAAGAAATGAGTCAGCCTTTGCAAACAGTGGTGTTTTTGCTCGTTGTGATGCAATAGTACTTTTAAATGCTTCAAATCCATAGAATCTGTACAACATATGCTCAAAGGTTATGTTGGACTTGTATTTTCATCAGATTTTGCTTAATTACCAGAAAAAACATGTTGATCCAAACAATTCTAAATGTTGAAACATGTACAAATTGTTTCTTGGCTCTCAAAAAAGACTCTAAATTGCAATAGAAAAACTAAATTGCTTTTTTTGCATGTTGTTTTTTCTCATTTCTTGGAGTATCTTCAGATGCTTTATATCCCCAATAGGATCATTCAATAGGATTATTCAAACAAAGACAGAAGACTTAACTTTCTGTTGAAACAAGAATGAAGACTCTAGCTATATTCGATCATTTAAACAGGATCATGACCTTAAAGGTATAATGAGTAGGATTTGTCCTTGCATTTTATCAACACATTCAAACTGGGCCCCTCCTCCTGGGCTCTTTGTCACCAGAAGCTCACTCTCACTCTCTCGTGCAAGAACACGACCACACCGCCGAGCTGACACCGACAGCATCACGGTTACCTTTGCGCTAGAATGCTAAATGCTGGTTACTGTTGTGCTAGCATGCTAACTGGTAATTACCTTTGTGCTAGTATGCTAACCGCTTGTTAGCTTGTCCTACCAGGTTTGAGGCACCTACCTGTCCAACAGAAAGAAGGCCATCTCTGCATCGCTCTTTCGCCACGTTCGCCGGTCTGAATGGGGCCCAGTTGCTAATCTGAACCACTCCCACACTCACCTACACGCTGTGATTGGCTCAGGGAACCACAACAGCGCCCCTCCTGAAAACGTCCCTTGCAAAGCGAAACAACAGAATAGATGCAGAGGGACGGGTCTCACAAGGGTCTGCACACATGCTCACCTTCACACATGTATTATTATATTAATATCCTTTATACAGGTGCGACCAATATATCAGTGTAAAATTCAGAGAGAGAGTTATTGTGTTACGGTATTTCAATCAGGAGAGACCTCATTAAGAGTGTAATTGTTTATTTACAAATTTGGAAAGACTGATGTGTACAAAGTCTTGACACTGGTGGTGATGACAGGATGCAGGATGAGCTGAGGAGCTGGACTTGGACACTGATGAGATGGATTGGAGGTGAATGGGGTGGAGGAGGGTCGCAATCATTGAGCTGAAACGACAAACAGTCTGCGGACGAGAGGAGAACAGCTTTAGGATGATCGGTTGACAGAAGTTGAGACTAACTCTGGTTGGTTTAGTACTTAAATAGTATACGTCCATAATCAACTGATCACCAGACAGGAAGGACAGAGAGAGGGAGAGAGAGAATCTGATATGTGTGTGTGCCATGAATGAATCAACGTTAACGTAGGCTGAGCTCAACTACCACGTCGGTAGCTAGCAAGATTGCAAACTCAACACAGCAAAAACAGACGGTATAGGCTATAGATTGTGTGTGTTTGAAATGTGTTTGAAATTAAAATAAATTGAAATAGGATTGAAACATTTTTATTGATAAATAGCTTTAGAAAACATTTTTCCCTCTGCGATACCCCTAAAAACAGACTGCGTCTTATATTCCGGATTTTACGGTATTTAAGATTTAATTTTAAATCGATTAAAAGAGGATCATCTAAAGAATGGACCTCCCACAGTCCAACGGTTAAATAGAAAATAATATGCATTAGGATTTCCTATAGTTGGTTTCAGTGTTCCTCATCCTCATGCATGCTACAGGATAATAACTTAGGTGAATAAAAGTGTGGTTATGTTTTGTTAAATCATAACAGCAGAGCCGTCAGTGACACGCTTGTATTTGACAGCCGGCAGAGCTGAGTCCACTTTAAAAATGTGTCTACTTGCACAGCGGGGTAATATTGGTTCTTAAGCCACCCTGAGACGGGGCTATCGTCTCCCTCCGAAATCCTTTACATTAGCTTTACATGAGTCAGTCTATTTTCCGGCCAGCAGCATTCCTCTTTGTGTCGGTAAAAATGTAATTTTGTCTTTCAGGGCTTATCGCAACCATCTCATTTTCTTGCTCAGGAAAAGCTTCAGTTTCATCCGTCTGCTGACCTCATTTTCATGGCCCGGCTGAAATCGTGGAGAGGAATTTTCTGTGTGTACACTCAGCTGTCCCTTGGATGTCGTTGGCATGTCTCCGAAGCAATTTTCTCAACTATGAATAATTCACCAGATATTATTCCAAAGGTCATCTTATAGTAATTAGTACCCTGCTGTTGACTAAACAGCCTCAAGGTACCTGATGGCCAGTTTAATTACAATTTGAAATGGGTGTAATGTTTGACAATCTCTATATGTTCTCCTGACACTTCAACAGATGACACCTTGAGAACTAAGTAGGCTTACAATAAGTTGGCTTGTTAGCACATGGGGACGGTGTGTGTGTGTGTGTGTGTGTGTGTGTTTGTGTGTGTGTTGAGGGGGCAACGAGCAGCGAGTCCTTTCTGTTCAAATATGCAGCAATTACTGGAAATGCAGATTGGTGTCGTTGGGTATGCGTGTGTTTTGACAGTGTGGACATCCTCTGCACTGTCACTGTCTCATTATTAGCCAATTACCATGGGAAACTAATGGGGCAGGTCACAGCCGGCTCTCTTAAGGAGATCGGGGACTGAACATATGCTGAAGATGGTGCAAGATGACACAGTCCAGCGAGCCTTTGGCGCGTTACGGGGGACATGACATGGCACTTTGTGTCGCGCGAGTAAGGAGGCAGTGGCGAGAGATCCTGTCATGTCTTGTTGTCGTGAACATCAACCCTGCTGCCCTATACTGTAAGCTTGAGCCTCCCTCTCTCAGGGCTTCTATGTATTCATGAGAGAACAGTGGATGAAGCATTAAGGCAAAAGGGTGTCAGGTATAGCCCAGGGGGAAGCTGTCGGAGCTGTTGCAGAGTTTGCCTCAGAGGCATCAAAGCTCATGGATGGATGGATGGATGGGTACATGCGCTGACGGATGGATGAATACAGGTATGGAAAGATGAATGAATACAAGCACAGATACACATTTTTTTTTTAACAAGCAATGACCAAAAAGTAGGAAAATCAAATAAAAATGCCATGTGCAAAACTCACCTTACCGTTACTGTTTATGAGGCCAAATGGCCACAGGTAATGCAGACAGCCTCGGGGCATCACTGAAGATGCTTAGAGATGATGATGCACAGTGAGGCTAAAGTAAATTAATGATGTCACTCTGAACAGCCACAGCACATGAATGAATAGATAGTCCTCTTCTACTTCTGGCACAAACGTACATTTACTTCTTGGCCCCAGAACCAAAAGCTAAAATTAAGCTTTATTGTGTTCTATTGATTTTCCTCTGAAATTTATAGGCTACTTCCTTGAGTCTTCGGTCTATGCTGATATGATAATGGCTGGACAGTCTAATGAGTGGAGGAGCGACCTTGTGGCGGGAAGCTCATTGATTAGTATTGTTGGAGGAAATCAAAAATGTAGGAATGGATCGATGAGTCCTCTGCCCTTCCTAAACAGAAACCATCAAAGTGCCCTTTAGACTCTGAAGGTGCTACTTGCTAACTGAATAAGTTTGTTCTGTAAAAATGGAGCATCCTAAAATCTAGAGCAGAGACGAATCTGCTTTTGTATCATCGACGGTGTAAAAATATTGGTTAAAGCTAGATGCCATGTACACATCATGTGGGATGGGAGAGAATATCCTCATGGTTACAGCTGGCACGTGTCATAATAAATTACATATAATGCCGCTGTAATCAATATTATTATATTAACAATGGATCACATGACTAATTGCGTGTAACAGCGGTCGCAGTCGATAAACCCACAGGAAATTATCACCTCACTCTGCAGTTCCATCAGCTCTATGGATCACTGGAGTGTCTTTCAGCTCTTTGTTTCGCAGGAGACGGTTCTTTTTCAGTGGAGAAAAAACCCCCAAATGTGCTTAATCTGCCTCCCCAGCATGAAACAGGCATAGTCAGGGAACTAGCTGGGAAACATATAAGAGAATTGGAAGCTAAAGATCCAGATTTGTCCTCAGGGCTTGGAGGAGACCAAAAACAGAGTTAAAATGAGAGTTAATTTTGGACCTGGTGCCGGAGAAAAAAATCCATAGAAATGCTGAGGTTGTTTATTATATGCAGGATATGATTATGAATCTTTTGTTATTAATTGGTATATATCAGATTGATATGGTGATGCTATGTCTGCATTACCATAACACTTTTTTTTCTGGCCTTAAGTTGCCCAAAAAAGTCTTTTTATTGCAGTTTGTCTTAAATCCACAACCTCAAATGTTGGACTCCAGGTCCCATACATTTCTCACACACTCTGTTTGTATTAATATTAAATGTGAATGTTGAAAATTCTACATAAAATTTGTTATATATGTATATTTGTGATTTGATGTGAAACACCAACCAACATTGGGTTGGCTGATACCCGTCGTGGCAGAAAAAGAAAAGCTGTAGTTTTGGCTGTCAGTACATCAGTCGCTCCAGGAAGTTGCGATGTTGTGTTCCCGCCAATTCCCACCAATTCAGGCCAATCCAACCAATTGCTGCATCTTTTTCTCGACCTTGCAATTTTGGCCAATTGCAGCAACGTTTGCAACAACTTTCGCCAATAATCCTATTTCCACGCATGCGTGAAGTGTTTTTGTAGTGAAGCAGACAGCTGATTGGTGGGATCATCTCTCTTTCATGAGCTATTGACTGCAACAATCACGGAAAATGCCCGCGAAATCCTGGAGGGACTGGTATATGTTGACTGAAAAGTAATCATTGAAGGAGCAGTGCGTAGAATTTTGTGATATCTAGCAGTGAGTTTGCAACTGACAAGTTCTTTCTGACTTTTCCCCCCAGACATGTCGGTACAACATGGCGGGCCCAGTTGATGAGACCAGCTTCCTGTCCGCCAAAAAAGAGGTAAGAGAAAACAAAGATTGTTCTATTTAAGTGATAATGCACACATTGGGACATACTTATGAGTAAAGATTCTGCCATTAGATCCAATCTTAAAAACTAGACCAGTTAATACAAAAGGGAGATATTGTGTTACTTACCTTGTTTGTTTGACACAGAGGATAACAGATTTACTCATGTTGTTATTACTACATGTTATTTGTTAGTTAATATGCTCATATTTAAAATATATTACAGCATTATGAAACATATTTAACCCTTAGCTCTCAAAAGATGAGAGCAGTGATACAGCCAGAGAAAGCGGCTCAGTCCTTTAGCTGAAGTGTGAAAGTAAAACCATTTAATGAGCCTGCTCTCTCCGTGGTATTTCCGTGTTTAATAAGGGTTACATTTTTTTCTTTTCCCATAAATATACAACTATATGTCATAGGTTGAATTGTTTCCCCGAGGGTATTCATTTCCACAAATGATGAAGGTGAAATGCCATGTCCAATTTGATGGCTCTTATATCATTACCTTGTAATTGCCATAATTGGAATACAGCGACAGTATGCTCTCACGCCACATCTATCACTCATGTGACAATGCTCTCAGAAAAGCCCCAACCACACCACCGTGTAAAGTGAAGGACAGGCGCGATCCGTGTGTACTTTGAGGACTCAATATTTAATGGCTCAAGTAAAATTCAATGACAAGAAAAATCATTTCACCATATGGAAGGTCATTTTTTTCATAGATTTCAATGGGATATCTTACAAAGGCATGACAACACAGACTGTATAGCTTTAACTGACCGTTACAGATTTGCTGGCAAGCATCGAAGCCTTCTCTCGAAGCAAACTCCACCCGACTCACTGATGACTATTTTACAAGCATATACTTAAGTCTTATATTTTGATATAGTTTTTGTACAAGATACATTTGTGTACACAAAATATTCTGGCAAGGTGCACGCCAGGATACACACACGCGCACGTACTCACTCGCACATGCAAGGAGACACACACACACACACACAATCTCCCTCACACACACACAAGGTCACCTATAAACACATTCAAACACACTCATCAATATTATGCATATGTATCCATTTACATTACAGAGATTGTCATCTCATCACTTCATATGTTTTCCCTTTTTTTTTTGCTTTATAACAACATTGCAAATTCCAGTTATTCGCCTGTAGCCATTTGTCTTTACTGTATGTGTCCTTCCAGTTTGTAACCATTCTCAGGGGCACTGCTATGTACAGTTTAAATCCAGTTTACCTGACGGTTTAGATATCGGTGTGTATGTAGAGGCATAAGTGGTACGCACACTTTACAAAGTTTGAATGTGTACACTGTGTAACATTAGATTTGTTCCATTAGACAGACAAACAGGTAGAGCAGTAAACATCAATACTGACACTGAATCTAATGATGGATGCATGAACTACACAGTCAAAGTGTCAAAAAACGCCTTGTGAAAGTCCAAACAGTTCATGCAAATTATGGTAATCATGACGCACACTTTGAATAGAAAAGGTCTGAAAATAAAAAAAGCAGTCTTCAGCTTTATGTATACTATCTTTACTCTTAGAGGGATTTAGAAAAAATATGAAAAGAACAGTGAGAGCAGAAACATGCAAAGTGAAAACCACTTATCACCCAACTGTGTGTTTCGCGAAAGATGAAAACCTCTTGACACGGACCAACACTACTCGCTCCCCCCCTCCGAAAAACTAAACCAAATGCACATTCATATGGTATGCTCTTTGCCTGAAAATTAAATTAATACAACAGCACTAGCTTTGCCTCTAAAAGGGCATATGATAAAATCAAACAGGACTGCAGGAGACAAAAAAGTCATGTTAGTATCAAAAGCAACATCCTACAGATACATTCATGCAGTTATTATTCTATCCCCTCTAGAAGTCTTTCAATGAATGCAGCGGCTGCAACGTTACGGTACACAGGAGTTATATGGGCAGTCAGTTAAAACACAGTGAGGGTTACAGAAAGGTAATATTGTGCTTACTGTACACATGTGATTGAGTAATGCATTTAAAACAATCACATTTTCATTACAGTGTGACAGTGTAGTATCCCACGTTTGGTGGATATTCCTTCATGATATAAGGAAGGCCACAATTCAGTTTCGTAAGCAGATAAGTGTCCATAACTGTTATTGTAAATTAATTGCAATGTTTCTTAAAGTGGTAATCTCGAAGATTTCTGTTTCGTTCTCTTTGGCGGCACCGATAAAACGGTTAAATAAACGGTAATTGCGGGAGCACGCTTCCCAGATATCCAGACAGTGTTGCATATGTGACGTCCACGGTTGGCTCCGGTTGTAACTCTTGATTTGCCTTCATCTGAGCGCCGAATTTGTTTTTTTTTCTTTGGATTTTCACTTATTGTTGAAGTTGTATCTGTCGTCATCGATCTTTTCTTTGTTTGTTCAGCCATAGTAGATTACTGTTTCCTCGCAACACTTGCAGAGACCGGAAAAGCAGCCGCTTAGCTCCGCCTACCCTCTCTGGCAGAACAACCATTGCTGGCTGATGGAAAATGCGTCACTAACTGGGCGCAGCTTTTGATTTTTTTTTCCACCAAAGTCAACACAGACACCCAGTCTGTAATTCTGCAAATGCAAAGGCTTTCATCAGTGGGCCATAGGCTCAATCACCATTGTGTCACCTCATTCGGTGTACATTTATTTACATGAAAATCTTCGAGATTATCACTTTAAAAACCTCGTTCTTATTTTGCAGAATTGTTTTAGCTGAGAAGATCCGCCCGTTAATTTATCTGCCCTACTTATTCACTCGCTTGTTGAGACAGGAAAGACTTTTGAGGCATTTTTTGGGTCATATCACAAGTGTCGGATATTAATTTTCAGTGACATCATGATGTATGTTCCCTTTGATATTCCCTCCTTTTGATTAAATATGTATCCTTTATATCAGTTGATCTATCCTATAAGAATGAAATGAGATGGAAAGCGATAGAGGGAAAAAAAGCAGTATTACTAAATGAGCTGAAATTGGATTCCCAAACGGGGACGTTTTCATCAACCGATGTTTACAGCGAATTTTTCTTTAGGTTGCTTGTTTTGAATTACTTTCATTTTCCTAATTGACTGAGGTGAAATTGAATTGGCCTTTTCCGTGTCCTTGACATACGGTTCCTATAAGCGATCATTTCACTGAGTCTCAGACACATCCTCTTTTATAATGACAAGAGTCCTGACCCTAAGTAACTGAGAGAATAGGTGTGGTAACTTAAGAGCATGCAAACACAATTTGCCTCGCGCCTTCCCCCGAGAACGGCGCGTTGCATTATAGATTTAGGCCTGTTCCCAATTTGCAAGATGGTACAAGAAAATGAATCGCATGAATCATATAGCTTATGATGTAGACACCTGGCTGGGATGTTACTGGGAAGAAAAATGGATATCAGCAAAGTCACTTATTGCTGTAGCAATAGATTATACTGCGCCCAATCTGTTACAGCAGCAAGTTAGTCTGAAGTAGTTATCATCATCAGTACATTTTACACACACAGGCAGTGATGCAGTGTGTGTGTATGATGAAAACCGTGGTGAGGGGCAGCCTGCAGGGAGGTCCTTTCAAATAGTGCCAATGCCTATTCTAATGATAACTGCAAAAATAACATTAACATCAATAATTTAGTTAGACTCGGGGCCCTGAAGAAATCCTCGCGCCCTGGTCTTTTATTTCAGTGTCAAGGGTAAAAAATGAAAACAGAAACTTTGCAGCCGAACTGATTTGCATAAAATCACACAATAGTAAATAAAAGCAAGAACAATATGTGCTATTAATGATATCATGGGAATAGAGGGAGCGCATAAAGCTGCTGTTTCTGAGTCACCTTTTCTCTGCCTTTGTACATGCAGAGCATGTTTCTGGCCAGCCAAGAGAACCGATCCAGACCTCCTAACCACAACGAGGATCACTACAGACATCACACATCAAAGTAATTAGACCGAGAATTTCATAATTGGCTCCGTAGCTGTTATCGTGTGAGTGTTTTTGAGCAGCAGAATGTGAGAAATAGAAACAAAAGAAAGGAAACAAAGAGTACGTTTCCAAAGCGCATCTGTCTGCGCCTTTCAAGGCTAAGCTACTGAGATACTTACTGAACGTTTTCTTAATAGAGTTGGCAAAGATGGAGCAACCGCCATATGGAACTCATCTTTCTTGGGTGTGTGTGTGTGTGCAGGAGTTTTTTTCTCTGTGCTAATTTGTGTACTGGTCCGTGGTGAAAATGCAAAATGCGAGAGATTACAGGTGTTGTCTACCATTGGCCTAGATATGCTTTGTAGACTTTTTTTTTCATCTGTCTGCAGTCCCCTGACCAAAATAGACTTCTGAAACACGTTCAAGCAAGACAAAAGAAACATCTCCCACCACCAAAGGAGTTTGTGCTGCGTGTTATATAGAGCCATATTTCACTAGAACATGAACAGAAACATCATCCACCCAGAGCTCATAAGTAACATTTAGCCCGATTTAGCTCACTCAACACAAAGTACTGTAATTGCATGTTTTTCTGCATGTGGAAATGATCTTTTAGGACAAGCTGGGCCCAAGGAAAAGCGTACATTGCCTTTTCATATCACTAAGCAAACATCACCAAACTGAAGCAAAATTTCTTTTTTTTTCTGTGAATGAACTACTTTGGTATAGAACTACCTTTATTAATTATACATGGGCCTGCTGTGTTATGTCTTAAACATTTCCTTTCAAGTGCGTTAGCTGGCAGACTGATCCCATGTGACTTTGTCTGAACAGCGTCGTCATGATGGAATCCATGCTCAGATGTCTTCATTAGCTGGTCGAAGTTATTCAAATGTTGCATACCTCCACACGTACGCGTACATACCGATCATAAAGTCACTGACAAAAAGCCGTCTATGGATTGAGTCACATGTATGTCAGGGCAATGAAGGTCTGTCTTTCATTCTTACAACTGGTGCTCATGTAAGAAGGAGCCGCTGCCCCCGCCGGTGGTCTGCTGCCCGGGGGAGGAGAAGCTCGCCAGGGGGATGACCTTGACAGGGTCCTCCTTCTTACTGCTGCAGTGTCTATCCAGGGTGTTGTAGAACTGCGGCCGGTTGATCCCTTTGTCCAGGTCATCTTTTTTGGGCACGGACCTACCCAGCGTATGGCGACCATCCATGACCCCGAAGCTGCCCATGTTAGCCTTGGCTCCCCGGGCGAAGCTCTGCTGGAAGCCAAAAGAGGGCATCGCAGCGGTGATGGCGGCGGCGGTTGGGGTGGTGGAGGGGCTGTTGCTACCGGACCCTTGGAACTGGGCCAGGGCTGGGGGCATCCAGCAGCTGTCAGAGTGGCCCAGTATCAGACACTCCTGGGTGCAGGTCTCAGAGGCCTCGGCCAGGGCTTTCTGCAGGTTCACCTCGATGGCTGTAAATAAAGAGAAGAAGACAGAAGAAAAGAAACAACATAGTTAATCCAACATGTCAGAACAAACAAAGAGTAAACAACAAAGCGACAATTTTACCGGGCTGCTGTAAAACAAGTGGCTGAACTCATGAATCAAAATGCTAACAGAGGAGAGTTGTCACCTTTTCTGTGGTTGACCCACAAAATGTCAGCCTTTTAGCGAAATGAAAGTCAGTGATAAATGTTTCATTTCATCTTGTAATGAGAAAAACACCAGCAGAGCATTTAATTTCCATTGGTATTCCCATGCCTCGGTCTGTTTACCTACAATATGCAAGGAATTCCCTGTAGCTTAATTAGAGTTAGGAAAAAAAATGTCTCGCTGTTTGTGTCTCGCATTGGCTTTACTGTATTAAATATTTAATGAACATCTTAACAAAGCATTGTTTATTTTAAGCACTGTCAATGTGGCGCACCTTAAACCCGTCTGATCTTCCAGAATCCGAGATAAATCTGGTCAAATAACCAAACTCAAATACTCGGAAAAAAACCATTATCCCAGTTTTCTGTTAGCATCTTTAGCATATTCAGATACAATTAATATGCACGGTTAATTGTGGCAGCATTTAGGTTTCAAACATTGAAGGGAAGAAACCCCCCCCCCGCCCCCCGAAAACTGAACGAGGATGCGTCTGGCCAAGGCGAAGCACTCAAACTATCTTATCTCATTATCCCTGCGCTGACATCACATGTGGAATGAGTCTGGGATGAGGCCTCAGCATTGAGCCTCAGCAATAAAGCCTGTCAAGCCAGATAATTAGAATGTAAAACAGTGCGCACCAAGGCAACCAGGAGCCCGCGGTGTTATGTTTCCTAGGCCATGCGAAGGAAAGACAGTCCTCATTCAAACATCACATCGCTCCTCGAGGCTTCAGCTTCAAGCTGTCATGTAGAAATTATTTAGTATATTTGCATAAGTAAGAATGATATAAATAATTAAGTGGCCTTAGACCCTAGTACACAGGGACAACTTTCTTTCACACACAGTTCTGCTTTCTTTGTGTAATTCTATTCCTGCTCGCAACCGGCTTTATTATTTTATTACATTCTGCAAACGAAGATTCAGAATAGTCCACATAAACGATACAAGTCCGGCCTCCCAAAACTATCTAGATTGTCTCGCTTTTTTTGTATTTCTGTGCCATCGCAGATTGAACATCCCAGCGTCAACTTTAATTACGAGCGCAGTGTCTGAAAATGAATCGCCTGGTATAAATTGTGAGGATATATTTGGAGTACCCACGTGGAGTCAAATCTGTCCTCTCCATATTGAACTGGAGCCTTGGAGCAGGAGTGTATAAATCCCCTGGGCGGTAAATGTGTCACCTTTCAGAGGGTCACTAACTTCATTAAGGCAAAAATGGATGCTGCTTTCTCATTCTCTGAGCTAGCACAATAGGGCCGAGCCAAGTCTCGGCCGTGCCCTGACTCAATCTCTCTGCGAGGGTTTTCTGCTGCTGGTAATGCTTTTTTTCGAGGTACTGCCATTTTTGATGAGGTAATGCTGCTAGCATGAACTTCTTATTCCACAAGCATGCACAAGGACACACAAGGAAAGTGCTCTTGTTCCTCACAGAAACATTTAAAAGTGCTTCTTTGCCAGATTTCCACCACCCACCCCCAACTTTAAATTATCAGTGCAGCCAAAGGGTGAAGCTGTCTTTAACCTAGCGTACTTTCAGGTAGTCTGTGGTGCCGTGACTTCACACAGCTTGAACTCACAGCAGTTCTGTGTCAACAGCCTTCAGTGCCTCCAATTTTTTATATGCAATATTTCACATCCAGCCTTTCCAAAAGACACGGGCCTGTACTATTTTCTATTCCGGGGGGATAGTTTGGAAAAACGGTGGCGGGTTTGGGAGGGTGGGAGCGCGGCGTGAGTGATGTCGCTGACAGCTCTGGCTGCTTTCGTCAGCTCGAGGTACGCCGCAGCCTGCTTGTGATGCCGCTGTCTTTTGTATTCAGGGGAAACAACTGTACCCTGCGGAGCTTTCGGGAGGAATCACACATCACTGACGCCCCGAATCCCCTGATGCTGAGAACATTCTTTTCTACTTTCCTTCAAGGAAATTTGAATGGCAGACAAGTGGGGATAATGGCAAACAATTGGGTGTAATAGACAGCACGACTCGGATCAGACCTACTGTTCTCATTTGAGATGTTTCATCTTCATGGTGATGTGCTTGAAACAAAACTGTGATTCCTGCTCAGTTTCTCTGTAGAGTTAACTGAACATCTAATACAAGCTCACCTGCAATCACCCTGCTTAACTGACTGCCGTTGACTCCTGAAATGAAATGGTATTCAAATCATGTTCTGATTCCAAACAGCCTGCATGCTAATTTGACTGCTCTGTTATAAGCTAATCTATTATCCATGGTCGTGTTGTGTATTTCTAGACACCCCGCAGTGGCACGGCTTTTCTAGTTGATCTTATGGTCATATGCAAGGTCAATACCGGTGGTAGCCTACAGCAATCTTGTTCTGCAACATCAACACATCCTTTGGCCAGCCAGAGATCGAACACCGCTGCATCCACCTTCAGCTGACCTTCCACTCGTGCGGTCAAACATTACAGCTTGTATAAACATTGAACATGTGTAAGAGAAAGGTTTTAGAGTGCTGCATGGCACGAAAAGCACCTACAAAGAATCTGGGTTTTTTTTGCACTGAAAGAAAAATGCTCAATCTGCCTGGAAACAACGTGGGTGACCAATGTGCCAATGCTTTTTATGAGTGCATGAAATCCTTTAATTGAGGGGGTTGGATTTTGAAAAATAGAAATATTTTGCAATCAAGTCTGATTCAGTCGCTGTACAAAACATTTTTAAGACTTATATTATTATTATAATATTAGACATATTATTATATTCTAATCTTCAGACTTTTAAAGAGGGGGTATATGATTTTCTCATTTTAAGACATACATAAAATGTTACAATGATGGATGTGGGAAGTTTCAAATCTGTAGGTAAAAGTATGTTCTTCTCCGCTCAGTCCGCAGGCTGCTGTGAACGCCAGGTGTCGCACAGTTTTTTTGTGATGTCACAACGTGCGGGCCTCAGCAGGCTTCAAAGAGCTGGCCAATCAGAAGAAAGCGGGCTTGTAGGGGCGGGGCTTCTTAAAGGGACAGAGATGACTGAGTCGTTTCAAGCAGGCACAGAGCACCAGTGTGAGAAAAACGAGTTTTTTTTAACTGTTAATTATGCTAAGCTACTCCACAGGTATCACAGAGTGAAACATGAAGCTCAAATTGGCATAACACCCTCCCCTTTAACTATTTTAGGTCTTTAGCAGGGAATAAATGTGCACCAGGCTCAGTGTCTTTCAATCTTTTGCAGCCCAGTACACCGTGCAAACAGAGCCAGTCCTAACAAACCTCCCTCAATGTCTATTGTATTGGTTCGACTTATAGTGTACATGAGTTAAACTTATTTTGTTTAGCCCCCGCTCAAGCACACTTTGTAATATCCCAGTCAGCGGGCGTGCAGGTGATTCACTGGCGATAAAGCCCTCTTAAGTGTAGCTTTGATACCGAACCATCCCAGAAAACAAATTCACATTCTAATTTAAAACAATTAACAGCCGTACATGGCACACCTGTGTTTCCTCTACAGCTTCCTATAACAGCGGTGGATATACTGCAGGGTTACTCTGCTTACCGTTGCTGTGTGTATGGCCATTCCTGCCTTGGATATTAATTCAGGGTTGCAATGCTGGAATAATAAGCAGGAATACAAATTTTCAGGCCCACACTGCTGCATGCTAATGCTGAGTTACTGTACACAGTTGGTAATATAAAGATAATTGGTTACATTTTGGCATCAAGGTAATTTTATAATGATTTGATTTAGGTATGATGAACAGTGCGAGGTTGCGTCCCGCGAGGACGCTCAAGTGCTACATTACAAAGCTGTACTGTTTGACATTTTGTGTCTTCATTATTATATGTTTCTTTTTTATTATATTGGTATCAATCTCACTCCCCCCCCGATGGTCGTTAAGTCGACTAATGCAAATACATGTTCTGACAGGCAGGAACACTCGCGCACAGCTAGGATGCGCATTAGCCGGCTGATCAGGACCTCTCAGCACAATGCGATGAGATATTTAACATGACAGTTGATGATATTTACTGACAGAGCTAGTTACATCTTGATGAGCTTCACATTAAGGTCTGCACACATATCACGGTTCGACTTATTATTTCAGCATGCGCAAACTCATTATTGCTAATTAAAAGGATAATTGCATGCATCTAGGCCATTAAAATCCTCAAACAGCCATCAGGAAGGTGGACTAGGCCCCTGACTCATCCCACTGCGGTAATTGGTGCAGTGTTTTCAGAGTTTTAGCCTGAAACCTGTATGCATCCAACTTAAGGATTGTCAAAAGAAGCTTTATCAGGCCTCGCAGACTGCCTTTATGTAAGCATTGGCATGGCCGTATTTGAAATGTCTTTATACGCCACATGTACGCTGCAGCGTGATTTAAGAGGCTCCACAGCCAACGCATGACTGCGGTATAGTCCCCTCTGCTGAAATCGTGTAAATCTATATATTTGATCTATTGGACTCAAGCTTTTTCTTTGCTTTCTCTTTATTGTCTAGTGTGTGATACATGGCCTGTCACTATGCAGCACGGCTGTTTTCTTCTAACACTCACTGCAGAAACTTGAAAGCTCAAAAGTTTGTTTTTTTTCGACTCACAAAAGTGCAAAAGTTCAAACAAAATCCGGAATGTAACTACGCCAAGAAAATAAAACCCTTTCAGCGCCCAAGGCATTATCACCTGCAGACCTGCCCCTCTTAGTGTCAATTAATTTAGACTCAACAGGTTTAATGGTGCCAGAAAATAAAGGGAAAAATGCAAAGAGGCTTACGCTCAGCGTTTATGAGATGTTTAAAAAAAGGAGGACTCGTCTTTCATCAAGGTTTTTTTTTTTTTTAGAACCATCGCGGTGAATACAAGTGCTGCAGCGATCACGAGAGCAAAAATATTATCATTATCATATTATGTGTCTGATAGGGGCTGAAATGAGACCGAGTGTGAGAGAGGAGGAGATGCGACGGGTACACGAGCACGTGTCACGCGTCTGCAGGGAGACCAAAAAGACAGAAACACAAGAATATGGAAGATTCTTTCAAACAAATAGAATCTCAGTAGAAATAATTGGGTTTGTAATTACCAAGACTTTATCACTTCACACGGCCTTACGCTCACTCCAAACGTACAATCTGGATAAGCAAATGGATGGCCATTAATAATAATAGCGCTATTAAAACCCCTTGGTGTTGCACTGAAAAGAGAGATGCCATTACTTTCATCACAGCTCTGGCAATCATCATTTGAAGGAGAGACTAATGTCTCACTTTCACAGAATTACAAATACGAGACAGGTCCGCTTAAACGCTTGATGCATTTCACCATTCTTCCTGCTTTCTCCAGGCTCTTATTTATGATGCACGCTTATGACTGATTCATAGTTTTGATGATGTGTACTCGCAGATGAATTCATGTTCTATTCACGACAGCGCAAAGCTCGTGAGAGTCTGCTTTCTGCAGGAACGAATGCTATATGCAATACTTATAAGTGCTGCATATACACGAACACGACTTTAACAATGAAATAAGAATATGCAGGCTGGGAGACAAGGTCTGCAACTGCTCCCGGAAAGAAAAGCCTGTCTCTATGGCAATGAGTCTGAAAATTAACTTTTCTCTGCACGTCAGACTCAAAAGCTATTTGGCTTTCTTTACTTTTATCAGGAGGAGGTACAGTATAATCCCTGGCGAAGGCAATAAGAGCTGTCATTGTCACCGCTGACAAGGGCGTAGGGGAGGACGTAAATATTCCATTGTAGCAATAAAAACTTGGCGTGCTCTTTGGAAGGCAAAGATCAACAGTGCCGCAGAGGTCAGGGGTGCTCTGTAGGAGGCTGACATGTATTAAGTTCTATAAGGGAGCCGTGCTGGCTCACACAGCGTGTGTGGACTTTATCAACGGGGTTTTATTATAGAATGTGGAGGGAAAGTATCTCTGAGCAGCCTGCCTCCATTTAATGGCTACTCTCATCAGCACTGAATGCTAATGAGTTACCTGCAATAATGGCCGAGTGGATTTTCCCCACTCAAACATAAATTCTGCGTCGCAGTGATTCAAAGTGAGATATAAGAAATGCCATCGCTCCTCTTTTCAACTTTTTCAAACAGACGTAATGAATGGCCTTTTTTAAAAGGAGACAATGGCGCTGATAAGAGGGGAGCGAGGTTGTCCATATATACTCAAGACTAATTACTTTTGATGCATTTACTGAACGCGGTGAGTCTCCGAGCCACATACGTATTTATCAGCACTTGCGGGACCTATACAGTTCCTCGCCTGTAATCCATCTAGCCTTGTCTCCTCTCGACCCCTTCTGCTTTCCCAGTGTTTGACCCATTGTAGCTGAAAGTAATTGCAGGCAGAAAACAACATCTAATGATTACTTTATCTGGGAGTCTGAGAGAGAGTGAAAAGTCACAGACAGGTACTTTCAACAAAAGGAGGAGGCCTTTTTGTTCCCGACACACAATTTCAGACAACAAAGAATATTATTGACTTGGCTGAGATTAGAACACCAAAACAAATGACAAAGCACAGAGAGAGGACAAAGTGCACAAAGAGAGAAAGGATCCCTTGAACAACTCGGCGCAGAGGCACTTGCTTTTTCCTTTTTGTTGCCATTGATTAAAAGTAGGTTGTAGGTTGAAGCACCCATTTCTACCTCCCGAATATACAACGGCGACACAATGCACTGATTCAATTTGATGTAAATTCCTTTATCTCCAAGTCACCTTTGTTGTCTGCGGTGGGAAAAAAAACACCTAAAATTTTCATTTCGCCTCAGCATAAAATGTTTACCCCGACATCAACAACAGCATTCGTGTGATTTCCATCAACAGAGCGCGCGGTCGGGAAGGTAGAACACAGAAACAGCTTTCCTCCTGACACTTGACTTTTTGTGTGTGACATTGCTTGATTACATCTCCTTCATTATGTCTGGACCACTATTGGGCCTCCCCTCCTGAGGACAAGACACCGGTGTCACCGTCAACACAATCAGGCCTGGCCAAATACCCAGCATGGGCCACATAGATGAGAGGTGCAAACACCATAACAATCTGCAATCAGCGCTCATCACTGCAGTGACACACAAAGGAGGAGGGGGCACACACTTTCTATGGGGGGTAGGAACACAACACACACACACACTGGTGCTCTGAGTTTAACATCTCCTACAAGAAACACTGTTCAATCTCTTCTTTGTGAGTCCGTACAAGATACTGTGATATACTGTAGCCGTGCTGTCTCCGACAAAGAAGCAATACATAAATGCATATTTATAAGACTTAGGAAAAAAATAAAGTGTGAATCCACCTTAAAATTCATTGCACATGGATGGATGTCTGAAAATTTCCATATTGTGTAGATAATGCGAGGCCTGGGAAATGAAAATAAAAAGCGGCGAATGAAAAGGAAGTGAAAATATTTTAGAAGGATTAAGAACAGAAAGAAAAGTCGACTGATTAAGTGCGACCTGACAAAGCTGTGTGATATTTGCAGGGAGATTGGATTGTTCCAGCAGGGATACTGTCTAAACAAGCATGATTTTTAGGAAACGACTCTGATCTAAAAATGTAAATGTCACTTATGACACTCTTAGCTTCCCTTTTAAAATCAAATTAGAGGCAGATTTGGAGCCTAAGCGGGCCCTCGAGGAACCGAACCTGTTGCGTTACGAACAGTAAGACGGGGGCCTCTGCTTCGCATGATGGAGGAGATACTGGAGAGACAAACGGTACAGCAGCCACCACTGTGCTACATCCTGTGTCATGTAACAAGCAAATTCATCACACTGACCCATTGCCCCCAATTATTATGGAAAACAAGAATGAATCAAATTAACATTGAAGAAGCTCTCGGATGTGGCAGCCCGTCTGTATCGCCGATGGATCCAGCAGGAGGAGAAGAGAGGGTAATAAACAAGGTGCCACTGCATATGCTATATATCTTGCAGTCATTGATGATTAGCTCTGTTTTCCCTTAGCCATACATTACTGTTATTGCCTCCATGGCCGGGCAGATAGGAAGTGGATACAAAGGCATCGTGAAGCCCATCTTTCACCGGATAACTGGCAGGCTGAAAACCACTCAGCACCGGCGGCGGCGTGATTTCAGTGCATGAGTGATCTGGGCATGCTGGAAATTGTAATCTCTTATATGACAGAGCTGAGAGGGAGACCTGCTGTACAGGTTGTGTTAGTTTTTTTTTCCGAGGGTGTGTGTTTATTGTACGGCGAGGTTTTTCTAAGTGAAATCATTCAGTGTTGTCTCAAAAAGAGAGCCTCTCTTCAGATGTCAGCAGCTCAAGTCTGGATGTTTTGTCCCTCCAGGCAATCCTGGAAAATGTGTAATCTATATGAGGTGTCAGTGTCAGGAGCAGACACTCATACCATCCCTTTTTTTCCTCTGTCCCTTTCTTCCCCCATCCTACAAATATTTTGTGGACGGCTTAGGCATGAATGCAGACTGTGTACGGTATTAGTCACAGTCATTAGTGCTGAGCAAACTTATATTTGCAGTATCAGTGTGTAGTGTAGCATGGTAAAGGTTTTAGTATGAGGGGCACACTCTCCCCAGATCCCCCTGTGCATGTACACTTTAAAGGTTTTCCTTTTCCGGAGCGCCACAGAGCCTCCTCCGGGGACAACTATTAATTTTTCACCGAAACCTCCCCTGAATAATGAATTCTGTCCTATTTATACGCTGTGATAAGTCCGCTGAATGTCTAAAAAGGGGTTATCATGAAAAGGGTAAGGCTTTCAGAGAAAGACCTGTTCCTGCTTAACATGTTTAATTCATCCGCATCGCTATGTTCCTGAAAGCACGAGAAAAGTCATATAATGTATCACCGGCAAACATGAAAGCGGACGCAAGCGGCACATTCAATAAATCACGGCTTTACTTTTGCTGTTTTGATGTTGACTGCCACAGTCCTCCACCCAAACACCAGCCGCTGGAAGTTCAGATAGATGCCTTCTACTCCTCCAGGCCCTGCTGACAGATACGCTCTCGCTAAAATCACAGAGGTACTCAGTGGCTTGTGTTAATGTCTCTGTCACTACGCACTTTATTTGGGGTGTGCTGAGTGCTGGCATTGTCAACTAACATTCCCCACAGCGAGAGCGACAGATACGATAGACACACGGAAGGAGAGAGAGAGGATGCAATAAGGCAGATGCTGGAACATAAGCAAAAATAGCGTCGAGTTAAGCCCATAAGTAATGCAATAAAACTAAATCTGCTAAGAAAAAAAAACAACTTTTGATACATAAAATAACTGCTGTTGTCACTTTAATTAAGTCATTTTGCTGCTGTTTGTATCTACAAAAAAATACTAAAATCTATTACTTTACATAAGCACTGTAAACTGACGTTAAGACAACATTACTGTCTTAGCAAAATAAATTGTAGCAAATTATAATGTGTGGCGATTTTATTCAATACAATAACTTAACTACTATAAATATCACTGAAAATGTCAAACTGTAAATACAAATACATCTTTCAGATTGGCAGGTTTAAGACGTCACAAACCTGAGGAGCCAATCCTGTTAATGGACGGTGACGCTATGCATATCATTGTGTTGTAACCTATGGCAACCAATGACTGTATATATAGATGGACGACTCGTCTCCATCTGCTCTCACTGTAAGGAATTGATGCGTAAATAGCCCCTGTGATAGGCGCTGCCATCTTGCGATGGTGACGTCATCGAGCCAGAGTCTGCGCAGTAGAGATCGGCAGGTGGAGCTGCGGTAGCCACTTCTGCTAACCAAAACACACACTTAACTTACTGAAAAAAACAGCAAGGATCCCACACGCCGGCGTGTTTAACAGCAGAACAGCTTCTTAGTGTTGGTCCGAAGCAGACGTTCACAGATATGGAAACTTCAATGACTGTAGTGATTGTTTTAGTAACATTTCGCCATTCCTCCTCTACTCTGCTAATCCGGAACAGATCGGCTGCAGGGGCCGTATTTGTCAACAGAACTGTCAATCATCCTTTTGACAGCATCAAATAACGAATTAAAAATGAACTTGTAAGAAAAACGTAAATCAGCATGATAATAACTAGCTATGACAGAAAACATGTTTGAGAAAAATTTATTTGGCGTGTATTTTGATTTTATAGTTTGACTCATGTCCCATCTGTTAACATGGAGGAGGCGGGCTTTATGACCTATACTGCAGCCAGTCAGCAGGGGGCGATAGAGATGTTTTGGCTTCACTTTTAGGGAGCTGTCATGTCGTAGATCTTTTTATACAGTCAACGATGGCAACCAGTTCGGAAATGCGCGAGCCAGCTGTAACCGTAATTTTTGCAAACTTACTACTGACTGCTGACGTTAACGTTACTGCTACTAATTACTGCATTTCAAGCTAGCTAAGTTTCAACAAGTTGCCACTAAACGATGGCAGAGACGTGTTTTGTTTTGGGCTGTAATTTTACAAAGGAGTAACGTAGTACATAGTGGGGAGAATGAGGGAGAAGGAGGAGATGCCTCGGGAGCATTTTTACAAGGTAATTAAATGTATTTTGCAGAAAAAACTTATCAGACACGATTTATTATTTCAAGCAGAGCATTTTATACTTCTTAAAACATAACAGGAGCTGGTCTTTAACATTTTTAATAAAGAGGGAGGCATACCTACTTCCTCAAAATAATTGCTTTTAGTCCTATTCAATTTTTCTTAGTTTGCTCAGCCACTGTTTTTAGATTCTGTCTCATTTTTTGTCTAACAGCCTGTAATTTGGCTCCAAAATGTCTCAATAAAAGAAGTAAATTTATAATAAAATCAAAGGGCAAAAGCAGAAAGTAGGTCCGTGATTGTGTTCCGACTGTGATGATGAAGAGAATCCTCCAGTGGCTCCGACAGTCCGCAGAGGAGGAGTCGGTGAAAATAGCCATGGCGCTACTTTGCTCCAGAGACTGCTGGCAACCCATTGACCTCAATGTCTTTTATGCTGTTTAGCCTCCAGCACTAACTATCAGATATTAACACCCCACATCTTTGATTTTGTGCGCCTGTCAGGCCCTGAGGACACTTGTGTATATTGTCTGTCCCTGGGTGCCATCCTCTTTGTGTCAGTTGTTTGGTCCTGCTCGAACACGACAAACACCCGCAAAGAGGCAAGGGTATGTCACATTTCTTCTGCCTGGCATGTAGTATCGACTCTAATGTTGACACGTCTTAGCAGAGCCCGGGGATGGCGTGGAGAGAAAGCAAGTTTAGAGGGGGGATAAAAAAGCTGTAAATGTCACTAACATATCCGGGTGTTTGTGGAATTGTGCGAGAAAATTGCCACCGCTATGATGACATCACTACGGCCAATTTTACCCCGCAGTTTATTTCAAGCTGCGTATGTGTGTGTGTGTGTGTGTGTGACAGAGGGAGAAACAGGCTCGCTCTCCATGTAATTCAGTGTGTGAAGCCACCAATACCCATCTCTATGATAATTTCCTATTCACTATGAGCAAAGACAGCAACACTGATACAATTCATTTCCCCTTTATTAACTGGTGCGGAAATGTTGGACCCGGCAGAAGGGACTCCAGAAGTCTTCGAGGGCTGAAGGGTGGCGGAGTTTGTTTTACGGGTGGGAGGAGAAGGCTGCTAGCACAGGGCGGATGATATTAGGAGACGTGCATCCGCAGTGTTTGCTAGAGAGACAAGGCTGAGTTTCTATGAACATTTTCTGGCCTTTGCATAAGACCCCGGGTCAAAGCCTAGAAGTTTATAAAAATGGATACTGACCTTTGTAAACTTGTGTCAGTTCCAACAAGTTTCACCGCTGCGTGTCTTGTCTGCAATAAGTTTCAGTTTCATATCTGACATCCAGACTCAACTCCGGTCAATCACAGTGACACTCAATTCTCTCCACTTGATAACTTGGCACCTCTGCCTTTTTTCTCCCCCCACCAAGCACTGATGTCCTCTTTATTTTACCTCTCCCCACTCTCACAATGCTAATTATTCCAAACTATCAGGTTCCAATTTCAATTAAATCTCCCCCGCCGACCTTGGGGTGCGGAACGGGGTCACTCTCCGGCCCTGACCGCCTCCTCTCGGCGGTTATGGGTGTCATTTAAGAAGAAATTTAAACGAAATTTTTAGCCTGACTTCAGAGAATACACGCTGAGTTCACACTTGTCAAGCCTGAAGTGTGCTCAGTGTACGTCTTCCAGTAACACACTTAATGTGATAATTGAAAGGGGTCCAATTAAAGCTTGGAGGCATAACTGGCTACTCTGATACACCCTAGGGTGGCTGTGAAGGACAGATTTACAGCCATATGCAGCTAATCTAGCCGTCTAGTATGGGCTATGAATCTTAATGCGCTGATGTTACGATGACATATTGGCTGCTGGGGGTTTACAAATATAATTTTTCGCTCTCTGCATCAACAAGAGGCTAAATTTGGCCATAAAATCATCACTGGAGGTGCAGAAATACACATACTTCAAAATAATGGATCAAAATTAAGCCCAAAAAAAACGCAGCATAATACCATCCAAGCAAATGGAACAGAAGACCCTGCTGCAGAAAAAGAGTGAGGGCACCATGTATGTAAGAAAAACAATTACGTGATATTGACAGCTAGTGCAATCAAAGGCTCCCCTGTCAGACTCAATGAGGTGCCAATCAACTGAGTGTCTCTGCCTCACGTTGCCGCTGCCGCCGCTGCTGCCTTTCATTTTAGAGTCAGAGGAGATTCTGCTGTGGTGAATCATCAGTCAATAGCTCAGAGCTGATGGTTAATGCTGATTGATGACATTCACCCCCCCCTCCTCCCCTTACTCCCTAGCATTATCTGCAAGAAACAGTCAGAGTGCAAGCCCAAATCAGGAGGTGAAATCAGGAGAGAACGAGCAAGATAGGTAGAAATATTATTATTAGAACTATTATGACGGTATTAGGAGCTGTAGTAGAAGTAGTTCTCTAGCTTTAAAGCTTCTGTCAACGTTGTTTTGATGGCTTTATTGTCTCGCTTTGCAAGAAACCGGTTGCTCATCGAATGCTGCGAAAGGTCGCCGGTGATTGATTCGAGCCATAATTAAAATGATTATTAAAATAAACGATAAAGCGCCAGATGCTTTCTCTCCTTTGTGCCATCAAATCACGTGAATTAGAATGTCACTCAAAGCGTGGCATTAGCCGACACGATGTACAGCCACTGCAGAACAATTTAGTACACGTGTGTAATTAAAGTGATTCCATCAAATGTGACATTTCTATCACCGCGCTGTGTTCTGCTTTGCTCTTGCGTCTCCTCACCTGTGGCGGCTCGAGCATGACCGGAATAGAGGAACGAGGTTCGCTCCGCTCTCTGTGGAGATATCTTCATGTGAATTTACGGGGAAACATGGCAATGGTGAGGTGTAATAGGCACTTTTTAACCCAGAAATGTCAAGCTGGAGGAGGAACACTGCAACAAAACATAAGTATAATATTGGATTGGATAGAGGTGTCACCCCTTAGAAAGAAAATAACTATTTCCTCACTCTGTCTGTCTCTCTCTTGTTATTCTCTCACTTATCCTCATTCTTCTTGCTGTTTATTTTTTACATTTCCTCCCCATCGTGAGAGGACACTTTCAGGTATCCCCCTTTATTATTAAAGCGCACATTGCATCGGGCGACTTCCTCTGCAAGTTGTCCACACAACAAGAAAAAGGCATTAGGGAACACGGTCCAAAAAAAACACCAAACACAGGCTTTATGCCGGGCATCATCCAGCGCCGGTTTTACAGTACAGCAGGCTTTGTAGCATTTCTTTCATTATCTCTCACACCCACACATCCACTCGTATTTACAGTGGCTCTCAGGGAGTCCACATATTAAAGTCAGACCTAAGGAAGGCTGGGTGTTAACCATCCATCTCTCTGACAAGGAGAATAAACTCATTTTCTAATTTGCTGCAATGTGACCCCAGTCATTTCTATTCATAATTCATTATGGAAATATAATCAGACATCATACCTCAGCTAAGACAACAGTGAGAACAAGACAACAAACCTGTGCTATGATACTGTATGAGGGGCCTTTTAACAAACTAGATGCTCAAACCGCTTTAAATATGGCGCTCCTGTGCGTAGAAGACCAATTTCTCTTTGATTTAAATGCATCTTTAAGCAGCAAGGTGGGATTAAGCCTCATCATTTTGAGTAGTAAACATGCCCATGCTGCTATTTCTTTCTATTTCCATCTGACATACTATTCATTCTCACTTTTAAACATGCTAAGAGCACTTCCTCGAGTTTGATTACGTTTTAGCCTCAAGTAGCGATAAACCGACTAAAAGCTCCTGAACCCTCGTGGAAAGAGGGGAATAATCATTAAACAGCTTCTTTTTCCTCGACGAAAACAATTATCACAAACTGTTCTGCTATAAGGAACGCATCACAATGATATTTCTCATACGATACTTAACTCCCCGTCTTCCCCTCGTTCCTTTCGCATTTCACAGAGCGCACAACAAAGAATTGTAAACTCTACTGGCAGAGGAAGAAAGGGTATTAATTTTTCCAACCAGGAAACTGTAAACTGAAAATACCTGTGAAGTGGATAATTCTGTCTGGGGGAGACATGTATTTTCCCCCTTCCTTGTGTCAACACAACTTCTTTTGAGGTGTGCAGCGATGTCTGTATGGGCCTGATAAGTCTCTTATTCTCAGCAAAGAGTAATTTGCAAAATGCAGACGGCTGTACACAGACTCTCCACATTGTTAATTAAATCGCTGTGCCTTTGATGTTTCCTCAGGTTTTAATGGGAAAATAACAAAATTAAATAGGATGCTGTCTTCCCTGCTTGTGAAAAGAATGATCCATGGATGGTGCATCAATTATTGAAGCTGAAATAATGTAAATAAATTAAATTAACTGTAAATAAAACTGCATGACTTCACTGTGAAAGCAAAGTATTGTTTTGCTTTCAAACTGTCAGTGGCATGTGGAAGCAGGCGTGTATTATTCACAGTTGTTTGCACCTTATACCTGTTGCCAAAGGAACATTGGCCATATGGTCATAAAGGTGTGTCTGTTAGGAATGGAATTTTCTTGTCACCTTATTATTATAAATCAACACATTTAATCATTTTTAGAGGCTTTCTGTGGTGTGAATGTAATCCACATCTTCCCTAAGGCATGTTTAGTTTTTAATCTCATCCAAATGTAACATTAACACGTCCATGGAAGAAATGAGCAGCATTATTAGCATGTTTAAAATGTGGTAATCACTGTTATGTAGACTTTCAAACGAGGAAGAGAAGGAGCAGCTTGTTTGTCTACTCTCCATACTCTTCAGTATGTTGCAAGTCTGTGCACCAGTATCCAAAATTGTCTCTTAGATCCCTGGTTCTCAACTGGTGGGTTGTAAACCAAAAGTGGGTCGTGTTGGAGCTAAAAAAAAAAAAGTGTGGCCAAAGGTCTTTTGTTGTGCTTGTATCGTGAAGGACATGTGTTTCCTTTGACGTGTGTGCAGTAGTAGTGTAGTTTACGCACACTCCATTTGTCCACTGAATGGGTAACCACAGCTACAGTTACATTTACAGTCTTGACACTTGATGAGCCCTGCAGTAGCTGCATTTATGTTGCACTTTTTCGGTTTGTTTCTGTTGACAAAAAGGCTGTTGAATGAATGAATTGTAGAGAGAATATGTTCTTCTTAAGCAACAGATTTTATTTAAATCAATTTGATTGGTTAAAGAATTTAGGTCGTCATTAAAGAGGTGAGGGGTCCTGAGGCTAGACCAGGTGAGAACCACTGCCTTAGATAATAAATACCATTAAACTGTTGGGTAAAATACTTATTAGAGAAATACTTTGCACATCTATTTCATAGGACAGGTGCACGGGAGAGGAAGAAGTGCAGAAGACATACTGTTTGCCTGATGTCGAGTACTGAAACGTTACAAGCCGATACATTTATTTTTGCAAGTTAGACAGTGTGCAGGAGTTTGCTTGCATGTTATATTGAAAGCACAATTAAGAAATCATGTGACTTAGACTTAACAAAGCTGGCGCTGCAGGAGGAGTGCGACTCGCAAGGGAGCTCCGCTTCTCAGAGTTAGTTTAGGTTAGTGTTCGGTTATTTATGTAACATTTTTAGGTTATTTAAGGGTAACTTGTGCTGAGGTATGTTAGATAAGTTAAAGTTTTTAGGGTTGTGTTAAGTTTTAGTTTGCGCCTCAAATGTCTTAGATGTATATATTTAGCTTTAAATGTACATTTTCTCTTTTCCTCACATTCCTCACACACTTATTTGATTCTTAGTACCGCTTCCTTATTTTGTTGTATATATTTTATTTTATTATATTTTATGTCTTTTATGTTTAATACATACCCCTTTTTAAATGTATTTCACACAGTTGTTCTTGTATAACCGGAGTGACAATAGATATTATGAATCTTTTATGTTCAAAGCAGATTGCCGAGCCATTTTATTGTGAAACAATAAAGTCTAAGATGACAAAGAAGCGAAACACAATATGAAATGGAAAAGAAACTGCTCTAATGAAGAGTAGGATTCTACTTGTTAAATGTATAAATGAGCTTGGTACCATTTTTATAATTACTGAATTACTGAGCAGATTTTTAATTTACTGAGTGTTTTCTGCTCTTTTTCTTTCTTCCCTCATTTTCCTCAGCCCATATTTTAGCATCACTGAACTGTTGCTTGTGTTGTTTGTGTTAGAAATAGTGAAAAGAGAGAGGTCGCTGGGTTGAGTCGGCGGTTTGGAGGCTCGATGATTGTGATTACATCCCCCAGAATACACCTGTCAGCCCTCTCTCCCCTCCTGCAACCTGCCTCCTAATTTGATCAATAATGATGAGTTTCTCTCCATAATGAAAATCACTCTCAATCTCAAGTTTGTCAATTCCCTCCACAAAAGGTCAAACATTAAAAGTAGATTTTGTTTGGTGGAGAAAAAAAAAAGACTCTAATTTGTCCGCAGTGAGTTGCTGAAAATGACTGTGAGACGCCATCCATTCTGTTTTGGTCAATAACTTCTTGGGCCACAAATATGCTGGGAGTATTACACGTTGACCTTTGCACTAATCAATCCACTAACGCTTTGTGTCTAAAGAGTGAAAGACTGCAAACCAGGCGAAGGGGGGGGGAGTGTATTTTTCCAAGTAGGGTCAAGTTGATAACAGAACACAGCCCCTAAGGTGTTAATGGCAGCCTGATTATCTGAATGGTTACTGTTTTTTTTTTTACTCCAACCTCTAATTACTTCCCAGGCTAGTCTTTGAAAAAGCAATTATGAGCTGGGCCAAACTGTACATCTCACTTTAACGGTTCAATACTTTTATAATTCATTTGTTCTCATTTGCAAAATATCAGCAAGAAGTAGATTGAAAAAAAAACAACAACAAAGAATCTAATTTTCTTTATTCCTTGCACAATGCGCCTCCATCTTTACTCCATTCAAACTCAAATAGCATTATAATTCAACTAAGCAGCAATTAAATCTACTGAACCCGGGACGCGTTTACACCTGTAATCACTCCTGTTAATACAGTTCACTTACAAAATGTTGCAGAATTAATCCAAACACTCTGATACACACGTAAACACCTTTCCATTTCATATCTGAGTCATGTTTTCCACATAAGGAAGTCCCAACCGACTCTGAATTCTTTGCGTTAGTCCACCAGTAGAGGGCACATAGTCTCCCTCTGTGTCCCTCTCCTCTGTCCTGCTGAATTGAAAAGTTACTTAAGACCTCACTAATGCTGCAGCTAAGCCCCTTGATGTGCTATTGGGTCTGAGGTAGCTCTCAGGGCTCTCTGTTAGCTGCAATACATTCACACTACAACATATGCAGCATTGCACAAGAGGGAGCGACTGACATATATACACCCGAACATCAAGAAATGTGCAATGGCTTTCTTTAGTGCTCACTTGACAGTGCGTGGACTCTTTTTCAAGTAGTGTATATTTTCATATTCAGGTTTTCTCACAAAAGTGCATGCGGTGAATAGCACGGAGCAGGTTTTACATCAGCTGCACTCCTTCTCCTTTGACTTACTACTTCAGATTGTAACAGTGAGAGGTGCAGGTGAGGTCAGATTATTTGAAGCCGTTTTGTAAGATTGCAAAAAGGTGTGAAGCGCCCGTTTAGCTGATGTGTCCTGCTTCTGTCTCGCCACAGATGTCCAAAAACAAGTTGACAGCGTGGCCCCACAGACAGGCCCGAGATTAATGATTTGTGACAGCTTCAACGAGCCAGGATATGAACAGTCATCCTGCAGCCATTACATAAGTAGAAACAGCTGTTGTTTCGGCCGGCGCTTTGATTTCTTACTGTACCCGCTCGTCATAGAAGCGTGGCGGGAGAGAGGACCTCCCCGTCACATACAAATGGGCTGAACGATATTGTGGAGAGAGCGAGACGCCGGGCTGCAGCGCTGGATGCAATTTTAACCGAGCTGAAACTTTCCCTGTCCACTCTTCCTTGCAGCCCTGAAATATTGAGACATCAATGAAAACAAGCGACTGTATCCATGCAGTTCATATTTATGGCTTTGGAGGCTCCTGCCAATGCCCGTTGTGTAATTATAACAGCCTTGCGGTAATTCTGCAGCACAGAATATGTTGTGATTAGCATGGCCATGAATGGAGCTAGATTAAACCCAGTCGGAGAATATAGTGAAGGAACTGCAATTAGACACAACATTATTCCTTTTCTATTTGATTCGGAGAACATTGCCTTGTTCTGCCACAATAGGATTTAGATAGCGCCATTGTGATGAAAGCCTATTCTGAAACCCCGGTGAATGTACAGAACATGACGAGCCACTTTGTTTCAACGGGACAAAAGGCAGGCTTGGCTTGGCATGCGTTTTCTAACAATTGGTGTTGCTTGAGTCTTTTCTCTTTAGATCACCCCACAGAGCCAGACGCAAGGGGCTTTGAATAGGTGTCCTGAAAACAGGCGGGAGATTGCTTTGTATTGACGGCACAAACGCCAGGCTGAGTCCCTTTGAATGACCGTCTAATCTTGTTTTTTTACATCATCATCGCTCTTTTATGATGCGCTTTTATTCAGTCGTTTTAATTCACGAAAACATTACGATTCAAATTGTCATTTCACAAATAATGCCCAATTTTAAATCGTATTATGACGCATCACCGAAATGAAAGGAAAGCTCCACAACACATCTTGACAACAATTATTTATGCATCCCCGTTCACCTTTTGTGTGATTCTACATCAGGCTTACAAGATGTCGGTGTCTGGCTTTGCATGTCTGCATGCTCCGTCCTTGCTTAGGATTCAGCAGATGGAACCATGGGATGGAGGTTATCAGCCATCCCATTCCCCTCTGGACTGTAATTCGTTGTCGACAATGTGCTATGGACCCTAAAGGCCCGCCATCTGCTTACTTTCGCTCCTTCCAAAGGTGAGATTTTTCAAACCACCTGGTTGATGTTTTAGCCGCGTGTGCCACCTAGTTACCAGTGTCCATGTCGGTGTTACATCAAAATAAGATGTTAACACGCAGTCAAATCACTCTGAAACGTCGATAGCTGCAATATGATTAGCTGTGTAATTAGCCATCAGGGTTGCATATTGTAAGTGATGATGCGCTGGGAGATAGCCGCTTAAACGATGGATTCAGATCATAAGGACATTTACAACTTTGAAGTAACCGCCAGTGTTCATGTCCGTGGGCAATGACACACACAAAAAACAGACTTTCGTAGATGCACGTTTTGTATTACACTTCAAATCCAGCCTAATATTTAACTTTCACTGCTGCACAGCAAAGTAACTGTATGTTTGCAAGCACAGAGCAGGATCTAAATAAAGCAAGTGACCACATAAAGCATGCTTGCTCACACTGCTCATTCATATTGTGTCCAGTCATTCATATTTCTGCTCTTCCTCCTCGCCTGCTCAGCCTTGCTCACAGAGGGTAAAAAGAATTTGCAGGCCCCGAACGGATGTCTCGTTGCTTATGGATCATCACTGTGTTCGCAGATTGCGTTTTGACAAGCAAGCCATCCTTAATCCTCGGTCACATCCTGTTGCCAAGTCGATGTGACCAAATTTCTTCTCTTTGTGTGCATTTGTGTGAGCGTATTTATTTGTTGTTGCGTAGTAGGCTTTACAGACATGATAATATTTTGATCTGTGTGGAAAGTGCGGGATAATACAAAGTATGTTATGTTTCCTAGTGCAGTCCTGTGGTGAAGATTATTACTTTAAACAATAGTTTTATGACAGCATAAAGAACATAAAGAGAATCACTGGCAGCATTACTACTTGTTTGTTTCTGCAATCTCAGAGGTCTTAAGAAGGCCAACAATTTCACTTACTCTGATTTTTAGGTTAGCACCTTTTGTAGTGCAAATCCCCGAGATATTTTGGGCGCAATGAAACATGAGCATGTTCTGATTATCACTGTTTTATACTTGTGGCATTTCCTCAATGCAATGTCATACCACTTTTCTTTTTTGCTGACTTGAGCGAGAAAAAGGGGCAGAAAACAGAGATGTGACTTCACAGATCCACAGCGTCCCCTGTGCCTCTTTATGCTTAGATATTGAGCTCCCATCCCAAGCTTCCTGCCCGGCCCTCTATACATCATCAGATTGATCTAGCGAGAAAGATTTAAGCCTGAGCCCGGAGACAGAAACCTCATTCCAAGGTCAGGCAGTGGGAGGTAAAGGTCATAGGTCACCTGTCTCCTCACACCTGCCCTTGATGTATCCCCGGCCCAAGTCCCTGTGGACACGAGTGATTCCTATTCTGCTGATGAGTTAAACCTGCTTGAGCTGTAGAGATCCACAGGATTTCTATCGGCCTTGTCTGCTGCTGTGTAGGACAGCGATTGCACTACTTAGCTACATCAATCAATATCCACGCAACACGGACACAGCGTGTAGCCGCTGATGTAGCCAATGCGTGACGTCCAAAGTTGGTCCAGCGAACCAAAGTTCATGCTGCAAGAATCTTGAGGCAATTCATCATGAGATGGATTATTCTAAGAAACTTTGACTCTGCATGGGCACATGGATTCCTCAGGAGGAATAATCTCATTCCACTAAATCACTCTTTCCCTCGATGCGTGCATAGATAGAGGGAGTGTTAAACTGTGTTGCCATACAGTTAGATCCAGGGATGCTAAGTTTAGTGCACGCAGCACATAGAAGCTGTGGACGGAAGGTATCCTCTGGGCGCTCAGTGAAATACTACGCATTAAATGGAGCGGCAAACTTTCTCTTTTTTGAAAAAAAAGGGGGCATTATGCATGCATGTGGGGATGTTTGTTAAAAACCCTTGTCTGCTGTCAGGCTTCACCTCCTTTCCCCCTAAGCTCGGAGACAGAAACGTAAGCTGTTTACAAATACAGTATGACAGGTTGGATACTGCTAACTTAAGTTTTCATGTCAAAACCTGTCAGTGACATTTAGCAAGAAGAAAAAGCACGTCAGATCTAAAATGCTTCCGGAAAAAAAACACTAAACCAGTTGACATGTGGATGAAAATAGTGCTTAACCTGGCATGCACCAAAGCAGTGTTTTAATGTAAGACTTAAAATGAGATCTGTGATCTGATTTGTATTCAGACTAGTTTTATGTGCTTCTTTATTCTTATAAAGACAATAATAGCCAAATAAAAGCAAATCAACTCATTGCATAAGTAGAAGGGCATATGGAAATTGAAGATGTCCGCCGAAGCCCTTATTCAGATTTTATTTGCAAATCTGCACAGAGAAAAACCGCTCTATAAGTCTGTTTCATACACTATAAAAGTGATGTCAAAATGTGTTCATGCCTCACTGAAGCGTCATCATCCCAAGTGTGCATCAATTATGTACTTCAGAAATGATTTACTTCTTATTTTTACATCGTATTTACCTACTTATTTTGTCTTTGTTCTGCTGCGACACCCGAATTCCCCTCATGGGGATCAATAAAGTATTATCTCATCTTATCTTATTTACTTAATTGGCAATATTTCAGTTGAAGAAATGCACATTTACAGGAGAAAACGTTTACCTCTCAGAGTCAGCTTTTATTTTGACACCACTGTTTGTGATCAGTTCTGGTTCAGCCTCCCCGTGGCTGCACTCTCTGCAAAATCTGGCCAGAAGTTTCTCTACAGTCCGGCAGACACACAAGCGACACAGCAAGCACACCCTTCGTGGCGGAGCTGATAATATTATTATATTTAGTTTATGAGCTACAACCCTCCCCTTGTATGTCGCTGTAGTGGCTATATTATACTGTTGGTGTCTTTCTGTAATTCAGTGGTTCACTCGTCCACCTATAGCAGAATGTATACAGCAAAAATATCGAGTTTGGCGAGAAAGGCTTCGGGCTGTTTTGAGTTCAACTGGGAATAGATATTTTTTTCAAGGGCAGTGTGCAATCATGGAGCTGTGTTATTCCCTATGATTGCCAGTCCACTGGCAAAATACACACACAAACCACACACATGCACGTGGCGGGGCTCGGCGAAAATGCGACTTCACAACATCAACAAAATATTCAGAGGGAAGATCAGAGTGAGGAGACATCAGACACCCGAGTCTAGGTGATATTACCATTTTGTGCATCGCTCTGCCCTTTTCTGGGGCCCAGCAGCTGTGCCCCTTGCACTATGGATTAGCCAAGTCTGTTGTCAAGGCAACATGGTGGACATATAAAAAACAATATTAAGAGGCTTTTACAGTTACAAGAACTTCTCAATATGAGGCCGTAGCAGCACAGTTCAAAGGGAGAGTAAACAAAGAGCAACAGGAGAGAGGGGACAGAAGAAGGATTCGGAGTGCAGCAGAAGTGCAGCTGAGCAGGTTTGTAACCGTTTGAATGGACAGGTAGAGTTTTGATCCGAAGCACGTCACACTATGAATATAATCATCAGGCTAAAAGTCATTCTCATTATGAAATACTGAATATTTTGACGAAAAATGAAAAACACCTGAAAAAAAAAAACAGCAGTGGGAACGTGGGGGTTCATCCAGTATTTATACCACTCATCCTGTTCAGGGTCGCGGGCTGTCATTGGCCGAGAGGCAGGGTACACTCTGGACTGATCGCCAGTCAATCACAGGGCTGACACATTGAGACAACCTTTCACACTCACCTTCGCGCCTGAGGGCAATTTAGCATCACCACTCAATTACTGATCTCGGGATTCGAACCGGGAACCTTCTAGCTGTGAGGTGATAGTGCTAACCGCTACACCACTGTGCAGCCTCGAGCATGGGGGTCCCTTATAGGGCTGTCATAACTGCATGACCACAATAGCGCGGTGATATGATGCCAACTGCCGGATGGAACCAGTGACTGTCATCACCGCAATTTTTTTTATATATCATAGAGACAGTGATGTTGCTTCTGACGCATTAAAACCTCAAGGGACGCAGTTAACTCACTCTCCATGCGTCCCAGGGAAGCACCTCATCTTTCCCACACAGAACGATACATTGTGAACCACAAACCCATGTTTAAATCACAGTAATCAGCAACAGAACCCTGGCTGTAAGAGCACCGCTGTTTCAACCCTCTGCGCGTCTAATCGGCGCACACGAGCCCGTGGGCTGTCTCGCAACATGCTAGTTTAACCGCTACAACAACAACTAACCCGTCACCACGGATTTCATTTCAACAATCAAAGTTATGAACCTGGTAGTGATTAATACATGTTTCCACCACTCATGTCGATGATGTTTTACCGTCTGGGGGCCACGCTGTAGTGAAATAAACAAAACATACTCTGGCAGCGGGCTGCGGCCGCAGTTAACCGCCAAACCTCAAGGGGGCGTTAGTGTTTAACTGCGGTTAGAATAATTCAGTAGCGTGACAGCCCTGGTCCCGTACTCATAGTATTTTGTCTCACCTATGTGTGCAAAACAAAGCATAATTAATTATTCACTGTCAGAAACTTAAGCTCATCAGATGAATTCTATTGTATTAATTTACCATTGTTCACATTTTCAATCTTCCTAACTTTATTGACTTGTGTGTGTGTATACGTTCTGCTCGCCTGCAGTGCTTTAGAGGCTTTAATAATAAAAGGGAACTTCAGCGAGATGAACTCATCAGCTTCGGATAATCATAAAACAATAGTGGATAGTGGTGCGTTGTTTCCTCGTCTTGTTGCTGCCTCAGTGTTAGAAATCAGGGATGAATATGTAGTGTAATTTGTTTGTCGTCTTTCTCTCTCTGTGCCCTATTTTTATTCATTTTTTTCTAGTCTGCTTTTATTCGAAGGAAGAATTCAGGTCATAGATAGTAAAACAGCAAATAACCCTAACAGAAGATTTAGGAAAGAAAACCACTATAATTGAGCCTGAGATCAGAGGCTATTGTTCTCCCATCACTGCAAGCAGCAGCGAAAAGTCAAGGAGCCAGTCAAGGCAGAGCATGAACTTAATTGTAGTGAGAATTGTTTGTTTTCCGCTCTAACTTCCAGGAGCAGCCAAGTTAGTTATTCAGGAACTCAGCGAGCATCTCATCAGGGCAAAGTATGTTAGAGAACGACACAACCGTGCAGCCTCGGCTGTGGGTGTAGAACGGCTCGGAGCCTGTTAAAAGGGCCTGGTCAAGTTATGTCGGATTTTAACAGCCATTCGCACAGATTGACCTCTCAGGCATCCTGAAGGCCCATAAAGCCTGATTCATCACCCCTCTCGCTGGCAGAGGGCACGCGGGCGGCAGGGAAAGAGCAGCGCTCAGGTATGCTAAAGTCATCCATGATGGAATCTGTCAACTCTGCAAATGGCTCCCTTTCAACCCTGCTGCCTCGTGTGTTTTATCAGCTGAAGGAGTCGATGACAGAAAGTCTATTGAACTCTGACTGTCTCTCCATACAAATGATTCCTTTCCTTTGAGCAACGTTTGTGTTAGGGCAGAGCCTGATTATCAGTCACATTTGGGCCCGGCTTGACGTTAAAAGTAAGGAGTGGAGAGGTGATGCTTGCTGGGAGCGTCCCTATTTACCCCACACAGGCTCTTCTCCTTCACCTTCTCTCTAGTAATCATAATTATATTGGGAAATTCTATTTGTTGCAAGGCTGCTGACAACCCTCGAGGATGAAAAATACAATTTAATAATTTGCTGCCGCCGACACATCTTCAAGCACAGCGGGATTTGGAGTCTGAAGACGGCGGGTGGGCTTTAGCGGCATTATGAATGCTATTGGATCAGTTTTTGAGTGACAGATAACAAGCTCAGAGGCCCAATGAAGTTCCCCCCAGATGGATACTTTATGCACGTAAACAGACCTGTTTATTCTTGTCATTAAACAACATTATCTGCACACTGTTTGGAAATGAAATTGACTGACGGATAGATTTTTTAAACACTTTCCTCGTCGGTTTTTGTTAATCAATAAGTAAGCTTTGCATATGTTTTTAAATATGTATGAAATATGAATCATTCATTCTGTCTCTTAAAAGCCATTCTGTTTTCTTACCCTGCAGACGCTCTGATATGTACTGTAAGTATTTATGCTGTTGATAGCACAGAAAACCCTCAAAAGGTAGAGTAGCCTAAGGATCTATTTTTTTCCTTCTGAAAGTCGATGCCTGTGTTGCTGCGCTGGAAAATGGAGTGTTGGATTTTAGGCGTACAGAGTGCTAGGCTGCCTCCTTACATTTTGTTTCCCTCCACTAGTCCAATTTCATATTGATGAGCTCTGCAGCAATTCAAATTGCATGTCTTCTTTAAACATTTAACCAGCAAAGAGAGCAATCACACTCTTTGCTCAAATCCTGCCTCTGCTGAAAAATGCAAATGCTATTGCCGTGAAAGAGAAATCAGAGAGAGGTACCTGAAGGAGTTCAGATTTCCCGGCTAATCCCAGCTACAGTAGGCTTAGTTTTACATGTATGACCGGGACGCAGGAGGCTGAGAATGCAACCACTCCACATGATGGATCCTTTGTAGTTCAGCTTACTCCGAGGATCAATAGTAATACTGAACTGTAATTTCAAAATAAAAGTGCAACCTGCTCTCAAGGATTTGCTACTGCTGCATATGCATCGCTGAATGTAAGGCAGCTGCATGAAACAATAAAGTGGGAGGCTCTCTGATATTTGCGCTGGCGTCTGTGGAGAGATCAGTGACACTTTTCCAAAATAAGACTCTCCTCTGCGCCCGCATGAGCTCATCTCTCTGGGTCTGTTCTTCCAAATATGAATTCTTTAAGAGATAAAAAACACACTTCTTTGCATCATTGATACAAAACAAATCAAGAGCTAAAGATGGTCTCTGCTTTATTCCGACGACAGCTCTCACACAGTAAAACATGTCCAAGCTACAGAATGACACAGTGGAGCTCGTCATGCTTTTACTTTTTGGGGCGGAGGAAGTAAAGGAAGTAAAATTGGTGAAATAACTAAATTGGTCAGGTCTGTTTTTTTAACCCTGGCTGTTCTAATGCTCATTCTGCAAGCTCCCAAGGAAGCTGCTTAAAAATGATAATCCGGGAGAGGAAAGGAGAATCTCCACAGACCTGCCTCGAGCCCACTTTCAACCCTATTAAGAAATATTATGCAGCCTTCTGAAGAAACTGAACTCCAGCCTTAAAGTGTGCTGCCTGCGCGCCTTCCCCTGGACTCTGCTCTGACTGAGCAAGGAGCAAACTGACAGTCGGAGCACCTTTCAGATGATCGACTGATAATCAATGATATGTCTTTGTCAGATATAGAGTAGGTGATTAAATATAACCATCTTTGTTCGAATTTGAGTATGATATAAAAGTTTAAATATTAGATATGATCACATGCAAAGCCCCCGCATCTCCTGCCTTCTCAGCCTCAGCTCGGCAGGTAGAATTAATTCTTTCAGAGAGTTTTTACTCTGATTCACACGATCAGCAAAATGCCTAAAAGTTGCTCAGGTCCTCGATGTTCCTTCAAGACGGTGAAAAATACAGATCTTAGGTTTTCTCACACTACCGAACCAAATCCCAAAACTGTGCCGCATAGAAGAGTGCTCTGCCAGGCTGCAAGCTAAATACGTGAGGCTGCCTCGGGGCAAAATGTGGGACTGTGCTTCATTACAGTACATGTAGCAAACACTGCATGCAGGGGCAGAATGCATTACTGATGTGCACTTTACTTTTGGGGTATTTTGGTGTTTTAAAAGCATCCACCTCTTCTCTATTGTGCTGGTGGGCTTAGTTAGGAAGTTAACCTTTGTCTTAGCCATTTTAAACGAGAGTTAATAGATAGAAAAGTTACCTTAAGTATGAAACTGTGTAATTACAGCTGATAAGACATGCACTAAAGGCTGTCTTTGCTGCTTCTATCCCGCACAGTAGGTTCACTGTGTACATTATTAAGAGTCTTTTCAGCAGCCGTATCTTGTAATGTCAGTGATATGTACAAAAGGTAGAATATGTAGAGATACAATAAGGTGAGTAGATGTAACGATATAACATCAAAGCCCAACAGGGGGTCTTCTTACCCAGCATGCATCTCTCTAACAGGGTGAAGGCACCAAGAAAGACCCCTACAGTTCAAAACTCTGTGTACACAAGCTGCTACACAACCTGAATGCTTTTTATGTACATTCTAAAACCTGCAGGTTGCTTTCTGTTGTACCAGCAGGGTTTCAATTACCACATCAGTATAGGCCCCTTAAGTTAAAATTCAGTGTTTTGTCAATATCCATCATGGCTGAGATTCTTCCAGCACATGCAGTGTTCAACGACTCCTGTAAAGACGATCTCTCCCGTGGCATATATGTCAATTTGTCTGCTGATTTATCTGTTGGCTAACTGAGCTGGTATCACCTAACTCATTCAGGTAGACAGACTGTGCGTGCGTTTGTGTGAGTCACAGGCGGAGACAATGAGCGGGCGAGCGAGCGAGAGAGACAGACTATGCAATGCAATCATACTTGGCCTGCATCCACTCCCACTGTAATGGGCAAAGCAGCGTGCAGGCATAACTCTCCTGAGAAAACAGGGAAAGATGAGAAAATAAGTGGGTCAAGCACTGGGCGTAAGGGGCAGGACTGGCGAAGAGGACCCCTCTGAAATCAATGCTCCTCTCCAGGCTTGCTTTGGTGGGATATCGAACACCAGAAAAGTGTACCGTGGTGCTAAATGACGGGCTAAAAGCTGGAGGAGCCCTATCTGAGTTTGATTATATCATTCCCAGGGCGTTCTTCGTCATCAGATCTTGCTAGATAAGTATCATAATAGTTGTGTATTTTTGCTGTTACAGTAAAAGCTACCCAAATTGTCGGCCATTACAACGCTCGTCTCCCAAGATAGAAGCGCTGATACATCGCATGTGTTGTGGTGTTAAAGAAGCTAATTGTTCTGTCAGTCCCCGGGCCGATGCAAGATGGTTCACAGCAATTACCGGGGTCTGTGAGATAATAATAGCAAACAAACAACAGTCACGAAAATCAAGATACGTCTTACTTTTTAGTCTGACCTCCATTTATTGTCTCTTTCACACTCTCATGTTGTGATTTGTAAGAGGGGAGACCATTTGGTAGAAAGCCTGGAGCATTTAGCGGACACCTGGTTGGGTCTTAATTGGTTAAATTTGATAAACTTGGAATAATTGTGTTTTTAAGATTATGTGTTTGGCCTTTGCCTTTTTTTTTTATAGTACAGTGGATAGAATTGGAAACACAGGGAAGAGAGAGAGTGGGGATGCCATGCAGCAGAGTGCCAAGGGTTGGAGTCGAGCCTGGGGGCCTCTGTACCTGGGACGTGCAATTTAACAGCTGAGCTAAACTGGCGCTCCAATTTGCAATTGTTTTTATCATGTTTGGGTCATGGTCATGAGGCAGACAGGAAAAACACTGTTAGTTGCAGCATAGTAAAAATATCAGTTTGGAAAAGTGTAAAAAGAAGCTTTTGTCTGAAATGTTTTTAAATGTCTGTAAATTACCATAAAATCCAGAATATAGGTCGCACAGAAATATAAGATGCGAAGGGAAAAAAGGTTTTCTTTACCTATTTAGTAATAAAAAGTTATTTTAAGTTATTTTAATTTGAAATACATTCAACCATCTACCATCTGCTTTCACCATGTCAAGTTAACAATCCTGCTAGCTACCGGTGCGCTAGTTGAGCTCAGCCTATGGTAAAATACCTCTCTGCATTTTATACTGGTATATTGGTCACACCGGTATATAGGACGCAGCCCACTTTTTTATTAAAAGTGCATCTTATACACCGAATATTACGGTAATAAAGCAGATACTATGAAAATATAAATATTTACTACCAGGCACTTTACTACTTTAACACTGATAGAATCAGACTTATCTTGTCATAATATAGCAGGTCATGTAATTTGATTTCTAATACCACCGCATAGTCCTTTGAAGATGTAGGAGAAAAAAGACAGAAAATGTAAGAGAAACAGAATGCAATCTTGATTTAAAATATACTTTATAGAGTTTCTATTGACCATTTCACACTGTTAAACAGGTTATATTTATCCCAGCACTCGCAGTGTGTAATGTTAAGCGGTGCAGATCACTTTATAAAACACTGTAGCACAAGGAAAAACAACAGTCCTCCTACCCGAGCTAGAATTTCCCAGCGCGTCGTCCTCTCCCACCTTACTCACTGTGAAGGTCTGATAATTGCTTTAAATTTGCCAACACTGCACTCATCTCTAAATGTTTACGTAACCTGGCTGCAGAGGTTTTTAGTGACATGTTGAAACCTTTTTGGGCTTTTGGCTCAATTACCAGGTCCGCTGCTGTGGGAAATTGCAAAGTGCTCTGTCACAAAACCTTCTTTAGACAGACAGCTCCCCCCCTCCTCCCCCCTTTCTATAAAGGGGATCAACATATGGGATCCCTTACGCACACAACACCAAATTGACCATAATTGGGAGCACTTTAAATACAAAATGGAACACTTTCTGAAGAGCAACCGGCCGTGATGGAATCATGGGTGACCTCGAATCGACTGTGTCTGTCCGCTGCGGCTCTCACTTCACCTTTTTCTCTCGCTCTGCCGCACCGTGTACATTTTTGTATACGTTTTTAAAGTGAATCAACATATCCATTAAAGCTCCTGTGAGGAGTTTTTTGCTGGTTTTGAAACAGACTGAAATTAATTGCGATTACTCTATATGACCTACAAAAGCAAACCAGACCATCAGCGACAAGACTGATTGTTTCCGTATAGTTATTTTTAATGCCTGAAGCCGCTGGCGGGGGGGTAGGTGTCAGACGAAGCAATTAACTGCACGCTGCCTTTGTTTACATTGTCCAGGGCAAACATTTAAAGTGAGTGATACATATGACTGTTAAAAAAGCAGGATGTAAACCACTTAAGCACGCAGAATCAGCAAAGAGATAAGAAGTACAACTTTGTCCACAGGGGGCGCCAACATCAACACAAACCAAAAGTTCCTCACAGCAGCTTTAAGCTTATGATATAAATATTATATTTAATATACAGTATATTAGAAAGGTTTATATATTAGATATATGTGCTCTGAGGAATCCTGTGGACTTCCTCACACAGTCAACCATTTATAAAGATGTATAAAAATGTAAATTCATGCCTCGTTCAATCTTTTTTGCCACTAGGCACAAAATTTAGCCATCAATGCCATGCGCTAGATTTACACTTGAGCTCTCGCAGAATTGATTCAAATCATGAAACAGAAGCATAATAGAACTTTCCCAAAGTCCTCGGGGGAGAATGCATCCCTTCAATGTCATATCTTCATACTGTATAGAGCATCAGTGTGAGTTTGTAAGCGCTTTAATGTGATATAAAACACCACAGGTCTCCATGGAGGGGAGGAAGAAAAAAATCCCATTTACAAATTGTGTCCTCGTTTGTTAGTGGCACGGCACCTCAATTACCCAGTGAGCAGGTTTTTATTTATTCATGCAGACAAAGTCACGTATTCATGAGGATTAACCCGAAACTCGCTCATAGACTGGCAGGCACAGATTGCATATTTTACCATATGAGGAATAGCTGACGCGTTTCCCCCTCAGAAGATTGAGAGAAAGCAAGATGAGAAGAGCAGGAATGGCTGAGTGAGCTTTTGGGTCACTGCATGGTCAGTTTCACCAACTTTATTCTGATTTGTGTTTTTTCAAGAATACATAAGAGGCTGTTTTGAATAATATGTGCGCAGCACGGAGCGTTCGTGTTCGGGGGAAGTGGAGGAGCATATGGCGCTATAATACAAGATAGGGAATAGTGTTAGACTTTGTATTTGTAACGCTTCTTTATGTTTCTCCCTCTGGAATAAGAGCTTTGTATCTTAAACTGCAGGAGCTATTTGAAAAGAAATCTAACCTGAACAAATCCTTGTACAACATCCACACGCTGCAACAAGCTTAGAAACAAAACAGACTATATATTTATCAATTCCTGTAACCAAAAAGTCACACAATGTTACACCCAACTGCAACATAATACATTCCCTTCAAATGTACTCTCTCCGGAAAATATCAAATCATCCTAATAGCCAAACTTCTCTTCAGAAATTGTTAGGGAAATCCTCCGTCCCCTGTCATATTACCCACATTTATCAGGATGCAGCATAGCCATTACGTCTGGGGGTTTATCAAATTATCTGCTCGCAGAATGGCCGAAAAGGGACACATTACAACCAGCCGACTTTGTCTGAGCCGCTGCAAAGCAATATTCCAGGATGCTGCAGCAACCAAAAGCAAATTATGGTGAACATAACGCAGAGTTCAGTGGAGCGTTAACAGAATGGATGGCCCTATCCTGATTTTCTATCTGTTGGGACAGATGTCCCCAAGTCCCTGTGACTCGTGAGGTGGACGGGCCTGTAAGCGATGGCAGATGCTCCAAAGGTAAGACAGATGGATTTTGCCGGGGTTCTGTGAAAGTATGCACATTTTTAACTTTGGAAAAAATGAATATTAATCATTTACAACACAACAATAATGACTCTGAGGCCTAGCAGGGGATGATAAAAGAGGAGGAAAGAACTCAGGATCGTCCACGTGAGATTTTATGCGACGATAAATGAGAGATACCTCCACAAATTATGAAGGCACAAATCTTTAAAGTAACAAGAGGCTGGGACCTTGAAGGCAAAACATGTTTTCACGCCGAAGAAAGTGCAGAATGGCGACATTTTATTTTTGTTCTTCTCAGAGCAATCAATGAGACAATAAAACATAAGAAAGGGCATTCATTCCATTCTTCTGATTGCCTCTCTGACTGCAGCGTGTGCAGGGCGCGTGGGTGTATAAGTATATTAAAGTAAATGAACGCCTGCTTCAGAGCACACAGCAATGTGTCTGCTGCTGCACATGCGATTATGCATGCATCATGCCTGTTATATTCAAATCCAGGCAGCTGCCGACAAGCAGCCCAAACAGCAGCATTTCACAAACGCCATGCCTTCTAATACACTGTGATATCGAGCTCTCATTGTGGGGTAATTTGCCACTGATGGAGAGAAAAAAGAACAATGTTTCATTCAACACAATCTGTGGTAAACTGAAATCAATGAGGCTAAATGGTGTATTAAAATTTGATCGGATCACTGACGACCAACAATGACAACAAACACGCAACACAGCTCCTTTTTTTCTGCGCAGACAAAAGCCGCTCAGTGGTTTAAATGTTGTTCACCGTGGCCCGGATAATGGCAGCCTATTGATCCTTTTGGGCATTTATTCTGAAACCTTAACTTTTCCACTGCTTGGCATTACTTTTAAAAAAGCTGCAGTGACACTGTGTGAGCTCGAGTTTTTTGGAACGCGTTGGGCGGCTGTGTTTATGTTTGATCTCTTGCAGCAGGAGAAGGATCAGCGAGTGGAGGCTTTCAAAGACCCTTAGGTTGTCAATGATAGTTGTTTTGTGCTCCAGATTTGTGTTCGAGTTGTACAACGTGGGAGGTTTGTTCAGCTCGCGCAGATCAAGGTGGATGTATGTGCTTGTTTATGTGTGTTTTCTTTGTGCGCCTGGTGTGTGAAGTTTCTGCATGCACTGTGCGTCTGTGAAAATAATGGCGATTAATCACGTAAGCAAACACCACGTAGAACATAAGCAGATACAGAAGAGGGGATGAAAAGTAGGTCAGGTTTTAAGCTCAAAGTATGATGAAGTTGGACTTTAAAAAGCAACAACCTTTTCTCCTCTATTCTCTAAAGAATCATTAAAATGAACAATTAAGAAACAAACCGTCTTCCTTTTTACGCAGCATAAGTACCCTGCACGTTTGCTCCGTAGGCTCTGTTTTATACTGTCTACACTGAACTGCATCTCTTTTACTTTAAGACTAAAACGCTCCCAAATTGACATTTTAGTGGCTGCCTCCTCCTCTTACTCTTTATCTCTACTCTCCTACATCTTGAGCTTTTATTGCCTGTGCTTTTTTCCTCTCCATTGTATGTTTAGACAGGCATAATAACAATAAAAGGTCTAACAAAGCTTCAAGGAAACAAACATTTAAAAGAGAGCTTTTAGTAATCAAATTTATTCAGCTGCTTCGGGGAGGATTTCAACCGTACTTTCAATGTGAAGAAGGAGTTGAGGTGCAAGAAAAGGTTTTCTACGCTGTGTTACATGGACCTGTATTCGCTCAATCATCCTTTGTGCCACATGAAATAGAAGCCAGCATGAGACCCCATAGCACCTCTGTCCACACCACCATGTGTTGTATTAAGGGTGTATTACGGCACGGACCAGTGACTCCCAGATGCGACAGCAGGGCTGATCATCAATTATTATACCTCAGTGGATCAAAATGAGCATATCTGCTCATTCCAACGTCCCCAGAGCTGGCCTGTGGCGGCTGAGCGACGGCTTAGTGCACCTCCAACAAACCCCCAACCCGCCCGGCCACCATCCCCTCTGCACCTGTGAGCTCGGCGACACCAGCCGGAGCCCTCGCGGAGGCGGTGGGACATGCCTCGAGACAACATCTGCCTCCCCTCGGTGACCCCGCCGAGTTAAGCCAACTGCAGAATCAAGGGCATGCTCGTGGAGGTCCCTGATTTTATCATAACAAAGACTCTGCTGCCGCTGCTGCCTGTAAGTGGCTTCAGGAGACGTTCCAGTCTATTTTTTCTGCTAACACTGTGAACTCGGCTCTGTCTAACGCTGTGTCTCTTTCGCTCTTTTGCCATTCTATCTAAAATGAACAACAAGGGATCAGCCAGAGAATCCAGATTTATGTCTGTGAAGACAAGACTGTTAAAAAATACATTTTAGGCTGTTTGAAAAGAGTTAGAGTACATATTCCTCGGTGTCGTAGTGAGAGGAAAGAGGCAAATGCACGCTTCTTGGGTTTGTCCCACAAATTATTCTCATTTTTGTGATAATATTACAATTTTATTTAGTTTATTTAACCTTTATTTTACCGGATTCCTGTGAGATATAAGGGAGTCCTGGCCAAGGCAGCAGCAGTTATATAAGAATTACTGTATCATGTAGGTTATGGTATGTCAGCGTTTTATATTCAGATTGTTTTCCCACTTTTGTGCCATTTCTTTTCTTTTTCTTACAATTGTGTTGCATTTTTACAATCCATTCTGTGAAGATTTAGCTCACATGAGTGTCCCGAATTAGCCTGCATGAGGGAGCCTTTGTATGACAGATGTTTGACACTTGAAATCCAGCGGGACCCCCGGCTGAATGTAATCAGGACAAATCAGTGCAATCACGCAGGTGTCTGCGGGGAAAACGGGGACAAAGGGACACAGTCTGTCTGCCTGCTCGCCGGGTGCTCCTGGCTGGGCCCATGCCCCGGGTCTGCTTCTGCATGGAAAGGCAGACAGCTGACTGACCTCACGAGTGCTCCATCGCCTCAAGGTCCCCACAGATGCCTCGCAAAAGAGCCCGGGTTGGAAGCGCCTCGCGAACTCCACCGCGGCGAATGTGATGAAAGGCTCGGCTCTCTCGCCGGGGAGGGCGCACACAACAACCAGGTTTATGTGTTCGTGTCAAGCCCCGCAAAAGCCCCCCTGTCATTTTCTCTTAGGCCAAACATGTCCTGTGGGGCCTACCTGAAAATCCACTTCCTCAGCATGTCCCATCAGAGAGCCCCACATCCTCCGCAATCCCTCCTTCTTCCTTCACTCGCCACACTCTCACTCCATTTGTCAGAGTTACCCGCCTGTGAGTGGGTTCTGACGTGATCCGTTTGTTCGTGAATACCAATTTATCAAGCGGTCGGTGCATACATTGATCGCGTAGGGGGTAGGATCCTATACGGAACAGTGTTCAGTAATCCTGTTCATGTGTGCGCATTCAAAACCTGGATTAAATCACAGCGGTGAGTCAGGATGCAGATTAAAAACATACTGTAACCTGCATGCTTTATTATAGTCCACCAAATTGAATTAACTGCTTGTAACTTCATCAGAATTTGACAGCGTGTGTGTGTATGGGTGTGAGTGTGTGGACTATTACGCCTAAGATTTATTGCAATTTTATGCCCGTGCTTGTGAAATTAATGATTTCACAGGAAAATATTGCATTCCTCGTGAATGACACATTTTAGTTGAAATATGCTAATACGTGATATATAGACAGATGGCATCATAGTTGTAGCCGTCTGTCATCATATCATTGATGTCATTGCAGCAATACTGCAGCTATCACTGTGAATTGAATCTCATCAAAAGTGCAGTTTATCTCACAGCGATTTCTTATTGAAAAATAAGCGGAGAGGAGCAGCGGCGGCACACAGCTCCACGTCGGTCACAGCGTGCCGTTCTCAAATTGCAAATTTCTCTTGTTTTTTGTGTGTCTTTCTCATCCCGTCAGCACACTCGTAGCGTTCATTTCGCCCTGATGCATCAATAAATGTGCTCTTTTCAGGACAACAAGGCTTTAACACAGCCCGTATGTTTCCAGCCTGCTTTTCTGCAGCATTTCAGGACAAGCCGGGTCAATAACATTAAAGGCTGAGAGAGTTGGGGAAAATACAACCCCCTGTGATGCTGTGGTCGGCTCAGCCTTCAGGAGACATATTGATGCACAGTTATTTTGGTCAATAAGTCCTTCTGAGCAGAGGCCATCCTTATCCTTGAGACCCGACTGCATGTGAAAAATGAGAAAGGGATGAGACCATGCATTTTAATCTGTCTATGGCGCTGTATCTTAAAGTGGGGGGAAGAAGGGATGGGAGCGTGTGAGAAGAGAGAGAGAGATGCACTTCCTCTAACCCCGTCTCAGCCACGCTAATGCCGTTGTTAACAATAAACCATACCATTAGTTATGCTGAAATACAACACCCCCAAGCCAGAGCGTAATGGCTTTATTGAAATACGAAGCGGGCTGACCTCTGATCTCATGACACAATTTATTGACAAACATAAAATCTCAAATGAGGAGATTTCATCGTCGTACATCTTCATAAACGCAGATGTTATCATTTTTCACAGTTGGGTAAAATCCATACACATAATGAGATGTTTTGGGCCATATTTGTGTACAGTTTGGTGGGAGGGACAGTCGCAGTTAAATTGCAGGTAAAAAAATGCAAATGGTAACACAAGCTCTCTAACTAAAAATGAAAAGAGAGTGGGATATTTGTAAAAAAAAAAAAGAGCTATCTATAACAAATGGCCGTGAATAAAACATTAGCACATCTATATTTCATAGCTTCCCGTGTTTTTTCCTCCCACTCCGGAGCGGAGGGAAACTTTCTGCTCTTTCAGGCAGGTGTAACCTCGGCTCATCGCACTGAAAGGACGGCGTGATTCCTCGGAAACGTCGGGAGGGTTTGCGAGGTGTCCAGATCTGTGGTCAGATTTCTTCAAAGTTTAAAAGTTCAAGCAAGAAATGATGAGTGAAGCTCTGGCTTAGATGTTTAATCATATTCACTGGCTGCTTGATTGCAACAAGAAATTAAATAAGGACACAAATTCCTTTTACACATAAGCCAAAGACCGTATTTAGCATCCAAAAAAAAGGCTTCCCTGCTTTTGGCTAGCAGGTGGTTTGTTGTTGTTTAAAATGATTCCTGTTCCTTAGATCATATCAGCGAGATGGGCTCAAGGACCAAAGTAGTTCACCTCTCTGGAAACCCAGCCTTTCACGGGTTTAATATGCAGTCCGAGCCATATTCCACTTTAAGAATCACAGAGTCAGTGAAATGGAACAAAGTGAATCGCTGGCTGGGGCCTTTGAGCCTCTACGCCTGTTTGAAGTCTCTCTCTATCCCTGCCGAGTTCAGAATACATTGTCCAGAGACACGATCAAACTTGGCAGCTATTGATCCCTTCCCAAACCAGACACAAGACTTACTGAACATGTTAACAACTTCGGAATGAGTATTTTAATTGTACATGTCTTTGAAAACAGCCCACTCAAGTCACTGTGCTGCTGAGTGAATTTGAAGCAGCGCAGTTTAGACAGTCAAACGTTGCGCATCCAGCCAACACTCGAGTTTTTCTCCCAAAATATCTAAATCTTTGAGCAGTCAGATTACATCCTGGCACACTAGAGCGTTCCCAATGTTGAATTAAAAAGTATTAAAGGATGCATTAACAACATAAAATATGTTTCTCAACACGACTTGTCCTTTTGAATTAGGTTGTAAGACACTTCCAATGGTGTGAAAGCTGTAAATACCATCTAAATCTTTAAATATCCTCTCCGCCTTGTCCTGCTGAGATCTGAATGATCGTACCAGAAATCTCATGTCTCAACTTCACAGAAGTCTTTGGAAGGGCAACAAAGAAGGGCCCTAATACTCTGGAAGAGGAGGTTTCTAACATGACACTTTCCAGTCGTTTGAAGGAGGGCGGAGAGAGATTTCTGCGAGCTGACTTGACTCCTCCAGATCAATAGCTCGTCTCTCTCTCCGAGACAACTGGTGTGGCATTTGAACCAGATAAAACAAGGGTTCCCCTCCACCTCACCTCTGAGAACTGAGCACTTCCCCCAAATCCCAATCGGTAAAGAAGGATACAGATGAGTCCATCTAAATCCCCTTCTGACTCAGCTATAGACCCCCGGCGGTCAAAAAAAAAGGAGATAGAGGAAAAAAAAAAAATGAAATCATCTTAAAAGGAAAGGTCCAATCTATGTAGGTTAATACTCACTGTTGCTTCATTTAGCTCTGTTGCAGGCCCACTGGGGCAGCTGTAAAAAGTTCTGGGAGCCAGAAGGCACAAAGGCTTTTATTTATTTATATGAGGGAGAATATGTAGCGAGGAGCAAACTGGTGCAAATGATGTGAAAAAAAAGGGGAGTTTGAAGAAGTTATCTTGTAGATTGTGGGATAACTGCGAGAAAAAGGAATAGGCTGCATTACCATTTCATGTGCGGCATGAATTAAATATACACCAGGCAGCTCGAATATCTGTGATAACATGACAATATGTAAGGTCATGACGTGAAACGAATGTGAAGCGCTTCCCCTCGTCTTCCTGCCGCCGCTGTATCCTTAAGCGAGGCACTTCATTCTTAATTACTTTAGTGAAGCTGCTCATTTGTCAGCGCTCGATGACGAGACGGGCTGGCACGAGTAAAAGGTTGCCCCCGCAGCTCCTAAGTGTGTAAATGTGGACAAGGGCATTCCTATCAAAGAGAAAGCCTGCTCAGCTAACTTTACACGAATAAAAGCGGGGGGAAAAAAATCAAGCCCAACAGTCTTACAACAGTTCATCATCCTCCTGACCTGTGGTCAGCCAATTATGATGATCCCGCGACAACGTCGGACTTTTAACTCTCCGAACAAGGGTCCTCTTCTCCTCTTGCATGTCAGCTTAGTCTTTCCCCCTGGTCGCTGATGACATTGTAACACTAATTACAGCTAATTGTTCTATGCTGAATGGATTTAGTCACATTGCAAATGATCTGCCATTGGTCAGTGTCACAATGTTTCCACAGAAAAACTCAATGGGGAATGGGAAATTTGCACAAATGAATGTAATTAAGAAGCACATTCATTACTTCTAATTGCATATGAGAACCCTCAAAGTGAAACTGAGATTGGACTCATATGAATAATTAATGCAGCTAAGTGTACTGAGCACTATGGCGTCACATAACGATGTGTTAAACGTACGCGTATGAATGACAAAGCGTGGTGTAACAGTTTTGCATCAAGGCTTAGTCATAGAGCTCCAACTTTTTTTTTTTTCCTTCCTGGTGAAATCCTTTTACTCACGGGCAGATTGTGTCTAGACAGTTGAATTCCAGTCGTAGTGCGAGCTTGGCATTGGCCTCCAGACGTACAGGGGAGGGGGGAAAAAGAATGTAAGTGTTCCCAACGTGTTTGGCACACAGAATCGAGACTTTTGGCCTTTTCCAAAGACACGTTGTAAATCAGTCAAGTGGAAACTCAGTCTGAGGGCTATTATGAAAATGTTGGACCTAAAGAAATCAAAGCCTTGAGAACATAACCCCCACAAAGTATGAACTCAGCAAGCCTTTAATCTGATTATTTGTCTACTGGCATCAGGAATTATATAATGTGCTATAAAAGCCTCGGACACAACATTGCACAAAGTGATAAAAATATATATCAAACACAACCATTGATTGACTTCAGTTATTTGATGAAGCAATTCCTTTTAGTAAAAAGTCTGCAGTTTTATAAGACTCGGAGCAGCACGTTTAAAACTCTAATCTTATTATACTTGCAGTGTTTAAAAAGGATTGGCTTATCTTAATAGCAGATTTAGATCTTAGACAGACAAGGTGTAAGCTGGTCATTTGAAAGCCATATGCCACAGATTAAGATACGGCACTATACTGTACGGCTTTTTCCAGAGACTAATGCACTACATCAAAACTGCCTTTAGTGAGCAGCTTGTGAGTGGGCAAAAGCACAAGCCCCTTAAATCCCTCAACTCCAACAACAGGAGAAAGAAATAAGTATATTACAGATCGTCCCGAGAACAAAATTGCGTATTGTTTGAAAAATGTGGAGGATTTAGACGCAGGGATTTGCTCCCACTTTGTTGCACTTTGTCTGAGGGCTTAGCACCGTTCCCTGTTCGTGACATGATGATTCCCATCATTCAGCACAAGCATTTCAGGACATTATTGAGCCAACATCAACTTAACATCACAGGCAGTCCAAAACTATTAAGTAGGCAAAAATAACAACACAGGATTTAATTGTTTGATGTCTTACAAGTGCAGTCACATCACTCAGAACAAGGCCGACGGTCGATTCTATTAAAAAAAACACAAACAACAAAATCCACAGGACACAAAGTCTGAGCCAAGATGGGTCAAGAACAACATTTTCATCAACTGGATGCTTTTAGTTTCCCATGTAAGACGGTGCTCTTAGTGATTTCAGGACAAGTCTAATGCCTGGAAGGTGAACCTGTGTAAAGCAGTGCTGAAAGCATGCTGCACCGAGCCACTATATGAGAGGATGTCAGCTGAAACAGCGGCGTTCATCCCTCTTATGCGAGGAAAGAGATGCATCGCGGATCATTATGCGTTCCTGTTTTTGATGTTTTGATGAAGTGTCGCAATTTGGCCAAAAGGGACAGGTACGATTCATCACGCCTAATTGTTCCGGATGTGTCGTTCTGTACAAGCCGGCTGTCAGATGTTTGGGGGTTGGACCTAAAAACACACATGCTAATGATATTAATCCGCCGCTTTTATCTTTTTGTCGAGACAGAGGGGGAAATATCAAAACCTTTGGAACAATGTGTGACAAAAGGAGGTGACAGCTCAAGAGTGATGGCGGGGTGGTGAAGTAAGCCTGGAGGGGGGGAAGCAGGAGCCCATAAAGCGAGCAGCCGCCTAACTCATAAATAATAGAAACATAAAATGTCATATGAACTTTATTTCAAGAGTGGGTGGTCTAATAAAGATGCAGGTTTAAAGAGGAGTGCAGAAATTCATTGTCATAAGAAGGCCACATGGCTCGCCTTTGGCACAGACAATTATTCAGAGCAAGCTGACATTCAGGTCCAAGCTGTAGCACCTTTACGAAACAATACGCCGTTTGACTCCTGAAATTCTCTCCCTACTACTGCTCCAGTCTCTAGCTCTTTTTCTTCCTCTTCAACTTGGAGTCACTCCATCTCCTCTCTTCTCTTCCCACTTTTCCTTGTTCTCTCTGCTTTACAAATTGAGACGACACGATAAGAGAGTTGCCACCGCCATGCCAGCCTGGTGCTCATTGATAAAACCATATCTAATCCATCTGAGGCCCCCCTCTGTCACCAACGCACTCATCTCTGAGACGGTCAACATGCACAGGATCCATCTTTCTGTTTGAAGCCAGTCGCACAGAGTCAGAGTTTATCTTTAAACTTCTGGAAGGAGAAAATGGAGCCGGATGAGTCGGTTCGACTTTCACTCTGTCTGCAACTGATGTGAGAGTCTGTGTGCAGGCGTGTGTTAAATCGGTAACATCTGAAAGCAAATGAAAGAATTTCTGCGACTTGAGTAGGAAAAATATTTATAGTTTTTAAAGTGCTTTTATTAAAATTATACACACATTAAATATAGAGTGTTATGTGAGGTAAGCAATAAATATTTAATAGGAATTATATATCTGTTTGAACAGTTCATCAACTCATTTCATTAACAGTGTTTATTACACGCCTGTGTTACATATTTTATTCAATTGGCTAATTACAGCATTCCGAGGTCTGTTATTTCTCGATAACAGACCGTTGCTATGAAGAACAGGCGGTTGCTAGGGATGCCGCTCTAATCACACAATCCGGAGGACAAACCATAGTCATCAATCCGCCTTACGAAGTTCGTTAAATTTGATGTTTAATGTGAGTACAAACAGCTAGGTTAGCTCATTTAATGTGAGTAATAACAGCTAAGTTAGCTCATTTTAATGGGAGTAACAACAGCTAGCTTAGCTTATTTTAATGTGAGTAATAACAGCTAAGTTAGCTCATTTTAATGGGAGTAACAACAACTAGCTTAGCTTATTTTAATGTAAGTCATAACAGCTAGGTTAGCTCATTTTAATGTGAGTAATAACAGCTAGGGTAGCTCATTTTAATGGGAGTCATAACAGCTAGGTTAGCTTATTTTAATGTGAGTCATAACAGCTAGGGTAGCTCATTTTAATGGGAGTCATAACAGCTAGGTTAGCTTATTTTAATGTGAGTAATAACAGCTAGGTTAGCTTATTTTAATGTGAGTCATAACAGCTAAGTTAGCTCATTTTAATGTGAGTAATAACAGCTAGGTTAGCTCATTTTAATGGGAGTAACAACAGCTAGCTTAGCTTATTTTAATGTGAGTCATAACAGCTAGGTTAGCTCATTTTAATGTGAGTAATAACAGCTAAGGTTAGCTTATTTTAATGGGAGTAATAACAGCTAGGGTTAGCTTATTTTTAGAATGCTACATAATTAACCGTTGCTATGGACGCAGCTCTCACTGTGCAACCTGTAAAGGACTATTTTTGACAGAAAACAGAAATATAACCATTTTTTAATTAATAAAATAATTTCCAAATCAATATTTTGTATCAAATAATTGATTATGTAAGTAAAAAGCCGTGTAATAAGCGCTTCACGTCAGGGTCCTGCTCACCCTGTCGGGGTTCCATTCTGCGATAACAACCTGCTCACTATACATTATCCTTACTTACATATCTCTCACACATAATCAGGTCCTGTCTTCTCCCTTTTTAATAGCAGCATCAGTAAGACTGACACTGACTTTAATATAATTTGATGTGATAAGGTTATAACACAGCTTTACATGGGGCTTTGTGGTCAAATGACTGAAATTACTTTTTTATTATCCAACTCCTCATATTAGACTCTGGTATTACACTCTGAGTTATTCTGCTAACACTCTCGCTCTGCTGTGATTTTTAATGCGGCAATCTGTAAAAGTACACATGCATTTACTACATTAGCATGCTCCTCTATCTAAAACTAATGCACTTCAACAAATATTACCCCAGAGGGAAAGTGGGTAATAAGTTCAGTATTTGAGTAAGTTTATGAAGTATGAGATGTTTATGTCACTGAATATTAATGAGATGATGAGCAATTGCCTCTGTATATGAATGAATCACATAAATGAATCACTGCTGTCACAGCGGTGAATACATTAAAGAGAACAGCTTGGGAGGAAGAGGTTTGATCATTAGATGTATGTGTTTGTGTGTGTGTGCCTGGTGTGGAAAAGTGTGTGTGTGATGGAATACAGAGGTCAGCTGGGTGTGTAAGAAAGGCTATCTTATAAAAAGATTTCCTGCTGAAACTTGCAATATCCTGTTATCAAAAATAGAAAATCACGAATGGGACGGACCTTTGCATGTAAATGAACATTGGAGCCGTCGCCGGGATGTCAGCCATCCTGTCTAATGTCTAACAAATGCATTCACAATCACACTCTCGGTGACACCCCGGCCCCGGACCTGTCAGCGCAGCTGCTGGGGAGGCAGAAGCACCAAGGACTGTTGTCTCACTTACAGCTATGACACAATGGCTATACCGCACGTAGGTGTATGCAAAGGATTTCTATTTCTACCTGTCCTGCACATTTTCTCAGCTGCGTACAAAAAAACAGACTTGTTTTTTGACAGCTAACTTCGTGCAATGGCTTAGGAATTCCTTGCTATGATACAGGCGGGTTCTGGTAGGAGTGAAGGTCTGCGCCGACCTGAACCTCGATCCAGCCTGCAATATACGATGCAGGGTTACCTCCTGAAAATAAAATCAGATTCACCACAGCTAGATTATCCAGCTAGGAGTGGGGGGGGGGGGTCGGTATGTGACAAGGACACGGTGATAGGGGGCTCAGAATAGCCTTGTTCATGTTGAGGTGGAGCAAAATCATTCCAGCAGCATCATTGGCATGCTGCTGGTGCCCCGGCTTTGGATCTACACTACCAGTGGAGGAATAAAAAAATAAACCCAGGTCCTCTGTGGTGAGTCTTAAGCACTCTCCTTTCCCCCTCAGCCAGATATTTGAGCAATGATTTTTTTTAAAAGTCTGTTGTATATGTATGAGGACGGAGTTGTGCATCCCTGCGTTCAGTGGAGCTTTTTATGGAGAACATCATTGGGCAGTAAGCCATGCAGTGACAGCTGTCTTGTGAATCATTTGAATAAATTCAGCGACAGAGTTTCTAACTTCAAAGGTAAAAATCCCCCTTTCGTTGTAGAGCTTCTGGACAACATTTACAAAATTCAGCCTGACAAAATCCATTGTCAATAATACATGCAGCAATGAGCAAGCTACGCCCTTAATGTTATCCTGCACTCCCAAATCCAAATCCAATTTATTTTGGATGTCTAATAAGACTTAAATCTGATAAATGATACAAGGAACAGGAGTTTATTTCCCTCCCAGCCGGGTTTGTTTGACTTCTTGTGCAACAAAACTGTCATCCTACTTGTTTAAAGACTGACCTCGACAATAACAGCACGTATAGCAAACCAATTTTTATGTGTAACCAGCTTGTAAGCAGTTATTTGACAGAAATGGTCTCTTGTTAAGTGTTTGCCAGGCTGTGTTGTTACTATGACAATCACAGCTGTAATCTCAGTCATTTATTTCACTGTCTGAAAACACAGATGGCCACTTGTAAATTACATTGTGCATAGTAAGCCTCAAAAATCTCAGAAAAATAATAAAAATGGAAAATACAAAATAACACGTTTGCCTGCTGTCTCTGCAGAGCAGAAAAAAAAATCAGCACTCACTTGATTCGGGGTCTGAGTTTCCGTCTCCCTCGGTACGGCTGTTGGGTGAGGTTTGCTCGTAGTACTCGTCCTGGGGGAAGCTGAGGGGGAGAGGCTGGGTGGCGCTGGTGGTGCTGCTGGGGTCCGGGTCGCCTAGCCCGCTGTCACTGCAGCTCTCCTGGGAACCGTCGGGGAGATGGAAGGTCACACGGCGCTGGGTCTGAAACACACCAACAAACAGGAAGTGCTCGGTTAGAAACACTTCTGTCGAGTTTAAAGTGCTCTAAACATAATATAAAGGAACAAGTACAGCACTCTAAAGAAAACATTAAATCTTGAGTTTGAGAGCCACTACATTACAAGAAAATGGGCAAAATGGTTGGATACATAATTTCCCTTAAATATTGAGTTACTCTGACACAAAGGCCACTTTCATTCTTTAACCGTAGAATAAAACCACATACAACAAAAAGAGAGATCTCTGTAATCTTGTGGTTCCCATGGCTTTGAAAAATAACATTTATAAAAATCGATCGCTGCATTCTTTCAAGAAACATTTTCCAGATCTTTTGTACAAAAGGCAGAAAACTTTTCACAATAAAGGTCTGTTCAGAGGAACAAGGACATTCCGTCTTGTGAAAACCCATTGTTGGAGAATTTTTGAAAAACGAAACATTTCAATGCTGTGAGCAACACAATCTGAATTCCTTTCACCTCTGTTGTATTGAGGTGAAGAAAGAAATCTCAGAGATGACTATCTCCAAACCTGAGCACACTATCTGTAGATTTGTCACAGCAGCTTTGTGAAAAAAAAAAAGAAAATGTTTCTCAGCTTGTTTTTGTTTTGTTTTGTAATCTTCAATTTAAAGTTTAAGGTCAAACTTTGAAACGATGATTTTATCTGTTAAGCGACTCACTAAAGCTTTTTACAAGGTTGGTCGGTCAGCCTTAAACCTTTTCTTATCCAAACTCTGACTCATTAATTGTTCACCAAAAAGAATTCTTTAAAGTCACGTCCTTAAAAAGCCTCTCCTTCCAGGGAAGCTTGCAATTAAGTATCTTTTATAGGTATTCTCTCTGCCCCTAAAGAGCGCCTTGGCACACCGCCGCTGACAAACAAAGATTATTAATATCATCATCAGCGGTGACAACGCTGCTCGTTTATGGCTGAATGAGTACATCGAGACGGCATTTACAAGGGAAATCATCGCCTAATTGTACCAAGTGTTGTTATAACATGCCCAGCACTGCATCCATCATCTTTACCTGCTTTTACTTTGAAAATAAGCCAAAATCCCGCCGTGTCGCTAAGGGGGAGGCTAATTGAAACAGCGACCTCATAACCCAAAAAATGATCTCTGGTCTGTTGAGTCTTGCGAATTACTTTTCAGATAATAAAGCGACTATAAGATTTTATAATTGAGAGTTCTCGGCCTGATAATGGATGGGACGTGTATTAACAGGTTGAACTATGTCCTAGTTTTCCCTCTCACCCAATTTAGACACAAAAGAAGTGGAAATGTGTGTGCAGGCTGGGACTTTGATTTGTAAAGTCTTGGGGATCACAGGAGTGTGGGCATTTTCTTCTGAAAGGTGCAGGCCTCTTTGATTTCTCTGGAGGTTTACATGAGTTCATGTTGCGACCTTTCTTTGGAGCTTAAAACGAAAACAGATCCTCTATGTTGTGGTGCCTGTTAACATGCTAGCGGTTCCCAGAGAAAACCAACCACCAATTATATGTTTTACTTTCGTTATTTCTCATAGTTTTGGCTTGGAGTCTGAGAAAGAACAAAATGAGGACTGTGGAGATCTCACTGTAGCTTGAATTCATGTCTTCCCATGATTCCTCGAGTAACATCACACAGTATAGGGGCATAAAAAATAATTACGCCCTCAGCCTGGGTTATTGCTGTGAATTTTATTCCCCCCATTATTCAAACTGATAAGAGATTTTTATTTTTTCCAGAGCAAATACAACTGAAGCACAAATCACTATCTTGATTTCCTTCCTCGCTGCAGCAATAAAAGCAATATGCAGGTCCTGAATTAAAACCATCATTAGCACATGCTCCTTTAAGCTCAGGAGGAGGAGATGTCTCGGCGCGGACATATTTTTTCCTTCACCACTATAGTGCGCAGATAAAGCACTTATTGTTCTTTGATAAGACTAAGTAAGGCTTGGAAATAGGAGAGAGGAGAAGAGAGAAATAAAGTCTGGCTCTAATGAAGGACAAACTGCCAAAAATGAAGTGCACAAAAAGCTTCATTTAAAAACTATCAGAGAGGGTTGACTAACCTAAATCCACACAATTAACACCCTGAAAGCACAACCAGAGTGCTTTTCAATCCTGTGATGTTGAAACAGCTAGCTAAATATTCTATTTACTCGATTCATCTAGATCCTGAGGCCACACATCACCATGCTCGAAAGAAATAAGGAGAAACGAGTGGAAAAAAAGGGCATGCAGTCAAAGAAAAACACACACAACCTTCAACTCTTGTGTGATAACAACTCGGAAACAAAAGCCTTTAGTTGCTCTATTGAGAAAATAAAAGAAAGGCTTTATCTGCTCCGCATTAATTTCAAAACCACATAAAAATATATAATGCAAGACTCCCTTAAAATTAATCCTGTTTTTCTGCATGTGCCGGGACATTAGCTGCCAAATGATGAGGTATATTTCTTTAGTTCTGCATAGAAAAGGACGTTTTTATTCATTTTCTAAGACAGAGAGGAGATGAATACCTTGTTGGCAAAGTAATATAGTCCTGTGTGCCATGTTTGCCCACGCTTTCAAGTAGTCTAAATATCTCCTTGTTCTCAAACAGTGTTGGCAGCTGTTTCTCAAATTACTGGAGGATGTGCGCAAAAAAGCAAAGTCCAGGTTCCAGCAGAAGAAAGAGCCCACTTATGGGAGGTTGGCAGCTCGACAAAAAGCATGCTTCCTCTCCACATGACTCTAATTATTGGAAACTTGCTCCAACAATGGCATCCAGAATCTATTAGAACAAACAGCTGTCCGTGACAATTAGGGCACAATCATTTTGCATAAGGGAGTGTCTTCATTTTCAGACGGCTGTTTACTTAAACCCATTCAAGTTGGTGCCAGATGCTGAAAAAAGCCTATGTCGTTTACTACAATATTAATTACAATTAAATACCATTAATGGGCCTTAAATAAATAAAAGTTCTGCTCTCTGTGGTAATGTGAATTAAACATTAATGTTGGAAGACAAACATGACAAACAAAAGCAAACATTCGCAGAGGAGTCAAGGTGAGTGTTTTGCTAAGCATTATCACTTATTTAAAGAAGCTGCCAGAAATCCATAAAGCAAAGACAAGCTGCGGTAAGAGATATCAAGACCAAACAAAGCCCGTTCAGCCAGATAAAACACTGCCTTGAGAAGTATGTACACAGAGATAAAATGAACAGGAGCGACGCATGCCAAGTTCTTCCGTTTAACAAGCCAGCCAATCCTAAACCCTCCCTCTGGTAACCGCACAGACAATGGGCAGATTGGGCCGGATTCACGGGTTACCGGATTAGAAGTCCGTTATATTTAGATATAGAGGAGGGGAGGCAGAGCGGCGGCCACCTTGTCCTTCTGTAGGCCACAGCTCTTTGAGTTTTATTATCATATATACTTTCCCCTCCAACTACCGTTCCCTAGAAATAGCAGAGAAGTCAGTGCTGCACGGAGAAGGACTTGGCTGACAACCACCTCACTTTGAGTGATAAACAGGGACCACTTAGGAGTGAATCAGGGGAGATTGGCTCTGCCATTTCAGATAAGGATCAGCTCGCGGGCACACCTAGACCTGCATAAATCTGCTCAGTGAAGATGGTGGTTTGTCATTTTGCACATGTCTCATGTGGAGGGGGAGAAGTAAATTGAAAAAAACAACAGCAATGGCAAGATGTTTAAGCAAAGAACGCTGTCCAAATATGTCCCGATATTCTGCTTCATGTCATGATCATGGAAAAAGACGCGGGCGTTTTCCCCTCTGTGGGTGTGTCCTTTTCTATTTGAACATGCTGTTCCAGCATGGTCATTGTGTGCGAGCTGATATTCCACTACATGTGAAATGATGAGTTAGCGGGAACATGCAAGAAGGAGGTGATTCTAGCAAGTGGGCAGAGAGATTACTGAGTGATTTTTGACAAATCAGACTGTTATTGAGTCAACTACTATGATATTCTCTCTGCAATATGAACTGTGACACTATTGGTTATATTCCTGACACTGAACTATGATCAAACTTTCAAAAAACATTAACACAAGGTCAAATGCTACCAGTAAAATAGAGAAATAACAGATATATATATATGCATCAAATGATATTACAAATGTATTAAAGAAAGAAAACTAAACTGAAACTAGAGTTAGGACTTAGTAGCAACATTCTCTCTGGAATCTGAAAAAGTTTGACTTGCTTGTTATTGTGCAAAGTGCAGGAAGAACTCTGAATGTCTCGCTCTCATTAACCAGAGATTATTGAACCATGTGTGCCTGTGTGCAGACATGAACTGCGAGATAAAAAGAGTGTCAGAAAGACTGAAAAGAAAAGCGAGGATACCGCGGTCAGATGCCACAACACAATTGGATTTAATGTTATTGGTGTCTTAAAAAGAAAGTGTGAAATGCCCTTGAGCTTAAATATTTCACTTAAAATGGCAACAATACAGACAATTGAAAGCAAAGGCTTTTTCATTTCACTCTCAGCAAAACTTAACAGTAGAGCTGCCTTTGCTGAAGAAAATAAATCATTTAAAAGGATGGGAGGAAGCTTACTGCCTGATATTAATGGAAAAATATTAAGTCTGAGAACACGTTTGTGCTATTCTAATAAAATACTAAGTTTGAAGTACCCTATAAAGAAAAAAAAAATGTTACCCCAAAAGTATTATTTAGTATTTTTCCAGAAGGATATTTAAAATAACAGCCGAAAAATGAAGCAGATGAATGAAAAATGATTGCTATTGGTGAAAACCTCTTTAATCTTGAATGAATTACAGAGGTGCCAATTCCCTATTGAGTATTTGTTTTATTTATTCCCCATAACTATAACTACTAAGAATTATGAAGGTTAATAACCACCCGTCCCTTAAAACCATCTATGAGCAGACTTTAATCAGATTATCTGAGAAAATAGTACCTGAGCCAACAACTATACACAGAGTTCATCATGTGCAATAAAACATTTCAGCATCAGGCTATACTATGTTCATTATCATGTGCAATATTACTTTCCTATATCAGGCTATATTATGTTAATTATCATGTGCAATATTACTTTCCTATATCAGGCTATATTTTTTTCATTGTCATGTGCAATATTATTTTCTTATATCAGGCTATATTATGTTCATTATCATGTGCAGTATTACTTTCCTATATCAGACTGTATTATGTTCACTATCACGTGCAATATTACTTTTCTATATCAGGCAGTATTATGGTCACTATCATGTGCAATATAACTTTCCTATATCGACCCTATATTATGTTCACTATCATGTGCAGTATTACTTTCCTATATGAGGCTATATAATCATTATCATGTGCAGTATTACTTTCCTATATGAGGCTATATAATCATTATCATGTGCAATATTACTTTCCTATATGAGGCTATATAATCATTATCATGTGCAATATTACTTTCCTATATGAGGCTATATAATCATTATCATGTGCAGTATTACTTTCCTATATGAGGCTATATAATCATTATCATGTGCAATATTACTGTCCTATATGAGGCTATATAATCATTATCATGTGCAGTATTACTTTCCTATATGAGGCTATATAATCATTATCATGTGCAGTATTACTGTCCTATATGAGGCTATATAATCATTATCATGTGCAGTATTACTTTCCTATATGAGGCTATATAATCATTATCATGTGCAATATTACTGTCCTATATGAGGCTATATAATCATTATCATGTGCAGTATTACTTTCCTATATCAGGCTATATAATCATTATCATGTGCAATACCGCTTATTAGTACCATGTGCAAGTTACTTTGTGCAATAAAACTTATAACTTAATAATTATCGTGTGTAGTTACGTTTTATATTTTGTGCTATTGTTGCAGTTTTTTTATTTACTTCTTATTATCGCTTCAAATATGACTGCCAATGTATTGCCACCATTACTTTCTCCTTAGCTTAAATTTGTAAATATGTTATCGTACTATTGCTATTATATTAGGCACTGTCTATTTGCACTTAAACCCATGTACACTTTACATTCTATAATTCACTTATATTTGAGTTTTTATTTGGTATTACTTGTATTTTGTACTCTAACTTCGGACCAATCTGGCACTAGAATGTCCTTCAGGGTTAATAAAGTTCTATTGTATCTTATCTTATCTTGTCTTATCCAACAGAACCCTTCAACTTAAGAATCAAACTGTGTTTTTTTAGGTTTTCAGGTGGCGACAGCAGTATGTATATTTTTGACAAGAAAGAATCTTGGGGTGACACACAGATCTATTGTAGGTGTAACTAAGACCGCGACACAGTATCATGCTCTAATGATGTATATAAAAATACACATGCAAGAAAGAACATTAAAAGAGTGACTTACATTCACAGAGGTTATCTTGCCAAGTTGACAGGCCTCCTGCAAAGAGAGAACAACAGTCATTCACATCGTTGTCAGACTGTAGCTCTACAGATGATTTCATGTGGAGATGATTATTTAAAGCCTACAAAGAAAACTGCAGTGGGAACTTTCTATTCTCCTTAAAGTCAGTCAGAGTTCACAATTGACAACCTCATAGATTTTGGGGGATTTAAGTCTTTTTTTTTTTTTAAATTGGAATTGAATTTAGGATGCATATTGATTTCCCCCTCAGTTGCAGCACGTTTCCACAGTCACAAACCCTGGCTGGAGAGCACACACCGTCTCCCCACAAATGTAAAGAATAGGGCAAACCTGACATCCTGACAACACAAGCCATACAACTGACACTTTGATAAAGATGTTTTCTCTGCATGTCAGGGAGGAAAGTGAACAGAATATCAAATGATGCATCAAAAATTAACAATAAACAGCGACAAGCTTCTAAATTGGGAACAAAAGACACCCGCAAGCCTGCAAAATAGCATCCTCTCTCTGGGGACCGAGATAACTCACAGAGAGATAAGAGTATTTAATTTTTAATCACCGATTTTGTTTTCTTTGTACTGTGTATAATAATCTGAGTACATGACTTGATTTGCAAAGAAAATAGAAGAAATCTGGCGGTGAGGAGGCACTTAGACAGGGGAGAAGAGGAGAGGACTGCTGGGGTGGAACGGTAAAACAATGAACAGGAAAGAAGTTCATGTCAACAGATTATCCCGCCATAATTGTTCACCAAGGGATGCTGCAACTGAGTGAGCGATAGAGCAGCACAGCCAAAGCTATTCATCAAAAACAAAATGGAGCTTCATGGTGGACAAGTAGACTAAATTAAAAAGTAAGGTCTCCAAACTTCTGACAAATCACTGTCAAGCACTGTAAAAAAAAATCACACCTATATTAAGTGATGTTTGTGTGGAGAGACATTTTTACAGAAAGCCATTAATCATGTCAGCGACTTCAAGTATCGAGCTGCTCCAACTGAAATAATGCACACTGTGCTATTTTTGAACTACACAATGTTTCCCGTATAATATAAACAAAATGTCAACATCAGTTCAGCTCTTCCTCACCATTTTCAAGTTTGCAATTACAATTTCTAAATTAACATTTTGTAATACAATATAGAGATGATCTTTAGCACCTATGACTGTTCATGATACTTCTCTCTTCTGTACTTATAAAAATGACTTTCAGGACTGGATGTTACTTAGCAACAATAACTTCATGTCCTCATTCAAGGCTGCAACATTGGCAGACTTTACAACATTTAACAAGGCATCACATAATTGCATTTACTATTTTTGCCTCACCTGCCACGCATCTGCACAAGCTTTTTTGTTTAAGAAGCTATACTAAACTTTATTTGTATATCAGCAATGGATCAGTGACCCAGTTCATGACGCATTTTAGCATCTTTTAGCTCACTGTTTCTTTTGTCTGTTGTCCCAACCCTTCTGTTGTAACTCTCTCCCCATATTCCTTTCCAACAGCAGTGGGAAGCTATCAGCAGAGACTGACAATCTAACCAGTACCCAATAGCAGGCAAGATATCGATCAGCTTCTGAACATAGAGATTCATTTAGCAGCTAAAGAGACAAATACTTTCTGCTGGAGTAGGTGTAGACCAAAACTGAGCCTAAATTACAATAAACATTGGACTAATGTGAGCCTAGTGGAAGGAAATTATTAATACAACTTGAAGTACACTTGATGTGTAAACAGGCTATAGTTAGATAACATCTAAGTAGCGACTTCCTTTATATGGAAACACAATATGTCAACAACTTATTGACAATAGCTTGTTGTGATGCCCCTGACTTAAAAATTGTTTTTATTGATGTTTAATGTACAAAAGATGATAGATAACTTACATACAAGACAATAATAATGATGATAATAATGGACAATAATTTAACTGTACTATACGCTGTGCAATACCCCAACAGTGCAATACTGTAGCACTAATACTGCATTTATACTGTTCACTTCAACATGAATCTATCACTGATAGATACCATTTCTCAGAATCTTTATCTTGTATCTCTGTTCTTATGTAATTACACTTTGCACATATCTCTATATGTTCCATGTTGTTCTTATTGCTTATGTTTTTGTTCTATTCCCATTTCTCCGAATATTGTTTGTACATTTGAATTGTGTTTATATAATTCACACATTTAACACATCACTGCTATTTATATTTCTTAATGCTTCTTGTCTTTATCAGAGCAACTGCAATTACTGAATTTCCCCCAGGCATAAATAACTGATTCTGATATCAACACGTCGTATGGCACAACAAGTGAGTTAGTTCAGCTCATTGAACTGCTCTTACAGCTGGTTGACCAGTGCTCTAAAGCCCCTGCATACAACCAGTCAACCATACATACAGGAAATACTTAATGTATAAACTATGTACTCAAAAGCCTCATCATCATTAAACATACGATTTTGGAGAATTCAAACTAATTCCAGAAACATGAATACACAATGCATTGTTAAATGGACAGCACACATTGTATTTGACATGCATTAGTAGGATATGCAAACATAATATATATAGACACAACCTAAACACATGACTGCTCTGCATATGGAGATGGAGGTGTAAGTAGATCTTATAACCTTGTCATAAGCTCGTAGGTATAATTCATACTATGCTGTCATTGTACCTAGCAGATCCACATTATGGCTTGTCCTGTTGTAGCTCAAGCTCCTGGAAATTAATTGGTAACGATGGGGGATGTAAAATGTTTCTGCAAACTCACATTTATTTTTTAAATAAATCTAATTAAAAATAGATAGTTTCCTCTCTTTTTTTTTTGCATATTTGAGCGCAGCAACATTTGTCAGGTCTGTTTGAGGAGTTGCTCATTTGCATGCACTGACTGGTCATTTAAAGCCAGATTTTACTTGAGGCTGCCATCAGGCAGTTGTTTCTTCTCCAAGTAATGTTTTATTCAGCATCTCGTGACACATGCTTCAAGTTAGAGACCTTGCCAACCAATTAAATATATGATAATGTACATGAGGGATCTGAGAAGGTGACCTGCGCTTGTCTCATATTTAGATGACATTCAAAATAGTGGTTGTACATGTGATTGCCGGAGACCATAAATGCGTGAGTTTTCTCCTTTCCCCCCTCCTCAGTATGGATTGGTCAGTGACCTTCTCTCTGTACGAACGCCTCTCAAACTAGCGGTTTCAAAGCACCCACATGCAAGCCTGCGAGAGAGTTATGCTTAAGATAAGTGCATTTGTTGGTGAACCACATCAAAGTACAGAGGGATGTCTTAGCGAGCAAAGGCAGTGGAGCTCGAACCAAGCCTTTGATCACCCCAGGCACTCTGATCATTAAAATATTGGATAAATAATTGATTAAAAACACCAGACCTCATTGTGCTCTGTTTCTGTATCCAAAAGTATCCCAATTTTTAGACACACTGACTCCACAATGAGTTTAAATGGTAGTGAAAGAAACATATAGTTACTGTAGCATTGTACGGCACGCTTTAGCCCAACATATGCAGAGAAATATATCTGATATTGTTGTAAGTATAAAGCACATTCTGACTACAGTGCAGTCTTTCTCTTCTCCAGCACTGTGTTCCTGTGTGAACTGCAGACAGGTTGGAGTGCAGCAACAAGCCTTTTTCTCCAGCGAGACTCTGAGCATTGGGATGGCAGGCTGGCACAGGGGTAGAAGGACTGTGTAATAATCAAAAGGCATAGTCAGAAGGCAGGTAAGAGTGCATTCCAGCTGTGCGTAGGTGATAGGAGGGGAGCTAATATTACATCTGTGGTGCAAACCAGCCCTGCAGTGTGCAAGAGAAAAACAATGAGCCCACTGTGTGCATATCAGGGATATTAAAAAGACAATTTTCCATCAGTTTTTTGTGCATTGGATAGGGAATCAATTTCCATCAGTGGGTAAAAGTTTACATTTAGAGTATAAAAATCAATTTAGGAAAATTAATCGAGACTTATTCCAGCTGTTGTTACAAAATCCTTAAAAATAACCTAGTAGTCTCTAGGGCTGGGTTTAAAAAATAGATTCTCATTTGAATGACCCAATATCGATTCCTAAATCCACAGATCGATCTTTCTCTCAATATGTGTAAATGTGTCTGATCACTCACGTTTCTGAGCGTTCATGAACGCAGCACGGCTCAGTGCATTCCCCCCGAAACACGGCAGTGAGGGAGACATGCCCGGACTTGTTTACAGCACTTACTACAGAGACATCAGTGATCGCCGACGGACTCTTTTTATAGTGTGTGCGTCCACGAATATGTACCTTGGTTTTTCACTGGTGTTCATGTTACTCTCTGTTAGCGTCGGCTTTGGCCACGAGTGTATTTTTGGCATGTTATACAATATGCCTTTCCCCATAGTCTCGTGTGGTTTTGTTCTTTGTGCTATGAGATCTCGTGGCCAAATCTCGCACAAGTTGAAGCCCAGTTTGTTTAATCAAAACCATGAGTCAGATGTTCAGACTAAAAATCTGAAACTGGAAGAAAAGTTAATAAGCTGTCTAATTAATAAAATTGTTAATATTGTGCTGACTGCTGTGTGTTGGTCATGTTGAATAAAAAGTACATGATGCAACTTATTTAGGGTCAAGTCTTATTGTAAACATTAAACATTTTGACGATGCACCCGGTTAGAGGTGCACTGATATTATAACTGAAATACCCCTAACCAAATCGATATCGAATTAGATCGAATCGGGACCTTGTGAATCAGAATTTAATCGAATTGAGAAATCCTTATCGATACCCAGCCCTAGTAGTCTCACATGGTCAGTATGCCAAACCAAACTTTTCTCCCTCCTACTTCGGTGCTTTTGGTTGTAAATAACTTAATACATAGTCTCTTGTGTATTTGACTAGTTTTAAATGCAATGTTGCCCTGGAGCTCATCTCTGGACACATATTGGCAATTTTTGGAGAGCTGTCCAACTAACTAATGTGAAGTGCCCGACCTGACTTGTTTCATAAATCCCTGAATTTAAGCACAATTAAAAAAAACACAGAAAAGTTTGCAGCCACGAATACTAATTAGTGCCCAGACAAAAATAGCCAGAGGTGTTGCATTCAGAGACAGGAGTCCTTAAAAACAGAGCAAATCAAATTGAGTACCTCTGATTTCTGAGGTTATGTTTTTACATGTGTTTTCTCCTGACCTGTGAGTTGGATTGAAAAAGGTCTGTCAACAGGAGATTACTGTGAGTATTAAGCAAACTTTTTATTATCATACAAAAGTAGTGCACTCGTTTCAGATGTCTTCACTGAACTCACGGATCGGGCAGCATCACAATACAAAGCTTTGTTGAGTTTCTCCAATTGGCAGAAACTTCAAAGTTGTGGAATAAAAAGACGCCTCGCTGCAGTTTGTGAAAATAATGTTAAAGACTGTATGATGTGATAACTTCAAGCTACACTGAAAGCCTTAAACCCCCTCGTCCCCGGGGGCCCCACGCTCCTAATAGTTTAACACTAATGAGATCTGCTGCTCCCATCTCTCCAGCCTCCCACATCACAGTTTATTTCATAGTGTAAATACCTTTGAAGGTGGTGTGAAGCGCAGGGCGAGCCAGAGACAGAAAGCATGCTAGCTAGCCGTACTTTCTTTAGGTGCCGTCCTTTCACTTTCAGGGTTTCGCTGGTGAGGTTCACTATGATGTGTTCAATTTAGCTAGCCCCCCTGCATGAAGTCCGCAGAAATAATGGTCAGGCAGGACTCTTTGGGACCGCACGGTTTCCCAGAAATGTCAGGGCAGTGCCACAGCCCATGACTTTAGCTCAGAGAGGGCGGGAGAAAAGCATGCGGCCTGCCATCAACTGGTTGCCACCGTGTTCAAACGGACGTCTCTGAATTCATCAAAAGCAGAAAAATGACAGCTTTTGTCAGGTGGCTGTGGCACGATCACACCGTGCAGACATATGCATCACACTCATACGCATGATACAAATATCATCAGTGGAAAACTTGGACGTGCGCGCCATCTGCTCGTGTGCACAGTCACAAGAGACGCCGGCGTCTCCGCCAAGAAGCAGTGGGCAGAGTTCAAGTTTGCATCCCTTGCCTTTCTGGCAAACGCAGCATGTCTCAGACAGCGTGATAAAAGTGTTGCAAACAAAACACCTCCTCATCAAAAGGGGCTAATAAAGTCTTCAATATACTTAAGTGAAGCCTTAGATAAATAGAATCCCCATTTCCCTGTGCATTGGTGTTCAGTTGTCCAAAGTGTATTGATGTACTTATTGACATTCAATAAAGGGAAACCCTCTCAGCAAAGCGCACGAGGTGGTGTAAATCCTGTACACGTCTCGAGTGTGCACGAGGAGCAACTTTCCTTCAACACAATTACTCGACAGCAATAATGTCACAGCGTGTTCGAACCAATTTTGATTTACAAGTGGACAACATGTTGCCTTTTCATCAGCTTATTATTATTAAGTGGTCCGTATATGTGTGTTTCCCCTGGACGATCCCCCCTCTCGCTTCGCTCTTAGCGAGGTATTGATCCTCCCAGTGTACCGGCCCCTCCTGATTTCATTAGGCTAGCTGCTGTTAATTACTCCACACTCTAACCTTTTGCTGTTTCATTTGGACCGACAAATTGGGTGAATTAAAAAAAGGGGAGGTAGGAAGAGGAAAGGAAAGAAAAAGGGGGGAGAAAAAAAGCTCCCCGGCAGCTGTAGTAGAGGGTGGACCCCTCCCCTCCCTCTCTTTGTGGCGCTTGTGTCAGAATCCCAAGCGGCGTAATAATTAAAAAAGTTCATCAATGTTCTCTTTGCTCATCAAATTATGCAGAAGCAGGCTACTCCAGTAATTGTTGCAGAGGATTCATTTATGAAAACCATAGCAGCGAGATCTAGTGTGCTTGTCTGGGGAGTTCTGCCTTTTTCACTTCTTTATGTGTTTCTAAGCTTGAAGCAGGCGGATCATTAAAACACATTACATTCATTTATGCGTGTTTATTTACGAGGATCATGCGAGAGACAGAACTAACTTCTACATTTTGGGATCAAAACGCAGCACCTCTCTTTCCCTGACACACCAATTTGTCTTCTTAGGGAAGGTATTAAAAGAGTCTGATATGACACATAGCTGCAAAGTTATAATTAGACCTCATTTAATACCTTATGTCATGAGATTACTAGCGCACTGCGTGGCATCTAAAGCACACTTTAATCGCAGGGGAATGTAATTGATTAAGCATATGAGACTGGGAACCAGATGATGAGGATGATGCTGTAAAGCCATGTTAAATCAATATAGCCACTTCCTACACATCAAGGGATTATTGGGAGAAATTACCACCAGCTGTAACTGCTGACTTACAACACATCAGATAGTCTCTGCTTCCGCGCGCTCATGTGTACAAGTGAGTCCAAAACATTCCACTGCATTTAAGTAATCACCTGCTTTAAAGTGGGACAATGTTTCAACACGGATACATTAGCAGCCAAGCAAGTGACATTTATAGGATCTTCTGGATCCTTAATATGAGAGATGCCCTTTCCTCAAGGTTGAGCACATTCTAGTCGAAGAGATTCTACATGATGCAGAAGGCAGGAGCCACTCGGAGTACTCCCTTTGGCTGAGATAATAACTTCATCATAATTAGCTTGTGGTGCTCAGGAGTGTTGAATTGTCGGTTGCACTGGGATCTGGGCTGATTTATTGCTTGATTTAATTACGTATCAAAATTCAATTAGACGTGCTTTCAACCAAATTCAAAGTGAGTTTTTGTCAAGCTGTCCCTTGAAATCAGCCGCGTTTTGAAGGACATCCTTCACGACGCAGTGACATCTAACTTAAAACATTATCGCTTAACTAAAAGCATTCATGCGCTGAAAGATGGGAAGAAAAACAACAAAAAGCTGCTACGCCAGATTTAGAGATGTGCCTGTTTTTTTTTTTACTCCTCTATTACTTATTTCACATCTCAGCTGACATCAAACAGCATCAAATAGTGCGAAACAGACCTTGATTCGGCGGTGATGTGAAGAGGGTTGCAGGTACTTTACCAAGTGAAGATACATGACAAAATGCTCTTTGAGGTTGACTTGAGCTGAGGAAGTGTCTGACTTTCTTTACCCACATCACTCACTGCCTGCTCACCCCTTTTGCTCCAGACTACACCAGGCAAAAAAGGGGAGCTGTTTTGAATAAGTGTCACACCAGCCTCCAAGAGCTACATTGATCTTTACTACTATGCAAATTCAGGATGTCATGGTGTCTATGCTAAGAAGCCAGGGAAGGGAAGGAATATTTCAGCCGGAGGTCTCTGACTGAAGTGTAGTCCTTTACCGGTATTGTAAATACGCTCATTGACAATTCTATTAGGTTCACTTTGGTATAACTGTGCAGGGCCGACTTGGACCCCTCAGAACAGGCAGAATTTCTTTCTGACACATTGATTCAAAAAGGTGCCAAAAAAAAGTTCCATAGGGGATTTGATCTATACCGGCTTGACAGGGTAGCTTTTGCAGTTTTCCAGCGGCTGTGAACATACCACTTCACCTCATCCCAAAAGTGTTGTATTAGGCTGTGATCTGGGGACTGTGCAGGCCGTTGGAGGAAAGTAAAGTAATTTCCTGAAACCATCTTGAGACAATGACACATTATCTCGCTGGAAAATCTCTTTGGTTGCCCCTGGTCAGCAACAATATTCTCTGTATTTATAGAAGCAACAACATCATACATAGAGCAAATACTGGCAGACGTGAGGCCTTTTCCTGCTTTCAGTCTGGCTCCTGTTTGTTTCCTCTGCAGTATTCATTGCACTGCAGAAATGAACACCTTGCCCTTCCTCGCCAACATGCAGAATTACATCCTACAAGAGATATGCAACTGTTTTAGCATGCAAGCTTTTTACTGTTTTGCAACTATACTGCATTAAATGTTACAACACACAAGTGAGCTACTCCACTAAGAGGAGAATATAAGACTTTGCCACTATCCTGTTTTCCTGCAGGGTTTTTAAGCCACACAAAAGCATAATTTCTGCTCAGATTTACTGCCTTAATTAGCATTTCCCTGCCACTAAGTAAAAGTTTATGCATTTAAAATATCAGCAAAAATACCCATAATTTCTGTTCTGCTACAGCCAAAAAAAGCCCAGAAATCAAGTGAAAAAACACAAAAAGAGTCTCTTGTATCAAGTGCAGCACTCCACATTCCCTCTGTACACCACGTTACGGTTCATTTGTTTGCTAGTGGTCCTGTTTGCGTGCAGCTGCACGACATGAAGGCTCGCCGCCCTGCTTAAAAGTTGCTGCTGGCTCAGATCTAAACAGAAAGGATGGACAGGGAGAATAAGTGCTTCAGAAACTATACATTTACTAGGCCCTGGTGCACTTAAATATTATCCACAATGTTACAGTTACTACTTGCTGACAAAACACTTAAATACGCCCACAGCCTTTTGCTACACGGTTGGCCGCCAGTGGCAGAGGGGAGGATTCTGTAGGTTTTAATGCCCATGCTGCGAGGAGACCTCGCAGACGATTTGAGATGGGAAAAATATTTCTCTGTTGCGTTTGTGCTGATATATATTTTTTTTTACCACCATTAGGCTAAAAAAAACTTTTTAAGTATGCAGCTTCTTGAAAAACACTTTATCTTTGGGCTCATTGTGCCAAGAAAACATGCCCCAACCAAATTACTCTATTAACCTCAACAACAGAGGAGAGATTCGTGGATATTGGATTAATTTTCTAACATCTGCAAGCTGCAACAGAACAAGGATTTCTTGGATAAGTCAAGAAACTTTACTCGTTGGAGATTCTTTTTTTATAGACCACAAGCTTAAAAAATGACCATACCAGAGTCCAATGCGTTACCTCCACGTGTCACAGAATGCACATTTTTACACCAGCTCAACACTTAAGCGAGTACTTCCACTAATTAGGACGCCTTGCATCACAATCAGTGAAAAAATGGTGCCGCAGGCTGACAGGAGTGGACACACTGTAGCTGCTGGTGACACATGCGCGGAGCCTTTGGGTTTTAGCTGGACAGGGAACCTCACAACCCCACTGCATGTTCTGTCTCCGTGCACAATGAGTCACAAAGGCCTGACTCACAGTCTGGAGGAGTGAGCTACATTAATAGGGAGGTGCGTGTAATAAAGAGGCCATTAAGTGTACTGTTAGCGAGGAAACATGGCGGAAAAGAGAACGGAAAGCTCCTTGATGTGTCAAAACTTCACTTTATCAAGATTTGCTGGTAATGTGGCTTGCTCATCCGTTTGATCTCCCTCCCATTGTAACGCCTGACAGCCGCTTTTATTGAGACTGGCAGAAGCATTGTCCATAGATTGTGATGTGCGCCGACGTACTGTATCGCAACATCATGTTTGAAGCAAAGATCATTGTCATTCACCGACAAACACGGAGCAGCGGGATGAAACTGATTCATGATTTTACAGAACGTTTATGCTAAGTGGGAGTTTCTTCTAGCTTGAATTAAAAAAGCTAAATGGTTAGCAGTGATGTCATTCAGCTAATTCCATTTTGGGTTTCAAAGTGTGTTCGGCGTCAGTCTTCACATATCAACACAAGCATACGGATTTCACACAGAAGCTTGTGAAACTTTAAGGAGTGCAGGCTGGTTAGAAATTTCAATTAGAAGCCCAGAACAGAAGTGATAATACTTTATTAATGTCTCCCAGAATAATGGCCTCCTCTCTGCAGAAGTGTTGATGGGTCTCACTTCAAAAAGACTACATTTGTTGCTTTTCCCGTTGTATTAAATGTGATCTCTACACAGTCTTTATCTTAAAAGATCGTATTTATCAAAGCGATAGCATTATTTCTGTGCCTCTGTGATGCCTGTAGAATCATTTACTGTTGCTGTAAGCAAAAATGTCTATGGTTATCTACAGAGCGGATCACAACCTTAACTTGTGAAGAAGTAGCTGTATCTCCGAATGAAGAAAACCATCTTTTAAACGCCACATTTTATGAGTAAATCACCATATAGCCTTTACTTTGTTATTGCAAACCATAACAGCCTCTCTGGATATGAATAAATGAAGGGAAGTTCGCAGACACACAGGAGCTAATACGAGATTATACCTATTATCACTGTTGTAATTTTATCATGAGCAACAACACATTCCTCCTTGTATGCATCACACCTTACAAGGACATTATGAGTCACCGATTGTGCTGTTAATTGAAAAGGAGTGCAATGGTAGTTTTTCTGATACATTTGAATAATAAACGACGTCTGTTCGTGCATTACTTTTTGCTCTTTGCTACGAGTGAAAAGAGCAGAGATGATGCAGAGTGTAAAAGCCCAGAACGCCCACACAAGGCCATTTTTTTACTTCTACGAGTGAAATGAGCAGACAGAATATAGTAGATGTCATTTTTTTGCACAAACACAAAAACACAAGTTGCACCGTTCAATGCACCAAAACATAGGAACTACCTTCACTGCTGGATGCAATAACACTGATTCAATATTTAGCCATATTTAAGACAGGGCTCCTAGCACCCTCTCATTTGAGACCTATACCAAGTTCATGAATATTTTCTCAGGCAATCATTGCAATATGTTTAATGATAGCTTTGGTTGCAGCAAATCCTTGTCTACATAAACTCCTATATTGGATGACAGTGGGCTCAAGCTTCACCCTCTACAAGCAGAGTCTTTCATCATTATACCAACAAATGAGCCCTTAAAATAATGGACAAAAAAAGCATCTGGTGGTATCACCGTCATATACTACAAAGATATAAACTACTTAGTTTCAAATGTGTTGTGCATGTATGTTTTCTCTAATGGTTTTCAAATGTATCAAACGTCTTTCCAGATATACTGTATGTCCAAAAACAGGACTAGTGATGCACGATATGGGATTTTTTGCCGATATGCCGATATTTTACAACTCATTTAGCCGATTACCGATACCGATATTTTTTCCCCGCACACCTAATTGCAGAGATCATCAACTCTCTTCTGTATTGGAATTGGCGTACAGTATAATGGTGATACTCTTATCACATTTGTTACAACGGTCGGGGTGACGGGTCTTGAGATGGTTAATCAAGTTTGTAGTGTTGAAAGACTTTGCCTTGGCTCCTCCTCGCATCACCGAAGCTGAGCAGTCATTGCAAATAGCAGTTTTGCTGTCTATTTCGGACACTTTGAAAAACTTCCACACCACGGACATTTTGGCTTCTAACTCTCTCATGCTGCAGGTAGACACACGTGACGTCATCACGCTGCGCCGCGCAGATCTTCTTCGTGCTGGGGACATTGCGCCGAGGTCGGGCACTTAATCAAGTATGCAGCAGCCCATTATTTTATCGGTTAATTATATCGGCAGATATCGGCGCATTGGCCGATATCCGATAGTTCATTTTTAAGCCAATATCGGCCGATACCGATAACGTGCTGATAATATCGTGCATCCCTAAACAGGACAGTAAGAGAGTAACTACGAGCATAATTAATGACAACTACAAAATACAACATCTAAGATCTAAATTTGGACAATCAGCATTTTCCAGTCAGGGTCGGCAACTATGGGACACATTACCAAGTGAAATAAAATGAATCACTGAGGGCGATTAATCTAACGACTAATGTATTGATTAGTCTAAAGATATTTCTTCCAAGCCTCCAATTTCCATGTCACTCTGTGATTAAATTAATAATGATGTATGAAAATTAATAATAATATTTATAATAATAATAGACTATTTGTCAGATGCCTGATCAGAAAAAGATTGTTATGACACACACAGATTATTTCATCACTGTCTGTCAGAGCAACCCTTTTCCCGAGCTGGAGAATCAGTATTTTTTACTTAAAACGAGCAGGTGAGCTAATTAAACAACAGAAAGTACGACAATCTTTGAGAAGGTACTACAGAGGCCAACTTCTCACCCTCCACTCAATGAAAAGGTGGGAGTTTGAGTTTTTCCCAACCGAACCTGAACGCATCTCTCCTCTCCTCTCATTGTAATTTGTGTCGTGAAGTGCATATTCAGTGAGTGGTCGAGCAAGTACAAGGGAGAGAGCGGCAGTAAATACCAGCGGAGTAGAGATAAAGTTAAGCTTGTATTGAACATCATACCGGGGCTTCATTCAAAACGTTTGAGGCTCAAGCCAGCGCTCCCCCGGAACGTGCCGCCTTAGGAGACCGCCAGCAATGAGTGACGAGATCTGTTTCTGCACACACATAACCTCACTGTGCTCCAGCTCTTAACTCAGCCCTCTTGTTTTTGCAACGCATCGATGCACGCTGCACAAATACACTTATTTCTGCAATCGATGACGAGTCGCCCCAGCCCGAATCACAGATATAAAATCTTTCACAACAAAGGTAGCTCAAGCTCCAAGCAAACCAGAGCTGTACTCATGTTTAGCTTATTGTATTTTAAATTACTAGTTTGTATTGAGTGTGTGTATTGTTATATTATGATATATGTATCTTCATATTTGTAGTTTTATTTTTTATTACATTATATATGTTAAGGCACAACTAGGGACCCGCGTTGAACATTAGCATTAGTTATAAACTCATCAGTTTCACGCTCTTTACTGGAGCTATGTTAAATCGCACGGTCCCAACCTATCTAATCAAATAATACTGGGTCAGGACACTATTTCCCCTTCTATGTTCCCCTATGTTGCATCTATATATAGCGTACACTTTGTTAAATCTTTTTCTCCAACCGACAGCTTCTTCTCTGTAACTGTCAACGCCTGCGAAGCGACACAGACGATCCTTTGTGCACCACCAGTGGCACGGTCTTGGTAAAACATTGATAAAGCACAGAGACGAGGCTCACACTCAGATCCCCATTTGCTCCATGCATATCTCCCTCAAATATGTTGATGTCAGTTTTTCTGGCAGCGCAGTCACTTAAAAGTGTGCCACTGATGCAACTCGAGAGCCACCGAGCACAGAGGAGTCTCTATTGCCCAGCCTGCTCCACACGATTGGGGTCCATAACCATCACCAAAACAAACGTCTCCTCGCTGCCAGGGTAATTTCTCCCCTCTTCTACCACATTAATATCTTTGTAGAAGGCAAATGTGTGCTCCAGGAGGCCAGACCCATGCGTGTTTTTTTCCCAAAAGCCTCTTGCTGTTTCTGTGGCCACAGCCAAGTGCATTAACATATGTTCTCACAGAGCACAGTGCTACTCTGCATTGGTAAATGCCTTATTACAGCAATCCGGCTCTGTGCTCTTCCATTGAATATCCATAAGTAGTAAAACACAGCCATATCTGCCCACTCAGAACAGTAGGGATGTGTCTCACATGACAGGGGGGCTCCTTAACATTTAGTCTGAGGCCCTCTTTGTCAAATTGATATTCCACCCACTCGCAGTAATGGCGGGCGGTAATAATGACAAATAAAGGCAATATTGCTACTGCATGGTACACACTGAGCGTAATAAGGTCATCTGCTGGTTATGTTTCTTTCCCCCCCCCCTCCCATATTTATGCCTTTTTAGCATGCAGAGTCAAATTCTCTCAGTATGACTTACATCTCCAAAGACTACGCCAGTGTGAAATATTCAAAGGCAGAGGGTGAGAAAAATATCCTGAGCAATGCAGCATGTTCTTGCCTAGAGAGCTTACACGCTTGTAATCATTTCCAAACTGCAATTTCCGCTTATTATTCCATTAGTTCTTATTTGGTTTCCCCTTTTCTATGTGAAGTGACACAAAGCGTTTTAGAGATCATGAAATCAGTGTCACAAACGGAGGGAACAGAGCGCCGTCCCTTTCGCAATCGCTGCAGAGATGACACTCGGCTTTGTCTAAACAGTGTTTTGCCGTGCTGAAACTACACTAACAGGAGGGAAAATAATGAGGCACATCGAGACACCTCTCATAGTATGGCGGGATATTCTAAGCGAGACATCATATGTTTGCGGTTAATTTAACCTACGTGTGGGTATGCAGCAAACTCCATGAATACATAAAACAAAGAGGTGATGACATCGAGAGAAACAGATAACATATTAACATGAATTAGATATGCAGCTTGATTAGCACCTACAGTGAGAGTGTTGCTTGTATGATGGCTATAAATCGTGAAATGGAAGAGCAGACACACACCCACCCGGCTATCTGTCGACGCAGCTCGCTGATCATTATGTTGATTGGCGCTGAAACGCGGCTTTGTGCAGAATTTGTTTGCAGATTTTAACGGGCCTCTGAGTTCGTATCAGTACCGCATGCTGCGGTCATCGGCTCTTTGGGAGATTTTTCTTTTTTTTTTATTGGAGGTTTATTTTTCATTTCTAATTTGGGCGATCCTTGTTCCGTCTGCCAGAGACACAGTCGTGCTGTGTTGATCTGAAGACTGAATCTAAAAGAATGTGTTTCAAAAAGTACAGAGAACTTGTCTTATTCTTGCTCAAAGAACTAAGGGCTGGCATCCATGTCATCCCGCTGCACTGCACTGATTTATAATGGTGGGGAGGAAAAAGAAGAGGCCAGGATGCATCACGGAAACATGGAGTTATTGAATAATACTTTGCTCATGAATAAAATCATTAAAAAAGCCCTCTTACAGACGATAACCATGAATCTTGAGCGTTTTATGATTAATGCCTCATCTATAAATTAAAGGTTTTTGATTTCGAAGGTTTTTTCTTTCTACATTTATTTATGTTTTTAAGTTATTTATTATTTTCTTCCTGTTTTGACAGGCCAGATCACCTGAGGACACAAGTTTTGTTTGCTTTAACTTTTGAGATCTATTTCTTAGACAATCTAGTTTGGGCCGCACCACTGTGCAACCTAATGAAGCCTCAAAGGCTTTGTTAAAGTCATTAAACATGGAAATCTAACTGCACCGTTTTCTTCTAATGGCAAACAATTACATGACAACAACCTGGCCGAGGAAATTAATGTCAGTGAAAACCAATGTGGATGCATTGTTTATGTTGCAGCCAGGGGAATTTCATTTCCGTCCAAGTATGAGAAACGCTTGACTGGTCATTCTCTCAAAATGAATATATAAATGAAATACATAAATAATTTATAGGAATTAAAAACCAATGTCTTAAATAAACCCAGCCTTATCCATTAGGTAGCTATGGATCCTCATTCATTTGGAAGCAGACTCTCAGAATCCCTGTTTTTCCATCATTGCTGGTCTGTTACATATGTAGATGTACAGGCGTATTTTATTTAGCACGCTCCTGAGGAGTAATAGTCATTCTCCCAACCTTCCCGAGCAGCACACATCCTCCATCTCCAAACCATTTTTCAAATTATTTGGGTCTAATTTAGACAACCAACTTTACTCAATGACATTTAATTGTCTTGTCGGCTGCATTGTGTCTTTGCCAAGCTCACAGTCTCATTTCAACTGCAACTCTCCCGGGAAATTCTATCACCAGTGTGTCATCCTGAACTTGAAGAGCACAATCTCCAAAATACAACACAATCCAAGAAGTGTTCTTCTCCCCTTCCCCCGGACAAGTACAAATTAGGCCATCAGATTCAGGTGTTATCAGCCCATTAAACGCTCATTATCAGTTGTTATCCCAAGTGCAGATACAAGGTAGTGCAGTGCTATCTCCAATTCAGCTGTGTAGGCTGTTATCTGTTGGTAAGGTGGAACGACACGTAACTCGATAAAGCGATGACGCTCGGTGGGCAAAGAAGTTATGACAGGAACAAATCAAAGACGGAAGTCAGTCTCAGGAGTTGGTGTGGGCGGATTGATGGGTGAAGAAAAACGTGGGATATCACACAGGAGAGCAGAGTTTGTGTCCTGTGTGGGACCAAAAGTAAAAGTTGAGTTCATCTAAGTAAGTAGTGACTAAGGTAACTTCCCTTCCTTTATTTATAGTTTCAATTATGGGGGGGTATTATGCTAATTCCAAGCGTATTTCACTCTGTCATACCTGTGGAGTAGCTTAGCATAATATACAGTTAAAAAAACTCCTCATTTTCCTCACAGTGGTGCTCTGTGCAGGCCCTCATAAAGCCCCTGCCTGAAACAACTCAGTCAGCTCTGTCCCTTAAAGAAACCCCGCCCCTACAAGCCCACTTCTCTTCTGATTGGACAGCTCTCCGAAGGCTGCACTTTGTGACATCACAGCGTGTAGAAAAAAACAGTGTGAAACCTGGCATTCACTGCAGACTGAGCTGAGAAGCCTGCGGATTACTCCAACATACTTTTGCCTACAGATTTGAAACTTCACCCACGTTTAGTCTGGACATCCAACATTGTAACATTATATATATATGTCTTAAAATGTGACACAGTATAATACTCCCTCATTAAAGTCCCTGTTGACGTGACGACAAAGGTCCAACAATGTTCTGCCTGTTGCTGCGGACATTCTCGCCCACTGATACATGCAGTTGGCCCCTTCTCAAACTTTCTAATGTTGGTTATGACAACTGATAAGTGGCCATTTATTGATCTGATAACATCTGAGGGGGGCGCTTAGGCTTGGATAAAGAGTACTGGCACGAAGATCCAATGCCAATTCTATAGGATGACCATCATTCTCTCAATGAACATTACCTCCCGCCTTTAATCGAGACAGAGTTATGTCTGCCGAAAACCTTTTTCAAATCTATTTTTGTACTACTCATGTTATAGGAAGTTACAGAGTGTATACGTTTTCAGAATCACCATAGTTTAGTTAAGAAGGCCAGATAAATATGCAAATAACCCCAATAGCACACCTGGCATGTGACATGACATTAACGGGAGGATCCCTCGGCAGCGCTGCATGTTTTTGAGACGGAGCAGCAACACCTGAGCAGAAAATAATGACGTGTTACAGGGCCTTTTCATTATTTACTTAGATGAGATTGCTTTGAATTTTTATGGTAAAAAGCTCAGCCGTATAAACAGAGTTTACGTCTAATGTTCCTCCCACTTTGCAACACTTCATCAGAGGTGGCAAATTGCTTTTCTCCCAAGCCTGGTTAATGAATGAACCAATCACACATTAATGGCACAATCTACGGAGGAGTACTTCATGTTTGGAAACTTTCCCCCGTTCGATGCGGGGTTTGTGGGGACCGAATTGCCTGTTGACATTTTGAAAAAAGGAGTGGAGAGCTGGCAAGAGGACTAATTCATGATCTTTTATACTAGTTAATAGAAGGTTTCAACACATGTAACATCTATCCTGCTGCGAAAGAAGGAATTTGACTTTCCTATTTGCTCTATCACAGAACGATCACCTGACTTTAACACTTGTAGACTATAGATACGTATCACCTTAAGAAATGGTTGTGCAGGAAGAAATAAAAGTTTCCTCTACAGTTATGTTACATCTGTTACTCTGCTATCATCACTCGCACAATTTGCATTGAATTATCTCCCCATGCTTGTTATGGGGGTCTATTTTTTTAGATGAATTCACACACTATTACAACACTGCCTACCTTATTGACTGAATTTCTTAAGTCTTTAAATGTAGTGTTTCCTCTTTTTATTTAATCATTTAAGATGTATAAATGTATCCGGATGTCCTCTGTTCAATGTGGACAAGAGAAAACATGCAGCAAGCAATCACATGATGAAAATCTGCTGCCCTTTATTGGACCCTCGGCTCAATGGACTCATGTACTATGGTATATTTTATCGCTGAAACCTTGGTGCACTTCCTGCAGCTTTTTGTGCAATCCATATGGGCGCCTCAAATAGGATCTGTGAAAGTCACATTTAGCCTGCCTTAGAAATAGCCCAAATCATTATGGCAGAGCCTGGGACTTGGTATTATCCAGCGGTCAGGCTAAGATGCTTATACATTAGCAATCCAGGGGACCGGGCAGCTGGACTGCAGTCCTGGAGCACACAATGACTTGCCATTAATAGGTTGTGGAGCGTCGGGAGAGCCCACCCTGAGCAGAGATTTCCATGCGGATATGGCCTATGGCACAGGGGTACCTGCCCCCAGCCATCTGCACTGATTTGACAAATGATTCTATATCAAAGGCCTCTGCACTGATTTGGGTGGTAATTGATTGGAAGTGAGGCCTTCAAATCCCTGATTGGTTTAGCTGGATGTAGGGGGGAGATATGCTGTGGCAAGTGAGAGGCAAGGACAGCCAGAGAGAGGCAGAGGGAGAGAGAGAGGGAGTACAGTGCAGGGGATCTGGGAAATCTACTACAGAACTCATTTGCACTTTGAGAGAATTGAGAATGAATTCTGCGAGAGAGGCCTAGGCCACGTCTGCATGGTATATTCTTTTTTACAGCACCACCCATGTCATCTTTTTGTTTCTGTGTCTTTTTCTAACGCAATTGTCAAGATATCCAATTTGTTAGTGTGTCCGTGAATATTGGATTTCACCATTCAGAAAGAGGAATTTGGTTAGAAATGGAATATTATTGATTTGTTCCACACGGAGGTGTGGTCTGATGCAGATATATGAGCATGGCGGCCTGGCAGGGAGGCATGGATTATATATTCCTTCATCAATTTCCCCTGAATTTTTGATGCTCTTAACCCTTGTTGTGGAAATCAAGTGACAAGAGAGATAACATCAAACATGGAGGCTGGCCATTGTCGGAGGGCCCCCTGAGGATCGCCTCAACCCCATAAACCATTACAGGAAGAGTACTGTGAGAGAGGGCACACAGGCATGAACGAATGATGTGCTGAATACTTATGTTACCCATATTCATGTTAGGCAAAAATCTGTTGGTTTGAATTTGTTAGCATGCTCTTTAATTACATCATATCGCTATAAATGTTAACTAACTGATACTCATTTTAGGTGTAAATCTGAAGGTAAAATACCACTTAAATATGAATCCAATCATATTATTCATACAGTATTCCATGTGTGAATATAAAACCTTGCACGGTGTTAGCATCTCTGTGACAGGCCCTTATGTTTTCCCAGCCAGTCGTGTGTATACGGCACGTTGACGTTCTGCAGATAAGCCGGGAGAGTGCAGAGCCCCGCTAATGCACCTGTGGCAGTGATGCTACATACATACCGGCCTACTGCCTTTTATTACACGGCAGGCTGGCTGCACCGCATACCTTTTGCCATTTGACACAGACATGCGGTGCCTGCTAGTGACAGATGCTGCACAGTACTGGTCCCAGAGGTCACAAATGACCTTTCGGATTGTCTTTTTTTCCAGTCACAAAGAATTATTTGCTTGACGATGGCCACCAATGTAACCCCAGGCACCCTGATGGAGCCGTGGGTCGTCGCTGCTTGTCTTCTGAGATCACATTTACCTCAAATGAATTGTGCATGTGTGTATTTGAGAAGGGCTGAGAGAGCGGACGTGTGTGTCTGTGCTCTTGGAAGGACGTACAGTAACAACCCATAGTCTTCTTGATGCCTTTAACTTGGCTTAATTGCTGCATGACTAGCCTCTTGTTTGGATGCCAGAGGGATTGTCTTTTATTATACAGAATGAATCATCATTAAGATGTGCTTATTCAGTGGCCTCTCCTTGACTTAAAAATGCTGCTGCTAACAGGATCTCTTTAGCGTCTTATTTGTGACAATCAGTGTGTTTACATTTGCATTCCTGCTGAACCTCAGAGGGCGAACTGCGCTACAAAAAGCAGCATGTCTGCCGTGTTCATAACTGAACTTCTACATTGTTAGGTGACATGTCGCGGCAGAGGCTCTCGTTCTGTGTGGAAAATAAAAACTGTGAAATGGCATCCTGCAGTTGCACGGCTTTAGTTTACCTAAGCAATTTCAGAGCTGGCAGGAACAGGGTGCAGTGCAGGCCCCATACTGTCAGAGGTGCTTGATCCCCACCCCCATCCTTGCCCTCTCCATCTGTCACCTAACTAGATTGCACTGTTCACATAGACACATAACATGCACTTATGCATGCATGCACACACACACATTCTTAGACTCACATACGGGAACAAACACAATCATGTCAGGCAGAAATCTGCCCCACAACAGAAAAGAAATCAGAAATAACAGTTTGTTCTGTGCAATGTCTGTAAAAACATGCAGTTAATAGTGTTTTTCATACGTTTCTGTTTACCATCTGTGCTACAAATGTCACTCTAAAGAAACACATATGTGTGCTCACATCCTTGTTCCCGTTTCATTCCCACCCTGTTGTGGCATAATGAGAAACTGTTATTCATGCTGTAGATTCAGAAGTGAAAAACTGACACAATTTTCTACCGCCTGAAGCCGAGTGTCAGAAATATGATCTTACCCTCACCTCTTACCCTGACTGCCGTGCTGTAATGATGCTCTGAGGTGAGCCCACTCATCAATTATTCACAGAATGCAAGATTTTCACTCTTTATCTTCTCGCCAGCGAGAGGGAAAGCATTTAAGAAAAATGGAGGTGAAACTAAAAGAATAGAGAGGAGGAGAGAAGCAGGAAGAAGCTTGGCGGGTGAATAAGAGAGTTTGCGGTAGACAGACAATACTCTCGCTGTGAGTTATAATTGTAGTTTAACAATGTGCGGACCTCTGGGATTTTCAGTATGCAATATATGGCCTTTAGACTAGGATCGCTATGGAAACCAAAGGCCCTGAACGACCTGCAGTGCCCACCCACTCGGACAGCCGTTAATCATCTTCGCTCAGATCCTGGCACTGCAGAATTTGGCCAATGTGTCAAGAAGCAATTATATATACTTAGTGCTCGGGCACCCGATCTCCTCCCTCCTCCCTCTCTTTCCTCGCTCTCTCACTCTCGCACTCTTAATATAATCACAGAGCAGTCAGTTTAAAAGCCCTCCGCTCATTTCACTATCTGTCTGGGGGATGCACACAATGCAGATGAAGAGAAGTGTAAAAAGACAGAGGATATTCTATTCTGAGAGCCATTATAATCTGAATATTCTTTTCATATAAATCATATCCAGCCATTTACTCATTTTACCAGCCTCCTGAGCTGACTGACATACCAAATTAGCCCAGCTGGCCCATTGCATTCGCCGCACATATTGGGTTGGTGCGGATCATGGAGACTAATGTGAGCTGACTAGAGGGAGATTATGTTCCGCTGCTAACAGCTAAAACGTGAATAACACTATCCGCAAACCCACGGTGTTCCCCCATTACATCAGCCTTGATCAGCTGTGTAAAAATGGAGAGGGAGCGGGCGAGGCAGAAAAATGGAAAAGAAGCCGGAAATAAGAAGACGTGGACTGACACTATGTGGAGTCCCTGTGCTAAAAACACTGTGTGAAATGGTGTTTTCACATTAGCGTGACCTAAATACTAAATGATCTGACCCAACGTGAAGGAGATGCAGTGTTGTGTAATACTGACTGACTTTGAAAGAAAAGTTGGTAGCTTCTTTGCGATTAACAAATGGCATACATGAGGAGAGTGTTATCATAAGTAATAATATTAAAGTTTTACTTTGCCTTTGCAGAGGCGTCTGGCCCCCTCCAATTCAAACAGATTTCCAGCCCTCCTGGCTGTTGCTGTAGTCGGGCCAATCACAGCCATTTATCTTTCATGGGCTGGGTTTAAGACCGGATGGCCCTTGAAGCTTTTTTATAAACAACCAAGATGGCCGCCACTGATGGAATGCTCAGTATCAAGGCCAGCTCAAGGCATAGGCGCGCCACCTTCTGGGGGGCTTGCACCTCAAACATTTTGAAAGTAGCGTTGTGTACAATGTTAAAGTGATAATCTCAGAGATTTTCATTTAAATAAATGTCTGTTAAGTCATCATCTATCGCTTAATAAGGTAACACAATGGTGATTGAGCCTAAGGCCCACTGATGAAAGCCTTTGCATTCACAGAATTATGGACTGGGTGTCTGTGGCGACTTTTGCGGAAAAAATCACAAGCGACGCCCAGTTAGTGACGCGTTTTCCATCACCCAGCAGTGGTTGGTCTGCCAGAGAGGGTAGGCGGAGCTAAGCGGCTGCTTTTCCGGTCTCTGCGAGTGTTGCGAGTAAACAGTAATCTACTATGGCTGAACAAACAAAGAAAAGATCGATGACTACAGATACAACTTCAACAATAAGTGAAAATCCAAAGAAAAAGAAACAAATTTGACGCTCAGATGAAGGCAAACAGTCTAAAAAGCAAAGCGACCGTCAGTTGGTTACAACCAGTGCCAACCGTGGACGTCACACATGCAACACTGTCTGGATATCTGGGAAGTGTGCTCCTGCAGTTACCGTTTGTTGACATAGGTGATAGGTTGACATTAGTCTTTATTAAAATATCATATCGATTAATCAGGTCTCTTCTGGAGAACTGTGTTGCATAAAGGAATGCAATATGTATAAAAAAAGATTTTGCTGTGTGTCTGAACTTGCCTCAGGCACCAAAAAGGCCAGAGCCGGCCCTGCTCAGTGTGCCTTAAACTCGACAGAGGTTCATTAAACGTAGAAATAGCCATTGCTACTAAATAATGTCATGCTTTGCGCCTGTTTATTATATTGAACTGGAGGCTATTTGAATTGCATGTTGGAACTAGCTACCTAGCCTAGCAGCCCATTCGTATGCCACAAGTTACATTACTCGAGTTGAGCTGTAGCATGAGTAGGTATTTCCATGTCACACCTTTTGATAACGCTGCTTCCAAATGGAAAATAACCTGAGAGATTCCAAACGAATTCACAGTTGCGAGCCGGTCTGGCAAAGTCAGGCTAGTCCTACCACCTCCTGCAGCTTTCAATGCCACCAAAGTCATCCAGACAGCCAGCATTAGTGATGTAGAGCACTGAAAGACTTTGAACAGTTGATGACAGGCTGTCAGACAGCTTTTCTCCATTGGGCACCTTTTACCAAGGTCCACTCTTGCAACAAGCCACTCTCCACCACACCGGCCACTCATCCAGAAAAGGACACAGGCATTTTTGACACGTTTGGTGCTAAGTGAACTGAAATTGTGTGAATTTCACTACATAGCACATTATCACATTTGCAAAAGGCGAGCACAAGGAGAAGGAACTGAGGGGGAAAGGAACTTCAGTCAGTGTGTGGAGATGACTTGAGACAGTCAGTGTGAAGTGATGACTTTGACTGTGCATGTACAGGACTAATTAGCATTGAATAAATCTGCCCTTCTCGCCTCATGTCAAACAAAGTCTAATGAAATGCAGACTGAAAGAAATAGAACAAACTGAAATGACACTTTTTAAAGAAACTATTGTTTATACAACGAAAGCATTTCTTTCTAGAAACCCTGTTAAACAAATTTGAACATCCTTCCTTTCTTTAAAAGATTAATGGAATATGAGACGTGTGAATAATGAGGAAGATCTTGACGTGGACGTGGACACAAAGAAAAAGTAATGATTTAATTTAATGAGTTGCATATTTTCTTGTTTGTCGCTGGCCATAAAGCAGGCTGGAGCTTACCTTATGAGGACAAATGGGGGGCGGCGAGTTAAAAGACTTCTCTGGTGTCTGGCCCAGGTTCTACAAGAAAAACACATTATCAGGGACATGTTTTCAGTGGAGGGCATCTCCTAGCAAATCTTCAGTGACAGAAGTTGCAGCTTATTTTCCAGTCCTTGCCATTAGCATTTTTTTGCAATACATTTTAGAGGGGCTCAGCGACTCTCAATCAACTAGCAGGTCTATTCTAGCCTCTAATCCAAGACCACAGCTTTTGTTGACAGTCATATATTAAATCTTTATCGTGAAAACATGATCTTATCATATGTCATGCGAGTGGGCACAGTGATGTATTTTGTTTTCCAGTTTTCCCCCTTTCCTTCTATCCCTGCACACAGATTATAAATCCTTCTTTGTCAGAAGATTTCACTGAACATATGTTCAGACTTTGCATACACGCCTGAATGCATTTTTTGAGGTTAAATGATTATCACATTGTTAATACACCAATACATCACTCAGATACAAGAAAACACCATTAAAAAGCAGACGCAAGGTAAGTCAACAAGCCAACAACAGATGGTCCCGCTGCTTGTGATTATGCAAAGATCCAAAGTATTTGCATACTCACAATGCCACCATAAAAAAAAAGAAAAGAGGGAGCTATCTTGAACTGACCTAAGAGAGAAATAAAAAGAGCAATGGGTGAGTCAAACCCAGCAGGGAGGTGGACGGGCTCTGAAAACTTCTCTGGGAATCTACCAAGAGTCTGCCTCCCGGGAAGGCCCTGTTGATTTCCAAGCAGGTGCTTTCAGTTATGCCCTCACATCCAATTATGTGCCTGTGGTATGTCTGATGCTCCCTGACACTATTAATGGCTGCCTTATGGTATCACCAGGACAGATGAGACACTCAACTCTCCAGACTCTTAACATCTATATTTCATTGCAACGTAGAAGGAGAACACCTCGCCGGCCAAGGGAGCAGGGAGGGGAAAAAAACAGGCAGGCTTTCACTGGATAAACACCACGCCATGAAATATAAATGAATGAACGGGCCTTGCTGGGACGATGGAATTAGTAGACAAAATTTTCCCTACAGATCAAGTCGGCTATATAACCATGATATCTTAATTGATGTGACAAATAAACATGAGTTATTTTCTTTGGGGACAAGAGCAGCTTCTGTGTACGTTTCAAGCGTGCATGATATGAAGTGGGGGGAACACAATGACCTTGATTCAAAGCAAAGCCTCCAAACTTGTGATTTATATGATTATACAGTATGTAAATGATATACAGTATATTTAAGTGAGGATAATATGTGATAATATGAACAACAGCTTTTACAATATGCAGATGATTCAGCCCTTTTTACGGGTATTTGTGAGTAACTAAAAGCTCTATTATTATACTGTTTCACATTTTAAGACATGTATATACATATAAAGCCTATAGTCCGCAGGCTGCTGTGAACATCAGGTTTCACACAGTTTTTTTGACACGCTGCACTTTGTGATGTCACACCAGGCTTTGTAGAGCTGGCCAAAAGAAAAGAAAGTAGACTTGCAGGGGCGGGGTTTCTTAAAGGGACCGAGCTGAGTTGTTTCAGGCAGAGGCTGTATGAGGGCCTGCACCGAGCACCAGGGTGAGAAAAATTTGGAGTTTTTTTTAACTATGAATTATGCTAAGCTACTCCACAGGTATCACAGAGTGAAATGTGAAGATTTAAATGAGCATAATACTTTAAAAACCCCTTTAAAAACCCTACACTGAGTTTGTATTGTAAACTGAACTTGACTTGACGATAGGAATAGTTTGGGTTGCTAAAAAAGAATCAAAAGGTTAAAAAACTCATGTAATCAGTGAACAGAATCAGCCAAATGTCCCATATTCATTAAGAAAATGTGTTCTCTTATGTAGAGTCTAAAATTGCAGTGCAAGTTAATAATCGCAAGTAAGAAAACAGGGTTTGTATTCCATCTTCAACAACCTTTTAATTTGAACACACAGTTGATGTGGAAGTAACAATATGTACAAAAACAAACATAATGTGCGGCTAAGAACTCAGCTTGGATCTGGTGCCTTAAATATAAAGGCCTGTTCAGGCTTGATACCAACCATAGATAATCTAAATCCCTTTCCCTTTCTTGGACGCACACACAAACACAAACACATAGCGAGATCTCCCCGGGCTATAATCACAGAGGTTTTATTTTTTTTTGCTGTTTTTTTCTCATTACAATCTCATTTTATTCTCCGAGCAGAACAAAACATCACTTTTCATTTACGCCATGTTCCTTTGTCACACCGCTGCAGTGAAACACACACACACATGTAAAAGGTAATTATTAGGCATTAATTTTTCATCGGGGTGGAAATCACGCAGCTTTATGAGCAATAACTCATGCCCAGTGTTTTTAACAAAAACAGAAATGTAATGACTGAATCGGGGATGAATTCATAAATAGAAGCATATATAAGAGGGAAACAGCCGACATTTTTCATCTCACCTTTGGTCTGGAACATTTTGCATCTGAAACACTATTGACAAGACTTGCAACAGAGAGCCTTGGATTACAGCAACTATTGATGTTCTTGTCTTTTCAGCGTGCTAGGGGTGGTTATTGTAACGTGATGAGGCCCACAGGGAATGGTGCTATGATATAACAAATTTTATTTTCTGCAGAAACGGAAAGATAACTGATAACAGGATGTTTCTTAGTCTGGTTTCTTGGAGACATGCTGATTTAGCATATTGTGTTGTACCTTAGGTTTGTTTCATGTAATATGACCCTCTCTTTAGCATACACATTGTTCAAATCTTAATTATGTGCTTCATTATACATATTTAGGTGAACCTTGACTACAATGTAGAACTAACCAAGAGGCATCTCAAGCCATGTTACTTAAAGGCACACTTCAAATTCTGCCGCTATGGGTCTCTTAAGCAAAACAAGAACAAAAAACATCAAACGACGTGAAGCAGCAAGGGATCATGGGAGTTGTTGTCTTCTTTGTGAAAATGCATTGCAGATTAAAATCTATCTGACATGACGGACATAAATTATATTTACAGAAGAGGTATTATACTCACAGTATAATAAGTAATATATAATAATATTATGCTGTTTCACATTTTAAGACATATATATGTCCAAACTAAACGTGGGTGAAGTTTCAAATCTGTAGGTCAAAGTATGTTGGAGTATGCTGCTGTGAACGCCAGGTTTCACACAGTTTTTGTGACATCACAAAGTGCAGCCTCAACAGGCTTCAGAGAGGTGGCCAATCAGAAGCAAGCGGGCTTGAAGGGGCGGGGTTTTCCTAAAGGCACAGAGCTGACTGAGCGGTTTCTGGCAGAGGCTGTATGAGGGCCTGCACAGAGTACCAGTGTGAGAAAAATTTGGATTTATTTTTTAAACTTTAAATTATGCTAAGCTACTCCACAGGTATCACATAGTGAAATATGAAGCTTGAAATTAGCATAATAACCCCCCTTTAAATTTATATACATGGTTTCCTCCTAATAAAATAGCCACAAGTAACGTTAGCTAATGTAAACAGTTGGCAGACTTCCTTCCCCCAAAGGAGAGGCGACTTAATGAAAGACAGTATTCACTTAAATGTAAGAGTACGCAACTGAAAAAAAAAAAGTGTAACAAATGTCTCATTTGTCAACATTTCAACGTAAACACGTCACATTTTAAAACTTAAAAGGTCATTTTAGCCCCCAAATTGCGTCACTTGCTCTCTCTCTCTATGTGCCAGATGATATATAGTAGTCTGGTCACATTCAACAAGCTAACTTCCCCAACAAGCCCCGTGAAAGTAAACAAGAGCACCATTCAGTGCTGAGTGGAAAGGGACTTGTGGCACATTTGTGTTTCTAGCCCCATCAGCTCAGCCTGCATTCTCCTCACACACAAGGAGGCTTTATGCTGTCGTCTTCACCCGCTCCGTCAAAGTGCAGTGATACATTTAGTAAACTGCCTTTCCAGCAGCTAGTTACTGCTTCTCTAGCTCTGTTTGCCACCCCAACATTGCCTCCATCCCCCTCCCCCTCCTCTCCCAAATAAAACATAGTTCTCTCACTGGGATTATAGGAGCCATGTAGTTCAAGGATTATCAAATGCCTTTGATCATGTGACTGCCATGTTTTTGATCTGCAGCACCAAATATATTCTCTTTTTCTTGCCTTCTGTCTCTCTCCCTCTCTGTGGATTTCCCTTTGCTTGATGGTTCTGTGCAGCGTGAGAGGACCTCTTGACAGGCAGCGAAAGTGTAACAAGTGTAAAACACAAGTGTTATGCAGGATACATCTGCTGTGTGTTGAAGTTTGATTATCACTTGTATGACGCATGAAGAGAATAAGACAGATATTTATTTTAGCCCAAAATTGTTTTCATAGAGTCCCGTAATGCGCTGAACTGCTCGTTCGTTTCATTGTGTGTCCTGTTTGAGGCGAAGGCACAGATGTTTTGAGTAAAAAGAACGTAGATTATTTGCCTTTGAAAATAGGAAGTAAGGTTTCAGATGCCTCTCCCCTCCCATTGCACCCCCCAACTGCACCCTGCTGCTGTTCATTAGCAATTTCTGAGCCTTGGGCTATTTTGCAGTGTTTCAATCCCCGCATTATTATTATTTAGTGGCTGACTTGGACATGCAATCAAAGGGACACGCAATATGTGCAACACTTGTATCCCACAGCAATGCCTTTTCCACGATGCCCAGACTGAAACCCTAGAACTGTGAGCCAAGGGAACCGTGGCTCAAATTTAGTCAACATACCTCAAAAAATGTTCTTTATCCTCATTGTGCGATCACCCCCTATTAATGTCATTGCCAAGAAAAAAACGGGACATATCAAAACAATTATTTTGATCTGCCTTCAAGCAACACAACATTTCAACGTGAAAGGCAGTGGGATCTTGAATCATTATGAGGCGTGGTTTCAGGCGAAAAAAGCCCATCAAAAAATGATTGAATATCATTTTAATGGGTAAAACCCTACAAGGCTTTCATACTGTCTACCTGCCATGTTATTAGATAGACCATGTCAGTCAAGCTGACGAACACAGAAACAACATACAGACAGGCTGACAAGACATGAGCATGCTGCCTTCCATCTTCCTCCCAGCTTGGCATGTTTATCTAGTCCTCCATGCGAGCTTAGAGCAGCTCTGTGCATATGCATACAGAATGATGAAGGTTCAGAAAGTAGTGCCTGGAGGAGACTGCACATATAGCAAAAGCTCTTTGAAAGTGTGCCAGGGTGGGCCTCATTTGCAAAGCAATTTGACAACAAAAGTAAAATACTCTACAACTTCAAACCAAATTCTCGAGATGCCAACTGGTCGTGCTCTGCGGTTTGCTCAGAGAGCGGATTCAAGAGGGTTACATCCGGTGTCTTGTGTGCGCTTCTGACATGGCTTATTTGCAGACCTTGCATTGCACCAGTGCAATGTCATGATTGCTTTGGCAGGGAAAGAGGCGCCTAATTTACATGAGAGGGAGTCCTAGAGGCACACAGGAGCTTTTCTTTGACCAAGGTGCCAACCAGCCTGCAGAAAAACAATATAATTACAAACGTACAAAGCTGCTGCGTTTCGAGCAAACTTCGTTGTCATTCAGCCTTTCGCAATGGGCATGACTAAAATGAGTGGTAATGCTATAGTATTGTGTATAATGGTTGTATGTCATTCATTGTTGCACACTAAAATCACATTGTAACTGCGAGGGTCTTTGTGGGTGTTTAGTTTAATAGATTTAGTGTTTTGTTTCCCATCTCTGAAACCATTGATTGTTTTATATTCATGTTTTTATATTATGTCAATATTGCTTTGGATTAACAAGAACAGGATTTCATACCATGTGGGTTTATGATCATCTAAAATATGTCAGGGAGCTTAATGTTATTTATACTGACTAAACAACTGCTATGACTTTCTTTTCAACAACAAAACTTCACAGTGTGACACTGTTTTAAATTGACCAGTAGAACTGCTGCAGGCCTTCGTCCACGCGTGGAATATTTACTGCATCAACAAAAGCTTCCATGCCCGTCATGGCTCAGACAGTGGCTCTATTTTCTTCGGTTCCAAGCTTTTTCTACCTCGGCTCGATGCTGTCAGGTAGCGAGCGCGGCCTTTGGGTGAGAAAGGGGACGACTTGATTGATTTTTTTTTTTACATTTGACCTCCAACAAAAGCCACATGTCCGCACCTTGTATGCACTCTTCCAGAAGTTCAAGCTGTCCTGGATACTAAAGAAAAACAACGTGTATTAAACCTTGTATTTCTTTCTGAGTGTGCTTCATGTGAAAATACTATTATCTGACCGTCTGTACTTTATTCCTTTTGGCACAATCATAAATCATGAAGGGGAAGAGCCGTTTGGGAGTGACCAGTTAGTTGTGAATTAAGGAATCTACTGAATCACTAATTCATCAGTGAAATCATATTAGCATGGTGTAAGAAAAACAATTTTTGCTGATTATTTCTATTACTGTCCTTAATGAGATGTGTAAATTTCTTGATGTATTAGGACAGAGGTCTCTTTGGATTAAATTGGATGTGTGTTTCAAAACCCACTTTTTATTACACAACTGTCAGAGACTGAAAACACGAGCTAAACGGGCAAACGCTGTGAAATCAGTGTTGCACAGATAGTTTGGAGAGGAGGGGCAGTTTGATACAAATTGAGGCCACGAGACGAGAGACTGCGCACTGAAAAGCTCTCTAATCCAGTAATATTTTTGGGTGACTTTCTAAGATAAATACTTTGGCATTGTCTTGATGAGAGAGCCTCGCCTCATTTAAGAGTCTTTGGGATCCGGATCAATCCACATGGCGGGAGTCACACTTGTACACTTGACCATATAATGCGGCGTGCTTGTCACAACCCGGAATGCATTTCTCTCTTCAAAGTATATTTCTTGGCCTGCTCTCGTCACTCACTCCCTCTAACCAATTTGTCATTCTAAGCCTAGCCTCAGTGCTGCCAGCGCCTAGATGATAGCAGTGGGCCTCTCTGATCCAGGCAGTGGCTAGGGAGCAGGCCAAGTGTTACGCGAGCCACTCTGGGACACGGAGCAGGCGCTTCTGCCGGCTGATGCACGCCTCCACGGCCGAGAGGAACTGGCTTTGCAGATGCTTTCAATTCGACACAGAATGGAGCTCATCTACTTTGTGGGGACGTTTGCTTTGTGTTTGTGCACTGCATTTGTGCTTGTTTTTGTGTATTTTGTTGCACAAGTGTGCATGACCGTGCATGTGTGTGTGTCAGAAAGATTAAGAGAGGTCTGTGTGTGTGTGTGTGTGTGTGTGTGTGTGTGTGTGAGAGTGTGACTGAAAATATCTGTGTGCATGCATGAGAGGGTGTGAAGCTGCTTTTTTATAAAGACACAATTATCCTGAAATGAGGCTGAGCTTTTTTCCCTATTTTTTGGTTCGCAATTACAGTCCTCGTGAAGTTCTGATGACCTACTACTTCTCTGCTGATCTCCTTTAGAAGTCATTTTTCCTCCATTGGCAGACGCTCCTCTCAAGAGCAAGAGGCAACACAACACTGTCGCAAACACTTCATTATTCCTGTTTTAAACAACTATTAATGCCCTCATTCAAATGCTTGGATACCGCTTTGCTGTTAAGCTTATCAGCGACAGTCAACCAATTTACTACTGCAGTTCTCTCTCTAGTCGGGCGAGCAGAGCATTAAGTGTATTCAAAATTACATTAGCCGCACACTGTTATTGACTGCCTCTCACGGTCAGGCCAAACTTTAGTTTGATAAATGAAAATAAATACCATCTTATCAAGTTAAATAACAGAGTGCATGTGCTGTGCATTAGCAAATCCACTCTGTGACTTTTCCTTTAATGCGTTTTTGAGAGAAGGCGTCAGGAACAATAAATATCTCGGTAGCTTTGGGTTAGGTGATAAAAAACGGAGCATTCAAAGAACACAAAATACAATACTATTTGGAAGTCGCGTGTATGCGAATCATCTTCTGTTTGTCAAATTACAAAGAAGCTGCTCTGTTGTGATGAGCAGTCTACCCTGCACTCAGCCGAGGTGCTCCACATCGACCTCTCAGGCCCTTGTGTTTTCATGTTGCCGCCTTTTTAAACCGTGTTTAGGATTAAACTATGCATGGCTAATGCGTTTCCTCGGGAGTAGATGTATTTATCTTTGGCGCGTAGACTGTCACCCACAATCCTCACCTGACAATCAACTCTCTGAAAATAGACCCCCTCATTCGTGTGCAGGAGGATTGCAAGTTGAAGTAGCTCGTTAAATGCCTCGCGCGAGCTTTCTCTTTAGACATTGATACCCATCTCACAAAGAAACGGCAGCCTTTTATCTGTCTGAGCCTGATTCACTATTTGATTGGGAATGAATCTGGAAGGTTCCAATCAGTTTCCCTTGTATGAGCACAGTTAACATGTGTGTGCCTGCTCCTTGAGCGCTGATGGCAGAGACATGGGCGATTTAGGCCAGAGCCCAATCAAACCAGCTGTGTGCCATTCCCCCCATAGCACTGGTTGTGCCAGGCATGTGTTCCACACGACCAGCAGGCAGAGAGGCCTCGACCAAACCCCCAGTCCAGGGAGTTAGGGCCACACATGAACCAGAACATGTAGGCAGATTGGGGTTTTAGCTCTACAAACATTTTTCAGAGACAGAGCTGCTATGCAAGCAGAAATAATCCCATTGGTTGCGTTAAACCTCAGTGGAGAGTTTTTCTGGCCAAGAAGCAGAAGGCTGCTGAAGCCCTGTGTAAAAGGCAGGGAGTAAGACTGTAGGTAACCAGTTATATGAATCCCAGTGCACTTCCTGTGTAGAAGAATGCAATTAATTCAGATAGTTGTGTATTTTGTCCTCATCTATGCATTATTGTTAAGAGCATTTCCAGCTAGCTTTTGCTTTGAAAAGCCATAAATTACATTTTGAATGCATTTACGTTGGAAAAAAATCTAATTGTCAGATTTACCTTATTTAACATATTTCAAACCCCATGTCATTTAAATGAAAATCCAATGAACCAATAAAAACAGGGGCCCAGAGAGAGCGCAGATCTCCACAAGGCCAGTAGTCCAGTATGGTATGCAAATCTGCAAGGGTAAACCCTAGGGCTGGATTTATAATGATGTTATCCACCATTAATGCATGTGAAACGTCCATCTAAATACAGTCTCTACCTCTGTGGCCAAGGTGGTAAGATTGTGATTGTGATCAATAGAGTAAAAAACATCAAAACATTGTATAATGTGACATGTAAATCCTCTTACACTGGACATTGGTATATTACATTCTATACAGCCCAACCAAGACCTTCCCAGATCTTCATGTTTTTTTGGTTTCATCCTCCAGCTAACTCACACACAGCATACGTCATTAACACTACGGGAACAGCTTTTCTCATTCTTTTAAAGGCATGATAATATAATTAAACAGTTAATAAGACAATCCTTTCAGAAATAGAGTGCTATGCTCTGAAGTTATGCCATGAAGTATGCTGTAGTTACCCACTTGACAGTGTTTGTCCTTCTTTTCATGATCACAAATTTCACTGGCTTTCTGTTAAAGTGCCTTTTTTTTTTTTTTAAACTGCCAATGGGGGTTTCCAAAGCCGGAAATTTTGTAATAGGTTTTAAAAAATATTTGCGAGGTTAAACAGCTTCAAAAGTATGCTCTAACTACAATTTGTATTACACCATTGGCGCCTGGGGAACAAGTGAACTCAAAGTGCAGTCATTTAGAATTAAATTCTGTCTTGAAGACATCTTCAATAACTTGTGTTGAACAGGAATCAATCTATAAGCAGTAGCTCTTCAGGCCGCCCTGTCAATCCTCACATGTGTTTCAGACATAATAACAGGCCTGTTATGATCACAGAGGCAACTGCAAATCTGTTTTCTTACTGCTCAGGTGGACATACATGAATCATGCAAATGTACTTTGTTGCAAATTGCAAAGGGATTGGTTTTGAACAGACGTCCTTTTTCTGCGGTCCAGACCTCCCTGAGAATTGTGCCCCGCCCCCTCTCCACAAACCATTTCCTCTGAATGACATGCCCGACCATCAGCCGGCCATCAAACGTAGGCGCACACAAGGCCTTCTAAACACCTATTAGAGCTATCGATGGCGGAGGCAGAGGTTATGACCATGGAACGGGGAGGATATTTGTGTCTCTCACTCCGCATTACCAGCATCTTTGGGGGAAAGCTTTATAGATTTGGACGGAGGCAAAGGAAGGCTTTATCAGCACCAACACAGAGAAACACATTAAGGGATCAGAACCCCAAAGGTCAATTGTGGCTGTGGGCAGTGCTTTGTTGTTGTGTCCTCTCTGTTTATACCACTGCACTCAAGCCAAGTGACACATGTGGGAACAAGTAATGATACCAATTTTGTGCCATTTTAGAAGTCCTCAAAGTGAAATGTTACAGTGCCTGGTGTTAATATTTACTTATTGCTATTTCCCATGATTGACAGGGCCAGTGCTCAGTATTCTGCACCATGTACATAACGATAGGATTACAGGTTGTGATATAACGCGTTATGAAAAAGGATGAAACATGTCAGGACTTTCTAAATTTATCTTCCATCTTTGACAGATGAGCTGATACGTGACACACGTTAGTCCAAACAGGGTTTTGTCATTTTAATATCTTCTTTGGAGAAGTGTAAGAGGAAGCGTAGCTGAACTCTGCTGCCAAACGTCATTCCAACACTCATGTTTTTCAAACCCCCGACTCTTGTATGACAGGCCGTCATTACAACAGCACAGTGCCCTTGTTCAGAGGATGTAAACCTCTGCTTTTCAGGATTTAATGTCTTGTCGTTTTTTATATTTTCAGGATCTGAACAATAGACTTTGTGACTCTGTGTTGTGATTTACTTGTATTTTTCAGGGCAACACTCACTGGTTGAGACAAATCCTTAATCCCTCACAAGATAATAATAATAATAATGTAATCCTTATTCCCAGATGGAACCATTTTCTGAAAAGACAGTTTTTGGCCCCGCAGAGGTTCTGTTCAAGAAGAAGAGCAATGGGAAGTTATTTAAAATACACGGCAATTAAAATAAGACACACTGGCCAATCCTACCCACCATGCTAATCCCCTCTGATACAGATGTAGCTATTGTAGTGCACAAGTTCCTCATTTTACTGTATCTATTGTGTATCAGTATACAATGTTGCACTCTTACCCTATCCCCGAGTGTATTTCTTTACAAAATGAAGTCTTTTCACACGCCAGTAGGTGCAGCCACTGATCTGACTACCTGCGATAGAAGGAGCACGAGATTTCACTTTCAAAAATACCGAGTTTAGAACATTTGTGTGGGGAAAAAAAGGCAGCAAATGTGGCTGCAACAGCTGCTGCAATGCTACTGTAGAATAAATGCAGCACAGATGAAAGATGATGAGCGCCTTTTTTTTTTACTCCTGGACTTCACAAGAGTGTAAGAACACACGCGCAGGCGTGCAGGCAGAGAGAAACACAGACACATATGCAAAACGCTTGCAAACACACGACTGAAGACACGCTGCTTAACGTTTTTGCCTTTCCAATGCAAAAGACAACCGATCGGAGAAACAGATGGAATCATTCCTCGCTGTGAAAATCGTTCATGACCACAATTAATGATGGCGAATAATCCTAATGAATGCTACACCATGTTTGTGATTGCCATCTTGCTATCTGCGCGCAGGCTCGTGGAAAATGTTAATTGTTATGCTAATCTTTCAAACGGAGATAAATATAGATGAGTAAAAAGCACATGCACGTCGAGCTTATGCGCCGCGTATTCTTTTTCATTCGCTTTGATTTGCTTTCTTTATTTCTGTTTCCCCCCCCCCCCCCATTTCTATTTTGTCTTTCATTCCTCGTCTTTTGCTTTTTTGAAAGGCAGTCTCTCTAAATCCAATACAGTTTCTCTCAGCGTGAGGCAGCTTCAAAGCCCCGCTCCGTGGTCAGGCCCGTCGATCCTCTCACCCACCTCCTGGTTGTTTAAGAGAGCAAAAGCACAGCAGTGCAGTTTCTTAAACACACAGATCCAGCCCAGCGCCAACAGAGGCACCGCTGTTTGGCAAAAGAGCCTCTCTCTCTCTCTCTCTCTCTCTTCTACTATCTTTCCTCACCTTGGACTCTGACTCTCTACCCCCCCCTCATTACCCACCCTCCTCTATAGACCTCATTATACCCATACACACCTCTATCTCTCCCTCTCTCTTTCTCTCTCATACAATTTATCTATCGTTGCCTCTCTCACACTCACTCACCCTCTCCATCCTTCCACTACCATCATTTACCTTTTTCCATCCCCGGCTACTTCAGCTGTCCTCGCTCTTCACCCGACACTCCATCCCTGCGTCCCGTGCCTCCCCTCTCTCTCTCTCTCTCTCTCTCTCTCTCTCTCTTTCACTGCAACTCAATCCCTATCGCCGCCGCCTCTGCCTTTCGCCTCACTCTCCATGTAAAGTGATTGATGCCAAGCCTGGGCTCCGGGCCATCCCTCCTTTACCACACACGCAGGACATCATCACACTGAACCCAGAGGAGAAGGCAGTTATACCTCAGAAAGGCTTGTTGAAGTAGAGGGCGGCTGCATGGAAGGTTTTTTGGCGAACGAGCCGTGCCCACCCATGTCTGAGGGGAGGCAAGCTTGGGGGGCCCCTCGGTGGGGAGCAAGAATTGGTACACTGTAGTGCTCATTACGGCTCTGTGGGGACTGTCCTGCGGGGCATCCACCGCGTGGCTGTGGAGCTCATTACGCCAGGCAGCCACGGAGCTGGAGGCATCCAGAGGCACAGATAAGGAAGGGGAGGGCTGCCCAGATTACCCTTAATCAGAGGCACCTGTAGACAGCGAGCACCTCCCTCCTCATCGCCTTCCGTTAAGCCCCCTCCCCTCCCAAAGCTCACGCACGCTCTTCTGTTCTTGCCGCTGTAATTATTGCAATTGCTTCACTTGACTTTCATTCCTGAGCACGGAGTTGCACAGCTTGCCTTCTAATGAGAAACCCGAGCTATGATCCGGAGGTGTTATTTATTTATTTAATTATTTATTCCACACAGCATGTATAATGTCAATTATTTAAATTAGTGTGATTTTTAGCACGCCGCCGCCGCTCCGCCAAAGTTCTACCTACTGCGCGTTATCGTCATTCGGCTCACATCGCACACCTCATAACGGTGGATGGAGAGTTAATTAAGTTTTAATGTGACGTGTGAGGGATATGATTCAAATCAACTGTTAGTAAAACACGAGGCGACACATAAAGTTCAATCACATTAAAACTTTCACCTCCGAAATGTCTTGTAAAATGAAAAGGTAAGTGGTTCAGGCAGTGCCCAAAACAATACAGGAAGTGCAGCTGAGCACACGTGGATGGGATACAAAGGCCTGGTTCAATATCAGTGTGGTGCACTCACAGTTTGGCTTTTTTAAATCAGCTGTAATAGAGCAGGGGGTGTCGGATCTCAGAAGTTAAAAACGACACAAGGCCGACTACTTCAGATTACATCATTTCAGTTTTTTAGGTCAGCAGGAAGTGTGGAAATCAAATTTTGGAGCTGATAATCACATTCACCCACTACACCACTTTCCTCCACCTGTAACCTGATGTGATGCGCGCACTTCCCTGCTCTCAGAACAACACAGACTCCTCCCTGCATATTTTGCATAATCAGACACATTACTGACAGTTGTTTGGGCAAATGTCTATTTCTAAGGAAGACACAACAAACAATTGTAGACTTTGATGCGAGTTAGAGGCTGTTAGCTACAGTCTGTTTTAAGTGTTGCGGTGATGTACAGTAGGGATTAATAAAAACAAGAACATTGTGATGTGCATGACTGAACCACTTTTGTGATTCTCTCCTTCCTCGCACACCTCCCTCCCTTCAGGTGCTGAGACGTTCTTTGAAACCAACTGTCAAGCTGTTGTCTGTGCAGGCAGCATACAAAGAGTTCATCCAAAACCTGCACTTTACTTTTTGAAGCGCTTCAGCGGGTACGTGGCTCGGCTGTTCCTACCACACTTTTTCTGATATGTTTGAGACAACACGGAACAACTTTTGGTCTCATTTTGAACAGCAATATGATGCTCAGTTGTATTATAATTAATGTGTCTTATTGCTATAATATGTGCAAACATGAACGCCATAATCACACCGCAGGGGGAAATAAGACTCTGTATTACAATACTTAAAATATTGCTCTGTCTAATTACATTATTTCATGTCCCTAAATGGGTATTAGCAATTCTAAATCCAAAAAAGCATAAACATTTAAACTCCTTAGCAGCTATAACTCCCCACCCACACCCTCTATCATGTCACCCAACAGATTCTGCCTCAATTAAATTAATACGCCCACTTATAAACCGCTTTGTAATTGTGGTTTAAACCTTTTTCCTCATGCAAAGACATGTTTTTTGTTTGTTTTTTTACCAAAAATTTGAATTTTGTAAAAATAACAGTGTTGTGATTCAAAGAGCGATCACTTCCTGGGCATTCAAAATGTAAACAATCAAAAAATTGTGCAGAAAACTTTGGTAAATAACCACAAGAAGCTGCGGTTTATCATCACGTTAATATCTAAAGAGGTTTGTCACTAATCATGAAACGTGGCCTCATTATTTCAGCTTGATGGGCTGCCACACCTGACAGAAATATGACACGCATAACAAAAACAAAAAGATTTGAGATGTTGAGAGGCTGATCAGCCCGTTCCCTCGGTGCCCAGTGAGAAGGCTTACTTCTTGGGCTGCACAGCCGCAGCACCATGGGGGGAAAAAAAAAATCAAGTTCAAAGACGCTGTTGTCTCACAAACTGGAATAAAGTGGTGAAACATTCACAAAACATCCCGTTTTATGCGCGTTTTATCTCCAAGTTTAGTTGATGAAATGGAACCGCCACACGTTTTGTTTTGCCTGCAGTGAAAAGGCAAAAGGTGAAACAAAGAAAGGGAAAGCGAGAAATAGAAAAAAAAGGCACTTTCAACGTAGAAAGATGTATTTTCAATCTCTGTCATGGTCACAAATCAAAATCCCCTAAGTTTTCTGAAACATGTCGCCCCACGAGCCTTCATTTGTACTTCTCCATTCTGTTTGTAGTTATGCAACTGTGAAAGCTAAAAGCTAAGGGCTTATGACAGCGTAACCGAAACTGAATTGTCACAAATTTCCGTTGCTTACAACATGATGGATTACATTCATCAGTGTGGGGCCTCTAATCTAATCTGGAGCTGCACTCATCAAACTCCTCTCAGAGGAGGTGTGCTGATCTGGGATCACTAAATATGTCCTTGTTTTTCTTCCATTTTCAGCGTGATCTAAAGCTAAAACTGATGTTAGATCAGCATGGGCACTTTGGAAATAATAGTCCTGATCTCATTTGTGCTCTGATGAAGGAGCTATGAAAGACACTTGTCATTGAAACGTCTCGACAGGATATCCAGAAACTGTCAGGCTTTACAAAATATGAGCTCAGACAAATAGGTAGGTAGATAGATAGGTAGGTAGGTAGGTAGTCAGGTAGGAAGGTACGTAGGACACTGTTACTAGTAATATAATCGTCACATATTGTAGCTGCTGAAATAAGTGCTAGCTAGTTAGCTCATTAACAACGTAGGTAGGTAGGTAGGTAGATATGAAGGAAGGAAGGAAGGAAGGAAGGACGCTGTACTAGTAATATAATCGTCACATATTGTAGCTGCTGAAATAAGTGCTAGCTAGTTAGCTCATTAGCAACCTAGGTAGGTAGGAAGTTAGGAAGGAAGGACACTGCTACTAGTGATATAATCGTCACATATTGTAGCTGTTGAATGAAGTGCTAGCTAGTTAGCTCATTAGCAACCTAGATAGGTAGGTAGGTAGGTAGGTAGGTATGAAGGAAGGAAGGAAGGAAGGACACTTAATATAATTGTCAAATATTGTAGCTGCTGAAATAAGTGCTAGCTAGTTAGCTCATTAGCAACCTAGGTAGGTAGGAAGTTAGGAAGGAAGGACACTGTACTTGTAATATAACCGTCACATATTGTAGCTGCTGAAATAAGTGCTAGCTAGTTAGCTCATTAGCAACCTAGGTAGGTAGGAAGTTAGGAAGGAAGGACACTGCTACTAGTGATATAATCGTCACATATTGTAGCTGTTGAATGAAGTGCTTGCTAGTTAGCTCATTAGCAACCTAGATAGGTAGGTAGGTAGGTAGGTATGAAGGAAGGAAGGAAGGAAGGACACTTAATATAATTGTCAAATATTGTAGCTGCTGAAATAAGTGCTAGCTAGTTAGCTCATTAGCAACCTAGGTAGGTAGGAAGTTAGGAAGGAAGGACACTGTACTAGTAATATAACCGTCACATATTGTAGCTGCTGAAATAAGTGCTAGCTAGTTAGCTCATTAGCAACCTAGGTAGGTAGGAAGTTAGGAAGGAAGGACACTGCTACTAGTGATATAATCGTCACATATTGTAGCTGTTGAATGAAGTGCTTGCTAGTTAGCTCATTAGCAACCTAGATAGGTAGGTAGGTAGGTAGGTATGAAGGAAGGAAGGAAGGAAGGACACTTAATATAATTGTCAAATATTGTAGCTGCTGAAATAAGTGCTAGCTAGTTAGCTCATTAGCAACCTAGGTAGGTAGGAAGTTAGGAAGGAAGGACACTGTACTAGTAATATAACCGTCACATATTGTAGCTGCTGAAATAAGTGCTAGCTAGTTAGCTCATTAGCAACCTAGGTAGGTAGGAAGTTAGGAAGGAAGGACACTGCTACTAGTGATATAATCGTCACATATTGTAGCTGTTGAATGAAGTGCCAGCTAGTTAGCTCATTAGCAACCTAGATAGGTAGGTAGGTAGGTAGGTATGAAGGAAGTTAGGAAGGAAGGACACTTAATATAATTGTCAAATATTGTAGCTGCTGAAATAAGTGCTAGCTAGTTAGCTCATTAGCAACCTAGGTAGGTAGGAAGTTAGGAAGGAAGGACACTGTACTAGTAATATAATCGTCACATATTGTAGCTGCTGAATAAAGTGCTAGCTAGTTAGCTCATTAGCATAGGTAGGTAGGTAGGTAGGAAGTTAGGAAGGAAGGACACTGTACTAGTAATGTAATCGTCACATATTGTAGCTGCTGAAATAAGTGCATTCCAGCTTTCACTTTCAGCTGAACTCTGCCATTAGGACACTTTTCGGCTTCTCCCTCTGCCCACACACAATGACACACTTGACTTGTTAAGCCTGCCGCTCTGCATACTGCAGACCGGGGCCACAGTCCTCATACCAAATGACACAGGAACATGAACTGTGCTGCAGTGTATTTCTTTTCTATAGCCTGCCAGTACATTTGTTTTCATTAGATGGGATTGGTCAGCAGTCTAGGCCCTTGTGTCCAGTAATGGAGCGTACGATTGCAGGCCCATTATAGACTCAAAGTGAAATAAATGACGTATTGATCTTAAATATTCCACACTCTTGTGCCTCTCTGAACAGCTGCTACTGCCACCACACATAAAAAATCTCGTTAGGTGTCTTCTTTAGGGGATATTTAACGTTTGTCATGCATCTCGCTCATTCGGTGTAATGTGTTTCTAAAGGTACATGTGTATATTCTTATTCAGTAAGGTATGAAGACCTCGAACAATAAAGCGACATTCTTGGTAAAGCAATCAGAGCTAATGTAAAGCTGTAATGAAAACAAACTATACGCAGAGGTGCGACACTGAGCATTAATGAAATTACAGAGCTGGAACTCGGCAGACTCCTCTCTGTGTTGTGCAATGAAACAGAACAGGACAGGAAAGCAACTGATGCATGCAAGTCACAGTCACAATTACTATTTCATTAAGGAGCTGCTAACATTGGCAGGCGCTCTCTGGCATTGTTGTGGGGAGGCTGGCACGGCACCGGAAGAGGGGTGGGTGGGGGGGCGAGGGTTTCGGGGGCGGTGGCAAGGGGGGTTGTGAGGAGGAGGAAGGGGGAGCAGTGGGTGGGGAGGAAACATGCTTTAATTTGGGTCATCTCCCAGTCTGCACGGGGTCGGGTGACACAGCCTCCTCTGCACCTAATCTGAGAACACATATGTTGTACTGGGTATCCACCTGAATTAATTGCCCTAATTATTCTAAATGCAAGGAGGAGGGGGAGTTAAAGATGGGAAAACATTTCTCAAAAAAAATGGTATGGCATGTTAGCCCGACCCGCTTAATGCAGTGACATGCGTGCATTTAAGGAGATTGAGGCTACCTGTCAAGATGACAGGTTAGCCCTTAATTGCTTTAAAGGGGGGAACATGCGCATGCTTTCTGCTTGAGTGTGGAGTGTGGGGGAGGGGGGTCATCTTTAGTAGCACAGACACACGCACGGAAGCAGACAGGCGCTATGAGTCAAGACGCCACATTGCAGTGCACTAGAACAGCTCTTACTGTATGCTTGCATGGGAACTTTTATACTCAACATTTAGGACAAGGAAATGTTAAGAATTTCTACTTAGACAGAGCGCGATTTGGACGATATGTAAGGATTACAAAGGGATTTAAGACATGGATGTACTTTATATGAAAACATTTCAGACCCTGTTTTTCATTGTAAAAAAGAAATAAAAAAACACCCTATTAAAATGCCAGTACATAGACAACAGGGGCAGGGGACTCATCTCACATAGCTAGAATTATAGTTCATTACTGTTTATTCCTAAATGGCCCCAGTTAGCCTGACCACTTCAACCATCACAAACCGCGGCTGATGGCGGCTAATTTTTGCAGGTGTTATACTGCACTTTATTCATCTCACTTTATGTGTAACTGGTTATGTTAATAGGATTTCAACTCAATTTATTCAAGTGCTGATCAATGGCATGCAATCTCGGCACTTCATGCATTATGTATTTTAATGGAACTCACTTGCTTTATAGCTGAATGGCTAAAGGTTAACAGTCCCAATAGGTGGGACTCCCTGAAGACTAATCTGAACTTCAAACACAGCCTTTTTTTCCCCTCCCTCTCCACGAGGCAAAAGCGCACAACAACAGAAAAGTTGTTTTTATCACCACTTCTTATGGCTCATTGGGAGAAAGAAAGCGATTTATTACCCCACATCCTTTGCTCATATTAATGTGACTATAAATGCCCATAGACATTTTACTCTCTGTAGGAAGTCGGGCAGAAAAAAGGAGGAGTTCGAGGTTGGGGAATTAGTAAGAAGGGGTACTGGTGCAAGGGAGGGAGAGGAGAAGAGGGAGGGTGAAAGAGGAAGATAGGAATGTGTAGGTGGGAATGAAATGAAAAGAAGGGAGGGAGTTGGATAGAAAGGGAGCGATAAAATCGCACACCAACAACAGAGATAGACATGTCATAGTTTTCCATAATTATGCTGCTTTAACTGGCATTTTGATATCTCAAATGAAAGTCGTTGCACCACTGAGATCTTAAGCCTCTCTGTGCAGTTTAATATGGAAAACATCCCGGCGTCTCTGAGGGCCCTCGTCTCTCTCCACTGCCACTCCCTGCTCAATAAAACTGGCATGCTATTCCCAAGATGAGAGTCCCACTGGACTCCGGGAGGACTGTGAGGTAAAAACCCCTCCAGTCCCTACTAAATCTAGAAGTGGAAGACAGAAGGTGCTGGAGACATATCCTGTGAGGGTCACTTGGCAGTTTTCACCTTATTGTATTCTCTGTCATCAAGATTTGCCTGTGGCTTTTGGAAAATGATGTTGAGCCGCCCATGATTTTTATTTTTTTGTATTCCTATTGAAAGTGTACATTTCTGTCACCTTGCCAAAGAGGAGCTGTATTGGAAATGTGCGCCCATTAGGCAGGAAATATTAGCTGTGTAAATAAATGGTAAAGAGATGTAAAGATTTGAGTAATTTCGAAGCAGAATGATGAAAAACAACAACAAAAATTGAAATGTGGCTTTTTGAGGGCTTAAATGCTCTGCAGTGAGCCTCACAGCTGGCCTGCATGAATATGGATCGCACTGCTGGGACTTTTCACACTATTGCTAGGTAAACAAGCATGAATGCATGAGTCAATTCAGAACAAGTTAATGGGAGTGAATCCGACTTGTGCAATCAAAAAATTTTAGCTGAATTAGCTGCCATTATCATTCTGTCATTGTTTTAGCTTCACATGGATGAAAGTGGATTAATGCTAAGATGTACGATTGCTTAGGGAATAGGGGGTATTTGGAGAGGCGAGCGGAGGCTTAAAGCTGTCAGAAAATCACTTAGTCGACAAAAGATTCCAGTCAGAAACATGACGTATAACCTGTAAAGAAGCACTTGCCTTCGACACAGGCTGAACTGGGGCCAGCCGTTTTAACTGGCGCCATCAGTCTCCTTCAGGTAATGCAATTAGATGCCACTAATATCTTGGGATGCTCTTCAAACTGCAAATGCACTTTTGCTAAATAGCACACACTGTAATAACTAGTGACAGCACTCATGGAGCCAGATTGAAAAAGCTTTTGCATGTGATTGGTTCGAGTAATTGCACATACAGAATGCTCCCACTGATAGAATTCATGAACTGAAAACAGATGTTATCCAAATCTATGCCGGCTGGTTTGCTTTGTTGCCAGGCAATGCACCCCACCTTTGGTTTCAGCTTGCATAGTCAATTTGTAATTGTCGGCTCGGGCAGTCCTGAGGTGCGATCACACCCATGTGGACTGTTTGTTGGAGTTCTGCCTATGGATCAAGTCGTCAAGTCCACTCGCCAGACCTCAGAGAAGCTAATCCACTCTAAACTTAGAGGTTGCTCAGGCCTTGACCTGCAATCAGGGCGCAATTCCATCCAAACAGGGAATCAGGTGCCGTTTTTCTCCCACTGCTAGCGTATAGATTTACCTTTTAAATGTAAAAAAGTCAACCTCTACCTGACGGTATCTCCGCTTTTTCATTCAGGCTCGGAATGCAACCCGCCTTCAGCAGCTCCTCAATAGCTTGAGGGAAGCTGTGGGGCTGTCAGACCATCGCTGGCAACACTCTCACTATCTTGTAACAGTCAAAGTCGCCCACGCGAGAGCCAAAGACAGCCACCTTACTTTTACACACAAACACAACCGTCGTACGTACAAATTGATATAATGTGCATCAAGAAAACGCCTAAGGGCTACAGACGCGAGCAGTGTATCATCAAAAGTTCATTGAATCACTGTAATCTCGGGCTAAATCTCTTCACTTGACGGATTAACTGGAATATCAAAGAACACAATGCAATATAACTAAACAGAGCCGATCAGGAGCTGCGATAGCGACTATGTATCCTGAGAAAGAGAGATAGAGAGACAGCGAGGGAGGGAAGAGGATCTGCTTCTTGCTCCCACTATTCCCCTCAAGGCAACGTGAGGATAAATCTTCTAAGGGATTATCCCAGCTACACAATGTTTTCTGTTCTGCCCATTGTGTGCCTCTTTAAGCACAATTGATAAATTAGTTATTTATATTGTGGAAGGATGAAAGTCAAACACTGGATTTGCTTTTGATTCGTCTTGTTTGGGAGGCATTACAAACAACAGGCTGCATGTGTTCTTCCCGCGCCAGCTTCCTCCGAGTAGACGTTCATGGATCTGTATAAGATTACAAATTGGAGTGAGGAAACTTTAGCATGCCAGAAGGTTGCGCTTTTTATCGGCTGATTGTACTTTGCAAATGTGATTTTTGAGTACAGAATCTTCAGCTGCGTTTTCCAAGCTTAAGAAACAGCACCGAGCCAGCAGGAGTTAGACAATAGCACGCAGCTGAGATGCTCTGCTAGCCTAGTTTCAGTTCGCCTGCCAGCTCAATAGGGGCCCAAATCAGCCTTAAATGAGTTACACGTGGGATCCGATTTCTCTGTGGGAACCCTTCTGCTTTTAATTTAAGGTAAACTAATAGCTTCATTTATTTGTAATTAGAAAAGAAAAATAATATCCTGCTTAAAGAAATGTATCTCCACTTTCTCCTGGCAGCTCACTCTTCAATAGTTCATGAATTTTAATTCATTTCAGCGGTTAGGCCAATCCCCCTGTTGTATGAAGCGACAGAGAGTTTTAGTCAAATTGAATTACCCTCTCTGTGTTTCACTGGTCTCACCCCCCGCCGTCCTCATTTCTTTCATTTTACCCTTCCTCTGCTTCCTTATTTTACACATCCTTACAACCTCCTTATTTTCACCATAGACTGCCTCTAGACAGCAGTAAGTTGTATGTCTGTGTTTTAACTCTGCTTGCCCCTAGCACATGTAAATGACTTTGGTACTTGATGTTTGAAGAGAAAAGATGAAGAAAAAAATCCCTAAGTGCAAAATCAAACAGATAAGAGGCAGGATTTTTCACTTTGCTGGGGAATGTGTGTCTTGACATGCTCTGCCTTTAATGTTTTCTTCCTTTAAAGTCGTCAAGGACAGTTAGTTTTGGAGGCATTCTAATCCTGAATGTTAAAGATACATTTATGGGTTTCCATTCCTGTGACATAAAGTCTCTCTCATGGAAGACTTTAACTTTCACACCGAACCGACTTGATGTGTACAGGTTTGCACTTGTGTTATCGCCCAGCTCCATATGTGTGGCTCTGCACTGCAATGGTCCACAGAGTGATCGTACATACATAAGCAACCCAGCCAGGGTCATATAATAAAAAACCTGCGAGACAGGAAATATCTCACATGCCAGGAAGTTGGTCGCTCGGTGCGTTTGAGGCTATCCAGCTATATGACCCACATTACACCGAGTCATTCAAATGACCTCTGAGGTGTTATCTCCAAAAGGCAAACAGGGGAGCATTACCGCCCCTTTCCTCCTGGCCAAGGATGCAAGAAAATATCTGACTTTGCAGAGATCCGCTCTCGCTGCATCTGCAAATTCACATTTTCAAGGTCAAATGTTGTATTGAGAATATGGAGGGTAATGGAGTTACAATAAAGTATGGGAATGCATCTCTTTTGCAGTTCCAGCAGAGGAAATCGATGGAGCAGAAGGAGCTACAGCCTAGCATGTGCTAAGGTACGGACAGAAGCGTGACAAACAAAAGGGATGCGATTTTGAAAGGTCAAAGGTGAAGAATATGAGGGGTTAGGGTCTGTATTGGGATCCTTCTCGGGAATCTGCTCTTAACTTTTGGTGTAGTGCACCCTGTCCTTCTCTGACCTGGTTCATCAGCAGTAAACCCATTAGAAAGAGAACACCAGATGACAAATACCCCCGGATCATGCTGAGTATTCATCTGCCACATTTGTCCGTGTGACAAAGCATTTCCTGCTGGCAGAAGGGGTCATCTTACAGGGTGACCATGCATGTGGCCATCGGATACGTACTGTACATGACTCAAATTCAACCCTCTCGAGCTCATCGGCGGTGTCACTCATCTATTAGGGTGTAAAGAATGACCGTCCACGGACACATCCATCCAGTGAATCCCACTGAGGCTTAATTGACATTGTCTGGAGGGAGACACCGGCCTTTATTTCTTCCCAGTGTGTGTCTAAGTCCTGAGACAAGCGGGTTGTACATTGACAAGTGGATACAACTCCATAACTTAACCAGAGAGACTGGACACCCCTGGCAATCTCTTTGTTGTGTCTAAAAATAGCAGGTCCCAACGGTCTCTCTTGGAAAAAAAGCAGAGGCACACTTCATTATTTCATTATTTCCCCCCCTCTCTGATTTACATGCAAACCAGAGGAAGAGTCGTTTTTATCTGAGCGTCATGGCTGTGGCGAGGAGCTGCGTACTGATCCCCCAGCAGAGCAGCGAGACACAAAAACAAGGCCGAGATCCACTCAGTGCTTCCCAGCCTCCAGAGGCAGACATGATCTCATGTTATCCATGTTTCCCCTGAAGCATTAAGGCATGTATGCATCATGTCAATGAAACCTGGACTGGGGGAACTCTGCCTTTTTCCGTCACAACGTTAAATAATAAATCAAGAAGTCGAGGAGTTTAATCCAAGACGAGTCGACGATCAGTGTTGCATCACGTGCTCTCATGCACTCAGCCTCATTCACTTGATGTTTTGTTTTCCCCTATATGAGATGCATACTTAAGTACTTGGATGTATTTGTATATTCCCTAAGGAACTATGCATGATTCTGTATTCATCTTATTACATTGACTCATGGTGCGCTCTTCTCTTCCATTGATAGCTCCCAATGAACTATTTGTGACCTATGAGCTTCTGCCTTTGTGCAGTCAGCGCACATAGCGAGTCCGGTGCAATATTGGACACAGGAGCAGCAGCACGCTGTGCATCATTCATCGATTACAGGATTTCAGGCTAACTGAGGCATGAAAATATGAGTCTTGTGGCTCAAATCTGCAGGAACTGGCACCAACTGCAAAATAATGCGCACCAATCGAAGCACTTGCTTGTGGGTTTGAACTTTGATTGGTTAACACAAATGTAAAGACCTTATGTCATGTAAGGCTGGAAAAGCATGTTTTCTCGCACCTCCCCGGACAATGAGGTGCTAAAAAATCAAGGCCTGTTCTGGTAGGTGTATTTAATCATCCAGACACTCTCCCCAAACATCAATGGCCAATGTTTGCATCGAGGAAGACTCCCACAAAAGACTCCCGGAGGATTTGCAGACATTGGTCGATGTGAGTCACCGGGGGGGTCAAACAAATGTGGTGCGCCTGGGTGACCTTAATCACTTCCAGGTTCATCCAGACTCGGATTTCACTTGTGCGCCTTATTTCAGGTCACTGCCTCAAAGTCAAAGTAGGGCACAGTCATTATCTGAGGGAGCATAACACAATCATCCACACAATACAATAGGGTCGGCACAATTCACAGAAGTGCTGTCCATTACCTCTGGGCTTGAACACATGTGCTCCATCACGAGCGGCGCCCGTCTATATGTGTGGAGCAAAGGTAATATAAGTCGTGATTTTCGGTGTAATACATGTACAGCTCTCCTGGATGTTTGTCTCACTTTTGCTGAAAACAGGGAATGTAACCAATCACAGCAAAACACAGGCCGAGAAATACGGATATGGGGAAAACAGAGTTGAAATTCAAGAGTCTGGCCTGTATATATAAAGTCTCTTATACATTTAAAGTAGTAAAAAAAGAGAGAGAAACAAAGTGATTGTGGGAAAATGGGACTGGGCGTTCTGATCCAACTGTTTTATTCACACTGAACAGGCTGCGTTTTATTGTGAAAAGCAGGACCTTAAAATGATTTTGATAGTGGCGAGATTCTTGTCTCATTGGTTTTTACTTCTAAAAGATATTAGAAAGACTGCAATGAAGTAAGAGGAAGGTACTATTATAACCAGACACAAGTGCAAAGGAGTGTTAAAAAGGGGGCGTCTCGAGGGGTGTGTGAAAAGCACCAATTTCCCTCGAAAATTCACGGCGCAGCATGACGTGGAGCCGTATCACTTCATAATGACTGTCTGACCACCTCTGCAACAAAAAAAAAAAGTCAGAATGACATGTAATAATGTGTCTGACTGATCCTGGGAATGAGCTGCTGCTCTTTTTGAAGGCTGCATGCACCATAAATTCTTTATGACCATCAGTGAACATCACACGCATTATTTAAGAAGACTCTTCAAAATATATCTGATTCTATTATCCTTTCATGTTTCAAGCTCCGGCTATCCCTCCGCTTTATTGTGGAACATGATCCCCGGCACTTTATGTTTTACACTGATACCTGTGTATTAAAAGCCACGCGTTAGTCAGGTAAAGGTATTAAAGCGAGCAGAGCTGCTTCGGATGGGGAGATGTGATTAGGTGGAAACCTTGTTAAAGGCTTAGAGATGTTTCCTTTTGTTTGCCCTGTAAGTATATAATGTGGCTCTAACAAAACATATCCTTACATTTGTCCAGGTAAAAGATACCATCCATTAGAATGAGCTGTACAATGTGTGTTGCCACTAGCATTAGCTTCCTGTGCTCTATGGCTCTCTGTATACCTCCTTGCTCATATACAACCAAACACATTGCATGTATTTCTATTATGAAGAAGCACTTCTACAGCACAGCAGAGATGACATGAAAAAATGTAATTACTGCATTAATCATAGCAAGTATGACACAAAGATATCAAGCTGTGGATGTGTTCCAATTATAACGTATAACGTTCGTGGGCCTCATACAAACTGCTTTGAATGTAATCAGATATTCACATTTCCCTCAAACGCTCGTTCTGCGGTTTTTCTCAAGCATTCACTTTGAACCCTCTTGCTTGTCGCTGGATGAAGCGAGAGCACGGAGAGAAAATCGGCATGTTATTGTGTGGATTAACTTTGCACTGTGTACATGTTTGAGCGGGATGCATTCGGGGGGCCTCTGCTTGTCTTTTGTGTTTCTGCCCCAGATTGGGCTTGACAGCTATGCACAATATCCTGTTATAGAACACAAGTGCACAGACAAAGTAAGAAAGAGCAGCATCCAGGGCTGCAGTTAAACAGTCCTTCAGTACGTGCAAACCTTTCCGCTGTCATCCTACTTATGTCATGGGAAGCACTAATTAGTTAATGGGCTGATCTCATTAGACAAATGCTTTTGTTGCAGGTGTCCAGGCCAAGTTGAGAAGATTGCCGGAGGCTTGAGGTTAGAGAGGTGGGCTTAGGAAACCAATATAAACGACTTAATGGCTTATATGCAGTCAACCTTACACACTGCATGTGATCGGAGGAACTGCATTGGCACAAAATGATATGACACAGGGAATGATGTAGAGGCGATCAAGACAACTCTTGATACATCAAACGCAGCAGATATCATGAGCTATGATGTTTTTCCTCCTCTCATCTTTCTGTCTTTTTGACTCTACAGCATGGGCGAGATGGGGCTTGCCTCTGTCAGTAGTCAGAAGAGGTCAGCACACTCACTGTGTCAGCCCTGAAGTGATACATTCACCCTGGAGTAGATCTGCGGGTTTCATAGCGTGTGTGTGTGTGTGTCATCGCATTGAGAAACAGGCAGCTTCAAACACAAGCGCTTATGGAGATATCACTCACGGGATGTCTTCTCACGGCTTGATATGGTATGTCCATTGCGCCAGAACAGGGGGGTGTTGGAAATGCAGTGATTAGCGCAGTGTCCAGTTAATTTTAACAGGGTTTGCAAAGAGACTTAATCAGGAATTAGGAGTCGGCATCTCCTTTAAATCGCCTTCTTTGCGCATTCGTGGGGGGATACTGTCAGGGTGGAAAAAGGCAATTGTCTGCGGTTTCCCGATTATCCCCCGCAAAAGCCTATAATCTGGCTGAAAGTACTTAAAGAGTCAAGCAGCAAAATAAACAACATTGATTATCATCCCACTGTTCTTTTTTTTTTTTTTTTTCCTCTGAAGTGGACCATGCAGAGAGGGAGGGGAGCTGGAGGCTAAGGTTGCACCTTCCCCCGTCAGCGCCATCTGCTTGGGCAAATGTTAAGGCAGGCTAAATACCCCCTGAGTCCTCTGTTCAAACCAGATTATCAGCTATTCTAAGGAAGCGGACGAGCATCTTATCATCCCCTAATCTCTTTTACAAAAGCAAATCAAGAATTCTGTACAGGGATTACCAGGATTAAGGAGGACACAGACATGGCCTCCTCGGACAATGTCTTAAGTTGTTGCCTTTAGGTCAGCTGGCAAACATACGACCACTGAATCCTGTCATTAGTTTCTTTCACACTGGTCAGATCTCTAGGAAACTATCACTGTCAGGAATTGTCGTATTTTTTGATGCATGCTGCCACAAAATACATAAAGTAACGCCCTGAGTTTGTTTTTTACTGGTGGAAGCTAAATGCGTCAAGTTCAAAAGAGCGTCTGCTTTGCAAAACATTGACAGCATCACAAAGTGTTGAACAATGACCCACAGTGGGACGTGTCTAGGATTGAAAACTGCATTTATTAGCCCCAACGGCATGATAGATTGCAGGACAGGTTTTTCCACTGTATGCTTCAGAGAGGATAAAATGAGGGACAAATCTGAATGCAAACAGCCTCTGTGTGGCTGCAGCTTAGCTGCAGATGTCCACAGAATGCCGATGCACCGCCGGTTACCTGGGAGCTGACATGATAAATAAATGTTGCTTTTCTTAACTGTTTTTTAAATGTTTCCGGGGAGGATTAGCGTTAAATCTACATGGGGGCGAAACTAATGTCGGAACCTTGCGATTACGTCAAAGAGAGGTGGGGAGAGGGGAATGTGGAGAGGGAGTTTCTCAGAAAGAGTGCTTGTAAAGCTCGCTTATCCCAACTGAAACAACCGGAGTTACACACATACAGCAAAACAATCAAGCTCTGACAACGGCAGCAACTATATCTCCAAACATTTGCCTGGCTGTCAAAGGTGAAGGCATTATTACTTTGCAAAAATGGAAATAGATTTCTCTACCTGGAATATTTAAGGGGAGCGACAGAGGCAGCTTAGTGTCTTGCAGGCAGCACTAAACCATATGCTCCTTGCACACTATCAGCAGCAACTACTGTTTTAGATCACACTTTTAACAAGGAACAAACAATTGTACGAGCAATCGATGCTCCTCAGATCCCCGCTCCACAGTCACACCTCGTTTAATCAACAGAATTGTTTTCAATGAAAACAATCTCCGGGCTGTAGAGCTACTCAGTGTCTCAGAAAGAACCACTCGGCCGGCTTCCACACTGATTTGATTGTTGCACACACAAAGGTAGCTCGACCACCGCAGCTATGGGGGATGATTGAATTATTCAGTTTGGCAGAGATTTGGCAGCAATTGTGTGGAGTGTTGCCTTGAGTGGAGTGCAAGAGAAGACAGCATCTCCTTGTTTCCTGCACCGCTGCACAACACATGCATAAATAGCCCCTGCTTAGACAGGCACTGTTCCTTCAGGAACGAGCTCACATCATACACTGCACATGCTCACTGCTAGGCTAATTGACTGACACCTCCCCATAGACTCCCTTAGCATTAAATGAAAGATGTAAAACACTTTTCATGTTTATATTTGGGCATTTAAAAGAACAGAGTCTTTTTAAAGACGTAATCTTGAACTTTTTCATGTAAATAAATGTCTTTTAAGTCACTATCTATCGCCGAATGAGGTAACACACTGGTGATTGAGCAAATAAATTCACAAGCGGCGCCCAGTTAGTGACGTGTTTTCCATCACCCAGCAGTGGTTGGTCTGCCAGAGAGGGTAGGCGGAGCTAAGCGGCTGCTTTTCCCGTCTCTGCAAGTGTTGCGAGTAAACAGTAATCTACTATGGCTGAACAAACAAAGAAAAGATCGATGACTACAGATACAACTTCAAAAATGAGTGAAAATCCAAAGAAAGAAACAAATTTGACGCTCAGATGAAAGCGAGTTACAAAGGGAGCCAGTCGTAGACGTCCTCCTGTAATTACCGAGTATCGCCAGTGAGTGGCGCTCAAGAGCATGACACTGAAATATTTGAGATTGTATTGTAGTAGAGATTGTTTAAGTATATGTACAATACCCCCCAATATACAGGTTCCATGTTTAAGACGGCACAACTAAAACATGCAGATGTGCATGAACATGACTTCCTGACAAGAACATCCTATTCAGATTCATAACATGCATGCTGACTTTCAATCACTGATTAAAACAAGCTCAGATAAAGGTCATAAAACAACAAATGTTTTGCTCAGATTAATCATTGCACAATACTTCTGAAAAAGTTAGCACTGCAGCTTTTGTTCTGAAAAATCTGTACTCTCGAAGCGTCATCCTATACCATCTGCAGCGGATGACTGAGATCTCGGCGGGAATGTGAGTGACTTGTAAAATCAATGTAATGTGAAGGGGGAAAAAAAGAGTTCTGCCATCTGGATGGATTCTTTGCAATGTTATCCACACGAATAACAAATATGTTGTAGTTTTATGTTACATATATCAGAGGAGTCGTCTTGTCCCATTGAAGGAGAAATCATTGATAACACGGGTTAGGTACTGATTGCACTGATTGCATTCTCAAGGTTGTGGAAAGTCATTGGCGTGTGCAGAACGACAGCTTATATGTGGACTCTGATTGAGTTTAAAGCTCCTTATTCATCACTGATAATACACATGTATGCATAATAAGTGCAGTATTCCAGGAAACGGCAGCATTAAAGAGGCTCCACTGAAAAAGCCTTCTAGCCGTTCTATTAATGTTGAAAAAAGAAACGTAAAAAAAAAAGTATAATACAATTAATGACCGCCATATGGATAGCCTCACCAGCACAGCACAAAGAGTTGCAGCATGTGTCTGCCCAAGCTCCTGTGTGTGTGTCCGTCTGCAGACGTATCATTGCATTAAGTGTAATCAAACTTACTACTTATAACTAGCTTCCTGGCCTGTTAGATGAAATTGAATACACGAGCCTCATAAATCACGAATCAATATGTCAGCAAAGAAACTCTGGGAACCCTTCCCTCAGTGACACACTGTAATACAACCTTTAAAAGACATTTTATAGATGATAAAAACCACCGGGAATGCACTGAATGTGAGCTGACCGAAATCACAAGCCGGGAGTCGTAACAGCTACACATCTCTGCGCGCACGCAGGAGCAACAGCATTTCTCAAAGACAAACCAAAGACATTTTCTGACCGGCAACTTCCACTAAATCTCTTTCCTTCCCTTCTCTCTCACCTTTGACTCTGCACTCCGAGGCCTAAGAAAAATCCATTTATCGCCTACTCCATCTCCATGCACGAATGTTAAGACTCATTAAAGCTGTGGCTTTGTTGGAGAGTGTACTTTATTTATTTATGGCTCATTTGAAAACATTTCATTAGCTAATTATGCAGAACATGAGGAAATCAAATCATAATTTATCCAGCTCAGAGAGAAACATCTAGCTTGTGATCCAGCCAAGCTTTGTGTTTTTAAAGTGAGAACGAGGCATTTAGCAGGTGTACATTCATCTATTAATAGAAAGCTGACATTTATGCACCCTCTATACGAGAATACTCCAGTGTGCACACTTTTCTCAAATCACCAAGGACTCCTTCCCCGAGGGAACTGATTAGCTCTCTCTCAGTTTTAAAATATGAAGTAACTTTGATAAGCAATTAAACATTTTCTGTTGTCTCCACTCGGGCTTCTTTGTTTTCTGCCTTTCAAGTCTGTATTTTTGGATCAAATCCGCATAAACACTGCAGAACACAATATTAGAGCGCTGCATATTGTACCCTCTGGCATCAATCAGCCTCTCAGATGTGTAAAATCCAGTGTTTGTGCACTACTGTACATCATAATAGCAGGGTTATCATTATCAAATCATCATTATCAGCTCCCATAGAGGAGAAACAGCCACACACACAGAAGAGAAACGAAGAAAAAAAAGTTGGCTTGTTCCAAAAAAAGCTTCTGTTCTGCTGTTTTTGGTCTGCGCACTTCAAAGGATGTGCTCGCACCAAATTTCCATAACTTTTTTATCTGTAATCTGTTCCTAATGAGCGATGTATATCTTAACCACTGCGTTTCTTTTCCTCTTTAAATGCTGTATTGTTGCAGAATGTAAAAGACAGGAGGTACAGGAAGTTGTTCCAGGGCTGAAGTGAGCCAATTAATGGTGTCCAAACCAACACAGCCACACATCCTGCTTCAGGCCACGGCCTGTTTGACATGCGCCCTATGCTACTGGCTAATTGTGTATAAGAAAAACAAATGATTATTCTACAACATGTGTTTTGCCTCATTTAAGTCGTACCGTTCTCACAATGCACATGCGGTAGAGTGTGCGGGAAACTACTCTGACTTAATGATGCACATTAACATTGAATGCTCCAAACAAGGAATAAGAAGAGTCGTCAAAATATGCAATACAATGCAAAAGACTTTAATAAATTTCAGAAGCGCACACATACATAAACAAAACATTTACAGTTTTCTCCACACTGGCAAATCAAAAGTCAATTACAAAGATCATGTAAGGTGCATATTTTACTTCACATTGAATAAAAGTGAGGTTGTCTGTCTCCCTTACAAAGGACAAAAGCTCTCCCCATGTATGAGTATTTTTTTTTATCTTTTCCCCAAAGATCAGGCAAATCTAATCATTACACAGTGCTAGGATGCTATGTATATTTCATACTGGGGCTCCTACGCAGTAGTGAATACATTTGATACCATAATTACATGAATATACCTCCTTCAATAATAACAACCTGCCTCACAAAGAGGCAACGCACATAAAATTAAAAGCTTTAAAATAGACATAGTCTGCGGAAGTTTGATATCTAACGAGACTGGAACAGAATCAAAAAAAGGCTTCCCGGTCCGTGAAGTAATTTCATTTCACTATATATAGTCTCTCACAAGACGGGAAACAGCCTCTGGTCCAGTCCATCTGTACATTTCCAATTGGATACACAGGCTATGTCCATTTTAATGACTCTAATTCTATGGTTATATGTATGTACTGTAGGTGCCTTTTAGGCCTTACCTATCAAAGCAGTCTTTAGCTTACCAATTAACAGGACTATTGAACAACAATGCTGCTAACCCATCAAGCCAGTTACTGGTGTATACTGCAGAAAGTATTCTAGTCAGGACATACTGTACCATAATGATTCTATAGGTGTACAAACAGTAGAAGCAGGATGATGCTTTCAAACAAAAAGCCAAAGAAGAAGAAGTAAGTGCACCGTAGTGGATTTTCTGTCAATGTTAACTTATTGCTGTTTTTCAACTGAAGCCTGGATTACCTTTTCATTTTGGTGTTCAATGTTCTTCTTATCACAAAATTTCTTTTGTCAGTGTAAATAAGTGCAAAAAAATCAAGTCATTTTTTTTTTCCCTAAGCCAACTCGTATTAAAGACTGCCTGAGGATTATGATTTTTTTTTCACCATCTGGAGTCATTTTAATGTGGATCTCACAGGTTAAATCACTTCTGAATTGAAAGCGACATACAAAAGGTTAGGCTTAGTGCTCTTCAAATCTGCCCTACATAAACAGCTTTTGATTATAACCCCAGCAGTTAGTCCCCTGTGATTGTGGCTTAGCTCAAAGTATTAAACTTGTCCGACCATCCCGCCCAGTGTAATAACAGCACGGCGATCAGTAGCACGGTTGTAAAGCACTACAAATGTGGTCGAGATTGTGGGGAGAGGGGGGGGCATGCATGTTTCTGTAACATTAGCCACACTCGTCACTAGCGATGCGATCGGTGGCATCAAAAAAGTGGGACAGGAAGAGGCGAAAGTTGACAGAAAAGCTTCACTGTGATGTGGGCTCAATACTAATGTAAGCCTACAGGTTGTAGGCCTTGCAGCATAAATACGTTAAAAGTCATTTGATCCGTGAGCAAGCCCAAAGAAGAGTGAAATAATACAAAAAATCAGAAAGTAAGAAAATAAAAATGGCCACCAGGCAGTTTTAAAAACAAGGCAAAGAAATGGAATCAATAAATATAAACACCATCAACTCTGTGATAGATATACATACATACATATAAACATACTTTACAGATCTACTGACTGTATTTGACACCTATTTTACAGAGTGGGTGCTAAAGTGGGACATTTTCCGAGGAGGTTTCAGGGCTTACAGTATCATCCTCACTGACACAGGTAAGTAATAGCATAGGACTCAGTAAAGCATTTCAAACTTCCAACAGATTCACAGGAGGAGCTTTGTCAAGATTCAGGCAGGCAACACGAAGCGTCTTTCTTTTTCTGACATTTTTTTTCCTCCCCCCTCCAAGTTCATCTTTTCCCTCGATTGTATGAAGAGGTGGGGTTTTGAGGCTGTAGAGACAGTAAAGTACTTGTTTCACCTCTTCAGTTCTCGCCTTCCTTCTGCCCTCTCTCTTTCTCTTTTCTCTCTGTTTCTCTCTTTAGGTAGTGGGAGCTAGAGATTGATTTTAATCCTGTGGGAGCGAGCTGTACCTGTGCCACAGAGTGTGCCATAGTGTGGTGGTTTCAGTGCCGTCTCCTGAAATATAGAGAGACAGACAGATATAGGGAGATTGTAGTTACAATATCATCGAGCTCTGAGCAGCCTGAGCTGTAGCCTTATCAGTGCGAGGCTACACCCAACACTGGATAAAAAAATCTCTGAAGAGAGTGTAGAAGATAAAAAAAAATAGCATTCTTCAAGGCACGGCTGGCAATCAAGTCATTATCTTGTCAGGTTTCCTTGAAGAATGCTACAAGTGTCACAAGCTTGTGCATTTTTCCTGTACTTATCAGAGCATGCAATCTTATCCAATTATCACTCCCAATTTGTCGTTTTGTCTCCCACCACACTAGTGCACCACTCTTCATTTCCCCTCAAAAAGCCATTTGGATCAATTTAGGCCCACTCTTTCTTTCGGACCCTTGCCAGTAAGGTCCTCTGATATGTACAGAATATGACATTTTGTCGTTCCTAAATAGGTTAGCAACACATCTGCCAATATCTGACCTGATAGTGCTTACATTTGCAAGGCACACTGAGTACAGATGCAATGACTCGACAGAAAACAAACGAAACAAACGAGAAATGATCAAATAAAAGTAACATAAAGCCATGATCAGTGTATTTCTGGTGTCAGATTGAATTAGCTAGCCTAGTTAGCCTTTAAAATACGGCTTCTTCTCTCTGCTATGCACCCACTATGAGTCAGCACCAGCACTTTGTCATCAGACCATGGGTGGCTAGAGTAAGAGGCCCGCACCTTCACCCACACAAATACATGATGATATGCAAAAATGGAGTTCACTGCTGCCCTGGTTATCCAACGCATTTATAATATTATCTTTTTTTTTAAAGATAATGCCATAAATTGCATTATGAATAAGGCATTAGAGCAACACTAGTGGTCTAAGGGGTATTTAATCAAACTGTAACGCATGCTTATGCGAACTACACAAAAAGCGTAACAGCAGTTTTTCCTATATCGGCTCATAGGAGGTTAGTTTGGTAAAGCAGCGACCCTGTGTGCTCCGTCGCCCCGGAACTACAGGCCAAACAAAAGAAAGTATTAGCCTTTTTTTTATTTCCTGCATATTCATGATGCTGTCTGGGATCACTCAAGCAGGGTGGTACTCATTTGATCTGCCTCCGCTAAAGCACATACTCTCACAAGAGCTCCTCGTCACTGGAGGCAGATTGACCTCTAATATCACGGGGTAGGGGTTAAAAGAAAATGATGAGATGCGTAAAAACTGAGAAGACAAGGGAGGGGAGGGAGGAGGTTTTCATTTGCAAATACGGCTCGCGCTGTATAATGAAGCCATATGGTGGCACAAATCTGTAGTCTCTGAAGTATTTTTACAAGCTTTACTCTCTATCAGCTACATCTGTAAAGTCCCTGAAAACATTTCGGTGACCTTAAGCCATAATCATCTCCTCCCGCGTGCCCTCCCCATTGTTATTCCACGGATGGGCTTTTTGTCTTTTTGTTTTTTTCAGCTGCTTTAGGTGTGTGGGAGGGTGTGGGGCAACGAGAGATCACTGTAAAGGCACTAAAGCACCATCTGTCACTTTGATGAACAAAAAGGAAAACACGAGAACCTGGCTGTGATCTTTGCTTTTGGACTCGTGGTATTAGGTTTAGGGCTCGAGGGAGGCCGGATAGCTGGCATTGACCGACAAAATGCAGCTTTTGTTTTAACAGCCACACTTGAAATGATCTCTTGAAATTCTGGAGTGTTAAAATATTCTCTTTTTTGCCTCCTCAGATAAAAGCAACAACCACTCTTTTTGAAGGAGTGCCTTTTTTTTTTTAAAGTGTTCTCCTTTAAACTTTGAAAATATCTTTCCTTTAAAGAAGCACAGAGATAAAATCAGGCAGAGATGAACTTATAACGGGGCTTCAACAAACATCTATTGTCACATCACTTTAGATTCTGACAACGTGACTCACCCAAGGATAATACGTGGCATCACTGATAATCTTAAAGGAAGGCTGTCTCTTTTCCTCTTCCTTATCAGCCTCCTTCCAAACCTAATTACGGTGATTTTAATCATACTGTATTACGAGTGATTAACCCTTTAGTGCATTTAATTAACCTTTGCAGCCACCGATTCTCATCAGGCAAAGCTTCATGCGTTTTTTTTTCTTCTCCATGACACAGGCTTTAAATAAGCACACTTAAAACTGGTGGGAAATCTAATGTCTAAAGTGGGAGGCATCGCTTGTCAATTGCTCAAGGGGACAGAAAGAAAAAGATGTATTATCAGCTTAACATCACTGCAGATACGGCTGGTGAGGAGAACCAATGAGGACAGATTTTTCCTGATAATATTCAAATTACTCGAGAAATGTGAGACTCGTGTCACCAAAATGTGTGAATGTTACGCAGATAAAAACCTGACCTTTCTTGCGGGAATGAATAAAAATACCTGAGAAAGACTCGGAGGTTAGATTTGGGAGGACGTTTACTAATCATAAATTCATTGATTTTGAATTATTCCGACAAATATACTCCGCTCTGATCAACAACATAAGTGAAAATCAATTTAAATCCCTAATGCATAAAATTCATGACAGATAATAATTCAGAATAGTAGAACACAGTCTGAATATTTCTGCATATTTCAGGGCAGTCACTAGCAGTAAGACGGGAAATCATCCTGACAAGTCGTCAGTGTGTCGTATAAACACATTATGAATTAAATCTTTAGTACCAAGGGCATGTTGTAAGCTTATGTATAATGTACCATGGCAGAGCATAGCTTTTAACCAGGGGTTTGAATAGAAGGTGGATGAAGGGAATGACTATCAACTCTGTGTGGGTGTCTTCATAAATTATACTTAGCATAATACTTCACGGGATCAACAGTCATTTACCAAAACTATGCCATGAGGAATTTTAATGTCTGCTCGATGTCACACAGAAGCGTACTGGGAGGGAAAAAGGCAGAAATGAACCAAAGATCTGAAAAGTGTGTGCAATATGAGGCTAGACACAAACAAAAGCAAGCACCTCATCAAACAAAATCAATTATTGATGCAATATCATGAAATTGACCCAGAATTGGATGAATGGCAGTTGTGATAATTATGATCAAAACAGGAACAAAGAACGAAAGCCAGTGCAACCGAGCAACAACCCAGCCCTCAAAAACATATAAAGAAACACAAAGTGAAAAAATGAACATGGATAAAAAAAAGCAATAAAAATTCACCGAATGTTTGACACTGGGTGAGAACTATGGATACGCACGCATTAGTGTGAATAAATTGCGACCTTGTGCACGACGAGTCAGCCTTGATTAGCTCCATTGTGCTGCCGATAGCATGCACCTACTCTCTCATGTGTAAGGGATACACTGATAGCATTCTTTAATGTTCTCTCGAACACAAACTACAACACATCACAGCGGCAAACCTTTGTTGTGATGTCAATGCATCCTCTTCTATGTGAGCTAATTTAGAGAATGTAAAGAATGTGCATCTACATATGCCATTAATAACAATAATTGGGGTCATTAAAGTAGAGCATTTATGGGCTAAATGCAACGACGGCCAGGCAGGCTCTTTTATGGACTACTGCTCCCTTGGTGTTTAAGTATATTGGTCTCAAGGCTCTGCGTCACCTTGATCTCTGTGACCCCCCCACCCCGCCCCAAGCAGTACTCAGTCTTCCCCACAGCGCTCGGCTCTGGCTGTCAGCACAGAGCAAGGCCACCTCTCTTTACCTCTGATTTACATTTATTTCCCTCGCCAGCTTTTATTTATTGGGGCACTTCGCATTTGGCACATATCTCTTAGGGAATCGTAAGCCCTTTGCTGTACCTTGGCATTCAAATGAGCCTCTCCCAAAGCAAAGCCTCACAGCATAGTTAGGATGGCACTTAATTTTTGAGGCAAGAAGCCACCAAAAGCGGGATTATTTATCAAGTTTTTTTTAGCGTGTCAAGATATTTTTTCACTTTTGTTTTTGTCCTACTACCTCAGCCCTTTTGTTTAAATGAATACCTGATGAATTGTCACTCTGGGTGCCATATTTATTTTCCGCTCGCCTCGTTTAAACATGTCAGTCAAATATATTAGCACACAGCCTCTTTGCCCTTGACCTCAAATACATCAGTAGAGAGTTCAATTACCGCCGCACATCCCAAGCTCTTCTAAATCAGGCTTTGTTGCCATCAACCTCTCAAACGAAAGTTTGAAATAGCTAGCTATTATCACTGCACTGCTGCTATTACTCAAGCTTTTGAATATGAAATTAACCTCTCCGTGTATTTTTTGAAAATGATAATGCAATTATGGTTGCTTATGAAAGGGGTGAATACATGAATTAAAAACAATCAGTAATGTGAAAGGTTTGCCGTTTCAATTGTGACAAATTATGTTGTATTCTTTCATTTCAAGTCTCGAGCACACTCATTTTCAGGTGCAAATGACATTCATGTACACATGGTCATGGTCAGAGTGGGAATATCCCCTGGCTCCATGCTGCCACCCTCCCCCTTTCATCTCACCTACCATGGGACAAAAACGGGAGTGTGAGTGGGGACTAGTGTGGGTGGGTTTAAAAAGGAAGTCATGAATTACCTGTCGAGTGGTGATTTGCCCCGCAGTCTTGAATCCCCCCTGACAGCTGCACTCTGAGACACTGTATGGGTCGGAGCTAGTCGATGAGCACTTGGAGAGTGAGTCACAGCCCACCACAAACGTGTTGTCCAAAGGGAGCTCCTGGATCACGTGGTGTTTCTTTGGGGCCACTGGGGTCTCCGGTTTGATTTGAAATGTAGGCTGAGGGGACGCTGACTTGTAATGCTTGGCTAAATCTGGGCTGTCAGGTTTGAAGGTGGTAGGCGTGGTGGCCCAGTTGTACTTCCCCATGGTTTGCTCCTCTAACTCCACAGGGAGATCCAGTGTGCCATTAACATGCTCGTGGGTAGGGTCGTCAGGCTTGGATTCATCTATGGTCACAAAGTTCAGGAGGAGGCTCTTGGGGGATCGCTTCTTTCTCTTCTTCTTCTTTTTAATCTGACGGTTCTCTTGGTTGGGTGACACCCACTCCCCACTCTGCTTGCCCTTCTGTACCACTTTGTGTCTGGGGGTCTGTCGACATCGCACCAAGGCAGTCACAAATATCACCAATATGACAGTCATGGTCCCTGCTATGATAGCTATCACAACAATCACATATCCATTGGCCTGAGGTGTTACCTCACTGTCCCCTATGTTACGGTCCAAAGGGGTCTCCATGCTTTTTCGTAGCTGCTCTTGGATAAAGGTAGCATTTGACACAGTGTCATTGACAAACAAGTGAATAAGTGCGATGGCATGTAATGACTCAGGTTGGCCTAGATCTTTGACCTTGACCACCAGCCTATGCAGCCCCTGATCAGCTGCCACTATTTTCTCCTGCAGTGTTATGTTACCCGTTGTTTTGTCGATGGCAAATAGACCTCGAGGGGAGACCCTAGATGTGATGATGATGCTGCTGATAATACTGTACTGTAGCTCAGCATTCATACCTGTGTCATTGTCAATGGCAAATACTCTGGTGACCACAGCGCCAGGGGTGGTAGTGGTCCGCACTAGGTCGTACGAGTAATTCGAGGATGGGATAACGAACACCGGGCGATTGTCATTCACATCGACTACATTGATAGTGACCTTGGCGTAGGAGGAGCTGGGAGGTTGCCCTCCATCTACTGCCTTGACCATAAATGTGTAGGAGCTTTGCTGCTCCCTATCAAAGGTGATATTGGGTTTAATCACACCAGTTTGGGGGTCAATGATGAAATTATCTTTACCATTCAAAATGGACAGGGTTATAACAGCATTATCTCCCGCATCTGCGTCCGTCACTGTGATTAAGCCCACCGTTCCATAGAGAGGCAGGTTCTCAGGCACATAGAAGTTGTACTCAGGATGTGTGAAAGCTGGGCTGTTGTCATTAAGGTCCTGGACGATTAGCCTGACAGTGACATTGCTCTGCAGGGATGTGGAGCCATTGTCCTTCGCTATGACAGTGAATGAGTACCTCTCCTGCTTCTCTCTGTCCAGTCGTTTGCCAACGGAAAGGATTCCTGACCGTCTGTCTACGTTAAAACCATCAGGCGCATCAGGGCCGAGAGTATAAATAATCTCAGCATTATGTCCGCTGTCTGCGTCAGTGGCGCTGATTTTTATTAACTGTGTAGAGGGGTCATTGTTCTCCGGTATGGAAAGTTGGATTTCCGGCTGGGGGAAGATGGGTGCATTGTCGTTCTCATCCTTGATTTTAATTAAAACCATAGCTGAAGTGTTCAAAGGAGGCGTCCCCCTATCCGAGGCCACTATCTTAATTGCATATTCTCGAGTCGTCTCATAATCTAGGGGGGCAGCCGTCTCTAGTAAAAATTGATCATTAAAGACAGGCTTCAACCGAAAAGGAACATCATGGTCAGTGTAGCAAGCTACTTTACCATAAAGATCTGCATCCTTGTCAGTAACAGTAATTAGGGCTATTTTGGTGTTGAGTGGTGCATTCTCAGACAGAAGAACAGTCCCATTAACCAGGTTGATAATGTAGCGAGTGTCTATGGTGGGAACATTGTCATTAACGTCTGTAACATTAACAATCACTGTGGCTCTTGAGGGAGTGGAGCTGCCATCACTGGCCAGGACGATGAGTTTATGAACAGGGGTCACCTCCCTGTCCAGCGGCTGCTTCACAGTGATCAGTCCTGTAGAGCTGTCGATGGCAAAGTGACGTTTGGTTGAGGCAGAGATCTGGTTGCTGAAGGCGAAGTGGATCTGTGCGTTGGAACCTAGGTCTGCGTCCGTGGCATGAAGCTGGGCAACCGAGGTCCCCATGGGGGCGTTCTCTGGTACTGTGACCTCCAGCTCACTGTCCTTGAAAATGGGACGATTGTCATTGACATCAGAGATGGTGACCTGTAGAATGGCAGTGCTGGACTTGGGGGGGTTGCCGCCATCCTCCACCTTTATCTTCATCACGAAGGTGTCCTTCTGCTCGCGATCAAGGTTCTGTTGTACGATCAGCTGCGGCCACTTGTCACCTTCAGGAGTCTCAATGATGTCTAAGCCAAACTCGCTGACGCTCTGTAAGGACAAGACAACATTTTGAGTTATATTTTTTCTGTTTGGTACGATGAATATTCATACACATAAATACAACATTTAACCCACAAACATTTTGGTTGTTGTTTAGATTTTGTGTCCCCCTTATATGACTCTGGGGTCGAAGGTTGAAGCCTTAACTAACATAATAAAAAAATGACATTTTCACATGGGTTATAACAAAGAAAGGTCCTTAAGATTTGTGCATGTGTATTTTCCAATTGCTTTTTAGATTTTGTTTTTGTTTTCTCAAACAGCTTGTATACCTTTTCCCCAAGGTTACTAATGTTCATTTTCTAAACCCTTCCTAGGATCAGGCTTTCAGAAATAATACATGTAAAACTAGGCGGCTGATTCTTCACTCTTCTGCTCATCTCAGTTGGGCACCAATTAATCAATAGCATTATACAACACACAAGTGTTGGCTTGTTTTGACTGATTTTATACTTGCACTTTACAAAACACGCCTTAAAAACTTAGCAAATGTCACCCTGCTAATCCATTCAGAAATGTGACCCATCATTGTAGTAAATCAAGTCCCTCCATTCCTCCACGACACCACAGCTTAAAGGAATTCATTTGACTCTTTAACCTCCCTTTAGATTTCTTCTGCCTTCAACAAAATGAGATTCCACTCTATTCTAACTTGACACAATATACAGTAAGAGGTGCAGCAGACAGCCTTGCAACATTTCAACTGCATAATGGGAAAGAAAAGGCTGGAAATGGAAACACACCAATGAGCTCCTATTTTAAATATACTGCAAGACCAGATCACAACAGATTAAGAGAAGGGAGTGAAAAAATCCTGCAAATTAGAAAGGCTTTTTGCTGAGGATGGGCTAAATCTAAGCAAAAGTAAAGCCGGAGGAAAATGAAAACAAATGCATAAGTAATCCTCAAACCGCAGGAAATGGCAGAGGCTGTTAAGAGTAATTGCCCTTTACCCAAAAAACTAGCACTTATATTAACAATCCCACATGGGGTATAGTATGGATACATACATGTTTTCGGTTTGGAAGAGAGGAAGGATGGGGAGGACGAAATGGGGGAGAGAGACAAGTGACAGAAAAGGAGAGAAAGAGAGAGTAGGGGGAGGAAATAAGGAGAAGATCAAGCCCATGAATGAGCTGCATGCACATTATGAAACAAAGAAGCCCTTTGAAGCTCTTTCAGTCAGAAGCAGTTTCATGGTAAAACAAGAAAAAGCATCCTCTTTAAAGAGATAAGCTTCATGCTGCACATAATGTTGGAAGAGATTACTCTGTCTAGGCACAGCTATCAAATGAGATTAAGATACATACATTCTCCTCGTTCAAGGAAGAAAAATTTCAACCAAATTCTGAAAACAAGAGTCCTCGGTGGGTTTTAAAATCTAGAACCTAGTCCTCGTGCCAGCCGTGTTGTAGCCGACACAAGAAAACGTGCAGCTGCGGCATGTAAATTATTGTGTACTCTGGAAAAACTGCTTGCCGAGGGAATGTCGTCAACATGTCGGTGATTGACAGAACTACTTAAACCAGCCAACGCTGCAGCAATGATCTTTCAGACCTTATTTGTGATCCTTCTGGCAAGCTAAAGTCATATAGGGATAAGCAGGCGAGGCATATAAGAGTATGTGTGGAAAATATAGAGATGCTGCCTTATTGCCTTATGGATGAACTCTGCTGAATCTTTATGCACATTGCAGTGTTATTTCTGTCATAACTAAAAGGTCCAAGACAACATTCTGGGGGCTCTATTGCTAAGCACTACTCCATCCGCACAAAGCTCCCCAATCCTCAGTTGTTTGAATAGTTCACAGATTCGGCACAGTAGCTGAGTATGTGCACACTGATATTTGGCAAAGCCGGATGTTAATAGTAGGATGTTGAGTTAGGATGTGTCAAAGAGAATGCTGCACAATGATTTATGAGCCAGCATTTCCTCTATGCTTTTGTCTTGGTTTCACACAATTTTACAACTGACAAGACAGCACTCAGCGCATTTCAATAAGTTGAAGAGAGCTATCTCTCAGGCTGTGCATCCTCCTGAATGCAAAATTAGTCTGGTGGATTGTGATAAGATCTAGGGCAGGCTAAGAAAAGGCCAAATACTAGCATGAATCACTCACTGGAAACCCTAAGGCAAAGCGAGAAGGACGAAGCTGTCTAAACAGCTAAGTGTGCACATTGTACCGCGTCTCACGCTCTCACCACACGTATACTGTGCAGGTATATGTATTCTTGAACTTTGATGACTTGCCATGCTTTTCACGTTACACAGGCACCAGGCCTCTGCAGGGATAAGAGTGGGATCAGTGCACTGCATGTGTGGGAGGCGTACGGTACACAATCTAATCAAGAGTCGGCTAATTTAGATAAAAAATGATTGAGGGACGCTGACAGAAGCAGAGCAGGCGGATGGTGAGGGAAGGATGACTCTGAACCGTTCTGCAGACAGCACCTCGGATTATCAATGGATGCATCTTTCAGTCAACTTGATGACCTTATTAAAACTAAGAGGAGACTGAGATTGGGCTGTGAATATATCAGGAGGACTCTAGTCACGGTGATGCCCATGGATGAGGCTAACCGGGGAGGGCTATTCATCACAAGCTATAGCACCTCTTTATAATGCTGATGGAAACTCCCCTCTCTCTATCTCTATCTCTCATTCCTCCTTTATTCTTGCTTTCTATCCCTCATCCACTTTTGCCCCTAGCCACGATCTCATGCATATAATTAAGACAAAAGAAGCTGGGAATTGTTTGTCTCTTTTTGTCAACCCCTAGGAGAGGATAATGTGTCAAAATAGGATGCTAATGAAAACTGGAAATGCTTGACAGTGAGCTCTGTGCCCAAAAGTCCTATCCACTGCTTATAGGCAGCATGAAATCCATTAATCAAATTTTTCTTGCTACTTGGGATTGGATCTTGAATCCATTTTGCATCTTCAATGCAAAGTAAGAGGCAGTTTAGGAATGAAATGATTGAAGCTCAGACTTGGAGTACCAGCTGAAGAACCACTCCATCCACTTGAAAAATCGTAGGTATATTTCAAATAGTCATGTTGCCACCAATTTGATTGCAAAATACCCCAGGAAGAACCAAGGTAGGTGGCAAAAGGTTAAGTCTTAGAGCCCTCCAGAATGCCCAACCAAAATACAGACACCCACTTCATCATCTTGTTTCTCAGTGATGCATATCTAAGCTAGCAGCGGAACATTGATCGACATGATATGGCTTGAAGACGCCCACCTTCAATGTTTCTGAAGATGCTGCAACTTAGGTTAAGGTAAAAGTCTGTAATGCTGCAAAAGCATACATCGCTGGGAGAGGCAGGAATAAAGGGCCAAAATCCCAAGCTACACCAGCAGCAGAACCTCCTTCAGTCTTGACCATGTTTCTCTGTTGGCCTCTGAGTTATCCTGTGAATATGTAAAGTGATCAAATCTGCTTTCGTGGGAGATCCTCCGCCATCCATGCATGTGATTGCTTTCCCTAACCTTGACCATTTCTTAGGACGCCGTCTCTGCAGTTCAGGTGACGCAACACACCGCTGCACTGCCCTGATGGCAGAGTTTCACTCCAAGTGTGATTACCACCTATTATGTGCGGTGCCACAGCACTGTGTAGGATGTAATTACCCGTTGTCCCTCTTAGCTTTGGGAAAAGATGGAGTTGTACAGAAAGAGGCGACCATGTTCTTTCCATTTGTATTGTTGACATGCCACATGTGGAATGGTGGACCATTGAGTATGTCTTACTGTGCCACACAATGGTATCAATTTCAGCCCTGTGCCCTCCACAACACAAGGAAACTGAGCAAACTTTCATTCTGAGGGAGCTTCTGAGACAAATCTCAAAGGACCACACAAAGATAGTCCAAGGGTGGCTTAGTGGCCAAAAGCTATTCTTGGAAATGCTTGCACATTCTTTCCTCACTAAACCCTTTGCTTTCTACTCTACTTCAGAAATAAAGGACAGCAAAGGTTGAAAATCTTCTTGGCTCCCTTTATGCTACTCCCTGTAGTTCACTCATATGCATACGAGAACACAAGGAAATTAATCTGGAGTTCATTTAGGATATAATGAGAAGAAGTGAATCAGGGACGCCGTGCTGAGGATGCTCTAAAAAGAATTTCCGGCAAAAGATAATACAACCGCAGTCGCAGGCGAGAGTTTTACAATGTGAAAAGGGCAAAATTAAATGATTGTAGATGATCATCATAATGAGCAGAACATTTGGTTGATGATTTTCAGCATAAACAATTCAGGACACTAAGCTGGAGAGGCCTTGGCAGTGGGCCTCTTTAAAAATGCAAATTGGTATTCAAGGCAGACACAGACAGCAACGGTTCTGTTCACTCCAGCCCAGTGTGAACTTCATCTGAGACTCCTAGATGGACTTGTCATTTCTGTGTTGCACCGTGCTCTCGTATCCAGAACCTCTCTTTACTTATTATGTTTAGGGTTTCCTCCAGGGTGCTTGCATCTCCCTCTTTAATTACACTTCATTTGTAAGAGCTCATGTCATCTCCAATATTCATCTATCCACCGAGCACAGGGTGTTGTCTGGACTACAAATGAAGAATGCATGATATTATCCTACATATCTGGATTTAGGGCTGACTCCATTAGGCGAGGGAGAATATTGCACTGCAGTTTCATAAAGCATCAATTAGATGATGAGGAAAAGCTTTTCCTTGGTCTGCATGAGACACCTATTAACATAATATAGTGCATTCATTCTCACTTGCTTAAATCTACCATGTTCAGCACATGTAACCTGTTGCTGTAAATTGGACATGCATTATATGCTGTGTGCGCACTTTGTACTGTGCGTTCTCGGATATTACTGCATATGGTGAAAACCTCTCCTCCTTTACAGCCTTCTCTCATAATGGAATAAAGCATACGGGCATATTAATGACTGGTATAAAACATTGTAAGCTTCATGAAGAAGTAGGTCATATTTTCAATATGCACTACAGCATTATAGCCCTATAGGTTTACAGGAGAAGCTTTCATGCTGAATCCTAATAATGCTCATATGGGATGAAAATCTAGCAAAGAAAATATAAGGCTTTAAAGATTAAAAATCCAACCAGTCAGACCTGGTGTAGAAAGTTGGCTTGCGGTGTGTAAGAGATTCATCAATAATTTGCGTGCATTCTATTTACATTGCAGACATCCATCCACGGGGTTATTTTAAAGGACGATTAATTGAATACTTTATATAATTCTCTCTCGAACAGACTCCTGCAGTGGTTTCTGGTCTATCAAACATATTGTTCTGAACCTATTTATGTTACTAAAAGCTATTTATTTTATGAAGTCCATAAAACAAACTGTTAACTTGAAAACTATTCCAGTATCATGAGGCCTGAGGCTCTCATCTTTCACTTTCAATATCTTCCACCCGTTCGCTACTAAGCTAAATTCATTTGTACAAGACGGCTTTTGAGTTCAGACATGAGCTTGTGGACACAGTAACATCATCTATCAACGTCAGTTTTAGTGAAGAGGCTCTTTCAGAATCTTTACTTAGAAATGCAGCATCAGATGTTTTTAATTATTACTTATCTAATTACAGCTGACAAGCCGGCAAATATGAAATACAAAGGGGCTGGATCAGAGTCAGAAATAGCGTGTTGTGGACCCTGACGAATGGGCTTCAAATCAGTGCAAAATACCAAATAATGTGACATTGAAAAATGAGTTGTTGAAGAACAATTTTGGTGCATTGATCAGAAAGCTATAGACACATTTTACATTGAACCACAGCCTCAGCCTGTGGTTTTAACCACACGTTTTCATTAACACCAACACTGCTAACAGTAGTTTATTTCAATAACCTTCATAACATACTAAAGGCCCTATCTGTTTGGAAAATGCCCCCTGATTAATGCCTCTTGTATCCAAATGAAGATAACCGAGGCTCTGAAACAACACAGCACATATTCAGTTCTCATTTTCTGTATGAGAGAGATGAAACAGGAGAGAGCCTCACCTTGACCAGCTCATAATGTTGGATCCCATTGATCCCTACATCAGGGTCAAACGCTGAGGGCACCGGGTATCGAGTGTTGATGGCTGTGTTCTCCGGGATGGAGATGTTTATAACAGTGGACTGGAAAAGGGGCGCGTTGTCATTTACATCCTCGATCAGGAAGCGGATCTTGACCAATCGGAAGATCTCGTCGGGCAGCACGGCCACCTCGATCTCATAGTAGCAGCGTTTCTCGGCGAAGACCCCCGAGCACAGCTTCTCCCGGTCGATTCGGTGATTGGTGGTAAAGATCTCCCCCGTGCTGGCCTCCACCCTCACCAAAGGCACGTCGCCTGTCTTGTACACAGGCTTGAACTGCAGCGGCGAGGATAGCCTGATGCTGGGGTCTAGGTTGAGGTCCAGGTCCCTGCGTAGGTTCCCGATGCGGACGTTCTCCGGCTGCTCCTCCTTCACCGTGTAGTCCCTCTCCTGGGCCCGACATAGCAGGACGACGCAGGCGAGCAAGACCACCAGCGCATGAGCCTGACTTGCTAAGTCCATACTCAAGGGTGGATGGTAGCTTCACTTCTACAGCAGCAATTCTGCCACAGACAGAGAGACAGAAAGAACACACAATGTCAATGCACAGTATTCTATGGCATTCAAGTTCTGCTGTAATTAGTACTATTTTTATAGTTTTCAACTTGACCTATTCATCCTAACTAGTTCTGAGCCCACATCCTTCCCATGTCTTTGAGAGCAAATTAACGTCGGTTTTACACAATTAACCTTTGATGACATCCATTGAGCAAGCGAACACGTAAAGGTTAGTAGTTCATGTATTCCATCAATCCGTTTCATCGCCGTAATGAACCATTTGTTAGTTTTATTGAGAACTACTGTAGGAAAGCAGTTCGCTGCAGAGATAAAATGGTTTGCTTTGAAAGCCACAAACTGCTGTGCGCTAAAAGAAACGTTTAAGTTGCATGTGAGTCAATATGGTGCAGCGGTGACTTCATAAACTGCACCTCACCACCAGACTTCAGCTGATTTGGAGGCAGCAGAATTGAGCCTTAAGCATCGGTGCTTCCACGCATGAGCACACACAAACACACACACACTCGCAGTAGTACCGCTTGACAGCAGCTATTAATGGACAACCTCATTTGCTGTGAATGTAAACAATTGAGCTCGCAAATATTTCATGAATGCCCATGTGTGTAAACACACCCAGAACGATAAGAGCACTGTTCAGCTTAACTGCCGTGCAAAGAGACAACAATGTGAAATAATTTACTGCAGGAGCAGCCATCAGTCAAATTAGCGAAATTTAATCATAACTTCATTACATCCTGATGAATGTGTTTTCTCCAACATCAAATTTAAACAGCATACAGTTTTACTGTGTGCACTGACTGATGCCTGTGCTGAAACCCTTAAGAGCAAATGCAGAGCAGATGGGTTCACCATCAGTGAACATTATTCATTAATAGGTTTAATGTGTTGGTGCCTCTTTCTTTGATGCTGTTGTTCTACAAAAGCGTTCACTGTTTTAAATGTGCAAGGTCTCGCCAAAGGGCAAGAACCTCAATTGCCAAAACCCAAGTAGGTCATTGGAAGATGATGAAGGAGTCATATTCTGCAATGCCCTCCCTGCCAGTATATGTTAGCATTAAATATTGACTGCTCTCCACCAGCTAATTAGTAGGTTATTTAGTCCGTTATAACGGGAGCAAATTCATGTGGTTTGCTGGCTGACATTTAGACTTATTCAGTCATTTAACCCATTCTGCCTGATTCTCCTCGCTCTGGTCTCTGTAAAGGCTTGGCCACACAGGCTGTAATGGGCTTTTGAAAGTGGTGGTAATGCAGTGTAATTATGAAAGTATGTTTGTGTTCAGAAGCACAACGGATTCACCTCGCCGGTCTTTGGGTTGTTTTTAGTGACGTATCAGGGCGAAGCCACCAACGCGCAGCTGTATTTACTTCTCGTTATAATACCGGTGCCCCATGTGAATTCCAGCGCAATATATTTAACGAATAATATAATTTCATTGCTCATATCCCCCTGTGTGTTTAGGTCCACCAACCCTCTGAGTGTTTATCAACCTTGTGTGGTTTTCCTTCGAGATACCGGTTTGTATTCATCAGGCAGCTGCCTTGAAATTGAACGTCAATTTCCGTCATTGTATGGCAAGAGCCATCCCAGAAAGCATGTACAGCTGCTGCTGAAAATGCATACATACCTGCAGTAACAAGGGACCCTAAATAGCTCTCTGGGAACAGTAATATTTCCTGCTTTATGAAATTTCCATTCGGCCATTTACACGAGTCAAACAACAGAGAAAGGTATGACTACCTAAACTGCTCTACAGGGGTCCTCTAAATTGGCAAGGCAACAGCGTTCATAGCCATTGAAGCTCTTGGCCTACCGACAAAGGGGAATTGATTAAAAATAAGAATTTAATTAAGCTGGTTTTGAATCAGCAACAATTGCAAGGCATTCATGCAGCCTGTGAAGACAGATTTCTTTTCACACATTTCATAAAGCAGTCACATGAGACTCATTAAAGAACAGTGGGACAAAAAGAAGCGTGGCTGACATTGATCAGTGTGAGGGCAGTTCTTTTTTAGACGTATAGCACAGGCGCTGTTGTGCCGTCATGAGAAAAATATTGATGAGATATATGGCATTTGTCGCCGTGACACACTTTGCTTTGAAGTGTGCGACTCTCTGAGAGTGAGCAGCAGTCGCTTCGCTGTGATGATCGCGACGCAGTCCAAGGCTGAGCCCGCACAATGCATAATGAAGTTTAAATTACATCCTTAAATGGGATGTGATTCGGCGAAGTGTAAAAAACAGAAAAGATCAAAGCGTGATCTAGATTTCCTCTCCCTCGTAAGTGACAATAATGTTCTGCAGGATAAAGGGGGGTGCTAGGTTTTCTGGCTTAGAGAACAAGCAGGAGAACAGATGTAACAAAAGGGACACTTTGGCAGAAACAATGTGATGATGATGGTAAGACACTTAATTTGTCTAATGTAGGACACATACAGACGTGCATTTGATGGTATAGCGGATAGATATCTTTGAGGTATTTCTCTTAAAGTTATCCTAAATAATGAATTCATGATATTTATAGGCAAGAAGCAGATGTTCCGCCTCAGCCAATTACAGCCAAGCGTGTTTACTCCTCTAATTTGTTTAACTAAGTGTCTTCTAATTGTGATTTTCCCACATTTGCGTGGCTTTTCACTTGTCACAGCCCTTTATAAACCTGTCCATGAGGGACAGGCTAGGTGAGAGAAGGGATTGTGCTGGAGGAGTGAAAAAAAAAGTAAGAGGGAGGGAAGAGAAATCCTAGGTGTCAGTCAGAGTGTCTCCTTTGCTTACATTTCACTAGTCTCCTGAAATGCTATTTTGAGCCCCAGACAGCAGGTTGAATCCAGTAGGCAAACTCAAGCCTGCTTCCTGGGAGACACAGAGTGAAGAGGAGCAGGCCGGCCCTGGATCACTTTACACAGCCGAGTGATGGACAGGCCTTCCCTGCGTTTGAATCGGCGGAAAGGTAGCAGAGAGAGGGGAGACATACAGCCGCTGTCACCCCTTACCTTCACCCCTAAAGATAGCATCACTCGGAAACTTTCAGTGTAGTTAGTGTGAGGCTGGGACCCGAGACACTCAGAGTCATTTACCTGTCAGAGCAGGTTCTCACTGCCGCTGTATCTATCAATATTGTCTCTGGATCCAACAGGGGTTTTTCAAAGGAGGGCATTGGAAGAAATAATACTTTTGATTGTCTTGGGCTTTTTCTGTTTTATCAGCTGTAAGGATCGCTGACAGCCTGACAGACCAGGTTTCTGTCAAGATCACTCAGTTCTTTTTCCGTCCACACAGCCTGAACAATTCTCTTTACAAGGCGGGGGGAGAAAAGTTGTTTTCTCGTGGGGAACTTCAACAACGACTTCATTACCTAAGTTGCACTGGAAAGTCAGAAAAGTGCAGGAAAAATGATGCTCGGCATAAACGGCCTCTGTTATGGTGGACTTAAAACTGACAGAATATGTACATTTAGGATTAAATATCACTGGGAATTCCACCTAACACTATATTTTATAATTAAATAAGAAATAAATTATTAAAATTCTGACACATAATTTCAACATTCGGTCTAAAAGTGCTGAATGGCTGTTTAACCCTGTTGCTACTCACATCTAAGACATGCTTATGAAGGATGGTAATGCTTGGGCAGGTCAGCGTCGCTGGGTTATATTAGTGGACCTCAAGAGGGCAGTCCATACATGTAAACCTAACGCTATAATATACGTGTGATCATTGTCCGAGTCGCTTTACGACACCTTTAAATGTTAATTTTAAAATCCTTTATTTTGAATGGAAGCGTGACAAGTCTGAGATTGTAGGCAATTATATTAATTGTCAGAGAAATTATTAAATGAATCAAAACAAAGAGAGGGAAAATTTAATTGCAGTCTGAAACTTTAGTATTATGATTAATTAGAGAAAAAAACAATTATACTAGCTGTAACGCTGGAACACAATTTAAAAACGCAATATTTTCAAAGAGACACATCTCAGGTGGAAATCATGCTCCTAGACATGATGGATTTAGAAATAGGGAAATTCAAGTGAGTCAAAGTAGTCATATTTTATATATAATCTTTTCCTGGGAAGGGGAAAGCACTATTCTACCGCCACAGTCCTGACGAGTGAATATCAGAAAGCTTTCAGGAGAAGATCCTAAACAAGATATGGCCTTTAATGATGGACAGGCTCTGAGAGAGGGACTGCGTTTCTATATGAACTATATGGGACTGTATAAGCAGACATTCTGAGGGAGCCTGGATGTGTTGTAGTGGGACAGTGAGAGGAAAACTAAAAGCAAAGCAAAAAGACAACTTCTGGGAAACTACATGTTTGTCACTGTGAGCTCTTAGAATGAGTTTGTACACACGCTAAAGACAGAGTCAGCCATTGTTTACTCATATTTATCATTATTATGTTTAATAACTGGGGGTATGGTTTTAAGGGACAGTAGGTCAGGATAGCGCACATCATTTGCTCAGTTCTGCTGGATTTGATATGATAATGTGCATAAGCGAATGGTTTTACTGCGTTTGTACAAATCACACACATTTCCAGCCTGCCTCCATTGACTCACTGCCTCTTCTTTTCATATAAATGCCTCAGCCTACAGCCAGAATATGCTGCTCACCTTGGGAAGCTTCACATTACCATTTGATTTAATTCTCCAGCAAATATTGAGTTCAGGAGGCCTTGTGGGAGTTTAAAAAAAACGGACCCAGTAATAATCTATTGCATATTGAGCAGGTCTGAGATATTAGGACCCCAAACAACCAACTGTGGCGGCTAATCTCCCGGCCAGCGGGGACTGTTGAAGCACTCCTGCTGGAAAACATTTATATATTTCTTTATTTTTCCTGGAGTGTGAGTGTGAACAGACTGACAGCCCCTCAGGTTATGGACTGTGACAGCTGAACCGCTTGACCAGGAGCGCGCTGTTACCGCGCACCCACGCACCGAGCTTTAGCGGCCAAGCTGCCGAGAAACCCGCACCGACAAAGTGCCTGCAGTTGGATGCTCTTGGAAAGTAGGCCTATCTATCTAGCGATCAGTGTTAAGCAAGATTAAATAACGCCCGAAGTCGTGACCAACCGCGCGGTTCATATTCATAATGCGACAACTCAGCTTACAGTCTCCACAATGCACCATGTCCGTGGATAATTCCTATTTACATCAGGTGCATGCGTGGGGACGCCTGTTATATCTTTTTTGGAGCAGCTCTAGGAAAACGCACGGAACATCAAAAATGACCCACTATTGCAACACCCTGATTTATCCAAGTGCCTTGTAGACTATCACTAAATTCTCGCCAAGCTTATGTTGCTCTCAGTAAATATAGCACAGGTCCTCGCCGGTTGTTTGGACGTCAATTTGATTTTACACAGAGCACAGAAATTAGGCTATTGGGCGCTCTCCAGCGTTTCTGAATGCGCTCAGGAGACAGACAAGTAACGGCTTACATATGCCCAGAGAACATTAAAGTGAACACACACATTTAATCTCAACAGAAAAGTGGCGGTTAAGACCAAATCTTACCTTTTCCGCTCGAATAGGATGAAAAATCAACCGCGTGTGCCGTCGCGTAGAGACATCACTGATTTACAAAAAAAGAAGTGCCACGAATTAAACTGAAGTAGGGGGAAAGGGGGAGAAAGGATCCTCATCAGAAGCGGCAGCAAAATGCGATGCAAGTAGAAAAAAAAAATGTTATCCACTACAAAAACTTATCCATGCGCTAAAAAAACTGTGGTCCTCATGTGCAGGAGAAAAATATGATGCACAGCGATCAACTTAGTTTGCAAAGGACGCTGTAATTCCTCTTCGGATGTTCTTGGGCTCGCAATCCCACGGGCGGAGATACGCATTGATCCCAGCTTGTTTTACATTAACTTTGAATCCCTAGCCTACGTTTGCCTTGAAATTCCTACTTTAATTTTCCAGCTTTAAAATCGCTGGCACGAAATTTGCACATGTGCGTTAAAGGCGTCTCGACGCGCGCGTAAAACTTCAATCCAAGCGCAAAAAAATGACTTCTGCTGAAAAACTGAAAGCGTAAGCCTATTTTATTTTATAAGCACTTGTTTTGAATGATGTACGGTTGTACACGCTTCCCAAAAAAACTCTTAAAGGTGGGATGCAGAGAGCGCATCGCCCCCCCCCCAATGGAGTTGGATCAAAGTGTGCCTCAGTGCAGCATCACTTACAGGAGCCGGGATAGGCGGTTCAGCGTATCTGTCTGCTAAGCTGTAGATGTCTCAGTAGTATTGTATGAACTCAGTTCCTCAATACTGCCCACCTCTCTCCCTCTCGCTCTCCCTCCGACTGACATCATGGCGGAAGGAGGAGCCAAGCGCAGATTTAAGAGCCCCGGTCCTCTTAAAGCCGCACTGCGTTGGAGAGATGCTTGCACTGACATGTAGGTGGAAAGCGGTGCGTGCCTGTGTGTGTGTGTGTGTGTGTTTCAGTAGCCAGACTTGCTCCAGAAATCCGCCTGAGAGCAAGAGGGGGGCACTGTTCACTTTTATACCGAGCTTTGTTTCTGCTTTTCATTCCCAATTAGGTCTGCTGTATCACAGGCGCCTCTGAATGGTGGTGACGTTCAAAATGCTTTTCAGACATTCCCGAGGGTGTCAACAGGCCACGGCAGAGCTCTTACCAAGCAGGAGGAGAGAAATTAGCCCGATAATGGGTTTGTTCACAGTTTCCATCGTTTCTGTGTCTAAAATTGTGTCAAAAAATATCCGGGTTGTTTGAACCTATCTCAGTTTATTTCCAAAAACACGTTGCACACTTGAAATGAATAAATGGCAACAGGGGGATTACCTGGGAAAATGAGGGAAAATGCCAAAAGTAAAATACTTGACAAGGTACCTCAAATGCATCACTGGAAAGATACTGAAGTGTGAATCAGATATTGCTAAAGTTGTTTAACAGTCTGTATTTTGGAAAATAAATTCTACCGTGAAAGTGAAACATCAACAGATCCGCTTGCAGCTGAAGGGCAACATGTCAGACGTCAATACAGCATATTGATTGGCTCCAAAATCACTGATCACAAATCATCACGCTGTCACTTTCCTGCTGCTTTGAATTGAATGGGTGTTCCCTCCCCAAATACCCTAAAGTAGATTCTAACAGGTGCTTTTACGAGGGTCAGAAAGGTCAAACGACCACCACCGCCATGTAACAGCTGATTACTCCTGTTCCTGTGCCTTCACCTCACACAACAAATGACTCCAACATTGCATTTAAACACATTTAGCCCCCGGCAAGGTTTTATAAACTGCATTCTTCACCTGTTCAACTATTCCTACCACATTATTTCATGTCACAACAGTCATCCCAGAGGGCAGGGGGAAGGGTCAGATGATTGTTTCTGTTTAGGCCAAATTATACTTCAGTCTAAAGGTAACAGCTGGGAGAACGCAGAGCCAGTTTTAAGTCCACTGGAAAATCACAAGTCTATTTATCCAGGGAGAAAACACAGTGGGAAACAATTTGTGCTTTGTTAAATGTACTGTTTGAGGATTTTTAAAGCTCCTGTGAGGAGTTTTTCACTGGTTATGAAACAGACTGAAATTAATTCTGATGCCTCTGTATGACCAACAAAAACAAACCAGAACATCAGCGACAAGATTGATTCTTTCTATACAGTTGTTTTTAATGCCTGAAACTGCTGGTGGAGGGGTAGGTGTCAGAAGGAGCGATTAACTGCACGCTGCCTTTGTTTACATTTTCCAGGGCAAATATTTAAAGCGAGTGACACATGGGACTGTTAATCTCGAAGATCTCTGTTTCGTTCTCTTCAGCGCCACCTATGGCGATAAACGGTAATTGCGGGAGCACACTTCCCAGATATCCAGACAGTGTTGCATGTGTGACGTCCACAGTTGGCACCAGTTGTAACTCTTGATTTTCCTCGCTGACAGTTGCTTTCCTTTTCAGACTGTTTGCCTTCATCTGAGCGTCGAATTTGTTTCTTTTTCTTTGGATTTTCACTTATTGTTGAAGTTGTATTTGTAGTCCTCGATCTTTTCTTTGTTTGTTCAGCCATAGTAGATTACTGTTTACTCGCAACACTCGCAGCGACTGGAAAAGCAGCCGCTTAGCTCCGCCTACCCTCTCTGGCAGACCAACCACTGCTGGGTGATGGAAAACAAGTCACGAACTGGGCGCCACTTGTGATTTTTTCTGCGAGAGTCGCCACAGACACCCAGTCTGTAATACTGCAATGGAAAGGCATTCATCAGTGGGCCATAGGCTCAATCACCATTGTGTTAGCTCGCTCTGCGATAGATCGTGACAAAACAGTCATTTATTTAAATGAAAATCTTTGAGATTATTACTTTTAAGATATTTTTTATTAAAAACCACCACTTAACAGGACAAACAGGACAAAATCAGCAAAGAGATAAGAGGTTCAGCTTTGTCCACAGGGGGCGCCAAAATCAACACAAGCCAAAAGTTCCTCACAGCAGCTTTAAGAACTTCTTGGCTATCTGGCTTTTAATTAAATTGTATAAAACGCATCAAACTGTAGACATGAAATATAGCTATTTATGTGCAGAACACTTTTCCAACACTGGTGGAGATGACTGTTCTACCCTTGATTTATTATTCATGACAACAAAACTTGAGCTATAATGTTGCAGCAGCTTAACCAAAGCAGTAGAGGATTAGCTTAACGGTTCATTTTGTGTAAGTTAACAATACTAACGCCAGATTTCCACCAGTCCACTGATACGCTTCTGAAAGTCTTTGAAACATTAGTTGGGAAATGTGGTGATGTGGCAGCGCTATCACATATCTCACCAAAACCAGGGGATGTTCAATCATCTTTTCCCTTTTCAGGACCTGAAAAACTATTTAAGATCGTTAGCGCAAACATGAAATGCTAACTAAAGACATGAAGACATTAACCAAACTTTTGAGCGGGGCTCCTGTCTGAACATTTCAATAGATCTGTTCCTGACAAACTGTGCCGACTCAGGGAATCAGAGGCAGATATGTAGAAAGGCACACCTCTTCTTTTGTTTTTTAAAGATATGATCAAACAGTCCTTTTCTTTAACATTGCCTTTCATCATGCTTGCGGTTGGCATCCCACTGAATCTGTGACTTGTTACGCACACATGCAAAAGAAATAATTGGAAGAAAGAGCACATTTACTAATATAGCTTATCAGTCGGGCACAGCTGGGTAAGAGAACGAGGAAGGAAGGGGTTGCAGAGCTAAATTGCGAGGTCGCCGTGTATTAACATCCAGTGGTTTGGAGAAAGGATAGGTTCTTTGCCCACCACACTAGATTTAATGCCATTCTGTGGTTTCCTATTATCCGCTCGGCTTAAACAGCATAACTTGTCCAAAGAGATCACAGAGAAGCTGCTGTGCCATTGTCTTTGTTCAGCGTTTCATCAAACTGAATGTTATTATGATCTATGAATATTGCATCTCTAAATAAGTAAAAAAGAGTCCATGTAGTTAGCAGTGCAAATACGTCCACGGAACAAGCTTTACAGAAGGCTTTACTGAAGAGTTGGAGACATCCTTACAAAACATTTTCTTCTTCTTCTTATCCATACAGGCTGGGTTTGTATCCATGGCAACTTTGAAGAACCTCAGAGATTTACCACAATGAGTTGAAACTATGTCTATTGCCGCATTTCTCTCCTTCTGTTTCTTTCTCTTCCACTTTCTCAAGGATCTCTGGAGAAAGGAAAAGATTTGAGTAAGATGGAGTGGACCGAGCGAGGACAGTACAATATTTGCTTTTACCTTATTGGCAACAGAGGGAGACTTTCAGAAAAATGGTGTTGAAACCCAACATAGACAAAAAGACTGCCTGAATAGAATTATATTTGAATGTTTCCATAGGGTGAGGCTGTGCAGCGAGCATGACTGCAGTTTTACAAAGAGGAGGAGAAAGTGGAGAGGTAAAAAGATGATTACAGTCTCTGAGGCAAAATGGGCAAAGATATCACGAGGCATTTGGGGTCCTCCGCTGTGCTTTGGGTGTTATTATTTAAAATATGTGAGGTGTCCACATATGAAAAGAATGGGACTTGTAGTTTTGTTTTCGCTTTTGATAATATGTACTTTTACTTTGGTACACGAGCCGACAGAGTGCTGAAAAACATCGCTTCAGAAATGTCTGCTTTGAGTCTCACTCTCATGGTGATTCGATTTTGGAAGAAGTTATGGTGGATATATTCGACATATAGAGTTTTGACAGTGCTAATATAGGACTTCATAGGACTATAGGAATATAGGACAGAAACTTCATGGGAGGAATTTGTCAATTAAAGGCGCTTTCACACCTAAAGTCTGTTTGTTTGATCTGAATCAAAGACCAAATTGTTCCAGTGTTGCATTTTGCCTCCAGTTTGGTTTGTGTTCACACGGCAGTTTTTACCAGCCGACCACAAGTTTAGATTTGTGAGGAAACTGCTCTCTGATTGGTCGGAAAACTCCCTGAAGTAAACACTCTTTGTTTACTTCTCAACACGATTGTGGACTTTAGTGTTTTGTTGTGAGTTTTTTTAAACTTTTAACCAACATTGTTCCACGGATCGATCACGTCCAGTCTCCTTTAGTTTCTCCCTGAACAGTTTGAACACCTCTGTGTTCTTGTGCGCTTCCACAAGCATTTATGAAATCGTTTGGTCAGCGAATATTTCTATATTCTTGTTGCTCCCACGTCTGTCCTCTACTCATCTTGCGGCCTGTCTCCGCAAATTTAAGCACCCGTTCACAACCCACAATGCAAAGTTGTTTGGTTTGCTTCCTATTTTAAGTCAGGTTATGTTCTCGCCTGAATCGAACCGGGCCGTGAACCATGTCCCGTCTTTTCTAGCGGACCATGGTCTGGTGGTTTGGTCTGAATGCGTGTTCACACCTGTCCAAAGAAACCGGACTTACCGAGTCGAGTCCGAAAGTCCAGACCAGAGCTGTCAGGTGTGAAAGCACCAGAAAAGCCTTGATTGTGTCAATAGATGACCTGATGTCATGCCTGACTATAAAAACCTTTAGTATTCTGTAATTGCCAATCAAACTCATATTATTATCAAAGCACTGCAAATGCCTTTAAGTGCCTTAAGCACAATCTGAATAGTGAATGGAACATTAAACCCGTCCTTGTATTTGCCGTCAATCAGCCAAACAACCTCAGGTCGACAACATGAAATTCTCCGGCTGAAAAGACCACTGTCAATTTGATCCTGTCAGATAAAGTTGAAGCATGGCTAAAGTGGAATGAGGCAGAATTCATCACAAGGCGCAGAAATCTTGAGGCTAATGAATGGTCTGAATGACATGTATTTGCAACACACCAATTAGACCACAGCCAGCACTGTGAGCCACCGTTATTGTCAGTTGACATGTCCTCACCTAATGTTCCACTGGCAAATTAATGTGTGTTTGAGTGAGAGGTACAGGTTATTGTAACAGGAGAGTTTATTCAAATGTGTGTTAATGTCTTGTAGGAAACGACTAATTGCATATACAAGCATTGCACAGGTCGGGTTGACTTATCTGTAGTTTTGTCATGTCATGTTTGTCCCTGTTATGTGCGAGACTGCTAATTGCTTCTGGCAAAATAACAAGTCATGGTACCATATCCGCCAGCTTTAAAACTTTGCTATTTCGGGTGGAATACAAAATGTTGTTATCAGAGGATTTGACAAAAACAATAAGCCTTTCAATGTGAAATCAGCATCTTCCATTAATAATTCACCTACATACATTACAGACATCTGTGCGCTACAACTGGATGCTATAAACATACTCTTAGAAATAGTGCAAACTAGATGTGATCATTGTATGACAAAGCACGAGTGGAGGAGTGTCAGTTAATGACAGCACATGTTGTTGGGGCTTTGCTTTGTGTGTGAATTAATAATGAAACCGTCGTAGTGTGTTTCTGTTCTGCTCTGTTTCATGTACATCACACGTCAGCCTCCTGTAACGGCGCAGAGCAAGATCAATTTGTAGTGCAAAAGAAGAACAAATGTTTCACCTACCCACTTTTATCTGTCACTTTTGGCTGAAAATAAACACAAACATTACAAATGTGCAAAAATACATGCACAACATCAACACATATCAACTTGACAGCGCTTCCCTTTCAAGATGGATTTCTAAACCGTATCAATTCTGCATTTTTGGAAAAGCTTTCTCCCTCCTAAGAAGTAACTGACTGTTAAAACAGCCTGTGTGTGTTGTTTGATGAAGGCGATTGTACATGCTGTGGTGATGTTTCCTTCCATCTGTCTACTGTGAAACGGAGCCTGAGGCAACGCTGTCAGACGAGAACGGTTTGCCTGGCTATATACTGTACATTAAGTTGAATAAAGTCCCACCCTCTTCTCGGCATTTGTGCATTCACTCATTGGCACAGGAGTGGGGTAATAAAATCCTTAAAGGGGACCTTTAATGCTCATAGCTAGTTCCATATTTTCATTTTTGTGCTCCATTAGAGTAGCTTTATAATTCCTGTTTGCTGCCCATTTATGCAGCCCTTCAGTTCATCCTCTGCCTCAAATGACCCATCCTAGCTTCTGTCTCTTTAAGGCCCCTTCTTCAAACGCCCACTTTCTTCTTATTGGCCAGCTCTCTGGAAGTCTGAGCGCTGCCTTGTACTCTTGTCGTTTCCAACAGAAAACTATACACCTACTGAGGAAAATCATTTTCTTTTTCCTCATTGGAAGTGGCGACTTCTCATATCCGTCCATTAATGTCCGAGCCCTAATTGCAATATGACATCAACAACATCAACATACATTACAGCAGGAAACTTGCTCACAATTAACCCCATTATCTGCTTCCTATGTGGCCTAGCAGTTTATTTAGTCTCTCGATCACAAGCCTTATATAGATGTTGCTGTGGGAAACATCTGCTGTCAAGCACACACATTTGGCCATAAATGTACCAAGAATACAGCAGTATGAAAGGATTCTTCTTCCAGTAAAGCATTAACTAGTATCCAGGGCAGCCTGGAGCCTGACTTTTGTTGCAGATACTTATTTTTTAACCTCATAACCTGGACCTTTGGCCCTTTTTGTCAACATCCCTCAATAAGGAAAATCAAAAATAGGCCCCCTTAAAAAAGAAGCAATTTGGGCCGTTGATTTGAATCACTTGTACATACAAAATATGCTCATCTTAAATCTCCTTTACAAAACTTTACAAACTAAATGAAAAAAAGTTATAACCTGATTAATAAAGATATGCAACACTTATTTAACACAAGATGGATGGGTCTTACAATGTGTTTGCCTTTGCCTGGTGAAGGTCGCTGAATTGATTTTAAATAAAATTTTATGTGGTGAAGATTTCAATCTAAATGGCGAGCCTTTGTGAGGACAGAAACAAGTCTGGCCCTGGATGCAACAAAAGCAAGCAAAAAAAATAAATTGCATGGGAGTGAGCGAAGGGTGGGAGGAGGGGTTTTAAATCAATCAGCGTCTTTGAATTGGCAGCTTTTTACCTCAATGTTAGAAATTCCACATGGTTCTTTGCTTTTCACGCCAAAAAAGAGAATCTGACCAATGTCACAGGAACGCATGGTAAGATCGATACCTACACATATTTCTCTCCTCCATCCAATATTTTTTAGGGTGAGACAGAAGAGAAAAAGAATGGTGCTTCCATAATCACCAAGGAGTAATTATTTGGCACTCTTCCTTCCCAGATGGCTGAATGCTTGATGTTCTTGTCACGTTGTGTTGCGTTTTCCCTGCCTTGAATGGGCTGTGTACACAACCATTGTTTGATGAGTAAAATTGAAGGCAAGCCTTGTAAACTGTGGATGCCCCTTGCCAAAGACATGGCACTGCAAAGACAATGTGTGCAGACATCTCTTTCACACTCTTGAGACTTTATGCTCCTTAGCTTGAGGCTTTACGAGAGGTAGCAGACTGTATTGTAAAGAAAAACCGACAACTTTTATATGTTACAAAGCTTGGAAACTTTTCTAGTCAGAGAAAGACAACTTTGCACCACAATGGTTTTGTGCTAAACTACAAATGTAAGCCCCAGATTAGGCAGCACTGCAGTTTAAGTGTGTCTCTTTGCAATGCAAATCACACCGTCAGTCGACAGAGAACAGATTTGCTTATCTGCCATGACTACCTTTGCCACTGCCAAAAAGAGGAAATATTTTATGTTTCTTACAGTTTTTTTATATTGTTCTGTGATTTGCTTCTGAGCACCGAGCATCACCACTCTCACACAGCTTCCAACCAGTAATCAACCAGTTCACTCATCCATCCAATCAATACACCCATTGATCTATCCAAAATCATTCTGCTGTTCTTGGTAGGGTCACAGAGGCATCACAGGGGCAGTGCAACACAAAAATCCTTATCACAAATATTGCACCTAAGATAGAGGATGGAGGACACCTCTGTCCATACTGGCGTTCCTGTCCTTATAGTTTGAATTGCTCTTAGTGTGTGGGCAAGGTCCTTCTGTTCCTGTTAAGGGTTGTTTTTAAGAAACATTTCACATCCAACATAGCAATAGTTTTGTGATGGCCCTTTCCTGTTAAAACATAAGAGTACTCCAGTGTGCAAAGTGAAGTCAAGAGACCCTGACCTAAACCTTGGACCTAACTGCTTGTAAGACCTTAAAGCTCAATCTGGTCAGTGGAAGTGACCAGAGTGCAAACTCTTATGGAAAGCATTATGTAACGGATGGGGCTATTATAGCAGTGTATTGATAATGTCGCTTGGTCATATATGGGTATAATCTTTTGGTGTTCACATAATTTGTTGTTCCACACAGTTATGCCAGTGTTGTGTAGTTTGAGTTTCTTAAAGATAATTTTAAGTGCGTCACACTCTGCAAACTGATCCAAAGCAAATTCCAGAGAAGTCAGAAAGATGGTATCATCTAAAAAAAAAAAAAGCCAACATATTGATCCAAACATCGCCCAGATATGAAGTCTCCAGACCTCAGCCGTACTTTGATATTCTGTCCATGAAAATCCTGCACTGATTCCAACAGCTTCTGAAGAACATCTGAAACTTTGGATACATGGCTCACAACACGCAGAAGTAAACAAGGTGGTACCAATCTGAATGTTTAACAGCGTACTTATTCATTCATGACAACCTTCTTATAAAACTAGAACAATGTCTTTGTGCTTTGGAATTATTTGGCGTGCCATAGTATGTTGCTATAAAAACTGAATGCTTGTTTTTTTTACCACCTCCTGCTGTTACCGCCCGTCAAGAGCTTGGATTTGTTCTTTGGCATGATATCGTAGTGATTTGCATACACTAGATAATTTTTTAAATGTCTTTGTTTTTTCTCTATGGCTTCAGACCACTTTAGCTAATGCTCCTTTTAGAGTCAGTAGCTTGCTCACCCACTCCATGAGATGCGTCCTTTAGAATTCTGAAGGTCTACAAGAGTAATAATGTGTATATATATGTGGAGGCCTCTTTGAGCTAATGTTTTAATGTAACTGATGCAAAGCACAGTGCTGAAGGTAATTCACTGGTTTCTGCTCTCATTCAATGGTTTCTGCCTAACACGGATGTTAAATGTTGCTAAGTAGAGCTAAAGTGGTAATGTCTCCCTTGAAGAATCACACTGCTATGTCTGGGACAATTCGCATAGATGAGATACAGTGCATCAGCTTTTATTGAAAGGGGGACTGGTAGAGCAGAGAGGCTAAGTGACAGCAAATCAGGTTTGAAGAAGTGTGGCTCGACAGGCAGGCCGGGCGGTTAAGATTAAATCAGTATCTTTAAATATCCGTCATATCAACTTTTCAACATTTCTTTGAGTGGTGTTAAGGGAGGCTGGCAATTTACAGAAGACTAAAAAGTTTGCTTTGACATTTCATTGTTTCACTTGCAATAATGAAATTGGTAAAACGGCTTGGGGGCAGATGAATCGACCAAAACGTGCAGAATGATAATCCAATTTAATTAGAATTCAATAAGGGAGTAATGATGGGAGCAAGTGTCGCTTCAGTTTTTGCATCCTGATGTAATATGTAAGTAAATCAGAGAGTGTAAAATGTGGATGGACACTGTTTACTGCAATGTTTTCCTTCCCTAACCAAGTCCGCACCAAGTTGCCCACTCAAAACAAACTAAAAATATTTCGTGCATTTCCTCCGGATAACATCCAGTTGGCAAACTAAAAAGTAGTAATGTACTGGCACCATTGGCAAAGAGTTTGTTTGAGTAAATGGGCATGTGGCAAGAGTTGCATACTGTAATGCTGGTTCTATGAAGACAAGGTGAGACCATCCATATGGCAATGTTCTGGACTTGCGGACCAACCCTCGCTCATACTGTATGTATTGACAAATGTTTACCGCTCTCATGTCAAATCTGCACGGCTCAGACTGACCTTGGCGATTAGAAAAACAATGTTCAATCATCATTTTGTGTTAGTGAGTGTTAAGGACTGTCTTTTGATGTGGACAGCTTAGCACGTTCCAGGAAAGTCTACTTTCCGCAAAATGGGTGGAGTGAGTAGATTCAAATTCCTGCATGAAAACAGTCGTATTTTATATATGGCTGGTGCTTGTGCTCATAGGCCAGGTTACAATAGATATTAATTTCATTTCAACAAATGAAGGAGGGTCTGACATTTGGCATTTCCCGCTGCGACATCAGCACGATACAAAAGTATGTAGCAATCATTCGGAGACATGCCTGATTGACACATGGATCAACTCTTGGCCTCAATGGTGCAAACTCTGTTTGTCCAAGGAAAGCCCAATTCGAAAATGGCCACCTCCACACTTGACCAATCCAAACAATAATTCATAAATATCGTTAGCCTTTATTTAGCAGCTACAGCTTTGTGGAGTCTCCCACACATGGCAACTTTCCTTCTAACTGTAGAATCGTATGCATGGCAGTAGAGCCATTGTGAATACCGTTCGATTTTTGCGTTACGTTTTTTTGGCTGTCACATAAGAAACAAGGAGAAAATGTTGTACAAAGATGCTATTCAACGAGAAATAAGAAGATGGTTATATAAGACATGCGTTCACCAGCAAATCAAAGATGAGTTGTAAACATTTGAGATACTTGGCAAACAAACGCATTCTAGCTAAATAAAGAGAAGCGAGTGGGGGGTTGCTGAACAGAGAGCCCAAATGGGATTTAACAGATGGAACAATGAAGGTACTCACCACTAGTACTCTGAGGAAAGTTTCCAAGGATGAGAAAAACGGAGCCAGGAAAGGTTGCCAAACAAAGCTGAAGCCTATTACAGAGTGAGACACACACATTGCCTGTGTCAATTTCAGTTCTGACTGCTGATGGCCACAAATGGGTAAAGATGTCTCAAAAAAACGCTCTGCAACCCCTTTGTAAAACAGTCAGTGGGGTTTCCTGGGAAGAGCCCGCCTTAGCTGGGGAGAGTTTTCTGAAGAAAGGAGAGTTTGTGCAAAATGGCTCAGGGAACAGGGTTCATCCGTTTCTTCTCCGGCTGATGGAAGCAGAGATTGGGAAGCAGCTCAAACCAGACTAAATGCTTACTGTTACTCAGCAGGAGTGCAAAATAGCAAGCTTCTGGCAGACAATACAAATTTCAGAAATGTGAAAGGAAGCTCCAGTTGCAAGAGCTAAATGTGTTCAAGCGTTATGATCTTGTCAAGCAGAGGAAGAAAAAAACCACCTTCCAATGAAGTCTCCAGTGCCAAGATGTTTTTGCAGGTTTAGATAAGACTTAGGGTGGCATCTTGTAATACACCAGCTGCAGGAACTGAGCTCTCAGGCAGATGTTGCAGGCTGGATTTGAATCATCTGCCATAATGAGACCTGCAGGAAGGGCAACTTATAATTGCATGAGGTGGAGATGAGGTATTCCTTGACCAGAGATTCCCATTGGTGCATGCTGCTTATAAACAGATGAGGTAGAGATGTAGCTGGCCTTGATTAGGAAACGCTCACAAATGTTAGGACACTGCTCCTCGGTGGAGAGTGATCAAGGTCATAGACCCGAATAGACGACAGAGTCCGAGTGAAACAAGATGGTTGAATTCTTTACAGTGTTTAACATTATTCTGAAGCGTATTTTAGAAAGATTTTCAACCTGGATTTTCAGCCCGAGACACAGAGATCACTTAAACTCTGGGTCTTTCTTCAAGCTGACCAGATCACTGGCAGGTTTTCTCTCTGCCTCGTTGATGTTGCATTTGCTCATTCATACAGTTGGTGTTGAAGTGCTTATTGGACAGAAACATTGCGCTCTTTGTTGCAGTTAGTTTCCTGTTGTGTTATTGAGACTATCGTTAACTTTAGTCATGACCTCTAGTTAACAAGCTCTGAAACTAATCATAGCGACCAAATCATGTTGGAGATCATTTGAACTTCTTCACCAGAATCATCCTTACTCAGAAATATCCAAACTGGACTGAATGTAGTTGTAATGTTAGTATTGTAACATAGACCCTATACATCTTTGTGATTAACAGCATTAAAGTGATCTAATAATGCATGCTTTACAAGACTTTTGAAACGTCACAACTGAATAAATAGATCAATGGAATAAATCAAATGTAACATACAGTTGGATTTCAGCATTTTATTATCCATTAAAGCTCCTGTGAGGATTTTTTTGCTGGTTATAAAACAGACTGAAATTAATTCTGATGACTCTTTATGAGCAACAAAAGCAAACCAGACCATCAGCGACAAGACTGATTATTTCTATATAGTTATTTTTAATGCCTGAAGCCGCTGGCGGGGGGTAGGTGTCGGACAAAACGATTAACTGCACGGTACCTTTGTTTAAATTTTCCAGGGCAAACATTTTCAGTGAGTGATACATATGACTGCTAAATGAAAGCAGAATGAGATATTTTGTTATAAACCGCCACTTAAGCATAAGCTTAATAGCAAAATGGATAAGAGGTACAGCTTTGTCCACAGGGGGCGCCAAAATCGGCACAAACGGAAAGTTCCTCACAGCAGCTTTAAGGAAATGAACGTCTGATAAATGATGGAGTGGAAAATGCTCAATAACATGTAACAGTGTACAGTAAAACTTATTGACTGTGTTCACACTTACTCAGGCGCTCTCACTGCTGCTACTTTAGTTACCTGTTGCCATGGTAAATCACACTATCAGAGCTCCATTGATGATGGCTGTTGTTGTTTGTCATTCACCTCGCACAGACGTAACTCAGAGTGAACCTTTTCAGAGCTGACTGAATCCTCTCAATAAACTGCTCTGGAAGTCAGGGTTAGATGATCCAGAGTCCAGGGTTAGAGTCAGACATCTTTCTAATAACATCTTAATACCTTGAGTCTTTTAAACAATGCTTGCTAATCGAGGCAGACGCTAAAAACCTCAGCTCCTGCTTAAGCACCTTGTTTAAAATGGCTACTGTCCGAGGCCAGCTGAGTGCAGAGCCAAGTTGAAATTCTAAAATCATCCACATTAGTGTGACAAGAGAATAGAGGGAGGGCAACAGGCTGAATGCCACTGCCAGGACACTGATGACCAAATGAACAAAATGTGTCTGCAACAACAGCATTTCTGGATTGTTGTTGCAGCAGACTCGCTTAAGGGGCCACGTCTGCCATCTGTGTTGCTTTCCTTCATATGACTTGATAGAATGGACTCTAATTAAAGTCTAAGAGGCCACTGAAAGGATGATCGCTCTATGCTGTAAAACTGTCCCCAGTAAATAAAAATAATAGTATATTTTGCACTGTCTGAAGTCGACATGAGTGTAGTAAACCACAGAATGTAAGCACAATCATGGGATTCAAACACACATACAATTCTGCACAAATTGATATGAACATGCAAACACGAGTCTGCTGGCTTGAACCAAAAGACTTTTACTTTGACACTGCTGATAGATTTTGGGTATTTGCTTTGCATGCATCTTTAATGAAGCAATCTGAAGATAGTTTGCTTCATAGACAGCACAGACAAGCTCAAAAGAGTCTTTTACAGCATGATGTAGGGGAGACGGTGTACTGTAGACTGAAATGTTTACACTGAACCTGTTTAAAAAGGTGTTTGCCAAAATAACAGTGGAACACTTTGACACATTACGGGGACATGACTTCCTTTTAGGGACACAAAGTTAGTCCCCACATGGTAAATCATTACATTTAAGGGTCAAGACTTGCTTATGGGTTGTAGTGCGGTCGTGGTTATGCATGACGTGCTTAGGGTAAGGGTGAGTTTCCAGGCAGTCAAATTATCTAAGTGGAACTGTGTGACACTTTGTGAGTCGGTTGTGTTTTTAGGTCCAACTTCGTTTCATATCAGCCTCAGTATGCAACATAAAAATTCATCCATCCATCCATCGTCTATACCGCTTATCCTGCTCAGGGTCGCGGGGGCGCTGGAGCCTATCCCAGCTGTCATTGGGCGAGAGGTGGTGTACACCCTGGACTGATCGCCAGTCAATCACGGGGCTGACGCATAAAGACAGACAACCTTTCACGCTCACACCCACACCTACAGGCAATTTAGAGTCACCAATGAACCAAACGAGCATGTCTTTGGACTGTGGGAGGAAGTACCCACGCATTCACGGGGAGAGCATACAAACTCCACACAGAAAGGCCCACTTCAGCCCTCAATATTAAGATAATTTACTTTTGTAGTACAGTTTCTGCCCAAAGAACACACATCATTTAACCATACAGCTTTATTTTGAATAATGCAAACATATATGACTCATATGTCTCCATTCATGACTGTGACAAGTCTGAACTGACAGCCATGTCACATGTAGCCTATTGATAGGTGTTTCATATATAACCAGTAGGTACATTTGTCTCCCTGGTGAGCAGTAAAATGTCCTCAGAACATCCTGTTATTTTCCACCTACTAAATATTCCACGACCTGGAACAGAGAGCATCATTAGTAAACAAAACGAATATGTAGTTTTAATACCTAATACCTTGTTTTGTCTCTTAAGTCTTTTATAGGAATGGAAAGTGCAGAAAATTACAATATTTTAAGGTAACCTTTAAATTAATAAGACACATTACAACTCAGTGTTTGCTCTTATCTGGCAGAACAGTGTGCTACTTCCATTGCTGCATAGAAAAGTGTCCAAAGATGCAAAATGTGGTGGTAATTACACTTTAACCACCCATACATCCATTAGCTATGCCTGCTTATTCGTCTGGAGCGTCGCAGTTCTCCAAGACAATTTCTTTGACTGTGTTTGTACACAACATATTAAGGTAGAAAAACATTTCATCTCGTGGCTGTCGCAAAGAATAGAACACAATAACTGGTCACAGAATACGGTCCATTTCAAATCACTTTCTTCTGTTGCTCTTGGATAATACAGATTTGCAAGAAGTGCAAACACAACCCAGATTTATAAATTCATAAAACCCAGAGCTAATTGATGAATTTATCATTTTCGCTTGAAAGTGTTTGCATGTCAGTGTTTTCTGCAGGCAACTTAAAGTCCTGATCACGGCCTCGTCCCACACTGCCAGATGCTGTACTTAATGGATTCCTCAAACAATGGATTGTACTCTGCAATTCATATTCCTCTCTTGAGATGAGGACCTGTATTGTTACTCACTGTTGTGTGCAATTACCTCATTGTTGGACTCATTACCAATTAGACAAAGCTAAAACTGTCCCCTTATTAGAGCATTGTGTCTTTCAAGTCTTTCATTCGAATGCTACACTCTATTAAGCATGAGCGATGCTTATAAAACAAATACAGTGTTGGATGTGTCTTCATTTTTTTAAACAAATCATCCGTCTTGGCGTGATGTGGATCTTTGAAAAGGCAGATACTGGAAGCAAAGAGCATTTAACAGTTGGAGACAACAGCACAAAGTCTTTGGAATACACTTCCTGGCTGCCAGCGAGAGATTTTCACAATAGATCACACAGTAACTTCCTGTAGAGCTGTCCGTGTCACTCCATCAGTCACATTAGCAATCTAAGTGGGGCTCAATCAAGTGCAGTCTTGGGAAGGGGGGAATCTGTCTGTCCCCAGTATGTGTCCATCACGAGGAAAATGTTGAGTATTGATTTCATGTCTGGAGAGCCTACAGACTGCAGCTGGCAGTGACAGTCAGTGACTCAGCTCTGTTTTAATGACAGACAAAAGAGAAGCAGCTCTAAAAGGTGCACGGAGAAACCATCACGCAGATGTTTATTGTTGACAGAAAATAATTTATTCCTGACAGCGTCATACGAACACTCGGTGCCAGCTAGTTAACGCAGCATCCCTGAACTCATAACTATCTTCTAGCTTATTTTGTGATAAGGAGAATGACAGTAGTATGCCAGGTTTGTGGCAGTCTGCCAGTCTCGGATGCCAAGACAACAGCTCTGTGTAAATTCACATTAATCTCCGTGCCAAGAAAAAACAAAAAAAGGCTAAGAATAATGAAAATGATGGTATCAGTTTTGTCCTGTTTTCACGTTTGGTTCGCTGCCATCTCTCTTGCTCATTGACTGTTGGTGTTTACTTTTTATTGTTTTCCATGTGCTGGCAGGTCAGACCTTTATAATTAGGGCAAATAGAGAGGCCAGGGCGCTTTAACACACAGCCAAGTTTGTGTTCCAGTTAAATGCTAAACATCAGCTGCCAAAAAGAGGTGATAAACAAACTTACTGTGAAGTGTAGAATTAATTAATGCCAAGAAAATGTTGGTTTCTGGTAGTTACATGATAACCGCAGCATACTGTACATGTCACATTGGAAGGGACTTCCTTCTGCATAATGTAGATTCTGTAGGGAGCTTCCCACTGTAAACAAGACTAGGTCAAAACCTAGTATGTAACTGACATACTGACATTGTAGGTCAATGTGCGCTTTTGTGGGCAATGTGTTACAAGGACTGTCCTTATGAGGCCGATGACAACGTGTTTGAAAGCAGGCGTGCGCTGCGGACGTAGGTGAGGACAGCGGAGGAGCAGCCCTGCCTACTCCCCCGAACAAAGTATCTAGAACCGTATAGACAGAGAGTCCCGTCAGTGGAGGTTTAGTATGCTCCATGATCCGCCGTTATCGCAACGGTCACTCACTCACTCATAGGTAATTACCCCAGTTTAATTTCTGCTGTATTTGTTTCACATCACTAAGATGTCTGCAGTTACCTTGGCGCTACGTTACGTTGCAGTCGGGCTAACGTTAGCTTGTTCTCAATGCGGCTGCTGTTCAGTGTTGTTTCATGGCGGTGTGGCTGAAAATAGTGTTACTGTTTCAAGCTTTCTCCTGATAGTTCTGTGTGCCTGTGCTCTCACGGCTAAATGTTCATAACATCAGTGAGTTACTGCTTAGTTGGCGCTGGTCTCTGTTAGCAACATAAGTGCTGGTGGTTTTGCAGCTGTTTTGATGTGTGTCTGCTTCGATAGTGTTGGTGGTGTAATACAACGGCTGCGGTTGTTGTCATTTCACGTTTTTACATAGTGTATATCTGGCTCCTTCAGTTGCTGTGGTTACTAGCCTGCACGCGCATGACAGCCTCCTCTTTGGGGAAGGCTTTGGAGGCAGGACTGAGCGCCGCAGAGAGAGAGGGGGAGGGACCTGGAGGTTGTAATCTTTGTATGTTTTAAATGAAGTAATTCGCTACATTTGTACATCCATCCGTAACGGAGTAAAATATTTCTCTACCATATTACATGCTAGAAAGAAAACTGACTTGGACCAGACACCAATCAAATGCATCGAATCAAAAACAGGTCAATCAGATCAAAGTGTCACGCATCGCGCCAAAACAGAGGTGCCGGTTTATTTCTACTGAGTCTGAAGAGAAGAAGGAGAGCTGGGCTGCAACTACCCAGGCCCGACACATAACTTAGTGAACCATGAACTGGAAACACCACCTTCGACACGGACTGAAGGAAGTTCTTTGTTTAACCAGAAACAGCTGTTAGATCGGTCTCTTCAAAGCCACCAGACTCCATTAACAAAAACAGTCATTTTACCTTGCAGAACACGGGACTTGCTGGTCTACCGTTACCTCGTTACACGTTGTAACACAAGTTGAGCTGAATGAACCCTTTAAACACCACGCAATAACACAAACAAACTAACCGATCGACGCATCAGCAGCTTCTGTGTTCTGTGAGGTAAAATCACTGTTTTTGTCAATGGACTCTGGTGGCTTTAAAGAGACCGATCTAACTGCTGTTTCTGGTTAAACCAAGGATCTTACTCTTTGACAAAACGGTGCTTCTACTTGAGTAGAATCTTTCAGTACTCTTTACCCCTCTGGTCTTTCGAGGAATACAATGCAAGTGCATTATGGGAAATTTATAAACCAGTGTGTTTGCAGCTTGAGCCATACTAAAAACAGTTTGTGGAGATACATTTTTAAAAATCTCCAAACCTTATGGGAGTCCAACACTGAAAGCGAGCTCACCCTTTAAAACTCTTTCTTTCACTCGTATACAGTGTGTTTGTGAAATAAAAAGTAACACATGACATCTTCACATCAGCAGAAGCGTAGCGTTGTTGACTAACTTCATCAGCAGGGAGAAGTTTCTTCCCTGAAGAGCTGCGTGGATGAGACAGACACATCCCCTTGTTGTCTTGTCTCCGGGTTGTTTTTCTTTATCATCAAGAAGCAATTCTTGGAGACAACAACTTATTTCTCACTCAGACACTGAACAATACTTTGTTTGGGAATATCAAAGTGCGGGAAAAACAAAAAATAGTATAAAAGTAAATTATAAAGCTCGCCTGCTCAAACTCTTCAAACGTGTGAATGAATGAAAAACATTTTCTTTCTATGTGGAAGCAGACAGACGACATTTCTACTCAGGGAATTAAAGGTTTGTATTCTATGTTTATTAAAAAGCTCCAGAAGTCCCTCCCTCTACTTTGTCAAAGCAACAATACCGCCCCCCCTTCAATTTTGTTATTTTGAGACTTAAACAATTCTGTTTGAAGTGTCTCTTTTTTTCTAAGGATGCAGATTTGGCTCGTAACCATGGCTTCACTTTCTTGTGCCACAGTATTTACATAAAAAGCCCGCAGTCTGGAAAGTTTCGAACAGATTCTGGCGAAAAGCAGACTAAGGATGAGCGACAAAGCTGAAAGCCTCAAGGACCAGCGGGTGGAGGGAGGAGGGTGGGGGAGCTGGTGGTAGTGGGGGGCAGGGGGGAGGGACACTGGAGGGGGTTGCTGGGTAGCTGAGCTTTAGCCTGGCTGCGTCTGAGAGCAGCAAATCCGACTTGGTTGGTAAACAGAGGCTCCAGGGACACTTCTTTTGCATGCAGGCTGCTGCGGACGAGATGGAAGCCCTCTGTGATTCTAATAGAGTAAGCTCATAGAAATCACCGTAGAAAATGCCAATAAGGCTGTCAGCCACCGCAGACTCGCACTCAAACACACCAGCACTGAGAAACACAACAGTACACACAATGCACAAACACCCACAAGCAGACAAATATGCATTTATTTGTAAGCTCTCTGCTTTTTCCCACATGGGTATAACATTGCTTTCAGAAGAAGAACTGCGTCTTAGCTTCAAGTATCATAAGGGCATCATCTCTCTTTAATTTAACCCCCATTGGCTCGGGCTGGGAGAGTTTAAAGGGAAGCTTTTCAACTTCACACACAGCTAACAAACTCATTTTATGGTCGTGCTTTTCAAAGGGAATGCCACACATTACAGACATTTCCAAACCGCATGTTTTTCTTTCGCCCTTGGACGCTCGAGTCAAAAGCTGACTTTGAATGAAATGCCGACTTTGTGCAGACTCTTACAACCAAATGAGGTTTACATTCTTCTTCACAGAGTGAGATTTGTGTATTATTTTGGAGTGAACTTTGTCAGGTTGCACGTCGTCAGCAACCACAGATCATTCTGCACCCCTGTGACTTCACAGATTCAAGGGTTTTGCTACTGATTTCTCGTTTTCGCAAAGACTGATGCAAGATCGCAGACATCGACAGAACCGTCCTGGGACACCAAAATAATCTGTGAATGCTTAAAATGTCTGGCACTACTCTTTAATTTCCCCCCTTTCTCTTTTAACATGCTATCGAATCCTCTGAGTACAGTACACGGACAGTCTTCTCTGAATGTATAAGAAGACGAGACAGACGTCCCCCGAGACCTCTTTTCGCTTCCTCTCCTTCCCTTTCTTTTCCTTTATAGGGAAGCACCTGTAATTTGTCTTCATCAACTATTATGGACATCCTCAGGAACAAAACCTGGACTCGAAAAGTATCAAATCAACAGCACATTTTTCAGAAAATGGCAGATCCAATTTTATACATGTCCCTGAGGCCTCCCCCTAACTGTTGGTGTGCTGATCCTTCACTCATTGGATGCTGCTTCTCGCAGCCTAGGAGGAGCTTTCAAGATTGTTTCTGTCTCCTGCAACCTCTGAGATGGGCTTCAATTGGATAAATGCTAACAAGATGTCCCAATGATGTTCAATATAGCACCTTGAAGACATGCAAACCTCCCCGGCCAAATTGCAAATAATCTACATGAGACAGAAGAGATGGAGTATCGTTTCGTTTTGACGTGCGGCGAGATAGCGTTGTCTTGTTTGTCACTTAACTTGATGCGCGGTGGGATAAAACGCTGTAAATGCTTATTTGAATCCCCCCAAAAACTCTGAAAGTACTTTCTCATAACACCTTCCGTTTACTTGCTGATGTTTAAAAAAGTGTGTGAAAGGAGGAGCCGTGAACTTAAATCCGAGGTTGTCCTGCAGATGGGTTAAAAGGATTGCTGGATACTCTGTAATACTTGACTTACTGACCTTTCATCAGCACATTTAATGTGAGAAACTTTGTTCATTCTGACATTTTCATTCTGCTCAACCACTGCAGCTTTTCTTCTGCTGCGATCCACCTGCTGTGTCCCAAGAAATATATAATTCAAAGACCCCTTTTAGTTCCTCAAATATCAAACTGACACACATCTGTGTCTTTCTGTGTTCAATCTGAGCCCACTTTTATGTCTTTTTGCTGTTGAAATGTTCTTATTTCCTTAAGCAATAACTTAGATTACAGCACATAATGTGTTAAGTATTTTATTGTTTAGGATTCTTCCCCATAATGCTTTGCAATACTCAATTTTTTTGTATGTTGTAGATGTATTTTTCTGTAATGGATAATGTAGGTGTAACAAGGGAGCAATGTAATGGATGAAAAGATGTTAACCATAGTGTCCTCAGAAACATCTGAATCAGGTGGGAGGGCTGGAGCTGATCCCAGCTGTCATTGGGCGAGAAATGGGGTACACCCTGGACTGGTCGCCAGTCAATCACACGGCTGACACGCTGAAACAGACAACCTAAGGGCAATTTTAGAGTCACAAGTCAACCTAACGAGCATGTCTTTGGACTGTGGGAGGAAGCCGGAGCACCCGGAGGGAACCCACGCATGCATGGGGAGAACATGCAAACTCCACACAGAAAGGCTCACTTCATCTGAACTGGGGTTCAAACTAGGGACCCTCTAGCTGTGAGGCGACAGCGCTAACCACTGAACCACCGTGCAGCCCTCAAACTAAACTTCTAGCAGTAAATTCCTAACTAGATTTATTTCCTTAGTTTATGTGATTCTCTCAGACTCTTTTGATGAAGCTAATGAGGCATTGTGTTGTGGCACAATTAACAAACACTGCACTCAGGACCCGTCAGGAAACTATAAATGAAGGTCAAATCCAGCGAAGTAGCGACGCTGTAATTGACCTAAATTGTTAGACTCAGAGTGAAGTCAGATAGGGTTGATTTTAAAGAGCCATCCTGTGGCTCCTCTTGTAGGTTTCTTAATCGCGGACAGATAATTGTACAGATAATTCTCGTCTCTGTGTCACTGCTTAATGCCTTGTAAGTAATTAAATGATAACATTAAGAATGTAATCATATTTCCTGTCGTTAAGCAGACTACTCTAACATTTCTCATGCTAGTATCAATTGATTACTACTTGCTCAATTGCCTCTCTCATTGATATTCCATGTAGAAATCCTACAAGTGCATAAACAAGCGAGGTTTTCCGCCGACGCTAAACTCACATCCCAGCACCTCTGATTGGAATTCTTTATGGGTGTGGGCCAAGAGCGGTATCAAACGGTATGGATCGGGTCCACTCAACATACAGCAAACGGGTTCAAATGATAAAACCAGACTGAAATTGGCCTGCGTGCAAAGGATTGCTGAGGGCAAGGATTATAAAGGTTTTTCACCCACCACCTTGCCCCCATATTGATTTAAGTATAACTGGGAGATTTATCAACACACAATGTTTGACAGGGAGCTCAGTAACAGTTAGAATTAAGTTGCTACAAGGCTGGAATAAAAATGCTGCCACAGCAGAGATCTTTAGGAAAGGACAGCTGGGTCAAGTGGCCTTCTCCTACCCTGCACATTCATACATAATGAACTATTTTAGTTTAAACTGAGATTCTTTTCCTTGTCTTAGTCTACAGGGGGTTGACATGTCCCTGAAAGCAATGTGTATGCAATCTGGACTCAGTGTCATGTTTACAGGGTGTTTTATAACCTTGACATCTGGATTTTTCCATACTTGAGTTATTGTTATTTATTCCAAAACTGACTGTTTGGACTTTTTCACTCGCTATAAAACTCTCTATTTAATACTGATGCTTTTATATAACCTACAAAACCAACCAGAACATAAGCAAGAACATTGAGTACTTTTGTATGCTTACTCTTAATGCCTATGAGTGCTCGCTCTGGGTCTGATTCAGACAGAGCGGTAACAGAGTGAACAGAGTTTTGCAGTGAGTAGCGTAGCACGTTAGCTTGTTTAAAGGAAGCAGGAAGAGGGCTTTTATTCAAAGAATACCTCGACGCTTGTACACTGTGGGATCAGGACAGAGATAAAAATGCAGAGAATTGATTGAAGAACTAAAAACATAACTGTTACACCGTGTCAAAATGTGATAATCATAGGAGTGATAGGGTGATGTTTCCTCAGCGCTAGCTGTCGCCAAAAAGATACACAACACACGCACAGAAGTTTAGTATATAGACAGAATTAACATGAACATAAATCTCTCTTGTACTACTGTTTAGCACAAATTCACTCACAAAACTTAATAATACAAAGTATCAAACACTTTAAATTGCGTAAACCCTACTTGACTGATAAGAGTGCAAAATAAATAATGACATTAGCAAATGTGAATTCTCAGTCAAAACACAGCTACAGGTTTTCCTCTCTGCTTGCACCCACACACGGTTTACTACTCCCCACTAAACTTAACTTTGACTCTCTGAAAATATTTCCTTCACACTCTCTCGACACTCTTGACATGTTACAAAGTAATTATTTGCTAAGTTCTTTCTTTAAAATGACAACATATCTGAGTGATAGGGACAAGAGACAGACACCGATCAAGATATTGAATGTTATTTTCTTAAGCTGCATATGTCAGATGTAAGTTTGTTTGATAAAGCATATATACCATTCAGTGCACTCAGTTTAACTGACACAGAGCTGCACAATGTTAGCTTTGTTGCTAAGGCTAATAGCTTTAGCTAGCTAAAGATACATTCACAATGACAAAGATATTTCAGAGAGTGTGTTCCCCTCTCAGGCATGCAGGCCAACATTCTTGATGATAATAATTGAAATGAAACATCTCTTACATGCTTTGTGCACACATCAAATCCCCAACTGTACTCAAGATTTCATATTTTTTGTTGAAAATTCAAGATAGGCTGAATAATCTTTTCTATCTCTCGGTGTATCTGAGCCAACACTTATCACTGAGAGAACATTTATACCCCATCTGTTTAACTCTGCAATGTTATCTTTATGGAAAGCAGACTGTGAGCCTGGAAGCACATGTGGGATGAGATAGGAGACGGATACAAGAAGATGGGAGACAACACAGAGCACGGAGCATTGAAGCAAAAAAGCAGCAAGGGAATATGTCAAGAAATCAAAGCCTAGACAAGTTGAAGGGGAGAGGATTCTGATGCACAAACATACACTGTGTTTTTCTCAGAGCTGGAGGTGGAAGAACACAGCACAAAGCAAATTCCACTTAGCTGTTTTCAAACTAAGGTCTGCTCCTTTTAATGTAGAATAGTTTTTCACAACACCTTATTCTGCCTGTAAGTGGGCCGGCCGAGCCTGTGACTGACCCACTTGTGTAAACCTGTGATGTTATCTCCAAAAGGCATGTACACACGTCGACACAGAAATCACATTAGAGCCTCAATAAATTCAAAAACAAGCTGCATTTTAAAGACTTGTAAATTTAAACACCTCATTTGAAAATGTAAGTGTGCAGAATTTTAAGATATCTGTTGGAAGCCCATTTCTGCCACTTGGATAAAAAATAAAAGTATCCCGTAAGTCAATATATTGAGAAACTTTCTCAATATAATGACTTAGTATCTCAATATCACCCACACGCTATTACTGTAATGTTGATCTTCACAGTGTTATGTGTAACAACACAATTAACATTTCTTTACTACATTTTGACATTTATGCAAGTAGATTCACGATACCTTTATGAAACATACCTGACTAGCTTTTTTTTGAGAGTACAACAATATACAGGGGTAGCTTGCTCTTCATTCGCCTATACAGGTGACACCTCTTTTCTGATGACAGTGACAGAAAGCAAGCTAGTGTACATGACTTGATGGTCAGTTTAAGTCGAAATATTGAGATAGTTTCTCAATTTATTTAGATAATAAGTCAAAATATTGAGATATTAAGTCATTATTTTGAGATACTAAGTCATAATATTGAGATATTAAGTCATTATTTTGAGATACTAAGTCATAATATTGAGATACTAAGTCATTATTTTGAAATACTAAGTCATAATATTGTGATACTAAGTCATTATTTTGAAATACTAAGTCATTAAATTGAGATACTAAGTCATTATATTGAGATATTAAGTCATTATTTTGAGATACTAAGTCATAATATTGAGATACTAAGTCATAATATTGTGATACTAAGTCATTAAATTGAGATACTAAGTCATTATTTTGAAATACTAAGTCATAATATTGAGATACTAAGTCATGATATTGAGATACTAAGTCATTATATTGAGATACTAAGTCATTATTTTGAGATACTGAGTCGATGTATTGAGATACCAAGTCGAAGTACTAAGTCATTAGTTTGAAATACTAAGTCATAATATTGAGATACTTTGTCAATATATTTAGATACGAAGTCGAAATATACTAAGTCAAGTTACTAAGTCATAATATTGAGAACATTTCTTGATTAGTTTTTTTTTCTTCTTCCAAGTGGTGGAAAAGGGCTTCCAAAGACATCAGAAGTGAAGGGCAGACTTTTTGCTCTGAGACTTTTTTTCTCTTAAAATCCTGAGCTTGTCTTGCGGAATTTACATTTTATAATAAGTCTCAAAATTATCTGGGTTCTCTATTTGCAACAGATTAAAGCAGTATAATGATCATCTTTTGATTTCCCCTTGTAATTAATGGTGTTGAGATAGATATAAAGAATCTGAACCTGCTTTCCAAGAGAGTTTGCAGCTTTTTCCCTCATTTATAAATCATTAAGAGCAGTGTTATTCAGGGTTTTTCACTAGGTCTCAGTCATCCAGTTATGACCCAGCGACTCCCAATGTGTTCACAGCATCATGTTGAAAGAATAACATCGAAACTGCTTCACTGTACCTGTTAGGTCTCTCTGCTGTCATTGCTCTAAATGCTGCTTTGCTCCACCCTCACCCCGCTGTCAGCTTTGTAAAAGCCAGAGGCTACAGCTCCCCATGAGGGACCTTTGCATGATTTCATCAGCGACAGTGATGCCAAAGACTTTTGAATTATTGAAACCAAACATCTGCATTGTTGTTTACTTGTTTTCTCTTTCCTGATTGAAAATTCATCTGCCAGAAAAAACATCTTCTCCTCGTGTTTTGTTTTCGCTCTCCATCCCTTTGTGTTTTTATGTATGAGTGTAGCTTTTCTTCTTATTGATTTTGGACTGAATTCCCAAATGCCAGAGGAGAAATTGTATGAAAAGTATTAATTTGAAGACTGAGACAGCACATGCATGATGGTATGAGAGATCACAAGATCCCTGCTGACACTTAATTTCTAATTCCTGCTTCAGGGCGATGTCTGTCTCCAGCAACAGCAGTAGCCTTGTTTTTTGAACTATTTGTTTTTCCTTAAATACATACTTTATGTCTCACATAATGTGCAGCTGGCTGGATTCTCTGGCTGTATTAGCTTACATTTTCATAATGTAGTCAGTGTGATGGCAGCAATGCTAGAAAATGCTTCTTTTGTGCCGTTTGATTAATTCATGTTTTGCATTTAATGTATTTTTAAACAGTACAATAGTGCTTGCAGATGCCTTCGTACTTTAGAATCAACGTGTTAACCTTCAGCTCCACAGCTGGTACTGTTATAGTCTGGTGCTGTTATTAAAACATAAAAAACCTGTAGAAACACACTAAGAAATTAGTCGCTAATGAGAATTCCAATCATTGTTCATGGAGACAAAAAAGTGTGTCTGTCAGTGAGCAAAAATAAACATTTGACAAATGTGTCCGAAAGTGTATTTTCACTCCACCCAAAAACCTGCTCTACTTTTTTATGCATTTGTAGAAGGTAATTAGACGCTGTGACTTCTGAATCAATCGCTCATCAGTGCCTCTCACAGATACTGTCAAACATAAATTTGATGGTTTCACTGATAAATAATATGGGATGCGAAGGTCAGCGACATTCCGTGGAGTACATCTCCAATTAAAAAGCACAGACAGGTATTAGAGCTTGCTTAAATGAAAGTTATCTTTGCAATTACCCTGCGCTTGCTTATCTCTGGTGATATTGGCACATGGCAGCACAGAATAATGATGAGACGGGGTGACATTTGGCTGTCCTTGTTCTGTCCTTTCCCCACTTCAATAAAAATGTAAACAATGTTTACAGTTTGTCCTTAAAGGCCCGAAACTCCTGACACAACACTTTTATAATTTACATAGATGGATGGATGGATGGGTGGGGACAGCATGCCACGTTTGATTATTTAATTGAAAAAGAAAAAGGTGATAAGATGAAATTGTTACATGAATCATATTTGACCTGTCCGCATCAGAACATTTAAATTACTATTATTATCACTGATGTTTTAGCTCTTTAATAATAAGTTGAGTTAAGCCCACATCATCCCGTATTTTGAGGTCCTACTTCCAACACTTGAGCTGTATTCCAAACTTTAAAGCTCCATCGTGCTGCACAAGGACACCACTCCAAAGGTCTAGCAGCAATCTATCATGGGACTTCAGAGCACCTGCTGGGACCCAGATGTGCTGTGGCACTTTTTTACAGGGTGGCTGGTGGAGCTCTCCCCGAGGGACTCAGCCTACAGCTGTGACAGTGGCTACAGTGCGTCTGCCTCATCTACACACTCGAGCCCTTCCCTGCTGGTTTACATACAGATGTGCGAAGAAGAAAAAAAAAACCCAGTTCGGAGCGCTCATGCATGCGCCCGAGCTTTATGAATGTAATATGCATGTAGGAGGATAGAAATCTGAAGCACATTTGGGAAGAGGCGTCGGATAGAGAGGGCAAATCACCCACACTGTAAGACTGTAGCGCAGTGTCAGACGCCGAGGAGCAGCTGGCTGCTGATGGGTAATTCTCCATCCAGCTACAGCAGGAGCATACAATAGTGATGAAATGAATGAGCAGACTGATCTCTCACTAATATCACTCTGCTGCCACTCATTTACACTGCTGCTGATGAGTCAGTCTCTTTAGAGTTCATATACATGTATTACAACTTTCAATTTTAATCCTGGATTTTTTAAAGATGTAAATGGGTCTATATTTTAGGGTGAGGACTCGCATCCATCATTGAAAAATGAAAGTCAAAGGATGTTATGCACTTATATTTGTGCAGTAGAATGTTCTGTAAGATTGCAGCAATGTATTGACACAGTAAGACAGCCAAACATCCGTTTATGAGAAATGAAATACTCAATGCTCACATATTTCTTTCATATAATCATCTGTAAGATTGCAGCAATTTGCATCAGAATATGCGAGCTAATATGCTCCAAACTCATTGCTACCCTATCTAGATGTACGTACTTTTTATGATTACAGCTAATTACCACAAAGGACATATGTTGCTGCAAATGCTACCATGCTACAGGATGTTGTTTATCCTGTTTATTGCAGACAGCACGGGTGTAAGTGAGTCACTGGAGGGGAGGTATTTGCAGAACCTTTGCCAGGTCATAAAACCTAGTGTTTGTCCCCAGAAAGACGGAAGCATGGGAGCAGAAAGACTTTCTCAGAGGAACAATGCCTCGCTGATTCAATTTTTTCACCGGTTGATGGTCACCGTGCTGCCTACAGTGTCCCATTTAAGAGCCGCTATTTGCTTTATATGGAGTTTTCATGCATTCGGCTGTTTGTGCATGCAGCCTGATGCATCCTTTGTGGCTCCTCATTGCACCATATGCATGTCCTTTATGTTGTGCCGGATTTTTTAATGTTTGAACCTCAGAGTGAAATATGTAATGATGTTTTATCTGATGGTCTTATAGAGGCATCTGCTCCACTCTTTGTTAATTTGATGATTAAAAATAGTCCTCAGGGGATTTTTCAAATCACTTGTTCCCTTTGGTGTACCCGAAACACAACACACAGTTCTGAGACTTTAACCAGATGGAGGATTTGAGTGTTTTGTCTCTTCATTTATTTGGCAAAGAAATGCTGAAGAGTAAAACCTGTGGTGTTTAAACATTGTAAATCAGACCTGTTGTTGACCTGTAGCTGACCTGAAGGCAGCAGAAGCTGAAAATGAAGCGAATGCATCCAGAGTTACAAACTAAACAAAAAAACTGTCAGAGCATCTCATCCCGCACTGATCGCCGTTAAACAAAAAGTTTATAGCCAGTAAATTCCTGAAAATGCGGAGACAGAAACACAAACTGTCACATGAAGGCAAATGGCCTGGAAGCCTCTAAACAACCAACCAAGCACTGTCATTTGTCGAGAATCTTGCCAGCAGCCACCCAGAGGCTCAGCCTGTGTAAAACAGACATTTGCCCACAGGCCTTTTTCGTGTTTCTCTCTCTCTCTTTTTTCTAAACTTTTCTTGTAATTTATGTTCTGGAATCTACCACTACCTTCACACCTGCTTGTGTTGCTGCGGATTGTGAAGGCGTCTGCTTTTGTTAGAAACCAGGGCAGGATGAGCGCGATGAAAGATGACCTAAAGTTCTCTCTACAACTCTGTCCGGTTCAGTTTTTTTGTTGTTGTCCTTCAGCGTTTTGTAAAGGACTATATAAAAAAATAAAGAATACAGGAAAAACACACAAACAAAAAGATAGAAAAAAGATAAACTGACTTGCGTACACGAGATTGGAGTCCAAAATTGTCCCTCTTACGATGATGCGGCTCACATGTTTGCTTGCGTCCTACTTAATGCAGCACCGGCTACTTTTCTGTCTCTATTTATGAGCATGAGCCAAACAATAACACATCTGCAAACCAGTTCACACAGTACAGTATGAGCACAATGCTTCATATAAATACAATATCTCATCTGTGACAACAACTCATCCACCTTCTCTCATTACACTCCAGAGATTCTTTCATCAGACTCCTGTTGTTTTGAATACACAGATTATAACTCGGATAGAAAAACTGACAGAGCAAAAGCTTTAAAAAATGACTTCCTCTTGTCGTCATAAATAAGTGACTCTTTAAGGAAAACAATGCTTTCTCATCATCGTGATTTAAAGACCCTATGTGAGACGATTTGTACCAAGTTTGAAAGATTGGCAGGATATTTTCAGATGTCAGTGCACATCTTTCTCCTGCTGCTTATGAACAGTGTTGGGCTAACACGTTACAAAGTCATCCGTTAGTACTTTATTTATCCCCCAGGTGACATGATCCATCAGCTGTTTCTCAGAGAACGTGCTGGAATTTGTAACTTATTAGACGATGCCCTTAGAGGTCCCGTTCGATCCATTGTTAAACGTAAACCCTCCTCATCACTTTCACAGTCCAACATGTTTGTACATCAACGATGACGCGAATCAGTCAGAATCAACGTAAAACAGCTACTCGGTCGGCTTACCTGGGAAACCACCCTGCAGTAGGCGTAGTGATACTGGATTGTTCAAAAGAGAAAATAGTGCCAAAAAAAATGGCGCAGTTTATGAAATCCTAGGACGAAGACTTCGAAATGGATCACCATTGCCTGCGTGTTGTTTATGTAGGGTAAAACCTTTTGGTTTTATAACCCTGGCTTCTTATCGGAACTACTTATTCTACATTCAGAACAAGACAGAACTCCGACCACGGGACTCGCTGAGTAAGCTAATAGCTTTGCATCCACTACACTACTAGCAAGTATTTCATACAACTTGGTGTCCAAAGATCCGAACTATCACTTTAACATTCAATGTCACAATAAAAATACAAAATACTTCAAACTAATACAAGAGCAATACTATATAACAAAGAAAAGGCAGTAGAAACATATATGAATGTTAAATGATAATATCAGTAATATTTAGTTATGATATGATATACAAGATATAATACAATAGGACTGGATATATTATAATATAATAATATCACACATAACACAACAGATATAAATATATATGAACACATTCAAGTTTTCAAAGTAGATGTACAAAATAGACAGAGCAAAAGTGCAAAGAGATTTGGTCCACTTCGGTGGCTGTAGGTTTGGCATGGGCAGATGTGTTGTAGAGCCTGATTGAGGCAGGTAGGAAAGACCTCCTGTATCTTTCTGTGGAACAGCAGGGATGGAGGAGTCTGTTGCTAAAATTGCTCTTCAGATTGTCCAGCAAGTTATGTAGAGGGTGGGAGTCATTGTCCAAAATACTCAGGAGTTTCTCCAGTATTCTAGCCTCTACCACCTCTTCCAGTCTAACAAGCTGCAGGCCCACAGCAGACTCAGCCTTCTTTATAATTTTGTTTACCCTGTCCTTTGCTGTGATGCCTGCACCCCAACAGCAACTTTTCTGTTGTAATGAGTAATGTAACGTGTTAGTTCTGCAATACAAGTAATCCGTTTTTTAGTTGAAAAAAACTGGGAAAAAATGACCGTATCTCCCAGAAGCACTGTTTCTGTTTCTCTCCTAGCTGCGTACCAGCGGAAGGTAAACACAGCTGTGTCAGTGCGCATGCGTAGCGCGATGGTAGAGAGGAGAGCATTTACTTTGTGGAAATATTCCCATTATTTTGAAATTTTGGGGACAAGAACAACATCACTGTGAAGTGTAAGTTGTACCTGGAGGATAAGGGCGTGTCAGCTGCTTTTTCAAATTTGAAGAAGCATCTGCAGCTAAACACAGCTCCGCAACACTGATGGCGACTAAGGCCGGAGATCTACTTGCTTTTTAACATTGCGTTCGTGTACACAACCAGCTGCGTCATGAACGTAATTGTTCACATATTTGTCTCTGCACTACGCGTGTTACTGTACAATACCTCTAGAGGGCACACCAGAGAGCTCAGGCTGTATGCAACTGCCTCTGAGATCACGGCCGAAAAAGCGACAGTTTTGTGTGTTTGGTGGACAGAACACACCGTCGGCACTGCCCCCACTCTGTTTCTCCAACATGTACCCCCCTGCGCGGACGCAACGGTCACGGACTTGTTTCCATTTAGTTTTGCAGGTTTATATGTCGACTTCAATAATGGAACTTATCTGTCGCCAGCTGTTTTGACAGACATGTTTGTTATGCAGTTGCAATGACACATCGTACAGATGTGGGTAATTGCAGACTTGGTTTATCAGCTTGTCTTCAGAACTGTCTGCTATTGTTGTCCCTGCTTCTACGGGCCGTACACTAGGCTATTCAGTGACGGTAGAGTCAATTCAAAGGTAGACGTACAATAGGCTGCACGCGGTCCTGACAATTTAACCTACATGAGTAATGAGTCGCAAAGGCGGATTAGTTTTCGGTGATGCTAAAGTAATCTCACCCGTTACTCTGTAGGTAACGCAGTAACATAACAAGTCACTTTAAATTGCAATAACATTATAATGTAAGTTAGCAGTAGCAGTGTAGTTTATTCACACTCCATGTATCCACTGATTGGGTAATCACAGCTACAGTTACATTACAGCCTTGAAACTAGATGAGGCGGACAGTAGTTGCATTCATGTTGCACTTTTTTAGTGTATTTCTGTTGAAAAGGCTGGTAATTGAATTAATTGTAGAGGGACGATCATGTTGTGATGTTGACCTACTGTTCCGTCTCAGGTCAACTGAAACGGCCCCATTTTTCATTAAATAAATTTGAGTGGTTGTAAAATTTCGTTTGGATTTGTCATTAAGGAGGTGGTGGTGGGTCCTGAGGCTAGACCAGTTGAGAACTGCTGCTTCAGAAGAACACTCACCAGGTTAACTCAAAATTCTTGGTTGGAAATTTTCTATTAATGACATGGTTTTCACAACTTTCTGTCTTTGCTAACTTTGGTTTTGGTATGAGGACAAAGATTCACATATTTGCTTGATTTTTCAGTTATCTGTGGCGACAGATGCTGTGTGAGAAAATAGCTTCATAAAAAGTGCTTTGAAACATGTTTTATAAGTCCGTGCTTAATGTTTAACAAAAAGGTTCCAATTACCCTTGAGCATAATTTCAAGTGGTTTTAATTGGATTATCAAACCAAGGTTTGGGGATTATCTATGTTTAATCAGAACAATTGAAGTCCATTTCATTAGGTGGAGATATTACCATGACTTTTCTTTTCTTCTATTTTTTTATGTTCCTTTTATTTAAATTTTGGCAACTGAAACAATTTGGTTAAGGTTAGGGCTTCTGGCTGCATTTTATAAAGAAATAAAACAAGGGTTTATCTAACTTGAAGTGGTTGCCAGTGTTTGTGTGACTGTTATTCTCTGGGTCGTAAATAGAAATATGTCCCTTACCTTGCTGTGAACCTGCAGTCATCTCACCACTTCTTTATTTCTGCTCTGCTGACACGTTATCTGGTCGGATGGGTGCATGTGCTCACATGAGCAATAATAACAGCTTTATGGGTGCCTTGGTTTCCGTGACTGGTGTTAATTGTGTGTTGTCTTGTACAAGAGACCAGCCAGACAGAGCTCAAGTGTTAATGGAGGGTAATGTATTTATTGCTGATTTGTGCTACTACAAGAGCTCACATGCACAGTGTGACTGCAGCTTATCTTCTCCCAGCAGAGAAACAAGAACCTTAATGTTTATTATGGATATTGCATTTATCTTTGAAGTCTACCACTATTGTTGCTCTTTTGCATGTTGTGTGAAGCATGATGGGAAAACCCCAGATTAGATCGTGTCTAACAATATGCCAATGGAAAAGAAGGAAAGATGGAAGAAAGAAGAACAGAAATACTTTAATGTCGGAGTGTAATAGTGATCTCTTGACAAACATAATGTCCAGTTTTATGCAGGGTTCTCAAAACTGTAGAAAACACTTAATTCAAGCACTAAAACACCCTGATGTCCCATATGTGCTTTGCTTACTTTACAGGCTCGTTCAACTTCAGAATGTGGATGGTGAACGGATTGAGAAAGGCCCCAAGCATGCAAGAGGCAGAAGGTAAGGATACGTCTCTGACGTACAATACTAAACATCCATCAAAGGGCTGATACGCTTAAAGACACATATGGAAAACAAGTGCCTTAAAAAGTGGTGGAAGAATAATAATAATCAGTAAAGCCTGCAAAGAAACCCAAATCTTCAACATATAGTAACATAGCAGAGTGCTGAACCCAAGAATGTTAGCATTTGATCGCTCAACAACACTTACATAGAGAACAAATGTTTGCTGCTTACATCATATTTGGTTACATTAGAGCAGAGGGTTTAATTCATGCACAAATTGTTTGTAATGCTGGTGAGTTTTTGTGCTACTGTGCTCTCCGTAGATGTGTTTGCTGAACAAATGCTTGCATACCTACAGTAGGTAAAAGGAGCGCACATGCTCCTTAAATCTGTCACCCAAACCGCATCTTTGAATATACTTTCTTCACAATATGAAGATTTTTAGCAAATATCATTATAGGCTCTGCTGTATCTGGAAACTGGCAACAGGTATAGGTTTTTTGTGGAAGTACATTAGACGTAAAAAGGCCAACCATATATAAAGTACTGAGTTCACTGCATCTCCTCAACTGATCTGCATCTAAAGGATCTAAAAACACAGACAATGTGTGCATTAGTCATTAAAGATGGCTCAGGCTAATGATAATGGCATTGGATGAACTTGCCAAGTCCAAAATTCACTCTTTGGCTCACCTGCCAAAAACTGGTAAACTAGAATAATGGATGCCAGGAACACTGGCCAAAAAGATTCTGTGTTAATTAAATATTTGCATATTTGTTCTTCATTATGAAGCCCAATTTGGGTCAATAAAACCAAATGTCCCTCTCTCAGTTCACAGCCAGACTGGCAGCTGACTGTCATTGATTTTTTTCCCCATTCAGACATATTTTAACAGCACTTAGCATTTTGTTTCAGACCCCACCCAACACTGCTCATTTACTTATCTTAGTTTTACTGTTGCCGCCATTACTAGACTACATACATGCAATTTAATAGCCGCAAACCTTGGAACCCATTGGCAAACATCTGGTGATGATATAGCCTCTGGGAGCGACGGGCAACTTCTCAGGGCTTCCTGTGTAGCCAGCAGTAAGCGACTTTTAGCCAAGACTTCCTGCATTGTTTGAGCTCCAACGAGCAACTTGAGAAGCAGGAATGGGGTTGGAGTTAAGATATGGATACAGATGTCTGTTTATAGATTTAATATAAAGCTGAATTGATGTCAGATGACTGCAGATGGGAGCCAGGACTATGGTGGATTGTGTTCCGCTCCTTTTGGTGCGTTCCATTTGTACTCAGAAGTCGGATTTTCCGAGTTCCCAGTCGGAAAGTTTAACTGGAACGCCCCCTGAAGTCGGAGGAACCTCACCAACCCCAACCTGATAATCTCTGTGCATCAACAGTCAATGAAAGCTGTATTATTAACTGTTTATTATGACTTCTGTCTCATTTGTGTCTCATTAAATCAGTCGTACTTACAGTACTGTCCAACTTATATTTGTGGACATGTTATGGTGTTTGTATGCGTAAAATACCGCTAAATGCATTGTTATCCACTGGTAATGCTAATAATGGCTAACCTGGCTAGAGCTATCCACGCATATAGCTACTGTTTATTAGCCCTTCTGTCTCATGTGTGTTATTGACTCAGTCGTACACACAGTACTGTCCATTTTCTATCTGTGAACATGTCCTAATGTTTGTTCTGTAGCTGTCTGTATTCCAAGAGAACAACAGCACAACAACTGTTTTACTGGAGGCTTCCAACTTGTTTTTCCGACTTGTACTGGAATGCGGTAAACTCGGATGTGACCTCATTCCCAGTTCTGACTTCCCAGGTAAATGGAACGCACCATTTTGACTGTTTTTCCTGCATGCAACCAAAGCCTGCTGATACGTGATTGGTCAATATTATTCGGACTACAAAGACACCACAAATGGAAACCAGAACACTTCCGTTACCATTGCCTGGTCCTGCGGCAACAGATTCTACATCTTTATGCAGAATCTTTAAAGTGAGATTAAACAACCTGGAGTTTACAGCCAAAGTACCAACTTCCAGAATCTTCTGAGTTTTTAAAAGCTGAATGTTTCTCCAATCTTTTCTATTGCTTGTTTTTTTATTTGATGTATGATGTTCGATTCTCTTCCTCTTACTAATTGGACTCTCAGTGAGGCGGTGAGTGTAGAATCAGATTTGGAGGGGAGATGTCAAAATCTGTGATATGATGGCTCAAAGTCAGCTAACCATACAGCTGAAGGGTGCTTTAATAAGGTCTCCTTGAAGACACAGAAAGTCTTTGAATCTTATTGTTACTTTTTTAACAGCATCAGTGAACGATGAAGAGTTAGCCAAAAAGTAAGCTGCTGTTTAGTGGTTTTATATTATATTGAGACACTGTGTCATTTGTCTGAAAATAATACTGTATTAAGTGACAAGTAGAAGTTTGTGAACGCTTAAAAAAGCAGGGAAAGAATGCAGCAAACTAAAGTGACAGTGATATCAAAAGGTGTATCGCTAAAGGCCGCGAGGATATTTCATCAAAGTTTTGTCTTACACAAAGTGGGCAGGCGTCTTTAAATGTATCACTTTCAGCATCGTTGTCATCGTGACCTTATCTAGTTTAATCACAGGAAGAGAACGGTGTCTTTGAAGAGTAAACAAGCTGTAGAACACATCATGTTTTTTTATGTATAAATAACGCGAGAAAAATAGACTTTTAAAGGAAATAAATAAATAATGATCTTAAAACGCACTACTTTCATCCGTCTTTGAGCTACGGCATCGCATATAAAAAGCCGAGTATTCCTACCATTATACACCAGCACGGATTCTTCAAATGGATTGAGACGCTTTAAAAACTATGGTTCTTGCTGCCATTTTAATGGCAAATTTTCTTGCAACTTTACCAACAACCACAGAGAGAAAAAGGGACATGAAAGTGAAGGCTGCTTTGTTTCACAAGCTGCTGCTCTCATGGGTTCACCGAGACATACGGTTACTGCTTTTTTAGTCTGCTGGAATCTTCTGTGTGGGCCTCCATCATTATAGCTGACATGTGATAGAAAACACCAGTTTTGTGCAGTGCGTGTGGAATGTAAGATGAAAACCGTATATGAACGATGGCAGGGCCAGCATGTTGGTAATTGCAGTTTTCTGTCTCAGTACATAGAACTGTTTGTGCATCAGATTAAAGTATATCATCAAATCAGACAGGGACTCTGAAATCTTAAAAGAATAAAAAGAATTAATCTCTTTATTGAATGCAGCATAGAAGCATTATCGCTGCCCCGGAATAACCCTCGCTGCCACATCTGTCCTTAAGACTAACTTTTCACTTTCAAATTAAATTGAAATCTATCAGACGCTATAGCAACAGAAACCACGGTGGATATGATCACTGGATCCAGTTATTCCTATAATGCTCGGGATAAAATGTCAATGGGCATTAGCTAATTTCATCAGTGATGCTTTTTATTAAATTCTTTTAAAAGCCATTCTGCTTTCCTTGCCAAAGATGTCATATTAATTTAAGGCTGGAGACCTTGAAAGAAGGATAACCCAATTGTACATTAATATGGTAAGTATGTGGTACGTTTTGAAGGAATTAAAAGCACACGCAGCAAAATATAGCCTCTCATACAGAGATACTCGATGCCTTTAAAGTCCAAAAGGGGTACTTATTTTATTTTAGGACATTTAATTAGCTAGAATTGGCACTTTTGTTATAAAACAATGTCTTCTTAAAGGAAATATAGCCTTTTAATGTGGGCTACACGGGGCTGCAGATCATGATGTATGTTCCTATGTGTTCTTGCACCTCTGTAGATCTTATGACTTAATAATTAATACCTGTTGTTTAACACTATGTTGTTATTCACGGATTCCCCCCCCCCCCCCCCCCCCCCCAAATGAGAGGTCAAACTATCATCCCAGATGGGTTGACATTTCTCACTATCGCTGCAGAAAAGCCTCCATCAGTCAAACCCCCCCGCATGTAAAACCTTGAGCAGCAGCTTATGCTGTCTTGTGTGTGCACATCCGTATACATCGCTATCGGTTCTTATTAAAAAGGAAGATGAGATGAAATATGACACCTTTCTTGTTCCCACTCACTTCCACACTTCTTGTCTGTTTGCACGGTTGCTATGGTAACAAGCGTAGCGCTTTGCTCGCCCTGATTCCGGTGCCTGAGTTAATGCGGCAAACTAGTAAAGAAAGTTATGTAATGCAGAGCAGCAAACTGTTTGATTAGGTAGTTGTTTTTTTTTAAATCATGCTCCAGCAAACAAGCGAAGTTGACAACTTGCAACTGTTTTTTAACAACAGCTCCAGATGCAACTGTTTAAACAGGTTATGTAAAAGAACTAACACAGAAGTGTTGATTGATTTATTCAGCTCACCAGATGCATTTACATAACTATACTTTAGTATGTGTGTTTCAGTGTTGGGGGGCGAGAGAGTGGGTCGTCCTCCACTCGTAAGGTTGGTGGTTTGATCCCCAGCTCCTCCAGTCCACATGTCAAAGTGTCCTTGGGCAACACTGACCCCCAAATTGCTCCCAAAGGCATAGCATTGGTGTATGAACGTGTGTACGTGATAAGTTGATCAGTTGATCCTGGCACATAATAGTGTATGAATGTGACATGTAGTGTAAAAGTGCCTTGAGTGGTTGAAAGACTAGAGAGGCGCTATGTAAGTGCAGGGTATTTACCATTTGTTAACAATGGCATAACCTACTATTTTTGCTTGTGGATTGCAAAGACTGAAAGTAAACATTTGAAATAGATAATAATCTAATTGTGTTCTTTTTTAGAGTTATTATTTTCTTCCATGATATAATCATTACTGTATCATTTATACTCCACAGAGTTCCCAAAATGCACTAAACAAGACAGTGAACTACAGCAGATCAATGTTAATACTTGCAGCTATGGCACCCATTTTGAACCCTTAATAGTTTTAGTCTGGGTTTAGTCGACGAAAATTCAAAACATTTAAGTCCAGTTTTAGTCAACAAAAAGTCACCACATTAGTCAATAGCCCCTCCAGTCTCCCTCTTCTCGTTTTGACCTGTTTGCTTCTTAGACTTTAAATTTCAGCAGCTCATCCATACAGTTAAAGAACGATGAAGACGCAGCATCGAAAGATTGCTTTCCATCATGGCTTCTCATTTAAACAGTCTGACAGCAGCAGACAGCCGGTGATCGCTCCTTTTCGTGTGGGAGAAGTGTCACATGGCGTGTAATACGTTCCTTTTTCTGTGAGCGCGCACAGAGCCTGAAGCAGAAGTTAACAGAGAATGTGCACAACCACCTTTGTGATACCTGTAATCTCTAACCAGGTTACCAAGTTACAGGAATGAGTTGCTTGACAGATTAGACGCACAGTTGGGGGAAATATGTATTTGAATGTCCGACAGCCCACCACTGACATTTTAGTCCCGTCCGGTCTCGTTAACGAAAACAAAAGATACGTGTCTTCAGAGTTTAATTATCAGCGGCCTATTTTTAGCTCAACATTTTTCATCATTATGAAATGCAGATAACATTTAGGTATTATGTATTTTCTTCACAATATTTTCACAGTAAAAGTAAGACTAAGGGTTACTGTTGTGACTTGGCTGTAGGCCTGTTCTCCCGCTGTGAAACACCAGCCACGTCACCATCATGTCAGCGTGCTGCAGGTCACACTGTGTGGATGAACAAGGGCTAAAAGGCCATGAACAGATCACTGACACTATTGTGATCTGTAAGATAACATGACGTCAAACAAGCCTGGGTGAGCAGTGAGCAGGTATTATAGTGACATTAATAAACTGCAGAGAATGAATCGAGCATGATGGACACAAACACAGGAGGTAATTTGCACCTGGGTATGTTCGAGTTTCCATGTTGTTGTCTTCCACCAAATTCAGACCACAGTCTAATTAATGCAAAGTGATATTGGCCTACAATTGCCATTTAATCCCACAGAGCTCCACCAGGGAAGAGGGTGAATCTTCACTTAAAATAGTTGATGACTTTGTTGCCACAAGGCAAAAACAATTGCTTGACACTCAGATTGTGACTTTTAATTTAAAAGAAGTGCCAGTAAACAGAGAAGGCTGCGTGATACACCAGTGAAATTATGGACCTTAACAGAGCTGGAGGGCATGACAAAGAGAAGAGACAAGAAAAAAAACCTTTACTCCTCATTTCCTTGGGTTGAGAAATTAAACGAGGAGGGCAATAAGGAAGCTGGTTTCAACGGAGAGTCTCCGCAGATTTCTTAAAATGCCCCCAAGCAATGCATGAGAGTGACTGCTGATATGAATGTTTTTTTAATATATTTTTAGCTGCTTTTCATTGTCTGAAGTTATGAAAAGAAGCATATTTCATTACAATAAATCAAAGTACCTGAGCCTGGGAGGTATTATTGGTAATCACTTTAAACATTTGAGCAAAGGTGCTAATCTGTAGCCTCAATTTGCTGAATCTGTGAAGGAATGTGTGAATCACACGACAGAAATAATCTCTTAACCCCAAAATATAGTTAATTGATGTCTAATGTAAAACAGCATTTTGTTTTTGCCAAATCTGTGTATATAAAGCTGGCTAGCAAAGGCATACAAGGGCTGGGAAACATACTGTGACTGATATGCATTTGAGGGAATGACAGAAAGGGAGAGAAAAAATAAAGGCAAATAAATGAACAGAAGCAGCGACAGAAGGCAGAAGCGCCCTTTATGTTTTTGGAGAACATAGAGGATCATGTTTCTATCTGTATTTATTACAACATCTAATCACAAATCTGAAGCTGGCTCGCATGGCACAGAGTCAGACGTCTCCACACTCTCAAAACACATCCCTTTTGACTCTTGTTCTTTGATGTAATTATACGCAAACCAAGATGCACATGTAAATGCAATTAACGCTGTGTGCTGTTAACATGTAGGGTGGCGAGGTCGATCTTTTTCAAGCTGCATTTAAAAGCTGTCAAAGTAAATGTTCTTGCAGGTAAAGTAAGAGATAATGTATGGTGAGCACGTTGTTACAGCAGAATGAGCAGGTCTCTCTCACCCTGAAGAGGTTCCTCAACGTTATTACACGGCTGTGTTAAATACTTGATTCTGATTGGTTAATTAAACTCACAGTGAGCACTGCGTCCACAGCAACGGTTAACTCTGTAGCCTTCTTAAAATGAGCTAAGCTAGCTGTTTTTACTCCGTTTTGTAGATCTCTTTGTTGTAGCTTACAGTTTTTGGATCGTTTAACCTTTATTGCTTTCTCTCCGCTGTTTTCGTCTCTTTCCTGTTTTTCCCCTCTGTAAACAGACTGACGTCAAATTTACCGGACTTCTTTCAGCGGATTTATATGATTACAGTTAGTCCTCTTGATTGTATGATTAGAGCCGCATCCCGAGATTAGAGCAGGCGCCCCATGTACAGAGGCTGCAGTCCTTGTCGCACTCTCTACTGCCAACATTTCCTGTCTATCTTCAGCTGTCCTACAAATAAAGCCAAAGGCCAAAAAAATAATCTTTAAAAAAAAAAAGAGCCGCATCCCTAGCAACGGTCTGCTATTGAGAAATAGCAGATCTCGGAATGCTGTTGTTTACCAATCAGATTTCAGTCTTTAACACAGCTGTCTAATTACTGATTATATTTTTTACCTACAATAATAACTGTGACACTGCATATTTTGAAATTCACACCACATGTAAGAGTAATTAAAAGAATAGGCAGATTTTTTCTTAAACTAGTCAGATGAATCAAAAAAAACAACAACTCTAGGAACAAAATACTGAACATATTGACCAACAGAGTCCTAATAAAGAAGTTAATTTGGAGTCAACTATTGCAAGGCCCTTGTCTATGTTATCATTGGGGGCATCATTTGTCCCCATGACCCTCCAAAAGGATAAACAAGCAGGTATTGCTGATAAATGGATCAGATAAATCTGTTCTAATCTATTAATGAAGTAACGATTGCAGCTCTAAATCAGAACTCAATATGCCTCAGAATGAGGTGAGGTTTCTCATGACTGGCTGCAGCATATGGCAACAAAGAACTTACCAGAAAAATCCATATTGATGAAGGGTCACATTAGGGGCAATAGGTGTTTTTTTAATAGTTCAATAATGATTAAAAATACGAGCCTCAAAACAATTAATGTATAGTTTTAATAATGCTGCTGTTATCAAACTGAGTCATATTTAAAATTAATTGGAAAAAAACAAATCTAGTTAAAAAGGAGCTAATTTAATTGACACAATTATGTTTTCATTATCTGCCTTTATCATACAATTTCTGTGACTTCCGTGTTCTAACATTTCTTATTTTGCAGCACCAAATTCATGATGCTCTTCTGTAAGACTGTGCTGCTTCCTGCCTACACACACCTGGATATTGCCTAAAAGTCATATCCTGCATGCTTAATGACCTCGTTTAACGGAGGGGAGGTGAAGGTGCTCTTAGCCTGCCACATTTTCCTAATTGTTTTTTAATTACACCTCAGACTGTATCATCTGCAGTAATTTGAGACAGCCGGTCAGTTTCCTGATAGTGATTAAAAATTAACATCAAATGAGGTGAAGTTCTTTTTCCATCTTGATCCGTACCAAGTTTCCTAAATAAAGGAATTAAGAGTTTGGAGCACTCAATTTTATGCACTTAGCAATGGGAGCCTTTTGGTTTTAATTGTGTAGTTGTGACTTTTCTTGTGCTTTAACATATCAGGGACCATAATGCGCTGCCCTTGTTTCATGTAATTATCACTAAGCCCACATGCTAGCACACACTGCCAGCATATCAAGGGTTATTGCAGCTCCATTTCATAGAGACTCACTTGCATGTAGAGCCTGTCAGTCTGGGCTGAAGCGTGTATTCTTAGCTACAGTAGTGGAGAGAATCTGAGGCTGAAGATCTTATGGCATACTGATGACGACACCGAGTTCCCTGCTACTCTGCAATCCGCGCTTGCTGGGAACATCCAGCTGTTTCTTCAGTCGACTTCAGAAGATGATGACCTTGAAATGGGAAGCAAGGCACCCTTCTTCTCCTGTACCCATTGATGATTTCAGAGAGTTTCCCCCACTGTCCTGCAAAAAAAGGATTCCCGGTTAATATCTCAGCCACTGCAGAATGCATTCACCTCCCCATGCCGGCACACGGATCTCTCGGCTGGAAACTTGGCTGCATGCTTCTGGGTGCATGTGACTACAGACAGACTTCAGAAAGGCTCCTTTTATTGGCAGGTTTTGGCATTTGGTCAAATAAGGTTGGCAGGAGACCTTGTAGCAAAAGCCACAGGTTCTAATTTTTCTCACTCCAGTAGAGTGTCAGTGATATCTGAGTAATTCCACTGTGGCGTTTGTTATTTTGATAAAAATATTGTTATGCATGCTGTAAGTGCTATAGGTAGCGGGTGAAGTGTTCTGCTTCTCCAGCAGTGATAAAGAGATGGTGAAATATCTCACTTAAATCTACCTCCTCACTTCTATAGCCTGCGGCTATATGACCAAGCCCAATGTCTCAAAGTAAATCAGCTCTGTTTGCAGGTAAGATGTAATTCCCTTTAATTACACAGCGGCTAATTTAGCCGATGTGAAAACCTGAAGGAACATTGATCCATATTTTAATGTAAACCAGCATGTTTAACTCATAAGCTAATGTCAAACAACTGCTTATGTTAGCAGTCAGCCGCTTTCTAGCTAGAACTGCACAATATAATAGGGCAGGTGTAAAGTTCTAGCTAAGCGTAATCTTGGCCAGGAAGTAGCTAATGCTAACTTTAGTTGTTGTCTAATGGTATGCAACGGGTTAAAAAATATGTTGATTTAACCTTGAAATTAGCCAAATTTCTCCTTGATATTTTCAATTGTCTGCTAATATTAAATTACAGCTGAAGTTTGCATCCACCCACTTAGCTAGATTTACAGATTGAGTCTTGCAAGATTCCGTTGGGTTACCAAATCTATTTATTTAACCTTCATAGTTGCCAAATTTGTCCTCCATATTTTCACTATTAATTGTCTGCTAATGTTAAAAAACAGCTTAAATTTGCATTCAGCTGCATCCTAGCTAGAATTACTGTTTGAGAGTCTGAAGTGTAAATTGCAAGCTCAGAGAAATCTTGGTTAGGAAGTGGCTAATGCTACCTTTAGTTGTTGTCTAACAGTAGATAATAGGTTGCCAAATATGATTTAACCTTGACATTTGCCAAATGTATCCTCCATACATGTCTGCTAATGTTAAACAACAGCTTAAGATAGCATTTAACTACATCCTAGCTAACATTACTATTTTACATACAGTAGGAAATTAAACTCCTAGCTAAGGGTAATCTTTGCTAGGATGTGGGTAATGCTAACTTTGGGTGTTCTCTAACGATAACTATGGGTTATCAAATATGTTGATTAAACCTGAAAACCAAATGACAAATTTCCCTCCAGAATGCACCTTTCAGTAGTCTTTTTAGCTGCTGATCAGAGAGTGTTTCTAGGTTTCTTTGAGTGTGTCCCAGTAGTGTGTTTTTTTCAGGTACCAATTTTGATATAGTTTTAACCACATCTTGTCCCCTTTATCGTGTGACTCTTCTTTCTTGTTGTTACACAGCAAAATGAAAAAGGCCTTTCTGTAAGTGAATGCAGCTTGGTTATTGTACAGATATTTGTAGTATAATCATTCTTAAGACTGTTTCTATGGATGCTTGTTTGGGGGTAACATGTAACTCATACAAAAGAGTACCAGCCTGTGTTGCTTGGCCTTCATTAGCCGAACAAGCAGGTGAAATTATCAGCGTGATGGCTTATAGATCCTGCTCGAGAGCTCTATCTCTGCTCAAGGACTTGCTGTTACAGTCTTAAACTAAAGCTGCAGTGGCGGTGAACATTTCCAGTTAATGGTAAAGAAGTCAGATGTCTGAAAGCCCACAGAAAGCATGTATACTTTTCTCCTCGTTTTCTCATCCCCGCTGTGCTTTCATTATGTGTCAATCTCGACTAACTCCACTGAAGTGGAAGCAGTCAATATCAGCCGGTTCTGTACCATGTGAAGGGTGAACTCTAATCGTACACTGTATTGGGTGCACTGGTCCTCTAAGGGATGGCTCATCTTTCAAATAACATGTGTTGAAGCAGAAAGAACAGGAACCTTGATTGCTTTTAAAAACCTTGAGAATATAGTCGCTTAAAGTAAAATATTTGGGCTCTGAAGGTCGGAACCTAATAGGGATTTCAGTTTTATTGTTGTTAATCAGAACCAGATAATTGTTCAGTCAAATATTATGGGACAAAATGTAACATTGTTTTATCCCAACAACATATTAAAACACATTAAGCTTTAAAACCAGCAGTCGTTAAAGTGAAGACTACATAATTATCATATTGACTCACAAGCTGAGCACAATACTATACTAAGCTACCAGAAAACCAGCTGTTTAGAGCCCCATTAGTGTGTTATTTTCATAATATGGAACTCCATCTATGATCAGTTCTTATTTAAATGCCTTTGATATCCTTAATTCACTAAGTATGCAGTGTGGGGAAACAAAGTTGTCAGCAATTGGCTTCCCCAGTGAGGCAGCATACTGTAGCACAGCTACATTGGCAAACCCATTAGACTACATTGTTGAATGTAATAACCAAATGATGGTTGCTGCTGGTGGTAATAGTGCCTTAAGGTTATAGCTGTCAGTGATCATCTCCAGCAATGAGCATTACAGGCTGAGCCCTCCCCACACCCGTCCTCCAGGACCCATAAAGGCCACCCTGCGCTTTTGTTCAGGCAATCAAGATATGCATGGACATTAGTTTCGAAAGCCAAATGGTGCAATTCAACCCTGACCTGCCTTCAGCGTAAAATGAATTGAGACTGAATTATTCTCCCCCAGTTACTTTCCTATGCAGCACCATCATAAAGAGCAGTCGCTCTAATTTCCTTTGACAAATCGTTAAAGAGCCCCGGCACTAATGTGTCAATTCGTCTCCACTCAGGCTACTTTAGCGGAGTACAGCATCCCCACTCTCACACACTCGCAGACACACGATTTAAACACTATCTCAACTGCAGTGCAATACACTATCTTGTTTACACAATACACTATTTCTTCATTACATCATTCTGCCTTTCAATAATATAACATCTTTACTGCCTCAGTTAGTTTTATAGTACGTGTTATACTATTTGCAGCGAAATAATACCACTAAGAAAAAACATTGTGCTGCATCAAACCCATTATATCTTAACACCTGTTCAAAAGGGTTATATTATGCCTTAGAATAATCACAGGCCTTAGAACCTTATTCATTACTTCATTTGTTCAGTATATGTGGTTAAAATGTTCCTCAATTAAATGTGAACACTTGTCACCCCTTCATGTTTTCCTCTGTTTGTGCTGCCGGCTTACATTATACAGAGCAGCACCTGTGAATTTGTATTGATCAAATGGAGAGACAGAGGCGGCTAAAGCCAGTTGAAAGCTGACAAAGAAACCTTAATTTCCCCAGACTGTGGGGATAGGTGCACGGAAATGACAGAGCCTCTATAGCAGTTAAATAAGGACTGACACTGTGCTTTTGATGTACCTCCTGTTAATTGTGTGCTAGACAAACCAGGTGCACCTGTGAAACTTAAAGAAAAACACCTCGCTGAAACCTTTAAGAGAAAATTAAACACAAGCTTATTTCTGTTTTTATAAAACATAGTGCCGAGACACATTTCAGGGTTGTAATCATCGAAATACGACCCCTGGGACCTTGTGATCTCATCAATGCTCAGATTTTTTTACTGCAAAAGCCCTTGAAAAGCTTACAAAATCGCTGTCTCAGTTGATATAATTTGCAGCCACTCAATCTTATTAACAGTCCTCTTGTCTTTTTTATGATTCTTGGTTTCTTGGTTTTAAAAACATATTTCATTATGAATCAAGAGAAGTCAGAAATGTTTGGTTTAGTGAGGCTCCAAACTAAATCTGCCCACACCACTTGCCCATAACTTCAAAACGGTGCCCCTTTTTTTTAAACATATAGTTGAACTTGTTGCATGAGAACCACATGTTAAAAGTGACAGTGAACCAGCTTTGATCTGAGATTTAGCATTGCATTTACAAGCCAGGTTATGTCGTCAGAAAATCAAACACAGAGGACACGATAAGCAATAAGTGTCAGGTAAGTTACTGGGAAGATGTGTTCATTTTTTTTCACTCACTGAAAAGATAATCACATTTAATCTATTGACATGTGGTAAACCCTCCACATGCAATACTTGCTATCCAAACATTTCAGAGGCGGTTGTCTGTCCAATGCAGTTTCTCCAACCCAACACAACACAAGAGCCTAATGTGAATATCATGAGCCCACAAATAAGTTGCTAACATTAGCATGCTTGGCGTACTAGCACTAAGCAGGGAATACTGTGTTCCATTTCCTCTGTTGGTGTTTGAAATGATCCCCCATTGGTTGAGACAAAAACTAGTGATAAACCAATTAAGCTCATGGTGTGCACTTTCGTATAGTTTTCAGAGAAAACATGTCAACATAATTTTGGTGAGAAGTTCCTCTTGTTGGTACACTCAGCATTCCTCACATGAAACATGCAGTGGATTTGTGGCATGCCCCTAATCTTGTTTTAATTGTGGGGGAGGGGAAGAATGATCTTCCTTTTGTGGCGGCTCTCACTCTAATGCCGCTAAGACTATTAAAATCGAACCATGGCAGAGGCTTTGGGAAGTCTTTTGTCGAGTAGATGTCGGTGCAAAAGCGATAACAAGATTGAGTTGCTTTCATGGTCAACAACAAAAGTTTGGATAATCCACCGACAGAGCAGGGGGAATGTGGTGTGGCATCAACAGGAAGGGCTGCAAGCTCCTCTAACATAGCTGAGGTGATTCCTAATGAAAATTGCACCCCAGACTTGCTGGAATACTAGCAGACATGGATGACTCAATTAACTCTAATCCCTTTAATGAAAATGCTATTTATGACAGAAATTCCAAACATAAACGTGCTCAGATTTCCCTGAAGAGTTCCACCCGGAGACACGGGTATCTTTCATGGATGTTGCAGTAATAATAGATGGAATTACCAACCAACCGACTTGGATCCATTCCTTGATTGTGCTGTATTAAGTATATTAAGTGGACAAAACTTCAATTGAGCAAAGTCCAACCATTCCACGCTGTCAAGTGTAGGTGTGGTAAATACTGTCACAAAGCCCACACAGGTGTGTGTTCCAAGTATCTTGGAACTAATACTTCATTGTAGGTGCCTGTTAATTTATTAATTTTGCTACTATCAGTCTTTGTAGTCACTTAAATGTGCATTTGGCGGCTCCACTTCACACAGTTCTCCCAGACGAGCCATCCCATGATCTATTTTTAAACAACAGAGTATTTGAGACGGCATACTGCCACATAAGCTGCATATGTAGCAACAAGGGAATGCTGCTGCTCAGGCTGAAAGTATTTAGACATCAGCAGTATGTAGCCCTTAGAAAGAATGTCTACAATCTCTAAATTGATGTTGTCGAGCATGACACGGTGGTAACTTACAGGTATTTGATATAAAACAGTGATTACATCGCAGTAAGAACCGGGCTGTGAATTTAAAAAGTGCTAAAGCTGAGCAGCCCTAGAAAATAGATCAATCATGTTACGGTACTTTTCATTAGCATATAGCCTGTGCGCTATACCTACAGCTACATAACTTAATCTTTTGACTCAAGGCACACAATTGTAATCTTATTAGTTCCACCTGTCTCCCCTCACTTGGCCAGCAGCTGTAATTCAACTCCTGTAGTAAGCGCCTTTTGTAAACTCTACAGGCTCCAGGAATCAGAAGGCATGAGCCAGCATTTTGCTTTAACAAGAACAAAAAAACCTGTTGATCTTCTCTGTGGAATTGATCGAGTCTTGTCTGCAATAAATTTAGTATGCTGTTTTATTATTTACTGCTTCTACCAATGTTTCTCACACCCTAGGTGGAACTTTTTCCACAGTTTTTCTAACAGTTCATGAACCCTAACAACAGGTGAATGGACCGGCGTGCGCACACGGGCACAGAGGATTTGTTTAAAGGCAATTAACAAGGTCTGTGTTCATATTCCCAGTCAGCATCATAGAGGGCAGGATCTGCAAAAGCAACGCGGAGAATTAGCAGGACATTGGTGCAGGAGCAACAGGTCATCAGAACACAGAAGGAACAGCTAAGAATGTAGAGAACATGCTGACATGCAATCTGGCAAACAACACAAAAAGACTTCCTCCACCTTTACACAAAGACTCCTACTGGAGATTAAGAGTGGCTAGGAAGGCAGGTAGTAGATCAATGCTAAAAAAGAATGCGCTACAGGTGTGCAGGAAACACAAAGGGGGGCTGCTGGACAGGTGAGGAATGGTCAGGCTAGAGAAAAAAATAATAACAGGGCAATCAGAAACAACAGGAAGTGAGGATTGAGGGCAAAGAATGGACAGGAAAATGGAACAGCTGTGGCCATCAAAGCTTTTATGCTCAGTATAAAATAGTTCCCAAGAAACCAAGTAAGTAGAAACTGGAAAAAACACACTGATGTGGAAATTTTCAATGAACAAAATCCAGTCACCTCAGTTGTATTAGAGTCTCAATGAAATATACTTGTGGCTAATGTAAGCATAATATAAAGCATAGATACCAACTAAGGGACAGTTAGGTATAATGCTGTACGTTCATGTACCTTGTGTGTGTGTGAACTCGACCTAGAAGGGAGCTTTCACATTAGGGACCCAGGCCCGGATCCAAATACACATGGCCCCAAAGTCTGGTTTGTTTGACTAGTTTGAACACCGTGAACTGTTCTCGGTCACGGTTCATTGATCCGTACCCGGGTCCAATTAAAAGGTGGTCTCGAGTACGGTTCATGTGTACTCGGGTACATTACGCATCAGGTGTGAAAGCTACTTTACCAAACCATGGAAGTGGACTGCTTTTTGTAACGTCTCCTCCGAAATCCGTGTTAGGGCGCAGCACCTGCTGATCTCATCCTCTGAACTGCAGGCCAGAGCTGATACCGTAGAAAGTAGGTGAGAGGGTCGTTCTTGAGATTTTCTTCAAAACATGAATAAATGTAGGCGTAGTGCGAAGATTGGCTCCATTGTATGGGCTTGGGATCATGCGATTCACACACTTTTCTACACTGGAACGACAACATAAACAATGTTCGGTATCAGTTAATGATATTCTTCTTCTTCTCCTTGTTTTTGAGGTGCATTACCGCCACCGTCTTTTTATGTATTTATTTATTATAACCTTTTATGGTCTTTCATTGCTTTTATTTTTATTTATTTATTTCATTTTCTCTTAATTTGCATTGCTTATTGCTCGAAATGCCTCTGTTCCTGTTTTGTCAGTTTTCTTCTTTTGAATATCCTCGGTTTGGCCTCATTGTTGAAAGTTCCTTAAATCTGTTTTGTATTCCGTAATCCTCCTGAGTTCCTGCCTTTGCTTTGTCTGTCAAAGCACTTCGTAAACATTCTGTTTTTAAAAGTGCTATCTAAATAAAGTTATAATTATTATTATATTCTGCTTCGGAGTCCTACCGCAAATGTACCCGGGTACAGAATGTAGGTAATGTGAAAGCTGACCGGCAGGGGAGAGGAGAGCGGGCCAATCGTACTTGGGCATGGTACAAAGCAATCGTACCTAATGTGAAAACGCCCTAAGTCTTGTGCTGAGCAGTTTTGTCGACTTACCTTTTAATATGTCCTTGAGTCTTTAATATATGCGAGCTTTGTGTAACATCGCCTTAGTAATAAAAACACCAAAAAAGCTGCTGCCCTGAGGTGTTTAATGATTTCAGACCAGTTGACCTCACTTTCTTCTAAATGATTATTATGTGAAGCTATGAGGGCAGGCCTTTTAAAGACGAACGCAGGCTCTTAACCCCTGTGCGCTTTGATTATACATCAAACAGAGGAGTTGAGGATGTTACCTTTACCCTGCTTTATATCTCGAATAAACACTAAACATAGTACTCGAGCGAAACTTCATGGAATTTTTATGGGCTTTAAAAGTATTCAGGTACATATTTTAGCCATGAGCTGATTTATGTCGTTTTTTTGAAGAAACCTTTACAAGCACCTGCAACAGCTGTGTGCTTTTATCCTTTCTGTACAAAGATATGTGCCAGTTGGAACTTAATTCTGAGCATCATTTAGTTTTTTACACGCAACTCCAAGGAAAGAGGGCTGAGTTATTGTCAAATAATTAAAATCTTAATGATTTCACAGCCATGAAAGGTCACACTATTGAACAGGAGACAAACGCCAAATACTTTGAAGCATTTATTAAGTCTGAATAGACTTTTAAAAAGCATCAATGGGAAAATATCTATAAAAGGGACGGAGTAACTGAATTAGTTAAATCTTATTCATAATTTAGCGTGCGATTAATTATGGAATTAATAGTGTTTAGTTTGCACTTTGTCTGTCTTTCTGTATCTGTTTTCTTAAGCTCATCTACCTTCAAATACACTGAATATGTGTCCTGACAGTATCTCTTCCTGCGATGTTCCCAATGTTAAAGTTTAAAGAGAAATCCAGAATCAATCAATCCCCAAGATACCACCAATATTCTGGACGTTAAAAGTTATCGGCAAAGTTACCATCCTCATTTGTCAGAGAAAAAGAGAAAAAGAACAGAATACTTAATCACGGATGAGATCTTTTGACGCTCCTTGATATTCTACTTCGTACGATCAAACCAGGTGAACTTCTGCTGCACTTCTACTCTTTATAAAACAGAACAAATTGGACCAACTGAGAACCCAAGTACGCCCACAGAGCAGATGCTGTTGACAAGCCTTGGAAAGTTGTCAAAACACTAAGTTTAGTCAAGTAATGTTGCATTCAGCCCATGCACACTGAACCAAGGGAAATCTGACTCGGTCCACTGGTGAGATTGATCCAGAGCCGCAGTTTGAAAACACTGATTCTCCTCCAGGTTATAGACCGGGGCCAATGCTAGAATCACTTCCCCGAGCCTCGGACTCTCCCCCAAAGCAAAGCCTGGGTCCTAATTGGCTTTTGTGATTGGCTTGTTAGGTAGCCATGGTCCTATCCTGAAGGGTGTGTGTGGGGGGCCATTCATTTTCAGTGTGAGCCACTGAGCCTCGACGAGATGTCCGGTCCTGCAGGCAGGCCGCTGAGATCCTCCTGAGGGCAATCAGTGGACTCTCTCGCCTCCTGTGTCTTAGAGAGGGACTCCCTGAGGTAATGACCGGGGCCAGGGATCAAGCAGCGTGTCACTATAACACTGTTACTCTTAAACACAAGTTCATTCGTCACCCTGAGTCCATCCGACTAATTAAACTTGATGCTCTGGAGGAAGCCTGACTTCAGCAGTTATATGAACCTCAGTTATAATCAGGGCCAATGCCAATAAGCCACCATATAGAGCGAAGAAAACCAAGTTTGAGTGGTTTTTAAGCATCCTAGTTTGGGCCCTTTAGGAGACATTTTTCCAGTGCTTTCAACATTATATCCAATAGGGACATGGTTAAAATTGTTATTAATAATATTGACAGTGCAGCATTTTATCTTTCTAACATCCTGTTCAAAACATTTTCTCCTTATTGATTGTGTAATTGACTTTTAAAACGCAATATGAGGAGGCATTTCAGAGTAACAAGCTGAGTGACTTTTAATGACACAGAATTGATTTACCAAGATGCCATACAGATCTTTACAGATACTGTTATAACTCAAGAGCTCGAGTCAGGTAATAAATTGGCCAGACACATCATTAATCTGCTCGTATGAGGCGTAGGATTCCATAATAATGTGCATTATGAATGTTTTGTGACTGACATGTTCTTCGGAGAGGTGAAGAAACTTCTACACTCAAGGTTGTTCTTTTGTTCCGCACAGTTACAATGAAAGTGTTTACAGAGGACTTGTTTCTAATTAACTTCCTCTCAGTAACAAGAGCACAAAAATAATTCCCTTGCAATCAAGACTGCAGAGTTTATGAACAGCAGTGGTTGTTTCTCTCAAAGTTTGGAATGAATTAAACCAGCTACAGAAGTGTAGTCAGTGGCCCAACACCATACATGGACTTTGTGTTTATGCATCAAATGTTTTGGAAAATTGTGCCCTGTTTATAACAAAGGCAATTCACTTTGTTTTGTATTGGAAAACACTTTCGTCCTCTGGGGTAATTGCCTAAAATAGCAGGTTGTTCCAGACGAGGGAGAGATGACTGAAAACAAGTGAAATGTGACGACGCTGAGGTCAATTAAGGTCAGGAGTCTGGGAGGCTGCTGAAGTTCGATTTGGAAATCTCAGAATGGAATTGGATTCCCAACATACAAGAAACTGAATGGAAGAATTTAATTTATTCAGAATCAACTAAAGGAATATTATTTAAGTGTTATTTATATGTTTCACACATAAATACAAAAATAGAAAATGCATGAAGAAAATATAAAGTATGGGTGTGAGTTATGGTAGAAATATAAATACTATATAAAACACCCCAAAGACATTAAAAGATAATATTAACAATCAAAAACACCAATATAATTAGTATATTAGTGTTCAGGAACTTTGACATATGACAAAGATCTTAGTAAAAAAAAAAAAAGAAAAAGAGAAATGTCTCAAAAGAAATGTCTGTGTTAACCGTGTGACCACCGGTTCCTCGTAGCGGAGAGTTTCTCAGTCTCCTTGTACACACACAATGTCACAGAGAAATTCATTTAATTAGCATCTTCATTATACAAGTTTGATAGAAAACTAACCAAGGTGTCAAGTCCCCCTTGTCATAGGGCCTGTTTTCAAAGACACACACAACAAACACACACACTCAAATACAGCATGCAGAAGGTGGATGGGCAAGGGACGATAGAAAGACAAACATACAGATTGATAGATAGACAGATAGATGTCAAATTACTTGTAAGTTAATTTGAGGAAGTAAATTAATTAATTCTTGCTAGCTATTTAGCAACTAGCTAGTTAGCTCATAGATAGATAGATAGATAGATGTCTAAATAAGATGTAACATAATGTTAGTTATTTAGCAGGTAGCTCGTTAGCTCATTAACAACCTAGACAGACAGACAGACAGACAGATGACTTGTAACTTAATTTGAGGAAGTAAATTAAGGTTCTTGCTAGCTTTTTAGCAACTAGCTAGTTAGCTCATTAGATAGATAGATAGATAGATAGATAGATGTAACATAATGTTAGCCACTTAGCAAGTAGCTCGTTAGCTCATTAACAATCTAGATAGATAGACAGACAGACAGATAGACAGACAGATAGACATTGTTTTTTCACAGTTAAGAGGTATTACATTCACAGATTAGAATAAGACATGTTTTTTTACGAGTCCCTCATCTCTTCCCGCTCCAGCTGCGTGTTTTAGGAGGGACTGTTGATCATTAGCACTTCCCCCACATTGTGCAGTCTCTGGCATCACTCCCTGCTCTGTCATTGGCACACACTCCCATCTTGTGTTTTAAATTGTAGGAGGCAAAGAATGGAGCTGTGTGGGGCTTGTTTGTTAACGACACAACACCCTCATGAGTTGGTGCTGGCAGCGTGCCTAGCCACCAGAACTGTGGCGCACTACTCTAGAAAACTGGAAGTGAACCCACTCCCCGTCTTAAACGTTGCATATTTATTTAGTCATTTACCCAGCAGTCATTAGGGCGATGTGTGCAGCCTTTTCTTGTGATCTACTCAGATTAATTATATCAAACTTTCTCTTTGGGTTTTAATTTGTTTACATTAGATGATATAAATGAGGCCTCTCCCCCTGATGGCTTTGCAGATGATTGAAGTGTTGCACTGAAATGCAGCTGCACTGGGTTTGCAGCTCTACCCAGCCCTCCAACTCACTTATTATTATGCCGCAGCTTTACATACACTGGCTTTTGCACCTTGCTAAACAGGTTATCAACAGTACCTTGGGCTATAGGAACTGATAACTAACCAACATTAGTAGCACACTCATGCATGCACAAGGCCCCTGCTCCCACACACCCACTCACACATGATAATGATGATGGACGTCTGAACATTTACATCCCTACCGAGAACATCAGAAAAAAGACAGCATTAAGGAGAGAATTTTACTGAAAGCATTTAGCCTACAGATTTCGCTTTCACTTTTGACTCTACTTTGCCTTTAATAATATGTCCCCATTTCTACCTCAAATTGACCTAAAATTGAAGTGAGACATTTTCACATACTGTCTCTTTCTGGCTTTTCACAGCACTCGGACATAAAAGATGCACAGATTTCAGCCGGCTGTTGCTGGAAACTTGCAGAAAGTCTATTATAGACTTACTTCAATATTTCACACGAGAGGGGCATCAGATGGACACCATACAACCGTGTGGAGTGAAGCTGGTCGACCTAGCTTTACATTGCTCCCTGGTGCTTCTTGAATTATCCATGTAAGCTCTTAAGGTGGCCGCACACACTGGCTTATAAACTTTTAATAACCAGCACAATGATAGTGTATTACTCTGTTGGGATACTGGAATTATGCATTAATGATTAGGTCTTAGTCTTGTTGTGAAACCATTTGTGGCGAGCTGCGTGTGAGGCTTTCAGTGAAGCCTACAGAATATTCAAGCTGAGAATGGCTTGTGTGTGTTGTCATGCATATAATACCAGCTCATTCTCACTCCCAGGTCCTCTCATACGGCTGCGTGGTCAGGGGCCAAGTGGGTCTAAATATGACAGTGTAGGGTCCCCTTTTGGGTCAGTTCTGTCCTCTAGATTATTGAGGTGAAGTAGTATAAAGACACAGAAGGCTGCTTTGGGAGGTGGAGGGCGATGGGTGGGTCAAACAATCATGGGACTTTTATATAGAGACGAGAGGTCATTCCCCGTGTGAGCAAATAGTAAACATTGACTTCCATTTGGAAGTTGACTTTCTTTATGAAACGTACGCTAGGAACACGACATTCATACATTAATTGCGTCATAAACGGTGCGTTAGTTGTGTAAGTAACAATATTAGCATACATACGTTATTACTTAAAGCTCCTGTGAGGGTGTTTTTTAATGGTTATGAAACAGACTGAAATTAATTCTGATGACTCTATATGACCTACAAAAGCAAACCAGACCATCAAAGACAAGATTCATTATTTCTATATAGTTATTTTTACTGCCTGAAACCGCTAGCGGGGGGGGAGGTGTCAGACAAAGCTGACCAGCTTGTTCCCATTTTCTAGTGCAAACATTTAAAGTGAGTGACACATATGACTGTCCAAGAAGGAAGGATGAGATTCTTTGTTAAAAAACACCACATAAGCACGTAAAATCAGCTAAGAGATAAGAGGTACATCTTTGTCCACAGGGGCCGCCAAAATCAACACAAACCAAAAGTTCCTCACAGCAGCTTTAAGCAAGAAAGCTCAATGTTAAGGAATTTAGCCTAGAGGGGAGATGACGCCCCTATCTGTACACTTGTGGTACAATGTACCTGTGTAACAAAGAGATATGATATGTGTGGAGGAATGAGAGGACGAGAGGCATTGGTTGGATGTATTTGACATGCAAAGGATGAGCCTTAAAAGAGGAAAAGGATCTGACTAATTAGTCTTCAAACGACATCTGAAGTGTGACAATGTGCACCCTGTTGTTTAGTTGTAGTTAGTGTACTCTCCTATAGTGCTTAATGAAGATGAGCAAAGTGTTTGGGATTATAACGGGATGGCTCTCGCTTGCAAGCAACAAAGTAGGACTAAGAAATGGAAATATTGAGCTGATTGGTATTTGGATTCCCGTTCTCACTGATCTTAGATAAAGACACATTTTTAGTGGCCATGACAGTGCGTAAACACAGCCATCTGCGATTGTTTGCTTTTGTTGATCAATTTTGATTGATGATTTGTTGATTTGTTGAATAGTCCAAAAATCATACAATTTGAAGTGTTTGTTGGCAAGCATTATTTGTAACCTGTGTTGCTTATTTATTATCGCATACTTAACAGCTTAATTTGAAAGTCTTACTGAATGTTACATATTTATTACTGCTAACTTAACGACGAGTTGGCGCGTGCTAAAGGTGCAGAAGAGAGGTGCCTAGATCGTCATGTCTCGAAGCTCAAAGCCACAGATCAATCTGGCGTACTTGACAAGTTTGGAGTGTTGATACTGCAGACGTCATTGTGCTTTTCTCCAAACAACAGAAAAAAGGCGTATTCATCAACCTATTAGGACTGTCAATACACTGTGTGAGTGAGTGTTTTCACTCTCTTAAAGATGAATCAAGCCAAAAACAAAATGCATCAAATTATCAAGATTCTGCCAAGGGTATTCATGTTTGTACAAGGTTTAGCAGTGGGGGTGGAAAACAGTTGTAGGTTGTCAGAAACCTTTGAGGATGAATAAATATGATGAAGGGCCTTAATTATGTGATTGCTGGCTTGGAAACCGTATCACTGAAAATAGACAAGAGCTCGGCGGGGAGGGAGAGAACTCCCACACCCTTCACACAGAGAAAATGACAGGTACTTTCCAGCGGCGGTTTGAATGGTGCGTTTCTGCATCCTGCTTCTCCGTGCACCTGAATGATATTTCATCTGTTGAATAGCTACAAACGCACGTCTTTAAAGGTTTTAACGGGTAGAGCTGAAGTGAAAGAAGTGTTTTGGATTAACATGTGAAGAAGATTCCGGTTGGACGACTGCTTACATCTCAGATATGAGCTTATTGTTGCTGCTGCTGTTACATTTACATGGAAATTCAGCTCTTAACCCAGTTTCTGAAAGCAGGTGTTGGTCATAACTAAGAACAACTGATGCTTTTATTCTGACAAAATAGTTTGGATGTTCCTCTCTACCTGATAAACTGCTAACAGTGTCCTGAGCAGTCTTTGTTTTTGTTGTCTTTGTAACAATCAGACTCGCGCAGCATTATGAGTACACCTTAATGTCAACAAACACAGCAGCAGCAATTCTTACTTTCACTATTGGGATTATAAATTTAATATAAGGGCTAAGCTCCTGCTAAAAAGAGTCTCGCTCCGAGATGAACCTTTTCATACTTTTCTGCTGAAGCGCTGTATCCACGGAGGGGGCACCTCAGGTAGAAATGACTACCCTGTTAATTGGTTTATTCATAGCAACAGTGCTCTCCATCACCGGATATCAAAGGCACATGTTTGTAATTAAACTTGAATAAGACTCCAAAGCGTGGCCGATAGCCAACTCTATGCATGTAAATGCATCCTCCAGTGCTTTGACGCTTACTATTCAGTGATAAGAACAGACAGTGTGGGCGAGTCCAAAGCATGGACCGGCTGGAGAAGTAGCCAAACTGATCCACATCTGTTTTGTTTTTTTTCTGACACTAACATTAACTCATTATTACACTGAATCAATAACTTTCCGGGCTGTAATCACACAGCAGATCGCCTGTTCGCAGTCACGATGCGAACGTAGTTTACTACCTAATGAGATAATGGTGCAAAAAATACTTGTGGGGCCATTTTTCTGTAGAAACAAATATGCCATTTCTTAAGTATGTTCACGCAGAGTTGACTTAACATGCAGCTCCCTATTGATTCCTTCTCCCTACAGCTCTTTCACACTCTAATCAGACTAACAAAACAACAGGACAGGTGCTGCTTGAAGATACTGGCAGCACCATTAAGTATTTAACAACAATGGTGCACCGCAGAGGATGTATTCCTATTCTCGGGTAACCTACTTATCACAGCAGTATGAATGCAAAAGCTGATGTTTATTACCGTGTGGCTGCATGTTTAAAACATTGGTGCAATTTCACACGTCTGTTCCCAGCACATATGGCACAGTTGGGGAGGGGCCTAATAACAAATGGGGTCTAAATTTCTAACAATTGCTTGTGTATATCTCCTGCTATCTCAGGTATTTGATGTGGTAATTGCGTGTTTTATGGTTTCTCTTCTCCAGCGTATTTACTCTGTGCAACACGAACACTGTAGGACACATATTTGTGCACGTTTCTTTCATGGAAGGAACAGCTTCAGATCCACAGATCATTCCATCTCCTACACCACATAAAAGATGAAAGTTGCCTTTAAAGCGAGAGCCAGCGTGCGCAGCCGTCGCATTGTTCCAGTGTGTAACCTTGCTCTCTGTCGTCCGTCAGCAGCGTGAGCCTGCCTCACATGGAACAAGCTCTATTAGCCCTTTTTTGTTGGACAACAATACCTCAGGGTGAGAGTTTGGTCTGGCCCAGTTGACTGTCAATGATGCAGTTTAGCTTTTTTGTCTCTACCAAGCCTGAGGAAGAAGAATAATTGAGAAATCAGCGGGGCCCTTTCCGCCTCCTCAAAGTCATTTGCTTACATACTGCGTTCCCACACCAATCATGAGCTTAGCGGCTTAGCTGTATTTGTACTTGAAGATTGTATGTTGCCGTCAGCCGTCTTATCCTGGCAGTCACCGCGATGGGGAGAAGAAACTTTTGCTCCGTCATGAGCATAGCATTGATCCATTTGTTGTCTGATTCTGTCCATGAAATACAGTGATTAAAATCACGAGCAACGGCGCAACATCTGTGGGTGAACGACCTCCAAAAGGGAAAAAAAGCAGACAAAGAAAAAACAATCTTGTAAAAGTCGACACACTGAATAACAATGCCGTCTCTTGAATAGCTGTTTTCACCGCAGTAGTTTTTGTTAATGATTCTGAAAGAGTGATCACAGAAAAAAAAAGGCAGAAAATTGACTCTTTTTGTAAAGCCATGGAGCAGTTATTTCACCCTGATCAGAGAAAGATGGATTTGGGGGAGATGAAGCTCTGCTAATCATGTGTCAGAGAGCAGCGCTCCTCACATGCCTTAAGGCTAGAGACTGAAATGCATGATGGGAGGATAAGTAGATGGAAAACAGTATTAACGGCATATAGAATAGAAGTTTAAAGTCATAGAAAAATAATTGCACGCGGCTTTTGGAAAGCTTTATCAACCTTTTAACACATAAATGCAGAATAATTTGGATGCAAAGGTTTACTATTACATCACAGCGAAGCCATTTCCCCCCTTTTTCCTCATATCTCTACATCTTAAAGAATGCCTCCCTCCCCGCTGTATTGTCACGCCGAGAAAAGGCTACCATCAAATTCAAGTTACACTGAGAAAAATGCTGAGCTGGTGGATTTTCGATAGATTACTGTGTCATCATTTTTGGGGGTTACGGTTAGGAGTCAAGCCCTTGGAGATGTGACCATTCTCCTCTTTTTAAGGCGAGCAAATTGTCTTGTGGAGTGGCAAGGCCTTGTCTGGCTGCATCTGAGCGTGAATACATACTGGAAATGCTTGTACATTATTCTTTTAGTTATCTCCGAGCCAAAGAAAACATCCAGTTGAGATAAAACACTGTACGGCTTTGGAAAAAAGTGCATAATGCAACGAAAACACTACAGCTGCATGTGTTTTCCTCCTAGATGCTTATTTCTTTGTATTTCTGCCCTTTGAATGAAATGAATTACCTTCCATTAAGTATCAAATGCTGAATTAACATTTCTCACCACTTGACAATATGACTGATACCTCTTTAATAACCGACTAACTCCCAGCTGAAACATGACTCCCCTGTCAAGATCCTATATGCTGACATTAGAGGAACCTATGTAAATTAATAAAAGAGACGTATACAGTAATATCAGAGCACTAGGAGAGGTGACTAATTAAATCGGCGAAGGGAATTGATGTTTCATGTCAGCAGTTGATGAATAAGTATCAAAGAGCGCTATGTCTAATTGTTACTATCTAAGCTATGCAGCTCTTGCAGATCCTGCTAATGTGACATCCAGCCCGATCTCCACCATAGGAGGATTTGACAGCTTTTACCTTGGTGTGACATCATTTTACCGCAGCCACCTTTGTTACCCACTCATTATTCACACAACCGCAAGAGGTTACTTATCCGCCGAATGTAAACATGAGTCATTTTAAGCGTCGGAGCTAACGCTCAATCCGCTTGTTTTTCTGCAGAGGACAGTTTTGAAAATGATCCTAATTAAAGCAACTTTTGAAAAGTCATTTCACCTCCGTAATGTCTCGCCACAAACATCGTATTAAGCTAAACTAGTTATGCTAATTAGATGGCTGATCAAGCTAATTATTGCATACATTACTAAATATTTCTGTCAGCCCTGCTGACCTCACATTACACACAGGCAGTATACTGTAGAAGTTCCAAGGATATTACTCTCTCTGAGTTTTGTGCTCACAGAGGCCACCATGGCAACACAGAGACTTTTAATAAAATAGAATATATTTGTATTCAGCTTAATTTATTGGCTTTCTATCAGATATAAGAACACAACTGAATGAGTTATTGAGACGTGCAAAATATCTTCTGCAGATGTCCTTGGAACCTTTGCATTGAATAAATGAACCCTTACACTGTGTCTCCCTCTCATAACGAATGAATGGCCGAGCATATAGCTCGTATGGACTGAGCTTTATATTAATATTGAATCCAAACACAAAGTTTGTTGGCTGAAAGATAACACATTACTGTTTGCACTGGAATACGTGATGACCAGTGTTTATTTTGGCAGCTATTTTAGATTTAGTCCTCAAGATGTAAATGTTTATCAGTAAAAGTCAGATTGTAGTGATTTTTACCCTTTACAGTTTTAGTCGAGTTTTAGTCGACAAAAACTCATTTTAGTCCAGTTTTAGTCAATAGAAATTATTTACATTTCAGTCATTACTTTTAGTCAAAATGTTTTCTCTCTTCTAATTCTAATCTAATTCAATATATCAATATAGATCCTGAGCTGTTTAGTACACGGCTGTGTTAATGACTTGTTTCTGATTGGTTAATTACAGCATTCCGAGGTCAGTTATTTGTCCATAACAGGCTGTTGCTAGGGATGCGGCTCTCATCTCACAATCCGGAGGACTAACTGTAATCATATCCATCTGCCAAAAGAAGTTCGTTAAATTTGTCGTCAGTCGGCTTACAGAGGGAACAAAGAAAAGAGACAAAAACAGCGGAGAGAAAGAAATAAAGGTTAAACGATGCAAAAACTGTAGGCTACCACAGAGAGATCCGCAAAACTGAAAATGGCTCACGAAGTAAACATTCAATGGAACACAGTACGGGATAAAGACGGTCAATGGAAAGAAAATGTCAACAGACTGACAGTGACGAGGTAGAAAACCTAATTCAGTTGCTGCGCTGATTCCTGCCGTCCCATTCACCATGTCTTACTTCACCATCAGAGGAAATGTTTCCATTTAATGTGAGTAATAACAGCTAGCTTAGCTCATTTTAATGTGAGTACATACAGCTAGGTTAGCTCATTTTGATGTGAGTAGTAACAGCTAGGTTAGCTCATTTTGATGTGAGTAGTAACAGCTAGGTTAGCTCATTTTAATGTGAGTAATAACAGCTAGCTTAGCTCATTTTAATGTGAGTTCAAACAGCTAGGTTAGCTCATTTTAATGTGAGTTCAAACAGCTAGGTTAGCTAATTTCAATGTGAGTTCAAACAGCTAGGTTAGCTCATTTTAATGTGAGTAATAACAGCTAGCTTAGCTCATTTTAATGTGAGTTCAAACAGCTAGGTTAGCTCATTTTAATGTGAGTTCAAACAGCTAGGTTAGCTCATTTCAATGTGAGTTCAAACAGCTAGGTTAGCTCATTTTAATGTGAGTACAAACAGCTAGGTTCGCTAATTCTTATGTGAGTAGTAATTCCACAGACTGTCTTGCCTTATTTGCAGCAGTAGTGTTGACTTTTACCTTAAAAACTTTTTATATATTAATCATCGCTTCTTATTTAAACCGTCTGACAGAAGCAGACAGCCAATGATCGCTACTTTTTGTGCGTCAAATGACACGATGAAGTTGATAACCACCTTTGTGATACCTTTTATCTCTAACTGGTGCTTGAGGCTTTGTTGAGCCAGCTTACTTTAATAGCCTGGTGATGTTGAACTTGCTTCGTAGTACAGCCCTTCGTTTTGCTTGGATGCCGTCATGTTATTGTCAAGCTGCCGCTTTGGGAGATCATCAGATTCAGGGGGATCTGCACATGTCCCTGTAAACCAGTCACAGAAATGCATTGCTTGTATTTTGACGGACAGGTGAGACACACGGTGGGGGTAAATATGACGGATTTTAAAAGTCCGACAGCACACCACCGACATTTAAGTCCTGGTCTCGTTAACAAAAACAAAACATACATGTAGTCAGAGTTTTTATTATCAACAATTTATTTTTTGCTCATCAAGGTCTCGTCTTCATCATGGGAAAAAATCGTTGACGAACATTTATCGTCATAATTTTCTTTAAGGAAATTAACACTGGTGTAGACTTAAAAAAAATTTTTGACAGACGATGAACACATTTACATGCATCACTTCTTTAAAAACCCTTGGACGATCATTTTAGGATAATGACTATAATGACTATAATGACGGACTTGACCATATGTAGTTCTTAGAATAACGCAAGTGAACTAAAAGAGCTTCCTCTCTGTGCCTTTGTCACTCTCAAACATCTCTTATTGTGTGAGAGAGGAACAATGGTAGCATGCGGGTAAATGGCTCCAGACAGAGAACTGCTGATGGAGCACTGACTGTAATCCTCAGGCGTTAACACACTAATCTTCCCATCTGAAATATTTGAAACATGGCAGCAGTGTTTCCTGAAGTTAAAACACAGTAGCTTAAGGCAGCGAACAAGCAAGGTGGTTGTACATAAAAAAGGCAACAGTAAAGGTGCTTTGCTTTACAGATTCATGGGGTGGGTGATATAAGTAGCCTAAGTAGCCTCAGGGTTTGGTGGCTGTAAAGCTTTAGATGATTTTATCCACCTGTCAGTCGGAGCTCTGTGAAGGCTATTCTTTTTATTATAAGCGGACATAACTACGACTTCTAATACTTGTTTAGTATTTTGTTACTATTACAGTCTGACTGGCATAAAGGTGCTTGTTTTCTGTCCTTAACATTTTTTACCTTTTTTCTTCTCAGCATATACAAATGATCCATCCTTGTCAGCTCTGTTGACACCTGACTAAACCGATATGTGTAAAAATGACTCATCCAAAATGGGCTTTTCAGTAATAATTGGCAAACATCCTATTTGCATGCCGCCTGTGGAGAAGTTAGTTCACTATCAAGGTTAGATCAAAGCATCTATCCGTCACGCCGTGCTTTTAGGTGGATTTACGGATGTGCTTCCCTCTTCCTCAAGCAGGTTTCTATTATGAAAGACAACTGGCAGGGTTGGAACATGACCAAATCAAGAGAAGGAAAGCAGAATTAGCACTACATATCGCCGCCTCACAAGGGCTTTTTACACTGCCAGTTCAAGGCGGGATTATTGCGCCTCTGTTACGTTCGCTTCCCGAGCCGGCAAAGTGGAACTGCGCCGTGTATTTTAAGCCTGCACAGTTTGGTAACACCTCGCGCACGTTTTGCTTCCGCAGCAAACCCAACCCTCAAATTATTATGTACTTAATTTTATTGATCACATTGGTGGTGGTGGGTCAAGTCGCTGTTTAGGATGAAGAAACCACATCAACCAGAGGCTGCATCACTTTCACTTTCAGCTCCTGTAAAGCTAACAGAAAAACACTTTTGGTCACATGTTGAGTTACCAATGACCTACAAGGGCTTCCTTGTACATATATTTGCTTATTGTATATATTCTTTTTACATTTTAATTCCCCTTTTCAAGTGTGAAAAAAATGATTCGGTTCAAAATAAATTACAGTTTTGTAATAGGCTTTGTTGCAATTTCGGCCTGGGAACATGGTGTATCCTGCTTTCCAAAAATAACCAAAAAAGAAACCTTCCCAGAAGCAAAGGATGAATAATCAGTATCATTACATTACATAAATCTAGCATACTATTGGTAAATTATCATAAACACTTTTGTGTGAGCCCACTTTTTTGTGTTTGTGTGTTCAGAAATGTTGACAATATCATCCATTCGTTATCTATAGCGCTTATCCTGTTCGGGGTTGCAGGGGACTGGAGCCTATCCGAGCTGTCATTGGGTGAGAGGAGGGGCACACCCTGGAATGATCGCCAGTGAATCAAAGGGCTGACACACGGAGACAGACAACCCTTCACGCTCACATTCACACCTATTAAGAGTCACCAATGAACCTAACAAGCATGTCTTTGGACTGTGGGAGAAAGCCGGAGTACCTGGAGGGAACCCATGCATGCACGGGGAGAACATGCTCCACGTCCGAACCGGGACTCCAACTCGGAACCTTCTATTGACAACGCTAACCACGGCACCATCGTGCAGCCCTTGACAATATCGCGGTCATAGATATTGATGAAACGCTTGTTTGTATCGCGAGAGACGTTAGTAACTTAACATTTTGATTGAACAAGTTTGCATATAAAGAATGTTCCCACAGCTGAGAATATACTGTGCATCCCTCATAGACGGTAATCAGAGAAAGAACTAGTGAAAGAGCTGTGCAAGAACAGGTGAGTTGCGAGCAGTGACTTGAGCAATCTGGCTAATTAAAAGAGAGCCACATTTGTGAGAATTCTTGCGTAAGACTAAACCCTCCTCGCCAACACATTACTTTGCTCCTTAGAACAGCCCTCTGGACTCAACAGGGTAAAAACATTCTTTCTGGTTCTGAAGCACTCCTGAGGTGGAGGCTTGTCAGTTTGAGATCAGGGGGAAAAATCTGCTGAGATTTGCTGCCCGCCCATTGAGAGCTAACATTTTCTCTTGCACAAAGGAGAGCTCCTCTGTCCCGCGCTCTTCATGTCTCTGCAACTTATTTGATGCCTATATTTATATTTTTTTTGCACTTGTTAGATGTTCTCCTCTGACTGAATATGCGCATTGAAATCTGCTTCAATCAGAAGATATTCAGCGGTTCTTTGATACTTGGATGCTTTAAAAAATTACTCAATCAGTGCGGGTGGTACAAAAAGCATCCACTTCCAGCACCAGTTGAGCGACTGATGGTCCGCACATGCCTGAAACTTTTAGCATCTTCCGCTCCGTTTGTTGTGCAGTCACAGAATTCAGTTGAACTCTTGCATGTCTAAGAATCTCTTTCTGGGAATATTTTCAACATTTTTTTTCTTTGAGAGAGAATCTGTATTCATGTTTTTACACTTCTGCTAGCTTTGGACCGAGCATGAACCCTTCAGAGGAACTCAGAAAATATTAAATAACCCTTAAATTATCCCCGACTCGATTAAAAACAAAACAACACAAAACAACCAGCGCACACGCCTTCTGTTCTCTCATTGTTCAGCCAGTCTTTGAGAACTGATAGAGGATATAGTCAGACAAAAAAAGAATATATAGCAGGAATAAACTTTTGCCATGCATTATTTACTCCGGGTTCACCTTGGCAGCTTGCTGTACGAGATTAAAAGAATAATTTCAAAGCTGTAAATAATCCGTGCAGGCACATATCACATCCTCTGAAGGGCAGTGAATTATTTATTGTAATCTGGCAATGCAAGGTTGTTTATCACATATTAATGTGATACATCAGGGGAGTAATTCTCCTCTGGCACACCACAAGCAGTTTCACTCACTCGGCGTCAGGGTACATATTCCATCTACGAGGATTCATGAGGCTGTAATCTGAGTGGGAGCTAATCTACACCTGCAGCACCCTGTCAGGGACTGATGCTGATTATTTGCAAAGACTCGTGTGACCACGCGCAGATAAATTGCTCAGGTGTTGATATTCCCTCTTCAGACTTTGAAGCTAAGTTACACAGACAAAGAGTGTACATTGTTCTTGTGTTTCTAAGCTGTAATGAGGGAAAACAATGAGGAACAGGCTGATGCAGCATTTGATTTTAAAGTTTTATCCAGGGTGTGACTTTATAAAGTGATCTCACTGATGTATGAAAACCTCTAAATTATTTTGGCTTTAAGGGACTGTGCACTTATATAGTCTTAGTGTGCTGAGATGGGCCGTTACACACTTTATAAAAATCAACACATCATTAACTTCTTCTGTCCTACTGTAAGTGATTACTCTGCAAAAGTTTCTGTGCAGAATCGTTTCCAACAAAGGGGAATAGAATTTTGCCTCAGAGCCAAACTACACATACACAGCACTGAAAGCTGAATGTATTGCAATTTAAGAAAACAAATGCAAATGAGGAAACATCTTAACCAAAATGACAAAGAGCAGAAAGAGAAAGCACAATAATGGCCATAAAACAACCAACAATACAGAAATGTGCAGCATTTACAACTCGTGTGTGTTTCTTTATTTGGTTGCGTTCTCACTATTTGCATTTTGCTCATCTCACTTTATTTTGTTGTGTTGTCTAAATTTGTGTTTTTAACTAAACCTTACATCATGGAAAAAGTGAATATACATGCTAAATAAATGTTGGCTGCATGAAACAACGCCATTGTGATGTGCACAGTTTTGAAGCTGCTCCTTTATTGTTGCTTGGTACAAAAGAAGTACTCGTTTTCTGTCAACTCTGGGTGTCACCTGTGTAGCGTAGCATCAGGACGGGCCTGATCCAGGCCTGACCTGGTCATTTGACCCCACCAGGAAGGGAGCTAGACCGCTAGCTCTGCTCTGGATCAAAGTGGACACTAATGGAATCAGAGGGGGGTTTACAACCCTCTCCCCTTGTTTGTTCAACATTCCACAAGAGACAGGATGTAAATTATGGGACACACTCCAATGAACTGAGAGTCCAGAGGTATCGAATATGGGGGGGTTTATATAGATGAGATTAACTATTTTAAGTTTGGGAAGAAATAGTTTATTTTATAAGAAAGTTTTGGAGAAAGGAGTGGTCAGCTTTGCTTGGACACTGCCCTCGGGAGAAGAGACCCTTTAAGTAAGAGAGACGACACCCCAAGAGCTCTCTCTGACACTCTTACCCCCTTTTCTCTCTTTTCACCCTTCGCGCTCCTGGATCCTCTTCAACCCGGCAGCTGACGACCGCCACACCCTGCCTGAAATGTTTAACAATTTCTTTATCTTTTAAGTTTTGCCCCGCGAGAAGGCCTGCGTGCGCCTTGCCACGCTGAAGACATCGCGAGTAGACATTGCTCCAAGTAAACTTCAAGCTGTTCTAGCCCTGTGTTGCAAGAACTGAAGACAAAAGCTCTCTTTTTGCTACAATCCTTACGCTCTGACAAGCCTCAAACCCAGAGCCCAGAAGGCGCACCAAGCCTCCATCCAATACCAGTCACAACACAGAGTGACCTGCACATCGTCATCTAGAGAGACCGAACCGGCCGTGCGGTGCCGCTCCTCGGGATGTTACATGGGTTAAAGCCCAGGGCACCTGAAGCTAACGACGTGAGGATGTGTTTCGACGAGGAAGGAGATGGTGAGCTGTCGTTTCAAAAAGTTACCATCACCGGGCTGATCGCGCTGAAAAACATACATTTTATCATTGTTAGAAATAGTAGACGACATACCTTTTAGGTAACGCAACTGCAGCCCACAATATTTGTATTTATTTTCTAAAGAAACATGCCGCTCCAACATCATGCAGCCCTACCTAGATGCCTACTTTAATTGACTATATTAAAATCCATGCACTCTGCTGGTTTTTGCAAGTAAACCTCTAGCAGGCCTTCGGTTATACTCAGGAACATTTGTAGCAAACTGTTGGTGACAACAAACTTCCTTTTCTGTTTGCTGGTCTTCACTCCGTGGACAGACGATATGTCACCAGTTGCACGAGGCCCATGGATATAGTCGAATGAAAGATTGCCTTTAGGCTCATTAGGAACAACAGCTGGTTGGGTAATGAAGAGGAAACAGCGTGTCAAGAGGTTCCCCCAACTTCCCAAGAGATGCATTTCCAGAGAATGCAATTGAAAAGAAAGATTAATGTTGATGCATCATCACTTTACCGCACTTAAATGACTCTGAGAGCAGACTCGTCTCTGTTATTGAATATTATTATAATATAGAGTTCAGCACATATTGTTGAGATAATGCAGCTTTATTCTCTTCACTATAGTATGAGTAACTGCTGTTGTTGTACTGTTTGGATATTGTATCCATTACAGATGGAAGTGCATGCTCTTAATCAGGAAACACTTCTCTTGCTTATGAAACGTTACAGGAATTGCTGCACGTATTGAGAAATATGCTCATTTGTTTTCTTGGCAGGTGTTGCATGAGAAGATTGATGCTACTCCTATGTCTGTATGGTGGATTTGTAGCTAGTGCCAGCTGCCAGTTAGCCTTTAGCTTAGCCATTAGTAGAGCCATAAATGATGGTAAACAGAATGCTTGTTCAATCTGTACAAAAATGTAACTCTGTAAACAGTGATTTGTTATTTCAGGTAGAAATTTCTTTGCAAGGAGTTGCCTCTATGCTAAGCTAAGCTAACTAGCCATTGGAATGTTATGATTTTTCGAATCCCGGTTCGGACGAAGGGGGCCTTTCTGTGTGGATTTCTCCCCGTGCATGTGTGGGCTCCCTCCAGGTACTTCGGCAGGTGACTCTGAATTGTGCGTAGATGTCAGCTCTGCGATTGACCGCCGATCAGTCCAGGGGGTACCCCGCCTTTCACCCACTTACAGCTGGGGTAGGCTCCAGCTCCTAAAAAGGATAAGCGGTACAGATAATGGATGTATCTATAGCGTGTTCCCTCAGCTGAGAATCTGTCTTGCTCATTGAAGCTAACTAGCTATCGGCCATAAACGTAATTACCATACATGTATGAGAGTGGTGCCTATCGTTTTTTAAGTCTTAGCAAGAAAGGGAACCCTTTTACCCCCAAGATTTTTTTCTTTATTCTATATTAAATAATCCACTGACACAAGTACATAAACAAACAAGTGCAAAAATATACAAAATGTTTTTCTTATCCGCTTTGATTTTGTAAGGTGTGTTCCCAGCTCCTGATTTAGACGCGGTACCAGCACTTAGAAGATGATAACATTTTCATTCACATCCCATCCTGCCCCCTTCACAGTGTCAGCCTGTTAGGTAATAACCTCCACATCTTGTCAGAGAGGCTTTCACAGGGACGCTCGCCAATGTTGACTTCAGTGCTTCCCACAGTAGCATCAAGTTGACTGGAAGTAGATCTCTGCTCCAAATGTTCAATCTCATCCAGCAGATGCTCAATTGGATTGAAATCTTGCGACTGGGCAGTCCTTTGCAGAAAGCTGAATTTACTGTCATGTTCATGGAGCCGTTCCTGGACATTTCTGCTCATGTGGGGTATTACCCTGCTGACAAAAAAAAAGCCTTCCACAGCCGTGCCTCCATGCTGTTATGGATGCACCTGATTGGCAAGAGCACTCTGCTATCCTGTGGCATTGAACCATCGCTTCTCCTTTATCAAGGGTCCAAATATGTGCCACAGAGGGAAAAAGGAGCACACATCACTGTGCCCGGCCTGATGTGTGGCATGATTGATGCATGTACTCGTGTGGATTTTTCCTCCATACTCTCGTCTTTTCATCAGTCTGGAACAGCAGGAACCAGCATTCATCTGTGTTTCCAATCGTCTGCTGGAGTGTTTTTGAGCCTCAGTCCACTGAAAGCACAGCAACCTTTCAGCTAAAATAAGGTAGATGTCTGTGAGGTCAGCGACTCCATTGCGTCATTGGGTTCAATCATTTTGTTGAAGTCTATTAGTTTTATGGAAAGCCAATAAAAAAGAAGATTAATACGTTAGATCCTTAAATATTTATGCAAATGCAGAGACTTTGCAGTTGATGGTTTATGTGGCATAAGGTAAAACTTTTACACTCTTACAAGGGACAGCTCTCAATCTGTGTTCACTTGCACTATTTATGTCACAAACGCAGCTATCAAATCCAAAATGAATTACATTATTCCTGCCGCTGTCTTTGATTCATGTGCCAGTTGGAATTTGCTGCCAGATATGAAAATTATTGCCTGAATGCTAAACCCGTACCACACCGCTACAAAAATGGAACACTGTTCACGTCGCATGGGTGAATTATGGCTGCAGCTTGACAAGGATATCAATCAGCGGGCTTTTTGATAAAGCCGAATGGAATGCTACAGCGTGAGACGCAGGAGGAAACAGGAACTTTAAAGGCCAATTCACAACTATTGATGCATTTTGCTGGGAAAAACGTCAGAGTGAGTCACAGGAAGAGGAATGCTGAAGATTGGCAGCGTAGCTCAGTGTCATCCTTTGAGGTGATTACGGCAGAAAGGATGATTAATGCCGTGCTTTCCTTTTATGTCGCTTATTCATTGTTGGGAAATATTTTGGGCTTATTTTTGGCATTTTCTCCCAATTTAGCCCACATCTTCTCCCCTGTCGGCTCCCAGTCGAAGCCTTCAGGTTGATTTCCTTTATGATCAGCGTGATACCTTTAAGTGCTTCTTTAAATCATTCCACTTTAATACACAAACAGGGTTTAATTAAAGGATGAAATAATAATTTGCCTGTAAACATTGTTAAATTGTGATTTTAAAGCTACTATGAGGAACTTTTGGTTTGTGTTGATTTTGGCGCCCCCTGTGGACAAAGCCGTACCTCGATGTCTTTGCTTATTTTGTCCTGTACATGCTTCAATGGTGGTTTTTAACAAACAATCTCATCCTGCTTTCTTTAACAGTCATATGTATCACTCACTTGCCCTGGAAAATGTAAACAAAAGCAACATGCAAGTAAATCGCTTCGTCTGACACCCTCCTCCCCCACCAGCAGTTTCAGGCATGTAAAATAACTATAAAGAAATAATCGATCTTGTCGCTGATAGTCTGGTTTGCTTTTGTAGCTCATATAGAGTGATCAGAATTAATTCCAGTTCGTTTCATAACCAGCGAAAAACTCCACACAGGAGCTTTCAAGATGCTAAAATTCAGCTTTTGTGTGCAGTTTTTAAAGAAGACGTGCACCAGCTGTCACCTCCTCCTTTGTCCCATCAGCCTCTCTTTAGATAAGCAGAGAGGTTGTGAAGGTTGAGATGTCTGATGTGATGGGATTTTAAAAACATCCAGGCACCTCTGAAGTTTATGTGTCAGGAGGTATCACAAGTTTTGAGCAGATAAGAGTGAGCAGAAAATGTTTACCATAATACGCGGCTGTATGTCGATGATGTGGGGTTCAGACGGAGGCTCCGGGGCAAATGAAGGGCAGATCTATAAGTGTATCCCAGCAGAGACTTGTCATGTTTTCCTTACGTTGATGGATGCGCTGCCACTTTAAAATTGTCCCATAATGCGGGACTAAATCGCTCTACGATTACATCATTTTCACTTTGAAAATGGAGGCTCTGTAAAGTATGCGCTGCCATGACAAGCCCACTCAGTCTAGCGTTGAACATGGCCGCAGTATATCTGCTACTTCACGCTACACAAATTACTTAACAGTGTCTATTTTCACGTCAAACACTGCTGGAATTATGAACTGTATATGGATGTGAATTTTTAAATTGTGACTCTGTCAAGTATTAAACGGTATAAAAGTACAAGTGTTAATGGGCTCCCTGTCAGGAATAAAGTATGTGTTCGTGTACGGGTGGCCTGGCAGGTACAAATGTCTATACTAACCTTTCTCTGTGGCTGTGGCCGATGGGTCCGCTATTGAATTTATAATTAACTCGTGAGGAAATGTGGGCATTTTTCTATTAAAAGAGACATCTTGTCAATTACAATCCTTGCAGAGATATTCACTGAACTTCCTGTTGGAAGAAAGGTCAATAGCTGTGTGTAATGAGTAATTGACTCAAGGCAGAGAGCAGCTCCGGCTCAGACTGCAGTTCTGATCATGTAGCAAAATGTGATTTATTTCCATATCATTTTCTCTCTCATTTTCTAACGTGTTATAGAAAATCAGGCCTGATTGAAGTGCTACTGTTGGGGCCAATTCATCACCAAAAAATGGCTCGGGAAAATGGAGCTTAAATGGGCTGAATGATGAAAAGAACATGGCTTTTTGAATATGAGCAATGGCACAGACAAGGACTAATGACCTGCGAGGCTGAATATCAGACTTAAACAATGGGCTGGTGTTTGTGGTCCACTGATGATGGAGCCCAGACCTAACAGGCAAACAGGAGTGAATAGTATTCAATGGGTCGGCATATTCTGGAGGGTATTTATCCGCTAAGCTAAATGAAACATGAATATTTGGTTGCTTTCTCTGCTGCTACAAAGACCTGGATAAAAATGGGACGGATATTCGAAGGGATCTAGAATATTGACTTTCTCTTGACTCCAAAGTCAACTTTTATTTGTGTTCAATCTACGTGCCCTTTTTTGCAAGTCAAATATGAACAGTAGCGCATTGTTTCTCAAGTCCCAGTAAACACAATGTGTACAACACAAACTTTATGTAAACTTCCTGAGCAGCATCTACATTCAAAGGCCCACAACACTTGAATTTATGACCAAATTTACAGGCTGAAGCATTCTTTAGATTTGGCTTTCATTTCCCAGAAAGTAGAACCTATAAAAAGGGAATGCACGATAGTTGAACAAGAAAAATAATTCATAAGAGGGCACCGAAATAAATAATGTAACGGTTGGCGAGATTGTTTTTTGGAAACTTGGTGTTGGGCTGCTAGTCAAGCTGATTGAATATTTATAGAAGTGTATGACTAATGACAGAGACAACGCAGTACACACAAAGAGTTTGATGATGGCTTTTGGGCATATGAGGCATAAGAGAATAGTGTTTGTAGCAGACACACAATCACACAGCCAAACATACACAAAAGCATGCACATGAAATAAACTCCCTGCTGACAGTCGCAGCCTTTATGGGTTTTAAACTTGATTACAAAGATATAAATTAACCTGTCCAAAGCGAAATTATTACCCGGTGAAAAGTTTCAAACTTCCAAGACGTTGCCTCGAGGCAAGATCACTCACTCCGGCCACGAGTCCCCCAGATAACATGAAAAGAGTGAGGGGGGAAGTCAAGCCCGGGCATTTCTGGAGGAAAATGAAAGATTTGGCAGTTTTTCATCAACAGGCCGAGGAGTTCCCATGATGCCGACCGATATCACACAGACATCACAAAGTCACACCCTGAGACCTCAGCTTAGATGTTCCTCTCCCAGCCGAAGGCAAAGATATGTAAACACATTTGGCAGTGTTAATCTCGACAACTGTTTAACATGGATGTATTAGGGCTGTATGATGTTGAGCCTGCACTGTTGAAAAGCCCATGTTTAATTCTCTGTGAAGTGGAAAAGCTGAAAGTCTAAATGCATCTGACAGATCCCAGCAGGTAAAAGTTCGGAGAGCTTTGGGACGTGGATTTGAGCTGCTTTATGGAAGGTACTGGAACATTTCCTGACTGTATACCATAATGCACATAGTCCCACCTTCATCACAGTCTTCCTCATACAGAATGAGCACAATCTCCCTGTTCTAATATCATCATTAATTACATACATGACCTTTTATCAATGGGGATCAGCGCTGCTCATTATTAACACCTGTGCAAATTCCATGAGTGGTGGATTCTGAATGTTACATTTAATAAAATGTATCGTATAACCCAGGATGTACGGGCAAAACATTATTACTTGTAACATCAATCAAATGTCAGATACTGTGGTTTTTGTGCCTTTATTTTTCTAAATTATTTGCATGTATTCAGATGAGTTGCCTAGATTTACACATCATACCAGAGTAGTTTAAAGTCAAACAATTACATTTTTTTTTTTGCCCTTTTTATGCCTTTATTGAGCGCGAGAGGACAGTGGATAGTGTCGGAAACAGAGGAAGAGAAAGGGGATGACAGGGTGGGAGTCGAACCCAGGGCTGCCGCATCAAGGACTGAGCCTCTGTACATGAGACGTGTGATTTCACCACTGAGCTAAACCGGCGCCCCATAGTCAAATGTTTCAATTAGCAAATGGGAGCATAAAAGGATTTTTTTTTTTTCATTTAAAATATGCGAAAGACATCAGTAAAACATCTTAAAAAGCAAATAGGCAAGATATCACAAACAAGTTGAATTCTGCACTCAACTTTGTGCCTGAAAGCTCCTGTGAGGAGTTATGAAACAGACTGAAATTAATTCTGATGACTCTATATGACCTACAAAAGCAAACAAGACCATCAGCGACAAGACTGATTATTTCCATGTAGTTATTATTAATGCCTGAAACTGCTGGTGGTGTCAGACGAAGCGATTAACTGCACGCTGCCATTGTTTACATTTTTCAGGGCAAAAACTGTTTAAACCGACTGTTAAAGAAAGCACTTTTTACCACTTAAGGATGAACAGGACAAAATCAGCAAAGAGATAAGAGGTTCCGCTTTGTCCACAGGGGGCGCCAAATTCAACACAAACCGAAAGTTCCTCACAGGAGCCTTAAATACATTTACATATACTGTATATGTCCTTTTAAATATACAAACACATACAGCATACTTAAACAGCAAGCTGTCATTCAAACATCCGGGCTAGATATAGCCCTGATTTAGTCCGGCTTTGTGTAGCCCACTTATAGCCCAAATTTCCATGAAATAGATTCAAGTTAGTTTTTGCTCACACAGCTTGCAATATGTGTGAAATCCCATCATGTTAGCAAAGTCAACAGTGATTTCAGGTTTTTAGTTTCAATTCTTTGACATGGTTTATGTATAGCCACGACTTAGCTCTGAATTAGACAGGCTACGTGTAGCCTGCTTTCAGACCATCATGCGAAATAACATTACCTTTAGCAGACAGCTAAACAAAATGCTTAATGCTTGAAATTGCATAGTTCCTGCACATGATATCATGATATGCATATGACAGCTATATAACAAACGTGTACCAAATGTGCATTGAACCACACGGTTACTAAACCAAATCATTTAAGGCCAGAAAATGGAATATATTGTACAGTCCCGGAGTACTTCCTGTATTTTACCAGCATGCACTTGGGCGGACTCCAAATGTTATTGTTAAGGAATTGCGCTAATATGCCTTGCTTATAATTAAGAGCTATAGTGTACAGTGTAACGTTACAGTGTGTTTGTTGATGCCTTTGTGTTAAGTTATGTCGCATTCATGTTGCTAATTTCAGCGCGCCCCATAAGTGAGCGTTTCTCTCCAGTCTTGACCTCCCTACATTCGACAGTGTTGAAGTGTCTCTTGCAATACGCAAGCAAACGTCGTCATCATGATAACATATGACTCACCACAATGTGGCCATACCAAACATGTATAACAGTATACCAAGCACTTAACACATGATTTTCCTCGCAAGTCAATACAATTCCCTGTTAAATAAGAATAAAAAGTGGATCCTTGAATCATTACTTTGATGTCTAATAGACGTATACAATATATGTAGTTGTTTATTAGCCATCTAATAACTGTCTTGGCCATATTTGGTCTGTTTGTAGACGTCTACTGAACTTTCACTGACAGCCCAACTTTAGCCGTGTTTTAGCCTACACGTCAGGTCCACATTTTGACACTATTAGACGTCTATTAGCCGCAAAATTGCTTGCTTGGTACGTATACATGCATACTCCTCTACATACACATGTTGATTTTAAAGTTTCAGTACAACACCTGAGAATTTGAATTGTTTGTTCTCATAGGAAATATGACAAAGACAACATTTCTTAATTAAACTCTAGCAATAACTCAGCTAGCAATAGAAAACTTCTATAAGCAGCATGTGAATGGATTTCCAGGTGTGGGAGTATTAGATATTGAAAAATATGTGTCCTTAGAATCCATTGTCATCATGTCTAAACATATACCTTACTGAGAATTTGTCACATAAAAGTACATATTTTCTTTGGTCGACTTCTTACCTGTCAAAGAATACAAAGTAGAGAGAACCTAAAGCCCCCCTCTACTTTGAATAGGGTCTCCGGGTCAAACACAAGCAGGAGTTCAGCACAAAGACATTCCTCTCCTCAAATGGATTTGATGAAAAGCAAGCGAAGAGAAAAAATGAAATCTCAAAGTCAATCAAAAGAAGAGTGAGGAGTGACAGAGAATACATTGCTTTTGTAGCCGACTGCCTGACCGTCCACTTAACTTTTTCATCAGGAGGTGTTTTTCCTTCCCGCCGCTGTTAATTTGTAATGTCAGTCAGCGGCCTCACAATCCTCCTCGCAGATTTAACACGTGTCAGCGCCAAATGTCATGACAGTCCGACTGACCTGAGCTGTCAAAGCAAGGACTTTAAAAATGCCATCACATGATCAAATGGACCGAACCTAACACGAACTAGTGGAAGTATTTTCATAAATTATGATACCTGAAAGACTTTTTTCTGTCGCCAACGCTGAATATAAACTCGCTAAAAGCAACCAGCAGTTCCAAAACATGAAAATCACTTCAGCCAGAATCCTTCCTCCTCTGTGCCGGACTCTTTCAAAATAGCTTTTCATGGTATGTAATGCTGCTCTGCGAGCGCCTCTGATCACTGGAATGACTTTAAAATCAATACATCCATGTGCACTAAGAGCTTTAAAGGCAGATACAGCCTGCACTTTCCCTCTCAAACATGCAAATACACTTTGAGTCTCTAACACGTGCAGGCGCAAGGTGATTTTTCACGGACTTTTTTGCTCTTTGCTGCCATCCGCTTCTGCCGTGCCATTCAGTGGAAATACTAAATGACCCTAATGATAGTACACAAGAATGTAGAGGTAGGTGTTTGACATTCCTCCTGAAGCGCCCGTCTCCTCTGCAGAGCCATCAATGCTGTATCAGTAAAGCCTCATTAGAGCCGCAATCCGACTGTAGAAAGGGAATTTTTGCAACATTAACTTCAACATTGCCAATCCAGTAAATAATATTCTAGTTATGGCCCTGATCACCTGCTGGAGAGAGTGAGAGATAGAAAGAGAGAGAAGGGAGAGAGAAGGGAGAGAGAGAGGGGTTGGAGCAGGTTACCAAAAAGAGAATTCATGTATGTGTTTTGCTCTGAGCTTGTTTTTTAGTAAATCATGAGCAGTTTAAGAGAAGTGTACATGAAGGTGCTATGATTCTGAAATTACCTTTTAATTTGACTCGTGTTTTTGTCTGGGTGAGAAAATTGTGATGTATCGACATTCTGTGCCTGAAAGCACTGTATATTTGATTGCAATTGATGAATAGTTCCAGCAATTATTTATGGGAACTTAACAGTTCAGTGACAATTTATAACTTATTTGTGCGTCAATACATATTTTGTTACTCTTAGTAATAAAACATATGTAATGCTTTATATTCAAGACCAGCTCCAGTCACGTTTTAAGACATTTAAAATGCTCTGCTTGAAATAATAAATTGTGTCTGATGTGTTTTTTCAGCAAAATACGTTTAATTACCTTAAAATCCCTCCTTCTACCTCATTAAAAATTCCTGAATCTTCATAGTCCCCGCCCTTTATGCAAATATCCAACCGCCCACACCGTCGCGAAAACAAATCACGTCTCTGCCATCGTTTAGTGACAACTTATTGAAACTTAGCTAGCTTGAAATGTAGTAATTTGTAGTCGTAACGTTAACATCAGTAGTCAGTAGTGTGTTGAGCAAAAATTACGATGACGGTTACAGCTGGCTCGCACATCGCTGAAGTGGTTGCCATAGGTTACCCATAATGATATGCATTGCATCACTACGTCCATTAACGGCATTGTTCTCCTTAGGTTTGTGACGTCTCAAACCTGCCGATCTGAAAACGTGTTGTTCAGCCTGTTCTTGGTACACTGCAGTTTAAAAGCAGACAGGCCCAGCGATGGAGATCATGAAGAACACCACATGACGTTTACAAGGTTAAACACTTGATCTGCACTGGAGGGGGTTTTTAAGGTACTTGTAATAAGAGTTAGTTAATAGGTAATAAGACCCTTATAAGTTCTTATAAGATGCTTATTAAATTAAATATATGTTAACAAGACTATATAAGTGTTAATAATACAATGTAATGCTATTATATACAATTATAAGAAACTTATAAGGGTTTTATTAACACCCTTAAGCTGTCTCTAAATTGTTTACAAGTTTCCTATGAATGCTCATACATGTCTTGTAATCTAACAATAAACATGATTATGATACTATTATTAACACTTATATAGTCTTATTAACTTACATTTAATGTTAATAAGCATCTTATAAGGACTTACAAGGGTCTAATTCCTTATTAACTAACTCTTATTACAAGGAGCTTAATATAAAGCGTTTACAAACATATAAGTTATCCATCTTATAAACTGCTAAACCTTAAAATATGCTAATCTGAACAGTGAATCTCAAAAGGAGAAATTCACTATCACATAGAAACTAACCAATTCTGCATAAAAGAAGGCCACCATAGCTGATGGTTAAAAATAATCACTTTAAACAATTTAGGGAAAATATTTAAGCCATGTTTTGCTTTTCACAGCATCTGAACATCAACCCACATGTCCCTCTCAGCTGTAGTGAATATAACTTCGATGTTATATTGTTCTGTAATAATTTTGCAAAGTCCAATCTTTAAGTCAAAGGAGCTGTTGTTTTTTAGGAAATGTAGGATTTTACTGTTTTCTTGCCTGCGGTTCTACTCTAACAGGAAAGTGGTAATAATGCAGCTTAACAGTTATATTAAATAAAACATTAGATTTTCCCCCCCAGTCCATCAGATGGGCAGCAGCTGTCATTCTGTCATATCTAGTGTTAGTTCAACAACTCCTGCTTGTTTATTCAGTGTCGGAGCTGGTCAGTTCAGCAACATCAAAGTCGCAGCATCAAAGTGTTTTGCTCAATGCTTCCCAAAGGTCACCTGGAAGTAGAGTGTTATACCGACATATATATATATATTTTCAAACCTTAATATTTCAAACTTAATAAGAAAATATTCTTCAAAGATTACCTTTAGGGGTGTGTCACTAAAGATCTTCTTTAGATATCAGTGAAGACATCATTTTATTTTGCCTTTAACACATGTTGGGAGTATTTCCCAACCAAACAGTCTATCACCAAAAATATAAACATATAGGTTGATTTCAACAGCTTTTTACAACCAGGATACTTAATTAAATAGGCAATTCCTTTTTTACATTCCTTATTACATCCATAAAATCTAGAGCCTGACAGATATCAGATTTATGAGACCAATACCGATACTGATAAAAATATCAATAATCTTTTACCACATTTCACATTTATTGAGCTGAAATTAAAATATACCTTTTCTACATGGACTGACTATAATACCCCCCCAAAAGAACTAGAAATATTTAATATTATTACACGTCAACCATTAGTAGCGCAGGCAGTGTTGAAAGGATTGTAAACTATGGAGTCAACACGCACTCTGCTGAACAGCCTATGTGATGATTCAATTAATAAATCACCACAAGCATTAGAAGATCTTAATGTATCTGTTTGGCCTCAATAATATCACTTATATAACGCAATGTACGATACACTACGTTACATAACATTTTAAGTCAGGTAAGGTCTTTAAATATCAGAGCTAGCTTACTTATTTGAACTAAAACCACCTTTAATCTTTTCTCCTAACCTAACCTGGGAATTTGAGTGCCTGTTTCATAACGTTCATAACGTAGAGGCTCTTATTTAACAGACACTCTTACGGGTCATTCGAGGGTCGAATCGACTCATGTGATTGTATGGTTTGAAGGACTTGTTTGTTTTGATCCAACCACTTCATAAGGCAAAGTTTAGGGTTATATATAAACAAGATATAAAGTCAATGTTAAGAAGTGTGATACAAGCAAGGACGCAGGTGTCGATGCATAGAGAGTGACACTGAAGTGTCTGCACCTTTCAGCTCCACTTTGACCTTGAAACTGTCACTTGCATTGTGACTGAATCTAATCAAGTCGGCAAAAGGCCCCGTAGAAATAATTGCTTATGGAAAATTAATTCCATATAATGTAATTATTAGGAGATTGTTTTGCACGTCTCCTCTTAGGGACGTTGTGGATATTGACAGGGCCTGGACGTATTGATGTCTGGTGTTCAATAGGTCACACGGGGTGATGTGTGATTGGACAAATCTTCGTGTCTGGCGGATATAGAGACCTTCAAAACAACTGTGCCACTAGCTACAGTTTCTGCTTCTACTGCTGATACTAAAGCAGTTCATGCGTTAGGCTGAAAAGAGCTGGCTTTACCTGTCACAGGGACAAGGTCAACAGGATTTCTAATGAGTTTTTAATTTCAGCAGTCAAGAATTTCTCAATATACATGCTGTGCTCTTATTTTATCCTTGTCCGGATCAATAGAGTAGAGAGGCAATTATAGATATTATTTCAAGACACCCGCAACCCGACAGCAAATCCATGGGTCAGCTGTCAAAATACAGTAGGCTAAGGAATTACTTCCTGGGACACAATACAGTGAGAGAGCATGTTTTTTTGGCGAATATGCCTCGACCTGAGAGCTTAAAATAGAGCCAGAAGTTATTTATCTTATCTTCCAAAAGGTGCCCTCGTGTCCCTTCTTCTTCTCTCTGTTTGTCTCTCCCCCTGTTTCCCTTTCTATCTCTCCTTCGATCTATGTGCTGAGCTGGCTAAAGTGGAGTTAACGAGGATAAGTGGACCACACATGGGCGAAATAGTTCAATAAAGAAAGCTAGAGCAGATGTTAATGATTATGGATTTACAAGGATGGGGTGGAATACACAATGGCTCCTCACCTGGACGATACAGCTCCACCACATGCCTTTACTTTCTCTGACAAAGTTTGAGAAGGGGAGAGAAAACAATTTAATTCCGTGTTTTAAAGTGAATATCATCAAACGGTTAAGGAGTTCAGAGTTTCTCTTATGGTTTAGCCTCGCAGCGGCTTCTGTTGTGCTATAAGAAAATGTTCCAAACAATCTACAAACTTTCATCACTTTATATTTGGTGACTTTTTTTTTCTCTCCCTCCTCCAATCTTGGTGCCAACACATTATAGAATACTATCAGTTCCACTACCTTGCCTCATATTAATTTTTCCCCTGGTTGGTTTTATATCCTTTCTCTCACCCCTAACTCTTAACTCTCCCACATTAAGGCTGCATACCAATCATTCCAGGTTTAATACCCCGCTGAGATTAGCAGGTACAATATTATGGAAGACATCCACAGCACTGTGGTACAAAGGGCAGCAAAATACCCAAACTCACATGTACCGTTTATATTAGGGGGGAATGATTATAAGATTATACCTCGTGTAATCATGCAACCTTAGGCTACAGTTTAGTGGGTCATTTAAGCAAAATGTGCAGTTAGAAACATAAATATTGGAACTACTTTTTTGGTGCCACACAGCGGTTTTTGTACTTTAAGGGGTGGGGCACAGGAATCACATAGGTCCAACCTTTCCACACTTGAGCTACTCATTAAGTAACAAAACAGATCATTGATTTTACAGCTTTGTCCAGGGATTTTATGGGACATAAGTGACTCTCATAAGATTTCACTATGCATCATTAAATCTGAGATGTAGATGATCCCCACAACATTTTCCCCTCTGTAATGACAATGAGCTCAAGTTCTTAACATTTCCCCCCAAAGAGGCGCAAAGCTGAAAGGACACCTCAAGGTCAATTAGGTGTTGTCTAATCCTGCTAACGACGGCATGTGAGTCACATTGTCCGGTGTATCATTACAGGAATAAAGCAAAATGATCATGCTGAATACCTTAATGGTTGTATTATAATAATTGTCTTCTTCTTCTTCAGGTTAAAGCAAACTAAATGTGGTAATTCAGCCACAGCCGGTCCAGTGGAGAATGAGACCTACGTGCTACCCCCTTTTTAAAATTAATTTCATAATACATGAAAAGGCTTTTAAAGCGGCGCATAACTTAATGGATGACCTTCTTATGAGACAGTTGCAGTGAAGTGCAAAATTGTTGCTTGATCCCTAAGAGTGCTGGTAGACATGCAAATGGTGCCATCTGTCCACTTTGGAATTAATATCCTATTATGGGAACAAAATTAGAGCTCACAATATTGATGAGGTGCTCTCTTCTCCACCGCCATGGTTCCTACATCGTATACGACTTTTAAGGGCACTCATTTGACCTATTTTGTGAAAACATTATTTTCCTTTATTTCAGCTTTTTATTTCAGATACTTTTTAAAGCAATCATTTCTTATTATGGCGACTCTTATTTTGGCGAGAATCGTATTGTAAATTCGATGTAAATAACTTTAGTCAATTTTCCTCTTCCTGCAAAATTCAAGCAAATAGGCAAGTTTTTTGCTGAGCTACATAAAATGTCTTTGTTTTATTTTTTAAAGTTTCTCTACTTCTTCTCTCGCTGATTCTCGACCATTAAGTCGTTCTTCTGAAACTGGGGCACACGAGGTCGACTGCAAAACATGAGTGAAATGTATCAAACTTTCTGTAGCGATGCATGCAGAGAGACAGACATGTCTTGATTGTTGGAGTTGTTAGAGGACATGTACAGTAATGAGAGGAAACATTGCACGAACGCTGCACTGAAGGCAGAGAAACAAGAGATACCTCCAATCCTGTGATCTCTACTACTGCTGACAGTGGAAACTTATACGTCTCTTTCAAGGGTACTTTATTTTCTCTTGTTCTGAAGGGAATGTGCAACTTTAAGGGCGTCATTAAAGCCCCACTTCTGTTTTACATGCCAACATGTGCATGTTGTGATGCATACTTAGAGAAATTAGTAATAAACAAACAGAGACTTTTAATTTAACTTGCTAAATTGAATTAATCAGAAACAAATATTTTGAGTGAAGTCTCTTTGTGTAAAAATCTATCTTCAATTTAATTTCCATGTTACACTAAGTGGAAGTGTCTTTCATTGGCTGGCCTGTTAGCTTAAGTGGATTATGATTGAAGGCCGACGCCGGAGTGACTTTGCATTTAAGGTTCCCTGTGGTGATTTTGACAACTATTGGTGCTGCTCGGGAATGTTTTCATGAGCGGGTAGAGCTATGTTTTGACGAGCACGGGGACATGTTTCACATTTCCGCTGACTAAAGAGGGCAGTAAGAGGTGATGGTTGATGGCTTTAACCCGTCCTTTATCAGGCCTTGATTGCTACAAGTGGATATAACTGATAATATTTCCCGTGGCCCTACTTTGACCCAAACATTCTTTGGGTGCAAACAAAAAAACCTGCTCTCCCTGGTGATAAGTACACAATGTATTTTTGGTAGGAACAGGAGCTGAGAGCAAGCTCTGCATGCAGGAGGACACTCTGTAATTTCTCTCGGTGCAGCGCATGAATACATGACGTAACCGCACAGAGCGAATGTTAGAGAGGTGACAAAAAGTATTCAGAAGAATTTCCAGGAACAAATGACACCCAAATTACCGAACCACCGAGCTGCTGTGATGATTAGACCTTCTGTTCAATAAGTCAATTTTACAGGTTGCGATGGACATGAAGTATGAAAAGCTCTTGTAAAATAGCAGGAAATTGGTTTTAAATGGCTGAAATATCTCGAGGGTAGCACCCTTTAGAATCCCCTTCTATAAAACTGTGATCTATTTGACCTCATTAAAATTTTGGTACGGCCTTGTTCGCACGCAGGGCGGGGTGAGGGCTGGGGGGTGACACGGGCAGACATGAAAATGGATATGAAACACCATCAAACAAGCAACGTAGAATTATCTCTGCAGCAGGCAGGATAAAATTGCATCTGTAAATAGGCTGTGTGTGTGTGATGAAGTCTTTGCCCAGATACCGAGTGTGACCCAGAGGGGACATAAACGAGATGAGGAAATATTGTTTGGCTTACTGTGCCTTACAACTGCTTGTACAATAAGAGTAACAAGCAGACTAAAAGTGCAGAATGCAGTGGTGAAGTCAGTTTAGTCTGACACATAGTCGACTGTTTACATTTATCCACACTATAGTCAATTAAATAGATTTTAAGGGACAATTTGGTAATAAAAATATTGGAATAAATATGTGCTTTTATTTTGACGCATTTAAATCCGAACCATATTTTCAATAAACTCACATTTGCATCTATGTTGATCTCCTAAATCACCGCCTTTTATTGTTCTAGAGTTAGACAGCAAAGTACACACAAGCTAGTGCTTTTATTCTGAAAAATTTCTTTGTTATCCACCAGTGCTCTATCCATTATTTCCCGGCGACTGTCAATTACTTTGATTTAGGCCCGTGCTTGATGAGGTGCTCTCTTGTCTAAAGGGATTACATGTCTGGCTGGTGTTGCCACTGGCTATGCTGGTGTGCGAGCAGCAGCGGCACACTTTTTCACTGTAACTGGGAGATAGCATCTAAATGTTTGTCAGATCAGTTGCCCACTGTTTAGGGCCGCCATTACTTTTATTCTGTCAGGATTGTCACTTCAGATGGGGAACTGCACCGGCTCACTGTTGTCCCCTCAAGCAGAATGAGTACAGGGGGCCGTGTTCTGCTCAAAGATACTGCTTTCCACATCTGAAGCAGCCAGGCCTTCTGCCGGGGACTCTGGGTAATGTATCTCAGGGCTGGGTTTGTATGGATCCTCTGCGATACTGAAAGATATATGAGTTCTGACATTAAAAGTTTAAGATGATTTAATGGCTTTTTGACTTTACTGGACAGCACACACTGGAGTATAGCAGAAAAATAAGTTACACTTTCCAGAGCCGGCTTCCTTGATTCAAATGGAAGTCTATGACATTAATAAGACTGAATAAGATGTGCCTGTGTCTCAGCCACCTTATCAACAAGTGTTCTCAATTAGCAAAGTATACAGCCTGTAGCCATGCCAACGTCTGCTCCTTCTTTTTATAACTTGAGAGTTCAAGTTAATTATTTGTTTATCTGGCAGTCAAACATCTTCGTGGCCTGATGTATACATACATCTTTTTCTTAGTAGAAGATGTCACGAAGGTTCATCAGCGACAAACGTCCTCCCACACAAACGCTAATAAGATATACTGGCTTCTTATATAAAAGCAGACAGGTGCCAGGCAACACATAATGCACTCTAATAAAGCTAACAGTTAAGTCAAATTACTGAACATATTTCCTCTTTTATACATAGCTCTCTTTGTTAATGACATGCCCTCTTATATACTATTGCTCTTGAGACGTGTGAAATTCACAAGTGTATTTTCTTCATTTTGTCTAAACTCGGTCGTTGAATCCTTTATGATATGGATGACTTTTGCTCTTTATTAAGAAAACAGCATTCTTACAATGTTGAGTTGTTATGTTGTCCAAGGAGTTCCACAGAAACAGTGCTGTGCACGTTCACACTTGAAAAGAGCTCAAAGTTCAGTTCACACGGATTCAAATTAACTAGTTCATGTTCATTTATTCGTTTGCACCGGCTGCACGGAGCTACTCTATCTCATAGAGCCTCCTATGCTTCCGTCTCTAGCCCTCAATCATTGTAAAAGAGGGGGTTATTATACTGTGTCACATTTTAAGACATACATATAATGTTACAATGTTGGATGTTCATACTAAACGTGGGTGAAGTTTTAAATCTGTAGGTCAAAGTATGTTGGAGTAATCCCCAGGCTTCTCAGCTCAGGCTGCAGGCTGCTGTGAACACCAGGTTTCACACAGTTTTTTCGACACGCTGCCCTTTGCTGAGAGAGCTGGCCAATCAGAAGAAAGTGGGCTTGTAGGGGCGGAGTTTCTTAAAGGGACAGAGCTGAGAGCAGGGTCGTTTCGGGCTGTATGAGGGCCTGCACAGAGCACCAGTGTGAGAAAAATGATGGGGTTTTTTTTACTGTAAATGATGCTAAGCTACTCCACAGGTATCACAGAGTGAAATATGAAGCTTGAAGTTAGCATGATACCCCCCCTTTAAAGATTTCTTGTAGTCATCATTCACTCATAGATATTTCCGAAGACTGGCCAAATGTTTAAACTCGATGTTTCAAATTCGTTGCTGATGTGACTGATGTTCATACTTGTTTTTTCAGCCCCGGCGGGGGCAATTTGCATAAAAATGTGAGATTTTTCCAGTTGGAATCTGTACTTATTTGTCCTTAAAACTCCCTCAAATATTCATAAGAACTGGCTTCAGCAGTACCGGTAGCTGAATTGTCTGAATAGCTAGCCGCATTTGCCATACTGGATGCATGCTGGGGGCTGTAAATCCGATTTCGGCTGCCGTAATGGTACCTCACGGAATGCCTTTCACTAGCCCCTTTTACACTACCAGTTCAAGGTGGGGTTATTACGTCCCTGTTACGTTTTGTCTTCTATGTAAAACGCACGGAGGTGGAATGGTAGGGGTAAGTTGTTCCAGCTCTGAGCCGGCAGGGCAGAACAGCGGTGCGTGTGTAAGTAAAGCACGCGCTTGTTCACACCTCACGCACGTTTTGCTTCCACAACGCTGGAACGCTGTAAAAACACACACTGGTGCGGCTTTACGCCGGCGTGGCTTGGTCCAATGTTACAGTAATGTGGCGGAAACACAATGTAAAAATTAGTTGCACATTGATTCGTTCAGTTCACCGTTCACCAATAATACGAGCACATTCAGGCACAACACTGCATAGAAAGCCTGTAGACTGTAAATGGTGGTAGGTATCGCTTTTAAATTAAGTGTGTACTATTGTTAACACAGTGCAAATAGAGAACGCAAAATATTTTTGTTAAGCCACTATTCACAGATATTCTGAGTCCTCACATACCTAACCTTGCCTGATATCTACAACAAGATGCTTTTAAAGTCCTGTCAGCTCTCTGAAGCATCGTGTTACAGACTACATGATAGCTCAACTTCTCTCTGATTCAACAATCTCAATTATAATTCTTCCCTCTTTCTTGAATCAAAAGCTTTTTTATTTTCCTTCACAGAGATTTAAAAAAAATCAATATTAGTTAAAACATGAATGATGAATGAAAATCATGGCCGCAACAGGCGCTTTTCTTGCATTCCTACAGTAACAGCCCTGGGCCATTCTTGTAGCTTTTACTTGCAAGTCTGTTCGCTTGTTTAGCTCCTGTATATTAACTTATTCTGCTTGCTTGTCATTGAGAGTTTGTTAAGAGCCCACTCATAAACATGATTTATTTCTCACAGCCGACATAAAATTCCACGGCAGTAAACTAATAATAATGAACATTGTTTGAGAGAAAAAGAAGGAGCGATGCAGGAGGAAGAGATAAATATGGAGATGAAACTTTAACAGTCCCGGTGGGGACATTTTGGTACGAGAAGACAGCAGGTTGAAAAAGAATATAACAGTAAAATGTACTCAAATTTTTAACATTAGAAAGAGGGCAAGTGAGAAATATCTGAAGGATTCCTCGTGTGATTTCATCAGCATCATCTCCAGCTTAATGTAGATGTCAGCCATCGATAACCTGTTTAGATGCTCATTAAGAAACATGTCGTGTGTGATGTATAAACTGCGTATTATATTAGTAAGCTTTCATGCAGCTTCGGATATTATTTACATTTTAATCAATCTGCTACATCGGCCGTTCCTTCTTCTTGCCAACCTACTTCTATTTAAGAAATCCGCAAAGTTTGTAAGTATGATGACGCTCATGCTTATGATTATTGTATTAAGTTGTAGATCTGCAATTCCATGATTGATAATGCCTTCATGAAATTCATGCTTATTGTTTTCAGTATGAATATGTGACAACAGAGATAAATCCTCTCCTTTGACTTTGTCATAAAACAACGGCTGTGTAACTTTGACTAAAATAAAAGTAGATATGATGTTTGCCTGATGAGCAGCTTTTCAGGGAAACTATGTTTTGCTAAATCTGAGTGATGCTGCGGCCTCATGGAAGCAGTGATGCTTTGAAAACAGTTTACAACAGTTAGTTCCGACCAAGTAATCTGACTGGATAATAGGCATTCAATGAGTTTTGATATAGAGTACAACATCATTGGGACTTTTCACTCTGTGTATCACTCCGCCTCAGCCAGGTGTTCTGAAAACTGTTAAACATTTCATGTCAAAGATTTCATTTTCTTTGGCGCCTCTAATGGCGCTAAACAGTCACTGTGGGACTAAACTTCCCAATTTAACCTGATGTCTGTGGTTGGCTCCCTTTGTTACGGTTTTAACTCTTGATTTTCCTCGCTGACGGTCGCTTTCCTTTTTAGACTGTTTGCCTTCATCTGAGTGTCGAATTTGTTTCTTTTTCTTTGGATTTTCACTTATTGTTGAAGTTGTATCTGTAGTCATCGATCTTTTCTTTGTTTGTTCAGCCACAGTAGATTACTGTTTACTCGCAACATTTACAGAAACTGGAACTGCATCGCTTAGCTCCGCCTACCCTCTCTGACAGACCAACCACTACTGGATGTAAATGTGCCACTAACTGGGCGCCACTTGGGATTTTGGACACCCAGTCCATAATAATACTATATACTGCAAATGCAAAGGCTTTCATCAGTGGGCCATAGGCTCAATCACCATTATGTTACCTCATTCGGTGATGGATAGTGACTTAACAGACATTTATTTACATGAAAATCTTATAGATTCTACCTTCAAATCACAGCAGGCTGTGTATGTCTTTATTGATCAGGCTGGTACCTCTGAAACACACAGCAGACTCTTATTTCACTGGCTGATGATAAATTAAAACATACAGCTGATGTGTGGTAACCTGTTGACACAGAGCAGGAGAATGTTTGGGTTGCTTGGCAACAAAAGTCCAGTTTCAGTTCAGTTGTGGAACTAGCTGAGTTGGTGAAGCAAAAAATAACCTGTTGTTGATTGTTACTTCTGGTCACTTGTTTAAAGCCCCTGTGAGGAGTTTTTCGCTGGTTATGTAATGGACTGAAATTAATTGTGATGACTCTATATGAGCTACAAAAGCAAACCAGACCATCAGCGATAAGACTGATTATTTCTATATGGTTATTTTTAATGCCTGAAGCTGCTGGCGGGGGGTAGGTGTCAGACGGAGCGATTAACTGCACGCTGCCTTTGTTTACATTTTCAAGGGCAAACATTTAAAGTGAGTGACACATATGACTGTTAAAGAAAGCAGGATGAGATTTTTTGTTAAAAACCGTCACTTAAGCATGTACAGGACAAAATCAGTAAAGAGATGAGAGGGAAAGCTTTGTCCACAGGGGGCGCCAAAACCAACACAAACCGAAAGTTCCTCACAGGAGCTTTAACTGTTGTATTAAAGCAATATCACACTTAAGGTGATATGATATTGCTTAAATACAGTACTGGAACTTTACCTGCTTCTAGACATATGTTGATGTGATGTCACATAAATTAGTCTCTTTCTGTCAGCCCTGTGATTGACAGGTGATAAGTCCACGATGTACCTTGCCTCTAGCCCAGTGACAGCTGGGATTGGCTCCAGCCCCCCTGCGACCCTGAACAGAATAAGCGGTATAGATGATGGATGGATGGATGGAAGACATAAATGCAAAGACGAATCCATCATGTCACTTACATCTATAGAAATATCCCGGCTTTTAGCTGTTGTCCAACATGTTGGACAGCAGCCTTTCACAGAATGCTGATCTGAGACCTTCTAACAGCGGACATGAGAAGAGGAAGAAAACATGCTACAGTGTTCAACCCACAGTTTGAACCCTGTCACATCACACCGCCATACTCTAATCTGCTGGCGCCATAGCACACAAACCTAGAGATAATAATGCCTGATAGCTGCCCTCTGTGACCCACAGCTCCTGCACTGAGAGGTGGAAGAAGTTACTTCAGCACCAAACATGCACTGATCATTCAGATGATGTGAAGCACAGGTGAGGTGATCCTCGATGGGGTTAAATGTGTCAATGTTGCTCTTTTAGCTGATTGATGAAAGCTGCATGCACAAGGGGGAGAAAAATGCGCCAAGTGTATATATTTAGGGGGCACAGCCTGCATGGACTACATACAAACCCACAGTGTGATTGACTGTGTATTTCTGTTCAATCAGAGCCCACATCTGCTCCGCTCGTGTTTCGCGGTGGAATAAGAGATTTGTCTCAGCGAGGTCTGCCAGCAGCAAATGAGAGCCCAGAATGAAGTGACCCAGAAATGTTAAATCACAACTCTAATCAGTGATCACATTACAGGGGAGAGTCATTTGGAAACTCCTTCCCTAAAACTAATAAACTACCAGTTTAACCGCAGCACTATTACATGCATTCATCTGTGTTTGCAGCCCTATATTTACTGAATTATGCCCATTTGACTAGCTCTGTTCAGCCAAAGCTTTGCCCTAATTCTCCATTCATTTTGAAGTGCATACTAATATATGCTTATTCATGTTGGATCATGCACATTCCGGCTGGATAAACAGTCACAGCATGATGTTCGGCGACAGGTACAGACAGCAGAAAACGCCTCGTACTTTCACTGGGAGACAAAAAAACAAATCTCACCGTGCTCTGCTGTGAAATCTAGGATTGTGTGTGATGCAATGCATTTCCAAACTGGTTAAGATTTATAAGTCGTGTCATATTCCTCTAGTCTCGGGTGAGTCATATGAGGCTGAAATGCAGATTATCTCTGTGGGAACAGCAGATAGGCAGTACGCATGTGCACAACAAGGCAGTAGCAGGGTTCTCTCTGTGCCCTCTGTGCTCCACTGAACTGAGTCCAATTTGCCCTTCTTTGAATATTTGCTGTGGGAACGCTGCTGGTGCTGCTGGTCTCCCTCTCCACCTATACAGAGAGGTGAGTACACCTTTGATTGGCAGCAGCGGTGCCTGAACTGCGATTGAAATCCCCATCCTTAGAGCCCACCTGCTGGCACGGCTTTCCTGATTGCCCGGTGGTAATTGACACATCCCTTTGTTAATTATCAAGGTGATGTGACACATGTACTCATAGAGATCAGTGAATCTGCATTGCAGACACATTCCCCGCTCAGCGTGTCAGCAAGGTGTCCTTTTGAAGCAAGCCTCTGTCTCAGGTGATTAAAGATCCTGTCATGTTACATCTTCCAGGGCCAATAATTAAAAGCGAAACATAAAGCAGGGCCTAATGAACTGCAGCTTGATGATTATTTCATCAATAAATACACAGCATTCACATCTATTTTTGTCCCCCGGTTAATGCTTTGCTTGCACTTTTGGGATATGTCAATTATTGTATGGGGCAAATAAGTCATCAAGAACAAGCATCTTAATTGTACTGGAGACCTGCAACAGTGTGTACTTGTAATCAGGCGTATTATCACATGAATTGCAATGAGTTTACACTGGTGTGCGCAGGATGTATAGGGGGGAAGATAACCTCGGCTTTAATTCAGAGCTAAATACACAGTTAGGAAACTCACTTTCACCTCAATCGAATCAGCATAAATCTACAGGACAGATTTTTTGTCACTGAAAGAGTTAGAATTAGAGTTAAGCGACATAGTCGCTTTAATTAACCTCAACCCTGATGGCTTTCTGCTTCAAGGTTTTACATATTCAGCCATGAAAACATGGACTTTGCAGTGTTGCATCCTTTTCATGCAACACTGATTCAAATGAAACACAATCCTACCTTTTAAACTCCTTCTTGTATAACCTTGAAGATAAAATGAACATGTAGCTCTTTAATCCTCCTCCATGCAACACAATGATTCAGTTTGACAAATAAGCACGCTGTTTAAGCGTCGAGGGCTTGTTCAGCGGCCTGTGCTACATTAGAGGAATGAAAACTTTTAACTCTGCCTGTTTATCGCCTTGCGTGTGTGTCAAACATCAAAATGGAATTATATTCATTTGAAAGTCAAGGCCACACTCGGCGGTAATGACAATGTCAAATTGACGTCTGAGTGGCAGCACTTCCCCGCTCAAAATACAGATGTCCACAACTCGGTAAGTGAGAAATGCTAATGATTTGGCCATGCTTAAATAAATGCAATATTATGCTAAACATTTCATTCAGGGAGAGAGCACATTATACACAAAACTGCTCATACCTAATAATTTTCTGTCCCGGCTCCAGCTTGAAAACGGTGTCACCAACCACTCTATTATACTCAGCGTTGTCTCTCACTGTGCATTTAAAGTTAGGCGGACATGTTTAATTCAATGGAAGTCATTACGTGATAATAAGGTGCTGCAGAGTGGACTGGTAGGCTGCTGATTCGGCTGGTGTCAGACAGAATGAGCTCCTTTCCTAATTAAGATCATTTTGTTCCCATGTTCCGTCATATTGTTCTGGAGTATTAACGCTCCTCTATAAGAAGGTCACAGGCTGCTCGGCGCACAGTATGGCTCGTATTTTAGGGCATCATCCTGCCTCAGGCGCTAAGCTAAACGCCAACCTGGATGAGCGTGTCCGTTCCACTAATGATGGCAAGTCACATGGATTTTCATCTCAAGGACCGGTCTGTGCATGAAAACAAAAGCGTGACCAGCAACAAGCATAAAGGCATTAATCACCCAATTTAAGTGACAGATTCAGTGGTTGACAATATTTATTAGCTAAGAGGAGCCTGATGCATTAATTAAATACTGAAATATGGCATAGGAAAAGGACTTATGATGATGCAAGAACAGTGGCAAGCTTATATTCCAGCTAAAGCTCTTAGGGATATCTGCAGGGATAGTGGCTTAGACACAGTCGGAACAATGTTTTTATTCATGAGTGACTGATAGCGGTATTACATTTACAAATTTTATTGTAAATTTGAAAGGGATTAATGGTAATAGAGAGGGGCGAGTTGCTAAGTTGTACAATATCTCTGCTTGCTGATATATCCACCCATTCAGAGCTGTGTGTTCTGTTAGCGCCACTCAAAGACAGCACAGACAGGAAGCCAAACGGAGCAGGCAAACACACGCACACAAAAAAAAGAAAGTGGAAGGAAGACGGGAGTTTGTATAGTTGGTCGGCTCCGTTGTGTACACTCTATGGCTAACATGGCGGCGTGGTAAGGAGGGAGAAGATAAGGGCTGTGGTGTTTTCACACGGCTGAGGGCTATGAGAGGGCTCAGGAGTGATATGTGGTGACAGCACAGTGCCACACTGTTGACACAGCCGGCATCTCCTGGGTACTGAGGGCTGGATCGCCCCGGGCTTGATTATTTACAGGCCTGCGTGCCTTCAAAAAATGTTCTGTGAGGACACCCGGAGAAAGCCTCCTTTGCAAGGCCTTTTAATTGGATCAGAGCTATCATTTATTAATGGGCCTGACTATATGCAAGTCTAGTTTTTTCATGCCCCATGATTATTAATGGCTGCTGGATCAAAAGACTGATATGACCTGTAAGATACTGCATGTCAGCCTGAAAGAGGAATATATTTCCATCGCCCGATTGCAGGGGGGTAGATGGGAGAATGTGTCGTTCACATGGGCAGAGAAAGCTCCAGATTTTTTGGAGTATGTTGACCCTGTATGACACGCATGGTAATTTCAGTGAAATCGCGTAAAATATTGACTTGCATTGACTTGCATCATACAGCGAGTTTGAATGGAGGGTTAGACGGATGTTCATCTATATTGAAGGCTCAATACCGTCTACTCCCCAAATCTTTTTGGAGAGGGATTGTTTCAAGGAACGATTGTTGGATTTGCTTGGAGGGAAATTCACAGTGAAAGACAATAGTTTGCATCTGATGTGCTTTTGATTGCATGGCAACAATTTGGATGTGAACACTCGTTCTTGAAATTCTGTTTCGGTTGATTTTGTCGTCCCGTCATTTGAGGTCAGATGCTGACGAAAAGGAATAACTATGTTAAAGATGTGTTTCATCACACCACACTTTATCAATCAGATGTTTATCATGTCTACTATCAAATCCATCCTAAACTCCCGCTAGCTTCCTTCGAGACTCTCCGTGGCCTATTTACTCATTCTCATTGATTTAAGCTCAAAAAGCGAGAGTGCTCTTGAAACATTTAACAAACCCTTAATGTGAGCTAAGAGAATTACCAAAATAAAATCCCCCCGCTTTGAACATCACTTCTCTTATTGAGATTCTCTTACACATCTGTGTCGCTGTGAAACAGGATATCCAGAACAGCCCCTCCAATAGGATCCTGTAAGCCGCATGTTTCAGGCTCGTCACTGTCGCTCAGCGCAACCAAATGAGACATGACATTCTCTTGACTGCTTACTTCTTCAAATTAATTATTTATAACCTGGGTGGAAAAGTGTGTCAGAGTGGAATTTAATTGTCAAAGTCTCATTATGCTAAAGGGCATTTTCTTGTCACTCAGTGGACTAAATTGTCTGAGCATCCTCCTCAGGGTTATCATCGACTCGAGACTGTTTCATACAGGGAGAATACAACTAAACTCTATACATGTTACGCTGAAACACCAGAGTACATCATCTCAAAGCAAATCACACAGTGCGTACTGAAGCTGGCTATTGACCAAACATTTTCAGTTGGGATAGAAATGCATCAGTGTCACACAGGGACCAACAGGGCGACAGCTTCCAGCCATGTGCTGTCCCTATTAGTTAAAAATGAAGAGCGCTTTGAGACTGCCACTAGCCTTCTTTAGAATGCCACCGTGGATGATAACAGCATACGTCAATCACTTCCATGATGGCTGCATTAGGGTGACAGTCGCAACTTAGAGATAAAAATGCAAGCACTCCATCTTTTAAAAGCGAACCCTTTGTGTAACCTGCGATGTACCGAGGTATAGCGTGCTATAAATCTCAGCGAGGATCCACAAGCATCACACTTCTGTCCTGGAGCTCACCTTTTGTTACCGAGCACAAACACGTTCATGCGTCCCTTGCACTGCTCCTTCCTTTTTTTGGAGCAAAGCTTGAGAGGTATTTTGAACCCCAAAGTTCAACATGATTGTTTGATGTGACAGATGTGAGAAGAGGAGTGGGTGGACTTGACTGATGCTGAGCTCTCAGCACTGTGCTGTGATTGAGACGGGAATTACAGCTGTTGTAAAGAGAGAAGCTGTGCTGACTTTTGACTGATGTGCTTTGTGTGCGTGTGTGCGCATGTGGAAAAGAATGCATGCAAATGTATGTGTTTATACCAGCGATGGAAAAAAGCCTGACAGTTTAACGCGTCGTTTCAGCAAACAAGTGATAAGTCTGAAGTATCAATGGATTACAACCTTTTTAAAGATGCATTACCCTCACATTTCAACGTTTCCACAAGGGTGCTGTGTTGAGTGACGACTTGAAAGAATCAAGAGCACAGCATTAATACACAATGACTGGGGGTCCTCCATGTAGCAACGCTTTAATGTGCTAATGAGTTCAAACATGCAGTTTAACACAAGACTGTCAATCAAGCCCATGGCATTTTGGCATCTGACAGTTGGATCATGTGTTCCTCTGAGGGACATGAGCATGTTTCCCACATTACACTTGGCTCGCTGTCTGACTGCTGCGTGCAACTGCAGAGGGAGAGCTCGTGTTTTATGGTAAAATTAGGCTAACAGCCATTGGAATGGGTATTAATGTCCGTCGAGGGTCGTCAATTTGATTTCAGTCGTTTGGTGTAATCTGTTTACCACCACGCTGTATTATTGATATATCCCAGCCAATTGTGTTCAGCTATTATCACCACTATGTGAAGTGATGTGCTGTTCTGCCTCTGATCTGCAGTAATTGCCTCGAATCACAACAGCTAAGTTGTTGTCTGGATTTTATTTTTTTGCAAGCTTCAGAAATGAAATAAAAAGAGTTTATTTTCAAAATGTATTCAACTTGTGCTAAATTAATGAGCAGATTTCTTCAGAACTTTCCGCCCTGTAAACTTTTCACACTGGTAAATATTTGACTTATTTTCCTCACTTCAAACTACAATGAGAGCATATTTTAATTTGAAACATTTGACTGTCTGCTGAAAAGGGGACACAAAGGAGCTTGATGTCAAAGTAAACTTTAGGAAGTATTAAAAACTGATTCTCAAAACTGAGGAAAGGGCTGATAATTTCCTGGACTCCTCTTGAGCAGCACCTTCAGAAATGTCTGCCAAAATTGAAGTCAATTTGACACAACACAGCCAAGTTTTCCCTCAGCACAAAGAACACATGTCTTTAAGCTCATTTCCTCAGTGTGGGAGGTTATTACGTAACAGTGTATTTAAAAACAGAGTGGGTCATGGCCCATAACTTTGTGCGAGGAGACCTTAAGACGTACAACACAACACAAAATTATATATGAGACACATGACACACCAAACCTTTTGGTATTGCAATTAGCATCTAGCATGCGCCAAAATGTTTTAAGTCAAAACAATGTGCTAAAGTAAGAGAATACTTTTCATGATAACCTGGTTCATAATGCTGCTATATGTGTTGCTTATGAATAAACATGGCTTTTTTTACAGGCTAATGTCATGACCACATGTCTTATGTAGGCATGTTATCTACAGCTATTTTAAGGATAAGCTATACTTAGAAATGCCGTCAACTGAAATGAGCTTTACAACCTGTTCGAGGACAGTTATTATCAGGAAAAAAGATTTTATAGTCAATTTATAGTCAATTTTTATTTACCTGTGTTCACATTATTTTAACACATATAGGGATGCCTGATGTTGGAATTTTTTTGCAGATATATTTTAACCCTTGTTGCCGTTTTTGATGTGTTTTTTTCCCCCCCTAACTGCAGAGAACACCAAGTCTCCCCTGTAGTGGACTTGATATCATACCTACTCTTACTGTAGTGGCATACTGGAAGATTCAAGAATAACATAATACAGGGCTTTTTAAAATGTACACATTCACTGGGCAATATAAGAAAACCACTTAAACTAACCAGATTTATTTGTATGTAACATTTTCTTTAGAATAAAACTGTAATGTTGCCCAAGCTTTTTGGGGGAATCATCGAGCATTTAGGCACAATTAAATCGCATCGGTGGAAAATATCGGCTGAAAAATTGACATGTCGATAATATCGTGCATCCCTAAACACATATAAAAGCTGCCTGTTTAAAAATGGCGGAGGACAATGATCATGTGTCAAAACGGAATTAGATATAAAAAAAATGATGAATGGAAATATTTTTGTCTTTTTCTTTCTATTTACTATAAGTATTTGAGAGAGGCGTGCTTTTACGCTCAACGCTACACACCACGTTAGGCACAGCGAAACATAAACAGGAAGTATAATTCTATGTAGCCACTGAAATAGTTCTAAGATTTACCTTTGCCTCGGTTTTATCAGCTGGTACGTTTTGCATTTTGGCAAACCTGTATCATTTTGCCACTCTTGGTGCAATAATTCAAGAAGCTCGTCTTTGTTCGATGGCTCATGAACATCCATCTCCCTCTTGATCACATTCAGGAGGTTTTCAATGGTGTTCAGATCTGGATTGGGCTGGCCGTGACATGTAGAGAGAGATGCTGATTTAAGGAACATTTGGAGTCGTATAGGCAAAATTTACCTTCATTCCTTTTCACCTGCAACCTAAATTCAGGAGCAGATTTACCGACATAAATCCGCAATAAAGCGGCGCTACCTGCTTTGACTAGTAAAGAGTGTTTGTGCAGGAGTTACTAAGAAATGACTCTTAAAATATATGAGTTTTGTTGCCATTTGAGACATTTGGGTTCAAATATTAATGTTTATTTTGCCCATGTATTATCCAGATGGACCTTCAGAATAAAATCATAGAAGAACCCTTTTTCTCCGGCGGTTACAATCAATGCTTTTTGTAAGACAACCTTGAATTTTTCATAAGTAACGATATACGGCTCTGCATGTTCCTCAGCATCATACCTCCAGATTTTTAATTAAATTTGAACTAGAGCAACAATACAAACGAAACCTTTAGAAATGTGGGATGTAGAAACACATTGGCATTTGGAGAGATGCATCCACATATAAAACTTGTGCAGTTTCTTCTTCATAATTCACTCACACTGTACTGCCAATAGGATTCCATTCCACTGAGTCAATTTCTCAACAATTGGCATTACTTTACCTCTGTCATTTTCCCGAGCTGAGGTGAGAAATGAGAAGGCTTCAGAGGAAAATTGGTCGGGCGGCTAGTTATCTTGAGCCTATGGAAACAAAGACGAGGGGGAGGCAGCACCTCGACACTCTACCTTGTCACAAGGGCCTCAAGAAAGTGACTGAAATTTTATTTTTGGAGTCCCTAACTTTTGACTTGTCAGATTCTTGCAACCTGTCATCATTTCAAATGTGTCTGTGGGCCTTCACTGCTACCTTAAAACTCTGACTCGAGTCCTGTATAATTTCCCCATCTTCCCAGCTCCCTCTGTGCTAAATTGCATTGGAAGATGGATTTTTGGCATCTAAGGCTGTCAGGTCTCAGCCATGGAAGACTTTATGCACTAGTACACCCGCTATGAAAGTGATTCTGGAGGGATGGAGGGGTATAAGAGTGGTGAGTCAAGTACTGACACTCCAGCAGGTCTTTGGGAATTTCTCTGCCTGTGATTGTATGTATTTAACAATAATGTCGACAGTGTAGATCTCCCTTTTCCTCTCTTTTCATCTGTTCTTTCTCCCTTTTGTGAATCTCATCCTCCTGTATCCCCTCCCTGTCACTCTCTCGCAGGTGTCATAATGATGATAGGATCTGGTCCGCCAGCAATCCACAGACCATCTTCATTCAGACTCCACTATTATCTTCATTTTCATTACAGTTATTGCAGGGTGCATATGCATTGATTGTAGGACATATTTTTCATTATAAGACGGTCTGCTATTCTGATTGTCTGAAAAGTCTTCATTAATTTGTAATAACGGGACTCCTTTGAAAAATGTGGCTAAAAAATAGGGAAAGAAATGTTCTTGTGTGCTTCGACGAAAAAAAGAAAGAAACATCCGCCTTGCAAGTTGAATTTAAAGATGGCTGTGCTCAGAAGTAATGGTTTCGATTGACGTCTGCGTGCCAAAGTCACAGCCCTGACACTGCTGTGATAACAATGTGCAAATCCAAAGACGGCGTGTGTTTTTTGTCTACAGCCTTCGCCTTCCCCTCCCTTCTCCTCCAAACAAGCGCTTTCCCTTCCCTGCGTGTTTGAATCTCAAATCTATTCCTCCACCTCATGGCGTATGCACACCTATACGCACTCGAAAAAGAGTTGAGGGACGAACAAGCAAGAGGCTATCAATATCAAAGCAATCAGGCTGCCAATATTTGCTGATGGTTACTTGGAAATATCAGCGCAGCACTGTTTGAGGGAAGCAGCCTGCTGTTCATGCTAACGAAGCACGGAGAGAAGCGAGTGGTCTCTGGGAGGTCAGGGAGCTGTTATGCTTTATTAAAGGGGCACATGCAATGCATCCATTTAGTGTTAATCACTAATTACTGTGAACCAAGATATAGTTCCTCATGAAATGTTTAGTGCGGGGCTCTGCATTCAGAGTGTGCAGGAATGTCATGAAATATTAAGATTTTATGATAACAAGCCTTTTGGACAGAGATTCACTGTGAACACCCGGCACCCGGTTTAATGCACAAAGCTAGTAGCATTGATGAATTTGATTATGATATCATATTGAGAAGCCATACTGGTGTGAGTAACCCGCAAGACAGCTCTAATCTTGTGTCCTATAGAACCTATAGAAAGACGAGGACATACAGCACCTACAGTGTAAGGATTGAGTATGAATAAGACCAATTATTTTTGGCAAGAAAGCAAGAAAAATTGGCTTGCCATTATATTTGCTGCATGTACAAGCAAAGTCTACGTTTCCTATCACTGGTAATTGCTTCAAACAGTGCATGGACAGAACGTGGGCAGGTTCTATTGTGCACATCAAATCTATGTCTGAGTAACAGCAACATAAAGCTAACAAAGGTATTCACAGGCTACCTGTCTGACATTGGCTATTTGCCGAAAGCAGAAGTAACCACCTTAAAGTTATTTCAACACGATTTTCATTTAAAACATTCAAAACAAACACAAATTACAGCCTACCATCTGTTTCCTCCATGTCGCGTTTGCAATCCTGCTAGCTACCGGTGTGGTAGCTAGCAGCCTACGGTAACTTTGACTGTTGTGAGGGTGGCGGCTGCACTGGTGATCATGGCGGTGCATGTTTGTGACGAAGCGTTACAGTGAGGATAACAGCACTGTGGCATGTTGTAAATAGGAGACGTTTTAGCGGCTTGGACCCGAAAACAGTTCAATGCGGAGGTGTGACATCACCACTTAACAACCGCAAAGCGCCATCATCTGGGTAAAATTTGTAACACAATAAAACACCTCTCTGCCTTTTATACTGGTATATTGGTCACACCGGTATCAAGGACGCAGCTCACTTTTCAGATGAAAAAAAATGTATTAAAAGTGCATCTTGTACACCGAATTTGACAGTTATGAAGCAGCATTCCTCGTTGAGCAACCGATTCTACATTTCAACACTCTGTTTTCAGCTGAAGGTGGATGTGTGCATGCGCACACACGCACGCATTAAGCCCAGCTTTGCTCCTTTGCCCCCTCCAACACTCAGAGGCCCCTGCTCCACACTCCAGCCTGGACTCCCTCAGCGCTCTGAGGGTTTTCTCTCCATGACAGACACTAACAATGACTGATGGGTAACAAAGCTTGCTGGAAAATGTCACTTTCTTTTCCACTCATGTGTGTAAAAGCATGTGTGGGGGAGGAGAAAGGCGAGGGCGGGGAGTTAGTAGGGTCAAATGGGATGCAATGTGTGTCTGAATGTTAGCAAAAAAGTTGTAAAAATATGGAACTGTTGGAAAAAGAAGCACAAAAGTATTGTTTTTTGTGTCACTTGTCACAAGGGATTAGCTTATGTAGAATTCATGGCAGAGAACACCACATTGTGTGTGTCTGCTGTTTCCACACAGTAGCCTATCAGAGGTCATTATCCTGCCGAGTGTGTTTGTGTTTGTCAATCAATCACCCCTAAACTCCCGTCACGGCATTAAGCTTGTCTTTTGGCACAAATGGACGGCCAGAGGGGACTGGACAATGCTTAACAGCACAAGTATAGCAGAATCAGTGGCATCAGCTGTGAGCAGCAAAGTGAAACCACTGTCATGCATTTTCCTGCATTTAGCTTTTAACTCAAACCGACCATGCACAGTATACCTGCAGGGCGTTAATAGGGCTGTCGATCAATACCAATGACTCAATGATTACTGCAGGTGTTAAGATTTCTAGTAAGGACGGCTGTTTGATTTAAGAGGTGAGGCTATGGATTAAATACACCTTTTAAAATAACCATTTTGCAGCAAAGGCTCATGAGGTCGGTGACTTTCTAACAAACTTCCAGTTTTACAATTTTAATCCACAACAAGCACAACACATCTATTTTTAATCTACAGAGGCAACTTTGAGGTTAACATGGTTTTAAAAACACCATGCTGCACAGAAATAGCAGTGATGCATGACGCATTGGGACCAGCTTTATAGTAAATACAACTTTTTTCCAGCAACAAAACCAGCCAGCTCACAAGAACTCACGAGATAAACCACAAATATTTCTCTGATTAAAGAAGAAGAATTCTGACAGTTCTCAGCCCCCCGACAAAACTCCCCACATGACCACAACAAACACTTCTAGGGGTTCTCAGGCTGCTATTGATTCACAAAACCCAAGTTTACTGTATGTTTTCAATCATAAGTTTACTCAGCTAAGCGTGCCAGCGCTTCAATAATGCAAGAAAATAGAAATTCATGTTCACATAGATTCATGTGGATAGAAAGCTTGCAGGAAGAAGAAACCGCTGCTTAAAACTAAAAACAACCCACATGACCTGCTGCCAAAGTCTCTTTCTAATCTAACTTGAGTGCACTGCTAGCATCCGATTGCAAGCTAGGTAGCTTAGTAGCTGCTCAGATTCAGCACATTAAAGAACATGTAAACAGACATGTAACTGACTCTTTGGTCAAGTAGATGTCTGTATGGTTGTTTAACTAACACGCTGTCTGCCTGTGACTTGTAGTCTGTTTACCTTGTTTCTTTTGGCTATGTTGCAACACCAGCACTGTGGCGGCATGCTAGCTGCTATCAATCAAACACAGACGCAGACACACACGTTTAGCCTTTAAAGCTATTTACAATACTTTTACTATAACTTGAAGACAATATTTTAACTCCAAGAAGAGAAGACTTAATTTGATTTCAGTTAGGCTTTAAGTTAAAACATTCCTTCCTCTTACTCTCTCATGCTACATGTTGTTAGCATAGGCTAACTGGCAACTTTGATCCACTTCTATGTACAGATTTGGTATTAAACGCAACAACGCAATACAGTGCTATCTTCAACATCTAATCTGATTGTTCTGTTAATTTGTGCAAAAATATTATTAATTAAATTTCAACTTTATGTTCACAAATTCTTAACCAGTAATCCCTGCTACCTGCGAGTGTAGGGGGCCTTTTCTGCCTGAAAAGGTCTCATTTATTGGCCTTAAACACACACTGGGCACACAAATCCCAGAGTGATTCTCTACACAGTAAATTTAGAAGTCAATTAGTCGCCCACTAATTACAGAGGACAAAGTTTCCCTGCTACCTTAACAACTTTACCCCTGCAGTAGCCTATAAATAAATACCTGGCTGCTGTTCATCCTGTGTCAGTACGTTTGAGCTTCACTTAACAGACATGAGACAGACAGGTATAACCCTTATGTAACTATAATCTAACCTTATTCCTTCACATAAAAAGAATGATGGATCTGTCTCTCTCCCAAACCCTCTTTCTCACCTTGTGTTTGTGCTTCAGAGCAACAGGATGTCATTAATTTCTTTCTGGTTCTCTTAAGCAGCGCTCTTTGTTTATGTCTCAAGATCCTCTGGGCCGTCTGACATTGTTGAACAGCACAATAAATAAGAATGAAAGATTGGGTTATGACAAAGCACAATTAAGTTAATTTAAGTCGTTGTTAGACACTTCCATTCAACATGAAAAAGAGAAGCATTGCTCACCGAGGCGAACTCAAGGATTCCTTTATAGATGTTGTCAGTCAAAGCTAAGTGTGGCTGTGATTACGACGACCTTTTTATTTTTAATATGCATAAACACATAGTATGAAATATAGTAGAGATTTGTCAGACACATTAGAAAACCATAACAGGCTCTCAGGTCTGTGTTTTCATTAAAAAAGGAACTGCAGGCATCCTGACATTTGTCCCTAGTCAGCCTAGCTGAGGGCTGGCATCGCTGGAACAAATATCAACAAAACAGCTTTTGAATTTATTAAATTTAGGTCCCAAACAGCATTGTGCGTGTGCTCCACTCTCAGACTTAAGCACTGGGGTTGGTTTTATTATTTCTCCTCTTTGATGTTAAGAAACTTACAAAACAAGAACAAATGAAGGGCCTCTTTTCACCTCATCCTCCACTCTGTTTGATGCTGATTAGCAGCTTGGCTGTATCATCATCCACAGTCAGTGAGGCTGGATGTACAATCAGGGTGTCCTGGTGTGCACCCAGAGGCCCGGGACATGTCAGGGTGCCCTTGTATGTGCACTGGGAAGACAGCAGTTAATCAGGGAGAAGTGATTGCTCCATATCGAGAGCTCATGTCTGGGGTTGTAGTACCTCTTGTATGTGTTCCGTCCATATAGATGCAAGCAAGGTCAATATTTTGCTCTTTATATCCGGCGGAAGAACATTGAGGTCTTATCGGACTCTGAGGAGAGAACATGCACTGAGCCGACCCATAAAAGCCTCATTACGAGTTGCAAAGTGTTTTGATGTAGATCGGGGCCCGTGCATCACTGAAAAACTGAAATCCTTGGGATAAATAATAAACTGGATTCTGCTTGTTTCTGATTACAGGAAAATATTGTAGAAAATAGTGAAAAAAGAAAAATCCTCCTAAAAGGTACCGGGGCCTCCTGGAGGATACAACATTTTGTCAAACATTCCCTAATTTAGTTTAAGAATTTACGAGCATGGAAAACTTTCATTGTTAGTCCACCGTCTGCTGCGACCCGATTGGCCGAGAAAATGGGGTGGAGAGAAAGGCAGAAATTAGTAACTCAAACAACGAATTCATAGCTGATGAGCCCTTGAACTGATCATCTTTACTAAACATATACACTGTCTATTCTGGGCGCATGAGGACAGTGAGGCTCGGCTGTGTTCACTCAGTCTGTAACCTCCTGATTCACACACTCAGAAGTATTGGTAGTCTTACAGGGCGTCCGGGCTGATTTCAAAAGCATCACTCTCCACAATGGTTATCTTGAACCAGTGAAGCGTGGAAAGAGAGAAAGGTTTCAATTCTATCTATTTCTCGCCCAGAACTCCTCCGAATGAGGCCATTTCATTTCCCTATGGAAATACGTCCGTGACGTATAATCTGGCCTTCCCGTACATGTATTTGTTGCTGACACTGATTTATTTCCTCTAATAAAAGCCCTTTGTGAGTTTATGTCTCTAATATATTATTCTGACAAAATCTTTGAGCTATATTTTCAATTACAAATTGTGTCTGGCAAAAGAAGACGTCACTAATCTTAGTGAAAGTTAAATTGTGCTTTGAGACGATAGCAAATTCAATAATTTAAATACTTGGTCCATTACTTTATTTGTCATGAATGATGCACCTCTCATTCTCTGCAAATACCTGCAGGAACATGTCACACGTCACATTCATATATCAGGCGCTTCAGCTGTGCTCATGCAGAATTTATTCTATAATTCATGGGAATAGGTTAGATGGGCAAAATTTGCTTGGCCTCTGGCCTTGCCTGCTGCAATGCTCGGCGCTCAATAGAGGAGGCAGAATGAGCCAAGGATATTTACCTACTAGCATGCCCACAGCGTGTGCAGGCATGAGCGCTGTGCCAGAGCAGGAAAAATATGCAGTCATTTTGTTTTCCTTCAAAATTAAACTCACCTTTTGAAAAGCGGAGTTTTAAGCCTATTTACTTTTACACTGTCGAATATTCGAGATGCTTTTGATTCATGTCAACACTTCAGCTGAATAGCAGTTGGTTATGTCTGCACATTAGACTGTGAATAAAGTAATTTTCGACGATATTCAAAGGGAGTTTTACAGTGTGAAATTTCCTGGAATAGAATGAGAACTCTTAACTGAGCCCCCAGACTTGAGCTTAATCTGCTGAATGTGGGTTTCTCCTTCAACGAGCTTGCTGTCCTTAGAAAAACTCAAACTGCAAGATGCACTTATTAGTCAGAGTTTGTTAGACTCCTGCCAGGTTTTAAACAAAATCCCAATGGGATTGGCTTAGCTTTTATGAGATGCTTTCGCCTCACTTTCTCTGCTCTGTTTCAAAGAGGATTACACGACAAAGGCATTAATGCCATAAAATACATTTTTGGCATAAAGGTGACTCCTACCGAAAAGTAGAATTTTGGTGACTTGCACTTCCACATTATATTTTCTTTTTAAATAAAGATTAGCGCTCTACGTGGACACGTCATTTAAATAAGAAAACTTAACACATAAATAGCAGGTGTAAATGGGGATTATTAAGACGATTAAGCTTTTAGAGTGAAACTTGTGGATTAAATTTCTAACTCATTCCCACATTGTCTGTGACTCTCACAAAGCTGTAACCCAGGGGAGGCTATAGAAGGGAATGCTCCGCTTAGCCATGTAGCTTCTACAATAGCTGCTTGTCCATGAGAAAAATGGTTTTCTCTTCATACCTTTTTATTGTGAAAAATAAACAAGGCCGTCTTCTTGGATTATAATGAAGCTCTGACATTTTGCATTGTTATTAATAACCCCACTCAGTAACGAGCATCTTCCTAACAAGCATGTATGGAATTTCTCCTCTCAATGCATAGTTGTTATTTAAAAAATGTAATGGCTTCAATAATGAGATATCTGGATGAAAAAACATTGATCCTCATTCAGTGTTTCTCTGTTAATTTGGGAATTTCTGTGTAGCATAAAAAGTCACCTGTCAGAGCTGTGTGCATATCATCAGCATGGTTGCAATATTTCTCATTAGAATGTAAGTACATTGAGAGACACTGACCCGCTCCCATTTAAGAGGCCTGAAAATGACCTCAAATATGTACAGATTTTAACGAATACGCTGATTGATTAACACAACACAGAGTTTGCTGTATTCTTACAGACAGCACAGAGAAGGAGGGAGGAAAGAAAAGGGAGGGAGGGAGGGGGGAAGATTGCCTTGGTTAGTGCCAACAAGAAGAATTCCTTAGTAAGATGACAATGATGAGTTTCTTACAGTTTCTCTTATATCTCTTGATCTAAAACATGCAAATTATTCTTTCCCACTATTAAAGCAAAGTGGAGAAGATGAGCAAAAACCGGGGGATTTGGGTCTGTCATGGTTGAGCGAGTGAACGAGCAAGGCAGGAGCCGAGGCAGAGGGAGGGAATACAAACTAGGTGCTTGTGTTTCGGACATGACGGCCAACAAGAAATGAGTGTTAGTACTCGTGTCGAGCGGAGCCACCCTGCCTGCACCTATAATGAAAATTGGCTGAGCAGAGAGAAACAGTGACAAATTAAATGGGCCATCAAAAGTACTGCTGCTGTTAGAAAGACAGAGCAAGCATTTCCTGATGGAATTAAAATAATTGCACTTAATCTTTAACTGGCAGCTGAACTGCATTTCTGGTTGGACAACAGCACTTTAACATTACAGGGCAGAAGAGATTTAATGAATACAGCATATACAGTATTAGATAGATAGATAGATAGATAGATTTTCTTGCTTTCAGGGGTCAGAGAAAACATATTTATTTGTAGTGAATAAATCAACAACGCTGTAAAAAATGTATCTAAAACTGGGTCATAACAGCCAACAAAGTATTGCTCGGGGCTATATTGACCCAAACAGCGTGTTTTTCAGCATCCAGATAGAGAGCCTATAGGCACGTTTTAATAGAACATGCACAATCACTTTACTTTGATTTTTTGGTTAATGAGTGTCTTGGAATAATTGGAATGCCTTATGTCATGAAACGTAATGATAAAATAATGCTAAATGAAAAAATATCAAATAAAGTCAACATGATGAAAAATGACATGACATACTGTATTTTCATTAAACATGAACATGGATGTCTCATAGTGGAAAGCAAAAATAAAATCTACTGTGGTTTTGCAGAATAAGCACAAATGAAAGTGTCTACTCCACAAACAGATGTGTGGTCAGAAAGAAAATTAATTATATTCTCACTTTCTCACTGACGTTAGAGTTAAATTTAACAGGTCCGCTGAAAACAGTGCCTCTGTTTGAAACCTTATGTCAAAATATGACTTTGGACGGACATCAAAACCCGATCTTGGATTAACGCCAAAACCTGATGTTGGGCTGACGTGAAAACCTGACGTTGGGCTGACGTCAAATTGACGGCAATTTGTAACGTTGGATTGATGTCAAAACCCGACGTTGGACTGACGTAAAAATACGATGCTGGATAAACATCAAAACCTGACGTTGGACTGACGTCAAAACCTGACGTTGCATTGACAACGAAGTCTGATATTGGGCTGATGTCACTCTCACTCACAATCAAATCAGTCAATTCAGAGTGATATTTTTTATGTTTCAATTATTCTCAGAAATATTACTCTCCTCAAATTGCTCTGATAGATAACTACAAAAATAGACCCCTTATTTCCATCCTGTGCTGCCTTTATTCTTACTTAATGTTGTACAATGATTTCAATTGGCTTCTGTCTTAAAATGGAGTTAGGTAACACAGGGCCACATAACCTCCCCTTTAACAACTATCTCCAGCATGGTCACACACAATAAATTCCCCATTCTAACGGAGTAACAGATGGTCGACATGTCATTGTCAGACGCTTGTCTCTTTTTTTTTTTGCCCATGACATTTATTGTATGGCTGAACGGATGGATGGCTGAGATGGATTGGTGGGTGGGCCGGTGGGTGTGCAGTTAGGTTAGAGGAACACTCTTCAGCGCTGACACTTACTTTGCTATTCTGTGACACAGTGACGTGGTGAGGAGTAAGTGGGCAGTGTAAAAAGAAAGTGACAGCATCAAATGACCAATCGGCTCCTCCTATTCCGATGTGTGTGTTTCTGAGGGATGAGTGAGGCTCGAGCGGAGTGCTGCTGACAGCCAAGAAATGATCTCTGAAATAAAATTCAGAATGATGGTGTATTTCGCTCGGTGTGCATGAGACGGTCAAGGCTAAGGCTATCCCGAGATACATAGTTTGGTGTAAGTTAAATATTGATTGCCCCATAAACACAGGATCAGCAGTGAGCAGAAGAAGAAGACATGATTTTTAGTAAGATTTAGGACTATGTTCTGCCCTGCAGGGGCGTGTCCAAGGGTTGGCCTTGGGTGGCATGGGCCCTGAAATTTGATTGGCCACCCTCGGTTCTACATCTTAATAATTGGCAATCTGCTAGTCAGAGGCGAGTCTTAAGTTTAAACAAACTTAATGAGCTGTGTTGCAACAGGATGCTAGTAGCTTTTTTTGTTATTTAACATAGCACACTTTTTTTTTCTTGGTACTTGTTACAGTAACTATGGAAAATACATGTTTTTGAAGCCATAAAGCAGGTTGAAACTCTTTCATGAAAGTAAGATGCTGCTAAATGTATGCAGCATTCGATTCCAAGACAAATTTCTCTCAGGGAAAATAGAGTGTATCGTATCGTATCGTACGGTGGCCCTGAAGTGCAAACAAATTTACAAAGTCTGAAAAACTTTTTGGAAAACATTTTAGAAAACAATATTACATAAGCAAAACACTTTTACTAAAGACAATATAAATTTCCATTTTAGAAAACAAATTTACAAGTGGCAGAACACTTTTACAAAGTCCGAAAAACTTTTACCAAGGACAAAACAAATGTACATTTTAGGAAACAAATGTACAAGTGGCAGAACATTTTTATAAAGTCTGAAACACTTTTACAAATACAGATTTCTTACGGAAAGGGATTGTACCAAATACCGGAAGTGAACTGGAAGTGATAGCATTAGAGGTCAATCTCAGTTCCGGTATTTGGTACAATCCCTTTCCGAAAGAAATCTGTATTTGTAAATTTGTTTTCTAAAATGTAAATTTATTTTGTCTTTGGTAAAAGTGTTTTGCTTATGTAATTTTGTTTTCTAAAATGTAAAAATGTTTTCCAGGACGTAAATTTGTCTCAAGCTTTATTCAAAGTGTTTCAGACTTTGTAATTTTGTTTTGCACTTCAGGGCCACCGTAGTATCATATCGTGCCGTATCTTGTGTAACATTTATATGATACCTAAATGTTAAAAGTTGAAATAGGCAGAGACAGAAATGGTAAACACATTTCAATAGATAATGTTTGCATGCACACACATACGTCATCCCACCCCAGCTAAAAGTCAGTGCCCCATTGGGCCCCCCAGCAAAAACATCTGGATACACCCCTGCTGCACAGTATTGGCACGACAGGTCTCAATGCCAAGATATATGACGAAAGACTTCATCTGACATGTTAGGGGCCATTGTCCACTGACGGCAGCTTTTAGCTTAATCACACAGCATAAGCACCATAAAAATGGATTGGAAATAATTTCCAAGGTAATAAAGTATTGGTGTTTGTCAGGACTCGATGTGTAAACAGCACTATAATTCATCTGCTCTGCAAAGTGCTGACGGCAGTCCATAAGTCAGACTGACTATGTGTCATTCACACGCCGTGTTAGTATCTTGTAGTTCAAAGCCTAGTTAGTGCTATTATTTTTTCATTTTTTACAGGGGGTTAATTTATCACTCTGGACTTAATGTGAGTGTGAGAAATTAAATTGAAAAAATAAAATGTAAGCTGTTTGCTTTAAAAACACGCAATCCATCTGTTTTACTTCTGTTTTTAATTTGCTTGTTTTTCTAAGCGATTTAGAACATTTCCTACGGTGAAGAAAGTTTTTGTTATTGAATTATTCCGAACAATTAAAACATATAAAGACAGCCTTGTTTATGAAGGATTCCAATCAAGTGTTGCTGACTCCACTTCAGTACTAATTGTTAACATTAAAACATAATTAAAAAAGTGACGATCAAGCAGAGAGGCAAACAAGCTCTGCTATGCTAATTTAAAAGTTAAACAGTGATGCAATCCCTGAAGTATCACAGTGTGTATACGACTGTTTAAGGGCAAAGTTGCTAATGAGCACAGGAACTGCACACTTGTGTTGCTTTGCACTTATATATGGAAATGCAGTCGAATGTTAATTAAGAGCTAAAGGTGTTTGCAAACATAGATGGATGAAAAAAAAAAAAGTACAGAATGTGATAGTTAACGAAAATAATAAGTTATATGTTTAATATGTCAAAACTTTTAATGTTGAATTAGCAGCTAAGTGGTTCGGAGTGTAAATTCCCACGTTGCAGAGGACATGATTTTCATTTGTTCTTCCGTCGGGGGAAGATGTCTCCCGCACATTAGCATGGGAGGTCATCCGGCCCCGGCTGCATACCATCTTCAGTATCAATACATATTCATCAGCATCAGAGAGCCATTCATTTGCCAGATTGGAAAATGGGCAGTGAAGAGAGCTTGACATTCACTTTGTGCTGAATTGTTCTCACTTGACACCCAACTTGCTGATTGATGAGAAATATTACGGCCTGGAGGAAAAGCAAAGTGAAAGATGAATGAGTGTAATGCCGGAGCTCTCGTCACATCTCAGAACCACAACTCTTTATTAATCTTTTGTTTAGGCTCGCACCTATCCATCCCTGTTTATGTTACACACGTAGGATTGGATCTGTCATATCGGGTATTTACCTGCATTTGTCTCACTGCTCTCCAGTGTGTTTGTGTGTCTGTGCGGGTGCACGTGTGTGCGGGTCTTTGCCTCCATGAAACCGATGTAGTGAAATTGGTCTCATGGACTTGTGTTAACTGGTTGGAGGCTAGGTGTTATTCTTCTGCGAGTGCGTCACGGTAAACTCGGGATATTCACAAGAAACACGTGGCGCCACTGACACACGCTGCACCACACTGTGAAAAATACAGAACAAGCAAACTAAACTCTCAAAGAAGCTGCCTGTCCAGTATCTTTAAAAAAATCTGTCAATTTTCAGCACCTTATTTATAAATGTGTAACAATGCCTGTTTAAAGCACACATTCACAGTCCTCTTGATGACACGCATCTGTTTTCTGTAACATCTGTATTGCTGTTATAAGAAACACATTTGCCTCCATTTTTCAACACATTTGCTTAGCATGCTGTTGCTAAGCTGCGATGTAGCAGCACTGTAATGCGAACAGAGCACACTTGTGGTGAAAGTAGCAGCTTCTGTGTGGAGGTAAAGAGTATAGGCATGACGGCCCTGCTGGCCTGACTAGTGATAGTAAATCATTGTTATTCTTGTCGAGGCCTTCTGTCGATTTAGGAGAGCTTTTTTCCACTAATCTGATCTGATCTGACTCCCCCCCCCGCTCGCACTATTTGATCGTTTTCGGGGGAAATTTGTGGGAACTATAAAATAATACAATGATTGAGCACATTTTAAAAGGAATTTTCTTTCTCTCTTTGGGGAAAAGAAATTCTCGAACATGTCAGCTTCTCTTAATCGCCTCCCCTCCTCCGAGGTGTGTGTATATTTAGAAGGGAGAATCAATAAGGGGCTATTACCTGCATTCACTTCAGACGTGCATTTTGCTGTGGTAGATCTACTACTATTATGTGCTCTACTGTGTGTGTGCGTGCTTGGTTGTTTTCTGATGTAAAATAGCTTGAAGAAAAGACGTGTATTGTAAATTTTTTGTAGTACATTGTTTCTTTTTTTTATTTTGTTGTATCTTCGTATTAGAGTTGAAAAATGTAATACAAAAAAAACGAAACAAAAGAGGGTGACTATTACAATCAGGGGGCATGCTCTCCTTCATCCTGAATTTCACAAGCATTTTCTGAACTTTCAAGGGTATTTTGTCCCCCCTGGGCTCCTGTTAATTTCTGACCCTGCCAATAAAATCTAAATTGTGATTCATCCCATCTTTCTCAGCGCTGCAACGCACTGTCAGACCCTCTCAAGCCCCCGCCATGCCAAGATTTAAGCCACGGAAAAGGTCAAGTGTCTGGATCATTGGCAGTGTCAGCATATTGATAGACTTGTTAGCCTTAGATTGATTGACAGATTGACTATTGATCAGCTCACGTCAGGATTACGTTTGTGCTTGATGATTTCCAGCACGTTTTTATTACCTTATGCCGCCCACGACAGGAAGGTTTTGTGCTCCTATATTCTTTTTTATTTGCAGGGTTTAGTGTCAGTGCAGCCCATTATCTCACAGTGGTGGTGTTCGGGATATGACATTCGGAAAGGTCACTGTAAGCTTTACGGTCAGTAGGGTGGCGCAGTGGTAAGGGACCGTCCTATAATCAGCCCTGTAACCTGCCCTGCTTAAGTGTTTCGAGTAAGACACAGAATCCCTCCCGACTACACGGGCACAGCTTTACGTCTGACCCTGACCTCTGATCTCTGACCTCCCTGCGGAGAGCGACATGAACAAATTTCACAAGAGAGGATCATAAAAAAAGAAAAAGAGAGAAAAAGAAGGAAAGTAAGAGGTCACTTTCAAGAGTGGCTGCGATCGCTGTTCTTGTTTCCTCTTGCACTTAAATCAGGTCAAACCAAAGTTTCACTCCAAAAATTTCCTCAGGGCACAAGTGAAGTGAGCTTTCTGAAGTGGAACCCTGCATGTCAGCCACTTCTGCCAGCACACCATTATTTGCACTGTGGCTTTGTTGTTATGTGTCATAGCAGAAAAAAAAAAGTACAGTAGTGCTTTGCAAAGTTCAGGCCAAAGCATGGATAAAAAAATCTGCAGCGTTCTGTAGAACCAGAAAACTGGAGAGATCCTGACTGGCTGTTTTTGCCCACTGCTCTGACTTTGTGAAGCTGCTTTTATGTACTGAGAGTCAGTAATGAGACGGCTGATTGGAGCACCAAGTTTTACACTCACAGGTCAGCCCAACTTTGCTCAATGTTTTTCCTTCTGTAAAACACCAACAGCCTGTGTTTGCATTAGAAGCTTTACCCACCAATTACTCGTGTTGGAATAAAGCACTTTCCTTCTTTACAGTTCCACTGAGGGGAAGTCAATTTAAATAACTAAGCTACTGTTGCATACACTTTAAATTACATATATACTGTCTTTTATCCTTTATTGACCTCTTTTAAAGCGCCAGGAACAATTAAAAGCTCTAATTTACTGTTTTTTTCATCATTATTAACGTCCCCACAGTCTGACTTGTAGGAGTAAAGTTAGTTACAGGAACAGAAGTGGATTAATGGGTTGAATCCAGAGTATTATGAAATGCTAATGTACACACATGAGTCTTATACATAACATATAAGCTTGCATTAGAATCTGAACTGAGCCCTGCTTTCTCTGCAGCAATCCGTCTGAGACCCGTAATGAAAGCACGGGCATGCTCCGATGAGTTTGTTGAATGTGTATAAGATAAGTTGATATGCTTGGCAAATCTGAATTTGTATAGTCCTTCCACTGTGCATAAAACAACTGGGATGGATCAGTGAAAGCTAGTATGGCATGTTAACTGCAAAAAAAAAAAAACGCAGACGGAAATAGCATCAGCTGTTAAAATTATCATATCTCCGCGGCTGCAGGTTCCTATCTGCAGAACCCTGAGCCATCTCATTTCACAGATCACAAAAAAACTTGTACTTTATTTTGTTTCATAAGATTACAGGACGTGACGAGCGAGGTAACACGTTCCAACCAAAGCGCGGCCAGATTCTCCAAATTCAGGGCAGATATCCAAGAGGCTCTGCAGGCTTTGGAAACGTGCTAGATTTGAGAACATACTAGAAAAAAATCAAACCTTAAGAGCTTTTTTAAAATAAATGGACGACCTTGAAAGTACTTGATTGCTTATTAAAAAAGCACTCAAATTCCTCATCGTGCCCCCACTTTTTTTTGGACCTCTCTCCATCCCGGGATCATTACTCCACATCCTGAGGAAGCTCTGTGATGGATATTTGATGTAGCAGCAGTTTTAAAATGAATGATTTCACCTACATTCCAAGATGAGGAGTAAGAAGATGAGACCTCTTGTGTCTAATTTGGACCGGTGCTGTTCTTTCCCAGAGCATGGCAACTTTGGAGTCTTGACCTCGATAGCCAGTGAAAAGGGAAAAAAAAAAAGTTATGTCCGGGCTACTGGGGAAACCCTGAAATCAGATGACCACTGAAAATGTTCACACCTCTCTAAGCAGCAGTTTCATTACAGCACGGCCCGCGGCAGAAGCTACCAAACCGCTAGCTTACTTCATGTCCTTTAACCAAAAGTCCAAAAATTGTGTCTTTTTTTCCTCTCCCTTCTATTTTATCACCAAAAATAAATAATGTATCAATGCATTGGCGAGTAGTCTCAAAGGAATCATTAGAGTGATGGATTGCTGACCATGTGGCGTCAAGTGTGCAGGTGTAGCCTGGAGCTCTGACCTTGTGGAACACAGTTGGTGCACTGCTGATGGCAAATATTGCCTTGGGAAAAGAGGAAAGTATGCAAATGATTAGAGTCATGATAAAAAGTTGTGAATACTCAACAGTATTGCTTTGTGTCTCGCATCTTTTTTACACATTAGCCGTTAACACTTTTGACGAGCTTAGTTTAACACGGTTCTGCGGGGGCGAAAAGCGGGGCCAGCATCACGTGCGGAATCTTTATACGTCCAGCAGCAAAAGCACTTTTTTGTCAGGGACGATCACACAACTTTGAGCTGTCTGATTTATTGTCATGCCCCTTCAGTTATTCACGCCTCCAAAGAAAAGGACTCTCAGTCAAACACATCAAGGCAGAATATATTTCTCCAAAGAGCCGGTGACAGGCCTTGTTCGAGGGCTCGTGTCGTTTATTTGGTTTCTACAGATACATCTCCAGAAATCAAATTTAATTTTGAATGGCAGGATGTCAGTTCGTGCTCACAGCTTTCAATATAACGCTTCTTGTATAGTGTATGATGAAATGCAAACTGATAGAACGAGCAGACAGGCTCTTCAAGCAGTGTTAGGTCGGCCGGCGCAAGGCCCCTGAAAATATTACATTCAGTTGTACTGCCAAAACCAGACGTACTTCATGCTCTGCATGGAATTGAGTATTTTTTAACTCTTCTATCCGCAGAGAGCTGACATGGTACATAGCACTTGAAAAAAGTTGTTCTTTATGATGGAATTCATACCATCTAAGAAAAGACTCGACACAACAGCACAACCTGTCGTTAAAGTGTAATGAAAAAAGCCTCACAACCTCCTCCCAATAAAAGCGTGAATCATTTACATCAGAATAGCTTAACAGGCTCATTTTATTGCGGCACGTTCCTCTTGCATCTTTTCTTTCCAAAGGGTAAATGAAGTTCAGAAGCACACGCTCACTGAATGGCTGATTTGTCCTGGATGAAAAGGATAGTGGAGAAATCTACAATGGCTCCCTGCACGGCAATCACGAATTGGCCTGAATACGCAGGAAGCCATGCCACCATGAGTCTGGTCCAAGCAACTCTATTCAAATGACTACATCCACGTCTCCCTGTAGGAATGGCTTAAATGAGCCTGTTAGCCTTTGAACGAGTCGGAGAGGAAAACAGGACATGTCAACCAGGGAGAGATCAACAGGGAAACAAGAGGAGCTTTGGTTTCCGCCTCGGGGAGCTGTACTAGCTAGTCTGCTCTGCTCTCGCCTGCACTGATTTGACAGTCAATTCCGACCCCCCCCCCAAAAAAACCCTGTAACGTTTAATGAACGAAAGGCAACTCCACTTAGTTTAATATCAAATTTGTCTCCAGGAGTGGAACTTTTTGACGACTTTGTTTCCTCTCTCTCAAATTTGTTACAGGCCTGTTTGTTTTTTGCCTTAAAGGAGAAGACGAGGAAGTGTTTGTTGCACCACAATCAGTTACTATAAAAAGCAAAAATCACAGCAAAGATGGTGTCATTGAAACAAAGTCAAAATCTTAACAGTTCATTCTTTCCATCTGTGTTTTCTGAAAATACACCAGCGTATGCATGACAAAACAAACGGCACAACACAACATAATTGCAAGAATGTGACTCTGGTTCGAAGCCAGCTCCTTGGCAAAAGTTTGCTGGCTCCCTGCTGCTCCTCTCCTGGCAGGAGCTCTGTGTTTCACTATCACTTTAACTACTTTGAGCCACTTTGAATCAAGGTCTCTTACTTTTCTTCTCACCTGGTCAACGACCGAATCTATAACCCCCGTGAAACTCATTTCCCTGTGTGTTATATTCCCTCCCAGCCATGATAAAAAAAAAACTAATTGAGCGCTGATTTCTTAGCATTGTTTACGGAGGAAGCCTTTGTTCAACACTCGGGATCGGGATAGGATATAGTGCTACTTTGAGCAGTGGAGGTGAGCGTGTTGGTGTGAAGAAAGAGACTCCGCTTCCTCCCCAAGGGATCAACAACATTCACAGTTACCGTGGTGACCGATGAGAGACTGCTCTCTCCTTGCCACATAAACCTTATTTACTATCGCAGCTGTTCAATTTTGCAACACCTACCCCACCTTTTCTCTTATTTGCTGTTCATGCCTGAAGAAGTGCACCTTGCGCCTTGTCTCTACCCCTAAGAATTATGCATCTGAGAGGAGACTGCTGCAGCCAGTCAACACTTTCTTAGAAAACAACCTCTGGGGTTGCAGGAAATTTAAATGAGGCCTTTTAAAGCAATAATTATAATTCTGCGGGTCAGCCCGCTTTATTAGAGCGTTGTTTTGGAAGTTGCCATTTAAAGGATTTCATTATTTGTTTGGTTTTTGGGCCTCTCAGGCTTTTACTTTGCAAGGGCTTTGCATCAGCATCTGTGTATATTCTTGGAGAATCATGTCTGTCAGAGAAAAACATCACAGGGTTGACACACACTCACACACGCTCACGCATAAACCCAGACAGACTCCTGCCCACACACACACGCACGCACACACACATACCGGAGAATAAATCCGCAGAACTAGCATGTACAGCGAGCACAAATTATTCCGTAAGAAACACAAACACAGATACAAGGAGACGGACCCACATGCCCATTTGCCCACACACACACACACGCACATATGCACAGGCAAACAAAGCATTACTTCCCCTCCATCTTGCCACATACACACTCTCTGAGGAGAGACGCTTGTGACGCTAAACTAATAAAGCCAGCATGGTGGCCGCAGCAGGGGCTGCTACGCTGTTGTTAGCACCCCCCCCCCCAGCCCCAGCTGCACTTCTTGCCTTCGCTTTTTGTTCTCACATCACGGCAGGATTACAGCACAGCCTATATTCATCCTCTATCCTCATAGTTAGCGGTTCACCGTCAGAGCTGTGACCTCAGAGACCCACTAAACTGGGTGAACGGTGTGTTAATGAATCACGTGTTAATAGAGCAAATGAATGAAACAGGAGCGCTGTATTAAGTCCTGCCATGTTTTTTTTAACACACGCGCGCACAGCATGCGATCGCTCAGGGGGAAGTTAGAAGAAAGCAGTTTGAAATGCCAAGCCGCTAATGCAATCAAATGATGCTACTTGGCGCCGTTTCTGAGATAAGTTCCTCTTTAACGCGGGACACGAGCGAGTAAATGGCGTGATCGGTGCCATAACGACAACATGACTGCCATTGTTAAATGTTTTTATTGCTGTGAATAAATCTGGGTGTTAATGTGGAGTTTAGCCTTTGGCCAAAAGAACAGTCCAAAGGCGCTGGCATTTGTGGCACCCCGCAGACAGTAAGGAGCGCTGCAGGCACAGACGCTGTCAAGGTCTGAGACATTACAGGAGCTACAGTCCATACCTTGTTTTCTCTCAGTAACAAGCTGCGTTAAATGTAAATCTGCATTATTAAAAGTGTTTAGTTAGGTAGAGTTCGAATGAGAAGCTCAAATTAATCATCATTTATTTTTGTTTTGCAGCGAGTGCAGTCAAACGGTGCCCTCTGCACTGCTTGCTACTTCTTAATGACCTGACTCACCATCGCGTTCAATCACAAGAATGTGTTCAAAGGAGCTACATGAGGAGAGAAAGCTGAAAAGGGACATAACATTATTCACCAATTTCTTATTGGAAATTCTGTATGATCAAAGGAGAGAGTGGACAATAGCAGCACTGGAGTCAATGTCCGTGTTAATGATTTTATTTGAGACATACTGAACCTCTAAAGCTGCCCTTTTTTCAGCTCACTCAAGCTTGATTTTTATTAATAAGATGAGATAAAAAAGTTCTTCAGGCTCATCAGCAGGCGTGGCTTGGGAATAAAATACTTACAGTGCTAATCCACAAGATTTCCTCGGTTGGCTCCGGTTGTAGCTTTTGATTTTCCTCGCTGACGGTCGCTTTCCTTTTTAGACTGTTTGCCTTCATCTGAGCGTTATATTTGTTTCTTTTTCTTTGGATTTTCACTTATTTTTGAAGTTGTATCTGTAGTCATCGATCTTTTCTTTGTTTGTTCAGCCATAGTAGGTTGCTGTTTGACCAGAAAAGCAGCTGCTTAGCTCCGCTTACCCTCTCTGGCAGACCAACCCCTGCTGGCTGATGGAAAACGTGTCACTAACTGGACGCCGCTTGTGATTTTTTCCGTGAAAGTTGTATAACGTATAATTCAATGGGAAAATCTTTACTGATGTACATTGTATAATTTGTTTAGAACAAAATGATGTAACAACAGTCAGTGGAAACCAAAATCATCAGCCCATTGAGGGTTGGATTCAAAATCACACCCAAAATCAGAGTAAGAAATTGAAATCACAGGCTGATCCAACTTGCGTGAATGTCATCATGGCAACTCATGATGTGACTCAGTAGTGTGTATGGCCCCCAAGTGCCCGTAAGCACTCCCGACACGTCTGGGCATGCTCCTGATGAGCGGATGGTGTCCTGGGGGATCTCCTCCCAGACCTGGCTCAGGGCATCAGTGAGCTCCTGGACAGTCTGTGGCGGTACTTGGCGGCGTCTGATGCACCGATACATAATGTCCCATAGGTGCTCAATTGGATTTAGGTCAGGGGAAAGAGAGGGCCAGTCAATGGCATCAATGCCTTCGTCATCGAGGAACGGCCTACACACTCTGGCCACATGAGTATTGTCCTGCACCAGGAGGAACCCAGGGCTCACTGCACCACCATAAGGCCTAACAATTGCTTGGAGGATTTCATCCCGGTACCTAACAGCAGTCAGGGTACCATTGGCTATGACATGGAGGTCTATGCGGCCCTCCAAGGAAATGCCTCCCCAGACAATCACTGACCCAGTCATGCTGGATGATGTTACAGGCAGCATAATGTTCACCACGGCATCTCCAGGCTCTTTCACGTCTGTCACATGGGCTCAGCGTGAACCTGCTCTCATCTGTGAAGAGAACGGGGCACCAATGGCGGACCTGCCAATTCTGGCAGTTCTCTGGCGAAGGCTAATGGAGCTGCACGGTGCTGGGCTGTGAGCACAGGTCCCATTAGAGGATGTCGGGCCCTCATGACACCCTCATGGAGTCTGTTTCTGACAGTTTGGTCAGAAACATGCAAGCCAGTAGCATGCAGGAGGTCATTTCGTAGGGCTCTGGCAGTGCTCCTCCTGTTCCTCCTCACACAGAGTAGCAAATATCGCTCCTGCTGCTGGATTGATGCCCTTCTACGGCCCTGTCCAGCTCTCCTCGTGTAACAACCGGTCTCCTGGTACCTCTTCCATGCTCTTGAGACTGTGCTGGGAGACACAGCAAACCTTCTTGCGACCGCACGTATGGATGTGCCATCCTGGAGGAGCTGGACTACCTGTGCAACCTGATTGGGCTGCAGGTACCACCTCATGCTACCAGTAGTGACAAGGACACTAGCAGAACACAAAACTAAAAAAGAATCAACCAGGAAGTATCGGGAGAGAGCAACTGTCTGTGGCTACCACATGCAACACCATTCCCTTTTTGGGGCTTGTCTTGCTTTTGCCTCCACAGCAGGTGAAACTGATTCACAATCACTTGTGCATCCTAAATGGACTGATTGATATCCCTAAAGTTTAACTGACTTGGTGTTATAATTAGAGATAGACCGATATGGTTTTTTCAGGGCCGATACTGATACTGATTATTAGTAGTCAAGGAGGCTGATAGACGATATTTGGAGCCGATATTCATTTTCAGTAAAAGTGAAAATATTGGCGTCAAAATTTCGGATAATCGGCCCGGCCGATAATCGGTCTATCCCTAGTTATAATGTGACAATTAAGTGTTCCCTTAATTTTTTTGAGCAGTGTATATCCTGCAAACGCAAAGGCTTTCATCAGGGCCATAGCCTCAATCACCATTGTGTTACCTCATTCGGCGATATATCGTGACTTAGACATTTCTTTACATGAAAACCTTTGATATAATTACTTTAAAAAAAGGAGCTTAACTTCTGCAACAAGTTCAAAAGGCTGGAAACTTCTTCACATTTTGTGTCATGTACTTCTTAATCCAAATATGAGGCATGAAATGAAAGCCACTACATTTAGAAAAGCAGTGTTTTACTTTGAAGCTATGGGCAAGGCCAGGACGTGTAGCTGGTATGTAGACAGGCAAAGAGCTTCTCTACTGTCAGCTACGTTTCCTTTTGCCTGCAAGGAAACATTAATGGGAATGCTTTATGTACAGAGCACAAAAAAGAAACATAGTCTTTACAGCACATTCATGCCTGTGGGAGTTGTAACTCATAACTGTGCTTTGTGGTGGAATAAAAGTCACAGTCTTTATGATTGTGAATAAAAGCATTACATTTTCATCTCACAATCACCTCAAATGAGACAAAAAAACATCCCAGCTCTGCAGTTCCTCTCTAAGATTGCATACTTCCTGTGTTTTTGTTGTTCATCCCATGTTCATCCACCCACACCTAAATTGTATTTGCAGAATTCCACAGATGGAGAATCAATATTTATGGACGCAGGTTTCCATTGTTGTGATGCTGATTCAATTTGAAGTTTGTTTTTTCCTTCCTGACTGAATTTCTACCAGGAAATTGATTCACTAAAATGTTATGAGAGCATCACCCATAGAGTAGTATACATATAAGTGCCACTTGCAGTAATGTCACATGGATCGCTCTCCTTTTGGCGGTCACGCTTGTTAATGTTACATGTTTGAGTGTGATACACAGACATATTTCTCGGTGTAATCTGTAAGTGTTGTTTTTTAAGCTCTTCATCACGTTTTCCATTTGAGACTCAAAGTACCAACCGGGCAATTCTAAAGCAATTATGACCCCGTATCTTATGTGGTCTTATTAAACATCTCAAGATTTAGATCCAGTAGAGTTCTGAATTTGGAGAGGTTGCTGGTTTTGGAAGTGTTGTCAAAGTTCTGTAATAATATTTCATTTTCTTTTTAAAACAGAAACATGTCACTAGTTTAAAAACCAGCTGCAGTCATGTTCAAGACGTATAATATACTCTGCTTGGAATAATAAATTGTGTCTGACATGTTTTTTCTGCAAAATACGTTTAATTACCTTGTAAAAATCCTCCCAAGGCATCTCCTCCTTCCCACCTCCGCCCACTATGCACATTTCCAACCGCTCGCTCGTGCCATCATTTCGTGGGAATGGTGTTAGTCATTAGTAGTAGTAACATGAAGGTTGGTAGTCGGTAGTGAGTTTGCAAAAGTTACGATGGTGGTTACAGCTGGCTCGCTCTTCGTGGAGGTGGCTGCCATAGGTTACACATAATGATATGCATAGCGTCACCCAGTCCACTAACGGGATTGGCTCCTTAGGTTTGTGACGTCTCAAACCTGCCAATCTGAAAACGTGTTGTTCAGCCTGTCCTTGGTACACTGCAGTTTAGAAGCAGACAGGCCCAGCCATGGAGATGACTGCTTATGTTGTCCCTGATATGTCGTGTAGCACAGACGTTTACAAGGTTAAACACTTTTTCACTGGAGAAGGGCTTTAAATAATGTAACAATCATATGAGTTAATGAGATCTTTTGTCCATCTCTTGGCATGGCAGACAGGTTGAAAAACTACAATTCCCATGATCCTCACCAACAGTATAGGCTAAATTCAGACATAGATGGAAATTAGATATCTTTCTTAAAATTTCCTGACTGACCCTGAAAGCTAAAGTGAAACCTCTTCCTCAACATGTCCATGACACATGCTGGTACCTTTATATATTAACAAAATAGTCATTCTATTAGAATACTCCATGATCCAAGCTTTTTGTGAACTTATTGAAAGACAACAAGGTTGCATCCTCTCACCTTTGTTGTTCACACTGTATACCAATGACTTGACTATTAGTCATCAAGATAATTGCACATTGATTACATTTGCAGACGATGTTGCTCTCTGATAGGTCTTTAAACAAGCATCAGACCAATTACAGAGCTGCGATAAACCACTTTCACAGTTGGTGTTTGGATAACTTTTAATTTTAAACAACACAAACTAAAGAAATGTTCATTGATTTTTGAAGAGATTCTTCTCTGTCCCCTTTAGATCATGAACAATACAATTATTGGAGTTGTACAGGAGTGTAAGTACCTGTCATTGACAACAGAGTTTAATTACTTGCATTGTCTGTGCAAAACAAGACTAAACTGGACAGGGTTGTTGAAATAGATAGCAAGATAACTTATAGCAGACCCACTGCACCCCCTGTGGTCTGAATATGAACTCCAGGTCAGAGGTACAGACTGCTCAGGACTAAAAGAGGCATCACTTCCTTTGTTCCACGCAGCATTCAGCTGCTGAACACGCCCTGAAGTTAGTCTGAACAGTCGCAGGTCACCACACGATGCTTTTATGATGTATTTATGAAATTTTATTTCATGTGCATTATGTGCTGTCCTGTATATTTGTTAATGTCTTTTGTTCAGTATGTTTCATGCTCTTGGTGCAAAACAAATTCCCCCTAAGGACAATAAAGGTTTCATTCATTCATTCAAGATGAATGTATCACAACATTGACAAAGGTTACTGGTAAGATCCAATCCATGTTGTCCATACAGGCCGCTGTATTGACTTTTCCTCTTAATTTACCAGGGGTATTCATGCTAGTCCATCAGTATGTTCAGGCTGGTGTCTCCTTGTATAAAAATGCTCTTTCCCCGACATAATGCAGCCTAACTACGCTGCAATTCTTGTGATTGACATCAGTGCAGACAGCCTGCTGCAGTCATTTTAGTGTTGGCCTGAGAAAATAAGAGGATTCTGCACCATTTTGTCCTCAATGAAGTATGATGTTGCCAAGCAATCTTTCAATTCAGGCCTATGATGAGTATTAGCACTTGCTCAATCACTGGGATAAAGGCAGAGGTCACCTTTAATGTTGTGCAACAAAAGAGCATCCTTAAAGGTCCAGTGAGCTATTGAAGTCAGTTCAGCACTATAGCTCCACCACTGCAATGAGAAATCCTTTTTATGTCGGGAAGCTTGGCCTGATTGAATTCCTTTTCGTATCAGTGAATGGATCAAGTAAGAAAGGGGAGCAGATTTGTGCTTGTGATAAACTGTAGCCTCTGCTGAGCCGAGGATTTACAGCAGGCCATGTTGATGAAATCCACTCCTGCAGTGTGCACTGTGAGTGTCGAGGTACTTTTAACAGCCATGCATAATCCAGATGCACAAACTCATAAGACTTACAAATTACCAGCTCAGGTGTTACGAATAATTAATGTTTTCCATTGTGCCAACACTCAAGTCTTGTTAAGCAAATGAGTCATGTCAGGCACTTGAGATGCTTATTATGCTTATTCTATTTATAAAGAGAAGGCTTTAGGCAGTACACAGTACACAGTCTTACCACCCAAATGTGCCAGGTCTCTGCAGTTTTTAGGCTCAGATGATGGTTGGCTTCTAATCTAATGTGCAGCCACTGTAACAGTAAAACAACAGGAAATACATTTTCGCCAATGAAGATATTTTCAGACATTTTCCTCAACCTACCAACCAAACAAGCTCCTTCACAAAACGTTCCTGTGTCTGCACTTCCTGATTCTTTTTCCTGTTCGATATTAAAAATCTTTCACATTCAATTGTACATCATTTTGGCTTGCAGATGGGTCTAAATCATAGACTGTATAAAAAAGATAGAAGACATGGTGACAGCTCCCTATAAAAGTGAAGCCAAAACATCTCTATCGCCCCCTGCTGACTGGCTGCAGTATAGGTCATAAAGCCCGACTCTTCCCTGTTAACAGATGGGACATGAGTCAAACTATAAAATCAAAATACATGGCAAATAAACATGGTTCCTGTCATTATAGTTAGTTATTATCATGCTGATTTATGAGCAAGTGTTCATTTTTCTGACAAATTTAGTTTTAATTGGTTATTTGATGCTGTAAAAATGATGATTGACAGCTCAGCTGACAAATGAGGCTCCTGCAACGTTCTGTTACCAAGTGGCAGAGGAGTGGAGGATTGGCGAGAAGGGATGTAACTAAAACAATCACTACAGTCACTGACGTTTCCATATCCGTTAATATCTGCTTCAGACCAACACAAGAAGCTGTTTGGCTGTTAAATAAAGCAACATGCGGGACCCTTTTGCAGTAAGTTAAATGTGTGTTTTGGTTAGCAGAAGGGGCGGGACATGACCTGCACAGCTCCAAACACGTCATCCATCTTTATGTACAGTCGTTGGTCTAAATCCTACAATGCCCATGCTCCTCACCAGCCAGTGTTTTGGAATGAAGCAAGTAAGGTGCAAATAGGTTAATCATTTCGTTCACTGTGTTGCAAGAAGCAACAGTAAATAGATGTAGGCGAGAGAGTGCTCACTTTTCTTTGGGCTGTGAGTTACATTCTAACACTTATCCTCTCCCTCAATACGTTGATGAACTTTTGACTTTCACTGAAGAACCTACTATTCTGTAATGCAATTGTTATCTTTTGTAATTATGATTCAACAAGCAGAGCTCTGGTCCATCTAAGCTTTATGAGTGCTCCAAATGTGAGTCAGAAAATGAATGCTAATGTTTCCTCTATTATGTGTATTACTCAACCTGCTCATCATGTTGTCTTTTTTTAACCCTCCTAAGTCCCTGTGACTCATTATTCCAGCTCCAAAACGGTTACATCACAGATTGCTAAAATAAGTCTCGTAAGCGAAAGAAAAATCTATTAACATTGTTGGTAAGTTAAGTTAAAAAGTATTGCATTAGTGCCAGATAGATGGACAGACATGTTCAGGGACACTCTCCACTCTCATTGACAGTATTTTAATACATTAGCACTCTGTGTCTGATTACCACCTTGTGTGTGCCAAAGTTTTCCCATTTGCCTGAATTGGCTTTCTAATAGTGCCGGGGATGTTTGCGGGTACGTTTTGGGCCATTTGCTGTGCGACTATGTCATAGGGACACAGCCTGCAGTGAGCTGTGGCTATCAAGATGAGACTGCAGAAAAGTAATAGCAGCCACAATGGCTGAAACCAATAAGAGGAGAAAGTAGTGAGAAGCCTGATGTGCAGAACAGAAAAGGCCCATTTAAAAGAGGGAGAACATGAGCATCCATTCTCACTCTGAAGGACATAATTAAGGACAGAAAAGCAGTGTGGCATTATTAGTTACTTTGCTCTGAAACAGGTGAAATCATGTTCCAGTTGCTGTCCAACACGTCTGATTAGTAGGCTATTTTTCATAGTTTGTAGTTCAGGGTTGCTTCTTGCAGCTTTACTCACAGAGCACATCAAATCTCACAATATCAACCTGACAACCTGTAGTCAACATACCCCAACTAACAGACCATGTCCATGTTTGTTTTGCAGAAATCATTGCTCACAGCGTATAAGTAGCTAGTTTCTGCACTTTTTAAGCACCAAATACGCCACTCATTTTGTGTATTCATGCATACACATGGCAGGATAACTGATGTTAAGTGAATTGTGCAACTTCTTCTCAGCTTATTCTCCGCACTGCATGACCAAACATTTGTTGTAACCTTGCAGACCCTTTGTTAAGTTCAGATGCAAGTCCCCTAAATTATATGGCAAGCTACACTATTAGTCCAGGCCCTCTAGAACACCACAGTTTATACTTTATTAAGCATTTCATCATATCATTAAGTATTTGCTTTCTTGTTTGCTTTGATATCTTATCGTTTTCTCTGAGGTGAACCTCCTGGTTGAGGATGCTGCTCTCATGAACGCGTGCACATGAATGCCTCTTGCTCCACCAGGTTTTGCCAATCTAGACTGTACCAAGTTGGACTCTGGGATGGGGGAGGGTGCAATGGTTTCATGCTTCGTTAAAAAGCAGCCAGAGTAAGTTAAATCTAGCTTGATGAGTTCTTGTACGTTTTAAAGCCTAGATGGAAAGACTGTTTGGATTGCAATGGTGCTTTACCCAGGAAATATTTAAAGCTGTTGTTTCATCCACGTGAGCTGCATCCTTCTAAGGACGTATTTGAAATCCGATCGCGTCACAGCGGCGCATCAGAGGCTGTCCCATGTTGAAGGCTCCTTCAGATGCAGCCAACAAATGCATCCTCCTTTTCCCAGGCTACGAAGAATCATTCAAGTGTATCCTTCGCGGCCCAACGTATCCCGAGATTCATTGCGTGCCAATGCAAACAAGATGGCCGACTTTCAAGTGGCCGAGGAATACAGCTTTAAATATAAAAGTTTTTGGTTTTAACTCAGTCGAATAGCTAGCGATATAAATGTTAAAAATAACAAAAGGGGCCCTGGTGCCATCTTTAAAATAATAGTTTAAGTTACGTTACGTTAGTTATGATAGCTAGTTAGCTAGTTAGAGGTGAGTTTGGTGACGCAAGCCTCAGGGTGGGAACAGCTGGAGACGCAAACAGGAAGTCCTCCTTAGACTAGACCGTCTCATTTCATTTCAGCCTTAGCGATCTCCACAGGTTACTAATGACTCGTCCTCTGTAGACAGTGTCCTTAGAAGGATGCAGCCCCTGAATTGAGACCCAGCTGTGGCCTCTTCTGCCTGTTGGCTGGGAATCCTCCTTTTTTAAGTGAGCATTCCTGTTCTGTTTTTGTATTGATGTCATATTGATGCCATTTTCGATCTAAGGTTACGCCAAGAAAGCCCAAAGCAGAGCTCTGAACAAGGTTCCTGCACTGATATTATTCTGTCTCCTCCAAATTTCCCAGAAGCGCTGGTCTACATCCTGATTAGCAGGGTTTGAAATCTGTATCCTGACACTGTGTCTTTATTCTCAGTAAGTTCATTTCTTTTTAAAATCAGTGATGTTATGCAACGCTTTTTCAAAGTCTGTACTATACCTGTATAAATATGAACTATTTGAGAAATGTACATTACTTATTAGAGAGCAGACCTTTGAATAGACTCAGTGTAATGGTGTTTGAGAACAATGGACTCATGTTATTTCAGACCACTTTCACACACCAGTGTACAGTAGATTCAAGGTCTGGTGATGCTCTCTACCACTTACCACTCCCCACTTGTGTTTTCAGGTACTGAGAAGCAGTTAATCTGCTCTACAATAAATGCTACCCATTGAACATGTCTATATATGTTTTACAGTTTTTCAGACCTCAGTTTGTCAGTGATTTTTCAGGTAAGTCACTTCCCGTGCCACATCACCCACCAATGGTGCTTAGTGTTCCCCAACCTTCCAAATCCCACCTAAACCCTGGGAGGAATATTAGCTATTGTGTGACACATTTTCCACACAGCTAGCTAGGAGCACTAGATTATCCCACCGACTTCACCTGACAATACAGGAAGAAAGGGTTAGAGTGCCGTGAAATACACTTCAGAGGCTCAATGTTAAAGGTTTTATTGCATCGTATCATCAGTAAAGGATAGTAGTTTTTAAAGGTGTGGGTAGCAACATGCAAAATCTTCTGTGGTTATCGGTATCAGCAAAATTAATAATAAGACACTCTTTGGCGGGAAAAAGGCTTTAGTATCTTTTTAGTACCGATGACAAGAGAGATTTTGTTCTGAAGCCAATTGGTCGCCCAAGACACAACCGTAAAAAACCTCTAACCTTTATTGGGACCATTTATACCTCCATTGCCCTTGTTGATGGTATCGAGCAGTAACTGTCCTGGATTTACAGTCGCCGACCTGCACTCTGTTTCTGTCCCGCGCTGCCTCCCCCCCCTCCAGGACGAATCCAGGAAATGGATTTATAAGAATTTTATTTGATCAGCATGGTTTGTTTTCCCAACACTGTGAGCCAGTAAATTTGTGACATATTACGTGCCCGATGAAATGGACTGTAATGAAAGAAATAAAGTCAAATGACAAACTACAACAAGCTGTGGGAGATCAAAATTTTTAATTAACTTATTTTTTCACCTGTTTGAACATTTAAGTCTTTAAAAGGAGTGCGTCCTTGAGATCAAAATATTTAAAAACATGTTAAGTATATTGAAATGTGTCAGATTTAGAATATTAAAAAAATATATAACCATCAAAACAAGAAAAGTAGCAGTTAAAGCTCCTGTGAGGAGTTTTTATCTGGTTATTATACAGACTGAAATGAGTTCTGATTAATTTATATGAACTACAAAAGCAAACCAGACCATCAGCGACAAGATTGATTATTTCTATATAGTTATTTTTAATGGCGGAAACTGCTGATGGGCGGAAGGTGTAAGACGAAGCGCTCAACTGCACGCTGCCTTTTCCAGGGCAAAAATGTAAAGTGAGTGATACTTATGACTGTTAAAGAAAGCAGGATGATATGTTGATTAGTAGTTAGACCACCACTTAAAATTGTAATCTGGAAGATCTCAGCTTCGTTCTCTTTAGCGGCACCTATGGCGATAAACCGTAATTGCGGGAGCACACTTCCCAGATATCCAGACAGTGTCGCATGAGTGACGTCCACAGTTGGCTCCGGTTGTAACTCTTGATTTTCCTCGCTGATGGTTGCTTTCCTTTTTAGACTGTTTGCTTAATCTGAGCGTCAAATTTTCTTTGGATTTTCACTTATTTTTGAAGTTGTATCTGTAGTCATCGATCTTTTCTTTGTTTGTTCAGCCATAGTAGATTACTGTTTACTCGCAACACTTGCGGAGACCGGAAAAGCAGCTGCTTAGCTCCTCCTACCCTCTCTGGCAGACCAACCACCACAGGGTGATGGAGAACGCGTCACTAACTGGGCGCCGCTTGGGATTTTTTCCATGAATGTCGCCACAGACACCCAGTCAGTAATAATACTATATACTGCAAATGCAAAGGCTTTCATCAGTGGGCCATAGGCTCCATCACCATTGTGTTACCTCACTCAGCGAGACTGAACAGATATTGTTTTACATGAAAATCTTCACGATTATTACTTTAAAACAAAGCAAACAATAAGTAACTATCACAAAATATTGTGTCCTTCCCACTCTGACCTGAAGCAGACTAATCACTGTCCTGCGCTGGGGTTCAACAAGTCTATCTGACTGCTTCTCCAATATGCATGGTGTTATTTTCCTTCTTTCTGATACTCCAGGACACTGTGGATACTTAATAATCACAAACTTTTTTTTGGATATGAATGTAGATATTGAAAGCAGTATGCAGCAAATAATATGGCTTATACAGATATGTTTTCACAGAATCTTTGGAAATTCCCGGGATTTTTTCTGTGAAAGTTGCCACAGACTCCCAGTCCATAATAATACAATCATTGTGTTACCTCATTCAGCGATAGATAGTGACTTAACAGACATTTATTTACATGAAAATCTTTGAGATTATTACTTTTAGCATTTACAGGACAAAATCAAAGAGATAAGAGGTACAGCTTTGTCCACAGGGGGCGCCAAAATCAACACAAACCAAAAGTTCCTCACAGGAACTTTAACAAAGTCACGTGCACATAATTAGCACATCAAACATAAATCTCGGACTCAGTAAGAGACCTCACACAGAAGTATAAAACAGTGATCTTTACCATAACCTTTTGTTAATCTGCATGGCACTAAAGGGCATCCACCATGTACAGCAGAGTGTCATTATGTTCAATCACTGCTGAGCTAATCATGGAACACACAAGACAACACGGATGCCCTGCAATATGCTCTGCATGGCATTTGGAAGCATCCTCCACAAAGGGGATGAAATTGCTTTGAAATGTTATTGGCATGCCGTTTTGCACGGTTCCTTTTAGTCCAACACATTAATCATATTTATGTTATCTGAGATGCATTGTCATTCAGAAAGCAACAAATAACTCTCTTTACCCTCGGCCTGCTCGTTTCTATGTTCCAGCGCTGCTCGTTTATTTACGACCAACATGAGAGCAATGCACGAGAAAGCCCCGTCACTTTTGGACCATTATTTAATCATATTTCTTTGATTTAACCTCAGAACATTCACAGGAATACATTTGAATTTTGATTTGTTAACGTGTCTTGCTGTCTAGTTTTTGCCCTGCTTTGTTAGAGACAGGAAATTAACAAAGAAAGTAGTCCAGCGGAATTAAGAGGAAAGGGAAAACGATGATAGAAACACAGCAGTAAATCAAACCTCTTTAGATGTCCACACAATGAATAATGTATTTGTTCATTGCAGGTGATTGTTGAACACATAGGAGAGCTGCAGCCACTGCTGCTTGTATTGATGCCTTTTCTTGTGGACTATCTGAGCTACTGCCAGTTCAGTAGGAAGAGATACAGATCAGTCGATGGTGGGAGCAGCAGCACAGACATCTCTGCTCACAAGTTGGAGACTTACTTTTATTATTAGCACTTTTTGGTTTCAATATTTTCTTTCAACAAAATAATGAAACAACAAAATGTGTTGATGAAATTGTGGTTTAAAGAATGAAACAACACAGAGAAATAACCTGATCATTGCTCATATCAGTTGACTTGGTGTCGCAAAGAAACGATCCCCATTTGTATCAGGTTTCTGTTACCCATTTAGGAAGTTGACAATATAGCAACCTCTATTTACAGATTATACATACAGATGTAGAATCTGTAGGCACGCGACAGGACTAGTACTGGAAGTGTTCTGGTTTCCGTTTGTAATCCGAGTAGTATTGACCAATCACGTATAAGCAGGTTGCGGCATATGTGAGGAGAGCAAAAGCAGGCGGAACATAATCCCCCGGAATGACATCCCGGCTCCCATCAGCGTCATCTGACGACGATTTAGCTTCTTATTAATCTCTATAAACAGACGCCTGCATGCTAACAGCTAACAATCTGCTCTAGATCTAAAATTCAACTTGACACAAATTCCCTTGATGCTGTCACGAAAGCCGTTCAGCACTTAGATTTCCCGAATTCCTCGAATGCATCAGAAGTGATCGATCCGACCTCTGTTCAACAAACGAGCACAAAGTAGTTTCCTTCTCCTCTCGAGGACAGACCTGACAGAGCTTCACTTTTACTTTTTACTAATCTGCATCATGATGTTGAAATTTCAGCGAAGGTAAGACCTGTTAATTAAAGTCAATCACAAGAACGGTTTATTTTTCGGGTTCATACCGAAGTAGTTAGCCAGAGCGCAGCCACTGTGTAACTATTTACAGTTAAACTGAGACTCACCAGAAACAGATGAGCGGGCGCTCCTCTGGGGGATTTAATGAACCATGAAATGACGCTGTTAATTTTGCTGACATATCTGAAGGGGCGAAATTCGCTTCTCTGTTGACGTGAACATGCGGTCGCTTCTCAAGTTGCTAACTGGACTGTTAAGAATGCAGCGCACGGAAAAGAAAGTCTCGAGTGGAAGTCCTTTTCGCTAAACAGCTAAACCGGACACGCTGACATGTTCACCGTTGCTCCCAGAGTTTATATCTTTTTTAAAATGTATTTATTTATTTATTTCTAACATGTTTAAAATGACAACATAAAAGAAAAATAGTTCTGAGATGGTCAATATATTGATGCTTGTTAATGTGCTCTTATTCTGTAACATCCAAAACATTTATTTTTACATTAAGTGAGCACAGGAGCAGATTTAGAACACATCTTGGATGCTGTCTGGTCCATGTTGCTATCCTGTTTTTGGAATCTGTATTTAAACACAAAGACTTCCTCTGTAGTCGAGATGCAAAATAACGCTTGAGAAAGTATGAGTTGAGAAAACAATCTCCATCCCTGGTGGCAGCTCGGTCCTCTTCCACACCATCACCGCAGGCTTCGTGAGCACTGAAACATCTGCATAGCCTGAAAACTCCTCAACAGAACCGCAGATCGTCTCAGGGCAATACCAGAAAGCATAATCAGAGGCTGACGCTTTGTTCATACCCACGGTGTTGTGCCGAGTGGGGCCGTGCTTCTGAGCACATACGAAGCCATGTCACATAACAGTAGGCTTTGGGGTGCTCCAGGCTCTAATTGGGACACGGGGAAATGAATTTTCCAGCTATGACCTGTCTAGGATTTACAGCCTGGGCGAAAAAGACGACACTTCTCATCGCATTTAAAGAAAGATTTCATCTCTTTGTAATCACAGCGCGGCTTCCACACAATGAACCCATTCCCTTTCAAATTCAACAATCTATTATTTAATTGCTATCATTTATTCTGACAGAATAACTCTGCAGAACATGACGCTTTTTTCCCCCTCGTCTTCATTTCACTTCTGATGATTTGCCACTATGAATTCTTTCTTATCACAGAATAGGAGATGATGCAGACTATGGGATGAATATGACCATTGTAAACTTGAACCAGATGTTATCCATTCTCACTTCGCTGTGCTTTATCAAAGAATAACTGGATTACTGTAAAAACCAACACATTTCTGCATCCTCTCCTGTGTCCCTCACAGCAGAAAAACTCCATTATACTTATCATATACCATACCGTTGGTGGAAAATGAGTCATTACATTGTAATTTCATGCTGCCAAGATGTGGCGCAACCTTCTGGAGAGCTCGTGTCATGTTTGCAGAGACTAGAATTGTGATAGCCTCCACATTACAGAAGGTTATTCAGTATTACTTTATCCACCACTAACAGGAAGAGAGTAGAAACCCAACAGAAGCATTAAAGTTAAATCACCTCTCCGTATTCTGCTGGATTTCTTTGTGATCCTTTTCCTTCACATTACAGCCGTCCCATGTAGTGGTTCAACTAAGTGATATTATTTATGAAATGCAACCACACACCCTCTCCTGCAGCTGTGCAAGACTCCCTGTCATCAAATTAACAGCAGCATGAGACAGTGGACTAAAAAACGCTTGCTGCCAGGGACTATCATAGTCACTGGCTGCAAATGCACCCGGCTCTGTCATGCAGATAATCATCCCTCTGCTGCAGGGAATCACGGGTCTGCGTGGTGGTGGGTGTCAGGGGGCCGACAGGCGATTGGACTCCCCTCGATGTCCTCCGCCTACACCAGACCTGTCACAGGCCCGATGCGATCCCGGTGCCCCAGTGTGACAAGAGTGACCCGGAGCCTGTGATCCACCCCTCCCTTGCACTAGCAGGCCCTAATCAGAAAGCATGAGTCAAAATGGCAGAGTTCGAAGCTACCGGGGGCCACGCAGTGAGGACAGGTCATTACTGCCGCGCCCTTCAAACAGAGCTCCTCGCGGGGCTGCTGCCTTTCTCTACTAGATCACTGTTGGCACAGGGGGCCTCTCATACCTGCTGAGCTTTTTTCACCGGCACTTTCCACCCCGACAGGGGGCAAGAAGCCCAGGTAGGGCCAGACTTCTTCTCCCCAGAAACTCAGCCCTCCTACTTTTAATAAATGTGCATTCACAGCGTCAGACACGCTAATTACTGTATTTAAGAACAATCTGTTATCCAGCAGGAGGTCCACGGTGCTGCCACTTAGACAGAAGAAAGAGAGCAGGGAAAAAAACATCTTATAGCACTTGGTCTTCTTTTGCTCTCCTTGGATTGCACTGCTTTACATCCCTATTTGTACCTAATAATATATTCCAAAGAGCATGACAGCAAATGTAGAATATTTTTTTAATTCCCTCGACCCCCCACCCTTCCTCCACCTCCTCATCCCCCCTCCCCGCTCCCGTCTTCTTTGCGTTTTAAGAGGCATGAAGTCGGCTGGGTTTGTCAGTAATGGTTGATAACTAATTCATTGGTCCTCTCTCTTTTTTCAGAAGCCAGTGGTTTTCATCTTATTTCCCACTTTAGAAGTTTCACTTTTAATCTTTTACTTGGTCGGTCTGTCTGGATTGCGAGTCCCACGCTGGGTGTTTTATATACCCTGCCGACAATAAAACTGTCTTTATGAACTCACTGCATCTCATAACTTATCATTCCCATGCGGTCGAATGCAAACGCGCAGAAGTTTCCGCAATGTGTGTTTGCGTGTTTGGATTCGTATCCAATTAGTATGTAATCTTCAATAATTCGAACACGAGTAAGGCGAGGCGCTTCCTCATTTCTAAGCGGAGCAACATGGTGCATAATTTTTCATATCAGAGAACAATATCAGCCATAACTGGAGGCTAACTGACTGGAGAGCCACCCCAGGCCAGTGTTTTTCAGACTGCAGGCAATATCTATCACAATCAAAGGCTTTTTTATGCAAATGTGTGCTGACTGACTCTTTTAGAAGTAGAAAGGCTTTTGTATTTCCTATTGAGAATCACTCTCATTAGGAAATGGAAATTCCGCTTCTAAATGAGCTGCAAAAGCAAGTTAGCACCGCCGTGCTCTGTACATCATCACTGTGGCACATTTGCAGACTCCGAACTCGATGATGATAATTGCTATAAAAGACGAGATTTCAGTTGATCACTTTGATTTGGTGCACAGTGCAGAAGTGAATTGATCCATGTCACTTTTCTGATGTCTGATGTTATGCAGGTCGATCAGAAAGGATCAAAAAAGGAACAGGAAGTGTCAGTATGCGTGGAAGCAACAGGACAGAGGCCTTGCACACATCTCTGTAACGGCTCGGGAACAATGCTCCTGGTCGTGACAAGTCAATGTCTTTGTTAAAGCATCTGCTATTAGTCTAAAAGCAGAACTGTGTTCCTGCATTCAAAAGCTCTGATTCTCCAAGGCCAGGTTTTGTGCTGCTGCTGCTGCAGCCTTTTGTCAGCAGAGTAACACTGATCGGAGAGTGGCTCTTGCAGAGAATGCCACAGCTGCCTCGGAGATGACCGCTGTAAAACAGTGAAGATTAGTGAGAAGTTAAAGAGAAACTAATTTGCAAATCTGTTCTCGGGTGTGAAATGTATTATGCAATAAACTATTGCCCTCTGTTGGGCAACCGTGCTATCTGCATTGGCTGTGTTATGCAGTGGGGAGGTTAACAGAGCAGTGAGAATGACATCTCTCCTCCACTGTCGCAGGATTTAATGTGGAAAATAAGTAAATGCACACTGGGTAATCTTTCACTTTGACTTTGATGTGCAAGCACAAGCCGTTGCTTTGTATTTGTATCGTCTCTGTGTATTTTCAGTCTAGGTCAACAGTGTTGCCAGGACTCCACACCTTCCGCTTTTTTAATGTAGTTTAGGTGGATAATTGGATAACACAGGTTTATCCTCAGCAAGCACTTTGTATGAGCAATCCAATTTCACATCCTCCTGAAGGGAAACCATTATTCTTAACCAGGGCTTGATACTCCAGTCACCCTTGCGCTGAAATGCAGCACAAGGTTCTCCTCAAATCCTATCAGCCTCTAACCTTGTTACCAGCCAATCTGTATTATTGTGCTATAATTCCATATTCTGCCCTGTCCTCACCGTGGCACCAGCATTTGAAAAGATAAAGCTTCGGCTGCCTCTTTGTTGACAACAATGCCTTGGTGGACTGTTTGTCTTCTATCTGTGAACACTGGCACGTTCCAGCGCGCTGTTCAAACCAACATCTCTGGTGAGCGTTTAACTCTTTCATGCTCTGCGATCGCCTCGCACGTTGGGCAACAATCACAGCTGCATTCTTATTTTGATATTCCAGTAAATTTAAGATACTCCTTGTTGATTGTTGGCGCAGAGGTCCCCTCTAAATCCCTCAACAGGCTTAGCGAGGGCCTGAGGTTATTCTATTGATTAGTGGATTAGTATTGATCAGAACTCCTCATATAGTCTATTAAAGGGGAAAAAATGGAGGATTACTCTGACTAAGAAATTACTATGCAAAAAGGGATCTAACAAAAACATTCCAAATAATTTATTCCAAAAAGAATTCAAATGGAAACACTGAGCAGAAACCCAACATGAGTCTCAGATGTGCTGCCCAGGTTTGCAATTTGCAGAGAAAGATGCCCGCAGCTATCTGCTCCTTTTTTGGGCAAATGCTGTTCTGCTTGATTGAGGGATTGATTTCAGATTTGCCTGGTGGTAGACGTGATAGGCCAAGGATTTTAGCTAGTGGCTTATGACAGTGTACATGTAACAAGGGCCTTTCACGTGGTAGGTGGTTGATAAAACATGCTTGCCTCAAGATGGGAAGCAGAGAAGTTGCTGGAATCAGATTCCCCACATGCCCTTCTTGTTTGATATCCACTTCAATGCTAAACCGATATGCAGTCAAAACCTCAAATATACTATCTTTTATCAAGGTTTAAGAGGAGAAGCAGGGTGCAACATACCTATCACTTCTATAACTACGTTCTTGTTTACTCATAGTTTACCTCATGTTCAGTATCATATCTGCTTGTTTGGCACAAGCATATAGAGACCAAATGAAAAAATAAAGGATATATATATATATATATACACCCAGCAGTGTGGGGATGTGGAATACAAGCATAAGACAGGGTCTTAGTCGGGGATTTCCAAAGATTCTGTGAAAACATATCTGTATAAGCCACATTATTTGCTGCATACTGCTTTCAATATCTACATTCATATCCAAAAAAGTTTGTGATTATTAAGTATCCACAGTGTCCTGGAGTATCAGAAAGAAGGAGAATAACACCATGCATATTGGAGAAGCAGTCAGATAGACTTGTTGAACCCCAGAGCAGGACAGTGGTTCGTCTGCTTCAGGTCAGAGTGGGAAGGACACAATATTTTGTGATAGTTACTTATTATTTGCTTTGTTTACTTTGTTTTAAAGTAATAATCGTGAAGATTTTCATGTAAATAAATGTCTGTTAAGTCTTGCAGAGTGAGGTAACACAATGGTGATGGAGCCTATGGCCCACTGATGAAAGCCTTTGCATTTGCAGTATATAGTATTATTACTGACTGGGTGTCTGTGGCGACATTCACAGAAAAAATCTGAAGCGGCGCCCAGTTAGTGACGCGTTTTCCATCACCCAGCAGTGGTTGGTCTGCCAGAGAGGGTAGGAGGAGCTAAGCGGCTGCTTTTCCGGTCTCTGCAGGTGTTGCGAGTAAACAGTAATCTACTATGGCTGAACAAACAAAGAAAAGATCGATGACGACAGATACAACTTCAACAATAAGTGAAAATCCAAAGAAAAAGAAACAAATTCGACGCTCAGATGAAGGAAAACAGTCTAAAAAGGGAAGTGACCATCAGCGAGGAAAATCAAGAGTTACAACCGTAATAAAGGGAGGAAATTGGGAAGTGTCCTCCTGTAATTACCGTATATCACCATTATGGGGCGGCCAAGAGAACGAGACTGAAATCTTCAAGATTATCAGTTTGATACGGCCTGACTCCAGGTCATGGTTAGCCTAGCTTGTAAGCATAAGGAGTTCAAAAATAAACTTAAAATTGAACAATTATATCTTTTATGAAATCCATTAAAAATAAATATTCAGAAACAATTATCAGTTTTGTTTTTAGAATGTTATTTGATTAGCTTTTTTTTAAATTTATTTTTCATTTAAAGGGGGGGGGTATTATGCTAATTTTAAGCTTCATAATTCACTCTGTGATACCTGATGAGTAGCTTAGCATAATTTAGAGAAAAGAAACTGCTGAGGCTGCACTTTGTGACGTCACAAAGTGCAGTGTGTAGAAAAGACTGAGCTGAGAAGCCTGGGGATTACTCCAACATACTTTTACCTACAAATTTGAAACTTCACCCACGTTTAGTCTGGACATCCAACATTGTAACATTATAAATATGTCTTAAAATGTGAAACAGCATGATACCCCCTCTTTAATCCATCTACCACTATGTTTGCACAGAATCTCAGTTATGGTTGCCAGATAAAGGAGGTACGCAGGTTAACAGGTTTTGGTATGGATAGCAACGAACATGCCAACTTTAATGCAATGACTTGGGGAATTTCCCCACAGTTACAGCTCCTGGCTACCCCCCCCATCAATAAATATAGATACATAATGTAACTCCCCCTTAAAACACAAATTATAATGTCCACATCTCTGTTTGTGTATGAATTATAAATACATGAGACACAGTGCTTAAAAAGTGTACTTTTAAGGTATTGGGAGGTAGACACTGGATTTTCACCCTGCTTAATGCTAAGCTAGGCTAACCTTAAATATATATATTTCCCAAAGAGGAACTATTCCTTGTAATATTTTTCTATGATGGATGCAGACCTGATTGTGGGTGCTTCTTCACAGTATGTGACCAATTACAGCCACTCAAAAAAAATATCTGCAACCCATCACCTTAATAATTTGCACCATACTGTATCTGTGGTTCATGTATACACATATATACTGTACACTGGTTTGCAAGGTTTGTTGGTAATGAGAACAGTCAGTGACCTAGCTAGAACTAGGTAGCATCCTATCCTAACTATGTCCTGAATCTTCCCTTTTGCTTGCCTTCTTGAACTTTTATGACAATCTCAGCAGGTACATCAGGGAACGTAACTTGTATATGGAGCTGTGCAAACAAGCAGGTGTTTTCGTACTGGTTCACAAGGTCCCCGAGGCACTATCTCCACCATGTCTCAGGGAGACTTCAGGGATCACAGCTCAGACATGCCATACAATATTGTGAAAATAACAGAATATATACACAAGTAACAATGAAATACACGCCATCAGAGGAAGATGTAACAAGACCTGGTGCAGTTCAAGAAAGACTGGAGACATCTGCGTCCCTCTGAGATTTAAATGTGTGTTGTTAGGCCTTTCATTTTTAGACCCACAGCTCCCAGTGGGGGATGTAAGTGTGTAATACCGTGTTTGTGTGTACCTGCAACTAAATAACTCACTGTCAAGTGCAACCACTATGGCTCTCACTTCTACCTGAGTAATCCACACACCTAATTTAACATTTTTGAAAAGATTTTTTGCCTCTCCAATTGGGCAAAGGAGCATTCCCGGAGGACTTATTACACTGTTGGCTTGTAAGCAACTGTTCAGGAAATGAAAGCGTTTCAAAGAACACAGAGCCATGATTTGTTTACAAGTTGCAATTGTCCTATATGTGCTGCATAAACAGACAATGCTTTGTATATCAGATCAGTTTGGTTTGGGCTCCTCTGCAGGAGGGACAGGGAGGAAACAGTGTCTTTAATTTAAGCAGGAAGACCAAAAGACAAAGAATATTAGAACCATTTTAAGCACACAATGCCCCTCACAGACAGATTACAATAACAGAGAGCGATGTTCGCACCAGATATCCCAAACTTGTCATTATGGAAATGACGAAAAATCACAGGGTATTCTTTTTAGAATGCTAAGTAACAAAAAAATGTGAGTTTGACACTAACAGCTCTCAAAATTAGCTGTTTTGGTGGCTGTCAAACTGAAGTAAGCTTTGCCTCTGTAATTGTTAACTCCCTTGTTTCTCTTCTCCCTTTTTTCTATTAACATTGTCACATTCATAGCTCACATCTCACGTCTTTTGAAAAGAAATACAGTCTTGATGTTGTTAAAAATAAAAAAAAGTAAAAACCATTTTGTGGCTACATGTTGGATCCTTTATGTTCTGACTGTAAATTAAATATCCGATGGAAGACCATCCTTAAATTCAACCCCTGGCAAAAATGTTCCTCCTTTTCTTCCACCATCAGATATTTTTTGGCTGTATAAACCCCGCTCCATTCTGCACAGAGTCACTGCAGCAGTTTTCTGAGAAAGGTCACAGTTTTCCATGGCTCAGTCACTGAGGTTGTGGCATGCAGTCACAAAAAGCAAAAAAATCAGTCTGCACCTGAAATTGAGACATTTCATTCTTCTGCAGAGACTCTGCAGCGGCAGCCCAAAGCCAAGGACTCCCTGAGAATACCTTAAGACAAGACACAGACCAACAAATGAAATACAAGTGAATAATACAAGTAAATATAACTTTGGAGTGGTAGTTTAAATCAGGATAATTTGTTCCCTAATGGACCCTCAATTATCCTCAGTTTCCATATGTTTAGCACAAGTAATGTGTTGCATTTGGGAGGAAACATAATGCTACACAGACTACATTTGACATCAGCATACAAGCACAATGTTCATTTATGATGCAGCTGTTTTTGTTCATAATATATTTAATGTAACCTGACAAATGTACAGAAAGTTCCTGTAGTTTATTGTCCATTAAGACCCACTCATGACAGTGAAAGCCTGCATATTGTTCTGTTTGCCCCTTAAAGCACTTGGCTAATGTCCTTTGTTAATGTTCATGTCCTCTACGTGGAGTCTGCTTTCAGACTGTGTGCTCAGCCCACTAAATGATATCAAGTCAAAAAGCATCTGTTGTTCTTCAATGAAACGTATATTATGCCATAGTGGGCGAGAGCACAAATATCTCATTAATGCTCTCACCCACTATGACACAATATAAGTTGTGCCAGTGTGTGACAGCATAAAGATGCAATTGACCCTTTGCTAAGTCCCGCCCCCCTCCGTTACTGTTTCTACGCCTGTCAAGCTTTCGTACCGGCATGTAGATATAATGCTGTTTTCAACTATAACAGGGAGAGATGTTACAAGGGAAATAATAGCACATTTCAGGAGGAATAGTTCCCAAATATCAGAGAGAAAGGACAATATGCATTTGAAAGCAACATCCACAATATGAATTGTTGAGTGTTGAGAATAAAGAGGACATAAAAAACGAGGCAAAAGCTTGCCGCTCCAAATGCAAGCGTCAGGCACCCTGCGCCTCTGACAATTCATGTTCATGTCAGTTAATATGTTGTTTATTGTAAGCTAATGTTTAGTTATGTCTCCTAAATTAAATTATCCCACTTTTTCATTTCTAGTAAAGCGCGTCAGGATATTGCTCGCATATCGTGGGCTTGATACTCTCGATCTCGGCGCAAACCAAGGCGTGGTATGAACATCAAATCATCAGTGGTGGTAGCGAAGGCCAAACAGGGTCCAGGGTGTACCCCGCCTCTCGCCCAATGACAGCTTAGACAGGCTCCGGCCCCCCTACGACCCTGATCAGGATACGTGGTGTAGAAAGTGGATGTGTATTTATTTTAGCATTTTCTCATAGCATATATATTAATACTTCTCCTGGTAATCCTTTAATATTAACTTATTCCACCATCACAGACAGATGAATATTTCTATACCCTGAGACCTTTATTCACCTGATTTGTGGTTGATGTCAGTATCAAACACAGCTTCATATTTGTTAGCTGTTTTTTCTTGGTGTCCTCAAGCAGATGAAGTTACACTCTAAGCTCTTCCCTTACAATGTAAGAATAGATTAAGAAGATCTTAGTATGTAAGCCTTTTATTTGCAGAGTATTACTCCTCAATAGTACCACAGGGCATAGTGCTGCTCTGAGCCTCTAACAATGCCATATCTCATGGCTGAATGAGACATTTTCAGCCGTATAAATACTGCCTTTTAATGCCCCACCTGAGACTGGTGCACTGCCTCCCCCCCGGGCGGTGTTCCTACGCGTGTTGCCGGATAAAATGATAAATTGATACATGCTGTTTATTAGGCCTGTGTTGACTCATTAATGCTACAGGCCTTTATACTTGATCTTTTCTTTCATGTTCTGCTGTGTCTCCCACCCACTTGTGAAGAGAGGAAACTTCCTCAATATACCACCACGCTGTCAAAAGTAGCATAGTACTTTCAAAATTTCTCAGGGGTCAAGTCCATTATTGATTCTGCTGCCATTCTTTTCACAGCTCTACTTCTGTGTGCGATGGGACCCGACAGGCCCCGACATGCATAGAAGCTTCCACACCCACATGGAAGGTGAAAGCAAACACTGCATGAGCCTATATTTCAGGCCAACACTTTCATGCAAGCCATTAACATTTGTCCATTAACATTTTTACAAGTTTCTCATCAAATATTCATGAGCAGCATGACTGGCATGGTTCGTGAATTTTTGACACGGCTCAGTACTCTGGCGATGTGAGGTTTGGCATTGTGAGAGTTGGAGCACGATGCCCTTACCACTGTGTTTGAAGAGGAGTGCTCTGAGAAGACGCCGCAGAACGTCTGAAGACGATGGCGGATCATTCAGCATGCACAGAGAAGAAAACACACTCTTATGGACATCTTAACAGTCGTCTTCGAGTCGACATAGAGTAGAAACACAAACATGCAAACATTGTTATGTCACCGTGACATGCACGATATCTGAAGCAACAACTCCACTGCACAAAATGACACATTTATTTCTACTTGGCACCGTCGAGCGCTCTTATTGTGGCATTTTTTCTACTTACTTTATATTCATTCATTATTTCTGACACTTGGCAGTGCACTGAGATTGTGTCAAGCCATCTACAGCTGAAAACGCCTCACCCCAACATATTTAATGCACATTCTCCTCCAATTAATACCCAGCAAAGCTGCAGTCTTTTTCATATCTGATGAAAACTTGGGGTGGTTACCAATTAGTCTGCTGTTAATTATCTCCTTCTCCTTTGATCTCCACTATGACTGCTCTGTCAGACACACTCATTTATTCATCTCCTTTGCTGGGTGAGATGGACTTTTTTTTTTGGAGATCGCACAGATTGATGCACATTAAAAATGGCTTCAGAAGCAAGCTGGAGTCTTGAGAGGGTGCACACATGGCTGTTGCGTTTTCTTTGTATGTCTGGAAATCTTGCATCTTCAGCTGCCTGCTGCGTGACGCTCGCGCCATTTGAGTATCATGTATACTTTTTTTCTATCGTTTGATGTCTTTGCTGAAGAAAAACATTCCACTGCTTCTTCTTAACTGCCACCAAAATGCATATAATCAATACGGCCTATTATTATGCTGTATCTACAGCCAACCTTTCCTCTGATAATCTGCTCATGACATGAAATCTCTACCATAAACATCAAACGAGCCTCCCCGTGAGCAGGGATGGAGCTGAATATTTAAGCAGGGCTCACGCTGATGAACACCGTGGCACCTCCGTTTGTGTGGAGAGATAATACTCTTAGTTCTTCCTCTGTACGTTGGACAGTAAGTTGAGTTTGCTTGACACCCAGGATTAGCATTAGCGTCAACACGAGAGACAACCTCGACAACCAGGCAACGGAAAACTAGCATGAATGGAAAAAGAAAGGTGCGTTCTCGCAGTGCAGTATGGCTTTGCTAACTTGCCAGGAGTTAGCGGGAGCTTGTTTTGAAATGCTGAAGCATATCTTACTCTTCACATTGATATCTTTGCTTTCACTCGCACCTTTATTCACACTAAAACAGATTTCTGCTCGCTGTGAGTTGGCAGCCAGCCTGGATTTCTCAATGGCATTGACCCAAACGAGAATGTAAATGAGCTGCGGCTCATGCATTCAGAGCGCTTTGATTTAAGCAGAATCCTGTATATACAGTACAATTCTGTCGTGTGCTGGTTTTCAATGAGCAGCTAATGTGCATTATTAAACGCGTACCTTTTTTAAACATATTCACTCGCAGTACGGGCTGAATATGTGAGCTCCATGTTTCACAGTCAACATGAAGACGAAGTGAGACAAAATTGAGAGAAAGCGGGGGAGAGAAGGGGGCAGAGGAGAGCTGAAAACGAGATGGAAATCTGTGTCCCTCAAGCCCCGTCTTTGAATCCCTCCAGTGGAGAATCCCACTCAAGGGTAAAGGATAATCTCAAACCGAGAGCCGCTTCCCTAGCTTGGCCAAGGCCCCAGCTGTAAGAAAGAAGCAGCCTTGTGATCACGGTACAACAGGTTAAAGAGATTACAAATAGCAGAGTGAGAACTGGGACGCAAACGCAAATTAAAGACCACTTCAGTCAATTTCAAACGGACCTGCGTTGGAAAACACTTTATGTACAGTTAGCATAAACAAACAGGGAAAAAATGATTATTTTAGAACGGCAGATTGCAAAGAAACCCAGTGGTTTTAATTAAGCAGATAGTTTTATGAAAGAAAATTAATGAAAACATAATCATTGTTGCTGCCATGCTAATCTGCACTTCTTTTTTTGTTATGTGTGCATGGAGTGGAACAATTAAGGATTGATTGCTTTTAGAATGAGCCGTATCTCTGAGGTAAGCCTGCTGTCAAACCTGTGGCAATGATTTAATTTCACTCACTTAATCAATCTGTTGCGCTCTTCACATTTTTTGGTGTAAGCGCACAGACGCCATTTTCCACTTAAAGAAGGAACGCCGTGGAAGGGGGGGAAAAAAATCAAACAAAAGCATTCATATCAACTTTGCTCATGTTTTATGGCTCTAAGAAGCGAATTTCATGCTAATGTGTGCTAATTATTTTATATTTTCTCCCCCTTCTGCAAAAGCACTTCTCACTTTGGAGCCGTCTACTTGGAGAAGGATGTCATTGCTAATGTATGTCCTGGAATAAGCAGACTCACCGCGTGTCCTCCTGGGACGGGGGCTAATTACGTGTTCAGAATCTGCAGCATGGCTCTCTGGGCTTTTATGCCTCTGTCACTTCTCATCCACTCAATTGGATTGGATATATCCCAAGAACAACCTACAGCCTTGATTCCCTCTGAAAAAACAGGTCACTGGGAGTTCGCGGGGCGTGGAATGAGTCTAATTATTGGGGTACAGATGGGAGCAGAATACTTAATGGCGGAGCATGTTTGACCCCCTCCCCTCCCGCCTCCCTGTTCTCAGACCCAGGGCAAGTAAGGCCCGAGCTTTCCCACAAGGCAGCCTCAGCCCTGTTACAACCCAGGATGCAGGCTAGACTGCTTGTAAGAAGATTGGGAGTGTTAGAAGGCGAGCATTCTTGGGCTTTGGGATTAGGATTTCTGGATCAACTTGGATCAGCTGCATAATGTAATCTTATTGACATGTGGAATTATTATGACAGTCTAAACCAGGAATACAATAATCTGCATTAGAAGAGGAGCAAGAAGTACCGGAGTTTCACTCTGCGAGATCACGTCATGGCTTATCTTGTTAGAGCAGTACCTCCCGAAATGAGAGAAACTGATCATTGCCTCGAATTCTCAGTTAAAGTTCAGCAAATTGGAGTTTTGATAGATATCAAATCTCCTTCGAAAAGGTTCAAAGTAAAAATTAAGGATGTTCTTTCAATGCCAATTTATTTCTGGAACTGAAAAGGAAGAATCAAACTTTTGGAAAGTGGAGTTGGCACGTTAAAACCCAAAATCAAAAATCCAACTTTCTTTTTTCATGTGCAACATTTTATTCCTCTCTAATCTTGGAAAGTAAACTAGAGTCCTGAAGGGTGGAAAACAAGCCCATTGACAACCTCCGAGCCCAAGGGATGCAGTTGAACGCATGCTTGGTTTGTTGTATCCGCATGTAGACCCTCCCAATTCCCTTGTCTGCGTGTGTCTCTGTCTTCTGTCTGAGGGGCAGTGGATCAGAACCCCCTATACATGCGGTACACAGTTAGCAGGTCATTCTTCTGGAGCCCCACACAGCTGTCAGCAGCCGGGCCTGCCAGATTTATCATAGTCTCTGAATTTTGTATTTCAGGCTTGTAAGGGCAAAAGTTGATGCTGACGTTCTGAGTGACAAGCTGCTTTACCGTACGGAAATTCCAACTGGACCGTTCCATATTCATGAACTGATTTAAATTCTGGCACTGTACATGGGTTCCTACAAGATATCGAGAAAGACAGTCAGTGTACCCTATTCAAATCTCATACAGCCGCCTTTGTGGAACATCGCAGGCTGAACAAGCAAGGGAGGCGAGGTACAGTGAGTTGCAAGGATGTTAGTTTGTTTAAGTTGCTGAGGTTATTCCTACACCGACGGCAAACGGGTTTCAGATATTGTTTAGAGGCTAACGTGTGCGCTGCAGACGGAGATGGTGAGGTAGAAAGTTTCCAGAGTTCCGATGCCGTGCTTTGATAAAAAATGCATGATTTTAGAATCTGTCTGCCCTCGTGAGACCATGAGACCAGAGTGCAGTTAAGAGATATTTGAATATAAAAGACATTCAAACACATCATATCTTCTGCATAAAATTATATATATATCTGACATAGGAAGATATAGTGTTTGAATGTACATAGACAACTTTTTTGCCTCACTAGTCAACATTTAATATGTTACCAAAGATTGTAGAGTGATTTAAAGGGTTAAACTTAAACAGTCTAACACTACGTTTCTGCAGTAAATCCTCGCTGTCTTAAAGTTGTTGTGTTCAAGTCTCAGTTTCCAGGTCCAGCACCACAAACTACAGCCTCCAAAATGACCATAAAGTTGAGTGAACACCTCTCTAAAGAAGTTACAACACAAACTGAACAATGCACCCTTCAGGAAGGTAGGATTTATTGCAGCACTGTTGTATCAGACTGCTTTGGTTTTGGACAGGTGTACACCTGATAAACTGGCAACTGTCCATCCATAGCCTGGCCAATGGAATCATACAAATATATAAGTCCCCTGCCAACTTCCCCCCAAAGTTTACATGTCTTCCAGCCTCTTCCGAACTGCAGAGCATCGATTTATGGTAGACACATATTCTGTATTGAACGGGCAGTACATTTTGAATACCAATCAAAATAGCGCTGTGTATGCTTGGTCAGAGCCTTGGGTCGTCTCCTAACTCGTCTCTAACTCTTTGATCAGACCTGATTTAAATTAGGGAACTTTTTGGATTTAAACGAGCAGTTTGCCCCTGGAAAAAGCCGCTGTCAGTCAAAGCTGGTGTTCTCTGTAATCAATATAAGCAATAATATTTGAAACTGGCGCATATAGCTGTGGAGAAAGTTGTACAAACAGCTCGTGGTTTCACCCATTCTACATTCCTACAACACCCAGCATGCATTGCACCTCTCCCTCTGAAAGGAACGGCCCAGCGAGAGACGCTGGAGTGAAATACTTATGTTTTCGTGGCCCAGAGAGGTACAGAATCCGAAATACGACGAGAATATACCGGTGGATCGTCTACAAAATCTTCGGGTCTGCAGTCTACACTTCAAACCTGACGATTTTGAACAAGACATGACATCGGAGGCGGGCGTCCTAGATTGAGGAAGCGTAGTTTAGTGAGCTCCCTGGCCCATTGGAGAAGCGGATAGCATCCTCCAAAGGCTCAGAGCGAAATTGCATTTTTTTCCTACCATAATGGCATCAGCTCCCTGTAATAGCATGATAGGACTGAGGTTGAAATTTGGCAAACTGGCCCTTAGAGGTCAAACATAGTGGGCCTTTCTGTCTGGAGCTTGCATATTCTCCCAAAGCATGCATGGGTTCTCTTTGGGTACTCTGGCTTCTCTCACAGTCAAAAGACATGCTCATTAGCTTCTGTAGTGACTGTAAAGTGCCAGTAGGTGTGAATATGAGTGTGAATGCTTGTCTGTCTCTATGTGTCAGCCCTGTGACTGAGTGAGTGCACCTCTTCCCCAGCAGCTGGGATAGGCTCCAGCCCCCTTGGGACCCTGAACACGATAGCATGGCTGGATGGACATTTTACTAATACTGTGGAAAAAATGGTTTTACATTAGCACTGACACTGCTTATTTAAATATACAGAGTCAGATAATACCAACCTTTTGACTGTAGAATAGGAATTCACCCATCCCTTAAAATACTGATCACATGATCTCATTGGTATCTACAGCCCTGTATGTAAAACACTACAGCCGATAAAATTTGTGTCCCTGAACTAAACTCCTTCCTCAAATAAGTAGAAAACACACCATATTGGCTGTGGATGTTTACCCAAACATTTGTCCTGAATGCTGGACTCTCTGCCCCCGAAGCCATGGGAGCGATAATCACAGCACAGACCTGTTGTTTGTATGTTTTATTGACTTGCTCCAGGGTCTTCAGCGGGGTCTCACGGCCCAGCATCCACAAGACTAATCGCAGGCTGGTCGCAAGCTTGTATAAGGCAGGGGCGCACAAAGCGGACATAATGAACAAGTTCAAAGCACAACTCTCTTTGAAAGACATGCATGAGTCACTTCCTCAGGCCAAATATGATGTGTGTGCTGCCACCAGTATTACATTACAGAAATCTATGTGAGAGAGTGCCCGCCTGGGCGCCGGGTGAACTTCAACACTATGTTCTTTTGGACAATGAGATTTTATTGAGCAGCTGTACTCGGAGAGCTTGTATTTTCCTCAGACGACACAGCTAATCACAACCAGGCAATTTCTCCCACCATGTTCTTCCAGGAACGAAGCAAAGCCTCGTATGTTCACACAGCAGGAGGATATATCATTTCAAGGCTGATACTTCAGGGTCACCGTGTGCTCGATGACTGACCAGGTGGGATTAGAGTGTTCCACCTGTGCAGTTCTTTGATGTATTTACTGAACAATGATTGTCAGAGCAACAGAGTATTAACACTTTAATAATATCCCCTTAAGATGCTACAAAGAGGAGGTCAGAGCCTCTCTTTGATTCTTGATATTTGTTGTCACACAAATGGTGATGCAGCTTACATACGGCACTAGTCTTTGTTGACTGTTTTGCACCAAAACACCAAGACAAAGTTCCTCGTTTGTGTAAACCTACTTTAGAATTAACCTGATTCTGAAGGAGGAGCTTGAGAGCACCTGCCCTTTTTTTCTGCTGTCATTTCTACATGTCGTGTTGCGTTCATGCTCTGTATGACACCAAACAAGCACCGTGAACTAGAGGAAAAAAACACAGTGAATAAAATCACAGCAGTTAGAATGAGTGAAATGAGGTTGGCATTAAAAGTAAAGTTGAATTAAAGTAAAAAACAAGAGGCATAAATGTCTCCTACTGCATTGTGAGTTAGCTCCCTGTAGGTTTATCTAACATGCACTTTTTGACTGTCCAAATTATGAGCATGGCAACTGATTAGTGGGGGTGTCAACTTTTACCCATATGAACTGGTTGCTAATTTTAATGTTGCTAACCCCGCACTCTTTGCTCAGTTGCTCCAATCTCTCGAGACTGTGCCTTTGACCGTTGACCTTTTACAAGAGCATTGTTAGTGTTACAATGTTACAATTTAATTTAGCAGACGCTTTTGTCCAAAGCGACGTACATCGAAAAGTTAATACAACACAAGCAAGGATCAAGACAGGAGGGAACAAAGTCAGTAAGTGCCAACAAACAGCTTCAAGTGCGATCTGACACAGGGGCCGACAGGCAGTGCAAAAGGTTTATGGAATTAGATGTACAAATATTTTCTACATCAAAATCAACAACATCATCATAATCATCGTCATCACTATAGCATCAATATCATTAAGGTCAGAGGTGTTCATGAAAGAGCTGGGTGTTTTTGTAAAGGTGAGAGGGACTCTGTGGACCGAATGGAGTTTGGTAACTCATTCCACCACCGGGGGGCCACTGAGGAGAAGAGTCTGAGGCTTGCAAGGAGTACAACATGTGTATAAGCTACATCTTAACTCTCAGCTGGTGCGATGGTATGGTGAAATCTTGGCGGGCAATGAGGAAGAAAAAAGACCTGAATATTACACACGTTTCCATCTGAAACTTCAAGTAGTAGTTGTAGACCCACAACACTCCTAAACTGGAATCCATAAAGTCTTCCTTCGTACTGGTACTCTCAGCAAACATCCCTAATGCTAGTTTGTGTCAATGAATCCCGTAGGAAGGAGTGGCGCTCCTGGCTTTTTGTTCAAATGTTAAAATCCCACCACCCACCCCAAAAAAGTGCTGCTTAAAAGAAAATCATTACGCATATGCACTTGAGTTGTTAATGTATGTAATGTACATCTTATATGAAATCCACCGAGCAGTAGAAGGTCGTTTTGTTGCACTGGATAAATTCCATTCCTGGAGGAAGACTGTGTAAACCTCCCTCTCTAATACAAGTACATGAAAGGAAACAATTGCACAATAAGCACGACTTCACTGAAAGTCTACAATTTACATGGAACCAGTACTTTTGTTGTCACGCTGCCTTGCTTTGACTGCACACCATTCCAAACCTTTTTACTGAGTTTGGACACCTTGGAAATGGAAAAATGTAACATATTTTGTTAATTGTCCCGCTATGAATGCAGTCTAACAAAGTATAGGTGTAACTTTCACTTACGGGTTAAATCTCATGTGTAAGATTCCTTTTGCACTTTCTATTAGTTTGACAAAGATAATCCTGTCATAATAAAGCTGCCGGTATTTTCTTTTAAATTTCCCCCAAACTAATTGTTTTAGGGTCATCAGGGATGGCTACTTAATTCCTTGAAGCTTTCCCAATTTACAGAGAGATTATTTAATTTCCTCTCATGAATAAAACACTCAGCAGTGTGATGTAGGGCACGTCTCTCAGACGGCGTCCATGTCTAATGTTTTGTTGCTCGTCCCTGTTAGATGTTGTCTGCAGTCAGACTGATCATCGACGCACTCGGGGACAAACAGGTTAGAGCGCGGTGGGCCGACGTGACTAAATCATTCCCTTTAACATATGTGTGTGAGCCTGCATAATTTTGTTCCCACACACCATTTACAATCTGACAAGCAATAATGAATGCCAGTAGACTTATTGCCCCTGAAAGATAAACTTTAATCAGGCTCCTTTGCCTTCCTTGTGTTTGAGCATGCCGCGGCATATCCTGTGTTGTATGCTCCGCGGTGAAGGCAAATAGCAAATGGGAAGTTATTTAAGATTTTTCATTTAAATGTGAAGGCCTGTGCTAATATAATCACCGACAAAATTGCCAGGAGTGACCCCTCTAATCAATCTCTGTTTGATTCATTTTAACCACAGGCTGTTGTTCCATTAACTGAAGCGCACGGGCTGCACTTTTTAAACTAGCGCGAGCTGTGGAGATTTGTATCTGTGAATGTCAAGATACATTCAAGCCCTGTTGGAAGTTTCAGGTGGACAATATAATTAGTGCTCCGACATTACAATCCAGGAAAGGGGCTATTATTATATGCTATTTTTTTACACATAGGAACATTGCAGATAATTATTGTAGTTCAACTAATGAAGTAAGAAACTTCTCCTTTCTCTGTTTAAAACAAGATCAATTATGTGAACACATCTCCTTAGCAACAACAAACTTAAGCATCTTATATATAACACACATAACGTATGTTACATACGCAAAAAATAACCATGTGCTAAATGCCTTTAAGATAAATGACTTTAATCTACTACAGCAAACAGTAAACAGGGAAGATTGTGGGAGTATTTAAAGTGTGATTGCTAATCTTCCTGTCAGTCCGCAGGAGACGCTCTGTGCATCTGCATGTTAATGATTATTTTTTAAATTGATTCCACAAATTCTTCTGAGAACTCAATTCATTTGTCTTTTTAATAATGCAAAATTTAATAATGAATCCAATTTGCCTCTCCTCAGTGGCCTCCTGGATTATCCTAGGATGCAGAATACCGTCCTGGCATCTAAATGTCTTCAATACAAGATTAACAATTGACAAAGGGTTGCGGGTTGCAGGGTGATTATTGGCTGCAGGCGGAGATTAAAGCAAAGCAGCAGCACAGCTGACAGTTTGGTTATCTCTTTTGGACTAAATGAAAATCATGGCCTGAATCCATCAAAGGAGATTAGGAAAATGTGAGCCCATTACTGATGTCCTCTCACAGGTTGATGTGTCTGTATACGTCTTGTCTTTTTTCACTCTTCGATTAGAAGCCAAATGTGTTGATTCACCTCCGCCGCTCAGCCAAGTAGACGTCCCCCTTCCTCCGATGTCAGCAACCTCATTTGCGAATGCACTCGAGAGCTTTAATTTTCTCCTGCGCACAGGTGTTTGTAGCTAAAAAGGGAAATTTGGGTGTACCTGCAAAAATAATGAGGCAGCTAAGTATCTGTGTGACACCTTATATGGCCTCTAACACACCGTATAATGAGAGTCGGATGTAAAGAAGCCTGTTGTAACACTTTTCACCTCAAACACTGCGGAGGCTTCTTTGTTCAAGTTGTTAAAGAGGTGGGAACTCTCACTAGAGACGGAGTTGTGCCCCCTCTAGTTATTAGCATCCAGAGGTCTGTCTGCAGCACTGCGATGTATTTTACCCACTGAGTGACAAAATCACAGCTGACGTTAGGACTGTCAAGGGCACATTTCCCTCAACCAGAGGGGAGATCCGCAGGGAGAAGCGAGCGCGTGTATGTGTCAGGGAAAAACGACAGTGTTTTATGAATTCCTTGGCCACTCACATCTTTCAGGAATAGTTAGCCCCCTCCCTCGTCTCACCCCCCCGCCCCCCTCACCGGGGGAGAGGAGTCTGTGCGATGTGTGTTATATGTTAAATCTATGGTCTGAGGGCAGTGTGAATCTACAAGCTAGCCTGTTGTCAAAACCAATTTTGTATATCACAGAGGGGTGCCGTGCATTATCATAACACCAGCTCAGCAGCAGAGGCTTTGAATTCATAATCACACAAAGGTGGGCAGGACAAAGTACGCCGAGGCTGCCATTCAGATGTGTCAAATGAAGGAATGGGAAACGACAGAGGAGAGTTACAATTCATATTATGTGAAGGCGGTGTCAATCACATTTCAAAATAAAGCCGCTATCCTTGACTTCTGACTGAATGTTATGAAAGAAATGAACTGAACACTCCTCAGCATGAGTATAAATAACACCGAGATGCATCGGGAGGCCTCTGAGGATTGAGTTTAAACAATAGTCAATTCATGTATTAGTTCATTAAAGCAACCTGTTTCATAACCGATATCTTCTTTTTTATTTCAGCATCATTTGCACTTTTCACCATTGCACTTTTGTCCAACTGTCTACAAGTGTTATTGTTGCTATTTCATGAACATGTATATCCGTTGATTTATTCAACTCTCGCCCTCGGCCCTTTGCCGTGTGTCATCCCCACTCTCTTCCCGTGTTTCCAACACTATCCAACTATTCCAACACTGTCCTCTCTAAATAAATAATCTTTAAATATATCTTTATTCTGTAGGCCTGTACATAGTAGTTTTAAAAATGCATGCCAGAACATTATGACCACCTTCCTAGATTTCCCAGTAGAAAGCATCACACGGCCTCCGCTGGCTTGCCTTCTTCCCATAGTGCATCCCGGTGCCATGTCTTCACCAGGTATGCGACGCACACGCACCCGGCCATCAACGTGATGTAAGAGAGAATGTGATTCATCAGACCAGGCCACCTTCTTCCATCGCTCTGCGGTCCAGTTCTGATGCACAAGCGCCCATTGTAGGCGCTTTCAGCATGGGCACGCTGACCGCTCTGCAGCTACGCTACCATTAACTTTTCCAGCAGTTTGAGCTATAGTATCAGATCACACGGCCCGCCCATGAACCTGTCGCTGGTTCACTGGTTTTCCTTCCTTGGACCTCTTTTCTGACCCCTGCAGACCGGGAACACCCCGCAAGAGCTGCGGTGTTGGAGATGCTCTGACCCAGTCGTCTCACCATCACTATTTGGCCCTTGTCTAAGTCGCTTACGTTCTTACGCTTGCCCATTTTTCCTGTTTCCAACACGTCAACTTGGAGGACAAAATGTTCTCTTGCTGCCTGACATATCCCACACACTGACAGGTGTCATTGTAACGAGATAAACAATGTTATTCACTCCAACTGTCCCAGAACCAGAGTCAAACTCCTTGCATGTGTACTGGGCAATGAAGCCGATTTGGTTTTATACTCATTTAAAAGAACGTCAGACATTTACAACGCTCCCTTTAGTGATGGGACATTACTATGGTTATTATTTCCTCCATTATTTCTATGGTTATCTCATTTCTCTTTTTCCAAACATGTTGAGGACTAAATAATTGATTGAATAAACAAGAAAACATTTTCAGTAGACAAGTCATGGATGAAAATAATTATCCGTTACTGCCCAGATGTGGTTTAATTAAGTTTTTTATGATATAGCAGAACAGAAATGTGTCTTCTGAAGCCTTCAGAATGATTGTTTTGTGATCATCAGAGGACGATTTGTACTTTTATTTTGTGATCTTGCCATAACAGTTAATTAAGTTAACACCTACCATAACATTTTTAAATCATCAGGCAACAATTATTTTGTGATCACATAAAAACAGAGCTTGTTGCATTACGATGAATAAATAATCCAGAGAAAACAAAGGGCGAGGATTTAATTTGTCTTCTTTGAATGATTGAAGAAAAGGGACAAATAGTTAGCTTCACACATCTCTGTTTCTAATGTTCATGAATTAAACATTACAATATTCATTCGTATGACTTTCTCGTAGTTAAATACACAAGTTTTACTACTAAACTGTGCGATAAACAGATGCAGCTACATTTTAGGATCATGTAATCTCACTCTAATTAAAACCATGCATTTTCACTCCATCCGAACCCCAACCTTACGGCATCAAAGCCCACACGAGAGCAGGCCAGACGTGCACCTGCAAAGCTCTTCTGACAATGATGAGTCAGACACAGTTTCAGGAAGCATATGGGCATGTAGAAGCACTTACCGGCTTCTTAGTAGCATGCTGAGATTCTCCATCAACCTCCACCAGGAAGTTGCATCTTCCAACCTGCGTTGGTGACACTCCTACCCGAGCTCGGATCAGACTAATTAACAACAGCGAGAATTGGTTTGTATAATTATTCTGTTCCTCGGAGCTTGCATTTTGGAGACATGCGTGTCTAATGATAAAACAGTGCCAAATGCCAGTTGTTGGTTAAGTACCCTCTCTTAGGCCAGGCCTGTCATTAGTAACATGAAGAAGGCAGTGGTGTGAGACCAGGCGAGCTGGGAATCGTGTACTGCGATGGGGTAAACAAAGAGCGGGTCGCGGGCTCTTGCAGAAGCCAAAAAGAAGTGAGCGTGTCACTTTTCTTTTTTGTTGGAGAGCTGCAGCCGACATCGTGCTCATTAACACACCCGTTTCTCATGATGCGCGAGGCATCAGGAATCCGGTTTTATAACATGATGTCTTTGTAACCCACATAGCAGTTCTCCTCATAATAAAAACGGAGCCAAAACCAAAGTTGAATTGATGTTCAAGGAGGCATTATGACTTGTCAGGGGATAAAAAATACATCCAAGATTATATCTGGGATTGTTAGTATTATAACAGCAGCACACTCTATCCAGGGCTAATGGAAAAAAGATTTCACAACCGCCGCACGCAGTAGATTATGATCGAAGAGACTAAAGGACCAGACTCACCAGGAATAGATGAGGAGACTCTCACTTTTATTCTGAAATAGAGCAAAGACCGAGTTTTGACGTCAGCATAGATTTGATATTTAATGATGATACACCTGTTGTGCTGTATAATAAGGTGCTAAGAATCATTCTATATCTGCATAGCTCGTCATTTGGTATTGTGTATTAAATGCATTTTTACAGAGCTAAGACCACAGGCCAAAGTTCTGGAGACGTTTCCACTGAGATGGAAATGTCAGAAAGTCGCAAATTTATGTAAAAGAGAAAAAAGGGAAGTACAAACTTAAACTGTTATATAATACAATATGTCATATGTAATATTTTTCGACTATGAGTGAACAGAAGATTGAAGAGAGAGAAAGTCTGACAACCTTAGACTGTAGAGAAAGATGACAGCTAGCGCCCCCTGCTGACTGGCCGCAGTATAGGTCACAAAGCCCGCCTCCTCCATGTTAACAGATGGGGCATGAGTCAAACTATAAGATCAAAATACGTGCCAAATACATTTTTCTCAAACATGATTTAGTTTTAATTAGTTTGATTTGATTTTTGTAATTTGATTTGAACAAAAAAATGGATTGATTGACAGCTCTGTTGACGAATTTGGCTCCTGCAGCAGGTCTGTTCCGGATAGTAGAAGAGAAACAGCGAGAGACATATCCGTGAATATCTGCGTCAGACCAACACAGAAGCTGTTCTGCTGTTCTGTGAGAGATCTTGTTGCCATGTTTTGGTACCTTAAATGTGTGTTTCATGTAGCAGAAGGGGCGGGACATCAATACCCGGCTCCACCAGCCTGCCTCTACTGCACAGACTCCGGCTCCAAATGTGCAAGATGATCAGCTTGCCCGTCTGGGGGGATATTTTGGCTGGATTTTTGTACAATGACAGGAGGTGGAGACGCGTCGTCCATCTATTGAGTCATTGCTGAAGTCTACCAGCTTAGAGTCACATTTTGCCAATGAAAAGTTTAAAGCTCCTGTGAGGAACTTTGGTTTGTGTGGATTTTGGCGCCCCCTGTGGACAAAGCTCTTTGCTGATTTTGTCCTGCACATGCTTAAGTGGTGGTTTTAAACAATCATCATCACATGTCATTTGTATCACTCACTTTAAATTTGTGGCCTGGAAAATGTCAACAAAGGCAGCGTGCAGTTAATCGACACCTACCCCCCGCCAGCAGTTTTAGGCATTAAAATAACTACATAGAAATAATCGGTGTTGTCGCTGATGGTCTGGTTTGCTTTTGTAGGTCAAATAAAGGCATCAGAATAAATTTCAGTCTGTTTCATAACTTCAGCTTTAAACTGTTATGAAATTAAACAGCACATAGAAAACACACAGTCAGGTTTAGCTTGTAAAGACTGAGCATGATTTGTTTTACCAGCCACTGTACTGTATTCACAGCATCATAACATCTATATGTTCAACCCTGCAAATGATTCACACATTTAAAAATTGCATATGAACTATATGTCACAATTGAACATATCGTTGGGCATTTTTAGATACATGAAATTTCGTATAATAGAATGTGAGTAAAAAATGGATTTAGACACACGTTTTATGATAATGCAGCAAATGAAAATGTGCTGAGGTATGTAGAGAGGCACCTTTGCAATTCCCTGAGTCTGTGGGGGTCTGAAATAATGGGTCCTTGGCGCTGCCTGCACTCTATCTCTGCACTCCAGCAGATAGACACATAAATGCCATTGGACAGCTCATACTTATTATGCTCAGATGGTTTTGGAAATGAGACCCTGGCTGTTTTCTCAATTTGGAGCCTTAAGGCAGTGATTTAAAGAGATAAAGGGGCTAAATTCAGGCACAAGAGCTCCGTCCAATCTATCATTGACATGACCTTGACTCACAAAGCAAACGGAGACATGAATCTAAAGGGGCATTTCCAAAGCTAACAGTGCTGATGGTACAAAGGGAGGGTGTGCTGGGCGCTACATCTCTTACAAGGCAGTCCTTCTGATAACTAGTGAATCTGCACTGCTAATGAGGTCACTTGAGCATATGTGTCAAAGTTAAACTGTAACCAGATATAAAGAGGGAGAGATGTACACGCGCTGTCACTGAGTGGGGAAAAGTCCTGAGCGTGAGGAAAACTAGCTATAGGCAAAAGCAAGCAAGATAAAAAATACAAGTCCTTTGAACTGCTTTGATAGATATAATTAAGATCAGCCCTTTCCTAGGGTTAATATCTAATAAACCCCATCCATGGTTTGACCACTTTTTTCTCTTTTTAATGCATACACACACCCGCGCACACACTCACACTCAGTATTCGAGGAGTTTAACCTCCACAAGAAAGAACCTTGGACGGAGCAGCACACTGAATATTATGCATCATTAATTTGGCTTAATGATTCAGATGATAGTAATACGCTCTGCTGATGTGATAGAACTGCAGGATTTTGGATGAGAGGCGGCTCCAAGTTCAAGATGTGAAATGTTCTAACAGGCCGTCCTTCTTCTCCCACATGAAAGTACAAACAAAATATCAGTTTACGAATGTGATGTTGCTGCACGTTGAGAGCCATCGACACAAACAGCAGAGGTAGTGACGAAATTAGATTGTTTACCAAGATGATGTGTCCTTAAACATCATCTAACAATGACACTAGGGACTTATTAAAATCGAGACATAATGTGTTCCCTTATTTACACTGACGTGAACCTCTTGCAAAGACGTCACAACAAGAAATCGCAGACAAAATGCCTCAAATATATTTTAATTGCAATGCATCATTTTATATTAAAGCTTTACTGTTTTCTTTTTCCCCTTCTGATATTTATTTATTTCCCTAAATTGTCCATCAACCTCCGTGTCCTATCTGTCCTTTGCGTGACATCGGCGACAGCCATCTTCTAACACATGATCTGATTAGACAGTCTGTGCCAAATTAAAGGGCAACAACCTTGGGCAGACTGTCACACAGGCATGTTGCAGGACATTTCAGATGAATATTATATGCGCCTCAAATCAGGTCAAAACACAATGAAGATAATGTTTTTTAAGTGAATTATGTTTAGAATTCATAAACATCAAGGCCCAACTCAGAAATATGAAGAGTTAAGATTATAGAAACAAACTGTTTATCCAGAGCTTAGAGCCGATCTGACATCATATTAAATACGATGAACCAAACCTTCTCATTCTGTATGTTCTGTAGGAAACTTGAGCTCCTGAAGGCCTTTTCTCATTAGTATGCAAATCTATTTAGTCACATGCTTCAACAATCATATCCGATCTCATCCAATCTATTGAAGGTGTAAAAGGTGAAATCATGTATTCATCTACATATCCTTTAAGGTGCAAATAAATATGATAATGTACACCAAAAATCGAATAATATTATCTATATTATGGGAGGACTTACCCATTACATAAAAATATAATATATTAAATATATAACAAAATATGAGGAACGATTGAAGAGGTTGTTTTTAACAGATCTGCTCGAGTGTTTCCAAGAAGTGAGGTCAATTTGCTGAAGGACTGAATGTAAGGGAAGCATGGGCCTCCTCTGAGTGTGTGTGTGTGTGTGTGTGTTGTGCTGCTGATACCGTGTATTCTGTAACTTGGTAACCGGGCTGGATGTTTTGTCACAGCATGCACGTCTATGTTTGTACAGGTTTTTGCTTTAAACCCATCCAAATCTACACTTTGCCATTCTTGTCTTGTTGTTCGGTCGATGTATTCTACAGAATTTCAAAACGTAAAGAGGGAAAAAGTGAGGGGGGGGGGAGTGTTCTCTTTCACTGTCACTCATTTGTTTATCAAAGCGAGGCCTGTTTTTCATAATGTAATCTCAAAACGCTACAAAAGGCTTCATTCACTATGACAATTCTTTTCTTCTGGGGGAGAATACCCCCGACCCCCCGACCCCTCGACCCCCCAACCCTAATTTTCTTTCGTATCTTTACAGCTTCTAGGACTCATACAAACTGTCACAAGTGATGTCATATCTGTCCCACCAGTTTGCTTTCATAGATTGAAAGCACCATTTGAACTTGTGAGGGCTTGTGTGGGGAGCTCCCCTGTCACTGCATACGATGTACACAGAGCCAAACACAGATGCCTCCACAAATGTCTGCACTGTCGTGTGACAGGCTCAGAGCATGTACATGTGTATGTGTTTGAAACACATTCACCCCCTTTTTAATCACTTAAATCGCTTTTATTGTATTTATTTAACACACTTTAAACACTTGAACGCATCATGGGTAAACTGAACTCACCTGCCCCAGTCGAGGCAGATGGTGCTCCACCTATGAGTCCACTCCACGTCATTATTTCCTGCCACTATTGCCAAGTCATTGCTCATGGTGCCTTTAGCTGGGTCATTTAAATAATATCACATATAGTACAGTCTAGACCAATATACCCAGGATATATATGTTGGTTATCTGGCTTCAGTAACCCTGACAAAAGTGATTGCACTAAGCACATGATGCTCGTTCAGTAAATCCAGGGTTCACATGACATTGCCGTTGTGTCCAGCATGGGGACATTTGCATACATGAACAGCTCTGTCAGACAAACTAAGTACAAAGAAGAATATAAGACAAGAACAAATATGTTAACTATATATATATATATATATATGTATACATATATATATATATATATACATATATATATATTGCCGAAAGCAACAAAGCTGCAGCTGAAGAGCAAAAAACCACTGACTCTGTTAATGTGCAAATTAAAACTTCTAACACTGCTCCATCATTTGTGCACAGGCAGATCTGAATATAATTGCATTTCTGTATTCAACTGGATGATTGTCATGCTCAGATATTTCCTTATGTTGTTTGACAGTTTTCTTTCTTAAACCGTGGCTCATTTCAGCATCAAGTCTTGGACTGGGAGTCACACAGACCTGAAGGAACAACAGGCCCTTTTATACGACTTCCACCACGCTTTCTTGTTATTTGATTGGTTCAATGAGGCTTTAAACTGATGTTGAGGTGAACCTTTCTTTATATATTTCCCAGAAGAGCTTCTGAAAAAATAAAATACTTTTTCATTTCCTCAATAAAATCTTTTTTTTTTTTGCCCGTGACATTTGTGACAAAACCCCAAAAGTCAACAAAAGATACTTCATAACAAAGGGCTCAAGCAACTGGCTCCTTTTACGGAGCCAAATGTTAACATGACAGTGACAAACGGTGACACTGGTAGATGCAGTCAGACGATATTTAAACTGCGATAAAATATTGTTCGGAAAGTAAAAACAGCAGAGAACCCATGACGAACACAGTCAAAGATTTGACAAGAGCACTCCAAAGCATGTACACAAACCCCGGAGAGGATGATGAAAAGAGAGCTACGCAGGAGACATCTCCTTTCTGCTGCTACAACAGATATGTACTCCTGTGTTAACATGACTCCCAACATGAGCCTGTCCACTATATTACAAGGAAATTGGTCCCTGAAGTAGCAATGTTTGGAACTTCCTGCATGCAGGATATCCACACAGCAGCTCACTTGGCTTACAGCCTGCGCTCATTGTAGCCTAACTGGGACATGGGTGAAGGAGAACTGGTCTGCTACAGTACAGATAACGATACAAATAGTGCGGCTGCAGAGAGGGAACTGGGATGGCCTTGGCTCAGCTGTTTTGGCCGTAATTTTCACCTCTCCATTACAAGCGGTCCTGCCTGTGAATCGAGAGCAGCACATGTCACGGGGAAATGTAAAAGTTTAGTGGACATGCTCTTCTGCAGCTGGTGCGAGAGAGAGAGAGAGAGAGAGAGAGAGAGAGAGAGAGAGAGAGAGAGAGAGAGAGAGACCCCGCAGTGTCGGTTTGAACCGAAGCACCTGCAGCTGTGGTGTAGCTTCTATATACTGTCATTTCAAGAAGCTAAATAAAGAAAATTGCAGTATAAATTAAAATTTTTGAAACATTTTAAATAAGAATAAATCACAGTAAAAGATGCTGCTATATATTTTTCAAAACTTTGGCATCAAAGCACCTTTTCTAACACATTTTAAAGCAGTACTGATGAAAAAATACAAAAAACAAAAACTATGACAGTTGGGTCATTATTTATGGCACTAGGTGTTTCAAATTCTGGCATGGACCTTAAACATGGACGTTCGCCACTGAAGCGGAGCAGCCCCGCAACCATTACGTCATACTTTATTTAAAATGTCTTTTTTCCAGCCTGCCTGGACTAAATCTCACATTTCCGACATTAAAAAGCAATTTTCTTTCCCGGAATCCTTTTTAAAAATGTAGGATTTATTCTCACTATGTAGGTGCTCTGTATCCTGACTGAAATCACTTTGCCCTACTTTACATGAAGGAGGAATTATCTGCCCGTCTTTACGGTATTTCTAAATTCGATGGTCGGAAAGAAAAAGTCAAGCTTGATACATTTTGAGTGTGACCATTCAAATCTTTTTTATGGTTAACATTACTCACACTTTGAAGAAACCATGCTTTTTTATTTTTTTTGGCAGCCCATCCATCAATTTCCAGGTAGTGTGATTTCCAAGAAAATATGTTGCACAACACAAGCACAGAGGTTAAAGTAGGGAGGGCGACATTGTTCAAGGCTGTATGTTTTCTTATAAGAATACTGACGGGAAAATGAAGACACAGCTGAGTGCAGAATAAACCTTTACATGTTCATGGTAAATGTTAATGACACCTTTAATAGTTAAAAAAACAATCAAAACAATAAAAGATTGCATGTAAGTAAACGAACGTAGCATATTCTCACTAGACTGATACAGTGTAGCTTCCCTACACCCGTATTAAGCACCAATAAACTTCAGTCACACAGCTCACTTTGTAATACTTTGAAATGTTTATTGCAGCAGCAGAACACAGCTTGTGTTTGGCGTCCCGGCTCCGACATCATCACTCCTCACAGATTTGTTTTACATGCAGAAATCTGAGGAGCGATGAGATCTTAAGGCCCCTAGCCGGAGCCTGCAGGTGGATGCTGGGGTGGTGGCTGACTGTATGAGCGCAGTACTGGTGCAGCGGTGGCAATGACAGGGCGGAGGGAGACACCAGACATCTTGCAGCTTAAATAGACCGTCCAAATTGGGACGAAGTGTTTGTCAGGTGACTGTGGAGAGCGACGCATGTCAGGCGTGAAATCAGTGCGGCTCGAGTTGCTGGCCTGAAGTAGCTTTCAGGCATCGCTTAATTATTTACTTAACATATATTCCAGGTTCTGTGCTGTTATAAAGTAGTTTGTAATCTTAAAAAAAAAAAAAAAAAACTGCAGATATCTGGACCACCAACTATCCCAAGCTAAGGTTTTTCCCAAATGTGATGCAAGGTTTCCTTAAAGACCAGCTCCAGTCATGCTTTAAGACATATAAAATGTTCTGCTTAAATAATAAATTGTGTCTCTTTTCAGCAGAATACGTTTAATTACCTTGTAAAAATCCTCCCGAGGCATCTCCTCCTTCTCCCCCATTAAAAATTCCCCAATCTGCATAGGCCCCGCCCACTATGCACATTTCCAACCGCCCCCTCCATCGCTGAAACAAAACACGTCTCTGCCATCGTTTAGTGGCAACTTGTTGTAATTAGTAATAGTAATGTTAACGTTATGGCGGTTACAGCTGGCTCGCACGTCGCCGAAGTGGTTGCCATAGGTTGCACATAATGATATGCATAGCGTTACCCCGTCCATTAACGGGATTGGCTCCTTAGGTTTGTGACGTCTCAAACCTGCCAATCTGAAAACGTGTTGTTCAGCCTGCCCTTGGTACACTGCAGTTTAAAAGAGGACAGGCCCAGCCATGAAGATGACTGCTTATGTTGTCCCTGATATATCTTGTAGCACATGAAGAACACCACATGGAGATGTTTACAAGGTTAAACACTGGATTTTCGGGCTGTCTTTAAGTACAATCTTTGAAAGAACATATAAAATACTACATGCCTACATACGTAAGTTACACAGAAGGATTCCAGTGCTTATTATATTTCAGTAACTTTCTCTCAGGTTCCATATCACAAACTGAGATAGCACACATAAACAGAAGCCATATAGGACTTTTTGACATGGATTAGTCACTCTAAAAGACACTATTAAGGACCCTATAATGAATATAAGTATGCTCCTTTAACCGTTAGTTTGACATGAAGCTATCAAAGATACTTGATTAAACTGTTCAAGCGCGCTGTAGGTGTCTTTAGCTAGCATACTTTGTCTTCATTCTGCAACTTGGAAGCGATGACTGCGAATGTGTCGCTTGTGCATGGTCAGACAGTTAACTGACCTCACAGGCAACAAGCTTTATTAGATCTGCCGCTAATCTCCCTGAAATGAACTGGAGATCAGGCAGAATGATGTGAGCTGATGGCTTGACACTCGGATGTGCAAAGGGGTCAGGAACTGCAAGCTGCACTCCGCCATCACACTTTAAATCACTATGGTAATGTTCTGAGACTGGAGCTAATGTGAAAGATGTGTAAGTCAGTTAATTTTTAATGCCAGTTTTAGCTCAATTCTGAAGTTATCATCATCATCATCAAGCACTGGCACTTTGCTCCATTAGGCTCTTTGCACCCAGGGTCATTTGAGATTTGTCGGCATTAATAATGATCTCTCACAAAAGGCTACTATTCCTATTACTGCTATTGATAGTGTTTTAAAGTTACAGGCCTTTAGTTAGTTTTTAATGATCTGAAAGTGACATTAAAGCACAAATTCAACCTAATAAATGTTGTGTAGCAATTTTTATTAGTATATACATTTTTAATACGCGGCACAAACAAAAAAAAAAGTACTTTTTGTATTTTAAATGACATTAACAAGACTTTAACAAGCAGCCTCACCGCAAACAGACAGACATAAATGATAATGCAACATGTCCCTTTGTCCACATGCAGACTTATCAAGCTTAATATTACAGATGGAGATATCTTCATATCTTTTTCATTGGACATTTCTTAAGATAAAACAGAATTATCCCTCTGTCTCCCTGTTTCTCCCTCTCTCCATCCCTCTCTCTCTTTCATGTCAAATCCCTGTTTGAAGGCTGAAAACTGGATGTTGCAAGCCTTTGTTGCTGTTGCTGTTTCAAGCATTAGATATGTGTGACTGAAACCATAGCTTATCCTCGCCTACTGGTGCATTCAAAGCACAGGCATGGTGTTTCTCTGTGTGCGTTTGCATGATGAAAACTGTGAGAGATAAGGAAGTGACAGTGCAGAGCTAATGCCAAGAGGGGCGGGGCCTGTGTCTGTCAAAGCCAATGCCGCAAGCATTACAGAATTACTTGGGAAAATAACAGTGATTTTCACTTAGTAATCTAATGAATGCTTTAGGGGATTTGATGATGTAGTTTAGAGAGTGAAATACAGCTTATGTTAGTCTCTAAAAGACGGATTTTTCTCCACATTTTGTTGTAGCACTGTGCCAGTGTTTTAGAATGGTCCAGTTTAACCACACAAAGAGGTAAAAAAATAACTCACTTTTGTCTGTATTTCTTTTGACCAATCGCGATCATCTTTGGCGAGGCTTAGCCGATGATGCAGCGACAGAGCGTTTGAAAATCAGTGTTGTGAAGGAACATGTTTTGGTGGAACATTTGCACATGAAGAGGCGAGTCCTGCAGGTAAATTACGGTGACCTACGAGGTCAAACGCACGGCAACATCCCAAAGGTTTTCTATCAGGAGGAACGAGCTGCAAATTCAGAATTCAATTAAAAAAGCACGTGCAAAAGGTGTATAAGACGCAAATTTAATACATGTTTTTTCATCTTAAAAGTGGTCTGCGTCCTTTATACTGGTGCGACCAATATACTTGTATTAAATGCAGAGAGAGATGGTGCTCTAATGTAGCTAAAGCTTCCTCACAGATACGCACTGTCATGATCGCCAGTGAAGCCGCCATCCTCACAACAATCTGCGTTACCATAGGCTGAGCTTAACTACCGCACCAGTAGCTAGCTCGATTGCAAACTCGATATGGCGAAAACAGATGGTGGGCTATAATTTGTGTGTTTTGAATTTTTTTCAAATGAAAATACATTGTAATTTTTGAAATAACTTGTTTTTATTAATAAATAGAAAACCTTTATTTCCCGTTTTGGGATACTCCCCAAAACAGACTGCGACTCTATTCCGGGGCGACTTACATTCCATTTTTTACGATACAATAGTAACGTGCTGCAAAGGCAAAAAAAACAAAAGTGCAGCAAAAAGCTGAAACAATTTCATAATCAAATATGCTGCAAACACCTAAAGTCAGAAAACACTAATCCAGAAAACAAATGCGTCACATTTGCCCCTTGTCGGCCACCGTACTAAATGCCCCAAATCAACAGCACATCAAAAAGGCCTTCCTGATCGTTTGTCTTTGTATGAGCCAAAACATAGCTCACAGGTGGATGTTGGATGTTAAAGATGGAAACACGCAGAAATCAGAAAGAGCGGAGTGTTCTGTCTGAAGTAGATCAGCAGTATTTATATGGCTGTAAAGACGAATGTTTATTAAAACTTTCACAGCGTTAAACTCAATTTGTTCACCTCCAATAAGGTTTGACGGCTTTCATCATTGGCTATTACTTTGTTGTTTCCATACCAACTATAAAAGTCTTACATACTCAGAACAGAAAACACGCCATGTGCTTACAATGTATCATTTTGAACACAGATGGTGTTGAGATAATTGTCCTATTTCCAACGTGTACTGATTTTGACTTTCAGAAATTAAATTACTTTGAAAATGAATATGCAAAATATTAGCGGCACTCTTATTTTCTATCAACTATCTGTTGTGCTATTAATTTACAGCCTAAGTGATTTGTGATGCCGGAAGAGAAAAAGGAAACATTTGCAATCATCCCTGAGGTGATAACCGCGCACAGCGAGCATGCTGGAGAATTAGGCAAAACTCCAAGTCAGCTCTCCAGGGCAGGACTAATCATGTTTCTTTATTACTCCCCAAAAAGCAGTGGTGTAATATAAGTTACAATACACCATGATGCCTCTCTGCATGCTCCCACTTAGCATTCTGAAATAATAATAATACAATTTCATGAATTACCCCTGACTTATTTCCCACTTCTTAATGTTTCCCTTAATGTCAGCAGCTCCGTGTTCACAGGCATTTTCCTTAAAATGCAGAATACACAATCACATAAGATACTGTGCCATGAATGTTTAAGGTGGTGCCATGAAGCCCATACTGATCTACGCTCAGTGGCTTTATTTCAATTAATGAATAATTCAGCCAGATGAATTTGCACAATGTTGCATCAGAAATAAAGTAATAAAAGGAAAAATTCCTTGAAGTAGAAATAACCCAGCATAAATGTTTCAGTGCATTCCGGGCGCCCTCTTTTCCACGTGCAGGCCGGGCCACCGCTGACATAAGGGGGGGTGTCTGGGTCTCGCACTAATATCAAGCTCTGAGATATTTGAATAATGGAAGAAACAGAGTCTTCCTTTCAAATCGTCAAAGCGAGTTTCTGTCAAGAGGGAGACGGAGAGCGGCAGCCAGCGAGAGACGGAGCGAGAACTTTGGTCAGTATCCTTCTCTGACAGGAGTGACATTTCTATTCTTGTTTGCTTGACAGAACCCTATTGTTAGCGGCTTTTCACACCGCTTAATGCACATCATTCCTATCAGAGAACATAAGCTTGATATTTATATCAGTCAAAACAGTCAGTTACTGGGCTGCAGCAAAACGCTCACTGTTGAAAGTCACTTGACAGGCCCTGTTTTACACGGACAATAGACAAAATGGCATGTTTTAGTATTTCAATGTCTTTTAAATAAGCAATTAATTCTCTTTAACTGTCACTGATATTTGGCTTGTTTAAAAGATTGCTATAAATGAACAACCATTCATCCGTCCTTCCAGGATTTTGAAGGCTTTTTCTGTGATTGTGCGACTGAAATACATGATTTCGCAGCAGCTTTATACGAAGTTGCAATGCAAGGTGCGATGTTGCAATGCTTTAATTTTGAAACACATTTGTTATTTCAGGTGCTGCACTGGTATAAAACCATTCATAAGAGACTTGGGAATTACTATCTTGCTGAACAATTACTATTTCAGATCAGTAACAAGGCCTCTGGTTGGTGGAAAGTTAGGAACACAGACCCTGATTGGTTGAAAGATGCACCCGAGGCGTCATGGATTGGCTGAGATGACCTGGGATAAAGGATACATAATCAGAAGAAGACATAGAGATTGGCTTGTTCTTATAGATTCGCTGTGTTGAGTCTCAGAAAAGACACATATTTCTGAAACGTGGTGGTGACTGGACAACAGGTCGTGCAGAATACACAGGAACTTGTCGAATTTGCATCAATTGCTGCAATCTCAACTTTCTGTAGGGACTGATTTATAGTGGAAAGTTGACTCGTTTCCTTTTTCCTGCTACTTTAGCTTCCTGAACTCGTCCAAAGAGTCGAATAGTCTTCCACAGATTTCGGTGTTCCTGTACTTCTGAGTGTGCACCACACTTAGCCTGAGTGCATGAGGCCAGAGAACAAGGTGGAATGGAAATGCAAAAGGGTAGCTAATGGAACTCCTGTTCTTTAACATATTCATTTTTAAACAGATAGGTTGCCAATGCGTCTGCAGCATCGCAGCCAGAGGCGGCCTGAAAGCCTTTACAATAACGCCACATTTTCACAGATTACTTATTAATCCAACGATGAAAGGTGCAAGAAGCCACCTGGCAGGAGACAACATCCCTCCTTTCTGTCCTCTGGAAGAAGATAGAGTGATGATATAAACCTGCTCGGGCTCTTTTCACCCTGCGCACATTCCTGGTTGGTTTTCATTGTTGCTGCTGTCAAAAGCTGACAGGCCTGAAACACTCTAGACAACGGTATCCTCCAGGTATGTGCCCTTTCTGGTCTACGGTGAGGGCTCGGAGCCACTATTAGAGACGTGAAATAAACTTGTGTGTCCTTGATGGGTGACTTTGAGGGGGATGCTTCCATACTTCAATTACTTTTGAACACCTTTTAGCTCCAGGAGGCTTTGTTTTGTGAGTGAGTGAGTGAGCAAACAGGAGCATCGACGTTGGGTTTAGGGAAACTAATGCACTGCTTTTATTGTGAAGCATGATTATTTACATCAAGAGACGCCCTCGTTCTCATAACGGCCGATCCAAAAAAAGAAATGCTGATTGTAAAATCCATCTACTGAATCCAGGCCTAACATGCACTCAGCCCAGGAAATACTGTACATACAGTACATGCATCATACCAGCAAACATTAATCCAAATGGTCCTCAGTCAAAATATCGCCAGCTCTGCACCCAGCGAAAAAGGATGATCTGTTTCCTTTTGTTATTTCAGTCTGGTGCGTATCCATTAGAGAAAATGACTGCAACAACTCTCAATGAATCAATAAACTCATTGAAGGGCTGATAATGGGTCTTGGAATAAATACCACAACAACTAAACAAATTAGTGGTAGTTTGTAAGTCAGCAAATGTCAGAGTATAAGCTGTATTTTTCTTTATAATTGTGCTGAGAGAGTGGGAGGGAGGGAGGCTGGAGGCTTTAAAAGGAGTTCTTTTTCTTTAATTATGGAGTTAAAACCAGCATAGTGTGGTTTGGAGATTGGCTGGCAGTCAGTGGCCATTCATTGACCAAATGCCTGACCATGTCTAATTAATTAAGGTGCCTTTGAATGGAATAATGAATTAATATGTCATTCAGGGTGCAGGCTGTTGTTATAGTACGACGACTAAAGGCAACCTAACACCCTTTGTTGTATTCACTGTATAGTGAAAGTTTATTCAGCTTTGAGAGAAGGAAAGACATAATGCACTCGAGAAAGTCTCATTAAGGAAATGTAGAGAGTGCTAAAAAAAAGTGTCGCAATTTTGGTGCCACTTTTTTTCTGTACACAGGCGTAGGTGAAATTGAAATTGAAATAAATCCCGTTTCTAGTAAAGCACTTGTAAAACGTCCATGTTTATTTGTGCATCATGATTTTTGATCACTTTTGTCCAACAAACACAATGATGTATTTCCTGCAGCAGGCATCCATACATGGTCGGGCATAGGACGAATGCAAGGGGAATTCATGTGTTAGCATGCATGTGTACAGTACCCTCGCTAACCTCTCTGACTCAACCTGCCTTGTATCAGCGCTTAGGCAGGGGGTGATGCTATAACGTCAACGGTAAATGGACTGCACTTATATAGCGCTTTTCTAGTCTTGCTACCACTCAAAGTGCTTTTACACTACATGTCACATTCACCCTTTCACACACATGTTCACACACTGATGGCAGAGGCAGCTATGTAACTGGACGTCAGTACTAATCACACCGGGAGCAGTTTGGGGTTCAGTGTCTTGCCCAAGGACTCTTCAACATGCAGACTGAGGGAGCTGGGGATCGAACCTCCAACATACTGATTGAGAGACGACCGACTCTACCGCTGAGACACAGCCGCCATGTCAGGGATATTTTCTGGGCACACTGTGGGCCCTTTGGTATCAAATGAACATTGTTAAAAAACCTAGCTAAGCTGAGCATTGTTGCTGACCAGTAAGCCCTGTGACTGACTGGCAACCAGTCCAGGTTGCACCCCACCTCTTGCCCAATGACAGCTGGGATAGGCTCCAGCAAATGGATGGATGGATGTTGTTGGCCATGTCCATCCCCCAAATCTTTGTGGGCCAACGTCGACCAAAGTCTCCGAGGCATGTCTCCAGCACCTTGTTGAATCTATGCCACAGAAAATCAGCTCTGAGGGCAAAAGGATGTGAACCTAGCAGTAGCACAGTGTACCTAATAAAGTGGTCAATAAGTGAACATAGATGAAATAATGAGGATGGAAAGATACCGTTAGTCACTACTGAATATCTGGTTTTGCATACACAAAGCTACACATATACAGTATAGTATAGATAACGAGGCTCCAAAGCATCTCTAACTGTTGATATTCTGAAACGTATTCCACATAATTTACATACTGAGTCCCCCTTTCAGGACAAATATTACAAAGGACCTGCAGCCACGGTGGTTGAGGAATTAATAGAGTTCTGCTGTTGTCAGTCGTGTTGCATTTTTACCGGCCACGCCGCGGCGGCTTGCGAACGAAAACTGAGACTGATTAAATTTGATAGAGGAGCGAGGAAAAGGGAATATGTACACAGAGGCACACAGGGAAATTATCTGCAGGGGAGTTGTCAGCATAGAGAATCACTGCATGTTGGTCAAAGTGATTTTGTTTAAAGTAATCTGAGAAATACAGAAGGGTTCGGTAGCTGGGCTTTGACTTGCTCTGACATATTCACAGGAGAGGAGAGAGGAGGGGGGGTGCTATGAATTTTTATTTCATTTTATTTTTCAATATAAGACGTGAACAGAGCCTGCCCAGTAACCTTGCTTTCACCACATTATGTGTTTTGTGTACGTACACTGAATGCTTGATCTCCTCGCAGCCCCATTTGTCAATGAATCAGGATTCACTGAGAGTTCCAATAAATAACACCGCTCCACCATTGAGCAGATTAGGTGTCAGCTAACTTCCGCTCCGCCTGCACGTGCCATGTAGAAGCCTCAGGGGGCCAGTGTCCCGGGAATGATGGGTAATAAAAATGAATCATAGATGAAGGCCAGAGACAGGGTGCTACAGGAGGAGTCTTGATGCATTAAACAGGAACAGTCGATATGTCCTCTTGTGATAATAGAGCATATAGGAGCCGCCGCTAAGCTATTTAACGCTTGTCAATCTAAACCGCAGAGGGTATCAGGGCTACAACAGCAGTCCTGAAAGCGTTCCATCTGAGAGGTTAGCGGGGATGAACTTTAACACAGTTTAAAGCAGCATTTTTCAAACCCCAGAAAACTTCAACGGGATCAGAAGTCGCCACCGGAGTTCAACAATTTATGAAGTCTGGGATCAGAAAAACAATCTGCTGTGTAAATCTGCATGTATGCAATAAGAATTCAATAGGAAAAATATTTTTCTTTCACTTGTGAGAGCTACTCTGGTAATTAACAACAACACAGACCCAAGTGCTGCGTTGCAATAAGATTTAGAGCCCTGTGACTTTCCTCCCGCAGTAGTTAATTGCTTCTGATCTCACTTCCTTCGGTCATCATTCTGAGGGATGCTTTTTGCAAGCGTAAAAGCCACTTCCTTGTTCCACCTTTCAGGAATAATTACGTCCCCTGCACACTGACGGATATATTAAGAACAGTAGCGGAGAAAGGACCAACTAATCCCACGCTTTCTCAGACACTCTGTATTTTTTTGCAGCATGTCACTCCATACGTGCTCTTTCACTGCCAAATTGGACGTGTATCAAATTGGCTCACAGCGATGAAATCTGTTGTGGAGAATGTGTGTCACTCACTCAGAAGTATAAGTACATCGGTTACATCAGTGTACCCTCTAATTGAATGGGATATGTCAGTTGTGGACAGCTTTTTGCACCCGATGGTTTTTGCATAATTACATTAATATGGTGCATATTTACATGACCTTGTATGGCGGATGTCAGTCCAAGAAACAGGCCTTACTAATCACTGTCGACACAGTCAGCTGACATATAAACTGAGACATGATGTGTGATGTGAACTCTGCATGCCCTCTACCATACGTGCATTGTAACAATTATTGACCGGCTTCCATTAAGTGTGAACACGAGAGACAAACGTATGCAAGAGGAAGTGTGTAGAAGTGAGTGTGAAGGGATCAGGAGAGGTCGGGGCTTTATGTTTTTAGTCAGGGTAAATACCTGCAGAGCTTTAGGGAACACTGCTACGTAAAGAAGAACTCCTGAATTGTCGACATAATGTATTTCTGCCGAGCAACATATTGCAGCTGTTGTATTCCAATGAACTGTAGCGATTTACAACCATCTCTCCCTCAATCTGCCTTCCACTTCTGCTTTACCAACTTGCGACAGTGTTTTCCTGCTGGAAAAACAGGCAGATGGAAGAGAGAACAATGACTTGTTGTATCGCAGCCATTATATAACAAAATACAGTTTAAAATACAAGACAAACAGCAGCAGCTGGAAGAGAGAACGCGAGCAGACAGGTGCAGGTATTAGCATGTTTGTGATGTTCCGATGCTGCTAATACAAACTTCTTTTCACTCCTTCAAATTAAAACCCTTTCTGGGAGAATGAGCTGCTACTGTGAAGCAGATGCAGACCTTGTTTCATTCATTATCTTAGCAAATGTTTGCTTGTAAGTAGTGGAAGAATTAGGTCTAAATCTGCACTTGAACATTTTTATTCCTGTACTTGATCAGCGCCGTGTTGAGGAAGAAAACGGCAGCTTGATTACTTTCAACTTAAAAAACTGTTTGCCAATTACACAGCCTGTCACTGAATTCTGTATCAAGGTTGTGGTAGGTGGCGGAGTAATTGTCTAACTTTGTAACAACAGTTTTACTGCGGTTGATTACCGAATGCAGCTTACAAAATGGCTTGTACAGAAAGAAACTGGCTCAGAGCCTACATTTAAATTTGATGCTTAAACCTGCAACTCCATTGTTAAAGACCAGCTCCAGTCATGTGTTAAGACATATACAATGCTCTGCTTGAAATATTAAATTGTGTCTCACATGTTTTTTTCTGCAGAATCCTCCCAAGGCATCACCTCCTCCTCCCTCATTAAAAATTCCTGAATCAGCATAGGCCCCACCCACTATGCAAATTTAGTGGCAACTTGTTGAAACTTAAGTAGCTTGAAATGTAGTCATTAGTAGTAGTAACATTAACGTTAGCAGTCAGTAGTGATTTAGCAAAATTTACAATAACGGTTACAGCTGGCTCGCACATCGCCGAAGTGGTTGCCATAGATTACACATAATGATATGCACAGCATCTCCCCGTCCATTAACGGGATTGGCTCCTTAGGTTTGTGACGTCTCAAACCTGCCAATCTGAAAACGTGTTGTTCAGCCTGTCCTTGGTACTCTGCAGTTTAAAAGCAGACAGGCCCAGCCGTGGAGATGACTGCTGATGTTGTCCCTGATATGTCTTGTTGCACGTGAGAAACACCACATGGAGATGTTTACAAGTTAAACACTTGATCTGCACTGGAGGGAGTCTTTAAGGGAAAAGGTGACATTTTAAATGTGTACAATTAGTAATGCAACTTTGAGGCCTTGTGGCTTGAACACTGTGTTTAAAGCTGGGTACACACTACAAGATAATCAGGCCGATTTTACAAGGTAAGCAAAGTCACGATTTTCTGATTTTCTAAAGATTATCTTGCCAGATTTTCCTGTGGCGTGAGGTATGTTAAGAGTGATTTTACTTTCCCTGATCTGATCGGAAGAACGTCGTGGCCGCACCACTTTCAAATCGTGAATAAAAATGTACGATCCGATCTCCTGTTGTGTGTGGGGTAAACACGCAGGATAGCTGAGGATGCACTCTGTGGTTTGTCACGTGGTAGCAACAGCAAACTGACTGAAGAAGGAAGCACAACAACCACAGCAATGGCTGCAAAAGCAAAGGTCAAGCATAACGTGTTCATCCCATGTTCACGCAGTCTCCACCACTTCATCCATAGTTTTTGTTTTCATCGCCAATTCTTCCTGCCCGTCGTCCGCAATGTTTGTTTACTCTAAAGTCTCGTTTGACTGCAAGAGTCTTTGTGAGTCTGGTTGTTGGTGATGGAATCTGTTAGTGTTCTGTTTTGGTCACATCGTCGCTCTACACACACTATAGGAACAGAACTGTTACATCTATAATTATTTGTCCTCATGTGTGGGCTCTCTCACGTTTTTATTTCAACGATTTAAAAAACGTTTAGTGTTTCAACTGTTTAAGTTGCAGCTCCAGTCAAAAGTAGCTCAAAAAGCCTTGACTTCCACGATATCTAGCACTTTCTGTGAGAGTTCAGAAATGTATTAAACAGCCATTTCATACTTTTCTGTTAAGTTCAAACTTCCAAAAGGCGCATCTTATTGTGCCCTTTAAAGCCCCGTGTATGGCCAGATGAGAAGTTGGAATTTGGAGATTCTTGGACTTCATGAACTGCTGCTGTTCATATTCACTCCTGCTGATATTTTTTTGAAGCCTTCACACTGTTGTCAGTGAAGAGAAAAATCAATTTCTAAAGAAAAATCAATGCCAATTCCCTTCCCTCTGGGCTTGTCTCTGGCTTAAAGTGTATGGAACAAGTGCGATGGAAATAATGATCTTGTTCTCCCGGCTACACCAGCACACTTTTTTTTTGACTGTCTCAAAGTGCTCTCGAGGTCTCATGTGGAATAGGCTCTGAGGTTCGAGTCGGCTCAAATTAGCGTAAATTACCCCGACTCTTTTCCTCTTTTTGCCACCGTCAGAAGTCCCTCTCTTGCCCGCATCCTTCGCAAAGAGGCAGGAGAACGAGACAAGATCACACAGCCAATAAAACTCAGCTTCCGATTACAGCTTTTATTTGACTTTCAGATTTAAAGCAGGTACTTTATTTTGAACTTCCTGTGACACAGAATACATCATTAAATCTTAAACCTCAGATCTACAATGTAAATTAAGGGGAAGAAGGTGATCAAGCCTCTCTTAATTAGACGGTATGCATTTTGCACGGCTTATGAAAGCAGCAGCTGAAATAAATAATTAAAAATACTATTTGTTAAGCTTGTTGTGGAAGTATTCGCACTTTGGAGCAGTGATAGAGGTTACCTCTTGTGTAGAAATGACTTCCTTATATGCATGGCTTTTACACAATAGGAGCCCCAATTTCAGCTGAATAGGATTGATGTCAACATATTTTGCGCATTTTTTTTTCCTGAAAACTCGAACAAATTAATATCGAATGTGCACATGTTTGTGAGAACGACTCCAGGCTGTGTCGAGCGGTGTTGATAAAACACAATCTTTCTACAGAGGGCAGCTGTGAAAGCCACAGGGAGCAAATAAACAGATTCATGAATACAATGCATACTCAAACAAATAGCACCATCTTCTGAATACCAAAAACAGTAGCAGCTACCTCCCGCTTTGATTTAGTGCCACTACATTTATTCTCATCTATTTAAATTCCGCTCTCGCCTTGTAATCACTGTGAAGATGCTTTCTCACGATCTTTTCTTAAATGTGAGAGAAATATTATCCAGTTTATGCACCCAAACACAGCCTTGTTTACAGAGGGAGGGTGTTTTTCCTTTATGATATTATTTCTCCATCAAGCTTGCAGCAACGTTTCAATCTTTTGATACGCTGACAGTTTAGCGAGGGAGGAAAAGATAAGAAATAATTTTGGTTTAATTGAGTAGAAGACCTAATGAATGTTAGGCCACACTTATCTGTCCTCTTTTCAAGCAACAGATGATGGTATCTTCAGCTCTCTCTCTCTCTATCTCTCCCATTCTTCCTCTCCCTCAGTCCCCTTTCTTCTGCCTCTCGCTGCTTTAATCACAAGGGGGCCACAGGCAGCTTCTGATGGGCCGTGGCTGTATTGCTGTCATAGTGTCCCTCCTCCCTCTCTCAGCTCGTGCGGCGCCTCAGCCAGAGCCGGAGCAAGGACACAACCCCTTCAGGCGACCACCTCCCAAATCTGAAGGGATGAAGCACATGTTGCCACAGATAAACCACTGTGATCAATCTCATGGATGCACAGCGAATCAGTGGAGCGAAAGGCTTTGAAAATCAAGCCCTGTCCCTGATGTGCCCAGCAATGATTATGTGGTCAGTGGTGCCAAAGGCAACCAGCAACATCAAGGAACTGGGAGCAGCGGGCCTGTCAGTTCTCAACACTAATTAAACATACACAAGTAGCCCAGTGATGGCGTGCCAACAGGGCAAAGGCTGACATCCTTTGGTGCAAGTTCAAAATCCTCGTTGCCAATGAAATTATTTTATTATTAAGTGGTTATATGTTTATCTGAAAGATCAAGGAAACGTTGTAGAGATGAAGGTGGGAGATGTGTTAGCCGCTGTCTTAGCTGATGTTAGCTTAAGTGCTATCTGGATATTAGCCAATCTAATTACAATACAGCAGCTTACGAGGCTGTATGTATTCCAACATATATTGGACTTCACTACTTCAGGCTTTAAGGGATTCTGTAAGTACAAAGTGACCCAGTATTGTACTCCCCTGTAATAGGACGACTAATAGGTAAGTCGTAGGCTAGCTTAAAAATGCCCAATTTCTCCTGTATCTGTAAAGGCCTACTGCCTTTCAAATGACGACATTACTACAGATAGTTTACAGGAAAAGTGGAGTTGAGAAAACAGAGGGTTCAAAGTTTGAAGCTACTAAGTAACAACAGCAACAAAAACATAGTTCTCACTCTGTGCTTGGACAATCATTTTTAGCTAACCGAAATGCAATTTTTTTTTTTACATACATGTTTATTAGATTTCCAACAGGTAATACAACACAAAACAAAACAAAAAACAAAAACAAGACAAACATTTGGCTCACATACATATTCAAATCCATACAGCATTCTGAGCTATGATACAAACCCTCTTGTGAGAATGGTGGAAACATTCAGACCAACATATGACAGAAAGGGTTCCCATGTTTTACGAAAGGCATCATCATTGCTGTGAAGTTTACATGTCAAATGGTCCAACACAACATATTCAAATACAACCCTTTGCCACTGAGCCTTAGATGGAGCTTTATCTGTGATCCAATTCAAAAGAATACACTTTCTAGCACAAAAAGCAAGTGTCTGATAAAGTCTTCTTTTAAATTTGTCAGTGATGGACATGTCAGATATACCAAGTAGCAGGTATAAAGGGTTATTATTACTGTTAATAGACATAATCTTATTAATTTCCTGCCCTATGACCTGCCAAAACTGTTGTACTTCTCTACAATCCCACAAACAATGTGTCAGACTACCAGTTTCTATCTTACACTTGGGGCACAGTGGAGATGTATTAGGGTTGTATTTATGACGTTGAGAGGGAGAGATATGAACCCTGTGTAGGAGCTTCAGTTGCATAGCTCTCACTCGGTTACAGACATTCAGTATTTTAGCACTTTTCCAAGCATCATTCCAGTCATCATCTGTTATCCTAACATTAAGTTCCCTTTCCCATAAGCCCTTCAGAGAGGAGGTGTTTGTGATGTTATACTCCTTAAGGATATTATAGAATTGGCTAATAGAACTGCCAGATTTTTGCAAAAAGAGCTGTCTCTCTAGGCGTGAGATATCCTGACATTGAAGGATTGAGGGTATCCCTCGTGACAAAATCTCTCACTTGCAAATATCGAAAGAAATCCTGTTTTGGAATATCATATTTCGTTTTCAACTGACTAAAAGACATCACGGTAGAGCCTTTCAATAGTTTGTGTAAAGTAGATATTCCTTTATTTTCCCAAATCCGAAAGTTATTGTCCATTAGTCCAGGGGGAAAGTCAGGATTGTCACATATTGGAGTGAATACAGATGTGAATCGAGATCTGCCTTCTAATTTTCTAATGGCATACCATGCCTTAACTGTGGCGATTGTAATAGGGTTAGTACAAGCAGACTTCAAAAATGTATTTTTCCTAATAAACAGAAGATTAACCAAAGGGTGTTTAGACATTGAACTTTCTACATCCAACCAGAGAGACGTGGACTAATTATGCACCCAGTCAGCTATGATACGCAGATGAACACTAAGCTGAAATTTTCTAATGTCCGGGAGATCGAGACCCCCCTCTGAGGATGGAAGACATAGCGTAGCTATTTTCAGGCGTGCTTTCTTCTTAGACCATATAAAGGAGCTAAACCAACTATTTAACTGTTTGATAGTCTTATGGAGGAACATGACTGGGATCATTTGTATGGGGTAAAGTAGCCTAGGGAGAACGTTCATTTTTAGAAGTGCGACACGGCCTAACCAGGAAATTGGGAGGGTATTCCATCTTTCTAGGTCTAGCCTTATACGCTCAAATATGGGTGGGAAATTTGCTTTGTATAGCTGTTCAAACGAGGGTGTTACACGTATTCCCAAATAGACAAAACCTTCTGGCGACCATTTAAACGGGAAGGGAGATGGGGTTTTAGGTATCTGTTTCAGACAGCCCAATGGCATCACTTCCGATTTATTAAAATTTATTCTGTAACCAGAAAAAGTACTGAACATATTAATGGTCTCAATAAGGGTTGGAATAGACGAAATGCAATTTAAGCTAGGCTATCTTTTGGCGGGACTAGCTTATCTGGTGTTACCTTTTTTTATTCATGTTATTACATTTAGCAAGTGTGTTATTTATGGTATAATATACTCAATTACTATAATGGAGCATCAAAATGATTTATTAGTCAGTAAATAAATTAAATTAATTTAGCTTGTGCTCAAGCTCGCTTAAACTCAGCAGTTTGGTTTTTACTTCTGGCTTTCCTTGCAAATGTTAGGTTGTTTTTTTTAACACCGCAATTTTAACACCTCATGAGACTATCAAATAATTTCTTTCTGATTCCGAGGTTGTATATTTGACAGGCATGTGAAGCAATTATTCAAACTAGCCTGTTCTGGACATTCAGGGCCCTTGAAAAGCTGAGAGGTGATTGAAATGGTGTCAGAAAGACTGAAAAGTGGAGATGTTGTTGTGCTGGAGCCTGTCTGATATTTAAATCAGGAATAGCAACATGTGAAACACAACACAATTACTGCAGTGAGAAACTTGGCTCATGCTGATGATTAAGATGTGTGACATTAAAAAAACAGTGTGAACCTTTTCACGGTTTGTGTGCCGACTTTGACTCCTGAAAGCAGTTATTGGGATTGCAAAGTAGGAAATGTGGGACTCCATAAGTAGCAACATTGCTTTTAGCTGTATCCACCACCAATCTCCAGCCAGTGCAATAGTTGATACTCAACATGATATCACACCGTATAAAGACATATTGATCACAAGATTTTTATGGTAACCAACGTTTAGGTCCCATGAATGCAATCTTTTAAAATACTTCATCAGTTTTCTTCAGGGGTTTTATTTTCCTTTCAAATAACTTCCATCCGTCCTGAATCAACCGTGTTATTTCCAGTATAAGTAATTTGTTTGTGTATTGCAGACTTCCAAGTTAAGGCCTGTGTCCACTAACGCCGTTTTTTGCGCTGGCAACATTTCCTCTTCCTTCGGTAGTGACTGTAACACCCGGATCCCACAGAATCCATCTCCGGTGCGTTACAGTTCTGCTACGTCAAACCCTCTGCTGTTTTTGTGTATGACTTCCTGTTTGGAACAAAGCGGCTCAGCTTGAAGCGGCCTCCGTAAAAGATAGACTTGGCGTGTATCTTTAACGGAGCAGAGCAGAGAGGTGCTTCTGGGACACGCTGAGAGATGGACCGTGGCGCGTGCTGTGGAAGAGCATTGACTTGAATGGGCGCGATCAACTCCAGATGTCACGGCGCACACGGAAGGTGCCGGAGACGGATCCTGTGGAAATTAGGCTTTAAGTCTGTTTTAAATCGCTCTGTGTGCTTAATATTTGCTTTCATTCACGGAAATATTACAAAAAAAACTAAAACGATGGAATGGCATCGCATCCTGGCGTTAGAAGCAACTCTAGTAGGAAATTGTACCCTTGAAAAAACGAAAGCAATAGCTTCTCCTCTGCCAGTTGATAGCGCCGAGGACACTGAAAACGCTGAACTACATTGGTTTAGTTTAGAAAATAGGTGCTGCCAGTGTAAAAAAACGCTGTTAGTGGACACAGGCCCTTATCCCCACTTTACTACACAAACAGAGCTGAAGCAGAAGCTCTGACATTGTATTATTATGGCCACCATCTTAATAAAAATTATACTAAATATAGCACAGACGGGTAATTTATGAAGAAGAAAAAAATTGTTCCTCCACATCATGACATACACTCGTCTCTATTGTCTCTTCTCTCCCTCCAACAAAAGCCACTTCCTGCCTTGCAGTTTGCACAAATTCTCTCAGGGACCGAGGAATACCTTTCTCCCAAAACACTTACTTTCCCCACACATTCTCTTTTAAAAGAGAAAGTAACAGAAAGTTGTTGTACCTACAGAATATGCTACATGTTGCTCTGAATGTCAAACTTAAACTATGAAATGATTCCCAGTCAGCATCACTTAGCGTATAACATATTCTGGGGAGCGTGCGGGGCCCTGAAAGTACTTCAAATGATCCTCGACATAATCTTGGAACAGCAACTGAATCTGAAACTGATGTCTGCCAGACTGCTAAGACTTAGCGAAAGAATACCCATGGGCTCCCTGAGCTCTTGACATTTTAAAATTTGTACGTTTCGGTTTTGTATATTTTACTTAATATCAAATGGCAGTTTTAGTATTGAAGTTCAATCAAATTGGATCCACAGATAAGCATTTCCGCTGCCTGAATCCTAATCTAAGGGCTACTTTAGAAACTCTGAAGTGTGTTAGAAATCATTCCCCTCTTCAAAGGCCTCATGGAATTGATAACTTTTATTAGTGCAGTATGCAAATTACAAGCAATTATTAAAAAAGACCCATCAAAGTTGACATTGTGAAGTTTTCTGTTACTTTGGTCATTTTACCTGGAGTCTCTGAGCACGTCATGAATATAAAGTAACAGGGCCTGAGGTATTATTAGCGTGGATACTTGTCATAATGATATAAGTAATTAAATATAAAGCTAAACCACCACATACAGCTTTGGTATTCACTAAAGCCACCAATCAAAGCTTTCCATGTCAGGTATGTTTACACATACGTTTTGTCACTGTGGGTATTACTGTTGCAGTGAAAATGTTTGTTTCTCAGCTAATGAATGCAGCAGTCTTAACTTGAAAGGTAACCAATTGCGTCATCAGTTTGCCGGCAGCTATGTTTTGTCACTTGTGATCACTTACTGCATGTGTGAGAGCCGCGGAACCTGCACGCTCACGACCGAGCAAACTGCAGGACGAAGCCAAGTGCTGCAATATCATCTATCATCCCCATTCGTACGTTGTCAGATTCCCCACCTGCACTGTGAACACACTGTTGTTCTGTGATGACGCTGACCCCGTGGTTAAGTAAGGCTAACATTGTGTGATGTGTTTTGGGATTTTTTCGCCTTGATCTGGTGATGCCGCCCGCATAAATTAGAGCTGTGTTCCATGGCTCCTCAACAGAAGCCCGCTCTGGCAGCCCTCCAGCTCAATCACATTGATTTTCCATAACAATATGAAGAACACTGTTCACTGCCGAGGATTAATGAATTGCATCTTCAGAGTCACTTTGGCATTCCTAATGAAGGTAGATGAATTTCCCCGAGCAGGCCAGCTGTGTTTGAATTGGTACTGACTGTGCCAGGGCACTTCCATGGTGAAGCCAAAGAGAAAATACAAATATTTCTCAGACTCATAAATCTTCCTTTGCTCTGTCAGATATTTTTAGTAAAAACATATGATTCAAAGTGTGACATTTATCATAATCAGTCCCAGGGCCTTTCATCCTGCTTCTTCCCCCTCCTCTTTTTCTCACCTGAAATGAACATGTTCGCTGTGGGTGGAATCACTTTCGAAAACATTCTGACATTTTTCCCGAGCTGCACTGTCAGAAACATTTATAGGATGTGACAATGAGAGATTGTGTTGTATAATTATGTTATTTAATCCCTGTAGAGAAATATCATTATATGCCGTATATGATTTTTGTTTGTTTGTTTGCAAAGGCATGTACATTGAAAAGCTTTATATTGTGGAAACAAATATTGACTATACTTTTAAACCAAAAGCATATCATTTGATAGAATAAGTTACATCTAAAGGTGTGTAAGAGTAGGTAAATGATGACACAGTGTTTCCCACAGGAGTTTTTGAGACTATGGTGGGTGGGGTCCGGGGCCTGGTCCCCCAGAAGAAAACAAGATCTGGTGCACATTGAGACCAAAATTAAGAGGCTAGAAATGTGTGCACTTGTAAACAAATCGGTTGTATAGATTTGAATGATTTTTTTTAACATCTGTTTATTAGATTAGAAGTAATGTGTACATTACAATGGCAGCACTGTTAACATAGAGGCGAGATAAGGTAGTGTCCAGTTAAAACAAAGCACAAGGCTTGCTTATACAGTTACATAGACGTGAATGATGACAACATAGCAAACATCTATTTCACCTAACAGACCCCCCCAATCACATTTGTTTCAGCGACTCTGACACCTCCATGAAAAAGTAGACGAGTAGAATCAGTAGAGTTTAGGTGGAGCAACACGTTTCTTTAGGCTATGAAAGTTGCAGTTGCGTTACTTACACGCTATGCCGTCTACGATGTTTAAATGTATGTTTTCTCAGCGTGATGTTCCCAGTGACGGTAACTTTTGGAAACGAAATCTCGCTGTATCTCGGCACACACAACCTTAGGTGCCTGCAGGTATAGCCGCTAAATCTGCGGTACATCCGGTCCGCTACCAGCCCGTACCTTTAGACACAGCATCAGTGAGCACCAGGATGAGGTGCCGCTGATAACGGCACGCACATCCACAGCCGCCACACGTAATTAAAAGCCTGCCTCAAAAGCAAGCCTGATCATGCCACCAACATTACGTTGCATGCTTGTTCACAGTTTACAGGCAGGTGACACACAGACTGCAGATCAGTGATCCGTTCACTCTGTGCTCTGATGAAGAGCTGCACTAAAGTGATGTCAGACGGACTGTTTTTGTAGGTTAGTGATGAAAAACGAGAAAATGGCTAGTACTCCTTTTGCACCGAGCAACAACAAAGTAGCAGCTCTACTTGTTTCAGTTAAATTTCCTCACAATTCCCTGACCACTACAGTCTACATGTCAACGCCAATAAATGTGCAAAGATCCTGAAGACCAGAAAAGCACTATATGAGGGCAGTCATTTTAGCATTTAGGGATCCATCCAATTGTTGAAGAGGTATTTTGATATAACTGAATTTTTGGCGATATTTGGTAATTATAGGAGCACTCCTCCCAAATTAACCAGACATCTACGGCTGGCTGCCTTTGTCATGGTTCTCTCTTAACTGAACTTAATTGAACTCTTAATTTTTCTCGCTTTTGTTTGTAAACTGTTGGATTAAATCTGAGCGTTGAATTTGTTACTTTTTCTTCGGATTTTCACTTATTTTTGAAGTTATATCTGTAGTCATTGATCTTTTCTTTTTCATTTGTTCAGCCATAGTAGATTACTGTTTACTCGCAAGGCTAACAGAAACCGGAAAAGCAGCCGCTTAGCTCCGCCTACCCTCTCTGGCAGACCAACCACTGCTGGGTGATGGAGAATGCGTCACTAACTGGGCGCCGCTTGTGATTTTTTCTGTGAGAGTCGCAACAGACACCCAGTCTGTAATAATACGATATACTGCAAATGCAAAGGCTTTCATCAGTGGGCCATAGGCTCAATCACCATTGTGTCACCTCATTCGGAGATAGATAGTGGCATTTATTTAAATGAAAAAGTTTGAGATCGTTACTTTAATGTAGTGTACATTGTGTTGGGACCATGAAGGCCTGTACCAAACGCCCAAGACCATTGGGATTGGTTTAAAGTTTGTAATTGTGATCACTTTAGCTAAACCTTTTTGCAGCACTGGTACAGCATGTGTGTAAATGCTGGTTATGCTTAACTAGTATCCAATTCATTAATTCATCCACTGGGAACTTATGTAAAAGCATCAGTGCAAACACGACACATGACCAGACAGACCATGATACATAAACAAGTGTGGCTTCAGCGAGAGTAAGTGGGCCTAAATGTCAGTTAATAATTAATAAACATAGTCAAGCATCCATGCCAGCTCAGGCATTAAAGAGTCTGATGGATGCAGGCACAAAGCATGACGTGGTGCTTGGTCTTGAATCCACGTGACCTGTATCTGCGTCCTGAAGGTGAGTGGCCGTGTTACTTGTGTAGCGTTTGTGAGGTATCCGAGGCTATTTGTAGTCCTTGCATTTTATTCCATCTGCTGTAAATGCTCCACAGTGGTTCCAGGTCCAGTCCAATGATTTTTGCAGCTCATTCTTATGATCTTGTTGAGAGGATTGAGTTGGATGCTTCTCACAGCTCCAAACCAGGCTGTTATGTTGAAGGTTATGATGGATCCAATAAAGCTCTTGTAAAAAGCTATAAAACTGATTGGTGGACCTGGAGTTTACGGAGTGCAAAGTTTAACGGCGATCCGTCCGGTAGTGGTTGGGATATTTCACTCTGGACTAAAGAGGTGCACGAGCGGTCCGGCCGACAGATCAGATCATCACCACCCACGCAGCTAAAAGTTGAGCTGACCTGATGCAACACTCTGCATAGAGTTTAAAATATCTCATTGGTTTTTGCATTGGCAGCACATGTCTCTTGATTCCCACAGCAGCAGTTTCAAGACATTTAGCAGAACAACGTATAACCAGGGGGGTTCATGCATTTTTCTTTGTGATGAATAGATTAATGAAATGGAAATGAGAAAAACTTGGTATGACACAACTCCCTAATAGACTGGGCAAGAGCTGGAAAGGAACTATTTTCTGTCTTGATATAAAGGGACACACTCATCTAACATATCAGATTGAGCTGCCTCTATGGAATATGCAAAGACGCAGAGATGCACCTCTTTTCCATTTTTTCACCCGATGAATCTTTTCACTTGGACGCTTTTTTTAAATTCAAGAAAGTGTGTGTATGAAGTGATACACCAATTTGCTCATCGCAAACCAAGGGGGGAATAGTTTCACCAATCATCCCAGCGCAGACTGATTCTGTTTGTGTTGTCACATATGAAGGTCCTGTGGGGCGAGCGCCGCAGCGCCGGCGGCCTCCAACTCCCATCCTCCCCGGCTGATTCTGATAGCAATTAATTCACTGAATCAGAATCTCTGCCTGACATCCATTCCCATTTCAGACCACCAGTTATGTGAACATTGACTCAGGAATAATCATTTGTTGAACTTTCACACCAGCTTTCTTGATAAGCAAGCCTTTGAATTATTTTTCTGCTTGGCTGTCCCTGTGAAATAGCTCTTGGCTAATGTAAGCCTGTTTTCAGATACAGTGAGCTGGATCTGTGGCTACGGGAGCGGGACTGCTTTGCTCACAAACACTGATCTGGTGGGCTGAAAAAGTGCTGTAAAAGTTGCATTTTAATCGTATCATATACTAAAGTGAAAGTCTACCTATCATAGTTAAAACTTTTAAATTGATGTCTGGAAAGCAAACATTTGCAAAGAGGGAAGTTTTTTTGCTCCATAAAGTGAAATGACTTTTAACCTCTCAAAAACTCTCTCTCTGTCTCTGTGGTAGAGTTGGATTTCAGTGATGAGACATGGAACAACAACAGCATGAAATGCAATGGATATATCTTTCCTGAATGGATCTTGACCATGTCAGCTTCTCTGCGGGTTAAGGAGATGCACAGGACACTAATCCATGTAACATAACAGGCATAGATAAAACTGCTCTCTCACAATATCCCCTCTAATCTCTGTGTACTTCTGTCCCAAGAGGAACCAGAGGCTACAAGCAATGTGCTGCTTGTATTTCACACACAATAACAAGTGCTTCTTTTTCCTGTAGACAGGTCTGACACATACTTTTTTCTCACATACATTGTAAAAAAACCCCCTCTGTTCTTAATCCAATTCTGACCTGTACATGTAAGAAGTGCTCTTTAAACATAAAGCAAGCCTGATGGAGCGGGCGGCCTGTTTGACTATGTATGTAATTTGATCCCTAACAAGCATGACATCACTTGCAAGCAGCTAAAATAAAAGGGAGAAAACATGGAGGAGACCTGCATGGAAGCTTCATCCCCTAGTCACCCAAACTGGCTGGAACCAGCGTGAAACATTGCTCACAGGCAAACGAGATGAGGCACGGTTGGAACTGAAGGCAAACAAATCGACTCTCCACACTTGCATATGCTGTGTTTCTCTGCCACAGATGTGGATGCGCCTGCATGCACGCAGACACACAACATGGAGGGAAACAAGGGAGGGAGGGGGGACAGCTCTGCCTGAGGCCACCTACACGATACCCTGAACCATGTGCGGCTTTTTGTGCCAGCTTTGAAATGTCGAACATTCAGGTCAGAACAGGGAAGTACATCTATCTTGTGTGTGTCGGGGCCCAGCGTTGATGGATGACCTGGCCTGTTGAGTTGTGGTGGCCAGGTGACAGAGCTTCATTAATAAACAGATTGCAGGGCTACGCTCCTTTGTGTGTCATCAACAAGAGGTGCTCTTCTTTATTATTTCCGTGCCACAGATAATAAATACTCATAAACCTAATGACGCCTGATTACTGCTGCAATCTTTGCCTCATTAGGCTGATTAGCTGCAATTGTGCAACTGTGTGGATGCCGGATGTTTAAAAATACACTCCTGCTGCTTTGTGTGTGTGTGTGTGTTTTGGGTAAAATGACAGATCCTCTGCAGCTCCTGCACTCAACACATCTATTTGTCATCATTAATATGGATGACATCATTGTCTTGCATCTTTAAAGTAGAACTGCATGTTTAACCTTAAACCCTCGCAGGGTTTTGTTTGTGTATTTTGCATCGGCAAGGGTGTTCTCTACACCTCCATCATGCTGCCTCACATAAGCCGCTCTGGTGCAGGCATGTCTCTTAATTTACAGTCCTTGGTGGAGGAAAAATGTCCTTCAATGTCAGTGTGAGCCTTCTGTGTCCGCAGACAAATCAACAGAGCGGGTGGAGTCACTGACCCCAATAATTTAGTGCATTACTCCAGACGTTTTCAGATGCCGCGGAAAGTGCCCATTTTTCCCAAATCGAGCCTTAGCCCCTCCTGTTTATTACAGGTTTGTGACCCACGCTGGGCCCTGCTGAGCAGGGGTGGAGGAGGGGGGGGCGGTGTTGCAGCAAACAGGGGTCGTAGCAATGACACCATGCATCTCCACATCAAACAAAACACCCTGAAAGCCGTTAGAGGAAGTTTAACTTCCTGAAGTCCCTGAAGCGATAGATTTAGAGTCAGCAAGTTGGTTTAGATTCGCCGGATGTTATGAATAAAAAAACACTGCAATACTTTACGACGACTCCTGCAAGTAATGTAAAATCTATTCTCTTTTATTCAGCATGCATTGGCCTGAATGTGCTTCTCCGATTTTGTTACCTCTGGAGGAAAAACACAATAAATGCGTGTTTCAATTTATGTCGAATTAGTGGGGACAAAATAGCAACGAAAATAAAGACATTCCCGACATTGTACCCATCATTAGTTAGAGGTTAATACTAAGTAGTGTCTCTGCAGAGTGAGCACAAATCATACACTCTGTATTACCTGAGACTTCCTCAAATAACACACAGGAAATGAGCTTTAACAGTTTGACACTCTGCATATCAAGCTGCCATCCATGTGCCAAACACGTGTTGATGCAGAAGACATCGCGTACGGCCAACTATAATTGCTGCTATATTTTGAAGCACCTTATACAGAGGCATGCAGATCGAAAGTGTTAAAGCTTAATTATGGAAACTGTAGATGCATTAATCACACACCCACTTGGCTACACTTTTCACAATCAAGGTGCAGTGTGCAGACAACTTTTCTTATCAGAGGTTGGACTTATTTTCAGTGTAGTGTTGAACACTTGGGCTGCAGTCTGTAAGCACACTTCAGAGCAAAAATCAGATCGCCGTCTGAAACTGGATGCACTATTTTCAAGTTGCTCTGCCCCCAAAGCATGCTGTTAAATCCTCGCCTTCATTACTCTCCTCTCCAATATTTAAATGCTAATAACAAACTAGGCAAGTGTCAAACAAGGATTGCCAATGCTGGCTGTAAAAAAACCCAATTCCCCATCACTGCCTCAGCAGCTTCAGAGACACAAAAAGCAAGAAGAAGAAACACACAGACGCGTTGGACTGCTTCAGTGTGTATCTGCGCGTGTGTGTGCGTTTGATGCTCGTGCTGTTGGCGTTGTAAACAAATCATTAGCTGGAAAACCTGATAAAGAAGTAATCTAGTCCAATCAATTTAAAATCACATCTGTAGCAATGCAGAAAATTGACATGAGTGCGCCGGTGAGCGGGGACGCAAGTGTCTAATTTTGCCACATATCTAAACATCTCTTAGCGCTAACAGAGAAGCAACACGATGACACTTCCTCACTCAGGGTAATAAAACCATTCCAGTGACAACAATGGCTCTTTATTGTATCTTTCGGAGAGCGGGGCTCGGAGCGCTTTAGTTTATGCATGGCGGAGGAGGGGAGTGAATAAGGGACAGCAACATTGATCTAGGACCCCAAGGCTTCATTTTCCCATGGAGACAGCATGGCTAATTAGGCTAGCATGTTGCCTGTTCCAGCACAGCTGCAGTGAGAGATTAGACAGACAGAAGCTGCCAGCTGTTACTCAGATGCAGTATCACTGACTAATTGAGAACGGCGACTGTTCATGGAGCAAGGCCCATGCCAGTCGTTCGCGTCCCGCCGTTCACGATGTGTCCAAAGTATATCATCCAGTGATAAGGTTAATCAATGGGACTGCTGTGGAACAGAGGGCCTGATTAAGATGTAAATACCCCAAATGTAAATGACTCAATTGAATCATGGGAAATTACAAGAGGTCCTCTTGAGAGCTCTCAGACTTTGTAAATGCTGCGGGTTTTTGCAAATATCAGAATGGATTCTCACTGAGACTGAAACTGAGTCTGTTATTGAGCGAAAGGAGTTTGACTCAAGCTTCTCGAGGGTCTCAGTGTACTTACACCGTTTAAGAACAATCGACCAGGATGATTGTTTCATGAATTTAGTCAAATTTCACTTCACCAGAGTGTAAAGCAACAGTTGGTTTTCCATTGACTCATATATACAGTTCACCATCTGTTGTTTTATCCTTTAGAGTTCAGTTGGGAACGAGTCTATATGTCCTGTGGGACACACAGGATGACATGCAAGTCAAGGAAGGAATTGCACCTGGATATAATTTTTAGTTCGTAATGAAAAATACATTTTCAGAACTCATAAAACCACAATTATGAAGTTGTTTTTTAGCCTTTTTTCGACCAGGAAGTACCTTGAGATTGACATCACTTTTCCGAGGGAGACCTGGCCCAGACAGAACACCAGTTACAGTTTAAAATCATTAACCCATCAAGTACAAAAGAAAAGAGTAAATTCAGCTCAAATAAGAATTACAAAACTTTGGAAAGGGCCTTTATTTTTTCCATGAGGTCTAAATGACCCATAAAAGCTCAAGAGCCACTTTATTAACATATAAATGCAACGTTAGGTATTTTTAACAAACCTTTTAATATAGCACTTTGTGAAATCTGAAGACAGATCCGAGTCAATGATTGGAAGTTTGAATATGAAACCTGTCTTCTTCTTTTAAAAATAATAGAATAGTCTAACTAGTGTTATGCCCTCTATGCTGGTCTTCCTAAAAGTCAACACGTAGGCTCCAGTTCATCCAGGACGCTGCTGCCAGAGTGATAACCTGGACTTAAAAAAAACAAAAAACACTTGAAAAATCTTCATTGGCTTCCAGTCCAGTTCAGATTTGACAGATTTGACATGTTGGAAAATTAGTTGGCCTCCGCACACTCCTACGTGTAAGGCAATGTGCCTTCATGGGATGCCTCTATAGCTAAAAATGCGTGCTAGTACCCCATGGCATACAGCAGGTGCCCCCCCTTTTTTGCCCCTGCCCCTCAAACTCCCTGAGTACGCCACTGGCATCTCAGTATCTTTCTGACCTGCTCACTGACTATTACCCAATCAGATCTCTCAGCTCATCAGGTATGAGCCTCCTAATTAGACCTAAAGTTAAAACCAAAGCAGGTGAAGGTGCATTTAGCCACCATGGTGCTGTTCTCTGGAACAAACTGCCTCCTGACTGGAGATCTGTGGAAACGTTATGTTCTATTTAAAGCAGACTTTTCTTTTCTCTTATGCTTTTGGCTGTTGGTTTGTCTTTGGGTGTGTGTGTGTGTGGTTGTCCTTGTGTGTTCCTGGTGTAAACCTGTGTGTGTGTGCTCTAATAGGGATATGTCAGGGAGCACAATACCTGTACTTTACAGTATGTGTGTGTTGTATGGGTGCGAGGTCATTTGATAAATGTGTCTGGATTCATGTGTTTATTTCATGTTATTGCGTGTTTGTTTTGTATTGTCTGTAAAGCAGGCGTACTTGTACATGTGATGAGCCTGAGTGCTGTCTGTTGGCTAATAGGTTATCAGGTCAGAGTGAGTGGGAGGATGACAGAGTATCCAGCTGTGGTGCGGCTCTCCACTGGATAAACCATCCTCTCTATCGCCACATATACTGAACAAACTACCAGATAACACACGTGCGCACACACTAACTCATACCACTCGCGCTCGGCTCCCCGCGCACCTCCCTGTCTCTTGACGAACCATCATGTACAATCCTGCCACCGTACAGTGCTGTCAGGAGGCAGCCAAAGTAATCTCTTCTGCAGGGGAATTTAACTCCATACCTTCTGGCACAGTGCAGCGATGCAATTTAATGCCTCCTGTGATAACTAATGGGGGAAACTCTTAAAACTTCAGAGCTTATAATAAGCTTGTCAGCTTATCATATTAGGCATGTGAGCTTATAACATTAGCATTTAAATGTTCCCGGGTATACAGTAATGTGATTGGAGGGCTTTGCCATTTTGACTTTGCCATTGAGGAGAGAAGGAGGCAGGGAGACACACAGAGGGGGGGGCGATGATGCTGTCAGGAGTGTTGGATCACACCTTGCGATTGTTAACCCCGTTCACAGGTATTTGAATGAACTTAAATTAGCTGTTATGAACGTTTCAGTGCAACAGATTCCTGGAGACTCTTCTTAACTCGAGTGTGGGTGAGTTTGGCAACCACTCTCGGCTGCTCTCATCAAAGTCTTATCTGAACTAATATAATAAATGTAACTATTAATATTAACTTGAAGTATTCTTTGCGCTCTGCCCAAAGCATGTTCTTAAAAAAGTACCCGATCGGCTCTGTTAACGAGCGATCCGGCTCCGCTGAAATTACAAGCAGCAGAATGACTTAATAACTGTGCTACTGGATGTAATCAATAGCCACGGAGAGGCTGCCTCTTGTAACATTATGGACATTTTTAGCTGACAGCCAAATTCTCTCCTCTGACTCCGAGGTCTGCTACAACAACGACAAAGTTCTGCTCGCAAACTTCACTTTTTTTTTGGCACAGTTTCCTGACATATTTGTGCAACACTTTGCAGGTCACAGACATGGCAGATTTATTATTTGGATAAGCTGCTTATAAACTAGACGTCTCTGCGTGTTAAGGACAAGCATACACAATGTATTCCGCTTGAGGGAAATATTAGAGTACAGATCAAGAACGCACACAATGGTTTTACCCAGAGAGAAAGAAATATTTTCAAATTAGAGTTATGAAATGACAAATCTACTAGAACTTGACCTCTGCTGTAGGCGGCCTTCACTGTAACACAGTTTAAAGTGCAGAGGAGAGGCCGCAGTGTATTTAGTCAATCTTTCCTTAATGGTTTTAACATTTTTTTATTGTTTATAATAATGGCCACAGAAACTCTGGATGGTTTCCACGCAGCTTTTGTCTTGAAGCAGGATCATTTCTGAGTCGTGATCCGTTGCCTCCATGCAGCGGCAGCCTGAGGAAACAACGCAGAGGAAAACATGCTGTTATGTGTATGCTGTTAACCTCTCCTGCCACTTATCTCATGCCTAAAACATAACTCCACCTAATCATGGGCGATCTTCATCCCACCACGCTGTAAAGACTCCAAAATTAATGATCTTCCCGGCGAGATGTGGGACGCAGCAAGTGAGCAATTTTAGGATTGACAGAGATTATTAAACAAAACTAATTATAGTCATTGGTACAGAACAATAATATCCTGCATACTAAAGTATTAATGTGGGAGATTAAAATAGGCCTATCCATTAAAAGACATGATATTTCATTCTATCTACAAGGAGGAAATAAGTCTAATAGGCCTTTTTATCTGTGAGGAAATGGGAACCAGCAGAGGTAGATCAGTTAATAATTGAATATGCTTTCCCATCAGAGAGAGCGCACCGGCTGTGTGTTTAGCGCTGGGCAAATACGACTGATAATGCACCGTGGTGCTTTGGCATCAAACTATAGAGAAAATGTATAAATAGCACCCTGACCTGTTTGGACGGTTGCTCTGCAGACGCTTGTGAATTAATCTGATCAGTAAATCCAGCCGTTGAGATGGATTGATGGCCTAAAACATGCTGATTTATTTTTATTAAGACTTTAAAAGATTTTAAAATTATAAATGCTTAAATAGGATTTTCCATTTTTCACCTACAGCAAAAATGATGCCGTATATAAGAAGAAAATATTAGAAGAAACTTCCCAGTTGTCCTAAATTGGGAAGCGACTTTTTTGGGGGGATAAAAGAGTCCCTTCTGCAATTGAGAGGGAAATTCTCATTATCTGAAATAAAGAACCCCCCCAAAAGTACTTTTCTGTATGTAGGTCATCCATCGCACTCATTAATGAGATGACTGCACAATTAAGATGAAAAATCTCTGCTTAATATAATTTTAAATGCATTGTTGTCGAACGGCGCTAATCCCCCATGTTGCTTTAAAGTGTTAATTTAAGGCCCCCTGTTCAATCCAAAAGTAATTTTCTAGCACTATTGTGCAGTAAGTACCAATTAGGTCACAAATTACTTGAACTTAATGAGTATTCAATGGCAGACCGTCTTGAATATATCTCTTTGTTTGTTGGAGGAATCTCAGGTGATGCAGCGTTTTTGTTGCTCCAACTATTATCCAATTATTTCAGATGCAACAGAGCCGGACGGTTAGAGCAGTTAGCGCTGATGGATGTCTCATATTGTTTGGCTTTTGAATTCGTACCTCTGATTGGAAGTAATTGAGGCGTGTACACTGTGACAGGTTTTGAGACCATGCAGCCTTGAGTCTGTGTCCTGCAGTCTCTGCTCAGACTGTGACCTCCGGCTGCTCGCACACAGCAGAGCTACATCTGCTTTAAACTAAAGTCAAGCCAACAAGCGTGGGATCAAACAGAGATAGAAGGGGCTGAGCTGGGGTTTTTGTTTTCACATTTTCTACAGCAGCATAAGGTCTTGTCCTTAAACATCTTGCAAAATAAGGACTAAAATACTCTTCTTAAAGTGGAATCTTCAAAGTCCCCGTGGTGAAAGCAGCAAGAAACAGAATTTAAATCTCTGCTGTTTACTCTGCTCGGTAAGAAAAGTGCCACTAATGCCGTACTTGTCACCTCTAAGATTTTCTTTCAACCCGTTTTAACGATCATTTGTGATAAATATTAATGATTAAATATCAGAGTGCTGCTGATTAAATTATACATGGATCAATGGGGTTAGTGAGTGAGTCATCAATAGTTAAAGCACTAAATATACCTCTTCCTGCACAGCCTCTGTATCCTTTCTAAATGGAGCCTTGTCGCATAATGAGCTACTTAACTGCTCAGGACCAGTCCTGTCTCCTGCATGTCTTATGATCCACTAACATGCAGAATGAAAACAACAAATATCTCATTAATTAGTAAAGGTGCTGATTCACATGCTATTAGACATCAACAATCTGTGTACACAGACGCATGTTAGCTGGAGTGGAGCGATGTTTCTGTAAGTTCAGATTGAGAGGACATATCAGACAGATCTATATATAAGACTCTTATTACAAGGTATGCTTTCCTTCAACACTTCTCCTTTAATACATCTTCATATACTTGAGGTGAAGCAAGTCCAACCAACAATGGTTTATAATATCCTCAATTGCACCGTTCTCTTTAAAATAGCTTCTCAAAACAGGAAGCAATCGTGCTCCGTAAGATTACAGACGCTACAAATGTCCTGATGGCCCATCAGCGCACCAAACATCCTTCTGCCCACTTCAGGAGCAGAGCTCACGCAGGCCGAAGTGTCTTAACAATGGGAGCCCTGTGGCGCTTCAGTGCTTTATCAGTGTGGAGCAATCAGGTGTGTATTCAAATCAAAATGACAGACAAGGATATTAAAGCGCAATGACATTTTACAAACCTTTGATATTGCAGCAGGCATTTATGCATTCAGGGATTTAAACTTAAACCTCGAGGGAATTTCACTATGTCTGAGTCATCACAGGTATCCGCTGAGTGTAGCTTCACTGAGATGAAAATAGCTTTTCGTGCCACCTTTTACTATATGCAGTCATATCCTCGCTTAAAGGGTAATTAGAGGTAATGGAACTGTGTCCAGCAAAATGAGGCGAGAGCAGAGTCTGCTATCCTTCCTTGCACTGCATTTATAACTTTAAGCTTCAAACAAAACGGGCGTCTTTTTCTTGAGGAAAATCGTTAACATTCGGTGTCTTAAACGGAGCAATCAGAAATAGTTCTCGGTGTTTACAGGGCAACAATACTGACTGAGTGCACAAGCAACCGGCTTCACCTCCAGGGCTTTTAGCGGAGTCATTTGATGATTGGCTTTATGCATTCAAGCATAGTGTAGGTTTAATTAAAAATAAAATCCATAGGTATTAATACAGTAATTCCTGACCTGTTATATAACCTTAGACATAAGAGACTGAGGGGGGAAGAGAGAAAGAGAGAGAGGATGTGGAGCAAAACGAGAAAAGATAAAGTCTGAGAAACGCTTTTTTTTGGAATTAAGAAAAGTGCTCTTTGTTTAGTCAGGTGTGGAGCCCTATGGTGATTAGGCACTCATATGGCAGCCATGGCGGCTGGAAGCCATGCAGAACTAACAATAAGCTTGATCTCTATGGGCCAATTAGCCTTTGGAGTTCCCATGTAAAACCTTTCATGAAGAGCCTGTGAATGGAGGCCATTACGGACAGAGAGTCGTGCCAGAAGAGCCCGTGTGTCTCCAGTGGATATCTTCTTCCCTGACCAGTCAAGCCTGCACTTGTGACAAGCAGCCATGTCCTTAAACTGTACACGTGGGCTACCAGGGAATAGAAAAACTGACACTGTGCCCTACCGGAAACCAATTACAGCTCTTAAATCAAAGTCTCATCGGCCATTACAGCAGGCAGATAGGGTTGATTGAGCCCACCTCAAATCATCATTATAGACAGAATTTGGCTATAAGTCGAGGACTGTGCCGGTCATCATGAAGAGTTTCTTTGGGTGTCGGGCTCACTGGGTTCTTGAACTTTCATCCATTCATTCAAACCTTTATTCAAGCCCCAGAAATCAGAGAAGACCAATCAAATTTGTTATACAGAACACAGTAGTGAGTGTCATAGTGATCTCCGGTAATGAATCAGCAGACAGGACAGGAGCTGGATTTGGGAGTGGAAGCAGCAGCATGTCTGTTGATTATATCCCAATAATCTAGAACTGATAGAAAGACGGTTTCCACTTTACTTTTCCCTCAACTCAGCGGGAAGTTGGATCTGCTTCTGTATCTTTAAATGTGAATGATTCATCAAGCCAAACACCAAGATATACTGTCCATATTTAGATATTTATTCTGTAAAAACAGGTGATTCTTGCTCAGGAAAAAAGCATGACCTTGCTTTTGCTGGCATTAAGAACTAGTTTAAGGCTGATAAATGCTTTTTTAAAAGCATTAAAAGAAAGTTGTAGGTTCTCAACAGCTAGATGTACAGAGTCAGCATAACTATACAGAACAGTATCATCTGCGTAGAGATTCATATGACAGTCAGTTACCCAAAAGACAAAATAAGACTGGGCCCACAACTAATCCTTGTGGAACACCTTTTGTCAATGTTAAAATGGTAATTCTGAAACCATTTACAATCGAGTCAAACCCAATACATCATATCAGAACATATCAGAAAAATGTTACTTTTTTTTTTTCACTTTTTCTTTATGGTGATAAAAAACAAAATAAGTTGAAAAGGTCTGAACGACATTGTGAGAAAAGGCCTTGAAACATCCCTCAGAATGCTGGAATAATCCCAACAGTCACTGCAACAGCCTCCGAAGTGCTCCAACAGCATACAGGAAACTCAGTTTGTCAAATAGAGAGAGTACAGTATTGTTAAAAAGTATATAAAGCTGTTGTTGTTGAGTAAATGCTGCTTGTCTGCTTTTTCTCGAGAGGGCATGTGGACAGGCTTGTGGATAAAACCTCATTTGTTTGCTGTTTTGTTGGCTGCCACGCTTTGTTAACGTGCATGAGTTGACATTTGTCTGTGTTTCTGTGAATGCAAGAGTGAATAAGTGTGCGTACACGCCGCTCTTTTGCTGGCGTTTAAATGTGTGGGAGTTGCGAATGTGTTTACGGCTTTCCCTGACTGCACACCTCCCTAATCACAGCAGAGAGCAGAGGGTCCTCCTCATTCTGCATTCTCCTCACGCCACGGCGGTGGCTTTGAGTCACGTTCACACAGAGAGGTGAGCATAAGCCCAAGCTGCCAAGTATTGAGAAAACAAGAGCCCAACCTAAAAACAACAAGGAGGAAATAATTTCTAACGCTTTGTTTTTCATATTTGCTCAACTCTCCTGAGGCACTGAACTCTAAAGAACAGTTGGGGTAACATCCTCAAAGCTTGGCATTTCCAGGGAGGATTAAATACCTGGAATTTTGAAGTCAGTAGAAAATGAAAAACTGTCTCGCCTGCATCAAAGAGCAACCTTGTCATTATTAGCAGTAGAGAAAGGAGAAATATGCAACTTGACAGAAGTGAATATCATCTTCTCCTTTCTTCTTTCAAGGTGTCCTCCTTTTTTTTCTGTCAAGATGCTTACATTGTAGCAGCCTTGAAGTGCAATAATGCTACTGTTGTAATTAGGATTTTGTTAGATGCAGTGTGCCATTAGCGCTGCAGGAGTTAGCCTCCCATGATCAACATTGTCACATTGCTCACAGACATTAGACTTAAAAGCAGCCCCTAACACAGCAGTCCTATTATTCCAACCTTTTAGCAAAGGTTAGACGGATATTGTGCAGTTTAAACTGCGTGATCATTCATCTTATCACCCCCATCACTCACTGTCGAAATAAAAGTACTGTACCAGGCATGACAGTTATGATAATTAACGAGCCTGTGATGTGAAAAAGGTATATTTAAATCATTATTGTCATCATGCATCTTGTGTTAACCACAGTTGAGGGAAGTCACGTGTTGCATTTTCATCATCAATCGACTGTATGTGTGCTCAAACATGCCGCTCAGGTTCTTCTCTGAGACGTGCCGCAGCAGAGTGAAAGCGATAGAGTTTCAGCTGCAGTGAATACCAAAATCTCTGAAGAAGATGACTTTTATTTGACTAAATTGAGAGCCTAGTCTCTTGAAACATCATGAGATGAGTACAATGCCACTTAAAATACCGGCTGCACGCATGAAGAGTGCTAGAAATACATTCCCCCAGCAAGTAAGGATTACCCGAGTGGAGATGTACCGTTCCTGACTGTAGACTTGTGCAGTGGGGAAGGAAGTGCTGCAGTCGGTGTGTTGGATGGTTGAATACATCTGCCTTCACCTCTGACAACCCTGTTTCCTGCTATGAGTCAATTTCACATTCCTTTGCCAAATGTGCGTTACTTATCCATGACCAAACTTCAACCATTTAAAATTTTAGAGTCTCCCTCTGCTGAAAAATGCGCCTCGCACCTGGATGTTTGACCCTGACTGGGCACTGGAAGGCTGTTTTTTTTTTTAACATTCACCTGGTGGAGGCTGAAAGTTTCTCCATGCTCACCTGAAAGTAGAGTTGAAGAAGTATGCTTGAGCTTTATTTTGTGACTTTAGATCAAGTTTAGAAGCCAGTCCGGGCCTGGTACACAACTGGGAATCTCCGGTGCATTGTAATTGCAACGAAAAAACAGCTCACAAGCAAAAATGAATGTCAACAATATACGATTCAATATACTGAAAAAATGGACTTTGCAAGCTTGAAAGCATTAAACCCATTTGTTACACCTCAAGGATATAGTGAATCAAATTGGGTTAGTAAATCTGAATGTAAACAGTAGGTTTGCTTCAGCGGGACACCTTCAAACTTGTGGAAAAAAAGGGGATAAAGGGGAGAAGGAGTAGATGTGATTTAAACTTTTCCTTGATAAATTAAAGCTCCTGCGAGGAACTTCCAGTTTGTGTGGATTTTGGCGCCCCCTGTGGACAAAGACCTACCTATTATCTCTTTGCTGATCTTGTCCTGTACACACGGTTGGGAGAGTAACTAAAAATGTATGTTACTAATTACCTGTTAAACAATTTAATCAGTAACCTAAACCAAGTATCACAATTTTAATGTAACGTCAATACTTTTGTAATGCATGAATGCCCATTTAAATTTATAGCGGTAATTATGCACCTTTAAATGTACTTTGTTAAGTATGCTGTTCACACTCAAACTTCAAGTAAACCATAAACGTATTCCAGTCAGGGGCTTGTGTTTTTACCCACAGCCATCACCAGAGTCACAAACTATTTTTCAGCAGTAGTAACAGAAGACGACAGGTTAGCTAACATTTTTAACAGTATTCTGTGCAGCTGACGTAAGCGGTTGGTCTTACCTGTAAATGTTTCTTTAAATTAGATGTTCGGATAAAGACAGCATTTTCACAGCCGGAAGCCAGAACTTGCACTGTGCTGCAATGTTGCTCCCATTTTCACCCAGTGAAAGGCCTTTTCTTCACCACAGGCCATGGCAACCACAGACTGTTGACGGCAACTTTGAGGTGCGGCGCTGTGAGACTTGAAGTGTCGTAACGTGTGCGGGCAGATGCATGGTATTATCAGAGACGGTCAGACGGACGGTTTGGAAATGAGATGCCTGATGTTAAAGAGCATCTTTGGTAATATCTCATCTTCATTTTAAAATGTCTTTTAAAATTGTAATCCTGCTAGTAATCCCCATTTTTTATAAATGTATGTGTAATCTAATTACCTCTTTTTTTTCTGTAACTCTAACACAATACAGTTGTCTTTTATTTGTATCCTTATTATGTTATGCTGTAACTTGTATTCTGTTACTCCCCACGCCCACCTGTACATGTGTAAGTAGTGTTTTCTGTTTTGCGGCAGCAGTTTCAGGTATTAAAAATATCTATATAGAAATATCCAATCTTGTCACTGTTGGTCTTGCTTGCTTTTGTAAGTCATATAGATGTATCAATATTAATTTCAGTCTGTTTCATAACCAGAGAAAAACTCCTCGCAGGAGCTTTAACGTTTATAAAAAATCAAGTTCACAACATGGACAATCAGTAGGTTGGTAACCGGTGATGTAAACAGTCACTTTGCTTCGACAGGGCACCTTTAAACTTTTGAAAATAGGAAACACTTTGTTTTAAATCAAATTGTAAAAGGAGCATTTTAGGAATTCTTAACGAGGTGAATTGACATTTTAGTTTTAAAAGGATGTAAGATACAAGCTATTGTTCAGAGTCTTAAGACATGACTGGAGGGATCTTTAAGGTGTTTTGATTATCAGAATGTCGATATTTGACATTTTCACAGATAACCCTGAGAAATGGCCAACAGACTAATGTTTCTGAAATGTGTGTTGCTGTTCAAACGGCTATTAATCAATTGTAAGTCTTGTATTAGCTCCCTGTGCTCCGTTGCTCATACTGTTGTGCCCATGTCTCACACATCGGGCAGGTGACTCCACAATGTCTGCATGGAAAGATCTGCTTTTGTGACGTGATAGGTCATGTCGGGAACAGCGCTTTTCTTTCTGCTCAGATACACTTGCTCCTGTAACGACAGCACACAAAGTCAAACGTTAGCATCAGTCAGACTGGACTCCACAAGGTGTGTGTATATGTGTGTGTGTGTGTGTGTGTGGACCACCTAGCTGGAAATGAAGACAAGTTACCTATACTAAAAATATTCCCCATGCCCAGAGAGAGAGACCCTTTTCAGAGACATGTGGTCTGACTATGTTTGATAGATCTCGATGTAATATATTTGATTTTAAATGAAAATTGCCGCCATCCAGCTCAAGCGATATGTGAGGGCTTATGATTTGCTGTGTGGATACACAGCCGCCCCTGCAATTCCATCAGTCCCCGGTAGCTGACAGGAATGGATAGGCTCTATTAACGTAGATACATGGGGCCTGAGGCTGTGTTGTAACTAGTGCTATTAATCCATATAGTTGGTCTATCAAGGTGCTACCCTGTATGGGATCAGAAAGAGTGGCCTGGTGTCACAGGTACACCTCTTGAATTTAAAATGATTGTTTCAAAGAATGAAAATGAATGTCAGCCGATTTCATGACAACGCAGCACTTCCTGTTTTTTATTTCTCATTTAGGATGAAATAATTTTAATTATATGACGATTTTCTTGCTGTATCTTATATTTTTTTCTATTTTCAATCCTTTTTTTCCACATACAAATGACATTTCCTGCGTCTGTGTCCCTCATGAAAGATCATTTGCATGTTTGTAGCTCTTAGACAACATAAACATCCAACAAGGAACACACATGTTTCAATGCATTTCAATGAGCCTCTGGGGAAGCGGCCTGACATGACCGGGCCCTTTGATCAACAGCAACACCATCAGGTTCATGTCTCCAAGATATCCAGCCTTGAAAGGGACACCGGGCTTATACACTGTGTACATTAGCAATTTAGATCCAACATGAAGAATATTGTTTGAGCATTTGCATCTCAAAGGCGCAATTTTAATTTTTGAAGTTGGTCCGGAGCTGAGGTGGATTATTTTTTTTCTATTACTTTTATGTTACAGCGGACAGAACGAACACACTATTTTCTACAATTGGAAATTAAATAAAGGTGGAAAAAATGAAAATACAATGATCCATTACTGAAAGTGCTGCACCTTTTGGTATAATTTATTAAAAAGGTTACACTGACATTCCTATTGATGTAAAACAAAGGGATGGTAATACAATTTTCGTTTCCTTGATGCTGCTGCCATTTGAATATAAATATACTGTCTCTTTTTTATTCAGCGTATGAATAACTAAATTAAAGTACTTTAAAGCAAACACAAACTCTGAGGGACTATTTCAATGTATATGCACATAATGTCCATCATCTACAGTAATATGTATGTTAATGCAGATAACTCAGGCCTGATTAATAAACATGTGAGGACCGCTTCCTCTCCGCGAGCCCAACAAATCACGCTGATCTCTGCAGCACCCGTTAACGGATGACACCTCAGGCATCGGGCAACTTCCCCTCTCAGCTGGAGAATGTCTCCCGTTAAAATGTGCAACTTATATTGATTGTTGGAAATGTTAATGTCTTCTGAGCCTGGACATCTGATATTTCACCATTAAAGCGGCGATAAAGCATGTAATATTGTAATGATATTTACCAACAGCTGTTCCTCGGCTGCTCCCATGGGGGTTGACGGCGGGGGAGGGGAGGGGTGATGCTGCTAGATTTCTTTATTGATCTATGGAGGGGGGAAAAAAACACAAGTGAAATGTCAAAAGATATCGTCCTTAACAATATTTCTGCTCTGGTTGCGGCTGCATCTGAAGCTAGAAATCTGTTGCGAAAAAACTGTGACATACACAAATAATGTATAACAATAAAATGTATTCATTTATTCCTTTTTATTATCCTCCTCTGGAAATTGCTAAGTGAAAGCATTCCAGGAAAGCGGCTCCGCCATTCAGCAGAGGAAATTTCAGAAAAGCGGAGATTAGTGGTAAATATCCGTATTATTTATAAAGCATTCATTATTAAGTTACTTTATTCTGTGTGAAATTAAGAATTAGGCCATATTCAAATGATCTGAGGTCTCCGGGGCCAAAACAAACCTTTGATTTGTGTCATTGCTCAAGACATGAAAAGCGTGATAACTTTGTAGCGTAAAGCGGCGCTTCATGGAGGAAGGAGCCGGTGAGGAATGGAAGCTGCGGTGCAATGTAGTAGAAGCTGTTCCCATAATTGCTTCGTTAAAAACCAGTTGCTTTGTGTGTCCTAGAGTAATTAAGCAGTTGGAATTTTACATTACACTAGTGAAAATTAACAAAGAGCACATCTGGGTGTCCCATAGGTTTAGTCATTAAAAAGCCCATTATTTTTCAAATTACTTTTTCAATCTTTCAGCCCCCCTAATCCGGAGGTATTTCCCAATAGACAAGTTCCCGTTCTTGTTTTGAATGACTCCTTTAGGAAAGTTAAACATTTAGCGGATGGTGTGGCCTGCCATGGCTGCTCTCTGCTGCTGAACTCCATTTCCAAAGCAAACGTGTTTGGGGAGCGGGGATACACCACAAAGATATACTGAGCCAAATCTTTGTAATCCGTGTAACCCGCAGTCTTTTACCACATCGCTCTGACAGAAAAAAGAATATTCTGCTAATTTTTCCCCCAGTCTGATTTGTATGTGCTTTCTCGAGCCGGCCTTATTGACCGCAGCCTGTTGTGAAAAGCATTTCAATTATTGAAAAGCAATACTGTGACGTGAATGTGTTCCATTATTCTTAATCGTAATTGAAAACGGTCTCGTGGGGACGGCTGACATCAGAAAGTGTCCCTGAAACCATCAAATAATCATTAACAAATGCAATGTTTTCATTCTGTCCAGGGAGACTTTGCACCATTCCCCAGAGGATATTTACTTTATTTAAGATACAGTTAGGAGGGCTGAGGAACACTAATAGGCCTGACACGGAAAATTGATTTAGAGCCGGCAAGTGTATTTTGGATTCCTGTGATAAAAACCTCGGTCCATGTTGGAACCGCGTCATAAAATAGATGGTGTTTTCGAAAATCTAAATTGGTTGGACACACGTTGGTCAACTAAAGCACTGTACAAGTTTATGCTGCTACCTCTCTGGCACTATTTCAGTATGCTTTCCTTTTGTGTGCCATCAAATAGAGCGTGGTGGGATTGGTCAAACACATGGCTTGACCATATATGACCATTTCACAAGATTGACCATGTGTTTTAAAAATGTGTCATGCCTCTCATCAAGCTTTGTTTTTAATGTGTTAAAGTTACTGCGTAACTATTATGGCTGCAGCTGCCAAACGTTAGAGTACCTACAGCGTCATATCTTGGAGCGCAGAGTGCCTGACCAAACAGCTGCATTAGATAAGTTAAGAGTCAGAACAAGTTGTTTTAAAACAGTTACAATGTGTTCAAACCTCTGAATATCTTATAGACACAATTTTAGATATTCAAGTTTTGTGCTCTTGAGCACCACCCACTGTGGATCATCAGTAATTGTAGGTGTACACTTTCCTATTTAAAAAGACGTCTACGGCTGGCTCCCTCTGTCATGGTTCTAACTCTTGATTTTCCTCACTTTCCTTTCAGACTGTTTGCCTTCATCTGAGCGTCAAATTTGTTTCTTTTTCTTTGGCTTTTCACTTATTTTTGAAGTTGTATTGGTAGCCATCTTTTCTTTGTTTGTTCATCCATAGTAGATTACTGTTTACTCGCAATGTTTACAGAAACCGGAAGTGCAGCCAGTTAGCTCCGCCTGTCCTCTCTGTAAGACCAACCACTGCTGGCTGACGCATCACTAACTGGGCACTGCTTGTGATTTTTTCCGCGAATGTCGCCACAGACGCCACAGACTACTGCAAATGCAAAGGCTTTCATCAGTGGGCCATAGGCTCAATCACCATTGTGTTACCTTATTCAGGATGACAGCTAGCTCACCTTCTCCAAACACACTGGCTCGGTGTTCTGCGTGAGTTTGGATCCTGCCTTAAAGAACATGACTTAAAGTTCAAGATTATACCTTTAAACTGAGGGAAACCTTTGTTTACGGTGGAGAAAAGCAAAGCTTGCTCTGGGTTGGTTATTAAAATTGGAGTCAATAGAAAAAGCACAAAGAAAAAGACAGTATATAAATCAAGGAAAAGAGCTATACAAATATGCACATGCTCCTGGGCTGAGTATATTAGTTTTACATCAAATCACTATGACTATAGCAGCCTGGTTTATTCTGCCTGTGGTTTAAATTATTTCAAACCTGATGATTGCTGTTAGCATTTCTCTCCAAAGCAGCTTTCACAAAATTCTAGAGTACACAGCAGCATCCACGAAAAAAAGGCTTCAAACTCGAGAAAAAAAACACACACACACACAGAACTCCATGGCTGGCATATCAACAATGTTTTTCTCTTCAGGGGCCACTGCTGTTCACACATCACAGGGATCCTTTGGTAGAGACAAATACATATACATGACCTGCTGTATACATTTGAAGTTGCTTTGCAGCACCACTGTGTTACTGGGACGGATCTCCTGTTATTAAAGTGTAATGTCGTGTACAATGATGTATGTCAAAGTAAAAGTCTGATCTCACAGCATTTATTTAAGATGGTTTAAAATATATATTATATTAATTTTAATGCCATTTATGTTTCTTTCCTTATAATATGGTATGTATATAATTAAAAATATGCATTTAAATATGTACATCTGATTTAAATAAAATAAGCTCTACAAGCAGAGAATACAATACAGGTCCTGTGCCACCTATTTCTGAGTAAGGGTCTCCTGGTGCAGGGAGCATGGCATAATGTTCTCGCACCTCCTCAAAAATTCTCAAAGAGTACAAAATATAGCGGATGAATTATTTACCGACGTCAGAATATTTCTGGAGGTTTGCAACAGTTGTGGAGAGTAGCCAAGTCTTTCATCCATGTGAGACTCTTGACAGTGGTTGCTGCTGTAAAAAGGCAGAGCCCGAGATAAGAGAGCGCTTTGACCAGCCTCTGCCTCCCCATGATAAATCTTTATCATTTTAGGTGATGGCCTGACCTCTAAGACGGGTGCTGGCCGAGGGGGTCCTCATTAATACAGCTTGAAATCCTCTTGGCTCATTCCGTCTATTTTCTTGATGCCTGTGACCTTTCCAGGATTGCCGCTATCAAACGAAACCCTTTTTGAAGCCGAAGAATTGGAGAGGAGTTTGAAGAGCAGATTGCATGATTCTGTTTGGTCAGGAAAAAGGGGAGGGGAGGAGAAAAGCAAAAAGGTATCCTTGTGTATTCTTCAGTGCCAGTAACTGATGTGTTTGTTTGGGAACGTCTGGAAACACAATGAGCTGGAATTCATTACCTGTATTTGACTGTTTTCTGCAGCAAGTGTGTGAAATGACAGCTAAAACTGCAAGTGTGAAGCTGACTGCATCTCTTATGAGAGAAAAGCAGCCGCAGAGAGGCAGGTTTAAGGAATACATAGATCAAAACATGTTTTCTGGTGCTATATAATTACTCGCTCAATACACCTCTAGCTAGCTTTTACTGAAAATTGTAACCGGGGAGTTCTGCGTTGTGTCGGTTAGAGAGGAAAGTGCCGTGACGCCAGGATTTCTGTATCGTTGACCACTTGTATTCTGATATAGACCCTCCGTGGTTGTTCTACTGTCCGCTCCAGCTCCTACAAAGATAAAATAAATACTTTACATCTGAACGTAAGTTAGCTTACTAAGCTAGCTTTACCAGTGACCCACGAAGGCCTTATATTTCTAGCTCTGCTCACCACTAGAACTGAAGGAGCCTTTCAGATGAGAGGTGAAATATCTTCAAGTCCAGTTGCCTTTTTGATTAAGCTTCGAAGTCTGCTGTAACTTTAAGCTAGCAACAGTGTACGCAGACGAAGCCGTCGTTGCATCAGCCCCGGATTCAACCCCGACCCTCGGCCTGTCGGTGCACGTCTCCCCTCTCCACATTTCCTGTCTCTCTTCAGCTGTCCTGTCAAGTAAAGGCAAAGGCCATTTTTTATCTTTAAAAAACAACTATTTTTCAGTGCAAGTTCAGCAAATTTTTGCTTTGACAGATTGGGACAGATGGTATAACATTGTGGGTAAAAATATCAACCAAAGTGTTTGATAAATAAGGGGATGGATGAGGATAATAAATGAGGTAAGATGGCAATTTTCTCACAGGAGAACCTGACATAGGGGAGAGGCAGGGAGCAAAGGGGATTTACATAAAGTACCACAGAAGAAGAAATAAAGGAAGGAGGAGCTCTAAACCTTCAAGTGTGTTTGTTTGATCTGAATCAAAGACTAAATTGTTGTCTGATTGGTCAGAATTTCACGTGGGAAAACTCCCTGAAGTAAACAAAGAGAGAATCACACTCAACACGATTGCAGACTTTAACGTATTGTTGAGTTTTTTACTTGTAACCGACATTGTCCCACAGATCGATCAGTTCCACTTTCCTTTGGTTTCTCACTGAACAGGTTGAATACCTCCGTGTTCCTGTGCGTTTCACAAGCATTTGTGAAATAGTTTGGTCAGCCCATATTTCTATCAGAGCCATCACCTCGTCGCTCCCCGACATCTGTTCTCTACTCATCTTGCTGCCTGGCTGTGTGGCTGTCTCAGCACCCGTTAACAACCCACAATGTACAGTTCTTTGGTTTGCCTAATACCAGGTCCTACTTTAAGTCAGTTAGTGTTCTCACCTGAAACGAACGGGACTGTGGTTCACCGTGGTCCGGTGGTTTGGTCTGCGGCAGAGTTCGGATGCTTGCTCTAAGACATGCTTTTATTGAGTTTTTCCTTTTTGCCTCATTTTAAAGCTCACTTATGATACAGTTAAAACTATAACAGACCCACTGGGCCATTTCCGCATTCATTTTCCTTTTGTTTTCTTCTTATAGCTTTTGCTGTCCATATATATAGAGACCTGCACAAGGGAGGACCAGCGCACAGTATGTATCCAAGGCAACCAGGAAACAAAGAACACCATATACATGCAGAGACATGCATACATTAATGAGCATGTATGGAATGGAAATGACCGCAGTCTGCAGTAAGCTGGAACAGTATCAGAACATCCACAGATACGTGTTCCCTCTCTAAAATGACAGTTCAGTTATTAATACCTTTAGGAAATGGAGGTTTTGTGTCACAATTAAGCTGCTGACTCTGATTAGAGTGTGATTAATGGTATGGTAATTGAGAGCCCTTCGTGAAACACATTAACTCGGTCAAAATAATTCATGTTGAATAAAAACTCTCAAGTCCCGATGATGGAATGACCATTGTCGAGGGTCAGGGAACAAATGTCTTCTGAAAACTACCATTCACACACTTTGGGAGCTTATGTCTATGAATAGTAAGGCAGGCCAGAGTCTCAGTGGTGCAGCGTTATTGAAATTGAATAATAAAGAAAATTACACTCATTCAAACTCAGTCGAATGCGGGAAACCATACAAATCCATTATTGAAGATGCATTGTTGTTTTAAAAGAAGTCCATGCAACTTATCTCCTGGTTTAGGAGCATTCAAGTCATATGAGAGGCCCTGATAAATTAATGTCATATCACCTTTTAAGAGTCCGTTCTTTGTACGTTTAAAAGATATCAGCTAACAGACTTTGAGCTTTTCGCCGAGCCTGTAAAGCTGGAATGCTCTGCTTTAATTCATGCACATATTATTAGCTGGTCTAAAGGGGGGAAGAGCCAGGACAAATTGATCTTAAAAGACACAAACTAGTGTAGACTCCCCCTAAGACATTTGTTCAGTAGTAGTGTTTATCCCATCACACGGCACCTGTAATTTCTCCCATATGGTGCATAACTGATATGGATTAAACAATTAAGACTATTTTCCCTGCATGACTTCTGGCTGCGCTCGCTGCCTTGAAGAACGGCGTTTCAAATTAAATGGCCCCAAAGATGCCTGCTGTACTTCCCCCTGAACAATTAACTATGGCAGGTCTTATTATCTGCAATTCAAGACAAAAAAATGTGGGCAAATGTGGTGACTTGAACTTCAATTTAAACACTTTGTGTTTCAGTGGGAAGATATCTTTCTGTGTTTGTTTTCTTTATCATGAATCTTCTGAGACTATTACTTGAACTGTTGAAAAGATTGAGGTCAGGCTAGGGGTCAATTTAACTGTCTGGCTGCTTGCTAGTAAATCCAACCCACTTAGATTTAAGGATTAAGAATGTTTTAGCATGAAATTATTTCAGATATTTACAGCGAAGATAAACAACCTAAAATCCTAAAAATGCATAGAAGAAGAAAAACATGGATGGCATGCATTTACTGATACTGTCATTACCGGGATAAACACACGTTTTGGTTTTCGTCCACACCTTGGGGGATTTACTTTGCCCACACTGATGACCTGCGTAACGCCCACAGCAGTAATTCTATAATGTTTCTTATTTTACCTGTCCGAGATCTTCATCCAGGATTGAATGATTACTGACCATTAGTGCCTATCACAGGGGCATCAATTCCGTACAATGAGAGCAGATGGAGACACGTCGTCCATTGATATATAGAGTCATTGGTTTCAACACGCAACGTCTTTAACGAAGAGCCTCCTTCATGCGCGGCTCACCTGCTGCTGTGAAAATGAGATTAAAAATTGAAAACCTGAGTGGGGCGCTGGTTTAGCTCAGTCGGTACAGCAGGCGCCCCACGTACAGAGGCCACAGTCCTCGACGCACTGATCGCAGGCTCGACTCCCGGTCTGCCGATCATCTGATGCATGTCATCCCCTGCTCTCTCTCCTCCCAACCTTTCCTGTCTCTCTTCAGCTGTCCGATCTAATAAAGGTAAAAAAAGCCAAAAACTAATAAGGGTTTCGAAAATTCAACACGTCAACAGATCAGACAAATGTAGGGAGAGAGAAACAGACAGGCCGCTGAGTGCAGGTACAGCAGGTGTAGGTCTGTGGGGTGGAGCAATGTGAGCAGATTGAAGTAGTTTTCTGAACAAACACTAACACACAGTGGAGACAGAAGCACAATTCTAATGCTAATACAGTATCACCTCCTTTAAATAGGGAAATGTATTATCCTAAATTACATTTGCAAAGCAACAGTGGATTCTTTTATTGTATGCCACAGACAGCAAATATATCTAACAACATATTTGAGTGTACGTCTCTGATCCTCGGTGGTCTTCTGTTCCTGCCAGATGAATACATCTCACATCACAATGCCGCCCTGTCATCACGTACTTGTTAACACATACTGTTTTTAGCATATCACTGTGGAAGGGTAGAAAAAAAACCGAAAAAGAGGAGAAAAAAAACCTTTTTGATTGAGGAAGAGCTCAACCTAATTAAGCTTTCTAAAGACAGTGAGGACAGGTGTACTAGTTCTGTGGCGACTTAAAGATTTGTGACAATACCCCAAAGCAAAGGCTTCAACCGCACAAAGGACACCCAAGTGTGTTAGGGTTAATTGGATGACCCAATCCATCTCAATTAAAGATTTTAAAGCACACATCCCCCTCCCGTGTGTGTGTGTGTGTGCGTGCGTGTGTAAATTGAAATCAGCTACAGATGGCTCTTCCTGTGGGGTTGCTCCAAATAATTGCTGGCAGATACCACTGGTGGGGGGCTGTGGGTAAATTTGTTCACAGAGTCATAAAATACTTTTAAGTATTTGGGTCAAATTCAGTGTTGACTAGCAGCATGTGTGCATGATGGTGTTAGAAACACACACACGCTTCGTCTTCCACAAACACTGCGTTTAAAAATGTGCTGCTACAAGTTCAACTTAATGAGGTGATTTTTCATGAAGGACATCAGGGGGCTAAAGTCCACAGGTGGGTGGAAGTGGGGGGTACATAAGTAACTGTTTATTTTTTCAACAGTCACCACATAGGGCTATTATACTTGGATGATTAATAATGACTGAGAGAAAAGTTTTAGTGATTGTTGGATGTAGATTATAAATAGTTATGGCAAGTGCATTATTAAGATGTTTTTGTTGCATAAAACTGTCCCCCTGTCTATTTCTGGTTACATTTTTGGTTAAAAAGTTAAAGTAATAATTTTGAACTTTTCATGTCTGTTAAGTCACTATCTATCGTCGAATTAGGTAACACAATGGTTATTGAGCCTGTGGCCCACTGATGAAAGCCTTTGCATTTGCAGTATTTAGTATTATTACAGACTGGGTGTCTGTGGCGATATTCACAATCGGCTCCCAGTTAGTGATGCGTTTCCATCACCCAGCAGTGGTTGGTCTGCATGAGAGGGTAGGCGGAGCTAAGCGGCTGCTTTTCTGGTCTCTGCAAGTGTTGCGAGTAAACAGTAATCTACTATGGCTGAACAAACAAAGAAAAGATCGATGACTACAGATACAACTTCAACAATAAGACAAAGAAAAATTCATTAGTTACAATCATAACAAAGGGAGCCAACCATAGATGACTAGTTAAATTGGGAAGTGTCATTAGAGGGCGCCCATGAGAACAAAACTGTAATCTTAAGTACAACAATTCTCTTTTGGCTTGCTTAAAAAATACAATTTATTATAATAAGGCCTAAATTGTATGTAGAACTCTAAAAATAAGAGACCCAAATGTCCTTGAATTAGCATCTCTGCATGTCATGGCCAGCCTAATTCAAATCTGAACCCCATTGTAATAATGTGATCGAGAGGAAGATGGATGTTTACAAGCCATCAAACAAAGCCGAGCCACTTGAATTTTTGTTTTAAGAGCGGCATAACGTCACCCAACAGCAATGTGAATCAGGGAACATCAGGGTTATTCCACCAAATATTGAATTTCTGAGCACATCCTAACTTAAAACATCAGTAAACACATATTTTTGTTCTCTTAACCAGTCATCATTTTCTGCCTTAAAAGACCTAGTGAGTAATGTTGTTTACAATAAAACAAAAGTTAATTTTACATAAACACAAACCTGTAAATAGAACCAGAGAAAAACATTGTTTTGTGGTGGTCTCTTATTTTTTTCCGAAGCTGTGTATGTAGATTTTTAAATGTACAAATTGTTTTATTTTTATATCTATGTGCTTACAGTGAAAGTTACTGCTGTTACTTTGTGTTATAAGTGTAATGAAATGCCATAAAAAGAGTATAAAGAGGCCATAAAAGAGGTACACACCCAGGTGTTGTGAAAAAAACAACAACATTGTATTATTCTAAAATAAAAAAATATTTATATTGTCGTCATGGTGATGACAGGATATGTCCCTTTGTGCAACAATACTGTGTGGCTTACTGAGGCATGTTTTATGTTTAGGACAACAAGGGAGGTCAATGGCACAGGGGAAGGAGGTCTTGTTGACTATATGGAACACAAAATATCACTACACTTAAGCTCCAAGAACTTCATCATACAAGGTTTGTGCTTCAGTTATATCAAGACAGATTTTATCACACGTTATGAATGACTTTCAGTTTTTTAAATCCTAATATCTTAATATCTCAGCACTTCAAGACGTTTGATTTTATTTCATCCTATTCTTCTGCTTAAAGAGAGAGATGTCTTCCATTAGGACTCAATGGAAGCTATCAAAAGCCATAGAAATGCTATTAGTATAGACTGAGGTATTCAATTAAAGCAGCTCTTCTCTTACTGGAAAGATTGCAGCTGTTGGAACATCTGCTATCGATGTCTTAGTTTTTTATTGTACAGTGTGTTCTGTGCTTTCCATCGAAGCGGTTGATAAAATTATGATTGATTGTGTGAATTCAATTATGCTTCTTTGCTTAATTATCATCATTATCACAGGGAGAAGACAAAGAGCCATACTTTTCTTAGTAATGTATAATCAATGGAAGAAAGACACCATCCATGAGCAATGTATGTGTGAATGTAACGCATACTGAAGATAAAGACATTGTACTCAATTTGGGCCAACTGTGCAGAAATATTCTGATTACACGTAAACAATGTGTAGTTAAAAGAAGACACAAATCACAGGCCAGGCCCAGTCCATTGGCATTCTGTAAGTGTCAAGCTGTGTGATGGGTTAAAACAAAGATATCAATGTTAAAACCAAGACATTAAATTAAATGTATAATACACTAATTGCAACAAATTAAGATGCTAAAAGTAGTGCTTCAATGTTATACCTAAACAATGTTTGAAGTAGATTTATTGTTTGTGTTCTTGGAGAATGGAAAGAAAAACTTTACTACTTTAGCGGCCCAAACTACACACAAAAACATGAAGTGTTTCTGGACTACTGGAAAATAAAGTTCATACTTTAATACTCCATCCACCTGAATGTTTGTCAAAACAGTCCAATTGTAAAATATAAAAGTACTGCTTTAAAGTATACCTGTGATAACTACACTTATTATAAGTACATTAACATAGGATGTAAGTTTTATTACTACTTTAATTCTTAACTGAATATCCGTTCATTCTCACTGACTAACAGTATTTTGGGAGCTGTCAACCATAAATTATTGTGTTTATCAATGATATTAACGATCTGAGATTACGAGAATAAAGTCATAATTTTCAGAGAATAAAGTCGTGACTTTAGCCTGTGTTATTTTGAAGGGGAATATGATGAGCAGCCAGCTGAATTATTACCGTAATATTACCACTTTCTTCTCATACGACTTTCTTCTCGTATTATTACGACTTTATTCTCATAATATTATGACTTCCTTCTCTTATGACATTTTTTTTGTATTATTATGACTGTCTTCTCATACAGTTTTCTTCTCATTATATTACGACTTTCTTCTCTGACAATTTTATTCTCCGAAATTCATCACTTTAGTCTTGTAATCTGTTTTTGGCTGACCGCTGGGGTCTGTATGGGTCTGTATGCAACTGACTGACTGAGCGAGAGAGTGAGTGAGTGACGGTACTTTCAGAGCGCACCTGCTTTCAAACACGTTGTCATCGGCCTCATAAGGACGGTCCTTGTAACACATTGCCCACAAAAGCTCACATTGACCTGATGCGGTCAGCCACATACTAGGTTTTGACCTGGTCTTGTTTATTTTAATGTGGTCGTACAAAAGTACACAAAATTTAAATGTCTCTATATCAGCATATCATAACTTGATTTCTAAATGTATTTTTCAAATTCTTTTTGTTACACTTTGACGCCACTTTACACTTTACTCAGTAACTCTGTGCAGTGTAGTTTAGTAAGTTGCTTGGTTCAATCAAAAATTATGGTACCTTTCCTTCTTGGAATAAATATAATTGTGAATTGTCAAATTAATTTGGTTCCTATCTGAAACAGCAAACAATCAAAAAGTCATTAAAGCAGTGTTCTGATAAGAAATCAATGTATTCTCCTTATCACTTCGTTTCACCACTGGTGTTGAGGATTCATCCAAATCCCCATGACAGAAATTAACACCTTTACAATGTACTGTATATGTAGGCCGGAATAATTAACCCTTTACAATGAACTGCTATTAAATGTGATAGATGCTCTGGAAGGTGTCTAAAGAGTGTATTTATAAGTTTAAGAGATTACCACCAATTATTCTAATTACACTCACGCCCCACGTATCGCTCACATGCATGGTTATCATTAGCAAATCCGGAAACATTCAACGACACATGTGCTAAATTTCCACACAGACACGTGCGTGTGTACACACAGACAACACACACACTTTCACGTAGACCTTCCAACCCCAGCCCACTCCCACCTCCCACCTCCCAATGACCATCTCAATCGTCTGTGTTGACACCTATGGAATTGATTTCCCATGGCAGCACGGTCCATCTATTGTCACAAACATTGGGCTGCAGTCACATCATGTTGACACAGAACACAATCACTTCTGCTCGTCTGCATTGTTCCTGTGGCACAAGAGGAAGAAAAAAAAAACACAAGGACGAGAGGATGTCCGGTGGGAGGAGACGCATCATCTCAGAGATTCAATGTTAACCTCATTTTGTCATTAGCGCTGAGACGCTCTCGTCTGCACAACAGACAGGGAGGGAAGCAGTGCTGTAATCAAAGGCTTTTTGCTCCCCCAACAACACACACATACGCACCTAAACACACACACACACACGCTCTAGCATCTATACCAACAGAGATTGAAGAAGAGGGGCACCATTCTCAATTCCAGTGGGGCAGGCTTTAAAGATTTAAGTTGGTGAATGTTGTTGAACCTCTGACACAACCCAAACAGCAGCATATGTGGGACATAGTGAGAATAAACCAAACACAAACACAGCCTGAATACTATTATGTACAACAAATTACTATCACCCTCTACAGTTTGAATATTATCATTTAAATTATTCCAAAAATCCATCATTAGCTTGCAACAGCGGTTACAAGGTGAAACGTATTTACATCCAAAACAGTAGTCGACGAGACAAATGCCTCATAGTTATTCTGTGACACGAAATCAATTGAACTCACTGCTAGGTGAGGAATTAATTCCACAAAGGGAAATGTTTTAATAATGGTCAAGCTCGTCCAATTCTAAATATCTGGCTGAACAAACATAGGATGCATACATGCATTTAGCAATCCTTTAACACCTGGACAGCACTGGTGGTTTTGTAAGTACAGCATATTCAATCAGATTTTAATCACTGCTCACTAAGGCTGCGCAATAAATCCCAAAAGCATTGTTATGGCAATGTGAGCATTTGCAATAAACACATCGCAAAATTGATCGCAATAAATAAGAAATAATATTTAATGTAAACATGCCGTGCTCTCTCACCAAGCATGTAGGACTTTTACATATTGGATGGAACAACGGGCATATTTAAATAACTATATTTAGTAAGGTTAGGACAAAAGTATCGATATTGCAATATATCGTCGTCCTGAGCAGTGCAGTACAATTATCATTTGGCTGATGCCTAATATCAATATTTTAAATTTCCCTGCGATTTTGACTCACCGCTTCACTACTTCATGACCCCTGTGGTAGCACTTACCACATGAATGAGGGCCCGATCAGACAGGATACGTTTTAGCAGCTGGGGGCGTCTTTTTTGTCATTGTTTTCAATGAGAGGGACGCTTTTTGCGCACTGCTCTTGTTTTGCAGAGCGCCACGCTTTTTCCGCTCTGTGTGCCTCGCGTTTTTGAGGAAACGCTCCGAGCGCCTCGAGTTGAAAAAACTTCAACTCAAAGCGGAAAAGCGCCCGACGTCATGGGCGTTTTTTCTCATTGTCCAGTCGGATGAAAGGAGAGGCGAACCTTCTGTCAGTTTACAATGTAATGGTTAGGTTAATGACAGCTAATGATTCCGTAGTTGCCTTAACAACAGCAGGAAAAATAGCCGCCCCCAGCTGCTAAAACGCGCTCTGTCTGATCTGGTGTTTACTTCCACAAAAAAGGCAGTGCGGTGCGCCTCGCGTTTTACAGCCTGCAAAGCGCATCCTGTCTGATCGGGCCCTTAGTTATCAGTGATGTATCATTATATGATTGTCTTCCAATATATCAATTATCGCAGAATTGCTGTATCGTGATATTATCGTTATCGTGGGCGATGTATCACGTATTGTATCATGCGATTCCCACCCCTAATATTTAGCCGTTAGGAGCTTGATTTGTGTAAACTCATCAGGGTGAATATAGTTCACATACACAACAGCATACCACTATATATCATACACAAAGTAGTGATTGAAGCTTGTTCACAATGGTCATGCTTTCACACCATTTTGATGTGATCAGATGAAGCGTAAGCTAGCCATTAGCTACCCTCAGTTTAAATGGTGATATTTAAGTGATGACAAAAAGTATTTTGGATTCAGGAGCAAGAGCAAGACAGTTATAGCTGATATGCACTCTTCATACTGTTATCGCACTACTGAATGACGCAGAGTTTTCTACAGACCTCCTGCCTACACAGCACGTCTTCATCCTTCCTGCTCTTTGCTTTAACACTGCTCGTATTTGCACAAAATGTGAAAGCTGTGGCATTTTTAGTTCTGGGAAAAACATGAAAAACAACACGTATCTTGTGTATAGCATAGAAAATAAATAATGTCAGCATGAAACATTCAGCAGAAACCTTTCCATCTCTTTTCCTGCAGCAGTGTGGGCTGCAGCCATGAACTTCAGTAGCTCCATAATCCTTTGTCTGTCCAGCATTGATATTTGCTCACCAATTGAATTTCACAGTCTAGACTTATTCTGTGCATTATTATTCCGGAGGGTGAATGAACATTTTGTCATAGTGTGTTGTACACAGCTTTCTATATAAAAGTTAGGCAAGGTTGGTTGAGGTACCCTTCCTTTTCTAAGCAAAATAACAGAAACATTTCCAACATGCACGTCTTTCTAAATTGTGCCTGAGAGTGAGCTCGTATTGGTTTTCCATTCAGTTAAGGTGTGGACTATTGATATTTTGTTACAACCAAAGATGCAGCGATTATTAATGAAGACATGTCCTGCAAGTAATTACAACACTAATTTGGTTATGGTAGAGTGGCCAGGTATCTGATTTCTCCATTGAACCGATTTGTTTGACCAAACATGGGCCTAATTACCCCGATGGATGGGGAGCGACTGTGCTAACTGTTTCAGATCATAAGGTCCCTACCACAGGCTCCCATGGACATCAGTAATCACTGATGGGGCACTAAAAAGTCTGCAGGAAGGTTCGACTGCGGGGCTGGATATCAGGTTTCCACTATATATAGATTGATTCGGTGGTAATGACAGAAGTCAGTATGAATTGTTTTGTATATTTCAGGTGAATATTCAGTGACAAATGAGATGTTTGCATTTGTCTGCAAGGCAAAAAGAGCTGGAGCCATTTGCTTGTCTGCCACACATGCTAATTTGGATAAATGAGAAAGCAACTAAGTTTGGCTGCACACGATTGTCCGGGAGTCATAAGGCTAATAAACTATTGTCTGCCAGAGCTAGACAAGACTGTAATTGCCTTTGAGTTTTTACTCCTCTCCCAGCATTAGGGCTGTATATCTAGTTCAACTAGCTTGCATCCACACTTCACTTACAGTTCTTAATGCACTGAATCGATTATCTCTTATTGATTATGCTTTTATTTATTTAATCTAAGGATTAAAGCATTGTTTTTACTTTGAATTAAATGTTATTAGAGGCACGGGTAGATGGTTGAAAATGACTTTTATGCTTCTGTGCAGTGTCATTCTTCTTTGTCAGGATACAGCAACATCTGAAAGGACATGCACAGACATTTAAAGGGGCAGTACACGTTTTGATTTACAAATAAATGGCGCCCTAAAGAGATTTTGACTCGCTGCATCACTACTTCATGACTCCTCATGATGGCGCAGATATCATGATGTACCATTATATGATTTTCTTGCAATATATCAATTATCGCAGAATCACTGTATTGTGATATTTGCGTTAGCCATTGTATCGTGAGTTACCCTGCGATTCCCACCCCTACTCTAACATGTGACATAATCTGTGTAACTCAACCGTTGAAACCTTTCATTTCATGTAAGTTCTGGCCTCCAGGATATGCAACAGGAATGAGAGAGTTAAAGTTATTCACACTGTGCATACGAGACATTGTGTAGAACAGATTCGGGTGCCAAGGTCAGTTCTTTTTGCTTTGATTTCCTAAAGCTCCTGTGGGGAGTTTTTAGCTGGTTATGAAACAGACTGAAATGAATACTGATGCCTCTGTGATCTTCAAAAGCAAATGAGACCATCAGCTATTACATTGATTATTTCTATACAGTTATTTTTGTAACCGCTGCCACCGGGGTCGGTGTCAGACGGAGCGATTTAGAGCGTGTTTTTTTTTTTTTTCATTCCAGATTACAACGTATGCATGTTTAGGCGACGATCAGCAAAAAGATAATACGTGCCAAGATCGACCGTTAATGAAAGTTCCTCACAGTAGCTTGAAGTAATAAGACTCAAAAGTTTTTCAAAGCAATTAAGATGTGCCACTTGGTAAAATGATGTAAAAGGAAAGTAAAACAGACAGTTTGTAATTTTGAAGAGGTCTACCATCCAATTAACTGACATCACAGAGAGCGCGTCCATCGCCTGTGACGGTCCTCCTCGCGGACGTCCCCTTCACTGCATCTCTCCACAAGACACCTTGATACGACTTCCTGTATCAACGTGTATCAGCAGGAAAATATCTCCCAAAATGCTGCACACTTTTAATCATCCATTCAAATGTAATAATTCCACTTGTTGTTTATGGACATACCAATAAAACCCATTGCAGAATAGAAAGAACAGGTGCATGTAAGTGTGCTCAAGCTCCCGTAATCTCTCATCCTCCACTCTTCAGCATATATGTTTGTGTCCTGATGATTAATCATCGCGTGTCAAAGAGACAATAACGCGGAGACGTTGTGGAGGATATGAAATTTGCCCTTAAATTAGCGCGATCACAGAGCTATGACCTTTACCGGCTTTCATTAGCAGCAAGAATCGCAATAATAGTAGAACTTGTCCGACCCCTCCCCAGTCTCTAATAAAAGTGACGTTAACTATGAAGTTATACGTTTTTTACAATAAAGGCGAGGTAGATAATCAGAGTCAAGATCCAAGGAAATTGTGTAAAGCAAAAGTTATGAACCCCAAAGTAGAACAATGATAAGACTTTCACTGAAACATAAAGTTCTATTAAACATCATATAGGCTATACTTTCAGTAGCTTATACCCCAGCTTGTGGAGATGTAACCACGATCTCCACGGCCCTGATCAACAACCTTGTGAACCCCTGCAGGTGTACAACGGCCACAGGGGCCGGGAAAACTTTGCTTATCACACTTGGCCAGCGGTTTGTAAAGGTGAAGCTTTCCCTGACAGTTCTGACAGCGAGATAACACTTTGGACCGTTTGAGTAATAAGCCTCACCAGTTTAGGCAGAGGACAGCGCTGTACTGTCTTTCTTTCCTGCTCTGACACACACACAGAAACACACACCCACAAACTTCAACTTGCCAGTTTCTCTATGCCTACCACCTAATTAAGGCCAGTCCTTGCAGTTTCAGCTCCGGAGAGAGAGCTGCATTCCCTCTCTTTTTCCTTCAAGGCAGGCCCGTACGTTAGTTGTATTTTTGAGGCACGCTGTTAGCAGGGGTGCCATGTTTTCAGGGGTGAACACCTGCATGTTTGACATCTTGTACCGTTTGATACCACTTCAGGAAAATGGCTGAAGAAGGCTGGTAGTTTATAGAAAGATGTAACATTGCAGCAAATCAAACCAGGGACAGAATGCTTCTGAAAGTGTTTGTAGCTGCTGCATGCAGACTTCTTATTTTGCAGCTGAAGCCTGGTTTAATGGTCAGCCATTATTAAAGCTGCATCTTTGTAATAACCCTAAAAAAAGCGTTTTCACAGATGGCATAATGTCGATTCTTTGGACCATGAACATTTGATATGCACATCCTTTTTCATGCAAGCTCGCCGGCTGCACTGATCAGCCTTATTAACATATTAATTGTTTACTTGTGTCCCCACTCTGGTTTCCAGGGTGTTGCCTAAGATACCAAGCATGTGTCAGAGCACACATACAGCGCTTTGTGTGTCTGTGTGACCAAGCGAGCGTGAGCGTACACATGTTTATGCACGCCGTGGTTTCCCGTCTGCACTCGCCGCTACATGCGCGTGTGCATGGCGGTGTGTAATCAGAGCCGCTTTGGAACTTTACAAGAAGTCATTAACAGTCAAGACTATTGTGCAGACACCGTGATTTCAAAGGTGCTCCACAACAGCTTGTGCGGCGAGGGCTGATTGAACCGGAGCACTTGAAAGGGGGAGAGAGACGTCAGGTTCGCAGCATCCTGTCGCGGCCCATCTGCCTCTCTCTCTGCTCCTGCCGTCAGTCTCCTTTGTGAGGAGGAAGGGGTTTGAACATCAAAGAGCAGCCATGCTACCTTGGAGACAGAAACAATTAGTAAGGGATCTGGTGAAAGGTGGCATAGAGGAGAACCCCGATCCATGGTACTCTAAAAAATATATCCGGGCGTCGCTGGGAAGTAAGGGCAGCACTGTATCCCAAAGACTGTATTCCACAGAGAGGTGATGTGTATGAATTACACATTTTTGGGGGGCAGGATATTTCAAGATACCCAAAAAAAATCCAGTCTGAATGCAGCATGAAAACTCTCCTCCTTCTTATTGTGTGATGTAACTCCTGCAATCGAGGCCACTTGTTCTCCCACTCATAAGCATCTTATGCATATTTATCAATACATATTTTGGACTATTTATCTTGGTCAAAGGCAGATTTATTAATTTTTATTTTTCACTCCAGGTTTATAGTTTCCTACTGAGAGCCCATCGTTTGTTGTATTGTTGCGTGCTCCTTTTTTTGTATCACATATTTTGAACATAATACATTTCTCTAAAACGGGTTGAATGTATATTTCAATCCCCTCCCTCTTCCCTCCCGTGAACTTGAGCCGTTGTTATGTGTGGAAACAATAGTGACACTTTACAAAATTATTATTATAATCACATTAATTTAATATTTACATACAAAAACATGTGAAGCAGAAATGCAAACCAAAAAATGAAGAATAAAAATAAATACATAAAAAAACACTGATAGTAATAATAATAAAAAATATGTGTATTACATAAAATAAAGAGAAAAATAAATAAAAATAGTTGTGTTGTGCATTCATAATATTAATCCTTGTATAGCAGCAATTTGGCCAAAACTCAAAATCAAACCAGGTACTGTGGCACAGGGGAGAGTGGATCGTACGCAGGATCAAACAAATCACCAAGGTCCAGGCAAAAAACACAGTTTGTTTTATATGTGTGAACAACTTACAATCAATCGATGTTTCCTCTGGCGTGTCCTCGTATAAAAACATTCAGTGCGCACCCATCCTTGCTTACCTGCCCTTGCATACACGTTACCCAATGCAAAACTACTGATTCTATCAAAATAAAAGCCTAAATAAATACTCAAATATATTAACACAAATGGTATCAACTTTATCCTAAACTTTGGATGGATGGATGGCTTAGGTAGGTAGGTAGAGTAAATGATAATAAACAGTAAGTATACCCGAACACTAGAAGATAGAAATATGCACACAAATATACGATATAAACATACTAAGCAGGGAGGTTGAAATGTTGACGTGCAAAACAGTGTACCTGAATGAGTGTGGATGCATAAATTCTCGTCCATCTTTAAACCTTAAAAGCCAGTAAATTGTTGAAAGTGCATCCTGTGTTTAAATGTGCACAAACAGCAGCATTACCAAAATAGTTTATCAGTGGTATTTACGATTATTGCTTTTATGAAACCAGAACCTGACTATCTAATTTTGTTCCCTTTAATGTACTAATATGTTATAGTAAAACTTCCTTGAATCATCCAGCATTGTGCATCTTCATCCTCCACCATATAACATTACAATCTGCTGCATGTTGAACCCGCCCAGACGAGACAAACCGACAGATAACACCTCCGGCTGTGATAAGTAGATTCTCATTAACACTTGTATCCTGCAATATCTCTCCGGCAGCCCGGCTTGAGTCCAGAGCAAATCTCAGGGGGGGGACGGTGCCTCATATAGAATACCCTTGAGCTGATTCACAGCTATCTAAAGTCTCCTGGTTGTCTTTGCTGGCTCGCTAAGCAGCTACACCTACTTTCACCCTGGCGTGCGTTTCATTATGGACAGGGAGTTTGGGTTGGCTTAGCTGCTGTTTAATAATGCATTTGTCATCCGTTAGCAGGCCAGCAGAGAGGGTTAGACCAAACAAACAGAGAATGAGGTCAATATCACCTGGTCCTCTGTATCCAGGTCGAACGGCAACACATGAAAGAAAGTAAAAGAGAGCGCCGGGTGCAATTTAGTAGTGCGAGTTTAGTAACATGTTCATTTTCTCCTCCATGACGACGCTTAAACGCAGGGTTTTAGCCGAGAAGTACTCTTAACACATCTGGCAGTGTTCGAATCTATTGTCGCTTAAATACATGTTTTGCACAAAGTCGTACATTTATAACCACTTATATATTTTACACGTAAAACACATAAAAATTGTATTAATTTGATATGATGCCAAGAGATATGCGCATGCAAAATGCAGACAAGAGCAGACTGGTATACATAATCAATTTTCCAGGAAATGAGGAAAACATATTAAAAAGACAGACCCTGAATAATTAAATTCAATTATCAGCCCGGGCAAAAAAAGGAAAACTAATAATAGACCCAGAGCAATAATTGCAGTGTTCTTCATTGTGCATTTTCTTCACATGATAATTTATTGTATTTTATTTTTAAACGTTCCAGCCACTGTTGAGCCCCTCTTGCGTGCTAATAGACCCGAGTGTGACGGTATAAATAGATGCATTAAATACGATTGGATGTATCAATCACTCAGCTGACTGCCGCTTAAATCTGCAGACACACGCCGCATGACGGACAGCTGCGTGTGCAAGGTGGCAGAGATGGAAGCACACCATTAACGAGTAGCTGTACCTCAACGGACAGAAAAAAATAAGTTTTCTAGTAAAAGTGATTTTATTCGCAGGATGTTTAATCTCATCATTTTACTTCTCTTCATGAAGTAAAGTGAGTTCTTTTATCTGCAGGGATGTGGGTGGACAGCAGTTGGACACTTCTTATGCCATCTTGCCGAGCTTTAGGATTTTTTTTTTGCGAAAGTTCAAGCTTAAATATACTAGTATAAAGCAGGAGGTCTTTTTTTTCAAGGTTATTGTACTTATAATTCCACCCGTTTCAGTGCTGGAGAGAAGACGAGAGGAGATCCACGCACAGACAATCAGACACCAGCAGACCGCCGAGCTCCGAAGACCTGTAGGCATGTGAACAGCAGAGGCGGTATCAATCCTTGGAATGAGGCCGATGACCGATTCCAATTCAGGGCCACATCAAAGAGTGTGAATGCAGCAGCACTAACAGGGATGCTGGGGGTCAGGGACGCTGGCTGAGGGATTTAGTCATTTCAGGCCTTATGTGAAGCACCATGGAGAGCAGCCATAAAAGCACAATGTCACTTTGTGACCTGCAGTTGGAGGGATACAAACCTGGAGCGATGGGAGCTGGATGGGAGCGCTGCACTGTTTTGACACACTCAAACATGCACAGGGTTACCGACCGGCGCACATACACAGAAACCCACACAGAGACAGAGAGGTCGATACCTAAAGAGGCTGCTCTGTTCCTAGCATTGCTTCTCCCTCACATCTCTTCTTTTTAAACACATTCCCGCCTGTGTGCATAAATCCACAGCGGCCATTTCTAAGGATGATGATAGTAAATGACAATGGTAATTTTTGACAGTCAATTTGCCACTGATGTCCAGTAAATTCACAGCGTTTCTTTTTTTTTTTTTTTTCTGCTTTAATGCAGCTCGTTGCGACGGCCATATATCGTCTTCTTCTGTGACATTTACTGGGTGCAACGACACTCGTAGGAGACATTCAGATCCGTCTCATCCGCATGCAGCGCTCCAAACATCCGTCTGGGAATAGTCTTTAGAGGCAATAAAGCTCATCAGGAGCTGTTTCCTTGCCAGAGTAGACCTTGTCCTTCCATGGTGTGTTTTCTTTTCTATATGGGTGATGAAGAAAAGCTTGTATAGCCATTGAGTGGATTTATCAGAAGATATGTTTGCTTATCCACGAGCTGGATGAGCAGTACAGCCGCAAATGTTGTTTTATAAGACGCACAAGGACGGACATAACATCCATAAAACCACTGTTGCTGGACGCCTATTAAAGAAGTACTTACAGTACATAGTTATTATGCTCCTGTGTATCTCACACGCTCTATCATTAGCTTTACATCAAGAGGAGACCTGTCACAATTTTGAACCCATCTCCCCCTCTCCGTCCTCTTTGTAAGCATACTGTCCACATCAGCGTTAATGAGGGCCTGCTACACATGCTAGCAGCTCGCACGTCCTCTTCCACTTGTTATGCAGTAATGAATCAAGATCTCTTATGAGTGCAGTGTAGCATGCTGAGGACAAACCATGGAAGCTACTTAGGAGGAGCATCTCAGTCGGGTGGATCACAATGTCAGCTCAGTCTGTTAGCGGACGCGTGTTTTCCCCCCCCTCCTCCTCACATCTCCACATCTGTACCCCTTATGTGTAGTGACGGCTGGATTACTAATTTTGCTGGAGCTCCGTGCCAACACGGCTAAATCGAGTCTTTATGCACAAAGTTAGACGCCCCCACATAGCAATGCTGCCCCCCAGTGCACGAAATACCTCAAATAAAAGGGGATTTTTGTGGTTTACCCTTCAAAATAAAGCTCCCCCTCTTTCAGAATAGCTTGCATTTGGTTTGTAAACTAAGTGACATCATTTGTTTTTACGTCCTGCATAATGCAACAGAGACGCTGGAGTGCCGCGTGCACTCTAACAGGCATGTCCAGAGAGGAAGACGGGAGAAAGAGAGACAGTGTCATTGCCTGAGTCAGCGGGGCTGTGATTCTGCAGCTTTGGATGTGTAGCTGGCGCCTCTCCAGCAGCATGCCATCCCTTCCATTCTTCAAAGTGCATTTATATTACCAGCACTCTTGGCAGGCAGGCCTCTCTGGCGGTTGAGGCTGAAGCGCCTCCCAGACTGACGATGATTACGACGGCTATAACATAAAAACTGTTATTGGCCTTGTTTGGTGATGGTTATTACAAGTGTATCAAAAACCCACACATACATCTCCTTCCGCCCCGGCTCCTGCAGGGCTGCAGCCGTACACAGGCGCTAATGAATAGGTGATTTCAGTGATTCGACATGTGTCATAAATATTAAATGGCTCACTGCCCTTGGTTACCTTTGCTGCCAGCTGCAGCCTTTGTCATGTATGGCGTAGCTGTTTAGCTTTTTCCTTATCGACGGAGGTGACAGTAGGGGACGTTTCAAAGAGAGACGCCTTTCAGGAGTTTAAGATCTCCATGCTGACATGGTCCTTTGTAGTGCTGCTTAGGCCGTGTTGTGGGCTTAACCCCTGTGGTGCAGTTAGGATTGTTGTTGTTGTGGTGTTGGATATCAACAACACGAGAGGCAGTTTAAGGGCAGTAAAGACGATGAAGACTGATTGGAATAATTGACAGTTACTGCTGTTTTTTATTACATACATGATAATTAGTTACATTGTGTAATAGTTTATTATTTAAGGGTCACATGTAACACTAATTGTGCTTTAATTAAATGTAAACAATTAGCATTTTTGCACTACTGTAGTGAAGCTTTGCTCCGTGCCTTCATGCTGATGGTGTTACAGTGGTAACAGAACATTTAGCACCTCATTTACAGCATATGAGACAAAAGTTTTTTTAGGTGTTCTTTGAGAAGCAATAAAGGAAGTGTTTCTATGGTAGCTTTGTAGCTAATACAATGAGGCAAAGTCTGGGTTAAACTATAGGAAACCTGTACCTGTTGCATCCTGGGATCATACCTGTCCACTGTTGTATTGAGCAGTAACAGCCTAAACCCCTAGCATGGAGGGCTGCAGGAAACCAGCCGAGTTTGCAAGTGGACAACCGTCGGCGTCTCTGAAAGCTGATAAGAGTCCTCGGTAAGGTGTTTAACCCTCACCAGTGGAGACGCTCATTTGCTTGGCAGCTAAAAGGTGTGAATATGAGCGGCTAAATGAGCATGATGGAGGGTGTTGATGGGAAAAAAGAGCATATGCGTTCAGCAGATCTATTCATAGAGAGTACAGCCCTAAAATAATAGTTTCACACAATAGACAAGGCTCGCTGCCACAACGCTGGGCAAAGAGTACAATTTGGAAGCTGTTGTAGCAGATTTTTCTTGTTTCCCGCGCAGCCGAATGATCTTTTAATAAAAGACGTTACTTATGGTTTTCTTTGAATACACAATAAGACTTCTGAGCCGAGTGCGAGGCTGAGAGATGGAGTCGATTTATGACATAATTGAATTGTTGCAGCGCGACAAAGTCCCCATCCGTTGGAAGAAAAGTGTGCCTCCCAAACCGTGCAGCGTTTGCTTTAGATCCTGGACAATACGCGCGCAGCATACACACTCCCCCACGTTTCTCACGGCTGGGAGGTCCGAGCTGTAAAACGCCCAGATTGATAGAGCAATGTTCAATTCCTCCCATGAGTTAGAAGGGCAGACTCCTGTGGCGCTCCTGCATCATGCTGCCCTCCCTGTGATTCTGCGCCGGAGATAAACTTTCCCAGACAACAATGCCTCATCAGTGGCAGCAGCAGAGAGGCCCCTCTTTTATTGCCGGAGCGCCGATGTTGAACAATTAACGGCACACTGTGGTACCTAAAAGGAAATAGTAGAATGGCCAGGTAAGCATGGTCTCTCTCTTCTCCCCTCCTATCCCCACACCTCAGGCCCCCAGGCCTCGCTGCATCTCTCACAGCACCCTGTTCTATAAATTGCCAACAGCACGAGAAGGCAGATACAAATAAAGGTGATTTAGCCCAAAGAGATGCTGAGCGATTGCTCTCATTAGTCCGGAGTGGAGACCAAAGTCGAGATTTAACTGAGAGGGATTCCTGGCCATTAGTGCCCTGGCAGCGGCTGTATTGATAGGTTTTTAATAAGACGCTACATTAATGGTTATCATGAGTGAGTGGGTTTATGGTAATGGGAAAAGGCAGAGGAGGGGAGAGGAAGTCTCCAATGTGCTTTCAGTCAAACTCAGTCTCAGCTTGGCTGCAGCTGCCAGCAGCTCGAGCATGCACCTCTTCGCAGGTTGTGTAACACGTAGTCTCTCTGTGGTCGTCACACAGCAAACAGGGAGGAGGTGTGTGTTTTAAGCTGTAAATTGAGTGACACCAACGTGGAGAGGGTGGTGTCAGTGACGAACGACGCCAGAGGGATGTCTCCTGTGTGCGGAGAAGTCTTCATTTCCTCCTATTAATCAGTTGGACTAATTCTTCCCCTGTTCCATTTTTAACCCTACAGTGTCACTGCCTCCAGTCGCTCTAATTGAAATATTAGCAGCCGGTTAAGTAAATGAAGACAATTTAATCAGTCCCCTTCTCGCGCTTTGCCTGTCTTTCTCTTTTTTTGTCTTTTCCCCATGCGACGGTGTGATCGTTCTATTAAAGAGAAAAGTTGAGAGATCAATTTAGATGTCTTTTTTTTTTTTTTTGATACACTGATAACTTTATTGTTTCGGTGACAAAAGGAGCTGAGATTAACCTTGTTCCAGTTTGAACTTTGACAAAAGGGGTCAAATTTGACAAAACTGTTAGCCTAACGGAGCATTTTGCCAACCCTAAGTGGAGATCGAGCAGCAATTCTTCGTGTTGCACATTTTTCAGTACACAAATAATAGTGTGGAGAAAAAAAAAGAAAAGGCAGCTTGTTAGATAAGATTCCTGCTTACTGTCTCACCTCTGCACAGCAGGCCAATCGCTGCACGGATCAGGCACGCTTCTCGCTTTCTGAAAGATAACCCCCCCCCCTGTTTGAAAGTGTCAGGGGAGAGGAGTTTCAAACATTGTTCAACCAGCCAAAAAGCACTGCAGTTGACGTATACTGACAGCTTCAGTCTTTTACACTTGCTCACACAACTACCAGCAACAAAGAGAGCCCTGAAAATCTGTATCTGGACACACGTTTAGGAGGTTTCACCAGGACAGGCTTGTTGATCGTTCAGTTCCTGTCAGGATCCTGGTCCTGAAACCGGTTCTTTATGTGAATTGTGAGTTTACTGCCTGCTAGGGATGTCCCGATCAGCTTTTTGGCCCCCAATCCGATTTTTGGCTGACCGTCGGGGTCAGCCCTACACACACGGGTCTGTATGTGACTGACTGACTGAGTGAGTGATGGTACTTCCACAGCCATAGAGAGAGAGTGTGACATCGCAATGGCGGATCATGGAGCATATTGAACCTCCACTGACGAGACTCTCTGTCTATGCGCGTCCGCATCGCGCACCTGCTTTCAAACACGTTGTCATCGGCCTCAAAAGCGTACATTGACCTGATGCGGTCAGCCACATACTAGGTTTTGACCTAGTCTTATTCTAATATTGAGTATCCGTCAATAGTGAGTCCCGATCCGATACTTATATTTGTCTAGGTAATAGAGCTGCACACGTTTTTCTATTTTAACTCAGTCCAGCTGGCATTGTTGTAAAACTCTTACCGCTCAAATCAAAATTCTTCTCAGAATGGTGTAATAGCTTAGTTTAGCTTTATTTTTCAGCCATAAAAATAAATCACAAATTCACTTAGTGCTGTTTTATGATAAAACAAGTATACTCAAATAGAAATCTTAGATCCACTTAAAAGTGGTGTAAATAGCTGACAGACTGACTTAAATAGTCACGACAAAATATGAATTCAAGGCGGTGTCTGAAATGTAGTGTGGAGACGGCGGGACGTACCGTGGATCCAAACCTGCATTCTCCACCACGGGGATGTGCTGGGTGTCCAAAGCGATGAATTCATTCATTGTAATCTTTTTGGCCTTTTCGCTCTCTCGAGGATATTCATCCTTCTTTTTCAAGTTCACAGTTTGTTGCTTCGGCGCAGCAGCCTTTCCCTCTGTCGCTTTAGTGAACGCGCCATATTCCTTTGCATGTTTAGTTTTTAGATGTCGTATCAAATTGGTCGTATTGAATGCAGCAAACGATCATATTACATATGCCGCAAGTGGCTGTTGGACTGTTTAAGCTTTCTAGTTTGAAATATTTCCACGTTGCTGACATTTTAGCGACGGGGTTGCTCATGCTAAGTTACTCGCGCATTCTGTCGCAAATTGTGCTCAGTTCACGACAGCTGACGTAAATGATCGGGGTGAGATAACGGGTTCAAATTGCAGATCCCAGATCAGTTAAAAAATGCCCAGATCGGCTCCGATCCGATAGTTGAGATCGGTATCGGGACATCCCTACCTACCACAGCACTGTTAGTGTACTGTGATTCTCTGGTTTAGTGATAAGTTTTGGCTTGTTTGCACTTCTTTAAGAATCCAATTGGTTGGAAAAGACTTTTGAATTTGTGGAAACAACATCTACAGGACCAATAGTTTGATTTCACTTGTAATTAAATTCTCTGGCTTTTTCTGACACATTAGTTTTCTTGCAAAAGTAGTGCACAGATTGTATGATAATTTCCCCCCCACACACTACCTCTGCGTCTTTACCTCGGTGTCACGAGCAATAATACATTTCATTTATCCATTATAATCCTGATAGGAGAGGCAGGCTCTGCAGGCTAATCACTTGATGCAGCTGACAGGTAGAGGATTAGTCATAATCATATCTGAGAAAATGTTAACTGTACTTTGACAATCATGCATTGGAAAGTGGGGTTTCTTGTGTCTTATTAATAGCGAGTCTCGCAGCCGTAGCTGCCGCTGAAATGTGACAGAAGCATACATAAAGAAGTGGAAAGTACGGTGGCCCTGACCGCTCAAAGCAAAGGAAGAAACTAAAACACTATCTTATATAGGCCTGTTAATGCTTCCAGCCCATTGTTTCACTTTTTTCTAAATAAATCTCAACTTATAACTAATTTTTTATTCAACTTAGTGCAGAACTTCTTCCTTTTATGCTAATCTAGTATTTCTATGCCAGTTTTTTATGGCTAACAGGTCTTTAACATTAAATTAGAGACGTTGGGATGACTGCAGCTTCTGCCTTTTATCATATTTTGCTATCAGCCGTTCTCACCAAAATGTTAACATGATTAAAATTTAAATCATGTGTTAATCATTTCAGCAGCAGTGCGAATTCAGCAGCAATGTATAATTGTATGTAGACTTTTCATCAAATTTGCCCCCTTCCCGCTCCGAAATGAGTCATACCGCCTCTCCTGCTTCTGCGCTTTGTTCACACCGATTCGGTGTAAAAAATAAAACTTGCTTTTCCAATTGCTTTAGAAGACTGGATCGGTCTATTGTCAGTGCAACATCATCATGACCCTTGTTCTACTTTCTTGTAAAAGCAGGAAAACTTCCTCTTAGTCATGCACTTACTGTGAATCCTGGATAAGAGTATCAGCCTTATACCGCATGCTATATGTAAAATGTCAGTCTAGAAGTGCTACTTACTCAAAATACCATGAAATAGGCTTTGTCAACTTCGCACCGTGATGCTACCGTGTCATTTAATTAACACGTCTATCTATGTTTGGCACTGACAGTACAGGGAATATTGATGAGCCACGTCAATAACTATTTAAGGTGGTGCTGCCAGTTTACCCGAGCAAATAATCGCGCACGCTCCCTATTTACTTTCAGAAAGTATGTGCCTTTTACAGTAAAGCACATGAAGAAAGTGGAACCAAAATTGAGGCGAAGCAATCAGCTGATAAATCTCTCTTTTTTTCTTTTCTTTTTTCAGTTTCCCTATCAGACGTGAAAGCCTGATAACCAGCGCCACCCCACCCCTCCCCCCCACCCCTCCCTTCTCTTGCCCTTCACATCTGTGTGTCTGCACAGCAGCGATAAGCAAATCAATATCCTGTCACTTCTCATTTTTACTAGACCAATTCTGCTCTCTGCACCTTCCACAAGGTGACAAGCTCCTGCCTGACGCTCTGGACTGGACAATCTCGGTCTCCTCTTTGTAGAATATTGTCTCTCAAGCGACTCTGAAAGACACTCTCTATCACCTGGATGATGCCAAAATGTGGGTGCTAATGCAGCCGAGGTAGGTGCTCGGTGACTTAACTTTTATACTATTTTCGGTTCGCTCTGGGTTCATCAGATAAAATGAGGCTGCTTGGAGTTTCCTTGTAAGATAATTCAGGTTGTGTATTGCGCCTTTGCTGGAGTGATATTGCTACAAGTGAGGCCTGAGAGCTCCCATGCAGTGTCGGAGCACTGGCACATCATCATGCATACAAACCGACTGTATCCCCCAGCATCTCCAATCCAATTTACGAGTCAATACCAACTGATCCTACCAAGATAATAAAAAGAATGTTTACATTTCATATCACATTTTGTGGATAAATTAGCCTTAAAGCTGCTTTCTGTGTAATTATCTTAAGAATGTGTAACTGTAGAAGTCGCTGGAGTGACTGGGGGGTACGCATGTGATTCATTTCTTTGGCATCGATTCATTTCAATCATCAGATTATATGTTGGTGCTGAAGACTTGGAGGAGATAAAGATTGAGTCCAATGCTTTACGTTGTGCATATTAAACTAAATAGCTTTGCCCTGAGCGATACAAGCACAGCCGAAGAGGAGTTATGTGTCTGAAATCTCTAAAAGCTTCAGCGCTTCATGATAGATGTTAAAATAATCTCTCAGTTATTGGCAACAAAAGAAATCCAAGGCAGTAGGGGGAGTTTGGGTGAATATGACTTGACAACTGAATTTAGTTGTCGGAGGTTGCAGCTAAATCACTGGAAGTTTAAAAAAAAGTTTCAGGCTCCATCAGAGCCGCTGTTCTTTCAAATAAAATACTCCACCTCGGCCCGGTTTTCCAAGGTAAAGTACCGTGCCAACTCAATATAACCTAACTATCCTCATTCATCTGCCACAACAGTCCCTTGGAACTGTGAAGAAACACTCTTTGTTCATCCATCATGTCAAAAACTTGCAGCTGAATCACTGTGGACAGCGTTACTGCTCCTGGCCCTTTCCAAAATGATGTGCCGATTCTCTCCAGTAGTAGATATGATGGAAATAAGTTGCAGGATAAACAAAGATGTAACAGAGAGGCAGCTTTGGCCTGACTTTTCCACAGGGGGCTAATATTCAACAGGAGGAGTCAAAATTAATTTAGTTTGGGCCACTAAAGCTTTTTACTCGCACATTTCTTGTGTATGGGCAGCAGGGAGAAGATTTGTTTAAATATTCCGAGCCAGAGGCAATGTCAAATAACAGCACAGCCTGATAAGATTTTCAAGGCTTGCCACTGAAATTAGCGCCTTAAACAATGATTTCTTGGAAATATTTCTTGGGGCTTTAGGTCTGGGGTTTCGAAAATGAACAGTGGAACAGAGGGATGATGTGTCACTGCATGGAATCTTTCATATCCCCAACTTGAAAATGCCAGTCATGGAGTGGGCATAATGAAATATAAATTGAGCCGTGGACCATCACGAGCACAACAATGATTCCTGCCAAATGTGTACCCTCCAGATTACTCCTTATCACCACCGAGACACACACTGGTGTCCTGTATTGGGTAAATAAACACCAGCATCTGCATGGACAGGGCAAACTTGAAGGCTTCATGTCCATTTTTTGAAGTTTGGAACCGCAGGCTAAATGGAATTGACAGCCGTGCATAATCACCTGCAGTTTTAGCTGGGGGGGCCTTGGCTCGGCGAGGAAGCAGCCTTGTTGAGAGCAGATTGAGGCCCAAAAGCCCCATTAAACTCTAATCCTAAATGGGGTTCCATGCCCCGACGGTTTAGCAGAAACACAGTAAAGTCATATATTTCCTGCCAAATAGATTTGAAAACTACTCTGTTGTGATGGCCGTGTCTGTCACAGAAATACATTATGGGTTCGGCAGTTGTTTTCCCCGTAGACAATGAATACAAAAATATATTAAAGTAATAAAAGACGTACTTTTGGCATCTATTGTGTCACGGTCTCCTACGCCTGTCTTCGAAACACAGGGATCCCCGCTCTCATTTATTTTATCCTTGATACCACAGGGCCTGATACATAACTAATTGATTCCACCTTTCATGAGACTTGAATAATGCAATTGTTCCTTTTGTTCACATAAGTGTCCCCACGGGACCTGCTTGATCAATTAACGTCAGATGAACAGTGGCTTTCATTACTGTCTCGCTCAGCTTACCTTACAGCGGAGTAAACCAAGAGAGTCGGGCAGATGTTCGGGACCCTTCATTTGATGCTTGATTTCATTCGGTGTGTGTATGTCTGGGGTTTATATTGCTCGTTTGTGTGTTTGTCTAGACTCTTGTTGGGATCCTCGAGAGAACTCTAGCTTTTCCTGGCTTTGTTGGATTTGGGTTTACAGTTAAAATTAGAATTGTAATTAGGCTACGAGCTTTGCCCAAAGTTAATTTCTGTTCAAACTAAGGAGAGGGCTCAGAGGCTCAGACATCACGAGAGGATGTAGGGATGAAAAGGTCTCTTGGTCCGGTCCAATATTTCCTTTTTACAGATGACCAGATGAGATTATTGTTGGAGCTTTCTCTTGCATCACAGCAGCTCCATTTACAACATTAAAGTTCAAGAGATGTAAAGACATCACATGTCAAATACTGAACTTAGAATTCAAGGCCCTTTAACGTACTCTTGATCTGGGATTAAGCTCCATGTTTAGTTCTAGTACTGACTGGTGTACAAAAGCTTCAATCTGACCTGACTAAAAGGTGGAACCCTGTATCTCTGGTTTGATGGTATTAGTTCATATTCACAGTTCACAGTGTGGTTGGGATCAGAGACAATATTGTTGCCAGCCTGAACATGTCAATTGGTTGGCCAACAATCTTTGAGCAGACTTTCAATTGTTGGCTTTGGCCTCAACTGTGCTTTATTTGTAGGTTAGCTAACGAATGTTGGGATGCTAACACTAAACTAAGATATCGCGATAGACATTCACAGCTAATGATTTTTTCATTGTAACTGTCACTTGGTTAGCATGCTGACATTAGCACTTACCTACAGGCGCAGTTGTACCGCCGAACAGAACATGTCTGTAGACTTCTAGTCTTTTTCTTTTTTAGTCTCATAATCAGAACCTGATCTATAAAGAGTCTTAGATTGGTACAAACCAATTCCTTCGTTGACTTTTTGTTCTGAGAATTGTCAAATTAAATTTGTCAAATATATTTTTCATAAAGGTACAAGCGTCTTGATTTCCATTTAGATAGCCAATCCCTGATCAGCAGCTAGTCTGGAACATTAGAACAGAAATTAGAGAAGAGATATCACATTTGGGCTAATTTGTATTCATTCTTGGAACTCTTTCGCGTCCAGAACATTATTATTAATTTCCTCATGGGGAAAAAAATTCTACTATCACCAGACTTGCAGTGATTCAGAGCGGGGACAGATGAATGAGTGGATGTGACTATCTGTGGTGTGGATTTTGTAAAGTATTTTACGGAATACCAAAGGTGATCATATTTTCATTTACAAAAGTAAAGTACCAGTACATGCCTCTAAATCCATTTTATATAACCTGCATTTGGATAAATACATCAACTTTTTCCTTTCAGCTTTTTACATTTAGAAAAAAACAACTCCCACCATGCAGTGGGGAAGGTTAAGTTTACAATCCAACTGTTGAATTTGACATGAAGACTCACAGTACGTGTTTGTGTTCATGCAGGCAGAGCTGAGTTCTCTAAAAGTAAAGTGCGAGTGGGTGGTTCTGATCAGAGCCACACGGAGGTCACATAAATAAACCAGAACATGTCTTTTGTGTACATCGGAGACGGATCACCTGCTCCTTTAGTTGCATAATGCTCCAAACCACACAGAGTCAGCACGGTCAAGTTACAGTCCAGCTGTGTCAACTGCAGCTACTACAGTAGTTACTGCTGTTGAAGAAGGAGCCTCTTAAAAGGATTTCATTGGAAAAAAAAGTTTTACTGCCATGTTCAGGCAGCAGAACTTTACTCATAAACTATTGAGTATTTACAATAGAATTCCATCAGTGCTGCCGCCTTTGAGGTTGTGCCGAGATTAGCCTCGGACTGGACTTCACAAATGTAAAATGACATATTGATTTGTGAAATACCAAACACACATGCAATACCTTACTCACACAAACACATTTCTCTAAAGCTGATGCAAAACAGTGAAATTTAGAAGACGAAAAAAAGACACAATCCTTTATTTTAAAATTGATCAGTCTTTCAGGAGACACGTGGAGCCTGTTTAAAAGGATCAGCAGCCACTACAGCCTGCACAAGAACAAAGCTAGTCTTCACGTGCCTTTGTAAGACATGACCTTGTGAAGTCCATGCAATGTGCACAACACACAGGTTCACACGTGCTCACAAACAAAAAACACACACACATGCACAAAGATCATACACAATTACAGTCGGACGTGCACCCGCCGTTTAACGCCCCCGAATATTCAGCTTCCCTCCCACGCTCACCCACACCCACACCCACACATTAGCACCCACACAACCGCACAAGCTAGCTCTCACTTTATTTCATAAAGCAGTTGGCTGAACATCTATAAATAGGCTGTAGGGCACTGCACAACCTCAATTTGCCACCCCCGTACTCTCCTATAGCAATTATCCCAAGGTTTATTTCGGTTAAGCAGTCAAGCACAGGGAATAAACGACTCAGCCCATTCAGCAGTGCTTAATAGGAATGAGGATACTTAATAGCAGCCAGCAATCAATCAGATCAAAAGGGAGTGAGTAAAATAAGCTAATTTGTTCATTGCACATGATCTGAGAATAGAGTATTTGTTGAATGGTGCCAAATAACCCAATTCTGTTTGATACACTTATTTAATTTCAGTGTATCATTTAGGGATTTTGGGGGTTTTCAGGTTAGCCCTTAAACTACCCCGGTGTTCAGGCAAGGTCAATATTCAATGGTGCGATCGTGTTCTAGTTTTTGTCTTTTAATTAAAGAGGAAATACCTTCATGGACACTTCCAAGCGTACCCAAATGGCTGTTTGTAGAAGTCTGGAAAAAGAAAAAGAAGTTGCAGTCGCACATGTGGTCACGGTTTATTCAAATGATTCTTGTTCAACCAATTTAAATTTTTAATTGACAAGAACAAATACATTGTAATTAAACAAATTATAACACCAGTGGAAATTTCTTGGGGGAAACTACAGGTGATAATTACATTCTAAAAGTAGCAGATCGAGAGCTATCACAATCCTGGTTTTATTTTATTTCTTCTGTTAATGTTACTTGGAAGGATTCAGGCTAAGGTTTGGGCTTAGCCTTTCCTCTCTGCATTATTCTCTTCACTTTCGGTCAGTAAAATCCAGGTTTTGCCCGTAATCACAGAAGGTAAACTGCAGGGCCGTTTCTAGCTTTTTCGGGGCCCTATGCAAGGGGCTGTTGGGGGGCCCCTATTTTGTCGAACTACGATGGGGGGATTCTAAACCCTTTACGATGATCCAGGGAGATGCATCAATCTGGTACACTTTTTTTTTAAGAAATTTGTTTTGGCTTTTTGCCTTTTTATTCATAGGAGAGCTGAAGAGAGACAGGAAATGTGGGGAGCAGAGAGTGGGGCATGACATGCACCAAATGGATCGGCAGACTGGGAGTCGAACCTGCGATCAGTGCGACGAGGACTGTAGCCTCTATACATGGGGTGCCTGCTCTACCAACCGACCAGCGCCACCAATCTGGTACACTTTAAGAGGGAAACAGACTAGATTTGTGAAAAACTCTCTCAAACTCAACGGGTATGAATGTGATGACTGATTGACATTTGGGCACTTTAGGTAGCAGCCTCTGCCATCAGTGTGTGAATGGGTGAATGTGACATGTAGTGTAAAAGCAGCTTTGAGTGGTCGCAAAGACTTGAAAAGCGCTATATAAGTACAGTCCATTAAAACACACAATGGGGCTTGGCTGGCTACAAGTAAAGACAAGTCATTTAATTCTCCCCAAATATATTGGGGCTTAACTTGCAGTTTGGGGGCCCCCTTGTGGCTGGGAGGGGCACTATGCATCTGCATAGTCTGGCTCTGGTAAACTGGACAAAATGTACACATCCTGTTTAGTACAGAGGATTATATGAAGCTAATAAGAGGCTAAATCAGTCTGATTGCAGTTGGCCAACATTGAGTGGTTGCTATTTTATACCATCAGGTTACAACAAAACGGCAATGACAGCCCCCTTGTACCTTCAATTGTATCAGCCTGCACAGCAGTAACACAATTAATACAGGAGGTTGTATTATCTCGTATCAATAATGAGGTCTATTGTCCCAGACTGGATTTTCAGAATTGGAGTATGGTTTGTCTTTGTTGATGTGACTATGCTTTGGTAACTCAGTTACCAGGAAAATCAGTTCCTGTATCATTTCCTCTGAGATTGGCATCCATCCATCCAACCAACCAACCAACCAACCATAAATCCATCCATCATCCAAAGTTAGTTTCTGTTTGTAATGAAATTCCCTCTATGTTTTCCAGGCTGTGTTTCTGTGTCGAGCAGCAGTTGAGGGATTGCAACAAAGGAAAGAATCTCAAACTACAAAGGCTGTAACTTTGAAAGATCTCCTTTTGATTTATCCAACTTTGATTGCAGGAGCCTCTTATTAGCTCCAGACAAATTTTGGAATACATTTTTGCTCCAAACTGGGACTGTGGATCTTTCTTTCATGTCTCGTACATTGGATTCACTTTAAGAAGGGAACTTTTATTGGCCAGTGTGAGCATGGGGGATGATAACAACACTATTTTCAGTGTTAATATGGCATCTATATTAAGGAGAAATTTTGAACCTGTCCCATATATATTATGCACTGATTGATGACGTATGGGATTGGCTGGTGAATGGCCGTTTCGGTAGCGATCGCTTCTGCAGCCCAATGGTGATTTGGCTTGGCTTTTCGCCCGATGACATTGAGCTATTTCTTCCATTGGGCGGCAGTTCTCCCAGGACCAGAACAACACATGTTTTTCTACTCCCATGCTGATTTAATTTAAGGTGCGGTTTATTTGCTTGTGGCAATTATGACCCTCCCTCACAAGGACACCAGTTTCCTCTGGTGAAAGTCCTTTGCTATGGATATGGACCGTTAACCACATTACAAAGTTAACACAGGAGTTAACCCAGTTGCAAACAAATCCAATGCATGTTCTAAAGACGGACCTATTTAATTAATTAAAGCCAAAGTGTTTACGTGCTGAAAGTAGCATTTGTGGTAGTCCTTACATTAGGTGTGATAAGACAGAACCATTCTAACTGGTGTGCTTTAATTGAAATACCTGCATTGACAACATAAGGAAAGTGTATGGTATCTGGCAGTAACCGTTCTAAATGTTATGCTTGAGGTGTACAATAACCCTGGAGAGTTAGGACATTACTTGTTGAGCTGTAGCAGGTTTTTCAGAATCTGCAAGACAGGTGTGCATGTGCAGGGTTGCTGGTGCGTGAACACCAGTCGAATCTTAGCCAACCATGTGCCTGAAGTTGAATTTTGTATGATTTTCTGAAATCTGGTGACAAGCTGACTGCTCAACAGTCAAATCCTCAAAACTAGTGGGAAGAAAGTGCTCTTCAAAGCCTCAGAAACCACTTCTCCAGAGCAAACCACTAAACCCAAACTGCTGTGGTTGATATGCTGAGAAGCCAGCAGTAGAAACACAGAGAGCTCTGTTGGCAGGTACGTACATGCGTAGGGTGAGTCTTTCACTTCTGCTCATGCACAAGGTCACTTATGTTAAAACAACCCAAAACATTGACGGTCACAAAACTCTTGAAGTAGTCCTATTTGTGATTTTAAAACTTTGAGGAAAAAGGTTTAAATTTTAACCTTATAGTTATGTAGTTTAGCAGAATCTGTTTGCGACCTGTATGCTAATATCATAACATCAAAATTTGGGACCCATTTAATATTGCACTCTTGTTTTTATGAGCAAGCGATGCACATTTCCTCGATGCACACCCACCCCTTCTTGTCATCGTCGTGCATCTTTTAGAACCATGTTTAGATGTGATCATACAGTCTGACATGCTACAAGTAGCATCTTTGCCACTTAAACACATGACTATCCCTCCCCCGGTACAGCTGATGTTTGCTGTATAGTCGGGGCTTTGCAGATGTGCAGGCTGCAGGGGACTCGCTGAATGTGAAGATCTGGAGTCAGCACTTCAACCGACTGTGCCACAGGGAAGAGAAAGTGACTTGTATCGAGGCTATGTTAAATCTGAAACACACACAAAGAGGGAGACAGAGCTGAAAAAAGATAGCGAGGGGGAAGTTGGCGGGCATACCGAGAGCAAAAAGAGACAGAGGAAAAGAGGAGAGGGGGGGAAAGAGAGAGGTCAGAGGGTGTAAAGAAGAAGAAAGAGAGAGAGAAGGAGAGACTTTAGTGAAAGGGAACATAAAGTGACAGAGAGGTCTAACACACACACTGGCTTTGATATCCCCTCAGCTTCAGACTGACCTTCACCTGCTCCACATGAACCAAGCAGCAGAGACACGAGGTGGATGGACTGTTCCCTGAGCTGTCCTTTAGCTCGCGCTCTAGTAACTGTAATAAAACAGCGCTGCCAGGATGGCGAAGAGTGACGGAGGGAAAAGCTCCTGTGACCTGCACATGCAACCTGTTTAATGACCGTAAAGAGATGCCGGGGTGAATCATATATATAACCGTAAAATTATATTGATGTGTGGCTGCAGCGTACTCGGAGATGCCGGGGGTTGTGTGACATATAATGATAGTGGAATTAAGGGAAACATGTAAAGCGTAATTATAGATGATTATTCCTATGATTTTCTTTTCTTTATCCTTGAAGCCATTAGCATTCTGTGGTGAGTGTAATCAACAAAAGCAGAACCATAAAGAGAATTTGTAATGATCAATGCCATATTTCACTCTCTGAATTCTTGTTTAATTGATGAATAGAAAAAATCTCTTTGATATCATTTAAAAAAAACACTTAAAACTTGACTCAGAAGAATATTTTAATTGTGTTTTAGAAATGTGGGTCTATGTTTTTGGTTTAATTTCAGACCTTCCCTCCATCCCTGTAATGTGAACTTGACTCTCCTCAGTCATACCGAGCGGCTTTACAGCTTCCCCTATATCCACTGATTTCTCGTCCTGAAATATTTATCATCTGGGTGAGAAGGGGTTAGGGTGGTGCCGCGGGGATCTGATCCACCTGTGGGGGGAGAGGATTGTGCTGAAATAGCCAAACTGCGCACCGTCTTTATCTGGAGACCCAAATCCATGAAGTATATGATCTGCTTCACCTTCAGGATGAGACGGTGGCCTCTTGGAGACACTTTTTGGGGGTAAAAAAAGAATCTTCTTCCAAAAGTAAAAAAAGGGGAACTTCTATGTGTATTCATTAATACTGTATATCACAGGATTAATAAATGTATGGTTACTATATATGGCTGACTGCAGGCTCTATTAGCTCATGCGCAGCACTGCTAACACCTGAGTCAGATATCCAGTGTGTTCATCTTTAGGGTGGGAATCACAGGGTAACTCAGGACATGAAACGACACGATACCTTGCCCATGATAACGATAACATCACGATACAGCGCTTCTGCGATAACTGATATATTGCGAGACAATCATATAGTGATACATCACGATATCTGATTAACTTCTTCTTCGGCTAATTCATTTCCGTTCACATTACCCTCATTCATGTCATAAGCGCCACCACGAGAAGTCATGAAGTAGTCACGTGGTGAGTCGAAATCACGGGAATATTTGTAAATTAAAACATGGATATTTGATGTCAGCCTATTGGTAATTGTATTGCACAAATCAGGAGGACGATATACTGCTGCATCGATATTTTGTCCCACCCCTATTCGTCTTCCTCTTACCTTTAGAGCCTTGCACCTGTTTATGTTGATTGCCATCAAGTTAACTTATGTCAATCTTAGCTAGCTAATGAACACGTTAGCATCTGAGTTGTTGTTAATGAAGAAAGCCTAAGCTGCTATCTTTTCACAGTTTTAGCTAAATTGCTAATTATTCATTCATCATTCATTCATTTTTTCAATACATCTTTTGGTGGATTTTGTTAGCTTTTAGAGCTAGCTAACTGTTTCCCCCTGGTTCTAAAGTTACTGCTAAGCTAAGCTAATCGCCATATTTAGCGTACTGACACAAGATGGTTATCGACTTCTCATCTAACTTTTAGCAAGTAAGCAAATAAGTGTATTTCACAAAATAGTTGTGCTCAACAAGCATAGCGAAAAAGCTTTGTTACATTTGCTAACTACCAGTAAAGTGTAGACTTCCAACTTAAATTTATATATAAATATTTACAAGAAATTTGTATTGTGAAATTAAGGGGATAGTTCAGATTTTTGGACACCAAGTTGGCCTGCCGAAGGCGTAGTGATACTGGATTTGTCAATGAAAAAATAGTGCCAAACGAACGGCGCAGTATATGATATCCTAGAACGATGATTTTGTGTTGGACATGGATCACCATTGCCTACGTGTTGTTTCTGTAGGGTAAAACTTTTTGGTTTCATGACCCTGGCATCTCGCCGGAACTACTTATTCTACGTTCGGAACCTTCCAGAACTCCGACCACGGGACTCGGTGAGTAAGCTAATAGCTTTACATCCACTACACTACTAGCAAGTATTTCATACAACTTAGTGTCCAAAAATCCGAACTATCACTTTTAGATTAAGTCTTTATGTTTGACTATTTTTATGAATTCATATTAGATTTACATTTCGAGTTTAGGTTCAATATTTTATGTTTAAGAATTTAGATTCAGATTTAATATTAAAATTAAATAATTTGCACAAAAATCGACATTGACGTCTGTTTTTATGCATTTCAAGTTGATGAATTAGAGTTATCAATGTGAGCGTGCTCATCATTAGCTGCAGCCATACTTTACAGCCTATGAAGTGCTGAAGGAATTAAACACAGCAGCTTTATTGTCAGACTGTAGTAACCCTGACACCCAGTCACGCTCCACAGTGTGAAGTTTTAATGAGCACAGAACGGTCACAGGTTTCCGGGGCCCGCGTTGGGCCATGCCATAAAGATAATGGGTGGGTGTGTGCAGGTATTAAATTAAAGCAATCACAGACATCGGAGGAGGAACATTTTGTTAAAGTCAGCCCTGCAGAAGGTCCGACGAAACTTAAGCTTTAAATGGATCTTCTCACATTGAACGGAGAGGTGCTTGTTTGTTTTTGCATGGGCTAATTAAGACTTGGAATTGAGCGAGAGAGGAAGAGAGCGAGTGCAAAGAGAGAGGAATGTCTGTTTCCATTTTGAATTTATCTGCAGGAGAGAAATTACAGTTGACTCCTCCACTCCAGTGGGAAAGCAGAGCGATATGAAGGTAGAAAAAACAACAGCAGAGAGAGGGAGAGCTCTGAAACTCTGCTGCAGCTCTCTTCATTAATCGCATGCAACACATTGACTCTGCATTCCCTTTGAACCCTGGCGCCCTTTGAGCTTTCTCAGATTAGCTTTGTTTTTCCGACCACTGACTGATCATCCCTCACAGTCACAACCATGACCCTCCATTGTACGGCTGCTGATAATAGATCTGGTTATGAGTTTCTGCGTGTTTACCTTTTCTCTCCGCGCACAGTCCTTGGAGCTGTATGTGGCTCTACGAGGATGCTTTCACAACCCTTCTTAGCACATTATGTCTTGAAAATGCCTTGTGATCACCAGTGTGAGTGAAAAGCTGCTTGAATAGTTCTCTCTCCTCTGCACCTACTTATCCATCTGTCTGCAGGAACATTCACCGTTGTGTTGAACACACTAAACAAGATAAAAGCCAGGGCTTTCAGACGCGCCGTTGTCCAAACTGACCTCGGAGGACTGTTCCCAGTGCGAGTCATTTACGCTGTGGCTAATAGGAATAGAGAAAAGGCTCAACGGGAATACATGCAGGACTAACAACATAACAACATGTTTATTGCATCAAATAAATGATTTCTTTGGCCTCTGAACTCGCACAAATAACAGTCCGTCTTCCAAGAAATATAAATCATCTCAGTTATCTTTAATCTCCCTGGCGGATATTGGTTACTCGTCGTCACTTTCTCACATTTGCATGTCTCCTTCTTAATAGCCTGCTAATGAAGATACATGCAGAATCCCTTTGGTTAATAAGACACATGTCAGGGTTTTCTTGCCTGCGGAAGGACCACTAAAACTCAGGAGCGAGCCGCGGCTAAGTCTTAAAACTGTGACAAACCGCACTAAAGAGGGAGGGGATGCCACAGGCAGAGGTAAAGCGGGAGGAAGATAAGAATGGAGGGAAAGGGAGGGAAGGGAGACGTTGGGATGTCAAGACAGAATTACTCCTCATTACAGTGCAGTGAGAAGCCAGTAAATCAAATGCCACTGCAGCCTTTCTGCAACTTTCCCCCCATCATCAGTCAAAAGCCCTCGCCGTAAAACATGCTCTGTGTTCTGCCTGCAGACCTGTAATAATAGAAACATGTCCCAGTGCACTGTGTTCGACAAGGTCGCCTCCTGTGTCTCCCATCCGAGCCGTGTCGTCCTGTGGGTGCGCGGCCAAACACCACAGTAACACGGGGACGGAGGTGTCTTCCCCATGGTCAGCAGAAGGTCGATTGATGATATTGATGCCTGATTTTTACAAAGTCATCCAAGTGTAGTTGGGGGGGTTTGATGCCTGGCTGGTCCACACGCGCCATCAGCTGAGCAGGTGATGTCCTGCCACCGTCGTTTCACAAATGGCACGTTGCGGCACCTTGACATTGTCGTGGTCGCCGGGTGAAAAACGATGTCTCACTTCATTAGGTCCCTGCTGGTGGAGATCTGCTCGTCCCATTAGACGCCGCGGCGTGTCGCACCATGTTACTGCAAGCCCCATTGCCATTTATTTCACAATCGGCCAGATGAAACGGCTGATATTAACAATCTGTTCCTTGATGTGTTTCTCTCGCTCTCACTCTTCCTCCCTCTCTCTCTCTTTCTCTTTTTTTCCCACTCTGGCTGCAAACTCCTGGCATTAGCCGAGACAAAATTTTAAAAATCATCTGTTATGTTGGGTCACGTTTCAGGACACAATTAATGGAGGGGATCGTGTGGACAGGTAATTTGAATCATCGGCTCCATTTGTTATTTACAATTGTCAATTAATGCTGCCCTCGACAGCCCTTGTGTCAGCTCTCTGCCTGCCAGTTGCCAATTACTCTTCAGCCCACCTTGCTGACCTCCTGGCAGGCAGAGAGGAGGGGGAACGAGACGAGCACGATCCCTCTGAGACGCGAAACATCCCGGCCATCTGCCGCCCGCATTCATGCCTCCCCGACCAGGAGAGAGAGTGTGAGGAAGAAACAAAGAGAGAGAAAAAAAGTGGAAGAGGGGACAAAGAACAAAGGAGAGAAATTGGAAAAAAGGAGTGAAAGCAGAGATAAAAAGGAGCACGAGCCGAGTGACCTGATTTTTAGGGGACAGTTTTGACCTTTTGGCTGACTGACTCGGAATAGACTTTCTGTCTGAAGATAGTTAAAAAGATAAAAGCCGTCTGTCGGGCTTCATCTTTCACTCTATTTACGTCGGGTAACAATCTTTGTGTGTTTGAACCACTGGATTTATAATTCATGCATTGTCAGCTTTGACACGACGCACCAAATCAGTTGTGGCTGTTTATTGCGTTTGGAGCAATAAAAAGGGACTTTGCCACTGAACGCTGTAATCACGCATTTAATTTAGGAAGATTTGTCGTTGTTTCCTGGTTTTATATGTTACAAATTCATAAGAGGACTTTATCACAAGCATGCGACTGACATTTATGAACAATAAAAGACGATTCTGAAACACAGCCGTGGTTTAACTCGTACATGCCTCCTGAAATAAGTGTGAAAAACACCATCTCGCTATTATTATTGTGTGCATTAATCTCACATTTATATTCTGCGTACTGTATATATAATTAGCCGCTTCATTTAGATCTTGATGTCTTTATTGCAGAGATAAAAGTCATTTAATATGAGAACAAACCATCTTTAAGTGATCTCCCTTTTGTTCATTCGAATCCAAGTGTTTAGAGTCAAACTAACAGCAGATCTTTGTCACTTAAACTTCCAGAGGCGATTAAGGCCTTCCGTTTTGCATTCCACCAGTGTGCCCTTATTGAGTGTCATTTTCCGCCCAAAGAAAGAGAAACAAGGAGGAAGTGCGAGGGCTGACCTTATGGGATGTGGAATTGCAATTTGCCACAGCGGGCACCTCGACACATACAAATGACGACGGGAAGTAAAATTCCAATCCCTTAGAGTCCCTCTAGCTGGAGGTTATTGCTTTGTAAAAAGGAACATGACATAACCAACCTTGCAAATGTGTCTGATGGCTTTGTTATGGAGGGACCGAGCTGGGAGCATGTGGAGGAGTTATACTCTCCATTGTTACTCGCACAGCCGTTTCAGACCACAAGTGTTCTGGCCAGAATAAAAAAAAGAGAAACCTCTAAGTCACTGGAGGCTTCACGAGTCCAAATGCTTTATGATGGGATGTTCATTCAAATCATCTTTCATGACAACAGAGACAAATCAAGCAGGTAAGCAGACGTTTGGGTGCAGTCTGCGGGCTATCGGCTGTCAACAACAAATTTAGCAACAGCGACAAGCTAATATATCACTCGGAGCTTTAAAGGTGAGAAAAAGGAAAAAAACTGAAAAGCTGCACAGAGTTTGGCACATGTCAAGTTGTTGATACAAACACACAAGGTATATTACCTTCTAAAAAAAGCAGGTACACACAGGTAAACAACACATCCGTCATGCATTTATTAAGTTAAACACATTTGGAATCAAGATAAATAATGAAATAACTGTGAATAAGCAGTTAAGGTCTTGTTATCTTAATTTTTGCTTTGATTTATACAAGTTATTTTTACTGGAGTTGCTTGAAAGGGAAGAGCTTGGAAACACTGAAGGGAAGCTGCTTCAGAAGGAGTGTGTATCGAAAGAAAACCAAGTGGCCTTCTGTTCTTGGTCTTCATATGAGCAGACGTTCGAGAAAAGAGACAACATTTCAATCATCTGTTTACATGATGACAAAGAGAAGTTTCTCTGCATGTTCTGGGGTCACAGGTTGAGGTTAGCTTATATCTGATTGTACAGTAATTTAAGTCTCAAAAACCCCAGTGTTTAACCTTGTAAACAATCCATGTGGTGTTTTTCACGTGCTATAAGACATATCTAACATAACAAAGAGTACGGTCTAGACCTGCTCTTTCTGTAAAGTGTCTTTAGATAACTTTGGTTATGATTTGGCGCTATACAAATAAAATTTGATTGATTGATATCAGGGACAACATAAGCAGTCATCTCCATGGCCTTTTTTACACGTGACGAAGCTCCATCCTCATGCTACCTTTGTTATTCTACATTGGACCACGCAACGGACGGCAAGTAAAGCCGCACCAGTGTGTGTTTTTCAAATAGCGTTCCGGTATTGCTGAAGCAAAACTTGCGCAAGGTGTAAACAAACAGTGCGTGCTTCAAATACACACACACACGGCCCTGTTCCACCCTGCCAGCTCTCCGTTTCGCCTCTGTTACTACCTCTGATGCCGGCTCAGAGGGGGAACAACTACACCCCACCATTCTGCCTACGTGCGTTCTACATAGAGGACGTAATGTAACAGAGGCGCAATAATCCCACCTTGAACTGGCAGTGTGCTTTTAAACTGCAGTGTACCAAGGACAGGCTGAACAACACATTTTCAGATCGGCAGGTTTGAGACGTCACACACCTAAGGAGCCAATCCCGTTAATGGACGGGGCGACGCTATGCATATCATTATGTGTAACCTATGGCAACCACTTTGGCGATGTGCGAGCCAGCTGTAACCGCCATCGTTATTTTTGCAAAATCACTACTGATGACTAACGTTAACGTTACTGCTACTAATTACTATATTTCAAGCTAGCTAAGTTTCAACTAAACGATGGCAGAGACGTGTTTTGGTTTCGCGACGGAGGCGGCGGTTGGAAATGTGCATAGTGGGCGGGGCCTATGCAGATTGAGGAATTTTTAATGAGGGAGAAGGAGGAGACAATTTATTATTCCAAGCAGAGCATTTTATCCGTCTTAAATCATGACTGGAGCTGGTGTTTAGAAACCCAATATTACCCCAAAGTATGTTGGGATGCAGTGCATGCTCGCAGTTGTGTAACTGCTTAAAATGATGAAGGTCACGGCTGGGATTCGGCCATCATATATGCCATTTAAGAAGCTATTTGCAGATGATCGATGAATGATATTTCACATTGTTATTTCTGTGGTTTATTGTAGATGTCAGCAGGGGCGAGGTTACCAGCCTGTGCCCACTTGGCTGAAGAGCTGAATAACAACTGCTGGACTTCCTTTGATTCCTTTGACTAGCCGCCATGGCCAAACATTACAGTGTCTAACCTGTCAATGACATACCACGGATTGCTATTGATTGGCACTGTTATTGCTGCTGGCTAAATTCATTACAGGATCGACCAAGGTTGTCTGAGACGGGCACAGAGGTTGAAGCTTCTCAAAGCACCTGAAAGGTTAAAAAAGAGGAGAGAGAAAAAATACAAACACTTTCAAGGCTCCGAGCTATAATATAAGGAGCTGTGAAGGGAAAAAAAAAACATGATGATATTTTGCCAAATATTTTTGCCTTCAAGTGAGAAATCTGCTTCCTTTTCCGCAGGTCAAAGATGGAATAGAATTATGTACTCACTTGGCCCTCATTTGTGTTTGCTATTGGCTCATCTAAATACGAGATCCCAGCCAAAGTTGAATTAGATGACGGGTCAAAAAATCTTTCATTAAATATTCCTTTCTTTTCTCATAAGGGAGAATAACATAAGCGGTGTGGTGCTTAAAATATTTTTGTGGGTAATTACATATTCATGACAGATTCAGGAACTGTGCACCCACTGCTGAGGACTGTTGTTTGTTCAGTTGATGTGAGACACAGGAAATGAAGTTAAATGCTCTTTAGTGAAATAAAAACATGATATTTGTCTTCATTGTGGGAGCAAAATATCATAAAACCCTGACGTGCTTTGGTTAAATCCAACTGAACGCATCATAAAAATGAGCATATAATGATTTTTAATTCATTTTCTACAACACGAATAAAACAAACTGTTACTTCCAGGTGTATTTGTTTGACTTTCTCGGCTATAGGTGCGCTTGATTTCTACTTTACAATAACAACTTTGTCTCTATATTTTTAGATGCACGACCTGCCGCGCTCCCCCTCCGTCCATTGATCCCGCTCTAATTTCTCCATGCTATGTTGATTCTGTCGATGGACTAATGTGGCCAAACAGTTTGACAAATGAAAACAGCCATCTCTATGCCTAATCTGCTACTTTATATTGATAGATATAAACCCTCTCCTGGACTTCATTTGTTCTTCTACCCATTAATCCACAGCGAGGCATCCTCCATCCAGGGGCTTAGTGGCTCTCTATTCTTTTCCTTCCTAGTTGGAGATTGGGAACGCCATAGGGGGCCGGAAGATCCTTCAGAATACCAATTGGCCGCACCGGGGGGGAGAAGGATGAGGGATCTCGATTATAGATTTCGCTTGAAACATTTTTTTTTTCTCATCCGAAGACCAAGAGGGAGAGTGCTGAAGGAGAAAGGGGAGAAAGGGGAGAAGTGGACGTGCGGTATTGCGGGAAGCGTCGGCGTCATCAGGCCGGTGTTTACTGATCTTAAATAGCCGGCCTCCGGACTGCCTCTCAAGTTTTTCCTCTGTGGTTTACAAATTACCATCCTGACACCAAAAGTGCAGGCCAAAGGAAGGAGTGAATTGCTTTTCTAAGACGATTCTCACTGTGTTCTATACTATGATTGGCCATGTAGGTACGAGGTATGTCAGCAGAGATGAGAGCGGGAGCAGGAGGAGGAGGAGGAGGAGGAGGGATTGGAATAGCTTCATTCATCACAAGGTTGCCTGCGATTTCTCCTGCCTCTGTGATTCCGCATGATCTGGGAGGATTTAGTTTGAGGTCTAAAGCCCTCCGAGACAAAACTGTACAAATTGAGTTTGATAGTTACCGACTCTTATATTCTGCCATAAATCTAGTCCTGTGCAATTGAAACTCATACATCTGTATTGACTTTGGCTGTGTAGTTTTAAAACAGCAGCACGTTCATTTTCTCACATCTTCCCTTAAAGCATCTTTTATTGCAGACGATGAAGATAACATTTATATTTTTTTTCACTCCAATTGAATGCAGATAGGCTACAGTCATAGTCTGGATTCACTAAATAAAAGCCTAGGGCAGGTCTCGCTGAAAATTGGACATCATATAGTTGAATGGATGTCTGATAAATTGCTTTAAACCAGCCCGACTCTCTCTCTCTCTCTGTTTGTTGCTTTTAATATTCCCTTGTGGCCAGTATATTCCCTGCGGTATAACTTAATCTCATTAATAACATCAACTTGTTAAACTTCATTCAGCTGGCGCACGGTTTACAGCGCTGCAAGAATGTCTTACTTTAAACGCACGTGTATAAAGCAAAGGATACATTTAGTCTCTTTTGATATTTGCAGCACATTTCAAGAAGAAGCTCTGACTTCATCCCAGGACTCCACTTCAAGGGGGAGGGGGTAAAAAAAAGGGAGCCGCTGTAAACTGCTGGAATATTGTGTGAAAACCAACACTTTGTATGGTATCTGATAAAATATTTGCCCAGAGATGCAATCATGCGGGCTGATAATCCAGCATCTGGCTGTGCCCCCGAGGCCGCGGGAGCAACCACATGCGAGTCCGCGGCGGGATCGATGCTGCCCGCTGTAGCTTCCCTCTGTCAGTCAGTGAGCGTGTTATCTGCTCTCGTCCTTCACTCAATCACCCATTCACTCATTCACTCATTCAATCACTCACTCCCTCACTCACTGCAGCAGCCAGACAGGCCGTCAGCTCCCCTACCTTGCCTTTGCAAAATAACAACACTGCCCCCTTTTGGTCAGACCGATCTGTCACCTGGACAATGAGGATGATGTCCCACTTGAAAAACGACCGTGGCGAACAATTTCTGACACTCACCCTGTCTCATTGATTTATAAATCTTCTTTTGGAGAGAAAAGAAAGAGTTTTTTTTTTATCGAGAAAACGGTGGGTAAGGGTTGAAGGTTGATGTACTTTTGCTTGGCCTGTCTTGGCTATATCTCTGCCTGAATCACTGCCACTCAGAGCTTGTTACTGAGACACAGCCATTTCACAAGTGCCGCGGATCCGCAGTGAAATAGTGCTTGTGGGAGAGACGGGGCCGGGCCGGAGTCCCGGGGGGAGGGTAATTATCCGTTATGATCACTAGGAGACGACATGAGTCTGTGTGACAGCTTTTGTTATTTTGACCGCCGAGAAGAAGAGTAGAGGCGAGAAGGGATGATTAAAAGAGTGTCTGCCCTCCTTGTGTCTTTGGAGGAAGAAGTATGGTGACACCCGGGTGGTTTCTAAGGATGTGCCTTGACAGCAGAGTGGGAGAAAAAGCCGGGAGAGGGATGGACATGAGAGAAAGAGTGTCCTAAGAGGGGAGGAGGGAGGGGGGAGTCGGCGTGATGTTTGAGGCCCCTCCAGCTCCGCCTCCCTCACTTTGTTGCTTGGAGACATTTGGAGAAAATGCAAATGAGCAGGAAACAGAGGGACTGCATGATTGTATAAACAGTTACACAAACACAGCTGCCACAACATGCACATAGAGCAGTGTGGTTAAATGGCTGATTATGATAACAACTGATAATTTAACGGCTGCATTAATCTAATTTATGCACAGCATGCAATGACACGTTTTACAATTTGAATAATTAAAAGTTCAGAGAAAAATGTAACCAAAGCGCTAATTTGAATAATAATGTCTCACAAAGGTCTCGGCCGTAGCAGTGTTTTATTTTTCCCGACATATTCACTCGTCAAAGAAAAATGGACAAAGCTCAGAGGCTCGCCGGTTTCTGTGGTCATGTCCCAGCTGTAGCTTCCCATGCCAGTTCTTAATTATTGTTAACCGTTCACCAATTCATTGCTGGAAATTTTTAATTAGACCACAAAATGTCAGGCTTTTTCCCCGACAAAGGCTTAATGGGATTTGGGTGTTTCAGGCTCCCCGTGAGTTCCCGCCGACACTCTTGTAGTTCCACGACGAGCGGCGGATTAGATCGAGGATGGTTTATTCATTTTTTTCGGTGCACTTTCTGGTCAGTTGTTTTCATCTCAGCCCTTAAAGCCTTTCTCTTGTTTATGCCACCCTAAAAATAAACATGAAACATTGGTTCTGAGGCGTGAAGAAAGAGCTGAGATGCAATATAAGTCAGAGAGGGGGAATGAGAGAGAACTGTATCTACACACGGATTCTTTTTTTTTCCCACTGTGATGAATTAGAAATGTGTGGGAGTCTCGATACATTGGTCTCACAATTCCCATGCTAATAGCCGCAGAGTGTGGGGAGAAAACAGCTGAGACCAGACTTCAGCATTTCATCTACAGTGTTTGTTTTTATCTCTTGTTTTCTATATAGGCCATAAACTTCTGTAATAAATGTACGCTGATGGAAAATTCTTAACTAGAAGACAACAAGTGCAAAGATAAAAATCCAATTGAAGAAAATGGTGAGTGGGTGGAATTCACATGTGTATACAGCTTTACTCACAAGGTTTCATAAACACAAGTTATGCAGATAGATGTGACTCTGATGAATTAGATCACATATACGGCTGATATCAATACTTTACTTTGGACTGAATAAAAAGGAAGGTGTATCTCTCTGTTATTTTTTAAGACATATGGCTCAATATAAGATTCAGCAAAACACACACACACAAGGGTGAGCATGGAGTCATCATTTGAAGTAAATATAATGTAAAGGAAACGAATATATTAACCACATTCTGCTGCGATAAGAAAACGCTTGAATCCACAAACACACTTAGACGTGAAATAATCTTACTGAAAGAGTACATACCAAACTTAAAAAATATGTCATTGCAGTTTTTTGTAGGGATCGGTATTTCAAGCAAAAGTACTGTTCAATATTCTGTGGGAACTATTATTCTTAAGATGCCCCCATGGGCGCTCCTAACCGCTAGTTTTACCTGGCTAAGTCGCACTTAAACTCCTTTCGAAGAAATGAACGGAAACAAGGTCCTCACAGAACTCTCTGACGGCTGCAGAACTCCGGTCCCGAATCTCAGAGCCACCCATTTTACCAGCACCTGACACGAATGCTTTCTTGTTCTTCTTCGTCATTTAATGGCGGTTAGCAAACGGTTTCAGATGTACATGTGTCACCGTCACCTAGTGGTAGTAACGCATTAGGACCAGGTGCCGGTAAAAACAATGGAAAAAAATATATTTTTAAGACAAGATAATAGTCGCATTAACCTCGGAAATCATGACCCATCCCTAGTATCTTGCAGAAAACACTTACTTATGTTACTTATGTAAAGGAGACCTCATAGTGGAGGTGAAAGTAGCCCATTTAAAAATGTGAAATCGAGCCGTTTTATGGCAACTGAGAAATATTTAAAAAAAGCTAAAGCGGCAGATTAAGGGACAGGCATTTCTTCTGCCACCTGTCGCAGTGCAACTTAATGGTTTTATGATTTTGTATAATGCCTTCTGGTTTGTACTACTATGACTCGAGACAAGTGAGCTTCCACCCAGGTCTTTACAGCCGATAAGCAGGTAGAGAGATCTGTGAAGGACATGTTGTGTTAGGAGATAGCTCACACAAAGACAAGTGCATGATCAAGCAACAAGTCATATATTCAACTAGTATGTGTCACTTTTCACAAAAAAAAATGTATAACCAAATAAACCTTGCATGAATATAACAATATTTTCAGCTTGATGAGTATGGGAGTAAAATAGTGAAAGAAACTAGCAAGGTATGCTTCCAACTACAGAACATACAGTTTCCTGTTCAGTCCAAGATATGAAACCACTGTTGCAGAAGTAGCTGTGACTTCCAATCAGGGTCATCTTGTAACCAAGCAGGTACAATCGCCTACGGCTCTTCCATACTAAACCACAGGATTAACTTCCTGCCTTCTAACCAGTCGCTGGTTTTGTTAGGCTTTAAAAAAATATCATACTGCTGAGACTGTGAAGGAGCTTCAGAAGGTTATCCATGATTGCCTTTACTTTATATCACACTTACATTACTGTGTGGTAATAGAGATGCAAGACAGAGCCGTTGTGAAAACTGCTGAAAGGCCACATTTGTAATGCAAGAACCCACCAACCTCACATGATCTTTTTCACGATGTGCATTTCGTCTGCTCGGGTTTTTATTTTCTGACAACATCGCCTTTGAATGGATTGCTTTTCTGCAGCCGAATCTAAAATGTGCCAATTCAAGCTCCCTGTGGTCCAAAGCGAACTCCTGCTGGGCGGCTCTCCTACCAATGATTCAGTGAAGAAGAAGAAAATAAGAGATATGCTCCAGAGCCATGCAACGGGAAGTCCATACATTTCATATTGAAGTCTTTAAAAGACTCTCAAATGTATTCTGCTTTGCCAGCGACATGAAGGCTCCTTTGTTATTCGGCATATTTGTTTTTATAACTATTACTGATAAAGTGACTGGGAATAAGAACTGGTGTCTTCAAATGCAGCTGTGATGGTAAGCAGATGCCTCTGACTTCAGTAGTTTGCTCTGAAATTGGATTCATACTGTGAAGCAGACTTCAGAACTTGTCTCCAAAATATTCACACACTGTTTCTGTATTTTTCTGCACTCTTTTCCAACTTTGACTGTACACCACCACTGAACCCTGCTCGGCTTGTACAGGAGGCGAGCAGCCCTTTGTTCCAGTACTGTGGTGAGTCTCTCCTCTGCTCTGAGGACTAGACTTACCTCACCAAAGAAACAACCTTTTGGTCCTTGCATCAGGTTATTATGACACATATTTTATTTTGTTAGTACAACCCTAAAACCGAGCTTGTTGGATTACTTCAAGGTAACATTTTTAGAATAAATGTAACATTTATGTATGCCACTGGATTTGTAAGGACTTGGCTGGGTGTGCAGGTATGGCACACCAGAGTCCCAGATTTGCACTCTGGTCTGTGGGGAAATTTAAAAGATTGTGGATTCAGTTGGATATTAACGAATAAAAAAAGTTACATCTCAAGTCACTGCTGACTTGTTCTGTGTTGAACTGAACCATAAAAATGTTGAAAAATGCTTTGGTGTGTATAGTGTAGCAGGATTGCCTATCTTGCAGAAACAAGACCAGGTCAAAAACCTTGTATGTAGCTGACCGCATCAGGTCAATGTGCGCTTTTGTGGGCAATGTGTTACAAGGACTGTCCTTGTGAGGCCGATGACAACGTGTTTGAAAGCACTGCACGCTGCAGACGTAGGTGAGGACAGCAGACGAGCAGTGGAGGAGCAGCCCCGCCTACTCCCCGAACAAAGTATCCAGAGCCGTATAGACAGAGAGTCGCGTCAGTGGAGGTCCAATATGCTCCATGATCCGCCATTGCGATGTCGCAACTCTCTCTCTCTACGGCCCCGGCAGTCAGCCAAAAATAGACAAGTTGTCCGTGAACATTGTATTGATATGTTCAAAATCAATATTCCTGCACTTGCCAAGTACATTAACTCTACTTCTTCTTACATTTCCAGTGAGGTTTTCAATGTAGAGAGTCCACAGTCTGCGTGTGGTGATTTCATTGGGTACCTTGGAAATTGAATGGGTCCCCAATAAAATATGTTGAAACCCCGGTATGGTATAATATGGTTATAATTATCCAATATATTCATGAATGTTCAAAATGTATTAGAAATAAAAAGAATAAAATTCGAAATGTGAAATGATTTATTAAAACACTACTTTTGCATCACATACAAAATTCTAATGCAATAGTGTTTCCGTAGCCCCAAAATAAATGAAAATGTGTGAAGTGAGTCACTGTCAAACTTTATCACGAAAATTAAACTTAACTAACACAGTGGAAAGTCTGGTGAAAAAAATAAAAGGATGCAGATTTGTTTGTGGTGCATTGTGAGCAGCCTTCATGTAAATCAAGTCCAAAGCATTTTCCAATCATTACTTGGAATTCGGTAACAGGAAATAATTCGTAACCGTCGTCCGAGCATAAGAAAATGGCAGCTGCCATTTGAAAGCATATTTTTCACAGCCATCAGAGTGTGTTTGGTTTATTTCACTACAGCGCCTCCCCCAGACAGTAAAACATCATCGACATGCATGAGCGGTGGAAACGCGAATTCATCAACAGCTAAGTTCGTATCCTTAACTGTTGAAATGAAATCCGGTCAACTGGCTAGTTGTTGTTGCTGTAGCGGCTAAACTAGCACGTTGCGAGGCTGTGCACGCGGGATCTCGTCTGCGCTGACAGCAAGGTGGACTCAAGTCCCATGTGAAAACAAAAGTCAACGTTGTATGCATCATCACAATATTATGGCATGTACCTAATGCAACAAATGTACGTAATTTAACAAGCACACTTATTTTAAAATGGACCACATACCTCATACCTCTACACCTGAACAGTCTTTTTGGTCCAAAAACTGTCTCTACAACTTTAATGGAGTGTTTCACTTGGTTTTCTTTCTGCAAAACGCTCTTGTGGGTTGTATTCGGGGGTAGGAAAAAACACCTATGTTGTCTTGTTGGTTTGAGACTTGTTGGTACAACCATGCCTCTTATTTTACTGCTCAGCTCAGATTTTCTTGTAGCTACAAGGAATTTAACATTGCATCGTACAGCAGCTGAACTGTTTTGGGTGTGATTTGATTATAAATGTAAATGAAGCACAGTTTATCAAATACATTAACATTGAAATGATGACATTCACCAGTCTCCATCATATACATCTATTATCATGACAACAGGAATTTGCATATCATTTTGTCATACTTGGGATGTGATAAATAGACGTTACATAACAACATGTGATGCACTCAGAGCTACTGGCTGTCACTTAGTTGAGATCACATTATACAGCTGCTTTCCGGTAACCAGCAGGTCCCATCCACGGATCTAATGTTACTTTATTTTGCCAAAAGCAAAGTCAGTCCAACACTAACCTCTTCAGAGAGAAAACAGAAGTTAGCCTAGTTTACCTGCTTGCTGATCCAACAATTCTTCCTGTCGGACGTTATTTATGTATTTATTTATTCTTTCTTTCCTCTGTCCAGAGGGATAATGCCACTTTGATGCCATCTTTTCCTGGCCTTTAAAACATTTGCTGCGGCATTTTGACACGGGTGGGCGGGCCCTTGGGCAGTGCGGGGGCTCTATGCAACTTGGCTGAACAGTTGCCTTTGTATCCGTGTGTGTGTGTGAGCGTGTGTGTGTCCCTAATTCGGCAGTAGAGCCTAGAAGGCAGAGAGAGGAAGAGCGAGAAACACCTTACTCTCCTATGGTTTGCAGTGTGAGGCTATTATCAGGACATGGCAATAGGGGTGAGGAAGGGGCCTCTGTAATAGTTTTTATAGGTTCACCACTGGCCTGTCTCTGCACCTGGCATTTATCTCCCCCTGGAGGTGCAGCAAATGATTTTAAATTAATAAGCAGGTACAGGATGGGCTGCCTGTGATCGGCTAGGATGCCCTGAACAGAGAGAGATGAATAACTAGCTGCCGCGTGCAGTCGAGCCTTCCGCTCTGCCTTTCTGTATCCATATGGCGAAATCTTTTTCCTCACTGAAGCTTATGTAGCCGTAAAACACAAGAACATATTATCTAGAAATCCAAAGAAAAACATAAGCATTGCAAAACGTTCAGCAAGTGTAGATCTAATGACAACTCCTTTAGCTGAAGCCCTGTGGTTATCTTGGCTCCCACAAGTAATCAGCAAGACGCTTCTTACAAACAAAGACTCAATCGCCATCTGAGTTTTGTATCCGCACAGCGGCTGCCTGGACCCCCGTGTCTCCCTTCTTTTTCTAAACTTGTGCCTTGCCTGGCAGCAGCAGCAGCAGCAGCGACTGGGTGCTGGTGCTTTGCTTGTATTTTAAATTAAACTTTAATGTGTGCAGTCGAGTTCCAGTATGTGCATACGACATCACAATGAGGCTGGGGGTGCGATGGTCTCTCTCTCAGGAGCTTCCAAATCCGACCCCAAACTACAGTTTCCTCTCAGAGAACAGTGAATCCATGGTGATGAATCCAACACTGGATGTCTTCAAGTGATTTTAACCATTTTTCTTGTGTTGAAAATGGTTAGCCATCTACTTACCCATACCATGATGCCTTGGGTTGAGTCTGTCGGCGAATCAGAGGCTGTGTTCCTAACTTTTCTCTAAGCAGACGCTGTGTTACTGATGTGTACTTGTCAACGCTGATCTCAAAGAGTCATTGCAGTGTGAGAGAGTAATCCCCCTGTGCTCTTATCAATGGTTTTATACAAAAGCAGCACTCAAATAAACAAGTAGAACTGCATAAATGTAGGGTGCCAGTTTGGCTCAGTTGGTAGAGCAGGCGCCCCATGTAGAGAGGCTGCAGCCCTCGTCGCACTGAGCCCGGTCTGCTGATCATTTGGTGCATGTCATCCCCAGCTCTCTGCTCCCCACATGTCCTCTCTCTTCAGCTATCCTATTGAAAAAGGGCCGATAAAAATAACCTTAAAAAAAAGAATTGTACAAATGTAATAAATCTCTTATTCTCCTTTGCACACATGGGTAGCATTGCAAAGCCCATTCACCATTACAATTAGCTTTTGGTGGCAAATTTCTGCAGTTTCATTCAGTTTTTACTCTTCTTTTTTTGGCATCTTAATTAGAGATAGACCGATATGTTTTTTTCAGGGCCGATACCGATACCGATTATTAGTAGTCAAGGAGGCCGATAACCGATATTTGAAGCCGATATTCATTTGCAGTAAAAGTGAAAATATTGGCGTCAAAATTTTGAATAATACAAACTCCAACACTTAACTTTGTTTAAATGCCTTTAAGCATATGCATCAGAGCCAAAATAACCCAGTTTTAAATTGATCTTTTATCGGCCGTCGGATTAAAAAAAAAAATTTAAAATTTAAAAATGTAAAAAAAAAAAAAAAGGCCGATGCCGATATGCGTCAAAATGCCGAATATCGGCGCCGATAATCAGCCCGGCCGATAATCGGTCTATCCCTAATCTTAATGGATACGTTGACTGAAGTGATGTCAGAAGACAAATAGATGGCTTCATTGGAGTGTTTGTCCCAGTCGCTCACAGTAGATGCATTTTGCATTACACAGACAAAACATCCTCAAAAACACTGCAACTTGCATTGCAACTTTCTCAAAAAGCTGCCCAACATCAATCAATTTCAGTCACAGAAAAAGCCCGCGAAATCCCGGAGAGACTGATTATTCATATTGATGTATTGCAAAACTGTAAGATGTCCGTACAATTCAAAATTAAGGTACAGTTTGATTCATTTGACTGAACTTGTTATCAAAAGAAGGGAGCACATTGGAGAGGAGGGGTGGCAATCGCAGGGTAATTCAGGGTATGATACAATACGCGATACGTGGGCCACGATAACGATAATATCACGATACAGCGATTCTGCGATAATTGATATATTGCCAAGACAATCATATAACGATACATCACGATATCTGATTAGCTGAAGAATACAAAATGCCCCTAAAAAGGTGAAGTGCAGGTTTAATGTTTTTATCCGATTGCAATCTATTAGAGAAGAAGTGCCAGATGAGATAATCAAATTACCACCCAGCTTCTTCAGTGATCTTTCCTCTTCCTAACAGTTTGGAAGATATCTTGCGTTATCATGCAGTTCTGCTGTGCATGTGTTGTTTTAATAGTCAGTGTTTATTAGTCAGAGGGCAGGCATCCTCAGCAGGAGGCCATCTTCCGTCGTAACCTTTCGGCAACATTTGGCTTTTGACTACATCATTGATTATTATCTTAGGATGAACGCTGCCCACTCCCATGACCAGGCCGTTTCAATCCAGGTTCCGTTCCAGGTGTTTGTCTGTGGGAGGTGAGGGGAGAGGCGGGGTGGGAGGCTTAAGTAAACAACATGTGTGCATGCATTTTCATACAACGCCCTCAGCCCTCCTGGATTGTGTTTGGCAACATGCCTTTATACCACAGGAAATGCAATTCTTGTGTTTTACAATTCCGCCTACACACTGGGGTTGCGTACAAATGTAGGCACGTGAACTCACAAGAAGGCACACACAAGTAACACAATCGTCAACAATGGCTCAAAGGAGAACATGTTTGCATGCAGCCATACTGGCACATAACAAGGACACATCATACATAATAACATGTATGTTGGTTCGCAACATACAAACAAGCACTTCCCACGTCGACACATTTTTTTCTCACTTTTCATGCAGACTTGAATGTTTTTTTCTTTAAATGTGCCAGAAGACAAGACCAGTCTTATTACATTGTTCATTATGTTTCCTGCTACAGTCTAATATAAGTAGAAGTTAATTCCCTCAAAATTAATTACTTTGCTCAAACTTTGATGGAGTCTTAGTCATTTCCATATTTTTAATCCATGTCAGAAAAGGGGAAAAGGAAATGTCGAGTAAACCACACCTCGAGCTGTGCTGATGATGTTTACTGGTAGAGGACGGAGAGCTGTGGAGATATTTCACCACAGGCCAAAACCTGGTGGAGGCACTGGAGGTAAAGTCAGGGGATTACCAAAGACGGTGAGAACAAAGACCAAAAATAAGCAGAACATTTCCTGAACATACTTCAATTAAATTGTTCTGAGATTTAAGTGCTGAAGAGACTGACATTGCCAACCATAAAGCATCATTGCTTAGCGTGCTGATCCAATACAGAGCCAAAGTATCCTTTGTCCCACCAACTTCTGCTACACAATGCAATCATCTTTCGTTGGTCTTTCTGAAATAAAAAGCTGGGTTTTCTGTGAGGCAAATCTCCACTACAGCGCTGTTATAACATGAAATTCATTCATTCACTCGTATGAGTTGTCAGAATTTGGAGCATTAGGCCTTGAATTGGCGTAATCAGCAGACTGCTCGGTTTTTGTCCATTGAAAGTCGACACGTGGCTTGATGGCATTGTGTTGAGTTGTGACGCAGTGAATTTTGATTCTGTCGCTTAGTTAAAATCACCCATCCAGCCATCCGTTACCCATACCGCTTATCCTGTTCAGGGTCACAGTGGGGCTGAAGCTCATCTCAGCCCATTGGGTGAGGGGCGGGCTACACCCTGGAATGACCTCCAGGGCTGACACATAGAGACAAGACAACCATTCACTCTCACATTCAAACCCACAGACGATTTACAGTCACCAGTGAACCTAACGAGCGTGTCTTTGGACTGTGGGAGAAAGTACCCGGAGGGAATCCACACATGCACTGGGAGAGCATGCAAGCTCCACACAGAGAGGTCCCCCTTACGTCTGAGCCGGGACACCAACTAGAGACCTTCTAGCTGTGCCACCATGCAGCCCATCAGATAAAATGATGTACCCGGATACTTGAAGTCAGCAATGCGGAAGAATATCATCACTTCACCTTCTCTCCATTTAAAGCTTAGTTAAAATGTTCGCATGAAAATCAGCTGTACAATAAAGCCTGCAGGGTCGCCATGGGAGTGGAGAGCATTTCAATAGAAGTCCCTGACTCCAGTCCGTGGAGCTGTATGAGAACGTTTTGTTAATTCACCATTAATGTGACAATATCGAGAAATGCAGCTCGGTTGGAGCTTTGGCGTTTTAGTTAAAAGTTTAACTTAATACAATGCAATAAATGTGTCATGTCTTTCTAGTAAAGGTTTCTGTTATTTTGAATAGGCCTCACTTCTTTGTGGCACAACAAAGAATAAGCCAGAACATAACCTTTTACATGCCATGTTCAGAATATCAGGATAAGACCTTGTGTATACAGGACTCAAAAGTCCATAAAAACCATGTAGAAAAGTACTGGATTCTTAATAAATGTTGTACATCATATTTATAATAACATTTCTTAAAAATGGCGGCTATATTTAGGCATTTACTGCATATATAACAGTTTAGAAATATCTAATTATTACGGCTAAATTCATCCATTATTATAATCCTTTTTTTTTATCCATCTATCAGATGGACCTCGTTATATCCAACCTCACATATAATGCATGTACGCCTTACATCCTCCACTTCCTGGTTGCTTGTGGGGCTCATGAGCACACACGAATGCCCCTTGGTCCTCAGAATGCTGGCAAACCGGACTGCACTAAGTTGTATTGTGGGAGGCAGCAAGTGCTCCTTTAACGTGCATCTTGTTTGCCTCCCAGCCTCAGTAAGATAAACCGTAGCGTGAACGTTGTGTTGTCGAGCTATTGTACATCTTAAAGCCGGAATAAAAAAGCAGCTTTAACTATCTGTGTTGGACAAATCAAGTGCTGCGGGCATATTCATCCTGCCAGTCGTGTGTAGGTTTTATTGCAGTGAAAGTTTTGCAACAGGAAGTCTGCCTCTGAAAGGCAAGAAAAATGTTTGTCTTTTGACCCTCAATAAATCTATCTTTTAATAGACAATATTAAGAGATGGAAAGGTGTGTGACATGAGGGTCTTTCTGATGTCGACGAATGCTGTCTCAAAAGTTGACAGAAAATGAAGTATTGCTGTTTTTGTTTAGCTTTGTAACTTTATTTCTGATGCCATAAGCTTGCTGATTTTTATCTATCGCTGCTGACAGAGATGTTGAAGATTATATTTCCCTATTTCAATTATGCCTGGAGTTGCTGTTTATGTGCTGGACGCATTAGATCGAAAAGATTTTACACTATGCATAGCCAAGTGGTACCCTGGTAGCATCACAGCGTGTCATTTCCCCTTTGATTTGAAGACCAGATCTCCTGGAAAAACAATAAAACACAGCTGAATAGTTACATCAAGTGTCTGTAAAGCACTTTCACTATGACGCTGATGCATTAAAAAGCCCAAAACCAACATTGTAAAAGGTGAAACAAAGTTAGATATCACGCCTAAGACCTAGAGCATATCAGGAATAAACCTCGGCAGATGTGCGAAGCATTTCTCCCACACTAAACAGGCCAGAGCAAACAGAAATCCATTTCCAGGTTCTGTCATATCCCTCTGTTTGTTATGTAGTCTTTCACTGAGCCTCAGCACAAGAGATTAAGGGGGCCTGGCTGCTACATCTCATCCCATGCACTGGTGACATGAGGCGAGCACACACACCTGCATAGCACACAGATATTATGCAGCATAACGCACACTTGCACATCTGTTGAGGAAGAGACTGGATGATTTATTTATTAGCACCCAATTAAAACTTCAGGAACAAGAACACTTCAATGGGAATATAAATATCAAATAGAGTAAGCTCTACACGACTATTTAGTCATGCAATCTGGCTTCTGCACCGCGGCACGCCAGAGAGAAAGAGAAGCTGAAGATCAGGAAATGGAAGTGGAAACACTCAGATCTTTTGTGCAGCAAAAGAATCCTTTATTTCACTCTCATCATTTTCACCACCTCCTCTCCCCTTTCTTCTCTCCGTGCTGTAAATGTGATTTCTTTTTCATGTTCTCGGTTTTTTTTGGGGAACGGGAAACAGGGTCGCTATTTCGTTTTGACGGCAGCTCCAACCACGGGATGGGCCAATCGATTGGCCTCGCTTGGTTTAGCGCAGGAATAAATGTTGTGGGCATAGCCAAAGGCTGGAGAGGACTGATTGTGTGGCATTTGTTAAGCTCACCGGGGAGTCAAGAGGAGTATTGTTAGGGTGAATATGGATTTGGGAAAAAAGCTGAAAATGGACTGACTTCTTTTATTGGAATCAGATGCGCACGTGAAGTCATTGTGACTCCAGGTAACTACTGTGCAACAAGCATCACACACCTGATCTGTCAATGTCAATTTTTTCCCCCCGACGCCATCGCGGGGAGAACCAGCCACTGTTTCCGCTGCAGCTCGTCTTACACATAATGCTCCATTATACATCCTCCTAACAGCAGTAGAGGGGTCGTTAATGTGCAGGACACATGGTCCACTTCCTCTTGAATTAATCCATCACGCCTAAGATACTTTTCAGGATAAGTGTCTTCTCTCACACATGATCTGAGATTCATCTGAAAGTCATTACTTAATTAAAAAAGATTAGTATCAGGAGGTTAAGGAAGAGGGGGGAAATCTCACAGCAGGATGAGTTATTTCCAGAGATGTAGACCTCAATTATAGACGGAAAAAATAACAATTAAAAAAAAAAGAAAAGGTAGATTTTACATTATCAGGTATGAACCCAAACTAACCAAAATGAACCTGTCAAGCAGAACAATGCGTTACCGATTAAAGATAATGAGTGTCTTTTTTCCCCCAAATTGGCAAAGGCCATTTCGCCTTCAGGCTCAAGTTTAAGGACGTTATAGTCAAGACTAGTAGACCATCTTGTCAGTTGAATGTCTGCAGTTTTGTTTTTAGTATTGTTGGTTGGTTTAGCATGCAGGTTTCAAAAGCATGCCAGACTGTAAAGTTCACAAACTTTATCCTTTGGTTTTGATGATTCAAAGGTTTTTACCGGAAGACGAATCATCTGCAGAGGTCTATTTCTCCCCAAAACTAATGGACTCATTGATTGAACACTGAATAAAGTAGTTTCACGTTAACAGGGCACCCGGTTCTACGAGCTAAGCTGCGGCTCTCTATAGCTCAGCTTGTTTTCCTGATAACTTAAGATCCACACATCCGATGACAACACGAAGAAAATATTTGGCGGGAAATGTTTTGTTGCCCATCCATGACAACATGAATCTTACATGCTTTCTTCTTCCTTCATACATAATCAACAGATTTTTTTTTTCTCGCAGGCAAGAAAGGAGCTTGGGGAAAGCGTTTCAAGTGCACCTTATGTAGGTGCTGCAAGTAGAAAGGCAACCCTCACTAGCTTCCCAGCAAATAATGCCTATTGTGTTGTTTGTGTTGTGCTGGGAGGAGCTTAAACTCTGTTCACAGTGAGCTTTTTCTTATTTTGCATTCAAAGTTACAACAATAAAAAGTAAGTTTTACAATGGGCAGAAGGTAGAAACTAGAAATTAGAGATAGACCGATATGGTTTTTTCAGGGCCGTTACCAATACCGATTATTAGTAGTCAAGGAGGCCGATAACCGATATTTGGAGCCGATATTCATTTGCAGCAAAAGTGAAAATATTGGCGTCAAAATTTTGAATAATACAAACTCCAACACTTAACTTTGTTTAAATGCCTTTAAGCATATGTTTATTAAACAAACAAACAAAAAGCGCAGGGAGTTCCCAGGGTCAGCAGCATCTCTTATAAAGTTAACTGAAAATTTAAATAAATAAATAAATAACTTCCTGAAGTTTTATAAAGTAAATAAAACAAAGTTAAATAAAATTTGCAAAGAAATGAACTTACAGTGCTGTGGGTGGGACAATGCTGGAGACAGAGTAGTGACTGCAGACAGAGAGGCGCGGCTGCATCAGAGCCAAAATAACCCAGTTTTAAATTGATCTCTTATCGGCCGTCGGAATAAAAAAAAAAAAAAAAGGCCGACGCCGATATGCGTCAAAATGCCGAATATCAGCCCGGCCGATAATCGGTCTATCCCTACTAGAAATACTCCAATAATTCTTCTGAGGATTCTCTCATTTAGGTTACCAAACTATGGACCCGTTTGGCGCTAGCATGCGATCTGTATCTGGATACCTTCTGGACATGACATCCAATCAACAGGCTTCTTTTTTTAATATGTAAATCAGTTGTGCATCATCTTAGCAAACATGGTTTGCATTTCTATGAGGGAAGGGCTTATGAATACAGCCACTACTTGTAGCTTTTGGCAGGCAGCTTAAGCTAGCAGCAGATGCAGAGTTAGATGGCATTTCATCATACTGGGCCGGCATGGGAAGAAAGGGGTTACAATGTACACATTGCATTATATTGGCTGAGATCTAACTGCAACGTGAAGCAATCAGCCTCCCCAGTGTGGTTCTGCTCAGGGTACATTTACACTTTACATTAACATTCCGCTAACCACATGACACATAGAGGTACGGATCTAATGTAATAATGTTAAAGAGTTAATAGTGTTATACTACATATCCACATATGTTTCATGACAGGAAATAAGACCTTACCTCTTTAAGGGTTAATTTGTGTTTTTTTTATCCACACACGAATACATCTGGTCCTGATTTTTCATTAAAATCTGTTCTCATCCTGTTCGACTTGTTTGAATGTGTGTGCTGAACCCGTCATCAGCCTCACCCTTTACAAATTTAGAAAGCGAGCGAGACAGGGAGTGAAAGGGGGAGGAAGTCTTGTTAAAGACTAGTTAAATCACTCACAAAACAGCAGCACATCTGTAAAACTAATGGAAAAGCCTTTCATAACAGGGTGCCTGTCTGACATGCTGGCAGTCTGCCACCCATCAGCAGAGTGTCCTTATTACCTCTGACATATTAGATGTGATATGTTCTGTGGCTCTGGTAATAAACTAGAACCCCCTGCATCCACAGACTCCTCTGACAGGTCCACATCACCAGCATGTTGCATTTGATCCTGTCTGAGCTTCTCTCTCATCCTGTCATTCATCATGAAAGGACAGATGGTCAGATGTGCGAGGATTAGATTGACAGAGGAGGTGTTAATATTTGTTGATGACTTATACATGCCCTCTGTCTCGCTTTCCTTATATATATTCGTTTATGTGTGCGTATGTACCAGCCTGTGCCTCTTTTCTTTAGGTCTGTCTTCAAGTGGACACTTCTCATCACCGAGCTGTCTGTTTGACACAGACTCTCTTCTGCTGCAACCTCAGAGGCGAGACGGGGCCTGTGCAGGGCAGAGGGACCAGGTAAAGATTTGTCAGATGGGCCGACAAGGAAAACCTGCACACAGGCCGAGCTTAGGATGATTTATAGGGCTTATTTCTGAGAATGGTAAAGTGAAATTAATCACGTTCCCACCTGAAATCGCTGCTCAGCAGTGACAAATGACAAGCTGCCAGGGACAGACAGTGAGCCATCCATGAAGCGCTCGCCGATGTGCTCCTTCCTTAGATAGCCTGACCCGGGGTGCTGCCTCGCCAGATGCCCCCCTCTGGATGGCCGGTGCCAGGCGCACTGGGGCCAGCCCTGTCCCCTCCCCCGCCCCCCCAGCTGGGTACCCATGCGGGGGCCTAATGATTTGGGGACAGCCTGCCAAGCAGATGGAGAGTGGAGCAAGGGCTTACCCTGTCAGCCAACGGTGTTGTCTGATGGCCGGGCCAGCGAGGGCCACAAAGCAAGTCGTGCGTTTCCTCCAAGTTCTCGATGCAAGAAGCCAAAATGATGTGGAAGAAGGAAGCATTTCTATTTATTTTACTCAACAGGAAACTACTGTAACACTTTCACCTTCTTTCTTATAATTAAAAAGTTGAAAATATATGCTTATAAATAAACACACCTATGATCATACTTGGCTTCTCTGTTTAAGAGAAAACTTCTACTGGCAGACATCGGCACCGTTCTTAATTGAACACTTTATTAAGTCTTTTTCATTTTAATAGTGAAAACTAAGAATCAACAATTTACCTCCGCACTTGTTTTTCCGACCACAGTAAACCTCACAATTGAAACCAGAGTTCAGAAAAGGAGGAGTGATGTTTAAAGTGTTAGTGTTGTGTTTATGCTGCAGTATAGTTACAGCTGTGAGAGACACACAGCAGCCCAGTGTAATTATTACGAAGCTGACAGATAACTTTCAGACTTGTCAGAGTCGATACAGGCAATAGAACTGAGGAAGTATTTTCTGTTCTTATCTATGCTCTTGGATTCTGACAGGAGTTCAAAATCCCCTCTAGAAGAATACAGACATGGCTGCGGATGATGACTGCAGCCTATCTATCCAACGTGTCAGTGGACTGAGCTTTTCACTTCATTTATATTTTTTTTTAACCCGGCTATCTTTACACATCCAGCTTTAGGTTTGTTTGTGTGTCTGTGTGTGTGTGTGTGTGTGTGTGTGTGTGTGTGTGTTTTTTTGTACAATGAGCTGGCACAACCTTTCACCATCTATATGCAAGTCCCTCGTAAACTGTGAAAGAATACAATTTGTTTGTGATGATCATTTCCTGTCAAATCACAGCGAAGACTTTGGAAATTATACTCATTTACAATAAGACTGTAACTATTTGTACTGATAACATTTTAAGCAACAGTTGAAGCTTCAAGGTCTCATACATAGAATTCTGTAGAGACATAGAAACCTGTAACTAACTGTAGGGCTGCAACTAGTGACTATTTTTCTTTTGGTTAATCTATCGACTATTTTACTGATAAGCCAAGAGTCGGTCGTCTTTCAGTCGAAAGGTTGGCGGTTTGATCCCCAGCTTAACCTAAATGATCATTTCATTTGAGTTTATTTTATTTTGACAAACTGTTTTGACTCATTCACACTTATTGAATGGGATTTCTAAGGAAGCAGGCAGACGACTTCATGGCTCGTTGAGTGTATTAAACAGCTATGAGGACAAAAGATATTAAAAAGCTCTCTCTACTAATGAATAGACAACACTCACGGTGGTTTGGCCTTTTCTGGTCCATCATCCAGTGTTGTCTCTTCAGGTGCTCGTGCGTAGCACCAGTGCTATGCCAGCAAAACTTTGCACGGGGTACAAACTAGAACTGTCAACGAATAGTCTAAATTCGAATATGTAGCCAAATTGTAATAAAAAACGGATATTAAAATTAATTTTCGATGTGAAAAAATCGGCAACACCACGGCTGTCTTGCAAGCTCTCATATGTCCTCGTGCACACTCTCTTGGTTACGGAGCATCTTTGAATGCATCACAACGTCACTTTGTAGTTAATAATTAACTCACTGAAAAGAGCTAATTGCAGCACAGCTTGCTCGGAGCGCTGAATGTCCCTCCGTTATACTGTGACCTAATTATTTTGTTTATTTTGGTGTAGGAAGCCTTTGTTGATCTTTTAAAAGGCATGTTTATGTTTAAATAAATATATCTTTGCAAATATGTTTGTCTCGCGTTGTATTGGTATACCCTTTTGAGGACACATTGCGCAAAAATAGATTAATAGAATAGTTCATGTGTTTTTTTTAGAAGGAATAATCAAACGTCATTTTTGGCTAATAATTGACTGCACTAGTACAAACCACCTTTTTGTTTTGTGATCATTTGAAGTACTCTCATACTTTCGAAGCCATGGGCCTTTGGAAACGTTCACTCTGAACAGAGTCGGACTCTGCTGCTGCCGCCTGCCTGCGCTCAGCCGACCAATGAGTCGAGTCCAAAACGACTGACATCATGACGCAGAAGAACAACCATGAAAAAGCTTGCGTCGGTTTAAAACAAAACGCATTTTCAGCGTCAATGTCATCGATGACGTCGACTACTCGTGGCAGCCCTAGCATGAAGTGAGATCAGTTTGTACATATAAGTAGGAATCTATGTGCACACCAAAATGGGTCATTTTTAAAATACTTTTTCACTGATTCCTACAATGCAGCTCAAAATTCACGTGTTTGCTTCTCTGCACAGTAACAAGCCTCATGACATTAATACATTGAGTACACTTCACTGCCGTGACCACTGAGCGAATCCATCAATTCATTATTAAATTCATCTGTACTCTGTTATTGGATTGCCTTCACCCTTACTATAGAATGATCATTAAGAAGAATGGGTGCTCCGACTCAGACGTTTGTGTCCATGGCTACATGTGTGCACTCCACAGCTCTCCGGGTACTGTACATTATTTGCAGAGGGGATGCAGCACTGTGGATCAGGTTATTGTGTGCTCTGACATAGTTTTGACCTTCTGACTACTCAGTGTAGAAGCAAGTGAGCACATATGGTGTAGGGCAGTGTGTTCGGCACTCTGTTTACATTATAGCCCTGTAAAGAAATGCTAGCAATGTAACCTTGAATTAAAATTCTTAGGTATGTTTCTAGCTTTTATTAACGGGACGTTATTGATGTACTTTTTGCATTCATGTTTGTCCTTCCTGTTGTTGTTGGACGAAGCCGCCGGTTCAAGAGTTATGTTATGTCGCTGAACATTAGGAACAACATTTATTCATGCTCAGTTCAAGCTTTTGTTCGGTGTACAACATTTAGCCGGCCATTCCGGGGAAAGCAAACAGTTCCTCCCTCATTAATGTCAGCGGTGACATTGCAACAGTGCTCGGGCCTATTATTTCCCATAAGGCAGGTTAAGCCATTTATTGCCCTGAACGATAATGTAGACATTAGTGGCCGTTGATTGAATGTCCATGTTTCCCTGTTGTTCTGTTTAGAGGAGCATGTGCACATGAAAAATGAGTCCCCTAAAAACCCCAAAGCAGTCACCTACAACATGGTTTCACTCTCTGCCATGAAAATAAATAATCTTTACCCTTGACAGCCACATAATTAATAGTGATGTGTAGCAGGTCCATTTCAACGGACCCACTTAATCTAATTTTGTTTCCACTCTGCGATTTGTAAATTACTGCAAAATGACGCGCCATTTACCACTGTCTCTGTCTGCGACAATGGCCATTTTTCTTCCCGTGTAATTCTCTCTGAGCCGAGGATTGTAAAAAAAGAAACACTCATCCTTCCTCCTCCTTCCTCTTCTTCTCCTTCTGCCGCTCTCCAACTCCCTAACTCCCCTCTCTGCTTTTGTCTCCAATTTAGCAGCATCCGAGGCCGCCGAGACCCTCTCGCACATTAGCTTTTTTACAGCTTCTCCAGAACACATATGAGCGCTGATCTAAAATGTCAGCGCTACAAATGCCTCGTCTACATCCCATTATTTGCCGATAAATGTTAAGCGTTTACATTCATACAGTGTAACACTGACATTTGAGAGCGAGGAGTGAGAGTGTGGCCGGGTGATTTGCCGCGCCATTACGTATCATTTGTGAACATGCCACCACATGAAAATCATCAAGTAGTCCAAAGAGCTGTTTCCCTTTGCGCGCTGTCCAGAGAATTGCAGAGAAATACTTCACATGCTGAGCCACATAAGGGGTGGTTGTGGCTCAGAGGAAGAGTGGGTCGCCCTCCAGTTGGAAGGTGAGCGGTTCAATCCCCAGCTCCTCATGTCTACACGTCAAAGTATTCTCGGGCAAGTTACTGAACCTCTAATCTCTGTTTGGGACATGGATTTATGGTGCAGGCAGTGTTCTAGTTTCAGTTTGTAGTACACTTGTAGTCCGAGTAGTATTGACCAATCACATATCGGCAGGTTGCGGCGTATGCGGGAAGTCAGTGTGGAGAGCAAAAGCAGGTGGAACGTTATCCGCCGTAATGACATCCCGGCTCCCATCAGCGTCATCTGACAATGATTTAGCTTATTAATCTCTATAAACAGACATCTGCATGCTAACAGCTAACAATCTGTTCTACATCTAAAATTCAGCTTGAGATAAATTCACCTGACGCTGTGTCTCGACAGCCGTTCAGAGTTTAAATTTCCCGACATCCTCGAATGGATCAGATCGATCCGACCTGCATTCAACAATCTGCATCATGACGTTGAAATTTCGGCAAAGGTAAGACCCGTTAACTAAAGTGAAACACAAGAAAAACTGTTTCTTTTTCGGGTTAATACCGCTAAAGTAAGCCAGAGTAAGGCCTTGCTAACTGGACTGTAAACACTGCATCGCACGGAAAAGTAAGTCTTGGCTGGAACCGCTGGCTGAACATGCCCGGACATGTTCTGTCTTCAGACTGTAGCCGCTGGGTTCAGAGTTTACCCTTGTGCATAAATGTGACTGCCCTACATGTAGTGTAGAGTGCCTTCAATGGTCAGAAGACTTAAAAGGCTCAACCTAAGTGCAGCCTATTGACCATTTAACATAAAAAACATAATAGAAAGTAATGAAAGGGAAAGGTTACACTAGCCTCTGTAAAATGAGCACAGTCTGTTTAATAAGGAGCCAAATACCACTGGAGCATGACTAAGGAAATGTTTGCGAGCTATTACTCAACATGAAGTGGCAAAAATGCCTCTCTCCAAAGAATTATTTTGCTGCATGATATCACATTTCATCTTCAGAGTCTTTCTGTTTGACACTGTACTTAACTTTCAATTTGACTTGCTGCTGACATTGCAGGACCGCCGTAAAGTGTTAACATTTGAAAAATGAAATGCCTTAGCTTTGGAATAATCCCACTGTTTTTTCCTATTGTACTTTCTAACACTCTCTGTATATACCCGTGGGCTGAATTGTAGGAACAGACGTCTTGTCCGTCCTCGCATATCGCAAAGGGTATGGCACCTCGCCAAAAATAATGGTGCACTAAGTCTTGCCTTCCTCCTTTCTGGGAGGATTAATGAGGCAAAGCGAAATGTTTGAACAAACCCCTTGGCCCCGAGGAGAGCGGGGCCTTGACCTGACTACGGCTCACAATGTCAACTAGGTGGACTGTCAATTTTTACATGCCACAGAAGACTGATGGAGCCTGACAAACGCCACCAAGTAAGAGAAAATACAATTAGCAGGCTCGTTGGACAGGGCAGGAGGCACCCATTTATTTAAAATGTTGGGTGACAGCTACTTGCTGCTGCCTCTCAGTTTCTGCTCTGTGCCGTGTGTGTGTGCGCGCCTGAGTTTGTGTGTGTAGCCTGCCGTATTTGGATCTGACCTTCTTTATCGATGCAAGTGGAAACCGCCTCCGTGTAGTTTAGTGGATAACTGTCTTCATCCTCAGGCAGAAGTGGCCACACTGCCTGGTAGCATTCAATCCTTAAATTAGGCCCTATAATAAACAATTATCTAAGTGGGACGTGCACGGGGGGAAAGCAACTTCTGGGAGAGATAACTAGGGTTGTAGAGAACATTGATTGATTGAGTATCTTTTGGCCGATTCCTCCCTGGCTTTCTTATTATCCAATGACAGCGAGAACAAAATCAGTTTATTTAAGAGGGCTTCCCCCCTGAGAGAGCGACGGGAAGGAGAGAACATGATAACTAAAAGACAAACACGGTAAGTGAAGGATGAGGTTACAGAGAGAAAGAGAGGAGGAGAGGAGGAGTGAGGAGAAGGAAGGAAAGTACAAGAAAAAGAAATGTGTTTCCAGCACAACCACGGCAGCACGGGGACGATGAAAGCCATGTATCGATTGGTTGGAAAGAACTGTAAAACAAGGTCCTGCCAAGCTGGGTGGCTATTGTAAATGACAGCAAGAGAAATGTTCGCCTGTTGTTTTGTTTTCAATGATTCTATTTCAGGGTTACAGCCAGTAGCCACACCGCCCTACTTCAGAGGAACAGCATCTCAATAGAAGGCTGCAGTCGACAGGCCACACAGACGAGGCATGTGTGCGTCTGTGTGTGTGAGGCGTGTGGGGGCGGGCTTTAACAGAACACAGGCAATTGGACGACGTCTCTCAGGGACTGTGATGCGGCCAAACAAGAGTCTACTGAGGATGGAACTTGAAAGAAAAGACAAATTTGTCAGACTTGAAATGAAAAGGAGTGAGAGTTACTCACACTCAACCCCCCCCCCCTGCTGCTGGCCTCCGCCGCCCACACATGTACACCTTTGTCAATTGCAATTCCTCCTCACATCACAGGAAATAACTTAAAGGGAGTCGATAATCACAGCTGACATTGAATGTACAGATGCTTTCATGACCAACACTAAAAGAGAGATGTGTCTTACACCTGCTGGTGTAACTGTATCACAATAGCAGGTTTGTACCTTTGACCAGGCGCTTACATAAGACCTGTTATCTCTGCTTGCAGCTAAATATGGTTAAAAGGTATAGGGCAAAAGGATAAAGAAAAATTCACGCAGTTTCTGTGTGATAGAAAAACTCCCACAATCAGAGAAGTGACACTTTAGTGTGGTCAAGAAGAACAATCTGCACCAACACTTGACAGCGAATGTAGGTGCATTTACAGAATCAAACCAAGACATCTTTATTAAACTCATGCTTGTGCTCGAGCATGAATCATATCTGTGTTGATTTCCCTTTAAAGTCACTTTGCACGTCTTGCTTCAAGACGCGCGTTTTATTTTAAACCTCCATAGCAACAAGAGTCCTGACTTTTAATCGTTCAGCTTTATCTTGATTACATTAGTATGGCCAACTTTACCAACTTTCAAATCACGTCTTAAAAGTTACTTTTATTCCTTGGCTTTTAACCCAGCGTGAGAGTTGCGTCGTCTCTGATTGTGTTTTTTATTCCTGCTTTTTAGTTTCACTGTGCAGCACTTAGGTGCACTTTGTTTGTTTTTTAATGTGCTATATAAAAGTGGATTGGATTGGATAATCTTTCGTCTTAAAGTTCCCGTGAAATTGTCACCTTTTCACGAGTATCCGGCCCAATAATGACAAAAGAGTTTTATGATTATTTAAATGATATTTTAGGGTTTGTTATTTCCTGGAAAGCATAAAAATGTTGTCATCCTGCACTCAGAGACATATACCAATTTGTAAAAATGTTATTTTTAAGTCCCTGCCCCGTGACCCAGCAGTACAAGGTCAAACTGTTGCTGTGCTCGAAATCGGACACTACATACTACTAGAGATAGACCGATATGGTTTTTTCAGGGCCGATACCGATTATTAGTAGTCAAGGAGGCCGATAACCGATATTTGAAGCCGATATTCATTTGCAGTAAAAGTGAAAATATTGGCGTCAAAATTTTGAATAATACAAACTCCAACACTTAACTTTGTTTAAATGCCTTTAAGCATATGCATCAGAGCCAAAATAACCCTGTTTAAAAAAAAACAAAAATCAAAAAAAAAGGCCAAGGCCGATGCCGATATGCGTCAATATGCCGAATATCTGCGCCGATAATCGGTCTATCCCTACATACTACATACTATATACTACATACTAGCATAACTAACATAACCCGCCAAGAGGAGAAAGCTGCTTCTTTAGCTATAGCGCCTCCTTCTGCCACCTGCCATTTCAACTGCCGTTGTGACGTTCTGGCACTTTGCATTGTGGGATACAGTAGGCGAGGTAGACTGGCGATGCATACAGGAGATTTCTTTCTAATCAGTACGACATCCGAGTATTTTTGGTGCATTTTGCTTTTGTTTACATACTGCATACTACATCTGGGCCAAATCAGTACTGCTAGTATAGTATGGCATTTGGAACACAGCCAGCGTCTCTGTTTGAGTGTTCTAACATTGAGCTCTATTGGCTGCTGTAAACGTCAATCATTATCAGCGTCTTGTCCCTCCCTCATTTCCTGCTTCTACAGGAAACACATTCAGAATCAAACAGCACTCTGCTGGCTGTTTATAGTAACTTTAAGCTGGTAAAATATTAACATAGGTAAATATCTCAACATCCATTGGATGAAATGGTACAAACTTTTCATGGTCCTCAGAGAATATCTCCCACTGACTTGGCAAACCTCTGGTGCCATTATGAACCCTATCTCAAAACAAAATGTGTCCTCAATCGGTGATTATAGTCTTTGTTACAGATGAACAGAATGTTCTCTTAGCTCAAAGTGTATTTTCTTCCTCAAGTCACTTTCAATATATTTATCATTTACCAAACATCCTGCTTATTAAAATCTAAATGTAAATGAAGGCGAGATGTTTGTACTTAAAGGCCATGTCTGTCAGTTTTAAGCATATGATTTATTGTTAATTAATTCATATTTTAGTTTCGATTAAAAAGAAGCATTGGTGATTCAACCTTTCAGATATAATCCAAAAATATTAATGAATTACTTTGGAGATGTGTCACTTAATTTGAAATTCAAATCTTGCACCTTGGTGGAGTGCCAGCACTGTTGTTTACATTTGGATATTGGTTCTGCCTTTAATTAAACACTACAGTCTGATTTAAGCAGCTTGAGTTAATGTACTATTAGTATTCTCTCTCCCAAATATCCAGAATGATTGACTCGCACAGATTGAAGTTATATTAACAGGCTGTTTTACATGTCCCATGGTGCTCTTCTCACAGTGGGGCTCTTAATCCGGCCCTTTAGGTGTCTACTTATGTGCTTTTATGGATGATGGAGCCAACATCGAGCCCACGCCTGTGGCACCTACAGCCTTTGCCTTTTTCCATTTGCACTTCCTTCTTGGGTACAGCAATACACAATTTCCACACAAAAGCCTTATGTAATGACAGTGAGAGAGGTTTCTATTATTTATACAGGTGGAATGGTTATTTAAAAGCACCCGACCCCCTCCACTTTTTGGTCTCCTCAGTTGTTATCTCTCCTGTTTTTACCACCCAATTCTCTATTTCCTTGCTGGTTGATTTTCTGCATTTTCAGAGATGGCTGATGTGCGTGTTTGCATTTTTGCATGAGCATTTCCATGACAATGCTCAGGGAAAAAACATGGAGCTCCTTGCATTTTAAGTAGGTGAGGTCCCTCTCTCTCGCCATGCAGCCATCTCCTTAAATGAATATTTGCACAGTATTGATTAGCATTAAACCCACAGCAGTGTCTTTCATTTGCATGTGGCAGCCAGGGATCATCACGGAGGAGGGGGAAAAAATGATAAGGGCTTCGTAAAAATGGGGGGGAGATAGGAAAAGTGAGGGGATGCAAGAGAAGATGGAATGTAGGTTGCGTGGGTGGTGGCAAAGATATCAAAAAAATCTTTTCTCTCAACAGGGCTTCCCTTAATAATCCAGCCATTATCTTGTGTTTCTCTGCCCACCAATGGGCCTCAGACTGCCATGCTATGCAATCTGGCCCTCATCAGTGCAGACAGCCAGATAGGGAGAAGAAGCAGTGAGGCTGGCAGAAGTGTAAGGGGTTGCAGTGAATGGTTGGCCGGGCACCTCGCTGTAGGATACCAGAGAGATAATAATGTGAGGAGGCAAGCAGGAGCCATGTATGTCTTGCAAAAGAATAATTGCTACCCTTTCAACAGCCATTTCTTAATTGGCCTGGCTGTTGTTGAGGGGAGCTTGGAGAGGAGACGAGTGAGAGACAGACTGAGAGGAAGGGATGGAGAAGGAGTTAGAAGAGGAGGCAGAGAGAGCACCCGCTTCTTTTGTTATCCTTTCATTAAATGGGCCTTATCAGGTTCAGCTTCAGAGGGCCAAACAGTAGGTCAGTAGGAACATGTTATCTATTCTAATCATTCTAAACAGGGAAGCATCCCAGATTCATGCACTATGTTAGTATGGAGTAGGTAGCTGATATAGCATATAGCAGCTGATTTACCTCATGACCTAAAGTTTTCAGTTAAAATGGGTTATGTAAATTATTATGTAAAATTGTCCATTGCCACTTGATACATTAAATGTCAAATGCATGCCTGTATATCTACTTGGGCTGTCACTCAAGATTCAACATATCATTCAAACCTGGTGAAATGTTAAGAGTCGTGTGCCTTGTATTCCAACAGATGGCGATAACACGCTGCCTGCTGCAAACTAACAAGCCAAGTTTGTTAACCTTTCCTGCTTCAGCGCCCCGACCGTATTCACAAAGCACAGGGGAGACTTATTGTTGTTCTGCTCCGGGGCCGAAGCTGTAGCTAGCATCGGGGCTAACTCCCGTTACTTTAATACGCCAGCAGCATGCAGCAAGCAAGACACTGAGGCGCAGCTTGAGTATTAAGGAGTCGTAAGCTTTATTCTGCACAAACACAGCCTAAACTGGATATTAGTTCTGTTGTTTATAAAGCTGCCGATGCCTCTGTTCTCTGCTCTTCCGCTGCTGCGGTCCCCGACTCTTCACGTAACTTGTGTGCACACACTTCCGTTCTCTCTCACTCGCTCGCTCGCTCTACCACCCCACTCTCATGCACTTAGCACTTCCCAAAACAGAGCTACGCTTCTTGTATAAGACCGTGCTACATAACTGATCATCTCAGCACCAACTCACCTCAGAAGCGCTGTATGTACCGCTACGTACCCAATATGCCTATGGCCCACTGATGAAAGCCTTTGCATTTGCAGTAGGCTATATTGTATGTTTATGGACTGGGTGTCTGTGGCGACCTTTGCGGAAAAAATCACAAGCAGCGCCCAATCAGTGACGCGTTTTCCATCAGCCAGCAGTGGTTGGTCTGCCAGAGAGAGTAGGCGGAGCTAAGCGTCTGCTTTTCCGGTTTCTGTAAACATTGCAAGTAAACAGTAATCTACTATGGCTGAACAAACAAAGAAAAGATCGATGGCTACAGATACAACTTCAAAAATAAGTGAAAATACAAAGAAAAAGAAACAAATCCGACACTAAGATTAAGTTAACAAACAGTCTACAAACGAAAGCGAGGAAGATCAAGAGTTAGAACCATGTGCTCCCGTAATTACCGATTATCGCAAGTGGGTGGCGCTCATGAGCACAAAACTGAAATATTTGAGATTGTATCTTTAACATAAAATCTCATCCTGCTTTCTTTAACAATCATATCACTCACTTCAGCAGCGTGCAGTTAATCGCTTCGTCTGACACCTACCCCCGCCGCCAGCAGTTTCAGGCATTAAAAATAACTATATGAAAATAATTAATCTTGTCGCTGATGGTCTGGTTTGCTTTTGTGGGTCATATAGAGTCATCAGAATTTATTTCAGTCTGATCATAACTAGTGAAAAACTCCTCACAGGAGCTTTAAAAAATAAATAACTAGTTGAAATGCAGATAATTAATTAAAAAAATGGTCGAAATATGAAAATAGTTTAGTTTATATTTGAGAAATGTGGAAAAGTGTAACAATAAATAGAAAAAGCAGCAAAGTTTGAACTGGTTCATAAATAAATCATCACTTTTATGAAGCATTTGTCTTTAAAGGTTTAGTGAAGATTCTGCTGTAATCAATGTCAGCAGATGAAAAGAACACTAGATCAATGTGGGGTAATAAATAAGAAAAATATATAAATAATCAAACAAATATAAATGCCTAGTTTTATCATATTTTATTTTATTTTCCCCGTTTTTGACCAATAAATCTCTTCTTCTACAATGGTATTTTTTGCATCTGTCTGTTGCATTTGCAATGAACCAATATTCACATTACAGTGCAGAAACTCTCTTAAAATCTCTGTTTCATTTGAACAGTATCCTGGCTCCTCTCTGCCTGTTTATGCGTCTCCTTTTCTTTTTTTTCCTCTATACTTTCGTGTCATGCCAAAACAAAGAAACACTGTGCAACACCACCAACATGAAAAAGTTCTCCTGAGCCATCGGTGGTGGTTTTGAATTTTCATTTACAAGAAACAGCTCTTCACACCCCATCTTAAGCCAGATTGAGTCGCCTGGCCCCTCCACATCAGCCACACCTCTGGTTGGAAATATAGATGAAGTACCCAGCAGCAGTTCTAATGCGCAGGCTGCAAACAACAAGGCGGAGAGAGAAAGAGCTCAGCATGTGGGATTTGTTTAGGGATGATATGTTACGGGTTTTATTTGTATCCCCAGCATCATCCACAAACATTTGCATTGTTTGTAAAGACTATGCTGAACATATGTGCCTTGAATGCAGCAGTGTTTTGTGAAGCTTTTGTCAGGAAGAAGAAGAAGATGAGGGAAATGGAAAGACATATATTAAAACGTTGATCAAATCGTTAAATAAAGTAGCAGTACTTACACTAAGATGAAATTATTATTAATTCTTTTCCTGTAGAAAAACATACTTTTAGACATCCTCCCTTGTATCTCCTGTAACAAAAGAGCACGCTGTGGTCACGACACATACAAGTGTGCGTCTGTAATTTCATTATGTATTCTGAATTCTGCTTTTTTTTTTTTAGTATCTGTATTCCTACAAAATCTTCTAAAGGGTGCACAGGTTCTATCTTCACTTAAATGTTTATGCTAATGTGAAAACCTCTTCTGTTTGCCCTTTTTTGTTGGGCCAGTTGTGTAACTTTAAAATCAATTCTTGAGTGAACCGGAGGCCTGCACTCTGCTCAAGTACAGGCTCTGGAATTCAACAGCACACAAGCCTCAGACAGCTTATTCAATAGCTCTTCTGGAAGTTTCTCACCACGGAGAGCCCGGTCTTTGTCGAGGGACTTTGCAGAACCTTAAACTGGAAGATCTGACTTCCAGATAGTGAAAAAAACATGTATGTGCAACTTGATGTCTTGTTGGAGTAGCACTTGGTGTTTCTGTTAGTATCCTAAAGGAGGGTGTAAATAAAGTGTTCATGTTCTGCCTGTTGTAAACAACAAAGCAGGTACATTTCTGGACTATGCTTTCAGTAGTGTACTAGTATAGCACTATTTCTTTTATAGTCATGGACTAAATGTTTTCAATTATGTTACAGTTACAATTAAAGTAACATACTACCATCATGTCAATACACAAGCAACTACAATATAAATCAAAGAAACCATTACAAGTACCTCTGTTTTCTGCATACATATTTGAGAAAGACATTTTTTGAACCCGTACAGATATGAAAAGGTTACACTTAGTCCACCCTTACAAAGTATACTGTCAAGTTCAAAGTTAAGGCAAGGTTCTGAAGGTCTGGAGAGCCATAAGAACCAACCAAACTAAGAACAGCATTTCCTTGAAAAGAGCGTGGATGTTGTCATTTGACTTGTTTGAATGATGTTCGACTCATCGTGTGCACAGCTGCATTGTGGTTAGATCCAACGTTACCGGTCTGTGATCCAGCAGGAGCTGATCATGTCGTAGCAGCAGACGTGCAAGACTCCACTGCCGTACTTTTTTAAATACTCGCATAGTCGATGCTTTTCGGATTTCATGTGGGACTCGAAGCTTTTTTGCATATCTTGCAAGTCGCCTCATATCTGTTCTTTGGCCCTGCCAACCATTCCATTTATTTTGCATCTCGAAGCCAAATTTCCTTGAGCTTGCATTTTCAATCGGTTCGTGAATGCTTGCGTATTACGCTGCCGTAAATGCAATGAACTGTCACGTGAACAAGCAAATCCACAAAAAAATGTATAAAAAATCATAAAAAGCTAAACTACACAGATTATATTTGTATTCACACATCTCAGTCAATGTGACGTATTAAATTTAAGACCTCTCACAAGTAAAAATAAGACTTTTCAAGACCTTAATATTCAGAAATCTAATTTATGTGGACACCCTTTTTGGAAGCTAGCAGCTATGTTGTTACAGGATGTGAGGGTGTGTTGTCATGATGTCAATATAAATCAGACTGTGTGAACCATGCCATTTTAGCTAACCCATGTCTTATTATCTCGTAGATGATGGTAACCTAACCGTGTAATGTCTACCTAAGCATCAGTACTGTATTGAATTTAAGTTATCCATCATAAAAGCTAGCATCATGCCTTGCAGGGACGGTAGCATAATGCTAATTTCAACAAAAACACGAACAAACAACAAGAAAAGATTAATCTGATTAACCGTAATAAGTGTTGTTGAAAGACTTTAATAGTGTTTTCTGCCCTGCCTTACATTTCCTCTCGGGCCGAAAAGAACCAAAATGAGTCAACACAATCTGAATCCATTTCGGACCTCCTTGGGATGATCCACCTTTCCAATGGACGATAATGGCCGAGGATATAGCTCCACTAACCCGTGCGAATGGTGCTGATAACAACTGATAACGCACATTTACTGGAGTGCAAACATTCAGAGCCGTTCCTGACAGAGAGGAGAGAGTCTCTAGCATGGAGGGATGGGTGTAGTAGTTGTTGAGTCTTCTCTGCCTTGCACCTCTGTTGCCCCGGGAGCAGTAGCCATGGATCTGCTCTTCAAACAGGAGATATTTCACACACATACATGCACTCACACACACGATTGCATGAGCAGACTAGATGCACAGAGGCAGATAAACCCGGCCACAGCCATGTCCACAGACCAAAAATCATTAATTCACTTGGTTCAGGTTGCCGGATGGACTGTTTTTAAAAATCCTAACTTATAACAATCATTCTGAATTTCCCCTCTGCTCTGTTTACACCGCAAATTCTCCAGGCTTGTTTTGGCAGGTTAAGTGATGATTCACCGAGCCCTCCTCTAAACAGAATAAATCTGAGTCATATTTGATTTTCTGGGATAGAGGAGACACTTATGGAAAAAGACAGGTTGTGTACTATGGATCATTCTGTTGTCAGGCCTCAGGACAGAGGTACAAACCTGCACGTCATACCAGAATAAATAGACGACATCATTTACGAAATAACCGCATGGTAAAGCCTTTTGGAAAATCCTGTGAGAATTAAATACTTGACAAATAAAAAGTACTGAGGTTCCATTTTCACTTGTCCTTATTTGCATGTTAATGTCCATGTTAACAAACAGCGCCTCCCTCTATGGTTCACTCCAGGTTCACTCCCACGTGCACGGATTAGAACTAGGGATGCACCATATTGGATTTTTTGCCGATATCCGATATGCCGATATTTTACAACTCATTTAGCCGATTACCGATACCGATATTTTTTTCCCGCACACCTAATTGCAGAGATCATCAACTCTCTTCTGTATTGGAATTAGCGTACAGTATAATGGTGATACTCTTATCACATTTGTTACAACGGTCGGGGTGACGGGTCTTGTGATGGTTAATCAAGTTTGTAGTGTTGAAAGACTTTGCCTTGGCTCCTCCTCGCATCACCGAAGCTGAGCAGTCATTAAAAATAGCAGTTTTGCTATCTATTTCGGACACTTTGAAAAACTTCCACACCACGGACATTTTGGCTTCTAACTCTCTCATGCTGCAGGTAGACACACGTGACGTCATCACGCTGCGCAGCGCAGGTCTTCTTCGCGTCGGGGACATTGCGCTGAGGTCGGGCATTTAATCAAGTATGCAGCAGCCCATTATTTTATAGGTTAATTATATCGGCGGATATTGGCGTGTTGGCATTTTTAAGCCAACGTGCCGATACCGTTAACGTGCCGATAATATCGTGCATCCCTTATTCGAAAGTAAAGCATAAAACACATACAATAGACATGTTCATATTGTTTTAACAATATATATTGTCATATTGCCCAGCCCTAGTAAGGACGATCAATAAACAATTACTAGGCAAATGTGAGTATGCCCTTGCTCTTACCTTTAGCCTTCACGAGGTAAGATGTTTTCTTGACACTTCAGAAAATCTGAGCTTCAACAGCTTGCACTTTTGGACATGGGTTGAAGTTTCAGTTGCTATGCCGTTGACTGGATGTGTCTTAATCGCATGAATGGTATCCCTGCACTGTTTGGGAATATTGGCCACATTTGGAATACAAGTCTGCATGTCTAAAAACAGCTCATTAGAATTCCGATGTCGGCAGAGTCTGTAGGAAGTCTTGTCGTCTCCCTCTTGCTGAGATGTGAAGGAGATAGTTAATACCCTTGTTAAGTTTTTTTTTTCTCAATTAATTTCCCAAATTATCTCAACCTCACTTGGGATGTTCAAATCAGTGGACAGTGGAGAGGTGGCAGGGAATTAGGAAAGAAAGGTAGTAAGCTCGACTCAAACACGGCAAAGCTTGTTAACTAGAGGTGAGATGGTATTTGGTGATATAATATTGGGAACAGTAAACACTTTCAGTTGAAAGACATTGTGTATCAGTGTGGTTGTCTTTAATATCAAATTCCATTCAGACAGTTTTTCTAGACTCACATATTCAGTTGCACATAACTCCATTAAACACTGTTTTCATTGGTCATGTATTCATGCGTTGTCTGTGGTGTCCTTCTCACTATTCAGTTGGCTGATTGAGTGTTTTTCAAGCACTGCGAGTCTTTATCTCTCCTATCTCGCTGTTAGTGAAGCCTTAATGACTTTGCTCAGCTGCTACAAGAGCAATGGAACACGTTTCCACAATTTTAGTGCACTAAAGACCAAAAGCTGTAGATGATCTTTTTCAGACATTGAGTATTATTTCTGCACTGATTACCTAACCCACTCCCAAATGGACCTTATGAAGAACATGCAGAGAGCAGCTCCTTAAAATCTGAGTCAGACCTGAACATTTAAATAAACTGTCTTTAATTGGAGTTTGCATTGACGTAATTCCTCGATCAAAGCGTTTATATGGAAATTAGACAGAAAGAAAACCTTTAAATTTCTAAATGCCATAGTACAATACAATTTAGATGTGCAGAATGTCCGTGAAACATAAGGATACCCGATGGCTAAATGTATGCAGTCCGCACAGGTGGAGCCTTTCAAGCTAAAGCTCTTCCTCGGGCAGCACTGACCAGATAAAGGCACGCATACAAGAGAGAGGGAGCTGAAAGGATGTCAGAAGCATACATCTGCACAATACCTAATGCAAGCTGCTGTACTAAACTGTACCAGGTTTAAACATAATTTTGCAATCCGAGCATGTCTAATACTGTCTAACACAGAAGCAGTATAAATAGAAAAGATTCCACCTTTTGCTTGCAGCCAAACACATGAATCATAAGCAGAATGCAGGATTTAAAAAATTTGGACCAAAGAAAATGCTAAAATCTGCTTTGCCAGACAAAGCCGAGCAAGAGCTGAGCAAGAGTCATCTTTCTGAAGGACTCGGAGCATTCGTGCACGTTCGCTGTTGAGGCTGTTGGTGTTCCCCGCCTTAGCTTGACATGAGGTCATCCTGCTTAAGTGTTAAGCCACTGTGTTATAGGTTGAAAGAGAGAGAACAGCAGGGGGGGGATGGAGAAGTTGGAATCAACAGTATTTGCTATCGTGGCCACACCTGAAGGGAAGTGATGACCTGGCTGTTTGTAGACTGCTACAGTTTGTGTATGTGAGAGAGATATAAAGATAAAGAAAGAGCTGCCGTGGAAGGCATATTTATGCGTGCAGCGCCGTGTTTGTGTGGGTTATTTTACCAACAGTGTTGTGGGGAAGGGGCTTGGATGAATTTCCGTTTCCAGAGAGAGAGTGAAGGCAAAAGAGAAAAGGTTTTGATTGAGTGCCCGCTGAGGTCCCATCAGATGTGGCTTAAAGGAATAAAGGATTCATTTGAAGGAGGGTGAGAAAGATTACATACAGTCCTCACATCTATCCAAATCCCTTCCAAATCCCTCTACATCACACTTATCAAGCCATGTGCAGTGCGGTATACTAACTCTCATTGGTCTTATCACAAGGCTACCATGTATCATAGTTGTCTGGCGGAGGTGTGACTTATTCCACAATACACTTTGGATCATGTACGCCAGTCTGCAAAGGTTGCACCCACTATGTGCGCTTTCTGAAAATGCCAAACTTTAATCACAAAGGTACTTTCAACAAATGCCAGGATTGGTCATCCAGGCATTCCAGAACCTTCATTACGGCGCAGTCAAAGAAACAGAAACCATGAGGGAGGATCCATTTCTAAATTCCTACAGCGTTTACGAGGAACACTTGTTAAACAGTACACATGTATTGGTAAGCACACTAAAAACCCCTTCGGCACAGCCTTAAGCTTTCTTTTCTGTCTTTAGGGCACTTCAGTCTGGCCAACAGTGCCCGGACTAAGTGCCTCATACCAACACATGTCAGTGCTATATTATTTACAGGCAGTTTAATGCAGCTTGTGCTGACATTTTACAGAAAACATGAAATATGTGTCTGAAAAATTTTTGGCCATTTTTGACAGCATTACTGATGTAGACTAGAGTATTGGCCGATATCGAGTACCCTTTCATTATCGGCCAACCACAACCCTGATTGTGGAAATGTTGCCTACTGAGGTATAGGGCTGTCAACGAATATTCTTCATTCAAATATATAACCGAATTGTAATAAAAAACGGATATTGGGATATTCAAATTAATATTCGGTGTGCACTACCACGGCTGTCTTGCGAGCTCTAGCGTGTTGTTATCGTATGTCCTTGCACGCACTCTCTTGGTTACGGAGCATCTTTGAATGCACACAATGTCACGTTATGCTATGATACGTTCATAATTAACTTAAGTCTTGCTGAAACGAGCTAAAACAACAACCGTGTGGCGTGTGGTAATGATGGCAGAGAATTTAAATCCCAGCCCGGCCGGAGAGAGAGAGATTCTCACCCCCAGTGTAACAGACAGGTGTAGTTATGTTGATTTATGTCCTATGTTTATGTAAATACATATATATGTGTCACAGCACAGCGCGCTCGGAGCGCTGAATGTCCGTTCTACCGTAACCAAATTATGTTGTGTTTATTTTGGTGTAGGAAGCGTATGTTGATCTTTTAAAAGGCATGTTTATGTTAAATCAAATATATCTTCGCAAGTAAGTTTATATCTCTTACTGGTATATCCTCTTGTCAACATATTGCGCAAAAATAGATATTCAAATACTTTGAACCTATGTGGGTTTTTTTAGAAAGAATAATCGAACGTAATTTTTGACAGCACTACGATATCAGATCGTTCCACTTACTGGCATAGTTGTAGATACCCAATACTACATTTCAGGCTGTATCGGAGGCCGATATCGATACTATTGGTATTGGAACAACTCTGAATTGATGATATATTGTACCTGACTGATAAATGTGTGTAAACAGCTGCTTTAATTTTCTGTTTAACCCCACTTCTCAGTGGGTTACTTACACTTATTGGCCTAATTTGGTTGTACAATATTATGTAACAGTGTGTTAGTTTTAGATCAATAGTTTGTTTCTTTGTCATGCACTTTGCAGCATTTTTAGTAGCATAAGCCCACACTCTTGGTCTCATTACTGCCAATTTGTCCATCCTACAGTCTGTTCATCTGACCCGAGACAAACTAAATACAAATGTCACATCAAGAATGAGATTTCTAAAGTTCCCAATGAGAGACAATTTAACGCGGGAGTGCTTTGTAAAGGGAAAGGCGGATAAATCTGCCAGAGAAGTCCACCTGTGTCTTTCTAAAGATTTCTCAAAACCCACTTGCTGTGACCAAAAGTCAGAGTCAAAGAGATTGATTGACCGTTGGCTGTACTGGTGGCAGCGAGGGCTGAGAGGTGTCGAAACCACGTCGATATGCTGAAGAGTGGCCGTGCTGCGCTGTACTTGTATTTTCTGGAAACAGTGAAAGGGTTTTATGTGGTATGAGAGATAAAACTTTGACTGAGATCCAGATGAAGACACATTTATAATGCCTGAAGAAGAGCTCTGTAGCAGCTTCATGGCAGATTCAAAGGATATATATACTGCGGAGGACGTGCAGCACAAATCAAATCTCATGTCTCTTATGTCTCCATTGAAATCTAAAGAAGTTTGGAGTTGAAATTTCACTTTTTAGTGCTCTCTGTGTGAAATACTATTCCATACTAGAGCCTGTAAAAGAAAGGGGGAAATATTAGGCTATTAGTGAAAGGTTGTACATCTTATTTCTTTGTACTTTACTTAAAGGTTAGGCTACCCTGCATAATAGAAAACAGAAAATAAAGTTGTAAAATGTTACTAATACTAATATCCTGATATGTATCATTATCAGATTTGTAGTGACTCATTGTGTGAATATAGAGATTGTTGTTGTAAGCAAGTAATAGAATTCTAGCTTGACAGAACAATTTTAATTATTGGTTAATTGAAGTCAATTATAAAAAGCTGCACACATATTTTTGAGGTTTTGACTGTTGATCATTATGAGCGAAAGCAGAGGTTCTCGTGTACGATCATTCTTGCCTGTTTAGAATTGAATAGATGTGTCTTTTGAGTCAACTATTGTGTTACCTTGTTGGGTATGGTATAAAGGGACCCTCATTGTAATGTGGTTAGCTGTATGTTGGGGCGGGGGGTGCTACAATGTATCAGTGTAACAAAGAGATATGTTATGTATGGAGGAGTTTGAGGATGACGAGCATGTGATGGATTGGAGCATAGGCTGTATGAAAAGATTAATATGGGTTAATGGCTCATCAGAAGTGAAGCCAAAACATCTCTATCGCCCCCTGCTGCCCGGCTGCAGTACAGGCCATAAAGCGGCATGCCTCCTAGATGGGTTGAACTATAACCAAATTAAACATCAAATCAATTTTTCTCAAACATGGTTTCTGGTCTTATAGTTCGTTCTCATCATGCTGATTTATGTCTAAGTGTTCATTTTATTTGAGAAGTTTAAGTTTACTTAGTTGTTTGATACTTCATGATTGACAGCTCTGTTGACTAACGTGGCTGTTGCAGCTGTTCCGGATTGGCAGAGTAGAGGAGGAACAGCAAGAGGAACACGCAAGAAGTTGCTTTGCGGTTTTTGCCGTAAGTTAAAATGAGTGTATTGGTTAGCTGGAGAAGCAGGACGTCACTGCAACTCCACCAGCCGATCCATACTGCATAGACTCTGGCTCCTAATGCGCAAAGATGGCAGCACCTGCTCCGGGGGTATTTTGGCTTCATTTTTGTACGACGAGCGGAAGTGGAGATGCGTCGTCCATCAATCAATGGATACATGTGACATGTGTAGAGGAACAATGTGTCACAAGGTTTCAAATGACATCTTCAGTGTGACAATGTTTGGTCTAAACTTTACGAGTACTTTCTCAAAGTGCTGTAAGGGGGGGAAGATAATGTTAATCCTCATATCGGGTTGACTTTTGCTTGCGAGCACTAAAGTTCAACTAAGCTAGTGAGATATTGTGCCGGCTGGTATTTGGATTCCCTTTCTCCCCGATCACAGATATGAGTTTGTCACTTTGGCCTACATGTGTCTAAGCTAAGTCCTTTCAGAGTTAGTGTTACAGAGAAATGTAACTTTGTGAACATGATGCCGCATGTAGCTGACATCAGCCTCACAGTTCATGCTGCATTCCTGCTGTCGGGGTTACAGAGGACCACAATCATTATGCGAGAGCAGCAGCAGACACATTTACAGTTGACTTTTTATGACACCAATATAAAGCCACTTAAAACTTTTAACTGATTATCCGTTGAGTTCAAACACAGTGACAGATTGAAGGATTTTGAAAAACTGTTGAACATGCTGTTGCCATGGCGAAGCGAAAGCATAATAGAACGAGCCGCACTTATACAATGGCTCCTGTGCTTTCATAACCCGCATGTATGAGTATTGTTGAATCTTCCGATCAATGTGCCTCTCAAGGTTGTCATATCATTGCACATTTGTGCCGCCCTTTCCGTTCCTTTTTTTCTCCACAGTCTCTGTAGCTGTGCAATGTTTATGTATTATTCAACCAGCCCTTTGAATGAGCCGTGTACTGCTCGCCCTCTGAGGCTAATCTGCTCCTTCTTCTCTATCGAGCATCATTTGGCACCGCGTTTTGCATTGCACATGACCAAATTGCGTTAAGAGGGATTTGCTCCAGGGATGATAAACTACTGACCAGTGATGAAAATCAGTCATTGCTGTAATCCGTCTAATTCCACGCTTTGCAAAGAGGTGTGCACAGAGGTTGTGTTTTGACAACCATGGAGGCAGACAGGCAATCTGTGAGAAAAGGGAGCGCGAGGAGAAACTCACCTCACCGTGTAACCCAATAGAGCTTGGTGAAGAATGTGTCTGTGCTGAAATAAAAAAAAAAAGAATAAATAAATAAGATCCTCATGAGTAATAATCCAGACGGTGGGGTGCTCGAATTGAAATATCAAGCGGGAGCTTTGGAGGAATATCTTAGCGTGGGTTCGGCTATGTAAAGGGAGAAGAAGAAACACCTACGTGCCGCGGTCAAAATAAGGAAATCATTAGAGATGATGAGAGCGAGCGTGGGCGAGGCGGGGTGCATTTTTTTAAAGGTCTGTAAAATTTACTGTTGTTTGAAAGGTCACTGTCTGGTGCTGGCGAGCAGCTGGGAGTTGTAAACGACCCTTCTTATCAAATGTTAATGCTGGCAGCCCTCACGTCACACGCGCTGGCAGCGGGAATATGTCTTTGAGGTCCTGCAGGTTCCATGGAAACAAGTCATTTAATTTACATGCGGAAATGCGACCAGCTAATTGGTTTTCGTGGAACATCAAATAGCAAGGATGGCTTCTTGTGGCGGGGGCCAAATGGCGGGCCCATGGGAGGGAAGGAAATGTAAGACCTCCCTATAGAGACCGATGAGTCAGTCTGTTTTCGTCGCCGTGTGCGTCGTCCGTTCTGTGGGAAGAAGACTCCAGGCCGGGGGAAGGAGGGAAGAATATTTTGTGCCCCTGAGGGATGTTTGTTTTCCAGAAGAAGAGCTGTGTTTGCTTGGGGGCAAAATAAGGGTCACTTTAGGCATTTATGTTCACAAACCAAACTCCTCACTGCTTCAGAGAGAGGGTTCATGAATAAAGGAAACACGGGTTGAAGGAAGCCAAAGAGTCAGGTTGAATGGGTATAATATAAATAGATAAAAATAGTAGTGCATTGCAAAACTGGATCCTCTAAATGTGGATAACTGCTTTCCTTATTTATCTTGAAATTGCCTGCATGTAAAGCTAATTAGCCTGCATTGACAGATATACTGTAACTGTGTGCTGCGTGTGTGGTCGCATAGAAATTAAAAATGCAAAGCATCATTTGCTGTCATCAGATGATCTTTTAATTCTTATCTGGCAGCTACAAACTGCTGGACAAATTAGTGTGTGTGCCAACACTTGCTCCTCAATAAATTCAGCCAATGTGAATATCGATGTACGTCGTGTCTGTGTTGTAAACCCCTCCCCCCGCGTAGATAGGGGGCCCATTATGATGTGTGTTAGAATGCCTCCGGACCACGAGGAAGACGCCACTTACTGTCTGTTTACCATCTCAAGGCTGATAACATGATGTGACGGAAGCAGGGAAATTGATTTAATCTCGGGCTGCGTGGCAATGAATGTTAATTTTCCTCGAAGATGTAATCTTCCGCCATGAATGGTTTGTTGTAGACACTAGTGTAAACCCTTCTGTTGGATGGGAATATGGCTGTTGTCATTTCCCTTTTGTCCCAGCTGAATGGGAGATCAAATGATTTGCAATTACAGTGATATGGTGTTACTTTCAATCCAAAACGGCCGGAACCAGGAAATGTAGACGGCAAATCCCCCAGAATTATTCATAGATCTAATGATATGCCCACCACTTGGCAATTTCAAGAGAGAGAAAATAAGACTTGCATATGAACCCCCCTTTGTCCTTGAGAGCTATTAATAAGAGTAAGTTCACATTAATGGGGACAGAGAGAGAAAGAGAAACAAAACAAATATATGGCTAACGCACCGAGGGCCCTGGGTTTTTGTATTTACGAGTGCCCCGGAGACACAAAGCATACTAATCACCCAGCCGAGGCCTGAACTTGTGTCCGGAAAAAGTAACAGTGTCAGAGGTAATTACACATGCAGAGCGCGGCTTGACCAAACACAATTGAGATGTAAAACAAGGGGGGAAACGTAAATCCAGCGGCTTCCTCTCAGCCCCCCCTTGATACACTGTTGTGTTGTGCAATGCAGTAACCCCCCCCCCCTTCTCTCTCCTTACTCTTCCTCTCCGTCTCTCTCTCATCCTCTTTCTCCTCGTCTTCCTTGAGACGAGACTGCAGCAGCCCCATCAGTCTGCGAGGACAAAAAGTCACCAGTGAAAGAGATACCTCATTGAACACTGCCCCCTGCTGTTAGGAAGCAGGAAGGGCAGATAAGAGGGGGGGGAAAGAGGGCGAGATTGCAGCCGCACACCCCACATGCTCCATCCGAACACCAAAAGTTATTCATGAAATGCTTCATGAATACATAATTACATGCTTTTAAACTGCCAATAGTTGTGCGTGAAAAATACAGCCCTCCTAAGCATGCTGTATGTCGAAATCCATTAATGCACCTGACAATCTATAAATTGTTAGTTAAATGCAATTTACACATTGATGGTTTAAAAATTGCGTCCTCTCGGATGGCTTGCATACATAGATTTAGCACATAAAGTGCATTGGACATGTTGCTGCAGATAGAGAAAGAGAATGAGGAAACAAGAGGGAACGGCGCACAAATGGGAGAGAGAAAAAGACAGAAAGAAGCAACTGAATCATTAAGGGAGACAAATATAGATTTTCTGTCTGCGCCTCAATGTAATTGTACAGACTTGAACCATCTCTTTGGTGTATAGGATGTAAATGAGTCCCGAGAAACCCTGTGCGCAGGATGTGTGTTGAGCCCGGAAAGACCGGATTCGGGCTGCCTCCTTAAACAACCTTTACAAGACAACTGATGAAGCACGACGAGGTAAGAGCGCAGGGAGAGGGCGGGAGCATAAAAAAAAAAGGAAGAAAAACAAGTAAATTCGCTTGCACAACATCCTGAAATTGGTGCTCTTGTCTACGTTCCCTCCCACCCTCACCCCTCCGTCGGGCTATTCTCACCTCCATCCCAATCCCAGACCCCTCTTCCCCTCCACTCCCTCAATTGGTACTGTCCAGGAAAATAAACGATCTGCAAGTGCAGGCGCAGCGTGGTGCCAGAGTTAACTTAGCCAGAGTCGTAGAGATGTTTTAAATTGTATTCTCCAAAGGTCACGCTCCCCTTTCTCACAGTCTCTGCCTGTCACCTCAGCTTTGTGTGCGGAATCCGCGCCTATTGATCCGGCCTCCGACGAGCACGTCCTCGGCGGCAAGCTGCTCAAATCACAGCATGCTGGCGTGGAGGAGGCTCCCACACTGCGCCCAGATCAGAAAGCGTTTGATAACGGAAAGGGAGGGCGAGAGGGTGCCCAGAGATAGCAGGGCTGGATGGCAGAGAAAGAGGGATGAAATGGGACGGGATGACAGAGAGGAAATGGGGAAGTGGGCATTATCTTCAGTATGAACTACAAATTGTCTGCAGACAGAGAGCCTCTCGCGGATGTGTGGATCTTCTTTTTTTTTTTTTTTGGGAGCTTTGAAAATCCAAATGCTCAATCCTCCCCTCCCCTCCCTTGTCTCCCTTGTTTAACCAAGGCCAAATCACAAGCCCCCATGTGTAATTTCTCTACAATGCAGCTGGCCGCCTGGCTTGATGGCTCAATGTTCCCTGTGTGACATGAAGTGTCTCAAAGGGAGGTCTGTGCTTTTATTCTGCCCAAACTTGATACCAAAGCTGTTGAAACACCAAGGCTTTTCTTCTAAATACAGAATAAAGAGTGTTTATGTGCCTGTGTATGTGAGAGAGAGAGAGGCTGAGGTAAAACATTGGGACTGTGCACAAACATCTACTTAGAATAGTAGCATTTTCTCCCCTTTTTCTGTTTCCCTTTCTTCCCTCCCTTTTTACATTCCCCCTACATGACCTTTCAAAGGTGTGCCATTGTTGAGAATGAATTACATTTTCACTTAGCATGACAAATTAAAAGATCTATTAAAGCAAGCAAATGTCATCTTTATTTGGCGGGGCCGATCAATAAAGTTGCAGGCGATCCAAGTCTCTTTATCCGCAGCTCTGGCCCTGCGTATGGGGGACATCAATCACCTTGGCCAGGATTTGTGTGGTCACCGTGGATCTTTACAAACAGTCGCTTGGGACACAAACAGGCTGAGCAGTTGTTGAATTAGTGCCTTTGAGTTGCTGGCCTGACTGAAGACTCCTGTCCACTTGTGTGTGAATTAGCAATTGATTGCTGCCTTATGTCGAACTGGCAGACAGTGAGTGCCAAAGGATGGAACCCCTGAGTGTGCAGGAACAATCACAAATGGATGTTTGATTATTAAAAGAAACAAAGTCGCTTTAAAAAGCCTCTGGGCCTGAACAGTTCCACACATTCTAATTCAGGTCACATCGGGAGCAGCAACCTGCTTTTAATGGGACGCTCGTTTAATTAGTTAAATTCATCCGTAACCAGTGGATTGCTTCTTACAAGCCTCTGACACAATATCCTCCTACGCTCATCTCTTTCATGAGTGTCTGCTATCAGACGCAGGATAATGAACTACCTCAACAACAATAGGAGTGAACATTTAGCCTCATTGTCATGCTGTATCACTGCCGAGGCAGACCCACACAATGGCCACATGTAGGATTAACTTTCAACCTCGGCCTGTATCACATAAAGCATGTCGAGAGCCTTACCCTACACGTGGTGTAGCTCAGCTAGGAAGGAACGGGGAGTACTCAAGGTCATTTTTTTCATAGTTCTTTGTTCAAATTTAGTGAGTTTGAACAATTAAAATCAAGGACCATTAAATTATATTAAAGTGAGATTAATTATTTTTATCTTTTGTCATCTCACAATAAATTAGAATAGAGCAGTTTCTTTGTATAACGGTCAAAAACAATCATGGAAAATCCTCAAAACTTAACAGCAGCAACTTTTTGGATCAGACTGAGATGTAGATCATAGGGATGCACGATATTATCGGCACGTTATCGGTATCTTTAGATAACGGCTTGATAAAACAATGCTTTAATTCTGCCTAAATGCTAAACAGTTCAACAACTTTCACAACTCTTAACTAGCTAACAGTTAGCTCACTTTCTCGTCATTTTACCGGACTTAGCAACATCAAACACGCCGAGAATACGCTCACGGCCAATGCTGACGGCAGCAGTAAACAAGTCCAGGCATGTCTCTATCACTGCTGCGTTTCGTCGTGGGGGGGATGCTGCATTCAGGTGCGCTCAGAACTGTGAGTGATCAGACGTTACCTTTTGTAGAACAATTCTTCTGTCAAGCGTGAAGAGGGGTGCAAGATGTCTGCGGTGTGGCAGTTCTTGGCCACTACAATAAGAGTAGGCATGATATCAATTCCACTACAGGGGAGACTTCATGTTACTCCGGTAGACTCCAGCATCTGCAGCCACCCATCACTCTGACATCTCTGTGCATCAACAGCATGTTTAAAGACTGTCTGTGTGCTAATCACAGTGAAAATATGAATATTCCCACAAGGTGAAACAAATAAATTCTTCTTCTTCCAGAAAAAGCAGTAAATCTGCAACAAGCACAGCTGAGTTTTTGGTGTCTAGGAGGTGAACATGGCCCTGATGACACAGGCAGAAACACTGCTCTCTACTGCCCCCATGTGGCAGAATGAGATACAACACCTCATGTGTACTTTCTGCACTGGGGACATGATTGAAAACACTCTTTTGTGCAACTCCTTTCGCTTTCATTCTCCACTAAGGATGAAAGCAGTGTGGAGCAGAAGTGCTGCATCAGTTTGGACACAAGGTTAGACTAACTGTGGAGGTCCGGTGTATAACAGGGTGAACAATCACTCACGTTTATACTGATGGAGGAGAGCAGACTGATTTGTGTGCCTTTAAATGGAGTCAAAGCAGAAGAGAACAATTTAACATAGAAACAAAAAGATTCTTACTGTTTAATCTAATTTCAATGAAGAATCCATTTTAATTCAGTCTTACAAGTAAAGATTTATTTCTACAGGTGCTATTCATCCTGATATTTTAGTCACTGTAATTCCATTAGCTAAAACACATTATAATCCAGACTGCCCTGAAAGGTCGAGTGAAATTAAATAACAGACTTTGATCCTAAATCATGCAGGAGTTTAATCTATATAAGCTTCATAAGCCAATCATGAGGAATCATGAGTTAAGTCATGCTCCTTCTCTTATTGTTTATATAGCAAATCCTTTAAGTCACACAGGGCCGGAGAGGGAGACTCGCGTACTAAAGGACACAGCTCAGAGTTACTGAAATATATCCATCTGACTCATTACCAGATAACCTCGGTACTGTAGGAGGCAGAATATCACAGAATAATATACAGTTTATTTCACGCTATAAGCTGCAGCCCAGATCGCTCAAACAGCCTACACCATCAGCGCCTTCCTTCCCAACTCACACAGTGTGCAGAGAGATAATCACTCCTGTAATGAGTCCCCAAATTAGGAGGGGAACGGCATGCCAGATTAGAGCGGAGCAGCGAGCCAACAAAGGGCTCTGGGAGAGGGGAAGTCGAGTTGATGGAGGAGCAGCGGCGGAGGGATAGAGACGGGGAAAAGTCAGAGGGAGAACGAGAGAAAAGAAAGTGCTGGCAGATAGTTTTATTCCTTAATTACTCCCCTTGTTAACCCCTCTCAGCAACTCGGTGTCTGGTTCGTGCGCAGGTCAGCACTACAAAGTGTCTGGATGAAGAGGCCAGGGACAGTTTAATCCCACTTCCCTGTGTATCTCTGCCTCTGCGATAGATTCTTCTCGCTGTCAGTTTTCTCCTCCCGCTGTCTCTTCCCCAGATGAAAAGTTTCCCGCAGAACCACACGCGGCCCTGCGTTCTTGAAGATAATGATCACGGGAGACAGGTTATTTGAATAGCGGTTTCCATCAGACGTTCACAGCCTCCTCTGTGCAGACAAGGTATTTTGGGCGCTCAAATATTGGAGATACAGTGGTGCAGACGTTTTGTAAAGTAAATCTGGGGATCAGGCTTTTCTTTTTCGCCTTCTTATAGCTGAAATTTCCAGACAATCAAATTCAAAGCAGCAAAGTTGCAGGGAAAATGCGGGGTTAAATGTGACAGATTTCCTTTGGTGCTTGTATTGTGTCTGTCCTTATATACAGTCAATGCATAAGGCGGATTTAACAACCCATATGTTAAAAAATGCACTAAGATTGTGGCTTCATTTCATGTTGAATCCAAGTGGAAAACTCTCAAAAATGTGGTGTTTTTTTACACAAAGGTTCACTGTGTCCAAGGCTTTTCTGATGGAGGATGTGATCATTACAGATTAAAGTGTTATCAATAAGATAAGGTGCGATAAGGTGTAGGCTACACACACACACACACACACACACACAGTGGCCTTGCAATGCTGAAGGACATGCCTAAAAAACACATCTAGTGGAAGGAAGATAACACGTTCTGCAGTGTTTCTGCTGCTGTGAATGAGACTCAAGTCAAAGGATGTATTTTTAGCATCTATCAGATTTACGGAACAATATTTTAAAGAGGGTGCATGTGGAGGAAGAGCTGCGTGGACAGATGCATTACAGTTTAACATCACACCTCATATCTGTCACACAGAGGGCCCCCATACATTATGTGCATACAGAGAGGATCCAGAGCTTCATTGGCTGTCTGAGTTGAGTCTTAAATGGCCAAGCTGAGTGATCTAAGGAGGCTCAAATCTGCTGTAATGGATGGTCCCGCTCAGCAGCAGCTCTCAAGGGATTTTTGGTTGAGCACATTTTTATTTAGCATTTAAAGCAATGCACAACCAGACCATGCAGAGACCGAACCAGCCCTCACTGATGAGACGGGGCGATAGCAAAACAGCAGGACTTATTCCCGCGTCATTACAGTAGCACAGCGATGAGTAGAAAGCCATCGAAGAACTTGTCAAACCTGGAAGAGGATGTGCTAAAGCAGCAGCTACACACCAGGTGGAGAGGTACTGGTTGGAGTACAAATGTCAGGATGTCCACATACTGAAGGCACTTCTGAAATAATGTGCAGACTGAAGAAATGTATTGAATTCAGACAGTTCTGTAGGTAAGAGAGTCCTGCCTAGATAAGGTTGCACAAGTTCACGAAGCAATATCACACAAGAGGGAGTAATGCTCTACTGAATATTAGCACGGCTGTGATTCAGCACAGTGCTGATATTCAGTACAACAGCACGACCTTGAGTGTGATGTCGCTTTTATACAACAGTTATAGAAGTGGTAAATATTAATATAAAAATTAACTTTTTGCTCAACCAACTCATCAACTTGTTGTAATAAGAGTCTGCTGTGTGATTCGGAGGTACCAGCTTGATCAATGTAGACATACATGGTCTGCTGTAATGTTAATTAACAGTATTCAGAACACCTGGCTGAGGCGGAGTGATACACACTGTGAAATGTCCAAGTGATGTTGTTCACTATATTAGCACTCATGGAATTCCTCTTATCCAATCAGATTACTTGTTTGGAACTAACTGTTGTATAAGTTATGAATATATTCTCAGTTTGTACTTTCTTGTTGGGTTAGTTCCTTTGTGGAGTCATGAAACAATAGCTAAGGTTACAATGCACAAGTGCAGAACAGAAGTGCGCAATATAGCCGAGATAACATGGGACATTATGTAGTTCTCAGAACATTTACTTAATAATTCCTTAAATTTTTTATCAAATTGAGATTCATTTGGATGGTAAAATTCCTGCAGAATTCCTGCATGATTGTCTCATCCATAATAAGTTAAAAAGCATGTTTTTTTTCTTTTTCTGTAAAAGCCAACATGCTGGACAGTTTCGTTCAACAGAATTGAGCCAATGAACAAAGATCCAAAAAAAGGACCTCAGATCAGCATTCATTATAATTCTGTTTACACCAAACCCCATTTGTTTTTTCACTGTTTAAAAAACATACATGTATCTGGCTATGTAAAACAACTTCTGCAGGCTGCATTTGCTGAGCAGAAGAGTTGACTTCACTACATTGGCAGCGGTTAAACTTATTCACAACAGATGATGCGTTTACATAGACAGTGAAGTTGCACAACTTGGTTCATCTGTTGAACCATGTTATGGCACCATAATGGCCTCCTACACTACAATTAACAACCAGTAGGAGGAAGCACACGCCTTCCCTCCAAACTTTCTGACCTAGTTTCAACTCTGAGCGTCTAGGACATTATGTTCTCGTCTCATCCATCGTTCCCCATTTTCTCACATGAGGTCAAGCGTTTTAAGTAGCTTAAAAGGCCGACAACTCAAGAGACCGAGGCCGAAGAGAGAGAACATATTTCACATCCAGCTTATGAAAGGAATGTACTCTTGCATGTTAACAGTGGATCTGTGTCAACTGGTATGGCACAATTAAAATTCTTCTACATTTCCTGTTAAGTACGTTAATATAAATCAAATAGTTTTCTGTGTAAGCCCTTAAACATGCATCCATATAATTTTCTATACTTAAAGGATTCAAAGCCCTTCAATATTCCAGTGGCCCATGCTAATATAGCAAACTAGCCTTTATGTCTACTGTATACATATGATTGTATAAGGTTGTGTGTGTGTGTGTGTGTGTGTGTGTGGGTGGGTGGGTGGGTGGGTGGGTGAGAGAGAGAGAGAGAGAGAGCAGAAGAAACAGACTCATGACAACACTTATCTGTGTTATTGGGCTATAAAATGTTCCCAGAAAGTTGGGAGAGAAAGAAAACACTGTTTTTGGCCAGACACACAAACATTTGTTGAGGAAGCACATGTATGTCTCGCAGTGGCATGGGAAGCAGTAACACTGTCATTGCATTGTTGCTGTGCAGCTCAGTGCAGTGAAAGTTAACATAGTGAAAGTTTGAAAAAGTTGAGCGCTAAGAGGATTAGGTTATGTAAGGGCTTTTTGTTATGTGTATGTGCGTGCAGGTATCTATAGCCACCTTTATCAGTGTGGCTGATCAAACAGCGATAACGCAGGAGTGAGATCATGGGGGTGTCTACGTGAGTTTGCGTGTGATGCGTACGTGATTTCAAAACTGTCACTCAGAAAGGTATTTGGATGTTCCTTGCTGGCCTGTGCTAAGCAAGTGAAGCATCACAAAGCACACTCTGAAGTGACGCACCATCTGTTCCTGCATATAATGTGTGTTTGTTTGTCTTAATTCTGTGCATTTTACTTCAACAAATTGTAACGTATACATAAATACATAAATATATTTTCATGTGCAGGTGTTTACTGAAGTGTGAGTCTAACTGCAGCTGCAGCTCCAAGGAATTGTGATTAAGGCAGACAAGGGAGGACTGAATTGTTTCTAGCAGGTGCTAACAAACAACAACAAATAATATTACTATACTAAAAGATTGAATTGGGTATAGACTTAAACGCAGTTAACTTTAAAAAAAAAAACCCCACACGCATTAACAGCTAACTATAACACATATGAACAATTAAGTCTTGAATGCATGCAAAAAAAAGTACACAACAACAACAGCCAAGAACAATTTAAGTCCAATGTCGCCACAAAGCATCTGTGGATTTACACAACACGCTGAAAGCAGCGTCCTCTAACGTTACTATGGAAACAGCAGCAAACAACTCTTGCTAGCTAGCAGCTGCCTGCCAGCTGTCGCTAACGTTAGTCCGAATTACACAGCACATGAACCAAGTAGCTTAAGTTCAGATCATGAAGTTGACTTACAGTTTTCGAGCAGCTCCTTCAGACAGTCCCCTTTCTTCGTATTCCGCATTTCCTGCGTGTTTGGCGTCACAGCGTCCTCCACCACGTTAGCTATTAGCATCCTCAGTGATGGAATTAGCATTTTGTGAATCTTAGCCACCGATAACGTTCTCTCACTCGGGTTTTTTGCGATAAAAAAGTAACTCGGATCAATAACAGCTCATTAACACAAAAACGCCAGACCTTAACCAAGTCGATACAAAACTTGTAACTACTGCTAGACTAGAAACTATCAAACTAACTTCAGTACCATAACTTTATCCAGGTAATCAGACATTCAATGATACGGCCTCACCAATCAAATGGTCGTTATTTCGGTGTGCGCCTGCTTCCTTTTTTCATTTTCCATTTCCTGTTTATAATTTTCTTTTAATAATATATATCTTACTACTCATATTTGAGTAGTAGTTGTTTGTAATATAATATTTTGTATATATGATTACCATTGTGTTTTTGAATATATAAGCCAGTTTGATGTCTCTATAAGTATATTTTTTAGACTTATTTTTTAGGGGGGGGCTCTAGACCATTTTTGCCCCTCCCACTTGTTGCAGTTGCCTCACCCAAACAAAGTATAATGATAAGTGAAGAATGAGCTTTGATGTAGCTGATAACAAGAAGTAAAAGTTGGCATTGCCTAGGGATTTTTTTTTTCAAAGCAATTTCAGGTCATGTTTAATTCCACAACAGTACACAGGGATGAAGACGGAGCTTTCAACAGATGCCCATTTGGCACAATTCCTCTCCAAGGAGGACACTTAGGCTCAGCAAATCTCCGGCAGTATGTCTGTGTGGCTCTGAGAGTGTCTCCATGATAGCTACCAACAAGGCAGCCAAAGCTGTCACTAGGCATATCCCACAGCTGAACAAAATGTACAGAGCAGCCGCCACTAAACCCATGAAAGGCCTTGCCAGTCAGCCAAAACAGCCGCCTTTGTTCGCTGTATCACTAATCTTCCACAAACCGTTAGGATGAGGCACATTGTGCTTACCACCCTTGTGGTGACAATGCAGATTAGAGACATGCAGGCAAATGAGCTGCGGGATGAAATGTTGTGAAATTAACTAGTCTACATTAACAAAGCCAACTGACAAACCACATTAAGACAAGGAAGTCAATGTGTTTCTCTTTTGTCAACACCCCTGTGGTATGTGTTTACAAGTGTTTTGGAGGTCACCGTGCACTTCTCTTAGATCACCTTGAGGCTCATTATTGAAGGTGCGTGCCTCCTTCTCACTCACAGAAAATATGTCACTGGCACATTCGTCATCAACCTTTCTTCGGCTGCTCTGCAAAGTGAAAGCAGTCATTTTCAGAACATGCTGCCCTTGGTTGGTTTTTTACAAAAGGAAGTGGCTGAAAACCACCTACACGCATAGACACTCACACACACCAGCCTCCATGAACAGAAAGACATCACTAACAATAGCATGTTTTTGACAGTGAAAAGAATCGGAGCTGAAGAGATTTTTAGAGGTCATTTAATACAGTTAATACCAAGAGATACTTTCACAACTTTAACTTGTAAAATTGAATTGACTAGCCAGTATGCTACTGTTAAATGCTGCAAGGATTTATTAAATAGATGCATCCTGTTCGGTTAATTAGACTTTTTTGTTCATGGGAAACTCGCCTGTTTAACAAAGGTTGAGCTTGAACCGTGCAATGATGTAAAAGCCCATAAACCAAGTGGTTGATATGACAACAGAGTGACTGGCATGCACTTTCTAGAAGGAAGTAGCATACAAAAGCTAGTTATTTTAAAAAAGTTCACCGTCTTTCACACTGAACACACACTTTGTAACCCTGCAGAGCTGCATTAAAAACATCCTTCCATCTCTCTGAGCAAGGTGAGCCTGTAGGCCTCTGTGTAGCATTTGTTTGTGTGTGCTCCGTCTGCACTTGTTTGGATTGCCATGTTGTGTTTGAGTACACTCTCAAGGTTGTTGATATGTTTTCTCTCAGTGCGGCTGCAGCGTTGCCAACATGACCTTAAATCAACCCAGCCCAAATAGAAGGAGAGAACTCTGTGCCAACTGCACCATCCTCTCACAGCTACAGATCCATGAAAAGCTTGAAGGCAATGAGGAGAAAAAACATGTTTTTAACTATCGGGCACTAAAAAAGAAACTTGGCAACCTCGGGCTATTAATGGAACCTTTTTTTCCTTGTCAACTTGAAGTTTAGGTTTCACAATCTGGCTCAAATCATAATTACATATTGGCACTTTAGATTGCATGTGTTTTCTTGCCTAGTAAGCAGGTAGCATGACATTGGCACCTAAGCTAGCTATCAGACCTAACTCTGAAAAGTTCTAAAATCCTAGACCCACTTCCATCTGCTGCAGGACACACACTGACAAACAAAAGGCCACACAATCTGCTTTCTCGTAACCTGAAGTTAGATTGGGGTGTCGTCTGAGGCTCTGTGAAGGAATTGCTCGATCTACAGAAAATATTAGGGTTAGAGTGATGGTTTGAGAGTCGACAAACTTTATCCAGCTGTATCCCAGCCGGTGAGCAGCTCTGCTTTGACCTTAGATAAACAAGGTCAAAGGGAGGGAGATAGTGGGGAATGAGGGCAATGGTGCATTGCCAGTATATGAATTTCTTCAGAGCTGCTCCCAAAAAACGCAATCAATCCCATAATGAAATCTGAAGATTGTGTCCTTAATACAGTTCATTGTCTCCGTGAAGAAATGTAAGTGCATGTCTACATCATTAAAAGCCTATTGATGTGCAGTCCTTATACAGTGCTGATGCATTTCAAAATAAAACACCAATAATTCCTTGAAAACCTTTAAACTTAAGTTATTCCATGAGGGGGATTAATGATAGTTGCACTGAAATTAGTTTGTACACTTTATTGCTTTAGCATCATTGTGTCACATCTGGTTTAGGGAACTTTTCCTATATGCTGACATGTAAGTAAGTGTTCTGTGAAACTAAAAAGAGCCCGTTTCTAGTGACTAAAACCTCCTTTGGGGACAATAACATGTGTGGCCACTGCCAACTTCTGCTTTCACCCGCTGGCACTGTATGTACTGTACTTTACATAAAAGGCTTTGACATTCACTGGCCCTTATGATGAATGGGAGCGATTTTGCAGGTGTTCTTAGTTCATACTCCCTGGTGGGCTTTCACATAAAGTATATGAATTCCTCAGGAAACCCCCACTTCTTGTGTGTGTGGCAAAAACCGTCACTGTTATAAAGCCTTCCTGTGCACCCCTACTCTTACTGTCTTTCTGCAAAGTCTTCTCACATCTGCGTTTAAGTCGAATAATCAGTGCTTGTAATCCTTTCCCTCGCTATTTTAATGTGTATTGCTCATCAGAGAATGATAGAGAAATAGTTCCACTGAGGAATGAGAGTGATCATGAGAGAGAGAAGACAGACGGCAGTGAGACAGCACACTCAGCACACACACACACACACACACACAAACAAAATGACTGGTGAATCATTCCAGTTTTCTCCAGAGCCCAGATGCAAATCTACCCAAACAGAAGTGGCACGCAAGCAGCAGCCGTCTGGGCGTCGTGCCAGGCGGCAAACGGGAGACACAGTGTGCTGGGGACAGGCGAGGTCACGCTGTTTTTCCTACTCAGCAGGTTTAATAGGCATGATTACAAAAAAGAAAAAAAAAAGTAGGTGCATGTGATCTGTGAAAAAAAGAAACAAAGAGAAGATGTAAAATAATATCTCATGGCATGGAGTCAGGAGTTTCAGTCCCGTGCAGTTGTGGCTTGTAAGGAGGAAACATGGGACCTGTAGTGCAACTATGACTTTTGAGTTGTTCTACTTTTCCTGCAGCAGTTTGTTTTCTATCGCACTTTAAGGTTATACTCATTAAAACTTGCATTGCATTTTAAGCCAAAAAAAAATCACTAATTGCTGCAGTGAAAGTGGAAGTGCCCAAAACTATCAAATTAAAACTCAGGAGCACGCACAAGAAGTAAAAACATTTATAATCCTGATTGTGTAAAACACACATCTGAAGACAAAAGATACAACTATATAATCGGCTAACTGATGCACTTAGACTTGGCACACTGAACGCACTTAAGCACTTTGCAGTCATTCACAGAAGAATGACTACAATGCACTCAGGGTGTCAGGCATTTTGTTCTGTGTGTCTCATTTGAGAGCTCAGGCATGTTTGCTTTGTCTTCAGGTAACAGATACACCCTCTGGGCATGAGCCAGGGTGCAATAAACATATCTACCTGTAGGGGGCTCACCGCGACCAGATTCCTCCTGCTCTGCAGGAGAAGACAACTGAGCATCCATAAAGACACTCATGATTATGTAGCATATATAACTGGATAGAATAGGACATAGCTAAGAGAAAAATGCATGCTGCTGTGATTTGCCCTCCGAGCAAATTGAAAGTGATGCATCTCCTCAGGATTTGAGGGTTCAAGGTTGGATCTTATTCTGTGTATTTCACCGGGGACTGTTATACACCTTAGATGAAACATGTATGCAGTATGAGGACAGGAATCAAGCAGCGCCTTGATCACAGGATTGAAGGATAATGGTTAGAAAAGTGAGGCCTTGAACACCATAACTCATAAGTGCGCTGCTGCTGCTGCATGAATAGGAGCCTCAGGCCTCTAGAGGGCCCACTTCTTCTACCTGTGCCACCTGTGTCTCTGTATTAATGTTGCATCAGCTCTTAGAAGTAAGCTTGTTGGCTTCCATGTGGAAAGTTTGCATTGAACTTCCTGGCTTATTCTATGTTTTCACACAGTTAATAAGGTATAATTGTAATATACTGTATATCCTTTCTCTGACAGCATGTTCCGGCACAGAGAGCTGGATTTCTTTGGAACCGACCAAAAGACTTCCAAAAGTGCCAAATGTGCTTCACACCTGCGGCCTACAGCAGAAAACCGCTCATAACCGGCCCAGGTGTGAATGTGTGGAACTGAAATGAATGTGGATCAAGGTGTTGCTGGCACAAACCTGCATCCTGAAGTGAGTTTTCCTGCATGTACAAAGGTTGGAAAAACAACTGAAGGCCTTTTTTGGTGACATGAATGTGGTGTCAGAAAGCTGTGACATTTTGCTAACTTGTGTGTTGTGGAGCCGCCAAAGTGACTTGTGCCAGCATTTAACTACCACTGCCTCCTTCCAGGATCCTGACAAGTGTAGTGGGAGCCAGATTACTGCGTCTGCTTTATGTCTCTGGCGGTGCTGTCGGGGTCAAGCTGACCGTTAAACATTTACAGTCCATCCTTCAGAGAACATCAGAGACTTCAGACTGCAGTGAAAGAATACACACGCTTAAAGATGAGTGTGTGTGCTCACATTCTCCCCATCTTTCCAGATTGATCAATAATGTTGCAGCTCGTGTAGCAACTTGGCCGGTATCTTCACAACAAGTTTCCAGCAGCTGCCAGGAGCTCTTTAACTCGCACACAAACAAACACTGCCTGGCGCTGATTTTACGGCTCCCATATAAAGCTGCTTTTTTCGCTACGGTAATCTGGCCCAATCTCTTTTAATTTGTTTGGCTTTTAGTGTTCTCATAGGAGACTCCTCTCCTTGGCAGACGAATAAGCCCCTGCTTTGAGGTTGATGGTGCCAAACAGCTCGAAGGAAGCAAAATTTGATCGCACTGAACAGGGTAGCTACTATGATGCTAAATCTTTTCCCTGAAACACAGTGAAGAGCCGGGAGCTGTGTACAGTAAATTATTACTGTAAAGCCTCGGGGATTCGGGTCAGTTTAGTAGTGTGTTTGGGGTGCACAAGGACTAGTACCACATTGGCTCACATCACACACACTTCCAGTTACTGTGAAGGTAATCTGCGCTTATAAGAATTTGGGGGAGTTATTGGCTTGTTTGAACAGGATTGATGACAAAGCTGATTTTTCAATAGCAGTACATTTAAAAGTTATGTAACAAAAAGAACCAGAGATAGACTGATATGTTTTTTTCAGGGCCGATACCGATACCGATTATTGGTAGTCAAGGTAGTCAAGTAGTCAGTAAAAGTTAAAATATTGGCGTTAAAGTTAAATAAAATTTGCAAAGAATTTAACTCTCATCGGCCGTCAGATTAAAAAAAACATATGCGTCAAAATGCCGAATATCGGCGCCGATAACCGGCCCGGCCGATAATCAGTCTATCCCTAAAAAGAACATCAAATGTAGCCTAAATAAACATACGTTGTGACACAAATACATATGACTTAACAGGTAGTTGATTTTCCTGACTAAATATCTATATATTTTGAATTCCAGCTAGGTGCATGCTGGGATATGCATTTAATTAGTATGAGAATCATATTATATCATTAAAGACATCCATCATGCTTATCCTGTCCAGCCCCGTGACCCTGTGTCGCGACCCTGCGATGTTCTTGTGTTTCAAACACATGGGTCAGAAGTGACCATCGAACAGGCACAGTGCAGTTCCTAGAGCACCTCCCCTTTCTGCATTCTTCGCACGGGATGGAATGAAAGTTGGTTCAGCACGTGGATCAAAGGTCCGTAGGTGTAACGGTGCAGACACCCTGAACATGAAGACACACGGCCCCCATTCATTGTGTATTGCAAGCGGCCGATTCGCTGCTCAAAGCATGCTGGGATACCTAGCGACGCGCACTTTTTAACAGCTTTTCTACCTCATGATGTCATAATCATGCATATAAAGAAAACTGGGATATTCAATTTAGTAAATAAACGTTGTGGGGTGTTGGTTTGACTGATAAGACTCCTCAGTTCACCCGAAGAAGTGACCAGCGAGGCCAGGTGGAAGCGAGTGTAGGCGGAATGGTCGTGTGCAGTATGTCCACACCGTAAAGCAGAAAGCCCTCAGCAATAAGGATGTGAGTCTCCTCCTCCTTACTGTCAGACTTTGGGACGATCTCAGTACCCAGGGTGAGCCAATTCCAGCTGTCATTGGGCGAGAGGCGGGGTACATCCTGGACTGATCGCCGGTCAATCACAGGGCTGGCGCATAGAGACAGACAACCTTTCACGCTCACAGTCTCACATACAGGTAATTTCAGAGCATGTCTTTGGACTGTGGGAGGAAGCCGGAGTACCTGGAGGGAACCCACACATGCACAGGGCAAACTCAAACAGGATTCTCCTAGCTGTGAAGCGTCAGCGCTAACCACTGCTGTGCAGCCCCATTAAAGACATAGTTTCATAAAAAAGAAAGTTAGTCCCACAATCTGTTTCGTACGTTTTTTCTGCCATACTTAGAGGTAGCTCAAGGTTGCTTCTATACGCTCTCTTTCAATGTATTTCATCACTCAGGTCAAAAGTTGCCCTTAAACACCTCTTAAAAGATTGTGCAACTGCATGATCTACATCTATTTTCATCACAGGAAGCAGAGCCACCCAAAGGGCCCGTGGGTTGGGGGTTCATTTCGCCACAGTTTCTGATTGCCCTCACAGATAAAGAGGAAGTTTGTGGTCAAAGAAAAAGTTACCTCAGCGTCACAGCGCTGCTGAACATCGAAACAGCAAGGCGTGATGGGAAAAAATGCATCGAGATGTCGCCTCACCGTCACGTGGTGCACTTCTGCATTTCGCCGAGGTATAAAAGCCGGAGGAGTTATTCTCGTGCTCACTGCTCGCCTGTGCGCTGACTGAACAACAGGTTGAGGATGGGTGTGATTGCGTGGTATTAGGAGCTTGCTTCAGCTTGTTACCACTATGTATCAAGTAGGGAAGGATTTCTTTTCATAGTCAAGGAGGACAGATGCTAATATGTGTATTTACAACTGCTGTTGGAAGTATGTTGCAATTTGAATTATTGTGTCAAATTGGGGCAACTTTCTGTTACATATTTATTGTTTATGTCGTGCTTTTATCATATAGTTTTTATAAAAAGATTGAGGTATACAGTTTTGTCCTGTTGGGGTCAAGATGGTAGGGTCATTTTGTAACAGGAGGCACCTGCATGAGCTGGAAATCACATGTTACAGTGTATATGTTTGCATGGGCGTACATACGTGGGTGTGAATGTTTACCTCGATACCTATGATTATGTGAATGTATTTGTGTCTGCGCCTGTATACACTGTATACATTCTGCCTCTAAAATAGTGACACAGCAGCACAAGACGCCTTCAAAATTGCAGGTAAAAACAGGCATTAACCTCCTCACTTTGCGAGCCCCCTGAGATCCAAACTTTCCTCCTTTGATTTTCATCTATATCGCTCTCATTTGCTCCCATTACAGCACTGAAGCACCATGAGGCGAATGTAGACTTCTGTTTAGCTGTCTACTGTTGTATGACTTTGTGTAACCACAGCCTTTGTGCCAGAACAACCAGTGGAAAGGGTGTAATTTGTCAGGCAGTTGGCATCCAGTTCAAAAAACACACTTCATGTTCTGTATAATAGTGTGACTATAAAACAGCACAGACCCAACATGAAAGGATTTGATTATGATATAAAGAATTATGAGCAGTGAGGTGACTCTTTTATTTTGTTCCATGAACACTGGCATCATTTTAACCTATTTGGCAGATTCACATTATTCAGACACATAATCTTGCGCTGTTTCGTAACATGCAAGTGACTGAAATGAACTTTACAGGCAACGCCTAAACTTTTCTGGCCTTTATTCATTTAGTTCATGTAAAAGATGATCGGAATCCTGCAAAACATGCACGCATACTCTCCAGACCAGGTGACAGCTTGCTGCATTGTTTTCCCACAGTCCACTGAGGCTTTCTGCCATAGCAGCATAGAATCTGCCCAAGGCCTCTGCACACACACCCGCACACACTCACAGACAGTAAAGCTCTAGCAAAACATTGCTCACAGGCCTGAATATATAGGAAGCCATATGCATATATTGCATGATATTTTATATGACCTCATCCCCGTCCACGCCTCTGCAGAGGCAGAGCTCTGTTTCCATACCTGTGCAGCCAGAGTGAGATGTCATCACCTCAGGATTACCGCTGCCTGCGCAGGGCGTCGGCTGTGATCTCAGCTGGGATGGCAGATGAGGCACGCCACACGAGAATGCACCCACACTGGGAAGCATATGCACAAACAGTTGGTTGTATAAAGACAAACACACAAACAAGAACATTCAGGAGCATTTAAGCACTAATAATTCTACAAGCTTTTGCTTGACAAAAAAACTTAAATGTAGTCTATAAGTGGTGTAATTTAAAAAATCCAAACAATAAACTATTGGAATATTGCGCCAGAAAGTCTGATAAGTATTGCTATTCATTTTTTTTTCACTTTTGTTGTTAATTTAATTGTGTTAATTGTGTTAATTTAAGACATGTTTGCACAGCATTCTGCATCTGGAGTTTAAAGTGCACACCCAAACTTGCATGGAATCCTCAGCTTCGACGCCCACACAGACGCACAAACAATCGGCAGCCTCACCTGCAGCCGCACCGGTCTGGACCGGCTGGAACTGTCACAGCGGCGGCTGTGCTGTCGCTCCCCAGGGAGACACTATTAATTGGTCATATGTTTTTTCACCTGTCTGGGGGACGTTATGTAACTCCAGCTAACTGGCAGCAAGGTCACAACATCTCACGCGGGGGCAAACATTAGTACCTAATGTACCTGCTGTTAGCGAGACGGGCCTGCTGGTGAGGTTATGAAACAGTCTCATTGTCGTGTTTGCGGTTCATTTATGGAGGTGTAATTATATGTTCAAGTGCTGACATTACAACATCATAAAATCAGATAGGTGCGTGTGCATGTGTTTTTATGTGTGTACAGAGGATACGCATTTGCATTCTTGCTCTTCGTGCATTATTAGTAGGATAAACTCTTAGATGTACAGTGCAAAGAGTCAAATGTAATGGCAAACAGTGTGAAAATACAGCACTTGTTTCACAGCCTAAAATGCTAAAATGCTAATCAGATTAATGAGTACACTAGGCGGCAGGTCCGTAAGTTTGCAGGTGTAAAAGGTCAAACAAGTCATGGTCTACTTCCCTGATCTCATATGACTACAGGCTCAGTGTATATTTTGCTGTTGCATTGGACTCAGTTTGATTTCATAAGGAGCTGTACTTCTGCGTTTGCGCCCCAGTTGGCACACCACGAGTGGGAAAGTGAACTTCTTTCAAACATTTAGTTCTCTGTGTTTGCCTAATGTGCTGTGCTCTGCTCTGCTCCTCATTTATGTGTGAAATCTCAGTAATAGGTCATGTCTGCCTTTGAGAACGAGCCACGAGTGCATCTGACCTACTTCTAAAGAACTGAACCAGTGCCCGAATCCAAATCATTCGCCGTGACCTAAAGAAGTACATTCTTACCTGAGATTTATTTACTTTAACTGCTTTCAGGTTGTAAAGAAATAAGACTTTCCAAAGGCCGTCATTCTGCAACTGCTGACTGGAATCTCTGCATGCTGTTGTGCAAGTTCAAGTATTTTCCCACACCCTGAAATCTCTTGCAAAAATAGTTTCCATCTTGAAACTGACAATGCATTTTCATCATATCAGCAGGCTCACCAGTTCAGATAGAATCATTAGACATGGTAGTAAAAGAAAAATGTGACCCACAGTATGTTAACATTCTAAGAATCTCCTTTTCTCCTTTATTTTGGTAGTATTTTTTATCAGTATTAATAACAGGGTGCATTCCAAGCATAGTCAAATCTTAGGCAATATTTCTGAGTCACGTTCTCAAAAGTGTTTTGGTCATTCGTGAGCCGTCCTGTGCTCACACCCAGAGGGAAAGTTAGAACACTGACTCTGCAGGAGTGTGTTCTCCATGTGGACCGGCCCATGCCTCTGCGCACGTGGAAAACCCGGCGCATAACGCCTCAGTGGCTCCTGCCCTTTGTGCCCTCTGTGTTCTGAAGAAACAGTTGTTTGCAAGTTTATTCAGCAGCAATTTCTCACCTCATATCATCAGTATAAGAAGGTTTCACATTAACAAAGTAATGTATCCTAGAGTTTTCTACTATGGCTTAAGTCCAAATTGGCTTAAGTGCCATTCCAACCTCTTAATACACAGTCGGTGCCAAATAAGCTTTCAAAAGTCCATATCATCAAAATGTCCCAGCTACACCCCCCTCCTTCCCCCGTCTCCAACTTATCTTTGAAATACACCCCTGACCTTTCTCTCTCTCCACGTCTTGTCCCCTTCATCTAAGCACTTGTTTTGCAAATGTCCCTCAGCGGGAGGCGGTGGAGGGAGGCGGTGGAGGGAGGTGAGTTGTAGCCAGTCATAAAGCATTGTGAATGGCTGAGCAGCTTGTACCAGACACATACAGGCTTGTTAGCTGTCTGGATCCCCGGACTTAATCCTTGTGCTGGTAGGAGTTAATAAGGGTTTAGAGGCGGGAGACTGTCTATTTAGGCAAAGCTTGAATGTCCTGGTAGGGTTGATGTGGCATTCGGGAATGTCCTTCTGCAGTCGGACACGTGTGTCGAGGACAACATGGGTATGCACATGTGCAGTGGACGGGGTAGCAACCTCTGCTCCAATGTGAAAGTCTACAGAAACTCTTGAATATGAATACTCTTGATTGGCTGGAAGGTTTGAGCAACATTTAGCATCCCTAAGTTCAGCATCAAGGTGCATTTAATTGCAAGAAACCATAACTGACCATAAACATCATCAGTTTGAACAGGTTAGGTATGAGTGCCATCATGCATAAGGTTTCTGGATATGCATGATAGGCTTAGTGGAGGAAAAGGGTCTTAATGTCCATCCTTTCCATGACGGTTTTCCTGTTAGGCCACCACAACAAGCATCATCACTTTATTGGATATTGCAGCTCCGGATAATCTCCCGCCTTCTGCTCAAATTAGCAGCTCACAGAGAGGTGAAAAAGGTTGGTGTAGGTTTAACTTTTCCCACTTCTGTGAAACTCTCCCACTAATAAACCTCTGGCCGGTGTAACTATCCTGCTCCGGTTTTAGCGGATCATCCACCCCTGAGAACAGGAAGTCAGGTGTCGTCTCTTCCCAGCATTAGCAGGAAAAGGCTTGGGTGCAGCGTTGGAAACGAGTCATTCATGAGACATATGGTCTGCACAGATGCAAGCTAGAATCAAAGAGAGGGCACACCCCAAACAAATGCCTATTCTGAACACACACTCACACACACATAAATGCACACAGCAGCATGGTGCTACTAATCTAATCAGCAGGAATATGGCTCAGTGTACCGGCTCAGCTCCCCCAGGGCCTGGCTGGGAAATGTAGTGCGTCACACACAGTTAGAAACCTGTGCATTTTCCTCCAGCTGGGACGAATCCCGATGATACAGCACAAAAATATATATTTGGCCACCTTATGGAAGATTTATAACCTGGGTAGAAAACAGACATTTGCTTTACATGACTTTTTGGCCCAATAAACATGACACTTGCATTTCTATTGGAAATAACAGAAAAACAATTAATTTCTTGGACAGTTGGGTTTCGAAAGTTTCTAAATGTTTTAACTTCTCAACTTTTACATTCTTGTGATACCTGCAGATCTGAGATGGATAGAGACGGTATAAAGTGCACAAAATGCAAAAACATAAAGTCTGAATTAATCTCTTTTACAACAGCCAACATTGTGATTCTTCACCTTTCTGGATGTATTTGGTGATGGAAATAGGATAAACTAGGTGCTTGCTGACTCTTTTTGCTTCATGACTTTTGCAGCTTATGTTTGAGTGGTAGTGATGCATGATTTGAAGCCTATGAAAAATAATTATAGTCAAGTTGTAAATCTACTTTATAATAATCATGTGTGTAGAGTAGCTCAATGATATTTGTAATGCTATCAATACATCTGGCTTATTCCAGGAACTGAGAGGGCAGGGCTCACTCATAGTTTCCTGTTACAAAGAACATTTGTTTCCTCCGTGCAGACCTCAGTGACATTAGAATACTACAGCTATAGGAAACATCAAATGCCTTGCCAAAGGATTTCTCTATCTCATAACATCCATATGTAGATCTATATGTATCTTCAGGTGCACATATATATTATCATCTCAGATAGAATTTTACAGTGGTTTAAATCCTATCTCTCCCACCTTGAACAATGTGCCATCATTGATAATGACAAATCAGCTTTTTTAAGGAGTAAAACAGGAGTCCCACTGGGTTCAGTACTTGGCCCTCTTCTTTACAGTTTGTACATAAATTGACTTACCACACTCAGGTCTTGAAGCAGGTTTTAAGATGTATGCAGATGATACAGTCCTACAGTATATGTATCTGGTAGGACCACTATTTCAGTTTCTACTTAGAGAACTCATCATTTTAAACTCAAACTGAAACAATCCTTGAAGAGGGCTCAGTCATTTAGTCATGTATGATCCTGTATTGTTGTATCTTTTTTATTGTTGTTGGGTCTGTTTTGTACTATCTCTTGTGTATTTGTTTTTTATTTTATGTATTTGAAAGGCCCATCTAGAGATAGGCATTGTAAATTAGCCAAGGCTATAAATGCTGTAGTGTGTGGCATTGGTTTACTTGCTTCATTCTTGTCCCTATACAAATAAACATCAAGCAAATAAATAAATAAATTATTACAAATCCATCAAGATCTGTGTATCAGCAGATTTGGATGAGAGCACTCTTATTAAGTTTCCTGTAGTTCTCTTCACCGGCCACCGGTGGTGCTCAAGCTTTGTAAGACATTAAGATGTATACTGTACTGAAAGCTCACACAAAGAGAGAGACAGGGTTTTTTGTCCAGAAATTGTTGTGAAATGCTTTTATAAGTCAGTGTTACAGTCTCAGGTTACAAATGTTGAAATCACAGAAAGCTGAAAGATGATCTCACAGGTAATTAAAGAGAACGCTTGGCATTCTGTCAGAGGGTGTTGTTGCCCTCAGGAGGTAAATACTTCAGAAAATTAAGCACGGAGAAGAAGTCTTGTCAGCTGTAATAGCTGAGTTTCTCACATTCATTACATACACCACTACATTTTATAATTGTTCCTTGTAAAATATACATTATAGGCACATTCATTTTGGTTGTGTTCTACCTAAAGACTCACTTAAATTTAAAACACGTGACCGAGTTTTGTGAGAATTAAGCCAGTGCACTGATCCCACATAGCTCATGCACCAACATGATCAGACTGACTGAGGTGAAAAGATCAGCTCATGTTACTGCCTGATTTGTAGTTTAGAGAAGATACTGTACATCTGATCAAAGAGAAAGCAATATGGAAGGAGTTTGATTAATTGTATTATGTTTATTTTTTAGTCTATCGTTGGCCTTAATGCTGCATTTATGACAGAGAAGGGCTCTAACATAATTGTTGGCAAAAGGTTGTTCCTCAAAAGTGACACCAATACATGAACAAAGAAACGTACATTAATTGACTATAGTCACACAGCGGCCATTTTCCACTGACATCATACTCAATGTATAGTATCTGACAAATCATTACATTCACTACTCCCATGTTTCAAGTTAAAACATATTTAATTACCCATAAGCTAGGGTCAGACAACAGCTAGCATTCAGCCAAATACTAGCTTATATTAGCATTAGCTGGAAAGTGGCTGAAAGCTAATACTACTTTTTAGTTGTGTTGCATGATACCGTAAGACTTTATAGCTAACGTCCTAGCGAACATGTTCGCTAGGAAGTTAGCAAACATAAGGTTAGCAAAGAAGTGGTTTAGAGCCTACATTAGCTGTTAAGTAACGGTAGCTAATATGTTGTTTAACTTTGAAATATGGCCCAATGTCCCTCCAGATTTTCACTAGAAATTGTGATTTCAGTTGTTCACTAATAAGGAAGCTGTAAAATGGTAACTATTGTCAGGTACACTTCAATTATATGACTTACATCATTAAATCAGTATATGAGTTTCCAACCCTACGCGTCTTGTCAGAGAAATATGAAAACAACTTTGCTTACACCATGTAAGAATTAGATATCAAGGCGGTGTTTCGGATCTCGTGTATATTATATATTGGATTATATAAGGCCAGACGTTTTGTTTATCAAATGTAACCTTTCCCCTGAAACAAAGGCTTAGGAAAAGAACACAGATGGGAAAGCAGCACATCCACCATCCTATTTCAGTGGTACATAATTAACAGTCCCAGCCTTACTTCCCTGGAAGTCGGCTATTAATCACACCAGAAATGGTTGCCACAGGAAACAGGCCTCACCCCCCTGGTTCTTGTATTATCTCTCTTTTTGGCTGGATTTACTCTCATTAGTCTTGATCTGCTGATTGCCACACCCCCAAAACTGGCACGGGTCCACTCGTCACGTCTCAGGTTCACCTCTGCCATCCATACTGCCAAGGAAGAACAAAACAGACACTGTATCAGCAATGACCTAGACATGTCAGACGAGTTCAAACAATAGCTGTACCAGCACTCGGAGTCACGTTCATACTCCAAGAACAAGTCAGGCCTTACAAGGAAGTCTCCATACTTGTGTGTGTCTGTGTGTGTGTGTGTGTGTGTGTGTGTGTTTATATCACTGAACCCAATGTCTGACCTGTCAGTATAAAGTTCCGGATGGTTGCTGAACATGACTTTCTGCTCACCTGCAGTGTCTGCCTAGGGACACGTGCCTGGAGGAACACACACACACACACACACACTGGAAAGCCCAAGGACGTTGGCACCAACACCCTATGAACAAGCAATAACAAGAGTACAGTATCCACCCGGCGTTCTATCGATACACACACACACACACAATCACCTATACCCATCCGGCTCCCACTGCACCTCTACTTAACGCTGACATCCTGACCTTGACCCAGAAAGTTTGGCACAGGACCAAAGGTGCAGATCAGGAAGCAGCACAGATTTAAAGTCTCAGCTGGTAAACTCGATCTCAACCTTAGAATTAGGTCAAACTATAAAAACTATATTGTTGTTGTTTTTTTCCTACTCAATGCAGGATTTTCTCACGCACTAGGGAGAAGGTAAATGACGCAAACCATGCCAAATGGCTAACAAGCTGCAGCCCACCATCACCTAATTGATTTAACTAAAGTACATCTACTTAAGCATGACCACTGAGGGCTGCCTCAGTGGTCATGCTGGTCCTCAGTGCCAACCCAAAGCTTCCCATTGTGATTAACCTCCCTCAGGCCCCCAGTGTGTATTCTTTCTGGGACCACACTACTCCACATATGCTGCATCTTTAAGATGTTCAATATGCCTTTGTGCCACCAAACGTTGAGCTTCTCCAAACACATACCTGCTCCTGCAAACTGCACATTTAGCATTAAATATTTTGATCCAGTATTCTGGGAATTTATGAGCGTGCTCTTTAACTGCCAGATTAAACATTGAGCTTGGCATCCACCCAGTGAAAACACGAAAGCCTTTTCTCATCTTAAGTTTAAGTTGGACGTTTTTTTGTACTTCTGCTGCAAAAGCTGCGTGACTCCGGGCTTGCCTTTGAGACGTTCGTTTGTTCCAAAGACATTCTGTTTCTCTTGACTTCCCTCTGTATGTGAAGTGGCTGTGTGGGTGTTTTTCGCAGCCTTGTGGCTGGTTCTCTGCCAGTGACCGTACTTTGAACCAACAGCAGCTGGGGCGTGAGCACAGCCAAAGATAGATGGCTAGCCGGAGCGGAGAAGCAAAGAACAGCCTCTCTCTCTCTCTCTCTCTCTCTGTTTGTTTCTGTCTCCCACCCCTCACCCCTCCCCTCCCTGCCTTCCTCTCTTCCTCTTCCCATGTCACTGAGGTGCCAATACCAACACAAAAAAATAAAGGCAACTCCTTCCTTCAAACCTGTGAGGTCGACCTGCCAAACGCATTTTCTGCTGACCTAATTTCTTAGTTTTAAACCGCTTTCTGTCCCAGACACTAATAAGCCACCTGCTAAAACTTGCCGTTTTACTATTTCCTTTGAACCCACCATAAAACAACCGCGTCGTGTTGTTGCTTTGCAGGACTGACTCACTGCTTCCCAAGAAACTCAGCATGCTCGCACTCTTACATTTCCAAAGAGGTGCTCTTTTCAGCCGGCAGGGTGGCCTCTTGTTTGGATACGCTCTGTACCACCTCTTTTTCTTCTTCTGCTCTTTCCCTTTTTCTCATCCGCTGCTGCTTTCGTGAACTCTCGTGCCTAGAGAACAAACAGGAACACTATGAAGCAGAAAATAATTGCAAACAATAGAGCAGAAGCAATCAGACTACACAAGGCCTACGTCATGTTTATACCTGTTTTTGTTTTGTGGAACATGCGCTTGTTGTTCTGCCTGTGGTCTCGCTCTAATAATAGCTTTTAGTTCTAAATAAAATGGTCGCTAATAGACAACAGATTTCCTCTTCTTCCCGCTCCCTCACATCTTGCTCACTTTTGTGCTCTAAATCTTGCTGTGTCAGACGCAGGGACATGTTGCTGCTATATACAGCTGCTTTTCCATTTATTTAAGGGGAAGTAGACGCTCTCTGCACATTCTTTACCAATGACATCCAATCTGGGATGTTTTTGTCGTTCACTAATTATAGACAGACTAAGAGAATGGAGGTCCCGCCAGTGGATCAAAGCTCTTTTGATCCCCGTGATAGAGGATGGAAGTGGTGGATTGCTTTGATATTCACAGTTGTTTTTTTCACCCGTTCTCTGCTATGAATCTTTAAGGATCACTTTACAATTGTTTTTCCTCTACTGGAAGCTTTGACCGGCTGCTCAAACTGAATTAGGTCATTTTTAGCTTTTCCGTGTTATGACACAATGGCACTATTATGGTGTAAAGTCTAAAGAAGACTGAGACACAGACTGATGTAACAGATTTGTGTGTCTTTTGGAAATTGGATTATGAAGCTACGAGGGCTTCATTTTAGTGTCTCCAATCAATTGTTTGTCTATTTCTGTGTATGTAAAGAGGATTATGGGAAAACCTAAAGGCCTGATTCTCATCAAACTTGTTGCCAGGGTGTAGCATGGGCCCACAGACAAGTTGATCTGACTCACCAACAAGTTCATACATACAGTTCCTCGAAACTTTTGTAACAAGCTGTGAAACTGATGATGTTGTTCCTGTCAAAGGATTCAATATATGATTCACAAGCAGGGACCACGCCACAGCAATATGCATTTAACTACCGTATTGGTCTGATTATAAGACGACCCTGGTTATAAGACGCTTTCATTATCTTTGACATTAAATTGTCATATTTAAATTAAATAAAATGCCTTTTAAAATTTAAATAAATCTTTAACCATTGAAGTGAAGGGAGGTCTATTTGTTGAGCAGTCTTGTAACAGGTCCTTCATTGTGTTTGTCAGTAACACACTCACACACTCTCCTGTCAGTCTCTTGAAAGCAGCCGCTTTAAAGACCACATTACATTTTTCTCTGTTACCATCTGTTAGGTAAGACTGTTAGCGTTTCCTAGTCGCGGCGGTATAGCGGCACCACGGCCGGTACGGTGGCCTGTTGCGTAGTTTTTCCAGGCCAGGGAGGGCAGGTCCGGTCCAGACCTCGAGGACTCCCAGGAGCTTAACCAAGGTGTGGAGGCCTGGGCTAAACCTGCTGAGAGCGCAGGAGGCAAGGCGCGGAGCTCCGCGGGAAACAATTATGTTAAAATTGACATCATTACTCCGCCTCAGTTGTCAGTTAACTTGGCCTACTTTTAAGCCATTTGTTCAGAACGATCACCTTGTCTCTCCATCTTTCATCCGCCTGGCTCTGTAGTTGTGAGTGATGTCATGAGGGGTACACTCGCTTTACAGATAAGTGGCGCCGTCTATTCTTGGGAATGTACAAGTCTAGACCCCAAATATAAGATGATCCCACTTTTTTAGATGTATTTCATAGAAAAAAACTGTCTTATATTTGGACTTATAAGGTATTTAATGTAAGTTTTGGAATTATATATGTTATAAATGTCTGTGGGTTTATGGTGAAGGTGGTGGTGATGTTCGGGGAGGATACACGGTTTCGTCACCCGAGCTGATCTCGGCCTGGACTGTACCCATAATATGACAGAGACACGCGAGAAGCATACAGCAAGTGGAATAGGAAAGGATAAGGAAGAAGGGTTAATGGATGAGAGGAAGGGAAAGGAGGGTGGGTTGAAGAATTTCTTATCTTAATATCTTGCAGAGTAATAATGTTTTACGTGCGTGTATGTTCAGTTGCATAAGCGCATACGTCTGCACATACAGAAAGTAGGTTATTAGATTAAGATGTTACAAAGTGTACATTTCACTGGTGTAGCAAACGACTCTGAGCAGTTTCATGTGAAGCCGTCTGGTTGTCGGACAGTGACTGGCGTTGATCACACTCAATCCATTTAGTGCATCCAGTCCTCTCTGTGGCGCGGAATTAAATTTCACAGCTAATTCAACGCTAAAGGGGGGACAGCGTGCCTGCTTCTTTATGTGCACGATTAAGGTTTCAATTAAGATAAATTACATTTCATTTACCTCTCGGTCAGCTGACTGACGGCCCACATTGGGGAACAGTCTGGCCATTCAATCCGGTCCTGTGTGACATTTTCTTTGAATGGGTTTAGCTCAACCTGAAAACATAAATGCTTTGAAGTAGCGTAAATGTGAACAAATTTAAAACAACACAGGTTTATGAGGCTAACTCGAACCCACACACTCAGTGGGAATTGAAACCATATGGCGTCCAACCTGTAGTTCTTTCCACGTGAGCCAAAAGTAGCACACAAGAGTACCTGCAGCTTTCAGAGTGTGGGTGGGTCCCATTGTAAGTCCCCCTCCTCCAACATCAGGGAGCCACCCCTGTAAAAGGATGTGAGTTAATGTGTTTATTTACCATTTGAAACCCACAGCCTCCACCTGTGTCGGAAAATGGCGCAGCAGCTATTTACATAGTGAAGCATCCATTCATGACTTCGCTAATGGGATTGGGACGGGTCCAGCTCTTGTTGTGGCTGCTAGCAACCATCTGTCAGGGGCTGGACGTGTCACCTGCCAGGTTGTCATGTCAAGCAGGAAGGCTGGAGCACTGTCCCGGCTTTATAGAGAGAGAAACATAGATCATCGTGTTAAATGGAGCCAAGAGGGAGGACTCGGAGCTTTTGGAGAATAAAAGACTTGATCTGCTCCGTTGACTGACTGGATGGGAATCATTAAGTCAGCCAGCCGCTCGAAATGTCGGTGATATAAAAGTGTTAATTCGCTGACTGGAATTGCATGTGTGGCATTTATATTAAACCAAATGCTCCTATATTTATAGCCTAAATTAGTCGGTCACTTCTATGTGTGTCAGAGCTTCTATGGTGGCTTTAATAAATCCTTTCATTCCATTTCCAGACACGTGGATTTACAGGGTGTTGGGTTTGACCCACATTTTCAGCCACGGCCCGTCTCTTAAACACCTTGGCAGCAACACTCGCTGACTTGAGTCCTGGACGTTGACCTGGTGTCACTACTACCATCTTTGTGCAGTTAATCCTCAGTGCCCTAGTGTCAGACCGCCTTGCTGTGCCGGTGTCCAACTAGAGCACCACAAAAAAACAAAAAAACACATTGTGCACAGCCTTTAGTTATGCTCCTTTTCCATATTAAAAAAGCACAATTATATATGTTTACCTACGGGAGGAATGGTGGAAATGAGAGGCCTGGAATAGAGGCGCATGAGTCTGAGAACTGGCTGACTCAGTTAGTGGGGAAAAGTTGAGGTGGAGGCCAGGAAAAGGGCATATTGTAGAGGTGAGGTCATCAGTGGAAAAAGACATTATGAGGCCCCAGACCCTGTTGGTGCGCTAATAATGGGCGCCTCTTCCCCTGCCTGGAGGAAAACAAGCAGGCTGCAGATGAGAATCATTGTAATGAGGAGGAGAAAGACTTCTTGTCCTCGTATGGCTTCGGCCTACAGTAGCTAGTTGTTAGCGCGTATTTTGATACTATAAGAGCTTTAATGATGTTTGAGACCAAACAAACACGTAAAAAAGAAAGCTTTTGTGGTTTTCTAGCTATTAAAGAGGCTAAAAACAAACATGGAGGTGAATTCCTCTACAAGGCGGAGCAAGTTTAAACAAACACTTTATCAGCTAACATCCACTCGAGCCGGCTGACTCGCCTTAAACCCCCTCTATTGATGAAGCGGGTCATTTAAGTTGCAAAGGGTGGGAGCGTGAGCACATGAATGAAACTCTTGTACTACCACCTCTGTATCAAAAGCGTCATTGACAACCACCAGTGTTGATGTTAACACCAAATATAGATGCGGTACATGACGTAATGCGCCCGCTTTTAGAAGCTGATGTGCAAGCAGAGCGCTGTGACGGGAGGGTGGCATGACATGTTCAACGGCCAATCGCTTTGGACCGATTCTTTTCCTTTCCTACCCAATATGGTGAGAGAAGGGACGGCCTGCGAAAACGATGACATCACCGCAGCTACTGTGCACTGTCTCAGCAGTTTTCAGCAGCACAGTTAATGGGTAAAAGGGGAAGTTTGTCGCCTTGGTAAATGACAACATTTCCTGTAAACAAGCCAAAATAATCTGGTGATGGTTACATGAAGCTGAGGAGACGGTCATCGGAGAAGTTCCATTTCTTAAAATGACGCCAAAGGCATTATATAACACAACACTGGACTCTCACTTCCTGTTTTTTCACGTCAACGCTTATATAACAATAGCCATAGCATCCATGTATCAACAACACCAAGCGCAACGAAAAACGTACACCAAAATAAAACACAGTGTGGGGATTTTTTTCACGTCTTTACCAAATTTTCCCAATGTAGTGAAACAATTCTTCTCAAATGTGATTTTAAAGCAGCTTCTGACTCAGCTGTTTTAGTCCTGTTTTACAGGCCAGACAGCGCTTACACTTTTAAGAGTAGAGGGGAGGGGGAGGGGGGCTTTAAGGTGGAGAGGCTGTCTGGGTCTGCCTCTCTTCCTGACTGTGACTCAGACCAAAGGGGGGGATTCCCCAGTCTACCATCCACATTGTTGTTTCCCCCACCTTCATGTTAATGCTAACTTTTCCTCACTCATTCTTAAACCGCGCCATCACCGGCCTTTCTGTTTCTATTTTCCCCTCCCTTCCAACCTGCGGGGTCTCTCCCCGTCTGCTTTCTCTCAGAGGCAGGGGTCTGTCCTTATAAGGCCTGCTCAGGGGTCTGGTGACAATAGCCCTGCTGCTGACTTCTCCGCTGCGCCCTGAATCTCCCATGGAGCCGAGCGGTAGGTGTTTCCCAACGCTCCCGCTGACAGGCGCAGACACAGAAGAGGGTAAACAGGAAGCAGATAAAAAATCTCACAGGGGTTGACATCATAATCTGTTTTTCTCTTTTTCTCTTTTCTAAAGTGAAAGAGATGTTTTTGTCTGTTAAAGCAGCTTGTTAAAGAAAAAGCTGTCTCGCTCAGCAGAATGGGCTTCTCGTTTCCAACCCAGAATGATCTCATCCTGTTTTTCTTTCTCTCTCCTCTGTCTCTCTTTTTCTTTGGAGCCCATCGGTTTGGCATCAAAACTAGCGAGTGTTATTGTTTCACATTACCTTTAAAAGAATGTGTTCATACATGCTCGAGGCACATGAGGTGACGCAGGCGGCTGCTATTAAGTTTTCCAACAGAACACGTTTGTGTTTTAGAAATGGGCACATGTAGTGGAGAGGTTTAGATTTCACATGAGAATTGGATCTCTGTCCTTATAAATCAACTCTCGGTCTTGAAGCAACTTGTTTGAAAGGTGTTTGTTCAAAATGAAAGAGAAAGGCCTTCTGATTAAACTTTTTTTTCCCCAAAACTCTAAAGGAGTTTTTCTCTAGATTCTGATTGGCTTGGTTTGTTGAGTTTGTTGCCCAAAGTTGCCTAAAAATGACTTCTCAATTTGTTATTTAACCACCAGGTCAAAAGGCCCTTTCACACATGCACTGCACTCCTGAAAATGTCCCGACATTGCTCGGGTGGGCTGCATGTACGAACGCAAACGGCCAAATTTTTCTCACTGAATTTATGCAGACTTTTTCCTGCCGGCCTCCGAGTTGAATGTCACAAGAAGTCGGGGTGAGCTGACGTTTGAACGCAGGAGGCAATACTCAGGAACATTCACCGCAAGCGAGTAGTCGGAGTGTTGACATGAATATCATGTGACCGGTGCGAAACCAGAAGAGTGGCACATAACAGGATGAATCACAACATCCAGGGCTGAGGAAGAAGGATCATTTACAAGACGACAACAGCAAAGACGTCTGTAAATTGGAGACATGAAGGGGGCTGCTGGCTGTGAGGTCCGCTGAATTGTTGGTTTATGTCATGTCCTGCTGCATCAGTCAGACGGGGAAAATCTCCCACCTTGAGGGACATGTGTAAAAAGGCAACTCTGGAAAATGTCAGGGAAAGACTGTCTTGAAATTTTCTGGAAATTGTCCAATTTGCCCTGCAAAGGTTTCCGATATGAAAATATAACATCAGACAGAAAGATAAAACAACATTTTAAAATAGGTAACAATGAATGACGGCTAATATAAAATAAATACAGCCAAGGCCTCAGGGTGAAACCTGTCTCTGCTGCACCAGACACACGTGCCTCTGTAATGAATATAACCAGACTTCTAAGTGAACAGGGGCTCCTCGGAAATCTCTTGATTCCCTTGAATTATCTTTCATCTGTTCCCTGAAGGCAGCACGATGTGCTAAGTGGAGAGGATGAAAGGAGGTCCTAATCTATTGTAATAAAAAGAAAAGCCACACGGAGGATTTGACCTTCTCACATGGAAGAGACCGACCCAGTTTAAATGACAACAACATCCGAGACAGCTGATGAAGGTCACCTTCAGTTTCAGGGACCGTCCTGCAGGACGCCTTACATTCCTGGCGGATTACTTTGAAATATGAGCACCAAAATAATTAGGTTTGACTTTTTACAGACAACTTTCAGGGGAGTGAAATCCTTTCTTACATTATTGTAATAGTCTCCTCAGTGTTATGTTCAATGTCGCGGTAATTTCAAGTGTTTGTAGCTCTTCTCTGTTTGACAAATTAGTCTTTCTATGGCTCTGTTTTAACCTTTACTCATGTTACTGTAACTGAGTAGCTTTTTTGTGTATTTTTCAAAGTCAGTAGTTTTACTTTACTTCAGTATGTTTTAAATTAAGTAATTCGCTACATTTCTACATCCATTCGTTACGTAAAATATGTATCTACGGATTTTACGAACTAGAAAGAAAAACTGACTTGAACCGACGCCAATCAAATGCATCGAATCAAAAACAGGTCAATCAAATCAAAGTGTCATGCATCGCGTCAAAACAGAGGTCATTGTTTATTTCCACTGAGTCTGAAGAGAAGAAGGAGAGCTGGGCTGCAACTACCCGGGCCCGACACATAACCTAAGTGAACCATGAACGGGACAGAAGAGAGTTCAGAGTAAGCACCACTACACACTGAAGGAAGTTCTTTGTTTAACCAGAAACAACTGTTAGATCGGTCTCTTCAAAGCCACCAGACTCCTTTAACAAAAACAGTAATTTTACCTCGCAGAACACGGGACTTGCTGGTCTACTGCTGACTCGTTACACGTTGTGACACGTCGTATCACACGTTAATTCAGAGCTGAATGAACCCTTTAAACACCACGCAATAACACAAACAAACTAACCGATCGACGCAGCAGTAGACCATCAGCAGCTCCCGTGTTCTGCGAGGTAAAATGACAATGAAAAAAATTTTGTCAATGGAGTCTGGTGGCTTTGAAGAGAGCTATATAACTGTTACTACTACTATATAGCTGATTCTGGTTAAACAAAGGATCTTACTCTTTGACAAAAGGTCCATCTCTCGTCATTTTAACACCAAAATATGTAAACATATAGGGCCCAGTTTTGACTGTATTTAATTTGCATAGGATGCATGTGTCAGGTAACCATGACAACATTTGTTTATTATGAAACACAGCGGGGTGGGGACATTTTTTAAGTGAGTGACCTTTTACTTTTACTTGAGTACAATTTCAATGAAGTAACAGGACTTCTACTTGAGCAATTCAGTACTCTTTACACCTCTGGTTGTAACTGATACTGTTATCTTTAATATGAGAACATGTTATTCAACAACTTTGTGGTTACAGTAAATAGGTTTGATAAGCATTCAGGGCTCACTGTAGGGAAAATGATGAAGAAGAAATCGGAGTAAATACATTTAAAAGATGAGTAAAGCTGAGAACAAAGGGACTCGGAATGTTCTAGAAAGTGCTGGGAGCAAGGAGAAAGTGGAAACTCAAAGGAAAAGCAAACAACTGGGAAAGAAGAGGGTGGGCAGTTGAGCTTAGGAGGGGTGGGGTTGTGGGAGTGAGATAAGCGTCACAATTCCAGCCCTGAGAATGGACTCTCAGGATGCAGCGCAGATATGATTACAGTAACAGAGCCGATTTCTCCGGGACAATTGGTTAACTCTTTACATTTGCATTTTTAGACTCCCACCTCCCTGTCCACACACAGTTGCCATGGCGCAGCTAGGCGCTGTTGTTGCCGGCAGTGGTAACCAGGCGCGGAGGGAGAGCACAACACGATCTGTGTGACTCATACCGAGAGTGACTCGCCTATCCTCCCCTTCAGAAGCAGACAGTGTGATGACAAGGATGATGCAGGAGCCTTTGTAATTGTGTCACCTCACAATATCTAATGTGACATGTAGCTGTAGTTGCCATGGTGAGAAGCTGTAAATGCAGAATGTGGTCATACGGAGATTTTCAGTTTCTCTGAAGTATGACGCCTTCACTGTAAGATTGTATTATGTAATGAATAATCTGTCTGAAACCCTCATGATGTTTGAGTGACCAAATTACAGACAAATAATCCAATGAGTGAACAATAGCGCTGTGTGCGAATAATTCAGCATGATTTAGGAAATTTCACCCTAAAAATGACACAAGAATAGACGTTTATAAAAGACCAGCAAACATAACACACTTGTGGATGTCAGCTACCAATGCTGAGCAGAGTAAACAGAGCCAGATGGTACTGACAACACCCCCCACCCCGCCACCCACCGTCGGCGTGGGCAGCGAGCGGCACTGAGAACACTTAAAACAAAATGAGACGGGCCCAGGAAACAGGCTCTTAAACACGCGGGTCAACTTGTCAAACTGTGTTACTGCTGCTGCGGAGCTGCATCCAGCAGACCCGGACACGCCGCTGCTCAGCTGTGCCTGGACGTGTGCGTCTGTGTTGTGAAAGTGTTTAGGGAGTAGTTAGAGCGCCACTATGCATCATGTAGAGGTGAAGGCCATATGGCGGTTAGTCACACCCATGATTCAAATGCAGCCTAATGGCGTGCAACAGTATGTCCATGTTATCTACAATGTGAGGAAGTTTGCTGGAGTGTGTGCAGGCTGCGGTCTGCTCAGGGCAGCCACAATGTAGGGCAATGTGCAGGCTTACATAAGCTGCGGTGTAAGGAAAAAAAAGGCAGGGCTCATGTCATTTAGTATACCAAGACTGGGCTGAAATGTTTTATTTAGGCCTGCAGACCTCGGAAGAAAACAATTTATGTGATTTTCCCCCTTCTTCTCTCTTGCCAGGACAGTTATACAACAGTGTATCTGCTGCTGTTTGCATATGTGTGACTTATTCAAGTTAAACCCAGGAAATGAAGCTCGAGTGAGGCTCAATCAGAAAGAGTAGACTCTGCCAGGGCTGGGTCTGTTGTTTATTTCTCAGATCATTCTGTATTCACTCCTCAGGCATGGTCGCTCAAGATTTCCTGCTGTCATTGCGTGGGGCCGTCGATAGAGATATCAGCTGTCCTTATCAGACACGCAGTCAGTTTGAGCCGTTGATGTTGCTGCTCGCCTTTTAAAAAGGAGTTTTTCTCCCACACATGATGACAAATAATGACGGATTCAACAGCTTTGTTCCAATCATGTGTGGAGAGCGACAATATGACCAAAACAGCACAACACACGCTAACAGATTCATCCCTCAACAACCAGAGTCCAACTCTCAAAACTGGAAATATGTGAAAAATACTGAAAATTCAGGAAGAAAAAAGAGAAACTCTGGATGAACATGGGCTCTGCATGTTAAAGCTGTTGTTGCGCTTCCTTCTTTGGTCAGCTTTCTTCCAAATTGGCTATCATTTTATTCCGTTACAATCAAGCACTGTACATAAAGATGCGACGCGTCATCTTGCGCTGGTGACGTTATTTGGAGCCAGAGTTGCGCAGTAAAGATCTGCGGGTGGAGCCGCCGTAGGCACTTCTTCTAAGCAAAACACACATTTAACTTACCAAAAAAAAGATCCCGCACATCGACCTATTTAACAGCAGAACAGCTTCTTTGTGTGGGTCTGAAGCAGACGCTCACAGATATGTAAACTTCAATGACTGTAGTGATTGTTTTAGTTATGTCTCCTCTCGCCGTTCCTCCTCTACTCTGCTAATCTGGAACAGATCGGCTGCAGGAGCCGTATTTGTCAACAGAGCTGTCAATCATCCTTTTTACCGCATCAAATAACTAATTAACAATAAACTTGTCAGAAAAATGAAAAGTCCTCAGCTGTTTCCCCATTGGAAGTTCTGGCAACTACAGGTTTTAGAAACATGTATAAAACAGTCGCAAGCAACGGACTTCTTTTGTGTGTTAGGGAAAAACAGCAAAATGAAAAAAACATAACAATGAAAGAGAAAGTTTTCTCTTGGTTGACCCTGCAGGCTGACATGGACTTGGTCGGCCTTTGTGACTGCATGCTATAAGGTTAAATCTGTTTCCCTGCCTGCGCGGGAGTCATTACCTAATTACCCATCCATTCCTCTGAAACTAAAGGGACTGAAACTGCAACCTCTTTAACAAACCCTGTATTTTTCTCAAGCCAGCCACAGTAATCCTGTTGTGTGTCTAGTGCCAGACATTACTCTTGTGTGTTTACATTCCCATCTGTTTGCACTCAGACACGCCACACACCGGCAAAGACCTGCTGAAGGCCACGCACTTTGACAACTGTGTCTGTTGCATAACTAATGGTACGCCAGGCTGCAGTCACACTTATTCATGCTCATCAGACTGCGGCAGGTGTATTTGTTGCCTTTCTGCATCATTTAAGGCCCATGTAGAGCGCCTGTTCTCACACTGCTAATGTGACATGTTATATAAGGTGATACATGAAGAAAGAATACGCACACAGTTGGGAATAATTGCTGAGTAATTGTTATCAGGAGCGTACACACAGGTCAACTGATAAGAAGAGCGATATCATTAATTAATCCTAACATGATTAACCTTCGATCTTTAAGGTAGATGTTATATAAAGTGTATTTTGCCTATGTCCTCATGCTGCAGGTGAAATCACACTCACAGTTTGAACACACACACACCCCAAACATTCACAACAACGCTCGCCCTCCCAAGTATGCGCCATTGTATTCTGTCAGCTGAGATATCTGGAGCTTCAGGTTACTAATAGCATCTGCATGTGGGTCAGTCTCACGCATTGTTATCACTGCCGCCGTGCAGTGCTGACAGTGAATATGCAATCACAGTCAACAAACAGCAGAGTGGGACAGTGCCTGGAGAAATATAACTGAAATGAAATCACAATAAGTGAATCATCTGCTTGATCAAAGACGCAGTCTTGTTGCTGATAAAAGTATGGAGATCATGTCACGCAGGCATGTGTGGGAACTGAATTGTGATGCTTGGTAGTTGTGTGTTAGTTTGCATGCTGCAAGCCGTGTGTATGTGTCTTATAAATACGCATGCACGTCTTTATTCAGTGAGGATTTGTCCTTGCACACGTAAGTCTGTGCATGAGCATTAAATAACGTGCCTTTTTACAACCATGTGATCGTCATGTTAGGATCCATTGCATGTTTAAGTACTGTATCAGGCGTTCCATTAAACTCTGACTCGAGGCAAAAGCATGACTCTGTATCTTGACTTGCAGATCTGCAAAGCGTTCACAGAGTCCCATCAATCAGTACATGTAATTTGATTTGTCTATATATATGTGTACAGATTATATTCTAATGCTGAAAATCTTCTAATCGATACAATTCCATGCCTAAATGTCATGATACCATGGGTCTGTGCGTCACTACTTATGCAACACTAGATAGAATGTATGTCTAGATGTATAACGTATTGATAAGCATATCAGCGGCTGCACATTAAGCACCCTTTAACCCGACCCGAGATAGGACTGGAGCTTTTGGTTTGCATTTAGAAATGATCTCATCGCTCTTCCTGTTTGCTAACAGGCAGCAGGCCTCCTATCTGTACAGCAGATCGTCCCAGGGGAGCACTTGAAGTGAATCTGTGGTTTACTCCACTCTGCTCGTCTGTCTGCACTTACGACAAGAGGAGGGGGAGCTAAAGAGAGCAGAGTCACACCCGCGGAAAAAACTCACCATGGGATGAACACATGCAGCAGTGTTTGGGTTCCTCTCCCTCATCCACACCTAGTTTCAGTGTGTGACGAGGGCTATTTTTAAGACTAATCACGGAAAGAAGGATGAGCCCTCGTTTCCTTTCATTTCTCACATCTCTGTGTCCCCAACTGTGTTTGTGTGTCCCAGCTTGTCTTTATCCCCATGGTAACAGTGGGAGAGGGAAACCCGTAATCAGCAGACAAAATATGACTAAGAAATCCCTCCAACGCTCACCACAGAAAAGCAGCGGTGTCCCAGAATAGAAGTTACTGAGCCCCGAGGCCCGCTTCCTTCTCTCTTGTCCTGGGAGTATAAGGAAAGGAGCAAGCGGAAGTGTTGAGCGACTGTTTTTAACATGATTCAATCAAACTTTTTTTTTTTTCCCAGGCCAGGAGAAATAAAAAGAAAAGGAAATGGGTCACACCCTGGTCAGTTGTTGAAATCCAACTCAGCACAGATGTGTGTCAGCAGGAGTCCTGGCACGGCTTCTTTCAACAGAAAAGCTGGACAAAGTTGATACACGCTCGGTGCCTGGTGGCCATTGTCCAAAGTGTGTCGCTGAGGCCCGCGCTACTGCCCAGAAAACAGCCTAATTCCACTTAGGCTCATTGAAACAAGTACATGGATTATCTCCGTTACTGCAATGGACCTATGATAAATAAAACCTAGCTCACACTGTGCCCACGATCAGGCGTCTGTTATGCAATAAGCTATGCAAATGCAGTGGATTTATTTAATCTGCTATAACCCTGGAGTCTAGTTAAGATCAGGCTGATGTGTGCAGCTGTCTAAATAGCCGATGAGGCCTTGAAGCAGTCAGGGAGGGCGATTTCCCTGCGTGTGCCACTCCAGGGGGGGATCTACAAAGCTGCAGGCCGCATGGGAAAAAGCGATGTTACAGTACAGAGAGTATGAATGTTGCACTATTTTTGCATTTAGAAGCTTATGTGGAATGTCCCGTGCAGCGGCCGTAAAATCCACAAACAATAATTTCCAGACAATGTGACCTCTTTTGGTCTAATTTTGGACATTGCTTTTCCATCACCTGAGTTCAGATACTAAAATTAGACAGAAATATGTCATGAGTGTATAACTGTGCTTAACTTTTGTTTCATATAAACTTCTCTTTTCAAGACTTATTCCTGTAAACTGCAACGGAAAATAGTAATTATGTGCTGCTTTGTTATATCTATATAAACAAAGCTGTTGTGTCAGGTACGGATGCTTCACTCCCTACAAGGAGCCAAAAACTAAAACCTGAAAAATGCACATAAATCTGGTTTATATGAGCTCTATTCAAGCTGGATCGTGTAGTGTTTCATCACTAGGTATGCTGAATAAAATGATGAAAGACTGGCATGGCTAAGCTCTGTGTAATTGACTGTTCCGGTGTCAGAGTGCATGTTTTGAGGGTTTTAAAGGTCTTAAATTTCAAACAATTAACCTGTCACCCTTGTTTTGGGCCACCAACATGCAAAACACCAGTGAGGTTTAAATTTAACCTACAGGATTTGCTAAATTACAGATCATTTGCCTTCCTTAGGAGTACATTTATTCCTACTTAACAGACCACAGCCCTGGAGGAAACATCGGGCGCTGTCCTCTGCAGAGAATTATGGGATTTCCCTCACCGCCCGGGCCACGGGATGTTACATCAGAATGGTGGACATGTGTCAACTGAACTTGAGTGGAGTTTGTACTGTTTTAAAAAGATTGTTTTGAAAAATATGAACCAAAAACATCACGCTGTCCTGCTGCTGAGTATTTATGAAAAGATCAGCGGAGCCACAGAGACAAGGTGTCTTCTTTCTCTCACTCTCTCCTCACTCTTACTCATGAAACCCCCCGAGAGGAAGAGAAGAGAAGGCACAGCAAGACATCTGAATATTATATAGTGTGTTTATTTGGGTTTTAGTCGTATTATTTTAAGAGTATCTCTAAAGTTTGGAACCCAACAAACGATGTGAAGCTTAAGAGTTACCTGAGGTCATTTAAAAACTCCAGATGTCATGGTTTTAGTGTTCAGAAAGTTCTGACGACTCTAAAATTAACACACATTTTTTGTATGCTTTAAGTTCAGTGGTTCAGTATTATGAGACAAATAAATGTGTGATTACGATAGCAGTGTAATCTTCACGCTTATCCAGATTTATCTGTATTTGGCAGTTGTTGCTGTGCCAACCAGGTTAAATTTATCCACAGCTGGTTGTGGTGCAAGTTCTCTCCTCAGTGGCTGCAGACCAAAGGGTGAACACTAAACCCCAACACCACCAGCCTCTGACAGGCACCCCACCAGCATGGAAACAACCAAAAGACTTTCTCTCGACTAATCCTCACAGCAGTGGTACAAATAGAAGCCCTTATATAATCGAATGAGGTCCGCACTGAGCCCCATTTCAGAATAAAGAAAACTTCATATTAAATATATTCTGCCTGTTACCTGTGCTGAAAATAATTCCTCTGATATATTTAAGGAGTATACTTGTCTTGACGTAGGTCATTTACATGCAGTCAAATTTACTTGTTCACATTGAATGTTTCATGCAAAGATCATGGTAGGCTATGAAAATTAATATGACATAGGGAACAACTTGTACAGAATAATTTACTGGATGTGTGTCATGCTTCTGAGCAGTGGCATGACACCACATTTTACAAAGCTATATGGCTGAATTACAGGACAATATGTTCCACCAGTTACGCTACGCAAGCTAATGTTTTAAGCTAGGCATCAAGCTAACAGTCAACATTGTTGACCATATTCACTCAGTGGCCATTGTCCTCTGATGTCAAGCTCAGGGTAGGAAGCAAAAACGCGGTTATGATGTTGTACTGCTTTATTTCATGTAAGTGGTATAAACTGATCTGCATGTGAAAAGACTCTTAAAAATCTAAAGGGAATCTGGCCATATTTCAAGTTTGGAAAACATATTTGATAGCCCATTAGCTGCTTACAGACAACTGCTAACATTCAGCTAGCTAATAATATTGTTAGCTAGAGAGTGTCTGACAGCTAATATTACTGTTTTTAGGAAAGGTGTAAGTTTCTAGCTAACATAATTTAAGCTAGGAATGTACTTCTAAGCTAACATCATGGTACCTAAGAAGTGACGGAATGTTAGCATTAGCTGCTGTCTAACTGTAGCTAATGGGTTATCAAACATGTTGTTTTCCTTTGAAATATAGCCCAACGTCCCTCCAGAATTTCACTATCAATTGTCTTTTTAGTTGCTTATTAATCAAAAAGCGGGTTAATGATAACTTTTGTCAGATTTCCTACATTTTTGCGACTTAAAGGGATAGCTCTGATTTTTGGACACCAAGTTGTATGAAATACTTGCTAGTAGTGTCGTGGATGCAAAGCTATTAGCTTACTCACTGAGTCCTGTGGTCGGAGTTCTGGAAGGTTCCGAATGTAGAATAAGTAGTTCCGGCGAGATGCAGGGTCGTGAAACCAAAAAGTCTTACCGTACAGAAACAACACACAGGCAATGGTGATCCATTTCCAACACAAAATCATCGTCCTAGGATTTCATATATTGTGCCTTTTTTTGGCACTATTTTCTCTCTTAAACTATCCAGTATCACTTCGCCTTGTAGCATGCCGGTTTCACATGTGACGCAGTCCATCAGCTGTTTCTAAGAGAACATGCTGGAATTAATAATTTGTGAGATGACGTTTGTTGTCACTGAGAATAATACATGCCCAAATGGTGCAAACCCTCCCTTTAAATCCTGGAATACTGCAGTACAACATTATAGCAGCATTTGAGCCTCCCACCATGAGTGTGATTCAGACAAATAGGGCTGCCATGTGAATGTGATGAATTGCCCATGTAGGAATGTATGTTAGTATGACACAACAATAATTCAATCTAGCATCAGCAGTGTCAGCAACAGGCCATCCTGGCAGCTGAATACTGTTTGTTTTTCTCTCACTTTCTCTGACCTATTGACATGCCCTCAGCATTCCTGCGACAAAATCCTATTTGTTGATATTGTGACCAAAGCAAACACTCTCCTTGTTCAATTTGTTGCATTTTGTTTGTTTGTTAAGACAAAGCTGCAGTTCATGCATAGTCAGCCATTGACTCATCCTGGCACACGCAATAGGAGTCTTTAGCCAGCATTTGACATACATTATCAGACGCCTATCAGTGCCTCCCTATGATGCAGTCAGAGCCAGCACAGACAAGGGCCTCCACTGTTGTATTATGAAGTCACTCCTGCATGTGCATAGTTCAGGAACGTGCAATGTCATTTTCAACAAGGGTGACATTCTCTGTCTGTGCACACTATATGAACACACTTGGTCTGTAGCATGACAGCTCTGCGTCAGAATCTTCGATGTAGGTCACAAGCAGGAAGTTTTTAACAAGGATTTTTTAACCACGGCACTCTGAGTTTGATGGATTCTGCATCTCAATTTAGATCTGGCAATAACTTATATGGTTTGGTAGTAAAAGAGCTGTAAAATGGACGAGAAATTAAACATTTGCTACTCCTCCGACTCTGATTGCACAAAAACCTTTTATTGTGCACGTGTTATAGCGAAGACCCATTAAAAACAAGTTCTGCCAATTCAGCAGCTGTTTTCATTGACTAGTTTTATAGGTGTATAAATGGGATGCCTGTCAGTGTTGTTGTGACTTTGAAAGCTTGAGGTTGTTTGAGTTAAATCCAAGAAGCATGGCGTCATCCTTTAACATCTGTTGTGTTGCTCTCAACAGACAGGAAGATCATTTGAAGTCAGGTATAAAACTCCCCATGCATTCTACGCCAGATTAAACCTGAATGTTTCCCCCTTTCATTGTGACATTTTGTTATGAATAGAAACACAGTTAACTGTAGGAGTCTTCAGGACACGCCTTTAAAGAAAAATCACAACAATAACACAAAGGGATATACCACCAGAAGTGAGTGTTTGGTTTGTAGGAATAAAAGCGCTGCACAGGTCTGGCTGCTAATCCCCATGGGAAAGTGTCACAGTTATTTACAAATGAACGTATTTGTGATGATAAGCACATTAGAGCGCCTTACACAGCCTCTTAGAAAGAGGTAAACTTTTCTTTTATCCGCTTTCAAGTTTTGGATCAGATTACACACGCAGGAGCACAGAATATTGGGAATGAAGGTCCACGTACCAGAATGTAATTACTGGTCCCCTGCAGCAGTGAAACTCAAATCCATATCAGCTGCCTCATAAGAAGTGATGAGAACTTTGATCAAAAGTTTGCTTTACTTATGAAAAAAACTAGATTAGTTTTATGGAGTAATTATTGTCAACATAAAAAGTCACCATACAGTATATTTTGTATATAATTCAAAGCATCACTTTTTAAAAATCAGTTTTAAGGCCTTTGCAGACATTCCTCTGTTTTCAAATATACTGATGTGGAACTAGAACTCTATTAAATGTATTATTACAGCCTGGGGGCCAATACTGGGCATGCAATAACTCTAAATCCCACTGCTGGTAAAGTGTGACCAGAGAAATGGGCGGAATAACTATTGCAGGGACACTGAACGAAGACAAAAAACGAGCAGGTTATGAAACTGTGACCTTAATCTGCCTATTGTATTTGTGCTGTACAGAAGAAATACCCTCATCCATTCCATCCTGCGTTGGCGCCCTTCAACCTCACGATGGTCAGCAGGAATGTTCTCTCATCTATGATCCACATGACCTAAAAACAAAACCAAGCGAGCCAGAGATTAGAGGCAGGCTAACATGCAACATGTGAAGGAATATAGGTCAGGTGATTCTAATGTCACATGCCATTACTTTGTGGGGAAGGGTAAAAGTTTATCCTGGGGTTCTGCTTGGATTCATGCTTTCAAGGATTAACACATATACTACTGTAGTGTGCAGCTCACATTTAGCAAAACCACAGTCACTGAAGTTAGATCATGTCAACATAACAGACAAAACCAAACTCTCTGTTGTAGAACCATCACGCATTAAGTCATTAGACAAATACCTGGCATTTAATGTTCCATTTATGCTACGTCTAAGAATGCTAATATTATAAAACATCAAATTTTAATTTTAATTTTAATTTAAAATTGATCATTTTACTTGTGGGTAGAGCTAGGTTAGCTATGTTTTCCTGCAACCAAAGATTTATGCTAAGCTAAGCTAACTGACCCCTTACTCTAGCTCAATTTTTTATCGCACAGACATGAGAGTAGAATCAACCTTCTCATAAACTTACAAACCAGTAATTTAATATGATAATAAATATGTCTTTATGCTAAGCTAAGCTAACTGCATTTTTTGGCTGACTGCCGGGGTCATCCCTACACATGGGTCTGTATGTGACAGCCATAGAGAGAGAGATAGTTGCGACATCACAATGGCTGATCATGTAGCATATTGGACCTCAACTGACGCGACTCTCTGTCTATACGGCTCTGGATACTTTGTTCGGGGAGTAGGTGGGGCTGCTCCTCTGCTGCCCGTCCGCTGTCCTCACCTACATCCGCAGCGCGCACCTGCTTTCAAACACGTTATCATCGGCCTCATAAAGACAGTCCTTGTAAGGCATTGCCCACAAAAGCGCACATTGACCTGATGCGGTCAGCCACATCCTAGGTTTTGACCTAGTATTGTTATCATACAGATATGAGAGTAGTATCAATCTTCTCATATACTTATGGAGAAGTTATTTAATCTGATTATACATATGTGCATTTTGAAAACAGTGTAGATGTGCCAAGAGGTGTATGCAGCTATTCTTTATGCTAAGCTATGCTAACTGACCCCCCACTCTAGCTTCATTTTTTATCATACAGACTTGAGAGTTGTGTCGCTCTTCTCATCTTGTTATGGAGGAGTGGTGTAGATGTGCCAAGAGGTTAGACAAAAAACGGCTATGACTAACAAAGCTCCGCCGTCTTTGATATTTTACATTGAACCTAGAAACGCCGGCGTAAAGCCGCCCAGGTGTCTGTTTTTACACCAGAAGAGGGTAAAATGGAGTAGTCGCCCCACTATTCTGCCTCGGCGCGTTTTACATTAAAAATGAGGCATAACAGAGGCGTAACAGTCCCACCTTGAACTGACAGTGTTAAAGTCTTTTGTTTATATAGAGGGTTTTTTTATTCGATGGCAGTATTGCTATTTAGATTTTTCAGTGGTGACATATGTGAAAACAAATGTGATTTACTTTGTGTTGTTGGAGAATTAGCAGTCCCAGTATCCCAGTATCTTCTGAGCAGAGGCAGAGGCTCCTTCTTCTGCAGACACAGGAAACAGCTGGGCCCTGAGCCAGCGCAGCACTACCTCCACATTTTGAGGGAGTTAACCCGTTCCTCAGAGGCTGACTGGCGCTTTGACAGCTGAGAGGAAATGACTCTGAAGTGGGCTGGTGATCCTTCCTGTCCGACTGGCCCACGAGCCCCTGTGGTCGCAGCAGAGCGAGCGCGTTTGTGTTGTCAGGGAGCCAGAATTGCTTTCTCTCAGGAAACTCCTTGAAAAACGCACAGTCAGACCTGAATAGTGCTTTGTGAGTCCTACACTGCAGCTGAAGCAGCACCAGGAAGGAGGAGGAGGATTTCAAATCTTCCCTCGACTTATTTTCATCTCGGTGACATAACTCAGGAAATAACAGAAGTATCAAGCAAATGAAATGTATTTATACATCAACATCTACAATTTCCTCACACTGTTAAACTAGCGATTAAGTGCACTGGTTTTGGCGATCTGATTTTTGCGGCCCTGAAGTCAACTAAATTACAGCCATCAAAAATACATTCTTGTTCCTGTTTATTACCATCACGATGAAGTACAGTCGGAAAAATCCATAAAAAAATATTTCCCATACACATGTGTGCCAACAAGACAAAGAAGTGAAACCTTGACCCTGTTTGACTTCGGCTCAGACAAAACCTTTTCCTCTGGGAATGTAACAGCCATTGTACTTTTCCATTCCAGGGTTGTTTTTACTGCACAGCCAATCATTTCCTCTGTTTTTAATGCTCGACAAACACTTGGAGCTTGACCTTTTGTCGCTCTATTTCTTTATGACCCTGAGCTCAGACCCGCAGAGAGGGGGAACCTGGAGAAATGCCATGTAATGCCTCATACTGCAATAAGTGTTTTTGCTTAAACTGACACCTCAAATGTAAAGAAAAGATCCCACACACTGTCTCCTACAATGAAAATAACATCATATGTGACTAAATCAAGGTGAATATTCTTATTGGAACAATGCCTAGGCTTTGCTGTCAATAGAGTTACAACAACAAGACTTGCCTGAATATAAGTTAATACATTAAAGTTGTGTAACTGTATTTATGACATATACAATCACATACGGTATATCAAGTATATCAGTTCAATCGATGTCTTTACCTGAGTTGTCCTCTCATTATCAGGAAGCTGGAACTTGTCCCAGCATGCACTGAACAGAACATTCAGGGGTTTCAGTATAAATAATGAATTGCAAACATGCATTATCTAATAGCTCCATATCCTGACCAGCAGGGAAGTGGCGCAGATGTGTGGTGTATGTTTGATTCCCTCAGACACACAGATTTAGCCTGATATTGAAGAGTATTATATCATGTGCAATAATACTCTTCAATATCAGGCTATATTATGTTCAAGACCATGTGCAATAATACTTTTCAATATGTTCATTATTATGTGCAATAATACTCTTCAATGTTAGGCTATGTAAAGTTCAATAGCAATACCAGTCCCGAATTTCCCCCCTGGGGATCAATAAAGGATTATCTTATCTTATCATGTGCAATATTACTTCCAATAACAGGAGACATACTTATATTTATGTTTATATTTATGGAATACATAAACATGTGCAATACTGCTTATTTATTAGTACCATGTGCAAAATTACTTTAACTTTTAGTATCAGGAGCAATATAACCTTTTCTTAATTATTATTTGTATATTATGTGCTTTTTTTTTTCATAATCTTGTGGGGTATAAGTTTTTACTACAGTACAACTGTTAGTAATACTGTCAATTTAATTGCCACCATTACTTTCTGCTTATTAGAAAACTTAATGTAATATTGTTTTTCTACAGGCACTGTCTCTTTGCGTTAGCCCATGTACACTATATATTATATGTTCACTTATGTTTGAGCAGTTTTTTGTATTTCTCTTATTTTGTACTGTATTTTTGGAGTAATCTGGCACTATAATTTCCTTTGGGATTAATGAAGTTATATTTTATCTTACTTGTTGGTATGTATGATCTGCATCATTTGTATTAAGCTGAAAGAGTCAGTTAAAAATACAAGTTAGCAAGATTAAATGTCACTTAGCACTTTAGTTATGAAAGAGTATTTAAGGGGAGAAAGGATATCATAACAAGTACATGTTTTTGAATGTTCTCCTGCAAAAATCAATAGAAAAACATGTTAATCTAACTTTCACAATGCCCACACAGGCCATAGATTGAAGGCTAACAACAAAATAATAATCCAGGTAGTTTTAATCTAGGTGCATTCCCCTCACAGTGACCTGAATAATGGCCCCATAAAAACCCTTTTTTCATGTTATGGTGCAGTTCAGTCAGGGACTCAAAGCAAACAAAGTCAGTGAGTCATAAGCACACACACATTTGTGTGCACACAAGCCTTCAGCACGGGGAGTGTTGCGTGTGAAGATTGTTGAGTCTGCCGAGATAGAAGGTCTCGGGTCTGCTCTGTCTGCCTCAGAGGTTATGCAACACAGGCTTGGTCACACCACATGCTACTTTCTGATTGGCTTAATGGAGGTACTGACTGACTGAAATACCCCTCCCCCCATGGAACGGCTTCTGTCTGGGTTTCATCTGACTGTGAAAAGGGCTGCTTTGAATGAATGAATGAATGAACATCCAAAACATCTTTCTAAAGGCCCTTTTTGAATATTTTTGGGTTGAATTGGACACAAAGGAGTTGAATACTTAACTTAACTGTGCTGTGAGGAAGCGAACCGCGTGAACTCAGAAAAGAACAACACAGAAGTTAAATCTGACCGCTTCTGGTTTCAGTAGTGTAATCAAACACAGGAGGATACTGTGCTGCTGAAGCGTGACAAGTCAAAAATGAAAAATGTGTCTTACATAAGAATCTGAATTCCACTTATGCCCGCTATGAGACACATGGGAATGATATTCTTTCGCTATTCGACCCCTTCTTCCAAGACCAAATATAGAGGTACCAGAGCTGACCCCAGAGCTTCATGTGACCAGTGGAAAAAAAACTTGTTGCAGTTTATAAACAAACATGGACCAGCAGACATGAAAATATCTGCACTGGCTTTTTTGTGCTGCATTTGCTTCGACCAGGCTACAGGCAGGGCTAACACGCTTGGAAAATGTGATGCAGACACGATGTCTCTAAGAATTGTTGGAAGGCATTTGATTTCTTTTTGTTGCATAAAACAGAATATTTAATCCTCACTTGCAATTTCAATTCCATTTTGCATAACAGCTTGCAGGCTTCAGGTGCAATATCAAGGGAGGAACACAACACACAAGTCTGGAGCTGTTACACTAACCTCATATTTGTCACGCATTAAGTAAAGCGTGAACAAGTCTTTTGCTTGTACGCTGGCACCTGCACACACATGTGGAATCATAACATTTTTTTTTTTTCTTTATCTTCTCTTTTACCAAAACCACAGGTGTTACATAAGCTCCCCTGTCAGCACTCTTCTTCACCGCGCACTTCCAGGTATCTTTTATCATTGCGTGATATTAAAAACGACACACATCCATTCTGCTGACAGGCCCAAGCAGCAGATGTGACCCAGAAGCCTGTCTCCTTCCACCTGACCTTCAGCCCTTCACAATAAGGTCAGATAAAAGTTCTGCCACTTTGAGTTGTCCTTAAACAAACACCAGTCGTCAGGGCAGCTACCTGATGCCAGACTTAGCTGTGCATGATAACGTCTGAGGGCAGCGACCTGCCTGGCATCACTCCCTGTACTGTCTGTGCTAGGGAGGCTTTTTTCTTAGTACTGTTTAAAAATTGCGTCACAAACTGGATTGATTTCTAATGTTTAAGAGTTAAGAGGGGCCATTGACAAGGCAATGGATTCTGCTTTATTTGACTTCAGTTCATCTGTCTGGATTTTTTTGAAAAACGTCTGCCCTGTCATAACCTGACATACATCATGTGACATACAGTACATAAAGTAAGTCAGATATGAGCAGAGATGTGGACTTGAGACTTGGTGACTTGGACTCAAGTCAACTCGAGGCACTGTTTTGATGACTTGCGACTTGACTTGACAAAAAATAAAATGGCTTGAGACTCGATTTGGACTTGCAAGTTAATGACTTGAGGCATGATGACTCAGATGACTTGTGTTCATAAGTTTGAATGTTAGCTGTTAAATATGAAATGATAAAATTCAGTGTTGTCAAGTTTCTGTCTGACTATCAAGTATGTACTCAGCACAAACTGGGAATCGTGACTGGACGACTCAGAAAGCTCCCCGGTATGTGATTGTGATCGCTATGGCAACACGCAACATCAAAGCCCCCAAAGAGAAGCCTCATCAGTCGTACTCGTTACTACTCGATACGGTCTCAGAGCAGACCATCATCATAGCTGCGTCTGTGCCAAGATAATACAAAAATACTTTTTGAACAGGTTATACACATTGGCCAAAAATATCATTATTAGATGAGCTACTAATACCTTGTCTTTTCTCTTTATAAAGACCAGATACTAAAGATAAGAATACTGTATCTTGGGTGGAAAAAAAGGGACTTGACTTGGGACATGACTTGCCTTGACTAAGGACTCAACTTGACTTGATTTGATTTGCCCAAGAAAAAATGACTTGAGACTTATTGGGACTTGAGCAAAGATGACTTGGTCACAACGCTGGATACTAGGGTCTATTTTTTGTCTTAAGAATCCTTGTGGCTTGATACAAATGTTTAATTGCACAATAATGTTTTTAATTGAGTAATTTCATAACGAACATAGCAGGTTACACATTTGAGTTGAAATGAAACAGTGAAAACTCCAACAGGCAGAAGGTTTTTCCTGCTGCAGCCTGGAGTTTATCATTTTGACACATTTTCCCACACTCTACATTTGAAATAATTGTTATCTTCCCCTCCGTTTAGCTCGCTGAAGTGGCACTTTGGCCGACCGTAAGAGATTAAATAAGAGTTCTGGGTTAAAAGGTCGAGTGGTTATGCAGAAAAGCAAACACGCTGTCTGTGTGACTGCTGCCACACACAAAGAGGCAGCTGTAACCAGCCCGCTCAGTACGTACAGTGAGTGCTGGAACACTCTCCAGCACATATATCAGACATCATATATCATGTTCCATATACTCTCACACTCAGCTGTCACTTTTACACCCATGGGTAGAGTGGTCCAATTCATTAGTCGGGCACCGGGTTATCGCTGTGGATTTATTTATGAGGTGTCGAGTCAAATTCAAAATAGTTCACGTCATGTTATCAGACGGCACATAAAGTGGGCAGTGAGTTACTGGTGACCCAGAGAGAGAGAGACAGAAGGCTCAGGCTGTGTGTGTGCAGCATATGTTGCCTCACGAGCCTGTATGAGCATGACTGTCTGTCTGACTGTACATTATGAGTTTTGTTTGCTCAGTCTAAATATAGAGAGCGAGCTGATGTGACTGCCCACGTCCTACACATTAAGACTGGTACAAGAACAGACACAGCAAGTATTAAGGCAAGCCATGATGTTACTATCAGTTTAATAAGACATACGAATTTTTATTTGTCTGTTATTTCTTTTTAATCCGTAGAAATACTGTGGGGGTGGGGCGCTGCCTAAACTGGGACCCATATGTGTCAAAATAATCAGACTTCACACACTTAATTGAAAGTAGGTTAGTAGGAGAAGTCAAAGTAACTTAAAAAAACGGATGAATAAGTCAGTTAGCATAGTTAACATAAATATACAATGCATCATTTACACACAAATGAGGCCTTTAAAAACACAATTTTAGCATGATGTGAGTTTTGTGCTTGTACAAACATGTAGATCTAGTCCTGTATAGCTTCTGAATCTCGGGTGTAAAGATGGAGAATGTTGCATAATTCACAGATTGAACAACAACAGAGCATTTGTGGAGTTTTGTAGCTCACAAACAGAATACGTTTATTGCTAATTAATTTCACAAGAAACTTGTGGGGTGATATCTACAAATCTAAAGGTAAAAAAAAGAATAATATTTTTATTTTGTAAATATTTGAAATACATTACTTAAATCAATATCAAAATTTAAAGTGAAAAATCAGCCTTTGTGCAGAACTGTAGCCTCTGTACATGGGGCCCCTGCTCTACCAACTGAGCTGAACCAGCGCCCCACATTTGAGCTTTTTAGTTCAGAAACAGAATAATTTTTTTCCAAGTCATTTTAACTACATAAGAAAATTGTAAGGATGTATTGAAAAATCTGGAGGTAAAAAAAAAGAGGGTGTACCCCGCCTCTTACCCAATGACAGCGGGGATAGGCTCCAGCCCCCCCATGACCCTGAACAGGATAGTCAGTATAGATAAAGGATAGGAAGAAAAAGAAAAAAACAACAACATAACTTTATAAATGTCCCAATAAAATAAAAACAACAAATTAGTAGGATTGTGAGAAATGACACATCACAGCGAAACTGTCCTTTGCTGCAACAGCTGAAAAACAATGATTAACAGGAACACAAACCCGTTAGTTCAGACTGAATCTCAGACTGCTACCTGACAGCACTGACAGCAGGTTACTGTTTTACTGTCACTGTGCATAATAGCTACTTGAGACACTGTCTGAAAGCACTTGAAACTGGCTGTTATGTATGAAGGTGTTGAGACAGACAGACATGATGACACACGGCACTGTAGGGAAACGTGGAGGTGCTGTCTACCTCGTCATGAACAGGAATATTCATGTGATGTAAAGCTGGTGGGAATGTGCTGTGGGGGTTTATCTTACACCTTTATGTAACGCCTGAAGCCTGCAGCGTCTATATGTGTGCTGTGTATATTTTCCAGTTCTTTTAGGTACAGTTTCATAATCGTATCTTCCTTGCAGCACTTCTTCCTGCTCCTCATAAATCATGGCTGAACACTGATAGCTTTCGGTGCAGTTTTTAGCTTGCACCTTCTGAACTGTGTGTTGTTGAATGAGCCTCTTTGTCATGGTTAAAGCTAAAAGTCAGAGGTGAAGGTCATCTCTTGCCACTAGAATATAATCTGCATGTTGGTGACCTGTTTGCATAAATAACCGTTGCATAAGTCTCAGCGTGAGCGCCCGAGAGAATGTGCACCAGCTGAGTCGTGTTTGTTTGGCTGCATGTGTGTTTGTAAGGCACTCACAGTTTATTTTTAATGTTTGCATGTGTGTGTGCAAATGCCGCCTTCTTTCCAGCTAATCTGCAGAGCCACACAGCGGGGTGTCACGCCTGAATCCAGGCCAAGTTATGTTTATACTCTTAACCTTATCGTCTGCAACTGCGGCTCCACTGAAGCCAAGAATTAGATCACAATGTTCAGCACCTTTTCCAATGCGGTGTGGGAGCGTCAGGGATGACCACAACGCCGCCTAAATAGGCATTATTAGCAAAGGAAAGGGGAAATACACCGCTATTCATGCTGAAAGCGACATATTGTTGCTGATTGTGTGCATTCCTGTGACAAAACACACATTCCTTGCATGGTTTTCTCTCCGCAAAGAACGTTTAGTCCTCAAAGCGACACCAGCTTTTAGAGATAGCTCCTGAAGAATGGATTCAATCCCCTTGAGGTCTTAATGTTCGACTCATCTTTGACACACTGACAGGCTTTCATTTTGCAAGGCGGGGCCGTGTATTCCAACATTTATATATGCAATAATATGCTTCTTGCGTGATGATTAATGTCTGCTGCTTAGGAGCCTGTCACACCCATCACACCTGCGCTGTTAGCGTCTCTCGCTCCACTCACGCTAATGCTCGTCTCCTGTAGCCTTCTCTCTCTCTCAGGCTGTCAGTCTGAAGCCGAGCAGCTGTGAATGCTGTTTGCTGTTGTGCCTCCTCCACAAGTCGGCACCTCCCGCCTCAAAGCTCGCCGACACCGCTCGATGAGTAATGATTTACAGATCAAAGAGGCTGTGGACATGCACAACTTTATGACTGATGAATTACACTGGTAGCACTGGCATCGTCCACATCTCTATTGAAGTCAGAATATGACCTGCTTTTGCTCCTACATCTAAAAACCTTGTGGGTTTCTTATGAAGCTGACATATTTGTGTGGTTTGCCATGCAAGTTTTTCAGTGTCATTGTTAATCTATTTTGAAAAACAGATCAAAAGAGATGGAAAGAATGACTTTAGTCGCTGACACACTCAAACCGAAAATCATGCTCTCGTCCTTTCTTAATGTGTCCATCAATTATTGCGCATTTGTCCTGCCATATTATGAGCAGGATTGTCCATCCATCCATCCATTATGTATACAGCTTATGCTGTTCTGGATAGCAGGGGGCCAGTCAATGGAGTCAATCCCAGCTGTCATTGGGCGATTGATCACCAGGGCTGACACACTGAGACAGACAACCTTTCACACTCACACTCACACCGACGGGCAATTTTAGAGTCACCAATGAACCTCGCAAGCATGTCTTTGGACTGCGAGAAGAAGCCAGAGTACCCGGAGAGAACCCACGCATGTACGGGGAGAACATGCACACAGGAAGGCCCACTTTGTCCAAACCAGGATTAGAATGAGGAACCTTCTCGCTTTGAGGCGACAGCGCTGTACTATCCACTGCAGCACCGTGCAGCCCGTGCAAAAAACTTTTACATTCACAAAAAAAATGCATCATTACGATACCATCTTCCACTACATTTCATATTTCATGTGCACGGAGAATATAGTTTCTTCACTCAGAGAAGGTAACAATTTAACAACATATTTAATGATATTAATTATGTAATTTTCAGTTTGCCCGCAAGCCTTTAGGAGGTGTCGTATTTGGCAGTTACGTATCAGTGTAAAGGCTTTGAAGAGTCATGTGAAACAGGGTTAAAGAGTTCAGTGTGTGTTTACATGTTCTTTAGCGCTCCGGGTTGAGGTTGAATATGTGTGGCAATAAAACATGTTACGTAATAAACCAAAGTGTGAACTCCTCTGCTGACACACCTGTATGAACTCCACTTGTGACACGGTCACTGAACTGCACGCTCGTACTTTTTCATTAAACAGTTTCACATCATAAACAACACAAGTGTCAAATGTGTATCACCATGACACATCATTAATTATGAAGTTAACGTAAGGACAAGTGATTAATCAACCTCATGTTTTATTCATGCTTCACCACTCTCTCTAATGTCACATAAATAACAGTGACACATTTCTCCCGGCTTGCCCGTCTATCCATCTATAATGAAGTCTTTTAATTGCTTGCACAACATCGCTGCTCATCTCGTATTATATCCCTGTCAGAAGTTCAGTTCAGTTCACTCTTTGTGGCTCTTTATCTTAACTGTGTAGGAAGGAACCGAACTTAAGGGACTCAATGTAGAAAATCTTGAAAGTTAAGAACAATCCGTCAGCGCTCAGGGTGACAAAAGTAGCTTAAAGGCACCGTGAAGGCGTTTGTACTTCTCAATTATCCTCAGGGGAGACAGCTGTCAGAACGATCTGCTTCCATGATCCATTACTAACCAAAATGTTCAAATACAAAAATAAAAGCTGAGAAAATAGAAAAATCTTCTATGAAACGTTTCATAGAATCACGTTTTTTTAAAGGCATAACTGTAGTAAATCCAATATAGAGAGATAGTTAGATTGCTTGGATTAATACACTGTAAAAACCGTAATGGTCAGTGTAACTTATGAATCATTGTTCTGTCAGTTAGTGTCAATGTTGTGATAAGTCAACATTTTATGTTTATGTCAGTGATTTTATTGAAATTAACAATGTGAGTCAAAGGATATACAGATCATCTTTTCTGTCGTTGGCTGTATTTCTGAACGGGTCATGTCAACAAAACCGCAGCTATCCGCCTTTTTAAAAAATGATGGCATCTGCTATTTTGCTGTACACTCAGCAGGTTGGATTATGACCTTCCCCATTTGTGCCATTCAGGGGCGGATCAATTTTTGTGACTGGGGCGGCCCAACTGGGGCACTGTATATGTCCATATACACACGCAAATGAATAGCACTTCCCTCTCAGCTTAATTCTTTAAGGACTCAAACATAAGATGTGTGGTCAGAATAACAATTTAAAGTACTAAAGGAAAGGTGCCACATTGAAATGAAAAGAAAGCTACTAGCAGCCTGTTACAACACAGCCCAAATAGTTGATTTTAACACAAGTCCCACCTCTGACAAGGCAACTAGTCAATCCTAGTTTAGGATTTTTGGGTGGCACTTGGGGTGGCCAATCAGACTTCAAGAAGGGCCCAGGCCACCCCTGGCCACCCCTTTGGATCCGTCCCCTGTGCCATTAAAGGTTGAAGAACTGAAATTGGTTTGGTCTTGGTGAAACAACAAATAACCTGTTGAGACGATACCTTTTAAATGTCATCTAAAATGAAGTTAAAGTCTTCTAGTGAAAGAGAATTACTAAATAAGTAACTAAATCGTAGACACATTAGTCGTTAGTGCTGCTGCCTCACAGCTACAAGGTCGCTGGTTCAACTCCCACTTTGGCCATAAATGAAATTGAAAGACTGTAAAAGTACAACTTCTATAATGTCAAGTTAATCTGACTAGAAAAGTTTGTGTATTTTGAATTAATACACATTTATCTCAACTTATCTTCTCAAATTCAGGCAACTTAAAAAAACTTTTCTTTAGTTCAAACAACCAGGGTTTTTTTTTTTATAGTGTAACAACCATTAATAAAGTTTCATAACACTAACCTGAACTGATGGATCACTGCTGCAATCGCGGTTTAATATTGATTTAATAAGGCTGGATTTGCGTTCATGTGTGAATGATGTAATTCTATACATGTTTATTAATATTCACCTTCCTCAGGTGAAAGTTCTGAAGCGTGAGGTTAAAGAGAAGCGTTATGACTAACATTGTTTCTAGTATAACATAAGAGTCTGAACACTTGTATGTTTTCCGGCAGCATCTGTGGTGAATAACTGTTGGAATGCAACAGCAAGCTGAAGGAAAAACAACAGGGGTGGCCTGTCTTTTGATTTGAAAAGACATAATCATGTAGCTGCCAATACAGGAACATAAAGGTTTGGCCTACTAGACAACAATCCTTTGTGATCCACGATAGCTGCACACAGCTGGGGACAGGTTCAACGGCTGTAAAGCAGCCCTCATAAAGTTCACAACCCCGGAAACCGCAGGAAGGCAATAAACCATCAGGGAACACGCTGTTCTGCCGTCCTGAAGGAGCTCGCTGAGGCGGGCTCCCGATGCTGCAGCAGGACCGGACAGGTGTGAACTACATCTCACTCCGCGCTGTCTGCGATTATATCATTTAATTATATGTGTCTGATGATGGGATACAATTATACATGCCACATTTGATGATTTAGAGCTAACTGAGTGGCAGGGGGTAAACAGGAAATTAATTCTTCTTCTTCTCTGGTACAACTTCTGGAACATTAAATACAAGCTGTTACATAATTACGATAATAAAATCAATGTCCTGATTGGAGTTAATCATTATGCAACATGTTTTCTTTCTTGTTTTGTTTGTGAAAAGGAGTCAGACGCGACATACCTTATACAAGGTTTTGGCATCACCTCGTAATTAGGTGTGCTCACGTTCAGTTCAGGAACGTCAACCTGCCAGACACGCCCGAGAGAAGACATTATCTGTCCCCCAAGCAACAAACAGAAAGTCACTCACTGGGCGGTTTTAAAACAGTTGTGACCACGACGAGTTGAGAAATTGGAAAGCACTGGGAAATGGAACTTCTGCTGAGTCAGCTTGTTTTTCTTTCCACAACATTTCTGTTATTCTGTGAATTTCCAAGAAATCAGTGCGGAAACTCGTAAATGCTCTCAAGACCGCCATCTGAGAGGACACTTTCAAACACAATTAAACGCTGGGAAACGGATCATGTGACACCACCAGCGTGTCTTCAGCTGTGTTTTCTTATCAAACACAAGAAAAATGCACTGAAAATCATGTTTTATACTCACGTCTCCTCACAGGCACGAGGAACATGTGTGACAATGACAACAATCTCCAACCTCAGATTCTCAAATTGCACAATAGTTTATTGAGTTTTCTAAACACTGCAGCCTGAGACAAATTATTTTCCAGACGTAAGTAAACATTCACAAGACCCAGTGGAAATCTTATCTATGACTGTAAATTGTGTCACAGCTACACCACATTGAGCTGGACTCCAGGAAACCTGCATCCTCATTACAAGAAGTTTAACTATGAAGATGTCCCTTTAAGAAGTTATGTTATAGCAGGACAACTACAGGTTAAAGTAAGAACATATATAACAACTACATGGCAGATCTAGGGAGCTTGTATTGTTCACAGCCCACTGACATCGAGGAATTAGCTTCAATTGTGCTTGTCTTTCTATGACAAGTCAATATGTCAAAAAAAAACAAATTGCTCGATTGCCATTTTAGATAAAACACTTCACTGACCCGGTTTCAATAATTACACCATAGAGTGACATAACAAGTGAACGCAACCAACTTGAGGTCAGCCAATGTTTGATGTCCGTTTTGAAGACTCAACTTTGGAATTTTGGATCGCACCATCTTGTTTTTTGTGGCCATATTTAAATGAGAGAGTGGACAACAAGAAGTCGAGTTCATTGACTCGTATTAGCTGAGAACACACAAGCAGACATCATGCACACAGACATGTCGCTCAAAGCAGCCATTCCCTTAATTCTGCATAACTTTAAAGTAATAATCTCGAAGATATTCATGTAATTAAATGTCTGTAAGTCACTATCTATCGGCGAATGAGGTAACACAATGGTGATTGAGCCTATGGCCCACTGATGAAAGCCTTTGCATTTGCAGTATATAGTATTATTATGGACTGGGTGTCTGGTGTGACTTTCGCTGAAAAGTTAGTGACGTGTTTTCCATCACCCAGCAGTGGTTGGTCTGCCAGAGAGGGTAGGCGGAGCTAATCAGCTGGTTTTCCGGTCTCTGCAAGCGTTGCGAGTAAACAGTAATCGATGAAAAAGATGAAAAGATTGATGACTACAGATACAACTTCAAAAATAAGTGAAAATCAAAAGAAAAAAGAAACAAATTCGACGCTCAGATGAAGGCAAACAGTCTAAAAAGGAAAGCGACCGTCAGCGAGGAAAATCAAGAGTTACAACCGGAGCCAACTGTGGACGTCACACACGTGACACTGTCTGGATATCTGGGAAGTGTGCTCCTACAATTACTGTTTATCACCGCCAAAGAGAACAAAACTGAGATCTTCGGGATTATAACTTTAAGCTTTCATATAATTCAAACAGGTGAAATAAAGACAAAAATCATTGGGAATGATTGTGATTTGGAAACACTAGCCATAGAATCCAAAACCGTTGTTTATACCAGGCCTTAAACATGTTTATTTCTGTTATAAAGTTGGGCTTTGTATGATTGAGATCTATAGGTATTGACTCACTTCTAAATCCAGCCCCTGTGGCCACCAGAGGAACTGCACCCTTTGGTGTTTCTGGATTTACCTGGTGCACATCATCCGGTTATAAAGTGTCTGGTAGGGAACCTCAAGCCTTAGCATAACCAACAGCCAATTAAACACCACATTATTATTACTTAAAACATACTTTACTGTTTCATTATACAGATTTTTCATATATAAAATACATATTTTCAGCTCTGCAATATGTTTTGGTTGGTGAACTAACTAGTTTCCCATTTTTAACTGTCTTCTTTCACTTTCACTGTTTTTCTCTGCCGTGCATGTCACAACATATCGCACCGTTTTTCTTCCTTGTTTTGTATCCTTATAAATAGGACAGTCACAGTATAAAGGTTATAATCATCTGTTTTCATTTTTTTTATATGAATGCCTTTTTCCTGTCACAACTTGCCGATGTGGCCACCCAGCCAGCTCCACCCCACAGCACATAATAAAATGATTCTTAACGTGGATTTGGCGACATTGTGTTGATGTCAAGACGGTTTAATGGCTCGAACGTGAGGACGGCAATCCCACTAAAGCCTGCACATGAAATAGATCAAATTTCTCTGTTGATGCTGCCATGTTTTAAAACCAGCGTGATTGATGATCATGGTTTAAGATCAGATAATAATCGTGTTATTAAACTGTTATTGTTTATCATTTGTGTATGATTGACATGGAGGAAACCCCTGTTTATAACAAATACATTCACATGGGTTTCTGCAGTTCATTTCCAGCCGTGTTTACATCTTAAACTTCCTTGAAGCCCGGAGACGGCTCTCTCTTCACATGAGCCGAAACTAGAACAGAGGATGGGGGATGTTTACCTCACAGAGGGCACGGTCACAATAATACACTACAATGGAGGAGGGCAGAGTTGCATAATCCTTTCAAAAGCAAACCAAATAACTTTTAAAGCCTGTATTTGTGGTACAAAGTAATATGACTATAAACAAGCTGCAGTAAAATGTTCCATAAACTCCACACAGTGAAATGCCTTCTTGTCTTTATACATGTGTGGACGTTTACTGAAATATAAACAGCCACTCTCTCCTTAAAGTATGCCACAGAAACGTCTTTCATGTGTTATTATGTTCGCTTGCGTTCTTATTGCTTGTGTCACATATAGCCAACAAGATGTTAATTATAGATCAAGGCACTGCCTCGCTATAATTACAGCTGCACAGGGCTGCAGAGTAGTGAGGCCTCCTGTGCATTTTAAATGAACTTGACTTCTAGCTATGACAACTTTTTATACATAGAGCCGTAACATAACACATTTTTGCACTAGACCTCATTGGTTGTAAAAAAGTTTCACATGAGCTACGAAACAAGTTGTTTATCTAAAACTACAAAGCCTCGTTTTGTATTTCAAAAGGAGAAAATCATGATTTTACAGACTTTATCAGTTGGTCTTAATAGGTTCATCTAGTGATTAGTGTGTCCCCTGTTATGAAGGACCCAGCTTGGGAAATGTACACTTTAGGTATTTTGCAGGTTATGCAACAACCTCCCCTCTGACCCTGTACGTGTCACATGTTGGGGTGGGTGTCTGCGGGCCTTTAACTCGTGTGCAGGCTCTTGCTGTGCAGCGGTGCCATGAACGGGGGGTATCACCGTAAATCCGAAACCGGTGGCTGCTGACCTTTTGTATCTTTGAATAAGATGTTCTGACCTGGCAGAATTCCTGCTGTGGCTTTGATCAGCTGCGACACAAACACAGCTGATGTATTAAGAAGGAAAATAAGAGGTTCTCATGTGATGACTAACGACAGCCAAAACCAAAGCCACCAAAATGCCTGATGTATTGTTTTAATTTTGCTGTCTTAGGTGTTCTATTTGTCTGAAAACAACCAAATCAGATTTAATCAGAATTGTATGTGATCGCAGTAAAATGACACCAGTTAAATAATCCAGTTCATGATTCTTAAATACAAGCGATAAACTGTTCAGAACAAAAGCAACTCCAGGAATGGCTCGTCTGTGTGTTAGTAAATCAAGACAGGCTCTAACAGGATTTATCCAGAGTAATAAATGAAACCAAAAGCTTGGATTAAGGTCAGACTGTGCCACATCCTCAGGTGAGATAAACACTTTTAATTTCACTTCCAGAAACCTGACAAACTGCAAACTCTTGACTCACAAACTGTGCACCCTGTGTGCTTCAGATACACACGGGTTCAGCTGGTGCATCCTACGAATAGCAATGCTTCTCAAAATACACAACAGAAGTGACCTTAAAAAATCCAAACAAATTTATTTTAACTGTTCATTTTGCACAATTTCAGCATCCAAATGCAAAATCCAAGTGCGACCAAAGTTTGAGCTCCAAATTCCCACTTTATTTACCAGGGAGAGACAAAAGAACAAGCTAGCACTTTTAGCGCCCTTCAATCTTTGAGCCAGAAACCCACTCACGTCATTTTCTGACCTCATTTGTAATGTTGACAACTTTGAGGATTATCATTTGGTCCATCATGTCGACTGTGTACTAAAATAGACTCCAATGTGTAAGAGGAAACACGGCTACATCAGATATACAAAGGCTAAGCCGAGGATTAATTCGATTACGCAGGATTCGAGGCCTAGCTAGCAGCTAGCTATCTGTGTAGCAACAACTTCTCTGTCTGTGTGGCAGGACTTTGTACACTAATCGATGACACAGAGGCGATAAATTATGTCACCTTAATATTATAAAGGTGAAGCAGTAACAGGCACACAGCCAAGAGCAGACAGCAATAAATTAATTCATCTATGTACTTATATGATAGTAGACGTGCTATAATTTTAATGGGAAGTCTGACAGGTTCACACCAGTTCCTGCTTAAAGGTTGTTGTTGTTCTTTGACCCTCTTTCCTGAACGGTAACACCCGTTTTAAGACCTGTCAACAGATGAAATGAGTGATGCGGAGGAAGATATGTTATCATGTAAGGAAGTGCTGTTCCCTGGAGCGAGTTAGCTGTTTTCTTATGGGAGAGCAATAATGGCCCATTTTTCACATTACATAACCATTCGTCATCAACAAATTAGAATCCTTTAGAACTTCCTTTTTATGGAAAAACCAGTGCACAGCTCTGCATACCAGTACGACACACAGCTCAGATCTGACATTTGTTTGCTGCAGCTTTCTTTAATCTCCACATGATGGATATGCTGACATTCACAGGACACACAAGTTGTATATGTCTGCATGGAAAGCTGTCCCACCAAATGATTCCCCTGCATGCGAACCCAACCACACTGTGGCAAAGCTCGCTTATCCCGGCACAACCCCTGAATTTCCATGCGAACCAGATGTTCTTTTTTTTTTCTCATTGCATAACACAAGTAATCCAACACAAACTCTTCTCCTGGCTGCCTTGTTTTCAAGTAAGTCCCAGTCTAAAGTTTAATTCCTAACCGAAGGCTCTTCCCACACTTTTAATATTTAACTGTATCTAACGGGAGGTGAGGTGGAATAACTGATGCTGTGACTCAGATCTTGGGCGTTTGTTGCCTTTTTAGAGAATCCGGCGGAAGCGTTCAGTCATTAACAAATGAATGTGAACTGCACATCCTCCAGTGAGCTTTTAACCAGGTCTGAGATCAATGTTTGATGTATGATTCTTGTAAGTAAACATGTGGAAACGTGGGTTGTGTAATTTGGAAAATCTGGGATAGAAATGTGGAAATGGAAAACTTAGCTTGTGCATCGTTCATACATCTTTCACGTCAACACCGAGAGATAAATATAGTATCAGGCAGACTACTTATTTGACTATATGACCTCAAGAAATCCCTTGATTTTCAGAGGTAATTGGAGAGAACAAATAAGATGGAAAATCCTAAGCAAACACGATGTGGGCAAAGAGAAAACTATGTCCCGCAAAGTATTTTCCTGATTGGGCTTCAGATGCAGCTGAAGATTTATGGCGAGCCAGCTTCAAATAAAAAAAGCCACATTGTGCTAAAGTGATCCTAGGACACGCTGTTACCAAAGCAGTCCCGAAATAGAAAGACAAAACGAGTGTCAAAGCAAAATGCGGAATCAGGTCGTAATCTTAATTGTCTTCAGACGTTAGCTGAATATTTCCACTGTGTGTGTGTAAGTATGATCCAGCTGCAGAAGCACTTCCTGTATCGGCATGCTGCAGGTGTTCAGGTATTTGGATGGAAATAGAAAGAGCGGCTGTAATTGTGTTGTGCAAAGGAGCCAATAAACGCCTGTCATTCTCCTCTCTGCTAAACAAATGTCCTCCTTAGTCAATATTCTGCACTTCCCGCCTGCCACTAATTAAATCCAGCATGCATTTCACAGCAGCCGTATTGATCAGGATCAGCGCCTTCACATAGAATCAGTCTCTTTGACGTAAAACACCAGGCGACACCACCGTTTTGTGCGTTAAAGTGAGGGACGGGGAAGACTCTGTGTTTACTCTTGTGCTATTTGATCTGCTGTGGTGATTCGGAGTCTGTGTTCTCAGCGATGGATGGATGAGAGCCTGGTCTACACACCAGGGAAGCCGCAGCATATCCAGTTACACATAGGCTGCACGCGCTGGCTGCCAATATGTCTGAAGGGAAACGCTGCGAGGACAAACTGTTTTTACACTGATGGATTCCAATCCAATAGCAAACCAGCTATCATTACTTCACTGTCATTAGTGGTCTCAATGTTTTTGACTGTGGAAAAAAAAAGTTCCTAGTAATACTTTTTCTTCTTTCCTAAGCTTGAGGAGCCAACATGCTATATTTATAAAGTACCTTTGTGTGAAGAGGAAGCCTCGTGGCTCACATTGTGTCGATTTTTACAGATCACATGCTGCTCTTCAGACTGACCTCGTAAACAAAAACAACACTCACAAAGCTACATGAACTCCATGAAAGATATGGTGATGGAGGGGCTCCAAGAACTTCCAAGAATGCAAGGTTAGTTGACGAACAGATGGTGTGTTGTTTACTCTGAAATTCAAATGAAAGGGGATTTCATAGTATTTTGTCCCTCCTATTTCAGGCCCGGAAAATGAAATGGTCATAGGTGCTGTTACAGGCGTCTATTCTTTCTGATCTGAATGAATTTCCAGTGAATAAATCACTCGCGGAATATGTAACCGCCCAAAACACTGCGAGGAAAATTTGGAAAAAGCAAATCCCGTCTGGTCTGCAGTCTGTGGTATTCCCCTTTTACTACTGTACATTTGTGCATGGGCATATTACAGTCACTTTGCTGTAGACTCACATGTCTGTAATGGTGTCAAAATATCAAACACCACATTTTCCAGTCCTGGATTAAGCACAGGCTACGTCAGCACAGGGTATGAACAAAAGCAGGCGTGTCAACATACTGTATTCTGTAAACATAAGGTTTATTGCAAATGTGCAGTCGTATCCAAACACCATAGTGAACAACCATTTTCAGGATACATTACAGCAACAATACCGTTATCTTTACAAAACAAATAGAAACTTTAGCTCTAGCTACAAACACTTCTCCCTGTGAGCTCTTACACATGGTCCTGGTTCGCTTCTGTTGTTGTGAGAGACAAAAAAAATAAAAAAGGCAAAAGTCTTTGGTAGCTAGAGAACAACAACAGCAGAGCTCTGTGTGGAAATGTGTTCCTCTCTTATTACGGACAGGCACTGTTGTCATGCCATTGTTTTCTACTTGGCATCTGAGCGAGAAACAGACCAGATACTGTGCGACGCTGCTAAAAACAGGAGTGCATGTGCAGCGACAAATGCCTTGCTCGCCATCTCCACTTTGGACGTTTTATGTACACTGTAGTTATCTTTTACTGTGAAGAGCTAGGGCAAACAGAAGGGCAGACACACCTGCCCAGCTGGATTACAAAAAAAAAACTCTTTTAAGACGTCTGTACAATACTACTATTTTACAAACAACTGATTTTTGTTCAGAATCACAAACAAAAACAGAAGATATAGCAGGATTAATTTCCCCCATAAGCAGCAAGCCCCAACTGCAGACAACACAAGATTACATTTTATGAATCATGACAGTATACTGATCAGTTTACTGCGGCGGTCCACCAGCTCTATTAGGCTATACTGCATTAACCTCCACCTCTGGTTCTTTAGCTTATCCTGTTGATTATTCTTGTTATGCTTAAATGTACATGAACCATGAGCAATACATTGTAGGTACAGGAAAGGTCCTCGGTATGTGGCTGAAATGCATCGCTTGGGAGTCCTTAAAACTGTATTTGGAGATCGGACAAATCCACATGATGGGGCTCTTCTCTTTGAGACATGGAGGACCATCTCGGGTGGCTCTCCTCTGGGTTAATCGCCCACGCACTTTCCAAGTTAGCACCTGCAGGGCGAGCCCGATCAACACCTCCTCACACACCTCTCTGGAGCGAAAGGGTGGCTGTTGGAAGAGTTCGGCATTTCTTAAAGCAAGCGCTCGTCGGTGTCTAGTCAGCCCGCTCTCTATTCTCAGCGCTTTTGTCTACACAGAGACTACGACAAAGAGTCGGACGGTGTCAGAGGACGGGGCCTGACACCACACCGGTCAGAGCGTCTTAAGTTCTGTTTTGTGCTCATCAGTGTCAACAGTTCTTTTGTGTCCCATCGATCATTTACAGCCCCGATGCTTCAACCTTCAATGTCGAAGGTTTTTCTCGGCGGCGGCGATTTTGTAACGCTTACGTTCAAAATGGAGGTCCATTACTGTTAAGAGACAGTGGCTCTGCCCGCCCCTAGGCAGAGCCACTTACACAGCAGAGCCAGTGCTGTGGATGAAGGTCTGCTGCTGGTCCGGGGACAGCTGGGAGGTCTGATTGTCCAACAGAGCGTCCGCCGGGATGCGAGACTGGAACTTCTCCATCTGCTCCGGGCTAGCCAGGTTCTTCAGCAGGTAGTTCTCCCTCTCCAGCTGGTTGTTCTTCTCTGCCAGCTCCTTGATCTGCTCTTTGAGGATCTCCACCTCCTCGCGCACCGCGTACATCAGGTGGTTTTTGACAAGATCCTGTCATAACAAAGAAGAACAGATAGATCAGTTGAGATCTAAAAACTGACACATTTTTAAGACTTTACTTGTTAGAAGGGCTGAAAAAATGACTTTAAAAGTTTGTCAGAGGATTTTGTTGTACTCTAGTTTGAGTATTTAATAGCATGAATCTCCTCAGAAATAAAGAAAACACTTAAGTATACACATAACAACTTTGACCTACGGATGTTTTCAATAAGTCTGTGTTGCAGAAATGTGATCTGTTTCTGTTTTGTGGACTTCCTGCACTTGTTTTCGTCTTTGTCACATGAATAAAGCAGTGCGGTAGCGTGCGCTGCCTTTATGTAACAGGTACTTCCCAGAGCATTCAGAGAGAGCTGGTTTTGTGCAGAATGCATTGGGGAATGTGCATTTTGGGGAGGTCAGTTGGTTATACCTGCTCTATACATGCTGAAAGAGACCATCTAAAAGGGTCACAGTTTAATGCTGGTAATAGACCAGTAGCTATATGCTATTTTACTTTAAATAACAGCAATAGCTCTTACGTAAGTGCTTAATGTGCAACACAGACTCCAGTCAACTGGGATGTGGTCATTGTTTCTTTGAAAAAAAAACTGATTTTACTGTATGCTTGTACTGTATGATGCAACTTGTTATTGTGTTATAGTGCAAGGTATATTCATGTCTTTGTGTTGTGTTTGTTATCTCAGCTTACCATGGCCTGTTCAATCTTGTTGTCGATGGCCACAACGCTAGCACCAGAGGCACTGCAGAAGAGAAGAAAGAGAGGCCGTTAATTTCCAGCTCAAAGTCACAACTTCTGTAAACTTCTTGTCAACTCAATCCCATATATTATTACAGAAGAGGCACACGTCAGTGCTTTCTAAATTCATTGGTTTTCGGCAATGAAACAGAAAGCAGAAAACAGAAAGGAAAACAGTTGACGTGTCTGTTATCTAGTTTTTTTATGAGCAGTATAAAGGGTATTGCTCTGAGGATAAGATTAGGCTTTTTTATATAGGTTATTGTGTAACGAGCACAGAGTGTACGAGGAAATTCCAAGAGATACAGACAAACACGTAGATATCTGTGCAAAGTCCAAATAAACAGCAGCAGAGAGAATCACAGCTGGCTTTATCACACATTGCAAATGGACGCTTTTACTTTGAAAAATGGTACAGTATGTGAGGCCTGCAGTACAATGAGAAGAGGCTCGTGCTACGATTTATAACAAATAAAACGCATTCATAACGACATGACGCATTCAAACACATTGTGACTGTGTCGGATATTTACCTGTTGTCAAGTTTAACCGATACAACGTCTCCTCCGAGTAGCGAGGAGAAGAAAGAGATGGAGAAGTTATGCAACTGGTAGACGGCAACCTCCATTGGTGTTTTCGCGAACATCTCCGTGCTCATGTTCAGAACCAGACTCGTTTGAATTATACTTCTCGCCACGTTTGCGACTGGTTGGTCACCTAAGTATATATCCGGATTTGCTTCGTCTTTTCGTAGCGATGCACTAACTCGCTGATGCTCGCGCGCAGTGCTGTGTCGGTTTGTGAGCTTCGCCGGTTTATACAAGCGACTGTCTGATGCTATTTCTGCCTCCGGCTGCTTTTTATATGGCTCGCCTCCTGACGTCATCTGACGCGTGCATATATTAGTCAAATGAGATGGTGGGTCAGATTTTATGGTGCCTTCATGTACTGTAGGACAAACTGTTTTCAGGCGCTGAACCGTGAATCTGATAAACAACTTACTTCAACTTTTTACATAATACACCGAAAGAAGGAAAATAAAGAGAGCTTGGTCACGTACTTACACCCTAATGATTTACAGCTGTTTTGAGAGACTTTAACTTTACGAGTTAGGATTATTATTTTAGTGTCAATGCTTTGGTACACTTTAAAGATTAGAATAACACATAAAGCCATAAAAAAAAAGAATGAGAGTTTACATATTTATGCTATAAAATGAAACATATGCCGACTAAAATATTACATTATGTTCCCTTTTAATTTGAAATTTCAATCAAGAACCATTTTCTACATGAATTTCAAAATGTTTGCTTTTACAAGAACGTCCACCACTTTATTAACATACTAAAGATGATCAATCTGTAAATGTAAAGAATGCATTTGTCATCTTGATCCTCCAATGCAATATCAGCAAACCTCTTAAATAGTTAATTCACAAAGTAAAAACAAACAATTTTGAAGTTGCATTTTTACAGTAAGCAAAGTTGAGTCTTGAAATAACGACTTTAAAAAAAGCATTTGAATGCAGCATTTTCTGCCCTCCTTCTGAACCTCTCTGGCCTCTGCAGTTAACCCACAGACAGAAATCTGTAGGCCCACTCAGTAAAACAAACGACATTATAACCATGAGAACAAGAGTAACCACAGCATGTACACATAACTCGTGTTGCTAATAAATAAACTAGATTTGGCTGCAGAAATGTCGCGTGTCGTAACGATTTGCATCATCTGATTTTCATGTGAATCCCTGACCTTATTAAGCAAGCAATTTTAGAGATTTCTATGTTTATTCTTTCATGCCATTTAAAATATCCATCCATAAGTGGATGATTTGGCTTGCCACGTGGTACTTTTACAAACTATTAAATGCATACAAACTGTCCCTGATTAGGACCACGTAATATGAAATGGCAACAAACACATCATGTTCCCATCACTTTATTGTTGTTTGTTACGGTGCATGCTATGACGGAATGTCCAGCACCGTCCTGACATATCAATAGTATCTGTAAAGGTACTTTTCCATCCCCGCTCCCGGTAAATTTCCCCTCTGTCTATATCTGAACTCTATCGACCTCTAGTGGTGAAAACGTAGAATACACCAGCACATGGGAAACGATATCAATGGCAGGGGCTTTCTTCCGGGAAACAGTGTTTACCGGGGATTTTCCATACACCTACTCCTGACTCTGTCTATTTTAAATGTACAGGTTGTTTTCCTGCTCGGAAAACGTATGGAAAATTCTTCAAGGCCATTCTGCATTGATTTTATTGAGCATTTATTACATACAGTTTACATACCACTGATATTTTAGGGTAGCAGATAACAGACAGTAATGCATTTGCTGTGTATGCCACTACTTAATATTGAATATCCACTCATTATTCAGTCATTGTAGGGAAATACAAGACTCTTGTCTGACTGTAATACTGACGCACTGCTCACTGGTCGAAACAACCTCTTGCACTACACATGGTCTTTTGAACTTGCATGCTACAACGTGTGACGCAACTGTTCTTTGCCTCGTGCAAAGTGTACTGAACAATTTTGTGGTAGAAATAGAAACACCACATAGAAGACACAGAGAGAAAAACATAGCTGGTGTCTTTTTTTCCCCACACTTTCTCCGAGCACTGACTGTGGCTTTTATTGAGCAACAGACCTTGTTTTCACTGAGGCGTCCATGCAGGTTTTAATAGTTGTAGTGTAATTGCTCAGCACCTCTCCGCTGTCACATTATGCTCCCTTTGTTGTCACAATTATCTGATTCAATACTGATTATAAGCCAATTAAATTTCTATTAGAGAGCCTCGGTTGAGTGATCATTTTTCCTCCTAAACACCAAAGAAATTCTCTGCTGAGGGTCTGATGTCTGACACTATTCATATAACACTAGTATGAGTAATGTTAGGATAAGATAATGCCATGGTTATGGTATGTTTTTATTCTAACAATTTAGAGGTACATGTGGTTTTTCTCTGCAAGATCTTACTGCACGGGAAATGAAAAATATTCATTTAAATAATAATAATAGGCACTAAACTTTCTCATCTCCGCATGGTAAGCAAAGGTCTGCCCTGTGTTTCCGGAGAAAACGGACTTCTGTTATGTAACAAAACAATTAGTGCGGAAAGGCTGACTTTGGGTACGCCTAACAGGGTGAAGCAGAAGGCACATTGACTGGGTATTAGGACCCATAGTGGCTGTCGTCTCAGATTTCGTGCTGTGACAGTACAGCTGCCAGGTTTAATATCAGGCCCTGTTCTGGTGATGAGGGGCTGGTGAATTACCTTGCCCCGCTGTGATAGTCCCATTTGGTAGGAGGGAGGGGAGTCACTCCGATCGCCTGTGGCTAAGCTGAGATGCACAGATAGTCAGTGGGAAGCCGTCCTGCACTATAAAAATATGCTGTGAAATATGGTAAAGAATACCTAATGAGCTACATGCTCAAGATATTGAGTGTAAAATAGTTTGCTCACACCACAATGCTCTAAACGCTCCAATACAAATGTCAACAAGTGAAAGACATGGAAACACAGCACAAGTGATTCTAATTTAAACTGAACTGTGTGTTTCCAAACAGTTTAAACTCCAAAGACTTTGGCCTATGCTGCCTTGTTGAGAGAAAAAGTCGCTCGAATTTCTACAGAAGTCTTGCTGCCTGACCACGTTTGGGGCGTGCCAGTGAGTCACTCTCAAGCTAGGCCATGGGCAACGCTTTCCATCAGATGTCCCCTGTGCCAGAGCCAACTGCCTTATATAATACTGTGATTCATCTGCACCAATGGCTGAAGAAGAATGAGGCTGAGAAGCGCCGCCAAACTCTCGACTTTAGTTTTCAGCAGCATTCGAGGGTTTTGGCACACCAAATTCAATATGTAGGAAAACATGCTGAACAAATCCACCAATCAATTTAAGATCATTTCTTGGTCAAAAGGATGTTATTCCTCTTCCTTTTACTGGTTGTATCCCATCTGCACTCTTACAATTAGGAATGCATGGCGTGTATGAGCGTGTGGCCTGAGAACACACAGCCCTGCCATAGGCTGCAGCCAGCGGCCGTCTCAGAGGAAGCTGTCAGTGTGGCCGACAAGCCCGGTTACAACCAATGAATACTGAACACTCTACATACAGCAGAACACCCAAAGGCAGTCATTATTATCACATCACCTATAAGTCTCCAGAGCCATGAATATAAACCAGGCACACGGCCTCGGCCTTTCTCATGAGGTTTCAATAAATTTAACAGGATGTCAATTTCTGCCCTTGGATTGCATGTAATATGACTTTATGTGAAAGGTTGTATCAGACATGCGGTGCAGGCAGAAGATGAGGCTAGAACTGACACTGTTATCCAACGGCTGGGAGAGATATCACTCTGTGCCCACCAACGATCATATACAGATCATACCTCGCATCATTAACATACTGATACCGCTGTCATCTTTCTTTCCCTGAACTGTCTATACTTCGTCTCTGAAACACGTCATTGTCGTGCCAGACTTTCTCCCACACAAGACAAAATCTGCATCCACTTTCTGCCCCCTACTTACCGCCGATCGGGCCTCTTGAACAGACTCGGTGAGTAAGGGGGCGAGTAGCTCATCACTCTCTCAGGGTAGCTGAAGTGCTGGTAGTGGCAGCAGTATCTCGGGGACGGTTCGGCCAGACGGAGGGCGCACAGCGTCCTGGGAGAGGGCGGCATGGCCCCGACAGGGGGAACTTGAGTTGGACGCGTCTGAGACTGTCCCATGTTTGCTTCCAAATGAAGCAAAGGGGCTGTTCAAGAATCAGAGGCTCTTGGACTGTTTGCTCTCTGCTCTGCTGTTGTTTGTTCCCGACTACTGTGTTCTCAAAGCACAATGAGACAATTGAGCACTGTGGACACCTCTGGATATGCAGCCATAACTGTGAGTGCCACGCTCAGACTGGCACTTGTATGATGCGTGTCCAACCCAGTGGTACACAATGGCCTCAGAGTCACAATGAGGAGGACTTTCCAGAAACTGTGCCAATTGTTTCCTCTTGGCACACACCGACAAAGCAAAAGATCATTCCCTAAGGGTACCTGAAGGGGAAAGTTATCGTGCCAATCTTCATACCTCAATGAATCTGTGACAATATGTGGAAAAAACAGGTAGTTTGGCCTTTGCACCACGATGTGAAACCACATTTGTCCTCTTACGGAACCAGACTTTCCAAAACTGGAAAGAGTCGAACAAGAGCTTAAAAAAAGGAGACTATGGGGAAGTCGTTACACAACTCATGCTCATAATTTACAAGCAAAATCATGCCGAGGTCGACGAATTAGCTTGGTGGTTTTTTATGTAACATTTCAGATTCTCTGTGTGCCGGTCATGTTTGTCAGCTTGAGTAAGCCTCCCTGTCATCAGGCTTGTAATTAATGCATTAAAGTTTGCAGAGCCGTGCTGCGGGTAAAGGTGTAACACCAAAGTAAGCTGCTCTCGTCATGATTAATCTCCAACGGCTTTCTAGTCTGACAGGTGTGCGTATATGTCTCACACCTCTGTCTCTGGTTAATCCTTTTTCTGCTAATGGAGACATTCGGTTATTGTATAAGGACTGTGATGCGCAGACGTCTGAGGGGTTATATAAGAGACAGACATGTAGAACATGTTTCTGCATGTAGTCTGAAGCATTCTTCGATGCTGTATTTATGTGTGTCATTAAGGTGTAAAATGTGAATCTGCAGCATGTCTTTAGAGGAATAAAGACATTTAGATTAAAAGTGAATAGTACAGATAATCTGCTTTGATCAAGTCGACAGAAAGTTGTGTGTATTTCCTTGTAACGGTGGAATTTCAGGTTCACTCAGTTAAGTCTCAAACAATCCCTGATTACAATCATTATTCAGGGTCATGTGCGTGGGACTGCAGTTCATCCGCGTCTGCTGGCACTGCATCATCAGAGGGAATGGATCGCCTTGTATCAGACATGTTTACACCCATCATGTCAGGAACGCTTAATTCAAAATCAAGAACATTTAATCCTTTTGTATTCAGCTCAGTCATGCAAACTCATTTTGATGTTTTTCTCCTCATTCCTTTGTCTTTCTTAGGGTTAAAACAAAAACATGTCTGTCTGTAACGGATCTATTGTATACAGTAATCTTCATATACTTTAGCCAAACATATAAATGCATTTTCACAGTTTTTGCAGCCAGCTTGAGACAAGATACCTGTGAGCTAAAACTTTCCATCTAATAAGAGCAATAGGTGACATTAAATCTATGTCCAGGTTTCTTTACAGCGTATTGCAAACTATAGGGGGCTACTTGTTTTTGTTTTTCTGCCACACAAGAAGTGCCGGGTAATTACAGGTCGTCAGACAATTATCTTCTCACACACACGACCAACATTGTCTGTACAAACATGGAGGGTCAGACACATCGAGGGGAGCTGAAAGACAAGGCAGTTGCTGGTGTAATAAAGGGGCGTGTGATAACAGCAGTTTGTATCCCTAAGTCTGCAAAGAAAAGGTGACTTATCCCAGTGATGTCATAGATTCTGTATCTGTGGGATTTGCAGTAAAGCCAGGTTCCTCTTGTCTCATTATATAATAGTTCAAGGCTTTAATAGTTGCAACATTATGTTTGAAACTCAGCATTACGTCGAGTCTGAGCTGTTACGTCAAGAGGTTTGGATAAATGTTGGTTGAAGGCGCCAAAGGACCGACTTTTTAATAGGCTATACTTAGAAAGGCAGCAGAAAAGTTTTAATTATGATTTTCATGGTTTAGAAACACAAAACCATTTCCTCCTGTCTGTCCCTAAATGCAGCTGTTACCAAACCAGAAGATACCACAAGCAGGTGTGTGTTTGTTTGTTCACAACTGTACTTTCCTGCATCTGTGAGGTCCCGTGTTTAGCTGGTTAATCCTATAATATGTAACATCTGCCTGGGTGACATGTTGAACTTCGGTCATTACCAGCGAGAAGACGAAGGAGGAACTGCTGCTCCCTTTGCAAGATTCAATTTCCTCAAGACAACACAGAGGCCCACTCAAGTGCGTTTCCCTTACCAGGAATTACTGCACTTAATTTCAGTCTTTCAAAGTGATAATCAGTTCATTTACAGTAGCCTCCACTGGAACTAATAGCAGTTTACAACGGGACAGGCAGCGCTGCAGTAAATGCTGCTGTGTGCAGTATATTGTAGTTAACAAGCTCGGGGACTGCGCAGCATCTGGCACCAGGCTGTGATTCAGCAGAAGTCAGACAGCTTCGGGGCATAATGTAAAGATTTACCTTGTGTTAGACGGGAGAATGGTCCTGGCTAAATTTACTGTGAAAATACCGAAATAGGACCGAGACCCAGAGGAGTGTGTTAGGGAAATATTGCAGTACGACAACCCCACTTTCCCCCCTCCACAGAGATCCACAGTATCGGTATGTTCTAACCCATAGAATTCCCATCTGTATTTTAGTGCAAACATGTGTCGCATGGAAACACCCACTCAAGATTATGTGCTATGAAAGACAAGGGATTAGACTCTCGGGGTGTAGATGCAGTTAAGTGATCGCGCTAATGGCTCTGCGGATGCTCTACAAAAGGTCAAAGGTCATGGACTCAATTGGCCGTGCAGTGTTAAATAGCGGTGAACTTTGTTATTAGCTATGTCGGAGCCCTTCGCCTCGTTACGGGTCGCCTAGTTTACCACAGCTGCCCATTATTTTTTCACTCTGGTGTACTTAGCTAAATATCAATTTGGGTTTCTAATTTAAAAAAAGTGTTTATTCCTGGAATCCAAATAAGCAGGGTAAAGTTTTTGCTAATAAAACATGCTGTGTTTACTCAATAGAAAGCATGAATAGTTATACCTACAGTAGGCGTCCACTTTGCATGGCACCTGCGATAAATACACTGTTAGCTGGATCACGTCCTGGAACAAAAGGTTACTGAGTTCACTGCCATCTGTGCGTATTCATTCGCCTATGTTACTGTAGTGTATGGCAACCCTCAGCTGTTGTAGGAGGTGTAGTTCTGTGTATGTCTGATCTGAGTTGCCTTAAGCTGTAGGGAATGCTGACGTCAACTAATGGGTACATACTGCACTGAAATCCATCATACGGGTGTTGAGACACGGAGAAAATGAAATCTACTGTAGGCCATGTGTTGTGAAGCTGATTGATACACATGGAATCCGTCCAAGGCGATACACCGGGTTATACCACGCTATCAGCACTAATTTGGCAGGTTTCATTTTTATTGCAAACTGTGTCATCTGTTCAGCTACAATCTTCACATCAATACGTCATTATGAAAATAGGTTTGGCAGTGTGTATTTATCATAATCAGAGAGGCAGTCATGGAGAAGGTTTGAAGCATCTGTGCTGTAAGTAAATAGACGTGCTAAATGATGGCGGAGCATCTTAACAGACACTGTGTTACAGATAAGAACAGTGAACAGTCTGTATGAGTTTATTAAGAGGGGGGAAAAATAGAAGTGTTAACAGTTTCTACTGATTCTTTTGTCTCAGGGATGTTTTCAATACCATTTTCATGATATACTCCGTACTCCTCTGATATTAGTGTGTTAAAAAAATATAGGTGGAAACTATTTTACTAACCCTGAACATATAATTACTATCATTGTTGTATTGTCTGTCTGTCTAAAAACAAGCTGAGCATCTAGAAACAAGCTAGGCTAACGTTAGCGGCAGCTCAGCTAGCAGCTCCTCCTGCCGTCCTAAGTTTGCTAAAGAGTGTAAAACGAGCCCTGAGTTTTAACATGAAACTACTTTATTTAGAATTATCTTAACTTTACATTAAAGAAAGGACAGTCTTAAAATGTGTCATTAGAAAACACTGTGCTTACATTTTGCTAGCTTTGAAGCTTCACTCTAAGCTAGCAGCACACTGTTCCTCTTTGCTGTTCTCAACAATAGTTACTAGTGGCAGCCATAATATATATTATTGGTGTGTAAGCTACTATTTTGAGGAGGGAGAAACAATTCAGTTTTTTGTGGGGGGCTTATACTGTAAATTATGGTATTGGATAGGTGTGTTGGCTAACGTACTCACTGATACACGTTACTGCATTTTAGGCAGCCATTTCCGGTATCGTAACAACTCTATTTTGTTCTGCAATTAAAAATTATCACTCTCTTATACTATCTTCTTTTATCAGTCCAACTCTCTCTCAATCTCTGTCTCCTTCCCCTTCCTCTCCCCACTTTCCTCCTCTCTCTCCAGCCATGTGTCCGCCTGCCTGAGCCTGCAGCTGTGTGACCTAAGTCACCAGCAACTGGGACACTGGAGGGATCTGGGCCCTGGATGAGCCGTCCCCTCCTGGTGCGTGTTTGTGTGCTAGCTTGTGTTTTTGTTTGCCCGTGTGTATGTCGATGCGTGCGGTTGGACACACGCTTGCATACGTGCTCACTCTTGCGCGTCTGGCCTCGTCAGCACGATCTGGATTTCGCTGGATGATAGGCACCCTGCTAACTTTCGCCGTCAGTGTCATCTAAACACAGAGTCGTTCCCACAGACTCCAGCAGGCTCCTCCGCTGAGCATTAAAGCTAATCTGCTGTCACCTGCGGGATGACGATGGAGCAATGACTAAATTCCCACGGATGAAAGAGACGAGTCATTGGCGGTCATTGAAAGTGAGCACTAGATATCCCTTCATGTGATAAGACATTAAAAACAAAGACGGACATTTAATGATTTTATTTTTAACAGTGTGTTTTTCCACTAGCAGCTGCACTTGAGGAAAGGATGTGTGTACTTTTGCGGCCTCTGCCTGTTGATGCCCTTCTGCTCTGGGGTGCCTGACATCTCCAAGACTTCATAATACTATCAAAGCCTCATCATGAATCACATAATTGAAAAATACAACAATACACTTTTTGAAGTAGGTCTGAGAAAAAACTTCAAACAAATCACACCTTTCTTTGTTTAATCACTTAGAAATTCTTAGTATTCTTTCATGTCGATAGACATCGAGCCAAAGACGGCAGTGGCGGCTGCGTTACTCATCCTAGCCTGAGGAAGTTTCATCAGCCGCTGATCTCGACAAGCCAAACAAATCTTATCCTCCTTTAACAAGACCACAGGAATGACTCAGATCATAATTCAATCAGCTTTCCTCTTTCCACACAAGCTCTGACTGAAGCGAGAGCTGCACATTTTATCAGAAATAATAGAATAACATACAGTTGACTCATGAGGGGGTGGATGTAGTTTCTTTCTAAAGTGAGGCTGAATTGTGCAGATTCTCTTGACGGCCCTGGGCAGACTGTTGTATTGATGTACAGTATAACCATCTGTAGGCGCACACATGCTATAGTCTATTCAAATCAGGGACAAGAAGTTGAATAGATGTGAACTTCTTCTCTTCGGTACTCAATGTTCTCTCCAGATCTTTATCGGTAACTCCGGGGATCTTACCCCCTACGCGTGTTTTATATTGTGGCAAAACAATTGAACACTTAGATTGATTGCTTCAGACACAGCATCTGTGCGGCTTCACTGTGTTCATATGTAAATATGCACATAAATTAGGCTCTACAGTTGTATTAAAACTAGTCACAGGCCACTTTTGCTTTCTTTCAAAGGGGAACTCGGCACCTTACACAAGTTTCCCTTTCAAATAGCATCACAAATTAAAACCATTCAACTTTAGCGCAGTAGGCCTGGACACTGTGGCTCCCATGCTAACAGAGGAGGAGAGGAGGGCTTAAGACTGAGAGAACACCGTGTACACAATGTTTCCTCAGCCTGTCTGCGTGGTGAGGATCCCCCACCGACAGGGGACGGGCTGCAATGGACGACAAGGGGAGCAGATGTGCGCAGGCTTCATTCTACCCAGTCTTTAAAGGAAACAGTTTAATAGGAGAACCCTTAAAGGAACGTTAATGAGAATACTGCAATTAAGGCAGCAACAACTGGAATGTATATCCAGATGTCGGCCACCCGTGTGAAGCCTGTGAAACAAATACAGTGAGGCTATAAACACACGTATTACATCACTGTTCTCACTGGGAGTTAGTGAGGATATTTAATTACAATGCACTTTCAAAATAAAAGTCACAGGACTAATTGGAGCCTTGCAGAAAACTTGATCTTTATGGTTGTTATAACTTTACATCACATTAGGTTATGTTACGTCAGCAGGTGTAAATATCGCCTAGTGTGAAAATGATGTTTTTCAAGTTGGTAAACTATGAAATTATTTATGTAAAGAATGTTACAGTATGCTTCTTATCGCTGGTTATGTTATAATGTTTTATGTTCATGCATGTGTGTATGCATTTCTTACTAATCCATGAGCAGATCATTCGATTTTTCCCAGCATCCACCAGAATAAACGTTTTATCCGTCATAATTTACATTCAAATCATTTAGTCTTGTTCTTCAGTCATGCTCCTTTAATGTGGACATCACTTCATTTATCTGTCATTTATCTTTGTTTTTAACTGTATTGCTGCTCTATTCCTGCGTCTGCCTTCGTTCTATGTACTTTATGTGCATGATGAGACATCTGTTATTGATGATACGCAGTTATACAACGATCTATAGGCTCCCTGTGTGTGGTATGTGAGAGTTTAACCTGTGTGTCGCTGTGCACAGAGGGTTTACAGAAGTCGGATTCAGCTGTGGAGATGCCTACATGGCTGTTGATTAACAGAATTACTCACTGTGCGGTTGAACTGTGTAGAGTGGATTACATAAATGACACTATATCCTTGTGTGTATATGAGTGATTGACAGATTTAGGATGAAGTCCACATACTGTCTGTTTGACTTTACTCAGTTGTTGTGACTGTAGCTTCTGATGACTTGAGTCCTTCCTACATTTTGAAGCAACACCAAAACTCCAGTTCTCAAATGATTGTTTTTCATATGATTGATATCAGTTCAGCAGGATTAATAGTGCAACAAAAGAGCAAGTTTTTTAGGACGTGACTCAGCCTGGGGAAGGATCAGCATCAAAAGCCGAGTGGCCGTGTGATCTGAATAAACCGGGGAACTTTGTGATACCCAGCCCGCTGCAGCGCTGAGCTGAGAGGTTGTTTGGGAGTTTACAGGAACCCCAGCCTATCCTGCCTTCAAAAAGCCAAAAAGCCAGCCCCTCGGGCAAAGACGCAAGTCTCATAAGCTCCTCTGATTGGTCACTTCAGGATGTTTTTTTTTTCTTTTTTCCTCTTGGTCACAGCCCATTTGGAGACATGCACCCGGGCTGAGGACAAGGGAGCAGATAAGACTTGACTTCAGGATATTTGACTTTACTGAAGTCAGAAAATTAGGCATAATGTGAGGAGAAGTCTTACCTCACATTCACAATAAAAATGTAATATAATTAGACTTTTAGCATCCACAGATTGAGACCACACTCACTGAGTATGGAGATGTTATTTTCATCCGTGCGGTTTTCAAGCTACTTTGAGCAGTAAGTGTTTGTGACTAAACAAATGAGCCTGTCTTCTCCTAATGGGATTCTCCTTGAAAAACACTTCTCAGCAACAGCTCATTGAGCATGCTGCTTTGTAATGAATGCAAATGTTGGAAGTAAGCGAGTAAGTTATGCTGCAGTTGCTGAAAAATCACTCTAATGGTGTCACTATGTTGCAATTTGTGTAAACAAAACAGTTTTGAATAACTGCAAACAGGACTCAGAGGGAACACTGGATCTGCTGCCTTTAAATAAAAACTGTGATGGACATATGAGTAAATACAAATTGGAGGATTTCACAGCAAATAATCGGCTAACAAGCAAAGTTAAGGTTCAAGCTCGCCTCCAAGAAACAAACAGGAAATACTTCTACTTGAAAACGACTCTTGAACTTGGAGTCGCTCAGAGTACACAAGACAAATCGCCTTTCTGAGATGTCATCTTCCTGCTCTCCGAGCTGCACAGCAGAGCGAGTAAACACCGTCTACCATCCCAGTCGTTGTATAAAGGCTTGGGTAAACAATGTAGGCCGAATTGGCCCGCCTCCAACGTGTACCCAAGGGGTCCAAAGTTCACTTATGAAAGCACAGAGCACTCTCCGATCCGTTTTGCACGCACGTACTACATAGGTACACAATCACACTCCCATGCAAGTGAAGGTGTGCATCCAAGCATGGAGAGAGATAGCATGCACACGGATTGTTTGCATGCAAACAAGGACGAATGTGCATTAAGATACTTATATTCAGAAATGGATTTGCATACATGCACACACGTTTGAGGTCTGATGTCTGCAGACAAAGAACACGCACGCACATGCACTCCAAACTGTTTTTGTCTCTGTCTGAACGTGTAGATTTACAGCGTTTGGCAGCTGAAGGATCACATTGGCAAATAACAAACAGAGAGATCATTTACCAACTTGACACCTCCTGAGGATTTAGGTTTTTTTACACTGGATTTTTTTACTTTAAAAAACAAAATGTTCCAGAAGATTTAGGGATTAAATCTGCCAGGAAGAACTGCAAACTCAATTTCGAAATTGTCATTCTCAGGCATCAATCAAAACATCAGCCTTTTTTTTGTGTGTTAAAGCACCTGGTACAATAACAAGAAGAAGAAGATCGTTATGCTTGAAATCTTCTGGAACTAAAGCAAGGACTGACGTAAAAGTCTCTAATCAGATCTGGCCGAGCAGCAACGAGAAGTGCGTAAGAGCCCTTTATTGTTTTGCAGATGTACAGATTTGCCCACGCAAGCAAGTGTTTGTGAGCCAGTTAGCTGTCACATTATCTTCATACCAGAATCACAGAGTTCAGTACTTTTAACGACAAGGTTCCCACAGGTTTTGGCAGCGGCTCGGCAAGGTGAGGGTGAGGGTGAAAGTTTAAAAGGCAATCGCTTGATATTAAAGGTGATGAGAGCGTTCAAAAATTAAGGCAAAAGGAAGAGAGTGGGAGAGGTCAGGGAGGTCAAACGCTCGTGCGTGTGCCTCTCCGGAGCAGCATGCTGATCCACGCTTGTGTTTGGCTGCAGCCCTGCAAAAGCACAAGCGCTTGCCGCAGGGCGTCATGAGACGGGAGGAATATGCCAGGCTTGGCTTTGTGCTGCACACGAGAGCAGGTATCTGCCAGGTTGTTTGTCTGCGACAGCAACAAAAACCTGCAATGAAAGCATCTTTCTTTCCAACTGTGGAGCAATAACAATATATTTGTATTATAACTATGTAGGCAACTAAATTTGGAGTGACACTTTAATAGGGTATTTTACTATGCCCTATTTTTCCTGACAAAGAAACAGGGCTTGTTTTTCAGTCCATCCAGCGTAACAGTTCTTGCAATTTCTCCCCATTTTCATGAAAATAAGTGATATTTTCATTACGTCTGGCATCTTTATTACAATAAATAACCCCATGACTCATAAATGAAACTGTCTGTTATACAAGCTGTAATCAGGAACTGTGTCAGGATTTGCAGAAGTGAAACAAAAATCAGGTGTTTCTCAGTCTCCCACACCCACTGCATGACTCCTGACCTCTAAACACACGCACTCATACGCACGCAGCTACAAACCGCGACTCATTATCTTTGTTTTCCAGCCTGCGCCTGATTGTCTTCTTCACGCCACTTTAATGACTGTGGTGTTCTGTCTTTGGTAGGACTGTAATTACAGTCCGACCGCAGAGGAAGGCACACAGAGTGGCGCCTGCGAGGTAGCTGCCAACCTCTATGGCGCGGACACACCTAAAAAAAATCACAATAGAAACAGTTTGTGCTTCTTGATTTGTTTAATATTGCTTCATAGAGCTGCAAATATTTGACCGTTTCACTCTTGTATCTTGTCTGCCACCTTGTGCACATTGTTCGTCCTGCTGTTTGGTTTCCTCTCACCCCGCTGCAATCCTCCTCCTCTTGTTATTCCTCTCCGTTCACACCGTCTCCGAGCAGAGTTAAAATCCTAACCTGCCTGGCATGCTTCAGAGCAGCCTAACCCTCCTTCTGGGTAATTATCCTCTCTCTGACCTGTCTCGTCATATTGCAAGTTGTTGTCTGGTGCACGCTCACCTATTTCTGGCACAGGTGTTGCTATTGCGCCATGCATGTCTATCGGGGACGACGAGCTTTCTGTATGTGACTGTGAACTGCAGGTGGATGCAACGAAGGAGGGGGAACGGTGAAACAAAAGGATCCGTGCACACAGGGAGTTGTGTTTACTCTGTAAGTGTACCACATCTGGCCCGTGTTCCTGGATAAACAAAACACGCAGTGCACGGTCACGTGAGAAATTAAGGATCAGAACATCTACAGTCTGTTTCAGTGTTGAAAGTACAGGCGAGGTTGCGCACATGTAGCAACTTGTTTTGACTGCTTAGAAGAAGCTGCAGAAGAAGGGCTTTTGTGTGTACATGTACACATATGTGTGTGTGTGACTCAGCTTATATTATAAGTATATATGTTCTGGCAGATTAAACACTTCTTGGCACGCCCATGAACGTCGAGGAAGTGCTGCAAGATATGCATATTTCCTTGAGCAAGAAGTTTCAGTGAACTACATTTTGAGGTAATATTTCCTGCATAAGAGGACACTGTGCAATATTTGTATTGTAACTCTTCTATTAAAGCTGTGTGTGTGCAAGAAAAAAAAAAAGGAACCGTCTGGACAAAGTTGCCAAACAATGGAGAAGACAGACGCGCTAATGTGCGCGATAACAAGCATCCAAGGGATCGCCTTTCATCGCTTCACCAGATACTGCGCGTCTGGGGCCGCCGCGGCCCCGAGGACAGCCCCTCGCTTTGTATCAAAGACGGAGCAGAGAGCTACCAAACACCAAAACAGGAAAATGCAAAAATGAGGAAGAGAAAAACGAGAGGAGGAGAGGGAGGGAGGGAGGGAGGAGAGGGCTTTCACAGCTGTTGTTAGGCAGTGTTTCCTCTGATAGGAGGCGTTGGCTGTACTCCCAGTTCTTTAGATAAACTGTCAGAAAACATGGTTACCTTGAGAGACGTGGGGGGGCATGCCTGTGTGTTTAAGAATCAGAAAGAGCGATAGAGCGATTAATATAAAAAAGAGATAAACGTTTTACCAAGAAATGTATTTGACCTGTTCCTCTGGTGGATTTTATGAAACAGCTGCTGCACAGGAGCTAAAGAAAAGCTACGTATGCCCGATCAAACCCCAGCATGTGTTTATTAGAGGACACTTCTAGAGCGTGCTCAGTAGGATGTTGTGCAGGAGCAACACTGCAGACATCTGCAAAATGTGTTAGCCTCTTATCATGGGCTCATGATGGTAAGCACAATCTAAGACTTTAATCTGTCCCACTGCACGTATCATTGTGTTTGTAACAGCAGGTGCTGTCGCTTCTTGAGATTATCACTGCAGGGGGAAAGTGTTTAGCATAAATGTAGTGTTAAAAGTATGGCCTTGGCCCGTCTGGAAACATTATAAATGACTACAGACCAGATATATTTGAGTCTGTGATTTGGCCAAGATTTATTAAGGACGTGGCTTGAGAGCGGATGAGTTTGATGGCAGAATCACAGGATGGAAATGAAAAGAAGTAGCAGTTACAAAAAATACCACTCTAAGATATCTGAAGCAGCATGTTGGAGTCGCTCTGCTCGTATCACACATCTTAAATCGGGGATTCCCCGAAGATACTCGGAGCAAATCTGCCTATCGACCACCAGGTTTGAACCATCGCATTTGTCGCCATCTGCTCCGATAAAAAGCCAATGCAAGTAAAGATGCTAACACGATGGGGAAACGAGAGACTCTCCCAAATCAACAGGCCCCGGGAGAGGTGCTCACTGATGCTGTGTTCAATGCTCTGGCCTAGATATCATTGCAGAGGAAACACACACAGGGACAAGTCCTGCCTCGTCTGAATCTGATATCTCGTTCTAGAAAGCTGATCTGAATATGAATAGGAGGAAATATGCTGCTTATTTTTCTTTTATATCCACCCCTCGCTGGCTGTCATAGAATAACAGCTCCAGACTTTGTTTTTTATCAGGGTGTTTCTATGACTTTCCCACTGATACGAGCTACAATAGCATCCTTTTCCCTGCAGAGAGCTGGGAAGTGGGTCCAGGAACAAAAGGGAGCGCTGGAAACACACTGAGACCACTAAATGGATCAGATAAAACCGCATTCATTCACATTCAGACGGATTATTGCGCTGATACAATCCTGACAGAAAAAAATGCGTGGAAGGATTGTCGGTGTTTTGCCAACATTTGCACACTGACGTGTCTGTCTGTTTGTTATGTAACCTCTGGTGAGAACAGGACTGAAGGAGCACTGAGCCATTACAATACACCTACAGATTATTCACGGTCGGACAGTCAGGACATTCAACTTCTGACCGGTCTGACACGACCCTCATTTACCATGATGTAAGCTTAAGATGGTACAGTAGTCCGTCTGAAGATTGAAACAATACGGTGGAAATTACTGGATTCTTTTTCCTTCAAACCTTTTTTTTCAAACTACATATTTACTTTCCAAATGTTAAAGCATTTACATATTTGAAAGTCTGAAATTGAAAACTACCATACAGTGTGTTAGGGCCATTGTTTAAAAAAACAGAGCTGAAGGAGGGAGCAATATTACGAGAAAAAACATGAAAATTCTGTGGTTAAAGTCGTAAATTTGCCAGAAAAAATTGCAAATTTGTGAGAATATGTTGGCCCTAGTTTAGAACTGTTATTAAAGACCAGCTCCAGTCATGTTTTAAGACGTATAAAATGCTCTGCTTCAAATAATAAATTGTGTCTGACATGTTTTTTCTGCTAAATAAATGTATTACCTTGTAAAAATCCTTCCAAGGCTTCTCCTCCTTCTCCTCTACATGTTCGAACCGGAAAGCAATTCAGAAGAAGAACAGGAGCACACTGGACAGGGTCGCATACAAGTGGACGTATCAGAATGGTAATGTGTTTTATGTACCGCTCTCTAACTTGTTACAATGTTATTGTTAGAAATGCTACAGTGCGACTACATTATCATTCAGCTAGTAATGTGTTGCTCGCTTGAAATGTAGTAATTAGTAGCAGTAACGTTAACTACTTAACGTTAGTAACGTTAAGTAGTCAGTAGTGAGTTTGCAAAAATTACGATGGCGGTTACAGCTGGCTCGCACATCGCCAAAGTGGCTGCCATAGGTTGCACATAATGATATGCATAGCGACACCCCGTCCATTAACGGGATTGGCTCCTTAGGTTTGTGACATCACAAACCCTGCCAATCTGAAACATGTTGTTCAGCCTGTCCTTGGTACACTGCAGTTTAAAAGCAGACAGGCCCAGCCATGCTTATCTTGTCCCTGATATGTCTTGTAGCACATCAGTACCACATGGAGATGTTTACAAGGTGAAACACTGGATTTTCACTGGAGGGGGGCTTTAAAGCCAAATTGATCTGAAGTCGTTTTGTATATTTTTGGTCTGTAATGCAGGTTTGTTTACTTTGAGTAGCCGTCGTGAGTGCAGAGGGTAACTTTCATGTGTGATGGTAACCCCTGGGGCAAACGGTGGGCATAGCCATGCGTGCCTGTGTAAGCAGCAGTGCTAACAGGGCAGAGCTCAGAAGAGAAACAGGTGAATTGATATGGGAGGGGCCGTGAACCCCGACCTACCTTGTTTTGGGAAGTTGAGGGGGTCACGGCTCAAAAAGGTTCTTTTAAACACCTCTTAGCTTTTGTTTCCAAATGTATGACTTTCTCAAAAAATTCTCACAAAGTAGCTTTTTTTAATCTCAGAATTTTTTTTGTTTTCTCTCAGAACATTACTCCTCTCCTCCGGCTCCATCCTTAATTTGCTTTTTTTTTGCTTTACTTAGATAGATGCCTTTTCGGTCTTCTTTTTTCTGTGTGCAGCTCAGCGCTCCTTTCCAGCTGCTTACGCGGGAAAAGCACAGCCGCTACATGTTAAATAAGCTGCAACAGTTGTTTCAGGTCACATTCTGACCCACGAATCTTTGCGACTCATCAGCATCCAAAACAAAAAAACAGAGTTTCATAACCACATTATTCAGTTTCCTTCCCACACAGTGTGACCCTGGAATATGAGCCTATAGCAATGCAACTTTTGAATTATGCTAAACAAGCCTGAGGGTGATTCATCGGTGAAAACATCGGGGTCGGGCAGGGTGAGCTCGTGTAAGAGACGGATGTGTGTAGGAGACGGAGAGAAAACAGTCACGCACCTCAGATGACTTTGATTCCTGAAGATGTGATGATTAATACGAGTGAAGTAATGTGAGAATTGTTCCTGAAGAGGCACTTAAATTAAAATACAGCATCAACTCACGGTATAACCTCTTCATTTGTTTCTGCAGAATCTCTATAATCTATACTTTTCTTTGACTTGTTTGACCTTTGCCGAGCCCCGAGTGTGACTTGAGGTGAAAAGGGAGTCGACTGGCTCCTCCACTGACTCAAGAAAAACCTCGTGATCCCGACTAACGTCCACACCGTGTGCTCAAAAGTACCAAAAGGTCGCGACCTCGAGTGTTGCATAAATTCCCTTCTTCTGCAGGCTCCACTTCCCCTTATGCGACACCTTGTTGAGTAATAAATGGGTCTTTGTGTGTATTGCGGGCAGCTGAAAGGCCTGTGTCAGGGACGTGGACAGCAGCCTGGATGGAATTTGCGTGTGTGTGCAGAAAGAGAAAAAGATTCAAAAAAGGGAGGCAAGGTTTCAACATTCTTCAACATTCCTGCAGAGCCCCAACATTTCTTGGCATTCGCCTCGCTGGTGCTTAAACGCAGCGTCGGAGCTCTTCATTTTATCAGTGCTGAGGACCCCTGTTTAGCCTAATCCGGCGCTGTGTAAACACCCCAGCATGCTAACTTAATGATGATCTGTGACTCATTCCTCTCCATGACAGCACACTGGAAGGAATGCAGAAAGAGGTCGTTTAATGTCACTGGTGTTAATTGCTCCCCACGATGGCACAGTTAGATTGCAGAGGCGGGAGGCATAATACCCCATCAGATACAGCCATGCCCGGGCAGGGGGGCAGGGGGGGGCGCTCCCTGGTACGACTGCCTCTTTTAGACACAGTGACACAAAGACAGATAGAAGTGAGGCCTTATTGGACGGGATGCATCTTGTTATTTTCGCTCATTTGAGCCTCTCTCTCTGAGAGCAGGGGAGCAGCCAGACAAAATCTCAGGCTCGCTGAAACTTGGCGCGTATACGTTCATTTTTCTCTCGCGCGCAGGCTGCTGTCTGCCAGAAAGGCGATCCAGAGAGAGAAGAAGAGCTTTGTAGAAGAGCTCCACCTTTGAATTCAGCTACCACTGTCTGCAAGAGGGACCAAACCAGACCTCGAAAGTGCAGCCTGTTCTTTCTACTGTTGATGTTACATTTAGGGGAACGGACTTGACTTTAGGGTTCATTTTAGGATGCAAAAAGATGCAGATAAATTCAGCTTTGTTTGCTGTGTGACTCACCGGGCAAAACTGCATTGTCATAAAGAAGAAAATAAGCATTCTGCTTGTTTCTTTCTTTGTTTTTTTGGCTCTACCTTCTGGTCTCATGTGTTTTTTCCCTCCCCAGTTATGCAGGAACACTGAAGCCAATGAGAGTTTGGAAATTTGGACTCACCAGGAACAAACAGGAAACCAAACTCATTACACTAAAGTCAGAGTTTGATTAAGGTTCTTGAGGATTTGCCAGTCGCTCGGGCCTTTTAAAAGCATGCATACTGTAAACTCTAATTCAAAGTGGCAGTTATATTACATTAAACACTCCTGCCAAGCTGCGCTCTCGCCTTCAGGGGGAAAAATGTTTTCTCAATTTAGCTAAGAAGTTTATTGCATTCTTGGAAACATCTGATGACACAAAGTCATTGCGTTAAGGTGCGAGCAGGTTGCCCAACGCGCTGTCGACTCGGTGTCCTCACATGACAGCTGTGTGAAGTCTCGCACTTGTTTGTTTATTTTTTTACCCTTTAAATATTGAGCAAAGGCCCAATTTAATGATTCAATTACAAACAGCAGCGTAAAGCGGGATTTTCCAGCGAGAGGTGTTGTTGAGGTGATTTTCAAAATAAGAGGTAAACACTTCAGACAGCTTTAATTGCACCAAATGTTAAACATCGCTCAAGTGGATTAAATTAAGGATATGATTGTATGACAGCAAGCAGATGTCAGAGACTCCAATAAGAATCCAACATTACACAATTGTTAAACAAGCCAAAACAGCATAAAGCTGTAACTGAGTTTGACATGTAATCCCTGCTGAAACTGTGTTCCCTCATGCTCCTTAACACCAAACTCATTGCCCTTTTGCCCGTTGCATGACAGCAGAGGCATGTTCGGGAAACTTTTGGCTCCTGCATACACACCCACCCAAAAATGTGTTTACTGGAGAGCACAGACACACAGTCAGGAAAAAAAGAAGAGAAAAACACGCTGTGCTGCCAAACTGCAGATGTCCAGTGATTTCAAAAATAGATCTTGTGAGTGTAACTTTCCTGTGTTGTTGAAATAGGTAATTGTTTTCTTTCCCAGAGTCTCTCGGAGCTCTTCTCAGTAACGGGTTGAGGCAACAGCGTTACTAAAGTATGTCGAATGCTCTCTCTGCCCCGCGGGGGGAAACACATGGTTACACTGTTTGTGGAAGTGTGCATGTTTGTGTGAAGGCTTTGAGCAGACAACAGGTGAGCTCTGATGTGCATCCTGCATTTCGGTAAGTTTCTCTTCACTGAGCGTGTGTGTGTGTGTGTGTGTGTGTGTGTGTGTGTGTGTGTCGGGTACATCATGTACCCAACCTGCGTGTGAATAGTGCCCAGGGAGAATAAGATAGGGCTAATGATAGACCTGGCTCAGGCCCGCTCCACAAAAGCAATGTCTGGCTGCATTGTGAAGCCCACTATTGTGGTGAGAAAAAAAAAAAAAGTGAGTCAGTGTGGGACAACGGCACTCACGGTTATGAAACATCCAAAGAGAAACAGATGGAATAGGCATCAGCATGAAACTGAAAGGAAGTCTGGGTACGACCTTATAAGGAGCGCTGCAAAAAAAAGGAAATTGATTCCAGAATTTTAGAGGTTTTACACAAACTCTCTCACTTTGGATATCTTTAAGAAGTCTGCTTTTACCGGCCTGTTGTCACTCCTAAACCGTCAAATACGACGGCTCGGCAGTTGCCCCAAAGCATCAACATGTGAAGCTTTCGGTGCCCCTCTAGCATCAGTTCTGACCCTGTCCTTTAGCTTATTGTTTTGAAGTTTCATTGAAGATAGCTGATGTGGTGCGAGGAGCACGCAATGAAGTCAGCTTGGGGTCGCTGGTGGGGGGAATATGGGGTCAAACAATCAAGAAGGAGGCTTCCATTTAATTGACACAACTTATGTTAGCTATATGTAACTAGTGTACGGTCATCAGTAACTAATCAAACCATGATGCTTAAACAAAGCAGGCACTTTGGCTGCTTAAACATGAGCTTGAGACTTTTACCATGATTTTTGGTCAGCAACCGCGAGTACAGCTCATAAACCCCCCACCGTGCAACCTCTATCTGACCCCACCCCATAACAAATCACCTTCCTCACCACAACAAACACACACATTACTTGATGTGAATGGACAGAAACCTGAGAGGGTTTCACGGTCTACTTTCACAAGGCCTTTTTCTTTTTCTCTTTTCCTTTCTCTTTTTCTTTTTTTCTTTGTTCTTTCTTGTGTTTGGTTGTTTTATTTTTGTTTCCTTGTTTGTTTGACTTCTGCTTTGGTAACTGTTTTTATTGTCCTAAAACTCCATGTGTTGTATGTGTTGTGCTGTGTTTCACCTGTGTTGTCTTCACATTTTCTCTCTCATGAAAAGCAAAAAGAAAGTGAAAAGTCTTTTTTGAAAATCTTTTTTTAATTAACGATTACTTGACTGCTTTATTTTGAAAGTCTAACTTGACTGAGCTGCCCTGCACATGCTGACAAACTGATGCATAGTGGCACCTAGATCGTCATAATTTGAAGCCCAGGGCCTCGGACCAATCTGCCATATTTGACAACACGTTGCTTTTTTTCTCATCCAGGGAGCTGAATAACTTCCTTCCCAAGGATGTGGAAAAATATAAAGCATGCTCATGAAAAGCATTTGTTTCCACTCCATATGTACTGCTCCTCACCTCAGCTGAACTTGAACTTGGCCCTGACTGCAGCAGCAGGGCGGGTTACCACACTCTCACTTCACATACATCAGAGTGGGAATCTAATGCTAAAAAAAACAGCACTTTTAATGTCTCCAATTAGCAGCCTGTACGGCTCAGCCTGGGTGGTATAGAGAGAGCGCGACCATCATATCATCCTGCATCTACACATACACTGTAGAAAAATAGTTTCCATTGCATGAGAAAAGCGGTGCTGCTGCCTTTTGTTGTGTGCAAGCCGCAGCCTGATATGAAGTGTTATGCAAGCTGCGTTGCTGCTTAAAGCCTATTTAAAGACTTTAATTATAACATATTTACTGGTGGTGATACTATTACTCACTGTAAAGGATGGGGCTGCGTGTGTGTGGGAGGGTGTGTGATGGCAAGTGTTGACATGTTGCATTATTATCTAAAAGGGCGCCATAGCCATGGTCCAAACTGATAAGGCGGTGAGGGAAAGCAATGGTCAATCCAGCCACCCCCCTGCAGACTTATATAAGTGCAGCAGCTGCCAAGTAGAAGGACTGAGATGGAGAGATGAAGGAAGAAAGACGTGAGGCAAATAAAAGAGGGGCGGGACAAAACGAGCTTCATAAACACTGAACATAAAAGAGGAAAGGGTTTTAATTCATGGGTGGTGCTTCTTCTCTCATCTCAAGTATTTGTGGAGCATATTTATTTACTTCCTGTTTTTTTGGTTATGTAATATATGCAAAATTGACTTCAAAATAAAACGGTAGTTCTACCATGCGGTGGAGATCTTTGTATTTATATGGACTTCCTGTCTGTTTTTCACAGCCTTTCTCATGAAGCCATTTTAAACAAGTCATGTTTATGAGGAAAAGCTGGGCCTCGGGGGCTTCCGTACAAAGAGTTTTCATCTGAAACCACAACAACAAAAACAAATTTTGCTCCCTGACCACAAGAAAAACAAGCCGGTATTTCTTTGACACTTGGATGTTGAATATATAGATGGTGACATATAGAAGGCAGATGGGGTGAAGCTCCTCTCTAGGACTTCTCCAGCTCACGCTGATGTTGTGGATTTGACTCAGAGGGCAAACTTGATGTGTCACTTACAGATCTGTAATCCAGCTCTGGTACATACTGGGTCTCCTCTGTCAGTCGGGACAAAAGAGCTTAGCTGGACTCCTCTGCTCCATAATGCTGTGGGTCACCTCTGTGTACCATACACTGTACTGTCACTGCGTTCATATCTGTGTGTGTGTGTGTGTGTGTGTGTGTGTGTGTGGTTGTGTTGCTAAGGAGTGTGTCTCATGTCTTACAGGCAGACGGATGAATCATCACTCCTGACCCTTGCAGCTGTCATTGTGGAGGACAGTGTTGGTTGATAAAAAGACTGCGGGGCTTAATCATAAAGAGGTACAGCCTACTCAGGTCAGCATGGAGCCCTTCAAGAACACGATTGGTTTGTAAAAGACTACAGTTCCCATAAAGAGGCTAAAACCAACAAACTATTAGTCCATATTTATGGAAAAGATTTGGCCCAATTTTTCCCAAATTAATTGCATTTTTGAGGGTCTAAACATGCTCGAAAACTCAAGTAACTTTGCACACACGTGTGTCTGATGCGTCTGTTTGGTCATCCCAGCCACAGTTACATAACTCTAATAAGGAGGAAGTAAAATTGAAACAAATAAACAAAGCAGAAAGTACACAGAAAGCGAAAACCAGAGAGAGATACTGTAACGACAATCTGACAAGCATGTTTGTTGATAACGTTGCTAGGGGCGACCGAACAGGGAACCACAGCGGTGTTGGTAAAGAAAGGCATGAACACAGGACGTTGCATCAACCTATGGTGCGCGGTGAGACGACACACGCTGATGACTGTCTGATGGAGTTCAGGGTGTGTGTTTGGAGGTAAACTCTACAGACAGTGTCCAGTGCGGTAGTAAAACAGTGGTCACATGCAAACAAACAGACGCAGCACATAAACCATTCAGCGGGGGGTTCCTGGCATCTCCTGGCACGACACCAAGAGCAGCCAGTTCACGCAGCCACAACAAGGCAGTAACTCAAAAGGGTCCATTAAAGAGCCATCATTGTGCATCCGTCAGTGATAAAAATCACGCTCAGGGCTAGTTCATGCTGCAAACACACCAACTATATCCTATCCTATATTAAGGTTTCGGTCTGTCGCTTCCTGACGGCCTCCTTTAAACACAGAAGTAGTCAAAGCGTGCGTGATTGAGGAAACTCATAAAAAACACCGTAAAACAAACGCTTGTCGTGACTTTTCACTTCCTCTGGCCTCCAGCCACAGAAAGAGGTTGTGACCAACAGACAGTCTACCTCTATCCATCTGCCTGGTGTCAACAGCTCACTATTTTTAGCAGGTCCTGTCTATGTTTTGTCTTTGAACCAGCCTCCTGTCTGGATGTTTGTCTGCCTTTCCCTGTAGCTCTCCCTCTCTCTCTCTCTCTTTCTCCTCTGACCTCGCCTTTGCGGCCTTTGTTTGTTCGGGATCTGCTCGTAAGGCTTGCCTGGCCATGAATCTGTTCTTCCCACCCCGACATCCTTCCCTTTGCTTTCTCGCCGCTAATCCATGTTTTTTTGTCTACATCCGTCCGCCCTGCCACCTGCAGCCCTGGAACTTATGTAACTCTCTCTTTAAACTTGTTTTGGACACGTAGTTTGTCCTCTGCGTGGCAAAATAAAAGCTTAGATAAAAAAAACCCTGAAATTTGATACAGGTTATGTCGTCAGAAAAGATGTTTTTGACTCTTTATGTGGGCCAAACTTGGGCGGCATTTGCAGCAACGGATGTGATGTGAAATTTTAATTACATCCAATCCAACCCCAACGCCTGTTACAGCTTGTAGCAGCTTACACGCAACAATTCATGTGCTGCAACTGTGCTGCATGTTGGTTACAAATGTGTCCTGAGCTCTGGAGAATTTGTTTCCTCATTGCATAACGTATGTCTCGCATAGAGGGCCACTTTCACAGGGTCACAAGATTACATACGTTCGATGTAAAGCATTCATACGAGACAAAAACATCCATTCTTAGGGATGCAATTGGTTGCGCAATTATCCCTGTGAGAGTTCTTCTAATGGGTGTATCACAACGGACAACCAGTCTTCTATGCAAATAATTAGCCTTCACAGAGCGAGCCCGCGGACCTGCCCTGTATTCAGCTCCACTTTGACTGATAGGAGATAATTGTGCAGACGTAAGCTGCATGTAAATGCACCCAGCAGGTCATTCCAGGGTCAGGTACAAGATAAAGAATTAAAGAATTCATCAATCTTATTGTACCTGTTGAGAAAGCTTCTCCTGCTGTTTCAGAGACGTGGTTCCCCTTGTTTTAGAACCCGTAAATATAAACATGGAGGAGGGCAAAGACGCTTTCTATACCCCTGTTATAGAACGGTTGCTGTTTTGCGGTTGATATTTTGATCACACAGTGGAGCTCTAAAGAGCAGTGGGGCCTCTGACACAGCTGGATCCTGTCTGCATTGCATTGTGGGAGGGCTGGGTCGTGTTCAGTAGTCAACTGGACCACAGCCAGAGCTCTCAGCGATCATTTCAGGTCAACGGGGGGAAGTGTTACCTCTGTACTGAGGTGAAGTGCTGAAATCAGAGCTAGCAGAGGGTGTTGCTTCTCTCCTCCAGACAGACTGACATATTTGTCGGACAAAACAATCCCTGTCTTTCCCTCCCAGTCTGGAAATTCAACATACCTGAACCAAGGAGAGAAGTTATGTGAGCTTTATCTCTTCTGTACCATCCCGTTACTTAAAACAACTTTAAGATGTGATGTTTAGCTCTTTGTTATCTTGTCTATCTCGCTCTGCTGCAGAGAAAACTCCTTTTATAAGGTCTTTGACACTTTGTCACTCGTGCTTCCCGACTGACTGCTCGCAGACCTGCAGTCCTGTGATAAACGTCTGTGTCATCGCTGCAGGCTCTTCACCCCTCTTCACCCTGTCATGTGAGGGTGTTTAGTGGCTGCTAAGTACTGACCGACTGCCCGGGGTGAAGGTGTGCGAGGGTTCCTCTCTCTTCCCAGCATCTTTCTAAGCCTCAAAGTAAAGCAACACATTTCCTCTGGTTTCATCCTCGGGAAGTCGCAGACGCGGCCCCCCCTCAGGGCTCTCTGGCTCGGCCTCAAACGCCAAACAAGAAGTATGAGTTCAAATCCTCCTCTCAGCACATTTCTGTGACCCTTGAATCATTTACATAACAAGTTTGCTGGCCACCGCATCAGACTGATAAAAAAAAAAAAAGATGTCCTGGCAGGCTTCCTCGAGCACATTTTATCCTGTTAACAAGTGGCGAATGAGAGTGATGGCCGCCCCGGCAGATTGACCACCCAAGGTGAGGTCACGGTTTAAACCTCAGCCGCGCTTTCATCCAGAGCCGGGGCCCTCCCGATGCGAGCTCTCGAAAAAATGTCTGAACTCGCGCAGACCTCGGCTCAGCGAGGCGGCTTTCTTGTTTCAACTGACAGGATTAGGCCAGCGAGTACATGTGTGAATGAATGAGCGCGTTTGTGTCTCTGCACGAAAAAGGGAACACTTTGGAAATCAATGTTTTAATCCTGCGAGAAAGCCGGAGCCACATGATCCGTGTCTGCGATTCCCTCTCGAGGAAAAAACGGAGTGTTCTGGCTAAAGATTCTGTTTGTCTGACGGAGAAGTTGAGCCGGCACAGACGGACGCCTCGGTCACACTCGGTGCCTCAGTCGAACAGATTGCCTCGGAGCCAGAAAAGTCAAAATTATTGGCATTTATAACCTGATTTTTCTCGCCTCCTGGATGCCAGACCTGTGTGTAATTCCCTCATCCACGGTGTAGATACATGTTCACAGGAATTAGACCCGGATTCTGCATCATTTCATCCATTTTCTAATATTTAAATGCTTATACAACCATAAAAGTATAGTGAGAGTACGGCTGTGTCATTGTGACGAGAGAGAAAGCATAAAAAACTCTTGTGTAACACGTAACAAAGCCCTGCCAGCAGACATTATTCAATGTATAACACTGTAAACACTCAATGCAGGGAATAATAACCATCCTGAGTACATCCAAGTGTACTCTTCGTACACGTTGAAAGAAATGTCCTGTCATAAAGTGTTTGTTTTAAAAGCCCTCTGATTTCATGCGCTCGTTGCCAAAAGGGAGTCCTGGCCAGAGCGGCAGAGTTCATTCACCCCTTGTTGTTAATTTCTTCAGTATTGTAATGACATGCCTTCGCTATCATATATTAATCATTAACAGAGTGTTCATTCACAGCGAGAACAATTCACCTTAAAAGGTGTTAGATTAATGAGCCTTTAAACAGCTGTTACGTAACAAAGTGATGGAAGTTCTCCGGAAACCCTCGACATGCGCTGGTTTATACACGCAGAAGTTGAGCTGTATACTGAAATGAGTCAGGTATTAAAAACAATTCATATAATAGTTTGACTTCTCACTGCCTGGGAGTGTTCGCAGCAAAGAGCTGCACTCTCAGGCAGGAGGGCGTTTATTAAAGGTTGATTGTACTTAATGTTCACTTCATCACAGCAGATAAGAAGAGCGTTTAACAAGTGTAGCGTACAGCCGAGTGAAGTCAGGTTATAAATTAACTTATTTTGATATGCTGCTGGAGGAATGTGATAAAAACAGATTGGGCCTCTTGGCAGAACATTACAGATAACATCTGCAAATAAGCGAATCAATGATTACAAACAGCACGGCCGCGTTCATTCCAGGCAGCTTTTATCTGGACAAATATGATCAGAGGTATTTAATCCGACTACATGTGGAAAAATCTGTTTCGACCTGATATGTGATGAATTATGTCACTCATGAGATTCACGTTCCAGAGGGGAGTCAATGTTAAAGTCTCTGTCATTTAACATTACATGTGTGTTCTGTAAATACATTTATTTATTTACCACTTTTATATTGCACCTTATATTGTAGATATGTTATACCTTATATGTTATATTATACTGTACTATTTCATACTGCCAAACGCTGCTATTAACCATACATGTCACTTTATCTATTCTTATTTGCCTTCTTGCTACTTTGTCTTTGTGCTTAAATGTCTCAAAATAAGGATTATTTTTTAAAGGATTTACCTTTTAGAGGGCGACTTATGTTTAAAAGTGTGTTTTCTTAAATAAAAACTTGAATTAAAAAAGTTTTGATGTCGTTCTGTATTTGTTTATACCTTATATGCACTTATTAATGTCAAAATAAGGACTATGTTCAAAGGGATTCACATCCTGCTTATGCTAAAAGTTCTTGAATAAAAAACCTTTAAAGTTTTAATGGAAGTTTATGTTCATTTCTCTATTATTTGGGTTGAAAAAAACAGCAGCATAAACTGTTATTATTCATATTAATGGAACAAGTTATTGATATGTTCCATAACTGGGTTTGACATCTTGCAGCAGCATCATCATGTTTCAGTAGGTTATAAAACTGAGTCTGTACGTCTGAGGACACGGCGACCTCCAGTCTTTAACCACAAGTGGTAACAGTGGGTGCAAAGGTCAATGTTCATACCGCGACTCCTTTCGTACACCATAAATGATAAAATACGATCTTTAACTGTGAAGTTAACAGACGTATGATGTCATTTTACACACGTATGTATGTATGACATATATGTCATGATCCTCTAACATATATCTCCGGTTTTATGACGACGTCTGCAGAGTACACGACATTCAAAGGTGGCTCTCACTCTTCCCCTTTAGATCCACACATTTTACTGCCCGATAACCGGACAGAACATATGTATCGTCACCTCTGTCCATGTAGCCGCGCGGAACCTGCCGGCTCAGCATTAAGGGCTTCATTAAAGCTGCAGCCGACTGACAGGACGGCGAGTGTGAATTTGAGAGTCATTTGACAGGAGCTGCCAAACAAACTGGCAGCTGCTTTAAAGCTGGACTTTCAGACACTGCGAGGTGAGCTGCCAAACTCTAGTTGGCAGAGGCAGAGAGGGTGTCAGGCCAGTTTTAATTGACCTCGTGCAATAAAAGAGCCTTTTAATTGGATCAATGTGACAACAAACTGTTGCTCTGGGATAACCTTGTGTTGTTGAGTTAGAGTTTGTTTTGCTGCTTTCTTTAGCTTTTTTGTAGTAAAAGTGGCTTTAGTGTGATGATGAGTGGAGCAACAGTTCTAAGAGTTGGACTTCGTCTGTTATCAGTGTATCGTTATGTCACATATCATATGAGTCATGAAAGGATGGTGCAGATGCAAATAGAGAAGGACAACATGATCAAAAGCTCTACTTTTTCTTTAGCAGTAAAAATGACCTGAAACAACGGGATCAAAACGAGTCTGAGACCATACTTAATCCATGACTGTAAACTCTTATGTCAGCCTTTTTATAGTGCTGATCCAAGAAACCTGATTAGCCATCTGGTTTATTTAAGATATCCACAATCTGATTTAAAACGTGCACACCCAGAAGGGAAACGGAGGGCTTTAGGAAGGACAGAGTGTCCCAAAGAGTTCACATTTCAAGTTCCACGTGTGTTCAGTGTTTGACAGGAGAGAAGCAAACAGTAGACATACCTGTGAAAGTAGAGCAGTATCGACAGCATGGTCTGGTCGATGTTGCTGTTGCAGATCCCCTCGTTGAGCAGGAAGCAGGGGTCCCTCACCACAGACTCCAGCGAGTCCTGCCTCATGATGTTGTTCAGCTTGTCCGTGTTCAGGTTCTGGTACATCAGCTGGTTTCGGAGCTGGCGGAAGTGGCTGACGCTGGGGCTGGTGGGGCTTCCTGGCAGGCCACCGGCGAGGCCCTGAGCCGGGCTGCTGCCGGACATGGAGTCATCGCAGCCGTTGGCCAGGTCCAGGCAGCAGCTGCAGCAGTCCAGGCCGATGGGCGAGCGGCAGTCATCGTCAGACATCTCGGAAAAGGACAGGTGGAGGAGAGGGGGAAGATGCCAAGGTGTAGGGATGCCCAGGAAGGGATGAATGAAAGACGAAACAGAGAGACAGGCTGGTCTCAGGTCTCCACTCCGGGGACAGGAGGGCAGAACGGCAGGTTGAGTTCCTCCCTGAGTTGTGCCGTCACGCTGGGCCACTCTCTCTTCTTCTATCCCTGAGTTTCTCCTCCTGCGGCTCGGCTGCGTTTAGCCTTTTGTTCGGGGCCGTCGCTGTGTTGCTACTGTGCCAGGAGACAAAGTGAACGCCTAACACACACACACACACACAGTCAGCCTCACTCGCACCGATTCAGCAGGAGTGCGCTTGAAAGCAAAACCCAGAAGCTGCTTATCACTTTTTTTCCTGCACTTTTTTTTCTTTTTTTGCTTTGGTTGGTTTGTCAAGAGACAGTGGGAGGGAGCGAAAATAAAAGGGAGGAGGGGAGTGAGAGAGAGAGGGTGGGGACACCCCTGTGATTGGTAAAAAGCATCGTTGGTTACATGCACAGGGCCCTCCCCTCTTTTCTCTTTCAGCTCGGCGGTGCACGCACTGTGAGGGGACGGGGAACAGACAGAGAGGGAGTGAGGCTTCAGAGCATGCTCGAAACACGTGCAGCTCGGCCAGCTCCACCCTGCCTGCCATGCTGACAGCACAAGGAGTGGCTGAGAGAGGGAGGCTGCACACACACACACACACACACACACACACACACACACGATAACACTTCTGACTTGCGAATTTGTTAAAAGGAGATGAAACAAACTATTCAGAGCGGCTGTCAGACGCAAGAAGGACATTTTAAAAGCTTTTAAATGAAAGGAAATGTTTCTTTGTGTTGTTGATTTATTTTGTAGTAGTTTAAGATTTTCCTTAAGATGTTTTTGATGAGTTTAAGCATTCTTTGCTCAGGAACGGGCTGTTAAAAAGGTCTGAAGTCAGAAAATAGTTTTTCTTTTAAAGCAACTGTGAGGAGCTTTCATTCTGCGTCACCTTTCGTGACCCCTGTGGACAAAACAGTACAGCTTTTCTCTTTGCTGACCCTGTCCTGTTCATGCATCAGTGGTGTTTTTCGATTACAAATCTTCCCCTGCTTCCTTTAAACTTCTACTCACTGTGACACTTGGCCGGGGAAAATGGAAACAGAGGCTCTTTCCGTGTTGCTTCATCCGGATCCATCAAAGTGGCAGCGGTTGCAGGCATTAAATGTAACCACAGAAAAGTCAACGTTCTTGCCAATGGTTTGGTTTGGTTTTGTTGGTCGTATTAATCAATCTGTCAGCTTTTTTTAATTTAATTTATATAGAGCCAAATCATAACAAAAGTTAGCTCATGACACTTTAGCAAGAGTGGCAAAGAAAACAGGCAGAAACCTCACGCAGAACCAGACTCATGGTGAACAGCAAACTGCTGTGAGCAGACTGGCATAGCAGAAGAAGGTAGGATACAGGGAAAGGCAGAGAGAGAAAGACGGGATATATTGAGGCAACAGTGAGATTCATACAACTAGTTTCAAGCTCCTCACAGTGCCTTTAAGTAACTTTTCATTGTGCATTGGTTAGCGCAGCCTCCTATCAGCAGGGGCCTTTCAGTATATGAGGCCTTTAATGTTCTTGCTATATCCGCCTGGGTTCCCTTCAGGTGCTTTCAACACTCTTAGGAGGATCATGTGACACATGGTTGTCAGGGTGTTAGCCCAGAGTTAGACTACCTATTTACCCCCCCTATGTGAGCTGGGAGAAGCTCCAGCTCCCTGCAATCCTGCACAGGTGAGAGGGCACACATAAGTTAATGAGTGGGAAACAATATAGAAAGCAATGCTTATTGTGTAATGCATTTGTATAATGTAACATATAATGCATATTGGTGTCATTCTGCATGTGCATGTGTGAGAGAGACAGACGTTGTGCTCTCATCATGCATAGTAAACATAATCTTATCAGGCCTCCTTCGTCTTTGTTTACTCGATTTAGTCAATTCTCATATCTGTTCCCACAACAGCGGTCTTTAAAATGAGGTAAGAGCATTCTGTGTTCTTGTCCTCCAGACGACTGTTTCGCAAGCTGTGGTAAATACCGGGACAATGTCATCACAGGCAAACACCAGCAGGAATGCACCGCTGAGCCCCTGACCTCGGACACTGACCAACAAGTGCCCCGCATGCTGTCTGCAGATGGCCCGCCGTGCTAAAACACAACAGCAACATAATTACAACGAGCCGTGTCTTACTCCGAGGCATGCTGCTGTTCCTGCTGCAGTTAAAAAAATGTCACACTACGCATTGTTTGGTAGCAGTGGGATCAATTAAGCAGAGAAAATGACTGACTATTGCTTTATTGAGTGTGTAATGACAGCCTGAGGCAGCGAGCTGCTGCAGTTTGGTCTGTGGAAGGAAGGGATGGAGGCGTGATCGGGTAGAGGCTGCCCTCTGGTGGGAAACTGTTGTTATTGTCTCTAATGTGGAATTATAACACTTTCCTCTATCTCCTTCCTTTTTTCCTAAAAGAAAAACACTTTTCTTAACAGATGTGGGTGAAATATATATTAGGAGTGCATAATCTAAAATTAAGTTGTATTGGTCTATGTGATAGACCTCTAAATGTTAAAGGCTTAGCTTTTTGAGTTGAGTCCTGTGGAGCTAAGGAATAAGATGGTCCAAAAACCTACAACGTAAATACCTGCAACCATTTGAAAGCTGTTCATTGATTACATTCAGGTGTTTCAAGCCAGAATTCAGGAGTTTCTATTAACCATGAGGGCTATTTTTGTACCATTGGACATCAGTTTTAAGGATTTAAGTGGCATTTTACTAACAAAGGAAATCTCTCACCAGCCTTCACTATAAGTGGAATTTTAGCTATGCAAGCAGCTAAAAACACTTCCAGGAAATGTTAAAGACAGGAGTTGGCCTTTTCCTGAAATATTTGTGGAACTGAAAACAGTATTGGACAACAAGGTCAATATTAGGGTTACCATATGAGAAAACAAATGTAATACACTGACCAAAGAGCTTATACAATCAGAATATAACAGTAACTAAATTCATAAATTTATAGAGTTGCATGTTGGTGGGGTTGTGGGGCAAAGTCATTCCTCCTCTGAGCCAGCATCGGAGGTAGTAACAGAGGCGTAACAGAGGCAAAAGGGCATCTGTGTAACCAGCGGAGCCAGCAGGGTGGAACAGCGCCGAGTGAGTATTTGAAGCACGTGCTGTTTGTTTACACCGTTTGCGCACGTTTTGCTTCCACAACACCAGAACGCTGTAAAAACACACACTGGGGCGGCTTTACGCCAGCGTTTTACATGTTTACTCTTATTTGTCTATTTGCACCCTACTCTATTTAATTTCCTCGACAGTCGGAGTACGACTGTTTGCTAGCTTTTTACTTATTTTATTCTACTTCTGTGTTAATTGTTCTGCATTAAAACACCCAAAATTGTATGTGTGAATCATAGATTGTATAAAAAGTTGGACGACATGACAGCTCCTTAAAAGTGAAGCCGAAACATTTCGGGCGCCCCCTGCTGACTGGCTGCAGTATAGGTCATAAAGCCTGCCTCCTCCATGTTAACAGATGAGACATGAGTCAAACTATAAAATCAAAATACACGCCAAATACATTTCTCTCAAACATGGTTTCTGTTATTATAGTAAGTTCTTATCATGCTGATTTATGTCCATGTTTTTCTGATTTTTAATTAGTTATCTGATGCTGTAAAAAGGATGATTGACAGCTCTGTTGATAAATACGGCTCCTGCACCCGATCTTTTCCGGATTAGCAGAGTAGAGGAGGATCAGAGAGAGGAGACGTAACTAAAACAATCACTACAGTCATTGAAGTTTACATATGTGTGAATGTCTGCTTCAGACCAACACAGAGAAGCTGTTCTGCTGTTAAACACACCGGCTTGCGGGATCCTTGCTGTTTTTATCGGTTAGTTAAGTGTGCGTTTGGGTTAGCGGAAGTGGCTACGGCCGCTCCACCTGCCGATCTCTACTGCGCAGACTCTGGCTCCTAATGACGTCACCATCGCAAGATGGCAGCGCCTATAAAGGGGGCTATTTTGGCTTCACTTTCCTACAATGAGAGCAGATGGAGACGCGTCGTCCATCTATATATACAGTCATTGGTGTGAACTGACCTGGCATTAAACCACGATTCTGATTCTGACTGCTCGTGTTTAAGCTAACGGCTCCTGGCTGTAACTTCAGATTTAATGGACTGACATAACAGTGCTATCATTTTTTTATCTTCCCTCTGTCACACATTAAACATAAACACATTAGTTAATGATTAAGTTGTATAAGCAACATATCTATGTCAGACAGCCACTGTAACAGCTCGGGTGGTTGGCAGATAACTGATAACAGGGAACTGAATTCTGAGAAATCTCTGAACAGTTAATATAAATAATGGTTCAACAAGTGCATATGAGACATAGATAAAGGTGAACAAGTGCTTGTTGCAACAATGTCAGTTAAAATGTAACTGCTGTGGAAACATGCCAAGAGTGGTGACTGCCGGTGGGAGGAAAATCCCAGTATGTAGCTGCTGAGATCTGAGGACACGTCAACACGAGGACGGCGTCCATCGGAGAAAGCAACACAAGTGAGTCAGATAATCACACAGGTTGTTCCCACATGAAGCAATCTGTCTACAACACTCAGTAGATATTAAAAGCAAAGGGAGCAGGGAGCCTGAAAGCTATCGACAGCACAGAGCGAGATGTGGTGCAAAATGCTTGAAAGGATCACACCATAAGTGTGCAGCAGCATCATTGTATGATTTTGTGGTTTCATCTTTAAAGGTACACAAATTAATCCGAGCAGATTTCATGAATAATTTATCCAGAATCAAAGTTGCTGGCAGCTACAAATGTGTAACACATATTGGTCTTGGTTCTCTGGTAGCTTTTTTTGGGTGAAGATTTTTGCCTCCAGAAACGCAGCAGCTAAATGATGTGGACGCTCTGTGTAAATTATTAATTTGGGGAGAATTGCCTTTAACAGACAAAACCCCACAGCTGTCTAAACTGGGTCAGGGAAACTAGGATCGGGAACGCTTGTTTCTATTAGTGGCACATTCCTAAATTCAGTCTAAATAACGCTGATAAGTTCAGTCAGGCCACGAGACGCACGGCCACACTCATGTGACCTCTGCAGACAAACAAGTGATAAGGGACATGTGCGGCTGATACTAGAATTTAGATTTATTCTTACGACTCAGCAGACTTGAAGTCGCCAATCAGTCCTGACAGCATTATACAATGTTTCATTGGATCTGTAAGAACCTTCAGTATCACAGCCTGTTTGGGTCTCTATCTAACATCCATCGCAATCAACTAAACAAAGTCAGGAGCCACTGATCAGCATTTACAACAGAAGGACTAAAGTAAAAGGATTACAAATGACAGGGACACACACACACACACACACACACACGCTACACAGCCAATACAGTCATCTCCACGCAGGCCTGAGATACAGATCAATCACCTTCAGGTGTAGGAGCCATGTCAAGCTTTGTGCCCACATCCATCAGACCATCCGTTATGAACAGTTGAATTATTCATTTTAACACCAATCATTTAAAAAAAAAAGTAATATCATTTATTGCACTTTCATTAAGTTTGTATTTATTGTGATTTAAAATGTACCACTGTTGATTGCTCTACGAACGTTGCATGTGATATGTGTGTGTGGTAAATTTTTGCGTATGTGAACTGTACACACAAATGAAGCTCCTAACGGATAAATAATGTTAACTGAAAACTGAATACCATTACTGAGTTTTAAATTACTTATTATTGCAACTTCACGTGACTAAATGGAGCGACGCCAGCGAGCTAGCTCAGGCAGGCAACTCGGACTGCATTGATTTCACACGTAACACGCGTCACTCTCCACAATCACCTGACAAACACTTCCTCTCAAAGTGAGAGTTCGGAGTTTTGGACACCAAGTTGTATGAATACTTGCTAGTAGTGCAGTGGATGTAAAGGATGCAGTCGGAGTTCTGTCCGGTTCCGAACGTAGAATAAGTAGTTTTGGTAAGATGCCAGGGTCATGAAACCAAACTACAGAAACAACACGCAGGTAATGGTGATCCATTTCTAACACAAAATCATCGTCCTAGGATTTCATACTCTGCGCCTTTTTGGCACTTTTTTCTTTTTGAACAATCCGGTATCCACTACGGCTGCGGCAGGCCGGTTTCTCAGGTGACGCGGTGCATCAGTTGTTTCTAAGAGAACACGCTGGAAATTCATTTCATCACTCCTCATATGTCTGCATGTAAAACAAACCTGCGAGGAGTGATGAGGTCGGAGTCTAGACGCCAAACACAAGCTCTGTTCTGCTGCTGCAATAAACGTTTAAGAGTATCACAAGTATCAAAGTCTGACTGAACTTGTGTTCTTAAATGTGCAATCTTTTTTTTGTCCTATTTTTCTCCATCTTTTTAAAAAAGAAAGAAAAAAAAAATTTTGTAGAGGGGGGGGGGGGGGACAGGGGGGAAGAAGGTATTTAATAAGAAGAGAAACATGACCTCTGACCTTGCCCTGAGGACAGAGAGGCACCGGGCCGGATCTGAAGGAGGACAGCTGGATGTGGGCAGAGTTTTGTATTTGTTTTTTTGTTTTTTTGTTTTTTTCCTCTGTTCCCATTACCTCTCTCCTGTCTCCCCCCTCTCTCTACTGTGGTTTTTATGCTGTTGTCTGCTTAAGGAGAGGGGTCAGGCAAGGATCCTAACCCAGTCCAGTACCCCAAGTACGTCCCCCGGCCCCAAATGTGCAATCTTTAAGTATTCCGTTTAATTTAGGGGCAATGAAGGCTAACATGGAAACAAATATCGACTCTATAGGGAGAGCTTGAGCATGTAGGAAGTTATAAAAACTAGTTTTTTTCTCGTCATTAAAATTAGTGGCCCTTTAAGGATCCATCTTTTAAAAAAAAAGAAAAAAAGGAGGAGAAACGACTTTAACAGACAAGGCAAGAATACACAGAGGTACTCTCTAACAGCTAAATAAAGTCCTTTTTCTTAATGCACTGAAAGTGACTGTAAGTATTTGTAACATTATGTCCTTTCACACTGCCATGCCAAATTCAGGGCACCATTTCCTCTGCCTGAAGTGTTTACAGGAACGACAAGCAGCTTTCCCAGAGTGGTCACTTTGAAAATAACAACATGTTTGAGTTGGCACTGAGGTGGACCAGGTGAGCTCACACCTTCAGTCTGCAGCGCAGGGACAAAGTTGTATTTGGTTCATTTCCCAGTATAAGGTCACTTAGACCTGAAGTTATTGATGGCCTGTTTATTGGAAGGAGTCTTAATGGGCTGTCAGTGAGCATGTCTGGCAAACCAGATTTATGTCCATCATTATTTTAGCCTAATGTGATGGATTTCTCTGTACGCTTTCCTTCTCCTTGTGTCCTTACATGTGCAGTAAAAACACTGTTATGGAAACAGTTGGTCGCACATGTATTGATTTTTGATTACTTAGTAAGCCAAACATTATGAAACTTTCTGTGGGTTGCATTAGTGGGTGAGGAGGTACTGGGGGACTGTCCAGGCTGCCTGTGTAAAAACAGAAACCTAACTTGTATGTTAAAGGGGTCGTATCTTCTGAATGGATATTCTCATGTTTTGCATGTTTGCAATGTTTCACATTTGTGGGTGTTTATTGTTCACAGTGGAAAAAGTGAAAACTGCATAATTCCGTGTCTTTGCAGAATCACATTTTTAAAAAGCCAAAATGGGCCGTGCAGAACAGCTGCAGGTTTCTACATAGAGCTTTGCTTTCGCTGAAACCGACCAATCATCATTCAGCATCATTCACCTCAGGCTGCCTTCTTGCACTAGCTTGTAGTCAAGTCGTTGTCAAGATTTCAGCTTACCATTCCAATACCTCCTGGCGATTCTGGCTCGTATATATAAGGATGAATAACCGATCCTATCCCATCCGGGGTGGTGGAGGCAAAGCGTTTCCAGCAGCAGCAGCAGCGGTGTGAGCAGCGTTAGAGTAGCAAGGATGAGTGAGAAGGAAGTTGAAGAAATGGACCAACTTGTTGTGAAAAGTGGCTGTGATTGGTGCGGTATTGATTAGCAATGACTATTCAATCAGCCGGCTATCAGCTGATTACAGCTGGAGCGTATGACTCCGTGTTGCTGCTGCTCACCTCTTCCTGGTATCTCCTCAGAGGGGGCGGAGTCAAAAGAGTCAGGCAGGTCTGAGCAGCTGCTTAAGAGCTCCTGGAGTGAACCATTAGGAATGAGGGGGGTTCTGGGCCCACATATATGGTCTTGTCTATTTGATTACCTCCAGCAGGAAGGGTATATACATTTCATTAAGCGAAGATACTTTTTTATGATTCATTTCTTACCATCATTATTAATATTTCTCTTATTTTGTTTTTTTCTTTTTATATATGTATATATTTAATAAGTGAAAGTTTAGATCCCGGTCCAAACTCCACACCAGTAGGTGGCGGTAATGCATCAAAACGATGTTTGCCAACCACAATAAAAATATGTTTGGTGTTGGTCACTCATGGTGTCTGAAAACCATACACACTTGGGAAACTTAAAGCCATGGCTGGACAAGCAGAAAACAACTTTAAGTAAGTTATATTGACATTGTTCCCAACTTTATTGTTACAGGCAAGACTTCCCTGGCATTGCTGTTTTTTAGATGTCAAGACAAAGGCAACATTACTATTGCAGTAACATACCACACGCAGCACAAAGTTTTGCTGCAGGTTAGGCGATACTAGAGTCCTTCAAAGAACACGAAGGCCAGGTCCACTTGGAATCAAACATTTCCTGGTTTATTATCCGAATTTCGCCCTTAAACAGGAGACAAATACCTGTGAGAACTGACTTTATATCCACCCAACATTGTTGTAATCTCTCTGTTGCTCTTTAAGTTGTTTGGTTGACATACTTCATTTGATATATTGCAGGTTTTATGTGACCAAATACTTGGAAAATTAGACACTTTTTGTAGTATTTAATATGACTTAACAAGCCTCACAAACTGATCAAACACACAGTGGATTACTCTGAGATTTGAAAAGAAAACTGCTTTTATTTCCACCAAATTCAGGCCGTAAAAGAGCTGGTCTATGCTGACATGCTCTCACTGGCAGATTCCAGAGAATCCAGTCCTTTTACACAACATGACAGACCAAAGGTGGTGCAGACAGCAGGTCATGAGGTCCAGCAGCAGATGTACACAGCTGCGTGCTGTACGGGGACTGAAATTCTCACACATTGTTGTGAGGCATATCCTCAACATGGCTGTGTGAACTGATCACACCGATCTGTCACTGAAGAGACGAGGATGGAGGAGTTGTGTGAGTGGAAACAGGTGGGGATGTCTTGAGGCCACTGTAAACTGGGTCACCGGCCTTAAATGCTCCCACAGAGTTCATCTGTAAACCTGAGAGGATATCCTGGACTGGATTTGACCTCTTCCTGTTGTATCCGAATGTCTTTATTGAAGACATTTGTCAGTAATAACCTCAATATAAAGACAGGACTGTCACCAATCAGCAAAGAAATGTGATAACCTTCAGAATAAATGCGTTTCTTTTTTGTTTGCTCTGCTAGGAATCAGAAAGATGATGTCCACATGTGTCCGGCTGTGTACAGAACACCGTAACCTTCAAACTATTTATAAGATGAACTTTGATTTGTTCTTATTAGCGTTATCTTATCACTGGTATTTGCATTAGATTTTCTTTATCGATCCAGCCGTACATTTATTACAAATGTTGCTCAATCGTCTGTCCAAAGTCGCTCCGATACTGCCCCTCTTTGGCGAGCCGCTGACACAGCACTGATGATCTGTGTGGGGAGAGACGACAGCAGTGTCCACGCAGGTTATCGAGGTTTGTTTGTCACATTTGGAATAAAGTAGATAAGGGATATAGAATAAATATTTAAAGGGGCTGTCACATGAGGTGAAAGGCTGGGCATCATTCAGTTTATATGCACAGAAGGTTATATGATATGAAGCCTCTAGTTGCTGGGTCTCTATTTGGTATTCAGCAGGACAAACATACAGCAAACATAACCCTTAGTGATGCTCTGTATGGGTTTTTGCTGGCTGTGGTCTCACAGCTAGAAGGTTCGAATCCTGATTCAGAAAAAGTGGGCCTTTCTGTGTAGTGTTAAGGGTTCCCTCCGGGTGCTCCAGCCTCCTCCCACAGTCCGAAGACATGCTCGTTAGGTTCATGGTGACTCTAAATTGGCCGTAGGTGTGAGTGTGAGAGTGAAAGTCTCTGTGTGTCAGCCCTGTGATTGATCGGCGATCAGTCCAGGGTGTACCCGGCCTCTCGCCCAATGAAAGCTGGGATCGGCTCCAGCCCCCCGCGACCCTGAGCAGGATAAGCGGTATAAATAATGGATGGGTTATTTTTTCAGTGTTGGAGTAATGCTGATGTACGGCCACTAGAGGGCAGTGAAAGCAAACAGAAGATTCTTACACCTCCGTATCACACACACACACACACAGAGCTACAGCTGCATAAGAGGCTGCAGTCTGCCTACTAAGTTGTATCTGTATGTGGCGGGGTGAGTGCTGTGTTTGTGTGCGATGGTGGAGATGTTGGTTGTGGCGCTGCAGCTTGATTACACCTACGTATTTCTGTAATGTAGTTTTTCCTGCTGCACATCCAAATATGACGAAAATGACAAAGTAAATGTAATTTTAATTTGGTAAGTTTGTTGTGTTTGTTGCCGCATACTAAAATATGTAATCTATTTAATTAATTAGCATTTGTTTTCCAGTGTTCGAACAAGCCGAACAGATGAAAGGCATTATGCATTCATGCACAGCGTCTCTTTGACAGACGCTGTCATGCTGGGAGAGTAACCCGAACATGCACAAAATGTTCTCATTGCGATATAAATATTTCATCAAAATTCAAATTAACAGCTCTGAAAAGTGACATGTTTCCAGTCAGACAGGCTGTTCTGTAAACATCTACATCAGAATAACTGCTGTTTCCTAATAAAGCACGAGTGTGGCGACACTTTGTACTTAAGTTTTCCAGAGTGTAGAGCCTCTCCTTCACACCGAGGCTATCATACAGCATCATTCCTCCGCCGCTCCTCTCCTATGTTCATTTGATCCTCCGCCTCAGGCTTCTGATTGGCCCGAGACTCCAGGGCCAGAGAGGCTCAAATCCTCCCATTGGCTGGGGAGATACGGCGCATAATTCCTAAGCCTCTCTCACCCTCTGAGGATTAAATTTGCTGTCCACTCATCTTTAAGAAGTTTGCCCCCGCTGCTCAGGCTCGGATTGTTGGAAAAGTAAAACTCTTTACAGGCAATCTCTCATCACAGGAACACACGGCGCTGAACCGAGTGTCGAGCATTAGTTTCGCTGAAGGAGATTCAGGCCATGAGTTAAGCCCGGGAAGTAATTACCGATGTCAGGAAACAGAGGTCTGAGCTCTCTTCCCTTCCAGTGTCAAGGCTCGCGCTCAGGCACTCGCGCACTTTCTCCCCATTCAACTTTAATATATATGATTTCACTCTTTCCTATTTTTCTTTAACATATTTTCCGCCCTGCCTCAGTGCGTCTTCCTGGCTAAGGAAACCCGTATTGACTCAGTGTCCATGCCAGTGCCTCTCAGCGGTAAGACTTGGAAACATTCAGCTGATCCTTCTCTCTGTGTTAAAACATGTTCACCAAAACATGTGCAGGATTTATATAAAGAAAGAAAACACAAGAGGAATTGCTGATGTAACTGATGAACTGTGTAATATGCTTCATATTTAGACCCTAGCCTGGATGGCTTATGATATTTGAGATGCCAAAACTGTAGAGAACCGGATTTCAATTCTGGCAAAGAAAATCGCCAAAAGAATCCCAAAAAATCCCAGAGTATTTTAGTGTTCCCGTCTCTGTTTCCCTTGTCCCTGCACCCTTTGAAGTCCTGCTACCTTGACTTGTATGCCTGATCTCTCCAAACGGATCAGAGCTGAGCAGCCGAGGTATTTTCCACAGCAGCTTTCAGATATTCCTTCGAACAATCTCCCAGTAAAGGCGTTTTATCCCACGAGATTCTCGAAATCTTCTGGGAAACATTTCAACTGAATAGGAATTTGTGTTGCAGCCTACGTCACGGTAATTGGTAATGTGCTTGACACTAAAAGAGGTATTTTTGTTTGATATGTGGGGGGAAGAAAGGAAGCATGGAAGATTAATCTTGCTGCTGATGCTGAATTTCTAATTTTGCTCCTTAAAGTCGGAGCTGCACACTCCACTCACTTCTCTCACCTCTGTAACTTCAAAGTGTCTTTAATTCCGATCATGAAAGTTTCATTAATATGCAGAAAAACACACGGCGAGGCCCAACACGATCATATGGCCTCAGGTGTTTCTTAAAATAAAATCAGAGGTGTTGATTAATGCGAAAACACTTGAACCACATCCATATCGACACGCGCGCTGTAATCACCCAGCTGTGCCTCAGTGCCAGGACGAGCCTGTGCTCCAAACATGGCACGAAATGGAGCAAAATGCTAATAGCGATCAATGAAGTATTGATTATCTTTAATGGAAGCAAAGTAAATGAAACGGACGCAGCTAAAAGCATGCAGTGGAGGGTCAGCCATATTTTGAAGCCGGAAGTACCGGACATCTGATCTGTGTTTTTATCTGCTGCTTTTCAGTCCACACACAGCAGACACACGACCCTTCAACAGCCTGTGACGGCCGTCCGGCTTTGTGTTTCCTTGTGTCTGGTTCTTTCCTGTCTGTGTTGCAGGTCCCTATAGGCCTATAGACCTGGCCAGTCTCTCTAGGTGCTTTTAAGGCCTGGGCCTTCCCCGTGTGTGGCTCCCTATCATCATCGCTCTCCATGCTCCGGGGACCATGTTATTGTTTGGTTGGCTTCGGCCATCTTTGTAGTTTTGTTTCACACCATACAACACTTTACACACACTCACGCACCCATCAGCAGACACCCTGATAACCCTGATTAACACACGCCATAACCTTTGTATTTAAAGATTTAATCTCAAAGATTTTCATGTAAATAAATGTCTGTTAAGTCTCTATCTATCGCTGAATGAGGTAACACAACGGTGGCCCACTGATGAAAGCCTGCATTTGCAGTATTACAGACTGGGTGTCTGTGGCGACTTTCACAGAAGAAATCACAAGCAGCGCCCAGTTAGTGACGTGTTTTCCATCACCCAGCAGTGGTTGGTCTGCCAGAGAGGGTAGGCGGAGCTAAGCGGCTGCTTTTCCGGTCTCTGCAAGTGTTGCGAGTAAACAGTAATCTACTATGGCTGAACAAACAAAGAAAAGATCGATGACTACAGATACAACTTCAAAAATAAGTGAAAATCGCTTGACGCTCAGATGAAGGCAAACTCCCGCAATTACCGTTTATCGCCATAGGTGCCGCCAAAGAGAATAAAACTGAGACCTTCTAGATTATATCTTTAAATTAATATTTATGCGATAAACATTTACATCATTAAGTTAAAAAAAACGTGTATTTCCTCCTTTTGTCATGGCTCACGAGCCGGGTCATAAGAAGCCACACACAAAAAACTTCAATATGTCATAAATTAAATATGTATATGCTGTGGCATTAGACATGTGTTTTTTTATTTGTGTTTTTATAAAAGGTTAGCCAACAAATGGTGATGTAGGCAAGGAGGGAATACATGTGAATGAGGTTGAATCAGTTGTTTAAGCAGCTAAATCTTTGGTTAACGTTTAGGTACACTGTAAAAATAATTGGGTTAAGATTTCATGTTTAGTCATGGTCTCAAAAGACAGTCTGTATAAGTCGGTCACTGGAGTAGAGGACTAATCCGCCCCCCACCCGTGTGGCTGGAGCACTCTCCCTGATTGACCAGCCTTAGTGGTCTATTTTTAAGAGGAGGCTTCTCCTGCCCTCTTTCCTCCGTCTGCATCAGCATTGATCGTTCCTTGCCTGGCTTTTAAAGTCCACCTCCTCTTGGTTAATCACAGCACGGCCCCCCGCTGGAGCATTAGAACAATGGAAATGCTTATTTACAATTATTTTTGTGCAAGAGTGATGAGGGAGAAGTGGCTAAAAATGGGTTTAAAAACAATCCGGACGAGGTGAAGCGGCCGCTCGTGCCCTGTTGTGACAGTTTAGTGACTGATTGACGCGGCTGATGAATGCGTGTTTGTTTGCTCCGCGGGCTAGTGGTGGCACTCAGCGTTTGTTTGGCCGGTCAGAGAGGATGTCTGTCCTCAGTGGACACGCACACACAAGTTCACTCTTACCTTTTAGGCCATAAAACTGGTGACGCATGAACATTTAAGAGTAATTAAGGCATGAAGCATTTGGTTCAAGTGACTAAGCCCCTCACAGTGGAAGTACTTATCCCGTGTTAGCAGCGATGTCGACTTAGCCACATTCTCTGACTCAAGCAATTAAGGATATTTCTTGCGTTCTTACAAAAAAAGAACCTGCCGTGAGTAATCCCCTCAAGCCCGTCGCTAACCACGCTGCAAAGTTGTATCTAACATGACAGGATAAAAAGAAGCAGAACACAGCGCTGCAGCTACCGGGCCCTGTCAATCACTGCTAATTAAATCCCATCGCTTTTTCCACAGAGAGGTCCTTATCTCTTTTTTTGGACCAACACCATTAGACCACACATTAGGTGGCCACAAGTCCATCCACTCGCACAGTCACACAGTCACGCTGCAGTTTCAAAGGGAATCTCCGCAGTGAATTGATTTCGTTTTGGGATGTTTCTCGTGTGCTTTGTTGTCTCTGAATGAATTCTCAGGTCAGTTACAGAGAAGGATCAGCCTGTGTGTGGCTCTTTTTAGAAGAACAATGCTTTGTATTATTTCTCTGCATTCTAAATGTTTGTGTGTGTGTGTGTGTGTGTGTGGGTTGTATTTGAACATGAGTGTGTGAGGGAATTCTCATAAGGCAATTCTTCTGAAGATCTTGTTTCATCTTACAGTAGTAGTAGTGGTGGTAGTAGAACTTAATTAAAGAGATAGATCAGTTTGTTTGAAGTGGGGTTGTATGAGATACTTATCACTGTACTACATCCAGTGGATGCCGGTCAGCCCAGCCCTGGTGTTCAGGCTATATGCCGCTGTTGTTAGGGTCAATTCCACCTGTAATTTATCCACTTATAAGGACGTCTCACCTAAAAATCAATAGTGGCATTGATTGTACGCTATATTTATATAATTCACCGCGATTCACTTTTCAGTAAGAACGGCTCTTTATTTACTTATTACTTTGTGTGGACCGCAACACATATGTGTTACTATGCCTGCACCGCGCGGTGTCGGATCAGTTGTTTGTGTCAGCGGTTTGTAGAAGAGAAGACAAACTAAAGAAAATACATTACTATGGAAATGACAAAAAAATAAAGAGGACAAACCCCATCCCTTCAAATCACAGAGGTTACATATAAATGAAAATATATTTAAATGACAAATAAAATCAAAAGTAAAAAAAAACTTCTGACCATAAGGTGTAGGCTAAGCCCCTGGTTCTCAAAGTGGGTCGTGGTTGTTTGCTTGAAAAAAAAGTATTTTGCTGTGCTTTTATTGTGAAGGACATGGGTATCCTCTGACGTGTGTACAGTAGTGCACTGATTGGTTAAACAACAGTTACATTCTTGAAACTTGATGAGCCCTGCAGTGGTTGCATTTATATCGCACTGCTGCCTGCTTGTCATTTTGGTTGACTTGTTGTGTTTTGTGATGTAGACATGCTGGGATGTTTGGTTCTGTCTCAGGTCCAAACTGCACAGATTTTAATTAAATCAGTTTGACTGGTTGAAACATTTAGGTCACGATTCGTCATCAAGGAGGTGGTGTGTCCTGAGGCTAGACCAGTTGAGAACCACTGGGCTGAGCAATAAGGTGAATATAATACATATAATTATAATGATGCTTCTTTTGGGCAGTAAATTCGGCAAAAACAGAAATGTGAGTACTTGCCAAGGAACGTGTGAGGAACAAATCAGGAACGACTGGATGATTAATGAATCATTAATGAGTTCCTCCATCCTTTCACTAAGTATGAGCGTCACAACATAACAGAATAGCAGATACAATAATGAGACATGTGGTTATGATAAGTTAATCCAGATATCATGATTTTTAATGAGTTATTAAGCAAGCTGCAGAGCAACACACACCAGTAACCACCCATTCATTTCTGTACTGTAAAGTGTAACCCTATATTCTGTCTTGGTCTTTATGAGTGATCAGATAATAAAACTTCTAGTATTAATAATAATAAATAGCAACTGTTACAGGAAAGACTCCTTTAATGAAAACTGAAACTTGAGTCTCTTCTCTGAGCACTGTGGCTTCCTAATCAAATCCCGCCGCAGATAATTCACTTCCGTTTGTATTTCAGTAAGTGACTTTGGAGAAGAAATATCTTGACGGGAAAGACCAGCTTTATTGTGCTCTTTGGAGTGATGGAGTTTGTCTGTGGGTATGAGAGGACGAGCCTTAACTACATTCATTCATCAAAACCAGTGTGTCAAAATGTCTCAGAGTCGAGACACATGAGCATCGTTTCCAATAAGTAGTTCAGTTTTCAGTAAACTCTCAGATCCCAGCAGAGTACGGTCTGCATGCTGATAGATGTCAGAAACAAATTCTACACTTCCCAAGGATGAGGTTGAAATTTAAACACACTGCATGCATTATGTAGTATGTAAGATTCTCACCTCATGTTTTCTTGTGACTCAAGGACAACTGTTTTTATACTTTCTTTGCATTTGAAAACAACTCCATCATGTTTTACATCCCTACAGAAGTTCCCAGGATTTCCATACACTGCGAGTTAAACACACCTTTGAAATGTAATATCGCCTCAGAGGAGCCAAAGGACCTTTGAAAGTATCCCAAGTGTCTAACAGTGTGAAAACTTCCTCACCTCTCACCTCTCTCCCTGTGTGGCTCGCCTGCTACCATGCTAACTTTAGCAACAAAAAGCAGGGGTGTACATTTCCACAAATGCCACACGGGTGGGGGTTACGAGGCTGTATGAGGTTTACGGTGCCGGTGGGGTTGGGTGACTGAGAGGTCAAAGGTCAAGACAATGGTGACAGATTCCCAACTGTGATACTGTGTGTGGGTTAGTCGTCATAAGAGGGAAATAAAGTGCAGCTTCTTAGAAAGCAGGGCAATAATAGAGTTTAATGTGGTGCATGATGGTGCATTCTGAGTGTCAGAGCATGCACGGGTTTTCTCTGGGCCTGTGTGTGTGTACATATGGAGGAAGTGAAGTGCTGCTGGGTCACACAGTGTGACAGAGAAACTATTCGAGGCCTCTGCCTTTGATGTTTGTCCAACACAGCGGGATCTTGTTCTGTGGACGCTGGGTTGCTGGTGGTGAGTGGCAAACAACATTTCAGTGCAGCCCTCTTTTTCCCACCATATTCACAGTGACGTTGGCAAAAAATGATCTGATCTTTGTTTTGTTTACGCACTGATTTTTAAAAAGGTAATGCTTAGTAATATCTTTAAAACGTTTTCATTTCATCTCCTTTAATGTGGATTTGCTCCAGTGTTTGATCAGTCTTAAGATGTTTTTCTCTTTCGTCCAATTCCCCAGGCTTGCTGATTTTGTCTCTCCCCAAAGACTGACAGTTCGTGAGATTGTTTGGGAACCATGACAACGAGCGGCCGTGACCCTCGGGTTTGGGCGGTGAGAGACGGTCTCCTCTGGAAGGGGTCATTAAGAGCCTGTCAGTCCGCAAAGTGGAAACGCTGTGTGGAAACAAAAGGGGGGAGTTAGAGCTAATGTGCTGTCGCTTTGTACCTACCTGTTGGAGGTCTCACATCCAAACCATCAACAACCAGGCTCCTTTCCAGCACTGAGTGTAACACTGCGCTGCAGCAGAGACTGTTTAAGCCCTCGTACACACTGTAGCTTTCGCACGCCTGTTATCCCTGGCAGCACTTTCTGGATGTATTGATAACCTATAAACTCTGCGCTTCACTGGAAAGAACAGAGTACATTTTCCCACTTCTCTTTCCTTTCCCAACACTGTCATCTTAATGGCATGACACCTAAAAGCTCACAGATTTTACATTAGATAATGTTCCTTTTCCATTAGTGCACACTCTAATGTAAATCGATTAAATAGGTTTGAAAAAGCAGGTTTCCGTGAATTGTATTTTCAGTTTTTTCCCAGTAAAATATGTTGGTTTTGAGGAGGATGCTTCGTTTGAGAGAAATATCAGAGAGACACTCACAGTAGAAGTCAAGGCTGATCATGAATCAAGCAGCATAGAACTACACACACTTTACCTGTCAGATTAGGTTGTATGAAGTGGCAAGAGTGCTGTCTAAAGTGTTACAGTTAAGGTTATATTGATGTCTTTACTTTGCTTTTTGACGCCGATTTACTGCTTTAATATTCCATCAGAGAGGATGCTTCTCAGGCAGAGATTATTGTTTATCTTCACCAAAAGTACCATCATCCTTTTCACAAATACAACATGAGTTTTATATCCACCTTTGAGATCATGTGGATGAGTCAGAAGCATGGCAAACACTCGTATCTGATGTTTGATATCATTCATGTTTCAATTCTTCCCAGGAGAGAAAATTCTGTACTTCTATATGATAAAAAAAAGTTTGTAAATTGGTCGGCAGACTCATCCATCTATTATGTAACAGCATGCCCTAAAGACAGTATGACGTGTTGAAATATAAGATTACATTGATTACATTGATTACATTGGGGGGGGTTGTGCTAATTTCAAGCTTCATATTTCACTCTATGATACCTGTGGAGTAGCTTAGCATAATTAACAGTCTCAACTCCTTATGTTTCTCACACTGGTGCTCTGTGCAGGCCCTCATACAGCCTCTGCCTGAGACGACTCAGTCAGCTCTGTCCCTTTAAGAAACCCCGCCCCTAAAAGCTCACTTTCTTCTGATTGGCCAGCTCTCTGAAGCCTGCTGAGAAAAAACCGTGTGAAACCTGGCGTTCACAGCAGCCTGCAGACTGCGACGTTTTTAGCAGGGGATTACTCCAACATACTTTTACCTACAGATTTGAAACTTCCCCCACGTTTAGTCTGGACATCCAACTTTGTAACATTATATCTTAAATGTGAAACAGCATAATACCCCCTCTTTAATGTAGTTGTTTACAGAGGCACTAATCTGAAGTGATCTTTTTTTAATCAGGAAAATCACCTCCTTTCCTTCACTTTCTCTTAACCGCCTCCACTTCTTTCCCTCTGTCTCTCTTAATTTGGGCTCCACTATCGAGCTGTCAGCCTGTCACAACTTCCTGGCGTCTTTGCCCCTATCTGATTCCCTCTCACCGCGCGCCAAAGCCTTTAAATCCTTTAAATCCTTCCCAATTCAATTTGAGGATGGCGGCACTGCCTTGTGGGCCGCTGCCGACCCGGACTCTGCCTCAGACGGGGGCCCCAGATAATCACAGACCCCTCCAGGTTTCCTAATCTGCCGATGCTTGCCGGGCAGGCAGGAGCAGATGCTTAGATATTCTGTTGAACCCTGCTGTGACATGGGACCACCGCCTCAGGCCTGTGCAGCTGGGTAAAGTTTTATCCTGCCTGCATGAGGCAACCATCAGGTGCCTCTACGGAGCGATGGACTGGGACATTTAATCAGTTTGGGAATTAAATGGGACCACGATAGCCGATACCCACTGATACAGCCAGCTGGCTTTCATTCTTCTGGTGTAAACAAAACACTCCCAGCTTACTTTTAGAACTTTTGGTACACAGGGATTTGGCTGTGTGTTATCCTGAAATAAACCCTCACCGACACAAGGAAGGAATCTAAATCAGCAGGTACATGGGAGATGTTTTGATATCTATTTTAATGTTCCATATTGGATACAAGGATAAAACACAGGGGAGGTTTGAAAGTCCTCATGTGGAATAGGCACACACCAAAATCGACTTGAAATAAAATTCAACCACTGCTCATGCCTTCCCTCCATGGCTGCTGAATAAAACAGCTAAATCACCATTTCAATTTTCTCTTTTGCCTCCAAGGTCAAAGAATAAAATGTCAATCTTGTTCTATCCTCGCTCGCATGCAAAATCTCGCCTCCATCTTCACCCGTTTTCCATCTTTCAAGAGAAAGAAGACGTAACATATGATCTACCCCCAGAACTACGCTAACTTTGTCAAGGTGTTCACAGTGCTAGAGCTTGGTGCCACCTGCTGTGCTCCATCTTTATCTATTCAACTTCATATCTCTGTAAAACACATCCTAGCTCCTGTCTGAGCCATGTCAGCTGTGTTTGAGAGCGCTCTTTTAGAGTGAAAGAGGCGTCTACAGAGAGCACTATAACCTTTTCAGAGTTGACAATCCTGTGGGCTAAATTGATTACAATCTGTTGCTACATAGTCTGCTGTTCCTACTTTACTGTCTCTGATTTTCCCTCCAGCACTGCACTACATGAAGCACTGACACCACACGACTGTTTGGGTACGGGAATCAGGATGTTACCAGCAGTTGTGGGAGAGAAAGTTCTGCTTTACTTTGTCTCAGCATCAGTATTCATCCAAAAGATGCACCATGAAAACAGAGGAAGCTCTCAGAAAGGGGTCACCCAGCCTACTGACAAAGAACTTCGTTCAATAACTCTACAAAATATTAACTAAGCTAGAGTTAATCTTACTTTGGCTGCTATTAAACAAAAAAGTACAAAAAGAAAAGCATCCTCCCCCATCACAAAGTCCAACTTGGTTCATTCAAGATTGCCAACACCTGGTGAAGCATGGGGCATTCATGTGCGCGCGTTCATGAGAGAACCACCCTCAACCAGGAAGTTGACCTCGAAGAGAACGATGATGGTTTTGTTTGAGGTGTTGTACTTCTCTACATTTTTAATCACATCCGTTACTGAGTAAAGAAAATGTAAACAACAACTGCAATGAACGATGGGCAGGAGAACAAAGTGGCGCTAAATCACAAGGAAGGTGGAGACGGACAGTCAGATTGGCCAATTAGGGAACGTCACACCACTTGTGACCCGTTTTGATGAATAGATTTGCAGTGTGACTGTTGTTGGTGTTTGTTGGTGAAGAAAAGGAGGATGGTCTACAGAATCCACGATGTATGCCACCTTCACTGGTTGTGTTGTTTGAAAATGTTTTATGGGATGGTCTGAACTAAAACGGCAGATTATACCTCCCTCAGGGTTTAATGACGTGTGTCGACATGTTTTATTTTGTTATTGCACTTCAAAGATTTCCCTTTAATTAAAAACAACTAGTTTAAGATTTATTCCCCCTTGTCCTTCTTGCAGTACACAGGAGAGACCCCGCTCCTGTTGTTAAAAAAGTAACTAAGTAACTTTTTATTACTTGAGTACATTTTTAGACTGGAAATTTTACTTGTACTTAAGTAATATTCATCACCAAATATTCAACTAAAGGATAAATAAAGGATGATTTCACCTCATTGTTGAGGGAGTAAATGACGCTCCCTCACAATGACTCCAACCTGCGTTAGAACTCGATGATTTACTAACATGGGGAAAAAAACTCATTGTTCAATAGTACAGTGAAGATGACATTATGTTTAACTTCAGCATGTAGCATCGCAAAGGATTGAATGTGTAACTTTTCTCTTTTGCAAAGGTGGAAATTCTAATTAATAAACCCTGCATGATAAAGAGCATTATATCTACTTTACAGTTTGTTTGAAAAAGAACTAATACCAACTACAGCTCTGAGACTGCAGATGATTTTTAAACCATCAAATATTTCAGTTGCAAGTCTTTTTGTATTTCACTAGCCTTGGGCTTTTTCATAACTTTCTATCAGCATGGTTATTGGCTGTTTTGTGTGAGTGGGCCACTCGAAGCTGAAGTTTTTATCCATTTGTCATATAAAGGACAAAAAGTGAAAATGAATTGAAAGAGAGGTGCGAGGTGAGGTTTGTTAAAGTGGATCAGAGTGAAACATTTTGAGGAATTTGTGTGGTAAAATGCTCTGTGATTGGATGTTGATCAGTTCAGGGTGTACCCCGCCTTTCATCCAATGACAGCTGGGCTCTGGCCCCCCCTGCGACCCTGAACAGGATAAGCAGTATAGATAATGGATGGATGGATGGATGTGTGATTACATTTTTCGAAAAGCATTGTAAGCTGAAAACAACTTTGTGTAAAGGTGCGGGCAGTGTATTTAATAGATTACATAAATATTTCATCACAAAGTCACTCCTGATGTGCTGTTTCTTGCTACTTTAAGTGACCTGCAGAGCCGAGAAATCAAAGCAGTCCCTGAACGTCTCAGCCTACAACCACCTGCAAGGGCACGCCTCCTTGCTCAGGCATTTATGAGCCGTGGTGATTGTAGGACTCTTTATTTTTTTGGTGTCTGAAACTGAGAACCAACTGGACACGAAGCTGAGAGACGGCAGCTGGCAGCTACTTACATCAACACTGATCCTCAAAAACCCCAGACAGACAACAAACACGGCCAAATCCTCCGAGCTGCTTAACAAAGCAATGTTTTTAAAACTTCAAATGCTAAAACATGCACAGTTGGAGAGGAGAGATTCAGCCACAGAGATATTTACATAATATATATAACATACTGTATAATGCAGTCCTTGGAAGCTTCCACTGAGCGTGATGTTGTTGCTTTAGCCTCCAGGCAGACAGCTGAGCGCTGATTAAAAGTTTCAAGATTTTGCTGTCTATGTTACTTTTAGAAACTGCACACTCACATTTTGCGAGTACATTTTGTTAGTGTGAAAGATATTAAAGATTAGAAAAGATTTCTTTAAATTCACACAAAAAACGTACGCACGCTCCGAACCGCTTAAAAAATGGGTCATTTGCTGTTCCAAAATGTAATTAAGTATCCCATACTGTCCCATCTGCACCCATCCTCATTAATTATTACTCTGCCCCAGCCACAGTTATCCCTCTCCAATTAACTATTCATAAGGCCTGTAATGATTAACAATATGTTTTGGGCTAATTTCTATGTAAATGAAGGCAGCCTTGTAAAAGATAGTGCAATTTGCCATTTATCTGCGCACATTACCTAATACTCTTAAATGACCTCTAAGGGCCTCCATGTTTTATTTGAAGGAAGATTTGTTTTTTAAGTTTTTCTCATCATCTCATTTGAAAAGCATATGTTTCATGTATTAAATCCTGTACTGTTTATGTAGCCAGAGGTCGCTCTCCCCCGTGGTGGCTGCATCTTGGCCGCTTTGTTGCCCTTCGTTGGCGTGCGTGGAGCCTTGGCTTCGCCTGGTCGGTGTCAGGGCGCACACTACTCTTCATTCCGGTAATGCACTCTGTCACCTCCTCCATTCATTGTGAGCGTGCTCTGTGTGTATCGGTGACACTAGTCTCCTGGCTGCTGGCACAGTAGTGGGAGACGGGTCGCTCTCCGGGGTGCGGTGTTGGCCTCCGTGTGGTAAGTGTGCCTTACTTTTCTCTTGCCCAGTGGTATAACGAACCTGTGTGACCTGATAGCCCTGCTCCTGCCACATTTACATCCATTAACTTGCATGATAGAAAAAACATAGCTCAATAGCACTACTAGTGGTCAAAAACCCCACGTGGTGCCTTTAAAATCCATTCTGAATGTAAATAAGTGTAAGTTTGAAATGTTCTGCACATGGCACAACCAACAGAATGATCAAAGAACATGGCGGCTACAGACACATCAAACGACAGTATTGGGCAATGCCAGTTGTTATCAGGGGATAAAGCTGTTAATTCCTTTTTTATCATATTACATTTTTAATACTGCAAACAGCAGGAGATCACATCAGAGGGAAGGCGGGAGACTGACAGCTGTGCTACACCACATTAGGACTGTGGAATTTGAAGCCATGAAAAAAAAGAGCAGCACTGCATTTTCTATCACTGAGCCTTGAGCTTGATACGATGCTCAGTGCTGACGAGGCAAGAAGATGACTTTAAATCAGATGATATGGTTTTTGCTTGATAAAAAGAACAATCATCACACAGGTTTTAATTCAGGCTTTCATAGAGATAGAAAGGGAGTAAACCGCTTGTAACAGAGTCTAAATGTAGCTGCTATGGCTGTATGCACTGTTTTTGCTGGGGTAGATGAGGCTTTTTAGAAGGGCTAAGGGGCAACATTAATATTCGTCAGTTCTGTACAGCAAGGATTCTAAATGTGCAATTTTGCATTTAACCTTTTCTTACTCTCCTAAATCCTCTCTGCTTCAACAGCATGGCTAACAAAAACATAACATGCATTTCTGTGCTTAAAAACATGCACGGCCTTCTAATGTTCAGTGTGCTGACACTGATGCGAGGTTGGTAGAGCTGAGTCAGCTTTGAGAGAGTTTTATATTGGAAAAACTAATTTGGTCACATTTATACTTTTTATAAATGATACGAGGGCTGTATAGAGGTTGTTAAAAGCCCGGCTTTGGTCCAAGGGCTGCCAGTTGAATGGGTCTGCTGTAGCCTGAGTGGTTTGAAAGGATAACACTTCTTTCAACTGTAGAAAATGTGTTATTGAGAGGTAGGATTCGAGTTAGCAGCTGAAAGGAGCAGGGTAATAAGTAAGTGTGACTTCAGACTCCATTTGCTTTGTATGATTAAATGCATGTATTTCTCAGAGATGTAAGAAAGTGAGCTGGGGTGGCTGCTGCATCTGTCACCCTGACATGACTTTAACAGAGATAAGACCTGCTGTGTTAGCAGTGTCATGACCTTGAGGAAACCAGTTGTGCAGTCGTTGCGTGCCTGCGCAGAGGGCAGAGATCCAACTGCCACCTTTTGATAGTCAGTCCCATGGACATGCTACACCCCGGGGACCATCATCCTGCATAAACATGAACACAAGTGTGGAGGGAGTCACCGCACCCCAATGTCCTCATCATGTGCTTCACCGCGCCTTATCCAGAGTGGTTCCACTTTACACATCATATGCAAAACATCATGTATGCTCTCCAGGCACGCCGTGGGGTAGATTACTACCAGAGTACCTTTGCCCACTTTTCAATGCGGGATCTCTCCACTGAGCATTTCCTTTGTGCTCCATCGTTCCCTCGGGTGTGCTTTAACAGGCCTAATGGAGATTGATCCTTCAAAAGACCAAATTGAAAAGGCATGTTGGGGAAACTCTGTGATGTACGCTTAACATGGCACATTCACTGTATAACAACAGTCAATCAATACTGACCTGTGTTTGCTATACAGAGACTGACAGCATGCGATGGAGCGGGTGGATGTGACAGAAGGAGAGACAAAGACCACCGACTAGTCTCCTGCATTACGTCATCCTCCCCAGCTCCTCTGAATGAGCTCCTCGTCACAGAGGAGTTAATTAAGATTGCTGCTGTACAGCTCTGCTACTATTTAGCATCTGTCCCATTTGCACGTGAGAGTCGTTTGAAGCAAATCAGCAGACAAATCCTTGTTTTTTTTCTGAGCAGCACACCCACGTTAGGTGACCTGCGGGGCCTGCAAAAGACAGCTCGTCTCATCTTCGTCTTCAGGTTTGTAACCTCGATTCCAAAGCTTCGACGGGAGCTGAGTCGAGCGACAAGAGAAAGTAAAATGCACACATTTTCCAGTACCCGGCACTTTCCCATTGATCTGTCATGTCGTTAAGGAAGCACATCCTTTTATTTTTTTGTCTCCAGTTTTCATGCATTTATTCCAGGCTGTCCTCTTTCAAGATTTATTGGATCAGACAGTTATTATCTCATTACTCCACAGTTTGAAAAGTTCCACTGCAAGTTGTTCCAATCGTGCATGCAGGGCAGACAGACAGCGGTAATGATACGACATTCCCCTGGCTGAATGTGCGCAGCAGGCTAATGATCGCACAAGCAATGTTGCCTCCATTCGCCCACCTTCAAAATAAGAGCACATGTAGATGAGGAGGTGGGCTCAGCATGAAAGGTCTTTGCTTTTACTTGCATTTTGTTTGATATCAGGGTAAAAACTAGGAGCATGTCACACGCTGGAACAGGAAAAACGAGACAGCTCTCCACCTCAGGGTTAGAATGTCCTCCAGTGAAAGCCGGGTCATGACTAAAGCCTGCAACATCCTCTGGTGTTTCCAAGCAGGCACTCAGGCACTGTGCACAGACGTGTGTTTCAATTATAAACAAAAAAGACAGAAGAACAAAGGACACCATGCACCACTATAGCAGTGCTGGTATTCCCGCTCGCACAAAACCAATCAGCATTTGTTTGATGGAAAGGACAACAGGGATTTTGTTCACTTAAGCTCCTCTGAAAATATGCTGTGCTTAGAACAAACCCAGACTTTGAGTCCCTTCTGAGTGTTTACAGACTGTTTATCTCTCAAGACTGTCGAGCGTCAAGGTGCTGGTCTTAGCAGCTTTTGCATGCTAATACACGAGTGCTTTAAACATAAACTCCGGTGCTTATTATACAGATATTAAACCAGGTCGTGATGCCACCTGCTTTGCTAAAAGACATAAAACCATAGAGAGAGCCTTCCTCTTTTGGTGTCCAGTTTTCTCTCAGTTTTGAGGCTTAATGTTGCGAAGCTAGCAGATTTATGTTGTCCACAGAGTGTCTGTTAGAGTTACTCAGACCCAGATACGTCTAGTACGATACAGGAGTTTCTGCTTGTTCATGTTAAGCTGTCACAGAAAGGAGGGAGCTTCCAGTGTCCTTCCAGCAGGAAAATGCAAGCAGTTATTGTCAAAGTGTTACACAGTCATGTGCCCCAAAAACAGAAGCTTTAAATGTTAACAATCAGGAAAAAACTCTTACTGTAACTTGGAAACTTCAACTTCAAACATGGAGAGTGTTTGAATATATGACTGAAATGCAAAATGAAGAAGTGGCGTCTGTGGCCACACACAAACATCTCAGTTACTCTGCCTTAGGAGGTCGTAGGTTTGGTTTGGTCAGATTTCATTGGCCTCACAATACGATTGAAATTAGTGCGGAAGATCTTAGCGGACATGCATCCATACATTTTATTTACTCCGCTTTCCCGTGATAAGTTAAGAGATAAGAGTTATTTCTGGTCGTTTTCTCGAGATCTCGACTTATTTTTCCCGTAATCCCAGGATAGCGATGCGGCACCACCAAAATGTAAGATGATTATATCTCCAGAGCTGCAAAAGCACAAAACAAACAGGCTAAACTTAGCTCGTTAGTGTGGGCAATGGCAGCATGGCATGTCCTGGTCTATAATATCGCAGTGACCAGCCTGTTTGTTTTCTAGATCGCTAAAAAATTTGCTTGTTATCAGCAGAAAAACAGCTTTGTTATCCCGAGATCACGGGAATAAGTCGAGATCTCGAGAAAACGACCAGAAATAACTCGTTATCATGGGAAAACGGAGTAAATAAAATGTATGGATGCATGTCCGTTTAGGGCTTCCGTACTAAATGAATGGAAACACCTGATAATTGAAGTCACGCCCATAAACAATAGAGTTAACAGAGTTTAATCTCTCCATGTACCCTGTTATCAAAGAGAGTAGCTGGACAAGAGGCTTAAGACTACCTGGCTTGTTTTTATACTATTGTTTTATTTATCAGCGCTACCTTTGTGTATCTGCTTAGATAGTGTCAATCACAGTGTTTAGCACTTTAAATTTTATTTTATTTTATTTAAGGGTTTTGGCCAATATTTTCCCTCTGTTTTAGACATTTCTTGTCTTTATTAAGAGTCCATATGCCAATGAAACAGGTGCATTTTCACTCAGAGATCTTGCCCAGTGCATCTTAAGTTAAACACAAATGACAGCGACATCGTGAGGCCACAGGGGAGCTGGGGGCGGGTGGAGGAGGAGGTGGAGGAGGAGTGTTGGTGCGCACAGCTCGGGTTTGTAGCGCGGGCACTGGAGCAGCGGTGTAACCGATCCCAGCTGCTGCCGTGGGGGGGGACGAGAGCTATTCCGGTCCCCAGTGGGTTGGTCACGTGTCCTTGGGGAGCGTTTAGATTGGGGAGAGAGTAGGAGCGCGCCGTTGCGCACAGCCCAGTTGGACAGCAACATCTTGAACACGCGTTTGTGATCCGGCGGCGAATCAAGCAGATCAGTTTTGTTGTGGGGCGTTGTCAGATTCACTCCAGTGTGGTGGTGTGTGATACACAGATCCGTCAGGCGCTGACACTGTGTGTGATCCCTCTGTCACTGACTCGTCAAAACTTCTGCGCCTACAAACTGTGATCTTTACTCGAGCGTCGCCCGCCGCTGCTACAAGTCGACTCGCGGAGCTGTCACCGAGGACCGAGGTAGGCTGAGCTTCTTTCTGCGCTTTTTGATGGAATATGCAGAGAAACGTGCGCGCTGGATAAATAATAATAACACTGTGTGTTTGTGCGCTTTGCTGTGCAGTTCAGAATGAGGGCTGTAATAGGATAATGAAGCGTATCAGCTGTTTACGCCTGCATGGAAAGCTCCTCTGCAAGCACAGAAACATGCGAGATGAAAACAATGAGTGATTTTGAAAACACACAGCACAGACAGAGAGCAAAGGTACTCATATGTCCATCTGTGCGTCAGAGATGCATCACGGACTTAATATTTATAGATTTATCTTTACTTCAGAGAGGCCTGCAAACGTGCATGCTGTCAGAGAGTGCTCAAACTACTCTGAAGTGAGCAGCTGACAGTGTCTCTCTGGTATCTGGATACTGCTGCTGTAAGGTTTACTCTGCTCGGTGAGATCCGCTTATGGCATGTGGAGCAGCACTGGATGATTAGGTGGCTTGCTGAAAGATGTTTCTTACAACCGTCAGCTTCGTCAGAGTGTAGTAGTACTATAGGAGCATAGGGAGTGACCTCAGCTGACTCTCAGCCACGCCCCTAATGCCTTACAGAGCAAGTCAGACATACAGGAGATACAGTAAGTGCATGTATGTCAGTAATGAGTTTTTATTTATAGCCTCAGCTGTCTTAGAGAATTAAATCATATGAATATGAGACAGTAAAATGAAGGTAGCAGTGTTGTAGTAGTGCTGCAGGAGACAAGCACATTACTATTAGCCCACTAACAAACACTGCACATTTCCCATGTCACATCATTTGCAGGCTCTGACAGTCTGTCAGTTTGCTTATTGTGGACACTGTGCTGCAGGTGACAGGGGCGGAGGCTTTGAGGCTCTGGCTTCAGAAAAGCAGAGTGTAAAATGTCAGCAGCACATCAATAATGCAGGACACCAAACAAAGGGGAGGAAGGGAGAAGGGTCCTGTTTTGGAAAGTGGTGGCCCCTGCCTTTTGACACTATTAAATAACTTGTTAAACTTACTTAAATGTATTGCTATAACTCAGAATCAGAGCCACGTTGACCAGCAGTGAGACCACATTTAATGCTCTCTGATGGCTGTGATGCTATAAAAACTAGTGACTCACTGTCTTTTAGAGGATGATTTATCCTCCCCTCTGTCCCTCTCTCGCTCCCTTGTTAATGCATGATCACAGTGGTTAATGAGACAGGTCTCAGCGCACGGGGCCCGACCCTCTCGGAGACGATGCCGCTAGTTGGGTGGGTGCAGCTGACACCCTCATTCATCATGCATCTACAGGGTGCTGCCTGCTCTCCCACACTCTCCATGCCTGCCCCTGTCTCTCTCCCTCCCTCTCTCTCTCTCTCTCTCCCTGTTGCTTCCTTGGATGATAATTATTAAGACATTATAACGACAAGAGCGGTGCCTTTTCTCCTCAGGGAAAGACAGGGTGTCAGTGTATACCTGCTGGGATGATTACAGCTGGGACAGAGGGTTGGCGTTCTGATGCTGCAGCTGTAAGGATTTCCAGGAATAGATGTGTAACAGCTACTGTACAGTGGGATATCTGCTTGTTGACGTGCTGCAGGTTGAAGCACTTTTATGTGTCTGATAGCCTCAATTGTTACTTCTGCAAGCAAATGTTCTTTGCAGCAATTTCAAGCACGCTCATCGTGCTGAATGCGTTCATATTTAGCTTTTTTTTCATATTTCTGACCATAAAATCAAATTAAAACAAATAAAACTAGACGCTCTTTGATGCCGTGGATTCTCAGAGCTTGAAGAATCTCGCCCGAAGCAATAACACGAGGATTTAGCTAAATTTAAGGAGATCCATAGTTAAGCCACCATGCAGTATTAAAATGTTACAGATGTAACTGACCCACATTTAGTGAAGCTAAATCAGAGCACTCTTGATTAAAATCTGTCAGCCTTGTCATTATATTAAAGTATCTCTTTCCCTTCTCATAGACTTTTAAACACTGATGAATCAGAGAGACACTCTGATGAAAACAGGAAATGATCTAATCCCCAGCTTTCTTCTGCCTGCCTGTCGCAAAAGTTAATCTTTCAAAGATATTGCTCATGTTCTTTGTTTGCTCTCTGCACATTTTAATCGCGTTATCCTCACACATCAGTGAGCCGGAAAAGGACACCCATCACAGGGATGTTTTTATTCTTGACTGTCTGTCAGCAGCTGATGCCAGTTTAAATGTGAATGAGGTATTTCTCTCAGAGTCGGCCTCTCGGCTGCGATTTCACGGGGAGCCTCCTGAGACAGCGGGGGGTCTGGCATGTTGTTTCAGCTTCGCTTAAGTTGGTTGGAGGATAAAACTTAAGCTTCCTGTGTAAGAAAAGACTTTGTTGTAAACTTGTTTCAGTCTGATTGGGTTTGTTTACCTGTTTTTTAATATTTACTTTTAAGTGCAATAGTGGTGCAACCATTGATGTTGGTAGGCAGCTGTAATGGTTACTCTGAAACATGCGCCAAGGATTGCATGCACAGAAAAACCTATTTTCTGTATGTAGGAAATGTGGATTGCTGTATGCATTTTTATGTAGGTTTTTAGTGATGTTGTAGGATGGCGTTTGTTACACAATTATATCATTTTTCTTGGTAGATTTGCTGTTTATAGTTTAGTTATTAAATGATTGTTTGTGGGTGTTTATCACCCTGCATCGTTGAGATGGTTAAGTCCACCTGCCATCAAAGAGCTCGTCAACCTATTGGTGTAAAGAAGATTGATATGTATGGGTGTAGTTTACTTTTTTTCCTAAATTGTCACCCAATGAAGAGCCAAATTGTAATAAAATATTGTGAAAGGATACTTTAAGTATATTTTTGTGCTATGAATTTAGGGCCTGTGTCTACTACAGATATTTCATTTGTGCTGGCAGCGCCTGTATTCTATACAAAACTAATGCAGTGCAGCAGTTTACCCCCGGATTAACTGTTTCATCATTGCGCTCACACTCTCAGTTGAAAATGGTTCAACTTTTGGAACACCATTGCGCTGATGCGTCACTTCTCCCTCATTGACCAGTCAAAATCAAGAATTGGTGGGACTTACGATATCAACTTTGGCAACAACAATGGCGGAGGAGAAGGTAATCCTTTCGTTTTTTCAAGGGTACAATTTCCAGGTGTAGAGCTGCTAACGCCAGGACACGATTACTTTCCATCGTTTTTATGTTTCCTTTGTAAAATTCCCTTGAATAAAAGCAAATACGAAGCACACAGAGCGATTTAAAACAGACGGTCACTACAGAGGGAAGTGGAAGTGCCGCCGCACAACTTTCATAACCTAGCAACGGCGGGGAGAAGCGCAATGAAATTAAGGCCGCGGGCGCAGCCAGCACAAAAAACTCAAATGGACACAGGCCCTAAGTGTGCGGGATTGCCTTCTTTGTTTGTGCTGTTGCCCTGCTCTTACGTGATGTGCGAACATACCCACCATCCAAAATATTCCATCTAATCATTAAGGAAACTGGTCAAAATTTGTCATCCAAACAACCATTTCATGCATCAGATTGTGAAACAAAAAATCCAATTTCTTTCTCAACTCTTTTTCTAGTACAAGAAATACAATTAAGTTTTTGCAGAGACATGGTTTGCTTCTTTTTCCTTAGTCTGATCTGTTTCAGCAGACTGCATTTAACAGGGACCAAAAATCATTTGTAGATCTCTCCAGCCTTCCTGCACTGCCACCACTTATTTAAAGCCAGCTGTGTTTGCGTATGTGTGTGCCAAGTCCATCCATGCCTGCCTGCATCTGTGGCCCCCCGTGAGTGTGTGTGTGTGTGTCTGTAGACACATTTCTTATCCAAAAGATTGAAATTATGACAGTGTGACAGAAAAACCTCCGGGCAGGCAGGATGCAACTGACACTGCATTGAAGAGCAGCACACGTATCCCTGCCAGAGCGACGGCAGCAGTACATCTCAGCTTCCAGTCGGCATCGCCGTGGCCTGTCTTGCCACTCATCGGGGGTTTAATATTCAATTATGAGGGTCCTCCACTTCAAGCTGTGTTGGATGGCTTGTGGAACAGCCCCACTGATGGATGAGTGGGCATCTTAGCTAAATGTGTGCACTGAAGGAGGATGAAAGCAGGCAGATGGCTGGTGGGTGTTGTTACTGACGTGGCAGGAGTGTCTTGTAGTTGTGCTTTATTAGTGGTGTACACAGCAACAGTGAGTCAGTGCTCAGTCATGTCAACTTGAGTAAAACAAATTAAAAGTGTAAATCAGCAATATTAACTTTCATATTTTTTATATGAGCATTTCACTCGATAAACTTTAGAGTTGTTCCAATACCAACACCAGTGTTGGAAATGGCTCCAGTACTGCCTGCAATGGGGTATCGTGGATTATGCTAGACAACATACTTATCTGATACCAGAATTTATTACCCCCCCACTAAAAGTAGCTAGTTTTTTCTTCTTCAAAACAGTAGCTCACAAAGCAATGATATATAATATGGCTGCCTCCAGCAGTTTTTGAGCGACAAAGAGGAACAGTGCGCTGCTAGCTAAGAGTGAAACTTAAGTCAGAGCTGGCAAAACGTCAGGATTCAGTGCTTCGTAATCGCACATTTTGAAGCTGTACTTTTTCAATATCTAAATATTTAAAGTTTCATTATGTTAAAAGGTCTGGGTTTCTCTTACATTCTTTAGCTAACATAGGATGTCCAAAAGCCGAGCTGCAGCTAACGCTAGGTTAGCTTGTTTGGTACTCAGCTTGTTTTAAGGTTAGGCTCCTTCAGTCTGTAGCCAGGGACTACAACAAGAGCAACCATATCACATCCATACAGAATAGTTATACAGTCTCCAGCTGTTATATAATAATTTTTTTATGTAGCCTGCTAATGTCAATGGGGTACTGGCTGTTAGCTAATACTCAAGTCTAGATATCAGAATTTCTTATCAGGAAGGAAAATATGGTATGGGAACACCTCTAGAAATCATCAACCTGTCACTATTCTCTCATTCCCATTGAAATAAAAAACACGTGAATTCAAATGTATTAGAGTTTGGATACAAAAATAAAGCATCAAGGGCAAAAGGTGTTCTTTCAGAATGCCTGCAGAGGGGAACACTGACAGTGTCATCCCAGCCTTTTAGTGTGTCGCTGTGACAGCCTGTCAAACTGTCACATCCAGCTGAGTCCAGAGAAGTGCGGGTCTCACAGAGATGTGCTGACAAACAGCAAGCAGACAGGCAAAAAGGCAGAGGGTGAGACAGGCAGATCAGCATTTACTCGGGAACAGAGCAGCTTCTCCTCTGTCATCTCATGGCAGATAAGATTCTTCAGCAGTCAGGTATTCAGGCCTCGCTGGTGGGCTGTTTTCTTGGCAGAAAGCTGGACCAGGCTGTCAGTCAGATTAGAGCTGTGAGCCGACGGTGGGAGTGCAGTCCCGTCCTCTGGAGGGACAGCCGTTAGAAAGATCAGCAAATCCCCAAAACAGAGCGTGCGCACACACACACATGCACAGACACACACATGTGCTCGCACACACAACCCCCACTGAAGAATGAAGGGACGAGATCAGGCCGGGTCATGGGAGGCTCTTTTGAAAAAGAAAAAACCTCCTATGGGAGACTGCTGCCTCCTCTGTGCCCTTCATGCACATGTGCATGCATTTATACTCGAAAAAACACACACACTTAGACATCCTGTCCCCTCCTCCAAAAAAGAGAAAGGAAAACAATGACAAATGGTTGCATATACAATGTTCATGGGTCAGTGATTCTAACTGCAGGTTCTGGGTACTCCAGTAGCGTCTCTGTACATTTTGTCACAGTGTGTGCTCTTACATTTTTTAAAAAGTATAATTGAAATTATTAACGCCAAGATGTGCCAAGATATAGAAAACACAAGACTGAAGACGAGGGTTTCACCTCATCTCCATAATTGATTAATTTGTCAACTGATGAATCAATAAAGAATCTTTACTAATCAATCTTTTCTATGGGTTTGTTTGCACAGATGATGTAAGAAAATGTCAGTTCAATCTTTTGAAGAACAAGATGCTAATCTCTTAATCTTGCCGGACAATATATTTTATGCATGGAAAAATGTTTTGGAAAAGTTCTTTATGTAATAAAAATATATTGCATCTTTTCATATCACGACGTAAATACATTTGCCATATATATGAATAAATATTTTTCCTGACACATACATTTGCATTCACAGAACCAGCTGACTAGCAATAATTCCAGCCTTGTGATATTATCACTCCACGCCACTGGAGTCATTTTATTAAAGGCAGATTGCATGACCGAAGGGACGTGTGCTGCATTTAGAGCAGGGGGGCTGAAGCTCTGTATGACTGCGTGAGCCAACACAGGGGGCAGAGATGTTGTAATGCTCAGCAGGACTTGCTCCAAATCGTCTTAAACTACCTTAACTGTGTTTACACTCAGGTGGAAAACAACTGGTAGCAATTTTCACAAATACTACCCTGTAGCCTTCAGCTGTGTATTAAGAGAAGAAAAGGTTTCTATCCCCTCTGCTTCTGTACCTGGTGATTCCTTCCCTTCATCCTCAGATGAAACAGTTAATCCTTTCTTTGGAGATGCCAGGCTCTTGTGGGAAAATGTCCTTTCATTGTTTAAACGTTCCACGTGATTCTTTTTCTTCTGGTGGTGCACAGATTGGGAACAAATAGTCCAATATTGTCTGGTCGGATTAAGCCTAATCCAGTTTGTACACACAGGCCTTACTTGAACTTGTTGGTCAAATCATCACCTATGTATGTTGTAAGTGGAGACATGTGAAAGATGGACTGTTTTATCCTGCGTGAGTGGAGTGGAGTGTATTCAAATGCCCTTAAAGGAAGTAGTCTGTTCTTGCAGTGCAATAATACCCAATATTTACATGCGCAAAGGTTACATTAGTTTGAATAGGAGCTGAATTAATGATGACATCGACCTCTGCTTGTCCTCTGTTACTACTTGTTCTCCTTGTAATCACAGCAGGAGGAGGACACAGAGCAACAGTGAGATCTTCTTCCCTTAATTCACGCTGATAAATGACTCCTAACCTCTCAGTGTCTGTCTGACCTCTGCTGCCAAACTGCAAAGTAAGGACTTCCATGCACATGCATAAGCATACCCAATTCCCCTTCCTGCTCGCCTCTCCGTCTGTCTCCTCCTCCTCCTCCTCTCTGCCTTTCCATCTTATTGTGTCCCCCTCTCCCGTATTCAGATTCATTCGACACACACACACACACACACCCCGCCTACAAACATGATCTAAATCTTCCCTTTGTAGTTTCTAATCATCTCCCTAGCAGGCCATATCCGTTCTCCGCGCTCTGCTGCCACTTTCCAGCCAGATTATCTGTTTTGTGTCCTCCGCTGTGTTGATCGGAATGTTAATTATTAGGTTTATGGCGAGATGAGACAATTTGTTACAAGCATACGCTGCGAAAATTAGAAGGTCACGTCCATTTTTTCCAGTGACCCGCGCTAATTGCTTAACCTCATAGTCCGCCAGTAGAGCTGCCAGAACAGCTGACCAACAAAACATCCTCATTTATCTGAATCTCTTCTGACTCTCCTGAGGGGGTGGAGGCTCTAATCAATGTGTCTTGTATATTTACATGAATGAATAATGGCTGTTGGTTTATGGTTTCACAGTAGTGATGATGCATTTATAATCGAGTGTGGTTTATACTATAAAGCAATTAGCTATGTGAGATCTCTGTATAGTCTGCATTCTACGTACTCAGGTTATTATGCCCACATAATTACAGTCGCCTAATAATATTTGGAGGGACTCTAATTTCATACACCATGTCTGCCACTCTGTAATTCCCTCGTTATTCAGAGATGCTTGGTTTGTGAAGTTGTGTCATGAACAAAACCAAACATAAATCCATTCAATTACTTTTTTTTAGAAAGGCCACATTTGAAAAAAACGTGCCACAAGGCCTGAATTATCCATTTCAAATGTCTGACATGTAAAGCTACTAATTTCAATGTTTTTAGACATAGAGGAGAAGTAAGTTGTTTTTTCATTCAACACAATGGCTGTGTTCCAATACGGGGGCTGCATCCTTCGAAGGGCGTTTTTAAAGGCTGATTGCGTCGCAGCAGCGCGTCAAATGCTGTCTCATTTCGAAGGCTCCTTTTCCCGGGCCACAAAGGATCCATCGGGTGCATCCTTCACAGCCCAATCTATCCTTTAGATTCGCGGCCAAGGAATACGCTTTTAAATGTAAAAGTTTTTGGTTTCAATCGAATAGCTAGTGTCGCACATAGGAGCGGCTGTGGCTCAGAGGTAGTCGGCCATCTTTCAATCGGAAGGTTGGCGGTTTGATCCCCAGCTCCCTCAGTCTACATATCGAAGTGTCCTTGGGCAAGACGTTGAACCCCAAATTGTTCCCAGTGGCATAGCCAACAGTGTGTGAATGTGAAGACTGATTGACAGTTCGGCACTTTACGTAGCAGCCTCCGCCATGTGAATGAATGAGGGTGAATGGGCGAATGTTACATGTGGTGTACAAGCAGCTTTGAGTGGTCGCAAGACTAGAAAAGCGCTATAAGTACAGTCCATTTACCATTTACGTGTTAAAAATAAGGAAAGGGCCCTTCAAACAAATTATCTCTAAAATAATAGGTTAAGTTACGTGACGTTAGCTATGCTAGCTAGTTAGCCGGCTAGCTACCTGTTGTTTCCTCATTTCAGTTCGGCCTTAGCGAATAGCTCATCCTCATCCGCGTCCTTCAAAGGATGCAGCCCCTGAATTGAGACACAGCTCATGTTTCATTAAATATCTTTTTAAAAATGTTCCAATAAAATCTGCATTTCTTGGCTTAGAAACAGGCAAAGGACTAATATGTTAACAACTGAACTGTAAGGTCTTATAACTGATAACTGAATAAGGGCCAGATAGGTCTTTAAAGGGGCATGATTTGGACCGGGGTCGCCAACTGAATAGGTCTGTTGGATGTTATATTCCTTACATGTTTTGAGCACACTGTGTTCACAAAGTCTAAGGCAAGGATGATTCACAGGACCAAAGAGCGTGGAGAGTGAGTTGGCATTGCGTGACCTGCAGACCAAAATAGATCTTTTACTTTAGAAACACAGGGCAAGAGCGTCATCCCTCCCTAACCTGCGGTGACATCTTTTCATAGTGATTTCCGAGCTAAACCTGAGAGTGCTGAAAGCTTAAACGCTGAGCTCCAAGATTATATGATCAAGTCGGATAAAACTCAATAGGACTGGAGGGCTGAACTAGTTAGATTATCAGTTTTATTTTAGGAATCCGCTGCAGCCTGGAATTAAGGAGTTGACCTCTTGATCGGAAATAAATTAGAGTAGGCAGGGTAAAAGTTATGTCTCTTGTACGATATTGGATACAAAACTTTTGATCTGTGTTTAAAACTTTCAAACTCTGACTGAATCTTCTAAATCAAAGATGACAGCACTTTAAAAAGAGAGGCAGAGCAGATCTCGTTGGCCATCCCTTAGGGCCGATCGGGTCAGATGTTATCACACAAAGCAGGCTTTTACTGATCTGGAACCAGCCTTGTTGCTCTCATAGGCTGGACCATCTCCAGCACTCTTGCCCACCTCCTCCAGAATTTGCTTTTTCACACACAAAATAAAGACTCTCTATGTTGCGTCATGGCTTTTTTCAGATCCCGGGGTTGAATTCCACGACTGACGACAGAGGAAACTATTCTCAGAAAACCCTAACAAAAGCAGCCCGAGCATCCTGGGAAAATGCCGGCAGCCCACACCCTCAACCCTCCTCCTCATCACATGCCACCCCTAGTTTTATGCAGTTGCACTTGAGGACATGATCTAAGATAAAAACGCTTTTATTCAGGCAGCGTGTTTGCGTATACAGTTATCTCTGAATGTGCCTGGGTGTTGTCTGTCTTTCATATGTGCTGACATACAAACGACGCCGATGATGATTGTGTTTGAATGGGTCGAGATAATGAAGTGGAGCCTTTATGTTAAATTTTCATCACAGCACCGCTGCCTGTGTGACTACATAATTGCACCCTTTACACTTTCACTTCTGAGCGGAGAGACCCAAGGGGATTGGTTAAAGGCTGTTTTCACTGCGTTAGTCTTTGATATCCATATAGATTCTACGCAGTCGCGTTCATCTCATCTCCTGCAGGCCGTGGGACAAGAAAAGATTCATCTTTCTGTTTTTTGCTCAAAGCTGTTTGAAGTGAATTTTTCTGACTGGATCTAAGACACTTTTTACTCTGTGGACAGACTTTTGATGAAATATTTCATCAGCTTGTGACACACTTGTGCCTACTTGAGTGCCACATAATTTCTGTTACTTGTTAATGTTTATTTTAATGTTCTTGGCTGTGATGTCGGCTTTATCCATACATTCCCCATTAGAGTAATTGAAATGGTAATAAAACCATTGTATAAATCCCCCAATAACACTCACAAAGTATTGCATTGGTCAGTCAGTTTGGTTGGGCTGTCCATCAATCACTTGCGTGTTGTACTGATTTAGACTCTTGTCCTGTCAGCCAGTATTCACACATTGTAGGCCTGGGGCAAGTCTTTGCAACTTGCACTTTTCATTAATCATTTGTCTTTTGATTCATCAATTGCATCGCTAATAACCAAAGATGTTGTCTAACAAACAGTCCAAAACCCCAAATATTGAATTTGCAATATTATAGCAGCAAATCCTAACATGTGAGTGGCAGGTAGCAGTTTATGTTGTGAATATTTGCTCGGTTAATAACCTAAATGTCTAAGAAATTGTCAGATTTGATTATCTATTGACTAATCATATAATCAACACAAAGGAAGTACTTAAGTAGGAAAAACTCAGGATACCACATACTATGTGAGTTCAACATGATATTAAGCAGGTGTGCATCAACAAGTGCTTCACCCATCACCGAATTAAGCCATCAATTCTTCAGGAAGGGTAATCTCTTCAGATTGACAGCATTTGAAAGAGAAGCGGACAGCATATTGAGCCTGAGCCTCTCATGTATTTCCCATGGGATCTTGCCTGTGCCTCCAAATGCAGCATGGCATACAGTATCTGGCCCCGCTCTGCCTCGTAATTAGATCCTTACTGCTTTGAATTAAACAGTCCAGAGGCGGCAGGATATCTCTGCCCACTCACAAGTTAATGGTGCTGCATTTCTCACAGAATGACGAGGCTTCACGAGTGACTCTATCTTCAAATACATCTTTTCCAACTGCTTGAAATGTTCTATTTCCAGAGAGTTAGATCAGAAGATTGATACCACTCTTGTGTTTATGATAAATATGAAGCTATTGTCAGGACACTTTAAGCTTAGTTCAACACAATGACTTATAATGAGTAAACAGCTCATTCACCTGACAGCCCCTCTTTATTCACAATTTACTTCTTTTCATTCATCACTGGTTTATTAAAAACTTGCCTGTCAAAAGAACAAGTTGCAGCTTTGTGGGATTGGGTGCTTAGCTAGCTGTGTCTCTCTCGCTAGCTAACAGTCTCCTGGCACTAGCTTAAAATGTATGCATAAATCTCCTCAAAAAATGTTGTATTCTTCCTATACAATGATAAACCATCTTGTAAATTAAGCATTCCCTTGATAGAAGAATTTTTTGTCCCTGAACATGTTTGTCCTTGAAATTTGCCAAAACAAATGACTAATTAATTAGCTAAAACCGCTTACATCAAAGAGAACAGCGCCTCAAAGGGTACATGGAGTGCTAATTCCCTTTGCTAGGCTACTATCCAACTGCTTTAGCTAGCTAACCGTGGGTAACAACAGGGATTAAACTGCTGCTAAGAAGCTGGAGAGAAGTTAGCAACTGTTAGCAACTGCGCAAGTCTTCTTATGTTTTGTGTTAGGTGTGTGTGTAACCTTGTAGGAGTTGCGTGCTGTCGCTATAGTTCACCAGCTAATATAGGTGCTTGAGTAAACTCTGTAACAAAGTTGACTCACTTGAATCTGTTATCCAATGAAAGATAATGAAAAGACTTGACGTTACAGTACTTATCAAGGTGAATCAAAACAGATTTCCCTCCCACTGTTTGCTTCTCCTGTAACAGCTCGCGGTCGTTCTCAGCCTCCCTTACTATGAAAGTTTGATGTTCCCTTCATATAATGTTTTCACACATTTCTCACCAGCCTCTTTTTGAAGAATGTTTTTGCCTCACTTTCTTACAAAGACTCTCTGAAATATCCCCTGGTGTGATGAGTTACTTTTGTTCTTGAATTAGGGTAGCGTTTAATGTTTACCAATCACTGCCAAACCACCAGAGACGCAGTCCTATTCTCTATCTCTCCCACTGATCTCAACTAACTAGGGAGATGCTAATAATTAATGACATTTTGGAAATCTCTTTCAAGATGCTGTTGGAAACCGCACAAGAGGGGGAAAGAAGGAGCGTAAAATAGCTCGGAGCTTGCAGCAAAAACAAAAAATCAGCCAAGGAATCAAATGGGAGTTTATTTTAGCTGTAGAGAATCAAATTGGAGCGTTATTGCCATCAAAAACATCACTGTGACCCATTTAAGGTTCCAGCTAACGATTGAAAAGACACCCGTGTAAGGAAGGGATTAGTTTTGGAAAAAAAGTACATGAAAGATGTCATCGCAGAAGCGGTAGTGACACCACATTTAATTTGGAAGAATTCATTTAAAGAAGAAAAAACACGCTCGTCTTCCACTGAATCCTTAAATAGTGGATATGAGGCTAATGTTAAACCCGTATTGTTGATATCTGCACGATATGGTCGACCTTTACTGTCTTTAAATTCCCACTGGTCCCATTTTGTCCCAAGTTTAAAAAGTAGTGAGATTTTACACCAGAAAAGATCAGCGATAACTTAAATCCCATGCAGGCCATTGAACATTTTGTGCGAGAATCATTTAATTTAGCAGAAAACAGCCGTACCATTAAAGTCATTTAAATGTTGGATGGGCCTGGTGGAGTAGACACAGGAGAGTGCTGCAGCCTGGAGGACATGAGATAGATGAAACAGATGGAGGGAGAAGCAGTCGAGCAGGGAGGACATAAAGGCAGAATAAGTAGAGGAGTAAGGGACAGTTTGTCACTCAGTGTGGGCTCCCGTTAGCCAGATATCCTAAGCAGCAATTATGCTGTATACCCACACACGCAGACATGCAAAGCTGGGGCCTTTGTCCTCCGAAGCAGAGCCCTGTTTCATAATGCATTCACAGTACAAGGCTCCTGCCAGCCCGACTGTATTGAATTTCAGCAACAACAGCTCCTATAGCGCTGCGATTCAATACTGCAGAGGAATAGAGCAGAACGTGGAGCTTTTATCGGTTTCTCTGCTCCATCAGGACTATGTGTTTCATTTTACAGCTATAGGTGGCATGTTTATGTAACCTCTACTCTTGAGTGTACACTGTAGTTTGCACCAAACCTGTGTGGGCATGTGTGTGTGTGTGTGTGTGTGTGTGTGTGTGTGTGTGTGTGTGTGTGTGTGTGTGTGTGTGTGTGTGTGTGTGTGTGTGTGTGTGTGTGTGTGTGTGTGTGTGTGTGTGTGTGTGTGTGTGTGTGTGCAGAATCACAGGATGTTTTATTCTGATAGCTCGATGGGAACATTCTTGTTATTGTGAGAAAGATATGTTAGGAATATCTGACGGCACCGTGTCCAAATGTAATTGGAAATGAGTTTTGCATTTTGATTGGTGTCTAGTGTTGCTTGAAACATTTCCTCCGCTTCATGTGTAACAGTATTCAAATTTATCCCCGTACATATATTAAAAATGTAATTCTTGAAATTTCTACAATGGCGCCATAACTTGATTGTTCTTATCAAGTTTGATCATAATAACTATCAGAGTAATTGTCATTGTCACACTGATCAAATAACTGTTAATAATGAGTTATAATGAGTAATAATGAGCTTATGATGTCTTTTAGGAGTTAATAAGTTATAATTTATTTCAATAATGTTCTGATTTCTATTTATTTGTGTTAATATGTAGTTCATCTCTTATGAGAACTTGTCATGGCTTCCTCTTAAATGCTGCCCTTCATATATTCTTCAGTGTTTTTTCTCTGCTATTTTGAAGTAAATCGCCTTTTTATCTCATCTTTTTGTGCGTGAAAACACTTGAATTCTTGCGTATAATATGTGTACTTCATAAGTTAGATGCCAGCTCTCATACAGCCTAGAAGAGTTGTTGTGTTGGAATAGGGAATCAAACAACACCCTATAAAGAATTTAAAGGTAAAAGGTTGAAATGGCTTTATTTTAAATCAGCTTCTGTTCTGTGCTGCATAAAGAGGCTTTACTTAGTAAAACAATCTCCTGTCCGAGGTACGATCACAGCTGGACTCTCGGGTGTATGTGTGTGTTTTTGCATGAGACACTAGATGGCACTATGGATATATAATCCCTGCAAAATCTTGGAGCCTCTCTCATGCTCTCTCTCTCAGTCATACACACAAAGTCAGTTGGATTTTGTTGTGTCACGCAAAAAGGACAATAAATTGTATGTTTTATAGAAGATAATTAAAATCTGACCATCTGTCTGTATTTGTATTTGTGTGTGTTGCCATGTGTATTTCTGCCTGTTTCCAATCTAGCACTGTTTCCAATCTGGTTTCTGTATTTGATTTACTCTTGCAGCCTTGCTGGTTCTATAAAAAGTCAATCCACACTTTGATTGTATTTTTTCATGCTGTATATAAATACTTTACTTCAGCAGCACCAACAAGAGCTGTGATATTTTAAAGATGGATGTGTAATCTGGATGTAACCAAAAGTTGTGTTCATCCTCAGCTAAGGAAGCAGCCTCATAAACGTGCATTTTGTGTCATGCACGTAATCTGCTCCATGTTTGGGATTAGACTTCCCGTTCACAGAGAGGATGCTCTCTCCTCTACTCATTTTATTTCCTCTCGATGCATCTCCTTTCCCTCCCTCCTGCGTTATGTTCTCATCTTTTAAATTTAAATCTGACTTTCATCACCAGAGCTGTCTTCATCCATTGCCCCGTCTTCTTCCCTATTTTCCCCCTCCTGCTTTCCCCTCCTCTCTTCTCTCCCGTACGGTTCCCCTCAGTAATAATCGATGCAATCTAGCAGGCTCTGCCTCGACGCAGCCGAAGCATTCTGAGCTTCAATATGTGAAAGAATTAAAAAACATGACTAGCCAAATTGTTAAATGCACTGAAAACTACATCTGATAAACAATTGTGCTGGACTGTTGTCAAAAGTGCATCTGTAGTTGGCTCATGGAGCATTTTTCAGATATTAAACACGGACTCGTGCGCTGAAGCGTTTGAACATTTTGACAGTTTTGGCCACAGGATTTGGTTGCATGAAAATCGGGTCAGCTTCAAGTTGCCTGCGGTGTGTTTTAGTCACATTGCATGCAACATTACTCTTACAATCTAGTAAATATTTTCTTCTTCAGAAAGCAAAAACTTGAATCATGCCCACTGTAAAGGAAACACTGATCAAGGTCACAACTAAGGAAAAGCATGGTATGCTTTTGCTTAAGATCCACTCGCCATTCTGTTGCTAATCTTACCATTAAATACAGAACAGTTGGAAGTACTTGGAAGTTATTAAAAGTTCTTAACAGCACAAACTTGCTCAAACACTGCTTTAATCAGGCGATGGAATATGAAAAACTTTGGAAGCAACAACAGGATGTTTATGCAGAAGCAACATCACTGGATCCTTTGAAGAAGCTTGTGAAATTTCCTGCAGAAAGAAATTAAACAAAACTTAAAACAGTTTAAAAAAGTGAATTTTATCACGGATGACCGGCCCATTACATTTGTTAAGAAGATTGTGTTTCATCTCTAAACTGATCTCATCTCCGGCCGTGCTACACGCGCCAAAGAAACAGGAAACTGCTCACACACATCTGCTCACTCCAGTTTCTGTGTTTCTTTTGTAACACTTGGAAACAGTTGGGGAATCAAACAGCTGACGTGTGGATCTCAAACATGCTTCCTGTGACATCACGGTGCCCGACAGGACACTCTCGATATGTTGCAAAAAGCAACCATACAGGCCAAAGATGTTTAGCATTAAAGACCTAAAAATAAAAAGTAAAGCATTCTGGCTTGATGTAACATCTGACAGCTGGTCATTCTGTACGCAGCTTTGTTTCAGACTCGAATGTCTCAACAACTATCGGATGGATTGCCATGAAAGTTTGAAGAGACAGTCGTGGTCCCAAAGGGAAGAGGCCTCCTGCCTTCAGTCACCCTGACATTCTCTCTAGTGCGACCAAGAGGATGACATTGTTGCTTTATAGCAAAATGTATTTACTTTCATACTAGCTGTAAATAATTTAGGCGTGTATTAAGCCTCAAAGGGTCACTGGTTGAGCTCAGCAGTTAAATGTACAGATGCTACAGTGCTCGATGAGGCGGCCCCGGGATCGACTCCCACCCTTGGCCCTTTGCCGCGTGTCATCCCCACTCTCTCTCCTACTGTTTCCAACACTATCCACTGCCCTCTGTGTCTCTCAATAAAGGCAAAAATCCTTTATTTTTAAGACTGAGTGCAACATAGTAAATGAGCAATGATCACTTTTATGTACACTGTCTTTTATATGTGTCGTAGGCTGAACGCTATTGTTGAGAATTGACAACAAACAGCTCTATAATCGAACTAGAAAAATGCCTGTGAAGTCAATTACAGAATGTTTTCAGATGTACCCTGCTTGATGTTCCTGATTAGCAATCTTTCAACCTGAACGGTGTAGCATGCTGCAGCTTAATCTAATCTATAACATAAACGGTACGAATAATTTGTGATTGTTTCAACCCCGAGGTCTCAGGGCTGCAGCCGTGGTTCAAGCCTGCTCTGAGTCGGGTTATATTTGCTATAACATATCAGTGTGTTTAAAAGCACTGCCTACTGACCAAACAGTTCTCCTGATCCTGGAGCTGTGCGAGCAGAAAGGGTCTCTTAGGACGATAAGAGTATCATTTTTACATGAGTGAATAACTCATCCTTCATCATCCTTCAGCAGCGACTGATTGAATCCCCAAAGCCTTCCACTTATAAGATATAAAAGTAAGCCTGCTTACCTCTTTGAATTACGGTTTTTAGATTTATTTTTCATTTGCACCAAAGCTCGTTTGACACTGTAAGGATTGCAGATGAAAGCATAAGGCTATTATTGTCAGACCACAATAAGAATACATCTGAGAAACTCAATTTGCACAGAATACGGTGGGTCTCTTTTAGCCAGCTGTCCTTCATGCTGTAGCCCGCATTATGTGTTTTACTTCTACAGTGTTTTATATTTTAGTTTGCTCTTTTTTAGAATATGCCTCTTGCTGCTGGTTGACTTTGCGATTGATCATATGCTGCAATCATAGCCCCCATCCTCACTAGAATAGGAAACCCTGGGTTTATAACCACCATTGTGTAGCCACTTAATGCGATTCAAGGCTTAATGAAACCAGATAACAAAACCATATCCTGGGTATGTTTAACTTAGGCTCTGCTGATTTGTAAAGCATCATGTCATTAACAAACTGGTCATCCAAACCGCCCTGGCAAGAACTGTTGGTTTTTTCCTCTCCGTGACCTTTTCTCAAACAAAAGCTAACAGATCAATCCCAGAGGTAGCTCTATTAGCTTTAAACAAGCACATGATTATCAGCTCCACTGTTTACCCACACTAATTAGAGCACTTCACAGTCAAGAGAGTTGTCTGCCAGTGTGTATGTCTGTGTCTGCGTGTGTGTGTGTGTGTGTGTGTGTGTGTGTGTGTGTGTGTGTGTGGACTCAGGATGGCCGCTAACCTCACAACAAGACTGCTAGAAGTGATACAACAACAGCTTATCCTCTCTCCACAGGAAGGAGAGAAATAAGTAATTGATTTTATTTCAGAGGAAGGAACTGTATACCTGGATAAGTAAGAGAGAGGCTTGTTGGTTAAGTGATTTATAAAGTCCAATACAGATGGCTGTTAGAAGTGGGCTGGAGGCAGCGGCACTCTTCAAGGTGTCTTTGAGTAAAGTTACCAGCGCAGCAATATTTTAAAGATGAGTACTAGCAAAAAGGCCCCGAAGAAAAACTATGACATAGCAGTGTAGGCCTTGTAACAGGAAATGAAAGAAAGAACCATATTCACCATATTCAAGTGGCAGCCATCTTCCTCTGACTTCAAGCGCAGACTGGAAAGCTCAATGCTATTTAATTTAGACTACTGTATTCAGGTTACCAAGTTGTACTTTTGGCATCTGACAATTGTTAGCATTCTGCTGCTTCATGATACACGAGCAACTCGAAACACAATGTATATTAAAGATCTGGAGCAACGTCAGGTCATATTTTGAGGTTAAACAAAATATTTGATAACCTATTAGCTACTGTAAGGCAGTGGCTAATGCTAGCAGTCAACCACTTACTAGCTAAGATTAGAACTTGCTAGGAAGTAAATTACTAGCTAGCATTACATCAGTTAAAAATGCACACATATCCTGTTGTAACTATTGTGTAACACTACCAAAAAAAGAAATAGCATTAAGCCACTTCCTAGCTAACTGTAATGTAAAGCTGCTTTCCCACTGGTCTAAACACCCAGCTTTTTTGCTTAGTGGGAAAGGTTACAATGGGCATTCAGACCCGGGTCAAATGACTCTGCAGTAGACCCAGGTTATTATCGCCTCGGCTCCGATCGGCATTGCTGGGAACACAATACCTGTGTTGATATGATAATCTCCGCCCCCTTTCCGGCGCGATGCTATGCTCCGTAGGTATCTTCTTCGACTCCTTGTCATCTCAGCTACAAATTCCGCCCGTCTCCGTCCAAGCAGCGCTCGAACATTGTTCCAAATTTGTTGGCACTCAGTTTATACACAGACTGAATCAGCAATAGATACAATAAAGACCTAACCACCGTAACATCTTCACTGTTTACTAACCCTGTCTCTGGGCGTTTGTGACATCAGACGGTGACGCAGCAGAAAAGAGGGCGACAGGAGGATGCTCCACTGGCAATGGGAACAGGGACAATCTGCATTTATAAATGGGTCTTCCCGGGTCTGAGAAACCTGCATCAGCACGCTAAATTTAGGTGGGAAAGGGGTATAAGATAGTTAACGCCTGAATGCTAACATGAGATGGTTGACTGTAGTTGAGGATTATTTCCCCCTCCAGATTACATCGTCTTTTCAGTTGCTGATCAATACAAATGAAATAAAATGATAATGATTTGTCAGATTTAATTTATACCTCCTCCAAAATCATCTTTATATTATCTCAACAGCATTAGGACTTCCTACCCGGAGCATGACTTGCAACATTACTTTTACAAAGAAAATGGCCGCCCTATGAATATGGTCAGCGACAGGCTTTACTAGGCTTGATTTAAATGCAAGCACAGAATTTAATCTCCTTCCAGAGAAAAAGGCAATTTGGTTGATGAAAACTTAATTTAAGACTTTAATTTAAAAAGCAGAGAATACTGAACATCTACACTTTCTTTGTAGTCGCCCTTCCCTAGCAAGAGATTTAACAGATACATTCGATACAAGAAGCATGCAGGTTTCTAGTCTGATGTATCTTTTAGAAATCAGGTTGTTTCTCTGAGTTTGGAGGACAGTCCGATCTAATAGTTAAATCCAGACACTAGAGCGGAGATTAGACCCTCTGATCCAATCATACTGTCTCTGAGAAATATGGTCAACCGTTCTATCAATATATAACTTAAACTCTATCTCAGGTAACCATTTGGTAATCTTTTTTTGTGATTTTAGAGTCATAAGAGCTATACATTTTCATTCACAGATAGTTTTATTTTAAGCTAGGGATATTATTCAGTGATTATTTTGTAGTGTTATCAGCTTCTAATATTACCTCTAACTAAAAAGATGCATTCAGTGCAAACTGCAGCCCATATTGCCTGTGGGACTCGGTGTACTCCCGTTGATTACAGTAACATAATCATGGTTTCATTGCACCCTAGAGGCCCTGTGTTACAGAAAATCCTCCCAATATGGCTGTAACACAAAGTAAGCCAAACCCACTGCACCTGCAGAGAAGTTTCATTGCCCTATTGCGTGACAAAGCAGAGACACATCAGTATTAATGGGAAGTAATGGCCTCAACATGCTAGTCAGGGACGTCAGCATGTTAAGACTAACAGCCCGTCCAAACCACTGCTGTGGAAATACCAGGCCTTTCTGGGGAAATGAATGAGAACATGTCCCGAGATTCTAGCCCAGACACAATTTGGTCTTTCACTTTAAGCATTTAACTCAGAGTGGACAGATGGTTCTAGAAACATGTTAATTTCTGAGCTTACAAGACAGCACTTTCTCAAAGGCAGCACACTTGAATCAAATATTAATTCTCTCTTCTCAAAGACCCCATGGCGTTGGTCTGCAGTGATGTCCATTCTGTTTGCCGTCGATTGGCTGGACAGAAGAGACCCTTTTGTTGGATCAAAAACACAGAGGGCTGCCTTTATCCGTGTGTGCATCATCCACCACATGCTTGTGCAAACACATGTGGTTTCTCACATGCATGTGTGCAACCATCACTTCAAACAAGTCGTAGTTGTAGCTGTAGCCCTTTTCAAAAAGGCCCTTTGATACTGCATGTAAGATCTCCTGCTCTGGGTGTTTGGCTGCTCTCCTCATGCAGCTATGAAGGACAGTCCATTTATTCATGTCCGTTCCCAGAGCCCCAGCAGCCCTGCTCCCCAACGCTCCCTCAAAGAGCATGAACAAAGGGCATATTCTGTCACAAGAGAGCAGAGAGCAGGCGAAAAGTGTGTGTGCATGTGTGTGAGCGAGAGTACATTAAAGTTGTAGTGAGAGACTGTGCATGCATAAAGTTGAATGGTTCTTGTGTGTATCTGTGTGTCTGTCATGTGCATATGTGACATCCGCTAACTCAAGGGGAATACCGCCCAGATATTCAGCCACTGTTCTCTGTAAAACTTTGTTCTGCACAAAGGGCCCGTTTCATGCTCGGCTCTTTAGAAACTTATACATCAAAAATGCGACGGGGTGGGTAATGGGCTGCATTGTGACAGACTCGCTCGGGGCTCTTTGTCCTTGGTTCGACTCATGGGAACCAGGTACTGTTGTGACTTGTGAGGCTCGTGTTTCTGGTGTCAGTCATATCAGAGTGTAAAATCCCACATTATGAACAGATACCATATGTGTGAAGTCATTGCGGGTCATTTTAGTTTTAATTGCCGCATGTCCCAAAGGGGCCGAAACTCTCAATATTCTCACGTACTCCCAGGGAACTTTGATGCCTTTGCTGAAGCTACTTTATCTTCACTGGAACTTTAAGTGTTGGATGAGTCATAGGGATACTTACTTATGATTTCAGAAACAACAGGAGTGCATACTTTACTAGATGGAAATATCTACTGTCTGTTTGTTCTCAGAGCCCCCCTACCAGTGAGTTAGACATTTCCTACAGTTTCATGTGAACAAAGATGATAGATTTTGCAATGACTTCAGTCAGTGCAGCACATAAGAGGCATGCTGTTCTCTATGTTTCCCATCCCTTTAAGATAACAGGAATGAAAGCAGCCATAGCAAGATTCCAGCCTTGACTGAAGTCATCGCAAAATCTATCATTGTTGTTCACGTGAAACAGTAGGAAATATAGGAAACAGGCACTCAGAACTGTAGCTTTGTTGTAATGAACTGTCACTAGTACATATGATGCGCCAGTGCCAACTGTTGTCAAAAAATGTTTGTGTCACAGTTACCAGAAGCCACGTTGATGCCTTCAAAGAGCAAAGTTTCAGTTTACTACCAAAGAAGACTTGAAAAATTTTCCCATTGGACTGTACCAATGATGATAACAAATAATGAATCATTTACCAGATAATCTGCCAAAAGTTTCTGATACATTTACCAATCCTTAGGTCTAACATAGGAGAGCCATCATAGCAATGATGATCAAATTCTGCCATTATGGGATTCTCGGTTTTGCTAAGTAATGATAGACGACATAAAGAAAACTGGAAACAAGACTAGGTCAAAACCTAGTGGCTGACCGCATCGGGTCAATGTGCACTTTTGTGGGACATGTTCCTTTTCATTGAAAATGCATGGAAACAGATTCGTTTTCACAACACTGGCATCACACACACGCATCTCACGCGTCGGAAATGTAGAGAATAGGAGGCATGCGATTTTTAACGCAAGCCGTGTGCGGTTCTCGGTCAAAATACACAATGAAAATAAATTGTGATGAGTCCTGTTGACCTCTGACAGCAATATTAACATCTTTTCCTGTCGTTAAAGTCACCGGCATGGAGAGTAAAGTAGGTCAACACTTTCGGTATGCTTTTTCAAAGTAAAAGCCCGATCTGGAATTCTGACTCCCCTCGTTGTACGCAATGCTTTTATTTTGAAGTGTTTCCCGGGCCGTTGTTGTTATTTCTTTTACTTTATTTGGCTCTGAAAGTACCGTCACTCACTCACTCTCTCACTCAGTCACATACAGACCCATGTGTAGGGCTGACCCCGGCAGTCAGCCAAAAAAATGCCTAGTAACACCATTCAATAAGGATAGACATGGTGTGTGACCTTGCCGAGCCGTTCCACTGCAAACCTTTTTCCCAGCTTCAGCTAATGCTCTCACAAAGCGAGTGAAGAGTTTTAAACATGATTACTTTTGCTATTAATGATTAATGATGAGCTGACAAACCTTCACATCATTGTATGTAAAAGTATGTCACAGCAATGTCTTTGGGATTTGTCATTAGGTCCAATAATAAATGTAATCTAGTAAGTGAAAATCAAGAGGTTAAATCCTGCCCTCGACTATAAATCTGTTCCTACACTGGAGGCATGTTTGGTCGGACCTTCACCTTCACGTAAAAGCATAAATCCAGTTTATATCCCAGAGGTACCAGCCTTGCTTCTACCATTACCAGAAACTTTGCTCTTCATCTATTGTTTATAGCACAACTCTCAGCTTCGCCTTCTTGAGAATTCACAAAGTTCACTTGTTGGCTCTTCGGGGACGTGTTCATGTTCGTGTTCTGAAATTTAGACTGAATCTGAAATTGCAGTTTGGTTAAAAAAAGATTTTATCATTAAACTTCTAACTTCATATAATTCTGCTGGGATCTCAACTCTGCTGGGCCAATTTCAACTGAACTTTTAAATACTTTTAAATAAAGGGGACACTAGTTTCTAAAATTAATGCACATTTTGAAGGCAGCATTAGACTCCCACTCTCCCATTTCTCAGCCCATTCACTGAACCCGCTCCATTTTTTCTTCTTTAAATTTAATTTGGGTGCGTGCTTGGGTATTTGGGGCTTCCTTTTATCTGAGCCGTGGCAGAATGAAAATGAAGGCTTTTTTCTGAATTTATGTAATAAATCCTAAACTGACTCATAACTCATATAGTTCATTCAAAAGTACAATACATTTCCGTCTTGTCGAGAAGTTCATTCTCAATTTAGATGAAATTATCCAAAGCATTGTGGCGCGCATCATTGTGTGTGCATGCTTCAGCAAACACGCTGTCCCTCTCTCTGCCAGGGATGAGCAGCAGCATTTCCCAAACCCTGTCACGTCGCCTCCTTGCCTGCATGTGCACACCTCTCTCCATCCTCCACCAGGCTCCATGCCTCATTCTGACCCTTCACAGGCTGCGTGCCCGTGGATAAAGGGAGAAAATTACACCGAAATAGGCCTGAAAACATGCTCAAGCACCTCTCCACAAAGCCAGCCATCTGTAATCTTCTTCTTGGCATTGTTTGGCACCCTTTCTTTTATTCCTCCTTTCTTTGTCTCCCTCCTACTGTTTTCGTAACACCACTGAGTCAGTTGAAATGTGGGCCACTTGTGACTCTGCTTCACACTAGTAGTGGTTTTTGCTTGAGGTTGGAGTGAGTCGTTTTAAAAGCTGTCGTGTTCTGGAGGAAAGTGCAGAACGCGTTCACGTAGTACCCCAGCGAGCCACTGTAAATCTGGGGATTTTTAAAGGACACGCAGAACAGCATTCATATTCATGCATGGTGATCAAATGTAAACGATTACCCGTAGGATTATGGCAGCAGCAGCAACGTTTTCTCTCGCTCCCGGATTTTAGCATCCTGACTCTTTTCCTGGCTGTGCAGGGCTGCAGTTTAAACATCAAAGCCGTAGCGACGGATTTTGGCTCAGAAATGCAACAAGAGCAGATATTTTGTAGTGTACTGCTCATCTTCCCTGACTCATAAATCTGTGTTCTGTAATTGCTGCCATATTTGATTTTTAGTGTTCACAAAAAGCACTTAAAGATGCATGATATAGGACATCAAATATACAGTACAAATTCACACAAGAAGCTATTTACAGCATCACAAGTGGAATACCAATTACAACTGCATGTAGAAGCAGCCCTCGTTTTACTTCACTTTATAGTAGGACTGCACTGTATAGAGCTTTTAATGATTGATAAAACAGCTGAAGACAAGCTGATGATGCATTATTTATCGATTCCGTCTTTGTTCACTGAGCCTGTCTTCATTGCCTCTTCCTCTGTGAGGAAAACAGTCAATGCCTAACTCCGCTCCAGCAACAAATCAATGGCAAGTCTTCCTGATCAAAGAGCGGGACACATCCTTAACACAACATCAGGCTATGTATGAAATATTTAGATGGCAAGAGGAAGACAGTAGAGCGAGAACAGGAGCTGCAGGAAGCACTGCAGAAGGAACAAGCTGACTCCCACTCAGCAACCTTCTCCTCCAGGTGGTGTGTTTGATGTGGGCTCGTAAATGTGCTGCTTAAATAGCTTTCGTTTACTGTTCTGTTCCACTTTTTCTCCTCTTTCTCCAGCCTCTTATTCTGACTGTAGTTCTCTCTCATAAGCGTTAGACATCTGTCCATCCCATAAGTAGTCTTGGCCCAAATATGACTCCCATGCTCAGAGTAATGATGGCTCAATAATCCATGTGTTCTCTGTGTTCTCTCCTTTTTTGGGTCTGGTGCTGTGCTATTTCTTAAATAGTACACTCACACTGGAGTTTTTCAGAAGATGAGAAAGTAGTGATTTATTTTGCTGCACAAAGTCTGGTTTGCACATCAAAAAAAGAAGGCTATTAGATGTTCTTTACAAATAAGGAGCTTATTAATAATGTAATAGAACTGAGCCAATGTTAGCATGTTGCATTCAGGCTATGCTTTCATCTGTGATGAGATACTGTTCACTGGAACAGCTTGCTCCCATACTGAAGAAATAAACAATGAATCATTTCAGACTTGCATTACATTTACATAAAATTAACATAACACTATAGAGATGTAATTGTTATCTGTCTGGTGAGATGGTGGTTACTAGAGTTATCTGATACCAGATTGGGAGGTAAAGAAACTACTTTTATAGCATCTCATCTACTTAATCTACAGAGAAACAGGTTTAGCTTTAGCTCCAAACAAAGTAGCAGGGTGTCATCATAAAGTGGAGCACACCGAGAACATATGGTTAATTAAAACATAATGCAGCAGTCGAAAATGAGCTGGTGGCATTTCTTTTGATAAAGATACTCTTTGAAACGTGCTAGCTCTGCAGCCCAGCAGCTAACAAAGCTCAGCTGTGAGTGGTTACAGACTAGCTTAACGATTATCTGACACAGCGTTAGAGGAAGAGCAGCCAGTGGCTTAAAGATGCCGATACAGCTGAGTTACCTGCTAAATAAAACATAGGCTGACCTAGCAAGATAATGCGCTAAACACATAGCGCTCCAAGCTAACCATCAGTGTTACCCCCAACATGTGCTGTATTTCTAAAGTGCCAGTGGCCCAATTATTTAAGTTTAGTTAGAGTAAAGATTAATTCTTAAGGCATGTTTTTCAAATATGCAATGGATACATAAAATGTCTTTTTTGATTAGACTACATTTTCTTCACTACCTCCCAAAGCGATTGAGAAATGCTGAGTTTGTAGATGTGAGTGTGGTTGAAAGCATATTATCAAGTGTGAATTAAGTGGGTGGTTTATTGTGAAAGTGGATGACCATGAGCAATTGTTAGCAGCTAGTGTGCTAGCTGTTAGCACAGAAAATGTCTTGTTACACAATCCACCGCATTACTGTGTAGAAAGGATGCCAGGAGCATATACAGAACATGAATATAACGAACACTTATTACAAGAGAAAGAAGTATTGAATAATATATTTGTATGAGATACTGATAACGATTTACATTATGAATTTATAGTAGTTTAAATAAGACATTCTGTGCATTAAGTAGTATGACACCTAAAATTAGACTCATTTGAGAGGCACTTCTATAAGCTGATGCTTCATTCAAAGCTGATGGAGGAGTATGTGCTCTGCAGTAATGATGCCCCGGTGAGAGTTTGAGCATGAAGAGAGGAACAGCTGCTTGGTAGAAAGCCATTGTTTTTGTGTGTTTGGTTAAACCACAGAAATATGCACATTCGGCAGCAGGGGAACAACAACGCTGTTTGTGCAGCTTGTTTAGGCTTCTGCTCGTTCCAAGGAAGTCCTCCGCACATGACTGATGTGTCAGATTGTGATAAGATCTGTCACAAAAATCATTATCTCATTGTTGACAGTAGTGTAGTTGAACATGTGATCGTGCAGTAATTGTCCAAGTGATTCTGTGTTGTAGGTACAGTGTGTTTGAGAGGCAGAAACTGAAAAGATTTATGATTTTTACAACCGGTTTAGCATTAAAGCTGCTCTCCCAAGCGACCTCTCAAGGTCACACCACTCCTACACAGAATAACAAATAGGGCAGAGTTTTTTTGATCCGTATTAAAAAAGCGTCTACAGAAACTCAAACTGGGAATAATTCTCTTTAAATTTAGAACAAGGTTGCTTTTTCTTGTCATAAGTCATAGTTGTTGGTTTTGTCTGGGAACTCTGCAGCTCATAGAATAAAGATCAGCTCAGCAGCTTTGCAGGTTATTAGCGTAGCAGCCAGGCTAAAGATGGCCCTGTCATGAAAGGCAGTTCTGCTGCTCTGTGGCTGAATTCAGCAATGCTAACAGATTCTGAGCCTGACTTTGAGCTAACTCTGTAAAGTTGGAGGTTCTTAGTTAAAAGGCGAGCCCTGTCCTCAGAGTACAGATGCTACAGAAAGCCTTGGAGCTGATAATTAAAAGTGCATCCGACTGAGGAAAAAGAGTCGACAGTCATTAAGGTGAGAGGTTCGGCCTTATTGAACAGTCCACACAGGGACTGAGACCTGGACGTAGCTGGCGCCCCATTACAGAGGAGGTTGGTTATGAGCCACGAGTGCACAGCACAGTCCAAGTTCATTAAATCATCCAGTCCCTCTCATTAATTTTACAAAGCTAAACTCATAATGTAATTTAGTGCAAATGTCAAGCTCAAGAGCGAGGAGTGACTACAGCTCACTCATACAGACGCTGCCACATTTACAGAAGTGCACAGGATGAGAGGTGTTACGACTGCTGTAAAGAAAGCTCTATTTTTTATGAATTCTCAGAACTTTACGACTAACTTATAAATAAATGTCTCATAAAATGTTATATAGTTCCAAAGAAAGTAAAGCTCTGTAGGCTTGTAATTCAGTCTGTAATGGTAATTCATCAATGTACCAAACAATTTGATTTCACAACACTGCATCATATTAATAGGTCCATAAATTTAGACCATAAATTTGGTCTCTTATTGGAGAGTATAAGAGTGTCGAGACAAGACACGATTTTCTCCATAAAATGTACATAAAGTGCAGTGATTAAATACAGACCCAGCTAATGACATGACTCTAATCTATGCATGCAAGCACAAAGAATACAAGACAATTTACCAGTTTTTTGTCCGTAAAACATATGAGTTCCGACCAAGTAATCTGATTGGATAAGAGAGTGCTGATATAGAGAACAATCACTAGGACTTTTCACTGTGTATCACTCCGCCTCAGCCAGGTGTTCTGAACACTGTTAATTAACGTTACAGCAGACCGTGTATGTCTTCATTGATCAAGCTGGTACCTCTGAGGGCGTTTTCACATTAGATATGATTTCTTCGTACAGTACCCGAGTACTGTTGCCCCCCCACCCCCCACCGGTCAGCTTTCACATTAGTCATTTCGTTCCGTACACTTGCAGTAGGACTCTGAAGCATTAGGTGGCGGTAATGTACCTTAAAAACAAGGAGAAGAAGAAGAGGAGTATCATCAACTACGGAACATTGTTTATGTTGTCGTTTCAGTGTAGAAAAGCATGTGAATCACATGATCCCAAGCCCATATAGTGGAGCCGACCTTCATACTATGCCTACTATTATTCATATTTTGGAGAAAATCTCAAGAACAACCCTCTCGCCTACATTCCTACGGTATCAGCCCTAGCCGTGCAGTTCAGAGGATGAGATCGGCAGTGCTGCGTGCATACGCGGATTTCGGAGACATTATAAGAAGCAGTCCACTTCTGTGTTTTGGTACAGTAGCTTTCCACCTGATGCGTAATGTACCCTAGTACACATGAACCGTACTCGAGACCACCTTTTCAAGTGGACGAAGGTACGGATCAACGAACCGTGCCCGAGTACGGTACACAGTATTCACACTAATGAAACGAACCGGACTTTGGGGTCAAGTGTAACCTGGGCCCGGGTCTCTACTGTGAAAGCCCCCTGAATCACACTGCAGACTGTTATTTCAATGGTTGATGGTAAATTAAACCTACAGATCAATGTACATGATAAAAAAAAAAACAGCTGATCTGTGGTAACCAGTAGACAGAGTGCAGGAGAATGTTTGGGTTGCTTGGCAACAAACGTCCAGTTTCAGTTAAGTTGTGGAGCTAGTTGAGTTGGTGGCGCAAAAAGTAATCTACTAGTTTACTACTATTTGCTGCTTGTTTAACTGTTGTATAAAAGCAATATCACACTCGAGGTTGTGATGTTATACTGAATATCAGCACGGCTGTGATTATCTGCGAATCCCAGCCATGATCATATTCAGCGAAACATCACTCCGTCTCTTGTGATATTGCTTAAAGAATAAGAGAATTCAGTAAATGACCCAAACTATTTTCATTTTATTTTTTATAGTGTTGATATTTTATTTTGAAAAAACACACACTATCCTTTTTCTACAGGCCAGCAAAAAAAAGCACTGTGAGTTTTAAAAAAAAGACCTGCTTTCCTCATGCTGGGAAAGATTGTGATGGTTGACGTACAATGTTTGTATTCTGCTGCGAGTGAGGTCATACCAGGAAACGTGGCGAGGATGTGTGAGTTTCCCTGGCAATACAAAGTGGCTCCTGTGTGTTGTGGTGGAGCTGATAATGAGCATGGATGTGTGTGTTGTGTGTGCTGAGCTAATTCTGGAAAAGGCAACCAACGCCCTTTCTCATAAAACCGATGCCCCAGGGTTTGAAAGAGTGTCCCAACAAGTTACCACCAAACTCTTTCTAGCAAACTTTATGACATCATGACAAAAAAAGACGGCAAATCCTTTCTGGAATTTCTTTATGGCAACACCAACTTATTGATACTGTTTGTTGCTTTGCTCTGTTGCATCAAAGCCCTGACAGTTAATTTATTGCCTGTATTTGAAAATGAATGAGTGGAGTGAGCACAGCGACAGCCTCTGTTCAGGCAGGATAATTGAATGAAGTGAACCAGTCATCACTCTTGTCCTTTGTGTTTTATTTGAGCCAAACTGTGTCAGCGGGGTTCAAAACTCATTAGCCTGTGTACGTTACACCGCCGACATTATCTGTGTGTGATCCTCCCTTTTGGCATATTAATAGTTGATTTGTGATGGCCCAGAAAAGGGAGCCATTTTAATGTGATCAAGATGGATAGGGTGTTGGCGGAATATTTAATGGTGTTTGTCAAGTATTAAGTGGGTTTGTGACCAGAGAGTGATCACCTCCAGCATTTAGACTTCATAGAAAGTGGTTAGAAAAACTAAAGGACAGCTCATGTCAATTGGCGAGCAAACAGTAGAGGTCTGTGGCTGTACTGGGCGGATCCCGGTGGCCACCTCCAGGAAACTGTGGTTGTGAGTCGTGGAAAAGTACTCACAACTTGTGAGCTACTTGTCAGCTGACTCTTCTTGAATGGATTACAGAACTTAACATCTATCACACAACCAGGACGACAGAAATATGGGTGATGCCCTAGCATGATTTTTGGGTGTCCATCCTTCAAGTTGGACTTCCATAACTTTGCTTTGTCCTTGTAATCGATACGTGGACAATTGGCAGGGTAAATAAACATAATATAAAATGTTGAAATGCACACAGCATCAGGGTTTAGAGGAATCTCATTCACTAACAGGTTCTTGAAATTTCATGGTCGCGTCTTATCTGCTTGCGATCAGAAAGGCCTTTCATCTACATCAAAGGTTTCTTTCTGTTCAACACATGTTGCACAGGGTAAGCTTTATTTGCTCACAACGACCACTGGCTAATGTGGAAAAAAACGATCCATTTTCCAACACCAATTTAGAGTTTTACTTTTGATCTAGGGTCTCTCCAGCACTGCTAGTGAAGTTTTAAGGTGACAGAAAACACAAACCAAGGTGAAGAATGGTGAGTTATTTATCTCGAAAGAATTATCCCATTGTGCAACACTTGAATTAAATCTGAGCTTTAACAATCCCTTCACTTTTTGTCTGATGATTTGACGCTACCAATTCTTTCCCCACTATTGTCTGTTTTTCACAGCAGGGTAAGTAACAAGCAAATATCAACAAGTTGGATTGTGTCAAATCACTCTGCCTCGACAAGAACATATCTATGACCTGAAAGAAATGGAATCCCTGAGATATTGTATTGGTTTTTATTATATATTGGATATACAGGCAGAGAATTGAGGGCTTATACAATAACTTTTCTACCAGTAAGTGATGGAAGTGAAAGAGAAAAGCAAGTGGACGAAAGGAGAGTGGAATAAGAATGGAAGTGCTATTTTGATCACAGGTTGATGACAAATCTGTTTCCGAGTTCAATTGATATTTCTCTTTGTATTGAGATGGACCACCGGCATCACCAGCCCTATTAATTGTTGTATGAATGTGCTGACCCCTAACTTTGATTGGCACAACTGTTTCCATTCAGAGGATCCAAACAGTTTCCCTTTGGTTAAAACATTGGGAAGAGCAAAGGGTACATCAACTTCTATCGTATTAGATGGAGGATAGGATGTCTTGTTTGGGTTGCTGCAGGGCATTGCTACGAGCCATTAGGTCCTTTTAGAACAGTCGTGAGAGCTGTGTCTGTATTCTCAGCAGGAGGCTGAGCATGTTTATAGTGGCTGTTTGACGCTGCCATGGTTGTCCCTTGTCACTGGGTCCCTTTTTGATCTAAATAGACAAGATTTCAAGGCCCAGCCGAAGGGAGGAGAGTGTATTAAGTTGGGGTCTTCTAAAATCACTTCTCTGTCCTCTGCAGATGGTCTAAACCTGAAGGCAGAGCTTCAAATTAACCAGACAGTCTACCTTTAAACCTTCAACTATGGCTTTGGCTTTGGGCTTTAGCTCATGACCGAAAGAACAGGACTTCAAAAACAAGCAGAGAAAAGTAGTCCCCTCCTAAGAGTGTATGGCCTAACCCTCAGAGATAGAGTAAGGAGTTCAGACATCCAGAGGGAGCTCGGAGCTTAGCCGCAGCTGCTTCCTTGAAAGGAGTTAGTTTAGGTGGCCTGGGCCTCTGATAAGGATCCCTTCTGGGCACACTTTGGAAGTTCTTTTGGCACGTCCAACTGGTAAGAGACCCCCGGGTAGTCCCAGAACAGGCTGGAGGAATTATATATCTCATCAGACTCGAGAAGGCTCAGGATCCCTGAGGAGGAGCCGGAAGACTTAGCTGGGAACAGAAATACCCTCTTTAACCTGCTGCCATTGGGAAGAATGGATGGATGGATGGAAGTCGTCAATCAGTAAAGCAATGTTTGATCAAATTAATGCATGTTGGTGGAAACTTTCAACTCACTATTTTACTGTGCTACAGTTTCTAGAAAAAGACATCAATGGTGGGTTTGGGAACACGTTGACAGATCTATATATAGCTCCTCATAGTAACGTAATATTCATAATTCTGGCAGGTTGGACCCAAATGGCGTCCCCCTATTGAAATATATGTGTTATGATTGGATCTCATTCTGTTCTGTTGGAGGTAATGAGGGCCTTTTCTCCATCTCATCAGTTATGTTGCAATTTGGCTTGAACTTCAGTTGAGAAGCTTTCCACCTGCAGTATCTCACATTGTCTTTGATTGGCGAGGGGACGTGATAAAAGCATCAATCAACAAAACCAGTGCACCAGGAAATGCAAGGTGTATTGCCAAAATCTGTTGGGCAAGATTGTCAATTGGTTGAATTTACATTTAAATTAGTGTTCTCCCAATCCATGTCGTCTGTGCGAGGCTGTAAGATTTGCTGTGCATTTTCTTTGTACATCTGCTAATTGATACTACAGCTCAGATAGGCCATTCTCCCCTGTCATTACTTAGCACGAGCAGATGGTTCATTTATGCTGGTACAGACTCTAATCTAACATTTACATTTAGATATAAGAAATTAACTGGCACTAACATCCAGAGCTGTTAGAAATGAGTCCAATTATCGAAGTACCAATGATTATGTATCATAAAGATCTTAAATGTAGAAAAGTAAATGAAAGAAACAGTATCAAGAAAAGTGTGCAGTGGGAGTTTTGTTCATTCCTACTATTTTTAGAGTGACTTGGTTTCATAATAGCTATGTGCCTTGCATCACTTTGTCACCCATTGACAGGCCTCTTCTCCTTTTACTGTCTCTTTTTAGGCGACCATTATGCTGACGTGTGTATTGATGCACATCAGTGATTAAGAGACAGTGATGGTGGACAACAGAGGGAGGAGAGATTGGCAGCATGCAAGCCACTTTGTTCATAATTAATCATGATTTTGTTAGCACACCTCATGTGAATTAGTTAATATGCTAAATAATGAGCTGTATTGAAAATTAATGAATGTTTTGGGTGATTTATACCCGTAATTCATTATCAGTGTGCAGCAAATAGAACCTAATTGAAAACCATGAATTAAGCGATCACTCAGATGTACCCAGCTTATTGTTGGAATAGCTTCAAACTGTGATTCTTGTTGTTTCAGCGACACAGAAACATTGAAATTGATTAAACTTTGCATAATGTGGCGCTGGGTTAGCTCAGTGGTTAAGGTGCGCGTCCTCATGCTTCGAGGCACAGCCCTCGATGCAGCGGCAACAGGTTGGACTCCGACCTTCGGCCCTTTGCTGCAGGTCATCCCCCACTCTTTTTTTCACACCAAATCTATCCACTATCCTGTCGATACAGGGGAAAAAAGCCCTTGAAAAAAAAAAAACTCAACATTTGGTGAGTAATAAAACATGTCACCAAAGCCGTCATTATAATCCTAGTCCTTACTTTTACTGTTTTCAAGTCACTGAGTTGTTAAGAAAATCAAGGGAATTCAATAAGATACAAGTAGTGTCAAATTAACCCAAACAGCTTGTGCACCAGCATCAAAAAGCTCAAGTGTAGCAGAATTGTTCTTAGTTTTTAGTGAATATTTCAAATCCCCTATTATCCAGGTATTGAGCTTTACAATCTGTATGTATTTTCAGCACAGCTGCTCGGCACACTCTCTCTTGCCAAGTCTTCCTCTCTGACGGTCGAGGATGACTCACCGCAATCCCTGCTGAACCGGTTGGGAACAATAGCTTATTAGGAACCCAATGATGAGCCATGTGTTCTGTTTTCTCAGATTATTTTACTCTGACAAAAAAGTCAAACTGCACCTGGCCGGCCCTCGAGTAAACAATGCACTGATTGTCCTTGATGGGGCTTGTTGTGTTGTCTGCCTCTTGTTGCCTCGGTGCGGCTGCTTTCTGGTGTCAAAATGAAACTGCAGCCTCTCTGAGGACTCATGTGAAATTCTGAATATCAAACCGGAGCAATTCTGTAAAACGGTGAACGATTTCCATTTATTTTTTGAAAATAGTGTTTTGACGGAATCTGTGTCCCTGTTGGCTTAACACACGTCTGATTTGGGGCGCAATTGGTTGCTGAACTGCTTGTCTAGATGACACACAGGCTTGTCTGTTAGAAGGATTATTAATGGAAAACTCAGCTTCCAGCACCTACAATATAACACCAAGTTTGTGTGTGTGTGTGTGTGTGTGTGTGGTGGTGGTGGGGGGTTTAAACATTTGTTCGTTCAGCGTGTGCATCTGCCGCTGACTGTTGCTAGTCATTGCAGCCGTCCGCAGCCTACTGTGAAATGATTGTCTGTTTTTGACTCAAACATGGCTTTCATGGTAGTCTGACTTGTTTTCTCATTATCCTCCTCCCCAAACATCCCCTCCTCTCTTTTTCTGCTCATTACGAGTCGTCTGGTTTTCACCTCGTTTTATCCTCATCCCTTTCTCTCATATGTCTCCATCCCTCCCCTCTCTTTCTCTCTCTCTCTATTGCCATCTAACTGTGGGTCTCTCTCTGTCTCCCTCTCCAGCCTGTCGTCGTCCACAGCGGTGCCGCTCATTGCTAACTAGGCTGCCTCCGAGCCCACAGGTACGTCCCCTCCCCCTCCCCGTCCTCCCCTTCCTCCACTTCATGCTCTATTTTTAACTCCACTCTGCAGGATCCTTCCCCACGATTCTCCCTCCATAGCCCCGACACACATCTCTGTCAGCTCCTCTCTACCAGTCCAGCCAAGTGCTGGGAGGCTGTAGACCAATACCTGTTTAATGATTTATGTCCATGCACGTTTTATTTTTGTTTTTCATTTGTGGAAAAAGTGTTGTCTTGACATTATTTTAAATATGAATATTGAGTGGCGCAACGCATTCTTTTTTCAGATTACAACATTAGATGCTTTTTCAGCTGGTGACCTGGCCTATTTTTCTTGACATATTTTTAGTCCGATTTTTAGTCCAATATGATAGAATGGGGAGGTGAGGCAGAGGATAGGAGGGAGGAAATGACCAAGGTCTTGATTTGGAATAGAACACAATATGTTTAAGCCTCTGGAAATTTGTTATGAAATGGTTAAAATGCACATTGCAAAGTTAAGAGTCTCAGTAAGCATCTATTAAAATCAACCCTCAATTCAGGAGGGGCGCTGTTGTTGTTCCCTGAGCCAATCACAGCGTATTGGTTGAGTGTTGGAGTGGTTAAAATTAGCAACTGGGCCCCATTCAGACCGACGAACATGGCGAAAGAGCGATGCAGAGTTGGCCTTCTGGTGCCTCAAACTGGGTAGGACAAAATAACCGGCGGTTAGCATGCTAGCGCAGCAGTAACTGGCGGTTAGATAAGATAAGATAATCCTTTATTTGTCCCACAACGGGGAAATTTACAGTGTTACAGCAGCAAAGTGGATAGTGCAACATTACAATAAAGGGTATATAAAAATAAGTAACTAAAGTGTATCCTAAATCATATGTACAGAGCTAATAAGATAATACGCAACAGACCAAAAGAAAAACTAAGTCAGCAAGTGTACAGCAAGAACAAATGAACAAATGGACCATCTGATGTAATAATATATGAGCATGCTAGCGCAAAGCTAACCGTGATGCTGTCGGTGTTAGCTCAGCGGGGTGTCCGTGTTCTCGCACGAGAGAGTGAGAGTGAGCTTCTGGTGACAAAGAGCCCAGGAGGAGGGGCCCAGTTTGAATGTGTTGACAAAATGCGAGGAAAAATCCTCCTTATTATACCTTTAAGACTGACAGACACCTCCCAGCTAGGCACATCACAATGGTGCATGTAGCAAGTGCAAAATCAGTGGATTGCCATCTGAAAATATGGTCACTGGTCACTGAATGGTGACTTTCAAAGTGCTTTGCCATCCAGATCAGAGTTAGCTGTTAGCATACACGTGCACGTTAGCTTGGAGATACCCCTATTTTTTGTCAAGACTATGGTTGCATTGCTAAAAGATAGCTCTGCAGCGTTAGCTAGTTCAAACTGAACTAGCCCGCCGATTCACAAAACCTGTACAGAAAAGTAGATCATCAACAGCCCGAACTAAACTCAGGCAGCCGAAAAAAAGACAACAACGGTGTAAACTTCACAACAAAGCAGGAAATACTTGGCTAAAGGACGAAGCTAACGCTCGGTGTAAACAGCCGAATAGCTTCCGCGTGACTTTTTCTTATGATTGCATCATTGTCGTAAAAAATACCAGAGCATAACGACGCCTATTTCAACCCAATATAGGTGCAATGTACAGAAACTTTAATACAATTATTACAGTTTGGATTGAAACTAGTTTCTAAGTTTTATGTTGCTTATTATTATGCACATTAAACCCTGAATCACATCGCTAAAAGGCTATATAACCATAACCTGCAGAGAGCTACATTAACTTACATTAGAGGCTAACAATGATGAGTGTTATCTGCAGGTATGTTCATTTATGTCCAACATGGTTTGCTTTGTTAAGCTGCCACCTCTCCTCTCCTCTCCTTTCCTTGCATGGAGCCTGGCAGCCGCCTCAGCCCCCCACTGAGCGGAGGCATAATGCACTTGTTGGATTGTAAAGCTGAGGTCCGGAGCCTCGTCAGCCTTTTGTCTTTTAAGACTGCTCGACAGGATTTTCCAAGTGTACATCCTCCTGACAAGAGCTTACAGAACTTAACCTCCTCCAGCGGATGAGTACCACGCTCTCCAAGCTCCCTGTGTTTGTGTGAAAGAGCATATTGTCTTACATACAGGTTGAGCGAGGTGCTGAAGTGTTTTTACACTCCTGTGATGGTAAAGAAAAGCTTTAAATGGATTGAATTGTTCCAAAACCCTGATAGCAAAACTTTCCCTGAGTCACTTTCTTATTGTCGAGAGTTTTGTGCATAATTCATGTTTAAGAATAAATATATTCCTTCTTGTGAAAGTGGGTCAGAAGATCTCTATTGCAGAGACTCACTTTATTCCCCCGGCAAACACAATGTCTCATTAGTATGATGCAGCATGCAGATGCAGCTCTACGAGTTTTTAAGGTGGTATTGACTGGTGTCTTACCCCATCAGAGCAGATCTGTAATAGACATAATGTCAGCTCATTCATGCAGCACTGATTCTAAGTGATATGCTTTCTTTTGAGTCGTCGTCTCCCTTAGGCTTGGATGGCTTAATGGAGGGCACAAATAACAATCTATTTTTCTTCTGAACAAGGCGTTTGGTTTGTCTTTGATGTGAAGCATTTACATCTAATATGAACTTGATCAAGGTTGTGTTTGATACCAAAGGGAGGAGGGACCGAGGGAAAGAAAGGGTAGATTGTGCTCATTTAAAAGCCATTGAAGCCGGGCCTCTGCTATTGGCAAGCATTGTTTTTTAATGATGGCCTCTCAGGGACAGATTACACTTTAAATACATGCTGACTTAAAAGATGAATTTCCATTTTCCTTGTTGTCTGAATCAGACAATTGAGAGGGCTGGCTGTGACTGAGATAAACAACATTTTGTCAGCCTTAAACACACGTTCTGCCTCGATAATGATCCTCATCTGTGTTCCCAGACGTGCCATTTACAGCTCAGGACAGACCGGCCTTGCAGCATTCCTCCCCGATTCTCCCATGCAGAACCCACACAGGTATACGCACGGCGGCGAGAGAATCCATTTGTCAAACCCGCAGTCCTTCACGGCTATAGACAGCCACTGTCAATGGCAGGCTTTTGAGTTATTACGAGCCTTACCCAAAGAAGCATGCGGCCTGTTTTCAGAGAGGCTTTAACACACAAGCAGGCACTCAGAAATACACACACACATTAACTTTCCTCTCTCCCTGCCTGCCTCCCCCGTCGAGGCACATCACACACTCTTCAAGTGCTGAGTCTTTGCCTGTCAAGGAGACACACTCGGCAGCAGATGCAATAGGCCAAGTAGCGGCATGCTGAGATAATGTACACAGCAATGCTGCCAAAGTTGTGATGTTGCATGCAGCATTGAGCCTCGCTTTGAATGAACGGCAATCATTCCTTGCTTCTCCCTTTCACATTTAGAAACATGCACAGTTGGAGCATTAGATTGAAACACGCTCTTCAACAATCAAGTGTATTTAGCATGTAAACACATGTTGTTTTCCTAAATTAGTGATCACAACAGCAGAAACGCCACTTAAAGGATGATTTAGCGACGTTTCTTTCTCTGATTTTTCTGTCTGACATATTTTGGGTAAAAGCAGGAGACCCAAGTATCCGTATCAGCAGGAGCTTTGTAATTTGGCTCTTCTTTATGAGCCACAAGAGTCCCTCTGTCTCTCATCTCTCTGCTCCACTTCTCTGCTCTCCTCCTCCCTCTGATTTCTCTTCCTCACTCATCTTCATTTACTCCTTCGTTTTTTGGGGGGCCCTGGCAAAAGCATAAATAGATTATTAATCATAGAGGGCTTTATTTTCTGTTTCCCACTCATTGCACTTTCATTACCATTCCTCTCCTCTTGTCCAATCCCTCCTCCCTACTCTGGCGAACGGCCTCTGCCGACAGAGCTACCCTGCCGCCCGGCTCGGCCAGGTACAGCACAGGATGAAAGGCTTGCAGCCAGAGCTCTCTTTCAAAGATGCCTTCTGCTGCATCCCTGCTCTCCACGGGCACACGGTCGCCCCTGCCAGGCAGACGGAGAGAAAGAGGGCAGAGGAAGGAGAGAGGGAGGGGAGTAAGGAGAGGGAAAGATTACAAGAGAAACAGCAACAGGAAGTCGAGGAAGAGAGTGCGAGATTAAGATGTGTGTGACTCCAGATGCGGAAGTTGCACCTTGTTTCTGCAGACGATCAAACGCACTCGGGCATCCAGGGGAAGATTTGCGCCCCTGCTTTCACTTTGCTTCCAGTTTGAAGCTCCTCTTGTATATCCGTACTGAGCATGGAGGCCGCCATGGGACCAAAAGGTGTCTTTGAAAGTGTTCCTGACATGTTTTCATCATCTTGGAGTCACACTAAGGTCTGAGTTCAGTTGAGGAAGAAGCATCTTGTGCTTCCAAGAGAATCCAGTGAACGCCGTCCCTTAAGGTGAAATTGAAATAGCTTACTCGGCGTCAGAGCCAAATCAAGTCAGCACTGATTTCCTTTTAGTGTTTTTCACACTGAAACACATAAATCAAAGAGTAACAAGTAACATTTTTGTTCCTGTCAAAAAGAAGATTAATTTCTTGCGAGAAAACTAAATGTAGACTTATTTGTTGCAGCATCTAGCCTGGGGATCAATTGTAAATTCCTTCTTTAAAACTAATCAATGGGACGTGCTGAGTCCCCACTTCAAAAGATATTGGCGCACCACACAGGAAATATGTCCTGCCAACGCTCCGCTACATGGCAGAGCTCCAGAGTTAGCATTTCATTCTACTCAAAATAGTCCCCCCCTCAGCGGCCTAACAGTTTTACTCGACCAAATCAAAACAGTCCAAACAGACTTTTATTAGCTGCTGTCAGAAAAGTCATCGCCTTGGAATAATTGAAAACTTTAAGCGTGAAAAAGAGATTGCATTCGCCGTCAGAATACAAATTTAAAATAACCATCCTTGATAGCATTCTCCTCTGTGATTTGGATGGAGGGCAAGCAGGCGCTGTAGTATACCGACATAAATCTCATCTGAAGACAAGCAAGATAATGCAGTGTAGGTCTGAGCCCAGAGATTTAGCCTCTGGATGCTGCAGTGACAGGAGATACTGAGGGGAGGTAGAGCGGGCAGTAAAACAACTGACAGTCGGTCATTACGAAAGACGCAGGTGGGCAAAAAAATCCATCACGCCGAGACTGGCCCGGACTCTGACAGATGCCTGACGTCTGCCTGATGAAGAGCTCCGCTGTTCCTCAGAGCGATGAGGAGGAGGAGGAGGGGAATAGAGGGGAGAGTAGATGAGTTGGACGATAGGAGGAGGAGCTGCGGAGGAGGAGGTGAGTAGTAATGAAGTCCTGAATCAGGGCATCAGCAGAAAGAAGGGTTGAGCTACTGTATATGTTAATGAAGAGATATGGGGAAAAGTTGAGTCAGTGGTCAGCATTTCATGGAGTAAAAGGAGAAAAGATAAGAGGGGAGGAGAGGATAAGGAAGGGCAGGTTAGGAGAACAAAGCTGGAGACTTTTTTCGCAGCACCTGAAGTCAAGCTGTCATTGGACGTGGCTACATTTAGCGTAACAGCACTTTAACAAGACTGCGTGCAGGTTTCAAAGCAGGCCCGAGCCTGTGTTTTGACAACACCTTTATAGGCTATTTCATGGTGTCTGCTCAAACTGTATGAGAAAATATCCCAAGTGTGAAATTCCACTGCGTTGTTGGCCCGCTCTCAATAACTCAGAGCACTTTATTTAATTTTTTTGTCAATTTTCTCCTCATTTAAAAAGTGTGATATCAAGGTAAATTCTCCACGCCGGGGTAATGTCTGGGTTATAAATGTGCTTTTAAAGGTCGACCAAAGTCCACTGAGACTCTTTTCAAACAAGCTCCGCCGCTGTAACAGTTTCAAGGGAAATGACTGCAATCAAAGGGAACTATTTTATCATACATTCAGCTCCGTCTGCGATACGTGACCTCGATTAGCCAGACCCATCACAAATTCAAATATGAAACCGCTCAGTTCATGCTCAATTTCCAAAGAGTGTAATCGCCGGGCTCGGACCAGAAAGGCTAATGGATGCAATTGGATAGACCTACATCCAATCAGAGCAACAAACCGTGTGAGGTACTGAGCCGTGCAAGACTTATAGAAACATCAGCAGGCAGAGATGAGCTTTGATGGGGTAGCATTTACATACCTGAGAACAAATGATGCTGTTTAACTATTTGAATGTGAAAGTAAAAGGTGTTTTAGTCACTCGACTGAAATATTTGAATAAAACTAAAAAGACTGTGGTTGACTCTTGACTTGAAAGTTCCGAAAAAGTCTGTTCAAACTTGTCAAAAGTGTTTCATGTCCTTGTCGGACCCCTTTCTTTACTGCAGAGCAATGAGATATAACTGCAAATGGGTTGTTATGTTTACAGAGCATTAAGGGTGTAAGTAACACAGTGAGGTTTTAGCTTTAAAAACGGGATTGCCTCATAAAACAGTTGCTTGTGATGCTTGTTTGGCTTTATTACTGCCTTAAGCCAATGTTGCTTTATTTCCTGTTTTAAATAAAAAACACGCTTTTATTTTGAAAGAACATAAAAGACGCACTGCGCATCGTAAAAGAAACGCCAGTGAGGTAAAACACTTTGCTCCAATTAATAAATATTCTTCTGTATTTCTGTGTGTTTTGTAACCAGCTACTAAAGTGATTTTTCTATAATCTTAAAATCATCAGTTAAAGTGTCTGACCATCTTTCGGAGAGATGCTACAAATGCTATCAATGTGAGCCCAAGCATTTCAGAGCAAGTGCCCCAAGACAACATATTAAAGTTTTAGTGTTAGGGCAGTCAGGGAACACAATGATCAAAAACAGACTTCCCATATCTTTGCTCGTCTTGCACAGTCAGGGTAGAGATGTCCTGAAAAAACAGTTGTCTCTTTGCTTGCAGTTATTTTGCAGAATCATTATTTCTGACAGTCTTTGTTCACGCTCAAACTGTCTTCCAAGGAGCCGCAGGTCACTTCACCACACCCTGCTTTTAGAGCTCATTCACCTGAAGTGAACAGGTAGGAATACACCCCATCCTGACGGTTGTCAGGACAGCTGAAAGTCAAGTGGGATTATTGTCGACTTCTCACACGACATGCACGACCACACCTCGCATACGGTATGACGAGCATGTCAAGGGAAAACACCTCAAGCTGTGAGTTTCCTGACGTCTCTTTAAAAAATCATGAGGTCATTCGCCGCTGAACCAAGAATTATGAAATTACAGAAAGTGAGCAGGGCGTGCAATCAGTGCGGTATATGAATAATGAATGAAGGGAGAGATTATGGGGTTTCAGCTGCTCATCCCTTTGGTCTTAAGTATGCATAAATCATCATTTTACTACTACTACTACTACTACTGTATGTTACAGTCAATACTTTTTATTAGCAGGAAAAAATATATAAAGTTAACAAGTAGAAATTCACTTGAAATACTGATTCAGCTGCATGTCTGATACTTGGCCTAACCCCTGTAGCAAATCAAGACTCCACCAATACAGTCAGTATAGGTTTGCATAGATTTGCCCGCGTTATGACGTGAATCATTTTGCTAATGTTAGCATGCTTTTATTTTGAAATTCTACTTGTGAAAGCTGCGGTTATGCACACAATCCTGCACGTAATCACTCATGTCCAAATGGTCCACATGTACTTCCTGTTTACTTCCGTATTACTTCTTTATATTACACACATGAATTGAGGTCTCTATGTATTTGAATAGCTGCTGATACTTGTTCCTTCCATCCCTCCATTAATGTAAATGACTTCTGCGCAGCTAGAATACACGATGGAGTCTTTCCTGCCCGTTTCCTGCTCCATACTATCTCTCAATCTCTAATTATTTCTGCTCTATAGGGTACTCAATCTATCTTTAAGCCAACCTGCGTCTCCTACTTTCCTTCCTACCTACATGTCTTCCTCCTTTCCTTTTAATCCAACATCCGATCAGAGGCCATGAGGAAGAGGGACAACTCGATTAGGGCCTGCACATGTTTACACATTCTGCTTTACACTGTGCCTTCCCCGTTCCTTCTCCGTCTGACCCATATTTTCTCGATGTGCCTCCTCCGTCTTTCTGCTTTTTCTGTCTCCGGTCTTCCTCTCAAGCTCGCTGTGTCTCCTGCTTTTTCTGCAGCAGCAGCTCAGATACACACGCTTTGTTCACCATCAACCACTGACTCTATCCAAACAACACCAGTGAGGTTTTAATGACATGTCAGTATAGTTGATGCTCTAAAACATAATCTGTTAATCTCACTGTTTTGCTTTTTTGCCTTGGACTGCGGTCGTGTTGTGGGTTACGTAATAAACGCTATTAAAAGGGTGTGTTTGAGTGTTTGTGTGAGTGTGTGTGCGCTTCTCCTCCTGTCATCTGCCACCGAAACTGTCCCCAGTGCAGCCTCCCTTTATGTCACCTGATAGTCTGAGAACCGGAGAGCCTCTCAAGTTCACAAATCCAAAGGGGATGAAAAAATACTATTGTAGCACTTCTAACGCAATGTGCAAAATGGCAGGTTTAAGCAGCCAGCTGTTGACAGGGAGCATAAGGTCTTTGCAATAGGGGAAATGAAATTATAAGAGCTCAGCAGGAGAGCCTTATTGATCCACTGTGACAGAGATAAGATGCGAGAGCAGGTTTATAAACGCCTGTAATCCTAAACGACTTCCATGCTACCTGGGGGATTTGAGATACTCATTTCACATAATTCACCTTAACAGCTTATCTAACAACACTAAGCAGTACTCTGACATGCCTGATCCATCATCCAAATGTAATCAAAATAGAGGCCGCACACCAAACACTGAAACCTGACTGGACCTGGACTGGTCTTTTTTTCACCCGTTGTATTTGTAGCGATAGAGGTGCATTTAGACCTGACAGCTATGGTTCGTTTGGACAGGTGAGAACACGGATATCAAACTCTGGTGCAGAACCACCGGACCATGGTCCGCTAGAAAAGACAGGGATCAGTCCATTACCAAGAGAACCACAGTCCAGTTCGATTCAGGTGAGAACATAAATGGACTTAAAGTAGGACCTGATGTAGGAAGCAAACCAAAGAACTGTGCATTGTGGGTTGTTAGCCGGTGCAGAGACAGACACGCAGCCAGGCGACAAGGTGAGTAGAGGGCAAACGACGAGGTGAGGGCTCTGATAGAGATATCAACTCAACTTTTCAACTTTAACTTTATTGTCCCCTGAGGGAAATTTGCTTTACAGGCAGGTAAAAAACATAAAACATAGAAAACACAATCAATCACATTTAGATACAACACTGAAACGGATTGAGGACAACTGAAGGCAGTACCATCATTACATTGTTGAGAAATAAATGCATAATAACTGTTCATTTTTTTACATTTAAATTTTGTTGTGTCATGGCTTGTGTTATGAATGAATTTTTCATCCTGTTGGATTTAGCCTTTGGCAATCTAAATCTCCTGCCAGAAGGTAGGGGCTCAAACTCGGCATGGAGAGGATGATCAGGACACTGTATGATGTCCTGAGCCTTAAAGTTTACCCTCCTGCAAAAGGTTGTAGGCAGATCAGGTAGTGTAACACCAATGATTTTACTGGCAACTTTAACAATGTGTCCTAACCTCTTTTTATCTCCTAATGAGAGGCTGCCCAACCAGGAGATGATGACAAAGGTCAGGACAGATTCAACCATTGAGTGATAAAACATTGACATTAATTTGCTGCACACCCCAAACCGATTGAGCGCTGCTGTGATTTTTTGTAAACATGTCCGTGTTTTCATTAAAAGACCAAACAGTTTCACAAATGCTTATGGAAACGCACAAACTGTTCAGTAAACACTAAAGGAGAATTGAATTTATAGAATAAGGGAACAATGTCGGTTACAAGTTAAAAAAACTTCAGAGTGTTCTCCCTCGTGGAATTTCTGAGCAATCAGAGAGTTTCCTCACGCATCCAAACATTTGGCATGCTGGTCGAAGCTGCCGTGTGAACACAAACCAAACTGGAGGCACAATTATGGAGGCAACTTTAGGTGTGAAATAGTTTTATTGAGTATGAGATATACTGTTTTATAGATCTGAGGTCTGAGTCTGTTCACTAGAATCATGTCGTAATCTGGTTTGTATTCATGTATTGTATTTGGAGGATTGCTTGAAGGTAAAGTTTGTGGGCTGCCATTAAGCGATTTAGCACCGTGCTAGTAAACTCCCACATCTTGCCCTCTTCCTTGTCTGTGAGGTATGGTTCAAACACAAATGGATTTAATATTAATGTACGTCTTTGCCTTAACACTACTGTTGCAGTGAGCCGTTTTTAATCCACCTCTGCAGGTCATTAGGTCACAGTAAAGTAAAATACATAACATTAGTGGCTCAGCGACAGTCAGTTATGTAGCAGCAGTGTGGGACTCACTAATGTGTGCGTGTCCCATTTAGGCTGTGTTATCATCCACACAAGCTATCATCCTGCCTCTGGAGCAGCAGTCTGCTCACTGTGATCCTTTCTGGTGCTACCAGTGTTAAAGTGAACCCAAACCCAACTTGTTGCATTATTATAGAAAAAAAACAGTTCCCATAATCCGACACATTGTGACAGCTGATGAGAAGCTGTGTATTCCCGAGCCGGAGCAGCCACTCGAGCAGAAAACACCACTGTGACATTATGGAAAGACCTTGTTAAAGCTGGATTTGTCTCCTTTTCAGACGGCCATGTTGGTATAAAAGCCCATCAGATGAAGTTATGTAAGTCTCGCAGTGTTGTCATGAAACATTGGGTTGGCTTGGTGTTGGATGGCGCTGCCTTTATGTGCTGGATTTATGCTTTTCATTCTTTTAACAGATGAGCTCGGCCATCTGTCACTTTTCTTTTTTTATACGCGTTGTGCTATTTGTGTGATATTCTGATGCTCTGATATCCTGATTCTAGGTTATTTCTAGGTTATATCAGTGACACAGTGTCACATACTGTATATCTAGTCTACCTCAGAAGAGGTGCTGTTACTCCCAACATGTGCAGATTATGTGTCAAATCTCAGTCAGGTACTGAAATAGTTTTGACAAATTGGTTTTGCATTAATTTTATCAGCTAATCCTAATGAGGCACCCCAAAGCCCCTGAATGCATCTTGGCTCTATAGTGTCTCAGTATTATGTAATATAGATTATAGTCTAGACATATTAATGGCTAAATTAGCAATGGAAATTATGACAAATAGTGCTGGGGGGCTATAAAGGCTGTTAAAATGTGTTTATTTCTGTCAGTGCATCCAGGCTGCAAAGGTCAAATACAGTTAGAAGGATCATTTTCATTGAACATATTGCCTGTGTTAAGTCTCCCTTGTTTCACAAATGAGTTTATTGCATGGATGATAAACACGCACTAACACATTGGCACAGGGATCAAAGCTTTGTCCATCAGAAGGACCTCATAAATTATGTATGTAACAGGTTGAAAGTACAAATTTTGTGTTTATCTTCTCTTTGTTTTTCTGCTGGAAAAACCCGAGTAGTAGTCCCTCCTTTGGCTCTGTGTCTGTGGACAGCCTGTGTCGGGCTCCAGTCTGTCTCCGTGTGCAGCCAGAGGGTGAAGAAGGCAATGTGACTATGATAAGAAAGTCTGGGCATTCCCTCTGCTGAGCACACACACACACACACACACACACACACACACACACACACACACAGAGCCATTGCCGTTCAAAGGAGAGAGTCTTATTTCATCAGACAGGGGTCACCGTGTCTTCAGTTTGGTCTACACTGCCAGCTCCAATCTACTATAGATCTGATCCAGTCACCCATGTGACACAGACCTGACCTGTTCACTGTGTGTGCACGGCTGCACAGTTTAACATCCCTCCGATATCTGTGTCAGACTACATCCCGGAGGAAGCGGTAATATGTATAGATTCAGGCATGTTACTTGAGGCAGCATGTCTGCAGTAACAGAGCTGATTCTTCCAGCAATAGAACGTTTACATTCAGCTAATAAGCAGGTAGAACAGCACACAATGTTTAACTGATGTTTGGAGATCTGAATGAGTCTCATTAAATGCAACAGACTAACAGCATTCGTGACATATTCATTGTGTGTTAGGTCTATTCGGTTGGCTGTGAGAACAGGACGTCTGCAGCCTGACTGTATTGGTGAAAAATACCAGATTTGAGGTGGCGAGACTAATGGAAAGCTGATGGAGCCATGCCACACCCAGCAACTTCTTTGTTTATGCCCTCTGAGTATAACGATCTGTTTACAAGGGCACCGATTTAAAACAAGGAAAAGTACAGCCTTGAGCACATCAACTTTATGTACATTATAAATGTTTACTACCACCGACCTGTAGCATTTTATCACAAGACAATAACAAAGAATATGCATCACTTGTTTGACAAAGCTATTACTGCTCTGCTTTGTGAAGCGATGTGAGATTATTGGTTCATTTGTTGCTGAGTGAGAGTGAGAAAACGGTCATGGTGTCATATTACATCTCCTGCAATCTCGCCAGGTTAACAATGAGTGATTGTAATCACAGATATAATTACAATTGAGTCGATTTGGACTGAAATAGATTGATAGACATGATTACAGAGCGGTGTATATATTAGCACACCTGATACGAAGCAACGCATGAAGGAGAAGAATATTAATAGCTAGATCTCTCTTTGTCAAAGATTCAGATTTTCTGAGGGGAACAAAGGTTTTTTATGTTCCTGCAGTGTGTGGTTTTCTCCATAACTTAATGTAGCTACAGGACACACTGACACACACACACACACACACACACACACACTGCTGCTGTACAATAAGTCCCTGATGAGCTGTGGGCAGAGGGCAGGGAGGGGAAAGAGGAAAAGAGGAGCTGATGCGTTTCCTCTGGACACACACAGTTTGGTGGTGTGGGTGATTTGTCATGCAAGTGTGCACTTCTAAGTGTGTCTGCGGCTGTGTTAGACACACACACACACACACACACACACACACACACACTCAAACATTGTAAAGTACTGGCGCTGATGGTAATTTGATATGTAATATGCCCCACGCTGGGGCCACAGCAGCACAATAGCGAGGCCGAGTCTCCGGTGGCCGGTGTGTTTACTGTCCACAGCAGCCTCCGTCCCCCAGCCTGTCCTCATTCTGTCACTGCTCTTTGTCTTTCACAAGTATTCATCACACTTTTCATCGCGTCTTTTGTTTTCAAGGGCGAGCTTTTTATACATTCTTTGATTATTGAATGTTTATTTGTGAGAGGACACATACGTAGCATGCAAATTCATGTCACACCATAGCAAGTATGTCCCTGGATGCGCCTCTACAATACATATAAAATCAACTACAAATGCCCAATTGACCAGAACAAACGTAACAATAAATACATGCAATAAGAAAATAGGACTAAATATTAATACAGACAGAACAATAGATCCAAAGTATAATACAGTATAACACCATAAAACATCATTAATGCTCCTAAACTGCAGTTTGACAAAACAGTCACTTATCATGAAATCATGTGATCTCCTCATGTGGGAAAATCTGGAGAGACATCCGGACATATTTCAAGTTCTAACAACATATTTGTTAACTCATTATCCTTCATCAGACAACAGCTAACTTTAGCATTAGACGGTATAAAGAGGGCAGGCGTAGATTCCTTGCTAATGCTACTGTTAGCTAGGACTTTGCACTTTTCATACTGTCTAGTTTATTGGCAAGCTAAATTCTTAGCATAGTCTACTTAGTTAGCAAGCTAACGCACACCGCAGTAGCTAACGGGAAAGTTAGCTTGGAAATTTCATCCTGTATTGTGTAACACTTTTGAACAGCCTTGTTAGCTAAGAAATGGTTGATGGCCGATGTCTAACTGTAGCTAATGAGCTAATGTAGCTAATGAGTCATCAAATGTGTTGTTTTAACTTGAGGGGCCCTATCCCTTCAGATTTTCACCATCTGTTGTTGTTTAAGTTAATGATCAATCTGGAAGCAATAATATGATAATAATTTTGATTCACTACGTGTATAGAAGTTGCAACCTGAAAAACAACAGTAGAACATTATAAAAGCATTTGTGCTTCCCACCCTGAGCATGACGTCAGAGAAAAATGTCCTCCATGTAAATATGGCGGACACAATCTAATTTAGCCAACAGACGAAATAATTCATCATTATGTAAATCTCGTAAAGCATTGGCATCGAGACTCTGACCTCGTCAGTCTCTCGGCACAGCAGGGGAAATATAGATATTAACTTTTTCCCCAGAGTTGCTGGTAGTCTGGGATGGATGTGAGGCTTTGAAATGCTGCATGAAAAGCAGCAGCAGTGGCAGGAGTACTAAAAGTATGTGACAGAAACAGCTTTCAGGTGGCAGCAGACATGGGTGCAAAAGAGCAACCAAAGCTTGCACTGCTTCACGAACACGTCCAGAATGATAAGGGTGCTTTGGATACACGTATGCGGCAGTAGAGCATGTCATGTTAGTTTAAAGGCATATTTGAGTTGATGAACCAGTTTGCAAGCTTTGCTCTATTTCTTAGACAGTTGTGTTTGTGTATTCACATTGGAGTGTGGTAGAACAGACAGCTGATACTGCAGCAAGCTAGAATAAAAAAAAAGAAAAAGCATAAAATCAGCTCCTTGCAAAATGTCAATAGCAGTCCTCTGACCAATCACAGCGCAGCATCAAGTGGTTTCCCCACAGAAACTCTGAGTAAACATACATTAGTACAATCCAGCCCACAAATTGCCGAGTTCATTTAGAGTGCTGAACGCTGAAGCTGCCTTTCAGAAGAGACGACTGACAGACATAAAATTCAAGATCCACGTGGTCGGAGAGGATATCAGAGTAAAGACAGCGATGATGGACGCCTGAGGGTGGATACAGGGAATCAATCAGCCCATCAGTCTGTCAGGATTAAAGGGTCAAGGGCCTGGTAAAATGCAAGATATATCCACTGGCTTGTAGCTCGCTGGTTCATTTATACACTAATCACATACAGAAAATATGTTGGATGAAAAGAGACAGTTAACCAATAGTCTAAAACACATAGTGATATATCACTTGATAAGTCTTTGGTTGAACAAATCATAGCGAATTACGTCTGTGTTTTTAAATCATATTCTCTTTTCCTTTAGAAAACATGCTGTCTAGAAACTCACCACCATGGCCTCAGAGTGACAACATTTTCCAGTGTCTTTGTGGAAGAACAGGCACAGCAGATAGACAGATGAAAACAGTGCAGAACAGATCAGCAGAACGATTTGCACCCTGGGAGGCCCGACGTCGCTGCACACAGGAAGAGAGGGTTTGGCAAAGAGACGGTCCACAAACAGTTATCAAGACAAGAGAAGGCATGACTGTGTTTGTAGGTGTATATAATGTAGACAGATAAATATAGCAAACAGTATAAGCTTAGGCGTTCTTGTTGACGTTCGTGGAGCACAGCTGCCTGTGAGGACACACCTTGTCTGCTACTGTTTACCTACAGCAGCCTGCTTCTTTGTAGACTCATTTGATCCCATGTTAAACTATTAGATACTTCCATATTTCAGATATCTATGACATTAGTGTCAGGCAATAATCCTGCCTACTTTTGGTGCCTTAAAACTGTCAGAAATACCTCACAGCTGACTCCAATAAAGGTTGCTTCATTGAACTTCGTATTTAGCCTGCTGCCTTTGATAGCAGAGGAAAATCTTTTGGTATTTGACTTCACCGGCGATGAGACATTTTGGGGGCCAACAGTCAGAGATAGCTCTTCAAAGGATCCTTTGAACTTGGCTTTTAAACGCTGTTGATACAGTAGCAGTTTGTTAAAATGTCAAACACACTTTTCTGAATCTGTAGGGGCCTGAAGCGAGCAGTCATGTGCAACATTTACATCAATATTACATTACTCTGACTGTTTCCTGCATCTGTGTGTTTATGCGAGGCTCCCACAGTGCACGTGAACCTAATGCAGAGAGGAATGCACATGAAATGGTGTTACAAGCGGCGTTAGGTCAGACAGGTGAAGGGCAGGCTGGCAGAGCAGCAAGGTGATGCAGCAGCCTGCTGGAAAGTTCTGCAAAACCTCTTAACCTTTGCACTGTTTCCAAGCAAACGCACACACACCTGCAGGCACACACAGCTGCGCACAAGTTATAATTAATCTCTTGACTCTAAATGTTTGTACTACATGCTGTGTGTCTCCTGAATGTGTATTATCCTGACATATCCTATAAAATACCTTAGTAATTAATGGAAAAAACTGTCATACACACACAAAAACATAAACACATTACTTGGTACGCACACACACGCAATCATGTAATTAATCCAGGAAATTAAAGTGTGATCTCGCCATTATTATAAACCACTTATTCCCCAAATTTAAATCTATGAATATTCTAATTGCTGCCTTCAGGGCCCCTTGTTCGCTATTGGACATGGTATTATCCCTCCATGTTTTACTTATTGATAGCAATGAACAACGCAGGACTTTTAATATATCTGAATCGGGCTTTATTACCCGGGGTTGCATCATTTTCCAGGAGAAGAAAATGAAGAGCGATCTCTGGTCATTAATTCATTCTTCATCCTGAGTGGAAAAGCTGCTGTCATGTTCTCTAAATGCCTCTTTTTAGGTGAATCTAACAGGCTGTGACCTCACTGTTTGACCCTCGTTGCTGGGCAGCAGCGATGGGTTCAGTGGTAAAGAGGTAGCTTTAATCCATAAAGTCACTATCAGCCACTTGGACCTCAGATTTCAATCTGATAATATAAACAAGTGTCACACACTTACACTTTATACTGGTTGTGACGTTTCAGTGACAGACTGAAGTTTGTGGTAACGTGCTCTGAAGCCTCTCTATATGCTGCCTTTTGCTTTTTGTATTGTATGGGTAGGAGGAGCCGCTTTCCTGTGATTGTCTGGCTGCTCTCTCTCTCTCTCTCTCTCTTTCCCTCCCTCCCTCCCTCTCTCTCTCGCTCTCAGTGTGCCTCATTCCCTCTCTCATTTTTCCAAACTTGAATATTCCGCTTGCCTGGGAGCTGTCGCCAGCGGAGCAGTGCAGCCAGCTGACTGACACTGAACGCACCGGGCTGTTTTCTTTTTTTTCCCCCCGCGCCGTGTGGGTCACACTTTCGCGAGGGGATACGGAGGAGTCATCAACAGTAGGCTTTCCCGGCTCGGCTCAACTCCTTGCTGCGTTTCTTCCAACTTCATTTAAGGCTACTTTCAAGATGACAGAAGAAAAGAGTGTTCGGCATGTAAAGCTGGTAGGTGTCTGAGACCCCTCCCCTCCGCGCGCAGAGGTGTCTGGCTCGGTCTGGCTGTGTTGGGGTTCAGCGCTCTGACGCGCCGGGGAGTAGAGACGGAACCGGTGGTTACTTATTTCTAACGTCTGTTAGGATTTTCTTGATGTGTTTCTCAGTGAGCTTTGCCCTGAGTGGACCGAATTGAAACGTGTTTGAATTCGGCTGCTGTTATGTTGCTCAAACTTAGACTTAGGTGGTTTGAATAGAGGGATTCTCGTGTATTATAATGTGTAAAGACACGCGGACCCGAACTGATGTTATGCCATATAAGGACAGAAGAGTGTTGCTCGATACAGAGACAGACAGTAGATCTACGTATGTGTAGTGTGCTGTAAGTGTCATAAGATTACCACGGGGTCATTACCAGTCTTTTTTAGTTAAATTAAATATATAAATTGCTTCGAGTTCGCCTGTAACTCCAATGAGCCCACGAGGCGACTTTACTGTGGGAACCCCTGCTGCGCACAGCATTGCAGACTTGTTATGAGAATGAATAAGCAGACAGATTCATGTGTTGCTGCCATGCAAAGCATGTGGAACAGTTTTAACAAGCACGTGTGTGCCTCTGCTTATTGTGGGGGGTTTTAAGGCTCAGTTGGGGAGCTGGATGCTTTCTGTGCCATGAAATACAGACACGTTGGTTATTGACATTTTATCAGCTTTTATTAGGTGTAGTAAATACACAAGGGTCCTTATAGGCTGTCCAGCTTAATCTGTGTTCCTCCAATAGGAAAGCAGGAACCGGAACTGTTTTTATAGACCCCTCTTTGATATTCAATAGTGCCTTTATCCTTATTTCTTCTTGTCCTAGTTTCACTCTTAATACTCACAAGAAGTTTTGAACAATGCTTTTAACATTAATTAGATGCACTGAGTAATTAAACAATTATAAGTGTCATTTTTACACTGATTTTAATCTGATCTGAAGCAATGATCACTGATTCAAAATCCGACACAGATCTGCCGCTGGGTAGCGTTGCAGTGAGCCGGTGCCCCAGAATTAATTCCCTGTCAAAATGTGATGAAATGCACAGAGTTGTCAGCGGAGCATTGATGTGTCGCTGCACATTATTCAGCTCATGCCGTGCTGCATGCCAAACATTGAACTGTTGTGATGATCCTGCTGAGCTCAGCTGACAGTATGGAGGGGAACGTGCTTGTTGTTTGGCTGCTTTGGATGCCTCTGTATGCTGAAGTGTTGGGCAGCGTGAAGAGCTAAGGTCATGGCTGTAACTGTACTGAAATCAGTGGATCTTTGTTGTATCTTAAGTCCTGCTTCCTCACTGCTTTTCCTTGTGACTGAGCCAAGCAAAACCATGATGAGGTGGACTGCGAGCAGAAACCCAATCAGCCATGTGCACAATCTATAAGTGCACTATAGTAGTTTACCTATTTCTCTCTCTCTTTATACCTTAATGCCTCAGAGCTCTCCTGTCAAACCATTACACAACACAGCTCGTCAGGCCGATTACACATCAGCAAACTCATGTACGCTTCCATCTCGAGCAGACAAGTCAGTGCTCTGGGCTGCCACTTATACCTTCCAAAGCCATACGTCCTCTTTCCTGACTGTCTATCTTTAGGGTTGTTTTCCTGCGGTCTTTCTCTCCCTCTCTTCCTCCTTGTCTCTCATTTCTCTCTCTCTCTTGGATTATCCATGCATCAATCATCTGTCTCCATGCTCTCTCCCTCCATCCAGCTCCCTCTCTCTCCTCTCCCTGTCAGCGCTGCGAGGCACATTGCAAGGCACACTGTTTTTGTGTCTGCTTTACTCGCTATTAACCTATTTTTGTTCGGCGTTTTTGTGCTTAAAGTTCTCTCCATTCGCTGAGGACAACAAGGGGGATTAAGGGAAAAGGGGTCAGGGTGATGTGTGTTGGTGGGGTGAGGGAGTTAAATGTGTCCTTAAACACTCTGCTTGCCATCTTGCAGCTTTGGGAGTGTTTGTATCCAAGGTTAGGGGAGAAAAGGTGTCAAGAACCTCTCCTTATCCAAATTACAAAGTGGAGCTAGAAAACAACGCTGATAACCGTTATTACACTAGACCATAAGAGGGTGTTGTAACAAAGTGCTGCAGTTCACTCCAAAGACATGTGATTATTCTCATTGTGGTTCTCATTGTCTGAAAAACATCTCTGATTGCCCTCAGGACATTTTTACATCGAGTGACTTGTGACATTTATCTGATTTATCAAGAGGTCTGCAGGTACTTATGAGACCATAAATTATATTGTGTTCCTCACCTTTACTCAAAAAGACCTTGAGGACTCTTAAATAAGGTTCAGCGTTCAGCAGCTTAGATATAAGCCCGGTCAGGCCGGCCGGTGCTCAGAGAGGACTTCATCCTCATTCCAGAGGGGACAGAAGTCATATATCTTATTCCAAGTGGTTTTAAAATAGGTTTGAAAGTCTTCCACTGACCTTCATGAAACTCTGAAGTTGCTGTGAGGTGTGTGTTCAATGAGGTGGTCAGTTTAATGCAGCTGATACAAAACAGAAGTAATGAATCTGCACCCCTGATGTCTAAACTCCCCTGGCCGCTGCTCCGCACCTCACCATTCGTCACAGTGTCCCCGGCTTCCTGCAGCAGCCTCAGACCACAGCAATTCCACAAATTCCTCCAAACGGCACAAATAAATCATCTCAGCGAGCAGACAGGTCCCGCTAATAAGCTGCGCTCTCCTGAGTTTTTTACCCTCGGCCATGTTGTTTGTTCACACGCGGATGGTAAATGAGCCGAGAGACTTCTTCTGTATCGGGGATGAATCAGTGGAAGAGGGCTTTGGTGTAAATATGCTGTTAGATTTCAGAGTGTATGCTGCTGTGGCGGGATGAAATGCCATTATTTGTATTTCAAGGATCAATAATGCCCAAGATTTGCCGCTATGGTTGATTCAGAAGTGATGTGTTTGAAGCCTTGAAGTGTAATCACAGTATCTAGTGCTCCTTTTTGAGTCGAATAAAGAAGCTGCCAATAAGTGCCGATACTCACAGGCAGCAATTTTGCAAAATGTATCTTCTTTTCAGAGTAGAAAAAAGTGCAACACAACCACAGGGATCTGTAACAAGCTTTATGTTAGCCATAAAAATGTGTCCTGGAGGAAAGGAGAGAGTGTGGCCAACTACAGTGTGTTTAACAGGAGGTGTGAAGACAGGTGGAGCAGCAGTGACATTCCTGAGCCCTAACAAGCCACTGTTTCAGACGAGACTGCCACTTCCTGTTGCAAATCACAGACCGAGGTGTACGGAGTCAAATAAAGGTCAAAAAGATTTTCTTCCCCGTCAATGATGCACCTGTTGTCGGCCATCATGGAACGTGCACGCTACAGTCAGTTGCGCCCTGATTGGACAGTTGAGCTTCCTCTGATTGGATGGTCAGTGGACAATGTTGAGGCGAGCTGATTGGCTGGTTATCTGAGGTGAAAACTCTGTAGACAGGGACATTGATTTTAGGGATGGCGAGTGTTCTGGTTTATGTTTGTACTATGCTTGTAGTCCAGGTAATATTGACCAATCACGTATCAGCAGGCTGCAGCGAATGCAGGAAAAACTCTGTGAGGAGAGCAAAAGCAGGCGGAACGTAATCCGCCGTAATGACATCACAGCTCCCATCAGCGTCATCTGATGACGACTTAGCGTCTTATTAATCTCTATAAACAGACATCTGCATGCTAACAGCTAACAATCTGTTCTAGATCAAAAATTCAACTTGAGATAAATTCGCCTGACACTGTGTCACGAAAGCTGTCCAGCGTTCAGACTTCCTGACTTCCTCGAATGCATCGGACAGACCTGACAAAGCTTCATTTTTAGTTTTTACAAATCTGCATCATCAAGAATCACAAGAAAAGCGTGTTTTTTTCTCTAAACAATGCAGCACACGGAAAATGAAGTCTTAACTGGAAGTCGTTTATCAGTAACCGCTGGCTACACACCTGGCATGTTGACCATTATGCAAATTTTTTTCACATGCCTACCAAACGTGAAATACAACATTTTTTTGCAAACTCAAAATCTTTTGACCTTTCTTTGAGGTCACAGATAGTTTGCACTAACAGGGAACCTATAGCAGGGAACGTACACAACTGCCTTTTTGTTATTCATATGAGTCTATTAAAGACAACATAAATGTTGCTTGCAGTCAAAAAAATGTCTCTGTTTTTATATTTGCCCTCATAATTAGTTAGATGGAGGTGAAATTACATGTGAAATGTATATGTAAGCTCAGCAATTATTGTACAGCACAGCCTAGCTGTGGAGCACGGAGGAAACGGTACCTCTGTGAGATGGAATTGATCAAGGCAGTGAATGTAGGAGTGCAGGCAGACACAGCGTGGATGGATGTATGGTGTGACAGATTGCCTCCTGTTTTTGTCTCCAGACTACTTTGATCTCTTCATTGCTCTGAGTGCAATGAAGGTCCCTGCCAAGAGACGCATAGGCTGTCTCCACGATACAATTCCCCCCTGCATGTAGATCAGCAAAGAGCAGTCATGCATGGTAACAAATTCTCCCCTAGTCTAAAAACAATATTAGTGTAACTTCGCCTCTTTGTTGTTTGAACGCAGGTTCAGACTGGGGTTGAGCAGTTGCACAAATAACTGGTCATCTGGTATGCAACACAGCACACAGCAGTAAGGAATAGTGAAGAGAAGTCTCTGCTCTTGCATCTTTTTGTATCTCTAAAACTTTGATTTGGTAATGTTGATGTAACTTTACTATAAGCCTTCTAAAGCCAGACTATAGGGTTCACTTTGCTTACTGTGGTCGAGCTGCAAACCAAATGCGTTCCTCATTCCCATCATCATCTAATCCCTATCCCATAATTTGCACATCGGTCCGACTTCCAGCTGTTTCTCCCAATCGATACTTTGTGAATGTTTTCCAGACTAATTCCTCAGAGCAGAAACTGAGCCTGCAAATATGTAAGCAGCAAACATTGATCGTGGGCTTACTTAGGAGGGAAACCTGGGACCAGAAGTCAACAAACTCTCTGCAGTACTTAGAGGATACAGTATGTATAACTCAGGTTGCTTAATGCAAAACATACTTTAGGCAAAATCCAATACGCTGTGCCAGGAATTGATCCCATGATATGAACCGTTGTTTATTAGGTTATAACTTTACACGCATGGAGGCCGAGGTAGCTCACATGACAAAGTGGTAGTGGCAGGGAACATGTCACGCTCCGGTCTCTGAAGGTAAACCAGTGACAGCCAATCAGCTGCAGGCAGAGGCCCCAGGCTTTCATTCAGAGCTACACTGATTCCAGATTGGAAAACCTACTTAGAGCTCTGAAACCATAATCAGCAACACATGACGACCAAAGTATGTTAAAAGAAGGAAGGAAGAAAGGTAACTTCAGTCACTCCTGTCTTTGCATTTCCCCTGGGGTAAAGGTTGGATCTTCAGAGAGTTACGGAGACAACATTAAACGGCATCTGTTTGCGCTGGAATCCAGTGAGGTTAAAACCTTATCGTCTGCAGTTTTTCCGACTTCAGCGTAAGGGCCTGTGTCCACTAACAGCGTTTTCTGCTCTGGCAGCGCCCACAACCTGTGTTTACTGTCGCTAGGTTACAAAAGTTGTATTGCAGTATTTCCGCTTGCCTTGATAAGTCTGTTTTTTCAATCGCTCTGTATGCTTAATATTTGCCTTTATTCAAGCTAATTTTACAAAGAAAACATAAAAACAATGGAAAGGATTTGTGTCTGAGCATTAGCAGCAGCTCTACACTACAGATTAGCTTCTCCTCTGCCGTTGTTGTTGACAAAGTTGTTATCAGAAGTCCCGCCCCTTCTTGATTTTGGTTTTCGGTGAGGGAGAAGTGACATTGACAAGAGCAGCGGTGTTCCAAAACTGAGAGAGCGACACAACAAGGCTGACGTTAAGGGCGTTAAGGCTGAGAAAGCTGAACTGCAGTGGTTTTGTGTAGAAAATAGGCGCTGCCGGTGCCAAAAACGCTGTTAGTGGACACAGGCCCTAAGTCTATTTGATTGACAGTGGTATCATTTGAAAGTTGATCTCTCGAGATTGCACCTTATTGGACAGAAACAATGGCCTCAATGAAATGTCTTCTTGTAAAGCTATTTGGAAATGTTGACTCTGAGTCGTTTCCTCCACTGCTTTGGGAGTCAAGAAAAATACTATTTGAACTCTGTTGACATTAAATAAATGTACTCAGATGTCCCAAAATGTGAGCCTCAGTTAGAGAGCAGGAGGGCAAACTTTAGAAAAGACTGCAGATGTTCACTTCAGTTCGGAGAGATCAATATGAAATGATTATTATTTATGCTCACATTGAATCAGACATCATAAACACACGACAGCTTTATTCAGTCGTTTGGTTATAGACTTTTTAATGATCAGGAGATGAAATGTGTCACAGAAGTGCACTGAAAGCGTGGGAAAGCAGAGATGACTGATATAAAATCTGTTCATGAATTTTGACAGGTGGAAGTTTCTCAGCAGAATACTAAGAAATCAAAGAACGTTTCATGAAAATGTAGCGATGAAATTGACTTTGACCGCCGATAATTCTGACCTTGCAAAACTACGTGTTATGAAAAACTTTGGAAGGCTGGAACATCTTGAAAAGCCAGATATATTCAACATAAATCGGGTTTAAGTTTGAACTGAAAATAAGAAAGGTATGATCACTGCCTCGACTTGTCCTGTTGCTCTGATGTGTTCAAAACACTAAAAAACCCTCAAAGCACCGGGGTCTTAACCGTAAGAATCCACCCAGACATGAAGAGAGCGTGGGGCTTCTCCAGCCCGGCCTCACATCAGCAGCTGAGCCGAGCAGCCAGCCAACCTCCCAACACGCTAGTTAACAGCCAGCTGCCTGCGTCTCCTCCTGCAGCGACGCACGTGTTTCCCATGATCTCACCTGCTGGCACCGGGAGCCTGGGATCAGGCCCAGATCTGCTGTCATGCTGCCCACCCCAGAAGCCTCACTGCTGGGTGGAGCGCACCACACCTCCGCTCTCTGGGAGGACAGAGGTGGCGGAGGTTTGGAGCTCTGCCGAGGGAATAGTGGTGACACAGAGGTCTACATAGTGCACATGTGCAGCTCAAATTTTAGCATTTGAGGCTGTTTTCTTGCAGGGATGGCAGCAGTGAGCAAGCAGAAAACGTCCAGCTTGCTTCACACATCGCTGAATTAGATGATTGTTTTCATAAATATTACAATGCAAACCTGTTACTAACGTTCACACTTATTTCCAAGCCGTTAAACAGAAGCCAGTAGCCTGCTGTAATGAACATCTTTATACTAGTGCAAGGCTAGGAGGCTGTGGTGGTAAAAATAGTGGGATTGAGCATGAAAAAAAAGGTGGCAGGGAGGGAGAAATAAGTATAAAGAGACAGATCGAGAGGGTGGGTGTAAACAGGAGGAGGAGGCGTGAAAGAAGATTTTAGAGCTTCAAGGATGTTTGTTTGATTCAGGGGAGGGTTAATAGGGAAGTCAAGTAGAGAGAACAAACTTAAAGTCATGGGGGGAGAGAAGGGAAAAGTATTCCTTGGCTTAGTCATGCACTCACACAGACGCATGCATGCTTTCATCATCCAGCCAGCAGCCATGTTTAGGATGCACCTTCTCTCTGAAAGCTCTTTTCCTCGTCTGCGATCTCCAGGAATCTGACATTCTCCTAAAACGCTCTGCTAAACATAGATCATCTGTCAGTGCCTGCAGGAGGACACATTGTAACACATTTAGTTGGTAGAAACTGCTCATTGAAGTCTTCCGTATTCTCCAGCCCTGATTATCAGTTCTCATGATCCCGCCTCCAGCAGAAAGCCCTCGGACTGAGGCTTTTTCTGTCTTCGGGCCGTCGGTTCAGTTCAATATTGATATAGCAGTGGGCATTGTTAACCTTCACAATTATTCTCTTTGGTTTCGCTGCACCCCAGGGAGCGGCTGTTTCTATAAAAAGCCGGCAATGTTGGAAAGCTATTGTTTAGCCAACAACCTATTGATTTGTGCTGGCTTTGGTTACAGGGCTGCCGCGGAGGGGGGGGTGTTTACTCAGTTCACAAACACATTATTCAAAATGATTCAGAGGCTAAGTTAAAGGTATAATTAGTTGGATTTTCCTAGAAGAATAAACTACAGACTTTTCCAAATATAATATCATATAACTCATCACTTATGGACCTCTATACATGTGTGTTGGTGAGTGTGTACAGACCCTTGTGAGACCCTTCCCTCTGCATCTATTCTGTTGCTTTGCTTTGCACGGGACGTTTTCAGGAGAGGCGCTGTTGTGGTTCCCTGAGCCAATCACAGCATATAGGTGAGTGTGGGAGTGTTTACATATTTCTGCGATATTGCGCCACTCGTGTTTCCCTCAGTGAGTCTGCTGCTCTAGTTTAAGGCGACTATTTGGCACTTGAGATGAATCGGAAGACTTTGTTGCTGCAGCTGCGACCAGCAAGCTCAGATCTGCATGTGGACAGTGCGGTTACCGGCGACCTACAACATGTCTCGTATCAATAATTCAGAAAGGGTAGCGAGAGAAAAAAAGGCCGTTCATTGTGTTATGAAGCAGCCGCTAACGAGATTCCCCATCTCGAGAAGCAGCAAATGATTGTTTATCGGTGATAAATAAAACTAATCGAACGCACAGAGCTACAAGGCGCTGACATTTCGATGCAGGGAGCCTGCTGAGACGATCGAACGGCAGCCAAGGAAAACAATGGCTCATATAGTCTCCCCCCTCGGAGGAAATGCCAAACATTACAGCGCTGTATAAATAGAAGGCTCTGACTTTGTAGAGCCCGGGAGCGAGACAGAGGACAGGAACCCCCTCCCTGGGGTCACACTCACGGCAAGGTCTCCCACCTCTCCGCTCTCTCTCTTCTTTATTGCTCTTTTTGTTTGTCTCTCTCTGGGTGTGTGATCTATTTCCGAGCTGATTTCTCACGACCTCCCCGTGTTCTTTCATCTCCTTTGCTTCTGTATCCCTCTCTTACTTTCCCTGCCACGCGGTCATAATGAATAACTGAAAAGCAGAGTAACACATCACAAACACCTCCTGCTTTATTTATGCACCATCTACTACAGTCGGAGTGGCAAATGGCCCTCCTGGATGCATTATGTTGTGCAGTTTGACCCAAGGTGACACGCGTACTTAGAGCGGGGAAGCTTGTGTTTAATGGCTTTTGGTCAAGCGGCCTATTCTTCCTGCTGACAGCTCGGTGCAGTTCGCTTTAACTTGTGAGTAAATTTCCCTTTGCATCTGGAGAAATGCAGCCAATGCACATGGTGCTACAACGTGCAGCACGCAGTGTGGTGGTGAGGCCTTCTGCACCGAGGGCAACCCGCGCTGGGGTGGAAAATCAATCTAGGGTTTAAAATATGAAGTCGTCGATTTAATTTTGTCATTTCACACTGTTTCTTTTTTCCCCCCCTGAAAAGGGAGGGAGGGAGACAGAGTCGTCCCCAAAAAACGAGGTTAGTTGCTGCGACTACGTGTAATGAGGTTACGGATGATTCAGCCGAGACAACTCCAACAAGTCTTTCATCTGTACTATCTTTTGTATCAGGCGTATAAATGTATTTCCCTCGGCTGGCAGGCGGTGCACACAGTTTGAAAGATTGAAGCGCAGCTGCTGCATGCACACATCCATACACAAGGACACACATTCGCCACCAAGACAGTCTCTCTTTGTCTTCCTTTATCGCAGTATAAGCACCACGTACACTACCAGCGAGAAGAAGACGTTTTTCTCCTCCTGGAACATTTTATATTTCTCTCGCAAAATGACGGCTGTAAAAAGATACAAACTTCTGTCATTTTCTTGCTGACAAATCCACCACAGCTCAGCAGCACAACAGGCCATTTGATGTTTGTTAATAAGGACAGCTGTCACACCAGCTGCCAATGTTGCCGATGCTATTGAGGCCTTATATTGACCAGTGTATCTGCTTCCTCCGGAATCAATAACACCAGCTTGGACCGCATCATTTGCTAATATAGCTTGGCATGCTACTGATAAAGTGGCTAGCTCCTTATGGATCAGTTAGCATTCAAAGTCGTCAGCTGTTTTTCGCAGTGGGAAAACTTTTAAGGAATATATCGTCAATCTTTATTCTGAAAGCTATTGTTTTCTTGACAGTCTCTCCCAGGCTAATGCCAGTGTACAGAGGCCGGGGATGCAATTTCCCACAGAAAAGAACCTCTTTTTGGGGAGCTGAGAGTGCTGTTTATGTGGTGCGTAGATTGCTTTTTCACACGATGTGGAGTCCATTTGCATATATATGGAAAATACCAGTAAAAGGTAAGCCATTAACTTGCCATGCTCTTGTACGCACACACACACAGCCTGATGAAAATATAGAAAATTTGAAGCTGAATTGGTGCCAACTGTCGATACGAGCAGGTTTGTTTTCTGCAAGGCAAGACAATGGCTTTCTCAAGTTGTGCAGGGAGTGCTTTCTCAACCCATCATCTTATGTGAGGTCATTTTAGATTCAAAGCTGCATACAGTGGAATGGTTTTGTTCCATAATATTAGTAATGGCGTGGCTCTTCGGAGCTTAGTCATAGAATGCACTACAGAATGTTGTAGCTCTTGGACAGCGTTTACGGAGACCAGGGTTTGAAAATGTGAGTCAAAGTTGGTACTCTTTAGGCTTTAGAAGTCCAATTGAGGTATGTGATTGTGGATCCATCTTGCCCTGGCCCTCTTAGCTTGACCACTTTTTTTTAAAAAGATTATTGTTTTGGCCTTTCATGCCTTTATTGAGAGAAGATAGTGGATAGTGTTGGAAACAGGGGAAGAGAGTGGGGATGACACGCGGCAAAGGGAGTTGAACCCGGGGCCGCCGCATCGAGGACTATAGCCTCTGTATGTGGCCGCTGATTTAACCGCTGAACTGGCGCCAGCTTGACCACAGTCTTATCATTGAGCCTGATTTCCAAGGTCAACAGCTTTCAACCCTATCACTCCCTCTGAGCTCGAGGCCTGCAGACCGATGACATTTGTTGACAGTTAGCCGTAGCTCGTCCCTCCCTCACTCTTCATCCTTTCCTCCCTCCAGCATCCTCAGCTGCCTCTAAATATCTAATAAGCTGTTCAGCCAACTTCTGATCCCGGTTTGTTCTCACCTGGGAAAATGCACATGAATTATGGAAGCGGCATGAAGTGAGGCAGGGGAATGGTTGCTACCTAGCGCTGTGTTGAGGCCTGATAAGACTCAGCACCGCTGCAGTAGAGCCTGAGCGAGCTGATGAGACGACGTCTGACAGTATTAACTTTATTACCCACCGGCTGCCAAGCTTTAACAGGCAGAAGTATTAAGTGGAGGGTGAAAGAGGAGGTGTGTTCTACTCGCTGTCACAACCCTGTGAAAATCTAATTTCTTTCTGCTTTCATGTTTAAATGTATTAAACCAATTAGCAAGTCTGGCGCGGCCGTGCGCTTGACAAAAAATTGATTGTTTATTTTATTTTCAGTGTCTTGCATCAGCGAATGTCCTTCACACAATAGAGCCCTCATCGGCACTGCTGACAGGCGGAGAGGAGAGTATGGGAAACAAATACGGCTGTGGAAAAGAGTGTGGGGGTGTGGAAGCACACAGTGACAGGCCTGCAGAGTCATGCAGGACTGTAATACTGTGAGACACACCTGCATGGGAATAGACTAAACAAAGGCTTGTGGAAGAAACCACAAACACACACAAAAGAACAGAGACAACCACATTGTCTTAAGTGAGCACGGCTTATTATGTAAAGAACTGGGGCATAGTGGCAGCACTTAAAATCTCATTTAAATGTAGGCAGACGAATATGCAGCCACTAAAACACAAGATTTGAAGCAATCAACCACCTCCTTTGTTTCCTCTGTTTTGTATTGTAAGGGGAACACTTTAAATCAGGTGTAAACAGTAAGAACTAAACATAAAACACTAAAAGCATATTATGTCAGTGCCAAACTCACCTTGGATGACATTTATGTCAACACTTGCCAACACACCTCTTACCTCCTGTGCAAAGTCATTCTAGCAGAGCTTCTTGCACTCTTACGTAATAAAGGGAGTTTCTGTGAAATCAATTGAGGCACAGTGAGATGACCCAAAATAACTTCTCCACAGAGTCACAGCCCATGTTTTCCCCGTCGAGAGCTAACGCCGCTAACCAGGGAAAGCTAACTGCTTCGGTGATTCAAAGACTGTCTGCTGACATTTTCTCCTCCACTGATGTGCAGGATTAAAGCAGGCTGACCTTGAAGCCTGTCAGATGCTCAGACAGTTGATAAGTGGGTGTTTTTTAATATATCAAAATATATTTCAAAAATGTGTCCTCATGAGGACTCCTGAGAGTAAATAATTTGGAAAAAAATGTAAAATATCCTTTCTTTTCAATTCTTGGCGATGTATCAAATGTTTCATGCTAGTTTTCTTTTGAAATCCATTTTGCAACAGAAGCCGTCTCCAGCGTAGCAGCGAGAGGGTTAAGCTAAAGCCAGCCTGCTCAGCTGCACTGAATGTGAAATGGAAACACCGGCTTGGCTGCATTACTGTTTACATTCTATGAATAGGAATCACATGTTTGGTGAAACCAGCCCGCTCCGAGGCCTGCTGCACAGAGAGAGGAAGAGGAAGGCAGGAAAAGATAGAAGAGAGAGAGAGGGAGGAAAGATTGAGCCAGTGGAGGCGGGAAGAGGAGTGAGACGAGAGGAAAAGATGAAGGGAAACAGCGAGAATAAAAGGGGTGGCCAAAAGAACTCCCGCCAGTTTCTCAGATGCGATGAAGCTTTCCTTTTTCCCCGTGAAGCAGCTGCATTGAGACACACGGCTTCTGTCAAAGGCCACAAGAAAATGTAACACAGCAGGCTTCATGTCCCGCTTGATCCCACTTATAATCATATACAGTTTGCTGAGCGCTGGTCAAATGCAGGGCTCTCACTTTTGGGGTTACCCCACTTCCTCTTTCCCAAACCACAGTGGAGAATATCTTGAGTCTGGCAAAACTCAGCAGTGCCTGGTTCTGACGTGTGTCTTATGCCTGTGGGTATTTTTATCCCGAATTGCTCCAATAAAATGCCCTCTAAAAAATTCCAACATTTCAATCCACTAATGCAACTGAATGCCACTCAATCTACTCAACAATGTCCTGTTTCTTTGGGAATTAACTGCTCAGCTAAGGTGATTAGTTTAAGTGCCATGTTTAGGGCCGCAGCTAGAGAGTTATGTTTGCTAACACGGTCAGTAATGGAAGTATTCATAAAGCAGTGCTGCTGTAGGGTGTTTTTATTTTCTTTGTAATGTGCACACCCTTGATTAGTACCCACGCCTCTCCAAAATGTGCGACGGTCTGTGATTTACCAACATTGCACAAACAGGCCAGCCATTCTATGTGGATAGACACGTTTTAGCTGCAGGTTTGGTATTTAGTAACCTCATAAAGTACTGAATGGAGGCTCTTTATTGAAGAAAAACAGACTGCGAGGCAGAGAACTCGCCATCTTGTCCTGCCATGTTGGAACATTTTCCCCGCTCCATAAACATTTCAAGCTTCAATTTGCTCTTTTCTTCCAGGCAGGGTTTTAATTAGTAATGTGTAACCGTTTCACATGAGTTAGCGGGAGAATAAAGTCTTTATTAGCATCTTTAACCTTTTGCCTCTTGCGGAGATATTTGTGGAATGCTCGCTGAGTAACAACAGGTCCAGCAGATTGAGATCACAGACAACAGGCAGGGCTTGTAAGCTGATAATCATCTGTCTTTGTTCAGTTTAACACCAGTGTGGAGAATCAACCTCATGGCTTCCATGAATGTAGCTGGCCTTGAGCACACTGTTAGCAAACAACTATTATACCATTTCCCACCAGGTTCTTACAATAAAGCAGCTGTTTAACCAAAGCTCGTTGTGATATTGCCCTGTCTGTTTAAAAAAACAGTGAAGTTAAGCTAGCACTGCTTGTTTTAGGCTTTCTCTGGAACATGAGGTTGCTAATTTACAGGATGCACTTTTTTAAAAATGTGCTTTCTGCTTTTTTGCTTTCTTGCCGATAAGAGAGACGGTATTATGCCTGCTGGGTAAATGTGAAGTTATAGCCAGCAGTCCATTAGCGTAGCTTAGCTAGCTAGCTTGAAAACTGACATGGAAAACAGGTAGCCTGGCTCTTGATATCAAGATTTATCAAAATCCACCTCCCACCACTGCTAAAGCTCACTTACTATCACATTAAACCTTGTATGTTCAATTTGTACATGTATAAAAACAACTTAGCTTAAACTTTTGTACAAAATGAAACAAACACATGTTATTAGTTAGCTTTAGAATTGTTAGTAGGCTAACTTTGTGTAGATCCATGCTAGCTGTGTCCTGGTTTTTAGGCTTCATGCTAAATTAAGCTAGCTGTCTCTTGGCCCAAGTTTATTATTCAGACATAATATTCAGTGGTATTGATCTGATCTGACTCTTAGCAAGAAAAAATTGTCACAAACATGTCCAACTGTACTTTTGACGGAGTCTATTTTGTGTACATAGAAATATCAGTGTTTCTATGCTGTTCAGTAAGCTAATCTTTTTCTTAGCTTTCTGGAATAGGAGCTGTGACAGGTTGTTTAATTTTAAGGGAATTTTGCACTTCTTTGAATTTTTCCTTTGTCACTTTCTGTGGCTTTAATTACTTATCAACCGTTCTTTAAACTTTGCATTTAAGCCAGCCTATTCGTTTAAAAAGTAATGTCTCAATTCCTTAAAGTAAGACCCTTATACAGAAAAAGCACAGGGTAACATTTCCCACAATGAGAACGTACATACATTCTGCTGCTTTAACATCCCTCACACACATAAACATGACTGTCTCGGGAAGTGTTTTTCCATAGTCCTCTCAAAAGGAAATACCACTGACACCTTGCTGCTGTGGTTTACCGTCGTCTTCCTCTCTGGAGGCTTTAAAGCTCAGCCATGTGACTTTGTGCTCATCTTCCTTCACTGTGATAAGCCTGTGATTGACAGCTCCAGTCAGATAGATAGATTCAATGTACACTACAGGGAGGAGAGAATAGTTGAAGGGCAAACAAAGGGATTTGGAGGGGTTCATTTGGGGGGTGATGGCTGGAAGATACATGGTCAATAAGACAATGAAAACAGTTGATTTATTTTAGATTCCCACAGTTTTGAGATTAAGTCAAAGTACTTAAAGTGCAAGTCATTGTGTGACTTGTGTTGTTCAGGTCAGGGATGAACATATGGATGTCGATGCATACATGCGCTTTGCTAACACCCGTATAATGTACCTTGCATTGAAGCCAAACGTTTCCTGGAAGCAATCCTTTCTTCTTCTTTCCACCCATCAAGTCTTCTTGATCGATGTCTGACATCTGGCTCTGGTTGCACATCAGCAAGTTCTAAGTATGTTTGAAGTATAAAGCATTCAGTAAAAACAAGCTTTTATCACTGTCAGTATTAGAACATTTTACATAAAGACTTGTGGGCTTATCTTTTAGTGACAATCATAAAATTTTACTGATACCTCTGCGGCAGTGTCAATGTATTTGTGTCTCAGATTCAAAGGTCTGTGGTGGTTTGTTTTAGACCGTTTCCCTTCCATCCCACCAAGTGTCCATTAAACTCCAGTTTTAGCTCTGCAGCTGTGCGACTACGATGCAGGGGGGAGCAATTTGGTTTTTACAAGTGGATTGTTTACACGAGGATAATCATCTTTGTTCCACGAAAGTCTTTTCTTCAGGCCGATGCATGCGTCAACACAGTGGATTCATACACATGCAACCATACACCTTGGGGACCGTCACTGTGCTTTAAATAATCAGCCTCTTTTATTGTTTCCATGTTTGCTACATTACGACATGACAGAAATCGTGACATCAGTGTTTTCTATATCGAGGAATTCCCCAAGGTCATGTCTGGTAAACTGGTTACGGAATTCACTCAGACTGCTACATGTACTGGATCTAATTGAAGCACTAAAATAGCTCCGTACAACTGATTCGAATGCAGTCACAACATGCCAGTTGCTGGGTTCTTGCATTGGATTACATTTAGGCAAACTTTACCCAACAGCTTTAAATTATTATGGTATATATCAGTTTGTCCACACCTTTCATGACCTTTAAACTTTTGACCTCTGTTAGGTAACTGATTGCCAATAAACAGTTTCCTATCACACTCCTCTGCCCCACATTCTTGTGTTTCAGACCTGGCCAAGCATGCGTGAATTAATGCTGTGCTGCTCCATAAACAACTGAACATGTCACTATAGTCTGAAAGGAGAACAGGTCTGGAATGGCTGTCTGCTTGGAAATGTTCTTGTCCTTGCACTTGTTTAAAGGATGTCGCATGCAAAAGTATCGAGCATAAGCAGATTCACAATCTGACTCTGTGTATGAGTGCTAAATAAAGTACTTATTCAGCCCTGCCTCTTCAGACAGACTAATGATTCATCAGTAGGGCTGGGTATCGAGAAGGATTTCTCAATTCAATTCGATTCTGATTCACAGAGTCACGATTTTTGTTAGGGGTATCTAGTTACAATATCAATGCACCTCTAACCCCAAAGAAGTTGCATCATGTACTTTTTATTCAACATGACAAACACACAGCAGTCAACACAATATTAACAATTTTATGAATTAGACAGCTTATGAACTTTTTATCCAGTTTCAGATTTTTAGTTTGTACATCTGGCTCATGGTTTTGATTAAACAAACTGGGCTTCAACTTGCGCGAGATTTGGCCGCGAGATCTCCTAGCGTGAAGAACAAAACCACACGAGACTGAGAGTTATAGGGAATGGCATATTGTGTAACAACATGCCAAAAATACCCTCGCTGTCAAAGGCGACGCTAACAGAGAGTAACATAAACATCAGTGCAAAACTAACGTACATATTCATGGATGCACACGCGATAAAAAGAGTCTGTCAGCGATCACTGATGTTTCCATAGTAGGTGCAGTACACAAGTCCGGACATGTCTCCCTTATTGTCGTGTTTTGGGGGGATGCGCTGTCGTGCTGCATTCAGGAGTGCTCAGAAACGTGAGTGATCACACACGTTTTCACGCATATTTTTAAAGATCAATCTCGGGATTTATTAATAAATATTGGGTCATCAAATGAGAATTGATTCGAATCGGAAAAATTGATTTTTTAAACCCAGCCCTATTCATCAATAATGTCCCCTTTTTCCCTGTTTCTCTTATTTCATCGTTTTTAGACTCCCAAACATCTTGCTAAGGTAATCAGCAAAACAGATTTATGTCTGTGTGTGTGTTTTTCTTCGAGCACCAGCTCAAGCTGCTCTGCGTCCAGATGGGACGTTGCTCCTAAACAGGAATGGCAGATGAAGAGACACAATGAGACAGAGTTTGTGCTTGTAAATGTGAAGCTCTGACTGCCTGTGTGTCTGTTTTTTTTTTTTTAATCTGCTGTACAAACACCTTTACCGTGAAGCTTGCAATTCGGCCCCTAAGTGGCTTCTATCATAGGCGGCGCTGCTTCCCCAGAGTGACACAGCTAAAGCTTAATGGGCCTGTTGATGGTGTGTTAAAGCTTGATGGTAATTATAACACCATGCTCCGTTAAACACAGTCACATTAACATCAGCACAGGCAGCACTGTGGCAGGAAATAGAGTGAGACTGCTGATTCAGACTACATTTGAATTAGACTGTAAGACAAATCCAGGATAAGGCCCAAGTATGTATCTCTGCTGATGTGATGGATTTAATAATTGAGGGTTTTGGTCCTTTGGATGTATGCTTGATTATTTCCTTGTTATGATACTGACAGATGTATAATCCCTCAGCATACTTGTTGTGATCACTTTTTGTTTATGTCTGTGAGTAAGAAGGAAAGTGAGGGATTTGTGTCACTTCCTTTATTCTATTTGTCAAATACAGATTAGTGGAGTGGCAGGATTTGTTGGAAATCATTTTCTGAAGTGCAGTAAGAACATATTTAAGGACTTATATTTTCTTTTTCCTCCGAGTATGTACAGTGGTATGATAGAATACCATTATTATTCTCAGTTGCATCAATTTTACCTACTCCCGAGCTAAGGTCACATGGTTGTGCTGTGACCTGATGATCTTGAATCCATGTGTATCCTGAGAAGCTTAATGAATGTGTGCCTTGTTTCCTGTTGTTGACATATTTTGGCAATGAAACAGCAGTCATATGGAACTGCTCAGCCTAAAGCTGCTCGCTGTGACCTTGAGAAAATATAGATCTCACTGACTTTGACTATTTCAACATCATTTATTTGTGTACTTTTACAGATTGTTTTTAAAACCTAGTAATCGTTGAAAGTGCTATAATTGTTTTAAAATGATTGAAGAAATGTTTTTCTTATTCTCTTATTGATCCTGGAGCAGCTGGCAGCCAAGTGGTTACAGCATATGCTTCATTACCACAACATGATTGTTCAGTGTAATATTCACAGACAAAAGACTGCAGATTGATTCAAATAAAAAAATACTAGCTAATGGTTACATATAGTGTATACATATAAAGGTTTATATGTGGAAAAAGATCGTACAATGACCATTTTAGGCCGGCCAAAGTCTTGGCCCCAAGAAGTGGTGGTTGCACCGTTTTCTGGAACCCCACATACGATCGAGTTCATACTTAACAGTGCACTCCCTTGGGTCCGCAGCAAAACACCCACCAAGTGTGAAGTCAATGAGTATAAAGGTTCTTGAGTTATAATAAACTCATTAACACATTATGATAGAAAGAGATCCCTTCCTTTATAGTTTGATAGTGCTGCTACAATGGCATCTATCGGCCAAACGGCACCAAATTTACCATGGTCACTCAGACATCATATGAACACTTTTCCACCAAATGTTGTTCCAATATAACAAAGCGTTCAGGAGATATGACATTTTCTGTAATGTAAGCCCTGTTCATAGCATTTGAGCAAACTTTGAGAGGAAGCTGTAGCAAAAGTGAAATCCAAAAATAAAAAACGTTTTCTGGCTTAGTCTGGATTTTGTCTCCTAAATTTGTTGAAGTTCCTAACAAAAAAAATAACTGACTGAGCAAAGAGGGGGCGTGGCTTATATGGATCAATTTGAATTGTTGTTTCTTGTGTATTTCAAAAGGCTCGATTTAAAGTTTGTTGTTTGAACACCACCATCTGATCAAACTGTACTAAATTTGACACTGCGCTACCTCAGGTCCTCAGCCACTTACCAGTTAAGTGTGAAGCTGTCCGGATGAACAGTTCCGTAGATATGACAGACTCCCTCAGAGATTCCTTCCTGTATAGATTTGTACCTTTACTCTGGAACCAGTGGCCTTGTTTGTCATCAAAAGGTCCTGAAGGTTGTCCTCTCCTCCCTTCATCACTTCCCCCACATCCTGTTTCTGCGTATTTCCATTCAGCTTCCCCTGGTTATCAACTCTCCGATACAGTGCAGATAAATTAGACCTATTGTTGGCGTGATGAAGCAGAACCTCTTGTTTGCTCGCTCTGTGGAAGCTTCCCTCTAAACTCGCTCTCTCTCTGTTTATCCCTTACACAGCCCGCCTGTGATAACAACCGCATAAAGCATCTGATAAATAGCAGCCAAGGTGAATATTGGAGAAGGTCATTATGTGTACTCGCGCAGGTACACACAGCTTCCTAATAGACAAGTTAAACGTACCTGCCTAACACACACACACGCACACACACACTTATTTGCACACCGGCACAGTGCCCACTGCCTTTTATCAGTGTAATATCTGCATGATTGGCTGCGAGCAGTTATTTATTTCTTTTCCGGATAATGAATTTTGTTACAAAGCCGCTGCATGCATATAACTACTTTCTTCAGTTGAGTGCCTTTCCCGAGCACTTAGCTGCTGCTCAAATCATGTTTGCTTTGAACACAGCTCAGTGTCGAGGCCTGGTTTATGCTGCTGCAGAAAGGAGGAGACTTTTGTTACAGCAAATGAGTTTGAGCCTTTGAGCTCTGTTTCTGTCTCTATAAAGTCCTGTCTTCAGATCGTCCTTTGCCGGTTTCAGAGATTAAGGGTTGTTGTGTAACGTTGTGTGTTACTTCTCGATGCAGCAAGTCATGAGAGTGTCACGGCACAATAATTTTGTCACAATGGGCTGTGGATGGAGGAGCTAATTCAATATATCTTAATATGAGTAACTCAATAGATATAACTGAAGGACAATGCCACGCGTCAGCGTGCTGTTTTGACAATAAGCTGTGAATTTCATTATCTATCTGGAGTCATGAGGTCATAGTTTCAACACCTCTAATCTGCGTAATATTGGGGCTGCACTTTGGTGCATAGGTTGGTGCTGTCGCCTCACAGCTAGAAGGTTCCTTGTTCGAATCCTGGTATTTAGTTTGCATTTTCTCCCCATTTCCACCCACAGTCCAAAGACATGCTTGTTCGGTTCATTGGTGACTCTGAATTGCCTATATGAGTGTGAGTGTAAAAGGTTGTTGGTGTCAATGTGCCCTGCGATTGACGGGCGATCAGTCCAGGATGTACCCCGCCTCTCGCCCCAATGACAGCTGGGATCGGCTCCAGCTTCCTGCGACCCTGAACAGGATAAGCAGTATGGATAATGGATGGCCGGATGGATGCTAAATATTTTCATGTTTTACCATCTCAAATGGAGGGATTTGTTATTTTCCTTTGTCGTATGTGATAGTAGGTTAAAAATATGAATCATTTGGACTGTTGGACTAGTGAAAAGCTAATTGAAGACATTATCATTGGCTCTTTTTCTTAAAAAGTAAAATGAAACCAGAAAATTATCCACAAACTAAAATAAATGAAACACAGTTTGGACAGACTGAATGGTGCACTTACTGATAAACACCTATTGTGTTCCCTGATTTCATGTTGAGCACTTAGTCTCCAAACTTTTAAACCTTGGAGCAAGCCCAAGTGTTTTATACCCACACACTATCCTAGTTATGTTAGTATTCCTTGTATCTGCTGCCCCTTTCACGATAACATATTTCCAGGTGAGATTTAAAAGCTCTCTTAGTGTCTGAACATAGTCACCTTCATGTACACAATGACCTAAGCTGCAGAGTGGTCACTCACAGGAGTTTAAACACTGTTCCACTGATGACAGGTACTTTCTGATTAGTCACAACCCGTGAAACCCAGTCATCAGTAAATCCTGCATGACTGGCACAGAGGCAGACGGGGGCCGTCTTTCAGAAACGACCTCTCCTAATGAAATTGTCACTGTCAGCTCTGTGGGGTCGTCTACTTTAATACTGTAGTTTCACGGTGCCTGCTTTGTTTCTTTTAAAGGATGGAGCTGTGCACGAGTACGACTGAATCAGTGAGGAGTGGGGGGGAGGGTTATAGGTGATTTCTCATGTCAGTGGTTTTAAGGCCACCCGGGGGAGACAGCTTGATATGCAGGCTGTAAGGTCCTGAGATTTGGAGCGCTTGTAGAAAGAGAAGAGAGGATCTGGAATCAATTTTCTTGTCCTGTTTCAACCCTGTTTTTACTGTTCCACTTGAAATTGTTGTTTGGATCATGGTTTAAAAGTTGATGTCTTTTGGGTTAAGTGTTTGTTGTTTGATAAGTCAAGCTGATCTTCCCACAGTCGCCATGAAAAATAGGCAATGTCACAAAGATGGAGCAAAAATGTCTGAGAATGAATGAAGAGTAGAAAATCTAATTTTAGGAGTCTGTCAGGGTGTCTCTGCCTTTTTCTGCTCATCTCTTCCCTCCATTGATTTTTATTTCTTCCCCATCAGTCAGTTGACCTCTTTGTTTTTCCACTGTCTTCAGTTGTTCCTCTCATTCTTACTTGGCTCTGCAGGAGGAAAAGCCTCAACAAGAAGGCCCAGTCGGATGTACAAGCTGAGCAGAATAGAAGTGCAAGAGAAAGTGTTAATACTCATCCAAATCTTTCCTTCTTTGTGCAGGTAATCGGCCAGCTTCCGTGGGATTTGATGTCACCTTTAGATTGGTTCAACTGAAGATGGAAACACTGGAGTCTGAGCTGACCTGCCCGATCTGCCTGGAGTTGTTTGAAGACCCTCTGCTCTTGCCCTGCGCCCACAGCCTGTGTTTTAACTGCGCCCATCGCATCCTGGTGTCCCACTGTTCCACCAGCAAGCCCCTCGAATCTATCTCGGCCTTTCAGTGCCCCACGTGTCGTTACGTCATCACGCTGAATCACCGCGGCCTGGAGGGCCTTAAGCGCAATGTGACGCTGCAGAACATCATTGACCGCTTTCAAAAGGCCTCCCTCAGCGGCCCCAATTCCCCCACCGAGAGCCGCCGCCTGCAGCCGCAGCGGCCCTACACCGCCACCATTAGCGGAACGATAGCTGGAACGATTGGCGGCGGTGGGAGTGGAGGTGGAAGTAGCGCCCGCGGCAGCCCGGCCTCTTCCAGCCACTCCCACTCGCACGCCAATCACACCAATCATGCCAACCACGCCAACCACACCAACGCAAACCACAGCCCCGCTGTTGTTGCGAAAATGGATCCGCGCATCAGCTGCCAGTTCTGCGAGCAGGATCCGCCGCGTGAGGCCGTCAAGACGTGTGTCACGTGCGAGGTGTCGTACTGCGACCGATGCCTGCGCGCGACACACCCCAACAAGAAGCCGTTCACGAGCCATCGTCTGGTGGAGCCGGTGCCGGACACGCACATCCGCGGCCTGACCTGCTTGGAGCACGAGAACGAGAAGGTCAACATGTACTGCCTGGTGGACGACCAGCTCATCTGTGCCCTCTGCAAGCTGGTGGGACGCCACCGAGAGCACCAGGTGTCCTCGCTCACTGAACGCTTCGACAAGCTCAAGGTTAGTCCTCTGTGGGCTTTTCAGTTTACAGAGCATGCTGGGCAGTCATATCAGCAACAGTGTCTGTGTTCTGCCCCTATTCTTTATACTGTTTAAATCTGTTTTACTGAAGAAAGGTAAGTCACCATCTGCAACAAGACTGAAAGCAACTGATGATTTACTGTGGAGCTTTGAAGCCATTCTCACAAAGAGGTTCTCATTTAAAGCCTGCAACATTCATTATGATATCTTTGCTTGCAGTTAAATCTTTAATCCATCCACTCCTTCCTCGGGGGTGTTCATTCTGCACATTTCTGTTGACTATGAACTTTCGGTATTGCCACAGTTGCATCATACGCACTCACAGCAGCCTTTGTTCAGCAAGAAGGGCAGAGAAACAGATCACAAACAGAGAGAGTCAGAGAGGGAGAGAGAGACAATTCGGATGGTGTGCTGGTGAGAAGGGCAGAGAGAGGCGGAGAGCTATAGGGAGGCCGTCATTATAATAGTCGATGAGCTGGCATTCCCTGTGGTTACTGAGCTTTCAGAGGCTCTGCGTAAAGTCCAGGACTGCTGAATCAGGGTGAAAAACAACAGAGAGAGGCAGTCGCTGGAGCTAATTCCACAACTAAAGACCTCCAGCAGCACGCCCTATATGCTGGCCTGAAAACTTTTACCATGAGTCTGTTTGTCTTTTGTGTTTTTATATACCTCTTCATGACCCCTTTAAAAACTGGAAATGAAACACAATGAAAGAAGTTACCAGTGTCATCATTTCTAGATTGGCTTCTGTGAGAAATATTCAACTCTGATAGAATTGAGTACGAAGGGAATTATGTTTAGTTATACTCTGGTTAAACCATATAAACCTGTGAGTAGTCGTCCTTATTGCTACAAATGTAGGCATTAGCGCCATATGGGCTGTTACATATACTGTGTAATTATGTAGATTATCTGCTTTTTAAAAAGTAATCCTCCTACTTAAAGATTTTATCCTCTGTACTTCTTACCATTCATCCAAAAAGTCGTCTGGATTAAGAAAATTCCAGTCTTGTTTTCTGTCCCCGGGGTGTGAAGCTGTTGCAATGCTTGGATTGTGTAGCACGCAGAAAGAAAGGCGCCCTTGCGAAAGCGCTACAATGTCAGTTTACAGGCTCCATTTGTAGAAAGGTTCTTGTTGGTAGGTTGATGTTCTTGTTTCGCAAAGAAAGTACATTAAAATGGTCTCACATTCGGGCACTTTGGGCATTTCTGTCCCTCCACATTACAAAACTGTGGGTGTTAGAATATGTAAGCAGCGTTTGAAGAGACATTGTTAACATTCCATTTGCAACAGAAATCCATCTCGCTGGGTCTCAAGGTGAACACAACAACAGCAGCGATGTTTTCAGCAGCATAAAACATGAGATTTATTCTAGAGGAAATGTAATCCAGCAGTCTGTATTATTGATGCTTTAAGCTAGCAAAACTTTGGCTCTCACTCCCCGTTTCGCACCAACATGTCAGAAAAATTCAACCAGCTCCACACCTCATGTCGACTTAACCCTCAGGAGCAGTTTATTTTCACTAGCTCTCTCCCTTTTTTTTTTACACCCACCACCCCTTTCTGCCACCACATTCCCCAGAGTTTGCTGTAAGTAGCGAGCTCTCCCCCTCTCTGCTCTCCAGCTCATAGCTGGCTGTGGTACTTTTCAACGTTCCCGAGCCAAGGCTTTGAACTCTCTTGACTTTGAAATCCCCAATCTAGCCCAAACCTAGGAGGAGCTAAAACCCCGGTCCAAGCTTCAGCTCAGCTCAGCAGTGGCAGCAGCAGCTAACTTATAATCTTCTTCTCACTTATGGAAAGGCAGAGAAGAAGAAGTCCTTTTGTGCATAGCTAATCATGGAAGATGTAGGTCAAAAAGGGGTGTGCTTTCCCCTGTTCCTTTTTCTGCAAGTCTAATATTAGAAACAGTCTTGCTTGAGTTTTCAGCCATATGTAACTAACGCCGTCATCGTCTGAATGCCCTTTTCAGCTACTCTAATTGGCTGCTAGTCAGTGTTGCTATTTAATTGCACTCAGTTGCCTCAGTTTGACCCCAGCCTCCCTCCGTTTGATCTTTGACCTCTGGATTACCCTTCACATTACTTCCTCTGTCTGCTGTGTGCGCTGGGAGCTACTCTGACACTAAATGATTTCTCACACATTAAGGGAAAGGTATAGCTTCCCTCCAGCGAGGAAGGTGGATATTTTCAGGAGAGAAAAAAGCCAACAAGAGCCAACGCTGTAAAGAAAAAAAGAGAAAATGTGGCGCAGCTGAAACTGCAGGGAAGTCAGTTAATTCCCCAGGCGCCTGTTAAGAAGAGCTCTTTGCTCAGACGCACAGACATTTGTGTCTTATAATTGGCAGAACTTGGTTTTAGTGTTTTACTTTGATATTCTTAAAAGACTGCAGATTAAAGGTAGTACTCCCTAGATTTGTATTTGTTTTTACACAATCACAATCACTGAAACCACTTCTAGCTAAGCTACATGCTGTTGTTGCAGTGAATGTTTCATCACCTGCTGCTGTGGAAGTGTCTGTCGCGGGCTAATTACTGTGTAATTTAGGTATATTTGTGGCAGCCTAACATCCCCATTCAGCGGGACTCTTACATGTGTGAGGTTACACTGGTTACACCGGGAGGTGAGAAAGTCTAACACCAAAGGTGAAACTGCCACATTGTAGGTGAAATGTTTGCCACGTAGGGTCATGACAAGTCACAATTTGACTGTTGTTTAAGCAGTCGGGTTTGTAGCATGGTATTTCTAGTATTTCTAAAACATTACTAGCTTGGTAGCTAATGGGCTTTTTCTATACAGTACATGTATGCTAAAGCTATGAGTGGTGAAAAATGTGTAGTTGCTGTCATAAAGAGTTAAGAAAGGTAAATGTTGCAGGGCGAACAAGTCCACTTGCCAATCTTGTAAGACTGTAACTGAGTCTTGTAACTGAGTGCTAAACACGCTAACGCTGGTGTTCTTAGCGCTTTTATTGTAGAGGATGTAATTTTTGTGTTTCCATTTGCATCGTTATCTATGCATTAAAGGAATTGAGACATATATTCTTGTTATGCTGACAGTTAGATGAGAATGTCGCTCTGTAAGTATTTCAGTTATAGCTTGAGCAAGCAGCCGGTTAGCTTAGTTTTTTCTTAGCTATAGCTTAGCTTTGTTTATCTTGACCGTAACCAGAGACACTGAAACGTTGCTGCTCCTGGCCAAGAATCAGTTCCATAACCCCTCTTAAAACATGAAATATTAGCGTGTACATTTTGGGTTTTGTGTTGATTAAATAAACCATGCTACTCGATGTTTAGTAAGCTTCAGAGGTGCTGGCAGGAAGGCATTGCTAGCTTTGGACAGAGCCAGGCTAGCTGTTTCCTCAAATACCACCCAGTAGCCACTGTTTGATTAAAGAGAGACACTTTTATAACAGTAGGTGGTTGGAAAGAAGCAGGAAGAAGAGGAAAGAGACAGCGAGAAGCAGATGGAGAGAATAAAGTGTGAGGGAAATGGAGAAATGATGATAAATGGATCACATCACGGGGCTAATAAGTCGCTCTCTCCTCTTCTAGCTTACTGGCAGCTAATTTAGTGACTCTCTAACTCTTAAGGGTTTGAAGTGTGTGTGTGCTTTAGCATCGACTGCTAATGAGCCCACACGGTGGCAAAGCCTATAGCAGAGCTGCTGACATTTCTGACACCCAGAGAAACACTCGAAGTAAGCAGAAGATAAACTTAAAGACCCTAGGTATTCAACTCTCGGTGGAGACATGTGCAGTAACCCTTCGGAAATGGGATTTGTAGTTGTATAAGTGTGTGTGGGTTTCTCTAAGGTCTTGACAGGTCTCATGCATACTTGTACCAGATGATAGTCTGTTATGTATATGAGAAGAATGAAGAAATATGCAAAACATTTCTCACCGATTATTGGATTAATTCCTGTTTTGGAAGCAGAAAGTCACAGACACAGACCCCCCCTCCCCTCCGCCTTTTCTCTCTCTAACTTTCCTCTCTCTTCATTTCCTCCAGCCCTGCTTCTCTCCCTTTATCCCCTCTGCTTTCTTCCTTCAGCCCCCTCGCCCCTCTTCATCTTCTGCTTCTCCTCCATCTAAGCTCCTTAAGGCACTGTCTAACTCTTTCCTATGTGATGTGTGAATTAGCTGCTTGTGCTGCTGACTCCACTCCTGCTGTATTTACACCGGGGTTGCTTTGCTAAATCCAGAGGCGATCTTGTACATGTGTGCGCACACACACACAGATTCATGTACATTTAATCTCATCTACACTCACAAACTCACAACTACTTCCTGGCTCTTTTTGTTTTTCGCACAATAAAATACAAGAAAATACAGAAGAATTTGAGTTCAGATCGTCTAATCTGATTGTACGCCGAATACAGGAAGACATTATTTAAAGAGGAAATTAAAAGGCTGCTCAAACAAGCTGAATTTTTCATGCTCTCACAACTCTTTCAGTCTCACACACTCTCTTTTCTCCCCAGACACAGACGCCCACTCTCTCTACTACCGTCCTCCCGCTCTGCTGCCATATTTCTCTCTCTTTCTCACTTTTGCATGCAGAAATCAACCTTCCCACCTGCTGTCTGTCACTCTCTTTCTCTCTCTCTCCCTCGATGGCCGCTGGCCAGTCTGTCTTGTTTTAGGTAACACCACTCCTCTGCACCCGCCGCTGTCGCCCACAAACCCACATTCACTGCAGCAGCAGCATATTGCCAGTAAGAGGGAGACTCACAGCCCTCCAGTGTGTTTGTGTGTGGGAGGGTATATGATTGCCTTCAAATATGTGTGCAGGATTCACAGGTGTGTATGTGTGAGAACATGTGGGTGTTCATGTGTGTCGAAGCAGATGCTATTATTCCTGACATGTGTGGAGAGATTGGTGAGCTGGGTGTGTGAAACCAGGGGAAATCACGGCTCTATGTGGAGAACAGTGTGAGATGGAGCACACTTAGTCATGCTGACGGAGCCGCCAAGGATGTTGAAAGCTCTTAGTATAGCGTCTATGTGAATGTGTGTTTGTGCCTATATTTCACAAGTCAATGCATCATGCATGTGTTGTGAAAATGTATCACGCCAGCCCGTCATAAAAGTTAGGGGGTCATGAAAAAAAAAGGTGTATGAAATCACTCCCAGCCTCTGCATCATGCATATGCACCATTTATGCAAAAAGATAGTGGAAGGCTTTTAAGAGCTTTGGTGTCTGCAGTGATACAATGTAATGCAGAGAGAGTGATTTAACTGACTTCACTCATCTGTGAGTTTTTCATGTTTCAGAGATGTACACATTTTCCCATCATCCATTCGTTTCTCTTTTTCTCCCCACTAAAATGAGAGAAGTGTTCACTGTAGCTGCATCCCTCTTATTCTCAGTTCAGCCATAGTGTGATATTGATATTCCCTGCTATAGGGATTGCAGGGTATTGAAATACATCCACTATAGTCACATTAGTGTTGTTCACCAGAAGAGAAAAACACAGTAAGTCTGATATTACTCTATTTTCTCTTGAAGGAGCTATTCTCCCCTGGAAAGAGCCGCTGTCAGTCAAAGCTGGTGTTCTCTATAATCAATAGAAGCAATAATATTTGAAATTGGCGCCATAGCTGTGGAGAAAGTTGTCCAAACAGCTCGTGGTTTCACCCATTCTACATTCCTACAACATCCAGCGCCCCTCCCTCTGGTTTCACTGCAGGCATCCGAAATATGACGAGAATATACCGGTGGAACGTCTAAAAAATCTTCAGGTCTGCAGTCTACATTTCAAACCTGACGATTTTGGACTGTAGCTCGCTCTCACTGGCAATATGCTGCTGCTAAACTGTAGTTTAGCGAGCTCCCTGGCCTCCGCCAGATGACTCGTTTTACCGCTGTAGTCTGGCGGAGGTTTTCCAGGGCCCATTGGAGAAGCGGATAGCGTCCTTTTTCCTACCATAATGGCATTAGCTCCCCGTAATAACATGATAGGACTGAGGTTGAAAATCTATCCCACACTCTGTCCTGAAGTGACATGATGTCTGCTTGGCCTGGGAGCCTTTAATATTTATAAGAGTTCTGGTGAACCATCAGCTGAATACTATTTTAAGGTTGTTTTTTTTACGCCTCCAACAATAACATGTTGGGTAAATTCAGCAGGATAAACTGGACAACTTAATATCATATTAGCCCCAAATCCTAATGACCATCAACCTCAGCCTGTGTCCCTGTATTTGCCTTCTAAATAAATCTGCAAGATTTTGTTTATCGGTGTCTTTCTTCTTTTTTTGTCTGTTTTTTTGCAACCCTTCTTTCTGGCTTTAAACAAGGTTTAAGCTGAAACTCAGGCACTCCAAGGCTCTGCTGTGTGTATTTAAGGGTAAATCTGTAAGAAGCTGACAACATAGGAAAGCTTTGCTGAGCCTCTGACACTTCTGACACTCAAGGAAAACCATTTTAACCGAGCACTTTCTGGATCTCTGTAGCCGCTACCACACAAACATGTATGTACACTTCACAGTGCATTCATGTGTGCTGGGATGAGTTACTTAAATACATCATATACATTATTTTCTACAGTTGCTGTACTGGTTTATATAAAGCAGGGGTTTGTAAGAATACATGGCAGATCATAAACTCATTATTATTTATGTATTTTAGTCAGCGGGCTCTCAGCTACACAGCACAACGTAAGAGGATTTACACATTAATCAACAGTGGAAACTCATCCTGCTATGCTGATGGGTTTTTTTTCCACTGGCTGCCAAGCACTTGAATTCCAACCTTTCATATAGTGCCACATTATTTGCCTGTAATATCTGATGAGTAGGCACTTCCTTGTATTAATCTGCAACAATGCGTAGCACAGATCACATTTATATGAGGGGAGGAGGGAGAGAAGTGATGACACATGCAGTCTATGAAGATTACTGAGAGGCTTGATTTAGGAATTACATTTCAGTAAAAATCCACTCATTTAAATCACACGAGAGATTTTCTGCTGAAGATATTTTGTTTCGTGGCTCAGCGTCAGTCGACAAGACAACAAATCATAACAGGAATATTTATACTGAGTCTGGAATGTCAGTTTCTTTGCTCCCCTACAAACACATCCACAGCATGTGTGCGTGTGTGTGCATGATATAAACGAAGGCTGAAGGCACATTGAGTCTGTTTTCTCCTCAGTATTATGTTTTGGTGTCTGTGCACAGCACACGCTTCCTTTTTGCGTGTGCGTGATGAGTTCTGCGTCCTGTTGTGAGGCTGCCAGGCAGGAACAGTGTGTCGCCACTGGGAAGATACTTAGTTTGAACTAATGACACCAGAGTGAGATGAACAGCACGTCTTCCCGGGCCTGAGGACACCAGGGACCTCTGAATCATTCTCTAACTTAAAATAGCCTGATGGTTAGCCTTCTCTGAGCTGCACAGAGAGCAGTAATAGTTCAACTCTATCGATATTGTCTTATCTAAATGTTGGAGAGTACATTTTGGCCAATTTTACTTTATATTCAGCTTAAAAACCCTGAGTCAGGTTCATAAAATAATTCTAATCAGTATTTTATGAAGCTAAATAATGTTTTCGTTCAGCCCTAGCTGGCAACTGTTTTAAGCAAAAATGCGCTAACGCTGTAGCTTATGCCATGTGTTTAGCACGAAACAGCAGCAATCACATTTAGCAGCTAGCTGGTGAACATACTGAAGTGTTTAGCATCTCTAGGGAAAGATATTTTCTCAGGATGGTGAAGACCAAAGCAGAGATACAAGAACTCAAAATGAATACTTCTCTGTTTCCGTTGGATGTGTAAATTGGGAAAGTCTTTGCTAACCTAGCCACGCTAACAACCTCTATAGGTTGGAACTATGTCTGTGTTGTGTTAATTAATGTTTAAGGACTTGGTCACAGCAAACAATCGAAGCACCAGAAGCTAGCTAACAAGAAGTTAGCTAACTCTCATAACTAGCTTAACCTGCGAAAATCTGCGACTTAGCTAAAAGGGTTGAAATTTTAAAACACCCATTTATCTCTACTGTTGTTCTTCTACTGATTGGGACTCAATATTGTGGTGTTGAATAAGTTTTCCTTGATCTATTATCAGGTGTTTTAAATTTAGTGTAGGCACAGGACTGAAATGTGTAGCTGATGACCGGTATCAACATGAACCTCATTTGCGTCACTCCTCCTTATCTTGGAAAGATTTTGGTCTCTTTTTATTGCTTTTTGTGATTGTCACTTCTTATTGTACATCCTCATTATGGGTCGTTTCCATTTTTAGAAGGCAGTGGCTCTGTCGACTTGAGTTTTGGCTCCAAGAGACAGCTGGTCTGTTTTTAAACAGCTTTACTGTTGCAACTGCTTGAAATGTAAAAATGGATCGTTTCCCTTTCAGCAGAGAACTGAAGAACTCGGCGACACTAAGAGCAGCAAATGACCAGAACTGGATGTTGGCCATAACACGCACAGCTACTTAAGTTAGAGGGGAACCAATCTTGCCTTTGTGCTTAGAAACACACTTGGTTGAACATCATCTCATTATGTGTTTTTTCATTTTTCAGCCTTACATTAACAAGACTGAACATTTCAACCGTAGAGCACTACCACTACAGTCACAGTGAAAAATGACCCCTCTGCGAAGGCCAGTCAATCAGGTAGCAGTTGGCTAAGTTGAACATCACAAGAATGAGGAAAAAAATGTAAAATATGGGAAAAGAGCCGATCAAAAAATCAAAAAAGGAATATTGGCAGATAAACTCGTGAAATTCTTTGAAAAAGCCCCTCATTGTTATCCATTGATCTCCCCATGGGCAGCCATTATTTCAGGATTTGGTTTTCCTCCAGTTGCATTGCAGCAGATTTATTATGGATGAGAAGTTAACCAAAGAAAAATGGTGGAGGAGATAGTGAAAAAAGTTCCCTTGCACTTTAAAAATGTGATATTATGATGATAAAATGATATTTTTTCTGGCAGTGGCCATAGGAATGTGAAATGGACACAAGATTGTTTAGCTTCAGTAAAGTTTTATTTTTCGGAAATGTGTAGAATTCTGAAGTTACCTCGACCCAACTATGTATTCATACATATCTCTCCTACATGAAGTGACTCTCCTCTCATCTCCTTTGGTCATCTTGAGAAGAACTTTAATGGATCGTAAGCGTATGTGTTGTTTTGGCTTTGTGGGGTGAGTTTCAGGCTCCCACACTGTTCTCAAACATCTCTGCCTGTCTCAGACACAGCTGCCTTGGACAGATGCGTTCTTCAGTGCATTCCATTCCCATGAGCGTCTTTCTTCCTGAAACATGCACGTTCTCTCTCAGAACACACGTACACAAACACAGCACTGTGAGCACCGTTATCTAACGCAGTGACATGGACATATAGGTAGTGTAGAAAGCCTGAATGTGCTGCATAATAGAAACAATCCCGAGTCATTGTGACATATTTCAGGGTGATTCTTTGGGTATGTTGTGTTGGTGACTCTGATAGTATGCGGCAGTGTTTTATATTGTGCATAAATGTGTATTTTAAGCCTTTTTCAGTTGTATGGTTTGTATCATTAAGGATTAATTTAAGAAACAAGACAAATGTGGGAATTTTTACTTCCTGAATGTCTTTCCAATTGTAATTACCCATCTACAGGGACACTTTCATATCGCAGTCGAACCAGAAAACTGAAGTAATTCTGTGTAGAAAGTGCAACCATTGTTTTTTGCACAGAATGTAAAATGGATTTGTGTGTGTTAATATATATACCTTTGAAAAAATAGTCCCTGTATCCCCGTGTTAGTTGTGCAGGGCTGTATTTCTCCACTACATGAACTCTTGACCACAATGAACCTGCGTCTCCTGTGAGGGCCACCAGGCATCTCCACAGTGAGTTCAAGTTGGAGTGTAAGTCCAAGATGTTATTTAGATCTACAAGATTTCTGACAGGCCTCAGGAGCAGACAGGAGACGAGCAGCGGGACAATATGACCATGAATTGACTTTGCAAACTTCAGTTACCTGGGAGCTTGTTCGCTTTATGCCACTAGGAGAGATCGCGAACAGAGGTTAACGGCACCGTGCTCCGATGTCACCCTCTCTTAAAGCCTACGAGAAAGAGGAGGTGTGCTGATGCATGCTTAATAGCATGCAGGGCTTCTTTTATGGCTTCTAAAAAGGGACACATCAACCGTCCTCTCTGGCTGGCATGGTGGTGACAGCAGCAGCCAGCACCCTGTCTGCTTAAGCTCCATAAAGAAACACAGCCACGTGTACGTATGAGGTCATGCATACGGTCCAAACATGGGGACACTATATAGGCCTTTAATGACTTTGTCATGTTATTTTAACATGCATGAAAGAGACACAAACCAGAGACACAGATTACAGCGCACGCTTGAAAATGGACTTTTCCTGTTAGAAAAAACGAATATTTTCTTATTAATCTGTCATCTTGAATAACTGGCTATAAAAGTCACTCCATATATAGCATATACACACAAACAGAAACGTACACAAGCCCTCTCTGTATGCGAAAGCACTGTGTGTTTTCCTTGCAGCTCTGTGCACCTTCTTTAGAGATTTCCCTGTGGAATAATACATCCAACAGCGCTCGTAAAAGCCATCAAGCTAATGCAATTTCTTTTTTTATTACCCAGTCCTTCATTGTCCTATAACCCAACCACGGCAAGGAAATATGTGCTGTGGATTTACTTCTTCAATTCTGCAGGTGGCTGCTTCAATTTGATTGTGTGCGATTTCAGGAATTTGCCAAATTTCAGGTTTCAGTTCAATTTTGATTGTTCTCAGACCTTTTCATTTGTGGCATAAAATCTTAAATCACACCAGAGATTCTGTTCACTAGGGTGTGACATTCGGAGATGTGCGTTCAGATCAGTTTTAAACCCTCAAATACATCAAACTCTTTCTTCATGACCCCAATTCTGACATCGCTGACCTGAAACAACATCCCTAGAAGTTTCGGTTTGGCTCGAGTTACTCAAAGGAAGTTCATCCCCCGGGGGAGTCATACAGCGAGGAATGTCTGCTCCAGATTTTGACGCCAGAAAGCCCACCGTGTAGAATCGCAGGAACGCTGTGAATGCGTCTTTCCTATTTGCGGCGAGCCCTCTTAACCATCGCAGACACTGTCCAGAGCGGTTCCCTGCACTAAAGCTTCTGGTTTCACGCCAAATTGAGGAATGCTTAGCATGGAGGCTGAGCCTGAGCTGGGGTTATGTGATGTTTCATTTCCATAAGTACACGGAAGCTGGGATTCTCAGCATGTAAATCCATAGTTGTATGTCACAGAGTCAAAGCCACATGTCTGAGGATGTCATATTTATCTGTGCAAAGATAATCTTCATATTTCTTCCTGTCATCCTCCTCCCTGTCTCTGAATCTCCTCTTTCCTGCTCCTCTTGCCTCAGTGTCCATCTCATCCTCTTTGGGCACCCGTCCAGCAGCTGGCATGGTAACAGAAGTCATATATAGATGTTATGTATCTGCCATCAGCACTAGTGTTACATGACCTCATCTATAAATACATGATAGTGACATGATTTACAGGCCTACTTCCTGGGCACGCTCTGCCAATTAGATAAGGTAAAGCACAGTAGAGATGGAGTAAATCACTTTGCCCACCTTGGAGGAAGCAAACCCATCTGTTAGGGTGGACAGAGCCACTTTGATACTAATGGAGACACTCTGTCTTGTCACTGACCACTGCCACTGTGTGTGGAAGGGAGGAGGAGAGGGTACGTTTGTCTGATTCGTTGTGTGCATGATGAGAGTCTGCATCTTTTTTTCTGTTCTACATCTGAAAGCCCGCAGGGCCCGATGGGGGGGTCACACTGTGGTGGGAAAGATAAAGCGCTCGAGGGTGGAAACCTCACTGTTTCTCTGAAATGGGTCTCTGTATGGCATAATCTACTACCGCATTCAGTACCAGTGAAACAGAAGAAAACAAAAAGCTACATTTTCCCCTTTTTATAACTCCACATCGGCTTTTTTTCCCCTCCCTGCTGATCTTTATGTACTGCCAGTACATTTTAAACATTTATTTCCTGCAGAACAGCGCTCAGGGAATCATCTCTATAAATCGCATGGATATAAAATTACACTATTAACTTCTGGAAAAAATAAGGTTTGTGCATAAGCAATGCTTTTAATCTGAAAGGCAAGGAAATGCAGAAAAAAAGAAGAGTTAAAACCACTCTCAGATGTGTCGAGATAAGCAGAAGTCTTATGTAGGAAGTTTGTTTTGAGGCTAAGCTAGCTCGGCCACTTTTACGTCACTGCCCCTTCTGGGCCTCCTAAATCATGAGTCACTAATGATACATTATGTAGCATTAAGATGCTCTTGAGCAGGCGGCACCTGAAGATAAACTCTGACACACATCATCACATGTGCTGCTGCGTGTGTTTACCCTCCTGCTGTTTGCATGGATTTCATGTGCTCACAGAAACGAGGCGTTCGCCGACGCCCAAGCCAAAAAAAGAAATCGACTGACTGTGTTGCTCATAACCTTATCGCGCTCTCGCAGAACCAACCCCCATTTTCTGTACTCTGTGAGCTCAGATGAACTCCTCTGGAGGTTTTACTAGAAGCTGACAAGTGTAAAGCTTTTAGCTCGGAAAGTGTCAATCACACCGGATTATTGTTCCCGTCGTGTGGCTAAAGGTTTAAAAAAGATGACGTGAGCATCAGGCTACAAGATGACAAAAAAAGGTCCAAAGAGGCAGTGGATTTATTTTGTTTGATTTTAATTATTAAATATATTAAAGAGAGCTTCTTCTCTGTATCTTCAGGCCCAATAAAACATGTATAATTAGAGCTGAGACATAGAGATAGCACTAAGTCTTAGAGACAAGACTTGTCCTGTCATTGTTATTTAGTTTTTTAACAGTTGAAAAAGGCGGAACAGAGAATAGGAAGACAAGAAGATAAAGGTCAGGATTGCGGAAGACATGCGGAGAGGAGGCAGATGACGTTGCAGAGGAGCAGGAACGAGGAATCTGAAGTGGCAGGAAAGCAAAAGCGAACAGTGAAGGCAGGAAAGAGGAAGAGAAGCTACAGGGATTCCATGATGGTGACGTTCGGGGTGATTCACTTATCATTGCTGAGTGTGTAAATGACAAGCACTTCTTCTTTCCTACCTGCCTCCAGCGCAGCCACAGGTGAAGCTTCAGCTGTCAACACAGGACATTTAATGGGAAATAGTACAGAGATGCACTTTATTTTAGGAGGTGTCTGGTACTCTATGAATAGAGTTTTTGCTGCACTAGGAGGAAATAATCGTGTGTGTTACATATTTTATGTATTCACTTGATACTCCTATCTAGAGAAACGATGAGGCGATAAATACAGAGTAATAACAGGAGAGATTTAAACAGAACAGATGCGGTTTAAGGCCTCATGTTGGCATTTTAGGGTAAGTATACGTCTCTTTAAAGTGACTGAAAGTTAAATATTAGCATAAAATCATTCAGAGGATTATCAGATATAACGCACTGAAATGAGTCTTAGAAGAGCAACAACAAGTACAACACTGAAACACAGAGGATATGACAGTCAAAGTGTTCATACTAATGCACAGAAAGAGATAAAGAAGGTGAAGAGGGCAGTTATGTTGATCAAAGTGAAACCATTCCTAGACAACCACCACTTCTGCTTGAATCTGTTTCCTCTTTCAGGCAGCTTTCTCTTCCCTCAGACAGGGAAAATGGGTTTGAGGATCTTGTACCAGCTCGACCAGAAAGCCCTGAATTCCCGGTGTTTGTGAGGTGCACATGAATTTTCCACAAGCTCAAATGTGCTGCTGCCCATGTGTCGGATGTGAGATTATCCCCTGTGTCACTTTGCCACGAGTGATCCGGTAAAACACCGTCAAGGACTCTTGAAGCTGTGGGGCCGCCGTGATGGAGACCTCAAAACTGTCATGTCAGTTATTCATTGCCTTTTCACAGGCAAACACAGCGATGAATCTCAGTATCTACAGGGAATAAAATGCCACATGTTCTCCGACAGACCTTCCCAGTGGCTTTCAACAACTTCCTCTTTCCTTCCTCTTTTCCTTCAAGACAAGATAAACTCTGAGGAGGGATGGCAAAAAAAATGTGGAGGTGACAAAGCAGAGATGGGAACCAAGGTGACACAAAATGTTATATAGTAGTAGGTTATATTGTAGTATTTAAAGCTTTTATATCTTTCTACGGTGGCCCTGACAACATTTGCTCTAACATAACTTTTCACTGAACACAACATTTAAAAAAAATGTTTCACTAAACTTAAAAATATTTTTAAAAAAACAAAAACATTTCATGACATATGACATTTCACACATTTTAGGAAAAAACAAAATGTCAAGAAACACAATAACATTACACAAAACTACATGTCCAAAACATTATAACGTTACACAAAACTACATGTCACAAAACACGATAACGTTACACAAAACTACATGTCACAAAACACGATAACGTTACACAAAACTACATGTCACAAAACACGATAACGTTACACAAAACTACATGTCACAAAACACGATAACGTTACACGAAACACAACTAAAACACTAAACAACATTTTACGAAACAACAACATTTCATTAATCACAAAAATATTTAGTAAAACAAAAACAAAATCACGAAAAGTCACGAAACGCCACAATATGCCACGAAACAACAACATATCACGAAACACAATACGTCATGGAACACAACAGTATGTCACGGAACACAACAATACGTCATGGAACACAACAGTATGTCACGGAACACAACAATACGTCATGGAACACAACAATATGTCACGAAACAACAATATATCACGAAACACAATACGTCATGGAACACAACAACATGTCATGGAACACAACAATATGTCATGGAACACAACAATATGTCACGGAACACAACAATATATCATGACACACCACAATATGTCGTGAAACTTTCCTTCTTCCTTTCTTTTTCCTCACCTTGTTGCTGCTTAAAGGCTTAAGCAGAGCTTTAGTGAGAACAACACCTTCGTTTCAGCAAAGCATTCTTTTTGGATCAGCTAACCAGGCGCCGCTGACGGCTCTGCTTATCTCACTTGTGTGGTGACTTTTTGCACAACACTGGGTGTGTTTGAAATGAAATAGGATTATAGTATTTAATCAGACGCACTCGCTGATTGTAGTTATTAAAGTAAAAGTTGTGATGGTATGAGGTTCATGCAGCCACTGTAGAATCAAAGCTGATGTGAAATTGCCTCTGAAACCTCTGGATCCAGAAACCAGCAGGGGGGAGCTTTATGCTTGGGCACACAGACGCTGTGTTTACACACACAAAACATACAAAACCTTCATACTTTATCTTTGGATTTTCTGCACTCTCAGGACCCAGCCAACCAATCAGATTACCTGTTTTTTTTTCTCTTGGCAAACATCCTCTACTGCAGTGATTTGTTTCTGTGTGTCAGCAGCGTTTCTCATTATGCTGTTATATTTGTGAGTGTGCACACACTTCCCTGTGACCTCCTGTAACCTCCTGTGGGTGCTAATCTTTTTGAACTTGACTTACCACTTCATCCATTATGATTAATGTGACAGTCAAATGAACACCTAACATTTTGCTGGTTGCTAAATATATGAAGTATCAGATCATTATCTTAATGTTTAGTCGTCTGGTGACATAGTTGGTGGAAATTCATAACAGTACTTAGCTCAGTAGAAGATGGTAGTTTGTGAAACATTTGTCATTGCAGCAATGAGTCGGAGGCTTTTAGAAACACAGAGCCAAGCAGCGGCCTCCGGGCTCCCATCAGTCAGAATGACTCAGACCCAACACACTGCTCCCTCTGTTATTGCATTTTAGAAAATAAGGCAAAATGAATAAGCGTGTCATATGAATTTACCAACGAGCCGGCAGCTAGATAATTGTATTACAGCCAATGAAATGTGTCTGCGTGCTGCCAGACTGTGTGACTCTCTCTTGCTGTTAGGCACTTTTTCTTTCTTACCTTGTCTAAGTTCGTGCAGGAGCCAAGCAGGCATTTCGGCAAATTAATCTGTGAATATAAAATTCATTTTCAATAGAAATCAATAATTAGAAGAAGAGGACATTGATGCTACAGGCTGAGCCAGGGGACGTGAACGTAGAGGAAAAGTACTTCCTTATCAGTTAGGGGATTTTTTCTTACTGTAACGAATCAGGCCTTAAACCAAAAACTACTATTTGCAAAATGTCTACAATACATAGCGTATGTGTTCATTTATTTATGAAACGCTGCACATTGATAAAAAAAAAATAGATTAAATTTGCAAAGGTTTGCCAGAGGCTTGTTTCCATGCCCTCGAAAGCCCTAAAAACGTCAAAACTGCAGAGGAAATATCAGAAAAATGTAGGTTATATATGAGATTGTCAAAACAGAACAATGTTCTCTTGTATATTGTGGAAACCAATTTGCCTGACAATGCAAAAATAACATGTCAGCTCTTTGTAGATAATGCCGCGGGAGCTGAACTGTTTCCAACGTGCAAATAGTGCCAAGACTGTCGATTTTAGTTTTTTATTACGGAAAAGAAAAGAAAAAACATAGTATCTTTTTTACCGCTCTAGTCTCACAGACAGAGCAGAGGTATAGGTCAACTACAGGGCCGTGTCTTTGAAAGCAGCAGGCATCACTGGGTCACTGAAGGACACTTGAGTTGAGACGCGCATTGACTCAAGAGATTTAATCTGGATTACCTGCTTGGTGGGAAGCCTCCCTGCTGTCTTGGCCATAATGCTGCCAATCAAAGCCTACGTTTTTACATGCTGCTGTAAACCGTTTGAGCCCTTAGAGGAATTCTGCAACATTTCGGTAGATTCTCTTTACCCTAGAGTTAAAGGAGCAGATCAATATCAATCTGTGTGTTCAATGCAGAGAAAGCACAAATGGCTTGTTCAGCCTAGGTTAGCCGAGGGACTGCAGCTTCTTGTGTTTTTTTCACATCTTTTACATTTTCACCACCGCTGCTTTATTTATGAGTCCAGATCAGCTATCAGGAGTTTAGAGGTGTGCACTGTAATATGGGTACAGATATATGTTTAATATGCTGATAGTTATCTGTGAGTAAAGCATACAAAACAACAAATCAGACCCAGACATGAAACATGCATCCTGAGCAGTTGTCTGTCTCCGTTTTCTACTTGCATCTTGTGACTTTAAAATCAATAATGCACACAAACTTTAAAGATAACTGAATACTGATATTGTATTCTGAACCCTGTCGCTGCTCTATCAAAGCTCTGTTATATCCTCTATCTCCACATAGCAGACAAACAGCGGCAACGGGATGATTAGATCTGTAGTCAGGATCACAGTGGTCGGCTCCAGCTCCCGTCCGAGGACACGAATATTCTCTATCTAACAACCTAATGATATCATCTGTTCTGAGCTGAACGTGCACTGAGAGGATTTGTTATGATCTGCACTGAGTACAAGTCGGATGATGATACTATTTTAAAGGTTTGCTCACACCTCCTTATGATGTACCATCGGCACCCGGATCTGCACTGTTTGTGTCGGTGCACAAACCCATGGGAACATGAAGATTGCAAACAGACACTGAAGTTAGATAACAGTTGTTATGTACATGACATATTTCCTGTAATTTCCATATGTCAAAGTTTCCTCTTCTATGCAAAAATTGTCTGACAAGCTTTCAAACTTTCATTTTTTTAATTGATTGGCCGACCAAAACCTGTAATTACAATGTTCTTTAGAGGATTTGAATGCAGCATTTAACCACAATAAAACAACAGTTGATTGATTTGTTATGAAAGCATTTTGTGCACGACATGCCTAACATGGTTTCCATTTGCAGCATGCACACAGTGTCTCAGTCAGAGCTGACTCTGTGACATAAAACCACCAGACTTTGAGGAATGTGAGAGAAGCACATGGAGTTATGGCTAACATGTTAGTTCTCTGTTGGTTGCTGCTGTGCTGTGTTTTTGGATTGCATGAACACACACCGCTACTGTTGTTATTCCGTGATTGACAGTTAATTATGTGGTTTGGTTGGAGCGGCCGCAGATTCCAGTGGGAATGCCTTTAAATGGTTTTAAAAGAAAAGCAGACAGAAAGCTCTCTTGTTCCAGAGCCTTGCCCTATTTGTCAGATGCTTTTAATTAATATATCAAATGAATGGTACTAATGTTAAATGATTTGACATTAGCAGCGCTGAGGTTTGTTAGAGAACTACAAATTATTTAATTTGCTTAAAGGAAGGTTTTTTTTCTCTCAGTGTTTCAGTTGATTTTGCTCAGCGGTCTTGTATTCATTTGTAATGCATCAATGTTTTCTCTGTAGATAGATATGGATTATATTAAGCAAACAAGAAACTAACACGTACACATGTAATAGTACTTTCTCTGTATAAATCCATGCAACTGAATGGCATTGTTCCAACAAGAATCCAGCGTAGGCCGATTGAAATGAAAAGAAAGATCCTTTAAGCCCATTCAACCACATCACTGTTTTCCACTAACTCCACTTTATCTCAGTCCAGGCCCCCTAATCCGCAGCATTAAATTTCTCTTTACATTCAAATATCACAGTATCCTCAGCCTGTAATCTGATATGAAATTGTTTAATAAAGGCTTCCAGAAGGTTGGGAAATGATCAGCGATATTTTGCTTTGCGCCGCGTAGCATCTATTTCTATCATTGCTTTTATATTTTTATTCTTTTTCGTCATTTCTTCTTTGTTTTCAGTCGTCCTGGCCTGGTCTTGTCCCTGACCCAAACAAATAATTGGGACGTTAAACGCACATACATGCCTGTGGTGGGATATCATAGAGTCTGATAAACAACACAAATCAAAATGCCAGCTTGTGTCTTGTCCTCGCTGCTCAGTAGTCATGACCATTCATTATTCCCCTTCAGAGAAAATTCTCCATCCTAATCCTCTCATGTGGCTAACAACCTGAATTACTATTTGATTTGTGTGTATTTAAGATCCCTCATAGTAAGCCTTAAGGGAGAAAAGAAACTGAAGCAGAGTCCTAGTGCTCGACTATGGCGGTAGACTTGTCCTTCCGTACCCTTCCTTGCTTCGCTCTCCTGTTTCCTCCCAGTAACTTTGTTTAAATGCCCCCAGAAGACTTACAAATGAAAGCAAGCATCTTCCAGCAGTCTTTGCTCATTCGACGCTGCAAAGCCTCTTTCAAAATTCTTTTGTGTTCACGCTCAACGTAGTCAGAGGAGTTCGTTCAGAGTTCAAACACCGTTAGCATCCCAGAGCTAACACTATGAAAGCTATAATGCCTTACATTAGCTGTAAAACGTGTGCTAATCGTTGATTCTATGTACATTTGATTGTGAATTGGTAGTAGAGGAGAACACAGTATAAATGCACAATTAGACTGTTCTGCGAGTGAAAAACAGACAAAAGTCTTAACATTTTAGCTAGCATCTTCTAGCTGTCTTTTCCTCTTCAACGCTACTCAGCAGCTGTTCCAAAATTCCTTTAATGTTCATGCTTGTAGTTTGAAGGTCAGACCAGTTTGTTCACAGTTTAAGCATCATTAGCATCCCAGAGCTAACACTATGAAAGCTATAAGGCCTTACATTAGCTGTAAAACGTGTGGTAATGGTTGTACATTTGATTGTGATTAAGTAGTAGAGGAGAACTTTATCCTTAGTGCTAGACAGACACATTATAAATGCACAATTAGACTGTTTTGCCAGTGAAAAACAGACAAAAGTTTTAGCTAGCCTCTTCTAGCTGTCTTTTCCTAGACAGCAGCTGTTCCAAAATTCCTTTAATGTTCACGCTTGTAGTTTGAAGGTCAGACCAGTTCAAGTATCAAACATCATTAGCATCACAGAGCTAACACTATGAACGCTAATGCCTTACATTCGATGTAAAATGTTAAGTGATTGTTATTTGTTTTTATGCTGAATTGGTTGAAGAGGAAAACTTTAGCCTTGGTGCACAACACACAGACATATAGACAGCTTCTGCACGTGAAAAACACAAAGTCTTAACATTTTAGCTAGTTTTGAGCATCCCTATTGGTCTCATTAATTTGGCACCAGCCAGTGGCTTATGAGACAAGCGTGACTCCCCGTTTGTTATACCCCTGCTACAATTCTCCAGAGCTCTGCCCTATGGAATATTATCCTCAGACAAAAACCCCGTTTCCCAGAAGGCTTGTGTTACTGACACGTCCAGCCTCTGAAAAGCCTCTTGTTAACAACAGCTGTAAAGTGAGCTCTCTCTATTCTATTGCTCTTTCTCAAGTTTAATCTCACCCTTTTTTTGTGTGTGCTTTCATTTCTGTTTCTCTCACTGTGTCATTGTTTCTCCTGAGCATGGAGAAGGATCCTGAATTAATTAAAAGAAAAAGACTTTGAAGTTGGATACTTCGCCTCGGGGCTTTCTGTTCCATTTTTGTTTTTGTGGTGGCGGTTGAATTTTTTGTTGTTTCAAAGTCGTAACGACCCAGAAATTCAACTACTGGACAATGTCATGTAATTAGGCGACTGATGCAGAGCAGCATGAAAACTTTATGTAAATATTTTCCCCATACAGAGCATTTCTGATCTTTAGATGACTGTCTTCTTCGGTCTTGTGCGACATTTCACTAAACCTGTCCTTTTCTTATAACGTCTCGTACCTTTTTTTGTGACTACATTCTTAACCTTGAATTAAACCCCAATAAAAGTCCTTTAATGCTCCTGTGGCAGAGTAACAATGAGCTCAGCCAATGCCTCAGGTTGAGGAGTTACACATAATTCTGTGATTGGATTACTGTTACAGATTTAAGAAAGTACCAATTGTTAATTTGTCACAGGTCCCGCTGAGTTCACTTTAGCAGAAATTAGCTGTTAGCTTCTCAAAATCGTGTATTTGAGTTGTCATCTTACAGACACAAATAATTGTTCCTTTATTTTGGTACTTTGTGATGTAATTCTGTGCAATTTCATTGTTTCTGAGTAATTTCAAAGGACCTACAGTTTCAGACTCTGTGAGCAGCGGTGACAAGAGATTAAATTGTGACAGCTGCCTCAAACTTCAGTTGAGTGTGTGTTCAGTGAACCCTTTATCATACGCAAGTCTCCTGTAAGAAAGAGGTATCATTTTTTCTCACACTATCCGTCTCTTTAGCTGCTGTAGTATAAATAGGGATCTGTCCTTTTTTTGGATTCAAAGAAAAAATGGGATCATCTGTGAAGGAATGAGACCCAGGAGCCCCTCGACACTATGAAGTCATATGAGGGGGTGGTGATCTAACCAGAGATGATGGGCTGTCAGCAGCTGCACTTCTAACTGTGCCGAGACGGACGGAATAAGGACTGAAGTTGCGAGGCACAGAGCTAGTGAGGAGACAGAAAGTCAGGGAAGGAGAGGAGATGCACAGAGAGAAGAGAGGAAGGTAGAGAATGACAGAAAGACAGATACTAGGGAAAAGAGAGCGTCAGAAGAGACAGATGACTGAATTAAAGGGCAGGCCAGACTGGAGCTACTCTGCCAAGCTGCCCCTTTCAGCACGGGACTCGTGCCTATTTCCATCTCATCAGCCCCCTCCGTCTCTGTTCACTCTCATGACATGCCACGTCCAAAGCTCAATCTGTGAATGAATGATATTACCTCATGCTAATAACCCTGCCTATACCTCAGCTGGCCCCAGCATGTGCCTCAAGCAGCTGAAATGCAATTCGTCTCTCGTTTCTGCTTAGCTTTTATTTTCTCCTCACTCCACGCTAACATATCTTCCTCTGCTTTCCCTTCTCTTTTAGCTCTGCCTTTATCTCTTTAACAATCTATCTACTGTTATGTACTCCTTATTTATTTTGAATTCTTACTTTCCAAGGAAGAGTCACCAGATTCTAAAAATGAAGCGCTAGCATAAAAGTTGAGGTAGCGCTATGGCTGCTGGTTGAAATACGCTCTTTGTATTTTAATACTTAGAGTACTTAACTCTTTAACACATGGCAAGTTTAAAACAAGATGCACACAACAAGCTGTTGTTAACGGCGCTTACAACCTGTAAAGTATAACCTTTGTGTAGCTAACTGAATTAGCTGCCTAATTAGCTTGCTAACATATGACTAGTTTCCACTCTGGAGTGAAAGAGGTAATGTGTATATTTATATCTAGATAAAAAAGAGTTACCTATATTTAAAAAGGATTAACAGTTTAGGTAAATTTACATTGTTGTACCCTCTCAAGTATTATTTTTGGAAGTTAGGCTACCGCCAATTGTGCTAACGTGATTTCCTGTTTGATTTTGGTTGGACAGTGCTACAGATATTAATTAGCAACCATTTTACACATTACTAGCTACACTTCTTGTGTTGACTTGGAAAGAAATTAACCTTTTAAAGGTGACACCTGGTTTGGTAAATTAGTAGTTTTTAACCACTTAGTAAAAGTAAAAAAGTTATGGATTTAGGAGAGCTGGTGAAATCTGCTACTTATGTCTTTTTGAGCAGTGGCTGTAGTCGTTAACGCTGATGATGCTTCTGACACAGTAAGCCATCATATCATAGTACAATAATGTTATCCTGGTCATTTTGCTACCTCCTGCATGTCACCATGCACCATACACTTGTTGGCACCTCCTCCTGAACCATCACTCCCGTTATTACCCCTGTTTCTCTGCTCCTTCTCTCTATATTTGAGTGCTTCTAACCGTCTTTGATGTTTGCTGTGTGTTTTAATGAGTTTGTTGTTGACGGTTGCTCTACTTCCCTTCTCTCTCTGCCACTCCGGGCTGAAGCCGCTGGAGTGCCAACACAAGTCGGCCAGAACCCTAACTTCACATACACACGCACGCAGCAGATTGTTTCTGGACACATGGAGATTCAGTGCCTTATTTTTTTAAGAATACACACTCTCAGAGACATACCGTACATACATCTCTGATACAATACATGCTGAAATGTGTCATAATGTATGCGTTACATCCACTGAGTCACACACACAAAGGCAGGCAGAAACATAAGCACACACATGCATGTATGCAGAGGACAGTGGAGTCTGTTTCACTGCAATCTCTTGGGAGGCAGCTGTGTTCTGATGTATTAATCATCTTCGTCTCCAGCTTGCTAATTAATGACCCATCTGTCCCCTCTCACTGATGTTCCACTTCAAACCCCCTCGTACGAAAACACACCCGCACAGGGCTGCGACACAACAGCCAAACGCTCGTTCCAGTGATGATACTCACAGACGCTGCGAGCCACACCGTCTCATCTGCATTCAAACCCAACTGTATGACTCTTAGAGGACTGTTTGTGGCAACTTTATCAGGGAGGAGTTCTCCTCTTCAGCCGTTTAGGTGGCAGACTCTGTGCGCTCAGGCTCGCCTGTGTGTGTGTGTTTATGTGTGCGCTTATGTGGGTGTATGTGTGTGTGTTCGTAGGCTTATCAGGTGAGCCCGGGCAGAGTGTCAGATGCGGTAATGGAGGCTTCAAAGACAAGCGCTGCGGTGAGTTCCCTGGCTGCCTTTTACCTCCAAACCCCCCATCCCCATCCCTCTTCCTCCCCCTCCTCCCCCTTTCCCTGCTGCTTGGACGCAGAGAGACACACAGGTAGACACCTGGATGGCTAAGGAAGGGATGCTGGGAGGGAGATAAGCAGGCAGATAAATAATTAAGTGGGTGCAAAGTCAAACAGACAACAGGAAGTCAGAGTGAATCAGGCTGAGCGACAGGCAGAGGAGATATTGGAAAGCAGGGTGGCTACCTGACAGACCAAGATAGAGAGAGAGACAGTTTTACAGTCAGACAGTCAGAACCGTGGCCAGGTGCTTGTCCAGCCCACCTCCCTTTCACTTGCATGAGTAGAGCTACTTCAAACACCCGCCGCTTCTCTGCTGCTTTGTTCTGCTCTTCTCTCTGCAGCTGTGGTTGTGGTTGTTGTTGTTGTTTTGATTCATATCGTCGTCGCCGCCGCCATCGTTGATTTGCCTCCTTTGAACAGCAGCTCTATTTCTGGCTCGCTATTTGCCTGTTTCCATTTTCATCTTTTGTGCTGTATATGTGTTTGAGCAGGTTTATTTATTTTTGTTTGTCTTTTGTTTTGCATATGAAAGTTGCATCAACAGTTAGAGATGGAAATTAAGTGTTTGATCTTTAACGTTGCCAACAGAGGTTGATTGGTTTAGTGTTCAGGGTTCTTTTTGTGGCTTTAAAGTAATACATTTCTAAAATGTATAAGTAAAGTTATAACACATCAATCATAAATCTTATAACTCATGTCGTACAGTAGTATATTTTGTTTCAAAGGCTGATTTCAATGTATTTAAGTGTCACTGTAGCTCTCTTGGCAACTAAAATCATTTTAACGCTTCTGTCAAAGGGCCTGCAGACAGGTATTTAAAGAGCCTTTTACTGTACTTTTGGGTTTTCGTTGAGTTGTTTGCAACATAGCAGAAAATGTGTGTATTTCTACATGATTTCGTGTCTGACAAAAGAATAATAAGCCAATTACAGCCAATTTGTTTCATGACCATAGTGGTAGAAATCCTTTATCCTGAACCCTAACAGGCCTACATTGCATTTGGATACAATTAGTGAACCATTTGACATGACTGGTTGCCACACAACAGCAGAAATGCACAAAGCATTCCTCAGGCCAAGGTCAAACGTCTATAGCACAAAGGTTAGGGCACAGCCTCACACTCCAAGTCCTTGTGCTTTTCATTAAAACTGTAAACAGGTATGAATATAACATGAACCAGTGCTTAGTGGGTAAGACATCATGCAACATCAAATATGTCAGAAACCTTTCCAGTTTTTCCTGAGAAAGAGTCAATTTCTTCTGTTTTTACTGAATGAAAATACACAATTGCATGTTCAGAAATACAAATGATTGATCATCCCGGTCATCCATTACTGACTGTCTCTGCATACTCTGACAGCTATATCTGCTTTCCTTTCCAACAGCAAACCCTGGAGAACAACCTGACCAACCTGGTGAAGAGGAACAGTGAACTGGAGAACCAAATGGCCAAGCTCATCCAGATCTGTCAACAGGTGGAGGTATGTAGCATGTTTCAACATCTTCATGTGTGTCTGTTTAGTAGTTCAGCGAGTCTAAAGAGGTCAGAATTATCTCCTCAAAGATCGTCAGAGGTCAGGGTCAGCTTCAGGACGGCAGCCTTGGAGGGGCTAAGGACACATAATTAGGGGAAATTGGTACAACTGAAACCCAAGGTGGACTGAAACCGAAGGTGGCTGGTTGGCGTAGCTTAGCTCCCTGGCCACGCCACTAAAGCTACCAGGGATTTCTGCTAAAGCTGACACAGTCCCCTTCCAGCTCTATCAATGCGTCAAGCTTCAGAAACAATCTCATAAGAAGCCTTTTTGGTTCCAGGACAATGAATAACTCACAACAGAGATGGTTTTAAGGGTTAGGATAAGACCTTAGCCTGCATGGATTTCCTCTCCTCCTCCTTTAGAGACACATTACCATCCAAGACTGCCGCTGTTATTGATTGTATACAGCTGCCTTCGCTAGTGGAGACTCCGCTGCCTTGCTCCTTACACTTTGTCTCTCACTCTGGATCGCTGATTGAAGAAGTACCCGGGTAGAAATTGGATCGCCTTTGTATCAGTCTCTCACTCGTCCTTTATCCTGGTCGCAATGAAATCAAAGCTGCTTTATTTCAGTTGTCTTCACGAGCTTTATCAAATATTGATTAGTCGCAACATTGAAAGTTAATTTCAGATACGGATTGCGGGTTCATCAGGAGGCCGGTTTCGCAGCTCTGTTTTCAGACAATTTATATTAGAAGAATTATTCATTTGAACTTCACCAAAGAAACAGAACGGATGCATTAATAATGACTTAAATCTATCTTTAACATTTATTTTGTCTTTAATCTCTTTATCTAAAACTCCTTTTTACCGTCAGTGAAAAACAGTGATGCAGTGCTCTGCTTTGAAAATGAAAACACCGGTTACCAGTTGGGTCTCGGTGACCTCTTGTACTTTGCCGATGGTGGCTCTCCAGACAATCTGACTCAAACCATAACTCAAGAACAAACATGCGCTGGAGTAGCTCTCAGCAACCATCCAATCTCAAACGGTTTGAAGGGGCAGTTATGTAATTCAGACAGCTCCAAACATGGAAATAACCACTTAACTTAGGGCAACATTACCCAAAAGCCCATGTACCCTACCACAGGAACTTTCAAGGTGCCAGAAGTTCAATTTGATTCTTTTTCTGTCATAAATTCAGATTTTGAGCCTCTTCAAGGTCATCGTCTCTCTCTGTAAGAGTGAGGTTTGGTTTAATATCATTTTTAAGGATGATTTACTGATGGAAAACTCAACAGTCACTTCCCTCTGGTGTCACCCGTGCAAGTAATTTATATCCAAGTTTCCAGTTGGACGATATATTTATCTGTCAAAAGATGAATTTATCCTCCAAGTGGAAACTTTATTTAACTTGTCTCAGGAGAGTCGTTTTTCACATCTCACCTGGTTAGATTTAGTGACATCCTTGGATGAGTGTTTGCACTCTGGTGTCCTGGTGTGAACTCAAACCTGTCAGGAGCTTATTATATCTCAGGTAGTCTTGTCCCCGTTGACCTCTTCCATTTGGGCTCATGCTGTGATTTAATGGAGGTTCTGTGTGAGTCCAGTCAGAGAGCAGTAATGCCACTGGTATTTGTCTGCAGTAAAATGTGCATGAACAAACACACACAAGCGAATACTTTCTGTTTTAACGCACTCGCTCTTTTTAACCAGCATCATTACTCTGTGGGACTTGACATTAATGGCCTCAGAGGACAAATGCACTCCGGTGGCGCCATCACTCCCTGCGCAGTTCATTTCTTATTAGCCGGGCCTGACTCCATTTTCTCGGAGTCAATCTGAGGTCCGTGAAACACGAGTCTTGCAGCCGCTCACCCAATCAAAATTAAATGATCGCAGCGTGATTCATTAACAGCAGACAAACTCTTCGTCAACAATGCGCGGCCTTCTTTTGTAACTCTCTGCATACTGATATTGTGCCTCCAACAACAACACGATCTCATCACTTATTCATCAAAAAGAAATGAGGAGCGATAGCAACGAGGGGGGACATGCTCCATTGACTCTTAAGCAAATTATTAAAAGAAACCCGATGTTTTCCGCCCTGTTTGCTCCCATTCAGAGCTATTCTCCTGTGTGATGTCAGTGTCAAAAGGCTACTTTGATTATTGGCGCGTTTTCAGGTGAGTGAGTACGGTGGGAGGAGAGGAGAGCGGAAACGGGGACTAATTAAGAGAAGAAGATGGAGTAAGATGGAAGTATTAGGAAAGTAGAGCAGAAATGTGAAGGTTAAAGGAAGAGAAAGATCAGGGTTGAGAGGGCAAGTAGAGGAAGACGAGGGAAGAGGATGTGAGCGTTAGCGTGAGAACCGATGATCTTTTTGACCAAAACAAATATTGTGCAGAAGGAAACACAGGCGCTGAATGAAAAAGTGAGTGGAGTGAGAGAAGTTTGTGCGAAGTGAGAAATCTCTGAAGGGCTTTGAGCATGACCTGGATTCCTCTGCTCCTCGTTTGCATCACGTTGTATTCGTGCCAAAGATACAATCAAACACAAGTGTGAATCAGCTTCCAGTGTGTCAGCAGACGCAGCAGCGATGCGGCGCCGTTCTCCCGGGGTTCATCTTTGGGGAGTTATCTTCTCGTCACTCTTGGAAAAGAGAGGCATTGATTTGATGCTGTGTAGGATGTTCCTTTCTTAGGAGGCTTCTCTCCTTATCACAACATTTGGTGAAGGATTGTGGAATCTGTCGCTGTGCTTAATGACATTCAGGATAATGTTTCAGACTTTTTGGAAAAATTGAGCAAATAGTACGGTGCTTAACAATTTGCAGTGCTGGTGGAGAAGAAACTGTTATTCATTCAGTGCCAGGTAGCAGGCTGGAAAATAATGGCAGCAGAGAAAAGACTCACTGAGGCTGTTGGGCAAAGAACATTTTACCCAAAACCACTTTGATGCTGAATAGATGCTGATACAAAAGCAACTAAAACTACATGTGGAGCCAAAATGAGGGCTGAGATGATACAGTCAGTTATATATTTCCTACGTTTGGTTTGACTCGATAAAAAGCTGCTTTAAAATGCCAAAATCATAGCTTTTGTTCATCCCAATTCATGCCTCATTGCTTTACACTTTCAAAATAATGTTACCAGTTCAGAAGTACAAACCTTTTATTTTATTTTAAAGTAAATGCCAATTGTTATAACTGGCATCTCAAAGGATTCATACACAGTTTTTTGTTCGTATTGTACACTCTTTGAGCAGATTTATTAATTCCCACGGAGCATTTGTTTTTCGACTTATGTAAAACATCCTTAAAGGCTTGTTCACTTGAGACATGCAACTCTGTTAGCGATGGGAAGTTCTGGATTTTGCCTTTTATACCCCTCTCCTCTGAATTCACCCATTGATGAGACTCTTCCGTCGTGTTCTGTCCCACTTTATCCGCTCTTGCTCACTGGGTTTGTGCCCACTCAGAGGTTGTGTTGCGACGAGGCGTCTTCGCTGGCGGCTTTTTAATGAGGGCACTCCCTAATAAGGCGTAGGTTTGCCATGGCTCATGTCTTGTGTCTCATGGCAGGGAACACATCATCCAGACATGGCTAATGTGGAATAAGCATTGTTTTAGGAAGCAGTCAAAGCAGCAGCCACTTTTTTCCCCCCCAGCTCCTGAAACTGTGTTGCCAGCTGGGAGGAAACTAAATTAGCTCACTGTTAAAGTTGTGAGTGTGTGTTGGGATTTAAAGGGGAAGAATCACATCAGACAGAAGCCTAGTGGGTTTTAATCTTCAGACATGTAAGTCTACTGATTAAACAGTGAGCAGTAAGTCATTAGTCAAGACCTGTCCAGGTTTATGCACACTGATCTGATCCCTCTGTGTGTGTGCAGAATATAAATCACCTGGGTTGAGATGGCTGTAATGCTGCCTAATCCTTTGTATCAGGGCTCATCTCCCCCTTTCTTTACCTTTCTACAGGAGCATCAGTGAGATGGACGAGTCTGCCGCTGTTGTTTGTCTTTGCTTTATTTCTAAAGCCATTACTGCTTCAGCTTTCAGCCGAAGATGAACACGTCAGTGCTGTGGGATATTGGCTGATAATGAAATAAAATCCTTGTGGGGACTCAGGCGCTGTTTTCATTTTCAGTTAAAGTTTTTCTTTCTTTCTTTGTCCTTCAGTTTGTCAAGTCCATTCTTTTATATTTACAATATTTCAGCGAAAGGGCAGATTATGTCAAGGATAAAGAAACATCAGCAAGAGATGACGTATGCTAGCATCTTTCTTTTCTTTGGCACAATGGTGCTTTAAGTGAAATGCTAACAAACGAATCCTTACACGCTTAAAGGTGGGCTATTATGCTAATTTATAGCTTCATATTTCACCCTGATACCTGTGGAGTACCTTATCATAATTTACAGTAAAAAAACTCATCATTTTTCTCACTCTGGTGCTCTGTGCAGGCCCTCATACAGCCTCTGCCTGAAATGACTCAGTCAGCCCTGTGCATTTAAAAAAAGCCCCTTTTCTTCTGATTGGCCAGCTGAGGGGCAGAACTCAGCGTTTGAGGCATGCCTCCTACCCTGTTGCCGTGTTATACCCCTGTCCCACCAAAATTAGCGCGTTGATGCAGGTTTTTCAGACCTGGGAAGACCCGCTAATAAATGCAGATTGTCTGTTTTCCCATTGCCAGTGAAGTATACTCCTTTCGGTCTCTTTTCTGCTGTGTCACCGCCTGACGTCACAAATGTGCCAGAAACAGGGTTAATAAACAATAGTATGCACAAAGCACTTACATTATACTCTTTGGTAAGCAGCATGGAGGCCAGTGAAGATGTTACGGTGGTTAGGTCTTTATTGTATCTATTACTCACTCAGTCTGTTCATCAAACTCGCTGCCGACAAATTTGGAACTATGTTCCAGCGCTGCTTGGACGGAGACGGGCTGTGTATGTAGCTGTGCGCGTCATAGCATCGCACCGGAAAGGGGTAGGAGATTAGCGTGTCGACCCAGGTTTTGTGTTCCCATCATTGCCAATCGGAGCCGGACCGATAATTACCCGGGTCTACTGCAGAGTCATTTGACCCGGGTCTGAATGCTGATTGTAACCTTTCCCACTAAGCAAAAAAGCCGGGTGTTAGTGGGTTTTTTGACCAGTGGGGAAAAAGGCTTTACAGAGTAAACTTCCCTTTTTACGATTTGAAATCAATGTCTGGTGCTGGGTAGGAAGTTCTGCTGTGTCTCAGGCAGATGCCCAAATATAGAGCTCCTCCACTTTGTTACATCACAAAGTGAAGCGTCTGGAGAAGTCTGTCCGAAACCTGGCGTTCATAGCAGCCTGCAGACTGAGCTGAGAAGCCTGGGGATTACTCCGGCATACTTTTTATAGATTCAGAACTTCACCTACGTTTAGTCTGGACATCCAACATTGTAACATTATATAATGTCTTAAAATGTGAAACAGCATAATACCCCCTCTTTAAGTTTAGTGGGTGACAAGTTTACAATGTTCACCGTCTAAGTTTAGCATTTTAGCATGCTAGCATTTGATAGTTAGCGTTAGTTTTCGAGATATTTGGTCATAAACTAAAGAACCTGGTGATGGAAATACATGAAAAGTCAGAGGTCTTTAATTTTGCATTTATTATTGCCGGTGTACAATTTTTTGCCAGTTTATAAAGAGGCTGAAAACTTGGTAGTATATTAGCTATGCTGCTAAAGTGGCTGAACAGTGAAGCGTAAACAGAATTAATTCACCACTACAGCACGACGGTCTCAGTTTTTCTACAGACAGACAAGTGCAAGTTAAATTTTTCTGATGATTAATGTTATCTCTGATGATATCCATGATGATTCATATGTGATTAATATAATATAAGTTAGCATAAAAGTTCAAACAAACTCTCTGTCAGCATAAAGAGACAGCCTTCAAATGCAGTGCCAGTGAGGCATTTCCAATTATCACCTCCATCTGACAAAACTCCCATGATGCATGTCAACATTCTTTTACTCTATTGAATCTATTGAGCCATTCTTCCCTGTTTTAGAGCTAAGTGCCACTCGGGTGTCATAAATCTGTGGGAAGTACCCCGGAGTCTGTGGACAGAGTCAGAGATAAAGCTGTCAGGCTGAATCCTTGCATCTGTTTGAGGAGATCATGCCTGAGAGAAAGGAGTGAGGTGGGGGTGCAGAGAGAGAGAAATTGAAGTGGTCAGTTAGAGGCACAGAGGATCGGGACCTGTCAGAGAGGAAAGCTAAAACAAAGAGAAGAAGAAGAAAGTAAAGCAGGATGGGAGGCCAGAGAGGCTGATGGGAGTGGAATGAGCTCAGAATTGATTCAAGATGTGAACGTTTTGGTGTCAGTGAGAGGTTAACAGCTGTTCTGGACCCGGACCCGTCCGCACTGAGTTTGGATAGAATCCACTTTGGCCAGAATGGGTCATTTTGGGAGCCATACATTGTTCATTTGTCAGGGCTTGTTGTGTGCAATTTGGGCAACAGGTGTCCACATGCTGAAGTTAGTGGATGTGCTGTAAGGCAGGGCAGTATGTGATGTAATGCTACAGTAACATGGCAAATGTATGAGAAATAACATCTAAATGTTGAAATGTTGACAGTGAATTGGGTTGTGCGTATTTATGGCTTAGGACAATGCAGCTACAGTATTTTTGAGTTGTCACCCAACCCCAGTATTACTATAGATTGGAATTAGACAGTTGATAGAAATGACATGTCGGGGTGGCCCGATGGCCTCGAGGTTAAGGCACCAACCATGAACCACAACGTCCCTGATACGTGTTCGACTGGAACATTTCTTGCATTTCATTCCGCATCTGTAATTGATTTCTAAGTATCTCTCACCCTTCAACCAGCTAATGAAAGGCATGAAGTCCTCAGTACAGATGCAACAAAGTTCGAGGGGCACTTGATACAATCATGGTTTCTGTTTTGGTACGGGGAATATGGAGACTTAAACGCAGAGATTGCAACAGGATACAGGGTGAAATTTAAAAAGCTTAGTACTTACTGGAAAGCCAGGCAGTAGTACACAGGAGCAGAACAGCAAAATAATCCAGCAACAGAACAGGCAAAAATCCAAAAACCAAGATTCAAAGTATAGTCGAAAAAACGTTGAAAAGAACACTAGGAAATTTCTGGAAGGTGATGAACCCACAAGGACGAACAAAGACAATCAGGTAGAGTAAAAGGGAAAACAAAGGAGCGTGTGAACAGGGTTTACTAACGACAAATTAAGGGGCAGGTGTGTAATGAGCACAGGTGTGGTTAATCAAGGGACCAGGAGGCACTGTGTGGTGTGAATCATCTGCAACATCTTTCTGATGTTGTTGAAACTCAGGCCTTACTGTTTTAAGCAGCCATTAAACTTATATGGTCCCCTTAAATTTCCTTGTAGGTCTCCAGAAGCGAAGAATATGAAACTATTACATATATCGTCTGCATCAACACATAATGCAGACACTGAATAACGTGCTCAAGTCCCAGGCTTGGTTTGTCTTGGTTCACCATTATATCAAATATAAGTCAAGCCGTTATGCAGACATCTTGTGAATAATTTAAACAATTGTCGTAGTTCAAAGTTGAGTAGTTGAGTAGTTCAAAAAGAGTTGTGTGGGTTTGAAGAAAGCTTGTTAAAAAGATTAACAGTCCAGGAGAATAAATTGTGATTTGATATGTCAGGGTTGGCGGATAATTTAGCATTGTTTGCCATGGTTTGTGATGCTATCGTGGTATTGCAGCTGTGACAGTTGCACAGCTTTATCAAGACTGAATGAACATTGCAACATCATTTCAATCATACACACAATTCAGCTTATTTATCTGGAGTCAACAGATCTTTTAAAAACACAGAATAGTGACATATAACAATATAAAAATCACAATATGGGGGCAAGTTAAGAAGAAAAACTTAATTTAAGTTCTGTGATTGACAAGATGTGGATGATTGACAGTCTGCTTGGCCACACACGTCAGTCACGTCATTATGCTCCATGTGGGTGGTGAATAGTGACTGTCAGAATAAAAATGTAGCCGCATAGCTCATTGTATTTCATTATGGCCTGTAAGTAATACAGTACTGATTTCCACAGTAGAACATTATGGGCAAATAATTCAATCTTGACATTATACTGGAGCTGAAGTAATGATGTAGGAACAGGATCAAATTTTATCCACCTGTAGGAAAGTTGGAACGCGCGGTGAAGTTATTCTTCCTGATTTAGGTTTGTAATGAATGAATGACTCTGCTGTCAGATTACATTCTGTGGATACATTTTGATGGGCTTATTAAATACTATTGGGTTGCATATTATGTCTGCATTACCTGATAGAGTGTAATTACGACTACCGAAGCAACATGTGGCTGTATTTTATTTGGTTTCATGGGATAATCAGTGGATGTCACTGAATTGGGTGAACTTGAGTGTCAGCTGCATTATCGCTAGAAGAATGTGCAGCCGAGTTAGAATAGATATGCATTAACTAGATGAATTAATAAGATACGACAGATCTTAGTGGCTGGATTTTTTTTGCATTACTTCCAATGAGAAATTATATTCGCAGTAGGGCTGTCACGCTAACCGCATCACTGCAACACTGCAGTTGTGTGACGCCAACCGCGGTTTGGACCCAGTGTCCGTCATCACCTCCATTTTTTCACAGTGATGTTGCCAGGTACGCGTTCTGTGTCTCTAAATGCATTAAAATCTAAAGGGACACAGTAGACACATTTTCAACAACAAACCTCTGTAAAAATCACAGTAATCAGCAAAAGAAACCTGGCTGTCAGAGCACCGCTGTTTCAATACTCTGCGGATCTAATCGGCGTAGACAGGCCCGTGTGCTGTCTCGCAACATGCAGTTTTTGCCGCTACAACAACAACTAGCCCGTCACCACGGATTTCATTCCAACAATTAACAATATGAACTTAGCTGTGGTTAATAAACTCACGTTTCCAGCGCTCATACTGTGTTCACTCCTGTCGATGATGTTTTACCGTCTGGGGGACACGCTGTAGTTAAAGAAATAGAAGCACTGGTTGGTCTGCCAGAGAGGGTAGGCGGAGCTAATGCTGCAAGTAAAGTAAGTTGCAAGTTAGTTGCGAGTAAACGGTAATCTACTATGGCTGAACAAAGAAAGAAAAGATTGATGATTACAGATACAACTACAACGAAAATCCAAAGAAGAAGAAACAAACTTGACGCTCAGATGAAGGCAAACAGTCTAAAAAGGAAAGAGACCATCAGCGAGGAAAATCAAGAGTTACAACCGTTACAAAGGGAGCCAACCATGGACATCCAGTTATCTGGGAAGTGTGCTCCCGCAATTGCCGTTTATTTTCATAGGTGCTGCCAAAGAGAACGAAACTGACATCTTCGAGATTAGCACATTAAATAATCAAAACATACTCGGTTAACCGCTGAACCGCAAGGGGGGGCGTTAGTGTGGCACTGTGGTTAGAAAAATTCAGTACCGTGACGGCCCTATTTCCCAATCAGCTTACAAAATACTGTAAATATTATCAAGTATTATTCTTCAGTCATTCTTCAGTCATTCACATAGCCCAATAATAGACCTTGACATGGAGTTGGCTCTGTGATTTCACTGCACCTGCAGAGGAGACATGCAAAGAGAGATGCACAGTAGGTGACGTGTGTGTGTAGCAGGGAGTGTTAATAATGTCAGAAGCAGACAGAGAAGAAGGAGGAGGAGGTTTACAGTGAGGGGAAAGAGCAGCAGGACAGAGATGTAGATTGTTTCCTCTAAGCTGCCAAGTAGTAGTTGTAACTCACAATGATCCTGGGCAGCTGCATTCATCATTTATCCTGCTTAATTACTAACCTGCAGTCATAAGATGGCTCTCTGCACAATTAATTGTCTGTGTGTGTGTGTGTGTGTGTGTGTGTGTGTGTGTGTGTGTGTGTGTGTGTGTGTGTGTGTGTGTGCATTTGTGTGTGTCGGTGTGTGTGAATAATGAGGCTTAAGTGGATCGGCGTGTTGTAATGAGCTTTGTGGAGTGATGAGTGGAACTTGGTGTTTGGTGTAAGTAGTTTAATAGTCTGCAGCAGGACAGGAAGTCACAACCCTGTCACATTTAATCAAAGGAGATAAATCAGTGCAGAGTTTCACACTGTATTCAGAATGAGTTTGCACTTTTATGTCATCTTTTACAAATATTATATTACCTTATTTTTTCACTTCACTTTTTTTCCTTCCAAATTCAGAATGAACCGACTCTCTTGTACTCTAGTTGTGAGTCATTTGATGTGATTCAGTCTTGCATTAACACCCATTTATGCGTGTTTGTGCATAATATCCGAGTCATATCCGGGAAAGGGTGTTTCCTCACAATCCCTCTCTGTTGTAGTACTGCTGTGGGGGTTCAGCAGTCCTCTTACTACTGTCTGTGCACAACAGAAAACGCTCACTGGTGCTTTTGTGACACTACAGCATCCAGGGAGGCAGTTAAAGGCCTTGTTTGATGGTGAGCCTCTCTTTGATGTGATAGTGGAATTCGTCCTCTCGTCAGTGCAGCTCCAGCCGTTTAAAAGCTGCCAGTTTGAGTGAAAACTTCCCACCGTCATCACACTGGGTTGAGTATATTCTGCAGTAAATCTGTAATTTCTCTGATGGACTGAACTGGCTTCTGTGCGGAGACAAAATAGTGGTGGAGTTGTACTCACAGCAAAGCCCTGTGTGTGTACAACTTTGTCTTTGATGATACATTTAGCAGTACTTCGAATAGGGCTGGACCTAGACTCAGCCCAGAGAGTGCGGAGCTTTCTCGATAGGCCCTTATGATAGTCATTTTAAAATACACAACTGTAAAATAGCTGATATATCCTCTCCTATTGTACAAAAGGTTGTAGATTGTGTGACGATTGCGTAGGACGTTCTCCGGAGAGTTACAGCGGGAGCGCATGCTGGAAATTTGAAGCAGGCACGCTTTATGAAGATGCCTATGGCTAAAAAGTAACTTATTAGGGGGCCCCCACTGAGCGTGGGCCCTGGGGCGACTGCACCCTTTCCCCCCACGCGATTGGTCCGCTACAGCGTGCGAAGAAAGTATAACTCTTGGAGAAGACAAAGCAGTGATAAGGTTTCTCTCTGTGCGATATAAGATGGCCACCGAGTAAAGTTTTTGCCTCATTCAGAGAAGACATGTGGCTTCTTTTCTTTTAAATTTGCAGGTGAAACAGCCTGCTCGGAGAATCAGTCCCTGAATGCATCCTCATTGTGTTCTTTAGCTGCGAGCACTGAAACTAAACTGTATATCATTTGTAGTCCTGCCTTAGCTTTAGGTGTTACCACTGTTGTTTGCATTCCTTTTTGTTGTTTCTGTAATTGTATTAATAAAAGGTCTGTTGGTATGTGCAGCGTTCAAGTCAGGAAACACCTTTAGTGTTAGTCTGTAACCCCCATCCACCCACATAGGTTCGAGCTGGCTGTTCATTTAGTGTTGGCCTGGCATAGTGAACTGAGGATGAGTTGCCTTGGAAACTTTGCTCCTAAAATAATCACAGACTCCATTAAATTGTTATGGTGCAAGCACATTTTGTCTGTGAATTAATGAGCGTCTACACAGGGAGCTTTGAGATGAATATTCCCTCAATCCGCCACCTATTTCTCGTTCATAATGAGTGAAATAAACATGTTTTAGAGAAAGGTGTAGCTGTTCATTTCATGCAGCACATTATGGATTTTTTTCTGTGTAATAAGATATAAGGCACATGAACAAGAGGTGGTTTAAATACTGCAGCAATGTACCCATTTTTATGAGCTGTCACAGACTTTCCCTCCAGCAAAGAACAAATATGAAGTCCCATCTATATTTTACATTTTCTGTTCTTTTCCCACGAATAGATAGGTGACTGTGGGCCTATAAGTGTTTCTAATCTATCCACTTTAAGTCGTTCATTCCCTGATCAATGTGTGCTTTGTTATATAAAATGATTTATGGTCTTCCATGTGTCATAATTGAAGAGTGGGAAATCACTTCACAGTTCATCACAAGTTAAATCTAATCTAGGTGCACATCTTGTTGGAGGCGGCTCTTCCTTGTGTGCAGAATGCGTAATGAAATGGAAAAACAAATGACGTGCTCTGATGATATGAATCACCAAAGCTGCTAATCCAGACATCTTACAAAGCTCACTCCAAAGAGAAAGGGATGAAAAACACATATTATTCTTGTTCATATTATTGTTTCTAACATGTCATATACAGTCAGTCGTTTAATGTGTATTAGTGCAACTTTAAGTGTGTGCCAAAGAATCTGTGCATGTGTGAGCAAGCCTATTCCTAAGTAAAGTTCACATGCTTACTGTCTCTCTTTCTGCAGGTGAACACAGCCATGCATGAAGCCAAGCTGGTGGAGGAGTGTGATGAGCTGGTGGAGATCATCCGCCAGAGAAAACAGGTCATCGCTGTGAAGATCAAAGAGTCAAAGGTGAAGCATTCCCTGGATGCATTTCTACTTTTTTTTTTAATACGCGTTAGCCTACTCAAGAGATATTTTACTTAAAGCAGGCAAGTTTAAGTATTAAGCTACATTAAAATCTTTTTGGTCATCAAGTTGTTTGAAGACAAAACATAAGAAGTAAGCCGACAGAAACAATCATGTTATTACATTTCAATAAAAAGATGCTATAGTTAGCAGTGGTTAGCTAGGTGGTGCTATTGGTTAGCTAGCATTAGTAACAGCTCCTTGAATACACACCCAGCAGACAATGAGCAACATTATCATCCATTTGAAGTTACTGCATTTGTTTCTAATAACTGATGAATGTAAATTAGTAAATCACTGACCTCTTACCTCTGCTTTTGACTCCACTAACTCCTTAGCTAGATAGGTTGATCATCTGCATGCTAACTGTCTCTTGTTTAGACTTAGACTTAGACTCAACTTTATTGATCCCTTTGGGATGACTCCCTCTGGGAAATTCAGTCTCCAGCAGCTTATACAGTACAATACAATAGGAAAGAATCAGCACACAGAGGGTAAAAAATAAAGATCAAAAGTTATATATCTATCGATATATATATATATATATAAAAAAGTACAAAATTAGATAACAAAATATATAAAATATACACTCTTAGAAAATGTACAAGTAAACAGTGGGTAATAGTTCAATTAAACTAAATTAGGTTATTGCACTGTGGTGAGAGATTATTGCACATTGACAGATTTTTATTGCACATATGACCCTTTGAGAAATAAATAAATATTACTATTGAATAAAAGAAGTTAACTACTATTAACTTTGTGAGGTGAATTAGTGGCTACCGCTTGTGAGAGAGTCTGTCCCTGTTACCTCCTCCCCCTAAGTGAGGAGTTGTACAGCCTGATGGCATGAGGGACAAAGGAGTTCTTCAGTCAGTTTGTCGCAAGGCAGGAAGTATATGCTACGTTTGTTGAAGCTATTTTTCAGAACAATCCTGCTTGCTTATGCTTGAAATGGTGTTGATGGGGCCGTGATACTGAACCAAACTGTGAATATATGGCATTCAAATATTGTTAACAAGTTAGTGAGCTGTTAGCTAGCATTAGCAACTAGTTGCTTGGGTACACACCCAGCAGGCAATGAGCAACATTATCATCCCTTTAAAGTTACTCTATATGTTTCTAGTAACTAAGAAATGTAAATGAGTAAATCACTAATTGACTCCACTAACTCCTGAGCTAAATAAGTTGGTCATTAGCATGCTAACTGTCTGTCCTTTAGTGCTATCTAGGTACGCTACAGTAGGTTTGTTGAAGCTATATTACTTCGCAATCCCACTTCCTGCTGCTGGAAATAGTGTTTATGAAAGTAGTGACAGTGAAACAAACACTGAATATGAACACATGTAGCTTGAAACCAAAAGTGGCTGATTAGCTTCATAGAGATGCATAGTTGAAAGATAACTGTCTGTTGGTTTGTAATTCTAAATGAACAATAGGACAGTGTCATTATATTCAGTGCTAATATTCTTAATAAAAGGAATTTTAGGTTTATAACAGAAAGAAGTGGAGTTAAGTGATGGTTTTGTCAATTCAAACAGCTACATCTCTCTCACAGGAGCAGCCGAGTTACTCAATACATATTTTTAAACTCAGCACTGGGTATGTGCAACAGAATAAATATGAGAGCAGCGGTGCAGTGGAAAGAACATATTCGTCCACGTTTCTCACTGTCGGTTTTCATAAGGCTGCCTCTGTGTTTGCCCACTTGTTTACCCAAACACACATCACATGGACGCTTTAGGAGAAATGGAAAAAGAGAGCGAGAGCAGCACACTCTCCCACATGTAGGCAGCCAACCTGAATGTGTGTGGAAAGAATCTGAGACGGCAGTTGTGAGAGTATGGGACCTACTGTACAGATCTGTGTGTGTGTGTGTGTGTGTGTGTGTGTGTGTGTGTGTGTGTGTGTGTGTGTGTGTGTGTGTGTGTGTGTGTGTGTGTGTGTGTGTGTGTGTGTGTGTGTGTGGACACGTGCTCCATGTGGGTGGATGTCTACCCATGAGTACCCAGGGTTTCAGGACAGAGGCAAACCCTGAATCTCACCCTCCCAGAGAGGTAGTTTTAAGTTCTTGTTTGGATCCTCAGAGGCAGCAAAAGAGCTATGTCAAAAGATAAAAGACTTCCAAACACTGAACACAAGGACTGACCGAGGTGTGTGTGTTTGTTAGAGTGTGTCAGAGTGTGTCCGCAGTGATTGCAGACAAAGAGCGATGCTTGTTCTCCTGAGAGTCTGGCTCTGTAAGAGGCTGTCTGAAAGAGGCGAGAGGAGTGAAATACACCAGAGGAGCGCCTGATTGATGTTAGCCTGCAGGTGATGTGTTAATATGGGAGGCTGTTTAAGGGTCAAGAAAGGTGAATGAAAAAAGACTTCAGCAATTCATATAATCAAAGGTGTACTAAACTGGATGTGGAGAGGAGAGGAAACAAGAACCACTAGAGATCATGTTAATGTTGGGTGTTTTAGGCGACAACTATTGCTGTACTATTTCTCTAAAGCACAGTGTCAGAGAGTAAAAAACTTAGAGGTGACTCTGTAACAGAATAACAGGATTAGGCAGGCTTGATCATGGCAGAGCTGTGAAAGGTGCTCCCATCCTCTCTCACCTCCTCCTAACAAGCTCTATGTCTCTCTGAGGAGGCTCTGCAGTCATGCCTAATCTCTCCCTTCCCAAACAAAACACTCTCTTCTCCCATGTTCTGCTGTGTGCAAGTCTTCAGACTCTGCTTGCCCTGCATTCTTCCCTGCCTCTCATGCTCACTCGATTTCACTTAATTTAGAGCCCCAAGAAGGAACATCTCAGATGTGTTTGATCAGAAATCGGATATTTCACATCACGAGGTCATGGCTGAAGACTAGCCTGACAATGCCAGACAAATTTACAAATGCAAATTAGTCTGGAACCTCCCAGTTTGTTTTCCACTGGGTTTTATCAATGTGCACAGACCAAATACCTCTGGATGCATTTGAATAGACGTGCAACCCGAGCAAAGAGACGTGGCGTTTCAAAAAATGTTGCAGAAAAACAAAAGCATAAGGAATCTGTTTAAATGTGTAAACTGCTTTCACGTTCAATTTTAGTTTTCATTAAAGGTATAATAAGGAGGATTTTTCCCTGCATTTTGTCAAGAACACATTCAAACTAGGCTCCTCCTCCTGGGCTCTTCATCACCAGAAGCTCACTCTCACTCTCTCGTGCGAGAACACGCCCACCCCGCCGAGCTAACACATGCAGCAGTTACCGTTGCGCTAGCATGCTAACCATCAGTTAGCTTGTCCTACCCGGTTTGAGGCACCTGCCTGTCCAACAGAAAGAAGGACAACTCTGCATCGCTCTTTCGCCATGTTCACCGGTCTAAATGGGGCCCAGTTGCTGATTTGGACCTTTCCCACACTCACCTATACGCTGTGATTGGCTCGGGGAATCACAACAGCGCCACTCCTGAAAACGTCCTGTGCAAAGCAAAACAACAGAATAGATGCAGAGGGAAGAGTCTCACAAGGGTCTGCACACACACTCACCAACACACATGTATAGAGGCCCATAAATGATGATTTATATTATATTTATATTTGTAAAAGTCTTTTTTATTTTTCTAGGAAAATCCTACTTATTATACCTTTAACCATGATCTAATCTTTAACCTCTAATTACCTAAAGGAATAGTTTTGACATGTTGATGACGCAATTAAAACCACTCTCATATCTGTTCAGTAAATATGAAGCTACAGCCAGCTGCTGATTAGTTTAGCTAAACATAAAGAGTAATAACAGAGAGAAACAGCTCGCCTGCTTCTGTCCAAAAAACAACAAAATGCACATACCAGCAGTGTTGTGCAAGTTCACATTTTGTTCATTTATTTGTTTTTTTAGCTGCACCGAGCTGCTCTTTCCTAGAGCCTCCTATGCTTCCATCCCCAGCCCTCAATCATTGTCAATGATTTCTTGGAGTCATCATTCACTCGCAGATTAAACTTGATGTGTCGTTTCAAATTTGTTGCTGATGGGACTGATGTTTTCGGACTTGTGTTTTTCAGACCTGGGGGGCACAATTGGCATTAAAATGTGACATGTTTCCTGTTGGAATCTGTACTGATTTGTTCATAAGTCTGGCTAGCTTCAGCAGCTCCAGCAGTACCCGTGGCTGAACTGTCTGAATTGCTAGCAGCATTAGCCATGCCGGATGTACGCCGGATGCTGTAAATCTGCGCGTTCTGGCACAACACTGCCTACTAGCACCTCTGAAGGTCACTTAACATCTTGTCTGTTTTGTCCATAGAGAAAGAGATCTGTCAAAATGACAAATTGACGCTTAAGAGTAAAAATGACGATATGTCTATTTGTGCTAATCTGACAGAAGTTAGCTACTTAAGATAAGATAATTACTTTTATTGATCCCCAGGGGGGAAATTCAGGTGTTGCAGCAGAACAAATACAAAATAGCAAGTCAGTAATACAGTATGCCTGAAGCGCTCAGTTTTGCACCTTACTTACAAAGTTAGCTAGCTTTCAAGCTGCTAAAGTAAAGAGGAATTTGCTGAAATTAATGAAATCAACCAACTTTATTTTTTATTAATTTAGACTTTATTAACATTTTCTGACACTTCAGTGCTACCCCAGGATGATAAGAGAAAGAGTTGTCCAGCACTAGACAACAGCAGGAATGTTAAGAGGTCGTTCAGATTGAGTGAGATATGTTCTTATTGTTGATAAAAGCAAATCTGCAAATACGTTTATTAACCACAGAGCAGATTTCTGTACGGCTCAAATCAAGTTCATCTTTGCAATTATAAACAAAATATAATTTATGCCTTTAAAAAAAATACTTCTGTGCTCGAAATGTCGCGTCACACTCAGACAAAACACACAAATATGATTCAATAATTCTTTTCATTTGGTACCACATTTGGGCTGGTGCTGGTATTATTGTTAATATTTAAGCTATGATTGAATATTGATTGTTATATTTCGGCTTTAGATGAGGCAGTCTTTACAAGAGATAAGACGCTCACACACTGAAACCCTGCCATATTGTCCATTATTCTTAGAGAGGCTGTAATCATCTCTGGAATTGTTGTTTGCAGCATACGTTGCAGAATAATAACGAATCTATTAAACCCGTCTCACTTCTCCTCTCTGTGTGGTCAACAACCTTTGAGGTGGACGAGCAGCTAAGTCATGAATTGTAAACTCCCGATAAGTCAACAGTTCAGAGAGGCTTCTCAGCAGTAGAAAGAGAGCTCACTTTAGATTTTTCTATTTGCATATTTCACGTCCTGCAAGCAAAAATGTGTGGCTGTAAATTTGAATGACTAATCCGTTAAGGCCTCTCATCATTTTAGACGCTTCTGCTCTTTTTAGTTTCATTTTAGAGTTTAGAGATTCAACTTGTTAGCTGTTTAACGACGGCTGTTTTCAGACTTCCTGCCATTTCAAAGTTCACTTAGGTTTCTTTTAATCATCCAAGCTGAGACGCTCTCTCGACTGAAGCTGCCGTTTTATTCCACAGCTCACCTTTCTTTGGCAGTCTGGAGGCTCACAAGCAGGCTGTGTTATTTCCTGTAGAGAGTTTCGTCAATTTAAGTTCATTTGAGGAACCAGGATGTGAGCCATAATGAAGATAAATGGATTAGTTTAATTTTGAGTAAGCAGAGAAAGGCGTCTTTATGCTCAGTCGGAAATGAAATTACACCTATTGACGAATTACAGTCAAAACAGGCTGCATTACAACGCTCGGTCTGTGTTTACCCTGCCTGCCTCTTTGCAATGTATTGTAAGAAGAAGATGCAGTAAATTAAAAGGGGCATTTGTGTTCCTTTCTTCTGCGCTTTTCAGGGCATGCTATTCATCAAGCTGCCTGTCCTGGTTCCTCTAAAATACACGGCAAGTTTATGGAGATAAATGAGTGTGTGTAACTGAGGTTCTGGTGATTGTAGTCCATTTAGCAAAGCTGTCCCTCAGCATTCTGCACTGTAACAGACAGACGCATACAAATTAGTGACAAATTAGCATGTCGTACACATCAGATTACAATGCTTTAGGATACTCACCTCCGCCCTTCTGTTGTGCATCACCTCATAAAGTCAGAGCGAGAATAAAGAGCCAGTGGGACTGCTTCAATTCTGACCCTATGACCAGAACTTTCTCTGTGTCTTCTCTCTCGTGAATGTCTGTGTACGTTTCTACTTCTACATGGACTCTAGAGGTTTAACGTTGAGTGTCACAAGGTGAAAGAAAATTTGCACATTTATTAAGAGCTGCCCTTTAGCTAGGCAGGGTGTTGAATTACATCCTAATGATGTTTATTTTTGTCCTTTAATTTAATCCACTCTTTAACTGCGATGATGTCCTCTTCTCACTGTTTCTACAAAAAGATTCCCCTGACAAGATAATACTTGAACAGTGTCCAACACTTTAAATATCTGTCCAAGATTCCCGCGGTGTGTTTGTGTTTGTTTATGTGCTCTCTTACAGTAATAAAACTTCAGACATCTTGATAGTCTGTACTAGGGCAAGTTGTTAGTGACACCCAGCAGGAAACATCTCATGGGGGTGCTACCAACAGCACATGTCACTCCACTGTTCATATTCCTCCACTGGCTCCTGGTTACTGCTCGCATCAAATTCACAACCCTGTTGCTCGCTTACAAAACAGCAACTAGAACAACTCCTGCCTACATGAACTCCCGCATCCAGGTCTACACTCTCTCCCGCCCACTACGCTGTGCCAATGAAAGGCGCCTTGTACTTCCTTCACAGCAGGGCCATACATCGCGACAAGCTAGACTCCTTCTCCTCCATTGAAACTCCGCAGAGTCTTTTTCCACCTTTAAAGAGGGGGTATTATGCTGTTTCACATTTTAAGACATGTATATATAATTTTACAGTGTTGGATGTTCAGACTAAACGTGGGTGAAGTTTCAAATCTGTAGGTCAAAGTATGTTGGAGTAATCCCCAGGCTTCTCAGCTCAGTCTGCAGGCTGCAAGGTTTCACAGTTTTTTCGACATGACGTCACAAAGTGCAGCCTCAGCCGGCTTCAGAAAGCTGGCCAATCAGAAGAAAGCTGGCATGTAGGGGCGGGGTTTCTTAAAGGGACAGAGCTAACTGAGTCGTTTCAGGCAGAGGCTGTACGAGGGCCTGCACAGAGCACCAATGTGAGTTTTTTTAACTGTGAATTATGCTAAGCTACTCCACATAGAGTGAAATATGAAGCTTGAAATTAGCATAAAACCCCCGTACATTTTAACAGTGTTTTTTAGAGCAATTTGGCAGCAAAGCTTAATTATATTTTATAAAAGTGTTGAAAATATGTTTGGATGATTTACCTTCACAATTATGAATGCCTCATACTGAAATCATTGGACCGGTTTTAAAAAGTATTTCTGTGTTAAAGGGAGCTCTGAGGCCCTTCTTCCCCGGAAACTAGAGCAGTGAGCGGATGTGAGCTGCCATGAGCAGTCTGGAAGTTATTTTCAGCCACAGGAGATGAGCATAAAAGATCAATAACACCTGGGACTACTTTTGTCTGAGTATTGGAAGTCGTGATGAAAGACGTTGTGTAGCTAAGAACTCCTGCATAGCGGAAGAATGTGGCTGCCTTTGACTATACAAGGCGATATTCATATATTCATATTCATATGGATATAAGAGTGTATTCTGTGTTCTCATTATTAGGAGACAAATTGAACAGGCTAGACGCCAAAACAGAGACGTATTCCTTTAAGGCTCAGATTGAGCAAATAAATAAAAGTTTGTTTCAACACATCGACATGTTCTGTGTTTGTGTGTTTCAGGTGATGAAGCTGCGTAAGTTGGCTCAGCAGATCGCAAACTGTCGCCAGTGTCTGGAGCGTTCCAGCGCCCTCATCACACAAGCCGAGCAGAGCCTGAAGGAGAACGACCACGCACGCTTCCTCCAGACTGCCAGGAACGTGGCAGAGAGGTGGGTGATGTAGGGTGGAGGATGATGATGAAATATGAAATGGTAAATCAGGCTAAAACACACATGAATAGATGCCCTCTTAAAGATGAGACATGTCAGGCTTTTTCCTCTGAGGCTTTATGTCTTAAAGGAGCAGTTCGCCTCTGGAGAAAGCCGCTGTCAGTCAAAGCTGGTGTTCTCTGTAATCAATAGAAAATAATATTTTAAATTGGCGCCATAGCTGTGGAGAAAGTTGTACAAACAGCTCGTGGTTTCGCCCGTTCTACATTCCTACAATACCCAGCGTGCATTGCGCCTCTCCCACTGAAAGGAACGGCCCGGCGAGAGACGCTGGAGTGAAATACTACTGTTTGCTGCAGGCAATGGCTCAGAGCGGTACGGACTGAAATATGATGAGAATATACCGGAGGATCGTCTAAAAAATCTTCAGGTCTGCAGTCTACATTTCAAACCTGACAATTTTGAGCGAGACATGACATTTGAGGCGGGCGTCATAGATTGAGGAAGTGTAGTTTAGCGAGCTCCCTGGCCTCCGCCAGATTTTGTGTAGTCTGGTGGAGGATTTCCAGGGCCCATTGGAGTAGCAGATAGCGTCCTCCAAAAAAGAATGTGTTGGTGATTGGTTGTTATATTTCATCTCACCTGTATTGTGTTGCAGGCCACCACTGTTAATTTCATTAACGAAAATAATGGCGAAAAATGATCTTTTTTCCATGACGAAGACGAGATATGATGAGCTAAAAACAGATTGTTTATAATAAAAAACTCTGAAGATGAATGTTTTGTTTTCGTTAACAAGACGAGATGGCACTTGCACAGTGCGACTAATCTGTCTGTCAAAATACAAGCAACTCATTCCTGTAACTGGGTAACCCGGTTCGAGAGAACGGCTATCATGAAGGTGGTTATGAACTCTCTGTTATCCAGGCTTTCTGCTTCAGGCTCACAGAAAAAGGGGCATTTAGCTCGTCATGTGACGCTTCTTCACCGGCTGTCTGCTTCAGTCAGACTGTTTAAATGAGAAGTGATGATCAGTAATCTTTAGATGCTGTGTCTTCATCGTTTATTTTACTGTATGGATGATCTGCTGAAATTTAAAGACTTAATTTTACCTGAAGCAAACAGGTAAAAGGAGACTGGGGGGAGGGAGGGTTGACTAAAAGTAATGTCTAAAATGTGATGACTTTTTATTGACTGAAACTGGACTAAAATGTTTTGAGTTTCCGTCGACTAGACTAAAACCATTAAGGGTAAAAATTTGTCTAAAGCTAACAAGCATTTTCGACTAACACTGAGACTAAATCTATAGCTGCCAAAATGAACGCTGCAGGCCACACACTTAAACTTTTAAAACTGTATTAGACATTACAAATATGTCAGCGCCCTTCAATGAGTTCACCTGTATTGACATTCTTCTTTCCATGAAATCCAATCTTGGAGGAAAGCTAAATCAGAATTACATCAAATCTTTCAAGCTCCTGCGATCAATGTCAGCCCTCTGTGAAAATCATCTCTGCACTCTCTTTTTCCACCTTCATGCTCCTGTAATACCTTCATCCCCACCTCCCAACACGGGCCCGCAACTTTCTCACTGTTACCCTCACACACACACAGAGCTCCGCAGCTGCTGTTGTGTTTTTTTATATATACTGCGTTTTTTCCAGCACTTGCCCTGGTGGTTTATTGAGCGACTTGTTTCTCTTCACTGAGGAGCAAAAGTCTTAAGGACTCGCGCTGGTCTGTAACCCAGCCTGCGCTGTGGTTCAGGCTGCTTCCTGCCACAGTCGGCAGAAGAAAGAGGCACATGTTTCCACAGAGCGGTGCAGGATACAGAGTCAGTTTGTCAGTGTGTGTCTGGCCTGTTGTGTTTTGATGGATCTCTGGGATAATATACAACTGTGAGTGTATGTTAGGACTTTTGTTTGTTGCTGTAAAAATGTCTAAATTGTATTTTTTCCCTCTCTCATCCCTCTCTCTCTTCTTGCTCAAAAACTTCTACCCTCAACCTCCTCTCCCCTCTGTCTCCTCACCTCCTCCCCTCTCCCCCCTGACATTTCCTTTACCCTCGCTTCCTCGTCATGACCTGGCTAAAGGGTTGCCATGGCGACCGCCTCCTCCCAGGTACTCATCCCTGACGTCAACCTGAACGAGGCGTTTGATAACTTCGCCCTGGACTTTTCCCGAGAGAAGAAGATTCTGGAGGGACTAGATTACCTCACAGGTCAGAGCTGAGCTGTGTTAGCATCGTCTATGGACATTTACAGAAAATACTGTGATTAGATTTTTTTTACAGGATATAAATTGTCCTTTGTGTGATTTACTTGAATTAAATCTTGATTTATAACTTTCTCCTCCACATGTAGCTCCAAATCCGCCCTCCATCAGAGACGAGCTGTGCACCGCCTCCCATGACACCATCACTGTCCACTGGACGTCCGAGGACGAGTTCAGCGTCACCTCCTACGAGCTGCAGTACACCATCTACACCGGCCAGACTAACTTTATCAGTGAGTCATGCGTGCGCACCCACACACACACACACACACACACAAACAAACATAGGTATGGCAATAAAGAAATTTAGATCAGTACTGATCAGAGGGGATCAAATATTTTGTTGATCTTGTTCAGATACTTTAAAGTTTTAATTTGTCGACAGAACTGAAATATTTGATGTGTTTTCCAGAGCGAGTATTTCCTCAATCTACTTGTTTATCAAGCTTGACGTAATCCGAAGACACAACTCAACGAGTAATCCTAGTACATGTCAAAGTGCATTACTGAAGGTCTCTGACTGTTTTATCATAGGAGGAACATACCTGCATGCTAAATCAAAGACTAGAGATCAATGGATCTCTCTTGTATTAATAGTGTTTTCATCATGAGTGTTTTCATCAGATGCTGTCAAATGAAAAACCTTTTAAAGTCAGTCTGTGGAACTCTTACACAATCTTCTTAAAATGAAAAATTGAATTCAAAAGCAATACAACACAATTTTGACTGTATAAATAATGTATGTAGCCACCGTCACCCTTTGGTTTCTCGACTGTGAAAATGAAGCCAAAATATGGCCGCGGCCATCTTGGTTTTCTGGAGCCAAGTGACCATATTCGGATGAGAGAGTGGAGCTGGAGAGGAGCGACGGGTGGGCAAACGCCAAGTTCTCAAAGCTGTCTGTGCCACAGTCTGTCTGTGGCTGATCTACTGACTGTGTTTCCCACAGAGGAGATTCTGTTTGTGATGGTGACTGACTGCATGTGTTTATTCATGAGACTAAAGAAGTAGCGGACTCGCCGCCGCTCGCCCGGTGAGATAGCAGCGTGTGAACGACACGCTTAGAATAGACTCAAAGATTGTGCTGCTACAGCTCGACTTGGTCTGGTCCGATCAGTGAGAAGTTTTTCTTACTTGATCTACTTATGACTTAATTACTCTACCCTTCTTTTATGCAACATTGTAGCATTAAGTATTTCATAATTATGAATTGTGGCAGCAGTGACTGCTCCAAAATGTATAAAGTGTATCCTTAAGTCATTCGAAACCGGGTTGTTTATTCTCACTAATGCGCACAGCAACAGTACCAACATTGGAGAGGGCAGTTTTACAGTAGTATTCACCAGAATAAGACTCCCCTGGTCACTATCATGCAACGAGCCTGCACCTACACACCCTCATGCACAAGCCCAAATGGAATAAAAAGAAACACAGCAGTCAGCTGAACTCTCAAAAGTGGGGCACAAAATATTTTCAGCACTGCTCAATCTGATTTTCATATGTTCAATATTTTATGCAAACTCTGTTGCATAACGGAGATTTTCCGTCCGGCTCTAGTCTTTGTTGTCTTCTGTGCTTTTATTTATAGAGACATAGTGCTGAGTTATTAAGACTTCTTGTTATTAAAATAGGACGTACAGTGCGTATCAAGAGGGGAGGCTACAAACAAGGGGTGAGAATGTATAATAACTGCTGCCCTTTTGGAACCCAATTCTCCCTAAAACTCTTGATACATTTGCACCAGATACAGCTGCAATCATTTCAGTAGTTTAGTTAGTTTTCCGGCCAGATTTGAGATCCTATATTCCTACGATGTGGCTGTTTATGCAGCCCTGTGTTTGGCTCATAGCTTCAGAATATGAAGATCTGAAAATGTCTCTTCGATCAAGTCAAACCAACGTGCAGCGACGAACCAACGTGTGTACAATCTTTCCCAATATTTTGTATATAATTCCAGCCATATTTATTTCCCATGATTGAACCAACTGACACTTTGAATGTGTGCCCAAATCCAGAGGACACATGCATATCTCCTACCTGGAAAATACAGCCAAATTTCAAAGATATTTCACCTGCAATTTGTGGTTTTGCATCATGACACAGTCGTTCTAAAAGACCTCAGTACCTCATGCGTCTTACTCTCTTGAAACTTAGCTAAACTCAGACACATTTAAGTTTCCTGGACATGATTTACACATTAACCAAACATCTGGCCCCCATTTCCTCATCAGCATTACAGCTAATTGTCTGTGCCTCCATAAATAACAGGACAGAAAGCAGACTGTGGAGGAGGAGAGGAACAGGTGAAATTCAGAGTGGATAATGGTTACATAGGGGAGGTGAAAATTAGCACTTAGCACTGACATGAGGACGATCTGATTAATGTACATAATCGTGCACATTCAATCACACACACACACACACACCTGTGCCTCTCCACCTGCACTCCCCTTGTTAGATCCTTTCATCATCTCCTCTCCCCTGAGCAGCCTGACATTTCTCCATCTAACCGTGCAGCTGGAGTGCCCCAGACATTTGAAACACCGGGATACATTTCAGCTGTTAGACTGAGTGACTCAGATATTCACAGAGTCCTCGGAGATTCACGGGAGAAACTGAGAAAGAGAGAAACCCATTTAGCCTGCCATGCCACTTGAGTTTTTACCATTGCATTTTCCTCTGACTTTTCAAGTGGCTAAATGCTCCCACTTGAGCGCCATCCTGTCTCGCTCTCGCTCTCCTTTTCTCTCGTCTGGCCTCATTCTCAGCCTTGGCTAGCTAGAGGATCATCCAAGCACAGAGGCAGAAAATAGAACCAAAGTGTTAAACCAAATAGCATGGAGGAACGTTAGCAGTGTCAAAAAGGGAATACGACTGCGAGTAGAGATGTCTGCACTGTAACTGTGCAGCTGCTACCTGCGGCTCTTTGAAGGTGAAAGCATCTAGTGTTGTTCACCCGATTGTTTATCTGCAGACAAGCATCCACAGTTATCCACTTGTATGCGACATCAACTCTTCTGTAAATATTTGTTTTTCTTCCCACTTTGTAATCACATGTAATACAAACTCTAGGTTCGACTTATTATCGTCCCTCAGCTTTTATTTTGATGTTGGTTCTTGCTATAAAGAAGGAGAAAGATAGAACAAGAAAGGAAAATAATTTAATTAATTTAATTATATAGAAATAATAATAATAATTGAATCATAGAAATGTATTTTAGTTTGATTCATCCTCCCTTTAAGTTTGTTTTTTATACTCGACTTTAATCACATGCTGCCTCCTAAACAAAACATCAATAACACAACAATATATGTAGAGAAACTGTGATGGCTCTAAATTAAATGATACTTTTGGTGATACCGATTTTATTAATTGCTTAAACTATCATATTGATAAACTATCAATCAATCAATCAAATGTTATTTATATAGCGCCAAATCATAACCAAAGTTTTCTCAAGACACTTCTCAAAAAGAGCAGGTCAAGACCGTACTCTATTATATTTAGAGAGAGACCCAACTTGAATCACCATTAGTAGCAACATTCGGCACAGTGGCAGAAAAACTTCCTCTTACAGGCAGAAACCTCGAGCAGAACCAGACTCATGTTGAGCAGCCGTCTGCCTCGACTGGACGGGCCGTAAAGTGGGATAGAAGATGATGCAGGATAGAGACAGGCAAAGAGAGCAACAACAACATATGTTGTTGTTACAACAACAGTAACAGATAACACAGACTTATGCTTACAATGTCAATGATCATGGTACAAATGTGTAATATTAGCAAGAACAGCATAAGACAATAATATAGATAATATTGACAGGAGAAGTCAGCAGGTCTATGAAAGCCATTAGCAACTATAATAATGATAATATGGGGAAGACTGATATTAACAGTGGATTGCACTACATAACATTAACATAACGAGCGGCTGTGGCTCAAAGGTAGAGCGGGTCGTCTTTTAATCGGTAGGTTGGCTGTTCAATCACCAGCCAGAGTAGTCCACATGTCAAAGTGTCCTTGGGCAAGACATTGAACTCATCAGTGTTAGGTGCTTTGAGTGGTCAAGAAGCGTAGAAAGGCGCTATATAAGTGCAGAACATTTAACATTTTACAGGTTCTGGTATAGGAACTGTTTTCCCTGTTTCCAGGCTCAATGCTAAGCTAACTATCTCTCAGCATTAGCGTCTCGTATAAATGTTTACATGCTAGTGGTAAAGAATCAGTCTTCTTATCTAACTCAAATGAGAATGACCCAAATCCCAGCATGTTTAACTTTTATTTAAATGTATTTGAAATGTAAAATAAAGTCAAAAATAACAAATGTAATAGAATTTTATACATTTTGATTTCCTTCTTTCCTTAAATGCAGCAACTTCTTTGCCTGAGAGACTTTAAAGTGTAACAGCTCTCACTTTCCATCCACTGCATCATCTTTGGTTTCCTTTAAAGCCTCTCCATGTGTCTTGTGACTATATACATTCATAACTCCTATCCTATAAAACCAACAAGGCGGAGGCGCCAAATAGCCTCACTATTTCCAGACTCATCTGCGTCGCTCAGCTGAAGCGATCTTGCTCTATCCGTCTGGACTAATAGAAGTCCAAACCTCCTGCCTCCACTGCCATGAGACTTCAACAATTATTTTCACAATTTCTACTGTCAGTTTGTACATTTCCCTCTGAGGCCTGCATGTTAAACACAGCAGTAACACGTCTACCTGCTGACTGTAGCTCACAGCATCCTCTGTCCGGCCTGTCGGGAGGTATTAGTTTGATTATCACAGGTGAAAGAGAGGATCGCAGTGGGCGTTAGGACAGCAGAGAGCTTGGTAGAATCCTTCTGTCAATGAAAGTCGACGGGGCATCTTTCAAAATAAGAGCGTGATCAATCCGTGTGTTAAAGTAGACAAACAAAGTGCAGGAAGTAATGTAGAGGGAGCAAGGTGTTTTTATTGATGCACAGCTGCACACATACACACACATTGTCTCTGTGTTGCATCATCAAAGCGAAACCTTGTTTTTCCAGGATACTTTGTGTTTCCTTTTCATCTGTGCGTCTCACACAAACACACAAACTGTACATACACTGACATAAGCTGATATTTTTCCTCCCGCTCCCTTTTTCTTTCTACATCCAGTCACCCCTCCACACTTTGCTCTCCAAAGCAGCTCAGCCAGTGTCAGAAAACCCCTCTTTTCAGCCGCAGAAGTAGCGATGGAGTATTTCTGTGTACTGACCTAATTTGATTTTAGCAAAAAGGGAGAGGTGCTATGGAGATCAAAAGCTTTAAAAATGGAAAGCAGCGTGGAGTCCTTCTCCCTCGTCTTTCCCCTGTTCCTCTTTTTTAAAAGCCCAAATAACATTGTAGCCTCCACATTTTCTACACGACGCGGCTAAAAGGACGTTCGGGAGGCATCATTTCCGTCACAACAAGGGAGCGGCGCCTCGGTAGCACATTTTGTGAGGAAAGTGGTGATAGAATTATTGTGGACGGTGGATGCGTATTTGTAAGACTAGGCTTGTAAGAGAATAAAAAGCATCTAAAAGGAAGATGAAAGATCTCCTCCATGTTGTCTTTGTCTGAGAGAAGCTTGTAGATATGTGAGGCCTTCACTCTTCCTCTAACAGCCCTCCTCCCCTCATTCATTCTTAAAGCAGCCTCACTTTTAAAGGCCGTATTTGCGTCCTGTGAAGTATTTATATTTACAAGCAGACTCCCGGACATTACTTATGCATGCTGTTGCCATCTTGTTCAATAATTCACATCGCATCCTCACCAGAGGGGACGAGGCAGGCCTGGCCCTGAGAGCTCTCTCTCTCTCTCTCTCTCTCTCCTCCTTTCAGGATTTTTATTCCCGAGGATGCAGGAGGAAACAAAAAACAATAAAAGGGATTGTTATTCTGACTTCAACTCTACAAACATTAACCTCAGCTGTAGTGCTCCTGAACGCGATGCTTTGTTTGTTTTGGCTACAGTTTATGTGAATGTGTGCAGAATTTTTGAGAAATTAAATTTTAAGCGTGGCGGTCGCAAAACATCATTTCTGCGTGGTGTTCTGTTGGCACATCACAGCGGGATTAATCAACGTGTTTATGAAGTTCAAGGTTTATCTAACAGTGTAATAAAAACTCATTCATATTCATCAATGTTGTTACACAAACATATTTACTGTGGTTTGAGATGCTCTGAAATCCGCTACAAAGGAATATTAATCAGTTTTTATCCACCTGTCCTCGATAAATCTGTGCAAACAAACACTGCCAGTGTGCAGCAAGTGGCAAATTTCACACTTTGTTTGAATTTTCACACTTTCGCTAGAAGCATAAGTTCAGTATAACACTTAAATAACAGTTGTTTTTTTCTAACATGTCATTTAAATAAGCAGCTTCCTCCATACACTCCTTCTCAACAACGCTGCCATCTTTAACACACACTCTAAAAGCATATGTGTCGTAAAAGGAGAAGTTCGGTATTTTTAAACCGGGGCTCGATTTTTTACAGATTCGGGTGTCGAAATGACTCCTAGGAACAAAAGCTTTTGGAATAGGTCCAGTACATGGCCTCCGCAATGACTGCAACATAATCCCCCTGGGGCAGCCGGCCTGATCAAAGTACATCCACTAAAAGTGCTTGTTTTTGACGCTGACAAGCGTCCTTTTTCTGAGAGAGAGATTTTGGTAGAGATTGTCTGTGTACAGAAAGTGTAGGTTAGTGTATTTGTTTTATCCTCCTCTGCCTGTTGCTCCTCTCTCTCTGTCCCTCTTCAGTTTCTATGAGCTCTCCGTTCATATACTCCACTCGCGAGATTTCAGAGCGAGACTTCTCCGTGAGCGAGACTTCTGTTTCTGGTTACACAAAAAGGATCTTACTCTTTCAAAAAAGGACGATCTTTGTAGGGATAATTTCCGTAATGTTGTCGGTCACCTGGAGTAACAATCTGAGCCTGTCAGCGGCAAAAACAAGCACTTTTAGTGGACGTACTTGATCGGGTGCAATTGCCCCAGGGGGATTATGTTGCAGCCATTGTGGAGGACGTCTACTGGACCGAAGTTTTTGTTCCTATGAGTCATTTCCACACCCAAATTTGCAAAAAAAAATTAAATAAAATAGAGCCCAGATATAAAAATACTGAACTTCTCCTTTAAGGTAAAAATAAAAGCATAAATATTTAAATTAATCTCCTTTATTTTACAGCAGACTAGAGGCCAATGGAGCAGTCCACTGTAGTCTATCCTCCTCGTAAGTTTCCTCTTCATCCTTCACGCTCAGCTGCAGCTGAGACACTGCAAAGACTCTGTTTTTAAGCAGGTGACTGCAGAGCTAACCCAGCCATCACTAACCCTCTGCTCCAAGTCGCTCTGAATCAAAGCCACACACCGGCTGAGGTCACGCCCGTGCTGCCCACGTTGCAGTACATTCGAACATGAAAGGCTATCACACTCTCTTGCCCTCGGGCGCTTACTACAGATGTTCACTTGTCATATTGTGTAAGCACCTTGTTCTTAATAGGTTATAGATTCAGCTTAGTGAACACACAACATGGCCGCAGGGGAGCCCGCGTGATGAAGCTGATGGAAAGGTAATGGGATGGATCAGTGTGTACACATAAATGTTGTATAACGTGGTGGATGATCGCTGAGGTTTTAAGTGTGCGATGACTCACCGCAGGGCTGCAGGAGAAATAACTTCTCTGGTCAGTGTTTTTTTCTGTTTCTGCTCTTTTCTCAGCAGGAGTCAGAGCAGATCTGTTTACTCTGAAACAGCAACACAACTCGGTGACTCATGCTCATGTGTGTCTTCTGTGTGTGTTTTCTGTTAGGTTTGTACAACTCGGCCGACAGCTGGATGATCGTACCGAACATCAAGCAGAACCACTACACGGTGCACGGCCTGCAGAGCGGCACCCGTTACATCTTCTTCGTCAAGGCCATCAACCAGGCGGGAAGCCGCAACAGCGAGCCGGCACGCCTCAAAACCAACAGTAAGTCAAGGATCATGTGACACTCGTGCAATATTTTTAAGCCCTGTTAACTCTGTTTGATATTTAATGTCAAACATTTGAAACATTTAATTGCCTACAGTGCAATGAGGAGAGTTGAGGACATTACAAGGTGCAGGGGGAAGAGGCTTTCTCTGAGAATCAATGCACATTTCTACTACATGTAGATAGAAGAGAGACCAGTTAACAAATTCATTAAGGACTAGTCTCTCACTACCATGAAAAAGACTCCATTTACAGAATCATGGGCATACTTAAGGACAGGCCTTGATCGCTCTGCAACACATTTGTATTTAAAGCGTATAAAAGTGGTGAAAGCACACAGCCCACAGGAGATTCACTTGGAACTTACTTGACAGGGTACCACTAGACCGGACCCTCCGAGATCTAAGTCACAGAGTAAACATTCTGCACTAAAATCCAATCAAATAAATAATAAAATTAGACACGATGTGTGCAGGAACATGTGGCTGAATACAATTAAAATGAGAAGAAAAGTCAATAAAAAGTGTTCACGATTGGCTCTTATAACCCTCCAGATGCTTCAGTACAAGATTTAAAAGAACAGCTGTAATGTCCTCATCTCTTTTCATTGCCCTGTAGGCAAACCGTGCAACATGCCGTGCACCGGGCATAAGGTTTCTGATCTTACAAAATGTTTAAATGTTTCCCTTATCAAGGGCAACATCATTCAGTGCCGAAGGAAACCTAACCTGTGCCACTGGCACCGCAAATAATCCCTTCAACATGCTTTCTGTTGTCCTAAGGATGACTATGAAACATATGTTCAAAACCTATGGCCCCGTTTTTAGGCACAACACTTTAATAACGTTCCCGGTCTTCCATCTGCACCAGGGCTTTCCCTCCTTTAAAACATTGTAAAGATTTACACACACACTCACCTCATCAGCTTTAATCTACCAGCCTGCGGGCCCAGATCTAAAATTAGAAAGCTCATCATTGAAATTGCAGAAATCAAACCTGGAGCAGAATGTGTTTTAGACTTCTGTCGATTCAGCATCAGGCTTCACACGATATAAAACTCCTCTATTATTCTTTTTAAGCCAACTTTGAGAAACCCTTTAATCAGCTCACCCTCAACTTTCCTTTTACACCTGTTTTTAGCTGGCTTTACTTCTCTCCTACTTCGTCAACGGTATCTTGTATCCTTGTTATCTCATAGTAAGACAGCTTTCTCTGGTTTAGAGAAGGTTTAAGGGATTTGATAATCCAGGGCTCATTATCTGGGAAGTAGTATGTTTTGTGAGGAATCACCATATTTTCATGAAAGTTGGACTTTTGACTTCTTCTCTTCTCTTCAATAGTTGCACTCTCTTTTCCTGGCACATATACAGTGGACTTTTCTCTCACCAGATGAATGCATTAAGTAGGCTTCGTCTTCTGCTTGGTACATACAGTATAACAAACAAGTTTAAGTGATTCTTAATGTGTCTTAAAAAGCTAAAGAAGGACAATATGGCCGTCCATAGAGAGTCAGATCAGTCTACTCTGAACTCAATGCTCCTCACTAGAATCTCAGTCGCTGTGATAGCATGTAAAGGGTTAAAACCTCAGCAATACAGCTAATTTGGGCTGTGCCTCGAGGGGGCCCAATAAAAATTTCAAATCAGTCTTAAATTACAGTGGCAGTGCAGTGAAGCTGAAACGGCGCTGATATGCCAGCTCCTCTTAGCTGCTGTCAGGAGTCTGACTGTGGCATTTAGGATTAGGTGTAATCTGGATACACTCTGCTCGGTGAAATAGGTGTGTGGGAAACTGCAGTCGTCAGGGGATGATCTCTTTGACACTGATACAAACACACACACACACACATTCCCCCTCTCTCTCTCTTACTTGACTGTTGCTCTTGCTTTCCCTGTTAGCACCCAAATCTTAAAAGAATAAGAGATGTACTTGTTAGCAGAATGAGGACAAGGGGATCAACAACTGCGACACCCGGATGCACAGTTATTGACTTTTTTCATATATTTAAAACCCTGTGTGTTGCTTTTTAAGTCTACGTGTCCTCATCTGAACAATAAGTATTTAAAACTTTAAGCTCCATCTTAAAATAAAGCTGTAAACTACCAACAAAAGTATTGTTTTCTGGACATTTACTCCTATATTGCCGATGTAAGGATTAAACAGTTTTTGCCCGCAGCTGGCAGCTGTTTCCAGGGAAAAAAAACAAAAGCCATCTGTACACTATCTGCTCAGCCGGAAACAAAAAAGAAGCACAGTTAATGATAAGCAGTTGAACTAAATGAAGCATTTAGCAGCCAAAGAGTTACCATAAAAATCCACAATATAAATCGCGCTGGAGTATAAGACGCAGTCTGTTTTGGGGGTATCCCAGAGGGAAAAAGGTTTTCTGTAGCTATTTATTCGCATGTCGAATTTGCAATCCAACTAGCAACTAGTGCAGTAGTTGAGTAGAGCTCAGCCTATGGTTACATTGATTGGCTAAATCCAAATCTCCACACTCACAGATTTGAGGCACGTTCACAGTAAGTGTGTGAGTTCTTAGTGCTGTCCCACTGTCAAATTATCAAGTGCGTGAGGGCTCTGATGCAGACTTTACAACTCCAAATTGCGTTTGTCTTTCCGTGAGTCCGCATATCTTCAGACTCTCCTATAGTAGTTACCCAGAGTTCATAGCCAACTTGGTGACGTATACCAAGGCACCACAAATACGTTTATCTATAAACGACAACATGTAATTAATCACTTTTGTGTTATTAAATATTAAATATTCACAATACTCCACTCTCTCGAGGCGTCCCCCAAGGTTCAGTGCTCGGTCCCCTCATCTTCATGCACTACATGCTTCCCTATGGTCACATAAAGGGGAAGCCTTCCTGACGTTTGACAGTTTGCTATTGTTGTGAGGGTGGTGGTTGCACTGGCGATCATGACAGCACATGTACATGACGAAGCTTTAGCTAGATTATAGCATCATCGTCTGGGTAAAATTCCATAACACAATAAAATACCTTTCTCTGCATTTTATGCTGGTATATTGGTATTAAAATTGTGTCTTATACACCGAAATTTCAGGGTAGATTATTTCCCCTGGTTGGGACCAAAAGCAGAGCCTAAAGAGAGGGATGTTATTGATGATGATTCTCAGTCGCTGGATGTTTAAGCAGGAACTGAGAAGCAACGGTTTAATTACAATTTCGCCACATCAACCCATAAAGGTGTCGCTATGTCTGTTCATTTTAGTGCCCTAAAGTGGCCAAAGCAAGGACAAGCCTGCACAGCTGCTGGTGTATGTAAAGTAAAGATTATATGACATGTAGGCCTAGTTTGCATTCTATGTTCTTTTAATTTCACGTTGCCAATTTAATATGTTTTAAAGTTAATAGTGATAAGGGCCCTCTAAAAACAGCTCTCCACCCGTTCACCTGTCCTGCCCTGTATTTCATTCCGCCATCTGCTGCTTTGAAGTGAACCTTTCTTCATCAAACATCACCAGCCCCCTCCCATCTGAATCCGTGCCCCCTCCTGCCAGCCACCAGTCAGACTCTTCCAGACCCGCTCTGCCTGTGGGACATGCAGCATGTCAGCGCTCTAACTCTTTTCTTATGGCATTAGAGTGGATTACTGCCGCAGCGTGATGTGGGCACGACATGCAGCCGGGGAGCGTTTCGGAGGTGAAGTGCGGGGTATCTGAGGCAGGCAGTCGGCTCGCTGTCACTGAGGCTCAGGACTCTTACTGGGCAAAATATAAATAACACTGAGCAGCACTTCAATTTGTTATGTCCTCCTCTGACACAGATAAGTGGGATGCAAGTGAGAAGGTGGTAGTTTTCATTGTCAGTCTCACTTCTGTTATGTCTCTCTCTGTTTCTCTGTCTCTCACTATAGCTCCGTTCAATGAAGCTTTATTGACAGATTAGATTTAAATAAAAATGTTGCCAAAGCATCCGCAGGAACATGAAATCTGAATAGTGATAACACATATAACACAAACTCATGTTTCTCTGTAGGAAAAGCAAGTTTACACTGTGTGTTTTGGCACAAAGAGGATCAGTATAATCTCTTCTTTTGGAACTCTGTTAAAGACTTTAATTGGCTTTATTAGCAAGGCATGTGTTTCACAGGCATATAGCAAAAGAAAACAATGATGATCAATCGCAAACTGGTTAAATAAGAAAATCAATATGTAGTAAACCATACAACCTCCCACATGTTTAGAGTGAAATATTTCTTCTTGGCTGTACCTTAGCTTTTCAGGTGTGCATCCATCCTGACTGTACAATTAGATTTGTGTCAGAAGCTATATTGGAGTTATTTCCATCCATCCATCCATCCATCCATTATCTATACCGCTTATCCTGTTCAGGGTCGTGGAGGCTGGAGCCAAACCCAGCTCTCATTGGACGAGAGGCGAGGTACACCCTGGACAGTCAATCACAGGGCTGACAACCTCTCACGCTCACACCTACTGGCAATTTAGAGTCATCAATAAACCTAACGAGCAGTATTTTTCCTTTTTTTAAGGGGCTGTCGCGTAACAGCTAGAAGTTTCCAGGTTCAAATCCTGGTTTGGACGTAGGGTTTGCGTGTTCTCCCCGTGCATACGTCGGTTCCCTCTGGGTACTCCGGCTTCCTACCACAGCTCGTTAGGTTAATTGGTGTAGGTGTGAATGTGAGTGTGAAAGGTTGTCTGTCTCGATGTGTCAGCCCTGTGATTGACTGGCGATCAGTCCAGGGCGTACCCCGCCTCTCGCCCCAATGACAGCTGGGATCGGCTCCAGCCCCAACCGCGACGTGAAGTTCCTGACAAGTCACAAAAAAATGTTCACTGGCAAAGTATTTCATTCTTTCACAATGACAGTTGAGCGGCACTAAACTCAGGATGCAGCAACAGTGCCCTATCATAATAGTACTTATAGCTTTGTTTTGGTGGAGCATTTGCAGTCGGGGAGGTGAGCCCAAAATAGTCAAGCTCTTCTTTCTCTCAAAAAACATTACAAAGAAAGTTCTCAACATAATATAATTGGTAAAAAAGTAAAGAGTATAACATAACTGTAATTTCAAAAAGACAACGTTGCTAGGCAACATCCTAAACAAACTGAAATTGGAATCAGACACTCTGTCATCTACCCCTTACCATCCCTGTAAGTGAGTACAGTATAGTACACTATTTTAGCACAGTACAGTATATTGTGTCCAATGTTTGTGTAGTACGATGCTTAAACATAATACCCAACTCTTTCTTCCTGTTTACTCCCACTTCCTGTCATTCCTCCTCTTCTGTCGCAGCCCGTGCTATCATGGGGGAACGCTTGTCCGCCCACAGCCAAGTTTGGTTGAGATTCTGAGCCTGTGATTGGCAAGCAGCATATTTGTTTGATGTAGTAGTTTGGACAAGCCATCAAAGCAACAAAAAAACTTTAGATATTTTTATCCATGATTGAGGTTTCATGTTTTTCATCTTGTCACCTGCATCATGTGTGTTTGTGCATGTGTCTGTCAGCATTTGTCCCTCGTTCTTCCTCTTATCTCCCACTCTCTCTCGTCCCTCTCGGAAGCCGAGCGGTGCTTTTGATTTAAAATGGGTCACTACAAAACTGATCACAAATATCCCGCTCTGAAAGGCTTATTAGGGTTTTCTATACACTCCGCTGCATGTTCAAGCTTTGGTAGCAATCTTCTGAGCCGGGAACCACAAGTTCTTTCCTTCCGCTTGAAGTCTCTCTTTCTGTCTGTGGCTGGATTGGAGGGTTTAGCTGTCACTTTTTTTTTAAGATGAGAGGCTCTGCAGGCTTTTAGGCTAAGCTCATCATACTTCAGGCAGAGGCTTGCAAAGCAAAGAATGCAGTGACAAGTTGCACTGATACTGGGAAGACATACATCACAGCCCTATCTGTTCAAGTCCTAAGTACGTTGAAAGTGCTGCTCTGTATGTGTGTAAAACAAATTACAAATTGGCAAACTGTGCAAATATGGCACCATAAAGGCTTGTGAAAATGCAGTACAGCAATTTTACAGTATATTTATGGCAGTTTTCTTCATTATCACACATATTATGAAGGTTTTGCTGTAGCTTAAACTTCAAGAATAAAATGTGTGATTGAAGACAAGTCTGCCCTCTTATGCAACATCTTTCCGTGGCCTCAAACTCTCCATGTTCCTCCTCTCTGTCCCTCTCTTGGCACCGTGTCCTCTGTGACCCCCGGCTACGGCATATGATCACTTCCTGTAGGGCTCTTCCTTCAGTCTTAATGCCATCTGTCGATTCCTCCCAGAGGTCAAGTTTTTCATCACAAGACGCCAAAACTTTTGATCTCATTGCGCAGACAGGCCAGACATGTTCACTTTAATCCCACACAGATGTACACAAAGCCAAAGAATGTATACACACTTTGGAGGATGTAAGTTTGTTTGTGCGTTAGAGGGAAGAAAAGGAGACACAAGACAATGTCCGTCTGCTACAGTTTCTGCCTTCAAGGACTTGCTTTGAAGAGACCTGGAATAACGCATGAAGCTTTTTGCACCAAAGTATGAGGTCAAATATAACAATATCTAATAGGTTTATTTAATTATACAGCAGTATTAACCCTGTATTCTTCTTTTTTCCGTTTAAATTGGTGTCCAAAATCTGTTTATTTAAGAAATCGTAACAAATAAAGGAAGGCTATATAATGAAGATATTTTATATGAATGTACCCAAGAGGAATGTCACCAATTGTACACATTAATATCTCTTTCCCAGATAAGGGCAACATTACTTATATGTGAAAACAGTTTTACAAAGGGTTATGTGTTTTTTTTAATAAATGTTGCAGGGCAGGGCTGCATGGTGGTGCAGTAGTTAGTGCTCTCGCCTCACAGCTAGAAGGTTCCTGGTTCAAATCCCGGTTCGGATGTAGGGGCCTTTTTGTGTGGATCCTCGTGTATTTGTGAGGTTTCGTCCGGGTACTTCGGCTGGTTGTCTATATCTATGTGTCAGCCCTGTCCATCAATCAAGCAAGTTATAAATTGCCAAAATAAAATTCGAAGGATACAGAAAAAGAAAGATGCGATCTTATCCAGACGCCTGTAGCACTCCGCTTCTCTGCTTCAGGCTAATGGCTAGGCGCTAGATTAGCCTCTGCTAGCATAACACAGCCTATAGTTTAAATGCAAGTTTTAAAATGCCAAAATAAAATTCAAAGGATACAGAAAAAGAAAGATGTGATCTTATCTAGACGCTTGTAACACTCGGTTTTCGGCTACGGGCTAATGGCTAGGCACTGCATTAGCTGCTGCTAGCATAATACAGCCTATAGCTCAACCGACAGCTGTCAAGTTGTACTGTGGTCGATACAGGGGCCAGGTTTTCACAAGGAGGAATAATGTGTCAAAAAAGAGGATATCTATGGTTCTACTGCATCAATTTCATCCTTAATGTTTTTAACCTTCCGCCCACAGTGTTACAGGAGTGCAGTGATAAATCAATAGCTAGTCTTTTAATGGTTTCACACCTCTGCTGCTGCCCTGTCTCGTGCCATTCCATCGGCTTGAGACAGATAGCTTTTGACAACATTTAAAGGCTTGTTGTGAACTTCCAAAGCTTTTACAGGCTTTTTAGGTCACTCCAGCGAAACCACTCATCAATGCCTGAGTGGCTCAAAGTGAACAGTGGCACAAAGACGTATCACTGTGCTGTTAGATGGTCACAGCTTACATGTGAAGTAGCTCACAGCTTCTTAAAACACGTATGAATTAAGCATGACAAAGAAGATGGCCGTTAAAGAGAGTGTGTGCATGCATGTGTGTGACCTTTTATTGCTATTACTACGTCTCTGCATTTACCTCAGAGTGAACTTTGACAACATTTCTACACGACCGTCCTCTAAAGTGAAGGGAGGAAGCAACAAAGAGACAGAGAGCAGGAGGAAGTATGAAAGCAGATGAAAGGTGACAGATTGAGAGTGAGAGAGGGAGCGTGTTGAGCGAAAAGAAGACACCAAATAGCTCTTTGCAGGGATGAGTGTCTGCAGACGTGAGTGCCCTCAATCCATTGCTTTTTACCCATTAATGCAGTCCAGGCCTGAGCCATGCACACGGGTGAAGTCACACAGCGCCAGTCCAGTTACAGTCGATGGTTAAGATGTTGCTTTCATGCAATTTCACAGAATTATTCATCACATTCTTCTCTTGCTGGTTACATGTTTTCATAATAAATAAAGATAAATCCCTGATTTTTCCAGTATAAAAACAGAAATAATGAAGCCGATCTAATTAATTCAAATTCCAGCGTGTATCCACTCATTTGAAATTAAAAAGTCAAAGCTGCATCCTCTGGCTGACAACATAATAATCATTATATTTTCATTTAAAGCACCCTATTTTTAGACATTGATGAGCATGAAATTGAATTAAGGTTGAGTTTGGTCATTACTTATTAGAGTGGCAGCCGACAGAACGAGCACCCGCATTAATGTAGACGGCTTTTATTAGACCGTGGCCTGTTTATGCTTTTTAATTGGCTGCCTGTGTCGGTAATGAATTCACACCAACAGGAAACAAAGTTGCAGAAGGAAGGAGGAGGAGGAAAGCAGTTTTAGGACAGAGGAAAGTGTTCATATTTAGGACTGAGGCTTATGTAGGCCATGTTTTTACAGTGATATTCCCGTCTTTAAGCTTAGTATTCAGTGCTGCAGGCCTGTGACTATCAGGTCCAGTCAGAGAGAGCAGTTTGAATGTTCATAGTGCCGGGTTTGATTGCGAGCGCAGGTGGAAGTCAACTGCAAGATGTGATTTCCTCAGACACAAATTCAGCACATGTACCAAGGCCGAGAGCAACCTTTTTGTAAGATGTCTCTTTAAGAGGTTTTTGAACTCCTTTGCACACTATCTGCTTTCCTTAAAGGTATTTAAATGTCATTTTATAGAAGGGTAAACCAGGATTAATCTCCCTGACTTTATTATTGCGATCTGTGCATTTGAAAAGAGGCCAAATCTGGTTTAATCTTCCACAAAGTTTCCCACAGCCCCCAGGGTGCGTCCACATTGGCTCGCTGCATCGAGAGTCCAGCCCCCTGGTTTGACATCTGCACCTGTCCCACAGTGTAAAGCCTCTTAGCACCAACATCCAATTTAGTCATTTTGTAGAACAAAGCTGCAGGATGGTGTGAAGTAGGAGTGCTAACAAAGTAAATCCAGGCTTAAATATGTCTTTATGTAGCAGCTCTTTTGTTTACACGGCTCTATTTTGAGTAAGCATATTGTTTGTGTCTAAACAAAAGCTCATTTGAATTCATACCGGCCTTCCTTTAGGCAGCTACTGTGCTGACAGTCAAACACTGGACTGTTGACTTTATTATGTTCGTCATTCTGTTGGGAGACTATTCCTGGCCTCCATATTGTGTGTACAAAGCAGGGAGTCGGCAAGCACCCCAGAATGTGCATGTGTGTGTGTGTAAGTGTGTATCCTCAGATCCACGTGTTGAGTAAGCAGCTAAAATCCAGGCTGAAAATATCACATGTCAAGGTGCCCCAGGGGTACTCGTACCTCTTTGCTAACTGTTTAAGGACCTGCAATAATGTTTACCCAGCATGCATCTCTGATGACAGGCCTCAAGCTGCCAGGCAGCCCCTAAAGTAAACAGTAGGAAGTGGAGAGGAGGCGAGAGGAGTGTTGGTAATAGAAGAAGAGAAAGAGGTGAAGAGGAGGATAGAGAGTGTCACAGTGGAATAGTGGTATAAGGTGTGATCTGTGTGATTGTAATGTCCACTCCCTTTTGCTCTCCTCTTGTCTTTCTCTACTGTTGCCTGTAAAATGAGGCAGAAAAGCTGAAACATTTTGACATTAAAGCATCAGAAGAGCAGAGAGAAACACTAACAAGATGTAATATATTTCCTTGTCAAGGACACAAAGGTCCCACTTTAAAATAGATTTACATAACAATAGAGAAGCACCTTTTTAGTATTAAAATAAATGCACATTTAAGGCATTTCCATAATACTGAATTTGTTTTATTTGTTTGTCTCTTCTACAAACAGCTGACCCAAACAGCTCTTATGATACCGTGCGCTGCATGCGTAGGCAGCTGTGCGGAGTGCTGAAGGAAAGGGCTGTCTGACGTCGGTGTGAAGCGGTGACAAGAACTAAAAGACAACGTACACTTCAACTGAAATGTTTGTTTATGTGTAGGACTCTTTTAAGTGTACGTGGCACTCCTGACCCCGTCTGCAGCCGTGCTTCGCTTAGCTTTCGTGTAGGAACCCTGGCCGGTTTCTCCACGCAGGGGCGCTGCTGACTGTTATCTACTGTGCGTAATACACTTACTATTGATAGGTACCTCATACAACCCCACTTCAAAACCCCCCAAACTATCCCTTTAACAAGTTTTAGTAAAATGGACTCCATCTCTGTACCACAGCTTGATGAATAAGGGTGGTAATCGTCTGTAGCTTTCCTTTTTGTCAAGTCTTGCCTGATAAAGCGTCTTCCTCTGCCTACTCTATTGTCGTCCACAGATGAATTAGTCCCAAATAAATGCATTTATTCCCATTTGGGTAAAAATGTTACAAACTCCAGTGTCCAGCTATTTTAGGAAATGATTTACTAGAATTATAAAATGGAACTGTGGCTCCTTTTTGTACTTCTTTAGGAAACAGTGGCTTTGTGTCTGTGTGCAGCAGACAGGTTAGAGTCGTGAAAGTATTAAGAGACTGCTGACGCATTGTCTGCTTTGGTCTTTTCAAGGGATTAACTAACAATATATGAGGGAAATAGAGAATAACAGCAGCCTTTATCCTGTAGAGCTTAAATCTGCAGCCTTCCACGTTTATCTGGTGTTGCATTTGTGACATCGTGTCAGCTTTTCGGTCTTATATCGCGCCATTCTAGCTAATGGCATTGACCTTCCATCTGACCTCGTGTACTGTCGCATTTTTAAAACTGCCAGCCGGGACGTGTGGCAGAATGTGCGGCTGTAACATCCTGTTTTAATGTTGTACCATGCTTCCAAATACAGGCATAGCATAACATATTATAGCTATATTAATTTTAAAACTATGCATATTTTAGCTTTTAGGTGGCCTTTAAGGTGTTATTGATGCACATGTAAGGTCACCTGTTGTCTATTGATAGTGAAAACAAGCTAATCAGAGCTGGGATTCAACATTAACATTAATTGAGTGTTAAAATACTTTGTTTAACCAGCCAAAGTGTAGTTGGAAATACCCTTAATGCGCTTTAGATCATGTGCTATAGATCATTTAAATAGAGCCACTAAGTGTGTGTGTGTGTGCATTGACTCCCGAGTAGAGCCGACTAGCATCATTAAAGCTGCAGCAGCGTTTTAATGAATGAATACATTTTACGCACACAACCAATAGTACTCATGGTGACTCTTGCTGAAAAAAAAAACATCTTTGACGTGGTTTTTTACTTAATCACAGAAACTTTATATCCAAAAATGGCTCCTTAATCACAGGGAATTTAAAAGCAGACGGAGAAGCCTCAGTGAAAATTATTTTTCTAGCACTGGTCTCTGAAGACTGCGTGGAGTTCATTACAGGGTGAAGTTAGAGGAGATCAGTCACCGCTGTCTGTTTGTCTTTGCTCTTTAGTAAACGAAGATGCTTTCTTACAGAAGTTTGATTAAAATAGGCCAAAAAAAAAGCCCAGTTAAAGGTTAGAAGACAAGACGCGGTACATGAACGCACCTCATACAGCTGCTGTGCTTTTGCGCATCCCCAGCCGTGTCGCATGATTGATGCATATTTAATCTCACCAGTGTAAATCCATGTTTCAGCCGGGCAGCGCTGCTGAATTACATACCACATTACATATGGATCAGCCAATTAGAAGCCAAGTGGCATGCAGCCATGCATTTTAATGACACTGAGGTTCATCACAGATGTTGCGACCTGGGTAAAGATTTGAGCTTGAGCTCCGTGCGTCCCCGACGCTTCTGTTTCTCCTGCAGTAATTGTTCAGTTATGCGGTAAAATGGAGCTTTTTCTTCTTTAACTCTCCCTCATTACTGAAGCAGCTCAATCTATCCCTCAGCAGGGACAAAAGGAGCGTGAGTGAAATAGACTGAATTGAAATAAAGTCGATTACCCAGATTCTATCCCTCTGCAGCTATTTCGACAAGAGCTGAGTGAAATGAAGTTAGAATTAAATCGCTTTTTATAAATGCTCCCCTAATACTATCCCCCTTTTATTTCTCACCTCTTTTTTATCTTGAGACTGTTTTATTATTATGTTCTACAAGTTTCCATTTAAGACTTTCAATTCAGTAACAATGCACAGCTTCAAGGCAGAGAGCAGTTATCGCCTCTGCAGACAGTTAAAACATCTCTAATTATGTCTGTATTAGAGAGTGGGAGCAGACTAATCGCTGACACTGCTAAGAAATCCAGACAGCAGGATTAGCTGTTCAGGGAGCCACTGTTGTTCTGTCCTGTCTTTATTGTTTTGTATTTCTGATGGCACGTAAGTGTGTTTTTATTTAGTGTGTTTGTGTTTTGTCTTTGAACAGTCAGCGAATTTGAAATGATGCTGAACTTTCTTAGACGTCTACTTTCTTATTTTAAATGATCCTTACTGATGGACTCAACCACACACTGGTTCTTTACGCCTTCGGGCCGGCAGTGTAGCGCTCCAGAAGAAATCACAGTTGGCACGACTTCTGACTGCTGCTAGCAATAACCAATAAATACTACGAACAGTGACTGCCAGTCTGGTCATTTTATGTCGACTCTGAGACATAAATGAACCTCAGAGGCGGAGGAAGTGATCCAATTATTACATTAAAGTAGAAACTGTACAATAGGGAGTAATTACAACCAAAAAGTCCTGCATTTTGACATTCAACAAGAGAACTTAAAACTCAAAAGTAATTCAGAATGACCTCAGTCATACTGTTGTAATATTATGATTATTAATGGTGCTGCTCGTCTGTAACAGTGTATCACAATTTAAAAACTTACCATGTGTTTTGTAAACTGTCAGGAAAATGTGGTAAAAGTACAATATTCCCTCTAAAGTGTAAAAAAGTACTCAAGTAAAAATACTTTCCACTATCAATACGTGGACTTGACTTGCCCACTCCTCAAAAAAGAAGTAAAAATTATACTTAACAATGCAAATAAACACCTGACAACATGACATGACACTAGTGTCAAGCAGTCAGAGCAACGATGCATTCACAGCTGTGTGAAAATTGGGAACAATTTGCTTTTCCAGCCTGCCAACACTACGGCAATTAAAAATTATGTGAAGTAGTTCTGTTAATGTTACGCCTGCCATTTTGCATGTGCAGACCTCCAAATTCAGTTTCCCTTGGAGCATGCAGCCAGCCATACAGTATGTGCATACACATCTATTCTCACATAGGCAGGACTCGCTCATTCAAACCCGATCTTATTATGCATGACTTTTCCCTTTTACGAGACTCCTGCTGGCGTTGCTTCTAAACATTTGCACATGGCCTCGTACTGTATGTCTGCTTGTTTGTAGGCCGGAGTTGCTGCTCTGTGTGCGTGTCTGCTTGTCCTCTACGGTCACGTGTGTCTCCCCTTCCCCAACCTCAGGCCCAGCCCGGGCTCTCAGGAGTCATCCCCTGGAAAGGCATGACAGAGCCCCAGTGTTTGGAAATGGCTGCGCTGGCAGCGATAAGCAGTTCAAAGAAGAGAGCGCATTAATGTAATTGGCTGCCAGCAGCACATTGGCCTCGTTGTCTCATATCCACATGCGGTAACACACACTCACCACGCGGATTATTGGAGGGAAGTGTGTGAGAGAGGAGGGAGGATAGAGAGGATGAGAAGGAGAGAATGGGGGAAGAGAGATGAAGGAGAGGACAGATAGAGGGAGGGGAGGAGGTCCTCATTGTGTCGCTCATTAAGCCGTGGGAGGCTCAGGGAGGCTGAGAGATGAGATGAGAGGTGTCAGAGTTAAATGTCAGGTCTGGAAGGGACGTGGCTGACCGCCATGAAGCCTACACACGCACACACACACACACACACACACACAAATCTTCAGCCTAACATTATCCCCTCAACTTCTCCTCCTCACTCCTGAACTCCTCTCTCTCTGCCACTCACCTAGTTTCACCCGCTCAATTTTCCACCCATTACACCCAAATTACTGGTGTCACTGCAAATTGAATTGTTGCAAGCGGATCGCAGCATTTCCACTGAATAGCCCCGTCCGCTACCTACTGCAGTGGAAGTGAAGGCTATTTCCTTCAGCTAATTTCCAAGTCTGTGTGATGGCAGGCACAAAGGAGAATGCCGGGTGGCTTCCTCCTGTTATGAAATGTTTTCACCAAAGGCTGTGAGACGCTTTGAAGTTTAGACTCTCGTCCTTGTATTTCAAACATTCTCCTCTTCTGTCTCCCTGTGAGTTCTCTGCGAGCACTTCTCAACTCTCTTTCTATTTATTTTCTTCCTTTTGCTGCTGCTCTGACTTCAATCTTGCTCCATTTTTTTGTGACACGCAGCTCTGATCCGGTGGTATCATCTGGCCGATTCTCCCCAATTTAAGAGAACATGAAATTGCCAGAAAACATATAAGGAATAAATGGTGGTATATTTTTTTTATAGTCGGGATGACTTCCTTTGTAGACCAATCAGGACTGACATTTTTATGTAGTTACAATTGTGGTTTTCTCCTCCTGTTTGTTGCATCTTGTTATAATAGAGGCGCCATTTTGGCATAAAAAGACGACAAAGATGATGAAAATGATATTGCTCCTTATGATGACTATCATATGTGATCATTATCATAATCATGACCCACATCAGCTATCAAAACACACTGATAGGCTCTTGAAAGCAAAAATTCTGTCTTTCCAGGTCAACCCTTCAAGTTGGACCCAAAGACCGCCCACAAGAAACTGCGTCTGTCCAACGACTGTCTGACCATGGAGAAGGATGAGAGCTCGCTGAAGAAGAGCCACACCCCGGAGCGTTTCAGCGGCACGGGCTCCTACGGTGCGGCCGGTAACGTCTTCATCGACAGTGGGTGCCACTACTGGGAGGTGCTGCTGGGAGCGTCCACGTGGTAAGGACCATGCACAGTGGTGCGTTATATAAGCCTGCAAGGAGGCTTGATAAGCCGAAATATCTTTCTTTAGGGAGTTTGAATCTAGGCTGTTATGCAAACTCATCCACACATACACACAACAGACACGTACCCACCACACACAGCGTATACTTTTTCCTATTTATATTCCTTTCACTAATTGGCTCTGAAGTAGTCCGCTTCATGCAGGAAAGACCCAAAGGGGAAGTGCCTATCTTGTGTGTCCTCAACATGAGGTAGCTTGACTGTTCAAGTAAAGTCATTAAGGAGGACACAACTTTCAGATCGCTAATGCATTCCAAAATGTTCCTCCCCTGCAGGTATGCCATCGGCGTGGCTTACAAATCAGCCCCCAAAAACGAATGGAGCGGCAAGAACTCGTCCTCTTGGGTCTTCTCGCGCTGCAACAACAACTTTATGGTGCGCCACGACGGAAAGGAGATGCTGGTGGAGGCGAGCCTGCAGCTGAGGCGGCTGGGTGTCCTGCTGGACTATGACAACAATTCACTCTCCTTCCATGATGCAATGAACTCCCAGCACATTCACACCTTTGAAATCTCCTTCCTCCTGCCTGTTGTACCCACATTCATGATCTGGAACAAGTCGGTCATGATTCTCTCAGGGCTACCCGTCCCCGACTTTGTCGATGGTGTGGCCTCAGATCTTCAAGAGCAGCAGCAGCAGCAGATGGGCCTGTGCCGACAGGAGTCGCCGTACTTGACGGGGATGAAGACCTGCCACTGAGGAAAGGCCGACAATGGCCGAGCAGAGTCCACTCAGGCCCGGAGGCTGAAAGACATGGACAGTGTGTCTGAGTTCTGCTCTCTCCTCTGCATTAAGAGTGGACCAGTTACTTTCTTATGGATTTAGAAAGTGTTGGAAATATGCACACCAGTCTGGAAAAAAGGCAGTCCTGTCAGTTTGTAGCCATCCAATGCTTTACAAATCCATCGGTGAATGGGGAAGAGGGCTCCTGACTGTAAATTGTTCTGATGTTCTAGAGTGACTGAAGGCAGGGCTGGACAGCTGGTTTTCTCGACCATTTAAGGTCTTCCATTTTGATTTATTTGCCTCTTTAATTGACCTAATGGGCAAAAGTCCAAGGAGGGAATGTTCTTCTTATCCATTTACAGTTTGGAGCTACAACATGTGAACAGTGAGATCAATTTATATCTCTGAGATAGTAAAAAAAAACATTGACATTTAACTATATTTCAAATATCTAGACATACCGTCTCATTAAGGTTATGTTATTTGTCAAGTTAATTTAATTTGACAAAAACTAAATTAAAAATTTAGGTTTGAACATTTTCGTTATTTGCTTTCTTTGCAAGAGTTAGTTGTGAAGATTAATATCACTTTCAAGCTACAGCCAGGAGCTGGGTTAGCTTAGCATAGCATAAACAGTCAAACATTTCCAGTCTTATAATCTTACACATCTCTTATAGTTATAGTTCTAACATGTTCATTTGTGGGCTTCAGAGGTGCAAGGTGGATTTCATTGTATCTTTTGACATGACCCGGCTAGCTGTTTCCAGTCTTTGCTCTAAGCTAAGCTAAACACTTGCTAGCTAAACATGTGAGTATAAGTATTTGTCTCTTAATCTAACTCTTACCAAGAAAGCAAATAAAAGCAGGCCTATATCCAAAAACAGTTACTTGTTTAAATGTTTAAACTTCATTATGTGGGCTACATGCTAACGTCTAGCTAATGCAACTACATGCTAGCTGTGGATTCTTTGTGTTGTATCACAACGGGATGTGGTGTAACTGTTCATGTGTTGTAGCCTCAGTATATGTAAGTGGCCGTTGCTAACTTTTCCTTGCTCTTCCTCCTAGATTTGACGCAGCAGTTCCTGTTTCTATTGGCTGGTCGTAGCTTCCAAGTTTCAGGATTTGCTAATGTTTCTCCCAGATGCTAGCAAGACCACAGGGCGTAGATTTGCATCATGTGACTACTCGACTTGTATAGTAAGAGTTTTATTGAATATAACAGGAAAAAGCTTTATTTATGACAAAAAAAGATGGTTTACTTTTATTGTTAATCTCGACATATTCATGATGCACTTTTTAATTAACACTATTTCCCCTCTATGAGTATGAAAGTAGATGGAGCGAGGTGGCAGGGACGTGATGGGGAGGGAAAGTGACAACTAGCTCTACTGCTGGTTGTGTTCACTCCTTTAAAAATCTACATCACATTATTTTCTTACTCATATTTAAAAGATGATTTGTGTTAATGAATAATGATGGTTACTGGATATTAACCATGTGAAAGTGTATTGCAATAAAACACTGTTAAAACTTTTGTTTTGCTAACACCTGATGTAGTCTCTCAAAGCACTTTGAAACAAACAGAAGCCCCTGCTGTAAAGATGAAAATATTTTTCACTGTGCTTTGAACACAACTAGTTACTTTCCTTCCCCATGGCTCTTTTCCATAGCATATAGAAACTTTATCTTGTTTAGAAAAGGGATATGATTATGATGGTGTTTATGCGATTTTTATCATGATGAACTGAAGATAAACTTATAGCTGTTTTTTAAAAAAAAGTTCACTCTGTTGTCGACAATTCAGGGAAGGAGGGAGTTAACACTTTAACTTGCTGTCTGTCGCAATGTCATGGCATGATTGTGTTTTCCTCTGTGATTTGTTAACGCACACACGCACATGCACATGCACTCACAAACCAACACATGTCATGTTTCGTTTAGGTTTACCTCGTCGTGATAAATGCATGAAACATTGTAGGATCCCACACTGGTTGAAGAGATAATTTAAATAGCTCACCATATCTTGTTTTACATCACATATATTGATATTCGCTTACAACAGACTTGACCTCAGACTCTTTTTGCCACCCATCACCATTCAAACAACAGCGTCTGAGCTTGATCCACTCTTCTTTTATTTGGAGGCCTCGTGTGGCTGACAGCTCCTCTGTGGTTTGGTATTCAGGTGGCGGCTCTGATTCAGACAATCAAATATGTATCATAGTTTATGCAGATTTAAAAGTAGACAGAGACACACAGTGACACCTGTGGTTGTGTAGAAAAAAAGCCGATGTTTTACTTACCATCTTGACTGACTCTTGACGGATCCATTTTCATTCTTTTAATACTTCATTGGGTATGTTTGTTGAATGTCATGTAAAGCTACGTTCTTACAGGTTGTGATTTCCTTGACTTGAAAAACACACTCTGCTTTCAATCATTTGCTATCCATTATGGTAACAGAGTTAAAGCAAAGATCCAGTGATGTAAAACTATGGAAAGATAATCAAAATCTTACATGGCATGGCCTCCTAGTGTACCTTTCATCTGCTATGTTAACATAGGGCGACAGTATGATGCATCAGCCTCAGATTGTTTGATGGTACTGATTGCCTGAATGCTACAGGCTGCAGACATAACCCACAGGTCAAAGGTAACAGGAGCTCCAGTATGAGGTGATTAAGCTTTGTTTTCTTTCTGTCAGGGAGATTTGTGAATGTTACCTGACTTCCAGATATCCACCCATCTTGTTGAATAATGTCGATCACAGGCTCGAAACAGCCGTGTGTTGATTTGTGATCCAGACTGACAAGCTCAACTCATCTGTGCAAGTGTGCTCTGCTGGGTCACTGCATGATAACGTGACCTTGCTGCAGGTTCGTAACTCTTTCCTTATCACCAGGATGGGGTTTCTTATCATGTGTCAAGCATCATATTATCTCTTTTTATTTCTTGACATAAAAAAAAATAAACCATGACAAGAACACTCAGACAGGAAATGTTCATTGCCATGCATATCAGATAGTTTGCAGTGCTCTCTTTCTTTGTGTCACCAGTCAATACAGGTAAATATATACAGTGAATGATTTTCAATAGCTTCCCACTCCTTGTAGTGCAGTGTAATACCCTAGAGACAATGCAATAGATTCTTCTTTTGGCTTTTCTGTTTGTGTAACTTGGGAAATTATTTTTTACAACTCATGAGAAACACTCTCCTCTCCTTCTGGCTTTTGGACCTTGATAAACAGCACAAAAAGAGCAGCGTTGCGTTCATGCAAGGCTTTCTGTTTCCATAGATATGAGAGATACTTTTAGCCAGAGAGGAATGTAAATCATAGGGGGAAATATATATTATATAAAGTTGTATAATATACAAAATATATATGAACCAATGTTATTTATGTGAATTTAAGTCCAATTAAAAGTCTGATCCCAAATGTGTTGGAGTCGTGATTCTTTAGCTCTGCTCTGTTGCCTTGGTATTCCCTCATGCTTTACTGTACTTGCTTGTTTGCACAATAAAATATTCAATTTTCAGCCAATTCAGCAGCTGAGGCGGAGAAAAAGCAGATAATGCAATAAAATTAAGGCGAGAGTCATTTAAGCTTTAAAGCTTAGCTTTAATATACCCAAGCATGATTAAAAAGAGCTGCCTCCCAATTTCATACTGATTTAATGCACCACCCGGCGAGCACGCTAAGTGATACAAATCAAACACACCCTCTAGGTCGCGTGACCAACAGGTGCATGCTGGGTCAGCCAAAATGCTAAAACGTCTATTTTCTGTTTATAAATGTAACCTTCGATGTTTTGGGGGTCTTTTTGCTGTTTTTAACTCACAGCTGTTACCGTGGAGCTCTAATTTAGCTTAAAATGCCTGAAAACATGGAGGAGCGCATTGGGACGGAGAGGCCGAGCAGACTGGTTATATTGTGCTTTGGAAATTATTCAGCAATTAAATAGAACCTGATGCAGATTAAGGAGGACTTCACAAGACTCAAAGGATGCTGTCCAGACAGGTAGGGCCTACACAACCCTACAATAGAGACCACGTAACAAAGCATTGTTTGTGTACGTGCACTGCGCAGTGTATTTATGCGTCACTGTGTTGTCTGCCTTACTGATGTTTTATCTCACTGATTCTTAAAGACGTTTCAGGATATTAGATTATAATACATGTATTTATTAATCATTTAAATGGTTTAAAGAGCTTCTCTTTTCTGTTTAGTTGGCTAAAGTGGAAGGTGGTTGTATTGCATATTTATCACTAATAATGAGCTACAAGCCACAAAGGGCCTTCCACTGTATAGTAGGCTTTATAGTTTATTGTTGGACATAAGGGCTTGGCGCCATTGTCATTTATTTTGTACCCATGGTGTGTCATTTCTTGAAAAGTAGAATCATAAATCATCATACAACTATTTTTTATGTACTTCTTAATTTTATCTGTGTTACACAATTAGCCGTATGGCAATCTAATACACTTTCCATCTGAGACAAACTTATCAACATTTACGTGAATGTAAATTTCACAGTGTTGAAAATAGTTGAGCAAAAGACGTAAGTGTTGGTGGTGGTAGAGTTTGATTGAGATGAAATTATGAAGTAGTGGTCATTGAAACATTTTGTGTAAAAACACTGAAAAGTCATCTGCAGTGTCGTCAACAGTGACTTCTGCTGTGTGAGTTTTGAAACTTGTATAGAAAAAGCGAGTTAGCAATTGTAGAAACAGTTGTTAAAGGAGCTAAGTGAGCTGTGTCCTAAGTAAGTGTAATTCCCAGAATATTGAGCTCTTCCTTTCAGATATTGATCTAATCTTACAACCTTGCACATATGAACATATGAATATCTTAAATAACCCCCCTTTTATAGAGGCATGTCTTAGAAAAATAGTTCTTTAGAGTGCTCACAGTGCATCTGAACCATGCTGTGTAGGTGGTGCAGCCCAAAGCTTTCAAAGGGGCTGAGTCTTGGAACAGTAAATGCAGAGTGTGGCTGCCAGGCTGGCAGGTCATCCAGGGCTCAGGGTGGAGTTTGTAGGGCTATACCCTTTTAGCCCTCATCTGTCATCACTGGCACAAGTTCCTCCTTACGACAACATAGTACTGTAGTGCATGAGTCCCAACACTGCCTGGGAGCATGGCAAACACAGGCACTGACCCTGAAACGATGAACAATATGCTCACTGATTTTGTGGCTTGTTTTTCGATGAGGAGCGAGGGAACCAGGGAACTCTTAAATTCAACACATTAAAAGTATCTATCGATCAACAGATAGAAAGATTGAAATGAATGGCAGTATCAAAAATATTATTTGAACAGACTCTTTTATTGGCCCTGCAGGACAGGACCTAAAACAAAGCAGTGAAACCAAACCACTTCCAAGGTTACTCTGGTGCACCTGACCCTACACTGCTTCCCCTGCTGGAAAGATGAATTGTCTCCCTCAGGGATCAATATTGCATCACACACATACATCATACCCATGACCTTGGATGATTTGGACCAAAACTGTGCGAATGTCCTAAAGCTAGGAAATGTGCTAAAACAAATTATTAGTCCAGAAAGAGTCGAGGAGTCTGGAAAAGTTTGAGTTTAAAGTTTTTAGTGAATTGTATCCAAAGTCTGAAAACACAGATCTTCACGAGGATATCGTAACCCAGCAACACCTTATGACTTGATGCTTTCAGCGCTGTGCACAGCAAGCCAGCTGACATGCACAATGTTGAAACTGTCTACAGGCAAACTTTTACTCATCATAGTTTAATAATGCATAAATATTTACTTGGGTTATAATTAAGCAGATATTTATGAGAAAAATTCATTTGGAAATCAATAAACAATTTTAAACTCAGCATAACTAATTAAGCAAATGTAATGAAGTCTTGTTTTTTTTCCTCAGTCAAATTATTTTCAAGAAAATGAGTAAATAACAAAATCCATTATGCGTCTTTTGGTTGGCTGGAACAACTTCCTGTTTGGGAGCAGACAGAATTAATTTAGATATATGACTAATAAGACTTTGCTCTGTATTCAATCAGTGAGTTGTGGTTGGACATAATTACACCCTCACTCTGTGACCTCAGCTCTCTAAAAACAAGGTTATTGAATTTCAGTATAATAACAGCATCTGGTATCTGCCGCTTTTCCTGGGCTAAAAACTTCAGTGCCTCATCTCCCTCCAGTACAGCCCACAAGTGAAAGTCGTGGGGGTGTGATGTGAGGCCTATCTACCTTTCCGAGTGTGACAGATTTGCTGGTGGTGAATGCGATGCTCACTCTGTCTCTGCTCCCTCAAACTGCTAGCCAGCTAGCAGGCAAGCCATCGGAGAAACCCATAATTACATTTCTAATTGCAGAATAATTAGGACTCCCTGTGTAGCTCGTTAAGTCATTTGTCACTGAAACCTCTAATGTGGCGAACAACAACTCTCTAATTACACGGAATGAAAAGTCTACATGAGGGGGAGCATTTCCCCAAATATGTGGCCAGAGTTTAGCCTGTTGAAGCACATTACATCCATTCACAGGTGAATTATTTGATTTTGCTATTATTATTATTATTATTATAATTATTATTACAGTTATGGAGATTCCGACGGGGATTTGTAGCAGCTAAGTTTAAATCCTAAACAGATAACAGAATACCGTGTTGGCGTGTGGCGCCTCGACTTTAAGTGCCTCAGTGGTATAGAGTTGTGGCCAAACTTCTGTCTCTCACCTAAGAAATACAGCAAGATCAAATAATCTCTCTCCGGAGAACAGCGAAAGACTGATGTGCGCTTTTATCACCAGCAGGCAATTAATGTAAGATTAATCAGGTCTACCAAACAAGACAGTACCATCAACTCTACAACTCGCAGACAATTTAAAGAATATATCTCAACATGTTCATTCTTGTAAATGGTGTGCTCTTTTCACTACCCAGACCCAGTCTCTAGGTCTTGTGAGGCTGCCCCCAGTGGAACAGTTAGTGTTAAAATTAATTAACATTTAAAACAAAGTAACTTATACTCATCTATGTTACTTCCAAAAGCAAGTCGTCACTGTGAAATGTAATTTCAGTGTAAAGACTCAGTATTTTAAGATTCTATAGTCCAACTTAATTTAACTATGACACTTAAATTTGTTAAACAAATTACTTCCTGCCTCAGATCTGATCGTTGAGGGAATTGACACAGAATCCAAAAATGAGGAAGCTATCATGTAAGCTGTGCGGCACTCTGCAGTTTTGGTTGCTGTTCTAACATTGCATCAGGCTAAAACGTCTGCAACCTCTCAGTTGATTATTGATTTCCTCAGGGTGTAATCAATGGGCAGGCACGAAATTGCCTCTAATGGCTACAACCAATCAGAGCAACCAAATGTGGCTGGACTGCTAGCTTAAGTTATAAGTTCCAACATTCAATTCAAATGGCCTCTAGGTCAACAAAATACACAGACATTTGGCGAGTAGCAAGCCATTAACATTTTAAGAAACTTGAACAATCATCCCATTTGTTTAATACTGACTCAATTGCGATTTCAGAATGTTTCTCATCAGCAGCAGCCATCTTGGTTGTTTACAAACATGCATGTATAGAATTTAAAACCAGCCCCAGATAAGAAGTTGTGATTGTGTGGAAATCTGTCTGGTTTCCAGTTGTTCCCTGGTTGTTTTTTGCTTCTGTTGCTGCAGGTTCATAGTTGGTACAAATTATGTACTTTTAATGGCTGGTTCAAAGCAATAAATTTGACTGCTCCATGAATACTATAGATGTGCATGAATCAGTAAAATGCCCTCCGAAACTGAGTCAATCACCACAGCATTAGGTTTAATAGCATCTCCTGTACACTCATTAATTACCCAATAAATTCTGCAAACAATTATTGGCAGTGCAATAAACAGCCACTATGTCATTAGCATACTTTATGACCTCTTTGGCTTTTCAATACCTCTTATATAGGAAACAGGTTAGACTGTGGTCAGTCATTGTTGCATTTGTGTTTTCTCCCCAACATTAACAGTGTCATTACTATTCACCTCACAGTATTACTACCCCGTCACAAAATCCAGCCATATTTGTCATCAGCTGGACGGCCATCTGTGTGTGTGTTACAGCAGTGAAGGTCTGTCAGAGCTACAAATGCACAGCTGGATGTAATGAACTACAAATCTGCATCAAGCTCCTGGCCCTGTTACACCAACAAACACCTGCTCCAGCTGCACCCACCTGCCCAGAGTGGAGTGATACGCAAAAAAAACCTTATTTAATCACCATCTGCTTTTCAGGAAGTTGTTTAAATCAGCCTGAATTAGAGGTTGTTCTGCTTTTAAATGGGCGAGTCTGACAGTGTGAGCAAGTGTGCACAATCCTGCGTGCCTTTTCTATATGAATTCATGCCTGCTTGTGTGTGGGTGGGAGCAAATGTCTTGTAATACGGTTGTTTTGTTCCCTTGGCTACATTTGCAGGTATTTAACCTTTGCTTCAGGAAATGCTTTAGATGCTGAGGCTCCGTTTTCCCTTTTGGCTGAGCACATGGTGCATAAAAACACCAGATCAACACAGCACAATCAAGATAATAAATCAAAGATGAGTAACGCAGAGAACGCAGATCAAAGTGAAGTGATAAAAATGAGTTGCCTTCAGACCTGTTGAGGCAGACAGTGGCAGCCTTTACCTTTTCTAAGTGAGGATGAATTAGACCACCGTGGAGAGGCGAGCAAAGGCTTGGCTCCCTGCCTGCGGGTTGATGGAAGAGAGCTATGAACTCTGGGAAATGAGGATCTAAACAGGCAGTAGATCACCCAGCCCACTGGCTCCGTCTCTATCAGACACTGTCTCTCTCTCGCTCTCTCTCTCACTCACTCCAACACTCAGACACACACCTACACTCACACCGCACACAGTCAATATCTAGATTAATCTCCGAGGATGGAATCAATCAGCCAGCCAGGTGGTGTCTCAGAGAGCCCCGGAGGCTTGATGGTCCTCCTGAAAGAGAGCGATATGTCCAGGTGCTTTAGAGATATCTCAGCAGAAATCTCTACCTCTTCATCTTTCCCTATGGAGGTGACAGGGTGTTAGCTTCATGGAGATATAGCTACGGTCACTGACATAATGATGAAAAGCTTTGGGAGGAAACTTTGCGTATGGTGGGGACAGAATAGGTGATACTTGTGTTTTTAGTGTCAGGCTGTCTTTATCCTCTTAGATGTTAACTAAACCATGAGCATCAAACCATGGCTTAGCACCACACTCCACAGTTTGGGCAGTGTTGTTTTCCAAAACCCCAAAAAAGTGTAATGGGTCTGTTAATGCTAGCATGTCCGGTTAATTAGCTTACTATGCCTAATGTGCAGTAGTTACTGAGTAATATTTCAAAGGTCAAGAGTTAGCATATTACTGTTTATGTTAAAAAAAAGGAGTGCTAAGTGGAGGAGCTTGTCCTGGATGCTATTAAGAGTTTTAGCTAAAGTTGGCAGCTCTGACTTCTGTTGTTGATTTGGGAAAGTGTTGCTTACCTTCAAGTAACTTCCTCTCCTATAGGGACAGTAAGAAAGCCATCCTGAATTCTCTAGTACTCAGGAAAATGGCTACATTAGGTTGGCCTGCACTGGCTAAGCTTACTGTTGGCTGGCTAGCTACATTAACTAATGACCAATGACTGTAGATATAGATGGACAATTGTACCCATTGTACGTAATTGATGCCAAAATAGCCCCTGCGATAGGCGCTGCCATCTTGCGATGGTGACGTCACACGGAGCCAGAGTCTGCGCAGTAGAGATCGGCAAGTGAAGCGGCGGTAGCCACTTCCGCTAACCCAAACAAACACTTAACACAGCAAGGATCCCGCACGCCGGCGTGTTTAACAGCAGAATAGCTTCTCTGTGTTGGCTGAGGTTAACGTTCACAGGTATGGAAACTTCAATGACTGTAGTGATTGTTTTAGTTACGTTTCCACTCGCGGATCGTCCTCCGCTCTGCTCACCCGGAACTGATCGGCTGCAGGAGCCGAATTTGTCAACAGGGCTGTCAATCATAATTTTTACAGCATCAAATAACTAATTAAAAATAAACTTGGACATAAATCAGCATGATAAGAACTAACTATAATGACAGAAACCATGTTTGAGAAAAATTTATCGGGCGTGTAATTTGATTTTATAGTTTGACTCATGTCCCATCTGTTAACATGGAGGAGGCGGGCTTTATGACCTATACTGCAGCTAGTCAGCAGGGGGCGATAGAGATGTTTTGGCTTCACTTTTAGGGAGCTGTCATGTCGTCCATCTTTTTATACAGTCTATGCTAATGACTAAGTTTTCATAGTGTGGAGCTGCGTGTACAATCACAAGCCTTCCCACCAACACCGCAAATAAACAACATTTCTAACATGTAGTTACAGTTCCACCTTTCTTTTCATCACATTTTTTCTCTCCATTTCTCTGAGTACCAAAACATTACATTTATAGAGATGTTGTAAACCTCGGGGATGTTTTTATGTGATCTATTGGTGTACATAAAATGTCTTGAGAACATAAAACGGTTCAGGTATCAGTTCCTCATCACTTTGACAACTCTATACTATAAAAGTGGATCTAAAGTGCTTACTGGTGACCCACACTTGAAGTCAGAGTGCTGCATGGCTTTTGACCAAGCTGTCCTGAAGATTGAGTGTTTCTATTTGGACGAAACAATCCAGAAGAGGTTTTGGTTGAGCCTGAGGGATTGTCTCAGAGGAGCTCTTCATCATCCCCTACAGCCACTTTCACAGGTTAATGGATTAAAAAGATACACTCAGGACTTTCTTACAAAGAAATTGCAGTTTACAACGCATTTTAAAATTTAATGCTGATAGATAAAGATTGGCGAGGTCGGTGTTTTTCAAAAGGTACACACAATTGCAAAGAGACAGGGACAGAAATGGGAATAACATTTGTTGAAGAGCTTATGCAGACCACCAAATGAAAAAGTCAGAACTTCATAGACCGTTTTGAGCACTTTCTCTTTTTGAAGGATGGATTCCCCTTGAGCCACAGCGGTACAGAAAGTACATCTGGACTGACATTGGAGGTTAGTGCAGGAAAATGAACTTTATTGAAGCACTTTTTACAGCAGTGTAACTATAATCAGGCGCCTTTTTGTCAGGCTGGTGAGGCCTACAAGCTCATAAACACAGTGACTACACTGTGATTGATTAATTAATCTTGCAACATAACTCACTCCCTGGGGAGAGATCGTAATCAAAAGAAAACGCAGCTTGATAATTCTGTTAAGTGAACCATGTTGACTCTTTGATCCGCGTGCGTCTTATCAGTGCGCCAAAACATCCATCTCCATCTCCTGTAAATGATCATCTGCATTATCATTAATATCAAGCCGTCTCCTCGCTCGTCTCTCCCTGACTTTGATATTTATCAAGCCATCTCTCACGCTGATGGAAGCCCATTAGCTGCAGACAGTTTCGAGCTGACATGTTGATTTAATTGGATGCAGGTCGCGATATAAATAACCGTCCTTGACCCACGTCTCTGCCTTGTCGTGGTTTGAGATGTTCACTAATAAGGATGTTGTGTGGGGGCAGAGGAATAATAAAACACTACGAGGATACAGTGATAGCATCAGAATAAATCTATCACACAGTCTTGTGGTTTTATCAATCAGCATTTGCCTGTTTGTCATTTACTGGCACCTAGTATCCAGATTTAAAAACCCATGATAACAGCTCCCCATACAGCTGCAGGTGTCTGCTCAAAAACAAGATCCAGCCTCCAAGTGAAAAATCACATACGGCAAATGAAATAAGGACTTCTTTTAAAGTAGCTCGAATCAATATTTTCACAATCATAATGCATCAAGTGATTTAGAGTTATGTCAAAGGCATTTCTCACGGTGACACCAACAGATGTCGTTCAACTCTGCCGCTCCCTTCTACTGCATTAGTTCATTGTTTCGGTTTTTCAGCCCACGATGTTCCTGTTTGGCTGATGTGCTCTCATCAGTGCTGTTTCCAGATGCAGGAAGCTAGACAAAGAAGCAGTGGTAAACCCACAGAACACCTGCTCAGCATCAAACAGTGGAGAGACACAGTTTGCATCATGCTGCTGAATACTGGAACCAAATATGTCCCTCAGGACATGCCGAGGCTAAAGGGAGAGTGAGGATTGCACTAACATTTGTCAGATGGACAGAAATTACACTCCACATTACCATAATGCTAATATTGCTTTGTGGCTCCCCAGCCACAACATTATGACCACCTGCCTAATATTGTGTAGGTCCCCATTTGCCGCCAAAACAGCCCTGACCCGTTGAGGCATGGACTCCACTAAACCTCTGTGCTGAGGTATCTGGCACCCAGAGTGTGAGGTAGGGTCCATGGATTGGACTTGTTTGTCCAGCACATCCCACAGATCCTCGCTTGGATTGAGATCTGGGGAATTTGGAGGCCGAGTCAACACCTTGAACTCGTTGTCCTCAAACCATTCCTGAACCGTTTCTGCAGTGTGGTAGGGCGCAGTATCCTGCTGAAAGGAACACTGCCATTAGGGAATACCGCTTCCATGGTTTGCAACAATGTTTACGTAGGTGGTACGTGTCAAAGTAACATCCACATGAATGGCAGGACCCAACGTTTCCCAGCAGAACATTGCCCAAAGCATCATATTGCCTCCGCTGGCTCGCCTTCTTCCCATAGTGCATCCTGGTGCCATGTCTTCCCCAGGTCCATGCACCCAGCCATCCACATGATGTGATGTGAGCGTGATTCATCAGACCAGGCCACCTTCTTCCATTGCTTTATGGTCCAGTTCTGATGCTCATGTGCCCATTGTAGGTGCTTTCGGCGTTGGACAGGGGTCAGCATGGGCACCCTGACGAGTCTGCAGCTACGCAAGTAGTGGAAATACAACCTGACTGACTTTATGCATTAAATATTGCACCTTGAAAAGACGGCAGATGTCATTTGGTATGTGTTATACTTCCTATATTCATGGTCTGAACAACTGACCTACATATCACCGTGTGCATTTTCAAAATGAGAAACTAATGCACAAATTAAACTTAGTGAAGAGCTTTGTTTGATCCATGACAGGGAGGGATTTGCCAATTTGTCATAGAAGGGGACAAGGACTTGAACAGTGCTGCGACAGTCAAATGTAATGTGGATTTTCTGTCTCTGATATGTTTTGACAGGATTGTAATAAGAAAATGTCGCCAGTCTATTTTTACATTTGTCTGTTTCATATTTACTGAGAGGCGTTTCAGCAGAAGCAATCTTTGACTCGCTACTTTTCTCTACAGAATATGTCGACTTGCTCAAAGTTTCAGTTGCAGTTGGAGTAAAGAAACCACATGATATTAGCATTTGTACATACTGTACCTTATGAGCCAGAGCGAGATCAATGATCATAAATGAATAAGCCTGTTATCCTTTCCTTACATACACAGGATGCCCTCACTGTTTTTCTCTCTTTCTCTTCCAAGCCATGAACAGCAGGAAATGTTGTTATCCTCAGGCTGCAGCACCCCACACATATCCACATCAATAGCCCCCCCCCCATCCACCTTTGATGTCCTATAAATAGCTAAGCCTCTCATTCTGATCATAATGAACCTGGGCTTGAAGATTCCTCCTGCATGCTGTATTTCTGACTCTTTGACTCTGAATTAAATAGAGATTAAAAAGCTGTTCCTTCTGGACAGCGCCTGTCACCTCTCAAGCCTGGAACAAAATACCACACTGATGATACAATATCTCAGAGTAATGATCAGTACGTGTGTAGAGAAACAGCCAGCAGGTCACATATGGTCAGCTGGCTTTAAACCAGTTCTAATTCTGCTGTCCTCCCCACATGCAAACACATCCACGGGGTGCAGAGCCGGCTGCTTTCATCAGATCAGTATGCTGACATTTGACTACAGCCAACTTTAAAATGTCGCCATATGACGCCTCTGAGTGAGTCATGTATCTAACGTTGCTCTAGGTCTGGTTAAACTGCACACTGAGTGGTCTTAAGGTTTCCTGTTGCATACTATTAACATGCACAAACTGAGGGAGGAAGAGGAGGATGCATGTCGTTGCTTTGACCCCGGGTTGTCGCTCATAAATTCTCTCTGATCAAATTGCTGTCATGTGTGAATTATATTTTCAACATCTAATATGTAGAGTGGCTGAGTAGGCTGAGTGTGTGTGAGTACAAGACGTGACTCAGTCAGTGACTCAGTGAAAATGTTAGGGAAAAACTAAAGCTGAAACAAAGGACGTAGAAGGTTATTTTAACTGCTCGTCATGGACATTTTCATTCAAACTAAATGTTATGATTTAAAGAAAACCAGTCATCAAAAGCTCAAACACTATAAAATGGGATCTTGCCTCCACTCGTCTTCGGTAATGCTCTCTGTGATTCTCTCTTCCTGCCTGTCTCGCATGGCCCCCGGGTTCAGCAGAGCATTTGGTTCTGTTCTACAAACTCTGGGCCGTTAAGCCCAGCTGCCTCCCATCAGTTTGCTGCACTGTTTGCTTGTCTTGTCAGACCCTCTCCCCCTCCGCTCAGCACTCTGGAGCTCTTATATTCTCCTTTGTTCCCACCAAACTGCAGATGGTTGATTGAGAAGTCTGTTGCCGGCTCTGTGTGATTGTTCACAGCAGCTGGCAGAGGAGGTGAAAGACAAAGTGTTTCGCTGCAGATGAAATAAATAAGAAAACGCAGCATGCAGCTCTGCAAACTGTCAGAACAAAGACTCACTTCTTTCTTTAGACTGGACACATGGAAGCATTCACATCAGATATGCACACTGTTGATGCAACATGAAAACAAAAGAACCAATAACAGTGCATCAGATATGTGATCAAAGTGATCACAATTTGACACCAATGCGCACAGTATTAATTTGGATTTTATTTCTGTTCTCTGCGTGACAGCTGGTTTGATTGAACGTCTTCCAATACCAAAGGGGAACCTGGATGCTAATGTCTCATAAAGACACTAAATGAGCTTTTAAATAATGTTTTCATGTTGCAGGTGTGGGGAGGGTTTAAGCAAGAGAACTAACCAAGCAAATGCCCTCCTCATTTTAACTATGAGCAATATCACTTTGGTTTTTCTTGTTTCATAATGGTGGCTGGCATTAATTAGTCATCTGGATGTGGTCATCATTTGACCTTGAGGCAAATTGGATCAGGTTAGTACAAGTGAGGAAGGTCCGGTTCAGAAGACTATCCTTCTACGTTTAATTATGTATATTACAAGATATTAAGTCTTTATAACATAGAAAAAATGACACATGATCTGAGGTTAAAAAAAGCATACAGGATTGGAAATGGACATTTTTTGCTTCGGTATGTTTGGTGTAGAGATAGACCGATATGGTTTTTTCAGGGCTGATACTGATACCGATTATTAGTAGTCAAGGAGGCCGATAACCGATATTTGAAGCCGATATTCATTTGCAATATATTTGAAAATATTGGCGTCAAAATTTTGAATAATAAAAACTCCAACACTTAACTTTGTTTAAATGCCTTTAAGCATATGCATCAGAGCCAAAATAACCCAGTTTTAAATTGATCTTTTATCGGCCGTCGGATTAAAAAATTTAATAAATAAAAATGCCGATATGTGTCAAAATGCCGAATATCGGTCGATTATCGGCCCGCCCTCTATCCCTAGTTTGGTGCCCAGCTGCCAGTTTGCAAGGTACATGGTAGATGGACTGCACTTGTACAGCACTTTTTTAGTCTTGCAATCACTCAAAGCACTTTTACACTATATGTCACATTCACCCTTTCACTCACACATACATGCACTGATGGCAGAGGCAGCTACGTAAAGTGCCCAACTGTCAGTACTTCTCACATTCACACACCGATGGTTATGCCACCGGGAGCAATTTGGGGTTCAGTGTTTTGCCCAAGGACACTTTGACATGTAGACTGCAGCAGTCCCCCGTAGGGTTGTCGTTCATTTGACTTGGACATTACTTCTTGTAGTCGATGGTTGATGTGACTATTGACTATTGAAAAAATACTTTGATTCCAGTCGCTTCTTCTTTAATTCCATGCAAACTGACTGCAATTGAGCGACTCAGTGGATAATGAGTGAGTGACTAAGCTTGTTAGTATGCCTATCAGTGTTCATGTCTAATTGCATTCTTGTGCATGATTACAACATTATGTGCCACGTTTACTTCTGTCTTCATTAAAGAAACGTGACAGAAATAAAATGCGTGTCTTTGCTAATGCAGCCTTCAAAACACAATTTACAAAATGCATAATTCAAACGGTATATTTTTCCGTGGAGCTTCCACACAGCTGAGCAACACACAGCTTTCCATGCAGCTCGCTGGATTGCGTGCGCATCAATCAATTCCCACAGGAGGCAGAGGCTATTTCGAGAGAGAGGTCAGGTTAAAGGCGACTCCCCAAGGACACAGATTTCATGTAGGGGTATGGGAAGATCACGCATACATAAAGGCTGAAGAGAGGGGGGATATGTACCGCTGACTGTGTGTGAGGAAATAAAGCTTCTGGTTGACATGGTGGAGAAAAGACCATCAACACTGTTCACTGGAGGCTTCATTTCATTTGTTTAATTTAAAAGGCCAAGCCATCATAAAGGGCTGCTTTAAATGTGGTGCTTCAAATTTAGGTACTGCCATCTAGTGGTGCATGTTTGTCGCTACAAAATACAGTTTGGAACATTAACTCTCAAATACATTTGACTGGAATCAGACGGTAGGATAATGTTGTCTTTCACTTATTTGTAATGTAACGCTTTCCTTGCCAAAGCTACACCGTGATTCTGTGGGAAACACTGATGGATGGAACCTGTAATTGACTGATTGACGGAGGTGTACAATTCAAGGCGGCAATTCTTGTTGACCAACACGAAACAAATGAAGTCAAGAAGTGTTGGTATAACCCTGATTCTCAATCACACCTTTCATGCATCTTTGAAAGTTCTCTTCCAGTCTTTCACCTCGCTCTCGGGTAACTTTTTTCCACTTCTGGTGCAAAAAAAAATCAGGCAGCTTGGCTTTGTTTGATGGCTTGTGACCACACATCTTCCTCTTGATCACATTCCTGAGGCTCTCATTTGGGTTCAGGCCTTGAGATTGGGCCGGCCAGGTAAGGGTCCTGATCTGTTGGTCCTCTCTCCACACCTTGAGTGGCCTGGCTGTGTGGCATTGAGCACTGCCCTGATTGTAAACTAATCCGCAGAGTTGGGGAACATTGTCAGAGTAGAAGGAAGCAAGTTTTCCTGACGGATAACCTTTTACTTGACTTGATTCATGATTCCTTCACGTTGACAAATGTGCCAGATTCAGCCTTGCTGAAGAATCCCCACATCACTACAGATCCATCCAAAGACTGACAGCTTATATGTTTCTCTGGGTCTCCATCTTACCAATAGATGTTTGATGTGGGGCAAATTTTGCGAATTGAATTCATCATAAAAGGTGACCCGACTCTAGTCCGAATACAGTCCCATCTTTGTGGTCTTTTATAAACCTCAGCTTCATTCTTTGCTTCTTATGGATGAAGGGCTTGTTCTGGCTTTGGGCGACAGACATGCCTCTAACAAACATGCCTATTTTCAAACCATCCTGGCCGAGCACTTCTCCCCAGCTGCTCCTCTCTTTGTAAGCCGTGTCACCCAAGCATCATTGTGATACATTGAAAGGAGCTGTCGTTCGTTGGAGAGTCATTTTTTGCTCTTAACCAGTCTGTAGCTTTGTTCACTGCTATTTGACCTTGTTCTTATAACTGTCTTTGACATTGTAAGAAAGAAAGCAACCTGACACTCACTGTCTCTGTCAGTAAAGCCATAACTGAACTTCTTTTCTCCTCACAGAAAACTTTTCCTTGAAACTCTCTTGGCGTTCTTCCAGGCCTGATTTTGCCATCCAGCTGGCCTTATTGCGAGAGGAAAGTGATCACCAAAGCAATGTTTTTTTTACTTGTCCTCATTAAACAAGATTTGTTTCATGTGATCAAACATGGAGATATGCTGTTTTAAGGCAAATTTGAAGTGGTCTCTTTATTTTTCCCAGAGCTGTACATTTTGTTAGTTGGCATTCCAAAAATTTGACACCCACAAGGAGTTTATCCCTGCCTTAACTTTAGACCCAGTTTTTCTTTGTTTGAATCGTCCACACCCAATGCCATCACTGATGCCTAAACAATTCTGAATACTTGATGATAATATCTAAAAGGCATATAATTCCATATTCAGCATTTAGAAATACCTGAAAGGACTCTTCACTCACCAGTCAACAAACCACAGTCTCAATCATCTTTAAATTGCTCGTAATGCAATTAAGTTGAAGTACAAAAATATACAAACTTGAAAGCTTTTTCTTTCTTTACCATTTTAAAGGGATAGTTCGGGTTTATTGAAGTGGGGTTGTGTGAGGTACTTATCAATAGAAGGTGTATTACGTACAGTAGATAACAGGCACAGCCCCTGTTAGGAAGAACCAGCCGGCGTTCCTACACAGAAGCTAAGCTAAGCGCTCCTGCAGACGGGGTCAAAGTATCACGCACTTTAGCCACTTTAAAAAGTCCTACATTTAAAACATTTCAGTTAAGTGTACGCTGTATTTTAGTTTTTTCTCATATATATCATCTTTGCAGATGTGGATTCACATTATTGAAATGCAACTCCTAACCAGTCGCATATTAGCATTCATGAGGGCATTATGTGATGTCAGTACTGCCGAGAACCAAGCTTGGGGTGGGATCTTTTTTATGTCTTTCCTTTGCGAGTCATATTTGTTTAGTGCTGTTATTGTGTGTGTCAGTTAAGTAACAATCCAGTAATGGTGTAAGACGTAAGCCAGCGTCGTAGCCTGAGGCTAAAGCCCTATTTCAAGTTGCTGGAGGTCAGAAGCAGTAACACAAACACCTTCTCTCCTCCTCCTTCCCAGATGTCAACACCTGCGTGCATCACATTAAAAATGCAACACATTCAGGGCTGTAAAAGGATTCACAACCTGATGTCTTGAGGTCGTGGTCCAATTTTACCTTTGTAGCTAAGGCCCAGCACTCAGCTGCTACTTTGAGTTCCCTGTGGCAACTCGAGTTAAAGGTGGAATGATTTTAACCTCCAATGACTCCCATCTCCTGTACCGTATTTTTCTCAGTAAATCACATATGAAGACATTTCTTTTTCTCATAAAGGGATGTTTACAATCGATGTTAACAATCCCCCGAGAAGTGTCAGTTGATTGATAACGAGCAGATCATTCAAATCAGGTGTGTTAGAGTGCGGAGAAACATAAAACATTCAGGAAGGTAGCTCTCCAGGAGCAGGGTTGGCCACCCCCGACATAGAGAGCCCATACAGAGAACATGTCCAGATCTGAGAAATAAAAGAGAGAAAAGCAAAGAGAGAAAGAAATATTTGATTTAAAGGATCACTTTAATAACCAGGTTAATAAAAGGAATAAAACAGCACAATGTAGAGAAATGCAGAACACATATTGGAGAATAGAAAACAAATTGAGTGCCTAAACATTACCTAAACATATTAAATAATAATAAATGCATCTTGAGGAATCTCATGCAAAAAATTTGATCATTCAAGAAAAGGCCCCCAAAAATGTTGAATTTTGTATGTGAAGATGTAAAATATGATCTTAGTTTTGGGGGTGCGACTTTTTCGTCCTTCCTCTGACTTTTGCAGAAGAGCCACCCAGGTCTCTCTGGGTTGAGGATTGGAACTAAAGACCTTAAATCCACAGCTGAGTCTCGATTCAGGGACGGCATCCTTTGCAGGACGCGCTCAGAGGAGGATGAGTCATTCGTAGACCGCTAAAGCCGAACTGAAATGAGTCGGTCTGGTGTACGGAGGATTTCCTGTCTGTGTCGCCTTTCACCTTGCATCACCAAACACCACTCCCGTCGCCTAGCAGCAGGTAGCTAGCAGGCTAACTAGCTATGATAACTAAAGTCACGTAACTTAACCTGTTATTTTTAAAAGATAATTTGTTTCAAGGCCTCCCCATTTTTTTTGTATCTTTAGCTATTTGCTTTAGTTGAAACCAAAAACATTTACATTAAAAGTTTATTCCTCTGGCATGTAAGAGTCTCCTTTCTTGTTTGAATTGGCGTGCAATGCATCTTGGGATACGCTGGGCCATGAAGGATGCACCCGATGGATCCTTTGTGGCCCGGGAAAAGGAGGACGCATTTGAAGGAATCGACACGCTGCTGTGACGCAACTGGCCTTCAGATGCGTCCTTCAAAGGATGCAGCCCCTGGATTGAGACACAGCCTGTGTGTGTGTGTGTGTGTGTGTGTGATCATTAAAAGGCCGGCTCAGTGGAACTTGTGGAATGTAACCCACTTGTGTACCAAGGTTTCAAACTTGACACACAAGATAAGACGATCTAATGACTTTCATCTCATGCTTTAAGATATTGGAAACGATTTGTATTCACCTGTTACTTATTGTGTGTAACTTTACAAACACTGGATAAAATCTGTCCCCCAAGACTTGGTCCATTTGTGTACAATAAAAGAATATTAAAAATAAAAAGGATCTGAATGATAAATGAGTTGGGTGAACACATATACCACGCAACATTAGCCTTGAGCATGACTGTCTGAGCATAATTTATGATGTGAGACTCTCTCTAAAATATTCCCTCCAAAAACTATGTAATACCTTATGTGTATGTATGTTAGTGTGTGTACATGGTAAGCAGTGTGTGGATACCTCAGGTCCATCATTGCTTGCCTCTAAACAGCACGTGTTAGCCGGGAAGAGCCTTCTTTTAACCACTGCTGCTGGACCGTGGAAATGTGCCACAGGCCAGAAGACGCGCACAGCATAGCAGATGAGCTAACGCCGATGATTAATGCAGCTCAGGACATTTTATACAATAATATGGAAAAATGTGCCACGGAAAGAGGGGACATAGAAGATGATGGTTACAAATGTCAGCGATAGTCTGGAATATTTAAGTAGCAGACAGATGGGGAGTAATGACAAGAATCAGTTTGACGCTAAATGTTTCCAGGGCTTCAAAGCCGGAGGAGGCAGAAACATGAGGAAAGAGTGACACAGAAAATCCTCACAGCTCTGTCTGACAAAGCAACATTTAGGGTTATAATATGGCTCCATGTTATGTAAGGTACCAACACATAATATAACCAACAATTCATACATAAGAAGTGCAAAATACTTAAAAGTTTGTTTCCTCAAACTTTAGGGGTGTTTTATCCTACATTTTTATTCTGTTATTCTCTCATCATCTGTGGCTGCCTCTGATTGCCCTGTTTTACTTTAACAATGTACATTTCTACTATTAATTAAATCTAATTTTGTGCATTGTTGAACTTGAACTTGGGTAAATTGCTGTGTCGCAGTGGTAGTAGGCGCACAGTGTCACTGGAATCTGTTGTCTACACTGCCCGTATGTTAGGGCTGCATGATAAATCGTTCAACCATCGCTATAGCGACGTGTGCATGTGCAAAAGTCACATTGCAGGACGTGCAATCGTGATGCAAATTAACTGCAACACGTGAAGCTGCTTCTTAATTGTTACTTGTTGCAAAAGGAATACTCTACGCCATTTTCTCTTTAACATCACTAATCTACAGAAAAAGCGTCTGATATCAGATTAGTGCAGCCCAGAGAGAGCACAGAGTGAACTGACCACTGCAGCAGAGTCTGTGTCACCTGCCTGTAAACTCTCAACATGCATGCAACATTGTAAACATGCATGAATCGTTGCTGCCATCACAGATGATGTGATGACTGAGGCAGGCTTCTAGTTGTGCATGGCAGCTCTTCAGTGTGTATTGCTGTTACCCGCGGCACCTCGTCATAGTGCTCGTTAACGCTGTGGCTGCATGCGGAGTCTTTTCTTTTAGCGGCTCTAAGCTTATTCCACAAGGCAGCTGGACCTGGTTGAAGTTCTTGAAGACGTTTCACCTCTCATCCAAAGGCTTCTTAAGTTCTAGTCCAAATCCAGTTGCCTTTAGTAAGCTTAGAATCACCATGACTTGAAAGACTCGGAACCTTCACAGACACCTTTCTTTTAGCGACTACATCCGCAGCGCACACACGACGTGAGGATGTGTGTGTCCACAGAAAATGGGAAACGGTGAGCTTTCGTTTCCAAACGTTACCGTCACTGAGCCGGTCACGCTGATGAAACATACATTTGAACATCGTTAGAAATGGTTGATGACATACTGTGTAAATAACCGAGCGGCAGCCCACAGGTCTATTTGTATTACTTTATAAAGAAATGTTTCGCTCCTCCTGAACCCTCTACTTTTTAAAAGAGTGGTAAAAGTACCAGGGGGGTTTTGTTTTTCTAAAGACTTAAAACTCCCAGATAATACCAATGCACATAAAAACACACTGTGTTTATCTGGTATAATCTGCAATTAATATTGCAGAACAAAAGGTTCTCGCAATGTCACTTCTTTCCAACATCGACTGTATGTTGCGTCATCACCAGCCTGCTCAGAAGAGGTCATCAGTGCATCGCACACCTGCATTCTTCACTTTCACAAGAGAAGGTACAGCTGGCTCTATAATCACAAATAACCCCTTTTTCTGTCACTCGTCTTCTTTCTTTCACACATTGAAGGATGCTATTTCAGAGAGGCAGAGCAAGACGAGATTAATGTCAAACTCTTACCAGCTTCATTCGCCTGCTTAATCACAGACATACAAACAGGGCTGCAGAGGTAAAGATGAAGGTCTATTGGAAAGAAATCCTTGAGAACTTTAGATGTAATGTTTGTGGCAAAGCGATGATAAGTACTTTCATGGTGTTGTCCAATCAAGGTTTATCTGAAAGAAGTCCAGACTGACGCACACACAGAAATGTTTCTACTCTGCGCATGGCTCTTCTGTGACTCATGTTGGGCTTTAGACAGAAAGCACATCTTAAGAAGCGGAGACTTATCACCTGGGCAGCAGCCATGGAGGCTTGTGAAACAACCTGTGTGTCGACCATAGATATCTTTTCTATCCGCTCTGTTTGCTGCCAGGATGTTGCTTGTTGAGCTGCTTCCCTGAGCCGACGGGAACATCTCTGACAAACTCAACAGACTTTCTGTTGCTTTATCTCTTCATCCCGTATCTTAGGGTCTGTAGGTTGTGTATCCACGCAAATGCTCAAACAGCATAGTGTACATGCTTTCGGTACACAAAAGCCCGTAAGGCAAATATGGACCCGCGCACACTCGCAAACTGTTTGCCATGCAGCTGTTCTCCTTCACTTTCTAAAATGCTATAAGATCACCCAGCGCTCAGCTGAAATCCTGCTTAAGCCGACTTATTGACCTCGGTGTCAGCAGAAGTTTTATCCCAGCAGAGGCTTTTCCATGTTTTGTTTTATGATTTTGTTGCTCGCATCCTCATTTCCAATCTTTTCCTTCTCTCCTGCTCTCTATCTCTTTTACGCATCCGTTCTCTGATGTACAGAAACCAGTAATCTCCACCAACCTTGGGGGGCCTTCGCTCGGATTAGATGCTTGAACTGTCAGGTTAAGAAGGATGCTGGATGTGGAGGGGTGGCGGGGTATCAGGCGAGGAACCACCTCAAGGGTACTGATCCCTGAGCTGATGGGGAAATAAAAATAATTACTCAGGGGGTTTCTGATTTATGCTGTCAGGGTGGCTCCTAGCTGAGGCTTCTTTGCCGCTTCACTGTGTGATTTAGCGCGCAGTTATCCCCGGCCTGAGTCTGCAGGTGTCAGTTTAGGGAAATGAAGAAAAGCTCTACCTCCTGCGGTACGAACGAATCCGCAACAGCTTTTAAATGTCAGACCGTCCTGCCACATCTTTGCTTTTGTAATCCAGAGTGAATCATAAAAAGGTACGTAGAAATATCAGAGTTCATCGAACCACCTGTTGGCCACAAGAAGATCAATTTGCTCTGGTAGTTTCTGATGCAGCAAATGTTTTTTTTTTTTCACCAGGGAAGTGTGCAGACAAATTTGTTTTAATAAGTAGAAGCTCGACCCGTGTTTGACCCACAGTGCCTCTTTAGTGCGAGCTCAATGAGGCGTTGCAGTCCAGTGGCTATGCCATGAAATCAGCTTTTGGTTCGTCATATTGAAATGTTTGCAGTTTCTGTTTCAGTTCCAAATTAATTTCTGGTCCAATAATCCCATTCTGCACTGTTGCATAACAAATACCCACAGAGCCACGCTGCTGTCTATTCCTATTAGAGTTATGGTTGTAGATATTAAAGAGTGTCAGTGTGCACGTCAGGGAGTCGGAGAGAAAGACGCCACTTAATTTAAATCCACTATTTTTCTGTTTGTAATGATTCCAAAGTTTCGCATCTACATTGAAGTTAACGCAAAAGTTGGACAAAAGTTTTTAAGCGGTTAAATATCCTCATAACACCCAGTAATTCATAAGTCTGCTGGGAAAGAATGTGAGTAAAAAGATGCAGTCTAATAAATCACACAAGATTTCATACACTCACTCTGAGCATTGATTTTCACATTAAAGAAGAGATTGCTTACGGTCCACTGCTCGTCCAAAGGAGGGAAATCAATCGAGTCTTTCACCTCGACGATGCTGAGAGTTTTTGAACGTGGACTTTTACTTGATCAATTAAATGTCGCACTTATACAATGTTGTCCAATGGCGAAAATGCATGAAAGTATGTCTTTATCTTAATGCAGAAGGATTCATCTTTATGGGAGTAGTTTTTAGGCAAATACTCCTCATGATAGCATGTTTGGACTCGGCCTCACTGTTGCACTCATGTATGCTGTTATTACATTTTTCACCATGTTTTACACTTATTAATTGGTAAAACCAAACTTAAATCAAAAGAGCCAGACAGCAGCCTTCTACTCAACACAAGACCCACAGATTTGACCAACAACAAACATGTTATCCTGATCCTTAAACGTGTTATTCTGCACCTTCACGTGTTCAATAAGAGACCAATTAAACACCCATAAGGGAAAGGTGCACTGTTAATGTCAGTGTGGAGGCTACATCACTAATTAGCAGCTCAGCTGCAGCACATTAAATATTAAACATCACACATACCTGCACATTTCACCTCTACAAACCAGTGCTGACAGCACACTGATGGCTTGTAAACTGCACAAGTTTGTTTACTTTTTTACTGTCTCGTTCCCCCGATGGAGCTCAGCCTGCGAGCTGCTGTCAACAACAACATGTGCAATCCTCTGTTTGTTAGGAAGAAAGGAGCGTTCCTGAGTCTTTTTTCACCCATAAAAAAAAAAAAAGCTTGGCCCCCATGACTCCAGAATGGATCAAATGATGGATGGATAGATCTGATTTAATATGGACTTGTTGTTGTTGTTGTTGTTGTTGTGTAGCTAGTCCTGCAACGTCCACATCTCTGTGATGTGTAACTTATGTACAGACTTCCTCAGTCTGTAACAAAAGGCTTGAGTAAACTGTCATCTCTCATCCTTCCCACAATCATTCCCTCATATAAAGATTGTTGTTGACTCTGATTGTTTGGAAGGGCATCTGAAATCAATCACAGTTAGAAGAGCGTTATTATTACTTATTACGTTTCCACACCTTGACAGCAGATTACAGAACCTGGTGAGGAGCACAAACACACACACACACACACACACACTCAGAAAACTCTGTTACACACAAATAAACGCACACACGCTCACAAACACACCTCAAGGTCTCCTTCATGTTTGAGCGAGCACAGAAATTATGTGCTGATGACACCTAAACAGATTGTGTAATTACTTTTGCCCTGGTGGCCCTGGCCTGCTACAGAGAGTAAAGTCCTACAGCAGGTTATTACCTATCCACTATTTCTCGCCTGTTTGGCTGCTGTTGACATTTACGATGTGGCGCAATGTAAATGTAAAGTCAGCGTCCAGGACAACAAAGAGGAAAGGTGAGACCTGACAGTGTCGAAGATTGGAGAAAAGGATGATAAAAGTCTGGAAAGATGGAGAGACTGTTTATTCACAGTGTCGCCAATTCACACGCTGTGATCCCTTCAGTGTCCCATCTCATTTGCTGTAATAAACGCCTGCAGGCAAAGGTCATCTCTGTTTCCTCTGAGGTCTTTTTCTCCCTAAAGCTTTGGCTTCACGTTACCCATCATGCCCTGCTTTAAGCCCTGACGAGGTGGTAAATTCAGCCCTTAAACGGACCATCAGGGAGGTGTTGGTGATGTGGGGACGGGCGGTCTGAATTCCACTTGACATTCTTAAATAACACGCTTATCTAATTGGCTCATTTAATGCAGCTTCAGGCGCATGCTGCCTTCAGGCACTTCAGGACAAAAATACCATATATTCTGTGTACCTGCTGAATAGAAGCAGAGAGAAAGGAAAGACTTCTTATTAAATGGGTCACGGTGAAGTCGTTTTGTATTTAATAGAGAGAGAACGAGGCCCGTTGCGCAACAGGTCGGGCTCTTTTAATTAGTCTTCAACTGTGGTTACAGAGCAGCTTTATAAGCACTTGTCTGGCAAAGACATTTAATCATTTCGCTGCTGCTGACTGGGTCACCAGGACTTAAGGTGAGCTGAGTCGGACAGCATTAGAAGTAAACAGCAGCTGTGGGAAAACTGTATCCTCTGTGTCATGTTTACAGTGTGTTGACTTGTGATTTCTTCCTCAACCTTTAATTTGAGTTTGGACCTCACTCTAGTCCTCTTGGATGACTCACTTCCTCCAAACGAATTTGGCTCTGAGTCAATAATCTGAAGTGTTTTCATCGGCAGGAATTTAATTTCAGTGTGAAACTCCCCTGTGGAAGCGAGGCGAGTTTCAGAGGTGTAAATACAAACACCTCTTCAGGGTAAGCAGGTGGTGACACAATCACACCTGAGGAGAGCAATGAGGAAGAGAAAGAGGGACATCTTCAGAAAGGTTTGTACAAAACTGGAAACATGGCTGGAAATTGATCAAATAACTGTTGAGTTAAGTCCACAGATGGAAGCAGATGTTACCATCCTCTTGCAAGCAGGTTGCATGCAGGTTGCAACATCAAGGTGCATACTGCCACCTAATGTGCATGTTTTTTATGGTGTTAAACTTTGATGACAAAAGTGTTCAAACTGTTCAATATTCAATATCATGAAGATAAAGTCCATTAAAAGCGTAATTTCACTGCATTCAAGACTCAGAATATGAACTGGGGTTTATTGCCAAGTATGTTTACATCCAAACTTCAATAGAATAACAACATCTACATATGTAAGAGTATTATTTAAAATTAGGGATAGACCGATTATCTGCATTTTGACGCATATCGGCATCGGCATTTTTTAAATTTTTAAATCTTTTTAATCCGACGGCCGATAAGAGATCAATTTAAAACTGGGTTATTTTGGCTCTGATGCAGCCGCGCCTCTCTGTCTGCAGTCACTACTCCGTCTCCAGCATTGTCCCAACCACAGCACTGATTGGTTACACGCAGAGCCATGGCACGGGTAACAGCCAATCAGCAGTGAAAGCTGTGCATGCAGAGTGCTCACACACACGGCGGAGAGGAGAAAAAGTTCATTTCTTTGCAAATTTCATTTAACTTTGTTTTATTTACTTCATAAAACTTCAGGAAGTTATTTATTTATTTATTTAAATTTTCAGTTAACTTTATAAGAGATGCTGCTGACCCTGGGAACTCCCTGTGCTTTTTGTTTGTGTGTTTAATAAACATAAGCTTAAAGGCATTTAAACAAAGTTAAGTGTTGGAGTTTGTATTATTCAAAGTTTGGACGTCAATATTTTCACTTTTACTGCAAATGAATATCGGCTCCAAATATCAGTTATCGGCCTCCTTGACTACTAATAATCGGTATCGGCCCTGAAAATACCATATCGGTCTATCTCTATTTAAAATGTATGTACAATACATAATGTTTGGTATATTTCTTGTTGATACTGTCTGGGTTAAAATCACACTAAATGAGCCTTTTAAATGTTTAATGTATAAAATTATGATCACAAACATTAAGCACATTAAATATGCATCAGTATAAATACAGACTCATAAAAATTGTACTGATACCCACGCTGTGTTTTTTTTGTTAGATGGCCCCATTTTTATGCTGCAAAAGTCACAAGTCTTTTGTTTTGTCACTTTAAAGTTTCCCTCTACTCCAAAATATATTCTGTTTTTCATTGTGATGTGTGTGCACGGTTTGACACTTCCACAGGTAGTTGTTTAAGGTAGAAGTGTACCTCGCCACCATGATGTCATACAGTTTTTAAGCCTCCAGTTTGGCACTATGGCCGTCGCCATCTTTGGATTCCTATTGTGTCTCTAAGAGTGAAGCAGTAGTTTTCTTATTAACTAATTAACAAAAACTCTGGAGAGGATATTTAACCTTTACCTGTCAATCACTTCAAGGACCGTAAGCCTGGAAGCTCCCAGGTACGTCTTTAAAACTGTCATTCAGAAACTCCACAAGAATATTTTGTGGTAACTTTTTCAAGGAGACCTTGACAGTTGTTGTCGAGGTTTGAATAAGTATTACCTGTTCGCTGTTCCCCGTCACTTTCCCCAACAATGTTCCAGTCACAGCCTCGTACTGTCTGCGGTTTAAGTCCCTCGGCGGCGGATTAGTCAGGTGAGGATTTGCCACAACAGGTAGACCTATTCCATGCATCAAATCGTGCTCACAGAGCATGGCGGCCTTCTGGGGGATGTTCCTGGCAGTTTATTCAGCGGGGGGGAAACACGCCTTCTGTCAATGCAAATCTGTGCAGATGTCAAAATCTGAGGAGACCTTCCAGGTGCCCTCGCTGCATCCACACGTCGCCAGCACAAAAAGCAGGTCAGAAGTGTGAGGGAATATTTATGAACGTACATCAAAAGAATCATCATCTGTCCATATCAGCTTACAGTCTTTGTTCTGTGCAAAAGTGCATTTTCTATTTTAGCCAAAGATAATACAAGGCTTCAGCAGGCTGAGACAGCCAATTGAGATTCTTCTAAAGTCTTTTTAATACGAAATTCACACTTTGTCTTTCACCAGAAAGTGGTTTGGTTTCTGAGCTCCAGTGAAGAATGATAATGTGAGCTTTTGAAAATCTGAACTTGTGCTTTAAGTCTGAAACACTGTAGTTATTGAATTTCAGGACCAGTGTGGTTTACATCTTTACTTCATTTAATAAATTAACAGAGGAGTTGCAATGAGGTCTTCTTCTGTCAGACTCAGTATCAACACACAAATGCATCGACATCAAATGTTCCCAATGTTTTTCCCGCAGACCTTCAGCAGGTACAATTCATATACTGTAGGCAAACAGCATCAGCACCATACACTGTAGGCCTGTATGTCAATCAGATGCACCCTATCCATCCATCATCCAGCCAAAGACTGAAATACTTGAAGCCTCGAGATCGGCATTTTGTTTTCTTGGAACCAGAAGTGACCATATTTGTATGACAGGCTGGATATACATTGTTACCTCTCTAACCTGGTTTACAGGTTGGTAACGAATTGTCAATCACAGGTCGCCACGCCCTCAATTTTACCCTGCTTTATCCTCAATGTTTTGTTTTATTTACCATAAGAACATCTTGCTGTAGAAGAACATAAACTCACAAGGAAAATGTGTACTGTAGTAATAAATCAACTGAGATGATTTTCCCACCTGGTTATAACTATTAGACTTCTTTTGTGCAGTCGCCCCCTGCTGGCCACTTGAATATTGCAGGTTCAAGGCACTTCAACATTGGCTACACTTTGGAAATGAAATGCTACTTCTATTTCTAATATACATTCTATGGTTTCAGCCTAATATCAGCTTTGGTAAACATTATACATATAGTTTGTTATTACATTTCTTTATGTATATTCTTGCTCAGGATTGGAAGAGAGCTTGACCCAATTTTGTGTGAATGTGGGGAGTTCATGCTGGCGGCCTCTGATTGGTTGGTTTTATCCCAGGCTAGGTTAATAATACAGTTGGTGTTTGCCTGAATAAGTTACCCTTATGTGTCTTAAGATACTTAAACATCATAAATAGAGTTATTGACCACATGCATGGCCTTTTGGGTCTGAGTCAGAGGTTTTGATCTGATGCACGTGTCTACGAAACTTCTGGAGTGTTCGTTACTTTATAGCAAATGTCAATGTTTTGCACATGCATGCAGCTGAACTCAATGGTGTCAGTGTGTCAAAACTGTTGATCCCACCTGTGGCTGTGGATGACCTCACTGACCTCCCTCATTGAGCCTCAATGATGAAGAGAAAGCCCAAACATAGTTTTACAAATAAACTAAAAATCTGTTCTTCCACTTTCACTTTGAAAAAAAGTTGGCCTTCGTCTTGAAGTGAACTGATTCACCACTGAGAGGGCATTCTCCTGGAAGAGGATATTGACTTTTTTATGTCTCCATTTTTCCTTGACAGGTGAGAGAACCCGGGGGTTTGAAGGAGGATAGACGGCACAAAGCGCTCACACATGGATCTGTCGATATCACAGATAGCTCAGCCCTGAGTGAGAATCATGCCGAGAGTGGAGAGGACGGCTGGATGGACGCGTGAATGGATGAAGACCAATCAGCACGGTGGAGATAATACAGGGTAAGATTAATAAAAAAATAAGAGTAATGCTATTTCTATAAATTCTATAATTCAGAAATGTTTCCCAAGTAGTAAAATCTATTTGTAGATACATTTCACATCCATCTTGATCTCTCTCTTAGGTGGTGTTTCCTTCCTCCTCCTCATGGGAGTGAGGAAACCTGGAAGAGCTAAGATTTCCATTGAATCTTTCATGCTCAAACATGTTTTTCCTACCATGATGTTTCATCTGCACTCAAGTTCAAGTGAAGTGCAATTACTTTATATTCTCCCTGGGACCAAGCACGTCCAATACGTCTTTATTTTTCTCCTATATCATACTGACGCACTCATTTTTTTCCCTGCACCTACGACGCTCCCCGTCTTCATCTGGTGTAAGAACCTGTTTGTAAAGTGGACACAGAGATCCTCTTCAGTCTCAGGGGAAGCTGCTAATTGTGGAGCGCAGCACACAAAAACAAAACAAACCGTCTCCACATGAAAGGCCTCATGAATATTTACAGGTGATAATCGCAGTGGAATGTTATTATCATTACACCTTTCTTCATGCACGAAATGTAAAGCCTGTCCAAACGCAAGACGTCTTAAAACTCATCCTTGAAGCGTCATTTTAGGGTTTTTTTTGTCGGTAAATCAGCATGAAAGTGATTCTTTTCTTTCTTTATGTAACAATTATTAAGATGCCTGCTGTTTGCAGTATATTTCATCATATTTCTTTTGCCACTTTTGAAGAGGAAATTTGAGAAACGACCTGAAAGCAGAGAGCTGAATGTGATGTCGGCTCAAAGACATTCCTCTGTAAAGTACTAGAGGTCGCTCAGCAGATCGGCTACATTTCTTTTTCCATTATTCCCGATGCTGTGTACAGGCATGAATTGAACATGAAGTTCAGTACAAAGAGACTGTTTCTTGACCAGCTTTGATGAGTCGTTTTTCTGCTAAGTTGAACATAATGATGTAATGAGTGTCGTGCTTCACTGCTTGCCAAACTTTAGATGTTTAGAATCCTCCCTGGCTGTCAGTCCTGCTCTCTTTTGTTCTGAAATTGAAGCAGAAGAAGACAATAGCTGCGTCTGAGTTTGCTCTTTCATTCACTCATTTACTTTTCTGCAAAGTAATAGAATACATGACCTTTAAATACCCCCTTACAACCAACAACTACTGCCCCTGTGCAGCTGTGTTACTCAGTCAGTGTGGATATTTTGTGGGCCTTTTCTGACATCTAGTGGACAATACTTATTTGTTGGAGATTTTCAACTCACTTATCACTGTGAAAAGGATAATCATGAGAACCAAAAAGTCACTGTTGGAAATGTAAAATGTTTTCTCTAACTGTTCAAGAGGCCACGCTCATGATGTCCACTTCTGTCAACAGCCTGTCCCATATTATGCCAAACAAAGCTACATACTTGACTTTAGTGTCTGCAGCTGCAACCAAAATACTTAATGTGCTCTAAAATCTTGTCACCGTCAGAATTTGTTGTAACTTGTTCACTGACTGAATTTAGGCTCGTCGCAGTACTGGCTTTTCATGAAAAATCTATCTAACATTGGAGACGGTTTGATTCATGATTTTAACTTGTCCTCTGTGGATATACAGTAGGCTATATTTTATTAATTATTTTTTTAACATTTGTATTCATTCACTGTGAGGCCTTTACTTCAAGTATTGTGATATTTTTCTGTTATGTCTAGTAATGTTTTTAATCCTCCATCCCTTTACAGGAACATTTGTCATTTGAACCACTGAGCGCTGCTTCTTTTCTGCATGAAAGGCCTCCCAAATTTCCAATCTCCTCTTGCTTTGGGTGCCAGAGATGCGTGAAAGTGGGTACAAGAAAATAAACAATGCAAAGTCATCTTTCAAAAAAACACAGAGCTCCTGTTTTGGCCTTGAATAACAGCTTCTTCTTTAGTTTCATCAGAGCATTTTGAGATGTGTTTACATTTTTCTGTTGGCACATTTATCAGTGGAGATGAGCGTAATAAAAGGTTATCATTGCTTAGATCAAAGTCCTGATTGTCATGTTGCAGTGTTTGGTTTATTATACACCAGTGAGATATGCAGGAGCTCTACACTGGCATTTTAATCTAAAGTCTGAGATCTGGATGTACTGAAAGAGTGCATTGTGCAGGCAGTGTAAACCAGACCGCAAACAATCACTGGTGTAGACATATTTACGTTGAAGAAATTATTCTTTCACAACAACAGTGTCATTATTATCACTGTGAGTAATCATTTACAGGTTTGACACTGCTCTGGAAGATTCTCACTCTGGGAACATCGTGGTTAACCCTAAACCATCCTTGTGATTAAATGTAGGGGCTTTCCGAGGCACTGTGCTGAAAAGTCTCAAAAAGCACGGCCACCTGCTGACCTCACCCAGTTTGGTCTGGTAACAGTGAACTTTGGATGTGGTTATGTTGAAACTGTGCAAAAAGTCAAGCCCATGCAATGAATCACACATAAACATCCACATGAGCATAGTACATGTAATCTTTGTAAGAGACAGGTTTATCAGTTCTAATTTTGAGGCGCTATTTATTATGCAAATTGGGGGGTTTTTAAACGGTCAAAAAAAAAAAAGTTTGGTGAGGTGAATCTCATAGAAAAAATCGGTTAAGGGCATTTCTGCTTCATAGCAGAAGTGGTCAAAAACTCCACTGGGTAAATTTAAACTATCATAGGTCACTTTCACTCCTTTAGTCTGGGTCATTTGGTCAGAACTAAAGAAAAAAAGACCCTTTCTTGCGTCATAGCTCTCCGTTGGTTGGCCCACTTAAATCGAACGACACAAAAGTTTGCTTGGAACCAGATCAAACCCAAACTTTATAAGCTGTGTACGGTTGTTTGGTCTGTTTTGGATGTTTCTTCAGCTGAACTTGGCAGGAATACAACAATGACAAACTGAAGTTTGCTGCCAAAGTCAGGCAGATTTGCAACATGACATGGGTAAAAACTCACTACCACGAAAACACACAGAGAAAGGACATATGGGAAGTAAAAGAAGTCACACACATTATAAAAAATAAAATAATTTATCATTACTGAAAAGATCTAAGGCACTCAATTTCAACAGCAACTGACCCAACAACAAGTGTGTTTAAAAACATCCCAACGCTACAGGAAATGACCAACCCAAACCGTAGGGAACTAGCTTACAACCTGAATGTGTTGCGTATGATAAATAGACGTCAGTTCACACACACTGTACACAACTTTCAACACCTCCAACCCGAACCAACATCTTCTCCCCATGTGGAGTGTAACACCTTTAGTCTCACTAATGAGGATTGACATGGTACATAATTCTGTTATCAAATGTTAGTTAATACTTAATTGAGCTATATACTGTAAATTGATAATAAGCCATTATTGAGAACAACTTTTGGGTTGCCAGGTTGTGGAAAATCTCTCGTCATCCCTCCCTTAGCAGGACTTTTTCTAGATGTAGGGTGTCTTGTCCAAAATCCATTTATAGTAGTCCTAGTTATTTAGTGTTATATATTTGAATGTAAATTATTGTAGATGACCTACTAACCCTTTTTTTAAAATGACTTTATTGAAAAGAATTGATTGAGTTAACTGTTATTAGTTACGTTAGCAAAAACAATTTGAACAGCAGACTAAAGGGCTTAGTGCCATTTATTTACTAATGATTTTTTACAACCTGGCTACCCTGGCTACCAAGTTTGCTCTTATAAACGGATTATAACTGATCTATAAAAAAACATGAATGGTGCATTTACTAACTAAAACGCTCTCAGTTACTTTTAAGGCATATGCCTCATGAGAAAGTGTAGCCAATCACTTTTTTTTCAGCATCATATTTTTGTTTATGTCTTCGCTGAAGCCACTCCCTCGCACATGAACAGGAAATGATTCAATCTCCATACATTAGAGAAAAGGGTGCACAGGGTGTGACAGACTGTTAGATTCCCTGTATTCACTGTTAACATTAAAAATATACAACTGGCATATGTGTCCCTAACAGCTTATTTATATTACTGTGGGTCCCGAATATGAATCATTTCTTTACCCATGAGTCTAATGTATATGTTGCACACAGAGAAATGTTATCGCGTAAAATCAGAAAGTCGTTTTGCGTCACCATTCCTCTCGTGCCGTTGTTCGTCTGATAAAAAATGTCAATAAAATTCATAGTTTAGGTTCCACGAGACTCCGGATACGCCATCACTGCTCTCCACCTTAACATCGCGCAGGTTTCAGCTGCACTATGATGAGGCAATGTTGCGTAATAAGCGCGTTGAACGACACATTTCCTCCTCGTCAGCACAACAGAGACGAGCCGGTGAGGGAGGCTATCGCTAGGAGACCGACCACCGCTGCACAACGCTGCATAACTCCACCATTGTGCCAAAAGAAGTGAGTGTACCTCCCTGACACTAACATATCTGCGTCTGAAAACTCTGACATTATTCGTTTATGGTGGTGGTTAGTGCATACACGCTGTCAGGGGAATCCCCCCCTCAAATGTGCCTCTGATAGTGCACAGATCCTTGTCCCCAAACGATTATTCATGTTCACTCCCCCCTCTTTCGCTCCCCTCTTATTGGACGCATCCTCATGACCTGTTTGCTACCTGGCGACCATCTACTCCACGCGCACTCTTATTTAAAGAGCCCCCACACAGAGGGAAGCCTGCACTCTGTCAGAGGGGTTAATTGCAGTCCCCGTCTTGTAATTAAGAAGTTAATTACCAAAGTAGATGTGCAGTGTACAATAAGTGTACAATAAGTTCAAATCAACCAAAGACCACCACCATGGAGAAAGGTATGAGCAGAGAACATATTGTTTCTTTAGTTTAGAGAGTTTTTTCGTGGTTTTCTTGAATTGTGGGGTAAAGCCTGGTGCATTGTGGACTCTGTTGGAGCTGCCACATGTTGTTTTGTGCAAACTGTTCACTCAGCCTGTGGAGGTAATCCTGCTGTGAAAGCTCTGCTGGAATGTGTCAGTGATTTGACTGAGCTGACAGCTGTCAAATGGTCCCTGTAACTTTGTGTGCTGCCATGTTAACCTGCGGGCATCCTTGTACTCTGTGTGTAACGGGTATTTACTTTACTCACAAATCCTCTTTATCTGACTTTAGAGGTTAGTGAGCATTGTTAAGTGCTGCTGGCAGGTTAGCTGAGCCTGATTTATGGGGATGTCTGTGCATGTATTGCAATTGAAGATAAGGTAAGTTTGAGGGAGAAAAGTTTGTCTTTGATTAATTATAATCATGATTTATAGCTACTGCTTGTAATATTGTTTTTTAAGTACACACACTTTTTTGTAACCACCAGCACATCATTGCATCATGCCCTGAGGCTTATTACATCATTTTCTGTTGCACTTTACAGACCAATGGATTCCTTGTTTTCTGGAAAGTTGTTTGTTTTGAACATTTACCTTGTTAAGCATGAATCTCCCTTTTGGCAAAGCAAGTAAAACCTGCTGTGTCGGTGAAGTAGCAAATACTACATATACACTGACAACAAGATACAAAACAAGACAATGAAGTAGAAAACTTTTCTGGGGAAACTTTACAAAGCAGTCGCTGTTAATGTGCCACACTGTGTTGTTAAAAGATTGTCTGACTAATGCTTAATCTGTGTCCCAGACAGGTTTGTCTCTGTGGTTTTGTTAAAAAAAAATTAGCTCAAAAGTTATATTTTAACTTTTACATTAAATGAATGCAGCACAAATTTAATCTGTTTCTCTTTAAACAAAAAAAAAAACATGCTAAGATGCACAATGTACGCCTCTTAACATGTCACATAAAACTGATAAGATAAACATGAGGAATATGTGTTTTTGTCCTGAACTATGTGATAGATGATTCAGACAGGGGTCCTTGAACTTTGCCACATATTCCAGAGAAAAGTATGACCAGCAAATCCTCTGTTGTTTCCTGCTCTCAGTTTAAGAAAATGACGTCTCTATTATAACGAATATTGTATTAATAGCTATATTGGTGTCATTTCGCAGCTCGTAATAACATGACAGAGTTTTGGAAGGAGCACTCTAAAGGCGCCACAGTGGAGGAGATGATGCTGGACTCTCGAGCAAGGGAGCTGACTCAGCATGAGCTGCCCGAGATCCTCTCCATGCTGCCCTGCCTGGAAGGCAGCAGAGTGCTGGAGCTGGGAGCTGGCATCGGGTGAGCACACAGCTGCATTTAGACTCTCTGTAGTTGTAGATGTGTGAGTAGCGTTTTCAAAGTTTCTATTTCATTTAGGGCTCCAGGTTTCCAGGCATGGAGGGTAAAACTTTTTGGCTTACTAAACCAGAGCCAATTATACTCTTTACAAAGAGAGAAATCCAGGTCAAGTTCTGTTATAGCAATCTGAAGAAGAGTTTTCACTGTGGATAATACATGATATGCTCGTGAATCCAATCTAGGACTGAGGGAACATCTGTCTCTATAAGACTAAATCTGGGAATCTGGGAAAACAGGGCTTTATTTCTCCACTAGGATCCAAGCTTCAGGAGATTTGCAAAATAAACTGCATCAAGACTGAATTTTCAAATTCAGGTGATCCGATAAAAGAAAACTGTAGATTTATACCAACTTGTGTGTCCACAGTCGCTACACCAGCCACCTGCTGACCAGGGCCGGTCATGTGACGGCTGTGGACTTCATGGACAGCTTCGTGGAGAGGAACAGGCAGGACAATGGTCACCACAGCAACGCAACCTTTTTACAAGCTGACGTCACAAAGATGAATGTCCCCAAAAACAGGTGCGTGTCATGATTACTATAGTTTACTAACTCCCTAACTAATATACAAATCTCTAGGGAAGGCCAAGAAATACTTCGTTGTTGCATGACAAAATTTCTTTTACACTCTGAAATACATTATTTTAATTATTTTAATATATACATTTAATGTTGCTCTTAGCATTGACTTCATCTTCTCCAACTGGTTGCTGATGTACCTGAGTGACGACGAGCTGAAGGCCTTCATAGTGAAGACACTGGGCTGGCTGAGGCCTGGTGGCTTCCTTTTCTTTAGAGAGTCCTGCAACCACCGGTCAGGTAAGAAGTTAAAATTAAACCTTAACATCTCTCTTTCATTACAGTACTGATTGAAGCATTGATGCAAACTGAATCTGACAAAAGTAACCAGTTAAAAGCACAAAGATTCACATTCAATTCAAGCCTCTGAACATATATATGATAGAGCAATGCGATGGATGGATGTTTGGATGAATAATAACTCTTACCTTTCTACATAGGTGACTCGAAAAGGGATTTTAACCCCACCTGCTATCGCACTGAGGCACAATACAGCCACATGGTGTCATCAGTACAAGTGGAGGGGTCAGAGGGGGACCAACATTGTGGATACGACATCGTGTTGAAAAAGAAAGTTCAGGCCTATATTGAGGTATATTTATTTAACTCACCTGAAATTATGAGTAGAACTGTAACCTCTTTGAGGATGTGCAGTTAACCCTCTCTTTTCTCCCTCCGCTCCTTGTCTCGTCTCCTTTCTTTCTGTCATGTCCTCGTTGTCCTTGTTTTACAGATGAAAAACAATCCAAATCAGATCTGCTGGCTGCTAGAGAAAGTTCCCCGCTCCTCCAGCACACAGAACGGATTCACTACCTTCCAGCAGTTTCTGGATAACCAGCAGTACACCAACCGGGGCATCCTGCGCTATGAGAAGATGTTCGGTGCTGGCTATGTCAGTACAGGCGGGCCCAGCACCACCAAGGTAAAGTAAAGCCTTGAAAACAACAAAGACTTCTGCTGGAAGGAATCAATAAGAAAATCTTACAGTCACAGTAGAACAGATACAATAGCAGTACAATTGTTAAAGTGCAAAACTCAACTAGCAAAGTAAACAAGGTTAACAACAGCATAAAATATATGTAGTCAGGTATACCACCTTGGTATTGATACAATATCAACTATTGAATGGATTGATATAATTAAAGCCATCCCAAGAATTAACTGTAATCACTTTGGGGATCCCGGTTTGTTCTATATTTAGTTAACATTCCCATCAGCCTCTGCTGCACCTGTTATCTTTTCACCACCTTCACATTGGTTGACAAGTGAAAAGACAATTGGTTTTTAAAATCCCAAAGGATAAAGGGCAATATTTAAAGATAAAACGAGATAAGATATTTGATAACCTGTTTTGTACAATTAAACAATGGCTAATTTTAGCATTCAACCACTTTCTTACTAACGTTATTGTTCACTAAGAATTTATGCTTTTCCTTGTGTAACACGATCAAAAAGTAATGTTGGCATTCGGCCACTTTCTAGCTAACATTAATATTAGCTCGGTGGCTGAACAGCATTGTATGAGAATGGCCTCTGTGAATATGGTCAATGTTAGCATTTAACCTCTCTTACTACTGTTGGATAAGAATTTATGCAAAAATATTGTGAAACACTATCAAATAGTAATGTTAGCATTCAGCCACTTTCTAGCTAACGGTTAGGCCCTATATTAGCTAGGAAGTGGCTAAATAGTGTTGCTATCACGACATAACAGGAAAATGGATGCTATGAATATGGTCAGTTCTTCATTTGCCCCTAACAATGGAGATACTGAATGCTGCAAAACATTACTATGTAGGTTTATCTCTTTGGGTTTAAATTAACTAAAGAAAGTACCTTTTTTTTTTGGTAACAGGAGTTTGTTGACATGCTGAACCTGAAGCCCGGACAGAAGGTTCTCGATGTTGGCTGTGGCATTGGTGGTGGAGACTTCTACATGGCAAAGGTAAGAGCCTAGGAATCTAGCATACTAATGAAGATAAAAGAGGGATTTCATAATGGTTAACATTATCAAATGACTATGAGTGATGATTGTGTGTGACATTTCAGACTTTTGGAGTGGAGGTGCTTGGCCTGGACCTGTCAGACAACATGGTGGACATCGCCATGGATCGGGCAATCACAGAAAAGCTGCCATCAGTATGTCTAAATGCTTCTTTATCCTGTTTGTGAAAACACAACCGAATTATGTTTTCATATAAATATGCTAATGTTGTGTGATCTTCCTCAGGTCCAGTTTGAGGTGGCTGATGCCACTAAAAGGACCTTTCCAGAAGGTTCCTTTGATGTGATATACAGCAGAGACACAATCCTGCACATAGACGACAAACTGGCCCTCTTCAAACGCTTCCATGTGAGTAATTTCAAATACAGTAGTGTTAAGTCTACATTTTCCTTTTTGTTGATTTTAAAGCCTTAACTGACATACTCTTTAATACTCCTTGTTCTTTGTGTCCAGTCATGGTTAAAACCAGGTGGAAAATTGCTTATCAGTGACTACTGCTGCGGGGAGAAGCCCTGGACTCCAGTGTTCGAGGCCTACGTCAAACAGAGAGGTTACGTCCTCTATACACCCTCACAGTACGGCAAGGTAAACATATAGACGAGCCTAATTATGTATTATCATTTGTGAAAGGACTACACTGGCCTATGGGAAGTTCTGCTCTTTGGTCCTCTTTACCAATATGTAACAAGAGGATTAGCACACAAACTATTGCAGAGACCCTGGTTCACTGTGTCTGTTCTCACTCTAACACACAATACATTAACTAGATACCTATTAACTTTATATTCAAAGTAAAAAGCTAAAACATTTAATTTCCCCGGATTGTTTTAAACTATGTGGCAATTACTTCTTGGGCATAATATGTTAAACTTTGAACATTTTATTATGTATTCATCTGTCCGTTTGGTTTTTAAAATTATTCACCTCCACCCCTCAAGATGAGCAGGGCTACAAGGTCAACCTCTAGGGGGCAGTGTTGTATTCCAAAACGAGTTACTGCCTTTGCACAATCTGCCTTTTCAGTTAGGGCCATAAAGGACTGGACAAGCTCCTCACAGATTTGAAAACCTGTACAAATTATGAAACTGAATTGAAAAAATTGATTCTGAGAAACTAATCATGTGTGCATTCATTTTGATTGATAATGTCTAGGTATCCATTTGTCACAAGATTGCGTACTGTACACAGAAGACAATTATTTGGTGTGTGTGCGTGTGTGTGAGAGAGAGTGGGTGGGTATGGGTACATATGGTAGTATGCTATTTGTGGGAGTGGAGGGAGGATTGGGAGGTGCTCGGTCTTAGGCTAACGTGGGTATGATGCTGCTATCTGATTTTATTATCTCTTTATCATATTCTGTATCTCCTAATTGAAAATTGTACTCTGTATTGCTTGTGTGTCTACCTGCCCAGGGACTGCAGATGGAAATTAGCTAATCAGCTAAATCTGATGCAATGCACCTCCTCTCTTAACTGAGATCAATGTATGTTGTACAAACTAAACAATCAGCTAAACTAATTAATCTACCAGGACCCTATATCCACAGATATTAGCATTTGATTGATATAATGGTTTTTGCATTTGTGGTGGTTGGAAAAACATGGAGATGCTACAGATATGTTTCACAGAATATATAACCAATGTCACGATTGTTTGTCCACCAGAAAGCACTGATGAAAAGCTTTTTAAAATTTAAAATGGCCCACTCATTCGTCCTGACTGCTGTGCAAAGCTATGTTACGTTAGCTAGTCTGTCATATTGTCTTATGCCAGGAAAGAACAAGGTCCTACAGCATTATTCGCCAATTATATAGAGTCTACTAGAGACAAAGTCTCAACATGTTAAATACACATGTTAAAAACAGCTCGCCGATCAATATATTAACTGATTTACATAATTGTATAATTAACATATGAACCCCAGGAAACTACCATAATTACTAGCTTGGTTAGCAATAAACCAAGCTATATCCAAGATGGCGACGCTGATGGCAGCCTCGGTACTGCGCTCTCTCTAAACTGTTGAGAGGGAAATGTAACGATTCAAACAAGAATACAGCTGTAAGAAAAAAGGGAAGTGGATGCTAAAAACAGGGGTATGTGGAGAGTGGATAAAAGATGATTGTCAAGAATTTGCTTCGTCACATATCTGAAAAAATGCCTAAAAATATCAGTTAAACTGCCGTGAAGCTGCTTTAGGATTGTTGCAGTGGTTGCTAGTAGACAGAATTTCAACTAAAACAACTCAGTGCTCGCCTCCGTCCCAATTTACATCCAAATGACCCTTATCAAAACTCTTTATCTATGAGTTTATGCTAAACAAATGTTGTTGAATTTTAATCTTATATTTTAAATCTGAAATATTAATATCAGCCACAAAATCTAACAGAAGCCACCTGGCTTTATATTCCAGGCTGCCATTTGTTCCTTTTTAAAATTGTAATCGATCATATTATGTCATAGTTTATTTTTTCAAAATTATGTTAATGGTAAATGTAGTTTATACCTTTGTAATCATTCTGGAAACTTTATAAAAACAAATACAGACAATTTTTTGCACTGATAAAATATGATATACTTTAAATTTAGGAGAAATAAGAGTCAAAATGTTCTCCTCTACAGAAAGCTCAAATGGTGTGACTGTGTGCTTTGTGTATGTGTTACTAATATCCATCAGCAGGTGGTGCTCATTCTTCTTCATCCTTTGTCTCTTCTCCTGTAGTTCATTGAGGAAGCTGGTTTCTCTCATGTTCAGGCAGAGGACAGGACAGCCCAGTTCATCCAGGTGATAAAGACAGAGCTGCTGAGAGCAGAGGCAATCAAGAATGAATTCATCGAGGTATGAGCAAACACACACACACACACACACACACACACAGAATTTGTTTAAGAATTAAAAGGTTGTACTGTCTTGCACTCAACATACCTGCCTCCGACCCCTGCAGGAATTCTCTGAAGAGGACTATTTTGCAATAGTAAGTGGATGGAGAGAAAAACTGGGACGTTCCAACAGCGGAGACCAACGATGGGGACTATTTTATGCAACCAGGGATTGAGTGATTGCATTTACAGCAATTATCGCAGTATTACTATTTTGGTATGATGTAAGAAAGTGCCATCATATTTGTACAACAGTATTCAATGTTTAATCTTTAAATATTTTCCATTTGAACTTGAGAATGGGAATTTTGTCTCATCTTGTTTGTATGGAGCAACATAGAACACTAAAAGATTATAATATTGAATATAACTTTGTTGCTCTGAACTGCATTGTGCCAGACATTTAAGGACCTATTTTCACTCTTCCTCTTGCTGGAGTATGCTGCGAACCTGGCACAAATTTCATCATCATGCAGTAAAAAATATTATCAAATAAATGGACAAAGTTTTGTCAGTTTGCAGAAACAATTCCTGGAATTATCACATCATCTGCTAGCTGAGTCTTAAGATTCAAGACATGTCAAAAGAGGACAGGTGTTCATTCAGACCCCAGGGGTTGGGGCGGGGTTAAAGAGGCCCCTAAAAATCTGCAACTTTCTAATGGAATCTGGTTAGTCAGGTTGTTCAACATGTTATGTACTATTTTACTTAAAAACAGTGTCAAACCTGGGTAATCTACCTATTATTTCTCTATATTTTGATTGAAAAGCAATAAAAACACGTTTGTTCAATTCAGTACATTCAGCATTTTTGTCTTCCTTGGTCTTAATTATTGTCTATAATGAGATATAAGTGGCATTACTAATTGATTTTACTGACTTTATGAATTATCTTCTTATGCTACTTTTACACTTTGTTTAACATTAACCATCGACCTGTGATTCTCACTTGGGGTCTTAAATAGACACATGTTTGGAACAGGAAAGCAGGGCTACCAAGCTATGAAATGACAAAACAAAACCCGAAATACTGTATATTACTTAAAGCTACAACTTGACATATTTTATAGCATAATGTAAAATAAAACATAAAATATAATATGTGTACGTCTAAGCCACCTGGTTAGCCTGAAACTGAATTAGTATGTTATATTTGAGATGCGAAACTATACAAGAAGTAGTTGAATTGGTTTAAAAAGTCTGCTTTGCTGTTTTATTGACTTCTACAATCAGCCTCCGTGCAAATTCCTGCTTTTTAAAGCCATAATTATGAGTGACAAGTTCGTTTGGGGTTGACTAGCAGCTCCAGCCTCAGGCACACGTCCTATCCAAGCGGCAACCTCCGGTGTTGAAAAAAATGAAGCCAATGCGGAAGTGCAAAAAACTGCAGTTCGTCGAGTGGCCACTTGAGGCTGGCTCCAGAAAACAAGAAATAACATTACAGCAGGTGGGAAAATGCCCATTTTACAGCAGAAATAAACATGTTTACAGCCTGGTACAAAAAACGGTTTTGTTATAAATAGCTAATTTTATTGTTCAGGATAACTGTACGGGGGGTGAATTTTTTATAACACACTCGTTTTAATTATATTAAGCCTTAAATCACAGGGGCCGGATCACTTGATTGACAGGTGGATCCTGCTGGCTGTCTGCTAGACGTCAACACAGACACTGAGCTTAACTTCACTTGTTTGTGTTGTTGGAGACTTTTGGGGATTTTTTCAGTCAAAGTTTGGACAAATAATCTCTCTCTGTGGGATTTATGGAACTTCATGGCCGTGCAAGAAGTCTGAGCTCCAGCTTTTCGGTGAGTTAAATGCTAGTGTTATTGTATTGAAATATTTTTTAGCACTAAGTAGCAGGTATACTGTGCTCCCTTTAGCTGCTTGTTAGCCTGTGCAGTGTTTATTTATTTAATCGTAGGTCAGTAAATAGGAGTCAGGAGTTGTTGGCGTTTCCCCGGAGAGATTACAGCGGACCGTAGTGATGAAGAGATCGGTTCTTTTACGTTTCCCGTTACGTGTAGGCTCGCCGCTCTCTCACCGGGCAAGCGAGCAGCGAGTCCGCTACTTCTTTAGTCTGATAACTAAACACCTGCAGTCAGTCACCGACAGAATCCCCTCCTGGGAAAGTCAAACCAGCTCATTCATGATTTATACAGTCTATGGATAATAACCGTTAGCTACGCTGAGGAGCATATAGCCTAGCTTCATAGCCGAAGCTGGCTGATTCATGCGGCCCGCCCATAGAGCTCGCTCGGTCGCGCTCCGCCTCTTCGCCCGTCTCTAGATTAGCCGTCTCTGGCATTTCCAATATGGCGACCCCCAGCGGCGGCGCAATTCGGGCTTCCAAACGCTTCTTCATAAACCAATGGGTGACGTCACTGAGACTACGTCCATTATTTATACAGTTTATTGTCCTATCGCATCCTCTGAAACTTTTCACGCGTGTTTTTGTTAATGACACACTTTCACAATAAAATGTGGGCCAGTGAATGTCACGTTCTGTTTGAACACCTTGATGTATTTACAGGTTTAATGAACGAGTGTTTGAGAAAAAGAAAGAGCAACGTCAAAGGGAAATGTTGTTAAATAAATCATATCCTCAAATATAAATAATTTCATTCATCATTTAGAATGTTCCCGTGACCCACTGTAGTCTGTCGGTTGACTTCCTGTGAAGTGTATGACGTTACGTTGTACACAGAAGCGTTGCATGACATGACTTGTGTGTGCTTTACGTGCTCGTGCGCAGAAAACGGACAACAGCACGAGAGGAAAACAGTCAGCGGTAAAACATGGCGAGGTTAAGTGAGCATGGGATTCGCCTCAGTTCCGTATGTTGTTCACATTTTTATCTGTACAAAATTTACTTGCAGAATTATTTTAGCTGCAGAGAGAGAAGAATCATAACCGAAACTAATTCACTGCCTTCTATTTTTTTCCAGATGAGTCCTACCTTCTTGAACAGCAACTCTACGAGTCATACCTGGCCGTTCAGCGCGGTGGCAGAGTTAATAGGTAGGAGACGATATGAAAACTTGTAATTACACATGCAGTGGTCCTATACGTGCAGCTGCTGCCTCGGTGCGCTTTCTGTTTCAACTCTTCATGGTTTCATTTCATGCACTCTCCTTCTGTCACACCCAGACAGTTTGTCTGTTTGTAAACTGAAGTTTGTGTTGGTGGTAAAATGGACCGTATGGACTTCCTCTTTCACACCCTCAACGGCTTTAATGCTGCACATAATGTCTGTCAGTCTTTTCACAGCATTGTTTTGGTAATAAGTGAGTTAAGTAATGAAAATTACGCTTATTGTGGTGTATATTGAAGTTATTTCCAGGAAATGTAACTAATGTAAACACTGGTCAAGTTTTGTTGGATGATCAGAGTCCGGTGAATCGCTTGATGAGTTGTACTTCCACGTGATACAAAGCGTCTGTTTCTGGGCTGTCAACATTACCGTTCCTCCACTCTGTGCTCTCTGATTGGTCCAGACGTGCTGACTGTTGGCTGATGACATTTATCAAACACAGCAACCGTGAGAGTGTGTTCCACTGAACTCATTAAATGCAGGTGTGCTCGGATCATTTCATTGCACCTGAAATTTACACATTAGCGTTTTGATCAAATAATGTTTCTTCAAAAGAAGTTATCTAATAATGCAGGAAGAGCTAGACGATCATAATAACCCTGCAGCAAATTCTATTTCTGACATTATATGTTACAGTATATAGTAAATATAACTAGAGCCCGACATGTGATATGCAAATATATGCATATATATATTTAGCTTATTGATTATTTCGAGTGTGAGGTGCAGGGGTTAGAGCAGTCTAAAAACAGATGCATAATGTAGACTACTTAACTAAAACTAGAAATAAATGTGCGTTTTAGCATCTATGATGATTACAATATGATTTAGAGAGACTGTTTCTGCCAAAAATGTAGTGATCTAATCATACTTATCTTAATTAATTTAAACTCCCTGCAGGAATTAGCAATATTTACAGAGAAGATATAATAACATTTACAGACAGAACAGAGGGTGTAAAGACTAGAATTCAAGATGGCTGAATTGTTAGGCGACTTTACTTTCAGAGCCCTGATATTTGCATGCCGGCTGACTTGCACCATCATGGTTTATTGGGAAATGCAAATATAACAGAGCCATTATTGACTTTATTAGTAACTCCAGGTACTTTTATTTTCTGTATACAGAATAAAAGACGGCAATTTTTTTCCTATATATTTTTATGATTAAAAATGTAAATTGTAAGTTTTCTTTTCCTGTTGTTAATTCGCCTATTTCTGTCATGTTTTAGACAATGCATCCGATCCTGGTGTGACGGCCAAACAGATCTGGATAGATGTAGCTGATGAAGGCGCTCACCATTGTCTAACTTTCACTGACAATGGCAGCGGCATGACCCCCAACAAACTGCACAAGATGCTCAGGTAAGACACACACATGCATATTCAGATTAACGTGACATGAAAATAAAAACACATCAAGTTTCAAGCAGTCATACACTCTGATAACTGCTAACTTCCTCTGTATTTAAACCACAGAGCGTGTGTAGACTAGATTTTGTACTTGGTCTCTTTTATCTTACCACACACTATATACAATACATATACGCATACCCACACAGAGAGACTGAAACTAAAAGAAGCAATACGCAGACAGATTCTAGAAAATGTCGGGCATTTTCATGTTCTGCTGGACGTTTGATAATCTTAGTGACTATTGATTGATGATGATTCTACTATGAAAATAATCAAAAGTTATATCGCTATTATACGCACAAACAAACTCTCCCCTTCACCCATTTTTTCCCAGCTTTGGTTTTACAGAAAAGGGTTCCGGTAAGGCCAGTCAGCAGGCTATCGGCGTGTACGGGAACGGCTTCAAGTCTGGCTCCATGCGTCTGGGCCGGGACGCGCTCATCTTCACCAAGAACGGCGGCTGCCAGACTGTGGGCATGCTGTCTCAGACGTACCTGGAAAACATCAAGGCCCAGGCCGTCATCGTCCCCATTGTCCCATTCAACCAGCAAACCAATATCCTTCATGAAACGCTGGGGCATCGTGATCATCAAAACCCGGCTCATGGCAAATTACAGCAGAAAAAAATGATTTTTAATTTTTGTCGCCTTGCATTGTACTTTATGTCCAAGCCTTAACTCAGTGTAACAGTCTCTGGTGGTGACGGAGGACTCAGAGGCCAGCCTGGCTGCCATCCTACAAAACTCCATCCTCACCTCCCAGGAGCAGATACACGCTCACTTTGACTCCATTCCTTGCAAAAAAGGCACCAAGATATTAATCTGGAACATCCGCAGGTCAGAGGGACACATTTGCTCATCCTAAATGTACTTATTTTACATATTTTTTCACCAGTGCTTTTTATTTCCTTGCAGAGAGTTAGATGTAAAGAATGCCACTTTTGTATCCAGCGCTTAAAATGTGACTTAGCAAGAGGCAGTTAGCTTAACTTAGCATAAAGACTAAAATCAGGGGGAAATAGCTAGCCTAGCTCTGTCAAAATGCTTCTAGCACTTTTGCTAGCTTATTTGTTAGCATGTTTTGTCTCGCAAATTGTCATTTTACTCTTTGGTTTTTGTAGGGAGTGAACAACAAAATATAATTTGCTAATTATCTGTACACATGCTGGTTGGCAGATTGTGTTACCTTAGTACAGAGCCAGGCTAGCTACTTTCCCTTGCCTTCAGTCTTATTACTAAGCTAACCGTCTCCTGGGTGTAGCTTCATTACTACAATACAGACAGGAGACAAGGTATTGGTCCGCATTAAACTCAGTGACACAGCCAATAAGCAAATAACCCCATATTTTGAACTATTCCTATAGTTTATATTCACCCAAAAGTTGCTGTTTGTATGAGGCTAATGTTCAGCATGCGAGCCTGGTGAGTATGCAAACACGGACTCAAGCACAGACAGGCAAATACGCATAAGCAGCAACACACATGCGATATTTGTTTGTACAAGCTTTAAGAAAAATCAATGCAAAACTACACAAATTAAAATAGCTTTAATGTATCATCATATGATGAGCTGTGAACATTTAGGACCCTTAAATCGTGGCTCTCTTAGTTCTATGAACTTGTATTTTCTGCTAACAGAAACAGTTCATGTAAAGGAGTTTCTCAGGCTTTCTTTGCTTGTGTTTCCTCTGTACGGTGGAGTCAAAAAAGGCTTTCCACATTGATCATTATCACTAATTCTAAGTACTGCATTAACCACATGAAATCATGCTGACTGAACATGAAAAACCCACTTTAAAACAAGTGAGTCTGTCTGATCTTATTTTTGGGTGAGTCTGAGAGCAGCAATCTAAAGTGTGTTTTAACCTGTTTTAACAAGCGCAGCTTTTGATGTCATCCTGAAGGGCCAAAGATGGAAAGCCGGAGATCGACTTTGAGATGGATGTGAGTGACTTCCGTTTACCGGAGATTCAGATTGAGGACCTGAAGAAGGGTCTTAGGAGGAGCGGATCCCTGAGAGCCGATCAGAACATTCCAGACATGCACTACAGCCTCAGGGTGAGTGGAGAAAAAGCGTGTGACCTGTGTGATCGCTGCAAATTTAAAGAATGGAGGTTTTATTAATGAATTTTGGTAATTTCAATACTTACTTTTACACAACACAATACTTTTGAACAGTTGGGAAAAGGACACGTTTATGTCAACTGGTCTTTTAAATCAAGTATTGTAGAAAATATCCATCAGATGTAAAAGATGACATTTATGCTGAGAGTCTTCTATGTTTGCAGTAATTAAAGTGGAGAATTTTTTTATCTAAGTTTTTTAATATAAATTCGTATGAGTTTGGTGACTATCCATCCTTAAATGAGGACACACTCTTGTCCTTTGTGTCCTTGTGCGACTTAATGTCGAAATGACGGCCGGGACGGCTGTGGCTCATTGGTAGAGTCGGTCGGCTTTCAATCGGAAGGTTGGAGGTTTGATCCCCAGCTCCCTTAGGCTGCATGTCGAAGTGTCCTTGGGCAAGACACTGAACCCCAAATTGCTCCCGGTGGCATAGGGTATTCAACGGGTATGAATGTGATATCTGATTGACAGTTGGGCACTTTACGTAGCAGCCTCTGCCATCAGTGTGTGAATGGGTGAATATGATATGTAGTGTAAAAGCAGCTTTGAGTGGTCGCAAAGACTAGAAAAGCATATATATGTATATAAGTACAGTCCATTTACCATAAATGGCTACAGACGGTGAGACTTCTGAGACAGTGCAAATTGAAGAACAAAGAAACCATAACCACACTGACATTCAGACAAACTGTCAAGTAAACCAATGTGAAATAAGACCTACCTGCAGTTACCGCTTATCGCCATAGGTGGCACTAAAGAGACAAGAGGGAAATCTTCAAGATGTAACTTTAAGTAATTTAAAAAAAAAAAAATCGGAATCACCAAAACAGATATATCAATATTTGAGCTTGCTGAGACACTAAGGGTTTTGGGGTTACTGGTTCGAATGAAGGTTAGAGCAGAACTCGGGGTAAGATATGCAGTGGTGGTGGTTAAGCCTTTACAAGTGTGAGATGAACAAAAGTGTGTGTGGCTGGTTGTAGGTGTGTACCAGCTGAAAGTAGAAACCAGAGTGTCACTACCGGAGACATGCCTGTGGTTTTCTTACACTGCCCCAGTTTCATGTTAAAGCAAAATGCGAACACAGTGGGTCCTTAAATCCAACCTCTATTCAGACAATCTTATTATCATTATAAGATTCATATTTAGATTAAAATAATTGACTTCTGTTTAAAAACTTTTTTTTAATAATGTACCTTCAGACTAAAATATAGAAAATGTTAATAAGTAAGTGATAATGTATAGTGAGCAGGTTGTTATCGAGGACAAGCTGAACGGGACCGCAGGGATCAGTGCAGCACCTGAATGAGGTTTTCTGTCTCGTCATTGTCAGTCTGTTGACATTATCTTTCCGTTCACCGTCTTTAAACACTGACGTATCCCACACTCTGTTCTGTTTAATGTTTACTTCATGTGCCGTCTTCAGTTCCGTAGATCTCTCTGTCGTAGCCGACAGTTTGTGCATCTTTTAACCTTTATTGCTTTCTCTCCGCTGTTTTGTCTTTTCTTTTTTTTCCTCTGTAAACAGACCGACATCAAATATACCAGACTCCTTTCAGCGGATTGATATGATTACAGTTAGTCCTCTGAATTGTGTGATTAGAGCCGCATCTCTAGTAATGGTCTGTTCTTTATAGCAACAGTCTGCTATCGAGAAATAACAGACCTCGGAATGCTGTAATTAACCAATCAGAATCAAGGAGTTTTTTTTTATGTCTGATTTCTTACTTATTTCACACATGAAGTGTTTCTGTGTTTGTCTCAGGAGTACCTCAGCATCTTGTACCTGAAGCCGAGGACACAGATTATACTGAGGGGGAAGAAGATTTTGGCTAAGCTGGTGTCAAAGAGGCTGACGCACATTGAGCATGACGTGTACAAGCCCCACTTCAGTGTATCCCTACAATATGTGTTTTTTCCTATGTGTGTGAATGGTGCTAAAAGCAAAATCAGGGCTACTTTTACTTGATTCATTTTCATCAAATGTTCCCCTTTGGTATATAATTGTAGTTTGAATAACTGCAGGGGATATTTATTTGATCATCAATACCCCTTTAATTGGTATCAACCATATAATTTAGATTAAATTTTACTTTTGCTTCTGTTCACCTTTGATATCTTCATCTTGCAAAATTGTTAAAGTACCTGAATTCATTCTGAAACCTGCGACTGTTCTGTGCTAATATTAGTAACCTTGACTGACGTCTGTTAGAGAGAGAAGGTGAAGGTGACCTTTGGGCTGAACCCAAAAAACAGAGACCACTATGGCATCATGATGTACCACAAGAACAGACTGATCAAAGCCTACGAGAAAGTTGGTTGCCAACTGAAGGTAAAGTAAAAGATTTAACTATATCTCCAAATGTATTATTAATGGACTCCTGCAACGTTTACATCTCACTTTCTCCTACAGACTTCAGGTCAAAGGTCAGGAGTTGGAGTAATCGGTGTCATCGAGTGTAACTTCCTCAAACCTGCTCACAACAAGCAGGACTTTGAATACACCAAAGAGTACAGGTATAAGACACACAGAAGAAGTTTTATGCTACTATGAGCTACTACCCCTGTGCTTATATTCACTTTCTTTCCTTTTTTCTCTCCCAAGACTCACCCTGGGTGCTTTGGGCCTGAAACTCAACGACTACTCGAAAGAGATGACGGAGAAGAAGGCGAGAGAGCGAGAGTTTCAGGCTGTAGACAGAGATGAAGATGAAGAAGAGTGTGAAGCTGCCGAGTGAGTGTTGATCCTTTTTTACACTTAAAAAATGTCTTCATAACTTGGCTCCAAAAAATGTGACAGGAGCAACCTTTTGTTATTCAAGCAATATGACATCACCTCGGGAGGGATATTGCTTTTATGCAACAATGCAACAGTTACACAAGGAGCAAGTAGTCGTAAATGGTAACAATCAACAACAGATAATTATTTCTCCACCAACTCAAGTTCCACAGCTTAACTGAAACCGGACTTTTGTTGCTAAGCAACACAAACATTCTGCTGCACTCTTGTTTGTCTACAAGTTACCACAGAGCAGCTACTTTGTATGATGTACATTTATCTATATGTTTTAATTTATCATCAACCAGTGAAATAAGAGTCTGTTGTGTGATTGGGGGTACCAGCTGTATTAATGTAGACAAACACAGTCTGAGACGAGAGACAGAATTTTCAACTAAATATCATCACGGCTGTGATTCGGTTGTAACAGATAATCAAAGCTGTGATAATGTTCAGTACAACATCATGATTTTGAGTGTGATATTGCTTTTATACAACAGTTACACAAGTGGCAAATAGTAGTAAAAAGTAATAATCAACAGCAGATTATATTTTGCTCCAACAACTCAACTGCTAGCTCCACAACTGAAACTGGAGTTTTGTTGCAAAGCAACCCCAACATCCTCCTGCACTCTGTGTCTACAGGTTGCCACAGATCAGCTGTTTTTGATCATGTACATTTATCTGTTTGTTTTAATTCATCATCAACCGGTGAAAAAGAGTCTGCTGTGTGATTCAGAGGTACCAGTTTGATCAATGAAGACATACACGGTCTGCTGTAATGTTAATTAACAGTATTCAGAACACTTGGCTGAGGCAGAGTGATACACAGAGTGAAAAGTCCCATTGAGGTTGTTCTCAGTTCTGTATTAGCACTTATAGAATGTCCAATGAGATTGCTCAGTGGGAACTAACTGTTCATGAAATTTATCATCATAATTCTAAAGTGCGAAAAACACAAGTTCAATTTCAACAAATTCAGCTACCAAAATAGACTCTGGTCTATATGGATAAGGATGATATAGGAAGATGCAGGTCCGTTTAAACTCATGCATGTAGGAACTTGTCAATTAAACCTGAAAGTAAAAATAGGTTAGCTTGAAACCAGAGAATTGAGACGCTGCTGGTTTTAAAAGAGAAAAACAAAGTATTCAGGGGATCTACAAAACATAAATGTTTAATCCTGTATGTAGATTTCAAACAGACATACACGTATATTCAGATTTGTTAGGATTATTTGCAAGCACTTTAAACATTAATTCAACAACAACGTTCTGTGTACAGACAGTTCTCATACATGTTCTTCTGTATTTGCAGGAGTCCTGTGTGGTTACAGTGTGAGGAGTGCCTGAAGTGGCGAAGCGTCCCTGGAAGTCATTACAAAGTGGTTCCTGAGAGCTGGGACTGCAGTCAGAACCCCAATCCACGATACAGGTGGGTTTTATTATAATTGCTTTGATGCATTATTATCATTTTTAGTAACAGGCAGATTTGGGGACACTGTTTACGTGAAGGGATGTAGAAGTTAGTGCGTGTTAAACTCATGTTGTGACTTGTGTCATCTGAATGCACTAAAATGAGGTGATATAAATGAAGTGATATGTGGTGCAAAACCTCATAACTTAAAGCAGTGAAGTGACTCACATCCACACAGGTCGTAACAGATACAGTGCATGTAAGTGGGGGTGTATGTGTGAGTGCATGTGTGTGTGTGTGTGTGTGCGTGTCAGGAAGGCCCGGAGCCTATATTTAACAGTAGTTGAGTTTAAACAAGGCCTCTTTGTGTTACAGAAGCTGCTCCACACCAGAGGAAGCAGAAGACAGTGAGGAGCTGTTGACACCCAGTTACCAGAAAAGCCACAAGAAGCAGTAAATTCCCATTTCTCTCGACCATTTAAAATTCTGTTTGTTTCACTTCGCTGCTCTTTCGGCAGGCCTACATGTCTTTGTGGGTCCACGTACAATTTTTTTTTTTCTTTTGTGGTTTGTTAGTTTCACACTCTTGTTTCCGTTGGTTGTCCATGTGACTGTGTGTTTAAAAAGCAGAGAAAAGTGTAGTTTTGCTCAACTTTGCCTGACAGTAATCAGCACTGAAATCAGCCAGTTCTTCAAAACATGGTTACATGTTATTCATAAATGCAAATTGATTAAGGATTAAGAGATTAATAAAACTCAGAGTTAAACCTTACCATGTGTTTAGTCTCTGTCAACTCTTTAATCTCTGTTTTTTCCCGTAGAGAGCATCCCAAGAGCAGAAAACGAGAGAAATCACTGGAGGTTTGTGAAACTTTCTGCACCTTTAAATTAATAAAGCTACCTGGGTATATCTTATAAAGAGTAAAAATCATTGGCTGTTTGTGTTGCAGGTGTGTGCGTTCAAAAATGAAGACGCAAAACCTCAAATCCTCTCACGCAGTTCATCAGAGCCGAGCCAGCCCACCTTCCAATCCACACCCACGCCACGTCGCCACAGAACAGCAGACCGCTACCACGCAGAGGAAAACGCACCAGAGTCAGATCAGACAAACGCAGATCACCCGGAAGATTGTTCGACAGACACACACGCAGATGATGATGATGCACAGACAGAGAGTCCGGTCACAGCTGAGGTCACTCAGAAGCCCACTGAAAGAGACGGGGTCCTTAAAAACAAGACACGAGCCACACCAGGACAAGAGCATGGTGACAAGAGAAGACAAGAGGAACACATGGAGGCGATGGAGAGAGAAGAGGAGTACATTAACACGTTAAGGTGGGATATGTTGCATGCAAGTTTATGAGTCAAAGTCAAATATAAGTCCTACTTTTAATTCCCAATGAACACCATTTAGAGGCTCAATGACACAGTGGTGCGTTCAGGGTACTGTACTGGGAGCTGGATCAGTTAAAAAAAAGTCTAAAATATTGGACCGTATTTGTCCGAATATAAGATGTGTTTTTTTCCCTTGACATTCATCTGAAAAAGTGGGATCGTCTTATATTTGGGGTCCAGACTTAAATGCCAATATACAGTAGGCTCACAACAGTAGATGGCGCTACTTATCTGTAAAGCGAGTGTACCCCTCATAACTGAGGCCAGCCCTCCCTCACAACTACAGTGTCAGGGGGATGAAAGACGGAGAGACACTGCGATCGTCCGGAACAAAGTGGCTCAAAAGAAGGCCAAGTTGACCAACAACGGAGGCGGAGTTACGATGCTAGTTTTAGGATAATGGTTATCAATGCAGCAGAGTCATTAAACAACTCTCAAGCAGACAAGAAAAAAAGATCGTTAAAAATGCTAACAGTTTTAGCTAACAGATGCTAACAGAGAAAGTCGTACCGTGGTCCTCAAAAGCGGCCGCTTCCAAGAGATTGACAGGAGAGTGTGTGAGTATGTTACTGAGAAGCGTAGCGAAGGTCTGCCCGTTACCAGAGCTGTCATCTAGGAGTTTGAAGAGTGCTCAGACCTCACTTCATTAGTTAATCCATCCATTATATATACCACTGGAGCTGGAGTTTGATTTTATTTAAAAGATAAGATACAATAGTTTTCTTTATAAAAACAAATTTGGTCTTAAAAAAGTCTTTATCGAAAAAATTAGTCTTGAAAAGGGGGGTCGTCTAATATTTGGACAAATACAGTATGTCTGTTTGACTGCAATGTTTGTTTGTTTTTTTTTACTTCTGGGGGATTTGTGACCATAATAAGCCCTGATTTTAAAGTTCTCCCTTCAAAGCCCTTTAAGGGCTCAAACCCCTTACTGTCTTTCCCAAAACCTTACCCTAAGAACCAAATAACTGTAATGTCGGGCTCCAGTAGGTAAGAAAAACATCGCGGCATGTGATAGGCTATTATTATACCATTATGTAAATATAACTCACATGATGTTGAACATCCTGTTAATTGTACGGTCTGACAGTTAAATAGAGAAGTGTCTTTTAATACCCTAGCACTGTCGTACTTCCCGGTTATACAGTTATGATATACATCTATAAATGCATTATCACTGATTTCAATAAACAGCTTGAGGAGGTAATTTCACTATTTTTCAAAAATATATGAGATAAGTGTCAGCATGTCATGGGTGTGGTACCATCTATTCATCATTTTCAGCCAGGAAACCTAGAAGCTAACATGGAGAATAATCAGAGCTGAATGTCAGAACTTTGACAGTGCAATGTTATTGATAACCAGTCACAAGGATCTTTAGTGTGTCTGCATGTAAATTTCCACACTGCGTTCATCCAAACTGACTATTTTCTGTTCTCTGCAGCCTCAAAAGGAAACTGGGATCGTTATTTTACTCTGTGAAAAAGAAGACATGTCTCCCAAGGGAGCTGCAAGCTGGCTCAGAAAACACAGGAGAAAAGATAAATCCTGAGAAGCAAACGCAAACACCTGAGAAGACAAAGCAGGACAGCAAAGTGGAGAAACAAGGTGACACTCCACAGCGACCCCCTACCTGCCTCCCCCGCACCCACCCACTCCCCTCCACCCAGACGGTGATGGTTTCTCCACTCAGTCGAACAGTGAGCAGGTCTCAGACTGCGGAAGGGGCCGACCGGGAAGCCAACATGCAGAAGCTGGCCGGGTTGGAGAAAGAGGCCCAGAGGCTACAGAGGCTTTTAGGTCTGGAAGTCATAAAGACAACTCAGGGCACAATGACAGAGGCTGATGGCAGCAAGGAGAAGAATAAAGGAGAGCTGGAGACGCCGCCGTCATCCACAGTTCACAGAGAGGTCGGCTGCCAGACGGACACGGCGGAGGTCAGTAGAATTTATACCCAATCTATTCAACTCATTGTAAAGATACTAAATAATAAAACTCAATGAAAACTGTCAAGCAAATCATATTTAGTCTGTCTGTTAGCCACACAGAACTCACTTTTGACTTTGGGTTTTTCTTCTCTCCGTCTCAGAGCTCTTCTTCATCCAGCAGCCAGGCTCAGACTTCAGCACTTCAGGGGCTGATGGTCCTGGGTCAGAGATCTGTTTGTGGGTCAAAGGAGCAGCCTGAGCAGGACGGACCCTGGAAGGAGAGGACAGAAACTCAGAGCAGGATCGGTGACAGCGAGTCCTGTGAGGACAGCAGGTGTGTAATCAAGAAAAACATGCACATTTAGTTCACAGCTCCCACTAGCTGTAGTATAATCAAAGGATCTTTTTAACCACTTTTTACTTCATTGCTTTTTGTATTTGTCCTTAGCTCAAGTCAGTGAACTGCTTGGTACTCAGGCAAAGCTTGTGTTTAAACATGATGGTCATGGAAAAGTGAATCAAAAATCAGTGTCTGTAGCTTTAATAAACAACCAGTGTTCAGACAAGGTAAGTTCACGTGAAAAAATGTCTGAACATGTGCATCAGTCCAGACTGTGGCTTGAGTTAGACCTACCAAGCATGACAAGCTGCTGCTGGCTTTCATATAAAATGTCTGTTTTTTTAAACCCACGGTATGAAGTCTTGGTGTTGAAGTCATTTCCTGTAGCAGGATTACTTTAGTGTGCAGAGACCAAAGACAGATAAACCATCCAAACAATCTGAGCATGAATGTCAACTCTCGTCTGTTTTGTCTTCTCTCACCTCTCCAAAAACATTTGAGTCATGTCCTTTATTTAGCCCTTATTGTTTTCCATATATTCATGTGAATAAAAATCTCCCCGGGGACTGAAATGTTTGATAGCTTTAATAATGCAGCTGTTATGTCATCAGATCGGCAGAGGAGAATCTACAAGACATCCGTAACAACGTTGTGGTGCTTCTCACGGCCCTCCTGCCCCAGCTGGACCTGGCTGGCATCAGTATGGAGACGAGCGATGTAGACAACATCCTGCAGCAGATCATAGAGGTCAACTCACTCAAGCTATGATCAGTGCTGTTATGAAATCTCAGCAGGTTTCTGTTGGCAGTGATTCATATGTCTTTCTTGTATTTAAATGCAAAGATGGTAAAAGCTGCGGTGTCCACCCTTAAAGAATGTTTCTTCCAGTGTGACACTGATTATCAAGCATTTGTGGCTGCACACACTTGTTTCTGTTTTGGGGCATTTTTCATTAAATAATTTTGATTGAAATGCCAATGGTGCTTCAAAAAACTTCGTTGTGAGCCCCAGCCTGCTCCTTTTGCAAATGAGCCTTTAATCTTAAACTATCTCTACATTTTTTAAGTGTGATGTTCTACTATTGTTCGTTTTGCTTCTTTTATTGCCTATTTAAATACGTTTTATACATGTCGAGAGTTCTGAAAGAATACTTGTGTCAAGATTTGTTCACTTGGCTGAAAAAAAAAATACTTTTTACGTTTGCATTAAAATGCTGAAACCGTTTATTGTCCACTGCCTCTTAATTTTAAAAGAGCTTATAGACCTACATTTCTGCAATACATGTTATGTGCCACAGGATGGCAGTGATGCCTACCAAAGAAAAGAAGCCTCTCAAATTCAGAGGGTTTCAGCTTGAGATTGGGTTTATGAATTGTAACTTTTGGTTATATTAATGTTGGATTCATTATTTACGTTTTACAAGCCATTTAAACCCTAAAAAAAACAGCAATCCTTTAGCTGGTGTTTACCATGTCTGTTACGTAACATTTTAGTTGCAATTGTTGCCAATCCTTGGATTGATACTTGTTTCTCATTACTCGATTCTCATTTACAAATAAGCGATTAAATAGTCAATTATAAATGTTAACTAGTTAACAATAAATTGATTTGATTGATTGGTCCAGATAATCCAGCTTGACCATCTCACAAAACAAAGGAATTTTCCAAACCTGGCAACCCAAAGTGTGTTAATGCTAAAGACTATGGAGCATTGATTAATAGGAAAGCAACACTTTTATTACGTAATTACGTAGAACAGTTAGAGCAGCAGTTTTTAGTTCTATTGTATTTCGTCAACGTATATTGCAGCAATAGCTCGTGTCCAAGACAAATTTCCCTGAATGGAATCTGATTTTATCATAGCAGAGCGCGCGCAATCTCACCCACATACTCTCACCACGCGACTCCAGCTTCCCCGTTACTTGTCCACCCTCCACCCTCCTCCTTCCTTTAAATATTTCAGCCCAGAGGAGGTGTAGCAGAGCCGGGGCAGTGTTTGACCCGCACGACGCGATGACAGCAACTCTGCTCCTGCTGCTGCTGCCGCTGCTGGTGTTTTCCTCCGCGGGAGAAGCTCAACAAAACCCCGCTACTGTAAGAGAGTATTATGTTGCAGCTGTGGAAATCGGCTGGGACTATGTCTACCTGGATGAGGCTGACCCAGCGACCGAGCAAAGGTAAATATTTCTTTGTTTAATTAAGCGAACCCACTCTGTTATATCATTCAGACCTCATAGACCTTTTACAAAGACTGGTTAAATTACTTTTGTTAAGTTAGCTAAAAGAATTAATATAAGGCTAACTTTTAATACAAGCTTTGATGGGGGAGTCTTTGAAAAGTGGTTAAAAACAATGACAAATTTACAATGAATGAACATGGGTAATGTTAAGAGAGGTGTTTTATGGTTGTTTTCTACTTAATTGATATTATTATGTTTAATTTATTCCCTGCTTTTTTTTCCCTCTGGAGATTTAAAGATATTCCTCAAAAATACATCAAGGCAGTTTACAGAGAGTACACAGATTCGACATACACTGTCCCCAAACCAAGACCAGCATGGACAGGTGGGTCTCCTTTGATATTCTTGAGATTCTATCCTAAATATTTCATAAGTTTATGTCATTTTATCACATTGTGATAAACCAATCTTTTAATGTATTACGGTATTTTTGAAAGCAAGCTAAAATAAGATACAAAAGACGGGCAGAACATGCAATGTACAGTAATAATATTTCAATTCATAGTGACCAATGTAATGAATAATTGCGGTGTGTTTGCCTGACTTTTCAGCAAAAACAATTTGATTTCAGGTATTCAAGGCCCAGTGATTGTTGCCAAGGTCCGTGACAGGGTGTTGGTCCACTTCAAAAACCTGGCCTCTCAGCCCTACAGTATCAGCCCGGTGGGGATCAGCTACTGGAAACAGTCTGAAGGTATTAAACGTGAACTTTCTCTCAAGCCCTTAAGTCAAACAGTGAGCATTACTCAGCAGCATCCTGATCTTCTTGTTCTTGTTTTTGACTCAGCATTTTGACTCACAATGACTTGGTAATGTGAAGTCCGTGTCACAGCATAAATGAGTCAGTAGTGAACCATAAAAAGTCTGTAAGATTAGTGAATCAAACCTATTTTTATAGCGTTAAGGAAAATCCAAATCTGATCTCCTTACTCACGTGTCTTTTTTTGATGAAGTCTGAGACCAAAGAGCGGCACAGAGAGGCACAGAGAGGCACAGAGAAGCTATTTTATGGGAAAGGCAAGGGTGTAAATGTCCAATTACTACAGAATCATTGTGTTCAGTTAATTGGAATCACACAGAAAAAAAGTGTCCTCCTTATTCTTCAGAAATAACAGCGAGCAACAGTTATCGTTATCTTAAATGTGCAGATTCCTCGCAGCATGACAAGCCAAACGGTCAGTCTCACAACATCAGTTCTCCACCTTAAACACACAGAAATCTATTGCGGTTATGAGAATACCTGACTGCAAAGGAAATGTTTGGATATCCCTACTGCTTTTAAAAGTTAATACTCTTCACAGCAGGTGTTGGCTTGTGTCCTAATGCCAAGTGGTTACTTCCTGTAAATGTCCTCATGTCTTCCTGCCTCAGCGTTGATTCCCATAAGGGGGTTCAACATAATCTGAAAAGCTGTACTTGTCAAGTCTAAGAATAAGCTCTCATGAGACAGTATTTTCACATTCACGTGTAGTATTCAGGGGGAAGACATCATTACACATTATGATGAGTCAGTGCCAGACCACATACATTTTGGCCTTACTTTTACTATTACTCAATTTTCCACTATTCACTCTTCTTTTCCTCCTTCAAGAAGATTACACCAAATTACTTTTCCTTCTCCTGCGTTGACTCACCCTTCATGTTAAGGAGTCATGCTTCGTCTTTTCTTTCCAGGAGCCGGGTATGACGACTCCACAGCGGGACAGGAGAAGGAGGATGATGCCGTCCCTCCTGGTGGATACTATGAGTACATGTGGGATATCAACCCCAAAGACGGTCCAACCCCAAGTGATCCCGAGTGTCTCACCTACTCCTACTCATCCCAGGTGGACACGGTGCGAGATGCAAACTCAGGACTCATCGGTGCCCTGCTTATCTGCAAATCAAGTATGTTTGGGCGGGGGGAGCGTCTAAATTCAGCCACTGTGGAGAAATGAATGTCTATAGTCAAGGAATGTGTCTTGCCGCAGATTTGAGGGAGCAGGTTTCAAGGACTGTAACAACAGTAAGATATAAGCCATAGGTGGGAGAATTCAACAGTGACCCAGGGAAACTTAAACAGAACATTTAACCAAGGGAAAAAAAGATTGAACCATGAACACTAACCCGTTTGGGAGGTCTCCTTTTTGAGTGCACAGTTAAATTATAACAGCTAGCCCTTAGCTAAAACAAGCATCTAGCTGCTGGTTAGCCTAGCCTTTGTCTAGTTGAACGTTAGCCTAGTTATCCTTAAACTAGCTTAACTTTTCTCTTTCTTAAAATTCTCTTGCTCAAGTGATATTATGAGATTATTTCCAGCTTTAGAAGAGCTTATAGTTAAAAATGATGTGGTTACAGTCATGCTGGCAGCAGGTTGATCTGTAGGATACTTAGGTACTTAGATACATTAAGCTAATGCTAATTTCAGCATCTTAACGACAAGGCTAGCATGCTAAAGTTAATCACGTATAATGTATGCCATGTTTACCATCTGAGGTTAGCTTGAAAGTATAACCTGACCTAACATTTGCTAGTAATTAAAAAACCCACAAAATACACCTGATTTCATTATTGTCATTTTTATTTGGATGTTAACGAAATTATTGAACAATTCATTTTGACACAATTGTTGCAGAATTTATAGGGAATCAAATATGTACATGATAAAGCTGCAGATGTTCTTGAAGCTCCTGTAATATTAGACAGCACAAAAGCTTTGCAAGCACCTCTTATCTTGTCATCTGTGTGTGTTTTCCCAGCTGCCTTCACCGAAGATGGCCAGAGGAAGAATCCGGCATTCGTCCTGCTGTTTGCAGTGTTCGATGAGACAAAGAGCTGGTACGGAGAGGTAGGGGAGAGAAGGAGCAGAGAGAAGTTCAAGAGGAGTGGCAACAAGAAAGAATACCACACCATCAATGGATATGTCAACTCTACGTTACCCGGTAATGAACCAGTCCACACTGGCTGTAGACCAGGAGTTTGCTATGTTAAGTGTTGCTAACACGGTGCTCGCTGTGTCACTGACTCTTCTGTATGTGGTCAACACAGTGACATGGCCTCATTTTCTTTCTCCTCCTGTTTGTGTTTGCAGGTTTGAAAGTGTGTCAGGGACATAATCATGTGTTTTGGCATCTGATTGGGATGGGCACAGCTCCAGAGATCCACTCCATTCAGTTTCAGGATCACACCCTGCAGGTAATTCACATTTTCGCAGCTTAAACAGATTTAAAGGTTAAAGGAGATTTTTTTTTTTCTAATTTCCAAAATGTGATATTATACTGGATGAATAATGAAAATTTAAAAAATGGATTCACTTGTTTATTTCCTCACTTGTCTTGTCAAAATCTGATTTCTCTTTCAAAAAAAAAAGAACAATTGGTACTTCGAGATTATTCATTTTATTGGCTGGACTTAAAGCGCTAAGACAATGAAGTGATAATCTCGAAGATCTCGGTTTCTTCTCTTTGGCGACACCTGTGGCAAAAAACGGTAATTGCGGGAGCACACTTCGCAGATGTGTCCCAGACAGTGTTGCATGTGTGACGTCCACGGTTGTAACTCCTAATTTTCCTCGCTGACGGTCTCTTTCCTTTTCAGACTGTTTGCCTTCATATGAACGTCGAATTTGTTTCTTTTTCTTTGGATTTTCACTTATTTTTGAAGTCGTATCTGGAGCCATTGGTTTTTTCTTTGTTTGTTCAGCCATAGTAGATCACTCTTTACTCGCAACTCTTGCAGAGATCGGAAAAACGGCCGCTTAGCTTCGCCTAACTGGCAGACCAGCCACTGCTGGGTGATGGAAAACGCGTCACTAACTTGAGACCGCTTGTGGAAATTGCCACAGACACCCAGTTCATAATACTGCAAATGCAAAGGCTTTCATCAGTGGGCCATAGGCTCAATCAGCATTGTGTTACCTCATTCGGCAATAGATAGTGACTTAACAGACATTTATTTAAATGAAAATCTTAATTACTTTAAGTACAGTCAAACAATATTAAACAACATTTGTCCTTACTTTGAAAAACTTTTTTAAAGTTATGCAGCTTGCTTAAATGCGTTTTAAGAAATGTGCTGTGTTTCTGAGAGGTAGATGAGAGGATTTATACCACTCTCATATCTGTACGTTAAGTAATTAGCTGGTGCCACAAGGTAATTAGCTTAGCCTAGCAAAATAACTGGTGTAAACAGAGCCTTGCTTTGTTAAAATTAAAAGAATATAGCTTCCAGCACCTCCACATCTCACTAATTCAACCTATTTGAACCTTTCTCAAACAAAGCTAATTGCTCCCTGGTTCCAGTTTGATAGCACACATACGTGAAGGTGGTATCGATCGTCTCATCTGACTCAAAGCAAACAAATAATTATATTACAGGGATGATTATTCAAAAGCATATTATTGTTGTTAATTCTCTGCTACAACCTATTAATATCAACATGTCTTTATACAAATCTATTCTATTGCCTTTGTGTTTTTTAGGTGTTGACCCATCGTAAAGCCACCATGGAGTTGACCCCTATGACCTTCATCACCGCAGAACTGAGACCTGCGACTGTCGGCCGCTTCCTCATCAACTGTCAGATAAACGCTCACCGCCACGGTAAGAAAGGGCCGAAATCTTTTTCTAATCCGATGAATTAAATGTACTCTATTTAAAAGGTAACTTTGATTCTTATTTAACATTATTTCTCTCCCCAGATGGTATGAATGCTTTGTTCACGGTGGAGAAATGCGTTCAGCCTGCCGTGCTGCGTAATGCCAAATACAAGGATGACGAGGACTACAAGGACGACTACGCTGATGACAGTTTGTTCAACACCATCAGCTATCAGGCACCACGAGCGCAAGTCAGAACCAACAGGGGAGAGCAGTCGAGAACCTGGGAGCATTTCATCGCCGTTGAAGAGGTGACCTGGGACTACGCTTCTCACCTCAAACCCACAGACAGGTAGGGAAGATGAAGGGAGGGGAAGGAGAGGAATAAAAGCATGTGGGTCGTTAAATTGATCTGAACTTTCTCTTCTCTTTCATACATCAGCAAGTTGCAGTCTGAATACTTGCCTGCAGCTCCACATCACCTGGGCTACAGGTATAAAAAGGTGGCTTATGTGGAATACACAGACGGATCTTTCACTAAGAGGAAGAGCTCTGCCCCGTCACTGCTGGGGCCGCTTCTGAAAGGAAAAGTCAACGATCAAATCCATGTGAGTATAAGTATTTATGCATAATCAATTTTGTTATTTTTAAATGTTATCTAGCCATTATCAGTGTTGTGCTGATCACCATTGATTTGTGTCTCCAGATCACTTTCAAAAACTTGGCAGATCGCCCTTTCAATATCTACCCCAATGGCATCACCAAGATATATCCACAGCAGAAATCCACAAATGGTAAGATTCAGCATGAAAGAAACAACAGTGAAAAATGTCATTTTAATCCTTTTAGATCACATCCCCGGTAATATTGTGCATCTATTTGACAATATAGGCCAAAAAAATTCTATTATCTTCGTATTCTTATATCAAAATCCGATCATTTTTTCTTCCTATAAATAAAAAAAATATCCTGCGTGCTTACGTAAGCTAGAACCAACCAATTTCAACCAATCAATCTGCAACATTTAGCCGCAGAGCACCAAGAACGCTCGGTCAGTTAGCTAGCTACCGCGCTGTGGAGAACGTCTGTCTACGCCCACTTCTCAACGATCAAATCAAATCCCTCTTATGATATGTCCCGCCTGCACGTCCTGTTTCACTCGGAAATACGTCACGATACGGAAGCTAGATACTTTCGAAATGCCGTTTCAGCTCGACTTTAACTTAGAGGCACCGTACCAACAGGACTTTTTTTAATTGGTCAGCAATTTGAAGGGATTGCTCAACAGTGAGAACACTGGAGAATAGTCATGTAGAGTAGTAGAAGATTATGATTATTCAAACATACCTGCCTGCCCATGTCAGATTGAAAGTGAAAGTTCATTTAATTTATCACACATGGTAGACAACAGGACTTCTCTGGCCCTTTTTGCTCCCGCTATTAAGTTGTATGAACATGACAGTTTTTTCGATTGAGAAGTTATTTAGACAATTTTAAAATGCTAACTTTGTTAACCTCTAATAAAATAATGTTGCAGAGCCTCTATTAATAATAATAATAATAACTTTATTTATATAGCACCTTTAAAAACAAGAGTTTACAAAGTGCTTTGACAGCCAAGCAAACAAAGTAAAGCAGAGAACAAGCAGATCATAAAACCAGCAGATCATAATTAGATCATATTAGTCTTACTCACAAGTAATTTCTATCTATGCAAAACTAGAAATCAATATTCATTCTAATCTAATCCAATCAAACAGCTGCAGAGAAGGACCTGCGCTCAATGGGAGTGCCCCCCAATGGGACGTTTGTCTATGTGTGGAGGCTGACAATAGAAGATGGGCCTTTGAAAGGAGACCCCCAGTGTCTAACGCAGCTGTATCAGAGCACCATCTCCCCTGAGAGGGACTTGGCCTCTGGGCTGGTGGGCACCCTGCTCATCTGCAAGCAAGGAGCCATCGACACCAGAGGACGCCTGGTGAGAAGAACACTTGTAAATCGCTGCTTTTCAGGCAACTGAAATATTGTCTCACCTTCGTCTATCTTTGTTTTTAATTGTTGTTGCATACAGTTTGGCCCAGATAAAGAGTGGAGCGTGATATTTGCTGTGTTCGATGAGAACAGAAGTTGGTACTTCAATGAAAACATGCAGGATTCCAGCCTAACCTCCTACAACACCACAGACCCTGATTTCTACAACTCCAATGTAATTTACAGTAAGTTGAGTGCAAAGGTTACCTTTGTATGTTTTCTTTACAAAGCTATAGAAATATTGGCAGAATGAATGATGTGAGATTTCTATGAACCTGCAGAAACTCATTTTTATGGCCATTTTTGGTGTGAAATATTTGAGTACTGATGTGAAATGCTCCACCATGTTTACGAGTTAGTCTTTAGTGCTGTCTGTCTGCTTTTTAGTCCTCGCCATGCAGCATACGTCGTTTTTTTACACAGCCCGTTACAGCCTAAAATGAGGCTGCAAGAGCGAACCTAAACTGTAAAATTGGGGGTTGAACAGCTAAACAAAAAGCTTAAACTTGTGATGTTTGTGATTGTTTAAAGAAAACCAGCTCATTGTACATTAAACCATCAAACATACATTTTACAAACTGATTTTTCTTGTACCTTCAGGTGTAAACGGCATCATGTTCAGCGGGCGTCAGTTTGTGATTTGTAAGACTGACGTCACCTTCTGGCATGTGGTCAACGTGGGCACCCAGAGCGCCTTCCTCTCAGTTTACTTCACGGGAAACCTCTTTCAGTACCAAGACCTGCACCAGTCCGTCCTCACCCTCTTCCCCATGACTGGAGTGACCGTTACAATGGAACCCGAGGTGATGGGTAAGTTTATATCAATAAACCTTTTTTCCCTTTGGAGGCACAAATCATCCCATTAATTGGATAATGTCGGTGTGGAAAGCCAAGCTTGAGATACCACTGCTGGCCCAGGAGATGCCAGCTTGTATCACAATACTAAATATATCATATTGTCATATTCCCCAAGTAGCAGCTGATGTGTGGGTTTACATAGAAGTAAAAGGTGCAGACATCATGTTAATTCTTTCTGACGTCTTCTCTCAGGTGAGTGGGAAGTCAGTGCCTTCGATGGCACCCTAAAGAGCCGAGGTATGAGTGTCCATTACACCGTCCTTCCCTGCGACAACGGAGACCTCCCACTAGTCGACCGAGGCGAAGATGAAGACATCTCTCAGTACATCGATCTGATGGATCTGCAGCCCAGGAGCAGAAGAGCTCATAATCACACTGTGATGGTTCCACTGTGCAACAACAACACTCAGTCAGTAAACACTTCCAGTCAAAATGCCACTGATGATAAATCTGAGGGGACTGTAGGACAGTCAGGATGTCAGCTGACATCAGTGGAAGAGCCAGACGAAGGAATCCCGCTGGACATCCTGGAGGAGATACAAAGAAAGGAAGAGTGGGCTGAGCCTCAGAACGGGACTGAACCTGGAGGAGAGGGAGCAGGCAGACAGAGACGACAGGCCGAGGGAAACTGGACGGATGGAGACATCAGTTCTGGAGAAGATGGAGGTACTGGGATAGAGCTTGTAGACCAGGCTCTGGAAAATATAACTAACACTAGCACTGAGGAAATTAGTGAAACATCAAGTGTAACTAATGCCACAAAGGAGGAGCTTGAAGAGAACAACGAGATCTTACTGAATGGCAATCCGCGGCTGAAAATGAAGATCTCAGCTGTAGAAATAACGAATTCAGAAGAGGTTAACCAAAACCACATTCAGTCTGAACGTGAGCGACTTACAGCTGATCTGAAGCATGTGGAATACAACTACACTGCTAACAACACAGCAAAGACAGACCTGTCCATTGAGTATGACGACTATGGCCAAGAGGTACTATTTGTGTCTATATGACTTATATCTGTTTATGAAATGTATGCAGTTCCATATTTTGTTGCTAACCCACATTAAACACTATATTTCATCGTAGGTGAATGGCTCGTCAGATATATTTGGCACAGAGTACATTGACCCGCGCTCCGGACAGGCCAGATATGAAACCTACTACATCGCTGCAGAAGAGATCACATGGGACTACGGCATCAGAAAACCACATCAGCTCATCAAACACAGGCAGGAATAATATTCCATCCATGTTTACACACAGGACTTTGAAGGAACTGTTTGATCATTCAAGAAAAATTTGAAGTCCGACTTTCAAAGAGAGTTTCTCTGTGTGTTATTGAGCAACAGTCTGCAGATGATTAGCTTAGTACAAAGACTGGAAGCAGGGAGAAACAAATCATTGGTCTGAGTCCAAAAATCTGCCTACCAGTGCTTCTAAAGGTCACTGATTAACATATTGTATCCTGTTTATTTAACTTATACACAGACGTGTACAAAGTACAACTCTGATTTTTGTAACTAGCACTAGCTCCGTACTTCTCGCAATCTGACTCAGCAGGAAAGCAAATTGTCCCAAAAATGTCACTAAAGTTATGCTTTATCTCCTCTTAGCCAAAGTTAAGCATGCTAAATTTTATGATATCACATTTTAACTTCAGGTATCTTCATTTGCTTACGTTGACATGTTAGCATCGACAAGCTAACATGCTAAAATCAGTACGGCCCTGTGTCCACATAGCGCTTTTTTCTGAGCACCAGCGTCTTTCAATTATTCCCAATGAGGACAGAGCGTTGTGACCACCCAGAAGTGCTTCATCCATGCCTTATTGCTGCGCCAATTCCGAGCGCTTTGATTTGATAATCTCTTTTTCAGGCTTTTTTAAGGCAACCAATCAGATGGGGCCTCACTTGTCACCCTGGTTACCACCAAACATGGAGGAGCAACTCGTTTTGTTACCGAAGCTGTACGCTATGACAAACAAACAGCATCACAATAGAGGCCGAAAAGCCCATTTGTGGGAGCAGATCGGCCAGACGCTAAATGTTGTTGATAACTTATTGTTGTCATAGAAACAAAACCAGCGTGCAGTGTTTTTTTCTCTCACCACACAAACGCTTCATCCCAGCGCCCTGCCGGTGGTTTTCTGCCAGAAAAAGGAGCTATGTGGACACGGGGCTTTAGTTTACATAAAACAGGCACTCACACGCATGCCAGCGAGGTTTTATATGGCATTTAACGTTCATGATTATAGGTTAGCATACCAATTTCCACGAGGAACCCTTTCATTCCCTTTGGCACCACCCTTAAGCCAAACGATACTTACACTGCTATGGTATAGTTTGGTCTCTGTCATCTTTATCCAAACAAATTCCCCCACATACGGCTTCTGTTTAGACCCACCTACAAAACAACTTCTGTCTAATAAAGTCAACATTATTAAGCATAGTACAAACAGTTGTTGCTGATGGTCAAAGAAAACAAAATCCTGCACAATTAAGGAAGAAAAAATGTTATTTCTAGATCCCATGTTATCATCATCTCATTCCTCTCTTTAGAGAGATGCGTCGAGGGATGAGGAAGTTCCTGCCGGAGTATAAGAAGGTGGTGTTTCGAGCCTACTGGGACGAACAGTTTCTACTTCCTATAGGCCGAGGGGAGCTCCAACAACACCTGGGAATCATGGGACCTTTGATCAGGGCTGAGATTAATGCGCGTTTCACTGTGAGTAATGCTGCTGTCAAGCAAAATAAAGAAAAAAACGATGTCGTAATCCAATAAGAACTGTCTAGTGTTTTAATGGTGTTTGGTGACTTATCTTTACCTTCTCTGTCTTTTTCAAGGTGATCTTTAAGAACAAGGCATCCCGACCTTACTCCTTTCACCTTCAGGGAGTCTATGACCACGGCCATGGAGCCGGCATTGCCCAATCCCACTCCACCTTGGCTCCACCTGGGGTCCCAGGTGAGCCTGTGCCTCCTGGGGAGGCTCGGACCTACAATTGGAGAATAACCAAGAAACAAGGCCCAACCGACAGTGAATTTGACTGCAAGGCCGGGGCTTACTACTCCACTGTGGACAAGGTCTGTTTGGTTATCTTCCATGGATTTACAGTATATGTGCTTCTGTGTGTGGATACTCAGCTGTGATTGCATGCAGGAATTAATCTGTGTAGAAAAAAATGTAGTACTCTGTCTTCTGATAAGTTAAATATCTATGAACTCATATCCAAAAGGTTTCATCTTTTTTAAATGGATGGAAAATCTCGAGGTATATGAAGAGGAGAAAACTCATATTTCTATACTGTGTTCCAGGAGAAGGACCTTCATTCAGGTCTAATTGGTCCACTGGTGATCTGTAAGCCCAACACCCTCCAGACTCGTCGTAGAATGCAGCCAAATATCCAGGAGTTCTCTCTTCTCTTCCACACCTTCGATGAAACTAAAAGCTGGTACCTGGAGGAGAACCTGCAAAAGCACTGTGCTCCACCCTGTCAGGTCAACACTGAGGACCCCTGGTATCACACCAGCAACAAGTTTGCAGGTAGAGCCAACAGCATTAGTTGTCATGTTCTAATAAAAGCCTTTTTTTTATTTCTGACACATAATGCCTTTATATTTTGTCCATAGCAATAAATGGTTATGTGGCGGAGACACTCCCCGGTCTGTTGGTCACTCAGAACGTACAAGCCAGGTGGCACCTGCTGAATGTAGGAAGCGACGGAGAGTACCACGCTGTGCACTTCCACGGTCTGCCTTTCACTGTTCACACCAACCAGGAACACCGTATGGGGGTCTACAACCTCTACCCTGGTAAATGCGCACACTTATTTACACTTTATGTCTATATTATACACTTTATATGCATTCAGAAACAGATTTTCATCCTTTAATTCACATACATTTTTGCAATGTCAGCATCACACCTGTTTCTTGGGGTTTCCTGAACAGATTATTATATGCAGCAATTAAATTCTAGTTCTATTTCAAATATTAGTTTTTTTATTACATTACTTGCACTGTAAAAACCTTATCTTGACTATTTAATGTATGCTAACATTGCTCTTTGTCCAACAGGAGTGTTCGGCACGGTGGAGATGTTTCCTCCCACAGTTGGAACGTGGCTGGTCGAGTGCACTATAGGAGAGTACCAGCTGGCCGGCATGAGAGCTAAACTACTGGTCAATAATCCAAGTAAGTTAACACTGTATACATGTATTATTTTTATATAAAGCCATTTGATGTATGATCTAATAGACAATCAGGGCAGCAGTAATAGGGGGATTACTGTAGGTGATTCTTTCAGCCTTATGTAAGTGGGTGTGGTGGGTCATTTCGTTGTTCCCCTGACTTTTCATAAAGGGCCAACAATTGTTCAGAATTTACCAAGTACAGAAGCATCATTTTAGAAGTAGATTAAGGTTAATTATTTATTTTGTGATGTGTAATGACTGTTACAGCTTCACGGAACTACAGACTTGATCAAGAAATGACAGAGATTTCGAAACACTGGGAACTACACACAGTTGTATTACACTATGTTGTAACTTTACTTTCACTTTATTGTTTCATGACATGATGAGGCAGAGGCGTTTTCCCACATTTTCAAGTGGATGTTGTGTAATATAAGGGGCTTTTTTAAATAAGAGGACTTCCCATTTTGCTAGGCCAAATATCTGATGTAAAACTGAAGTGTCACACGCACGTCATCATTTCTAGAAACAGCACAACATCCAAAAGTTTGAAGCAGGCGCCCCATGTACAGAGGCTTCAGTCCTCGATGCACTGATCGCAGGTTCGACTCCCGGTCTGCCGATCATTGGTGCATGTCATCCCCTACTTTCTCTCTCTCTATATATATGTACATATATTTGACGTTTCAATTATGCACACCAGGAAATGAAACATACACTAATGAGCTGTAATTCTCTTGTGCTATTATGCAGAATGTCTCAGGCCTCTGGGGATGAAATCAGGAAGGATCGAGGACTCCCAGATCACAGCGTCAGATCACATAGGTGAGGCTGTGTTTTTTTTAACTTTGCACTAAAATGTAAAAACCCTGGAGTTATTATATAAGACTATAACCATGTTTACACATGTTTACGGTTCCAGATAGCTGGCTGCCTTCACTTGCAAGACTGGATCAGTCTGGCTACATCAATGCTTGGATGGGCAAGGACGGTAATTCATGGCTACAGGTAACTGAACATTGTATAATCTTTTGCCCTAGTAGAGCACGGAAGTAGAGCACGGTTAAACTGAACTGTAATGGTTTTGGCATCAGGTTGACCTCCAGAAGCCGACCCTGCTGCATGCTGTGAAGACGCAGGGAGTCCGAGCGAAGCTGAGGGACCACTTTATCAGAATCTACAGCATTTCCTACAGCCTGGACGCGGAGACCTGGACCACCTACAGAGGAAACAGCACAAAGCATGTGCATGTACGTCCTCTACTGTGGCACACACACACACTGTATATCAGTTTGACAGCTATTAAGGAAGTCAGGAAGGCAACAATAAGAAAAATGTGTCAGCGTAAAAATGGTTGCTTTTTATAAATATTTAATGCACCAAGAGGCACAACAATGTGTTGCTATGGTTTGTTCTGGGCAATGCTTAACTGTTTATTTGTACTAAAATCTGCAGAACTATCATCCTAATTGTTTGCTGAATTCTTTGTGCGTCTGTTTTAGAGATTTCATGGCGACTTGCACAGCCCCAGAGTGAAAGAAAACAGCATCAATCCACCATTTGTGGCTCGCTACGTCAGGATTCATCCGATAGACTATCAGCAAAGGCCTGCTCTGCGCCTGGAGCTGCTGGGCTGCGATCTCAACAGTGAGTTGTAGCAACAGCAGCAGAATTCAATGCTGAGCTAATTGCATTATCTAGTGCTGAGATTGACTCTGGTATATGTTTGTGTGTGTGTGTGTGTGTGATTAGGCTGCTCTATACCTCTCGGCCTCAAGAATGGGCAGATCCCTGACAAAAGCATTCGTGCCTCCTCGTATTATTCATCTATGCTGCGTAGCTGGAGCCCCCATCTCGCCCGACTCAATCAGGAAGGCGGCGCCAACGCCTGGAGGCCAAAGGTAACCACAAACATACACATACAGCAGGGCTGTACAAGCTGGACCACCTCAATGTTTGGAAGGTTTCAAATCTGCTAACTTTTCCATAAAAGTGGTCTGCTAAGCCCCGCCTCGCTCTACCGTGATTGGCTCTTTAGGAACCTTTAGTTTTAAGGAACTAAATGGTTCCTGTGGCACATTGTTGTCTGCGTTTCCACAGCGGCCTAAAGTCCCGAGAAGATTATGCAAATCAGGCCAATGACGTATGGCAAAGCAATAGAAATAACTGCACTACACCGCCAGTCCAGTAGGTGGCGGTAAGAAAAAGATGAAGGCCATACAACAAAGATGACGCCATAAAATGTGTCATCATCATCATTCGTGCCACACTACAGTTAGGCTGTTAGCATGGAGGAGATTCAACTTGCTGTTTTACATTGAGCTTTATTGCATTGCAAATGGATTCTTTGAATCAACACTGGAAAGGAGACAAGCGCTCGTAGCAAAACAGATTCAAAATGCCCGAAATGTTCGACTTAAAGCAAGAAGATGGATTTTAAATAACATTACAGAGATCGACTGGGAGCTTCTCTGACTGCATCTCAAGGCACGGTGATAACAGTGAGCTTGCAGCGGCAGTCTTTAAAATATGGTGAATTTAAACACTGTGAGTACTCAATTAATCAGAAACAATCAGCACTGCAGGTGCTGCCTTGAAAGTTCCTGGACCTTTGGAAAGTACTACCCCCCCGAACAGCGACTTTTCAGGTGGTAAATCAATTTGGCCCCGGTTCAAAGTGCACAGAGTTCCTCAAAAGGTTCCTGGGGAAAGTTCCTGCTGTTGAAAAGCACCTTATGTCATAAATTTTGCCTTCTGCAACCACTGATGTTGTTCCGTGTAAGAGTCAACAATGACTTTTTTGTTTAACCCAAACCATGATCATTTCCAAACCACAAACAAGCTGCAAGGATTTCACAATTTTTACAACTCCATGGTTTGCTTTTGGCACCAAAACTACTCGGTTCGGTTTAAAAAAAGATCATGGTTTTGGTTAATGGAAAAAGTCATGTGACTCACACACCCACACGAACAGTGCTGTCCTCTGAAGCAGCATAATCAAGACTATAGGCTGGTGTTTTCTTGATATTAAGCATGGAATTAAATCGTCAGTATAAGCAATATTTATTTTAACAAAGTCAACATCTTTGGTTTATCATAAACACAGGTTTCATGAAAAGAAAACCTGAAACTCAGAGACAGTCAACGACAGGAATATTATGTCGCTCTGTAGTTCCTCCTCCTCGTCCTCTTCAGCTTATCGTTTTCACACTTCACAACCCTGAACTGCAGAGGTGTGACTTCTCCTTCTGTCTAACTGTGGAGCTGTTATTGAAGGTCGCACGTCAAACAGAAGCACTTGTGATCCGTGGACAGAGGTCGGTCACTGCGGGCCAAATGTTATCTTGCATTGTGTCCTCAAAGGGCTGCAATGAAAACAGATGGACTCGGATGGCCAAGGATTTTCCCATTGTTCTCAAACTTCGGTGTAAACAGGAGAACGTTCTCTTGCAGATGTGTTTATTAAAACTTGAGCGTTTAGATTTTTTAGATTTAAAAAGTAAAGCCTTGTTTGTTGGAGCTTCTCCTGCAGGCGAGCAACTCTTTCCTTAACAATAAAAACTTGACATGACACACAAAGAACTGAAACCCCCCTCATTAGCAGCTCTCTTGGTTCCACCCTGCACAGCCACATTATATCAGTGGAAAAAAGAGGCTTTGCCAGAGAGATTTTCCTGGTTTACAAGCTTCCGAGTCATCTGGGAGGAATGTGGGAGAGATGCTATGTGCTGTTCCCGTTGGCCATCCTTACATGTGCTTGTTTGTTTTTCCTTTGCTTTCGCTACTTGTATTATGTTCACAAGATGGTATCAATTTATTCCAGTTTCATGAAACTTCCTTCCTTTTATTGCACTCATAACTATTGTTCTTACAGTGATATTATTTCAGGTTCTTATGTATCAAATTTCCTGCACTTACACGGGTGATGGGTGATGTGGTTCGGTTCAGGAAGGTTTTTTTGAACAGTGAAAACATTGAATTTTAGACTTGTTAGTCTTGGTTCTGTCGGGTTCCTGTGTTCCGTTATAGCTGCTTGAACAGTCAATTTATAGTTCTTGCATATTCTATATTAATATTGTTTATTTTCTGAAATCTAAAAGTGTTTCCTTTGTTCTTCCACCCAGAACAACAACCCCCACGAGTGGCTGCAGGTTGACTTGGGGAAAGTCAAACGCATCACAGGGGTCGTAACCCAAGGAGCACGGTCACTGCTGACCCAGATGATAGTGACGGAGTTCTCGGTCACCGTTAGTCGTGACGGCCGCTCGTGGAGCAGTGTGTTAGAGACGAGCTCCCAAAGAGAAAAGGTTTGTACATTTTGTGGCAAGAGAGGATCTACTTCCTGTATCTCATCTGTGGATTGTTGCCTTCAGAGTTTGAACTCCCGTCTTTTCTTCTCAGATCTTCCCGGGAAACAACGATTCAGACGAGGAAGCTCTCACTGTGTTCGACCCTCCTCTGTTCGGACAATTCCTCCGTATCCATCCGCGGGGTTGGATCAACGACATCGCCCTGCGCCTTGAGGTGCTGGGCTGTGACACGCAGCAGTGACTGTGACACTCTAAGCTTCACTCACAGACACCACGCAGCAGCATTTTAGTAGCATAATGTATCCTGGTTTCATATTGAAGTTTTTAACTTAAATGTATTCTGTTATTGAGAGCACTTGTGATGTTTTTATATTTAATGAGAGTGTTTATTAGAAGAGTCTTCTGTGGCCACTTTGTTTACATTTTAAACCCTTTTTTTGGTCATTTCAGGCTGATACATTTTGAATGTAACCCTTAAAGGAAAGTAGATTTTTAACAAAGGTATTATTGTAAGATATCAGTTTAAACAGGGCCACAGTGTTTAAACACAGCTGAGCCACACAGTGTTTGCTACTGCTGAGCAAACATTTTCTATACAAGCCTGTGTACATATTTCCGACTGAGTCAGATAGATGTATAAAGTTTGAATGATGGATGTATATTGTTTGGAAAAGTTATATTTATGTATTTTTCTGCTTAAATATAGTTTATATAAACGATGAACCTTGAAAGGTGTCACTGTCTTTTATTTCACATGTTAGTTATGGAAACTTTTTCTACATACAAACCCAGAAAACACTCTCAAAGCCTATTATCAAGTTACGGTGGTACTAGCTCTTGCGTGTCAGGAAAAGACGCAGAGCTTTCTCTCCTTGCTTTTGTTTTCTTCCCTCTTACCCGCTCATTATCTCTGTTCTCTCTTCTCTCCGTCTGTCCTCAGATCAAAATGTTCCTTAACTGTTATTCTGGCTTATCCTCCTCCTGCAGACCCTCCCTGCAGAAACAATGAAGCGCTCTGCTCCAACATTTTTCACTTACAAGTTAATAAACGCAGCCGTGTTGAACGACGGAAAAACAAGTACGTTCAGGATGAAATGATGAGGTGGCTGGAGGGGAAACAGTAAGAAATACAAAGTGTGTGTACTTGTTGAACTTTTTTGGTCTGACTGTGTGAAACATGAACAGGAGCAGCATGTTCGTGGGTCCAACCGAGCGTTATCAGCTCTTTATCAGTGCAGGAAGTTTCCAGGCGGGGGGGGAGTGTTTCGTTTGGAGAATAACAATAGTGGACAGGACGTGCGCTGGCAGACGCATGGCAGTGGCACATTCTGCCTGGCTGTCACACTTTATCTCTCTGAAAACAATAACTCACCATCCTTAATCTCAGCTGCAGACACCTGAATGCAACTGAATAATAGCCAACAGCCATGATGTGACCCAAAAGAAACAGAGGTGAGTGGAGGTCAGGGCCTGCTGCCCTGGTTTGATTACCTATCAGCTGCTGAGAGTGTGATCACACAGTGTGTGAAAGAAGAAAACACAGCAAATACACGCAGTGAGGGGGGACACAGCTTCAGCATGTTTACTCATTTACTCCTTTTTTTAAATTATAAATCAGGTTTTTGTTGAGCAGATTAATTTCAGACATTAATGGCAGCCTGTGGTTTCATTTTGTTCAATTTGTGACATTAACCCTTGGATGCATGACCTACCAATACCTACACTCTTCCATGAGTGGGGTCAAAAATGACCCCAATTAGAATCAATACGTTTTTGCAATAAACTTCAGAAATGTCTTTAATTTTGGTTAAAGATGATGATTTTCATTATATTTTGGTCAACAAAAGAGTGATTTCATTTTTGACATGTTCATTTATCACTTTTTATTCACATTTTATCACAAAACAATCAATCAATCAGGTATCAAAAAATGTCAAAATCCATTATATTGTGTGTCCGTCTCTCTGTTTGACTATGGAGGACGAACAGAGAACATTCAGTAGGTCCGGGGACCATAACACTGTCCACACATATGTACACACACACACAAACATCTTCTCTCTTCTCACTGTGTGCAGCTGTCACAAACTACTTGCTTCTGGCTGTGACCATTGCACACAGGGGTACTGCATTTCCAACAGCAATTGGTAGCTTCGCGCACACACACACACACACACACACACACATCATTGAATAATCATTAATCGTATAATAGGCTACCTAACGGGTTAGCTTTTATTACGAGAAAGTTATAAATATAGTAAGAGTCTCACTGTCTACACAACAAATGCAGAAATGTTAGCTACCTTACTAAACTAGCTAACATCAAAGTACTAACATTACTTTGTAGTTAGCTAACTAGTGCCTACTTTGTAGTTAGCTAACACTAGTGTGATAGTGTTATACTCTATCACAGAAAAGTCTTGGATGTGGAATGTAAGTTCATAAATGAAGATAATATTTACATGTATGCTGTGTAAAAATGACCTCCTGGGTGGTGAGACTGCTGACATCAGATGTGTAAGTGGGACAGTAAATGTATACTGACACTCAGAGTTGATAAGAATTAAAGGTTCCTAGGAGATGCCAAAGGAAATGCTTGGGGTAATTTTTGACCCCGCTTATGGAAAAGTGGGGTAGTGATACAAAAACTGCAATTTCCTAAAATTAATGAAAAAAAAATTAAAAATGCAAATGGCCTCATGTCACAAACATGTTTTATGAGGAATACCTGGAATATGAAAATATAAAAACTTTTAATTTCGAAGATTTTGAAGAATAACAACCCATGCACTTATGCATCTAAGGGTTAAAACATGCTTGTGACAGTTAATTCAACACTTTTCTTCAGTTGATACATTGTTTTTAAATCGGTATTTAAGTAGCCCTTATAAAATCAATTTTTTGTTTGTTTTGTCCAACCAATAATCCGAATCCACCAAACCACTGTAACACCAATCATTACATCAAAGAAAAGCAAAGTGTCATATCCAAAAAGGTTGAACTATGAACATTTTATCAAAATGATTCACCTTCTGTCAGTCAACACATCTGATTCTGTTTTTTACACTATTGCTCGATGTTTGTGGGACACTAAGAGCTGAGTTGGCTGTGGAGAAGCAACCGTTAGGACGTAAATTAAAAGTAAATTATATTTGTTTCTGGACGGACTTTCTGTCCAAATTGGTTACCAACGACGACAAGTATTTACTCCAGGTTTAAGGTCAGCAGTAAAACATACTGCTCCTTTCTTTGTAGAAAAGTACTTATATAAAAGCAAATATTTCGCACGCAGAGCAATTGAAAACCTGTTGAAAACACAGCTCAACGGTCACATCCGAGAGAAGCGGAAGTGCCGCCAGAGAACTTTCGTTACCGAGCAACAGTATGCGCCTGTGAGAAGACTCGAGACGTTTAATGTCACTCCGGTTATACAAGTACAGTCGTGTGAAATTCTTATGCTGGGAGGCTCCAATTAAAAGGGTTGATATTAGATATAAGGGACATATAAAATATAATAAAATAACATATATTAACAAAAAAGGAAGCAGTTATAAAACAAAAATAAGTAAATACATTTTTCAAAATATAGAGCCCATTGTAGGCAAAATATACACATTTAAGGCAGAGGCAGAAATAGACATTCACTGGAAGCTCTTTGAGATGTAGGTCGTGGGCGCTGCCAGCACAGGCCCTTATCTTGCGATCAACCACAAAAGCATTCTTCCTCTAGTTTCTTCTTCTTTTTGTCTGCAACAGACCAGAGGTCTAATATTGCTCAGCTTTCATCATCAACCATTTTCAAAGAACTCCTTTACAAAAACAGATGAACAAGATTCCCTCAATGAAAAGCACAACACCAATTTGGTTGATTTTCGCTTCAATACACTAAAAAAAATCGATTTATGAAATTTAAAAAACGATTAGATATGTTATCAAAACAGCCCCCAGTTTGATAGATATCCCCTGGATTCTGCACATAATCGTATGTAAAAATAAGGGATAGTTTTTTGCAAAGACAACCTTAATTTATTTGAGAAATATTGTGGTATTTTGATGAGACCTACAGAGTGATACAAAACAGCTCAACCGTCAGATGCCACAGAAAAATGTCCTCATTATGAAAATCAAAAATCTGTGATCAGGACTTTCACATTCTCTCTGACATGAACTCACATTTAACCCCGGTCAGTGATTTCCGCTCGTCCCTTTAACACAACGGTGTAAAGGATCTATTTCTCGGTTGGCAAATCAGTCAAGAAGAAGTGACAGAAAACAAAACGAGTGACACAACAGAGAAAATGAACACAGTTTTATCATCCTCTCTTACATGACTTCCTCGCCCTGGTCTTATACAACCCCTGAAGACCCAGAGGCGCCTGGCGAAACACAAACCAGAAGAAGAGAAAATCGGCCCTTTTCTTCTTCTTTTGTTTTTTCTCACAGGCATTAACAAACCTCTTAAAGTGAAGACATCTGTGTGTTAGTGTTCATAGCTTAGCTTAGTACATAAAAAGCAACACAAAAGACTGTCAACCATTTGTTAAAAAACATGTTCTGTGTTTAACTTCAGCAACTTGACCTTTTACCTCCGTGCTGATGTTTCCTGCAGAAGAATCAGAAGTAAAACCTTTTGTTACTCCAACGACATCCCCTTTCTTTGTAACAGTAACTACAAGTTGAGTCAGAGTTCCTTGAAGGAGCATTATTTAACTTTCTTGTAAATATTTAAAAGCTCTCATGAATTTCTTGCTTAGCAGTGCATGTCTACGTGTGTGTGTGCATGTGTGTACTCTTTGTATGGTTGAATCAGACAAGTTTCCAGTGTGACAACACCTGCAAACTATCAAGGGAAAAAATGCATGCTTGCATACTTACTCAGAGAACATGAGAATCATCAAGAACCCCCTAGCCTAGAAGCCTTAATGAATTATTAATATATCATTCAGTAAGAAATTAAGATCATACAGTAAATCATGTGACTTAATCACTGACTTGTACTTGGTATGAAATTGATATATATATATATATATATTTGAAAACAATCATCTTAAGTGGTGAAATATCTTTGACATCACGCTGAAGGGGTTTATTTTGTAATTAAAGGTCGACTTTATGGTTCAGTTAAATATATAATTATGTATAATTAATCTGGAATATATTTGGCTTGTGGTACCAGGAACATACACTACTGTATCTGCTTGGTGTGCAGGCAGGTAGGTCTTAACAAATAACCTACACTTTGAGTAATTAACGCTAACATTATGTCTTATTTCTGTTTCCTGGAGGCCTGTAACACACTTATGATTAGCTTTGAACGTCTCTGTCTTCATGGTCTCAGAGGACCATAATTGACGATTCTATAACACTTGATGAGGATTATATTTCACTCAAATAAATGAGTGTTGGGGGACCTCTACTGGACACTCTACTGTGTTACATTAGTCTTTGCACTGAAACAGTCGTCTGCGCCATATGGAGACACCTCGTGGCACAGCATGCATGACCACGAATACAGTAAAAAAAAGGCCTCAATCCACATTTGAACAATCTGTACCAATGCAATTCATTGATTTATCTCAAGATAATACACACAAGCTGCTGCGTGGTGGTTCTCCGCCAGCTCTGATCTGCGGTCTGCAGCATCGACGTCAGCTTTTCACTCTTTAATTAAGAACCCCTGCTTATGTTATTGTACATATGTTGACCTGAGGCTGATTACTGTAGACGAAGGCCACAATAGGTTACTTAATGTCAGTGGGTGAGGTCAGAATTTTCTTAGAATAAAGAAAAGTGAACAACAAAGAGTACAAGTACTTCCTGCTTCCTGCACATGATTGTTATAACATATATGCCCCAGTAAAGGATAATTTTCAATGCATTAAGGCTTCTTCATCTTACATACAGCCCAAGGCACAAGGCCGGGTTCAACAAGTTCTTCATTCCTCGCCCTGTGACATGCACGCAATACTTCCCTGTATGTACACTAAGAGCTCTGCAGCCTGTAACAGATTCAGTGCAGTGTGATCTTCACCATGTTTGGTCGCCTGGTTGTCAGAGATCGAGGTTAAATCGTGCAAAGGGGAAGTCAGGGGAGGACTGGATGCCTGAATAAACTCAGCCGCGTTGCTGTGGTGATAATTAGCACATCACACGTTAGAGGACACATCCAGCGTGTCCCTAAACAGCAGCAGAGTATTCTGTTTCTCCTTTGACTCTCCACGTCGTCATGTCATGCAGTCACAGGTGTCTGGGGTTAATCTTCAACATGATTGCATGTCAAGAACACCTGAGCCGGGGCGTCTCATGTGGAAGTGGAGCAGTTGGGGACTGAAAGCACAGAGGCAACAAAAGAGCGACTGGAAATGACAGCATGGGATGTTTTCTATTACGTCTTTATTGTTGGTTTAATAGAAAAAATGTGCCTCTTTTGTTACAGATTCAAAATTACTTTGACAAAAACACAAATATTACATTAATTCTTCTAGCAGCATGACTTAATTCAGATCTTGTGGCGTCACTGGCCTGGTTAGAACATTTTGTAAAATGACTAAAACAGAAATATGCATGTATATAAAAATGTATAGCTCGTGTAGGGAGGACAGGCTGAAGACAGGCTGAAGACAGGCCATAGAGGTTTAACTGCAGCAGGAAAGTTTTACTCTTATATTCACATGTAAGGCTGTGGGAAGGCCCGGGCCGAGAGCTGCCCTGGGACCTTACAGAAACATAAATAAGATTTTATCACCAGAAAAAGCTGGAGCAGTTATAGCTGTGAAAATAAAGATGGCCACAGTCAAAAATAAGCATGAATAACAGAGATTTACAACATGTGGAGCATATAGAGGTCTATACACAGATCTAAAATGATGAATGAGAAAGTATTCTGCTGGAAGTGGCATGTTGACTTTTTGCAAATCACGGCTCAGCTTCACGATGTAGAGACTTTCGGCTGCCTGGTTTCACATATTGTTTGTATGGCGGAGGAAAAAGCGAGCCAGTTAAACAGCTTGAGGTCAGAGGAGCAGAGAAATGGCACAGTGCAGAGGAGAATAACATGGTTCAATGTTGCAGGAGTTTGGCCTGACTTCAAGTCAGGTGGTTTTTCAGGCAGAGGGAAAGTGTAATGAGTGAGAGGCTGAGCTATCAGACGGCTGAACGATAGATAATAGCAGTAAAAGATAAATGAAATCAAGCTAAAGCTGAATAAAACTGATTAAAGAAGTAAATACAACATACTCAGGCATTATAAACAAGTTGATGTTGTATTAAATTGACCTGTTTTTGCACTCATTTTGGAATAATGTAACAAACGAGAGACCAAACGTGTCTGCTAGCCTCGTCTTGTCATGAGTAACACTGTGTGTCATGTAAGCCGCTCCTTAATTATGTTCCAACTGTGCGTCTCTGTAGCTCTGACCTGCACGCTGTGTGGCACAGGCAAGCACCGGTAGATGAAGAAAAACAAACCCAGGAGAGAAATGTTCAGTTTTCATGTAAAAGTCCAACAACGGCTTAAACCTTTCTAATTATACAAAAAAAAACATGAGTAACATGTAGAATGTGTACATGACAAAAACATGTAGTAGTGTTAGTAGTTATAAATGGGTAAAGGGGGCTAACATATGGGATTAGCTGTTTCTGAAACTACTGCAGCACTACAGGAGACGAAGGAAACGTGAGAGTTCACGTTCATCGTCTAGAGTTTCACATGTTCAGACTGTAAGGAGTGAAGCGGCCAAAGGAAGTGGACCGCAAGCTGAGCAATGCTGCATAGAAGAAATGACGTCAGTGAGCCAAGCACTGCTTCAGATTGACAAAGAAACCATCCAGATGTAACACTTCATTCTTCCTTCATTCAGCTCCATCGCTTTGTGTGTTTTGTCAAATCTGAACACTGAACCCCCTCGACAGATCTTCCATTTCCAGTAGTCATTGAAATGTTTCACTAATAACACCAACAAGTAAAAATCAATTATGTAAAAACAAACACAATAAAAACATTTTAAGGTTGATTAAAAATCATAACAAAGTATATAAAGTACATATGCTGATATATTTACTGATACAAAGGTTGGTTCTGACCAGAAACTGGGTGAGTTAGAAATCAAGGGAGGAGGCTGTGAGGATAGATTCAGGATTAAAAATGACTACACTGCTGACAAAAAAGAAAAATATTGAGTAAAAAAAGTCACATTAAGATCTGAAAAATTCACAACATAGGTTTTGTCTCTAATCTGGATGTGGTGTATCACAGCTGTTCAGTAACTGTAAGGCAGATTTTTATTTCAAACTGAGGTCACTGTTGGACTCGAGAGTCTTTTTCTTTTAGTCATGCCTCTTCAAAAATACAAGGTGACGACAAATTCAACACACAAAAAATGAGATCAGTTCACAGTCAAATAAAAAAAAAGTACATTTCCTTTAGAAGGATACTTTTTATGCTTGGTATCACAACTAGCATTTTGCAGCCTATGCTAGGCAAAAGGCTGCAGGCTTCCAATATGGCTACCAGAGGGAAAAGCCCTCCGTAGTCTTTTTCATTCATTTGCCAGATCATGGGACTAGTGCTTTGGGCCTCTAGTTCGACAGCAGCAGCAAACTAGTGCAAATTGGCAAAGATATTTGCAAACACCTCATAATTACATTATGGGTGAACGCTGTCTAAATAACCGCAAATCTGCTTTTAGCACTACTGATTTTTTTTAATGCTGGTTTATAAAAAGCATCTCCTGCAACCTTCAAAAATTTAAGAAATAAATAACATAATTTTCACAGTTAAAACATTTTCATAAGGCAGGATGATATTGATTCGGTTAAATCACTTTGGAAACAAAATACTTTTCAAATATGTCACTTTGAAAGTAATCTCTATTTAGGCAGGGACTTGGATTTTAGGGATGGTGAGTTTTCTGGTTTCTGTTTGTGCTATGCTTGTAGTCCAATCACGTATCAGGAAAAACAGTCCGTGAGGAAAGCAAAGGTCATCTGACAATGATTTACCTTCTTATTAATCTCTATAAACAGATATCTGCAGCAAGTTCAGCTAATAATCTGTTCTAGATCAAAAATTCAACTTGAGATAAATTCGCCTGACGCTTTGTCACGAAAGCCGTTCAGCGTTCAGATTTCCCGACTTCCTCGAACGCGTCAGAAATGACCAATTCGACTACCGTTTAACAAAAGAGCATTTTAAAAGTAGTTTTCTTCTCCTCTTGAGGACAGACGTGACAAAGCTTCATTTTTACTTTTTTATAAATCTGCATCATGATGTCTTAATTTCGGTAAAGGTAAGACCCGTTCATTAAAGTAAATCACAAGAAAAACTGTTGATTTTTCTGTAAACAATGCAGCACGGGGAAAGGGAAGTCTTGACTGGAAGTTGTGTATCGCTAACCGCTGGCCGAAGTTCACTGTTGTCCTCACATCATTGTCAGACTATAGTCGATGGGATGCGAGATTGCTTTGAAAGTGACAAGAGATATTTTGGTATTTTTAAGGACGTCATGTTTCGTTTGGTTTGTTTGTTTGGAGGCTGATCTGTAATAACGAAGATTTAGGATACAAGCTAGCTTACATGGCGGGTACATGACCACTGCCCATAAAATGTAACACTACCTCAGTCAAACTAGAGGCCTGTGCTGTAACCTTTGTATGGGTCTCCACTTTACTGTCTCTTTTATCTTTATTTAAGGATATTAGACATTTCTATAACTGCATCATTCCAATCACAGATAGGAAGATTAGGCTGTGATAAAGAGAGACCAACGAGAGGTAAGAGAGAGCAGGAATGGTGTGGATATAGACATGGGAGCAAACGGCTGTGAAGGCAAATTAAAGATGAAATATAAATCTCTAAACTGATTACGCACCAACTGTGAAAGTATGAGGAATGGAAGTTTGACATTTCCAAAAACTGTGGCACCAAAACAGACACTAATGAGGTTTCTGAGGAAGCGAGGTCGATTGAAAACAGGCGTTTGGCAGCTTTGTGGCTCTGGAACCTGATTCAGATTACACCGACACACCACGCACACAGAACGGACACACTATGTAGTGATGAAGAATGTGTTCAACTGGATTGCTGAGGATTGTTTGATTGCTGAGGTATCTGTGTATTTTTCCTATCCAGAACTGCTCCTATACTAATACCCCCAAAACAGCTACACTCAGCAGTGAGGTTTGTGTAGCTTTTAGGCTCGATAGCGTTATAACACAGAAGCCGACTGACTAGTGACAATAAGATCAAAGAGGGAGACAGAAAGAGGGAATACCAGCTGAAAACCAGGGCATTCCCCTTCTAACATCGCCCCCTCACTGCTATTCATTTATGCATTTACCCACAGAGTCCAACAGTCAATTATTGCAGCTCTACTTCACATCTGTTCATTAAAATTCAACGTTTAAGAGAACATGTAATCTAAGAGTGCAAAGATAGTGGCCCAAGTGTCTATAAAACATAACAATAACTGCAAAAAAGAAGAATATCTCAAAGAAGATTTAGTTTCATTACTGCCAACACGGCGAGCGACGCCCTCATGACGCAAACTAAAGCAGCAAATTGATTTGATTATCCGTGAGATGGCCTGATGAGGGCTCAAGCCGTTTGGCAGCTTCAGTAGTAACCTCTTATCGACAGATTGTAACGTTTAATATCACTTGACTGCCTCTACTAATAAAAAAGCAGGTGCCGCACACACACACACAACCGCGCACACATTCAGAGAGAGGAAAAGCTCAGGATAAACGATAGAGAAAGTCCTTTTCTGAAGTTGACGATAAATCTACGCTACCAACAGCTGTCGATCTCTCAAATCTCTAAGATAGAATGATTTAAAGAGGACACAGTGTTCACGCTACAAAAAAATGATTGAGATTCGTAACAAACACAGTTTACTCGGATTTGTCTAGCACCCTGCTAACACCTTTAAAGGCCAGTAGAAACTGTAGAGCGTGACTATTGGACACAAACACTGAAAGTTAAGGCTATACAGGCTGAGAGGAGAAGACCTGGTATCAACTGTAGTGTTACGTTTCATTACCTCAGGCAGCTCTCATAACTCCGCCTTGCTGACTTTGACTGCATACATTAACCTGCAATAACCTGACCTACATATCAAAACCGTGGAAAAATCTAACACTCTAGGGTCTATGGCGTATGAATCCTGTGCAGGCAGGCTGGTTGCTAAAGTTTTTTTGAAGCCTGGGTGGTGTGAGGACTGTGTGTTACAGTGTGCGGTTGAGTTGAGGTGATCGTGTCTGGTGGCTGATCTCTCAGGAGAATTGTCTGTCCTGTGACATTTACAAAAATGTTGCGCTTGTAGACGTCACGGCAGAAAAGAAGAAGGAAAAAAAGACTGAAAATCACTCAAGAGGAAATTGTTTTTCAGCTCAAACCAAAGAAAAAGCACTGTGTAAAGAAATTAGATACTACGTTAAGAAAGTGTGAATGTATCCCTTCATTAATTCTTATCTTATATGCCTCTTTCCTTAATGTGTCTGTGTGGAATCTAAAAATAAAGCATAGTATTTGACTGCTTCAAAAAGCCATGGTAGCAACGAAAAGCTGTGAAATCAGAAACTACCACTGCAGAAGGTTAAAATCTCTTCATTTCTTTCCTCTTGGAGGATTCGGTTACTACAGAGTCCCCACTCATGAAACAATCCTGGGTGAGACTGTGTTGTGCTTATCCTCCTTTCACGTGTCCCATCGTCCGACGCTGAAGGGCCTTCTCTTCTTCCTCTCTGTGGCTCGCAGCCAGAGCGCCCTTTATTTTTTCGATTTCTCTCCGCATGAAAATAACAAACAGGCAATGAGAGTCCAGGAGGGTTAGAGGGTTAAAGGTCAGCCAACAGGAAGTTCATGGTTGGGAGGAGGTCAATCTAAGAATGAGAAAAGGTGCTGGTGGGCTGAATCCCTGGGGGAGAAATTCAAAATACAATATAAGAAAAAATCCGTTTTATATTCACATCCTTCGTGTCGATAAATATATGTCACCTTTGTACAGTGCGACTCAGATGTGTGTCTCTACATCAGTGTAGCCAGGCAGGATGACTCCGTTGGAGCAGCTCTTAGGATCCTCTGCTGGTTGGGCGGTGGGCAACATGTGGGCGGTTGTGGACGTTTCCTCTGGTGACGCCGCCTGGCCTTGCTGGAGCTTACGGTGTATCAGTGGAACGAAAAACAGAACCACGCCTCCAACTATAGGAGGCACCCCAGCCAGGGAGAAGGCCACCGTGTAGTTCCCAAAGTAGTCATGAAGTAGACCTGGGGAGTGGAAGTAGAGGGAAACAGTTATTATGTCGTCAATAGAGGGACTTTAACACAAAATCTATTTAACAAGAAATCCTTTATGGCTTTCCTTAATTAGGCCTTTTTATGGCTTTGGCCACTGTTTTAGAAAGATGCTAATAATTTGTGTTTCCCTTGAAAGTTAGTGCGTTTGTGCGTTAAGTATGGAGCTGGAGCCAGAAGGTGATTAGCCTAGCTTAGCTTTAAGTCTGGAAACAGTGGAAAATATAGGGCCTGGCCCTGTCCAATAATCAAAAATACCTTCACCTGGATCTCTAAAGTGCTCTAAATAAGTTATTATAGCTTTTTAATGAGCTAGTATGCAAACAAATGTAAAAAAAAAAGGGTCATTTGAGGTTTTAGGGAAGTTGGAGTGGCGGGTTATGCTAAGCACTTGGTGCAGCGGGTTATGCTAAGCACTTGGTGCAGCAGCTCTTTTAGAGGTCTCTGAGCAGCCACAATGGTGCAACATTTTTGAAGTTAAGAGATCGACGGGCTAGTTGTTTGCAGACTTTAATGCAAACCTAGGCTAATAATGTCCTCACTTCAGCTCCTCAGTCAACACACAGGCATGACAGAGGCTTCGATTTTCTCATCCGACTCCGAGAGAGAAAGAAAAAAGTAAATATTCAAAAATTGTTTTACAAGAGCAACAAACAGCAGCTGAACAGTCCGTTTTTGCTGACCTCTTGTGGATCAATCACTTACTTACTTTGCTGCAGCTGTAAAAAAGTAAACTTCATTGTGTGTCAGCAAAACGTGAAACAGTCAACTCTTTAGTCTGCAAAAAAAGGTGCTTTACCTACCCATAGAAGTGGCAACAAGATATGGCCCAAATAATTATGTTGTACCTACTCCTCAATTTTATTCTAATTGATTCTCAAATCATCAGTTGGTCTTAAATTCAATAAAATAATTTAGTTCCAGACTAATTTATACCAAATACCTGGTGCCCACCCCTATAAAGTAGATACTGCTATTGTGATACCACACAGCACAGAAGCCCCACCCTGTCTGTGGTACGTAGAGCCACATCCTATATTTATCAGTGAGCTGAAGCAAACAAACTGTATCACAGTGACAAAGCAGGGTCGACAAGTTCAACACACGAACTGAATATTTAATCTACCGCCGAGCTTGTGACGCGTGAGGAGTGGGAGGGGTGTGCGCTTACATTGTTGCCTGCAACATATGCGTTCTTGCTCATGAACTGTACAGACTGTACAAAACACATGTTGAGCCAGTGATCATCCCATTCAGACTGTGAGGAGCCCAGCTGCCTTTTGTTTTAGATGTAGAGCCAACATATGACTTTTTAAAATGAAATTATGTACATGTGTACTAAGCATCACAATTCTACATTATATGATACATATTTGTTTCTCTACAGGAGATTACATCTGTAATTAAGGTTAGTGGAAAGGAAAATTGAAACCATATGCCAGTACTCAAACTGTACGTCACGTCTAAATGCATTTTGTCTCTGTGTGCACAAATAGAACAATCATTATGTCAGACAGTCAGTCTCTTAAAGTGTCCTCCAACAGGCACTGGATGCTCAGTGTTGCCAGATTGGGCGGGTGTTTTATTATGTCACAAAAGTTTAATATTTTCTCTCGCAATTCGGGTTTCACAGCACGTGAGCTGCGTGTGCACGAGGGATGTTATTAATGACGTAGCGGTTCAAAATGATTGTGGCATCGGCACCTTTTACAAGCTTTAAAACAGCAACAGATTTAGGTTTATTTTAAAAGGAAAAGTCAATCAATGAATTTACAGTAGGGACATACCAGAGGACGTCTCTGTCCGCCTGTGTGTGTGTGTGTGTGTTGAACTTTATAAATGATATGTTTTTTATGAAGTAAACAGCTTGAGGAACTTTAGTTGGGAGAAATATCTCAAGCTGTTAAAAACAACCTGCAGAATCTGCAAGTTTCTAAGCCAAGGACACAAATTGGGTGTTTTGTGTTGAAAGCAGTCCAGGTATGTGTAAAATCTGAAAGAGGTTGGCAAAGAGAGAGCACCAGGGCGCCTGACTCATCAAATTAATGTTCTACCTTCAGTGCTTTTCTATATATCCCTATTATAAGAGAGCTGGAGAGAAGAATGGCAGAGGAGGGAAGGAGGAGGTAGAGGACACACAAAGACAGTACAGTCTGTTATGTGGGTTCTTTTTCTCCTGAAGACAAATCCCTGGAGACAGCCTGCAGTTGGCCACCAGCCCGAACTGGCGCTGCCCCCAAGATGTTTGCTGTCTGACTGTTTTAATCACCTAACATCAATCAACCTGTTGTGCACTGTAACTGTCAACTTCAGTCAGTGTAATGAGCCAAATCACTCTGAGCTCATCCTGGATTATAATTAAATAATCATAAGGGTTATTTTTTGTAAAAGACAACAAATAAAGCATTCCTCTCACCAGCGATGGGTGGACCTGCTGTCATGGGAAGAGCCATAAGGCCTAGAAGGTAGCCTATAGCCTGCGAGGCCTGCATTGGCCCGACTAGCTCAAAAGCAATGGGAGCCATCATGGTGAGGAAGCAGCCGTCACACAGCCCCAGGAACACACACACGACCACCAGCCCCTCGAACACAGAGCACTGAGGAATCATTATGGACATTACGCCCAGAGCCATGAAGGACACAACCTGAAACAGACAGTGAGAACACATTCATAATTTATATTACAGTAAAGTTTTATTTACTTTATGTATAGCTGCAAGTAATGTTAGCTTGGGTCAATAGTTTACCTGCTTGCCCTGTAAATCTCTGACATATCATCTTGTATTTCTGATGTTTTAATGAGGAAATGTTCCATGCTATACCTTCAAGTCCACCTATTTGTATATATTCACACAGCAGCCATTTTCCTAGCTTAGCTCAAATGCTATTTGACTATCACAAGTAGTAAGTTGAATAAATGCAGGGTAATTGACAATCGCTATCATTTCACGGCTTGATTAATGAGCAACTGAAAAACAAATTGATATTAAAAATCCTAAAAGGGACATTGAGCCATATTTCAAGGTAAAAAAACATATTTGATAACCCGTTAGCTACCATTAAACAAAAGCTAATGCTAGCATGTAACCACTTCCTAGCTAACTTAATTTTCTTCCTAGCTAACATAATGTCAGCTAGCAAGAAAATTTGTAAATACATTTTGCGCCTTTCCTATTATATTTTGTAACACTAAGAAACGGTAATATTAGCTTACGATCACTTCCTAGCTAACGGTAATATTATCTAGTAAGTGGCTGAATGCTAAGCTTAGCTGTTGACTGCTGTAGCTAATATGTGGTTTAAACTTTAAATATGGTCAATATTTTACACTGGATTTTCACTGTTCATTGACTTTTTAATTTCAAATCAATTGAGAAGCTGAAATCATAATGGTTTGTGAGATATAGATAATTCATATGGCTTACAACCCGGACCATGCCAAATTAGAGGAAAATGTGAATATGTGAATGTCACGGCTTTCTTTTACACGGGCCAAAGCTCCGGTGGATGTTTCCTAGCTAACGTAATTTCAGCTCCGAAAAGAAGTTTGTGGATAACATCACGCTAACTAAGAATTTACGCCTTTCCTATTATATTTTGTAACACTAACAGATGGTAATATTAGCTTTTGATCACTTCCTAGGTAATGGTAATATTATCTAGTCAGTGGCTGAATGCTGTGTGAATGTGAATATGGTCAATTTTTAAATGTCACGGCTGCCTTTTTCATAGGCCGAGCTCCAAAGGCTGTTTCCTTTTGATTTATTTATTTCTCTAGTGCTGCTTGAACCATCAAGGCACTGGAGTTAGCGATTAGCATTGGCTATATACACATATACAGTACATTGGAGACTTCTTCTACACAGCCACTGTTTCTCTGTCTTTACTGAAAGTCTCTAAATTAACAAACAAGACTAAACTAACAGAAGCTCTTGTGGCATTTAGTTAGGGGTGAATTTAAAGTCTCTTTTTAGTTGTCTGTGTAATTTCCATCCTTAAAGTCTTTGCTAGTACATGACGAACTGGCCTCCGGGCCTTTGGTCTTAATGGTGAACATTGGGTGACTCGTGTGACAAAGTGAACCCTTTGCCTGCCTTAACGTCAGCAGGCTAAAAGTGCAGAAAAACTGGGATACAACCAAATATATAACAGTCGATGTTTTTCCCCAGAAATTGCTTTTGTTCTCTATAAAAATGCTAGCTAAGTTGGCATGAGGCCAATTTGACTGCCCACTCAAATCATGTATTGAAGATTATAACTAAGCTAAAGGAACATAAAGCTGAGGATTGTTTGTACAATCTAATCTTATCATCTCTTTTATGGGCTAATCAAGGAATTAAGGTCTGCCTTGTGCTTTTGTAAGCAGCTGCTGAAGTCTGCCTGCCTGTGGGTTCAAATCTAAACATTTAGCTTTGTTGCATTACACTGAGCTCAGGGTTTATGTGTTTAATACTGTGCAGGAGGGTTGTGTGCCGAAGCAACATGCGAAAAAGTTTTATATTAAATCTCCCTCACAATTACCACATTGTACAAAGAACTTTTCTATTAATGAAAAACTCCCTCACAGCCAGTGTTTTCCATTATTATGAAACAGGAGAGACATTTCTCTGCACAGTCTAAATGTCCAAGAGTAGTGCCAGAAGAACACATATTGTATTCTGTGTATTACCACCACAAAGACAAGGCCTTTTTTAAATTAGAATTGATCCGTCTCAGCATGACCCTGTATCCCACAGTTGATTTGCGACTTGGACATTGTCTCTGACAGTTGTGGCGAACGCAGCAATTGGATTATTGCGTTCATATTCAGCAGGAACAACACCAGCCTTTTCATATTCCCCCCTTTAGAATCGCTCTGAGCTGCCTTCCATTTTAGGACATAATCATCCCTACTCTTATCCCGGCAGGTTTCCCTTTTGGTTTCTTGTTCTAGTACTGGTGTGATAATATAGGGCTCTAAAATTGACTCACAGTCTTTTTTTCATTATTAAGAGGAAGAGATATTTTTAATTAAATGTATGAAAGAGTTCCATCCATCCATTATCTTCCGCTTATCCGGGGCCGGGTCGCGGTGGCAGCCTACTCAGTAAGGTGACCCAAGCGTCCCTCTCCCCAACAACATTTCCAGTTCCTCCTGGGAGATTCCGAGGCGTTCCCAGGCCAGACGGGATATATAATCCCTCCAGCGAGCTCTGGGTCTGCCCCTGGTCTCCTCCCAGTTGGACGTGCTCAGAAAACCTCCAAAGGGAGGCGCACAGGAGGCATCCTAACCAGATGCCCGAACCACCTCAACTGGCTCCTTTCGACGCGAAGGAGAAGCGGCTCTACTCCGAGCTCCCCCCGGATCTCCCAGCTCCTGACCCTATCTCTAAGGCTGAGCCCGGACCCCTAAGGCTGAGCCCAGACACTGTATGAAAGAGTTGAATTATAAAATTTGAAATACTATTTTTGTTTTTTTGAGTTGATATGAATGTTACTGATTGTATTAAGGAAGCCTATTATATCTTTTTATATCGCTCACAGGCCTCTGAAATTGATTACACACACAAATATTGTATTGTTGTCCAATAAATAAATATAATGTTGTATTGTTTCATGATGAAACTCTTTATTTACGCCCCTACTGCCAAATAAGCCTCTTGAAACTGTCAACTGTTTACCCCATGTCCTGTATTTCAGGTTAAAGTGGATTTGCAGACTTTTATTTTGAAATGTTTGTCCTATTAACACACTGCAACCTTTTAAGCTAGTATAAGATTTATTATACAGACATGTAGAACAGTGCTTACACAGCTATTTGAATAAGTTATTAAAACAACTTACTCTTGACTGCTTATGATATGGTACAATTAAATGTAAATAAAGTGAACTGCACACATTATATGCCTTTAGACAGTTCTCACCTGCATGTAGATCTTTTTAAGACCAGTAATGTGGTCTCCAATCTTGCCAAAAGCGAGGCGTCCCACGCCAGATGAAGCTCCGATACAAACCAGGAGCACCCATTCCTTCTTGTTCCCCTTGAACTGCTTCTCCACAAAGTTGATCTGAGACACAGAAAGAAAAACAGACACATGGCAGCGTGAGCTCTGGCTGCGTGAGTGATGGCTGAATGCGCTGCATAAAAAACTCTGCAGATGCTTGTAAATATTTCCCACAACCTGCTGGTGAACTTTTGCTTCGTGTTTTTGTGCTCCATTCCTTAAATGTCAATCAACTCAGCAAATGGGTGTGTGTTTGGGGAGTGGAGGACTTGTCCCAAAGCTGAGGTCGTACAATAACAAATTGTCTTCATACACAGACCTTTGGAACAGCAGGACAGGAAGACCCAACGCATATAGGTCAGACCCTCCCACTCCCTCAGCACTGACCCCCAAAAATCAGATCCAAAACATTAACCCGCCCTCTCCTTTTCCTGGACTTGTGTAATATTTTCTCTGCTTTGAAGGGCTCTACATTCATCAATGGCCATAGGATAGGCATGTTTAGGGATACAGGGAGCCCATACAGGAGAGGTTTCCTGAGGTGGTCGAGCCAATACAAAGGCCGGGGCTGTGTTTACATCTGGGCCCGGGCCTGAAACAACAGGCCTGACAGAGGGAGGCCGGAGCTGGAACATCCGACATCTGGATGGAGGGAGATCAACTTCACAGCTCCGAGCTGCAGCTTTACACTTCATCATCATCCTTCACTATCTCTCACTATCTCGCACCAAAGTCGGCCAAAGGTCATGTGCAGATTTTTGCAAAGGGACCGTTAATTTTGGATTCTTTTGGAAAGGAAGGTTACTGTATTTTGACTTGGAAGTTACTTATTTTTTTCTTTTCAAGTCATCCATTTTGATGTAAATAAGAGTGTTATTTTACACATATCATCACTTCTTGTTTTATCATTAAAAAGTAAGAAATCAAGGAATGTTGGGAGATATCAGAAATGCTCCTTTTCCTCTCAGTCAATGTTTGATTGACAGAAGCTGCCTGTAGGGATGCACAATTTCTCAGTACCCATAATGATAGCGATACCAAGACTTAGTACTGATCCGATTTTTAACTTAAACATCGCTTTATTAACTTACATTAACATATTGCAAGGTGCCATATAACTTGTTGCCGCGATGCAGGCTGGCTTGCTACCTTGCTATTTTTTTCCTTCAAGCACAATGGTGCATGACGCAGAATATGCAACACATAAACGTGGAATTTACACTGAACAAAAATATAAACGCAACACTTTTGTTTTTGCTCCCATTTTCATGAGCTGAACTCAGAGATCTAAGACTTTTTCTAGTCTGTGTTAGTGAGCACTTCTTTGCCGACATAATCCATCCACCTCACAGGTGTGGCATATCAAGATGCTGATTAGATAGCATGATTATTGCACAGGTGTGCCTTAGGTTGGCCACAATAAAAGGCCACTCTAAAATGTGCAGTTTTACTGTATTGGGGGGGTCGGATATTGGCTGCTGGATATTGGCAGGAACTGGAACACACTGTCGTATACGCCGATCCAGAGCATCCCAAACATGCTCAATGGGTGACATGTCCGGTGAGTATGCTGGCCATGCAAGAACTGGGATGTGTTCAGCTTCCAGGAATTGTGTACAGATCCTTGCAACATGGGGCCGTGCATTATCATGCTGCAACATGAGGTGATGGTCGTTGATGAATGGCACAACAATGGGCCTCAGGATCTCGTCACGGTATCTCTGTGCATTCAAAATGCCATCAATAAAATGCACCTGTGTTCGTTGTCCATAACATACGCCTGCCCATACCATAACCCCACCGCCACCATGGGCCACTCGATTCACAACATTGACATCAGCAAACCGCTCACCCACACGACGCCATACACGCTGTCTGCCATCTGCCCTGTACAGTGAAAACCGGGATTCATCTGTGAAGAGAACACCTCTCCAAAGTGCCAGACGCCATCGAATGTGAGCATTCGCTCACTCAAGTCGGTTACAACGATGAACTGCAATCAGGTCGAGACCCCGATGAGGACAACGAGCATGCAGATGAGCTTCCCTGAGACGGTTTCTGACAGCTTGTGCAGAAAGTCTTTGGTCATGCAAACCGATTGTTGCAGCAGCCTCAGACAATCTTGGAGATGAAGATGCTGGATGTGGAGGTCCTGGGCTGGTGTGGTTACACGTGGTCTGCGGTTGTGAGGCCGGTTGGATGTACTGCCAAATTCTCTGAAACGCCTTTGGAGACGGCTTATGGTAGAGAAATGAACATTCAATTCACGGGCAACAGCTCTGGTGGACATTCCTGCAGTCAGCATGCCAATTGCACGCTCCCTCAAAACTTGCGACATCTGTGGCATTGTGCTGTGTGATAAAACTGCACATTTTAGAGCGGCCTTTTATTGTGGCCAGCCTAAGGCACACCTGTGCAATAATCATGCTGTCTAATCAGCATCTTGATATGCCACACCTGTGAGGTGGATGGATTATCTCGGCAAAGGAGAAGTGCTCACTAACACAGAGTTAGACAAATATGTGAACAATATTTGAGAGAAATAAGCCTTTTGTGTACATCGAAAAAGTCTTTGAGTTCAGCTCATGAAAAATGGGAGCATAAACAAAAGTGTTGCGTTTATATTTTTGTTCAGTGTGATTAAATAGACTAGCCCAGCATACTAAATTGAGCTATTTCACTTGACACTTATTCAACAAGCCAAAGTCTGAGAACAAGACTTTGTTTATGTTTGGGAATCTGATAACTTCAGTACCAACCTACCAAGCTTTTGTATCAAAGCTAATCTTGGTGTTTGTGTAGCGATCATGCTAGCACGCTCAGGCAGTGTGACTGTCTAGTTATGACAGAACGGCGGCATTACGCTTTATGCAATTATTTGTCAAGATTAAGTGATTTCATGGATGTCGGACACGTTGATACATAACTCAAACTTATCAGAACAATAAAACTGTTGTATAACCCAATAATATCTATAAAGAGGTCAGGATTCCTACAGTTTCGGTCGCATACCAAAAATAAGTTATGGTATGTATTCTATATTAAGTAATGGTTTAGCACAACTGAGATGAATAGAGGTCTGTGCACAACGGTTAGTATCTTCTGTCATTCTACACTGGTTATCTTCAAGAAACTAGGGCAGAAGACTAAATGTATACAATCTTGAGATGAGTGCATTTAGGCGGGATCATGCATTCCCATTATTGTTCTTACCAGATGGATATACGGCACAAAGTAGCCCAGGACAGCTGTCGCAACTCCAAAGGCCCACACCCGGTACGTCACGATGTGAAACACACGCAGGTTAAAGTACTTCCTAACCTCACCCACAACCCTGCTCCACCTGCTCCCCCCCTGAGCGGTGGCACCTGGCTGGGTTTGGGGTTTGGCAGGGCAAGGACCCATTCCTGGGGGTCCCATACCTCCTCCAGGAGGCAGTAAAGGTTTGAACAACAGTGCCAGCAGGGCCTGGACCAGCATGAAGAGGCTGAGGATCTGGAAGGTCCTGCTGAGGCCCAGAGGTTCAACCACCTTGTTGAGGAACACCGGGAGGCCCATGGAGAAGAGGCTGGCACCAGCCGTCACCACACCGTTAGCCAGGCCGAGGCGCTGGCGGAAGTAGTGGCCGAGGATGACCAACGAGGGCTGGAAGGCGAAGGAGGAGCCACAGCCGAACAGAATGCCATATGTGAAATAGCGGAGGCTCAGGGAGCTGCAATAGAAAGAAAAGAAACGAGAGTAGTATACAACCAAGCAATAAAGAAAGATTAGACTGGTTCAGTAAAAGGCTTGAGGGGCAATAAAGGGTGAAGAAAACATCACATGGCATGTCATTGTGGCTGTGGAACATAAAAGTTTGTACAAAGTTGAGGAATTTCCCTAAAAGTCTATTAATTTGGTAGTGTGGCTTTATTTTCATGCATGTATTTTGTTCTTTATGTGACCTCTGTGATGCAAAGCTACTGCCATCTTCAAAACTAATGCAAGAAAGTGGAACATGGCCACTGATTTCCAAAAGAGGTGTAAATAATGCTGCTGACAATTGTGATTTGAGTACTCCAATACAATTTGTAAAAGATTCTGATTGTGCAGCTGAGGTGAGGCTTGAACAAGTGTTAGTTTGTAAGTCACAGAAAATGTATTGAGGAAAAAAACGACGATGAGAAACAAATGTACTAGTGTTCTGAAAGCATTTCTGAAATCCTTTTTTAACAACATGTGAATGACTAAAGGCTATAGCCCCTTTTACACTGCCAGTTCAAGGCGGGATTATTACGACTCTGTTACGCACCGAGGCGATAGGTGGGGCAAAGTCGTCCCACCTCCTTTGGCATTGGAGGTAGTAACAGAGGTGAAATGGCGTATGTGTAAACAGCGGAGCCGGCAGAGCGGAACAGCGCCGTGTGTGTATCTGAAGCGCGCGCAATGTCAAAAGGGCTTATGTTGACATCTAGTCAATGGCTCATGTGGTCTCTAAATCAGGATGACTTGAGGACACTTTGAAGATTACAAGGATTCATTCAAGACATCATTAAGAGCTCTAACAGTAAACCTCTGTAAACCAAACACACAACAAGTGGAGTATTACTCATGTACATTAGCTTACTTTGCAAAGGATGTACTGAGCAGACCGATGAAAGCCACCGCCGCCCCGCTGACCGCTGTCTTCCTACAGCCGAAGCGGTCAGTGAACATGCTGACCACAGGTGAACAGAAGAAGATCATGCCCATGGCGAGGGCCCCGACCCAGGCTGCAGAGGAAGTGGAGAGGAAAAAGAACTGTAAATCAACATATAATGGATATACAGGATACAGTACTGTGCAATACAGCTGAGTGAAATCATGTAGAGGACTGAATTCCCTTTCCTGCATGGAAACAATAAACCGACTCCTTTTGTCCTGTGTAATATTTCAGGTTTTCTAGCATTCGCAGCTGGAGAGTTTGCCTTGAGGCAGCTTCATTAATACGTACATAGTCAACAACTGCAGTGTACATACAGCCAGACTTATTATTAGATGGGAAAAAAACGCTTCAGGAAAAAGGTGAGAAATTATTTTAGAGATTTACATTTTAAATGGAAGTCAATGTCTGAACATTAAAAAGAAGCACATTTCAGAATCAGGTTTATTGCCAAGTAGGTTAACACATAGAAGGAATTTGTTTTGGTGGTTTGGTGCAGAACAGAACTAGAATAAAAATAAGTAAAAGACTTAAGTAGAATAAGATAAGAAATAGGCAATAAGAATAAAAACAAGGCGGCAACAACAACAAGGCCTTTATGTTTGAGTCCCTGATGTTGTCTCCAAGTCATTGTGTTTGGCCTCTTTCTTTGACTGTTTGCACATGAGCTAGATGTGATCTTATCAAAGGCCACAGTCAAAGGTAAATGTGTTGAATCTTGTACTCGCTCATGTAAATGCCATATTTGCAGAAGCTTTGAATAACTGAAAAACTTCACATGCCCTAGTTTTTTCTTGTAAATATCTCTCCTTTGTGTCTTTACTTGCAACATGTACATCAGACACGCTCTATAAGATCTCTCATGGTGATTAAACAGATCAAAAAGTGGATCAAAGCGGACAGTTCTGGCCTGTGTTGTAATATCCATCCAGAGTTAACCAGTCAGAGTGATCCAGCAGAGACACTGCGTACCCAGCAGTGCAAACAAACCAATTGTCTGGGTCCGGTCTCCCGGGGAGCAAAGGTAGCTTTAATGTCTACTGCTGTTTCTGGGATGCAGGTCACAGTCCAAGTGATCTAACAGCCCGATGAGAACGAGACCAGAGGGACTGATAAACAGGTGGATGGACTGATTTACCTACTTATACACACTCGTACACGCACGCATAGTTCAGCGTGAAACATGAGCTCATCAGGACTTTACAAACACACTTTGTTGTGGAGGTTGACCTAAACCTTCTGTACTATAAATGTGTACAGTTTCTGGTACATCGTGAACAATACAAAGTCCAATTTTGTATGCTTCAAAGGGTGGGACTGCTGCATAGACTTCCTATAGTTTATTTATCTAAATGGAACATGAGCAGGGGATTTAACGTGCACTGCATGAACTGCGACTAATTTAGAACTTTTTGTACGAAATGTTCAAAAAACAATTCCTTGCTCTTTGCAGAATAATTACACATGACATGTCAAGGCATTTAGCACATGCCTACCGCATATACTCAATTGGATATCAACAGGTATGACAGGTTGAACGCTATACAACATTTGAAATGGTTGTTCTACATCGGCCTGCAAACCCATTTTAACTAAAACACTTGACATGAAAAATGCACCATTGAGAGGGTAATCAGTGGCAACGTTGCATGAGATCAGATTAACCCACTTTACTTAATAAGCAAAGGTGTTTGGGTTAGCTTTCCAATAAGCACCTTAGCATTACTTTGGCTACATACTGCACCAACGATCCAGAGAGCAAACACCCACTCTGACAGCTTCAAACTCAGTGCTGCTAGACGGTGTACTTCACTGTTAAGGGCCTTAGCCAAAAGAAGAGCTACAAGGTGCTAATTGCACCATAGAGCCGTTCAGATATCCCGATTTTGGTTTAAATATTCTGTGTTTATCACTACAAGCCATCCCTTTCACATAACCCAGTCATTTGATTCAAAATATTGATTATAGCAGCATTAAATATACTGATCCCACAACACTCTCATGACTTATTGAGCTACAATGTTGATCTACAATTTCTGTTATGCTGTGCTAGACATTCACTTGGTTTAGCTCTTGCATTATGCTTGCCCTGAGGAGTGACCATACGGCTTTCCAGTATGTACAAAAACACCAATTAGACTGCTCTGCATAGGTTTCCATACGGCTAACTAGATATCACATAAAAGAGTGCTGTATTCTCCAATATTCTCTCCAGTTATGGATACTTTGCCATGTAGATGACAGGACACCTGCGTACGTATAGAAAGGTTAAGCCTGGAGCTACACTGAGGGCTAAGGTAGTCATTAAAAATCTCCCATGACTATAGCTGCGTCTGAACTCAATGGGAGGAACCTTTAAAGGATGTGAACCATAAAGAAGCCTGCAGCCTCAACTGTGTGTTCATGCTTTCAAAAGCAAAACCTACAGCCTTTAAATTTAATGATGTATATATATAACCCTCAAAGTCAAGCAGCCTGAAAATTCCTAACTTCCTAATAGAAATGGGTCGTGTTCAGTTTCACTCCTCTGGTGCCGGGAATCGTATAAATTATGTTCACAGCTTTGCATAATTCTTCTACGGGGATCCTTTTTTCCTTTACTGGTATTTCTCTAGCTACTCATATTACTTCGTATTGCTGTTCCTGTCACTTAATTCAAATACCAGCACCACTTTCTCCTCCATGTCCAGTTGGTTTGTCTGGAGGGACCACAGGATCTCCGCTCTGTCATGCTCAACCACCCATTGTGGTGTTTCCCATCAGGAGTTCTGTCCTGCTATGTCTTCTGTTTTCTGCCTGCATCTTGCACACTCTCTCAGCTGAAGCCCACAGAGTCGTAAAATGTTTTCAGGTTCTGCAGTCTGGTCCTCTGAGCCTTGGACTCTTCAGACTCTTTCCCTGTGTTGTTTTTGCCATATGCATTTTCCCATATGCTCCTAAAGCACTGCCCATTTTTGGCTCCAGATGGGATAACACTTGCTTTGTTACTTCACTGCAGTAGTAAATGTGAGATACTACTAAGGAGTGTTTCCCTAACAGAACAGCACGGTACTTCAGATTAGAGATGTTCCCGTCCCATGTTCCCATTTCAGACTTGAGAGTGGAGTTGACAAGTGCGATAAAAAATACACATATAACTGGTGAAAAAACACTGATTGCTAACATTTTACCAGCTTTGACTAACAATACATTCTCCACTAGCAATGAATTCTTATCATATGATATTTTTCAGTAATAAATTACCTTAAATCCGTTTTAGAGGGCTAATAAATAAGGGCATTGTACCGGTGTATTGACTGGTGTACTCACCGTTAGCTGATACCATATTTTAGGGTGTATCAGAGACTAAACAACTCTAGTGAAGTTCAAGTTCTACCAGTAGTAAATGCAGGGACATATATGTCACATTAATGGGAACACCATGTACCTGACAGCTGATAATTACATAAGGATGAATACAAGATACCGAGGATCAAGGATTACAGCTTTAAACTAAGACTGACGGTTTGTTATCTTTTTCTAGGTCATTCCCCAAGGGATATTACAGTATGTCACAGGGGGGATAGTGTCATGAGGAAAAACCTATGGAAACAAAATAGGACAGACACATATTGCTAAGGTTCAACACTAGGCTAGACTTTTACTCTCCAGACCCTCAGCCTTCTCCTGATAGAAACAGGAAAATTGCAAAACTGGAGGCACAACCCATCTGGCTTTGAGGCCATGTAATAACTTGAGCACCAGGATTGCCAGCAGTGCTATAAACTGATGCTTGTTATGTTATCACAAATTACGCAATTACTTCTCCCAAACCTCCATCAACAGGCTTTCTTGACTGAACCAGTGTGGAGAAGACGATTGCAGTCTCTGGGGTAAACTGCTTGAAGGAACTACCACGGTATTGTGTAAGAAGCATGTTGTGCACAGCAAACACTGTCCAACCAACAATCAGGGCCAGACAAAGCGACAAAAACTAGTCTCATTCCTGAACCCTCTCCTCGCTTTTCAGGCCTACCCCAAGTCCAAACCTCCGTTGCCCCCCTCCTGCCCCTGGCACATGCAAAGGCCTGTGAATAGGCTGAGTGGAGTGTACTCATTATAGACGATTAGGTCCAAACACTTCCAAGCAAAAAAACAGAACACAAATTGAAAAGATTTGTGTGTGTCCAGTGTGTGTGTGTGTCTGGTGGTTGTGTTGAGGGGGCTTAACAAGCTTTCCTCTCTTTAAGCGATGGATGCAATGTGACAGGCAGAGAGACTCTATAGGCGCCATCTGTACATTGGAGGAACAAACTTGTTGCATCATGGAAACGCCATTCGAAGCTTTTAAATGTAAAAAAAAAAAAACATAAACGGTGAGAGGCATGCATACAGATAACTGTTTTCTATATCTGTTCTTTGTTCAGTGAACTATGGACAAAGTGTGTTGCTTAGAGACAGAAAAAAACCAATACACTAGATCAACATACCATCCATGTATGTGGATTTATATCTGCATCGCTATTACAGTATGGAGGCAAAACATCTTATAACAAGGCCACGCTATTTTGTTGTTGGCCAAGAATACCAGGCGTTGTATTTCCAATGAAACATTGAGGTAAAGGGGGAATTGTACTTCACCACCTATTTAAAGTTCAAAGAAATCCAACTTAGTATTTCCTTCCTTAGTGTTTCCTGGCACAAACCTAATGTGCCAAAACCATCAAAAAACACATCCCTGTCCAAACACTATTTTCCTTAGACATGGGGGGGAAGTATGCCATCAACTGAACAATACAAGTGAAATTGTCTCGGGTACTCTCAGTTAAAGAAACAATAGCCATACGTATTTTGTTACCGTTAACGGAAAGGCTGTGGTACATGTTTTATGGACACGGTACGGAAGCCCATTACTTCAAGGCCTCATTAAATGTCCTTAGCAGGTGGTAGGACTGGACAATGTGTTGTTATATCATGTAAACGGTCAACTGAACTGAAACAAACAAGTTGCTATTGAACTGTATCATGGAAATGGACCTAGTTTTAATAGTGCACAAACAACATATTTATAAGGTACAATGTTAGCCGTTAGCCAGTTAAACCATTAGACAACAGCTAATGCAGTACATAAGTTTTCACCCATTTCCTAGCTAACGGTAATATGGCTGAATGCTAACGTTAGCTGTTGGCTGTAGCTAAAGGGTATGTGTTGTTTTAACGTTAAATATGGTCACTTCTCCTTGCGGATTTTCATTGATGATTCCCTAAACATGATCAACTTCATAACAGCAATCTGACATTATAATAGCGTTTGAGCTTCCTGCCCTGACCGTGAAGTCAGAGGGAAATGGCTAGCATGTTAATATAGTCAATGAGTGAATCAGAGAATCACTGCAAAACAAGCTCATTCAGGATGCTAACGGTACCAAGAACACATAGCTTCGCATCAAGTGAATAATAGTGCCAAGTGAAAAAGTTAAATAAAGGTTATCAGTTTGTTGTCAGAGTTCCTCATTCTTCAGGTGACGTAGCTCTACTACTGTACAATGACAAAGGTACTGCAATCATAAAGTCTCATTTTAGCATCAGTTGCATACCTGGATAATTACCTTCCTTATATCAGGTCAGGCTGCATAGTTGCAGAGGATTGTAAAACAAGTCATTTGGGGGCCCGGCTTTCACAGATGGGTGAGGAGTGTCTTCAAACAAGTCAACCCCAGCAGCCTGCAAATGTGTTTTGACAGCAGGAGTCTCTGGAGCCACCGTGACGTGTGAAGTCGACACAGCGTCCTTTGATGTTTACTTTTTATATCATGTTCCAAGCTATTAATATTCACTGCTGTGCAAACCGCTTAACACTATTAATAATGCACCAGAGTTTTAGGTTATGAATGGATATATATTGTATGCAGAGAATATAGCATGATCTTTAATACTAACTTACAACAAGCAGCCTGTAGCTGATGTTGATGGGATTCTCACAGCTTTTGTTTCTCAAAGTTAAGACTATATTTCCCAGAAACACTTGCTTCTAGTTGTGAAAAGGATCACGCTTATCACTTATCCTCTTCCTCGTGTCAGCTTGGGGGAGTTTGCTTTCTTTTTCTATCACTATTTCCTTTTCTACCTGCTATAAAACTGTCTTAAAATGAAATGTGTTCCTTTATTGGTATTACAAAAACAACCCATGCCTGTGCTCTGTTCTTATAACGTACTGTATGTACCTGCCTATGAGTGCGAGGAGCCTTTTACAGACTCTGATCCAACTCCATTCCCCTGCCCTCTGGAATGACAAAAATGCCACAGTACGCTCTGATCTGCCAACCTGGGAGTTAAAGCTGCCCTGGAGATGCTGCTGAGCCCTGGCGCCGTAGATAAAGCACTACACAGAGCAGAGCTGTGTGCTGACAGTACTCGTGACAGCGCAGACACCTGTTTGATTCCCAGCTAGACTGCACCGTTTTATGAGTTGACACTCTACTTTTAAGCGCAAAGACGTGTGCAAAGCATTTCTGATATAATGAAAATAGCATTCTGACCACAGATGAGCAGATTTGACACTTATCACCTTGCTGTTTTTAAGTAATAAACACCTGCTTAACATTGTCTATCTGTAGCTTAATACTAAAAAAAAGTTAGAAAGTGATATTGATTCTCCCCTAATACTGAGGATTGCCAAGCCAAATACAAGTTCAAGGTTACAAAAAGAGGACAGTGGCGTGATCAAACACGAGCTGACATTTGAACACAGTTTGGAAACATTTTTAGACCACATCCAAATCTCTTGACTAGATCTACTTGTATTTCAAAATCACTCAAAGGCTAAAACTGTGTGTGTCAATGTACAAATGTGGCACGGAGGTGTCTGTAGCATTCTGATATATTTCCATTTACCACTTACGTCGTTAAAAGCCTGATGTCCTAAGTGCAAGACTCAGCCCATGAGCCTGTTTTTGGAGCATGCATGCCATTTATATATTATCAGTCTTTTTTTAAGGTGTAATGGCAAACCTTCTTGCTGCTGTGAGATTTATAGTTCGTCCACTTAGGATCCAGATTAAGTAATAAAAAAAAGCACTTCTCCTTACTGATGTGTCAGCATCACTAATGCAGCCTGTGTTACAGTATCACTTTTGCCTTACTTCCTTTCAACATGCCCTTAAAATTCTCTTTTAAAAAAAGTTATTATTACTCCTTCATGTCTTCATCGCTACATTTTGACATAAATAGGACACAATGTTCCTGAATGAGCCTCTGGGGTTTCACTGTCTTCCTACTGATCTTTTTCACACAAGTGGCATGTAGATGGAATTCATTTCAGGGATCAATGAAAAATTCATCACTCGCTCACTCAGTCCCTTTCTTCCACCCCTTTACGTACTTTTTTTTTTTGAAAGCAGAGCTGTAGTCTGAACTTCTCGCCCACATTTTCTGGAACCATCTTTCAAACACAAAACACCTCACGAGGAGCCCGCTCCCCACGGAGAATCAAAGCACCACAGATTTCTGTTTTGTTTTGGATTCTTACACTTCGTTCACACCTTGTCATACGAGCGTATTTGCACTGGGCCTCTGACCGTGCCAGCCTGTAATAATGGAGCAAAACAGCATCTGCTACTCATAACAAGCTCACCTCGCCTTCATGAACTTCTTTTACTTTAAGAAAAAAAAAACGCTGTGCTGATCCCCCACATTGATGCTCCAAAGTTTTTTTTAAATCTTTTGTTTACCCCTGAAGGCTTAATAAATACCCAGTATAATCAAGCTGAGTATAAAGACCTAATGGTAATCCCAAACCAAGATTTAATCACATCCCATTCTGTTCCTTTCACCCCTTCTTTAGTTTATTTCTTAGGACGTACAGTCTTAAGATATTGTCCACATGTGGATTTAGCTTTTTACAGACTGTGCCCTCTCACATTGTTCAAAATGAGACTTTACAAATGTGATTTTTGTATTTAAGCTGTTCCCCGTTGTTTTGTTCTGCTGCTGAGGGGAAAAGGTCAGGGCTCAGCTTAATCCTTCCACATACGAGAACAAGCAGGAATCAAATCCAAAGAACGGCTGGAGATGAAATCCTTAACAAGCCACACAAAAAAGAGGAGAGGGTGGGGGTGATTAGAAATACCTCGACAGCCAGTGCCTTCTGTTTAATTCAAGATATGAGCAATTTTAAATGACTCTTAAAAGCAGCTAGCAGTCAGTCTTTATTAGACTTCATTAGAGGTACTAACCTGTGCTTAAATAAACATTAAATGAGCTGCTTTTTTTTTTTGCCTTTCTCTTCCTTTGTCACGTTTTCATACCGGTGAAATATGGTTGAATTTATTCCAGAGAACAGACTTAGCACCATAATCCCTTCCCACATCCTGACCTTAACCTTTTCTGGTGATTGTGGAACTTGACAGGATGTCAAGAAAAAATACCCACTCCTGTTACATGCCCAGTTAAAAAAAACTTTTTTTTCACTAAAATCTGGCCTTCTGGCCAAGGTTTTTTCATGGTTTAGAACAGGCTGGACAGCCTACACTTAAAAAAACACTCATAATAACTCATTTAGTCACATCTCGTTAAAGTCCTGAATAAACTTAAAGCTAAACCATCGAGGCACCAAACCTCTAGAGATGAACTCCCTACACACTTCATTACCTCCACCAAGGAGGGTATTTTTTCCTAGTCTCGTATGTTTGTCAACAAGATAACAGACAAACATGTGGCCCAGATTTGATTTAACTTTTAAACTTTGAGCTGAATACACAAGCAATAAATTAGACCAAATTGTAACATGGGTTGTCCTAATAAAAGCATTTAAATATTATCATGAAAATCAAATTTTCAGCATAAATGTGTTTGATAGCAAGCAGCTATGTTCATGATTGTCTATTTCAGTCTAATCATGAAATATTTGTACATATGTACATGATAATAAGAAAGTTTTCTGGTTTTCACAACTGTTCGTTTGGTTAAGTCAAATGTAAAGATGGTACAACAACATTTGAAAACGTTCTTATGCTATAAATATATATCTAGATATTCATAGTGGTTGTGTTTGCAGATTTGCACATCATACAGGTATGGACTTTTGGCATTTCTAGAGGTCCGCAGTCTCCGACTGCCTTTCTAGTTGACAATTAATTGGAAGCAAAATCTCCCCTTTTGGACTTTTCCACTTTAAGTTTCCTATTAACTAATGAGCCGCAGACTTAGAAAGCCTTTGCAGCCTTTGTTGTCAAACTTTATCCACAGACCAATTTATCTCCTTAAAACCAGACTGAACTGTCTCATTCCTTGAAAGTAACATCAGCTTTTTCTATATTAAGATGTATCTCCTTGTCTGCTAGAAGGCATCGTTATCAAGTTGGCACCCACCCAGCTCACTGTGACAAATGGTGTGAACATTCACCAGTGAGAGCGAACGATATAATCCTCAACATAATGGTTTACAGTGAAACATGTGTGGCGACAGAGGGGTCAACACTGGCTTTAGTCTGGTCACGTATGCCAGAATAAGTCGTAAACAGCAGCTGTATTGTGACAAATGAAAAAAAATGACTTAATTTAAATCTAGTCACAAGGTCTATTCTTCTTATGCTATATGTGGCAGTAATGTCTCAGTCCCAAGGAAAAGGGGGAAAAAGAGGAACGCCATGCCATAATAGATGAAATACTGAATAATTCACAATCTGTGAAGAATTGAGAGGGCACTGAAATTATGCCAACAAGTCTCACTTTGTTGGGCCACACTTTCTAAGCACTCACTGTTTCACAGCCATTAAAGGGTATGAAGTAATTTTGAATAATTTTGAGCGTTCAGGAGGAATACTTTATCAATGGAGCAATTGTGACCAACTGAAAGGGATTTGCAGCAGCTAGCTTGCAGGTTAGAACAACAGTGGTGTTCATGAATGGATGTGAAAGAACATGGTGGGTCAGTTAAACGCCTGTTAATCATTGAACATCAGTGATGTTGTTCTCTAAAGGTGTAACGGAACAAGGGGTACCAGGCATGTTACACTATGTTTAGTGTGCTGCTTTTAAGAGCAGGATAAACCCACTTGAACTCCCAGCTGACCCACATATGAGGGATGCATTTATATAGTAACCTATAGACCATAAACTGCTGTTAAACTGGTGTTACAGGAAGATAGAATTTGTTTTAACATTCTGTTTTATATTAACTTCATATGAGTAATTCTAGTAAAGCAATCATCCAGGACAAAGTGCTTCTGTCCACCAGTTGATGCTTTGTTTCATCTCATTGTGAGGCTCCCCTCAGCAGACAGTCTGCTTACTCACCCACTTTGAACTGGGACGTCTTGTCGTCAGGGTTTGCATGCTCCTTCACCAGCATCGAATGCAGGATGCCAAAAGAGTTCTGGATCCCGAAGATGGAACCATTGCACCAGGTGGCCGCAAAAACCACCAGCCAGCCGTAGCCTCCTTCAGGTGGGGTGAATCCGGCTCCGTGACCGGGCTTCTCCACCTGGACCGCGTCGGATTCAGACGCCGGGGAGAGAGGTGGCTTGCCCCCGGCCTCAATCAGCTGCACGCTGCTGTCCTCCTGCACGATTTTACACTCGCTTCCAGCCGCCTGGTCCTCGTTGGTCTTGTCTGCTTCTTGGGGAGCATCTTTCTGCTCCGTCTGAGGATCTGCAGCTGGCTCCTTCGTCTGGGACTCTCCGCTGGACGGCTGTGCTGGATTGTCTAACCCGTTGATCCCCATGCTGTCTGCTCTGGTGGAGAGGTTACTGTGGGCACTTGGCGCACATGCATGAGATATAGGTCACTGACATAAGAGGACCAATTTGAATAGCAGATTTGATTGGCTACCTGTCAAAATGTGCGAGACAGACGGTCCTCAAGCTTCCTACACGCGGATTGTAGCCCAAGTCTGAGCGTTAAGTTGACTGAATAAACCCAAACCTGCAAACGCACATTGTGTCATTCTGGTCGGAGGTCTGTATTTTTCCAGGAAAAATCAGGCACCGCCTATTTCTCCTTTACATGTGAGCTGCTGTGTCTGTGAACAGCCTATAGAGACTGAGACCATGTATTTACTTTTGCTGGCTTCCCCGCTCGGTGCCAAAAAGGATCATCAACCTGTGAAAAGGTCCGCTCCGCCTCGAACCCGTGTTGTGCTGTCATACAGTCCGCGTACGGTCCACAACATCCGCCGGTGATAAGAGAAACGATTAGGCGGCCCTGCTCTTTCATCTGTTATCTTTACACGCTGTAAATGTGAAATAGGAAGGCCCGTGTGGGTCCCAGAAGCTGTACCGACTCGTGAGTGTCAACAGAGCTTCGGCCGTCATTCAACGGCTCGCCCCCGCCTCCTTTTCCCGGCGGATGGACGGTTGGAGCCAATGGCGGAGATTCGGTACACTGACGCAACAGTTGTGGGACGAGCTTAGACTCCGTGTATCTTCGGATTCACGGAAAGACACGACAATTCTTTGCTTCAACCTCCCCTGGCAAAGAGCATAGAAAGACTTTTGCTTACTTTTACAAAGACTTAGAGGCTGTGAGGCTCAGACTGCACTGATACCAAGAATACACCCTGATCTTAACCGTCGACGGTGACGGTTAGAAAGGGCAGATTTGAGAGAATGAGTTAGCATATAGTCTAAAAAGAAGGGATAGGGTTTGGTGTTTAGATACATATTTAGCCGTCAGAGCTCCCTATCCACTTAGCGTTGAAAACATGGCTATCATTAATCAAAGAGGCTATTTTAATCTAAATCTAAATAAATCATTTCTGGTCTCACGTCAGCTAAGTTCTGTGTACACTCTCTAATGGCTCAAAATGTATATTAAAACCGGGGTTGTCCAATTAACTAAGTAGGCTTATTAACCAAAACTTGTGAAAAGCAGGCTACATTTAGCCTACTCAAGTAGCCTACAAGTCTTAGTAAAAGTACCTGTTGCTACATTTTTGGGGAATATGTTATTTTTTATTATAATGTATTTATACATTTTTAATGTAATTACTTGACATCTGTAGCAGTGGTGGAGGAAGTATATTTAGATTTTTTTTTTGCTACAGTAAAGTAAAAGTACCAGAATTCAAATCCTACCTATAAGATAGTATAATACGGTCAAGGCTATAATGCTGACAAAGGCCGACTTCATATCATATAATTGGATTATTATTACTTCTGGCTGAATGTGTCAGCAGCAGCATTTTACTGCTGTAGCTACTTTTTGCAAGCTGGTTTAATTTAAAGCCTATTAGTTTATCATATTTAAAAACCTGATATGTTTTGTAGGCTATGTTTTTTTCATCTACAAAGCAACTAATTGCAGATGTGAGACATATGATATGATCTGATAAGTAAAATATTTTTGTGTAAGTATAATATTAACTGCCTAAAATGTAGTATAAAAGGAAAGAAAAATCAAGCCCACCCTTACACAGTACTCTTTGAATGCTGCTCACAAATGTATGTATCAGTATTAATCTGCATGAAGTACATTTTACTGATCTACTGATGTATGATTAATTACAATACAATGTAATGATGCAGTACAGAATTACAATTAAGGGCCCTGCTTTGTAAATATGACCTCACATGGAACGATAAAAGTATTATGAGTTTAGAAATTAAAAGCACTCATTAATGAGACTGCCTCCTTTTATAACACAACATGTCTTACTTACGGACTGTTAAAGCACAACTGTTTATAAGCTGAATTTAGGCTGGGTGATAATCATGTGTTTCTAATTATGTAGGTCAACCGTACAGTTTCCTGACAAAAGATGCTCTGCCTTACTGAACAACTACATGAAGAGGGAGCGATGGGACCACAGAGAAAGAGTCTCCAGGCACAGATAATTACAGCCAGAGAATTTCACACTTCATTAGTGTTTTCAAGTGAGTGAGCAACAAAAAAGCAACTACATAGTAATCGTCATTGATATGCCAAGAATTTTTGATATTAAAGTTGAGAAAACAAGTTTAACAATACATTGCTATTTTCATGTAAAGACTATTTTAGTCCTCTGTTTTTTTTTCCTGGCATGAAGAATAAAACAAAATCAAGTCAGCTGATTTACAAGTCCATTAGTTTTAATAAGAGCCTAAAATAGGAAAGAACCACAGTTACATTTTTCCCAAAGACTCTCTGTGGGATTTCTGCTTTATTTTCACACGTGAAAAACCACTATTGACCACTGAGTGGAGCTACAACTCTGTGTAAGAGGGTCTGTTCAGGATCAAAATGATTTTTAAAAAAGGTGGGAGGTTACATTTGACATTTGGCACAGTTTATTCAAAGCGGTTTTTGTTAATATGTTGCTTTGTAAAAAAAACCTTAACATGCCGATTTCTCAATGCTTGTTATAGTCTATTTTAGATTACATAACACAAAATTGTCATATTTTTAAGTACTACATAGGGTTTTCTCATTGAAAAATTGTATCAAATGCATCAATGAGGAAAAACTTCTTTAGTTTCAGAGGCATTGTGCCTGCTGGCACTGTTTTACGCTGTCACATCTGTAACAGCTTACTTGGGAACTTAAATTGAACCAAACCATTGTTAATGTAATTAGTAACACTTGTGCCTTTGCTTCAATGAGAGGTAAAACATCCGCAGGAAAGTAAGGCCTGTTAAGTGGCTTCAAGTGATACAGTTTCTTTTTCGTCAAGTTGGGGCCACAGTTAATCAGTCATTGGTGCAACAGCTGCTATTTTACTTTAACTAATTGTTACTGTTTAAAGAGTCACTCTAATTTAATATTTAACTCACCAAAATTACAACACTTATAGAGAAGTTACAAAACAATTCAGAGTATCTCTTCATCAAACATAGAACAGGTGAGATATTAACCACCAGAAACCAGCTGCAGTGTGGACATTTAGTTAATCCTGGATGTAATCAAGTTTACGATGAAACCATAACTGTAGTTTTGGTCACTTAACTCAACCTGAGGGATTTGTCAGTTTCCCTACATTATACAAATTCCAAACTGTAACACAGCAGTACAACATTAGCCTTTCGATAACTGCATTTAAGCTTGCCACCATGAGTGTGGTGTCAGAGGAAAAAAAGCCGGCCATGTGAATGTGGTGACAGCCACATAGTGCGGTCAAAATGAATCTTGTCTAAGGTGGTTGAATAGATTAAAAAGGAATGAGCACCTTTCATCACCTAAACTAAACTTAATATCCCTCAACACTGCTGGAGGTTCACTTCAGCTGGTTGGATTTTAACTGAACTGAACTGAAGGATGTCTCTGTTTACCAGCCCACTCTACATGTTCAACATCATTTAGAAATCCCACAAATTTGAAGTGGAGGTAGGAATGCAAAGCATCATCATCATCCGATGGAGCTGCTTCATCATCACAGGCCTGTTTCAGATTATCCCCTCGAGGAACAGCATAAATCGCATAGCCCACTCTGGCTCCACAGTGTTTTTTAACTAAAAATAGCATTTCACACAACTTCACAGAGTCGGGTTTTGAGACTGCCCTGGGATTCCTTTTGAATGAAGTGGGGGTCACAGGTCAGGGGGATACAGCCAATGGTAGTGCTTCCTGTTTAATTTGGAATACTTCAACTCCTCAGAGAGGTGTGGGCAGGAGAGGGAACGCGCATCTGTGAGAGGCCCACACATTTCTTAAACACTATGATAAGTGTAACGCTGAAAGATGAAGTCTAGCTGAGAGAGTCAATGTGAAACTAAAGTTTTTTTTAGGAGGAATTTCTGGCCTGAAATGACTGTTATTTGTTGGAGTTAAGACATATACGTTTGTTGAATTTCTCTAGAACTTGTGGTATCTACAATCAAGTGATGTTGGTGGCGGTACGTGCAGGTTGTCTGGCACATGCTCAGCGGCATGCTCAAACACGCTGCGGTGGTGGGAGAGAGAAAATGCACTAGCGGGGAGTCATTATCTCAAGTAGTGCAGTATGACTCACTCTCAGTGGCTGCCTTCGTTTCTCGGGGGCCTAGGAACTTCGGTGTGTATAAAACCTCAGCCTGTCACTCGCAGTGGAAAATTATATACAGTGAAGACTGTCTTCTTGATGATGTCGCCCACTTTGAAGATAACTAGAGAACTGTGCTCACTGTCTTCAGCTTTACTCAAAGAAGACAAAACAGCAATATCAGTGGTACAATCTGAGCGCAGTGACTGTATGTGTCTGCCTCCTGTCTGAGCTTGGTTTCACTTGAATGCAGAAATTCATCAGGGCTTTACCAGCCTGTTCATGATCATGAGTGCGACTAAACAAAGAGTGGCCTATTAGTCACAGCAGCTCTGCAAATCATAGGCCACACACATATGCCAAGAGTTCTGTTGTTTTTCTTACTGATGATAAGTGATAAGGATGTCATACTTAGAGCCAAAAAATACATAAAAATTTGTGGTCATCATTTAAAAATATTCTCATCATCTTCCCTTATTTGAACAAGAGATAAACCCTTTTGTTTTCTGATGTAATCCTACACCAGTGTGAGAGTTAGTCATCAGAGCTCACTAATACAGACAGAATGTAACCCTGGGCTCGTTCCGAATATTGAAACATCTTAAAGGGAAACCACATACGATGTTTATTGGTCACAGACAAATTCTGTGATCACCCACTCATTCACGAAAACACTGACACACTTCTTTAAAACCTAATTAGATCTCCCGGTACTCCAACAGTTAAGTGTGAGTGCAACACAGTGGAACACAGCTTACAACTTAATGAGCTTTATGGAGAAAAATGACGGCATTCACTTGGACAATTAAATACAGTCTAACTAGGCTAATACTGTGCTGGAAATGTGAGAAAGTCTGCCTTTAATAAGTAAATACTTGGACCTCAATGTTTCTGGAAAGGGATTGTGTGGCTCAGGAATGAATGTTGACATGAATCATTCAGACTTGTGATAAGTCACAGCAACCTGTACCACCCAGTTCCGGGCAGGTTGGAGAAACTTATCAGCTCCCGGCTCTGTGGTTAGGAGGGGCAGATGGGGGTGTTGAGATGGTTGTCTAATGCAGTTAAAACAACCTGAAGCTTACAAGTGGAAAACTGCAGAAATGAGGGTAGACCTGAAGAGAGACGGAGAACATGTGCATCTCAGAATTTTTCACCAAGGCGTGTAGCATTTTAACTTATTATAAATACATAGTTAAGACCTACAATCACTTATTATCAGGCTTTTATGGAATGGAACACGGCAAAAAACAGATTTAAGTACAGCCATGCTAGCAGCTCTATGAAGATGTACCTCGCACACAGCTGCTTTGAGCTACATGTTAGCATCAGCTTGTCAACATGCTCTTGATGAGGATGCTAACATGCTAACGTATACCTGATACAATGTTTTATAAATCACTGTGTTCTTTATAGTAGCTGTGTTAGCTGGCTAACATTTTGCTAATAAGCACTGAAACAAAGCTCAGCTAATGCTAATGGGAATGTCTTTAGTTTTCAGGTATTTTAAAACCAAAATATGGACAAACTAAACATTTTATGCTAATGATGGAGCTAGATATAAAGTCAGTAGATTGCTTAGGGTTGTTTGTCCTCAAGGGAGATACAATTCTGCCTTAAATTATATGTCAATCATGAGGTGCAGTTTAGCTCAATCGGTGGAGCAGGTAGCCCATGCAGAGACAAATCCCCGACACATCGGCTGTTGTTTCGACCCTGACTCGCTGCCCTTTGGTGCATGTCGTCCCCGCTCTCCTCCCCACTTGACTGTCTTCCCTTACTGTCCTATGAAAAAGGCAAAAGGACAAAAAAAACTACATGTCATTCGTCCAATAGTTGACAACATACAAGAATTTTATCAGTCCCACTTTGTAGATGTTGAAATAGTTGATGAATAAAAACTTTGACCTGCTGGTGGCATTAGGTTAATAGTCAATGTATTACAGACACAATTAGGATTCATCCTCAGGGCACCATGGATAACGGTTCCAAATTTCATAGCAGTCAAATCAATAGTTGATGAGGTATTTCAGTAAGAATCCAAAGCAGTAGACCTCATGGGGGTGTTTAAGGAAAAGTCTGGGGATTTCTAAAGTTAGTGGGCTTCATCCTCAGGGGATAATGAACGTGTATACCAAACCAACTGTAATCAGTTTAATAGTTTCAGTCTGGGAAGAAGTCTCAGATGTTGGACCGACCCGCCAACAGAAAACATACGGGTATATGAACACTATTTAGAAATTCCTGGGAACTATGATCCCCTATCATCGGAAATAGGGGAGTGATATCAGCCTTATGTAGTATGATCAAATAAAAATTCCAGTGTACTTCTCCATTTAGTCCACTGAAATGTGTGCGTCATCTTGCCTTTTCGATGCAACTTAGCCTTTGCGTATATGAATACAAGGAGCAATACGTATTGAACAAATTTTATAACAGTTTTTCACCCTGGGCACGTCCTTTTCCAAAGTCCGCCCAGATCCTCCCTAATGAAGAACAAACTTTACAATTACCTTGTAACAGAGGACTTGTAATTTCTTCACCCATGACTCACCAGCACTCCCTCTAAGCAGTCACATAGGGTTAGACACAATAAGAAAGAATGCACAGCGTAATTGTTGCAACATAACAAACATCCGCTGCACTTGTGCATTCATTTAGCGTTTGAGGTAGTTGATGGATTAGTATGTTTAAAAGCTACACTAAAGTTAAGTGGGTCAAAATCTATGTTTTGGTGTTGTTTAGCTTTTCTGACCCATTCAATCTTAATCTGTACGAATATGTATACAAGGAGACAACTCTACAAACACTTTACATGACTCTGAACCTCATTTCTTCCTGACTAAGTACATAAAAGTTTGTATAGAAACAGTATAAATCTGTACTCCACTTCCTGCTGTGTAATTTATGTTGCCGTACGTTTAAGTTCTTCTGTGTTTATTTATCTCCTAATAATTCGATTTCTGTATCTTTTGAACATGTTATTAAAACATGTCGCCTTCATATGAACATATAAAGTTGATTTGTACATGCAAGTTCACACTCTCACAACCCCAATCTAATGTTGTTTGCTTTATGATTTTAATGTTGGTGAGAAACTTTTATTTGCACATCATAGACTAGACACTGTTTCAACTCCAATTTAAAAGGAACCATCAGGGTTTTAGTGATGCGGGACGAGTAATTTCTTTGAGTTTTGAAGTTAGACAAAGGAAGAGGCCTCTTCCATGGTACTTTCCTCTGTTCTGAACAACACGGGCACTTTGAAAAAGAAAGAACTCGCCTACTTTGCCAGCTTCACCCCATAAAAGGACCAGAATGGAGAAAGAATTTATCGTTCCCCTCAAGCCTGTCACAATGGGGGCCACAAGAGTTAGGAGGGGGGGTCCATAATAAACACACATGCATGCATTCTTGACCCCCCGCTCTCAAAGGCACACATAAACACGCACTGATTTGACCTTGTGTGCTGTTTATTTCAACAACAACACCTGCAGAGTGTGCAGGAAGTTTAGCTCCTAAAGAAGTAATCAAAAACAGGCAGCTACACCTTCGGGTTACACAAACACATACTGCAACAAGCACATGCATGCCTGCTGATGCTGCTCAGCAAATTAAAATGCCGAGCAGCACACGGGCACACTGTGCGTCTCCCCCCACTACACCCATTCCCGACACATTCACAGAAAAAATTCCACGCAAAGAAATAAAGTTTAAAAAAAAAAAGACCAAGAAAGTAAAGGAGGCGAGACGTGAAAAAAGACAGAAGGAGGAGAAAGGCATGAAAGAGAGAAAAGGGCGGGAGAGGCACTGAGGGGAGAAAATGAGGGGGTGTCGAGGAGGAGGAGAGACTCTGAGGGAAACAACTTAAGACGGTGAGAACAGAGGGAGCACACATTCACAGCAGACAGAGTGGGAACAAGAGCAGAAGAGGGACTAAGACTTGAATTTTCTATCACCAACAAACAGGTAACGTAGAACAATTTTCTTTCTGTACTTTGAGGTTGATGTTTATAGCTATGGTGATGTGGGGAAACCAGATTCAAACACCAGACAGAAGCATTTAACAGCATGAGAAACCTTAAAAGTATTATGTTTGTGGTAAACTTGACCAGAGAGCATAAACTGAAACCATTTGTACTTTGATACAGTTGTGTGGTTCCCACAGACCTCATCTGGCTTTGTGCCAGGAGACAATGAAAGTGCTGATGGGGTCACCCCAATAGTTGTATTTTCTCTTGCAGCACTCAGCATTTATTTATCTAAAGCAGAGGATGGAAACCAGAACCGCAAATATTTGGTAATAAACAATGGCATTTCCGAGCCATAAACTTTAGTAAAACAACATCCTTGACAGCAAGCTTAGAAATTAAGTTTGTCTTAACAAACCTTTTTGTCACATGTCAAAAGGGAGATTAAAAAATCCTATCATTATCTCTTATCCTCAGTAACACTGTGGAATCCTTGTTTTGTAGCCACACTTGTGTCTTGTGTAACCAAGTTCTGTATTTTGTTTCATGTGTTTTGACATATCAACCACAACAATGACTTCAGCTTCTTGATTTTAGTTCCTTTATTCTACTTGTAATTCCTTGTTATGATTGGCCTCCTGGTATAGTGTTTAATAGAGAAACAATGACCAATGAAGAGCCTATTTCCAGACTTATGCTGAATGGATAAGCCTACAATTAACAGTGTTTGTGATCTATTTCTGGCTTCTTATCATTTGTCATTTCTTCCGATAGATATGGCGTCACTGTGCAGGAACCTGACAGCTCTTCTCCTTTTTCTGACCACCTCCCCGCTCCTCCACTCCCACCTCTTCACTCACGCGGCCTCTGCTTCCCCTCCCGTCACTCATCATCGCATCAAAATTACCGCCTTCGGTCCAGATTACTATGAAGATGCCGACTACACCGACAGCATCAGCTCTCCTCCTGATGTAGTGTCCTCCAAGAGGACCACCCTCCTCCAGCACGAACCGCCGCAGCCCTGCCAGTACGACCCCTGCTTGGAGAATCAGGATCCATGTCAAAGTCTTGCGGAGAAGACTTTGTGCCTCTGTCCTGGGGTCAGTAGGTCTGATGAGCCTCCTCATGCACCTCGCATCAAAGTGCTGCAGCAAATCAGTGCAGGGGCTGACAGTGGGAAGATAGAGGTCCTGTGGTGTGCCCCATCTTCTGTGGTGTCTGAGTACAGGGTGGTGATTGAGGGAAGTGAAGGAGACGCCCTGAAGTTTAAGGAAGTTTCCCGCAGAGGTGTGATCAGATCTGTGGAGGTTGGGACTAAGGTGTGTGTAGAGGCGGTGAACAGCGCAGGAATAAGCAGCCCCTCAGATTTCTCCTGTGAGCGATTCAACCGTCCTGATTCTCCGGAATATAAAATGTTAGCCGGGGTCATAGGAGGAGGAGTCGCCCTCCTTTTAATTCTCATTATTGCAGCTGTGATCATCTGGAAGTATCACATGCATAAAAAGGCAAAGGGAGACTCCACTGATGGACTAGGAAACCCTTCTTACAGCACAGAGGGAACCCTGTGATCCTAAGCAAAGACAATCCATCACAGTCACACTGAACAGACCTGCTGAGACAGGATCTCAACGGGCCTCGAGACAGGAACAGCATTATGGTGTAATCACGAACAAAACCAAATCTATGCTGGTTTTATGACTGATTTTAGTATTCAGAAGCTGTTTACACTCCCGTTTCAAGGGCTATTTAAACATAATGGGATCAAGAAGAGTGGCATTCATGGAATAACACTAACAAATAGGTACTTCTGTTACTTTGTGGTATGAACTCAAGGTTTATTTGCTGGCAAATTTACCTTTGTACATTTAATATAGTGTCTGTTTTTGTTGTATCATTGCTGGATTTGATTGTAAATATATGATTTGTTTATGATTTACATACTGACCTGAACATTTGTAATAAACTAAAACTTATTTTAATAAAAACTGTGTTAAATGTCTGGGTTCAATTGTGCAGAGGATCAATTTCTTGAACACACAGCAGCAGAGTGATAATTTAAGAAAACAAAATCAACCTATTGTGTCTTAATTTGTTGTAGGGCCACCACAAGCCATGAAAACAGCTATTATGTTCCGAGGGAAGTAGTTAAATTTAGCTTACTCAAGGGACTGAACAACAGCTGCACAAAAATGTCTAACAGATGATGATTTTGGTTGACATTTGGAGACTGTGGGGGGCACAGCATATAATCCATCCTAGAAACCCTTATCAAACCATTCACTGACTTCTTGTGTTCATTATTTCATTATTTAAGCATCTGATTTGGTGATTTCTCCTCTCTTTATCAACTCTATCCATCTTTGTGCTCTTGTTAAAAGTTTTGAAAATAAAAAAAATTAATACGTATTCAGTAACAACAACCTTTATTTTTATAACAAAATAAAGATAGTTTTTCTTTACTTAAGTATTTATATTCCATGTTACATTAGAATTATACTCCACTACAGGGAAATATGGTTCTATTTTTCCATAAACTTTAGAGCTTTCATTTATTCTTTAAATATGAAGATTTTACAAACAGACAAAAAATATATATCATATTTATGAACACTAATATATCAAATGACATGACACTCTGAAAGGGGCCATATAAATATTGAGTACTTTCATTTTTTAAACTAGTATATATCGCTAGTAATACTTTGCGTGGTCTTTTGAATACAGTATATGTTGCTTTAATACATTTTGTTTTCATTGAGTTACTACTTTCACTATAGGTTCTGAATCCTCCATCTGATATTTAAGAAACTATAACTTTATATTCTCAACTTTTATTTTGAAGGTCCCCAAAACATACCATTAGCAGGATATGGATTTTGATTGGCTAACGGCTGAAGTTCATCAAGCTTAGTCCCGCCTTCTGCCTGCATCTCATCCAATAATTTGTCTTTAAAGATATGCGGAAGAAGATGCTTGTTTTTAACGTACGGAACTACCGTTCATGCCTAAAGCTTTTTACATCCAGGATGGCCAGCACAGGTGAGTCTGTTATCACTTCACTGAATGAAACAGGTATCATTGAGATCACTGCCAACTGTCCGAATTGTATGAATGACGTCCGATACGTTCAGGAAATTTCTAGGCTCGGCTTAATAGTTAGCTAACAACACATGTCAAGTTAACTGCGTCACTTAACATTTCCTACAACTTACACAAGTAAAGTTGCAGTAACAGAAGCTAGGTCCTCAGTTATTTGTTTACGCCAACTACCTCAAATAGTATAACAAGTTTCACCTACAAATGCATATTTTGTTGGAAAAACATACTTTTGTCAAAATATTCAATTTTTGCTTTCTTAATATGCATGGCGTAATGATTCAGAATGACTCAGCAGACAATAAGGGTGGAGTATCCTCACCTACCTGTATCCTCAGGGAATGGCAGCCTGTTGTGAAGCAAATATGGCGTGTAAGTGTTTGCATCATGTTACCTGTTACATCAGAGACGAGTGGGAGCATGAAACCTATTCTCATTTTCACACACAAATATGTATAAATAATGAGGTGAAACCAGTTCTGTCTGATTTCCTCCCTTAATTCAATATCATCAGTTTCTGATGTAATCCTGGTGCTTTCTTTTCCCTCAAATTCAAAGTGTGTATAACATAACATCCCATAATGCTGTGGCACCAGCTGTAACTGTATGCATTTGGCCAAACGTGGAGACACTGGAATTTTATAATAACAGAAACGAAAACATTGTGTTTAATGTGGATTGTATCACAAAGCTTAATAAATGATACATATTTCCCCTGTTGTTTGTCCCTGATAATCACAGGTATGCCCACTCTTGTACCTCAGTGTACAACAGTAGTCGGTTTTGTTTGAAAGGCATGTTTAGTAGGCTATAATGGTAATAAAATATTGTGTCAGGCTGTTTTATTACTTGAAGCCCAACCTGTGTTTGAAAATCTGAATGGTGCAATTTTATGGGAGAATTCAACCATGCCTTATCTTATCATTTTCAGGCAATGCGGAAATCTCCTATGAGAATCTGAAAGCGCTTCTGGGAAAGAGCCAGAATCTTCTTTTGGTGGATGTCCGAACCAAAGAGGAAGTGGATAAAGGACATATTCCAGGGTCCATCCACATCCATGGTGAGCTTCTACTGAATTTATTTAAATCTAGCCAAAATAAAACCAAAATTGAATCATCACATACTGATCACTAAATGATCCCCTTTTCCCACAGTGTTAACATGTATTAAACACATTATGACCTAAGTTCTCAATGGTGTTATACATGCTGTAAACGCATCAGTGTATTGAAATCTGTTATTTTGCAGGTTCTGAATGTATTGCATTAGATGTAAGTGTTTATTTATAATTTATTTGATAAAGTAATTTTTCTGCCTCCTTCTCGTCCTCTGTTTGAACTTTCAGTTGATTCAGTAGAGGCTGCTTTTGCAATGGAGCCAGAAGAATTCAAGGCCAAGTACGGAGTAACCAAGCCACCGTTGGATGCCCCTGAGCTGGTGTTTCACTGCCAGATGGGAATGCGAGGGGGAAGGGCCACAGACAAGGCCCAGGACCTCGGATACGTGAAGTAAATAAGTTATTGGTTACCATATATAATACACAAGTACAGCCCTTAAAACATGTAGCCTTAGATTCCTACATTGATAGCCTTTAATGTTTTAAGATTTGTCATATGCCTATAGAACAATTTCCTCAACAAAACGAGCTTTGACTGTATATCAATGTTACTTTTTCTTTTGCTCTAAAACGTGTACCTCTGTCTTCTGTTTCAGTGCACGTAATTATAAAGGAGGATACAAGGAGTGGTCTGCCAAAGAGGGAAATTGAGTCATGTTGAAGACAAAGCCTCATCTATATTTATACAAATGACAATTGTGAAATCTAGACAGACAAAATAGAGAAACATTTTTGTGTTTTTTATCTTGTGATATTGTTTTGTTTTCATAGGCTGTATCATTGTTTTTAACATGCTTAAATAAAGAAACTTGAATTATGTTATCTACTCAGCTTTACATGTGTTTGTGGGTATTATCTGAACATGTCTGCTGACACTTTAAAGACATGACAATAAGTTTATTTTCTGTGATTACATACATATGGTGAAGCATCGATTCAGTACACTTAGCAATTAGGCAATGCTATAATATATTGGAAGAATTAAAAATAAATTATATAAAAATTAATTATTATATAAATCAAAGTATAAAGAAGGACTTTCTGATAAGACACAAGTTATCAATTTGATTAAACTGGACTTGTTGAATCTGGAGTCATTATCTCTGTATTTCTAAATACATGGCTATGGGCCTGTTTTCAGATGCATAATTACAAAGGTCGAATAAATGTAAATTGTTCAAATTTCAAATTGATTTAGAGATAACCTTTATTTAATTATTTATTAGTTTATTTGTCAGGGACAATCAAAGACATTGTGACAGGTTACAGTAACATGAGACATATGTACTGCATATAGGGTTCTAGCAAAGGCTAATTTGCAACCCCTGTCCCTGGTTAGGCTTTTCTACTAAAAGGTCAGTACAAATCATCATTAAATAGGGCACATACTTAAGTTGCATTCTCATACATGATTACAAATTTAAAAAATACACATTACAAACATTTTAAAAGTGACCCATGAATGTATGCGTGTATGAAGTGTATATTTTCCTCATCCCACTTGTAAGGTATTACCAGTGATTACACATACTTTACAGCGATGTCAGCTATGACATGGGATGTAGAAAGGTTTTGATTATTTAGCAGGAAAACTGTGCCTAGTGATACACCGCGCGCGTGCCAATCTAAACGCCAATGTAGCGCGCGCGCACATGCCAGTCCAATTGTTAATTTTCCGAAGATGGCCAGAGAAATACAGCAGGTAATTGTTTCAGTTTGGATATTTCTAGCCAGAATGACAACGTTTATACGCATTTAACCATTATTTCAGTGTTATTCTCTGCTTTTAACTTTTTCTAAAAATGGACAGTGGTCAAACAAAATTCGACTCTTATCAGCATATGTTACAACTTTTATGCTAGCTTTAGCATGCTAAGCTAGGAGTCTGTATTGGCTTTATAAAGTTGTTGTTTCAGGTGTTGCGGTTGCTTATGTGTTTGAGAAAGCACAAACAGCATGGCTTAAAGGCTACAGGAGGGCTTTTGGTACTTCTGTGGACTGACACGGGAGCTTCTGTTCAAAGTTTGAACTGCACCGGTAAGACTCAACACTTTACCATGTTACAGTCTGAGCCGCTTCGTCGGGATGAGCTACTCCTATTAGAACCAAAAGTGTTTAATAAACGGGAAGTCATTCTGACAAACAGCTACACATTATATGATCATTACTTTAATGTGTGTAAAAATGTTGGTAAATAACCATTTCAAATTTGAAAAAGGGACTTAAAATACTGATACAGTGAGTTGTCACTGATTAATTCTCCTGCCAGTATAAAGACATATCTTACTTCTTACTAATAACCGACCGCAAACTTAAAATCCACCGAGGACTGGATTTAAAAAAAATTTCAAAACAGAAAACTGTTGCAATAGCAGTGTCTAATGCTGTGTCACAGTATATAACCATTGCTAACTTCAAACATTAGTCCAATAGCAACCTTACATGAATATTTACCATCCACATATAAATAAAACAACATTACTGTAAAAAATCTCTTACATATAAAGAAACTGATTTATAGTAAACACTTAATTATAGAGAAATCTAATGAAAAAACTGTCAAAAAGAGAAAACACTCACCATACAGAAAAATACATGATTAAATGACCATTTTGGGGCAAGAGTACACATTTATGTGTCCTTATTTCAGCATGTACTTGATAAATGTACAAAACAAAATGAAGAGTGGAAGAAAACTTGACATGACATGAAGCACAAATTAGTGTTCACATTTGTGGTGCAGTTGCAGCTGCTGGTCTCTGGTGTGCAGGAATTAAAATGGAAGCACTTCAGCCTGGTATGTATGTACACACAACTGATATATAAATACATCATCAGCTTCATGTTACACTACACCACCTCGTCCTGCATTATTCCTCACAGATTTGAAGGAGAGTATGTTTCCCTGTGCGTGGTCATGTCCCCAGCCTGACCCTGAGGAGCTGTGTACCTTCACTGAACTGTACGGCTCCTTAAGATTTCTCCTATCTTTCCAGGTACAAACGACAGTGATCATTCACTAGCATTTTATTGGCCTATATAATGAAGGCACGATTGGAACCAGAGAATCTGTTTAACTTTTAAGCACAATAGTTACATCACGGTGTGTCAGAAAAATGTACCAGGGTAACTGGTTTTCAAAATAGGAGCAAATATACCCAAATGTCTAACTGATATTGATATACTTAATTTTAATGCGATTAATGATAAATGTAAGTATGTGAGTGACATTCATTTCTTTCTATATTTTGCACTGCACAGATGAAAGATGCAAGTCATTTCAGTCCAGAGTGGTGTGCTCGTGTAGAAGAGTTCCTACACACCTTCAGTTTGGCTAATGCAGGGGTAGGATCTGTTTCCCACTGATGTGTAGTATTTAGAGTACTCTTCCAAAGTAGGTAGCAAACGTGTGACTGTTTTTTTTTTTCACAGATCAAAATCCACCTCAAATTTGAACTCGGTCAGCAGACCCTCCTGCGTGACTTTAGGTATGATAAAGCGTTTCTGGGAAATCTAGCAAGTTTCCTCCTTTAACATGATACAACAGATTTACATCACACACAAAAACTGCAGCGATATAAGAGTTGAATACACCGTCGCTAAGGGCTAAGTCCAGGCTTACAACATTATAACGCACAGAATAGCTTGCTACTTTAGTTAAACCTCCCACTGTGTTTGTTTCTATGACGGGCTAATATTTTCTTGTTGTAGGGTGAAGATGAAAAAGAAAGTTGCATGGGCTGACCAATCATCAGTGAAGTTGGATGTCACTTGTAGTTCACAGTTAGTTATTGTGTTTTTCATATTATTTACTTGTCTAGATGCTTGTGTGGACAAATGTTTCTTACTTCTAATATAAAAACTAATAAAACCAACAGGTAAAAATGATCATAATGATTTATTAAAATAATGTTTCTGTTTTGGGGGTGGGGGTGGGTTCGTTCACTGTTGTTTACTAAAAGTGATTCTCTCTCCTTTGGTTTAAAGGCCTCCTCAGTGTGTGAAGAAAGGATGCTGGTGTTGGGGAGGTCACCCTGTCTGTGGAGGTCAGATACCACTCAGTATCCCACCTGAAGCCATGGATCAGGGCCTGTTTGGGGATCTCAGCGTCCAGCTTGTCACTCTCATGAGTCCTTGCGTGCTGCAGTACCCCCATCTGTCAACACAGCTTACTCACATACAAATATCCTTTGCTGATTTTCGTGGAAAGAATCTCAAGATGTTGCTGATTGTTGGGAGTTTCTGTTGTGGCTGCCTCTCTGTTGCTTCCCTGAATGTTTAATTTCAGTCTTAATTTGACCTGACAGGAATTTCCTGAAGGAATCTTCAGTAAAGTTTGTCAAAAATAGATCAAAAGAAGGATCATTTTTACACCATGTGTGAGAAAGCTGATTTGCGTTGTCATGTTTTTTGTTTTGGCCTCTGCATTGCAGAGGACGTGGTCCAGCTCACATGAGACCGTGATGTGGTTTCCAGCTGAGTATGAAAGCAGAGCTGAGGGTCAACACCTTTAAGTCTGTAGTCATGGGACACAGCTGGAAAACTGTGGATGGCTCCCTTCGGACTGGGGCTGAGCTTATCCTCCAAGAGAGGAAGTTAAAAAGTTAAATTGTGGGGTCTTGGTAACTTGTGAGGGTAAGGGCCGGCCTTGCTCAGACAGAACTGACCACATCAGATTTCAAATATGTCATTACTTGTGTCAAACGGCCACAATGGAATGTGCAGTGAAAAGTTGTCGGGGCGGATATGGCGTCGTTTAAATTGAAAGATTATAGCACACATTGTAAGACAGTTTCTGCTTGAAGACATTCACAGTGTTGTACTTGGTTGTTACCGTGAAAAAGTGTTCTGTTGTGTGTAGTTGTGTAACAAATAAAAAAAGAGAACAAGAGAGAAGTTAAAAGCCTGTAAACTCAAATGTTTGTGAATGTTTGATAGTCTGTTTTGGAAAGTTCCAGAAATGGTCAAACAAACTGACATGGGACAGTTGTGGGGGGGAAGGACGAGGTTTACTGGCAGCTTCAGATGGACTGTGAGATCGAGAGGCAGATTGGTGCTATGCCAGCAGTAAAGTAGAGGCTGTACTTTACTGCCATGTTTACAGATATCGATTTACTGATTGCGTCATGAGCTTTGAGTAATGACGAAAAGAGTGTAAGAGTGACGAAGGTAAGGAGATGGTTCAGGCATCTGACTTGGGTTTGTCTTCCTTGACTTCACGTGTCCAGGTGTTGCTATACAGCCCCAGTAATGTCCCTGTCACAGTCCCCTCCACCTTCTTCCAGAAAATTCCTGCACATCTGGACTATCAGGAACTGGGCCTGCAGGGCCTTCACTGCTCCTTCAAAGGTAGAAAACAACTAATTAAAACAACATGCACTGATGGCCAGGATACGTTTTAGGTATTTATTGGTGGATCTGTAAGGGTCTGATTTCTTGGACGGGATATATGTTGATCTTGAAGTTGGTCTGAGGTCAAGGACAGTTAATCCTGTCTTAAGAAGAGGCTCTCTGAAACACTTGAATTTGTAACTTCCTAACTATGAGGCCTGAATGGAAAAACACTAATTCTAACCACCTGTGTTTATTTATTGGTGAATGCACACACAGCCCTGTCCTGAAGCTGCCCATAAAAAACTTTAATGGATCACAAAAAGCCCGTAATTTGAATCAGACGATTAAAACTTTAAAAAAAACAACGGAACACAAAGAGAATACAGTAACAAACATTAGAGGGACAGCATTCAGAGAAATGGGACTCCCAACACGGCAAATCTGGGCTCCAGCAGTAAAATGACATCTCCTGTGAATTATATCCATATGCAACTAATCTGCACCAGTGGTTTATGCTGATGGCAAACATTTAGCCCTGATGCAAACAGCAGGGTTGCATTCACAGAGCAGAACTGTTCTCACAGCAGAGAGCCGGGGTGTGGGAACATTTTGTATTGTGTTAGAATTTGACACCGCACACTCTGGTTTCCATCAAGTTATATACTACAATTATGTGTTTTTAATTATTCATATTTAACTTCAAGCATAAATACTTGAGTTGCCACCATACAATATAATCATGCCTTAAATCTGGCCTTAGCTTGGTAACATCTTGCTGGTGGGATCAACACAAGTGTTTGGTTTGAAATGTTTAAAAAAGACGATCTGGGTGGCCATGAAATATTTCCAAATTCAACAGGAAAATACTGATGCATGACAATGATGTAATTGCATGTAAGTGTTTTCTCATGTTTAAGTTGTTGACAAGCAGGAGGTTTGTCTTCGTATAAAACAATCCAAATGTTCTTCTTATGTCCAGACAATCGGTCTCCCTGAATTTGATTTTGCATTCATGAATGTTTATATAACTATAGTAGGATTATTTTAAACAGGTTTAAGAATATTTTATGGGAAACTCAGCTTAATCATCTACTAGTAACCATTTCCTGTCACGGACACTGTAACACAACATAGTGGCGTACGGTCATTTCATGATTAAACAAAGAATTGGCTGATTTCTCAGAAACTGCTCTTGCATTATAAGCGTTTGTAGACTACACAGTGAATCACAACCAGAAGCAAAACCGCATGTCAACATACAGTTAATCACAGTCAGCTTATTCACAGAAATACACAATGTAGGCTAAATGTCCCATAATACAGTAATACAGCCTGTCTTTGGCTTTGGCTGCTAGATCCTCTGTCACAAACACCACCTTAGTGAGGAGAGAGGATTGCATTAGTCTGAGGTGCTAGTGATGTCACTGTAAGCCCAGGATAAATCTTTGTAAACATCAGTTAAATCTTTGAAGTTGACTAAAGCTTTATTGCTAGATTTATAAAACCAAACAATCACTTGCCTCACCCAAAGGCGCGTCCTCCATTACACGATGTGACGTACATGTTGTAACTGTTGCAACCCAAGTGTGCTTTCAACCAGCGCAGACTTGCAGTGTGTTTACCGTTCAAAGTGGATATCATCACCAATAATCATTCTTTCTTTTCATTTCCCCTCTCATTTTTTTACTTTCCAAATAAATGCTTTAACATCCTCAGCAGATCTTGTACACAGCGGTGGCTTTGTGTACACAGTAAAACAAGAAAACTCTGAAGATCCAGAGCAGGAATCAAATCTTCCCCTAGTGCAGCAGAGTCTTCTGTTTTTCCTCTTCCTGCAGCACAGTGACCCTTTCACCTGCCAGCTCTCTGATATTATGGGTAATTGAAGGCCTGCATGTATAATCAAAAACACTCCACTGACGATGATGTTTCTTACTTTTTGTCCGTGTCCTTGATTCTCCCACAGCCACAGAGGCTCTGATAGAGCACCACCTGGAGGATATTCTGAACAACAACAGGCATGCGGTCACAGCAGCCTTGCAGACTGAGCTGAAGAACTCGCTGAAAGCTCAAAATCGCAGGAATAAAGCAAGTCTTAGATACACACTGAACTCCAAAGAAATCTCTCTTTGATCATGTGGTTTTCTTTGTTTTTTATAATTTCAACATTTCTTTATAATGGTGTGTCAACAAATATTTTAAATATCAGTTTATTGCAAATGTCAATTTATCAAGCAAAGATGTCAAGCATTTATAGGCTGCAGCTTCTCAAAGCTGAGGATTTGCTGCTTTTGTTCATGAATGTAACATTTTTGGGTTTTGTACAGTTGGTTTCACATAACACAACATTTGATAACACCTTTGCTCTGGTAGATGTCATGTTCAATTTTTATTTTTGTCAAATGAATTTTACCTTTGACTGGAAGGACAAAAACGAATGAAAATAAGTAATTGATTTTAGTCGTAAAGTGTGTGGTTGTGTGTTTTGTGTGACATGTAAGGAACGAGAGAAGCTGCGCTTAGCTACTGAGGTGATCCTCAGTTCGTCCATCAGTGTTGTGAGCTGCAGCAGTAACATGGACTTTAGAAATGCCTGTCTGAACTTCATGAAGGTGAGTGAAAACATTTTAAAGATGTAAAAAGAGGTTTTGGTTGTGGAAAAGGGGTCTAATCTAAAGTGAAAGAGTTATTTGATTTTACAATTTATAATTACTGAGACATCACTGGCAAAATTATCAAATTATGTTCCGTAAATTCATCTGTTACATGCATCCAGGAATACACATCTATACCCACTGATGGTGTGACTAAGGTCACATGCATCCATTATGTATGTGTTTGTCAGGTTCGTGACACTCGTGACTTGTCAGCCTCCCTCCGTGAATCACTGAGGAGGGTGACATCATGGAAATTCATCCCCAGGGGTGGGTGCTACTCAGATCAGGTGAGTGGGATGTTTGTTTTTCTCAGAAACCAATCTGTTACTATAGCAGCCCTTCAGCGCTTTTACACATCTCACTTTAATCTGTGATCTAAATAACACCTCATTTATTTTGACAGAGGGGAGAACATCTGGAGAGTGATGAGCCAACAAGAACAGAAATCTGAGAATGTCTTTGTTCATCTTGAAAGAGTTTTGTTCTTTCACCACTCTTTCTTAATTGAAAGAGTGGTGGTAGTGCGTGTTGCAAATGTGCTGGCAATAGAAACATCTATTTATTTATTTATTTTTAAAGATTATTTTTTTGGCTTTTTGCCTTTATTCATAGGATAGCTGAAGACAGACAGGAAATGTGGGGAGCAGAGAGTAGGGGATGACATGCACCAAATGGATCGGCAGACCGGGAGTCGAACCTGCGATCGGTGCGACGAGGACTGTAGCCTCTATACATGGGGCGCCCGCTCTACCAACCGATCCAAACCAGCGCCCCATCTATTTATTTTTTTAATTTAAAAACACATTGTTTGTATTTATTGTTTTTTTGTGTTACAGCAGATATGATGAAATCTAACACAGAAAAAGTTCCAAAAGAGTCTGTAGTTAACTGTTTTTTTGAACTGACAAAGTCCATTTTTCATTTTCTTGCCAGTATATGCCCCTAAATAAACAATATGTTATAATAACACTGAGATTCTTCTGACCGGATATACATTTTAATGGCACAGTGAGTTTGCATTATATAGTTCTGTAGCTCTCACTGTTGATTATAGTTGTGAAACAAGTCAAGCTGGGACAACCAGACAGGTTATTAAAAATGAAAGTATCATACTATTGGAGTGTGTGGGCTAAAACTACATAACTCATGATCACCACTAGGTGGCAATAGAGGCTTTTATTTTGCAGCGCCGCTAACTTCCGCTTATTATTGTTTTCAGATGTGATGTAAGTTCCGGCCGCCAACACTGACAGCACTTTTTCGCGGTAAAATGAAACGGGCATCTGTAGTTGATGAGATTTATTCCGAGTTCTTATATCTACCGTTTAAATTGCAGTTTACCTGTAACAGCTGGTACTAGGAAGTCGCATTTCTAAGACATTTAGATCTTCGCCGATGCTATGAAGTGAGAGCAAAGCTAACGTTAGCAACCAACGTCTCATCAAAACATTGAAAAGCTGAATACATTGGAACTTCAGGCTTAAAACAATGGCACTAGTAACAGGAGAAACCCTACTATCAGAGCTGGAGGTGTTCGACATAGCCTGCCAAGATGACTCCGTCCTCGACAAGAGTAAGTTGCTAACTCTTGCTAATGTTATTATCTGCTACATAGTAATGCTTTTCAGGCATTTGTGTTAGCTTCAAGCACCCAAACCAGTTAGCCGGCTGTAAACGTAATTCGACTATATTGATATCAGTTTATAGTCCTTCGTGGTGTTAAGTTTAATCAAAGAAGTTTTGATTGTCATATAACGTGTGTACAGTATCTGTGTTTCACAAGCTTCTTTGGTTATGACCTCTAACCTATTACATGGGCTTTAATCTGCTTTTTCTGCTTAACATTAGCCTTCTCAGTAACTCCATGTGACCGAATCTGCCACATCAACAAGGCATTGATGTTAATTTGTGTGTGTTGAAAAGATACAGAAAATAATAATGTTAAGAAAATGTGTTGCATCATGTCTCAGTGGTGCATAAAAGTATCTGTAATCATATTTAATGTTGGTTTCAAATATGCTCAATTCAGAGTGATAAAACACACTTTAGGAAACATAATAATCAGTATTTTGCGTCATTGCTGCAATATCACATCATGATGCCTCGGTGTATCTGCAGTCACGTTATTGTGACATCTCCGTTTTTACCCAAACTTCTTCCTACATCTCATATCTCCTCTGTCCTTCAGTGGTGGAGCAGTGTATCTGTAATAGGATACAGGCCGATGATATGGTGCTAGAGTGGGTGGCCTACAGCAGCACAAAAAATGGACTAAAACTAACCATGGACACCCTGGAGCAATTCGAACACGAGGTAAACCGAGCTTCCAAAAATATGTTTTTTTATGTCTTAGATGTAAGTAAGACCAAACTCATTGTCAGGCAGGACAGCAGTTTTGTATTTACAGTGTGTTACTTTTCTTTGCAGGTGTTGAACAAAAAGCACAAATCCAAACAAAGCTTCAGAAAAGAAGAAAGTCACAACCGAACCAGAGACATCCACTCACTACAGGACTTGTATTCTTTACAGTGATCTCTTTACACTACCCCACTCAGTCACATCTCGTTCTGCATGTATCTATGTGTTCAGTTATTCCATCGTGTTACAGTCCTTGACACTTGTTCAGAATCAAAGCTGAAGAAGAGGAGGATAATTTACTGGATGCCTACTCTACTCCTGCTAAAGTAAGCTGTCACTCTCTTCAGTGTTTTAAATGACGTACACTTTTTGATGTTAAACGATCAATATGTGTGCTCTGGTCGGACTGTGTGTGTTTTTAGGGCTCTCAGAAGCGAGCACTGACCACTCCTGAACACCCACAATCAAAAAGAACAGCAGCTCTTCTGGCCAGCCCGAGCCTGCTGCTGTCTCCTGCCAGCTTCTCTCCCAGGTAGTGAGAAACAACACAGACTGACAGACAGTCAGCTGGTTCAGACGAATCACAGAGTGCTTTCTGGCTATTGGCCTAAGTGGACAACATCTGCTTATTTGGTGATATCTTGTATTTCCATGTGCCGGTTTCTCATTAATCTGGTTGTCTGCTTTACTCTTAATCACAATGAAACATTCATTTACTTTTATAGTGAGTTTTACGAAATACTTTTCAAAACAAGTGACAGATACCAATTTGAGTTGAAGGCATTGCATCCTCTTTGAGAAATCAAACCACTTTTTGAAACACTCGACTGAACTTGTCCAAGCAGATATTTGTTTCACTGTGACCTGACTCTGCCTTTTTTTTGGAAGTGCAACACCCTCACAGAAGTACAGCCAGCGAGGAGCCAAAGGGGAGGTAGTGGCCACATTCGGGGCTGTGCAGGGAACTCGCTGGGCCGGCAGGAAGACTCCAGGTGCGGATGTCCAGGTCGAGCTGCTGGAAGGGCCGGAAGACTCTCTCCGCTGCAGCTACAAGTACATGTTCCAGAGGCTGCGCGATGTCAGGAATGGTAAATGAGCCTACCTGTGAATTCCTAAAACTACCATGTTGCAGTTGTTTTGTTTATGTTGTGGACGTCTTTACCTGGACCTCTCTTTGTGGAGCAACGCACACATGGTCATACATCTCAGACCGCCTGTCACATGGCACAACCCTGATAATATATAATAATTTTTACAGTTGTAAATCTTTGCTTCTGTTTCCCCCAGTATTGACCGAGAAGATAGAGGAACTTGGGGAGGGCCTCCGGTCTCACTTCAGCATCGAAGAGTTTTCCCCCATCTCTCTGCCCGCCCAGGTACACAGGTTTTTGGAAACATCATGGGTTTATATAGTTAGTCTAAGTGATAGTTTGATGTTACTATCAGGATTACACTCAGCATAACAGTCATGGTATGTTGGTCCTTGAAGGTTAAACAATAACTTTATTATACTTATCTTGCCCATATACTTCTGGGAAGAATTGTGACTGTACATCTGCTAGTTTAGCAAACAACAATCCATCAAACATACTTGCACGGTTGCTCAGTTTGGTGTGTTTATATCTCTTCACCTGCAGGACAGTATAACCGTGTTGGGTCAGGTTTGCTGTGACAGTAACGGCAAACTGAACGCACAGTCGGTTCTGTTGGAGGCGGGGCCGGAGCAAGGTGGTCAGCAAGTACCTGTGGACCTCTCGGAGCTTAAAGAGTACTCCCTGTTTCCTGGTCAGGTGAGCAGAAGGAAAGCAGAGAGTCGAATGTCTCTAATGCTCTGCTAAGACTTAAATCAAACTGGGCAGCTCTCTAGAACTTTGTTTCTGCTGTTGTCACTAAACTAGAGTGGGTTGTCTCAGTGGTATTATTGAGGTGGTTTCTTCTTTGCCTGTGCACTGAGGTGTGTGCAGCAGGTTACGACGGCCACCAAGAGTAACAGAGCATGCCAAGGACCTGGGCTGGAGTCTCACCCAGCGTCTGACCGAGAACTCTGACAACTTTTGAACATTTCCGATGCCTAAAACTGTTTCAGGAAGCTTTTGTTTTTATCTGTTTCGTGTCCTCGTCTGTTCTTATTTCCTCAGGTGGTGGTGATGGAGGGAATGAACACAACAGGAAGAAAACTGATGGCTTCCAAACTGTATGAGGTAAGCTACGAGTGAACAAGTGTTTCAAAGTGCTGACACGTAAAGATGCATAACATTTGTGTTTCAGTGTACCTAAATGTTAATAAATGCTTCTTCTGTTAATTGTCTTTTTTAAGGGAGTTCCTCTTCCTTTCTACACTTCTGAGGTGAAAATGGAGATGGATGAAGGTGAGGAATGATTTTTGTGTCTGTGTTGTTACTGACTAGAGATTAATTTAGTGTAATTAAGTGTAAATCTTTAACACGTTCAAACACAATATCAGCAGAGACGTTTTTTTAACTCACTAACTGTCGTCTTATTTTGGTACAGAGTCGATAAATGTTCTTGTAGCCTGTGGACCATACACCCCCTCTGACAGTCTGACCTTTGACCCTCTGCTGGATCTAATAAATGTCATTGTCCGGGATCGTCCTGATGTCTGCCTGCTGGTAAAGCTTTTTTTTTTAGTAATTCATTTTGGTGTATTGCAGTCAGTGTTCAGACAAATACATGTCTTTCTCAACTGCTCACATCTTCTGTCACAGCTGGGATTGCATACATGTTTTCTAATCCTCCTTTCCCCTCTGCAGCTCGGGCCTTTTGTGGACTCCAAACATGAACAAATTGAGGTCAGTTTAACAGCCTCATGATCAGAATGTTTTGGTTTTTTGTATCTTAGAATCCACTCTGTTTCTAGATCTACTGTGTTTGCATGTTAAAATAGTTTTTAAACATTCAAATCGACAGTGGATGCATGGCAATTTCTTTTGTTCAACATACTAATTGATTGTTTAATGCCCTTCAAAATGGAGTTGGTTGATCCTTATATATTTGAACATCTCTCTCAATCTGTTCCTAAAATAGAAAGCCAAAGTAACCGAGACATTTGAGGCCATTTTCTCGAGATGTATGGAAAGCATTGTGGATGGCACCAAGAGGTATGTCTCATATCTGCCCTCACGGCCTTTCCACAATTAGTGCTACTGGGCACCTTCAAAGAGCATTTTCCTCCTAAAACCAACCTGCCCTAATCAGAGACCTTCACCTGTATGAAGCCTAATGTTTGTTTTTGTTTTTAATCTAGTGTCGGCTGCCACCTGGTGTTTGTACCGTCCCAGAGAGACATCCACCATCATTTCATCTACCCACAGCCCCCCTTCACCCTGCCAAACCTCAACAAGGACCAGGCCCAGGTCAGACACACAAAGACTGTACTTGAGGATATATATCAAATAAATGTCAAGCCTCATTATAATGGCCTTGTTTTAAACTTGGATCTGGGCTGTCAGTAGTCTTAGAGTAGCTCAAGTGTAAAGTCTCTTTGTTTATCCAAATCCAAAAATGTCAGGTTACAGTCACAACTCTGATCAAATCTGTTGTGTGACTTTATCAAGTCATCTTACAAAACGTTTGTCTTTACCCTCTGCAGCGTGTCACTCTGGTCCCTGACCCCTGCACCCTGCTGATCGACGGCGTGACCTTTGGCTTGACGTCCACTGACATCCTGTTCCACATGGGCGCAGAAGAGATCAGCTGGTGAGGAAGACTGTGTGCAGAAACTTCTTCTTTGGAGCTTATTGTTGTTTATACCAGAAGCAGCTGGTGCATAGTATCAATTCATGTTTTAATGTAAGATTAAATAAAGGATGTGTTGTGTTGCAGTGGCACTGGAACAGACAGATTTTCACGCATACTGAAACACATGCTGACCCAGAGGAGGTAGGAGTCCTGAAAGAGTTGATTTGTTCTTTATATTTGAGCATCACACAACATTTATGACCCCTGGTTTGTTTTCACCTTACAGTTACTACCCGCTGTACCCGCCTGTGGAGGAGGTGAACATGGATTATGAGAAGTTCCAGAGCTTCGGTCAGATGCCTCTCACTCCTGACGTGCTGATCATTCCCTCTGAGCTGCGCTACTTTGTGAAGGTACAGCACCACCTCTTTCTGTTTATATGTACAGTACAGGATAAATGGTCATTTGAAGCACGGTCAATATCAGTTCACTTTCATAATTTAAAAAAATGAATTTAAAAGGTTAATTTAGCAATGAGTATAAGAAACAGTGTTAAAGAAATGTAACAATATTTTGCCCCCCCTGTGGTTAGGATGTGGTCGGCTGCGTGTGTGTCAATCCTGGACGGCTGACCAAAGGCCAGGTGGGCGGCACCTACGGCAGGCTGCTCATACAGCGCAGCGCGACAGCAGGCGACGAGAAAAGAGCGAGCCCCTGTTTGGCTGCTCAGGTGGTAAAAATCTAAAAGAACATTAAGACTTTGAATTCTCAACAACAGAAATTAGCTGACGGAACCCGGACCAGTTTGCAGACAGCTTTGAACGCTGTGCATCGATGTAAAACATGTAAAAAAAGAAACATAATTCAGTGTACTGTTAAAACCGTTGTTCTCAATTGTTTATTTTTATGTTGAGTGTGTACTGTACTGTGACAGGTGTTCGCATGGCTGATGAACATCAGTCACTCATACTCAACAGCAATAAAGAACTATTTTCAATACATTATCGTCTGACCTTGTACAATCTCCTTTCGTCTTTTTTAAATTTATTTTTAGAATTTTAGATCCTAATATGCAATACTCTATCTCTCATTACAAAAAACAATTAACGGTATCATCTGCCAATTTGCCGATTTTCAACCTCAGTCTTATCATGCTATTATGGGGAGCTAATGCCATTAAGGCTCTGTGCCTTTGAAAGGGTGCCATCTGCTTCTCCAATGGGCCCTGGAAAACCTCCACCAGACTACGTAAATCAGCTCACCTGGCGGAGGCCAGGGAGCTGGCTAAACTACACTTCCTCAATCTAGGACGCCCGCCTCCGATGTCACGTTTCGTTCAAAATCATCAGGTTTGAAATGTAGACTGCAGACCTGAATATTTTCATTATTGTCATATTTTGGATTCTGTACCGCTCTGAGCCATCACCTTCAGCGATCGATGTCCTTGACTGGAAAACAGTAGTACTTCACTCCTGGGCATTTCAGAGGGAGGGGCGCAATGCACGCTGGGTTTTGTAGGAATGTAGAATGGGCGAAACCACGAGCTGTTTGTGCAACTGTCTCCACAGCTATGGCGCCAATTTCAAATATTATTGATTCTATTGATTACAGAGAACACCAGCTTTGACTGACAGCGGCTCTTTCCAGGGGAGAATTTCCTTTAACAGACTGTTTCACCCACTGTTTCATAAGTTCACAACACATTTAGTCATAGAAGTGGTCAAACTCATCAGAGTCACTTTGGTGATCCGTCTTTGTCGATCTGCACTGCTCCACTTGAAAAATCTCCACCTCGTCACAAATTGCTGGAACAAAATCAAACAGATCAGAATCAACTTCTTCAAAGACAAGAATTTTTTTTGTCCAAACAAATCTAGTGATTTTACAAGTGATGATACTGTACCTTTGGGTTTCTCAGCAGTGCTCTCCTCCTTTTCTCTGAAAAAAAAAGTTGAGAGACTTATTTCAGGAACATTCTTTTCCATCAGACGTGTAAAAACAGCACTCACTCTTTTTTCTGTGGTTCTTTAGGTGCGAGTAGATGCTCAATATCCTCATCACTGGACTCATTTGAGTCATCATTAGAGGGTCCGCTTTTACTCCCATCCTCCTCCTCCTGCTCCTCCTCTTCATCATCTTCAGTTGCCTCAGGGATAACGTAGATCTTTTTAGCTCTGAAAAACAAGATTGTATGAAACTCAGGTGCTCTCGTTTGGAAGTGAGATTTTATGTTCTCCTTTTTAACTTGCCTGTTCTCTTGAGGTGCGATGATGCTGTCTGAATCTCCTTCCTCCTCTGGTTCTCCTGCTTCATCACTTCTCGGCTCCTCTCCTTCCCCACTCTCTTCTTTCTCTTCTTCATCCGATCCCAGATCCTCCTCAATTTCTCCCTCACCTCCTTCGCTTTCATCCTCACCCACCTCTTCCTCCTGAGAAGATGCAGAACCCTGCTTCCTGCGCTCCTCGCCCCTGTTTTTGTCGTCCTCTGAATCCTGCTCCTCCATTTCCTCCTCTGCTCCTGTCTCATCTTCCTCCTCAGTTGTATTCTTTCTATCGGAAGCCTCGACATCCTCCTTATCAATCTCCTCTTGCTCTTCATCTGTCTGACTTCTCTCTTTTTCTTCAACATCTCCATCTTCCAGATCTTTCTCCTGCTCCTCTTCCTCCTCCTCATCCTTCTCTCCTACACTGCTTTGTTCAGAGCTGCCCCTCTCCTCCTTCTCTATTTTATTCACATTTCCTTTTTCATACTTTATACTAACACTTCCTGATTCCTCCTCCACCCGTTGGGATCCTGACTCTGGATTTCCGGCTTTTTCACTCCTGGACTCCTCAATAGGACTCTCCAACTCCTCACCAGCAGACTGACTCTCTTCTTCGTGACTCCCTGAGTCGTCTCCCTTTCTCCTGCTGCTCTCTTTCACCACCTCCTCACCGCTCGGCGATCCAACAGCAAGTCCCCCACTTCTCCTCGTGCTTCTACTACTGCCTTTCTCTGATGAGGTGTCGCTCTCTGAGCTTTGGGCCACTGTGGGTGCAGCTAAGATGACGGCAGTGGAAGACCCAGATGACCTGAAAGGAAAAAATATACAGAATAAGATGAGGTAGCATATCAGTGGATTTAAACTGGAGGCAGATCATAGATGAGTGCATGGTTTCCAAACTCAGGGTGCTGTATAGATAGACACTCTAAAATGAGGAAGCACTGACATCATAGCTCAACATCTAAGAGAGATAGGTATTAATTGGTAAATGGTTTTCTCTGGTTTGCAGAATATGTAATGAAGTAAACAAGCAGGTATGGAGAGAGCAAGTTTGACGGGTTGGAGCAGTATGTAGGTTAAGGGAGTAGGATGGGTCTGTAAATGTTTTGTCACTGATCCAAAGTTATCTGTCCGAAATATTTCTTACTCCTGAGAGCTGCGTCTTTCTCTGTCTGCGGAGGAACGCTGTGAACTTCCTCTCTTCTCCCTCTTCTTTTTCCTCCCCTGACTGGACCCCTTGCCGCTCTCGCTGCTCTCTGCATGGCCGCTCGACAGACGAACTGTAGGCACAGTTATTTAAAGTACACATTCATTCAAAAATAAGCCTACAAACACACTGAAGTCCAACTACTTATATCTTCTTTCCCTACCTGGTTTGACATCCAGCTCCTGAGATAAATGACTCCTCCTGCTCCCGCCACCTCCTCCTCTCTGAGAGCTGGATGATCTGCTTGTCTCAGCCTCCTCCCCGACAACCTGCGTCTCCCTCTCAGGACGAGGCTGTTTTATGTAGAGGTGACCCCACAGAGCTTCAGAGTCTGAGGGGAGTCCAGCTGCACCAGCAGTCCAGGACCAGGGGTAGTCCGGCCGCGGGAAACCCCAGCCTGGGGGATAATGACCGGGTGAGGAGGCAGCGAGGTGGGGGATTTGGAAAGGGTGAGGATGTGGGAGGTAAGATTGGGGGGCATATGAGGAAGGCTGAGGCTGATAAGGTGCTCTTATGGGGAACCTAGCAGTCATGGATTGAGGGTAGGGCTGCCAGGAAGGCAGCATGTAGGGGAGGTGAGGGGAGCCATCTTGGTTGGGGTCTAAGTGGTTGTTTTTGTTGTGGTGATTTTGAGGTGCAGCAATGTTTGGTGTCTCTGTGATAGGGCCTGCGGACAAAAATACTTGTTAAGTAGGTGTTTGTGTGCGTTCTTGATCATAAAAAGACTTCTTATATTCTTATAATATAAAATATGAGAAAAACAACAGGACAAATCAGAAACTGACAAACCTTGTGAATGCAGAGGTCGATCTGATGAGGACTTTGTCACTCCTGCTGTGTTCTTTAGACATGACCTCAAATACTCCTCCATCCTCTGTTAAAGAAAAGTAGTTTATTTTATACTGACAGAGCTGCATGGTATGAGGTCAAAGGTCAACAGAAATGTCTTGTACATGTAGAATAACTTCTTTTCAGACCCCTTTTTGCACACTGAAACCATGTGACGTCTGTGTTCAGAAACAGTGTGAAGCAGTTACAGCGATCACTATTAATGTACACTTTGAATTGCTTGTACCGTCTTCTGAGCAGCCTCTGTTTGCTCCTTGAGTTGCTGCCTCCAGCGAGGGGAGTTTTCCTTCAGGTACCGTTCATACTCCGTCTGGAGGGGGTCAAAGGTCAAGAAGAAGGTTCAGCTTTACGGAGATAGGAGGGAAGTATAGATGAGAAGCGTTGTTACAACATAGAAGTTAGCATCCTTTCCGAAGCTACTTCCTAAATTCTTCCATTTCATTTCCCACTGTGTGTGTGTGTGTGTGTGTGTGTGTGTGTGTGTTTCTTTGTGTCTGTGCACCCGAATAGTTTTCATGGTAGCAGTGAGGGTTAACATCTCTCTCAGTGTGTCCTGGGCTTCTTCAAACTGCTGCAGCAGCTGCCTGTTGCGTTGTTTGGCTTTTCGCTCTCTCTCCTTCAGCTCCTGCCAGCGCTGCTGCAGCTGCATCGCCCTGCTGCAGGGAACATACACACACACAAAGTCAGAGTTTAAAAACATTTAGACCTACAGGCGCACAGTGCAAGCATCTTGCTATCTTTCATTTGTGTACTTACTGATGATGACTCTGAGTAGTAGAAAAGTCAGCCTGCAACAGCACTGGCCTGTTGAGATACAGCGCATTATAGTTAGTTACACATGCCACACACACTTATTCACACACAACCTCCAGAGTTGACAGTAAAAAAACTTACTTTCACTGTTGTTTACATAGAAAAAAAATCGAAAAAATTCCCAAGAATGTATTATGGGCTCATCTTTTAATACCACCTTTTAAAAATCACTGTCAAAACAAGTTGTATTACAGAAAAAAGTCCAAGAACAATGATCACCACTTCCTGACTCTGGCGACCATTTAAATATCTTACCTCTTTTTCAGGGTGTGTTCTCTCTGTTTTGTGAAAGTGTTTCTTTTTGTGCCGGTCAGATTCCCAAGAGACAGTAAATTCTCCCTCTGTGCAGCCATGACTGTCGGCTTTCAGTGGACGCAGAGATTATCAGGGATTAAGGTCTGTGCTTTGAGGGGGAGGGACCAGAGCCATGCTGCCATCCACACTTGGGTGTGATAATGTGGTTAAACAGTAGTGACAGATTTTTATATATAGCACTTGTATCTTTACACATAGCACTTTATTGCAACATTTTCAAAACAAATTTCTACTTTACTTCTGATATAAGTTAGTATACAGCAAACATCAGACCCCTGTCTTCTAAGGATCCTCACTTTATAAAATAAAATACAATTAGGTCATCTTTTTTCAGTGTACAACGGATTGAGAATGTGTTTTACAATATCCAGAAAAAAGTCCAACAACACATACTGGTAAACAATCCTGGGGCTCTTAAGGATAGGAAGTGTATATATTCACATTCAAATGACAAATGGCAATAATTTAGACAGACAACCTGCATATTAAATTACAACAGGTCAGTTAATTAAGATATAGGACAATATATCTTTTTCGGCATCAAGGCAAGGGGCCGTAAAATGATTAAACGGGGAATAAAGCTGTGGTTTAAAGGAGCAACACAAGCACAAATATGTGAAAATAAAAATAATTATAACCAACCTATCAATATCCAACTAATAAGAAACACAAATCATAAAATCTACGCTGCTTTTAGAAGTGGCCGGTGTATCTTTAAAAGGACTGGGTTACATTAGGAACCAAAGTGTGTTGTTGAACTACGGATGTATTTTCATGTAACACCCATTAGCAGTAGCGCGATTTCGTCTGGTAGCGACAGTAGGGAGAGTTGTTTAGAGAAAGTAACAACGATTCAGTTCAGCTTTTACATTACATACATGTGCCCCGAAGATACATCAGGTATAAGTTACATCATGCCTTTTTTTTTTTACAAAGAATAGTATGCTAACGTTTGTGTTTTTTGGCTAAAAAAAGCTCACCAACGGTTACCAACGTGCATCTGTCAAACCAGTCCTTCCAGTGAGCTCATCGCCCTTTGAGTGTTCAGTCATTACAGAGGGCTGGACCGGCGGGCAGGAAACATGACAAGCTTCGCCAGTAAAGCGTTTTGCAGGGTCGAGAGGCTGTGTCACCACCTTCCCGTGGTCCTCAACACTTTCCTGGTCTTCTCTATCACCGGAGAGGTGAGCTACTTGGTGCTGGTCGAGGCTCCGCTTGAGGCGGACCAGAAGAAGACGGTGTGGTCCGCCTGGTGGAAAGCCGTCCATCTGCTGGCCCAGTACTTCATGCTGATCAACATCTGCTGGAACGCCCTGCTCTTCCTCAGAACCAGCCCCAGCATTAAGGGGGTGTTTCTGGGAGGAGAAGGCATGGGACAGGGATGGAGGTAAGGAAGGAGCAGCTGTGGGGATTGTTATAGACAAGGAAATTAATTGATTGTAACTAAAATATAGCATACGTCCTCTGTTTATTGAGGTCCACAAACATTTGAGTGCTTTTAGAAAGTTGAAAGTTGTCCAATGCATATATTAAAACTTTTAACAGAAAATATAACGCAGAAAGAAATTCTTGTTGATTCAGATATAGTGTTATTATATAGGTTGTCCAGCAGAGTACGCTCAGACTCTGCACCAGAATTGGTTAAACATGTATTATAATGTTAAATGCTCTTTGACAAAGTTATGTGTTTGAAGGAAAATAACCCTCTGAGTACCATTACTTTGTCATATCCGGACAAAAATCGGTGCACAAACCAGATAGAAAGGGTCTATTTTCAGTCGTGTCGGTCAGGCTCTAACTCTAACTAACAACTTTGACAGCTAATCCATATAACAATTTTCTAGTCTGTGTGAAGCATGTTACTAAGATCTTTTTTCTCAATGTGTTTTTTTCAGTGAGGTTTACAAAAAGTGCTTTTTAGATTGTTCAGGTGCATCTTCAACTATAAATAATGTTTTTTCTGTTTCCTCACACAGGTACTGTTATACTTGCGAGACGCACACTCCTCCCCGCTGCTCCCACTGCTATGACTGCAATGTGTGTGTGCTGAGGCGGGATCACCACTGCGTCTTTTTTGGCCGCTGTGTGGGCTTCCGTAACTACCGCTACTTCATCAGCTGCTTGTTATTCATGTGGTCTGGACTCCTGTACGCCACTTTGATGAACGCAGAGGTCTTTATCGTCATATTGAAGGAGGGTGTGACTTTGCACAGCGTCCTTCTGCTGCTCATACCCTGGATCATGCTAGTTTCAGGTATGATCTGGTTTGTGCCTTATTTATTGTTACACTTATACATGTATCACTGGCTCAATCTACTGCTGTTGTTTCTGTCTGCAGGCCAGGTCTCGGCACGCGCCTTTGCCTTCGCCTTTATCGCTGACACGTGCGTGGTGGGCTTCCTGCTGGTGTCCGCCTTCTTCTTCTTCCATCTCTTCCTCATGTTTCGAGGACAGACCACAAGGGAGTGGTACTCGAACCGCCGACCCTACAACCTGGGACTTCGTGGCAACCTGCGCCACTGCTTTGGCCTTCGCTGGTACATCTGCTGGCTCTGCCCACTCATCCCATCACCTCTACCTGGAGATGGAATAAACTTCCAGGTAACTGGATCCCTGGACCCCACCCGGTAACAGCTGACAACCTGTTTTATTTAAAGGCCATGTGTCTTTACATTCGTGGTGATGGTTCATGTTATGGGGAGCAGTAGCAGCAGGGAAGATCACCTCAGTTCAAGAAGAAGTAGCTTGGGATGCAAGAATAGTGTATGGTTATTTAAGATGTTATTGGGTATAAATGTCTACCAGTATCTACTCCAAAGCCTTTTACCTGTGTTGTAACACGGAAATTATGGGTCTACTGTCGAAGATACATTGAAAGTCATTGAGGTTGGCCCTGGAATATACAAACAGAAGTTTAAAGTGTTCCTCTGGAATATTTAGCACTGAAATAGTAGGTAAACAGCACTGAAAAGTGAATGTATTTTATTGATTATGAAACGTTTGTCATTTTAAATTCTTGTCAACAAGCACCCACATTTATTGACAATGACTCCTGGGTATTTATCCAACTGGGATTGGTGATAGGGACTACTTAAATGGGAATTTCCCATGCTGTTTATTTTGGCTAAATGTGAAGATGATACAAATTTGGCTTGCACTGTTCCTGAATATAAAAAACACCATCATTAGCCTCATATCTGCAGTTGTGCCTAATCTACAAGTGTCATTATGTGCTTGTGCTATCCATTCTCTGCGTCTCGAGGGGGTTCAAAGTGATGTCTTAAAATCTGCAGGACAACGTGTATGCGAAAACACACAACAGATATCATACATGGTTTGACTTTTAGAGTTGCAGTTTATAGACTGATGTAAAGTCATGTAGTGAAAACACAATTTAGAATCTACCTGGACACCACATCAGCAGTCTTTCCAGTAGGTCACGTTAAGTTGTCCATCTTTCAGTCAGGGACTACTACAAATCAAACCAAACCTACTGTGTAACAACATGATGTGTTCTGACTCAATCAACTGCTGTAAATACTGTATACATATCTTTATAGCATCCTGTTTTTGCAGTGAGAATACAGAAAATGTACGGTTTTATACAATACCTTGTGTACAATACATTTGGAGAAATACATTTATCAAACTTGCTTTACAACCTCTCTTGGGGATCTGAGATGTTCCTTGAGTCCTACCTGTGTGGCAAATACTTTTTGTGTCAAATTTCTGATATGAACACACTTTGTACTCAAAACCTGCTCTGAAATTATATTTTACAGCACCTGAATCTGAAGTCCATCAGTTACCTCATCTCAGTCCCTTTTCTCTCTTTTTCTCTTTTGCAATTTTGATTCTGGCCTTAAAATGTGGCAAATATATTTACACGACAGCCAAAAATATAGTTTGAAGCATTGTTAATTGTTTGCACCACATATATATATATATATTTCTGCTTAATTTCTTTTTGTTTGTGCTTTGTTAAAGTGTTTTGTTGTTTTAAAGTCTTTAAATAAATTGTGTCATGGGAGCTTTTATACAATGAACTGTAATAATTGTATTTTTTGTACTTTCAATATTGTTAATAGAATTATTGTTGAAAGTTGTGTGTTTCCCGCATTTCCTAAGTGTAAAGACAGTAAAAACAAAAAAATCTGCTCTTTCACACATCTGATTATTTCACCCAAAGTCAGAGAAATGTGCTATGTACACAGTCCATTTAAAAGTGAAATAGAAATTCTGATAGACGTTGGAGTATGATGAAGATGGATAGTTGTAAGTTTTACGAGGGACATTTGTTTCTGCTCTGTGTGTGACGTCATAGTAGCGCCACATGAACCGACGGCACGTCCTCTTGTCTTTTTAGCCGCTATGTCCTAACCGTGACTGTTTCTCCATGGTAACCGGTCCGGCTTCCTTCGGTTGGTTTAGCAGCTAAAACTACAATTTAGTTGCCATAACCTTCATAGTGTAGATTACATGACTGGTAAGTAATGTTTTTTTGGTAAATTTTAATGAAAATATCAGTGTAAAACGCTCGCATTTTCTGCAGTTTGTTAACTTCTGGCAACTTGGACTGATTGGAACGTTTGGTTTGCCAGGTAGCTTACTAGCTACTAGCTAGCAAACTAAAACACCACCTGTAACTAAAGTCAGTGAAAAGATTAAAAGGTGTCAACTAGTTTTGAGAAAAACTCCACTTAAATAGGTAGGTAGTGTGTCAAACATATTTTTGGTAATGTAAGCATTTTAGCTAGCTAGCTAATGTTAAGGTTTGCTAGTTAAAGTTTAATTGTTATCATCAAATCTGCCTGTACCCAGGCAGTTATAAGTTACAAATCCTTAGCAATGGAAATAGGAAGCTGACGTTCAAACATGTTGATTTTCCCCAAAAAATGAGTTAATGTTAACCATTACACTCCCTGTTTTTCCACCCTGTATTAAACTGTGAATTATAATGGGAACTGGGAACATCTCAGTCTTTTTAAATGCGAGGTGAAAAAAGTTTTAAGTAAATGGCTTAAAAAAACAACTATTTGCACATTAATCATACATGTTTAACGTAATACCAAGTGAATAAATGTATCAGTTTATAAGTTAACTGGATAAGTAAGTCTAGTGTAATGAGTAAGTATGTACATTGTGTGACTCAAACCATCAACAGTTCACAGGGTCACAATTGTAATGCCCCTTTTTTAAAAATATATTAATTTAGAAGAAAAAAATTGAAATATGCTGTGTTTGGCTACTTGTGGTTATTTTGTTGGACTATTTGTTTATCACAATCACCAGGGGAAAGCAAGCCAGCAGGATGGATGTCACAGAAGAAAACATGTGAGTGATGTTGGCTCCACAAACCCACACATACATAAACTGACTGTGTTTAACAATATATGACCCTTTTTCTTATGTGTTTGTGTTCATGTAGGACACAGAAGGAGATGCTTGAGAAAATAGCTGAACTGGATTACAGTCAGAGCCACTTGAGGGACCTGAATACTAAGATGAGGCTCTGGCTGGATGTTGCAGATGAGGAGATGGCAGTGCTGCGCTCAGAAAACGCTGCTCTCAGGCAACAAGTGAAAATGTAACGGTCATGCATGTTTATCAAACCTAACATTTGTTCACCCTTTCAGGATATGAATCATCCATATTTGTGTTTGATCTCCTTTCTAACTTTGACACAGTCAGTATGTTGTTTCCTTACCTCCAGCAAAGAATATTTAAAAACTTATAATTCTTCAACTTTCTTCCTTTGCATGTTTTTTTGTTATGTATCATCACCATCGCTGTTATGATAAGTGCTAAGTTTGTAACTTGTCAGGATAGTGTAGATGTGTTTGTGTGCATGCAGCCTGGAAAAGATCATAAGTGAAGCACAGCAGGTTGATGCAGAGCCTTGCAGGTCCCTCCTGGATGACGACCTTGATGCAATGAGGCGCAGTGAAAAAAAGATTCAGGCATTGGTGGGTAACCAGAGGTGGTATTGCATTGCAATGTATCTCAGTATTTTTAAAAATATGTTTAACCTTAAAAGATTAAGCCCATTTGGATATGATGTTGCATCTGTTGTATATTTTACCAGCTAAAACAATGAATAAAGTTTTAGCTACATGATGATAACAGACAAAATCATTGACAATACAGCATTGTAACACCAAACTGGTATGCATACTTTTGTATTCTTTTTCTCCCTAATGCTACTGTGTTATTTACAATTTGACGGTTTTTATTTTACTTAATAACATTCAAATTAACGTACACTACCCCTATTTCCCGTTAGGGTGATTGAATGTTTAGTTCAATCCAGACAGCAGTGAGTTAACAGTTAGTGAAACATTCAGTTCACATCTGTCTTAACAGTAATGTCACAAGATATAAGTCATGTTAGATTATTGGTAGATAAACAATTAAATTAGCAAATTGTTGTCCTCTTTGAATATCTCCAGGTGACCCTTCATGTTGTGTTTGTTTGCAGGAGAAGGAATTGACCGCCCTGAGGGAACAAAATAAGAAAGTAACTACAGAGGTCTGTTTGGTCTGTCCGTCACTTTTCACATAACTGCTTAAGTCTGTCATCATACACTTTAGTTAGAATTGGTCAAGACACTTCAAAAAACTTTGCATGTGTAACTGACTTTTTCAGCTTAAGAGCCTAAAACAAGAGAGAGACAGGGACAAGATCAGCTTGAGTAAGTTCAGGGATGAACTACAAAGCCTCGAGGTAACGCCATAGATTCAGCTCAGATGTTAGATTATTTATCCCCTTTTGTGTTAGTAATTTTACAACATTTGTTGTGTTGTGTGTTTCTTCAGTTTAGATTAGAAGAGGCTCAGTTAGGCCTGCAGCACAGGGATGAGCTTATCCAACAGGTAGGAACAGACGCATCAGTACCAGGCAATGAGTGACCAAGCAGTCGCAAATCTTGATGTTTCTCTTTGGAGTTATTATTAAATGTTTTTATTTTTTACAGTCCTTGACCTTCATATGTGAACCTCACATCTCTTCATGTGTGTGTTTGTTTGTGATAGAACAACTTGCAGTTAAAACACTCTGAAGAAACGGAAGAAGAGTATTCCAACATCATGAATGTAAAGATCATCTTTTGCTATTCAGCTAAGAAAGAAAAAGAATGTTTATATGACATGAGATGTTGATTTGAAACGGTTGAATGTAATTTGAACATGTGAGGTAACATGCACAGTATTCTCTCAGCTCTTGACCACTGTCAGATAAGGACTTTATATTAAGAGCTGTCAAAGTGTGTTTTGTTGTGTGCTCACGGTTCTCTGCTCCAGGATCTCAGGCTGACAAATCAGGAGCTGAGGATGCAGTTGGAGGACAGACTGGAAGAGGCCTCCTTGTAAACCCCCGACACACAAAATCCTGTTTCTTTTAAAGAATCTCACGACCTACACTGACTCGTGTGTTTGCACTAATACTGTACTGTGTGTCTGCTGTTGCTTACCAGTGCTACTCTGAAGGATGCGGTGAGAGAAAAGGAAGGACAGCTTAGTGCCCCTCTGTCCTTTGCAGAGGAAATAAAGCTGCTGGTGTCTTCAGCTGAAGATCAAACCAGCATTTCAGACTTCACACATCTTAGACATGTATGTTTAGCTGGCATTTTTCTGTATTTCCGTAAGTGACCACTAGAGGGTGCCACTTCACACCCCAGATTTAAACCCTCTCTAACGGACAGCAGCTGCTTTAGTGATGTCTGGTACTTTGTCTGCAGGAGGAAACTGAGGCTGAGGAGCTGCTGAAACTTCAAAGTCTCCCTGTAGACATTCTGACCAAAAGGTAGTTCAGTTTGACATCATAAAACGTTTCTGACTTTATTATAGGGTGTGTGAAAGGTCTAACTATAACAAATATGTATCCTACATTACTAATGTATCACTCTTGTTCACCCTCTGTTTGCCTGTTTGTCTAAGGTGTGAAGGTATCTTGAAGACAGCCGTCAAGGGAGCGGCACTGTTTCTGCTCTTCGTCTTCATTCTCATTGTTTTGGCCTTTTTGGCTTCAGGAAGCTTTGCAGGAAACGGTTTTTCCATCAGCACCTTGTGGACTTGTACATGTCTGATGTTGCAGCCCTACTGGAGTGTGCATTATTTAGCCATACCTCCTATTTGATCTCAACCATCCCTCTTATGAACATGTTTACTCTATTTATCAGGTTGATTGTGGGGTTTTCTTACTGAATCTATTTTTAAGTCAGCAGATGGTAAGGTTGAGGGTTTGGTGTTGGATATTTTTTGTTTTTACAAAAATACTACATTAGATTTTCTGGCTAATATATGACTAATTTAGCATTTATCCACTTATTCGGAATTTGGAGAGCTGTGCTTTTCCTTGCTATAACAAGTCAATTTGGTCCATTTCTTGTGTTCTAATGCTTAAAATTATATCTGTAATAGTACTTGTCATGTGTGAATTGGAAGAACAGATACATGCATAATTTAAGATTTACCTTTACTTGTTTACCCTACATCAAGCTGCACTTTCACCCTCCGGGGCACTACTAATCTAACGTAAATTACACCAATGTCAATCTATGAAAATTATTATATTTATCAGGTATTTAAGGGACTTACTTTAAGGAAAATACTCACATTCCCGTATGTGGATTTTGGTTTTCTTAAATGAAATTGTTCCTCCTGTTGGAAGCTCAAAGAGAGAATTTGTTCAAAAATTACAACGTCTGAAAGAAACTCACTTGACAGCTGAAGCTTAATCACTTTAGCTAAACTTTAGAACTGTATATGTTTAGAACAAACAGATTGGATTCCCCCCCCAATAATTTACATTATTTATTTTAACAGTAATAAAAAAGGGAACAGTTACCCCAACCAATAACACAGTTATTAACAAATGCCCATGTGAGTCTTGTGTTAAGAAGCACTTCAATAAAAACAAATAGTTTAGAATGGCAGCCCATTCCCTTTTACCTTGTACACAACACACGCAAACAAAATAGTCTATTTTTATCGTCGTCATCAGTAAGTTAGTCTGCCATCATAAATGGTGCTGATCATTTTTCTGAATTACAGAATCACATTCAGCAGTAAATCTGCCTCCCCGTGTTGCCATGTCTCTCCCGTCGCCCCACCCAGCTGAAGGCGCTCCCTGCTGGTCTTATCTGTGAATCAAGGAAAACACCTCCTCCCAGACGGAAGATAATAAAGAGGGGATCATTTAGGGCTAGTGGGATGTGAGGACGGTCTGAATCGGGGATATTCTTTTTTTTTATTAAGGTTCTGTCTTATGATTCATTGTGTTTACGTGCCTGCTGGATGGGGATGCTTAAGACAGGCCGGATCTATCTAATATTCTCCTGTATTGTGGACATAGCACAGAACTAAAATACCTTAAAGACGCTAAATCGGAGAAAGGGAGCAGTAAGGCAGCTGGATCCAGTCTGAGAGCAGGAACCGGACCGGCTGTGGTGTGGAGGAGTGAAGGCGGAGCGGCGACATGTTCTGAGCGGAGAGCGGCGGCGTCTGGCGGGATGAAGGCGCCGAGGAGACCGAGGCAGACGCGCCTCCTCCCGCGGTTCTGCGTCTGCGGAGTCGCTCTGCTCGCAGCCGCCTGGATCCTCCACTTTAATGACGATACAGGTGCTTCTCAAGAAGAAACGTCATACATTTATTAAAACTCATCCGCCTACGTCTTACTTAAACATGCAAATTACATTATGAAAATGTTAGGTTTTTTATTTTTTATTTTTTATCTCTATAGTTGTTAAAAGAGATACCATAAAGTTGTTCAAGATAATGCCAAACACACATACAGCCAACAGCTAACTCGTATATTTTGTCATATGTGTATGTATTCACATGCCAATCCCTCTCTTCTAGGTGCACACGGGCTCAAATTGGAGGAAGACATCTCCTTGTTTAAGAGAGAGCTTGTGCAGGAAAAAGAGGCCAACCACACTGACACGATTTCTACATCTGGTGAGACATTTTACCACCATGTGTTTGTGTGACATGAGTTCCCGACCACCACCCATGCTGTAGGATGTGGAAGAGGATTATGATGAACAGGGTGTAAACAGCATAACCAGCTTCTCTTAATGAAAACAATTAAGTTATTTAAGAGCATACTGACTTAAATATCGTCATTAGGGTGATCAAAATAGCACTAATTTATGTGTGTTTGTGTGTGCCAAATCAGTGGGAGATTTTGGCTCCCACCTCCCTATTAACCTGTTTAATCCAAATCGATCTGCCTCTCGTCTTCACATCATCCTTCATTTCTTCAAACTCTGCACATCAAGATGTTTAGACACAGCTGGGCCTTTGAGGGGACCCGGTTGCTAGGAAACTGAATGCTGAATTCGTGGCTGGATTTTCGTCTGCACGTGAAGCTGTTCAAAGTGCCTGCCCTGTCGTAATGACCTCCTGATTAGCGGCCTCTCATCACTTGCGTGTGCTTGGATTTCTTTGGCTGATTAAGAGAGATGGTCTGATGTGAGATGAAGAGATTTTTGAAGCCAATTCAGATAATATTTTAAGCTGCATATTGAGCTAAACCCTCGTTGCTTTGGGGAAATACAGCACTGATTAACTCCAAGGCCTCAAAGATATTTACTCACCATTACAACGCTGCTGTTTTCAAGAGCACCATCTTCCTCTTGATGTTAAATACACAGTTGGATCCATGTGCAAACAAATCATGTGACAGGTTGTCATAATATCACACCATACCTACACGTGATGTCTCTGACTGCACAGCCATGCCTCTGTGCAGCATCTTATCCACTTTTGTCACACTTTTTTCTCTCGCACTGTTTGTGACCTTGATCTACAGTGGACGTTTCATAAATTCTGACTCACAAATAAATCTTAAAACCTTGTTGGAGAAGTCACTCGAGAGGCAGCGCTCCAGATTACTGTTGTGTGCTGCCTCTTAACAGCTTCTGTTTTATGACGCAGTGAGTCGTGGCATTTGTTTGAGCTTACGTGCAAGACAGTGCAGTCTAGCAAAACACTCCCTTACAGTCAGAAAGACAGTGATTGTGACGCATTGTCTAACTCGGCCAAATTAGATGCCTTTAAAGGTTGACTTCACAGGATAAGAGCTAAAAAGAATGTCAGTAATAAACACCTGTGTGTAGCTGGCATAAAGTCACAAGAGGAGTGATTTTCAAAGGAAATGAGCGAAAAACTCAATTATTATGCAACTGAACGGGTTTAGTCTCATGACTGTTGCACTGCTTGAACCTCAGGAATCTCAGCCCTTGTTGCTAGAAGATAGAAACAGACACACATCCAACAAAAACAGACACACATAGTGTGAATGGAGGTTTGAAAGTCAAGGAGCAACATCAGGAAAATCACATTTAGTTTTCAACTTTGACTAAGAACAGTCTGAGGCTGCGCTCTGAGGTCAAAGGTCACAACAATTCCTCTAAATACAGAGAAAGAAAAGCAACACATCTTGAAATCTAGGAAGCAGGAACTAGAGAATGTTTAAAAGAAAGACTTAAAAACATGAATTGATTATGAGAATACTTTTCTATTAAGTTGATAAAGTCTAGTTTAGGGATTCCCTCACTTTACACATCAGGTTCATTACTCTCTGCCCATCTCTTCTCCAGCTGTCGGGGATTTTCCTGAAGACGTCTTTACTCTGGAGCAAAGGAGACACGGAGCAGTGCTCCTTCACTTTCTCTGTGTGAGTATGCGCTCTGCCTGAACACCAGAATATGAAAGAAATCTTCCTATTGTTGCATTTAACTCACAAGTCAACACGCGTACTCCTGTTTCTCACAGGCTATCTACATGTTTCATGCACTGGCCATCGTGTGTGATGTTTACTTTGTGCCCTCACTGGAAAAAGTATCAGAGGTATGAACCAAAGACATATCTATTGTGGTAAAAAATAAGATAGTGTGAGACATAAAGTATAGTTATTTAGCTATAAAAGAGCTTGTTTTTTAGACTCTACAAGTTGCTGACATCTTTATTTTCTTTAACTCTAAAGCTTTAACTTGAATGAGGTTATGAGGTATATTTCTTACTGTCTGTATTCATTACAAAAAGTGGAATGGACAATACATAAGTCCATCTCACAACTTTCTGTCTGTAGCTCTTGCCCTCCAGTTGATTACTCCACTACACCAAACATGCACGTGCATTTCGCAACTGGTATGTGCTGCGCAGCCGTTGTGTGGTGTGTCTCTCTAAGGAGAGATGCTGTTCATTCCATAAAGTAAACTTAATTGCTGACAAAAAATACTACTAAAATTGTCATTATAGTTATGCTTCTTTGTGTTGATCACCTTTTTACCCCTAGGTGTTGGAGCTTGGTGCTACCGTTAGCTGTTACCGTAAGAGCTACCGTTACCTGTCAAGAAGGAACAGGGCAACCTCTGCATCGCTCTTCAGCCCCTTACACTCCCACTCGTCTGATCCCTCTTTTTATTTAGAGCTTTTTTATCCTTTAAGCTCTTCCTTCTTTTTGCTTCTTTAGCAGTATATGACGTTAATGGCAAAGGAGGTACAGGAAATATACAGCAAGTTGCCATAGCTCCTGACAGACACAACTTCTGCGTGCATGCTACTGACACAAGTCACGTAGAAGCTGGATGACGCTAGTACAGAGTTGCTGTGATTGGCCAGTCATGTGGGAAGCGAACAAATAACAAATACAAAGGGGCGGGCGCTCTCAGATAAGCAATCAACATAATTTCAATGCAATATTGTTAGTGAAATGCAATGATCAAAATTAGTTATTTTAACCAAATTCTTATGAAATAATGTTACTGTAGCTTTAAGAAAAAAATCTCATTACAGCTGGACTGAAGTTTTTAGCAAACATCACTCAAACAAGAGTAAATACTGCTTATTTGGAGGATGAAAACACTTTTTGCACACCGCTGGTTAGTAACAGCATGTTGGATTGACTCATATTATGTAGTTTGTTATTCTAGTTTTTGGGCAATAATAGAAACCGCCGTTGTATCAGGCTTTGGACACACAGACTATATACAGTAGTTTAATAAGTCCATGGATTTGAGATTTGTTTACAATAACAAAAATGCAGATCATCTCCAGCCTTTTCTTTCAATCTGTTTGAACTCTTCTGTTCTTAGAACCTTCAACTCAGTCAGGATGTTGCCGGGGCAACCTTCATGGCAGCTGGAAGCTCCGCCCCCGAGCTCTTTACCTCTCTGATTGGTCAGTATGGTGCTCCTCTAATAAATCAGCCTGATGATTTCTACATCATGGCTTCGATTACCTGCAATCATATGCATCTTCACCTTATTAGGGCAGAGAAAGTCAAGAGTGTGTAGGCAGAAGCGCTGACTGTTTTAGGGCTTGTTTTTTAGTGTGTATTGTTTTGCCAGCTCACAGAAGAATTCCTGTCATAGCACAGATGTTCTTAGATGTTGCTCTTTTTTCCACAAAGCTGTTTCAGAAAATGTGGGTATAGTTGAAAAAACACATTTGAGTAGAATAATACGTATTGTTCACAGGATGTTCACAGTATTTGGAAACTGCGGCCCAGATTTAAAGTGAAGACAGGTACCATTGGGGCTATTGGGGATTTTTCTAGGATACAATCAATAAGGATACAACTATTTATATATTCCTTTTAATTGCATTTGCCTCTGCACTTATAATAACAGGCTTGTCCTGTTTCTGAGAATAACAACTTGCTTCTACATCCATATGGCTTAAAGACATTTATGCATGTATTGCCTCTGAAATATCTTTTACATGAAGGAAAAAAGGCTGGCTTTGAAAAGTTACCATCGTGACTTAAGGCAACATGCAGTAAATATTTTGCAAGCGGTTGCATAAGATACAAGATGTCTGTCAAGCCCTGTGATAATGAACCAAAGATGCAATATTTCTGTTCAGACTTGAGTGATATTTCTCATTTGTTATATTTATTTACTCACTATTTCCTGTCTGGTGTTTTTAGGGGTGTTTATCACAAAGGGAGACGTAGGTGTGGGAACTATCGTGGGATCAGCTGTCTTTAACATCCTGGTCATCATAGGCATCTGTGGCATCTTCTCCGGACAGGTACACACACACACACACACACATCCTTTCACGGTCAGACCTGACCGTGAAAGGATGAAAAATCACAACTTTTTTTTATGAGTACATCTTACAACTACTGCTTGATTTAGCTAATGAAAATGTTCTGTTTGTTTTCTCTCTTCAGCCCATCTCTCTCAGCTGGTGGCCTTTGTTTCGTGATGCAGTTTTCTACATCCTGTCAATAGTGGTGCTGATCCTGGTGAGAAATCTCGAGTAATATTATATTGTATAGTATATTGTATACTGTACGGCTAAATGTAGATTCAGTTAAATATGTTTTTTCTGCATAAACATGATTTTTTTTATTAGGGATCCATTAAATGTGCTTATCCTTAATATTTTTTGAACAGAAGATTCAGTGTTAAGAGCATTTTACACTTTAAAAATGAATTTGTTTGTCCTGTCTGGTGAGCAAGCAGCGATTGCTTTTCTTTACTGCATTTCTTTACGAGCCGATGCTTATCATGAATCTGTTTTAGGTTCATTTGACTGTAATTGAAGTAAGTTTTCATCTATTTGCAGGTGATCTTTGATGAAAAGGTCGTGTGGTAAGACTGAAATGAATCTTTTTCTTACATTGTTTGTATGTCAGATCAGTTTATTCAGTATTAATGAGTCTGTGTTTGTGTGTGCATGTTTCAGGTGGGAGACCATCATCCTGATCTCTATGTATGGAATCTACATAATCATCATGAAGTGAGTCTCTTTCTCTTGCATTCTCATCCTGTTGGTATCAAGCCACCACATGCTCTCTCCACACTTAAGACATATGATCTTCATGTGTGTGTGTTTTCTGTGTAGGTTCAACAGTTCTCTGTACAGCCTGGTAGAGAGACACTGCAGCAGAGCAGGTCAGCCGTGTCTGAGCAGCCTGCGACGGACGACTGCTGTCGGAAACATCGGAGACTGTGACAACGACATGGTGCCGCTGAAGCCAGGTGCAGGAGCTCGTGTTTGTACGTGTGCATGTGTACATTCATCTCAAAGTTCCCTCAGTCTTTCGGCAGCTTTCGGCAGACCTAGTGACACAGTTAAGGCTGCATCTCAAACCCATTTCTCTTCCCCTGTGAATTTCAAACAGGCTAAAATTAAACCACAGCACTTTGATGTACAAGATTTTTCCTCCTTATTCTCTCTTCATCACGCCGTCCTCATTGTCATCTTAAATCATCATCTCCTCCACTTTTGATGCCTGCTAAACTCCAACCCCTCTCCCCGTACGTTTCACAGATTCCAGTGTGGTGGCCGGCCAGGATTCAGGGGTGGTGATGGTGGATGAGATGCTGAACAGGCACCCCCACCAACTCTCCTTCTCAGAGGCAAGCCTCCGCCTTCTCATCACCCCGCATTTCCCCCCCTTCACCCGCCTGCGCATGGCAGGACGCATGGTCATCAACGAGGTACACTGCACGCAGCTCCCAACCTTCACATAACGTCAAGTTCCCCTGGTTTTATCGGCTGGGTCGGTGGGTATTTGGTTATTAGTGAGAATCAACACGCTCATCTTTACCTTTAAATAAGTAACCACTTATACTGTATATTCATATAAACTGAACACTAAGGTACAGAAGAACAAATCTCTCTTACATTCATTTTTTGGTAGTAGTTTACATTACTTCTGCTCTGGTTTAGCTGTGCAAGGCTAGTATTGTCCAACAATCAAGCCGCTTGTGATTTTTCTTGCGAATGTCACCACAGACACCCAGTCCATAATAATACTATATTCTGCAAATGCAAAGGCTTCATCAGGGGCCATAGGCTCAATCACCATTGTGTTACCTCATTCAGCGATAGATAGTGACTTAACACATTTATTTAAATGAAAATCTTCGAGATTATATCTTTAAATATGTAATGCAGAGAAATGTGATTTGCACCCGAAACACAGCTTCAGTCTGACTGCATTACCTGCCTTTTGGTTTGCAAGTCGTATTCTGCTTGGCCCTCCAGGAAGTGTTTCACAGTGTTTTTGTTAACAGACAATATCATATTGATTATATACAACTGATAGAACTGATCTGTTTAAAACCAGTCCAATCACAGAGCCTGCATCAGCTGAAATTTAAGAAGACTTTTACTGTCCAACTGAACCAGTTTACCTTTAGTTCAACTTTCTGTAAACAGACCATGATGGAAATGAATGGTAACTCATGTGTCACATCGATGGTATTATTTCTGCTAATTTTACTTTCCAGGAACTTCTACAGAAGGATAGAAGCTATTTTCTTTCAACCCTCCAACAAGACTTCTTAGCCGTAGCTCCATTTATTTTAAATGGAAACAAGAAATTATTACATTAATGGACCCATAGCCAAAGCTCCCACACGATGTGAAACTAAATAAATACACGGCATGAAATGAGGAGAAAACAAATTAAAGATTACAAAAAAAATACAGGGAGAGGAAAAAAAGAAAAGGGAAGAATTAAAATAGGTGCATGACAAGATGTTCAGGCACTGAAGTGCTTCAGTTTGTCACCTCGTTAAGGTCCTCTTCAAGGATATCTTTCCATATAAGTCCATAGAGGCCTCTTTGCAAAGTCTGTGACTTCATATAATTTAAGAAGGGGTCCCATGTTTTATAGAACATTTAAGGTCTGTCCTTGAGCCTGTAGGTCATGGCCCTAAAGGTATGAGGTCTATCATACTTTTTATCCACACTGAGAGCTGTGGAGGCTTGTCAGAGATCCACTGAAGAAGGATGCACCTTCTGACTCCAAACAAAAGGACATCAAGTAATTTTTCCAGAATTTTTTGATAAAGGGAGAATTGAAAATACAGTGGAAGTATGACCCCTCAGAAACCTTACATTTATTGCAATAGTTGGAAAGGGAAGAGTTGAATCTATTCCGTAGAGTTGCTCAATTTATGCTACAAAAAAACTTTCACTTCTATGCGTTGATCCTGTTATCTGTTTATGTAAATGATATGTTAGTTGCCGTATTGATATGGTAAGTCTGGTAAAGATTTATCAATGGTAAGATACATCCTCAGGTGAACAGAAAGATAAGCCCACAAAGACATTCACACAAACAGACCGCTGCTTCATGCATAACATTATCCCAGACACAAAAGCAACAAAGGACTCAATCTCCAAATCTGCTTTCTCGCTCTCTCTGCTCTCCTGCATGTGTGCCTGCCATTTCCTGTTACAAATCAAAGTGTGACTGCCAATGCTGCCCCTGCTCTGTTCCCTGCCCCAGATCAATGCTTTCCAACTCCCCTCTGCAGAATTTGCCCACCTGCCTGATCACTCTGCCTGCTACTCCTCATATCGTTTCTCCTGTCAGATGAAGTCATTTCCATAAAATTGCTGCAGTGTTTCCAAACTCATTTTGCTTCCTTCTTTCTTTTCTCTCACTTCACCGCTCCCTCCCTCCCCTCCTTCAGAGGCAGAGGCTGATTCGAGCTCGAGGTGGCTCAGAGGAGGGGGGAGCTTCGGGGGATGAAGGTGTGGGTGCTAATGGGACGGTGGCAGAGGGAGACGGGCAGCTGCCGGAGGGAGAGAGGGAGAGGGGTAAAGAGACAGTGGGAGAAACAGATGGGGGAGCAGAGCCTAAAGATGAGGAGGAGGAGGAGGAAGAGCAGGAGGAAGGAGATGATGAGAAGGCTGCTTTCAAACCCTTCATCCTGCCAGGTGAGTGGGGAATGCCAGCAGACACTCATACAGCAACCACAGAACTAAAAGTGGAACTCCTGTTTGCACCTTTAAAACAACAAAGATGATAAAAAAGAAGAAGATTGGGATGACATCACTCTGACGTTGGGTTTATGCAAAAACCTGAAGTTGGGTAAAAGTCAAATTCCAATGTTGGGATGACTTCAAATGTTGATGTTGGCTTGTTGTCAATTCCTGACGACGGGCTGACGTCAAAACCTGATGTTGCATTGACGTTAAATCCTGATGGGTACACATCAGATTCAAACTTTGGGATGACATCAAATCCTGACGCTGGAATAACGTCACTTCCTGACATGGGCTGACGTCAAATCAAAATGGGTTGACAACAAAACCTGATGTTGGGCTGATGCAAAAACCAGACATTGGGTTTATGTCAAAACCCGGCGTTGGGCTGACGTCAAAACTTGACGTTGGGTCAATGTTAAATTCCAACTTTGGGATGAAGTCATATTACAACATAGGTTGATGTCAAAACCCAACATTGACATAAACACCTGATGTTTGGATTGAGATGAAGTCAAAATCTTATTTTGGTCAAAACCTGACATTGGGCAGATTTTGAGTTGATGTAAACAATGATTCCACAATGATAGCTCATAGACCCTTCAGTTACATTTTTGGCACCTGGAGCTTAATGACAAAATGATGGAAGAGGTTTCTGATTTCCCCTATGGGTTTTTGTATTCCAGGAAAAGTCCCATTTAAAAGATAATTGACTCTTTAAACTGTTTACGTAGCAACACGTAGGTTCTTATCAAATTTTAATTCAGACTAAAGTGAGTCACTACAAACTAATTCGTTTTTATATTATTTAATATAGTTTTAAAACCTGGTAAAGAAGAAAGATTTAGACAGAGCAACATTCATGTTACTGTAATAACATAATAATATCGTGTTATAATAATAACTGGTTCCTCTCTGGCTCTTTTCACTTACATGTAGAGAACTTCAGTGATTTATTGCGAGAGCAGCTAATTAAAAAGGGATAACATACCCCGGCCGAGCCACATGAATCATTGAGAAGCTCAGATTAATCTGTAATGATCCCTGTGGGGAAACTCGGGTGTATATGTGTCTGTGTGCATTTCCCCAGGTGGTTGGTGTGTGCGTGTGAAGTGGCTGCTCTCTTGGCCCCTGAGTGTGCTGCTTCACTGCACCATCCCCGACTGTAACCTGCCGCGGTGGGAGCGCTGGTACCTGCTCACCTTCCTGTCCTCCACGCTCTGGATAGCCCTCTTCTCCTACCTCATGGTCTGGATGGTAGGAAACGCACTAATGCAAGAGCACACTTTTAACTACACAAACGCAGTCGCACACGTATATACACAGGCTCTTCCACTGTTTTTTCTGTCCAGGTGACCATAATCAGCTACACACTTGGAATCCCAGAAGTCCTCATGGGCATCACTTTTCTGGCAGCTGGCACCAGTGTCCCTGACTGTATGGCCAGCCTCATCGTCGCCCGACAAGGTGTGTGTGTGTGTGTGTGTGTGTGTGTGTGTGTGTGTGTGTGTGTGTATATGTGTGGGCACACGTGTTTAAACCTCTCTCAACCCATATTTGCACTATTTTTTTTACCTTATTTGATTCTTGTTACTGGTCTGACGAATTATTCATAACTAAAGTTCTACATACAAGCTTTTCCTGAAGCTTATAACCAAGTCTCACGGTTCCCTTCAGAGGGTAGAGTAGTAGGTAGTTAAAGTTATAATCTGGAAGATTTCAGTTTTGTTCTCTTGTGCACCACCTAATGGCGATAAACGGTAATTGCAGGAGTAAACTTTTCAATATAACCAGACGTCCATGGTTGATTCGCTTTGTTACGGTTGTAACTCTTGATTTTCCTCGCTGACGGTCGCTTTCCTTTTTGCCTTCATCTGAGCGTCGAATTTGTTTCTTTCTTTTTGAAGTTGTATCTGTAGTCATTGATCTTTTCTTCGTTTGTTCAGCCTTAGTAGATTACTGTTTACTCGCAACTCTTGCAGAGACTGGAAAAGCAGCCGCTTAGCTCCGCCTACCCTCTCTGGCAGACCAACCACTGCTGGGTGATGGAAAACGCGTCATTAACTGGGCGCCGCTTGTGTTTTTTCCCGCGACAGTCGCCACAGACATCCAGTCTGTAATAATGCTATATACTGCAAATGCAAAGGCTTTCATCAGCGGGCCATAGGCTCAGTCACTATTGTGTAACCTCATTTGGCGATAGATAGTGACTCAACAGACGTTTATTTAAATGAAAATCTTTGAGATTATTACTTTAAAAACATCGAGATCCTTCATCTGCTGCAGCTGACCTTCTCTGGCAAAGGGAGAACTGAGATATCAAAATATGTATGAGATTATTCATAGAATGCAAATTTTTCTTGCAAACGTGTTTACCCCTCATCGCTAACAGGCAGTATTGTCACAACATACAACAAACAGTATTTACAACTGAATGTTACATTGTTGTTGTTCAAATATGATGTTGCTAGAAAAGTTAGTATGCAAGCTGTTCCCACATCACAACACCATAATAGCTCAAATTTAAAATATCTCTGCAAACGTTCAGAAGTCTTTCAAAAGAAACTTGTTTGTGTAATAATGACGTGAACTCAAGCTACCAGAATGTCTCATATCACGTGCACGACATAATCGGCCATGAATTATACTTTGTGTTTGTGCATGTTTTGGGTGTTGCAGGGATGGGAGACATGGCCGTGTCCAACTCTATCGGCAGTAATATCTTCGATGTGCTGCTGGGTCTGGGCTTCCCCTGGGCTCTGAGGACTCTTATAGTCAGCTATGGATCAGTGGTAACACCAACTGTTTCCTCTGTCTGATATCTTCTGTATTTTACTTGATGCCTGACTGTTAAAACATTGAGATATCGTCGTGTTGTTGACCAAACACAGAAGAATTAACTTATCAAACTCTTATCTAACTAACTTTGTAAGACAGAATCCTGGTTAACACGTTGTCATCTCTGCTCCAGGTGACAATCAACAGCAAAGGCCTGGTGTACTCAGTGATTCTGCTGTTAGCCTCCGTCGTACTTACTGTGAGTAGATATCTATTCTCAACCGTGTCTGACCTTTTTTTTTTTTCAAATAAAGTTGATTAATCTAATTATTTCTTAAGACATGGGAAAAGTCTGCCCCAACAAAAGCTGCCTGTTATTTTCAACCATGCTATCTTTTTAATGTCGAGGCCTGAGAGGGCTTGATTGTGTTTTCAGACTCGGGGAAATATGAGATTGTATTTATCACAGAGCAACAGGAAATGAAGCTCTCTTTCTCTCTCTCTGTCCATCCCTACTCCTCCTCAGGTCCTGTGCGTCCATCTGAACTGCTGGAAGTTGGACCGCAGGCTGGGATTCTGTCTCATTCTGCTCTACGCCATCTTCCTCCTCTGCTCTATCGGCTTCGAAAGGCTTTAGAGGACGCACGATCTCCACGTACGGAGTCGCACAAACGAGCCATCTGACTTCCACCTTCACTGCTGCCATTATTGATCAGATGTATGGACAGATGACTTTTCATTTCATTTCACATCCTGAAAGCTGCATTGTTTACCTTTGATAAATGAGTATTTTACATAGTTTTGTACCAAGCACCTCCGGCCCAGATTTTGTGAAATCAAACCCAGCTGATGATGCACTGTGTCTCCAAAAAGTTTATAAAGTGTTGAATTTGTATTCTGAAACTAAGAATATTGTATAAGGAACCCCAGAGTGTGTTAGTTTACTTATAAATACTTTATGACTGCCAAAAGTAACCTCAATGACCGGATGATAATATGTGTGAGTTTATATAGTTGCTTCTCAGTGTGTGCACCTCTTTTATGTCGAGTATAATGTCTCATCATGCAGTTGTAAGCAGCATTGCATGGCTGATCATCACGCTTCAGATAATTGCACTAAGCCACTGTTGTCTTGGCCTTGTACATAACATAGCACCCTCCCCTTTCCTTAAAGCTTTGCAGCACAGAGGTGGTGTTTTTGTGATGGAACAAATGCGACTGTATGCTTCAGGGTGTTTCCGAATGTGTTTGGAGAGAGTCCTTGAGTGTGTGTGTTGTCGAGTGCAATAAAATGTTTTGTTCTGTGAGGTTTCTATTGTGCTTTTCACCTCTGACAATCTCTGTAATGCTCATCCAAACCCTAATTTTGCTCTTTTTGAAATGTCTTACACTTGCACTTATTAGTACATGGGACAAGAGTTATATATGAACAAATAATGAATAAAACAAGTGCAATCTCAATTTTGAGATTGTCCTAACAGCGCTTGCTTGAGTCATGCTATTGGAGAAGGATGCATTCAAACGTTGCCAAAAAAACGTGTTGCATTTACAATATATTTAACACTTGTTTCTAAGACATTTTTGTATGACAATGTGATTTATTTCCTCTACACTCTACTTTTGAGTCCTCAGAGGATGAAAGATTTCACGCAACCCAGCATGCAAAGCAGCAACTTCACTGAGGGACATCGCTGTGGTTATTGTTTGACATGAAAACCTTTTGACCCTCATCTGAGCTGAGCTGTTGGTAAGTAGAGCCTCACACAGAGACAGGACGAAGGTTGTCAGAACTGATTGCAATTTACCTTTGTCTCTGCGAATAATTAGACATATAGATAAAACGACGTTACCATCAAATGAGCCATTGTCCCTGGGAAGCAGCAGTGGAAGACAACTGACATAAATCAGCATCAAGCTTTTACTAGACAACAAACAGCATTCATGTTTAATACTGTACACGAAACCTTTCATATGAACAAAAGATAAATAGTAGAAGACAATAGAGTTACAAACATAAGAATAAATCAGAGAAAGAGTAACTTCAAAGTGAGATAGATTCCAATGCCTTTTAGTTCATCGTTTGTTACAGTACCTGCAGCCTTCAGCACCAGGGACAGCTCCACAGCCCTGAACCAGTCAGGTGAAGGGAGCTGTAAAAGTGTTTTGAATTGAATCCCAAAGCTACATTACATACTCAATGACATGATACCAATCGTGTAATATTCAAGACTTCTTAAGTTAAAGTAGCTAATACCACAGAGAATAAATACACTGTTAAAGGTAGAGGAAGTGCATTTAGATTGTAGTTACATTAAAGAGCCTTAGTATTAGCCGTAAAATACAAACATGACCAAAAGTAATTGAGCAGAATGGTCCATTTCAGAATGAATCATAATAATTACATTATGATTAGTTATGCTTTAATGTCTTCACCTCATTTTAATGATGCAGCTGGTTAGGTTAGAGCTACATAGATTATTTCATACAGCTGGATTGCCTGTGAATATTGTTAATAATGAAAATTTGCAAAGTGACAAACTTGAGTTACCAATTAAATGTAATAAAGAAAAAGTATTATTTATTAAAATCTGAAATGTGTCGGAGTAGAAGTATAAAGTAGCATCAAATAGAAATACTCAAGTACATCAAAACTTTACTTCAGTGTGGCAGCGGTTTAGCTCAGCGGTTCATGTGCGTCCCATGTTTAGAGGCACAGCGGCCCCGGGTCCAACTGCAGCATTTTATCCTCACTCTCTTTTCCTTTATTTCCGACTCTATCCACTGTTGAAATTATTATTTTTTTAAAAAGTACTTAAGTATAGTACTTTATCAAGTGTACTCTGCAGTTTCTTTCCACCACAGCATTTTGAAACAAATTCCAATTCTTGTCACAGTACACAATATTACTTAGTTTACAAAGAATCTACATACTGCACAAGTTGTACAACATGTGACCTGCTGGTGTTAGCCAAAGTGTCATTACAATGCAACATGTAAATGTGATTTTGCTGAGATAGAAAAACATCCAAAGTTTGATTCAACCTTTAACTTTTGCTTTGAGTTACTTTACGGTTCCTTTGTATATTTCTGTCAAACATTCTGGAAACTATGTTTAAAGCAGTTACACAGGACACGTAATTCAAAGTGATTTTTATTTAAGTCAGGCTAAATCGGCTTTGATACCAAAGAAATGAAAAAATAAAAATAGTACAACAAAGTACATCATTTTACAAATACTCATAATGGAGGTCTGACATATCAGAATAATCAAATAAATTCAAACATGTCACAGTCATAACAAAAATAGAAAAAGTCAAAACAGTACATAGAATGCATTAGGAGCTATATACTTGAAGTGTTGCTATACCATAGACTTTACAAAATTCTACTAGAAAAACTCCCAGTACCAATGGAATATCAGGTAATATAAAATGTAAAAAAAAAAATACAAACAATAAAACAACAACAAAAAAAACAACACTTGTGATATGAGTGTGTGTGCATTCATACTGGTGCAATCTGCATGCAACTCCACCTGCAGTGTGACAAATGATAAAAGCAGCTACAGTTTGTTAATGATTGTGTGTGTCATCTGTCGGACAGCAGCAGTGACTTGTTAAGGATGATGTCACTGCCAAAATAAAAGCTCGCATGAAACCTCTTTGAGAAAAGGATGCACCTTTATGATGACTAGTTTCTCGTGTTGGACTTGCAGCAGTGAGTCTTCTCTATTAGAAAGGCATCATCTGACTTATTAAAGTCAGGCTTTTCAAATTAAGAGCGTTATAGGTGATGGAGAATTTATACTTGTACTCATGTCAATTTCATGAGTGCAACTTTCAGTATATGCTTGGCTGTATAGTGTTTGGTTTAAGTAACAGCATCAGAAATAAAATGTTGGTTTTGGTACAACCGTTAAGTATGTCGCAAGATTTTGTGCTAACAGCTCAACAAGTGAAAGCTAAAGATTTTTGTTGGCAAAAATTAAGACTTTGTTTTCTCGTCTTTGTCCCACTGATATGAAATGAAACAAAGATGGCCACATTATGATAAGCTCCATGGGTTTCATCTGATGGTGGACCTTGGCACTGACTAGCTCCCCTCAGGGAAATTCTTTAAAAGATAAAACGCTCCAATCAGACAAAAGTACACAGACGAATGCCACTACAAAAGTCCACTAGTAACCAGAACAATAACAATAGTAATAATAATATTCTTCAACCGTATACGTGGTGATTTTTTTTCTTTCTCCCACATTCAGGGAGTAAAAATAGATAATTTGGCAGAAGAGAATCTGTGTTGTCTCGACAGTCTGCTCGGTGTCTTTGAGTGTAAAAGGGTGCAGATAATTAGCTGCGATGCTAATCCGTTTGCTCTTGGGAGCTCCCATGGAGACAGCAGTTACTATGGTTACTGCATGCTCTCTGTCTCTGTTTCTAGTGTGTGTAACAGTCCAGGAGAGAGTGTGTCTATACTGTATATATACGCACAATAATGTTTGTGTTTGAGGTTTAGCCTCAGGGGCTTTACAGGCAGGTTGGTAGTGATAGTTTGATCCCCCCCACTGACGCTGAACATATTAAGACTTGTAAAGCTGATCTGAGGTCCGGCTCAGCTACATCTGCACAGAGCCTTGAGCTCCGGACTGAGAGGAGGTCTGACTTTCCCATCGAGAGGAGGGGGGGTGGGGTGGGGTGTCTTGTAAGGAGGGGGCGGGACTAGCTGCTATGATGTCACTCGGGGGCAGAGTTCTGGTTCTGCTGGTATATAGATGCTTTATCCTTCAGCAGGGCCAGGCACAGGTGGCAGCTCCAGCTCCCTGTGAACACACAAATACAGTGAGGCATGTTGTCGAAATACAGAATCAGCTGGTCAAGCATCACTGTGAGGAAATACTTCAATAAGTATGTGCATTATATTGTGTCCTCTGTTATTCGGGGAATATAACTGGACTGTCTAATCAGTAATCATCATGCTTAAACTTAGAGGACCTTCAAACCCACAGATTGTTATTTCTACAGCTAAGCATCACCCAATGTCATTTCATTAAACTGAAATAGCCACACGTAGAAAGTGGTGGAAACATCTGGGATAATAAATTAATACAGAAAAGTAACATTATTAGGGCTGTATCCAACTCATCAGTTATTGTTTCAAGGCACAACTTTATCATTTCACCAGACACCCGGATCTTAAGATAGCAGAGAAAGTAAGCAGAGGAAGTCTGTTGTCCTCTGCAGTAAAGTATTCAGCATCAGCTTACCCTCTGGTGGTTCAGTCATGGGGGGACTTAGACAGTACATGTGGTAGCCTCGGTCGCAGTCATCACAGAAGAGCAGCTGGTCCTACAAAAACAAAACATCATGTTCAGTCTGCTGATTAGACAAGAAGAGAAAAAAACACAGTTCCTCCTGAAACATCCGGCTAAAGCTTGACTCATTTTATGAACACTGTGAAATCCCTAAATACTCAGGACATTACAACCAACTTGTGTTTAATTTTCTTTAATCTCTATTTATAGATTCTACAAAGAAATGTAGAATCTGTGGGCAGGGGTGTGGATTTTTTGGGATGGTGAGTGTTCTGGTTTCTTTATGTCGTATGCTTGTAGTCCGTGTAATATTGACCAATCACGTATCAGCAGGCTGCAGCGTATGCAGGAAAAACAGTCTGTGTGGAGACAAACCGTAATGACATCCCGGCTCCAATCAGCAGCTATCTGACAACGATTTAGCTTCTTATTAATCTCTATAAACAGACATCTGCATGTAAGTTCAGCTAACAATCCATCTAAAATTTAACTGGAGATAAATTCCCTTGACGCTGTTTCACGAAAGTCGTTCAGCGTTGAGATTTCCTGTCTTCCTCAAATGCATCAGAAATGAGCGATCCAACCTCTGTTCAACAAACGAGCATTTTAAAAGTAGTTTTCTTCTCCTCTTGAGGACAGACCTGACGAAGCTAAATTAAGCTAAAAGATACATTTCAGCAAAGGTAAGACCCGTTAATTAAAGTAAATCACAAGAAGAACGGTTTCTTTTTCTGTAAACAATGCAGCACGCGGAAAAGGAAGTCCTGACTGGAACCGCTGGCTAAACCAGATACGCCCGGCATGTTCACCGTTGTCCCCAGAGGCTATATCATTGTCAGACTAAAGGCCGATGGGAGAATGCAGTCTTATACTGACAGTGAAGAATTACTGCAATATATAACTAAATCAATTTTCTCTTTTAAAAATACACATCAAACGTGTAAAAAACAAACAAAGAAAACCCGCTTCATGTGTTCTTTTTTCCCCATTTCATTTGTTCAGCTGTTGTTTTCTGTCCTTTATGTTGATATTTTGCTAATTGCCCAAATGACTCACAACTTCTAGATAATAAAAGTTGTCCTTGAGATTTCAATCACTTGTGACAAAGTTGTTGTCAACCTGTTGCCAGCTTTACCTCAAGTTTGACATTCTTTGACTGTATGTGCATTTGTGTGACACAATGGGGGCTGATTTTAGTGGGAAAACGGCAAACAAAAAGACATTTTTGTCAGCTTAAACTCCGACGAAAGCCATCATAAGCCAAGGACTCTCACTCAGGAATGAACAGAAAAAGAAAACCACCCGAATGCTTCAACGACCGTTAGCATCACCGTGTTTCATGAGCTGCTGTGAAAACAAAAACACTTTCCTTCTCATCAGGAAACAACAGACCTAGATACGACTTTATTTTGACAACCGGTGACACATATTTTGAAGTGAAGGGGCTTACGTCATTTTCGGAGGTGCCGCAAACGTTGCAGCACTTGCACTCAATACACTGCCAGCGGTAGGTCTTCACTGCAGCCATCATCACTGGTGTGAACTGCAGGCATGTTGGGTGACCTGCAGGATGGAGAGGACATGGAGAAATGTTGTCAAATAAAACCACCTTGTTACTAAATAAATGACGATTAGACTCAAATAACTTTTTATCAGAGAGGCTTTGGATGCGGTGCAAACCTATAAACCCAGGACTGTAATTGTAAGGAAGGGGCTTAATAGCTTATTTGCTTGCTTTCACATAATCTGTAAGATTTAGAACAACTTATTAGCTTACTATCTACAGTAGTAACCAAACATTACTTCCAAGATCGTAGTCCACGTGATCAACAAACATTACTTTGCGGGGTCAGAGATTATGTTGAATAAAAGTCACAACTAGCACATCCCCTGCAGATTTTCTTTGCCCTATAATTAATCGTTTTTAAGATCATTTACACTCTATTAACGTCAGCCAGTGTCACTCAATTAACCATACATTTTCATAACACACTGCAAAATCCTTTTCTCATGTAACATTTACATTAAGTTATGTTACTAGCATATTTTGTCCTACTTATCGACTGGCATAGCAGATTTTCTTTGCTTTGAAAATGCAGCTTTGAGCATGAAATGTATGTAGCAAGTGCACATGTTAGATCCCTTATAAAAGTTGGTCAACCTAAGCACACCTCTGGAGGAATTATTCTTCTTCTTGTAAGCTACCTACAGTTGATCTCCTAGCGACAGCTGAAATTTCAGCCGGCAAGACCTTTTCAGGCTTTCAGAAATTCCAATGAATTTGAGTTGTAAAATCCCGCCCTGTTATTATTCTAAACTGCGTATGAGTACATTTAGCTCGACATGGCAACAGTAAGTAAGCTCAGCGGGTGATTAGTGATCAGTGAAATTAATAATAAAAGACATGTGAAAATTTCATACCTGAGCGACCACAGTCTGAGCAGGACACCAGCTCTTCTGATTGGCCCGTCTTCTGGTTTAAGGTGGAGTCTCCAAGACAGAAGTCACAGTAATCGTTGGGCAGTGCCAGCCCATTGGGACCCTTCTTTGTTGCTGAGCAGGAGAACGAACGAACAAGAAACCATTCGGTTCACATTAGAAACAAAGGAAGATGAGTCAAATACCACTATAGTGTTCCAGATGTAAAATGTAGTACTCACTGTAGTATGAAACAGGTATAAATCAGATAATTCAGACTTTGAAGCAGTTTTACAAACCTGGTGTCTCATCAGCCAACAACGCCCCTTTATGTCACTAACTGGCTGATGTGTTGAAATATGATCCAAACTAATGAATGAGTGACAACTGACAACACGCACTTGTTGAACACGTCTGCTAACACGGTGTCGCGTGCATAAAGGAAAAAAAAAAGTAATGCGATGGATATGTGGGAAAAAAAAAAAAAGATGGATGATATGCTGAAAAAAATGCCAGGATTCCCAACTGTGCAATAATGTCAGGAACACTGAGTCTAATCCCACATTTGGGATTCAGTCATCATGAAAATCAAAAAATGAAAAGAGCAGAAAAAAAAAAAAAAAAGAATGAGAGAGAGACATCCCTTTTACAGACACACACATGCTACATAGCATGCAACCAAACCTCCTTCCCCTCTCTCTCTCTCTGTCTCTCTCTCAGCACTAGAGAGTGACTCACTCTTCTGCTCCTCAGGCTGGCGAGGAGTGGGTGGTGCCTCGATCTCCTCTCGGTCCTCGCCCTCCTCCTCGGCCAGGTGAGAGTGTGTATAGTGGTAGCTCAGGCCAGGACGATTCTTGTAGCGCTTCCCACAGACTGACACACACACACACGGTCAAAAAAAGTGTTATAGTGAAGGCGGCCAATTTCTAACTACCGTCCAAAAAGGCCCAAGGTGGAACCACAAAAGAACGCATCACATCGCTCCACAACCGGCTTTATTCATTTATTGTCACATTGATAGTATTTGGCTGACGCGCTAGCAGCAAACTCATTCAGTGGAGGTGAGCATTTGCACAATGAGCTTTATGGCCAGCAAGAAGTTAGAGAGCACACACGGAGCCGCATCTCAGGAAAAAACAAACAAAAAAAAAACTAAACGAAAAAACGCATTCAGACTGGCAACTTTTCCAATTTCTATGCTGTCAAACTTAAGTTCCAGATGGGGTCTTTCAGATCACACCATGCATGGCAGAAGGGTTGTTTTTGTCTTTCAGAGGAAAAAAGCAAAAGCCTCTCTTGCTGACATGCATGACACACAAACAATGCAAAGGAAGCTTCTACTCACTGTCGCAGGCGTACGGTTTGTCCCTCTCCTCCAGCGCAGCGGCTGCAGCCTCTTGTTTTTTCTTGCCATTCTTGTCACTGCGACCCTACAGAAACCATTTAGCTCTTCTTAAATTTGTTAAAACACTTTAAATTGAATAAAGAACAACATTCAAAACAAGAACAGAATGGTGCATTCTTGAAACAAAGAAAGACATTAATGAGTAGCAGTATTTTCATCCCCTCAGACTGATCCTCTGGTATAACAAAAGGCACTGCCTGCAGATAAAGAAGCATCACTCACCTTGGATTTGCTCTTGCCTCGTCTCTTGGGGGTCTCGTCCTCAAAGTCCTCATCATCCAGGTCGTCCAAGTAGTCGTCGTGGTCCAGCACTCTCTGCAGAGAGGGGGTTTTGACAAAGATGTGCTGTATTGAATTTATGAACTTCTGCTTTCTCACTGTGCTAAATTTTATGTAAATGATATCATGTGTTGACAAATTGTTGCTGTGGTAACTTGTTCCTGTTATTTTTCTCAGTCTAATCACTTGGGTTAAAAATCATCGAGCCAGTCTGTCATTAGATTACAGGTTTAGCTGTGTAACTGTGTTGACGAAACAGATATTTGAACAGAGTTGTAGGGGGGGCAGTGAGAGACATTGGTTTGAAAGTTACATAATCTTTCATCATCAGTATAAAGCGAATAGATAAATCTTCTAAAAGGTCAGGTTTTAAGCTCGGTAGGATTTGCCTTTTAATGCTTTTTCACATTAAGTATGTCTTAGTTGTACAGGGATCCTCTAGATTGCAGTTGCACTTGCAGAGAACAAGAGTGTTCAGCCGGACCTTGCGGACACGCCCAGAGGAAGTGGTGGTAGTTGAGGTGGCAGGAGGCTCCACGGTTGCTGCGTCATCCTCAGGACCACGTATGTCCGACACTCCGCTCCTCCGTTCGAGGGGCTCACCCTTTAGCAGGGCCTCCAGACTGCTGCCATCCGCCGCTCCCAATGTATCACGCTTCAGCCCCAGATCCAAATCTGCTACACACAGGGAGGAAAACGGTAATGCAAGCATTGACATGAAACAACCTTGTGACTGTATTTGAATTGGGAGAAGGTTGTTCCATTAAAAGATATACCTGCTTTGAGAGGGGGGAAGGCCAACCGGGGGTCCTCAGGGGGATGAGAACGCCGTTTCTTCCTCCAGCGGCGTGCGGGGTAGGTGTACAGCTGCCCTGGAGCTACACCTTATGAGACACAGAACGTTACAAACACATGAACCAGCAGGTGAATCAAGTGTTGGTGTGAGCAAAATGTGTGAGGTTGATGGTCTTAGCTTTTAATTACAGTTTTGCAGAGTATTTGATAAAGACATGAAAATGTATGTAGCGATGTCAATCAATGAAAACAGTGAACAATCATTCAGCACTGATTTTATATACCTGCACTCCGGTGTCTCTTCTCCATCCAGATGTAACAGTTGGACTGGGCTACACCCGTCTGAGAGTCCAGAAAGGGCATCAGGATGCTGCGCTCAGCACACAAACGAGCATTGTAACTGTGACACTGCTCCATGGCATCTCTGTAATACTGCTCTCCCAGCCTGAAATGTGAAAGCAAATAGCACAGATCAAGAGACTGTTAATAAGTGTAGCCGGAAACATAGTGCAAGAGATAAATAACTATAATTCGTAGATTTTATATACTGAAGTAGTTTCTGTAAAATGCACCCTGACACTATTGTAATCTATTTTCTATTACCATGCTCTAAACTTTACAATTAGATGTAATTGTAAGAAGAAATCATTAAATATATATAAATAAAGATACCTTAAATATGATTGCCAAAATTAATTCTTGACCTTGTAAATAGCTCTTGTTAATGTGAAAAGAATTTTGATGTAAATATGTACTATATATGAAATCTTTGAGTTTGGAATTAAACTTATAAGTGGTTTATAGTGAACAGACTATGCAACAGTGAAACTACCTTCAACCTCAAAACAGTTTTAAACTCAATATTTTTGTTTTACTTTAACAAATTTCTTGTAACTTATCTTTGATTATATATGCAGATGCCATTATATTTGCAACAAGCTTATCTAAATCAATATATATCCGCGTGGTCAAAACCACGTTGATTGTGTGCGCTGCAATCATTGCAAATGACTTCACAGGACAAACCGCTATTTCCCTTTGCTTGAATATAACACCACTCTGAAACACTTTAATTCGTTATTCTCGTTGGGTTTCTTTATATAATCACAATTATGATGCGGCAGCCATCTTTTGTGTAACAAAAGTAAGTGTCCTTCCTCAAAGATACTACTTTTTCTTCCCGGCTTCACTGTTGAACCATTTTTGTCGCATTGTTTTAGCAGACTGCACTCAGACTGTTGCTCTGGCTGTACGATATCTGCATTTAATAACAGGACTACCATAACCAGATCTTACTCCAGAACAAAGCCTGACGCTAACAGTATCGATGGAGGGATATCAGAACAAAAGGTTGATTATGAGCGAGCCTCTCGTCACAACAAAGCACCCGCCAAGCTGACAGGTTAAAGGAAAATTAACTCTCTCCTACATCTGCATGCAGCTGGCTAGCAACAGTTTGGATATATTGTGTGTAAAACCACATTGAACACAACCACGTGCAGCTAAGTTGAGTATAAGTAGTGGCTAAAAGAGAGCTCCACAATGGGTTCGCCTCATTTGTATTTGCCACAGCTAACAGGCTAACAGGCTAACCATAGCTCAGTGGATAACGTTTTTCTCTAGGGACAAATATTGTATTCAAGGTTGAGGAGGCTATGTTTACAGTTTTATACGATCCACAGTAAGAATATTTTAATTTATAAACTATACATTTACCTCTGCATTACTGCTCGATGTACTCTTACAATTAATAAAGGTAAACTTACACTTTCACAACACTGTCGACGGCCGCCGCCATGTTTGCTTATTGCGGTTGTGTGAAGTGCCACTGCGCTTGCGCACACACGTTAGTGCCCGTCACTGCCTCCAAGGGTGAAAAACATGAAGTACACATCAAACAGCTGCTACACAATCCTGTTGGATCAATGCAGCAGACACTAAATTGCCGTTTAAGAGGGTTCAAGATTACTATCGTGATGGGATAAAATTACTTTAACAAACTCAACTTTTACACCACATCCGGATTACTGAAAGGGCCTCTCTGGCACAGGGGCCAAAAGGTTCAGAGAGGCATGGTTGTGCCCAGGGGCAGACGTGTCAGAGTCTTTGGTATGACATATTTGAATATTTGTGGAGAAAAAATCAGAATAATAGCAGAAGAAGAAGGTATATTTTATTAAGCCCAAGGGGAAATTCAATGTTTTCACCCTGTTATTAGAAACATGGTACACAAACATAGGCCTGAAATACACACATGCACAAACAGGATTCTATAGACATAGTGAGGGGGCTGCACATGGATATGCGCTCCAAGCAGTAGGGTATTCTGCGCCTTGCTCAAAGACACCTCAACAGTGCCTAGGAAAGGAACTGAAACCTCTCCAGCTACCAGCCCCAATTCCATACTTGGTCCATACTGGAACTTGAACCAGCCACCCTCCAGTTCCCAAGCAAAGTCCCTACAGACTGAGCTGCTGTCTGTTTCAATAATCAAATTAAATAATGTATTTTTTCCAGTATAGTAAGTCTTGAACAAAGAACCTCTGTTTTCTGTTTTCCAAGATTCACAGATGTGCCAGAACAAATTGGGTTCAACTGGGGAAAAGACACTTTTTTTTTTGTCTTGTACTTATACCTAACCAAGACATATGCATATTATATATTCCAGAGCTGTTATAAAATACCAGTTGCTCAACCCTTTCTGTTAAAGATTAGACTATGATTGACCATGACACAAACTGAGAGAGACAGAAGGAAAGAAGGGGAAGACAGTCCAGAAGACATAGACTGGTAAGTAACAGAGATTGATATTCAATAAGTCTTCTGTTATACTTAACACAGTTACTTTTATACTTGCAGCTGAGGTTAGCCGTCAACCCAGAATTTACATTAGCTTGCTAGCTAGTATTAGCTAACATAAATGTGGCTGTGATACAGCAAACATTTATGTAAAGGGAACATACTAGTTGTTAGCTTACTTGAGTGTATAACTCAGTAAGAATGGTGGGCTTTTTCAAACTAAGTTCATACAGTGTTGTGTTGTACAGCTGTGAAGTACTTGTGAGTATTTCCAAATTCCGCTAATTAATTAAACTTTCTGAACAAAATTTCAGAGGTGAAAATTGTACTTTTTTCTCTTACTATATTTAACAACCATAGTTAAAAAGCAAATTATGAGATAAAAAATCAATCAAATCAAAAATGATTTTTAGGTTTACTATCAAATGTAGTGAATTGATTCATAGGCTACATTAAAAGATCCAACAGTATAGCTTCAGCTTGACCAGCTACAACATCCAAAGGCAAATTACATGGTAATACTTCAGTGATAATACTGTAACAATGAGTACTTATGATGCTTTAATAGTATTAAATGCATGTATATTCATTTCAATAGATTCATTTTGTTTCCAGATTTCTTCCCCAAAAGTAAAATTAAATGATTACAAACATCAATGGATGATGACGTACTTTCAAAGCATAATAAAGCAGCTGCAGTATCCAAACTGAAAAGAACAAAACAAAAACTTCACATTTTCAATGACTTTATTAATAAATGCCTCACAGCAGTATAATGCAAAACTGTCCTACAGGGCCATCTTCCAAAGCTACAGGACATTTAATACAAAATCCATTCAATCATTCATCCGTGTAGCAGCAAAGAAAGAACGCCAGTAACACTTCTTTAACTGTAATCCAGTCCCCCTTGTTCACGGTGTGATCCTCGTGTTAAGACAGGCAGAAAAAAACCCGCAACATCATTCAGTCTGTCAGTCTGTTGGCACGATGAGCCTCAACGTCCCTGGACTGGTGGTGATGTCCCTCTTCTACCTGCTGGTGTTGGGCACGGGGATCTGGGCCTCCATGAAGTCGAGACGGTTGCAGAAGAGCAGCCAGGCCGACCGGACAGAAATCACTTTGCTGGGCAACAGAGGGATCGGCCTGGTGGTGGGAGTCTTCACCATGACGGGTTAGTGCAGGGTTAGGGTCAAAGATACACATTAAATTACATAACTTTAAAGACAACTGTTTTTGAAATTAAGAGCCATTTTGGCACCCTTCAACTCCACTGTAATGTTAGCTAGTTCATGTACATTGTAAAATCTGTGCTATTTGACAAAGTGATTGATTGGCAGGTTGTAGCGTCTTGGAATGCATGTGTCAGTAGATCCTTAAAAGGAATATAAATACAGATGCTTAAAGGGGCTATACCTTTTAAATGGATATTCTCATATATTATTGCTCACAGTGAAAAAGTGAAAACTGCATAATTCCGTGTTTTTCCAGAATCACATTTTTAAAAAGCCTCTGAAATGAGCCGTTCAGAACAGCTGCAGGTTTCTACGTAGAACCTTGCTTTCGCTGAAATCGACCAATCGTCGTTAACCTCAGCCTGCCAAGTTAGCATTTCGGTCCCTCCTGGGAACTCCTGGGTTGCTGCGCTTGCTCCAGTGTATCGTCCTCCCTTTCAGGGTCCGATTCTAGCTTGTACATATAAGGCCGAATAACTGATCCTAGAGCAGCCATGTTTTCTACAACTCTGGAGTGACAGTGCAGTGCAGCCGCTCCCCAACGTGGGATCGCACACGTGGGGAAGTGGCTCTCCAAATACTGTCAGCTAAGGTCCAACCTTTCAATGGCAAAACGGCTCGTTCGTTTCAGGAGGAAGGAGAGGCTCCGAAAAAATAATTCAATTAAAATATGTATACACTGTTTAAAACGAAACAAACTTTATCAACGTGATTCAAAAACATATTAGAATAAGAGAAAATTGATTGCATAGCTAAAATATGTCCCCTTTACAATACAGTAGATATTAATATATACAGTTGTTGTGTGTGTAAGTTTGGGTGTGAGCTGTACACATATGCATGATTCCCACAGCTACATTTGTTGGTGGGGGCTTCATCGTTGGTCTGACAGAGGCGGTGTATAATCCAACCATGGGACTGACCTGGGCTGTCATGCCAGCAACAGCAGCGCTGTCTTTCATCGTTGGTAAGACAATGATATTGTATATTTCATTTCACCCCATTAGTAAGAAATTACAGTTATCCAAATGTAGAAAATATTTTCTACTGTACATGCACTTTATAAGTGGCATAAGTATGAGTGTACAGGTGTTACTTGTAAGACAAAAACTAATGCATTTAGTGGCTCTCGAGGGATCTCTGCAAAATCTGATAAATTGCCTTTAATGGTGACATTTGAGTCAGTGCTGGTCGGGGCTGAGACTTTGTGAATCCATCATACGTCCGACAATGTAAAAGGAGGGCAAAGATAAAGAGTGATCATTTAAACAAATCTGTCTCCTTTTGTGTGATGTCATGATTAAGGTGGACTGCTCTTTGCGAAGAAAATGAGAAGCAGAAAATATGTGACAATGATGGACCCGTTCCAGATCAAGTATGGAAATGTAATAAGTGGATTTCTGTCTATCGCACTGCTGACATCGGACATAATCTGGGTTGGAGGAACTCTCATTGGCCTGGGTAGGTGACACACTTATGTCAATTGTCTCATAATTTCAGATTTTGCATAATGCAATAAATCCTTTCTACCATTACCAAGACACCTTTTATGTTAGTCATGACAAGCTTTGGAACCGTATAATTATTCCAAGAAAATAACCAGGTGAAATGCTGAAACATTAAAAGGAAATAAATGTTGTTTCGATTAAAAACTTTCTGTATCTGTTCGAGATTTCAGTCCAAACTAATTGAAACAAGATGAAACATTTTATTATTTATGGCCATAATTACCTGCAACCTAAATGTAAAGAGAGAGGGGTAACATCAGCAGCTCCCCAGCAGTGCTGCAGCTCACCTGTTGCACACTTGTCCCAGGCATTAGCACTAAATGAGCTCAGGGAGGAAATGAAACATAATGACTACAGAACCTGACAGAGGTGCGTGGTGAGGCCCATCTTGCTGCTGCACAAGTGACCAGAAAGGAGATCCCTCTAAAAGGGCCTTTGAGGTGGTTTGGATCCTGGTACAATGTGCACACAGCCCCTCCGGTGACTGCAAATGCTTAGAGATAAAAACCTGTACATTTTCTACAACATATAGGCACAACATATTTAACCATTGATACTCACCTGAAATGAAAGGTGGGAGATAGAAGGACACAGGGTCAAAAGGGGAACATAACCCTTACAATTTAGTAATACCTGAATAAAAGTCCAGGTTAGGTTGTAAGGTCACTTGTAACCTGTACATTTCTACATGCTTGGCGACAAGCATGAAAAGAGAAAACACCAGGTCATCCATTTTCAAGTCCATCAGTTTCAGCGGTTCTAAAGGTGGGGATCAAAGAGCATCCAACACAGTGGGACAGTCCAATGATGGGTCCAATGGTTTAAAAACAGCAGACTAGAAAGCCAAGATGATAGCCACAAATCAGTAACAGGGAGCTTCCTGTAAGTCTAAGCACCATTTCTTAAAAAATGACCATTTGCTATCCGATAAAGGGACCTTATCCCATTCAGGACAGTCTCAAATGAACCCTAAGGAAGGCCCAAGTTTCTCAGATTGAACCACTTAAGGGCCAGGACCATACAGCCAGCCTCTCTGGGTGGGTAAGATGATCCCAACCAGACTCCCTTGACTCTGACTAGGTCACGCTGTAGGCATTCCCAATGTGAGTCCCAAAAAATGCTTTGAAGGACAACTCAATCATGAAATACTGTAACACAGCTGAGGAAGGTTAAGTAGTTTTAGTAATAAATAATGAAAAGAGGCTAAAATGATCAACACAATCCTGAATGGATGGATGGATGTCATGCCTGTCGTATGCTTGTTTATGTTTGTGTTTGTTTCTTAGGTGCAACAATGAGTGTGATCCTGGATTTGTCCTACACTCTTTGCATTTGGATCTCTGCCGCAGTAGCCATCGTCTACACACTGCTGGGGGGCCTGTACTCTGTGGCCTACACCGACATCATACAGCTAACCCTCATATTCTGTAGTTTGGTGAGTTCCTCACGAACATGAAAAGTGACTTCCTCTGAAACCTGATAATGAGACAATTCAAATGAAACATTTGAAAGCTTGTTTAAGCCTGTTTGGTTTCTGAGATCAAAACATCTCTGCTTTATATTATCATGTGAGAGGCTGCTCATCACACCAGCATGCCGGTGTGGATAGTTGGAAACATAACAACCGTCGCACTACCTGAAATGATCTGGTAACTATGCTTGTTTTGAAATGTTACAGTCAGTGTTTCATGGTCTTTTCTGCAGTGGTTATGTGTCCCCTTCATCCTGACGAACCCCCATTCTGCTGACATAACTACGACTGCTTTCAACTTTACCTACCAGGCCCCCTGGGTTGGTTCAGTGGATAAAGACAGAGCATGGAGGTGGACTGATAACTTTTTAATATTGGTGAGGACTATATTTAGTCATTTTGTACTGTTGCTTTCTTTTTATGAACATGAACATGAACAGTAGCTGGCAGATCTTTCTCGCCCACCTGGTTCCTAACTTTTATATTGTGATAAATAGTTTGGATATCCATTTTCATCTTTTCCTCTCACTCCTGCCTTTCCTGTCTCTGCTCAGCTGTCCCATCATCGATACAGCAAAAAAAGTGAAACAAACTTTCTAAGTTGGTCAAGATGACTCACACAAACTCTTTTTTTGATGTACAGAGTTGAGAAAATAAATATATAATTGATTGTTTTGTTTATTGTTTGTAAGGCTCTTGGTAACCTGGGATATCAGGAATTTCACCAGAGGACCCTGTCAGCCTCCTCATCTGCCACAGCCAGGATCACCTGCTTTATTGCAGCTCCACTCGTGTTTATACTTGGAGTCCCATCTGTGTTAATCGGAGCAGTTGCAGCATCAACAGGTACAGCCACTGAATTACATTAGAGTGATGAGACAATCATGATTAATGTCACATTTTTTGTGTCAGACTGGAACACGACCATGTACGGCTCCCCGTCCCCCTACGAGCGCGGAGTGGCTGGTCAGGCTCTACCCATTGCTCTGCAGCACCTCACCCCACCCTACATCTCCATCATTGGTATCGGGGCCATAGCTGCTGCTGTGATGTCATCAGTGGACTCAGCTCTGTTGTCGGCCGCTTCCATCTTCACATCCAACATCTATAGGAACATTCTGAGGACCAAGGTAGGAGGGGACTAAAGGGGAAACAATAGACTTGTTCTTTGTTTCCTGTTTCAGCTTCCAGTCTGTTTTCTCTCTGCAGGCATCTGATAGGGAGCTCCAGTGGGTGATACGCATCACTGTGGTGTTGGTGGGCTTGGCTGGCACATCACTTACCATCTTAAATAACAGCATCATGGTTTTCTGGATCCTGGGGTCAGGTATAACCTACGCCATCATGTTCCCTCAACTTGTCTGCGTCCTCTACTTTAACATCTGTAACGGCTATGGCTCCATCATGGGCTTGCTACTTGGAGTGTTGTTGAGAGTGCTGAGCGGCGAGCCGTCCATAGGGTTGCCCGTTGTTCTCTGTCTCCCAGGTTGCACACTTGAGGACGGCATATATGTCCAGCGCGCTCCTGTAAGCACTATCTGCATGTTGTCCACCACCTTTGCCACTTTACTGTTCTCGTACCTGGCCTCGCTGCTCTTCAATAAAGGAGTGATTCCTGAGAGGTGGGACGTATTTGAAGTGATAGCACAGAAACAACAAAAGAAATGTAAATTAATGAGCAATGTCATCACAAAAACAGACGGGGAGGAGAGAACTGAAGATCACAATGAGACTGAATTCACGTTAATGGAGAGAAATCAGCAGGACTAAAAGAGAAATGCTTCATGCTTAAATTATCATGTCTCCATTTTTTTGAGTGAATATTTAATCTTTGTATAATGATTATAGGCCATTGGAAGGTGTGGATGTTAGAGTTTATGATTGTGCAATTTTAATGTGCCAGATCTTGACTTTAAGTATTTCCTTTATCCAAAATACTTCTTTTTCACTGTAATGCAGAAGATCATCTTGTTTTTACTCCTAAATGTATTTAGTTATTTGAGTTGCAAGCCACTCGGGATATTATGATTAATAATGTAAAAAAACAACCAACAAGAAAATACTTTTCCTTTTGGTGCTTTAGGTATATTTTGATGCTATACAGTATTTCTACTGTGTTTAACATTCAAACTATAAATGAAAACCCAAATAAAATGGAAGATGCTCCTTGGTTCTGTATTTGTGTCACTTTTGAATCACCAGCCCTCCGGTCCTTTCTCCAGCCATTGCTAACTTCTCCCAGGCTCCCCATGTTCGGTCCTCCTGTTCATTCTATCATTCTCTTTCTTTCCATCAGACGCCTTTTCCCTTCTTTTCTTATGGAGTTAGTTTTGTGTCTTTATTATACAATCAAACAGAATAGGTTTCCACACTGCAATCAAAAAATGAATTTGAGAGCAAAACTGTCAACACCAATGAACATGATCCAACAGTTCAACGTCCTTGCGGCCCCCTCAAATAAGAGTTTCTTCCTCCAGCGGCGTGCGGGGCAGGTGTACAGCTGCCCTGGAGCTACACCTTACGAGACACAGAACGTTACAAACACATGAACCAGCAGGTGAATCAAGTGTTGGTGTGAGCAATGGTCCAAAAAATGTGTGAGGTTGATGGTCTTAGCTTTTAATTACAGTTTCGCAGAGCATTTGAAAAAGACATTGTCAATCAATGAAAACAGTAAACAATCATTCAGCACTGATTTTATATACCTGCACTCCGGTGTCTCTTCTCCATCCAGATGTAACAGTTGGACTGGGCTACACCCGTCTGAGAGTCCAGAAAGGGCATCAGGATGCTGCGCTCAGCACACAAACGAGCATTGTAACTGTGACACTGCTCCATGGCATCTCTGTAATACTGCTCTCCCAGCCTGAAATGTGAAAGCAAATAGCACAGATCAAGAGACTGTTAATAAGTGTAGCTGGAAACATAGTGCAAGAGATAAATAACTTTAATTCGTAGATTTTATATATTGAAGTAGTTTCTGTAAAATGCACCCTGACACTATTGTAATCTATTTTCTATTACCATGCTCTAAACTTTACAATTAGATGTAATTGTAAGAAGAAATCATTACATAGATAAACATACCTTAAATATAATTGCCAAAATTAATTCTTGACCTTGTAAATAGCTCTATGCCAAATTTCTAGCAACTTGCTTTGTTTTTCTGGAGCTCTCAACAGACTCAAGACTAAATAACGTCATGATATTTTGTTTTAACAAAAGTAAGTGTCCTTCCTCAAAGATACTACTTTTTCTTCCCGGCTTCACTGTTGAACCATTTTTGTCGCATTGTTTTAGCAGACTGCACTCAGACTGTTGCTCTGGCTGTACGATATCTGCATTTAATAACAGGACTACCATAACCAGATCTTACTCCAGAACAAAGCCTGACGCTAACAGTATCGATGGAGGGATATCAGAACAAAAGGTTGATTATGAGCGAGCCTCTCGTCACAACAAAGCACCCGCCAAGCTGACAGGTTAAAGGAAAATTAACTCTCTCCTACATCTGCAGGCAGCTGGCTAGCAACAGTTTGGATATATTGTGTGTTAAACGAAAAGTTACAGTTGTAACTACGGTTCTATGAGTCCCAGATGAGTCCCAGACCTACCTCACTGAACAGAAGTCCCGGGGTGAAGAACCACGCTCAACGGGTGGGGAGCAACTACATTGCCGGCAGGCAACGGACTGTAAACATAGGACATGTTGTCCACAATCCAATGCGACAGACGTTGTCTAGAGAGGGCAGAACCCCTGTTACGACCCCCATAACACACAAACAATTGATCCGTCCGCCTTACAGACACAGTGGCGTCGATGTAAGCAGCCAGGGCACGCACAGGACATAACAACCGTGCCCTATGATCGGCCGATGGGGGGTCGGAATAGCACCCAGAGGCGCGCCCCCCAGCAGGAACGCCCAGTCTCTCCAAGGCGCAAGGGCGCGAATGCACGTCTGCGACACTGTGATCATTCTGTGCTTGTGGAGCTTGGGGTCTAGGCAAAAGCCGTTCAGCCACATCTGAAGGGGGCGCAACGACAACAGGCCAGAAGGAATGGCAGTTGATGCAGCTGTCAGCTTGCCCAGCAACTGAAGAAATAAAACGAACGGCAGCCGCTTGCCTCTCCTGAAGAGGGGAAGGACTTGGAGGATGTCGTTCACACGACGCTCTGACAGGTAGGCCCTCATGGCCACAGAGTCCAGGACCAGACCAAGGTAGGGAGCTCGCTGAGCGGGGACCAGCCAGCTCTTTGCCATGTTGACAGTGAGGCCCAGCCCGGCCACATGCGCCAGGAGGCGGGCTGTATCCTGGACCACCTGAGCCCGGGAATGCGCGCACACCAGCCAGTCGTCCAGGTAGGGCAGCACTTTCATGCCCCCAGCCTGCAACGGCGCCAGAGCCACTGCTGTGCACCTGGTAAAGACCCTGGGAGACAGGGACAGCCCAAAAGGGAGCACCCTGAACTGATAATGATGGCCCTGAAAGGCAAACCGCAGGAAGGACTGATGATGAGCCGCAATGGGCACATGGAAGTAGGCGTCTTTCAGGTCGATAGACGTGAACCATTCGCCTTGCCGGATCACGCGCATCACTTCTGCTGTGGTCAACATATGGAATGGTAGAACCTTCAAATACCTGTTTAGTCTGCGTAGATCCAGGATGGGACGGAGCCCGCCGTCCTTCTTGCCGACGAGGAAGTTTGTCGAGTAGAAACCCCTGGGTTGCAGGAGGGGGTCCACCGTTGTGATGGCGCCTGGGCCAAGGCTTGGGCTTTGGCCGAGTCGTTGATGACCGTCATGTTGACCCGGCCGAAGGCTGGGGGCCGGCGTCGAAACTGCAATTCTGTTATAACCTCGGATCAAGGTGGCAACTAGCCAGGGGTCTGGTGAGCAGGCAGCCCAGTGACTGAGCTGCTGCTGGGAAAAGCAGCCGACGACCGGCCCCGAGTCCCTAGCACCGGGGCCCCCGGCTCCCTCGTCTGGTAGGTGAAAGCCTGTAGTGACGCATCACAGATGTTGCGGACGGAGTCGTCCACCTGTGCATCCTGCAGTGAGGCCAAGAGGGAAAGAAGTAAGTGGGAGAGGGTGTTCCCCAGGCGACCAGCACGTGCCGCTGTGTTGTAGGCCTTGCAGATGTAATCATCAGTCACCTTACACTGGGCAGAAGGGCACTTCAGAGTCAGAGTCTTTGGTATGACATATTTGAATATTTGTGGAGAAAGAATCAGAAAAATGAACGAAATGAAATGAAAGGAACTGGCACCTCTCCAGCTACCAGCCCCAATTCCATACTTGGTCCATACTGGAACTTGAACCAGCCACCCTCCAGTTCCCAAGCAAAGTCCCTACAGACTGAGCTACTGTCTGTTTCAATAATCACATTAAATAATTTATTTTTCCAGTACAGTAAGTCTTGAACAAAGAACCTCTGTTTTCTGTTTTCCAAGATTCACAGATGTGCCAGAACAAATTGGGTTCAACTGGGGAAAAGACACTTTTTTTTTGTCTTGTACTTATACCTAACCAAGACATATGCATATTATATATTCCAAAACTGTTATAATATACCAGTAGCTCAACCCTTTCTGTTAAAGATTAGACTATGATTGACCATGACACAAACTGAGAGACGCAGAAGGAAAGAAGGGGAAGACAGTCCAGAAGACATAGGCTGGTAAGTAACAGAGATTGATATTCAATAAGTCTTCTGTTATACTTAACACAGTTACTTTTATACTTGCAGCTGAGGTTAGCCGTCAACCCAGAATTTACATTAGCTTGCTAGCTAGTATTAGCTAACATAAATGTGGCTGTGATACAGCAAACATTTATGTAAAGGGAACATACTAGTTGTTAGGTTACTTGAGTGTATAACTCAGTAAGATTGGTGGGCTTTTTCAAACTAAGTTCATACAGTGTTGTGTTGTACACCTGTGAAGTACTTGTGAGTATTTGTGAGTATTTCCAAATTCCGCTAATTAATTAAACTTTCTGAACAAAACTTCAGAGGTGAAAATTGTACTTTTTTCTCTTACTATTTTTAACAACCATAGTTAAAAAGCAAATTATGAGAAAAAAAAATCAAAAATGATTTTTAGGTTTACTATCAAATGTAGTGAATTGATTCATAGGCTACATTAAAAGATCCAACAGTATAATTTCAGCTTGACCAGCTACAACATCCAAAGGCAAATTACATGGTAATACTTCAGTGATAATACTGTAACAATGAGTACTTATGATGCTTTAATAGTATTTAAGTGTTTTCTCATGGTTGGGTATTGATAATTTTACTTAAGTCAATAATGTGAGTACTTATTTCTCCCTGCCAGTAGTAGTACATATGACCCTAGCAATGATTTTGAAGTGTGTGTAGGAGAGAGAAAAAGAGAGGAATTCAAGGTCAGGATAAAATGAGCCTAAAACTGCTTTAAAATCCATGTATCTTAATTTCAATAGATTCATTTTGTTTCCAGATTTCTTCCCCAAAAGTAAAATTAAATGATTACAAACATCAATGCATGATAACGTACTTCCAAAGCATAATAAAGCAGCTGCAGTATCCAAACTGAAAAAAAACTTTACATTATCAATAACATTATTAATAAATGCCTCACAGCAGTATAATGCAAAACTGTCCTACAGGGCCACAAATGACCTCCAAAGGGGCAAACAAAAGATGAATTAACAGAATTTCTTTCTTGTAATCATTACCATTTTAGTGTTACAGAGTCCACAGTCCTTATCACTCGATGTTCAGGGCCCGTGAGGAGACATGATACAGGGGGATTGGGACTTAACCACAGATTACACATAAACTATGTTGGGATCTATGCACTTTTCCCAACAATATAAAATATTAAACAGAATGTCTGGACGTACAATAGGTCAAAATATGCCAAATATATATGAATGAAGGTTGACTCAAAATTAGAAATTCCTCACAGTATGATGCAAAACAGTCAAACAGGACCACAAATGACCTCCAAAATGACCTTTTCTTCTTGTGAATATCATTTCATGTTATAAAGTCCCCTGTCATCATTTTGTTCACCAGTCTATAAAAGTGGACATCTTCCAAAGCTACAGGACATTTAATACAAAATTCATTCATCCATTCATCCGTGTAGCAGCTGTAAGGTGGTTGCTTACACACTAAAGAACACCAGTAACACTTCTTTAACTGTAATCCAGTCCTGCTTGTTCTCGGTGCGATCCTCGTGTTAAAACCCGGAACATCCTTCAGTCTGTCAGTCTGTTGGCACGATGAGCCTCAATGTCCCTGGACTGGTGGTGATGTCCCTCTTCTACCTACTGGTGTTGGGCACGGGCATCTGGGCCTCCATGAAGTCGAGACGGTTGCAGAAGAGCAGCCGGGCCGACCGGACAGAAATCACTTTGCTGGGCAACAGAGGGATCGGCCCGGTGGTGGGAGTCTTCACCATGACGGGTTAGTGCAGCGTTGGGGTCAAAGATACACATCGTACAGATGCTTAAAGGGGCCATACCTTTTAAATGGATATTCTCATATATTATTGCTCACAGTGAAAAAGTGAAAGTGTTTTTCCAGAATCACATTTTTAAAAAGCCTCTGAAATGGGCCGTTCAGAACAGCTGCAGGTTTCTACATAGAACCTTGCTTTCGCTGAAATCGACCAATCGTCGTTCACCTCAGCCTGCCAAGTTAGCATTTCAGTACCTCCTGGGAACTCCTGGGTTGCTGCGCTTGCTCCAGCGTATCGTCCTCCCACTCATTCTAGCTTGTACATATAAGGCCGAATAACCGATCCTAGAGCAGCCATGTTTTCTACAACTTTGGAGTGACAGTGCAGTGCAGCCGCTCCCCAACGTGGGATCGCACACGTGGGGAAGTGGCTCTCCAAATACTGTCAGCTAAGGTCCAACCTTTCAATGGCAAAACGGCTCGTTCGTTTCAGGAGGAAGGAGAGGCTCTGAAAAAATAATTCAATTAAAATATGTATACACTGTTTAAAACGAAACAAACTTTATCAACGTGATTCAAAAACATATTAGAATAAGAGAATGTTGATTGCATAGCTAAAATATGTCCCCTTTAAAATACAGTAGATATTAATATATAGAGTAGTTGTGTGTGTAAGTTTGGGTGTGAGCTGTACACATATGCATGATTCCCACAGCTACATTTGTTGGCGGGAGCTTCATCGTTGGTCTGACAGAGGCGGTGTATAATCCAACCATTTGACTGACCTGGGCTGTCGTGCCAGCAACATCAGCGCTGGCTTTCATTGTTGGTAAGACAATGATATTGTATATTTAATTTCACCCCATTAGTAAGAAATTACAGTTATCCAAATGTAGAAAATATTTTGCTTTCTAATCAATTTGTACTTCTACTGTATATGCACTTTATAAGTGGCATAAGTATGAGTGTACAGGTGTTACTTGTAAGACAAAAACTAATGCATTTAGTGACTCTCGAGGGATCTCTGCAAAAATCTGATAAATTGCCTTTAATGGTGACATTTGAGTCAGTGCTGGTCGGGGCTGAGACTTTGTGAATCCATCATACGTCCGACAATGTAAAAGGAGGGCAAAGATAAAGAGTAATCATTTAAACAAATCTGTCTCCCTTTGTGTGATGTCATGATTAAGGTGGACTGCTCTTTGCGAAGAAAATGAGAAGCAGAAAATATGTGACAATGATGGACCCGTTCCAGATCAAGTATGGAAATGTAATAAGTGGAGTTCTGTCTATCGCACTGCTGACATCGGACATAATCTGGGTTGGAGGAACTCTCATTGGCCTGGGTAGGTGACACACTTATGTCAATTGTCTCATAATTTCAGATTTTGCATAATGCAATACATCCTTTCTACCATATTCTACCATATATATATATAATACCAGCAATCATCACAGTTTCAATCTCTATATCGGTAGAATATATCACATTAAATAAAAGAAAATAAATGTTGTTTCAATTAAAAACTTTCTGTATCTGTTCGAGATTTCAGTCCAAACTATAAATAATTAGCTGCAAACTAAATGTAAAGAGAGAGGGGTAACATCAGCAGCTCTCCAGCAGTGCTGCAGCTCACCTGTTGCACACTTGTGCGAGCCACAGTAGTTTGGCGAAGCAGTTTGTCCCACGCATTAGCACTAAATGATAAAAGAAAATAATGACTACAGAACCTGGCAGAGGTGCGTGGTGAGGCCCATCTTGCTGCTGCACAAGTGACCAGAAAGGAGATCCATCTAAAAGGGCCTTTGAGGTGGTTTGGATCCTGGTACAATGTGCACACAGCCACTCCGGTGACTGCAAATGCTTAGAGATAAAACCTGTACATTTTCTACAACATATAGGCACAACATATTTAACCATTGATACTCACCTGAAATGAAAGGTGGGAGATAGAAGGACACAGGGTCAAAAGGGGAACATAACCCTTACAATTTAGTAATACCTGAATAAAAGTCCAGGTTAGGTTGTAAAGTCACTTGTAACCTGTACATTTCTACATGCTTGGCGACAAGCATGAAAAGAGAAAACACCAGGTCATCAATTTTCAAGTCCATCAGTTTCAGCGGTTCTAAAGGTGAGGATCAAAGAGCATCCAACACAGTGGGACAGTCCAATGATGGGTCCAATGGTTTAAAAACAGCAGACTAGAAAGCCAAGATGATAGCCACAAATCAGTAACAGGGAGCTTCCTGTAAGTCTAAGCACCATTTCTTAAAAAATGACCATTTGCTATCCGATAAAGGGACCTTATCCCATTCAGGACAGTCTCAAATGAACCCTAAGGAAGGCCCAAGTTTCTCAGATTGAACCACTTAAGGGCCAGGACCATACAGCCAGCCTCTCTGGGTGGGTAAGATGATCCCAACCAGACTCCCTTGACTCTGACTAGGTCACGCTGTAGGCATTCCCAATGTGAGTCCCAAAAAATGCTTTGAAGGACAACTCAATCATGAAATACTGTAACACAGCTGAGGAAGGTTAAGTAGTTTTAGTAATAAATAATGAAAAGAGGCTAAAATGATCAACACAATCCTGAATGGATGGATGGATGTCATGCCTGTCGTATGCTTGTTTATGTTTGTGTTTGTTTCTTAGGTGCAACAATGAGTGTGATCCTGGATTTGTCCTACACTCTTTGCATTTGGATCTCTGCCGCAGTAGCCATCGTCTACACACTGCTGGGGGGCCTGTACTCTGTGGCCTACACAGACATCATACAGCTAACCCTCATATTCTGTAGTTTGGTGAGTTCCTCACGAACATGAAAAGTGACTTCCTCTGAAACCTGATAATGAGACAATTCAAATGAAACATTTGAAAGCTTGTTTAAGCCTGTTTGGTTTCTGAGATCAAAACATCTCTGCTTTATATTATCGTGTGAGAGGCTGCTCATCACACCAGCATGCCAGTGTGGATAGTTGGAAACATAACAACCGTCGCACTACCTGAAATTATCTGGTAACTATGCTTGTTTTGAAATGTTACAGTCAGTGTTTCATGGTCTTTTCTGCAGTGGTTATGTGTCCCCTTCATCCTGACGAACCCCCATTCTGCTGACATAACTACGACTGCTTTCAACTTTACCTACCAGGCCCCCTGGGTTGGTTCAGTGGATAAAGACAGAGCATGGAGGTGGACTGATAACTTTTTAATATTGGTAAGGACTATATTTAGTCATTTTGTACTGTTGCTTTCTTTTTATGAACATGAACATGAACAGTAGCTGGCAGATCTTTCTCGCCCACCTGGTTCCTAACTTTTATATTGTGATAAATAGTTTGGATATCCATTTTCATCTTTTCCTCTCACTCCTGCCTTTCCTGTCTCTGCTCAGCTGTCCCATCATCGATACAGCAAAAAAAGTGAAACAAACTTTCTAAGTTGGTCAAGATGACTCACACAAACTCTTTTTTTGATGTACAGAGTTGAGAAAATAAATATATAATTGATTGTTTTGTTTATTGTTTGTAAGGCTCTTGGTAACCTGGGATATCAGGAATTTCACCAGAGGACCCTGTCAGCCTCCTCATCCGCCACAGCCAGGATCACCTGCTTTATTGCAGCTCCACTCGTGTTTATACTTGGAGTCCCATCTGTGTTAATCGGAGCAGTTGCAGCATCAACAGGTACAGCCATTGAATTACATTAGAGTGATGAGACAATCATGATTAATGTCACATTTTTTGTGTCAGACTGGAACAAGACCATGTACGGCTCCCCGTCCCCCTACGAGCGCGGAGTGGCTGGTCAGGCTCTACCCATTGCTCTGCAGCACCTCACCCCACCCTACATCTCCATCATTGGTATCGGGGCCATAGCTGCTGCTGTGATGTCATCAGTGGACTCAGCTCTGTTGTCAGCCGCTTCCATCTTCACATCCAACATCTATAGGAACATTCTGAGGACCAAGGTAGGAGGGGACTAAAGGGGAAGAATAGACTTGTTCTTTGTTTCCCGTTTCAGCTTCCAGTCTGTTTTCTCTCTGCAGGCATCTGATAGGGAGCTCCAGTGGGTGATACGCATCACTGTGGTGTTGGTGGGCTTGGCTGGCACATCACTTACCTTCTTAAATAACAGCATCATGGTTTTCTGGATCCTGGGGTCTGGTATAACCTACGCCATCATGTTCCCTCAACTTGTCTGCGTCCTCTACTTTAACATCTGTAATGGCTATGGCTCCATCATGGGCTTGTTACTTGGAGTGTTGTTGAGAGTGCTGAGCGGCGAGCCGTCCATAGGGTTGCCCGTTGTTCTCTGTCTCCCAGGTTGCACACTTGAGGACGGCAAATATGTCCAGCGCGCTCCTGTAAGCACTATCTGCATGTTGTCCACCACCATTGCCACTTTACTGTTCTCGTACCTGGCCTCGCTGCTCTTCAATAAAGGAGTGATTCCTGAGAGGTGCGACGTATTTGAAGTGATAGCACAGAAACAACAAAAGAAATGTAAATTAATGAGCAATGTCATCACAAAAACAGACGGGGAGGAGAGAACTGAAGATCACAATGAGACTGAATTCACGTTAATGGAGAGAAATCAGCAGGACTAAAAGAGAAATGCTTCATGCTTATATTATCATGTCTCCATTTTTTGGAGTGAATATTTAATCTTTGTATAATGATTATAGGCCATTGGAAGGTGTGGATGTTAGAGTTTATGATTGTGCAATTTTAATGTGCCAGATCTTGACTTTAAGTATTTCCTTTATCCAAAATACTTCTTTTTCACTGTAATGCAGAAGGAAATCTTAAATGTATTTAGTTATTTGAGTTGCAAGCCACTCGGGATATTATGATTAATAATGTAAAAAACAACCAACAAGAAAATACTTTTCCTTTTGGTGCTTTTGGTATATTTTGATGCTATTCAGTATTTCTACTGTGTTTAACATTCAAACTACAAATGAAAACCCAAATAAAATGGAAGATGCTCCTTGGTTCTGATTTTGTGTCACTTTCGAATCACCAGCCCTCCGGTCCTTTCTCCAGCCATTGCTCACTTCCTCCTCCTGTTCATTCTATCATTCTCTTCCTCTCCACCAGACGCCTTTTCCCTTCTTTTCTTTTGGAGTTAGTTTTGTGTCTTTATCATACAATCAAACAGAATAGGTTTCCACACTGCAATCAAAAAATGAATTTGAGAGCAAAACTGTCAACACTGCATTTTTTGGCCCAGAGTGGACCCCTACAATCAGTCACATGATCCAACAGTTCAACGTCCTTGCGGCCCCCTCAAATAAGAGTACGGTAAAGTATTACATTATTACTGTCACAGTTTCCGATTAAACAAAAAGGTGAGGATCCAGAAGCAGACATAGATATACAGATTTAATTAAATAAAAGGCAAAAATGCACAAACAAAATCTAAACTCCAACAAAAGACAAAAAGGAAAATCAAAAGAAAACTTACAAACAAAACCAGGAACAGGTAATCCAAGGGAACGAGGAGCTACGAGGAAATCAGGGGAGGCACGAAGAATATCCAGAGAAGACACGAGGAACAAAATCACACCAGGAAGGTCAAAGACATAGACTCACACAGGATGGACGACAATGAACTGGCAACGAGACAGGGGAGCACAAAGACTAAATAAACTTAAGAGGTGAGGCTAATCAGACACAGGGCAGGGCACATAATCAAACAAGCGGGAAACACAAAGGCAGGAAGTGGACCAACACGAGAGACAAGGTGACAAAGTAAAACAGGAAATGATCTAATCCAAAAGACACAAGTGAAATACTTAACAAGACTAAATTGTGACCCGAACATGGAATACACTAAACACAAAACTAAACAATGAGAGCTCATGACAGGGAGACAAAGTGACACGGTAAAACAAGAAATAATATCTGAACCCCAAAATACAAGTCAAAAACAAAGCTAAACAAGAATAACTCATGACTATTACTTCTACTTTACCTAAGTATGTTTAAGTATTTACATTTTCCACCACTTGCACACTTTTATTATACGAATATTAAGATTCCGTATCAATAGGTTACTTATTGCTTTGCCATGCTAATGTTAGCTCGTTAACACTCATTATCGCTTTAACGACCGTCTCCTCCAGACCTCTCTGTCCCTCTGCCTCCCTGACACAAGTCAGGGAGGCAGCTATTCAAGTAGCTGTAAACATTTACAACATTTAATGATTTGCATACTGGCTGATACACACCATCATTTGAATAAAGGGAGTTGCACCTGTTTTACTACACCTCAGAATTACTGCTGAAGTCACTGCTTGAAGCATGTAAGAGGAAAGAAGAAATACAGGTTAATTGTGAAACTAGTCTCAGGTGATGTTAAAAATATATTTACATTTTGATGTAAGCATATGGTTTGTTTACAGTGTAAAACATGGAAGAGGCCCATTTGTTTGAGCACACCTGTTGAAAGTATATTTAGAGCATCATGCACATTAAGAATAGGACACTCTTGATTCTTTTGCAGTTTGACTTTCTAGATTTCATCCTCATGGTTTAAATGTTTTAATTTGCTTTCATAAGCAGAAGTCTTGCATAAGGATGTGTCAGATTGTGATGTTTTTGTTCTAACGTCAACACCTGGAATGTGCACCTGCTTGTTATTGTTGCCAGTATTTAATATGAGACACTGCAGATTAACCTATAGTGAACCAGGATTTAACCCTGATGAACCTAAGGCAGAGCAGCCTGACTGCTTCAAACTCTGTCCATGAACAGGCCTGCAGTAAAGCTGCACAGTTCAGTCATTGGATCACATTTTCAGATTGCTGATGTGTTTGTAACTTTGCAGTATTGAAATGACAAACATTACAAACAGACACGTGACAACTGTAGTGATTGGACAAGCAGCAGTAATAAGATCAGGGCTTGTACATGGAAAGTAAATAAACAGTAGACAGTTCGTGGAACAGACAAACCAACAAAAGAAAGAACAGATTGATATAACACAAATAAATGAAGACACACAGGACAATGCCAAACGAGTTATGATTTTTTTTGTGTTTATTCATTTTATCTGATGAATATTATTTTTGTTTGTTTATTAACTGGTCCCTGGCCTTATGTCATTTTGCAAAAGTGGCCCCCTGTCATGAGTCAATCTAGTTTAGTTATGTTGTTGTTTTGCATGTTGGTGTTTTGATATTATTTCCGGTTTTCTTTGGTCTCTTTGTCTCTTGTTGTCATGAGTTCTTGTCGTTTAATTTAAATATTATGTTCCTGTCTCGGTTTAGTTTGGTTTAGTTGATTTCATTTAGAGAATTTCCTGTTTTACTTTGTAGTCCTCTCAGTCCTGAGTTTGGTTCCTAGTGTTTCCTGTTTTATTTTGTAGTTCTCGCCCCTTGTATGTCATGTCTTGTTTTACTTCCCGCCTTTGTTCTGTTTCCCGCTTTTCAGATTGTGTGCCCTGCCCTCATTGAGTTAACCTGTGTTAATTAGTCTCACCTGTCCCTGATTACCCTGTGTGTATTTAGTCTCGGTGTTTCTACCCTTCTGGGCCAGTTCATTTGCGTCTATGTCCGTGACCATCCAGTATCCTTGTGCCTCATGTTTCCTGTGTGGATTTTCATCTTGGCTTTTTGTGTTTCTCCCTCGTTTTTGTTGCCTGGAAGTAAGCCTTTTGTTTTTGCTTTGTTTTGTATCTTGTTTTATATATAAATATATATATAAGTCTGCATCTGGGTCCTCAACCTTCTTGTTTCTACTGAAACCGTGACAGAATGAACTGGCCCAAGATGGATCCAGCGGACTTTGAACATTTTGATTTACTTTTAAAAATTACGTATTTTCAGAACAGTTTTAGAGCGGTGAGAGGAGATTTTGATCTTGAGCAGTCTCCCTGGACTGGGACTCGCTTGGCCATTTTCCCTGGCTCCTGTGGAGGCACCAGGAAAAGATGTGGCCATCGTGGCTCTCGTCTTCCTCACCCCTCTCCCCAGCCCAGAGCCCCAGAGCCTCCACTGTTCTGGTCAGAGGCCCTGCCGACTCCTGCTCCTGTGTTCCGGTCGGAGGCCCTGCTGACTCCTGCGTTTCAGTCGGAGGTCCTGCCTACTCCTGCTCCTGTGTTCCGGTCAGAGGCCCTGCCGACTCCTGCTCCTGCCTTCCGGTTGGAGGCCCTGCCGACTCCTGCCTTTCAGTCGGAGGTCCTGCCTACTCCTGTCCCTGTGTTCTGGTCAGAGGCTCTGCCGACTCCTGCTCCCCGGGGCCAGTCGGCTCCTCTGGTTCAGCAGGAGGATTCCCCTCCTGGCTCTCCGTCAGCGTCTCGGCCGACACCACACTGATACACACCATCATTTGAATAAAGGGAGTACTCGCACCTGTTTTACTACAATTCAGAATAACTGCTGAAGTCACTGCTTGAAGCATGTAAGGGGAAAGAAGAAATACAGGTTCATTGTGAAACTAGTCTCAGCCGACACCTGCCCCTGGTTCCTCGTCGGCGGTCCGGCCGACACCTGCCCCTGGTTATCCGTTGGCGGTCCGGCCAACACCTGCACCTGGTTCGAGTTCCCTGTCGGCGGTCCGACCGACACCTTCTCCTGGTTCCCCGTTGGTGGTCCGGCCGACACCTGCTCCTGGTTCCCTGTCAGTGGTCCGGCCGACACCTGCACCTGCTCCTGGTTCCCTGTCAGTGGTCCGGCCGACCCTAGCTTCTGGTTCCCCATCAGCGGCCCGGCCTGGTCGGCTCCCTGCCCGTCCTCCGGAGAGGCTCCACTAGTTTAGTCTTGTTCTTGTTTCTACTGAAACCGTTACACCCCCAGGCAAAGCAAGTTGAATATCCATAATTTAACTGGTGTTAAGCAACCTCTAAATTCTTTGGAATCTGATCCTTCTTGTTTCAACAGCAGTCTGAGCGTTAAGACAGGCGGGACGAGACCCAGAGCACCATTCAGTCTGTAAGTCTGTTGGCACGATGAGCCTCAATGTCCCAGGACTGGTGGTGATGTTGCTCTTCTACCTGCTGGTGTTGGGCACTGGAATCTGGGCCTCCATGAAGTCGAGATGGTTGCAGGATAGCAGCCAGGCTGACCGGAAAGAAATCACTCTGCTGGGCAACAGAGAGATCAGCCTGGTGGTGGGAGTCTTCACCATGACAGGTTAGTACAGGACGCAGGCTACAAAACATTTGATTATGTGGAATAAAGCTGTATCTGAGACGAAACGTGCCGGGCGGTAAGCGATAAACGACTTACAGTCAAGACTTCCTTTTCCGCGTGCTGCAGAAAGAGAACCCGTTTTCTTGTGATTTACTTGTTATTAATGGGTCTTACCTTTGCCTAAATTTCAACATCATTATGCAGATTTGTAAGAAGTACAAATTCAAGCTTTTAAAATGCTCATTTGTTGAACGGAGGTCGGATCGATCTGATGCATTCGAGGAAGTTGGGAAATATGAACACTGAATGGCTTTGGTGACACAGCGTCAAGGGAATTAATCTCAGGTTAAATTTTACATCTATAAGGGATTGTTAGCTGAACTTACATGCAGATGTCTGTTTATAGAGATTAATAAGAAGCTAACTCATGGTCAGATCACACTGATGGGAGCAGGGTTGGCATAACGGCGGATTACGTTCCGCCTGCTTTTGTTCTCCTCATGGACTGTTTTTCCTGCATACGCCGCAGCCTGCTGACACGTGATTAGTCAATATTACTCGAACTACAAGCGTAGTTCAAACGGAAACCAGAAAACTTGCCTTCCCGAAAATCCACGCCCCTGCCCACAGATTCTCCTATGCAGACTATTCTACTATGTAGAATCTGTAAATAGAGATTAGTAGTTTCATAACGCTACTATACAGTATATTAAGATAATATGCACAACACCTACATTTTTAAACCCACTGCTGTTAGGGTTGTGTTAAAATTGAACCCAAAAGCAGAACAGACCAGAAGCCAGTTAGAAGGAGGTGTTAAAGGAGATGTTGAGAGCTGATGGGCAGGTCTGGAGTTGTGGTGAGAGCAGGGCTGAGGGCAGGCAGGCAGGCAGGCAGGGAGGCTGGAAAAGCACCGATCAGACTGAGCACACGGGATGTTGCACCTGAAGCACAGGTTAAAAGCAAGGTCAAAAAAACAGGAACAAGCAACAAATACAAGACCAAAAATACTTGTAACAGGATTAGTATGCCGTAGCGCTGGTACCACGTAGGTGACGGAACGATCTGGTGATGAGTGGAAGGAGAGCCGGAGTTCATATACTGCAGTGTTGATGAGATGATGATAAACGGGTGTGCCAGCCAGGTGGAGCAGGAGGGGAGAGTAGCCACGCCCACAGACACACACAGCACAGAGAGAGACAGACAGGGAATCACAGGAGACAAAAAGGAGGGGGAGAACAGAAAAAGAGACAGGCACCGCCTAAACACTCATTCAGTCTGTAAGTCTGTTGGCACGATGAGCCTCAACGTCCCAGGACTGGTGGTGATGTTGCTCTTCTACCTGCTGGTGTTGGGCACTGGAATCTGGGCCTCCATGAAGTCGAGACGGTTGCAGGAGAGCAGCCAGGCTGACCGGACAGAAATCACTCTGCTGGGCAACAGAGGGATCAGCCTGGTGGTGGGAGTCTTCACCATGACAGGTTAGTGCAGGACGCAGGCTACAAAACATTTGATTATGTAGAATAAAGCTGTATCTGAGACGAAACGTGCCGGGCGGTAAGCGATAAACGACTTACCGTCAAGACTTCCTTTTCCGCGTGCTGCAGAAAGAGAACCCGTTTTCTGGTGATTTACTTATTAGGTTCTATGGGTTTTACCTTTGCCTAAATTTCAACATCATTATGCAGATTTGTAAGAAGTAAAAATAAAAACTTTTAAAATGCTCATTTGTTTAACGGAGGTCGGATCGATCTGATGCATTCGAGGAAAATCAGAAAGCTGAATGGCTTTCGTGACACAGCGTCAAGGGAATTAATCTCAGGTTAAATTTTAGCTCTTTAACGGATTGTTAGCTGAATTTACATGTAGATGTCTGTTTATAGAGATTAATAAGAAGCTAACTCATGGTCAGATCACACTGATGGGAGCAGGGTTGGCGTTATGGCGGATTACGTTCCGCCTGCTTTTGTTCTCCTCACGGACTGTTTTTCCTGCATACGCCGCAGCCTGCTGACACGTGATTGGTCAATATTACTCGGACTACAAGCGTAGTTCAAACCAGAAAACTTGCCTTCCCGATAAATCCACGCCCCTGCCCACAGATTCTCCTATGCAGACTATTCTACTATGTAGAATCTGTAAATAGAGATTAGTAGTTCCATAACGATATTATAAAGTATATTAAGATAATATGCACAACACCTACATTTTTAAACCCACTGCTGTTAGGGTTGTGTTAAAATTGAACCCAAAAGCAGAACAGAGGGCTGAGGGCAGGCAGGCAGGCAGGGAGGCTGGAAAAGCACCGATCAGACTGAGCACACGGGATGTTGCACCTGAAGCACAGGTTAAAAGCAAGGTCAAAAAAACAGGAACAAGCAACAAATACAAGACCAAAAATACTTTACTTTACAGGATAAGTATGCCGTAGCGCTGGTACCACGTAGGTGACGGAACGATCTGGCGATGAGTGGAAGGAGAGCTGGAGTTCATATACTGCAGTGTTGATGAGATGATGATAAACAGGTGTGCCAGCCAGGTGGAGCAGGAGGGGAGAGTAGCCACGCCCACAGACACACACAGCACAGAGAGAGACAGACAGGGAATCACAGGAGACAAAAAGGAGGGGGAGAACAGAAAAAGAGACAAGCACCGCCTAAACCATGACAACTGCCTGGTAGCCATTACTACCTTTTTGTTGTACCATCCCAGAGATCATTGGGCCAGGGCATCTTTCTTCTGGTCATTTTTAAAGCTTGCCTTTCGACACATGAGTACATAATCTCTCTATATCAATACATACTGTATCTGCATTTTTTTACTGACATTAATCAATGTATATACTGGCAATTTTGCAATCAGAAGGATAAAATAAAATCTAAATATGAAAAAAACATCCTTCACCTGATACCAAAATATGTTTATTTTAAATCCATAGTTCATCCAGTGTTGTATTGTGTATGTATTGTTTTATTTCTCCTTGCATAAACATGGTACATACTTCTTCACATAGTTTTACATGTTGTTTCCAATGTACAACAAGATAATGATTGTTTGTATTATGTCGATAAAGAAAATATTTTGTATTATTTCCATGGGACTTTAGGCCAAACAGATCATTGCAGTGTGCAATCAGTAATGATATAATGATATACTCCGGGTTAGCACCGGATATATACTATATCCGGTGCTAACTGCTGCGCATACAGGATACAGGAGTTAAACATATCTGTGTGTTTACAATAGGTGTGTCTGTATATTTATGCTTCCCACAGCTACATTTGTTGGCGGGGGCTACATTGTCGGTCTGACCGAAGCTGTGTACAATCCAACCATGGGACTGGCCTGGGCTGTCATGCCAATAACATCCCCCCTGTCTCTCATCATTGGTAAGACCATGAAATCGTATAAAACATTTTTTATGTGAGTTTTGAAATTATCAAAATTGCAAACTTTCCTAAGTCAGGGGTTGTCCTGTTACTCTAACTGTACGTTAGATATGACATATGTAATGTATGTATAAACTGGGTAGACAGGTTTCAGCTGTGATGGTTTCACTCGTGATGATAGCTTCATGTGCATAAGATACTGTGTACACTGGCCCACCGTCCAACACCCGGGGAGGAGGAGGGGGAGGTGTGGGTGGACACAAAGGGCTGGAGGAGACAGGCCTGACTTGGGAGACATGAAAAGTTGGATGGATGCGAAAAGAGGCAGGGAGCTTCAGGCAAACAGCACAAGGGTTAATCAAGGATTCAATCTCAAAAGGTCCAATGACACGAGGAGACAATTTCTTGGACTCCACTCTAAGAGGAAGATTCTTTGTACTGAGCCATACCTTCTGTCCCGGAATGTAACTGGGAGCTGGAGTGCGGCGGTGATTAGCCCGTTTCTGCATCCTGGCAGAGGAACGGAGGAGAGCAGCCCTGGCCTGCTTCCACATCCTGAAGCAGCGGCGCATTTGGGCTTGGACTGAAGGGACAGCCAGTTCCTCTTCCTGTGCAGGGAACAAGGGAGGTTGATATCCAAGTGAACACAAAAAAGGTGACATACCAGAGGAGGCGTTGGCAGGGTGTTATGAGCATATTCGACCCAGGGAAGGAGAGGGCTCCAGGAGGATGGATTAGAGGAGGTGATGCAACGGAGGGCAGCCTCCATCTCCTGATTGGCTCTCTCCATCTGACCGTTAGTTTGAGGATGGTACCCGGAGGAAAGGCTGGTGGTGGCTCCCAGGGAAGAACAGAAGGCTCTCCAAACTTGAGATGTAAATTGTGGTCCTCTGTCAGAAACAATGTCAGAAGGCAAACCATGGAGACGGAAGACATGTTCTACAAGGAGGTCAGCAGTTTCCTTGGCAGAGGGAAGTTTGGGCAGAGCAAGGAAATGAGCAGCCTTAGAAAAACGGCCAATGATGGTGAATATGACTGTTACCATTAGAGGGGGGAAGACCAGTGACGAAGTCCACCGAGATGTGTGACCAGGGGCGAGCTGGGACTGGCAAAGGGCGGAGGAGACCAGAGCTGGGCTTAGAGGAGGTCTTATTCTGAGCACACACAGAGCAGGCAGAGATAAAAGAGCGTACGTCAACATCCATGGTGGGCCACCAGAATCGGCGATGTATGAAGGCCAAAGTCTGGTTGATTCCACGATGACAGGTGAACCGAGAGGAGTGGGACCACTGGAGGACTTTCGAACTAAACAGAATCTGGAACAAAAAGACAGTTATCCAGGCCACCTCCTGGGTCAGCCTGCTGGTTCTGGGCCTGTTTAACCAGTGATTCAATCTCCCAGGAAACAGAAGAAATGAAACAGGTAGGTGGTAAGATGGGTTCAGGGTGCAAACTGGTTTCTTCTGCTGAGAACTGGTGTGATAAAGCATCAAGCTTAGTGTTACGAGAACCAGGGCGATAAGTTAAGGTGAAGTTAAACCTGCCAAAATAAAGGGCCCACCTGGCTTGTCTGGAGTTCAGCCTCTTAGCCGACTGGATATATGAGAGATTCTTGTGGTCCGTCCATACCACATACCTACTGAGCTGTTAGCCCAGCTGTCCATTTAAGGCTTTGGCATTAAGGGGTGTGTTTAAGCGTTCAGTGTGGATCTCCATTTGGTGGACAACATGTGCATCAATGAAACTTTCATCAGCCCCACAATCAACAAGGGCAAAAAGTGGTAATGATAGGGACTGCCACTGACGAGGGGAAGAAAGACGAGCTGCTTGGCTCACCATGATTTCCCCCATTACTGGTGAGCCTGGTCTTTTACTGGGCGTGATGGGCATGTGGAGATGAAATGGCCAGTTAACCCACAATAGAGACAGGACTTACTGTTGATGCGGCGGGTCCTCTCCTCAGGTGTTAGCCGAGCTCTGCCTAGCTGCATCGGCTCGGGCTCAGCCTCAGTGCTTCCCGTGAATGCTCAGGTATGTTCAGGAGTTACCTTAGGAGTGTGGCGACGGGGGGCTGGTAAGGAAGCAGATAGTTTGGAACCTCTCTCCCTGCGGCACTCCTGGAGACGGTTATCAATTTTAATGGCCAAGGCAACAAGTTGATCTAGGGACTCAGGTTCATCTCTGGACACAAGTTCATCCTTGATAACATCACTTAAGGCATTTTGAAAAGCCCCCTGCAATGCTTCATCATTCCATCCACTCTCCGCTGCTAGGGTGCGAAAATACACTGCCATCTCTGCCACACTTTGGGAATCCTGCCGGAGAATGAGCGGGCGTTTAGCAGCGTCTTTGCCCCGAACAGGGTGATCAAATACCTTTCTCATCTCCGCTGTGAAGGCTTGATAGGAGAAACACATCTGATGGATTTTCTAAACCTGTGTCAGCTGGGTTCCCTTTTCTGGCCAGATCGTACTGATACGCGGGAAAAAGGAACTTGAACCCAAGAAGCAGAACACAGACACTGAGGCTGGTTTCAAAGCAAAAGAGTGTATTACAAACTCAAAAAAGGTACGAATGTGAAGGCAGGGCTGAGGTAAGGGGAGCCAAGGTTCTTTTCCTGAGGGAGTGGGTCAAAAAGGATTCCAGGATTAGGCTGGTGGTGGGAGCAGGTCCAAGGCACTGTAGGCAGAAGAAGCGAAGGTAAGTGACACAGGAATGCAAAAGGCCGAAGCGTACTGACTGTCAAACTGAGTCTACGATCTGGCAGTGTGGTGGTGAAGAAGCCGGGTATTTGTAGCAGAGTTGATTAGATGATTAGCAGCTGCCCACTGGCTCCCACACACCTGAACCCACTCCTGTAATTAAGCAGAGACAGACACACAGAAACAGGGAGGGAGAGAGACCTGCTAGGAGGCAGCAGTGGGCGTGACAAATGCATTCATTTCCATACATTTAGATTTGAGTTTTAAAGATATAATCTCGAAGTTCTCAGTTTCGTTCTATTTGGCAGCACCTAGTGGCGATAAAAGGCAATTGTGGGGGCATACGTCCAATTTAACCAGACAGCCACTGTTGGCTCCTTTTCCTGGCTGACGGTCGCTTTCCTTTTTAGACTGTTTTTCTTCATCTAAGCGTCAAATTTGTTTCTTTTTCGTTGGATTTTCACTTATTGTTGAAGTTGTATCTGTAGTCATCGATCTTTTATTTGTTTGTTCAGCCATAGTAGATTACTGTTTACTCGCAACACTTGCAGAGACCGGAAAAGCAGCCGCTTAGCTCCGCCTACCCTCTCTGGCAGACCAACCACTGCTAGGTGATGGAAACGCGTCACTAACTGGGTGCCGCTTGTGACTTTTTCCATGAATGTCGCCACAGACACCCAGTCCATAATAATACTATAATAATAATAATAATAATAATAATACTGCAAATGCAAAAGCTTTCATCAGTGGGCCATAGGCTCAATCACCATTGTGTTACCTCATTCAGTGATAGATATTGACTTAACATATTTATTTATGTGATGAAATCATTAAGGTGGAATCCTCTTTGCCAAGAAAATGAGAGAGAAAAAATATGTGACGATGATGGACCCCTTCCAGATCAAGTACGGAAAATTAATAAGTGGAGTTCTTTCCATGATACTGGTGATAGGGGACACATTCTGGGTTACGTCGACTCTCATTGGTTTAGGTAAGTGACAATCATGTCAGCTTTTTTATGAAGTCACATGTTGCCATTCTTCATCAGTTTGCATAAATATGACTCTGCTACTTTTATAGGTGCAACAATGAGTGTAATCCTGGATTTGTCCTACACTCTCTGCATTTGGATCTCTGCAGCGGTAGCCATCATCTACACGCTAATGGGGGGCCTGTACTCTGTGGCCTATACAGACATCATACAGCTAACCCTCATGTTCTTTTGTATGGTGAGTTCCTCATTTACATAACAAAATATTTTTGTCCATAAGCTTATAATGAGACGATTCAAAAGAAACCTCTCGAAGCCAAAACATCTCACCTTTCATATTATCATGTGGGGTTTCATCAAGGGGGTTCATTCTTCTATCCTGCCAGGCCTTTAAACAACTGCATATCACACCAGCATACAAAAGTCGATAGATGGAAACATAGCAACTGTCACACTACCTGAAATTATCTGGTAACTATGCTTGTTCTGAAATGTTACAGTCAGTGTTTCATGGTCTTTTCTGCAGTGGTTATGTGTCCCCTTCATCCTGATGAACCCCCATTCTGCTGACATAACTACGACTGCTTTCAACTTTACCTACCAGGCCCCCTGGGTTGGTTCAGTGGATAAAGACAGAGCATGGATATGGATTGATCAGGTTTTAATATTGGTAAGGTGTAATTTTCTGTTGTTTCAATTGTATTGCAGTTTTGTGCACAGTAATAAGAAGAAGGACATTAATTCAGATTTAATCAAGTCAAACGTTGCTGTTTATTGTGTTGAATCCCACAAGTTCTACTTGAATGGTGGTCATTAAAAGGGAAGTAAAGTGACACAACTACATATGGTCAGAAGAGGGACCTATAGCTATTAACAGGCTGAGTCCTTGAGACTGTCTTGGGAGCAGAGTGGCCCAGGTTCAATTTCCCAACCCGACTATTTGTTGCATGTCATCCCCTCTCTCTTACACCTGCCGTTCTTGTCTATCTTCAGCTGTCTCATATCAAAAAGCAAATAAATGAAATGTGAAAAAATATTCTTTGAGAAATGACACTCAAGAAGTTCTGAGTGTAGCAAGTGAATAAGTGGTTGTGTTTTTTATTGTTTCTAAGACTCTTGGTAACATTGGATATCAGGACTTTCACCAGAGGACCCTGTCAGCCTCCTCATCCACCACAGCCAGGATCATCTGCTTTATTGCAGCTCCACTCATGTTTATACTTGGAATCCCATCTGTGTTAATCGGAGCAGTCGCAGCATCAACAGGTACAGCCATTGAATTACATAAGAGTGATGAGACAATCATGATTAATGTCACATTTTTTGTGTCAGACTGGAACACGACCACGTACGGCTCCCCGTCCCCCTACGAGCGTGGAGAGGCTGGTCAGGCTCTGCCCATTGCTCTGCAGCACCTCACCCCACCCTACATCTCCATCATTGGTATCGGGGCCATAGCTGCTGCTGTGATGTCATCTACTGACTCAGGTTTACTGGCAGTCTCCTCCATCTTCACATCCAACATCTATAGGAACATTCTGAGGACCAAGGTAGGAGGGGACTAAAGGGGAAGAATAGACTTGTTCTTTGTTTCCTGTTTCAGCTTCCAGTCTGTTTTCTCTCTGCAGGCATCTGATAGGGAGCTCCAGTGGGTGATACGCATCACTGTGGTGTTGGCGGGCTTGGCTGGCACATCACTTACCATCTTAAATAACAGCATCATGGTTTTCTGGATCCTGGGCTCAGGCATTGCCTACATCATCATGATCCCTCAACTCATCTGCGTCCTCTACTTTAACATCTGTAATGGCTATGGCTCCATCATGGGCTTGCTATTTGGAGTGTTGTTGAGAGTGCTGAGCGGCGAGCCGTCCATAGGGTTGCCCGTTGTTCTCTGTCTCCCAGGTTGCACACTTGAGGACGGCAAATATGTCCAGCGCGCTCCTGTAAGCACTATCTGCATGTTGTCCACCACCTTTGCCACTTTACTGTTCTCGTACCTGGCCTCGCTGCTCTTCAATAAAGGAGTGATTCCTGAGAGGTGGGACGTATTTGAAGTGACAGCACAGAAACCCACATTTATGAGAAATAGTGGCATCAAAACTGATGCGGAGACATCTGATGACAAGAATAAGACTGAATTGGTGTTATTGGCCAGAAATCAGCAGGAGTGTTGAATTAGTGTTTATGGAACTATATGAACATGTCTCTATTTTATACCACAGACTGGGAATCTTTGCAATGGGATAAACATTTCTGAAAGTGTTTTAGCAACCTGGAAGCTGAAATGCACTAGCCACAAAAGCTTGTTGTAAATATTGTATTCTTAAAGAAAGGAGCAGAGCATAAATGACTTCAAAAGAGATAATATTGAAATGTTATTAAAATTGTATTTTCTGTGGATTAAAGCGTGTGGAAATAATACACCCTAAAAAGGGGAGGGGGTTAAACAGAATGTAAACAGAAAGACGGACAGAAATAAGAAAAAGTTATTGGTGAAAATGTGGAATTTGAAATAAATTTACTTTAAAAACTTGACAGTTTAAATGAATTACACTGCTCAAAAACCCGGAAGCAGAGGAAAGAACATTTTTGTGAGAAAATTACTTCTTGTATGTATGCGCCCCGGGTGATTCAGCGACTTGCTCAAGGATACTCCACGGTGCCCAGGAAAAGGAACTGGCACCTCGCCAGCTACCAGCCCCAATTCCATGCTTGGTCAGTACCTGGACTTGAAATGGCCACCCTCCTCCCAACAGCAAATGCATCTATTGAGAGTATGTTCACACATTGAACATGATAAATGAAGAGGGCTGCACGGTGTGCAGTGGTTAGTGCTGAAGATTCCTGGTTCAAACCCTGATTCAGACTAAGTGAGCCTTTCTGTGTGGAGTTTGCATGTTCCCCTGTGCATGCGTGGGTTCCCACCGAGTACTCTAGCTTCCTCCTACAGTCCAGTTAGGTTAATTGGTGACTGAATTGCCTGTCGTGTGGGTGTGAGCGTGAAAGGTTGTCTGTCTCTGTAGCAGCCCTGTTATTGACTGGCTCTCAGTCCAGGGTGTATCCCACGATCCCCCAGCAATCATGAACAGGATAAGTGGTATAGATAATAGATGGATGATAAATGAAGAAGAGAACAATGAATAGGTTTACGTTCAAGCACTGCAGGCTTAAAATGTTTGGTTGTTTGTAACCTTATCTTTAGGACAATTGAATGGTAAGCTCTGAAAGGACATTGTAGGTTTAAGTTTAATCCGAAGGACAATTGGACTTGGTTAAAGTTCTTGAAGACATTTCGCCTCTCATCCGAAAGACTTCTTCTTTACTAGTAGTAGTGGTAGTCGCATAAATAGTAAAAACTGTATTGAAGTGGAGGTAAAAGCATTTATGTAAGTTGAAATTTGTAGATACAGGGAGATAGCACAAAATTCTTAATCCAGTAAATTTGCTCACATCCACCCTCTTCATTTTAGTCTCTTTGACAGCCCCTCTCACATGAAGGCAAAACTCAGTCCCCTCATTGCCACTAATCAGTCGTAATAATAATAATACTAATACATTTGAATGTATTTATAATTATTACATAATAAATGCGAATTTAGCTCTAGTAGTAGCTATGTACTTGTAATTCCCTGTTCGGCCTTGTTGCGGCAGTAACGCTGTATGAAGTTGAAGTTTCGACCACGTACTAAAGAAACGAAGAAGTGTCTATACAGCAGCTGAATGATTGTCAACAGCAAGAAATAGTTCTGCGCTGATTTGTATTTTAAGTGCCGTGTAAGGTGAGATGATGCTTAGATATTTACTTAACATTTAAAGGTGCTAAACATTTAAAATGTCTAGCAGCATCAGTTTTGGGTGAATGATAATTAGCTAGCGGGTGTGTGTTGCGTTAGATGAAGTTAGCATGGTAACTTTGCTAGCTCGTTTAGCTGTCGCAATAACCAGTCAACGTTTGTTACTGTGGCAACAGTTCAGAACGTCCGATTATGTTCCGTTACAAATTAATGACATTTTCTAATTTCTAATTTCTGGACAGAAGCTAAACTTCTATTAGCAATAGCAACGCAGAAACAACTTAATGCTAGGAAAAGTGGCAGTAGTGGAAATGAAACAACGCATTCACATGTAGTGGAGGCAGTTGCTGATATACAAAACGAAAATAAAACATTGGTGTGACGCTTTATGTATTTCACTGTGGTCAGTCCAAGTATTCAGATTATAACAGCACTTTATTCCTAACGAAGGCTTAATCAGTGGTGTGGCAGGTGGACACAGAGATTAATGATCTACTTAGCAACATTTACACGTTAGTAGAGTGGGATGCAGCAACCCCAGTTATCTCCCATAAACTTGATTTCTTTCTCCATTTGAAATGTGTGTACCTTACAGTGTAGAAATAAATGCTACCTCCTTTCTATGTGTAGATTATTTTTAAGCTTGAGCAAAAATGATTTAATAGCTCTGGATAGGTTTCATAATAATAAGGCGCAGTATTGCACAAGGATTAGTTCTGCATAGTTCTCTTTGTTACTAGGGAATTGAGTTGACATATACGTCTCTCCAGCAGCTGCCAATCACAATAAATGTATCTTCACTTCTCAATCTCACCATCTTCCTAGCTCCACTCCAGAAATGGAGGCTGCAAGAGGAGAGGAGAGTATGGATGTGCAGAGGGCAGCAGCAGAGGAACCAAACTTTTCTGGACATGGGCGGACTTCTGCCAAGCCAGTTTGGACTTCACTAGAGGAAGCAGCCCAGATGAAAACAGAGGGAAATGCTTTTTATAGGGAGAAGAACATTCGCTCAGCCATCGGGCGTTATCACCGTGCGCTGCTGGTCCTCAGAGGCCTCGACTCTGATGTGATGGCATCAGTGAAAGGGTTTGGACCTGGGATGCCTGCTCTCACACCTGAACAGGAGGCTGTACTGAGAAACACACAAGTGGACTGCTACAACAACTTAGCTGGTAGATAACAAGTCCCGGGGGGATCACTGAATTTGATTTGCTAATATCTCAGGTTCTGTTGAAATGTTAATTTAAAAGTAGCTTCCGATTAATCATGTTCCACGTGGCGACCTTTGGAGATCATTTTATTTAAACATGCCGAAATTGCTGAAATTCAGTGATGCTCAAAAGCGGTGACTTCCTTTATAAGAGCTTGTTTAAGGATTGTATCATGAAGGAAATTGACAGCTGGAGTAAGTGTTGTTTATTATATATGCACATATATATCTCTTTCAGCCTGTTTGCTGCAGAGACAGAGTGTTGACTATGCTCGTGTGCACGAGTACAGCCTACGGGTCCTTCAGTGGCGACCAGGTGATGTAAAAGCACTTTACAGGGCAGGAGTAGCCACTCTGGAGATGGGAGATGCACAGACTGCCAAACAGTACCTCACCCAGGCCCACAGAGAGCAGCCTAATGGTAAGAAGAGAACAAGCACATCAGAATCCTCAACAACAAGATTATTAGATACACAGCACAACAGCAACATCTGTCCTCTGTCAGTGTCCACACAGGATGTGGTAAGAACAGTAAAGTTGCAGATGTGTTTTGGTGGCACTTAAAGCTCAATGTGTAGTCATTAGCCACTTTTCAACTGGTTAAAAAACCCGCCAACACCTGTTTTTTTTGCTTAGTGGGAAAGGTTACAATCAGCATTCAGAACCCGGGTCAAATGACTCTTCAGTAGACCCGGGTAATTATCGCCTCGGCTCCGATCGTCATTGATGGGAACAGAAAACCCATGTTGACACGCTAATCTCCTACTCCTTTCCAGCGCGATGCTATGCTCCGTTGGTAACTTCTGTGACTCCTTGTCATCTCGGCTTCAAATTCAGCCCGTCTCCGTCCGAGCAGCGCTCGGACATCATTCCAAATTTGTCAGCGCTGAGTTTGATAAACAGAGTGAATGAGTAATAGATACAATAAAGACTTAGCCCCCGTAACATCTTCACTGTTAACTAACCCTGTTTAGGGCGCATTTGTGAGGTCAGATGGTGACGCAGCACAAAAGAGACGGTATACTCAACTGGCCATGGGAAAAGAAACAATTGGCATCTATAAGCAGGTCTTCCCGGGTCTGAAAGACCAGCGTCAACGCATTAATTTCGGTGGGAAAGGGTTAATTGTAGTTACATGAGTCACTGAGATTACAATGCTGCGTGATTAATTGATTACTCTGCTCTTGTGCTTTATTTCAATGATTTGGATGACGAGACCACTACCCCTCTCACATGTCTTAGCATAAGGACACATGAAACAGCTAGCCCAAGGGTTAAAAGATCAGCATCTCAAAAGCTCATTATTAAAGGTGTTGTATGTGATCACAGCTCTGCAAATTCAAACCAAACTGCAATCTGTATTTTCATTTCATGCACAAACTCACCAGTCAGTTTATTATTTTCTGTTAATTTTTGCTGCTTTTCACTTAAGGACATTTCAATCAGTCACAGAACCGCTGGATAATTTATATCCATGCATGAACTATCGCCAGCATAACTGCAGAATGTATTGTTGCCTTCTATCAAATATTTCACCACCTGTCGGTTAAAAGGAAGCATATCTTTTCTTTTACAGATGCCAATGTGAAGAAGCATCTGCAGAGGGCTGAGGAGAAGCTGAATAGAGAACTACAAAAAGAGAGGGCCATGTATCGAGGCATGTTTTCCTCCGGCCTGAAGAGCAGCTCCATAGAAGAGATTAACCAAACCCACAGAACTGATGAGGGAGACTAGCCTGCCAACTCAACGTGCCAAATAATGCCTCATCCTGAGACAGACTGTTCATCCCCAACTGAAGAATGTTAACACATCTTGAATCACAGATGTTATGATGTCTTCTATAGATGTTTATGAGGGAGAAATGTGGATTATACAGAATACTGGAGAGTGGTCAATGGAAAGTAAAGATGATGCTGCTGAAAATAGAAAGGAGAGGACAGGAGAGTCAGTTTCCTAGCAACAGGGAAACAAAGCTGTTTTTAAGCCCAAAAGAGCGAGAGTTTGGATATTTCACAGAAATGCTTCTTAAAGCTAAATTGAGACTCTTCGTTAACTACTCAAATGTTTGATAAAGCCGTCTTGACTGCAGGTGTCTGGTCAGTGCTATGAATGTTGATTTTGTGATTTTTCTTTTTTTTTTCAAGTAAAATATTTTTTATAAATAATTTCCCAGCTTGGATGTCTTTTTAGCAGACTCATTTAGTTGTAAAATACTATATAATGTAGGTATTGCAGGCACAGTACAGGTTTAGTCATACATATGTTTTATTAATTATTAGCCATGAAAAGCCACATTTTGTCTCAAATAACTCATCAGTTTCTTAATCATTCAATATTTATTTGAAAATCCTGAGCACTATATCAAGTTAAAGAGTATTTGCTTTGTTTTGGTCATTATCTGGCCAATATGATTGTACTTCGGAGGCAATATTGCCAATAAACGAAGAGGAACATCACATTCTCACAATAGCTATAATCACTGAACAAGTCACAGAGCAGCATGCAAAAGGGGAGTGTACACACACACATCCATACTCATGGTTACAGGAGAATTCAACCAATATGTAATGATGCTAATTATAGCCAGTATTATTACTTCATATTCAATATCTTTATATCTTTATAAAGAATCCCAGTATACTGTTTCCAATGACAATTCAGATCCTTTGAAACAACATCCACACTATGAAAAACTCCACTGATCCCCATAAAGTTATTAAAAGGCTCCTACTTTGCAACTCCCAAAGGAAATTCTGCACCCCTATAGAAGCTGTCACACGTTCTTTTTCACATTTATTTCTTGTTGGACAATGCTGCATCCTACAGTGCTATGTACAATGATGCATTGCCTGTCAAGACTTTGAGATGCAGTGCAATTGTTTTCGCTACAAAGCACTCAGACGATGCTGACTTTGGAGAAATTTGACAAAAAAAATGTTATTTTCTGGGGCTAAAGAAAGTGGCTATCTTTTAACATTTACAAAAAAAATGACAAGAATAAATGACTTGGGTCCAAAACCAAATTAACAGTTTCAACAGGCTTTGTGCCTGAGAAGAACTTCCATTGTATTGATGTTGAATGAAAGACTGGCAGATATCTTGTGGCTGATATTATATAACCAACACATCTGTGTTGTATAAGTCATATAGCGTGGAAGCTTGAAAATGAAAAATGATGGCACTTCTTTTTACATAAAATATAATACCCACCATCACTGTTCTGAATGTAACACAATGAAAATGCCTTTACTGTCATGTCTATTTATTGTATAAGTGTCACTTCTTGGATGGCTTCCGTTTGAGACTAAGGGATCTCATGGAACCAAACACTCTCCTTCCCAAGTCCCTAAGTGATCGAGAGCGCTGGAGGGGCATCCGTGGAGGAGGGGATGGAGAAAAGGAAGGAGAGGAGAGAGGGGAGATGGAATGGCAACTGCCTTCCAGGCTTTGAGAACGCGAGAGGTTAAAGAGGCTGGCAGTAGACGACAGGCGTTTGTCTTCCTCCTTTGCTCTCCGCAGTCGGACCCCTTCGCCTTTGCTGATGTACATGCCACCTTGCCCCAAGTCTAATGAGGAGACCCAGTGTGCCCGCTTTGTGGGCTCCTCGCTGTTGTTACCAGGCACCAACAATCCCTGCGACTCACTCCTGAACAAAGCCCTCCTCGAAAGCCTGAGGCTGGTGCTGCGTCTTTCCCCATCTTCCTTCCCCCTCTTCTTTGAGAAGATGGGGGAGTTTTCTACTTTTGGCCTCTTGTCATTACTGCTGGATGAAGCCTTCATCTTTCGATGCTCCCTCCTCCAGCTTCCAACACTGTTGTTCCTCCATCCATAGCCATACTCAGCTCTGTCCATTTCCTCCCTTTCGCTTTCAGACTCTTTTCCCCAGAGGCGTTCCTCAAAGCCCCTCCAGAGTTTGTTGGAGGTCCTCCTTGGTGTCTGGGATGCTGATTGCTCCATCTCCTGCTCCTCACCCCAAACACAGCTGTAGTCATCTCTCTTGGCATAGCTGCTTACCGTAGCTGCCCTGACCAACTTGTGAGAGGCATGCTTTCCTCTATAAAGTCCATCCCCCTCCGCCCTCCTCCACCCGCCGCTACCACTACTTCCACCCCCACTCTGCCGAAGTGATCCACCTCTATGTTGGATACCACCATGCTCCAAAGGAGAGCTCCTCGTATTGGTGCGAGGCAGAGAGCACTGGAAGGGTGCATCCCGACGGAAAACGGAGAGCGGGGTGGCACCGAGAGGGGATGGCTGGAGAGGCCGGGGAGGGGAGCGGCCCCTGGGGGTGGGGCGGGAAGCAGGGGAGGAGGCTGTAGAAGAGGGAAGGTCGGATGGGGAAGGGGTCTGTTGGTAATGGTAATGTGAAGAGTAGTGGGGAGAGGGAACATGGATGGACTGATATGGGTGTATGGGGCTGCTGGAGTGCGAGAGCGGAGGGGTGAGGCTGGACTGGGACTGTGGAGAATGGGTGACACTAAGAGAGAGCTGTATTGGTCTCTGGGGACTTAGCTCGTTTAGTCTAGCATAGTCATGTGACTGATCTGTCTGGGCTGTCAGGTGAGTTTTACTGTGACCCCTCACCTCGCCTGCAGTATCTGTTTGGAAGCAGTCAATATCCAGCTCCACACCTTGTTCCATCAGTCCGACCACAACAGCCCTAGACAGTCCAGAGAGGCGTGAGATCTCCTCCACCATGGACGATTCTTCACTAAGCTTTGGACTGGAACCATACTCTTGGATCAAGCTGCTGCGCTGAGACCCAGGAGCTGATCCAGAATTTGTACCAAACAACGGCGGTCCAGTCTCAGGGGGAGCACCGCTGCTCCAGTCTAAAGATCGACAAAAGGCAGATGACCCAAATGCAGCATTGGGTCCAGGCCCTGAAGGGACCTCCAGGGAACTGCGGTGGCTCAGGCTGCTGGGACATGTCGAAATGCGAGGGCGAGCTCGAAGTGCTGGTGTGGGTGTAGCAGAGGAGAGTGATGCAGAAGATGTAGAAGCTGCAGTAAAGTCACTCCTCAAAGCTCCACAACTGCCATTTTTTGAATTATCCACCAGTCCCTGGGCAGAATTCAAACCTGGGGTCAGATTCAAGTTGAGATTAAGGTGCAGATTTATGTTCAAGTCTTCTCCAGTTGCTGAAGGTAGATTACCCAGGTTGATTGAATTCCTTGTGGCTTTTTTACCAGTAGTGCTGAGGCTGACTCTGGCTGAGTTTCCAAGCAGTGACTTGCAGGGAGTGACGGTAAGTGTACTGCGGCTCTCAAAGGCAGAAAGGGACTGGGTGGAACCATGACTTTTACCTGGGGTAAAAAGGCCTCTGTGAGTGACTGTTCCAGGCGTTGCAGCTAAATTGAGATCAGAGATGGAGGAGGTTACCCGATTGTGGTACTGGCGGGCGAGTCGAGAGATGTACTGCTCCAGGTGTGTAAAGGAAGGTGAAGCAGGGGGCTTTTGATGCTGGAAAATCAGAGCTGGATTAGTGTTAGATTCTTGTGGGTCATCTGGTTGGGGCCCTTCAGGGCTTTGAGACGGTGATTGCTCCTGGCTCTGGGAGGTAAAGAGGGGACTCTGGAGCGCAACAGCATGCAGTGGGCTGGGATAAGGGTACACCTCTTTGGTCCGACGGGATACCAGGTCTGTGCAGTACCGAGAATCCAGCTGAGGTTTTGGACTGAAGGACGTGGTGGACGAAGAGGAGGCGGGGTCAAGAAGCGGGAGGAGAGAAGAAATCAAGGAGTCACCGATCTCTGAGCAGAGGTCGGACAGAAAGCTCAGGCCAGTTGCATCAAGGTCACTTTGGACTGTAAGAGAGAAGAAGCACAACTGTTGACTTTTTGAACCAGCTTCTGCAAACTGCTGCAAATTATAGTCATAGATCTACCGAGTGCACAAGCCCACCTGAAACTGGAGTCCCTTCTGTTATAATGTCTTCCGGGCTGTTCTGCAGTGCCGGCTGCTGCTGCTGCTGCTGCTGCTGCTGCTGCTGCTGCTGCTGCACTGCACCTTCTGACCACATGATGTCAGTGTTGTCAGAAGTCAGAGGAAGCTGCTCCCAAAGCTTCAGGGGTCTGACCGGTGGTGCTGATCCTCCCTGAGCAGCTTCACTGGATACAGAGTAGCAGGAGTCCGAGAGAGAGCTTCCACTCACTGAATAGAAACCTTGACAAGAGAGAGGGAATTAAATTCAGTGTTTACCAGTTTTTTTCATAAAAGTCACGAGCGTGCAAGTAAACAGAGATGCCTATACTCATGGGTGTCACCAGAGTAAGGATATTATGTTTTGCTTAACAACGAAGTTAGTGTAGATTGGATTTATGAGAAATGGTCATCAGTAAGGTCAGTAAAAAACTAGTTTTAACGACTAAGTTTTTAACCTACAGATACGCAAACTTCATTAACATAAATACCAACTGAAAGGTGTCACTGGGTTAAAACATTAAGCTATAAGATAAACTTTTTTTAAGGTTTGTTTTAAGGTTTTTAGTTGAATTACTTGCCAAGTCTTCAGATAGCCTCTACAAAATTAAATAATTCTATTAAAGAGGGTAAGCATGAGTGCGTATCAGGGAGAAGAATGTCTGAGTTGGGTGTTGGGACATAGAGACCACAGTTTCAATGAGAGTAGATAAGAGTTTGGCAACACGCTGAAAAGGTGAGAGTGAGAAATGAAGAAATGAACGAGTCAGAGCCAAGTCACAGAGTGCAAGTAAACAAAAGTAAAAAAAGGGAATGGTTAATGTTTAGTGGGACTTCTCTTACACAAACTGAGCTCTAGTTATATCAGAAGGAGAACAGGCTGTGTTGGTCGTTGTTGCTTCGGGCAACACTACTTAACAAAAGATGTTCAGGTGTGTTTGTGTGCACGCTGTTACCTGAACTAGGTCGGGAGTCACAGTCCAGATGGACCGTACCACTGGGTTCTGGAGTCGGGGGAGAGAGTAAGTCGGAAGGAGTGTCCCAGGACAGAGTAGACCAGCGTGAGTTACTCCCCCTGCCAGAAGAGGTGTGGACCATCCCATCACTTGAATTGCTGCCACAGTCCTCAGGGCTGCTCTGACAGGGCAAAACCACGTTATCGGAGGGAGACAGAGCCTGGAAAAACAAACATGACAGGTTAAGTATAACAACATTAAAAAAAGTATAATATCTTTGAGTGAAACAAATACTGTGACTATGCGTATACAACATATCGTTCTAGATCATCTGTTATGTGGATAAAAAAGACAAACCATGTTTAGACATTTATAGCTCATTTTATTTAATAAACCAATGATTTAGTCTTTATTTCATCATGTTTTTTATTATTTTAAATCAGAATCTAAGAAGGAGCTTGTGACTAAAGTGTCCGATAAATGTAGTGGAGTTATATTTATATATTTCCCCCTGAAATATGATGAAGTAGAAGAAGAAAGTGGTTATACTTGTAAAGTAAAGGTGCCTCGATATCATACTGAAGCATAGTGCTTTGGTGGATGCACGTTGTTACTTTATGTTACAGTTACAGTGCTTACTGTAACAGTCAGGAATGAGGCCCCACGCACAACAGCAAGAACAACAATCGCACTCAGGTTAGCAAAGTGCCTCCATTTCCGAGATTAGTAAAAGCTTGGTAGAGAAACCCCCCTCCTCCAATTACGCTCCAAATCCCTTATACCCACCCCTCCAGGACAGCAGCCGAGAGGAGCCCCTGCATTAGACCGATCGAGCCCAGACAACAGAAACACTGTGAGTGGCACTGATCAATCCTCTTGTTACTGAGGGAACAATGCAGGTGACTCACTGCCGGGGCGACAGCAGAGGAGGGGGTTTAGAAGATAATGGGAGAAGACAGATGACGTAACAAAGAGCAGCCAGAGTGGCAGAAGGGAAGGAGGGAAGAAGGGAGGGGGGCTGTACAGAGGAGAAAACGGGAGGAAGGAGAAGAAGAGGGAGAAAGAGTTACAGACTTTGACCTGTTTTAGGCTTATCTCCTCTCCTCCTCTCAGCTCTGTGAGATTAGCAGCTTCTACTCACTCCTGTCCTCTGTTTTTTTTCTCTCCAGTGAATTTAAAGTGAGTCGTGGCTGAGTGGGTGACTAAAAAACGAGTGTAAGGGACGGGAAAATAGATAGAGACTGGGAAATAGGAGTGAGTCACTGAGTGAGGTAGGGAGGGGGGCGAGCGGTTGCCGGGTGAGAGAGAAGGGCATCTTAAAGGACCCCCACCTCCCCCACACCCTGACAAATAATCCCCCCCCCACCCTCCTACTTCTATAATATCCTTCAAGCCCCGTACTCACCATAGCTACAGCTGCTCACTGTCTAACTCTTGCTCGCCTCTCCTCCCACACAGAACCACAACAGCACAACAGGCCTGGCGAAATATTTAACTCATCCTCAGCCTGAACGCACACAATCCAGTCTGGTTGTGACTGTGCGTGCTCTGTTGTCTGCTTCAAATCCAACTCACTGCCAATACTCTCCAACACTTCTATGTGCCTCAACCTCAGTTTTCCCTTCTCTCATGCTATCTATTTAAAGGTATTAATATATACCTTCATCTGTTCTCTAAGACGAAACCTCTAGTGCTCCATATCATCCCCCACCAACATAATGCATTTCACATAACAGGATATAATGTTACACAGAGACCAGTGCATGATCAAATCATAGGAGGCTGACAGACAAGTGGGTGGGGGTCTGCTCTGAGCTCTGAAATATGATATCCCTTAATGTGAGGGCGCAGCTCAGCCCCTCTGGAACAACATGGAGGAAATGTATGGGTCGATTGGATGAAAATGCTACAGTGATCGCAGCTGCACAAGCAACACACCTCCTCTTAATAAGTGCATTATGTCATTACAGCGAGACAAATTGCAGCGGTTGCCATGTAGGGGCTGAATAATTTGGTCAAACAGTGTAGGACGGAGGGAGCGCTTGGTGAGACGTACTTGCTTGTTCAACACGCCGCTGTCAGTGTTTATTGTTTCATGCATTACTAATGTGCTATTGAAATTTAAAGAGAGCCCACGCTGTGCATCTTCATCTGCACCACCGAGGGGAGTGATGCGCTCTGTTTTTTTTCTCTTATATGAAACATTCAGGTGAATTTCCCAGCAGCACACGAAAGTATCAGCCTTACACACTTCTTTTCTGGGTGTACTCAGAAGGATCCAGAGGGTAAAAACTAGAGACAAAAGCTGTCTCACTCCACGAGTCAGGGTAATGACTCTCCGTGTAAGATGATGCTTTCCAACAGTGAGACTGCCTTCAGTTAGAAAGGTATGGTGTAGAGACACATAGAAAGTGTGTACTATGCCTGCAACTAACTGTTATTTTTAATATTTATTAAGCTGCTGATTATTTTCTCAGTTATTCTCTCATTATTCTCTAGTAACCTCGTCTATAAGATGTCAAAAAACTGAAAATGCAGATCACAGTGTCCTGAAAACATCAAGTCCATCCAACAGCTGCAAACCCAAACCCTACTTTACAATTAACACAATAAAGGCGGCTCATTTTCACATTTGAAAAGCTGAACCCATCGAGTATTTGGGCAGCTTTTGCTTGAAATATAGTAGTATACAGTATGAGTACAGTTGCTGATCGCCTATATTTGGAGAAAGGGAAGCTTTGAAACAGATTCCTGTCTTCTCCCACTCCTGTCCTCTGTGTCCTCGCTCTTTCTTCAGCGAGGAGAGAGTTTTATTTTTGGACGCCGAATACCGAATGGCAACAGTGGCGACAATCAGTGATTCACCCACTTCTCCCTCTTGGCCTTGATACCTGTTCCAAAGGCAAGAACAGTTTCTGCAAAGTGTGAAAACGCCACACTGTGAACGTTCTCCTACTTTATGTAACACATGCAGAAAACTTAATTTAGAAATCAAAGCAGGTTCTATTTATGAAAAAAAGATTTCCTGAACTGAATTATTTATGATATTGAAACGTATTTATGCAAATATAATGTTGTTTTTCCACAAACAACACAGAAGAAGCTTTGTTTTCAGCTGTTTTTCAGAAGCTTACATGTTCACACAGCTGAAAACGATTTAAAAAAAGGACTACTCTTAAAGTCCATTATTCCATGAAGGATTACACTATACTATACGATGTAATCCCAACCAGCCAAATATGGATTTGCACAAAGAGAGCGTCTGCCCTCTCTCTGCTTTTAGAGAGAGAAAAGGTGAATCACATTTCAAGAGTTTAAATCCTAAAAAAAACACAAAGCTGCTGTTAAAGTAGAGCGCATTACGTTGTTAGTCATCTAATCCTAGGCTTACAAAATAGTTGTATTTTTAAAAGCAGAGGAACCTGTGTTGTTTAAAGCAATAGCTAATGTACTACAGTTACAACAGGTATAACATGTTTGGGGATGAAACCTAGTAAGCACAACTTCTCAACCTTTACAGTAGTTAGAAAAACAACAGCTCTGCCCACCTCGTTCTCCCTCCAGCTGCTGCAGCACTGTGGTTACTTTTTTCAAACAACAGCAACTGCAATTTGTCTCCATTAATGCAAATGTTTGTTTGTTAGTGTAGGCGGAGGCCAGCCCGGGCAGAGGGCAGAGTGCCAGCCTGCCCTGCTACACTGTCAGCTCCCTTCAGAGGTGAGAATGAGCAATGCTGCTCGGCCTCTCGACAGGATGTCTCAGCACCACGGGGAGGAGACACAGAGAGAGAGGTTGGTAGGTGGGCGGTGGTGAGGAAGGCAGCAAATTATGAGCCGCACTTTCATGCAGATACCCTCGCTCAGATGGGGCTGTGATTTCTGTCCCTGCACTGATGCAAACAGAATGCTTTATTATTTAGAGCTGTTTGGCTCCCTTCAGTGCAGCCTATATAGTTTTGTCGAATAGCTTCAGCGTTGTGTAAAAGTTGACGTCAGCTGTGGTCTGGCTGTTCAGAACATGGATAAATGTGCTGCAGGCGGCTGACTAGCAAGACTCATCTGTATCATGACTCTCCGTACAGAGAGGCCTGCATGAGGTGTCTGTTACTCTCTCAGAATAACTGTAAAATGCTATTAATGAAGCCAATTTCATCTCCGAGGTTAAAAAACTCCCAACAACAACAGACCCTGAACACATCGTGAACCTGTCATGTCACTGTTTGTAAATCTGGAGATGTACAGACAGGCTCGAAGAGTGATACGCACAGTATAAAGTGTCTCTTTTCAAAGCAGAGTAAATCTTCTTAAAGCAAATGTCTACAGAAAAAGTCAGTTATATTTATTTCAATGTTTTTTGCCTTAAAGAAACATCAGCGCTGGAAGGAGGTTTTTTTTTTTTTTAATTTCAGGTAATCTGATGACTCCTACTATAATTCAATACAATTTTTAAAATTGTTCAAATAAAAACATTTTCTCTGCTTCCAAGAAGACAAACAGCTTGTCTTGTCCAACCCTTTATGACATCACAGGTTCAAATATAGTTCATGTTCAGTAATAATGGACCAGGCCGCCTACAGTCTCCATGTCCAGGCCTCATGATGGGACCTGTACACATCCTGTCCTCCTGTATTACATGTCAACCCACATTCCCCTCATTCCTAACACAAAAGGGACCCCAGTATGGATTTCAGGACAAGGCTGGGAAATGGGTTACTTTATACGTGGGTGTGTTTGGAGGTAGCCTGAGATCACACATCCCAACCTCTGTGACTCTACTAGAGCTCTCTGGATTTTACAATAAAAGATCAACTACACTTTAAGCTCAGGAGGAGATGACGGACCGTGATGGAGTCTACCTTCATACTGTTATCAGAGTGATTTGAATGCAAACTGGGTGCCAAAGTGACCTTTACAGCTGATGGCCTTATACCGACCAGAGCCAACAAACGCAGCAGTGTCTGGTTTCTGCCTTGTGTGCTAGTACCTCCACCTGATTTCAGCGCCAGTTTCCCACCACATCCTGCTCCATAACCTTGAGGCAGGGCACCGAGCCAGCCGCACAGGAGCTGGTCCTGGTGCCCTGACCTCAATGACTTTTGCTCCATGTGACGGTCACACACACTGCTGCTGTGTAAATTGATCTGGGCTGCATGCATGGATGGTCTCTGGCACCACCTCAATCAGTTGGGTGTTGAGCTGTGGGCACAGCCATGCGCCGCCAGGCAGCGATAAAATCTGTCTACTGAGCCGCAGAGGGACTGGCTTGTTGGCGGATCACCATCATCCCCGCATTCATATTTAATAATCTCGTCATGTAGGGATCCGGGCTGACAGACGCACTGACTGACCTGTTGCCTGCGGGATGTCGCAGTGCCATGCTCGGCATCCGAGGCGGCGCTCTCTGGGGTTCCGCTCCCCTCCTCTTCCTCCTCCTCCTCCTCCTCCGCCCGTGGATCCTCTTCTGCGTTGGCGGCAGCGGGGGCTCGGTCCTCCAGAGCGCGGTCCACCATCTCCAAGTGTTTGCACCTGAGCACCTCCAGCTCGAGCACCCCGGCAAGCGTGGCTTTGAGGCGCTCTCCGATGCGGACGCGCTCGGTGCCCGACCAGAGCGAGTTCACGCAGCTGCGGCGGCCGGCCATCCTCGTCGGGGTGCCCGGCAGGCGGAACCGGGGCGCACCGCTGACCACCGCTCTGATTCAGTACAATGTATAAGAGGAATGAACGGGCTAAGGTCCAGCTCCACGTAGAGCAATACGGGTCCTGGCGAGCGATCCCATTATAGTAGCCCCTTTAATTATAATGAAAATATAATCCTCACCATCTCTAACGTGCCATGCAGCTTAAGCTTCAGGCAGCCCTGCTGACTGGCACAAGACTGGAATTAATGAGTCCACCGCTACTCTGAAGGGACATCAACGAGCCATGTCTCATATGAACCCAGGCTTAATTTCCTGTTGACACCGTCCTGTTTTATATCACTCATACGCTCCCCGGTCCAGCGGAGTTACCATGGTGCTGCGCTCCGTACGCTGCGTCCCCAATGAGACAATGCAACAGACGGAGGAGAAGCTGATAACGTTACATGTGGGAGCAGGCATTGGAGAGAGGAGGAGCCACTGCGCCAGAGCTGCACGCTGATTGGTCGGGGAAGTTTTTCGAATGGACGCGTGGAAAAAAATATGTGTCCAACTTCACCGTACAGGATGCCAGAGGACAAATAGATTCCCACAGCGTTCCCACAGAGGGGGTGAGGGTTTAAAGTGACCTCATCGTGCCTCATCGTGCTCTGTAGTATATTATAACCCCTGTTGGCATCAGCATAGGCTCAAGTGTCACCCAGGGGAACCTAACAAACTTTATGTTAGAGAAGTTTTCATGACATTTTGTCACAGGTGTACACTGTGAAATTAAATATGTTAAACTTTGATCCAAAATAATAATTTATGTTACTAGAAACACTTTTTAACACTGCTGTTAAAAAAGGTCTATTTGTTTCATAAATGGAATATGATCATTATGTTGCCCTGTCTATGTTTTGCAAGGGGCTACTGTCAATTGTTTCCACATACTGTTGTAGTTTATTTTGTGTTCAAATTGTGCATAATCTTGCATCAAGTGTTAAGGAAGTAGGAAAGGAGAATCCTATTATTTGGTCTCTCTGGGTTTCGAGGCAAATAAAGAAAAAGGGGGACATAGCCTACAGAGTGTAAGAGGGACAGCAGGTTGAAGGGGAAGTGGGTCAATAGTGGCCCAACAGCAAATGTTTGCCTAGAGAATCCATCCTTCTGAAATGTAGATTCACATTCTTTTTAAAATAAATGAAGCTGAGAGCTGGCTGCTATTCTGACAGGTACAAACTTGATGTTGTTATAAAAACAAATTCAAATCATATCATTCATGCCTGAATAAAAGGAGGATTTTTCTGTTTTTCCAACTAGTCCTATTTGTAATTAAGCTGGAAAACCTATAATGTTGTTATGCCAATTATACTGTCTATCTGTGTTCCTTTGCATGTGACAGGTGCAGTGCACTTTGCTCCTCTTGCCACCTCTCAACCAGCAGAGGGGGATCTTCACCCTTAACAGAGCAGCTGCCTCTGCTTGTGCAGGCTACAGCTACAGCCTGACATTAGGGCCTCCTTAAATAAAAGGACATTTACCATATCTGAGTTTGGGTTTACTGACTGTTGAGATGACAACATATTATAAGCACAGCAGACTAAGGCCTCTATCTTCACCTCTGATTAACAGTAAAAGTGAACATGGTGTCTTTCCTAAAGGCAGGATTTATTGCAGAGTTGATGTATCACGCTGCTTATGGGTGAACTTAATAAACTGGCAACTGATCGTATGTACCATTACATGATATCTTTAGAAGGAAGAAACTGGGGTTTCTTGCCATGGAAACATGGAAACTCCAGAACATAATGTATAATAGAAACTGCTCTGAAACATGTAGTTCAAAAGCCTCCAACTGACTTTTAATCCAACCATCTAAAAACTGTTGTCATGAAAGAAAGATGGAAATATGTTTGTTTTTTTTTACTTTAACTTTTCAACCAATTTGAGCCCGACTGACAGGACAATGTCAACTTAAGGTCAATTCAGTGGCTTTTATCAAAAGATTTTATCACATGATCTTTACCAGCAGATAAAGTTTGCCCACCAGGGCTGGAAGAAGTACTTTTGATGTTAGTTAAGTTAAGTAAAAGTAGCAATCCTACAGTGTAGAAACACTCTCTTTCTGGAAAAAAGTCTGTCATTATTTTGCTGAAGTAAATTTACAAAATTATCGCCATCAAAATATATTCGAGGTACTGAAAGTAAAAGCATACGTTATGAAGGATTATGAATGATATATAGCCTATTAGATCAGAGGATTATATTTACATAGTTATATTATGATGCATTCATTTTACATCTCTTAATTGTTGCAGCTGCTCAAAGTGAAGCATTTGTTTTTCTAAATCAGTAAAGTATTTAGTAACAAAATTTCTAAAAAAGTAGAAGTACTTGAAATTGTACTGAAGTGCAGTGTACGTGAGTAAAACTGTCCATAACTGCAATTTGAATTAGACTTAAAGTACTAAGTGCTAAAAACAAAAACAAAAAAACAAGGGAATTTGTAAGTCTACAACTTTAAACTGACTGAAACACAAAAAGTAATATCATTACTAATATATATATATTGCTACATTATATCAAATTACTACATTATATTATATAACTATATTACTATGATAGATATTACTAATACTACTATCATTAATGATGGCTTTGTTTTTTAAAGTGTGTAAGTAAATCATGTAAAGTAAGCAGCAAGCACTGAAACAGCTAAATAGAATTCACCCGACATTAATATGACTATCATCATTATAGTGAATATTTGCACCTGTGCTCCCACTCCTGCGTCATGTCAAACGTCCTCAGTGAAATCAGGGACTAATAATACTTACTGGGTGGTGTTTTCTAAGGCTCAGGCTCAAAATCTTTTTCCTTTCTAGACTCGGCAAATGTGTCAACAAAGTCAGTAAATAAATGAGAAACAAATGTGTAGTGTGCATATAAAAGAAAAATATAAACATCCCCTCTGCTGCAGTTTGGCCTAAAATAAACCCAGTATTGAAACACACTGAAGTGACAGTTACTATTGATCATGATCAGCACGGCGATCAACAGGTGAGGTCAAAGGTCAGGAGTTAACAAAACGTGTGTCTTCGTTGATTTCAGAGCAATCTCATGATAAAGTCAGCACCAGGGCGTCTCACTGAGAGGTTTTGGGTTCTCCTGTCGTTTTTAAAGACAGGAGGCTTCTCCTGGTTCCTGTTGGTCTGAATCATGTGTTGTTTATGCTCTACCCATTATCGAGCTGCCCTCCTTACACTCCTCTCCTCATGTTTGTACTCCTCTGCGTGAATGTGTACGTGACAGCAACACCAATATCACAAGTAGATGTGACAATACACTGTGAGATAACCAGTACATGTGAATCTGGTTTGAACCAGTAAAGAGGACAAGAGCACACAGACACACACAGCCCACCAGGACGAGGAGTGTGTCTTTGTTTGTCGGTGACACATGTGGACTCCTCCCGGCTCCGTCCCCTATAAAACAGCAGTGGTGAGAGCAGCTCAGTGGGGTTTGCTTACTTCCACCCGAGGGGACATCTCCGTCAGCCCGGGCAAGACCGCCGCACCGCCTCCATCACCGCTGGTCTCTGCAAACCGCCCCGAGCAAGAAAATCATGGCTCCTTTTGAGAAATCCATGGAGATGATGCCCTTCAAGCAAAGGAAATGCCTCGGTAAGTCTGAAAAAGCTGTAATTGCTACGTCTGCTTGCATTAACAAAGCATGTATGCTGGTTTTAGAAGTGTTAAAATGTGTGTAAAATCTCTCTTTAGAAACAAGAAAAGATGAAGTGTGCAGCATTCGGTCCAAATTCCCCAACAAATTGCCTGTGAGTTTGGTATTTTCACAAGTGCCTGATGCATTTGATCACCAGTGTTACAGTTGTTATACTTTGTGTGGTGGCTCAAGCAGCTGATCCCACATGTGTTTCTGTGTCCAGGTTATTGTGGAACGTTACTTGCGTGAAAAGACTCTCCCCCTGTTGGACAAATCAAAGTTCCTGGTTCCCTTCGAGCTCACCTTGGGTCAGTTCCTGTGCCTGCTGAGGTAAGTTTGTGACTAATTTCTCAACCAGCTTTTAAGCCTTTTAAATAATACTCCTTCATGTGTTCCACTTTCTCCCCCAAGCTGTAAGATCTGTTGTGTTCTATCCTTAACCCACCTCTCTGTCTGTCTCTTCTTTCAGGAATAAGATTGCCTTGGACTCCACCCAGGCTCTGTTCCTGCTGGTGGCAGAGAAGAGCATGTCCTGCATGTCCTCCAGCATGGGGGAGGTTTATTCACGCCACAGCGACACAGACGGCTTCCTCTACATCACCTACGCCTCGCAAGAGATGTTCGGAGCACCTCAGCCAGCAGCCAGGCCGCCCTGCTGAGCCAGAAGCAGATAAAATGAACTGAACCCACTGGGCCAGTGGTGGTGACACCACACCACCAAACTGGACAAACTGAGCCGAGCCCAGACTGTTTTTGTCCTGTTTATTTAAGCCCAAAACTGCAGCCTACCTCACGAAGCTTTTGGATTCAGTAAATCTCCATCCCACGTTTTTACATCTTCTGCCACCTCAGTTAGTCAGATCTGGGCCGTGCTGGACAAGACTCATCCAGTTAGAGAGCAGGAACTGAAGGTCTTTTTTAATCTTCATGTTATGATCTATCACTGTTGCTCCTAAATCTTAAAGAAAACCTTAAAATTGTGATGTTGTTTGCCTGTTGTATTTCTTCACAGGTCATACATTTCCACATTTGCCCGTCAGTTACCTTCAGAAATGTCTCGTCTCAATGCAAACAGGCCTGTTTTCACCAGTGTAAAACCACCACCACCTTATACAGGCCAACAGGGTAAATGTCATTTACCGGTAATCAGACTCCTTCTTAGCACTTATCCCCCCTTCCTCCTCTCCTCTCCTTGGTTGCCTCTTCATCCTCGTCTTCCCGTGAAAATGTGAAATTGTGCTCCTGACTCTTGAGGTACTCGCTGAAAACATGGATGTCAGTTTGATGCTGCTCTGATTTCTTGTTCTGTAACGAGATGTCAGTTTACCAAACAATAAACTCCTGTCCTTTTAATTGGTTGTCTTCGTGTGATATTTGGGATTTATTGTAGATATTATGTATTATTATTATTATTATTATTATTATTATCATTGTCAGTTTTGTTCCTAAATAAAACAAAAATAGTCCTGTCAAAGTGTTTGTGCTTTTCACTGCAGTGTTTGTCTGTTTGAACTCCAGATGTTTTCAGGTCATTGAACGCAGCTTGAACAAATAATTTGGGCAGACAAAAAAAGAGTTTAATCCTCCATGTTGAGTTAAAACACCAAAAAGTGTTTCACAACATGTCAGTGCTTTTCACCGTGGTTAAAGATCATCTCATTATTAGCATTAAATCAATGGGTGTGTTACACTTATATACCAGTTATTTCTCTGTGTACTCATACGTGTAGTACACACATACACACACAGTGAGGTGCCGCATTCCTCACCTGCCCGCAAAGTGGCACTCCCCACCACATGACTGCGTTATATAGGCCCGACCCAGTCAACTACCTGCAGGGGTCAGTGTGTCAGAGGGGCGGCTGGATTATTTTTAGAAGAACAAATGTGACCCAAAACCCTGAGAGAAGGGGGCTGAGCGACAGAGGGAAAGGGAGTGACGGGGGAAATACATGAAAAACAAAGAGCTGCTCTCTGTAAACAGTGGAAGAAACGGAGGGAAAAGGGAAAAAGAAACAGGGGGAAGATAGTGACGCTCCGACAGAGGAAGACAGGAAAAAGGAAACAGTGTATAGGAGAGATATACAGTGGGGGAGCAGGTCAGCTATCCAAACACAGTGTATAGAAACACAGGGCAACCAGCCGTGCCTCCTCCCTTACTTCACACCAGTGTGAGCATTTTAGCAGCTCTCTGTCGTTATATTGTCAAACCAGAACAAGAGGAACCTGCTGCAACCGCAGAGTGTACATGATCTGTTTCAACCGCAGAGGAGGTCAAAGCACAAGTGAAACACTAAAGGTCTGTATCAAACATCGCATCATTTTCTCTGATCTGCCCTTTTTTTCTTTTGCGAACGATCTTTATAATCTCACTTTATGAGCCCTAAAAAATCCTGCAAGTGAAACAATCCAAGAAGAAAATCTGATTTGATTGACTTGCATATAATTCAACTGTTATTTAACACTTAGAACATAATCTCTAATGACGGATCAGAAAGGCTTTCTTATCAGGGGGCCACAACTGAAAAAGGTTCGAAGCCACTGTTATTCTATCCCAGCTAAGAACGTTTACATATGATTAATTATTTATATTTGCAGCACTATGCGTTTTGAGCTGCACATATGAAAGGCTCAGCTCGTTCATACTCAATATAAAGAACACTTTCTTATCATTGCAACATGAGTCACAATGTTCAGAGTGAGCAGTAGCCCTGTCCTGTAGCTGCAGCAGAGAACAGCTAGAGAACAAATACAAAGGACAAACAACCACACAAAGTGTTAAAATACGCCTGAATATGATACCTGTAATGACTTGTGCAGACACAAGAGAGCGCCTCTGGACTTTATCAGAGCTGGAATCTCCTGCCACTGTGGTGAAAAACAGCCGTGAACATCATGTGTACCTGATGATGACTGATAATCTAGTGAGTCTCTGCGTGAGAGACACAAGACTCTGAGTGCAGCATGAAAAAGAAGGGTAACATTGTGTTTTTGAGGATGAGGATTTGTAGTCTCGACTTGATTTGAGGGGTCACAAAAACTACAAAAAACAGGAGGTGTTTGATGGATGTGAAACAACGCAACAGTTTGGAAAAATGTAAACATACATGATCATACGTGCAGGGAAAGATAAAGTATGGGAATGTGTTTACGTAATTCAGTCACCTGGTTGCTGCTCTATTTAGCTCCATGGCTCTAGTGGGAGTTGTTTGTGTTCAAATACACTGCCGAACATCAAGGTACATTTGATTTACATTTCAGTTTCTAACGACTATATCCTATTTGAATGATGCAAACAGACCTCAGAGCAGGTTAGACTTCTTCAGGTTATACAACATTTTAGGGTGTGAATGTAAAGTCAAGTAATGAGCAGCCGACTTTTGTCAGACCTCAATGTGATTTTAATAAAGTCAAAGCTTCCAGTCTTTCTGTTAATGATTTGTGCTCGCCTGGTAGGGCTCAGTTCCTAGCCTTGCAGATTGTCTCCATGTGTTCTTGAAGAACTCGTAAGAATGTCACCAGTGTTTGCCTTCACCACTGTTTTTTATTTGCCCTCAAAAATATGCGACTTGTTTCATGGTCAAATGGCCTTATATGTCCTCTGGCAGTGCAGGCAATGCATTTCTCTGTCCTACAGGGGGCAGTGCACTGCATTGAAACGATCAAATAAGGGCATTTCAAAATAAAACACATCCTGGATGACCTCACAGTCCTTGACTTGACCCTCAATTACTAAAGGCTGCAAATCGAAAACACAACACTATGATTCAAGTTTCATTGTTGGCTCTTCCAGTGGGGCTTTCTTTTCCAAATCAAGCATGTGATGAACTCAAAACAAAAGTCCACATAACCACGAGTCTGATGGTACACTTTTCCTTTTTATTTATCTGGCAAAATAATAAAAAGGGAAGCATTTGGAAAGAGTCAAAGTTAACAGTCAGGAAATACAAAAATAGAGATAAAACAATTCTAACAGCTGTTTTGATTTATTTCCTCTTTTTCTCTCCAAATGGAAAAAACTATATTTCTTTGGATCAACATATAATAATAATAATAATATGGATTGTGTACTTATAAGATATCTTTTACACAGGATTCACAAATCCATCTTCAGCCTCCTCATGCGACCTCCGACTGCCATCAGTTCATGATCCAGTAATGTCCTTTCTTCTGTTTGCAAATCAGCCCCCTCCCCCCTTCCCTCCATTTATTCCTAATAGATATCTAAACACTATCCCCTCTCTCTCACCTCCCTCTGAAACCCCCCAGTCTCTCTCTGGTGAAAAGATCACAGCAAAAACTCCTCGCCATTCCAGGACGCCTGAAGACTCGCAGCTTGATGGAGGATGATGCTGCTCATGCTTGTGGTTGGACTTTTGTCTGGAGAGTCCTAAACATGGTGCAAAGCGTTGACATGGCTGTTCCTCCCCCTCCTCCTCTAGGCCTCCAGGACTATATCGCGTTTGGACGGAGGCACCAGGTGTTCGGGCAGTGAAGGCGGCAGCTCGTGGCCCTCCAGCTTCACCTTGATCAGGTGGTTGGCCAGGGCGAACTCCTCATCGTCAAGGAGGCCATCTTTATCCACGTCTGCTAGCTTCCAGATTTTCCCCAGGACCGTGTTGGGCAGTTTGGACTTCAGCATCTCCTTCTTGGCTGCTGCTCCCGACACTTTGCCATTGATGGGTGAGAGGGTGTAGAAGATCTCATCATATGTAGGCTTGTCGCGACCCACCACCCACTCCAGCTCGTCGATGCCTTCGCTGGCGCCCTCTCCATAGCCGTGACCGAAGGGTCCGTTCATGGTTCCCTCAAAGGCTCCACCCTTTACGGTCTGGCTGGGCATGGAGGCCTCTTCCTGCCGCACCAAGGCCATGAGACGGGCGATGTCGTTGGCGAGCATGTCCTCCACCGTCTCCAGCAGCTTGGGCTTCAGCGCCGCAAACTTAGAGAAGTCCTGGCCGTTCAGCAGCTCCTGAAGGGATGGAAGGTTAAGAGAAAACAGGAATTGGAGATAGAAATAGATCAGTCTTCAGTGGCTACCAATGGGAGCAGCATACAAGAAGCAGGATTTCCTGACAAACCAGGAAAAATAAATCTCATCCCCGTCCTGTCCCATCCTGGAGGGCAAGGGCAGGAAAGAAGGGTAAAGATGTGAAGAGAGTAAAGGTTGGAAGGTCATTCTACTTTGAACCCAGTTTGTTTTTATCAATTTATATAACAGGCCAGAAATAGAGCCAGGGACCTCATTTCATTAATTATGTTGCTTTAGATTTATCTTTTGTTTTATCTCACCTGCATCTTGGCGAGGTTGGGAAAGTCTCCAGGTGAGATCTGGTGCTCCTTCTCGATCCTGTGGTAGGTCTCTCCAAGGTTGGCTATCAGCTCCTTCTTCTTGGAATCTTTTCCAAACACACTCGGCATGTCCTTTTTCAGAGAGCTGATGATGTAGGCTTGCACCTGGACACAAAAAAACAAATGGAATATGACTGAACTGCACTTTTGGAGTTGGATTTCAATTTCATTGAGCTTATCAAAGTGTGTATGGTGTCTGGAGGAGATTTTTTTTAGTTGGGAATTTTCTGGTAGCAGAACAAAGAATGATTGTTGCAATTTACAAGTTAACAGGTTTGTAACACGGCGATTATCTTATGACATACTATTGTTCTCACTTCTGCCTTTGGGTTAATTAAGAAACAGTTACATTTAAAAAATAACTTGTTTGTGTAATCGCCATCTTGTGAGGCTGGAGGAGCAGATAGTGGTAAGAATGAGGAAGTAAGAGCAAAAAAAAAGCTGTTTATGCAGCTTCTAATGAGGTGTTATGTTAGCCTCTCTAGCAGTGTGGCTCAAGCGATGGCAGATACAGTCTGTCAGTGAGTCTGACACATACATCTAAAAACTATTAGCTGGATTGCCTTGAACATTTGTACAGTCATTCATGGTCACTAGAGAAAGACTTACTGACTTTGGTGATCCTTTGACTTTTTCTTTTAGTGCAACCATAATATTCACCATGAATGTTTGAGTGAACTGTCTTACAAATATTGAATGTAATGTCACGAGATGTGGTTAAGACAGTCATGTCACACCAAAATGTACATTTGTCATTGACTTAGTTTTTTGACCAAATATGTGTAAAATGAATTACATTTTGCTCGTAGCAGCTCATGGAGCTGCCAGGACGGCTATGGTCTCATAATCTTGTTAATACTAACCTTTGCAAGGCGTGCTCGTTTGATGAGGTCATTAAGTTTGCGTAGTGCTGCATTACGCGGCAACGATTGGATGTCCAAAAACAGGTCCTGTTCCTCTGCCTCAAACAACTTCCTGTTGTCGGGGACTAACAGGGGCTGGGCCCAGAATGACCCGATGTACACGCGCACCACCTGGAATAAAAAGTTTGCACAAGTTAACCTCCACTAATCTCCACCATCCATCAGGTTCCACTTTACTGCCCACACCCACACGAAAGGGAAATTACCAGGTCACAAACACGACACTGAAACCTGGCTCACACTCAAGCCAGGTTTCAACACATTTGTACATTTAAATTCTCAAAATAGAAATGCAGGATGTGTAGCAGGACCGAAGTTTACAGTGAAGCAACAATAAAAATTTTAGTGTAGATCTCTTCTGGGTTTCACATCCTGTAGAGGCGTCACAATAAAATGCACTCTCTAAGTCAATGAGTAATCCCCCACAAGATCCAAAGGTGTCTTTGGGATCGGTTTATGAATATAGCCCCGGATCAAACATTAACCAGAGAAATATCATAAAACAAACTGGGTCACATGATATCAAGTTACACATGAGGTTTGTGATGGGTGCGTTTTACATTCATTACATTTAGACGTATTCTTTTTGTAACAATGACAAACCGAGAATAATAGCTGGAATAATAAGATAGAAACATTGCATCCATTTAAATTGCAAAAGAACAAATGTGCATTTTACCTCGGGCGTGTTTATGATCTTTCCCAAAGACCACATCAGAGCTCCGTAAACCCTCATGAGCTGCTGAGTGCTGATCTGGTCCGCTTTGTTCAGAACCACGCGCATTTTGTCCTCGTGGTTCTTCAGAGCTCGGATCACCTCGGAAAACTCATCTGAGATGTCCAGCTTGTGGGCATCGAACAGGAGGATGATACGGTCCACTCGTTCTGCAAACCACTCCAGCACCGCGGCAAAGTCGTAACCTGGGGACAAAAAAAACTTTTGATGTTAATATTTTCCAGTAATTCAAGTCCCAGTGGCGTTTTGAAGCCAATACTGAAATTATATATTCAGCAGTTCTCTTCACAAAATATTCTGCCAGTAAATGTTTCAATAATGGCTTTCCTAATCAGTTAACTATAACTATTACTATTGCACGGTGTTTGCCGATATCTTGGGCCAATACTCAGCAGTTTTGAACTTATAAGTATTATGTAAGATCCCTTATTGTGGAGTTTGATGGAGTCCTCATATTCAGCCTTGATGGTTTGGTAATCAGCTAAATGAGATTACAATTCAGAGCTGATTTAGTTTTTTCAAACTGTTACTGATAGAGTCATGATAAAGGTCAATCCTTATAAGAAGCTCATCCGGCTCGAAGGAGTTAACTTGGGCTAGATAGTAGCTCAGTCTGTAGGGACTTTGCTTGGGACGGTTCAAGTCCCGGTATGGACCAAGCGTGGAATTGGGCTGGTAGCTGGAGAGGTGCCAGTTCTAGATCTATCTAGGTGTCCTTGAGCAAGGCACCGAATCCCCCCTGCATCCCCCTCACTCTGACATCTCTCCATTAGTGCAAGTCCATGAAGTCCTGTTTGTGCATGTGTGTATTTTGGGCCTATGTTGTGTAGCATGTTTGTAAAAACAGAGTGAAAAAATACATTGAATTTCCCCTCTGGAATAAATAAAGTATCACTTCTTCTTCTGAGCTCTTATGGTGAATTGTTTGCGTTCAGGGTCTGATCAATTTCTGCCATGAAGTACCATTGAGATGTCGAATATCTAACTGTAAGTGTTGTTTTTTTCCACTTCTGTTGGCTTGAAAGCTTATGTGACATTTTGCAGAAGTACAGTGCTCACAGACAGTACACACGGCTTAGTGGTGTGGAGAAACACAAGAGTCCGACCTGACAAAGTGATCATTGGCTCCAATCGGTCAATAAATTGTTGTGTTGGAGCAGGTTTAATTGTTGGTTTCGCGTTCATATTCCAAGTCATGTTGATCCAATAATGTTTAGATAAGGGCTTTCAAGAGGCAGGGCTTTCTCCCCTGGTTACCTATTAACTAGCTTCACTGAGACAGCAGAGGGGCATATGAAGGTAAAGACAGTTTGAACCCTTTGGAAAAAAACTTTCAATCTAGGGAATGTAAATGTTGTCTGTAATATATCAGTTAAATGCCAGACAAACAACAAGCTTGTGGGTAGTGAAAGATAAAAAAGGAACTAAGAGAGCAAACATTAAAATGCCTTGAAAGGAAATACAATGTTCAGATAAAATGCTATGTTGTGTCAGTGACGACGATAACGCCAACCAGTTTCAGCTTGAACTGCAGACACATATCTGTGACTGCTGGACCACAGAAACTTGCTGTACTTTTCACTTCCTTTGGTTATTAGACAAACAGGGGACTCACTCAAATTACATAAAGCAGGCCTTTTTCCTGAACTTTCCTTTGCCTCGAGGAGCTAAGACGGGAGTGAGGAAGAGAGAATTATGGTTTTGATTAGTGTCTGTGTGTCATCTGATCAGAGAAGAATGCAGTTGCTCTAAAAGCTCATCTCGGCTGTCGCACAATCAGCGCCAGATCTGCTGCACATGCATTCCAACATTGCTGGCTTTTGTCTGCGTCTGAGCACATGTATACAAAAGAGAGACAGAGAGATACAGTCTATAGATGGCGAGTTAGAAAGATGAAATGGGAGACGGAGAAAATTGTAATAAAAAAAAAAAGAGAAAGCAAACGGGGGAGAGAGATAGAGGGTGAGTAAAAGTGAAAGTAAAACAGATATGTAATAAGAGATGTACTAGAGGACGAATGCAGGAAATCACCTACAGCTCAAAAGATTCTGTGTCTGTTTGTGTGCATGACGACAAGTGAAAGTAGAAGAGAATAAAAAGGGGATATTTAAACTCCAAGATCCCCGTGGGAGCAAGTAGAGGACATTTGCTCATTCCCTCTTAGGTCTGTTTTTAAAACACATGTCGGAGAATCAGAGGGAGAGACAGCTGCTCAAGCTTAGACATACTTTTAGCACATAGAATAAACAACTGCTATGTCTCTACCATATGCGCAGGCATGCAGGGATAAACCCACTCACTCATGACAAAATTGGACAGGCCTCAGTATTGGGTGTCAGTCATTGACAGAGAGCAGAGAAGTGGGAAGACCAGGCTCGAGAGTTATTTTGGAGTTTGGAAATCTAAAATTAGGTTATAATACATTAATATTTGGGATAATTAAAGGAATTGATTGACAATATGAAAGCTTAGCTGTAGCAAAAATGAAGCTACAGCTAGGCGCTGGTTAGCCTAGCCTAGCAATAAGACTTGCAATAGAGAGAACAGCTAGTGAACGGTGGCGAATCACTCATTAGGGGATATTAAACTACTGCGTGTGCCATAGGGAGGAACTTAGATCTCACGTGATCATATATGCTCCCACGTGATCTCAGGAAGCAGATGTTAAAACGACTGACTAAAATCTGCTGTGATAATGCTTTGCTAAAGTTATCCAGTTGTGTTAAGCCTTCTGCTTTTGTTTTCTTACTGCAAAGAACCAGAGGCGAGATTGTACCTGTTCGTTTTCTATCAACAGTCAATCTTGTTTTCTTTTGGACAGAGTCGGGCAAGCTGTGTCAGTGGTTTGCAGCTAAAGCTAAATAACCATCTCTGGCTGCAGCGTCATTTTAAGCCTTCAGACATGTCTCTTGTATCAGTTTTCTCATCGGTCAGCATAAACACAAAACTATTCTATTTTATCTTTGTCATTGTAATTTGCTGAATGGTGGAACGACCAAATTGGACATGCAAGTATTCATGTCAAATCATCAACAGTGACGATGGGAGAGACAGCAACCAGTTCTGCAAAATTCATAGTTTTTGTCAATTCATAGTTCACAAATGGAGAAGTACTGAGCCATACTTGCTGACTACATCAGAAATTAATTCCCAATCAAACTATTATGCAACGAAAAAGCTTGGCCTCCATGAAAGGACAACATAATATCATTGCTTCTGAATGAAATGCTCTTTTAGACGTGTAGTAGTGGATGGAGCCAGAGCGCTGAGTACTGACACATACACACACACACATGCCCGTCACACCTCAGCTGTACAATCCAATTCCTGTTTATATATGACACAGAGTTGTCTGGGCAGTACAGTATTGTATCTGTGTTTATATAGAAACAGTTAAGAGGATAATGTGTGTGTGTGTGTGTGTCTTCGAGAGTAAGAACGTAGAAGTATGTATGCATAGACACCAAACTGTCTGAAGTATGAGGCATCAGATTTCATCTGCTTCTCTTTTGCACAGGGTCACCTCGACATGCGTTGATTAAGTGGGTCTTTCCATTCACGCACACGCTTAATTTGCTTCTTATTATATTGTAGAGCTGCACAATTAATCGAATATTAATCCCGATCACCGTGTCGCCGTGCAGCGGCAGTTTAGAGTGAAACAACAGAGACCGGTCGGGACAAAAAAGTCAAATGTCTGGAACAGAAGACGAAACACTGGTCTCCAGAAACGACTCGTCATCGGTTGTTTGAACGTATTTCAGATTTAGGGCAAGAAAAAATAATATGCAAAGAGTGCATGAAACCTGTGTCTGCGCCTCAAAGCAACACAACTAACTTGTTCAAGCACCTGAAAAAACCCCACAAAGTGCAGGATGATGAGCGTATGAAGGCCAAGAGGAATAATGTCGCTTCTCCTTGTCCTTGTCCAGCGTCATGTCAGACATCCATAACAGTGACGCTGTACAGCCCGACAGCACGCAACTCCCAAAGACAGACTGAAATTACCAATAATGCACCAATATACTGTATCTGTGCACCAAATTCAGGTAAAGAAGCAAAATGGGACACGATTCGAAATGTATTTAATCTGTAATCGTGCGGGCCCTATTATATTGCACTCTTTATGCTTGAATGTTTACAGTTACTTGTTTGCCTTTTAAGTATTTCTTCAGCTTTTTCTTATCACGGCTGCCACTGACTCTAAGTGTCATTATCAGGAAATCTGATGATTTAATTGGTTGTTCGGCTGATCTTTTAAATGTCAAAACTTTTGTGTGCTTCCAACAGTCCCACAATCAAAGCTTACTTAAAACAGATGGAAGAGCAGCAAATACTTGAGCCAAAGAATAGCTCAACCAATGAAGGTTTGCAACTCGAAAAATGCCTTAAATGATAAGTCAATTACTTAAATAGTAGCTGATTCATTTTCTGTTGACTGGCTGTAACATAAGTAGTATTTTTTAATATTTTTTCCTCTCTTCCTTCCTGCGGTCTTGTGGGCAAATTTACTAAATGTGTATCAACTCTTTGTGCAACACAAGCAGTGGTGGTGGTGGTGGTGGTGGTGGTGGTGGTGGGAGGAGGTCTTGGGAAACACTCTTGCTATGTTTGCCATTTTACTCCACATCCTTTCCCTAGAGTACACAAAAACTCTTCTGCGTGTATGTGCACTTCCTCTTAAAGAGGCTCAAATCAGGTAGAAAAAACAGAAGCTATGTTCAGCTGCACTGTTATCATCTGGCTCTGTTTTGTAGGATCATCAAAAAATATAAGCAAAGCTGCATATGAGGCAAATCTGAAGTGACCCTGTAGGTCGCAAAAAACACATTGACTGGATAAAAATGTAATTGATTTATTTCCACAGAGCACAGGGAAATGACTCAGATATAAAGTGATAAATGCTACATAGAGGAAATGTTTTCACTTGCTGATGTTAATTTAGTCTTAAGCTAGCTAGCGGCTAAACTGAAATAAGCGCGAGAGAGAGAGAGAGAGAGAAAAGCAGAAGGATGTGAAAGAGAGGGGTGCTTCAGAAAACTACAGGTAAAGAAACAGGAAATGAACTTGAAAGTGTTTTGAGCCTCCATCATGTTACTGTCAAGCTGAGAAGGCCTCTATCAGATTCACATGACCTGTTAATCTAGGTTCTGGCCTGAGGGCGTTAAGAGTTAAATACAGGTTTGACTGCAAGCCGGGCTGCTGGAGTTGACTTAGTGAGACACATGCCAAACATAAATACCAGAGAGAGACTGAGGGAAGTGTATGTAGGTTAAGCATGCTTCCTGTCATATTTGAACTTGTGACTCATTTTGCATGTGCAAGGGGATCGCGGTTTAGTTTCTGAGCATAAAGTGTGTTGCTCTGTTAAACATAAGTAGCACAAGTGAGTATATGAGTGTGAGAGTGGGTAAAGTGTGACTGTTTACGTCAGACAGACCTCTGCTTATCCTCTGCTTCTCCCCGGACAGGATTCCAGGAGTATCGATGATACTGATGCTCTCCAGGACGGGGTTCGGCATCTGGGCACACATGAACCTGCCAAGAAAATACGGGGATAAGAGATGGGAAAGTACAGAGAACAGAGGGGGGTAAAAGAGAAAGAAAGAGAAAGAAAGAGAAAGAGGATCAAGAGCATGAGGAATAGGGGCAAGGGGGGGGTGGGAGTGACGCAAAAAACAGTCGGTCAACAGTGTTTATACATAAGCTTGGCATTAAACAGACATTATTCTTGAGCTTTTAGTTACAACCTTCAGGGTATCATGCACAAACATTAGTGAAATACCCTACACAGCTTAAGCACAAGGCCGCAACTGGTGGGAAAGAGACATTTAGCTTCAGGGTGCTTCCACTTCCCTATATCAGAAGTTTTTTTTGTCTGCACAGAAGAAAAAAGATATTTACTTTACTATCACATAAGAAAAACTGATGTGAATAACTGATCCATCTAAATAGCTGCTATTCTCTGATGGTTTCAACATTAGTTAAGTGTTTAGTGAGACTACATGAGTCAGATTTTCCCAACAATGTGTGTGAGTGCGGGATGAGGGTACTTGTGGGAGGGCCCCACTGATGAAGGAATGTTAGGGAAATACTTTTTAAGTTATGAATAGTAGGCCTGAATCACTCCCAGTGAAACATAATTCACTGCACAATGATCGCCTCAAAGCTCAGACACTCACACAAACACAGACAGATGTATACAGAGTGAGAGGATGAGTGGTTTTGCATAAACCCACGGTGTCCCACTCAGGACAAAGAAGGGGATTGTTAAGTAACCCCAAAGCTCAGAGTACTGCTCCTCACTCTGCTGCCTTTTCACTCAATCTGAACCGATACTCACAACATGAGCTCAGAGGCACCGGGTCATAAGACAGGGAGAACCACGCTTTCACATTCCTGCTGTAACCACACTGAGGGCAGACACACACACACACACACACACACACACACACACACACGCACACCACAAACCCTAACAGAGATCCCATACCACACGCAGGGAGGAAAAAGGAAAAATTTAAGGACAATGAACAAGTCAAAGGAATATGAGAGAGCGGCCCCTTGCACAGACCCTATGCACGCTATTACATTACAATAATAGTGACAGTCAACGATAACAAACATGCAGATTTTTCCATTCCCTCTGATGGTGTAGGATATCCAGTTGGAATTTTGGCACAGGTTTCCATTTAACTATCCATCCCTACATTTTCCACACATAGCTCATAGGAAAAAATGCGCCATTGACTTCTGAATTCTTAGAAACAGAAGACCCTACCAGGCACAGGGGGCCCCAGGAGCCTAGAGCTATCTGAGATCCTCCGCTGTTTGACTATGTCTCGAGACAGTGAGAAACCCATCCGCTCTGTGTAGCTGCAGCTCTGGCACGAAGGCCTGGGTTAGTATCCCACATCCGACCTCTCATGTGATTGGAAGTCTGACTCAAGCTCATGGAAGAAGGTCTTCCTCTCTTGCCCCACCTCTTGACCTATAACCTTCTTTCCCATCGTAACCTCAACTTCCCGAAGAGAAGAGGAAACAGGGCTAGCGCTGGGGATGTGGACTGGGAGGTCACAAATGTGTCACTTTTCTGTGGTTGCTTCCTGTAAATTCTTGCCTTGTATGTGAGTGGGTGTGTGAATAAATTATTAATGTATTAAATATATCTACACACCTGTCCCATGCTCCCCTGTATTTGTTTGTTCTGTGTGGGCTGCCTGTAGGGCTGTAGATGTGTCAGTCCCTATCTCAGTAAAGTGCAGTGTCAGTGTCAGTGTCCTGGAATAACAGGCCAGGAGCAGGACAGTGCAGGCCAGAGTGGGCCAGTGCGGAACTTACACTTTGCTGACTCTGGTTTTACTGACTAATGGCTTTAAGAGAGCACAAACACACTGTGGCCCTCTGACTGCTGAGGCTGTTAACTAACAGAGAAAAAGAGCTCAAAGATATGCAGGTTTGTCTGGAAGAGAAAGAAAGTATTAAGTTACTTTTAGTAATGGAAAATGTGTCACGCTACTAGAAGAGACCGACCATCACTTTTCGATGCCAACTATAGTTGTGAGGATCCCATGACTGATTTCTGTTTACTCCCTTCATAAATAACTGATTACACTGAGAGTGAATTTCTATGGGTGGTAGTTAAAGGCTAATCCACAGGTTGAATGACTATGGTTAAAGAGCTACATAACAGGACCTTGTGCACTTTTCTGACATGGTGTTGTCTACTCCATCTATAAATCTGTCAGTGAATAATCTGATTCTTGATATCTCCCGCCGATAAGCAAAAACACATTCAACCAACCAAAAGCCGCTCCAAATACTTTTGGCCTCCTGAGAGGAAAGTTGAAAACTGGCCCAGTTTGAGCCAAAAACAGTCCAGCTCGAAATGTTTGTCTGGATCTGGTTCTAGACAGACATTTTATCAACTGTGGGCCTGCTGCGGGCTATGTGCCATAAGAAATGATTAAATACGTATCTGGCGTACACATACACTGAGCTGTTCAAACAGGTCATGCACCTGCTTTTGTCATAAACACATTTTGTTATGTATAATCATGAGAGCTTTCCAAAAGCTTGAGAACCACAACTCACATGATGCAGCAAGCTTGTGTCCAACAGTTTGACAAATGATGCTACGATGGACAATAGCCTTTGTTTTTACACAATCTTATCTGGTTTCCCCTCAAGTCTGTAAGAAACTCCAGAGAGGTGACTGGTGGTCTATGAAGTGTGATACCCCCAACCTTTTTAAAGTGAAGAAGAAGAAATTAATGACTTCACTTGTGCTGTTTGGCCAAAACTTACACTCATGAAAGATAAGGCAAACACTCAGCGTAATTGAGGGAGGGGGATATCAGCGCATGATAGGAAATAAGGCCTAACCGAGGAAATGTCTACTTGAGTGTTATTATTATAAGGCCACACTGTTTACCTAATAATCTGAAGCTAATATCAGATTAAGTCCAGGATAAGTAAGTAATTTGTGTGTTATTTGTCTGTCTGCTTGGCTAGTATTGCTGCAGGGTGACACCACACTGGCTCCTGGGGAGAGAGGGGATATACCCACATCCTCTACAGGAAGTTACACCATCAACAATTGGATGTTAGCCATCTGATGTCATCACAAATCCACACACAATAGATTGGATTAAGATGTTCTAGCTTTCACCAGGCGTCATCATGCTGGCTCTGACTAACAGCACCTTGCTAGGGCAGAATCACTTCCCAGGCTGACTTAGTTACAGAGAAAGTCGTTTCATATGCTCAGTGAATATGAACCTTACGAAAGTCCTCATTAACTCTCTCCTAGTTTAAAAGCAAGCACCCCATCACCAACCACGTTTTCACTCAGTTCAGCTTCTCTGTTTCACTTTCTCTTCTGCTTGTCTTTGCTGTTGCTGCTTTTGTCAGGTGTTTGCCCCACCTGAGCAATACTCCTGACTCACTTGAGTTTTTCCATGACACCTAAGAGACTCTGAATGATTCATAAAACTTTAGGAAGTGCTTTGAAAGTTTCCTGTGAGTGAGCTGTGAGTTGAACGTCTTGACTTTAACCTGCTGACTCATTAAAACAAACCTACAAGAGACACCAAAACCTTTAACCCTTTGTGATAAGACTTCACCGGGCCTACTCAAAGGTAGTGAAGACAGGGAGTGGGCCCTGTCGGCTTCTACTGATGAAGTAACACTTATATGACCAGGGGGTACAAAAATTATGGCACCGACATCTGAGGACAGGACAAGGTCAGCTTGTTGCCTAGCTACATCACATACAACTGTTCTACAGTCAAGAGGCCTCGTTTTAATGTTGGAACAAAGCGATCAGTCGCCAGTGACTCTGCCAGGTGCTTTGAGGTAAAAGTGCCAGAAAAAGGGCAAGGCACAGTGTCAACTGGCAGGACTTGATCCAGAGTAAGGGAACTTCAATGGGATAAGGTATTGGAAAGCACCTTGCTTTACAGAATACAGAGTGGCTCTCCCACCTACCTATTGACACTAAACACCCGCATTCTCTCAGCATGATGAAAGGGGAGAAACTCTCACACACACTTGGCTCTGAGACAGCTGGGAGTATTGTGCAAGCATACTGTGAGTTTACCTAGAGTTGGGTACGTGCAAGGACATGTAGAGAGGGCATTTAAATCAGAGGGTGATGTGTTGTTATAACACGTTTCTTATCACTCAGCTGTATATCCTAATGATATTTCGAGACAAGCATGACATCCATTTGGCATACATTTCATTCACACATTAATGAATAACTGTAGGGCACTTATGGCTAACTTAATATAATCCTAGGTAATACATTTTTCACATTGCTCAGGGTAAGCTCTTCTAATGAGGTCCGAGGACTTGGCACTGGCTTTACCTGTTGAGGAACGCGTTGCCAAAGGCGTTCAGTTTGCGGAAGGGCTTCTTGGGGTCGACGACCAGCGCATTACCCGGTATCACACCGTCCTGTTCGCCGTGCATCACCGCGATGAAAGAGTCCGTGGTCGGCTCAGGGCCAATCCGCATTCCGGGAAAGTCCTGCTCCATGAGATGCCTGATGAAAGTGGTCTTCCCGGTGGAGTACTGACCCACCAAGAGGACCATGGGCTTGTTGTCGAAGTCGGCATCTTCGAGAGCAGGGGAGTGGAAGTCGTGGAATCGATACGTGTCCTCCAGCGGAAACAGTTTGGTCCGGTAAAGTCGCCGCAGCCCCTCCGACACGTTCTGAAACAGCTCGGGGTCCTTCTTCAAGTTTTTTCTGAACATGGTGACTGATTTGGGGACACAGGTGTGTCAGTCTCCCTTTGAATAATGATCTAGTTTAGAGGTGTGGATCTCTCACACCGTCAAGAGAGTAGCTGCCGGCTGGAATGAAGCAACGGCTGGGCGAGGTCTTGGAAGTTTTTGTCCCCACCCTCCTCTTCGCTAGCTAGCCACACACGGCGAGTCAGTCATTCAGGGAGGACTCCCTCTTCAGCTGACGTCGGCTAACGAAAATCAGCTACAGCTGCAATCCACCACAAATATTTCGCTTTCGAGAGCGTAATATCTTCTAGCTTTAATATCGAACAACTGCAAATGTAAAACTCCTATTTGCGGTTGGTTGGTTGGCTAACTAGCTTAGCAACCGGCTGTCAGTTGGGGAACCCCACCAAAGAAGGCTGACACGCGGATACCGGAAAAGTTACACACATCTTTCAAATTAAAAGTCTGTCAGTTGCTGCTATACAGTTTATAGAAGAATAAACTTTTTATATGCCGTATATTTTTAAAATCTAAATTTACAATTGTTCAGTAATGTCTTTAATGTAATGTATGTAATGTCATTCCTCACACGAAAGGAGCCTCAATGTTACATTTATTTTTAGCTTTGTTTTAATGTTAAACAGTAACTAGTTTTTTGTTTTATTTTATGTTGTAATCAATTGGAGATGTGTATTTTTTATTTTACGATTGAGCTTCAGTAAACTATATATTCTGACTGCCTTTACTTTTTTGTTTTTGTTTTCTGCGTATCAAAAGAATAGCACACATGCATTGACCTCTTACTATAGGAGCAAAATGATCATGTATTTATCTTCATGTATTCTTACCCACATCCTCTCACATATAGGTCTGTGTACACAGGAATTGAAACCTGTATGTTATGGGACCGCTATCGTATCAAGTTGCTTTTTAAGTTCATTTCTGAAAAACTATTGGATAATCAAATTATAACTTTAATTTAATTTACAGCAGAAAGACTTAACTTTAATACAAGACTTATCATTAATACAAAATTATGTGGTTCGAATTTTAACTTGCTGTATCCACACACACACACACACACACACACACACACACACACACACACACACAGTGATACTTACTCTTATTTTCAGTTTCACATTACATCAACCTTCCTGTAAATGTTGATCAGTTACTGTAAGAGTTGTCTCACATGAATATAAAATACTGTGTGTTTGCCAAATTTCTGATTATTCTGTATTTGACAATGAAATGACAATGACATGGCTCTTTCTCCTTTTCACACACAGACACAAACACACACTAAAGTGAGAAATATTATATTTGTTTTTTCTGTACTAACAGCACAACAAAATGAAGAATTAGAAAGAGAATCAGACTTAAGGGATTTATTTCGGTTTATTGAAAAAAGCAGCCTGCACAGAAATACGGATAAAAATATCACAGAATGGAGAAACACAAAAATACAAGTTGTTACCGTACACAGCCCATTAACTGTGAGTAAAGTGTGAACTGTGAACATTAAGTGTGAACTGTAAGTCACAGAGTAACCAAGAAGCCTTTCGTTGACAAGAGGTGTCCCTCCACAGATAACAGCAGCTCCACTGGAAGCCAGAGATTTTCCATATGGAGATGCTGTTACAGCTGGTGAGACCCGTAGAAATAGCACAGCTGACAGTCGGTGCAGTTCATGAGAAAGTGGTGTTTTTGGGATTCACTTAACCAAATTATTGGTTGTACAGTTTTCTGCTGACACCTACCAGTCAGGGAGACAAATACATGGAGGATACTGCAAGTGGTACAGAGGTCACAATCACAGGATTATTGTTACATTACCCTTAAACTCAAAACACAACAATGGTTCAAAGATAAGAATTTCATAATGTTTTATATTGGAACTTCATGACGACAGTGTGACAAAAGTTGAACATGAAATAATGCTGCCCTCTTCTGGTTTGCCTCACCAACTACATGAAAACAAATCATTTACTTCATCTCTTTTTATTTAGCTGTCATGTGACTATACCACATTCACCTAATAAAAAGATAGTAAGATGTCATCCACCCATACCCTTTGATCTTTTAAACTGCCATTTTACAATTATGACACTAATAAAATCAGGGTCATTCACTCAATCTAAGCGTGCTAGAGGTCAGCAGGGAGTGCCATCCAAGGAAATGAATTTGAGCTTTTAGTCTATTAAAATTAATCTTTTACATGAAGGCATTGATATGGCTTTGAACATGCATCATTTCCTCGTGTACACCTCCTCACCTTAGTTTCCCAGAACCTCTCTTAACTTATCCCTTCTGAGCTTTGACCCTTAACCCTGTCATTCTGTAAAAAAACAAAGCCATAAAGCAATTTAAGGGTAGATTAAAGAGACCTTCACCCCTATTGTCTTCTTTGACTTTGCCCCACAGAGCAATATTTTTTATAATCGGTAATTCAACTGTGAAAGGGTTTATCAGAGAATCTGTGAATCTCAGCATGAACATCAAATCTGGAAAGAAAAGATGGTCTCCATTGTAACTATACAATTTAAAAAAATAATATCTTATTGTAAACAAGACTTTTTGATACAGAATTGATACTGTAAGTCCTCAGCTTCACTCCTGCCCTATTGACAGGAGTTATATACATTTTTGAGTCAAATCTACAAAAGCTACTTTTTATTTTTCAGCCAAATTTAAGATTAACATTGAAACAGATATTATACTTTATGGACAGTTTTAAAATGAACAAACTGAAATGAAATATTGAAAGCAAATTCCCGGCCCATTAACAATAATTCCATCAAGAGCTTAATTTAATTTTAATTTATTTCATGGATTTCCTGAATAGCTATTTGGGTCTTTCCTTGCAGCCCCTTAGTGCACTTAATGAGATGGCAAAATTGCTCAGAGGACGATCTATGATTGACTTTTGTCAAAGAAAACGAGTGCACCTTCAATGACTTTCTGCTCAAGATGATCGCAAAGTGTGTGTAGTTAACATTTAATCCAAACAGAATATAAAACATATTGGTGGAAATGCAGACTATAACTATCCTGCATATGTTTTTTTATAGCATATGAATTAATATAAAGAGATAAATGATGAAATAAATCAGATTCTTTGACTACTTTCAGTTAATTAGTCACATTGGAATGTAAAAAATTCATACTCACCAGGCAAATACAGCAAATGAGGCTTGTTTCAGTCATCAATTCTGTGAGAAAAATTAAATAAAATTGGAAAAGACAAAATTAAAGATTAAGGAAGACAAAGGCAAACAGATAAATGATAAATAGGAAAGAAAAAACAGACAGTGGAGAGAAGTCTGAGAGAAGTGATCGTGCAGAGACAGAAGTCTGTCCCTGAGTAATGGCGGACTTGTGAACAGGGGCTTCTTAAGACTATGTAGGGGGGAGTAAAAAATTAATCATTACACTTACTGTAAATATGTAACAGACCCAACTTGCCCATAAAAGTCAGCAAATCCCATTCTGGTTGAACACACAGACACAAGAGGATGGGATAAAATCATCATATAATATGGAGAGCAGCCAATAAGAGAGTCCATCCGGCCTTGAGGTACTTTAGATTGACCTTGTCACACACAACCTTGCTTAGTGAAATTGCTTCCTGCTTCTGCTGACACCCTTTCCAAAACTTACAGAGTGATATTCGTTGACTGAGGCAGGTTCATTCAAATCAATTGACTGAACAACTTAAATGGAGCCTTAAATAAGCTCAGCAAAGGCACCCAAGAAGTTTAAGTTAAAAAAAATACTTCCTTTTGCTTTCTTTCTCTCTCAAGACAAAATAAAAAAATTACCTTTACCCTCTTCCAAATGTGATGTAACTATTAAAACTTTTTTAATATTCTGGTTGCATTTGTCGTAATTATTGTACACACATGTAGATACAGATAATAATCACACTCTTAAACTAATATAGACTTTGAAGAAGATCCTATACAGTTTTCTCTTTTCTTTGTCAGCTACCTTGGCTTTCAAAAAACTTTCACCAATCTTTAGTAAGTTTCATATAAATGAATATTGCCCAGGTTAAGGAAGTATCTCGAACACACACACACACACACACAAACACACGAACACATTGAAAAAAAAATCTAAATCTAAACATTGACTGACAAAATTATATATAAGGCATGTAGCAGCTGTTTGTTTTTAAACAGTGAATAAAGAGCACTGGAGGAAAGTTACTCAAGTAATGTAGGCTACTTACTTACATGTTGAAGACATTTATGCTTCACCAGGGTATATCTATTTTTTGATGCTTTATACTTATATACTCTCTACATTAAAGAAGTAAATAGCCTTTTGTTCATAGTACTTCATAATTGTTTTTAATGTACCTTTTTGCAGGTTTAGCAATCCAATAGGAAATAAAACCATATTGTGACTGTGTGAGTATTAATCTAATAATATTAAATACGAAGTTATACCAATCGCCACAAATTTTTTGGGGAAAAAATCGCTATTCTCGTGTTTTCCTCTTTGACCCATGTGGGTTTCCGTACTGCTGAAGCGGTGTTGACTGATGTGTGAGTAGCTAACTAACGTTGTCTTCATGTGTACATTAGCTGATATAACCTCGAATAGAAATAAAATGACACATGTGTGTACATTTACATGTGACATACAAACAAACATTTATAACCAAAGTGATGGAGAGCTTATGAGAGTCCCTGGTCGTCTGTAATCGTCCCAGGCAACGAGGCTTCCCAGCTAGTTGGAGCTAATTTGAACGCTAGCCACATTAATGCTAATTTTAGCACTCAGCATAACGATAGTTATGATATTATATCGCTACAAATATCGAGCGGAGATAGACAAGTATTATGTTTGTCTGCTAGTAAAGGAAAATGAATTATTTCTTCACATAGTCCTATGTTCTGTCTTCAATGGTAATGTAGCTTCTTCACACACGAATGAGCTAGAAATATTAGCTGTTGGCTGACTTGAAATAATGTTAGTAGCTTACGTTAATTACAGTTTAAAACAATTGGGTTAGAAGCATACTGGGCATAGTATTGTGGCTTACCTTATATTTACAGCTTAAGTGATATAAAATATGTCAAAAGTTGATGAATTGCTCGTTTATATATTTTCTGTATCAGGTCAAAATGGCTGAGCTAACAACACTAGAGAGCCTGCTGGAGATGGGCTTTGACAGGAACAGAGCGTGAGTCACATTAAATCCAAAAACTATCCTGATGTTTATAGTTCCTATATTTGAGACTACTTCCAGAGAAATGAAAGTAAAACTGATTAACATTTCCTTCCGCTATCTCGTGCTTTTAGTGAGAAGGCGGTGGCCAACACAGGGAACCAGGGAATAGAACAAGCCATGGACTGGTGAGTCTGTGTTGAACTGCCTAGATGATCATGTTAGTACAAAGTGTGCAAAGCAATTTTGCAACCCTCATGTTTCCTGTGTGATTTGCTTTCCCTCAGGTTAATGGAACATGAGAACGACCCAGACATCGATGAGCCCTATGTGCCACCTGTGGGGGACGTCCTGGGAGGAGCAGCAGACAGCCAGTCTACCACAGATCAGCCAACACTAGCAGACACAGCTGAAGGTCAGGGCGTGTTGTGCTTTTGGGCACTATCAGAAGGGCTCTGATAGTGCGACAGCGATAGTCTGATAGTGGAGGCACACACACAATAGCTTGATTCTATAAACAGGAAGATTTAGTAAATTAAGTGGCAGTTACTGCTAATTTACACTATGATATAATAACAATTGGTTAGTTTCTCTGTTTGTTTCCTTCTGTGTATCACTTTCTCTTCTCATTATCCTTTCATCAACCAATGAGGTTCAGATGGTTGCTTAGTATGTTTCCCTTGTAGTGGTTTTCTTTGACTGCACCGAGAGTTTGAGGTGTTATTGCGTAGGTTTAGTAAGTCTGTTATGTCAACATGAAACTATTGCTTTGATTTGTGGTGGAGAGTATACCACATAAAATGTATCTCAACCTCTGTTTCTTATTCTTTCTCGTGTGTGTTTGTTATTGCTTCAGGGATCGCAGATGGAGACAACCTCATTGAAACCGAGGATGGTGTAAAGAGGCCAATGACGGAGGAGGAACGGCTAGAGCAAGTTAGAAGGTCAGAGTGCACACACCATAGACACCATCACTATTGTGCTTCTCTTCTCCCTTCATAGTAGTGTTGCTTAACTGCACTTATATATCACTGAAAACATAATTTAGTAAATTTTACGTTTATTACTTCTCTTCCTCTTAGAGAGATTGAACAACTTTAATGTGTGAAACAGCTAAAGACATTGCAAATGCCTCTTTCCTTATAAGTAAACTGAAGCCTGTGTTGGTGTCTGTTTTTTTAGGCTAGAGGAATTGATGCGGGTGAAGCAGGCGGAGAGAAGAGAGCGAGAGCGGGCAGAAGAGTTGGACAGGGAGAAGCAGCGGAGGAGACAGGGCCAAGAGCTGCAGCAGATTCGCCAAAAGATACAGGATGATGACATGAAAAAACTCGCTGAGCAGCGCAGGAGAGAGAAGATGGAGGACAAACTGGCAAGGTAGAGTATTGATTAAAACACATCAGACGATGTTTGATATCTAACTGCACTTTCGTAGACCACTAGACTATAGTTCTCTTCAGTTCTTCTTGGAGTAGTATGGAGTGGGTCAACTGTTCTAAAAGATATGAGCTTTTCTCTTATTGCCAACAAGATCTTTAGGAGGAAGGTTTCAAAAAGTAATGTGTGAACCCTGGGTAGCAGATCAGAAAATACAAATGAAAATGAATGGTGGCTTTATAAATATAAACACAAAATGCAGCTACTTGGTTGACTGCAGTCCTGTTTATCCATAAAATATGAATTGGGTGGAATTATTACAATCGGGGAAAGTTCGCCAGGGAATCTTTGTTGAAATGTATAAATCCTTTTCCAAGCGGTTGTTTTTCATGACTCTCACTATGTTGATATTTTTCTGTTTCTCCAGGCAAAGGGTTAAAGAAAAGATTGCACGAGACAGAGAGGAGAGAGCGCAAAAGGTCCTTTTCCCCCTTCACTCCACATTTCTTTTTACCACTTCCATTTGAAGAAACAACAATTAACATGACACATTGTTTTTACCTTGTTTAGTTTGGCGGCGGTGGACCCCCGAGCACAGCTGCGTCGTCCCAACCTCCCGAGCCCAGCCCTTCATCACCCACTAGTCACGGCCCTCCACCCACTAAGAAGGAGTATGACGAGTCCAGGATACAGGTACAAACTTCAATTCATTTACACGACTACACAACTTTTTTATGGTCACCAATACTTCAAAGTAGCATAATGAATATCACTTATTTGAAAAGATGTATTTCATTCCTTTTGAAACTACAAATCCCAGCACTAGTTTAGACTTTGTTTTACCTCTTTACTGTTAAGGTACGCCTGCTGGACGGCTCGACCATCACGACAGTCTTTAAGGCCCAGGAGCCTCTTGCAGCGGTGCGCGTCTACATTCAAATGAACAGTAACACACCCGAGGGTCAGGATTTCACGCTGCTGTCGCCCTACCCCCGTCATGTCTACACCGAACTGGACATGGAGAAGCCCCTCAAAGAACTGGGTGAGCTATGTGTTTTATCTTCTGTATGGACCTAAAGACACTCTGTACCTGACCTCTATTTTAAGACTTTCCATTCTGTCGTTTTAGGTTTGGTGCCTTCAGCTGTGCTGGTTGTTACCAAAAAGTGAGAACAGGAGGACCTGCTCTGTGAGCCTACCTCACCCCCTCCACATCCACACGAGACACCAGACACAGACTGATCCAGGAGCAGACTCACCACCCTGTAGTATCACTCAATAAGCCAGCTAACTGAACAGAAGCAGAGAGCTGCAGTTTCAGGCTGCGCTCAGACGGTGTTTAACTACTCTTTTAGAACTTAGTTTTGTGACAATGAAAAACTAATTGGTTAACTCACTGAATGATGCCTTTAGACATTCTGGCCTGGGCGACTGATGCTCGATATAGATTGGTTTGTGTGCAGTGAGATGGAGAGTGGCTTTTACTTTTTTATGAGCGATGTGAAGATAGCTGGCTTTAGACAGATACTACTTCATGGTTTCAACAACACATTTATAAAAAATCATACAGAACAAAAGAATTCAATTTTATCCTGATCCTTAAAAAGTACCGAACGACACACCCGACTGGTTCTGATCTTCCTGATTTTGTGATATTCTTTGCAAGTTTTTTTATAAGTTAAAATATATTGACAATGATGTCTGCCTAATCACCACAAATCTACTTAAAATAAAGTTTACTCTGAGAATTATAATGGTGGACTGCATTTTCTACAAGTCATACATAATTAAATCTTTTGCATTTTCAGTGAAAACAGGTGGGAAAAAACTGATTTTATAAGAACTTAACTAATCTGGGCATTTTTTCCTCTTATTAATTCATACACAAATAATAGAAAACCACTCAGACAGACCTAGAAGATGTACTTGCCTCTTAGGGTTTTGGCAAAAGTGTAAGCAAACACACCGCACACGAGAGTTCTTTTGTGACACACTATAAAACAACTTTATATACATTAGAAAAAACAACAAATATCCTACTCTGGAATGGTACAAAATGTCAATCATACATCAGCTGTCAAGTTGGATAACAGGATCAATTTAAAACATGGACAAAGCAGTTGCAAACAAATACAAAAATATTTCTGGTTAAAATGGAGACACAGATGTGCTGAGCTTTCCACCCGTCCCTCAGAATCAACACTGAAATGACACAACGTTAAAAGAGCTCCACTCCAGATGCCCCTCATTGAAACAAATCCAGGACAGTGAGGTAACTCAGAGGAAGGACGGAGAGGAGAGGATGCTGGGACTGAATTTTTGAGCAGGTGGGCCCACAGTACAGGAAAGTTCAGTTTGTTGTTCAGCTGAGAAGTCTTCCTGGGTCAAACAGCTTCCTGTGGCCTTTTTGGTGTCAAAGTCTATGTCAACTATTTTAGCTGGGAGGATAGTAGCCTTGATTGTAATTCCAGGTGTTCTGGTAGCCGTAGCTGCCGTACTGTGGTTGCTGGAAAAGAACACAAATATAACTTATTATACCAACCCCCAGTCTAATAAAGAGTCTGTTTATTTCCCATTATATTGCAGCTGGATAGAAACAATCATCTTGTATTTTTTTTATATTTTACAGTCTATGTTAAAATTTGAAACTGTACCTGGTACCAGCTGCTGTATCCCCCGTAGCCGGACTGTGTGCTCATGTCGGAGCCTATCACAGGAGGGGGAGGTGTGGTGATGGGGACGTGTGGCATGGTAGCTGGGACTTCAGACACGGCACCAGCAGAGCCGTCATCACTTTTGCTCAGCTTCTCTGGGTCCTCGTCTCTAAAAAATCAAAATAGTAGAAATTATCTTTCCAGGAATAAATGTAAATGTTTTTTAAACAGCAGACTTCAAGCCTTATTTTATCTGAAACAGTTGTCCCAGTTTGGTGAGGTAAAAACTTTATTTTACACTGCTTGCAGAGTTGTTTTAGAACCTATTTTATTCTTGCACTCAATAATAGACAAAATGTCTCTGTAAGATTATAATTATTTAATGCCCTGTACATGAACATTAAACGAGGATAAAACAAAATTGTACTGATGACACTCCAAGTGCATGCCTTTAGGTTAAACACTGCCTGTTTAAAAGGGATTAATAAACAGATTTTGCCATGTTCTATAAGGACATACAATTGGTATTGATGGTAAATGGTTTTAATTGAAGCAACTGTGTGATAGATTAAAGAGAAAGCTGAGTTCTGTCGGTTGCAGAGCTGTGACAGCAGTGCCTACATGTACCAGGATGCATTGCACACAAGCCGTTACAAGCCTGGCTCTGCTTTATTTCTTCAGCCATATCGTCGACTCAAATACAGCTGGATATCCGAGTCAGCCAAAAGACTATCAAATTGGTTCTCGTTCATAACATTCATAATCCTTTCATAATTTAGGATGGCTTTGGCAACTAGTTTGCAATACAAGTAAAGACGGAAACTAGAAATCTAAACTAAGTTCTTCAGGGCCACAAATTACATCAAATGACCGCTGGTGGTAAGAAAAACATGTTGCTGCTGCAGCCAGCAGACACACAGAACATCTGCAACAACTGCAGGTGTTTCTCGTACTGTATACTTGACTTGAAACGGTAGATGTGAAGTTCAAAATAGGCAAACAATCAATTTAAACACTGCCAGCTGAAAAATGTTTCCTCTGAACTAAATTGATACATTTTTGAGTCAGTTTCTCCTCTCACCCGTTCTCTGCTCCTCTCTTTGTTCCACCCAGCTCCTTCAGAAGTTTCTGGTGCTCTTCATACACAGACAGCACACTGCAGAGGACATTAGACAAAGAACAAGAGATGATGAATGGTTTGTTAGGTACCATTGGAGTTAACATGACCAGTGGATGACTTCTGACCTCTGGATAGAGTTGCTGTAGTCCTCTGCAAACTGCAGGCCTCTCTGTGACAGGAGGATCTTGGTGTGTGGAGCCAGGGGAGCTGCCAGGGCCCGCGTCACACACTCCTGCACCGCCTCAGCTGAGGCCCAGGGGTCCCCAGATACCTCCAGCTCCAACAGGTTCAGGTGCAGTTTATCATTGTCCTGATGGAGAGGGAGGAAAACTAGAGTTAATATGCATCTTAAATCATAGCTTTTAACTAATCTGCAGTTTTGGTGTAATATCTGTGTTTGTGTGAGATGTAAATAACAGTATAAATAACATATATTCAGAAAATCAATGACTAAGAGGTAAGTGTATTAATCATTTCTTGACGTGATGTTGTATATGTCGGTTAATGATCTCACCGGACTGATCTCCAGCGCCTCCTGTAAAACTCTGCGCGCTCTGCTGGGGTTTCTGCCCACTTTCAGCAGCAGACGAGCCAGCTTGATGGAGTAGAAAGCGTGTAACGTGGGCTTCTCCTTGGACTCGGCCACCGCCTCCTGAAGCAAAGCCTCTGATTGGTCCAGCTGGCCCGCTCGTCTCTCTAAAGCCGCCCTGCGAAGCCGAACGACTGCCAACCCCGGCAGCGTTTTCTCCAGAGCCTCTAGTACTCGCCGAGCCTCGGTTAGGTCACCTGGTAGAGAAGTGTAAGAGTTAGATACAAGTTCTTCATTTCAGATGAGTTTATAATTAGGTGTAGCTGCTCATGTCAAGACAATTAACATATCAAAGAAAAGGGAAAAGAATAGTGTGTGTTTTCATGGTGTCATACCGTGTCTCTCCTCGAAGGTGGCCCACTGCATGTGGATGTTGGGTTTGTACGTCAGGTGGACCTCACAGGCTCGTTTGAAAATAGCCCGCGCCTGGTCCACGCTCTGTGTCTCCAGGTACTGGGTGTACTGATCGACAAATTCAAGATACATGCACAGTGAACATTAATATGCATTAAAAATTGTAATATTGTTTTTATTGTGCTTTCTCTTAATGTTGGTCTCACACACACACACAAACACACTTATCTCCTTACCCTGATCCAGAACTCCTCATACAGGGCGCAGGCGATCAGGCAACGCTCAAAGAGGATGCGAACCCTATGGTCGTCATGGGCGACTGCAGCATCCTCTGATGCCTCTTGTGGCTGGGCTTCGACCTCTGACCCCTCTGTAGCTGCCTCGTTTGGATCTAGAAGAAGACAATGTTGGAAAACTGAGGATTCTTTCATATGTTTGAAGGATTTTTGAGAATGTACGATACAGCTGACTCTTATTTGGTCACCTGGGGAGGGGTCTTTTGTGTCCTTGTTCAGCTGAGCGATCTCCCAGTCCAGATAGGAGTGCCAGGCCCGCAGCTGCAGACGGTCAAGTGGCTTCACGTGGAAGTATGGACGTTTGATCTGTAGGCCGAAGAAAAGGAAATCAGTTTCTGGAGAGGCAGCTAATGAGGTTGAGTATCAATAATAATATTTGATTCTTTAAACAACAGAGGAGAGTAGAAAGAGAGAAAACTCACAGCGTCTTCAAAGTTCCATCTCTTGCGGACTTCTCCCTCATTATCCTGGTACACTTTGTCCCTGCAAACCAGCACTTGTTCTCTGATCTTCTGCATCAATTCCTCCTGTACACGGAGATAATTATCACTTTGATGTCACTTTAATTTGTGTTGTGTAAATACATCATTAAACTTTTAAACCGAGTGTGAGGCAGCCGGATGTTTACTTACTGTGTCTGTTCCTTCTGGTGTTGCAGGCTCCTCCTCACCTGGCGGTCTCTCCTCCTCCTCTTCCTGAGCCTGTTCAGCGCGCTCTGCCTTCTGACTCTGACGGCAAGATGTCCTCAGCTCCTCGTACTCCTCCTGGGTGAGCACCTCTTTGGGCTCATGGCCGTTCAGGTGTTCCTTGAACCTGACAGAGGGCAGAAGGTAATATGGAGGGGGACACAAGATGAGATTATTGTGAGAGGAAAAGAGCAAAAGTGGGAAAAATAGAGAGGAGGTGTTGGAGTAAAAGGAGGATACACAAAGGACCAAAGTTGATTTAATGTTTCCCTCAGAACTATTAAATAACATTTGCATTTCAGTCTTAATTTTGGCTTAGAATATTATTCATTTCAAGAAACCTTGATGCCCCATGCGTGCGTGCCTGGTCTTACTTGTCGTAGTGGGTGTTGTAGAGCTGAGTGGGGACTTTAAGGACTCTGTCCAGGACGGCTGTTGCGTTCCTCATGTTCCCCTGCTCCTTCTCCCACTCAATGTAAAGATCCCAAAGCCGGTCTGAGTGGAAGTCCAGACCCGCTGCTACCACCGCATCCTCAAACACACTTGGGGTTGGGATTGGAAAATAATTAAGACATGACTATGGCTTTCACAAACACAAAAGTTTTGGGGTTTTCCTGGTATTTTGTTAAATACCAGTTAAATATGTAACTTCATTATGTGTCCTGTGCATGACATAAAACACTAGTGAGGGTGTTCTTCTACCTGCGAATCCGTACAGGCGACTCAGGCAGGTTCATGTCAAGTGTACCCAGAAGCAGATTGATGTAGTGGATCCAGAGATCGACACTAAGAGGGATTGCCTGGAGACCCTGTATACAAACCTGACACAACACACAAAAAACATGAATATTAGCTCATAAAAACCAGTGAAAGATACTTCCTTATTACACTTAAAAGCATTTGTTATGGTGTGCGAGAGAAGAATCCCACAATTGTAGATCTTACGTACCTCCTCTGCTTTGTTGTTGTACCCGGCACGTCGCTCCAGATCTGCAAATTTCTTCCAGTAGCCATAACACAGAGGATAGCCAGTGAGGAAGGCCTCTAGTGCTCTGCGTGATGCTGTGATGTGACTCTGAGAAGATGAGAGAGAAAAATAAAGTCCAAATGTTACATGAGGCTACAGCAAGCCAACACACCAAAGATGGCCTTATGTGGATGCTAAAGGGCAACATTTTGAAGTTTAAGGTGGGAATGTTTCCTTTGTATTTCTACTCAGTCTCTCAAGTAAAAATAGCAAACACACACCTCTTGCTCGCAGTACTGTAGAAGGTCTGTCCAGCTGGTGAAGTCTTGAGGATTGTCATGTGCGGCCTTCCACAGTCGCTCAAAGTCAGCGGGCAGTTCTCCCTCCTCGTCTTCTGCAGCTTGGGGCATAGTGAAGGAAGCCAGGTCGGGGCCTACAGGGGCCTCAGGTGCCTCAGCTGCACTGCCATTTTCCTCTGACATTTCTTCCATCTCAATCGGAGGCGGCACAGGAACCTCAGAAGCCTCCATGGCTGAGGACAGAGTAGATAAAGGGTAAATAACAGTCCAATTTATATATAAAACACAACATAATTGATATCCAATATACAGATATGCCCTTGTTCCAACAACTTCTCAACAGAACTTTTGGCATTCTTATTAACCTACCTGAAAATATATTGATTTTTTTAAATCTTTGGAGCCTTACCCAGTCATAATCCTTACTTCACATGAAAGTCTTGAACTTAATGATCTTGAGGAATGCTCACAAAGGAAACACAGACACTTGAGAACTTCTGTTTTACATTTTTGTTCTATCACTTTGTAAATGATAAACAACAACCACAACAAAACTGTAGCACTATACATACTCAATGTTTTTTATATTTGGGAGAAGCACTTGAGGATTTGTGGCATTGAGGCTTTTTTCAGTAGGTCAAAGGCATTTGGAAAAATGCAAACAACCTCCATAGGAAATGCTGTGTAATAACATTTACAAACTTTCTGTCTTTCATAGTGTGAAAAACCCACTTTCTACCAATGTTTTTTGAAAAACTAGAAGTAAACCAATCAAACAGGCTTAAAGCAGTGCTCTCATTTTTGAGATGCAGCTCAAATCCAAACAGTGTTGTGTGAGTGATTTGTCGTAACCCAAATCTCTAAAAATTATATTAGGTGTCAAATAAATATATAAAAATCTGAAACCAGTTTTGGGGCAAAACATGAAAGTAAAAAGACAACAGCCCTTTTTTTGTAGTCCATACGAGACTTAAACATCATTCATAACAAAAACAAAAAAGGGAATTTAATGCGTTTAATGTTGAAACACCTTTGCTCTACACATGCAGGTGTGTTTCTTTCATTCATAAAAAGCTCATTGCACTGAGACTCAATAGACTGACTCTAGTGCCATCAAGTTGTTGTGAACATAATAAAACTGATTTATGACTAAAGTCTATAAACAGTCGCACTGTACATTGTTAAACATAGGAATACAAGTTAGTAAAAGTTAGTAAAGACACCACTCTACTGAGTCGTGGTGCATTGATGTCACGTTAGCCTAGCCTAGCCTATCATGGTTGCCGTAAAAACAGGTAAGGTCGGAGCCTTTATTTCATATACTTGCACATGAAACAAAAGCCCAGCAGTATCTTTTAAACAACGAAATGGTGTATTTTCAATTCATTTACGGTAATAAAATTACCTGAGGACTCTGTAAGCTCCCCGTTGCCGCTCATCTCCTCACAGCCTTCCGCCGCCATGATGGAAAACGTTTTGCTGACGTCATCCAAGGGCGACGAGACAATGCTCTACGTTTTCAAAATAAACACAAAACGTTAGAAATAAAAATATTTCTACAGTATACGAATACAACTTTTTTAAAGAAACTTTTTAATTTACTAATACTTACTATAATACTAGTAACAACCAATTGTTTTTTCACTGCGAATAAAGTAAATAAGAAAACATTTAAAATACTTCAATTTTACATCTTTATTCTTAACTTTAAATGAACAATGTTTACATCACATATTACAATATGTTAGTTTGATCAACCTCAACCAGTAGTTTTTGTACTACTTCCTAATTTACTGTAATATTTGTACACATATTTAGGTGCTTATGCTTTGTCAATGTATAGACACATTTTTAGAAAGCTATTAAAACCATAATTTGTTAAACAACTAATTTACTTAATTAGTAAAAGACTCATCAACATGATAACCCAAGATTTCTTTGTGACTCTTTATAGCTTTTCTGCAATGCATAATATGTCTTCGTATTTAACCAGATCCAGTATTGATTCTTCTCGATATATCTCAGTTTTTGGACGCAACAGGTTGACCATTGCCCCACATTAATTTTTGATGAGTACTTTACTAAGTCAGTCTTTTACAGCACTTAATTTAACTGCTTATTATTATGCCCATGCATGCAGCACTATGAAATGCTTTTTGTTCTAAAGTTAAATAAGAAAATAAGAGAAAGAGGTTGCTTTAAAGTATTTTTCCACCCAAAATCTCTTTTTGAAACCAGATTTGCTTTTAGAAAAATCTGAACAGACCCAAACAGGATTATCAAAATATGACTGATGTCGCAATAAGAGATGTAGTTAGGAAAGAGGAAAGAAATGTCTCAACTCATCTGAAACAAAACCAGGGACTTCTTTTACATTTGGTCAACTTTATTTTCACTTGGTCTCATCTTTTTGAGTACATCTGGCAATTTGGATTGACAGTTGAAGTCTGTTCCTTCACTTTCGTTTCCACCAATTCAAGCCATCACCAACAAAACTGTAGCAACACGTACATTTATAATCATAAAAACAATCAAGGAGACAAACTCTTAGAAAAACATAACCCCTAAAAAGGTCAGGTGATTTGACTAGTCAGGACACAATGCAGGGTCTCCAGAGAATCATTTAAACATTTATGACTGATCAGCGGTCATCAAGCGTATATTTATTTGTAGGAGAAAATTATCTTTGCTCGTGAATACACCGTTCAATGATTAGATGTGACCTTCTTCTATAAGATCCAAATGACTAAATGGAAATCCTGCACTTTTCTGATATAAAGTAACACATGAAAATCTAAACAACGTTTAAGTACTCTATCTTTCTCAAGTGCATTAAAAATAATCTAGTAAACAATGCTGGGAAAAGAATTTAATAAAACAAAGAAAGCACAGCTAAATCAGAATGATCCACAAACATCAGTGGTTCAGTTCCCCTGAAGCGATTCCCATTGCCAAGTTTGCCCAAAACAGCAGCTTAAACAGCCCTCTCTTTTTAGCAGTTTAACAGCCTGATTACTTCCACAGTGAAGCGATGATGATGAAACATTTCCATGCACACAAATTCATTACTGACAAATTCAGGGAGAGGCTGAACAAGAATGAACTGGCGAAGAATGGTATGATAGATGATGATTCCTTTCCATTTGGTGGCATCAGGACGATTCAAGTAGGAATTTTGTAAAGCCACACAGCTGATTGTTGGCAAGCACTCCACAAATATATGAAATGTGGCACGAGCAAAAGAGAGTTGAGCTCTAAGCTGATTGAAGTGCTTGACTTGAAAGACAAATGGAATGAATTTTAGAAGAGCATCAAGTCAGAGACATATATAGGGAATCACCAGCAGGTGGAGCGTGTGCTTTGAATGTGAACCTTCATTTGAAACTAATTTTTTTTTCTGCAGCAGACAACAAAGTGAATGATAACAAAAAAAGACTGAATGTTTTCTTTCTAAAGCCCAAAGATTCATTACAATGACTTGAGTTGCTTGGTTGTCATCTATCAAAATGTGACAAACATAATTATCTATCTAGCAGTAACCCTTTTTGTTAGATATTACAGTGTGCCTGAACACAAGAGGGACCTGGCCGAGACGTTACATGTTTCAGTTCAACTAACAGGTCTACATGGGTTTATGTGTTTGTTTGCAAGGATGAAAACTGTGACTAATATGTATTTATGTTCTTTATAATCCATGTTCGCTATCCTGTCGCCTTGCTTTTTGTTAGTTGTCAGTATCAGCGCCTTGTATCTTCTCTCTCCTCCTGCTCAGTCATGTTCAGTCATTTTCTCCTCTTCCTGCTCCTCTGTCTCCCAATGGTTACTGAAGCGTCACGGTCCAGTCCACTCCTGCATTCATGCCAGGCTTGCGGAGCGTCAACACTGACATGGAGGCATCAAAATCAAACTCTACCTGGCTCTCCTGGCCATCTGCAAAACACAAAGATAGACAGTATTAAACATTGTCCTAGAAAGGGGAGAAAAAGTAAGTGAAGGAGTTTACATGATTTGAGATGATTATCTCAGTCTGTGGTAGTAATAATAATAAGGTGGGACCTTGCTATGTTCAAGACTCCTCAGACTGCTAAGGAATGAGTGTGCCTCCTCCCATGTGGCATGACTCATCAAGGCTCTGAAGGCAGTCCATGTGTGCAAGCTGTACCAAGATGTTCTCTGACGTCAGATTTGTAAGAACAACTGAGTTTATTGTTCTCTCTCTCTTTCAAGTTTATTTTTTCTATTTATCAAAGTGTAAATGGAACCATATTAAAAAGATTTACCACATTACGGTTTAACAGATAATATATTTGTATTCCTGAGGGTGCAGTTTTAAGGGCAAGTTGAAGCCAGAGAACAACCACCTCAAGGAAACAGCACCCAAGTTGAAAACCCTCACACTCTAAGCCATTTTGAAGTGTGACCACAGCAAACCTTTCAAAGCTGTTTTCTGACATACTTTCGTACTTTAACTTCCCCAAACTGAAGAAGTTCAAGTGGACACAAAGTGTGTTTTAGCTTTAAGGTTGAGCAAAAACATCTGGTATTAAGTCACACATGAACAGCTAAAAATAAATGCCTTAGTTATTAGAGCAAGTTACAATCTACTTCACATCCATTCAACCTCTGAACCGTTGTATTGACCATGAAACTGTTCGGAAAAAAACGGTACAAAACCTGCTGAACTAGCTTGTTAAATTTCTTGTGAAATAGCTAGAGGCCATTTCAACAGAGCATTAAGTCTGTAACTTTTGATGGATCAATCTGTAAGAGGGAACATGTCAGAAATGCTGTGCATGGCACTCACCAGGAGTCTTCAGGGTAACCTTGCTGGGCTTACTGGCTCCCAGTATGACAATGCGTTCAATCCAGGAGCGGGTGGAAAATTGGGCATCTGGAGCCAAGTTACTGTGGGCAGAGCAAAAACATGGATTTAATATGCAAGTGGATTTGTAACACCTAAACCTCATCTTAACCCTGTTCTTTGTGATGCCGTTTTTTTTCCATTTTGCTTGTATTGTTTCAGCAGCTTTAATTTATTCACCTGTTTTACTGTGTTTCTATTGTGGTTTCACTTTATTATTGTCTGCACGTGACACCAGAAAGATCTGCTTTATAAAGCAGGCAGATATTTAGCTAAATAAAAGCAGGCTTTCTATATAAAAACGGAACATTCATCACTCACACAGAAGAGAGGATGTTGTTGGTGAACGACAGCCGTCTGTGGATGAACTCCTTCTTGTCATAGTTGAAGGTGTGGCCATCATCTATGTAGAGATCACCCACTGCAGCTCTCTGACAAACAAAAGGCCAAAGCTATTAGTTGGAAAACATGCAAAATGACAAATGCAAACATGTCAACAAAGCAGTGGATGACATTTTTGTCTTGCAGCCGTCATTGGAGATTTTACACTTGAGTTACCTGGAGGTTAAGAGCCACATGTAAAGTGTAGGGATCATTCTCCATGCAGGTGGAGGACCTGCGAACTCGAAGCTTCCTGGGAATAATGGAGCCGCCGCGCTGGAACACCGGGATCTGAAAAGACGACAGTGTGTTGGATATTAAATCTAGGGGAAAAGAGGACAAACAATAACAGTTAAGGCTGATTGTCGCCAGTGTATCTTACAGAGCTCATGGTGACAGGGATGTACAGGTTCTGGGCCCCGTTGTGCTTCTGGAAGGTGTGGACGTCAAACCAAACCTGAAGAACACACAAAGGTTAAAGAGGTCACCTGAGTCTGCAGCCATGTTCCTGTCAACATATTTTATAGCAGCACTTTTCTTTGCAGAACCAACACCAGAAGGAACACAACAGTGAGATGTGTTCAAGCCTCTGAGCTGCGTCCTCTTACCTCATCTTTGCCAGGCAGGTAGGCGGTGACTCCCCTGGATCCCTCCTCAGTAACTGGGTGCACCAACAAGTCTCTCCCTGCGGCAGAGTTGAGCAACATCAGTGGATCAGATTATCTTTTTCAATCACGTCTGACATACTGTAATGAGTGATTTAAAGCTGTCCTTCTAGTTTGCCCTTTCAGCTGTTCCCACACTTCACAGAACACATCCCACCATTTTGTCACAACAATTTACAGTCATCTGCAGAGATTTAGACAACTGAGCTGCAGAGATTCTGCTTTTAATTCAATCAATGGTTAGCGTCAACTTTTGCCATCAAACATTGATGTTTTTTAAGTAAAACTTTAAGTAAATTACCAACAAAATTCAGGGAAAAAAATTGTGTTTTGTGTCTCACCGATCAAGAACTCGTCATCCAGAGCAAAAGTAGCAGGATCCTGAGGATACTCCACCCACAGCGGTCTGCGACAAATATGTACATGTGAGCAGAGCTGAGTAACATGATTTAACAATATGTGCATTAAAACATATAACTGAAATCTGCAGAGAATTAAAAGCAAAAACAAAATGTATTTTGTGCACTGGGATAAGCTGTTTTTTTGGTTATACTGTAACTTGAGGTAAAATCACTCAGTCCAGTCCTCACCTCATGACAGGCTCTCCGGTCTGATGCGTGTTGTAGAACTGCTGGTACCAGTAGGGCAGAAGCGTGTAGCGTTGGCGCACGGCCTCGCGGATCAGCGCAGTGTTTTCTGGGCCAAACAGCCAGGGCTCACGGCGGGGTGTGTCCAGGTGGGCGTGAGCCCTGAAGAACGGCTGGTAAGCCCCCGTCTGGTACCAACGCACCAGCAGCTCAGTGCTTGGAGACTTGAAGAAACCACCGACGTCAGCTATGAGACAGATGGGGTCAGGGTCAGGGTCAGTGTCAGGTCGGCCTGATATAAATAAAATATCATGGAGAAAAAACACAGCCAGACAGAACGATCTCTGTAGAGCGTCTGATTTTAGAGCTTGTGGCCGAGAGTGGAGGGGAACTAATGCATGCTTTGACATACAACTGATCTGATCATGAATACGAGCTTCATACTCATACATGTTACATTTAACTGCACCAAGATTACCCTGGCAACCTGTGTGCTCACCATGGTAACACCTCGTGCAGTTTGATCAAACGCTCTGGGGGGTGTCCGAGTCAAATAATCTTTAGTCTTCTGATTTAAGCAATGAATTTCTTCTATTCGAAAACCTGTTTTAGAATCACAATCCTGCGTCACTGTTACATGTTAGTGTGAATAATAATGCATATTATTAACCCTTTCATGAGAGTTACATTTAAGCTCTAGAAAGGGTAGAAAAAGGCATTTAAAGCAAAGATCTGCTAAACTATAAAACCAGCTGAAACTGTCCAAAGAGAGAGCCGACTCTTGACCTAATAAATACTAGAAGCATTTTGTTGCTATTAAGACAAGGTGCTGCAGAGCTTCTGTATTAACTTCTGAAAAATATATTCAAAAACCAGCGCTTGAAAACAAAACCAGTTTAAAATTCAGCCACAAAACTTTTCAGCAGTTGGTTATTGATGTTAACCAGAGAGACAAAGTCCTGGTGTATCAGCAGACTGAAGCTTGATAACACTCACCACCACAGAAAGAGATTCCAACCAGGCCCAGGCTCAGACACATGGGGATAGAGATCTTCAGGTGATCCCACTCAGCAGCATTATCTCCTGTCCAGACAGCACCTACAGACACAAACAAATACACTGTTATCAGCCTGAGGTCCAAATACTCTCCGCATACTTTCTCCTTCGTCTAGAGTTCGTACTGCAGCTGCCGTAACAAAATATGTACTTTGTTTCTTTTCGAAGTGTGAATTCAATTGGGACATACTACTTTAATCTAAAATGCACCTTAAGCTTTGACCCTTTTTCGCTGTCCACCGGGGTCAGCCCTACACATGGGTCTGTATGTGACTGACTGACTGAATGAGTGAGTGACGGTACTTTCAGAGCCACAGAGAGAGAGAGTTGCGACATCGCAATGGCGGATCACGGAGCATATTGGACCTCCACTGACGCGACTCTGTCTATACGGCTCTGGATACTTTGTTCAGGGAGTAGGTGGGGCTACTCCTCCGCAGTCCTCACCAACGTCCGCAGCGCGCACCTGCTTTCAAACACGTTGTCATCGGCCTCATAAGGACAGTCCTTGTAACACATTGCCCACAAAGCGCACATTGACCTGATGCGGTCAGCCACATACTAGGTTTTGATCTAGTCTTGTTCTAATACATCTGGTGTAGTCAGTAGTACAAAATTTGAGTATTGTTTTTTGTAAAAAAGGTTGCCTTGAAGATACAAAACACCATTTAAAGAGATGCATCTTCTGCTGCTTAGAGGGCTGAGGGTCAGAATGACCAAAAACACATGCGGTCTTCATACTGAGAAAATGCAAGCAGATGTAGGAGGACCCCCCGTTCTTCTTTGCACACTGCGCTTTTATTGAGCATACTAAATAGTAAATGGTTACAGCCTCAAGTTTCAGTGTTTAAATAGCTGTACACAAAAGGTTTAAAGCACATCACACAACAGTGTTTAAAAAATCAAAAACAGTAAAGGTCTCACCGTAGCGCTGTGACCCAGCAAAGAAGCCTCTGGTCAGGACAAACGGTCGCTCAACTCCTCCTGACCTCTGGATCAGACCCTCCGCTGTGGCCATTTGCTGTCGGTTGTTCACAGGATAATTAGTGGAGCAGAGGAAACATTTTAACACATATAATAATTTCAGAGCATATTTTGATTCTCGTAACATGTTGTACTGTTTTCTACACTACACACTATAGAGGAGGCCTTTAATCATATCTATAATCATGTATAACTACTTAACCAGAATTAAGAATTAAGAGGATGAAATGCAAAGACAAAATTTTCTTCAACTGTTTAACAGGAAGGCTCACTTCTTTACACAAAGCCACAGACAAATTGTGTTCACTCACCACATAGAAACCATATATGTTGTGCACGTCACGGTGCTCCCAGGCTCCATGCATCGCGTCTTTATGCATGGTGACCTCCGGCCCATTGAAGACCGACGGCTCATTCATGTCGTTCCATGTATAAAGGTTCTCCATAGAACCCTGGATGGTGGACAGAGATTGTAACTTTGAAGGCCAGACCAAACATATAATGCAAAAGCACCATTCTATATCATATTATATTGTTTTTCACACGCATAACAATTCAGTCAGTGGCTAAAAGCAGAACACTGTGGGAGGAGATGTGACTTTTATTTGTTTATTCTCTTGTGAGAGATAACTACAACTAAAGGATCCAAAACGTTTAGTCCCAGGAACTATTTCCCAAGGAACTGAAAGATTCCTGTTGTCAGAGTTTCCACCACAGTCTAAAAACCTGAGAGGATGAGCTAAATTAGTCTGTGTGCAAATGCAATGGCTGTTTCTACAAGATATTTTTGCACTGAACCATACTACAGTGTCAAACTGTGTCAGTCCAACGCTCATATACTCTTTAAATCCCGTGATATGTCAAAGAAGGAGGAAAAAAAAGAAAACATATTTAAAAAAATGGAGTGGTATAAAAAGCTGAGACATCAGGACCTATCATATGCTGAAAGCCCAATCTCTGATTTTTCAGTGGTTTTGGAAAAGTACTCCTCCCATCCCGAGTAGGGACTTTTTGAGGGTTGAAATAATGTCCAAGTGAGTTCATGTCGACCCTGGGCCCTATGGAGGAAACACACCTAACTCCTTCAAAGGGTCATAGTCCCTGAGGAAAGTTCCTGCAGTGAGACTGCAGTTAATGACAGATATTTCCCATCCTAGCAAACATTGTCCTTTCTACTTGCAAACTGGCACACAGCAACAGCAACACGCTAAATCTGAGTGTGTAACTATATAGTTACTGTCCTCGAGTCTCACCTCATACTGATCGTAAGCAAACTGAGCGGCCCACCAGGCTCTCATGTCTTCACGAGTAAAGTCCGGATAGCCGGCACTACCTAAAGGATATCATCCATCCCAAGAAGAAAAAGGAAGGACAGAAAGGAATGTGAGAAATCATCAAGAACACAGTGAGAAACACGATTAATCCTGTTCATCAAGAGTATTTATATATTAATTGATTGATGAGTTGAGTTGTCAGCCTCTTACCAGGCCAGCACCAGCCCTCGTAGTCTCCTCCATCTTTGTTCTTAATATAGAAACCCCGCGATTTGATGTCATTATGGATCTTGTAGTTGCTGTCTACCTTAATATGAGGGTCCACAATGGCCACCATCTATAAAAAAAAAAATGAGAGAAAATTAAGCAGGAAGTCTAACAACAAACAAACACAAGTAATTTGTACACAAGTAATGCACATTTACACAAGTAATGCACATTTTTCAAATCTTAACAGATGTTGAAAATGTGAGAGACGCCAGACATAACAATATATAATCATGGATTTAACAGTTTTGCTCCTGTAGTGTGTGGAGAGCAACAATTAAGCCAAAACAGCACACCACACACTAACAGATTAATTCAGCAACAACCAGAGTCCGACTCTCAAAACTGGAAATCCTGCAAAACTCTTGCGGTCAAACGAGACTTTAGCGTAAACAAACATGGCGGACGACGGGAAGGAATTGGTGATGAAAGTTTTTGGATTTTTTACTGAAAATTCAGAAAGAAAAAAAGAACAAACTGTGGATGAAGTGGTGAAGACGGCGTGAACATGGGCTGTACATGTTACTTTATGCTTCAAGTTTGCTTTTGTCGCCATGGTGATGGTGGTTGTGCTTCCTTCTACGTTCCACGTGATTATCCACAGACTGCGTGCTCGGGTGTCCTCGAGGTTCCCCCCCACACAACAGAATAACGGATCGTAAATATTGAACATTTAATATTTACGATTTGAAATCGGTGCGGCCGCGACGGCCTTCCGAGCAGATCGGGGGAAGTAAAATCACTCTTAACAGACCTCACACCACGGGAACATCTGGAGAGATCATCTTTAGAACCACCCAAAAATCGTGGCTTTGTTTACGATTATCGGAAGGGGGGAATTGGGCCCAAAATCGGCCCGATTATCTTGTAGTGTGTACCCAGCTTAAGAGAGATTACAAAATAGTAGATTGTTTGTCATCTGTACCTTGCGTTTCTTGTCCACAAGACCCTGCAGCATCTCCTTTGGTGTTGCAAACTTGTGTGGATCCCAGGTGAAGTAGCGCTTGCCGTCTGTGTGCTCGATGTCAAGCCAGATAAAATCATAGGGGATGTCGTGCTCATCGAAGCCCTCATCCACGGCCTGCACATCTTCCTGGTCATTGTAGTTCCAGCGGCACTGATGGTAGCCCAGAGCAGACAGCGGAGGGAAGGACTGGGTGCCTGAAGGACAACGTAAGGAGAAAATTAGTGGGTAAGTCAAGCTGTGGTGCACAGTGAAGTATAAAAATAGACTTACACTAGAACTGAACCTGTATTTTTAGTGTTTAAACAACGTGGCTCTTTGTAATAAAATATGAGTACATTTCACTCTCCGAGTTCTGGGAGAACACAGGAAATAAATCATGAAGTGGGTAATGAGAATAGCCCATCATCCCTCGTCCTACCTGTGAGGGAGGCATACTGAGAGAAGACATCTTTGGGTGTCGGTCCGAGCATAATAAAGACATCGATGATGCCACTTTCAGAGATCCAACGCACATCTGTCTGTGGGGTCTCACTGGAGCCCTGCACGTAATCCAGCATTTTCCCAAATACAGTCTGGAGAGAGACAAAAGTGAGTTAGCTGGTGAAGCATTAAAACAGTCCCAGGAAACACAAAGGAAAAAGAAAAAGGACATACCTTTCCTGCTGTGTTGGAGCTGATATCCACCCAGGTCTCAGCAGCATTGAGCCAGAAGATACCCGTGGTCCGCTGGGGGTTGTGGGCCAACATGACAGGGACAGCGCCGTAAAGGGCCATAGGGTTGTACAGCTCGTACTGGAACACATCAAGGTTGTAGAGCCGATAAGGATCTCCATTCCTGAAACAGAAAAACTTGACTTAATCCGATGCAAGATGTTTAATGCAATGTGTAACAGAAAATCCATGTATGTGAGATATGACTTATTTTTGACACTCACTCTGTTGTTTTGAGCCTGAGGGTGTCTGCGTGTTCAGGAATGCCATAGACATGCTCCACCCCAGGCCATGAGAAGTCTAAACTAATAGCAGATGGACCTGTTAGGTGAGAGACATTAATTAGAATTCATGAAGAAGTCATTAACCAATGTGTTTTTATATTAATCAAATAACAGTCACATTGACAGTATACTACTGCGGAGCTGCTGTTTAAGCTCAAATTAACCATAGCTTAAAACAGAAGTAGGACTCACCACTAGGTTTGCTGTCCGAGTGCGATTTAAATGTTTCCTCCCACATACCGTCCTCGACTTTCTCTTCCTCTTCTTTTGCTGTCTGAGAGGCAAATCAGGAGAACAGCAAACTGAATATGATCCCATTTCAGACAGGCTGATCGTAGACGTGGCGTGTTAAAAAGAAAGGGAGAAGGAGGAAAAGAAAGTATATTTTATGCTGAAGTACCTCAGCCTGGTTCGCCGGGTCCGCCTCCTCTTTCGTCTCTCCCTCTGGCTCGGCCTGACTGCTCCATGGCACAAAGAACGGAGGAAGAGGTGAGGATTGGAATATGAGAGAAGGAAAATGTGTGTCACTTTCACAGAGTCATGCCAATTTGGGACAGGTGACCAAATATGGAAGTATAATTAAACTATGATAAAAGGAAAAGGACATACGAATGGGGAGGTTGGTGAATGCCCCCTGGCTACACAATGATAACTAACAAATGCTCTAAATGGTCTTCAACTCTAATGACAAAGGAGACTGAGCAACTCCCAACCTTGTGGCTATTTCAAGCTAGGCATTATGGGACAGGAGCTCTAGAGGCCGCGGCATGTAACACCCACAAGGCTCCTTGCAGAACCAACTGGCACTCAGCGGATTCCCCATATGCACGGTGTAATCAGGGCCTTGAAATCCACTTCAATGTGAACTACTACGATTTAACAGTCACAAAGCTGTGGGGTGATCTGCAGCCGCCGACATGACAGAGGCAGTGGTGCCAAATTGAATTTTGAAAGCCACATGTTATGTCACATTCACATTTCAGCAGAAAAACAAGGCTCCTGTGTTATGGGCTGTTTTTTTCTCTGCACAGTATTGCCGGGGGGAGTTGGTCTGTACAACGAACTACAGGGCAAACAGTAAATCAAAGTACTCCCCCGATGAAGCACTGTATACTGTTATAGATGGTTTAAAAAACAAGGATAAAAAATGAAGCACAACCCGAGGTTAAGTCCACATGTTCTTCTGCTTCTTACTTGTCAAAACTGGGTGGCTACATTACCCACAATGCAACTCGACTGCCACCATTTCAGTATCCGGCCCAATCCCAATCTCCACACTCACGTTCTCATGGACTTTGAGGCGCGTTCCCGGTAAGTGTGCGAGTTCTCTGAAGTGGAGTTTTCAACGCCAAATTACGGACTTTCTGCGAGTCTGCGAGTGCAGACTTTCCTGTGGGACTTACCCAGAGTTCAAAGCGAATTTGGTGACGTATACAAACGCGATTGTCCAGCCCCCCACTAAACGTTAACAAATGTCTGTACATTGAAGAAGTATTCAATAAAGTTTGAACCAAAAAAAACTAAATGTAAACAACGTAAGCATGGACAGTGACAGAACCGCAAATCGTGTATCTGTAAGTGACAACAAAAAGGCCTTTGTGACTTTGGATAGCTTGTTAAAATATGTGAACACTGTAAGACGCACAAATACATGCTGGAGGTCGGCTTTTTTTCTTATTAGATTTAATGGTGCATCTGGTTTCCAGGCAACTTGTGATGCCATGATAGTGTGTCCCGTTGTTCATTTATAAGCAGTTCTCAAACCCTCTCTGACGCACTGCACGCCTGACGTCATTAAAGTCCGTGAGGGTTCGGTGCTGAGGCGTTCGGGTGGAGATTGGGATTGGGCCGCAGATTTGTTCTGCTTTAAACCACTAGCCTCGAGGAGGATAAGGAGATGAGGACCCAGCTTTAAGAGATCAGGTAAGCTCGCTTGGCTCTTATGTTTTTCATTTTTAAACTTACAGTCGTCAACCGCACACCGACACCGAGTCAAATTACATCATGTGAGGCGCAACTCCCTCTGGAATCCAAAACAGCTAGTGCTATGTTCATAAAAAGACGGACGACATGACAGCTCCCTAAATGTTAAGCCAAAACATTTCGAGCGCCTGTCAAGTTTATTTTTAATAAGTTATTTGATGCTGTAAAAATGATGATTGACAGCTCTGTTAAACAATACGGCTCCTGGCTCCGACGTCACCATGGCAAGATGGCAGCACCTATCACTGGGGCTATTTTGGCATCACTTTCGTACAATGAGAGCAGATGGAGATGCGTCGTCCATCTATATATACAGTCATTGTTTTTTATATATACAGTAGTACAACCCTGAACATGGCTAGTAACAAATAATGAAGGCTCATATTCTGTCCTGCAAAAAGTTTTCAACATGTTTAAAAATGGACATTTCCACTGAGTAACGCAACTCTATTTATCCACCGTAAACATCAGCACAGGGCTCTACAATACTCCACAGACAGGAATGTGGGAGACATCTACAAAAGCTGTTTTTCCGCAGTAATGAGAGTATGGCTTTACAGCTCAAAGAAAATGTCAAAATATAAAGACATTTTACGAATAAAACTTGAATGCAAAGCGAAGAATAACCACAAAGAGAGAGATTGCTGCTCAGATTTAGAACTGCACTGCATTAACTACCAGTAGATAAGACACAAACCATTAGGTGAGACACAGACATGTGTGTTAATATCGAAAAGCTTTCCTTTATCTTCCCTCTAACTGGCCCACACCTGCTGCCACCAGTGTTATTTCTCTATATAGCAGTTAGCTTCTACTATCAACAGTCAGTCATGCAGGTGCAGTGTTAGATCTGCTGGAGTGACAGTCTATGTAGGTGCATGATTTTTAGTTAATAGTGCACCGATCTGACCAGACAGTGGGGAACACTTAAATCACTGGTAGGGACAGCTGTCCCGACATCATTCAGGTGAAAGTGTTTTTGTTTTTATGATCAGGATGATTTTTTTCTTTGTTTCATGAAATAAGACCAGAAATCAACACACAAGAGGCAATTACTGCTCAAACAATCCTTCAACAGCATGAGGATGATAGCAGGGGGCCGGACTGACCCCTTCAATCTGGACGGAATTAAACACCAACACATGCAGACACTCACCCACATCCTTCTCTCACACTCGCATGTACTCCAGGGTAAAGACTTTACTCGGTGTGATGGGAGTCCCTACATTTTTGTCACTATTGGCAGCATTAGCACAAGGAACAGAATACACACTTACAAATCTTAAGGGTCTTTACCTAGTGAATACCCTCTTGATATTATCCCACAGGCTAGCCACTGTGCTAGTTACTTTATAGGAGAAACTAGGATGATAGGGAGAAGAGGACAGAACAACGAGTCAGAGACAATACTCAAAAAACAAACCATTTCATGGGAACAAAAACAGAAAATCATCCACTGAGTGAGGATGTCGATTAAAAAGAGAGGGCTGGCATTTTTAAATGTGTGTGCATGCGTGGTTTCTCACGTGTCCTTGCGCATCCTCAGGTGCTCAAAGGCGAGCAGGCCGCGTGAGTTCAGCGACATAAGCACTTCTCGGCCTTCCATGATGTCCAACCTGAAGGGCCTGGCGCTGACGATGACCCTCTGAGACTCGGCGCCCAGGGACAGCACCACCCCGTTCTCATCCTGAGACAAGAGTGAAAGGCTGAGGCAGAGAGAGGAGGGGAAGAGGAAATTAAAGATTTGGTAAAGAGAAAGTGAAGAAAAAGACTGAAGAACTCTGTTGTTAATATATTTTCATAATATATTTTCTTCCTGTGAAATGAGTAGCATAATCTATTTGTAATTTCAGGCTAAACTTGTGAAATTGAAACTCAAATAAATCAAACTGGCAGAATTACACAAACAATTTGAGTTGCCTTTTCAAACTGCTTTGCCAAATGTAAATCTTCACCCAGCCATAAATCAATGGTATTTTCCACGCAGTCAAAAACACCATTTGTAAACTTACGGCTCAGTAGGTGGCTCCCTGATGAGCACGTCTGGGACCTCATACCGAGGCTTCAGCGGCTTCAGCTCGTTAATCTTCACCCTTGTCATGTTTCCCTGGAGGCGATAGAGCTCGAGCAGCAGACGCACCTGTGACAGACAAAGGTAAGCCGAGGTAATTTAAAGTAAACCTACAAGATCTGTTGTTAAGCAGTTAGTCCCTGTTGTTCCCCCATTCTGAACTGCTTGAGTTTGTGTGATTTACCTTATTGTTGTCATTAATGAGCTGCAGGGTGAGTCTAGTGTTGGTCAGCTCCATGGTCTCCAGCAGGGCTCGATAGGGAGACTCACCAGGCTTCATCGCTCGCTGACGCCTGGTTAAAGTTGAGTGGACACGAGTGGCACATTGGTAACTGTGTGCTTTTCTTTGGCAACATTACATTTAAATAGGGCTGGGCAATATGACAAACATTTACACAGGATTACCCAAAAATAGGCTTTATCATGTGGTTATTTCATATAGACTAATCATTTGTTTAATTACCAGAAAACATGATATATCGTGATATCGTTATCAAGATACGAAAAAAATCATATATCGTGATATTGGCTTTTTGCCATATCGCCCAGCGCTACATTTAAGTATTCAAATGTGTGTTTTCTAATCTATCTTTCACTTACTTGCAGAAGGCACTCTGTTCACAGGTCTTAAAGTTGCCTTTGTCCACAGCCCATGTCCCACTGAGGCACACGGCCAGCCAGAACACCAAGACAGTTGCCATCCTGTAAAGCAACCAAGGAAACAAGTTAAGGATAGATAATGCTAATACCAGTCACTTCACCAATACGAGTTCTGTTGAGCAATGCCTAAATAAAGTACAAACACTTCACAAGCAGGCCTTGAAAACATTGGATAAAAAGTCAAAGTCATACCATCATTGTAACATTTTAACCAGATATGAGTTCTTAACCTGGGAAACCATGATTAAATCTGGCCTATTTACATGATGCATTCGACCCTGTCCCTTTTTTAAATAACTCAAAATCAAATACCCAAGAGGACCCCAGTCAATCTACAACACACATACAGAAGTTAAACATGTACAAACTACACACAGCCCCGGACTTTGATCTCTGTGTAGTGGTAAATGTGTCCCAGATTGTGAGGCACCGCCAGAAAATGTCACAGCAGCTACATGATTTCCTGTTTTCACATCCTGCTGCAGCTACACAGTTTGCGTTTACTCACTTTTAAAACACTATCCAGAGCCTAGTTTTTAATGCTGGACTCCGATACCACATCTCAAGACATATTTCCAGTCTTCATTTGCCTGTCAAAGCCGGGTGATGATGTGATGTGCTTGAACTGATGCCAAGAGATAGCATTAGTTAGCTAACGTTTCGGGTAATGCGGGCTACATTTAGCTAGCATTCAATCGGAAATGTGAAATGATACATAAGAAAATAGGCACAAATGACCACTTTCAAAACTTCAATGATTTAGTCTTGAACAGGCGATCGAACGCGTGCTTGTCCGACAGCAGTGTCATCGTAAATCACCCCTGTGGATCAGGATAAGGTGCTAACCTTGCTGGTGAAGGCAGCCTGTCAAGCCGCTAATTCAATTGATGGGGATCTCGACTTATCCAGTATGAGTCTCCGTGGTGACTGTTAAACCTAGAAACAGGATGTTTCCCTACGACGCTTTCTAGATGTATGACCACGGCGACAATCTCTAGCCTCCAGCTCACAGATAGTGTATCAAATAAATTATAAATTCACGATGAAACAGCGGACCTGCTTTGTCTTACCTTTCAGTGAAGGTGGCCATCTTGATTATGCTTGAGCTTGACTCCGCCCATTTCACTCCGCAACAAAGATCGTTAAAAAGTAAGAGTCTCAACAACTGACTCAAACATTTATTTCTTTAGGACAACATATTATGAATTAAATGATCAAGATTACGACATATGCATTTTGGAGTTTTTGTTGACTTAATCACAGTGTTGTCTTTTTTTTTTAAATCAGATTGTTGATAAGGGGAGAATGTATGAATATTCATCCTCTGAGGCAGGACACGTCATCCCCAAGCTCCAGTCAGTGAAGTACACATTTGTTCTGGATTTGTTACACACTGCTTGCAGGGGATTGATTTTCAGCCAATGTAACCTTAAAGTGGTAGAACCACGTGTACAGTTAAATCAATCCAACACAATGGCTTTGCATTAAACCTGAAATGCACTTGTGAGGAGTTTTCTGGTGGTTATGAAACAGACTGGAATTAATTCTGATTACTCTATATGACCAAAGGCAAACCAGACCAACAAGATTGATTACTTCTCTATAGTTATTTTTAATGCCTGAAACTCCTGGCTGGGGGTAGATGATACGAAGCGCACGCTGCCTTTGTTTACATTTTCCAGGGCAAAAACTTAAAGTGAGTGATACATATGACTGTTAAAGAAAGCAGGACGAGATTTTTTTTGTTAAAAAACACCACTTAAACATGTACAGGACAAATCATAATTAATAAACATTTTGATCAGGAAAATTATCTGACCTTAACGTCAGGGTACTAAAGAGATATAGTTATAGTTAGCTCAAGTTATAACTTGAAATATGCTGTTACAGGTAGACACTCATCTCATTATCACAAATTTGAAAGAAGCCCTACAAGAGTATTACTCTCTGGGTTTATACACGTAAAAGCACATGTATATAAATAACTGCTTATACTGTTTTATTTAATCTTTCTCAAATCTAACTTTAAATACTGTTGATCTAAGTGTCTATATGATGAAGGGTTTAAAACTTATATTTCAAAAACATAATGCAACGTTGTGTTTTAAAATGATTCGATTAAATTCATTTGCTTCCCTGCAATGCGGTGCATCTTAGTGAGGGATAAAAAAAAAGGTTGAAAACCACTAGCTTAGAGGATTTTTAGGCTGTTAGGAACAGCGTTACTTCATGATCACTTTCATCGTTGAGAGTCCTGTTTAAGCAGCACATACCTTTTGTGTAAGTACATAAAGAGCAACAAAAAAACTTTGCCAATAAAGTTGATTCTGATTCTGTGATGACACATCTTAGGATCAACAACAATGCTCAATTCAAGACACTTTCTAGGACAAAACAAAAGATTTATTTTGTAAAGTGGTTGAAACAAAAGTTTGCACATGAAAGAAAAAATGTTTGTTTGTAGCCACAGTTTAGAAAATGATACAAAACAAATGTATAAATGATTTAGCAGGGTTGAGTTATATTTTTTTACCAAAATGACACATTGAGGCGATTCTTTGTCCGGAGCAAATCGTGTATTAACATAGAATACATGTGTGCCACTGCTCTCGTCCCCTTGTCTGTCTTACAGAAACAACTATTCAGAAACGTATCAAGTCTAAAAATATGGTACAAAAGGTTTACATACACACATGAACACAGCTATACTTGAATTAAACTGATGTACAGTGATGGAATCTTTGCAGTCCACTCCTTGAACAATGTAACACAGTCTCATTTTATTCACTGTCACCTGCTCACAGTTCCCTCCTCACTGCCGTTTAGAGCTGGAACCGCCAGCACAGGTGTCCCAATCTATCGATGTTTTTATGTAGGACGCTGTGAATCGGCGCCACATATCTTGCCACGTCACCGTCCCGTGAGAAATCCCTGCAGAACAGGCCCCTCTCTGAGCTGAAGACAAACTTCTGAGGCATGGGCCCATTGCCCCTCACATACTCCCACACAGCCAGGAGGAGAAGCCTCACCTCGAAGGGAGTGATGTGCGGGAAGGCTTCATGGACGTTGGCCAGCACAGGAGGCAGGAGCTGGCCCTCTCCCATGCAGGACACTAGAAGGCAGGAGGCCTGGAGGTGCCATGGGGAGTCTGTGGACAACACCTCACGGGAAGACTCCCAGTGGGCCAGCAGAGTGGCCAGGAGGCCTCTTAGCACTGCTGAGCAGTAGCAAAGAGCCGGGCGTCCAGCTGCCACCACCTGAAGCAGAGGGAAGAGGACTGGGTGGGCCTCAAAGCAACGCCGAATGTGTATGTCTCGCTCCACTGTGGTGCGGGCGTGCTCTTCTGGGGGCCAGGACAGCTCACCGTTCGCAACATCCGGACAAACGTTTTCCACCAATGTGACTGCTACAACCTTGGCTGCCTCTGCATTGATTGGCAGCGGCTCGTCAGGGTCAGACGGCGGCCGTGAGCCATTGATAGAGCCGTTGAGACCAGAGGAGCTGCAACACTGTACGACGACAGACAGAAGGGTCTGGATGTTCTAAAGAGAGGAGAAAATAGTGGTGACACATTGACCCTGTTTCAGTCTTTTTTTCTGCAACACATAACCAGCCCACATGGGTCTATATCAACCCAATAGGACAGAATTATTTCTTATTTATTTTCCTATAAAATGTTCCCATGAAGAAGTAGTTTCAAAAGATTACAGAGTACATAATATAATATGTATGTACAGTAATTGTGCAACTCACCTGGATGACCCCAGATGGGTCAGGCAAATGTCGGGCAGTGCGGACCTTCAGCCCCTTGCCAATCACTCCAGCGTGAAACACGGACCACACACTGCCAGAAAAATTGACAGTGGTTCCGAATCGACAGTTGATATCCAGCAAAGAGGCTCCGAGGTCAGGGGACACAGATGGGGCAGTAACAGGGGCACCAGACATGTCGGTGGTCTGCCCTCCAAACAGGTCAGCGTTGCCTTTATGTAGCGCTCCCTCAACCAGCTGCTGAAGTACCGCTTTGAGAGTGAGCGGGGAATACGCTGCAAAACGGGACAGGAGCAGGACTGAACAGTTCACTGCCTCGCCTGCTTGTCCCCCGTCTCTCCCCACTTCTCCTCTTCTCCGCAGTGCCAGAAAGAAATAGTTGACAGACGCCCGGGACAGCAGGAGAAGTTGTGCTGGGGAGGAGGTGCGTGGGAGTGGGCTACAGGACAGGAGGCGCACTGCAGCATGGGACACAGCTGGGTCACCGTGGAGAAGGAGAGGGCCAAAATCATGGAGGTTTCCTGAGACCGCTGAGCCCACCTGGATGGCCATGGAGGACTGAACACTTGCAGCTGCTCCTCTTCTCTCCTCATCCTGACTCTGGATGGCTGCGGCCAGGTTTAGCAGCAGCTGCCTCAGCTGACGGGGTCCCAGAGTGTGTGTATGTATCTGGGCCACACATCGAGCCACAGCAGCAGGAATGAGTCCCACCATGCAAGCAGAGAGCGTGGTGTGGAGCTGCCAGGCCAGAGCTAGCTCCTCTGGGTTGCGGGCCTGGGTGAGTAGCTGGCAGAGAGCCTCAGTGGCCACGCTGGGACCGCCATACACCGACAGCAGACACAACAGCTGGTGCAGCCAGAGGTGACGCTTCCTCTCCAGGCGCAGTGTCTCGGCACAGAGCTCACCTATGTGAGACTGCAGCTCCTCCAGGAAGGGGATAACCCTCCCGGGCTGAGAGGGACCAGAGTGATGGGGGTTGACTTCGCTTCCATCTGAGCGGTTGAAAACCAATTTGTGGAGGTGCAGGAGCAGCATCTGGAGGAGGCGATCACAACCTTCTCTGACTCCTTCATGAGGGGAGGGTGTAGGGCCAGAGATTATAACCGAGGCAGGGGTAGCTGTGTCAGCTAGAAAACGGAGGACCCTGGCCCCTCCTGATGGACTCTGACTGATGAGGTGGACAGCCAGCCCCAGCATGTTATCAAGCTCCTCTCTGGGGAGTCCCTGCAGCAAGGCCTGCAGCTGGAGCAGGACAGGAGGGCGTAGCAGCTCTACCAGCTCTGCAGACACTGCACCAAAGAGGTTTGGGGACATGGCAGCAAGCTGCAGCAGAAATGGTACAGCAGCTCGACGGAGTTGAGGTGAACTCTCCCAAGATGTTGATGATGAAGTGGGAGATAGAGGGCTTGAGGGACTCAGGCTTTCCTGAAACATCCTGAGCAGCTCCTTCCTGATGCTGTCTGAATGATGCGCTGCAAGGTGTCCAAGGATTCCCACTACTGAGCCAATCTTTGGCACTCTGCTGCCTTTATCCACTCCCATTACCATTAGCCCTTGGTCCTTAGCACCATGAGAGCAGAAGTCCTTGAGTCCACATGCCAACACTCGGCTGATGATAGTACCCGGGAAGGCCGAGCCAATATGAGCCACCACCCAGTCAAAATGCGGAGAGTGCTGAACTGAGGTGTCTAACAGCGCATCCACACAGGCATCAGGGCACCAGGCCAGCATGGCGGCCAGACACTGGGAGTAGGCCTCCATGAGGGACCGGGTGGCAGCGCAGGACATCCAGAGCTGGAGCAGCTCGTTGAGGCTGGAGGAGTGGGGGGCCACCCTGCGGCCGGCATGCTTGCTGCTCAGCTGGCCTAACAAGTCCACAGCCCAGGCGGATACCAGAGGGGCCCAGGCCCGGGGGTTGAGTCGGATGAACTCTGAAAGCACACCATGAACCTCCTGCAGACAAACAGAAATAATTAGTACCTTTGTGCCAGTGTCAGTTTTAAGACAATTATTATATTTTTATGGAAGCAAGAAGACATTATGGTTATCAAGATTGGGCAGGGTCCAGCTCTGTTACTCTTGTGGAGCATTTAAACCCTGACATTTGTTTCTTTACCTTGATGAGAGTATCTGAATTACAGAAATACAAAATGTGCTAATTAAACTTCTGATTACTTTCTTTAAACCCCCCAAAATATTCAGATTTATTATCACATGAGCCAAAGAAAAGCAACACCATTTTACTACTAAGGACCTGGAAGTGAGGGTAATCCCCAAGGAATAATGAAAATGACATGTGATGTTAATATCTTTAATAAACTCTCAAGATAAGGTACTAGTTTAATGTTCTATGTATGTTTCATGCACCTGTATGATGTCCTCCAGGTTGGAGCTGACCCCAGAGTTAGCATCACCGTCTGTCTCCAGGTTGTGCAGGAAGGCGGAGACGTGCTCATCGTAAACCCCCCTCAGATGCTCCAGGACAGCCCCTCGGCAGGCAGGGACCGAGCGCAGCAGGCGCACAGCACAGCGGGCGTGTTCCCTGACACTGAGCTTCCGGCCCTGAACACTGTCAATGCCACTGATGAAGGACTTGATCTCCTGGGACAGTTCCTGAGCGCTGGAGGGGAAGGTGGACAAGATGAAATGATGGCCATGGTGTGAAGTTTAATAAGTATTATTAAGTATCACATATGCAAAGTTCAGCACCAAATTCGATCATAAATGAGCAGCTGAAACCAATTATACCAGATGATAAATAAATTAGTCCAACTGAAGAAGTTTAATTTTCAACAATTTGGTAACTGATTGATTGTTTAAATCAGCAAAAACGGCAGAAGACATTCTGTCTTGTGATATCAGAATCTACTGCTTCTCTGTTTTATATCTTTATGAACTGAAAATGTTTTAATCAATTTAAGAACTTCACTTTTTCAACCATTTTCTAGCACCTTTTAAAGGACCGTTTGGTTGATCAAAATAATAAATATAAGACAGTACAGTAAGGGTAGCACATGACAATAATGAAAATTAATTTCCTTTGCAATTAATCACTTCTTCCAAGCAGATGTCTTTTTGGTGATTAGTTTAGTTAGTAGAGAAAATGAAAAACGGCAAACCTCATCATATAGAAGTTGGAATTAGAAATTAGAAAAATGTTAAATAGAGTTTTTATGTGGCGCTCAGGAAAGACGACTGTGAAGCAACATTTAGGGCTCAAACTACTTGCGATGTATGTCATTTTCTTCCGTCAAAATAGGATCTGAATTACGGATATGCTGAAAGTACTAAATGTTTCCCTGGCGTCTATTGTTAATATAGTAACTTTTAACAACTGAGCAGGCTCTAGAGACAAGTGCAGTAACACTGGCATATCTATCTTTGTAAAGTTAACTTTAAAACAAGATTAAAAACCTCTGCCTAACTGACATGAGTCTAAACGTAGGCTGCTTGTTCTGTCAGAGGAGCCGCTTCCTCTCCGCTACCACTCACCTCAGGGCAGTCTGCGGGGTGAGAGTGAGTGAGCTCTGCATCGCTTTCAGCGGACTCCCGTCAAACACCACCGACATCGCTTGGTCTTTGAACGTGAAAGCGTCACATCAAATCCACCTCTCGGTTTTCGGGCTTCGACGTGAGCGAATGTGACAGCTTTTTGTTATTATCTCTGTCCAATTTCAGAACAAAAATACACCGAAAGGGCGCTTCAAAGCCGGATGTTAGGACTTCTTCGTCTTCACTAAGAGGCAAACTGTCACGGACAGCTGACGCCACTGGTGACATCTAGTGGATAAAACGTTATCGCTCCTCAAAAGATAAAAGAAATAAACTCAATGTAAAACAAATATCAATAAAAATAGGATTTGATTTATTTTGACAATAAACAATTGTGTTTCTTTATTCTGACTGTACAAGGAATCAATTATTTGATTTAAAGAAAAATAAACATTGAATTATTATAAATTTGTTTTGTGCCTGTCCTTATTTCATCATTACTTAAGTTTTTAAAAATGTGATATCAGATTGTATCGTTAATACTTAAGAAGGTCTAGCCCACATAGAAGCACTCTTTATTTTTAATAATCAGAATAATCAGAAATAGTAAGCTACCAACTGCTGGGTAGTTCATAAACCCATTACTCAAACCCCGGGGTGTTTCCCCCATAATGTCAAATCAAACTTTTTTTCAGTACTTTTAAGTAGCAGTATGTTGCTACAGAATTAGGCTATTGCATTGAATTATAATGTTACATAAATAACAAACCATGTTACTGAGATCCAGCAGGGTATTGCTACAGAATTACTGTATTGAACTGCAATTTTACAATAAAATAACAACTAAATTACTCAAAATAATAAAATACTCAGCAATTAAGCAGAAGGCCTATATTGTCATAGAATTACTGTACATGCCTTTGAATTTAAGGTTAAATACTGTGATAAAGCAATATGTTGCAGAAGAACTGTAAAGTAATTTAATTACAATTTTTGGGGGGTAAAATGTCACCCCGATGATAACCTGGCTGTTTTCCTGAGCTCATTAAAAGTTTACTTTTTGGAGATACATGGTTTCTCACAGGAAAGTTACGCATCAAATAAATACTGATCTTATATTTGACCGTAGATTACAGTAAATTAAACAGCCAAACAGTAGAATAGAAAAAGTAGTTCGATTAGCGCAAGTTTAAATAACTACTGCAGTAATTGCAACATTCATAATAAAGAGGCAAAAACATTAAGAAACAATTATATTATATATTATTATGATAATGATGGTAAAACACTGACATGATTATTTTTTAACAGAAGGGGAACCGTGGATTAATGGTATTTTATTATGTATTAAATAGTGTTCATGTAGATGAACCACTACCACTACTGAGGAGGCTTTTATTTTGAAAGTCACAGGCATCGGCTAAAAGTAGCAACATCAGCTGATCTCTCACAGCTGAGCCTTGGTGGCGTCATTGATATCAAACAGACTTGTGGAAATCATCGTTAAAAGGTAAGAAAGATGGACTGTCAAACCCTTTATCATTTATTTATTTACCATTTATTAACCCTATCACATTATAGTGAGGGTTTTTATGATGCTACAGTAATTTGTAGCTGATGTAGCGTTAGCTTAAAAAAGGAATTTGGATGATGTAAACACAGACCAGTTTAAGCTAACCACTGTGTTTCTGTTTCTGTTTCTGTGGTGTTTCGTCGTCGTATTGTCTGCTAAAATTATCACAAATGCCCTGTTGATTCAACTTTATATCATGTAAGAGCCTCGACAGTAACCTTTGTACTTTCATATAATCTCTTTTTTTTTTTGATCTTACAAATAATTCAAGTCAAGTCAAAGTTAATTATAGCCCAATGTCACAAAGCATGCCTCAAAGGGCTGTACAAATCATGAAAACATTAGCACACACAGCAGTAAAAAATGCGTAATAAACAAGCAATTCAAGAGCAAACATGCAAAACTAAACACAGATACTTTATCACAAAGGTAAAGTGAACTATTTTTTACTTTTCTGAATCTTTTACTCTGCTTATGTTGTGTGCTAATATTTGCTCTAATACATTTTTTGTCTTTTTTCCTGCAGGCGCTGGAAGTCCTCTTGCAAGTTAAACCAGTCATAGGTTTATAGACAAAACAAACGCTGACATGGCCCCAACCCTGGTAAGGAAATTATACTAGAATACAGAACATTAGAATAAAGTGTTTTTGGTGGTTGTATAGTTTTTGCAATTATGTGCATTTAACATCTTTGTAGCATGTGTCGTTAAAACAATTTTTGTTTTTTCTCATCCAAGTACGATGAGAAACCAGAGATTGGGGACTTGATTGAGATCTTCCGTGGCTCCTATCAGCACTGGGCTGTGTACATTGGCGATGGCTTTGTTGTTCACTTGGCACCCCCCTGTGAGTCCCCTACAGACACAGCTGTCTGGACTGCTACTCCCAAAATCATTTACCCATCCTTGACTTCAAGAAAGGCAGCTTATTATGACAGCTCACTGTTTGGCTGATCTAATCAATAATTCAAAACCTACTACAAAAAACAAATATGTTGCAGTGTTTCTGCATAATCTCTGTAAAAAAATATGCCTGTTTCTGTTTTGTCATTACTTTTTCTTTTACAGCTGAGGTCCCTGGTGCCGGTGCCAGCAGCATGATGTCTGTCCTAACAGAGAAGGCCATCGTGAAGAGAGGGGAACTGTGGGACGTGGTGGGAACCAACCAGTGGAAAATTAACAACAGCCTCGATGAAAAGTACAAGCCCCGCCCGATTCATGTCATTGTGAGGGAGGCCCGTGACCTGGTGGGAGCTGAGCTGCCGTACTGCGTCTTCAGGGGGAACTGCGAGCACTTCGCAACTGAGCTGCGCTATGGAAAAGCAGAGTCCCGGCAGGTAAGTGCAGCTAATGTTAGTCTTTTACATGCAAGCCTATGTTTTTGGGGGGCTGCAGTGAACAGAAAAGAAAAGTGATACCAATGTTAAACAGGATGTAGTGCGTGGAGTCTGTTTCAGTTTGTGATAAAAACATATAAGAGTGCCAAAGTTCAGAAAGAAACCGAATGTAAGAGAGAATCACTCCCAGAGGACCGTAGCAACTTGGGACTACTTAAGTTTTAAGGGGCTTGAGGCAAAAGTTGAGGTGAGTCCAAATTGTACCCTGGTGCTCTTATACTTCACTATTACTGCACCCAAAATCTTAAGTGTTCTGCAGTTTGTGTTCTGCCCCCCTTACTGCAAATCCACACTAACAGCGAGGTCCAGACCACTTTTAGTTTCATTCATCAAAGCTTTGTTTATACTGGGTGGTCCAAAGCGGGCAGTTATCTCTCCTGCATGTGTGGCCTGTGCACATATGATAACATATGATAGACTTCTCCTTCTACTTTCTTTTCAAAAAGTTAGTTGAGCAAAACATGACGTACTGAAGAAGAGTTGTGTGATGTTTTCTTCATTCTGTAATCTGTTTACTGACAACATAGCATATCAGACATCAACATAGATGACAACGTTCTGGATGGATTATGATCGCTTTACAGGCGTTTTTCAAAGCCCATCAACCATTAATCAAGATGGAGATTTGGATTCTGTGTGCGACTTCAGAAATATTAAAAATAAGAACTGAAAGCACTTAAACATGGAATTATATCAACAACCAATCACTATTATTCTTTCTGCAAAATGCAAGACAAATGTTAACTAATGTACAAAATTAGGAAAGTCGATTATTTGATAGCATGATCCACATTCATCCTCTCCATTACATAATAATAGAAAAGAGAATCTAAGTGGTACAATTGTCCTGATATGTCATCTCTAGAGTTGTGTTAAATTTGAATGGAGTTTTGAATGTAAATACTCATAACATCCCTGCACTACGGAAGCCCTTAGCGGACATGCATCCATACACAACAAGTTATTTCTGGTCGTTTCCTCGAGATCTCGACTGACTTTTCTTGTTATCTTGAGATAACAAAGCTGGTTTTCTCGAGATAACCGGATAATTTTTTTCCGGCAATCTAGAAAACAAAACAACAGGCTGGTCACTGTGATATTACAGACCAGGACATGCCATGCTGCTATTGCCCACTCTAATGATCTAAGTTAAGCCTGGTTCTATATTTGTTTTGTGCTTTTACAGCTCTGGGGATATGATCATCTGACGTCATGCTGCGTCGTTATCTCGTGATAATGTCACAAATAAGTCGAGATCTCGACCAGAAATAACTCGTTATCACGGGAAAACTGAGTAAATAAAATCTATGGATGCATGTCCGCTAACTTACTAAAACTTACTAAAAGCTGTCCCTTTCCCCCTGCAGGTTCGTAAGGCAGGAGAAACAGTCATGGTTGCAGGCGTGGCTGCAGCAGTGGGTTTTGGTGTCTTGGCTCTGGCCGCAGCTTGGTTAGGAGGCAGCAAAAAAGAAAGCAAGAACACACAGTGATTCAAGTATCGATGCCTGATGAGGGGCTTTATTAACAGATCACCAGCGGAGCCTAACTGGTCCTTATCCTAAGAAACAGAAAAAACGCCCTAATTTCAGTGTGTTTGTATCATCAACCTTCCTTTACCTCCATCTGTCCCTCATCCTGTCTTCAGTCTGAATAACACTTCAGAATGGTTGGGTTTAGATCAACTTATTTTTCAGCCTTTTTAAGATTTCCAAACACAGCACCAAACGTAGTATTTCCACTAATTACGGTGCCAAGATGAAACATGTTTAAATGTTTTAATATATAGATAATGAAGACTTTGAAGATAACAAAGATATTTTTTTGGTTTGTAGAACGTGTGAGAGTCACAGTGTCGGGTCTTTTTATATTGATCAATCAAATTGAAATGTTTCTGAGGTCTTGTAGGTCAAAACCTAACCTGCATTCCACCAAATATATACAACATGTTAAAAAAGTAATATATATTTGGTGGTTGCTTGTCACAGATAGGCCATGTACTGTCAGATGCACTAGTACCTACTATTTATTGTACCTTTAACGAATTGTTAGTCCTGGGAGATATTTAATTGAACTAATTATGCACATCTGCAGTTTTCTTATGAAATGTAATCTCTAACAAGTTCACAGTTTACCTGGAATTTATAACACCTTTGTGTATCTTACTTTTAATGGTTTGTAATTGTTTTGAATAAAGAAGAATTGATTATGATTCTGGATGTTGGCTGTGGTTTCTGATACACGGTGTCCCCTCACAAAGCGCTTTAGTTATTGACACCAAGTGGGCTCTGATCTGAGCCTGTCAGTCAGTCTTGGTTTTAGCTTCTTACATGGTCACGAAACAAGACAGATCATTTTATTCCTTAATACTCTGTCTGAACTCTTGTTTATGTTTAAATTACTTAAATATGTCTGATGTCCTGCTCTTTATACAACCTGTACAAAATCATAGACGATCTCCTCATAAAACCATTGTAGAGTTTTGTGTTCAGCTCTCGTGTTCAGAGAGATGTTTTTCTCTTACCTGCTACATCAAACTGAAACACTGTTTCTGATTAGAATATATCGTCCCCGTTCTCAAAAACACACTGGACTACAGTGTTTGAAATACATTGTTAAAAATCCTCCATGTCTGTATGACCCCTTTGAACTCCCTCAGTCAGCGGCCTTTTAAAAAGGAGAACCCATTGTTCAGTTTGCCTTGACAACAACCAGACCTGTGCTCTCGTATGCCTGTCAAGTGAGTCTAATAATGAGTTATTCTTCAATGTTAATCAGCTTGATGATGCCAGGGGTTTGTTATATTCACTCCTGTGTGTATCTGATGTATTAAATAAAATGTAATAGCAGTAAGTGTGCTGCCATAAGAAATGTGTGCAATTTGAGTTATCGCCCTGCAGAGGTTGTAATTTAACCTTTGCCACAAAGACATGAAAAAGCTGAATGCTGCTTTTATGGGATAATTTAGGGATAATGTGATTTACCACAGTTTTGAAATACTGCAATGTTAATGCTTTAATGTGATAGAAATGTTCTTGAATGGGGCTCACTTTGAAGTTATGTAACATCAATGATGTAAACAGAAAAATGTGTCTGCTGAAATCCAGATTTGTGAGATGGCCTGGCATCAGTGAAGAACTCTGATACATGTGATGAATACTCATGCTGTTGAGCCAAGTGAGTGACCCACTTTATATGGGTCTTTAAGAGTGTTTGATGATTTAGGGTTTTGCAATATTGTAATGTAAATGCATAAAAAGTTGGAATGAGGAATTTGGGCAAATTGCCTGATGTTCTGGCAGAGGCTTGAATTGGACCCTGCTGTGAATGGCTTGTCTTTGATATAAAGGGTGAGTAATCTGTCTGCTGAGCCAACTTAGTCACCCACTTTAAAAGGGATGTTTAGAGTTTTGAAATGATCAGAATTTGGCATTATTGTCGTGTAAAGCAAGGGAAAATATACGTACTGGAATGGGGAATTTGGGGAAATTGATTGATGGTTTGGCAGAGGCTGGAATCAAACCCAGGTGTGAATGGATTGTCTTTGATGTACTGGGAAAGTGCTCTATCCTCCTTAATACATATATATATGTTATATATTATAGTTTTAAAATCATCAGAGTTTTACATTTTGGTAACGTAGATGCAGTTGGAAATTAATCTTCTCTCTTTGTCAGAAAGAAATGTAAACAAAGGCTCTGTGGGTCTGCGTGCGGTGTACCGTTTCTTCCAAGTCCGACCTGATGATAGGGGTGTCTGGCATTTGGAATACCTATATATAAATAGTATTCTCTAAGATGATGGTCTGGTCTTTTCTAGGTTATGTAGAGTCCTCACCATTAATTTGAGACTGGTTTATAAGCAGTTAAAACTCCTAACAGAGGATCTAAAGAAGAAACATGTTTATTTTCATAATATTTATTTCTAATAGCTCACATGCTACATTATTTGGATTTTCTGTAAAATTTTGCATCCCTTATTCCACCAACACAACTCAGTTTCCTACCTCCCCTGATCACCCCATGTCATTAACTCCAGGGGGTGCTGGCTGTTGATTTTGCCAGCTGGGTCTTATATAGAGAGAGAGAGCGTATTGTACTGTGAGTTACACCAAACCCAACAATAACACATCTAACAGACAGGAGATATGGAGTCACACTTTGATGAAAAGCTTCAATGAAAACACAGTTTGGCGTTGGAGACATTTGGATGTGCAATTATTTAAAGGCACAATACGAGTGAAAGCAATTTACAGTCTCTCTTACCCCGGCCACGCCCACAATGTTAAAATGACTGATTGGTAAAACTAACTTCATGAGGAGATCTGCAGGATTATACAAGTGTAGATGCATCAGAACCTTCCACAGATATCAAAATAAAACTGCTTTGATTTCATGAACCCTCCACCACCTCGCGTCCCAGCATAGGATATAAAGGAAAAGACATGTAAACACATTGATTTTCCTTTTTAAACAATGTCGCCTCAGTTTTAACTACTTATTACCATCATGTGCTCATCATGTGTCTGCACCGCACGTTGCACATTTACAGATCTGATACCAGTCAAATGCGTCACCTGTCACGCTAGTTAAGTACAGTAAAATACAGTGTTGTATGTGCAAAGTAAACTCAACAGTTGTAATTTTCTCCATGAAACTTTTTGATAAGAACACACAAATACACAAGTGCATGCGTGGGTTGATTTGAACTCTAAATCTGTAGCGACAGCTGAACTGAGACTTTCATGTTCACTGTGTGTGTTTAACATTCTTGTAATAATACACATTTTGTTTTTAGGTTGTTATATATATATTTCTCTTTTTTCTCTAAAAAAGTGTGATTTCTTCATGACATTTCAGAAATGATGCACCATTTATATACATTTACTTTACAACTGCAGATGTTTGAGTTATGTATTTAAAAACAAAAAAAAAAACAGGGGTACTTTCTGCGAGCAAGTCGAGCTTCTGGTGCGAGGAGTGCTGCTCTGTGCTGCCGCATCTCTCTCTGCTTTAGTTTCAGCTCTGACATCCACATTAATGCATTAAAAAGCTCCGGATTTTCTGTCAGAGTCATCAAGCCAACAGTACCACCAGCAACCAACGCTGTTCACAGTATTTGTCCACTGCTAACACTTCTTTCTTGTTCTCTGAGGAATGTCAACACTCTGGGTCCCGGGTCACTGCGGTCCAAGGTCTCCCCTCTCCATTCTCACCCGCAAGTCTTTATTTGTGTCCCCAATCAGTCCAGTTTGCGAGCGCCCAGTTTGAGTGGACCTTTAGCAGCTTTGCGCTCTGCCCTTTTTGCTTCCAGCTCTTTCCTCCTCTCCTCCCGTTTCTTCTTGGACAGCTCAGCCTTGCTGAGACCTGACGATAAAAACGGGCAGTTCAATGCACAATTATGCACAATGGTCATTTATCAAGAATATTTGAGCCTTAGTGATGCACATGTGATGTTTTTATTGGCATATAAGTGAAAAGTGGCCATTAAAGACACATGCACAGGAGGTTGAAGCTTCATGTTTCTGATGAGGGGACTTACCTTGGTTCCCATCCACTGACTCCCAGCTCTCCTCAGTTCCCCAGTCTCCTGTTGCCTCTGCACTCCAACCATCTCCAGTCTGACAAGGAGTAAACACAACACACATGTAACTTTCATCTTCATGTTTCCTCCTGATCTCTATATTTCAAATCTGATCAACACTAATCTGTCGATCAGCTGCTTTCCTGTCTCTCTGCCTTCCCTCACACTCACCGTGGGGGCAGCAGTGTTGGCTGAGCTTCTCTGTGACACGCTGGCGAACAGATCGTTCTGTCCGGCCCCCTTGGCTGCGCTGCTGCTGTCCCAGTTGTAATCGCTGGCTAACCGCACCCCATCAGGCAGGGGGAGCGCCGTACTGGTCAAGGTTGTGTCCGTGTCCTCCTCTCCCCAGTCATTGCCCCAGCCCTCCTCGCCCGCAGAGCTCTGACCCTGCCCTTCCTTCTCGTTAGACCAGCTGTCATCGGCATCCCAGCCTGAGCTGCTCCAGTCAGAGCTCTGCTTTTTCATTGCCATGGAGGATGCCGACTGGCCCACCTAGACATTGGAGAGATGATGAAAGGTTGAAATGAGAAAATAGATGAAAGTTATTTAACAAGCTCATCCTTACAGAGAACAGTGACAACAAGGTGTTGCCCGCCATTGGATCTTACTGATAAGAGCATCGATCGGATCACAAACTCTGTTAAAGAACCAAAATATCCTGAACACTGATGATCCTCTGTTCTCAATTTATTTGTGAACAGCATTGGACCCAAACATGAAGTCTTAGCAGATTAATAAAGGTGTATTATCAGTGGTGATATTACTAATAGAAGCATTAGTGCTAGGGTAGTGTTGGATAATGGACCCAAATTAAAGTGCTCATACCCCTCTGTCACCGGCCTTCTTTTTAGATGATGACATTCCTGACCAGTCAGAGTTCCAGTCATCCGTCTCATTTTGAGCTTTCTCTGGCGCCTATAAAGGGAAGAGTAAACAATTTATGACAAATTTCATGCATGAAATATACACACAGGTGTCTAAACAACAACAACAACAACGTGTTGTTTCCTCTTTTGGTGAAAACAGGAGTAAAATCCTACCTCCAGACTTCCCCAGTCCTCCTCCTCGTCCCAGCGCTCTCCTGTTGGCTCCTCATCATTGCCCGTTACTTCAAGGGTCTGTGATTCGTTGGCACGACTAGAGGCAGCATGGTGAGTCTCAGAGGCTTGTGGAGTTTTGTCTTCAGAACCTGTGTAAAGGGAAAAGGTTTCAGGAGGCTTATTTGGGATTTCTTAAAGGAAAACTCAACAACAAAGAGAGAAACTACTGCATTTTAAGAAAAATGTGTGGCTCCAAATCATAGCAGTCAAGTTGCATTGTGGGTAATGCAGGTTTACATAAAACAGGACCAATCCTCCTTTTAAAACTGTCCATTTAGAGTGAAACGATCTTGTATGATTCAACAAATCAGATGCGATAACCCTACCAGCTGCAGCTGCTCCATCAGTGTCACTGGCAGGGTCAGTGGCGTTTGCAGCCCCGCTGCCCTCAGCTGCTGCGCCCCCCTCCGTCCCTGGAGCGTTGCGGATCAGCTTGGAAGTTAAGGAGGACATGCCAGTGACAGCCCAGCCGGCCCAGCCGGAAGAGGCTCCTGCAGGCTGAGCACACGACGCCACATCCTTTTCTGCAGGACGGAGAGGAGAGAGGATTTGGTTTTGGAAATGTAAGAAATATAATTAAAAGAAATGTCTACTCATTCGGCTCTAAATATTTCAGTCAGTATCAGAAGGATTTGTTTCCTTTTCCGCTGTAAACTGAGCGAGGCAAAAAATATATATAACTGTGCAATAACTGAATGAATGGCTGAATGAGACGAGTGAGGACTTGGCAGCTCCTCACAGTGTTTTACACACCTATATCAGCCAGTTTAGAGGGGTCTTCTGACACAGTCTCCAGCTTGGAAAGAAAACTCTTGATGGCTTTAAATGCCTGGTGAAGAGAGAAAGGCAGGAGTGAACATCCTGAGCAGAAATACATCAGCACACTGAAGAGAAAAACAAAAACACTGTGAGCCAGCATGCTCCCTTGCGTCTGCTGCAGCTGCATCTTTCATATCCTCTAGAAGAATCAATAAAGATTGCTCTCTGAATGTCACTGAAACATTCTGGCCTGACAAACTTGATGGCAAATGTGTTCCACCGGTGTAAACGTCTCTGGGGTAACTACATGGGAGTACTCCTATGACATTACTTTTATTTGATCCTACCGGGCTCTTGTACAATCTTCTGCACTTGTAATAAACAACAAGCTTGAATCTATCCCCGTCTTTATATGATATTGATTAAATATGTCATAAGGCAGAAACAAACTGTTTTCCATGTGTTCACAAAACTCCATAAGTCATGTGTACCTGGTCCCTAACACTCCTATCCGGGTCAACAGTGATGGCACAGAGTGTGGGCAGGATGCGGGCTGCGATCTCTGTTATGCTGTAGAAGTTGTGTGTTGCAGCGAAGCCCAGTACTCCTGCAGACCGCGAAGCCGGGAAAGGGTCTTTAGTGGCTCGTGAGAAGGCAGAAATCAGAACGCGTTGACGAGTCTGTGGAGAGAGAACAGATTCTTTACTAAGTGCTTTTAGCATTAAATTAAATAAGTGTTGCACAACCGGATGGATGTCATTTACCCCAGCGTTGAGGTAGGAAGCTATCTTGCCCAGGCAGACAGTGGTGTTGCACCGGATTGGGCCTTGTTCATCTCTGGCCTGCAGCCGGGCAAAGTGACGCATCAGTTCCTGGTTCAGGTTGGTCTCATTCAGCTTGGGTGCCAGCAGCAACATAGACTGGAGGGAGAAGGAAGAGAAGACATCCAGTATAAAAGCAACATTAAATAAGGTCTCCGGATTTGTGGTTGTGTGCAAAACTACCTTAACAGTCTGTTCTCTGATGGCAGGGTTTGTGTCTGTGAAGCCGTGAACAACGTGAGGGAAAATCTGGGAGTTGACAGCGGCCTCGTTCAGATACTGAATGAACTGCTCCATCTGAGACAGAGGGAAAAAACAGGATGAGGGCAAATAAGTGTTATTAAGCTTTAACACACCTCACTTTAAATGTGTTTCTTGAATTGTATATAACAAATAAAATCACTGAGTGTCTCAGTGGATAATTAAATCGGACTTAGATACCTGCTGCAGCAGTCGTATCCTCATAGCTCTGTCTGTGGAGGAAAACATCTTTACAATAACAGGGATGATCTTCTGTTGGTACTCTTCTGCTGACAGGAACTTTCCCACCTGTTAGACAGACAGGAGGGGATAAAATCAGTTGAAAAGAGTTGGGTATAAGGAGCCTGAAATCAATGTGTACTAAGATACTTTTTTTTAAACTTTGAAAATGATGAGAGATGCTTTGATTAGGGGGTGTGTGGTAAACCATCTGGTATTCTATAAGGTGTGAAAGTTACCATTGAAGATAAGGGTATACCTTGAAGAGAGGCGTGAGGACTACAGCGCCTGCATTGCCAAACTCAAAGGCGGTGAGCAGCTGAGGCAGGACCTTGTGTTTACAAAAGTCTTCAGGGAAGGAGTCCAGATTGTCACTCAGATCCTGGAAGAACTGCTGCTTCTCAGCTGGCTCCTTGATCTGGAGAGAGAAACAGTTTTTATGATCTACTTTTATTATAACCCAACAAATGTAACTGCTTCATCAAATCAAACAGAGTGCCCCACAAGATCCAAGACAACTTGATGGTGAGGTTTGGTTGTAGTAATACAAACAACACATTATACACGATTAGGTGCGTCTTTATGCAAGTCTTTGGACCTGTATCTCCTCCAGGAAAAGGTTGCTCTCCACAAAGCTGTTGTTGAGGAATCCCCCCGGGGCTCTAGAGTTCTGAAGAAAGCGGGCTGGGTTTGGTCGAGCTCGGGGGTTAGCTCCCACCAGCTCACAGTAATGAGGGACCAGGGCCTTGGGGATCTGTGGGCACAAAGACGACACAGGAGAGAGAGAACAACTCTGTCAACAAACACCACATCACAATAAGACTTCTTTTGGCTGTCATGAACATAGACCAAATTCACTGTGTCATTCACAGTCCCTGCCATCTCTTCTGAAGTTCAATTTGACAAAGTTTTACCTTTTCAAAATGCTAAATGCTATTAATACAAAACAAACAGCTGTATAATGTCTCTAATTTCTTGTATTCTATTTTTAACTAGAATACTAGTAGTTTATCTGACATCCTTACAAATTCGGTAATCACTTCTAATAACCTGAAGTATGTTTAGAATATCAAAGTGGAATTATGAGATGAGATTAAATCAATAGCAAAGGTGCACTAAGAAAGGAACTAGGGGGTTGTACCTTTCCCAGAGAACGTAGGGAGGACGTGCGAGGTAGCGGCCCGTTGAACACCTCCCAGATCAGGCAGCCCAGCCGCCACACCTCCCCTGCCCTGCAACAAACATGCAGTTCAATATTAAAGTTTAGCGAGTAACAAGGACCAAGTTTAATATCTCATCAACATTTCCCTCAGGTCTCACTTTCTCCAGGTAATCTTATTTGCAGCTCCCATTTTCTTCCTGTATTACATATCAGTATTGTGATTTGCTCCTCCCAGTTTGTGTCTTTTACACTCCTTTCTTACCATTTCTCTCCACTACTATTGGGCATCTCTGGTGGGTCATATTTCTCCATGTCGGGGTAAACAGCCTTGGGGGCAGGGAGGGAAACCCCGCTTGGGTCACCCTGCTCAGGGGACACATGGTCGAGGGCCCCGAGTTTCCACTCTCCGGCTCGATCCACAAATACAGACCATACACCTAAGTTGTTGTGGAGCAGGTGGCAGTCGTTGACCAAAAAACTTGAAGCTTTCTGTAAGAGAAGGCAGAAACGGATTACATTTACAGAGGACTGGTGACAGAGCGACGGCTCATAAGTATCAGAAGGTGCATTCTTTACTCCTTACCACTATCTGATGCAGTCCCCAGGAGACTTCCAGCTCCCCAGCTCCGCCCTTATCTGCCTGGGCCTTTAGGTGGACTGCTAGGGGTGTCACCTGCTCTGTGACCAGGTACAAGCTCTTCTCTGTCTGTGAAACAACCACAAGTAAAGACAACGTTAAATTCATGAGTTTGAAACAATTTTTTAACAGCTTCACTCCAAAAAAAAACAAACCTTAGTTTAATGGCGGAATGAAAAGGCAGAAACATCCTCAGAAAAATAATACAAATTCCATACATTTTATAATATGTTTATAGTTTAAAAAAATATTCTGCTGTTTATTAACTACATAACGGCATTGTTTGTTGTAGTTGTAAGAACTAGTACCCTACCTACAAAACTAGAGGGAGTGAAACAGCACAGCCTTGTAAACACTTTTATTTAACAGAGATTTATGTACTGTAGTCAAACAAAGCTAAGAGGGAGATGACGTCCTTCCTGTTTTAGCCCAAAGTCAGGCAGTATGATGAGTGGAACATGTCTTCAGAATCATGAATATGCAACCGACAAAACAAGTGAGATGGCATTGAATGCACCTTGATTCCCTGTATCTAGTCAACCACTAATGTCAAGTTTACAGTAGTAATAATAATGTAACATAATGGGACCTTTAATTGGGTATTCTATAATCTTGTTCAGCATAAAAAAGGAGAAAATTGTGTAAAAATATTTATTTTTTTTGTTGTACACTACTCACTAACACTTTTCTACATTAATATTAAACACCTACAGCAGCATATTCATACTCACCTCTATCTGAATCTTAACATGCAGAGAAAAACAAATGATGGGGTGAGACACTAAGTACATAGGTTATAAAAGACAAAGCAAGGTTAATCACTACTTTGTCATTAAGCACGCCGGGTGTAATTATCTCCAAATGTTTGAAATGGCAGTGTGTGGAGATCTACAAATGGGTCTCAAAGTGAAACACATACCTCCAAACCATCGACGTAAGCCAGGATGTTAGGGTGTCGCAGGGTCTTCATGCGCTTGAAGGCAGCCTTGGCCAGCTGAGTCTGCTGCTCTGTCCCCTGTGCTACCTCGTACACAAACACCGACACTGGCTCTCCATTTGTCTGAGAAAACAGGTTGGAGTGAAATGAATAACTCACATATTTGATATGTGTCAATTAACCATTAACATGTCAAGCGTTTATATTTTTAATCATATCAAACAGAAGTTGAAAAATCACAAACAGACCTATCATATCACTAGATCCTATTTACAGGAAAACAGGAAGCAGGTGCTTGTCATCAACTGGCCCTACAGTGATGATGATGACACTGACAGTCCAGTAAGAGCTGCTAAATAATACAAGGGGCAGTGAGTGATGTAGGGTGATCACAGTGGCGACGGACGGACCCTTTATGAATGTGATAAAACATAAGCTTGAAAAGGATGCCAATAACAGTTCTTAACTCGGCTAAAGCGGGGTGACGTGGCGAGAAATACGTGTCTGCCCTGGAGTAAACAAAGCCTGGGTTCACTCGTTAGCGTAAAGTAACGATTACATGGAGCAAGCAGGAAAGTTAAATTGGCACTGACACTAAACCAGCGAGAAAGATGAGAAACACACTGACATACATGCCACGTAACGTTGTCAATACAACACTGGACATTGTCTCTAAAGGCTAAATCAAAGAAGCAATCGTTAGCTAGCCGGCTAAGTGACGGGCCTCTATAACGAAGCGAGCTAGCTAACAACGGTTAGCGGAGGAACAGCAGCGGGCTGCCTCTTTTACCTTTCGCTTCCCCCGATGGAGAGACCATATTCCAGATTTCTCCTGGGTGTCTGGAAGAATTTCATACGCAAAGTCTTTGACAGGATCCCTGGCAAAAAAGGACCACATCTCCTCTTTCCTCCACACCTCATCAAACAGACACGAAGAACTAATCAGACTGCAAGAAGAGGCTGGTTAGCAATAGGCACGGATGGAAAATGGCTCCGTGTAAACCTTGTTTCTGCACATTGGTTCCACAAATTAAAATTATAATATTAATATTTAACCGATAAATATTTTTATTTCCCTGTATGGCTAGGTGAGTCACAATCGGATTGTTTGTGGAAGCCTTTTTATTATTTGTTATAATTGTTTAGGTAACACAAAAAATGTCCATCCTATGGATATCAATATCAAAGAATGACATTTAGACATTGTGAAATGGTCACCAACATAACTAACAAAGGGGTTCTGGTTGATTTGTAGTTATATGATGAATAATATAATTTGTTGTAAAATATTCACCACTAAAAAAGTAATATAATAATAATAATAGTACATTTTATTGACTGTATATAGTGCTTTTCATAATACTCAAAGGCACTTTACATGATCACATGTTAAAACAACAAAATAAACCCAATAAAAACAAAAGAAACACAATAAGAGGAAACCAAACAATTAAAAACTATGAAAAAAAAGCTCTGTCGTCCCAGGTTCAGTGCTTGGTTCAGAGGTGGAAAGATGAGGTTTGCACAGTGAGGAGCGGAGGCTGCTGAGACGTAAAGAGCTTTAAAGGAGGCATGTCCTGCATCATCACCTGACCAGAGCAGCAGAAAGCAACATTTAAATGGTAAACTTGCGTTCACCTAAAGAACCACAAACATGGGATCAATAGGGCCCCCAAAACAGTTTCAACACCCTTAATTGTTTTAATGCAGTCATGCAGGGTGCAGATGTCAAAGCAGGACTTCAACCTTCATTAGGAACCCCACTGTACCACAATCCTTATGATCATTATTTGATGTCCTCTTTGTTTAGAAATCTCTCAGGTGAAAAGAGTTTTTTTTTTCAGTGGGATTTTTAACACAACTCTCCAACAAAAAATTCAACCAAAACTTTTTAATTTGGCCCCTGGTAGACCTGTTTGGTATCAGTATGGCATGACAGATGTTTCAAAAACGTAAAAGGCGACTTCCAAGAAAAGGTATCGGGGACTTCACCTGGCCAACTTTTTTTCCCTGCCATGCACCTCTCAAATGTTTATGTGGAACAAAGCAAAACCTAACAGGACCTTAAATTGAGGAAAAATATGACCCTGATGATCAGTGTTGTCTGCTATGTATGTTGGCATGTACCAACAAACTGCAACAGAAACATCATCTTGCCAAAAAAGCTTCTTTTTGTTTAATAGACATGTCTGTATCTTGTAGCTTTCTGGGCCCTGGTATAATCTGCAGTGAGCAGATTAAGTGAATTTATCAAATTTACTACTGTGGGAGCTCAGTGTTTATGAATAGCGTGTAAGATTTATGCTTTAACTGATTGTGTACTTGTGAGACTTCTTTTTAGTTTCATGTTCATGTTAAATGGTAATGTTAAACGCAAACAATAACATGTTTTTTTAGTGTGTGTGTGTGTAATTTTCAAGCATAAAAAACATTTTGTTTAATAAAAATGTGTCACTTGAAAGACCTCTAAAATCTAGTGTTCTAATCATAGTGTTCTAATGATGTAGTTCAGAGCCCCTCCTCCTCTTCTTCCTCCTCCTCCTCCTCCTGTATTTCTTCTTCTGTGGTAATCTCTACATACTGGTATTTCCTCCCCCTCCCCTCTCCTCCTTTGTACAACTCCCCTCTGGGAGAGGTGGGTGTCATTTCTTTAACCTCCTTAATATATCTCCATATTTATCATACTCTTTTGAGCATATTTTATTCCCACAATGTTCTAATCGGTCAATATGTTGATGTCATTACCTTGTCAAAGTTGTTGTTTAAAGAGTGATTGCTGCTAGCTTAAAGTTATGGATATCTATTTCTTTATGAAGAATCTAGAGTGGGCAGTAAAATTAAAATGAAGGTGCTGTTTCACTCAGCGTTTATCAGAATAAACGGTGGTCAACCACAAGAACAATCCTGGGTTCCACTGGTTGCACTACCATACAGGTGCACTGAGCAGTGCAGCTAACATTAAACCACTGTGTTTTTAAAAGATTGCCGTGTGCATTGGAGCTGTTTTGGTGAGTCATGGTGGCAACTTTATTTTGTTCAGTGAGGTTATTAACTGCTAAGCCTTATAAGCAGTTTCCATTACAACTGTCACTACAGTCTACTGGGTAACAAACTGCAGCCCTCTTTTAAAACCAATTACATTTGGGTTGCATTTTTGCGAACAGAAATTACAACTGATTAAAAAAAAAAGAAAAAAGTATTAGGGTTACGGCAGTGTTCACGAAAAGACCATTTGACCCCTTTGATATCACAAATGTGACTTAATACATTTTCAGTCATATCAGTCAAAGAATGATGGAAAACCCAACAGAGATTATAAGGCCAAACTATTTATTTAGTAAATTGCATTACAACACCAACTTTAGTTATACAATGCTCCTGTAAACAGATAAAATAATGTGATCAAATTGATCAATCGAATGAATATTAAAATAGCCTGTCAATGAAATTAATAAAAAAGTTAAGAACATTGAGAACAGACTTCAGCACTCTTAAAGACAAATGGCCAAAAAATCTCTCTATTCCATGTATGCTGCCTTGAACAAACAGCTCCTGTGATTTCTCACATTTCACCTGGAAGCAAAAGTGTACGAGTGATAAATCATATTGTACTGTTGACAGAGAAAAGAGTTTTATTCCTCAACACTTTTGAGATGTTCATATTTTCTTTTACATTTCAAAGAAAGACAACATTCAAACTAACAAATAGAATTGTTGGCATATTTCTGTTATGTATACACACATTTCAGAAACTTGTCCTTTTTGCACCCTTTCAAGCACCCACACTCTTAAAGAGAATTTACGATGCGAGAGATATGCATGTCAAGTTGTTGTGTAGTAGGTGTCAGAAAAGGTTGTACACATGCTAGCTCGACAGTGCTTTACTAGTAGGGGACCGTGAGATTTAGGCTCACTGACCACATTATTTTGACCATTTTATTCTATACATCTACTAATGACTAATGAGAAGTTTCCCCCACGAAGCAGACAATTAAAAAGCAAGACACCGCAGGGAATTGAACCCCGTCCCGACAAGTCAGGAGTGCCACCACCGGAGTCTTTTGCTTTTTTTTATGTTGCTGTAATAAAGGGCAAAAGCAAAACCTGGAGGAACAAGACCAGAGGTACAAGACCAGAGGTACAAGACCAGAGGTACAAGACCAGAGGTTTGTTCCTCCAGGAAAAGAAAACCCTGACAACCCTGGCTGCTATGTCAACACGTGGGGATTTTTCTGGTCACGAGCCTGGAACTAGAAGAAAGAGACAACTGGTTTCCCCATTCCCCAGCATCCCCTCACGACATGGCATTTGTGTATGACTGATACAAAGATATCCTTTAATCCACATTTACAAAGCCAAGATACCAGAATCCCTGGTGATACTCAAAGCCGCTTTCCCTTTGCAATTCGGCAGGACTCATGGGTCAAAACGGACAGTGAAGGATTGCTCGCCAAGTTTACAGCTGTAATGGAAAGAGACAGACAATTTAAGCCTCCCCAACCCCCCTCCCACATAAACCCCACACATATCCCAAAACTCATCCAGTATGAGAAATTATGCCAATGTGGTTCATTTTTACCGCAACGCGCAATTCCTCAAATTCAAAGCAATTCAAAGATTGTACCCCACAGGGTGGCTGTACCAAGTGATCCCGTGATTCTCCAGAGCATTAGGTCGCCTGGATCAGTATCAAGTTAAGCGGAGCGAGAAATCTGAAAGGGAGAGAGAAAAGTGTTGCCCACCCCCAAAAAACCCCGGCCTAATACTACTGCAATGTTTGACAACGACTTCATGATTATGTTTTGTATTACGAAAAAATGTTATGCAAGGCTGATGTGCATGCAAATATGTTACACATTAAAGCCATGGTATGTTAAAGAAAAATCAAGGGAACCGAAATTACTTAACTCAGCACCCATGAGACTGAAGTGATGCAGTATTAGCGAGACAAGCTTGCAGCTCTTGATCTCAACGTGACTGGATTCTCAGTGTTCCATCACAGGTTAGGCCATCCCAGAGGACAAATAAAGATTAAGTTTAGATAATTTGACCTGAGAAACCAAAGGGGAAAGAAAAAAAGGCACACACAAACACAGACAGCGGGGCTTCTGCGAAGGACGTCGGAGGGGGTTCAGATTTAAGCTCAAGCGCACAGGGGTTGGTACTTCATTCAGGAGTCACACTCATATTCGCTGACAGCTTCCACAGATGGCTTTGCATTCAGAGGCAGGCGAGATTGGAGCGGACAGACGAAAATGATCTGAAACAAAGAGTGATCTACACAACACACCCACCACACAATACTCAAAGATTGGAGTTCTACTCATCTTATGGTTTAAGATGCAAAGCAATAGGCCCCGTGGCCAAAGAGGAATATGCTAGTAAAGCATTGTTACTGATGATTTGAGGTTAACATAAAGCCAGTTCCAAGATGTCATTTTGTCAACTACAACATTGCAGAAGTTTATTTTGACAAGTTAAGCCAACATCTTACTACATGCTCCAGGTTAGAGGCCTTCACTCGTGCTTGAACCAGTCTTGCACTCTGATTTCTGTAGAGAGAAGTGTAGGGATACGCCAAAACAAACCAATGCATAATAGACTAGAGCAACACATTTGCGCTGCCTTGTAAGACCAAATTAAAGCTGTACCATGCACAGCTTTCCTCAGCTGCTTCAAGTTTGAGATCTACGCACAGTTGCGCGTTTGCAAGTAAATTTATGTGACCAACCTGCCTCTTGCACAGTTGCACAAGGGCTAGCAGCTGAGGGCTAATTGTTCCAATCAGTAAACTTATCAAAGACAACCTGACTCCACTTGTTCAAACTGCGTGTTGGTTGATTTCAAAGGGCAGGATGATTCCTGTGTTGTCCTAGGGAGACTGCATTCTTCCTTTGGACTGTTCTGAAAGATCAAAGAGGCAGACAAGAAACACCCCTATAACCCCCCCACAGGATCGTAGAACTGACTATTGTTATCCTTACCCAAATGCTTTACTGCAGATAACGTCAGAATCAATGAAGGTCCATCAAATCTTCCCGTTATCACAAGACTCTTGTTAAGAAAGCACAGCAGTGCTATTTCTACAGTCAAGTATAGCAAGTTGCTGTCATTTCAATAAACAGGACAGTTTTGCCCATTCAAGATATAAGTGACCCTTCAAGGGTTGAGAATGTTCTGCTCCAACATCAATATTTGATTGATTCAACTTATCTGCCTTCAATTTTCCACTTTGAAAAGGATGTCATTCGAGCCCAGGTCACATCCGTGCTCTACAAAGCTCCAAGCTTTAGTCAAACCTGAAAAAGCACAAGAAAAGCTCCCCCACACAAGCCCCCCAAAAAGGACAAATGCATACCAAAACTGTATTCAATCACAACAAGCTATGCATTTATTATGCAATAATAAAAATCCTTTACAGATAGTTCACTCATTGTATTATCAATACAAGGCACAGTAACTAATTGCAAAGGAATTTCAATGGAGGCATTTTAGCCGGACAATGAATGTTAAGAAGTGACACATTTAGTGACCTTACGTGATGCTCGATGCGCAAGGAAACTTGAACATACAATGAGTTAGGAGTGTTCCTGATGGTCTCGGGTATTGGAAAGCGCACAGGACACAGCACACTGAAAAATGCAAAGGAAAAAGCCTCCCCACAATACCCCTACAGCAGTACACAACTACAGGACAATTGTGAAATTACAATACTGCCTTAGAAAGGACTCTGACTATCAATACATTTTACAAAGTTTGATGCCATTTTCCAAAAGTAGTATTTAAATACCGCAAGCCTGAGCGCGAGGGATTCCATCCTTATGAACTGTCGACGTGGACTTGACCGTAGATTTTTCAAAGGGTGGGTCAGATAACTATCTGCAAGAGTCACAAATACACAACCCGCTCCCAACCCAACACAACAACTCCAAGCCTGTACAGTATTACAAATTACTTCTAATAAAGAGACTTGTTACCACACTCCCTGGGAAGACAGAGCGTCTTGCTACATCAGGGGGACTAGTTATGAAGTTGCTATCCTGCGAGGCAAAGTGTCCACTTGAATCTTGTCGGGTGCAGATGGACGATGCCTACTCAAGCCATTTTGCGTTGGGTAACACGGAGCTGTAAATTCTAGGGAGAGACTGATTAACGCCCCACAACCCACCCGCCAACATCACCCAAAATATGTGCAAAACCCAATATTGACATGGTCCAAAATGTGAATATTGTATCAAGTGAAAGAATATCTAATGGACTCATTAAACACCAAATACCTTCCTACATCTCTTTAAATCGCAGTGGATGCACATGATCCCGATCCATAGCACTATAGTAATAAGTTGGGCCCGACTTGTACCAAGCGGCTAGCAGAGGGGGGATCTTTCGATGATCAGATCTAGGGGCCGGGCCTGTGAAAAAGAGAACTCGAAACACGTTTTAAATTCCCCCTCCCCTCCCCTTAACCCACAAATCTATATATTTGTCCCAGTCTAATACCATTTCAATACAATTTTTTACATTACAATCATCATTGTGTACTACACAAAATAGGGACTGTTAAGCCAATGTACCGGATAGTTACACCCACATGTACATTACATGCATTAACTCACTGCTTGGGTTAAGAGGTAGAAGTAGCTGATCTGTACCATTGAAGCGCAGCTGAAGCACTGAAGGGTTGCTGCATACACACATCAATTGGCCGCACAGGAGACCATCCACTCTCACACTCCAATGCTGAAAACTTCTTTGGGGAAGACCTATCGAACAACAAGAGGACTGCCTCTCCCTCCGGCTGGGGGAACTACTTCTGATCGCAGGGGAAGAGAAGTCCGATAAGATGATCCTCTTGTCAGCACACTACCAAGGCATTCATCACAGCAGAAACCACCACACTCATGTCAGCGCACAACAGGAGAGGTGACCACGGTACATAACGCTTTACACGGTTTGCCTGAAAAGAGGAAGAGAGAGCTGTGCGAGAAATTGTGTTCCAAAACAGTTTCTAGAAAGAAATTTGAAAAACTCAATAACTGTTACAGAGATACCTCTACCCAATATACAAACCAACGCCTGCTTTACGCTTGTGAAGCTAGTAGACACTCGAGCGCCCTTCCCCACCCTCTCATCACTGGCTGGCTGGCTGGCTTGCTCTGGAACTGCTGCCACTGCTTCAGCGTTGGCCTCTCTGTGCTGCTACCCTGCCCTGCGCCTCTGGCTCCCTCTGGTGTACACTTGATGACAGCTGCTGCTTCCTGCTCTCTTGGGCTCTCTGCTTTTCCCCTCCATGCCCTCTGGTCCTGTACTGCCTGGCTCCTCTCTGGTCCTCCCAAGCCCTGCGGTCCTGTCCTGCCTGGCTCCACTCTGGTGCTCCCCGTGTCCCACGGCCTCGCTCCGCGCTGGTCCTGCGATCTTCCTCTAATAACTAAGTCCATTCCTCCTCACAATAACTAAGTCCATTCCTCCCCTCGATAACTCAGTCCATTTTCCCCCGGAAAAAAAATCTTCTGTCTTCTCTAAGCAATAAAAAAAAAGTGACAACTGAAAACAAAAAGAACTCGAATGGAATCATCAGAGCCTGAGATTCCTTGAGCTACAGCTAGAGCTCTATAAAGAATTTTTTTTTTTCAAGCTACTGTAAAAACTGCTATAAATCTTCCTCTGTGGTCAAATCAAATACCATCATTTGAAAAAAACGAAAAAAAGCTGTGCATTGCATTTCAAGCTGCTCGCCAAACGATGGCAGAGTGGACAGATTGAAGTCAAAGCCTCAGCTTTAAACAAAAAAGTAAAATAAATTGATTGTCTTGGTTGCTTCTTTGGTTCAACAACACAAACTGAACTCCTTTCTTGAAAAGGTCATCCTGATCGTATTTAGTGCGTCTATCTGACTACATTTTTTTTTTTTTTTTTAAATAAATTACCTCTTGGGCTACATTTGATCTCAGACTGGTGATCTATTGAGGTTATAAACTGATTAGACATGATACAGCCTTTTTGTGCCTCATATTGTCGCTCTTGTTTGTCATATCTTAACTTCACTCTGGAAGAATCTCAGCATGTTGACTATAATAGTAAGCTTTACTTCTGCTCTTTACTTTTCTGCTTTCTTATTTTAGAGCTACTTTGAATCGACTCACGCATTAAGCTTTTCATTGTATCATTTGACTGCCTTGTATATTAAAAAATTATACTGCTTGCTAAAGTACCCGTTTTGATTGAAGCTTTCCATTAATAATAGTTAAAAAAAATTAACTAGATAAGGTACACGCAGTCGCTCAGCTGAGCTTGGCCGATATGGCCGCTCCCTTGCGTCTCTTTCTACGTCATGCGTTTTTCAAACCAGCCAATGGCAGACGTTTTCAGAGTGCTACGTCACGGATCCCATCTTGGGCCAACAACTGTCCAGAAAATGGAAAGTAACGACTTCTACTTGATTCATTTTAAGATACAGCGCGTAAACCAGTTTTGTTGCTACTAGCTTACTAGTTAGTTATTTTGACTCTCGTCAGGCTCAAAAGAATAACGTACAACGTTCCAAAAACGTTGGCATTAATGCAAGTCTATATTTGGCTCGCCCCTGCCTTTAGCTCGATAGCTAACAAACGTACGCAACAGTTGACAAAAACGGTTCGTAGACTAGTTTTAACGGACATTTGCCCGATGACACTTGAGTTATTCAATAAAAAAGGCTTGATAAAAAACGGCTTTAAGTCTTAAGACACTAAATGGTACGTTGCACTGCGTATCTTGATGTCGAAGCTATTTGCTTTGCAGGCGAAGGCCTTGCGCTCATACTGCCCGATCAAAACACATTAAATAAAAAATAAATAAAAGTTAAAAGCGATGTACACGAAGTCTACATATATTCAGCTCGAATGATCGAATCTCAAAGTATTAAAAGGTAGAAAATCAAAATCGGCATAACCTGCGCGCCCCGAGCCGTGGTGGAATCGTATCAGTGCAGTGTGATTTGAAATGGCGTCACTAGCTGTATTTATACTATGTGGGTGATTCGACCACAGCCAGAGAAGGTGTTCTTCCGATAAAAACGTAGTCCCACTTTTGCACTAAAAATGCTTACAAATCTTCACAGGGTCTTAAGCGTTGAGTTCAAACTGAAATGTAATGAATTAATTAAAGTGGGAAAATACAATATTTACAAATAGGGCACTTAAGTACTCTTTACTTACAGATATAGTGGTCCTCCTCTCCCTACTAGCTCTGTGGGAAGATGCATGGATATACTGTAATTGTGTTTGTATCGTCAGTTGAACTCACTTTGTGGAATCATGTGAAACACAAAACAGAGAGTAAATTGTAATTAAAAAGCCAGGCTTCTAACATTGCACATTGGTGTCGGTCAAAACAGCTGACGTCACAGAACGACTACGCGGATTAATCCTTTCTTGTGTGTGACACGGCCCGACAAACCGGATCAAACTGGAATACGGTTGTATTACCGGATCTACTTCCCCTTTACCGCAATGATATGCTGTTTAAAGTAAACGAACAATAGAAAACAGCCAACTCATCTCCTTTAACTCGGATCGGATGGCCTATGTCCAATAACGTGTTTTTCTTATTGCTAGATTGCCCATTCGTTGCCGCAGAAGCTGCTGATGCCTGCTGTAATTTCATCACATATATAATGTGGTGTCACGTAGTTATAGACATGTTGTACAGGCCTGCGTTATGTTAGTCAGGCCTTCGTGTCCAATTCAACCTAACTCAAGTCACAAGCTACATTACTGGGTAGTTTGTGTTTGCTTGCTTAAAGTGTACGTGATAAAACTAGAAATATCCAGAAACACCCAGTGCGAGGAAATTTGTCGCTGTGACAGGGTGGAAAATTACAAGTACTGAAAGGCCAAAACGCAAGTCCCTTTGCTCACCAGCAGAGGGCGCAGTGAGAACTGTAAATTTTCCTCGGTTTCCATTTGCTGAACTGGTTTCCATCATTGATCACAGCACCCTGGACAAGCCTGGGCAACCTACCTTGCGTAACTTTTCAAATTATAACTCTATGACATTGATCAGCCCTCTGAATGAGTTTCAGCCCCTCCCATCCTAAATGAATTGATCCTTTCATGGTTGATTGGCAGGATGAAGTTAGTGCCACACACATTACAAAAGGTATTCCCTTTAATGTGATGACCATGCCACACCAGGGACTTTCATGCTTTAGTCTCATCAAGAACTCAAAGAGGTCTCAATTTGCATTGAGTGACTTGTGTAAGAAACCAAAATATTAGTTGAGAAACTTTATCAATAAATGACTTGCATAGATAGAAAAAAATCTCCAGAATTATTTAATACAAGTAAATACAGTAAAAAAAAAAAGAAAGAAAAAAAACTGTCAAAAATGATAAGCCTACATGTCTATTGTCTGACAGAAATTCTTTCAACCCATAGAGTAAATGTAATTATGTTTGCCTTAACTAGATTGGTACAGGAAACCTCACAAAATCAATTAGGCAGCTGAGGACAGTTCAATAACTTCAGTTGATACCCGTTACTCCTTTTTGGTTTTTTTAATAACATTAGTGAAACAAAAATTGGACAAAAAAGGTCACATGTGATTACAGCATATGAGGTCGAAGTGTGAGGCGGCACAAACACGTGGGCAAACTGCTTTTGCGAGTTATATCAGTGGGTTAAATGAACCTTATTATATCCCCCAGGGCTGGGTTCGATTGTCTCCTGTATTAGGACAAAGGTCTTGCACTTTCAGCTGGTTCAATGAGCGCCCAGCTTTTACATCAGGCGGGATGCAAACGCACAATCGAGGAATTTAACTTTGCTGCTCACGAGTGGTGATTTCATTATTCCACAGCCAGCCACTGAGGGAGACAATCTCATTCTTATTAACTATCAACAACACATGGATATTTTGCTGAAACACACTAGGGACTTTGCGAACCTTTTGAAGACTGAAATCCTTGTTAGCTAGTTTAGAATATATTTGATTTTTGCTGCCTTTTTTTTCCTGTAGATTGCTGTCCGACCTGAACAGATTATTTCTGCAGGTGACATAGACAGAAGAGTTGTAGTTTTATAGAGAACAGCTGGGTACCAACAAGGATCACCAGCAGCGCCCCTTGTTCAGTTGTCTCTACCGGGACAGCCTCCAGTCTACCACAGGGGAAGAGACAGGTGATGGAGAATTTTTTCAAGCCTGTCCAGGGCCCCTCTGGGCCGGGAGAAATCAAGCCGCGCAAGCACCACCACCACAATCATCATCTTCACCATAACCAAGACCCTCAGTCTCACAGGTAGGATGTTTCTTTTCAGTCAACGTCTGAGTATATCCATAGTTTCAACAGCGTGAATAATAACTATATACTGTTTTTTGTTTTGTTTAATTTTTTGATTTATTTGTTGTGACTTGGAGGCTGTGAAACTGAATTGCCCTTCTGGTATAAATGAAGTTGTATCTGAAGTTGGTCATATTCCTGTGTCACTGTGTTAAAGGTACACGTTTGATGACACAGACAGAAATACAGATGACAGCCAAGGGCAATACCGTCGCCATCAGCATGGCCACTATTTCCACGATGGCCCTCATCATGATGGCCGTCATCGTCATCACACACAGCAATTTCACCAAAGTGAAGAGGATGAGATACTTTACAACTCAGAAACCCCTGTATCTATCTCCAGGGCCTCTTCCTCCTCCCTTTCCTCCTCCAACTCTTCCTCCTCTTTTTCCTCCTGGTACACCGAGGAGAGTGCGAATGATCCCTTCTCTCTTCGTCACGCTGAGCAGCCACAGCATTCCCTGTCCTGCTCCAACATCGCAGACGTGCGAAGAGGCTTCAGGGAAGACGACGGCAGTGAGCCCGTTGTCTTTGCCACCATCGAACATGGCAAAAAGGGCAGCGTTTGCAGTGAGACACATGAGCGCTCCAACAAGAGGGGAAAGAGTGGCTTTTCCTCTCTTGACCGATGTCACAGCAGGAGTGCAAGCCTTCTGCAGGGTAATGAAAGTGATGTTGGAGGAGAGCGATCCAGGGCACCGCACATGGCCTACGGCACTCTTTACAAGACAGCTAGTCTGAACCGAAGCCTGGCTTTCAGCGAGGAAGACATTCTGTTAGGGGTCTCCATGGGCCCTAAGAGAGCAGTGTCCTCCAGCCAGTTACCTAGCAAAGGCATCCTCAAAAACAAGGAGCCTCATATTGACATCCGCAAGGCTAAGTCGATGGAGGTGCTGTCCCCAAGAGTTTCCAAAGGACAAGATCCCAGTGGACAGAAGGGGAAAGGGATCACTCAAGTTGAGATGGAGCAAGCCAGGGCTAACTTTGTGCAGGGAAAGTTACAATTTTCTGCTTTTCTAGATGAGATTACAAAACAAGTTATAAGTCCGTCCGATCTCACAATCTTGGGTTTGAACAATAATAAACCTACTGGAAAGACGCCTGCCCCAGCCCAAACACCTGGCCTAGTCAAGCCTCAGCTCCCGCCCAAGAAGCACAGAGAGAGCTCAGGAGAGGAGCGGGCGCAGCATCCGAGACAGCACGGCAGACCGGAGAAAGCAGCTCGCAGCAGCTCTGGGAAAGACTCAGACTGCTCCAACTCTGACAAAATCATCTCATACGCAGCTAAGAAACACCACGGCAGCCCCCCACCTCATCACTACCCCCACTCCCCTAGCAACAAAACTCACCATGGAGGTAACAGGAAAGACAGGAGGCCGTCTCCAACAGGAGGCTCCTTGTCCGGAGACAGATTTGATCAAAGTGGCCCTCACCTCACAGATGGCACCAACACCAGTCCTGAACCCGTCCTGCCAAAACGACACAACCCTAAACAGCAGCCGACTGGCTCCCATGGTAAACATACCCTGCACTACCCTAAGAACCAGGCCCATCCTGGACCAGGGAACCGAGGGCCCACCTGCTCCCCTCCATCCTCATCCAAGGATGTCGAGCCGGGCCTCGCATCTGAGTCTTCATCTACAAAATCGGACTCATCCAGGAACAGAGACACAATGTCTACAGCTACAAGTCACAGCTCGGAGCAGAGTGGTCGACACCATTCACAGCACGAGGGGCAAGCCAAACAACGCAGGGTGAGTAATTGTATACTAGTGTTTTACCTTGTTTGAATTACTATGTCAGCATGAAACAGGAATGGTAGGAATGAATTTGAACAATGTTAAATCTTGGCCTCAAATGAGACACAATATTTAAACTATGCTGCTTACACATTTGGGACTTAACGTGAGTCAGACTCCTAAAAAAAAACATGAGTCATGAGTAAAATGAGCTTCTGGCGGCAGAGCACTGCAATGTAGGAAAGATATGTCTGAGCAGAAAGAACAGGATGAGCATAAGAGATGGCTTGTTGCTCTTCTCCTGCAGAGGCAGTGCAGCTGAGTCACAGGCTGTGTGGGACGTGTCAAACATTACGCATTGCAAGCTGAGTCATTCTTCAGCACTGCAGCAGATGATAGTCCGGTGCTTTTAGAGGAAACTCCCTCTGAAACTACCTGGTTTACCAGTTAAATTGTGTTTTTATTTAAAGGATCAGCCCTGAAACACTCTATGTTACTATGTTAACTAATGTAGGCAGAGAAAGAGACAATACACACATAAGACATGTCTCTCTTACAGCAGCTCGCAGCAGCAGCCTGCGCCAAGAATACATGAGAGTTAGTTGGTTGGATAAGAGCGAGTCTCACATTGCTCTTATGTAAGTCTCTGCTCAGGGTTACACTTTCAGTATGTACTGATAAACACACTCAACATTATATAACAGATCGTATTTCCATGTGGTCTCTGTGTAGGATTCAGTCTCACCGAGTTTGTCTTGTGAATCCACACTTAGGCACAGATACGTATAGAGAGTCACGCACATACATGACGGGTTTGTACCGGCTACAGTATAGCCTCACATAACTAATCGATTGTAGTGGAGTCCATTTCCGGGCGCATGTCCGCCATAACTCAATAATTTATTCAATCCGTCGTGTCCTCGGTGGTTCTAATGGACTGGTGACGCATTCCTGGGCGTTTCCTGCCTTTTAGCCAATCTAACCCTGCAAAGTACATCGAGGCCTTTTTATCTGTTGCAGCAAACCTGTAATCTGTCCTGGAATGATACTGTTGCTTTAACCGGTGTGTCCCTTCAGATTTAAGGCCTCCGTAACTTTAAATAGCTTTGTTTGAAAGTTCCAGGTCAATGCTTGAACATCTACGGTGCATGTTGTATTTGGAGAGTCATCATTCTGGCTCTGGTCCAGCACACTGGATTCAAACGATGACAGTGAGGTTGACGTTCTGACATTCAGGGAGGACACTTAGGGAGTGTTCACATTCATACTGAGAGACCAGGGAGCAACTTTTCACCTGTGTGAGGGTGTAAAGGTTTTACGCAGGTCATGTAATGTGGATTTAGTTATCCTAAAGCTGAACGTCTTTCTTTCACTTTAAATCCAATGTGCCAAAAAAACACTTTTTTTATCCTCTGTATGAAAAGTCAACTATGCCAGTTTTATATCCTAAAATATGCCGTCTGTATCTTCTGAGTATCATTCACTCCTCTCACATCCCTCTTAATCTTTTCTAGGACACACTGCGTGATGCTGATCACGCTTACCATCATCTCCGGTAAGCGTGTTATAAATATAAGCTAGTTCCTGTCTACTTTACATTTCTCTCATTCTGTTCTCACTCCGTGTTTCTGTGACGGGTCACTGGTTATTGATCGCATTAATGAGCATCCTCTCTCCCTCCACTCCTGTGCTAACAGGAAGAGGTGTATTTATGGAACTCATTTATGTAACCAGTCGCTGGTAACATACGTGTATGTGACAGAGAAATTAAAAGATGTCCTTAAAATAGGACAAAAACCTTTAACCTTGAATCAATTACATTTAAGTATTTCATCCCAGATAGTTTTTACCCTCTGGTATGTAATACATATATGTCCATTAATGCAGTTTTTCCATTATCATTTCATCTTCTTTAAAGGCTTTGGTTTATATAGAACATACATCATCCAGGGCTGATGCCAGACCTCTGTGGTTTTATAGCACAATAAAAATACAGTGGGAAACAACCTAAATATCAGCCATGTTATCAGTATTATACATTTTTCTAGTATTCATATCATGAAGTTTGATACACACATGGCACACTTAATATGTGTTTTATAGTTAAACATGTGAATAATTAATAGATTCATAGAATAGAGGCATATTAGAGAAGGCCTCGTCTTTAATGGTGTCTGGCTCGGTAAGGTTTGGATCTTAATGTCACACCTACTGTATATTTATGTAATGTATTAAAACACAAGTAATAATCTTCCTGACATGTTTACGGATATGTCTTCTTTGACAAAACTCCATCTCCCATCATCCCTCCGTGTTCAGGGCGCTGCAGGAGGAAAACACAGATCTTCACCAGAACCTGTTGCAGACCGTGGTTTGCATTGAGAGCCTGGAAGAGGAGCTGCAGAGGACCAGGGACGAGCTCAGCCATGTCAAGGACAAATATAAGAGGTTGGAATCATAAACACAGCATATATAACATGCATGATGGATTGACATTGCTCGTACGCTCTGACTTGTACAGAGTCACAGGGCTTTGGTAATGAAGCTTACAGTGGAACACGTCTCTTCCACGTGTGGTAGCAGGATGCTGTACACAGAGGACATCATGCTTTAACATGAGAGTTAAATGATGTGATGTGTGGACACATATTGCCTCCAGAGAAAACCGATCAATACAATTCCATTAAGTCAACATACGGCTGTACATAAAAGCTCCCATAGATTCATTGATCAATGGAACATACTGTATTATTCCATACATCCTCCCCTGTGTTTTTCCATGGGTGTTTTGTTCTGTGGTCACTCTGGTGGTTTCCCCTGGCCTGCAGAGACATCTGTCCTGTCCCTTCACAATCACCAGTGAGAGTCACGACCTGAGCCCTCTCAGGCCTGTATTTGTCACCAAACGCCTGCTGTGGCCCACCAGGCACATACCACACATTCTCTAACAGACTGGAGCAACTGGTCTGAATGGTCACCTCACACTGGGCTGCAGTTTGGTGTCAGTTGTTTTGTATTCATTAGGACAGTTTGTGTTGCCATTTGGCCCGAGAAACAACTGTCCTTAAGCCCTAGATATAATGTAACTGCATCATGATACAGTGTTGAAATAATAGCAAACAGAAGTTTTGAGGTTGACTGTTTGTTTCTCTCTGTCTTGCAGCCTTCTAGAGACCCACAGTGGGACCAAACAGGCCAACAGCCTGCTGGGGGAACACCTTCATATAGCGGTGAGGAAAAACTTGCACGGCAATGAGATAAGATAAGATAAGCCACTGGCAGAATAAGAATATAGGGCTCTTATCTCACTGCATTAACAAAGTCTGAGCTAATCTCATGTTAATGACACCCTGCTGTGTACCTTGGTGTGTGTGTGTATTTGTATGCAGTCAGAGAGCCTGAGCAGTGAGAGGAAGTACCTACTAAACCGTGTGTCTCAGCTGAGCTCAGAGTTGGAGGACGCCCACAGGACCATGGCCGCCCTGGAGAACATCAATGTGAGCATAGTGCCATCTAGTGGACATTATTGCACAGTTCCTTATAGTGACACAGCAGTTGTCAATATAGTAGACAACATTTTAATTTTTTTCCTTGGTAAGGACATTTGGCATTATCACAAATGTTTGTGATACACACATGTTTGTAATTTCTCATGTTTTTGCACTGATTTACCTCTAATGTTAATTCCACCTTTGTTAATTCACCATGATAGCCTTTGTGTGTGCATCCAGAATGCTCTTGCACTGTGTGTTAAAGCTTGCATGTATAATTGAACAGGCCTACTCAGCACAGGCCAAGTGGCCCAAGAGGTCAGGAGCCTCCAAAGATAGAGACTATAGTGGCTGTTAATAGTTAAGTTCCTTATTTATCATTTGTTCAACAATTAACTAAAAGCCTGAATTATTGTTTTTATTCTCCTTCAAACAATTCTTGAAATTGTACATAAGAGATAAAAAGAGAATGTCAGTGAAAGTCTTAAATAGTGCAGGAGTTAGAACAGCCTATAATTAGCCATTAGAGAGTCAAAGTGCTCCGTCTAAATTAGGAATGAACCTCACAGTGCTTACTTAAGACACTGTGGGGCTACAATTAAGCAGCTTTAAAAGAATATTATTTAAACCACACATTTCCTCGTCTTATATCTTGTTAAGTACATTTAATATTAAGCGTATTATTTAGAAAGAGCGAGGTTAATGTGGGTAATTTAAATACTAAATCTCAAGTGCAGTTTAAGTGTTCAGAGCTCAGATATTTTCGTTGCATTACTACTAAGACTGTTAGTGCTAATGCATCAGTGTGCGAGCAGCATTTCACTGGTGGGTTTTACTACTTATATACATTTATATAGTCAAGTGGGGAAGTCAGTCTGAGTGCTTCAGTGATAGGAGAGAGGAAAAAAGACGTTTTCCGTTTGTATACTTTTCTCTTACCTTTTAATCTAAGTCATCACATATTTGGTATGTTGAACAGTACTTGAATGTAGAACCATGTGAGACAAGTATATCAAAACACTGAGTGAGATTTGGAGGAGATCCATCGTAGAGAGAGAGATTGATTCAGAGATGATGTTGTCTGTCTCTTCACCAGGTGCCGTGTTTGATAAAGGAGTTATTGGAGAAGCACTTTAATTCATCTGAGTCAATACAGAAGCTGCTGATGACCTCTGCACCAAACAGCCATTATGCAAACTCTCCACAAGCAGACGGCCAGTCAAACGCTCCAAAAGTGGAAGAGGCAGCACACGATTGGCTGACAAAATCAGAGGCCGGTCCTCAGAGGGTCACGGCCTTCTTACCATTCAAACAGGGCGTGCCAACAACAGGAAATGAAAGCAGCCTCTCAGGCCAGCACGAGTCGAGATACAGCCCACCTTTCTCTGTTAATGACATCAGCACTGCCATCTATAAAAAAATGGCCGCCAGTTATGCTGCCAGACCACGACCTCTCTATCCCCAAAGCCAGCAGCAGCCTCCAATGGGCACCAACAACGCCGACACTCCTCCAAAGCTCCAGCAGGCCCATGTGGGGGGTGACAGCTGGGTGGGGAATGGAGGAGTGAAGGTAACGCTCGTGGAGCAGGACGTTGTGGATGTGAACTCCGTGTCAGCCCAGCAGATCCTGGATGACTTCATGCAGCAGCTGCAGGCCCACAAGGAGGGGGGTGGAGGGAAGGAGCAGCAGGGCGGGAAGGAGTGGGCGGGTGGAGCAGAACAAACAGGCAGAGTGGCAGACTGAAAATGTCATCCGACAACATGGCAGGACAAATGTACTGTATATTGTCATTTTATGGCTTTGAAATCAGTATTTAGCATTTGGCGTGTATGTGCTGTGCTTCAGTTGCTGAGATGATTTAATCAGCCAGACTCCACAGAGGGGAAGGAAAGCCTTTGGTGTTGCTGAAACATGACACAGACAGAAAGAATTGGATAAAAGCAATTTACACTAAAAGAAAACCTTGCATTAAAAAAGCAACAGACAGCATTGCATGTAAAATATATATTAAATGCAGTAATAAGGAACATAAGTTCCCATTTAAAGCGTCTGTGATGATCTTGGCGAACGCTGTGACAAAGCTGTACCTCTTATCTCTTTTGGATCCTCTCCTGTACATATGTAAGTAGTCGAAAAGTCTCATCCTGCGTCATTCGGAATGTCAAACATCTCACTTACTGTGGATCTTTTCCATGGAAAAGTTCAACAAAGACACCTCCAGGCTGCCTGCTGTCACATGTCTCTTCTTACGTCAACTAGATAGGGAAAAAATCCACCTTCAAATGTTCTGCTTTTGCAGGTAGAGGCTTCAGTATTAATTTTAGTCTGTTTCATAACCAGATAAAAACTCATCCTGGTAAGTTTAAGTGGTTATTTTAATAACATGCCATTTGCCTATCCCCATACGGTCCCTTGTTATTTGAATTTAATCAAAATGGCCTTGTGCTTAAAAGGGAGTGTGTATAAAAGGATGTCATGAGAAAAACTCTTGTCAATGACATGAAGCTGAACTGAAACAACATCTTTTAAAGAACTTGAGGTTAAATTGTGTTTTTTTTTTAAATATAGATGCACAACAATAAAAGACAAGGTTTCAATTAGTAGGAGACATGAAGGCTGTCTGTAGCAGGTCTGAGGTTAGCCAACGACAATATTCAACAAGTGTAGCCTCTTGAGGAGGTCTTCTTTCTTTTTAAATCAGGTTTGATCTGATAAGTCTGTGCTGTTAATTGGTACTCTTCACTAAGTGGTTATTGAATGACAAAGACTGATGCAGCCACTTGAAGAAAGGAGCTTAAAAAAATCTTTTTAAATCCAGCACAGAAAAAGGCATTTATCCGCTCTCAAGACGTGTAGTTCATCATCGCTTTATTCCAGCCTGTTCACCTTCAATGTCAACGTCAGGGATTTTATTTCATCTTAATAATTCAGACAGGCAGAAACTCTTCTTGACATTTTTACACAAACATTTACCTTCCCTCACCACTGTTTACTTTCAATGTTTGTCATGTATATTTGTGAAGAATTAACCCTTTAGGAACTGAAGCAGACTGATGTTTGAAGCTTTATGTGAAATATTCTTGTCAGTGAAATGTTATATAAATTATTATACATGCAGATTGTAAATATATAACGACTCTGTTTGTGTGTTTATGATATAAAATCCTTAAATTGTAGATGTTTTTGTGGCGATGTAGACTCGATAGAACGCAGCAGCAACATATGAGTGTTATTTTCTTCTGTACAGCCCGCGTGTCTCATCAGTGTACACTTCACCCTCTGCATTATGCAATTATAAACACTGCTACGCATTCATTTAATATGTAACTGTGTCGTTACAGCTGTATACTAATAAAGATATTCATGTTAAATTAATGCAAAAGCTCAGATTATTGACGTCCATTCATTATTCATGATTTATTCATGTTACTTTGCATATCATTAAGAGGAATATCATGTTATATAACCCTCAGTAGAAGCTAAAATGTAAAACAGTTTGTCCTTCATTTGGTGCAAGAAACAACATGTTCATCTCGGCCACTAGAGGGCTGAAAGAGTTTGCTTTTTAAACCAACAGGAGCAAATGTCTCTATCCTTCTCACTGTTTAAAGACATCCTTTGAAATATGATTCATGGTGTTGTGGCAAAAGCACACTCAGAAACGATTTCTAGATATGAGATGAGAGTTTGATTCTGTTTGGTGTGTTGTAACAGCTGCTAACATAAAACAACACAGGCTCCAACTTGACTCGAGCTGTCGTAAATACTTTTAATAACAGTCTAATCCTATTGATCCTGCCCCGCCATCCTCCCTGCCTTGCAGCATCGCATCCTTAATCCCATACTGTCTTACTTTCACTTCATGTGAACTATCCTCTCAACAACTGTCCTCCACAACATCCCTGATGTCACTTTAGGGACAATATTCTCTTATTTTTGGTCGACAAATTAACGAGTGGCTGTAGTAACCATCACACGAGTATCCTCCATTAACGAGATACTTTAATTTTTTTCTTGCAATCAGCTGATGAATTCGTTTGGTATTATAATTACTGTCAGGAACACACTCAACTCGTTTGGTTTTGGGATGAGGCCAGTACAGTGACGAGTTATTTAGGCGATGAGTTCATTACAGGTAACTCCCAGATTACTTGGAAGTAGATGTTTAGATGTCTATCAGTTGTTAGCAGCTCCACCAAAGAGACATCCATCCATCCGTCATCTATACCGCATATCCTGGTCAGGGTTGCAGTGGGCTGGAGCCTATCCTAGCTGTCACTGGCCGAGAGGCGGGGTACACTGATTGATCTCCAGTCAATCACAGGGCTGACACATAGGGTAGACGACCTTTCACACTCACACTCACACCTACAGGCATGTTAGAGTCACCAATACTAAGTACTACTCTGTTTGGACTTTATTTAGACTATTTGTTTATAAGTAAATGACCTGAGGTCGAACCCTACTCTCTCAGGCCTCAGTGAACCTTGATGATATTTGTTCTGTCTCTGATGGATCCATAGTACGCAGCCTCTGCCAAGACTTACGTGTAAGTCCACCTGTCATAATAGTCCCTCCCTTATTACGTGTCTATAGGAACAAGTTTGCTGATCAGACACTGGCCTGCTTTCCAATTGGCCCCTGGACTTTAATAGGATCCCAGGGACTCTGTGTGGGGGGGGGATTATGGCTCCAAACTCTCGACTTTGGCCAGTCTCTGTGTCCTCCAAACATGGCTACAGCGGTTTAGGGGGGCGCTGCACATGCATCCAGAGGGGCGCCATCAAAAGAAAACTTCGGATTAAAGAGGAAGACATCACTGGTTTCCGCTTAAAGGGGGGGCTACTGGGGTACCAAGCAACTTGAGGGAAGAACCTGTCATCTCTGAAAATAAGGAATATCCATTTTCTTCCATACTTGTTTTTTTTAAATATAAATTCTCTCACTTTACACGTTTTCCTGCACAGATTTGGATTCTAAAAAACTTTTTGGGACAATTTCAGCATACAAGTGAAAACTTCTGGATTATCCTCTGAAGTCGACCGTGTCCTTTACCGTCTAAGGGATCTACCTGCTTATCCCCTCCACCTGGAACAACTTAGATGAGCTCAGCCTGCTAATAACTCAACAAACAACAAGTGCAAGGCCTGCAGAGACTCCTTACATGCAGCTGGCCTCCTCTGGATTGACACTCACATTTTTTAACAGAGTTTACTGAAACAACTCTCCTCTCCTGCTCCCTTTTCTTTTTGTCATACTTTTCTCTCTGGTCTTTGTGTTAACCGTTGCATGGTTTTGAGCCATGGTGCTGCTGAAGATGAAGTTCACCCAGCAGCGGCGGGTGCGTCTGGCTCAGGGCCTGTGGCTGCTGTCGTGGCTGGCAGTGATGTGCGGGACCTTCGTCTTTTGTCTGGGGGTTTACCTTAAGACGGAGCTGCTGCGTAGGGACGAGGTAGTGAGCGGGAAAAACACACACAAATAACAGACCATATCTGAAAACAGTGTCATGAATCACACAAACATGACTTTATTTACTTAATCTTTTTCCTTTGCTTTTGTTTTTAGCTGTGTCTGCTGTGCAAACACAAAGCACACAAATAAGAGAGAATATTCACTCGCTGACACATGCGGATGTAGTGTGCTAAATTTCTTTGATAATTATCAACATTTTCTTCCGAAGCCACTGGGGTTAAATGTGTATCGAATTTGGGTCACGTGACAAGCATGTAAAGGTCACGACCTCTGCAGGACTGATGCATTTGTTCAAGCCAAATGGCCATTGTGCTGCATTGATCACTGATTGATTTGGATAGGTTAGATGCACTGATATCCAGTGTGCTGCAGAGGACGGCTGCAGGCCATGAACACATGCCTTCAGATATTTATTGATCTCCTGTGAGATAGCTGAGCTCCATAATCTCTTAGTTGCACAGCTCAGTGTTGAGATGGCTCAGGTGGATGAAAAGCAATAAACACTTGAGTTGTGAAGAACATAGTAGTGTCAGGACGTGAAAGAATCTTACAGACAAACAAGAGTTTCGTCCTATTTTGTACTTGTTAGACAAATACATCATTGAGACAGTTTGTTTGCACTTTACTCAATGAACTTTTACGGATGATCAACACAACTAATAGTTCGACATGGAGCGGAAATGATTTCCCATTATATCCTAAATTATTATTTCAGGGTCGATAGATAGCACAGGATGGTAATGTTAGAAGGTGGCACCACTGGGCTGCTTTTAATGGTAATTTTAAAACAACAAAGTTGCTTTTTCACAGCCGACAGACTTTTGAAAAGTCAGCCAATAATAAACCCAGTCCATAATGGACTTTTGCTGTGAGCAGGGCAATAAATTAAATTGTCATAATATTACCATAGTAGCCTTTGCATCAGCAGCTAATTGAATCACTTGGCTGCCAAGGTCCTCCTCAGAGCAGATAAGGCTAATTGAATGCAGGATTATTACCTGTGAAAGTAGGTAAAGAAAAATGACTAAGTGACCTGTAATTGGCGGCTGAACTTGTGTGCTGCTGCTTCTCTCTTTGACTGTGCTCTTCCTTTCTCGAGGTGATGGACAACGCAGAGATCCACGTGGTGCCCAACATCCTCATGATGGTGGGCCTGGCATCCATCGGCACCAACTGGGTTGCCAGCCGCGTGTGTCAGGACTCCTTGGACGCAAGCCGCTTCCCACGTTGGAAGGCTTTCCTGCTGGCTTGGTTCGTCGTGGCCACACTGCTCTGTTTTCTGCTCGTCGCTGTTGTGGTGCTCAGCTACGCCCTGCAGGGTCGCCTGGAGGAGTCTCTGAAGGTGGGATCACTCGGTTGGGTAATGATTGGGGGGTGGTAGAGCAGGTGTCAGGATCAGGATCAGGACAGAACACCTGCTTCCCCTTAAGTTTGAAAGAGACTGCCATCTGTCTGAAATGAAGGATGACAAGGGTAGAGTCTAGGACGGTTGGGACAGAGAGGAAAGGCTGGATTAAATTCCTGCAGACTGTGCAGCGGGTCCAAATAAGAACAAACAAAAAAAGAAACTTGACAGGAAAGAAAAAGATGCGCATTTCTCAGCGCTCAAGAAAAACATGCACCGTGTTGTGTACTCTTGTACCTGTAAATTCAAATACAGATGTTTAGCCAAGTTATAATGAGGGATTGGAGCACTCGCCTTTGTTTAAATGTTGCACTGCAACCAGAAAAATCAGCCTAGAGAGTCAGAGTTTTAGTGTCTTAGTCTCTCATATGTCTGTCTGCGAAAGAAAGAAACAGAAAACAGCTGCAGTTTTGACATACAGCGCAGTAACAACTTCCATCTCTTTCTCTCGTCTCTCTCTCTCTCTCGGCTGTCAGGTGGGCCTGAGGAATGGCATTCGCTTCTACAAGGACACAGATGTGCCGGGCCGCTGTTTTCAGAAAGAGACCATCGACAGACTGCAGATGGAGTTTCGCTGCTGTGGAAACAACAACTTCAAGGATTGGTTCGAAGTTCAGTGGGTGAGCAACAGATACCTGGACTTCACCTCCAAGGACGTCAAAGAGTGAGTGCATCAGACACAATACAGAGACGAGCAAACTGTGACGGATGGTGGAGAAACTGGGCTCGTGAGGGGTGTAGAAGAAAAAGCAAATTAGTGAATTGAGGATTAAATGAATGACGGATAAGTAGACTTCACATCCATAAAGGTCAAATAATATGTAATAGAGGACGGATGGAGGGATGCTGGGAGAAAAGGAATGGCGTGAAAGTAGTGAGAGTGTATTAAAAATAGATCTGGCCTTTACTTTTGAAGAGAGAGGCTGAAGTGGATGGAAAAGGTTGTTCATGAAGCAGGCAGGGAAAGGTTAGTCAAAGATGAAATAGGAGAAAGGAATGAATTAATAGAAAGATTGTGACATGATTACACTCATATGAAGTCACTGCTTATTTCTCACTTATGTTAAATGAGTATTAGGCTCAAATTAAGGCCGTTGATCTCTCTGAATGTAACAATTTCTGTACTTTACCTCCAATAAGTCTCGTTCTCTCTGTCTCCAGTCGTATCCGGAGTAACGTGGACGGCCGTTACCTGTTGGACGGAGTTCCTTTCAGCTGCTGTAACCCCGCCTCCCCTCGCCCCTGCCTGATGTACAGCCTGACTGATAACGGGGCCCACCACAGCTACGACTACCAGTCGGAGGAGCTCAACCTGCACAGCCGCGGCTGCAGGCAGGCTCTGATCGACTACTACATGGGCCTGATGAACTCAACTGGTCCTGGTGTGCTGTCAGTCATCCTGATACAGGTGAGATAAGACAGAAGAAGAAAATCAGAGGCAGGGAGTTCATCGATGTGATTTTGCTTTTAATTGAGTGAATATAATCCTGTGATGTTTCCTCCTGCAGGCCCCTGTCACAGTGTGGGAAGACTATTTTACATGTCTCTAAATTGCACGCACACACACGCACACACAAACCCACATCATTTTAAATAATGGTTGTCCACTGATGCACACACTGCCATGACAACCGACAGAAAGCGAACCTCAGTGACACACATTGATTTCTGTCTTATGATGAACATGTACTTTCCATCCTTTGCCAAATAACAGTATTGATGTCACATTCTCTTCACATAGAGAACAACACCTCGGGCTGCAACAGGACGCTTGAACACATGTTAAACAGAGCTTCATTACACATCGCCCACAGCTCATCAAACAATCTATACGTTTAAATGCAGCAGGTTGGGATGGTGGTTTTTCTGTAGGGGATGTATCGCTGCCACGTGAGGAGTTAACAAGGTCTCAAGCTGAGCTGTAGATCACATCTGTTTCTCAGGCGAAAGTCAAAACCTGCTTTGAATCGTGTTGCCTGAGATCAAACGAATCATTGAAGAGGAGGCACAAGCAAAAAATATAATTGGTTGCACAGCTCTGTGTCAGAGCAAATCTATTTTGCCTTATTTGTGTCATAGTTTGGATATCAAAGTTTGTCATTTTTGTTTGAACTTCCAGGTTTACACTCAAAAATGCAGACATTTACCTTGACCTTTAACCTTAATATAATGATTTATAATTATTAGGAGTTATACATTCACAGCGTCTTTTTTTGTTTGTTTTGCAACTTATCTGAAAGAAAGGCCCATAGTAGAAAACTACGGAAGCCCTAAGCTGACAAGTTATTTCCTGTTGCTTCCTCGAGATCTCGACTTATTTATCTCGATATCTTGAGAAAACAACGCTGCACCAACATAAACACAAAACAAAGATAGAAATAGGCTTAACTTAGCATGGCATGTCGTGGTCTGACCTCTCACAGTGACCAGCCTATTATTTTGTTTTCCAGATCACCAGAAAAAAACCAGAGATAATGAGATAATTCAGTCCATTATAATGGGTTATTACAAGATAACGAGATACATAAGTCAAGATCTTGAGAAAACACGCAGAAATTACTTGGTTTCCCAAGAACACAGAGTAAATGAAATGTATGGATGCATGTCCGCTTAGGGCTTCCGTAGTGTTCTACTTTGGGCCTTCCTTTTACATAATTTGAAGGTTATGGGCAATGTCTGCGTTTTTTCGAGTGTAAACCTGAAAGTTTAGACAAAAACTAAAAACTTTGATGTCCGCTCAGGGCTTCCGTAGAACACAAATGAGAAGATAAAAACCTTTTTCCCTTCACTAACACACACAATCATTTTCACACAGTCCCTAACTCAATATGCCATAAAAGTGTGAATGTTTTTGACATTGACTTGAATTGACTTCATCTTAACTTCATGCACGTAATCCTGCAGCAAAACATAATTATTGATAAAGTCTTGTTTAACCTTCCATGCACAAAATATTTGCGAATCACTTATGAATTAAAATTAGAATCACAAAATATCTGTCACAAGATAATAGAAATTTGTCTTTGAGGTGTTGTGATTTAACCTGATGGACGGATGTAACAAAGATGATACTTCTCTTCAGACATCAGCCCATCGAGCCATTTTAGAATCTAATTAGACGACAAACACTGCATGCTGACTCTGATTTTAAACAGCATCTTTATTATTTCTTTCTGCACAGATGTCCGTGATTCTGAGCCTGAGGTACCTGCAGACAGCTGTGGAAGCAGCCATGGCTCTGGAGGACCCGGAAGGTGACAGTGAAGGTTACATCCTGGAGAAGGGTTTGAAGGAAACCTTTGAGGACCTCAAAGTCAAGGCCCTAATCTTGCTCAAGTTCGGCCAGGTTAACCCCGATGCCGAAGAGTCCCCTGAGGCTGCAGACGCCGAGAAAGCTGCTGATAACACCACGGAAAAGGCTGCTGCCACTCCTTCCAGCTAGAGGGGAAATTACTTAAAACATGAGCTGAGGAAGAAGGGATGCGGGGGGAGGGAGGGTCTGAGGTTTCTTGGTTGGTAGCGGGTAAAACACCTGTTGGGTTTTGACATGTTAGGCTTGATTTACGCTCCACCAATTCAGCAGCTCCCCCCTCGCATAAGGCCAAAAGATGGCAAGAAATCCTGTCAGGTGCTGCACAGACACCAAACTAACATCTCCTCGGTGCAGGGCCTCACGAGTAGTACTTTTTGTTGTAACTAGAAGAGAGTAAGTTCAGTTTAAAAGTGTGTAGAGTTACACATAAAGACACTTTTTTAACATGTAATGACAGCTGGTTCAAGTTTTGCAAAGTCACAATCACCTGATGGTAAAGTGCATCCCATTCGCTCTGTATTATTCGTCTCACAGCTGTAGAGTTTGTACCAAACTGCGATGAAATGCTTAGGAATGTGTTAAAATGGCAACACACATGAATTATATATTAAAGGTAGACGTTTTTAACTGCTTTTTATTGTCGGCTTTCTTTTGTACATGATGGAAGAAGCTATTCTGGGTTATCTCAGTTCGGCAAGGACAGTTGGATTAAATGTGTGTGTGTGTCTGTGTGTCTGTGTGTGTGTGTGTGTGTGTGTGTGTGTGTGTGGTGCCCTATATGAAGCTGTCATCTTGTCTATTCCTGCAGCTCTGAAACAATCTGATAATCCTGGTGTAGTTAATCCCAGAACTGCTGCACAAGCATCATTGAGAGCATACAGGAACACACTCTGTCGCACAGGGACAATGCAGCACACTTATACAACATGTACATTTATGAAGCAAAACAGGTTTTTAATGCTTTTATTTGCGAAGAATACATCATGGTGCTCTGTCCTAGCTTATATCCATGTGTGCTCATTATTCACAAATAAAACTCTATCCCAGTATGAGGTCCATGAATGTTTTATTTTTATCATAACAAACAAACACGATTTCATGTTCTTTAATTAGCTATAATCCACAGGTAGCATGAGGTGATAATTGACATACAGTTATTCACAAACATATTTTTAACAGTGAGTTCTGACAAATTTAAGTAATATTATTATAGGCTATTATTTAAGTGGAGAGAAGACACTCTATCATGAACCAATGTGTCCACAAGATAGTGGGCTAAGCTACCAGCTTGTACAAATACAACATTCAAAATCATCTACAAACCATCTGTATTAGATATTGAGATAGAAAAAGATGCATGTGATACATATGACCCAAGAACTAGAATAAAGGACCGTCTCTGCAACACGACAAATGCTCCAGGCCGAAAATTGATAACATACCCTGGTTTAGGCCTACATGCAATGATGTTAAATATTTCATGGATAATTTGAATACAAACATTTCAGATTATTTGGGGAAAATATCATAGTCACACTTATAAGTGGAAAAATTGTAACCCCTCTTTTGCAGTGTTCTTAAATCACTTTGCCAACTACTATAAGTCGATGAAATACTTTTACTTAAAAAAATTAATGGAAAGGCTAAAAAACTCTATTCATCTATATGGTTTTGTAATAGCTATTTGTATTAATTAACACACTGTATATATTTGTGCTGATCTTCCCTAACTTGTTTTGTAAATTTATTTGTGTTTAATAAATAAAAATAAAATAAAATGATTCAGACCGCCTTTTTTAAAAATAGTATTCTCTATACCAGAAGTGTAACACCAAAACAAAAGTAGAGCTGCTTAGTTACACTTCCCCCTTTGTTTTGTTCAGAGAATAATGATTTAATGCATATTTTTTAAATAAACAGATGGGAACATTAATTTTAAACCACCACTAGAGTTCGCTGTTGCACAGTACTTGAATTGGGTTAAAAAGACACGACAGCTCTGACAACCATCAGTCAAAACCTTCGTAATTTTCACGGCATAACCAGTAAGTTATTCTTGAGAAATAACTGTGGCTCTGAGTGGGTTTCTTGTGGAGATATTACCGCTTTAGGAAAATATTATTCACGAATGGAACAGCGTGTTTAAATTCCTGTTTTGAAATGAATGCAAACATTTCCATGCAGCCATTTTTACACATATGCCTGTCATTCATTCCACTTGATTCGTGTGTAAAAATGAGGCCTTTTTCAACGAAGCCTGGATCTCTGCACTCTAAACCCAATGTACTCTTTGACATTTTTGCGCATTTTCAATCATTCATTGTCTGTTATGAGTTCAGAGAGAATTAGCCGATGTGGTGAGGGCGTCTGCACACACAAAACGCAACATGTGCTTTTTGAAAATTCCGGTGTGGTTTTGCAATGAAACTAACTGACAAACAGTCAGAGAGAGGAAGAGACTGCAGCGAGGTGGAGGGAGGGGAAGGGCCGCAGAAATGTCAAACTACTTCACTTGACGCAAGATGGATTCTCCTCTCTTTGATTCATTACATAAACGGCGTTGATAATACTTTTAATTAGCTGATGTAGTGTTCCGCAGCTCTCGTAACACAACAATGGAGTCCAACATTATGGAGATAATAGAGGCTTTCATGGACAGTGCGTTGGCGCAATGGGTACGTCATTTATCATTTATCATTTATCACTTTCAGTCAGAGAAAAGGTTATCATTTGTAGAGGCAGAAAGAGGAGAATAAAACTTGTTATTGTGTAGAAAGTGTGTAGAAACCTGCCTGATACAGTAAACTGTGCTGCAGTAAACCTTATGTCAGGCTAACTCAGGTCATAACTACCTATGGCATAGTATTTGTCATTTAGAAGAGCATACTCTCCATCTCTGTTTACTTTAATAAACATAAATCTGTTGAATGGAGCAAATGGCTGCCTGGATACTTCTTTGGCATTGTGTACAACAAAACAAACACCCTACTTCTCCTTTTGGCAGCTTCCCTTGTCTCTTAATGACCAGCTTTTTTCTCCTGGCATTGACACTTCCGTGTCCTTGGGCTGTTTCTGATTTGAAAACAATACACAGTTATCTGCTGTTTGTATAGTCTGTTGAGGATTTGTTGCGTTTGTAACAGGCGGAATTTCCAGCTGGGGTTTCCACATGGGAAACCAATCAGCTCAGGGGGATTTATTTCCCCTTCTGGTCAATGAACATTGTTTACGACAATGCGATACTGTGCTGAACCTTGTAGGGATATTCTCTTTATTGTTGTCCTCTTCTAAAGAGGGGTCAGAGGTCAGGTTCAACAGCCTGCAGCCTGCACAGGTTTAGTGTTTGCTCAAGGGCACTTCAGCTGGGCGGTTGTTCATCGGCATGAGAGCTTTCACCCTGCTTCACATATGTTGAAGGACATCCACTGCAGCAGCTCCACTCTGCCACCCGATTTAGCCTCTCGATCAGGGTCTCGAGCTGCTCTTCCTCACCTCATGAGCTGAACCAAATTGAGCTTGTTGCTCTGTTTACAGACAGTGCAGTTTTTAGAAGGGGCAGGTGGGAATAAAGCTCATTATATTGCCGTTTGCATTGGCACAGCTCCTTTTAGGAGGGAGGGAGACCTTGGCTGCGGTCCTGCTTGGCTGCCTGTCACTGTGAAGTGCTTCCCAGTGTGAGAGCACAGATCCCACCTGTCCAGACAGGTGCTCCGACTCAAGTGGCTTCCTGCACTACAAAAATATTTGCAGTTCTCCATGTCCCTCCTCTCCCTCTCTCTCTCTCTATGTGCCCCTACTTTCTGTTCCTGTCTCTGTCGTCCTCCTCCTTTACCACCTCCTGCTACATGCTTACCTTCATACTCACAGGACGATTCCTCCCCGTCTCTTACAGGTACAGCTGTTTGAGAATATGGTGGAGAGAGAGGATGGTGTCTCGCTCTACAGCCAGTACATGGAAGTAAACTCAATTACCCAGAGTACCCGGGACCGCTACATGAGGCTGACCAACGGGATTTTCCTCAATGAGGTCATGAGGGTCATGTAAGATTGATCAAGCCTTTCTTGCTTCATTGCTCTGCTGCCGTGCATTGGCTCCAATAGATGTGACAGCTTAAATTAAATTAGCGTTAAGAACACGCAGGGATAACTTCCTGTCAGTCATTATGTAAAAATACAAATATAGCCATCTGAAGGGCTAATTTACTGGTATTTGTGAGGAAATTGGATGAAGAAAATCAAGAAAAATTGAACCTTGTAGTTAATAGAAAAATTGTCCTTGGCTTTTTATTTTTAATCAAAAAAACGAGGAAACCTGTAACCCAATATTCAGTTTAACTCAGTTTTGAGGGACTACCCATAAAAAGCTTTAAAGATGAGACTTGCTTTTTAACCGTGCAGAGGCATGTCTCGAGGGAATCTGTCCTTCACTTTGGTTCACACTGGAAGATGTCGGAAGCTTCTGGATGGTTTTCTATTTAAAGAACTGTACAGACATCCAGGGTCCTGAATGGATGAATGCTGCTTTCAATTCTGGGTTTTTAATGAAAACTCTCAACAACTATTGAATGGATTGTCATAAACTATGGAGAAGAAATTCATGTCCTTCTCAAGAAGAATTTTATATACCTTAACTTGTAATCTAGTGCCATAAACTGGTTAAAGTTTTACCTTGTCAAATTCTTCGTTCACGAAAACCAATGGCGTTATAAAATGTGATTAATATTTATAACATTCCCTACTGTATTCTCACATTGTTTCTGCAACCTGTGTGAAACGGTTGCATTAATGTATGATCCATTCTTATTTGCCACTAATTACGCTGAATCATGATATGGGGTTCTGCATGTGGACGAGCCTGTTACTTATGTCTGCTGAGTTTCTTATCTTCTTGTTCAATTTTCAGCAGAACAAAATCTTTTCTCTCTCAACTGGCGAGACAGATCTCATCAGCATTTGCCGAACAGCTGATTAATTTGGCCCGACCTAAGCCGCGTTATTTCAATAAATAATTGCATGTCGATTCTCGCTGCCTGTTTCTCAGGCTCATTAAAATTTTATTCACTCGCTGCTTAAATGCACTGTTGCATACGGATGTCTCATCTAGACCGATGAGGTGCTGGGCTGTTTGTTCAAGCTGCAGTTAATTCACCGCCGTGTCTCCTTTCTGTGTTTGTCTCAGAGACCCGAACCCCAAGGTGGAGCGGCTGTACGACAGCGAGAGACAGGATCACATGCTGAAAGTCCAGAACTTTTCCATTTTAAATCGCCACCTCAGAGCCTTCTACCAGGTAAGGGGGGAGGAGGGGGAGATGAAGCTTTTAGATCAGCTCATCAACAGGGAAATCAGGAGTGATGCTCTAAGAGTCAACAGAGCATGTACAGCAGGTTTTTCTCAGTACATTACCACTCTCAAGTAGATGAAAGCCACTGAATGTATAATGAACAGTCCATTTACACACTTACAATGTTTTCTGATTACTGAGATAGAATTTGTCTCTTTTAGCTTTATTATACTGCATTTTACGACTTTTTAAATTTGACTAAAGTAGGCCCACATCTACTTTTGAAATAAGATCTACTATAGATAACTTTTGTTTTTTGTAGAGCTTTTTAAAAATTAGCCAAAAATTGAATCAACAGAAGAAATCTCCAGATCTTGCATGTCATGATGTTCTCTATTAGAGCTCTAAAAATATAAGTAAGTGGACCTGGAATGGAGATTTTTGTTTCAGCAAACTATTTCCATGATCAACAATGATTTTTCAACTACCAAATATCCAACAATTTTAATTTAAATCTGCATTAAAGCAGCACTTATCAGTATTTTTATGCTAAAAATTGATCCAAACGCTTTGTGTGATGTGACGGGCAGGTGCTTCGGGATAGAACAAGCCTGGCATCACCAGACAATGCTACCACTCAATTAATTTTTAAGGGATATTATCAACACGCTCAGACCAAAATGTGTCTAGACGTTACTATCAATCAGTGACAAAACGTGTCATGCAGCAGTTGGTTGCTCGGCTAAGTAGCTCAACATCCAATTCATATTGCTTGTAGTTCAACTTAATACACAGTTTTTGCGTGACATGAATTTACAGCACTTACCTTTTTTACATAGATTGACCTTAGGTCCACGTTGATACCACCCTCATGTCAGTCTGTTTCCAAGGTGTTGTAGCTAGCAGCCCCTTAGCTTAGCCTGGCACCCAGACTGGACATGGTTGGAAACAGCTGATCTGAACCTCACAAAAACCCACCTGCCAGCACCTTTTAACCCAATTAACACGACATATTTTCTTTGCTTCTTTATTTACATGAAAGAAAGTGTTTCTAGAGCTTTTGAAGTAAGAGTGCAAGAAATAGCACCCTGTAAAGCTACAACTCATCATATTTATAATTAGCCTTAAAAGGAATGAAGAAACAGGTAATGTGTGAAATTGGGAACTTTAAATGTGTTGGTTAGCAGTTTTTATACTTTACCTAAGAGAGAGTTACCTGTTTCTCCCTGTTTTCAGTCTTTATGCTAGGCTAATGGCTGAAACCTTCAGCTTAGTGAAACCTAGACAAAGTTTAATTGGATATTTTGAGACCTTGTCAAACTGTGGTATTAACATGTCGGCTGTAAGGCAAGTGGTTTCGCAGAGAGTTTATACTGAGGTAAACCTGACGGTGATACACAGTCATATGTAAATGGTCTGACTCGAGCTCCATCTGATGTGTTTTAGAAAAATGTTTCTAGTGGCCCCCTTCACTTTCTGGAGAAAAAAGTGTTTTTGAAAAACACTGGCGTAATGACTTTTCAGTGGATGGACTAGAATGACTCGCAGCTCATTATAAATAGAAATGTCTTTTTATGAACGCTGAAATATTTTTCTAAAACATAACTCAGGGCCACACCAAATGGCAGGGGAGAGGGGGTGATGGAGGCGGGCTGGAGGAGCAGTTGTCTAGCTGTAAGGTAGTTATAACAGAGAACAAGATGAAGCTCAACAGCCAGTCTCAACACACGAATATTTCGCCTCCGGAAAGCGTAGAAAGTTTGAAGTGTTTGCGAGGGGTGATGGAGCATTTGTACAAAATAGAAGATGAAACACAGAAAAAAGTCCATCCTCAGAAGACACGTCCTTGCTTATTATCAGGCAAATGGGGTGAGAAAACACGGAGGAGCGGCGAGCTGAGTTATTTTGCTGCAGTGGTGGTTTGGGTAATAAGAATCTATCAAGCAGCAGTACCATGCATAGCATAATGTGCGATGTAGAAGCCTGTGGCATTAGAGGAAATGACACAATTGTTTCCCCGGAGGATGATTCAAAGGCCTCTGTTCTCGGCAAAGAAAACCTCCCCGAGCAGCAGTCAGGTGGACTGAACATGCACTGCAACGCTTGTCACACAACATAAGAACACGAGCCTACAAGGTTTCACTTCCTCATTTTCAGTGAATCACTAATGTCCCTTGAAAGCTCACAGCAGCACAAAACACTGGTGATAATTGGGAAGCTCGTATCAGCCGGTGTTATACCGGGTGAACTCAGAATAGGCTCCACTGTAGCTGTGGACGTTTAGTTCCACTTTGGTCACGGTTTTACTTCTCGCTGTCTTTTTTTGACACTGTTTTGCTGTGTCTGTGTTAATGTGAGTGTGCCGAAGATACAGTGGCTGTGCGTGTGGTTAGCTTAAGCCACGACAACAGTCTGCAGGCTCAGTGTTAAACTTTCTCTGCTGTGACCTCAGTTTCTTTCATACATTCCTTCTCTTCTCCTCTCAACATTGTGCTATTCTAGTCAAGTATGTTCCTTTTCTTTACCTCTCCTCTACTGAATCCTGTTAAGTGTATTACATTCTGCTCAATTCATCCTGTCAGTGCTGTGGCTCTATTACAGGTGGTTTATTCTATTGTAGCTGCTTTACTTCACTGTACCCTGTGTGTTGTCATTATTTTCTTTTCTTTTTTGTTTATTTTAATGGGAAAGATAGAAGCTCAGTCTGACAAAGTACGGACACTGGGGCTGGTAGCTGTACAGGAGCCAGTTGATTTGCTAGGCACTGTCGAGGTGGGCACCGAATTCTCCAACTGCTCGGGGTGCTCGTTCGTCCATCTATCCGTTAATGCACATCCATAGAGTCCTGTTTGTGCATGAGTGTATTTCGGGCCTATATGTGTGTAGCTCATAACGACGTCATTATCTGTGTAGACCTGGCGGTTGTTATCAAGCTGCTCTGCTCCTCAAGCTTGCGTGTAGCTAGCTAGCACAAGATGGACAGGTTTTTGACAACAAATATACTGAAGGAGCATATTTTGTAGCATTGTCTGTGGGTTTGGGGGTCCCCGGCCAGAAGCTAATGCTGTTTGGGGGGCCTTGGCATGGAAAAGTTTGGGAACCCCTGTTGTAGACTATTCTGTTTCTTCTCTTTTTTATCTCTCCCCCATCCCCCCCGTAATCTTTAGTGTACCTGCTCCCTGTGTAGTGACAGTCAACTGGACTCTGCTTGCGATCACCTTTGCTACCACCACCGATGATATCCGCACAGCCCCCTTTTGTTTGTGCCATTGTTGTGGCAAACTTGCCTTTCTTGCCTTTAGGAGATCCAGCGTGTGGATCAAGCCCACGATATGCGAGCAATATCCTGACAACAAAATGAAAAAGTAGGATCATTTAGTTTTGCTAGCAATGGTCAAAACATATTAGATAATGAAAGTTATAGGGAGTCATAGCTAAACATTAGCTCAAAATAAAACAATATATTGACTTACTCTGCTGTGCAAGAACATTGTTGTTCCTCTATATGATTGTCCTTAACATGAATTGTCAAGACGGGAGGTGATTTTTAATGTCCTCTTGGTCTCAACACTCTGCTGGCAATATATTCTGGACGTACAGCAGCTTTCAAATGCGTCCTTTCTGTCGACTTCTCTCTGATATTTGGGAACTATTATTTCCCTTGGAACACCTCTCACTGTTATAGTTGAAAACGACATACTATTTACATGCCAGTGCGAAAGCTTGTTAGGCATAGCAACAGTAACCAAGGGGGGCGGGGCTTAGCGAAGGGTCAGTTCTACTCTATTCTGTTTGCTCTGTTTTACGTTGTTCTCTTCTGAATCTAACAGCCTTTAATTGCTCTGAATGAAGACACTTTCCTCTTAATGGGATTTTAAATGCTAATTCCTCCTGCCTACTAATTTATTGACCCTCTACATTTAAAGGTCTCTGTTCTCAGTAAAGCGTGACATTTTTAAGGCTACTGAACGTCCAGATGATGTTTGAATTAACATAAAAATCTACAGATTAAATCTTGTGTGTGCAGAAAGAGGTAGACAGCCCAAAAGAAACAATGGAGCTCAAACTGTCTGTGGGTAAAATGAACAGCAGCTTCAATTCAAACTTCATAGAGTGGAAATATTGATAGAAGAGATAATATTGTAGATGGTTTTCAATTCTCCTCACCACTGCAGCGAGCAGCATGCTGAAGTGTACTTCTAAATTCAAGACTTCTTTATACAAATGTCGATAATTTTCAGAGGCAGACTCACTCGGGGATAAAGGCCAATCGAATATTTTCTACTCTAAAGAAAGTTATACTTCCTCTGTGAATTAACATCAACAGACACGTTCCTGTAAATCATAGCAAAGCATAGATAATTACACACCGTGTATTACTAGTACTGTTAATCTCTCAGTTAAGCAGGGTTTATAATTGTACCAAGTGATGATGTATTAAAGACGGTGCAGGAGGGATTGGAGCGATAAGCAGCCAGTATGTATTTTGGCTGTATGAAGCTGAGGCAACTGCTCACGAGAGGACGTGAGAATGCCAACAACAAGCAGCTTTTATATAATTTCTAGTCTGGCTAATCTCATGCAGAAGTCTGTTTGGCATCTGAAAGCATGAGCTGCATGATGACCAGCACGGAACTGCAGTGGCTGATATCCTCCATGCCCTGAAGGAGCAGAAACTTCAGGTCGGCTGCACATGTGGCTGAAACTCACACACGACGGATTTTCTGAAGGGACATCTGCCTTTTTTTTTCTCACTGGACAGTTTTGCATTAGCGACAGGGAGGGCTGTAGATGTGATATTGCATCCATGGATCGCGGGAAGATGTGAACAGGCTTTCAGAACAGTTGGGAAAGTAGCTCGCCAACAAAATGTGTGGCTCTTTGACAGAAACATTTTTAATTAACAGGGGGATTGTTCCGGTCATTTCTTGGTGTTTTTCTTTAATACCAAGTAAGTAAAGTGTTAAAATATCCGGCAGATGTCTTTGCTGAAATTCCTTTAGCGAAGTCATCTGCCTGCTGCTCTGATGTTGCACTAGCTGATATGTAGGAGGAGCTGCTGGTTCTTGTTTTCGCTGCCAGTGAAGCCAGGTTTCTGGACGGGGGGAATGTCTGAGGCGTCCGCGGTCCAGATTGATTCAGCATCATTTAGAATGTGCCAGGAAATGTGTCCAAAATCTTGAAGCTGAAACTACTACTCAGTGAAATAAGCTGACCATGGTGTTGGTGGGCCTTCTGCTCGTCCTGCATCACTCCATTAACTCTATAACACATTATAAATGCTATGTTGCACAGGACCACAGCCAAATTCATCAACTGATTTTGCCGGCCTTAGAGGATAAAGTTGCCCGCAGAACGGACATTGTGATTGTCGTTTAATGACTTTAGAAATGTTTAAATTTGACTTTTCGTTTTACCTTTTTAAATTTAGTTTGAAAAACAACTTCTCTGCAATAAAAAAACACACTGCAGTGGCTCAGAAAGAAGGCGAGATTGAGCACAAAAGCATGAGTCACAAACAGGCAAGGTGAAAAGATAAGTCACTTTTACTTTGGTGAAAAGGCAGGCAGGGGTTAAACCAGGTAGGCAGCCAGATCAGGCAGACAGATCCAATAAAGGGCCGAGCAGCCGATCATAAAACCGTGGGTCAGCCAGCAGGTCAGGTACGCAGAATGAAGGCTCCAAAGCCGGCCGGTTTCACACCAGACAATCAGGCAAAGACAGATGGGAGATGGACTGGTAAATATACCTGCCCCTAGAGGCAGGTCCCGAGTCTACCTATTCAAATGTGCAGACAGATTATAAGTTAGTCTTTCTTTCATAAGGAAGTCTAACTGTTTTTGCAGGGGTTAAAGAGACCATATTTTTATATTTTCAGCTCCTATCAGATCATATTAAAGGCTGTTCCAGTGTCTTGGAGAGTGATGACAGAGAGGAGCGTCAGAAATAACAATTACCTTTGCTTGTAACGGGTTCTGGTTGTGTATGATTAGTGTGATCTTGGTGACATTGCCGCCACATTACCCACGTTATGTGTACAGTCATACCAAGAGGGCGACAATAGACACACTCCAGGGATTCAGAATTGTTTTTCAATCATCTGATTTTTTTATGTATTACATTCATACAATACTGAGCAACACGGAAATATATTAAATCTAATCTGAAGCGTCCTCGACCTGGAGGAACAAGAGAAAAGTTTCTCTTATCGGATACCTGTTCTTTGTTTACACCACAAACTGCAGGAGGCCGGTGGAAACTTTCTCTGTTTTGTTTATTCAGACTCGCTGTGGGCAGACAGACAGGACAGGCAAGCTGATCACTCCAGAATATTTTACGCATAACTCTTCAACTGTATTCTTTTCTTCAGGAAGACCTGCAGCAGTTGATACTGATGCCTCTCCCGAATGTTGCCATACTGGGGCAGGACCCCCTAACAGGTACAAGATAACAACCCGATCCTATCAGAGCCGTGTCTCTCAGGCTGCAGCAAGAAAGTAATTATACTTTATATACGAGTCCATATCTCTGCTATCAGTGAAACACATTAAGGTGATAATGATAGGGAGGATGGTGGTGGGGGCGGTGGAGATGATGATGATAATGATGATGATGACAGTTATTTCTGTGTCCTCAGAGGCAGCCGTGGAAGAGCTCAGGCGACTGCTGCTGCTTTTACTGGGATGTGCGGTGCAGGTGAGCGCACTCTCACATGTCCATCACGCTTTCTGAAGGTCGATAATGACAGCAGTGATCCTGCACACAACCAGTATTTTGCTCTGATTTTCAGTATTTTACATTTCTAGCCATGCAAGTGGCATGAATGTTATATCAAAGTAAGATTATGATTGGATGGATCATTACATTTGGTACCACAAAAGACTGATTCCTTTGATGTCCACGTGTTTTATCTGGGCCCAGATTTTTACTCATCGCACACTTCAGGTCGAGACAGAAAACCTTCTATTATAACACATTATTCTAAAAGCAAACATATGACGTATGAATTATCTGCTGTAAAGCTTATTAACCCTCATTTAGTAAACAACTCAGTCACTCTCCTTTGGCACCACCCTCAGGTCAAATTAGACACCTTTTGCCCCAGTAGTGATGAACATCCATCAGACAACGTTATCCATGGTTAATACTTTGGTGCTCATTTTCAACCAGACAACAAAAGACTCGAGGCCTGATCATGTGACTATAAACCGTGTTTGTTTTCTCCTTTTTCAGATTTCAGATTACAAAATAATTAGAAACAGAATTTTGTCGAGTTTGACTTAAAACTTTATGTATAAACCCTGAATAACAATTTAAAAAAGACATATTAAAACATGAATTACACATAACATATTTTTTATATTTTTAAGTTGGCGACTTGAACTCTCATATTTAACTGAAAGATCTTTGTCAGGGTGGTGCAGTGGTTAGTGCTGTTTCAGACAAAGTGGGCCTTTCTGTGTATCGTACATATTGCTCAATCTAGTTCACTTTCAGAAATTATGTAAATGTTTTATTTTCTTTTTATTCAGTCACATTTCTTGTAGGAAAATGGCTAGTGCTGTCGCCTCACAGCTAGAAGGTTCCCGGTTCGAATCCTTGTATTGAGTTTGCATGTTCTCTCTGGGTACTCCAGCTTCCTCCCACAGTCCAATTGGTGACTCTAAAATTGCCCGTAGGTGTGAGTGTGAGCGGGAAAGGTTGTCTGTCTCTATGTGTTGGCCCTGTGATTGACTGGCGATCGGTCCAGGATGTACCCCGCCTCTCGCCCAATGAGAGCTGGGATAGGCTCCAGCCGCCCCGTGACCCTGAACAGGAGCACGATCTTTGTCGGGCCCGCTGCAACTAATAATTATCTTCATGACTAATTTATTTATTATAGTCTTCATTAATAAAGTAAATGTTTATCCTTTACAATGTGAAATTACTGTGTGAAAACAAAAAAGGAATCATAATTTCTATTTAGGATTTGGAGAAATTTTATATTTAGCTTGTTAGAAATTAGAAAATCATAATAAAATATATATATATATATATAAAATAAAAGTGCAAGATGTGGTAAATATTTTGCATTTTGTTAAAAATGTATTGAAACGGGGCGCTGTTTAGCTCAGTCGGTAGAGCAGGCGCCCCATATACAGAGGCTACAGTCCTCGTCGCACTGATCGCAGGCTCGACTCCCGGTCTGCCGATCATTTGTGCATGTCATCCCCCACTCTCTACTCCCAACATTTCCTGTCTATCTTCAGCTGTCCTGTAAAATAAAGCCAAAAAGGCCAAAAAAATAATCTAAAAAAAAACAATGTATTGAAACAATTAACTGATTGTCAAAATAGCTGCTTTACTATTTTCTGTCAAATTCGGCTGATAGACGTTTTAAGTGGATATCACACACACACACAAACACACACACACACACACACACACACACACACACTCTGTTTAACCCTCTGTGTCTGCAGTGTGAGAAGAAGGAGACATTCATCCAGCAGATCCAGTCTCTGGACATCGAGACGCAGGCAGCCATTGCCAGCTGTATCCAGCAGGTACGTTTAAGCACAGAATTCATCAAATTAAGGGACCCCCCCTCCAAAATTTAAAAAGCATTCAGTGGCTGTCAGTGTGAGGAGATTTTATCCAGAGGAGACACCTCTGAGCGTTTCTTTGTTCCTAAGTATGATTTAGCAGAGAATTTCTTCACTGTCTGGCCTGTAGGCAGAGAAAGTGAAGCTATTATAGCTTCTATTGGCGCTTCAAGGAAATGTGAAAATGAGCTACTTGTTATTCTGCTGGCAGCCTTTGAAGGACCTCTGGGTGCCCCTTGCTGCCACCGTGGGATGGATCCTTCACCCTTTCTGTCCACCTCTCCACCTCCACTCCTGTCACATCATCCTCTCTCCTTCGTCCCCTTTTCCGTCATTCTGCGCTTCCTCTCCAATAAAGCCGAAATGCCAAATTGTACTCTTTTAGAAAATACCTCCCGTGAATAATTGCCTGCATTATAAAAACAGCGTGTTGCATACCAGCGTGTCTGAATTACAGTAACAGCATGAAGCCCACAAGCCTTTCGGTGCCAGGTTTCTCAGCCTCATAAATCACAGGTGAGAGGTGGTCGTCCTGCGTGGATGGATGCACACCCAGCTTGCTGTTCTTATGCTTTCCACCCGAGGCCATTTCTAACCTGTCCACTTGATCATTAGCTTTCCACGCATTAGTCAGGCATCTTTGGACACACTTCACGAACAGATACACCCCCCAAAGAAATGGTCTTTTCTGCTGAACGTGGATGCATTTCTGCTTTGTATTCAAACTGCCTTCACACTGCCTGCATAGATTGTCCCCAGATCTGCCGTTCTGTGTCCCAGAGCCGCATCGATCTTATCATAGAGACCTGAGAATCTGTCCTTGCTGCAGGTGACTCAGGATCCTCGCATGGTGCTGCCGCTGAGGTGGGAGGAGCTGGTGGAGGTTGAAGGTGACGACTTACAGCTGGTGTTCAGCTCTATGGCCAAAGAGATCCAAAGCCTGCTGGCTCAGAGAGATACACACCTGGAGGTAAACATCTACGCATAATAGTCTGAGACTTTAGAAAAAAATGATTTTCTTTCTTGTCAAAAGTGATAAAAACCTTGATACCACTCTCATGTCTGGTTGGTAAATACAAACTAAAACTCTTTGTTGGAAAGGGCAGTAATTCCCCAGAGTCAGTTTGAAGTTTCCAGGCAACAGTTACTGAAGCCAGCCAAAAGGTAGCTCGGCATAAATAAAATACTTCAGTTTTTTAAATAATAATAAGAGACATTCATCAGACAGAATATTAAAGAGGGGGTATTATGCTGTGTCACATTTTATGCGTATATATAATGTTACAATGTTGGAATGTCCAGACTAAACGTGCGTGAAGTTTCAAATCTGTAGGTCAAAGTATGTTGGAGTAATCCCCAGGCTTCTCAGCTCAGTCTGCTGTGAATGCCAGGTTTCACACAGTTTTTTCTACACGCTCAGCAGGCATCGGAAAGCTGGCCAATCAGAAGAAAGCTGGCTTGTAGGGGCGGGGTTTCTTAAAGGGAGAAAGCTGACTGAGTCGTTTCAGACAGAGGCTATATGAGGGCCTGCACAGAGTTTTTTTTAGCTGTATATGGTCCTAAGCTACTCCACAGGTATCATAGAGTGAAATATGAAGCCTGCAATTAGCATGAATTTAAGTGAGCTCCATGAGTGCTTGTACACTGATTTTCATACATTCGGTGTGAGCAAGGCAAACTGTTTCCTTGTTTTCAATCCACGACGCTTGTGTTGATCTTCTTGTATAAATATTTGCAAGAAAGCAAATAAGTATACTTCTCAAAATGATGCTCAATTGGACAGGAAGTGAGACTGATTCACTTTCACTATAATTTGCTCTTAAACTGTTCAGACAGATGGAGACACATCAGGGTAGAGTGCACATATACCATGATTTTTTACAGATGACATAAATTATTGAAGTCTGTTAAGTCCTTTGGGTCCTCAGGGTGGTCCAGTGGTTTAAGACACATACCATTAAGAATCCTGCTTGGGACCTTCGCTGCATAAAATCATGTCTGACATTTATGTATGAGACCTGTGCGATGTTTTCCATTACTGCAGCATGAGAAAATTATATTTATCTTTATGTCAATATAAACAACTTACAAACAACTCAAATTAATTAGAAATAAGGACATGCATAAGTAAGTACAGCACTTGCTTCATCAGGGCTTAATTGTGTCACAGATTTGATCAACATTTTATAACCTATGCCGCTTTAGATCTCTTATTCAGTTTGTAGCGGTTATTCGCCGCTCACACTCAAAGCTGATATTAACATGGCATCTTGAGTGAGCAGGCTGTGGGATAGATTTAATTTAATAAAAACAAGTACACTGTTGGATTTAAGTTTGACATAAGAAAAGATTTGTTGGTCCATGAAAGTTTATGAACAATAATAGAAATAGAAATAACTGCAAAATACACTTCATGTCAGCGGAGTAATGAATAGTGGTCGGAAGTCTTTGGCGCTTAGACTCTGATGATGGAAGGGTGTCGGCCCTGAGCAGCAGCGAGATGTATCCCCCCATGGAGTCCAGACACTGGGGGTGGAGGTGTTGATGATGTCTTATGAGGCTGATGAGATGATGGGAAGACTGGGCGGTGGTGGGGAGGCGAGGGGTCGCTCATGACGATGGCACGAACTGAAAACAGTAACAATATGATAGGCGAACAATGAGGGTGTGTTGCAGTGCTGTTGGACAGATGTGCGCAGGTGATGACTGCAGGAAAATAAGAGTGAGCATGCCTGAGGGGAGTGTGAGCAGAATGATATGAACGATAGAACCAGCATGCAAAATATAGTCTCCCTGACTGAGCATCATTTAAAGTATTTTAGATAAACTAAGGAGAGAAGTATTTACTCTTTATATTTTCAAAACATGAAGATCCTGGTTATCGCCCCAAACATGAGCTTGTGTTCTTGACATCCGCTGAGGTTTCCACTCACATGTCTAAGCTTTATTTTGTGGAAAAGGCATATTAAAGGAATCATCTCTTGTGTTTTGACCAGTGAGTTATTCTAAACCTTTAGCTGCAACCTTGATATGAGATCAGAGCAGAACAATGTATTAGATTTTGATCAAATTATTTCCACTGACTCAAATAAGCTGTGATGAAAGAAGGGCTCACCGTGCTCTCCTTTATTAGAATCGTGTAATCAGATAAAACAGACGTTTGTATTAAAAAATATCAAGTAGAAACAAAACAGAAATAAGGGAGTTTACATTCATTTTGCGGAACAACAAATTGTTTAAAACCCAAGAGGTGTGTTAACGCTGTAATGAAACTTTATTATTCCTCATTATAAAAAATACTGTCCATCAAAGGGTTTAGAATTTAGTTTTCAATCTCTTCTTAGTTCTTATATTTTATAATTAACCTGCATGTCTCTCCTCTCTCCAAATCTTTATTTCCCTCTGTTGTCTTGGTTTCTTACCACATTAATCGCCCCATCTCTCCTTCCCCTCTCTCTCTCTCTCCCAGAGGATGGCAGAGCTGTGTCGCGAGCGGGAGGCCCAGGCTGACTCAACCGTGGGGCCCCTGGGTGGTCGCAGCGAGGAGCCACCACAAGGTCTGGCACTCCAGCTGGCAGACAGCAAGGCCAAACTCCGTCGCCTAAAACAACAACTGTGAGTGTGTGTGTGTGTGTGTGTGTGTGTGTGTGTGTGTGACAGAAAAAAACGTCCAAAAAGGTCAACATGAAAAATGTGTACATTATTTTGTCACACTTTAAAATTCACAAAACGGTGACTTTTTACTCAGTAACTGTTGAGGAACAAATGAGGTATACTCACTGCTACAATCCGATTCACACAGTGTGTTAAACGTAAATAACAAAGGTCATTGTCGGACTGTTTTAATTTCATGATATATATTGTCTGTTTGATATAATTTGGAACAAATAATCTTATTTTAACAGGAAATGTTTTATTGATATCGTTCAAATAAAAAAACAGCAAAATACTGGTTGAAAAACTGGGTCATTTAATTGCTCATGTTTTCATGTCTGACTCGTTTTTCAGGGACGATAAGGGCGATCAGATTCTGGACTACACGCAGGAGATTCAAACCATGGAGGAGCAGCTCAAGAAGCTTCAGAAAGAGGTACAGACAGCCTGACTTTGTGCTGCCAGAGACATCCTCGCTTCTGATGCGCAGAAACACTTCATCGCACATAAAAGTTAACTAGTTTGGCAAAAGCTGTAATAGACTGTATATTAGGCCTGAAAACACTGCAGCACCGCCAACAGCACAAAACACAGGTGGTGCTTAACAGCCAATAAGCTGATTCCTCTAAGGTTCTGTATTTAGCAGAAATTAGAGAACGAGCGCGGCTGCCAAGTGCAGTTCTGTCCAGAGGAACATCAGACGCTCAGCATGCAGGATAAAACTCCAGGCTCGATCACGGGTCAGATCAGGTCAAGATACTCTCCCTGCTCTTTTCATTAAATTGCATTTTTACATTGTTTTAGGAAAGAATTAACAGACGAATACGCTCACAGATTTTGTTATGATAAGATAATGTTCTCATATAGTAAAATTTGGAGCATTACTTCCTAAAACAAATAGTTGGAGGGAAACTGGAAAAGCCTTACCTTAATCTAAACCTAAACCTAATATTAACTTTATGCTAAGATTTGTCAGAAAAAAGGCAGCAAAATGTCGTCAATCTCTCACACACACACACACACACACACACACTTTCTACTCTTTCAACCCTTCTTCTTGTATTCGACTCTGTCAACATTTGCTTCACTGCACATCCCAGATCTGCTCACGACCTTCTTTGACCTCATCCCCACTGGTATATATGTATGTGTGTGTGTGTGTGTGTGTGTGTGTGCGTGTGCATGCGTGCGTGTGTGTGTGTGTGTGCGTCACTGCAGAACCGTTCTCTGCAGGGTGAGGTGAGGGGCATGCGTGCACTGCGGGATGAGCTGGACTGCGCCCGAGAGCGAGCCGCACGGGCCGAGCAGCTCCAGACTGAACTTCAGAGCTGTAAACACAGATTGCGCAGCCTGGAGCTCACACGCACTCAACTGAAGGTACAAACACACACACACACACACACACTACAAACTCACAAGCGACTACACTTACTTTTGATTAAGTCAGTTGGACCAGAAAGAAAACGAAAGCTCAGCAACATCCAGACGATGAAATACAATGAGATTGTTTGGCAGTAGAAGCTTTTGGAAACTCTCATGCAGTAGAAAAACAAAGACACTCAGAGGGCCTTTATACTCATGTAATGACACAGTTTTACACAGCAAGGGTGTCATATGAACATTAAGAATGAAGGTCACATCAAGAAGAACCTCCTTCCAAGCCGCGTTGCTCTTCGTTTTAGAAGAAAGAAGTTCAGCACCACTTAATCTCCAAAGCAATATATTGGCTCTCACGGCCCTGAGCGTTTCAATGGTGAGTGAGTACGAACAACTCTGAAGCTCGGCGAATGAGATTATACTGTGTGATGTCATCAGGATTTACTGCCCCGAGCTGCTTCATTGACAAAGAGCAGGAGTATGGCTTCAGTTATTGGAGCTTTTACACCTAAATGAGATTTATTCTGAGGTAGTATAACTGTTCGGAGGCAGAAAATGTGCTCATATCCTTGTAAAACAGCCCACAGTGTCCTCGCTATCACCTTCTCGGTCTTTTTTGATTTATTCCGCCTTCCTGCTGCCTCCCCGTGACGGACTAAATTAGCTGACAGGATGTGTTTTTCATGTTTGGGTTTTAAAAGTAACTTTCACATATTCACAGTGAACTCTTGCGTGGTCGTCAGAGCCAGAGGAGCCGATGTTGAATGTTTACATGTGGAGGTGTTCAGTTTTAAAGACAAAACCCACTCTGAAACATCTTGAGTGTTATTTGCATGGATTTGCAACATCATTATACTCAGCATGTACTTTACAGGGATCTGTGAACACAGGGGTAAGAGGAAGGCTGAAAGGGCAGAGACAATCAGTCAGGTTAATACATGAGGTCGAGTGATTTAGATCCTGGATAGTCTGTCGGCTTGTTTACGACCCGTCTGATCTTTAAATTGCTTTGTTTTTTGCCGTGTCTGACTTTTTTGTAGCTAGCTGTGGTTTTTCCCCATCCCAGCAATTTCTAAAAGGTTATTTTAACTGCTAAAATTGATGGTCAAAATGGTTTGAAGGTTAACGTGGATTCATAAGTTGAAACACTGGTTAATGTGTGTGTTGTATTTATTATTCTTATTCGTCTTATTTTGTGGAATCCTGATCAAATATCAAGATTCAGGTTTCTATTGCGAGGAGGAGAGAGGGGGACAAGTTTCCCCAGTGTGAAGCAGCAATATACCAGAATGCAAAGCAGCCACAAGCAGGCTAATGATGGTTATGTAACGTACAATGACTTGATATCATCTGAAATTTCATGAACGAAACGGTATCTGAGAGCATCAGTGTTAAGGAGAATAGTTTGATATATTAAGGAAAGAGCCTGTTTGCTTTCCTGCTGAGAGTAACATGACATGATTGTGTCACTGTGTTTATATGAAGCTTCCACCAGCAGCTGGTTAGCTTAGCTTAGCTAGAGTAAAGGTTGGAAGAAGGGAAGAATAACTAGCTTGGAGATTTAGCATTTCTAATGCTCACCCAACTGAAAAAGCTGTACAAGAACTATCCATCCATCCGTCCACTATCTATACCGCTAATCCTGTTCAGGGTCGCAGGAGGCTGGAGCCTATCCCAGCTGTCATTGGGCGAGAGGCGGGGTACACCCTGCACTGATCGCCAGTCAATCACAGGGCTGACACTAGAGATAGACAACCTTTCACAGTCACATTCACACCTACGAGCAATTTTAGAGTCACCGATTAACCTAACGAGCATGTCTTTGGACTGTGGGAGGAAGCCGGAGTACCCGGAGGAAACTTGTTGAGCAATATGTATGGTAATGAAAACAATGCTTGTAATGTGATCAAGCATTCACTGCCTTGAAACAGTAAATACTAAATTTATTGGGCATGTTTATTGGACATAAGTGAACAATGTTTAGTCTGCATGGCCGCACCCTGAGGGTCTGATAGTAACAACATCTTCTTTTCTGTCCGTCTGTGCACGGCGCCCCCTGCAGGAGCAGCAGCAGCTGTGTGCGGCGCTGCAGGAGACCAAAGCTCTTTTGGAGGAACAGCTGGCCGACGCAAGGGCGCGCTGCTCCTCGCTACGGGAGCTGGAGAGGGACAATCTTCTGCTGCGTCAGAGACTCACTGACGTGGAAGCTGTGGGTTTAGTTCAATGTTTGAATGTTTGTCTAAATGTGTGTGTGATTGCCTATATTGGTGTGTGTTTGTGTGTGTCTGTGAGGAATACGCCCCTCAGATCTGGGTTTGACTTTTTCTGTGTGTGTAGGAGCGGGACACTGAGAGGCAGCGAGTCGATGAGCTGCTGGAGATGAATATGAGCCTCGAGGCGGACCTGAGGCTCGGCGGCGGCGGCGACAGCGTTCCTGCTCCGGTTCACCAACGTTTCTTCCAATCAGAAGTGGACTCTGACGAGGAGCTGAGCGAGCTGAGCGAGCTGATTGGTTAGAGCACCTGCCTCTTCGCACCTTGTCATTTAAGACATTTTAATTAACTGATAAGAGAAAATATGTTGAGGTAATACTGGCCCACAGGTTATCAATCAACAATAACCGAGTAAATCTCTCTTCATATATCCATTTCTCTTTCTCTTCATTTCTTGTTTCCCGCCTATCTCCCTCTCTCTTTCTTGTTCCTCTTTTCCTGCCGTATTATTTATTTCCCTCTGTCCCAGATCAGAAGCCGCTGAGTGTGGAGGTGGGCGAGGCTTCGACGCTGAGGCTGCTGGGAGCGGAGCAGGAGAACGCAGAGCTAAGGAGACGACTGGAGGAGCTGCAGGCCCAGCAGGAGGTCAGAGTTCAGGGGTTTGATCTTTGTGGCCCAGAGAAATAATCTTTAACAGTCCAGCTCTGCTGTTTAAAGGTCAGTCAGGTCATCAGAATTAGGAACAGACTTCAATTAATGAAACAGCACTGGAAGGATCAGTGTGACGGAGAGGATAATTTGAAAAGAAAAAACAGTGCTTGTCTGCCTTTCAGAAGCAGAAATCCAACACAGGATATGTAAAGTCAATAAAACTCCTCGTGCCCCTGGTGCCTTCAATGTTTAATGTGATCATCATGTTTGGTAGGAAGAGCCTTCTCAGTCAAGAAAGTTAAACGCAAACACCAACGTTTCGACCCGGCATCACTGTAGTCAGACGTGATGCTCCTCACTATCTACGCTTACAGCATGTAGATGCAAATGAAACAGGAAAAGCAGGAAGCAACAGTTGGAGGAGTTAAACATCCATCTCCTCTCGCTGCAGGCTGAATCTCCAGATGCAAAGGATGAGCTGGCTTGTCTGGAGACGGAGCATCAGAACACGCTCAGAGAGGTGAGCTGAGAGGGAAATAAAGGCTGCTATAGACTCGAATTCAATGTGATTTTATCTGGGCCGCTCTGCCAGTTACAAAGTGAAGTGCCAGCAGGTGCTATGCTATTTCTTTAAGAAGGGGTATTATGCTGTTTCACATTTTAAGACATATGTAATGTTACAATGTTGGATGTTCAGACTAAACGTGGGAGAAGTTTCAGATCTGTAGGTAAAAGTATGTTGGAGTGATCCCCAGGCTTCTCAGCTCAGTCTGCAGGCTGCTGTGAACACCAGATTTCACACAGGTTCTTCTACGTGCTGCACTTTGTGAAGTCACAAAGTGCAGCCTCAGCAGGTTTCAGAGAGCTGACCAATCAGTAGAAAGCGGGCCTGGAGGGGCGGGGTTTCTTAAAGGGACAGAGCTGACTGAGTGGTTTCAGGCAGAGGCTGTATGAGGGCCTGCACAGAGCACCAGTGTGAGAAAAATGAGGAGCTTTTTTAACTGTAAATTATGCTAAGCTGCTCTACAGGTATCACAGAGTGAGATATGAAGCTTAAAATTAGTACAATACCCCCCTTTTAAGTCTACTTGCAGTAATAATATGCAGATAGCATTTCCTTTAAAGCAATCTGGGAACCTATCGGCTATCGTTTGACGATGATAGAATCTGTAAATAGAGACCTTTAAAGTAACATCGTTGACGTAACTCTTTTAGCCAACACACTTATCTTTACTTTATCTATGTCTTTTATTGATTATTCTAATGCCTTTATATGATGATGATACTGTTACACACAACTAAACATGACAAAGAAACTACACAAAATGAAATAAACTGACCAAAATTCAAACACAAAATTCCTTCTACATTATACTGTTGTAACATAAATACAGAAATACAGTAGGTCTTCATACCCATATATATACATATAAACAAGGGCGGCTGTGGCTCAGTGGCAGAGTCGGTTGTCTCTCAATCAGAAGGTTGGGGGTTTGACCCCTGACATGTCGGTGTGTCCTTGGACAATGAATGAGCATGGATATGAATGGGAGATTTTTTCAACAGCCTATTTAAAAGCATTATTTATTTAGCTTTAAGTAATGATACATTATATACAAACACAAAGGAATGTAGTAAAAAAATCCATTTTGGATCATATGTATATGTATATATTTGCCAGTCCAGTATAATAAAATGATACAGCTATTAAAATAGCCTATTTAATTCAAGCTTGCTGGGCCAGTGTGGCACGCAGGCCGCCAGTTGAATAGGCCTGGCTTAGACCTTTGCCTGTGTGAATGGGTGAGTTTAGTGTAAAAGCGCTTTTGTAATCAATAAGTCATCAGAAAACTAATTGGTAAAAATATATTTTTTTAAATTAATCAATAGTAATTTAAAAGGTGAAAATATCTGAAATGTAAAAATCTGTTGATTTTTAATTTTATATGAAATTAGCTTGAATTCCTGTGTTTGCTCTTTCATTTTGAAAAATACGCAGGCAAAACACATGTCTGATAAACCTGTAATTTATCTTTGTTGACGTTTTGACTTTATAACAATGAACTGATTGTATAGTATGAATAATAAATATATTGCGATACATTTTGCAACCCTTTACAATGAACACAAAAACTAGTTAATCCTGTACTTTCCTTACAAAGTGCATATAGTGTTTGGATGCAGCACTAACAGCAGCTACACCAGCTTTATTGAATTAACAATAATGTGCTTGTAAAATAAACCAGTGTACAAATAAATGTTTAACACTTTCTGCAGTAATGGCTCAGCAGTTTAAATACTGTATAGATTATGTTACGTGTTTTTGCTGGATTGTATTTATGACGGCTGCTGCCTGTTTCTTTTCATGCTGCCTATTTTGAACAGTTCTCTGTGGTTACTTATGTAGACGAGTGCCTCTGTATATTATTTTTTACAACCAACCAAAAATCGTTGAAATTGATCTCTGAGTTTTTCTTACTTCTTTTTTACTCCCTCGTATTGAACCTGGATCCATTTTGAGCAAGTTTCAGTCGTCTTACTCACAATGCTTTCAAGCTTGGTCATGTTCAATAGATGAAAGGACCAAAAGAAAGAAAGGCAAAGATGCAGAATGTCTGAAAAGCATTGGAATTGCACTTTTATTATGCTTCTGTTTTTCTTTTCAGTTTCAGAACTTGAAGAATGAAAACGGCACTTTGAAGCAGCGCCTGGAGCAGCTGGTGACTAAACTGCAACACCTTGAAGACAAGAGGACGGAGGAGAGAGTAAAGAAGCCAGTCAGAGAGGAGGAGGAGAAGGCGGAGAGAGGAGTCCAGGGCTCTGAGTCCCGCAGAGGAGAGGGTGAAGGAAGGGTGAGGATGATGGAGGAGAGGGAGAGAAGAGGAGAACTCATTGGGACGCAGAGGGAAGCAGGAGTTGGGGAAGAGGTTCTCCATGTTCAAGAAGGAAAAGAAGAACTGTGCGATGAGGAGGAGTTGAAAAGGAGAGGCGAGGCAGAAGGAGGGCAGAAAGACAGAGAGAAACGGGAGCAAAAAGGTGAAATAACAAAAGAACAAGCTGTAGTTACAGAAACCTTAGAGATCCAAAAGCATCCCGAAAGCATCAAGGATAAAACAGAGGCCGCAGCTGCAGAGCACACTGTGTGTTCCCTGTCTGGGCCTGATGTGGAGCTGCTGACACATCGGCTCCACGAGTCCCAGGAGGAGGCCGACAGGCAGGCAATGGTGGCCCAGGACCTGCGCTCCAAGCTGGGGGAGCAGAGCAGGAAAGCCTGGGAGGCTGAGCAGAGGCTGGTGGTCGTGGAGGCGGAGTTGCATCATCTGAAGAAAGCTGCTGAGAGTCTGGGAGACGCCCGCAGGCAGATAGAGGTATGAATGGATGAATTGAGTTCAGGTCTAGGTAATTAAACTATGACACAAGAATTAACACCTTATACATCATGTGAGTACTAAAATGTTTATATATATACTTAATATACAAAGGTCTATATGAATAGATACACAGCTGAAAACCCTTCCATTGCTCCCTCAGGCTCTTCAGTCGGAGGGCCTGGTTATGGAGGAGGAGTTGTGCCGCCTGCGCAGCCAAGCGGAGCTGCACAGAATGCAGACCACAGTCATCGCCACCCTGGAGGGAGAGCGGGCCGCACTGGAGAGGGACAGGGACACGCTACGCAGCACAGTGGACGCCCTGCGCACTGCCCAGCGCAAGGTTGAATAGAACACACACACACGCACACACACACACACACACAGACACACACAAACCATGCAGCTGTGACACCAAACCTTTTCATGACCACGGCAGATGTCATTTTACTTCAGGGAGGATGAACGAGGGATTTAAAATGAAAGACTTTTTATGGTGCGGCACAAATCCCCAGTGACAAAAACTCATTTAATTTTTAATAGTTGATCTTATTATTCTGTAATCTCTTTAAATAAGAACTTGGTTACATTACATAGATTACATCAGATAGGGGCTCGAGTCGCCAAATAAACGTCTTTTATTCTTTTTCGTATCAGGAATCTAATTATATTACTGCACAGAGAAAATGTTCAGCAGGAGGTGGATTAGACAGCATGAAGCGAAACAGATAATTCAAGCTGCTCAACATGTTTTTATAGACCCGCTATTGATTCTGCTTTGATCCCTTATATCCACATATTGACAAGAAACGCATCCAAACACAGAGGAGACATCACAGGTTGAGGTTTGGATTCAACATTAAAGCATTTCCTCAGATGAAAATCACCTTTTCAGTCACTCCACTGCAGGATGTAGACATCTATGAGATCTTCTGATGCAGAATTCTGTGTTAAATGTGCAATTTGCAGTAAAATTACAAGACATCAGAGAAATTGCAAGCAAAGGGCAAAAGCTTTGCTAAGTCAGCATTAAAGAAATACCATAAAAGGGATTCATGAATACCTCCCATTCACAGAGTCGTACATAATCCTTCTTCTGATGTTGGAGCCGCCTACTGTATTACCCGCCCTGCTTTTGTGAAGAGAAGATCAATTCCTTATTGTGGATGTTTTGCTGCACACATCTTTAGAATACTCTCAGTGTGGCTGAGAAATACACAGTTTGTTGTTAGAATTAAACAACAAAATATAAACAACATCTAAATACTACAGTATGGTCAGAGTAAGTGGTTTCACACACAATGGGCCTCATTCACTAATGAGAAAAAATGTTCTTACTCTCCGCAAAAAATAAGTACTTGCGCAAAATCACCGTCGGATTTATGACACGTGCGTACCGGCCAATTTTGTTCTCACCACCGTGCGTATGTTAGTAAATCAGAACCATTCTAAATTGACAGGCGAGTGTCCGCGATCTGCAATCAGCATACTGCCACGCCTCAATTTCTCTATATAAGGACATCTGTTTGGTGCCGCATGAAGAGAGCGGTGTTACGGAGAAGCTGAAAGAACGTGAAAGATGGCCTCAAAAGGTAAAAAGAAAAATTTCACATCAGCAGAAATAGAAACAATTGTTACATTTCAATATGAACATTTTCATATGGTCTACTCTATTGTAAACTTAATAAACTAACTGCTATAATTGAAGATTTTAATTATATGTCAATAAATTATGAGGATGACATGGCATTTACGTTTGGTCCATACATTAGTAAATTCAATTATTGTTGTCTATTAAAGCCTTTTTTTCAATAAATGAAGTTTTAATATAGAATGCATTTAGTTAAAAGGGTGTGTGTTAACATTTCCTAGGACATTTCTTTCATCATTTGTGCGTACGCATGGTCTGAGGGAGTTCTACATTTGTTCGCAGAGTACGAAGAAATTTAGGTAAAAAACAAATTGATGAATCCAAGATTTGTGCGTCAAACGCACAGTTCAAGCACAGATTTGTGCGTACGCACTGTTTGTAAATGAGGCCCAATGTTGTTTTTTTCTTTGTAAAACAGTGTAATATCGGGGCGCTGGTTTAGCTCAGTTGGTAGAACAGGCACCTCATGTACAGAGGCTGCAGTCCTCCTGCACTGATCGCAGGCTCGACTCCCGGTCTGCCGATCATTTGGTGCATGTCATCCCCCGCTCTCTACTCCCAACATTTCCTGTCTATCTTCAGCTGTCCTATAAATAAAGGCAAAAGCCAAAAAAATAATCTTTAAAAAAAAACAACATTGTAATATCCAATCACTTTAACAGCGATCCCCTCCTTAAATGTTTCAGCAAATGAAGCCCTGTGCTATCCTTTTAATTTATGAATAAAATAACTCAGGTTGTACACAAGCACAGTCAGCAACAGATGAAAACTGCTTCATTTCACCGCTTGATGATTTACTTCATAAAACTGATGAGTTTCCGCTCATGTCTGAGCCAGGCTTTGTTTTCTGTCCACCAGCACGAGAAGCGAAGAGGAAATTTATGGAGATTATAAAAGTGCGTCTTAAATGAAACATAAAGAGAGTGCACTCTATTTGTTTCAGCTGTAGGGGTAAATAAAACCCAGATAAGAAATTACAACTTATCTACATCCTGTTTCTCTTTTTTGCAACCTTGGTGTTTCACTCTGCTGCTCTGTGTTTGAATGAAAGCTGTGTTGATTTGGTCATTACATGCAGGAACATTTCTTTTACATGTTGTATGTTGATTTAATTTTCACCCACTACTTCTCTTCAATTCAGAAAGACATATATTAAATACAATTTGACCTTGATACTAATTAACTTTTACTGAGGCAACATTTTTAATGTCGGACTTTCACTTGTTGTCAGTGTCGCATCTTTTTCTGAAGGAAAGGATCTGAATACTTCTGCAGCACTGTTAACAAACAGCAGCTCCTACTAGAGATAGAAAAGTCCACAGGGTGCCTTAAAGTAATTTCTGACCATCAATATTCACAAGATACAGAAAAGCAGAGAAATGATTTAATTTTATTTATTTAAATAATATTTAATCAGGAAAACCATCATTTCGATTAAAGATCTCTTTTACAAGAGAGTCCTGGCTGAGACAGGCAGCAGCACACTTTGACAAAGTTTCAGACATGCATCACATAACGATTACTAACACAAGTCTACATATTCTGGGTCACACAGCAGAAAGTCATCAGTCAAAGCATCTACAGCCTGATGCATCTTCCTCCAACGCCTTCAGTCTTGTTTCAAAGCTGGGTTATTGGAGCGACACCAGATTACTTCAATCCCATTTCTTTATGAAAATTAGAGAATCGCATCGTGAATCCAGTATCGTGATTCGTAATGAATCGTGAGTTGAGGTTATCGTTACGTCCCTAATTTAAAGAGATCAGCTCCCCCAGACCCACATCCTCCTGCGGCAGATCAGGAGCAGCGTAGCTAAAAGCCCTTTTCCCCATTTCAAGATGCACTTTGGAGTCAAAGTCTTGTGAATTGGTCACAGAGAGACTGTCGCTTCCAGCGTTTTTCAGATGAATAAAATCACATTTGTAAGTCGGAAGCAAGTGAAGAATTTCCTTATAAACAAGTTTAAAGGTCAATATGTGTTTGATGGACACATTTAACGTGTGTTAAATGGCAGGTAAAGAATGTCAAGATGCATATGAATATATATTTTGTGTCCACAGCTTTGAAAAAGGTTGAACATTTTTGAGATTAGGACTGTTATCTTGACATAATGTCGGTTCCATTGGTTCCATTTTTAGCTGATTGAGCTGATATTTGTTTGCCTTTATTTAATGTGTAACCTGAACTACAATATTGTCCTCTTGAAACCTGTGTTAGTTTGTTTGTGCGTTTTGACACTATGTCTTTCATATGTTGTCTTTTTTTGTAAGACTTTTTTTTGCCTCTTTGTATGCCCCTTCTGGGCATTAGTTGCTCTAAAGTTACCTGTAGTCAGTTAGCATTAAAAATCCTTGTTGTCTCCTTTGCCAGGGTGACCAGTTAGAGCTCACACTTCAGAGTCTCAGGGCGGAGCTGGAACGTCAAGGTCGAAGTTTGGAGACCTCTCGCCGTCGGGAGGAGGAGCTGGAGGCAGAGCTCCGCGAGGCCACGTTGGAGGCAGAGTCTCTGGCCCGGGCACGAGACCAGGCTCTGCTGGAGGCATCACGGCTGGAGCAGGAGAAGGAGGTGTGTCAGTCGGAGCTGGACGGCCAACGGAAGGAGGGGAGGCAGAGAGAGAGGGAGGCTGCGAGGCAGAGGCAGCAGCTGGAGAGCACGACCCTGGCCCTCGAGCACAGCAACCAGAGAGCTCGAGCTCTGGACGCAGAACACAGGTACACACACTTAACCTCCATCACGAGCTGAGGTACGCAATTAACTTTACAAGACTTCAGAGACAGCTACTTGGCTGCACTATGCATTTATCTATAATGTCAACTCTATCTTCACTCGGCCTGTCTGACCTCTGCTGCTGCTCGTGTGTGTGTGTTTCTGCAGACGTGTGTGTCAGCAGCTGTCTGAATGCAATGAGCAATGCACTCGGCTGCAGGACCTGGAGAAGGAGCTCAGCACTCGACTGACCAGCACGGAGGAGGGTAAACGGCACCTGGAGGAGCAGTATGCAGACGCTCAGGCCAAGATTACCTCGCTGTCCCAGGTGTGTGTGTGTGTGTGTGTGTGTGTGTGTGTGTGTGTGTGTGTGTGTGTGTGTGTGTGTGTGTGATGTGGTTGTCCCCAACAGTAATCTCTGCTGCAGGAATGTAGTAGAGGATGAACTTACCCAAACTCAGCATACCTCCCTTCTGACCTCAAACAGATAGCAGAAATGGCCTTTTTAGACTTTCTTCCTAAGCTATAAATTAATAATAATAGAGAGAGAGATTTATGTCTGTACTGCATACTGATTCAGTGTGTTCACGTTGAAAAAACACTGCAGTATATGCAGTTTGCATAACTCAGGTTCTGGATTTTTCAGTGGGCATGGCGACAACTGGAAAAGATTAAAGCAGCTCCAGGAACACAACTATTTCTAGTATAATGTTAACATTAGTAGTTTATACTTACTATATATATAGTTAGTATGCATGACTAATTAGTGCTTCTGAAATAATTCCTAAAAACCAAAAATAATGAAGCATTTTTGCTGTTCAGGTTCCTTCATCTTAAAGTGACACTTCCCAGATATCCAGACAGTGTCGCATGTGTGACGTCCACGGTTGGCTCCGGTTGTAACTCTTGATGTTCCTCGCTAACGGTCGCTTTCCTTGTTAGACTGTTTGCCTTCATCTGAGCGTCGAATTTGTGTCTTTTTCTTTGGATTTTCACTTACTTTTGAAGTTGTATCTGTAGTCATCGATCTTTTCTTTGTTTGTTCAGCCATAGTAGATTACTGTTTACCCGCAACACTTGCAGAGACCGGAAAAGCAGCCGCTTAGCTCCGCCTACCCTCTCTGGCACTGCTTGTGATTTTTTCCGTGAATGTTGCCACAGACACCAAGTCTGTAATACTGCAAATGCAAAGGCTTTCATCAGTGGGCCATAGACTCAATCACCATTGTGTTACCTCATTCGGAGACAGATGGTGACTTAACAGACATTTATTTTAATGAAAAGCTTCTGTTAGATACCTAAAATAAGGACTGTGGTTAAGTTCATAGAGATGGAGAGAGAGAGATTTTCATATGTTATTCTATGACAGAGAACCTCAGTAATTCATTAAATACCCCATTTGGGAATATTTAAGCTTTTAACTTAAATAAACTAGTTATAAACAAGTGGCTTAATTACACTGGACCAGAGGTTATCAGGGATTCAAACGTCATCACGAGTAGGAAGTGTAGCCTTTGTTGCATAAATTTATGCAACTGTCCTGTTGTTCTTCTTCTGGTGATTACATTTACGCTTCGAAAGTCAGACAAGTGGTGTTCGTTCTTTGTTTAAAAAAATTTAGGCCACAGTGTAATTTTCTGCAATACTCCAAACCCCTCCATAGAGCAGGCGCCCCTATACAGAGGCTTCCGTCCTCGACGTAGCGCCCGCAGGTTTGACACCAACCCTTGACCCTTTGGTCATCCCACTCTCTCTTCTCCCAATATTTCCTGTCTGTCTTCAGCTGTCCGATAAATAAAAGGCAAAAATGCCTAAAAAATAATCTTTAAAAAACTAAATCAAACATCAATGGAAAAATCACATTGCCCTTTGTAAAGGGAAACAAGATGATGCAACATTCAGGTTGGTCATCCTTGCAACATTAAAGTGACTATATTTGTTACTGCTTCTAGAAGAGTTGATTTGGATTTGTACTTTACATTTATCTTACGAAGATCACAGACTCTCTACGATGTTATTATTTTCCACTGATCGTAATCTTTGAACACTGTGTTGCTGCTATCTCTTTCTCATTAGGACCTATCCAATGAGCGGGCACATTCTCAGGAACTATCTGCTGAAGTCAAAAGTCTGACCCAGAAACTACAACAAGCTGAGGCTGAACAAAAGAGGACAACTGATTCTCTCGGCCTATCACAGGAGAGAATCGAGTCGCTCTCCCAGAGCCTGAAGAAAAGTGAGTCTCTTCTTCAGCTGGAGAAAAGAAGAGGAAGTACAGAGGCAGACGCTACGCCTCATTCAAATTCAGACTCCTCAAACACAACGCACATTAGTCAGGCACACACCCAGGAGACGTCACATCTGGATCAATCCCCTGAAGCTGGCAAAGGTCGTGACCTTTGTGTTACTCTTGAAGATACCCCGGGAGAGAGTGAGAGACAGCTGAGTGAGAGGCTGATAGAGCTGGAAAACGAGGTGTGTATCTGTGTTTGAATACATTTCTGGGGAGGGTGTGTGTGTGTGTGTGTGAGCCTTGAATCTCATTTACAGGGTGTCTGTGTAGTTCAGAGCAACTTCTATTTAATGGAGATGATCTATATCTATATATGTTGAAATTCTTGCTCTAGGGATGCTTGACGATTATCAGCTCATAGTAGGCCTCTGCTTCTCTGAGTGCAGCACTTTATTTCCAGAACCACTGCTTTATCTCTGCTCATCGGTTTTTATAATGTCACCTCGGATACTGTTAATCTTCCTTATCTCTTCTGCTGCTCTGGTACTGGAGCTTTTTACTCTTCCCCTCTAAAACACACATACACAGAGACCCACACAAAAACTCTTACATGGAGCAGGAAGGGGCACCTCGAGCACTGCCAAGGTCGGGACTTTGTTTCAGTGGGGATGGTAATGAATTAACACTGTCAGGACTTAGAGTTTTGGATTAGGATGAATGAAGCTAGGGGCTAACACCTTTATAGTCAAGTCCCGGTCCCACCCAGACTTAGGTGCAGGTACACATCACCCAGCAGTAACAAGAAATCCTCTTCTAAAGTAAAATCGCAAGTACAGCAATGTAACAATACTTAATTACAAGTTAAACTCTTGCATTTAAAACGTCAGTAAAAGTTTTATCATAAAATCTCGTATCAAAGCTGGTTTCCAACACGTTCTATTCAGTTCTGTAGTTTAGTCCAGGAGCTCCAAACCAATGACTGCATATATTGATGGACAACGTGTCTCCATCTGCTCTCATTGTACAAAATTGAAGCAAAATTACCCCCCCGTGACGGGCGCTGCCATCTTGCGATGGAGACGTCATTTGGAGCCAGAGACTGCGCAGTAGAGATCGGAGGGTGGAGCCGCAGTAGCCATTTCAGTTAACCAAAACACACCGAAAAAAACGCGGAGAACCTGCACGTCGGCGTGTTTAACAGCAGAACAGCTTCTTGTGTTGGTCTGAAGCAGACGTTCACAGATATGGAAACTTCAATGACTGTAGTGATTGTTTTAGTTACGTCTCCTCTCGCCGTTCCTCCTCTACTCTGCTAATCCAGAACTGATCGGCTGCAGGAGCCGTATTTGTCCACAGAGCTGTCAATCATCCTTTTTACAGCATCACATAAGTAATTAAAAATAAACTTGTCAGAAAAATGAAACATTTATTTCAGGTGTATTTTGATTGTCCAATCTGTTAGTGTGGCCATATCTGTTAAATTATATTCTCATATTTTGCATGGGTTTCACATTTGTGGATGTTTATTGTTCACAGTGAAAATGTGAAAACTGCATAATTCCATGTTTTTCTAGAATTACATATTTAAGAAGGTCGCCTCTGAAATGGGCCGTTCAGAACAGCTGCAGGTTTCTACGTAGAACCTTGCTTCCAGTGAAATCGACCAATCAACATTCACCGTCATTCACCTCAGGCTGCCTTCTTGCACTAGTTTGTAGTCAAGTCGTTGTCAAGATTTCAGCTTACCTTTCCGATACCTCCTGGTGATTCTGGCTCGTACATATAAGGCTGAATAACCGATCCCAGAGCAGCCATGTTTTCTACAACTTCGGAGTGGCAGTGCAGCCGCTCCCCCACGTGGGATCGCACACAGTTACAATTTTTAAAACAAACTTTACCAACGTGATTCAAAAACACATTAGAGTAATAGAAAATTGATTGCATAGCTAAAATACTGTTTATGTCCCCTTTAACATGGAGGAGGCGGGCTTTATGACCTATACTGCAGCCAGTCAGCAGGGGGCGCTAAAGATGTTTTGGCTTCACTTTTATGGAGCTGTCATGTCGTCTATCTTTTTATACCGACTGTGCTCCAAACCTTCACAAAGGGTCACAAGATAAATCAGAGGGGTCATGGGAGGATTAACGGGAGAGGAAAGACAAGAGAGGAAAATCCTGCCTCACATTCTTATGTTCATTTTATAGACTTTTCTTCTTATCTTTGCCTTTTTTTGTGAAATATTGGATAATTTGACCTCTTTTGGCCTCTTTAAATAAGACCAACTGAGTTTAGAGGGGGATTGTTGCTTCAATGGAACTGCTGTTTACACATTTGTCATGTGATGATCAAACACTGTTTTAATGTAAAATCTTATTCTTGAACTATTGCTTCCAAATAAGGGCTGTGGAGACAAAATCAGTCAATCAATTGAAGTACCTGAAAATGATACTTGAATACAGCACTGGAGTAAATGTACATATTTACTGTACCCTGCTGACACTAGCAGGGAGAAGTGTGAAGTGAAGAGGCAGGAAATCTAAAAGCGCCTGTGAAAAATGTAGAAATCCCCTGTGTCGCAGTGTGATTCAGTCAGGTACCAGTACTGCAAGAAATGTGTAAGAATCCAAAATGAAAGAGTAAAGACCCACGCCACAGCAACACTGAACTCCAGACCCTCAGATGACTCACACATGAAGAGCGCTGTCGCCGTGCCAGTACTTGCAAAGATGGTCAAATGTATTCACATTTTTAGCGGTCTGCAGCTGAGCCTTTGTGTGCTGCATGCTGATTTTAATTTGGATGAAAAACAATTTTAAACCTTCAGAAATTCTGCAAAATACATCACTGTCTGTTAATTTCTAATCTATTTACCACAGCGCCTAATCAACACACTCCTTTATTTATCAGGGCAGATTGCACAATCAGGACTCACTGATAAGTGTGCAGATTTGCTGATTGGATTATAAATGCCTGTGCAGAGATTTCACTTAGTTTCAGTAATAATAAACAACAACATGTGCACCTGTGAAATCTATTTTGGCCCTGATGTTTGATATTTCTGCAGTAACACACAGGATGAATCTCATCTCTGTATTTATAGATTGACACAAATGTCAAGTAAAGCTGCTACCTGACTGGGAGCGCTTTGAAAGGTCAGCTGCAGATTCGATCAAAGTGCAAACAGAATGAAGATTTTGCCTTGCATGTGAACGCAGGTGCTACTCCACGTTGCTGTGGACCATGTCTCAGTGTGATGTTTCCCTCCTTCAGAAAGCGTCGGCAGTGGCAGGGCAGGAGGCGCTGCTGTCGCGGTTGTCTCAGTCCCAGGAGGCCTGTGAGCACCTGAAGGAGCAGCTGGAGGCTCTGCGCCGAAACTCCCTCAGCCTGCAGGACTCCTGCACCAGACTACAGACACTGAACACCCAGCTACAGGTGACCACACACACAGATAGAAATGATTTCCTTTAACCGTTGGGTCCACCTTAAATAAAGCATATTTGGATCATTAGATTTTTGCTATGAATATGGACATTTACTAAATTACTGGATTACCTGACTGCTTGATTGTCCAAACAAATCTGGTGATCCTTTCTTCTCATCTAGTGCCAACATCAGGGCAAATTCTTGATCAAATGCCGATAAAACTTTTGATATTCCTGTTAGCCTCAGTTGTATTTTGCGTTTAGCTCTAATTGTTAGCATGCTAACATGCAAAGCTAAGATGGTAAACATGGTACGCATTTAACCCACCTAACATCAGCACGTTAGCGATCTCGGATCCCATCGCCTATAGTCTGATCTGTAAACAGAGATTAGGACGTTAACGTTGTTAGCATGTTGACATTAGCATTGAGCTCAAAGCGCTGCTGTTCTAAGCACATCCTCATAGAGAGGTTTTGTTTAGACTTTCTTCTTTCAAATCTAAGCAGTTGATGTGTGTGTTTTATGTTCATTAAAGTCACTTTTTAAAGTACTAGCAGTGAAAGTTCTGTGTATTGCCAGCATATAGCTATAAGAGTAAAACCTATAGTAATTATTGTGTGTTACATGGGATGTTAGCTTTCTGTTGGACCCTTAAAATGTGGCCTCAGGCATGAACTCTCTGTTATAAACCACCTACACAAAACAGGTGGAGCAAGTATCCCTGAGTTCCCAGCATGCAGCAGTGCTGGCTCGCTGCAGTGAGAGCGAGGCCCGTTGTGCGGCTCTACAGGCCGAGTCCAAGGTGTGGGCACGGGAGCGGGAGGAGTCAGTGGCCAGGACCGAGGCTCTGAGGCGTGACCACGAGCGGATGACGGCGCTGCAGCAGCGGCAGGAGGTGGAGCTGGAGGAGCTGCTGGACAAACACTCTCAGCTGAGGAGCAACAACCGTAGCCTGGAGGCCCAGCACAGGGAGCTGGAGGCAAGGTACAAAAACACACTGACTGCATTAAATTAGCCCCTTTTGTAAACGCAAAAACACGAAGTCGTGACTGTGGAGGATTCTGAACCTTTTTCTATCCTGGTGAGGGCTTTTAAAATGAAAATGTGTCCAACACACAAAACCACAAACACAACTGGAATCCTTTTTCTTCCTGTCGTACACTTTAAGCCATATTTCGTTTTCATGGGATGAATGGTGTGCTTGTAATCTGAAGGTACAAGGAGCTCCTGGACAGTAAAACCCAGCTGGAGGAGAGAGAGCGGGAGATAAAGAGGGAGAGAGAGGAGATGGAGGCCGAGGCCCAGAGGAGACTGGAGAGAGAAAGAGAGCTGGAGAGGCTGAAAGAAGACAGCGAGAGGTACGGAATACGCTCACAAGCTTCTTCAGATGCACATTTATGAGATGTAATCATCCTTTCACTCCTCTCTCCTCTCTGCATGCATGCTTTTTAAATATGGGGAGAAGCCCAGGAAGTGTTTAAATGCACATGCACAATAGGAATGCTTTTTTTTGTTCCAATTGATTGTAGACACAAAAAGGCAGCGTAGAAGAGATAGGGCACAAGTAGAGCAACGGCTGTGGTTTGGACTCTTTAAAATTCCAGCTCCAAGAACATTTAAAGCATAAATCTGAAATGGAATATATAGTGTACAGTTACCATTGGTTACCGTTGATTCTAACATTTATCTTGGGGGTGATGGGTATATAATGCAAATGATTATCATCATAAGTAACTTGTCAGTTCCTCAAGGAAGTTGCAAAGTTGCGTTCCCACAAATTTACGCAAATGCAACCAATTTCTGCACTTCTTTTCGACCTTGCAATATCACCACATTGCTGCAACTTTTGCACAAATATAACCAATCGCCCCGTTTCCCTGCACGCGTGAAGTCATTCTCCAAACTCACTTCTTTGATATTCAAAATATTGATCCCCTGAGGTCTGAAATGTTGTATTAACTGAGGGCATCTTTTACTGTATTACTAATGTTTGTGTCATCGCTGATTACAAATAGTCACTGTACAGTGACTTAGTAATCACGCAGGGGCTGGAATGATAAGTAGAAGAGCAATATAATATAATATGTATATTCTCCCTTATACTGATACTATAGCGCATGGCTTTTGACTTTACTGTCATTGAATTTTTACACATTTTATTTTGAGTCTCGTCACAGAAATCAATGGGAAGTGATGTCAGAATACAAACAGCTCGCTCAGCCAATAGATGGCTTTATTAGAGTGTGTGTCCCAGTTATCTAACAGGATGTGTGATGTGTTACACAGACAAAAAAGCCTCACAATATCGCAACTTTACAACATTTTTTTTAAAAAGCTGCTGTAAAATCAGGCATTTTTCAACAATCTCAGAAAATGGCTGCGAAATCCTGACTTGTGAACCACGATTAGTTAAACATCCAGTTTTTAAATGACATTGATGCAGTTGCTTACTCACTAGCGGTCTCAAATGATGTGTTTATTAAGCATGAATACCAGATTTCCTCTGGTGGCTGGTTGTCAGATGGCATAAATACTACACTCACCGGCCACTTCATTAGGTACACCACAATCTAATGCAGTTCAGTACAACAGCGCTGCCATGAATTCTGCTTTTATGAAGTTTATTTTTTGTTCACTTTTGTTTTGTTGAGAGTCTGAAGTGTGTAAATTTAATGATGTTTATTACTGAGGCCGAAGTTTAAGGTGTTGTACTGAACTCAGTTATAATGAGACGTGTCTCTCATATTTTATCCTCCCTATTTACATAAATGAGGGGGCCAGAGTATTAGAAACACCTCTGAGTATAATGCAGCTCAGTACAGCTCCACCATCAATTATGACCCTGACACTGAAATATCATTGAATTAACACCTCTGTGACAGCTTAGACAAAAGCCTGTACATTACAGGCAGCATGAAAGCAAATCTCATGGCTGAGCTGGTGTGTTGGGTTACATTAGATTTTTCAGGTGTACCTAATGAAGCGGTCGGTGAGTGTATATTTAAATGTAAGGAAAGAATGCCATTGCATTTAAAAATGCTGATGCTACATTTTAACTGAATCAAGTAACATTTTAATATTTTATCACAAGAAATTAATTGGCAGCACTTTCTTTAAAGCAGCTATATGAATATTTTATGTATTAAATGTGACAACACTGTAACAACATGAAAGGGTTCTTTATCACCTGAATATGCTGCTCCCCTCAACTTTACAAAGCTTCATAGTTTCAGCTCGTTATTTTTCTGTCCCACACGTGTCTTTACTGTTGTGTTCACTATCATCGCTCACATAGAGCGTGTCCTTTCTGTTTCCAGTGTTAAAGCTGTAAAGACTCTGTAAAGACTCCCGGCTCAGCACGAGACAGCAGACAGACACAGTTAGCAGCTTGCTGGTGAACAAAGTGAAGCACTTAGCAGCTAAAGAGCAGATATTTCCCTCAGGAGCGGGTAGAGACCAAAAGCAGATAAAAGAGAGTAAATATCGGACTGTGAATTAAACAAACCTCAGAGTGGATGGTAATGTTGCTCTGTAACTGCTGGGTGTGTAAATAAGACACTGATTGCAACCAACTGAACTTTAAATGTGATTTTATGTCAATTATGTGTTCACAGCTTATTTCCGCTGCCCCACAGTAGTGACAAAAAAAAACAATAGTTAAAAAAACTGGCAATCGCTCACAATTTCCAGCATCTCAAATATGAGTGCTTTCCTGCTTTGTCTCCTGTTATCTTATTATCTTGTTTTGGTCTGTTTGTCTGTGAAATAAAGACATCTGAGACAACAGCACGGGCTCTGGTAACATGTCCATGTTTGCTGACATGTTTCGCTTCATTAACTGATCGAGAAAATAATAGATTAACTATTAAAGAATACAGTTGATGGTTACATCTTCAAATACCGAGCCTTGTTGTGCACTGGTTACATTTTAACTTACATAAAAACACTTCAAACCCTCGTGAGAAAAATAAAATGTCTGTTTTCTACTGAATATTACCAAATTTCTCCCACAGTGTTCATTGAGACTTTCATTTCATCCCATCATTACATCTCTCGTTATACAAGGAAACAAAGATGATTTCTCTCCTCTGTAATGCTTTTATTTTGTAGGCAATAATGTGTTCTTCAGCCATTTTGTCTGTTTTGTCAGATTTATGTGTTTGTTGTTTTCTGGCTGTGTGACGATTCATCATGTCGTGTAATTATATAACGATGAGCTTCAGTTAGAGAGCACTTACCAAACAATGATACACAGCGCTTTTCAGGACACATATCAGAGGCAGTGATGAGTAAAGTCTGTGTTTGTGTGTGTGTGTGTGTGTGTGTGTGTTGCAGGCTGCAGGCCCAGCAGAAGGAGTGGCTGGCGTCGCAGGCGGAGCTGCTGGCTCAGGGCTCGGTGCTGAGGGGGGAGCTGAGCGCCTCCCAGCTGGAGAGGACGCGCCTGGAGGGGGAACTGAGCGCCCTGAGGGGAACCAACCAGAGCCTGGACCTCAGCAACGCACGCCTCACCAGCCAGTACCAGGTATTAACTAGTGTCGCACGCACGCACGCACACACACGCACACACAGGGTTTATCTACACACCTGCAGACACACACAGGTGTTTTGTATTCAAGCTGCCAGTTACTGACATGCAAATCTGGGATTTAGTGCTTCACAGCAGAGACACTCGGATACATCACCCTCTTGAAATAAAAAAACTCATTTATTTAAAGCATTATTGGGCAATTAAACAGAATTTATTATGAATTTATTGCAGGTTTTAGAGAGTGTTTTCATAGTTGCGGTCAGGAGGGAACAACGATGATACCATGAGTGAGGAACAGTGATTGGCTGATCTCTAATACTTGATTTAAAGCCAATTTCAGCCTGACACCCCAGAAAAAACATGATTTATTGGTCTTAACAGAAAATGAATACCAAGTAGCTCATGAGGACCAGGGGATTCTTCACAGCAGCTTCAGTTTTCCTCCTTCGCTGTCAAACATACGCTGAATATTGAAAATGTTGTACAAGCCAGAAAGTCTCCACTCGAAGGAACGAAACAGGTTGAAATCGACTTCCTGTGACAAGTTTGTAAAGTTAAACAGCGGGTGGATGTTTCGCTGCTTCTTCCCACTGCCTGTAAACCAAATCTGCTCATGTTAAAGCTGCTGCAGGACGTTTGTCTGCAGATATATGCATCAAAATATCACATAAAAAGAAGTACACACAAAGATAAACTGTAGGATTAAAGACAACTACTGATTTTCTGGATCAACTGGTTACAACACGTCCACAGTGAGGACAACACTAAGCTTTAACTATAAGCAGGTAATAGTTGTACATGTAGGGGATTAGAGCTGGATGAGGAGATGGAAAACACTTTGATGTTTGTACAGTTACTACGTTACAGGTTATCTTAGCTTAGCATAAAGACTGGACACAGAGGAAGAAAGCCTGGCTCGCCACAAAGGTGAAAAATTCCACCTGCCAGCACCTCGAGAAGCTCATCAATCTACACATTGTTTCTTATTGTTATAATTTTGCACCGGGTCATGTGTTTTACTCCAGGATGTATCTGCACCCAGCAGAGAAATAGTTAAGCGCATGATCTTAAAAGAAAAACAGATAAACTGTAATGTTCACAATAAATAAATCAAAGGAAACACAACGAAGCTTCAGGTGCTTGTAGGTGGGTTTTGTTACCTTCGGACAGCTGTTTCTCCACGCCTTCAGTCTTTGTGATAAGCTTATCTTTGATCACCAGCTGGCAGGCGGCAGCTTCGTATTTACTGTACAGATGCACAGAGGATAATAAATGAACTTTTGCATAGCTCCACATGGACCTATCCCTTTGAATGACAAGCTAGTATGCTAGGGAAAATTAAACATGCGTTTCATTTTGGGCTTTATTTTTAACAAAAGATCATTAGCTTTATATCCTGGATTCAGCTTCTCATTATACTGTTTTGCAGAGAGAAAGCGGAGACGCAGAGAGGTGGTAACTCTTCTCTTTGATCAAAAGTTCAGTTTGCAGCCTGTGTGGTCTCACAATTAACCTGTTGCAGCAGCTTGTATTACTGATTGGACGAGATTGGACAGTGCTGTGGCTACAAAGGCAAGAATAATTGGAAGAAGATTCACAAATATGACATTAGAAGAGATGTTCAGTAAAGTACCTTCTTGTTTAATCTTGTATAATAAGGGCTGGATAGTTTCAGATTTATACAAACTTGTATTTGAAGGCAGTTTTGCAGAGTTTTCCGAGCTTAATCAGAAGTAGGAAATGCTAAAATATTAGCTCTTAGTTTTTTCACTGCCTAGGGAGACGTGAGTGTGTTAGCCTCGGTTATTAGCTCTGAATGCACAGGTTTTGTTCTGCCAGCTTCATCGAGCAGTTCTTTGGTCATATGTGAGGATGTAGGTTGTGTTTGTGCACTTTTCAGTCAGTTAGTGTTGTTAAATATGAATTTAAATTAAACACAAGATACTTGTGCCCTAATGAGTGCTCAGTGAAGACACCCCTCCCCTTGTGCCCTCACCCCAATACTTATAATTAACCTACCACATGACCCTGAGTGGTCATCGCAACCCAAGCAGCATTGCCACCTTCAAGACCCAGAAAAGTAGAGAGAGAAGTGTTTGTAGAGAGACAGGTGTGTTAGAAAGAAGAATGGGGGAGGCAAAGCTACGGCGGATGGGGCTGTACGCTCTACCTCCCCCTACTCCCTCACTTTCATGAGGGAAGAGAGGAGAGAAGAGAGAGCAAGGAAGATCGGGGGTTAAGGTTCGGGTAGGGGGTAACCCTAACCCTAAGCTGATACTACCTAACCTTCCACATGGCTTCTACTGGCCCCAACAACTCAAACTTGTAGTCAGATGTGCAGCGAGAGACAGCACATCAACAGGGTTATCAAGTGGGCACCTCCCTTCACCGGTGTTTCGTCAAGTTAGGCCTTAAAATCTTTGTCGGGTTTTATTAAACACTGTTTGTATTCTCTATGACCAGTGACCTCGCTATTCAGTCCTCTACTTTTGGCTCTTCATGCGCCCATTTCAGTTCCCTTTGATGTCTTTAAACACTCGTTTTTCAAAGCAGACGCATTCAATGCTGCTAACTGCTATTAAACTAAACCAGAGTCAACTTGTATAGTTGCAGATTAATTCTGTTTCATCTTTCCTTTTACATTTGTGTTTTTTAGTGTTTCCTGTGAATGTACACACTAACACAGACAGACACACTTAGTCCTGGGAGTACATTCAAAGATGGACTCACATTATCAGGCACACTTCTACAGACTAAACAATGAAGGATAGAAAATACCTCCCTGACTTATTATTTTTGATTGACGCTTGTTTTGATTTTATGCACGTAGCTGTTGACCCAGCTGAAGGGGAACATGGAGGAGGAGAACCGACACTTAGCGGAGCAGAACCAGAGTCTGCTGAAGGAGAACCGGTCCTTACTGGAGCAGAGCCTGGAGCGCCGGGACCAGCACTATTCACAGCAGAGGGAGTACCAGTCAGTACAAACACACACTCACACACAACTCAGGGCGCTGTGTCTGAGTTTGTATCGTTCTTCTCCCCTTCTGCTGACGCTGCAGAAGCTGTCTATTGCGTGTTTTCATTTCCTCATTCATTCATCCTTTATCAAAGTGCACACTGGGAAACTTTCACTTACAGAAGTTTAATTGTTACGTCTACAAACATCCACAATCCCAGTTAGATATTAGTTTGTTTCCTAAAGACTAGCTCTATCATTACAGCTTTTATGATCCATCAGTGAACAATGTAACAACAGAGACTGCAATCTTTTTCTTATACACGGTTGACTCATCTTCAGCTTCGAATAAGATCAGATCTGTAGTCACACCCGGCACATAAAATCACACACTCTGTGTAAAGGTTTGAGACCATGAGAGAATAATTTCACAGTCCGACAGCACTCAGCAGACGTCCCTTTAAATGACTTACAGACTGGTAACAGATTAATCCAAAGCTAATAGTGATCATGCAGAGCTGGCTTCACCATTTAAGTATAATGAGCCAAATTGCTCCTACGCTTCAAATTTCTTTTGCATGTTAATTTAAAGTGTTCATTCCTCAAAAAAGGATCTTTTCTTCAAGTCGACACAATTTTACTTTTTTTAAGTGAGAAAAATGTTGTTATTAGCACTTCACATTTCAGAGTGAAGTGCACATTTTTAGTTCGGCACCCTGCCATGTGAGGTCGACAGCCTCTTACACCTGTGACACTGCTGGAGCTCTTTAACAAATTAATGTTTACCTGACACAAACAGAGATCTAGTCTACATTTACAAAAATACAGACAGCAGTTGCCCATGGCATGAAAGGATAATTAGATAGACAGGGTATAAAAATATTTAAGATGAAAGAATAAATCTCTACTTTGACGAGTAAAGGATGTATATTGTACCATGAAAACAATGTCACTCGTAAAATATATTTATGCAATATCACACTCGAGGTGGTGATGTTTTACTGAATCACGAGGCCGTAGGCGACAGTGAAAAGTAACAATCAACAACAGATTATTTTTTGCTCCACCAACTCCACTAGTTTCACAACTCAACTGAAACTCGACTTTTGTTGCCAAGCAACCCAAACATTGTGTCTGCAGGTTACCACAGATCAGCTGTTTTATCATGCACTTTTATCTGTCTGTTTTAATTTGTCATCAACCAGTGAAATAAGAGTCTGCTGTGTGATTCAGAGGTACCAGTTCGATCAATGAAGACATTCATGGTCTGCTGTAATGTTAACAGTATTCAGAACATCTGGCTAAGGCGGAGTGATACACAGAGTGAAAAGTCCCAGTGATGTTGTACTCTACATAAGCACTCATGTACAATCAGATTACTTGGTCCGAACTAACTGCTGTATAAGTAAGGGATAATGTAGAGTGAGAAGGTTGTTATCGCAGAGGAACCCTGACAGGGTGAGCAGTACCCTGACATGACCCCGCTTATTACATGGCTACGTACTTATGAAATTAATTATTTGACACAAAATATTGATTTGGAAATGTTTGTATTAATTTAAAAATGATTATATTTCTGTTTTCCATTTAAAAATAGTGCATTACACTCACAGTGAGAGCTGCGTCCAGAGCAACAGTTAACTCTGTAGCCTTCTTAAAATAAGCTATGCCAGCTGTTATTACGCATATGAAAATGAGCTAAGCTAGCTGTTATTATGCATATAAAAATGAGCTAAGCTAGCTGTTATTATGCATATAAAAATTAGCTAAGCTAGCTGTTATAACACATATGAAAATGAGCTAAGCTAGCTGTTATTACGCATATTAAATTGAGCTAAGCTAGCTATTATAACACATATGAAAATGAGCTAAGCTAGCTGTTATTAGGCATATTAAATTGAGCTAAGCTAGCTGTTATAACACATATGAAAATGAGCTAAGATAGCTGTTAATACACATATTAAATTAAGCTAAGCTAGCTGTTATTAGGCATATTAAATTGAGCTAAGCTAGTTGTTTGCACTCACATTATATGGATACATTTCTTCTAATGGTGAAGTAAGACATGGTGAACAGGACCGCAGGAATCACCGCAGCACCTGATTTGTGGTTTTCTGTCAAAGTCTGTTGACATTTTCTTCTCCATTCATCGTCTTTAAGCACCGCTGTATCCGACACTGTATTCTATTTAATGTTTAATGTGCCGTCATAAGTTTGGCAGAGGTCTCTGCCGTGGCCTACAGTTTTTGAATCTTTAAACCTTTATTGCTTTCTCTCCGTTTTGTCGCTTTTCTTTTTTTCCCTCTGTAAACAGACCAAAGTGAAATTTACCGCACTTCTTTCGGCGGATTGATATGGTTACAGTTAGTCCTCTAGATTGTGTGGTTAGAGCCGCATTCCTAAGAACTGTCTGTTTTCATAGCAACGGTCTGTTATGGAGAAATAACAGACTTTGGAATACTGTAATTAACCAATCAGAATCAAATATTTAACAAAGCCATGTAATAATAAAACATGTGAATGACTCATATGTTTGTCCTTGAGGATACACATATATTGCTGTTTCTCACGTCTGATTTGAACCACTCCACTCTTACTGCTATTGAATGCATGAAAAATAAATGTCATGGAAATGTATTCAAAACGAGTGCTTTTTTCGGACATTAATTAGTAATCACAGTAATGCCACTTGAATGAAAATAAATTAACTAGACTTCTAAAAATCCTTCTGAGTCCAAAAAGTGTTTTGTGTCCATTTAAAAGGTTCAACTGAAACCTTACCCGACTCCCAGATCAGTCTCCTTCCTGCTGATTTATTAGATGAAGTATTATCACCCCAAGGTGTAAAGTTAAGAGCCGAAGGTGTGCTGTGCATTTTTACATCAGTTTATCTAAACTGGAGTGTTTACTCCTGCAGCTCAGGTTATTTGAGCAGAGCATGCAGGTCTGTGTCCCGAGCAAAGTAAACTGTGGTGAAGTTTATTAGAAATAAGAATTTAATCCAAGCTAACAACAGGATACACGTCCAAATAGAGTATCAGGGGTGGAAGGGGATGGATGTTATTATCTCATAGCCAGCAGTTTCTCTTGCTTACAAAACAGGCTACAAAAAATGAGGACAAGATAAAATGATTTTAACAGAGGCTCATGTTTGGATTTTTATTTGTATTACCCGGAAGACAACAAGTTCAGTTTGAAAGATGAAATTACAGGATGACTTTAAAGTCCAATTTATGTGCTAAATATAAGTCCATGTAGTTATTTATTTATTTTAGTTGTGTAGAAAAATCACCAAATATCACATCTCCAGTGTGGTTCTGATTTTAAAGATAACACTTTATTTAGTAAAAAGAGTGCTCTTCAAAGACATCAAGGTTTTCTGTCCATCAGCGGCCTCTTTATCTTCCCAAAAAGAAGTGTCTAACTAACTATACTGAAGGCCTTGCAAAGTCCAAGAGACAGTGTAGATCATTTGATGTACAAAATCATTTGTTGTCACAGATGAAGCGATGCAGGGACTTTGCCCTTCCAAACTAACGCTGCGAGAAATGTTCTGAATTCAGTGAGCACTATCTGAGAAGGGCTCATGAGCTTTGATGAAATGAATCAAATCGGCCTTCAACATTACTCATCAAACTCTAAACTTATTTTATACATTTGATACTTGTCTGCTAAAAGCTTGATCCTTTGGTTTGTATTTGAAACACATAATGGAGGATTTTGAAGAGCTTGCAGATCTGAAGGACACAAAAATATCCAGAGCAAACGGCTGCTTGCTAAAAGGGAAAATATCAAATAAGCAACTATAGCCTAGCCAATCAGAAATATACACAGAACACACAAGAGTCTAAAGCCATGTTTGCATCTATGTGAGCCTGAACATGGTGGCACTTTGAGCTGATAGAATAGAATAGAACTTTATTGTCCTCCGTGGTGGAAAATTGTCTCCGGCTCACCAAAAAAGGACCATTAATAGGACAGACAGAAATGGTCACATTGTACATAAATAATAATAATATAATATCAGTGCCCTATAAAAATATAATATCAGTGCCTGTGTCAATGTTAATCACTTGGAAGAGTTCAAGGTGTTGATTGCACTTGGGATAAAAGACTTTTTATAGATATTTCTGGTTGCCAGGGGAACTCTGTAGCGCCTCCCAGAGCTCAGAAGCTCAAACTGGCCGAAGAGAGGATGAGAGCTGTCGCCCACAATGCTCCTCGCTTTCTTCCTCGTCCTTTCAGTATGAAGTCGGTTCAAAGACGTTTAACTTGTTACTGCAAAACAAGGATAATGTCAACCATATTCATCATCTTTGTTTAGTGTGTTGGCATGCAAACACTGGCTAAGTAGCACTAAACATAAATTACATCTAAGGCTGATGGGAAGAGATTAGTTCTGCAGGTGCTTTGTAGAAAGTCAGGGAAGGTTTTACGGTTCACCCTGAGGGGGCATAAAAGTTTTATGAAATTTCATCACAATCCACCTCATCGCTGTTGGGATAGTTCAGTCAGCTGACTGGCAGACATTGCCATCCCCCGAGTCATGCTGCTAATGCAGCTAAAACTGAAGCCTACACAAGCCTTTGTGCTAGCCGTCGCTCATCTCTCATAACCTTCCTGATCTTTTCAGCCTGCAGCTGTGACCAATGGTCAGCTGACGCCATCAGCGTATTTGTGTTCAGTCGTCTTTAATTCAGCGGAGGTTTGCTGAGAACTCAAGCTATTTTTCGGCACTGTGCTGCTTTATGTTCGTCCACACTGCAGCTTGAACCCTGAACCCTCTGCTCACCCACAGCACACAAACACTAACATCCACACAGCCTCTCCTCTGATCTGCTGCTTTATAAAGAATTAATTTTAACATCTCAGCAGGCTCCATTTCTCAGTAGAGACTTTATAGAAATGGGCTGAATCACACGTTATCAGCGCTGTAACTGATTATAAATCTATGAAATAAATCAAACAGACCTTCCCACTCAGTTATTTTTCTTCATCCTCTTCTGAGCTGCTTTCTTCTGACACTTCATATGTTTCCTTCAGGGAGAAGCTGAGCGAGCTCCGTCGGGAGAAGCAGAAGTTGGTGGAGAAGATTATGGATCAGTATCGAGTCCTGGAGCCCAGCATGCAACCTCCATCCAGCAAGGCCAAGTACTGTTTATTAGACCTACTAATTGTTGGTTTATTAGTTAATTACACCTGTGCATCCCAATACAATAAAATATTACAGCAGAATGCAAGGCTATGCATGTTTCAGCATGTTTCATACATAAAGAAGACCAAACCGTAGTAGAAGCAGTAAAAGACAGTAGAAGTTTTTAAGCTCCTGTGAGGAGTTTTTCACTGGTCATGAAACAGACTGAAATTCACTCTGGTATATCACACACAAAAGCAAACCAGACCATCAGCGACCAGACCAATTTCTGTACAGTTAGTTATAGTTACATATGACTGTTAAAGAAAGCAGGATGAGATTTTTTGTTAAAAACTGCCACTTAAGCATGAACAGGAGAAGAGATGAGAGCTACAGCTTTGTCCACAGGGGGCGCCAGAATCAACCAAAAGTTCCTCACAGGAGCTTTAAGTCAACATTGCTCAGGTCTGGTTATCAGTAGCAATTAGTACCATTTTTTGCTTCAGAGGGCTGAATCACCTCTGTGCTTTGATTTTTATTACATATTATTGAAAGAATTTTCTGTCTGCTCCATTAAAGCTCCTGTGAGGAACTTTCGGTTTGTGTTGATTTTGGCGCCCTCTGTGGACAAAGCCGTGCCTCTTATCTCTTTGCTGATTTCGTCCTGTACATGCTAAAGTGATGGTTTTTAACAAAAAATCTCATCCTGCTTTCTTTTACATCATATGTATTTCTAACATTAAATCTCTGCCCTGGAAAATGTCAACAAAAGCAGTGTGCAGTTAATAACTTCGTCTGACACCTACCCCCCCACCAGCAGTTTCAGGCATTAAAAATAACTGTATAGAAATAATCAGTCTTGTCGCTGATGGTCTGGTTTGCTTTTGTAGGTCATATAGAGGCATCAGAATTAATTTCAGTCTGTTTCATGACCAGCGAAAAACTCCTCACAGGAGCTTTAAGTATGGACAAAACAATAGAAACTCCACTTTAAACCCAGATTTAGGCAACAAAACTGAATATAAAATACTTTGCACACATAGGATTTATTGCAGGGCTGATGTCTGATGAGCTGGTCACTCTGTATGTATGAACACTGAATGCATCTTGAGCGGCCAAACACCTTTTTTGTTTTTGTGACAAACTTTGAGATGATTCTGTTTTATTATTGTTCCCCTCTTTGTTGGAACAAAATCAGATCTGAGAGATGGCCATCTGCTAAAGCTTGTACGTGGAGAGAAATATTTTGAATTTTTTTTTAATTACAATATATTTTTTTATTGTTATGAAGGCTTTTCTTCCAGACAGATATTGAGATAGAATACATTTTCTCCCTGTGTTGGTTTTGTTTAGTGATAGGCTCCCTTTAAGCTAACCTTGTGGTTTGAATATGTTTTGCTTCACAAACCGCTATTGTTAAGTAGAGCCTGAATCAATGTGGCATGACCACAGTGTACAGATTTATTTCAGTGAGAAGTTTAAGAGGTTTAAGAGCGAGGTTTTAGGCAATAATGTTTCAGCTTTTATTACATGTTATAGTTCATTATGAGGTTATTACTCTCTAACATTGTGGCTTTTTCTCCATATCAGGAGGAAGATTTTCCCTCCTTTTCTTTACATGTTTGTACCCATTGTGTGATGCATTTGTTCTCTATTCTCCCTAAAACCAAAGTTGTGACAGGAAGTGTACATGTTTTGATAGAACAGCTGGCAGGCATTTTGAACCATGAATTAATTTGAATAATAAGTATTGTTCCGGATGAATTGTTCTAGTATCAAAAAAAGTGCATTTGTCCTTCGTGCTGCTAGTAAGTGTGGTTATGACAATTTAATTATAACGTATCCAAATTGAATTTCCTGATGTCATCGTACAAAGCCCTTTCTTTGGCAGAACAAATGACAGTTGGAACCTTAAGCAATATTTTGTTCTCATTTTAAATTTCATGTCAGAAAACAAACGCAGCATGACGCACAAAACATTTCTGTGAACAAGAAGCAGCCGTTGTGACACTTGGCATCCTCCTACGTTTTTTCTTGAAAATCAGGGCTTCGCGCTTTTGTGTGTGTGTTCACAAAAGCACACGCACTCTCCCACCTCATCCCTCTTTGTAAACGCTCTCTATCCTCTTGTGTGCTCGTAGGAAATCTAACTGGATTGCAGACAGGATGAAGAAGCTAATCAAACCCCGGGGAGGAGGGAAAGAGGGACGCACCCTCTTCACCGCCGCGGGCAGCGTGGAAAACCTGGCCGACAGCACAGAATTTACATCAGACACACACACACCTCAGCCTGGTGAGACCACACACACACACACAGCCCAGCACACTCCCTCTCTTCCTCGCACACACACAAGCCGACTGGTTTCCACAAAGATATGCTCACATGCTCACCCCATCAAGCGAGGCTACAGGCATGCATACAAATCATCTCATGACTACCAAGTGTGGTCAGCATTGATACCGCTCTCTTCTCTTAGATCTCCCCCTGCAGAGCGCCAAGACTTACTGAGGCAGGTTTTCTCTGCTAACCACATGTTGAAAGGAAGAGATTTGGGAGGCTTCATTCTCTTTTTATGCACCTTGACGGTTGAATGAATTTACTGGCTAAAAAAATGAGTAGACATTTTCAAAGCCAACATTTAAGCCTCGACCTCTATCTGTTGTGTTTTTCTCTCTTTGTGACACCGTGTTATTGTCCCCGTTTAATTTTATGTTTCCTCACATTGTGTTTTCGATTATCCCGCCCTAAACCCCTGCTTTCCTTAGCTGCGTGTCAACTGGGACAGCCTGGCTCTCACTGTTCCTCAACAAGTGGACTGGTGGTTTTTAATGAGCTTTTATCCCAGACAGAGACGCCGTCCCTCAACAGCACAGGGATGAAAAAGATGAAGCATGTAGCGAACACAATATAAAACAGTAAAAACAGTAACTGCTCTAAATAAGTAAGATGATCTGTGAGTTTTAGCTTGCAACACACAGATTGTTTGAGCCAGCATACATATGTACACAAACTTCTCTCCTTCCCAACTGCAATGTTTAAAGACACATTTCCCATAACACCTAGCCTACATTAAACTGTGTAACTAACCTGCTTTATGGCAGGCTAATTTGACCTTAAGCACTGGTCTCTAGTCAGTTGTTAGGCTGTAGCTGGTGTTCAGACTCAAACTAAATACGTTGTGGCACAAGAGCTTAGAATCTCATTACCTTCAGGCTGTAAGTCAGAGTGTTTGAATACTTTAAGTTTAGGTTACTTTTTTTTTTACATTTCATATAATATACCCTTAAATAGATCAGGATGCTGTTTTTCATTTTTTGCCATTTATACACTTATAAATACGTTAAACATATAATTTATTTAAGCCCTGATTTCAAAAGTAGCTTTTTCAATTTTGTTTTTTTAGTGTCGTCCTGTATAATTTTTATTCCAAATGCCATAAATTATAGAAAAAAAGTTGTTGAATTTATTGAAAAACCTCAATCAGGTATTAAACGCACTCATTACTGCAGTTCTCGTATAAAAAGGTGTTTAATGTTCTACTCTGCATCGCTCCTGTTTGATTTATTTATCTGAAATGCCTTAAAGGCAAACTGAATTTATATTCAATTAACCAGAAAACGACATTGCTACATTTAAAATATACATCCATGTATGCGTTTCATTTATATAATAAAAACTATTTAGTGATGCATCCCAGGAGCAATTAAAGTTTACATATGAATGGATACATACTCAACATACGCTCTTCACTTACCCCATTATTATGTATTACAGAGCATGTACATTAATTTGATTAAATATTGATTATAATTGCTTAATAAGGGTTTTAAATTAACGATTAACAGAGTTTCACACACTCACATATAAACTCACATACACCCTCCTGTAAAGCGATCTGTCAGGTTTGTGAAAGCTGCCTCTAACATTGAACTTAACTGTTTCAGACCCTCGCAGCGCTCCAGTCTCTCCCTCTCCAATGAGAAGAGCTCCGTCACAGACAGACCCGGACATTTCTGTTCCCGGGACTCCAGCCATGCGCTCAAGCTCCGGCGGGCGTCGTAAACTGGGATCCCGACACGGTTGGGGGCTTGGCTTGGCCAAAGGAGGCTCTGGAGTTTCCCAGTCATTCAGTCCAGGTGACCACAAAACACAGCCCCGCCTGCGGCTGCGCTCCAACCAGAACACCTCCACCATCCTTTGGGAGGGAGAGAGAGGCCAAACAAACGCACAACAGGCAGCAGAAGCATCATTGACCAGTCAGGAAAGTGTCGAGGAGGCTGAAAGCAGAGGTGAGGAGGAGAAAGTGGAATGAGGAGATGTCTGGCCATGTCTGTGCTCTTTCAGAAATCAACCCGAACAAGTCTATAAGTCAGTTTTTACTTGAAAAAAGGAAAATGATGAAATATGAAGATATTCTCCAGATTATTTAAAAGCATTTTTCACTTTTGACAAGAAAAAGAAATAAATACTTTGTTCAAATATTTTTAAAGCAGTAGTGTGCGTTTGCACGGCTCCCTGCTACGTGCACGGCATCGTGAAGGGTCTGTGGGGAAACAAGTTAAATGTCAAGCTGAATAAAAATTGGACTGTAAAGTAAAACTGTGCCCGGAGAGTGGCCGTAACATCTACAATCACAGAAAATACAGCTAATGCTCTTCTTAATAAAACATGCATGGGCCTATTAGACTTCTGCCTTCCAGACAATCAACACTCCAGCGGAGACGTGGAAGCAGACTGAGAACGAACTGCAGTCGACTCTCAATTAAAAAAACTAATGTTTTATTTCATTTGCTCCTGGCAAACCGCTGTAATGCTTTTGTATGTTCGACTATTTTAAATATGTTTTCCTTCAAGTATTTTTGAATACATGAATAAATGAATTCTTATGTAAATGATTCCAAGTGTGTGTAAGTTGTAACCGCCTCGCCATTGAGCCCCAAAGCTGACAAAATGTAGTAAAACATTATCAGACAACTAAAAACTGTTATATTAGTTTTCCTTTATCACATATCAGTTAAAAATGTAACTTACTTAGATGTATATTTAACTACTGTAGCTCACTTTCATTTTGGACTCCTTATTTCCTCCTTTTTTTGTTCTTCACTCTGATAGTTAATCCATATAATGGGGGGCAACACGTCTTCCTCTCAAAACCACACCATCGGAGGGAAAAAGATCAGCGTAATAATATGAAGCATATTGTTAACATGCTAACAAAATGCCTGTAGCTAGCTAAAAACACAAAATATCAGCATGTCAAATACTTCCTAGCTTGTTTACTTGAGAGGAAAAGGTAAATTTACTTCTTACCTTGTGTTTCTTTAAGAAATTGTCCCACTGAATGGCCAGAGTGTAAGAGTGAATCACCAGGTTATTACCAACAAAGATCAAATTCAGGCTTTGCTTAGCATGTAGCTTAGCTTCAACCTGTACAGTTTGTCCGTCCAAATTACCGCACGTCACGATTCCCCAGTTCTCCCAGCTGATTTCTCACATTTTATTGCCTGTACCCGTCTTGTCCTCTTAAAAGGCTCAATACTCTCTGGTTAAATCTGGTAAAATCCAAGCAGTCAAGAGGACTTTGTGTTAAGCTAGCTTTACTGAAAACACTTTAAGCTAGGCTAAACACACATGAGCAAAAGTCTTTTCAGCTAATGTTAGCAACCTAGTCGAGGCTAATTTTAGTCATAAAGGTACTGCAACCCGTCTGCTTACGTTAATCCACCATATTGAACTGCATACTGCTGTATTACAATACAAACTCTTGTAACAATAGCTATTACATATTAGCCAACAAGCTTTACAGGTCAGCTAATGCTAAGGAAGCTTCTTTATCTCAAATACGTTTTCACCAAGGAATGACTCACCAGAAATAAAGGAAATATAAATATAAAGCTTTATTTTAATGTTTTCCCTCCATTTCAATCATAACTTAACAATATTATTGATGTTTTTTACATCACTTTTTACTACATTTTGTCAGTGTGCTTGGAAACGCTCAATTACAGAAGCTGCATTAGAAATATGATAATCAAAGTAGACTTTAACAGGAAGATCACATGTAAGACTATTATATAAAGTCTGTCTTTGTTATTCAGAGTCGGAGGAAAAATCCAAGTGAAGAAGGACTGTTAGAAGTAAAAGCCCTCATATGCAAATTTAACTCTGGCATTAAAGTTCTGTGATAGATGTTCTTCATCTTGTCGGCCATTAAACCTTATTAGGAATAACTAAAAATGTTCCGCACTCCGGCTGTACCTTCTGATCACCTCTTTATGTTAGCTCACTCAAAGTTGAAAAAGTATCACTTATAACTGCTGAACATATTTTGTGAGACATGCTTCAAGGTACAAATGAGAAGCTGTTAGATATCAGGTACTCATAAAATGTTGAATATTAGCTCTGAATCAAGGTGAACCACAAGCATTAAAAATCCCTGGAATTGACTTACCTAATAAAGGAGCCGCGGAAATGTATTTAAGATTTAGTATTTAAGAAAAGAACTTAATATTAAATTATCTCAAACCTAGCTGGAGGCGTCTATGTGAGGGTCTGATATTTTCAGAGAGCAAAATAAATACATAACTGTAATGATAAACCTCTTTGTAACCCTCGGATGTGATCTGTGCTCAGCAGGATAAACACTGAGAAACCCTGCCATCTGGCTCACATATGGTTGAAAATCCAATTTCATTTTAGGGTTCCTGTGTAAATCCAGTCATTGATCAAATGGCAAATAATCTGCTCTAGTGCTTTAATGAGAATCCTCTTTACCTCCTTTCACTGTTGCACCAAATGGTGTCAGTGTAGAGCCGGCCGGGTCGCTGCCAAAAGACAGACAGACGGATGAAGAGGAGGGAATTAACATGCAGCTTCCCAAATGAGCAGACCTGAGAGTTCATCATGAAGCTAAAGGGCCCTCTTATGAGACAGGCCACTTCCAGAGAGCTTCAGCCTTCCAGATTAGGACGAGGAAACGTCAGCGTTTCCAGCAGGGGTTGTTTTCCACTGTGAGTGTGTGCGCAGAGGACAACACTGAGGATAATAACAGGCCACCGCTCTTTCTTTCCAGCCGACCCTCCCCAAACGCACATCCTGAATTATGATTTGCAAATGACAAATGGATCGCTAATACAATTCATGAATTATGTAGTTGTCATGGTGACATTAATCAAAACGCAGGCTCTTTTTCTCGGCTCCGAACATTGTGTTTGTGGAATTGAGATGCATGACGGGGGCTGCATGCCGAGCCGCCTGAGTGAGCGCAGGGCAAAGCGATAGCAAGATATTGGTTCTGCCAGTCACTCAGCGGCTTATTATGAGTGCAATGCAACAATCACACGCCCTCAGGCACACAAACAGACAGCACCCGCAGACAAAAAGTGAAGGGTAAGGCTTTAAATTCTCAAAGGAGGAACCTTGGGGTTGCACACACAGAGAGAGGATTCACGGGTTGTTGTTTTTCCTCATTTATTGACCCCGGCGCGATATCGAGAAATTCTTTAAGAGGGGCATTTGAAAAGGGAGCATGAATACAAAAACAGGAATGTGATTTGTTTACAGTCTGACCTCTGTTTATTCAGCAGGATAAATAAAACGAGTGCCCTCTCCCTGCAAGCATAACAAGCAGCAGTCAGAAAAAACCTTGGAGGGAAAAAAAGCGCAAAATATTGAGAGAAAAGTCTTGGCACAAAATGAGTGATTAAGTGCCATCTCCACCCCTGATCCCTGAAGCGATGAATGATGGATGGTTGCCTTGGTTGACATCACAGTTGGATCTCGAGAGTCTTCTCAGCTGCTTAATTATTGAGCACCAGAGGGGTGTAACACTATCAGCTAACATCACCTTCTCAGCCCTCTTTTTCAATGCTTTTGGCCTTCCTCCTCGAGTGAGGACTTCCTCTCTTTCTGTCTGAAGGCTTCTCTTTCTCTTCCCTCGTCTTCATGTTTCTTTTTTTCCAAACCAAAACTCTCCTGTATCTTTCCTCATCAGCCCTCTCTTCCCATTTACCTCCTAGCCTGAGCTATCAAATTTTAATGACTGTGTCTTCCTAAAGAGCCTCCAGCGACCAAGGCCTCGCTTAAACCACTTAGTCGACTAACTGAACAGGCAAGGCATCCTAAATACTTAGTGGTGCATTAGATTTTTGTTCAGCCCTGGCCCTTGCCTCTGAGATGAATCTATCAGCTGAATCCAAATCGAGCTGGTATTTTGATTCGTTTCTGCAGTCTGGCTGTTTTAGAATCAGCGCACATCACACAAACTTCACTTTGGGTTAATAAAAAGTTGTAATTCATAGATTGTTGTTAGGATTTTTCTCCCAGCAGAGGCCCTCAGGTTGGGCAGGCAGCGAGACAAGAGAGCGGCGAGGTGATCTTTGATCGAGAAGTGGTGGTGTAATTCAATTAATTATATTTTGCTCCGGGCGACAGAAGTCAGGGAGGGGATCATTGAGAGGGAACACAATACAACTGGGTGGAAAAATAACAAGAAAGTGGAGTGTATAAGCACACACCGGCTGACCCTGCAACCTCGCCTCCTCACAAAACTGTCAAAATCTCGGAGCTTTCACCAGGCTTTTACTCAATGAGGTTAGCCCAAAGGTGAGTCTGTTCATCTATAACTTCCCTCCCTCTCCCATCCATCCCTCCACCCCTTCCCCTTCACCCCACACTCCCCCTCTCTTCTATTTCATCATCATCCTCGCTCTCTCCGCTTCGCTCGGGATTGTTTCTCCTCTCCAAACAGTTTGTCCCTGCTGCCTCCCTCCGTCCCTCCTCCTCCCCGTCCTCCTCCCCCATGCACTCCCTTTCTCTCCCCGAGTGTATTAAGGGGCTTTGACGCTCTCAGTAAAAGCTGATTTATTCTCTTGGTGGTATCGATCGGTTTCTGCATTAAAGATTATAATTCATTACCCCGGCCCCTTTTAATACATTAAACACTCAAAATAAAAATAAAATAACCCCCCACACCCCACCCACCCAGACTCCCCGCATCCCGAGGGTGCGGAAAAAAACACTCTTGTCGAGACGTCCGGCCTGTCATCCTCGGCCCCAGAGCTCCACCTGGGTGTGTGCGTGCGAGTTTGTGTGTGAGTGTGTACGTGTGTTAAGCCACTCAGACATGGAGATACTCTCAGGAACACAGTCAGGCGCACACTAATGCAGTGTAGACACATTAAACACTGGCAAACACATACACACATGATAGATAGATCCTGAGGGAAGACTTAAAGACAGACAGTTAGAAGGGTACACAGACAGACAGACAAATCGTGACAGCATACAGCGAATATCTAATGTTAGCATGCTAACACACTAAGCTAAGATGCTGAACATGGTTTAAAGTATCGGCTACATGTTCTTGTTAGCATTGTCGTTGTGAGCATGTTAGCCACCTAACAAAGTAGCTAGTCTTGCTGTGGACTTACAGACTTGTTTGATATGTTATAGACTAAAATATTAGCATAGAAATAAACTGTAGTGATGAGTCAGTCGCTTGTTAGAAAGCTTGATAGCTAGCTAGCTAGATAAATGGATTAACGGATAGATTTCTGTTACCTGTAATTCAGTCTATATCAGCAAAAGGCCGCCTCTTCTACCTCAAAGTTGTCTTTCACTCATTTACATGAATTTCCTGAGTGCACAGCAGAAAGCACCACCTTCTCCTGACGGCCACCAACAGAATACAGATCACTTCCACGCGGGTCAAGTTAAAGATTTGTGTACTGCCTCCGTATGCTCCCCTGTTTGTCAATATGGCTGGCCTCTGTGGGATAGTAAGGATTTAAGAAGCGCTATGTGTCCCCTATTGATTTTACCCCAAATGGCCGCACCAATTCCCTGCACAAAACAAGATTGCCCTTCCCCATCGCCTTGACAGATTGATTTTGTATCTCGCCCGTGTGGACTTGAGGAGCAATCCCTCTGATTCTGCCTGCACGCGCTGTCACTCTGATGGACAATTTCCCTCTCCATCCTTACCTCTCCCTGTCTCTCCTCTTTCTCCTTCCATTAAAGGACTCTTCTACCTCTAAGCTCTAACTTCTCCCTGTCCGGCCTCCCCCCCCCTGCCCCATGTCCTCCGTCTCCCCCCCTCTGCCTCTCTTTGCCTCTCTTTGCCTCTGACAGGCTTTCAGACAGTAAATCAGAGACATTGATCCAGCGCAGCGCCCAAGTGTCCTGGATTCTGCTAAAGAGCCATTTTCATTTCACAAGCAGTTTACTGGCCTCGCTACCCTACACCCCCACCCACCTCCCCACCCGTAAACATCGCCCTCCTCCCTCTTCTCTCGCTCTCTCCATCACGGCCTCATCCATACACATCACCCGTCTCACCTAACTGCCGAATCCTCATCCGCTCTGAGTGCCCGGCGCTGTTTTCCTCCTACCACTTTCTCCTGCCCATTCCCAATTTTCTTAGAAGAAAAATACCTCCAACGACTTAAAACCTTTGACTTATACTTATTGGTTACACACACACACACAAACATTTACATACTGCACTTTCCCACAACCACGGTTCAGAGCTCAGCAAGGTGCTCTGAATCGGTTCCAAGAGGTCTGACTCCAGCAACTTCCAGACTAATTTGACTTCCATGTAATTTGTTTGACATCACCACAATGATGAAATGTGTTGAACCACTATGTGAACAGGCCTTCCTGTCCCAGAACATTATTATTAGACATTTCTACCACATTAAAGATCGTATTTTACTCTGGGGGGAACGCTTCAAAGAAAAAGCCGCACAGAGATGCTACTTGTGTTCCTGGATAGATATATATCATCCCAACATCAGAGATCCGACTTTTATCTCTTCACTCTGGAGGAAAAGCTGTACATTATGTTTGCACTTTCATGAAAATACTCTACTACTATAAAAGTTGTGCAAAATAACTTCCTGTCTATTTTTAAGCCGCTGCTGTGATGTACAGTGCAATCTGTTTTTTGACAGGGATACGTTTTCCAAAGTCTCATCTGACTTAAAACTAATATAAAATATGATATAGGTAAATATATACAGACACACTTAAAAGTTCTTAGTCACATCCTTCAACTAAACTTTAAACAAAAGTCTGTGCAGCACCGGTTGGAGCTCAAAGTTTAAACAGTGACCTCTCGTTGAGGCTTAATAGTCAGTGCAACATGATTTACAGGAACACAGTTCCTACACTCTTAGCTCAGTTTGGATGTAAAAATCCTCAATAGACTTATAAGAACTTTTCCTTGTTTGCTCTATAAGATTTGAGAACGACCGTACTTCATATAATGCTGTTAAGAGTAGGTCTCCCATCACAAGAACGACCATGACCGACGTGAAGCACTGTGGTTGGTCCAGACATAAGTGTTGGCTCATCCGTCACAGGAACACGTGAACCAATGCAGCGTCGGCCACCACCATCTTTGAAAAAGAATCCAGTTCAAAATCCTTCCCATCACCCACAAGGACCTCCACAACCCAGCTTCCCCTGACCTCCTTCACCAACACACTCCCACCTGCAACCTCAGATCTGCCGACTCCCACCTCCTCACCCCTCTCGCCTGATCCAAGCACTGGACTTGGGGGAGCAGAGCCTTAGACACTCTCCCTCACTCCCCTCTTTCAAAACCCACCTATTTAAATCTGTGATCCCTCATCCCCCTTGTAACAGTTATTATAATGAATCCCATCATGCTGTCGTATGTTGTGATGCCATTACAACCAGCAGCCCAGTTATGTCGCACAAAAGCTCCCGCTCCGGGTGTGTAGCAGTTTCTCTCAGGAGTTCAAACACGTATTATTGCAGTTCATGTCCAATATACTGGAGTCAACACAAAGGATGAGTTCCTGTTTGAATACTTGCAGACACTAATGTATACTTTAGCTTTTCTGAGTGTTTTACTAAAGAAACACTAGTATTGATGAAAAGGCAGTAAGAGGACTTAACTACACATTTTGAACTTAAGAAACCTGGAGGTGTGATAGTTTTCTCAACTGTTTCCAAGGTCATCCTCATAATCAATGATGACCTATGGGCAAACTCTATCGCCAGAACAGCTTCCTGATGGAGCCAGAGGTGAGAAGGTTGACATCAGTAATGAACCTTACCTCTGAAGACCATCTTAGTTTGAATACTGGTTTACAGCAACCATATGTTACATCATTGCACGGATGGTGTTGTCATTAAATTGTGGCCACTGTCCTCTCTGAAAGCATTCGGTCTGTCTGACTTATGTTGTCGTGCTTTTGCTTGAAATAAAATAAATCCATGCAGCTCTTTCAGTTTTCTCCTCGTCCCACAAACCTCGTCCCACAGGGGTGATCGTCACTGCTAAGTGGCATTTTGTCTAATATGAGCCTCCCTTCACAGCACTGTTTATGATTTTGATTAAGTGTGCTTAAGTAATTGTGATTAACCGTGCCCTAAACCGCTATTCATTTTGCAGTTTAGTGCACTTTTACCTAACAACGAGCACCTGCTGTAATGCCTTATCTTGTCACTTTTATAAAGCTGTTGCTTCAAAGCTTAGCTCTGAGCTCAGGTGAGCACCTTAAATCTGTGACGACCTGAATCTCAACATCAGGCTGTAACACTGTCAGTGGCCTGCAGGTTTGTGAGGCTTCTTCAGAGAGATAAAAACCCCACAACCGCACGTTCAGAGGCATCGCAGGCCAGAGAGATGTCAAAATGAAAGCACTGAAGGACTGGAGGACAACTGCTGCGCGGTGATAAGCTTTGTTAATGTACAGGTTGATTTTCTTGTTTATTTGTCTGGAGTTTAGTAAATTTATGTAATGAAAGTTGACATTTTGGTCCTTAAATGTTTGTGCTTTGTTAGTTAAAGTAAAGTAAGTTAAAGATTCACACTGTGCTGGAAAATGGGTAAAATGGGAACACTCTCTTTATTCCAGTTATGTCAAGATTGTTCGCCTTGCTGCTAACCTTTTAGCCTTGTACGTGATTTTAATGGCGTAAATTAGTTACTGTTGCAATGATAAGAGGCAGTTTGTGAAACCAGAAGCAAACATAAATAGCTTCTTTAAATTTGCTCCGAGGTCTTGTTGACATTTGTGTGGTTGCTTTTGCTCAGCTCAAAATATCTTTAGCTGACAGATATTGATGATATCTCGCTGGTGAGATTACAGCTTGGTGCTGTCATGGTTTTCCATAAGTTTGATTGTAAGCATGGGTTGGATTGATTATGACATGATTGTTGCATGTTTCTGTGTGCAGTAGATAGATGAGGAGATGAGGAAAGAAAGAGTGGGGATGACATGCAGCAAAGGGCCTTATCCAGGTAACTTCAGGTATCCTGAGAACATAATTCCCTAATCCACTACTTCCTAACAGACACTAAGCAGTTCAGTCGATAGTGAGCCCACACATCAGACACTTAGTGTATGAATAATCATCTGCATTGTTACTGACAGCTTTATACACACAATAATGTCTGCATCTGCAACATGCAACACACTGCAGTATTGTTAGGAGAAAGTAGTGCTCGTCATTATCGCCATTTGTCAGGCTAAACTGTTTCTGAGGGAACAATCGAATCATAAACTTCACAGTGGGGACATTTAAATTAATGATGGACAGTAAATATAGCACACATAGACGGTGATTTCAGCCACAGTTAAGTCAGTTTAAATCCCCTGCGTAGGCTCATCATGAATGTGCGACAGTCTTCCAACACAGCATGATGTCAAGCAGATACTTTTATTGTGAAGTGCGTGGTAAGTTTGAAAAGTTAAAGTAATGTTTTCATTAAAATGTCTGTTTAGTCTCTATCCATCGCCGAATGAGGTAACACAATGGTGATTGAGCCTATGGCCCACTGATGAAAGCCTTTTGCATTTGCAGTATTATTATTATTACAGACTGGGTGTCTGTGGTGACTTTGGTGGAAAAAATCACAAGCGGCGCCCAGTTAGTGACGCATTTTCCATCAGCCAGCAGTGGTTGGTCTGCCAGAGAGGGTAGGCGGAGCTAAGCGGCTGCTTTTCTGGTCTCTGCAAGTGTTGCGAGTAAACAGTAATCTACTATGGCTGAACACACGCAGAAAAGATCGATGACGACAGATACAACTTCAAAAAGAAGTGAAAATCCAAAGAAAAAGAAACAAATTTGACGCTTAGATGAAGGCAAACAGTCTGAAAAGGAAAGACACCATCAGCCAGGAAAATCAAGAGTTACAACCGGAGCCGACCGTGGACGTCACACATGCGACACTGTCTGGATATCTGGGAAGTGTGCTCCCACAATGACCGTTTATCACCATAAGGTGTCGCCAAAGAGAACGAAACTGAGATCTTCGAGATTGGCACTTTAAATAAATCATCACCTACTTTAAAGTCCGCTACACACTCAAAAGCCTGCAAACAGGTGAGTAAGTTTATCACACTGCAGTTAACAGATCTGCAACAACCTGCTGCAATAAGAAAATAACTTTCAGCAAAATTGCAAAAGCGCTAAGTTTTCTACATTCCATATATAAAACACTTCATCCAAACCAGAAACAGAGTAACCACAGAGCAATACAGGTTGAATAAGAGCCACTTGGGCAAGAACAATAAAATGCATTGCAGTTTAAAGTTTGTTTTCCGTCTCCCTGCTGGAGGAAACTCAAGCAGAACAGCAGCAAATATGTTTAAGTGCCAAGAAAATGTTGACAAGGCAAATAACCTATTAGACTGCAAGGAACCAAGTCAGCAGCAGCAGTCATCAGCCTGAAATAATTCTTCATCAAACACCTGAGAGTTCACTGCCGTCGGAAGCTGGCAACCCAACAAGCTGTGGACATTTTTCACACGCATCCACACACGCACTTCCACAGACACACAGAGCCGTTAACTATTGAAGGTATTAAGGCGACGCACACACTCACAGGTGTGTTCGAGGGCCGTTAGCAGCAAGTAATTTCCAGGGCCAACAGGATTATCTGTGTATGTTCTGGAGGATGGCGGGGAATCACCCTTCAAGCTAACGAAACAGTTAGCGTAATTGGTCTTCATCTGTCATCTCAAACAGAGCTGTGGACTGTTTGAGAAAGAAAAAGAGAGAGAGATTACTGACGGGACAGTGATGAAAATTGGTCGGAGGATAATGAGTCTCGTTGTCTTTTCCTCCTCTCATCCTGTGTCTCTCTCCCTCCCTCTCTCTCATTACTCAGAGTGACTGGTCCGAGGAGCTTCACAGTCTGCTGCTTATTAAAAAAAAACCCAGAGCGCCTTTAGATGAGTTCATCAGGCTCTTCATCCCTCTTTTACCACCATCTCTCCATCCTCCCGCCGGCTCTGCATCCTCTCGTCCCAACCTTTTCTCCTCCCCCTCTCTCAGTTTGAACTCCTGCATCCTTCCTCTGCTGTCTCTTTATCCCTCCTTCCTCCATCTGTTTATTTTTTCCACCATCCTGTGGAGTAAAACAGCGAGAAATTTAGAGGAGGAGGAAGGAGAAGAGACGGAGGCCCAGACAGGGAGGGAATCAAAGTGCTCAGCAGAGGAAAAGACAATCCCCTGTGCGACAGATGAAGTTTTTAGACAAAAGGGGTCTTTCTCCCAATTTCCTGTTGATATTCTTTGTAGTTTATTTTCTCCCTTACTACCCCTCTCCTTCCTTTGTCCCATCCCTCCTCCTCCTCCTCCCTGTGCGTCCGCGCCACCGTGGCAGATTGTTTGGAATCAATAAAGATGGTTGTTGGCAGATGAGAGTCTAGGGGCGGGACTGTGGCTCGCTAAACACTCAATTCGCTTCACACAAATCACCGCCTGAGTCCCGGCGACACGTGACGTTACATCCTACAACAAACAATTAAAAACTCATGCAAATGCGCTGCAGGGAGAACATGATGGCGCTGGCATAAATACACATATGGTGGGATCTGACAGGCCGACAGGCAGCCTGGGTGGATGGGAATTGGACAGCATGGAGACAAAAAGGAAATAAAGAGGGAGGGAGAGGATTGATGGTTGATGTTAAAAATGAACAGGTGCTGTGGTCGATGAAAAAAAAGCTAGAAAAGTGTAAAAGTGTAAAATGATATTGCTGGCAGTAAAAGCATTCAGAAAAAAGTTGTACTACTTTATAATGCATTCATGATTTGACTTAAGTAGAAGAAAAGTATTATTAAATCAGTATCTTACAGAGCTATTACATAAAGACAAAATGTGACAGCTGTTCCTCATATTGATGAACATGCAGAGAATTATCACCTGAATGCAGCTCACCTCAGCGTTACAAGCTTTAAAGAGAAGTTCAGCTCATTTTTCAACTGTTACGTTTCCATCACATAATGTTGTTTTTGCCGCAGCGGGCTGCTGTGCACTGAAAAAGAGCTCTAAAAACCCACTGTGCTCAACCCAAAGGGCAGACAGACACAGCTGGGGACAAGCTGGAGAACACAGAGGAGCATTAAGCTGCTGAAGAGCAAACAGGTATGTTCCTCATGAGCTGGTGGGGCCCAAAAACAGAGCGAAAACTGAGTGAATTTCAGAATCAGAATTGGGCTTTAATGCCAAGTAAGTTTACACATACAAGACATGTATGTATGTATGTGTGTATATATATATACATATATATACACACACACACACACATATATATATACACATATATATATGTATATGTATAGCCTACACACTGTGTCACGAAAGCCATTCAGCGGCCACTTTTCCCGACTTCCTTGAATGCATCAGATCGTTCCGACCTCCGTTCAACACACAAGCATTCATATATATTCATATATATATATATATATACATACATACATGTTTTGTTCTGGTGTCATTTGAATATATATATATAAATATATAATATATATATTATTTAAATATAACTGCTATATTATACAAATTCATGTTACTGAAAAGTCACAAATAAAATTTGATGATGTTGATATTGCAGTTATCTAACAAATTAGTTACAAGCCAATATATTTCTGTGTTAAATGTGAATATCCAGGGTAACAAGTAGAATAAAACCCCTCAGTATTCATGTAAATCTACTGACTGTGTTCCTGTGCTGACAGAAAAACTAAGTGTATTTTTCTGTCTCCTTCACAAGCTGCTGAAAAAACTAAGAAGAAAAATATTCATGTAAATTTTTCCCTCGTGACGCCTCAGCTCACTGACTTGTATCACATCCAGAGAAATAATCAATTCACACACACCAGGAGCCTGTGTGATTCTTTTTAATGAGCTTTTGTCATTGTCTCACATATGCACACACACACACACACACACACACACACACACACACACACACACACACACACACACACACACACACTGGAATCACAAAACTGAAATAGCTTGATGCAGAGCCACGACTGATCAAGGTCCATTTTTCACAAGAATTATCCATATTATTTCACACCTTTCATGACGTCTCTCATTACCTTTACCATTAGAGGGAACCGGAGAGAAACTAATTAACATCTGCAGAGGAGCCGGTGTGCACTAGAGAAAGCAATCATCCATTCAGGAGTTATCTTCCTGCTGAAAAAGGTCTTGATCTTTGAGGACACGAGGAGGAGGAGGAAGCTGGATGCTGAGCATAGCCGAGAAACCAAACTGGACCAATCCACTCTCAGAGTTTACTCTTGACTGTGGCGTCTGTGGGAGATAGGAGAGAATAAATTACAGTTATAAAACAAGGGAAGGAATCTCTTTACCTCGGTCATGCAGCGGTTAAAAGCATTTTGGCTTTTGGAGCGTCTGGTTGCTTCAAAGGGATCCGTTAGCGAGGATTAGTCACTCTCAGTCCAACATGGCTAAAGACACACTCAAAACATGCAAACACACGCGCACACACATCAAACAGAAAGCCAGTGTGGGAAGTGCCAGGTGTTGGAGACACATAAGGTTTATAGTGGAGAGTTGGAGGCCTGCCTGCAGCTCTGTCACACAGACAGACAGTTCCGGACCATCTACCAGCCAAGCACCGCTGCTGCTCGCTCGCTGCTGCTCGCTCACTGCTGCTACAAAATCTGCTGCACATCCATTAGAGGACAAAGACACAACAGCTAGCACAGTCTTTTTAAAGGGACACGCCCGCATCTTTAGAAAAACAGCCTCTAATGTTAACCGATCACAGTGTGAAGATTTTAAAGTGCTGATTGCGTGCTTCAAGTGAGGAGCTGATGCTGTGTCACAGTTTGAAACTGCAGCATGTCGAGTGCAAGCCTCATCACCGATGTAAGATAACAAACCCCTTTAACTCTGAAGCTGGATGGACTCTTGCTCCTGCACTAATTATATAAAAAACCTAATGGTACAAAAAAACAAGGATTGCAAACTAATATTACACTGTTTAAAATAGCATTATTGTTTGTTTTTTTTGGCAGCTGGGGGCTTAGGGAGAAGCTTTGAACAGAACACTGATATGACCTCAGTCTGATCATCACAGACGTGTCAGCTAACAGTTACCATATTCACACAGACACAAAGCAACATCTTCACTCTCCTTTTTACTCTATTTTTGTCTCAATCAACTCCTGAGGGAAACATCTAGTATGTCTAGTTGCATAAAACCACTTAGGCAAGGTTTCCCCTAGATTTTAATCTAAGGTGGTTTACATCAGGACTGTACGGTGCAGTGGTTAGTGCTGTCGCCTCTCAGCTAGAAGGTTCGTAGTTCGAACCCTGGTTGGGACGAAGTGGGCTTTTCTGTGTGGAGTTTGCATGTTCTCCGGCTTTGTCCCGCGTTAGGTTCATTTGTGACTCTAGTGACTCATGGGTGTGAGTGTGAAAGGTTGTCTATCTGTGTGTCAGCCCTGTGATTGACTGGCGATCAGTCCAGGGTGTAACCCGCCTCTCGCACAATGACAGCTGGGATAGGCTCCAGCCCGCAACCCTGAACATGATAAGCGGTATAGATAATAGATGGCTGGTTTGCATCATAGAACTTCCATAGAATGTTTTTAGGTTTACAAGATAAATTCCTTTGATCTCTAAGTGTTTGCCCATAGCTATGAAAGTATTCCCTTATGCTTGGCTAGAAGGTCCTTAGTAACCATTTTACAGAACATTTTAAGGGACCCATAGCTCTCTTAAAAGTGGAATAATGTGTGGAACATTAACAATGGCAACGTTTATGGAGATTTACTTGAGCAGAGAAAAACTGCCATGACTGTTGTCAACATTAACAAGAACGTTTGGACAAACAACTTTGTAGCTAGCTGGACAAGTGTTTGTCTCTGTCTCTGATACGGTATTTTAAAGAGGGGGTATTCTGCTGTTTCACATTTTAAGACATGTATATAATGTTACAATGTTGGATGTCCAGACTAAACGTGGGTGAAGTTTCAAATCTGTAGGTCAAAGTATGTTGGAGTAATCCCCAGGCTTCTCAGCTCAGTCTGCAGGCTGAATGCCAGGTTTCACACAGTTTTTTCTACACGCTGCACTTTGTGACATCACTAAGTGCAGCCTCGGCAGGCCTCAGAGAGCTGGTAAATCAGAAGAACGTGGGCTCATAGGGGCGGGGTTTCTTAAAGGGACAGAGCTGACTGAATTGTTTCAGGCAGAGGCTGCTTTTTTTAAAACTGTAAATTATGCTAAGCTACTCCACAGGTATCAGAGTGAAATATGAAGCTGAAACTAGCATAAACCCCCTTTTAAAATTAGCTCTATCGTTTAATTGAAACCATTTTTTGACAAATTTCAGTGAATACTTCAATCATTGTTGGTTCTTCAATTTTATCTGACTTTTTAACAGCATGAAAAACTGAGCATATCACCTGGCTCATCCTTTAAGCTCACACTGGCAACGGCAAATTATGTGTTATTATGAGGTGGCTTCATCTGCTTAGTGACATTTTATCTACAAAACACTCATTAGTAAACCCACTATGTATTAAGGTTTTTGTGTAAAGTAGGGAGTACAAGGGCATCGCAGTTTGAGATCCCATTATTTTTAGCAATTGATCTTCCCTGAGGCCGGAATTGAAATGAGAGAAATCCTTCCTGGTATCGGACACTTTCTGGTCGGATCTGTCCGGAAAAAGATTAAAAAATTAAGACTCTTAACCCACTGTCTAAGTTTAAAGCTTATGTGAGAGATTTGGCTGCAAAGTTGATTGGATTCTGCTCTTATATTTTAATCGACTGCCCTTCTTTGCTCTGCGGCTCCTCTTCAGCTCCCTGTCTGTCAGGGCAAAAATGTTTAAATTCTCAGCTCAAATTGGGTTTATTTAGTCTTAGAGTGTGTGTCTTTTTCTGTGTGAGCTTTTTCTGTCCCTGTTTGTCTTTAAATATGCTGGTTAAATGTCATGCGTACTCTCTATATACACATATATATTGCCTTGCACTGCTGAGCAGCCTGCATATTAATGCTATACAGACTGATATATGCAAAGCCCACAGGCATTTCTCTGTTGCTTTGACTTTACTGCCACTGACACCATGAAATTTCTCCTCTCATTTAAAATTAAACACAAACTCTCCCTGCTTTGGTTTCAGTGTCAGCCTCGCTTCACTGCGCTGGCTATTTGTTGCTAATGCTGCCAAGATTGTGTTGACAGTACAGTGTGTGCAGGATGGTCTCTTTGTTGTGATTAATCTTTGGTGGTTTTTGTTGCAGATAATTTATTGCTGCAATTCTTCACAACTTTGGAAAGTGGAAATAAACAACAAATAAAGCCTAATTATTCTCATTGCTTTCTGATATTAAAAAAAGCACAAACAGAGGAGGGATGATTTTGACCCTGCAGCTGTGTGAAAGTGAACAATTGTAGGATCTCTTCTCAGCAACGTTCTGGTTGTGTTTTCGGTCTTGAGTTTAGCTTTGTGGATATCAGTGTTTTAAGAGCATGAAGCCTGAGATGTTTGAGCTCGCTCCCTCAAAATGTTTAGGAGGCACGAGGTGACTTTGATTTATTGCAGTGGGAAAGCAAGACATTAGAGGTTAAGGCTGCAGTTGTAATACCAATGCTTAATTTGAATAATTGAGTGAATGACTGATCATGCTTAGGAGCCCAGACCGCTTGGCTTTACAACACTATCAATCACCAGTGCAATCAAAACAAATGGGTGAAGTCATCATGTCACAGCTTGAGCCAACATAAAATTTACGTATTTACTAAACTTCATTTAAACGGACAGATCAATCTGCAATGATGGCTCAAAAGCCCCTTTTTAGTGCCCTTTGAAAAGCGGGGGAGACGGGACTGGCAAAGTGGAGGAAAAACCTTGAGCTTAAATGTTTTTTATTTCTAACAGGACACTTTTCACCTTCAGGAGAAAAAGCTTTTCAGATTCTCTTCCTCTGCAACATTCTGTACTGCGAGCTTGAGTCCAGCTGCGCCTGTAAATAAAAGTCAGGAATGCGAAGAGTGGAAGAAGCTATTTTCATTTAACCGAGGTGCAAAACCAGCAATTTGTTCCCAGAATGTGACGAATGCTCGCCTGACAATGCTTGAAATGTCAGGTTTCCATCACTGAACACGTTATTTACATCTCACACAGGGGTTAAGACTGCCAAGCTACAATCAGTCTGAATGCCATTATTCCTGCTGATGATGCAAAGTACACGTGAAACACGCCATGCTGGTTACCTGAACAATGAGCTGCTGTCACTGGTCTACAGAGGTCGACACAGACATGAGGGTGAAACACACGTGATTGACTAAGAGACGTCTGAAAGGCCACAAATGTCACCTCGCCAACACAGACACACACAGCCTTTTGTTTTTTCTTTGTATATGAATACCAGTCCTAAAAAGAGGTTTGGTTTTTACATCATTGCAGGACAAGTTCAACATTTTTGGAAACACTGTAATTTTCTTACAGCTGCAAAGAGCAGATGTGATTTCATCCCCATAAGTTTTTTTTAATTTGAAATTGGTGCAATATTGTTTTTCATAATGTGAGGTTTGACTGCCGCACATGTGATTCATTTTAGTAGTTTAATGGCACAAACTAGAAAACAATCAACAAGCTGTTTGTGTCAACAAAACCACTTCTAATGATCATAAAACAACAGTTGGTGGAAACGAGCATCAATTCGCTTTTTCTTTTGCAGATATTCTTTGAATGCTGTTAAAATATGTGCCTCATTTGGATTTAATATGTATGGGTTTGTAATTTCTTATTGTAAAAGATATTTTGATTGTGTGTTTCAGAGCATCATTGTGAACGAGGTGTTGCTCTGAATTGGTTTCCACACTGGTTCAATAAAGGTTAAACAAAGGAAACCTGGCTAATGACTGAGCACACCTTCCCTGAGCGTTGTCGCCTCACTGAACACCTTTACAGTCGTCACTTCAAGTGTCTAATATGCTGATTAAAATTCAGATGTAATGTAACACACTTTTATTTACACTTGCATAGGTATATATGTCTGTGTTATAGCCTGAGCCAGATTATAAATCTGATTTCAGCCATCTTTGTTTTCCAGGGCTACACGTATAAACCATTGTATGTCCTGCTCCAGTCCAGAAGACCATGATAATGCACCTGTGTTTTATGGTCACACCTTAAAATCTTAGAATAACTTTAACACTTTGGACTAAAGTAACTTTAGTCCATTCAGATTATTTTGTATTTAGCCTTCTGTGTTTGGATCACAGGCTCCTGACTATGAACATGTTTTAAGTTATAATCTTGTCCCTTCAAGTTTGTATAAATTGTACTTGTTCCTAAACTTGCTTCTCACAAACAGTATGAAATGTTGCTTCAATAAATACAAGCAAAGAAAAGTCATAAATGTGTCACATTTAGTCGTACAATAAATGTGAAAAGACAAAAATATTTGTTGTTTCTTTCCAGACCATAACTTGCACGTCTCATGTGTCCCTGTATAACTGTTTACATTTAACACAGTGTCTTAACTCAGCAGGACAAACGTCTGACACAAATACACTTGTCATCAATCAGTGGAACTGCAGCTCAGATTGATTTAATTGATTAAATAAATCAAACCAATTAATGAGTGAAACAACGAGGCAGTTTCTCGCAGAGTCGGCTGATGAAACGGCTAATAAACAGAATACACGTGACATGTACTGAACGTAATGTATCTCTGAATCTACACGTGTTTGTGTGTGTGCTTCTGTGCATTTCAATCCTCTTATAAAACACATCTGTAGCTCACATGAGTGTGCATATTTATGTGTATTTTAATGTTTTATAAGTCACTGCATGCATCTATGCAGGGGAGGCAAAGTAAATGTTTATTTGATCACATTAAACCCAATTAAGTGTGCTTCATGTATACTGTATGTGGTGTGATGTGTCTAATGGCCTCGTTTACTGGATGTGCAAAACGCACACAGCAGATGATGCAAAGTATTTATCACACCACTGTGTGTGTATGTGTGTGTGTCTCTATTTGTGTGTGTAGCTAATTTGAGCTGAGCTGAGCTGTCATCACTGTATATAGGCGTGTGTGTGTGTGCGTGTGTGTGCGTGTGTGTGTGTTTGTACAGTATGTGTGTTAGTGTAAGACAGAAAGACAACTCACCAGCAGGGAAGTAGAGCGGGAGATTCTGCAGATACAGCTCCTTATCCGTCGGCAAGAACACGCAGAAGATGACTCTGTCCAGCTGACACGCGCACACACACACACACACACACACGCACACACAATGACCTTTATTACAAGCATATGCAATAACTGTGAATTCATCAATAGCAGTGGGGGAACAATGTAACAGTGTGCGACATTGTGCGGCAGTGATATCAGGAGAATGCAGCTAATGCATCAGTCCATTACTCCCCTATTAGCTCCCCATTATGATCATGCCACAACACAGCGCTTATTACACTGCGAGGCAGGGACAGAGTGCTGCAAATGTACAAAGAGAGACCGTGTGTGCGTGTGTGTGTGTGAGACAGAGAGAGAGAGGTTTGAGCACGGAGGAGTTTCTGTGTATCTTTTGTATACTTTTGTCTATGGATGTGTGTGTAGGAGAGAGAAAGTAACTTTGTATGTTTTTGTGCATCCCTCTGAGTGTTACACTGATTGTGTGTGTGTGTGTGTGTGTGTGTTTGGCACCAGGCCCCTCTCTGTGTGAGAAACTCTCAATCCAGACACACCACACGCACAGCACGAGCTATAAACGTAATAGATTTCATATAATATTAAGACAGTGGGCGAGTCAGTGCAGCTATTTTACAACAATAAACAATCTTTATGCTCTGTGCTCTTGTTCTTTAGATCGTGGCTCAGCAGTCTATAATATTAACACTGTGTATCTGAACACACTACGGCTCCAGCTCTAGATGTAGCCTGATGATTAAAGTTACTGTAGCTACAGTAAAGAGATGAGTCGGGCTTTGAGCACCACAGCGTGCTCTTATCTCTCAGACTCTGACAAACATTATTACCGACCTCGTGTCTCTACAACGGTATAGATTCTTCAGTTATGAGACGGTACAATTTACAGGCAGGCTGTTTCCATCACTGTGTGCGTGGTGTGGGAGTCTCATTGCTTTCAAATACAGACATTTCTGCAGCCTGTTAGCCTGCAGCCCGTGTTTTTCAGTCCCAGCTTGTTGGACAATTACCATCACTCGCCACAATTTGAATGGAGGCTTAAAGGAAGGATATGGAAATGTGTGGTAAGTAACTACATCCCCTGGGCTAAGGTTCGAATTCTCAAACCTCCACGCTCTGAGTTGCATACACTTGCGCCATTTTGCAGCCTCGCGCATTCAAATTAAAGCAAATGCTTGCGAGGAGGGATGTGAAATGGCCTCCAGAAAGCGTTGTTTGGAGCTAATTCTGATACTATTGCAACACGGACCCTGGAGATGCTAACGCTAACAATAACAACAAGTGAATGTAATAGGCTTCCTCAGAACTGCAGGAAAATAACCGGTAAATATTCCCTTCTCAAACAGTTTGCAGCAAAGTTTATTTTTCAAACCCTGCATGGATTTCAGCACAATGACCTCTTGTGGACTGACTGACTTCATACACATTAAATCCAACTTGCAACTCCTTTTAAAGTAAATGTGCTACTCTATTGCATTTGATAAATTAAAAAATATGATTTTCATGGACAAACAATCTCACCACTGGGTCCCTTTGTTAGCTGTTCTGGAGCTTAATCATGTCACAGGATCCTCAACAGCAGATGGAGTCTGCTCATGAAAGAAGTGTAGAACTTAAAATTTCAATCGATTACTTTCATCATTTTTTGACCCTGTAAGCTTCAAAGCTTCAAAGCTGAAAGGTTCTGTTCAATCTGAATATGTAATTTATAATAACTAATAATTTAACTTCTCCTCTGAACAGCTCACAAATTGTCCAGTCCTAGCTTAGCACACAGAAGTGCTACTGCTACATAAACTTAGGAAACATTAGCATGTGCGACTACTGTAGTAACCAAATATTGCTAACACGAGTTAGCATATAATTTACGACTAGTTTGTGGAAATGCATTAAAAATAAGCTGCAGCACACTCACTGTGTAGTATTGTCCCACTTGTATGCAGAGGCAGGTCCTGGATGTTTACAGAGTTTAAGCTAACATTAGCAGCTTTTCCTTCTCTGTATTGGATATGAGGAAGTTTGGACTAGAGCTTCCCCAGCCAATGTTATGTTCATTAAGCTGTAGCTAGCAAGTGTATTTGGTGCTCGCTAACAGCTAAGCTAAACTAACTGTTTTAACCCGAGGCTGTTGCTAGCTCTTTCTGACACAACTTTTGAGTATGCTAACTTTTAGCTGTCCTACCAAGATGGAAAGTTTGTCTTTTCTTGAGAGCTCCGGATGGCTGAGTCCTTCCTTTGTAAAGTACCTGAAAAAAAAGCTCCATCTTTGCATCCAAAGTATTGAAAACTGCGCTCAGTAGGTGTGCTAAGCGCTAATAAATTGTCATTTATCCTGATGAAAATGTCTATGGTGCATGCATAAATGCAAACTTACTGTACGTGAAATAGTCCTCCTATTATTTTGGGCCTGCATGGGCAGATTCACGTGCGCATGCTGATGAAGATCATGTGATTTGATCAAACGCTCTAGCAGCTAAATGGACCTTGCAAAGTATGCAAGTTTCACAAATGTCATACATCTGTTGAAGTTTCTGAGAATCTCGCTGTAAATCTAATTGGGAAGAAATAAGGCCTATAAAACTTATGAGCTGCCGCGGGTATTACCATTTTAGTGATTTAGGAATAAATGATTCATGTTTTTATTATTACACTTGATACAGAGTGCTGGCACCCTGCCCGTGTCTTGAGTCCATTTTGTATCTCAGTGTCTGTAATTTTCAATTTCATTTCCTACATTACAGCACTTTGAGCCGGAGCGAGCCCAACAAAACACGCTGTAAAAAATGTCACATGGAAGAGGGCTCAATTAAAAATTGAACTCAATTTCCTCTGGTGAATAGTCAGACTTTATATGTATGCAAATAAACTCGTCCCTCCATCTCATTTGTTCACAATAAACTTTTTCCCCCTCTCTTAAACAAACACACAGTGGAAATATGCCTGGGCCCAGTGTAAATAGGAGTTTTGTTGATTTGGCTCTCTGGTCTTATTTTGTGCCGTTTATGTTTTGTTGACTGTCGGCCTCGATGGTGAGACGTGTGATGTTTAATGCTCGTTTGTTGAGCTTGGCACGGCTGACAGCATCACTCCACTAGTATTGCTGCAGAGACTCTGGAGACTCCAGCGCTAACAATAACATCGTCAACACCCTCACTGGGAGGTGATACAGCTCGGTGTTTGGAGAGAGGAGGAAAGATTGAAAGGAGGAGTGGGAGGAGACCGGGAAAGTTAAGGAGGAAGAGGGGAGGAGAGTTTAGTGCATGTTAACGACTGATTGGAAAGTTTCCTCTTTGTTCTTCATCCCCTCTCTCCCTCCGTCCCTCCCCTCCAGTCATCTATTCCATCATTTTGTCTTTTCTCCGCTTGCTGTTTCTCCGGAGAGGGAGCGTGTGTGCGTGTATGTGTGCGTGTGTGTTTGTGTTAGTTGGGTTTAGTCCCGCAAGGAGCCAATTAAAACGCAGACTTGGCCATGAGCATGAGAGCCAGAACCTGGGTGTGTGTGTTTAGATGTATGTGTGTGTCCCTGAGTGTGCGTGCGTGTATGTGTTTTCTCAGTGCACCCTTCTCCTCGCTCCCACCAGAAAACAAAAACAACAGCTGTGAAAGGAATAATACCTAGAGGAAATGGAAGTGGAAAATTGCCAATCATGCGCACACAAACACACACATGCATGCATGCATACGCACCTTGTCATGATGTGCGTCCAGATACTCCCTCACCGTTGCTAACGCCTCGTGCACAGCCTGCTCAGGTGGATATCCTGCATCACAAAACACACACGTCAGAAATATACACACAATTTGCAACAACAGGTGCAGATCTGTGTGTTGCATTGGTTTGTTTTCTGCACAAACAGGTATCTGTTCTTGTGTTTTCTCACTTCCCCCTCCGCCTGACTTGCATACTCTGAAGAGATGCAGACACAACACACTTGTTGGTTACAACAAGCGAGGAGACAGATGGAGGGGGACTGCACAATCTCGTCCATATTCATACGGCAACCGAGACCTTTCAGTGCTGGAATATTATCCCCACTGCTGGAAACTCAACACAAAGGCAGTAAAAATGCATCATCTGGCCAAAACTGCTCAGCCCAAACAGACACACACTGTGTGATTATACAGTAATTATTCCATACATCAGGAGAGATGGGGGAATACATGAGGACGCAAATTAGCCTGAACAAGGGATGTCTTTCAGCAATAAAACAAACACATGCAGAATTCATGCTGCAAAGGACGTAATGTTTTCCTGCAGGATTGGAAAAAGGAAATGTTCACGTTCCATAATTAACATTAAATGTGTGTTGTGTTGTTTGTCTTCAAAATGAATTAACTTTTCCTGCAGAGGTGCTTTCATCTGTGGGTTTTTCTAAGATGTTTATTCTCCCCTTCCTGACTCCTCCTTCAGCGCTTGCAGAGCTACATTCATCGACTTATTCCAACAGCAAATATGTTTGAATGAAACATGATTCCATCCATGTCAAGTAAAATCAACATGATCAGGAAATATATGCTCAAAACTGTAAAATGTTCACACCAATTATATCAGAAAATGTTCACTGTCATGTCTAAATTAAACGCTAATAGCAACCAGGGAAAGTCTGGAGCCTCTAGAAATGTGTCTTAAAATAGTAATAATGCATATCTTATATCAAAGTTCAGAGCCTGAATACACGTCCATGAATATCTAAAAGGAAAAACACAGCCATAATCATGACCTGGTTCAAAAATCATTTTGCTGTTTAGACCATTTCTAAAGACTGTGGACACAGACAGATGACATTTTGATTGACATCTACCTTGTTCTGGTTGACATCTCCCCGGCTCTGCACTCAACAATAGCACCTGTGCCAATCAGGCTATTGCAGCTTTTAATGTTTGAGTTGTCTGAGTCACATTCAGAGGAGGAAGCAGCAGCCATCTGAAAGTGACTCATTTCAATTAATCATGGTACGGAAGCCCTAAGCGGACATGCATCAATACATTTTATCTACTCAGAGTGATTTACCGTTGTCTCGAGATCTCGACTTATTTATTTTGTTATCTGGAGATAACAACACTGCACCACCATAGCGTCAGATGATTATAACTCGTATCCCCAGAGTCGCAAAAGCACAAAACAAACATAGAAACAGGCTTAACTTACCTCATTAGTGTGGGCAATGGCAGCATGGCATGTGCTGGTCTGTAATATCACAGTGACCAGCCTGTTGTTTTGTTTTCTAGATCACCATAAAATGATCCCGTTATCATGAAAAAAAACAGCTTTGTTAGCCTGAGATAACTAAGTCGAGATCTTTAGAAAACAACGGAAATTATAAGTTATCACAAGAAAACAGAGTAAATAAAATGTATGGATGCATGTCCGCTTAGGGCTTCTGTAGTATGTATGCTTTGCATGCCATATCATAGTTAGGAGTCAGCATACACATGCAACATTAGCTGTATTTGTTCTGAAAGCTATGAAAGCTAAGTTATCAAAGTTATGCTGAATAAAAGATCTGTAGCTTTAGCAATGGCCATCGTCCCCAACGACCTGCTTCCATAAACTGATCATCATCCACCCGCATTAAAGTCCCCCCGTCAAAATAAACAACCAGCCCTTAAAGACCAGCTCCAGTCATTTTTTAAGACATAAAATGCTCTGCTTGAAATAATAAATTCTGTCTGAAATGTTTTTTTCTGCAAAATACTTTTAATTACCTTGTAAGACATCTGCTCCTTCTCCCTCATTAAACATTCTGCATATGTACTAGGTTTTTCCTTTTGTAAAATTTCAGCAAAAAAAAAACACATCTCTGCCATCGTTTAGTGCCAACTGGTTGAAACTTAGCTAGCTTGAAATTTAGTAATTAGTAGTAGTAACGTTAACGTTAGTAGTGAGTTTGCAAAAATGACGATGGTTGTTACAGCGGTGGTTGCACATGATGAGAGACATAGCGTCAAAGCGTCCATTAACGGGATTGGCTCCTTAGGTTTGTGACATCACAAACCTGCCAATCTGAAAGTGTGTTGTTCAGCCTGTCCTTGGTACACTGCAGTTTAAAAGCAGACAGGCCCAGCCATGGAGATTACTGCTTATGTTGTCAATGATATGTCCACATGGAAATGTTTACAAGGTTTAACCCTTTTTTTTCACCGGAGCAGGTCTTCAATAATCACCTGACACTTGCACAAGATGTAAATAGCCCAATTGACGCTGTGACTATTCTTATGATTAGTTTGCAAAATTAATTAAAAATCCAAACACACGATTCAAACCTAATATTGAAACCGTTTACTGAATCTTAGACGACGATATTTCAAATTTAGATTGAAGTAATTTCTAATTTTTTTTAGAACTACATTACATAATTAGAAGGGTATTGTGGATTAGGCTTTCCATGGGCTTTAAATCACAGTTTAACATGTTAAATTAAAACTGTGACATTTAGGATTTGCCGGTTATGAATGATGTTTATGTCTTCTTTGTAGGTAAATCTCCAGTTAGAGGGACAGGCCTGTCAAATTCCAAATGCTGTAATCTGGATGAGGTATTAGTTCTCCATTACTGTTCTTAAATTTAGTCAAGCATGTGTTACTGTTAATTCTTATAATTCCTGATAGTTCATAATGCACTATGCAGTTTTTGAAAATATTTAATGTAAACAACGACTGAGCTCATGTGATGCCGGACACAAACTCTGGTTTCTGATCCTGTTTTTTTGCACCATTCTTCCTCACTGCTTCCTGCATAGTACAAGAGCACCTCTCTTGGACTGTAATAATGCTTCTAAAGAACAGAATAAAGGCAGCAATTACCTCCATAAGGTTTCTATTTCTATTGGTACATTGAGTCGAGTGACCTTATCCAATTCGAAGCGTGGGACTTCCTACCTGACCTATAACGAGGTCTAATCAGGGAGGATGATTACAAACACCTGTGTGGGTGTGCACGCTGCCTGAAAGAGGCCGTATCCTGTGAGAAAGTGTAATAACTGCTGTGTTTCTTTGAAGTACGTTGGTGAAATTATTTTCTCATGTTAATCCAAATATATTCAGTTTTCAGGGCTGCACAAGAGGTTCTAAGGTAGTGTAATCAAAAGCTACCATTGTGAGTGGCAGGAAGTACTGTTGGCAGCTTCCTTTGATTATTTCTGAATTTCGCCACATGAAGTTGTTTTGATACAGAGTGGGGCTTTAAAAGCTGTTGATCCTTCTTTCCTACTACTTCTTCAACAATAAGCCCAGAGGAAAGACAGGAAGTACTGAAAGTCCTATGGAAGATTAAACAGGCGACATTGGGAGGCTCTGAGAAACAGGTGCAACCACGAAGATCACACTGAGTCAGTATTTGTCCTCTTCCTCTTTCTAGCAAAGCTGAGAAGTGTCAACAATCTGCCCCTCACACCAAAACCCACCCCAGGGAGTGTTAAAGCAACTGTCCTTAACTCTGTCCCCTGCCAGTGTGAAGGGGGATTACAATCAATCTAACACAATCTCCGGCCTAATCTATCTTAATCTGCTGGTCCTAATCCAAGGCCTTAATCTGAGAACCACCTCTGGGTTGCAGGAGATAATGTGACAAGTGGCGCCAGGCAGCTCAGCACTCTGGTTAAACAGAAAAGGAGTGATAATGGAAACAAGCACATGATGGGGAACACGGCCAGTGTGGACAGTGTTTAATCTGGGACACGCACACATACTGTATATTGTTGAATGAAAAAGGTTTTTCTTTCCAATTAAAAAGAATGGACACAAAAGAACACAAATCGACAGATGAAAATGTCATGCATTTGTTCTGCTTTGACGGGGAGACACACACGTACAACACACACTGACCGTAGATTCCAGTGGAGATGCAGGGGAAAGCCTGCAGAGAAAGGAAGACAAGCAAAGTGGTTACAGTTTGTTACTGATCACATAACAGCCAGCTTTTATCTCACACACACACTCACACACACACACACACTCACACACACAACATACACAGAAATCCCACTCTGCTGCTTCTCCATCAAGTCTTTCTCCTGATTGCTTTTACGGCAGCCTACTTCTTTCTCCAGCGTTCACATCTATTTAAAGAACAAGCTGACAATCATCCTTTGTTATCGAGGCTGGTGTTAAAGGGGATGTTACTTATAGGTAATGTAGGTATAGGGTGGAAATACTGATTACCATAGAGGAAAATATCACTTATAAACTGTAAATTCTCACAGAAGATGGTGTAATCTGTAACATTAATGACGGGTGACGTCAGCGGCTTTCTTTGGTAACAGCAAATGTGTTTTAACAGCACCGGTCTCAGAGTTACGTTCAATACCACACAGCATAAAAAAACAGCACTTTTCATCCTGTAGTTTGCAACTGTGATCATGTTTCCACAACAGGACGCATTTGTAAAACTTGTTGGATGTGTTCTGGTTCTCAAATAAAGCAGTGAGAGCCTCCACCTGCGGCTCTTTATCGAACAGTTCACTGCGGCGACTTCACAATAAAAGCCTCCTGTGTTGCTGCAGTTGAATGCTTGGAAAGGATTGTTTTTTACGGCCTGGAACGATTCTCACAAAGCCAATGGGTTGAATCATGTTTTTTATTCTTGTTGGGGAATTTTTTCGACATCTCTCATCATTCTTTTCTCGCTATAAAATAAAGGCATAAAATATCCTTCAGCCGCAGTACAGCCACGTATCCATACATACATTGAAAGCACCGTTCGTTGCTTTAATTGTTTCTTTATGCTGGCTGCAGAGAGAGCTCTTCTAAAAATCAATGTCTGTTCAGCCAAAGCCAATATGAGGCTCCAGCTGTCTGAAATATGCAAAATTAAGAAGACTTCTTACAAAGTTTCAAGAGTAGTTTGAGTCCCAAAATCCCTCTTTTTGTTACTATTCATCAGATGCATCTCAGCAAGGGATCACCGTATTGGAAGATATCCATTTGATTTTCTTATTAGCTTCAGCTGAACCTCAGAGCGCTTTCTTATGCAGAAGAAGTGTCGGGTATTTTGAAAGTAACTCTTTGCAACCAGTCTGGATATTATAAGAAACTACAAAGACAGTCATTCTTTAACTGTACATATGAGCATGTGAGTGTTGTTTTTAAGATAGACCTGATTAAATGTGTTATTTAGTAGAAGGCAGAAGCAGAATGTTTGCGCTACTGGAGCTTTAACACACCTCTGATACTCCTGTTAAAGAGCTATTTACTACCCCAATAAAAATGAGGTCTAATAAAAAGTGATAACTGAGTGTAAATACATCTTCGGGCTAATGCTGAAGATGTAGGGGATAAATAGTTTAAGTAATGGAGAGGGATTTAACTTTAACTAATTGAGAAACATGTCAGGCAGGTTCACGCCTCACCACCTCCTCGGAGTTGAGAGAAGCAGCCAGTAAACTTCAAAGAAAATCAAATCTGGCAGATCCTCAACCCGCTGTCAGAAAGTGCGCTACGAGCAGATGCTTGGATGCTCTCTGTGTCTCCAGATCTGTGCCTTTGACCAGATTGCAGAATTGGCAACTCGGGGGTGAGAGCAGACACGACTCTCAAGAGTTCCTCTCAAGACGAAAGGTAAACATGAAAGTCAGGGGAAGTGAACTTAAACCGCACAGATTAGAGGGCTTAATGTAAAGAAGACACTGCTCTCTGGTTGAAGTGAGGTGGGAGCCGGTGAGTGAGTCTGTATCAAGAATGAGAGATAAAGAAAGGTGGAGGTAAATTTGTGACTGAATATCACAGCATCAATCAACACATTGTGATGCAAATGCAGATTTTATACGTGCTGGAACATGAATGGAAAAACTCTGCTCCAAATTCTACTCTTGCAACTAAAAAATAAGCTGCGTTTATCTTCACACAGCCGCCATGGGACAGATTTTATTAGCTGATCCTCTGACTCTTTTATCTCTGCCAGTAAGTCTGGAGGGGATCATGCGTTTGATCCAATGCATGCGTGTTCATGTATCTGTCTATTCATAGCTTATACTGATACTATTATAGTGTTTGATTGAAAGCTCAATTTTATCCTGTCATTGGCTGCTGACTACTGCTCACTCCACTTAACAGGCCACGTTACGCCTCAAGTGATCAACAACTGCTCCTGCCATGGACCATCTTGTTTCTGTAAGGAAACTGTACGTGGACGTTCATTCAATCAAACATTACAGCAGCGGCCGTCAGCAGGATTAAAATTAATTTGTCGGTTAACTTGTTTCTTCAGCTGCTAAAATCAGGCCTGTCTGTTTAAGGACGCATTTTGACCTAAAAACTGTTACTCAGAGAAAAGTTTGCTCACATTTTGAAGCATCTCCAGATCACTCTTGGAACCCATCAGCTATCTCTGACAACGATATATCCTCTGGGAGCAATGGTGAACATTTGGGGCATTTCGGTTTAGCCCGCTGTTAGCGATAAGGACTTCCGGGCAAGACTTCATTTTACGTACGCTGCATTGTTTACAGTTCAGTTAGCAACTTGAGAGGTGACTGCGTGTACAGATCAAAAGTGAAGCGAAATTCTCCCCTCCAGATATGTCAGCATGATAAATGCTGCCGTTTCTTGGTTCATTAAATCCCCCGGAGGAGTGCCCATTCATCTGTTTGTGGTGAGTCTCAGTTTCACTGTGAATTAGGGATGCACGATATTGGATTTTTTGCCGATATCCAATATGCCGATATTTTACAACTCATTTAGCTGATTACCGATACCAATATTTTTTTCCCGCACACCTAATTACAGAGATCATCAACTCTCTTCTGTATTGGAATAAGCGTACAGTATAATGGTGATACTCTTATCACATGTGTAACAACGGTTGAGGTGACGGGTCTTGAGATGGTTAATCAAGTTTGTAGTGTTGAAAGACTTTGCCTTGGCTCCTCCGAGCATCACCGAAGCTGAGCAGTCATTGCTAATAGCAGTTTTGCTATCTATTTCGGACACTTTGAAAAACTTCCACACCACGGACATTTTGGTTTCTAACTCTCTCATGCTGCAGGTAGACACACGTGACGTCATCACGCTGCACCGCGCAGGTCTTCTTCGCGCCGGGGACATTGCGCTGAGGTCGGGCATTTAATCAAGTATGCAGCAGCCCATTATTTTATCGGTTAATTATATCGGCGGATATCGACATGTTGGCCGATATCAGATAGAATAGTAAGTTACTAGTAAGTTACTAGCTTTTGCTCTCCACACTCTCCTGCATACGCTGCAGCCTGCTGATACATGATTAGTCAATATTACTCAGACTACAAACAGACTATAAACGTAAACCAGAACCCCTTCGGTACTAAAATCACATGTCTAGAAATTCTACATTTTTAAGTAGAATCTGTAAATAGAGATAACCTCCAGATAATTATTAAGTTAGGCACGCCAAAAAAAAAAGGTTATTTTCTCTGTACCGGCACCCTCTGAGGTTTGGGTTAGATTGCAATGAAGCATTGCAGGGTGAGGTTAGTTCATATCGACTTGGACACGACACCAAGGACACACAGGTCTGAGAAATAACTCTTATTTGTTTGGGAGTGGAGAGGAAGGTAGGGAGGCATTACATTATGTGTGATGTGTTCATTGAACTAATGCCATGCACACATGCTGGACACAAAGCCCGCTCTGCACTCCTTGATCCACACCCACCTGCCCAAAATAAACCTGGTGGACATCTGCTCTCTACCCAGTCCACGTTTCTTGTTTTCATGTTGCTTTGGTGTTTTTCTTTGACTTTAACACCTTGTTGTTGTTGTGAAACCTCCCGCCTGGTGCGTCTCCTAAAACCTCCTAACACTCAATGATCCTACCTGCAGCTCCCGTCCTCTCTCTCTCCATCTTTCTCTTTTTAGTCTCCTTTGAAAAATCTTTATCTTTTTGAACCTTATCCTCCGTTCTCCTCTCCGCTAGCTTCCTTCCCTTCATCTCACCCCTCCATCCTCACCACGGAGCGAGCATCATTTTCGGTGGCTGTTGTCAGGCTGTTTTTGTAGCACGACCTCAGGGCTTTTTTCTCCACCTCTCCAACTCCTCCTTGTGCAATCGGCCCCACAGTGTGGATCACATCTGCAGGCGGAGAGAGAGAGAGCGAGAGAGATGAGAAGATGAAGCACTTCTAAGCACAGTGTGACAGAGTGAAAGTGTGAAATGTAGGTAAAAATATAGTTCAGGTTAATGTCACCGCTCACATTTCAACCACATTTATTCAGCGTTAATGATGAAAGCGCTGTAAAATAAAGTCAATACAGAAACACAGACCAAAACAATTTACCCCGACAGTAAATCTTCAGTCGTCATAGAGGTCAGCATCCCATTAAGTGAACAATAAAATGTTCTAATTTGTTCATAATTACACACTGACAGTTAATTTCATTGCAAGACTGGTATCTTGGCTGAAACAGAAAACTTTTGGTCGGGTACATTAATGCTGCGTTGGTGAAATGTAATGAGTTATTGTGTTTTTTTCTGACTTGTTAATAGCCTCCAAGTCACGACTGTGTTTTAATGAACGCTCAAATCTATCCAACATGGTGCTTAAAAACTGAAGAACCTGAAAACATGGACTCTTATCAGCCAGAGCTCATTGTTCAATGTAATTAAACCCAAATGTATTGTCTCTATTGTTACACCGTGTCGCTCACATCAGCAGATCTTCAGCGGCGTAACTGCCTGAGTTGTCACGTGAAGTAAACACTTGAAACGAAGGAACGTTTCCCAGCTTTGCCGTCGATTCAACGTGAGCTGAACTTGTGCAGGAAGAGAGAGGAGGGTCGTCTAACGCCACATGGACGAGGCAGGTCTGACTTAAGTTCAGCTGCTGAATCACCGCAGGATGGATGTTTTATGGAGAGCAACGGAAGAGTGGCTCGGCTGGGTGGGGCGACTGTGGCTCAGTGGTAGAGTCGGCTGGTTGGTGGTTCGATCCCCAGCTCCCTCAGTCTACAAGTGTCCTAAATTGCTCCCGCTGGCATAGCCATCGGTGTGTTAATGTGATGATTGATTGACAGTTGGGCACTTTACGCAGCAGTGTATGAATGTGAGTGTGAATGTGACATGTCGTGTAAAATCGAGTGACTAGAAAAGCGCTACATAAGTGCAGTCCATTTACCATTTAGAGGGACGTGGGATTATTTGGGTGGGGGGTTGATTTGTTTCGGATTGTGGAACAATTTTTAAATTTGCAAATCATGTTTAACCCGTAAAATTAAACCTGAACCGTCAACATGAAGAGACGAGCTCGCTGAGGCCGAGTAATTGAAATGGTTGTTTTTATAACCAGCTGTTCAGTTGATACTGAATCTGCAGCTATGGACAAATCTTTAATGTTGGTGTGTGGATTGCATACTGAATGTGGTACATCAGCTGTTTCCTGACACCAAAGTTCTGCTGGGGTCAGCCCTACACGTGGGTCTGTATGTGACAGAGTAACTAAGTGAGTGAGTGAGTGATGATACTTCACAGCCATAGAGAGAAAGAGTTGCGACATCGCAATGGCGGATCATGGAGCATATCGGACCTCCACTGACGCGACTCTCTGTCTATACGGCTTTGGATACTTTGTTCAGGGAGTAGGCGGGGCTGCTCATCCGCTGCTCCTCCGCTGTCCTCACCTACGTCCGCAGCGCGCACCTGCTTTCAAAAACGTTGTCATCGGCCTCATAAGGAAAGTCCTTGTGACACATTGCCCACAAAAGCGCGGTCAGCCACATACTAGGTTTTGACCTAGTCTTAATAAGCTACGCCAAACATGTAGGACTAGATCAGAGCCTCTATCAATGCTCTTATACTAAACATCAGGGGATGTCCTAGCTACAGGGGGGACACCTGGTCCAGGTGTGTGTGTGTGTGTGTCCACCACACATGAGGACACACAGGCACCTGGTCAAGCTCTGTTGTTGATGTGAGTTAGTTGAGAGCTGTCCCATGATTTTCACTCATCAGTAACGACAGTAATGTTTTGCATTATTTTGACTTGAATTCCCATTTTGACTTCCTGGTTATTTGAATAGCTGTAAAGCACTGATGTTGTGGGCAGCTGTTCAGAGGTCTGGAATCAGGTCACAGATGACATGAATTCAGCTCCCAGTAAACTGTCTTATCTCCCATAAACAGAGAACAAATAGTATTTAATGTTTGAATTAAACAGCACACCTGGGAAGCTATAAAGGCACTGCTGTCACCGAAGCTGCATGCAAATAATTTTTAACTATATGTCAGGGTGGGAAACCCCTCGACACCTGTAAAGGAATGTTGTGAGTGTGAAAACATTGAAAAAGCGTCTCCAAACTGCGGGTTTCTTTAATGTTGCCTGTCAGTACCATGCGTGGTACTGCTGCTGTGTGTTGGCAAGAATGTGCCGTTATTTTGCAAGGCTGCCTTTTATGACTGTGTCTGTTTCATAGACCTTTGATCTTGGGCTTATGCTATCACTTTATGCTTTCATCTCACTCTGTTTGTCTTATTATGTTGGAAAGGAAGATTTAAAGTATGTAATTTAGCGGCTTAGCTCTTTAAATTCACATTTTCTTTGTCCCTCTCATCAAGTTTCAAGCCTTAAAGTCTTTCACTGTTTCTAATTGATTCGTACGATATATTTGTTGTGTTTTTCTGTCATGTAGCTGCTTAAACACTTGACTAATTTAAACTCTGTGTTTTCTTTGTCAAGTTAATGACTGCTTTGTTTCTTGTCAGGCCTTTGAAAAAATGTTTCATAAGGACTAATTGATCAAATAAAGGCTAAATTCATTGAAGGCGAGGGGATAGAGAGAGAGAGAGAGAACAGAGGAAGGAAAATAAACAGAACTTGAGTGAGGAACAGAGGAACAGAGAGCTGTAGCTGATATGTGGTTTAAGCAGCCTCTACACGCCTACGCCGACGCTGCCACACATTCTGATGAGGCTCAGCGTGTTGCTTTCCGCGTGAAAACCAACACTGAGGCCGGGCTGGACCACCAACTCAATACACGCACACAAACACAGTGTAGAACATATCCATTTCAAGAAGACATTCAATCAAGTATTGACACTTTTTTTCTAAAAGGATCCTGGGGGGTGAAACAATCTCCAAGTTTGTTTCCCCCTCTACAGCTCAATGGTGTGACTTTTACTACTGGATACATGTGCAGTATTTTCAGATTTCACTGACATCAAACAGCCTGTTCAGAGCCAAAAACCCACTTTGTTGGCATAAAAGCAGGATTTGTTTTTACCTCCATGTCTGAGATGTTGTTTTGACGATCAGTAAACAGGAGGAGAACTCAAAACCACGAGTATAAAGAAAACACTACACTGAATAATGACACAGTTTGTGTAACTACTCGATTCTGATTGGTGAGTAAGAAGTGAATATCTTATATGGTCTGTTATTTCTGTATATCAGACCGCTACTATGAATAACAGACTGTTTAAATCAATTAGGTCTGTTCCAAATCTTTAATTTGTTAGCAGTTATTGATTTCTTCAGTAAGTATGTTATAAAGAGGATAATGTACAGGGTGAGACTTCATCCGTCAGGGTATATTTCCGCCATTATGACCCGCTAACTACCGTATTTATCCCTTATATAACAGATATGAACAGCTGTATCAGCTTTTAAAAGGTTTCACAGACGCAATAATCATTGAAATATATTATTATCTGAAATCATCACACATCATGTTCACACATTGGATCGAAGGTAAAAACAGGTCTAATTTTCACATGAATGGTCTTCTGCCGACTTTTGCATTTTGAAACAATATGAACCTAATCATTATTTAAAATACGATGGACATCTGTACAGCATGCACACTCTCTCTCTCTCTCTCTCTGACTCACAAACAGACAATTACAAGCGGGCAGACTTCACAGCACAGAAGAAGAAGCTTTTTATTCCCACCCTGTGAGGATGGGGGGCCATTAGGCAGAAAGATTTCACACAGTGTGAGACTTTTTGAAATATGATCTGGTGATCTTAATTCAAACCGGAAACGAACACGAAATGTTTTTCAGTGTCGACTTCCACAACATCCTCTACAGGCAGGTTTGTTAACAGAAAATGTTGTATCCACTAACAAGGAAATTCTGCCACCTAACCACACCGATGGAGGACATTTGGTTAGCTGTGCTGGATCTTCTCATTACACTAAGGTGGTAGAACAGACTTGTATTGTCTTCTCTCCTAATGAAAAAGCATTTGGGATACGACGCTGAAGGAGAGGAAACCCTTGGGAATGCAGAAACCTAGTTTAGGTTGACTTAACTCGCTGCTACAATCTAACATCCTATTCTATTAAATGATGTGTTCAATCTTTCAGCAGAGGTTTCTACGATAACTGATTTATTCATAATCAGCTTCATTATAATACTGGTGGTTAAACTAATACTTTCTTTTTATAAATACAGCAATCTCTAGTGGAAATCACCTGAGACTGTAAGACATCACATCTTTTGAAGCTGTTTGAATGCAATTCAGAATAACGAAATAAAAGATTTGATTACGCTCAAACTGATTTTGGTGCAACAGCAGCCTGCTGTATTTGGTCGAGCAATTTAAAGCATGCAACCAGAACCAGAAGAGCCTTTGTTTACATTTTCCCCAGCAAAGATTTAAAGTTATTAGTTGCATGTTAGTCAGTTAAAGGGAAGCAGGCGGAGATTTTTCTTTAGATATATATATATATATATAAGCAGGGGCAGATCCAGACTATTTTGATTGGGGTGGCCCAACTGGGGCACTGACTTGTGCAGGGGCAGCATGAAGTACTACTAACATTAAAGTATCTAACATATGTTATATTTCTGTGTATATTTAACTATAAAAAGTAACACCACAAAGCGGCAACATATAAATCCTCTAAGCTTAATTCTTTAAGGGTTCAAAAAGAAGATGTTTGTCCAGAGTGACAATTTACAGGAAATGTGCCACATTGAAATGCACAGAAAGCTCCTAGCAGCCTGTTGCAACACATCCCAAATAATATATTTTAACATAAGTCCCGCCTCTGACAAGGCAAATAGCCAATCATAGTTTAGGATTCTAGGTTGGATTCTCTGGATCCACCCCTGGATACTCTACTGAAGAACAAAACAGCTCTAGTAGAAGATGATAGAGCATAGGCTGAGTCATCTTTCAGACAGGCAAAAGAAATCTGTTAATTGTAGGCTACATGTGTGGACAGAAAAAAGTTTGTTTCATAATCATCATAAAACAATTATTTTTCTTACAGGGCCAATAATACATACACGTACTCATTGCTACATAACCTGAAAACAAAATAGTATTAAATAAGAAGTTTCACCTCCAAATCAAAAGCACAAGCTAGCCAGATCAAGATTTTCGACACAAGGCGATGTGCATGTGGGACAATACCGCTTCTGTCCATAGGGGGCGCCAAAATCAACACTGAATGGGAGCTCCTTATAGTTGCTTTAAAATCACAGCAGCTTCAAAGACAAGATATTTTCAGTGTGTTTGACAATAAGTATGAACATGTGACCGGCAGTATTTTTTTGGACATGTTGCTAACATACTGGAAATACTGTGGCCTGTGTGCTACAGTGCATGCTGAGCACAATATTTGCCTTCGTCGAGTTGTTCCGAATCAAACAGCAGAAAACACTGCACTCATCCTGCCATCATTGAGCAGAGGCGATGAGCTTTAAAGGCACGGCTACTTAAAGCTATACGTTGTGATGTCTCCCTCAAAGATCAGAAGTGTGTGGATGAAAGTCTGCACATCGGCTGTGTGAGACTGCTGCTCTCAGAGAAGTCCACAGATGTGAATTGAAAGAAACTCCTTCATTGAACCGCTCGCTGATGAAGGAGAGCGCGGTCCCCGAGAAACCACTTGTACTGCATGAACCCGCTCAGAAAGAATAGTATGGTGCTGCAATCAAAGCCTGTTTATAGTGAGATGGCTTTAAGACTCACACAGATTATCAAAGGTTTAAGCTATGTGCAGTCTTTTCATATCACATGAAATCACTGGATGTCCAGTCCACTTTTACGACAGCTCCTCCTTTATGATCTGTATAGATTGTTGCCTTGACTTGCTTCAGATAAAGTCCATACTCACTGAAGAGTGTGAGGAATGTTATGAAAGGCTACATGAAAGCAGCATCAGGCTTGTGTAAGAACAAGCACGAGTTCTGTGTATGTGTGTAAGTGAAGAATCGTTACCACTGCCTCTCAGCAGTAATGATACTTCTGGAAATGTCACAGGGATAATTCAGACAAACATCTGTAATCTGTACAAGGGAGGATCAAACCTGTTAACCCTGACTCTCCTCTTAATCCACATTTGTTCTAAATCTGAGCTTCTGTGCAGACGCTCATCGAAGCTAAAGAGCACCATCCAGCACTCACTGACACACTGTTTGCACCAGCTGCAGGCCTATTAGATGTAAAGTGCTACAAACAATAATGTACTCTTCCACACTCCTTCTACATTAGGCCTGCAATGGTCTGTGAACCAACAGAGGGAGTGAGTGCAAAGTGAGTTCAGCAGTTTAATTTAGTTCACTCATAGTTTTCTCCATCCAACTATTTATAAGTGTTGATTAGCTTAATGTGAGGGTAATGGTTAAGCATGGTTTAAATCACAATAATGTCATGTATGTGTGTGTCATGATGTGAAACTTGTATGCAAATCACTCTGACATTCATTGCAATGGCCTCTCTCCACAGTCAGGTTTTGCATTAATGTGTCTAAAGACTCGGCTGCTTGTTTCAGTATTGATTATGGAAAAGTAGAGAAAGTCAATTTTCATTACTCAGAGCCCGAGTTGACAAATTGCTTTATTTGTATGAAAACAACCCCAAATCAAAAGATGTTCATTGGATAAGAATAGAAGTGTAAATCAAAACAGCTATCAACATTTACTGGAGAGGGAAGCAGTGAATTTGGGGATTTTTGCTCAATCGCTGACCTCTAACCTGCATGAGGATGGGACGTCTGATAAAGCCAATCATCGGCAGGTCAATGTCCCTGGTAATCGCTTTATACCGCTGTTTTTGGATATTGATTCTGTTAAGACATTCCTGTGCTGACACACATTTTACAACAACCACAACTGATTGGTTTGCCAGCGCTTAAGAGGGGAGTAAGTAGCGTGTAACAGGCTAAACCAGGTGGGAGTATTGTGCAGTTTATGGCATAAAAATCTAAGAGGTGTCCAAGTTAAGTTTCTAAAGTTATAGACAGAAAAGAAACTGTTCAAAGGAAGAATTATAGGGTCACGTTAACAGGGTTTTTGTAATTAGTCTCATTGCCAGAAGGGGGAGACAAATGTTCCACGCTGCAGGAAAAACTCTGCAATCAAAATAATTAAGCAGCGACCTCTAGGTTGAAAAATGAAGCCAGTGCGGAGGTGTAATAACTGCAGTTCCTTGCGCGTCCACTTGAGGCTCCAAAAGCCAAATAACCCCATAACCCCTCATTTCCACAGGATCCGTCTCTGGCGCGTTCCGTGTGCGCCGTGACCTCCGGAGTCGATCGTGCCCCTTAGAGTCAATGATCTTGATTCCACAGCACGTGCCGCGGTCCGTCTCCGGCGCATCCCAGAAGCTTGTCTCCGCTCTGCTCTGCTAAAGATGTGCGCCGGGTCTATTTTTGACGGAGGTCGCTTCAAACCGGCGTCAAGCTCAACAGAGCAGATCGTTCCAATCAGGAAGTCACACATGAAAACAGCATACAGCATCCGGTCATTTCAAAATAAAACACCATGTTCAGACCGGTACAGACTCCCGTTTTTTCCTGTTTATTTTAAGATCAACACACTGAAATTTCGAAAAAAGAACACTTTTAATTAAGCAGTGTACTCCTCCATTGTAGAAGCACAAAAATCACGGAATTATTTCAAAATGAGCAGATAATCAACCTCGGATGTACAAACTGATCTGTAGTTTGTGTGTTGCTCTGCTAACATTGATGTTATCGCGTGATTTCTCAATTCTCGTGCAATAATGTAGCTTTCCCGCGATCTTGTGATCTTGCAAATCCAGCTGCTTGGGCCAGCGCTCTGCTGCACTGTGGACCAGACATGCTTCCTGTGGGCGAGGGCTCGCGCCGTTGACGGATCAGAAACGCGGCGCAGATGAAACGCGGCGCAGACGGATCCTGTGGGGTCGAGGGGTAAGGCCTAAATTAAAACCTATTTTTACAACGGAAATATAAATGGTTTTGTCCTATATACCTGATTTCTCTATTCATGAAAATTGTACAAGAGGTGAAATTTTATATAATTTACCCATTGTAATTATATTAAGCCTTAAATTATAGGGATGGGGTCACTTGAAACAAACATGGCGGCATCCAAATCCCAAACTGGAGGCTTTATTTACACATAAACTAATAGGGCACGGTGGCTTTGTCCATTATTTATACAGTCTATTTAAATAACTGGTCTGGTCCTACTGATACCTCACTGTAGCTTTACAGTTACTTAAGATCTCTTAGGCTACCTGTGTGGGTGGGCAGGTGGGTTTATTTAGATTGTGTGTTAAACTTTGTTTGTCTCAGTTGATTGTTTTGTATTGTTTTTGTTTTTTAGGTTTGTTTGTTGTTTTGTTGAATATAGAAAATGGAAATATTGGACTTCTCATTCTTGTATGCTCCACTTTAATCATCCAACAATAAAATATTAAAAATAATTAAATAAGTATGTGGACGTTTCTGTTAATAGAATGATTGCATTTCATGTTATTAAGTTTATATTTACAGATACAATCATCAGATTATAATTTGTCAAATTACTGAATTACCTGTCAGCACTAATCGACTTTTTTTAACTTTATCTTTTGCCTAACGGTAATAAAAACTTCATCTTTCAGACACTGGACATCAGGCCAAGAACATACCTCAAAATATCTTCAGCTTAATGTATTTTTAAAACACTTCAGCTGTTGAGAGAGAGTTAGGAAAGCCAACAATATACGTAGTGTCACGCCAGGAAAAAAGGCTGCAAATTTAAGAGCTCCAGAGAACCGGCATTAGGATGATTCACTATTGTGATTCATCGCCTGGTGAGCGGCAACATTTTTATTTATAGTGTTTGAGGATGCAGCAGATAGCAGCAGAGAGAGATTAGGACACGTGAATTAGTTTAACCAGTCGCAGCTTGTGAAACGCACGCTCACACACAAACATGAAGTCGAACGTGAAAAGCAAGGACAGCAAAGGAGCGTAATCACTATATGTCAATTTGGCACATGATTGTTTTCAGTGTGTGTTTGTCCGCGTGTGTGTGTGTCTGATTGTTTATGTTGTCACGTGTGTGTGTGTGTGTGTACTCTCCTCTCGGTCTGAAGTCAAGTAGCTCAGAGTGAGCATGTGCTCTCGAAGAGTCACTCAGCCGTGCCAATGTATCAGCGCAGCACTCAGCGGTGGCCAGGTTCACAACTCGGTCGTGTGTGCGTGTGCATGTGTGTGCGTGTGTGTGCGATATTGTATGTGCAGGACAGGTTTGGTTCAACAGTGGGTCACTTGGTGGTCATTCATCTGCATGTCATGTGGTTAATGTGGCTGAAAGACACACACATGAGTTAAAGCTCAAACTGAACCAGAATCTATAATCACATGAAGAGTTTTCCGTCTTTTTTTCTCCCCTTGTTTTTGTTTTCATCGCCGCTTCCTCTCTTTTAATTCCTCCCTACGTCATCTTTCCTCCCTCTCTTCCTCTTCATCCATCTTTCTGTTTTACTCTCCACGTCCTCTGTCGTCACTCACCTCCCTCCTCCCTCCTTCCCCATTACCTCATCCAGCCACCCCACACCTCTCCTCTCACCCCCATTACCTTCCTCACCATCCAGCCGTCACCTCCCTTCTATCCTCTCCCATTTTATCCATCCTTCATCCTCCCATCATCCCTCCCTCTCCTACCTTGTCCCTCTCATCCCTCCATTTTCCTCCCTCTCTCCCTCCATTAGATATTCCTCTCACCCCCTCTCCCCCCCCCTCTCTCTCTCCGTCACCTGAGGTAGACAGTTCTGTCAGGAGTCGGCCTTATTTACCGCCTCTCTTCGCTCCTGTTTACATTATCGATCGGCAGGGTTGCTTTAGTTCCACCATACATCAACACCACCTCCTCCTCCTCCTCCTCCTCCTCCTCCCCACCCCAGTGTTACGGCTGCTGGCTCACATTACCCAGTAAGACAGACAGAGAGAGAGAGAGAGAGAGAAGGGGGGAGACACGGGGGGGAGCTGGATGGGGAGATGGAAAGCTAGCGGAGCATGTAAGGATGTGTGAGGGATTTATGTGTGAAGGAGAAGGTGTGTTGGATATTGTGTTATGAAGGGTGTGTGAGGAGCAGTGTTAGAGGGTGAGAGGGGATGTGTGTGTGTGTGTGTGTGTGTGTTTGAAATGCTGAAAACAATCGTCCTGTGTGATTACATGAGGCTGTTGTTTGGTTTTGCTAACAAATAAGGGATTTGGGATCGTCTTCTGGTGAATTTAAAACGGACAAAGCGTTCACTACACGGGCAGAAGTCTGTGGACACGCAGGCATTACTGCGATGTGTCGAAGATATCCTTCTCGGAGGGTTTTCTACTAGACTTTAAGGCCTGGCTGCAGCAATTTTTCTGCCTTTCCGGTACAACAAGTTCAGTGATGTCACGCTGATGTTAGGGGATCAGGCCTGTCGAGAGGTCGGCGTTACGCTTCATCCCAAAGGTGATGGATGGGATTCAGGTCAGGGCTCCGTACAGGCCAGTCAAGCTCTTCCACACAACACGCTTCCTTTATGGAGCACAGAGGCACTGTGACGTAGGAAAGAGGATTCTCTAAACTCTAAAATGTTTGTACAGGATATTAAAAATCCTATTAAAAAGCTTAATAAGAACAAGGTGTGGAGATGTTAGAGAAAGGGATTCAACCTTCAGAGCAGGGTTCCGGTTGTCATGCATGGTGGAGTCTGTTTTGTGCTCTGGGGCGGCTGAAACGCTGCGTTACACAAAGCAGACAGAATAATGAAGAACAATAATTCCCTCAGAACTCAAACCATCAGCCAGAATTAAAAATGTGTCTGAATTAGGTGTTCAAACAAAACACACTGAGCGTGAACATCATATCCTGGTTTCAGAGATCTAGATGATCCTGGTTTGGAGGAATCCTGATATGATACCTGGTGAAATATAAACGACATGTACAGCATCGTGATCATTCTTGGTTGGTACAGAACAAAGACTGTATGAAAAGATGGACGACATGACAGCTCCCTAAAAGTGAAGCCAAAACATCTTTAGCGCCCCCTGCTGACTGGCAGCAGTATAGGTCATAAAGCCCGCCTCCTCCATGTTAACAGATGGGACATGAGTCAAACTATAAAATCAAAATACACGTCAAATACATTTTTTTAATTCAAACATGGTTTCTGTCATTATAGTTAGTTCTTATCATGCTGATTTATGTCCAAGTGTTCATTTTTCTGACAAGTTTATTTTCAATTAGTTATTTGATGCTGAAAAAAAAGGATGATTGACAGTTCTGTTGACAAATCCGGCTCCTGCAGCCAATCTGTTCCAGATTATCAGAGTGGAGGAGGAACGGCGGGACAAAAACAATCACTACAGTCATTGAAGTTTCCATACCTGTGAACGTTAAACTCAGACCAACACAAAGAAGCTGTTCTGCTGTTACACACGTTGGCGAGCGAGATCCTCGCTGTTTTATCGTTAAGTGTGTGTTTGTGTTAGCGGAAGTGGCTACGGCGGCGGCATCCGCTGACCTCTACTGCGCAGACTCTGGCTCCATATGACGTCACCATCGCAAGATGGCAGCGCCTATCACGGGGGCTATTTTGGCATCACTTTCGTACAATGGGAGCAGATGGAGATGCGTCCATCTATATATACAGTCATTGGTACAGACCATTGTGAATGAGATGATGAAAATGAAAACACAACTGCTCCTAGATGACTTGAATCCTGGATTCTGTCACGATCATGTTTACAGGGACATGGTCAACCTGGTTTCTCATGATCTATGTTCACATTATAACCCGAATAAGATTAAACCCAGGATGAGGCTCAAGACAGGGATAATAATGAGCATGTAGCGGCAGTGAATGTTCCTAAACACACATGAAAAGTAAAGCGGTTAATGATTTCTTCAGACGGGTCCATAAAAGAACACAAATACAGTGAAACTTTACTTTAAAGAAAAAGGTCTCGGGCCAGATGTTTAACCAAGCAAAAACTAGCATGCGCCATTTTCCACATATATCTTTAAACTGGAGGTTTAAATGAAGAATTTGCAGCTACAATTTGAACGTGTCACAAATGCTTTAACCAGGTATCGTCATGGTTTTCTTTGAAATAGCAGCAGATTATAGGATGATTCTGCTCATTTTATCTATGAACCACGCAATGAATGAGCGTGAGAATGAAATGAGTCATTGATCGCCCCTCTGAAGTTTAACAGTGATTGAGGTATCAGCGTGTCGATGGCTTACAGGTACATGTGTTGAACTGGTAATACTGGCTCCACAGAGAACAGCAGCTGTTCTGGTGCTGCTGGAAAGCCTCCTGATGCAACACGGTGAAACTACAATTCTCCTTTGTTGTTCCTTTAATTGACAGGTCTAATGAGGGAGAAGCGGGCACAGGTAAAGATGTGCTAATGGAGGATTTTATGTTCATTCATGGTGAAATGTGGGAGTGGAAATGAGACACCTTTACACACCACCTGTTCCACAAAGATTGAGACTGGTGAAACATAATCAGGCGTATGTGCTGCTTTATAATTCACACAAAAGAATTAACATGCTTAATTGTTTTTTACACACACTTAGCATAGACTCTGTAAATGACAGATGTAGCTACTGTGTCGTCACCCATTGGTTTCTCAACTGCGTAAATGAAACGTCGAGATGTGTATTTGGTCGCCGCTCTGTTGCCAGAAGTGACCATATTTGTTCGCTCGTCTTCTAATCACTACAGTTACCACCAATCTCCCCGGGGAAAAGCCAACAGCAATCCTGACTTCTGCACTGGCCGACGATTAAATAAATGTAAGATAAACACTGAACAGGCTAAACAAGCCAGGTATGGCGAGCACAGTATACCTGCTACTAAGTGCCAAAATACCAATACAATAATACTACAATTTAACTCACCGAAAAGCTTTTACACATATCTCTTTCACGGAAAGACAGTTCCATAAATCCCACAGAGAGACAGATTATTTGTCCAAGTTTTGAATTAAAAAAAAATCCCCAAAAGTTCAGACAGCAGCAGGATCCACCTGTCACTCAAGTGACCACGCCCCTATAATTTAAGGCTTAATATAATTAAATTAGATGTGTTACAAAAAAAATTCACCCCCCGTACAGTTATCTTAAACAATTAAATTAGCTATTTATAATAAAAAAAGGTTTTTTGTACCAGGCTGTAAACATGTTTATTTCTGCTGTAAAAATGGGCATTTTCCCATCTGGTCTAATGTTATTTCTTGTTTTCTGGAGCCTCAAGTGGACACTCAAGGAATTGCAGTTTTTTCCACATTGGCTTCATTTTTTAACACTGGAGGTTGCCGCTTCATTTTTAGCTGATAATCTACAGAGAGTAGAAGATTGTTGAGTTAAAATACGTGTCTCTTGAAAACGCATGGAGCTGAAACATTCCCAGCTAGCAGGGAACGTTCCCATAACATTACGTTTGAAAGAAAATGTTTTAATCTAATATTCAAAGAATGTTTTAAGAATGTTTATCATTTCAAATAAAGTTCTTGTAACATTAAAACTTAAACTAAGACAAAACGATTTGACTGCAACATTCTGAAGATATTGTCAGGATGTTATTGAGGCCTGGGATGTCAGAACGTGATTTATAAAACATTCCTGGCATATGATTTGAACATTCTCAGAGCGTTCTTAGAACAACAACATTTCTAGCTGGGTTTATGTTGCTTTTATTCAAACCACCTTTTCCTCTCTTTCACACATGCGCACACACTCACAATAAATGTGGCTGAGCTACAAAGCTCTGGCCTCACCAGCGGTAGCAAATGTAATTTAGGGTGTGGCTGAAGGATAATTCGACACATGGAGAGGAGAAACAAACCGGAAACCGAACGAGTTCTTAGATTAATATTAATATTTTCCTTAATTTAAACCTAGACAATATGTTGACTCAGGTGTCCAGAGGCACGTGTGCCTTCTCCTGGAGTGTTTTCAGTCTCTGTGGAGAACGCAGGAGAAACCTAACAGACCAGCTCGTTCATGCTGATTTTGCACATAGCAGGAACAAGCAGTTTTATGCCGTCTTCCTTACAGCAGCTAGTTGCAAACAGTGCAAAAAAGCAGGTTTGTAATGGCCACGTTTTATCATCCTGCTACAGGTTAAATGTTCCCACATTACCATTACAGGAACATGTGCTCATGTGTTGGTTTATGATATGTAAAGAAGACATTTAATGCTGCCAGCAGATGGGCATTAGTGTGCAGTATGAATTAATGGACGTCATTACTCTGCAGTTGTGCGTTTCATTGTGACAGATTGTGTCTTTGCCTGTGTGGGTCTGTAAAGGTCGATTTCCCACACAGATCCACATGTTGTTGAACACACGTGTTTCCTAACAGTGTGAACAAACATGGGAGTATAATAAAGCATTTCAGCCTGATGTCATGACGTCTTATTGAGCAGTTTTCTCTCTGAATGTTTTAATCTGAAGTCTTTTCTTCCCTCGTTTTCTTCTGCTCGCAGACTTTTTAAGGCAACCGTCCTTTAAATCTTCAACCGAGTTTGGATTTTGTATTGATTTCTGTCTTTCCTTACTGTGAAGGAATCACTGTGCAGCATAAATAGTGGCTCTATTTACACTGCACTACATTTCTACTGTATCCTCTCCCTCTGTCTCTTCCAACATTGTATAAAAGACAAGAGACACAAGAAGATACAATATACTGTACATAAATGTCTCTGGTATTCACACTGAAGATGTGTTTCATCTAAATCATTAAATTGTTTATAAATCAAATAACATATCTCATCATGTCATCAGGTACGCACTCTGATCTTAACGGTAAACAGTTACAGCACAAAGCAAAGACACAAGGAGAACTTGGGTCAAAGTAGGGAAGAATTTGTACTTAAAGTGTTTAAAGTTAAAGTTGTCACCATGGAGACAGAATGTGACAGTTACATTTCTAATTCTAATTGTAGCCGAGTTAAAAGTACAATATTTCTCTCCAACATGCAGTAACTGGTAAATATCAAAGAACTAAAAATGTATTGTATAGACCTGTGATATTTATGTTAATGTAATATATGATACACTGTATATAAAATGTTAATCATATGTATGTATGTATATCCTATGCATTAATTTGTATGTGTGTGTGTGCAGAAATGCAGGTAGTTTTTTGGCCTTTTATGACTTTAGAGAGAGAGAGAGAGAGAGAGAGAGAGAGAGAGAGAGGACAGTGGATAGTGTTGGTAACAGGGGGAAGAAAGAGTGGAAGATGACACTCGGCAGAGGGCCAAGGGTGGGAGTCGAACCCGGGCTGCTGCATCGAGGACTGTAGCCTCTGTTTTTGGGACGTGTGATTTAACCGCTGAGCTAAACCAGCGCCCTGAGAGTTGAACTTGTTAAAGTAAATGTTGCTGTATAACTGAATGTCTCACCAACTGACAGTGACCAATTATTGTTTTCTTCGGTTGAATTTTTTTGGTGTGTGTGTGTGTGTGTGTGTTGTCCTTTGTGAATTGCCTGTGTAAAGTCACTAAACCTGCACTTAATCTGTATCTGTCTCTGCTTCTTATGTTTTAAACAGATAATCTGCCAGTTCATAATCTCTGTTCAGTGCCACTTTCCCGTTGCTGTGGCTGGTGTTTGTAGAGCACTGCTGGTGTTGTGAGACTCTTCTGAGTGAGTCAGAGAGGGGCAGCTGGCCTCAGCACCACCTGACGTGGGAGACTCTTTTCTGGGCTCAGCTCTCAGGTTTGGAGGGCTTTGGGAGGAAGTCTGGTCTTAAGGTGATTAAAAACTGTGAGTGCTCTCACCTCTCTTATTTCTCTGAAGCAATCTGATTAAAATCTTTGCATAAAAATGTCATAAACTTATAAAACATCAGAATCTAGAGTAAGAGGTGAAAAGTGCAAAAGCGTCCTGGTTTCTTTCTTACTTTTCCCCCTCCAAACTCTTCCCAGTTATCAGCTGTCGTCTGTAAACAAAGTGCCCTCTGTGGTTTTATCCGGTTTTCCACCAGAGAAAACTGTCGCGCTTATCAGATTTATTAAAATAAAACGCTAAGAAGCTTCTTTCATCAACGTGTTAAAAACCACAACACAGTCTGACCTAATTATAACACAAAAGCGAGTTTATAACAGATGGCGCTAGGACACTTTTATAAAAACATTCTCCGACACTTGTTTCATTAAGGGCCCATCGCACCGAATAATCTACTCGCAAAAACAATAATACACGGATGATGAAAGGAAAGAAAGAAAAAGGGTGAAATGACAGAGTGCAGACGGGTAGACAAAGACGGGAAGCGGTTAGTGAAACAGGAGGGGAAAGTTAAGTCTATTTGTGCTTCAGTGCGGCTCAAACTATATTCATCACCTGATTTGCCTTGAACATTGATGCTGCAAAAAGGCCCTAAGATACTCTGTGTGTGTGTGTGTGTGCCTACTCCTAAGTGTTCGTCACACTGGCGTGATCCTTAAGCGAACTTGACTGAGTGCCATCCGGTGACACCCGCCCCCTGCTTTCCTTTTGTCTGCCTTTCCAGCTTTTTTTTTTTCCTCCTTATTGTCATAAAAAGCCGTTTTTGGCTCCGTCTTTCATCCTCTCCTCCCTCGCTCCCACTTCTCCCAGCGTGGCCTCCCACCATTCTTACCTGGGAGGCCACGAGAACCCAGCTCCTGCTTTTCATACTCGACAACCATCCATCCGTTCATCCTCTCCCCTCCCCTCTCTCTCTCTCTCTCTCCTCACCTCCATCTGTCCCTGGCCTTTATTTATCCTCCTTTAGAGCAGGAGGCAGGAAAAAGGCGAGCTGCTCCTTTGTGCGCTCGGCCCTCAGTTTGTGCTCACTCAAGCGGACACAGCTCTTAAATCCAGGCCCTGGCTTTGGCACAAAAGGCAGGCTCCGGTCTTGTAAAGGCCCCTACGGCTCTCCCTATCTCTTTCCACCTTTTTCTGAAAAAGACAGAGGGGCGGTTATTCCAAACAGGAGGACAAGAGGAGAAGGAGAAAGAAGTGTCCGAGGCTAAAAAAAGAGAGGACATAATTCTCTCTTTCGTCCTTCTCACGCTCGCTCTCCAACTCTTCTTCTTCTCCGACAACAGTGGAGCTATTTTTCATCCCTTTTTCTCCTTCAAGGGGAATTAAATAACTGAATGAATTAACACCAAGGCTGCTGCTGCTGCGATCATCATCATCATCTCGCTTCTCCTCATCAGCAGCAGCAGCTTTCACGGAGCTTTTTAACACCTACAAAGATCGCACTGCTGACGCCGAGGCAGGAAGAAGCAAAGATGTCGACAACCCTGTCAAAAAAAAGGAAGAGGGGGAGAAAAAAAAGCTCACAAACTAGCGAGGTTTCACAGTGTGAGTGCTATAGTGTTTAGCCCACAGCCTTGTCAAGTCTCCTGGCACTACTGAAGAAAGCTAACTGCTGATGAAGATGATAGGAGAGGAGGAGGGAGGAAGTGAGATGGGGAGGGTGGGCAGAGGCAGGAAGGGGATTGAGGAGAGATGCAAGGGAGGAAGATGAAGAACAGGGTTGTTGGAAGAAAGAAAGGAAGTGAGGAGGTAGAAAGGTGAGGAAGAGGATGAGAGGAACAGGAGGAAACAAGGTGTTCAAGTTGTTGATAGCGGCGGGCCGAAACACCCCGTCTTCAAAGAGATGGAAGAAGAGAGAGCGACAGGGCGACGGGCGAAGCACAGAGATGGAGGTCTGGGAGGAGAGGAGGAAGAGGGGGAGTCCGGGAGAGCTGCAGTGAGGATTTTAATTAGCAGTAATTGGCCACCGAGGGAGCAGGAACTGGGAGACGGGAGGCAGGGAGGGAAGAGTGGGGAGCATAACAGGCAGTTTTTGACAGAGTGATATCTCTCTCGCTTTGTATCTCTCTATTTCCTTCAGCACTTCTTCTGTCGGAGGCTTTCCAGCTCCATCTTGTTTTCCCTCCATCTTTTTCCACCTCCAACTGTGTTAATAACACCCTCCCCAAAAAAGTATCCATCACTCTCTGCCAGTGGCATCCTTCACACAAGAGAGTGCAAACATCAAGCTTTTGGCACATGAGAGGAAACGTATTAGTTAAAATGTTGTTTTTTTTGTGGCTAAAACCTTTAAAAACGCAGTGAGAGACGTACCTGTGACCTAAAGTTAGCCGCTGCAAACGAGCGGTCGTGTTCTTTTTGGCATGAATGGTGATACAGGCTCATGTCTGCTTCCTATCTTATTATTCAAAGTACTTTCACTGATCTTAAAGCTGCAATAATCAATACTTTGACTTTATTGATGCATCACATGCTACAGTTTTCTCCCCGGAGCTCTGTCCATCCTCTTATCCACTCAGCTTTGTGCATCCAGTCAATATTTGTTTTCTTTGCACTATTTGTGATTTTAACAACTCACACACTCGTATATAGATACGTTTATTTGTCTTGTAGGTCATTATTGAGTTTATATATATACATATATTGTACACACTTATTCCTGACTGGTCATTAGACTCATTAGTTTAAAAAACCCTATCTGTAGAAGTACAGATACATGGCCAGTGAGGCTGATTCAGATTCTGACTCATTAAGTGGAGTCGAGTTCGTCAAATCAATGTCAGAGGCGATGTTAATTAAATGTTGTGTTCACAACATGTTTACACTGCCTCCAAGAAGCCAAAACATCTCTTAATGCAGGTTTAAAGTACCTGAAGTGATCTTAAAGCAAAGCTCCTGACAGATAGATCCTGGCTTCTGTTAGTAATGATAACACTGGCATGCAGGATCGCAGGTTCAACTCCCGGTCTGCCAAAAATTTGGTGCATGTCTTCCCCCCACTCTCTAGTCTCTCTTAAGCTGTCCTATACAATACAAACTATACGAAGGCAAAACGCCCCCAAATAATCTTAAAGGTATGATAACACTGCACGTACCAAAGTAGTTGCTAAATCAGGAAACGCATAAACATAGCTAAAAACATAAGTGGCTGGACAGTTTAACAGGTCAGAAGCTAGCTAAACGTTTAGCCAAAACAGCTACCAACTAGTTTTGTGGTAAGTGATGCAGTTGTGACATCCCTGATAACCCCTTATTGCGAAAAAAAATTGACAGTTTGCGTCATAATCCACATTTTTTTGGTCGTCCGTTAATAATTGCCTGACTTAAGGGTTTTGTATTTTAACCGGTGTGGTCGTCTGACAGACTGTGTTCGTTGCTCTGTTGGACCTTCTTTAGCTTTATAACTGCCAAAACTGCAACTGCCGGATAAATAATGTATCAGTATATGTTAATGTAAAACTATTAAGCTGTGCAGTTGACTGCCTGGAGCACTAAATGTCTTACACTAATGATTTTGTCAGTTATACATCAGTTAATCACCAGAGTAAGACTTAAAGCTTTATAATTAAAGCAGGATGAAAACAGTGATAATGTTTCTGATCTAATGTTGTCACTCTCTCTCTCTCTCTGTGTCTCCATCATCCCGCCCCCGGTGCCTTACCTCCCCAGTGAGTAACAGAGTTGTATTTCTGTGTGTTCGGGACGGGAGCGAGGGCCGGCTTGGGAACAGGTTAGCAGGGTTACAGCTGCTTTATCGGTACACAGGTGAGCTCTGGGGCGCCGGGGCACCAGGACAACATATTGGACCCACAATCCCCTCTGTGGCAACCACAAAACACACACACACACGACTTTAGACCTTCTTGAACATGCCTTTTCCTGCTTGCAGCAGACTCACAAGTGAGCCTCAAACTCATTTAACGCACAAACACTCAGACTAATCTCAAACCATTTGACTCTTAATCAAGTCCACGTAATTACAGGAAAGTTGACAGATTGCTGATTTAACTGCCTGTAAGTTTGGTTAATTTGTGATTTTAAGCTGGGCCCGCTTGATATTTTCCAGCTGTCATTTGTCAACATCTCCAAATTGCTTGTGACTCTTGCTAAACAGCAGCGCTAGTGTGCCATGCGCTCTATGTGTTGCTAGGTTACGGCGCTGGGATGCTGCCGGGTAAGTGGCTGCGGGATCATCGGCGGACACTCGGCGTGGAGGGCTGACAGCAGGTCCTCTGGACTATTTGGCAACTGGCGAGTCAGACACTGTTGAAATCCCACATCTGGTGGAAAGCCCATACAGATCAACATCAAAGCGTAGAGATTGGACCCGTCTGTCAACCTCTCTGCCACTCTCCCGTCAGGATCCACTTTCACGTCTTTTCCACGGCAGCCTTTACATGGTCCTCTGCCTGCTCTGTTATCCTCCTTTGCTCTGCCTCTGCTGCTGCTGTCTCGCCTCTCTCTCCCTCCTGCAGAGAGGTAATCAAGCCCTGTTGCGAGTGTTTAAGTATCGGAGCAGACGCATGTTGAATTATTCTCGGGACTTAATGTTTTGTCTGGAAGGAGAGAGCCTGTCTCCTCGTACCTCATGCTGGGCAAAAACAGCCACGCACACATGAACTCAAGGCAGGGACATGCACGGCACACACACACACCCACACACACACTTAGTCAGTGACTGAGTCAGACATAAAGTCAGTCGCACGGTTCTCATGCTGACAGACAGTTACAGGTAGGAGAGTGATAAGGCCTGACAGGCAGCCCACACTGATATACGACACCTAATGCAACTCAGACACAAGTAAACAGCTCTGAAAGGCAAAGTACAACACTGTACCATCAAGTGTATCAACAACACATAAATACACATCCACACATTACAACCTAACACACCGATACGCACACATAAGCACACACAGTGACAGCCGCAGCAGCATCCGCGCACACGCACAAATATTACGGCTCACATCCTCAAAGTTAAACAAGTGAGCCAACAAAGGAGATCAGACAATGTAAGAACTCATCTGCTCCTAATTCCCTCCTGTCTTCAGCTCCCCTCACATCCGTCCCTCCCCAAAGCCGCCTCCTTTTATTTTTTCCAACCACTCTCCCACTCACTCCTTATCTTCCTCTTCTCCTCCTGCTCTCCATTCTGCCTCCAGCTCGCCTTTATCATCTTCTCTTCCCTCTCCTTTTTTCTCTCCTTCTTTCTCTGTGAACTTAAACTCTCCGTGGAACCATAAGCTGATATCACACAGTCTCAGAGTTGCTTTAATCTCTCCCTAACACACACACATACACTCACTCACACACACGTACACACACACACACACACACACGTACCTGGGTGGTCATTATGATATACAAAGCTTGGCAGGGGCATTGTAGGGATACTTATTGGTGTCATGCTGTTTTCGTGCCATTGAAGCAGTGGGCGATATCATGATTAACTCCTGACTAAAGATCAGGTTCTTAATAAGAGGGGCCGGGAGGTTCAAACTTTGTATAAACTTTACATACAGTTCACAGGCAAGTAACACTCTGCATGTAACGCATTTAAAACCTCAATAGTGGAAAGTTGTGTTACACTGAGTAGACTCAAAACCAATGGCTTAAAACCAGAGATATTGTCTTTTCTATTCCACATGCTCTTCTTACTTCTCCCAACCTGAGGCCTACATTACCCACAATGCCAGTTCAGTCAGAGATTAGGGTGTGATATGCTAGTAGCGGCTAATGTAGCCTCAAGTCGCTAGCATGCGCCAGGGGTGAGCAGCGTCTGAAGAGGTCTTGTTAGCTCACTTCACGCTAACTCCACACCTCCAGATTTCATCATCCTCAAGCCCAACCAGCCCTGACTCTAGTGACATCACTCGAGGCAATTTATCCGACTTTGCGCAGCTCCCTGTGGAGCCACGAAATGCTTCATATAAGTTTGTTCAATAGGCAGTATTTCTCCCTAACAAATGCTTACAGTGTATTTGTGAGTTCCCCTGTTAGAAATACAATTTCTGGTACTGTGACTCTTGTTGAAATGATGAACCGAGCAGTAACTTCATTACTATTTGTCAGTTTTCCCAGCTTTTGTATAAAGCAATGGCTGTTGTGTGTGTAATGGCACTACACTTTTAAGTAGAGCTGAAACAAAGAAGTCGATTAAACCAGCAGTCCCCGTTCTGTGTTCTGTACTCGCTGAGGGCTTGTAACATAAATCTGAGGAGTCATTAGAAGATAAAAGGGAGAAAGAAAAACATTTCTGCCACTCTATTAGTTTGTTTTTGAATTACTCTCTGTTGGAACAGAGTGTCGGGAGGTTGATTGACAGAAATATTAATTAAAATGTGAGGATTTTTTTTTAGGATTCTTGGGTAAAAATCTTTTTGGAGTTTTAAACTGTTGGTCAGACAAGTCTAAGTCATTTAAATAACAATACTAAAAGCAATAACTTATGTTTCTATAGCACCTCTCAAGAAACGCAAGGCCACTTTAGACGAGTTCAAACTAAAACAAAGGTAATAATAGCAGTAAAAAAAAACAAAGATTAACTCCAGGTAAGAAGCGGCGCCAAAACACGGCTGCGTCCTCTCAACATCTGGGGAACATTTAGAACACCGGCCTGGGGTTCAGTCAGTCGAAGACCAGCTCCAGTCATGTTTTAAAACATGTAAAAATACTCAATACTTGAAATGATAAATTGTGTTTGATAGGTTTTTCAGCAAAATACGTTTAATTACCTTGTAAAAAATAGCCTCAAGGCATCTCCTCCTTCTCCCTCATTAAAAAATCCTGAATGTGCATAGTCCACTTTGCACATTCCAACTGGTTCTGGAATGTTCAGCTTCTCTGCCATCGTTTAGTGGCAACCTGCTGAAACTTTGCTTGCTTGAAATTAGTAGTAGTACAGTTCATGTTCGTAGTCAGTAGTGAGTTTGCAAAAATTACGATGACGGTTACTGCTGGCTCGCGCATCGCCGAAGCTGTGCCATAGGTTACACATAATGATATGCGCAGCGTCACCCCACCCATTAACGGGATTGGCTCCTTAGGTTTGTGACATCACAAACCTGCCAATCTGAAAACGTGTTGTTCAGCCTGTCCTTGGTACACTGCAGTTTAAAAGCAGACAGGCCCAGCCATGGAGATGACTCCTTATGTTGTCCCATATGTGTCTTGTAGCACATGAAGAACACCACATGGAGATGTTTACAAGGTTAAACACTGGATTTTCACCAGAGGGGGGCTTTAAAGATGAAACATTGTTTTGTTTGGGTCCTGACCTTTGTATCTGACCTCACTGACATTACTGAGATCTTCTCGCATTGTGACATGAAACAGAAGTTTCTCTGGTTGAAAAAAAATCATTGCAGTCAGTGTTACAGAGAGTCATACGAATAACATATTAGCGCCAGTGGCACCGTCAGGCTGTGTGTCTGATCAAGACAGAATGACGACTACTACAAAACCAGTGTGTTGGGATCGCTGCGCATCAGATGAGACCTACAATTCTTGGTTCTGTACTCACTAAGGGCTCTCACGGAGGGCTTTTCCCCCTGCTGGGAAAATCTTGTCAAATTTCACAATGCATGCTTAATATTCAAGATTCTCAATGTTTTAGCTCCTCCTTCATTATCCACATTGATCTCCCAAAAAACAGTTGGTGAGAGATTAACCCAATCAAGAGTAAGAGGAGACATCGCTGTCCCAAGGAGAAAAACATCTTTCGGCCAGACAGCTTTTACAGTAAGAGCTTCCCAGTTTTGGAACATGGTCCCTTTAAACACACGCCATAGTGAGTCTTACCGTTCTTTTGTACATGATATTAAAACCTGGCTGAAAAACAACCAGACCTGCCAACATACGCTGCATGCTTGCCCTGTCTGCTCTCGCTCAATGTTCTTGCCTGTCTTCTGTAATGGGATGTGATGTTATGTTGTCATGTCTTAATCATCTGTGCTGATTGTTTGCTTGTGTGACGTCCTTCCCAATGTGATTTTATGTGTCATGTTTTTAACAATTTACACTGCTTGTCTGCTTATGCCATGTCTTTTGTAATGTGATCTTATGTGTCATGTTTTAACTGCTTGTGCTGGTATTGTTGCTTATATTATATGTCCTACTTTGCATGATGCTGCCTTATTGTCCCGAGCTTTATTAGCCTGTTTAGCCGTTCACGTTTTGCCTTTTCCTGTTCTGTTTTTTATATGTTGTGTGTTTTATTTGTTGTTTTAATGGTCACCTTGACATCGGGCTGAGGGACAGCAGTTTAGGCTAACACTGGCACTTTTACTGTGATGATGATTAATGTGCATTGTCCCTGAGAATACACCAATAAATAACTATGTTAGACTTAAAAAACTAAAATTGACAGTTTAATACTTTATACCCTTTATTTTAAACTTTCCTTTGCCCACGTTTCTAAATGGAGAACATGTTTTGTTACGTCATGGAGGTTTATACCACACTTGATATCCAGTCTTTTTACAATGTCTTAAAAATCAACCAAAACATTAAATGAAACAAGATATCAGTGACTGCATGCAGAGCTGAAACTGCCTTAAAAACTCCATTAATATCCTCAGTATCTACAAACAGGATGAGACTCAAGTTCAGTTACTGACTTTCTCTTATTAATGTCTACATGGAGAGCTGCTGCCTCCCCCACAGTCACATGTTGGGTTTTAGACATCCGGAGAGCACGAGGGGACTTTTTTTGGAGCTAAAACACCTAGAAAAGCTTTTCCTGTCATGTTGAATCTTCAGTTTCGTCACATTATATGCGCTGCAGTGGAATGCCACTTAATAATTGAGTGCCATTTACTTAGCTATAAATGGAAGGCAGCGAGTGACATTATGGATACCTAGATGAGTTTCTTCTGCTGGTTGAGTTTGAGCTCAGACGGAAAACCAGTCTAGCGGAAAAACTGTTGTGTAAATGATTTCTGAAGGAGAAGAAAGCTCGCATGTTTCAGGCATCATCCTCCATCATTGTCACATTTTCCTAGCTGGGAAGTTGCACACGCTTTATACTCACACTTTGCTGGGAGCCCGTATCCACCAGTGATCTTTGCCTCGCCGGTCTCACAGCCGTGAAGAGAAGCGCACTCCTTTTTTAGCATGGGACCTGCAGCGCGGTGGATCGCTCCGTCCACTGGAGAGGAAAGAACAGGACATTCAGAGAGTTGGCCTACTTTTATGAATTTCCTGCAATATGACTTCTCAACGAGGGTCTAAATGCTGTGTGAGAGTCCAGCTGACACATTGGCAGGAGTCAAAATGTTGGTGGATAAAATGAGTAGCTAACAGGTGATTTTCCAGCACCTGCAGGTTTCTAACTTCTCACCCCTGAATCTTTTAATAAGTTAAAGCATCTGTCTCAGTACGTCAGTCTGTTTAATGGATTTTAGGGCAAGTGCCTTAGTTAATTACTCGATTTAATGTCTTATTACGGACTCAGCTGACTTTGACTTTTTGGTCAATTAGTCTTTATTAATTACATTTTCATAAATCTACATAATACTGAGAAATGTGCATCTCTCCTTGATCCAGCCCACATCTAAAGACCGTGACTGTGTTCATTTCCAGGAGGGCAATGATGCAGGGAGAGGCAATTTTTACAGCCGTGCCAATTACAGCTTGAGTCACAATCTTTGCACCTCTCACAGCAAAGACACATTTCCTCAAGTTCATATTTACACCATCTGGATCCCAACAGCTTCATCCTCATGATTCGCTGCAGTATGGACCCAAGAAAGCAGAATTTTACACAAGACAAAATAATGACGTCAATATAAAAAAGTAATTATTTTAAATTAAAAACGCTAAATTTCATCCTGCATGATTGAAGATTTCATCATTTTAATGGCTGTAATTATTCACTTATACAAGAGACATAATACCATTCAATTAAGTTGCTACGAAGAAAAACTGAACACCTCTTCTAGTGATACTTTAATAAAAATAAATTCATTAGATCAATGTTTTTGCACATCACACAAAATCACAGTGTGCAGAAGCATAGCATTTAAATACAAAGACCGAGTTCGTCCCTTTTTACTGTCATATTCAAGCTAAATCAGATTTGTCATCATGTGGACAGTGAACTCAACAGGAGTTCACACTGCTACTTTGCCATAAGCAGCGCTATAGAGAGGCAATCTTCTACAAATTACGTTTGCAACAGCATAAAGCCACCTTAAAACATTAATACACTTAATTTTGTACTGGCAGTACTCAAACCATTGCTGACTTTATTATGCTGGAACGACGGGAAACTAGCAGGAAGAAAGAGATGACAACCACAGAGATCCTTGGCTGGACTCAAAACAGAGATGTTGCAGTTCTTCGCCTTAAACCCTCCAGGCCACCAGCACATCCTGACTCACAAAATGTTCACTGACAACATATTTAATATGTTTTCTCTGGAATATTTGTTTTTACAATAAAATATCCAAGTGTAGCAGCTAAAGAATGGATGTTTCCATGGCTATCTTTGTGCACTCGATGCACAAAAGTAAGGTTAGGGGAAGATTGTCCCTTTTCTTTAAATAATGGAAAAGTTAACAGTCTTCAAGCATGAGTTCACTTCATTAATATTTAAACAACATTTTGCTCTTTCCTTAACTTTAACCAAAGTACGTCTTATGCCTACAAAAACTGATGAACTCTGGTGTCAGAGTGTTGGGCTTTGTACGCCCACTGTTGGCCCTGACCTACCGACTACCAACATGCAGCACATACACCCACCAACCTCTTCATTAGGTACAGGATCGAATGTAATCCAATACAACGGTCATGCTATGAATTCTGCCTTTTAATGACACTGTCAGAGAGATATTGATACATCTTTACTATTAAGGCTTTCGTTTTAAATGGTGTTGAACTAAAGTTCATTATACTGAGAGGTGCTCCTGATATATTTTCCACCTCGATTACATACATTAGAGGGGCGGAATATCAGAAACACCATTCAATATAATGAACATATCAACATACCACTACCACCCACTACATCCTTAATAATACACATGAACTATGTTATTACCAGAAAAATTATTAGCTTCCAACAAACTGTTGGATCACATTAGATTGTACAAGTGGTCGCTGAGTATTTGCATTTGAAAACAGCGTTGCCACCCAACATTAAACCTGGCAGCAGTTATGATTCCCTTCCCACAATGTTTAGATTTGAATATTATTGTTTCAGTGTGTTGCCAGCAGGTTTGCCTGTAACTTCACCATCACAAGCATTTGTAGCCAGGTAGAATCCTACCTGTGCTTTTATTTTGAAAGAACTCAGTGGCCTGATGTAGGAGTCTGATGTAAACATGTCTAAATTAATCATGAATTGATACCGTGGGCGACTGTGGCTCAGTGGTAGAGTCGGTCGTCTTTCAATCGGAAGGTCGGAGGTTTGATCCCCAGCTCCCTCAGGCTACATGTCGAAGTGTCCTTGGGCAAGACACTGAACCCCAAATTGCTCCCGGTGGCATGAATATGATATCTGATTGACAGTTGGGCACTTTACGTAGCAGCCTTTGCCATCAGTGTGTGAATGGGTGAATATGATATGTAGTGTAAAAGCAGCTTTGAGTGGTCGCAAAGACTAGAAAAGCGCTATATAAGTACAGTCCATATACCATTTACCATTTACCGCAGAATTAAACAAATCCAGTAACTTAACTGACACAAGCATTTGTAGCCAGGTAGAATCCTACCTGTGCTTTTATTTTGAAAAAACTCAGTGGCCTGATGTAGGAGTCTGATGTAAACAAGTCATAATTAATCATAAATTGTTAACACAGAACTAAACAAATCCAGTAACTTAACCATCACACGCATTCTAGGCTGGTACAATTCATCCTGTGCTTTTATTTTGAAATATTTCAGGGGCCTTTTGTAAGAGTTTGATGTTAAAATTTTGTAAGTAATTATGAATAGTTAACCCAGAATTAAAAAAAACTCATGTAACTTAAGCACAAGCATTTGTAGATCCTACCTGTGCTTTTGTTTTGAAATAATTCAGGGGTCTAATGTCAGAGTCTCATTCAAACAAGTCATAATTAACCCTGAATTAAACACATCTGTCAGGAACAAGACTGTCCCTGCACTGTGAGACATGTCAGCACTCAGTGAATAACACCTATCCACATGTCTGAGGTCAACTCGTGGCCCTGTGACTCTTATCTCCCTCTCCCAGTATACACAGCAGCTGTTACAGCGGTGTGTTTTGCCAAATTGAGTGGCTCCAGGCGGGGGTCTGGTGTTATCTGAACGTTATTGTGTTAAGTTGGCATATCACATGTGGTGCGGCGCTGTGGTGTGCCATGTCATGCTGTGCCATGCCGAACTGGGCCGCACTATGAGCTAAGCACAAGCGCGAAGGTGTGAGAGGAGAGGTATGAGCGCTGGCTAGCTCCTCGGGGTGCACCGAAACAAGCACAGACCACGCTCATCCTGTGTGTTTAAAATATTGATAGTGTGTATATCTTTGTGAAAGCACGTGTGCTACTGTGCACAGATGTATTTATGTGTGTGTGTGTGTTTTTGCGTCTGGTGTACGTGATGAGTCCTTGAGGTGACACACAGCACACACAGCGCAGTAACTTTGAAGCAGCCCTACTCTGAAATAAAGAAAGTGTGATAAGAAGGAGAGATGGAAACAAGAAGGAGGGAGGAAGGGAGGGGAATAAGGGAGGGCAGCAGATGTAAAAATAGTGTGCAGGGAGATAAGGAAACAGGCATGAAAAGCAGAATAAAAGACATTGAACTGTAATGTAAACCAACAATCCCCTCTGCTTTGTGTTATGTTTCATGTTTGACAGATACATGAATGTGTATGTGTGTGTGGGTGTGTTCCTGCATGTGTGCATGTGTAATGGTTAAAACTGGCTTTTCCCCCTCAGTCTTTATGAGTGGACTGCACAGCCTTAAGCTACAGCGATGCTTTCTGACCTGACTACTGTTCTGCTCAGTCCCACACATACAAAACTCTGATGCGTGGTGACAAACACAGGAAGAAGAACATACACTATAAAGCTTATATACATACAAAAACACCCACACAGGAGCACACATGCATGTTTGCATATATGGCTAAACAGAGCTATTAAGTACCAGTTCATGTACGAGCAAAGAAAAGCTTAATGTTTGAGTTTAATGACATCAGTAAAGCCATATGATCATAAAAGGTCCCTACTTAACCCTGCATGTTACCACGACCCTTAGACACCTGATTTATGTCTTATTCGTGCAGATGATGCATCCATGCTTTAACGTTTCTCACTCTTTCAATTAGACTGCAGACGTACAGTCGTGTTTCTGGTTATACAGTAGTACTGAAATTCAATTAGCGCAAATTATTTGGCCATGCCTGCTGGAATGACGCAAAGACAAGCGTACTACAAACGGAAACCAGAACACTTGCCTTCCTGGAAATCCACGTCCCTGCCCACAGATTCTACATTTCTACGTAGTATCTGTAAATAGAGATTACTACTACTGCCACTTTAAGCTTTTGTGAAAGTAAAAATTTGTAACTGTTCTTGCAGACGTAATGCTCTCCTTGGGAGGACAGTCTCTGGTATACTAGGAGACATTACTGCAGTGTTCTCCTTTCAAACTTCAGGTGGTGCACAACTTCAAAATGCAGCCGACTCATTCTTTCCTTTTAGCTGCAAATGAGTCCACACTCCATCACATTAACTCTCACATGAATCGCGCTTTGTGCACTCAGCCGAAGAAGCCTTTGTTTTTCTCATGTTTAACTTAGATAGCTCTTTGTCAAATGGAGATGAGAAGCAAGGAGACAGAAGAAAACTCCCTCTCTCTCTCTGTCTGTACCCTGGGTGAACCTGGCGGGCAGGGTTAATAAATGTCCTACACCTCTTCACTCTCTCCATGACTCCCATCCCTCTAATGTAGAGAGCTGTCCCTCTAACTACATCCACTGAAGACAGCACGTCTTAGCTTCCCTTCAGACTGTGGTAGCTCCCGACTCTGTGGGAGTCGGTGTAATAGCTCAGCATGAGAGCTGCACGCTACTGAGTTGATTCAGACGCTGTTCTGTCACTTCAATGTGGTCAGAAATATGAAGGGGGAATTCATGAGCATGGGGGAGGAAATGAAAGATGTGTTTGAAGTAAAGCTAGCAGTAGTTCTGAGCGCAGGCATATATGCAGGTGTATTAGTCAAGGAGGCCTGTGATTACAAGAACAACAATATAAACTGAGTCAATATTACTGAATTAACATGAAATATTTTATGTTAATGTTTGTAATAAATAACGAAGGACAAATAAAGAATCTCTCATCTTCTGCATTCTGATGTTCTTGTTACTTATGGTTTTAGCAGCACTAGATGCATGGCTGCAGTGTGGGCCAGTGTTAGCTGATGAGTCTATTCAAACTGTTATATCTCAACATGTAATGGATGGATTTTCATGGAATTTTCTACAGACATTCATGGTCCCCAGAGGATTAATTGTAATGATCTGTGTGATCCCTTTGTCTTTCATTTAGCCCCACCAGAAGATTAACATTTGTGGTTTGGAGTAAAATGTATCAACAGCTATTTCATGGATTGTCATACAATCTGGTGCAAACATTCGCCTCCCCATTTGTGATAAAATGCTCTAACTTTTCCAAGAGGGCAAGAGTTCAACTTCTTAAAATTTTTGGTTAATGACCAACTGCCTGCAAACACGTTGCATGTGAAAGCTACTGTACCAAACAACGGAAGTGGACTGCGATCTCATCCTCTGAACTGCACGGCCAGGGCTGATACCGTAGGAATGTAGGTGAGAGGGCCCTTCTTGAGAAATTAATAATAGTAGGCATAGAGCGAAGGTCGGCTCCATTGTACGGGCTTGGGATCATGCGATTCACACACTTTTCTACACTGGAACGACAATATAAACAACGTTCCGTAGATGATACTCTTGTTCTTCTCCTTGTTTTTGAGGTGCATTACCGCCACCTTCTCCTTCGGAGTCCTACCCCAAGCGTACTCGGGTACGGAACGAAATTACTAAAGTGAAAGCTGACTGCCGGGGGAGACGAGAGGGGGGGCAACCGTACTCGGGTACGGTACGAAGCAATCATACCTACGCTGTGTTCCAAATTATTATGCAAATGATATTTTTCTCAGATTTTCCTAAATAGTCGATGCAAATGACAGTCAGCATAATTTTCAAGTCATCAACCGTTAGTTTAATGAATTCGAATGTTATTGAACAAACCTCCCAATGATAACAGTATTTTTCAAAAATAAAAAACTTAAAATGCACTGTTCCAAATTATTACGCACGACAGAGTTTTATAACATTTTATAGGTTTTTATGAACTGAAAATGCTCATCTTTTGAATTTGCAGCATTAGGAGGTCATATTTACTGAAATCAAAAGTTATTTCAATCAAAAACATTAACAGGTCAAGTTACATTTTAACATAGGACCCCTTATTTGATAGCAGCTTCATAATTCTTGCATCCATTGACCTTGTGAGTTTTTGGAGAGTTTCTGCTTGAATTTCTTTGCAGGATGTCAGAATAGCCTCCCAGAGCTGCTGTTTGGATGTGAACTGCCTCCCACCCTCATAGATCTTTTGCTTGAGGATGCTCCAAAAGTTCTCAATAAGGTTGAGGTCAGGGGAGGATGGGGGCCACACCATGAGTTTCTCTCCTTTTATGCCCATAGCAGCCAATGATGCAGAGGTATTCCTTGCAGCATGAGATGGTACATTGTCATGCATGAAGATGATTTTGTTACGGAAAGCACGGTTCTTCTTTTTGTACCATGGAAGAAAGTGGTCAGTCAGAAACTCCACATACTTTACAGAGGTCATTTTCACACCTTCAGGGACCCTAAAGGGGCCGACCAGCTCTCTCCCCATGATTCCGGCCCAAAACATGACTCCGCCACCTCCTTGCTGACGTCGCAGCCTTGTTGGGACATGGTGGCCGTCCACCAACCATCCACTACTCCATCCATCTGGACCATCCAGGGTTGCACAGCACTCATCAGTGAACAAGACTGTTTGAAAATTAGTCTTCATGTATTTCTGGGCCCACTGCAGCCGTTTCTGCTTGTGAGCATTGTTTAGGGGTGGCCGAATAGAAGGTTTACGCATAACTGCAAGCCTCTGGAGGATCCTACACCTTGATGTTCGTGGGACTCCAGAGGCACCAGCAGCTTCAAATATCTGTTTGCTACTTTGTAATGGCATTTTAGCAGCTGCTCTTTTAATCCGATGTTTTTGTCTGGCAGAAACCTTCCTCATTGTGCCTTTATCTGCACGAACCCGTGTGTGCTCTAAATCAGCCACAAATCTCTTAACAGTACGATGATCACGCTTAAGTTTTCGTGAAATATCTAAGGTTTTCATACCTTGTCCAAGGCATTGAACTATTTCACGCTTTTCGGCAGCAGAGAGATCCTTTTTCTTTCCCATATTGCTTGGAAATGGTCGTCTGCTTAATAATGTGGAACGCCCTTCTTAAGTAGTTTTTCCTTAATTGGGCTCACCTGGCAAACTAATTATCACAGGTGTCTGAGATTGATTTCAGTGATCCAAAGAGCCCTGCGACACAATACCATCCATGAGTTTAATTGAAAAACAAAAAATGTAATCTTTATGACACTTAAATACAATTTGCGTAATAATTTGGAACGCGGTGTAATGTGAAAACACCCTGACAGTAGTTAGTTAAGGGATGGTTTTTACCAGTTTAACATAGATGGCTTCCTTGACACCTCTTTCAAACCAACGTTCTTCTCTGGCCAGGCTATGAACCTTGCTGCCTTCAAAAGAGTGTCCTTTAGATGTAGGTGTACATTAGGTGTAGAGCTGACCCACTGTACCACTGAGCCGCCCTGTGTAAATGTCCTCAAGTCATCAGCTAATCTTGCATCCTACTGAGCCCATCAGACTTTGTGCATTTCTGCCTGTACGATCAAGGACCTCTCAAGGTTGAGGTAATTCACAATATTTAAATACCTTTCAGGGAAAAAATCATTTGAATGAAAACTCTTTGTCAGACAAAGTCATATTCCCAAACTAGAATTTGTAAAAGAAGTTAAGGAGCCCCCCAGGGGAGCCCTCGTAATTTCATTGCTGATTTGAATCTATGAAACAAACCTGAATACAAATGAGCCTCCGATCACCAGGTAGTGATACGCATGAGTCCTGCAAACTGTAGAGCTGAGAAAGATACAAAACTCTGTGCCTTCACAGTGAACCGATGTCCCTTTAAAGGTGAAACAAGTCAATCTTACATTGGCTCAATATACAGCACCATGTATCAGTGTGATGTATTCCTAATTTAGACAGCGGAGGCAGGGTGAGCCCTAACCAAATTAGCATCACTGCAGTGTCAAAGGATACTTGTTGTTCATACTCCACTGACTCCGCCGCATGCAAATGGAGAAGCTGAACTACTCAACAATCAGTCATAATTGGCTACACCTAATGCCACTAACAGACATCAACAGATTATAATGAATGAGTCATGAATTTAATTTATATAATGATACACACACGCAGAAAAAAAAACTTTTAGGTAGTGTCAAACTCATTTACATATTAAAAAAAACAGCATTCATTATTTAGCCTTCATTAACATACAAAATATCACATCAACGTCTCCTCCGACTGAAGCTCGGTCTTGCAGGGAAAAGAGAGGGGACGGAGGCTTAAAACAACAACTGAGGGATGGAGAGAGTCACAAACAGACGGAGAGACGAGACGGGGGATTGAAGAGCACAGTTGGACCAAGAGAAATGGGTTTGGATGAGGATCAAGTGTTAAAAAAAAAGGGTGTGTTTAGGTGAGGAGAGAGAGGGAGGCTAAAAACAAAAGAGGAAGAGATGAATGGATAGCGGGGGCTCCGAGAGGAGAATGGATAAAAAGGGTGTATTGATGGATGCATTCGGGGGGTTAGAAAAGAGAGATTTGGCTTCGTTAGACGAGTGACCGGCCAGCAGCGGGCGGCTGACCAGTTTAGGTGTTATCGTCTCTCCCTCGCAGGCTTTGTATTGACTGACTCTGGGGGAGAGAGGGCGGGAGGGAGGGATGGGAGGCAGAGAAGTAGGGGGACTGGGAAGTGATAATTGGCGATATGCTTACCTGGCGAGGAGCCTGCAACCCTCAGCAGGACACACTAACAAACACACAAACAAACACGCACACATACGCCTGACTGCAATGTTATATGCCAGGTCAAGCTTTACCTCCTGCACCCCCACCCCACCATCCCCCACCCACCCTTACAAGCACACACACAGGTAGATCGACATTAGCGTAAAACCAATCCCGAGGTCTCTCCTATGGAATACTAATATGGCTGCCCTTGCCAGCTGACCTCTTATAGGCCAAACAGGCTGTCCGTCAAACTAATGGGGCGGAACACTGGCATATTGCTTTCCCACAATCCCTCAGCAGAGCCAGGACACTCATTTACTTCAGTCAGCTTGTTGCCAAGGCAACATTTAGGATGGGTCTGGTGGTGGATGCACGCACACACATGCATACTGCTTCACCCGCTGCTCTGACACGCACACTTTATATGCCCGCATGTATACACACAAACTTTAAAAACAGCTTTGCATTCAAACCCTGCAACCTGTTAAATGCCACCGCGAACTCACCCACACACACACACACAGACATATGCACAGACTGTAGCTAACAAAGGTGAACAGGTGAATTTATTTGTGTTGCTGAGACACTGACAGCTTTGTCTGCATGTGGAAGGTAGACTAAGTGCTCTTTGCCTCTCATCTCGTCTCTGCGCCCCCAAAACCAATCTTCTGCTCGCTCCCTTTATTCACAATTCATGCTCCCTTACTCAGTTGTTCTGAAAAGCAGGCAGACAAGCCTGTCCTCCGCCTGCATTTTCCTCCTCATCCAGACAATGAGAAAGCAGAGACAGAGCTGCAGACACACAGGGACTACAGCCGAGAGACTCCCAGAGCAAGGTATCAAAACCCATCCGTGTTCTGGAGGTTTGATTATAGATGTCAGGACACACACACACATTCGGCGAGGCTTTTTAGCTCTGCGAGAAATCTAATGTGAAAGATTCTGTTCTTATTTTATCCTACAAAATTAAAAAATGTAAGTGAATTAAATATTAATTAGGATGGTGCTCATCTGTTGTGTGCTGCATTGGGATGTCCTCAAACATCTAAACCAATAAGAGACCGACATGTTCTCATCCTGTGCTCTGTGTCCCTGCAGACGCAGAACAGACTCTCTGATACCAGCGTATCTGTAACTGCGTGTGTCTGTTTGATCAGGAAGTTGTTATTACACCAGAACATCACATCAGAGATGGTGAGGGGTTGCTGCAAGAATCATTTCAGTTGTGTTGCTGTAATGGTCCATGAATGATTTTTTCATGTCTATCTCAATGTGATGCCTTCATGCCATATGTGCATGAGAAGCGTCATTGGTTGCTGTAATTATTCCTTCCTTCTGAGGCTGAAATGTCAGCAAACACAGCAGCCATGAGTTGTGTGTAGGTGTCTTTGAAGGTTAACTGCATAATATCACTGGCCATGTGTATTACTTAAATCTCTGAAGCTGGGCAGTAGCTTCGTTAGAGTTTGGTGATGTCTACAAAGCTCCAGATATTAAGCAGGTGAGCCTTATCGTGCATATTCAGTGGCTTTAATCAACAGTAGAAGTATAAATCCAAACCTAACTATATGCCGTCTGGTCTTTGATATGTCTGTTTAAAATTAGTTTATGAATATGAACCTCTAAAAGACACAACTACGTCATCGGGATGATTATTTCATGCTCTTCAGGCTCTTGATTGAGTCCAAATCAAATTTCAAGACCTTCATTATTTCAGGTTAGGGCTTTCACGTTGCAAATTCTTAAATTAATTTTTGTCAAATCAAATTACCACGCAGCAAATACGGGACTAATCTCTGCACACTTTGAACAGACATTAGGAGGGAAAGAGGGTTAATAGGGGCCGTGTTCCTGTCCACCATGAGGCAATCCCTTCATATGGTGAAAGACTGGGAACAAAATCAACGGTGGTCTCTCAAAGCCAAAACACACACCGAGGTTGAGCCAAAGCTTCTGTGAGGTTTTAGGTGTTGAATTGAGAAGTGTTAGCCTAATAAAATGGACCTCTTTGTCCCGATTTTAAAAGTCAACAGCTCAACTGGACAAATTTCCTTAAAGTGATAATCTCGAAGATTTTCATTGAAATAAATGTCTGTTAAGTCACTATCCACCACCGAATGAGGTAACACAATGGTGACTGAGCCTATGGCCCACTGATGAAAGCCTTTGCATTTGCAGTATTACAGGCTGGGTGTCTGTGGCGACTTTCGCAGAAAAAATCACAAGTGGTGCCCAGTTAGTGACGCGTTTTTCATCACCCAGCAGTGGTTGGTCTGCCAGAGAGGGTAGGCGGAGCTAAGCGGCTGCTTTTCCGGTCTCTGCGAGTAAACAGTAATCTACTATGGCTGAACAAACAAAGAAAAGATCGATGACTACAGATACAACTTCAACAATAAGTGAAAATCCAAAGAAAAAGACACTAATTCAATGCTCAGATGAAGCGACTGTGAGCGAGAGCCAACCATAGGTGTCACACATGCGACACTGTCTGGATATCTGGGAAGTGTGCTCATGTAATGACCATTTTTCGCCAGTGGTGCTGCCAAAGAGAACAACACAGAGATCTTCAAAATTACCACTTTAACAAAGCATAAAAAAGGTTACTCTAGGTTCAGTATATGAGGGTGGGTTCACACACTGTGGACCCAAATGTTAAATTTCTACGACAACTTCAAGGGTTCAGCTTCAAATGAAATAAGACGTTGTGTTTTTCAACCTAAAGCTTGTTTATTGATGCTTGAAATGTGGTCAGCAGGTTCAGCGTTTGATCCCTATAGACTGTTTACATTTCACTGATGGTTAATGACATTTCTGTGCAGGTCACAAACCTGTGCAAAAACACTTCAATGCACTGAAGATCCCAAAAGTATAAACTGACATATGGTGACCTAGAAGAAAAAAGAACCAAATACAAACTTCAAAGAGGGAGCCCTGGCTCACGCTCAACTCGTGTGGCATTTATTCAAAAGTCAACTAAAATATATACAGTGTATAAAAATATATATATAGCTCATGGTAACTTTCATCATGTGGATTTTCTTTTCTATTTGAGAATCAATCAGAGCAGTAAAACATTGAAACAGCAGATAAACCCTGAAATAAATGAGCAACAGCAGCCAGTGGACATAAAAAAAGGTTAATTTCCTGCCCTTGAGTTTGTTGTTGATGCGCTGCCTGAGCGCAGCACTCCTCCAGATTGAAGTGCAAAAACAATGTCGGCAGGTGTGCGTTTGATCTGACTGAATGACATTTACCCAGGTACCCTTGAGAGTGAGTAGTAAAGAACTGTAAAGACCTTTTGTTGCCTCACCTCAGAGGAAAAAGAGAACTCAGTGAAGCTGAATGAACGAATGCCTGGTTACTCGCTGCAGAGCGTGATCATAGTGAATGGAGACGGATACCCGATGATTTGTGTGTTTTTCCACTCGATTCTGCCCTTGCATCCGTCCTGTGTCTACACTGCTTTCGTCTTCCCGCTCTCACCGCCGCCTCCCTCCCCTCCTCTCTTGTTTGTTCCATTCTTTCCCTTGTCTCTACCCGTACCCCTCTCTCTAATTAACACCTACTGTAGGCTGGATCTGCCTTTGCAAAGCCCCAAGGACAGAGCTGGTGAGAAAGACAGAGAGATGGAAATAAATACAATAAGGAAGAGATGAGAGAAATCGACGGAGGGAGAGAGAAACTGGAAAAGATTGACATAGAGACACAGATAAAAGACGCAGACGCTGTTCGTTGCATGTGTAGCCTCCTCCAGCCAGTTGGTGAAATTTTTCTTAAAATTGAAACAGATGTTGAGGTTAAATTTAACTGAATGAGCATTTAAAAATAACTAAACCAGGGCGAACAACATAAACATGCTTTTGAGAGGCACACGCGCGCACAGTCTGACACACACATTCACAGCTGCTCTTGAAACCATCTGTCTTTGTAGAGCCATCAGAGACTGGAGGACAACATCAAACGGTGCTGTAGATCTCGAGGTGCTTGATTGTATGTATGTGTGGGTGCGTGCGTGTGTGTGTGTGTGAAGCAACAGGACAGAAGAGTGCGCAGCCCTTTTTTATGGCTTGAGGCTCAGCCGGTGTATATCAGTAAGGGTGGCGCCCGTGTGTGTGTGTGTGTGTGTGTGTGTGTGTGTGTGTGTGTGTGTGTGTGTTTGTGTCAGTGTGTGTGTGGATGCGGACTGTTTAACAAGACAGGCAAATGCCCTGCTTTAAACTGACATATGAATGCACATGCACGCACACATACAGGTGTGCCAGGTGTGATATGTCGTTATGGAGACTGAAAGGCAAAACACACACACATACACACACACACACACATACACATAAACATTCAAATGGAAAGGTTAAAAATGGCAGAGCTGGTCTGAAAGGCTAAAGCTGTTTGTCCAAATGAAGGAGAGAAAACAACCACAGGCGAACGCAGCAACACCAACATTTGCAAGCATTAACAAACACACACACACACACACACACACACACACACACACACACAGGTTAAATGGAGTGTGTGTGTACATGTCTTCGTGAATGCGACTGCCGCATTAGCCGTACAGATTTATTACAAGTATCGATCGAGCATGGACGTCCAACATCACACGCACGCAGCAAAGCACTGAGTCAACAATACACTGAAAAATGACTGTTTATATCCACAGCACTTCACACCCATAAATTACAAACTATCGACTTTGCACCTGCACGCGCACACACACACACACACACACACACACAGAAATGGGCAGACAGGCACTCATGGCGCAGCATGCAAACGCACACCTGCCACAACAAAGAGCTACCTGCTACCAAACACAAAGAAAAACACAGACAGACCCGCCACACATAGGACATAAAACACACACCCACACACACACACACACAGACACACACACGCACTCTTTGGCCAGTGCATCACACTACATCATCTGATTAAAAAGAAAGACGTTTTAAATGATTCAGTGTCCAGACAGGACTGCGTGCACCACAAAGCTGGACTATTAATGGCAACAGGTATCTTGGCAAGCACACAGACGCACTCCAATGGACCAGACAGGTGGTGACCTACCTCCACCTCCGCCGAGCAGAGTCTTGTTGGCTGAAAGAAAGGGAAAAAAGAAGGAACATTAATGAAGGCAGACAATGTTAGAACTAGAGCTGGAACAGACATTTATTAGAGCTGCCTACATGGCTTTACGATAGATGCAGCATCTCACTCGTTGCTTTACATTCACTCAAACTGAACATTTTGGGTTAAAGATCGTTGATCATCCTAATGGACATTATGTGATGTCACACCTGACTCTGAGAACTTGTGATCTGCTGTTTTATTAAATTGTATGTGAATTGAACAAATAATCAACTGGTTAATCAATCGTCAAGGTTACCTTACTATCTTAGATTTCTTGTTAGCAGCAGAGGAATGATTGTCTCACCGCATCCAAACTGTGTGAATCATTTTTTGAGCAAGAAAATCCAGCTCCAAATCCTGCTCCTCCAATGGGAGGACAGCTAGACAAAACAACACCTTATAAGACATCACTTTGAACTCTCACAGCTTCTGGTGAGATTACATAAATAGTTAAATAAATAGTTACAAGATTAAATAGGGATATTATGCTGTTTCACATTTTAAGACATATATATATATATATATATATGATGTTACAATGTTGGATGATCAGACTAAACGTGGGTGAAGTTGCAAATCTGTAGGTCAAAGTATGTTGGAGTAATCCCCAGGCTCCTCAGCTCAGTCTGCAGGCTGCTGTGAACGCCAGGTTTCACACAGTTTTTTCTACACGCTGCACTTTGTGATGTCACAAAGGCTTTGGGGAGCTGGCCAATCAAAAGAAAGTGGGCTTCTGGGGCGGGGTTTCTTAAAGGAACAGAGCTGACTGAGTGGTTCCAGGCAGAGGCTGTATGAGGGCCTGCACAGAGTTTTTTTTAACTGTGAGTTATGCTAAGCTACTCCACAGGTATCAGAGTGAAATATGAAGCTTGAAATTAGCATGATTTAATCAATAACTATAGCAGTGTTTCTTAACTGGTCTCGCTTCAGGACCCAGCACCACCTTCTTAGTTACAAATCGCTCCCCAAATTAATTCATTTAATGAAAAATCATATGTCAACTTCACAAGACACAACAGTATAATAGTCGAGCAAAATGGTGGCAGTGCAGGGAAAATAATCCCTCTACAGAAATATGCTAAAAAGTGCAACAAAAATGCAACCACTGTAGGGCTCAGTAAGTTGCAGGAATGTAAATGCAACTGTGGCTGGGATTACCCAATCAGAGGATACATAGAGAGTGAATAAACTTTTCTTCCAAGCACACATCCACAACCCACTGAAAACCCACCAGTTGAGAACCACTGAACTAGAAGACACAGAAAATGTAGAGACTGAACCCTTGAACCTCCTTCAAGGCTAAGGCTAATAGTCCAGTCCTCTTTGATATGCAAATCTGCAAGCCGGACCACGATACGCATTTGGATATATTTTCCCAAAACTATAAGAATTAAATTTGGCTTGAGTCAAATCTTGATCTGCTCAAACATTCGTGGGTTTCCACAAAGTGTCATGAAAACAGGGCCAGTAGTTTTCTGTAGTCCTGCTTCAAAACAAAGGGCAGCAAAGACAAAACCTCCTTGGGGAGGTTATAACAACTAATACAAAATTCAATTCTGACCAAGGGTTCACGGTGGTTTTGACAGCCTGTTTGAAATGGAGAACTCCTTTTATTCAGAGCAAAATAATCTTTTGTTGCACAGGCTGAGCTCTGCACTACCTAAACCTTTCACCGCAGCATTAATCAATGTTTCTATTAAGACCTGAATCTGTTGACTAAACTAAATTAAGTTTAATGTCAAATTGGATGAATGTTTGTGTGTACTAAATAACTTGAGGCATTTGCGTATGCTTGCTGTTGGCAAGAATCTCCACATTTGTCATAACATAATAATGTTATATGTTATATGTTGGAAAGCTTCTGAATCTGAGTCCTCAGGGCTCACAGTGCTGCTGGTTTTGCCAACCTGCAGTTTAATTGCATTCTCCCGGCAGTGCAGGTGTAACTCAGTCCCTGACTGAAGGGAGAGAATGAAACCAGCAGGCTCTGCGTCCCATCAATGAAGACGGAGAAGCCTCGCAGTATAAGAACGAGCCGCTTTACTGCCTGCAAAGCTAATGAATCGACTCCTGCTGAGGAGAGAGTCTACAGAAAAACAAACTGAGGAGACGCAGGCAGGCGATATGGATCAATGTCCATTAGATATGAAATAAGCCAATTTTTCAGCAACTTTCTGCCTGGATAATAAGAAGGTGAAAGTAGTTCAATTAAAATGATATAATTTGCTCTTTTTTCCATCGAGCCAGGCAGAGAATTAATGCGAGCGCACAGGCTGACCAGTGAGGCCCAAATCATTACCTTCACTGCACATGTTTAAAGAGTGTAAATTGCTGGCAGGCTGACAATGCTGGCGGAGGCTGCTTCTGACATATGCGATATCCAAGTGTTTTTTCTCACCTGCATATTCATAAATGTGTTGAGTCAGCAGTGCCAGCCCGAGGACATCTGCAGCGCTTCCAGAAAACTCTGACCGCACACTCCTAAAAATCCTGCTTTCCAATTCTTCCCCTGCTCGTGGATCAAATTTTGGAGGCTGTGACCATGTTATGAAAATCTGATAAGCACATAATCTCCCTCAAAGTTACGTCAGAACACACAGGGGACGTCTCTCATTTTAGTTACTATTTGCCAGTAGGCACTGTGCCAAGTGGGTACCCACTCAGATAGAGTATGAGGCACGTTGGTTTAAGAGAGAGAAGAGAGACTAAATCCCATCGCTGTCTGTCTCTCTAAAGAATCCTCAAGTCTTAAACATTTCCAGCGTCCCCCACTGCCTCATTAATGGTAAATCCCACTTAATTTGAGTCTTTAAACACACCATACTTCTCTTTATATGTTAACCACTGTCTCTCTAACGTATCCCAAAGAGAATATCTCAACTCTTTCATTTAAAAATGTGGAACTCCCATCAGCATGCATTGAAAAAAGCAAATTTAGGAGCACAGCTTGTTTAAGAGCTGATAGATCTCAGGAGGAAATAAAAGTCGGAATCAGACAAATAAAATGTCTCGAAGTCAGTCTCCCTTCATCCTCTGCTGGTTAGCTGCAGGCTGTAAGTCAGAGTGATATCACACACTGGGTCTTGTTAATCCTCGCCCATGTTGACTAACAGCCCCGGGCCAAGTAAATACTTCTAAACTCCTGAGAGGTGAAGGCTTTCCTTTTTTAAGACAGACAAATCTCAAAGATCATACAGCTTCTATGTGGAGCTCTGAAATCCCTTCTGAAAGTTTGTATCTGTAAAATCTTCTCTCTGTTCTTAGTAAGTAGCAAGTTTTCACTATACTTGGTTGCACTGTTACAACTTCTGTAATGTCAACTCTAGGTGCTGGAAAACATTTGGCTCACTGTCAAATAAAGCTCATAAAGAGTGAGTGACAGCAGCATCACAAAGCCGGTTTATTATTGGCAATAATAACAGTTTAAATAACACTTTTAAACATAACTCTCAAACTTGTAAAATTGAAGGTTATAATAAGGTTTATTTACACCGACCAGCCATAACATTATGACCACCTGTCTAATACTGTGTAGGTCTCCCTTCTGCTGCCAAAACAGCCTTGAACGGTCGAGGCATGGACTCCACTAGACCTCTGAAGGTGTGCTGAGGTATTTGTTACCAAGGCGTTAGCAGCAGATCCTTTAAGTCCTGTAAGTTGTGAGGTGGGGCCTCCATGGATCGGACTTGTTGGTCCAGCACATCCCACAGATGCTCGATTGGATTGAGATCTGGAGAATTTGGAGGCCAAGTAAACACCTTGACCTCGTTGTGTTCCTCAAACCATTCCTGAACCGTTTCTGCAATGTGGCAGGGACCGTTATCCTGCTGCTGTTTAGGAATACTGTTTCCATGAAGGGGTGGACTTGGTCTGCAACAATGTTTCTGTAGGTGGTACGTGTCAAAGTAACATCCACATGAATGGCAGGACCAAACATTTCCCAGCAGAACATTGCCCAAAGCATCACACTGCCTTCTCCGGCTTGCCTTCCTCCCATAGTGCATCCTGATGCCATGTCTTCCCCAGGTAAGAGGCGCACACGCACCCGGCCATCCACATGATGTAAAAGAAAACATCAGGCCAGGCCACCTTCTTCCATTGCTCCGTGGTCTCATGCTTACGTGCCCATTGTAGGCGCCTTCGGCCGTGGACAGGGGTCAGCGTGGGCACCCTGCCCAGTCTGCAGCTATGCAGCCCCATACACAATCAACTGCGATGCTGCGATGTGTGTTCCGACACCTTTCTATCAGAACCAGCATTAATTTTTTCAGCAGTTTGAGCTACAGTAGCTCTTCTGTTGGATCAGACCACACAGGCCAGCCTTCGCTCCCCACGTGCATCAATGAGCCTTGCGCCGCTTCACTGGTTTTCCTTCCTTGGAGTATTTTTGGAAGGTGCTGAACCACTGCAGACGGGGAACACCCCACAAGAGCAGCAGTTTTGGAGATGCTCTGAGCCAGTCGTCCAGACATCACAATTTGGCCCTTGTCGCTCACATTTACGCTCGCCCATTTTTCCTGCTTCTAACACATGAACTTTGAGGACAAAATTTCCACTTGCTACCTAACATATCCCACTGACAGGTGCCATTGTAACGAGATAATCAATGTTAATGTTAAGGCTGATTGTTTGTGAGTGTTGGCCATAATGTTATGGTGTATATCTGCTTAGGTTTACACCCCTTTAACTGCTTTTTAATAATGTGTCAGGTTAATTAGTTCTTTACTCTTCAATTTGAACATGTAATGTAGAAGCACATTAACTTTAGCCCCTTTTTTCTCCAACAGCACCATAACTAAGCTCTGCCTGTGGCTGCCTTTATACTTTTGCACTGAGCCACACAACAGCTAATATTGGTGTCTCAGTGTGATTTCATACATCGTTGGGGTGCTGTGGAAGCAAAAAGGAGGCATGACATGTAAACAAAAGCTAGCTTCACAAACACACACGGTGCTGTTCCACCCTGCCAGCTCCGTCATTTACACAAACGCTTTTGTCTCTGTTACGACCTCCGATGCCGGCTCAGAGGCGGAACGACTTCGTCCCACCATTACGCCTCCGTGACTTTTACACAGACGGCAGGGTGTAACAGAGGCGTAACAATCCTGTGCTTGAGTCTGTTGGTTCAGTTAGCTAACTGTTAACTAACTGTTCAAACATTCTTTCTTTATGTTGCAACCAGTTAAATCTAATCTAATCTACATTTCCACTTAGTAAACACTTAAGCTGTAATTAGTCTGAATTTGAATTTATGACGACTGCAGATACAAACTTGGAGTGGTTGGTTGTAGCTCAACAATTAGCGTCCCACGGGCATCCATCGTCATCACGGAGGGGTGAAAATGTGTTTGGACTGCAATTTTACCTCTAAATCTGTACTTTTTAAAATTTTTCACAGCACATAATCACTGGTTTGACTTTCCCGTGGCTCTTTTTGAACAGATGACAGCTGCCTCACTCTGAGAGAAGTGCACTTTAAATGAAAAATATGTCTGTGGATGCTTTTACGGTTATTTCTCAGTTCATGATGTTTAATGCATTTCGGGTCTTATATTGTGATGCAGTGATGGAAATGTATTATTACAACCACTTTCTTCTACCTGCCTGGTCCACATTTATGTCATTTGAGGTCCAACACTTCCCATAATGTCATCACAATAAAGCCCAGAGAGCACACTCACTCAGGCAAAGTGAAATTCTTACAGACAAGAAAAAAAACATGTTTTATGGTCGTATTGTCTTCTGGATTACCGAGGCTCGCATTAGTGTAGAAATCAGCATCTCTGCCTCCTCTGTGTTGGATTTTTCACAGTAAAACTGACGAACGTCTGCTGCTAAACTGTGTGTTAAAAAAGGTCCTTCTCTCTCCCTCTGAGCGACTGACACCAAAGCCTGGCAGGATCTGATGTTTTAAAATGCTGAAATTTCTCTCTGCAATCACTCTCCATTGTAGCTGCTGGAAATGTCTCAGTGGGAGGTGACACTGTCTGTGTTTGGACAGCTAGCGACAGGAAAAAGGAAAAAATAACACCAAATGTTAACTCAATTTCTCAAGAATAGTGAGCTGCGATACAAGCCCAGTAATATTGTGTTATTTGAACATTGTAAATGTATGAAGGTATTTAAACATGAAGGTTCTCAGTCTTCCAGGGCGTGATAATTCAAAGGTTTAATCCAGAAGGCAACTGAACATGGTGGAAGTTCTCGAAGATGTTTCGTCTCTTGTCCGAATGATCTTAGAAGTGAGGAAGCCTTTCACATGAGAGGCGGAACATCTTCGGGAACTTCCACGTTGTCCAGTTGCCTTTTGGATTTAGGGCATGTGTCCACTAACAGAGTCTTTTGAGCTGGCAGCGCCCACATCCTCAATTTCTAACTGTTGCTAGGCTACGAAAGTTGTCTCGCAGGCACTTCCACTTCCCTTGGTAGCGACTGTTGAGTCTGTTTGGAATCTCTCTGTATGCTTAATATTTGCTTTTATTCAAAGACAAAGAAAACAAAAGGATTAGCTTCTCCTCCTCTGCTTTTGTTGACAAAGGTGATATCGTAAGTCCCACCTCTTTATGATTTTGATTGGTCGGTGACGGAGAAGTGACGTGACGAGCGCAGCGGTGTTCCAAAAGTTGAACTATTAGCAACTGAGAGCTCTGTGAGGACAGCTGACTCTGAGGATGCTGAAGGCTAAAACATTGAACTGCACTGGTTTTGTATAGAAAATCAGCGCTGCTGTTAGTGGACACAGGCCCTAAACCTTTGAAGTATCCCTTTAAAAAAATATTATCATGAAAAACTTAAAAAGTACCATTTCATTTCAAGGCATCTGTAGGCTTGAAACAAAGTGCTTGTTGGATTGTCTGAGAAAAGTTCCGCCTTATATAAAATTGATGCATGATGGCGCCGTGACGCTTCAGTTACCAGTGAGACAGTGAAAAACAGTCCAGGAAGTCTAGTTAGAGTATTACATCTATCACTTTGTGATGCCAAAACCCTGCACCATGGTAAAGTTTTTTAAAGTTTAAAGCTGAGCCAGGTTAAACTTTCTGCCCAACTGTTCCCGAGGCCTCTGCTTCTCTTTCTCATGAGTTGTGTTTTGTCATCTAATTTCGATCTTAGCACGACCTTACATCACCTCCGCCCACACGGTAACTTTCAGCCGCTGATTCAGACAATTATTAAAAATGTCTGACAATTATGGCAACCTCACGCCGCGATTGATCCGGGCGCATGTAGGTGTGAAGGTAGGCAGGATTAGAATTTTAAACCCAGTCTTTAACGTCACTTTTAATGCGTTCAACCCAGAGAAACACTATCAATGCCTCCGGGTGGAGACTATTCCCAGGTGCACGATCTAATGAATAAAGATAAAGAAAGCTGCTGCCTTTAGACGTAGCTCATTTGATGCACACTGAACCTTTAACAATGCTCTTGTCTTGTCTTTTCAAATGTATCAAACACTAATGTAGATTGCTTGATTGCTAACCCTTCTTGTAGTGTTACAATATGTATTCGCTATAGTGGTTAATAAGAGAACTATATGAGTTCAGTCATAAACACGGTCGGCTGCACAGGCAGTTGAGACGCTATAATCCCTCAGCATATTTTCTTCTTAGAGACGGTGCTAAAAGTTCAAATTCAGGTTCAACTTTTATCCTCCTGATACAAGTACAGAGAGAAATGTTGTTTCATCTCCCCCATTTTAAGTTCTTCTTGCTTATAATCTTTATTCATGGGATTATATAATCATTAAGATTGCATTATGTAAGGTACAATAGAGCTCAGATAAATTATCAATGATCCCATGTAATGCTGCTGTTCTCTGTGTGGATAGATAGCCTCTGAGCCCTGCGGGAAACCAAGGCATCAAAGCAACCAAAATACTCATGTGTATGCACAATCATGCAGTGCAGAGACCTGGACACACACACACACGCGCGCGCACACAAACAGACAATCGAGACAGAGTTTAGGTAGCCATGGCAACGACAAAGCCCAAAGGTTTGTTACTGAAACCTAGTTAATTATAGAGAGAGAGAGCAATGTCGATACTCGAGGGAAAGTGTTTCACCATCTGTTAAAACCCACATGTGCGTACCCTCAACAGTGTGTGTGCATCGAGTGTAACTGTGTGTGAGGTGTGTGTATGTAGTGTTGGCCACAGTTGTTGCACGACAGAAAACAAGCACACACAACTTCCCTTCTCCCATAGCGCCGGATATATGGAGGCTAACAGTTTCTTTTTCTTATTGGTATTGGAAGACTAATTGGAATAGCTAATAGTGAGCAGCTAAATAAAGCGTGCTAGCATCTGCTGCCGAGACACACCAATTATCGGAGCGGGGAAGGGATCAGGGTGATAAGTTATACAACTACATACAGAGAGAGAGAGAGAGAGAGAGAAAGGGGGGAGGTGGGTGGGTAAGTTGACAGGGAGGAGGAGAGCGCGAGGTGTCGGGGGGAGGGGGGGGACGGAGGGAGAGAGAGGAGAGAGGGAGGGGTGACGGAGAGTGAGTGAGAGAGACGGAGACAAAGTGAAAGAGAGTTGAGGGTGGAGAAGGGAGACGCAGGACTAAATTTGCCGGGAACATAAAACAACAAGATGGAGTGTACTTGTGCTTTCTGGGGAGGTAAGTAATCGCACCGAGGGGGAGAAAAAGGGGGAGAGAGACAAATAGAAAAAGGATAGATTGATGTGTCACTGAGAGGCTAAATGCTTAGAACCTGGCCAGACAGGGAGGAAGAGGAGGAAGAAGTTGGCTGAAACAGAGAGACTAAAGAGAGGGTGGAAGTGCTTATTTGTGTTTGACTCAAAGTTAAACATTTAACCACCTGTGTGTGTGTGTGTTTGAATGTGTGTTTAAATGTGTGTGGACTAATGATGATGATAAAAACAGGCTAAAACTTCCTCCGTGCGATGCTCTGTGTTAAAGCGGTCCTCAGCGTCCGCTCTCTGCGGCCCTCCATCTTATTTTCCTCTCTGCTTGCTCTCGGCACCCTCTCTCCCCTCTTATTCCCCGAGGCCCAGGTGCAACCTGTTTGTGTATTCCTCCCTCTCCTCCCTCCCCTCTCCATCTTTTCTCTCTCTCTCCTCTACCCACTTGTCCTAACCACCGTTATACCTCTCTGGGTCATTTAATTTCTGGCGATCATTTAGTTGCTGCACTTGAGAATGTCAATCAATTTGCCCGGGCCCTTGTGGAGAGAAAGCCGCCGGTAGGAGGAGGAGAGATAAATGCATAGTCTGTTCTGAACTGTTGTCTGAGATTAGATAAGATTATGAAACAGATAAATGGATCCTCAGGAAGAAATAAAACATCACTTTTTCAACAGACAAAGAAAGAAACCTAGATTAACAAAATAAAAGCGTTTTATTTCAATTAAAAAAACATGTAATTACTTAATTTATGAGCATTTAAAGAGAATGTAAGTTTGAGCGAATGGTTCTCCAACGGTTTCCATTAAAACACAGGATCCACATGGATCAATGCAGGGATGTAAAACTCCTAATTAATTAATTGCTCCTTCATTTTTAGAACATACTCTTCATATTGATTGGTTTTCCGCTGAGTTTTATTGGCTTTCCTCGGCCTTCATTGAACATGGCACCAGAATCTTACTGCGAAAGCCTCCCGCTGTCTTTTTCCCACCTTGATATAAAAGACTTCTTCTCCACCTCGAGGTTGTCTAACACTGAGAAACACTGTTTCATCTTCCCAACACAGACATCTCATCATAGCCGACTTTTTGACATTGTTCTTTAAAAATCCAGGTGTGAAGCAGACTCGAGTTTGTTTTGATTGGAGCTGATCTGGTTTGAAAGAAGAGTTTAAAGTGACCTCGTGAACCCGTCGTCGCTAATTAGCTACACAACACGTTGCCTCGAGTTCAACACGGAGCAGCTGTTAGTCGCTCATTTCAGGCTAATGCTCAGACAGGAAGTGACAACAGCAGAGAGCTCTCAGATAACTTAGAAACACTGGAGTCAAACTTTATGCAAATTAGCAGCAATGCATCAGGGAAACGGCCACATGAAGGGTTGCTGCTTTCACTTTATGCTCTTCAGCTCTGAACCCTTCTGTGAAAACAGTGAAGACAACAGCTGGCTACAGTTTGTGTACTTCCTCAACAACTCCTCAGTACGAAGAGAGAGATACGGCAAACAAGTCAAAGTATGCAGCCAAATAAATTAATTATAACATCATTGGTAATTATTTGGCAGAGAAAGCCTTAAACATTCGACTACTTACTAAGAAATTAAACAAATGCAGATTAAGGTGAATTTTGTTTTGTTTTCCTCCACTCTATGAAGATTTAATTCTCCTTTTCAATGATTGGTGGATAAATTAATTAAGAAAAGTTTGACTAATTCAACTTTTGAGAGCAAATGTTGAGTTTTTAGCTGTTGGTGAGACCTGCAAGTAATTTAGCAACACACTTAATGAGGCCTTCGCTGATTTTCAATTGCCATTAGTAATTATTCTTTTAACATTTTATAGAGTAAATGGTTAATTCAATAGTTGTTGCTCCAGGAGGGTTACTCTGAAAAGCTGGAAAATGTATTTAGTTTGCTGTTTTTCCAACGCTTTCCTTTTTTATTTGGAAATGTCTCAGTTTTATTTATTTTTGATTAGGCTTTACTCAGAATCACTTTTATTGGCCAGGTATGAGCACATACAAAGAATTAGACTGGGTTTAACTTTGCTCTCTAAGTACAAGCATTAATCATCAAATATTAAAGTCGTTTGAAGGAGCCTACATGAGACAATGGGTCAATGAGGAGGAGTGCAAAGGATGCTGAAATAATATGACACAAAAAATAGGTAATTATGTAACAGATGGGTTCATTTACATGATTCAAATGTGTGTACAATGGGATGAACAATCTAATTTACAGGCACAGTAGATGTTCTGACGCTCCTGATCTCAAATTGAAAAGTTTACTGGCCCAGACTCCTTCTACAACAGGTTAGCTCTCCTACTAATCTTCTTGCAACACCACAGGTAGCATTGAATAAAGGGTGAATCTGCTTTTATTTGAAGAGCAAAGAAATTATGGTTAGAATATGATCAATGAACATGGCCAATTACAGCTACAATATGTGACAGAGGCTTCTTTTCGGCCTACAAGAACTTATTTTACTTAAAAACTTCAGTAGAAAAGTGTAACAGTTTAATATACAGAATTAAGTGTTGTGTTTTGACCAACTTTGTTTGTTGAACTAATATTATAAGTATATTGTATTTAAGTATAAAACAAAGTCATCTTTTTGCAGAGCTTCGACCAGCTGATACTAAATGTTGTTTCTAAGTTTCTCCCTAAACAACCACCTGTTTTTTCCAACCCTTTTCTGACCATTAAACTAGACTATTTTTTGTCCAGTTGTTGCTCATATAAATGTTCTTCCTTTAAAGCGATGGAGCAGCTAACACGCTTTAACCCACTTTTACTTAAGACAGTAACTGCCTGCTCAGGCCTATTAAAGCGATACCATGAGGGATAACCAGACCATAAATTAGAGTAATTTACCGCAGACTCACTAATAGCTCCTGCAGGAGTATGGCTGCTATTTTTCATTAAGGAAACTGTAAAATCAAATGATAAAAATATCAAAGTGATTATGAAAGCGATCCCCAAGTTTATAACAGCGTGCAATTAGCATCACTTTTTGTTTTGTATGATGGGGGGGAATAAAATTACAACGTAATGTAGTGCAATACAACAATATGACAATCAGTGCACATGAGAGCGTATGAATGGACACTTCACTGATACAGTCCTGGCAAACTGATGATGCACTTTACAAAGGCTGCAGCTGCTGCAGGAACATTGTTCAGGTGTTCATGTTATTGTTTCAGGTCATTTACACACTGATAATGTTTAGACCTTCAAAGTGCAGCTCAGCATATATCAATTAACTTTTTATGTTCATGTATTTACATTAAGAGACATTCTTCCACTTGTGTTCAACTCTCAAATACATTCTCTACAATCAGTAGCAGACTCAGAACTTTTAGGCCAGTCTAGTGTATTTGTCTCATTGTGATTGGAGTCTGACTTTGTGAGTCGCTTGATTTGAATCAGACGAATCAAGTTCCTGAAGAGCACCAGAGGGTGCTGCTGGAGCAACTGCACCTGGAACTTGGGCCCCCAGGGGCCGACATGAGCCCTCTACAGATGCTCTATGTGCTGATGAGCTGTGCACAAAAAGTGTGTGTGTGTGTGTGTGTGTGTGTCTGGAGTAAGGGTGTGTCAGTGTTGTGCTCCCAGGTCTGAAGAGAGCATGTTCTGCCAGTGAAAGCTACTTTTAATAATGCTGTGTGTGCAGCACCTAAAGGGCTAAGCTGCGGTAACTCTTTTGTGGGAGAACTGCCCAAAGGTAATAAATGCAAATTAATTGTGAGGGATGCCTCTTAGGCAAATAAAAAAAATCATTGGTCACAGAGTCTGAATTAGTGTTGACTCCCAGTCAGCAGCTAAGAACAGACGCTCAACCCTGAAGGAGAACAAAAACCTTTTATTTCTGGTGTGGTGTGATGTTTTCAGTGATGGCACAGGCTATGTGTAAAATCACGTGCGATCACAGAACTCTTTTATACAGAAGCCCTAAGCAGACATTTTATTTACTCCCTTTTCCTTTTTTTTTTTCTCCGAGATCTCGACTCATTTATCTCGTTATCTCAAAGCTGCACCACCGTAAAGTCAGATGAAAATAACTCGCATCACCAGAGCTGCAAAAACACAAAACAAACATAGAAACAGGCTTAACTGTCCTCATGAGTGTGGGCAATGGCAGCATGGCATGTGGTGGTCTGTTATATCACAGTGACATATTGGCATATTGTTTGGTTTTCTATATCACCAGAAAATTACCCCGTTATCTTGAGAAAACAGAGCTGATAAAATGTATGGATGCATGTCCCCTGAGGGCTTCCATACCTTTATCCAAAGTGACTTACTGTACAATAAGCAGATCCTGGCATGTGGATACAACACAATATAACTGCTGAACAGTTTTAAGTGCTGCATTTTAAATAATGAGAGAATCAGAAGTGTTGAGGTTTGGTGTTTTAAATCTTTGCTGTCTGATCAGGTGAGTTTCTGCTGTCCTGACCTCATGGGGAGCACGTTTCACCATTGTAGAGCCAAGACAGCAAACAGGTTTTGTTGGGCAATAGCTCCCCCCAAACCCCATTTAACCTCATAGTGTGGTATTAGCAGTAGACCATTATTAGTCTGAATGTTTAAATTTAAGCTGAGCCATGCTCCTTTTTCTACATTTCTCTCCTTCCTTCCCTCAAGGACTAAAATCTGCTTTTTCCGTCTGAAGGGCCCCCCAAAACTGGTTGATGTGGGCGGCCCTAGAGAGCACCACCAGTCTCTAGTACTGTGTGTGTTTGTGTGGGTGTGTGTGTGTTAGTGTGTGCACCTGTCAGTCTAACGCTTGGCGAGTTGTCGGTAATTGCTGGAGCGTGGCGACCTGCTGAACCCCTGTAACGGAGCTCTGAGAGCCACTGTAAAGAGTAACCCCCCACATACACACACACACGATTAAAACACACACACACACACACACACATAGACAGAAAACAGCCCCGCGCGCAGCTTCGGCGAGCGCGAGATGAAGAAGAGGAGGAGGAGAACGTGCGCCGGAGGTGACACCTGTCAAGCCGTTACTAAACACAGTCGGTTTATTTTAAAAGACTGAGGCGCCCTGAAGACTTTGGGGGATAAACCGAGGTGGAAATAGAGATTAGTCGCACCTTTCGCCGCTGCTTTTGCGCTCAGGGAGAGACGCGCAGCCCTGTGAGGAGAGGAGGAAAGAAGAGTATGTAGCATTAACGTTATGACGAGCCTTTTCTGGAGTTGAAGAAGCGAAGTTGACGCAGGTTAGATGTCGACTGACAGCGAGAACCGCGCGAGAAAATACGTTGGAGAGAAAAAACGTGACACAAACCGAGGTTAGTCTCTCTCCCTCTCTCTTGCTCTCTCTCTCTCTCTCTCTCATTCACACACAGACACACACCACAAACACATTAACCCACAGTGGAGCCAAGAGTGAAACAACAGGGTGGGAGATAACTAGTGCACATCGCGGAGCTCCGGAGCGGGCAGACCGAACATCCTCCCCGGTCCTCCCCTCGTCCCTCCGCGGCGCGTGAGCCCGGCTGTAGAGGCTGCTCACCGGGACTTTACGGACCCGCTACGTTATCTGTCAAGTTTAGAGGATTTGACAAGGATGCCTTGAGGAAAAGCGGGCAGGAGGGAGGCTGAAAATGGATAACAAAGGTATGATGCTCTTCGGGTTGTGCATTTGTAGAGAAAACGGTTCATAAAGATTAAGCTGAGGGACTGTCAAGCTCTTATTTTGAAGGTTTTATCAGGCTACTCGTGTTAAAAATGTGCATGTGTGCTTGTATACAGCCTTTATGGATGTGTGTTAACGTGTGCAGGTACCTGCTGGACCAGAAAAAGAAAAAAAGTCTGATTTTAACAGCAGAGCTTCAGAGAGTTGCAGGCAGAGGGAGATTAAAGTGAGAGATTATACTTTGTAAAGAGACAGAATTCCCACTTGCATGTTTTCTCTCATCTCTCCCATCGCTCTTTCCTGCTCCCTCCCTGCATCCCTCACGAGAGCAGCAGTGCGTGTGTGTTTTTCACGTGTGTAATTGCATGTGGCCTTTTTGTACTTGTGTGTGTGTGTGTGTGTGTGTGTTTGCATTCATCCGAAGGGCAGGGACTGTCTCCCAATGGACATGCCCTTCTTACAAGACAGGTCTGCACCCACCTCAACACACACACGAGGGCCTATGTGCTTTGATGCTCCATGTTGAGCGGCAGCTACACTACAAACACACAACAACAAAATGTTGCGTCATATAACTCATTTGAGCAGAGCTGCCTAACATCTCTCACTGGATGTAAACACACACACACACACACACACACACACACACACACACACACACACAGTAATATATCTACAAGCACAGGATTAGCAGTCATACGGGGCCATATTGAGACAGCAGATTAGAATGAGATTCTCGGGGCCAAAGCGGTACAGAACACGGGATTAAGAAGAAAAGCAGAGATGGATGGATGGATGGATGGATGGATGGATGGATGGATGGATGGACGGAGAATAAGGGAAGAGAGTGAGAGGCAAAGAGACCAAAAGGGGGGCATGAGAGAAAGAGAGAGGAGGCAGCACAGAACATGAGATTAAAGTGTAATGTCCTAGAGAGAGAGAGAGGGAGAGAGAGAGAAAGAGAGAATCCAGGGCAAGTCATGCAGTTGGAGGGAACGGCACATTGGCAGAATGTGGAGAGAATAAAGAAGAGGAGAAGGCTGCAGACACTCTTCCTCTATCGCCTCCCTTTTGATCTCCTCTTATTCACCCATCCGACAGCAGGAGAGGAGCGCTGCTTATATAACTCTGCATTTGACACACAATAAACCAATAGAAGGGTTTAAAAGAAAGAAGAGGAGCACAATGGGCATCTTACAGATTAGTAAATTGGGAACAGAATTAAAAAATAACACCACCTCGTGTCTCCTTTGTGCCTGAATGGCAGGATTTTCCATTTCCTAAAACAGTAACAGGCAGCATTAATCGCAACAAAGGGCCCTGCTCACACCTCAGAAACAACCTGTTAAAATCCTCAGCGCCCGTGTGAAGCTCGGCTGACCGAGTGTCTTTTTACACATGTGTAAAAAGACATGTTAGTGTCAATGTATTCAGCCCAGCACGTGTGGACTGTGAACACGCCCGCAGGCCAGAGGTGTGCGGTCCTTCGTTGAACTCAAAGAATTATTAATCTCGCCGACAAGCAGCTTTTCAGTCTTCATGTTTAAATATTGCTGACTTAGCTGTGTGTTTAGGTTGCTGCTGCCAGTATGAGGTCACTATCAGACTAATTAAAGGTGTTATCCAGAATTAACACAATATTACAATATGATCCTGATTTAACAGCCTGATTTGCCGCCCCAAACAACAAATAAAGGTATTACATCAGCCTCAACAGGGTGTAATCCTCCAAATAATAAATGGCATTTGTGGCAGTGAAAAGTGGCATGAATGGATGGAAATCCTTAATTCAACAAGACATCCTTATTTTTACATGGTTTTGATTCTTTAACCTGCACCGCCAGACTTCTATTAGTTACTTAAGCATAATACAACAAGCTGGAAACACAGCTTTGACGTGCTACAAACTCAAACAGTTGCCTGTAACACACCAAGCAACTTAATTTATAAGCAATATGAGCATTTACGTACAGTAGTTTCTGGCAATGTGGCAAAATTCGCCCTTGTTTTAGCTCTGTTTTGGTCTCCACCAGTGTTAATTTCGTTACATAAAATAATGACGAAAAATGTTCGTCAATGATCTTTTTTCCATGACGAAGACGTTGACGAGCTAAACATAGATCGTTGATAATAAAAACTCTGAAGACACGTATGTTTTGTTTTCGTTAACGAGACGGGACTAAAATGTTAGCGGGCTGTCAGACAATCAAAACGCATATTTACCCCCAGCGTGCGTCTAATCTGTCAAAATACAAGCAACTCATACCTGTAACTGGGTAACCTGGTTAGAGATAACGGGTATCACGATGGTGGTTGTGAACTTTGTGTGTAAACTGAGGCTTTCTGCTTCAGACAGACTGTTTCAATGAAAAGTAATCTTGATAGCTGCTGTGTCTTTATCGTTCTTTTTAAGATTAGATAATCCTTTATTCGTCCCACAACGGGGAAATTTAGTGTTACAGCAGCAAAGTGGATAGTGCAACATTACAATAAAGGGCATATAAAAATAAGTGTATCCTAAAAAAATATGCACAGAACTGATAAGATAGGTAAAAAAATATGTACAGAACTAATAAGATAAGTAAAGGAGTATTGCACATGCTGAGAGATGAGATGACGTGAAGTGATATTGCACATTAATAAATAAATAAGTATTGCACATGTAGATTATGGAGAGTTGCAGCACTCTTAACAGGAGTATTATTGCACTATATTACTTTACTGAATGGATGACCTGCTGGGGGGTGGGGGGGGCATATTTAATTGACTTCAACTGGACAAAAATTGTTGTCGTCGACTAAAACTACGATGGGTCAAATTACTAAAATGTGACTACAACTAATAAGAATTTTCATCTGAAGACTGAGACTTAATCTAAAATAGCTGCCAACATGAACACTGGTCTCCACCAAGGGAAATGTTTGCCTCTTTAGACTACATTCACTACACTTGTTTGCCTCCTGTTCTGTGCAGAGCAGGTAGTGTAAAATCAGAGCACTGTAAATCCAAAACAATGAGCTGAAAGATGCTTTAACGCTCCATAAAGCTGAGAAGGAATGCAGCCATTGTGAGTTTCTTTCAGTTAGTCACTAAAATGACTCATTTAATCCAAGTTTAGCTCACATTTTCTCTCGACTGACTTCCTTCTCTCTTCCTGAACTATACAGGAAATGTGTTCCCCACCTTCAAACCCTTCAGTATGACCTCAGGGGTTGAAAATACCCCCCTTGTTTCCTTCAGTAGTGAGGGGATGTCTCCCTGGTGGTGGTTTGTCCCGCTTACCAGCGAGTGATTGCGTGTAGCGGTGAGCATCGTTCAAGGCTCTGGGTCAGTGCCCTGTGGCAGAACAGCAGGTGTCAGGGGGAAGATATGACCCTCTGTGCTTCATGTATCTAAGCAGTAAGTCTGCTGTCCGGAGGCTGCTTGACCTTAAAATGTGTCTACCTGAATAACTTCTGATTCTGTTCATCAATTAATTTATTATTTTAAAAATAATCTGACCTTCATCTTCTTTGTAACCTCACAGTCTGCTGTTAGGACTCAGACTGTCCTCAGCTTTGTTTTCATGCCTACAGTCACGACATTCAGCATTAATGTTTCACTGGAAAACATGAATAATTCAGCAGTTAGAAACCAGGACTTGACTGATACTAAGCATATCAATGCTTGTCGACTTTGGCAGGCTGTTAACATTTCCTTTTATTAATGATTCAATATTGGCATTGGTACCCATCCAAATCAATATACTGGCGTAACAAATGGATGATGTCAATGCTGCCCTCGACTGGCTCTGGGCCCTTTTATGTCTTGTTTAAATCTTGTGCTTTCTAGGGAGGGTAAACGGTTAAGTCCACTGACCAGACAGATGAACCAGATCACATTGTTATTTATTGATCAGCAGGAGAGGAAATTGTCCTGTCATCTTAATGGTCATGGCGTACATCATAAAACAAATGGAGAGTACATAGTAAACAGAGGACACTAAATCACCCCAAAATAGTACTACTAAATATGTGTGACGATACTATGTGGTTTAAAAAATCTTTCACTCCCTTCTTGGTGGTAAAAAAGAACAGGAGTAGGAGTGCCTGCTATTTACAATGTGTGGTTCCCCAAATATACCTGTGTATTATTGTTTCCCGGCACCGTGCCGGTTCAAGCCTGTGTGTGGGAAACACAGCACTTGTAGCCAGATTTAGAGTCTAACACGCCCCCGAAACAAGGATTTCATAACCGTGTCCTGAACAGCTTTATAGAGACACAGGCAGGAGATGTCAGTCTCAATATTACCAGAGAAACACAAAGCACAAATTGAATCTTGGGTGACAACTTCAATCTGGATTTGTTCTTTACATCTCAATTTATAGTCTGAGATTTCAGGACCAGTTTCTTTATGGCAGAGACAACTTGTGTAGAAACATGCACTGACCCAGATTATAAGGAAGACAGACGTCACTGAGAAAACACAGCTCTGTCTTTTACAGCAGATCAGATTGTAAATCATATTGTACACGGTGGGTCCTCAGGCTGAGGTGCATAGTTTCTCTGCACTGTACAGTGGAGGACAATATTACAATATGTAATGAATGATCCTCTCTACATAATGGCAGCAGACAGGCTCACTGCAGGTCGGAGGCCCCATTTACATTTGATATTAACATATGATCCATATCTAGATAATGACATTCAATCCATGTGCCTTTTACACCTCTTGTAAATTAATTCCCTCCCTAACTGTGACCTGATCTTAATACACAAAATAGCTTTTTAATGTTGTGGACAGGCATCATTAATTTAAGTCACTATTTGTAAGGAAAGGCTAGCTAGCTACTGCTGCTGACTGAAGCTTCAGCTGTTTAATCTTTCGACAAGCTGGGTGACATTTTTTCTCTTTAAAGTGGCTATGATGATTTTTATTACAACCATTTACCCAATGACAGTGTGATAATGTGACAGAGGTCACTTGTATTGAGGAAGCTAAAAAGTGAACATAATGAAGTGTACAGCAGCTTAAAGCTCCTGAGAGGAACTTTTTTTGTGTTGATTTTGGCGCCCCCTGTGGACAAAGCTGTACCTCTTATCTCTTTGCTGGTTTTGTCCTGTACAAGTGGTGGTTTTTAATTACAAATCTCACTCTGCTTTCTTTAACAGTCATATGTATCACTCACTTAAAATTTTTGCCCTGGATAATGTTAACTAATGCAGCGTGCAGTTAATTGCTTCATCTGACACCTACCCCCGCCAGCAGTTGCAGGCATCAAAAGTAACTACATAGAAATTATCAGTCTTGTCGCTGATGGTCTGGTGGCTTTTGTAGCTCATATAAAGTCATCAGAATTAGTGTGGGTCTATTTCATTACCACCAAAAATCTCTTTAAATATCATATTTATCTCATGAGTTGGTGGAGACCAAAAACAGAACTAAAAGAGAGTGAGTGATGGTTTTAAATTCACCAGGTAGACAGCAGAAGTACTATAAATAAATGCTAATGTTGCATGCATTTACATCGTGCATTAACATGCATTTTTCCTTCACCATATGCCAGGTGCATAATGTATGTTAATGCAGGTGTGATAGAAGTAATAAAGTCATCTTAGACCGCAGGACAGCCAAGAAAGAATACAGTAAAGTTTATACATTAACTTATTCACGTATTCGCTTACTCACACATACACAAAGAGATAAGATAAATCACTACGTAGGCATCGTGTCCAACAGTTAAAACCACTTTTCCTTTTTGTTTTCCTGTGTGTTAGAGGCAGAACAATCTGTAGAGCTTAACAGAAGAACACCAACACTTGTATTCAGACGTAACATTTAAGATTGATTCTATGTAGGCTTAGTTATAGCCTTAGTTTATGCCTTATGCAATCTATTGTAGGAGGCAGTATGGCTCTGAAACAAACTGTGCTTTTATATAATTGAGGTTATACCATGTTTTGGCTGAGACGTCCCGAAAAGACATAATAAATAGGATCCCCAGAAAAACCTGGAATAAATATATCCCACAGCAGATGCCAGATAAGAACATTAGAGAGATGCATTACACAAGGGAAGGGTTTAACAATTTAGGAGGCTTTCTCACACACAGGCACAAACACACACACAGGAAACAAAATGGGCTGGCATTAGGCTGCTTTATATTGCATTATGGCTTTGTGTCTGGGTGTGTGTGTGTGCGTATGTGTGTGTGAGTCCATTTGATGGAGCAGAGGAGGAGTGTGGGAGACACAGGCAGGTCAGAGAGAGTAGGAGTCACACAGAGAGAAGTTTCGGAGATGAGCAGTATGGATGACTTCACAGCGCCTGCACTGTTTCTTTACCTTTTTTTTTATAGCAGCTGCACACGCCTCCAGAAACACTGGTGCTTTGATTACACAGTGCAGGTCAAAATGAGTTGAAAAACTTTAAGAACAAGGAATAAGCTGCATTTTATTCAGCTGTAATTAAGATAATTCGAATACACTGTTTCCACTATCAGAGAGACAACAGGCACAGTTAGCACTGACGCCTCACACCCATGAAAACAACACAGATGAGCTGTTTTCATTAAGCTTCTATACAGCAGGTTAATGATGGATAATTATCCAACAAATTATCAGTGGGTATCAATGACAGCTTACACTTCTGACACACTGGGGTTGTTGCCGTGGAGAATGTGTCAAAAATAGACAAAGTTTGTAGAGGCAATAAACCCAGCGGTGAAGGCAAAGACTGAAGATGTGATCATCTGGATGAGGGCTTCATTTGATGTACAGAGAGGTTTTCTTTTGATCCTTCTTGCATCAAAGGCAGAGAAGCTAATGGAGAGGGACAGCTATTAAAGTATTAATGAACAAACCCAGCACCTCTGGCCCGGGGTTACTCATTCTTTTAGGAATAAAGAGCCATTCAGCGTGTCATTTCTGAACCTGAGTGTTCTTCTGCTTCTCAGGTAAACATAAAGGGATGAAATATATCGTGTTTCTGTTAACGCTTACTTTCCAGGGTTTGTTAAGACGGATTGTCTTGTATAAAATATGCAGAATATAGTACGAACTTTTTACAGACAAATAGTTTGCGTCTGTCATATAAGCCTAAAGTGCATTAGTCTGGCAAGGCGGCAGTGTGCCACCAGCTCCAGATAGTCGACATATCCTGATGTTGTATCAGTTGCACTGCAGTCACATCTGTTGCAGTCTGAGAGCGTTGCCTGCAGCAGAAATTAGTGTTGCAGCCACATGCGGTGCATGAAATCCAATCGGGTACTTGTGTTTTTAGAGAAGCCCTATTTAGATTTTGGGACTTGCACCAACTGAGGGCCTTTGGTTGCTATGTTCAGCCTGACTCGGGCCACTGCTTCTTAAACACGTGTCTGTTTAAAAGCTATTGTGACGTCGTGTCTATTTAGACTTTTTACATGTTTCTTGGTATGTGCTGCACGAGAACCGAATCTCTAAATTTAGACCGAAACAAGAATCCAGTGCTAAACTCCCATAAACCACCATGGCAACAAAGCATACACGCCATTCATGATGATAAAAGAAGCACATAAACAAGCAGAAGCCATTTACTGAGCTATGTTCAGAGCAGGACAAGTAGGTACTTGGCTGTGAGGGCAACCAGCAGGTATATAGGTATTGAACTTGATGCTGTGACTTCCAATAGATCTCTCAGGTATGCGGGGACCGTGCTCGACTGCGTGCTTGGATTAGCTTTGATAATTACCCTACAGCTTTTTCTAGAGTGTGCTCATTGCCTCTTTTTAATAAGGAACAAAGGTAGACACTGCTAACACAGGGCGACTGCTGACTGACACACTGGTGGGAGTTAGTTCACTCACTTTACTCAGCAGTGGAACATTTCACACGGCGTGTTTTTTCATTCCTTTACAAAGTTTAGTGTCTGTGAAGTTGTTTTTTTCCTTGCTGAGATTTTAATGAAACAGAGAGTGACGGGGAATAAAAGAGAAGGAGAGATAAAGTGTTGGCGTTTGAGCTTGTCAGCTGGATTCCTAACTCCAGTGCGGTGCCTTAACCTGCCACCAGTAGGCCACGCAGACTTCACAGCTTATTGGATTCAAAATGACTTGTTTCGTCTGTCATCACGAGCGCGCACACACACATACACACACACACTCAGCACACAAAAGGACTCCAGGGATTCTTCTCCAAAGGCACAAGTGCCAAGTTCAACCTAGCGAGAGTTATTGTGACCTACCTCGAGTGCCGTTTGGTGGACTGTTGTGTGGGTGGATGTGTGTGTGAGAGGGTGTCCGACCCGTAAATTGCCTGTCTGTAGATACTTCCTGTGCGTAGCTCGTTGTGAGCGCAGAGATGGAGCGAGCGTGTAAATGCTCTGAGCTGGAAAAGCCCTCAATCATATTTAATGGGATTATTTATCCACATACTGTCATGAGACGATCCGTATGCATGCAGGGGCGTGTGTGTTGAAATGTGTGTTTTGCTGAGAGATGGGGTATATCAGAGCATCTCCTGGCACGTAACATTGCAGGCAGATGGGTGTAAGTGTTTTTTTTATGCAGATAAATTTAATGCATTCCTCCTGCTGCACAGATAGATATCAGCATTAGTCTGAAATAACAGGCTAAAGTTAAAGCTGTTTATGTTCAATCAGACGTTTACAGGTCACACCGTCCGCTGCTGATGTGACGGAGGCTCCGCTTTTACGACACCGACTCAATATGGTTTTGTAAATATTATTTCCTTATCGCAGATGGCTAAGCAGAGAAATCCTTCCAGCACTGTGTGGGAGGATTTTACTCACAGCTTCAGGGGTGTCAGTCGGTAAAACCTGCGATGAAACCTGCCTCACCCTGCCTTAAGGAGCTGCCAACCCAGCTAAAAGCTTTCATCTGTGAGGGTTTCCCTGGAAAATCACTGTCCCGTGCTCTAATGCTGTTACAGAAGGCTTTTACTGTCCCACTAAGACCAACACGCTGAGAGAAACTGTGTCTGGTTTAAATCTGCGCTTCTGTTTGCCTTTAAAATGGTCAAATTTTAATTGAAAGTATGAATTTTGAGCTGGAAAATATGAGCAGTCATCATTAAACCTGCATGTTTGTCTAACCTTAATTGGAGGTGCAGCGAGCGGGTGAAGAAGCAGGACTCGCAGCGCCGTGAATATATTGTCAGCACCCAAGGCCGCGGCCCTCAGAGAGCCCCCAGAGAGATAATACAGTTTATTTACCGCTTATGCATGAAAATCTGTGTGCTGTCTCTGTAGCCCTCAGTGTGAGGTCTGACTGCTTTAATTATTAGCCGCTGTGTTTAAAATGAAGCCGCCAGCATTTTCATTACGCGCACCATATTTATGCAAAACACCTTCACACAGGAAGTGTGTGTGTCCACCCATCTCTGCCTCCTCCACCCCTCGTTTCTTCTTCTCTAATGACTTCTCCTCTCTCTTATCTCTGCGGCTGTCCTGCCTTTCCACCTCCTCTCCTCTTCACTCTTTAAATCTGTCCCCACCCATCCCTCCTCCTCCTCCTCCTCCGCTCTCTTCTCCTCTCTCAAAGTCTCGTTTGCTCCCTCCTCGGCTCTTCATTCCCTCTTTGGAAACCGGCTTCCTCCAGGGCAGAAACTCTACAGCGCACTTTGTCTCCCTGTCCGCCTCCATCTCTGCTCCCCTCCTTCCATCCGTCTTCTTTATCCTCACTCTTTCACTCCTTTCACTCCTTCTCACAATACAATAGGTTTCAGGACCCATCTATAGAAAATTCCCATTTGCACTGCTTGCCTCTCAGCGGCTAGCTCTCATCTTATCACCGTTGGAGTTTTGTCCCGGCGTCACTGCTCAGAGGAGGAGATGAGAGGGAAGGAAACGAGCCTCAGCGAGGAACATTGTGAAAGGCAAACAAACAGCAGGGAGAGATTTAACACAACACGTCTTTGATTTTAATGCTTTGACAAATATCGCTCCAATACATCAGAAGAGAGCTGTTTAGATGTAAAAGAAAGGGCTTTAATAAATTACATCAGTACTGATAGCGCCATAACATTTCCTAGATAAGGAAATTAGAAAGTTCTAGATACAGCTAATGAGCTGGATTGATTGACAACCGACACATAACCCAATCCCAGCGCAGTTTCTGTGTCACCAACACAGACTCTAGTAACACAGGAGGGTCGAGCGGGAAAAGTTCAACAGTAGGCGACATCTCCAGTCACAACCGTACACATAAAGAGCTGCTGTGGATAAATGAGGTAATAAAAGGTCGGCGGTGTGGCGATACTTTGTTTACTAAAAGGTGATGAGAGATCCAGCATCGATCCAGGCCCGAGGTTCTCAAACTGGGAGGCTGGATAATCAAGGCTGAAGAATGTTAACGCGCTGAAGTTGCATTCATGTAATTAATTAGTGTTAGGAAGGCAGTGTCTCTCTGTTCAATCCTTTTTTTATTTAAAAGAAATTTCAGCTCTACTTTAATGATGGCAAATATGGGGGGGGGCATGGATATTTTTTGGCCTCTCATGGGGGGCATGACAAACAGTTTGAAAACCACTCGGCATACGATGTTTAAAGTAATAATCTCCAAGATTTTCATTTAAATAAAATGTGTGTTCAGTCTCTATCTATCGCAGAATGAGGTAACACAATGGTGATTGAGCCTATGGCCCACTGATGAAAGCCTTTGCATTTGCAGTATATAGTATAATTACAGACTGGGTGTCTGTGGTGACATTCGTGAAAAAGTGGCGCCCAGTTAGTGACGTGTTTTCCATCAGCCAGCAGTGGTTGGTCTGCCAGAGAGGGTAGGCACAGCTAAGCGGCTGCTTTGTCTCTGCAAGTGTTGCGAGTAAACAGTAATCTACTATGGCTGAACAAACAAAGAAAAGATCGATGACTACAGATACAACTTCAAAAATAGAAAAGAGAAAATCCAAAGAAAAAGAAACAAACTCGACGCTCAGATGAAGGCAAACAGTCTAAAAAGGAAAGCGACCGTCAGCGAGGAAAATCAAGAGTTACAACCGGAGCCAACCGTGGACGTCACACATGCGACACTGTCTGGATATCTGGGAAGTGTGCTCCTGCAATTACCGTTTATCGCCATAGGTGCCGCCAAAGAGAACGAAACTCAAGTCACAAAATACATGTATGCTGCTGATGTTGGCTGCAAATGAAGTTGAAATCTGGTCAAGCAGAGATCAAGTGTTTGCACTCCCACCAGGAAATAGACCCATCCCGTGAACAAACCACAGTTTTATTTTGCTCTCTCCCTCCTGCTTCGTCACATGCTGTTGCTTTCTCTGGGGAAATGGTGCCAATAACCAATGTCCAAAACGACGAATAACTAATGATATTCCTTTTTGTAAAATTTGTTTATTTAAATAGATTTTCTGTCTGCAGCTCACACAGTATTCGTTCCCCTCCACCCCTCACTGAAATTGTGTATTTGTCTTGTGTTTTGCTGAATTTGCTTTTTTTAAACGAGCCTATTGAACTCTACTTGTCAGGTAAAGATCGAACCCCAAGCTCTGCCCATGTGTTTACTGTCCTACTGTATTATTAACTCTTATTTCTCACCTGTGTTGTTTGTGCTGAAGCCAAAGAGAATCGAGGGAAGCAAAGTTCTAAATCTTAAGCACTTAGTAAAAAGCTAAATTAATAGAAAGGGAACAAAGGAAGAAGAAAATAGAATCAGAGATACAGCCAAGAAAAGACAGCTAGGGGCAGGGCCAGAAAACCGACAGAGACAAAAGAGTGTCACAGACTCTGACTGGGAAAAGACGAATAGCGAAGAGGAAGAGAAGGTGTTGAAGGAGGGTGAATGTCAGAAACCTTCTAAATAATCCACTGACTACTTAACACCTTCCAGCAGCCTGAAGTAGTCGACCTACTGTATAAGCAGATTCAGAGATAATTGACCTCAACACTGTGAGAGTGCGAGGAGAGAGATGGAGGGAAGCAGAGAGAGACAGAGGCAGAGATTGTGCCATGGTGTGAACTGCCATAGAGAGTAAGTAGGAGGTAGTGTTGTCACAGTGCATAATGGTGTTGCTATCATTATCAGCGGCTACACGAACAAAGAACAGAGAGCTGCTGTGTTTGTGCAACAGAACGTCAGAGCAGGTTCACGGGTCAAATGAGCAAGGAAGTGTGCGCGAGAGCACGTTAGACAGACTGTGTTTGTGATTGTTTCTGTAAGTGAGGAAGAGATTCGAGAAGTTTGCATGTGTGTGCAAGTTTTCACCTGCTAACATCCGGATTTTTTTGCTTAGTGGGAAAGGCTAGCATTCAAACCCGGGTCAGATGACTCTGCGGTAGACCTGGGTAATTATCTCCTCGGCTCCAATCAGCATAGATGGGAACACAAAACCTGTGTCCACATGCTAATCTCCTACCCTTTCCTGGTGCGACACTATGCTCCGTCGGTGACTTGTGCGACTCCTTCTTCTCAGCTAAATTCCGCCTCCGTCAGCGCTCGAACATCATTCCAAATTTGTTGCGCCGAGTTTAATTAACAGACAATAACTAACCCTGTTGCAGACGCGTTTGTGACGTCAGACGGTGACGAAGCAGAAATGAGACTCCACTGGCAATCGGAACAGACACAATAGACATCTATTATCAGATCTCCTCGGGTCTGAAAAACCTGCGTCAACATGCTAAATTTAGGTGGGAAAGGGGAAACTGTAAGTGAGTAAGTGAGAAGTGTTCAATAGCTGCTGATGGAGGCTGGTTACTGCACATGAACGATCCGTGTACATCCTCTCCATGTGCCGACTTGGACTCGTGCTCTCGTGGGTTGTTTTTCGCACTCTATTTTATTTTAGAGCTCTGCCTCAGAAGTTTCAGCGCTCAGCTTTAAATGGCAAAACTAAAAAGAGCCAAAGAGGACCAACATTTCACTGTTGATTATATTTAACACGGTAAAACCTCAAAAAGCACCGTTTTGTCACATTAAATAGATCAAATAAGAGATAAAAGTGAAACCGACACATCGCTGCCTCCTCTAAGCTACTCTACCTCTGTGATAAAGTAGAGCACTCTCTTAATACACTTGTTACATTCCTGCAGACTCACAGGCGGATTAATGCCCAACTTACTACAGGGCTTTAGTCAGGCGTTATTTTCTGCTATAAATCTGGATGATGCACAAAGTGGTTTCAGTTTAGAAACGTGCATACAGCCAGTACTTTACTTTGCAGAGGAAGCGCTGGCTGAGTTTGGAGCAGGAATAAATTAGATTTATGTCCAAATATTAGAAATAAGGTTGGCAGTCTTTTATTTTTTCTACGTTCCTTTGTGTTGTAGACCTTCACATTTAATTAGATCCTTTTTGTAGACACTTATTGTCAAAAGGAGTGCATGTAACCCTCCACAGGAACAAGAGCCAACTGTCACCCGGTGAACTCTGCAATAGAAACGGACAGCAAATGCCAACAATGGTACATCAGCTTAATGTGATGGTGTTTCCTGAAGTAGCTCCAGCTACAACCTTGAGTAAGAGGGAATGTAAGTCAATAGATCATTAGTCATTTATTTAAGATAGAAAGAAATACAAAAATCAGACATGTAAACGAGCTAAATTAAATTACAAAATTTTTTAATTATAATGAACATGGACACTGGTTTATTAAAAGGAAATACCACATAAACTGTCCTACTGCTGTAAAAGTACGCGTGAATTAATCCGCTTCTGAAAATAGTCCCCCAACGAATGCGCTATGTCCTCCTGTTTGATTGACATTTGCTAAAAACTACAAACTACCCTACAGTGCCCAGCTGTTTAAGAATTTCACTGAGCCTTGTTTAAAATTGAAACTGTTTTTTCCAGTAGGAACAATGTGGCTCTGGGTTTAGGGCAACAGGAGGGTAAGGAAAGGTCAAAGAGCATTGCAAGATAAACAAACACATTGTTGCTGTTGGTCTTTTTATAGATTTTGTGGACGATCAAAAAAATATAGGCAAACTCCAGTCATGTTCGTATTATTTTTTCCCTCCTATGGTTAATTGATGAGGACTCAAAGAAGAAACTGATGTAAGAAAAAAAATACAGCCAGCCCCGGTGTGTGTTACAGCCTCCCCTCAGATCTCTCCTGCTTATCCGTGCTCTGTCGCTTCCCTCATCCTTCTCCTCCTCTGCCCCTCCCTCTCACGCTAAATAGAAGCTGTGTGTGCCTGCGTTAGAAAGCCAGTCACATCCCTCTCACTCTTCTTTCCAGCCCCTCTCACAGTCTCTCCCTCTCTCCTTTTTTCATTTTCCCACCTCTACCTTTCTCTCCGTCTATCCTTGACGCTCCTCTCTCTCTCTCTCTCTCTTTCTGTCTTTTTTCTCTCGCTCTGCTCCCTCCAGCCTTCGCACCGTCCACGCCGACACCCTCCACCGAGTCTGCCGGAGTCACGGCCTTCAGAGCCTGACAGGAATTCAGCGCCTGCTTTTGCGTGCGTGCAAGTGTGTGTGTGTGTGTGTGTATCTGGGTCCTCAAGCATAGATGAAATATGAGCTGTTAAATATGAATGCTGGGTTATGTTCGGATGCCATGCAGACACGTCACTCATGCATTGAAGAGGAGTAATAACGTGCATGCACACACACACAGAGGCAACTAACTGCAGCTTCTGTTGTATTATTCTGCATCACATTTGCTATCCATTTGTCTGTGATACTTGGCACACACACCGTCAGTCAGGCACACACACAGGCAGGCCCTGGATTCAGGCTTCACTGACTTTAAACCTTGCTCAGGCTGACAGTAATTTCTGCCTCCAAATTACATTCCAATGGCTTCATAAATCTGCTGCCTCCTCCTCCTCCGCCTCTTTCTCTTTCCCCCTCCGTCTTCCTGCCTCGGCTTCTCTATCTTCCCCTCTTCCTCTCTCCCTTTTACTCCACTTCATTTTTTCTGTATGAACCTCCACCCTCCTCCTTTCCTCTCCGCCTCCATTTCACCATCTCTCTTTTTTTTTTCTCCCCCTCTTTCTCCCCCTATCACTTGTTTTCTCGTTTCCCCACACTCCTCCTCTCTGGCGCGGGCTCAGTAAATGAGAAACAGGGAGGCAGAGATGGGGAGGTTACGTGTGCGGGGTAGTTAAACAGTCACACTCAGACACACACACATAAATCCGTACTGATACATGCTACACAAACACACGCACACACACACACACACTCACAGATGTGCTCACACAGTCAAAGAAATGTGTAAATACACACAAACATGAGCACACATCCACAGTCAAACATCATAAACAGCACATTACGCTTTGATTGAAAAACAAGCATTTGTGCTGCAATATATTTTCCGCGCCTGGAAATTGACTTGTGCGGGCGTCCATGCAGCCACACACACACTTTTGCACACACGCTGCTGTTTTAATGAGAGTGTTCATTTTACGGATAGTGCCTCTAGGTGAAATAATCGCCAATGTTGGGCCCTGACGGCTGGTCCAAGTGCTCTCAGGCCAGTTGTCTTTATGGGCCACGCCGGACCACGAACACACCCCTCGTCTCCCCCGCTGCCGCTTTAACTGCTGCTCTGCTGCAGCCGGCACGCACACGCATCGGAAGACATGGGCGTAATATGCATAAGCACACAATGTAGACACCAACTTACGCATTAATACCAAGCGCAGGCACACACACGCGGCGAGGCAGAGGCCAACAGAGAACAATAGGGCCGTCTGACAATGGGGCTCCGAGGAATTCTCTCCTCCATATTAATATTCAGCAGAGTGGATGTAGAGAGAGTGTGTGTCAGCAGGGACGCATGCTCATCAACCTCGCTAACACAGGGGTTAGGCAGCCACATGATTACAAAGTACTCAGACTTTGGTCCCCAGCCCCACAACTATTAATCCCTAGCTCCTACTCCCTCACTTCCTATCTCCTCGCTCCCTACAGTGCACGGAGCGAGCACACTGCCAAGTATCGCAGCTGTCACTTTTCTTTGCTTTCCATTTTCTGAATTATCCAGAGCAGCCTGATGGAGCAAAGGGTGGATGGAAAATGGAGATTTGATATTGTCAATTTTCTGCAGCCACCCGCTGTAATGTTCCAAATGTGATAGAGCAGCGAGAAGGTCGACTGGAGGAGAATTTCAAAAACAAAAGGTTTCATTTTATTCCCGCTTTTTTCACTGAAAACGGCAAAAACACCCAGGTACAGTCTGCACACTCTGTTTACTTATTCTTTGAAGGTATAATACGGAGGATTTTTCCTTGCATTTTGTCAACAACACATTCAAACTGGGCCCCTCCTCCTGGGCTCTTTGTCACCAGAAGCTCACTCTCACTCTCTCGTGCGAGAACACACCCACCCCTCCGAGCTAACACCGACAGCATCACAGTTAGCTTTGTGCTAGCGTCAGTTAGCTTGTCCTACCCGGTTTGAGGCACCTGCCTGTACAACAGAAAGAAGGCCAACTCTGCATCGCTCTTTCGCCATGTTTGCCGGTCTGAATGGGGCCCAGTTGCTAATTTAAACCACTCCAACACTCACCTATACGCTGTGATTGGCTCAGGGAACCACAACAGCGCCCCTCCTGAAAACGTCCCGTGCAAAGCGATACAACAGAATGGATGCAGAGGGAAGGGTCTCACAAGGGTCTGCACACACACTCACCAACACACATGTATAGAGGCCCATAAAAAGTAAAAGTATGCAATTTATTTTTCTGGGAAAATCCTACTTATTATACCTTTAACTACCAACTTCATCATCCTTCTTAGCCTCATCCTCATCATCTCCTCATTATCACCTCATGTCACAGCAAACGCAAATGCAAGTAAACACACCTGTAATTCCAAACATCTGTAAGTTGTTCAAGGTCACTGCTAACAATGCACGTATTAAAGCTGCGGTTATATTACTGTGCATATGTTACCTACATCTGGAAGAGTGGAACTACATGAATCGCTTACAGGACATATTTGCACATCTGCAGGCTCTGCTCTAACAGATGTGTTGCATAAAGTGTCCAGCAGGTAGCCGGTGTTGTTAAGGTTGGACTAGTTATACTACAGCCTTCATTAGACCTGAGCTCACACAAAGGCAGATTATCTCTGTATGTTTATGTGCATATATTTGTATATGTTCTCAGTTTATCTCGTTGAGTTATCACAACCCTCCTCTTTTGGCCTCCAACAAAGCAAAGAAGAAATGCTAATATATAATAAAAGAGGGAAACAAAACAGCGAGAGCATTAGGACCGCACAGAAGCCTCGGTTAGAGTCTCATATTGAAGCGAGCCTGGAGGCCACACGGTTGTCATTGACTGCTTCACAACAGCAGAGTGATGTCTGTCCGCCTAAAGAGAGAGACGCTCTCTGTTACGCAGATAAAAACAACACAAAAAGACACGCAAAAAAAAGGGTCAGTTAGAAATGCTTTTGACCTCGACACTAAATGGGTCACCTGCTCTCTTTATTACCGTTTCTGCTCTGAGGTTTGAGGAAGTAATAAAGGAAAAGCTCATATGCAAGATTTGTTTTGTGGGAAAATAGAGGAAAGATATTGTCCACTTTATTACTGAGTGTGATTCAGCTGTTTGCTGCGTCCCCTTACTGTTTAACATACAGCGGCAGAAACAATCAATGCAGCTCAGCATCAGCATCTCTCTCTACATGTCATTGCCAGCCCAATCCAGATCTGAACCCCACTGTAAACCTCCTGAATGTGACCAAGAGGAAGATAGATGGTCACAGCCATCGGGCAAAGACGAGCTGCATGAATTTCTGCTCCAATAGCGGGCTAACGCCACCCAGCAGCAATGTGACGCGTCATTGTCATTGACGTTGTCGTCACCAGTCGTCATTTTCTGCAAGTAAAAGACCTTAATGAGAATATTTGATTTAGAAGTAGTGACAAATGTTGTATACAATGAAACAAAAGATCATTTCACACAAACACAAACCTATACAAATAGTAGAACCAACATATTTTTGCAGGGGTCTCTTATTTTTTTTCCGGAGCTGTTTAAGTGCAGATTGCCGGTTTTTCTTTTGCACATTTTTCTTAATGTCCAAACGTCACCAGAGAAGAGTTACTCATGGTGTTAAGGACCGGCCTTATGTGGATACGTGACAGTAATAAAAGGACTTTCAAAAAACAAATGAATGGACTTTGACCAGAAATACAAGAAATAAACTAAAGAAAAAAAATGCTCTGTAACATCTCTGTGTGTCAGCCCTGTGATTGCGATCAGATCAGGGTGTACTCCGCCTCTGGCCCAATGACAGCTGGGATAAGCTCCAGCCCCTCCTGCGACCCTGAACAGTATAAGCGGTATAGATAATGGATGGATGGATAAAGAAAACAAACATTTTAAAGCCATTATTTAAGCTTTTGTGTCCAACAGTCCAAAACACAAAGGGATTCAAATTAACTTGAAAAAGACTCAGAAATGCAACAAAAGTATTTGAGAAACTTTAAGTTCATTTCTGTCATTTGGTAAAAAAAATGCTTGAATAATCATAAATTGAAATGTTCTTTCACTGTACTCATTAACTTGTTGGCTTAACATTTCAACTCCAGTGAATTCTCATATTTTGTATTCAGTTTTAACACACATAGCTGCCAAAGAAGCAGTGAATATATATCCTGATATAAGACACCTAAAGCAACCTCATGTCACTCTGTTGTTGGCTTTATATTTGAACAGATGACCGACCTTTACCCGTCTGATTAGACGTGATGATTTTTTCTATGCTGTGTGTGTGTGTGAATGTTAATAAGGACGCTGCTAACACACTTGACATTGTACATTTTATAGATCTCAGCAGAAAATGCCTTCATAAACTGCAGGTGATAATATGAAAGGTGTGAAACATGTATAAAAGGAGCGATAGAAAAAGGAGCTCAAAGCCCTTTGAGCTGCAGTGAAAGACGTCTGACTCCGTGTCAAGGTGTATCTATTCACCTTTTACAGACCCTTTGTATCTGGAATCTTTATTGCACGAATATTGAAGGATTGGATACATGCTGACTATTAACAAGGGAGATATTTCCTCATGAAAGTGGTACAATTGCTTTAACAGTTTGCTGAGATACAGATTCTCCCTCTCCTATGATTATACTGTCTCCCTTTCTCCTGCTAACTCCATGCTCTGACACACGCTGCCTAATGCTCCTTATTTCCTGCGTCTCCCGCTCACACTCCCTCCAGCAAGGCTGAAAATCCATCACAAAAAGTTTTTAGGACAGCCTTGACATTATACAGATAGAGCCTCACATATCGATGTCTAATGGGCAATGGCAGCGAGCTGTGGAAATGCTGCTGATGTTCAATATTCACATCTTGTCCCGAGCAGGCAGACATTCAGCCTGCGGTGGGCGAAGATTAGTGCAGAGTGTACGGCTAGTTCTGGACCAGACTCCGCAGCCAATTAAAGCGACTTGTTTTAAAACGACAGCTCGTGTTATTAAAGGTGACATCTGCTGTTAATTCATGACTGATGACACCCAATTAAAAGTCTTCATTTGAATTACGATTATACTTCAGAGCCGCTTAAAAGTGTTGGTCTCCACAGTATTAACACAAGAGGGTTTAATTATTACACATCAATCAATGAATGGAGTTAGCAGCTTTTAATGTTCATGCAGCACCAAACATAAAGCTCTGTATATATGCGGACTGTCCTTGAACACACCATTATCTCACGTCTCCTTAAATGCCAATCACAGAGTCGACTTAGCGCTTACCAAACATCATCTATTTAGCATTCTGTGCCATCTCCAGCTGTTTTTCGTTGGCCGCACTCTGCAACATATAAATCAGTTCCCTATACCGCAAACTGCATACATGTCTGGAGCTTTTGCACCACATTCAACCCAACTTCATCTCACACCAACCCTCCAACCACCCACCGAACTGCACACCCAGTTAAACACATTCCTTTCCATTTATGGAACCAGCGAAAACACCAATCGTGATTTAAAAACACACACAATCATCCTCACTTTGGGACGTTTTGTGCATAATTTGGGGCGATTTTAAACACTCTTCAAGGGTACACACACGCACAGGCATAAGCCTGTTGACCAACTTCTCGGCAGCAGCATGTGTCCTTTGAAAATGAAAATGAGGACGGCTTTATTTGTCTCTATTTGTGTTTAAGCAAACGGCATGATAATTTCCCAGTTGGCTATGTAGTCTACTTACTGTGGGATGAAGTGAACAGACGAATGAGAGCAGCAGAGCAGTTAATGGCCTTGATGAATCTGTCTCTGTACACTCAGTATGCCTGATGAAAACCTTATATTTCTAAAGCCAGCAGTCACTGGGGGGTTCGATTGTGCACACAAGATACAGGCACTTAGCGAGTGCTGGTTAATGAAAGCGCCGAAGCTTTGTGTGGAGAGAAAAAACATATAAAACACAGTTACCTTAATGGGAGGCGTGTCTCCGTTGGGAGCTTAGTGTTGCACATATGCAGCGTTGACCTTCAGGAAGTGTTTTCACGGGGTACTTAATTTTAAGAGGTATAACCGTTCTGATGGGGATAATTATTTAGGCCGTACCTTTTAGTATTCCGTATTGTGCCAATGTTGAAACTGGAAATTAAAGAAGCAAAGACAGCAAAGCATTTCATTTCTGCAGCTCCATAAAAGCACCTTGATTTTTATTGATTCAGCAGTAAAGACATGTTAGATACTCTGCCAATACTTGGCGATTTTAGGGGTGAGTAAAGAAGTTGAAGGTTTGACAGGTAGTGAAATATTTTACCATTTCCTGACATTGAACTTATAAAAGTTTAAACTACATCTCTTCTGCTCTCATTCATTATATGAGCGTCAGGAAAAAGTTTCCAATTTCCTCAAACACCTTGTTAAACGTATCCACTGCCCTTTCAAAATAAAGCTCCAATGCTGTACTTTTCCTCTGTCTCTTCTCAGGCGGCTGCTCGCTGACGCTCGGCCAGCTGTCCCGCTGAAGCAAACAGCAGTCGGCTCTACCTTGAGGAAACCAGAGGGCGATCCATTTCTGCTAACCTGCGAGAGAAACTTCTCACACTGAGCCGCGTGACTGGCCATCACGCGCTCACAGCGGACTATATGCGGCGCGCACTGTCAGCTTGCTTTGCTGCCTCTGAAGATAATCTGTGTGAACTGGAAAAGAAGTGATCAAACATTTAACAGAGGAGAGTGAGGCTGAAAGTGAGAGGGAACGAGGAAACGAGGAGTGAGAAATACGTCTCCCTCTGAACCAGCTCGCACAGCCTGCGATCTGCGTCAGGCTGACCTGTCCATCACAGCCTGAGACGCACTCATTACCACGACTGAGGTGTGAAATGTTGTAATAACTGTTATAATACACCCTATAATAACGGATCACTGTTGCATACAGACTCTGGTGGGTTTTTCTCTCCTTTTTGCATCGATTAAAGCACTACATGGTTACTCACAGCAGGTGTAGCATGGCACTGAACTATTTTTGAATGACCCACTGCTTGCATGAGTATCCAGGACTGCTACTGACTTCGAAGAAGGACCCTTGAGCCCTCAACCATCTTCTGACTGTCTGCCCAACTGTAGCATTTGGGTGTGGAGGGCTGGTTTCAGAATTAGGCCTTTGGATGCTTGTTGAAGATGACTTGAGTTGGCAGGCCTAAAAGCCCCCTACCCCAGAGAGAGAAAGAGCTTGGCAGTAGGACACACACTGCACACAAATGTGGGTGCCGAAGCGGCTTTGAGCCATGCTGGTGCTGCTACTCGTGGAGCCCTGGAGTACAGGCTATCATCATCCCTATCATCATTCACCCAAGCTGAGGAAGATTCAACGGCCCCGAGGAGCCAGGCTACACTTCTGAACGATTCAGAGAAGAGTTGGAAAGTGTGCTAACACACAGAGATCCACGGCTACACCCTAAATCACACGGAGAGACGCGCTGATACTGCTCTCCACAAATCCTCGATACCGGGAAGACAAAGCTTCTGCGGACTTGAAAAGACACAGAGACTGAGCAGGTTAGCGAGCCCTCTGCAATCACATCCCGGGTCGCTCAGACCTTTTACACAAACACACACACACAGATTTTCTGTCTGCATTCAGAGCAATGACCAACATCATACTTACATCTTGCTCTCAGCTACATAATAGGGGGGGGAAAAGGCAAATACGCACTGGTTCTGTGCTCCAACAAAGGCTTTTATTTCAGATCCTGATTGAAATGTTAAGGGGGAAAACATGCCACAAAGAGAGACGAAGGCGAGGACGCTGAGGCCTAGAGGGACTGAAAATGAGAAGTGGGGAGGGGAGGAAGGGAGGCGGGGGTGTTGCTGCTTCTAAACAAAAAAAAAAAACTTGGTTGCCATAGATAAGAGGACAGAGGAGGTCTAGGCGGGAGGACTGAAGCAGAGCTGATTGATCCAATGTCAGCGTGTAGGAATCATCGACAGGCTGAAGAGGTAACGATAAAAGAGGATTAGAAATAGATAGAGACAGGGGAGGAGGACGACTGCACGGACACTCCTGTAAACAAACCTGAGAGTGGATATAATGAAAGATTCTGATGGGGAGGAGATGAAGGTGGGCGGGCGATAGAGGGAGAGGGAGACGTGAGAAAGGAGAGCGCCGAATGAGAGAGCGACAGTTGGGAGAGAGAGAGCGAGCGAACGAGCCAGGAAGGGGAGAAGGTGGGGAGACAGAAAATCTAAGGATCTTTAAGAGGACGTGTCGATAGGAAACCTTGGCATGTAGGCAAACACACGCACGGGCCTGTGCCAAGAGGATGTTTATGAAAGGGAGGCAGGAAAGCATATGCTAGTTGATATTCATGCATTCTCTATAGGGTCTCAGCTTCTACCTTGTGCGTATGTGCCTTACTTTTCCTGACTCTCATACGGTAGGAATGCTTGGAAATAGTCAGATTTACCTTGAAAATATAAGAAAAACCCAATAATGTCTGTGCTGAATTGCGTAGCATAAATTCATTTTCCACCTGTACATATCAAACACTGCCTGCATGGAGCCGAGGCAGGAAGTGGATATTGTTGATGTAGTTCTATTTCATACATACACACTTACAGATGCACACTCAAGCATGTGCAGGTAAAGAAATGTAGCTATTTTTATGCCCGTCTTACATGAAAAAAAAAACAATACCCAGTCGTTCTTTGTGCAGCAAACTCCGCTGATTCTGACTCCAGTCTTTGCTGCCAGGAACTCATTTCCTCTCTCCTCCTCTGACTGACTGTCCAACTCTCCATCTGTCTCCTTCCCCCTCACCCCCTCCCCCCCCTCCCTTAGTCTCTTCTATTGTTGCCATCTCTTGTTTGCTTTGCATGGATTTTGACTGCAGCCAAGGGGCAATTTTGCATCTAGCACTGAGTTCACATACAAATACACACCAACACATACATGCGTGCACAGAAGGGGAAGGGGGGAAAAAAACACTTGCCTTCAGAGGATTTGTTTATCAAATGTGCTGTCAAATCATGTCAGGCGTTTCACGTCAGGGCACATTTTCCAGCCGCAGGCTCACCAAAAGAAAGCATTCAAACGAGTACACCACAGTGTAATTTCTACAACTTTCACCACTGTATATGATCCATCTTCTATAAATAGCGCGCTGAGACTGTGCGCGCACAGAGATCATTTTATCTAAATTGTAAATTTATGTTACTGATGTTGGTGTCAGAGATTTGCCAGGAGACAAGTCATAAAACATCGGCAGAGGAACGTATTAATGTTGCAGAAAAATGCTTCTCTGTTAAACATCTCGCTAAAACATTTCTGGGGATTTCAAGACCACTTTCCTGAATAATTTATTGAAATTTCAGGAACAATAACAACCAAGAGGAAACATGCATTATACATGTCAGCTTGTAGTGCTACTGTGCTGAGTGTATGAATGCTTTGTGTTTGCCTATTAGTGTGTAGATTTCTCTGCGTGTGCTTTGGTCATAACCTCAAACAGATGCCTTGATTCTCATAACACAGCAGGAACCCTGCTTTTCTATTGTTTACTGTACATGCATTGTCTTTAGTTTCACTGAGGGGTCAGATACAGTGCAGTCACAACAAGTTTACCACTTCTGTTGTCCTCAAAGCGATCAGCACTGTCAGCAATTAATCTGATTCTCTTCTCCCTGATCTCTCCTCCATTTTAGTTTCATGTCACTCACTCCATCCCAGTTAATCTCCCAGGAAAAAAAGTCTTTCTCCCTCATTTTCCCTCCCTGCAACTGTCACTGTCCAATTTTCTCCATCTCCGTCATTCCTTTGCTTTCTCTGATTCTTGTAATCTTCCTCTCAGGCTCACTCCACCCTTCATCGCACTCTCTGCTTCTAATGTCCGTTTTTCTTCTGCTTGGTCGCTCTGACCCATAAAATACTGAGCGGCCCCTCTAAAGTATGTCGGACGGTTTAATAACCACATATTTCTCACTTTAGACATAAGAAACCTAACTTTAACAGAAGGTAGAAAATACACCCCTTGGGTTAAGCGATTTTGCACCAATAGGTTGAATGTGTGGTTTGCCCACAACTCTATCTACATGAGTGTATTGGTTACTTCATATGTTTTAACCAAGTTTCCCATTTCCTCTCTTTTAATCAGGAGGTGTGCACAGAACCAACATGGCAGCTGAGAGTCTTGCTGAGCTCCGCGATTGGCTCTTCCTGCTCCTCCTGTGCCTCACCTTATTGGCCGAGGTGCTGGAACTAGCAGCAGCGGCAATTGCCATGGAGACCGGCGAGGGAGACGAGGGCATTGTTTGTCCCTCTGTGTGTCGCTGCGATGAGGGTTTCGTCTACTGCAATGACCGCGGCCTCAGCATCATTCCTCCACTACCGTTAATGGCTGCTATCCTCTACTTGCAGAGCAACCGGCTGAGTAACGCTGGGCTTCCTCCCTCACTGGAACGCAGTACTTCCATACGAGTAATTTACCTGTATGCCAACCAGTTGGATGAGTTCCCTATACACCTCCCGCCCTCATTACGGGAGCTCCATTTGCAGGATAATAATATACGAACGTTACCGAGATCAGCTCTGGCCAAGTTACCATTACTAGAACGTTTGCACCTGGACGATAACTCTATATCAACAGTTAGCATCCAGGAGCGAGCTTTTTCTGGGACTCCACGGCTTAGACTGCTGTTTCTGTCTCGGAACCACCTGTCGAGCATTCCTGCAGGCTTGCCAGCATCGTTGGAAGAGTTGCGACTGGACGACAACAGAATCAGCACCATCCCAACGCATGCCTTTCGAGGACTCTCCTCGCTGCGACGCCTGGTCCTGGATGGGAACCTATTGGCCAACACTCGCATTGCAGATGACACCTTTTCCCGTCTCGCAAACCTGACTGAGCTCTCACTGGTCAGGAATGCCCTGCAGTCTCCACCTGTTAACCTACCATCAGCTCACCTTGTGCGACTCCATTTGCAAGACAACGGAATGACTCACATACCACGAGGGGCGCTGGATGGGATGCGGCATCTACAGAAGCTGGACCTGTCGGGAAACAATCTCACCAGCCTCCCACGAGGACTCTTGAAGGACACTGAAAGCCTGGAGCTACTACTGCTGCGAGGAAACCCCTGGTATTGTGGCTGCAACCTTCGCTGGCTCCACGCCTGGCTGCACAGCCGGGGGGCAGCGGTGACAGTCAGGGGTTTGACCTGTCAGGGGCCTGAGCCTGTAAGGGGTCAGGTCCTGAGGGACCTAACCTCCCTGATGGAGCAGTGTGAAGGCCCCCCTGCTGGTCCCAGTCCTGGAATGGGTATGAACCCAGGAGAAAAAGATGGAGGAGCGGAAGATAGTGTTGGAGGGGGCCATGCAGTGGCTTCAGTCCCCCATGGCAGCACCACTACTACTTCCCTGTTGGTCCCCACACAAGGTTCCCTCTTCACCTTGCGAGCCAAGCGGCCAGGCCTTGTTATGCCTCTGCCTCCCGGTGAAGGGGGACAGGTATCTGGAGAGGCCCTGGAGCTGACTGTAAAACCTCTCTCTTCGCACAGTGTATTGGTGAGCTGGTTGTGCCCACAGCCAGCACCCTCCTTCCGCCTATCATGGCTCAGGCTGGGTAGCAGCGCAGCTCTTGGTTCCATAACAGAGACTCTGGTACCTGGAGAGAGGAGGCAGTACCTCCTAACCCAGCTCACCCCACGCTCCCATTACCTCATTTGCCTGCTGCCACTTCGACAGGAGTCCTCCTTTGGAGGCTCCAGCATGGGATCATCTCGAGCTGGCAGCATAAACACAGACAGTAAAGACTCTGCCCCAGCCTGTGCTCAGATAGAGACTGGAGATGCTCAGGTTAGCTCAGGAGGAGAGGGTTCAGATAGAGAGGGTCAGGACTCTGAACTAACAGCCCTGCCATTGGCTGGGATCATAGGGGGTGCCACAGCATTGGTAAGCTTGCTGTTAATCTTTGGCATCTTCTGCTGGTACGGACAGAGAGCAGGTTACGTGTCAGGGGACTCAGGCTCGTACAGCAGGGGCCGTGGTGGAAAACATTACGATGACTATGTAGAGTCAGGCACCAAGAAAGACACTTCCATCTTAGAGATCAGGGCCCCTCCTGCAGGGTTTCAGATGACAGCTATGGCCCATCAGCCCCTGCAACCAAGGCTGGAGGATGTCACCTACATCCACACCATTTTCCCTTCCTCTTCCTCTTCCTCCCAAGCTAACGGGACCTACCGGAGCAGCCACGGAGCTGGAAGTCTCAACGGCACCATCCTCAGCCAAACCAGCCACCATCATGTCACATATGGCACTAACCGTGGCTACAGAGAGGGCGGCATCCCCGACATAGATTATGCCTACACGTGATGATACAGGGACGAACTCCCTGAGCCACAAATGCCAGGCGCCATTTCTATGATGACGATCCCTTGGCTGGTGGCCGTTTTGTCCTTGGTTTCCAAAGTACCCTCTGTGCCTCTGCTGGTTCTGATTGGTTTGCTAGGTAGAAAAGACTTGAGCTATATTGATTGGACAATGCTATTGAGTGACAGACGTAACAGTCCTACTATACTCTCCTACTGTACTACATTATACAGTAGACTCTTCTTTCAGCGCTACTTATAGTTATAAATGGTTACGTTTGCTCTTTTTGGATATCTGAGTGTCTTTCAAACCTACTGTTCTTCTCAGCTCATAATAATACACAGTAACTTATTTGAGGTTGATACTAGGCTTAGCTGATTTAGCAGGAGATATATTTATAATATGAGGAAAAGGCACTTGATGTGTATAGAGATAGCTCTCATATCTTCCTACCAACTGTAAGCTCTGTGCTGTGTAGATAAAAGGGATGACAGGGGAAGAAATCAATGGTTGTTATAACCCACAGATGACAATGCATCATGGTTGACATGAAAAGATGTGTTCCTAACCCCCTCCTTTTCCTCTAGTTTACCCCCCTCCTTTTTAATTTTTCCTCCTTTCCGCCTCTTTTTTTTTTTGGCTGAGGCTCTTTCCTTTTATTTCTCTCTTGTCTTTTGTGGTGCCTTGAGCAGAGGACGACTTTGTTCTCGCCAAGGGAGCTGACAGCAGTGATAACAGTTCTGACAGAGACGGGAGACACAAACCACAGCATAGGGAGACTAATGAGAGGGGGAAAGAGAGCGGGAGAGTGGGGGGCTGATGGATAGATGGATAGATAGAACATAAAAGAAGACAGAGAGGGGGAAAAGCAAGAAAGAGGGCTGCTGTTTTCGGGGATGAGACAGTGAAAGAGGTGTGTTAGCTTAAGGCAGAGAGTGAATACGGGGAAGGGGGAAAAAAAGGGAAGAAAGGAAGATAAGCGAAAGAAGGGCGTGTGACAAATTCAGCAGCAGGAGGTAAAAAAAGCAGACAAAAGAAAAAGAGGATGGGGGACCGTGAAGGGTGCGGGCGGGGTACAGAAGAGAGGTGACAACTGGAATAACGTGGCATCATCCAAAAACTGTCTCAAGTTTTACCCACAGTGTATTCACTACTGCAAACACCGGAGCGATAGCAGTCATTCCTTCGAGGACTGATGTTTTCAGTTGCCTGGGACGATAACAAGTCAACGGGTTTTCACCCGATGCTTTATGAATCATCATTACAACACGTTTCCACGCCTCATCGTGATTTCAGACATGTTTGTAGGAAAACGGGAGGAAGAGCGGCATTGCAAGACAAATGATTACATAGAGAAGACGACTATTTAAAATCTTCCCCTCAGAATTCAGAAAAATTACTGCATGTACCTAATTTATACTGTGGTCTGGTCTCATTTTTAAATTACCTTTGCAAATGAAGTGGAAGAAACCTAATCATACATCCTATAATAGTAACTCATTATCTTCAGGGCCTGGTTAAATCTTGTTAATTGAAAATAAGTTTGAGCAGCTAATTTTTTGGGCGAAAGTTGGCATTACTCTTTTGGAGGTACTGTTTGCTGAAACTCACATCTTCAATTCTCTTCAAGAAGAGATGAAGCTATTATATCTACTGGCAGTCAAGGGCCATTAAAGGGGTGTTAAAAACACAGGAGGGTGGAGGTGGAGACAATGGATACAATTATCCATCAGGGTATTTGTAATTTCATATTGGTGATAATTAAATGTAAACAGACTTATTTTTTGAGATGTATCAGAAAGTTCCAGAACAAATTACCAGCCGTGATTGCCTGGTTTTAAATCATCTATGAAATTATCGGTTTAACAAATTAAAGTGTTTCATCATGATGATGCAGTCCTCACATAAAACTCCAACATTGCCCTAAAGAAGTAATGCTTATTTATTTGAAAAACGCCCTCGTAAATCAGAGATTTCAGAGTAAGAGCTTACACACTATGGAGAAATATAACGCTTGGCAAATTTGTCATGTTTTAGGACACTGATTACTCACGGCAAAGTTTTCCAGACAAAAATTGCAAATATATTTGTTTCCCATTTGTGAGTATTTGCTGCTTTTCTTTGAGTGATATTAAATTAAAAATCTTTCTCTTTGGGACCCTTTCAGATTTTAATTTGAAGAACTTTGACTATTTACTTTCTCACTTCAAAACCACTGAAACTTCCAGCTTGATGTGAAGACTTCTGACTACTTCAGTTGAATCAGGTCGCCCGGTTTTAAAGGCCTTAGTAGAACATAGATGCAGTTGTGCTAACAGGGATCACAGCCTTACCGCCACACTGTGCAGCTCAACAAACAAACACACGGTAAGAAGGACGCCTCTCACTGACCCCACTAATATACTTTAAGGGAGGAGGAACTTGAAAGGAAACACTCGCAAACAGCCAGAGATTCACAGAGGAAGAGGAGAGGGAGGACATAAAGAGTGAGGCCGTAGAGGGGAGGATGGGGAGGACGGATATATATATATAGAGCCTGTAAGTGTTGAAACCCATTCTTACTTTCAGTCGCTCTCTTTCTCTTTTCCGACCTGTGTTACTGTACACCAGTAACGTTGCAGGAGCTCCGGTGTGGGTGTTTAGGTTCGTTTTTTTGTTATGTTGTTTTTCTGAAAGCACTGACGCTTCCTTTCATTCTGTGCAGAAATCCTTTTCCTTTAAAAAGAGTCACCCTCAGATGTGATAATGAAGACACTCTTATGTATAAACATAAAAATGGGTGCAAAATGCTATTCCATTTATTGGTCTGTCGTCTTTTTTTCTACACAGATGAATAAAGACTTCTAAAAGGAAAAGCAGTTTCATGAGTTCTCCTTGAGTGTGTGTGTGCGAGTGTGTGTCTGTGAGGGGTTCATTAAATCTGAAACAAAGGCTGAAGATATCAAATAATGCACTAGGATGGCTTAAAAAAACAGAAATCAATGGAAGGCTCAGATTATTAATATGATTCATGACGAGACGGAGTGGTCCTCGTTAAATCACACACACTGGATGAATTCTTCGCCTGCTTTTCGCTCCGATTCCATTCGGAAGGATCAGCCGGCCCGACGCTGACGGACTGATTTTAGCCCGAGAACTTCCTGTCCTAGCGCGCGTTTAACCACGCAGAGCATGTGTGCGTGGATGTGTTTATGCTCTCCGCTTCTGCGTTTGGTTGAAGACATGCCTCTCATCCTAAGTGAGTGCTAATGCTTGTGTAAGCATGGATCAATATAACGAACAGGGGAGTGTATAAGTGTCCATCCAAGAGTAAGTGATGGCGCTGGGTGCTTGTGAAGGACGGAGTCAGAGATATATACTTCATGTGTGAAGAGTGAGACGCGTATGAGAGGGAGATAAAGACAAAGAGCCGACTTCACATGAATGTTTTTCTAAAAGGTTGATGATTATATATATGTGTGTGTGTGTGTGTGTGTGTGTGTGTGTGTGCCAACGCAGACTGTAAATGTGACGTCTCCGCTCTGCCCTGAGTTCTCATCCGTCATTATGTGGGCCTTTCACTGACGCAGTCCATTATCTAGCGTCGAGCCCTCCAGCTTAATTATTCTCACTCACGTTTCACCCAACAAGAACATAAATACAGACTGCAGAGGCTGCAAAATGTGTCGTTACACTGTAAAAAATCACAGTGGATTTCCTCATATGTCTATTAAGTTGCATCGCATGTACCGCATGTCGTCTATCAGAATTAAATCCGATACAGAGAACGGAATATGTTTGTATCTACAAGCACAACAGAGGTCTCCTCAGTTTTAATGCCTTTGTTTTTATCTCTGAATGCTTCGCCTCCATTCTTTAACAAATGAGCTCAACTCAACGACATGCAATAAAATGGTCGATGCATTTTAAACTCAGTATTTTCCTCACCACAGGGCTGTTAGCTGTGATGTAGAGCTGCATCTCACCGTAAAGTGTCCTCCGGTGTTTGCATGCATTATAAGCTTCCTCAACAAAAGGTCAATGTATTCCTGTGAGTGCATGCATCTGGCGAAATGTAGCATGCATACATTAATGTATATATGCATGCTCCAGAAACAAAATCATTTCCACACGGCCATGTTTGTTTGGCTATAAACATCATTCAGTGTCGGTGAAGAAGAAGGTACACTATCTCTAACACCTGTTGTTCTGTCAAAAGGATCATATCTCAAGCATTCACAGATTTAGTAAATTCAACCCCACTCATTACCTCAGCTGTAAATCAACACAATGCAAACATACAAAGTTAGATTTTATAGTAAAAGTCATAGTTTTGGGTTGCTGGTTTAGCTCAGTTGGTAGAGCAGGCGCCCCATGTGCAGAGGCTACAGTCCTCAACGCGCCGATCGCAGGTTCGACTCCAGGTCTGCCGATCATTTGGTGCATGTCATCCCCTACTCTCTCCTCCCCACATTTCCTGTCTCTCTTCAGCTTTCCTATCCATTAACATCCTGCTGTTTTGATTAATGGTAAAGACTATAATCAGCATACAGACCCGGGTCAAATGACTCTGCAGTAGACCCGGGTAATTATCGCCTCGGCTCCAAACGGCTTCGATGGGAACACAAAACCTGTGTCGACACACTAACCTCCCTCCGCCCCCTCTCCGGCACGATGCCATGCTCCTTTGGTAACTTCTGCGACTCCTTGTCATCTCAGCTACAAATTCCGCCCGTCTCCATCCGAGCAGCGCTCGAACATCGTTCCAAACGTCGCACCAAGTTTAATTAACATGAATGAGTAATAGACACAATAAAGACCTAACCACCGTAACATCTTCACTGTTTACTAAGCCAGTTTCGGGCGCGTTTGTGACGTCAGACGGTGACGCAGCAGAAAAGAGACAGACAGGAGTATACTTCACTGGCAATGGGAACGGAGACAATCGGCATCTATAAGCGGGTCTTCTCAGGTCTGAAAAACCCGCGTCAACACGCTGAATTCAGGTGGGAAAGGGGTATGAAAGTCATAGACACTCTTCTGTTGTCCTGTAAGTCACAGGAGGACCCTGATGGAGCTGGATAACAAACACCGACATGTTTCTCTGAACACACACACACATTGCAAGAAACCAGTGGAAACCCTCAGAGGTTTAAACTGATCCAACAACAACAACAACACATTAAGCTGTGGTTTTGGGTTCCTTAGTAGCAATGGATGGAGAGGACAATAGTCGAGATAAACAAGGTGGAGAGAACACTGAGTGAGCCTCCAGGGGATTATAACAACACCACCTGTATGAGGCCACTGTGGTGCTGCTGAAAGACGCCTTTTACTGAGAGGAATGAGATAACCATAACTCTGCTGTAAGCATGTAGAAAAAGATAACCAAATTGTGCTTTTACTGGAATTGTCCTCCATTAAACTTCCAGGGCTCGTGTGTTTTATCTTTTAATTTAGCTTAATTGTGGGCCCGTGTACGGTGCATTTCTGCGTAACCTTGCTGTTAGGAAATCGGGTGAAATTAAAAGCATTTATAACCTTAGGTAGTTCTTTGTGCTGTTCTGCTGATTATCAGTCCTCGCCTGACATTAAGTGAATAATTGATGGATTCCTTTTCTTCAAACCATCAGCCATGCAGTTTCATCTCCAGCTACACGAGTAAACCGTGAAGAGAAACAGCTTCAGCTGAGGAGCGCTTCAGGCTCCAGGGCTCCTGCTGGACGAGGGTCTTCCACGGCTCTCAGCCTTCACTCATGCTCGGCTGGCTGCCCACCTCTGCCGGGCTAAACTCTGCACCGCGCACACACACACACACACCTCGACACTTGTAGTTATGGCAACTTGTGATTTCTCCCGAGTCTCAGTCTTTGTCCGGCAGACGCAGACACAGCGCAGCCAAAAAATAAATGAATTCCAGGAGCACGGTGAATTATTCATCACTCAGCCGAAAAATGCCACAGAGGGCATCACAGCGGAGGTCCAGCACACACGGCGGGCTGCTGGGTCAGCGCTGCACTTTTATTGATGAAAAAAATGGAGATAAAAAAAAATGTTTGCAATATAATGAATAACAACCATTAACAAGAACCTTTGCTCCACTCTAGGTTACGGTTATTGCTCCAAATTAAAAGACCTGGAAAGCAACAAACAATTAAAGATAAGGCAGGTGATGTTCAATATTTATCTTTGGGTCAATAAATCCCATTAAAGAACAAAGACCAGGGGCGCCGGTGGAGCTCAGTCAGTAGAGCAGGCGCCTCAAGTACCGAGGCAAAGTTTTCAATGCGTCAGCCACAGGTTCGACTCCGACTCGCGGCCCTTTGTCGTCCTCGCTCTCTCCTCCCCATATTTATAAAATCCCCTCCCCATCTAATAAAACAAAAGGATAAAAAAAAAAAATCAATACATGTTAACTACAAACTAGCATTCTCAGTTTGACCAAAGTCTGTTATGTGTGTTTTTTCCACTGTGCCATTGACCTCCATTCTTGTACAAAAAAATTAGTTTGATTCAATTAATGATAAGTCACAGTGGGCTGTGGGTCGGAGATTAAACTGTGAATTGCAACATTTCTGGATAAATAAATAAATAAATAAATTGATGGGTTTTTTTTGTCCCTGTCCTCTGCAGTCAAAACCCAACAAAGATGTGACAACAGCCAAAAGTTGAAAAAAAGTAACAAAGTGTGTTGGACAGTTGTAGATTACTGGAGACATATTGTATCTGCAATTATGTTGGCCAACAGAAATTACACAAGAAAACTTTGTATGTGTGAGGTTATCTAGAAGCAGTATTACATATGTTGTTTCTTAAATGTCCCAAACGGTGATTAACCTCGTCATATTTGAGTGTAATCTTTTCCTGTGAAAAAAATCAATATTGGCAAACGCGTTGTTTTTTTATACATAATAAAGGCTTTGGCCTGAAATAATCCAAAGCGTCAGATGTGTCTTAATCCATGACAGATAATAGTCCCCAATAAATCCACTTTTTACACCTGCTTGAGTAACATGTGCTGCACACTTGATACTGAATATCTTCCTGTGATATTGTTTGGCCTTTTTAATAATGAAGAATATATCTGTGACCAGTTTTTAAAGATTTATGTGCGAAGCAGGAAGAAATAGTCTTAGAGCTGAGAAGCATACAGAGTGTTAAGGTCAGAGAAAGGGCAACTGTTGGCTTCGGTCTTTTCATGGGATTTGTAGGCGATAAATACAAATATGGAAAGACTCTCACACAAAGGCAGTTTCTTTAACACTATATTCAGATCTCAGGCAGACCTTTTCACTACACACACACACCGAATAAAATTTGAAAGATGATCAAAACACACACATGCACACAGAGAAAAGAAGCCAAGCCCTCTCACACACATGCTGTTGATGTTGCAGAAGACACACAAAGTAACGGGGGTCATAAATCTTTCCTCTGCCTGACGCTGCTGTGATTGAGATGTTCTCTGTATCCTGATGCATCACAGCGTCCTTGACTTTTTTTTTTTAATGAAAGACAAACTCACCTGCAGTTTGTTTTCAGTTTACTTAACGCACTTCGTAAAGCAAACACTGAATTCTTACTTGAGGGATAAATATTTCTCCTGATTAAAAACCGGAGAGAGCTGCGAGTTAAAAGAAGCGCACTGACCGAAGACACGTCCTTGCTCCTGCACTAAAGCAGGAGTCTGCCGAGGGCTTAAGAAAACTACATTTTATGCTTTAATTAAGGGGAATAATTAAAATAAAATGGCACACGTTCAGCAGATTGCCAGTTTATAAGCTCAATAAATCTGTAGTTAGGATTTACATCATCATGATGTTTGAAACACTCCCTTATTTGACTCGTTGATCCGTGAAAGCTCACATAAGCAACTCTGCGACCTAAAGCCACCGTCGGCGAACATTATATTCTGCACAATGTGGCGCACCGATTGATCAACCCGTCCGTCAGTCTGGCTCTAACACAGCACGGACATGACTAACAACAGGATAAGTGGATAAATAGCTCCTATAAATAGTCTTGTCATTTCCTAAGCTCTGATAATGCAGCAGGGCCGCCAGCATGAGCATCGGGCACCACTTCACAACAATGCCTGATAGATCGCAATTACAAGATGGTAATTGTGTGCAGTGTGTACTCGATGTACTCTGTGCGTGTCCGTGTGTGCGTGTGATTATGTGACAAAAGGAGCGTCTGTGATGAGGACATGCGAGCAGACAATGAGGGCCCCTTGCATTTGCTGGTGTAGAGAAGAGGAGAGGACTCAGGGTTAGATTAAAGCCCATTTTGGAGGTTGCAATGAAACATCCTTTGTACTTTGTTCGTTAAGCTATGATTACAAAGATGAGAGAAAATGGAGGCTTATTGTCGGGCTGCATTATACTTTATTATTCAAATAACGCAGCCTACAATGAGGATAATCTTCCCCCAATGTGCTTTTAATTTCCATATCTCGGGGGTTTTTTTCCCTCCGTCTCGTGTCTCTCAGTTCTACTTGAAATTATTTGCACAGCTGGTTCAGTGAGACGAGGCTGCTTTCAGATGTCAGAAGTCTAAATGAAAAACATCAATCATCAAAGGTTGATAAACTCATTTTAAAAAGCCATTCATCAGGTGATTGTGCTTGTACTTAGAGTGCGTGGTTTTTTTTTTTGGGAGCTGCTCAATTATTCGACCTGAGCGGCCAAGGAGACGAGGACTTGGGATGCACAGCCAAAGACTTAATGCTCGGCTGATTACTCGTCTGGCACCAAAACCAATATCTGAAAGAAGGGCAGGCGGTACACTATTATTGTCATAGAGAAGTGGAAATGCAAACGATTATTGCTATACTAAGAAGTGCATTAAGTAAGACAGCACAGAAAATTGAACCGTGCCCCGCACGAGGATACACATATGAGTTTGACAGCCGGCTGCTTCACTAACTGCTCATTACTGTCGCAATGTCGCAACCTCAGAGGACTCGCTACAGACAGTATGATTAGCCCCGGTCACATTTAGTCGGCCATTTTGAACGTCAAATGTCATTAGTGGGCTTCAAACAAAAGGCCTGTCAGATCGCCCAGCAGCATCTGAGACCTGCAGATTTTTTCACTTCTTTTATGTTTTATGTTATGTCTCTTTTTTAACATCCAGACTAATCAGATCCTCCAATCAGTCTTTTTCCTTTCCTGGTTTAAGTCCGGAAGGCGATCGAGCCTCTTATTGCTTCTATTACTTTCCCTGTATCTCCTGAATGAATGTTTCAAAAGACCTCCATATGAATGATAAGACTCAACATGAACGCCAAAGTTTCAGCACTAATTATTGAACTGTTTTTCATATTTCTCTGTGAACCCCACGCAATATTTATTGTCTTTAAATATGCTTTTTGAATGAATTCTTGGCTTGAATTTCTGATAGGAATTGGGAAGGACTGTAACTAATCTGACAATCACGCCCACTTTATGCAGCGACTGGCCAAGTGTGTGGAGGTGTTGATGTTGGACAGGGTTTAAACTTGTGTCTCAAACTTTTTTCATCCACTTTTCAGTCACTTCTTGTGTGAATGCCTTTGAGGAGAGACTGTCCAAAAGTTCTTATTGCTACTAAATGTGTAATATATATTTACAATGACGTCACCAAAAATATGCAGTTCTTGGACGGAGATGAGGAAGGCTTCGGGATGCAATCAGGAAGAAGCGATAATGGCAGACCTTCAAGCGTGGCCATTTGGTCGGCTGGTAATCGCTCTGGATTGTTGCGGCACTTCTTTCATACAGCCTGACACCGTGTCAGTGTTAGCCTTTTATTTTCCCAAAGGTCAAAGAAAGAGTTTAAGAGTTTTTATTTCTGCAAGCGAGCCCATAACAAACCTGTGCTCCTGCGTCTCATAAGTGCTGACACCATTTTTGTGGCAAACAAAATCGGAGAAGTGGGCGTCAATCAGAGGTCTTGATCCTGGCTTATCATTCAGAACAGACGTGAACACTTAGGATGCGGTTCTTTGTACAGCCGAGTTTATTTTAAGCCGACTGAACCCTAAATTTCTCAAAGAAGAAGGTGAAATTCCCCGCCCGCCTCGCTTTGAGTCTTTAGTTTTATCACAGACGGATCAAAACAGCTAAAATAAGTCCGGCGCCTTCAGATGATCCGCTCCCAGCCTGCGAGGAGTCGCAAAGCTGCACAACAAACGGACACATTTGAACGCAGCACTCGCCCTGATGACAGATGGACTCTGATGGGCCAAGTGCTGATGATCAAGCTGACTCCTTTTCTCTTTTACTCCCTCATTCACTCCATCTCTCTCCATCTCCCACATCGGCCCAATCAGGCTAATGAGGCTCGCACTTCCTCCATCCCTTCCTGCTCGCTAAAGTGCCGATTGATCGGAGGGGTGGGAAAGCTTTTAACAAGGGAGGGGTGGGAGAGAAATAATTAGCACGAATGAGCTTTTTTGCTAACTCCTTCAGTTTGGCTTTTCTTTTTCTGTTTATTTACTGACCGGGACGACATTAGGGATTAACTCTCCAGGGGTACGTTAACTTCTTAATGTCAGGCTGTAAATCAATCTGCAGCTTGTAAACTGAGGTTTGTCTTTAAAGCCGATGTCTCACTCCTCTAAGGTCGCAGCCCTGCGATGGAGCGGAAATGGAAGCGGTGAAGAAAAAGGCGAGGGAAGGGAGAGGATGAAACTCGGGAGATTCTTCCATCTTCTCACTCAAATTGAGACACGAACTGGACATCTGAGCATCCAGCGGAAACTGGGGGCACTGAACCTTGAAAGCTCAGAATTTTCAGTGCACAGAGAGCATTAATGTCGCTGCCCAAATGACCAGTAAAAGTGCTCTTTCTGACAGTTGTACCATAATTAACTCGGACAGATCTGGACTGGAAAAAGTGGAGCAGCAGCACCGCCGAAATTCATGCTGCAGCCAATTCACAAAGCCGCTGCTGCCTCCAAACACCGCCCACGGCAAAGACACACATACAAGAGGACAGAGTGGACATAATAACACGACTTCGGAGCCATGATGAAAAGTACGAGAAACAAGCGTCTGAGTTAGAACAAGGCGAGGGTCAGCAGTGTGCCTGTTAACAAACCTCAAAACAAAGTACCAAGAAACCAGCTGAGACGAGCAGAAATCTACAGCTGAGCGTAAAAAAAGTCACAAACACTTTAAAAGCTACTTTTAAAGTGAAACTGAGCCTCATGGACCCTGATTCCTCTGAGAGTTAGCTCGTCCAAAGCCTTAGAGATAAGAAACACGCCCACAGCCTTTCATTTACTTTACCATCAAACATGAGCCACTTCAAGAGGGCGTGGAGCAGCAATTTTCTGTTCGCTTGATGTGTGTTTTTAAATCATAAAGATCAAGAGAAATTGCTGAAAACAGAGCGAGAGAAATCACCATGGCTTAAACATCAGCTCAGTGCAGAAGCATTAGCACTGTGCAGGGACCGTGGTAATTATAGCAAGTGTCTCCTTTGTGACAGGCCACTCGGCAACATTAAAGATTTAATAGTCATTTTCAATTTCACACCAATGAGTCTATAAAGACACTTTTTAAAATACACAGATCAATAGTGCATCCAAGTCTTCACGACACTGGAGATATTAAATATTTAAGCACATTTAAGATTGGGACAGCTTTGGCTGCACTTTAAATACACGAGATTTAAAAGGTCCTCAGATGTTTTTGTCACTGCTGGTTGTGGTTGTGATTCAAGGATGACACCCAGTGGATCTGCACTGATGCTTTAATCCATTTTTAGTCATTCAAAGGCTTTAAAATGCTGGGTCACACCTATAAAGCACGATGCTTTGTGTCAATCAACCTTTTATTTGATCAGTTTGGAGCTACTTTAAATCATCATCAAGCAAAAATGCTGAATTCTACTTGGTCCAGGTTGTAAAGTGTGAATATCCCTGCTTTTATCTACCTGACATGTAGATATATTTAAGGTTTGAGCTGTTGTTTGGATAAAACAAGTCATTGGTTAGTTTCCAGTTTGCCTGCGGCCAATCTCTGAATCCATCGTGTCCGGTTTAGCCAGCGGTTAGCGATAAATGACTTCCAGTCGAGACTTCCTTTTCCGTGCGCTGCATTGTTTACAGTCCACTTTGCAACTTAAGAAGTGACCGTATGTTCAGATCAAATGTGAAGCGAATTTCACCCCTCCAGACTTTGCATTGCTTGGTTCATTAAATCCCCCAAAGAAGCGCCCTGTCATCAGTTTCTACTACTACAAAATAACAACATCATGATGTAGATTTGTAAAAAGGTAAAAGTCGAGGAAGTCGGGAAATCTAAAAACTGAACAGCTTTCATGAGACAGCGTCAAGGGAAGATCTAGAACAGATTGTTAGCTGAACTTGCATGTAGTCTGTGTATAGAGATTAATAGGAAGGTAAATTGTTGTCAGATGCCTGCTGATGGGAGCTGGGATATCATTACGGCAGATTACCTTCCGCCTGCTTTTGCTCTCCACACGGACTGTTTTTCCTGCATACGCCGCAGCCTGCTGATACGTGATTGGTCAATATTACTTGGACTACAAGCGTACTACAAAGGGAAACCAGAACATTTCTATGTAGAATCTGTAAATAAAGATCAGCCTGCGACTAACCTCTCCAGTCATTTATTGTAGTTTCCTCATTTTTCAGCAGTGGTCCTCAGATCTTCCCATCATCCTCCAGTCACCTAATTTTACCCGCCCCTCATTGTCCTATCAGCTCGCTATGAATAAAGGTCACTGAGGGAATGTAGGCTTTGCTGTAGTGTCACTCATCCTATTACCCCTGCTGGCTTGTTGTGACTATTTGCTTTCCTTTATGGATCTCTTTACCTCCCTGCGCTCCCGCTTTTTTCCTCTATCGACTGACCACCAGTAGTGGAAACTAAAACATTTACATGAGTATTTTGCCCAAGTAGAGCTTTGAGACATCTGTCTTACACGTGTGTCTATATTTTATGGTGCTTTCTACCTCTACTCCAATACACCAATTCACTAAACATGATCAATTAAATTGATTTAAATCATAAACAGTATATAAAGTGGTTAAAATTAGCTTTAACTCAACCAGCAACAACATAGCAGTATGCTAACGCAACAACAAGTTTTTATACCTTTGATACATTTGATACATATAGTACATTCTGCAAAGAATACTTGAATGCAGGACTATTAATATTTTACTCTGTGGTGTAACTACACAAGTGAAAGATCTCAGTGTTTTTTTCCCATCACCCTGACTTTATTTTTCAGCTACATTTAATCTTTGTTTCAACTCAACCTGCCTGCCTGTCGAGTGGTAATGGAGTCCATGTCCAACGTGGCCTTGGGCTCTGGGGAAACTGATTAACAAATTGTACTTTTTTCTTGTATGTTTTCTACCAAACGATTCATCAATTAATCAACAAACATTCTGCACATGAAAGAGTAATGAAAATATCTTGCAGCCCTTCTTTCAGCGGTCTAACGCAGCAATGAAAGCAGCTGCTGCAGCACAGTAACATGTTCTCTGCTCAATATATAGCACTCTTATGAAATCTTCTATTCAGTTTCCTTAGTAGTTCAAAGGGATGTCTCGCTTCCTCTGTTTTATTGCCTTTTGCGAAGAAAAACTTCCTTTATGCTAAATAGAAAAACACAGGTGAACGTCTCCATTTGAAGGCTCGATGCTCACAGCTGTAATATGGTCTTGGTTTGTGCTACAGTGGAGAGGTGGTATGGTGCTACAGTGGTACAGTGGAGAGGTGGTGTAGTGCTACAGTGGTACAGTGTTACAGTGGAGAGGTGGTATGGTGCTACAGTGGTACAGTGGAGAGGTGGTGTAGTGCTACAGTGGTACAGTGTTACAGTGGAGAGGTGGTATGGTGCTACAGTGGTACAGTGGAGAGGTGGTGTAGTGCTACAGTGGTACAGTGTTACAGTGGAGAGGTGGTATGGTGCTAAAGTGGTACAGTGGAACAATGGAGAGGTGGTATGGTGCTACAGTGGTACAGTGGAACAATGGAGAGGTGGTATGGTGCTACAGTGGTACAGTGGAGAGGTGGTGTAGTGCTACAGTGCTACAGTGTTACAGTGGAGAGGTGGTATGGTGCTACAGTGCTACAGTGTTACAGTGGAGAGGTGGTATGGTGCTACAGTGGTACAGTGGAACAATGGAGAGGTGGTATGGTGCTACAGTGGTACAGTGGAGAGGTGGTATGGTGCTACAGTGGTACAGTGTTACAGTGGAGAGGTGGTATGGTGCTACAGTGGTACAGTGGAGAGGTGGTGTAGTGCTACAGTGGTACAGTGTTACAGTGGAGAGGTGGTATGGTGCTACAGTGGTACAGTGGAACAATGGAGAGGTGGTATGGTGCTACAGTGGTACAGTGGAACAATGGAGAGGTGGTATGGTGCTACAGTGGAACAATGGAGAGGTGGTATTATGCTACAGTGTTACAGTGGAGAGGTGGTATAGTGCTACAGTGTTACAGTGGAACAATGGAGAGGTGGTATAGTGCTACAGTGGTACAGTGGAGAAGTGGTGTAGTGCTACAGTGTTACAGTGGAACAATGGAGAGGTGGTATAGTGCTACAGTGGAACAATGGAGAGGCGGTATTATGCTACAGTGTTACAGTGGAGAGGTGGTATAGTGCTACAGTGTTACAGTGGAGAGGTGGTATAGTGCTACAGTGTTACAGTGTTACAGTGGAGAGGTGGTATAGTGCTACAGTGCTACAGTGGCACAGTGGAGAGGTGGTATAGTGCTACAGTGGCACAGTGGAGAGGTGGTATAGTGCTACAGTGGTAAAGTGTTACAGTGGAGAGGTGGTATAGTGCTACAGTGCTACAGTGGCACAGTGGAGAGGCGGTATTATGCTACAGTGTTACAGTGTTACAGTGGAGAGGTGGTATAGTGCTACAGTGCTACAGTGGCACAGTGGAGAGGCGGTATTATGCTACAGTGTTACAGTGGAGAGGTGGTATAGTGCTACAGTGTTACAGTGGAGAGGTGGTATAGTGCTACAGTGTTACAGTGTTACAGTGGAGAGGTGGTATAGTGCTACAGTGCTACAGTGGCACAGTGGAGAGGTGGTATAGTGCTACAGTGGCACAGTGGAGAGGTGGTATAGTGCTACAGTGGTAAAGTGGTACAGTGGAGAGGTGGTGTAGTGCTACAGTGTTACAGTGGAGAGGTGGTATAGTGGTACAGTGGAACAGTGGAGAGGTGGTATAGTGCTACAGTGTTACAATGGAGAGGTGGTATAGTGCTACAGTGTTACAGTGGAACAGTGGAGAGGTGGTATAGTGCTACAGTGGAACAGTGGAACAGTGGAGAGGTGGTATAGTGCTACAGTGGCACAGTGGAACAGTGGAGAGGTGGTATAGTGCTACAGTACTACAGTGGTACAGTGGAGAAGTGGTATAGTGCTACAGTGGCACAGTGGTACAGTGGAGAGGTGGTATAGTGCTACAGTACTACAGTGGTACAGTGGAGAGGTGGTATAGTGCTACAGTGGCACAGTGGTACAGTGGAGAGGTGGTCAAGGCAGCACTCAAGTTTTGACAGCCCATCATGTTCACTCTGTAACTGAACCAGCATGAGCAATGCCAATTTGCCTCTGTAAGTGCGTGTGTGTACAGACGTTTGACAGGCTTATTGTGAGAATGTGTCCATTAGCTCTGCTTCACAAAACACAAAGTCAGCGCGGTGGGGATACTGCTGAGGGAACTGGAGCAGAGGAGGTGTAGTTACTACGGCAGGGAGGAGGAGTGCAGCTCATGAGGGATCTGTATCCTCCTCTGCTTCATGGCAGCAACACATGATCTGGGGTACTTTAGGAGTAAACAATACGACTCTTTTCATATTAATATTTAGGAGAGTTTTTGCGATAAAGACACCATTATTGTATAGGCCTCCAAAATTGCCTATTATGTGGTATAAGGTATTGGCTATTCAGTCAATGCAAGTAATCCAATGCCATGACCAGACCCCAAAAACTCAAAAGGTTTCAGGTAAATTATCATGTATCGGAGTGGTATCAGAGGGGTACTCAAGGCCAATACTTAAGTCAAGGTATGAAAATCATTTTTAAAAAAAAGGAAAACATGTTATTGGAACAGAATGAGATTGGTTGCCAGAGCCCAAGTGAAAGACTTTTATTTTATCTTTCAGTGACGCCTCACTAATGCATCAAAACACACAGAAACACTCTGCAGTATCAGTATCAGTTTTTAGCCTTTCTTTGAGCAAACACGCATCTAAAATATTCGTCTGCCATGGCAAACTTGGTGTGACATTTTGCATCTTGAGATATGAGCCTGTCCTAAGAGGAGCTGACAGCAGCTGGAGGGTGTATGTATGGTAACTGCAGCACAGAGAGAGATATGGAGCACATACTGAGGGGATTCAGGGACCCCATCAGCAAGTGAAGTCTCCTGACAAGGCTTTCCATCACCTCCTCTGACCTGCTGTTACTACCAGGGAGGCCGGCTGGATCATAACAACACGCCTCTCCTGATTAAGACCTCGGATAAGTGTTCTGATGAAAACGTGCCAGTCATCTAAGGATGAAACGCAGCCTTGAAAACATTAATTCCTCTGGCATGAAAAAACACTACAGCTGGCTGCAACTTGATTATCCTCTAATAACTGCGACATCATGTACATACTTAAAACAAACAGACTATCAAGAGCTTAAGCCAAGAGACTGGAGCAGATACTGTAGCATTCAAAGTAGGTCTGTGACAAAAATCACTTAATCCTTGGCCTGATGCTGGAAAATCCCTTATAAAGTGGTTAAGCATGCAAAGATTCCCACTGTATGTCCTCTGTTCCTGTGTCAAATGAGCAAAATGCAGCTCAGGTGAAATCTGAAGAATAATTTTAGCCACTCTGAAGCAATTTACAACAACAAGTCAGGCCTGACAATCTTCCATACGCACTCTAGCAGCGTGTTGAAAGCAGGGATGTCTGCCAGGCTGATTCTGGCGCTAAGCACAGCGCTAAGCCCCATTGACAAAGCCAGCTAAGAATCAGCGAAGCCTTGCAGAAGGAGTGTGGCGCTGTGCCACTGAAGGCTAATGCTCTTGTTAGGGGCTCTACCTGCGGAGCCGAGGGTTCAACTGTTTTATCCTCTTAAAATCACCAAACAGGATCAGCAAGCAAACCCCTCTCACCTTTCTCCTCTAGCTGTTCTATCTGTCTGTCTGAATCCACTCATCCATGCCTTCCCAACGCCCCACTCCCCTCATCCTCCCTGACCCCACAACCCGCCCCGCTACAGCTATCGGTCATCATCAACCACCGACTTCCCTGGAATCAATAAAAGATGCTCCTCCGCTGGGTTGCATTTATATTGCGCCCGATGGAAGCATCCGAGCTCGAGAAACACGGATGTTTAATTATTGATGCTCCCATCCTCATACAGAGCATTGTAATAATGAAACATTAAGTTGGTATTGGGAGGTTTCTGCTGTACTCATGTGTTCAATTCAAGATAACTTGCATGCATAAGACATTTTCAGAAGAGTTGATCTTTACATCTTTTTACAGCAGGCTGTAGCTGCTGTGCCCCCTTGCATATAACCCCTTAAAACATAAAAAATGGTCCTACAACTAATAAATATAATAATGTAGTTAGTTTTAATTACTTTCATTATTAGTAGTTTGATTGCTATATTAAAAATAGTGGAAAAAAGAGCATTCATAATGTTTTCAGACAATGAATGTTTACTTCCATTTACCGTTCTGTTCTTGGTCTCCACCAGCTCCTGAGGGACATTTCTAGCTCTTCAGCTGTTAAATGCTCCACTGTGTTCACCAGCTAGTTTGCTAACTGCGTCCATCTGCCATTTGGTCACATGCAGGTAGAGTACAGTGGGTTTTAAGAGCTCTCACGTTGCAAACGGACACCCGCTGCTTGCAAGAGTGAAGCCATGAGAGTGGTCCAGAATAATAAAGGCGGGGGTCTGACGGCTAAACAACGAGATGCAAACTGGATATAAAGCACATTATCGCATTGTTTTCTTCTTCTTGTTTAAAACACTGTTATGATAAAAATATCGATTTAGACCTTGTGGGGATAAGAGCAGCCGTAGGGATGCACAAAGCTTTTTAATGAGCGTGTGACTATTGTTCTGGATCTCGTCTGTAACCTAAATTGATCTCGGGACCAGATATGTCAGGATATATCCGCCTCTGCTTCTCAATTTCCCAGTAAAAAACCTTGCCTACTGACCTAAATAAGAGTAGTTAAAGCTGATACAGTTAGTCAACTAATGAATTAGTTGATGGGCAGAGATTTAGTCTGCAACTTTATACATTTTACATTTGCTTTTTCCAGTTTCCCCAATGTGAGGATTTGCTGTGAGTTATTTGAATACATTTAAGCTTCAGACATAACAAGACATTTTAAGACATCACCTTGGATTCTGGGAAACTAGGATGGGCCTTTCTTGTTATTTTCTGACATTTTACAGACCATCATTAGTTGCAGGCCTGATGTTTGGACTCTGAAACTCGATGTGAAAAATTGGAGTTGTCTTAGATTCAAGGACAAGACATTAAATGTCTAAACACATTCAGCGCTGCAGCTGAGCCACAAAAACAACTGGAGCGAGGCAGCGAGGTACCATCGCTCGACGACTCCAGCGGCGGGAACGGCCGACGAGGCAGCCATCAAACATCTGTCAAGCAGTCAAGAAAAACTGTGTCAGACTGAAGATTGTTTTAAGACGGAGAGCCCGAGAGGACGGCATGGAAACTGTGAGCAGTCAGAGAAATACTGTCCACGGGCCCGAAACTGACTGTCTGACAGGAGAGAGCATAAAATGTGACTGACAAACTGAAGGAAGAAACAGCAGACACAGTTAACTGGCAACTTAATAACAAAAAGGAATCGTATTAATTCATTGATTTACTGTATTTGTTTACTTAAATGTGACATACATTTGCATACTCTGGACAGAGGAGGAGGTGCCCAGTCTGGCCAGGAATAACAAGCAGGTCCAATAACGAGGAAATAACCCAGACAGTCTTTATCCAGACTAGGATGCTGCAAAAATGGGCTCTGTTCTAATGAGAGTTGTCTTATTTTCAGGCTGATGTGTTAAAGTGTTTCCTTTGTTTTGAACTTGCTGTGGCTGATTTCCTCTGCTTGATTGTGTCATTTGAGTTTGAGCCGACTCTGCTCCTGACCTTCGATTTGAAAACACATCCAGCCTTTTATTATTTTTTCCGCTGAGTGGAGCTTCAGGCTTTGATCAGCATCTAAAGTTAATTCCGTGAATGTTACACAGCTTTTCAAGTATGCCATTAGTCACCACCAGCTTTTTTGTGCTTTCAATTTCCAGACTTCACTGAAGAAAAGATTGTCCTTCTGAACAGGTTTCCTTTAGAAAAACCTGAGTCACAGTGAAGCCACACTAGCGGTTAAACAACAGCGCATTTGTTAGGAGGTGAGATATGAAGTGCTGCTACCTTCACCGTACTCTCTGACCCTATCCATCCTACCTGTCTCTCAGCTTTCTGCCCTGCTATCCATCTTTTCATGTCCATGTGAGCTTTTTCTAGGTTTGTTATCGGAGTGGAACTTACAGTCGAGTCTACAGTCGCTCTCTCTTTCATCCCGTCTGTCACCTGCGGGCTTGAAAAACTATTGGCTCTAATCTTGTATCTCTCAGCTGTTGCAGCAGTGAGTGTGTTTCCAACACCAACCAACAGCTTTATCTCTGACCTGCAGAGGAAAACCTGGGAGACCGTATCTCATGCACACACACATGATAGGACACCTGCACACAAAGCACATGCTAAAGTACACAGCTCACACACGGCCCCGCCAGACATCGTGCTGCAGGTTTATGTGTGTCTATTTGTGGCACAGGCAGGTGCAGCTGTACACAGGTGTGCACGGGCAGACATACATGACTGTAATCTCACAATCCAAACACGTGTGCAAGGTGACAAACACACACACGCACACACAGACTCGCAGCAAGCAGAAATTCTGAGGATGACAAGTGGTTCCACTCTTAAGACTGAGATAGGAGCTGAATATTCTTTATCACTTGTTCAGCTTAATTTTAGGGAGAGTTTTTTATAGTCTAGCCTGAAAGATTTATCAGCCGACTGTCGCTGCGTTTATTCTCACACAACGAGTTAGCTGGGCTGGGAAACAAGGATACAACACAAGAATACTAAGAGAACTCATATGTCCAGTTTTTAAATCTCTTTAAATATAATTGTGGGAGAAAAAGGCCAAAATAAATGCCATTTAATGGCGAACAGGATGGACACTTTGGGCTGAATGCAAGTGCAGGAATGGAAATGAGGAATAAAAGTTTCGCGGGTGAAAATGCAGCTCAGTGGAGCTCAGCAAATTTGCATTTAATCAATTTGAAAAAAGGTTTTAATGCAAAGTTAGTTGCCGAGACGTCGTATTCGCACATGCGCACGCTCGCACACATACACACACTCCGAGAACTCATCACTCCAACGCCATTTCATTGTGCAATCCATCTTAATCAGCTAGCCCATCAGAGACAATATATCCTCCCCTCCATCTCTCTCTCCTTCTCCGGACGGAGTGATTGAGGGGTGTAAAGAGGAGGATGTTTCTGCCCGCCGTCTCCTCCCCCACCACACCCCACCCTCCGCCTCCTCCTCACCGGGACGGCTCTTAAGTGCTTGTGGGTTTTTATGTTTGTAGTGTTTTATAGGAGTGGGCAGGAGCCAGGGGCTGTAAAAGTGTGGAAGGAAGGAGGGAGGGGGAGGAGAAGAGGAGGAGAAGGAGGAGGAGTGAAGAGTTACTGTAAATCCAATCTTTATTGAGAGCGACACGAACGACAAACAGCGGCCGCTCAGCCTCCCTGCAACGCCCTGCTTACCTGATCAATCAGGGCCGACTGAAGAAAGGAGGGCCGAGTTTCATCTGTTAATTCTGTGTTTGAAATCACAAATGTGTGCACGTCTCATTATGCAAACATCCATGAGTGTGTTTTTATACGTCTGCAGTCAATTACTAACAACCAGCCAGGTCCTGAAGCCCCCCGCCTAACCTGCCTACTAGTCTGCCAGTGCAGCGTATAATTGGCCACAGTTGGCTTCAATTGAATGTTTTGCTGCTTTAGGGGCTAAATGATTCTTCAAGGCCTTTCAGAGCAGCCAGAGAGAAGACACAACACTCCCCTCCGCATGTCAAAAACCACAGGCTGCTGTCTAACGCCGAAGCTCTTAAAATCTGTAACAGGAGAATCATTTTGGCAGCAATTTTCCAAATGAGCGTAACTAACTGTCTCAGTTGTAATTGCTCCGGTGTCCCTGGATGTCGGCTCTCTTTTGTTTTAACTTCCCATCCAGTGCGACTCACATCACTCACAGCCTCTTAGTCAATCAGTTAGTCATCGGCCGGAAAGGTCAGCTGCTTAGTCGACAAAATGACCACAGAGACAGGCGGCAGGCCAGCCGATCAGTCACACAGAGAAGAATGATCGGACTCCACAGCCCAAAACCCCTCTGTGGATACCCCGTACCTGCTTGTTGCCATGGCAATGCAGTATGAGGCTTCAATACAAGCCTGTGTCCCCTCCCTGCCTCTCTTTTATCCTCTTTTCTCTCCTCCTCCAGACTCTACCCTCGCTTTTTGTCAGTCGGCGTGCTGACTCGCTCTCACGCTCCGTCTCTCAGTCATGTTTCCTCTGGCGCTGTTGTGTTTTTCAGCCTCCCCTCCCTCACCTTCCCTCGTCCTCTCTGCTAAATGGCACTTTACTAGCTGTTTCCTCTTGTTAACTCCGTGCTGCTTTGCATGGTGCGACTCTGTAAAAGCTCTAGTAAAAAACGCGAAGTCGCCTCTACAAAACACACAGAGGCACAAATTAAAATGACTTCCTGCATACACACACATAATTACTCAAACATTTGTCGGCAGATGCATGCATGAATGCTCGTAAGCACACACACCAGCAGTAAATGAGAGTCAACGATCAACATATTCAGTGGATGCTGGCACAGCGTACACCTGCTGACAGTCAGCTGCCAATGAGCATCTATCATTTTCTGCTAAAGCCTCATCATCAAGCATCATTTAGGCTTGCTGGCCTGCCTTTCTCTCCCCTGTTAAACCGCCCGTGCCAAGACTCCGATTCAATTTCCCCCCAATGCCCAAACAGCCCCGTGGGAAAAGGTCTCAAGTAAATGAACTGGCTTTGAGCTCCATCTAATGGTCACTGGGAAAACTCTGATCCTGCTTGTGTGTGCTGGAAATCAAGTGGGCTGAATGTTACATATGTCTAAACTAAAAATGGATTTTTATAAAGATTTCTTACAAGGTAAGAGAAATATTTATATTAATCAAAAATACTTCATTTATCCTCAAGGGGAAATTTGTGCGTTGCAGTTGCTCAATACAAACTAGAAGCATGAAGAAATATAGAAAATATAATTAGAGTAAAACTATGTAAAATGTGTTAATTATATACTGGGAAATATATAGACAATTGATACAACACTTAAATAATCAACAGGTTAATGCATTATAAACTAATGAGTAGTGGCAGCACGAGCATTACTTAAAACAATCAGAGGTTTGTTCGGTTGTGTAAAAGATCTAGTGTCGCCAAATCAAACCGCTAGAGGAGACCACAGACTGTATAAAAAGATGGACAGCATGACAGCTCCCTAAAAGTGAAGCCAAAACATTTCGAGCGCCCCCTGTTGACTGGCTGCAGTATAGGTCATAAAGCCCGCCTCCTCCATGTTAACAGATGGGACATGAGTCAAACTATAAAATCAAAATACACGCCAAATACATTTTTCTCAAACATGGTTTCTGTCATTATAGTTAGTTCTTATCATGCTGATTCACGTCCATGTGTTCATTTCACATCTGACAAGTTTATGTTAATTAGTTATTTGGTGCTGTAAAATGGATGATTGACAGCTCTGTTGACCAATAAGGCTACTGCAGCCGATCTGTTCCGGATTAGCAGAGCAGAGGAGGAACGGCGAAACGTAACTAAAATAATCGCTACAGTCATTGAAGTTTCCATATCTGTGAACGTTAACCTCAGACCAACACAACGAAGCTGTTCTGCTGTTAAACACGCCGGCGTGCAGGATCCTTGCTGTTTTTTCAGTAAGGTAAGGGTGCGTTTGGTTAGCGGAAGTGGCTACGGCAGCGTCACCCGCCGATCTATACTGCAAAACTCTGGCTCCAAATGACGTCACAATCGCAAGCTGGCAGCGCCTATCACCGGGGGTATTTTGGCATCCATTCCATACAATGAGAGCAGATGGAGAAGCGTCGTCCATCTATATATACGCAGTCATGCGAGAAGACGACATCAACAGGACAACATAATGAATATGTGCAGTGCCCTTAATAGAACCAAACGCATCATTTAGACATGCAGTATGTCCTCATCGTTGTCCATTTGAATATGTTACTATTACTAAGATATATACCAGTACTAACACACTGTATTTATATTCATAACAATATCTATTTCACTGTGTGTCCACACTGGATCAGCACACAGCCTCTTATAAACCACAGTCATACGCAGCACACCTGCCTTTGCAGTCTTGTTCGTCTCATGTATGTTGGTTTGTTGTCTGTTTATGAAGTTGTAATGTGCACTATTATTTTTTAGCACCTGGTCCAATTAAAAAGGCATTTCGTTCATCTGTATACCCTGGATTTGGATGAATAGAAATAAAGTTTACTGGACTTGGTCATTTACCAAATAAAACTATGGTGAGCTATTTTTGCAGATGTTCCAAGTTTTTGGACCAAATTCTGCCATCACAAACGCCAGCTATCACTAGACTTTATATAAGGAGTTGGAATTGGTCTTTAAAAGTCCCATCAGTGTAACTCTGTTCAATTTACATAATTCAATTTCAAAGGATTCTGTTCATAATCTGTTTTGTACGACTGAGGCTTCACAGAAAAAGCGAGCTCTACTTTCAGGTTTCCTCCTTTTGAAGTTTTCAGGGAGACCGTCAGCAAAACTCCTGATTCTACACCTTTTTGTTGTTCTTGTATTGTCGTGTGCCGTGTGAACACGACCTCACAGAAAACTTCACAGTACAAACATGTTGGTAAGTATATTTAAGCCTGTAGCCGTCCCTCCCACACACAGAGAAAGCATCATTGCCATTATCACAAGCTGTTCTGTGCTACATTTCTGTACAGTTCTTGCTGATGGATGCACAAACAGACTGGAGGCTGCGCTCAGTGTTTTAATCCATAATCCTCTCTCATATTCCCCACTGGTGCCTCTTCTTTGTATTGTTCATATGCATTTACCTGTTTATGCATGCTTTTTTTTCCTGCTGATTAATGTTGTTCCAAACAGACAAATGAAACAAAATTATGTTTTAGTGACACACATACCTGCATTGACGATAGCATCTATCTCCAGCTTGGTGATGTCGCCGCTGTAGAGGGAAATCTTCTGGTCGAACTTTTCATTCTTCGGGTACCGAGGTTTCCCAGAACCACCTGATAAGAGGACAAACACACACACACACTGTAAGTTCAGTGTGAGGATCAGTTTTATTTACTTGGTAAATTACGCTTCTTATACCCTTGTCTATTCTGGAACATTTCAAATAGATCAAAGCTTCTGATATGTGACAATGTATGTTTTACTAATTTGTGTATCTTCATCTTGTCGTTTCTGTGTGTTTAATTTTGCTGTTGTGTGTATGTATGAGAAGCTCATATTACACATATTTCAAAAAGCTGCTTCAAACTCTCTTCAAATTTTTATGTGTAAATAAAAAACTATTGATTTCTCTGCCTCCTTCCCAGAAAGGCTCAGCCCCACATGAGCTGGACAGTGACTTTGACTGATGTCGGGTGTCTGACCTGCAGTGGGAGTCCACACAGGGACGTCGTCTAGTGGCACAGAGCTGGAAGTCCTGTAGTACTGACGCCTGTCCTTCACAGGCAGAGACAGCAAGACCTCTGAGAAGGAGAAGGGAGGAGAAAGAAGACAGTTAATAATGTGTTAGGTAGATATATTTTACTTTATATCTATTTTAAGGATCAGAGAAACGTGTTAATTTGAGCATACTAGATTGACAGCAAAATACTATTGTGTTCGGTCAAAGCATCACTTCCCTGGTTACTGTTTTTTTTAGCATGACTATATTTATTCAATATATGCTAGGCAATATCTAAAACTGAATGATGTACTTGCTTTTCTTCATTTGTTTACAATTCTAATGGTTCTGTTGGTCAATTAAAATATAACTTCAAGGCAAGTTAATTATTAAAAGTTAACATTAGTAGCAGTGGTAATGTATTTAAAAGATTTCTATGGAGACATAGCCTATATCATGGTTTTATACATTTTGAATGTTGAGTTTATAGTGTGCTTATTCTACTTTGATGTTATAGGACAAAGTATTATACTTAATTAAGTCTGTCAGATTTAATAGTTCGTTAATACTATTTGCTTTGCTGTAATAATTGTTTGGTATCATGATCATCCATTTTTTAGCATATAGAATTCCGGATCAGTTCCACATCTGTCAGCCAGTGACTGACAGCTAGACAGGTGTTTGGATCATGTGACAACATACACGTTTTTTGTGGGCAAAGCACACTGCAGAGGAGCTTTGGTAAAATTTATTTTAAAACTCTTCTCGGCCTCTGTAGAACAGTCTCACCCTTTGTCTCCTTCCAGTCCCCCTCGTCGGAGTTAAGGTTAACTTTCTGGGCCATGGCAGTGAGGGTTCCGGTGTGGAGAGACTGGACCAGAGCGGCTGTGCTCACTCCGAGGGCGGCACCGAGCGCGAGCTTACCCAACCAGCCTCTCCTCCCACGGGGTGAGGAGGAACCGGTCCCCTGGCTTGACTTCCAAAGTGCTGCTGTCGTTGTTGAAAACCTCTCAGCTCGGAGGGCAGCTTTAATATGGCCGCGGGCAGGACTTGTTGCTGGCTTCCCTCCAAGCTGGGGGCTTCCAGGAGTCAGAAAGTGTTTGAACTTGACACCGGCTCCCTGGAAGTTAGCACGGACACGGTGCAGAGGGCCGGTGTTCAAAGGGGCTCTGATGTGTGAAAACAGAGCTGATATTTGCTGTGCCATGTCTGAGTGACAGCGAGGGGTCTAACGGTTCGTGTTACTACAACTTCACAGAGACCAGTGCCCGCTAAACAGTGGTACAGTTTCGCTTTCGATACTTTTACAGGGAACCTAAGCAGTCAGGACTCGTGCCATTTTTGTTTTGGACGTTAACGTGTGGAATGTACCATTTATAAGGGGGTGCCTAGCGACTATCGCTTAACGACAAACTTAAAAACATTGTCAGTATGCTTAAATATGGTGTTCATCGCCAACAGCAACTTCTTAAATTCATACACAATGGAAATGGAATACGAAATACAATGTTTTGCTCTAGTTTCAGTCTCAAGACAAGTGTAAAACCCCGACTCACATGGCATGGGAAAGCCGAAGCCTAACACCACAATCTCACGCCCCCTTCAGGACTGTCGGAAATATTGGAGTTCCATGATTACAGCACACTGGAAGACAAAACAAATGAGGATAGTTTAATATAACATGCGTGGATTGTGCTTGGGGCTGTTTTAATTATCATGAAAGTTAATCATACATCCTCTGTAGAGAACAGGACGTCTGCGGAATATAATAATACCATCACAGATTATAATGATATAATCCTTGCCAACATTTCTGCGAGACGAGATCGCTGTGCTTGATTTCACGTTGCCTGTAAATGTCACTCAATTCAATTTTGTTTGAAGATCTACTATAGTAGTATAGTTTTTCATTTGTTTTCATACAAACCGTTAGGGTCAGATTGACATTTGAAAGTCAAATTACTTTTCCCCTAATCAAACCAGTGAACGGACCCTCCAAAATAGGCTATTATATCATACAGCATTAAAGCTTTTGTCATTGTAGAAAAAATTGTATTTGCTTTCATAGGGGTGTCCCTAATTATTCTCAACTTTGCATCTGACAAGTCAACATCAAATGCAAAGCAGTGTGTGTGTGTGTGTGTGTGTGTGTGTGTGTGTGTGTGTGTGTGTGTGTGTGTGTGCGTGGCATTTAATATCTCATATCTAGTCTTCCACATATGCTACATTCACATGCACGCACACACACCCACACGTTGTCTGTGCATCTCTAACACAGCTTGTCAGTCAAAAAACTTGAACCCTTTTCACATTTCCGCCTGGCGGAAACTGACAAAAAAAGGAACCAGCCTTTCTTGACAGAAGTGACACCAGCAGCACAGCTACACAGACCACAACCTGCCCAGCCCGAGAGAGGAGAAACTGCTGCACTCTTTTCACAGAAAACCTGAGAAACTTCTTCAGAGATCTGACAGAGGAGCAGGGGTCACAGAGTTTCCATCTAACCGACCTTTGGACAGAGAAGACTGACGGTATTGTCTTTTATAGTGTGTGTGTCTGTGTGTGACGGCATGAGAGGAAGGGCGAAAACAAGAACAGAGAGAGAGTAGGGGCAGGGTGTGAATGTGTGAGGCTTTTGTATATAATGTGGGGTCAATTTTAAGGTCACATCAGTTGGCAAAATTTAATGTAAGAAGGAAACTAGTCACAGATGAAAACTTATACTAACAAAGTCCAAATTTACAGAGTTTGGGCCTCCAAAAGGGGAAAGGCCCGGCATGTCACCTTTTCATCATTACAGAAATATGAGGCTAATAAACACATTTTAATCCTAAAATGTAATATTTTTGGGATCAGCTTAAACTTGCATACACATGCAGTGGGCTGCTGTATTGTCATTGGCTGAACATCTCACCCTGAGCGGGTCAGAAAGCGGAAGTGTCTGAGCCTAGTGATAGTTCAGTCAGAAACAGGAAGTGTTCATCAAACTGGACATGTTGCCGGAATCAACTCATCAAATGTCTGTGTGTGTGTATTTGTGTCAGTGCTACTCAGTATCATGTGATATTAAACCATAAGTTTTAGTCTGATTGGCTGTTGTATGAACCTCTCTTTGTGTCATTTGACATCTGAAATGTTCTAGAAATCTAAAGCAAGTTTTGTATTATCCAATCTATGAAGTTTTGTCATTAAAATGCTTTTATTAGTTATCTTATGTTTCACACTCCTTTCACATCAGATTCCTTCTTAAAAGTTAATTTAAGATGCCTGTTTGTCATTTTTATGTACTGATATGTAATGTTATTCTGAAATGTGATGTCATGTTTCATCAAAAAGTATCAGTTCTTACTTGTGACATGTATAGCTCTCTAGAATAATAATTGCTTAAACACACAGCAAGGCATTATGATGCATCTGAACATTTTTTTTCTTCTCAGACCTGAAGAGAGTGAGAGTGAGAGTGTTGAAAATGATAGATAGAATAATCTCGCTGAAGTGAATCATCTTGCTCGTCGTTTTGTCCTTGGCTGCTTTGCCTGAGCTGTCACACGTTTGTGCTACACAATTACATTCTTCACACTCAATAGATTATTTAAAGACCATTTGTTGAGAGGCTTTTCATAACAATGTGTTAGCAGTGTAGCAGTGTTAGTTAATCATTTCATTCACTCTCTCTATTTTTCTTCCCTGCTTTCCTCTCCTGTCTTGACATCTGTCTACTCTCCTCTGTCAGATCTTCTCTCTCTCCCAGTATGGCGGCATGGGACCTGTCAGTCACAGTGGAGGACCTGGGCCCTGATGCCCCACCTGTCACCCTCAGCGTGGCCTCTGACCTCCACGTCGGAGGGGTTATCCTAAAGCTGGTGGAAAAGACACGTGGGTCACCGTCTGTCTGCCTCAGTTTGTCTCAGTCTTTGTCTCAGTCACAGTACACAGACTAAAAATAGTTACATAATCTGCATGGACATAATGTTCTCTTTTGAAGAAAATGCAGGTGACTTATCCACTAAAAACACTGTCACTGTTTTCCAGACGAAATCATCCATTACACTACTTTGTAGTCACTGCCTGAATACTTAGAAGTAGCACAGTAGCACCGCAAGGCACTTCATGTTACCGTCTATGCATACAGTACAATCTATGTTAACATTTGAAATGGGACTACTACAGATACAGTTTCCAATATTAAAAACATAAAGAGACGAACAATAACATATGACCCTGACGTGATTTGAACACGCAACCTTCTGATCTGGAGTCAGACGCGCTACCGTTGCGCCACAGAGTCTACATACAACCTCACCGTGTATCATCTAACTATAGTATCATTGACATTCCCTGCGACGGTGAAAAAAGCAGCTAATAGTTTATAAAATATAATGTACAGGAAAACTCGAAACATTGCTTTAATGATTAAAGAAGACACATTTAGACTTCACACATCGGTGCTTTATAATAAAGGATGTAAAGTCTGTTTGTGCGTCTTCTGCAGAGATCAAGCGGGACTGGTCGGACCATGCTCTGTGGTGGGACCAGAAGCAGCACTGGCTGCTGCGGACAGCCTGGACTCTGGAGAAATACGGCATCCACGCCGACGCCCGGTTGCTCTTCATGCCCCAACACAGGCCAATGAAGCTGGGTCTGCCAAACGGCATCACCCTGAGGCTGAAGGCCTGCTTCTCCAACCCCGTCTTCCGTACTGTGATGGGCGTCTGCAGACTGCTCAGTGAGTCTCGGCCCTCTGTATGCCTCTTTTCTTTCATTCTTTCTTTCCTTCTTCGTTTCTGTATTTCCATCCCACCTTTTTACTTTCTTTAGTTTGTTTTTTTTCTTTTTGTCTGTCATGGCTAGTGTGACAAGGACAACAGGAATAGGACCCAAACACAGATAAAGGATGAAGAGATGGTGCAGGAAAACAATTTATTCACAGAAAAACAGAGTACAGGGACCCAGAAAACTAGTATTGGACTCGAAGCCATGTTAACAAGCAACACTGTCAAGTGTCAGAGTAACAAAGGATCTGGACAGATATGTGGTAATATATCTGAAAAGTAGATAAAAGGTCAGGGGGATCTGGTGGATGGGTGAAGAATGGCAAGGGACTACTTACTTTTCTTTTAGTTTCTTGTTGTTTCTTTTTATTATATCCTTTGTTCATTCCATCTTTCTTTGATACAGTATTTCCTTTCTACATCTATTCTCATCACCTCTTGGTTTTTTAAATAACTCTATTTCTATTTATTTTCATGAACAAAGAGGAAGTTTGACCCTGACCTGATTGGTACACTAAATCTTCTGATCTGGTGTTAAGTGGGCTACCGCTGTTTGCCACAGATTCACTATTTTAAGGAGTGCAAAAGTCAGCTGATCAGCTGACAAACAAAAAGTAGGAGGAGAGTTAAATTTAAAAAAAAAAAATCATAAATACATTATGACTTATAAAGTTGTGGGAATACGTTTTGGCTGTGAACAAAGCTTGTTGCAAATGCATTGCTACTTTGATAGCACCGCTTACGTTGATCTTAAGGTCATTAGAACATTCAGCCATCTAAGCAATAGCAAGACACACTCCCATTAAACCACACTGTTTGATAGCGCAGCTTGGTTCTCTGATCAACAGATACCTTTAGATAAGATATGTGCTTCCAGCTGAGCTTGACAAGATCAGATGTGCTACCATCGCACCAGTAATTGGACTTTTTATCAGATGACAAACCGGTTTTGGGCGGTTAGATTGAAAAAAAATTATTTTGATTTCCTGTTGAAGAATGGTTCAATTAAATCCTCTTATACTTACAACACAATGATTGAGTAGCTTGAATTTTAGCTAATAACCTGAGTACTTAAAGAGAATGCAACATAAACTTTATAGTTATTGGGTCATATGTCTTTGCATTTTTAGCACAGCTTATTCGAGAGAAAGATTGAGTAAACTGATCAAAATCTGGATGTGTAATTTAGTTCACCAGCTGTCCTTCTATATATTGATTCTGTCAGTATTATAGCTGTCAGTCTGTCTGTCAATCAGTCTGTTTAATAGAGCTTATTACTTCAGCATTCATTTCCTCCCTGTTATCAACACAGATATCCGTCACCCTGAGGAAATGTCGCTCCTTCGGCCTGTAGAGGAGAAGAAGAAGAAGAAAGACAAAGACGCAGCTGTGGAGATCTACGACCTGACCGAGGTGCCGCTCTCCTCGGGTACCCTCATCACACTTCATTCACACGCTTTATAACTGGTGGTTCTTGATAAAAAAAAAGAGAAATTGAGCAATCAAACTTTTATCATAAAGTGCATTCCCTGTACAATTTGACCACCACCCTTCTACGTCTTCTTGGCAGCATCCCGGCCCAGCCTGTATAACGGCATGCCAGCTCACTTTGCTGACTCACCTCAGATGGAGGCCATCTACAAGATGCTGTCAGTCACCCAACCTCCCCCCGCCCCTGAGGTCATAACCAAGCAGTACCGGCCAGCCAGTGTGGTGGACAAGGCCCACATCAACGGCAGGTATGCATCTACACATATTGGTGTGTTAAACCCTATTTTATTTATAGTCTAGAATACGATACCATCACAATGAGGAGCTGTGGCGTTTAAGACAAGAACACTTTTACACGCCACAGTCCAACAGTTTTGCTGTTCAAACACATATTATATATTACAGCAGTGTTTCTCTCTCTTTATATCTGAAGGTAACCACAGAGATTTTAGCTCTTACCCTTAATAGAAATCATAACTTGTAATATTAGTAGAAGCGTAGCTGTTACAAATAACATTACCAGTAGCCATAACCTTGTGTCAGTAAGCCTGCATGCACAAGGACTCTGAAATGGAAGCAGCTAAGTGGAATCCAGCCAACATTACTTTTATGAACACCTGAGCACCTGTACTACTGTGTTATGTCCAGATGTCTGCTGTAAAAGAGGCCTGTTGAAACGGATGACGTAATCTAGTTTGATATATCTCCCTCTGATAAGAACACTGTGTTCATACTGTATATAGTAGCTCACACAGGTGCATGTTGTTTAGCTAATTAGAGCAGAGAATGACAGCTCGTGCAGACCAGTTACCCTGGAGACATGTTGGATCTGTGGCTATGGAGCTGAAGGAAGCAGGTTCAGACTTTGTCGCAGGAAACTGTAATTCGGTTGACAAATATTCTCTCTTTGGTCAGCACTTACTATAACGTAAGCTGGGTTATTCTACACCCTACGCTCACAGGTGTATGGTGTTAAGAGAATGAAATGCACCCCCAAGAAAGACTTTGAGTTAGATTCAGTTCAGCTAAAGCAGCTGCCTCCTTACTGTGAGGTATGGAGTTCAATCCAGCTCTGTCTTATATGCTGTTGGTTGATAAAGATACGTCTACCGCCGCTCTATGATTGGAATATAATTGGAGCTTTTTGAAGGGTTTCAGGCTTCATGATATCCTCTGAAGCGCTGCCATTCCAGCTTTAATGAGCACCCTCCAGTTATATTCAGGAAAATTAGCTTTTTCCATTTTCATTCTCTTTGTACTTTGTCTTTATCACTTTCTCATATTCAAGCTCAAATCTGCTTTAAACTTGAGCTGATTGTCCTGTAATAGACATTGTTTCAAGAGCAAGAAACGCAATGATTTTAAACATGAGATAATCAGAAGTTATAACTGCTCATTAGCATTATTACTCATTAACATTGAGAAGTCAAATGGAACATATATCTATACATTCATGTATGACAGAGAACATGGGGCCTTTCAGGTGTTTGACAATGTAGAAAACTCAATAAATACATTTACATTCTTTCATTTGTTACATATAAAACATTTATCCGTTCCCTCTCAGGTGGTTGGACTCGTCCCGGTGTCTAATGCAGCAGGGCGTCCAAGAAAATGACTGTCTCTGGCTTCGCTTCAAATACTTCTCCTTCTATGACATAGAGCCCAAGGTGTGTGTGTGTGTGCTTATGTGCAAATGCTGTTTTAAAATATGCAGTATGTGAGTATGTTTGGAATTGAATATTCCCTTGATTTCCCTCCATCTCTGACCGTGCAGTACGATGCTGTGCGTCTGAGCCAGCTGTACGAGCAGGCGCGCTGGGCCATCCTGCTGGAGGACATCGACTGCACCGAGGAGGAGATGATGCTGTTTGGAGCTCTGCAGGTACAAAACTCTGCTGCTGCTGAAGCAAGTAAATGTGTGAGGCAGCAGGGCTGAAAAAACATATGAAACTGCATGTTGAAAATAGAGCATAGAAAGTGGACTTTTACCTCTATTTTTACATGTTACATGTTACTGGATCTTAAAAGTTCCCCTATTTTGATGCAAATATTGCCAAAAATATATGATCACTATGAGAAATGATAATTTGTCAAGACAGGTTAAAAATAAAAATCTATCTTTTACAGAAGTCTATTTAAGAGTATGATAAATACATCACTGGACTGGAAACGCTCTGCATGTTTAACTTGTTAGCAAAAGAAAAGCTTGTTGTCACCTTTGCCCACTTAATTCATACTGAATTATTTGATAAATGAATACAGGAACATTTATAATCTAAGCTACAATACTGCAAAACCATGACTGGTTCAAAACAGAATATTTTAAGGACTGTCCTTCAAGAATAAGAATCCAAATTCCCCCCAAAAAGTTGTGTTTTTTGGCTTCAGATTGGAAACTGTGACTTCCTTGAGTAGTCATGTATATGTATATATTAGCAGACCACATTAATTAGGACCTTGGACTGGAATCTAGTTCAACTTTGTCTTTATTTCTTTTAATTTCCTTCCTTAAAAGGACTAAAAGCAAATAGTATCCAGTTGACACAGCTAACAACAGCTCACATTTCAATTTTCTATATTCCAACTCCTGCAGTACCACATCAGTAAGGTGTCTCAGTCGGAGCCCCAGATGCTCAGCTCCAGTGCAGCCATGGACAACCTGGAGTCGGCCCTGCAGTCCCTGGAGGCCAAGATGGAGGGAGAGAGCAGCTCTGCATCCGAGATGCTGGTCAGACATTTTTATATGTTACTGTGTCACTGAGAGTCAGCTGGTGTCAGGATCACGGATGTCCAACCTGACTCCTGACAGATGTGGCTGACACTGACTCGACACATTGTTTGCGGTTAAACCTCAACAGCACCTGCACCTTCTTTGATCTGATTATCTTTAGGGACTCAACATTTTACAGTTTACTTGAAAGACAATGTAAAAGAACCAAGTAGGGATATAATACAGAAGGAACCAAAGTTAATCCAAACTATACATTGCTAAGGAGACAAGAGAATATTATGCTTTCCTCCACTGAAAAATGTCCTTGTCTGTTATTCAGGATACCATGACTGCACCCGAACTCAACGACTATCTGAAGATATTCAGGTGAGATTTAATGCAATCACCCATCCGCATCAGCAGAACTTAAAACAACTAAAAAATGTTCCTTCAACCAATAAGTGACATCTTTTAAGTTCTGGTTAACTGAGAGATATTATTGTTTGTTTCAGGCCAAAGAGGCTGACACTGAAGGGATATAAGCAGTACTGGTTCAAGTTCCAGGACACGTCCATCTGTTACTTTAAGAGCAAAGAGGAGAGCATCGGAGAGCCCATTCAACATATTAACCTCAAAGGTACTAAATATATCACTGTATTTGTCATTCTAATGATATTTCCCCGCTGTCACCAATCATTTCCTCAGTTATTGAGTAGCACCATTGCATGCTACAGTATAACGTAAAGCTTACAGAGCAGCCTCCTTGGTCAGGAGATCAGTGCTGTGAACTGCTTAAAGGCTCTTTTTAAAATAAACAAGATTCTGGCCTCAAAAAAAAGAAGTGAAGCATTAATTAAAGAGAAAATAACACTGATGTGAGTGACGACAAAAATACAGGAAATGAACAGTAAGCATGAGTCAGCTTTCACAGAAGTCTAACTGGTCGCTTTCCAATCTTCTCCTCCCATGCTTAATTTCTTTTCTTCAAGTCAAATTTCTGCATTGGATGTTGTGTTAATTATTTTTCCCTGCACACAGGATGTGAAGTGGCTCCGGAGGTGAATGTGGCGGCGCAAAAGTTCCTCATTAGACTCCTGATTCCAGCGCCTGAGGGCATGAACGAGGTCTATCTGCGCTGTGAAAACGTGAGGCCACACACACATTTCTCATCATCTCTGCATGTGACGTCTTTAACATCACCGCTTTCACGATCTCACCTCTCTGACGCTCCCTCTCTCTCTCTGCTCTGTGTCTTTGTCTCTCGCCCTCCAGGAGCAGCAGTATGCTCAGTGGATGGCTGCGTGTCGACTGGGCTCCAAAGGGAAGACTCTGGCCGATAGCACCTACGAGAGCGAGATCCAGAGCATAGGCTCCTTCCTGGCTATGCAAAAGACCAGCTCCGGTTCCCATGGCAACGCAACTGCCAATGAGGAAAGCATCAATACTCACAGTCTGGTGTCGCCGCGATATCATAAGAAGTACAAAACCAAACAGGTACATTGAGGTGTAATTTGTGCAGACACGAAAGAATAATGATAGCAAAGGTTTGTCTCATATTTTCAGCAGATTTAACACCAATCTTTAATTAAGCAATGAGTCAAACTACCGACTGAAAATTCTGCTCATTTTGTGCTGACGACAGCAAAATTCTAATTACATCTGACCTTTGACCTTGTGCTTGCCCCTCCAGCTGACCCCTCGTATCCTGGACGCGTACCAGAACGTGGCTCAGCTCTCTCTGACAGACGCAGTGATGCGCTTCCTGCAGATCTGGCAGGCCCTGCCCGACTTTGGCCTCTCCTACTTCGTTGTCAGGTGAAGTTTAATAGTTCAGTTTAAAGCTTGTAGTACTTGAACGTATGCCAGTTCTCACAACCTGAAAGGTCAGACAAAGTTACATTTAAACTGTGCTGGCTGGGTATATGCTGCTTACAAAAATAAGGGATACATAGTAATAAATTAACACAATAGTTGTGGCTGTTCTAGTATTAAGCCCCATTTTACTTTGGGTGAATTCACCATGTGATGGTTTAGGATTCTGTTTGAAACAAGCTTTCTGTGTGATGTGAAAAACAGTCCCTGTTCCCAGATTAATAGTACTGTAAACATGATTGTTAATAAGCTTGGAAAACACATAAGTGCTATTCCAGCGTGATCCTGCAAGCATACAAGACTCTGAACCATCATTTTGCATGATCTAAGAATGACTAATATCTTGGGACTATTTTGGAAGAAAATAAGCATAAAGTTCTTTTGTCCGACAGGTTCAAGGGCAGTCGGAAAGACGAGGTTCTGGGCATCGCTCCCAACCGTCTGATCCGCATCGACCTGGGCGTGGGCGATGTGGTGAAGACCTGGCGCTACAACAACATGAAGCAGTGGAATGTCAACTGGGACATACGACAGGTGACACTGAAGCTTTTATCCACCTTCTGTCTGGGACAAACGTGTGCAGAATGTCTGACTTCTGTTCCTAGAAACCTTTCACTTATTATTAGCTAATGTTGCCTATGAGGGTTTGTAATGCTACTAGTATATAGAATATTATCTAACTAATGCAAGGTCAAAACTCCACAAAAATTAACATGAAATCAGGCTATAAATTATAAATGAAAACTATGCTGCCAGTATGAGAGTGACCTCATTATCACTGCTCATGAAATGAGGAGCTTCAGTTCCAACAGAGCAGAGCTGAGCTTTTTTAAAGGAGACCCAACGTTGCATTTTGTTACCTTCTGCAATTTCATTAATGACACATTTTATTTTACCCTGAAAAAGCTTTAATTTTAAAAGTACCTCACACATGCTCCTCCTCTCCTGTGTTTCTCCTCCAGATGGCCATAGAGTTCGAAGGCAACGTCAACATTGCCTTTAGCTGTGTGACTGCAGACTGCAAAATAGTCCACGAGTACATCGGAGGTTACATTTTCATGTCGACACGCAGTCGTGAGAAGAGCGACACACTCAATGAGGAGCTTTTCCACAAGCTGACTGGAGGCCACGAAGCTCTCTAAGACTGCCACACACAAATCCTTCACAGCCTGCATTGATTTCCAGCCTGTCTCCACCACATGAAAGAGGATTTTATGTTTCATTCAGTCCACCATAAAAACATCAGAACAGAACAACAAAGGGTCAAAAGAAGATTCTTTTCAAGTGTTACAACCCACTTTGTCAGTCCATTCTAGTTTTTATACAGCCTTTGTTCCACACACACTCAGACTGTCACAAGCTACGTCAGTGGATGGAGGACATAATGGTTTAGACTTATGCTCAAGCTAACTCCTTCTTTACTTCAGATTGGACCACTGCTGCCCTGCAATATCCCTTCGCTCCAAGTAGAAAGCCTTGCTTTGTCCATAGCTGCAGTCTCACTGTCACTTTTTCTTTTTCTTTCTGGCACATTACAGCAGCCACATTATCAGAGCCAAGAATCAACAAAGATAAGAAAAAAAATAATCAAGATGATATGAAATGTTTCCCAAAATAGACTTGAATAAACAAACATTTATTGGAATAAATACAGCAATTCACTTTTCCCTCTCTGTTGTCTTCGCTCCTTATGTTCGTGGCATATGGTGATAATCTGTTATTTTTCACACAGGAAGCTTTGAGCCATTTATCTTCCCTCACATGCTGTGTGTGTGTGCATGTGTGTGTGTGAGTGTGTGTCCATATCTTACAAGAAACTGTTAAGGCAGTCCGTTAAGTGAAACCACAGTGTCTGCATCCTCTGCCTTCCCATACGTGGTTACATGACTAACCACACATTCAATATGTCCTTAAATTTTCCTCCATTCAAAGGCCTGACTGGCTGTAACCAGCAGTCAGAGTGTGAGTCTGTAACAGGGTGATATACTACTGCTTGGTTACATTATTTGGCAAAGGTAAAGTTCCAATTAATTTCCAGTAAGGATGATATCTGATTGGATTGTCCTGATGTTGACCTCACTACGATGCTCCTGCCAAACAAGTGTTAACAAGGGTTAACATCAACCAACCACGGGATGCGAACACAGCCTGTTAGGCTCTGCTTTGACCAACGACAGATCAGTATCCTCTTTTGCTACTGCAAGGGCAGGATGCACCCTGAAACACAGAACAAAACTGACCTTAGTGAACAACAATGCCTCTGCCTTTAATCTAAGTTGTAAAAGAGAAGACTCTTAATGTTTTTTCTTACTTGTTGGTCTTAGTTTTAGGGCTCTGCTGAAGTATTTGGGAAGAAGTTTTCCCTCTGTGTCGCCTGTAGTCAGCAGCACACCGTTTTCTGACCAGAAGAACTCAATACCATCTGCACAGTGAAATGCACACATAAACACATGTAAGAGAGGCTCCTGTTCGACAGAAAGGCTGAACTAGGCATATGTGGCTAAGCTTACCAGCAAGAGCTTTGGGGACATCAATATACACAGCGAGATCACAGTCTCTCCTCATGCCTGGTGGGAGAATGAATGACACTATAGATCTTATTGGTCTAAATGTTGAGCTAACAAACACACAGCTTACCACTGATGACACCTTCCTCTCCTGGCAGGCCGGGTGCCAGGTGGATGTGTGTCCTCTGCATGCGGCTCAGGCCCTGCTGCAGGATGGAGCTCCAGTTGCGGAGGTAGGAGCCATGAACGGCCTCAGCAGGGCAGTCAGGAGAACCAGCCAGGACCGGTTTCAGCTCCAAATCTGTTACCTGACCACAAGAGGAAAAAACTGCATTAACTCTGCATTTATTATGGGGCTACACAGTTTGTTTGACCGGATTAACACAGAGACCTTCCAATGTGTGTTGCTACACTAGTTGTGAGACTTACTTAGAGTCAGGGAAAGATAAAAAACAACAACAAAGTAAACACAATCAAAGTTGAAGATTCATTTCAGCAGTCTGTGTTATTCCCCAATGTCTTTGTGCACCTTCACCCTACACTGATTACACTTATTTTAGAGGATTCAAATTCAATTTTCCTTTCAGGCTAAATGCCAGAGGACTTACAGCATGTGTCAAATGAAAATAGGATTTAAATTGATGTTTCAAAAGTGAAAAGTGTTTCATTATATTTGAGTGCACTCTGTGGAACAACAATGAGTGTGTTTTGTTCTGTTGCAATCAGAACTAAGCAGCAGCAATAGATTTACTGCTATTACGTGTGACAGCTTTATTTCATATTCTGTTCATTTGTCCCTTTACTTTCAGAACCCTGACATGTGGGGTCTTTGTATAAAAAAGTGTATGTAATGTAAACTCTGCATGGTTAACCCATAATTGCAGTAGATGGCTAAAATTAAAGCTGCAAGCCTGCATTTAAAGCACATACTTATTGTTTCACTTAAAATCCAATGTGGATCTGACTAAATATTAGACCTAGTATAGGCATCTGACACTGTGCTGCTGTTTAGTATTAGATCCCTTTCTGTGGCTGCAGAGGGAAAGAGATTAGGAGATTATTATGTACGATGATTCATAAGGACAGAAAACGTTTCTATCTCAAATCAATTTTGATGTTAAATGAATAAAAACTGAAAACAGGATTAGCATGTATCCAGTTGGATAATGCATCATGGGATGGTGGTTTGTTGGAAAAATTAAATATCCTCTACTCAGTGCCCTTTGCTTTTGTTTCTTTGTTTTTAGGAATACTTTACTGCACTGCATACCTGTAATGAATGACCCTGACTTGCTCGAATTTGCAGGCGGCCGTCCTCTGGGTGGGAGCGCAGCTTAAAGCGCTGCTTGTCATTTGTGGCTACGACTCTTTTTACATCTTCCAGCGAGTATGAGCGGAACTGTGGGTGAGCAAGGAGTTCCTCCACAAACAGGAAGCCGTCTATAAGAATAAGAGATGAAATGGTTAGTCTGCAAGGCTGCAAACATTTTAAGTAACAGAGAACTGAGAACAGCTGTTGGTGTTATGAATGATGCAGAAAGTATCAGTGCTAGCTAAAACCCATATCAAAAATCATGTCACGCATGGTCAATATTGTTAATGATGTTGGAGCCCCAAAAGGTTATATTTTGTATCATTAATCTGAATCTGCAAACTCTATCGTTATTTATTTTTATAGTTAATATTTGCCTGAAGAAAATCAAGCAAAGTACAAATAACTCAATAGATATTTAGGAATGACCCGAAAGACATACATGGGAAAGGATCTGTTGATATGCTTTTCAATAAAAAAAGTATACTTTATGTTTGCTATTAATCCATACTTCCAATCATAGTTGTGTCAGAGAGTGAGGCTGTACTAGTCAAGAGAAACTTGTGTTACCCTGACCTGATTGTAAGCAGCTCACCTGTACCCATTTGAAGACCCAACTGGTTGGCTCCATGGCGAAGAGCGTAAGACATGGATTTAGACAGGTGGACATCTCTATCCTGCTATGGGTGGGAAGGAAACAGTCAAAATACACACACGCACACACACACTTGGTTCTAATTATAGCTCTGGTTTAAATTTAGGACCTTGACGTTACCATTTCATACCATTTGTACAACCTTCATTTAAGATAATACAGCAGTGTAATGAGTCATATATATACGTCTCTGAACTATTAAAGCGATTGGGCAAAATCTCATTTATAGGGTTAAATCTCTCACCTCTCCACCACGATTTCCTCGCCTTCCTCTCCGGCCTCTGCCTCCTCTTCCTCCTCTGTCACTGTCCATTTACATACAAGCAATCACTCAGGCCATGATTTGAAGCTGTTGAATATTCTGCCATAAACTATATTGATTTTGATTCAGCGAAATGTTTCATAGAATCTCAGTTGTTGTTGTCAATAAACTCATGGCCAACGTGCGGGCTGTCACTTCCTGATTGTTCTTGCTGTCCGCCTGAAGAGGGCGCTGTGGCTGCAGGTTGCGGTATATTGGCACCACAGAGGTAAAGTTGCATTTTGACCTGGAGAAAAACATTACAGAGATAACAGCTGCAGGTAAGAAAATAGTTATCATTTACGTGCCAAATATGCGATTTCTCCAGTCCGACTTGGCGCTGGCCATTTAACGGTAACTTAGGACTCATGCCGATAAATTCAAAGAAAAGAAGCAGTTCAGTGAAGCTTCCGTTGCTGGAATTTTACACAGAGGCTGGCTTAGCTTGGCTAACTATTGTTAGCAATGTTGGGCTGGAGCTGCCTGTTTTTCTTGCTTGACAACTTCGGCATTTTGGACAATTGGTGTCCTCTATAAATATAAATATTTGATTAGGTTTGACATACGTTTTTCTTACCTGCATGCCATATGCTGTCTTCCTTCTATGTTAGTGTTACAAATATAAATAGAGCTCTTCGACGAAGCTACCAGTGGACTGAAGAATTCGGGCTGGTCACCATGGATACGTAACGTTAGACAAGTTAACGGACGACCTTCCAACTATCAGCTTGAAGACACGAGAGACCGTAAGTTCCTTTTCTCAGTGTACTGCTTTTTTAATCAAACCAGTTCTATACAAATAGTACCAGTACTAAGGAAAATGTATAGTAGGTTTGTAGGACACCACTTGATTAGATGGAGAGAAAAAAAGCTTAGGAAAAACTTCAACAGGAGTTGGTGCTTTAGCAGCAAGGGATCAGCAACTTGTAGAAACGAATTAAGGAAGGTAGGGGCATGATAGAAGAAGAGCAGAAGAGACAGGGTGATGGCGAGGACAAGAAGAAAAGGGAAGAGGAGATGAATTTATATGAAAAAAGAAAGAAGATGTGGAAGAGGAGAATGAGAGAGAGAGAGAGGAGGAGGGACGGGCAAAGACAAGCTAGATTTGGAGAGAAGAAGCATGAGGATGAGATGAGTGATAAAGGAGGAGTAGAGGAGGAAAAATGATAACATGGAGAGAATAAAGAAGGACTGAAGTAAAAAGTAGTGTGAACTGGTGGCTGTGATACAAAATGCATAGCTGGATCAATGGATGGGTAGATGAGCCTTTAAAAAATGAACATCTGTGTATGTGTGTTTCTGTATGCGTGTCAAGCTTAGCTAATTGCCTCACCTCAATCACCTGTGTGTTCCGGACTGCAATTAAAAGTTGCCATGGTGATGGTAACTGCTGTTTTACTTCTGGGTGTGACGGTTGATCTCAATCAGATTCAAGACAAACATTTAACGGCAGCCCAAAGCAGCCCAGTTATTTATATGGGGACATTTTCATACAAAACCTTGAATACTTTGGAAGGTGTGAAAAGTATAAATGTGGAAAGTCATTGTTGAAATTACCTTTCAGTGGATAAAAGGTGGTGAGCATAAACCTCACTTATTTATTTTCTCTTCTATAAAGAAAAAAAAAGCAACTACTGATCAAACTATGTACATGGTTATTTGTGCCACAGGAGGTAATTGGGAAACTTGTTTATTTTTTTTGTGGAGATGATGATCAAATGTAAATTGATCCAAAGAAATAATTAATAATGTACACAAATCTCCTGATACTTTATGCAGCTGACTACAGAGCTGTATGCAGAAATTTATTTCAGCTTATTATCTCTCTGCTTTCTCTTATTTTCTCATAATTTTCTGTCATTCTCTGTTGCTCAGGTGATGGAGTTCCCCCAGCATTCCCAGCAGCTGCTGTCGGCTCTGCGTTCACAGCGACAGCGGGGCTTCCTCTGTGACTGCACCGTCCTGGTGGGCTCATCTCGTTTCCTTGCTCACCGAGCTGTTTTGGCCTCCTGCTCGCCTTTCTTCCACATGTTTTACTCAGACTCTCCAGGGGTCAGTGGTGGGAACGGCAGCAGCAGCTCTGTCACACTCGACAGCGACATCGTCACGGCCGCTGCCTTTGGCTTGCTCTTGGACTTTGTCTATGAAGGCGTGTTGCAACTGAATGAGTCTCCCCCAGTGGAGGATGTATTGGCAGCTGCAAGCTTTCTGCACATGAACGAGGTGGTGAGAGTATGTAAGAGACGACTGCAGAGACGTGGTCCTCTGGCTGAGGCAGACAGCACCCGCTCTGAGGAGAGTGCTGGCGCGAGGAGGGCGACAGAGATGGGGAGGCAGGGTGGAGGTGAGGGTGGACCTCAGCCCATGGTGGTGGATGACTTGAATTCAGTCGTGATGGAAGCATCACTCTCATCAATAACCACAGCAGAGAGGAGTCAGTTGGAGTCTGTGAAGTCTGAGCAGAGGACAGTTCGGGGGTCGTACAAGGAAAGAGCTCAAACTCCTCTGAGCCCAAACCTCGCTGATACCACCCAGCCCGGCATGGGCGCCGCTCCTCTGCCCCCAGGTGGAGACCGAGTTCAGGGCCACATTACAGGCCCGTCTGATCCTGCCTCAGGAGGTCATGCCAGGTTGAGAACTGGAGGTCAGGGGGAAGGGTCAGCATTCTGCAGCCCATGCAGTTCTACAGAGTCCTACAGGTAATGATCTGTTTGATTTTGGTGATAAATTAAGTTTCAAAAGTAGCCCCTGAGGCTAAAAGGCTTCTGTACTTTTGGTGAAACACAGTTTAAAAGGCTGCTTACACTGTTTAAAGTATATATTCTGTTTTTTCTGTCTTTTATCAGCCACAGCAGTAACCAGCAGCCCTCCTCGTCTTCCTCTTCCTTAATACCTTTGAGCCAGGCTAGTGGTCAGTCAGTGGTTGCTCTCTCCCACCTCCATCAGCAGGATTCACCCAGACTCCCCCGGGATGACTCTGTTAGAGAACCCTCGGAGAATGAGCACAGAGGTGCATCAGCAGGAGGACAGCAGATGGTCATGTTAATCCAAACATCAGGAGTAACCTCACACTTAGAAACAAACCCGACACATTCACCAACACAGAGTGCGCTTCACCAAATTCGGATCCAGAGTGCTGTGTCACTCCAAAACCAAAGCTTGGACTTTCAGGCTCAAACTTTGAAAGGACCTGAGGGTTACACAGGAGCTTATCCCATAGTTAGAAATGAAAGATCTCTTGTGGGTGAAGTGAGGACAGATGATAAAGATGATGAGAATGTGAAAATCAAAGTGGAGGCCATTGTTATATCTGACGAGGAGCTGGAGGAGGAGAGAGAGGATAGCAGAGAGAGGGAACCAGTGATGGATGTAGATGATGAGTTTGAAAATGAGATCCAGGAAGAAGAGTTTCTCTCCTCCCACCCACAGGGCCTCTTACAGCTCACCTCCCAAACAAACGACTACTCCTACCCTCTCTCTCCCTCCTCCTCCTCCTCCGGTGCCGGCCCTTCCTCCCAGGACACTTCCTCCTTCGCCGCCTCCATCAATCCTCCGTCCACAGCTCAGAACCAGTCAGACCCTCCTGCCTACTTCCAGGACTTCCAGGACTCAATGGGGAACTTTGGGGATGATGTCCCCACATGTGAAGCCTGTGGAAAGACTTTCTCATGTACATACACGCTACGGCGCCACGCCATCGTGCACACACGCGAACGTCCCTATGAGTGTCACTACTGCTACCGGAGCTACACTCAATCAGGCGACCTGTACAGACACATCCGCAAAGCTCACGACCGCACGCTGCGGACCAAGCGCACCAAGTTAGACATGGAGATCTTAGAGCCACCACAACCACCTCCACCCCCACCAATACCACCTCTTCTCTAACACACAAACACAACATATCTTAACTTCAACCTCATATCTGAACTCTAAATCAAGTGGGGCTGCAACAAAATATTTATTTCAGACGTTTTCAGATTTTTTCCCTGGTAGTTCACATTTATGTTCCTGAATGAAATGAGAGTGTAGAAATGTCCTGGGCATGATTTGCTTTTAGTAGTTCATCTTCAAACTATAGTTTCAACACAAGGGGCCCAGGTCTATAATATACACCGATCAGCCGTTACGTTATAACAGGTGAAGTGAAACACATTGATTATCTCAATACAATGGCACCTGTCAGTGGCTGGGATATGTTAGGCAGCAAGTGAACCCTTTGTCCTCGAAGTTGATGTGTTGGAAGCAGGTAAAAATAGGCAAGCGTAAGGATGTGAGCGACTTTGACAAGGTCCAAATTGTGATGGCTAGTTGACCGGGTCATAGCATCTCCAAAACTGCAGCTCTTGTGGGGTGTTCCCGGTCTGCAGTGTTCGGTACCTCCCAAAAGTGGTCCTAGGAAGGAAAACCTGTGAACCTCATTGAGAAAGGTTGGCCCGTGTGGTCCGATTCCAACAGAAGAGCTACTGAAGCTCAAGAGGCTGAAAAAGTTACTGCTGGTTCTGATAGAAAGGTGTCAGAACACACTGTGCATCACAGTTTGTTGTGTATGGGGCTGCGTAGCCAACAATCGGTCAGGTTGGCAGGTGATCATAACATTATGGCTGATCGGTGTATACCTGGTGTAAGAGGATTCAGATTCATCTAGAACCAGGGATCTGTCCCTAAGTGCTTATGAACTCTCCCTCTCGTTTTTCTTTGACCTCATGATGTTTTTCACTGAAGCCAAGAAAACAGCTTAAGAAAAGACAAATGAGGTATCTTCTGTTCTCCGCCACAAAGTAAGCACCAGTGATATCTGCCCCCATTCATTAAGCAAACATGCTTAATGATCTTGGTGACTGATGTCCCCCAAGCTTGGATTTATTTAATCAGATTTTAACTTAAAGAAGACTTTTGCATTTGTGCTGTTCTTTGTAAAAAATTTAGGAGGAATCTTAAAATTTCCGGTTTTGACTTCTTTTATATATCTTTATCATTTTTAATACATTTGTATGGGTATTAAAATGAGGAAAAATGTCATTGATTAAGGAGACATTAAAAACTATTGAGTGACGTGCTACACATAGTGTTTGCTTAAACTAAACAGGCTAATACATTTATTTTAATTTATAACTGCCTTTTTTGTATTGTGCTAGCAAAGTTTTAATGGCTGTACGTACAGTGGCATTGTAATATCTAGAGTTTAACAGGATGAAACAATCAGATCTTAGAGGCAAATTTCTGCTCATTTAAAATTACAGAGGGCCATTTTTGAGGGGCCTTTCTAACATCAGTTTTGATGAAGCCACTAGATTCATAGCAGATGTTTACATTATGTTTTATTCAGTAAGAGATCAGCTTTGCCTAATGGCCTTTCATTTGCCTTTGTTCTTCATCTCATTTGTTCCTCACAAGTGGTTCATCACATATTAAAGATATGATGGCAACGTATTCATTTCCAATGGCTGTCAAGATAATATACAGTAGCCTACTGAAAATGTGTGGTTGTCTTGTCCGAACACATTTCATAATTTTGCATAGCATTTACCCTCTGGGTCAAGTTGAAGAAAACATCCAGCCTACTTTTTCTAGTAGTTTTGCAGAAGTGAGGGAGGAGGAGTGAATGAATGTTTGGAATCTTATGTGTTTGTCTTTGTTTGTTGATCGTGTGACCTTTCCCTCAGTAGTGTTTCTCCTGTCGTGTGACAGGAAAAACAGGAGCACACTTTGACCCTTAACTTGATTCTGTCCTCCATAAATGTTTAATTTTAAACTTTAATGTGCCTCAGTGAATGTTTGACAATTAAGGATCCCCAGATTTGTTTCTGTAATATAAAAATGAATAAGCACTGGTATAACCATACAAACCCAAGAGTTTTACACTTAATACTGAAGGGACAGCTGGATCACTTGTCATTTAGATGGTTTCCTGGTAGCCTGTGTGGAAAATCTAAATGTCACCTTGTTAATAAACACTGTTCAGTAGAAATTATATGTAAATATTGCAATGTCTTAATATATCACACAATGCACAGGCAGATCAATAGCTCTTTTATTTCACTACAAAAGGACACATACAAAAATATAAACATTACATCTGTTTTTTTAGTGCTCAGAACTGGCAAGAATTGTAGCAAGTAACCATAAAACTGTCTGTTTTATTTGTAACACGCTGAGGTGATGCCCTGCCACCTGTTTACAGGAAGTCTTGTCACCGTTTTCAGTCTTCTACTGGCCCGTGGATCTGTGAAGACACAAAATATCTTTAAAATGTTTTCCTATAAATTATCTGCCTCTGTGTCATTTTATTTTCAACCACATGATATACTACTAAAATATTTATGTCACTGTAGCAGTACTTGCGAATACAAATTTTTCAGTTCATCGCATTGTCTTACAAACTATTAATGTGGACTCCTGACTGAAAGTACCAAGTACTATAACATTAAACTACATAATGTAAGATTAAGTATTTCTCAAGCTTTACTTTGATCTTATAAATCTTGTTTTTCAGCTCTGATTTTGTCTCAGATCAGCTCACCACTAAAGTTTTGCCATCTGACTGATCTTGTTCAAAGTAATTCAATTAAAAAACAATTACTGATTGACAGGTTATTCTTTTCTATTATTAAACCTTGCTTAAGCCTTTTTAAGGTAAAAAAAAAAAAGCTCACCGCCTCAGCCAACTCTGGCCAATCCATTGCCATGACAACTGTATCATCAGAGTTTGGATGTGTCTCCAGGTTCCAGTAGGTCAGTTTGTCAAACACAGACGATAACCTCACTGTCCTGTCCTGTACACACACACACAATTCAACCACATGTATGGTTACAGAATCCTCACGTTAGATACCTTTAGTGCATACAGTCAGTGCTCTGCCCTTATTTTTGACTGACCCAGACTGCTGCTCACAGTTTTAGTGACAGAAAGATGACATCAGTGATGTTTACCTCTTGGTCAGAGCCGGTCCTGTTGATCTCTTTCAGCACTAAGCCAGTGTAGCCCTGTGGACAACTGAGCTCCTGCCCCTTTAATCCACGTCCTCTGAATGACACTGTCTTCTCTGTAATGATAAAAAAAAACAACTGCAAATAATTGGTATAATCTATTTTCTAAGAACTGCAAACTATACCTGAGCTATAGTATATTGGTAGAGAGGCTTTAAGACCTTCCACACAAAAAAGGACAGATACCAAGCATTTCGTTAGTGTACCTTGTTTGCAGTCTTTAGTGGTAGCTGTTAGGTATTGTGAGACCTGGGCAGGCCCGTCATGTTCAATCTCACAGGGCATGAGGTGGACAGAGACTCGCTCAGCCTGGTCCACAGATGACACCAGCTGAACACGAGTAACACTGCTGTTACAGGACATCCTGCAGCTAGGAGACAGAAGAGGACAAAACAGAATATTTATGATAAATTACACTATTGCATTCTATTTAAACTTAAAATGTATTTTCACAAACACAGTGCGGTCAGGCTCAGCAGCCTCTGTTGTGATTTGAGACATATAGAGGTTGTCCTTATATCTGCTGGCTCCCAAAGTGATTCTTGCTTTAAAATGATAAACAGTAGATACTTTATCTTAAATACAGAGCATGCCTCCTTGATTACGGGTTGTGTCAGCGTGTTTACTCAGTTCCTGTTGAACGCAATTAAACGAGTTGAGTTAAACGTTTATTTGAAAAAAAACCAAATACAGAATTACCTCTCAGCAGTCGAGCAGTTCAGCAAACGTGAAATTGTACCTCTTCCGGTTGGCGCCAGACGCTACGTGTGATTGGACGACAGCTTCTTCTTCTACAGTAAGACATATTTTGGCGGGTTTTTACCGCCCCCTCTTGGCAAGAGATTATTATGCCCTTCTTATGCCTAGAATCACTGTCTTTTGGTTGAATATCTTCCCTGGACTGTTTTTTTCATAAATGTGTCTTGATTTTTAATTTCTTGTTTTGTATATATCCATCAAGTATAATAAGTAATAGGTCCCAAAACATTCATATCTGTACTTCTAACCCTCCTTTTACTTGGAACTCTCTGTCATTAAGATACTCAAACATCTGGAGTGATATATGGGGGTAAAAATTTGAACTTAGCACACATGTATCAAAACAGGAAAAAACAATACAGCAACCAAACATATGCAACAATAAGTATAAATGCATATAATTATGGATTATGCTTTGGATATGAAAAAAAAAAAGATTAAATACACTGAGGTCAAATCATCAGAAAGCTGGTAAAACAAAATAACTGGCAAAACAAAATAATAAGGCATTATAAACAGTTTCATTAGTGTCCTGAAGGGATTTATACACAGCCTTGTTGTTCCAAATGGTTACACTTTTTTATTTCCATCGCCTTAAGATACATTTTGACTCTGCAAAGGACACTAAAAACACTGTTCCAGTTGGCTGCAGCATCTCTCTTCATGTGGGACGGACTAAACTCATCCAATGGCAGCTTTTTAGGAGCTAAGGACAAGTTATGGGTGGTTTTCACACTGCCTTCAGTAAGAAGAAGAAAGTGTCAGGCTGTGGACTAAGGCACTTCAGGGAACGCAGAAGTGATTTCCTAACAGCTGTTAGTTGGCCAACAGAAACCAGAGGTGAGTTTTTAAAGTAGGACAGTAGGACAGAGTATGTAGCAGACATGTAGATGTTGTATGGCATGTAAATGTTGGTTTGTTATTTTTCATAAAATAAATGCCTATATATTAGCATATGTTTAACCACAAGGGTCTGTATATTTATCAGTGTCATGACTGTCATAATATCCTGTTCAAAACCAGTTTTGTTAATAAAGTTTATTAGGTATATCCATTTTATTACTTCACAGTATTATACTTCTGTTTAAAAGCAGATTTATACTACATTCAGAACCTTTGCCATATTCTATCTTATGTCTCTTAAGTTTTCCTTTACTTGTTTCAATTTCTTTGTACAAATTTTTGGAGCATTTTTAAAATCTGAGATTTAATTCAATTGCAGATAACTGCTATTTAATTTTCACATCAAATCTTGACCCTTGAATCCCAAACAAAACAAACAGCTACCATTCCTTGTTTGCATCTTTTTTTACATGCAATACATTCAGATCAATCAGCCGTGGAGTCATCTGACATGAGCAGCCTCTGCTCGTGACTGAGATTGGACTCAGTGGTTTCTTGCAGCTATCAGTGCTATCAAAGTGATGCTTGTGTCTATGGCTTCAAGAGATCATCATTTCATCAGCCACACTGAGCTTTATGACGTCAAGCAGACAAGGCCGGATCTATCTTTCTTTAAAGAATCATAACATTCATTTTTGAATTTCACATTTAGATTTGAGTCATAATTATCCTTTCAAAATCGATTTATTTTCTGTTTTTGCAGCTCTTCCTGGAAACCCTGTCCTAATCTGTTTTCTAACAGTTCCTTGTATTGTCTCTTAATGTTTAGGTCTCATGGACGGAGAAAGTCTTCTGCATTCAGGAGACGATGGAGAACGGTCCTTCTTCATTGGTTGGGTGTTAAAGAAGATCCAGGGTGCTGTCATCATGTTGATAAAACGCGCCCATCAGAGACTTGTGCAGACCATTGTCGTGTTCTCTGTAGTCTTCCTGCTCCTCTGGGTCGCTGCCTTCTTATACGGGAGCTTCTACTTCACTTACATGCCCCAGGCGTCTTTTTCCACACCTGTGCACTATCACTACAGGTGTGTGTGTGAAGTAATGTCCATCACAGTTTAAGTATTGTGACTTTAATTCCCTCTTACTTGTTTTATCATTCGCAATTGCAGGACAGACTGTGAATCTCCTTCTTCTTTAATGTGCTCTTATCCAATGGCCAACATCTCTCTGATGAAGAACAACAGACATGTATGTATGAACGTGTGTGTGTGTTTGTGTGTCTTTCAACTGTCCTGCAGAACTCTGTAATCTTTCCAACACGCACATCCAGGTGCTGACATTCGGCCAGGCCTACACGATCTCCCTGCAGCTGGAGATGCCTGATTCTCCGGCCAATCAGGAGCTGGGGATGTTCATGATAAAGACAGCCTGTTTCTCTCGGGATGGAGAGCAAACCGCCTCCTCTTCTCGCTTTGTGAGTCACACTAACATTTGCTCTGCTCCTCTTGTGACAACTTGTGTGCATACAATCAAAAGTGCTCTAATACTAGTTCTTGCAAACTCCTCTGATTCTCTGTTGCACTGCTGTTTGTTTCTCAGACGAGACAACTGCTGTCCGCCTCCAGCTCTCGCTTTGTGAGTACAGACCTGACAAACAATAACCTTTTAATCACACAGCCTGGTCAGAGGTAGATTAGGACTGCTAGTGCTTGCTATGCTCGTGCAGACTGTGATGGCAGGACCAACTTGTGAACTAATGACTGAAACAAATAGATGGGGAGCGAATGATTGTCCAGTGAAAGGAATGCCATTATTAACTTCAACAACAAAAAAACCCACAATCATTGCAATGCAATCATGTGCGACAAGCTAATCTGATAGATACTTCTTCTGAAGCTGGAAACTATTTTAGATGTTGATAAGGCAGTTTTTAACGCCATGTTTGCATTTTTGTTGCTGCATTTTATCATAAGACATTGCAGGTGTCTGCTGGTTTACTAATCCACACTAAAAATAGGTTATTTGAAACACATTTCAGGGAAATCCACTGCCACAAAGTAGACACAAAAAAGAAAAATACACACAAATACAGCCTGTATCTGTGACATCATCCACCACCCATCCTAAATATTCCTCATGACATCTTCTGAGGATGTAGCATCAAACATCTGTAAGGAAAAGAGCACATTGTTAATCTCCAATAGACGGTAAGGAATGACTCCCTGTTCAGTGTTGCCCTCTGTGTGACTGTGTTGTCGTACTGTGGTCAGAGCATGCTGCGGTACCGCTCAGACCTGCTGAGGCATCTGGGGACGCTACTGTTCCTGCCGGCCTTCCTGAGCGGATTCGCGGAGCAGAAACAGGTGCTGGACGTGGAGCTCTTCTCCGAGTACATAGACGACCCTGTGAGTCCTGCACTGACCTGAGTGAATCCTTTAACAGTAATCAAGTTTTTGGTTAGAGGTCTCCCTGATATGTTTTCTTTCACAGTATTCCCCCTCGACCACGGCCATCATTGAGATTCTGTCCAACAAGGTGCAGATCTACTCATCTCAGCTGTTGGTTCATGCTCATTTCACTGGTATTAGGTAAGTGATCCGCATAGTGTGCATACGTGCAACATAAAAGTGATGTGTAAACTATGCTGTATTATAGATCCTATTGTGGAAACAATGCAAATCTTATGAGGCTGCCTTAACCATCAAGAAAATGTATCTAGTTGACACTCCTTGAGAAAAAGTAACACTCAACAATGACACACAGACATACACATAAATGTATCCTCCAATAGTAGCTTCACTCTCTGATGTCTCCACCTGCACTAACAGCTCACAGTGGATGTTTTTAGTGGAGTAACACAGCAGTGTCACAATATCACATCATGATGACTGTTTTTCCCTTCGTCAGATACTTGCTGTTCAACTTCCCCCTCATATCAGCGTTGGTGGGCGTGTCCAGTAACTTCAGCTTCCTCAGTCTCCTCTTCGTCCTCAGCTACCTGAGGCTGCTGATGAAAGTGGACTGGAGACAGCAGGTGAGGCCTGATACTGCAGGCACATACACTCAGAAGCCACTTCATTAGGTACACCTGAAAAATCTAATGTAATCCAACACACCAGCTCAGCCATAAGATTTGCTTTTATGTTGCCTGTAACAGGCTTTTGTCTAAGCTGTCATAGAGGTGTTGATTCAATGATATTTCAGCGTCATGGTCATAATTGGTGGTGGGGCTGCACTGAGCTGCATTATACTCAGAGGTGTTCCTAATACTCTGGCCCCCTCATGTATGTAAATAGGGAGGACAAAATATGAGAGACACATCTCAATATAATGTAGTTCAGTACAACACCACCTTTAACTACACCTCAGTAATAAAAACAATTGAATTTACACACTTCAGACTCTCAACAGAACAAAAGTCAACAAAAACTAAACTTCATAAAAGCAGAATCCATGGCAGTGCTGTTGTATTGACTGCATTAGATTGTACAGGTGTACCTAATGAAGTGGCCAGTGAGTGTATATAAACAGCAGTGAACTGTCTTTAGCTGCTGGGCTGTGAACTTCATGAATTTGTGTGTAAGTAAATTGATATCAGATCTTTGTGGTTGTTTACAGCTCAGGTCAGAGCAACGCTCGTCAGAAAGGGAATATATGAACAACAACCAGCAGGAGAATGGAAGAGATGCAGCTGCAGGTACAGAAACAAAGGCACATTATTCAAGTTATTTGCATCGGTCACTTGGTTCTAACATGAGGAATGCATTTCTCAGGTGCAGCAGAGTCGATGGGGACCGTCCAGATGACCCCCACAAACCAGAGCCAGGGGGTCACAGAGGTGCAGAACTGACAGACACTCGGGCAGACTGAACTTAAGTAATGAGAAGCAGCCTGAGGCCATTTAAAAGTAGAGGGAGAAAGTGTAAAGAGCGATCTTGACACTAAGATGTAAGAGAGCACCTAGACACCGCTGATAGACATGCCAGGTGATGACCTGAGTTTTTGCCGTTACATCATTTTTGTCAAGGTTTGTTTTTATTTCACCAATTTTGCCAAAAGACCTTGAACAAAAATACATCAAAATGCTGAACTCTGACAGGCTGCAGTTCATGTTTTTCTTTCAGCTAATAATATATAGTAAGTAATAACTTTCATCCTGTCTGAAATGTTACTGTACAATGGTGCTAAACTGTTTGCTTCAGAATGTGAGTAAAGCATGTAACTCAACCTGTGCATCTTTTTTTACTTTACAAAAATATCATTGATTGAGTTTGATGTATTTTTGGCTGCAAGTCAAGTCTAAGGTGCATCCTGCTGCAATAAACCTGTTGGAAACACTTTGTTTAATCTTTGGTACAGTCAGAAAACACTAGCCTAAACAGTTAACACACAAAGTACACACGCATATCAGGTGGGAGGACACCTTACTGTATTTCCATCCTGCGATCTGACACAGGCGGGTGTCATTCCTGGATGTCCTCTTGGCCTGCAGCGTCGCTGGCTGACTGAAGCTTTGGAAACTTATTAACGTCACTGCATGCAAACTTTTGGCACCGGCAGGGACAATAACAGAGGGATGTAGCTCTCTGACGGAACAGGTGGAAGACACAGAAGGTAAGGTGTCATTTGTGTCAATTTAAGACGACTGTGTTAGAGTGGGTTTAGACTTGTGAATGCATTTTATCAAACATATTGAAAACTGTGCATCTCTTGTTAATATATCTCTGTTTATACAAGCACGTGTTGGGCCCATGGACACAGAGGACACAGAGATGGACACAGAGATGGACGTGACGGAAGGAAACCACATGGAGGGAATGAAGAAGGAGGTAGAGAATGGACTATGTAATGAAGTGCAACAAAATCTCTCTCTTGGTGAGGGGCCTTCCAGCAGCTGCAGGAGGGTCAGCGTGAGATCCAGACCCAGACTCCAGTCGACTAAAAGTTTCCCCCCGTACAGTCAGTGTATCGGTGGACTTGGGGAGGACGAGGACGAAGAAGGGGACGGGGACTGGGAAGATGAGCTCGATTCAATCACTTCCCAGGCCTCTGACGTCGTGATGGGGGACGATGGGAAGGAGGTAACGGAAAGAAAAGAGGACTTTGAGCTGAACGCAAGATGTGCAAGGGATGAAGTGAAGGCAAAATGGAGATTTAGGAGGAGGGAGAGGTTAGGAGGGAGCTTTGAATGTGAAACAGGCCGGAGGGAGAGAACAAGGTGGAGCATGAAAAGAAGGACTGAGGAGACTTGGAAGGAAAAGGAAAGAGGCCAGAGGCAACACTGTGGAGGTGTAAACTCGAGTTTCGAGGTAAAGAGTAAGGAAGAGGAGGGGGAGGAGAAGAGATCTCCTGTTTCACGTGCACAGGGAGAGGAAGGGGAGAGTGTGGAGACCCGAGAGCTGGAGGAAGAAGAAGCTGGAGAGCTGCCAGGACTGAGAGAGGGCTCCACATCACATCAGTGGTCCTCCCCTCATCCTATTCTCTCCAAGCTTATGCACTCCTCCTCCTCCTCCTCCTGCTGCTCCTCCATCAGCCTCTCCTCAGCGGAGAGCGATGAGGTCTTCAGCGAGGGAGAGGATGTCGGCTCCAAGAGGAGGACGTTCAGGAAGGTGAGATAAACACAAACATTTTACATTTTGGCATTTGACATCACCATCTACACTCGCGCATTCACACCTGTGCATGATAGCACGCTGGTTTTCCATAGAAGAGGCGTTAAAGTATGTTTCTCAACTGTTCTTTGCTCCTGTGGTCTTTGTGATTTGCATGGGCTTGAAAGAGGACTTTGACAAGGTTGGATTTGAATGGGGTTTGCATGCCCGGCTGCTCCTGCTGCAGATATGAGAGTAGAGGAGAGCAGACAGTGAGGGGAGGACCAATGAGTAGACAGACAGATCCTAACTGTATCGTGTCCCCAACAAATGTCTCTCATCTGCTTTACATTTTAAGATGAGCGTCTGCACTTTTTCACAGCACACACTGACATGTCAGAGTAGAAAAACACAGGTGTAAATGACAGTTTCAGGCTCCAGGTGTTATTTATTCTGTCTGACTGTCACAGTTGTCTGTATTTCAATTGTCTGCTGTGAAAAAAGGCGAATTAACAACTGGGATTTGGTTTCAGCAGACAATAAAGAACACACAGGACTCCTTAACTCCAGATCCATCTATCCATATCTCTTTGGGATAAACATGTATCCCTTATTCATGTTCATAAGAGTATTACTGTGTCTGAGGCAGCAGCAAAGTCCTCGTCCAGCCCTGTATTTTGCTTGGTGCCTTTCCTCTTGCGGGCATGCAGACATTCAGGTTTAGTTACAATGTTTTTAAATGTGTTTGTCTGTGTTGTATACACTTTAAAGATGAGCCTTGCCTCTCAGAAAACAATGCATGCTGCTCCAGAGCTAAACAGCACAATAGGCATGTGTGACATAACATGATGTGTTCTCCTTTGGCGCCCAAGTGTCGCTCCTGGAAAACCTACCTGACCATGATGCACTGGTCGATGCGACGGCAGAGCTCCTGGGTGCAGCTGGCTGGACATCAAGGCATGTGTGTTACAATTCTTTAAAATAAAACAGGCGCTGAGACAGTCCTCTGACCAAGTCTAAAATGTAATATGAGACACCTCTAATCATTATAGACACTTCTACATGGGCTGACATACTGGATCCAGCTAATAACACCATATGTAAATATCACTGCTGCTTTGTTTAATCTTTTATCTCCACAGTGTTGACCCTTCAGGAACTGAAAAAAGCTTTTATCTGATTTCAAAGCCATACATTTGGACTGTAGACTGTTTTTAAAATCAGCTGAAATCCACAATCAGACTTATTTCTTTCAGAAACACACAGATGACTAATTATTCCTCGCTGTCAGCAGGTAACTTCCAGCTGAGTGAGGGAGGGGAGGTGTTGAAACTGTACAGTGAGGTGGAAGAGAGGTGCCTGGACCGCCTGATGAGAGACCAGCTGAGACCCTTCGTCCCTCAGTACCACGGCTTGATCATGAGAGAGGGGCACTGCTACGTCCGCCTGGATGACCTGCTGAGCGGCCTGAGGAAACCCGTCATCATGGACTGCAAGATGGGAGTCAGGTGGGTGAAAATGTGTTCTTAAATCCTGAAGTGACGGATCTGTGGACTAAATCTCTGTGTAAAAATCTATACTTTGTGCCAAAACTGTGGTAAAATAAGGTGATGTTTGAATTTCTGACTATGAAAAGAATAATGTGGAAGGTAGGAATTGAAGGATTATAGACATATGTCCACATAAAGTTGTATTATTTGGGGTTATATTTCAGGTGTATTCAGGTGTATACGCATTTTGGAAACTGTAACTTTTGTTTCTTAAAGGGAACAGAACTGCTGCCCACTTATAATGCTGAATTGGGGATGCCTAATGATATTCTTATGAATAGCGCCATTTCAATAAATGTGCCTATTTTCTTGATTATTTAAATACATCTAGATAGTTTTGTACTAACCTACTGATTCTGTGAAAAAGTGTTCCAGTTACCTGTGTTGGATGTGGGCTGTGTACATCACGAGAGCTTCTTTCTCAGAACCTTCCAGGAGGAGGAGCTGATCAAAGCCCGCACCAAGGCCTCCCTGCGGAGCGACATGTACCAGAAGATGGTGATCTCTGACCCGTCAGCTCCGTCAGCAGAGGAACACGCACAGAAAGCAGTGACCAAGCTGCGATACCTTCAGTGGAGAGACACAACCAGTTCCACGTCCACGCTGGGCTTCAGGATAGAGGGCATCATGGTGGGAGTAAAGACCACGACAATGTCTGCACGACTGATGTTAACCAAAAATACATTAATTGTTTTTTGTGTTTCTTTTCCTTGTGAGTCAGATGGAAGACGGCAGCGTCCAACGGGACTTCAGGAAAATTTTTACTTCAACGCAGGCCACAGAGGCGCTGCTATACTTCACCAGGAGTCACCTGGACATCCTGGTCAGTTTTCTGTCAAGACACAAGTTACTTTAATTGTACTTATTATTTGTTGTCCTCATGCCTCACTTTATCAGGTTGATCTTTTTCCCTGTGACTTTTGCAATGTGTGGTGCTTATCAATTACATTACCGTTCTGTGGTTTCAGAAAGCGTACCACTCCAGACTCCTGTCCCTGAGCGACGCACTGAGGAATTCACTGTTTTTCAAAACCCATGAGGTTAGTTTAGATAAAGACACAAGTCTTTATCTTTTCTTGTAAAAAAGCTACTGAGAAAAGGGGGACCTGAAAATAACTCAATGGACCATATGAGCCCTGTCATGTTTCTTCTTACCCAGTTTTATCCACCTCACTGAAATTTATTCTGGCTTCATATTCCTTTAATGACTCTGTATGTGTCTGACCTGATCAGGTGATTGGCAGCTCGCTTCTCTTTGTCCATGACCACAGCAGCAAGGCCAGCGTGTGGATGATAGACTTTGGAAAGACAACCCCCGTGCCTGACTCGAGTGAGGTCCGGCACGACGTCCCGTGGGCCGAGGGGAACAGGGAGGACGGCTACCTCATTGGTCTGACTTCTCTCATTGCCTCTCTGGGGCAAGCCATCAGTGTGGCCTCGTGGCAGCAGCAGGATGTCTGTGGAGGAGAAAAGAGTGTTACCTGAAGAAATGCTGAGGATTAAGGCTAAGCAGCACTAACATTATGGATCAGGTGGTCAACATGGCAGCTGTTACACTTCTGCCTCATTTCATTCATTGGAAGAGACAACAATGAAGGATTTCTTTATGGGGAATCTGCCGTTGCAGGCTGAGGACAAGAAGCTATAACTGATATAATGTATAGAAATGTGATGTTATTTTCATTTGTTTGGTCTGCAAAAACTCAATGTTCTCAAATGTTCTGAACACATGCTTTACTTGTTTGTGTACAGAAACAAAGGAACCTCACACTGAATTGCACGGACATGCACATATGGTTGAACAGGCTTATTTTCTACCTGTAATAAGTCAGACTGTCTTATAAAGACTAATGCTTAAAATGAGAGTTAAAAACCATGGATGTAGTAAAAATGTTGTATCTAAATGATGCCTTCACATATCATTCCAAACAATGAATGTATCGATCTGTTTCTTGTCTTTTACCACATCACTCATGTTGAACAGGACATTTAGAGTATAATTTTAATGTATGGAAAGAAGAAGAAGAATGTGCAGCTGTAAAACATCAAATAGCTCCAATTGCTGCTACAATCGAATCTCTCCATCTTGGAAGCTACTTAAAAGTATAAATGAAAGGAAACTGGATATTAAGCGGTTTGATGTAAAAATGCACCGTAATCTACATTCATCTACAATGTTTACTACCATGCATACCAAGTTGTCAAGCCTTATCTCATCTTTAAGGTTAGGTTACTGATTCAGCGTGGTTATAAACTCTCCACCAGGTGGCGCCATCTTGTTAATCGAGGTGCAGTCAGGTGAGTGGGATGGTTAGCGGACACCAGAGGATACAGTAGGCAGACAGCTGACAGAGGCGATTGATAAGTAAGTTATTACTAGAAAATATTACCCCGATAAAATAAATTATTGGTCAGTATTATCGTGTTGCATATATAAGTCCAGCATGGTGTAAGCGGGAAGCTCCCCGAACGCTAACAGCTAGCTAAAGCTAATACTGCTCATGTGTCAACAGTTTCCATTTAAATGTACACATTTACAGAGCATTTGTCGCTCTTCTTAGTTATTTTTAACGACAAAGTAATCATGGTAGTGTTTCTAAAGGCTGAGAAGAGAGTTTTTCGGAATGGACCTTGTGAATGTCTACCAGAGAAGGTACCCCAACCTAGCCGTGGTGGCACGTGTGTTGAGTCAAGGTAAGTTTGGTGCAGCCCTGATAGCCTCAGCCAGGACAGGTTTTCCTGCGGGCAGAGTCAATCGAGAAGTTGTGGGTGTCAAAATATAATTGGATAGGGATAAATATGTATAATGGAGATTATATATTATGAATGTAATGTGAAATATTTTTCAAGGTCCTATATGTAACTTAAAGAAAATCCTCATTCCTAGTGACACGGTCGGCCGTTGAGTGAACTGCAGTCAACCTTCTTGCGCGGACACCTGCACGTATGAATCAGAATCCCGGGTTTTTGCTGCAGCGTCAAAGACCAACAGAGTCCGTCTGCAGCCTACAAGACCATTCAAGTTACGTCCCCACGACAAGTTTCTGTTACAAGAAACGCCCCCTTCTTTTTTTAAAAGTGTATGACCCTCCGAGGGCATTGTATAAAACACAGAATTTACATAAAGAATGAAGAGTTGAATTAATTATTGACGGATCAAAACAACCTGTGATTTAAAAACATTATTGCAAATTATAGTTTGTCACAACATTGCATTGATGATTTCACCCAGCTCTTCCCTCTATGCCCTAGCCAACCGAATCCGGTTAAAGGAGCTGAAACCTGCCTGAGCCTCCTTCATTTGAAAATAACTTTAAATTCCTCTGGCTGGGTCCCTTCCATCCTTATCATCTTTGAATATCCCCTGCTGCTTCCTCCTTTCCTCTGACTCCTGCAATGAATTGCCCTTGCGCTTTCTTTCTGTCTTTTTCTCCATACTGCTTTGCCAACTCCCTCCACCTTTGTTATCGGTCTCCATTGTAGATGCAACCACACATGTGTTTTATTAATTAATACTCAGAAACGGCTGAACTTCAAGCAAACTCAGAATTCTTTCAATCCTCCCTCCTGCCAGCCTGCTGCTCCGCCTTCCCGCTTTGACATCTGCCCTGGTTATGTGTTTTGATCGACTTCAAAGAAGGAGGCGTTTCTTGTAGCAGTTGGACATAACTTGAATGGTCTTGCAGGCCACAGACAACCCCATCCCAATGACACACGAAACTGAGCATGCTCAATCTCGGAACTCACCGGCTCTGTTTACTTTTCACTGAGGAGACAATTTTCTTGACCGACAGCATGTTGTCCAAAATCAACACCGTTTGTCATAATACCTAAGTTAGTGTCATGTTGGCAGGTGAAATTATTTGTCAAGTTAGACTGACAACACTGACATACACACTCAAAGGTTATTTTGGTTGTCATAACGTTAGCAAGCATGCTAAGATTAGCCAACTAGCTCTAACATAAATACACTGCATGACTCCGTCATTGTGATTGGACAGTTCATGTTTCTGCATAGCCAGTGGGCCACCACAATAAGAGTAGGCATGACATAAATTCCACTACAGGGGAGACTTGAAAAAAACCCGATTTCGAAAAAGGTTTAGAAAAATATTGACATATCGGCAAAATATATCGCCCATATCGTGCATTCCTATGAGATACAGATTCTAAGTACTCTTTGCTTTTTTATGGCTATTAAATGCGTTAAACGGAATTAAATACACACAGGCACAGCTTTGAACATGATCTGCTGCACCGTTTTATCAATTGACCGTTGTTTGCATTTTCCATTTAGTGTCATGTCACCATGGAGACCAACTGACAAGACCTGGGCTAACCATAAAGACGGCTTCTCGTCTTCCGCCCGTGTGTCTGTTATAACAATCTGTGGACTCTTTTGAGCATATACGGACAGTAATTAGCTAAGTGGTCAGACGTCCGTTCCTTATACTTCGTATAGTTGGCGTTATAATTATTTATGGTACCATGAACCTCCCAGGTAGGTTAAGCAGGCTTACGTGCAATGTATGCTACTTTTAGCTAACTTATATCATGTCAGAGCAAATTCTAGCTAAGTCTTAGGCTAAATTGTATATGGAGTTGTTTTATTATTAAGCTGTTCTGGTTTTTGACCAACCTAAAATGTTTATTGTTTGAATTACCCGCGCCATTTTCTTGGCCCGGAAGGAAAAGGAGTGAAGTTGTATTTCCGTTGTCTTCTTGTCAACGCCTAGTGGGAGAAGCTAGCTAGCTTAGCTACCAGCTGGTTAAAGAGAAGCAGCACGATCACGTCGTGGTCGCCTTTGTTTCTCCTCTGAACGATTTGGTATGTTGCAGCTTCTTGCTTAGCGCAACATTTGTGTTTCTTAAAATAAAGAGACGAGGCCCTGCGATTATTATTTTCCACCCAGGGCTGTTTTTTTATCCAACACTATTCCAGAAACATGGCGGATGGCGGACATTACTACAACGGTAAGGAACCTGTTCACTATAGCATTAACTATATATGTTGTGTTACCTATGCCGTTTTTCTTTAGACCGAGGGGACTTTACGGTGAGGAGAGAGGTCAGAAGCACTGGTTTCATGGTCCAAGGAGGTAAAATTACAACTCGGCCCCCGTGGAGGTCAGATTGTTGTTTTCATAGACGAATAAGTATTTATCATATACTTATTCATTGGTATTTGTTGCTATTACTACAACATAAGAGAATGGGTAATATTCTTACAACAGAGGACTATGAATACAGTAAGTGTAGAGATTCATAAAGTAAGGATCTGTATCGTGTTGTTTTGTTCCCTCTCTGAGCACAATAGCTTATATAATTGAATTAATTGAACTTTTTGATAAAGATAATGAACTTAAGTTTTGTAAGTTCTTTGACAAACCACTAAAGTCAACTTTTCTGAGACAGTAGTATTTAAGGTTTCTTTAACCTAAAAAGTAAGTGCAAGCAGTTTTTCTGGCTTTATTCATCAGTTCATATCAATGTCTCTTCCAGTATATTTTTTGTATATTTTAATGTTGTCTGGGATTAATATGTTGGGGGGGGGGGGGGGGGGAATATTGTATTGCACTAATGAGATGTTTCAGATATTCTTATTTGGGTTATTTATATTTCTGATTTGTCAATTAAATCAAACTGATTCAAATTTCAATGCTATTTCTGTTCTCAGAGCATGATGATAGAACTGCTCCACAGTATCGCAACCGTAAAGGTAGAGGCGGCAACAAGGGCCGGTCATATGACCGGCCCCGCAGAGACCGCCAACGGGGAGGCCACCCTGGAGGCTTTGAAGGTCCTGGGCCCCGGTCTAGGCTTGATGACACTGACGGAGATGTAACTATGAGCGACAACTCCCAGGACAACAGCTCCCAGAACAGATTGTAAGTGTAGCTGACTGACCAAGCCTAGTTGTTAAACACATTGTTGAAACGAAAACCCTGTCATTTGTAAATGTGGGACTGATTGTTCAGCTCTAAAACAAGTACCTAAATGTATGAAAAGAGAATTGTGTTGAGAGTATGAGACCAAGGACACTTTCAGGAATAACGGTTTAAAATAAGAAGACATAACTCCTGTCTGTGGTGTGCTCACTTCCCCAAAGTGTGAGTGTCAAACAGATGGCAAGACCAAAATTCTTAATAGTACAGCTGTTTTAACCCTAACCCCAGCTATGAGAGTAATTCCAGGGGAATAAAAGTAGAACTATCTATAACTATATTCACATTTTTCTGGTCTTTATACAGAATATGAAATACCCTGTAAGTCATCTACCTGCTCAAAAAGTGCCTGGGGGAAAAGCAAAAATGAAACTGAAAAAATAAAGTTTGTAATTTGGTATGTGTTTATAATCATTGGTAACTAAATACTGTTGTATTTGAGCGTACTGGTGACTCTTATACCCTATGTACAATTTAAATACGGTTCTAGTTTTTATCGATCAGTCCCTAATGCTAATTGAGGAGTTACAAAGGGTCAGAAAAGGCAAGCAAGCTGTTAACAGGTTAATGTAAAAGGTAGTAAAACAGTCATTAAAGTTGAGAAAAAAAGGGAGTGCTTTGCTTTGATGTTTTGACATAGGAAGTGGAAGGGCATTAAATGGGTATGTAAAGTAATAAAAACTGTCAATAATGTAAAGGCATATTCTCTGTTTACTGAATGATCACAGGAAATCTCAATGTATAGCAGATAAAAAAAGAACAACATCAATAAAAAGTTTTAAAATCTTCTGAACAAACTCAGTAAAAAGTGAATAAACATATTTGCCAAAATGTCTTGAACACATCAGAAACTACTGCAATCAATCTTGGGGGTTTGAAAATACAACCCACAGGGCAGGGACCTTCTTTTGCCAGAACACAGGATAACATCAAAAAAGGTTGCTGAAAAATTTCCTAGAGTGGAAACTGACTAAAAATGGATTGTTTTAATGTATGGCCTTGCTTTGTCTCCTTAAGCAACCCATATGTACGACCTTTTCGGAAAGGAGGAGATGGTCGGTTTGACAGGGACAGACGACAAGGCAAAGGAGGAGGCAACAGAGGAGGAGGCAACTTTAGAGGAGGAGACAGAGGTGGAGGAGTAGGGAAAGCCCGGTCAGGCTGGTACAAAGTTACGGTGCGTATTATAACAGTTGTGACGTATAGTTAAGTTTTTGTACCTTGAAACGTGTAAAAGGAGATAATATTTTGCTTTCTTTTCTGCTGACAGATACCACACGGCAGAAAATATGAAAAGAAATGGTTATTGACTGCTCTTCAGAACATCTGTACAGTTCCCTACACACCTGTTCAGGTGAGGTTCAGCACTGTCTTATTATTTAGTCATGTGCTTTTATTTATACTCGCATCATGGATTGTGCCTTTTTTATACATATGTATATTAAAATGAATTAATCATGTCTTTTTTCTTCTCCTGTCTGTCCAGTTCCATGTTGAACATAACCGAGCTCATTTCTACGTGGACGATTCGTCTGTTGCTAACGCTCTGCACAAATGTTCCCACAAAATCACAGACACAAATGGCTATAAGGTATGTTTGGGAAACAATGAAACATCTGACTCTTATTGCTGCACAAAGTCTACTTTCTTTAATGATCAGTCTATAAGTATCAGATAAAATGTAAAATGCTAAACTGCAACTAATGATTCTAGAAAAATTCAACTTATAGTTAAGAAACCTTGACCTCTTATATAACAATAAACCCTAAGTGTCACTATCTGTTTGTTCAAGGTGGAAGTGCACGTCAACCCCAGCAGTCCACCATCCTTCCTCCTTGCTGACCTGAAGCCTGAGCACTTGGAGCACCTGAAGGTGAACTAAAACAAGAAATGAACTTTCTGAAAGTGGCTTTAACAAATGCCATTTTGAGATGAAGGTTAAAGTTTCTCTAATAATGAAATAAAATTCAATTTGGTTTCCAAAATTCGGTAGTAGATAGATATTTATAAGAACATTATTGAGACAGCTGCAGGGCTGTATTTTCACAGAAACACTTTGTGTATTAGGGTGTTCATTTTTAACACAAAACTACCACTTTGTATGTTAATTGCTTTAAATTTTACACTTTAACATTGTTAAAATAAACTGCAGGATATTTCAATTCATTTAGACAAGTTGAAAGCTATTCAGAACAGGGTCTCTCATGTATTCTGTTTATCTTTCACAGCAATGCATGGCAAAACGTTTTGATGGCTCCCAGCAAGCACTGGACTTGAACAACATCCGAACAGACCCAGGTAATCAGGCCAGGGAATCATGCTTGTTAAACAGCTCAGGTCCAAAGGCAAGCCCCATGGAGACTAACTTTAGCCATAAATGATGGCCTCCTCCTCCACAGAAGATGAATTGAAATGATCTTTTTACATGTCGATTTTACATGTAGTACTGGTGAACTAGAATTCTTAACACATCTCAGCCCTGTCTTCTGAAAATACTTGTTACTTTACTGTCTTTGAAAATAATATTCTTTTTTTTGTAGTATTATTGCTAATTACATTTTGTGTTCCAGACCTCGTGTCCCAGAACATTGAAGTCATATTGAATAGAAAGTCCAACATGGAAGCTGTTATCAAGATCATCCAAGAAAACATTCCAGAGGTAATTATAATGTAGCTTGACAATGTAGTTATAATGTTGCTGCTTGATCAACAGAATGTGCCTACTCACATATATGTGACTCTTTTTTTTTTCTCCAGCTGACGTGCTTGAACCTGAGTAACAACCGGATTCACAAACTGGATGAAATCAGTGAACTGGTTACCAAGGTGCCTAATCTGAAGACACTCAACCTCTCCCACAATGAGGTGAAACTGGCTGCTCTCTTGAACTACAGAACATTAACCAGGCATGAATTAGGTGGTTTACCTGATTTAATTTTATAATCACCATTAAAACTCTCCTATTCTGTTTGTGTGGTCGTCCAGCTGAAGTCCGACCGGGAGCTGGACAAGATGAAAGGCCTGAAGCTGGTGGAGCTGTGGCTGAACAGGAACCCGCTGTGTGACTTCTTCAAGGATCAGGCCTCATACATCAGGTCAGTCAGCGATTTTGGGGGATGAGGGAAGATGGTTTTATAGAGGTGACACAATGTGTGACTGTTTGGGTGACAGTAGTGTTGTCCAGGACACTCTCCTATATAAACAGTGTATGCAGCAGGGATCTACCTAAGAAGATCATGGAAACCTTTGTGTTTGTTAGTGTACAATGCCTGCTAACGGACTAAAAAATCTCTTCCTCCGCAGTGAAGGAGGACCTTTGGGACTGAACCGAAAACAAGCTGACATTAAACATAACACCCTGTAGTTGTGTATATGTGTGTTTTTGTGTCTAACAAATAGTGAAAAGCATCAAATGAGTTCAGATAAGTCTTTGTTTTGTACGCTTTTTTCTCGCTCTTCAGCATTTCATTTCGCACTGAAATCGAAATATTTCTTGCTTCCAAAAGTAGCTCTGGACATAAAGCGATGCAGATTCACATTTTTCCTTCCAGACTTCTTCCTCTTCATCTTGTCTCTGCTAGTTAGTATTCAGCTTCTCTGTGCTGAGCTTTCAAGCTTCTGTTCTGTTTTATGGTTCTTAGTGATGTACCCAGCACTCCCCTGCTGACATCCTGAAAAGCCCTTTTCATAATTTGCTATACAACTCCATCAAACTAATGAATATAAATATAATTCTGAAGAGAAGCACTTGAATAAAATAAAACATTCTACATCACAATCTCTAACACAATTTTCTGTCAACAGCTTTTAAGAAAATCAGCATCAGAAACGATCTCTTGGGCGGTACTGTAAAACAGAGTAGATTGTTTATTGAAGACAGAGCGATCCACAGATGTCTTGACAAATGTTTGGATGAAACAAAGAAAATCCACAGCCAATCACTTCCCCTCCCCTCATTACACCCTTGCCCACTTGGTCCCCTGTATCAGGCCAGTATGGAAGGCTGGATAGCCCATGACGGGTAAGATCCCACCTCGAAACCCAGGGACAACCTAAGGCAGGCACAGTCACGATTACTTGGCCTCAGTCCCTGTGAGCTTGTACTCACGGAGAACGCGACGAGAAGAAATCAAGAAGATGGGGCTCCACAGGAAAGCCAATGGGCAGAGGAGGAGGAGGATACGTGTCATTATCAATGACCAATGATGAGCCAAAGAGAAAATGCAATCCGTCTCTTCCACTCAGTTGGTGCTGTTTGGCCTGACACAGGCCTCCTCTGTTCAGTGAATGACGTGGAGAGTTTGGCAAATGCCCTTAACTAACTTCTAAAGGAATTATGTTCTGAACTGAGAATTGAAGTTCAGGGTTGCCTGAAATCAGTCCAGTGGGGGGAACAAAGGAATTCACTTCCTCTTCCAAAGTCTGATGGCTGTGACCAGTACAAAAAAAGCTCAAATATGAAGAAGAGAGAGCAGAGTAGAGAAAAACGCTGTTGTCACATACTGTATGATCTTCCAGTCCCTCTGTAACCAGAGGCTTGGGCCCAAATTAAGTCAAATAACTAAAAAATACAAGCATGAAATCCAGTTACTGCAAATGCATAAAGACCTGTCTCCTCAGAATTGATGGTGGCTATAAGATACTTTGTTGATCACTGGTTTAAACGTGGAGCAGGGGAAATTAAGGATGAGTGGTGGGCCTGCTGGGTTCAGCTCACTTTGAACCCTGCTGTCTTTTTTTTGTTCAGCTCTGGTTTCAGGTAGTCGCGCTTTGCTGACAATCACTGGTGCAGACATCAACAAACGACTACACGATGTCTACTGATTGGCTCCTCTTCTCTGCATGTTAGACCTTCTGTTACAATTGTTTGTGTGAATTTTACTCAATATTTTTTTACCCTGATCCTGTTTAGTATTTGGTGACGTGGACTCATCTGTTTCCCAGCATCTTGGCCCAAGTTTGGGTGGGAGTTTACACGAGACTGGCGGTAACCACCTCTCTCCCAGCAATGCATAACTTCTCTTCATTCAAAAGTGAAAATGGATGTTTATTGGTTTACAGCGCAGTCTGGTGGATTCTACATGTTTGTTTGTGTGTGTGTGTGTGCGCTTATAGAAAGTGTGTTTATGTTGCTTCCCTGTGTCAGATCTGTGTATATCTCCATATTGGGGGAGAGGGTGAGTATACCTGCTGGTAAGTACACTATGGGGAGGGAGAATTGTCAAAGGGGCAGCTTGAAACTGGACAGAGGATAAAGATGTAAATGATCCAATTGTGAATTATCAGTAAAGGTTAAAGCCCTACAGCATTAGCTGTAGGTAGACTCCATTTAAATGTATACCTGACAATATTTTCCTAAATGTTCGTTAAACTTAAAATAACCTGATGGTTGGTCCGTTGGACGATGCCATGCTCCATCAGCAATGGCTGGTAACCATCAACCATATAGCCTTCTACTATTGTAACATTGTTACTTAAAGGCCCCCTTACAACTCAGCCCTTGCCATACCTGACTATTGTGTCTTTATTAAAGTCAGTTCAACATCACACGAAATCCTATATCTGCCTGAATTAGTGGTGAAACATGATTTACTGTGTGTCTTTATCACCCATAATGTGATAACCTCATTGTCTGGTTGAGGGGCTCAGCCAACTTCACTGAGTGTCATCAGCAGAGCAGAGATTGACAAAGGTGGCAACAGACTATAGTCATGCTGCCCTCCATTACTGTCACCCTTCGCTACCATCATTGTTGCCCTGACATTGCTCTTTGTACAACCATTTGGCTAAAAAAAAAATGAGACCCAGTTCAACTAAAAATATCAACTGGAGGCCCAAAATGAGATTAAGAGGGTCAGCAGTGTGACTGGCATGGTATCTGCAGTATTAACATGATGAATCTGCTGTGTGTGAGGTGGCTTGTGATGATAACTTTCCTGCTCTTGATTTTTGTTCCCGTACCAGTGCCGTGCGACAGAGGTTTCCCCGCCTTCTCAAACTGGTGAGTCTGAACCTCTATCTCCTCTTTTCATCCCTTTGTCATCGTCCTTTGGATGCAGTCATATCACTAAAGAAATTAATAAAAAGTTGCTTAAAAGTTAGCCAGTGCTTATATATCCATCTTCATTTGTTTTTTTAGGATGGACACGACCTCCCTCCACCCATTGGATTTGATGTTGAAACGCCCACCACCATCCCGCCCTGCAAGGTTACTTATTTTTGTTTTATTTCTTTGATTTAAGCTGTTATGTCTCCCTTCAGGTGAAAGTGTTCAGAGACTTGTTTGTCTTTCATGTATCTGACAAATGTTTTTCTAATTCACCCTGCAGGGCAGCTGCTTCGGGTCCGATGAAATCAAGGCTCTCATCCATAGGTTCTTGCAACAGTGAGTTTCAAGCTCTTATTTATCATCTCACAGCAGTCAGTTTATCAGTGGGTTAATACACTGATAATATGACCCAAACACTGACTTCCAGTACAATGATAAGTGATCGTGTTGCAGGTACTACAGTATATATGACTCGGGGGACAGACAGCCCCTCCTTGATGCCTACCATGATGGAGCGTCACTATCCCTAACTACACCTTACTCCACCCAGAACCCTTCCAGGTAAGAATACACACAGAGAAACACATACATAACATGAAAGTCATGTAACAACACTGATGAACTGTTTGTTTTAAACATTGAACACCTCCCTATGTGAGTGTCTGCTGCATTCATATTGATTCCTCCTCCGTCTGGTTTCAGGAGCAGTCTGGGAGAGTATCATAAAGACACTCGAAACCTAAAGAGGATCAAAGACACCAGTAAGTTTACCTTTCAAGATGTTGACCTTCAGTGGTGTCTGAATGTTAAGACTGAATATTTTTGTCATTTAATTCCTTTCTGAACCTTTCCTCCTTTAGCGATACGCTTTCGACTCCTGAAGCACACGCGCCTGAACGTGGTGGCTTTCCTCAACGAGTTGCCCAAGACTCAGCACGACATCGCCTCCTTTACTGTCGATGTTAACACTTACACCGTGAGTTCATGTTTGCTCTCACAGCCAGCACTTGTGATAAGCAGTTTCCTCTCGCTGTTGATCATTTATCCGTATTAATTATGCATTCATGTTTTCTATTTACAGAACACACTTCTATCATTCACAGTGAGCGGAGTCTTCAAAGAAGGTGAGATTTCTGGTTTTACATTCTGTCCTCATTTCCTGCTGAGCTTACTGGTGTTGATTTTGTAACTAATCTGTGTCATGTTTCTTTTTCAGTTGTTGTTGACGGTAAATCTCGAGAGTCCACCATGGCCTTCTCTAGAGTGTTCATCACAGTCCCAGCAGGTGGTACTGGGTAAGTTAAGGGAGCTCCCAGTAGTTTGCATGATCCTTCCTGTTGTCCTTCACATTTTCTCTGAGGATGGGAAATGGTCGTTAATGATAAACAAGAATTGTGAGTTCTCTAGAAAAAGGAAGTGTACATAAGGACAAACATCCCGGTCTGTCATCCTGGTCTCTAAAATTAGACTTACCTTTCTGAGACAGTTTACAGAGGGAGAGTACAATACACATCAATCTGCTCTGAAAATCACCTATTCTCTGTTCTTTAAGGGAGAACCTGAAAGCAGAACTAAGCAAATCATATTTCAATTTTTTTGATTTGTTTATGCATCTTCTTATTTGGCATTCATTCAACAGAATACCCCCTGGTTTCCACCTATGTATATGTAGCCCAAGTTTTGACACAGCCACATGGACACATCTTTTCCTGCAACCAAGTTGTTGAAAGAGTAGCAAAACAAACATTCACGTGGAATTGATGCACTGCTAATATGTTTGCAGGCTGCATAGCTAATAAGCAGCTCAGCATGTTAAACGGCGGGTAAATATACCTGCAAATTTCACTTCAGTCTCCTTAGATCTCTGTGGTCCTTACTCTTCACTACCACTAACATTCTGTCTACAAATTACATTCAGGCTGCAATGAAAGTTTTCAGCTCTAATTAAAATGTTGTTTTATCTGTAACTATTTTTTTTACAACTTTCAAAAGTTAACACGTTAGCAGTTAGCAGATGGCGACTAGTTAAAGCAAATGTAGTCTATTATCACTCAGCATTTCTGTGAATGGATCTGAAGGTGGAGTGTTCCACAGCAGTTTGTCAGACTACATGTTTTGGCTTGAGGAGCCTTAAAACTAAAGTCCAAAAAAGCCAAGAGGAGGAGGTTCAGCTTCTCCTGATAACCCTGAAACAATCAAATCTTACTGTCTCTCTCCTGTATTCCTCCTGTGCCGCAGTTTGTGCATCGTGAACGACCAGCTTTTCATCCGGATGGCCACCACTGAGGAGATCCGTCGAGCCTTTGTTGCTCCCGCTCCGACTCCATCTTCCAGCCCCGTCCCCACTCTGACCGCACCGCAGCAGGAGATGCTCACAGCCTTCTCGGTGAAGTCCGGCATGAACCTGGAATGGTCCCAAAAGTAAGTGTTGTTTTTGTGAATGTTGTGTAGGCAATATTATACAACATCAGTTACTGGCTTTATTTACTTACTGACTTTTCCTCTGTCGCAGGTGTCTGCAGGACAATGAGTGGGATTTCAACGCAGCGGCGCAAGTTTTCACTCAGTTAAAGGTAATATGTTTTATTTAAACTGTCTGCAATGCAATAAAGTTGTGTTCAGTTTGACAGTGACCTTAAAACTTTTTTTTCTCAATCTCTTTCCAGACGGAAGGCAAGATCCCCGATGTTGCGTTCATAAAATGAAGACATGAAGGCATCATAGTTCTGTGAAATAAAATCTGAAGTTATTTTATATATGGTTTCATTTTATCCTTCATTCTTTGCATTTACTTTTATCGAGAATAATGTAGATCAAGTTTACTCATGTAAACCGTTGTTTTATCAGCCAAATGTTAACTGTTTGACCTGAGAGGCTTATGTTAAGATACAATATTTGGTCATATTTGGTGTTTATTTCTTTTTGTCATTTGTATAGAGATCACATGTTTTCATAGGAATAAAATGAGGCGGACGGTTAAACTTGTGTTCTCAATTATTTGTTGTATGTTTATCAATAATAAATATTTTGTTACACAACTGCGAGATCATTTCAGCCAGAGTTCATATACTAAATATTAAGCATTTTGACCTTGTACATACCCCTATCACCAATAACAAAGATCTTTGTCAGTATTTGAAGTTGGACACTTGCCGAGTGAACGCTCCTGGTAGGCATAATGATTGTAACAACATACAGATTACATAAAGACTTATTTTTAGCCCAAACGATAAAAATACAATGCTATTAATTAGCAATAAGTTCAATCAGCCACAGCTCAGCAAAGAGGAAAATAGAATTAATATCATAAACCCAAAATCATATCAAGCTGTTATATTGCAGGCACAGGCATAATGTCTACACAACTGCTTTTCATTAGATATCTGTATATTATTTCAAAATATCATGTAAAGTTTTCCAGTGAGCAAAAACTGAGGGCATGTGTCTGGTAAAAAGGACATGAAAAAAATGAGGAGTGTAAGTTTTTAAGAATCACTAATTAGCCGAGTTCTACTTGTTACATGCAATCAAATAACATTCAATCACAAAAAAATGTAACAAAGATGTACCTATATAAACCTTATTAATGGAATATTAATTTTACAGAAATAAAATGTTTAACTAAAAACAGCATAACACTAAAATGGAATTAGGGGGGCCCGTGTTGTAATGTGGATTGCAGAAATTAATAACTCCATAAAACGTACAATTAGTTAATAATCAATAGAAAAACAAAAAGTGAAGACTAGAATAGAGAAAGACCTTACAAAGATGGCCCCTGGGCGTCGTCATGTGTCCGTGTTCCGGGTTTTGTCTTTCGTCACTTTGACGGGTGACGCACGTACGTTCACCATACCATCAGTTGGCGTATGATAACAATAAACAACCCTGAAACAAGAGATACGCACCAACAGGACCTGTCGCTCCAATTCGACACAAACGTACTGAAAATATGAGCCGAGACAGCTACAGACATTTGGACTAACGTCTCGTCAAGTATTGGAGGAGTCTTGTCGGTCCTGACACAAAGGATTTTCGAGTTTTTGTGTCAAGCCTAGGGGAGAACTACAGTTACGGTTTACCCCTTCCTTAGCCCCCTGAAGCTAGCTGTGGCTCATTCCTTGTTTTTGCACACTTCGTGTTAGTTTGTTATGCAGTTTCCAGAGGACTGTACTCGCACTCGTTCTCCTCCGCCACCTCTTCGCTCCCTCTCCCCGCTCTCTCTGGCCCTATGTCTCGCTGGCTTTTCCCCTGGTCAGGCTCAATCAAGAAGCGGGCCTGTCGGTACCTCTTACAGCACTACCTCGGTCACTTTCTGCAGGAACGACTGAGCCTGGACCAGCTGGGCTTGGACCTGTACAACGGCAGCGGTGTAATCAAGGAGATCAACCTCGATGTCTGGGTGAGTGTTTTGGCTGTCAACTTCACAACACAGCAGTACTCTTCGGGTGTTTTTGTCGGACTCGTGCACCCTTGACTGTTTCGCAACTGCTCTCGAGTTCAACAACAATTTCCAACGTCATGCTCTTAGCCTAGCTCGCATTTCTTCGAGGAAATACACTTATGGCAGACACATCATCAGCCCAGCAGACTAACCTCATCTGCCCTTAGAGTCTAAATATTGTGAACAGATAGATTTCCCTCTGCCATATTTTTGCCTGTGCACTTCCTTAGCTTTATAAGTCTGCCCCAGAGGGATGAGACAATATGAAAGCAGGTTTTACATTTTCTTTCACTTTGTGTTTCTCACTGTCTGCTTCCTCTTCTTCTGCAGGCGGTCAATGAGCTTTTGGAGTCTCTCGGGGCTCCTCTGGAGATAGTGGATGGCTTTGTGAGCAGCATAGCAGTGACCATCCCCTGGCAGGCTCTCCTGACTGATCACTGCACCTTAGAAGTTTCTGGACTTCAGATAACATGTCGACCCAAGTATCGCACCAGTAAGTTCTCTGAAAAGAACTACATCTTGAGTCAACCTGTGGGATTTCATCATCAGTCGGTGGTCGGATTTTAAGCTCAGGTTGACAGAACAGCTCTGTCAGGGTTTCATCAGATCCACAGTTGCTGTCTAAATGATGAGTGTGTTCCAGAATCACTGTAATCGTAAAGTGTACTCTGTCCCTGTTTTTACTTCTTTTGACCCAAACTACTGCCTTTGTTGTAAAGGTGACAATCAATAAGTGTGTATTTGATTCGATTTGATATTTAAGTGTTATAGGAAAAGACTTGCATCATCAGGATCTTTGTGTCTCAGTCACAAAGATAGTACACACGTTACTCTAAGCTACATCTCTGTAAAGATAGTGGGTAAAGAGACGATTGCAACCCTGATCTTGAACAGAAAACGTGCACAGTACTCCTGATGTACAGAAATCACTGAATCTTGTGTGGTGATGTTTGTACTCAGGTGGGGGTTGGGATTCCCAGGGCTGGTCATCAAGCATGACCTCCAGCATGCAGCTGGCTCAGGAGTGCCTGAAGGACCCCCCGGAGGCGTCGGAGGAGCCACCAGCCCAGCTGGAGGGGCTTGAAATGTTTGCACAGACCATTGAGACGGGTGAGTCCAAGCTTTTATGTGTGTCTTCACTTGATAAGGAACAAATAAACATCAACATTATTTCTCAGTTACGATGAAAAAACTAGTCTGTACACTTGTGTCTAAGAAGAGATGATGTTAAAGACCTTGATAAATGACCCTTTGTCTCTTCTGTCCTGTGTGTTTGCAGTTCTTCGTCGTATTAAAGTCACATTCATAGACACTATCGTTCGCATCGAGCACCAGCCCCTGGACCTGGAAACAGGCGTTGCCTTAGAGGTGCACATCAAGCGGTAGGTCCTGGAAATTTGCTTTATTTTCCTATTATTGTACCTGCTTCAAGATTTAGTGTCCTTTATTTTGTATTTTCAATTTTCGAAATGTTCTAAATGTTCTCTTTGTTTGTATTACAATAAGTGTAATATTTAATGGTTTGTTTCTGAAACCTGCTGTTCATAAATGTATCTAAAGGTAATTTTAATAGTTTAGATGGTAATTGTATATTCATAAAATAGCATACTTAAGATGCATTTTAATGAATTGGGCTGCTCTTGAATAATGAGGATCTGCACAGATTATAGACTCCTGATTGTTAGATCAAAGAACATTGTGCCTGCAAACTACAAAGCTACTATCACCACCATGGGTGTGAAAATTACTTTTTAACACCCATGGTGGTGATAGGTTAGTAGAGACAGCAAACAATCTCCTCCTCATCTTCTTTTCTTTGTATTCTGATAAGTGGCATTTTTTTAAAAAATATTTTCAGTTAAAATATGACATCTTTACTGCTGTGTAAATGTATTTTTAAAATGAGATGTACTTTGTTTTTCATTTTTCATTATTTTTTTGTGGCCTTTAAGCTGTAATGTGTGCATAATGCTCCTGCAAATGTTTGTATTTGTGCATCATTGATTCCTCATTTCAGTGTTACAGCAGGTTGGTAACACTGTGATGTGGACCTTCTTTGTCAAAGTGCGCTCTTAGAAACGGGTCATAAAGACATTAAAGTGTCTCTCAGCCCCTGTTAGATGGAGGATACAAAAGTAAGACAAACAGGATCTTAAGCACCTTCAGCGACACTTTGCAGTTTGTGATGCAACTGCTGCTTTTATGGTTTTTTTCTTTTTATCACTCACAGCGGGAGGCTTTACTGTCTGTGATCAGTAATACTGTAACTCTCCCAAATCCGCACTTTTATACAGACAGGATTGAGCGAAAGCAAAATGGAGGCCAAGAATTATATTTCATCTTCTCTCTGCTCACCAGCAGATAAGGAGAAGAGCCCCCTGTTCAGTTATGAGCACTCCTTGGCCTTGTGCTGTCAAACAGCCTCAGTGTGAAGCTCATTTTAAACAGGGTCGGTATCGACGAGGTCATCCACCTGAACAGGGTTTTATCAGTGGCTGCAAATAACTGCAGGCTGAACCTAAGGTGTCGCCAATACTGGATGTCAGGGGAGTCTGTGACCTTGACGCTGAAGAAGATTTGAAAAGTGGCCACAGCTTATTTTTACCTGCAGGGTTCAGTTGTTGTGTTTAATGTACAAATAGTGCTCTTGACATTATTGTTATGGCTAATTTGGCAGAATTACCGACTACCCTGTTATTTGATTCATCAGCAGGTAGCATCCACTGATTTCTGTGTTTATTTCCACTTGTTAATGTCCCATGCCTGTGCTGCTATTTTAACTGTGACACTATTGAACCCTTTTTGTTTCTGGGGATTATCGACGTACCTGCTTAGGGTAGTTGAGTTGATCTGAGGTCATTGACCGGAGGGCCCTGCTCACCTGAAAAGCCTGTATTTTTAACAGAACAACTGGTTTGAGTCTATTGAAGCATGTTACAGGGGTTTGTTTATTTAAGAGGGGGCTTCTGTCTGATCATTCAGGGACAGAGAGCAGAGCTAACCCTCAGCAACATGGACCACAGAGTCAGTAAACAGTGACAAAGTATTAAGTTGTACTTGTATGTGGATGTATTTGTTTTCAAGCCATTGTGTAATTTCCCTGAACAGTTTGGTTGAGTTTCTTAACATATCCCTTTTGTTCTGTGAGTTTTTTTCCTTAAAATGAAAATCACGCTTTTACCCAATTTGTTAGCTGTCACACTGCAGTCGAGGTTACTTATTTATGTGCACAAGAGGAACAGCAGCCTTTTTATTCTCAGTTCTTAACAGCCTCATTTTATCCCACACACTATTAAACTTCACGATGTGTGTTTGTGTTTTGCATGGTGTTGCTCCAGGCTGGAGTACTTTGACGAAGCGGTGCGAGATCCAGCCAGTCAGACTGCCGTGCCTGTCGACATCCACCAGCCGCCCGCCTTCCTGCACAAGATCCTGCAGCTGAGCGCTGTTCAGCTGTTCTACGACAGCACCGGCACAGTACAGGTGATGGACATCACACTGCTAAGGACTCTATTTTTAACTTTAAAGGAGCATATTTTATTTTCCTTTATTTTCCTTTGTCTATTTTGTTCACACAGTGGACTTAAAACCAAGTAGTAGTTCTTTTTACCTGTTTCTGAGGTGTTGATCTCTGAACTAGGAGGAAAATATCACTGTGGATCCTCTCGCTCTTTGGAAGTTGCAATGAGCTTATTTTGAATAAAGAAAATATGCCTTTATGTCTCCAGCTGTACTGACTGTGCACACACAAACAGAAGGGAGGGAGACACAAATGAAACACACATCAGTTTGATTAAAAAGCAGAAATTCTCATAAATCTCTCCTCATTTTAGGATCCTCCTGAGGAGGAACATCCCGAATCACCTACCATGAGTGAAGGAGCGGAGGAGGAGGGGGAGGAGGAGGAGGATGAAGAAGGAGATGAAGAAGATGAGGAGGAGGAGGAGGAAGAGGAAGAAGAGGTGAAGCCCCAGACATCCCAACCCTCTCCTCCATCTCAGCCGCTGCTCATAGGAAGCTGCTCCGGTTTCATCGAGACCACCGTCAAGATCAAGCAGAACGACATGCTGCCAGGACCAAAGGTGTGTGTGTGTGTGTGTGTGTGTGTGTGTGTGTGTGTGTGTGCTGCTACATGCTGAAAGATTAGTACATGCAACTCTTCTCTCATATTGTCCTGTGTATTTTGTCTGTTTCTCTGTGTCCATCAGTTGGAGCTGGATGGCAAGGTGGGCTGTGTCCACATGCTGCTGTCTCCAGATCAAATAACACATCTGACAGACCTGCTGGCAGCCCTCTGCATCGACACGGGTACGTTCACATACAGCCGCTGGCTTAAACATGCAACAATCCAATTACACTTGTCATTTCAGTTTGACTTCTGCCTTGAAACGCTCCAGATGTGATTACAGGATATTTTATTGAACCTCTGTTTAACCCGGGATAAACTCTTATGGAGCTTATTAACCTTTAATTCAAGAGTGTCCAAGCAAAGACCTGTAATAATTCAAAATTACATAATAAGATATCCAATAAAAAAACTTTTAAGTGATTTTAAGAAAAAAAAAACAATTTAAATGCATCCAAAGCTGATGAGAAAGAACCAGTCTGAGTGTAGTCGGGTCATTGGGAGGCCTGTTATGATCACATGAATAAATTATTATCAAATGGATGTTAGCCTCAGAATAATTTTCTCTTCTCAGATATGATAGCAAACATATTCCCCTCCATCCTGCAGGCTTACGTAAATGAATGCAGACACAAAAAAACACAAATTCACTCCATATATTACTTTTTCTGTGTCTACAAACTACGAGGTTATGGAGGTGATGGATGCCCACATGCTTAAGCGATACATATTGTAGACCTCAGAGGCAGGACGACTTTAACAGGATACACTTAGACACAGACAATGAGCCTGTGCATTTTCCTCTGTAGTTCAGAGCACGAGAGTGAGGTTACAGACATGGTTAAGTGTGATTTCATACTCTCAGCCTTGATATCTTTCTCTCTCAGACACATACATAAAGCCGTTTGTTTGTCATCTCTCCTCCAGAGCCAGAGACTAAGTGTGGTGGAGTTCACAGTCGCCCATTAGACTCAGACGACCTGCGGATGATTGAGGAGGACCTCAGTAAGCAGCTGGGCTCCAGCCCCAGAGATAGGGAGTGGGATGATGAGCCCGACATGGAGCCCTACGTCACCGGCCTGGAGAATGGAGGTACACAGAGCGGCACAGGTCCACTCATGAACTGATCGTCTGAGATCTATCGTAACCTCTGCAGGCCGACAGTCTATAAGCAAGCAAGCTGCTGTGGATAGTTGAGAAAGTTTCCCCTTTTAAAACACAAATGTAACAGTCATACAGTATGTATTGGTTAACATAGAGCTTCATCAATCTCAAGGTCTGGGCAATCTCTTAGGTAGGCAACATGCAGATAACACTTCAGATGATCCTTTCCTTTCAGCATGACGTGTACATTTTAGTGTTTAATATGTCACAATGTGTGTGTGTTTGTTTACCTGCAGAAATGTTTTTCTCCATGGGTCCTGCTGGGATGAACAGTAGCGTTACGTCTGTACGCTCCGGTAGCGAGCTGTCGGACAGCGATATGGAGTCATCAACTCAAAGTCTGGCCAGCTTCACGCAGCCAATGTCTGCACAGGTACACACTGTGTGTGTGTGTGTGTGTGTGTGTTGGTATCTAAGTAACATTTAGCGTGACTGAAAATATCTTTAATGATAGATTTTTGTTACTTTGTCTTTTATTTTATTATGTTTACAGCACTCGATGTTTTATGATATTACGTCTGCTTTTTCTTTCCTTACTTTACAAACACAAAACTGGAACTTGCAAATGTATTTATGAAGCCACAGGACATCTGATTTCCTCTTTAATTTCTCCTATCAGGGCATGGTGAACTGTCCCAGGAGGTATCCTGTCGCGGGCTGTCTGTCGAGTTTACCTCAGTCAGGCATGAGAACCAGAGGTAAATCACAGTAGTGCTGAGTGAAGGTTTTTATCTGCACTTTGAATGTCTGAAATATCAACTACAGGACTCTTTTTTTTCTGCAGTTTAAAGTTGTTCTTTTAATATTATCTTCATCAAACTTTTACTTACTTTAGGTTTTTCAGTAGTGATTACCTGCATGTTATGACTTTACAGAGATTTTTACCTCATAATGTGAGTTTTCCTTGATGTGTATTTCATAAAAAACAATCACACCCTCTCCCCTGCAGGACGCTCACACAGCGGCCAGGCAGAGCAGATGAAGCCTGATGCTTTGTTGCGACTGACACTCGGCGGCCTTACCCTGACCCTGCTGCAGGAGGACCCGCCCTCTAGACCAGACGAAGCCCCGTCATTGGCCCAGGTGTCTCAGGTGTTCTTCCGAGAGCTGGCGTTCTTCAAGGACAGTATGTTCAGCGAGAGAGACTTTCACCATCTGAGAGGCGGCTTCGCCAAGGCCTGCCCGCACTCCCATCTCAGGTAGAAAAACACTGATGCGTATTTTGTCTTTAAGGAGTCAAATTCTTGTGGACATAGTTTCAGCTATCCCACCTGTACGACTTTTAAAGAAAGAAAGCTTCTTATGTCATACAATATGTTCGTAGAATAAAGTTTAATAGCCTGTAGTTTTGCGCACACTTACACTGTTGTTGTGGCGTCATACAAGCTTCTGCTAGCTGAGAGTGTTGGTCTAATTCCTCTTCCCAAACGTCCCCTCTCTCAGAGTGACAGGAGCAGCAGTGCAGGTTGCTTGTGAGATGCGGAGCGGGAGACGCCACAGTCGGGCCGTGACCTCTGACCTTTCGTTCAGCAGACTGGAGCTGTTAGAGTGCCTGTGGGAGGATGGGAAGCCCCAGTACAGCGAGGTAGAAAACCTCTTGTGTTAGTCAGTGTGGCTCTTTAACCTCTTTAGAGTTAGTTTCGAGTTTGTTGCTGTTTTTATTAGATCATAATATTTTTAATTAAGCTAATATGGTTTTCAATGTAAACAGTTTAGCTGGTCGACAAAGGTCTTACATCTCGGACTGTGGACTCCTTGGTATAAGTGATAACGTTGTATATGTTTGACTGTCTGTTTGTTTATCTTTTCAGTTGCTTCAGTTCCAGAAAGCTGGTTTGTTTACAGTGGGAGCTGCAGCCAGACCATGTGCCCAACTACACTACGGCCTCACTGAAAGACACCTGCGCAGGGTACGAATTTTAACACACACAATAACAAACACACAGACGGGAGCCTCTTATCTGAAGGTCTTGTATTTGTTTTTCATTCATTTTCAGTGTATTTTTGTGTAAAGTGCCCAGCATCTCTGTTTGAGTTAGGGTTGACGGGAGTCATTGTAGACAATAACGAACAAGATCTAACTTTTTTATAACTTTATCTTGACTGTAAAACAGGTGAAATATGGCACTAAAGACTAGTTCCAGACTTTTCAATACAGTTTTCAGTATATCTCACATTGCATTAGTCGCTTGCCAAAATGTTTTTTTTTGCTTGCAGAAATGTCTCCTTAGCTCCTTAGTATAACTCAAAAAATTGTGGGCACACAGAGAACCACCACAGAAAAAACGCTGAAATTACTGACTATTATAATGCAGACTATGTTTTTTCAGGTTAAGTAAGTAATGACTGATGATATGTTATCTATAGCATCATCTGAAAACTTTCCTTTAACATACGTTTTTGCGTGTGTGCGTGTGTGTGTGGCGGCAGGGTAAACAGCGGGTGGTGCGGCGGGAAAGCGTAGTGCGCGTGGAGCTCGCAGAGCTGAGCGCCGAGCTGGACCTGGACATCGTCAGTCGCCTCGGGAGCCTGAGCAAAGCCTTCAGCCACTGTCCAACTCAGACTACTGGACCTGGACTCATGCAGGTGGAGCCATACACATTCATTACATCATAAAGAAGCTAATTAAACACAGAAAAAACCTTAAAAATTTAGAACTGTTAGCAAATGCAGTTGTCTGTGACTGATTTAATACACACCAGAAAACATGGTGTATGGAAGAAAAGCTTAATGACTCCATGAACTGAAAACACAAATCACCATACATGTCATTAGACCTGTTTATTAATGCAAGGAGAACCAATCTGAACAGTGACCTGCTCTCTCCAAGAGTCCACAATTTGTCAGGTTTATCTAATGTCATAACATTTCTCACTTCATTTCCCCCTCAGACGCAGAGCAGTGAGCTGTGCTCCTCCTTCACCCTCCTCTCCCCCCACGCCGTCCTCAGGCTTCGTTTCCCCATACCCGACCTGCGGCCCCTGCCTAAGCGCCGGCCTCCGACCCAGAGGGTGGTGCGGGAGGAGACCTTGGTGCTGGAGCTGACGGAGCTGGAGCTGAAGCACCAAGAAGCCCCGGACCTGCAGACGGAGCAGACTGCTCCTGGACAGCCGTGGGCTCCATGCCTCACCCAGCTGCTGGAGGCCTCCTTCACCGACCTGCACGGTGGGGACACAGAGGCCTAGACAGTAGATATACTGACTAAAACCTGAAGCTCAGCATAGAAACACACAGGAGACACTTTTTATAATGATGTAGTGCTACAAATTATGTTGCTAAGAGCTTGGAATAGATTGGCAGGACTGACTGTAGCTCTGTAAGACTTTTAAATATCTGAAATGCACACAGGGAACTGAGTGGTTGTGTCTCCTCAGGGTCGTACGAGGGCTGGGAGGGCGGCTCTTTCCCCTGTATCAGAGTGAAGAAGAACCGTGACTCTCTGCCCAGGTCAGTGGTGGAGATCATGAGTATAATTAGATCCATTGTTCACAGAAACATACTTGGATAAAAATTCACTTATAAGTACTGTGGCTCTTAAAGAGACAGTTTTAGTTTCTGCTGTCTTGTTATAATGTTCTCTGACACAAGTATTTCTCACTTCCTGTTTCTGTGAGCAGATTATCAGTGCGTGTGCGTGGAGGTGAGGCTCAGGGCCCGGCAGCAGGTCTGGATGGGATGAACCTCGGCCTGATCAGGGACCTGGGTGCCGCCTTCTTTGAAAGTCACTGTGAACTCAACGACAAAACCAGCTCTCCATTCTCCTCCAACCGCACCATGTTTGAGACTGAAGAGGTGCAGCGACACACGCAGATACAAAGAAACATCTCAGATCATCAGCAATCTTTTATAAAGACTCCAAACCTAACTCGTTTCTCCTCGTCTGTCCTCCTTCCTTGTTTCAGATGGTGATTCCTGCAGACCCAGAGGAAATGCGCCAGTTTCAGACACAGTGTGTCGCTCAGTGTCAGTGTGCTGTGGACATCAGCCTGCCGCTGGCCTACATCCTCCTGCCCAGCAAACAGGCCTTTCAGAGCATCTACAACAGGTACGTCAGGATGTTGTTACATGGAAGATAGATTGTCAACTAATTAAGTGTGAACCACCATCTTCTAGACTGTGATTCTCTGCCACGTGTGCTGCAGACGGTGCTGAGAGTAATGTAAACTATGGTCCGAGTGTCCGAGTACACTCAGCATTGTACGTGTAAAGTATCCACATTAACTGAAGAAAGCACAGGGTCAAGGGGTACACGAAGCCCTTTATGTGCCTTTAAACATCATAGATTTTCTCGCTGCTCATGCAGAACTGTTATGTAAGAAATGGCTTCCTCTTCCAGCTTTGTTCCCTTTTCAGTCATTACATTGGTCTTAAATGTTGCACCAGATGTGATATTAATTTTCCTCACCCACTCCTCCGTCCAAAAGGATCAATAATGATCTGTTGATGTGGGAGCCTCCTCCGCCCTCAGCCAACAGCCCCGACCACAGCCGCCATCAACGTGACGAGTTCCAGCTCTGCAAGTCGGCCTTTAGACTGGGTGGGTCTTGATCGATTTGATGGAAATACTTAAACGGCACGTAGATCTGGTAAACATAATAGAATCTAGTCTGACAGGTTTAGATGTTTTCCCCTCTCTTGTCTCTGTCCGCCGCAGACTCTGATTCAGAAGAGGACGAGCCTCAGTTCTACTTGGCCAGTGAATCAGATGGAAAGGCACCACAGTCAGCCCCCCGTCCCAACCACAACCTCAGCCTCCTCTCCCTCACTGTGATCATTGGCAAAGGTCGCCTCCAAGCCAGAACAGACCCGAAGGTAGGGAACAGGATGTTAAATGTCTTGTTTGTTACAAATATAAAGTATTTTATTTGTTATAAAAACATTAAAATGCTATTTAATTATTTCTTCAAGGACAGGAAAAAAACTTTTTAGGATGTTTGTGTTGCACATCCAAAAGACTTGACTTGACTTGAACTTAGATTCTTTCTCGGCATCCACTCTTATCTTTTATTATCTGTGTTTATTAACCGTTTCCATTACATGTCATTAATACAGGAGGACCAGAGTCATGGGGAAATTGTGCTCGACCTGGAAGGGGGGAAGATATTCAGTGTTGCGCAGCACCAGAACGACCCCAATCTCAGTTTCCTGTGTCTAGAGAGCAGACGAGTGGAGCTCTACCACCGAGGTGCACATTGCCATTTATTACTAACTCATAATTTTGCTCTAAAGATTTAATGCTAAGAAGAAAATGTTAATGTATGTCATGATGCATCACCTGCAGCGATGGTGAAAGACACCCCCATCCCACAGCGACTAGAGATGCCCAACTTCACTCCTCCAAAGCACTTGGACCCGACCATCTACCCCACAGAGGTGGGTGTGAGCAGTGTGAGCGGCAGGGAGGGGGAGCTACAGATGTTGTCCACAGCCATCAAAATCACGCTGGACTCGCAGAGGAGTGTAAAGGTATGCCCTCACTTACAGTCCTGATTTTTGCAGCTGGTGCAAGTTTGAAATTAAAAATATTTCTGTTTTTCTTTGTAGGAGTTTCTAGTCGCCCTCCGACTTCAAGGTGCCACCATGCGACATTACATGACGCAGACTAATCACAGCTGGCACGAGCAGGTGAGAAGTGAAAGTCACAAGCCCTTGTACAGATCAGGGAGTGTTTCTTTTTGTCTCCCAGTGAAAGGAACAATCTGCATTTCTTGTGTTGTTTTCTGGGAATTTCAAGTTGTTTTTCTTGTTTCGTGTATTACTTTCCCAATGAAACAGTGAAGGGAAACAGCAGGACAGTTTTCAGCTCTCTTAAAGATCTGATTTATAGACTTGGCATCAGCCTCTCGGAGCCTTTCCTTGAAACAAAACTTTTGACATCTTGTTTTTCCATCGTCCTTTCTTACGACATGAGCAATGAATTACCTGCAGCTGCATCATTTAGGCGCTCTTTGAGGTAGTTACAGGTGATTTAGGAAGCGTTGTAAATCACTGATTCAGGTGTGGCAGCTTTGGGGAAAAAGTAAATACACAGACTTACATTTAATAACAAAATAATCAACTTAAAATAATACAATTATTAAAAAGGTTTTGGATCTGATAAACTGATTATGCAGAACAGAAAAATGGTGCCTGAGAAACTTTCCATCCAAGAAATAAGATACATTAAAGACACTCCAAGACAGTTGGACAACAACAACCTGTCCAAGAACTTCATACCGGCTGTTCTTTTAACTTCAGCCTGTTTTCCCTCACAGATCAAAATCAGCAGCCCTGCCAAATACAATATGTTTCCCCCTTCCTTGTTCCCATAGATAATTAAAATATACTATTTCATTGCAAGTATGATTTGAAACGACAGCTTGCATAACCAAATAAACCTGCAGCCAGTGGTATTATTGCAGCAACTGCCTTTTGTCATGTTTTATTTTCCAGTTAAAGAATTACAACTGTGAAGAACACTGCATACCGCTCTCCACCCTGAAGTAAAACTCAGCGGATGCATTTTAACATGTTTTTATTTCTTACTGAGTCTGTTTGTTTGTCACAGCTGGTCGACTTCCTGGATGTCATTGACGATCTCATTCTGGGATACACAGCGCCTGCTGTCATCACTGTCCTCCACACACACCTCGCTACTTGTGCTGTCGACTACAGGTATGGATCTAAACAGAACTGTTAGAATGATTTTTCTCCTTTTTTTTTTTAACCCACATCTTCCGCTCTCCTGTTTGCAGACCTCTGTATCTGCCCCTGCGAGTGTTGTTCACAGCAGAGTCCTTCTCTCTGTCCAGTAACATCATCGTAGACACCGCCACCTTCCACCTCAGGTACAGTTCCCCACTAACTCAACATCAACAGCGTCCATTAAAAACAACACATTTAAAGAACTATGCTCCAAAATAAAATCACAATATTTATGAAGGAATATTTTTAGATGTTGTCTCACTATATGAGCCTGTGAGTCACAGCGTCACATGTGTTTCTGTTGTGCTGTGGTCAGATTCATCCTGGATGACTCTGCTCTCTACCTCTCTGACAAATGTGAGTCTGACACCGTGGACTTGAGGAGAGGTAAGACACATGATACACGTGTGTGTGTTGTTTCCAGTTATGTAATAGCTGTAGTAAAATTATTTTTATTGTCAGAAGCAGATCTTGTAGCTCCTCCTGGTTGAGCCTGACAATAAGGAGAGTTGCATTTAGTTGTTTTAAGCACAAATGTTGTCCTGCTTACACGGTTTGTCTTGTTCGTTTGTGGTTGAGTGGTTCTGCACTGATGTGCTCAGGAGTGCTCAATTTGGATTTGTTGCTCAAGCCATGTTTTTTTTGTTTGGCTTCTTGTTTTTCTAAATGTGGCCAGCATGAGATTCCAGCGTAAACTGGCCACGGTCCTGAACTGAACCGCATGTGGAAAAGAACAATGAGAAAGATGTCACATGCTGATGAGGTTCCATGTGATTTGTTTTGTGGTCACGCTGTTATGTAAAATACAAGTTTAAAAAAACGTAGATTTGGTCCCTGTATTGCCTGCAGCCTGGACGAGGCTCTAAGGACATTTCAGCCTGTTCATGTTTTGCCGTGAAAGAAATAATAATTCCCAGAAGAGTGAAACTGGTTCAGAAGTGTACAAAACAGACGGTCAAGCTGCCAAGACTGACTGATGTCACACAAGGTCCTGACGAGCAGCACAGAAACAGTCATGCTCTCTGCTTTGGTTCAAGTGAAAGGCAGCTGTTTTGCGTTTACCTTTATCTTTTGAATTTTTAAACTTTCCCAACAGGACTAGTCTGATTGTTGTGAAGGTAAAAGGTTACCGCAGTCCAGCTGCAACACCTCAATAATGCTGATTCTTTTTAAAATGTAGAAAGGCTGCTCTGCGTGTGAAGGAGGTAGACAGGATTTCTGCTACTTTCATAAACAAGTTTGTCTACTTTTTAAAATAATGTGTTTGAAGAAGAGGGCATCTTACCATTAGAGACGTCTTTTATTAGGACCAAGTGGTCAGTATTAGCATAATAAACAAGGATCAAAATGAGGTGCTCTGTATTAAGCATACCAATGGAAACCTTGCGTGCCCTTGTGTCCCACAGACTACGTGTGTGTTCTGGACATCGACCTGCTGGAACTCGCCATCACCACATGGAAAGGCAGCGATACGGGCAAACTGGTGAGTGTGTGTCCTTCATATCCACTCAGTGGCTATAAAGCCCTGCAGCATAAAGACTGTCCAGCCCTGCCAGGGAAAATGTGAACGTAAACAAAACGTTGTAATTAGGTTAAATTTACCTCAAAAGCCACTAACAGTCGGCTGCTCCGTGCTCATAAATATTTGCTTTACCATAATCTCACTATAATAACAGCTTTGGAGTGAAGTCTAAGACTAGGATCAGTTTTCAGTTGGACCAAAACCAACAAGTCAACAGTGATCGTGTCGTCCTCCGACAGTGTAGCAGCTCTGCTGTCAGGCATCAGGAACAAGGTGCACAGATCTGTTACGCAACAGTGCAGTGCTCTTTTTTTCTTTGCTAGTCTTTTTTTTTGCTCTATCAATTTAAGGTTTTCTGTTTTAGTTCTCTTTTTTTTTAATTGTACATTGTACACAGTACCACTAAACATGGATTTCAAGGCAGCATCATTAGCAGCACCTAATATGATTTGTTGTTGTAAAAAATACCTCTAAATACATTAGAAATAGTGAAAAATCACCTTCTATTCAACAAATGTTTTTGCTGTTTTTTGACTTGTAGTTGTGACTTAAACCACCAGCTGTTATTGTGAAAACGAATGCAGAAATCAGCTGCATAATTTCCTCATGTTCACAGTAAACTCTGTCAGTGTTTTATACATTTCATGACTAATGGAATAAAGGGAACAAATGCAAGATAAAATTCTTAGTAGTAAAAAAGGTTTTTGTTTGAGGATATCGGTCACATCATTGCACCTTTCTTCCCGTCTCCATCATTCTTCTCCTCTGTCACCTTTTCTATTTATTCTTCTGTTTCTGATCCAAACATGCTCCCCTCTCTTTTTCACCACAGTCTCAGCCTCTTTTTGAGCTCCGATGCTCCAACAATGTGGTCCACCTTCATACCTGTGCTGACTCCTGCGCTGCCCTGGTCAATATGCTGCAGTACCTGGTCTCCCAGGGCGACCTGCACCCCCCGCCACGACACACCTCACCCACCGAGATCGCTGGACAGAAACTACCAGTGAGTCTGTTTATCAGCTGGAGAATAGATTATTAGATAATAACAAATTAATTATGGCTTCACACGAATAAAGTCTGATGTTGTGATGTTGTGTACATTTTTACCACCAGAATTCTATACAATATTCTACATTGAAGATTCTGCAATGTTAAAACGTGGTATAAAGATGGCATTAAATCATCTAATGTTTGTGTATTATTGTGTCAGCTGTCAGAGAGTCCTGCGTCTTTGCCGCCCTGCCCTCCAGCTGAAACCGCAGAGATCAACCAGTCAGACCTCGCTGATGCCTTAATAGACACAGAGAAGAGCCACCGGGAAGAGAGTCTAGATCCAGGTATTGCAGAGTTACACTCTTTTTCTACCTATTGTGGATACAACAACTAATCTGATGTACGAAATTGGTGTAGTATTAATCTGTTTGTGCTCCGCGCCTGTGTCCAGGAGGATTTTATTCCACACATCTGTGTGTGTTTCTTTTGCTGACTTCTTAAACTGACTTGGGCTTCTCTTGTGTTCCTACAGGTTCCCCCTCCATGCCGAGAGGCTCGCCCGTCTCTGTGTACCTGTTCCCGGGTGAAGCTTCAAAGCGCGGTCCCTCTGTCCCTCTTGGCGATGACTCTGAGCTTGACGGTCTTGTTGCCACAGCAACGGAGGCACAAGCAGATATGATGTCAGAGGAAGGCTCCGAGGGCTCCACCGACAACGACGACTTTTGTATCTTGGAGGCTCCCGGCATGGGCATTCCTGTGAGTCTCTCTTTGCTTTAATGGCCCTCTTTGTTGTTGTTTTTCTGAAATAACCTGTCAATAATCGGACAAAAATGTTCACACATTGTTGCAGCCAAAGGACGGGGAGCCGGTGGTGACGGTGCTGTCCCCAGGGCCTATCAGAGTGAAGGATAGTCACTTCTCCAGGCCTCGAGGCAGCTCAGACCTGCTCCGAGCCCCCAGCCGCTTCCCGGTGCCTCAGAGCAGGGTGGTGCTGCGGGAGATCTCTGTGGTGTGGCACCTTTACGGGGGCAAAGACTTTGGTGGCAAGCCGATGTCCATACATGCCCAGCATGCAAACAGGTAACAGGGCCACCAGCCGTTCTCAAACACACCAGCTGTTCTCAAACACGCAGAGATTTAGCTTCTCTTACAACAAACATCAATGGTCATGATCATTGTTCGTCTACGTGTGTATGTTTCTTCTTCTTTTCCTTTAACTGTTGAAACTCTGTCCTCCTCTCTCCACAGAGGTCGTTCAGTCTCTGCTGGTGTTCGTGGGTCCCCATCTCGCTCCGTCGGTTCCTCTCGTCCTCAGAACTCCTGGCGCTGGGCCGGAGGAAGCGGGCGTCAGCACACGCTGCTGATGGAAATCCAGCTCACCAAGGTACAAATACAGTGTGTGTGGTCGCTAACTGACCAGCCAAGTGACCATTTGAGTTCTTCTCATCTAACTCTCAGCAACAAGCAAATGAGAGTGTTTCTATTCAACATGAAACTTTAAGTCAAATTGTCCTTCTTCCTTATTTAAAACTGATCTACTTATGCCTTTTGTTCTGTCCTCCAGGTGTCCTTCCAGCACGAGTCCTACCAGGTGGCCGTAGCGGGGCAGGATGGGGAGGGCTCTATTTTAGCTGCAGTCGGGGTTTGTCCCGGTGGCGAGCAGCCCCTCTCCAGGCAGGTGTTCATCGTGCAGGAGCTGGAGGTTCGAGACCGACTGGCCTCCTCACAACTCAACAAATTCCTCTACCTCTACACCAGTGAAAGCATGCCGCGCCGAGCCCACTCCAACATGGTGAGGCAGCCAGAGAGGCAGGAAGAGATGTTCATGAGTGCAAAGAATAATATGCAACTAATAAAATATTGATGATGTTGTGTAAATGATATTGATTGTGTGTTTTCTGTTTCCAGCTGACAGTGAAGGCCCTGCAGGTGTGTCCAGAGTCTGGCCTGGGTGGTCCAGAGTGCTGCCTCCGGGTCAGCCTGCTGCCACTACGACTTAACATCGACCAGGTAACTCAGGCTTCTGAGACTGAATGTACATGACACCCAGAAGTGAAACTTTCAGTTCTGCAGTGAAAATCATCGTGCTATTCAAACCAGCACTTGAACTGTCTCGGATCGGAGATTATTCATTCTGTCACACCCCTTCATACTCTAACAACCTTTTCCCCCTCTCCCCTCCAGGACGCCCTGTTTTTCCTGAAGGACTTTTTCAGCAACTTAGCTTCCTTCGTCAACCCTTACCTGCCTGTAGACCCTGCAGCTGAAGGTGAGCTACGTCTCATTTGTTTTTTATATTTCATGTTAAATCTTGCATGTCAAAGATAAATATTGAACAAGATCTGTGGTGCAGGTTTCTCTTGTTTACTTAGCAGCCTTGTGTGCAGTTAAACAAAGTGCTGAACGTCATCATCACTGTGGCATGAATCATTTTCACTGGCTGTAATGTTTAATTTGATTACTCAAGACAGTATTTTTCGGATTTGATTGTTTATTATTTTTAAAATTATAATCCTGAAGATGTCAGTTTCGTTCTCTTTGGCGGCACTTATGGCGATAAATGGTAATTGTGGGAGCACACTTCCCAGATATCCAGACAGTGTTGCATGTGTGACGTCCACGGTTGGCTCCGGTTGTAACTCTTGATTTTCCTCGCTGGCGGTCGCTTTCCTTTTTAGACTGTTTGCCTTCATCTGAGCGTCTAATTTGTTTCTTTTTCTCTGTATTTTCACTTATTTTTGAAGTTGTATCTGTAGTCATCGATCTTTTCTTTGTTTGTTCAGCCATAGTAGATTACTGTTTACTCGCAACACTTGCAGAGACCGGAAAAGCAGCCGCTTATCTCCGCCTACCCTCTCTGGCAGACCGACCACTGCTGGCTGATAGAAAACGCGTCACTAACTGGGCGCCGCTTGTGACTTTCTTCAGCGAAAGTCACCACAGACAGCCAGTCCATAATAATACTATATACTGCAAATACAAAGGCTTTCATCAGTGGGCCATAGGCTCAATCACCATTGTGTCACCTCATTCAGTGAAAGATTGGCTAACAGACATTTATTTAAATGAAAATCTTGGAGATTATTACTTTAACACATGCTCTGGCAAATATTTTATACATTTTTCTCCATTTCATTCCAGTGAGGGCAGACCCCTCCCAGAAGGCGTCTGAGGAGGCGGAGTCGGCTGCTGGTCTGGGTCCTGACCTCACAGCGTCTGTTGAAACTACCTACAGCGAGCAGAGCTCCTCTTCTGCTGGCTCCACCTCCTCCTCCGACCAGCCCATCTACTTCCGGTATGTAAACTCTAATTCACCAGGAGGTTCAGAGAAACACTTGTCTCTGATGACTTAAAGTTTGAAATATTTATTCATAACATGTTCTTACTCGTCCTCGTTTCTTTTTCCAGGGAGTTTCGTTTCACCTCTGAAGTGCCTATCTGGTTGGACTATCATGGCAAACATGTCGTCATTGAACAGGTGAGAGGTCAATTAGCCTGACCAGAAACTAATAATGAAGAACTCTGTATGATTGTACCAGCTGACAGTATGTTCACACTCCTTCTGTCCTGCTTCTTGTCTCACAGGGAACGTTTGCAGGGATTCTGATCGGTCTGGCCCAGTTAAACTGCTCTGAGCTGAAGTTGAAGAGGCTCTGCTGCAGACACGGGTACAAATACACAACCCTGCACTAACACAGATATTTCATTTAATTGTCTTCAGACACATTTCTGTCTTTAACTTTTAAAAACATCACCATGTTTGAAATGTTTCTTAATCTTGCTTCTGCAACCCTTCCAGCCTCCTCGGTGTGGACAAAGTGATCCAGTACGCCGTCACTGAGTGGCTGACAGATATCAGGAAGAATCAGCTGCCGGGCATTCTGGGAGGTGTAGGCCCCATGCACTCAGTTGTCCAGCTGTGTGAGTTGATACTCCTCTAAACACACCATCATGCAACGTGTCATCTTAATATTAACATGCCTTTAACCTTTTTTTAACTGTCATTCCCTCTCCCCCTCTTTTCTAATCCGTGTGTTTCTCCAGTCCACGGCGTGAGGGATCTGTTCTGGTTGCCCATAGAGCAGTACAGGAAGGATGGACGCATTATCCGAGGTCTCCAGAGGGGGGCAGCGTCCTTCGGCACCTCCACAGCATCTGCTGCTCTGGAGCTGAGCAACAGGCTGGTGCAGGCCATACAGGTACTCAGTCTGAAGAGGAGTTTTACTGCAAGTCATGACTGTTATTTAAAGTTACACAGGAGCTACATATTGATCAGAAGTTTGTTTCAGAAAGTGCAGATAACAAGACAAACTGTTTAACAAAGTCTATTGTTGATGTCTGTCTGTTTGTCTTCCAGGCCACAGCAGAGACTGTGTACGACATCTTGTCTCCAACTCCCCCTCTGAACCGCTTTGCCATCACAGAGGGCCGGGCCCCCTCCAGCCGGCCCCGCAGAGCTGCTCAGCCCGCAGACCTCCGGGAAGGTGTGGCAAAGGCCTACGACACCGTCAGAGAGGTGCGTCAGCAAAACTTACAATCCAGAAATTAACTTAAGACCCCTAAAACTAAGTAGTCATTGTTCATGTGACTCCCTTTCTCACATTGTTGTGGTAACTGTACTGTCAACTCTCTGTAGAGATAAGTTTATACAGGAAACTCAGTTTTCATAATCAAGGTTGGGGATGAGAAAGAAACCAGACTTCTGCAGCACGACTTTTTCTGTAAAGATTTTCCTGGCTTTTTCTTCTTCTTGGCTAATACTGAGACACTGAGCGAGGTTTGAAAGAGAACCAGGTTTTTAATCTGTTCGCGGTTGTTCCTTTTTCCCTTTTAAAACAATACTCAGTGTAGAGAGTCTAAACTTAAAGGTATAACATATCTCACTGTCTCCTTTCAGCAAATAGGTGTCATTGATCTTTACATGTACAAATGTGCACAGCGCTTTAACAGCTGTGCAGGAGTTTGAAATGAAGGATCGTGATGTAGTGTTGTCTGATTTAAAGCTGAAATTATCTGTCGATTTTTGATTGACCAAAATGTCATTGTTAGATTTATTATTCCGGCTTTAATGCCAAGACTGTGCTGCCTCCAGCCTCTCAGATGTCACAATTTCCCACTTTTTTTGGCTTCTATCATCCTGACATGAAAGTCTTTGGGGTTTTGAACTTTCTTTTCGAAGCTGCCATCTTGGAACTTTTTCTGTAACCTAACCTACCTGCTCACAAGGTAACCTTTCAGTTGGCTTTTTTCTTGTTTTCATGTTTAAGTACTGAATCATTTTGCCTCTCTGGACTCTCTCTGCCCTACAGGGAGTGATTGACACGGCTCAGACCCTGTGCGATGTAGCATCCCGCGGCCACGAACAGAAGGGTCTGCCTGGTGCTGTGGGCGGTGTCCTGCGGCAGATCCCGCCCACCGTGGTCCGACCTTTAATCGTGGCCTCTGAAGCCACTTCCAATCTGCTCGGAGGCATGCGGAACCAGATCAAACCAGACGCCCGCAAGGAGGACTTCCTGAAGTGGCGCACGGAGGATGGCCAGGAATGATGACGGCCTTTTTTTTCTCTGTGAGAGAGAGAGAAAGTGTGTATGTGTGTATGTATGTGTGTGTGAGTGTGAGAGGTAAGGATTTGGGAAGCTTAGGAAGTGAGTCGAGGGTTTGAATGTGTATTTGCATGTGTGTACGGACTAATGAGAGTCAGTGTGTGCTCCAATGCAAAAAAACAAAGCAAAGACTAACGACTACTGCAGTTACTGACACCCAGTGTTAAATGTGTGTCCATCATACCTGAACTTTAATCAATCTGTTTTGCATTCAACGAGATCTCTCCTTATATTCCTCCTTTTTACTGATAGTCTGCAGGTTCTCCTTACTGTCTGTGCAAACATATCACCATCACTCTCAACTGGCTTCATTTTCAACTGAACTGAGGGCAGGTAGGATCGTCACTCTGAAGGTTTCAGTGTTCATGAGAAAGGCAGTTGTGGGTACTTCATGGACTCTGAATTGTGCTGCTTGATCTTTTTTGTACTCTGATTTAGGTAGGGATATCAGGCACAAAAATCTTATTGACTGATTATTAGCTGCAAACAGAATCACCTGAGAGGGTATCCAACAGATCAATCAAGAAATCACTGTCTCTTTTTTGGTCTTCCTGTCGTCTCATGATGCTCATAGTGGAGACACAGAATATTTTAACTGAAGATGTCGGCAGATGGTTTTTACCCTTACTTCACATCACAACAAATTTCATTAGTTCAGCTTTCGCCCCGGTCCACACCTGCTTCTCCCAGTGCTGTTTTCTGTGCCATAAACCTTGCAGAGTGCTCTTTTTATCTAGTTTTTCTTGCCTTCAGTCCTGCACCCTCCCTTCTACAAGTATAAAACATACTGGCTCATATTGATGCACACCTGACTGAATAGAAACACCACATCACAAAAAGCCTCTAAACTCTGTAGCACATTGTATTCTGTTAAAGTTTCACAAAGTCAAGTTGGTCACAGTACGCTGTCGTCAGCCAGTGGTTCTTCTACCTGCAGCTCGTTTGTGCTCCTGTTTCCATGAAGGGTGAAAGACCGGGGTCTGAAATAACCTCTGTCTTCAGAAAGGCTTTGTCCACTTCTTTAGTTGCCTTCCTACATTTTTTATGTTTCTCTATTTGTTTTTTATTTGGTTAAAGTATAAGTTTTCTCATACTTGTTTTCAAAATAAGAGTTGAGAGGTTGTGAATCTGGCAACAATGGAGGTTGAAAAATTGGGGGGTTTGTGGTTTAAAAAAAAGTTTTACATTTTTATCTTTTTGTTCAATAAGTGTAAGGGACGTGTGTTCCTCTGTATGTGTGTGAATGGGAAAATGTGTGTTTGTGTGTGTGCGTATGATGCATGTCTGTGAGGGTGACAGGTTGGTGCTTGTTACACCTCTTGTGTGTAATTACTATTTACTATATCATAAACTGTATGAATGACCTGTATAATACAAAGACAAGGAGTATACAAAATTAATACAAAAAATAAAAAATTTGAGTATAAAAAGTGAATGTGGTATTTGTCTGACTTTCCTGCTTCTTATCTACAACAAAGTATTTTCGTGGTTTGTGGAGGAATGTACCGTGTTGTACCTTATTTCAGAGCCATGTACTTTTATTAAAGAGCCATCGGTACAAGCTACTTTGCTAACTTGTTAGATTATTTATATAGAAAATATATGATTGACTAATGAAATATGATCACTTGTATAGAGAAGAATACCGAAAAGTACAAATAATAGTCAAAGCTACAACATTAAAATGTGGCTTGCATTTAAATGCAACTGCAATATTTATATATATATAAACGATATATATATATATATACATTTTGCAGTCTCAATATATATACATATATATATATAAACTTTCACCTGAGTAGGATGATGAGCAAGGAGCACAAAGTAGTATGTAGGATATTAATAATTGCCCGATACGTATGAATAAAGATTTTAATTATTATATTAATATAATTATATTATTAATGGTAAGTGTAATAGTAAGAGATATATCTATATTCAAAAAGCTAAATTACGCATATAACAATCTAATGGAACCAACGTCTAGGGGAACAAAACTTCGGGGAACCTTTCAGCGCCGCAACAGAGGCATTTCCGGTCCACATGTAAACGCTACTGCGTGATTTACATGTAGAAGAAACACTAGTATTTGTGAACATTTAGCAGGAAAACAGTAGTGGCAGTTTGCTCGGACTGTAAACATCTGTAAACATGAAGCTGCTAACGCATAACATGTTGACATCTCACGTGAAGGGAGTCACTAAAGGATACCCGCTGCTCATCAAGGTAAACTAGCAACATGGCTAACTGCTAACTGTACTTACTTAAAATAATAAGTTACCGGTAGTCTAAAAATGTCCTGGTATTTCATGGCTAGAAATTAGCTTCCTCGCCCCAATCAAACTGTTTTAAACTATGCTAGACAAGAATTAGCTTTACGTAAGATATGTTTAATAGAGAAAGGGGAGAGTAAGGGGAGTATTTAAGCAAATGAATTAACAATAGAATCAAAATAGAAATGTTCAAGAGCAATTATACTTACAAGCTGATGTACTCACAACCAGAGTTGTACTTAATAGTGACAAATGTCAAATGTTATTTAGCAGCAGCAAAGTATGGTATATTACATACTGTATGTAGAGTAATATGAATACATCTACTATAACGATATACACCTGAATAGTATTTAAACTAATTAGTTATTTTCCTATTTTTTGTTGTTGTAACAGTATTGTAATCATGGCATAAGATAGTATAGTAGGATACAAAATATCATACAGCACAAAAATAGTTTTGGCTATAAATCTTATAAGGTGAAATAAAGTTAACATATTTTATTTGATAAAATCCTGCTGACACAACATATGTTTTTAACCACTGTCATCACATTACATTACCCAAACAGCACTTATGTTTTATATATTTGCTCTCTGCAATTTACTTTGAGTTTCAAACTTTTGTTAATAAATATGTCCTCATAAGTTCTCACACTTAGGTTTTTTTTCCTTAAACATCTTTTAAGTGCAGTTCTAACATTAATCCAAAATGCAGTGATTTGGATTTAATTATTGTGTAAAAATAAAAGTAATGTGAAGAAAACCCAGATTTCTTTAAGCGTTAACTTTTTAAGGTATTTATGTTAATAGAGAACATGTCATTGTGAAAGCAGTCACAAAGTGTACTGTAGTTTTAGACCCTGAAGTCATCTTTAAAAGATTGCTTTTTTTCCTCCTGGTGTTTTTCTTGTGAAGGCCACAGAGGTGAAGATGAATGAGGTCGAGTTCAACCCTCAGTTTGTCAGTCGGATGATCCCCAAACTGGAGTGGAGCGCCCTCGTCCAGGCGGCAGAGGAGGTGAGTCAGGCTGTATCAGAGGCTGTCAGAACATTAAAAATATCACATCATCCAATTTAACATTAGAGCATCCCAGAGCGCTCATTAGCTGTTACATATCAGCCAATATAATCAAAGGCGTTAATCGATTTGGAGCAATCCATCATTCCAAATAGGCAAGCACAGAAGAGGATAAATGGAAAAACATAATAGCTGATGCCGAGTAGTTAGTCAGCAAAGTTACACTGTGCCAATTTATACACAGCTGTTATTATACAGCAGTTAAACTAAAAAAATGGGACTCATGGATTATAATTACAGTTGGAGATGTCAAAGGTAAGCAGGTTCTTTTTCTCTATTTAATGTGGGACTGTGAATTTGTTTCTACTTATTGGAATGAATATTTGATCAATGCTTGGGGCCCATTCTTCGTCCAGGTCCACGGGTTTGTTGTTTCTTTTTATAACTTTTTTAGTTCATTCACTTCGATATGTTGTCCTGTGTAATATTGTTTTTTTGTATCCACTTTGGGTAAGAAGCTCACGTTATCCTTTTTAAAGGAGCAATACACCCAGTACACCCAATATTCAGTAGACACTTGTTCACTGACACTTCATGCAGTGTATTGATCTCTCGTAGTATCACCCACCCAAGAATTCTGCCCAGGCTGAACACTTGTTACCGTCTCTTTTCCCTCCATAGTTGGGACATCGGCAGGACCTGCCCGGTGAGCTGGTGCAAGACTACGAGAAGGACGAAGAGTTCCTGAAGAAGGTGCACAGAGTGCTATTAGAGGTGAGGAGGTCACAGTATTTCCTTTCAGTATTGATCTGTCCTCTTTCTGCAGTATGTAGGTGTATTTCTGGTAATAAGTTCTTGTGAGGGCTGCGACTAACAGCTGTTATCATTATTGATCAACGTTTTGGTCTTTAGAGTGTCCGAAAATGGAGACCAGGCTTTTGGAGACGTCATCAGATAAGGATAATTGAATAAATTGACAATCATATAAAAGAGACTAAAATAGCAAATGTCCATATTGGAGGATCTGCAATAGCTTTTTATTGTTGCAGCTTTCGTTCTTTTGCCTTCTGTTTCAAAGTATCTTTTGGGGCAAATATTATAAATCACAAGTGATTTTAGCCCTTTTAAATTTTCAGTCAAACCAACACATTTTCACATTTCGCAGTCTTTAACGATAATTAAAGGGGCATTGGTCCTTTTGTCTTAAACACCACAGAGCACGTCTTCACGCCTGATACTATTTACCCCAATGATTCAGCAGTGTTTCTTTTTCTGGTTTCACCTCAACAACACACTGAATCATCACCATAATTATGGGATACCTTTGTGCAGAACACTTAAGTACTCCTTTTGGCTAAAACCAAAACAGCAACAAACAATATTCACTCTTTCACAGTGACATAAAGACTTCCTGTTTCTATTACTGGAAACAGCATTTAGCAACGAGCTTCCCTGTGGTCACTTCCTGCAGAGTGTTTAGTTTTTTATAACTTGAACAGGTTCATTGAGTTTCTTAGAGAACTAAAATAGTACAGTTCAGGACCTCACAATATTTAAACTGCAGGGCCAAAAATATGTGACTTCCTGCTTTTCATATCTACTTCAAACATATCTACTAATGATAAACTCAACTTAAACTGAACCTGAAGGTACCCTGTAGAGTTTTCTTGTTAACATAGAGTATGTTGTGTGTATCCCTGAGGTCCAACACACCTGTTAAATGTATTTTCTCACTACTAATACATTTGTATTTTTAATCCTGAATTGCTAACGTCCACGTTTACTTGCTTGCAGTCTTCTTCTTTACTGCTTTTTTACCACAATGCACCATTTCTTGGCACATTACCACCACCTGTTGATCATTGGGATAGTGTAAAAAAAGCATCTCCCAATGGTACCTTCAAACCGTGCTGTAGTTATATACAAGGTTATATACATATACAGTATTTATACATACATATGTACCATGATACAGCAGGTTTTCTATTTCTTAATACAATTTGAATGATATACTCGACAGATAAAAGTTAATTACTCATATTTGATTTATTTTCTCCCTTTTCTTTGTTACTTTTTGCTCATTTTCAATGAAGCATGAAACAAAATTTAAAATATAAATGTAAAAAAAATGTTTTTAAAAGGTACATAGAAAACACTTTCAAACCATAGTTGCTATATGATAAATATATGACTAATTTGGCAGCATAATTAGCAACATTTTCTTGCTGCCTGTAAAGACTTCAGACGTGTGGTGCTGGGAGTGTGTGGAGGGATAAAGAAAAACGGAGCAAAGACTTCAACAAGTTCAAGATAATAAATGCAAAAAAATAGGTTATATCAATATTATTATTAAGGTGTGCAGAGTCATGAATGACTCTTTCTCATGGCTCAGCTGAAAGTGTTCCACGGCCCTGTGTGGGGCCACGGACCTGTGTGGGGCCACGGACCAGGGGTTTGGGAACCAGTTGTCCAAAATACTGCATTATTGATTCTTCTCAAATGACACTACGGAGCCGAACACCACAAACAGTGGTGTCTGTATACTTTTGACAACATAGTGTATTTTGCTCTGTAATGACATCTTGTGGCGACCTCACACCTCCTCTCTTCTGTCTGTGCATGTGTGTGTTACAGGTGGAGGTGCTCGAGGGCTGCCTGCAGTGCCCTGAATCAGGGCGAGAGTTCCCGATCACCAGAGGAATTCCCAACATGCTGCTGAATGAAGACGAGGTGTAGACGATACCTCCACCACACAAGCTCTCCCTGAAACTGTCCCTCAGACGGGGCTGCGTGTTTTCAGAGAGAGGCTGGACTCACTGTTCGGGTTGATTTATTGTAGTTATGACATTTAAGTGGCTGCCGATGGCGGAAAAAGATTTGACGAATAACAGATGGAAAAGTTCCCGAGAGTAACCCCCGGTGGTTTTATCTGTATTTATTTTTGCAACTGTTTGTGCTCCTTTTTTGTTTTCAATAAAACTGTCCTGTTTTCCATGACAGCCAAAATGGTTTTACATTTCACTTATATTACAGACATGCGTAAGCTCCAAGAGTGCGCGGCGGAGCTCTGAACCCCATCTCGCCCTCTTTCAGGGTTTAAGAAAGTGCTGAGGGCCAGATGACGTGGCGGTGGCTTGTCTATATTTGGCTTTGAGGAAAAGAGGCAGAAAAAAGGCAGGCAGGGTAGGAGTTGTTTTTTAGGAAGTCTCTTTCTTTTTTTTCCTTTATGCCATTCATCACAGCACACACACACAACACCCCACTTGCTGTGATCTGAGATGCCCCACGGTGTGTCTGATCTCTTTAAGAGAGAGTTGAAGTTCACAGAAACAAATTAAACTTTCAGTTCGTATCAGATGCAGCAGCAGCAGCAGCAGCAGCAGCAAGTCAAGTTGGAACAAGAGCCTGTCTGTTTGCAGGCAGTGTTATCATTTTTAGAAACGTTGCCAGGACAGACGATGGAGGAGGAGGAGGAGGAGGGGGGGGGGGGTTTGCCCTGACCAGAAGCCTCCAGGCAGCCTCAGTCTCTCCTACCTTTCCCTTCTACTTAGAGCAATTACAGGCCTGCACCCGCAACTATAATAACGGTATAATGGGATGGCAGCAGAGCAGCAATAAAAGCCACCCCTGACAGATTAACAGTCCTCTCCGAGTCCTGAGCTGTAATTAACAATGAGACTGAAGAGGAACAGAGAGGAAAGAAAGGGCCCAGATTGAACACTAGGAGAGATAAAAAGGGATGGGCTGCGAAGTGATTTAATGAAATTAGGATAAGCCTGGAGCTATCACCACGAACGAGCCTAAACTTAAAATTACTCTGAGATCCTTCTGAAAGCTGTATTTTGAAATCACTGGATCAAACTAACACATCTAATTGCTCCATTTAAACATTTACCTGTTAGTCATTTTGTGAAATATGCTGCTTCTTAACTTTTTCATCTCTTTCAGCTTCTTATAATATGAAGCTATTGTTAGCCTAGCTTATCAAAGACAAGAAACAGCTAGTCCTTCTCTGTTCAGAGGAGACAAAATCCACCTACAATCTCTCCTGATGCTCTCTAATTAACATGTTATATGTTATGTGTTTAATTCACATAAAAAAACGACCAAGATATGATGTTTTATGTGCTGATATGCGCAGACTATAACTTGGCTGGGACCAGTAGTTTCCTTGAGACTCTAGCGGTATCCTAGCAACAATGGGCAATTCTGTTTGTTTACATTTTGTTTTGTTACATTTTTTTGCACTATTAATTGCATTATTACCTTTGAACCAAGCTTGGCTAGCTGTTTCCATCTGTTGCATTTATGTTTAGCTAAGCTAACTCTAAGCTAGCTTCATGTTTACTATACAGACATGAGAGTGGACCAATATCCATCTTCTCATCTAACTGTAACAAAGTGAATGCACATATTTGACAACAAGTCTAACTATTCCAGTGAGCCTGATATGTCCTTGGGGTGTGTTTACCTGTAGAGAGAGGGTGCAGGCATTTTTGTGGAGAGCAAAATATATAAGTGTGTGTGTGTGTGTGTGTTTGCTTGTGTGTGAGAGAGGAAGATGGCTCTTGCCTACATAATCACACACTCCCTGCACTTTGGTGGCAACCCGCCCCACCACCGCCACCACCTCTCTCACATCCAGTCCCTCCCTCCCTCCATCCTTCACCTCCCTCTGTCTGCTTTCTCACAGAGGACCAGAAGAATAATGGAGTCCCATCACGCAGCAGGTCTCGCAGCTTTTAGCCCAGCAGACATCAGGCTGGAGCTCATTTAAACCAGGAGCTGTAATTTGCTGTAAACTCTCTTTTTTTTAATTTCCAGCACAAGGACTTCTTTCACATACTTTTCTGCGTCATGTCTTTTTATGACGTCTGACTTTTTCCGTGTTTTGATGTTTATTTGAGGGGGATTAACAGGCCCACCATGGTTTTCCCAACATAAATCACAGTTTTTCCTACATTTTAGCGCAGGCTGCTTTCTGTTTACCTATAACACGGAATGAGAGGACCTCATTGGGCATTTTTTTAAACTGTAACTATACTGTCTGGATGCGGGTATGGGCCAGATTTTCGCTCCACAGATGGGTCTTTCGGAGGTGAGAGCACGGGAGCCGTGTTGCTTTAGATGAAGAGAGCAGCTCAGGTTTTTGTTTGGAGGATTTGCGACATGGGCTGAGCTCCTGTGATGACTCTTTTCTCACGAAAGCTGATCACTTATCCGAGGATGGACGAAGGAAAACGGAGACGGATAAAACTTATCGGTTAGACTGTAGTTAAATATTTTCACCTTGACACGCGGAGAGCGCGCGCGCACCGGCGCTGGACAACATCGGAGCCTGGAATTAAAGCCAAATTTCCAATCACTGAATTTGAGGTTTTTCCAGTGGAGTTTGGTTGTAGCGTGAGTTGAAGCAGTTTCGCTCGTATTTTATGCTTTTTTGATCAGATGTTACTATTAGATTTTTGAAGTAATATTTAGACTCGAAAAGAAAATGACAATGCTTCTTTGTGTCTGGTGTTGAAATAAGCTGGCGCATGTATGAGAAGTGTTATATAATTTCTTTAGCAGATTAAATGTAGTCAGCAGATGTGGGTTTCCTTTTCCGCAGAAAGTGGTTTTGACCAAAATAGCCAGTCAGAGCTGGATGCTGGATTTTTTAGGCTTTTTTGTTTTATTAAAGTGCATTCTGGAGACATCGGTCACTTTTAAATAGTAAACCACTTTACGCAAACTGAGACTCGGCTTTAGTTTCAGTCCAACACCGTGATTGTTTCAGCTGATATCCTTCACGGCCGTTCAGGGAGTATCTCCGTCCCTCAGTCTCCTCACCGGACCATGTTGCTCCTCCGCCTCACGCTGCTGCTGTTCCTCCTCCGGTTCTCCGGTGTGTTGCTGGTGGAGGGGCTCAACACGTGCCAGTCCATCAACCTGGACAAGCAGAAGTCCCGGCGCATCGAGGCGGTGCGCGGACAGATACTGAGCAAGCTCCGTATCCGCAGCCCGCCGGACGAGGACGACGAGGACCCTAAGCCGGGGCCGGTGCCCGTGCCCCCGGAGGTCATGCTGCTTTACAACAGCACACGGGAGCTGCTGAAGGAGCGCGCGCGTTTGGCCGAGTCCGCGTGCGAGCGCGAGAGCAGCGAGGAGGATTATTATGCCAAAGAGGTGCAGAGGATCGACATGCTGCCTCCCCGCACTAACACAAGTGAGTCCACATGAAGTATGAGGGGGGTTCTCTATGTGTGGTCCGGGGTCATAAGGAGGCAAGGGGCCCAAGAAGAACCTACTATAAATTATCAAGTTAGAGAATTATTCCCAATTTGGTTTTTTACTTGATAGAAGAAGAAATGTCTTTTTGTGGATCTTTAAAAAAGTAGCAGTTTTGATTTAATTTCAGTGTTTCCCACATAAGTAAACTGATTGAATATGCTTCTTCCACATCAGAATCAGTCTCGTACAGTGTTGGAAAATATCAGTCAGTTAAAAAAGTATCCAGATCCTTATAGTACGAAGATGTGAATTAAAGCTTTAAAGCAGTTCAAGTCCTGCACTGAAAATGTAAGACATGCGAGAGTACTGGGAGAAAAAAACTGATGGTGTAAAATGGTCCATTCTCAGTGATTATTGCTGATGCATTGTTGCATTTATGCATCTGGTCTGGTTTATATATGGCTGGGTAGTTCAGTCAGAAGCAAATGCATCATATTTTATTAGTCAGTGCCGATATCCAGCTGTCAGATACGTTGAATGGAGTGAAAAGTTCAGTGTTTTCCTCTGAACTTGAGAAGCACGGCTCTTCAGCTCCCGTAGATGAACCCTTGGTTAAGACACTCAGCTGTCTGATAGCTTCAGAGCAGCTTTGTGGTGGTAAACCAGCTGTGGTTTGTCACAGGCAGCTCTCACAGAAAGAAAAAAGACCTTTTGATGGATCTTATTTGGGAGATTTTAAGATTAATGGCAATGGGTACTTCATGGCACATAATTACACAACTGTCTATTTGGGAGGTGATGTTTAATGCTGTAAAAACCCCTGAACGCAACAGTTACCCATACATTAAACATAAGACCAGACACATTTACTCACTATGCCCAAACCTATAATTTAGTTTGGAGACACTCATCAGCAGTAATTATGTCCGAGACAATGCATCACAGCACTGTGTTAACCAATAGTATAAATACAACGCAGTGACATGAGACGTTATTGGATCATTAGTCATCCTTTGTGTTTGTCGCATCCAGATGCAGTGCAGCCCACGACCCCAGACCCCCACTACAGAGTGGTCCACTTTGACGTCAGTGGAGTGGACCTGACCAACAGCACCCTGGTCAAGGCCGAGTTCAGGATCTTCAGGGCTCCCAACCCACAGGCCCGGGCATCAGAGCAGAGAGTGGAGATCTATCAGGTAAACAACAACAACCCACCTGTTTATCACTCTTCACGAAAACCACGCAAACTAGAATCTAATCAGCAAATACAGCGACAGTGACTTAAAAGTAATACAACAAATGTTATAACTCATAAGCTACTGTTAGACAACTTAACGTTAGCATTGAGCAACTAATTAGCTGAAATTATTATTAACTAGGAATTTTCAAATCAAATGGCAATGTTAGCATTCCAACACTTCTTTGCTAATGGTAATATTAGACAAGAGGTGGCTAAACGCTAATTATTACCTAGCTAATGTGTTATCAGATATGTTGTTTAACTTGAAATATCGACCGATTGCCGTCCTTACTTTCACTATCACATTTCTTTTCAGTTGTAATCAATTTGACAGAGTAAAATTACAATGATTTAAAACATTTACATGATAACAACCTGGAACACAGCAGCACGACACTATGGCAGCATCTGAGTGTCCCACCCTAAACGTGACGTCAGAGGAAAATTGCTGCTGTGTCACTACAGCCAACTGGTCTCCTTTTTTAAAAATATAAGCAGACCCACAGGTTGTTTATGGGCACTTACAAAGATCCCCTTTTTCTTCTCTTTGAAAGATAATGTTCAAATGCTGAAGGGGAGTTCAAGGATACCTTTTAAATTTGATCTTTCTTTGTAGATTTCTTCTGTCAGGATTTTAGGCATCAGGCCAGGAAGACTGTAATGACATGAAATCCTCACAAATGAAACTGTATTCATATTTTGGCTTGAGGGAGATATTTTTATTGTTATGCCCCAGGAAAGTGAGCTAACATAATTAATGTGCTGGCTAAAAGTTCTTTTCTGCTTCATTCATGTGAGATGTAAATCTTTGGAAGAGGAACTCACTGTTCTGTGTACCAGACTGGAAATTATATTATATATTATATAATCTACAGACTATCTTGATAAAATATGTCTCTGTGCGTCATCTCCATCTCTGTTTTTTCTCAGCTGCTGAAGCCCGATGAGGAGAGCACCTCCACTCAACGCTACATCGACTCCCGCACCGTTCAGCCAAAAGCGAAGGGATCCTGGATGTCTGTGGAGGTCACAGAGACCATTAAGGACTGGGTGTCAGATCCAGGTTAGCCTTAGCACCAGAGAGACATTTATAATGTTTGTGAACTTCCTCTCCATCAGTTCTTTGTCTCCTCTTCTAATTATCAGAGAACAATCTTGGTTTGAAGATGGGCGTCCACTGTCCCTGCTGCACCTTCGTCCCCTCCACCAACAACATCGTTCCCAACAAGAGTGAGGAGCTGGAAGCTCTCTTTGCAGGTATGTTCTTGTTTACACTGCATAGCATTTTAGCCACACCTGGATACTCAAATCGGTGTCTCTAGTGAATCAAGGAGCAGCTTATGAGGCACAGAGTAACATCCAGTGAAACTACATCTTTATAATGGGTGTAAAACATTGATCAATATGCTAGCTTTGTGGAAGCCAGTTAGCTGACTCAAGCTGAACATGATTTTAGACCTTACTGAGGGCTGCAGCACGTTTCTGTGGATACTGGTTGTTTATGGATGACTGGTACATTAGTGGGATTGTTAGTTGTACTGGGGCTACACAAGAAAATTAGCTTTTGACCAAACTGCAAACCATAGGCAAATAAATCACCATACACGACCTTCAGTGTGCCAAAGATTAGATGAGAGCAGTTTTACCCCGATGGCCACAGAGATGAGATTTTATAGGTTGGTAGTAAATGTCTCAGGAAGGGCTTTGAAAGCACTTGTGGAAGATTTACCAGCAGAGCAGGTCACAAAATGTGAGAGCAAAGTGGAGCCTTTTCGGTAAGGCGCCTCCAGAATGATCCATGAATCACTTTGATTCTACCCTGCAGCAATAATGGAGGAACTGTTCCTCCACACGCTGTGAAACTATTAAACTTCAGTCTGTCTGTGTTTCTTCATTTAGGCCCCAAATTACGGCACTTTCCTCAGAATTTACTCACAGCTGGGCCAAGTAAATTTTTTTTTACTGCTTGGAAAAAATGTCGACTTTTGATACTGATGTAAGACAAGCAGCGGCTTGTTTCCAGCTCTTGTGCTTCTATTGGCCAAGAAAGGGTAGAAAAAAACATGAAATCAGACATAAACAATCAGGCCTTCATTCCTGGCACGGGAAACCAATGTATCATGTATTTACTTCTATCCAAGTACTGTAGCATTTCATCAGCAACAATCAAGGTATAATCTGTCTTTCTAACTATTCGGAAAAACACTTAAGAGTGTAAAACCCAGAGCTGCATTAGAGGAAACTCATGAAATGAATATGTGAATGGTGATTATTACTGAGAGGAAACCGCTGTAGTAATCAAAGGTATTGACTCAGTAGTTTCCAACCTGTTAGCCTTTCAAATGAAGCAATGTCTCCTCTCAAACCCTCGTCACAGATTGTATAAAGGTTGTCAGGATTTCCATTTATAAGTGATGTTTCCTTCTCAGTCTGTTCAATCTGAATACAAATCTGAAGGGGAAAAACTCTTTCACAACAAAAACAGACACAATTAGAGGAATGTCCAGAAAACTAAACATTATTTATGGCAGAGTAAATTTTCATTAAATCTCCTGTGAGGAGTTTTTCCCTGCTTATGAAACAGACTGAAAAGTGATTTACAGCGTACAGACCAGAAGTGCCCTTGTTTACATTTCCCCCCGATAAAGGTCCGCAGCAAGTGAGATGTTTGACATTCAAAAGGAAGCCAAATTTATTAGTAAGTCTTCAGAAAAATATTTACACATGTACAGGACAAGATCTGCAAAGAGATACCGATTTGTCCACAGGGGTGGCCAAGATCTACTCAAACCAAGGGTTACTCACAGTAGCTTCAGGATTTAATAAACTAGCCTTCCAGCAGTAAGTAAAGAAGGCCTGTCAGCTTTGTGTGTGACAGCGTGCCGGCAAGCTGCAAGCTAAAGAGGCCTTATGGGCAGGATGTGTGCAACAAAACGTCTATGTGACATATAACATATGCGTCAGGCAGCGTCTCTGCTTTCTGAAGAAACATCCTCATTATATGGTGGTTGATCTCTTCTTCTGCTGGGAGGGTAAGTACCTCCAGGACATTTTCGGTTTCAGTAGTAAGCTGCTAGCATCTTCTACCTCTCTCAGTTTGCTAACTGCTGAAGGGTTGCACACACCCTTAGCGTTCCTTCTGGCTCCCCCATTTACAAAGACATTTACTCAGCTCTGTTACTACATCCACTGTCAGCCAAATGGCGAAATAACATGCCCCCCCTGTTCCGTGTTTTTATACAGAGCAGTGAGGTGGACTATGCCGTACATTCCTTCCATAAACCGGCTCTCATGTGACCCCTCAGATTTATCCTCCAATCCTTTGAGGCAGCCGACCCTCTGGTCTAAAACCGTACGAGTATTAACTGTTACACTGCTCTCCCCAGGTGTGGACGATGAGCGGCTCCGTCAGATTAGAAAGCCTGGTCAGGTCAAAGGTCAGGCAGACTTCAGCACCAAGACGCCACACCTCATCCTCACCGTGCTGCCCAGCGACAGAGTGGACAACCCGGCCAAGAAGAACCGCAAGAAGAGGGCGGCCGCCACAGACACCTCAACCTGCACACGGTAGGGCGCCAACCAGCGGAGTGTGTGTGTGTGTGTGTGTGTGTGTGTGTGTGTGTGTGTGTGTGTGTGTGTGTGTGGTTACTGCGTGTGTGACTGACCCAGAGCACTGACATTCCTCCAGGATTTGTACTTTTATACTCCTGAAATCTCGTTGTGGTTGGAAGAGGATTTCACTTTTTATTTTCTCCTGACCCAAAACTCATTCTGCAGATTATTGTGCAGCAAAACGAGCAGTATTGAACCTGTGTTTAGAGAGTTTAGAGTGTTTTTACTTAGAGTACCTCACACTGCAGGGGAAACTCTGGCAGCTCTGCGTACTCATTACTTTGTGATGACTGCTCCTTCAATGTTGACCTGTTGTCATATTCCCATGACCCAACTTTGGGCCTTCACCCCAGAGCTAGAACAGCATCAGGATGGGAGTTTGACGTGTTTCTGTGTGTGTTGTGTCTCAGTGGCTCGGACCAGGGCTGCTGCCTGCGCTCGCTTTACATCGACTTCAGGCGGGACCTCAACTGGAAGTGGATCCACGAGCCCAAAGGTTACAAAGCCAACTTCTGTGCCGGAAACTGTCCGTACCTCTGGAGCGCCAACAACCACTACAACATGGTGAGCTGGTGCTTCTGTGAGATTAGATACAGGCAGGGCGGGGGATCGAATCTCAGCATGTTGATACCACACTAAAACTGACACTAGTACCACATTTAGAAAACTGCAAAGCACCAAAAATGATAGGAAATACTCTTTCTGATTAAGTTTTCTGAAGTATAGTTTTGTTCTTGTTACAAATACTTTTGCAACTTTGTTTTGAAGCAAGAATCAAAACCCGAAACCCCACATACGACTGAGTCTAGATACAAATACCTTAATATATGTAAAAGAATCTGCAGTTTATTTTGTGAAACACAAAAGTTAAACAAAGTGAGGAAAGATTGTTTTTCCTGATTATAATATATCACAGTCTTTGGATTCAATAACTTTTAACAGCAACAAAGGGATGGATGTCGCCAAATGAGCGATGCACCAGTCCAGACAAAAGCCTCTCTAGTTTCTCCATTAAAATATTTTGGTTTGCACAGAATCAACCTCCAGCCTGACTTCAATGTTTAGAAACTTGAAAACGTCCGTTTCATTTGCCCTTAAATGAGCTTAAAGTGCATTGTTTGTGGCGGCTAAACACCATAGTTAGCTTAGATTGGTTAACCCCAGCATCATAAATGGGCTGTCACCTCGCAGAGGCCTGTTACCGAACATATAGGGTTACATAACACAGTCTGTCTGTGTCAGAGTGTATGGCTGTGACCTGAAGTCACTCCGACTCTTACTGAAATCTCCTCGTTCATCTGTTTTTACATCCCTCATTGTAATAACGAGGTGCAGGATTTTCACATGTATTTGATGTTTTAGTGCTGTCAATACACGGCACTGTGGATTATGTGTTTTAAGATTTCCTTGGTTCTGAAGTTTGAGGACATTTGGCAGATTTGGTTATACTGAAAGACAACAAATTGACAGCAGGGTTATAGGATATATTGTCAGCTGCTGAACTCGATCATAATAATAGATGTTTCTACACAGTGCTGTTGCTTATTCCTGATTGTTGTTAAATGTACCTGATTGTTTTCCAGGCCTTTAACCCTCCTTTATTTCTGTCCCCCATCAGATCCTGCCCCTGTACAACAAGCTGAACCCCGAGGCCTCGGCCACCCCCTGCTGCGTTCCCCAGGACCTGGAGCCCCTCACAATCATGTACTTCATAGGCCGCACGCCACGTGTTGAGCAACTCTCCAACATGGTCGTCAAATCCTGCAAATGCCGCTAGATTCGGAGGAAGAGGTGAGGGAGGCGGAGAGGAGGAGAACGATTACAGACACTACAAACTGCTTCTTTCAGGAGGGATCTCAAGAGGACAGACAGACGGACCCTTTGTTCATTAATCTTTGCAGCCTTACGCAGACTTTTGAGATGTTATATTTTTATGCTACCTGACTCAGATTACAGGTTTTGCTCCCATTCTTTACAGGCATGAAAACCTTCTTCATTCTCTGGAGCTTTCTGTTTGATATAGGACACTGTAAATATATAGCTGTATTAAACTTGTACTGTATATTAAAGGTGTGTGATTGGGCCATATTTGGTCTGCATAAAAAGGACTCTTTTTATCACGATTTTTGATTCCAGCTCGGTCGTATATTCCTGCGGCCGCGGGCAGCAGAGCGAGCAAGACGTGTTTGTTTAAGGTTTGAAGGTGTTGATAGGACGGAGCGGACTTGGAAAGGTTTCGCAGGCTAAGATCTTTAGGGCGAGGGAGGCAGGGAGCAGATAGAAAAGAGAGAGAGAGAGAGCGGCTGTGTCCAGGCTGAGGCCCTGCCAGCTCTCTGCGGTCCCGGGCTGAAATCTGCCCGGCGTAAACAGGATGTGAAAGATTTCCAGACACCGACCCGACCACTCACGGAACGCTAGATTTAAACGCTCCCCTCATCTCCTCTGTCTCTCTCCCGCTCTCTCTCTCACTCGAGGTTCTGGGATTTGCGGTGGGAGGAGAGAGGGAGAAAAGAGAGGCTTTGAAAATGAGACGTGGGATGATAGGGCTGTATTTGGAACGGCTACAAGTTTGGAAGGTGGTATTTTGCAGCCTTAGCAAATTTGTAACTATTTGGGTCTGGCTCAAAGGTTCGGTAATCACGCTCTCGTGCTCCTTTTCTCAATGTGCAATTGTTATCTTATTGTAAAAAGTTGTTGACTCACTGCAATTCCTTCACCATGATTATATTTGTGTCTTACCTGTGTTTATCCATCAGCCTCACAGATTCACACACACACACACACACGCAGTCTCTCTTCACCCAAGTATCCACATTGACCACTTTTGATAGAATGTCTAAATGCTGAAAATAAAAAAACATCCCTAGGGCTCATTTTAAATATAGGCTCTCTGGTATGCCAGTGGTTTGTGTGTGTGTGTGAGAGAGAGAGAAAGAGAGAGAGAGTCACTGGCTGTGTGTGTGCGTGCTCCTGGCGAGGTCATGCATGATAGCACAGAAATGATTCCCTGGCTTTTATTGTGAAATTTTTTGTGATTGTGACAGGGCGTGTTCTCTTGGTGACCCTGCTGACAGTGAGATGTGGATTTATGTATTGTATTGTATTGTGTGTGTGTGTGTGTGTGTGTGTGTGTGTGTGTGTGTGTGTTTGCGTGTGCGTCTTGTAAACCTGGGTGACATTGAAGTTTTATTTGAATAGGAAAAAGGCCTGTCCGACAAATATAAGGTTGTTGCAACAACATCCGGTCACGGATGTATCAACAGAGCAAGTGCTTTTCATGTGGTAACTGAAATCATGCTGACATGAAAAACTTGTTTCTGAGTGGTTTGTGTCGGTTTGAAGAACACAATGAGGAGTTGTTACGTTTATTTTATTTTTACATAATCGTCGATGTTGCAGGTGTATCTCAGAGCATGTTTTTAAGGGTTTCTAGCTGTGTTCTCTCCGTGCAAAAGAAAGGTGTTGCAGGATCTACATTCTTATGTTAACTCTTCGACCAAGAGATCCCTACACTGTAAACGGTATAAGGTTGTGTACTGTGTATGGTTTAGCACAGGTTGGATATTTTTATTTCTACCCAGTACCGTAAAAAATGGTTCTTAAAGAATAACATCCAATTATACAAGACACAGCGTATTTTAAGAATCTTTCATAGGCTTTAGTTTTACTATTTGTGTTAAAAATGTGAATGGGATTCTGAATGAGGTTGCATCAAAACAGACTCACTACATACAACTCCCAAGATAAACAACTTTTATTCTTCTGAGGCACATAGTTGATCTTTTTTTAGTGTTGTGAACACAACAAACACAATACAGCTCAAAAACGTTGACCTCTGAGAATCGGTTTAAAAACCAGAGAAGTAAAACGATGTTGGGTTATTGTAATCTGGATAAACCAATGACTGTATATATACAGTATATTATACAGTCTATGGGATAAACAGATCATTCAGTCCACCGGTTACCACAGCAACGCCGCGTCTGCTTTGTGCTACGTCATACTGACCGTTAGTTTAACTCTCAGCGATGAAACTGATCTGACGGTGGATTAAGTTTACGATATTTAAACTAAAGATGAGGATTTAAACACGACATCTATTTAGCCTGCTGTTAGTATCATGGTTAAGGTGTGACGACACCTTCAAGCTAAGTGTTAATTTGCCTATTTAAACGTCGCTGTTAGTTTACAGTAAAGTTGGCCTCACAATCACTTATGTTGCTACGTTACGTTGTATTTTTTTCTTTCTGCCTTGTCCGGTTTAGGGGGCTCTTTTGCCTGTTATATGTATGGATTGGAAGCGTAGTAAATCTCAAACATATATATTAAAAAACTGCTAAAAAAACCCCCAAATATACTAAAACATCTTAATGCCTGGACGTCCCAACTGGTACATTATGTTGTTTTTATTTATATTTTATATTTGAGTAAATCTGGTGACCTGAGAGTTAAGTTTCTAAAAATTGAATTCATCAATGGAAAGTAAAGTCTGTGTCTACTGAAGAAGTTTGTATCCTGGCTAGTTCTGCTGTTAAAAAAGCTTAAAGAGATACAAACTGTTCTCCAGCCATTGCAGTAAAATTGTTTTTTTTTCTAAGCCACAGTGAGAATGCAGCCTCACTGTGCGTGTGTGTGTGTGTGTGTGTGTGTGTGTTGTGACGGGGTGCTGGTGCTGGACTTGTGGTGAGGCTCCCTCCCCCCTGAGTAAACTAGCCCCAGCATCTGTTAGTCTTTTCCACTTAACTACCTCTTGCTATATCCAACCTGTACTTATCCCACGGTGGAGCGCCCTGCTCTGTCTCACACTGGGTCCTTCTGTCCTTGGGAGGGGTAGTCTGCTGTGGATATGGACCCCTGCTCTCTCTCTCTCCCTCACACACACACACACACACACACACACACACATTTCTTCTCTTCATAAGCCATGTCTGTGCTTCTGACCTTTAGTGGGAGTGTACACACAGTCTCAGTACCATTGAAAGCACACTATACATACATACATACATACATCCAGTTTGTATAGCCTTTATATATAGGGATACATGTCACGATTCACTGCTGTGGTTCTGCACACACTCACCCTACACATTAAGACCTTAAATGTAAAAGAGCCTTTGATAACAGTCGTGAAACGTTTTGAGCAATGCTCACCTGCACCTTTAAAGTCAGCATTAAAATATCGCACACAGTGCAGGTTTGGACAAGGATTTATTCGTTAAAACTGGACTGAAAACTGTTCCTATTTTTTCTGGCAGTTAAATTAAAATGCAGCTCTCGGAGCAACAGGACACAATAAACACTAAATTAAAAAAAGGTTTTACAGGCAGCAGAGCAGTAATGAGACACAGGAGGAAACAGAAGATACCGATCTGTGGCCGCAGCATTATTGAAGCCATATTCCTCAAGCACTCAAACTTGGAGACCAGGGTTGTACTTGAGGCCCTACTGGGACAAAACAGCCGGGAGGCCAAACCCACAGAGGCCTGCAGATCTCTTTTTGAACAGAAGAGGGCGACATTACTATGATTTCTGTAGAACTGGATGTCAAGAATAAAATTAAGTCTGTATTGAGTTCAACTTTTAAAATAAAACATTATAACCACTACTTCCTACAGGCCTTTAAGAAGAAAAGAAAAACAGCTTTATGTGCTTGGTGAGGATCTCATATTTCAGCACCCTGTGTTTGAACTGGACAGGGTGGAAGCCGAAAAGATCTGTTCAATGTGCTGTCTGGATTTCCAATTTTGTTTTCTGTTGTGCTTTTTACTGGCAACCAAGCAACATCTTCATTAGTAATATAAAAACAGAAACAGATTTTTTTAAATTATGATACGCACATATAATGAGTCGGCTATTCAGATAAGACACATTTAAGTTTCTTGGAGAGAGCCAAGAGGATAGGAGGGAAAACAGACTGCTATTTGGTGCAAAGTGTAGATGATCTGATGATGTTTGGGTTCTGTTTTCTCACTGTGTCTTTATGAGTCAGATTAAAAGACAAAAATATTTAGGATGAACCAGAATAAGAGTTTAACATTCAGGTTTACATTAAGGATAGAAACATTATTTAGATTCAGGGTTCAGGTTTGTAATTGGCGTTTAGAGTAAAACTTTACTTGACAAAGACAATGTGTAAATTGACTTAAATACAGCATTTAGTAAGACAATTAATCTGTCATTTAGTTTAGCTTAACTCACTAGACAAATCTCACTAAACCTGGTCAATAAGTGACTTTAATCTTTCGTTTTCTCACTCTTAATTTGAGCAGGTTACTCCTCACAGGAAGCACCCTGTGTGATTGCAGTCTGACACACAAATCTGACGGTAAAGTTTGAGTTTTAAACCACATATGATAAATGTTTTAAAGGTTTATAAAAAGAATTAAAGACAGAAAATAAAAACATCGTTGACAGGTCAGGAGTCAGACTCAGGATGTCGCTGTGTCGTGCTCAGCACACAGCATGGTGCCATGTGAATATCTCTCTTCTTCCAGCCCACTGTCAACAGATGACAAAATATGTGGCAGCCTGAGCTCCAGTTTGGATTCATTCAGTTACTTATTTTGGCGCTGGTGGAGGGCATATTGCCACAGAAGCCTCTTGTAGTAGCTCCTGGTTCTGAGTAAGCAGGAACTTAATGTTTATCCCACACTCCCCGAGAGCCGAGTTCATTCAGGACTTTGAGAGTTCAGGGCTCAGGTCATTTCACGTCTCCTGCTACAGACTGTGTACAAAGTTAGAACAACAAAAAAGAAAAATATATTTCTGTTTAGTAATCAACAGTCTTTCTAGAGCTAATTTGCATTGCATTATGGGACAAGTACACATTAACAGTACTCTCAATAGTTAACTGTTACTGGTTTCAGGACACTGAGCCTCGTCACTCAGAGGGAACACACTCAAAAACAGAATGAAGTTGGGACACAGGTGCAGTTTTATGTCACTAAACTTCACTGTGTGGACACTAAATACAGGCATTGTGCAATTTAAAGGTGTCTGTAGAGTTTTTTTTTCATTCACTATTCAAATCACACAAACTAAATCCTTCAAGTGTAATAAATTTGTGGAATGCATATCATCATAAAACTTTTTTTAAAGCCAATTTTTTTGGATGTTAAGGTTTCAGTCTTCTTCTTCTTCACTATATTCTTTGGCACATCTGATAAGAGGTTGGATAATCGTCTCTTAAATATGTCACTATAAGATGTTAAATAGAGGAAAAATAGTACAGCCCTTTTGTAGTATAGCCCTTGACCTTGTATGTCCAAGGGAGCACGCAAAGATGCTCGTCATGGTGCCAGAAGCACAAAAGTTTAAACACGAAGTTGCACTTTTTTAAGACGTCAGAGGCCTGACACTGCTCTGAGGGTGGATGTTTGCCCTGCCGTGCCATGATACTAATGTACTGGTGTTGTGGCTCAGCAGGGTTTTCCCAAGGGTTTTTTTTTTAGCCAACGTGGTAAGCCACCCACATCCTGACGCATCGTGTCTTATGATCAAAAAGAGATTAGAAGAATAAATTATGTCCTTTTAAGAGTAGTACTTCGTCAATACACAACATTTGCTGTTTAAAATACCTCCTCTGCTCCTCCTTCTTTTCCCCTGTAAACAGTGTAATCCGTAACAGGTGGCTTAATCTTCTCTGATTGCATGTTTTCTTTAAGCTAAGCTTAAAGTTAGCCTCACAGAGCCTGTTTAAAGCCGAGTTTTGAAGACAAATTTGTCAAGAAAGTTGATGCGTATTTCATAACGAGGTCTGGATAATGACGTGACTCTGTCTCTTTAAATGACAGAATCAGCTGTGGTCCAGTTTAAAGGGACGCATGACTCCCTCTTTTTAAAGCCCTATTTATCTCTCTCTTTAGATATATTTGGCTTTTTTTTTTTGTTGTTAGAAAAATGTAGGCGCAACTGGGTAATGTCAGTCGGTCAACCACATTAGTCTAGACCAAGTTATCTCAACAACTACAGGATGTTTAGCCTTGAAATTTTCCATAAACATCTATCCAGCATGAGAAATCCAAATGTTGGTGATGTCCTGACTTTTCCTTTAGCACCACCTAGAGGCTGACTTTTGAATTTTGGAGTAAAATGTCTTCATTATTGATTTGAGTGCTGTGAAATCTGACACATAAAAGCTGATAAAGTCGTTGTCGTTCCACTTTGGAGTGAACTGAAAGCGACCATTATTTGTAGTAATTGCCACAATGCCCATGAGTCTGTTGAGACCGAAAGGAAGTCAGAGCTCACTGGGATTGGCTTCATTAGTTATAAAAATACAGTACAAACTGTGTGTGGCACGATTGAGCTCAGAGGATTTGTTCAAACAAATAAGATGATCAGCACAGTGTCACAGTTACACTCAGCTGATTAACAAAGCAATTAAACAGGGTCATCTGGATGCATGTGGGCCAACTGTACATTAAAGATTAAAACATTGTACATATTTCCTAAAGATCTTAGAGAACAGGTTGAGATATTTAATATTTATCATGGCAGTGTCAGGTATGAGGTATTATTCTATATTCAAGTGCCATCAAGAAGAAGATATCATTAATATTTCACTACATGCCTTGAGCAAGGCACCGAATCCCCCACTGCTGTTTGTAATAACGGAGTGAAAAGATTAAATTTCCCCTCGTGGATTAGTTAAGTATTTCTTCTTCTTCTTCTTCTTCTTCTTCTTCTTCTTCTTCTTCTTCTTCTTCTTCTTCTTCTTCTTCTTCTTCTTCTTCTTCTTCTTCTTCTTCTTCTTCTTCTTCTTCTTCTTCTTCTTCTTCTTCTTCTGCTTCTTCTTCTTCTTCTGCTTCTTCTATAACCATCTGTGGAGGTTCTGACATTAATTTGTAGTGAATATTAAAATAAGAGGATGCTGAATACAACATGCTATAAACTTAAACCTTTTCATATCTGCTGGTGGCTGTCAGTAACCAAAACCAACATCATGACTTGATCTTGGTTAATACACACTGAATAACATTTTTAAGCAGTATTTGAACGTGAGCACAAAGTGTTGGTTAAGTTTCCTGTGTGTTGGTATTTTTTTCTATCAGGACAGAACTTCACCAACTCTAAAAGTCCACGACTATTCGTCTTTGTCTCACAAGCCAGCTAGCTGTAAACTCTTAATTGTGTTTGCTGCTTTAAAATCTAAAGCAGAAATCTGTGAATGATACATTTAACCAGTCTGGAGTATGTTTGGATTTATGTCTTATCATCCTGTTTGTCATTTGTCAATCATCTTTAGTCCCGCCCTGCAAGAATACCTGTCCTGAGCAAATGTCTATTGAACCCTGTCAAAAAGCAAATAAGTAAAAAAAAATAATAATAATTTGCGGCTTGACTTTGTGAGGCTGATCATCAACACTGAAAATACATTCATGATGGTGAGATCTGATTGTGGTTTAAATGTTTTAAGTAGGAGTCACAGCTTTGGTGTAGACTAAATTGTTCTGTCACCTCCTGACTCCTGCTCTGTGTGCTGAGCGTGGTTGCTCTCCGAGTGCGAGCTGGCCTGGTCCTCTGAAAGAGAAGAGTCTGGGGGAGGTGTGGGGGGATTTGACGGCGGCCGCATGTCACCGCTGGGCCTCCTCAACTGCGCAGGGCTCAGTCTGTGTGACAGCTGCCTCCTCATGCTCCTCCTCTTGGGCTTTCGCGGCCGTCTCCTCCTCTCCTCGCTCGCTGCTGACTGAACGCGGTCACTCAGAGTGTCCGAGGACTCGTCGATGTACGCCAGGTTCTCTCCAAAGAAGTCCAGCAGCTGGCATCCGGAGGAGGAGGCGATGTTGAGGGGAACGGAGGGGAACAGGATTGGGTTGTTAGAAGAAGGAAGAAAAGGGGGATGAGGGGAGGAGGAGCGACGGAGTACAGGAGGGGCAGGAGTGTGTATGTAGCTGTTTGCCAGAGATCCGTAATTCTCTGCTGGAATCTCTCTGCTTTTCTCTTGAGCTGCATTCACGTCTGCAGCTCTGGTTCCTCCCTCTTCCTGCACTGTACAACAGGGCTGGAACCTGCGGAGCACCAAGAAGGACGAGGACACTGAGGAGCAGTCTGATCTGGAGTCAAAAGGGGACTCGGATCCAGAAGGGGATCCTCCCTGCATCGCTGCACCAACTGAGTCCAGCTCTGAGGTGGAGGGGGCCACAGGGAGGGAGAATGAGCGGGCCAGCAGGTGAGGGAACGACCTGCCCTCCACCTGCTGACCCACAGCGCGGCCAACCCTCAATCCGGGCCTCGCTCTCGGGACCATTCCTACTCCATCAGCACTGACGCGCGGCCTGGACTTGGCCGCTGCTGCCCTCTCAAGAGACGAACAGGCCTCCAGCTGGCTCATGGAGCTACAGTGCACGGCCCAGCGGTTGGGCAGGTGTCCATTCTCCGACCCTCCTCGAACGCAGTGTCCCAAAGTAACATGGGCTCCCCGACGGATGCGCCGACGCTCACTGCGTTTCCAGCGACGGCGCTGCAGGAGGAACGGGTCGTTGAACTCCAGCGGGTTTGGGATGCGGAAGTCCATGGACATGTTCTGGGTCCAGTCTGTAGCGTGGGCCCTCAACTCCTCCATCTAAGAGTGAGAGGGAGTAGAAACAGAAAAGATGACCATCCAAACAAGATTAAGCACAGCTCTGTAAACACTCCTTGCTGTCTCATAGCTTATCTCCCACCTCAGCGCGGGTCCTCTTAGACAGCACCCTCAGCCAGTTGCCTATCATGGTGAGGATGGAAGCAAAGTATGCGAGACCAAACACGATCCACAACCACACCAGAGGCTTGAAGAGCATCCCACCTGTCCGACCACCACCTGGACACAGGGAGAGTGGGGGGAGGCTACAGACGTGGTTTTAATCATCCACCAGACCAGTGGCTCACAACCTTTTACCCTGCAGACCCCTCAAACTGTGCTCAAAATATCGGAGACAGCTTTTGAACATGTCCTTTTCATTACTGTGTAGAGCACCAAACTGCTCTCTACACTGTATGAAAGGGGATGTTATGTTGTGTGTAACTGTATTATGTGTCAGTCACCTGGTACAAAGTCTCCAAAGCCGACTGTGGTGAGAGTGATGACAACAAAGTAGAGCGACTCCAGAAATGTCCAATGCTCCACTTTCTGAAACACGACCGTCGGAACAGCGAGGAAGATCAGACAGCCAACCAGGATGGAGAGAACCGCTGAGATCACGCGCACAGTGGTCGGCCTCACCTTACGTTTCTGAGAGAGAAAAAACAAATACAGAGGCAGAAGGCCTCAATTATTCACCGGTAACACAGCAGTAAAAAACAAGCTTCCTGTCTCTTACAGCTGGGTGTCAGACAGGAGTAAATCCAACTGAGGTTGTGTCCCTGGGCAGGACAGAGCAGGCTTACCAGGAAGAGGGTCTCAATCTTAGCCACAGCTCTCCGCAGCACTGTGCCCATGTGGTCGCCCACTCCAGCGAGCAGTATGCCAAACATGGGGATGCCCACCAGAGCGTAGCACACACAGAACAACTGGCCGTACCACGTCCGAGGAGACAGGTTCCCAAAACCTGTTAAATAATAACACAAAGACTCCAGATATTTAATAACTTAAAGGGTGCCTATTACAGGAGCTGTACTTATACATAAGTTAACCTTATTATTGGAACTTTTTTCAAATTGAATGTAGACATCAAAAACTGTAAAATAAAACATGTAATATATATTAATATAATAATAATATATAATATAAAATATAAAATAAAAGGTCTCCTTTAATATGCATGCAAGTCCTATAGAGATGTCTTTCATATATATTTAACCTTGGTTTAGACAGTTATCTCACTGAGACAGGGATATACAATAGATGCCCTGTACTAAAGGAAAAATAGTACAACTATCCTGAATCAGATTAAAAAAAAAAAAATTAAAAAAAAGATAGACTAAATATACAGGAAATTCACGTGACACTATAAAACAGAGATCTTGTCTTAAGAAGTCAACATCTTCAAAGCAAGGCCGTAAGGCGGGTCCGCACCTACCTATGGTGGTAATAATGGTACCACAGAAGAAGAAAGCAGAGGCCATGTCCCAGCGGCTGGTGAAGTTGGCAGGAAGGCTGCTCAGATCCAGGCCTGCCTCCACCGCATACGCCACTCCCTGCAGGAGAGGCATTCATGTTTGATCGTTTGTCGTATTTAATAGAAGCATCATAGTTTCTAAATCATATAAGCTAAAGTAACATAACTCTATCTGCCAAATAAATGTAGTGCAGAAAAAAGTTCACGATGCAATGGTGTCAGCTTTATATTAAGCTAAAATATGAGGGTAAGATATGAGCTGAGGAAGTGCAGCTAATATCAAACTGGTAGATTTTGTATCTACTGAAATTTGATGTGGTGTTAAAGTCAGGAGAAACTTTGTGAGCAGATTTATGAAGCAAATAATCCTGATTTATTGGAAGAATCCTGGTTTAACTGGTATCTTGCTCCATAAAACATCCCTCTGCCATGCTTATACTACGTAAATACATTTTATTGACTTACTTACAGAATACCCAAACCTTCAGCATTTTGATGGCATGCTGAGACACCTACACACTGCAGAAGTTAAAAAAAGTGGTTCATATCTATCTCCACAGGTTTAAAACAAATAACTTGGTGAGTGAGTGGCTGTGTCTGATTTGAAGGGACCTTCTAAACCTCAGTAATGTCAAAAAGTAAAAGTAAAATTCATGTTGCCCTCCCAATATTTAAGGATTCTGTCTCTCCTATTTCTTTATCTGACTTCTCTTTGGTAGATAATCATGCTTTAACTTGTGGAACTTCAGTAAGGTAAGTTCTGGACTTATACAGAGCTTCTTTTTTCTCTGATTTCTAAGTAGATTTATGGATGTCTGTCTCTGACGGACACTGGAGACGCTAAATGTTAAAATAGTGTCAACACTAAATGCCTGTGTATTAAAGTTGTTCTAAAGTTGTAGCTACATGAACACAGTCAGTGTGAGTGTTTACATACCTTCACAAGCTTGTGAAATTCCACCTCGGTGACACAGGACTTATTCTCCAGGAAGGTGTGTTTGGTAGCCAGCAGGTCTTTGTACGCCAGATTCTCATCGGGGGCCTCCAGGGTGCGGAAAACAAGCGCACCCATCACCAGGTACAGCATGACCCCCGTCAGCAGGGCGAAGAGGGTGGTGCCCCGCATTTTCTCCCCCGCCCCTCCAGGGTTAGGGGTCAGAGCTCAGAGGCCAGGATCTGGTCAGCTCTCAGTCAGGATACGCAGGAGCACAGCTGGCCGTAAACAGGAAGTTCCTTTAGAGAGGCGCTGCATGTGTGATCACGCACATGTGTAAACCAGCAACAAGTGTTCTTGGAACACTGACAGACATTAAAGTCTTATTTATATATCTGTGCGTCACGACCAAAGGGACAGTCACCAACAGGAAGAGTGAGAAGTAAAGAGTGGACATGACGTTAAACCTGTGCGTTAACCTTTTCTCACAACACTAATCGAATGGCTGCAGAGACTGTGCATTACAGATGCAGATTTTATACAAAATTAAGTCTTAAAATGTTTAAACTATCAGCTATTCACATTATGGAAAACCTTTATACAGCCTGTCCATACAGCCTTTAATAGACCTCATCTAATGTAACTCTTATACAGGAGATGGGGGGCAAAATCTACAGTCCTCCTTTGGGGTAAAGGGCATTAAAGGTAACGGATTTAAGGCTCTCATAAGTGGGTACCTTCCAAAGTTAAGGTAATTTTGGTACAAAATCCTCTTTGAATGCATTTTTGGGTGAAACGAGGACAGTGGATTTTGTCTCCAGGCTTCAGAACTTGAAGACAAAAAGACATTGATGGTCTCACACTAAGTTATTCAGCAACGTTCTTAGTTTGAGCTTGCAAGCAGAAGCGAGGTGCAGATCAATGCAAGACCTACAAAATTAGAAACAGTTGCATAACTTCTCCAGTGCACTATCCTTTATTCACACGACGTTCCAGCTGTCTTGCCTTCGTCTGGATGGTTTTAAAAAGCACTTTGTACATGAAATCTTTAGACCATAAACCTGCTGCTGTCCTGCTTTTTGTTTTTAACACCTACTGTTGTGACATCATAGTTACAAGGCTAAATATGTTTTCAGCAGTAGAGAGCAGGGCAACAGTTACCCGTATCTTTGGTGGATTAATAGTCGGCCTGCACTGGTATGAGAAAAATCTGCATGTGTGATAAAATTGACTATTCAGGAGTGCATACTATCTATAAAGTTCCTGTCTTACTGCTGTTACCATGCTTACATAGTACATCAGTTTGTTACATGTGGTCTCTCCTGTATCTAAAATAATTCGTAATAGCAGAAGTGCTGTTCTTTTTGACCACAAAGTCTTGATCAACTACTTTTCCTTGCTGCTCGCTCCGTGCTCTGCCAATGTGCTAGAGAAATACTTTTGTTAAAAGATGTATGCCTCAAGCTTTAAAAACACAGAATCCTACATTTCCAATAATGCAGCTTGATAATGGGCCTTTTTCAAACCACGCCCTACACCCTATCACGCTGTCTGCAAGCTCACGTTGAGGGTCGGCTACCTTAACTGCAATCCCAAACCTCTTGAGCTGGGAGTGGGATAATAATGTGCAGTGTGTTGAGAAGAGCATCCAATGTGGTCACAGCCAAACAGATAGATATTGTATATTGAAAGGAACTATTCACCCGCACATGTTTAATGTGGTTTCTTATATAATAAAGAACTTTTCATAAGATGATAACAAAGATAGTACCTCAAGTCAGTGATTTCAGGAGCCCATCCCATGTCAAAGCTCGAGATATCAAGTGATGGAGAAATCTTCTTCCCTCTGTTCTTCTTCTCTCTGGTGTCTCTGTGTCGTCAGCGTTCAAGAGCCGAGGATCGCGGGTCTATTTCTGGCTCCTTCAAGCAGGCACACACATGTATGTAAAGTTTAAATGTAGATCAGGATATAAAGGAAGAGAGCAGCTAAAGTTGCCACATGTTTGTGGCTCTGTTACAGCAGGGTGTGAGGGCATTAAATAAGTGTTCACATTGGAGAGAGTTTGTCATAATAACCAGGGAGGGAGTGACACACACCAGGCCGCCCTGCCAGTCGTCTCACAAACTATTAGACTCCTCCAAACATACATCTTGACATTAATCGAATACGTGTTTATCGCTTATCTTCATTTTGCTTTCAGTGTTTTCTTTGAACTGTGTGCACCTTCGAGATAGACGAGAACACACACAGGCCAGGGGTTTAGGAGCTTCTTGCTGTGGGTCAACCGGCCCAGGTCATGCACACGTGGACGTTGACAATGTTCTGAGATTTCCCAGAGTCTGGCCGACTGTTAGCATTCTGCACTAATGGACTGCTGGCTTTGGTTTGTTTTGCTCTCTGCCCCTGGCTTTAACACTGACAGACATTATTAGTTATCACAGTCTAAACCTGTGCTGGCATATTTTGATATTTTGCTAAGATATGGAGTGAGTGGGGGGGCTTAGAGAACGACGGCGATCTAATCTGAAGTTAAACAGTGAGGCAGGTGGGAAAATAAATCATGTGGGGAGCTGTTTGAAAAGAAGAACGAGGCTTGGAGAAGACGTACAAGAACTATTCTGAGGTGTACATTTAAGGCAGGTTAAAAGACAAATCTGACAAAACACTACAGAAGAGTTCCTCTCAAAGTGGTTAGTCGCATATTTAAAAGTCATGTTTTGGCCCTCAAAAAAACATACCTTAAGTTGTCCTCTACACAAAAATGAGGTTTGCTTATTGGTACTTTAGTGGGATGTTGGAGCATCACCATGCAGAGTGATGCATGTGCAGAGTTTGACACTAGTAGGCTTTAACGTTCATCTGCTGAAGGGGAAAGGTTCTCTGTGCTCATGTTAAATCTTAGCTAAATAACTTTTAGTATGAGCATGACTGGTGACATTTAATTTGAAGGCAACTCTGGTTCAATGCGCAACTTCAAAAAGTTTGATGTGAAACCTCAAAAGGACTGGACTTCACAATGAAGCAGAACATCTCACGTCTAGAAGCTCAACTTAAACATGAACATTTGCATATGTAATGACAGATGAGTCTGACTCACAGGAAGTTGACTGTGCGTATTAGTCTGCTATTGGTCACTTTTTTTAGATGGAATCTTCCTCTTCCGCTTTCTGCGTGTGTTAACATTTTGAAAACCTCTGAGCTAGAAACCCACAGGCTGAGAATATCGCCGGTTCAGTCGAAGATTTGGATTGTGCACTGAGGCAGGCTAGCTTAGTTCTTTCTTTGATATCGGGTAAAAGCTTTAACCATTTGCGAATGTGTCACCAAAACAAAAAGGACGCCTGCTACTAAAACTAAAACCTAAATATAAATATGCTTAATTAAGCTATGTGCTCTAAAACTGTGATTGCTTTTGTCAGTTGTTTTAACACATCTAACGTTCAAGATTTCATTACATCTCTTTCATCATGGAATTTTTGTTCAAACAACGTCCTCAAGCAAGGTATGACAATGTTTGTCACCATCAAAGTAAATACTTTCCTGTGTTGGATTTAAGAGAGGTCAGAGGTAGAGAAATTAAAGTTTGATTTACTGTACATATTTTGTTATTAAATTTACACACATAGCAGTGAGATGAAGTACAGTAAAAGAACTCAAGTTGGTGTTAGTGACCATACTGTGTCTACTGTATGCACGCTAACAAAAAGAGGCCCGTTAGCGAACGTGACTCTCTGCAGCAGCTGGAGTAGCACAGATTTTTGTTCCACCCTTCTAACTTCACCGACAAACCTCCAGAGGTGATAATAGCTATTGAAGAATTTACTGTACAAGGAGAAAATAAAGCTCCCTTATATGCGATTACCCCCAAAAGTTTTTCCTCTTCATGTTAGCTAACACTGACGTCAGAAGGAGATCACAGGTTACAACTCATGCTCTGGGAATTAACCGTCCTGAAAAATGATCATAGGACTGTTTTAGGCAACAGAAGCAGCATAGAAAGAACGTAAACTGGTTGACATTTTGCTCTGAGACTTAATAACTATTTATAGAAAGAAAGAGAAAGAAAAAGCTTATCAAGCGCAGCAGCCGAAGTTCGTAAATCGTTATAGTTTTACGCTTGTATGTGAAGGTTTAAGTTGCTTTTAAAAGTATAAACTTAAATTATTGTGTTGTTTCAGGGTTTTGGGGAATCTATTTCGAGAGAAGATTGCAGATGATGCGTTGATAATTCTTCTTAAATCAGTGTGACAGTCCGTTACTATATTTGGTGACTTATAACTAAAACAAAACTTTGGAGGGAAGAGAGGGCCGAACATGAATCTGAACCCAGGAGCATGCAGGATATAAAATACTCATTTGTGCTTATAAAGAGAAAATAAACAATAGAATTTAATCTCAGATATTCTGATGTTATAATCCTCAAGAAAAAAATATGCATTTGCAGCTCTTACCTTCAGTTTGAAGAAATGTTGCTATCCAAGTTGGTCTCATGCAGCATGTGCCGTTCTCTCACCAGTCAGCACTCAGGGAGGAACTCTGTGTGTGCATGTGTTGTGAAAGTGCATGTGAGCATGTGTGTTTTCTCCTTGGAAGGTGTTTCCCCATTCTCGTGACCCTAGATCACTCTGACAGAGGAGAGATGATGGTAGGAGGAGGAGGACGAGGAGGAGGAGCATCACGGCGATGCAAGTGTGATGAAGTGCAGTCGCTGCAGAGGAAGAGCAGTGGGCCCAGGGTTTCCTGAGCTGGATGTGGGGGGGCCGTGCTCTCTAAATCCTCGCCCATCCAACCTCTGTCTTTTTGGGAGGTAAGAAGAGACACTTGTTTCTTCAGAGTCAGAGTTATGATCCACACAATTGTTCTTGTTCTTGAGGAGGATTTGCATCGTGAAATAAAACAGACTCCAAAGTTGGAAGAGTCTTCTATCTACTCTTTAATTCTTTGATCCACGTCTGCTCCTTTAAAGCCTTCATACTTTCTCAGCAACGTGTTCATGACCAAGAGGCAAAGGGAGAGGACTCTGGTAATTGCGGAAATACTTCCATGATTAAACTGAGATATTCCACTTAAACACTCTGAAGATCTCTTCATTGAACCATTACACTCATTTAGACTTAATAGGATGACAGAAGTGGAAAAAAAAAACCTTGACAGCAGTCCAAACAGAGCTACCATCATGACATGAAATACAAAATGTCACATTACAAATACCTAAAGATGCAAAAACATACATTAATCCAAGAGACAAGGGTTAAATAAAGAGCAAGCCTTTTATTCTAGACTCAAACACAGATACGTTTACATCAAAGTGTCCAAAACAAACAACAAATACACAGTGAGCTCAGCCTGACAGTCGCTGCTCACTGCCACTACAGATCCCAGAGATCAGAAGGCAACCGCAAGGGAAGGGATAGTGTGTATGGCAAATGATAGGCGATGATGGCATCAGTCAGGGCAGTAACAGTCCTCAATGTTCTGACCGACATAACAAGTCATGGCCCAGACAAAACGGCTCAAAATAAAATTAAAACATAAATAAAGAAAACTCACTCTGCATTTTCAACACAAATATGTTGGAAACCTTCGAGTGAAATAATCTCAGAAGTCACTGAAAGACAAGAGATCAGTGAGGGTCTAAAGGACAAGTGAAACGTTTTCAAGTCTGTCTTAAAATAATACTCGCAAATGTGCACATAATCGTTGCTTCATTTGTTACTTTCTTTCCAAACTAGGAGAAAAAAACTTTTATTAAGCAATATTTATGGAGCTCAAATGAGGCAGTTAGATAAATCGAGCAGGAATCTTCCAAAGTTACAGTTGAAATCAAATTATGTTCTTTTTTACTCCACCATAACTCAGCACTTAAACAGTGTCTTGTTTAATCTAAAGAAAGTAAACTGTGTGAAGACATTCCTTTAAAGACTGTAACTTTAGGGTTTTTTACACTGCCAGTTCAAGGCGGGATTATTACGCCTCTGTTACGCTCCGTCTTTTATGTTAAACGCATGGAAGTCGTTCCGTCTCTAAGTGTCCGGCATCGGAGGTAGTAAACAGCGGTGTAACAAAGGCGTAACAGAGGCGAAACGACGTCAGTGTTAACTGCAAAGCTGGCAGGGCGGAACAGCACCGCGTGTGTATATTTGAAGCAGGCGCTGTTCGTTAACACCTCGCGCATATTTTGCTTCCGCAATGCTTGAACGCTATTTAAAAACCCACAATGGGGCGGTTTTACGCCGGCGCTGCGGGGTCCAATGTAGAATAAAAAAGGTGGCATGAGGACGGAGCTTCGTTACGGCGCTTGGGCGGAACCGCAGTGTAAAAAAGGCTTCAGTAAGATCACCAAAAACTTAAAAAAGCAAAATATCACAGCAACTTTGAATCATTTGGAATTATTTTCTGGGATTAGCACATTCTCTTACAGAGGGAAAGTAAATACGCATCAAATTCACACAATTGACCAATAGCAAGCTGTCTTGAGTGTAGTGCCATTTGAGGGGAAGCTAGCTGAACTGTTGTAGTTTATTTGCTGTATTGCATCACATTTATTTATCTTCCCTGTCTTATCATTAGCTGCTCAAGAGAGCAACAGTTTGCAAACAGTTATGAGGCAAGATTTGACTCTTTTTAATAAACCATAAATGTAATTTACTAATTAGCGTGCCAAGTAGGGCTATTTGATGAAGTCAGAAACAAAAGCTCTTGAGTGTCATCTAGCCTCTAGGATGGATTTTGTCCTCCTATCATACATTGAAATTGCTTTATAAAAAGGTCCTCTTTGCAGCCAGTATGAACAGGAGAAACACTTACACAACCAGTTCCTCTTAAATGTGCAAATGTGAGTTTTAAGACAGACTTAAAATGTGAATATGTCCTTTAACTAAGTGGTCAAATCTTGAATTCAAGCAAATTGGTGAGATCCTGTGTAACAGGAAACGATCCAAACTTTCCATCTACTCCAACCTATCTAGAAAATCTATAGTGTAAATACACGTGAGCTACTGCTGTCTAAGGCACAGTAACAAATGTGCCAAGTACCAAAATCATATCAAATAAATAATACCTGATTAAATATCAGAAGCTAACTGAATTCATCTGCTAATAACATAAAGCTTCAGAAGTTTAGTTTTTGGTCAATTCATAGCAGAGCTAACCACTGAGTGCTTGTTAGTGTAGGACAGAGAAGCAAAGCAGCCAGAGGAGAGGGAGATCAGTGTGCATCACCATACATGGAGCGGAAACCAGCGCAGGTTAGACTGAGTCATAGACATGCGCTCGCCCCTCTCTCTCTCTCTCTCTCTCCCACACGCACGCACGCACGCACGCACACACACATATACAAACAGTAACATCAAGAGGACACACATGTTCATATTCACAGCTTTCATCTCACACACACGCTCACTATGCTTTCACACGGTTTCTGTAAACACCTGCCCTCTATTGTAACACATTCAAGTGTCCATAAATAAGCCACCTCAGAAATTGAAAAGAAAAATATATATGTATCACATTCTCACAACAGGCCTCTCTTGGCTTCGCCCCTTTTGGAAAACAAGTCAAACTTATCTTGACAAGCACTTGTTTGGAAAAGCATCAACTAGGCACTGTTTCCTTCCACGCAGGCTAGACGCACACGTTAATTCAGTGTTACAAAAAAACTAAACAGTCCCTTTGGAAAAGTGGTTGTTATCTTCAAGAAACATCAACAAACATCACTAAATCACTGCCTCTGCACCTAAATATAAAGGTGGGTGTATAGTGACGGCATTGTGATGGACAGCCGAGTCTCCACACAGCAATTAGAGGAGAAACTACTGACCATTAAGACATTTAAGGTCCACAGTGGAGGTGTTTGTTCTGTCAGTGCAGGCACAGTACCTGCACAACATATACAGAAGTCCTTGTTTGATTGCAGCTCTTTTTTAACTGTTCCTGTGCTGGTTTAAAGTCTGAAGTGCTTCAGTTTGCTGGTGATTGGGGTGTCCCTGTTTAGCAGCTGTTATCCATCACTGAGGTTTACTGCCCAACCACAGTGATCATTTCTTTCCACCAAATTCGTAGAAAACCTGCATGGAACATAAACATGATTAATTCCTGAATCATCATTATTATTGTTTGGTTTAGTTAATTGTTTAGTCTATGAAATGTGTGAGTGAAAAAAATGCTGTACTTCCCAGACAAGTACTTTAAATATCTATTTTTTTTAGGACAAACAATAAAATTGACAGTGATTTTAAGAAATGCAAATGTAGGTGCTTTTCACATTTGGTCCTTCTTGGCACATAAAATGTGAATTAAATGTTCGCAGTGTTTGTGGATAGTCTCTGTAGGTTACCTGCATTTGTGTTTTAATCCGTCTCCTCCTCCTGTCTGGGGTCTTTCTGAGTTGCAGGTACGACAGTTGTCCCCAACAAACCTCTTCTCACAATGTAGGGACATGAGGGACCACTGGGGATGTCAGCAAAACCTGAAAACAGTTATGGGAGGCAGAAGGTCAGAGTGTGAAAGCACAAAAATAAAAAGTACATAAAGGGAGGAAGTGCTGAAAGAAAACATCACGAAGTAAAGGAACTTGGGTTTTCTGTTCATTAGAGGGTCAGAAAGTCACAACCAACATACAGATGTTCAGAGACTTTATTATGAGAACAACTTATTTTTGTTATCCCCAATAACTTTTACCCTTAAGCGGTTCAAGTTTTAGCTTTCAAGTCTGCAGTCTGCTTTTGTATCAATTTTGTGCTTTACTCATGCCTTAAGTTTTGGATCAAATTTAAGTCAATTTTCCTTGTTTTCCCACAACACACATACAATAAATACAGTTACCTTTCATGACTACTTCAGGCAGTCCGTAGGGTTCATACTCGGTGTCGTCAAAGGCGGCTGACAGCTGCGTCCTGTTGCGGCGGATCCTTTCAGCCAGGCGGGCCGGGTCAGCCGGGATGGGGAAGGAACCTGAAAATAACATTCTGTCTCCTACCGCTGCCCCTTCAGATAATGACACAGGAGAGACAGGAGGGGACTCCACTAACTCTTCTTCTTCTTCCACCTCCTCCTCCTCAGTCTGTGTGTATGCAGAGTGGAGGTCAGATGTTGTTGGGGCACTGCGAGGATACAAACTCTCCTCTGTTTGACTGCTGACACTCTTCATGTCCATCCTGACACGTCCATCAGAGGACTCATTGGTTGCGTTTATTTCAGTGTTTGCTTTTGGTTTGGCTTCAGGATTCCTCGTGTAACACTCGGCTGTTTTGGCCTGCTTTGGTTCTGAGACTTTGGAGAAATCTTTGGTGACATGTTGACCTGTTTTCTCAGACGACATCTGGATAGCTTCAAAGTCTTTCTTCTCTTTGTCTTGTGTTGAACACGTATCTGATTGATGTAAGACGTTGATGTCCAGGTTTTCCTTTTCAGTTTCCTGAGTCAAGAGAAAATAAAACTATTAAAGGCCTAATCCTCTATTTGAACTATATGTGTGCTTAATACTTGTAAGTAGGGATGCACGATATTGGATTTTTGCCGATATGCCGATATTTTCCAACCCTTTTTGGCGATTGCCGATTTGGACACCGACATCTTAGGTACATGGTTTTTTTCCACCTAATTGCAGAGAACATCAAGTCTCCCCTGTAGTGGAGTTGATATCGTGCCTACTCTTATTGTAGTGGCCAAAAACTGCCATACCGCAGAAATCTTGCACTCTTCTTCACGCTTGACGGAAGAGGCATACAAAAGGTCACGTGTCTGATCACTCCCATTTCTGAGCTCACCTAAATGCCGCTTCCCCCCCGAAACACGCAGTGAGGTAGACATGCCCGGGCTTGTTTACTGCACCTACTAAGGAGACATCAGTGATGCAGATGGACTTTTTATCATGTGTGCGTCCATGAATATGTAAGTTAGTTTTGCACTGACGTTTATGTTACACTCTGTTAGCGTTGGCTGTGGCCGTGAGTGTATTGTCGGCGTGTTTGATGTTGTTAAGTCAGGTAAAATGACGAGAATGTGAGCCAACTGTTAGCTAGTTAAGAGTTGTGAAAGTTTATTAACTTCTATTCATTGGCTCAAGTTTCTGCAACGAGTTAATGTCGTGGAAATTACGTTAAGCTTTTTGAGGGAATCATCGAGCATTTAGGCAGAATTAGAAGAGTTGTTTTTTTGGCGGAAAATATCGGCAGAAAAATGACATATCTGCTGGTGTCGATATGTCATTATCAAGCCATTTTCCGCAGATACCGATGACGTGCTGATAATATCGTGCATCCCCACTTGTAAGTAATAATTGTGAACTAGAGACTAGAGAAATCAAATTCAGTCCTCACTCCTTGTTAATGGATGCATTTATATAGCTGCTGAAGGATTTCTGGTAAAGTATTCAATGGATCCTTAAAATAAAGGGCCTACGACACTTATGACGGTCTCAAAGTATGTGATGTTCAAAAAGGTACGTTACCTTGTCAATTTTGTCCTGATTGTATTCCTGAAGGGCTGCAGTCTTTTTCGAGGGATGGAGAGTCTTTGGTTCAGGAAGGTTGCTTTGCTGCAGTCTTGTTGAAAAATAAGACAAGTGAAGTCAATGCATACACAGAAGAAGACATACATTAAACCAGGTGAGAACATTTTCCAAGGACCCCCTCATAATTGTAACACCGCTCAAGCATTTGCTTACTACCATTAGATGACATTGGAACTATTTGTATAGTAAAACCTATCAACCTAAATACTTCAGACCTGTTTCATAGTGATAAACAGAAAAACATTTGAATCATGTTAATATCACTTATACACTTTAAAACAGAGGGTCATTTTATTCAAGTTGCTTGTGGACTCAACTTGACAGCATTTATACTTTTCAAGTAATTGATCTTAAAAGCTTTCAGAAAATAAACAGCAGTGACAGATTGACTTGATGTGTCACAATCATACCAGTTTCTATTGGTCACAAAATGCTTGTTTCATTGGCGCAAATGGTTGTCATCTATAGACATGCAGTTATAACGATACAGCACAATTTTATAATTTATTGTAAATTTATCATAATTATTTCGTGGACCCCCAGGCTATGGTTCGCGGACCCCCAGGAGTCCTAGGACCCCAGTTTGAGAACCACTACATTAAACTATACATATACACATAATCACCTGACATATATACATTTAACACAAGAATCGTGGTTTAAAACATAAGTTATAGCTACATGTGTCATCACGTCTGCAGCCCTGGTAGGAGTGTGTTACCTGGAGAACAACATGCGGCCCTGCAGTTTGTTGGAGGAGCCAGAGAGGAGTAACTCATCTTCTCTGATCACTGTCACAACACCGGGGCTCTCCTGAACACCTAGGTAAGGTGCGTTAACCTGGGCCTGGCTCTGGGTGATCTCATAACCCTGCAGCTGGTTTGACTGGGACTGTCTGACAGCAGGGTTCTGGTGCTGGGTCTCAGGATGGTTGTCTGTGTTAGGGAGGTCAAAGGTCGGGGCTGGTTGGGAGGCCAGTCTCCACACAGCAAGCTCCTCTGCCTGCTGCTGCGTCTCCTGAGAGAGAGACCGTATCTTCATGTGCAGCTCCACCACCTGGACAGGAGGAGAATGACAGGACAGACGTTAAAAAAAATTTTTCTCACTTAAGAAAAACACAAAAATGATATTGAAGTTAATCATCACACAGTATTTCAAGCAGCTTGAAATACGTTTATGTCGTATTGATCATCTTTACTGACGTATTATAATGTACATGTATGAAAATCATAGAAAAGATGTGAATTCTGTTCCTCAAGGAAGACTAACAGAATCTATATTGTACTCTACAATTTCGAATTAAATTTTCCTGCATGTCTGAATAACTTAACATGTTTTGGTCACTCTCCTTAAGTAGGAAATCTCTCATCAGTGTTGTGATATAAAAGAGGTGGTATGCTGTCACCTGTTGCTGTAGGTGGACGATCTGAAGCTCAGACTCTGGCTCCAGCTCTTCTTCGGCCTTCAAAGTCCTCTTATCTTCCCTGTCTAAATCTCCACCTTCATCTTTACTCCTCTTTACACTCTGCAGCGGTGTCTCTCTTGCCTCAGCTGTGACGTCATTTGGCACACTCAGTGCCTTCTGCTCCAACTTCAGGTTTTCACTGTGAGTGTGTGAAGCTAGGGTGTTGGTGTTTGAGGCTGTCAAGCTCTCAATTCTTTGTTTCAGCAGCTGATTCTCCTGTCTGAGAGCAAGCATTTCAGCACCCATGTCTGAGGTTCCTCCATCTTGACGGTGCTCAGTCTCCCCCTTCACACAAGCAGAGTGAAGGTTACTCAGAGTCTGGCCTGCTTTTACTGCATCTGGATGCTGCTCCCCCGACCATAGCTCTTCATCTTCGCTTAATATTGTTGGTCTTTCCGCATCAGATGTCACAATCTCTTGTAGACCTGCATCTCTCTGTGCATGAGATTCACCGTCTGCCAGTGAGTTTTCCTGGCTTGGCTTTAGCCCGGAGATCTCAACCAAGCTCTTATCTCTCGTCTCTATTATTTGTTCCCCATCCTCTACCCCTTCGACAGTCATCTTCTCTCCCTTTTTTAGTGCCTTAAGTGCATCCAGCTCTTGCTTATGGCGCTGCAGCTCCTCTCCCTGGCTGAGGAGGGCACTCTCCCTTTCTTGCAGCTCAGCTAAAAGGCCTGTGATGTGCTGACTCTGCTTCTCAAAGGCCATGGTTAGCTGCTGGGTCTGACGTGTTACCTGAGAAGAGAAAATAGATTCATGGATAGAAGAATAGACAAACAATTGATTTAGGTAATCAGGCACTTCAGCCTGTGTTTTAATAAAAGCTTAAAAGCACATGGACCATTCCAACCAAAGAACTTTCACGTTTTTGTGTTGACAGGTAATTCTCTTAGTCTGTTCTAAATATAAATGTATATCTAGGATACATGAATGAATGCATGCTGTAAATGCTGCACTGCTGTACTTTTTAACAATCTTTGCCACTTGTAAGTCAGGACCACAGAGACAGCTCAGGTCATCTTAGTACACTGAAGTTTACACAATGTTTCCATCTGGAGGGAGTTGCCAACTTAGAGACGCTAATAAAAGTTATAAAAGGAGATTTATTTCATCAGATTTTTGCTATTCAAACAAGTAATTTGGTAATGTCCCCTTTACTTGTTTCTTTTTGTCAGTGCGCTCTCTGATGGTTTCAGTAACAACTAACAGGAAGGAAAGCATTAACCTGTACTTTTTTGTTTTATTGTTGTACTTATTCTATTGCTTTTCCTGTATTTGTGTATTGACTGCTGACTATCAGACCCTCTGGCATTAAGCTCTACTTTACTCTAAGACCCTGTGTCCACATAGCGCCTTTTTCTGAGCGCCAGCGTCTTTTTTTATTGTTCCCAATGAGGACAGAGTGTATGCGGCCGCCTAGAGGAAAAGCGCTGCACTCAGCGTCTTTTTTCAGAGCGCTCCACCTTTTATGTGTGGCCGCTCCGAGCGCTCTGTGTTGAAAATCTCTGAACTTTTCAGAAAGGCGCTGGTGTCACCGCCGCCGCTTTTTTCAGGCAACCAATCAGATGGGGTGCCACTCATCACCCTGGTTACCACCAAACATGGAGGAGCAACTTGTTTTGGTTGTTTCCACCCAGGGCAGTACAATTTGACAAACAAACAGTATCACAACAGAGACCAAAAAGTCCATTTGTGGGAGCGGATAGGCCGGACACTAAATGTTGCTGGTTAGTGTTGTGCCTTATCGCCCTACGTGTTGTAAGCTTTGTAAGCTGTGTAGTAACTCTCACAAGCACTTCATCACAGCACTTTTCTGCCAGAAAAAGGCACTATGTAGACACGGGGCCTAAAGCAGCACAGACTACATAACTTCTTTCTTAAAACTGAGTGAAAATGGTTTAATAAATTACTTTTAATCAGGCATTGTAATATACCCTTGATCAGAGTTTTTGATCCATTAGATAAAATTGTTTCTTTACATCTCATTATCTCAATATAAATCGTTCTACTGAGGCTGAACAAAACTTCATGCACAAATCTGTTTGTCCATCATCATTTACCTGGCTCTGCAGGGCCTCCAGTTTAACCTGGTTCTGGTTAGCACGTTCTGTCTCTTTTGCATTCTCCATTTGAAGCCGCTCTACCTCTTTTGCAAAATCGGATAGTGGAGGCTCATCCTGAGGGAGGTTTTTACAGGTATCTTCCAAGTCACTGGCCCCTTGACTCGTTTTCCCCTTATCTTTTACAGACAAGCTTTCAGGGTCTATCACTGATTGCTCATCCTGTATGAGATCAGCTGTGACCTGAGATACAAGCATGTTGCGTTGGTTGGTAGACTGGCAGAAGATAAGTTGCTGCACCGGCGATGGGAGGAGCTTGTTGTCCAGGCCAATCATGTTGGAGTTGAGCTCATCATCATGGAGAGTCAGGTATGTCAGCGGGCTATTGGCAACTGAAAGCTTCTCCTTTTCCAGCAAGTCTTCATTTCTACTGCGCTTTAGTTCTTCTAACTCAGCTGTAAGCTCTTCAAGTTTCTTGCTCAGCTCGTTCTCTACTTTGTCTGTGTTTGTCATTTGTTTCTTCCCCTCCTCCTCTCTCTTCCTTTCATCTTGCTCTAAAGCCAGCTGGGCTTTTACCTCTGATAGCTGTTTCTTTAGCTGGATGTTAAGCTCTATCATTTCATTCTCCCTGTCTTGTAAAGCTTTGTTTTTCTCTTCCTCTTGCTCTTCTCTCACAGTATTTTCTCTCTCCTTTCTTCCTCTCTTCACCTCTGTCTCCAAAGCAGCAATGGCCTTCCTCAACCTCTCAGTTTCAGCCCTCTCACTCTCCAGTTGTTCTCTCCATCCCTTGTCTTGCTCCTCCTTCTCCACCACCTGGCTGGCATGTTTGCGGCTGAGCTGTTTGAGCCGGGTCCTTGCTTCTGCCTCAGCCCGTCGTTGGCCTTCTAGGTCCTCAAGGCGTTTTTGCAGTTCTTCACGCATATCCTGTAGCTCTGAGCGCAGTGCTGCATTCTCCTTCTTGAGGTCTTCAGATGCCCTGGCCTGCTCAGACTTGGGAGTTGGTGTCTTTTCTGCAGAGGAACTAGATAGTTCATGATCAATTGTGGAGTGCTTGTTGGTCCCAGAGCTGTCACTCTCATTTCTGCTCTTGCTGTCCTCCTCGTTTGTGTTATTATCGTGTCCTTCCCTTTGGAAACACTCAGAGTCTGTTGAGATGTGCTCTGAGTCGATGCCTTCTCCTGGCTCTCTGTCAGAGGGGTAAGATGCTGTAATCTCTGCCCTTCTCTTATCCACGTCCTCTTCCCTCCTCTGCTCTGCTAGGTTTGCACTGCTGGGCCTCTTGATTTGAGCTGATGGCCGAGACTGAAGAGAGTAAGAGGGCTGAGGGGAGAAACTCTGTCCAACAGGGCAAAACTGGACAGGCTGAAGGGGTGCTTGGGCAGCTTTTTGTTCTGCAGGTGAAAGGAAAGAGATACAACAGCAGATAAAATCTGTTATTTAAAAAAAAACGACAGACTGCACATGCACCAATCAATAATGTGCTCTTATAATAAAAACAAGCATTACTAAAATAGCTTATTGTATTTTGAAATGAGTAAATGTTTGGCGTTTCATTTCCAGCAGGGGGCAGCATTGAGATAAGACACCTTTTAAAAGGGAAATTAACATGGCATGTACTGAACAGCATACATGAATGGCAAGCACTTGGACATTAGGAATCATCCATTTAAATAAGTTAATCTATTTTTTCTTTAAAAATGCATTTAAATTAATTAAAGGGGTGGCATAATTAATAGGATTTCACCTGAGGACACTGGATCAAGCCCCTGTATCTACTAATGTTTGCCCTGCTGTACTGTCTTTTAGCAACACTGAAGCCCTATCAACTTCTGACCTCCCTGTGGAGGAAAATCTCTGTACCAGAACTCTCGTTTAAAAACATATTGCATAAGCTTCATTATTCACAGTACATATCCAATTACTGACAAATCCCGTGGATTTGTCCACCCACAGCTCACTCCTCACCCTGCAGCTCTTTGAGAAGACGGAGGGCGTCGGCTTGCTCCTCTGCTAGTCTTTTCCCCTCCTCCTCCAGAGCGCGCTCTCTCTTCCGGCTCTGCTCCAGACTCACTGCCACACCCTCCGCCTCACGCACCGCTCCCTAATGCGAGGGTGAAAAGCACAACTGAAGCGGACTGAATCTAGTCAAATGGTCAGATAAGATAGAATTATCAGTTCTCAGTTGAATCATTATCATCCATAACAAGAGTCTGTTTTGAAACAGAATTTTGAAATACTTGTCTGCCTCTTCATCAGCCTCTCTTTTATACATCAACCAGGTGTAAATACATGATAAGATCTCTTTAAATGTACAAGATCACTTTAAGACAAAGCCACTAATAACTACTGTACATAAGAAGACCGTATAACTGTGCTGAAAGTCTATTTGCACCTGGAATGTTTGTTTGTTCAGGATGATTTTCAGATAAGGAATAACTATGACTAAGAGCTTAGTGTTATAAGCTGCATATTGACACATAGTCACAATAGCAGCAAACCACAGAAAAATATGCCTCAAAGAGAGGCAGCATTAGTGCAGATGTTGCAAGCTGGTAAACATGTAATGAACTGCAACAGACAAACTACTCTAGATTGTTAAACACCCTCTGCAGTGCGGCTGTATCTAGCTTCGATCTGGTTCTCCCAGGTATAGTTCGAGTGAGGGCTTTCTGATGGATAAGGCTTTTCCTGTGTTCAAGTTCAGCAGGAAACAAACCTTCAACCCCTGATATATTATAATAAGGTAATCTATAATCTCTGTAGCACTATGAAATGCTCTCTAATGCATCATCTTTATTAAAACATAATAATGCAGCTGAATGACTGATGAAGCCACTATTGACTCATTTTTTATTTACAATTTATTTATTATCAAGATCTTCGACTGGCATATGGCACAGTAAGGTGCTGTTTAAAAATTAAAGGAGTTCATTATATACTTACTGCTCAGCTTATGAATAATTGACACAAGCAGACCCTGACTCGCCAGACTCAGGACCATCACTGCCGTGTGTGTGTGTGTGTGTGTGTGTGTGTGTGTGGGTATTACCATCAGTTTGGCTTGTGTCTGAGCCTCTTTCTTCTGGCTCTCCTGCAGCTGTCCCTCTGTCCACTTCAGTTTCTCTTTCACAGTGTCCAACTCTTTGTCCAACACCTGCTTCTGTAGAGACAACTGATAGAAGACATTATGACTCAGCAGCTGCTAGAAAACATTGGACAATTAGTCAAAGAGCACTGGAGGGAAATTGTACAAGAACAAAGTTGAAGTTAGGAAGTGAATACACAAGACAAAATAAATGAAGAAATAAAGGTCTGTTGTGGTAGATGTAGGAAGACCAGTGAAGGAAACGGGAAACGGGAGAGCAATCAGGGATCAATAGCGAGCGTGAGCTGTGTCAAATGGATTGTTTACCTCTTGACGGAAAGACTAAACAAGCTGATCGGCTTCCCACCAGTGCTCATAAAAAAGCCTGCACATTAGTTACTAATAAAGGAACGAGGGACATGTAGCCTACAGTACATTTGACATGAAACTGCCAACAACAGGCTTTATATAGGTATAGGTGCTCTTGTAATTATCGATTATCGCAAGTGGGAGGCGCTCAAGAGGACAAAAATTGAAATATTTAACACATAATCTTTACTGAAGGTTTTTTTCATTGATTAGACAAACCGTTAAAACTAATATGAAAATTTTTCTATGAACATTTGAGTTTCTGTGACTGCGGAGTACTGGTTTTTCCAGTCTTTTGGGGGGAATTAATGCAAATGCTCCTCCCTTCTGCTGTGCACTTTAAGCAGTTAAATGTCATGAAAGTGATTCGATTAAAGACAAACACTGCCTCTTTTGTGTGTTCACTCTCTGTAGCCTTATCAGATATATCCAGATAACATCTGTGTGGTTTAGAAAAGGGCTTACAGTAAGATTTTAAAGGACACTGTGGTAAGACTGAATGCTCATTGTTGCGAATTTGTAAACCCTATCTAAAAGCACAGGAATTAGGTACAGCAGCATTCCTTCGTGTAAAGGAAATCCAGGGGTAAAAAAAAAAAGAAAAATATGAAAACACAATGTCATTAAGCGCAAACACACTCTTCCTCCTTTTAGTTCATGCAACACCTTCATACAAGTCTTCCTTCTATTTCCACCCTCATCCCGTATCCATGCCTTCACGCCACTCTTAGTAAAACTATTTCTCACACACAAGTTATGACTTTGTTTCACGCTTCCATTACCAAAGCATTCTGCACCGTCAGACGCAGTCACACGGTCATTACCTTCGATGCTCAACCTTTCCACTGGGGAGAAACCGAGAGGAGAGGAGGACGAAGTGGAGGGAGAGCAGGTGTGGGGAGGGGGGGAACATAAACACAGAGAGCAAGAGAGTGAAACAGAAAGCAATAGAAAATAAGGGCAAGAAGCAAGTGTGGGGAAAGAAGTGAGATAAGTTTATTGACCTTTGTTACAAATAATATAAGTTCCAGGGGAAAAAGAGACAGGACAAGCAGGGAAGAGAAACAGGAAATAGCTGAAAAAACAGAGCAGGTGTATGAACCAGAAAACAGACATGTACAAAACATTTTTGTTGTCCTCAGTTTCCAGTGATCATACATCTAATATAAAGGCTTTATCTAAGCATGTGTAATATATAAACATGCATATGAGAAGGCTTGTTTATGTCGTTGTTTGACACATGATTATGTGATATTGTGTGTGTGCGTCTGTGTGTTTACCTTGTCAGCCTGGGCCTGCAGGGCATTGTGGAGCGTCTGGGCCTGCTGGAGCTCCTGGTTGAGCTTATTCACCTCCTGCTGATGCTGCTTCTCCAGACACTGCCTCTCCTTCTGAAGCTCTGTCAAATCCTGGAGGCAACACACAAACAAAACGAAACTGAGTCAACATTTTCAAGAGAAATGTGGAACAAATACATTGTTTCTCAGAGTTTTACACAGATCCAAAATGTTCTCTTGTTTCCTTTAGTTGTAATTCCAGCCATTTTTCTTTTGCTTCTCTCAATATTTATTCCGTCCACATGATCCATCCATCCTCTCTCTTACCCTCTGATGTTGTCTCTCCAGCTCTTTAGATCGTTGTTGGTGTTGCAGTCGGCTGCTCTCCGCATTTTGCCTCTGACACTTCAGCTCCTCTTGTAGGTGTTTCAGCCTCTGCTCAGCTCCTGATGCCTGCCAAACCGAAACACACAACATATTCTCCTTAATATTGACAATAAGACAACTATGGGGGTCAATATCCTCACCTTCATGATCATAGGCTTACACGAAGACACTACACGAAACAGTTAAATGTTTGTACATGTTGTTTCTTGATTTGTAACTCTTGTGACAAAAACAGGAGAGCTTAGGGGAACTACAGACATTAACACTGGGATGAAACAAAGTAGTACTAGTACCACCTGTTGTATTATCAGTAGGAGTGTGTGTATTTTACCCGTTCGCTCTCCTGGGCCATGCGTGTGTGTGCCAGGCTGAGCTCGTCTCGGGCTCTTTTAACAGTGAGCTCCCTTGCAGCGAGCTCCTTCTTGCTCTGCACCATTTCATTCTGAATTGACGTCAAAGTCCCGGCCTTCACAGACAGCTCCTCCTCCAGAGCAGACACCCGACTTCGCATTTCTGACAAAGATGCTGGTTGATGGAAAAAAAACAAAGAGCCAGACTGGTTAATAACCAAATTTGGCGATGAGATCAGATCTCAGGGAAACATATTTTTTACATACACCATTTAGATCATTTAAAAAAGCAAATCAATTTAAGACCAAACAATTTAAAGAAATGTTAAAAAAAGAAAGTTTGAAACCATCCATGGAGGACTTTGTGGTGGAACGATCTCATATCGTTTAAAGGTATCGGCAGAGAAAATACTTGGAAAACACAAATTATTTTTCCCTAGAATAAACATGATAATTATCAGCAGGAATACCCTGATTTCTTACAACTGACCACAAACAGTCAACACAGCAGCAGCTCAGAGTTCAGGTCAATCCATCCCAACTGGTTTATTGACAAATTCAGCAGCTGCCTGAGGATGTCAGGCTGCTGATTTCCAATGCCAGGGATTAAATCAATTTCCTCTCCTGTCTAATATGTTGTCCTGTATCTCTTTCCCGATTTTACAACACTGCTCAACTTTTTAAGTGTAAAAAAACAAAAATCTGCTTATAAAAATATAAAAATGGTAAATCTTTTGTAAGGTCTGTATTTGTATTTGTTTCTTTAACATATATTATATATATTATATTATATTTTCTATTATTTTTACATTTACCATAAACCCCGTTAAGAAGCAAATTGGATTAAAATCCTACAATGTATAGCCATGTTTCTTAAATATTAACAGAGAGAGAGATTGCAGGGATAATAAAAAGCAACGCAGGGGAGAAAAGTACACTAAATGTAAACACTGCACCTCTAATCGCCATCTGTGTCCCTGCAGCTAAGAGAAGCATGTATTGTTTAACATTGGACTGTCCCACTCCTCCTCTGAACAAACACACACAGAGTGGAGGGAGAGAGGAGTGTTATATCACAAATACACAGTGTACTGGCTGAGAGTCACTTAATATCATGGAGCTGGCCTGGAAGCAAGATGAGGAGTCTTTGGCAGAGCCAGTGATTTCTACACAATGTGTTATGTAACAAGTGTTGTTGAGGTTACTCAGAGGACACAAGATTGAGGATGGTCACATTGCTTCACTTGTACTGATTTTACTGAGGTTGTCCCACCATCAGAGCAAATCAAAAATGACAACATTTCACCATATGGCATTATTCTCAATAAAACCACACATAGAACTACATTAAAATCATTCAAATTAATTCAAAATTGAAATTAGAGTTTTGAAGTAAAGGATAGTATGTATTATTTTTTTGATCAACAAATCCCATTAAAAAGCCCTTACCGGAAAATAAATTAATCCTACCCAGAAGTATTGACAGTGTCAAAAAACCTTATCTGGTCTTTTCCTCATATTGTCCAAAAAATATGAAAACAGGCCACAACATTGCACTGGGAGACATGCTTCTTTACCACCATGTTATGACCGTGTACATGGTAGTTTATCCAGCTCTTCTTCCCCCAATAATGCTCAATATGCCTTTCTTTGGCCAAGATTAGCTGAAGCAAGTGACCAGCTATTTTAGTAAAAAAAGGAAGTTATATAACAGTGTCCCATTTTTAAAGTTGCCTGTCTTTAGTAGCAGACGAATAGCCTTGGGGCTGAGACCCACAGACAGGGTCTAAGAATTTAGTGATATATTAAAAATATTATGTCAACGGGAATTGTTGACATTACACAATAGGAAAATAGAATAACACCAGCTCTATCATTTCAGGCCTTCCAAAAATCACACTTTGACTAATAAGCAACTGACAAGTTATTCTGACTAGAGTTTGCTATCCATCTCAGTCAGAAAAACCAGCTGTGACTAGGTTATACTGCTGTGAGTCACAGGCTTTGCAACAGCCTTCCTGTTGACACTAGGTCGGTCAACAAGAAAAAAAGAAGACTGTGTTTACCCTAACCCTAACCCTGTATCTTTGCTGGGACAAACATCCAAAATTAAAGGCCTAAGTATGAAATTTATGTCTCACAATGCAGGATGTAATAGCCAGTTAAATGGATAACAGCACTGAGTAAAACCCAGAACTTCTGTTTGGTTTGGTTCATGCTGGGTCCAAGTCCTACTCTGTTCAGTTATCCAGCCAGCTAACTTCATTAATCCTATAAACGGGCGGCACTCAGACATGCCATATTACCAAGGTGACCATTTAACATCCCTACTCACTGTCTGTCTCTGCTCTGTGATCTGTCTCCTTCCCACAAGCCCTCTGCTCCGACTGGCCTTGACTGACGACATCAGTGCAGGGCGTCTGGGGAGAGGATGGGGATCGTCTACAGGCTGCTGGCCTTGAGTCATCCCGTTCCCATGGAAACGCAGCCACGGGAGTGGAGAAGATATCTGACTGGTCGGCAGAATGGCGGTGGGGTGTGTTCTTGTGTTGCTGTCGTGATAATGGGGCTGTGGCCACTTCTGAAAACTGGAGTCGTTGCTGAAGGGAGGAGAAGGATAAGATAAAGAGACAGAGGACAGAACAGGATGTCAAACTAGAAAGAATATTTTAGTAGAATTTACAAACAGGGTTCAAGTGTTCAAGGTCTCTCTCTGACTTAAACAGCATTTTACTCAAGAATGATTCATTGCTGATATATGCAAGATACTAAGGAGGACTTAGGAGTTACATTTTAACTCTCTTAGCCCCAAAACAAATGTATGATTGTTACAAACACTTTCTAAACAATGGAGCATGAAGCTAAGAGAAGAGTCACAGATCAGGTAAATGGTAGGAACTAAATATGTCCACCTTTCCTTTTTTCTTTTCCTTTTTGACCTGTTAACAAACACAGTGCACAAGTAGGAAAAACTCTTAAAAAGTTTTACTTCAACTTAAAAATTTAGAGTCTGGTGATATTTTATGATTTTCAAATAGACAATAAATCCTTTGAAAAGACTAAATAACCAATAACCCAATGTTGCTTATAAATATTGTCTGTGCAGCCAAAGCCTGATAAATAATCAAAAACAGTCAGTGAGACATGTGCACTGGGTAAAAGTCAAAACAGGAGCTGCAGTTTTAGTTGAACCCAAATGCACAGTTCTGCTACTTTAATCACTGTTACACCAAATCCATGGCTGAAAACTTTCCCTTAAGAAATACACTTTTATTTCTCTGTGACTAACAACTGCTAAAAACAGTTTCCAGCTGCTTTACGAAAGAACTGCGCTTTTTTTGAAGAATGAAAGTGTCCACAGACAGGCTGGGGAAATCAAAAAGTATTACAGAGGGACTATTTATAGATGGATTTGGTCCTTTCATGGAGTTTGTTGACATAAGAAAAACATATAATAATGTCAGCCTTGTGATTTGTCCTGGCAGTAACATGCTGTTACACAGGGAGCCACTGACAACTGACGTAGTTAGTCAGCTAAATAATGGGGAAAAAACAGGAGAAAAAAAAGAAAGAAAGTTTAGTTTTACTGACATTAAGTAAGAAAATTCTACAACTAGAGAACTACAGCTTCAAGCTTATAAAGATAACCTCTGCGTAGCTCAGCATAAAGACATTCTGGTACTTACTCGGATTTGAGACGAACGGCTCTGTCCTTCATCCCTCTGGCCTGGCCTCTCCTCCTTTCTGCTACCTGGAGGGCAAAAACACAGCATGTGGACTGAAGTTAGTACATGAACCAAAGCTGATCTGAAACAACAGCAGCAAAGAACCAGAATGGTTAACTTTATGAGAGGAAAAATAAATAGTTCCCCAGAGAGTGAAGGGTTGGGAAAGGACAGGAGCTGAGGGGATTTATTTATAACCTCTCAACTCATTTGGGAGCCTTGGAGTTTTTTTTGTTTAATTTTCCACACTATACAGTGCATTAATGAAAAGATAAAAGAGAATAAACACGGGAAAGTAATTAAGTTAAAGGACTGTACCATTGTGTTCCCAGGGTGATGTTGTGTTCCAGCAGGGTGTAGAGAACAGAGTGGTATCTGCTGACCTGCTGCTGTTCTGCAGCTTCTCCAGCTCTGCCTCCAGCCTGCCAAAGAAAAAGAGAGAGGGATGAAGAAGAAAAAGAGTCAACAAAGTAAAAAAGTTCACTGTGGGAAAGAAAACATTGAAAGCTTAGGCCAGAAGAGGTATGGTCACGTGGAACAGATAAAGGATTTGTCTTTAAGTATGGTACCATTAACCCTTGTGATCAAAGAGAATGATTTTGGATTCAGGCCAACTAAAAATGAAAACTACTTAAGTACCAGGAAAACACTGCAAAGTACAATTTGTCATTTTCACTTTTTTGTCAAATTGGATTTTGGACATATTTGTCTCAGTTTAAAAGGCAAACTAGCCCTTGACGTTAGCAATGGACCAATCTCAATTTCATACCACTGACTTATTTATAATGCTGATCTTACTTTTCCTTGCAGTGTGCAAAGGATTGACTGGATATCTTCAATCAACAACATGTAATTAATTTCCCACTTTTAAAAAGTAAAGTTCAAACAGATATTTTTGTACATCGTGGCATCCTCTGATCGTTGATGTTGCAGATAGTATAAGAGACATTTTTTTCTCTTGTCTTTACAGATACAAATATTCAAAAAGTATTATTGACGACATTTTAGTCTGTGGCTAACTTCAAGCTTAGTTATTGCTAAAGTACAAAACTCTGCTTTCCTCCATAAAGATAGATTACCAACACACAAGAGACATTATAGATGGAGCGACTAACTTTTTGACTTCCTGGGTGAGTTTGTTGTTTTGGCTGCGAGCAGCATCCAGCTGGCCCTCGAACGAGCATATCTGGGCCTGCTTGGTCTGAAGCTCCTGGGTCAGACGCTCCCTGATGGTCACTGATGCTTTGGCTTCATCTCGAACACTCTGGAGCTCTCTCTGCACAGACTGGAGTTCAACGCGCACCTCCTCATACTGGGCAGGGCAGTGGAGGAGAAAGAGGAGATGCAAAGGCACAGGTATCATTATTGCAACAACTGGAAATAACAAATCCTTTCAAAAATGAGTAACTGTGCATATGTGTGGCAAAATGACACAAGTAACAGCCTTAAACCAACATGGTAGCTTGTACCTTCACAGTCTGCTTTTCAAGGTTTGTATTGATGTTGTCCAGCTGCAGCTGTTTCTGCTTGTTGTCTCGGGACAGTCGCTCCTGATGCACCTGCAGCTCCTTCACCTTTTGCAGGACCCGCCCAGACAGCCCCACAGTCCAGTCCTCCTCAGCCCAGCTCATCTCTCTAGGCCTGGGCCTAGCAGGGACAGAAAATAACATCAACAAAAAAACTTCTTGCCTCTAGTTTTTCTTGCATTCTTAGACAGTCTGGTGGAAACTTTCTTCCAGGGCATCTCTGAGAACATGAGGCTGATCAGAGGGAAATATGCCAGCTGACCTGTCCTATTCCTGCTTGACAGATCCACAATCACACAGTTCCTGGAGCCATGGGAGTCAGTAGCTGGAGTGAAGAAACCAGCAACACATAGAGTCTGAAAACAAAGATGAATTACAGACCTTTTAGGTAAGGTGTAGATAGTTCTTTATCAATTTGTGTTTTGACAGAGGACCAAAGCAATACAACATGTATCTAAACATGTTTCAATTATCTCTGCCTCCAGCTGTGTGTCCTGTCTTATGTTGTGTTGCTAAGGCTTTGATCCCTCAGGGAAACGCTGGTTGTCACCGCTGGGCAGCTGTGACTCAGTGTTTTCCAACACAGGCCGCCTACATTGTTCCAATAGCAATTCAAGTAGAAAATAAACTCCTTCTCTCTGTCAAATTTCTACAACTAGAGCTACATGTTCAAAAATATGACTTTAAAATCATATTTGATGAACTTACATGCACATCTGTGCATCAATTACTTGTTATTATATATATATAAACTAAATATAGTGCATTTAGCACTTTGTACGTTTATAAAAATACACACAAACAAAAGAAGTGACAAAAGTAAGAGTGAAGGAATGAAGAAAAGCCTGATTGAAATTGATGTCCCGACCAAACCTGCAGAGGTTAATACTGAACTCAGTTTTGACTTGCATTTCAGCCTCAAGGCTTTAACATTATATCTGTTGGAGAGTTTCTGTCATAGTTCACAGGTTGTCTCACTGTGTTTACCTCTTCCTGAAAACAAGAATTGCAGAAATACTTCACTGAGCTGACAAATGTATTAGTACAACTCATATAAAACCTAGTGATTATAAAGATAGAAAAACATTACTGTTGTAGTCGGCCTTCTTGCAATTTCATTAAGTTGACATGCTAAGCATTTGCATTAAGAACACAATAGTGGTTAAAAACTGATACAAAATACATACAATAAATAATATATGTTAATAAATAAATTATCAAATTGCAGTCAATACATTTACTGTCATCAACTTTGTTTAAGATATAGTATATATTAAAGAAAATGTTATATTATTATATGGAAAAATACATTTAAAAAACACAAATACAAAAAACATACATTTTTTACCTGTGTCAAGCTAGCTGTCCTGTTTTTAAGTGTATGTCTATTTGTGTCTGTAATATGAGAGTAATGTTAAACAGAGTCAAATTCCTTGTGTGTGTTTGCATACTTGGCCTGTAAAGCTGATACTGATTTACCAGGGACAAAATCATGAACTACTGGACCTATTTCCATTGTTGTCACTAGTGTTTCCACACAGAGACCGAGTGGTGTATAACTTTCTACATGTACCTGTAACATCCCTCCCTGTATTTCAGCTAATGCATTTCTGTAGCATCATTTCATGGCATGTCATCCCCCCAGCTCTCTCCCCATGTTTCTGTTTAGGCCTATCTTTCATACATTGTAAAGTTTCTATCCCAACAACCAGACAGAGAAGAGGGTCTTATTGAACTTTCACCAAAAATAATCACATCATAATAGACAGCAGCTGTAGGCTATGGGTTGAGATACAAACATCAATGGTTTCAAACATATCCCTTCAATATGATAGCAAACTATCTACATGACACTGTTGACACCTTCATAAATAAAGAAGGCAGCTTATTTATAATAGGACACTAACACATATCAAATAGTTATATGTTCATGAAGAAGCTCAGAAGAGGAGTCGGACCCTGGCCTGTGCTGTACCAACGTCTGGTCACGAGGTTCAAACAGAACTGACAACTTACAAATAACAAAATGTTTTATTTCTATTTAACGTCCATCATGAACACCTTCAGTGGGTTAAGCTTGCCCTAACCGTACCACGACCAGTTCAGATGGGATTTTCTATCGCTTTGTTAGTGCCTAATGACCCATCAGCGGTCAGTGACAGACAACTAACCTAGCAATGATGCTACAAGCTAACCCAACACTAAAGCTACTTACCATTCACTTTCGCGAGTTACAAAGGGCGCCAGCCGCCAGAGAGGCTCACACAAAGCTGTGGCGGTGCTCTCTGTCTGTTTGACAGTCACAATAGTCTCCTGTGTCCGGCTATTCACCGGGTTAACGGTAGCTTTCAACAGAACCGAAGTTAGCAACTGACATTAACTGACAGTTTTCATTAGTAAGACAATACACCGCGCGTCTCGTGCAGCTGACAAGCCAACAGAAACAGAGTCGTTGTGGCACGAGGCGGAGCAGGGGTTAGTGACGTAGCAGGAGAATGTTTGGGAAAAGTCCTCGCGGCGGCGATAAACCTCTGATGACCTCTAGCGACACATTACCTCACTACAAACACAACGGTATCGTTGGTTACAGTGAAACTACACTAATGTGAAAAGGCTAGCAGTGCTAATCGAAATATATCTTTGTTTTCAGACGATATCCCTTAAAAAATATATTGTCTGTAGTCTAAAAATGCAAATGTAGACCTTGTCACTTGGACACCAGAACGGTGGCCAGGGGTAAGGAGGCGATTTAATTGCTATGTTTTTGGAATAAGGACAGAGTATTTGACAAACAACAAGATAGATTAACAGTTTTACAGTACAGGCAAGTCACCTGGGCTTTATTACATATTAACTAATGCTTAGTTCTAGGACCTTAATATAAATTGGTCGATGCTGTATTATGTGATGTGTTGTTTGTGAAATGTTACAGTATCACAACAGAATTATTTTATTATAGGCTATGTAATGATGATGATGATTGTAGCTACTGTTGTGCAGACTAATTACCTCCTCTTCACTGCTGACTCAGGCCACATCTGTATCCTCATCCTCCTCGACCCCTTATCTGACCCCTTATCCGACCCCTTATCCGATTACCTTTGCCTTATTGGTAGAGCTCTCTCCTGGTTCAAGCCATATCTCCCCAACAGTTCGCTACAATCAGACACTCCAGGTTAAACCCCACCCCTTTTATCCAAGGTGTACCCCAAAGCTCTGTGTTTAGACCACTCCTCTTCACAATCTACGTGAGATCACCCACCACCACATCCTAAGCTTCTACTACCATGCCAATGAAGCACAGCTCTTTCTCAGCACTGTTTTGCTATTTTATTTTATTTTATATGCATCATCGTGTGAAAGTGTCCTCTTGTCTCTTGAAAATTGAAATTATTGCTGTTTTTACTATTAGTATTACTATTTCTACACCTCAAACTTATTTTTTTAATGTGTTCATTAAATATTATTTAATAACTTAAAGCTAGTTGATCACTCAAAGTAACACACACCCATTCCTGTTTAGTTACAACAGTGGGGGCATCTACTGCAGGCAACTGTAATTAGATTATAACAGTCCTTACAACCAATCATTCCAGCTAGGCTCTGGATTTGAATATAATCTGGGATTTGGTGCCTCAGTGCTGAGTGGTGCGGAAACCCAGAAACTTGCCTGGAGTTACCTTACATAAAAAACCATGTGCTATCTAGTGGGACAGACGGAGAGTGTATAGGTGTGGTAAAGAGAGATTATATGGACAGTTATGTAATCTTAGTGCCATAACAGTCTGATGATTACAGATGTGCCTGCAGGATTATCGTCTGCAAACTGGAGGACCATTTTCAGACACACACACTGTGTTATTTTCAAGGTGTGCTGGATAATTTAAACCAGTAGGTATGGTGGTTAAAATTTCATAGCTACATGGGAATATCTCAGTCAGACCGTGTGGAAGTGGCTTAAAGTGGCTCTGAGAAAGACTGTCCAGCCCTATTGTGCCAACGAGCTGAAACCGGTTTTACAGATTTAACTGTGGAATTAAAGGATATAATAGGGACATATATTAATTTTTTAAAAAGTGTTTGATAGCCTAATTAGCAGACACCATACCATTATGTAAACAACCTACCTGAACTCTGTCACACACACAAACACTCACTCCTGCCCAGGTTTACGTTCATGTGAGGTAAGCCCTTCTCGTCTTTATTAATACAGGATTACATTTATTCTCAATCCCAAACTCACACACACACTCCTCGGGCTCCTCACAAAGCTACAGTGCCTGTCTGCCAAGGACCTTCAAAGGTAGCAAGGCAGTCAGGTAGCTGGAGTCGAGAGATTCATTTTTTATGGAGGCCTGCTGGTCATCTGGCTGCTAACAGAAGCTTCATCAGACAACAGGTGGATTTCTGTCAGAAAATAATACGCTGCAGCTTTGTTAACCCAGTTTCTGAAGGTAAGACAATCAGCAAAGCCCTTTATAGAAATCGGAACAAGAAAATGTTTTGTATTGATCAATCATATTTTTTTTTGTAAGGTGTGGGAACTGAGAAAACATTCTGTCCCTCTTTCTCAGATGTTTCCTTGGTCAGCTGTTTTCTCCCTTGAGCCCAAAGTCCCGGGCCAACGTAGCAGTGAAGAATTAGTCACCAATACTCTCATGTTGGAGTTGGGGGCCATGGTGAAGCGCACTGAACGCATCCGTCTGGAGCGGGCCACGGAGGGTCGGCGCCGCCGTCGCAGCTCAACCTCCACAGCTGACTACAGCTGGTTGGTGAACAACCCGACCCCACAGCCCTACCAGCTGACACCCAATGACCTGCTGGAGCTGCAGGAGCTGTGTGCCAAGATCCCTCCTGCACAGTGTGGCCCTGTGATCGTCAGGTAAATGAGACAGCAAAGAAGAGACAGAGACATGTTGCAGATACAAAGTGACTGAAGGAGAAATATATAACTGTTACTGAAATTAAGAGAAAGTATAAACCAGAATAAAACTCTCAGCTCCTCATTCTTTCTCTAAGAGACTATATATGATATCTTCAAAGTTAAATGTCAGTGATAACCTAACAAGGGGTCACAAACTGTGCTCAGGAACCTGTTCTAACCATATGTTGCATTACACTGGTCTCAATTATTGAATTAGTTAGCTGACAAACTGAAAATATATCTACAATCATTTTGATAATAATTAAAAGTTTTAATAAAAAATGAGCAGATATGGCGATGCTGCTTTGTAGTCTACATAAATAGTGAACTGAAACCTATTGGGTTTGGATTCTTGGTCTATCAAATAATAGACAGGCATTTCATTAATCCTTTGTGTCCAAGGTCAAAGGTCATTGTACATTTATGCCTACAACTGTGTGCTTCTGCTGCCTTTTTGCATGTCTAACCTTGTTTCTGTATTATTTTGTCTTGACTGTAATGAACTCTGTAACTATGTGTACTGTGTGTTTAGGTAAGGCTGTTGCTTATAATCACAAAATGCTCTAACTGCAGGTTCAGGAGGTTGGTGTCGCAGATGGAGCCTGATGTCCATGAGGTTCCCCGCCTCTTCCGCTCTGTACTTCGCGAGTGTGTGGACGAGATGAACGGAAATGATGAAGAGCAGTCGCAGGACACCATATATGAGAAGCAGCAGCGCAGCAAGAGCCTCTCTTTCATTACTTTCCGCACCAAGTTTCGCACCAGTCATTTCTTCAAGGGCGGAGGCACGAGAGGCTCCAGGGGGAATCTGCAGCAGGAGGTGGATTGGTCAGACGATGAGGATGATGATGGAGAAGTGGAGGAGGAGGCCATCAAAGCCAGGGCGAGGAGGGGAAGGAGCAAGAGCATGCCAGAGATCAGCCCGATGGAGCAGAGTGCCCAGTGTTGAGAGAAAGGAGGGAGACAGTCAGGGGAGAGACGACGCAGAGATGATGGTGGGAGGGAGAGAAGGAGCACCACAGGAGTTCTTGTGGGGCAGGAAGGAGGGAAATTGAGAACAAAGGAGAAAAATACAATAAATATGGGGAGTTGAAAATATCAGGGAATTGCAGGGAAGGGCATAAAGTAGCACAGGGTAAAATAAAGACAGAATAAAATGTTTTTTATTTCTAATCATTTGTCATCTTTCATGAGGAGAAAAGTCCAGAGAGTGGACTTAGGTTGATGTCTCCTTTCTGGGACATCTAACGGACATCAAGAAGTTTTGGTTTGGTTTTAGATACTGAAACCTACAATTATAATTTTGTTGGGCTCTAAAACAGGACCAGAACAACGGGACTAAAAGTCTACATCCATGCTAACAGATCCTTGAGGCTGTGCTGAGGCTTTGAGCTACATGCTAACGTCAGTATGCTATCATAGCCTTAATAACAATGCTTACTTGCTGATGTTTTGCCCTCATAGTGTTAAATATGTTCACTGTTTTAGATTAACGTGTTGCTTGTTAGCATTAAACACAAAGTAAAACTGAGGCTGATGGGAATGTCCTCATTTCTTCAGGTCATATACTAAAATATTGGGCAAATAGAAATTTACCTGATGATGGCGCAACATTAAAACTCCGAGGATCATCACAGTTTTTACCGATGATCCCGTGGGGACCGGCAATGTCTGAACCAAACGTCATGGAAATTCATCCAATATTTATTGAGACATTTCACTTAAAAAACAGTAATGACAACGTGCTGGTGCTGCGGGAAATGTCAGCTAAGGTCATTAGGATACCCATCGTTGTTGAGATAGTTCAGACTCTACAAACCAACCAGCACTGCCATCCATGCAGCTCCACACTGTTAAAGGACTATCTGAATACAAGGTCCTGATGAGTCATACAAACATCCATGACACGTGTCTCTGCAGTGGAAGGTCAGTTAAAGCCTGTCGTCTGTATATTCAGGACTCCATATCAACCGCTCATTTAGCTGGTGCCGCATGGTGAACCCATCAATCAAATCCTTACAAGAAAAACTTAACTAGAATGATCAATTCTCTTTTTTTCTTTATTGTAAATAATATGTTTGTATTTTGGGAGGTAATGCAATGTTGTCATCATTATGTGGTTAAAGCAGTTTGATTTGAGACTAAATGTGACTCCTGGATTTTTGCCTACTGATCACTACATTTTCAAGCTCTAACAGCCTTCATGCTATTCTACAAAAGATGGATCTTCTCATCTTGAAAAGGCAGAATATTTGTATGTAAATATGTCTGGGTCCTGTATCTTGATAAATAAATAAGTACCATATCTCTTTGTAGTGTTAAAGTGTTGGCTTTATATCACAGAAAACTGCACCAGCTTAGCACATCTCTGTTGACTAGCCTTAGACTCCTAGCTTAGCATGGCTAATTATATCACTGCTGACTAATCCTCTTATCCCAAGAAAGTCTCAGCCTTGAATGCCAGTCCCCCTTTATTGTTTTATTAATATGCACTTTCTTATCAATACATCATTAACACTATTTGCACTTTATACACTGAAGTCAAGGCATTTGGCTCAAAAAATAAACAGGTGGAAAAAATTGGAAGAATGTTTTCTTTCTTAAAAAGCTGTGGTCATTTAAATAACATCTGATACATTGGATAGATGGAGAAGGGGAAGCAACTACAACAGAGACATCCAACCAGACACTTCAGGGAATCTGACTGGTTGACTCACTTAATAAGTGACAACCAGCTTAACCCCTTCATTAGCACTGAGGTCAAACATGGATCCTGTTCAGATACTTGACTCGTAGGCTGAAGTCTCTCTGCAGTACCGACTGTATGAGGTTTACACTTTTTAACTATTCAACCTGCCAAACAACTGGCAACTCAACAGCTTCATTTAAAACAGTGTTACATAAATCATCATCAACATCTCATACAGATCATGCCCGAGTTGTATCAGCAAACCCCTGTCAGCTGGCTGCAGCTGCCTTCTTGTAATGCTGGACCACAGGTAGAGTCTTTGTACTTAGTCACAGTTCTCTAAAAGTACCCATTTGGCAAATAAACTTTGAAAGCAAGAAAGAATATATGTAAATAAAAAATATTTTACATCACTACTAACTGGGGGTATGTGGAGAATTCTTGATAAACGAGTGAAACAGTCATGCGCTTCAATAAAAAGCAAGGAAACTAAGAAGCAAAATTATCTTAGAATAGACTCCAGCTCAGGTGTTTGGCTTTGGAAAGTAACAATGTTAATAGTTATGGATGACTTCTGGTAAAGGGGTTGAGCAAGAAAAAAAAAATTAAAAATACAGTTTGCAGAATCAAACCATTAAATTATAGCCATTTTGATTAAATGTTTATGAATAATTGGTCAAAGTACAATACAGAGCAGTTTTTTGCTCTCTCTATACAAAGTGGGGACTCTAGATAATTTATTCTTTCATTTAAACAGAGTTCAACATCTTCATTCTTCACTGAACTGTCGAGTTAAGCTTAAGAGTCTGTGGCTTAGGATGAACCAAACAGTCTGTATTAATGGAAAAAGTCTCCCAAGTCTCCATCAAACCATCACTTCAATACAGAAGTCTCCTTCAAAAATGTTGTCTGGGCACGTTGTTTTAGTCCAGCTTTCGCTTGACATCCCCTCGTTCTATGTGCTTCTCTCCCTCCATCAGCCGCTCCTCTTTGCTTTAAGCGAAGAAGACGACAAAGATGATGAAGAAGATGACGAGGACGAGAAAGATCTTGATCATCAGCCAGCGGTTGGAGGAGACTGACTGGAAGTATTTGAGGATCTCTGTGTGGGCGGCCTCCACGTTCAGCTGGGTGTCCTCCACGTTAGCGTCAATCCTAAAGAGCCCAGCATGCAGTTCAGTGAGACAGGACTTTAAAAACAGATATGCTAGCTATAATTAACATTTTTTTCCAGTGTTGTTTGCTTGCTGATTGTAAGACAAGAAGATCAATACCACACATATGTGGGTACTGTAATTAAATTTAAAGCTGCAGCCAGTTAGCTTAGCTTAGCATAAAACTCGATAGAGAGGAAAACAGCCTAAATCGGGTCGAGGCAAAAAACGTTTACCAGCATCTCTAAAGCTCACTTTTTAACTGTACAAAAAAGGATAAAAATCCCAAGTTTCTAGTCTTTTCTGCTCATCTAAACTAGCCTGGCTTGAGCTGTTTGTTCACCACACAGTCATGAGCGTGGTATCACTCTTCTTTCTAACTTCCAGAAAGCAAGTGAACTAGCACATTACTCTTGTCTAGCTCCCTCTTACCTCTGAACGGTCTCCTCTTGCTCTTTGACCATGTGTGCAAGCTGCTGGAAAATAGAGCCCAGTTCCACAATGGTGCTTTCAATATTCTGCATGGTGTCTGCACGGCTCTGGATGTATGAGTCCTGTGATGGCAGAGCAGCAAGAGAAAAAAAGGGGGTACATTTAGCTATTCAATTACATTTTATAGAGAAGATATAAAAGAAGATTATATTGTAAATTATTGACTTAATTAACATTTTTTTGTGCTACAGATTTAGATCTTCCTTTCTATCTGCCTGACTTTGAAAAATAAAGACCAACAGTCTACCTGCTCATCAATAAGCTGGAGTTGCATGGGATTGGCTTGAGAGTCCATATCGATGGCTACGTCCCCCATACTCCTGGACTCATCCTGCATCAGGACCGAGCTCTCTGCAGGGAGACAGCAAGCACAAGACAAAACACACACACGCATGTTCAACAAGATCAGACAGAAGTCCTCAATGGAAGAGGGGAAAACAAAAAGACCAGCGGGCACATACAGTAGCTAGTTATACCCGCTGGGAGATTCAAACGTTCCAGGGAAATACCTTTTAAATTTGAGGTTGTATTGCCCTGGTAGTCATAGCGCTGCTCGCGAGCTGCATGCGGCTCCTGGGCCCCTTTTTTGCGGCTCCCTAAAATATTTTTTAATTTTTGCATTATAGATGACCAAATACAGTAATAATCATTCACAAGGATTTCGAGCAGTTCCCTATGACAACAGCTGTTTGAGAAGTACACTGCCAGTTCAAATGTTTCTGTACACCCAGGGCATTTTGTAGCTAAATTTGTTCAATATAAATAACATGAAATTATGAAATCTAAACTAACATAGGTAAATAAGAACAATACAGCTTTTTGTTTTGGTATGAAAACGTTATAAACTTCGCCAACACGAATATTTCAAAGACCTTTGAATTTAAGAATTCCTTCTGGCAAGCATTTTAACTGTATTGAATAATAGTACATCAGTACAGGCAGACTCACTGGAAAGGTCCACCAGTTAAGCCTGGAAAGTTATGCTTAATGTTGTCTGCTGTTACAGTAACCTAATTATAGAAATACAAATTATTTAAAATATATTTAATTAATATAAATTTGATGATTTCATTTAAGGAAATATTTAATATAAGTTGGGTTGAGAGTTGAGATTTAAAGGCCGGTATAAACATTTGGCTGGCAGTGTAAATGTGTGCACACGAAGCATCCGAGCTCCCGGTGCCCTAATTAGAGGGTCCCTTGTATATAGCCTGTTCAGCAAAATGTTTAGCAACTTATTTAGCAAAATGGTAAACTGAGCAGGAGCCGGACAAGTTGAGAAAAAAGCCAAAACACTGAAACAACAAACGGCGTGTCCACTCTCTCACACTTTTTCAAACTGCCAACTTTAATGTGAGATGTAAAATTTGATTTATAAAGGTGGGAAATGTTTGAATTTTAATTTCTGAAACGCAGATATAATCTGAGCTGGTGTGTTGCATTTCTGTCGGCTCCTTCAATCAGTATGAAACCAGATTGTTACTTGATATTTACAGTTTCCTCTGACCCCTGTCTGTCCAACAGGAAACTATTTTAGGTTGCGAGTTGAATGCCAAACTGCAGCTTGTTGGTACCGAGTTCAAGCACACGAGCCGTGTAATCAGCTCAAAACGTGGCTGAGTTAAAACTTTTCCCACAAGCAAAATCCGTAAAGAGTGAACACGCCCTTTAGAAGCTTCAGCAGCATGCTGTGATTACCTGCTGGTGCCATTGCCATTTAATTCAAGATGATTGTAAAAATAATAAAAATCATAGTCGAGGAGTAAAAGCGTGAAGCTGTGGTGTGGGTGAACTTACTGAAGTTGTTGGCCATCAGAGGAGAAGAAGAGGCAGGAGGCTGGGAGAACTGCTCTCTCCTGCTGCGCTGCTGCTTCAGGTTCTGAATACAAACAGAGACAAAAGATGGAGGGCTGTGAGACCTGTGCCCATTTCTAAAAGTGCAGTTTTTTCCCCGCTTGAATGATAAAGTTTAACGCTTCTCACCTCTGTTCTGACTTCTAAGACTGATTTGAAGTCATTGGACATTGAAGCCAGTTTGGACTGTAGACAACAGAAAATACATCAAAGTTAAGCAGCATTAAAGGATAACTATTTTCCCATGTGTTTGTGTGTAAGTGACAAGTGGAGACAACAATTTTTTAAATCAATCCAGTATTCAGGGAGGGAGCACCGGCCGGCAGCCGCGAAATGAGATACAATGCAACTAAACGGGGCACCGCACATAAGCCAATATACAGCCACTAAAAGCGCTTGTTTTTGCTACTGACTGTAACCAAGTCTCGCTCACGGAGAAGTCCTGCACTGAAATCTCGCGTGAGACCATAGTTGAGAGAGAAGACAAAGAGGGAGAAGTGTCGTTTGTTCAGCACGAGACTTCTCCGTGTTGTCTGTAACCAAGTCTCGCTCACAGAGAAGTCTTGCGCTGAAATCTCACGCGAGACCGTGGTTGTTGCAGGAAGAAGGAGAGAGGAGTGAATCGTAGAAATCAGATAAATCTTCAGCCATGACAATCTTTAAGATAGCACTGAGCAATGCTTTCTGTACTCCAACACAACTTCTCCCTCTTCGTCTTCTCTCTCAAGTACGGTCTTGCGCAAGATTCTAGCGTGAGACTTCTCCGTGAGCGAGACTTGGTTACAGACAACAACAGAGAGCATAAGGTAAAGTAGCATGGCTGCCAGTGTTGTCAGACATATTATAACGATCTGAACCTGTCAGTAGCAAAAACAAGCGCTTTTAGTGGCTGTATATTGGCGTATGTGCGGTGCCCCGTTTAGTTACATTGTATCTCATTTGGCAGCTGCTGGCCGGTGCTCCCTCCCTGAATACTGGATTGACTTCAATAATTGACACACATGGAAAAAATATGGGTCTAGGTTGAAAAATCCCGAAGCTTCATACATTACATACAACTGTACAAACATTGATGATGATATATATGAGATACAAAACAATTTTAAATATAAAAGTAAGTACTGATATATTTTAAGACTAACTAACTAAGCCCTTTATTAATATACCTGTAATGACACCACTATAGTGTTAGAGTGGGTTTGGATATGTCGGCCACCTGGAGCTCCACGGGACCTCACCAAGTCCTGCAGCTGTGCAATCTGTTTGTTTAGACTGTTGATGTCCTAAAAGCACAAACATTATGATTATTCACAAGTAATACAGATAACTTTAAGAATGTTAACCGAAAAACATTACATGATATGTTCAAACATTTAACTCACTTGTTTAATGATGTATGTTAGCTCCTCGATCTCCACTGCCTTGTCGTCAAATAGAGATTTTCTTTTTGCCACTAAAGACAGCAGGTGAAATCAAAATTTTGAATGTTTTAAACACACAAACAGGATTTTTGGAACATTTTAAATGATGCTCAAATACCATTAAAGGAACACTTACAAATAGTGAGCTTTTCCAGTTTGGCAAACGTATTACTCAAGTCTTTTCCAATTCTCCTGCAAGAAAACAAACAAAAGCATTTAGCTTTCTTTGTCATGTTATCAGTTAGATTACATGGATTTATCTCCATGCCAAACATACCCTGGACCAGTCAATCTACAAAAAAACATATCTATCCTCTCAATTAACACAATGTAAAAAAAGAGTTTTATTTCAAAGTATGTTACAAAAGTTCAATAAAGATGTACTTCACAAGCTATGAGGATGTGAAGGGTAATAAAGTCTGACTACAAATATTTCAACACCCAAAATAAACACAACAAGGACATTCAGCAAATATTCACAAGACTATGAGGAACTTACTTGGCCATAACAGTGAAGTCACTGCGCTGCCTGAGGGCATTAAGTGCTGGTTTGCTCGGCTGGACTCCATTCTGGCAGGGGAGGTGAAAAGTAGAGAGAGCATGAGATGGAAAGAAATTTAAAGAGGTTACTGACAAAAACTACAGAACTCCTCAACTTGGATTTAGGACTAATTTCCCATTTCTTTTAACCTAATCAATAATGTATTCAGTTATTAAGTACAAGTGAATTCTACATTGTTGCTTTTATTTTGGTATCATCTTTTGGACTCTAAGTCAGCATTGTCCTGTGAGGACCAGCAACTTTTGATTATGTTCTATCTTATACTGCATAACTGAGTCTGATAATAATAATGATATTTGAGGGTTTAAAACACCTGTGCTACAGTCAATCGGTCAATATTGCCACGTAACATAATCAAACATTGTGGATAAGGATCCCTTAAGTCTATCTTTTAAAAGGACTTTGTCTATGATATTTGCAGAGACATTTTTAAGTTGAAAAATAAACTTCAGTGCTCTTTAGTAGACAACTAGGCCTATTTAGCTTACATAGCTTCCTCAAGGGCTTCTTTGGTAATAACATACTGCAGATGGTTCTTTTACATCAGCCCCCAGATATACTATGACATCTGTGACTCTGTGATAACAATATCAGCCAATATATTAGCATAGCTGGATAATTTTTACTTTTGAAATTGAAGTTACTTTTCATTAAAACACAGCTTTTAGAAGACAACATGAAAGATCAAAATGTTCTTAACTGGACCTTAGTTGCTAATAAGAGTTGGACTACGGTTCTTATTAATTTTTCTGACTGGACAAATTAACTAAATAAATAAACTCAGACTATTCTAACAAATATAAGACCAAAACTAGACACAGAGATGAAAGTAAACAAGGAACAAAAACCAAAAGTAACCAAAATAAAATTCCCCAGGGCTAAGATAACCACAGTGAAAATACATCAGTATACTTGTAATGTAAATGCTATAAAGTTGAAGAAAAATAACACATTTCACATCAAGTATTATTACTGTCATTAATGTTGCGATGTCAGGTGTTGTGTACCAACATACCGGTCTGCCTTGGAGAGATTTACAGGCTGATTGGAACTCGAGGGTCCGGTCTCGGCACGTCATCCTGCCGCCGATAAAGGGTCAACAGCCCGCTGTAGACCAGAAACCACCGGGGAGTACTCGGTCCTTTACTTCTGGTCTGTGTGATGGATAAATACGAAGACCTCCAGATGTGCGGACAGACTCACATCCAAGGTGGGGTATCCTTCATGGCCATATGTACACACATGTCTGCGAAAACGAAAAAAGACGTGGCAAAGCAAACTTTAGGCTCACATGTTGACAGCTTGAAATCTAAATGATTACAACAATAGCTTTGATTATGTTAGATTAGTTAGGTGGTAAAAAGCCAGCCGGTACCGTTAGCTAACAGCAGGCTTCTCTGACACTAACAACACGACTACGAGACCGACTGAACCGCAGGCTATATAATAAATAAATAAACAACAATGAAGCCGAATGTGCGTACTATTATGTTATGATATTGATTTGAACCAGCTCTCTTTATACAGGCCGCCCATCACGACACACAGCTGATCACGGCCTGACCGGCTAACCACAGGCTAACGGTAGCTACAACAAGCTAACCGGGGTTTTTTCAATACGGTCCATCTTGCTTTACCTTGGTCAAATTCGACATAAACCAACCGCGTAATGTTGAATACTATTTAAGAGATGGAAATCGATCAATTCCAACTTACTTGAATCGATATTACATCGTATTTGGAGAGCCCTCGGTGTTTCTGGTGAAAACTAATCAACCCAGGAGTTAAAGTTCCGATCCGGGTCATTTCCGGCATTTACGTCACTGCCACGTCTACTTCACCGTGGCGGAAAATCCCTGCAGGCACAACACGCCACCACCAGGGGTCGCCACATATCATGTTTATAGTACACATTCATAAGATACATTAAATGGAATTGAAATTAGTTACTGTACTCTAGCTGGGAGTATGAGAAGAAGGACAATAAATCCTGAACAATAAATTCACTTAAATGATAAAATAATAAAAAATCTCTATACTTCAATTATATACTGTATGTCCATGATTCCCATAAACCATATTATTTAGTTAAAGTTGTGATGCTGGCCCTAATTTTTTCATGTGCAAAAGTATGCTTTTCAAAATCCTAGAGCCCATTGTCAGATTATCCTGAAGGGGGTCCCCAAAGGCAAACAATTATCAGCTAGGCTGGTAGTTTCTCATTTCTTCCCTGTCTGTACATTATGTACAGTCTTCTTAAACTTGAAATTATATGTGTGGTAATTGATCGGTAAAACAAGTTACTGTATGCCCTGTGTAAGAGCCCTATCAAGAAAAATAATCAAGGTCTTTGAAGTAGATTTTTACAATTTACATTTTCATTATCAGTCTAAAATTTAATGTTCCTCTTTACCCAAACAAAGTTACTGTTAAAGCTAAATTTGCTGCAAAACAATAAAAGGGCAACTACAGCTTTAGAGGGTTCTCCTGGGCCCTGAAGCAGTTGCCCCAGTTTTTGCCAGTAGGCTACTCGCCAGTACAACAAAACCAAATAGAAGAAGTCATCACAAAGGTACCAGACCTCACCCCAGAAACATAACTATGCATTTCACTAGATTTATCAGGTGATATGTGGGAGCATACTTTAAGGATTTGACACACAAACATCAGAATCACAGTGGTAAGGAGTATCAATCAATGCTATTAAGGCTAAATTATTAACAGAGTAGTAATGCACCTGTAGTATCATAAAAGGAACATGATAAGGGATATTTCAGACTGATTAGATGAGGCACAATGTGTCATAAGTGATGTTATGTCGATGTGGGAGAAATGAACCCTTAAGTTAGAAGCTGCAGAGGAGGAGGAATGAGCAGGCAGACAGACGGAGAAGGTGATTGGCTGCTGCCTCAGGTGAGTCGACCTGCAGGTATGGTTCGCATGGAGAGATAACATCCAGCCGCCTCTCTGATCTCCAATCACTCCTACTGGTACCCGCATCCTCCGTCTGACAAGATGGAGCATGTCCAGACCACAACTATGCCCTCACCTACTTACCTGCTAGACCCCCAACCACAAAACCCCCAGCCAAACCCTGTGCCCTGCACCACCCCTCATCTACTTCATCTACGCTCCCTTCACCTTTTATACCTCACTGTAATCCACTGAATTTATCTCCGCCTGCAAAAACACACTCCTTTATGCTTTCACACACACATCATTTGATGTTTTAATCTGCTTTGCTGAACAAAGTTACGTCAGAACAGAAGAGAACAGTTTCTCCTTCAAAATCTCTTGGGATTTTATCTCATTACTTCTATGCAGTGCTTTCACTTGTTCAATTGTATCCCATTAAATCATATATATTCTAATATTGTTTTTTATTTCTGGTCAAGCTAGCAGTGTGAAGCCAAAACACAGGAGAGTGGATTACCATGTTAGTCCACCAACTTTGTCCAGACAAAAACAAAGCAACAATTTCTGGATTGGATGTACCAACTTTTATGGCAATAAATTATTTCCATAAAAGTTGGTATAAACATTCAAGATCCCAAGAGGATCTGTACCTTATGGTTAATCATTTTTGCACAAGAACCATGAGGTTAAAATCTGTGGCTTATAGAGGAAAATGTCTGAATAAATATTTGATAGATTGTCATAAAACTTGGATCCAATATACACGTCCCTTTCAAGATAAATTGCAAAAACTAATTCTCAGAAATAGTTATTTATATTTATATTATATTTATTTGTGGAAGGCTATACCAGTAAAACTAATGACAGCCTCAGCTCTACTTTGTGTCTACTGCTAATTAGCAAGTGTTAGCATGCTAACAGGCTAAAGTATGATCGTGAAAAAGGTAAACATCATACCTGCTAAACATCAGCATGTTAGCTTGGTTACTGAGAGCATGTTAGCATGTTGACTTTAGCATTGGCTAAAGCATTCAGCGTTGGCTGTTAATGATTGATGATAGGCTAAGTGTCATTATGAAATATTAAAACTATATTGTTCACTATGCACAACAAGCTGTGGCAAAACAGAACTATGATAATTCCAATAGTCCACAAACGCCCTCCTAAAGGCCGTCACGTTCACACTAACTTGTCACTGACTTTGCAGAAACGTTTTCCCATGTAGTGACAACAACTGTAAATCTTTTATCAAGGTTGATGTCCTCCAGTGGACTCGGACAGACGAGGCCGGTGGATCCATGTTTCTGCTGCAGATAACACTTTTTGTTTGTTCTGGTAGATGTAAAAAAAAAAAGCTATTTGTGTTCACAAGTGACGTTAAAAAACATTCACTTCCCTGCCAGCTTAACAGACAAACCAGAAAACACACATGACTCTACTTTGTGTTGAACATATTGAACGTAATCTCTTCCTTTCTCTCTTAATCACTCCCTCTCTTTCACATACACACACACACACTTACACACAGGAGTGCTGATAGCATCTAACAAAACACACTTGCAGGCCAGATAGCGTCCAGTACCTGCTTCGACACAGCTGCTGCAACAAAAGCAGGGAGGAAACCATGGCTGGAGTTATTAGACAAACACGACTCTGAACGCACAGAAAGCAAGGTGGAAAAATACAGGAAGTCCTGATACAGGAGCAAAGACTGAGAGGGAGAGGTGGATGGAGAGAGGTGTGCAGAGGGAGGCAGGGGGGCAGACGTGTGAGGAAGTCAGATTTATGCATTAAATGTATCAGAACATAGTGAGAGAGCCACGTGATCATCTGTGCAGTGGGAGGACATTTCGGGGGTTCAGACGAGCTCCGAGCTTTAAAAGCAGATTCTGGAGTAAAGGCATCTTCTCTGTATCATGACGCATGACTCACTCCGTCCCTTTCTCTTTCTCTCTCTTTCTCCCTAATCTTGCAGCTATATTTAGTACTGGCATAATGCCCTTCCAGACAGATAGGTTGGCGGCAGCATTTAGCTCCTCTCCTCTTTCCTCCTCTCCTCACTTCTCTTCTTCCCACTCTATGACGACTAATGATGGTCAATTTAAACAGCTATTAATATCCTGTCATCAATCATTATTATAATACTGTCATAGAAGATTAGGAATTTACAGCAAGTGACTGTGGTAGAAATAGGCTGTCATTAAAGGGAGATTAAAGGCTGCTTGTTTTGGAGTCTGAATGACTCAGAAAAGTTTTGAAACTGGTCAGCTCAGTTTTGGGCAATGTCCACTTAAAGTAAGAACTGAAAGTGTTAGGCAACATTATTGGAAGGATCAAAAGGTTTTTATTTTAAACTTATATATAAATACCATGATGTAAAACTATTAAATCACAAGTAAAAAAGATAGAAGTTCAGCTATATCAGAAGCAAAACGTACTAAAAGTTTCAGAACAAAAGTAAATGATGCAGCAGAATGGCCTCGCAAGTGTTAAATAGTTTAGTATAATTTGTGTATGTCAACTATTTAAAACACAGTTTGATCTATTGAAAGGCTTTTTATTTATACATCAGTGTTCATAGGTGTTGTTTTTATGAGTGGGTTGGATGATAATGGCTGGATGAAATACAGATTTAATGAAATGCTGTCACATGATCAACACTGTTTATGTGAACTAGACTTTAGGCATGTTTTTATTTTAGCATGTTTGATGCATTTTATTCTGCTGGATAAATTGCATGTTTAAACGTTTGTTTGCCTATATTTCACCTAATGTTAGGACACATCAAAAGTGAAGATGGAGTTGATCTAGTTCATCTAGTAATAGTGTACTAAAAAGTACAGTATTTGCCTCTGAAATGTCGTGTAGTAGAAGTGTAAAGTAGCATCAAAGTGACTCCTAGCTGCACTCCGGTAAATGAACTCTGTGCCTCACTGAGTGGGTCCGCACACCGCTGTACTCGACCAGCTTCTGACTCAGCAGCACGTCAGAGAGGAGGAGAGGGAACAATATTATGTCTCATAACATCCCCTCACATCACACACACTGTCTCTGTACCCACCTCGCAGGGTGTCACTGTAATCAAAGCTGCTGTTTACCTTTCATTACCGTCAAAGGAGAGATTCAAACACAGAGAAGGGGGGGGGACGAGGACATTAGACGGGGACATCAGCATGGATAAACAGTGACAGGAAGCAAACCAGAGGTTTATATGAAAAATAAGACATTTCCTTTAATAACATCTGTAACATCACGGTTGTATCCTGGTATCATTTGGATATATTTGACGATGCAGTATACACGTTAATGTGGACATTGAATCTATTAATTGGCATTTATATACTAATACAACATAAAACTGCATTATTTTCTACAAAGACATGATAATAGGGCACAAATGGTGTAGCAGCAAAAAAAGAGTGTTGTTTTTTCTTTATAGATAGGCTACAGTAGTACAACGTATTTGCAGAGAAGTACAGCTAAAATGAAGTACAAATACATCTCTAAAGTATGCACTACGTCATACACAAGGTCATGGCTGATATTAGAGATTATAAAATGTTATATAGTTTAGTAAGGGGTCTCTATAGGCTAAGACACTGGAGGCTACAACAGGGCGAGCTTTAGAGTACATGTAGACACACTGATGTTTGATACTGACACCGGATCAGGACATCTGAATGAGATATTAATACATCCAAGCTGTATATCCTAAAGAGATGTGATGTTGAAATATGAGGTGTTAATTCTTTCTGATGGACTTTGATGTTTTTGCTTTGATTGGTCAGAATTTGGACTTTGAAATAAAACACATTTTGGTCACTCTTAAAGACCCAGAGGCTCCTGAAAAGCTTCTCTCAGCAGCACAACTCTTTTAGCTGGAATGTCTTTGATATGTCGCACACGTCTGCATGAGTGGAGCTTTTCAATCTGAGTCCATTTGCTCCTTCGCTTCTGCCTTCAGCAGATTTCTTTTTTTTCAAAGGAGAAATGTACAGCATGTGCTTCGCAATCTCAAACACAAGGTTTATGGTCTCTCAGGTTTCCCAAAACATTTGTTTGCTTTCCACAAAATGCAATACTGTTAAGTAAAGATGGACAAGTGGGTAAAAATCTTTCAAAAAACAGTAAAGACATGAGCACAAATAGCTGCGAGTAAAAACTAAAAACTGGGAAATGGGCTTCTTTACTTTCTTACTAAACACGCCAATGTCTGTCCAGAAAGCAGTGATTAGCTTAGCTTAGCACAAAGACTAGAAACAAAGGGAAACAGCTAGCTTGGCTCAGTAGAAAAGCAACTTTAAACACTCACTAATGAATATTTAAATTCCTTCTTGTTAAATCTATATAAAAATCAAAGTGTATATGGGTATTATGTTGGACTATTGGCTCGGAGCAGTGACTTCCTGACTTTCCTTTTAAAGCCACAACTTTTCACACTTTGTTTTATGTACAGATTAATCTATAGAGACTAACTTGTTAGCTTGAGGGTTTTTTGAGGTGCTGCTTAAAGATATAATCTCGAAATTCTCAGTTTTGTTCTATCTGGCGGCACCTAATGGCGATAAAAGGCAATTGTGGGCGCATACGTCCAAGATAACCAGATGTCCAAGGTTGGCTCCGGTTGTAATTCTTAATTTTCCTCACTGACGGTCGCTTTCCTTTTTTGCTTTGCTTCATCTGAGAGTCAAATTTGTTTCTTTTTCTTTGGATTTTCACTTATTGTTGAAGTTGTATCTGTAGTCATCGATCTTTTCTTTGTTTGTTCAGCCATAGTAGATTACTGTTTACTCGCAACACTTGCAGAGAGCGGAAAAGCAGCCGCTTAGCTCCGCCTACCCTCTCTGACAGACCAACCACTGCTGGCTGATGGAAAACGCGTCACTAACTGGGGACCGCTTGTGATTTTTCCGCGAATGTCGCCACAGACACCCAGTCTATAATACTGCAAATACAAAGGCTTTCATCAGCGGGCCATAGGCTCAATCACCATTGTGTTATCTCATTCGGCGATAGATAGTGACTTAACAGACATTTATTTAAATGAAAAATTTAGAGATTATATCTTTAGGTATTTATGCTAAGCTAAGCTAGCCCACTGATGGCTCCACCCACTTAATTACTGCACAGGCAAGAGAGTGGTATCAATGTTCTGATCTTTCTTTCAGCAAGAAAGTGAACAAAATGTATTCCTCTAAAATAACTGAAAAATGGTCACCTGTAATTGGAGGCTACAAATGCTTTGGGAAACTGTCTCCTGTTCCAGGTTATCGCACAGTGTCTGGTCTGTACCCAGAGGACCCGTTCAGTTCTCCTCTAATGAAACTGCTTCCCTTCAGATTATTAAGACGCACATAGAAAACTCCTATAAGTTCCTCAAAGCCTGTGATCACCTCTACACATCTACTGCAGCTCCACAGCTCGACACTGGAGACTCTGCTTATTGCTAAAAGTAAATAACAAATCATACAAGAGGTCTGAAATAACACGAGGAAGTAACAACAATGCTCTAATACTTGGTCATTAATATGCTGCGATATAGAGGTAGTGATTGAAGCATTGATTGACAGCAATAACAAACACTGAACAATGGACTCAGCGTGGAGAAAATAATCTCATCTCAGGAGAGTATAAATACAGAGCTTATCACAGCAGCTACGAAACACACTTCTTTAGCTCGAGGCGGACGCACAAATAATTCAGACTCTCAGCAGAATCGTGTGCATCCTGAGGGAGAGTACAGACATGAATCACGGACTTTCAGAGCTAGTGTTTGTCATGGAGTTCAGACGTCACTGCTGAAATGTTCCCAGTAAAATTTAGCACAAGACAAAGGGCCTGAATGAGAGTCAGAAATGGGTTTAAACTGTGTGACCCGCCATAGTGGGTCCTCTGAGCTCTGGATTTAGCCCGTCACGCTGACTGACAAGCTGCACCAGACCTCATCCTTTCTGAAACAGTCACAGTTCAAATCCCTGTGCCCACCCGGCAGCCACCAGTCATGAACTAACATGGAGTTAAACCGTGAGATTCAGTCAGAATGTAAACAAGTTATGTTCCAAATGAATAACACTCTTTCCATCCCGGCTCAAACATGCAACAAAAACAGCCATGTTTTCCTTTCAGTGCACTGGGAACGGCTGTTTGCTTGGTTTGTGTGTGCTGCGGCGGACAACACTGCCCCACTGATTGTTTGAATTACACATTATAATGTATATAGTCTCCGTTTGTGAGCCGTCTCTGTTTAAATTCAATACATTTGGGTATGGGTTTAGATTCTGACTGCGTTCATAGCCGGCCACCCAGCGTGACTCTTTATGCAGACGGATTAAAGATGAACAGAAACAAAACAAAGACACATTCTGCAAAATACAACATCGTTTCGATCAACGTGACGGCATTATAATTATAAAAAAATTATAATATAAAACAGAGGCATAAAATACAAGACTTTACAGTAAAATGCAAGTATACTACATATACTCAGTACAAACAAAAGCTTATGGCTACCTGCAGTCATTTCACATTGTATGATGTGTGTAAAAATGCATGTATGTGTGCCTGCTGCGGCACAGAGTGAGTGAGCCTGTGTGTGTCTGTGTTCCTGGCATTATAAGTGTGAATGTTTGTGTGTGAAGCAGTGGACGGCCGCCAGCCCCCTCATTATTGTCATTCTCCTCACTGCCTAAAAGAGACGCAAAGAGAGGCAAAGCGACTGCTTTCAGTCCAGGAGCCCAGCAAAGATGGAGACAAAAGGCCCAAATTAAACAAATGCTGGAAATCGGCTTGGAGAGCCAGCCCGTGGTCAGACGCTTTGAATGAGAGAGGACGGCTGCAGGGATATCCCATCTGGGTCTTTCAATGAGGGGACCACACAGATACACTCACCTCCCAGCATTCAGCGAGACTATAGGTCCACGCACACTGGGGTGCCAGTTCATGTGCATGTCCACGTCCTTGTGGATGTGTCCATCTGTAATCTCTTGCCGTTGTGTTTCAGATCTTCTGCACTGAAATTGGCCTCGACTTCACCCTGGAATCTCCATGAACATTCGCCTGAAAACAGCCAATCGCAGCTTCTACTGAAGCATCAGCAAATAGGACACAAATCCAATCCACGTCATATCCATTGTTCTTGTATAGCGTTGATGTTCTTCTTGTGTCTTTATGTTCAGCTGCAGACCAAAAGAACTTCTAATAGTCCAACCTCCAAACCGCAGCAGAGCAGGATCATGTTCTTCTTGTGTCCACCAAGAAAGCTTTAGTCTGTCAGAGACACCAATGTGCTGCTACTTCATCCCTCCACTCATGGGATGTGTTTTGTGACTCTACATGTTGGTACACGCATGAGGACTGACAGGAGCGAGGGGGTGAGAAGACGTTTGGTTGCACACATACTTACACACGTATGCAGATCTATATTTAGGCTGTAAAGCTGCACTTGTTGCTAAACTAGAGCGCTACTACAAGTTGTTGTGTGTGCCTCTGATTATATTTCCTTCAGTCTGAGGTCCTGGATGTTCAGCTGTTTGCTCCATGGCGCTGGTGCTGAGAGCGGGCGATGAATCGACAGGGGTCGGTGGAGAAAAGAAGGTGAAAAGAAAGCAGATGGACACATCAAGTCCTCATGGCTTCACACCTGGAACGACAAACAATCCTTTAATTACTTTAAGTTTAGTAATAACAGAGGAGTGATGGGAAGATGCTGTGCATCATGCATGATGCAGCTCAAGTTGCATAATGCAGAATGCGTTTTTCAAGTTAAACATGCTTAAAAATATATTTAGAGTCTTGAATTATTAAACTTTTGGAGCTACACATTGGTTTTTATGAAAAAAAAACAGATTTATTTGCTTGGTTGCCTGTGGACAGACCTGCAGCGCTGATGGTTGAGCTTCCGGTTTCTCCGACTGCAGCGCTCAGCTCTGATGGTGCAGCGACACTGACAAGTGGTCTCATCCAGTGCCCACTTCCTTCCTCTGCACGGGCGACATCGAGGCCTCTGAGAAGGCGACGGAGAGGGAGAAGGGATGGAAGAAGGAGGGAAGCTGGTGGGTGGCAGTAATGGAGGAGGAGGAGGAGGAGGAGAGGATGGGGGAGGAAGAGTCGGGGTAGCAGGGGTCCTGGATGGAAGAAGGGTTAAAGAACAGCGTAGTTAAATGCAGAAGTTATTAATTCACTGATCAGAAAGTTGACAGCAAACAGCTTTACTTAGGCTTCGACACTTTGAACACACACGCTAACGTTAGCATGCTAATATGCTATCACATGACCCCATTTTAACAGGTATGATGTTCCCCATGTTCACCATCTTATTTTGGCGTGTTAGCATGCTGGTATTAGCTCAGCACTAAATAAAAGTACACCTGAGGTTGATGGGAAATGTAGTTACTTTTGCAGGTATTTGGTCGTCAATAGAAGCGAGGAATCACCACATTTTCTGACAATCCATCAATTAAGTATTAAGTCGCTTCATTTCATTTCAAAAGCACCTAATGCTGGAGCTCCAGGAGAAGGTCAGGGGTCATCTAAATCTGTTTGATTCATCATGAGGTGGCCATGAATCTCAAATTAAAGAACAATACATTCAAAGGTTGGCAAGATGTTTTAATCTGACAGACGTTTCTGTATTTGATGTTATATTATTGGATCAGTGCAGGGTCCAGAAGCTTTTTGTGACGGTTAAAACTGAAAGCAAGGCTTGTTTAAACCTTTAAATGGTGCCAGACTGAAACCAACTGGCACAGCTCCGTGTGTGGGAGATGTGTGACTAATGTGGGATACTGTTTCTTTAGCTGCAGACAAACTTTCTGTCCATCCGTCTCTCTGTCCGTTACCATGGCTGTGGTCACTTAGTTGCCTTCATCAGGCCTTCACTTTCTCCTCCAGACGCCCTGTACTTTCTCCGGCTCTGAGAAAGTTGCCTGCGTCAGATGGTCCATTAACTGGAGCTGGTTCTGCCTCAGTCTTCCCGGGAGGCTGGCAGCCTTAATGAAGTGACTTAATGAGGCAGAGAGGGGACATCTTTGTGCAGAGCCCGATGACCACGCCTGCCGCTGGCATGGACAGAGGAGATGGCATTTGGGAGCAAATTACACAGATTTCACCCCTGCCAGAGTCTGAATAAAGGCAGTTCTGAGTGATGGATGGGTGCTGAGGGGACATCACACCCAAACCGAGGCACCTCTGGCCCCTGGGGGCCGAATAATGACTGACAGTAATGTGAGGAAGAAGAGGCGGGGTGAGGAGGAGAGGGCTAACTCTATTAGCCGTCACTGCTCAGGGCTGAATCATGGTTCATGCACCAGAAAGACACAAACTCACCTGTTCCTGTTAGATCACAGTCTTACAGGTTAATAGTTTAAAATGTTGTCTTTAAATGTGTCCAACTGCTCTCATTGTGGATTATATAATAGATTAATCATCAGGGTGCGGACGCATACTTTATAAGGTGTAGTCTCAGGGATACCCGTCTGATAAGACTTGGTTGGTCCATAACTTTATATAATGTAGATTTGGCGGATTAATAGTGAAGAATGTAAAACCTATTAGCAGAGTACTCGTTCTTATACATTCTCAGTTTTAAGTCAATTAAAGAACATTAAAATTAAGACATTTCCCCATTTATCTTGGGACCCTAAGTCGACAATCACTGTAGTTATTATTAAACATGAATGAACAGCTGTTTAATACTATTATGTTGTGCAATAAAGCTTACAAGTCTTCTGTGTTTAGAGGTGAATCCCTGAAGTGATCTTAATTTCCCGCTCTTACAGCTGAAGACAGAATCATGCCTCCACTTGGGAAAAATCTGTTTGTTGAGAGGGTTAGGGCCTCCATGATGAATTCTCTCTACGTAATGTCCACAAAGGTGACGTCAGTAAGTCTGCGTGTGTTTGTGTCAGAGTGTATACGTGTGAGACCTTGACTGCTGTGACTGTAAAACAAATTGGCCTTCAGTATAACCAGATACCTAGTTTTTCTCTCTAATACAAACATTCACACTGACAGGAAAGTACTGACGCAAATAAGCAAAAAAACAACTTCAGGATTGTAACTGAGGTAAACAATCTGACGTGAGTCTGAACATTGAACTTACGCAGCTCTGAGGGCTCCAGGTGTCGTCTGTCTGGACTTTCCTCTTTCCTTTTTCTTGTCTTTTCTTGTCGGCTTCGCTGAGGGCCTGCGAAGATCAGACACACACACAAGTGACACACATCAAAATCAAACTAGAATCCCTCTCCTTGTGCTTTCTTTGAATATTTGTAAAGTATCCTTGCATGATCCCTGTGTGCTGAATGTCCCAGTTAAAAGTTTCACAACTTGTGTTTCTCTTCTGATTCTTAGATCAGACAGTTTCTCATTTCAGTCATAATTTAAGAAATATTCAGTCTGTGTTTTGTTAAGGAAAAGTTGCACAGCCGATTTAAAGATTAGAGGGTGACGCTGACCTATTTTATTTAAGAGTTTTGTAGAAGGACTATCGGGTTTCATATCTGCACTTAGTTATCCGAAAATGTCAAACAATACCGAGCAGGGGGCCCGAGTATTTCATCTTAAAATGTTATTTTCACATAATGCTCAGCTTTGAAGTTATGCCCTAAAACAAACATTTCAGTCTGCAGAAAAACACAATAAATCTCCTTTTCAAAACAGGAAGCTCACAGAAGAGTCTGACTTTAACTGAGATTCACATGTAGCCACGAAACCCCGAGTTATTTTCATATTTTCCCATATTAGTTTTACTTCTGTTGGAGTGGTTTGACTTTGATTCTCCTTCCAACACAACTCATTCACAGGTAAAATTACATGTTTTAGGGAGTCCCTTCAGACACAGTCATTAAATTAAGTGTCACTTATTGAGCCACACAAGACTAAGTCTAAAAAACAAACAGTGAAGCAACATTTAACAGGTTTCCAGCTTATTTAAATGTTTTTGACCTCTAAGATCTCTCCCAAGAGGTAAAAAATGTATAATATTCAGACACAAGTTTAGGATATCAGGAGAAAACATTAACATTCTGTTTGCTCTGCTTTCTTGTCCACCCTGGTTAAACTTCCCCGTCTCTCTGTTCTGATCCATCTCCTGCAAGCTGTATTAAACTCTATTAAATCATGGGGACAGTGTTCACCAGTGTAGCTCTGACATTATTAGCAGCCTGTGCTGCTGCTGCTGCTGCTGTTGTTTCTGGACCTCTAATTTATCATCATGCCTGCGTGACTCTGCTCCGTCAGTCTGTGAGAGAGCACATGGCAGGGGAGATAAAATCATCACTATGGTGACAACAGGATGCGGACTGCCCCAGGGGATGCTGGGACAGAGTCACACAGATACTAACTCACACACACACACACATAAACACACATAAACAAACGCTCACACCAACTTTAAAAACTTTCACACGCACTTATACTAACACATGTAGAAAGTACACATGATACATGTAGAGATACAGCAAACTAAACACAGTCATATGGACACTTGAAGCACAAGCATGATAAAAAGGCTGAACACACATACATTGGAATCCTTTATTTATGTCCCCCTCCTAACAGGAAGCAGAGGGACATAAACATTAAAGATGCAATCATATGATTGTGCAGTTGGAGGTGCACAAACAAACATCAGGGACAGTCACAGTGCTGAGCTGTCCGTCGCAGCTGACACGAAACCTGAACAGCACGGTGGGTCCACTGCCTGAACAGACAGGTTTCTTTACTTAAATTAACACGTTGACCTTAAGACGGAGATTTAGCATAATTAACAACGGTCATGTTTTAGTCTCATGATGACGTCAAATCAACTTGCAGAAAGTTCTTGTTATTTTCATGAAGGCAAACACTTCTATTTTGGTTGTGTGGTAATGGGGCCACTAATTAAGTCACTCTATCAATGTAGTATTAAAGACATTTATTATTAGCCTAATTTATTATCAGTGTCCTACTCGTTTTTTAATGGTCTTTTTGGTAATTTTGCTTTATTGATTTTGACAGCTGATGAGAGACAAGAAAGGCAGGGGTGATGGAGAGGGGATGATAGGCAGTGCAGACTCAGCCTTAAAACTTGGCGTGCATGGTCGACCAAGTATGCTACAAGGGCAACTCTAATGTTGTTTTATTGCTCCAAACAGGGGTAAGGATGTTGATTTTTTGCCAATATCCGATATGCCGATATTTTCCAATCCTTTTGCAGAATGCCGATTTCGATACCGATTTAGGCACATGTTTATTTCCAACTAATTGCAGAGTCATCAAGTCTCCCCTTTAGTGGAATTGATATCATGCCTACTACTTATTGTAGTGGCCAAAAACTGCCATACATCTTGCACCCCTCTTCACGCTTGATGAAGAGGCATTGTACAAAAGGTCAGCATCCCCCCCCCGAAACACAGCAGCGACGGAGACATGCCCAGACTTGTCTACTGCACCTACTAAAAGACATCAGTGATCACAGACAGAGTCTTTTTGTTGTGTGTTCATGAATATGTAAATAAGTTTTGCACTGATGTTACACTCTGTTAGCGTCGGCTTTGGCCACAAGTGTATTTTCGGCGTGTTTGATGTTAAGGCCGGTAAAATGATGAGAATGTGAGCTGCTAACTGTGAGCTGGTTAAGAGTTATGAAAGTTGTTTAACTACTTTTCATTGGCTGGAGTTTCTGTGACTTTTTAGTCTATATTTGTATATTGTTGATAACTTCAGGCAGTGCAGGCGCATATTCACGCCGAGTTAATGCTGTAGCATTACGTCAAGCTTTTTTAGGGAATCATTGAGCATTTAGGCAGAATTAAAGCGTTTTATCAGCGGTAAATATTGCATGATAATGATGACATGATTATCTTTGACTTTTGCAGTAAGGAAGAGTATCCATATGGTCAAATCCACCTGCACGACATGGCATTGAGAAGGAATATGAGAATAAGTGTCTCCTCAACAAGCCACTTAAAGCTACTTGTGTTTTATAAATGCTGTTTAACAGAAATACTCTCTGACTACCTCCTCCTCATCAACAACATCATCAGCAGAATCATAAGAGCATCATTAGTGGACGAGGCTGCACGGACAGGGCTTCATAAAGTCATTAGAGATGATGGAAAATTAGGTTTCACGACAATGGCTCACTCACACACAAACAAGGAGAGAGTAATGTCCACAAGAAAGGGATGAATGTGAAAAAGTAAACGTGTTACCTTGTCGTAGGTGTTGGCTCGAAATCTTCTTTAAACCTGCACACAGGTGAAACAGATGGTGTGAGGTCAGGAAACAACAGGTATACCAGGCATCCTTGACTGACAGAGTGTTTTATTACCTGCACTCACACTGGCTGTGCTCGACGAAGGGCAGCTCGATGAGCTCGTGCTTCATGAAGGAGGTTCTCATCAGCTGCACACACACAGAAAGACATCACATGAAGATCCTGTCACTGCTGAACATTAATCATCTACACTGAAGCAGGTAGGGATGCAGTGTGTGTACCTCCATGGTGAGTGTGTGTGTGAGCGAGGGAACACACTCCAGGGCCTCGTCCGAGCAGCATCCGCCACATCGCCTCACTGACACGCAGGACGGGACGAAGAGATGGTGCGTCTCCCCCGGCAACTCCCGCCAAACCTCCACCAGAGTGTCCCGAGGCTCACAGCCGCTCCGAGAGTAAACCTCCAACCACCGCCGCACTGGTGGAGACACACACACTCACAATCATTACAGTCAGGATTATGTGTATGAGCTCTATGAAGTTGTGTAGAAGCTTTTGCAGAAAAAACTTAGCATACCTTCTCGAGCTTCCCTGGATTTCGGGGAGTCTGCCGGCCGCCAGTGAGCGAGCTGGAGGGAGAAATACAGGTGATTAATAAGTTAATGTGAAAAACGTTTCCTGCTCAAGTTGACCTGTTATCATTCAGAAATGTACTTTAGAGTCAAGACAAGTGACAGCAAAAGTGTGAGGAAATTATATGTTGAGTTATCATAGAAAAACAGGAATGTTCTTTATCAAAAGAATGTCCTGAAATATCCTCAGTGTGTTTGATGCTGATTCCTGTGATTTATACTGTGAATTTATGGAACATGTGATCATGTCAAGCTAAAAATTAGTAGTAACTATCATACATGACAGAGAAAAGAAATGAGCTCAAACCTCATTAATTTTTTGCATAAAGAAATCATAAAAATAGAGGACAATTTATTTTCTTTCGACCAACTGTTTGTACAATCGACTAATTATCGCAGCTACACAGATCGCCCTCAAATTCTGAAGACATTGTTTAAATGTCTGAGTTTGTAATCAATTCAATAAAGTAAAGTTTATCTCACAATGTTCAGCATATTTAATACTGCACGTATCTGCTGTTTCTCAGCGATCTAACTGCCTGCCTGTTTATAAACCGAACAATGTTTCACATCTGAACATAAACAATGCGAGGTGCTAAATGAGAGGAAAAGTGAAAACTCTGCACATTGATGCACTCATGCTGGAGCAGAAGAGCTGCAGTGGTTTGACAGCTTCATCAAACAGGGCTGTGTTATGAAATGTTTCGTGCACACATGGGGTCCATCAGTTTGCCTGTAACTGAAAATGTCTGTGAGTTGTACCTGCTACCTTTGCCCTCGAGTCTATCAGCCGATCACAGTGTTTGAAACACTTTCAGTAGCACCGCAGAGGAAGATAGTGAGAGGATCTGCCACTGGATTTATCAACAGTCAGCTGATACAGTCGGTGTGAAGGTGGAGATTAGATATAATGATTTTAATTTTCTGTTGCACTAATTCAGTTCTCATTATGTCACCTCATGTTCACTCTCAGTTTCCTATACTCACCCCTCTAATGAAAACCACAGACTGTGTATAAAAAGTGGAAGTAGCCACTGTGACATCACCCAGGGGTTTGTAGACTTCCATTTCAAAGTCTAAAGTTTTACGTTTTTGTTAGTTTAAGGGGCCAGAAGTGACATTTAGAACAAGGAGTTAAGTTCAATAACTAGAACAAGAGGAGACACCTTGCAGACAGCTAGCTCCAACCTGACCCTCAAAGTGGCAACATTCTTAATCATGCTAAACTTAAACCTTGATATAAGTCAAAGTGTAAAGTTATATAAAGCCATATATTCCAAACATATATTTTGTACCAGGCTGTACAACATATTTCCGCTGTAAAGTTGGGCATTTTAATATGGGGCTCTATGGGGATTGACTCGCTTTTGGAGCAAGTCTCAAGTGGTCAAAAGTGGAACTGCACTTTTTGGCTTTTTTCGTGTTGGCATCATTTTCAAGCTGTGAAGATTGCTGCTTAAAAGAAACATAAAAGTGGACGAAAATAAAGTGGATTTATTCAATTGCTTTGGAGTCATTGAAGTTTCTGTTCTGCTTTATGTTTCTGCTTCGTTACATTTCACACTACATTTATTTTTAAAGCTATAGTCACTTTGCATATAAAGACTTCACGTTAAAAAACAGACACACTTAAACATCCTGGGTTAAAAATATTCCCAGTGCGGATGTTTTTTCAATCACTGTTGGGTTACTGAATAAAACAACCAGCTGCTGGCCGGTGGCAACACATGGCTCCTTGGAGAAATAACACCATAAAATTCTGACACTGATTTCAGCCATATAAAACAACATATGTGATTAAATATTAACAACAAACTTCAACAACAAAGCAGAGAGTATTTCTTCTTGTCATGAGTCTGATGTCTTTGAGTTGTTTGCAGTTTCACAAGATTCTTTCCCCCTCTTAACTTCTCAGATGGTTTCATTTAGATTGATAGATACTTTATTGATCCTGAGGGAAATGTAATCACTTTTAAGGCACAGTGCTCCAAGAGACAAAATCATCCCATATTAACACATTTCCAAAAGGGCAAATCTTTGAGAAAAGTTGAATGAAAACAGATTTGTGTGTCAGAACTATTTTTCTCCTTTCCTCTGCAATTATCTAACCTCTTCTTCTTACCCATTCATGCATTAGTATCTCAAATGTCATATCAGTGCCAGCTTATGTTTCACTGCAGAACGAGTACATTAAGTACACTTTGCTGATAACACTCCTGTACTTTTACTTATTTGAACACAGGACTGTTATTCTGTGTTTTCACGTGGTTTTGTGAGTAATGTTACCAAAGTAAAAGGTCTGAATACTCGTTACACTACTGACAGAACACACAGAAAGAGAAACTGGGTTTTATAGCTCTCTAACACACACACCACCATTGTTGGGCCTGTGTGTGTGTGTGTGTGTGTGTGTGTGTGTGTGTGTGTGTGTGTGTGTGTGTGTGTGTTTGAGGACCAAGGCCACTTGTAAGGGAATGTAGACTTTGTCCAGTTGCCCCCTTTTAACTGCTCCACCCCCTTCAAACCACACACACACACACACACACACACACACACACACACACATGCACACACAAACACAAACACATACACAGGTTAGGCCCACATTGATTCAGAGTTAAGCTGGGACTGAGGCCATTTTGTGACTGGTAGCATGTGAGATTAAGTAAGTGTGTCTTTTCTGTATTCGTCTCTGTGATGGGGATAAGATTACCTCCTTTTGGCAGCCACATTTATAAGGGGCTGGCACACACACACACACACACTCTCCTCTGAGTGCCAGCCCAGTGCCATCTGTACTGGTACTGCTGTCTATCTTCTGCCTAACTCCCAGCCTCTATGAAAGCCCACTGCGCAGATAGCACAAGAGTGTTTGTTTCTATGTGTGTGTTAACCTTACAGCTACACACCATCTCTCCCACACTGGACTTCATCACTACTGGAGAAAAAACAGCATGACCCCTTTTTGAAATACTCCGTCAGAGAAGCAGACGGCATGAGAGCAGAGTGTCTCGGGTATGTGAGCAGGTGAGGAGGCTTTCTGCGCACGTCTCTGTGTGCCGTGTAGTGTCTGGGATGATGCATCACTAAAACATACAGCAGCACAAAGTCAGGGCTGAATCCCACACTGCTGCAGGGTACGGTCTGTTCCTGATACAAGTCTCCAGACATAAATAAAAGAAACCAGCACATGCAGCTCTCTCAATGTATGTGTGCATGCCCCTGCGTGTGTGTGAAAATGAGCCCACATGTCACATCGAGGTCAGTCAGTCATTATTAATGACCACTATCATAACCATGTTTTTGCACTACACAAATCAAAATGTCAAGGCCATAAATAATCATTGGTAATAATTTTCAGATCTTTTACAGATTATTAAACTTATAAATATTGAAAATTATGCCGTATCTTGCTTTATTAATGCCATTTAGGTTGTAGAAATCCACCGCATGACATAGGCTTTGTATTTTTAGCTAGCCTTTTAGTTAAACGGGAGACTAGTGTAACTTTGAGAGAAATACACGTATACTTTTTCTTGCTGATTGTAAGATACGAAAATGGACACAAAACTCATCTTCTGTAAATATGAAACTACATTGAGCTGTTGGTTAGCTTAGCTTAGCAAAATGACTATAAACAGCTAGCTTGGCTTAGTCAAACTGTTAAAAACCACCCAATAAGCATTTTAAAAGCTTGTGAATTACCATGTTATAATTTATCATTTAATTCATACGGAAAAAACTTGTAAAAAACACAATTATTCATTTGATTGGGTTAGAAGTAGGACCACTTTGGCTATCAATAGTTGACAGGCAGCTAGCGGAAGCTCCACAAAGCTAACGTTCCCTGACAAAAAAAACCCACACATGATATTTTACATTCATTTTTTTGGACAAATTAAAACTAGATAAAACATGTCAATAAATGAGCTTTATATGTGCTGGAAGGCAGATGTGTTACATTTTGAAAGAGCCAGGCTAGCTGCTTTTAGCATAAAGAGCTAAGCTAACCGGAGGGGATTTTCACAGCAAAAACTCTTGGTAAAAACCAAATTTAGCCTATTTTCCAAAATATTAACAATTTCTTCAATATTAAGCTTGTTTTTGTACGGATTTCTGGGCCAAATGTCCTGTAGTATATAAGTTGTCAAACAGCTATGAGAGAGTATCCTTGATGAATTAAGAAGGACCGGGTAAGTGCGAAGCAGAAGGAGGATTTTCTACAACCTGGCAGCCCAAAAGTAGCTCTCATTACTGATTTCCACAGCTTCGGTAGATGATTTATTACTGCGTTAAAACTCGATGTATAAAGTACATATTGAGCACCAGTGACCAACTTATATTACAGAGATGTTTTCTGCCACTGGACCTAAAGTGACAGGTGTCATTGACCTGGGGGATAACTTCCTCAAAATCCCATATGTTCTCCACCAGACCAACTTCAATCAAAAGAGGTGTTACACTGGCCAGCGAATGATCACCAATTTAAACTGGAAGTAAATCCGAACAAGCTCATAGCTTGTGGCCGGCTGAGCACTTCAAACACGTCTTTAGGGGTACGACACATAGTAAAATGCATAGTATACATACCTTGGCATGGGACGTTGGTATTCTGGTCAGCAGCAGGAATTGAAACATTCCTAGAATAACTTGAAGCATAATCCCCATTGTGCAGGAGTCCAAGGGGCACGCAAAAAAAATATTTTTTGGACCAATCCAAAAAAAGAAGGTCCGGCCGTGTCCTTCCTTCAGCTCTGTGTCCGATTGAAGACGCAGAAATCCCGCTTCATTCTCCTGTCTCCCTTCCCTGAAAGGACAGCCAGGGTGGCATCCTCTCTGTTGGAATAATAACTTTATCTTGGTGCATTTGAGTCTAAATGATTGTCTAAATCACTCCAGGGGCCAGTTCCCAACCTAAACTCTGATGATACTTTGTGATAATAATTAGTAGAACAGAGGCTGTTGTCCTATAATAACCCTCCCTCCAGTTATTTTAACATGTACACAGTAGTAAGTGATAGTAATTCAAAATCTGCCAGAGTCAACCTGACCTTAAGGTCCTGATATTTGGGTGAGACTTATTTAAACTTTAAGTGACGCCTCCTTACATGTATTTCAGGGCAGAATCAGTCCATTGGTCTTGGTCCCATGAAACCGGTCTGGGGGTTCGGGGTGGCGTGACTGGAGGATCATCCAGACTCCCGCTGAAACGTGCTGCGATCATTAAATCCTCTGTGTGCCAGAACAAAATCATCATCCAGATGTAGGACGTTTTATCCCGTAAAGATCCGTCGCTGTGAACCGACGTGCCGCATATCCCTCTCTCCGGCTCGGTCACACTCTGTCGCTCCGTCTGAAAATGTGACGTTTCATCTCCAGGCGCATCTTCGCGTTTTTTATCCTCTTATAAACATGGCCAGAATAACATCCTGCACTGACATGGCAGCGCCGCTCCAACAGAGCAGCAGACAGACAGACACAGACAGGTCTGGAGAGGTATCAGTCCTCATTAGTTTAGTGATCGTTTCCTCATTTCCTTTGCCCTTGAGACGCACGCAGCGTAACCATTGCGCTGCCAACTTTTTGCAAACGGGACACGCGCACTGAGTACAGGTGCAGCGTCTCTATTGGTCCTAAAGTGGGGGGTCAGGGGGCCTCCAGGGGCCCCTTTCGTATGGGGAGCGGGGCTTCAGGTGCCACGAGGACACTAAGGTCTTGTCCTCTGGTTTGTTAGTGAACCTAAGGAGTTTTTGTTAAGTTACAGGGCTAAAATGCAACATGTTTTGTTCGTATTTAAAGATCAGAAAACAATTGGCCGAATAATGGATGCAACAGCTGACTGAAATATGGAAGTTTTGATCATTTGTGACAAAATTTCACAGGTTCCTTTCCCTTCCTTCCTACGGGGTCTCTTATTCCCAGTAATAGGAGACCTGGTTTTGACCACGAACATAACACTTTGGTTTTGGACTGTTGTGGTCATCTTGAAACTGTGGTTGGATTTCATCCTACTTTTTACATTTTATAGACCAAAACAGTTAGTCATGAAACTAATTATTTATCAGGCCTAATTAAATTAACCGTTAGTTGCCATCATAGTGTGTGTGGTAGCAGCTACATGTGAGTTTTGTTCTTTTTTGACTGTATTCTGGCAGCATAAAGAAGAAAGAAGCTCATTTTGTTAACTTGTTTGTTTATGAGTCTGTAATTTCTCAATAAGCCCTCTTGTAAATTTCAAAGGAACTTTTATCTCAATGGCTTTTGATTTGGGTATACGGTAATTATATGCAAAAAAGAAACAAGTTGAGTTTCAAAGAAACACTTGTACAGCAGGTAAAGTGTTGTTGTCAGTGCACAGAAGATCAGTCCAGGTAAACCATCTGACGGAGAATAAAGTGTCCGATAATCAAGAGTGTAAATATTTACCTCAGTTTTAATTCATCATTTTTTTTCCAGAACACTCTTCTGGAAATAAACAATAAACTCCACACACTACAACTAAACTATGACTTAAATCGGTGAAATATTGTGTTTGAATGCCTTTTTCACAGCAGACAATTTGACTTTCCATAGTGAGGGAACCTGTTAAGTATTGTAGCTACATGTGTGTGTATGTGTGTGTAAGCATGTGGACAGCAGAATCTCAGTCACTGTGGTGTGTTTGGGTTATGACGAGGCACTCACACGCCACATGAGGGTGAGGGTGTCTGTAAGCTGTGCATGTATGGATGTGTTATCTCCCGCTGAAGGCTCAGGACGGGGGCCGCTGCTGACAACAAGACAGGGAGAGGGAAAGGCACAATATCTTCTCTTCAAGCACATTTCATGTGGTGGTTCTGTGAAGTTCACTTTATACTTTACTTTAAATGAAACTAGGAAACCAGCCTCTTTTCCATGATGTCACAGCAAACAAATAGAGCACACAGGATGCTCTTATGAAATGTTTCATAACTTTCATGTGAATGTAAATATGCAAATAAACAGTCTGTGTACTGTATCTGTTACGTCGGATTTCAGTTACTGACATCTGCAGCTCAAAATGTTAGATTAGAGGTTTCAAGAGCAGTTAGAAATCACCAAATCTGACCGCTTAGACAATGGAAAATAAAGTCCTGAATTCAGAAGGCAGGCAGATAAATAATTATCCAATCACAACTGTACTGACTCATCTGTGTGGTTGCTCATTAAAAGGAAACTGTCTGAATGCCTCTTGCTAACTCTGCCAATCAGAATAAATTAAATTCACTGTAAAAACATATCACTGAATTAGTTAATAATAAATTTCATGGTTCTTATTCGTCCAAAAGAATATTAAATGTATCGGTAGTTTTTAGGGCATAATCAAGGACAAGAAAATGTTTAAAATGCAGTGTGCGGAGTCTGTTGTGTATTAAAATACCAGAACCACAGCATGTGTGAAAGAGAGACGAAACAAAGGGAAAGTAATGATTGATGCTAACAAGTTGATCTTTTAATGGTCTGGTCTGCTGTGAAGCAGTCATAAAAAGGAAAACAACAACAATCTCTAATATCTAAAAACTGAAAGGCAAAATGGTAAATGTTGGTTCTGCATGGTGAAAGATAAACGTATTTATGAACCACCTTTACATTCAGCCTGACAAAAAATAAATTACTTAAGAGTCCCTTTTGTCTAGTCATGACTTTGAGCTTCATCAATTCCTTCTCGTAACACACAGGCTCAACAGAGGGGACAATGAGGAGTTCAGATCCATAACTATGATTAGTAAACACGCAGAGTAATGAGTTTCATTGGAAAACCATTGTTTGAGTAACTTTTGACTTTGCAGGTGTCATACTACATCCTCCTCAATCGTCCCCTGGAATTATGGAGCCTCCAATGTTATTATTATTATCCATACGAGTTCCTTTCAGCAGGAAACATATTGGCATTACAGTTAGTCTGCCTCCTGTATGAAACATCAGCTGGCATTGATTCACCGCTATCAAGAGGCTGAGGACCATAAATAACACGCTCCTGTAAGTTCACACGAGGCGGTTCACAGTGTTCATTTTGGCTCTGAGAGGTTTGTGTACATAATGTGACTGGATCCCTTTGACCGTCGCATCACTTCAAATATTCAACAACAACCTATAACTGCTTCCACAGTCTACACTTACAGTTCAGCTTGGGCATGAAGAAACACATGACCAGATGAAACCAGTAATGTGTCCGTCTTCAAGTCCTTGTCTTCACGACTGAGGTCAAACTCGGCTGCATCTTCAAATACGTCAGAAAAACTTTAAAATCCTAAAACTTGTGCCACGTTCTATCTGCCGGCAGTTCAAACCCTGTCATCACTGAGTTGGAGACTTTCCTACTTGTCCTCTCCACTGTTGCGAATTTTGTATTTCTCCAGAAACTCAGCATGTTTCTGCCGCAGGATTTCTGTCTGTTTCTTAAAACCGTTGACTCTGCAAAATAGCACAAAAGACAAATTCAGAAAATAATACACAGATTTATTTGTACATTAAATGTTTCAAAACTTAAGACAAATGAATAAAAGAGGTTCTTGAACTCACCTGGCCCTCTCTTTGGATTCATTATAAATCTCTGTGATGACTCGATCCTTCTCGTCCATGTAGTTATTGTGAACTTCTTCCAGTTTCCTGAAGGAGTCGAAGCAAACACTTGAGTTAACTTTGCTTAACCTAAAACCTTGTCCCTCAGCAGGAAGCTCCCAGTCGTATTTATGAGTTTGCTCAGCTGTTAAAACAGCTCGACAGATCATAAAGACGTGAATCTCCACAAACAGAAGTGGCACAGAGTCAATGTGTAAAAACAAACACGAGGCCACTAGTTGGGAGGTTGTGCCAAGACACATGGCACTGAGACATGTGCAGATGGATGTGAACGTGCAGCAGAGAAAACTGTAATTTGTTTTGACATACATACAAGGTGATAAAAATGTACAGAAAAACAGAAAAGAGGATGTGACAGTTTTTTTTTACCGGAAGAAGATGACGTGTGCTCCGACGCTGAGCAACATGGTAATGATGCAGTAGCCCACCAGGCGGTAGTTCTTCCTCCTTCTCCTCTCCCACTCCTCTGCCGTCGTCTCCTGTGTTTGAGACTGACGAAACTGCTCCCAGTAACGCATGCTCTCCTGGTGATCCGTACTGATGGTAAGGTAGAAGGATTGTGATTGGATGGTGAAATCAAAAGCAAGCAGGGGTCGGATGTTAAAAACAGACTAAGCTGAAGCCGTAATGAGGCTGAGACAATCATTAAGTAATACATTTATATAAACTATGAAGAACAAGAACATTTTTCCTGTTCTGATTCTTCCACTTGAATACTGGGAGACAGTGGTTTAAGTGGTTTACAGGGATATACAAAATAAAATAAATCATTTGGCCAAAGACTGGTTAATTCTTTGTGCAGAAACGTTGCCAAAAGCACAATTTGTATACTTGTGCATATGGTTGGAGAAAACCTGAAGCATCAAACTCTGCAGCACCTGCATCAAGTGTTCTTTTGAAATATACATCAACAAATTCTGGACAAAAATAGTTTTTATTATTTGAGAAAGTGGAGATGAATTCTGCAGTGTTTGAAGTGTCAGTTATTCAGAAAAACAATCAAAGAGGGCCAAAGTTTTCAAATTAAAACCATGTCAGCCAGTTGTCCCCCCCCCGCACACTAATAGTGTTAGAGAGTGTGGAGGAAGGCCAGGTTACATAAGACGTACGAGCGTGCTCGAGCTGACAGATTGCATCTTCACCTGGCTCTGTAGCTGGTGTGACTGGAGGTAGATCTGAAGGCCTGGCCCCCACCATACGGACGTCTGATTTTGAAGTCGTACTCCTTCCTGCTCATGTCCTTGCTCAGCACCCTGTAGGCCTCGTTCAGCTCCACAAACTGGTTGTGCAGCGCTGGGTTGGATGGGTCGCTATCTGGGTGTAGCTGCATGATGAGAGGATCAGTAACATTAATGAGGTCTACTGACCAAAAGCAACCAACAAACCAAGAGTTACTCTGGTGCAGGCATGTGCTGCTGGATTTTAAATTATTGTTAGTTTTTCTGCAGGCAGATGCACGGTCTGAACTCATAACCTCGTTTTTTCTCTAAAGGATGAGTTGTCTGTCTCACCCTTCACTTCTGCCAGAATCACAAGGTAAATACACATGCACATCCTTATTTACACTGGGAGCCACAACATGAAAACAAACAGCCAGGAAGCCCACTGTGGGAACAGGTCAGAGATAAAAACTAGGCTGTGAAAGGCTGCCCTCATGTGGCCACACTTATTCTTCAAGCAAGCACACAGCCTGTTAAAACTGAGCAAGATACCTTCTTAGATTTGTCAAAAAAGGCATGTTTAATTTCCTCCAAACTGGCATCAGACTTGACTCCCAGGAGATCATAGTAGTTCACCGCTTTTCTGTAGCAGGAGAGAAAAATCAAACAGGGATTTAGTTTTTCTTAACACGGTCAAAGTTGTGTCAGTGATTCTGTTTAAATTCAACATACAAACACACACAAATATTCATCTATAAACACACAGTGTACCTGTGTGCATAGCTCTGTGAGAGCAGCCGCAGCCCACTCTTGCAGCACCAAAGACAACTCTGACATAGACGCAGCTGAGCCTCCAACTGCATGATGGGAAATTTCTGAGGTTCCACACAGACAACCTGTACAGAGAGGACAGGTGTTAACATGAGTAAATCTACTTCTGCTGAAAGATTATCTGGTGTTTTAATGACACTTGAGGCCAGTTGATTAGTTTAGTATTGTTTCAACTAGTCATTTAAAGGTACCACAATGGGAACACATTGCCAAACAGATATTGCGACAGGCAAAAATGCGATTGTTCTTTTGTCTCATTTTAATTGTGAATACTCTAGTTATACTACTTACAACTTGGTATGAATATGTTTATAGCATATCTAAATCATAACACAGAAATGGTTGCACATAAATCTTCTCATCTAAATCATCTGAAGCATTGGCAACAGGATTTCAATCAACAATAAAATACATTTTTTAGTGACCATAAATCTACCATATGAGGGATATGTGAAATAATTACATATATGACAGCTGGATATGTCATTGACAGATCCTGCATAATTATGGTGTTGCCAGATCATTTAGCTTTATAACATATTGAGTTTAAATCAAGCTGTTGTTGATTTACATGTTATGCACATCTTTCCTGCCTTTACCTTTCAGTGTGTTTCCATTGAAAAAGATGCTGTCAGCAGTTGTCCCTCAGTAGTTGACACGTGACCTGACTTAGGACAACAACAGAGGACGAGGTGAGTGAAATATTTTAGGAAAAGGACTTTAACGTGAACAAACCAACACTGCCTACCAACCCCAGCACCTCTCTCGTGATCTGCTAAGACATAAAACTTATGATTCACACAGGCATCGTGCAGCTTTGTTCTTGGGGGCGTGTTGGCTCTGTGCTGTCTGAACAAACTAGTTTTACACACTTTTAAATAAAAAATAGTTACCTTCATCAGCTATACCATCAGCTAGAGTTACTGTCGGGTTTGCACATTAATCCTGGTATAAAACAAAGAGTATAAAAAGGAGCAAATGTTGTCAGTGTGTTTCCAGTAGGAACACTTTGTTCTGCTACCTGAGCAGCTGAGCTAACGCTAGCCGTCTTTTACTTCTGTCAGCTAATAAGCATCTAATTCATCTAAAGTGTGTTTAGTCAGATATGGAGAAGAAACGTTCACCAATGCTACAAAATTTGAGCGAGAATAAAGCCAACGTTTGAAGAAAAGTGACATACCAGTTGGCCTCTGTTTCATAACAGTAACTAGCTGTACTGTCCTGGGCGGTTGCATAAACTCTGCGGAGTCAAGCTAGCAAGAGTACAACCGGAAGACGATCATGTCAGCGCTTTAAAACTAATGAAAGGGAAACATGCAAAGTCTCTCCTCAGAGCTGATAATGCAATGAAAATAAGTGATGACCTCTAATGAACTCACTGGACAAGAATGTACTTAGAATTTTTATTTACTTTTAATGTATTTATTATTATTATTATTATTATTATTATTATTATTTAGTGGTATTATCTATTTATATTTCCTTTTATTTAATTATTTGTTATTTATTTATTTATTACTTTAATTATTTTTTCTTTGAAATTTTATTATGAAATATATATATATAAAAATAATATATTTTCTATTACTGTGCCTTGTTAAGAAAAGGATGTTCACTTTTGTATTTCCATGCTATAACGTATTGATTTAATGATTAATGATTGACTAAAATAAATGATAATTTTCAATAAAATAAATATAACACGTTTATTTTCTTTGGCAAAATAATATATTTACACTGGTAGTTTCTTTGTTGATTTAGTACATTACAGTCAATGTCAATGACTGTATGCTTGCAAAGCATTTCCATGGGCTTTTATTTTGACTATAACCGGAAGTTATTGTTGGTTCGAGGCGGCTTTACACAACCCAAACACGGCGCTGCACGTGTTTTCTCACGATTTTAACCCTTTCGTTGCCTTTTTTTATATACAGAGGTGTATTCACACAATTTCCTGAAACTCACCTTTGCATTGTGGATATAACAAATCTCATGTAGAGTTAAAAAAAAAAAAAAAAAACTAATTTGTTTGCATAAACCCTTTTACGCAGCTGTCAGTTGAGTATTTCTGATGAGGCATGTTCTTTATACAGTCAGAGTATGGACTGCTGCTCAGAGAGAAACCTGCAGTTTGGACACTTGGTCACTGGGTGGCGATAATGAGCACTATTTACCAAACGTCAAAAAGGAGGAAGAAACTATAATCTGCACTTTTGACTTCTTCCTACCCAAGTGCTCTGCATCTATCCAGGAAGGTAAATTCAAACTCCTATATTTTTTGATACAAGTTTAACAGTGCTGTTAGTTGTCCAGGTTACAGTAGTACAAAAGAGTGTAGGCTTTATTTTTTAACTAATAGATAATTTGTGATTCGTCTTAGTCTATGGTCCCCGTGTCTGCTGCAGGATGAATTCAAAGTTGTCGTCACGTAAATTGTCAAGTATGGGATCTGTAAACAGAACAGTTTACAAGATTTAGTCTATCTCAAGTTACTAATAGCATTAGCATAGCATCATTTCCGTGGTCCATGGAATTATGTGCACTAGACTGCATATAATAAACGTCATCGATTCATTTTTGTCTCATTTTGGCTCTTTTTACAGAACTTAATAGCTCTTGTTGGTAATACGTAAGCTTTCAAAAGGTGTATGATCTATTTATATATAATTTATTAAACGTATAATAAACGGTAACCAACCTGCTGCTGCCTCGTGGAGTAACACCTAAAAACATATTCAACAATGATTAATCCTTTGTGAGTGTTCACTCCTACTAGTCTATTTAGTCTGTGTTGCAAAATTGCCAGTAAAGAAAAGCAGCCAAACATTGTTGATTTTATAACTATTTGATAACCTGCTCACTCTTTGACAGATAATCAAGCTCATGTCCTGATACCAACGCTGACACGACGCTGACTGATTCACAAATAGAATAAAGGTTTCACAAATCAGAGACTGTGTTATAATGAATGTTTATCCTCTGTAGGATAATCCAGTCCAGATTTGAGAAGTCTAGGTACAGTGGTTTTTGATCTGGACGTGGTCTAATGTGGTCTATATGCTGAAAAAACAGGGAAATGTGCCTTTATTGCATTTTCACAAATAGAATAAAGGTTTCACAAATCAGAGACTGTGTTATAATGAATCTTCAGGGTCTGTAGATTAATCCAGTCCAGATTTGAGAAGTCTAGGTACAGTGGTTTTTGATCTGGACCTGGTCTAATGAGGTCTAGGTATTAAACAAAAACGGTGAAATCTCCCCTATAGCATTTTCACAAATAAAATAAAAGTTTCACAAATACAATAGTGGGTGTCAGGCAAAGTTAATGTCTTACCTTAAGTGTCTAAAATGTTTTCACATCAAGAAGTGTCACAAAAAGACAGACAATCAGTGGACAAACAGTCGCACTGCACATTAAGTTAATTTCCCCTGAACTTTCCCCTTAAGTGCCGTATCGGAAGCTGGCGAATCAGATGCTAACTTTAACGTCGTAACGCTGACACTTTTAAATGCCCTGCTCTGTTATTCTGGTTAGACCTGTGCTTAGATTGATTCTCAAACTTTCTTTGTGTCACCAAACCTCACCTAAAATATATAATGATAAAGAAAGGTAAGAGATGACAAACAAAGCAAGCTGGAGAGTTAAAAAAAAACAACAACAAAAAACCATTTTGTTTGATAATAGCCTACTGCTCATAATTACTGGACATTTAGGCTAACCATTCAATAGATGACTCAACTTGATGAATTGTGTTGGCTGGCTGTGACCGTGTGTGTTCTTGGCGTTTCTGTTTGTTTATGAGTGGTGGGGTTGTTCATACTGAATAAGTATACTGTTGACCTGACCAGTTATTTTCAGAGTTAGCTCTTAAAAACACATGCTTTAGTTTCTGTAGCTTTCCTGTGCGTTTTGTTTCCTAAAAGAATTATTAACTCTTAGTTTGGACTTTAGACATGAGGATCACGGGACTGCAGCAGTGTGAGAGACGTTCCCATAAAAAATATAGAGAAAAGTTTAAAGAAAATAGTAGGCCTACATAAATGAATACATTTAAGGACATAAATATATGGAAATGGGAAAGGGAAAATAATACAGATAAAAAAAAATATGTAAATGAATACATTCATTTAGAGATGCATTAAAAGCAACAAAAAAATATTTTTTGGCATATTTATTGTTGTACTAATTAATTTGTAATTTAATTGATGATTGCAGCTCCCATCTTCCACAGCGAGGAGATAAATGAAGAACACAGTAATAACCTGCAGTCAGTGACAGCTGATGGACTCTGAGGTGTCAGTGCTGCTGCACTGTGCAGCCTGGAGGGGGCTGGTGGAGTCTCAGGTACAGGCGGAGCTCTCTGACAGGTAGGAACATAAACCAGGCCTCTGAAACTTGTTCTACCTTCCAACACAATTTATTTAGAAAGAGTTTTATAAAGCCTTATAAATGTATCGTACTGTCTTATAAATGTGCTTAGAATTCATATAATCGTGACTTTATAAGAAGGTATGGCAGGTCAAGTTGCCCCTGTAAAATACTTAATAGTAAGACTTGAGACTAATCAGAAACAATACAGTGGCTAATACTTATCTTATCATGCTGAATAAAATCGTTTGGCTCAACAGTTTGTCAATGGGCAAAAAGTAATTATAGTGACGTGAACATTTTGTTTTACAGATTCAACAGGCAGATAGATCTGAGTCTGGAGCGTCAAATAGAGGAGGTGTGGGCAGAGCGAGTGTCCAAGGAGCCGTGGCTTTTCAACGGGTCCAAATTCAGACTGCACTCTTTCTGCTTGGCCTCGCCTGCATGTGACTCATCCTCCTCTGTGTCTCCTAAACACCAATCCTGCAATCCCTACATCCCTGTATCAAATTGTTCAGAGGGTCAGGAGGAGGAATTACAAAACAGCAGACAACAAAGAACAGAGGAGAACTTGTGTACAGAGCTGAACAGTTTGGAGAAAATAAGCAGATGTGTAAATCAGGGTGAAATCAATCAGACAGCCACTGCATTGACACCAGCCTTGTCTGATAAGAGGGTTACACAGCTCACAGAAGAGCCAGAAGCCAGGCCGCTCCTCACTCTAAGACTGGGTCTGACCTGCTACAAGGACTACCTGGGAACAAACTGGTCGAGTCGAGCGGCAGAGCTGCGTCGGCTGGGAGAGGCCGAGTTCGGTGATCCCCTGGCGCTGCTGGCTCAGCCTCTGGGTGTGGGCGGAGTCCTGTGTACAGGCGACGGACAGGTGGTGCTGATCAGGAGGAGCCAGAAGGTGGCAGAGGCCGGTGGGCTCCTGGACATCCCCGGAGGTCACCCAGAGCCAAAGGTAAGGAGGAATGAAGTGGATGATGTGGCACCAATATGCATGATGTGTTGTTTTATATCACGGCTGCCCTCCTCAGGTGGTGTGTGAGCGTCTGGGCCGGGCGGTGTGTGAGGAGCAGATCAGTGTGGACATGATGACGCAGAGAGCTGTCATCTCAGAACTCTTCTCGTCTGTGTGCGCAGAGATCAGAGACGAGGTGGGTCAATCTGCCAATGTAATTCCTCAAATAACTCAAGAGGCATATAGGTAGTTTATAATTAAATATTGGGGTTTCAGCTATGTAATATTAATAAATTAACATGTTTTTTCAAAGTAATTCAAAGAAAATGTCTCTTGAACCCCTCAGTCAGGGTTTGAACAAACCAACAAAGATTAAGAACAGATGGTCACAACTACGATCTGTGAAAGTCACTTTAAAGTTATTTGGAAACTACATCTTTAACAATAAAACTCTTACTTGCTTCATCCCGTCTTCCCTCTGTGCGTCTGTAGGTGAATATTCCTCTGAGCTCCCTCGGAGAACCAGTCCTAATGGGCGTCGCTCTGAATCACACCAGCGCTGGCAGGCCGAGTGCCGAGTTTTACGTCAGGTACTCATGACTACAATGTTTTATCAGTGGCTTGAACACAAACTTTTTTGATTGAATGTGTTCTAGAACGATCCACTGGTAAGCAGGATCAGGGGCTGCAAATAAGCATTCCTTTTTTAATGTAACAATGTTTATCATTACAAATATGGTGGAATGAGAATAGGCTGAAGACCCAGCTCTTTCATGAACACCTCTGCACTTAATGATATTAATACTAATGTAAGGATGAGGATGTTGTTGATGTTGATTAGGATAGTCATTATGATGACTATATCGACCGTGTTGATGTCGTTGATGATGATATACCGGGAAAAAAAGCACTTGAAGCCGTTTTTTGGTGCTTACTTTGTTCCTTCTTGTCTTGATCCTTGCTTGTGTTGTATTAACTCTCAGATGTGCGTCGCTTTGGACAAAAGCATCTGCTAAATGAAATTGTAACATTGTAACAAATATTAAAGCTGGGTTCTGCAACTTTTTAAGTAAACAAAAAGAGTAAGCTAGATTTGAAATTTCAAAGCCACTCCCCCAAAAATTCATGACAGGGTTTTATCTCAATCATCTCTGTGTCCTTAGCTGCTCGTTGACATCAGATGAAGTCAGAAAGCTGTACTGGAAAGGAGGAGCAGAGGCCAACGAGTCTACAGATGTCATCTTCCTCAGCAGAGAGGTCAGTAATCTACAGTTACACATGCATAGTTATGTGAAGAGAAGAAGAATGAGCCCTTCTTGTTTTGGCAGTTGCACAGGTTAAAAAGTACTGTAGATAATATGTAGATACAAGTTATGCTTCAAATGATATCTCAAAACACCACAGAAACATCTAGAACATCTAAAACATCTTTTACAAATATGAACGTAGTTGTCTCTGAAATTTGCAGGATGTGTTGCAGCTGGACGGACGCAGCCCTCTGTGGTCCGAGCTGTGTCCTTCAGCTAAAGGAGCCGTGCTGCTTTATCAGACGGTGAAGCCTGACGGAGAGTGAGGCCCGAGCAGGGGACGGGACACATCAGGGACTGGACCCACATGATCAAATGTAACAAACTCAAGGAGAAATATTTCATTACAATTCAGGGATTTATTACTCTGTCTTTTAGCACTCTCTGACCAATGCTGGTGCTAAAACTGTGCAAAATGCTGTATATTTAAAATCATTTCTACACTGTACAGGAAACAATGGTCAAATTTAAAAAATATTTTGAATAAAATTGTAAAAAAAAATGACCTGGTTTACAGCGTAAACATTATTAAAAATATCAAACGGATTATCTCTGCTGAAGATTACTTGCTGATGAACTGCAATCATCTCTCTTGTGTTTAAAATTAGCAGCATTAATAGAATGTTTTTTCCTTGTACACGCACGCACGCACGCACGCACGCACGCACGCACGCACGCACGCACGCACGCACGCACGCACGCACGCACACACACACGCACACACACACACGCACACACACACACAAACAATGCAGTGGCATCCGTTTCCTCTCGCTGCAGGTTTCTTCTTCAGTAACCTTTGTACCCACTGTCCCCAAAGTCTCTGTAGTAGAAGCTCTGGTCCTGATAGGTCACATCCCACTGAAAAGAAAACACAAAATGACAATAACATATAGTTTACCGTTTAAAATCTAGTTAAGGCGTCTGTTGCTGTGTTTCACGGCTGTCATTTAGATATTTAAAAACCCGAAATATTTATCTGTAAAAAAAAAAAAAGCTGCATGCTCAATGTTGGCCAAAAACAAGCACAAGTAAGACACACCAAAGAAGGTGTCAGTGTATGCAATACTGACAAACAGTCCCTCAGAATCAAAGTTTCTCATACAGTAAGGAAACAGAATGACAGCAAGGTAATTAACTCATTTGAAGTCTGTCAAAAAAGCAAACTCCTCAGATCAGGGGTCGGGTAACAGATCAACCTCAGAACACTATTTATCTGTGTTTTCTTCAACAAGATTTTCCAAGTCCTTCACCTAAATCTGTGACTTTAATCAGAGAATTTTAGAGCTTTTTTGTCACTTCTGTCTTGTAAATTCATGGCACTATTGATGGTGTTTCATTCATAAGATTACACATTATGAAACATAACTCATAGAAATTCATACAAATATTCAACCTGCAGTAGCATTCAGGTGATTTTGGTCAACAGTTTTAAACCTGAAACTGCAGATAAGTTCATGTCAAAGCAACAGCCCTGAATGAACAGCTGCCGAACACTCACATATGTCGGCTGCTGCCTCCATGTCTTCATGTTCATGTCCTTCCACCCTACAAAAACAAAAATGAAATCAACTAATATACTAAAATTTCAAGTCTCTAAAAATACTCCATTTCTCACACTGACCATAATGTCCAGTCCACTGGGTCCTACGTAAGGGTGGAGGGCCAGGACCGTAGGGTCTTTTCCCGTGTAGTCTGGGTTTCTTCTTCTCCTGTTTGGGGATGGCGGGCAGCAGTCTGCGAGACTTGTCTTTATACTCCTGCAGGAGCATCTGCGCCTGTTCCTGAGGCAGCTCCACATACAGCAGCTCCTCCAGCAGGTCACTCTGCAGCTCTGGAAGACTGCAGCTCACTGGAGAGAAGAAGGAAGGTTAGCATTTGATGTTCATCCTCATATGATTTAACTTTATTATAGTCTCAGCATTAGCAAAGATTGTTATGAAGCCTTTAAGCATTTCATATGGAATTACAATAAAGCAATAAAGGGAAAATAAAAGCTGTGTCTGTCAAAGGGAGGTTGGCTAAATAAAGAGTAATGTTTGAACTTAAATATTATTTAACTTAATGTAGAAACGCCTTTCAAATCAACTGCTAAAACTGGTTTAATCCAGGGCACTGTGATGGTCCTGAAGTCTCTTTTTTGTCACTAAGACATAAGTCACACCTTGCAATTTGAGCAGGGAGGTCTCGGGGATCTGCTCCCTGTCACTCATTTGATGCTGGGACAGTCGTCTTCTCCACTCTTCCGCTGAGGGAAAGACCACCACCACTCTGCGCCTGAAGCCTGTAAACAGCTGCAGCTTGTGACGCCGTGCAGAGAAGAGGATGTTGCACTGGAAAGAAAGAGATGACAGAGACTTTGGTGAGACAACAATCCTCAGCATGGTGGCTCTCATAAACACTTTTTGTACCAACCCAAACTAGTTCACCCCAAGCATACTGACGCCTTTAGAAGAAGTAATATTGTTTTTAGAAGTGAAGCGCTACCTGGTCGAGGATATAGTTGCCAGGAGTCTGAGCAGCCACCTTGATCAATTCAGTGAGACACTGAGACGCCTGCTGCAGCCTGCTCTCCCTCTGTCCACCACTCTACACACAGAGACACAAATACACACAGTGGACCATTTTTGATCAGCTGGTCAGAAAGTGAACATCATGCCTGAATGTCAAAATTAAATTGAGAGTGAAAACTGGAGGTTTGACTGACAATCATACATGCGAGCAGCTCCTCTGTGCCCAGCAGCCTGTACTGTTTCTCTGGATGCTGCTTCATGTGAGTCCGGGCCCAGCAGCTCTTCCCAGAACCAGGAAGACCAACCATCAACAACACCTGGAGGGAGGGAGAGAAAGATTCAAATGAAACAAGTTGTAAGGACTTATTTTATCCTGCATTAAAACAAACTTTTCCTTCAGAGCTACAATGAGGTTGTTTAAAAGCCTAAGCAACTAATGGATGGATTAACATGAAATTTGGTAAAACATTCATGTAGAAATTTTAGTTTCTCCATCCAGCTGAAAGCCCAGCTACTGTGTCTCACCTCACAATGTGCCCTGACAGTAGGACTCAATGTGTTGCGCACCCTCTGCCCAGAAGAAAGAGCTGCCATCGGTGTAAACCCTGGAGGGCTGGGGTACCAGGGAGGAGTCGTGGGGTCCAGGTGGAGTCTGACTGAACAGCTCTTACAGAGGACGTGAGGGAACAGAGCACCGCCCCGCAGCACGGAGGGACTCAGGGAAAAAGCTACACCCATGTAACGACCATTCTTATGGAAGGAGAGCTCAACAGCACCGTCTGTGGAGAATGACTGTCAACACACACAGTTCAGATTAGAAAAAGAAGAAATGTATGCCAACTCAAAACTAGACATGTCACAAAAAACAGCAAGACGGTAAAGTTTCAAAGACTTAGAATAAAAGAAGAAATAAACATAAATATGTCGCTCACAGCGTAACAGCCAATGATATCTCCCTCTGAGGAGGGTTCTCCAAAGTCTTCCTCCTTCCCACCTGACACTTTTCTACCACACCCGTCATAAGCAAAAGAGACCTCATCTTCTCCTGTTATGAGACAAATAGAAAGCCAGAGGGACAGAGAAGCAACAGAGCTTAATAACATCTCTTAAAAAAAAAGGTAAATATGTTGAAATTAATTCTCCAGGAAAAGAATGAACCTAATATTTACCCAGCAGGAGAGAGCTGTTTGCCATTGACCAGCCGACTCTCAGGCCGTAAGAGTCCTTGTCTGCGTGTTTCCCCAGCTGTGTAGTACACAGCCTTCTCTCTAGCCTCACCTCAAAGCCCACCCTGCCTTGCAGGACCCCGTGAGTTAGCCTGCAGCCTGACCAAAGCAAGGGGAATCTTTCCCAGAATCGCGGCTGGCCATATGCACTATCAGGACCAACCTCAAAGTGGAGGTGACTGTTATCTGTGTTAACAACAAGGACAGTCAAGTTATAAACGTTATATGCCTCTGTAAAGCTCTTATGGCATGACATTAAATTCAAGAAACTGTATGTTCTGCCTTTATTTTTGCAACAAAACTACAAAACCATGGTTCAAGGTTTGTTTCATGTTTCTTCACCAGAAAGGTGATGAGTGTAATTCAGGGACTTACATGGATCTAGTCTGACTTTATCTTCATCTTCCTCCTCTGCCTCCTCTCTGTCCAATGGAGGTTGTGGTGGTTTAGCTCTGGTTGACAGGAGACAGAGACAGAAGACCACTTTATAAGACCGTTTTCACAAAGGTCAGATGAAAAAAAGTCAAAGTTAGGGTTTGGGCAGGATATGTGGCAAAACAATGAGTTTAATAACAAAAAAGAAATCAAGCTTTCCCAACCTTTTGTATCGTATCTCCTCTTTGAAGTCATAGAAAGCTCTTCCCCTGCCCCTCTCCTCTGATGAATGACTTCTCTCGTCCTCTTCTGGATCATTTTCCTCTCCTTCCTTTGCCTGGGACTCAGGTCCACACTCAGAACCTTGTTGTTGCGTTGGCAGACCAGTAATAGTTTCTGTCTGCGTGGCAGAGTCTGTGTACTTCTTGACACAGTCCGGCTCCCTTTCTTTCAGCGGTGAGGACGATGAAGCGTTAACGTAAATTGTCTCTGTCGTTGCGAACGGTGTGAGTGACTTATTATTTTGTGATTTTAGCTCTTCCTGGCTGTCTTCCACACTTCGTCCAGCCTCCAGTGCAGACCACAGCCTGCCCACCAACTCAGCCTTCAGTCCCCTACTGTCCAAATTAAGTTCTGTGAGTTTGGACCGCAGCTCGGCCACTTTTAACTTTTTTATGTCCGTTAGCTTCATTGTGTCATCGAATATAGTCCTGTTGTCGCCTTATTCGAGGTATGGCCTCTTTATAAAAACACAAATTAAAAGTAAACGGTCGGAGGAAAGCAGCGTTTTGGCTCAAAACATCGGTTTAACATGGTACCCTGGTTTGTGATTGGCCGTTTTCTTCTTCTTCGTTTGTGTTTTTTGGCAGATTGGACACGCATTGCAGTCTATACCGCCACCAGATGGTTAGAAACGTTACTACAACTGGCTTTAACAAGGATGGTCCTCATTTTTAGGAGGTATCCATCTTTTCTCTGCTGTTCACTATTCAGTAACTTTACTTAAGGACACATTGTATGTACTTAATATTAACTCACGTTTTAATTTTACTCAACTCTTAATCCACTGCATTTCAGAGGCAAATGTTGTTTGCCTGATATTTTCTGTTATTTTTCAGATTACAATTTTTCATACTCTGAAAAACTCCTGTCCAGTGAAAAGCATGTATCTGCAAATTTTGTGATTTATATTTTTCAGACAAACTCTATGATTAAGTGTTACTTTATTGGTTGAGAAAATTAAACTATGCGAAAACCCCTCTTCAATTTGCTGGAAAATGCACTGTCACAAAGCTAAAAGCAGGGTGTGTTGTTTTTCTCACAGGACAATAATGGTACGAACATTAAGCGGCAATAATATAAATAATAAATAAATAATTTGCTCTGTGTCTGGTCCCATCATTCAGGATCTGACGACATATAAGTCATGTTTCTTTATAAAGGCACATTCAATAATGTTGAGTCACAGCCTTTCTGTAGAAGAAATACATTTCCTACATTAAAAATCTTATCAGCCGGATTTTCATCATGTCATTTTTTTTAGTATGCATGTAAGTTAAAACAATATTCTTTCATGATGGGAAGCATTTTATTTGACAAACAAGACAAATGCAAAAAAATACATGAATGTGAATAAGCACAGAAATGTTCAAGACGTGAAGTGGGACCATAGTCAGTTATAATACAAAAACATATTTTACAATTATTCTTAAGTGATTAAACTGTCTCGTCTCTCCTTACTTCAGATATTTCGCTCCACTGTCTGTGTGTCATTACAACCACTTGGCTCAATGATACAAAGGAAAATAAAGTTTAGAAACAAAACTCGAAAGAGAAAGTAACTTCTTTCCTCCTCACGGACCTTTTTGGGCTCTGCATCAATGTCTCTCTTTGAACATGTTCACTGATCTGTGAAGGTTAACCTGCTACTTCTAATATCATCAAGTACCAATAGAGAGTTTGACTGCTTCATTATTGCCCGTAGTGGTTGTGTCCACACAAACAGCATCATAACAACAATCGTCACAAGAGGAGAGGTCAGCAGTGATTTTTCGTTACACAACGGAACATTAATTCATGCTCACACAGTGAGCCTGTTTCACATACATGGTGGCTCAATCACACTCTCACCACATGCTTCACATTAAAAGCTTCTCAGTGCTACATCTGAACATTACACTCAGAACGGTCATGTATTCTCCCTGATGAGGACTGTGCAAAATGTCACACCCCTGCAGAAATGTAAACAACCATGCATATTAAATATATTTAAATCACACTGTAGAAAAAACACCTTCTGGTTGCTTCTGAATAACACTTTGAAATATTAGCTCACTGAATACATGGGCTTTAATTACTCTGTTGAGTGTTCCCTTCATGTTTCTGTAAAATCCCTTTTTGTTCAAAGACAGAGCAGAGATTAGTCCCTGCTATTTATAATTCATATTTCTTAATGAAGGTGTTACTTTTATTTTGTAATAGTATATCCTTTGTCATTGGAAAAAGTGATATAATTCAAATAAATTATATTGTCGTAAATTCAAAATATCAACAGAATAGGAAGAATCAGAACAGGAAACATGTTTTTTCCCGATATGAGTCCTGCAAATAAACAGGCCAAAATATGCTTAGTTTTTGTGGAGGTCATTAACTAGTGAAACCAGATACATAAACACACTATGTGTTTATCCTTGAGATAGCTTAATGTATTGTATAAGGGTTAATGTTGGATTTGAATTCGATGTAACTCCTAGCAATCCAGGGTTTGCAGCAGTTTTGCAGACCATTTTTTGACACCTGTAATTCTTTTTACCTTCACTGCTGATGGATTTTCCAACAATTTTTACCATTCAGTTAGTCGTACTTAGGCTTCAGTAAAATGACACTAATACTGTTTACTTTATGTCTATCTGGATAGAAAGCTGAGTTACAACTTGGGGGGGGGGGGGGGGGGGGGTCTTTTTTTATCATGCAGCAGACAAAGTGTCTGAGATTTTGGAAGTGGGATCGTTCTGAAACATATTTGTTTATTTGTGGGACTCTGATGTAATAAATACACAAAGAGGGACACACTGGGGTTAATGTGTGAGATGATGGATGGCAGGGTTATATAACGTACGAGTTGTACATCCTGCTGAAACATCATAACATTATATAATATTGCCTGAGAGATTATGGTACCCAGTGTTTGAGAATTCAAAGATCTGATAAAAATATATATCAGCTGATATTTCTTAGCAGGCAGAGAAAAAAATGAGGAACATGTTTCTCTAATTTGGCAAACAAATAATTGTGACTTATTTTAGATTTACAGGGCGTAAATAGACTGTCAGTGCTCCCTGAAGAATTAACTATATAGTGATGAAACGTTTTCTGAACGACCTGGAACATACTATATCTTTGGCATTTACCGAAATCTCTCTTTACTTATATAATGTAGTCAGGTTTTGTTATGTAAGACGATGAATTAAGTAAACAAGTCCTAAACTGTATTTACACGCAGTAATGAGAACTGTAAAGAGGAGAGTTATTGTACGGTCTTATGTCACTTCCTCATACACACTAATCAGACCAGGAGGGTGGGCGTCTCTAGCGGATGTGGAGGTGAGGGGGAGCGGCTGTCAGATGGACTGTGTCCCAGCAGCATCTCCTTCTCGCGGGGACGACATGGTCCGCTCATGTGCTGGCTGTGAGAGTGGTAGAGCCTCAGGAAAGCCAGGATGGACTGAGTCAGCCACAGCGCGGTCACACACCAAAGAGACAGCTGAGGACGCAGGGCGGGAATTAATGAAGTTTACAGGCAAACATGAAAAAATCAAAGTAAAGTATGTGCCTTAAGTAAAGAATAAATAATAAAATGCTTTGGCATATAACGGTATCTGCAGACGTTATGTTGGACTTTTGGAACTGGTCAATGGCATATCTAACTATTTTCTACCAAACATTTACAACATATAAAAAAACTGAGAGATAATTGTTAGTTTGCAGCCTTATTCTTCCTCGGTTATCCTTCCTGGTTCCTTGGTGCCCTGCCATGTTATTACGCGGACATTTACTTTGGCATGGGTGTGTGTGTGTGTGTGTGTGTGTGTGTGTGTGTGTGTGTGCGCGTGCGATAGATGCGTGGGTCTGCGTGTGTGCTTGGGGGGAGGGGACGGGTTTTTATTACGTGTTGCATTTCTGTTGCATGTTTGTATTTTTATTCTTTGTGAAGCACTTTGAGTTGCATTTTTAATGTATGAAAAGTGCTATATAAATAAAGTTTGATTGATTGATTGATTGATTATTCTAAATGTAAAATGTATCAGTCAATATTGATGGATATGGATGTACTTTATATTTTGTATATGTTTAGACAGCATTCTTTAATACTCTGAGATTTTTGATCTATTGAAAAGACTAAAGCAGAAACCTTTTTACATGTTTCTTCTCTTTCTACATGTTTTATTTCAAACTATCTGACACCTTTCATTATCTCATCCTAAAACATATCCAAACTTAACCTGAAATGTTTCTATCCTATCTATTATTATTTTTACACTACCTTCAACCATCTGTTGAAGTGTATTTATTATTATTTCGTAGTGCAGTAAAGCATTTTTATAACTACACATGAAACAGAAGCTATTTTAAAATATGGGAGTGAATTTGGCTATTTATTGTACGCAGTGGGTGTGTCTGTTGTCTGATTGTCTTACCTGTGCCAGATTGAGCTCTGTGTAGAAAGAAGAGGTGTCCACATCCAAGTAAAGAGGAACAGACTGGGACTCTGCACAGCTGAACACAAACATGGAGATGATGAGAAACCACACTCACAGAATGACATATTAGCTGTGACATATTTATCATCAACAGTCTCACATGGTGTAAAGATATATCACTGCAGTTGGGCCACATGAATATAAAGACATTAAAGGTGTCAGAGGTTGGACAATTCAGTACCTTTACCTTTTAGTGGCAGATTTCTCGACTATGTCATCATCCTAATAAGACCCTTGAATGAAACATCAACATACAGTATGGTCCACAATTAAAATATGGATTACCACACAGACACTGTACCTGTAAGGCCGTGTGTTGTCATCAGTCACGGTATCACACCAGGAAACCAGTCCCAGAGACAAGAGAACACTGGCCCCTCCGGACAGGAAGAGCACACACACACTCAGCAGAACGGTCAGGAAGGACGAGAACAAGGTGCTGGGTAGAAACACACATTACACACATCAGACATCCACTGAAAGCATGCTGGGCATGTAGGTAGACAAAGCTACTAGGGCTGTGTTGATTAGTCAGCGAATCAATTCATTTATCAGCATGTGATTAAACTTTTTATAATTGAGTTGAACAGTATGTGCAATTTTTAAGCCCAAATGCAAAACTGTGCCTGGTTTTTACTCCATTATCTGGGGATTTGTTGTGTTTACTTGTCATAAAGAAAGTCAACTTAATATTTTGGAGCTTGGAGCAGGGTCCATTAACACTAGGCAAATATAGACAAGCACAACAATGTATTTTCTTTTCACAGACAAAACTATCAATCAATGGGATCTAGAAGCCACTAAAGCTGTGATGAAGAAAGGGCTATAATTCATACTTTCATGTTTAGTGAAATTTCATGAAGCTGTTTGCACGTCTGTGTACTGTTTACACTATTTTATGCATATCTTTAGACATATTAATGATGCACTTCAGCATGTGTATTGATGTACATTCATTAAGAACACATTTCTGTACAAACAACAAGTGCTGTATTACTGTAGAGAGATATTTAGTCTGTAAACTATTTAAAATAGTACTTTACTTATTAATATAAATATTGAAATAAATACTTGAAGTACAAAGATTAAAAGTACTGATTATACAGAAAAATGTATGAGAAATGTATGAGCATTTATGTATGTCACTTATTTTAATTACTTGATATAAGTTATCTTATATTTAGATGACACAATTTACTAATTGATTTACATTTTCTATGAAGAATCGAATCTAAATCTGCAGAATACCAAAAGCTTTAGTATAATATGTGATAAAGAAACGTGTACACATTGCCTCTGACATATTGAGGCGTAGAAGTAGCTTGTAAGTACACTACAATGTAAATACTCAAGTAAAGTACCTAAAAAGTGTAATACTGAAGTACAGTAGTTGAGTAAATGCACTGAATATTGCCACAAGCATCACTAACACTGCAATAGTAGGGCAAACTGAAGAATTAGGTCAGTAGTGATGTGTCAGGAGACTCACTCGTCATGTCGTCCATGCAGATAGAAGAGACATCTCCAGCCCTGCGCTGCACCATACAGCACCGTGAAAATACCGACAAATGTGGCGAACTGGCAGGCTGCCGGGGGTCCCCACTGCTGCACCACCAGGTGGGAGACGTCTCCCTGCTGCCCCGTCAGCTCGGTCCGTGTCTCTGTCCTCCAGTAGCCGGTGGAGAAGAGTGCACAGCGGCCTTTAAAAGCGGAGCCGTTGAGAGCCATGGGGACGACCACCAGCAAGCCCGCCACGATAGACAGGGCGTGAGCCGTGCAGTGGGCCAGCAACAGCCGCCGGTCCAGCTCCATGTTAGAAGTCAAACAAAGTCTAAACTGTAGAAGTATTCACGTTACTTGAAAAACAAAAACAAAAAGTAAGTCAGCACATCCCCGTTTGTTTTCCCATGCAACGGTTTGGTTGGTGGTAGTGGGTATTTAAAGTTATCAGGGCGGGGACCGAGTCGTCGCTCTGAATTCCAGCCGTTATACAACAGAGAGGAGAAAGGAGGGGGAGGAACAGAGGTCCCACTCCGCCGCTATCTCCAGGAACCAAAAACAAAAGACAAGAATCGTCTTTTTTTAGTAGTGTCAAATAATAAGAAATTGTAAACATGTGTAATAGTTGAAATTATTTATTATCTTCAAGATAGGGGTAAAAGGTATAAAGGTTAAGTAGGTTTAATTCCGTTACTTTTTAAATAAGGAATCGAGGAAAGTGACATTTTCCCCCAGGCTTTGAAATATATAAATTATCAAAGCGACAACAAAACCAACAATACATAGCCTATTACAAACAAACTAATGTCGTCATAGCTATGGTCTAAGTTTTCCAGAGATCTCACAAACTAACCCAAAACACAGGGCCGAGAGGGCCACCCCCTTATAGAATGGGAAGTCGACTAATTATTGATCAGAGTGATACATCTTTTTATTTAAACGATCATTGGTAGGCTACAAGAAATTGTACCATCAGTGACGCAGACGCGGCGACATGACGTCTGTTTTTGCCAACTGGCCTCCTTTTTATCAGCGCATGCAAAAGAGGATTTAATCACCCTGCAGACAAACAGATTATATGCATGATCTCTATGATGAAGGGTCTGATCATTGACGAAAGTAATTAAACATTTCAGGAATGGCAACACTGTGGTCAGTTTTGAATCAAATAAACACATTTTAAAAATGTCCTAAAGCTTGTTAATAACACTTAATGGCATGTGAAAGTAAACTGTGAATTATGAACGTCACGCTATATGTAGAACAAAATATGTTTGCTTTCTTGTTTCCCAAGAAACTGCTGTGCTGTTTGCTTTATAATTCTTATGTCATCTAGCAAATCAGCAGTTACAAGAGCCATCCTGACCCTGCATCCCATCCCAGAGTCATGCTTGTTTCATTACACACAGAGATTCTCAAATTATGTGGCACCATATGCATCTAATTACCTGTAGTTACGAGGTTGGTCGGAGAGAGAAGCAGCAGAGCTCTGGGTTTAAAAAGGCAGTTTGCACAAGTAATACATCGCAAATTCAATTGCATTTTTCTTTTGTGTTGATTCAACTTATTGCAAGCTTCTTAACCTCTGATATACAGGATACAAAACAAATGGCCAACTGGTTGCTAGTATAAGAGGCCTTTTGGCTTGAATGCAGACTCTTCTTACAAAAATGACTGGAAAGTTACACAAATCATGAGCAGTCATCAGTCATAAAATATTTAAAACAAATGAGTAAACACTACTGGAACCACCAGTAAGTAAACCAAAGAGTCAAAGGCCATAAGTAAACCAAAGAGTCAAAGGTCAATTCTAGGTGGATGACACTTACCAACATTTTCCAGATTGAATTACCACAGGAATGAATGTACATGTCTTTCTGTCTCTTAACATTATGAGCCTCATAAGTTTGCTATGTAGGGCGAGCTGCAGTTATTGGGACAAGGCCGATACACATGTTCAGCTATACGAGAATTAATTACATTGATAGTTAAAAGTATATTTTGAATATTTTTTTTATATTTAAGTATACTATTTATAAGATGACATGTGATGTGATAGGTCAGTAATACATGAATTTAATTTCTAAAAACAAATGCACATAACTAGGTTGTATGTAGGATTTATGTTTTATTGGCTTAAAATGTATTGTCTTTAACACAATAATGAGTAAGTAACAAAATAGTTTATCCACTATAATTTCTTTTTTTAAATAAATAAACCTTTTGAGACTATCATACATTTTAAATAGAATTAATTATGATGTTGAGACAAGTGTGTTTGACATTTGTGTTTGTTTCAAAACTGCTGACATAAATGTATGTCTGTGCGTGCTAACAAAATGCCGAAACCCGGGATCGAACCAGGGACCTTTAGATCTTCAGTCTAACGCTCTCCCAACTGAGCTATTTCGGCGATGAAACCATATAAGGGAACATGACGGATTTGTTCCTAAGCTACAAGAATATATATTTTGCTTTTAATATTACTTTAAAAAGCATTAATTGTTAAAAAAAGCTTAAACTGGTCGTTACGTTAACTTTGAGTGTAGATGGTTCTGGGGGAGACGTTCGACACAAACACATACGGTGTGACGTAATCTCCACGCCCACATTCAACGCAGTGGCTGTTGGGAAGAAAGGTCAAGAATCGATGGCCGCGGAAGGCACTGATTTACTGCTGTGAGTAAGATTATCGTTTTGTAGCACTAACTCGTGCAACATGGAAAACTGCTGAACTATTTCAGACAATACTTCTACGCTAAGCAGTTGGTAATACAGCAACAATTGTAATCTACGTCAGTTTTTCTAAGACTCAGTCGAGTCTGGCTAGCTGCCGTTAGCAGGCTAGCATGCTGCATTGTTTTTGTTTTCGCTTCATTTGGTGGTCATAAAAAGTATTCCTCGAAGTTCCCCGGCCGAGCCAGGGGTCTGAACTGCCTGAGTTATGTTTTTCTGTCCGTCCCGAGAAGATGGATGAAAGGTCCAGTAATAGCAGCCACCACAGGCTCTTAATTGTCCTGTTTATGGTGTTGCTCTTTGGCGTCATTACGATCCAGTATGTGTGCCCGAGCAAATCTGAGTGCCAGATGCTACACCAGCTGGGATCCTGGTTTAAGGACGGCAGTGCAACTGGTTCCCGGGGCAGTGGTAATGAGGTCCAAGTAGGGCTCCAAAAGGATCCGTATATTGCAGAGGACGGCGCCCTAGTCCGGTTTGTCCCTCGCTTTAACTTCACCAAAGCGGATTTAAATCGTGATGTAGACTTTAACATCAAAGGAGACGATGTCATAGTTTTTCTGCACATCCAAAAAACGGGTGGTACAACGTTTGGTCGACATCTGGTGCGCAATATTCAGCTGGAAAGGCCCTGCGAGTGCCACGCAGGTCAGAAGAAATGCACCTGTTACCGCCCTGGAAAAAAGGAAACCTGGCTCTTTTCCCGTTTCTCCACCGGCTGGAGCTGCGGGCTCCATGCGGACTGGACCGAGCTGACCCGCTGCGTCCCGTCACGCATGGATTCACGAGAGGTTCCCGAGATCATGCCCAGGTTGGTGAGGGAGGGTCCTTTGCAGAGTATTCTCAGAGTTACTGGTTGTATCATTTAATAACTATACATTACTCATTATTATAGAACTTTAGGCGATTCAGATATGAACACTATAATATAATCTTTATTACATCACTGAAGGGTAAAATAAACTCTTAATAGCGAACTTTTTTCTTTTCACTCTTCGATAAAGTGCATTCAGTTGTATGAAAATGTTTATGCTATAAAGATGAAACAAAGTCAACCCAAGTGCTCACCAGGTAAAAACTTTTGGACATTACAAGTGAAATCTGTTTCTAAGCTCATGTATAAATTTAACTTGTGTAATTTAGCGGTGAAACTGTAACAGTTTGACCATATGCTGAGGTGCCAGTTAGGTTGCAGCCTAACAATACTGATGTCAGGGTTTCAATTTAAATTATGTTTTGTTGTATTTAACACAGTCCTCTCTGCCTTGCTTACTAAATGCTTTTTGCCAAGCTTATTAACCCTTTCTATTCTTTAAGTATTGTGATGAATATAAAAAAGCATGACTTGCTGTCTTATTCAAAAAGACAAATTAATTGCATTGACATCATTAGACTAATTGGTGGATTACAAACCTAATGTTCTCTTTCTCATTCCAGAAGGAACTATTATTATATAACCATCTTAAGAGACCCTGTATCACGCTACCTGAGCGAGTGGCGTCATGTGCAACGGGGTGCTACGTGGAAGGCTTCCTTACATGTGTGTGATGGACGTTCACCAACCTTGTCTGAGCTGCCAAGCTGCTACTCAGGAGACGACTGGTCAGGCTGCTCCCTGCAGGAGTTCATGGACTGCCCTTACAACCTGGCCAACAACCGGCAGACCCGCATGCTGGCTGATCTCAGCCTGGTCGGTTGCTACAATGTCTCTGCAATGAATGAGGAAGAGCGTTGGGCGGTACTCCTGGAGAGCGCCAAACGCAATCTACTCGGCATGGCTTTCTTTGGGCTGACTGAGTACCAGCGCAAGACCCAGTATCTGTTTGAGCGTACCTTCAACTTGGAGTTCATCGCACCTTTCACACAGCTCAATGGCACACGTGCCTCCAGTGTTGAGGTACCTTCTGAGACGGAGCACAGAATTCTCCAGCTAAACCGATGGGACGTAGAGCTTTACGAATATGCCCGTGACCTTTTCCTGCAGCGTTTCCAGGTGGCAAGGCAGCAGGAGCGCAGGCAGGCCAGGGAGAGGCGGCAGCAGGAGAGGAGGCGTCTCCGTGGAAGGCTCGCAATAAAGCAAGGTAGGCAGCTGAAGCCCACTGAATCACCCCATCAGTCTGACCGACACTCAGTAGTAACTGAAGAGCGGCAGAGGGGAAAAGCTCATGGAGACAGTGAGGAGTCAGAAGTGCTTCTCCCAGACTGGTGGGATCTGGATGAGAACAGCACCCTGGAGGATTACATGGACAATGTGGAACAGTGGTAGTGACAGGAACAAGCAGTCGGGTGTCTTAATGCGTAGTGTGCCATGTTCTGCCTTGTCTGTTCTTAATAATTCCTAGTCATTTTTGATATATGCCTTCTACTAAGTTTTCTTTTTTCTTATCATGAACTGTTTTAAATGACATATTTATTTATTGATACTGATTGTATTTCTTTTTCACAACTGACATTCAAAATGGAAATGTTTCCTCAACAGAAAGAAAGAGGCCCTTCCAGGTGCCTGCAGTTCTTTACCTTTCAGTGGTCGTCTAAGCCTTCTAGACTGTTCTCTGAGCTGAAACACCTCTGAACTCTGTGATATAACTTGAAATGAGGCAAGGTTTATATTTTTCATTGTTAAAAAGAACAATGTTATACTTGTTTCGATAACAATATGCTACTGTTTGTGATTTACAATCTGTATGTTTGCCAAATTGTTGTCCTGTCTAAAAATATGTACATTTTAAGATGTAATAGTGATTTTATGTCTTTTAATTCATAGAAAAGGAGAATGGAATTGTCATAGATACCTCAGTGTGTAGCATTAACTGCTAATGTTGTAAAATTTCTGAATGTGTCCCAAGTATTGATTTTATATAAAAAAGCTTTTACATTCACTGAACTATTGTTCTGTTCCTGCCACATTGAGACGTCTTCTTTCTGTGTCTGTTGTTTGTCTGATCTGAAACACAAAAAACTGAAAGCCTCTGCGTTACACTTGCAGACCCCTATCACACCAGCAGGGTGTGCTGAAGTAATTGTAAAAGCAGCAAAACTTTCAGTGTTCAGTTGCCTAGGTGGAGGTTGACATCACGGCTTATTTTTGAATTGGTTGGATGGGATTTGCATTTTTTCAGTGTGATCCTCTGAGGATTTTATGGAGGGATCAGCTTTGACAGCTGTTTTAATTTTTTGGAAGAAATATTCAGAAAGAAAACTAAAAATGAAAATGCTCAAGACTTCATGGAGATTATTGGAATGTTAAAAAATACTTTTTATCAGCAGAGTTACACTGGCGGGATTAGTCGAGGGATGAGCTCAGACTTTGGTGTTTATTGCCTATACACTAAAATATATTACATTATGATACACACATTTCAATATTGATTTGACTATAAAAAATGGAAGTGTTAATAGCTTATTTTTCATCAATTAACAAAATGCGGAGAATGAACAGAAGAGACATCTAAATCAAATCAATATTTGGTGTGACCACCCTTTGCATTCAAAACAGCATCAATTCTTCTAGGTACACTTGCACGCAGTTTTGAAGGAACTTGGCAGGTAGGTTGTTCCAAACATCTTGGAGAACTAACCACAGATCTTCTGTGGATGTAGGCTTCCTCCGATCCTTCGGTCTCTTCATGTAATCCCAGACAGACTCGATGATGTTGAGATCAGGGCTCTGTGGGGGCCATACCATCACTTCCAGAGCTTCTTGTTCTTCTTTACGGTGGAGATAGTTCTTAATGAGGCGGCTGTGGCTCAATGGTAGAGTCGTCGTCTCTTAATCGGAGGGTTGAGGTCCCTGACTCGATCCCTGACTGCTACAGTCACATGTCGAAGTGTCCTTGGGCAAGACACTGAACCCCAAATTGCTCCCGGCGAATGCATAGATCATTAACTCTCAGAGGTACGTCGCTTTGGACAAAAGCATCTGCTAAATGAATTTGTAACATTGTAATGACATTGGCTGTATGTTTGGGGTCGTTGTCCTGCTGCAGAATAAATTTGGGGCCAATCATACGCCTCCCTGATGGTATTGCGTGATGGATAAGTATCTGCCTGTATTTCTCAGCATTGAGGACACCATTAATCCTGACAAAATCTCCAACTCCATTTGCAGCCCCAAACATGCAAGGAACCTCCACCATGCTTCACTGTTGCCTGCAGACACTCATTATTGTACCTCTCCCCAGCCCTTCGGCAGACAAACTGCATACTGCTACAGCCAAATATTTCTGCACCCCAGATTCTCTGTTTTCGTGCATAGTTGAGTCCCTTGGCCTTGTTTCCATGTCGGAGGTATGGCTTTTTGGGTGCGACTCTCCCATGAAGACCACTTCTGGCCAGACTTCTCCGGACAGTAGATGGGTGTACCTGGGTCCCACTGGTTTCTGCCGGTTCTGAGCTGATGGCACTGCTGGACATCTTCCGATTTCGAAGGGAAATTAGCTGGATGTCTTTTTCATCTGCTGCATTAAGTTTCCTTGGCCGACCACTGCGTCTACGATCCTCAACGCTGCCCGTTTCTTTGTGCTTCTTCTAAAGAGCTTGAACAGCACATCTTGAAACCCTCTTTGTCTGTGAGAGACCATGCTGATGCAGTATAACTACCTTGCGTCTTGTTGCTGTGCTCAGTCTTGCCATGGTGTCTTGCCATGCTGTTCCTCACCCAGTTTTAAGCCTCCTACACAGCCGGTGATGCTGGTTTGAAAGCAAAGGGTAGTAACACCAAATATTGATTTGATTTAGATTTTCTTTTGTTCACTCACTTATCATTTTGTAAATTGATAAAAACAAACAATTATTATTTATATTTTTGAAAGCATTCTTAGTTTACAGCATTTTTTCCACACCTGCCTAAAACTTTTACGGTTTACTGTATATATTTTAAAAAGTAATGTAAAATATCACTTAACAAGGACGCATGCTGCTCATCTATTCTTATTTCCTGTTTAGATAATTTGAAGTTTTGAACATATAAGGTTGAAAACTAATTAAGTATAACAGGCCTGTACAGCATACATGTCCTTACAAAAAGGTGATTTGGGATGAAATATTAATCGAACATGTCAGAGGCAAACAAATTGGCAGTTTTTAATATGCGTCTCAAGCAGGTTTTATTGTGGAAAAAACACTAGACTACCGGAAACAGTTTATTTTGTTAAAAAAGTAGGACAGGTGGAATAGCTGGAGAGCGCTTCTATACTGTCATATTCACCATAGTCACCTTAATGTAAGAAGTAAGTAACTTACATACCATTTTTCATACGTTTAAAACCGTTATAAGTGTGAAAGTTTTCCTTTAACCTTTTGAACGTTACATTTTAAATGTTGACGTTAGTTAACGTTTGCTTTTGTAAGAACTGCAACTTTAAACATTTCTTTGAGTGGGGGGTATACTAATATATCAATACAATAAACAGAGTTAACAATTAATTGCATTCATCATGTGACAGCACGGCTAACGGTTGATTTTGGCTAGCGTTAATATCACCAGGTTGTCATTGGGTTAAGTAACCCTCAGTACTTAATAATGCGTCAGTCGTATCCAGGGAAGTCCTGTGTCCGCCTTGGTGGTGTATGGAAGCACGTAGCGTATTGGCTGTGCATACCTGCGACGTGTTAATGGCGGCCTACCTTTATACCTGCAGTGCTTTCGTCGTGACTTTGATTTCCCCGTTTGTTAATGATGTTACCTGATAAACGACAGCAAACACACATACACACACACACTCCCTCTCTCTCTCTCTCTGTCTCTCCCTCCCTCTCCCCCAGCTCCTCCCTCCTCATTTGCCCTCCCTCTGATTTTTTTTTCAAATGTGTTATTCTGCTGTGTGTTCAGTCAGTGCTGCAGCCGAGCAAATTTAGTCACAGCTAACATTTGTGCTGCCAGTAAAACCCCGCTTCTTTCTCTCACTCCGCGGCGCTGACACGTTTTTATTTTCATTGGCTTTGATTTTTTTTTAATCCTAGCAGGCGATAGCGCGCTTTATTTCTTATTAATTCACTCCCAAGCAACATTGATGGTGTTTATGACTCGGAACGCATATTTGTGGGAAAATAACAATTAAATTAACATTTTAACCGACGCTAATTCAGGGAGAAGACATTGGAGTCTGGATCCGATTGGAGTACAAACAGGTAAGAGGCAGAGCACGTCTGGCGCAGTTGAGTTTGCAGCAATAATAATTCTACCTAGTTTTATATTTAATCCATTTAGCAAACATTTAGCATACGCTGTCCTCTCTGCCTGTTGCACCGAGGCTCAGAGCTGTCTTTGATAATGTTAAATGCGGGCATAATTGCGATGTAACAAAGTGGCACAACAGTAATTACGCTTACATTTCACACGCTCTGGGCAGGTCTGCTGAGGGCTGACGGGTATGTTGTATTCATATAAATAACACTGTAAGCCGCGGTCATATTCAAGTCTAGGATCTGCACACAAGGGTTTGGTTGAAGGCAATACGCAGGATTTTATTGGCTGTCATTAAAGTGCCAGCGTTTCAAGTGCAAGCTGTTTTTTTGTTGTCATGCCAGAGAGTGCAGAGCAAAAAAAAAATCAATGTGAAATTACTTTCTGAGTCTCTCTGTTCACTGTAATATTGTGTTTGACACCATTACTGCTGGTAGAAGTACCGAGCACCTGCAGGTTGCTTCCTGGTTTTCTGAGTATGTCTGCAGGGTTTTGCAGCCAGCCTCTGTGTATGCATACAGTGCAGAGAGTTGAGTCTTGTCCTTGTTTACCCTTAGGGGTCAGACATTCAAGCCACCATGGCATACTGTGTTGTCACTTGTTGCTGACACATACTGGATGCACATCCAGCAGGTGTAATGCCATAATCTTGTCCTATTTAACAATACAGCCAAGTTAAGACAAGTTCACGCTCCCTCCAGGCTGTGGACTCTGCACCAGTCGAGCTAGTTCTTCTTTACTTAATATAAACACTGATAAACTGACAAACACACACAGGCATACTGCCACATTTCCCACATAACCTGTTTTCATTTCCCCTTTCGCACACACACACATGCACATTCACTTCCAGGGATTCTCCATCTTTTATGGGAGAAATAAAAACAGCAACATAGCAGTAAAAACAAATCAAAAATGTCGTGCTGAGAAAACATTTTTGGTTTGACATTAATATACAGTTTGACTATAATATACAGAGTTTACTACAGGGATGTGAAAGTCGCAACTCAAACCAGTATTATGTTGAAGTAAAAGGACAGCTCCAGTTCTTAAACCTAACTCAGTCTAAATTAAAAACCTAGAGCTAAACTACATTGTTCCAAGTCCTTCCTGCTTTATGACGGGATAGGCTTGTTGTATGTGTGTTTGAATGGGGACTGTGGTGCTTTAATGAGATGAAAGGATTACTGATACTTAACCTAATTACTTTGCCCCCTCCCTCCAGGCTGCTGGCTTTCACTCTCATTGTGATTTATGGATCTCCCACCTTCTGCTTTTTAATCAATCACCTGTTCATTGAGGTTATCCTGTTTTCTACTCGTCCTTGTCACTGGTCTTAAAAGAGTTGTCTGTAAGCTAGTTGTAGTTAGAGATCAGAGTTGTGTTTTCATACTGTATTAGTAACTCTCTGTGCTCTCGAGAAGGAAACCACCAAGCTTTTGGGAATGGGGAAACTCCTGATTTAAAAAAAAAACCCCACAGAAAATTTACAGAGTCTTCCTGTGACACAAAGCTTAAATCACTCACTGTCTTTTCATGGTCCACAATACTGAGCTCTGAAAGTGTATGATTATTTTGTCCTCTCTGGACAAACGTAGACGTATTAACCAAGAAGTCTGTCCAATTTTATGCCCAGTTTGAACATTTCAGTTTGCTAAAAAAAAGTAAAACTTTCGTAGTTCTGTAGGTGTATGGTTGTCTCTGTCAACCTCCGTTATTAGTAAGTAATTAATACTAAATGTAACACTTTTATGCTCTTAATGTAGAGTAATTCATGATTAAATAACAAAGAGGCTAGAGCAGATTCTTCAGTGCTTTAAGTTAAACTCACTTGTTAAGTCTTTAAACCATTTAATTGACCTTTTAAATTCAATCAGTCACTCAGCTTTAACTACCTGAAACTTCTCACAGTAACACTGATTTAAATACCTCTTAAACATCTTTCACTGACTGAACTATTTCAGATGCTTAAACAGGGAGAACATGTACATTTTCTTCAAAAATCTCCCATTGTGATTATAGTTGTATCATATTGACAGTGATATCCGCTTATTTCAAAATTTCAACTAGTGAAACATTTAAAGTTACGGCACGGTATTTCTAAGAGAATCTAATTAACCAGTCGGCATGCTGTATTAGCCTACAACCGATAACATTCCCATTAACTGCAGCCTTCACATGATGTTCCTAATCTTCAGACATTTTTAAAAAGTGCAACAATGGAGCAGTTTTTAATGTTTAAATTAAATATATCGACCACTGGTAAGACATTAAAATGAGCGAAGGGGAAAATCTGAAAGGGGTTTATTTTCTCACCATTGTCCCCTTGCTTTACGTAGACCGCATGACTGCCTCTCTATAGTCTTAGTGGTAAACAGCTGTCCTTTAGTGCGAGCAGATAATGTGCGGGGCTTCCTGTCGAGGTGGCACCCAGCCTACACAGCCATAATGCAGACGTCAGAGCTCCGGTGAAGGTTACACAGCCGGGAGCCGTTTGGTGCACTGTGTTTGATGAGGGACGCAGTGCGCCGGAGTCAAGAGCAGCCACCCAGATCTGTCCTCCTTATTCTCCCCCCATCCTGTTCCACCTACACGTTGACCCCCACCTACTGACTGCTGGAGCCCCTCTCCTCACTGCAGACACCTGGAGGACAGGCAGCAACATAATCACTATTATAACTGGGGCACTCTATATTTGTACACCATGCCGCATCCCAGCAAATCTCTGTTTGTGCTGCATCGTAAAGGTCGGACAAGTTCAGTGGGCCAAGATAGTTTCTGTACAAAATGTTCATTATGATATAACAACACAATTGAGAGAAGCATATGTGTGTGTAAGAGCTGAAAGCTTGTCGATTAATAGATCAGTTGGTTGGCAGTAAATGATCTGCAACTTTTTCATACTGAAGCTTCCAGAATGTGACGATTTGCTGCTTTTCTTTGTCATGTATAATATTTCATTTAATCTTTTTGTTGTCTTTAATCCTGTCGTTAAAAGCTCATTTTCAAGCTTTTATTACGTGTGATTTGTTTTTGCTTTAGAGCTTAAACCTCTTTGTGAGAAACAGCACTGAGATAGTTGTGGTGTGTGGGCTGCAGCCGCACAGTAATGCAGCCTCAAGCATGCAGCATCTACGCTGAACACAGATCCTGACCAGTTTTAAGCTGTCAGAGAACCAAACTTCTTTTATAGGCAAATAATTTGCTCCTCGCCTGTTTGTTATCTTCTGGCCTCCTCTTGTTTTATCGCTGCTTTTGTGGGTGTGTTGTGCAACATTACAGCTTGGCCGTACATGTTTCATTCCAAACTGAAGGATTGTTATTTCAGACTCAGAAAGCTCAGGATGTAGGAAGCAGATATATTTCACTTTATGCAGACGATGCGTCTGACAGCTGTTTATATATACTTTTGGCTAAAAAAAATGTTGGTTGGATTTTTTTTACAAGTTTGTGACATTTTCAGTCAACATTTTGTCAAAGAGGACTCAGACAGGACACCTGGAGAGGGATATGATATAACCTGGTGTCAGTCTGCTTGGGGGTAAATTATTCATTGACTAATGTGCAGATTAGTCCCATGGTGTAAATACACAGTGGAGTCAGACGACACTCTTAGTGCAGTGACTGCTTTTTTAGCCGTGCTGCGTTATGGATGTCCGTGTCAGTCTGTCGGCCTGTTAGCTCGCTTTGGTCAAATGGCTCATCAGTCGTTGGGTAGATCACATCATATGTTCAAGAGACGTACAGTCGGTTAGTCCGAAAGACATTCATGAGAGTCAAAGTTTCCTATGCTTATATTTAACCTAAATAGTAAAGCTGCAGAGGTACAGCCTCTGAGTAGTGAAGTGGTGAGTAACCTACAATCTATGACTGTCCTATTTTCTCTGAACGTCAGAAACGACTAGCTTTCTACTCATACGTCGTTCTGTCTGTTCATGGACAACAAATATAACCCTCCTAAGCGGGCATGTCATAATTTACCACCTAACACAACACACACAATGGCATGATTTCTCTATTTTTAACTCCTCCATTGTCTTCCACACAGGCCCTGATAGAGGCCAAAGGCAGTGCTATCAAGGAAAGGCATGTTTAAACAAATTATTGGGAGGGTGAAGCTCCTGGAGAGCAGAGCCACAGCGGTACATATAAGCAAGTGAAAGGTCATTATGGTGTATATTCAAAGGTACAGGGTGCAGTATGAACTAGATTGGCTTTGGAGAGGAGCCAGTATTGCTGCGAAGCTTTCCAAGAATGGCTGTAATGGCAACTGTGCGCCATTTGGTGTCTGGCGTGGCGAGAGCGAGGAGAGGAAGCGGGGTAGTGTTGCTGAGGAGCGTTCTGATGATGCTAGTTGCATATTGCTTAGCTGCGTTGTCAGGGTGTGCGTAAGCAAAGGGCGCTTGATGTGGAACTGAATGCAGGACAGGCAAAGCTGCAGGAGGAGTGCTTGTCTCGCCCCCCTGAGAAAAGTTTCCATCGATCTGTAGGGGAGGAGGAGGCACAGACAAGCAGAATGGTTAAGCAAGCAAAGCAATTGCTGTACCTGCTCATCTCTCATTCCGTCCTCTCTCTTTTTTGGCTGGGATGTGTCTTTGTTCTTGTGTTTGAAGGTTGGTGTACCAATTCAGTTCCCACCTCCTCCCCTATCCCTCCTTCTCCCACTCCACTGCAGTTTCCTCCTTCTGGGCTGTCTCTCTGCATGCTCACACACACACACACACACACACACGTTCCCTCACACTCTCCCCCCTGTCGTTTCCTCCGTCTGTGTCTGCCGCCATCAGACGCAGGGACTGATAATATCTGCTCCAACCCTCTCTCCTCCTCCCATTTTCTGTACTCCTCCTCTCGTGCATGTCGCCTATTGTTTACTCGCTTTGTGCATTAATTTTGTTATATGCCCTTCTGTTTTACTTTGTCCACAGCACCATCTGGACCTTGCCTTGTCCTGGGAAGCTAACGTGCAGTCTCCTCTGTGTGTGTCTCTTTATTGAGCCACCTCAGTGATTGTGATCTGTATTCAGTTAGTGTCCCGACACGTCACTCTGCTCCCTGAGAGTGAGCTGCACAGCAGACAGCATGCATCCTCCCTGCATCACACTGCAGTACAGTCTAACTCCCTCCACCACGTCTGTGTGAAGTCAGAGCTCTTTGTAGTGAGCTCAGAGTTGTTGTATAGTTGAAAAACTAGCATGTGGCTCGGCCATGACTGTGCTTAACCAGTGAAATAAGCCTGGGAGGAACAAGGATGGGCTCTGTGGAGGGAGGAGCTGCTGTGGAAACTGCCCTGTCATTGGTCGTTGATTTGCTCTGCGTGCCTGCAAAAGTCTGTCTCATTGGCTGGAGCGTTGCATTGAGCACAGCAGCTGCAGTTGTGAAGAACTCCCCCCTCTCTCTCTCTCTGCCTCTTCCTACTTCTTCTCTACACATTAATAACTGTCTGGGAATCATCGGTGTCGCCCACATGTGCCAGTCTGTGCGATTTCAAGGACATTGCTTTTTCCTCTATACTTCAGCTTCATGTCAACTTAGTCAATTACTTTCTGCCGCTTGGAGCTCAGGGGAGTTGAAGTGACGTCTCTGTCCTGCCTGCAATCCCCCTCCATCCCTCTCTCTCTTTCTCTCTCTCTCTCTCTTGTATCACTTAATCAAGACATAGCTTGCCCTTTCCTGTTCATTGCTGCCTCCCTCCCTCCGTATGCTCTGTTCTCCTATTTGTTTGTCCTCGCTTTATTCTCTTTCCCCTCCCAACCTCGTGCCTCTTGGTCCTCGTCACCCTCCGTTTAAACAAGCTCTACAAACGCCAGGTTGTGGCTTGACGTTTTTTTTTCTCCTCAACAGGCTGGTGTTTTGTTTATGCTTTGAATTAACGTTTGCCTTTTATTTTTACAGTCTGCAGCGAGACAACAAGCAAGGACATGCAGGAGAGAGGTCAGTGAGGAGGATGACAACAGAAGAATTAACAACGGCGAAGGGGGGATGAGAAAGAGACCGATATAAGAGGAGGAAGTGGAACTCCAAAGTGCCTACTGCGAGGGGTCATCTGCTGCTGGTTAGCTGCTGTCTGACTGCTGGATGAGAGCAGGACAGGCTCAGTTTGTGTTTGGCCTTGAATGGAGGCTATATTTTATCCTGACAGCCACAGAGTCATCCATCCCACGTTGCTGAGCTGCAGCCCCCACATACGCTGAGCCGAGCCGCCACCTCGTCTCATCACTGCAAGGACACCTTCCCTATAAGGTTCTGCTTTTTGTTGTTCCACAGAAATCTACTGTTTTTTTCAGCTCTGTCCAAACATAACTCGCCCCACAGTGACTGCCTCAGCCTCGGCCATGCTAACGTGAATGTAACGGGGGACTTACCGTGGGTGTCGGTTGATTCAGGTGAAGGCACAGACGCTCATTGACATATCTAAGCATGCCAGAGTGATGTCCTCAGAGTAGTCTCTGTTTTTTTTCCTATGAGACAGAGCTGGCCTCTGCTCACAGTCAGCCCCCTCTATCTCACCGACTGTAACTTCAGCTGCCACTTTTCCCAGGAAGAGCTAATAAACATCCCCTAAAATAAACCGACCGAAAGGACTCGCTTCCTATTTGCGCTAAGGAAAAATATTTTTGCTTTTGTTTCCTCTGTGTTTTTTTTTTTTCTTGCATCACCATTAGTCACCCTTGCTCTCATCAGACAGTTTTCCATCCATCTGTCTCCACCGCTGCTCGGTGTTTGTGAGCGACCCTGATGGCCGCAAGCATGGCCATGGGACGGGACACCAAATGGCTGACCCTGGAAGTGTGTCGTGAGTTTCAGAGAGGCACCTGCTCGAGGTCTGATGCCGAGTGCAAGTTTGCCCACCCCTCCCGGAGCTGCCATGTGGAGAATGGCCGAGTCATCGCCTGCTTTGACTCACTCAAGGTAACAATGCCACAGACATCACACGCATCAGTCATTGCACTATTATATCTGGTTTGTTTAGACACATGCATTGTGAGCTGTGTCGAGTTTGCTGATGTCTTCTGGCTCTACGTAGTATTGGACAAATACGTTGCCCACTTATATATAACACAAACACACACAGATACATACGAAGCAGGGTTTCCTGTTGTGTTTTATAGCAGAGAAAATAACATGACCATTTTATACAGTTGTATAAGAATGGCTTTAAATCCTTTAGGATGTCGTTGACTTCCTACATAGTTCATGAGAGCAGATTCACAAGTAGCTTCCCCCATCAGCTTAACCATATCCAAGGTGAAACAGTACAATCTGTTTCAGTTGGTCAGATGACCCACGTTTTTTATCTAACTTAGATTTGTCAGAAAACAGGGAGAGAGATGGGTGACATATATAACCTGTAACGTTGAGATTAAGTGGTACGTGTCCTGTGCCACCAGGCCGCCATACTGCCCAATAAAGGTGTTCTATGACGCTGATTAAAAATTATTTAAATCCAATATTTCCATCAAACACTCTTCTATACTTTCCATCCTGTATCAATGTCATGTCATACATCGTTATGCATTTTGTTACCCCCTTGCTAGCAAGCTTTCTGTGGCTTTGCAGCGTGTACATGACGTCCTATATCGTAACCACGGGCTAATGAAATCCATTTTAAGGCAACATATGTTGGAGATTAAACCTGACAAGCTTAATTTTACAACTAAGTCAATCTGCATTAAAGACGTGTGGTTTCATGTCAGGTTACTAAAAGTTAATCCACAGCTTTAAGCCAATAAGAAATGAGGATTTTAGCGGTCAAGGCATAAATCGTATTTTTGCCCAACTCTAGTTTAAATCAGGCACGTAGAGTTATAATTCTCCGTACCTAAAGCCGTATAGATACGTATAGCGTTGTCAGTAGGATGTCTTGTGGTTATGAAGATATTTATTGTTTCCATTTCTGGTAAAAACACTCTGCTGTCTGTCCGTCCATCAGTGATGTGGGCTTGTCCGTCCTGAGTTTTCAGCGTGCTCTGCTGACTCTCACCCCCTCTCCTCCACCACAGATCCCATCTTTAGATTTACTCAAACACCGCAGAAAATTGAAGATGCTTTACTGTATTTTATCAGTGCTCAGATTATCAATGGCCAGTAGCTCTAAAATCGAGAATAGACTGTTTCTCTCTCCCCGCGTGTGGATACGTGTGTGTTTGCGAGAGGTTTTCTCGTGACCAGCTTTCATAGGGAGAAAAAGTGAGACCCAGACAAGGGGCTTTCTGTCTGAGTGCAGCTGCTGTCTCCTCGTTTATTGAGTTAGAATTTATTATTCAGCCATTTTTCTGTGTTATGTCCTCCAGAGCAGGAGGGAGACGGAGAGGAGAGAGAGAGAGAGGGAGAGAAACAGAGAGGGGGGCCTAGCAACAGCACAGGAGTGCGTACCCATTGGATAGTTTGATCTTCCTGAGTGGCACGGCTGTTTTTAGCACAGAGCAACAGCCTGGCTCTGTACTGGTTGCATTGATGGGAGAAAGGGGCGAGCTGCTTTGTGCTAAAGGCCACGTTTGGCTGTCTGAAACCCCGGGTGCATGTGAGTTTTAGAAAGTACTGAAGTTGGTGACAGTTGAAGGTCAAAGCGGCTTTCTTTATCCGGGACTGCGGCAGGGTTTTAGTGCCAGCACAGTACGCCAACAACCACCTCTTTACAACAGAGTGTCTATCTCATTGTTGTGCAGGATTATACTCAGCTGACAGACATTGCTTTTGGTCGACTGACTAGAAAAAACAAAGAAGCACCTCGCTCTGTCCCCAACAGAGCGGCTCTACAGCATCACTCCTTCCTCCTGCTCTCCACCCACCCCTCCCTCTTTTGTTAATTTTATGGATTTATCTGCTAATGGCCTCCCTCCTCACCGTCCCTCCCATATCTGGCATCTCGAGCCCGCTCCGAGGCGGCCGTTGTCGCTTCCCTGTTGCTCCTCCATTAGCTCTGTCTGGTTGGTCTGAAGTTGCTGCAGGGGAGGGGGGGTCGGATCACCGCCTAGTTCTTTTTACCTTGTTAAGTGTAGAGCTGCTGTCATCTCGCATGATTAGTGTGGACATCACATCCGCCCCAACATACTGAAGATATAACAGCAGTGTCACTTCTGGATGACATCATAGTTCTGATTTCATTATTGATCAATCTGCTACTTACCTTTTTGATTAATTGATTCATTTTAAGGGCTGTAACATAACACACGTACAATACATTAAAATGCCCAACACAATTTCTCAGATCAGTCCAGGGTGTAACCCCGCCTCTCGCCCAATGACAGCTGGGATAGGCTCCAGCCCTCCTGCGACCCTGAACAGGATAAGCGGTATAGATGATGGATGAATGGATGGATGGATGACTGATCAATGAGTCCACAGCTATGCTAGCAGCGCTGTTAGGCTGCTCTCCATTGCAGTATGCTAACATTTGCTGATTCGCACAAATAGTCAACGTACAGCTGAGGATTACGATGTGTCATTAGTTACGCAGGTATTTGAACATTAACCGAAATACTAAACAAACTGAACTTTTGATCCGACAGATCCGATCAGTTTAGGGTTGCTTAATAAATCACAATGTCATTGTTTTTGCAATGTGAGCATTCACAATAAATACACTGCAAAAGTCTGAATTTATCATAATGAATCAGAAAACGAGTTTTATGTAAACGAGCCATGTTTACTCATGTTTACTCACTAAGCATGTGTAAATGTTGCCTATTGGATGGAGCCCTGGGTGTAATGGCCATTGATGAGGTCAGGTGAAGCCAAAGCTAGCTATCTGCTACCCTCAGATTAGTTGGTGTTCATTTCGTGGTGTAAAAAAACACGTTTTTGGAATTATTTTGGATTCAGGAGGAACGTGTTGCACATGCAGGTATTATGTCAAACATGCAGAACAGCAGATAGACATAGAAACTGTAAGTTATAGCTAATTATGCACTCTATTTATCACACTTCATATCGCAGTACTGAAGAACTTAAAGGCATATCGCAGAGTTTTCTCACATCATGCATCACGGTGCCAGCAGAACTACAAATTTACTCATCACAAAAATTATTACCAGTTGATTTTCTGTTGATCGATTAAACTTCTGGTTCCGTTAACTGAAGAAAACCGTCGTATAAATTAAGACTATGTGTTGCAGCTCTGTGCAGTGATTCTGTTTATCGGTGTCCCATCTCTCTCTCCTCTCTGTGTATATCAGCAGCACACTGCTGGACTGACAGGGACCCTTTCTGTGTTGCGTAGTGTGTTGCTATGGCTACCAAAAGGAGATTCCTGACCCAATACTCCCCTCAACACCATTTTTCATTGGCCTCCTTCTCTGCACCAGATTTTAGAGGGTTTGAATCCAATGTTCAAAATCCTGAACGACACTCGTTTCATTTGGTTTATTGAAGCTCACAACGTATATAAAAGAACATTAGGCTCATTAATAGGAACTCGTCTTTCTCTGAGTGTGAGTGAGCAGGCTGGATGGACTCATGGGACTCTCTCCTCATTACAGACTCATCCCTAAACACACAGCTCGCTGACGCAAAGCTTGCTCGCATCTCCAGTGTGGGCGAGAGTGTTTGTGTGAGGCTGTGTACCATCCTGACCGTTTTCAGGCTGCTGCATGTTTGCTTGTACACACTTTGTGTGTGAGGTTGTTTAAATCCCTCATGGATTATGGTATAGCAGACATTGCAGTTTCCTTCTGTCCTTTATACTTCTCCTGCTGCTGCTAAACCTCATTTTTAATGTGTCGTCCCCTCAGCGTGACATCATCGATCACCGTCAGAGTCTCCGCACCATGACGTCACTTTGCTCTTTCAGCTCACGGTGACCGAATGAGAGCTGGTCTGTGCGAGTGCGGTCTGATGACGGAGCGTGTGGCTGTCGCTCGGTGGAGGTAGTTTAGCGGGGTAACAGTTCCTCTGCGGGGCAGACAGCTGCTGTCAGCCCGGGGGTTTAATGGAGACTGCAGTTTCTCCTCTAAGTGTGTGTTGACCTGCAGTGTTCCTGCAGCTGTGCTCCTGCAGCACCATCTTCACCTTCCCCACACACTCTGGCGGGGAGGAAGGACACTGCTGTATGACATAGTGGGGTAAAATGAATTGCTTTTAGATAAATGGCTCCAAATCTGATTTAGTGTTTGTCAGGAAGCCAAAGATGACAAGTAAAAATGAGCGTAAAGAATTACTTCAGAAAGGTTTCTGGCAGAGGCTGCTGAATCACGGCAAGTCTCAGCTGACTTAAATACTGAATTAGGGCGAGCTAAGTCAGTATTTGGTAATTAAAAGAGACCTGTCTTGTATTCCTAATTTCATTTTGGATGAAACATATTGCATTCATCACATATTCTAATATAACATTTCAGGGAAGCTTAAAGGTGAGTTAAAGGCCCATCTGAGAAACTAAAACTACAAAACTGCATCCAAAAATAAGTTTAAATTAAATCTGGAAATATGTAAATCTTTTTAAAATCATTACTTGCTGTTTCATTAACATTTATTAAAAACCTGCTTTGCTGAAATACGTGTGCGTCGTACGAGCTGTCTGCAGTCATTGTTGGAGCCTGCTTGCGTTGTCCAACATCAGAACGACAGCTGCTCTACAGTCGACATGTCTCATGCTGTGTTTGTTAACAAATAGTCTTCAATAGTTCTCTGTGATTAACATGTTTAACAAAGTCGTTTTAAAGCAATTATTTTATATCAATTAATTATAGTTTTTTTAAATTTAGTCTTAAAAACTGTCCTCCTCCTGTCTGCAGTTTAACCTCTTCTGTTCTGACCTTCAGTATAGTTTATATCCTGTATCACGTCACATGTACTTTGAGATATGTCGTTTTTTTCTCTGTCTCGTAAGTAGCTTATTTATTGGACAGATAGTCACCAGGTAGAGACACAGAATCCGTCAAACAGGCGGTGAGAGTCGAGCATATGTTTTCACTCTCCAGCTTTATCTCTTGTCGGGGACGTTTATTTGACTTCTGCTGTGCCTCTGTGGAAAAATCCAAAGCTGCTTCAAATACTCCACCTGTCATGTAACAGACATGGAAGCTCAGTGAACATGTAATTTTCTTGTACAACGTTTGACAGCTTATTTTCTACGTTGCTGTTGTGTTCAGATAGTTGTTGATTCCAGCTCGGCTTTCTTTTAATGATGAGCGTGTTTAGAAAGTAGTTGTTTATTTCTCAGGAATTATCCAGCATGCAGCCTACTGGGACTTCATTAGTACTTTATTAAACCAGGATGTGCCGCTCATAGTTCTGCTTTGTAAATAGCTTCATTCTTGATGTTTAGTTTCACAAATTAACCTTGATTATATGACGAGTTAAACTAAACACCACCATGGGATTTTAAGGAATACCCTTGATTCCTATAGCTTTCTATTACACTGACTGTATTTGACAGTGAAGTCACTGATAGGTGTCGCCCTGTCTGCCTGCTCTCTCATCCGTCATCTCTCCTCCTCAGGGCCGCTGCACACGTGAGAACTGTAAATACCTGCACCCACCTCCACACCTGAAAACTCAGCTGGAGATTAACGGGAGGAACAACCTGATCCAGCAGAAGGCCGCGGCGGCCATGTTGGCTCAACAGATGCAGTTCATGCTGCCTGGAGCACAGTTGCAGCCCATAGTGAGCAGTTCACACTATAACTATGACCTCTCAGTTAATGCAATGTGTTAGAGGAAATGGAAATGGAAAAGACACATAAAATACATAAAAAATTACAATGGAAAAACTCTCTGAACTCTCACCAGTGACTTGCATGATTTATAAATTGTTAAGTTATAGCATAACTCTATAAAACTACATTATTCCCTTAGCTGAAAATAACCCACAGTGCTGCTTATGTTCCCGCTAAATCCTCTCCTAAAGCCAGAGAACAGTCTGCCATAACTTGTTTTGTCTCTCACGTCTCTGCCCTTCTCTTCCTCCCTCAGACAACATTCCCAGTGACGCCCTCCCTGGCAACCAGTCCCAGTATGGCGTTCAGTCCTTATCTGAGCCACATGGGCCCAGGCATAGGCTTGATGCCTGAGCTGCTGCCCAGCACTCCCCTGCTGGTCCCCGGGAGTCCCACCGGCCTGGCAGCCATGGGCAACGGCACCTCGGCACAAAAACATGTGCGCACAGACAAGCTGGAGGTATGCGGCCTGCGTGCAGTTGTTGTGTTTCGACGTTTGTCCAAAGTATGATGAAAGGTAAATGTTAATCAGCGCTCCCGCTGGGCCCTGTCAGGTTTGTAGAGAATTCCAGCGCGGTAACTGCACGCGGGGTGAGAGCGACTGCCGCTACGCTCACCCCCTGGAGGCTGGCATGGTGGACTGCAGCGAGAACTCGGTCATTGTCTGCATGGACTACATTAAAGGTCGCTGCAGCAGAGACAAGTGCAAGTACTTCCATCCCCCGGCTCACCTGCAGGCCAGGATCAAGGCTGCACAGCACCAAGCCAGTCAAAACACAGCGTCCACAGCCTTGGTGAGTCCTTCACAACTCCAAGTGTGTGAACTCTTTGTCCCTTTTATCAAAAAATAAACTTTGACCACAATCCTCAGATAGCAGAAGCACAAAGGTTTGCCAATACTCTTGACAGTTACAAATCCACACACAGCAGTGAAACAGAAGATGTTCTTGATCTCTACTGGGATATTGTTTACTGATGCAATGAAGAATCAGGGTATCACAGTGTCCCTCAGGCAGCATGAAATTTGATAATGTAGGCTGGGGATTATGTTTTTTTATGAATGTCCGCTACTGTGTGTGTGTCTGAGCCTGTTCTCTCACTGAAGCAGGCGACAAGGGCTAAAGTTAGCATTGTTGGGCAGCTGTAGCATTATCAGTTCAATCTGAAGTGTTAAAACCGGACAACAAAAATAGATGCAAAATAATAAAATGAAAAGATTTAGAAGTTTCATTGCTCGTAATGCTTTATGCACCAGAACGACTGTTTTGTTGTTGCTACTACCACTCTGTGTTGTCTATCAGGGTCGACTTTTTCACTGATTAAATCTTCAACTCCTCAGGATAATGAGGCAGGATAATTTAAGAAGTTAACTTTGGAAAAATCAGCTTGGAATAACAACTGAAAATGTTTTGATTTAATTGTATTTCCCTGTTACGAGTAAAAAGTTGACTTGGTCATCTTTCACTGCAGTTCATCATCAGTGAATGAAATCATAGCAATCTCATTTTGCTCTTGTCCTGACCTCTGGGCTGTGCTGCCTCGCTTCAGCTAATCTTAGATACCACTGCGCCCTCTTGTGGTGGAAAACAGAAACATCAGCTGGATTTGAAGTCGAAAGAGCACTTTCAAAGATTTAATCAAAGATGACGCAGCATAATGCAGTTTTTGTAGCAGGAAAAATGTTGATGTATTCCAACATACATGTAAAACTTCCTGTTATTTTTTGTGGTCAGGGTCTGCCTCCAGGCGTCATGCAGCCCCTTCCAAAGAGGCCGATCTTAGAGAAGAGCAACGGAGCTGCTGCCACTATCTTCAACCCCAGCATGTTCCACTACCAGCAGGCCCTGGCTAACATGCAGCTCCAGCAGCCAGCCTTCATCCCCACCGGTGAGTCTCTACACACGTGAGAAACACTGATACATAGTCCAGTTTGTACCTACTACACTGCACATGTAGGAGGTAAACTGGGACCTTGAATCCTTGGATCTTGTTTATGCAGGTTAACGCAAGGTTTCTTTTTATGTTAGGCAACAAGGTCAAAGTGAGTTCACGTGTAGTTACGCATGCTTCTCTAAGTGTAGATACTCATGTTAACCCTTTCCTCCATGCCACGCTTCTCTTCCTTTCTGATGTTGCTCGCATTCACATCACTCTGGGATGAAAATTGTTGAAGCTAAAAACTAAGTCTAATGTCAAACTAGCTTCCTGTCCTACGACCTTAATTTACGGTATATGGACACATCATTTCTGCTGACCTCCATATTGCAGGTATTGTTTTGTCCACATGTATGTTTGTTTACATAAGAACATTTTAGCAAACATGATGTCAGAATAAAAAGCAGGGTTTTTATGAACAGATATAAACTATGCAGCGACACGTTTTGCTTTCATTTCTGGTTGTGCTGCTTCTGTCCTGTCGTCTGCTCTGTGTCTCTCTGTGAGCTGGGCTCAGGCAGCTCCTCCACAAACACACAGTGACAGTGAACCAGGTAAAGTGAAGATAATGTGTTATTCGAGGCTACTAGGTGTTTTTCCCCCAACAGCTGCATAATGCCAGATTGAATATTTGGAAGATTATTATGTCCAAATGGAGTTAGTTTCAAAGCTCTGCTGGCAGCTGAACAACAAAAGTGAGACAGAGTAAAGATGAAAACCAAACATCACCAGTCTTACTGCTCTTAAACATGTTTTTATAACCAGGATTTTGAGATCCTTATTGTCTTTCATGGTTCCACACTCTTACATCGTGAAGACTTGATTTGAATGTTTTAAATTAGTCTCAAGGACGTGTGGATTTTATTTAGTGGTGAAACAATTAGTAAAGTCTTTAAATAATTGATTGAAAAAATTCATCGCCAATTATCTCAAATTTCTGTTCACTAATTTGTCAAGACAAATTTGCTGCTTTAGCCAATTAAATCAGATAACTTGCTGCTTTCTCTATTTTATATACTCATAGTTAATACAATATAATCTGAACTTTGATCGATTAAGCAGTTAATTGAACAAATTAGTAGCAGCCCTATATGAAAGTGAAGAAACAAATAAACCTTTTAGGGACATAAAAATGCATTTTGTTAGCACACTGTTCATTCAACACATAAAGATAGAGGGAACACCAGAATAAACAATTTACTGTTTGCTGTAAAGTCAGTGGTCAGTGAAATGTTTGAAGTCTGTCGGACATGAATTATTGATACACCACAGAGGTTATCAGCCAAACACGCACACACTGTACCTGATCTGTGCTGAGCATGCTCATTCATGAACACAAGTTTTACCTTCATTTCTGGCTGCTTGCACATGAGTTTCATATCTTCAGCAGCCTCGCTGTTGCTCCTGTTGCCTTCACTAACCTGAATCTGTTCATTCGTCTCAACCCAATATTACCGAGTCCACACTACTTAACCTCAACTTTTCCCCTTTGTCTTCTGTTTTTCCTCCTCCTGCTGTCCTTCTCTCATGCTCTCCTCCATTTCTTTCCTTTTGTTGCACACTCATCTACACATAATATGACAGGGTCTGTTCTGTGCGTGCTGCCCTCAGGAGGCTTTGACAGGTCAGCTTTATACGTTCGTGGTAGTTGACAGGAGCCTCTATTGAGGGATTGATTAATTCTTTTGAGGACACATGTCTGTACTGGTTTTCACTTTGCTGTTATAGGTGACAACTTTAAACAAACACCAAGGTTTCTATACGTTGATCTTGTTGACATCCTCTACTGAGGAAGAAAAATAATAGTGGGTTAGCAATAATGTAACCTATACAAAATGTGCAGGTGCTGTGGCCCTTTAGTTTTAAAACACAGAGGAACATTTTCTCCAGTCGTGAAAAGATTATTTTGTCAGCCACGAAAGAGCGAATGATAGACCTTCATTTTGAAGCTTTCAGCCCATTGTCTTCTTCAGAGCATCATATCTGTGATTCATGTCCTGTCTGTTTAACGAGTCTTGCTTTGTGTAAGCATGTCATCATTTCATTTCAGCACTGTGAGAGCATGCCTAGTGTGTGTGTGTGTGTGTGTGTGTGTGTGTGTGTGTGTGTGTGTGTGTGTGTGTGTGTGACCACCTCTCTTTATGCATCCCCTGACATGTCTTTGTGTTCTCCATCAATACCACTTTACTGACACTGCTTAATGATATTATGATTGTCATATGCCACATTTGGAGATAACTCTCAAGGCAGACAATACACACAGGTGTTCACTATCACTCTGCTTGAGTAGTTCTTTTGTCAGGTGTATGTTGGGTGGATCTGAGCTGGGAAGAAAAACTATATGTTCTCATAAGAATTAATACAGTGTGTGTTGTCCTGCCCTGTTAGGTACGACAAAACCAGCAGAAGTCTGATTGAAAAATAACTGTTAAGCACAGTTGATGGATGTCCACATAATCTATCACAGTGGGCGACAACACACAAGCTACCCGGGACGCCTCACAACATCCTGGTTGAAAAAGAAATGTGTCCTAATTTTACAGTCGTCAACGACACATTTTGGAACAAAAGAACAAAGGATCAGTAATGTGTTTGATGCTGTCGGTAAAACTGTGAAAGAGATGAAAAGCTAGCATCATTTTCTTCCCCTTCTTAGCCTTTTATGAACACGAGACAGCCAGCATCATAAACATCACTGCAGAACACCTGACCTGTTTGTCCTGTCTCTCGGCCGAGTCATTGAGAGCATATATGGCTGTATAATGGCTTAATCGTACACAGAAATGATCTTATATGTAAAACAGTTTGTAGTATGAACCAGACAGAGTACATACTGTATATAAATTTTTTTCAAGCTCAGTAGTAACTGATGAATTTTCCTGTTATCTGCCCCAAAATTAGACATTATTATAGTAACCCTTTTGACCTATCTGATTGTTATTAAAGGTGAAATTTTGAAACGCTATCACATTAGGGCTTTAATACAAACAGAGAGGACCCAGAAGCAGACTATTAGAAGAATTATTAGCAACAAAAAAGGGAAAACAAAAGGCTTACCGTCAGGGCAAGAACATATCCCAAAAAAAGACGAGGTCCCGGAACACAGGTGAAAACACTGGCAGAGCCACGAGGAACACATCCACTCAAGGAGAAAGGATTAAAGACAAACTGGCACAGAAACAGGGGAAGACAAAGACTTAACACACTGGGAAGGTGACGGTTATCACGCACAGGTGAGACAGTTAAGGAAAAGGTGCAAACAATAAGGGCGGGGCTCACAATCACACAAGCAGGAAAACACACAAATGCAGGAAGTACAACATACCTGAGAGGGAATGACAAAATAAAACAGGAAATGAAACTGAACTAGGAGATAAATTAGACGTATAATAAACAGGGATAAAACATGACACTGTGACGTTCTTTGTTACGGATCATCTGCTCCCTCCATACACATGCCCTGTCCATTTGAATACAATATATCAGATACTCCAGTCTGACTAGATTGTATGACTGTGTATTGCCTTGTCTGTTGGTGAGACGATGCCTTTTCTTTTGGCTAATTAAATATGTATTTTTTCTTTATCTCTTATTTCATTTGCATGTGTCTTGATACTTGTTCAAATTCATCCTGGCAATATCACTTGACTTGTGCCATGACTTTTGATCCTACACATTTTGCCATGGTAACCATATCATTCCTGTCCCCCCCCCCCCCCTCCCCTTCCCGCCCCGCCCCACATCCTCGTCCTCTGTCTGTCGTCTGACTCGCCTGAATAAAAGTTCCCATGATGCACGGTGCCACCACCTCCACTGTTTCGTCGGCTTCGACCCCAGTCACCAATGTTCCTTTCGCTGAATCTGCCGCCTCGAATCAGGTTTGCTCTTTCATTTCAGTTTATTCTTTTATTTTAGCGTCCTGTTCATACTCGTCTCTCACCGGGTTAAATTCACCTGCTCACAGTGTCACATGTGTTGTGTTCACATTTCACCTGTCTTCTCTGTTCATTCTGTTGTGATGTGAGCAAATGAAAACAGGATTCATTCTGAGAGGGATCTCAAGATGAAAATCTGTTTTCATCTAAATGTCGTAGTTTTCTGTTCACCTGTCTCCATCTTCTTTATAATCTATAGACACAGTGTGTCGTCTGGCTTCTGTAACAAACCTGCTTCTTTCTTAGTGAGTTTACCTTCACACTGGGACACATTTCATGGCAAAGTTTTCCAGCATACATACATACAAAGTGATATGTGTGTGTGTATCTGTATTTACTTTAAACAGCTGCTCTGTCCAATTTCATTGCAACATGGTTTATAATGAAGGTTTCTCATTGCATCTTTACGGTCGTAATGATTTCTTAAAATTATAGGTCAGAATTTTAAAAAAGTCAAATTAGATACAACCGTGATAATAAAATGGCTTTCTGCAGCGTCATTCCGACAATAATAGAAGGTTATTCAAAATACAGTTGTTACATTCTCTCTAAAGGACACCTCCTTTTTTACTTGTATATATAAACAAATATAATCCCATAAGGTAAAAAGAACCTGTCTTTGCATTTGACATATTTTGAGTCCTCTGCAGCAGGTAACTGTTTGTGTCAGTGGGATCTCCCTGCCCCTCCTCTCATCCCTCCCTCTCTCTCTCCTCCAGTAGACCCTTCAGAGCTTCTGACTCCTGATCCAGTGGAGCTCCAGTGCGTCCCCATGGAAACCCATTTCTGTCCCGTCCCCAAGCTGCTGGTGGCGGCTCCGGTGGCGCTAAACTCAGTAAGCCTTTCCCGAAACCCCAGTTAAAGCCCCTCGCTACGGGGGCTGTCATCTTTCTGAATGCAGCAAACATGTGCCTCGCCTACAGTGCACACTGACTGACTGAGAGTCAACGTGAAACTTCTTTTAAATTATTATTAAAGATAGACGCTGCGATGTTCACGCAATACAAGCCTGGACGTATTACTGTTGCTTTAAAGCAGCCATCCTGATGCAGAGAGACTCAATCAGGCTGAGCAATAGAGCTCCCTCCGTCCTACAGCCATACATGCCCTCACCTTAAACCTGCAGCAGACATGTGCACACACACACACACACACACACACACACACACACACGTTTAAGACTACATGCCCTTTACGGGTTGGAGCCATCACATGAGGCGACCCAACACATTTGACTGTTCAGTCAGAAATTCTTAAATCTAATTCTTGAAATTCAGACTATTTCAGCGGCTAACGGACCTCCCGCTGGTCTTCAACCGTTACGTGTTGTCAAAAGGAAAGAGTGTTTCATATCATGTCATGTTTACGTTTCAAGATGGCCACAGAGGAAACATTTGAGTGCCATGTGTGTCGTTCAGTCTGTTCTCATGGTCTCATCTTGCCTGATGAAACGTCAGCGAGTCGTCGTTAATTTGTTTGTGCCTTTGATTTTCTGCTCAGCTGCAGAGGAGACTTAGTTTCCTGATATAATTCACAACATTTAACAGCAAACATGGATGTTGTTATTTGCAATTAGAGGCGATATCTGTTATTACAAGGATACTGTGTATTAGCCTATAGCTCTTATTGTAAGATAATCTAGTAATGACAGTGGTTGCCACTTTAAATTTATGTTCTTTCATAAACATGAATTATGTTTTGAATCGTCCCCTGGTTTCAGAGTCAGTATCTGGTACTGACTGGATCCGCCCATGAGGAGTTACTTTACATGTAATGTAAAAAAACTACATATAGTCACAAAATTGGGATACAGTCTCTTCTGTAAGTGTTGAGACATTTTAATGAAACTAATTATAAATAAGAAGCTCAAATTGTTAAACTATTGAATGTCAGAGATTGTTTCGAGGCTGTCCAATGAATGATAAGGAAGGTTTGATTATTGTGTTTCTGTGGGGTAAGAATGACAATCTGCAGGCGTAGTCATGTTGATTTCTTATTACAACGCTGAGTCTCGGCTTTAGACGCAACCCTAGATTTCGACAAGTGTCAGCTCTAAGATTACAAAAAGCACCTCTCAAATTTCTCATGTGATGTCAGAGTTTTTGCACAAGATGGAAGCTGGATGCGTTTCCTGATGTTGTGCCTAAAGTCAGCGCGTGCCAAGTGGCGGTGTATGCAAGGAGCTGCCCTGTTTAATGCAATACCTGAATAATTCCTGAAGACAAATCTCTCCCTCTCAGATGCAGAGAAGTGCTTTGAAAAAGCCGGTTTGTGTAATTGTCTTCTTTTGGACTGAAAAAGTGGCACAAGAGTTTTATCTTTCACGGCTCTTCAGGGAGAAAGCTGAGAACTTGAAAACGTCCCGTCTGACTTTATAATGTGTCGTCTTTTCTACCGATGTGTGCTTTTTGTCAAAATTTGTCTGACACCGAAAATGGCAGCCACAGTTGTTATAACCAGAAGTGAGTTTTGGTACAGCCAGGACTCGGAAGAATGAAACCTGTTTGATGTGTAATGGTAAATTCAAATGTCTGTAAGGCGTGGAAAATTGACATAAAGGCCTCGGAAACTTGGCTGAAATCACTTTTATCCAAATTCAAATGTGCCTCTCTCAAGTCTCCTCAAACCACCGCTGTAGAAACTCCGTAAGAACGGACCAGTGCTCCAACACAGATGTGTTGTTTGGTACATTATTATAAAGATAAATCACATCTATACTAGTTTATTCTCTGAAACAGCTGTGCTGGTTTATGTAAAGAAATCAGTGAGTTATGTGCACACATGAGTGTGTTAAATAGACAAAGCGTGATATCTTTGGTTAGTTGTAAATGCTGCAGATATCACAACATCTCCCGGTGAGCATAGTTCAGTTTAAATAATGTTATTGTGTCGTGAATGTATCTAATGCAAAAACTCTGCACATGCCCTTCTAAAGACGGCATGATGAGATGTTATGACTCACTATATAACTCTTTCTGAGGTCACATAGGTACCATGCTGATACTGTGTGAGGACATATCAAAGTATGTGTATTGTTCTATAGATTTATATTTAATGTCAGTGGATGGTGTGACTACTTTTAGAAATATCTTTCTCTCTCAGAAAAGGTCGACTTTTTGAAGTACAAATGAACACTGTACAAGTACAAGTCAGTTTTTGTTCCCCTTTCTTCAAAAGTACCCAAAGTGCCCAAAATGCACCTGTAACCGATGGTATAATCATCCGGCCCAATCGTGAAATCCTTTTTAGCTTTTCGTTTTCCACATGATGGAATAAACAGGTAACGGTGTAGAGGGACCATCCTATGGGAGCTGCTTCTGCTGCAACAAGGATGTAATCCCTCACTGGCTGCCCACTAATGAACACTGCTAACTGTGTTCAGTCGAGGCAGATAGGAAACACAGGCTCCTGGAATTGACCCTGTATTGTGTGGGTGAATGTTTTCTCCTCGTTACCACCTGTGCACCAAAATTAGTGAGTCACTTTGTCATCTAACCCTTAAAAAGAAAATGTGTAGTCCCCAAAATGCTGAAGTACTTATTTACTTCCTTATAGTTAATCCGACATTTCCTTTTAATCTACATAAATTACACAGTAGTTTTCTGGTTACATGTCTGTTATCAAACATCTGTAAAGAAATGTGCTTTTTGTTACAGATCGTTCTTCTCCTGTTCCTCTGTTTGTCATCGGTTTAGCCGCCACATTCTCTCAAGAATCTGAAAGGAAATGTTTGTTCCTACTCGATGAAATTGATTACAAGAATGTCCAGACAAATATGTTTGTCTAAATCTCACAGCTTTGAAAGACTAGCTTTGTCCAGCCAAGTAATCTTCGAGCCTTTGTCTCCTCGCCCCCTTCACATCATTATGCCTTCACTGACTGCTGTCCAGCTGGAAAATAACAGAATACTTGATTAATAAATTGTGCCTCTTGAGGGCGTTTAACTTTTATAAGTCTATTTAGACGTGTGTAATGATGCACAAGAGTGTATAAGTGAGGGGAGTTGTGTTTCGGCACGAGATAAATCGTTTTTACCTCTTTCCTTCTCTCATTGTCTGGTACTTGATTCCTTTAGGCCTCCTTGTATTTCCCATACATAAATGTAATACTGCTCTGGAATATGCAGAAAGCTCTGCTCACTGTGTCCAGTGAGCAGATCCTTTGGCATGCAGAGAGTTCATTCGGTCCTGGGCGTACTTCTGTTGCCCGGGCACAAACAAAGGGCCTTTATTTCCCGCCCTGTATAAAGATTTGATAGCTGTGTATGACAGTGACATGTATTACTGGTAAGTTAAGCTTTTTTTATCCGACATTAAAAAACACAGCATGGAAATAAAAAAAATCATTTATACATAGTTGATAGTTTGTGTAGACCAACAAGAAAAAAAGATATAATATGAAAATCATTTGTATACAATGATGGAGTCATTGTTAATGGAAATAGTTGCTGTTGCTATGGCAACAAAATGACAACATGGCTACCTTTCTATTATCCTAATTGTGAATTTTTTCACATCCATTGAAACGACATACAACACTAACTTATTCAAAAAGGGAATGTCTACTTAGTTTGTCTTGTTATTGCGACGTGATTGAATATTTTGTATGAAAACTTAAATCCTTGTGAAATCCAAAGGTCCTTCGGGGAGATCAGGTGTTTGTTTTCTTTATTTGACCTTTGTTGTTTTTGTTCCTGTACATGGTGTTTTTTTTCTGAGAATTAAGAATGGACTTTGGCTTTTAAAGCTAACACCTATCTGTCAGGGAGGTAAAGAGGCTTTTGGACATAAACCTGACTTCTAAACCTCGCTCTCCTCCTCGCTCAGTCTGCTGTGTGTGCGGAGGAGTTTCATTAGTGAGTTCTGTTTCAGTCCTGAAGGCGGTCCAGAAGCCTCTTCCTGCCCAGCTGTGCTGGGTGATGTCGATCCTTGCTGAGGTGTATACGAATGTGTGACGTTCACCTTGTTTGCACTTATGTACATAACTATGTCGAAAATACTCAAAATTTATTTTGAATAAATATAGATAAAAGAGCTGATTAAAAATCAAATCAATGTATTGTTAATGATATGAGTATGTCTATCATTTTATTACTGTTGAAAATATTGCTTTGTCCTTTTGTTTCTTTGCTAGAGCCCTGTTCTTTGCCAAGCATGACATTGCCGAGCTGTAAACCATGAATGGTTTCTTTAAAAAAGCGTTTTCATTTATTTACTGAGGTTCAGTAATAAGTTAAACATGAGAGGTGGATTTGAGGAAAAAGTCAGTCTGGAGTAAATGTAAAAAGCATTAGTAACCTTGACCTTAAATGTGCATCATGAACACACTAATGCAGGTGCAGTCTCCTCAGTAATGCACCAAAATAAGGCACAGAGGAGCTCCACCTGCAGGCTGAATAGAAGCCAGGAAAAAAAAGAGGAGCTGGTATGAAAATCAGACAATTGAAGGACGTAGACATGAGATGTGTTCACAGGGTTTTACATCACTTTAATTTGATCATTTAGTGAATTTTTTTTCTTTGCTCCCTTCTTGTCATTATCACAGAACAACAATAAATCTGAATTCTCCTCAGGATTTAAGTCAAAATTGCAAACAACCTGTTCTTTGGATGTAACTCCTGCAGCAGCAGCAACGTCATCCTTACACAACTCTGCTCCTGTACATTTGGACCTGTGATGCTCTAACTGCTATTTAAGCCAGCCATTTTGTTGCCATGGCACTTGTCCTAGTGGTGGATGGACTGAGTCACGCTGGTGAAAAAGTTCATAGCCCTCCGACTGCACATGTGAGGAAAATACATGTGGAGCGCAGTTATCATACTGTGGGTTCCCAGTCACCAATAAGTGAATACGATTGTGATCTTATTTTGAAATGTATCCACATTATTTTGAAATGATTCAGTTGTAATTGTGCCTTTATCATGCAACGTTTGGTTTGATTTACATTCTACATTTAAATTGACTTAAACAGCACATGTATTGTGTGTAATATCCCTTTATTTGAAATACTTTGTTGGTGAGTCGTCATTAAACTGGGTACAGCTGCAGACTGAAGGCAACCTGTGGAAGAGGATGAGGGCCAAAGACTGTTCAGGACTAAGCCATATGAAAAACTCTCTCTGACACTCTAGGACAGACTTCAAGTGACTGCTGTCATCTTTCCTTTCACTGTTTTTCTGCTTGTGGTGCTTGTATGTGCTGCTGTGCTACATGCCAATTTATTTTGCAGTGTATAGCTATTAAGAGTAAGTTACTGTGCCTATGATGAGTTCTGCAATTTCTGTTTGACCTTTAATAAAACACTTAATTGTGATCCTCTTGTGCTGCGTTGTGTTCATTATCTTTTTGTGTCCCTTTTAAAGAGACATATACGTATCTCTTAAATTGTGACGTTTTACTTGTGTATGACTTGTTTATATTTATTTACATGTAAAGTGATGAATGTCTCATGAACATAGACTTACAGTATAATCAAATATTGCATGAGAAACTGAAATTTTACAAATATATTTGTATTGTTGTCGGGGGGGGGGGGAAGATGTAGACCTTATGAACACCTTATAAGACATTTCAGCCTACAATGTTTAGATTTAGCACTTGTATATTTGCATTTTACACCAACATGAACAACTTGTTTTTGACAAATAATTGTAAGTAATTTATGCCGAAAACAAAAACAAAACACCCAAATACATGTATTTAGTTTTTGTTTGTATCCCATGCTTAAAGTTAATCATCCATCCACTTCCCTGGTCTCTTTGTTTCAAGTGTGTAGCATTATAACCGCTTCAAACCGTGATGACCTAGTTTCCTAATACACCCTGGTGAAGCTTCTACATTACTGTCTCAAGGTGAGAGAAGTTAATCCTCTGGAAGGTGCAAAACCTTTTCAGGTGGTGGTTTTGTGTGGTTTAATCCAGTGGAGTGGTGGATGTGAATGCTTCCTTCAGAACATTTAATCTCTCATAAACAAAAATGGGTTAAGTCATTAACAAAAATAGCTTTGCAATAGAGAGGCGTATATTTCACATTTATCGTTTAGTTATGTAGTGATAAAATTACATTTAATGTAAACAGGAAACATGTTGTGAGATACTATTGGTAAGGCATGCAACAAAGTTTACCCAGCAAAAATTGAACCAAGAAAATGGCAGTTATGTGTTTTAACAACTAGCCCACTTGGACACTTCTAAATTGTACATTTAATATATGCAAATGAATTATTCTAAAACAGTTATCTTCAAGTATTATTTCCATATTCATCCAGTAATAGCTTTGCAATTTGTAGTTCTTGAGTCTTAATCTGTTATTGAGAAAAAGCTTTTATTTTGAAAACAGTCTCACAGGAAGTCTTGTTGTCGTTAGCGGAAACGAGACTGTTAGCTTCAGGAAATCAGTTGGTGGAAAAAGGTATCCTTTCTGTTATCAAACCTGCCCAGCACAGAGTCAAACATACACTGGAGCGGCAGTAAACTGTAGCCGATGGACCCTCGGATGGTAATATTTGATTTGGGGTTTGTCCGTCGATAGCACGCCAGGGTGCCGAGGCGCCGGGCCGGGCCGGAACCAGAACCAGGCCCGGACGGACGGACAGTAACCACCGCTGCGTTTTGCGACACCGGCGGGCTGCTGTGTGTGGGGGGGAACTGGCATGCTGTCTGGAGGGGGAGAGTAGTGTGTATCGCCGTGACTTGCTGTCGGTAGCTAGACAGCAAGTTCGCCGATGAGTCCCCGATACTTCTGGTTTATCAAATCGGATGTTAGGGCTTGAGTCTCGAGCATGGGACAGCGTGAATATAGCCAGAAGCGAGCTAGCTTTAACGTTAGCTAACACCATAGTTAACGTAAACGGACTTCAACTTTTCCTCGCTCACTAGCTAGAAAACGGAAGAAAATCCGACGAATATGAGCGCTTCATGTTGGTTTGTGTGAAGGGCGAGGAGTCATTTTATATCGCTCAAATTTTTCAGTTCGCGTGTTAGCTCTTAAAAGGCCTGATAAATGTTTCTGGTGCAAGTATAGCAGTGTAGCTAAGTCGTTAGCTGCTAAGTTAGCCTGCCTCGATCGCCTCAATGAAAGAATACAAAGTGGTCGTGCTGGGCAGCGGCGGCGTCGGCAAGTCCGCGCTGACCGTCCAGTTTGTCACCGGCACATTCATCGAGAAATACGACCCGACCATCGAGGACTTTTACCGAAAGGAGATCGAGGTGGACTCGTCTCCCTCCGTGCTGGAGATCCTCGACACAGCGGGGACGGAGCAGTTTGCCTCCATGAGAGATCTGTACATAAAGAACGGACAGGGCTTCATCCTGGTCTACAGCCTGGTCAACCAGCAGTCATTCCAGGTACCTGAACTGACAGTCACCAGACACACCTTAACCCCCACACAGGTGGCAACTCTTCAAAGCAAGGCATTTAGTCTGGGCACTTAGACGCTTTATTGGGGTGTGATTCATACCAGGTAGAGAGAGCTGCCAATTACAAAGCCTACACAATCCAGGTTTACTATATATGGACATATATCTCTTCAAAGATGCAAACATTTAATCAAGTGACATTCAAAGCCAGTGGTTCTGAAGTCACCCTAGAATAACACACATTGCTCTCATTACATCAGGAGTTCTGTAATACCTGGTGTAATTAAAAACAATTATGAATATAATATATTTGTCACTGTAAAGAATCAAAACATCAGAGTTGGAAAATTGTAAAGAAAATAAATCAATACTTTATTTGCTGCAAAATGTAGCATTCAGTTTAAAGCAATTTTATACATAGAAAACATGTAATTGTGCCATCATTTGAATGTTAAACAGCCATAAACCTCACAGCTTAAGCTAGTAGATGCAGCAAAAGGGAACATGTTTGCCACATAAAGTCCAAAACCAAACATTGAGCCAGACTGTGTTTCTAGAAAACAGTAGGCCTAAGTAATGACTTACTCTCCACCAACTACACAAAACTAGCAGAAAGACAGCATTGCTTGTTATGATGGCGTTATGAAAGGGAATGTATCTTGCCGAATATATCCACACTACATATTTACATACAACAAAAGTAGTGTCCTTATACATCTGGTAAATGAAATGCAGACACTTTTTACAAAGAAAGAAAATGTTAAATACATCCATATTCATTCACTGATTGTAACATTGTTGCAGCCTTGTCTGCATTGGTTATGGCACTGGGTTGAATTTACATTTACAGCACACTCAAAAATCAACAGGTTTTTTTTAGCATGCATACTGACTTTTATTGAATGCACTGCATATTAAAACATTGCTGAGAAGTGGACTTATAAAACGACTATACTGGCATACTGATGAATTGTACAAGGGCTACAAGAGGAACCACACACTCATATCCTCTTCATCTTTCAGGACATCAGACCAATGCGAGACCAAATAGTGCGAGTGAAGCGCTTCGAGAAGGTGCCATTGATCCTGGTCGGGAACAAAGTCGACCTGGAGTCTGAGCGTGAGGTTGCCGGGTCAGACGGACGAGCTCTGGCTCAAGAGTGGGGCTGCCCTTTTATTGAAACTTCTGCAAAGAGCAAGACTATGGTGGACGAGCTGTTCGCGGAGATCGTCCGACAGATGAATTATTCCACACTGCCGGAGAAGCAGGAGCAGTGCTGCACAGCCTGTGTGGTGCAGTGAGGAAGAGGTATAAGTACTGCCATTCTTATTCTCCTTTTGCATGGCTGCGTTCTTATTCAGGCTGCACCACAGAGCTCACAAGCACAGCACAGTTGGCCGCTCGCTAATTTTACAAAATGTGCTAAAATGTCCCTGCAGTGTCTGTGTAAAAACAGTTCACAAGCTGAGGAGAAATGTGTCACATGGATGACTGTGTGTCGTACCAGTGCAGTGTAAGGCAGAGGAGAGGTTCGGTTGGAAGTGAGAACGACGAGTGGGTGGTGCGCAAACCGTTGGTTTAGCTTGTTATCATAGGAAAGCAGAAAGTATGTGGCATGAAGAACACAACTGTATGAGCAGCATGGGAGGAAAAAGAGCCTGAAGAGTAGAGACGAACAGAGCAGACAGGCCTGTGAGCGAGAGGAAAATGTGGCATCCTGAAGAAAAAAATTCAGTTCCAAAACAGGAAGTTCACTTTAGATTCAGCGCCAGATGTTGCTTGTGTTACCCTCTGACCACACAGATAACCACACAGATCTAAGCACCGAAACTTCTTAATGAGCTGTTTTGTTTTGTTTGTAGATGCATCTTTTGTCTGGACCACCACAAGGATTTTGAAGAACCATGAAACTGGGACAACATGACATTTGATGCTACTGACATAACTTACCGCAGCGGGTAAAGTTTCTGTTCAAGGTGGTTTCTGACCGTCTGTCTCAGAGCATCTGACAGGAAAGACGTCGGTCCTATTTTTGATATCATAACTGTTGAGACGTTTCTGCTGCAACCTTTACGGCCTTGGCGATGACCCAGGATGGAGTCAGACAGACGGACTTGTAATGAGCGAGAACGGCCATCTGTGAATTTCAGTCTTTTTTTTTTTTTATCCTTTTAGTCGGAAATATCCCTGAAATAATAAGCAGGAGTGTTTGTGAGGTTGCAGCTTCTTTTTAAAGCTGCTTTAATCACTATTATATACTTTAATATTACTTGTATTCTGTCTCAAGTTTTGAATTTGACAAAGTATTTCATAATATTGAAACATTTTGACTTTTAAGCATGCATGCTTCAAGCGGTTTGCTGCCCAGGTACACTACTCATTTTATTTTGAAAATCTTGTCTTAAATAGGTTTTAATACTGACACAAATTACAGCAGCGTGTGCTACAGTGACATTTTTAGATTTAGGAAACTAAGACAGGATGTGCGACTCTGTGGATTAAACCTCTAACATTTACATCAGGGGACACTTAATCCACCAGCCCCCTCTGCTGCCCCTTCATTTACCTTCTTATGAACACAGCAGCCTGAAGCAGCTAAACTCATCTGAAAACATGCATGCTCAAAATTGAAAAATGTTCTACTAAATCAACTTGACGTGAAAAGGAAGAGCCATGTTACTGTTTTTAGCCTGAATTCTGTCACAGTCTCTACAAGGCATGAACCGCGCAGACGCAGGTCTTCCATCTTCAGTTTTCTCGAGGAGTCTCTGTGGGAGAATGATTTTGGAACGACCAAAGGAAGCTCACAGTGCATATTTTGCATATTTGTGTTTGACTATATGACGTGTGTTGCTTTAAATTCAGGAGACGCTGATTTACTTCTCATCAAATAACTCTCGCTGCGATGTGGTTTGATAAAAGTTCTGGCACAGTTAATCAGATTTAACTTTGTATTTTTCTTTTTCTTATAGTAACCTATTTATTAAGAACTAATGACATGGGTAGCCAGTTTTAACCTTTTGATTTTATACTAGTTTTGGCTTTTTGTGACTTTTCAGGATTCATGGTACATTGTTTTTTGAAGCTGAGGATTTAACAGAGCCTTAAATAATTTCTGTTGCACCCTGGTCTCATGTTCTCTTTTTGTTCTCAAAGATAAACCGCTGTCATCGTTTGGTAATAAACATGTTGGCCTTTCTGACTTTGTGTTGTGGCACTGTTGTAGTTTTACTTCAACAATCTTTGACAGATAAGAAACAGCATTGTGTGACCAATGCTAGTCTAATTTCTTATTTCAGCTTCATAAACTGGTAACAAAACAAGGCAAGTTGTTCCTACTGGTCGTGTGCACTGCCTCAGTTCCACTCAAGGATGTCAGTCCTTGTAGAGCTGCGACAATCAATCGATTAGTTGTCAACTACTGAATAAAACAACCAACTATTTTGATCATTGATTAATCGGTTTGAGTGATTAAAAAAGTAAAAACTCTCAGATTCCAGCTTCTTAAATATATTTTCACACTAAACATGACGCATGTAATTTTACAATCAGCTCAAAGCCAGTGTGTACGGGAGAGAAAGTACAGAGATCAATAACTTGACCTGTTGTCATGTGAGTGTTGGTTTATACAGACTTCACTAACATGAAACTTTCCATAAACCTTATTTTTGTCAGTTTTAGATGGTCCCAGCCCATGATTTATACCTGTAATGCTTTTAATATAACTAAGGGTATGTTAGATTGTGTGTACAAACTGAAAGTTAAAGACTTTTTGTTAAGTAATTGCCTCATGTAGAGTAGCTTGACCCCAAAATGAAGCTATAATGTCTAAAAATACCTCTCAGGCTACACTTTCCACTGCTCTGTGCCGCAGCGTTCAGCGGCTTTGCGAGTTTTTCTTTTATTGTATTTGTCACACAGCGTTCTGCTGTAGTTTCCACATCTCCCACCGAGCACAAAGTGGGCTCCTCTTCCTCTGTGGTAGTTGTGTGAAGCTGCTCGGTGCTCGCTGAGCTTCTGCTTCCTGCACCGAGCTGGCAGCTGCTGCTGTGTGATGTGGAGGAGGAAGAGGGGTGTAGCAGTGACAACTCTGAATCAGCGGGGTCACCGCAACTCCTCCAAGCTCCTTGAGGGAGAAATATCTCAATTTGAGCATCTTGTCCTGGTTCCTGCTGGTGTCATCTCTGTCCACACCACAAAAGGGTAGAAGCATCTTCAAACAAAAGAAGCTGAGTGATCATTGTACACACACTTAATTGAATTGTTCAGATTTACTTTACTGGATGTAGCTTTATCTGAGATTAGCTGACTGAGATAAGAAAACAGGCTGATGCTACAGTCATTTTAAAGTTATATACATCTAAAGGATTAAAAAAGAATACTATTTCCTTGTTTCACTGTTTCCCTCTTAAATGTAGAGGTGTATCACTAAAGTAGCTGAAAATGGAGTTACATTAAAATACAAGTATCTCAAAATTGTATCTCACATGTGACCTAATTTGTCCTTCAGTGACAGAGACCTCCTCTGACCTACCCTCTGGGTTCACATGAGGCATCAAAGGCGTGTGAAGTGAAAACATGACCGGCAGCAGTGATAATGTCCCCCTGGAGCCCAGCTGTCAGCATCACATAGAAACTTCAATGCCCTGATTCCTCTGTGGAGCTCCGTCAGCAGGTTTGCTGCTGTACACCTGCATCCAGGAGCAGGAAGTCTTTACTCACACCGTCCTGATAGCTGCTCTTGTTTACAGGACTGCTTAAGAGGACAGCACCTCTTTGAAAGTGAGTTATTCACTGTCCCATCTGAGGGCCTGGGCTCAGAATAGGGAGCACAATCTAACATGTCTCATTAATCTGCTTGTCATTGCTATTTTTGCAGCTGAATCTGCAAGTTTAACCTCCACCACAGCAGGAGCTCTTCCTAATTATTTCATATTTTTGAATAACTTCATTAATGTCCTGAAATGTCCTTCTTTTTCCTTAAGCTTTTCCCCCTAGATGTCCTATAAATGAGGAACCAAGGACCAGTACAGAACAGATCACAGAGCAGACAGATTTTATTTTTCCTTCAGCTCTGGACACTACACAGTTCTCCTACCCTGGAGAACTTTCTGTCTCAGTTTGCTTTGATTAAGTTAGTTTGTGATTATTTGATTAAACAAAAAAAAAGATCAAGGATGATCGACCGCATGAGCACATTAAAAACACACAAGGCCCTCCATTCCTTATCTTACTGCCACAAAGTAACGGCACAAACTTTCCCTGGTTGTTCAGCTTCATGTCTTACTTATAAGTCATACTTATAAACTAACACTGCAAAAACGTTGTACTTCATCCTGTTGGTGTGCTTTTCATGTAGGTGTTGTGTGAATAAGAACTCTGCAAGAGCTCTGCAGATTTGCCAACCACTATACTCTGTTGACATTGAAATGTATTTACGTCTCTTTAACAGAACCACATTAAGCTTTATTTACAGAATGTGACTGTAGTTTTAAGTTGCCGTAAATATACTCACATAGTTGCAGAGAGAAATAAATATATGTGCAATTAAAAAAAGTTAAAGGAAGATGATAGGGTTATGTGTATTGATTATTGTATAGCAATAATTACTAACGTCATACAACCTTCATTCCCAAGTCAAGAGTCTTGATAAACACTAAACAATACCAACTTTTCAACATCAACTTTTTTGTTTTGTATTTTTGACCATAAAGTGAAACCAAATGTAATCAATCTTGTTTTCAGGATAACAGTACATTGGCAGATCATCTAGAAGTAGATTATCATTGGCAGATTATTATCATCGATTATTGGCAGATTATCTATCTTATAAGTAGAAAATAGTGCTCCTATATTTTATGATATTTTGATTTTTATCGTTTATTGTTTCATCATATTGGGTTCCTTTGTAATGTAGAGACCATGTAAACTGGTGCAGGTATGTACGGAAGCTGAGAACAGACATTTGAATTTTCTATTCTATGATATTATATTATAATATTGTATATATATATTTTTATTTTAAGAAAGCGATTATATTATTTTACCCTCATATTTAATGCGTGAAGAAACTAAGCTCAAGGACAACAAAAATGACTATTAAACTGGTATTTTTCCACTGTGTGTGTAAAGCAGTTACAGCTCCAGACCTCTAGGTGGCAGCATGACGTGTGTCACGGTCTGGACGCTGACGTCACTAAGCTGAAGCGGAAGTGTCATGTTCTGCGGTTGTCGGCTGAAGATGAACCGTAAGAGGAGGGTGCAAAGTATTTAAAAACATTTACTGACCTTAAAACTGACAGGTTTAGTGGAGCCGTCATGAAGACGGTGTTTGTAACAGTTGGCACCACGAGCTTTGATGAGCTCATCGAAACCATCACGTGCCCAGAGTCCGTGCAGGTGGGTGAAGTTGTTTTTTTTGAAGCTAAAAGCAAAAACACAGATATTACCAAGCTAAGATCTAAGTTATCTAATGATCACATTTCATAAAATGGGGCAAAAGCACGAGGAACTTTACAGACTAGAGTTTAAATGTAAACGCAGACACGTATACAGTTTAAGACCAGAATTGTGGTTTCCTCTCCTGTTTAGGTGAAGGTCCAAGATAGCATCAGAGTTTTGAACATACAAACGGAAGACAATAGAAAATATTCCCGTTTTTCTTTCTTTTTACGTTTTTTCTCCCTGCAGGCTCTAAAGGCTCGGGGATATGAGCGTCTGGTTCTTCAGGTTGGAAGAGGATCTCTTCTTCCAGAGGCTGACAGCTGTCCACACATCAGTCTCCAGGCTTTTCGATTCAAAAACTCGATAGCAGAAGATATAAAACAGGCGGACCTTGTAGTAAGCCATGCAGGTGAGTAAGATATCAAACACCTCAAGTTCACCTCCTACTCTCAGCACACTCCGCTCAGTGTTATCTCCTACATCAGTAAATAGTAGCTACATGTTCAACATTGTTTGTGTTTCATCACACTCAGCTCCTGCACACCGACTGTTATACTAGTGTTTTGTTTAAATCATAATGCGCATCAAGAAATGTTTATAGGAGTTTGCCAAAACAGGAAGTCTCCGTGTTCATTGCCCGCCCAGACAACATTAGTGACTCAGTAGAATTCCAAGCCAAAGCAAATACATGTATGTGAGCAGTGTGCAAACAGAAAAGTGATGATTAATACAGCAGAGCACCAACAACACATACTTCTGACATGAGGGCATCGGAGGTCAGAGAGCAAACTATTAAACACAGGATGACATGCAGACAAAAATCTAGCTGGCCCATGTTGTCTGTCTGATGAAATCTTGTGAATGTTTACATGTTCAGGTGTCACTGAGAGCTTTGTTGAGAACATGTCGGGGTTGTAGAGATAAAGAGGATAATTCCAGAGGACCTTCAACCAGAAGTTTGCTTTATTGTGTTTTTGTCTGAGCTGAGACAAAGCAAAAGTAATGGGTTAGCAAGGTCTGTTGAGCCTAAAGCCTGAATGTGACTTTCAGCGTAGCTAGATGGCCATGCTGCATACCTTACCTGATCTGGAGAAGGTTTTGTTAAGATTAGAAAATTGGTTGGACTATTGGTACTTGTTAGTATCACAAAACCAATTTAATTACAATGTTACAGTATTACAATTTTATTTAGTAAATTATTTTCTCCAAAGTGATGTACATCTGACAGTTAAAAAAAACCCAGCTTCAAGTCTGAGTCCAATTAATAAATTCTGCGTTTGATTTGCCCAAAACTTTAGTTTTTCCTAGTAGCCTTAATTATGGGAAAGTTTAAGACCTACATGTAACTCTTGTTTAAATAATATGCACCACGATTAAACGTGCAGGGATTACTTTAAAAATAAATAAAAGCATTGAGAGGGCATTAAGTGGCAATCATTTACTCATAAATATGAGTAGTAATTCTCTGTTAGCATCCTCTCCTTCCTCATCTGAAGCAGTGTTGCTTTTTGCTGAAACACTGTGTTTATTCTTTATCACTTCTATTACACCAAATGATTTCTCTTGCCTGAAGTCGGTGACACGTTAATGTGCGTGAAGAAGTCAAATGATGCATGAATGCCCACTTTTATGTAAACTGCCTTTTATTACCCCGGGGGTAACACAAAAAGTGGACAACCACTCTATCAATTATCTCTGATTTTGGTTGTTATGGTCGGTAAAGCCAGATAACAGGAAGAGAGTCGGGCTATGCTGAACTTGCTTCGTAGAACAACTTTGTTTTCATGCTGTCATACACTAAGACAATAATGCCATGTCACTTTAAAAGCTGAACTACAAAAGCTCCCGTTATTAATAGGGAAGGACAGTTAGTTGGATTGCTGTACGAGAACAGAGGATCAGGTGGTTAGATGGCCAAAGGCCAATATTTACAATTACAGACTGAAGCAGTAAAGTGACTGAGGACTGTCTGTTTGTTTAATGGAGTATTAGTCGTCTCCTCTTACCTGAAGAGGTGACTCATATGTACCGGAGGATTATTAAGTGTTTTTGCTGTTTGACCCAGTCTACAGGGTCTGCACTAATAACCACATATTCATCGTCGTGCAGACCTTTGCTCTACAAATATTTATAACCCTCACGCCATTACTGACTAATTTTAAAAGCTTGCTTTAGTGAGTCAACATTTTGCAAAAACATTTTAGCATTTTGCTACACCAAACATCAAAATGAACCTTTATATGAGCTAAACTACGTACAAACAAAAAAACGATGATGTAACATGTTTTTCAGTCATATCCATGTCATGTTGTTGTTTACTCTGTGATAAGAACGCAGCAGTTTCACACACACAGACAGACTTAAGTTCCAGTCATGAATAAGGATCTTGTTTTTCTCCTCAGGGGCAGGAAGTTGTTTGGAGACGCTGGGAGCAGGCAAGCCTCTGCTGGTCGTAGTAAATGACAAGCTGATGGACAACCACCAGCTGGAGCTGGCCCGTCAGCTCCACATGGACTCCCACTTGTTGTACTGCACATGCAGGTATGTGTCTCTCTCACATGGACAGTAATACATGTGAGGTTATTGAGCACAAAAAAAGTAACCAGCTTTTTAAACCTTTCAGCACCCTGACAGAAACACTGAGGACCATGGATCTCTCTGTTCTGCAGCCCTACCTGCGCGGAGAGCCGAAGCATTTTGCAAACTTCCTGGACAAAGCCCTGGGACTTCAGTGAAGCTTTGATTTTAAACGGGACTGCTCATTATCTGTTACTCTGGAGTTATTCATGTTGTAGATTATGATACTTGGTTCCTACATTGTAATTATACAGTTTGGACATTTGAGTGTTTTATATTTTTGTATGCCATAATAATATATCTCTAAATTCAAATCTTCATGTGTGCTGAGCTATTTCTTTATGTTTTACAGATTTTGTTTTTTAGAAAGCTCTGGGCATAGCTGCACTTTGAGGAACAAAGGCTGCGTTGGTTCACAGCAGCACAGATAGAAAAATGAGTCATCTTCAAACCTCCTAAAAGATATCAGGATCCCTTTCAACTATTGACCAAAATGATCTACAGCCTGAGAGCCAAGCTCATCATTATCAGAGCGACTGTGCTTTAGATTATACTTCTTTTTTTCTTTCTTTTAGTATTCATTCATATTAATTTCCACTTATCTTAAGGGTAGACAAAAACCCTGTGTGCTGTCAGTTTACACCAAATGTTGTATCACAGAGGGCAATTTGTACTAATTCTTGCCACAAGGGTGAGATGATGTTTAAAATCATCGTGATCTTGCAGGAAGGGCATAGTTTGTCCTCCCAGCAGCACATTGTGGACTAAACTCTTCACCTCTTTGCAAACTGGCAGGAACAGTTTGATGACTTTTTAAATCTGAAGACATTTTAACAAAGGGTTTTTGATGAGATATTCAGTCCTGTTGTTAATATTTTAATATGATGTGACAAGCTTTTCTTACCTCAACCTGTCCCTGCATCTACTACAGGAACAAGATCTGTTTGCTTGAGTGTGTGTCGTGTGGAGACATATACAGAGTTTGATGGGAACTGAAATCGAAAAGGGAACTCCGCTCGAGGTTATTTTGCAACTGCAAATAAAAGACATACAGAACATTTAAGGGAATCTTGTTGTTGGTGTAACAGTGCTGATTCATCATTTCTTAATCGGAGAGGTTTTGCTAGACAGGAAGTGATGGGTGAACAGTATCACGTAGTCTCATACAGCTATTTAACCTCTGAGCATGTTGTCCACTTTCTGCCACAGAGGCTGCAGACGCAGAACGTTTTTGCAGCAACATAAGTTAAAAGACCCATACGTGTTAACCTGATACAAACATTTTAATTATGACTTGTAACTGGTTAATTCCACCAGTATTCTGTCATAATACTACAGGTGTTCAATCCAATTTTCCCTGAGGTATAGTTCTTTTTTCAGGCAGCTTGACACAAAATAGTTTAGGTGTCAAAGTTTATATCAGTGTTATAAGTAAAATTAAACAGAAAGCCGGTTTCTTATTAGGAAAGTCCCTCATCTTTGTTTCTACAACAATTTCTGAGGAAAAAGGGGAACTTTCAGTGGCACTTCTTTCAGTTCTTCTCTTCAGTGCAAGGTGTCACAGCTGACATTTTAAAATATCTCCTTCTGTAAAGTGCATCAAATGAGGCTCAATATGTTTAGTGTCTGAATATGGTTAAACCAAACAGCTGTTTGACCGCATCAGCTGAATAGAGGAAGTGGTAAATTTTGACAAACAGTGAAAAAAAAAATAAAGCCCACGGTGAATTTTAGCAGTAAAGACGCTCAAAATCACCTTACTGAGATGCTGTCATCAATTATGAAAACAGTTCAATATTGTTTTAAATCCAGGACTAAGATTAATCCCAGAATGTGAAACCTCCTTATTGCAGATTTTCTGGGTAAAGTCACAACCTTTAAGTTTCCTCTAAATCAATTTAACATGTTGTTTAGACATCTGGTTGAGACCGGTTCTGCCTGCCACTCTAATGTGATTCACATGATGTTTGTGGAAACTTCATGTTTATCTAATAGAGACGGACACTCAAGTCCACTGTCACTTGTTGTCCCACGAGGGCATTTCTGTCAGCTTTGGTTTTACTCAAACTTGTACATCAGTATGTAAGAGAAGCATCAGAGCTCTTATTTAGTGTAGTTTAAAATATGTCTTCATGTGGTCTTGTACATCAGTCCTCTCTGCACAAGGCCTCAGCACACGTGCATCATTTCATGCACACATTAGATCTGGTTTTAGAGTGAATGTGGCTCCTTTGTGGGTGTAAATCAAACCCTAAATCAGGATATACATTTACAAATAGATTAATCGGTGTAAAACTGGTAAAGTGAAACCTTTTTTCAATCAAACATTTGCAAAAAGGAAGAAGTATATATAAAGCATGTGACGCTTCACTCATTAGATTATCTAAGCGCAGAATAACAAGTACAAAATCACACAGAGACAACTCTGAGTGAAACTAATTGATATGAAAGTCGTGATTCCTGCACTCACACAGAAAAACATCTTAATTTGAACCAATTCAATTCCACGATACGTGAGAAAGAACAAACTTCCCATTCATCATTCAGACAAGAGAGCACTGAATAGGTCTATTTAAAAAAGAAGCAACTGGGTCAAAGCAGAGGGTCAATCAAATCAGCATGAATGCAGTGGTCAGCTGTAATCAATGCTTTTTGTGTGTTTAGATACCATGAAAGAGACATATTGTTTTTGACTTTGGGATGTTGACATGACTGGACGTATGGTAGTGAGATGATTTACTGTCTGACCTTTTATGTCTTGCGCAACTTATCTATGAGATATATCTAAGGTTTGATTGCAATTTGCATTTCCTGTCTAGGTGTTTAATCGTACTCTATATGAACAGAGGCATGTGGACACCTGAACTTTATACCCCCCTGTCATTGTTGGACATCTTATTTCAAGATATCATGGTATGATGTGGCATTAAATAAAAATGTGTTTATCTTCATTCTCTGCTGCATCCAATTTATTAAGAGCCCCTTAAAGATTTTCTTTATCCACACCCTTAAAACAATCCCAGACAAAAAATACACAGAAGTAAGTGGACAAGAGTGCCCATAAAGCCTACATTTGATCATGTAGTGTAAGTGTCTATCCTCTGTCCCACCAAGCAGCTCATATATTTGCTTTGCAAGACACGAGACATTTGGTACAGGCTGTAGATTTCAGGACTCAATATATGTAGGTAACTCAGTAAGCTAATTCTTCTTTGTGAGACCTGATGTTAACTTTTTCTTATTAAAGCTCCTGTTAGGAACTTTCGGTTTGTGTTGAATTTGGCGCCCCCTGTGGACAAAGCCGTACCTCTTATCTCTTTGCTGATTTTGTCCTGTACACACTTCAGTGATGGTTTTATTATTATTTTTTAAATCTCACTCGCTTTCTTTAACAGTCATATGTATCACTCACTTTAAATATTTGCCCTGGAAAATGTCAACAAAAGCAGTGTGCAGTTAATTGCTTCGTCTGACACCTACCCCTCCCCCGGCAGCAGTTTCAGGCATCAAAAATAACGAAATAGAAATAATCAGTCTTGTCGCTGATGATCTTGTTTGCTTTTGTAAGTCATATAGAGTAATCAGAATTAATTTCAGTGTGTTTCATAACCAGCGAAAAACTCCTCACAGGAGCTTTAAAGAGTTGGTGTATTGTTGATAAAATAGCTAACACAAAACAAGGGCGTGAACAAAATAATAAAATGCTGCTTCCTAACAAATCTTTCCTCCGAGTAGTCAGTAATAAGAAGTTAGTCTGACCCTGTGTCTCTGCTGCTGCCTGTTCTTCTTGCCCTCTGCGCTGTTGTTTGCAGATGTTCATTAGCATTTGGATGTGAGCCTCTGTGAGCCAGCTCCGCCTCCTGAGCTGTGATTGGGCACACTGTTACTGGAGCTGTCAGCTCGGCTCCGGGAAGGTTTTCTCCTCTCTCTCTCTCTCTCTCTCTCTCAGTCAGCCCACTCTTCAGCTAACTACACCGACTGACTCGCAGGCAGCGCAGGCTTTCTGCTGCCTTTTGTTCGCTAGCTTGGAAAGCACCAAGGAAAAGAGACAAGAGCCGCATCCATGCAGTTGCACACTTTTTTTGGAAAATGATCATCTGTACGAATAAAATGGAGTGCCCACTAAGAACCCAGTGCCAGCGAGTTCAGAAACAGGTATGTTAAGCTGACAATAGAAGAAAATAGTTAGTTTTAAAATAAGTAAGCTAGTGGCTAACTGGATAGCCCGAGTAACGTTCATTCATTTGCCGAAAGGACTATTTCATATTTTTTTAAATAGCTCCTCTCTTAACCGGCTCTTACATTCAACTCTTATCGTTACTGACTGTGTTAGCTTTAAATGACTTGTTTGTGCAGCTGAAAGCAGTCGTGTAAGATAAAGGTGACCGTTAACAGCTCTTTCAATCTAAACTTTTTTTTACAGTTTCAACCAACGGCTGTAGTTAGCTAGTGAACAAAAATAGCCGTGCCAAACTTCTCGTTAGCTAGCTGACTCCGCTTTATGATCATAGAGAGATATTACAACTGAACGGGGCAGAAGGTTGAATTCGGGGTTAAGAGCTTGTATATTTACTCACAATATTTAGAAACATTTTCATCGCCAGCCGTTGACGTAATGTCACGTAGCGTTAACGTTAAAGCTAGTTACATTCGTCCTTGTTTTAAACCTTAAGCGACCGTTAGTAAATTTACGTTAGCTACCGTTAATTATGAACTTAAAATAAGCCTTTAGCCGTTCATTATGTGTTTTTACCTCAATGTAACGATGGCTCTACCTTTGTTGGTTCAATAGGGTTGTTTAAGTACCTATGCATGTGGTTATGTGGTTATATTTAACTTTAATGTGGATTTAGTGAAATACAAACGTTTAGATGCAGTAACGGTTGAGTGATGCAGTACGAGGAGAAACCTGACGATGACATCATCTGAGGATTTGAAGAAAGTGTCAGTCAATTAGCTAGGTGGCTGTGAAGTAATGCAGTGCCATTTATTCAACATAAATAAGATATGAGGACGGCTTTGAAAGGACACAGCTATATAAATACTTTTCAATCTGCGGGGATTGTTGAGGTTTAGTTGCTTGTGGTGCCTGTAACTGTAAGCCGACTTTTTTATTGTGCTGTTTTCTTGCTGGCTGAACAGGACTGCCAATCAAAGTTGTTTTTCTCCTGTGTCGCTGCTTTTTCACTTTGCAACAGAAGGGGGGCGCTGTCTCAAGTAGTGCAGTCCAAAAAGACATGTTTGCTGCAGATTAGAGTCCAGAAAGGAGCAAAACAGGCAGGAATGTGAGCAGCAAGGGATTCAAACCCCTTCACTCTGGTTTCAAGTCCAATTTGTGTAACGTTTCACCACCCTCTCCATGTTTGATGGTTATCTACATTGTAATTCATCTGGCATTGTCTTCTGTACATGTTTTTGGCCTCTTAATTGTGTATAAGTAAATACAAACTATCAGTGTTTGTTTTGAGACCAATGCTGTTGCAATAAATAACCCCACAAGTTTACAGCTAATTAAAGTGATTGCATCTCAAAGCTGCCTGTTACAGTAACAGTAACAAATATTTTGCAGGCATTTCAGCTCCAGCAAATTTGAGCACCTAACTTTGATATGGTAATCCACACGCCCCTGGCTTGTTTGTGAATTTCTGTGTTATCATTGGAAGTCTTTTGTAACTGCGTCTCCTCCTTGCTTTACCTGCCTGCCATGTTTTCTGTCAGGTTCAGTCACTCATTGGCTGTATGTGGGCTCGGCTCTCTGTCTGTCTTTTTTTTCCATCCTGCAGCACAGTGTTTTGTTTGTCTTGTGTTGTATGTGCTGTCCTGCCCAGCAGCTCCTTACCCTCCCCTCTCCTCTCCTCCCCTCTCCAAACATCTTTGGGCTGCAGCTGGTTTGTTTTTGCGCTACTCCCTGAGTTCAGGTTGCAAAGACAAAATCGTCCCCCGGCTGCTTGTGTTTCCGGCCAGGACGCCGGTGCATAAGGACGGACCCCCCTCCAGGCTGAATCGGAATGCAGATTGAATGTCCTCCTCCTGTATCTGCTGCAGCCCCCCTCCTGCAGCCCACTAACACCATGCACACATGCAGACACTACATGCGCACATGCACGTCTCATCTCAGGCTGACATATTTACCCTTGGAAGACTGCTAGCATTATTTTCTCACTTCTTTGTCTCATCTCCTTCTTTCTCCTGCCTGTACAGTGCTGCTGTTTTGTTTGTCAGCCTGTTATCAAAGCCTGTCTTTGTCTCCCTTTACCTTTCCTCCTCTCAGTGACGTCACCCCTGTTTTTCATTTCACCCATGCCTCTTGCTCCTCTCTGATCAATAAACAAATGACCTCTCCTGTGTCAGGAAGGCATTTTTTTCTTCTTTTTTTGAATGCCAAATGATCTGCACCTGTGAATTTGTTCCAACAACTAGCCCGGTGTTCGTTGTTTATTTGCCGTATCTTTTTCAGCCGAGCCACAAGTTTGAATTGGTCTTGTGATTTGAATACTCTAATACCAACATTGCCATCTTGTTTTGTCACCCTGAAGCTTGTTGTTGACTAGGAAGAAATGGCTTTGTTTCCAAATCAGTTGCTGCTGGGCGTACTGTAGCAGAATCAATAGGTTTGTGTGCACAAAGCCTCACTATGCATGTGCTCGATCAGACTGTTTGGATCAAAATATGCTTTGTAATACCACACACAGTTGCCTTAATGATGATTTGTTCCATTTTGTTTTATAAAGTCCACCCACACGCTTGTTACCAGATTTCTTTTATTTTCAAGCCTTTTTTTTCATGTGGGTGGACAATAAGGAGTGTATCGCCGTAATAGAAGTACTGCTGTGAGCTGCTTTTGTGGCTCTTTTTTCAGGCAGTTAAGACGAGGCTGTGTGGATGTTTTTCTGAACACAGCTAAAAAAAAAAAACGATTACCTAAACCCTTTCCCCCTAGTGTTTGATAGTTATTAATAAGTTCTGATGGAAATGTTAGCATAATGTGTGATGGATCACTAGCGTGGGAAAATACTGTAATAGAGATTGCTTTACCTGCTTGGTATATACGTATGTCCCTTGATGTGGACCTGGCCATTTGTTATAGTAGTTAAAAATCTGGGAATTAAAATCCAAAAATGTCATTAAACATTAAGTACTTGAATATTGTCTCAAACTGTAGAATAAGCTGAGTTTTAATTTTGCTTTCATGTTAAAGAGTCAGCAGACTTGGCTAAGGCTATAGGATGTGTCATTTCCTGCTGTGCAACACACACACAACAGCTGTAGTTCCTGTTTCAATCTGACTTTGTCTTTGTCATATTTGTCCAGACATGTTCATGAGGTTGCACAAAGCGCCACTTTCCTTTTTTTTTATCGGTTGATGCCAGAAATGTCAAATCCTGTCTCCCCACTTTACACAAGAGTAATTGTTGTCATCTTTTTTTACTGTTTTTGACGCAGCCATGGACTTGACAAAAAAAAAACCTGGCAGAACCAGTCAGTTAAAGGGCATTTGTTTGTTGAATATTTGATGTGTGTGTCCTTTTTTAAATTCTACTCGTTGTACACTTAGGTGAGAATCAGTGGGTTTATCACCTGGCTGTGCTGTCAAGTAAAGCCCAGTTTGGGCAGTGGAGTAACCAGCCGATCTCTTTGATACTCCTGTAAATTCAGCTTTAACTGGCCAACTAACCTTTTGCTAAATTAATCCTTATACAGACATTTTAATTGTCCTTACTCTGTGCAAAAGCAACTACAGCAGGACAGCCCTCCTGGAGCTGTCTGTGCCTTGCTGAGGAGCATTACAGCAGGGTGAACACCTGTGTTGCTGCTCATGATGTCGCACTTAGATAAGGTTTTGTAAAGGTCTGGTAAAGGCTAAGGGTTAGGGTTAGGTTAACCCTAACCTTTATTTCTTACACTTCTGATTCAGGGGGTTTCGGATGTTGTGTTGTTTGTATTCGGAACTGATCAGAGAGCAGGTTTTGAACAGTTGGCTCATTCATTACTAGATGTTGCAATCCTAGCTGGAAATAACTTCACTGTGTGTTCTACCTTCATGTTAAGTCCTTGACAAGTTGTACTGAAAGCATGTTTTCTGTATGATGTAGGCCTCTGAAATAAATACCCATTCCTTTCATTGACCAAGCCAGCCAGTGCTCGTTGGAGCAGTAACCTAGATTCTGCAACTCAGCATACTAATCAATTGCTCTTGTGTTTGCAGAGAGATACTTGTGTGAATGTGCTCTTGTCGGTGTGTCTATGATTGGCACCTGTATGCTCTAAGTACTCTGCATTTCCCCGTGTACGTTGGCTGACGAGAATGGGTCTGTGTCCGAGCATGTTCTCCTTTTCACTCGCTGCTTTTTTAGTCCTATTTTATTGAGCTCTTTTGTCCCTCTCATAATATAAGCAATAGTATTTGTGCGATATAAACATCAGGCTGAGATTGATTGGTTTCATGTGTAGTATGTTAACATGTCTGTGGATATCTGACTCTATATAGGTCAAGAGGTGGAGCCTCTTGCAGGGTCAGGAGAAAACCCTCATCCGCTGCAGGGAGAAGCGAAATACCACACGGAGCTACCAGCCACATAAACATGCGGCAGAATTACAAATAGCATTATGGGGCTAAAATTAAGTAAGAAGGCCCGCTAGTCTCTCCATTCACTTCCACTATCTGAGACACAAGTGGAGGTGCCTGTAATTTGATAGGACAGTAATAATCCTAGACGGCAGTTTGTCCCGTTAAGAGCAGAAGTCTCTGGCAGCATTCACACAGCTCAAACTGCGGTGAAGCATTTGGCTTTGATCAGCGTTGTGCACTCGGGTTTCACATATAGGGGAACTGATCTTGTCTGATGCCAAACTCCCAAACACCTTTTTCCTAGAGGCCATTGTGTGATGGCAAGAGAGGTAATAAATGGCTTAGGGTCTGCCAGCTTCCCTCTCCACATGGGTCTGTTTCACTTGGCTTCAGACTCCTCAGCCTGTCGCTCCCATGTTTGTGAGTCTGGTCTAATCCACTGCTCTGCTGCTGCAGCTCCCTCTCCAAGGCCTCCAAAACCCAACTCTCAATTCAGTTCCTTCATCTGTGGTTCCTCCCTGCATGAAATTCCCCTTTTGAAATGATACTTTAGGTGTTTTTTTTCTTGTTTCAGCGTAAAGTTATTGAGCTCTTTCTTGTTTTTTACTCACTGCATCCACTTTGAATTCACAGAAGTGGCCACCTGTAAATCCACGGTTCATGTACTTTTAATAATACTGTAGTGGACTCTGAAGAAGCATCAGACCCGTGTGCCTGTCGAGCTCCCAGCTGAGCACCGTTGTTTGCTTGTTTTATTTGGAGAAAGAATAATGTAAGGAATGCACTCACTTGCCAGTGGCGCCGGTATCTCAGCATTGCGGCTGCCAGGCGGTCTTCCACGACCGCCTGTCTTCAGCTGATTTAAGGAGGTGAACATGACTCCAGTCCAAAGCACAGTCTGAGCCATCCCATGGTGTGGACAAGTACGCCCTTATCCACAGCCAACCTGCTTTGGCTACAAAATGAGCTCTAATTTTTCCACCAAAGGACAGTTAATCGCTGTCACTATGGGTCCAAATAATTTTTATTTCCTATTTTCAATTCATCATATTCCAGCTGATTTGGGGATTATTTTGCTTGGAAATATACTGAAACTACTAGTAGATTATCCGCACTAGTTATTTTTCACATTAGTTGCTTCATTGACTTTTCAGCTCATTGTTTCCGCTACAGTGGCTTTTTCCTCAGCTTCAAACCAACACCATTTTCCTCTTTGTCCTGGTTTTTGTAGGTGATGGTGAACGCTGAGAAGGAGCGAGTGTCGCTGCTGTTCATGAAGGCTCTGGTCAGCAGGGGGAGTGTCGACGCTGTGTCCCAGCAGATGGCCTCTCACCCTCAGTACTTAGAGAGCTTCCTGCGCACGCAGCACTACATCCTGCACATGGACGGCCCCCTGCCCCTGCCATACCGCCATTACATCGCCATCATGGTCAGTCGCCGAGCTGTTCTTGTTTATGCGTCTCACCAGTAGTCACCTTACTGCACATGCAGCTTAACAAACACAGAGTGGTGTAGAAAGTTCTTCATTTATCAGGAATCATACTCATATTTTCCTACATAAGAGAAAAACAAGCTCTAATGCTCAAGTTGGTCAATTCCCCACATCTGTCATCTTACCTTCCTCTTCTCCTGACTTCCAGGCTGCTGCACGCCATCACTGCAACTACCTGGTGTACCTGCACTCTGCTCAGTTTGTGAGGATGGGCGGGGACCCCATGTGGCTGGAGGGTTTGGAGGCAGCGCCCCCTCGCCTTCGTCTCCTTGACCACATCAATAAGGTGCTGGCCCACCAACCCTGGCTCACTGCCTGCTCAGACATCCAGGTACAGTAACGCACAACACACACAAACCAGAATGTTCACCTTTTATCAACCCTTTATAACATACAGAACATAGGATCATTTATATTTTAGAGAACTCAGGATTCAGACTTCATTGTACACTGTTCATTTGACCCGTCTGATCCTGAGCTGTCTCCTGTCCCTCCAGAAGCTGCTGAAGTCCGGCGAGCAGTGCTGGTCGCTGGCTGAGCTGGTGCAGGCTGTGGTGATCCTGGCTCACTGCCACTCCCTCTGCAGCTTTGTGGTTGGATGTGATACAGACTCAGACTTTGTCCCTCTCTCCAAATCTCCCAACGGTACCCCGCCGACCTTCTGCCCCTTTGATGCTGCCAACGGCAACACCAACGTGCCTCAGTCACTTCTCCCTCCCTCTGAATACATCACTAGGCGACGGGTAACAAATCAAACTCCTTTTGTTTACAAAAATTCAGTCTGCTTTGAAAATATGTTCCTTTACATTTGTAATGCTTTCAAAGGGTATTTGCTTAATTTAAAATGGTGTCTTTTTAGATATGCTGTGAAAATGGATATGACAGTTAGTTTTATTAAAGATAATCTGGCAAGACAAACATAAATATTGCAGACTTTATAATTATACATATTTTGCTCTTGGGCTTCAACTTGCATGCATTATTGTGTTTTTGGTTATTTGTAGAAATATTTTGACAAATAATCAAATCTACAAACTGTAGGAAACATATTTAGAGGTAAAGTCTTCAAACTACAGTCCTAAAGTCAAAGATACTTGCATTGCACTGATGTAAAACACAAAAGATGCAAATAATCACATTTGAGAAGCCAGAAAAAGAGCATGATTGGGGTTTTTTGTTTGAGAAATGACTTATAAAGCAATATAATAGATTAGCATTTAGGCTCCTTCACAGGAGCTGTAGGTTGTGTCTGTCAGATTCTTTATCTGTACTTTTCTGGTGTTTGCGTCGACAGTCTCTGGACTCCAGCTGTGAGATGGTGTGTCTAAAGGAGAGGATCCAGAAGTCCCAGGAGGAGCGTGAGAAGAGAGAAGAGCGTCTGCTGCAGACCCACACACTCCAGCAAACAGGTAACCTACAAACCCACAAGCACTGCTCCCGTCCTTCTGATGGTTATCTCCAGCGTTACATTTAGGTCATGTGGTGGGAAACTTGATTACCACTCGTTAGCCACACTTCTTGACTCACTCTTTCTGCCCCCCACCCCCCACCCCCGTCTGCTTCGCTTTCACCACATCTTTTTTTAGATATGGAGGAAGAGGAGGAGATGATTTGCTTTGCAGAACCGACACGTTTTATCACAGACCCCGACTTCTGCTATCACGAGTTCGCTCGCAGGGAGGAGGACCACTTTCAAGTGTTTAGAGTTCAGGTGAGGACACTAAAGGTGTTAATGTATCAGGGCGCAGGTGGTGAGGGCAAGAGGAAATACTTGTTTCTGATTGGCTGGCAGCATGTAAAGCTGTGTAACAGGAAACCTCACACATCCAGTATAACAGTTGTTTAAATCAATGCTTTGATCTCTTTATTTGACTGCTTCCTAAGCTTTACAATACTGTAGGCTAGAACAGTGCTCTTAATAGAAGTTTATCTAATCAGCAATAAAGTGGCATGTATGATTTAACTTTATATCACAGGTCTGACACTTCTTTAGATAAACACATCTCAGGTGGGGTGTTTTTTAATAACCCATTTCACATGTCTGTCATGTTACAACCCCTTATGCTTGGAGCATAGAGAATTCAGAGCTAGAATTGCTTCTACATTATGTTAACAACAGGGGGGAAACACGTGATGCTCTCTCTGGTGGCCGGTTACTGTACTGCTCTTTAATGGACAACCTGGTCGTGTTTGCTCTGCAGGACTATTCATGGGAGGACCACGGCTTCTCTTTAGTCAACCGGTTGTATTCGGACATCGGGCACCTCCTGGACGACCGGTTCAGGAGCGTGACCACCCTGCCCTCATTGCACAGCCCCGACCTGAAGAGGGCAATCTGGAACTACATCCACTGTGTGTTAGGAATACGGTGAGCGACTGTTCCCTTTTTTTTTACGCACACAGAAACCCTACTTTTTTGTGAAGTAGAGAATTATATGTTTGTTTGTGTTTACAGGTACGATGATTATGATTACGGAGAAGTGAACCAGCTGCTGGAGCGGGATTTAAAGCTGTACATCAAGGCTGTGGCCTGTTTTCCAGATGCCACCAAAACTCCAGTGTGTCCGCTGAGCTGGGCTCCACTAAAGAGTTCAGAACGGGTAAGAAGTCCTTAACTTTTAACTTTTCTCATTCGTTAAACCTCAGCCCTCTTTTGGGACCGTTTCAATCATCTTTAATTTTGTCTTCCTTAGATACACGTGAATTTACTAATCATGGAGGCCCGGCTTCAGGCTGAGCTGCTGTACGCTCTGAGAGCCATCACTCAGTACATGATCGCCTAAACACTCGGAGAGTCACGAAGCTAAAACTTTCCGCCGGTACAGAGAACCCCGAGACACGAGGATGAAGAAATCTAAAAAGCAGAAGCGGGACGAGAGCAGCACTTTTATGGACACAGAGCTCCCTCCTTTTGAAGCTGTGCCTCATGAATGTGCTTTTCTTTATTCAGATTCAATGTATTTATACCATAGTGTGCCACATCCTCCTCCCTGACCCTTCTGCAGATTGTTGTGAAGTCCTCTTATCAAACATCTCGGCTCTCAAAAGTTATGTGCAATTATTAAGTAGCGTTGTTTTAATTTTTACCTGTTTTGTGTTCCAGCTCAGTCAGCGTGTTACAGTGGCCAATACTCTCTTTTGTAGTTTGATCTTTTTGTATTAACTATGCTTTCACCCCCAAAAATTGTACAAGTTGAATGAATGTTGTTGGGAGAGTTTAAGGGCCTGTTTCTTTTTGGACAATCCTTGTCAGTGTTAGGTCAACAGCGAAGGACGACAGTTTTGCTCTCCCTAACATTTCGTATTAATGCTGTTCAAGAACAAAAAAAAGTGACACTGCTGGAAGTTATCACATCACTATAGTTTCTTTTAATAAGCACTTTTTTAAACTTTATATATTTATAATACAAGGTAGCTCGTTAGTAGACATTAAGACGGTGCATAGTGTTTGGGTCTGGCGCCTTTCTTCTCCACTGTACGAAGATGTTTAGTTTGTCTTCAAACTTTTCGGACTTTGTTATCAGCCCCAGATTTCTGACTGATCCAAGATATTTCAGAGAATTATTCAAAGGATTTTGAAGGTAATGATGTTTGCAAAGCAGAATACAACCTTTAACTAAACTAAAGAGGTCAGTGAGCTGTTTTCTAAAGCTGAGCCATTCGCAAATTGATTGTTTTCTTGTTAGTACAATGATCAAAGAAAGATCAGAAATGATCAAAAGAGAGACTGAATTTCAGACCAAAGGTCGTTTAAAAACTCAACTATCAAAGGATGAATTGGATATATTCTAAGTGCTGAGCGGCAGGTCTGCAGGTCTGCAGATCTGCACTGGTCATGAATTGAGGTCAAGTACAGATTTTTCCAAGAAGCTTTGTGTTAAAGCTTTTTTGGGGAGTTGTATCAAAGCTGACTATCAAGTCAAAATCAATGGTACAATTTGCAGAGCAGAACCATGTGCAAACCGTTTGTCAAAACTCCTTATTTCTGTCTTTTTATATTTACAGTTTTGTAAACTCTAGAGTCCTTTTGTTTAGTTTCTGGGTGTGATGTAGGACCTGCTTGCCGTGCTGCAGCCCGGCTAGATGTAGAGGTGTGACCGACTGTTTAGAGTTAGGCTTTAGTAACTTTGGGATGTAGAAAAGAAACTGAAGTGCATATCGACAAAAGCAAAGCGCTGTAAACACAGGTGCCTTCAGGCTTTGACTGGAGTGCTGCTGAAGAGGAGGGGTGTGACTACTGGAGGCTGAGTGTGGGCTGTGCAGATGGAAAATACTCTCAGCTGACGAGTATGAGACCCGTGGTTTCTCCCCCATGAATGGGAAACTGTTTTTTTCTTGTTGTTGGTCAGCACTGTTTCTGATAAGCATCATGAAGTCTGTGTTTTCTATCAGACACTTTCTATGAGCCCCAGCAACTCAGCCAGAGCCTTTGACACAGATGGATGTGAAAATGTTCAACTTGAGCAGATTAAAAAATGGACAATAATTTAAAAGAAAAACCTTAAAAAAAGAGAACAAGAAAAAGACAAAAAATGTTTTTTTGAAAATGTGAAGAAATGTTTTCTATAAAGATACTCTATGAAAATAATGATTGTCTGCTGTTTTCTTTTTTACTATTGTCTGTAGATAAACAAACCTGTTTATACATGTGTTTTTTCTTTTTATTGAGCCATATAAACCTTAATTATGACAAAATATTTTTACTTTGTACCTTTCGGGCAGCCATTTTCTGTATGACAGAATCCTTCACAGTGCGTCTCTACTCAACCATATTTGTCAAATTATTGGTAGTATGACTTTATTCATATTGTGATTGTTATTGTAATTATACCATCAAGTTTTAAGTAGATTTTGTGCCTCATTATTTACAGTTAGAGCACTTTAGGCACAGATTTCTTTACAGTCTGAGGAGGAACGATTTCAGTGAAAAGACGACTCGCTGCAGTTATGCAAGTATTATTTCAAGAAACAATGAACCCAAAACTGAGAGCACATGTTTGGAAGACAAACATGAATGATTTCATAGATATAGTTCAAATTTATATGATTTAATTTGTTTAATCTTGTATTACAGTACATTGAACGGTGTCTGCTTGTACTTGTAGCTCCAGGATTAGTGGTAGTGAGTGGCAGTACAACTGAACAACAGTGGCCCCTAGTGGCAAGACTGCTCACCTAAACACAGTCTGACGTCAGAGACAGTAAGCAACCAATTACATTTACATGAATGTACCTAAGATTTACTTTAGGTTGTTTTTTAGTAGTTCAAACAATCACAATTAAAGGCTTTACAGTCAAATCATCAATCAAAAGAACACAGTCAGTAGTATTTCTGCTTGTGTAAATGACTTGATTACCTCTTCCACCACTGCCTCTGAAAAAATCAGCTCACAAATGTTCTCACTATTAAATCAGACAAAGTGGGTTAAACAGTTTATTGAGTTTATTTCTGCTGAACTGTTTGTCATCTGTGGCTGACTTTACAATGAGTACAGAAAGAAAAAAAGACTGAAGGGGGGGAAAGAAATAAAGAAAAACTATCAACATTAATCAAAAAACCTTAAACATAATTGGCTTATGCACAACTCATCATTCCCTGTCCACCCTCCCCAATGGGATCATTAAAGTATAAAAAAAACCCACCCTTTGCCAAATACTAAAATGCTGTATCAAATGGGGCAATTTTAAATGTCAATACAAACATACAGGGGCTAACTGCTAGTCCAAGAAAAGTGAGGAGAACATATGTAGATAGCTGTAATTACATAGGGGGGGAAATACAAAGGAAGTTATAACAGCGGGGGTTGTTGTATAAACAACGTTCTAAAATAGTTACAAGTAATGATTTAGAGTAATAAGAAAAAAATCATGCAGATTCAACACGCTGGTCATCTGTTTCCAGATCTTCTCAAGTGACCAGTTGGGGGCGGGGGATCATATATATAAAAACATAAAAACAAAGAGGGGGAAGGACTGTTGATTGTGTGGTAACAGTCAACACCAAATCCAGATCATTGTGCTGTATACAGAAAACTCAAAAGGCCTGATATGCACCCATTTTGCATGATGGTGTACACCAGGGAACGTCACAAATGACATCTAGCACCATTCCAAACGAGAAAATAAAAACACATTTGTGGAAAAAAAGAGAGTGCTTTATACAAATCAGCGGCTAACATATTCACAAAGCTACAGTGAAATGATGAATATTAAGAGTTTAAACTGCAGGGATGTTATTCCTGACCATAAAAAGTCATTAAATACAAACAGGTAACACAATATTGTAAAGGGGGTAAGATGACAAAATAAAGTCCATCTTGTACGGAGAAACGTCATGCTATAGTGTTTTAAATATTGGCAGTCAAAGAAGGGAAAGGCTAGGACTGATGCATGGCTGCTGGAGAGTAGAGTAGAAAACAGGTCTCTAAAAAGGGAAGTCAAATCTGAGATCAACTCGACAGAAACGTCTCCAGGAAAACAAAATAGAAGAATTGGAGTTTTTTTGTTTCCAGTCTGCAGTAACAGAGAAAATGTGTGAAATAAATACAAACTTATTCGTCTTGAGATCTGATTACGTCCGAGCAGAATTAGTCTCCTCTTGTTTCTTTCTGAGCGACCCTGAGAGGTAACGGTTGTACGAGTCTCGTTTTGAGATGAGAATTCAGAGGCGTGTTGAGAAGCGGGATGATAAAAGAGATTTCCTTTAGTCGTGCCACATTTCAGTGCAGGTTTTTTTTACTTGGATGCACGATCAATGCAGGAACGACGAGGCAGATCATTTGGGAATTTCAATAAAATGGTCAAGTATAGATGCTCTTTGCCTTGCTCGTCTTACAAAAGTTTTGCGTTACAGGCGTCTTTTGCAAAGCGTATGTACACGGAGATTCTGTGTCAGGCCCAAGCGCTCCCTAAATGCCATGCAAATGCAAATATTAGTGTTCCTTTGGTTATGTAAAAAAATCTACATGCATCTCATCCTTTACAAAAATAAAAGTATAGAAAATTACCGTTAGAAATTATCTGAAAATTCTTCTTCCAATGTAAAAAAACATCACTTGTCATTAGTAATATATTCATATGTATTAATATCTAATTTATTACCTCCATCTAAATTGTATATTAAAACTATAATCAAATATATTCTTTTTTGTACTTGTCACACAGTGAATTAAGTTCTTGAACTGAATAATTTTAGTACTGAATATTTAAAGTGTGAGAGGATATTCTGATGTGAAGCACCCGAATCCCCCCACTAAACAAAATATCAGGAAAATGTTAAATATCAAAACCCTTCAAGAAGTGATTTTTTTTAATAAATTCCTTCAAGATTTCATTTAGTTGTCCTGAAAGGTCTGCATAGCGTGTCATCATGTACATGTGCAACATGTGCTTTACATGTTTTACAGGATTCAAACTCTTGTAATGAAATGGTTTAACCTAATGTGGATTATTCTCCGCGCTAGTTCGGGCTTCCTGTGTCGCAGGAAACCTAAGTGCTTTAAAAAACGCACAGGCTTGAAGAAAACATTTGACAGTGGAGGCATACTGCCGTCTGAGACGTGATAATACTTGGCCAACCAATCACCTGTTGGCAAATACATTAACCCTTGAATGCCCTGTGTATAAATTCACAAATCACATTTCTTCACTTGTTAGTTTAACTGCACATCAGGGATTAAAAAAACAACACACCCTCTAACTGACATCTACCTTAAACACCAAAAATGCCAAACTGCAAAAACATCCCCTCTTTAACTGTTGGATCACCAGATTTCATAGGGAGAAAAGCATCACTTTGTCTAAAGTGAGAAACCGAAAAATCGTACGTATAATCGTCCGATTGGGCAAGATGTGTAGCCGACGGTGAATCAAACATTTAATACCTCCAGTCATCCTGTCTCCATCTTCCTCCTGCTCGCAGCACGAAAAACAGTCATCAAAGTCTTCACCGACTCCTCAGATGAATCGTGTTTCTCTGTGCGGCTCGCTCAGACGATCACGCAGGGTTTGGTTGGGCAGTTCGTGCTCTGCAGGTGTTGATGGAAAACTGGCCACTTCTCCAAACACACACAGTCCTTTGAGTCTTCAATACCAAAGCCATCCAGTACCGTATATCCACCCTAAAGCTATTCAGGTGTAACATTACTAAATAAAAACTCCTGGCAGCGTGGAGTTAATGATTTGTCTTTTCACTCTGAAAACGTCACACATCATTAAAAGTCATCAGTTTGGATTAAAAAGAAAAAAATGCTAGCAGCCAAACTGTTTCGAGTGTTATTTTTTTTTTTTTACAAAAATGAAAAGGGAGATAAAAATGTGCATAGTAGCCTGAATCTCCTCCCTGTCCCTGCATGTCTTGGCACATGACATGGGTGAGGTCTGGTTTTGTCTTTACAGTCCGATAGAAGCATCGTATTCGAAAATAGATATCTTCAGCCAGCAGGGAGGAGGAATGCATCTGTCGTTCTGTGAGGTTATCTTGATTGGAGATTAGTTCCTACAGGACAGGATGATAAAAAGGTCACTTGTGATGTTAGCTCATACAGATTACTGTGCTTCAAACCATCAAAAACTTAACCACCTCAGTGAAATGAGGTCATTTATTTGCACCTGTAGATTAGCGACTGCAACTAACGTTTACATTTCAGTATCAATCGTTTGAATAATCATGGTTTGGTCTAAAATAGGCGACCAAAACCAAATATATTTCATTTACAAGGACTTTAATCAGATGAAATGAAGCAGATTGTCACGTTTAAGAAGCTGAAAATTGCACGTTTTGAGCGTCTTCCTTCCTAAATATCTAATAATAAATGATCAAAACAGTTGCAGGTTTAGTTTTTTGCAATCAACCAATCAGTTTAAGTTATTGTGCCAAAATGTAACGTTTCACCGTAAACTGAAACAAACATCTAAAGTGGTCACTTTGGGCTCTAGGAAACTTCTATCATCATTTTTGGACATTTTATAGCCTAAAAAATCCACACATAGCTCATAGATCAATTAATTCTGGAACAATCTTTATCATACCTGGCTGAGGGATTAGCTGGGCACCCAGCTGTGGGCGGAGCCCTGCGTGGTGGCCGGGCCTGGGTAGCCTTGGGCACCGGGCAGGATGGGGTCAAAGTTGAAGTCGATGCCGTCTCCGTCCATGAGGTCACTGTTGATGATGTAGTCCACGTCACAATCCAGGTTCTCCGTGAACATGTCTATGTCCAGGTCTGTGGGCAGGCGGTCCTGACCGGTCTGGAAGCAGGGCGGAACTCCGAACGGATTCATCCCCTGCAGACTCACGCTAGGATTGGCTGAGGCGACCGGCGCTCCGTGATGTGAGCCCACGGCCGGCCCCGCGCCATGCTGGGCTTTTAGGGCAGAGAGCTGCGACATACCGTCCTGAGACATACCTGAGAGGATCATCCCCAACCCCATCTGAGAGTGATGCTGGTGCTGCTGTGGCTGTGGTTGTTGCTGGTGCTGGTGCTGCTGCTGGTGCTGCTGCTGGTGGTGGAGGTGATGCTGCTGCGGCTGCATCTGAGCCTGCAGCGCCATGGGGGCCACTGTGTTCGGCTCTAGGCCTTTACCCATCAGCAGCTGGTTGGGTTTGGACCTGACGCCCACCACGGAGCTGCCCAGGCCCATCAGCCCCACCCCTCCAGGACTAGGCATAAGGGGGTCCACCTGGGTCATCATGACATCACTGGGTGGAGGGGAATCAGAGGTGAGCAGCGCCTCCAGGCTGGAGGGCACATGGGGGCTGTAATGGCCACTCCCACGAGAGGCGGAGGAGGACATGGGGTTGAAGAGGGAGTTGCTGAAGGTCGACGGCTCTTTGCTTCCGGGACCACACTGAGAGATGGAGGCCTGGGTCCCGGTGTGGGTGGGGGCCTGCGGGAGGCTGGATGGTTGCAGCTGATGAAAGGAGGAGAAGCTGGAGCCGCGGGGCAGCAGGGTGGAGGCGGAGGGCAGGGGAGTTGGAGGTGCTGGTGGGGCTGTACTGGGACTGGCTCCTCCCTGCGGTCCAGTCATCAAGGTGAGGCCGTCGATCAGATCCAGCTCCTCCATCAGGGTCTCGGTGAGGGTGGGGGTCAGACTGCTGGCTGCATATCTCCCCAGCAGAGAGTCCTCAGGCAGGTTATCGTCGTCCTCCTGTCCGGGAGCGATGGGGGACAGACGCCCGCTCAGCGTGCTGGCGTTTGAGCTTGTGCGCGGGCGGAAGGTGGTCCACATGTCGGTGTCGTCTAGGCTGCCACGGGACGACGGGCTGCTGTTCACCGCCCATTTGGGAAACTGTTGGGATGAATTAGGACTGTCTGCACCGCCTGAGCCTGTGCTGCCGTCAGCCCCTCCAGCACCCCCGAGACCGGCAGCTCCCGCCGCCTTCTTGGTCTGCTTGGCCCTCATGCGGCTCTTCAGCAGTTTGCTGCTGTTGTCCATGGAGGCAGCGCGACGGCGAGGAGCTTTCCCGGTCTTCCCTCCCTCCGGGTTGAGCATCCACCAGGAGCTCTTTCCTGTCGACTCATTGTGGACCCTCAGGAACTTGTTGTGGAGTGATAGATTATGGCGAATGGAATTCTGCAAAAAAGAGGGAAAAGGATGAAAAATGTGTTATGCAGATGGAGGGGGGGGGCTTCATTTCATTCATCACTGTACTATTTTTTTTATTTTTTTTAAAGGTGCTATATAAAATAAAAAATAAATAAAATTAAGTTATTATTATTATTATTATTATTATATTTTATTTATATTATTTACTTTCGCACTAAAGCCTTGTTCTGTTACACATTATTCTTTTTCAGACTTTCCTCTAATCTGCACTTTCTTTTGTAACGTATTGGATAATTCAGTCTATCTTACATGATTTTTCTTTATGTTTCTAAACATGGGTCCCAAGTAGGTGGAACTTTCTTTCTGTTTCTTTCTACCTACAAAACATATAACGTGATATACTTTAATGTTGGGAAAGATTCCTGTGGTTTCCTGGAAATTTCTTTTAAAATTTTGCCCAGTTCATAATATTTGGATGCTCATCTGCACAATCTTGCCTCTATGATGTAACAGGAATAGTAAAGCTATAAATCTGTACACCTGTGACTTAATTAGAGTCCACATTGTAAAAAGGTGCAGTAAAGATGAGCCCCACCCACTGACTCACCTTCCAGCCAGCTGAGCTGTTGCTGTCTCCTTTGTCTCTGAAGTAAGGCACTGTTTTCACCATCCACTCATAGATCTGCGCCAGGGTCAGCCTCTTCTCAGGTGAGTTTTCGATGGCCTGACTAATCAGATCTGCGTAGCTCTGATTCCCCCACGCGTTGCGCCGGGATGATCCTTTGCGGGGCGTCGCTCCGGCTCCGCCCACGCCGGCCGCGACCCCACCCTCTGCCGCTGCTGCAGCCTTCTCGGGCTCGGAGGTGATTTGCTGTGGCTCGGGCTTGTCCTCGTCCGCGGGCGGGGTCCCGGCGGCGGACTCGGAGCCATCCGCCCCCTCCGGTTTGACAGCCGAGATGTCCGGTCTCGGCAGGGGCCACGTGCAGGAGCGGGGTCTGCTCTGCGGCTCGAAATCTGGGTCAATCGGGGGCACCGACGACTCCTCCATGGCGGTCCTCTTAACTTCCACTCAATTCAAGAGATGAACCACTTAAAGCATCTACCTTTAAAATGTAGAGTTTACTTTGAGCAGATGATGCGTTAAGAACACTTCCTGGACAAAAACAATATGCTTCAGCCTCAGAGGGGGTGTAAACAGAGGGGCCTAGAAAAGAGACGTAATAATCTGGACACACCAATAGCCTCGGTTAATCCTCAGATTGGAGATTAGGGAACCCAAATAATCTCCTTAATAGTAACTATCATAAACCTTGCGATTTATATAGAATGAAGGAGGGCTGGGATGAGTGTCCCTTTGTTTGAATGAAATAAAAACAAAAGTGGCAGAGCTGCAATGAGCAACAAAACATCTGGGTCTACAGAGGTTTTTGCTCCCCTGAAAATCAATGACAAAGTCTTACAGGTATATGGATACAAAAAAATGCCATTCCTGTTAATTAAAACACTATTAAAATGTTGTTTGAAGGGCTAATGTTGTAAACAGTATTCTTGAAATTGTTTTGTAAATGTAACTTAATGTTTTAAGAATAGATCAAATTCAATTTCGTACCAAATTTGTCAATTCATACATACATTTTGTCATTCAAAAATAAAAATATGAAGCTACCAGGAGGGATTAGCTGGCTATAGTTACAAAGAGCTTCTGAGGACAGCCTCTGTCCGTCTCCACTTGTAAACAACGTGATGTCAAAGCTCTCCACGAGCCACAAAACCCCGACCAAAACTTTTTCTAAAAACCCAAAACAGTCGCAAACAAGTCCGATTAAATCACAGTCTAGTGTAAAAACGTACAACCGGTAATTACACCAGCAACGTGTTTGATCGCTTGAAAAATATTTTTAAAAAACAGCACTGAGACGTTGGCCGCCGCCGTCTTTTTGGCCTGTACGTGAACGCAGCTGTGAATTCACAACCAAATAAATCTCTAGCGATGAAAAAAGAAAGGGAGAGCAGATTCAGCTAAGGGTTAATTGTTGTTTACGTTAATACAAGCAGGGAGATAAGTAAGAAATGTGCTCAAGAAAAGTCCGTGCTTCAGGTCTGCACGATCCGCCACATTGCGGCCAGGCGCATGTCACCATCTGCCATGTTTCTCCACACTCCTGCCGCGGCACACGATGCTCGAAGAAGCGCTTATAAAACCGTTTCGACCGAGGCCCGGAGCCCAGCCGATCTTCTGCCCGCAGTCCCTGCAAACGAACTAGATGGCGAATTCCCGGCTGTTGGGAGAAGTTGGGTCGCCTCGGAAGTCTGTCGGCTCCCACTCGCCACACTTTGAAAACAGCACGATAGCCACCGTAACGTTAGCTGGTTAAGCTCCTGCTACTCCAGAGTTTACAATCCGTGAAAAAGTCCGTGAAATGTATCCGATAACTTCCTCCAAGTATTCGTTTTAATTCAGCGACGGCTTTTGTAAAATTTCCTGTCGTTGTGGCTGTTCAAATATCCACTCCTTGTGTATCTTTTTGACTTGTTTTGTTTTGTTTTGTTTTGACTCGAGGCGAAGACTCCCTTCTGACGTCTGTTTACCACTGTCAGGCAACGCGTTCTGCGCCTGCGCGAAGAGGATTTCTGGGAAACGGAGTCATTCATGTGATAGTACAGGCGTAAACAGTATTTGTAGGAGCAACATGTACCTGTAATGGGTCATTATGTAACAGTTTGAAAAGTGTGTTAAGTCCCCGTCACACTAAGTGCATTTAAGGTGGCCTATTACCGATAATTAGAACACGGATAATAATAGACTACAACTGAAACTACAAAACAACACATTGTTTTTTTATTTGTCTGCAATTTGAGAAATATTAATAATTTCCCTAATTTATATTTTATTTGCAATCCCAAGACCCAAGAAACAGCAGTTGTTGCTAATAAGCTTCCTGAAACGTGGATTTACCTGTATATACTGTCATCTCCAAATCGCTATTAAGCAAATAGTAAAAGTAAACCAAATAGTTTAAATAGACACACAGAGACCCAGTATTCAGTGGTGCATCCAGAATCTCTTGACTGGGTTGGCCTAGGGTATTGACTTATTCTGAGGTGACATGAAGCATAGTGAATAGAGGAGGTCTACAGTAACTGTATATCATAGTGCTAAATATAATGTTCATTCTTTTCCTGAATTCACAGTTCAACATAGTTACTCTCAGACAACATACTGCTGAATCAAAAAAATCTATGGTCATCTTTACTGTAAAACCACAGTTCAGAACAGAAACTCTGCACCACATGCTACAATAATGGATATTTTAACTGTTAAAATCTTTGTTCAAAACAGTAACACTTGAAAAACATTCTGTTTTGTCACAATTGATCTAATAATACTGTACTGTAAAGTCACACTACAATACAGGTATTTCACCACAGCACACTGCTAAATCACAGTGGCACAGATTATGTACCTGCCTGTGACATCACAGTTTGCAGGTATACAAGGAATTACATTTTATTATTTCTCACTTACACTCAGTTCCAAAAAATACTTTCATGACTATAGAGATAGTTACAGCTCAAACAAGTAAATAGATGTTGAACAAAGACAGGTAAAAAAAAAAAAAAAAAAACTATAATAATAATGTACATCCAAGTATGTGAGAGAAGCACATATTGCCTATAAACACATATGAACATACACCAGACAGACCGTGTCTGCAGTGCAATGACTGTTTGCTAAATATAGAATGATTTTAAGAGCTTACGCTATAAACATGATCTGTACAGTATATGCACGTATAGATAGTTTACAGTATATACAGTGTGCTTAAGATATTTGATTTACATAAATTAAGTCAGTGTGTTTGTGTAATTAAATGCTGCACTGTTTCTTGTTAGCTGAGTCATGACTGAGAACAGACTGGCTTCCTGTCTAACGCTGCTGTGTCTCCAGGTGTCCATGACTCACCTGAAGGCTCACGCTGGTGTGGGATCAACATCAGGAACCAGAGAGCATGTGCTGTCTGCAGGTAACCGTACTGAGTGAAGACTAGACCCACCACAGTACAACACTTTTTCATATTTTGATGAGCCTCGGTTTTGCACCTTTAGTCTTAATGCTGGTCAGTGTGTATGATAGGTGAGCTTGGCCTTGGATCTTAATCGTGGATGAAATGAAAGGTTTTAAGTCAAAATGTGATCAACTACAGGCTCAAGTTGGAGTGGCGAACACTCCCCTGTGTTTTGATTCATGATTAATTATACGAATGTTACATTTTATATTTTTTTATTTAAGTTTGCCTGCTTAAATATCCTGAAATATTTCATCCTTCTGATTCAATGAACCACTGTCACAGACAGTATTGCAAAAGCTTAGAATTTGATAACCCAGTTGAACAGGAAGTATTACCACATCCAAGGATTTAAGACATGTTGTCATGGTGATTATCTTTGTGACAAGACTGCAAACTTGATCAGCTGATGAATACCTGTATCACCATTCAACTATGGAGCTGATATATATATTGTTTTTATTAAGTATTATATAAGGAATGAACACTCATTGTTACTACTATAGTTTAACATAATGACGATGATGTGATTCTAAAGTTTAAAAAAAGAATAATAATGTTATCTATCTGCTTTTATTTATTTGACAAGGCATGACATGATTTCGGCAATTACTCTGAAATGTAACCTTTCACAGACTAGCTTTAAGTCTTAACAAATGAGAAAGACATTAAACTGGTAACCACGTTTGAAACTGAATGCTGTACATTAAGCAGACGTTTTTTAAACATGTTTATTTTGTTGATAAAGTATCAGAGCTGCGCTTACCAGCTTTGTACTACAACTCCCAGAGGAACTTGCGGTTGTTCGCTGTGTTTACAACCAGCTGACATCCGGCGTCTTCCCGTCCATTAGCCACCGATACCCACAGGCAACGATATCAATCTGTACTCGATATTTTCCTCATCAAAACTCCCCCCGCTGATTCGTCAACTCAACTGAATGCAAGATTTTATCATATTCATCAGATGCAGGTAAGGTCGACAGGACAAACAGTTGCACGGCCACCTAGCCCGCAGCTAACCAGCGATAGCAGGATTGGCTAACACATCAGCTCGAGCTAACGTTAGCAAAAGCCTTATCTATTCGCAGGGCTCAGCTTCGACATTTGTCAGGATGTAGATCGGTGCTAGTTTCGATGCAAGGGCTAGATACTTCTTCCTGCTATTTCACAACATTTACTGTTTTATGACTAGAATTCAGCTTATTAGGAACAATGGTTGAATCTAGCAATTTTAACAGACGTTAGCCTGCTAGCCTTATTAACTTATCGTTAACTGTTAGAACCTGGAGAGACTTACGCTATCAAGCTCGCTCGCCGTTGCCGTAGCCAGACAAGCTAAGTTTGTTATTTTAATTAGCTTGGTCGTAGTGAAGTGAGCCTGTTTGATCACTACTTCTAACATTTAAGGTACATAATCAATCATGTGCATGTTTGACGTTTGATTGACAATGTTATGATGCTAGCTGTAACCTCAGCGACATGTTAGCTCGCAGGATAATGGATTATGTGCAGTGCAGTTATGGTGCCAGGCTGTGGGAAGCAGCCTCACAGTGTTTGTGTTGTTTGTGTCAGGGCTCTGGCCCCGTCTCCAGCAGCTGAAGCACGCCAGTCCTGTCCTCTCTGATCCACGTCCACGGCCTTCACACTTCCTGAGCCATGACCACCCAGAGGGATCTTGATATGGTGAGTGACGGTTTGCCACCTTTTCTGAAGTCATTTTCCAACAGCAACTCTAAGCTAATAAGGTGTTAATCCCTGTTTGCTGATGGGTGTTCTCTGCATTGTAGTCTGTTACAACTATTGCTGCTGGGTGATAGATGAGTTATATTTCTGATAAGCATGGTGATAACATTACATTAATGTTTACCCAAGTCAAAATAATTCAGGGTTTGATGATGAGGGTAGGAGGGGGGAGTCATGGATTAGCCACAGTCCACAAACACTTAGCTGGGACAGTGACTGCTGTTCCTGTGAACACCATCTGTCTAATCTCAGTTAAAACGTTGCCCTACTTTCCTTTCAAGGTTTAGACGCCAATTGATTGTGCCCTCTTAATAAATCCTGGCCATAGTCCTCCCCCCACCAAAGGAATGGACAACACTCATTTAGAAACAGATCATAAAGGATAGTAGAAGTCATACCTGGCTGACTCACTTGCAAATAACTGTGTAGTAAAATTTCACAAAAAAGCTAGCAAACCTTTTATTTGTTAAGTTGCTGCTTGATGCAGATATTTCATATTTGCTAGATATGACCTCACAATGTGGAGCTTGGCTTTATTTTATATAATTGTAGTTCAAATTGTTTCAGGTTTTGAGCAGTTGGTTGGACAAACTTTTTTGTAGACCTCACCTTTGCTTCTCGGAAATGTTTAAATATTTAAAAACAGTTCTTAAACCAAACATTCCCCTATTTGAGAAAACAATTACCAGAGTATTCTCCATATTGACAGAAATGTTGCATTACTAGTTGCATGCTATGAAACACAAGGACCTTTGTATTTGTAGCACACATTCTTCGAGTCAGAATATTAAAGAGATAAATATTTAATTATAAAAATCAAGGGTTTTATCTTTAACACCAACATCAGGTGAAAGCCCTCAGCAAGGTAGAGAGGGATTTAATGGATCATCTCTCTTGGCAGCTACCCCAGAGCATAAGCTTGTGGTTGGTTTAATGTTTTTAGGATACCTGACCAACATGAAGACTGGATAAGCCTACAGTAGCTCAGTTAACCCTCAAAACAGGTGATTCACAGTTTTGAAGGATTTAATGTCTTTCTTTGGACAGGAGCTCCTCGCTGAATGCTGCGATGTGAAACCAAGCGGATTTGACTTTGTTTTTATATTGTTGGGATGAAAGGGATGGGGACGGGGATGGGGACAAAGCCTGTTAATGATGACATGGGTATGTAACCCCACATTGAGGTTATTCAGTTCAAAGGGGGGGAGGGCACGGCAGAGGACCACCAAGGGAGGACTGTATTTGTAAACAGATCAGAGAGTGGGGCTGTCCCTCCCTGACGTCACACCTCGTGGTTAAGTCTCTTTGTTCTCTCCTCTGTGATTTGTGAACCAAAGAAAGTTCATGTGCCACCTTTTTAAGAGGGGCAAATGTGGGGGGGCTGGGAATTAATCCCATCTGTCAATTCTGACTCCAGAGTAGAGATGAACTGATAGAAAGATTTAGATGGGATGTTTCATTTACACACAAAGTAATTTTTGGGAGTAGTTATGTGATTGGTTGGAGGTGATGGATTAATGGATTAATAAGGAACAGTACTTGCTGCAGCATAAATTAAATGACTGAGGTCCAAAATGGATCAATAATTCAGTTCAGAGCGATATTTCAATCCTTACTGCGACCTGATGATATACAGTGTGACAAGTTGATGAATTAAATTAAATTGAATTAAACTGAAAATCAGCATCAGTGTTGAGAGTTATGCATGCACACTGCCTTAAACCCGTTTATTAAAAGTACATCACAGATTTCAGAAATTGTTATATTAGAATAAAAATAAAACAACTGAACATGAGGATAAGAAATAAAAAATGTTTACCAGGAATATTATATTTCCATACTAATACACACAGTCAAGTATTTCTCATTATTTATTATAATCATTACTTACTCATAAAATGTACAAGTATGCTGCTGCTGCTGCTGCTGCTGCTGCTGCTGCTATTAACTACATCCCACACTTTCCCTGTAATTTATTTAATTGCCTTTGTATCTTTTTTATATTTTCATCACCTCTGAATATTTTTATTCTTTCTCTTTTTATTTGTACTTATTTCTGCCCTTGTGCTGCTGCAACAAACAAATATTCTTTTAGATATCAATAAAGTAAATCTTATCTCATTTGGTCTCTTCCATACACTAACAGTGAATGACTTTATCATGATAGGGCAGGTTGGATGGTCAACCATACCCGCCATCATAGAGCCTATGAGCTTGTTGGTACAGTATTTTAGATGGGTGGGATGTCCATCCCCGTGTCCAGGCAGTAGTATTGTCTGTTTAAATACATTCTTGGGATGAGGCCGATGTGCAGCAGGCACTATTCTTGTCATCAGCGAAGTCTGCTGCTCCATCTTCAGCTGTTTGATCTGAAGCTTTCCACTGTTTGCTTCCAAAAACTGTGACTGTATTAATTATCCTGCACATTATTTTCTCTAATTATTTGGTGTATAAAATGTATTTAATTTTCTCTCCAAAAGTCAACATTAGATATTTCTCATTAGACAAAGAAAAGCAGCAAATCATGCTAATTGAGACGCTAGAACCAGGTGTATTGTTTGGAAATTTCTACATGAAAAATTTATGACAATTATCAGAATAGTCCCAGTTTTATGTTAATCATTTAATCATTCACTGGTGTCAGCGCTCCTACAGCGTGGTGTTGTGCCGCTGCTGGTGTTAGTGTGATTTTTAGGCCTTTAAGGCATTTTGGACAAGAAACAGTTTTTTTTAACAGATTGGTTTGTGTAGCTGCCTAGAGGATAAAATGTGGAGGAAGCCCCGCTGTGAAAGACCCTCCCTCACACATATGCACAGTCCCCCTCGGGGCTACGCACTGGCCATGTAAATTTAATAACATGGCCCAGAGCTGTCTGGGACACCTGGGGTTATCGCATTAGGCCGACAGCCCGGAGAGGCGCTCGCAGCGCCCTGAAACTAAAGGGCCAGTGTTCCCCCCTCAGCCCCACCCTTATCTGTTGTCGTCTCTGGCAACAGGGGCTCACTTCAGTGTAAGCCCTCAGTGAATGAAGTCGCCCAGTCAAAGGGTGGAGATCTGCTGTGGATAAATCTAATTAGACTGGAATGCCCATCTCTTCACAGCCCTCTGAAGGTCACCTCATGTCTGAGGAGGTTAGAGGAAGTGGAGGGATTCCTCCACAACTAATTAAGACCAACTTTAATGGAGGTTTGGTGTTTGTGTTGGCGGAGGCGACGTTTCTACGGACTGACAATAATCTGTTTTTGTTTGTCGTTGTAGGTGCACCTGCGCCTCATCCTGGTCAGTGGGAAAACGCAAGACTTCACTTTCTCCCCGAATGACTCGGCCACAGACATCGCAAAGCACGTGTTTGAGAACTGGCCCGCAGGTACGTTTGAATACTGAGCAGTTTATTTTTGGTTTGTTTCTGTATTTCACAGATGTTATTTTATCACAACGTTTTTATTGGGTGCTTCTGCATTTAGTTCATATGAATAATGGTACCATTAAATGTAATATTCATCTGATATCAATAATTAACTAGTTTGTGTTAAGCTACCAGATGGGTACTAAAAGTATTATCATGTATTATCTGTGAAAGGAGAGTCAGTCAGTTCAGTAAATGGAAGATGTTTAATTCGCCTCACTTTCGTAGCTTTTGGCTGAGTGATTTTTCTGTCTTGCAATTTAGTTTTAAATTAAATGTGCAGAAATGCGTAATTCTTTTAGAATTCAAGCATTATTAAAAACGTTTTTCTCTCCCTCCACTGAGCACCTTACATACACCTTGGCCTCTCCGTATTGGTCCATAAGTAAGAAAAAATTGCAATATTTGAAATCATATAGGAAACTATGCCAGAGGTACAGCTCATTCAAAGTTTAAAGTTGTTTTTTAACTGTAAAAATTTGCTCATTTTGTATCTTGATTGAAATCAATTTTTAAAACAAACAAATCAAAGTGATTTTGAGTCAAGATTTTAATTTATTTTGTGTTAAAGTAACAATCTTGAACTTTTTCATTTGAATAAATGTGTGTTAAGTCACTATCTATCACCAAATGAGTTCACATGATGGTGATTGAGCCTATGGCCCACTGATGAAAGCCTTTGCATTTGCAGTATATCGTATTTTTATGGACTGGGTGTCTGTGGCGACTTTCACAGAAAAATCACAAGTGGCGCCCAGTTAGTGACGCGTTTTCCATCAGCCAGCAGTGGTTGGTCTGTCAGAGAGGGTAGGTGGAGCTAAGTGGCTGCACTTCCAGTTTTTGTAAGCATTGCGAGGAAACGGTAATCTACTCTGGCTGAAGAAAATATCGTTAACTACAGATACAACTTCAAAAACACAATCCAAAGAAAAAGAAACAAACGAAAGCGAGGAAAATCAAGAGTTAGAACCATGACAAAAAGAGCCAGACGTAGACGTCTCTCGCAATTACTGATTATTGCCAGTGGGAGGCACTCAAGATCACTATGAGCTGTAATTATACACTGATATTAAGTTTTAGCACTATATAGCTATCATTAGTCATGTTTGGGTGGACCATAGTAAGTGATGCACTTGTTTGTCTTCTCTGCGACAGGATGGGAGGAGGAGAGAGTGAGCAGTCCCAGCATACTGCGCCTCATCTTCCAGGGACGCTTCCTTCATGGCAACGTTACCCTGGGAGGTAAGATCATCTCTGCACACAGACACCAACATACACCCACCAGCCACTTCAGTACAACATCACCTTTAACTACGGCCTCAGTAATAAACATCATTAAATTTACGCACTTCTGACTCTCAACAAAACAAAAGTCAACAAAAACTAAACTTGATAAAAGCAGAATCCATGGCAGTGCTGTTGTATTGAACTGCATTAGATTGTACAGGTGTACCTAATGAAGTGGCCGGTAAGTGTATGGTCTTACCACAGTCTATGCCAACTTCATGTATACATGTTGATAAAAACACTTCAGTAGACAAACAGATAACATCTGCATTTGTACATTTATACCCGCACGGCCATCAGACGAACGGCCCACAATGCTATAACACTGCTGCATGTACAGCTGCAGGACTGGAGGAAATAAAGTGATCAATAAATAGAAGAGTAAATGCTGAATGGAGAAAGTCTAAATTGCACTGGAGCACTGACTGCACTCACAGAGCTTCACTCCAGGCACAAAATCACGACTTAATCAGCATCACATTTTCAGGACATGACAAAAGGAACACATCTGTTGTCATGGTGACAGGTGCAAGTGGAGTCAATTATTTCCTTTCACCTCAGTCTTCTTATTCTTACAGTTAACAGATGAGCAGCCTAGTGTATGCAGAAAATAAATGAAAGGGTAAATGTAATATTTTTAAACCTGGGATCTATTTTTTTTACAAACCTCTGAGATGCGGCAGTAAGAAGAAGATAGAGTTAGAAAGAGGAGTTTGTTGTAGCTCATCTGGAATAATGTGCGCCTGTGTGCGGCAACAACAGGCACTGATAGTGGACAAATTATAATCAGGCACATCTGACTGCAAAGGTTAGGTTGCTCCCATTGCAGCTCTATTTTTGTGCGGCTGCTGCAAACAAACAAACCTTTTTGTACTTGTTTGTGATGTGGATCCTAAAATACGTACAATTAGGGCCCATTTAAAAAAGAGGAAATCGAATCATCGGCCCAAAAGTGGGCCAGCGATTCGTGAACAAACAACTTTTTGTCAAACAAACAGTCTTTTCTGAAGCTGCTTTCAGACGGAAATTTGTTAGTGAAATGAAGGTGGGACAGGAAGTAGTTTGGGTAGGGTTTAATGTGAGCAGAAGCAAATGTGTCATAGATCTGAACAGGAAAGTCTGACTCCTTCATAACAGGCTTCATATTGTGGGTCGCTGTACTATAACTGTGAAATGTGATTGGCCGATAAAGGATCATACCGTGAATATAATATCATAGCTAAAAACCAATGAATGATTTCTTTGTTTGAAGCTCTAAAGCTGCCTCCCGGCCGAACCACCGTCATGCACCTGGTTGCCAGAGAGACTCTTCCAGAGCCCAACTCCCATGGTGAGCATCTTTCTTTTTATCACTACAATTACTGTTAGAATAACATCAAACTTATGTAGTGGGTCAAAATTAAGTTATTTTATAGATCATTCTCATGCTCTGCTATTTTTATTACCTTCACTTTCACTTCTGAACATTAGAAACTCAGTAGAGCGATTTGTGCTTTCTTCATGTTGCAGCTGCTCGAGTTTATCTCACCTCTGCGTCTCTGCGGTTCTGTGTTTGCAGGTCAAAGGAACAGAGAAAAAACCACAGAGAGCAACTGCTGTCTCCTCTTGTAAAGCAACACAAGTTCCCCCTTACACAAACACACACACACGCACACATATACACACTCAGAACACACAGACACATATAATACACGTGTAACATACAACCCGTTCTCTCCTGCCTGTCATCCTGTCAGCTCTGGATTTGGATTAAATCACAGGAAATCCGGTTTGGGTGTCGCCCGCTTTGGTTGAACACCTAACTGAGGCTTTTTTTGTGCCAATGTTTTGACTTCTTGCCCCAAAACTTTTGAGTGTCTCGGCAGAATTTGCAGTTATTCCTTTTTTTATTTGAAGATCATGACGTTAAGCAGAACCTGCGCTCCCTCACGGACATGTTTGCTCCTGGACACGTTTTACGTGCTGTCAGGAACTCGTCGCTCTTCATGGACACAGAATTGTTAAAAAGGATATGTGGGCTATTACCCTTCCCTACTAAGTCACATGGATGTTTCCCCAGGTCTTACTGAATGGTGTTAACCCTCTCTGCACTTAACCAGTTTGTTAATTCAGAAGTGTTTACTGTGTTTCATCCTCATCTTCCTTTCCCCTAAGGCTTTTGTTTTGTTGTTTTTGGTCGGAGGAACTGACCTTAATTCTCTTACGTGGTAGAAAACGTGCCATCGTCCTCATGAGACGGAATCTGCCTCTCACTGACTGAACTGTTCGGTCTGTATCACCGGTGGCGTTTGTGCCATGACCTTAAAGGCTGTTTGTTCCTGGAAACTGGACCAATAGAGAAAGGACTTTTATTTTGGAGGAGCTGCATAAACACCTGAGGGGACGTGCAGAGTTCACGAGAAACAGGAACAGACTCCCAGCGAGGTGTGTAAAGATGGAGTCAGAGGATTCGGCGGATTAATCATGCGTCTCCGGCTTTGACTTTAAAGGACTAGACTGTCGGATGTTCCCTCACAAAGGGAGGAAACACGGCAGGCCAGTTAAACGCAGACAGGAGGAGCGGCTGAAGATGAGAGGGAGGAGCGTTGTCGCTGTGAGACCCCCCTACTGGACACTGAGGAGGAGGCAGCGGGAGAGTCTCTCCCGCTCGGATGGAGAAGTGAAAAGGAAAAATTTGGGCGGTGTTTCACCTCCTTTTTCATTTGGATGCTGTCTTTACTTCTTGTTTGCCTTTTATTGTGGAATTCAGTAATATCATTAATATTGAAATATAAATATATCGATTTGTATCTTGTGTATAGGTATTTGTTGAATTTTAGTGTGGGTGAGTTTGTGTATGAGTGTGTCTGAGGGTGTGTGATGCACGTGGCATACTGAATGAGGACTAGTGAGGGCATGTGGTCTTAAACAGAGTTGGTGCACTGGGAGTGTTGACGGGCTGCGGTTTCTCCAGAAACAGTCGGAAACCTTTTGATTCCTTCCATTGAGTGTCCTTTGTGTTTATGTCAATCAATGTCACTGCTATGAAGTTTAGCTCAGTATGAATAAATGTAAAAAACTAAAATACAATGTGGTCTACATAAAAGCTTGTATTATAAATTAATAAATCTTTAATAAGGCAACTTCTTCTGATTCATTTCAATGTTTCTCACATGGCAGCAAAAGATGGAGGATATGGATAGATTTACAACTAAGGATTGACCGAATTTTAGTCCTAAAATTGTCAGAATATAAAAAGTCTCCCAGAGGTCAAGGACATGCAGTCCAAAACACAAATAGATTTAATTCGCCGTCATTAAGAACTCAATACAAAGCCTTTATTCAGAGAGAGGGGACAGTGGATCGTGTCGGAAGCAGGGGAGGAGAGAGAGGGGATGACAGGCGGCAGAGGGCAGAGGGGGGAGTTAGACCCGGGGCCCCTGTATTTGGGACGTGTGATTTAACTCCTGAGCTAAACCAGCGCCCCAGGTCTTTTTACTTTTAATAATCAGTATGTAATCAAAATAGTTACTGATTTTTTGTCAACTAACTAATTGATTAACGAATATATCCAACTGTCGTGTATATTCACAGAGTACAATAGATTCCACAGTTGACCCTTTTTGTAGTTAATATAGCCTAAATCAAAAACCATAACCGGTGATACTTAAGTAACAATGTGAGATAAACTTCACGAAGGGAAACAATATGTTTTAGCAAAAATATACTTAGTTTTGTTTTCTTTTATTTACTCTTTATTTTACTCGTTTTGTCGGTGGATTAAATCTTCCAGACATATGAAACAATCAATTTTGAGTGATAATTACGGTAACGTTTGACACAATAAAGTTACAATTATCCCACTCAAATGTCATAAAATTGGATCTAACCTACTGCCCCTTTATTGAACAAAACAGAATCTGAACATTTTCAGAACATTTGTGGACTACAGGTTCCTCCTCTCTGAGCACGTGCTCTGGAGCCCTGCTGTAAATGAACTGTGGTAGCTTTGTTGTCACAAATCCTCTCCTACATGTCTTAACATAATTCTGAAGGTAAACACAGAGAGACTCGAGTGGCGGACTTTGCACTGAGGATCAAACTTTTATATGAAGTAAGAAGAGACGTTTTCACGCTTGTCAGAACAGCTGGTGGATCCTGCCTCGTCTCTCCTGTTTGCTCTGCTACTACTTGAAACGATTGTAGTTCTTACTCTGCATTCACACGCTCCTCCATTGGTCCTGTTCCCCAAGTTGTAGAGTCGTTCTTCTGACTTTGGTGTGTTCATGAGCTTTACGTTGCCTTAAAATTCACATTAAACCATGTTACAAATTATGTACTAACTAAAAATCGATATGCAATACATGAATTAAACAAAAGCTTTGCCCATCAAACCAACATTAGCTTCTGCCTGTCAAGCTTCTGCCTAATATGATGTCAAGTCTGTCGACTCATTAAGTCATGTTCCCATATTTTCTCAGATTTGGTTGTTCCGACTTGATGAAGCCTTCACAAAAACATTCCCTGTCGTAACTAATTCTGAAGCATAATGAATGCAGTGTTAGACCATCCTTCAGAAGCTTTTTTAGCTCCTATTATAATGTAGCTACCCTCCCAGCCGAAGGGGAACCTTGGAGGTTATAATGTACGTTGATTCATCAGAAAGTTTTTGTACACATGAGCCAATGCAGCTTCAGTTACTGATTAAAAACTTGTGACAGCTTAAAAAGTCTGACAGTGAAGTCTAAATTTGAACATCTCCTTTCCCACTCTGTTATTATCATGAAATCCTCGACACACAACAAACACACAGCTTCAACCAGGGTGTCCTCCACCGTGTTGTCGTTTTGTTTTGTCTTATACTGTGTGAACTGTGGCCGGCCAACAGTGTTCCTATTAGACTGTATTGAAGGGGAACTTTTGACACTTGTCCCAGTGTAAACACACTTCTAACTGTGACACAGCAGACAAACTAAAAACATTCTTATGTTAATATTTAAGAGCTTTCAGCCACGCCCCGTGTCCTTTTATCACAGGTTGGAAGTTGCTCAGTTGTGATGTAGATTATGTATTTGTTACCACACGACTGAAGTACTGAGTTTTAGTTACATGACAGCAGGTTGCACCCTGCACGCAGTTTTATCTCTTCACCTCTGGGTGGCGGCATTCCTCTGAGGCCTAAAGAGTGAGGCTGATGGAGTGGATGGATGTGTTGGCATTTATTAATATTCTTGTTGTGCATTGATCAATGTGACAGTAGCACAATAAGTAAATAATTTGTTAACGACTTTTTCAAATGAGCCTCCAGTTATTCACAGATTGAAGCACCTGACAGAGACATATTAAAAACACAGTAGCTACACATGAGAACAGTCTGGACATCTGACAACGTGAATGAACCTGAAAGAGTGTTTCTGTTGCTCTAATTGGGTCATAATTTCTGTGTTGAGTTGATTCTCAGCAGCTTTCCTCCCGTCTCCTCAGGAATCTGCTCCTGACGTGTAGCTGCAAGAAGTCCAGGTTTCCAGTTTACACTGGCAGAGTACGTTAGGAAAAGAGCAGTCAACCCACATCATTCTCAACATACTCTTCACACAAACCTGCGTTTGTGTTGAAACCACTTGTCATGCAATATCTCCCTTCATTTTCCACAATTTACTGGAAAGTCACGTCTAAACAGCAGCTGACTACAGAGGTGATCAGCAGTTTGCATGAGTGTCCGGGGAGGCCGTCTGTTGAAATCTTTGCTACTTAAGTCCACCTCTGTCAGAGCTGCCGCAGGATGGATTACTTTTCTGCGGTCGACATGATTCAAAGCACGCGTGTAGCCAGTTTGTTGAATGTGCTGCGGTCCAACTAGCATCCCTGGAGAGACGTCTTCACTCTCAGACGAGCCACCATGTAATGCAGATACAGAGATGAACTCCCACTGCATGCGGGAGCAGGACGTCCCACCGTTTAGAGAAAGAATCCTACTCAAGAACCAAAGCTCTTATGGGGTCTGAGTTTGGGTCACGGATTTCTAAGATGTGAGAATGTAAAAGTAAGTATTCATGTTGTTAAAATAACTCGTGTAAAATGATTTTATTAATGTATTATTTAGAACATCCCCTTTAAGAGCGTTATAAAAGCTGGTCTTTTACTGCTAAGTTATATGGTACATTGTTATTGAAATATTAAGCCACACATCACATCATCTAAATTTAACATCTGCTCAGCCTGTATCCGAACCTGGCATCTGTAAGTGTTGTGTAAGTTATAATAGCTCCCAAATTAATACAGTAGAGATCTGACAACTGAGGTACAAGAAACTAAAATCTTTAATCAAGTACATTTGTATATTTGTATTTATTAAATCATTTAATGTAAATCAGAAAAAGTCTCCATCAGAGCAGACCATTTTGTTAAATGTTAGAAATCAAATTGCATCATTTCCCAACTTGAAATTTCAACATACTGTACATTGAGACATTTTCCACGTGAAAATATACCAATTACTTTCTTCCATTTGTTTGTAACTCTGCAAGAAAGCATTTAAACGTGTTTCCCAAAACCTCTAAATTAATCTAGATTTGATGTTTATTGTGGTTTGTTCATGACTCAGGGAGCAGGTTTCAAAAGTAAAGCTCCTGATTGATTTTGTTACTGTACAGAGATGAATGGAAACCAGCTGATGGGTGTACTAAACCTCAGTGTTGCCTTTTAAAATGTTCTTCTGCTTCACAGCTGCTCTTCTCTCTGCTTTACCAGGTTCATGTGTCAGACTGATTATAGCAAAGTACTTGAATGTTTGAGTCAACAGGGGGTTGGTGGTATATGTGTTATTTTCTTTTATGGCCTCTAAATCCTCTTTTCCCTCCACTGCTCCTGGCCTTATTCTTATCTGCCAGCTCCTCCTTTATTAAAACCAGCTGTGAACACACACACAAAGCACACACATGCAGTGAAAGGAGGCTACAAATACCACTGACTCTTGTCATTTGACATTACAGGACATTTGAACTAAAACAGAAAGTTGCTATAAAGGAGCGTCTTCACTCAGAGTTCATGTCGAGTGTGAATGTGTGGTCGTGATGTGTTATCATGTGTGCATCCCTTTGAGTCTATTTGTCCACACCAGAGGTCCGGCAATGGCCTGAAATGAAAGAGTTCAGTAGGCCAGTGTGAAAACATACACACTCATGCAGGGGTTGAATTAACCCAGCAGGGCGTTTCACAAATGAGCAGCTTTCATGCTGACTCCAGAAGCTGCTGCTGTCTCTCTTCATCCCCAGACCTCCTTTCTTCTCCTAATTGGAAAAACGACACCGGTTTCTGCCACTCTTTCTTTCCGGATGAAGGGATCATAACCGGGAACGCAGAGGACGTGGACTTTTGACCAGGTGTGTTTGTTTGTACAGGAGGAACAAGTGTTTCCACAACCAAGTTGTAACAGAGGCCTGAAGGCAGGATCAATTCATCTATTTTTATTTGACACTTTATTTGATGGTCCCCAGTTCCTTGTAATTTGCCGCTTGTGTAGCTTTGACCACAATATCAGATTTGGGCACAAAAGACATGTAGAAACGTCCAGAAATCATTTACAAGATGAAGACACACATATTTTGCAGCATTTCTGTTTGTGTCTGTATTTTTACATTGTAGACATGAAAGATCAATACTTTATTTACCTAATCGCCACTAAATCTAATATCTAAATGAAGAAAAATGTATATACTTTGGAGCAGTTAAACATATTGGAGAGTTTCCACCTGGTTATTAAACATACTGAAATTAATACCGATGCCTCTTTATGACCTACAAGAGCAAACGAGACCATCAGGAATAAGACAGATTATTTCTATGTAGTGATTTTTAATGCCTGTCACTTCTGCTACCAGGTCAATTTCAGACAAAGTAATTAACAGTGTGCAAACCAGAAATGCCTTTGTTTACATTTTCCACATAAAAGATTCTCAGTAAGTGATGTGTTTGACGGTTCGAAGGATGGAGGATGAGATTTTTGAATTTCCGGGACGGCAAGTGTTTGAACTACGCTTGTAGTCCGAGTAATATTGACCAATCACGTATCAGCAGGCTGCAGCGTATGCAGGAAAAACAGTCCGTGAGGAGAGCAAAAGCAGGCGGAACGTATCTGTCATGACATCCCGACTCCCATCAGCGTGATCTGACGACGATTTAGCTTCTTATTAATCTCTATAAACAGACATCTGCATGTAAGTTCAGCTAACAATCTGTGCTAGATCTAAGATTTTACTTGAGGTGAATTCCCTTGACGCTGTGTCACCAAAGCCATTGAGCTTTCAGATTTCCCGACTTCCTCGAATGCATCATATCTATCGGACCTCCGTTCAACAAACGAGCATTTTAAAAGTTTTCTTCTCCTCTTGAGGACAGGCCTGACAAAGATTGAATTTGTACTTCTTACAAATCTGCATCAAGATGTTGAAATTTCGGCAAAAGTAAGACCTGTTAATAACAAGTAAATCACAAGAAAACGGGTTCTCTTTCTGTAACAGTGCAGCACGCGGATGAAAGTCTTGACGGGAAGTCGTTTATGGCTTACGGCCCGGCATGTTCACCGGTGTCCCCAGAAGCCGATGGGATCCAAGATTGGGGTTAACCCTAACCCTAACCCTAACTTCCAAATTGAGCCTTCCCTCCCCACTTTCAGCTTCCAACTTCCAAGTTGAGCCTGCCCTAATCTCACCGCAAAACTAGATACTAAGCATATATCAGAGGCTAGAATACAGGGAATAAGAGGATAATTACTTTGCATTTAGAGGGGAGGAGGGTGTTTGGCTGGAGATAAACTGTATTGTAAATACTTTGTTATTACACATAACTTTATAAACCAGAACTTAATAAATCATTACAGTTCTCAGAAGTACCCTTTAGCAATAGCTTAACCACTTAAAGCTAATGCTTTCTTTTTAATTATAATATAAATCACACATATCAATTACTTCATTATAGTTCCATATCATTTCCCCCATTGTCCTGTTTCCAGTAATAATACTACTGTACTTCTTTATAATTAGATAGATGCAGACTAATTAAAGAGTGTTATTTAAGTCATCTTAATTACAATGTTTTTATTCTCTCTTTATTCCCTAACCCCCCACTGTCTTCCACTGATTCATACTGTATTTGTCACAGTTGAAGTACTTTATTTTTAGTACTGAATGTACTAAATAATTAGTGTCTTTTGAAATCTTAAATTTTACAAAAATAATGATCCAAGTGAAAGCCTAACATGAGCCCAAAGGGTTAAACAAGAGCAGCACTGAAATATTGAGTTGACAATACACACATCATTATAAATACAACAGTAAATCTTTAATGATTGTAAGTAACTTCTGATTGGACACAAAGCTCACTTATGTTGAACATTCACATGTCTTTTCTTTTACAGTCACATTATTCTGTAATATACTGGCTGTTTCTTCAGTGTTTAGTTAGGACGAGTGGCCTCTTGAAGAGCTTTTGTCCTCCAGTTTAACTTTAAAAGGAAAAGCAGACAATAAACTATGAAGGAAAACATACTAAAGTAATTACTCAAAAAAATGGAGGCCAAAGCGTGGTGAGTGCAGTCCAGAGAAATTGAGTCATTACAGAGAAACTCCAACTGATTACAGACCTGTTTAGTTTGTTTACCTGCGATGATGTAACAACTTGGACCTTATTGCAGCGATCATTATATTTAATGTAATCAATGTTTTTCTACTGAAGATCTCAGGCTATTATTTTATATTACACCAACCTGAAAAGGGATCATTAGCTGACTCCGTCACGTGATCAGTCTGTTTCTTTTCATCCTTGTTTCCGATTTATGTTCAGGTGTCTCTGATTTCTCCGCTTTCACGCTCCGACACCCGCTCTGATCGCTCTCCCAGACATCATTAAAGTGAATCAATTTCCTGATCTCCGGATCCAGTTGTGGAATTATTTCACGTGTTCATGTTGTGTGTGATTATTGCTCAGTGACACCAGATGCTGACCCAGTGCTATGTGCAGCACTTTATGTCTGAGAGGAATGAAGACACATTTTCTCCCATTAAATTCCTCGGTTTCAACTTGCGAGACAAAGTTTTCCTCTCTTTAAAACACATTTAGGAAAACAGAGCTTCTATATATGACATTTTATAACACTGGTGTCACGTGGCTTTGTTCCAAAAAACTGACATTATTATTAAAACTCTTTCTGAGTGTTAGTCCTCTTCCCCCACACACTGCCAGTTTCTGAAGCGGTTTTTACAGCATCTGTAAATGCTGCTGCTCTTTCCAGATTTATAGGTGCCCTTTATTGGACTTGTTGCTGTGTGTATGTTGTTCATTAAGACATCAAAATGCTTTACAGTTCATTGCTCTTCTACACTGCCTGCTGGAGCCGGAGCTGTAATTCCAGTTAGTGAGGGATCAGATGGAGGTCACCGCTGGCCTGTGGGGGTTGCATCGCACCGCAAGTCCACCGAGCCTCTCCGGACTACATTACAGCTTTTATCCTCACTAATGGGATCTCTTGGTGGGGAATCCCAAGGGTGATGGGGATTAAGATACCTGGCCTCGCTCCCACGCGCCGTTTACCATGTGGGGCGCAGAAAATATGTTGCACATGCTGAGACTGCAGCAGCAAACTTTACATCCTTAGATACTTAAATAAACCTGTAAAGAAACCTGTGTTTGGATGTTGATTTATACATGTTCACACGCACATTGTCAGGAATCTCATATTCAGACTCTCTGTGCACAGTTGCAGCTTTTCGGTGTTTCCACGCCTTGACCCGTTTGAATCCGACACCGCCTGCAACTCAATGAGAGAGTATCAGATGAAGGAGATCTGGGAGCCACTCAGGTCCGGAGAGACGGCGCTGAATGTTAACTTTCTACCCTGCTTGACTTAGAAAGACATTGTTGGAAATGTTTTGGAGTTTCCCTGTGTTACAGCCAAAGAAGAAGAAAGAGGACAGAGTGAAAAAACTTGGAGGATTATTAAAGAGATGAGGGTGGAAAAAGTCCCACATCTTTTTGTGGAGGCCTCACAAAGAGAGGAGTGAGGAAAAGCTGCGGGAGAGGAGAAAAACAGTCCTTTTATCGAGATATTATAAAAATTATGAAGTGTCTCTGTTGGGTCTCTGTTCTCTCTTCTTTAAACTTTCATCATGCCCAACACTTAGATGCTAAACCAAGTGTCTGAGTGAGACTTAATGCTCCATCTGTCTGTCACATGGCGTCTGGGCGACTCTTTAAAAGAAACACGGATCAGTAACCGCACAAAATCAACACCAAAGCCTCCTCCTCTTCGTCTAACGCCTTGTTTGTGTTTGTTTTGCTGTCTTATGTCTTGGGGGAGTGCTTCCCTGCATCCTCTCTACAATAACGACAATTTAAACAGCCACGTGATAAATCATACTCCGGCATGTAGTTAGATTTGATTCCTGTATGTTGTTGAAACAGCGGCGCTCTCTCTTGCAGCTCTGCTGTGGAGCAGCAGCAGCCCTGGTGCTGAGAGCAGTAACAACGCAAGGTCAGGTGGAGTCCATTGTTATAGAGCTGTCAGGTCTCTGATTTATGGGCAGCAGGTTCACAGTGTTTGTGGTGCCCTTACTCGCTCACTGTTTCTATATCTTTGTTTTATAGACAAGATGAGAGAAATATGATTTAGATGGGTTAGGGTTTGTTCATAAAATGTCAAAGGAAGTGAAAAATTCCCAAAAATGAAGTCACGATCAAAATAGCAAACAATTTTCTGTGGTTGAATAAATCACTTAATCAACTAATCGTTTCAGGTATACTTACATAAAGGACCAGGTTGAGGTGCTAAAGTTGCTGCTTTGTATCCTTGTCATTACAAGGAAGAGTGAAATGACCTTGACTGAGGCCATGCTGCAGTGAAGCTTCTTGGTACACGTGGGAGCCATAACAGGCAGCTGTCGTCGACTGTGAAACAGGCTGCTGGGAAAGAACGCACATTCATGGTCAAGTTTTTATGAGGTGATTTCGTGCAAAATGCATAACTGGTTATGCAATCTTTTAGTGCAAAGCAATAAAAAAATCTAACTATTAGGGAGACTAATGACAGACCAGCTCAGGTTACACCCTCTGAGGTTTCCATGTGTCCTCAGGGTGTTTGTTGTGGGTGACTAGAGGGCATCTGGGACTTAGCAGCTGAGTGGAGTTCCTTTGAATCTGCGGTGGAGTTCATGAACGGGCGCTCTTTAAGCTGACAGTCATTCAACACCCTGCCAAGTCACCGGCTCATAATTCATCAGCACCTTGTGGTGACATGGCCCCTGCATAAGAGGAGAGAGTGACTGAGACATACTGTGAACAGGACCGAAGCTAGCAGACATAAATACAGTGGCCTTTATGTGATGTCAAACATTAAGAAAACAGAATTAAGTAAAGACACCCTGCTATAGTTTTTACCACAAAGACTTAAAATAACAATCTCAAAGTTTTTCATGTAAATAAATGTCTGTTAAGTCTCTATCTATCACCGAATGAGGTAACACAATGGTGATTGAGCCTATGGCCCACTGATGAAAAGCCTTTGCATTTACAGTATATCGTATTTTTATGGGCTGGATGTCTGTGGCGACATTCGCGGGGGGAAAAAACAAGTGGTGCAAAGTTAGTGATGCCTTTTCCATCACCCAGCAGTGGTTGGTCTGCCAGACAGTGTAGGCGGAGCTAAGTGGCTGCACTTCCGGTTTCTGTAAGCATTGCGAGGAAACGGTAATCAAAGAGAAGCTCGATGACTGCAGATACAACTTCAAAAATAAGCCAAAATCCAAAGAAAGATAAACAAATTCGACGCTCAGATGAAGGCAAACAGGAAAAGCAAGATGTTAGAACCATGACAAAGGGAGCCAGCCGTTGACGTCTGCTTGAATAACGAAGGAGTGCTGTTGTAATTACCAATAATCGCCAGTAGGAGGCGCTTAGGAACCCGAAAAGTCAAGTAATTGAAATATCTTTAACTGACACATTCAAATCAAGCTGAATCATATTGCAGAGAATTATTATTCGTATTTAAAACAGACAAAACCCTTCACACATTGTACGAAATTGATGCCAAAATGGTCCCTGTGATATATGGAGTCAGGGACTGCGCAGTGGAGATCGGCGAGTGAAGCGGCCGTAGCCACTTCGGCTAACCAAAACAAACACTGAACTTACTGAAAATCAGCAAGGATCCCGCACGCCGGCGTGTTTAACAGCAGAACAGCTTCTCTGTGTTGGTCTGAGGTTAACGTTCACAGGTATGGAAACTTCAATGACTGTAGTGATTGTTTTAGTTACGGTTCTACTCACGGATCGTCCTCCGCTCTGCTCACCCGGAACTGATTGGCTGCAGGAGCCTAATTAGTCAACAGAGCTGTCAATCATCATTTTGACAGCATCAAATAACTAATTAAAAATAAACTTGTAAGAAAAATGAACAATTGGACGTAAATCAGCATGATAATAACTAGCTATAATGACAGAAACCATGTTTGAGAAAAATTAATTGGATGTGTATTTTGATTTTATAGTTGACTCATGTCCCACCTGTTAACATGGAGGAGGCGGGCTTTATCACCTATACTGCAGCCAGTCAGCTGCGAAATGTTTTGGCTTCACTTTTAGGGAGCTGTCATGTCGTCCATCTTTTTATACAGTCTATGATTGAAACACAAACTTTACCAGCTAATTAAGGTACTTACAAATGTAGTTTGGAGAGTTTTAGCCAATTATAATCAGTCTCAATTTGACTCTTTGTGACCCGCATTAGCAAACACATGGTCAGTTAATACAGCTGTTTATGCATAGTGAATAGATAAACTGTAGGTGTATCATTTAAAACAGGGATTCTCAACCTTTTAGGGGCCAAGGACCCCTAACAGGAGAGAACATTTTCCAAGGACCCCTTCATAATCGTAACACAGATAAAGCATGCTTACAATTATTTGCACTCTTAGATGCCATTGGAACTATTTGTATTGTAAAACCTATATACTTCAGACCTGTTTCATAGTGATAAACAGACAAACATTTCAAACTGAATCATGCTAATACCACTAATACACTTTAAAACATCCATCCATTTTATCCAAAATTCTTGTAGCAGCATTTATACTGTGGTCCTAAATGGTCCTCATCTGTAGACATGCAGTTTTTGATGATACAGCACAATTTTATAATGTATTATGAAATCATTATAATTATATCGCAGACCCCCAGCTATAGTTCGCAGACCCCAAAGGGTTCCAGGACCGCACTTTGAGAACGACTGATTTAAAAGATGGATTGATAAAAAGCTCCACCTTGTGTTATTGTATTATCCCATGTACTTATGTCACAGTATCAGTGGGAGCAGGTCTTGGCTGAGTTACTGTGTTACTAATCTGGATGTAGATGGGAGTTGAGCATGAGGACACACAGCTGCAGCTCAGCAGCTCAGCCTCTTCTGTACTGAGATCAGACCTTGGCCGCCTCAGACGCCTCATGTTCCCCCTCCTTTTCTCGGTGTGATAACAGACTGTTATCACCGTCCTGCTGCCTGCACTGAGCCACCAGACATTCCTGCTTCGGGGAAAAACAGGAACAATTGATGACAGATGCTTTGACTCTGTGAAGTGATTATAACTGGTTGTAATTTTTATCAAGGTTACATAATCATTATGTCACTAACAAGTTAATGAGTGAGTTGGGAGAGGACAGTAAAAGCAGACGTTAATGTGTCTTTTTCAGTTGAGGAAAGGAGAAGGCCAAGACTTTTATGAACTGTTTGTACTGGTTTTGCTGGTACAGGACGTCTCTTTCTGAGTCTCCTCTAACTGGATCCCTGGTGTCAGACACAGTTGATGTTTTCTCCAAGTTTTCTTTGGCTTTGCATGTGGTATTTTGGATTCTACGGCTTATTATAAACAGACATGCGTTTGCAAAGCTTTTGTGATTATCCAAGATTCTCAGGCACTCCTGCCCTCCGGGGTTTTGTTTTTCTGGCTGTGGATAACCTTTAGATAGAAGTCTACAATTAAACACTTGTCGCTGGAATGTTTTGTCACAGCCCTGATGTGTGTTTGGAGCTGTAAATCTCTGTCCCATCTCCTGTCTGTTGAATTTATAGACCCCAATCAGCCATGGATTAAATGCCGGTGAAAAACAATAAGCTCCAGCTGAGCACAGAGCTGAGATGTGCCGTGCAGGAGTTCAGTTATGAGCGTCGTAGCTTCATCAATCTGTCCACAGCTGAAAAGAGAACCAGTCAAGGGGACAAAACCCTCAACCCGAGCTTGTGGCTGATATGCATAAAGATTATTGTCAGGAAAATGAGCTCCACGGCTTTCAGGGGTCGGTTTCAGACTCTGGGAGTGGGGGCTCGCTTTGTTTCTGTGTTATATGCAGCGTTTAAAGGATTAAACTGTGAGTGTGCAGTTGCCCTAAGCACTTGGAAGGCTCTGAAGGCCAGTCTGCGGCTCTTCTGTTTAAAAAGCTCACAGGGACAACAAATGGATGGCCTTGTTATTCCCAGGCGAACAGGAAAAGGCTCCAGTAAAAAGCGCATGGCCAAACCTCAGTGAATTCCTGATAAAGGAAAGAATGCAGCGAGAGGAGCCACGTTCTCTTCCTTCTACCATGTTTTTCATTTCCATAAAAACCTCCCAGTATTTGGCCGCTCAGCTTCTTATTCACTTGCACTCTCTGGCAGAGTTACGACTATTAAAAAAGCCCTGTTGAAGATTTCTGCAGGGAAGAGGTGAGCTGTGAAAAAGTGCTTTAATTTCACTGAGGGAATGCAGTAGCAGCTCCACACATGCACTGACATCTCCGCCTTTGTTAAGAACCTAAATAATTTTTTTGGCATGGTGTGTCTGGCTGAAAAAGATGACATTGTTTGTCTTTGTTCAAGGACAAGTTGTTTAGCATTGAGCCTTGGAAAAGCCTACAGCGGGAGTCTGACAGTGATTATTAACACTGCTGTTGTGTGTTGTTGGTGAGCAGTGTCACCAAATGAATACTGCATGTTACTGTGAGGATTAGCATCTGACGCTAACAGCATAGTGGAGAGAGACCTGGCAGCCTCTCAGCGCTGTGGTTAAAGCTGCATCTGGTTCATCTCCTGTTGCTTCAGGATGAAAACATCTTGAGCCACAAATTACAGAGCTGATTAACTCAATAAAAGGACGGAATACAAAGAGAAACACTCAAATAAACACCTATACTGAACTCATCTAAACAACTACTTTCCAGCCTGGTTGTAACTCACTGGCATGAATGCTTTTTGTTGTGTTGGGGGAGCTGGGGTAAATGAAAACACACCCAAACACCCACAAATGCACAAACAAATGCACGCATGTGCGTACAAACACACACATTGCCTGGATTCCACTCTTTAGTTAACACACACCACTCTGTGGCCGTTATCAAGGCTTCTTCGTTACCTGGCAACCACCTTGTAGCCGTAGGCGGGTCCATTGTGAGTTCTCTGGAGCAGAGAACTGTGGTGATAACATTCCGGAACATTCCAGAACATTCCATGCAGGACTCAGGTGCCCCTCAGCCCTGACTCTGTGGATCATGGATCTGTTTACTTGGATACAAGAGGAAAAGAACATGATTATCAGAGTAGCATGCTTTACATTTTTCAACTGGGAGATTTTCGGGTGACTTGAAGGACATTTTAGTTTGTTGTGTTAGTAAGATTCCATTCCAAGGGGCAAATGAAAATGATACTTAGTAAAACACTTATTATTGACAATGTAAGCAGTTGCGCTTAGCAAAAGAGCTAAAAATATCCACAGCTAGCTCACAGTTAGCGACTAGCTGTTTGACGTAGCAGAGAAGCTAGCAAGCTAAAGAGGCAGACATTTTTCCTCCAGAGTTTAAGAAGACCAAACTAGCGCTAAAAGGAAAGTGAAAATTGGTGAAACATTTATTAGGTGGCCACCAACACGACCACATAAAGATGCTAATGTTGCTCCTAACTAGAGGTTGAGAAAATTAGCAACTTACGCTAACTAACATTTCCTTTTAACTTATTTTTGTTCATGTTGTATTTTCAGCTTGTTATGCGCTGTCCAAGACATTACAAAATGACTTATTGCAGCTTTACATTACACTATTTTCTATATTGTTTGTAAAGATCAAATTGGTCCATATTTACCAATGTCTTTCTGCAAATTCCACTTTAAGAACCATGTTTGTAAAGGCAGAATTTTGAATTGATAAATTCTACGTTATGAATAGTAAAAACAGTTTGGCCTGTTTCCTCAAGATTGATCAGACGATTGATCAGATATAAATGAGAGATTCTTGTAAAGGATACTTATAAATATGAGGAAATAACATGAAAGGTTTTGGCTGTGTTTGGGGTTACATCATTGATTGCAGCTGATAGGGCAGCAAGTTATGTTGTTGTGGAATGTTTTAAGTTTTTAAAGAAATGTCAAATATGGCTAAAGATTAGGAGAAAAATATTCCCTGAGAGAAAGAAAAGTTCAAACAAACATTTCAGTCGAGGTAAAGAGGGAGCAGAAAGAGAATCATACCAACATACTGTAGGTACTTAAAGTTTCAAAGTGTGATCTGCAGGTGGGAGGTAAGAGTGTCTTTCCAGTTGAAACTAATTTGTCTCAGAGCAAGAAGCAGAAACTCACACAGGCGAGTGTCAGCAGGAATGTTCGCTCTGAGGCTGTAAATATTTGGGTCTGTTTACCGAGTCCTTTACAGCAGATTTGTTCCTCCAAATGTCCTGAATTCTTTTAGTCTCTATCTCTTCCACGGAAACAGCTAAAGGACTTTGATTTATCCTTGTCACATGGTAAGACAGCAGACCGCTGTTGCCCACATTGTGGTTCTATCACATCCTCTTTTGGCGATTTCTCATTATTAAAACCATATTGGTGTGATTTGCTTTGAACCGGCCCTGTCATTCTACTGAGGCTCACACGTTTGCAGTTTCCACAATGTGCAACAGCTGTATGGCCGTCTGTGACTCCAGACCCTTCACTGTCATTGTGGATCTGTTTTAACTGCGGTCCCACCAAACAACTCGTGCCTCACAAGATTTCTACAATCCTGGAGTCATTTCTCCCCTCTGGTATCAGTTAAATAACCCAAATACTGAACCCACAATTGGGTCGTTTCTGTCGTTCCTGCGTTCCCATCAAATATTTTGGCACTGATCTCCTCATCGTGCTGGGTGGTTTGGTGGAAAGTGTTTTTTATGAGGATTTGAGGACCTCAAATTTATTTGCTTTTGTTAATTTCCCCATTGGGCAGCATTGTTTTCAGGGCCACGATTTGTTCAGGGTCATAATAAGAACAACATTATCGAAAAAAAAAATTCTACTTAAAAAAACATCAGAGTCAAAGACCACAGGGTTGGGCTCGTATTTGTTTTAGCTCAAATTATAAGACAGTTTACATAATTTTGGGCCTTTTTTCCCTTCAACGTTACCTCACTGAGAAATAATATTTGCAAAAGCAAATGTTATCTTCTTATGACAAGATATCAGTGGCGTCCAAAAAAAGGAATGACTAATTTTACAACAATCTGGATTTATTTTTTCCTTTGTGACCATTTTTCCTGCTATATCCATTATATGACTTGATATAGCCAACAGATGCCCTCCTCCTTTCCATACATCCAGGCCAAAGACATGTTTTAAAGTTGTTATAGGAGGCCAGAGGTTGGAGCGACAGATCACCGTTTGGGACGACTTCCAACCTCAGCAGCAGAATCCCTTCTGCACATTTCAATCTGCCCGGACTGGTCCAAGATACGAGGAGTCCCACTCCCAACCTCTCTCCTGATGGGTTTCATCGCAGTCAGTTTGCATTCCTTAGTTCTGTTTTTACTAACTGTGTTTTTTCCTTTTTTTCTTTTCCTCTTACAGCTCATGCTCCCAATGTGAAATGACATCATGCTGAGGGGAAGTCGGGCTGAATACGTACCCACAAGGCCCTGCAGGAGAACCAGGGACCGACGGCAGGAGGGGAATCTCATCAACAGGAGGATGATAGATTTATCAGGGAGGAAAATGTAAGGTCTGAAAAGGTAATTCCTGGCACGGATGAAGCTTTTAGTCAAGTGCTGCAACAACACGGGGAGTGAAATGTGGAAACTATGCGTTCTGTTTTGACCTGATGATGAGGCGAGATAGAGGACAGGCAGATGGGATGGGAGGGCTTTTGATGAAAAGGGACAGGGTTGAAGAAGCAATAAATATATCTGGATGGAAAAAAAGGGGACATAAAACACTGACGCACAGGCTGGAGAGGAGAAAGGGGACATTCTTTGTGTTCACAGTCGCTCTCTTTAAAGAACCGCTCTCTTAAAGGCTCCAGTTTCTGTGACCGGGGGGTCCTGGTAAGAGCGGGTCAAGACCTACAGAAAGGTTCACTCTGCTGTTTTAAAGCTCAGATGGCTTGTTTGAATCTGAAGCCAATTATCAGATTAAGGAGTCCAGAGAAAACCCTGTCATCCAGTTAATAAATCCCCAACTGCTTACAGAAACTGTCGTTGGGTCCTCACAGCAGGTCAGATCAGTCTTGATCCTCCGGACCACCATATTGTTTTTAAAATAGACCACATCTTTTTTTCACCACATAAGGGTACAAACTCATTTAACTTAAATGTTCACACATATGAAAATGGATGAGCTGTGTACAGTATAGAACTATTACAGGCTTTGACTTGTACTTAACACCCTTTCCATGGAAATTTCAGGTATGAGTGCTCACACATACCCAGCGTGAACTCACTCATCAGGAATCCTCCACGTCGCTTTCCTCCAGACTGAACAAGCTCGGCCCCGACAGCTACTGTTAATGATGACATGTATAAGAGGATCCTGCAAAAACACTGAATAATGATGAAGTGAAACACAAGGGACACAGACAGCTGCTCACCTGGTGGCTTTTATTTTCACTTTGCCTCATTTCTTTTTCTCTCTCCTTTGTCATACATTCAAAGACTAATAACGCACTGCCATGAACTGTGGCCAGATGTTAATGAATGTGACAGGCGTTTCTCCTGAGGGGGAAAAAGTGATTCTCCAGGGCATTTTATGTTTCCGTAAATGAATCATCTTGGAAAGTGTGAGTATGTTACAGGGAAAGTGACTGAGAGGGTTGAGAATTTGGGGAATCAGGGGTCACTGACCTTCAGGACCTCAGTGGTAAAGAGACCACTCACTCTGACAGATATCTTAGGTCTGTGGTTTTGTGAAGAGGGAAGTCGTTTTTTCTTCTCTTCCAAAAATGATTGTTGAGGACCCTCAGAAACAGTAGTGAGCGGCTGTGGTTAGCTGTTCTGCGCTCTGGTCTATTGATTCCAGGCGGGTAGGGAAACTGGTTTCTAAGATGCGACTTTGGGGCATGCTGACAATGAAATATTTAAACATAAAATCATCTCAATATGTGAGACGAATATGTGAGATTTAAGCCCGCAGGTTGCCCTGTGGTTCTTTCTTGGTACTTTCCTTGTGACACCTAAAAATGGCCTAAATGTGGATGTGAGCTGTGAGCAGTTCAACCAAAATATGTTCCCTGCTCAAATTGTTTCATTTAAAGTATTTAAAAAAACATTTTTAAATCAAGTAAATTTGCATGAAGGGGCATATTAATGCTGAACCAGGGACTAACCAATAGAAACAATCCGTTATACAAAAAATCTTTGCTAGCATCACTGTTCCAGAGATATCAATTACACTTTTTCCTCTGATCATTCAGATTGTCGACCCACCACTTAGGTTCAGAATTAACAACTGTTCTGTTTATTGTTATGATATTTAGTGCAGTTATTCATGTTACCTAGAGGATGAACCAAACATGCATGTTGGTTTATTAATGGACTTTTTTTCTAGCGCCACCAGCAGGTCAAACTTTTAACTTGACACATGCTCAAATATGCACAGTTCACAAAGGACAGATTCAAATGTCTCTGGTGATCCTGGAGGATCTGGAGTGGAGCGGCTTTGAGTGAAATATCTTAAATTGCCATGAAATCTTAAATTGCTATGAAATCTGGTCAATTATCTGGTCAAACTTTGATCAAAACCTGCAAAACTAACTAAATTCCCATCAGCCTCAGCTGTACTGTTGTATCTTGTTGTATGTGTGCAGCATGCTAAAATGCTAAACTGAGACGTCTGCTTATCATGTTAGCATTGATATAGTGAGCATGATAGCATGCTGATGTTAGCGTGAAGCACTGCTGTGCCAAAGAACAAGCTTTCTCTCAAAGCTGCTAGCATGACTAGCAATGCTAACAAGCAAACACCAGATTCTGAGCTAAAGGTTTCAGTTGTTTGAAAAATTGCTCAAATTTTGCACATTTGTTTTTCATTAGAGAGGGCGGCAAAATATCTCATCCCCTCCTCACGCTGCTACATTGCTTGTGTTATATCTGTACAATTTTTTGTGCTCCAAATATAGTAACTCTTTAGCTCGCTGTGTGTCAGGAAGAAGTGTGAGTCTTGTTGGTTACAGATGTCCTATCATGTGGAATGATAGACGCAAAAGTATACTTACATCATAAATATCTTGCGCTTCTCATGCAGTTAAATCAAACTCTGGAAATAATTAAAAAATAATGCTACTCAATAAATCAATTATGCAAATAGTTTACATCTGGTGTGTTCACTGACCAGAAGGCCTCCTCAGTCAAAGCCAGCGACTGCTTGAAGCTACATAGCCAAAGGATGACCAATGAAATGACAATCCCACCTGGAGTCCATGTAAAGAGCAGAATCTGTGACGTGGAGCTTGTGGTCTGCAGTGCAGGAGGAACAAATTCCACCATCAAACAGAGGCAGCAGTGTGTCGGTGTCACGGGGTCGATTCTCGGTCCAGGAATCTTCTTTCATCTGGAGGCTCTCCCTGGGTTCAATTGCGTGTCCTTTTAAATGCCAAAGTGATGCAAGTCTTGCAGATTTATAGTCTAAAATGTGTCCTGTGAGTCTCTGTATTGGTCTCATGATGGACTAGAAACCTGTCCACAGTGTTTATCCTTTTTTCACCTCCAAACACATGCAGGCCCTTCAGAGGAATAAGCAGGTAAATCCTCAACAATTGAATGAACAAAGTCAAACAAGACAAATTGTTTCAGACATAGAAGATATACTACCAACAGCTGTTTTTAACAGTTTAAAGCAGATTTATCCTTTAAACTGTCAAATATAATGCAGGTGCCTCCTCTGAAAAGTGAACCATGAATGAACCTCTAAACACGTGTCGGACAAGAACTGCTAATCTACCTTACAACAGACAGGAGGCAGCTGGGATACTGGACCCTGGAAAACACGTCTTACCGTACACATCAATTCACACCGGCTGGCAGTTTGAGAAAAATGTACAGGGAAGTTTCCATCATGAGTAAGAAGCATGACACGGTTTTCTTTATACAGACTTTTAGGCAATAGTTCAACTTTTTGGAAAATTTGCTCACTTGGCAAAATTTAGACTTTATAACTGCTACAATATTTTACTGAAAAACAGACGACAAACTTGGAGGACAGGAAAAATCAGATTGCCAAAGAGGAGACAAAACAGGTTTTATTGCATTAGTAATCTATTAAATCCATATGTTTCTACTTTTCCTCTACTGAAAGGCAAAAACTGGATTTTTTTAATTCAAGGAAAAGTTTAAAATGTTTCTAGCTAGGAGTAAGATCATTTTGCTAATCAGTAGACAAAATGTTAGCATGCTAACACACTTAACTAAGACGTAATTGTTATACCTAGCATGTTAGCATTGTCCTTTGAGCATGTTAGTGTTTTTGACGTTTTACTACAGAATTATAAACATTCCCATCAACCTAGAGCTTAAATTTTATACATAGGCTGGTGCTAATTTGCAAATGTTGGCCTGCTTACACACTAAACTAAAACATGAACATGTTAATTACACCAGCACCTACTGACCCAGTGAAGTATTTAAAACTCTGAGGTCAGTAGCCAGCAGCTGGTTAGCTTAGCTGAGCATCAAGAGAAACAGCTAGCCAGCAAGCCAAACAGCAGTTTCTTGTAAGTTTAGTAATTCACACATTATCGAACAAACACATTGTTATTATCTGGGGAGTTAAATGTTGTTTTCACACTTTGGTGTTTTTACAAATTTAACATATTGGATCAAATGTTTTAAATAGCGAGCTTTGGACGTGCCATAGACGGCCGACAGAGTCTTGCTGGCTGTTTGCCCCTCTGTTTCCACTCTTTATTATAAGTTAGGCTAACTGCCTGCTGGCTCTAGCTTAATATTTACTGCACAGACATGATTTTGATATTTATCTCTTTCTTGGCGAGACAGCAAAAAGGTCAAGCTGCTTCTTTAATAACTGTATCTGCAGCTTTAGGTCTGGTTCCACAGTAATGGAAAACGGTATGAGCTGAAGTTTTTGAGGAAGAGCGAAAAGAAGAGAACGGAAAGAGAGGAATCCAAAGAGAAACACAGGCCAAGTTTCTCAATGCCAAACACACTCACACACAGGCACACAGACACACAGACACACACACACACACACACACACAAAGGAAACCTGTTGTGCTCTCTCTGTGTAGCACAGACTCAGACAGTGATACCATCATCACACACAGCATGCTTACAGAGTTACACATTTACACCTCTCTGGCTGTTTGCCTGCTACCTTCCGAACCATCCACAATGATTTCCCTTTACATTTCTGTGGGACTATAGCTTACACTTAATCTGTCAACCCTAAACTATTCACAGTGCAGGAACAGAACCAGATGAAGATTTCTCCACAGGGATCAGGAGCAGGTTCGGTAGGTGTTTCCTCTGGGGTGACATTTTTCTCCGAGGACAACAGCGGCTACATTGTGCCGACAGCCTGACTTGTGTCCTTGTTGGGAGATTCCTCAGCATTCCTGAAAGCACTGTCGCTGTGACTGGAAGCTCTGTTTCAGCACCCCTGAAGCTTCAACAAACCCCATGGGAGCGTCGGTTGCACAGCTTCTCAAATTCCTCAGGTTTGCAGAGATTCTGCAAGAGGGATGAAAGACTGCCTGGAGATCAAGGTGAGGCAGAAGAGGGCGAGGTGAACGCTGCTGCCAACGTGCCCCAACAGTCCTCCGCCTGCCAGCTAGGATCTCTGAGCTAACACAAGCCGGTCCTCACTTCTACCTGTGATAGCTTTGGCACAGATGATAATTAGAAAACACTAATGCCAGAAACAAGACTTATCCTGTTTGGGTGTAGCTGAAGGCTACAAATAAAAGTACCAAATGCCCGATGAGATGAATAACTTTGACACTTATGATCTCTTAGAGTCGTAAAAGAGAAAACAATCATCACTCTTGTTGATCATGGTGATGAATTTCAAATTTTGTGCCACAACAGAGCTAAACTGAAACTGTTGCTGTGTGTCAAGACTTAATTTGAACAACATGGAAGTAAAACTCCTGAAAACAGGCCCTAGTTTCATTCTTTTTCAATAAAATATCATTTTTTTTCTTGAAGCCTTGAAATCAACTTTACTGGAAAATAAGATTAAAGTTCTCAGAAGTAATAAAACTCAGTGGGTGAACTTACTATCGGCTTAGTCAGCAAATGTCTAGTCAAACTGAATAGCTGCTGAAATGGCTGAATGCTTCTGGGGTTTTGGTGCTCAGTCCAAGTGAATCTGTTTGGATTCTCGTCATTTTATAGGTGAAATACATACAGTACAATATCACTGCTGACTGCAAAATGAGTTTGTACAACCTTTCCTTGCAAACACTTGAGGACTGACCACCTATTTTTACCTATTTTTTACCTTAAGAGCAGCTTAAACTTTTGTATATTAGGTTAAATATACATTAATAAGAAATGCTAATGGGTAAAAGAACAGTTGGCAAGTTGTTTGTCGGTCCAAATTGATATGTTGGCCTATTTCTGCATCTGTTAGATGGATTGTCAGGAAATGTTGTAAAGACATTCGTGGTCCCAAGAGGAAGAATCCTACTAACTTGATAATCCCACAGTTATTCCGGTACCATAATGAAGTTTTATTTTTTTTCATTTACCTAATGTGTGGGCCTGATATTATATATTCATATTCTCCAAAGGCTGAACCCTTCTGACTTTGGCAAACTCTGATTTTTCTTCCTCTTCACCTGCAGGTCAAACTCTATGATTTAACCAAACGTAAACATGAGTAATTGGCACAATATTTTGTACATTTGTTCATACATTTGTATATTCAAGGATCCCAACAGACCAATCCTATTGACTTTGGTGAGTTTATGACTTTTGCTGGCATTACGTTGAAGTGATTTTAAGTATTTCTTATAAGCTTTTACATGGGTTTCCAAAAAAATGTATATCCTGCAATAATACCCTCTCAGAATGAATCAAACGTCCCCAATTACCGTCAGCTGTACATGGTATTTTTTGGCTAATCAGCGGACAAAATGTTAGCATGCTAACACACGTAACTAAGATGTAATCATGGTTAACATTTTACCTAGCATGTTAGTGTTTTTGGCATTTTACTACAGAATTATAAACATTCCCATATTTTATATTTAGGCTAGTGCTAATTAGCAAATTTTGGCCTGCTTACACACTAAACTAAAATATGAACATAACAGCACCTACTGACCCAGTGAAGAACTTAAAACTTTATTGTCATGTTGGCAGGCTGACTTTAGCATCTAGCTCAATTCATTGTTTTGTCTAATAGCCACACTGACTAAGTAGCCTATTAGCCATTATTTTCATAAATATATCTCTCGCTTTCTGAGCTTGGACTAAAGACTTAAATCGGATCTTGTCTAGTTAAAAATGACAAAATATGAGCGTAAAATGAGCTGAAATTGTTTATGTTTAACTGGTGGCCCAACATTAAGCTAGCTCACTGTGCCCCCTCAGCAGGCAGACAGGCGGAGGCGGGGCGTTAGGACCGTGAGGCAGGACGCTTCACAGAGAGCAAACACTTCTTTTCACACAGGGTTTCTTTTTATTTGTGACTCTCTGTCTGAGCCGGGCAGGTTTCACAAGAGGGACTGACGGGACCGGACATTCAGAGCGACAAAGCATCTGGCGCTTTATTTGTACGCGCCTGAGAAAGCGAGCAGGACAGAGCACGAGAGTGGACTACCTGTCTGTCACCGGAGATGATGAGGAAAACCTGGGAAAGGATCCTGAGGGACTCGTCTGATGGGGAGGAAAAGTTGACCGGGATGTAAACACGGACTATCGCTCTCTTATCAGGAGGTAAAATGTTACATTTTTGTTTTTTGATGTGGATTTGTTACAGGGTCATATGCCCTGTTCAGTCTGTACTGGGATGCTTAAAATCTCAATTTTGGTCCTGTTTCATTTACAGGTATTTGCATCAATGTTAATTTTGTTGTCAGGCGTGAGGTCATTATTCAAACCAAATGTTATGGTGCAGCAATGCTTAAACGTAAGATAAGGAGTTAGCCTATCTGTTTGAGGTTTTCAGATATTTCTTTTTTCCCTTTTAGCCAGTTTCTTACTGTCTCTTGGCCCCTTCTTCTTCCCACTTAAAATTGAAAGGACACTTGTTCTTCTTTGTTGTCTGACAGATGTTAGAGGGAGCTGAACTTCCCTTGACTCCACTGCGTACATATATTAGACCAGATTAGATCACATTAGGAACAGGGAAGCTTTTATACTTCAGTGTTTTGGATACATGCTTGTGTTTTTTGTGTACTACAAGAGTATGCTTTTTCTTATTTTCCATTTTATTTGCAATAAAATAACTGAAAATAGTAATTTACTCTGCTCTAAAGCAGCGCCATACTGTCCATACTGCAGCCCAAAAAACCAATGCCTCCAGCTACATGTTTTCTCTTTTGTTTACTTCTGAATCATTTTCCCTCGGTTTTCCATCATAACGAGCCTCTAAAACCTCAGGAAGTGCTTCAGTTATTAGTTAAGAGTTTAATTATTTAATCCTAAGAGTCCAATGACATGTTTCAGCACAGAAGTGCAGTTATTACACAGCCATACATCCCCAAATTACTTAGGTTAAATCTGTTTCACCACAGGTTGAAATAGGTTACAGGTTTATGTCACAGTTCTTCACCAGCCAATTTACCACTTAAGATGCTCTGTAACTGTCTGCCACGGCTGTCATATATCTGACACATCAACATGGGGGGAATTTGTACTTTCCCAGCTTACAGGGGCTTCTCTCTCCTTTGTAGTGTTACATGAAGCAGCACATAGGTGTGTGGACGGGCCCCACCCTGCCTTTTGTTAGCAATAATGCTCTGTTCTGCCGCCGTGCCTCGACTTGTTTCTTTTTACTTTTCACACACCTGCTCTGTTCATGCCATGAGTGCCTCAGGGTCCACCGCCTTCAGAGGGGATCAAGTATCTCCGTGTGCCTGCTAATCTGCCCTGAAAGCCCCACGTTCACTGTGAAGTGGTTAATGTTTGATGGAAAACAACGTCTTACCTCTGAGCTTTGGCAAATATGAGACTGGAGGGGTTTTACTGTAACCTCCCGACCTTTTGTTCACTTATTCAGACTAGCACGAAGCAGGATTTCTGTTTTGTAGATAATGTTTTAGAACATGTTTTTTAAAAGGATGTTTCTCGTAATCAAATACTGCATTTCTATTATTTTGTGTTGACCATCTTTACTTTTTCTTTAATTCAACCTTTCTTTTCTTTCTTCTGAATTTTCTGCGTGTTTTGTACCAACAAAAAATGAAAAGCTTCCTATTTTCCTGTTAATCTATAATGTGGGAAAAATAGGTCCATTGTTGCCTCGCCACACCAGATCAAACTCTGCGTTGCAACATCAGATTTGGAAACTGACCTTGGGAATGTTTTCAACAGTTGTTTTGTTCACAAACATGAAGGAAGTAATACATTGTTAAGCTGTTTTTCTCATGTGTGATTATTTCCTGTCGTTTCAGTGTTTCCGTCACCATAATGACACCACGTGAGAGCTCCCCTCTCACTCACCTGCTCCTGCTCTTCCAGCTCCTCCTCCCTCTCGCCCTGTCCTCCCTGCATCCTCCTCACCCTCCTCCTGCCCACGTCCCCACGCTGGTCCCTCACACACCGAGGCCTCTCCTGCGCTCCCGCTTCAGCGCTCACACTCAGCTGGACTTCACCACACACTGCAACTCCAGCTGCTTCCACCGAGGAGAGCAGGAGGTGCAGAGGGAGCAGCTCGAGGAGAAATTGGCCTTTGAGACGCTGTACGCAGACGGCTCTCGCACCCTCACTACTGTGGACGTGGAGGGTGATGATGAGCTTGAAGAGGGCAAAGGTCACTCAGCTCAAACTTCACCGAGGAGGAGAGTAACGCCCGTGCGCAGACGTGTGAGGCGGCAGATTTACGGAGCAGACGGACGCTTTAACATCCAAGGAGACAACTTCCTGTTGGATTACCCGTTCTCCACGGCCGTGCGGATCTCCACCGGCTGCACCGGCGTCCTCGTGTCTCAGCAGCACGTCCTCACAGCCGCCCACTGTGTCCATGACGGGAAAGATTATGTGAAGGGGGCGAGGAAGCTCAGGGTGGGCTTCTTGATTCCTCCATCCATGAACGGCACTGCAGACAGCCTCAAATCTGGCCAGAAGCCTCTGATCCGCTGGGTGAGAGTGAGACGTACCCGGGTGCCAAAGGGTTGGATCCAGGGTCCTCAGGAGGTCAGCATGGACTTTGACTACGCCCTGCTGGAGCTGCGGTGGCCTCACCGGCGGCCCTTCATGCGCCTCTCTGTGGCCCCCTCCTCTGATGACCTGGCAGGGAAGCGAATCCACTTCTCTGGTTTTGACAGCGACAGATCCGGGGAGCTGGTCTACAGATTCTGTCCAGTAGAAGAAGAGTCCAGCGATCTGATTTACCAGCACTGTGATGCCCGGCCCGGAGCCAGCGGATCGGGTGTGTACGGACGAGTGTGGGACAACAGCTTAGAGCGCTGGGAGAGGAAGGTCATCGGCATTTTCTCTGGACACCAGTGGCTGGAGATAGACGGGGAGAACCGGGATTACAATGTGGCTGTGCGAATCACGCCTCTGAAGTTTGCTCAGATCTGTTACTGGGTGCACGGAAACCGGCTAGACTGTGTTCACAACTAAGAGGGACAGAAACATGGAGGAGGCTTTAGAAGCACAAGAAAGCACAAAGTGACTAAAAAATACAGATTAAAATTCCTTAAAAGAAAGAAGAGTGAGGATTACGTCCATAAAAATAACACCCTTCAGTGATCCAGCTTTAGAGCAGATCTACTTTCAGATCAGGTCCCCATTCATTTCTTTCCTGTGTGTAATTTTCTGGGTGCCTGTGAGATCATCACTACGGCATCTTTTAATATGCTTTAGCCCGCAGTCTGATTAATAAGGCAGTCAGTGTTTCCACAGTATTAATAACAGAAGCCACTTTCACAAGAGGGAAAAACACTTCTCTCTGTGTGTGCGGTGTGTGGCAGCAGCACCACATGATTTTCCGACTGTGGCTCCACATTTTGTCTGTACATCTGTCCTGCTCTCTTTTCTGACTTTGGGGAAATGGTTAGATATTTTAAAAGCTCTTCCAAGGATCACACAGTTTTTTCAGTCTTAGGAAACCTTTCAGCAGTTTGCTCCTCTCAGTGTGGACTGGAGACACAGAGTGTTAATTTTATTTTTTGACAAATGCCTGATATATTTTAATAAAGAGAGATTTATAGTTACAGTGCGAGTCAAGTCTTGTCTTGGTTTCAGGAGTGGTGTTGGGGTGTCCTCCTGTGGTCATGTGAGGTACTGCAGCCTCAACATCCATCCATCCATTATCTATACCGCTTATCCTGTTCAGGGTCGCAGGGGGGCTGGAGCCTATCCCAGCTGCCATTGGGCGAAGGGCGGGGTACACCCTGGACTGGTCGCCAGTCAATCACAGGGCCGACACATAGAGACAGACAACCTTTCTCACTCACACCCACACCTATGGGCAATTTAGAGTCACCAATTAACCTTACAAGCATGTCTTTGGACTGTGGGAGGAAGCCGGAGACCCCGGAGGGAACCCACGCATGCACGAGGAGAACATGCAAACTCCACACAGAATGGCCCACCTTGCCCAAACCAGTGACCTTCTATATCCTTATTATTTTAAGCAAAAATACCACAAATACAGTTTAACTTCTCAAATGTATATGGGTTCAGATTTTAGTCTTCCATGAGCGTAAACTGAAACTCTTTGGATTTTTGAACCAATAGTTTGCCTTTTAAGATGTCAGAAAATATTGATGAAAAAGCCATCACAATGTCCTGAAGCAGATTCCTTGTTACTTTATTTTTACGGTAAGATCCGAGTCTCAACCTTAAAACTTGAGTTTAATATGGGCGCCATCCTCCACAATAACAGTGCTTTTATAGATAATAGAAACAGATGAGTGATGTGTGATAGATTAAAAGAAACAATTTTGAAAGTGTAGACGAACAGCTCGTCTTTGTTTCAAGAAGGAAAAGTGCAGAACAAGTCAGTAGTTTAGTGCTTTTTATTAGAGATAAGGAGACGATACAAAACATCCACCATTCAATATTCACCCTAAACTCTGACCGCTGGTCCTTCATTTACACATCGCTCCCCATCAGACCTTCATAACACCAAAGATTTAAATCAAGACGATCCTGGTTTCAACAAGTACAAGGAATGTTGTTACTACATCAAATGCCGTGATTTTCTGACCCAGAACTGGAAATAAAAAGGAATCAGTCAAGTTTTGGAATTTGCATGTTCAAAAAAAGAAAGAACGATGGAATAACAAAACGAAAAAAAAAGAAAAATATATATACCTAACCGTGTTCCCCCGAGAAGGTTTGTTACACCTTGTGCAATCAATAGGGAATTAGTTCATACTACATCTAGTCTCAACTACACACACTTACAAAACTTATCTAGAAGTTTGGCAAAAAAAATGTAGTTGGAACAATTATTTTTGTCAAATTTAATGGTTGGAAAACTAAAGTTTGTTGCCTGTCCCTTTCTCTGCAATCATTCAAATGGAACCCGGAAAGAACAAAACCCCGTCCTTAAACGTGAACAATACCTGTTTTTAGTTTATCCTCATCATCCTTCCTCAGTTGTATCTTTATGTTTTCCTTAGTTAGTGTTTTGTTCATATTCTTTATGTTGCGTGATCTGGAATGACAGACTGCATTCGTGGAATTTGTTTTGTTTCGTTTCTTTTTTTTGTCTGTCACTTGACCCCACACCCACCGACTATATCCCACCCAAAGAGTCCCGAAAATGGTGCTGGTTCTGCTTTTGCCCTTCTCCGAACCACACTGGAATGAACAGCTAAACCCCACAGATGTGTCTGAAAGGCCTCGATCGAAGCCAGAGAGGGAGGGAGGGGGGCAGTATTTATATAGGGGATCCTTCCAGGCTGATTACCGACGAGCCGCCGAGCTTTTCCGCCAGGGTGTGCCGGTCTTTGAGGTCTTCCAACCCGTTCACCTGCCACTCGTGCTTGATTCCTGAAATATTAAAAAGAAAAAAAGTTAGAAACAAGGAAAATATCTGTTTCTTTACTTTATTGAAGAAGGTTTGAGTCAGAACACCACATAAAGTTTATCCTTTTACTACAGTTTTGTTAAAGTTGTTTAACCCGGTGAACGCTGCAATAGAATTGGCTTGCAGTGCCTGTTTTGTTTGAGATATTTCTCGGAGCATTGACAAATGCATCACGTTCCTTAAATCTGTAGAATCTAAATCAGTGGTTGGTGACCCAAATTTCTTCTTAAAGTAGTATTAATAGTACAGTAAACAGTATAATAGTCAAGCAAAATGACCAGCACTGCACAAGAATAAAATATTCCCTCTACATCATTCAATGAACAGCCTTTTGTCAACAGAATAAACTCAAAGTGCATAATAAAGGAAACTACTGTCAGGCTCATGACGTTTCAAGAATGTAAATGTAACTGTAGCTGGGATTACCCAATCAGTGGATACATGGAGTGTGAACAAACTGCACTACTACTGCACGCACATCATAGAAAACCCATGTCCTTCAAAATAAAAGCGCAGCTCAGACATTTTTTTTCTCCAAGCACAGCTCCGCGACCCACTTTCGGGTCCCGACCCACCAGTTGAGAACCACTTATTTCAACTAAAAGGTTCTGCTAGTCAATAAATCATAATTAGCGATAAATAGTGAAATTGGTTCAAATAGGGACAAAAGCACATTTTGCACTGATCGTACAGATAAATGACATCGTTAACTTAAGACATGAACGTACTTGATGACGAGGAAGATGGAGGTCTTCGCTTAGAAATACAAGTTCATTTACTTTTACTTTTTATTTGAGATTCATTTTAACTGGATTTTGAAAATTATGGTCTTCCGCTGCGGGAGGTTTGCTTTTTTTTAGGGTTGACAGGAGAAATGGATAAAATACTTAATTTTGATGTTTGTAATTAAAATGGTCAGAATAAAGAAATGGATGGTTTCATTTGTCTTATCGTCCAAACTCATTATTCTACAGCACTAAGGTAAGACTACAGTGTTACTTTCACAGACATAATGCTTAAAATCATAGATATTAAATGAAAACTTAAAAAAAAAAAAAAGCGAGAGCAAGCTTTATTTTGAAAGTATCCAATAATTACAAGTCTCTTACGCATGTACTGCCTCACGTCTTCACAAGACCGTGAGCAGAGAGCATCGTTGTTGTGCTACAAACTTGCTAAATCTAGCTCTTAAAAGACTTCACTCATGCCCAAAGTGTGGCATTGGCAGAGTACGCACAGGTAGGCAGGTAGATCCCTTAGATCCCAGGTAAACCTGCAACAGCATCAGACACTAGAATTTTTTTGGATTGCTGTTGGGATGTAAAGAGATTAAAAAAATCTTTATCCTTTCTAGAGAGTGTAAATGAGTCGTTTCAGAGACAGACGTCAGTGCTTTGCAGTGGGTATGGATTAGTGCACCGTTAAGCTGGGTGTGGTTGGGTTTGGGGTTTATGTTTAAATTAACATATTTGCACCTGTAGCTTTGATACATGTTTTTAAGGTAACAATGAACCAAACCAAAACTAAGGTCACTCTTTTTTACCTTCAAATTTCTTCTTGATAGCATCTTTTGAGCTGGCATAGATCATCTTGCTCTTCAAGGGAGCACTATCTGGAGCCCTGGGAGAGGGTGGAAACAAATTATTTAAAGTCAATGTCGTCTTAATGATGGTCATAAACCCTTTTACATTTTGGATAATGGCTGCCCTCACCAGAAGATAAAGACCAGGTCCTCCTTCTTTGTTTCTTTGGTCTCATAGGTGGCGTCATACAGGGCGTAGCGGCAGTCATCTGGGGGCAGCATCTTCACAAAGTGCTGGTACGGGTCCTGGACGGTGGTTCCCAAGTCACCCAGCAGGATCTCTTTGCCATCATCCAGAACAATGTTTTTGAGGTCCTTGCTCATGCAGAACAGAATAGCCTTCTTCCTCTTCCTCTTTTCATCCTCATTCGCCTGAGCCTTACGCACCTTCATGTTGTTGAAGACTGCGATAACTTCATCTGTGACTTTCACACCGGAGGCCTGTGAAGAAAACAACCTGTTAACTCAGAGTTTCATGTATTTACAGTTTAACACCGCGGCTGCTATTACTGCAACTGTTTTAATAATAATTTGTGCTTCTTCGCATAGAACGGCTCAAATAGGCATTTAGAAAATCTGATATACCACACAACTAGGGCTGCACAATTAATCGAAATATTATCCAACAATATGGTGAGATGAAATATACAAATAATAGAAAATGTGACAAAAAAATAACTGCAGATGTAAGAAAATATGTTTGTTTAGTACAAAGTGAAACAAATCACTTTGTACAAAACTACTTTGTACTAAGCTACTTATTGATGGCAAGACAAAACTACCGATTAAGATATACAGGTTTCACTTATTTATAATTATCTTCTTTTTATAAACACGGGATGAAGCAGAAAATATACTGCTGGATAATTGAATTATTTTTCCAGCATAATATTCCCCGAAATCAATCTTGATTTAGGGGAATATTATGCTGGAAATATAAAATGTTGTAAAAGAGACGAATGCTTCTAAAGTTCCACAATGATAATCAGTGAATCGTTGATGTACCATTTTGATCAAAAAGGACAAAATCACTGGTTCACAGCTTTTGAATAGGTTCACGATGTCCTACGACGTTAAACTAAATAATTTTGAAGGCTGAACTGCAGTTCTGCAAACTAAGATAATTTTATATCTGAAGAGAAATTGTAATTCGCATAGACCAATTTAATAAACTAGAACTGACAAGGATAATGAAAGTAGTCGAACTCCACCGTGACAATATGCCTGGACAATGCAACCGTTACCATTATCCGTCACTGAGCTGAGGCAACGACCAAAGTGCAGGAGATATCATGAAGCTGAGGAAAGGCCTCAAGGAGAGGTCGGCATGTGACACACAACGCGCACACAAACAGCAGGAATGCACCACAAGGAGGATTGAAATGCAAAGGTGCGACCATGACGACTGCTAGCCAAGGGTGGTGGAAGAGTTAAACTATAATGTAATCTGATAATTATTTAACAGTAAGCACAGCGAAGTCCAAATGACATCAGCACCGATGATTCAGTCAGTACAGCCTTTAAAGTTACTGTGGTCAGACTGAATGAATACGGAAGAAGAGAAATAAAATGTGACCCGCACTGCTTGTCCAAAATCCACCAGGAATATGAAACTAAATAAGTTCAGGTGTGTAAAAGTGATGGTGACAGGACCAGTAAACAGGGCTCAAATGTTTACTTTGTACTACAACTGTACTATTCTAAGCAACTGTCCAAGTTTTTATTTATTCATTTATTTTTAAATACTACATATGAAGTTTAAGACATTTCTCATGCAAGCATCACCTCAGTCTCACTCTGGTCAGCCATGCAAGTCTGCTAATGGTTCCCTGCACTTAGCCTATATCTGAATTAAAAATGTAAATCCCCAAAGTCAGTTTTTATAATGCTTTTACTCATTGGTTGGGATTACTGTTTCTTGTTTATTTCTTGATTGAATATATGCATCACTGCAAATGCAAACATGTTTGATTGGTACAAAGAAAGTCAGACATATCTCACTGTCATTTTATTAACACCATAACAGCTTCATAGTTTTTCATTTCAGTTTGTTTTTAGTTCATACTGAATTGTCCCAGGTGCTATTTTTATTGCTGCCAGTGACAAAGGGACAAACTTCATTTGAAGTGCTGCCAGTAAGTATAAAACATTGCATACGTTTTTTTCTGCAAGCAGAGGGAGCAGCCATGTATCTCCATAAAGATGACCATGTGGTTGAGGGCGTGGTGGGAAATTAAGCGTTTCAGTGCTGGGTTCACTCACAGACAATGGGGCTTCTGTAGAGATACAGAATACAAGTCACGTCGTAGAGTCACAGCTGCTCCATAAGCTCACTCAATCAGGTCGTCTTCTGACTCTGTTTAAGCTATCATAGAATTTTGCAGTCTCAGGAAAAGATGCAAGAAAAATACCATCTCTCAGCAAAGTGTCAATGGAAAAAAGAGACAACAATGAGGAGGAAATAACGAGGCAGGAAAGACGGAAAAGGGGCCCTAGTGTTGAGCAGCAGGCTGGCACCGTATGTTTGCTCAGGGCGTAAAGATCTGTATGCGGTAAAACCGAATTAAGTGTAATAATTAACCAGCAAAAGTTACTCACTTCCTTAATCCCACCCGACAACAAAATAAGAATAGTGACTTGATATAACAGCAAGTAGAGGGGAAAAATATCAAAGTCTTTAGCTGAGGTTTACAAATGTTCACACTCAGCACGACACATTTGTCTCACTGCATTCTTCCTCCATCGTGATCCTGAGAATCCATTATGACCACGTCTCACTTCTCTGTACGCAAACATGATTTATATCCGTAAAGCCAATAAAATATTTATTTTTGTTTCCACTGCCTTGCTTCTCCTAATTTCCACATTCTTCTTCTTGGTATGTTTTTGTTGTTGTAGTAGCAAGTTAGCATCACTATGGTGACAGCTAAGCTCTAATCTTAACAAAGGATACTTTTCTTTACAAAGTTCAAGTGACTAAGAACAAATCTAGTTACAATCCAAGTCTTGAATTCCTTTATACAAAGTAATAGTTAACAGTACAGGCCTCACACTAATATCAGTCAAGTCACTCTCACTAGCAAACATATGGATTTGTATTCAAACTCTTGCTGCTTCACACTGCGAAGAGAAAGTGTGTAGATGGCAGATTTAGTTAATGTCAGTTTAATGGTGCATACTTAACATAAGAAAATAGACACCATGACTTGCTGTAAACAAAAAGTAAAAACAATACAATACTTGACACTGAATTGTGTTTTTCTATTGTACAATAATTACATAATTAAAAAAGATAAAAATAAAACGCATATTCTATGGTATCCATATTTATATGCTTCTTTAATATTTTATGACCATTACGTATGAATAAATAGAGGTACAATCATTGCGTCGTTGTATCATATAGAGGTCTAATGGCGTGACGGGCGTGTTGTGTCTATGAACAAATTAGATGCGCAACTAAAAAGATGCGCAGTACAGACCATACAGATCCGGAGAGAGCGGCCCGTTAGCTTCGGCTAGCGGATCCAACACTGCCAAACTGGAGTTACATAATGGTGATAATTCCGTTAAATATTTACAGCATCCTAATGCACACATTGCAAAATACTCACATGATAAACGGCAGTAAATTAAATCTAATTGCAGAACCGTTTTAATTGGGCACCAAATAAATTGGTCTTTGCACCAAATTCAGGGTGGGGCCATGAATGCAGCACACGCACATGTGTGCGCTAGCTTCTATATAAGGCAAAGCTCTACCCAGAAGGACCGTTCGTTTGACAATTCACACATTTAGTGCCGCAACACAACTCGGTCATAAACCTACAAAACGTCCACGTAGTGTCATTGTGGGAGAAAAGTGACCTAATTTATACCACGTAGTCAAACAGCGTCTACAATAATGTTAGCGAGGGAGCGTCGTACAGACAAAGAACAAGAAAATCACAGCTAGCGCCAGCCATAATGGGTGTCATTTTCTGCCTTTGCTAACGTAACTACATCACCCAACAATACCGATAGCTAGTTAGCCCTGAGGCGCTGCTGCACCTGCCAGCGCTGCGCCGTTATTCAGTGGAAGCATCGACGAGAAGAGGAGAAATGAAGGAAACATGATGCAGTAAGAACACAGTGAACAGCGCCATGACAACGGTGAGCCAGTTAACACAGACTAGTTCCTTCAGCTTTTTGTCGGCAGAACACGGAGACGAGAAGGAAATGGCGCCAGTCGTTTGGAGTTGTAGTTCGTTTTTCTGAACTGATATTACAATACTGTAAAAACGATCGTTCGGTAATTTCGCTAAATGCTAAATGTTAACGGCTTCTTTTAAAGCATCCGTAGCTGTACAGTCTCTCGGGCAGCAGAGTTGTTTAGCCTCGACGTTAGCAGTAGCTCCTGCGGCACATAACCGGCTTGCTACGTTTGATGTTACGACCAATACTATAATGTATAAAATACACATACTGACCACGAACCCTTTGAGATTAAGCCAATATAAGTTAGTCAAACCAACAAGATCACATACAGTTGAATAAAAACAACGTTAAACCTACCATTGCTGTAGCTCTGAATAGGTCAGCGTCTGGGTAGAAATTGAATTGACTGTGACGATGAATTGTCGGTCTCGCTCTCACAGTGGAAACGACACGTGAACGCGCCAACAAGCGCGGCCCCGAGATGAAGAAAGTGCACGAGCGAAGCGCATGTCTCTTAACCACGACTGTCCGGCTGTTGTATTTGCTACTTGGTTGTTTACTAAGCATGCATGTTGTCACTTGTTAAATGTTTAAAAAAAAAAGGGCCAGAAATCAAATAATCATTAGCTTAATAAATTAAACAAGTAATACAACAAAAGAATAATTATTTTTCCAGATATATTTCAACATATTAGGCTGTTTTTAAACGGACTGCATTTTACTTGCACATATTTGATATTTCAATTTTTAAATTCTTCCTTCAATTTAATCTTTTTGTAGAGATACTGCGTTCTTATATTATATGATTTCCTTTGTCTGTGGCGGCCAGCATGCATAAACAAAACGAACACACCAGCGGAGAGCATGATGGGAATATGTGTTTGTGTTGTATTTGCATAAACCTACAAAACCCTGGTAATGATACGAACTAGTAGAAAGATTTAATGTTGCTGCATTAGTGTTGCTGTAGCCTATAATTGCGTAAGCACGAAGATTATAAATAAATCCGTTGGTTAGACCACATATTTTAACAGCTATACCTTTTTTGTTTGTTTGTTTTTATTGTATCACATTGTACAATACACAATGAATATATCCTTTGTAATGCTATAATTTCAATTTCAAATACGTGCTATTAATTATTAGGCTACACCAATGGCGTGAGGAGAGATTAATAAGTAATGCAGTAAGTCCGCTGTTTTCACCGACATTCAGCAACCAGCCAGGCGCAAAGCGGTTTTCAGGATGGGAGGAAATTCTCCGCCATCTCTGCCCTCTCTCCCCATGTCTCTCCCCTCCCCTCCGTGCGGTTTTTGTTGGACTCACTTCCAAATATGGAAGCGAACGGTGAGCGGCGGCGGTCAGTGCGCGCGCCTCGCTCTCAGCACGAGGAGGGTCGGGCCGCGACGCTGATCACCATATAAGGAAACAAGGGACACCAAATTCGCTGTAGCAGATTTTTGTACACGGCATCTCGCGAAGCGGAGAGAGAGAGGCTCACACAGAGAGGGGTCAGTGTGAGGATGAGAGGCAGTGGGAGACGAGCAGAAGCGGAAGATGAGGGACAAGAATGACACATCATGCAGGGAGCTGAATCCACACAATTATCCGGAGAATAATATGATGCTGCCGGTATAATATAGGTCAATCATACGGAGGCAGTGCTGTTTTTTTTATTGTGGTGCGTGTGGGTGATGATACGTAACGGCGCTGTGGTTGTAAACACAAAGCCTGTAAACTGTGACCTACATTCATTATGTGGACGAACAAGAAAACCACACTAAGTTAGATCAGAAACACATGATCTCATACGTGTCATCAAATGTGGCTTTCAGTAGCCTCTACATTCAGAAAACGATTCTCAAACTTGACTGAAAGGGATTTTAAATGTTAGCATAGCTTATTTTCACAATGCTAGCTCTTTGTTTTTACTGCATATAACATACAGTAGTTTCACTCACCCTTTTGTAAATGCTCTTTATTGTTACTGCTCATACTGTTGTAGTGTATAATAGTTCATTGTTTACATTATACATATAGCTTATTTGCTACATTAATAATGTAGCATACAAATTGAGTCTGTATGTTTAAATCATAGGCTACATGTGACAGCTATATCCCATCATACTATACATATAGCATAATGGTTTATTATTCGATACTGTACAATTATTCATTTTTCATATATGCATTTTCCACTGCCTACACTATCTGTTAATTGTTAATCTGTATTTTGTTGTGCTGCTTTTTATTCTGTACAATTACTTTGAAGTATGAAGTAATCTGAGTCAAAGGAAATATTGCTGCTATAAAACATGAAAATTAAATCTTCAAATGTGTGAAACAGGAAGTAAAGTTATATTAATTTTGTCACAGACTTACCACAAAGCACGTGTTTGTAATGATGGTGGATCTGTGTTGCAAGAGACGTCAACAGTTAATACAACTTATTTTCAGTTTTGTGCAGTATATAGCAGATAATGTCCAGAGTCATTTTTCAAATTGTGTTTTCTCAAGATTAAAACAAATCTTTATCACCAGAAAACAAGCTTTGTTGCCTCCTGATAACGACTTAGTAAAGCCGTTAGCATAAGGACACAAAAAGTTGTTTCAGATTATAACTGAAACAACTGATATTTAGAAGAGAGCAGGTTTCCATGCCAGCATACACAGACCGAGTCTTAAAACAAGAAAATGATTTAAACTGAAATGTCACATAAAGGAATACCCATAATTGATCAGTCAGACTATACTTAAGTAAATGTTTAGTAATCCATCCTTCACAACAGTCCTGGCAAAGAACAGTTTTTACTTTTGTGGTTTTGCAAAGCCTTTCAATATAAAGAAATCAAACTGTAAGTACTTCTAAGACTAAAAGATTAAAACAATTGTAGGAACACGAACAAACAGTTTCAAGCTCTGTTTATTCTTTATAAAACAGCATTTCTCAAGTCAAGGCCCCCATAGCCCTGCAGGACATGAGTACATTAGCTGTTATTACAATATTGCATGCATTTATCCTCTTTAGGAACGAGCTTTGTGCAAAAAGCACCGAAGAGGAGGGGAAGTGCAATAGAAAATGCTTGTACAACATCTTGAAGTTTCCTCCTCTCGTGGAAACAGACAGACATGGAATGTGTAACACGACGGTCCAGAATCATGGAAATCAAGAAAGTCTCTCATCCTCCACATTTGTGGTTTGGCCCTGTTTTCTTATGACTAATACCTACAGTATGATGGAATCACTGAGATTAAAGCACTGTTAAGACGCTTTTTGTGTCTACACTCTGCATCAAAGCACAGAGAATATATATTTAGCTTTTCACAATCTAAAATTATTACAGACTTCAGGATCCTGCTTCAACTCTGGTCAGACAATCTTTTGGCATTTTAAAAGCCCGGTTTCACAAAACTATATGCGTGCTATTCCACTTCTCCTATCGAGCGTTTTTTAAAGAACCTGCATTTCATCATAATCAGAGATGTAGGGCATGGTTGAATGTAATCAGAGTCCTTTAATTCAATGCCTGATTCATTCTGAGTTAGCCCCAGAAGCCCTGCTTGGCCCCACAATGGAAAGTAAGACCTAATAAATCCACTGTGTAGTCCAGCTTTTTAATTCCCTATGTGACTGATTTGGGGAAAAAACGCTTGATTTGTTAAATTGCTGCAGGTAAACAAGGGTTTAGGAAACAGGTCAAGCCAAAATGTATTACTTTACCTTTCTGTAAATGGTTTTATTTAATGTCATGTAACCATTACGTGAAAGACATTTAAAGCACAGCTCTGACCCAAACACGCAACTGTTTCAAGCTGGCCTGAAGCCCTGTATAGAGACTATTTCACCAAAAGGAAAAAGTTTGTTGTATGCAAAAATTATTTTTTTTAGACTATTACCTTGGAGTCTGAGTTAAACATTTGGGGAGATGATTACATGTGAAAAAGGCAACATATGATTGCACAGGCTTTGAATGGTCAGTAACAGCATAACATCAGGGAATAACTTTGGAGGTACAAACATTAACAAATTTCAAGTTTAGTTTCATTAACAAGTTTCTTCTGCATATTACTTGTTTTCTATCTATCCTGCTTGTTACTTGTGCATTGTATGCATCTATCTAAGCTATATCTTTTAGCTTAAATGTACTGAGGTTTGAAGTGATAAGAGAACTAGGTCAAACTATAATTCAGATATTTAAAGCTAACCCTTTGGCTGACTTGGCGCTAGTATTATTTTGGTGGTCATTCAACACCTTTGAGTTTTCTCATCACGTCTCATCTTTGGAGTTTTGCAAAACTTTGCGCAACACAAGGTTTTAGCTTTGATTTCTCTAGAAGAGTCTAATATTTAGTATTATAAAAAGTGTAACACATTTCCATCAAGAATAAACAGCAAAGTACTTGAAATAAATGAGATTCAACTGAACTCTCATTAAATGCAGCTACCAAAACCTACTATGCTAAGTAGAAAGTGCGTTTCCTCGCCTCCTTAAAAAGTAGTGACAGGTCACTCTTTTAGAAATGCTAGTTTATATCAAATATAAAGCAAGTCAGCAAACTGAATGGAATGTTTTTAAGGCCACAAAGTAAAAAAATAGAGCCACAAAGAATAGAAATGTTCAAGCTTTAAAGCCAGCATTTTTTAAAAGGCAGTTGTGTAAAGATATACTGCAAAGCTTTGTTTGAAAAGCACCCTGACTTCCCCTGTCTCAACAATGTAAAGCTAAGTTAAGATGCATTCGGCTGGAATAGAAAATATTAATGTAAGTTTAAAGGTAAACATCGACTTGTCTTTAAAGACCAGTTGTAAACTTGTAAAGTAATGGCAGTGTCGATTGAAGACATGCAGTATGAGTCAGAGGGATGTGGATGGTTTGAATCCAGTCACCTTTATAAGAGCCTGGGCTTTACCAGGCACAGTAACGTGCATAATAAAGATGCTGGTGAATTGGCATCATATGTTTACCTTGTACGGATGTACTTTAGCTGCATGTGTGTTCCAATGGGAGGCATGGTAAGGCTTTAGTGCTGAATGTGTGCTTGTGTTGTGTGCTGGTTGCATTGCATCAAGATTATGAAGGTTCAGAGGTCCTCTAACTGGATTTCTTCTGGACACCGGTGCTCACACCTCTCGACTTGTTCATCGCAACAGTGGCCTGAAAGCAGAGGAGAAAAAGGAACACAAGTCATTTGACTGAAGGCTCGCCAACTTCCGTTTTTGATGTTGTGGTTTATTCAGTGAATTCTCTGAGCCATCCTTCATATACTTCACCCTGACAGGCAGAGTGGTTTCGATGTGACAAACCACTTCTGCTCAAGTAATAGAGTGAACTCTGAACGGCCTCTGAGGGCTGTTAGTGGGGCTTTCAGACTCTCGCATTTGTTATGTTTAATTTTCTATTGTGCTACGTTGATGTTGGATGCACTTCTATGTCTTCTTAGGCTCTACATAACAATTCTTACTATCAACACAGACTGTTAGAGTTGGGGAAGTTAAAGCGTCTTTGGCTTTAGCAATGTGACGCATTTCCAGGTTCAGGGATTTAAATCAAACACTGAACAGGTGATTGGACAGTTTAAACTGGGCATACAGCGAATTGATACATGTCCAAAGAGGGACAAGACACACCTCCCTCACCTGTGCAGGAAGGTTAAGAGAACAGACTAGAACTACGACTTTGCTCTGTGGGCTGCGCATTTTTTTTAATGATGGGTGGGGTTAGTTAGTAACACTAAATCCCTTCTGATAGGATACATTTACGTTACAGACCGTGAGTTGAATATGGGTCATTTGATACAAAAATACAAACATTAAATGTATAATGAGAGATATTTGGAACTTGAAAATCTCCCTATGTGTATCAATATCCAACTCTGCAGCCTTTTGTTGCCTTTATAAGCTCATTGCTTTGATTTTATTGCTCTCATATTCACTGTGAGTCAGTCTCACTGCTTTTATCAGCGTCAAATCAAGTAAGTATCAATTAAGTATTTTCCGGACTCGAACACTCATAAACCTGCTCTACGCAACCTATACAGCACCAAACACTGACAAACAAAGTAAGCAAATAGCTGGTGAACATTTTCAGGCATCTAGCAGGAGTAAACATCTAACTTTAATACAGATAACAAGCAAAATGTAAGAGACGGGGTGCTAGAAAAATCCACGTGTGCCACCAGTTTTTGTAACTTTAAAATAACAGATGATCTGATGTTTGCACCCCTTTCATGCCAGGTGAATGGTGGTAAAAATTCTTCTCTTTTTCATTCTTCACACAGCTACCTCCTTAGTTCAACATTATCAAAGTCTTCCAGGATGGACTGCGAGAGTGTGGGGTTATATCAATATTTACACTACATCTTCATTATCACATTACCTGGAATACTTTCCCCCTTGTGGCTGAAAATCGAGTAATGAATCTTTAAAGCATTTTTAAAATGCAATGAAGAAGAAGGAGCCTTGGAGGATTGTTTGAGCCCGAAGGCACCATGAAAGGAACACAGCTTGTGGACACAGCAGTTGGCCAGCAGCCACATGTCTGACCTGTGATATTAAGCAGCTACATGAGCACTGGCCTTCATCTCAAAGGCAGATAAGACCTGATCTTATTGAGGAAAGTGTCTCAATACCATAACAGCCTTTGCTTGTGTTTGAACACTCTCTCATACAGTTAGCAAATGAGATAACACAAAAACAAGGCGACAGGAAACCAGTCAGTTACTTTAATTGCCTAACATTTCATTAGCAAGAAAATCCAGTTGAGTGCTTAGTCTCGCCGTGTTTTTCTCGAGTTGTTTCAGGATTAAAAGCGATTTGTACAAAGCAGGTAGCATTTTAAATTCAAACTGTGTTTGGCTCATATGTAGTTTGTGGATGCCTCACAGCACATGATGCTATAAACAAGAACTGAAGCCAAAAAGTTACTGCTGCCTTCTCTCACTGTGGGATTGCTGGGTGCCATTAGTGTTCTTCCCAACATGAATTGCTCCCTCTAGTGACATTTATGGGTATTGCATAAAAAAAAAAGACAAAACGGTTGCTCCTAATACAAGAGACACCGGGCCATAATAATTGACCGCTGCCATCTGCCTCGTTACTCTCACCTGCTCCAACACGACACCTGCTGCCTGGTCGATGGCTCCTCCCACATGCTGGTACCGGCCAGAGTAGCGAATGAAGGCCCATGTCAGCATGGACATCATGACCACACCCAGCGTACAGTCGCACACCAAGGCGAAGGTGGAGAGGCCAATGAAGAGCAACACACCTGACAGCACGTAGAGGAGGCACACCAGGACAAACAGCACGGCAGGGGTCCGGAAGGCGCTGAAGAGATTTTTGGACTTTCACAGCAAAGAGAAAAACGGTGATTAAAACACTTTTTAAATCATACTAATGACAAATGTCATTGCATGCAACAGTAATATATCACAATCAGAATCATTTTAAGTGGTAACAGTGTGTTTTTGTATGATATTCAGCATCCTGCTGCACTGGCTACATCTAAGTTCTCTCTCAAGCTAGGGTACAAAGTCCACAATGGACCCTTTTCTTTGAAACAAGTTTAATACTAAAGTTGTGTCAATGTTTGGTTGCACCAATAACATGTAAAGTTCCTAATTTAAGTCGTAGTTTATGCCTGTGTTGGAACTATTTCAGCTGGTGAAACCCTAAAAATGTAGTAGTGTGTAAACTCCTACCTCAGATAGAATAACGTTTAAAATAGGCCACGTTTACTTACACACGCCGATGCAAAGCAATGCCGATGTTTATTTTAAGTCAAAACTATAAATCAGACATCAAGGTTACAGATCATGATCATGGGACAGTCTCATACCTCATTGTGCTTGCTTAATGACACCCACGTTTCCTCCAGCTCCTTCTCCAACTGTGCCTGGTAGCGGTCACAAAACTCTTGTCCACCCATCTTCTTGGTGGAGGAGAAGGCGTGAAGAGCCTCTTTGAAGTTAAAGTGATGCTTCTCCTCCAGAATCTCAGGAGACACGTAGGGCAGGTCTCCCCCACACACCTTAGAGAGGAAATCATGGTCATCAGGATTTCAAGAACATTACATATTTTTGCATTAAAATATAACAGAATTTTCCTCTGTTAATAAAGAATAACAAAAGAGTGAAAACAGTAGAAAATGAAACACCTTCTCCATGTTCTTGTTATACTGATCTTTGGCTGCTGCCACGGCTACCAGGTTGTTTGCCTCAGCTGTAGCCTGGTGAGACAAACACGTATGTGTTAATGTGTAACAAAAAAAGTGAAAATTATCCATGCCCCTACTTGTCAGGAGAAATTGTGCCTGGTTCCCAAATTCATGTCATGTAGAGTTTCAGATTTGCCTGCACAGTCAGGCTCCCCAGGCGCTCAGTGACATTTTGGTTGGACCATGAATTTTAGTCCCAGTAAGACTTTGAGCATTTAATGGGATCCTAACGTGGACCAAAAGTGTGTTCTGCTCAGGAGATGAACATGTTTTCATTTGTCCTTTATTATCTTCTTCATCTTTAAAGGTTGTATGAGCAATTTTGTTTGCCTTTAAAGCTTTACATCATTTGTGTTGGCTAATATTCACGTGTGGGACTATAAACAACTTTGTCAGGGCTTCTCCAGGATCCCATCCCATTAAACTTAAACTACAATATGATGAAATAATAATTACACATAAAAGCCATCACAATGTGGAAAACCATTTAACAATTTATGTATGACTTCTTGCATCTTGGTTTGTTGTATATGTAGTAACTTGTATTGTTCATTGTTCTGTTCTAAATGTACATATTTATTGTTACACACCGTCCATGCTACATAATTCTCAATAAACACAATTCAGTAAATCTTTTTAAATACCATGAGCATAGTCTTTGGCTCTGGCAAGTCCTCTCCCTGGTAAATCTTGATGTAAGCCTGGTAAGACATAAAAACAATATTAGATTTGAGAAACGTGTGCGTGTTCAGCAGAAACACACAGAGGGAAAAGATTTCACCTTGAAGAACTCGAGCAGGCCCCGACAGGTGACTTTGTTTCCGTTTATTTCCTTCTCAGCCAGATGATCCGGATGCAGCAGTTTGGGGATCAGACTCTGCAGCTGCTCTCTGAACTCCTGGGCCACATCTGACGAAATAAATATATCAAAACTCGCACACAAGGCACTCAGTGTATCAGTCTGCTACACGCAAACCTTAAACGAGGTTAAACAGCCTGGAAAACGGTGGATCTTACCACTAAGTTGTCCCTGAAAGGAAGGGTTGGTGGCAACGTTCAGCCCAGGGTGAGGCAGCAAGAAGCAGGAGATTTTGGTGAAGCACGAATGGATGTGCTCTCTCACTGTTTGCAGCTCCTCATGTTGGGCCTCCTTAACCTTTGAATCAACACAATAATAAGGCGAAACTCGGTATTTAAGAGCGTCATTTTCTGTCAAATCCACAAGATGGATGTTGTACCTGTAACCGCTTATCCAGGAACTCATTGCCTCCTCGAAAGCCGTAGACATATTCATAGGGAAAGCTCCAGTCCCTGATCAGGAACATCAAAGACTGTGGAGGGAAAAGAAAGAGGTTTTACACATCAAACAAAGCAAAAAAACATATACAGGATTGGCAGCAGTGTTTCAAATCTTGTGGTTTTCTCGTACCTGAAAGGGCTTCAAAAAGATCTCATCCATGGCAAGACGGCCGTACTCCGTGAACAGCTGTGAGGAGGAGTTACACTATTGTGATAAACACTTCAGGCACACACAGAAAACCCAATCTAACACTAATTTAGACTAAATAAAATTATCTTAACCAGTGTTCTCTTCAGTGTAACTAAACATACTTTGCAGACAGTTTAGATTAAGGTCGTCAGGTTGACTCGTGTCATACCACCACAAACAGACCTGTAGCTGCTGCAGATCGTCCTCCTGTACGTTCTGTGACAGATTGTAGATCTATAAAGAGAAACTACGTAAGTAAACATCAGAATGAAGACAATGAGCATTTCTTAAATCAGTGATAAGATGAGATCAGTCACCTGTATGGAGCTGGTCATGGTGCTGAGGGCAAAGATGGTGGCACAGTCCTTCACGGTGGACTGGTTATCAAAGGCTCCCTGAGTGTCCATCAACACTACTGCCACCTACAGGCGCACAGAGACAAACACAGCAACTAACATGAACACAGGGTGTGACCAGAGAGGATACTCTATGTTCTTTCCTAAAATTCTAGCCCTATTTTATTATAATTAAATATGTTCTTCACATTATCAACAAATTAAAGCAAAAGTAGTATGAAATTTTAATCACACTTCATTAAGGTATGTTCCCTTAATTACAGGACACATTATACACTCAACTAATAGATAATATATTGCATCAGGGTAAAATGTCAAAACACTTGAGTGCATTTTACTTTTAATTTTAAATGTATTTATTTCTAGCTTTGAGTGTAAAACTCAGATTCCCAGTACCCAAAGTGACATCTTCAGGTTCCTTGTTCTTTAACACAACAATTCAAGCTCATTCACTAAAATAATCACTTGCATAAAACAGAGAAAGGAGGCAAATAATCAACATAAAACACTTGACTAATTACTTTAACAATTAAGCATTTTATCACAAAAAATGCTGATGAATCTTCAGTTAATCTATTCTGCACAACATACAAATAAAATAATAAAAGTGAAGGTTGGACAGGTCAGTAGAAGAAGAATATGAGGGGAAAGAAATCAAATAATGGCCCAACTGTAATAAAGCCCTTCCATTGAAATGATTTAATATAATTATGTACTAAAAAGTTTTAAATACTATAGTTTACAGTCCATGGAAACTCAGCAGCAGCACACAGGCCTACATACGGTGCATTAATAAATACTCCGTAGTACCTCTGTCCCATCGCTCTTTGTGACGGGGAAAACTTCGCTCCATAGCTGGATGCCTGTCGTCTCTGGTTCTGATCCGCCTCTCCATGAAAACCCAGTCAGCGGCTCTTCATCATGACCCAACCAGTTCTCATCACCCTGCAGACAAACATTTTATGCTTTCAAGATAAATCAGGGGCAGGCCGGGGCTTAGATGAGAAACTCAGTGCCTCTAAACCCTTGAGCTTATTTAAAATTAGAAACATGCCTTGTCATGTTCTTCCAATTACACTGAAGAATATAGAAGCAGCAGCCGCAGACATTTGACGCTGAATTATTAATAGAAACTCCAGCTGATATGAATTATTTACAAGAGAGAAAAGTAATAAGTGGACTGTAGAACTCAGTCAGGACATAATAATCTCCTCTGCTAGCTTTTCTTTTGACTGCTGCATGGATGGATGACTAGGAGATTAGATGATAGTGAATGTTTGGTCCGATGGTGAAACTACAGCAAATGTCATGGAGAAACAAAGGTCAATGGGATTTATCAATGAAGACATCAGATGCTGTACCAAGAGTAAGGTTAGCTTCTCATTGACTCCACTCCTTAATATTGTAGTTAACGCGCAAATGGATCCTGTTCAGTGAACTAGTTAGTTCACATGTTACAGAAGGGAAGGGCATTAATGTGCTATGACTGTTTTATACAAGGCAACAGACTATTCAACACGCATGGCAGAATCACCTGCTGTGACCTCCCTGCTATAAAGCCCTCATTAGTTAATATGACATGATGTCAGCATCACATAAGTCCTCTTTAGTTAGGGGATGTTGGCCTCTGAGTACTATAGACTGATACGGAGAGGGAACTTGCACTGTGCCGGTCCACTTTATTCTGTAAATCCGCTTCTCACAGAACTATGGATAGATTTTTTTGTTGTCCTTTTCCAATGAAATCTGTTGCCACAGTCTGTGCAGAGCCTCACATGAAAACAAAAATACATTATACACCACAAATAACCACATGTCAGATATAAAACCTCCATATAAGAACACAAATACCTGAACACACAGTGCATACACACATTTCACATACCACAATGTGTCTTATATGGGGGTCCTCTAGGGGCACTTAAGGTGACTGCAGGGGATACTTCTGATGTAAAAATATTTATTTAAAAAATATCAGTCATGCATTTGTCTTATAATAATTTTCCTACAATAAGTTTAATATTAAATGATAATGTAAGTTAGATTTGCCCCATTTTGTATTTATTGACACAACAAATGTAATCACATTCAGTTTTATGTTTGTTTGTTACGTTGTTGTTTTGATACAGAATGAAAAAAATCAAGGAAGTGGATTGGTGATTAGTATGTGCAAACCATACAGCTGAAAATGCTGAGAAAGAATAAAACAAACAAAAACAGAGACAACAAAATAAAGTCAGTATTTGGATTAACACATCTTAATGCTTGTTTCAAACCCTCCCCAGGATTTCTACGTTTTGTGGGAGAAATTTGCCATTAGCAGCAAGAAGTCAGCAAACTTTATGAAGCGTTTTTCAGTTACAAGATCGCTGTTAAGTAAATTATAGAGCATTTTTCCTCTTTTTATAAGCTTTTTTTTCCATACGGAAAATATTTTTCCCTGCTGTGGGGGGTACTTGGCTGTAAACATTTTTGAAAGGGGGTCCAAGTTTGGAAAATACTATTATTGCAGGAGGACAATACTCTAGTTTGAGCCTGTTTCCAGTTCAATGATCTTTCTCTTCAACTTGTGGGAGCAGTGTGAAGAATGGGTGAAGGGGTGTAATGTGCTTTGGTGTTTGCTTTGCATGCAACGGCTTTGGTGTTAACTCAAGATGTTGGGGGTGGGGAGGCCAATGGTCTTGGAGGAGGTTCCTTTTTCTATTCAAAACTTTTGGACTATGTTCACGTCTTAGATTCTGTGTTGCACTATTTTCTTTTAGACATTTTCAATGAGAATTGCTGGAGGACTATATTGCCAACGACAGTGTGCTTCAGAGTGATTGTTGTGCATATAAAAAATATAGAACATGACTTGGCTTGATATAATGTCAAACACTAAAGTTACAGGTCGACTCACCTTCCTGTACATGTAACGGAGCATGAAGTCAAGCAGGAAGCTCTTGCCCTTTCTGAAGGCTCCAGCCACTGACAGCACCACCACATGTTTGTCTCGGACCTCCGGAGCCAACAGAACCTTAGCCAAAGCCTCTGTGTCCAAAGCAAAGGAGTGATCCTCCTTGCACACCTTGACGATCTGAACTGGTCCTGGTTGACTCCTCATCCTGAATGGTTCCTGTGAACATCACAGAGAAAACACAAGGTTGGTATTATTAGGGCTTTAAAATATTAGACTTAGCTCCCCATTGTCACAAAAAGTGAAACATGTCTGAAGTGACAACTGACAGCCCAAACTCCCAAGTATATATTATTTACAATGACATGAAGCAGCAAATTATCACATTTTTTCATCTTTGACATTTCTTAATGATAGATGATTTTAAAAATCAACCAATTACTTAAAAAATGTTACCTATAAAACTTATGCTTGTAATGAAAAAATACATTCATAAGATCATCCATCAATAAAACAATAATCTTTAGTTGTATGTGAAGGACAAATTCCTCCAATTTCACTTTTCTTAGCGACTGATTTTCATTCAAGCGTGTCTAACATCTGAGAATTGCATTAACATGCTCAGAGCTCTTTACTCAGAAAATAGGATGTTGCCTTTGAGTCTGAAAGATGAGACATTCACTGTTTCTTCCATCTGACAATATTTAGCTCTGTGTACGCCGGCTGTGGGATGCTTTATGGGTGTCATGCTGCTTTGCCTCTAGCTAGTGGATTCAGCATGCTCTCTCCAGTATACAATGTTCAGTTTAGCTGCTTCAAAGAAACCCTTTGTTGTTCTTTCTGAGAGGATCTCCTCTCCCATGATGAGTAAGACAGGGAGGAGCTTTCATAACAGCTCATCTGTGGTAATAATACCCAAAGCTCGCTGTCTTTCCTTTCACCAAAAACTGTACACCTCAAAAGGTGTGGCACGCAGCAGCAGCATGCCTGGCATTTCTATGTAGTGAATGTGCTGGACCGAGCTGATGCAGGAAAGCAAATAATCCTGCAGCTATGACAAAGAAAATGTTTGTAATTTGCCTGCGAGTTATTGCGAACAAAAACCACAGGAGAGCAACTAGAGTGTAAACACCCTCTCCATAATCAACGTTGCTTTATTTTAGCAACTGCCACTTAACGTTGATAGCGAGGCTAGTGACGCTGGCAGTGCTTGGAGCAGCATAGCTAAGCTAAAACGAGTACTATAACAGAGATGATTCAAGAAGCCCAATAGCCATATAAAGCCAATAACAACAAACAGACTACCTTAGTAATAGATGTTAACGTGCATGTATTCTTGTACTCAAACAAAAACTTGAAAAGCTAACGCCTAGCAGTTGTAAGTCGTTAAAAGAAGCCAATGTTATGAAACTAATGCAATCTTTTAAGATGTAGCGTAACTCCGGAGTTAGCTTAACTTAATTTAGCTTCTCTCTGCTGTAGCTCCCATTTTACAGTGTAAAGTTAATATTACCTTTGGTGTCTTTAAACGGCTTCAGCAGAGTCGACAAGCGCCAGAAACGTGACTTTTTTACACTGGCATGAAAACAACTTATGAGAACTTTTTTCCACACGGAAACTCACGCACTTCCGTCTTCAACTTGCGTCACGCCTCAAGGGAAATGTAGTTTCTGTGGGTTTTCCTGTGTTAACGTTAGTTCGTCTACGAACTACGTTACCCAATAAGTCAACTGCTCATCATATCTACGGAAATATATTTTTTTAACGCAAAGTTACGAATACGGAACTACCTGGGAAGTTATGTAAAATAGAACGTAGAAGCTTTACGCATATTCATATCATTTTAGCAAACGGTTTTGTTTGAGGATACACCATGGATCTAGCTGCCTCTCTGGTCCTGTGGGTTGCGGTTGTAACGCCCTCTAACGATGTAATTCGTGTTAACAATGTGCATCATGAGGAACATTTACAAACCTGTTAAACAACAATTGACTATAAAAAAAACTGCAATGCAGCCAAATCTGATAAGATGTCTTAACACAAAACAGTCAATTTGACTTCACACCATCAGCATGACAGATTTTATTTGTTAGATTACAAAACCTAAAGCATTTGAAAATACATACAATTTACAAACAAAAATTCCATGTACCCTGCAATGCAAAGTGTTTAAAATGGCAGTGAGCTGGTCTAACATTTTAACTGATAATTCCAATCAAACTATTCTTGATTGACAAAAAATTTGTTTACAGGACCCTTAGTTTAGTTTACCCAGGTATTCAGAATTTACAAATATTTTAAAGAGATTCAGGGATTCAACAGGACATTTTGTACATAAAATCAACTGGATCGGAAGAGCAACACTGGGCATAGAGACATTATTCAGATATAAAATTGTAAGTACTTACATTATTGTTATTAATTAGTGCTTTCCACTTTTCGTATACATAGTACTGTTGCAACTACATTATAAATTAAACATTTTAATATCGAGTTGTACTAAACTATTTGTAAAGGAAGCATTTCAGAATAGGGCTATAGTGACGTGTTAAGGTGGAAGATACTGTACGTTAGCTTTTCCCTCATAAAGTAACCTTTATGAAAACCTCGTAGTGAAGAGACAGTCAGCACCTTGAATTGGTTGGAAGGACATATTCATATTGACATAATGTGGATGTGAGTCATTGTGCTACTCAGTATATTTTTCAAAAGAGCCTTTTTCAGTTCTTGTTTTTGCAGGTTGAAATGTTTTATAAATATTCCTCAACTGGGGAAACTTTACTTGAATTGGAAGCAGCGCTTGAACCCCTGAGAGTAAATTTTATGTTTAGAAAATCACAGTGCAAATCCTAAAAACCTGTTGAAGACACTCTATTAATACTTTAAATTCTCAGAGCACAATTTTATCCATATTTTTGATCAGTCATGACTATATGTCAGTCTTCTTGTGCATTGGAAGTGCCTGAATACATGAGCATTAATGTGATCCAGAGTCTTGTTAGTCCATCAATAAGTTGATATATATTTTTAGCTAACTACTAAACAGAACACAGGCTTAAGGCAGTGTCAGCGTCTGAGGAAGAAGCAGTCGATTTGACAAACATCATCAATACATCCATTATCACTTCAGACTCTAGAACATAAATCCCAGTGTCTGTCGGTTGTCTTAGTGGACTGAAGCGTTGCATCAGTTGTGATTTGTTAAATGAGATATAACATTAATATCCGCCTCCTGCAAGGTCCAGCAGCGAGCCAGCAGCCTCCTGCGCCTCTGCGTCCAGCTGAAGGATCTCCACGGTCTCCAGGTCGAGCTCGGTGTCCCCGGGCAGCACTAGGTACTGGTACTGTTGTGACTGGTAGTAGTGTAACTCGATGTAGCCACTGTCTGACAGGGGGTCCTTCTCCATCTCCTCACAGACCTCCTCCTGCTGGTAGTCCATCGACTCCATGGTGACTAGCTCCTCGTGATCCGGGGTCAAAGGGCATGTTGGGTTCTCAGAGAAAGAGAGGTTGTCATTGGTCAGGGGTTGGGGTGAGAGCGAGGAGAGGAGGAGGGAGTGAGACAGAGGATCTGCACGAGAGAAAAAAACAATAGAAGTGGGAGATGAGGGATCAAAAAGTGAAATAAATATTAATAACTTTATACAACGGTCACATACTTCAGTAAGCACATGTAGCTCATAGGCTCTGAAATAAAACAGGGGGACATAAAGGAGCCAAGCTAGGCTATTGCTGTGTTGCCAAGGTAATAGAAGGTTGTTGCCATGACAACAGCACACAAACACAGGAACGATGCTGCATGCTGAGAAAGCTGCAGAGCAGGATAAAAGCTGCAGGTGATAAAACCGTCACACAGAGCTGCTACTCCATTTATAAAATATTGACGAATAAAAATCATTTATAAAAGGTCAAATATGTTTGTTCTTGTGGTAATTAAGAGACACAAACATGCTGGGGGTCTCATTACCATCACTAACCTGAGATATCAAGAGAGTCACACACTGCAGGCAGACCGATTTCAGCTCCTGCCAACCTGCACACAACACGGAGAGACAGTTAGACAACTTTATTAATGTTGTTTAGAATACACCTCGGTGAGAGAGTGTCAGTCAAATGCAGAATTATTCTGGAGAATTATATTTTCTACTACTCAATTCAGTAAAATGTCTGCATTACCTGAAAACAAAATACTGCGTCAGCACAAAAACTTACTTACTGAAGTATGTTAGGGCTGCATTTAATGATTGTTTTCTGCTTATTTTACCATTAGTTCATCAAGTAGTTTATCTGTAAACAGATCTCTTTATACCAATAGTCCAAAATCCAAAGATATTTTTGAAAATTGAAAAGAAGACAATTCTAAATTTTCGGAGAAAGCTGAGTTTGGCACTTTTGTTGTAGTTGTTAAAGTAAACTTGACAGATCAAATATTCTTTAGTGTCAACTTTTAGCTCCCACGTGTAAGGAGCTCTGACAGCTGCTCAAAAGGTATTTTTAACTTTGAATTTAGTGGAACATATTAAAACTGTGTGATCGTACTCACAGTACAGGCTTCATTATCAGATTACTGTTGGTGCTGTGATAACTGTGGGTCTTCCTCAGCAACTCGAGGAGCGCCGGCCGATACTCTGGACACACAGACCACAGAGATCCCTTCCCCACTGACTGAGACACAAACACACACACCATTAATGCAACTTAAGCAACTCTGACACATTAGTCCATACAACAGCTTTAAAATACGTGGCCTTAATTGTAATTGTGTGGGGTTGTATAACTGCTGACTTGTGAGCAACACATCTGGAATCAGTTAGTCAGGGACATTTCAGTGAATGGATACTTTCAGATGTGAACACTTGAACTTCTGCACAGTAAAATAAACACAATCTCACTATGTGAATCTGTTGCTTTTGTGATAAACGTGAGTCATGTCCTTACCTGGCTCTTGTCCCTCTGAATGCGGCGGAAGCTCTTGTTCAGGGACAGGTTGTGTCTGACAGAGTTCCTCCAGCCGCCGGAGGCCGTCCTGTAGAAAGGGAAATTGTTGACAATCCACTCGTAGATGTCTTTCACTGGAAGCCTCTTGTCAGGCGAATCTTCTATTGCCATGAAAATCAGACTACTGAAGGAGTATGGGGGCTTGGACGAGGCCGGAGGAAGAGGTTGGGTGGGCTGCGAGGGCTCTAGCTGAGGCAGTGGTGTCACTTTGGGGAGAGGCTGCAGTGGCAGTAGGTCGCCCCTCTGATGGAGCCAGTTAAGGCAGGTCAGGTCGTCCTGGTCAGATATGTTTGAAGGGCTGAGGCTCTGAATGTTTTGTCCCTCATGACACAGAGACGCTGTGCAGTGTGAAAGAGGGGAGGAAGAGTGACTGGACTCTGCTGTAGCTGGAGACAGTGAGGAAGGGGACGGGGGGAATGAAATGGGTGAGAGTGGGAGCGACACATGGCCATTTGAGCAGGTCGGCTGCAGCGAGGAGGAGAAAGGCAGCGATCCTTCAAAAGTGGTCAGACATGGTGACGGGGGAGGCAGTGTGTGACAGCTATTCTCCATCTCTCTCCAAGGAGGGAACTTCCAGGGTCTCTAATTGGTGTCACTGCTGAAAGATACAACAGAAATCAGGATTAAAAAACAACTGAAGTCAAGTCAGTTTAATTTATGTTGCCCAAAATCACAAATCACAAATGCAAATCAGAAATCCCTCTTCTAGGTCGGACAGCACAATGCAATGTAGGGCTACATCTTCATATAGAGTAGACAGACACAATATAGAAATAACACAGAAACAGAAAACAATATTTCTGTTTCAGATTACACTCAGAATACTATTATCGTCCAAGTATGTGTACGTATACAAGTCAGATTCCTGTTTCGTTGTTCTCAATAAACTTACATAGACACAGTAGAAACAGAAACACAGCTAAGTAACAAGTAAAATAAAGGTAAACAAAAGTATTTATGTACATAAAAGGAGGTGGTAAATACAATTTGTAAAATACATATTAAAAGTATAAAGCCATACAATATATAGGGTGTTACATATTTACATTTTTGAAAGAACTGTACCATATATTTAAAAACAGACAAAATAGTTTCACAGTCTAACTTAAACTTAATGTAATGATGGAAAATGAGAAAAGAAAACCTCAGAGCTTGATCCAGTTAAATGTTAGCTCTGTGTTCCCCTCTGCTGAGCATCCACTAACTCAAACGATCAGAGTCCAGACTTACTACAGGCTTCAGGATTAATATATAGAGCGAGGACAGTGGACAGGTGCAGCTCTCTCAGCGAGTCATGGCTCGTACCTAGACTCAGTAAAGGTGTGCTTACATCGATGAAAGGCTTCCAATAAACTAATAATAAACCCATTGCGTGTAAAATCTAATACATACACAACGCTGTGAATGTTCGTAGCGTACCTGTGTGAAGCCACATGGCTCTACAATGCAGTTCAGTAGGCAAATGGCGGAACAATATAAAGTTTCATTTAGTCAAGAAAGCCGCCTTTTCCTCTCACAGGTAACCCACTCGCTGGTGTAAGCTAGTGCTTCAAATGCATAATATAAACCAGGTACTCACCAAATGAACAAGGAAATATTTCTGGCAGAATTCAGGGCTCTTTAAATGTCCATAACACGTTGTTCAAAAGTTTATGATGAATTTCAGAGGTTCAAAACTAGTTTCGGAGTCGGACACCTCTACCTCCGTGGTCTGTTGCCGTCTGAGGTTTCCATGGATACCAAAAGGACGCTTTGCCGTGCACGCGCTCCCAGGCGCGCGCCTACAGGGTTCGTAAAATAATTACTACAACGGCAGAACCAGCAGTACAATAGTGCTACCAAACTGCCAGCTATGAAATGGCCCATTTATTACTTTGTAATATAAAAGTATAATGACTGCAGTGTGAAAATACTTCAGTATACCAGTACTGGCCCATGACAATAGAGATATGGTACAACATAACTCTAAGTGATAGCCAAAAGTAGGATTTGGGGACATTGGGTAGACACAATGCGTTGTGTTTTGTGTGTTTACTATTATGCCTAGCCTACAAAAACTTAGTCTGAACTTGTGACTTTATACTTGCATGTAACTGTGGAAGACACTTACTGTAAAAACAGAAATGATTTCTCTCTGAAATGTAGTTGGAGTCAACATAAATTCTCATAAAATAATAATTCTCTCGCAAAATGCCAGTACCTCAAAATTGTTCATAATCACAGTAAATCTAAATCTCACTTACTTTCCAGCTATGGGAACAACTGTATAACTTGCAACATAAATCTGTCTCAGTCACTGACTGTAGAGCAAATGCTGAGCTCTGGTACTTTCTTTAGAAATAGAATTATGACAAATAATATATTACTCTTTACATAGAACAAAATATCAGAAACGGTTGAAACTTAATGCACAAAGCTAAATATATTTTTTTTTTTTCTACAAAAAATCCAAACACGTTCATGCTTTGTCAAATGTAGATAAATAAAATTCAGGACTCACAAGAGGAACGGGAACAATGCAACATTACCATACCAGAAACGTGGCACTTGAATCACTGGTGTAATGTACATTTCTGTCTGTGTGGTGTGTAAATACTGGAAAACATGTCCATCGACATAATATAAAAAGGAAATTTGAACTGAATCTTAGTTTTGACTTAACACATCTCCCAATGACAGCCCTTGTTTACAAAGTTAGGTGGCCAAAAGTAAGCATTTGTTCATGTTACTGTACACTCATGGTGGAAAACAACAGTCTTCCAGTGAGACATTTTCTATGTCCCACTCTATAGTTAAATCAGTCAAACCTTTGAATTATGAACTTGTCCACCTGACAAGTTCAACACACGCTGCAGTTTAACACCGTCTACATATGTTTGAGTTTACTGACAAAAGAGCATAGAAAGGCAGGTGTACAAACACTCAGCAAACATTTTGAGGGTCCAATACAATTGGACTTCAGGTGATTAAATTCCTCTCGGTCACCTGACCAGGTGAGAGGTTAACCAGTATATGACGATGGGCTGAAAGACTGCAGTAGCCACGGTGATATAAAGGCGGAATTGAGGTTTGGCACTTGATGCAGTTCCCATGGAGTCCGAGGAGAGAGAAGGAAGGATCTTCATTTTCAGAGATCGAACCTGTGAAGATGAAAACATAAAGTTACAAAACTAAGTCCATTAAAGGAAAAGATGAGCAAGATTTCCTTGCAAGGACCTCTTACTTCTTGTAACTACAAAACTTCATACTAGCTGTCTCCAACTGTTTGCAGTCTTAGAGGCTACTCTAAGCTAACCAGCATCATATTTACTGTAGCAATGACCCATTCATTAAACTCTTATAAAGAAAGCGAATAATCATATTTCCAAAAATATTCAAACGATTCCCTCCTGAATCAATTTGATCAATTTTGAGTGAAGCACAATTACAAAAGGAAACATTTGGATGGAAAACATAATCAGTGCTACAAAACCAGGTAATACAGACAAGACCTTTAAACCTTAAACCTAGTTATAATGCAACACATGATACAGCTCAATGATGCTTAAAGCTGATGTATTTTTGTTGCTCTAGACATCACACAGTGTATTTATCACAACTTCAAGCATAAACCTGAGGTTTTACACACTTGGAATATAATTTTACACACAGATATGATTTCATTTTATCCAGATTTTCCCAAGCACAAACCTTACAGGCTTCTTAAAGAGTAACATAAAAGTTTCAGTTGAAAGTAGTTCAATATAAAAATTCTGATTCCGTCAGAGCAAATAAAGACTAGAGAGTGGATTGGTTTCACTGTTTCAAATACTTCAGATTTAAAAATATAATGTAAGATGTCAATAAGGACCCAAAATACTTACAATGAAGAACATGAGGGCACAAGAGGACCAGGCAAGGGCCACATAATAACCATCACTGCCAAACATTAAGCCACACAGCATGGTGAAGATCATCCTGAAAGAGAGGCATAAAATAATTATATATTTCAGACCACCTCAATATTAATTTATAATGTAGTTAAATAGGGTAGTTACATTTTAAAATGCCTTACACACAAAGGGACTTTTAACCACAAAGCTGGATCAGAATCAATGAATCTACATCTATGATTTAAAAGTTTATCCATTTAATAATGAATACACTAAAAACTGGAGCTTGGTCTAAAACTAACCATCACACAGATGTTCTTCTTCAGTAAAAGGGAATCATATATATTTATGATATAACATGACATTTACCCAACATATTTGTATCCACTGTAGGCAATAAGGTCGAAGGTTGAGAGATCGCTGTGTACTGTCAGCAGGTACAAACTCAACAGCATCACCAGGACCTCAATGATCATCCACACGAGGGCAGTGCTGGCACACAGTCCAAGAACCTCCGGACTGAACCTTCACAAAGACAATACACACCTGTTTTTTTAACTTTTTGATACAGACGTAGATATCGTGCGTCATACAGTAAATTAGATGAGGAGGCATTACTCACCTTTTTTGAATGCCCAGGGCCATTCCAGCAAGTAAAATGTAGGTAATGAAAGCCATCGCTACAAGACAAAAAGTATACTTAATGCATCACACAGGAATCCATAAAGGCTCTGCTATCAAAAACTTTATATTAAAAGAAAAAATTACTTGGTATGTAAAGATCAGGTGCATTCACATCCTGTCTAGGAGTTAGTGGAGTGTCCCGATGGTAACGAACTTCCCAATCCTACGACAACAGACAGGTACATTATGAATCATTCAGCACAGTCTCACAGTGTGACCTACAAATGATACGTGTAGCTACCGAAAGGCTTTACAAAAAACACACTTAAACAATAAAATAGTAAAAATCATCATGATATGAAATTTTACTTAAACTGCATCAGATTGAAGCTTATGTGATAAATTATGGGTAACAGCAGTAGTAGAGCAGTTGATGCATTATAAGTGATCCATTATAAATGGAGTAAATACAGAGTTATAAATCACACTTAAAGCACAATGACATCATTGTCTTCATCAGTATGTTTTAACAGCTTGTTTCTACCATTGAAAGATGAGCTCAGCAATATTCTATATTTGTATTATTCTGCACCCTGCCTGTGATACTGTGAAACCCATACACCCATAAGTTGTAACTGTTACTTGCGGCTCACGTAGAGTGACATAGAATTGTGCGTCTTAGTGTCAATGTTGTTTCAACTTTACGACTTAAAGCTCAGCAACAAATCCAAGTTGGAAGACATACTTCAAAACACAGAACCATCCAAGCAGGTGTATGCACTATTATATCTATTATACACAAGCCATACTTATTAGAATCAATTCAATGTTGGTATTGGTCTTTTCCTGGGGTTTGTGGATAATAATACAAGTATAGAATATCACTACACTTTATCCTTTATTCAACCCCCAGCCATTAGGTACTCTATGCACAATGAACATCACAATGACTAAATACTATGTTAAAGTACATAGTATTAAAGGTCAAGCAGTGAACACTACATGATCCTGTTGTTGTAAGGAGAGATTGTGTAGTTCATCCATTATCAGGGCACAGAATGTTTGGAGTGGTGACTTAATTTACAATCTGAGCGAGTTCAAGTGTGTGGGAATTAACTGACCTCATTGTGCTAATGTATACACTCCGGCAATCACAAGAAGTGGCTTGTTATCTTGTTTGCATGGTTTCAACATGATAAGCGGTTTAAAGTATGATGCCAGAGAAAGTTATCAAGTAGTCTTTAACTTTTAAATGTTTTTCGTTGTCTTGTACAGTGATACAGAATAAAGTCTGACGGGATGAAACACTGATTACCTGATGCGTATAGGGAAACATGAGGATCATTAGTTTCTTCATTACATATCTGGTGTCCACGGCAAAGAAGTATTTCAGTTTGTTCACAGACATGAATCTGCTGATCTGAAAGGCAAAGGAAGAAGAAACATTTACTTAACAGACAAGGTGTGCCAGTCTATCAAAGTTAATAAATACAGTTGAGTCATAGACATTTCTGAAGAAGGCTGTGCCCTCAGGATTATGCATCACTTTGGCTTGACACTAAATACTTTGAACCACCTGTAAAACAAAGTTGCCAATCCAGTAGAGCAACATCAGTTTTATCAATGTGCCAACCAGGGGCATTTATACAAATGTTCTTTCTTCTTTTATTTCTGGGTGAGAAAACTCATTGGCTTCAATATTATATCAGAACACAGATGAAAATGGCCTTTATGACTGAAAACCTGTCCACCAAAAATGAAACCGTTTGGCATAAAAGTTTCAATTGTTCAATAAATGTCGATGTCAGTGAAAATCCAACAAAGCAGTATTGTAGAGGAGTTGAAAGTTTAAAAAAGGAAGCTGCTCCAGGAGAGAGATCATCTCAAGGATAGCAAACATATGATTGTAAAGTGTTTTTTATTTTGAAAAGCCTCAAATTGTGTCATTGAAAAAACTTATTGTGTTTCTCACAGATGCAAAGCAAATAGCTTAATATAACATGACTCTATACTCCTACTTAGACTTGTCTGATAATATAATATGAGGGAGGCTGTGTGTATTATCCTTTTTTTCCTCACCTCTTTGTTTACCATATCCTTTCCTTGGTTGGCTAATGAGGAGCCGTACATCATTGCAGCGTTGGCCATTGGGTCAGCAAACAGGTTGTCCCCTCCTGCACCTCCTTGCATGTCATTTGAGGGTCCTCCCATATTGTACCCTGGAGTGTAGTATCCTTGATTGTTCATTGCTGGTGCTGCAGCGCTGGTGTCCTCAAACAGGACAGAATCTGCTGTGGGGGGGCCTGCACGACCTCTCTGTTTGCCTGCGAAAAAGATGGGACAGGACAGAAACCATAGAGGACATTTTAGTTTATACTGAAAATATATATATTCATAAAAACTTAAAAAGACTTATTTAGTAACTTATCAACAAATATAAACATGCACTGAAATCTACCCTGATTGGTTAACATGTTAATCCTATCACTCCTATCATCAAGTTTCTCCCGTAAGCAAGACACACACAATGCTTTTTGATGACCAAGATAAATGGGGAGCTCTGTAATTCATACTTTCTTGACGAATTTATGTAGGAACTTTATTTTATTTCACAACTCACCAAAAAGTCACAAACTTTCATTTTCATTGGTCTGGTGTATTTATGCACAGGTATGTTAGACTGCGTTAGATGTACCCAATAAACTTTAATATTGTGGTGAATATCGCCACTCATGTGACAACACTGTGAGAGCTGTGTGTGCCTTGTATTAGCATGGAAAAGGGAAGTGTACGTTACGGGTGGATTTGGGGCATTTTTATTGCAAAAATTATAACATGATGGTGACACGGTGATTCATGTGTCCACTTACTTGCTCGGTACCCATGATGTGGCAAGTCCATCGTGACTTTCGCTGACGTTAGCTTAAATAAACAACAATTACATGTTAGCTACCCATCAGCTAATTTTACATATACATATACAATACCTCATCTTGATTTGCTATCCAAATGAAGAACTGTAGTACTGTGCAACAGCAAACACTGACAGCAATACTACCTACTGGTACTAGATATCAAGAAGAGGCTAGCTTGAATACTTGTATGCTAACACTTGCTAGCTACCCAGCTAACGTAACGTATAAACTTATTTAACGGTAACGACTGTTGCTGCCAGTTGATGCTAGCTACCTAGCCAATCGAGCTAAGTTAATAACAACGTATTTTTAACTAATGCTTTGCTAAGCCGCACATGTTGTATGAATACATAAAACAGTAGAATTGAAAATACACACACAGTTTGTCTAAAGTATAATGTTATCGTTACGAAGTAAATGACGAGCTTGAAGCACTTACCTACACAGCTAACGATGTTAGCTAGCTACGTGGCTATCAGACTGTTCGGGATGATCCCACCCATTCACGGCGGTTGGTTGACTTCAGTGTGCCTGCGTGGCAGAAGCAGATGTAAGTACAAACCTTGAAAGTACACAATTGTATCCGCACACACAGCTAAAAGTCAATGCTTGTACTTCCAGGTTTGAAACTTACTTTCCTTCCTATTTCCTATTCATGTACAACAGCTGTTAGCAATGTAGGTTATATTTAAACTTTAGGTAGCCAGAACCTTATACATTCCTACGCAGACAAATAACAGAACACAAGTTCCCTTATTATATCAGATATACTAAAACAAAATGTGCATATTTATTATAAATATTAACGTACACTGAGAGAAACAGTGGTTAAGGGGTAAACAAATCCAGGTGGGGTTGCAAGTCAAGATTTTTCCTTTCTGTAAAATATGGGATGAATTAAAGGCTAGTGTATTGTTGACAATCTATAACTTCTTAATATTCATACTTTTGAAAGTCTCTACTGACGCACAATTTTAAGGTGCTTGCATTTTAGATGAGTACTTTAAGTATTAGCCACTTTGTTGCCTTATGCCCTTACATTTTATGGAAATATGTTGCTTTTTAGTCTGTTCCCTGCATCCCACGTGGTTACATTGTAAACAACATACTCAGCAGATTAAGATTTTTCTATAGAAAAACATCATCTGTTCATAAAACGTAACATAAAATGTTACTAATGTTACTAAAGGTACTAAATGTGTCAGTTGCTAATGCTTTTATAGTTAAATTTAGTTAGTCAATAAATGATCAAATTAAAAAAATGGACTACTGTCTTGACTTTTTCATACTTATTATTCACTTATTCATGAAGATATTTACTTGTATCAACTCCCCCCTAACAGACAGTGATTTTAGAAATTTACTTGTACTATTGTGAATACATAAAAACAAATAATATTTACAAAACTTTTGCAGTAAAAGTATTGTATTTGGATTATTGTAAAATTGAATACTTTTCATCTATTATTTAATTTTTTACATTTAAGTCATTAGTTGATATTATGACTAGGAGACATACAATATGTCAACATTATGTAACAAACAAACAAACCCTTATCTAATCACAATTTTTTTGGTTCAGGCACGTTCAAAGCTGCACTGTGCAACCATAAGAACATAGGTGTGCCCATTGACAATTACACCACCCACTAAACCAATTAACTTTAACAGTATTTGGCGTGAAGAAGCACTCATGCTCTGTGAAGCATGTGTGTGTGGGTGGGTTTGTGTGGGTGGGGTATTTGAATACATATGGAGATTTTTAGGGTGAGTAAATCATAATGGAATTTTAACTTTCCCGTCTCCCCCAGAAAATGTTAACTTTTGGAGGGAAAATGCAGAGTAAAATAGAAAACAACAACTTACTCACACTGTGACTGTGACACACACGTGATTGTACATGAAAAAAGAAAGTCTTTGTTTTATTTATCAAAGTGGGCATCAGTGTTGAGCAGACTGTTCCTGTTTAAATAAAAGATAATAAAAAAACAGCCAAGGGGGTGAATGAAATTTTTATCAGAGGGAAAAGGTGTCCAACATGTTGTGACATGTCACAATTAAGAGACATAGAAAGTGTGTCATCACTGCATTCCTGAAGCTGTAGTCATCTGACGCTCACCTTTACCCTACATTTCCTTTTTATGATACCAGCCCACATTGTAAAAACATCCTGCATGTGATTCGTTATTATTACAGGGTGTAATATTGTTGAAATCTGACACGCTACAGTCAAATAGGCTGATGAGTAACAGGTATACAGGCTTTGTTAAATATCATGCCCCAGGCAGTTTTTGTTCACTATCTCTTGTCTCATTCATAAGTTTTGAAGAATTTGAAACCTGCAATTCAATGTCTGAATTTCTCCAGAGATGAGAATCAGAGAGTGGACTCAAAACTGTCTGTCCAATTAACTTTGTGACTCTTTTCAGAATATGAGTGACAATCCTTATTCCCTAGGAGAAGTATTAGCAGTAATGTGAGACACTGGTGTAATAGTCAGCAGCTCGGAGAAATCAACCCTTTGCCGGGAACTGTGTCCTCAGGGACTGCAAGGTCAGCAGCTGTTCTGTCAGACTAAGCCCAACAAATCTACTGCATGCATTTTTTGAATCTGTACTAGGTGCTATATTGTGCTCGTAAGTAAAAAACAGTCGTTGAAACGGATGGTGAAATAATCGAGCTGCTTTGTGGCAACTGACTGACTCATCTCCACAGGCATGCGTGCACATTGATGTGGTTTGTGAAGTGAGAGTGACTGCCAAAAGCCTCAGCACAATTAAGCACATGCACCCAGCTTTGCCCACTCTTTACAATCTTTCTCATCACATATCCTGAAGTACTGTATCTGCACCCACTACATTCATTCAATTTATGTTCAAGATATGAGTATTATAGAAGTATTTTTAGCTCTTATAGACCTTACAGGTACATGATGAAAGAAATGTAGGAATCTACCCTTGTTTTATAAAATCATTTTTACATTTTTGGAGAACATTTAAAAACTCCATAACTTTTGTTCACACAAGCCGTTATAGTTAATAATTGTAGTGGAAAAAATACTAATGCTTTCATATTTTCAAGATATTTCTAACTTCTGAAATGAAACAAAATTTAAAACTGGAAACTTTGAATTTAGGTTACTAAAGAATGCAGAAATGCATACATTGAAATTAAATATATGAATCCATTAAATTAATGTTACTGTATGACATTTAACAGTGTGAATTTAAAATTAGTTCACCTTGACATAAGGTTTTACGAAGTAGCATACTTTTAGCTTTTGTAAAAATGCCTTTTATTACTAAATAGAAATATAGCTAACCCTTGGCTTCTGCTTGCAGCAACAAAGACAAAGTAATCCATCTTCATTTTGTAATTTAAGAGATCAATCTTTAACACATACTGTAAAAAATGTCTGTAACTAATTTTACATTTAAGTAACCATACTTTTAAAAAAAAAACTTACTAATTAGATATTTACTCAACTTGAACCCGATGTTAAGTAAAACATAATATGTGTGACACTGGAGTATGAAACTGAAGATAGTATTTAACCTGTGCATCAGAGAACAGAAACCTCTGGGCAGTCCATGAAGTGAAGAGTCTGATTCTGTCTGAGGGATCCCGGCTGAGACTCTCTGGAGGAAACTCTCACCAAATATGGTCAATGACGTCAGAGCACGTGGTAAGATTCGTGAGAGATTCCAGACAGCACTATTTCCCGTAAGTACGGAGGGGCGTGGTGTACCTATGGAGCCGCTTTAAGAGTTTTCACCCTCTCAATCACTCCCAGACTTTGGCTTGTGGATGTATTACTCAGGACGAGAGGACGCACTGAAAGTCGTTTTCGGAAGTTTTAAGGCGATTTGAAAAAAAGCGAGGCTACATTTCCTTCCTCGTTCCCCCTTGAAGACGAGCCTGTTTGGACTCTACCGATTTACCGCAATAAGGTGGGCTTGCCCCAAGTTTGAATTGACACACGAGACTCGAGCCGAAAGTACTTCAGTGGTACTTCAATACTTTATAACTACATCTGGGTTTCATTTTATTCACATTTTAAATTGAAAGGATGTATCGAAACTTTGGGAATCAAGGAAGAGGCAACCCGGCGTACACAGGCAACATCTCTGGTTCAAACTCCACGTCCCCGGGAAGCAACAGCACTTCCACCACACAACAGGAGCAGGTAGGTGTGCTCTCACTAAACGGGGTTACAGGTTATTCCTGACAGTAAGGGGTCAATCAGAATGTAAAGTAGGCTGTAAGTTTAATATGAAATTAAACAAAATTACTACTATATTCTAGCTACTAGTAGTAAGTCTGTACATGTCAAGTCACATGTAACGTTTGAGTCGTTATTTAGATTATTATACTGTATGTAACTGTAATAAAAAGTTAAATACAATCTTCTTTAACAGAATCATGATAAATAATCATTAGTGTTTTTCACTTTAATTCCTTTTTATTTAGACCTCAGATAACATAATAACTTTATTTATATGTGGTATTGCTCATGTTATAGTATAGGCTAGTACTTTTCCACTAAATTTCATCCTCAACATTTCTTCTCTTTTTTTGGGTAGAATGTTTGCCCTTAAACATGTTTAAATTTGCTCTATAAATACACTTGTTTTGACTACATGTATCCGTATTTTCTTTTTCCCAGAAATTCACAATGGCTGGCAGCAGTCAGTTCGTACCAAGCCTCAATGCCATCACAACCAACCAGGACCTCCAGTGGCTGGTCCAGCCCTCCCTCATGCATCCACCGGGCCCTTCACGTTCTCCAGCACCTCCTTACCCCACCCTCTCAGGGGTTCGCCCGCTTGGTCCACCACCTTCTCATCCACATCTTCTCAGACCAGGGGTCATAAGAGCAGCTGCTCACACTACAGCTTCCACAAGGCGCAGGAACGACGAGCATGTAAGACTGTAGTAGCTTAATAACTGAAACTTAATGGAGATATAGAGTGCCAAATAACATGTTTTTAAGATACGCTGATGATTGTGGAATTGTTTTGTTTCTACTGTTTGAAGACAAGAAGTGTATCTCTGTTAGGATTCATATTTTCCATAGAGGGTGTGCAGATAGTAAGGTGTGGACAGTAGCTCAATCATATCTGTGTAACTAGTGTGTAATATCCTGTAATATCGTCTGACACAACTGTGTAATTTCCTTTAGACTGACGTCACTTGAATCCATTAAGAAATAGGATGAATAAGATCACTTAGAGATGTTATCTAATGCTTTAGTTAAGTTAGCTTTCCATTCTAAGGACATTTTAAAAAGGGAAATTTGCTCTCACACAACAAGCACAAACTGTTTATGTTCTTTGATGGAGTTTACTTTGAGTCAATGTTGACTCAGTGAAATGATCACCTGTGACACACTGTTTGCAAAGATCTGCTTTTTGTTAGCAGAGCGATGTTACGTGTCAAACAAGATAGCAAAGATGTTAAAGTGAAGCAACTTTAACCTGAAGAACCTCATCATGTTCGTCAGCACTGCAGTCTGAATTCTCTGCTTTCATCAGGGCACACGCTGGCACGCATTCCCGTCACAGTTTTGTTCTTGGAGTTGTAATTTCACAGTACAGGAAGTGGACTGTCATGTGACTCACAGGGGCAAGTCATTGGCTGTGACTCATACCTGAGTCACCACTGGGGTCTAAGTGTGACTCATCACCAAGATAGGGCGGGAAATATTGGATCAACAGTAATTATTCAGAAGGGCGCTGGATGGAGTCAGAGTCAGGGTGTTACAAAAGCTCAGACATTTCAAAATCATTCTGCCGCCATGGCTGTGATGACTCAGAGCTCACACATGGTGGTAGTATTTCTCCGGTGCCATGTTGCCAGAGCTGGATTACCAACATGTCTCCATCTACATTTGATATTAAGAAATAAGAGTTACGCCCAAAGTGAGATGGGTTCAAACTCACACTTTATACACTCAGTGCGGTTTAGAGCTTGACTCTGTCATATCACTGTGTCTGATTAACCTATTTTATGTATTTTAACCTTTTTTCTTCCCCCTTTCTTCAAAGTTGTCCCGTGAAGAGATGGAGAGACGCAGAATCAGAAGGGAGAGGAATAAATTGGCAGCAGCAAAATGTCGCAATCGCCGTCGGGAGCTGACAGACACACTGCAAAATGTGAGTGAGCATTGCATAAATGTCGTAACATTAATGTTTGAAGTGCAAGGCATTGGTCTCAGTCAGGCATTAGAGGGGCTAAATGAGTGTGTGTGTGTGTGTTTCTCTGTTTTCCCCGGGTGTAGGAAACTGACCAGCTGGAGGATGAAAAGTCCCGTTTACAGAAGGAAATCGCTGAACTAGAAAAGGAGAAAGACAAGCTGGAGCTGGTGCTGGAGGCTCACCGTCCCATTTGTAAAATAGAGGACTCTGATTCGGATTCAGACCCACATCCGTCTGTTTCCTCTTATGGAGGCATCAAGATGGAGCCGGAAGACTCCAGGAGGCCTGGACCCTCAAGCAAACTGCTAGCTAAGATGGTGAAGCCCAAACCAAAGATTACCATCCCCAGCAAGCCTGTGGCATCGACTTCCTCTGCTGCTGTCACTGAATCAGAGTCACTGCACACCCCGGTCCTCACATCCACTCCCTCTCTCACAACCTTCACAGCCGGCATGGTTTTCACCTACCCCTCCGCCCCGCTGGACACCAGTGCCTCCATCTCTTCACATGCTGCATCACACCATGGAAACACCCCTCAATCTCAAGCCCCACAACCCTGTGGGATCGCTCATCGCCGCAGCAGCAGCAGCGGGGACCAATCAGATCACTCCCTGCACTCTCCCACCATCCTCACTCTGTGATTGACAGCCTCATTCACTCTTTAAAAACACTAATGTTCCTTTGGACGTAGTCAAAGTGTGAATGGACAGAAGGACCCGAGGGAAACATGGTGGAAATGATGATTGTGAAAACCATTTCAGAACGAGCTGCGTGCATCTGCTACATTTCATCTTCTTAAAAAGTTGATTGTGCACTTAGATGACATAAAATGTGTGGCATTATCGAGTTATGAATGTTACACTCTTTTTATATTTGATATAAAGTCTTTATATATTTCTTATTTTTAAAGCCACCAGGTACAATACGTGTGTCTGAGGTTTACTATGAAAGCATTGCATGCAGAAAATATATTCTATATAGGATAGAAAGAGCTTCATATGAAATATCTATAAAAAATTGATAATTGATGATAATGTTGCATTAAGAACCTTGTTACATTGTTACGTCATGATATGTAACACTATAAATGTTCTCACTAAGGGAAACTGACTTTAACAACTAAATGGTCCTTATTTTTGTATGACTCTTTTAAGAATCATAATAATGTCTATGAAAACGATTGACCACTAAGGCTGGGCCATAGGAGTTAATACAGATGGTATAATCATGTATTTATTTTTGAGAATTTAATATATTTTTGTTAATGTTTTCACTAACGAGTGAACTGTGTCAGTGGGCAGTGCCTTACTTTTACCTTTTGACAAAACTGTACTACTTCACAGAAAATAAAGAACAGTGGTTCGCAGTGCTGTGTGGTTATGCTGTTTGTGTCCATTGTGTTATAAAAGACTTACAAGCATCTAACCCTAACCCTAAACTACAGACTCATTAAACAAAGTACGATTTAAAGTGTCCAAAAAATATTTGTTAGCACAGAAACACCAGAATAACCCAAACTATGACTTAAAGAAACATTGAAATTAATTTATGTATTGTATATTTTTTAGGAACTTTTGGTTTGTGTTGATTTTGGCGCCCCCTGTGGACAAAGCCGTACCTCTTATCTCTCTGCTGATTTTGTCCTGTTCATGCTTAAGTGGTGGCGTTTAACAAAAAATCTCATCCTGCTAACAGCCATATGTATCACTCACTTTAAATTTGTGCCCTGGAAAATGTCAACATAGGCAAAATAACTACATAGAAATAATCAGTCTTGTCGCTGATGGTCTGGTTTGCTTTCGTAGCTCATATAGTGTAATCACAAAAAAAATGTCAGTCTGTTTCATAACCAGTGAAAAACTCCTCACAGGGGCTTTAAGCAAAAAATGTGCATTAATTTAACATTATTATCTGGCAGCAGCTTAAACAAAAAGATAATCTCTTATGTAAAAATGAAAAATTATTTTGACTGTTGGTCAGAAGCAAATAAAAAAGAAGCTATTTGAAGACACGACCTTTGACCCTGGATCTTTATAGATTCAATGATTAAATTAGAAAATCTTCATCAGAATAATCAATAATGTAAATGTTTGAAGATGTAGCCCTTCTACTGACACTTTGCTGTCTACAATACACACTGACAGACTCTAATGACCGCTCTCTGCTCCCCAACTCTGAACTTCTAATGTGACGACAAATTTAAGCCAATCTCTTGCTAATACACACATGGCTCCGAGTGTGTCGGACCGCTCGGCTAAAATGGGGCTGGAGAGAGAAATAGAGATGAAACGAGCGTCAGATTGAGAGCTGGAGAGCATGAAGGAGAAAAAACTTGTTGTACATGCTGCTGTCAGATGATGTCTGTGCCTCACTAAGTGGCTAAAAGCATTACTGCCCTCTTCAGCGCCCCAGACTGTGCAAAATAGGATCCAAAAATAAAACTGATGAACATCCATGGAGTCAGTCTGAATGACATGAAGGGAACATCAATCACGCACAGTCGATTTAGACATGAAGGTCAAAACAAGTGCAGAAATCAATCCTTCACTGTGTGCCATGTGTAATGTAAATGCTTGTTTCTGCAAAGTCAAACACGCAAAGAAAGGTCGGAAACAGCACAATGTGTCATCATACCCACTGTATTTAAAGCTCTTCAATGCACTACGAGCATAGCCCACCAATAAACAGCTAAAGACAAAATAAATCTTCACTAATGCATGTGCATCATCTATGATTCAAACTGAAATCTGTTAGTAATGCTAGTTAATACAGATAAATCAAGATAAAGAGGGGTCAAAGTCAAGAGTATCCCTAATATTACAGGGTAAGTACAAAGCATGAGCTACAGAAGACAAAGCTGACCAGCTTTAAATAAACTGTGATATGCTAATTCAACAACAACGTCATAAAAAATGTAATACAAGTGAATTTTAACAGCTCAGTTTGAATCGAATAGAAATCATTCAAACTTGTAGACCTTCCAGTTTGATAAAAAGAGTTTCCAGTTAGATTTTAAAAAAGTGACAGGACTTGTTCAGTTCAGCTCTGAGTGAGGTCCGAGGACATCTTTCATTCACGTCTGATCCGAAACCTTCTCGTGTGTGCTGGCTCTGCCCCGGCTGTAGCACATGTAGATTATGCACTGGCAGCCCCACCCACAGTGAACCTGAGGGGCCTCACATCAGACTGGCTAACAGGCCTGTACAAAGTGTGACAATCATCATGCACATATGGCACTCCAATCCTGTCCTGAGGAAGAGAGTGCATAAAATATTACACCTTATTGGGCATCTAGCAAAAGCAAAATATCAAATAGTTTTCTTTTTTTTTTAATCTATTTCAGTGCTATTGGATCTCAGTGGACTAAATATGGCTCAAAACTGGATTGAAATGAATCTTTAGATCGGTGATTTTAAAGATCCATGATAACGCGGTCCAGTGCAATAGAAAAAGGCGTCTACCAGTGTAGGCTAGTCCAGTGCATGAGATAAATTTATATATGTGACCCACTTTGTTGGTCCCATTTTTTTTTTTCAACAACAGACCAATGAAAAAAGGAGAATTTCCCAAAAAACAAAAGAATCATTAGAAAAAAGACTGTAAAATTTTGATACATTATCATCTTGCAAACATCTATGAAATGTCTTTGTAAAGTCCTGAACATGTCTGTAGTGGTGAAAACCAGGTGGCACACACATCTCTGCAGCATTCAGAAGGCCCTTATGCTTTTGCACCATTTGAATTATAGTCTGACAAAGCTTCTGAGTCTCGATCACATCATCATCTACTCTCCAGGGTTTTTATTCGAGTCAGAGAAGCCCTGACTGCGGGAAAAACCTGCCATCAGTCATCAGGTGAGCACACCAGGTGGAGCTGGTCCGGGCTTCCCACGCTGCCCGTGCTGGAGCTCCCGTCCCCCAGGTCCCGGGCCACCATGCAGGGCAGGTTGAGCTCGGTGGATCCCCCGGGGCTGGAGTCACTCCTGCTGACACACTCCTCCTCCAGGACCAGGCACAGCTCTTTCAGGTCGAGATTCTCCTTAACCAGACCGTCCTGCATGCGCTCCAGGTCGGCGAGTTTCTTCAAGTATCCGCCCAGGTCCTCCCGCATCACTTTGGCTGCGTGGTGCCCGAATAGCTGCCACTCCCGGGCAAGCTTCTTCACTTTGAGCCGGTCGTCGTCCAGGAAGCAGCACAGGTCCCGCAGCTCCACGTTTTCCTCCTGCAGGCGCTGATTGATGACTTTCAGTTCCCTGATTTCGAGGAGGTGTCCCTGAAGCTGTTTATTTACCTCTTTTATCAGGCGTCCTCGCTGGATCAGAGCTGATATTTTGTCTGACTCCTCTTTACGCAGCCGGCTCACCAGCTCCTCTTTGGAGCACGCGAGTAAATCCTCATCAGAAATCTTTGACAGTTCTCGATTTATGACCTCACCTTCGCTGCCCATCTTCTATTAAAAACCTACACCTGGGGGTTCCTGAGAATCTATTCAAACGCTGAGATGTAGCTGAGTGTTTCAATCAGCACCGAGTCTTCATCACATCATCTTCATCTGCATCCAGTGTGCTCCAGATGTCATGTGTGCAATCACGACAGCACCGGAGGCCAAATCATGGCAGAAACATGTGATATCTTAATTTAGATGGCTATCTTCACAGGGTGCGACTTCAGTCCTCTTTTGTGCTGAGCCCACTGATTGTTCTCCGTGGAAACGTCTAATGAGGTCGTGTATGAACCGCACCGCAAACCCCCGTTTATGTCAATCTGTCATACCCTCAGCAGCAGGCTGTGTTGTCCAAAGGCCTCAAACAACACAACTGTCCTTATTTTACCTCCTCTCGCTGTATTTTGAAGGTAACAGCCGCCCCGTGGGCTTCCCTGTGCCGTTTGGACGAAGGCCCGGTCGATCCACGGAGGTTTGATCCAGCAGCCTCGTATGCACACCCTGCAGATGTTGTGTTTTTCACGTCGCTGGCATCGCCTCATCAGGCTGTGCTTCCTCTGCTCGGCTGAATGAACTCTGTTCCGCGCTGGCTGAGGGATGACGAGTCCGCACGGTGCAGCAGCTTTTGCGGTTTATCTTACAAACAAAAAATTCTTTAGATTAAAAATAAAAAGCACAATCCATTTCACCCTCTATCCGCTCAATATGAGTGCATCATCTCGGTCTGGACTGTTACCACAACAATGTCTGCCTCCCACACTTTCACGGCTGTGATTCCGCTAAGCAGAGAGCTGTACGTCAAGCTAGTGTACTACCGGAAGTTACTCTTTCCTGCCTTCAAAATAAAAGCAAAGCATTGTGCAATACATTCCAAGAATTGAGGATGAATTGAATAATATTTGATGAGGATTTTATTTAACTTCAGACTGGATGTCTTACTTGTTGTATTTATTATTTTTTACAAATGGTGTGCGATTATTTACCATTAACTGATGTTTTGTCAGTCACATTTCAATTAAATTGTGTTCATTGGATTTATTTTGAGTGATTTTTCCGGAAGTTTTACTTTTTATAATTACTGCTGACTTAACACCTCGGTTAGATAGCAATCAGGAATATTTGTGGTTTCCTCTGTGGTTTCCAGTGGCTCTTCACATACCAAAGGCCTACTTATGGCTTGGTCGTATGGCAAAATTGAGCCGACCTGCTCAGTGATTGAGTTAAACTGACTCGGTCTGTCTGTCTCGGCTACGTTATGAAAAACAAGATGTGAGAAAAAAAGATCTGCTCCATGTGCCCCCATTTGGGTTCAAAAAGAACAAACAGATTTTTTACCTTTTAATGACATAAAACAAAAACAACATGGGTAAACACAAACTACCAAAGAAGTGGAGAGGAAAAGACCTGTGTGAAGTCACTTCCTTTGGGATGTTCTGTTCTTTCCAATGAACTCATTCTCAGAAACTAAGACATGTGAGATGAACACCAGTAGTCTCTACATGTCATTCACCACAGAGAGCGATGTACAGTAAAATGTAGCACGAGTGACTTCATGGTTGTACTCATTTCTTTTCAAAGACCTCTGGCGGAACGTGTGACTGCAGGCTTTTTTCCATGGGTTTATGCTGAGGCATTCAGCCACATCCTTCCGCCCTCTGTCCCACCTCCATTGTTTCACTGAGGCCAGAACAATATAGGGTGTTAACCATGCAAGGGGGAGCTGGGGACGGAATCAGAGTGTCATGTGAGGTTAGAAATGAGAGTGTTGATGTGCAGCGAAAGATCCCTACAAAAAGACACGTCGACTGAGTCGTTTTCTGTCATGTTGTCATTTTGAAGGACACATGCAGAAACACAGAAAGGGAGGGTGAGGAGAGGGATTTGCGGGGATTTATTCAGATTAATCGCCGCAGGAAAAGAGAGCAGATTGTGTACACGCAGCAAGCAAAGCACTACTTTGGGGAGGCCTATCTCTGATCTGACACGTTTTCAAACAACACAGCACAAATGAAAGAGCAGAGATCAACAGTGGTCTACTGCCTGGCTGCGAAATGAGCTGCTGGAATTTGAGACTTTAAAGGATGGTCTATTCTCGTTTAATCTGTGGCTTTCTTACTTATAACTGAATGAAAGACATGTTTGTGTTGAATGACAGGATTTGTGTTCACACTGTTAAGCGATAAAGGTCCAAGTTATGGTGTTGTATAGGATTATTATCTGTCCCTTGCATTGTGAAGTCACCGTATGTCTCTAGGGTACCACCTAACAAGATATAGCCCATCAGGCATCCGATTTAACCTAAATGCGGGCTTATTTTACAGGTAAACTGAGGCCACGAATTATTATACAGTATTGGGGGGGGGGGGTAGCCTATTATTCTCGGAATTATATGATATTATACCAAAGATGGTTTGGAGTCCTTGATCAATCACTGCTTCATTGTTTTGATGATAAAAGGCTGGAACGTCCAGTGTAACAACAAGACGACACGGAGAGCGGAGATAATAAGAACGTTGAAGCCATGTACAGATAATGAGACAATCCGATACAGCAGGTACTGCTCAGAATAAAATGCTACGGCAGAAATGACGCTACCGGTGATACTTTTCAAAATAAAAGCATAATCTCTACAGATAGATGACACAATTTCGAAGGAGACACATAATTACACAGACATATTTCGTTATGATCATAATGATCACAATGCCTTTAATGGGTATTGAACAAAATATAATGTTGTATGTTAGAACATCTCTGTGATCTACACCTAAATCGGATATGAATATTTGATTGAAGACATAGCGTGTTCTTTATTTTTGTCATAGTATTTATTATAAACGTCTATAAGAAATAACAAAAATTATTATTCTATAACGTTCGAGACAGACAGGGGGGCACTTATTATGAAAAAGTACAACTGAAAGTTAAGAAAAAATGTTAAAAGGTATGATACTTGTATAAAAAGATTATTACTGCAGCACATCGTGTGTCTTCACGGCTTGCTTATCCTGTGACGTAACAAAACCGGAAGCTCGTGTTGTACGACTGCTGTTGTTGACACTGCGCACCATAGCAATATATTGAAGCACTTTACAGTATATTTTCGTGTAGTAAGAGCGTGTGCTAAGTATATGACTGTCCGCCATGTTAAATTGGTCTTAATTCATCGTTTTGATTTCTGCTTGTCATTTTAGAGTCCGTTATCCCTGCTAACTTAGCGACGTAGCTAGCGTAAGAAGCTAGCCTTTAATGGAGGAAGTAAGGTAATTAGGACGCCATGGGAAGAAAATTTAAGTTCCGACAGTAGAGTTTTTCAGTAAATTTTGACCTTGAGCTTTTATTACAGATTGGTGCATTTAACTGGTAGTAACAACTCTCAATACAAGGTATGATGTGTGTAAGGTACCACTTTTGACAGCGTCTAGCTAATCTGATATCTGATGGCTTATACTTAAACCTAATAACATGTTAAACATCTCCTGACTCACTTGCTTTGACTCGTTTCCCTCCTCGCAGATGGCAGTGGAACTGGATGTGTTCGTGGGTAACACTACTATCATGGATGAAGCGGTTTACCAGCTCTGGTTGGATGGATACACAGGTATAAGTCACACCTGTAATATGTGGGTCTCTGGGTCCCATGAGCTTGATGAAAATGTTGACAGACTGATGAGTGTGGGATGCTTTTACAAATGCCTTGTTTATTGGAGTTGCTTAACAAATATACACACAATATGGGTTGTGTGCTGGCATTTGAAACATAACTAATGCAGTGGTTTCCAATCTGGGGGTCAAGTTAAACCTAAGGGGTAGCAAGGTGAATTTACGTAATGAAAATGAAGAAAAGAACATGTTGCTACATGTTCTTACAAAAATTATTTAGTCAGATTTTCCTCTACTGTCTGTTTCATTATTTGAAGCATACTGACGGAGCATTGAACATATTGACGTTTACCTTTCAAGATTATGGAAACTATTCGAAGACACACTTCCCACACACACTCTTCGGTGGAAGTCTGTGCTACCTATTTCAAGGAAGCCGAACTTATTCTGAACTGCTAACACCCATATGTGACGGCTTTGGAAAAGTCATGATGAAATACATCCTATGTTGCCCTACGACTGTGGCACGTAACCACATCCTGCACATTTGTAGTAGCTAATGTATGATGGAAGAAGCAGTTTCATGCAGCTGCATAAAACTGTTGCCTTGTTGGTAAAGAGAATTACACATAATTTTAGCCATAACTTAATCACCAACCCTGTGTCCCACATATATGTGTTTTTCCAACAGTGAATGATGCAGTGAAGGTACGAATGGAAGGAGGGGTGATGGAGGAGTGTGAGGCGAGTGCAGATGTTCTGCTCAGTGACACTATGGACCAGTACAGGACTTTCCAGATGTGTGAGCGTCTGCTGCACAGTCCGGCAAAACTAGCCAACCAGCTGCTGTTCCAGATCCCACCTCATCGACAAGCTGTCCTCATAGAGAGGTGCTGTGATGATGCTCTCATTAATTCTCCTGTGATTATCAGATGTGCTTTTCGGTGTCTGATCTGAAAGTGGTTCATACTAAAAGCATTGTTAACATTTAATTAAGCATCCACTCTAATCAGAGTTGTAATTCCCGGCAAATTAGACGATATTCTTTACAAGTTTCCACTTTTTCATCCCTCTTACTTTATTTAGATACTACGCTTTTGATGATGCATTTGTCCGAGAGGTCTTGGGGAAGAAACTTTCCAAAGGAACCAAGAAAGACTTGGACGATATCAGCGCTAAGACAAGTGTGACACTGAAGAGCTGCAGACGGCAGGTAAATGCATTCTGAACACCACACTGACTGTTCATCTGAAGTATTAGTTTTGAAATGGTCAGTGCTCACATTTATCTGAGGAGTCTGCAGCAGTTTTATAAGATAGCGCTCACTTTTATTACAAAGCCACCTTAAGTTTGTTCCTGGTTCTTATTATACGTTCAGTTTTAAACTGGCTGTTGTTACCTGGTGCCTTGATTAACTTTAAAGCCGTGTGTATTTTTTTTGGTTCAAGCTTAAAAAAATTACTTTGCAGTTTGTTACATGTTAGGCAAGCACTTGCAGGTTTCCCACTAGTCAAGTTGTTGTTATTATAGTAAAACCTTTATTGTTGTTCCATGTGTTTTATTTCAGTTTGACAACTTCAAACGTGTGTTCAAAGTAGTGGAAGAGCTGAAGGGACCCCTGGTGGAGAACATACGGCAGCATTTTCTTCTCTCGGACAAGCTTGCAAGGTAATCATGGGGAACAGAGTGCAAGCCTTCTGCCTCATGTTTACTCTCCAAAGGATTTGTATTGCTTCACATCTGTTTAAAGTGGTTTTTCTGTTGAATTACTACATTGTTTTCTGTTGTTAGCTTACTCTAACAGAACAGCACATACATACGGCCAGAATTCAGGATAATCAAACTAGTAAGAACAGCATGGTCCTGTCTGATTGTCTGATTGTCTGGTTTTGTATATTGTTTTTAGTTAACTCCTATAATGCCTTCTCATCTTGTTCCAGGGATTATGCCGCCATTGTTTTCTTTGCCAACAATCGCTTTGAGACGGGGAAAAGAAAGCTGCAATATCTCACATTCCAGGACTTTGCTTTCTGTGCTGGGCAGCTTATCAACAACTGGACCGTGGGGGCTGTCGGTGAGCTGTTTTTAATGTTTATTTTGGCCGTTTTCTACCATTTATAAGGGTCATGTGTAACATTTTAAATCAATTATGTAACAGATATGTTATTCAGCAGGAATAATCTTAATTTATCTTTGTTGGAGGCCAGTAGAGCGATAAAACGTTGATAGGAAATCCAAGAATAACAAAAACAGAAAATAACTAATGAGACAGCGCCGAAATCTAAAAAGCCTTCTAAGAAATGTCTTACATAAGAATAAGAGCTCTGCTGTCTATGTTGTTTTTATGAAGTGTCAGGAACATTTAGACCAGCGCCCTCTTCAGTGAAGCTTGCTGACCACCAGAGGTCCTTCAGGCTTTGCCGGTCCTCATTAGAATGAAAATGAATTTGTATGTTACTTTTAAGCAAAGTGAAAATGTATGAAAAGATAGAGTGATGAAAAAATATGTGAATTATTGTAGGAGAAAGAATTAGCTCTGATTAAAGTAATAAGAGAGACACATCCTTTAAACTGATTTGTTACTTGTGTCTTCTCTGTAGATCACATGGTGGAGGACATGGACGTGGATCTTGATAAGGAGTTTTTACAGGAGCTGAAAGAACTGAAGATTTTAATCACCGACAAGGATCTGCTGGATCAACACAAAAGGTAACACCAACACACAGAAAACCAGTCACATTTTTGCGATGACTGAGAAGCATATTTCTAATTTTCCATTCTCCCTTCTGGGTTCAGTCTGGTCTGTACGGCTCTCAGAGGAAAGACTAAAGCTTTTAATGAGATGGAGGCTAATTTCAAGGTGAGAAACATCCACACTATATCCTGCTTATAATTGTTTAGCAACTTCTGCTAAAAAAGTACAACATCTTGTAATTTTTTCCCCTCTTGTAGAATCTTTCCAGAGGCCTTGTCAACATCGCAGCAAAGTTAACCAACACAAAAGACGTCCGAGATTTCTTCATTGATCTTGTGGAGAAGGTGTGTACTGTTTCTTTTTATGTAATTTTCTTTAACCAAAAACAGATCATTCATCCCTTTTTTCAGAGGCCAGGTCCAGCTTTAAAGTCTGCCTTTGTGACGGTGTGATGTAACAGCCTCCCCCTCCTTCCTTTTTCTCCCCCAGTTTATTGAGCCGTGTCGTTCAGACCGATGGACAGCTGCGGACATGAGACTCTACCTCACTCACTACACCAACTCTGCACACATACTCGACACATTCAAGTGAGTTCATGTGGTTTTATTCTGTAAAGCTGAACAGGCAGTTTGTGGCACCAACCCTGCCAGGGTTATTAACGCTAAGGGGGGCGACCTGTGCTAAATATAGTCATGATTTAATTTAAGAGGGTTTGGGGAAAACTGGGCACTCACTGAATAATGACACACGTTGGCAGGCGTTAAACAGATCTCAGGCATAACGTTGTGTGTTTAAATCTAATATTGACGTCCCTGTTCTACCAGTGGGTGTCTCCCTATCTCGGCCCCGATTTCTTAAACTGTAGTTACCTTGTTTCTCATGCAAACACTCTGGAATGTCGTTAAGGGTTTACACAGCCCTGCACCACGACATGCTTAACAAAGAGATATTCATAAAAAGAAGCATAGACCCCCCCTCATTACTCCGAGTGGACAAAGATTGCCTCATTTAGTCTTTTTACCCAGATTTCACAATTACAGTTTGTCATGAGACTTGCAGCTCCGTTTATTTACAGTTTGCTCTCTTTCTGTCTGTTTTTCTGCCCCTCAGACACCAGGTTGTGTGGGACAGATACATGGGCGTCATCAAAAGCTGTATCTTCAAAATGTATCACGACTGAAGCCTTTTTTCTTCGTGCCGCGCGCCTCTCGTCTCCCGGCTCTTCCCTCCGTTTATTTCCTGTCTCTTTCCCCCCACAGAAGTCGTTATCTTAGCTCTTCAGATTACGCTTCCCCCGTTTTGTTTCGTCAGCGGTGATGAATTCTGCTTCTGAAGCTCCATTATCACTTCCAGCCTCCCTGCTTCGACCCCCATCACGTACCCAAAGTGTCTGTATATTTGGTTTGTAAATAAAATGAACATATTTACATCAAAATGTCATTCTGTTTTATGTTCTAGTGTAAAATGTGGTCCTGTTTAAAGTAACCAATTTATCTGTTGGTTCATGTTGATGTCATGAATTGAGTGTCTGTGTGTGGTCATGAGAATAAGGGACTAACCAGGGGGGCACAGTTGGTCCAGCCTGGGGGTCGTCTGTGATTTTTAACAACACCCCCCGTATTGACAGCTGCCATCTCTGCCACCACCCAGACAGACGGGACAAATAAACAACCTGAGACTGAAGCACAAACACTCGAGATCTACCCGACAACAGGAGACGAATACAGTTATTCCTCCCATTGTTTTAAAAATAGCATAATTGCACATTAAAAATGACTTTAATCTAATATATTTGACTGTAAACTTTAATGCAGGCATCACTTTTTAATGGATGTTAAATTGTGGAACGATGGCTTCAATTACAGTTTTGTTGCTGCTGCTCATTAAATTTGGAAGAAGCTTTTATTTAGTGGGATGGAGAAGGATGACCTAAAAGTTTGACTTTTAGCTGAGTCAGACTTAAACTAATAAAGGATAGCGTGAGTTAAGCAACATCCTAGTTTGCAACATAACAGACTGCAGGTTTTGCAAGAGAAAGTACTACGGGAAATGATTCCACCTGAAGTAATGGCTTATTCATATATAAACAAGGAGCAGCAAAGATTGTACGTGGGTCGAGAATAATGATCGTAGTTTATTTTCTGCATTTCATCCCAGAAAGTGCCACTATTTTATTCTGTGAAATGAGTTGCCAAATTTTCCAAATACGTCTCCACTCTCTCTCTCTCGCTCTCTCTCGCTCTGTCTTCCACTCTCTAATTTTTGTCCACATTCCATTAACTTCTCTCCCCGGCTATAAATATCCTGCATGTCAGATCGGACCAGAGCGAGGGCTTTAGTCGCTTTATGGAACTTCATGGGGGAAAAAAGGGGCAAAGATGGGGGAGGTAAGTATAGATAGATGGGTGCTATAAATGTCCTGTGTGTCAGATTGAAGGAGCGAAGGCTTTGGTTGCTTTATGGAAAAAAAAAAAGGGAAAGAGGGGGGAGGAAAGTATAGATACATGGGGGGTAAATGGGAAAAGGGAGGGAGGAAAGGGTGGGTGAGCTTGGGGCTTTTGCGGGGGTTTAGTTTAAATGAAACCAGGTGTGTTGTGGGACCAGTAAGAGGGGGCATTTTGTAAGAAGATGGGGGGGCAAGTGTGTGAATCTGTGAGTTGTTGTTGCGCCTGCGATTTGGACGGATTTGGAATTTCGGTATTTGGCCCGCAGACCAGGAATTTGCATCCTGGGGGGTCAGGGAGAGGGGGTTTGGAGAGTAGAGGATGGCAGTGCAGGGGGCCAGAGGGGAGAAGAGGGGGGGTAAGAATGGGCTGTCCCTCTCTCCTCCCTCTCTTCGTCTCCTGCTCTCTCTCTCTCTCTCCCTCCCTTCTTCTTTGCATGTGTTCAGCTGCTCCAGCTGTCGGTCTCCCCACTCACTCTCTCAGGGTCACACAGGCAGGAGTTTAAGGGACCACTTCTGTACGGGACGGCCGCCGCCAGCAGCACGACACACCGGTCAACGGGAGACGGAGACACGGACGAGCCATCCGGAAAGATTCATCCGTGAGTTTTCCTGTAATTCTTAACTGTCTGACATCCATGTTGGAAGAGGTTTGTGTGTCAAACAGAGAGCTGGTGGATGACTTCTCCGCTTTGAGACACGTTTAGAGAGAAGTAACAGAGGTGAGATGTTCCACTTTTCTGGGACAGGCCATACACGTCACAGTTTGCACCGCTGCTCTGCTCGCTCAGCTACACTTGGCTCCTCACAAGAGCCAAGATAATGTGGCCCACAGTCTGTGCAGTTTGCTTCTTGGCTCTGTGTTTCAGAGACTGTAATAGGGGGGTAGACAGGAAGAGAGGCAGTGAGTCACAGGACATGTATTATTGTACAGTATGTTGCTAAATTCTTCCACCTCATCCCTCTTGAACAACTTTTAAAGTCAATGTCACAATCTGGGTTAGGTCACTCGTAGAGCTAAGTAGAGTTGGATCATTTTGGATAAATTGTTAGTCTTAGTAAGAGAAACAGGTGCCAGCTACAAGCTCACATTGAAAACACCCTTAAAACCAGTATAACCAGGGTTTGGTCATTTCTCTAAAGGTGACAGGTTCCAACAGAAACGTGGTAAACTGCCTGATCTACATCTTCTCAAAGAGACAAACTTCCTCTTCATCCTTTGTTTGGAGAACATCCGCTCTTACTCTCCAGACCCAGAATTAGACACCAAAGACCAGGTCGAACAGGTTGAACATATTGCTTTATCCGTCAGGCCACCAAACTGTTAAATTCTCATGATGACTCATGACTTCTGGTGAATTCAGCGACGGTTAAACTACTCCAGTTTTCATGTTGTAACTTGATGTATTCGTGTATTTGACCATGTTTTTTCAGCCTTGTTTCCTTGAGCAAAGACAAATTTTTCCTCTGGGACAACACTAACACTTCAGAGACAGTGTAGGATGCTGCCTTACCACCATTTGACAGTGTGTTTTATCACTGTTTATACAGCATGCTCGTAATAGCTAACATGTGACAGCCTCAGCGTCACTGTAATGAGTCAGGTGGGATCATAAAGGCAACAGGAAGGAGCTCAGTTCCCCTGAGAGCAGCGCATCATCTCGTGCCACATTGTGTGCATACACTAATACATCACAGCCCTTACACAGTGTCTACACAGGGAGGCAGGGCAGAATCAGCACTGGGAGAACAGAGCGGCTCAGGAGAGGCTCGTTACAGTGTGTGCATTTCTCCTGCAGGCCACTATCCATCTCTGAGAGTGTTATAAGGAGTTTCTCAGAACAGGGGTGAGGCTGTGTGAGAGGCGTTGACCCCCTGGTTGTGGACTTGCAGGTTCACTGCCTCAACGGTAACAAAGCGCAGCTGGAGCGCGCCGGCCCACCGTGTTCTCAGGCTGCTCTACGCATAACGGAGCAGAACAACACAAAGCTTGCTAAGAATATACTGCAACACATGACCATAGACACACACACACACACACTATCTGTGTGTCTGTGTGTGTGTGTGGTCCAACTGTGTGTTTTTCCTGGTCCCCATGTGGTCACTTTTATAAGCCGCCTGACATTGTGCTTGTTAAATTGTGCTGACTGTGTGAATTTAAAAATGGGTCAGCCTGCTGTGACTGACAACAAAACAAGGCCTAAATGGTAATCATATTAAATTATAATTATTTTAATCAATATGAAACACAACAGGTGTTATAGTAGCAGCAATATATTCAACTTGAGCTACAATTAAAGATGATCGTCATCTCTGATTAATCTGCTGACTCTTTTCTCTCGTAATCATTAAGTCTTGCGAAGGTAGAAATAGTGAAAAAAGCCTGTCACAAGTTTCTGAAGTTCTGTACTAATGTCGTACAGATGTTTTCCAGGTTTGCAAATATTTAAAATGTAGGGAATCTGCATATCATTATCATTTAACACTTTTTATTTGATCAGGAACTGAACAGACAATGGACAGAGAAAACCTAGAGGAACGCTAAAGTACTTATTTGATAACCTGTAAGCTACTGTCAGTAAAATGCTAATGCTAGCATTACAGTATTTCTGAGCTAATTTAACCATTAGCTGTAAAGTAATGCTTTTTCTTATGTATTGTGTTACTAATTTAAGGGCAAGGTTAGCTAGCTAATCTAAAGTTAACTAGCCAATACAAGAGTTTGCTTTAAAGTTAAACCTTCCAATTGTAACATGTAACTCATGAAACAGCATGTGTAGCTAGGAGGTGGTTGGATGCTAACATTAGCTGTTGTCTGATGGTAGCTTACTGGTTATCAAATATGTTGGTTTTCCTTGAAATATGAGTTAACTTTACATTTTTATTGTTCATTGTATTTTCAGTTGCTGCTGAATCAGGAAGCAATGTAACTATAATTACTTGTCTTATTCTGTACGTTTATACAACATACCGCCTGGAACACAGCAGTAAGACATTGTAAGACCATTCAAGCGTTCAATTGAATCAGAATTTTGATTTGAATTTTGATTGAAATATGAAATCATTGATAAAAACCAGTTTCCCATTATCCAGAGTTATGTGGTATCACAATAACACCGTTAGTCATTGTCTAAACTCAGACGATGAATTCCTCCTTTTGCACACATTCTCGGACATCCTCCTACACAATGAGGAGGGATGAGGGGTTAGGGGAGCAGTGGCTGGATGTTTGGCACCAGCCATCCTCTTACGTGATCCATGGGGGGTTTCCCAGAACCTGATACTCTGGGAACCACTGGTGTGGCAGGGCATCCCAGCTGGGAACCGGCGCCCACATCCTCGCCACGGGCATTCCAGAGGTCCACCGCCTCTTGATCTCCTGCATCGCCAGGCCAACACCCATGCATCCCTGCTGCCCACACTCAGTAGCCAGTGAGTGACTGGACCCCGGACTGATGGTCAGTTTGTTTTCGGGTGGTTTGGTCACATTCCTGCTGGTTGCGAGTGACCGATGGGCCAATTCAGAGAGGTCACGTACTGTGGCTGTCTGACTGCCCTGTGGTATGTGTGACTGTCTAAAGGGTGAGGGCATGTTTTGCTGCTTTTCACCACACAAGGGTCATGAGTGGCCTGTGATGTAATCCATCCAGTATTTGAGGGTGCCCACGTCACCATGCGGCCTTATGTTTGTCTCCATAAGAAATACAACAATAAGCAATGCCTGTAAATGTGGCCCGGGGCGTTTTAAACCGAGCGTGTGTCTTTGCACGTAGACAGGCCGTGATTATAACTTTCCTCTTCACTGGAGCTCACTGCCTTTGCAAACAGAACTTGCTTGATGTTTTTTCTATTCCTTCAAATTGCCTGTTTTTTCAACACTTTTGGTCAGCGGGAGCTGGAATAGGTGATTTTCTATATTTAGAGTCAGCTTAAACACTTCTAGCCTCTCTCCAGGAACTTGAACTGAAGGACGGTTGTGTCTCTGCTGGGAAAAAAGCCCAGTCAATCAGAGTCCTCAGCCAACATAATATACTATAAACCTACCTCAGAAATACACGACACTGTACAGAGCATTGTGGAAAAGACCAGCGGTGGATAAACACTCAGATACCTTACTTTAGTCAGTAAAATTCTTGTATGGTATCTAAAGTAAAAGTATGGATACTCACTTAGCCCAAAAGCCTTTCAGAGTGTTAAATTGTGGTAAATATGGATCCCTCAATGTCCTGAAAGATTATACATATTATAATATTTTGTCTTAATTTTGTAAGTGAGTGAGTCAGACAGTATGCTGGTTAGCTTAGCACGGAGTTAGCCAAACAGATGGTAGGAAGCTTAGCAGGCTAGTTACTTTAACAGTTGTCGCCTTCGTTAGAATCCTATTCACTCTAACACGTCGTTAGCATGCTAATTAGCCTAAACTGATAGATGGTAGATAGGAGTGTGCGCGTTGTTGCTGAGTGATATTTGGCCGTTTCTTGGTGAGTTGAGCAGCTGCTGTTAGCAACATGCTGAATAGCTTGATGTGGTGTTAGCTGGCTGTAGGAGGGTTTTGTTGAGTGCCCTGGTGCAGGTTAAGAGACTGCAATCTTACACATCAAATCATGTTGCTATTATGTTCCTTAATTTTGTCAGACAGGTCAAAGGTGATCGTACAGTAGGAGCAGTGAAACCAGTTATACATTGAAGGCGGTTGGACGGATAAACAGGCCGAGTTTCTGATCAATGAAGACATAAGTCTAGCTGTGTCTGCTCTTTGCTTATGTCAGGATTAGGCTATCCTTTAAAGGTGCATCTTGTCAGATGATTATGTTAAAAGTTTTGTGATATAACAGGTAATTATTTGTAAGACAAGTGGAGTTAGATAAGTAGGGGTGATGGCAGGACTACTACACATTTGATGGCATTAAGATGTGACTGTATATCAAGCTAGTGGGGCCAGCCAAAGCAGATAAAATGTAGATATAAGGCCTGATACCGAGGGGGCCCAGTGATAGGTCGAAACATCATTAAAGATGAATTCTGTGCTCTCATAAACGTCTTCATCCAGATTTTTGGCACATGTTACTGTACGTATCTCTCTGAAATGTAGCAGAGCAGAAGTATAAAGTGCCATAAAAGTGAAATATATCGTACTTTAAACTGCACAGTGCCTCCCTGAATGTCTTTAGCTTCTTTCCACCGTTAAAACAGACAAAAGCCCTCTAACACTACAGAGACACATCACAGCATCAGCACAGAAAGAGTCGCTTTGTCAGGCAGACAAATTAACTGAATGTTTATCTCAGAAACTGAAGCACAGATCAGGAGATGCTGTTGTACAAAATCAAAGTAACAGCCAGGATCTATTTGCTCCCTCTGCCGCGGCTCTGGAGGCAGCACTCAGCGAGACGATCATTCCTGTGAGTTGTAGTCTGCCAGTCTGCAGACACAGAGGGCTTTCTGTGAGCAGCTAATATGAAAGTATTTCTGTGATGTTGACTCTGTTATTTTCAGCAGGAGGATGGAGAACGTCACAGTGTTTATGTTTTTACCTGGCAGAGGAGTTCATTCCATTTATTGCCGCTGTGAGGGGAAATGTTTGGTTGACAAACAGTGAATCAGGTCCAAGAAGCTAAATGTTTGTTCTGACTGACTACTTAAAAATTGGCTCTGTCACTTTGAGTTGATTTATCCGCCTCAGCTGTGGGAACATCTCAACGCTCCACTGTGTTTTCGAACCTTTTCGTGAGTTTTCTAATGTCACTTTTGTCTCCCTCTCTCTGAAATACAGATCCCACTGCTCGGCTGCTCTGCTCATCACAACGTCAGCTGTCGCTCTCATCTTTAAAGCAGCTGCTACCTGTCTGATCGCTGCGCGTGCGTGTGCGGGAGTGTGTGTGTGCATGTTGTGTTCCTGTCCCTTCTCCCGCAAATTAGTGCATTAGTATGCAGGGTGCTTGTGTGTCAGTCTTGTGCGTGTGCATATGTGTGTCTGTGCTCCTCCACAGTGCTATTTCACAGCCGCCCACAGAAAGTGACACCTACACGGTAAGGATGGACAAATCTCTCCTCCTCCTCCTTTTTCTTTGCATCTTTTCCTTCTTCAATATTTTATATCACACCTCAGGTTTGGATTAAAGCGCTGCCCTTAAATCCCCTCTCCTCTCTCATCTTCTTCTTGTTTAATATTCCACCGTGGTTTTCCTTTTCCAACATTTTAACGTAGTTAGTTGGGGGTAATTTCAGTTTTAATTCACTGTTTTTCTTGGCCTCACTCTCTCTTTCCATGCAGCTCACAGCAATATATTTTTTCCCAGAATGATAATGACCCTTTTTCCAAACACTGGCCTTAAATTCTTTGTTTTTGAAGTGACATTTGGCTTAAGGAGAGCCGTTTTAAATGTCACAAATCCTTTAACAGCCGCAGACTTCTTGTCTTTTTGGCCCGGGCACTTGTACATGAACAGAGAGGAAACCAGTTTTTTCATGTCCCACTACTGAGGATTTATTATGTATTATGAATACATTATGCAACCGCTTGGCTCAGAGGGGTTGTTCACATCTTTCTTTCCATCATTTTCACACACTCTCTCTCTCTCCGCTGCTCTTTGCAGGAATGCACAGATGGGTATCATTGGCACCCTCAAACAGAGCACTGCAAAGGTAAAGCACTCTTTTACATGCATTTATTCATCTCACCACCTAATAATTATGTACAGGAACAGCTTTCAGTTTCAGTACAGTTAGAGCCTAAAGGTTTGTCTCTGCGTCTCCCATCAGACATAAACGAGTGTGAGACCATCCCAGACGCCTGCAAAGGGGAAATGAAGTGCTTCAACCACTATGGAGGCTACCTGTGCCTTCCCCGCTCTGCATCAGTCATCCCAGCACCAGAGCCCTCCAGCGCACCCATCGTGACCAACCCCTGCCCTCTGGGCTACGAGCCGCAGGGAGACAGCTGCGTGGGTGAGTGTCTGGTTTGTAGGTCTCAGGGTTGGAGGTGGACAGGTGGCCACAGGAAGAGTGACCATTAAGCAAGTGTGTGTGTGTGTGTGTGATTGTGTGCATTTATTGTTGGCGGCCGCAGATTGTGAGGGACATGTGGTCGTAGCAGGTGTTGGGACTGGAGGCAGCATGTTGGTGCAATCTGTGTGGGTGTGAGTGAGCATGAGTCCGCGGGGGGGAGGCAGACAGTGGAGGAATTCGGAGGATCTCACACGAGAACAGCTGCTGTGTTTTAGGAGTCTTTCTTGCAGTGAGAAACCTCCTCGTGCTGGAGGACGCGAGGCGCTCATGTGGCCTGCATGAGACAGCAATCATGAGTCAACAGGATGAAATATTTTCAGCTGTCCGGGGCAAATGGGGAGAACAGTCGCCACGGTCTGCCCTCCAACAGTCACACTGTGTCTCTCTGCCAGGCTGAATGATGATTTTTACATGTGTGTCCTCATTTCACCCACAAACACAGACATCGATGAGTGTGAGCGAGACGAACATGACTGTCAGCCCAGCCAGCAGTGCATCAACTCACTGGGAGCCTTCACCTGCCAGTGTCCCGACGGTTACCGCAAGGTCGGCACAGAGTGCATCGGTGAGATGATCTGAACTTAACCCTTTAACTAGTTCGGCTAAGGTGGCGGAAATACGGCAACTTGGAAAAATGTTTGTTACATGATCTGAGGTTATTGCTGCAAGAGTGACCTCAATAACCTGTATGATGACATATTTTCTCTCTCTCTCAGACATCGATGAGTGCAGGTACAGGTACTGCCAACATCGCTGCGTCAATGTCCCCGGCTCCTTCTCCTGTCAGTGTGAACCTGGTTTCCAGCTGGCAGGAAACAACCGATCTTGTATTGGTGAGTGACGCCCTGCTGCAACTGATCACATGACTCTGCTGGTACAGACACTGACCGATTTTTGTTCTGATGGAGATCTTTCTCAGGCTTTGTCAAATACAAAATTAAAGCCTTTGAAAACGTGGTTTAAATGCTGAAAGGGGAACTCAACCACTTATACACATCAAAGTCTTTTTACAAGGTAAGAGAGAACTAGTGCACAGAACAAGAAGTAGTTAAAAGCCTTTTGTGACTCTAGAGGGAGCCAGCTCCTCATCTCTGCTTCTATGGCGCAGGGAAAAGGACACAATTAAGACTATTGAGGGAGGTTATATCCTTGTCAAAACCAGCTACAGGTCTGGCCAATGATAAGCCAGCGCTGGTAAATGAGAAGCCGCCGATTCGTTTGACCAAGGCGGCAAGTCATGAGCTAGTCGCCAGCCTTGGAAGCTTATGACCAGCCTAGCCAGTAGCCGATCCAATGGGATGCTATGTTAGACGCATGAAAGTGAAAGCGCTGCCTTATCATTGGCCAGATCAGTAGCTGGCTTCGGCAAGGATATAACCTTCCTCGGCCTCTCAATCGTCTTAATTTTGTCCTTTCCCCTGCATATGCTTCAGGCTCAAGGCTCCAGGCTACATTAGCAGCTACCAGCATAACACACCCAATTCAAACTCTCAGAAGATGAGTTGCATTATGGGTAATATAGGCATCAGGTTTTGGAATGTAAGACAAAACTCTGGAATACTAAAGACTATTACCAGTTATTAATTTTCTTCTACGAAATGTTTTTTGGGGGTTTAACAGTTGCTGTTGGGCTGACAGCGTCCTGGCAACATAAACAACAATCATATCATCGGCCATTTGTTCAATGCTGTGATATTATATTTGGTGCAAGAAGATACAGCACATGTCATGTTTTTACAACAGACCAGACTCATTTAGAAACCAAAACATCATCTAAGTTCAGTTTCTGTTTAAACAGCTGTAAAGGTTTTTATGGCTGTTTGTGCTCTTTGACCCAGAAACTTACAATACAATTTCTACCTTCCCCTCTGTTTAGATGTGAATGAATGTGACATGGGTGCCCCCTGCTCTCAGAGGTGTTACAACACGTACGGCACCTTCCTCTGTCGCTGTGACCAGGGCTACGAGCTGGGGCCTGATGGCTTTGCTTGTAACGGTGAGAGACCCTCTCTGTCTGTAAAGAAGGATTAAGACTAATCTTTTTTTTATGCTAATCTGCTCTGTGTTCTGCTCTTGTTCTACCTTCACAGATATCGATGAGTGCAGCTACTCCAGCTACCTGTGCCAGTACCAGTGTGTCAATGAGCCCGGGAAGTTCTCCTGCGTGTGCCCAGACGGATACCAGCTGCTTGGCACCAGACTCTGCCAGGGTTAGCACGCCCGCCTCCATTTCCGCCCAAATCCCACACCTACCTCTCTGTGCTCTAAGAGTCACAAACGCTGCTCTGAGTCAATACCTGTTCATTCTTTAGAGCAGCTCTATTCTGGTCTGATCCAACATCATGAGCTGTTTTTGTCCTGCAGATATAAACGAATGTGAAACAGGCGAACATCAGTGCACCGACGCGCAGACCTGTGTGAATATCCACGGACGATACCAGTGTGTGGACGCCAACCGCTGCCAAGACCCCTACGTACAAGTGTCTGAGAAGTGAGTGACAGCTTGTGAAACGCACACTTTCACACACCTTTCCCCAATAACATGAACATGGCCTCAGCTCCAGAGTATAATCACCCCCTGTGTTGACTGTGGCTCAAACTGCAAGATTACCTCAATTACTTTTTCCACACACGAGTCCAACTTTTCTTTTAAGCACGCTCCAGTGCAATAAGAAAACTATTACAGTGTGAACAAGTGTTGGATTGGGAACAGGTGTGGGTGATTAGTAACAAATCCCACATGATTGGCTGATATAAAATGTGTCTTAGAAAAACATGAGGGAAAAAAAAGGCTACTGTTCAGTGTTTGTTTAGACTTTAGGAGAACTTTCCTCGCGGTCATATTACTCCCTCTGCTGGCTGATTGATGAACTACTATTAATGTTTCCTGCACCAAATATTCTCTTAATGTACTTAAAGTGGATTCTTACCCCGTTTCCTCCTCTGTCCAGCCGCTGTGTGTGTCCCGTCAACAAGCCCGCCTGTCGAGAGCTGCCCTTCTCCATCGTCCACCGCTACATGAGCATCACCTCGGAGCGCTCCGTCCCCTCAGACATCTTCCAGATTCAGGCCACCAGCGTCTCTCCGGGGGCTTACAACACCTTCCGCATCCGCTCTGGTGATGAAAACGGAGACTTCTACATCAGAGTAAGACCTGTTGTTTACTTAAATCCTGTAATCACAACCAGGAAGTATGTTTTATTTTTAGTTTAAAGTGCACTGACTGGGTTAGATCTGACAAACACTGACTTCCTGGTGAACACAAGCCTTTTTGTCGGGTGTCTCTATCCTGGCTAAACTTACTTTTCATATCATTGCATCCTAACAAATGAATACCTGATATAATGGCCAAATACACTGATATACTTTTATTTCACCAAAGAATAAATGTGTCTGGTCAGGCTTCCAAAAAAGAGCTGATTCAAGCAGAGCTTTGGTCTCACAAGAAGCTGTAGGTGTTGCTGTTCAGGCTGCTTATTAAGAGAACTTTAAAGTGTTCTGAAAACCTGTTGATTCCCGTCTTTTACTAACATTCATAGCTCTGCCCAACGTACCACTACTTTGTCTCTTATCAGGTCTTGTCAACAATCAAATTGAGCCATTTTATTAAAGTAATAATCTCAAAGATTTTCATTTAAATAAATGTCTGTTAAGTCACTATCTATCGCCGAATGAGGTAGCACAATGCTGAACCTATGGCCCATTGATGAAAGCCTTTGCATTTGCAGTATATCGTATTATTACAGACTGGTAGTCTGGTGCGACTTTCACAGAAAAAATCACAAGCGGCGCCCAGTTAGTGACGCGTTTTCCATCAGCCAGCAGTGGTTGGTCTGCCAGAGAGGGTAGGCGGAGCTAAGAGGCTTCTTCTCCGGTCTCTGCAAGTGTTGCGAGTAAACAGTAATCTACTATGGCTGAATGAACAAAGAAAAGATCGATGACTAGAGAATGAAGAGAACGAAACTGAGATCTTCGAGATTACCACTTTAAATAAAATGCGTTTTCTTTTTTTTCTAAATAGGGAGCTCAGAGGATAAAGTCAACTTTCTATCTTACTTTCTTAATACGTTATACTAAAATAGGGTCATAAATTATGGCACACATTTTTTAACATCTCCTTTTTCACTTTCTCCCCTTACATGTAAGTTTTAATTCACCTCCAGGTCTGAACAAAGCTCTGCTCCCTGCTTTATATTGAAAATACTAAAAAGGGTAAGGCCCTGATAAATGAGTCGGTGGTGTTCGACAGCAATGTGTAATGTTCAGGTCTGATTTAAAACAGTAGATGGCGTGCTGAGCCGTGTTCAAATTATGAAATGTGGAATATTCTAAATTTGGTCAGAAATGTCAACATTAACAACAGCACTGTTGTGTTTTATGACACTACGGACAAATCATTTAGTTTACATCTGAGAAAACACAGCACAGTCTGCAGTACCTGTTAACTTTAACATCTGTGAGGTATTTTTTAAAAATGTATCAAGATTTAAAAGTTAAAGCCCTCTTGACTACGTTATTAGCCATCTTCTCATGTCTGTGCAGGCATGTGCAGGCTGTGTCTCGTTTCCTCTTCTGTTCTCTTTATTTCACTGCACATTTTAGGTAGGGACAACTATCCTTTTAACTCTCTTGTTGACAAGAGTCTTGTTAAAACAATAGTTGAACAAAAGAAAATATTTTTTGCTTTTACCTGAGAATTAGATACGAGTAATATGTCTTTATGCTACGCTAAGATAGAGCCATCTCATCACAGCATACAGTGTTGAAGAGTACGAGTAAAATACATGGTGATATGTTTGTCTAAGAGTGGTAGAGGTGCTGCTAGGTCAGTTTTTGTTAGCTTTAAGCAGAGCCAGGCTAGCTGTTCCCCCCTTTCAAGCCTTTAAGGTAAGCTAACCACTGGCTGTAGCCTAATATTTAATGTACACACATCAGAGTGGCATTAATCCTCTTATCTAACTCTGGACTAGAAAGTTGTGTGCAGGGCCATTAAGCTACCTCCTGTAACTGCTGTAGAAACGTGCTCAGTCATGTTTGTTTTGTCTGTTTCCAGCAAATCAATAATATCAGCGCCATGCTGGTGCTGGCCCGCGCTGTGTCCGGGCCCAGAGAGTACACGTTGGACCTGGAGATGGTGTCAGTCAACCCTCTGCTCAGCTACCAGGGCAGCTACCAGAGCAGCTCCGCCCTCAGACTCTCCATCTATGTCGGGCCGTACACCTTTTAAAGAAGAAGAAGAAGAAGAAGAGAGGAGGGACACAGAGAAAGATGCAAAAAAAGGAAAGAATGAAGCTGTAAAACAAAATGCAAGTTCAACCAGTCACTGTGATGTTACACGTTTAGCTTTTTGTACTTCCAAGAAAAGCCACACATTTCTATCAGCCCACCTTTTTATATTTGAAGTTTAATATGCACACAGTACATGCACAGACATTGTAGCACAGATAAATAACAGCCTTAGAACAATGAGCTCATTAAAGTGTTCCCTTTGTGTTTAACATGTCAGGTTTTGTTAGCGTGTTTTCTCCTCTGTTAGCATCACTCTGTGGTCAGTCTGCTTCTCTTCTCCGCCTCTGTTCTGGGTGATATCAGATCTGTGCGACATGTTTCCAGGTGCAGTGATTCATGCCCGGCATCAGCACATTAATCTGTTTTCACCGGTTTACATCCTTATCTTCGGTTCCGCTCTGTTTGTCACTTTATTCTCGTCGGCTCGGTTTCCTGTTGACAGACGTGATTCAGTAACCACTCAGATCAGACCTCAGCTTCCCGCTCCTCCTCCTCCACCGTTCACTCCTTTTGTCTGAGCTCTCCATCTCTGCCTTTTGTAGGTTTGTCACATTGCTGATTGTGTTGTTTTTTTTAAGATTTAAGATTTAAACCCGAATAAACAATATACCTTTTAGTCTGTGCACAGTGTCATTCTTATGGGTCCTCTCATTGTGCTCTATCCATACATCTGGGAGCTATTATGTTCTTAAGAGCTCGGACAATCAGTTGTTTTATCATACTTTACCTATAACTCGGGCTGCGCGGTGGTGCAGTGTCGCCTCACAGCTAAAAGGTTCCTGGTTTGAATCCTGGTTCAGACGTAGTGGGCCTTTCTGTGTGGAGTTTGCATGTTCCCCCCGTGCGTGTGTGGGTTCCCTCCGGGTACTCCGGCTTCCTCCCACAGTCCTAAGACATGCTCGTTAGGTTCATTGGTGATTCTAAATTGCCGGTAGGTGTGAGTGTGAAAGGTTGTCTGTCTCTATGTGTCAGCCCTGTGATTGACAGGCGATCAGTTCAGGGTGTACCCCGCCTCTCGTCCAATCACAGCTGGGATAGGCTCCAGCCCCCCCAGCGGCCCTGAACAGGATTAGCAGTATAGATAATGGGATGGATGATTTGCAACTATTCTGATATCAATCAATCGTTTATCTAAAAGTGAAATACATGAGTAGACTCCAGTAGTTGGCTGCTTTTCTCTCTTGCTGTAATTAAGGAGGTCTTAGACCTTAAAAAAGCTTCCAGACTAAATAAGTTTGAGCTTTGGCAGATTGAAATTATATTTTATGAGTTGTTTTTTTAAATGCTTTCGACAGAATTAGGACATAAAATAGATATAAACACAACCTGTACGTGCAGTAAGCCTAAATACTGTGTGTATGGAGTGCTTAGCTCTCCAGCCATCACTGCTCATCGGTATAATATCCCTCGCTCTTTGTTATGTAAGAAAAGAAGTGGTTTGAATATGAAGTCGTGTCAGAGGAAGTCTACAGGGGGAATTGGTGATTCGTTGGGTTCCAGCGTCCCAGAACCGCCCCCCTCTCTCAGCACCCACACACGAGGCACAGCCCTGCTTACAAAATATATCTGCTTCTTTCTGTATCATCATCCGCTCAAAAGCAGCAGCTGCAACTTCGTGATTTCTGCCCTGCATTGCTCTCCATCACAGCCTGGAGTCTCTCCGCTGAACAGCAACGTACAAAACAGAACAATCATCACCATGTTTAGATTTCTCGTCTTCACTGATAATCTGAAAGAGTTTTATTTCTGCATCACGACGAGGACGATTGAACCTCGTTCATAACCTAAATCAGAGAGGGAAATCAGCATGACTGCAGCACTGCAGCCTTCTGTCTCTTCTTACTGTCACAGCTCCTCACTTTGTGCTCACTGATCCTCCTGACCCACAAAAAGAAGCAAAGGAGAAAAGAGAGAGAGTGGGAGAAAAAGAGAGAGGGGAAAGCCCTTATTTCACAGTCCACTGCTGCTTGCTCCGCCCAGTCCTACACACAAACACACAAACACAGCACACACACCTCCCATCTGTCCTCACTAGGGGGTGATGACTCACACACACAGGCCTGTTTTATGTAATCGGAGCAGACAGCGCGCAGCCAGCAGGGGGCAGCACATCACACAGATCTCCCCTCTCAGCAGCAGGCCAGGAATAGCAACAACCTGAGGAGAGAGTGTTGGTTTTATAACCTAATTGACTAGTGAGCCTACATTTTCTCCTGTTTTCCATGAACTCATACACCTGTGGGAGGAAAAAGTGAGGGCAACTTTACTTTTCACAAATAATGAACAATGCAGCGACTGAAGCACACGGAGACTTTCCAAGCTCCGAAATGTGTCGTGGCACAGACTCTGCCTTGCATAACTTGGCTTCTTGTGATAATGGAGAACAAAGATGACAGAGGCTGGTGATGGAGGGAAAGAGTGCACTAGGGTAGGAGATGTGTGTTAGAGGAGAGTAGTGATCCCCTGGCATTTCCTGTTGGCATTCAGACACAAAAAAGACCGACCTGACTGAAGCAGAACAGGACATTGGTTGGATTTCTGACATGGTACAGAGAAGGGGGCTTCATCCGCGAAAAATGGAGACTCAAAACTGGTGTTTCAAAACTGACTTTAAAGAGATGTAACCACCAAGAGACGCATCATTACTGCAATGAGATACTAAAAAGAAGACTCAAAAGCAACAAAGAGACACAAAACAACTACTGAGCAAAGTAACACTAACACAAGGAAATGCAAAATGACCTGACTGACACACAAACTGAAAGAAAGCGCAAAATGACCGCAGAGAGACACAAAATGACGACAAAAAGGGACGCAGTGACTAAAAATAGACACAAAACTACTAAAATAGATGCAAAACAACCTGAATGAGACACAAAAAGTCCAAATATAGACGCAAAACGTCATCAAATAAACGTAAACCCGACAAATATAGATGTAAGAAAACCAGAAAGAGTCGCTAAACGTTTGTAGTCAGTTTGTGTGTGTTCAGTCCAGGTGTCCTGCTGGTGTATAAAAGAAGGTGGGGGACCTTAAATGTCACTGTATCAGTGTGCCCACTGTCTCATGATCTGTCCATGGACACTGTATCAGCACAGGGGACACAGAGGAGTGTGTGGAGTAATGAAAATGCTGGATTAAAATAACACTTTATAAACTGTAAGTTTGTGTTTGCATCTAGTGTGTGCGTGTGTGTGCGTGCAGGGTGTGGGTGTTTACACAGGAGAGCATGTGTTTGAAAGTGGCGTTGCCCACACAGACGAGTGGGAGGAGTGTTTGGGGTGGCAGAGGGGAGTGTTGGAGCGCCTGGGCCTGTTTTTTTTCTTATTTGGCACCTTTGCTCGGGTATGATCTCATCTCTGGGCAGGCCGTGCCCTGCAGGCCGCAGTGGGGGACGGCGTGGTACCGGAAGCGGAGAAACGAAGGTCCAATGTAGGGCAGAGTGCATCATCACTTCTTCTGTACGAGAGATCAAACATGGAGGACAGAAAAGACACCTTTACACGTCGTATTTGCTGTTCTGTCCCTCAGTTTGAGACATGGAGCAGCCATCTGTTCTTAAGGTGTAACGCTTTGATCTGCTCCCCCTGCATTACGCAAAGCCCTCATGCCCCTCTCCCCCTTCCACTCCACCACAATGCAGGTATTATATTTATGAATGAAGAGCGAGCTGGAGTGTCATTTCCATCCACCCACAGCCCCCGAGCTCTGAGATTAGTCCATTAATGAAGAGCGGGCAGTGGAATCTGTAGGACATCAAAAACAGGCTGCACAATACAAAGAGGGAGGGTGATTAGTGAGTGTAAATTAGTGAGGGCATGAGGCAGGAAATAGCTCACTCTCCTGGATATAGATGTATGGAGAGAGGTGAGGGACAATTACACAATACTACATAAATAATCACATCAAGGACACATAGAAAAAACAAGAACCCCTGATTCTGTATCCAATGCTTACTGGCTTTATCAGACCTGTTATAACAAGATTTGTGTTGGAAATATTCATAATAAAAATAATAAATCATTATAAAAAATAATAATAGGATTATAGAATCAAACTTCACGCCTTGTATAACATGTAATATTGGATGTAGACAACGTTTTTACTGGGGGTATGTGAGACTAAAATCCTCTTGGACAGTGACTCCTAAGTTTATCTGTACCAGAAGAGTTACGTCTGCAGTTGTCATTGGCTAATTGGAAGGATAGCGATAGATCAGTTACGTAGATAATTTAGGTGTCAAAGGCCACATGATAGCTATACATTAGACAAACAAAGAGGGCTAGACACCTCTGTCATAAAACCAACAGGGGAATGTTATAGTTTGTACTTCTAGTAATGGTAGATACCCACAGCCTAAAGCTAATACAGTATAATAACCTGCACTTAATAAAAAAAACGTTTGTGCTTTTAGCTAAATGCTAACAACAACACACTAACTCGTGCCTAATGACAATGGGAGCATATTAATGGGTTGTCTTCAGAAATGTATGATATACGTCAAATTCCCTGCATAAGATTCTTTTTCATGACTTCACACATTGATGCAGTGATTGAGAAGATGTTTTTTTCTCACCAATTGAACTCTGAGAACATGTGGATGTCGCCCTGCTAATGCTAACATGTTGATGCTCCACAGATTACTTCAGCCTTGCTAACATTTACTAATTAGCACAAACAAAGTAGGCCTACAGCAGAGGCTGATGGGAAGTGTTGCAGGAATGAAGAAAGTGTTTGACAAGTTCAAACTTTGACCTGATAGAAGCACAATGTCGTTGCTAAGGCTGTTGCTGTTTAAATAGAAAAACATCACTAATGCACCGCTGGTTAAACTTCAATACTGATTTGTTTGTACATTGTGTCAATCAATCTCGGCGTGCGGCTGTTGCTTATCTAGCACTGCTTATCATACTGACAGGACCTGCTGCGTAACGTCAGGTAGGCTAGCTGTCATGCCATTTTTATGTTTAAATTATATTGGTCTCAAGATACTTCTGGGCCTATCTTGTTTTTGTTAAAACGACTTCCAGTCAATATTTCTTTTTCTGCGTGCTGCATTGTTTACAAAAAAGAAAGCGTTTTTCCTGGCATTTACTTTAATCAACGGGTCTTACCTTTGTCGAAATAACAACATCATTATGCAGATTTGTAAAAAAAAAAAAAAAAATGAAGCTTTATCAGGTCTGTCCTCAAGAGGAGAAGGAAACTACTTTTAAAATGCTCGTTTCTTGAACGGAGGTCGCAGCGATCATTTCTGATGCGTTCGAGGAGGTCGGGAAATCTGAACGCTAAACGGCTTCGTGACACAGCGTCAAGGGAATTTATCTCCTGTTGAATTTTTGATCTAGAGCAGATTGTTACCTGAACCTACATGCAGGTGTCTGTTTATAGAGATTAGTAAGAAGGTAAATCGTTGTCAGATGACGCTGATTGGATCCGTCTGCTTTTGCTCTCCACACAGACTGTTTTTCCTGCATATCCAGCAGCCTGCTGATACGTGATGGGTCAATATTACTACTAGCGCAGTACAAAACCACAGAACATGCCGTCCCTAAAATCCACTGTGTTCTATTACACCAATGCAATCCTTGTGTTTTGTGCTCGGTACCCAATAGGTATGAGATTTGGTATTGGCATGGAAAAGGGTGTATTATAAGATCTCTAGATGGCGCTACATTAACGTAATACATTCTTGAGGGGGCATTTTATGTTAGTCTGTCCAATAGTTGCTGAGATATTTTAATCAAAATCACAAAGGTCAATCTGCCAGTAGAACAACAGGAAATGTCAAGAATCCAAAGTCGTTCTTGTTCTTCGTATTTCAGCGAGGAGGAAAACAGGATGCGTTTGAGTTAAATGAACAAGGACTCAAATGTTTGACTGTCAATCAGGATGAATGTTTCCAAACCTAAAATGTTTTGATTTGATTTTCTGTTATAAATAAATCCTGCAGGAGTTTCTTCTTCTAACTTCATTATCAACATTTGTCAGACCACAAGTGACACAGGAAGCAGCTTACGTGTGACACGCTCCATAAGTCGCCCTCCTGTAATACAGCAGGAATCATCTCTTGTTACTCTGGAAGTAATTCGTTTATCAGTCTGGTCCTGTTACAGGTTCAACTGCTGGGCATGTTCATTACCTCGGGTCACTGTAATCTGCCATAAACAGCTGGGGAATTTAACCAGGTATAACAGAGAGCAGGATGTGAGGTCACATGACTGCAATTAACAACAGTAATTAAACATATGACTGAGCAGGACTCCTTATGTTGAGATTTAGGTGCAAACAAAGCCTGAAGAAGCTGTTGAATAACATCTTTATCTGTGTGTTACATACTGATTTATGTAAGCCTCTAAACCAGACCTTACCCAGCCCTACTCTACCTTCACTTTCTTTACTCGTTGCGTAAATGTGGTTACCAAGAAACGACAACGTGTTGCTATGGCTGTGTGGGTGTTCGGCGGCAAAAGGGACCGATGCTGAAAAGACATTCAGCTGTGAGGAAAATAACAGGAATGAAGGACTGAAAGGTGTGTGAGCGACAGGGAGCAGGAGCTGCAGAGCTATTTTGTGAATCACAAAACACAAGCTGATAGTTAAAGAGACATTTGGGCTCAAATGTGAGCGGCTGAGGATTTTCTGTCCAATAGGATGAAGGAAAATCTCACTATGGATTCACCGGAGCAGACTGCAGAGTACCTTCATCCTGGGAAATGTCCTCAGATTGTTTACTTAAGTACTAATACTTATTGTCTTTATCCACGTATAATACATTTAAGGCTATTATAGTCCTCATAAGATGCTTATTAACATTTTTACAGTATCAGTGAATATGTTTTAATTTTATAAGCACTTATAAGAAATGCTCATGAACCTTAATTAAGCTTTGTGACTTTGTAATCATTTTTTATAATACGATTACAATCTCGTTTATTGAGTCTTTCTCACTTACATGTTCAGCTTCTGTCAAACCTTTTTTAAGCCTTTAACGTTTTATTGATCATAAAAACAACCTTACTATTTATAGGTCTGTGAAGGTTCTCAGTCATCCAGGTCATGGTTATTCGAAGCTTAATCCAAAAGGCAACTGGACATGGTTGTCTCGAACGAGATCCTAGCAGCTAGAAGAAAAAAAGGTTATCAATTTCCTCCAACTAGAAACAAAATAACAAAAGGACAATATAAACGTCAGAACACACTCAACCAAGTTCAGCTGCCTTTTGGATGAAGCTTCGAAATGACCATTACTATATTAGCATTGATTATCATCTGGAAAACATACATGTAGTCAAGGTTAAAGTAATGTCAACAAACTTGCACATTGATACGTAATGTAACAAAAACATGGCCTCAAATAGACTTAAGTCCGTTTTTAAGTATTGCATTCACTTTAATTGTTATGATGTGATTAGTGACATGTTATCACATTTGTTAAGAGCAGGCTATCTTTGAAAATATACAATTTACATCGATTTTCAAAGAAACTGCCCTACACACAGGTCTGTATGTGACTGTCACAGCCGTAGAGAGAGAGAGTTGCAACATTGCAATGGCGGATCATGGAGCATATTGGACCTCCACTGACGCGACTCTCTGTCTATACATCTCTGGATACTTTGTTCAGGGAGAAGGCGGGGCTGCTCCTCCGCTGCTCCTCCGCTGTCCTCATCTACGTCCGCAGCGCGCACCTGCTTTCCAACACGTCGTCATCGGCCTCATAAGGACCGTCCTTGTAACACATGGAGCAACAAAAGCTCACATTGACCTGATGGGGTCAGCCACATGCGAGGTTTTGACCTAGTTTTGTTTAACTTAAAAAGGCCGTCTTAATGCTGCCATATACATGAAAATGTTGAAAAGCTGAAAATGTGCAAATCTCAAATATTGTTTTCTTATGTGTTTGTAAAATCAGATTTTATCACCTTTGACAGCCTGTAGCTTTTATAGTAGACAGAGGAGCTACAAACCACATAGTCAACTGTTACATGCTTAGAGTTAGTTTAACTATCTTAGATTTATTTAGCTTTTTTTCTTTTGCTTTATCAGCATTATACAGACTTTTTTTAAACCAAGCTTTTTACAAAAGAGACCCATTTTATTTGAAAAACTCGTTATTAGTTAACTCAGTGTAGTTGATGCATCTAAAGTGAGAATTATAAGGCTAACTTTTATGTTGTAAATGGAGCTGCTGTGATGCTAACGACATTTCAGTTTTGGTCTGATAATAATGTATGACCTCTCAATGTATGAATTATTATACACAGCAAAGGTCACAGGTTAAAACCAGTGATGTTGTAGTAATGTGGAACACCTCAACTATCCAAGGTGCTCTGATACACTTGATAACAGCGACCTGCTTTTTGTCGCTCCACACTCTGGAACACATGGGGTCATGGTTGATAAGTGGCAATATATCCAAACATACTTATTATACAAACTCCTGATTTATTGTTTTGTTAAATGAACCATTATAATGATTCTAATAATATATAATAAAAGGCTGCTTCCCTGGAAACTAGGCTGCTCTCTAACCTGTTACCTGTCCTCCACCCTGTTGACGCCATGCGCGTCCTGTTTGTGTTTAAATGTATTTTCGGAGCTCTAAAGATAGAAAGCTGACCTGAATGCAGCCACAACGGACAAGTAATTGACCCGGTCCATTCATGAATCAGGCCGCAGTGAATGAAGCAGTAAATTGCTCGGGACAGCAGACGACAGAAGAGGAGAACAAAATGATGTGAACTATAATTGTCGTTATGTGAAGGGAGACATGTGACCGCTGTCAAAACGTCCGGTCAATAGAGGTTTATTTTGAGCGAGGACAGGGACGGAAAGGAGGACGATCGGATCGAGCGTAAGAAAAGAACCAGGTACACATGTGATGTGAAGCCATTCAGCACATCTGTTCCTCCTTCACTGTCATCAGCCCACTCTCTGCTGCCGTTACACAACACCTCCTATACCTGCTCCTCTTATAACATATGTGTGGATTAAACACCTCAAACTGAGCACTAAAGCTAAATGTAACACACGTCCACGTACCAGGTCTTAAACAGTCTCAATCTTTTCATCCGTTATCGACCTTTTGTGTTCAAACGGCGCTTAATGGACACACAGAGATAAAGCGGGAGAGAGGAGGTAGAGAGGAGGGAGTCTCAATGAAAGATCTGCTGCTAGGAGGTCTCTCGTGATGTAACACATCTACATCACGTCGTCATGGCAACCCCGCATCAGCACCAACTTAACTGTGGGGAGAAAGAGTCAGAGTCTGTGCCGGTATGTAACAGTTACAGTACTATAGGAGGGGAAAGGTGTGTCCACAACCAGAAAAAAGGGTACAAATTTCATATACAAAGACTTTATTATAAAATGAATAAATTCCCCCTCAGAAAAAACAGGTATTTCTTGTATTCAAATCCAAGAGAGAAGCTTATTTACCCTGATACAACACATTTTTAACCTCTTACAGTATAATAAAGCCTCTTTGGTGGCCCCCGTCCTTATAAGGAACAACTTGGCTGTTCAGCCTCTTATTGTCCCGTGTTCTCCTCTCAGTCTAAGTATAATCCAGAGACCTTGGAACTAAACTAAAGAGCTCGAGTGAAAAACTTCTGCCCCTGTTCAGTGGCCTGGCTGCTAAAAATAACCAGGATATTGAAAAGCGAAGAGAAAAGGCACAAGGCTACTGGCTAACAAAGCCAAACAGAGAGAAGGAGGCAGGGAGGGATGGATGAAGGCGGGAGGAGAGGAGCGGGAGTGTGGGTGGAGCTGCGCGTGGGTGTGTGTGTGTGGTTCATATTCACAGGTTGAGTCGACAGAGCAGACAGAGTGTAATGTGGTCAGGAGAAGAAGATACTGAAAGATTAAAGATGAACTGATATCACATTTGCTCCGACTCTTTAACTCTGGATGTAAAGTTACCTAAACTGTGTTTATTAGGTTTCCATCCAGCCTCAGTTCACAGCTAGTACTAGTTAAATCCTGTTTTCTGAGTCTTTGTCACGAGACAGATGTTATATATTCACACGACTGAGGAGGAGCAGAGGTCCACCTGTTGAATACGTTTTAAAAGTTCTCAATCCTCTTCTTTCTTTCCCCCTCTTTTTCTATCCATCACTGTAGTGTGCACTTTTAGAAATAACCCCCCTTCACTCCCCGAACACAAAACCAGAGAAGCAAACTAATGTTGATCCTTTCCTCAAAGTGACCCTGTCTGAAATATCATCATAAAACCGTCTCTGCATTCATCTCTTCATCCTCACCTGTATTGGACTTCACTTTGTTGTAGAAATAATATTTAATCTAAGTTTTCTCTCGATGTCCGGATGTCATAATGTAAACATGCTGAGAGCAAACGATGCTTTGAGTGTCCTGGTGAGCTAGCTGTTAAAACACTTCCTACATGACAGCTTCCTGCTTCAGATCCAGAAACACTGTTGGTGTCACACCTCCATCTTTCCCCCCGTTTACTGTCTGTATCTTCTTTGTTCCACTAGATTAAAATCTAAATCGATCGTGGTCGATTGAGAGAATTTTTTTCTGGTTTCACATGTTATTTCTTGTCTATGTATTTTAATTGTGGCATTCATATTTAAATCACCATAGATCCACATCTCAGCATTTAATCTATAATGCACATATTGACATTTTTCTTACTTCTTTTATAATGCCATATATTTCTCAATGCTTTCTCTGTGTCAGAGCAACTGTATCCCCCCGGGGATTAATAAAGTATTTCTGATTGTTGGTCAGAAACTTTGTTAAATGTTCTGCTGCCTGTCTCGACCAGGCGATGGCTGAAAAAGAGATTTTTAATCTCAAGAGATTTCTTTTCCGGGTTAAAATATAACAAATGAAATTAAAAAAAGGGAAATGCCATAAAAATAACCTTTAATCTGATTTACTAACAGTATCGTTCTATAAAAAGCACAGTATGACGGCAAGAATTAAATCTGTTCCATTTTTACTAAAACACATCCTAACTTTGATTTTGAAGGACAATTGCTTGATATGTTTCGTTCGTATGTTTTGTTTGTATTGAGATTTACTTTATTTTTAAAGTGTGTTTAATGAACATTGTTAGCCAGAGTGAAACAAAGCAACAGATGTTTCTGCAGCATGTTGAACGCCTAGCTGAAACTCTCAGCCTCGTTTTCATGGTCTGCTTTTAAATGCAGGTAAAACTGCTCACTCTGTCTTTTATTACGCCATAATTCAGAGTAACACTAATGTCCATCTTTCAGCTCCACAGTCCCCCTCTGCCTCTCTGTCCCTAAAATTTCTCTCCTAAATCTCTCCTCTCCTCTTTACTCCTCACCCTCTCTCTCTCTCTCGCCCGCTTCCATGCAGGAGTGGGAGGTGTTGCTAGGCGACAGATTAGCTCCTTCCTTTCAAGAAGCAGATCGAGACCTCGACTCTGAGTGTAAAAATAAACAGAAGAAAAGAAAAGAGCGTCTTAGAGGGAAAAAGGACAAGTATCTCTCACCTCTGGAATAAGACCCCCCTCTCCTTCTGCACGCTGCACCCTGAAGGGCTCCAAAGATAACGCTCTTATTTACATGTGAGATGATGAACACACGGTCTAAAGTCATCATGGGCAAAAGTGTTGACATTTAATCTGTGAGAAGCCTGAATAAGTCACTCTGATGACTGTCCGCTCTGTTCTGTGATGAGGTGAGTCAGGAGGGGCACGCTGCTCGTCCGGCATCCACACCTTCAGTCTGCCAACGACCCGAGCTGCCAAAGTCACACCTGTTGGAGACTCTGTGTGTGTGTGTGTGTGTGTGTGTGTGTGTGTGTGTGTGTGTGTGTGTGTGTGTGTGTGTGTGTGTGCAAAGAGAGACCCAGAATAGTCCTGTGTTTTGTACATCTGAGCATGTGTGTATGTCAGTGACAGAGTGTAAGTGTCTGTGAATGAGTGTGTAACCCTGTGAATTACTGATAAAGATAGGGTGTGAGTGACAGAGTGAATCTGAGAGGTTGATCAAGGTAGTGTGTGGGTGAATGAGTGTGAATAAATGGACAGAGAGAAAGTGAATGATTGTGTGAGTGAATGAGAGAAATGTGCAGAAGTGATTAAATTAAGAGATGTATAAAAAGGCGGATGAGAGAGCTAGCGACAGATGTAACGCCGCTCTTACACACAGCTCAGTGTTGGCTCTACTCGACTCCACTAGCTTCACCCTTGTACCTGAACTTTCTAAACTTTGTTGAAGCAGGAAGCAGCTGCAAGAACTGAACACAGGGTTCTTGACTGAGCGTTACATCAGGCTCTGGGTGGGAAGCTAAATGCAGTCTTTTAGCTGTGTCCCAATTCAGGGGCTGCATCCTTTCGAAGGACGTATTTGAAGGCCAATTGCGTCACAGCGGCGCATCAAAGGCTGTCCCATTTCAAAGGCTCCTTCAGATGCGTCCGACAAATGCGTCCTCCTTTTCCCGGGGCCACTAAGGATCCATAGGGTGCGTCTTTCGCTGCCCAACGTATCTCAAGATTCATTGCGCGCCAATTCAAAGGAAAGGAGGAGGAGATGATGGACTCTTAGACGGCTGAGGAATAAACTTTTAAATGTAAAAATGTTTGGTTTCAACTTAATTGAATAGCAAGAGATTAGGTTAAGTAACGGGACGTTAGTTATGATAGCTGGTTAGCCATCTAGCTACCTGTTACTAGACGGCAGGAGCGGCGTTTGGTGACGCAAGGCAAAGGGCGGGCACAGCTGGTGACGCAAACAGGAAATCCTCCAGAGCCCAGACTGTCTCATTTCAGTTCTGCCTTATAGCTACGAATAACTCATCCTTCGCAGACCGTGTCCTTCAAAGGATGCGGCCCCTGAATTGAGACACAAGTATTAAACTTTAACGCTAGCATTCAGCTAGCTAGGAAGAGGCTGAAGTGCTTATATAACTGTTGATAGTGTTAAACAATACATGGTGTAAAATCCTAGCTAATGTAATGTCAGCCACAAATTTTCTTCCTGGCTGATGTGATGTTAGCTAGCAAACATAACGTTAGCTAGGAAGTGGTTTAAAGCTAATATTAGCTGTTGTCTAACAGTAGCTAACAGGTTATCAAATATGTTATTTAACTTGAAATACGGCCTGATGTCCCTCTGGAGTTTACATTTTCATTCATTTGTCAGGTGCTCATTAATCGATAGCGGTGCAACACAGCAGTACGACACGATAACAGCATTTGAGCTTAACGCCCTGTATGAGATGGCCACCGTGTGAATACGGTGAATATGCAGGAACTTTACATCACGTAACGTTTAAATAAATACGTAAATGTGTATTTTCAGATCTTTTATTCTTCTTTATGCAAAGTCGCCGACAACTCAGCCAAATGATCAAGTGGTGCAAAGATCTGACCAAAAACAGGCAAAAGATAAACATGACGCGAGTTACTGAATGAAATGTTCAATGAACTAAAGTGAAAGGATGATGGTGTGAGGGCTTGAGTGAGTGAGTACGTGAAAGAGTGGATGTGTGTCTAAGAGAGCTAATGAGAAATCTGTGAACGAATGAAGGGGTCACCGACGGAATGACTCAGTGAGTGAGGGGTTAAATTGCACGATTGAGTGAGTGTGATGGTGTTTTTAGATTTTTCTTCTTGCATCATCATCTAAAAAAATTAGCTTTGGTTTATAGGCTCTGAGTGTGCGTCTTTGGTGTCTCTGTATTGGAACGAAGACATGAAGACCACCTCTCTCTGCAGAGATCAAGATCTGCCGAGCGTCTTCATTCGTCCTGGAAGTGAGAGAAAAAAAAGATGCAACTTCTTTTATTAGTATTTTTCTCTTTTTATAGTTCGGGTTTGAACGTTGCGTCACATGAAGATATGTATTTGTGGCCATAAGATTAATAAAAAGGTAAAGTTAGTTAAGGTTTTGTTCGTCCTATTTCTCTGTGAACCAGCAGTGATAAGCGTTTAGAATAACTACAGGGAAACATCCTTCAGTCAAGCTGAAGGTCTTGTTTGTATCTAGGTTATAGAGAGACATCAGTGTTAAATAGAGACACACAGTTTTTTGAACCAGTTAAAAACATCTCACAGTGGGTTTAATGAGCCGGGATGAGTCAACAGTAAAGAGGGTTATAAGAGTAAATGAGCCTCCACATGAATATTGAGACAAACAGGAGGTTCTGGCACAAAGACGGTCGACTAATTGGATTCATTTGAGTCCATTTGCTGTCAGGGAGACGAGGCACTCGTCCCTGCGACCCCTCGCTCTTCACCCTTCCGCCTCTCCACAGCCATGTTGTTCCTTCCACCCACCTTTGAGACCAACACAAACCTGTCCCATAATAGCAGGATTATCATGACAACCGCAACAATGGTGGCGCTCGAGACAAGAGAGTGTGTGTGGGACATCGGGACGGCTTAAGTACCTACGAGACCGAGAGAGGGAAAAACAAACAACTCTGAGTGTTTTTGTCCTGGGAGCTCCTGCATAAATCAATGTGCTGTTCCTGCCCAGAGAAGATCTGCCAGGCCTGGTTTTATTTTTTAAGTCAATCTCTGAAAACACAACAGCTACAAGAAAGTGATGTGTGCTGAGTCACAAATCCAGAGATCAGATCATATGTGCAGCAGAGGACTCAGCGGGGAATCAGGCGCTCTAACATCATCCTGCAAACCAGCGATCAGTTGGGAGATGCTCCGATTGTTTATGAGTGCAAAACACTGTGCATACATACTTTTCACAAGTAATAAAAAACATCCTGTTTGCAGTGTGTATTTATGAGAATAACTCTCTTAATACTCTGTTTCTTTATTCTTTATGAATGTAATTTGGTTGACGGTGACAGCAGACGAGGTCAGATGTTTGTACATACGTCATCTTTGGACAATTAGACTCCTTCTGTATTAAAGATTGTTGTCGGTCATTTATAACTGTAATGATGACCAGTGTGAGACAAGGCCACAGACTTAATGATGCAGCAGACTTAAATGTGTCTGTTGAATTTAATGTTTCTCTTTGTTTTGTGTCTGTTGATGAATGTGAACATTTAAAGATCATTAATGACCCCAACATGCAGAGAAGAGGAACACTTACAACTTGTGTAGAACAGTTTGTTCTCGTGTGGCTGCTGTAGAAACGGAAACTTCAAACACTTTGGGTTCGCATTACATCCTCAGACAACTGAAAATCTGACTTAGTCTGGACTCTCTCAGTTTTGGATTTCCAAGGGATCTTTTCAACAGGCCTTTTTCTCCTCAGCATGTGGAGGAGACTTGGTATCCAACAGAACCTCTGTCAACTTTTCCCTTCCCTGTTAGACTTAGATGTATACTATAGGTAGACTTAAATATATTAAAAAGAAACAACATTTTGAAGATGGTGAAAATGTTGCTGGTGGAGCTGTTAGAGTGACACTCGATTCCCTGACTGTGAGGAAGCTGCTCAGGCAACATAGCACAGTACACAGAGCAATATATACACAGTGCTGCACCTGCTCCGATGGAACCAACATCAACATGTTTCCTTTTGTCAAACTTGTCCGACCCGGCCACAGGAACTAAGGGAGGGGCAGATCTGGGAGGGGTCAATTGGAGTAATGTAGAACTGATACACACACAGCTGTCAGATATATACCAGTGCAAACAATACGTGAGCTCTTAGATTCTTCTGTTCTCAGACTAACTAACCATGACGGATGGATTGTTTTGTAAACAAGAGAAATGAAGGCGAGGAAAGGAAATGGCATAATGCAGGGTGAGTCTGAGAGAGAGAAGTGGTGTGAATCGATACAACAAAAAAACCTTTTTACAGCAGCAATTTAATCCAAAGTCATTACCAGCCGTCCGCTTGTTTACAGTAAATGTTAGAAATAACCAGCAAACAGGAGGTCAAACTGGATAAACATCACTGAAACATCAGAAAGTGGCAACGTTTCCTGAGCTCAGGGGGAAAAAATGTGATGGAAGAAAACAGGAACACGACAGCAACATGACCCACTGTAATGACACTGAACAGTTATGATAACAAGAATCTTTCTGTGAGACAAACCTGAAGACATCAGGCTGATCAGACGAGGTACAGAGACTACTTTTTGGAAACCTTGAGTTTGGAGGTCATGGGTCATCTTCTCACCCTGCTGGCAGTGAGAAAGAGCAGGTTTAAGACACGTCTGCATCGGCTTCATCTTTAAATCGGGAGATTAAGTCCTCTTCTGTGGCAGTCTTTGAGCGCATCATGCTCACACAGCGCAAACACAGTCTAGATTAAATAGTAAAACATTCACAGAAGTTTTTCGCCACGTCGGAGAAGACAAAGAGAACACAATGTCACTGCCAACCAACCAGTAACAAATGTTTCAGATATGTCCACATGGCGCTGCTTACTAAGAATAGAGTCAAAGCTGGAGTGTAAAGAGATGGAGGCTGCAACTTACAACTCTTTCCATTGTTATTTCCTTTGTCACCTTTTTTTGCCCAATACATATCTGAGAAAGTGAACGTGTGCATCACCAATTGTTTCCTGTGAAGAACAGTCCGACAACTAAAGTTTACCATCACACAGAAGCAGAAACAGAGAAGTATTAACAGATTATTTAAATGCTGATTCATAATGTTGACTGAGTAGCTCTAATAGATATTTAAGTTGATGTTGATTGATAAAGAAATTAGAATCTTTGAGGTGTTATTGATTGAGTTACGTACATTCTCATTTGCTTTTCCAGTTTTACCCTTTGGACATCCTCACCTGTAGTAAACTCACCTGTGGCACCTTCAGAGGACGAGGAACCAGGAGAAATATCTGGATGATCTTTGGCAGCAGACTCCGGCAGCAGGGCCTCATCAGACCGAGTGAAATGGTGTCTAAAACAAAGAGCATGACCTGTTAAAAAAAGATGTGCTTAACCTCTGTCCATGTACGTCCTCTCTGAGGGAGCTGCACTAATGAATGAGCGTGACGCTGCATCCAGAACAGCCCAAAGGAAACTGATGTCACTGTCCTAACACATGACGGTCCTCTCCTCAGCAGCAGACTGGTGTGTGATGTGTTTCTCTCTGCAGCTCTCATATCATATCACTCCTATCTCTCGTTTCTGCGGCTTTAAGACCATGGATGTGGCTATTTTATAATCAAAAGATTACAAGTGGGGTAAATGTAAATTAAATTAATACCTCTATGTTCATGTCCGTCATTCTTCTCTGCTCATCTGGTAACATTCTGGTACCTTTGGGTCATTAGCAAACAGGAACCAGTGATGGATGTAAAACTACAGAAGAGGAAGCAGAGCAGGCTGAGTCATCCAGTAAGAAAGCCAAAGAAATATGAGACAAAAACAGACCTCAAAGGAGAAGACCCACAAGCACCCGGGCGAGAAAATACAGAACCAAAAGTAGACACACACACACACACACACACACAGAGGGACTGAAACACCCGGCTGAAGGTCCCTAACAAAAAGCAGGATGATTCATCAATGAGATATTCTCTGCATATTAAAAAAGAAAACAGTGCAGCAAAGTAATCAATAGATTTTAACAAATGGGCTTTGTAATGTTGGCTCTGCATTCATCTGCATTCAGCTGATGCACAAAATAGATCAGGTTCTGTATCTCCTTTAAAAGAGGCACACACACGTATTCTGTCCGGATGTAACAAGAGAGAGAGTGTGTGTGTGTGTGTGTGTGGACAGCGGGGCACAGACCCAGGTGTGTGTAAGTGCCCCACATGTGAAGTACACACTACAGATCTATTTTGGGGCTCTATAAGTGAATCTCCTCTCTATAAATAGGACTGAACTGATGCTGGATGCGGGTGCGCGCGCCTCTCAGTCCTTGCGCGGGTCACCTGTGAGGTCTATTTTTAGATCCAGCGCGGCATACCTCACGTGCGACTGGCGACAGGTTGATTGGGTTGGTTGCGCAATGCTGGCTGCTGTTTGCGCGCGCGTCCAATCATTCATGAATGTCATTCATTAAAATGAGTTCAGTTTTTCATTCAGTTTTTTTTATGGTCGACCTTGTAAGTTTGAAACGAGAGAAGAAAGCGACGACACTGAGTCACACGTCATTTGTTATAAGGGAGTATTTCTGGAATAAGACGCTTACTGCTGTGTGATGGTCAGATACTGGTGTACTGGTCAAACCGGCCAGCTGTTTGTGCTCAGTATGGGTGACTGGTAATGCTAAATGATAAATCACTCAGGATTACTCCAATGTGATCTCAGAAACCTCTTTTTCAGTCGAAAAGCATAAGGTACCTCATACCTCTGGGGGGGAATGATCACAAACTGGCCACTGGGCATGCGCAGCATTAATGTCTAACACTAACAATTTGGAGCTATCGGCATTGTATGTGCATGTTTCTGCATTCATCACTGTCCCAGCTGCTCTGTTAGGTGTCCATTCATAAAAGGCGACGCAGAGATGATGTGAATCAGCCTCAGCATCCCTGTCCGCCTCCATGTAATGTGGGGATCATTCTGCGGTACAGCCGAGCATCATCAGCCTCCCATGTTTAAATGTTGACATTATAATGTAGTCGCACCTAACAAGCACCTGCCGTGTTCACTGACAGCTCTGGACAAACAGGCACTGACGGGTAGCCTGAATCTGCTGCCAGACATATAAACACACAGACCTATTTCGTATGCAGCACAGTCTCCCAATTCCGCCCCCCTCCTTCTCCTCCTCCTGCACCCCCTCCTCCTCCTCCTCCAATACACCGGAGTCCGGTGACTCCGTTTACGTTTTACGCTTGCTCCGCCCCTTACTCGGTTTTGTCCAAATCGGGCTTTTTGCGTCGCCGGAGCTCCCGATTTCTGCCCTACGTCATCACCGAGTAGAGGGAAGAGCTGACGTCGAGGAAGAGTCACCGAAAGGAGAGGGCACGCGAGAGGGAGGGGGGAGAGTTTCACCATTGCAAACACTGATATGAGACACATCGGCCCCCCTTCTTCTCCACCCCCCTCCCTCCCTTTTACGTCGGTGTTGGTGCGTTGGGAGCCCCCCTGCTCCGGCGGAGTCCCAGGCTATATAAGTGACCCGCGAGCAGAGTCCCTCAACCAGATTTACGGGTTCCGGACTTCAGTGCGAGAGACGGCGAACACAGCCGCCGATTCACCTGCACTCCGAGAGGGGGGACACACATCCAGCAGCCGGCCAGCATCCGAGCTGGACGCTGTGGTGGAGCTTAAGCCGACGGAGACAGGACAAGAGGAGGTTTTTTAAACCTTGCTCTGGAAAACACACTATTAATTGAGATGAAAGTCCAATAACAGACCTCAGAGCTTCTTTTCCACTTTTACAACCTGTCTCTTAATACATCTCGGAGACAGGGCACCCCGACTTCAGCCGAGGCACTAACAGCAATCTGCTTACAACTCTCCAACTCACGTCTGGAGGAATTTCGACACTTCAGCACCGCAACAACCGGCCACAATGTACCGCTCAACCAAAGGAGCATCCAAGGCTCGACGGGACCAGATCAACGCCGAGATCCGGAACCTGAAGGACTTGTTGCCCATATCCGATGCCGATAAAGCGCGACTGTCATACCTGCACATCATGTCTCTTGCCTGCATGTACACCAGGAAATCCGTCTTCTTCACTCAAGGTAAGAATTGAATGGAAACGACCTGTTGATGGTTCTCATACTGCTGCAGAGACACACTGTTCACAGCGGTAGAATCAACAAGTGTTTTTGTGGAATAGCAGGGAATTCATGTTAATCGAATTTTTTTTGTTGTGGTTCATTAATGATCCTAAATGATCGATAGAGAAGCTGTTAAACCGTGAAAATAGCAATTTGTCGCTGTCCGTGGTGCTGAAATGCTTTCGCACCATAGATACAACACTATCACTGTCCATGGTGCTGAAAAACACTGCGGACACTGTTTCTCTCAAGGCAGCGATCAATTATGTTCATTCTAATCAAAATCGGGTTAAATAATGAATTTGGCATTCTGTACATTTTCTCCTCTAGAAGCGGGAGCTGCTGCTGGTCTTGAAGAGAGCGCGAGGTTGCTGTCTTTCCACGAGCTGTCGGAGTTGATGCAGGCGCTGCCGGGCTTTCTGATGCTGGTGACGGGGGAAGGGAAGCTCCTGTACCTGTCAGACAGCGTCTCTGAGCACCTCGGACACTCCATGGTGAGTCCCCACACATCACATCTATCAAGGAATATCTTAGATTTACTTTGGGCCTTATAAATAACGTTTCTGTTTGCATTTTCCAGGTGGATCTTGTGGCACAGGGCGACAGCGTGTATGATATTATCGACGCTTCAGACCACTTTATCATGAGGAGCAACCTGTCAGCCTCCACCTCACTTGAGATGGGTAAGGATTAATGTAAAAATTAAAAGTTTTATTTATTCACCTCCACAAGGCAGACAGAGCACTAAATATGATTTTTACTTAACCTCCTCTCCTCTCCTCCTCAGACCGTCTCTTCCGCTGCCGTTTCAACACCTCTAAGTCCGTGCGGAGGCAGAGTGCTGGGAACAAGCTGGTCCTGATCCGAGCTCGCTGCCTCTCTCCTCCCTCCTCCTCTCCTGCCACCGGGTCTTACTGGACCTCCAACCCAGTCTGGGTGTGTTTCTGCTCCCCTCTGGAGCCCCACCCGAGCCGCTCCGGCCCCGGGGCAGACAGGGATTCAACCTCCACCCCTCCCCTTGCGGAGACCAACCTTTTCCTGTCCTGCTTCTACTCCCAGCACGGCCGCGACATGAGGCTGCAGACCGCGCAGGACAGGTGAGCTCAACATCAACTTCACCTGTTGCTTTAATATAGACCACTATATAATCTATTTATGATATAACTAAACGGGTGAGGCATTATCCTACTAACACATCTCCACCCACTCTTTCCCTGCAGTGTGAGCGCCTATCTCGGCTTTGATGTGACAGCTTTACGCTCGCGCTCCTGGTACAGCCTCCTCCACCCACAGGATCTGTCACATGCCTCCGCTCAGCACCGCAGCCTATGTAAGTGTACTCTTCACACATACAGTTACTACATCCATGCCCACACAGTTACACACACATTGTGCCCACTGACACATCCACGCAGATTGAAAAAAAAACTCACTATGATGATTAACAGGATTAAAGCTGATGCCAACTTGTGCTGTGACTGTTGCTCCACAGTGAGAGAAGGAGGAGAGGGCAGAGCAGAGATGGTGGTGCGTGTGCAGGCTCTGGACCAGTCCTGGGTTTGGATCTACATGGTGCTTCAGCTGCAGCCTGGAGAGATCCCCATCAGCAGCAACAACTACGTCATCAGGTATTTACAGATTTTTTTTTTAACTACACTTCAATCATCTATTTCAAGAATGGTTTAAAATTGCAAAAACACACCCTAACTTCCTGTTTCTCCTGTTTTTTCTCCTCTCTCTCAGTGAGTCAGAGGCCTGGTCGGTGCGTCAACAGCTCAGCTCAGAGCACAACCAGCTGACCCTGGTCCTGAGTGCTGGAACGTCTCAGCCGGAGGGTCTGAGCCTCCAGTCTCCAGACACCCTGTCAAGCCCAGACCAGGTCTTCACCCCGGGCAGCAGCGGCCTCTCCGCCCAGTCCTTCGACTTCAGCACCGCCGGCTGCAGCGTGGGCTCCTCCGATGAACCCGGGAGCTCTGCGGCCGAGGCCATGCAGGTGGAGGGAGACCCCCGCTCCAGCATCTCATCTCTGGAGGAGGAGAGCTTCTTTCAGCAGCACCCTGCAGAAAACCCCTCAGCTGCCTCCTCGCCCACCCCGGTCACTGTTGAAACAGTAGCAGACTTAGACTTTTTAACCCAGAACATCCTCCTGCCGCCCTCCTTCCAGCTCGACCCGCCCCTGCCCGCTCTTCCCCTGCCCGCTCTTCCCCTGCCCCTGCCCCTTCCCCCCGTCCCCACCTCACAGACTCAGCAGAGCAAAGAGTTTGTGTGCACACCCCCCTACACCCCCCAGATCGCTGGAGCCAGCTTCCCATTCGGTGAACCCCTCTTCAGCTTCGACCCCACCGGCACCACCACTCCTCCACCCTCTGCTACAACAACCAGTGCCACCACCTCCGTGGCCCCTGCAACTTCACCCTCAGCACCTCCAACCACGGCCTCCAGCCCCGCTCCCCCCACCAGCCTGTCTGCTAAACTCCCACTTGCACTCCCCACTGACTTCCTGTTCCCCATCGAGCCCTGCAGCGGCTCCCTGTACGAGAAACTGCCCCCCACCCCTGACAGCCCAGGAGACGGAGACTGCACAGTGATGACCCTGCCTGAGGTCCGGGGTCCACTGTATGTAGATGTACCAATGGGGCCCCTCCAGTGTCCCCCCGAGGGCCTTCTCACCCCTGAGGCCTCCCCTGGCAAACAGCCCTGCCTCTCCTTCTTCTCCCTGGAGAGAGAGCGGGAGAAGGAGCGGGCGGAGATCTCCCTCTTAGCTCAGCACATCAGCTCCCTGGCAGAGGGATTCTACCTGGATCCCCTCCTGTCCAAACTCTCTCCTCCCTCCATGTCCCCCTCCTCCTCCCCTCCCTCCCCCTTCCTGTCCCCCCCCACAGATCCCACCGATGTAGATTCAGTCCACATGCTGAAGGAGTTTTATCCCATCAAAGCATGGAGAGGTCTGGACATTCCCATCTTCCTCGACGATGATGACTCTCTGTTTGAAGAGAGCGTCCTGGAAACCCTCCTCCAAGACGACTTCGCTCCTCCTCAGCCAGCCAGCATCTCATGCCCCTCCCCTTCTTCCTCCCCTCTGCCCAACCCCTTAAGCCCGACCTCTCCTCAGACCCCCTTGTGCTGGCACCAACCCTCCCAGTTTGAGGGAGTGGGCCACTTCTGTAGCGTCCAATCGGCGCGTTGTAACTCCATGGCCGGGTGCGGGGCGACCGTGGCTGCTGAGGCCGGGGCCAAGGTGGAGGGGGAGGGGCTGATGGAGGAAGCAATGGAGATCGAGGTGGTGTCATCTCCCGTGTCCTCCTGCTCCTCTATTCCAGCTTCCCCTCCCCTCATCCTCACTGCCTCCCCCGGCCCCGCCACCTCCTCGCCCATCGTCTCGCCCTCGCCCGCTGTGTCTTGCACTCAGTCCCTCCTGGAGGAACTGGCCGTCCTGGAACCCATGTTTGGGGCAGGTGCCTCGATCGCCCCTGGCTTAGGGCAACAACCTGAGTTGTATCAACTCCAATGTCATCCATCGCCACAGTGCTTCCACAAAGGTGAGAACCTGTCTCTCTCTTTTTGTCTTTTCACTTTAATCTTCTTAAATGAGATGAAAACATTTGCTGAAAATAAACCTCTAACTTCCTGTTCCTCTCTTTTCCATTTCTTGTCTTTCAGATGGGAGTGGAAGTGTTCCTCCGTTCTAAAATAAGTCTGTGACTTACTTCATTAAGTATGGCATATTGTCATATTTTGTGGAGCCCCTTTTACTGCAAAGTAAAAAATAATTAAGTGTATAAATATACATAATGTATATACAACTTAAGGACTTTAACTCCTACATGTCTCCTGAGAACAAAGATTGGCTTTATATTTTTGTTCAGTCATTAATCTGTAAACTTCTACAAACCTGGTGCAACATTCACATGACGGTGCAACCACATGGACCCATAACTGACTGGGTTTTGAGTCCATGTGGTGTCTTTCAGCTTCTCTGTAACATGAGCTTCAGATATGATCAGAAAGAGAAACCTCTCTGAACGTGTACGCGCTGTTTAACTTCCAGACGCGCATTTGTATTCACTCGTAGTGAAAAATCTGTTGTGAACAAAAAATTACTTTTCTTGCTACATCATGAGGAGATGACTTATAGCACTTTGCCTGTAATGCAGCAACGCAAACCCAAACCTCAAATGTATTGGAAGTCAAATGTTTACAATCTTTCTACATCCATAGGATGACCACTATCTTCACTTCAAATTCAAAGAGATTTCCTCCTTAGAGCCAGAACAGCTCTGCTTTAAAGCACTTTTCCTCTCAGCCTTCAAGGCGACATCAAAAGAAACAGAAATCAACTGAAACCTTGAGATACTTTGAGCTTTGAGTTTGCTGCTTCAAACCTTTAACTTTTCATATTTATCTCTCCATCTAAAATCTTGTGTATCAATGTAATGTGCAAACAAAAAAGAGAACATGTGAAGAGATCCCGGCACGTGAAGGTCTGGAGAAGGTTGAAGGTGTTTGTTGCTTTACGAGATGAAACGCCAAACGCGAGGTCGTCTGGAAGTCGGCCGGAGCTCCGATCATGCCACAAACACTCTGCTTCGTCGTACTGTACATTAGACTCTGAATGTGGGCTCTTCAGGTCCCTCCTGGCTTTGGGGACAGTCAGCTGGATACTGTTGCAGCATCAATATTTGAAATGCTGGCAGCTTATAGCGGCTCCTGTGTGCCTGAAAACGGCCCTGACCTGCTGAACTCTGAACTCTTTATCACGTCCATCACACATGGACTTTTACATCGTTGCTCCACTGGAGCGCGGTGTCGTGAGGCACAATTGACTATGTGAATGAGCGATTCTTCTTTTTTGAGAGGGGTTAGAATACAAAGTTTTGTTTTAAAAAATGAAAATAGGGATGGGGTGCTATTTCTATTCTGTTACCAAGCGACACGGGTTGAGAATGGTACTATTCCCATGGTGTCGACATGCTCACGTAGAGTTGTCTACGGTCAAGTAAAGGATTGATTCCTACGTTCTAGCTTTTAAAGGCTAAGTTAATATACATGTGTAAAATTACTATATTGTATGTGTGATATTTGACAAAGATGTTACTGCATATGCATTATGTCTGTGGATATAGGCATATGATCTTTTCAGAAAGGTTGTACACATTTGTACATTTGTATGAAATTGTTATTGGTCTGTACATATGAGAAAGAGATTTTTATTGCATAAGATGGAATATATTGTAAACATCTTACTTACTGCAAAATGGACATTGTGGACCAGTGTTCTATTGTGTTGCTTATAAGTGTATTTGATTGTCATACAAATGCATTTATATTAAAGTGCACTTAATGCGGCTGATGCGTTTGTGTCGTCACAGTCAAGCCCCTCGTTCCTCCCTCAGCCTCCTCATCATCATCATCAGCATCATCATCCCACCATCCCTGCCTCCTCTCTCCTCCCTCCCTACTCTCCTCCGTTTCTTCCCCTGGAGCGAGATTCGCTCAGCAACAGCACTGACGCACACACATGACGAGACAGAATGAGACACTATCTGACTCAGACTGACGCACACACTTGGCATCGAGGTTTTTTTTTTTTTTTTTTTTGCGTGCGAGCGTGTGCGCGCAGCCCACTTTATGATGATGCACGCACACACATAATAGTAGGCATCTGACCCCCCCGCCACCCCTCTTTACAAATCACGGTAGCCCACATTCACTGGGTGTACCTGCGAGTGTGTCAGCGTGGTGTAAGACTCCATATATAGGCATTCCTGCTCCAGAGCTGTGACTGAAGCAGCCTCCCGTCTATTCTCAGCCTCCATTCAGAAGGAGCGGGGAGGGGAGGGCTGGAGAAAGGGGGGAGACAAAGAAAGAGTGAAGGAGGCTAAAATTAGAGGTACAGTAAAGAGGGATGTGGGACAAACTGACGCTCTGACGCCACAGGAAGCAAAGGTGAATATAATCAAAGACAAACATGCAGGAAATCCAGTTTTCTGTTGATCATAAAAGATAGAAGATGTTTCTGACAGATTGAGGCCTCACATAAAATCCTCTCTGCTGAATCTCATCACCTGGACCACATCACAGATAATACACAGTCTCATATGTGTAGCAAGGCAAAGCCAGGATCATTATGGTGGTTTTTCTACAGGCGAACATTTTGTTCCGTCTCTAGCTGCTGCAGTGTTTGTGATGGAGTGAAGAGGAGCAGAGGAGGAAGAGCTGCACGGCTGACTGCTGCTATCTTGTGGAAAATACCAGCACTGCAGAGGAGAGGAGCAGGCTGTGAGCAAGTTGTGTAAGAAGCCATGATAGGAAAAGGTTAGGAAGAGGGCAGGTGAAAGGACAAAACACACCTTACAGAGCTTACAAAAAGGTGGAGTCCATGTAGGGCTATAGGGTGATTTGGTTGAGTCTGATTTTAAACATTACTCACATGTTTCTTTCAGTCCATGTCCACAGAGTTTCCTTCAGAGCTGCGGCTGAAGGAACAGTGGCACAAAGACGTACATGTGTTTGGCTGTATTTACATCACATTTGTGTTGTTTATTCACATTACAGACCATCAAAAACAAACTAGGGTATCTACGATCGCTTCACCAGGACAGGAAGAACTCGGATGCCGACCCAAACCCTTGTGGTGTAACGTCCTCTACCTCCTGCGGCACAGTCAGCCCGGCCTGTTTGTGTCAGATGTTTCAGCTGAACACAAAGAGATCAGGGGATTATTTTGTCTCACATCACTTAGTGAAATATATGAATTGCACAGCATATGGGCATATGATCTGCTAACGTCCGTCTCCTCCCAGCGCGGCATGATAACTCTGATAACTACGCGTGGATGACCTCCGGCTCGTCTTAATCACAGCGTGTGAAAACATATTTTAAGCCTTATAAAATGTTTTCTCAGAAATATGAGAATGATCGCGACCATATTGAGCAAGAGGCAGAGCCTGAGGAACACACACAGATCGGGGTCATCACTGCGTTGCATGATTATAAACTGCTCACTGCTGGATCACATTATAATTCTGATAAGGATCACACTATGGATCAACTGTCTCTGACCCGCGCCGTCCCTGTCATCGGCTCGGCCCGTAATAGAAACTAAGATCCTCACTGAATAAATACAGACGCGATCTGTCTGTGTTTCCGTGCGTGAGACAGTGATTTATGCGCATGCATGTCAATGAGCTGATTCCCAAGGATTTACCCCATGTCTGTCAAAAATACTATTGTCCGGGGGCGCTGGTTTGGCTCAGTTGGTAGAGCAGGCGCCCCATATACAGAGGCTACAGTCCTCGTTGCACTGATCGCAGGTTCGACTCCCGGTCTGCTGATCATTTGGTGCATGTCGTCCCCTGCTCTCTCCTCCCAGCATTTCCTGTCTATCTTCAGCTGTCCTGTCAATTAAAGGCAAAAAAAAAAAAAGCCCAAAAAATAATCTTTAAAAAAAAAAAAAAAAAAAAAATACTATTGTCCGGTCCGTGTAGTCAAAAAGGTTGGGACCCCCTGACTTAGACTGTTAAGGAGCAGATTTCTTTACATCCTGTATAAACAAAAGAAACACTTACAGTGACTAAAAACATGTTTAACGTACATATGGGAAAGTGAGAATCGTTTTAAGACAGATTAAGCAAAAAGTTAAACTGACCCTTTAATAAGAATTTCTGATTAATCAAAAAAATAATTCAGAGTCACAAAACTGTTAAACATTAAAGTAAAGATCCTGTCCAAGCAGACATTGTCAAATAACTTATTTTGTCTGCTCAACAGTCAAAAAAACAGAACGATGAGAAACAATAAAACATTAAATCCTCACATTTAGAAACTGCAACTACTAAGTTATTTTGTTTTCTTCCTTATAAATGACGTAACTGGTTCTAAAAATACTATTTTTTATGCATTACATGAGACCCAACCCTTTATCCATCCTCCTATTATCTATACCGCTTAACCTGTTCAGGGTCGCAGTGGGCTGGAGACGACCCCAGCTGTCTCCAGGCGGGGTACACCCTGGACTGATGGCCAGCCAATCACAGAGCTGACACATAGAGACAGACAACCTTTCACGCTCACACGCAATTGAGAGTCTCCGATGAATCCAACGAGCATGTCTTTGGACTGTGGGAGGTGTATTCGGAGTGAACCCACACATGCACGGGGAGAACATGCAAACTCCTCACAGAAAGGCCCACTATGTCTGAACCGGGCTTTGAACCAGGAACCTTCTAGCTGTGAGGCAACAGTGCCAGCCCCCCACCCTTTATACATAATGGTTATACATAATAAACAAATTTGTTTAAATCCATGTTAGTTAGTGCCTCTTTTTTTCCCATTGACCAAACAGGTGTATTATATCAAGACGCTGATTAAACAGCATTAGAATTACACAGGTGGTCACAACAAAAGACCTCCCAAAAAGGGTATCAGTTTGCGTTTATATTTTGTGCTATTTTATTCAGTATATGTGTAAACAAAACTCCAATCGATATTTCTGAACGTTCACATTAAACCGTCGAGTTTGTTCTTGAATAAACAGAACTGTAATCACTTTAACAGTTCCTGCTCAAGTTAAATAATAATACTGAGTAATGGCCCTGCCCTGGGTCCATGTTATTTTATGTATAATTCATGTGATGAAGCCTTTAGATCACAGATTGAGAAGAAGTGTGTAAAGTGCTCATGAAAGCCATCTGCACAGCCTGACAAAGAGCCAAATGGCTTCCACAAGTGTTAATAATAGATAATAACATCAAAGAGCTGCATGCACGAATCCTTCCAAGACAATTACAGTTTGATTAGCTCGGCTCGGAGGAAACGAAACGCTCCGGGCTGTAAATATTTCCAAAATCTCTCTGCCTGTTTCTGTGCCAAGATGAAGTAAAACCTTTTAAATCATCCTCAAATCAGTCATTCCTAATATACGATGTGAATAAAGACACGCAAACTAATCACATAACAACTGTCTGTTTATTCAGATCAGAGACATACAACATTAACAGTGTTTGTATGAAGGTGGTTCATGTTTCGACTCTATAAAAAAATAGGAATGAGGGGATAAATAAAAGATGCCGCAGGTCTTCACTTCTTTTTTCCCGACAAAGCTTCAGCTGCGGCTGCTGCGGCGGCTGCTGCATCAGCCTTCAACTTCTCCTCCCTCTGCTCCAAGAAGACTTTGTACTCGTCGGCTGAGAGACTGAGGAGGAGGAGGAGGAGGAGGAAGAGGAGGAGGAGAGGAGGAAAAAATATACGCAGTTACCCAAAACTTTGACTTACTGTTACATGAAAGGCTAACCTGGCTTGAAGAACTAGAAGTGTTAAATTATTCTGCATCATTTTGTACTTTGGCAATTTAAATTATATCGAGGTGGAAAAATAATAAATACCACATGAAGACGTTTATACTGAATAGCAGGAATGTCTGTTAGCAGAAAACCCTTCAGCTATCTGTAACAGTACCTTTGAACAGAGTTTTTTGGCTTCAGTCCCTCTGACTCAGAGAGCAAAGCCCTCTCTCTGGACTCTCCACAGTGCATTCAGGGAGAAATCCATTTAAAATGAGGCTGAGATATCCATTTCTGCACTGACAGAACTCTCTTATTAATCATAACGCTGTGCAGCCGCAGGACACGATAACTTTTAGGTAAGAGGGAGGAAGAGATTCTGTGAAAAGTACAATATCATTAACTGAAGTAGAAATAGATGTGGCAGGTCGAGGTAGCTCGAGCGAGGTAGGACTCTGGACTGAAATAGTTCAAGGCAAAATAAATGGTGTGATTTTGATATATAATGAATAACAGAGTGTGAGGATAAAACAGTGGATCTAAAGATGCAAAGCAGGTAAGTTGGTGTCACATCTGTAAAATATAAAGCAGTGTGATATCAAAGCAAGATTAACAATGTGATCAATGTGAATGTGAATTGGTGTCACAATTCATAATCACATACCAGGGACTTTAAGCAGCAGGGTTGAAGGGACGGCTATGGCGTTCGGAAAAAATTCGGTTCGGTAAATATACCTTTAGCGTATCTGACACTGCAATTTTGTTTATATTAGATTCTACCTTTAGTAGTTGTATGGATTTTTAATATATTTGTTAAAGATTTGGCCATTTTTCCTGTTTGTTATAGACATGCCATCCGTTGCCAGCAGCAGTCAGGATGATGCCGTTAAGAGTAACAAAGTTACAAATCGTTGCTTAGTGACATTAAGGTGGTGATACACGCATCAACTTTTAACATCAACAGACGATGTAAACATCAACAAGCAACATGATGAGACACAGGGCAACAGGTCTATGGGCAGCGAGGGTCTCTGTACTACTCCGTTCCACTCACAGCTACGGCGTTACCATAGCAACTTCAAGTGCGACCGCAATTTAAGCTAGCTCAAACGATCTAATACAAATCTGCTCACTGACAAACTTCACGGCAATAAACCATCTCAAATGTGTTTTTACTTTATATTCAGCTGTTTTACCTAACAGATGTTCTCCAGAGTAATGTTTTATCAGTATAAATTCCTTCTCGTCGGTCCACTGCGCTTGGATGACCGCCATTGTTCAGACTATTTTTCAAGCCAGAGAGATCACATGACTCTAGATGTGGGCTGTGATTGGAGACTTTGTTGTGTAATTCTGTATGTTCACCACAAGAGGTCGCTGCTGATCTGACATTTCCAGATCAGAGGAGGTTGACCTTTTTCAATGTAAAAGTTTACAGTCAATATTGATCATTGACGTTGTCTATTGATGTAAAAGTTGATACGTGTATCACCACCTTTAGATTTCTACCACAACGGTAACCCGTTGGAATGTTTTACGGGCGCTGTAACCGTCGCTGCTTAAAGTCCCTACTGACTGTTTAAAGCATCTTCTTCGTGCTATGACTATTATATGTGTAACAAGAAGGTAACATACCTAACTGTTTCACACTGACAGAACATTATGCAGTATGTGCACTACGTTTAATTTTTACGAAGAAACGGTCTATGAACGGTCACTGTCAGCATCACCTCGAAAACAGACAAATATATCTTATTGTTTGTGATTACTTTCATAACCCTCAATTGCAATCTTTTGCAGCTGTGAGCCGCTCCTCCATCGCCTTTGTGCATTGCGAGTCTATCATCAATACACAGAACACACTGCATTCTCAAAACCTGCACATATTTAGCGAGCACTGTGTCAGAGCTCTGTTCAATCCTTAATATTTCATAATCTAATTAAATTTAACTTTGAATAGGATGGTTCACACTCACAGTAACACTAACACAGGAGAGAGGTGGGGTGACATGCAGCGGAGGCCCCCGTTGACTCCCATTATTGTTATTTTCACACAGCGTGCATCTTAAACCACACGTCCAGCAGGATACACAGAGGAAGTTGTTGACTCTACTCTGCAGCAACTTTTGAGATTTCCTCGTGTTGTTGTGCTGGCCTGCTTGTTACTGTCAGCTGCTCATGTTATTATTCATGTGATTTTCTATGAGAAGAGTTGGGCTGCAAAACAAGGAGTGCTTTCTGAACTGCAGCATGATGCACGGTATTAACACCGCCTCGTACATCACCCTTAAGCACAGACAGAGTCAACGGGTATATTACATCGATAAAGCAGCCTGAACGAAAACCCTAATATATATTGAATGATTTCTGATCATATAAGGTGCATTGGTAGGACAGTGGAAGTAAAGTAGACACTGTAAAATGATGTATTATCACGGTGTGGTTGTGCATTAGAAGTGCAACGATTACATGAGGAGTTATCAGTCTGATGAAAATAATTAGGGACAAATTATGACACAGTGGGATCCAATTATACTTGGTACCAACCAACCTTATAAATCCTAATACCCCATCCATCCACGAAGCTTTATTACATGGGGAAAAATGAGTGTAGATTTTATATTGATAGGAGATCAAATGAAAAGATATTCAAGGATTAGATGTTCCACACAAGTCCACTGTGTTCCTCATGAGGAGGTAAGGCTGCCCTGTAAGGAGTTTATGTGTCACTTTTAAATCAGCGCTTTGTATTAACAACCGTTTTTGCTGCAGGGCTGTTATACTGAACTGCATTTGTTTATCAATTAAAGCGATTACAGGTGTTCTCATTATGTGGCCACTTTATTGTTGTCTTAACTGACCTCTAGTGGCCGTTAGGAGGCATAGCAGCATTTACAGACAGCTGGATGATTTGCTCTTTGCAGCTCTGCAGGAACATGTGCGAGGTTTGTGACAGCTTGTAACCTTAAAAGAGCTATTTACAAGATGATAATCTGTAATCGAATCGACCACCTTAAACAGCAGGGCTGGTGTGCACACAGTGACACAGTTTGGGTTTATGGTATCCCTGTCAAACAGTGAAATAGTAAGTGCACAAGCACAGAATCAGGACTTACTCATTGACGACCTTGATGCCCAGCGAGCGGGCCGAGCCGATGATGCTTTTGACGACATTCTCGAGGGTGGTGTTCCTCAATATGAAGCACTCGTCCTGGGATTTCACCTGGGCGATCTCATACACCGCCCTCACCGTCACGATCCCCGCTGTCTCATGGCCTACACACAAGCACGCACACACACACAGAGGCACACACATTAAAGAGTTTTCAGAGTGTGAAGAAAAAAATTGAATAAATGAACAAGAAAAGTTTGGCACAAAAGAGGACAAAGCGGCTGAATATGTGTGTGTGTGCGTGTTGGAGACCATGTAGGGATCCTATAAGGAGTCAGCGCCTGAAAGAGGCTGGAGACAGCTCGGGGCACACGGTTTAAAAGGTAGAAATCCATAATTCTCTTTTTTTAACACACCACCTTTGCCACTTCCTTCCTCAGCTACAGTTCCCCCACATCACATGAATATAACATCAATCACAGCCCGGCTCAAACGCGAGCTCGGGGAGAGACGTGTGTCCGTTACAGGATGGGCTGAGCGGGTGAAAATTGGAGCAGAAACATCAGAGCAGCTTGTCTCACCCGTCTTCCTGGCCCCTTTTGCGATGCCCGCCGCCTGCTTGAGGAAGTAAGAGACCGTGGGCTGGCCGATCTTCAGGTCGTAGGTTCTGTCCGGCTGAGGAGACAGAAGGATTAAAGTTAGAGGTTGTGATCAAAGGGGCGTATATGACCATGAGATTTTCATGGAATAATAAAATGAGCTGCAGCCTGGATTTGAAAAATACTGAGGCCATGATTTCCTTGACACAACCGTGATAAGGCACGTATGCTTCGACATCAGAGGAGGGCTGTACATTTAAATTTTCTTTCATTAAAATGTAGTTAAAATGATTGAAACTTAGCTTAGCCCCACTCCTCGAAGTTTTTGTTGCTGGGCCTGTCAAACTTTACTTTGTTACTTTTGCAAATCCATCGCAGTTCTTAAAACAGTGGTTCATTTGGTCCTTGATTTAAGAAAGGTAAAACAACATTTCAGCTATGGCAGACAGCTAATTAAGCTAAAGTTTGCAGGCTCTCTCGTTGAATTTTAATGTTTCTTGCTGACTTGTTTTAAACAAGCGTTCTAAAAGGGTTCCTAAATAACAATCTGATCGCTACCTGACATCATGTGATGAAGACTGACGCTGAAGCTGCATGCTCCCTGTAGAAGAGGTGTAATATTGAACAAATAAAAAATGTGTTTTCATTTTATTGCAGCTAGAGGTACGTCCTATATTATTAGTATGATGAAGACACATGTAAGCTCCAACTGTTATATCCCTCCTACACAACCCTGTTTGGCTACGAGGACCAGCCAGTGTGTTTGGACAATGTAGCACCATCTCAGACAAAGTTGGCTGGAGTGGACATCCAGGAAAAAGTGTTGGCTTACAGAAGGTGGGAAAATAAAACAGTTGATGTGCTGATGTGAACAATCAGGACAATTTTACCTTCCAACGTGATGCTTAGACGCAGTCACCACAAAGGCAGGAACATTATTCTGGTAGATAAATACTGGAATCATCGGTTTGGATTTAATAAAATGAATGCATCATTTTTTATTTTTTAAGTAGCACAATCAGCCTTCTAAACCCAACACATGTCCTTACTTTGTAATTAGAGGACGTATACAAGGGATGCATTGATCTGATACTGATTACAAAAAAATACTGTTATCCATCATCTTTGACAGTTTGGATGTTATCAATTCATTTCCATGTTAATGTCTACATGCTGGTGGCCATTGTACTGGAAGGAAGAGGAGGGGAGCTGAAGGCTGTTTGGAGGGATTTCATGCTACGCCATAGAGATCTGCAGCTTCTTACGATATTTGTAAAGGTTTTTAATTTGTTTTAAAAAGTAAAGCAAATAAAAAGTGAAGCCTGATAGAATGACCCCAGTGTCCTCCACAGAGTGAGGCATACAGCTGATCAATTAAACACTGGTATCAGATGGTTACAGATGTACATACCCTGGTACACTCATGATACCGTAGTGATACCTTCCTGTGCTTCGTCTCTCTGAAACAGTTTGCCTGTTGACCTGAGGTCCATCACAACTGTCTCTACTTTTAAAACTAAACTCGAAGTCTATTCTCCTGAGCGTACGTATAGTACTCTGTGTGTACATGCTCTCTGGTGTTTGATCACTATGCGGTGTGTCTGATGTCATTTGGATACATGCTTTATTGATTTGATTTATGGATGTTATTCATCATGATTGTGGAAGCGATTGTTAATTTATTTTTATATATAATATATATATACTTTTTTACCTGCAATGTAAAGCACATTGAGCTTACCTGTAATGAAATGTGCCTCATAAATAAAATTGCTTTGCTATGAGCTCAGGTATTGGTGTCTGGACTGAAAATGGTGCCTTACTAATGCACACCTCAAAAGGTGGTTCAGCTCTGAACAAAGCTGTGTCTCAGTTATGTAACTCTTGATGATCTTGAAATAAATGAAATAACGTTTAAGCCGTATATTAGCGCGATTAAAAGGTATTTTTCTGGGTAGTCACAGACATGAGTTATTAAGTTTTCTCGTGCTGCTGTGTTGAAACATTTTCAGCGGACTGTATTTCCTCCTGGAGTTAAGACCTATTAATATGGAGATAGGGAATGTTTCCCCCTTTAAAAAAAGAGGCCCATTCCCTTATTAAACTGAAAACAGTAAAAAGCCTTTTTAATTGAGGCTGCATGATTAAAGCTAAAGAAAATGAGTATCGACCGCTCACCGGCCCTCCTCAGGGTTTTCAAAGAGGCAGTGTGCAGTTTTTTGGGGGGGAAATCATTCGCTCTCGTCTACAGTATTTATGTTCCCATTTAATCAGGAGCACTTGTTTCTACTTCCTTTCATCCCTCTCAGACTTAAGTAGCACTTTTTTCCTTGTTATCGTTTTCTTGAGGCTGATAGCTCTCTGTGTTCATCGCATGTACAATAACAACCTGTATCTTCTGTTCAAGAGTGTGAGACATGTCAGCTACTGTTCCTCCTGTTGGCAAAGTGTTTCATCATGTGGGCTTTAATACTCGTCGTATTAATATTTGACTACAATTATAAGCAGCATTGTGAAACTATTTTGCCCTTAAATAACAGCTTTAAAACCATTTTGATGGAAAAATGTAAACAAAGGCTCTCTCGAGGTGAATAGATCTAAATAGTCTTTTGGGACCCCAAAGTTGCCTTTGCTCAGTTTGGTCACAAAAGCCCCGCCCACCTCTCATACTGCGAGATGTGCATTATGTTCCACTGTACATCAGAAATCCCTTAAGGCACACTACTTTTGTTAGCAGCCTCAGCTCTGTATTCTCAGTGTGGACACCTTTGCAGAAGCAAGGAGGCCAAACAGGATGTGGATGGAGAGTTAATGAGAAAAGGGGCCGAACAGAGTAAATCTCAGCTCGTTGGCGAGAGTGTAAAGTGTCGTTATAAATCGAGGCAAAGTGCAACAAGCTGTGGATACAGGCACCTTATACAACTGACTTGGTGACTGTGTTCACAAACAGTTGTTTATTTACACATCCGGTAGATAAGGAGCAACATTGACTCTCATTTGTTTTCTTGTATCTGTTCACCTGATGAATTAAAGTCCATTAATTACGCTCCATTTTTAATCCGCACCGTCTCCTGAGGGAAACGTTCGGCCCCTGCGCTGCAGAGAGATTCACTGAGTTCACCAGCCAGTCACTAATTTTGTCTGTCAATTGTGCAACACTAAAAGTCTGTACGGTGTGTTTACTGCTGCAGCTGGAAACAGTGCTGATGAGAGAGCTGACAGCGAAACAATGAGCTGAAAGAGGCTATAAGGCTCCACAGCTGTCCAGTTTGGTTAATAAGTCTGACACGTGAAGCTTGAAAACAAACAGAATAATGTAAAAACACCTGAATGTTTTACACGACTTTGTCTCTCCCCTCCATGTTCACCCGCGTGCTGCTGCGCCATCTGCTCTTCAGCCTCATCGGCTCGCCCTTTCCATCCTCCCCTCGGGACCACAGTAAAAATAATCTCCTCAGCCTCACCGAGCTCCTCTGACCCCTTTCTTTTAACTCGCATTCCTTCACTGGACAAAGACCTGTTTTTTATGAAAATCTGACATACAGATTCAATCAATAAATCATCTGGGGAAGGTTTACTTTGGATCATCTGTTATCTGTCATAGAAAAAAACAAACAATAAAACAAACACGAGGCAATAAAGCGAAGGCTGAGCCGAGAAGATAGCACCGAGCAGGTGATTTGTCATCAGAGCGGTGTTATCTAACACAAGTGACCTTTTGACAGAGGGAACAGAATTTTTCTCTATCTATGGAGCAGAGTTCGGTTCGAAAGGGTCCAATGAGTCGCTGTTGTTTCCCCCTCAGTTCTTTAAGAAAGAAAACATTTTCTGCAACAAGCTTTCTCTGAGAGCAAAATGAGAAAGTGAAAATCACAAAGGCAGAGACGGACGGGCTGTCATGGTGCAGAGGCTGCAAAACTATATTTAATAGATCAACCTCAGACTGAGAGTTAATTCATAAACCATTAGCTTAGCTTGGCGTAAACAGCTCTGAACAGAGTTAAACTAAATCAACTGTTTGTCTTGTTCGCCTCGTAAGTACACAAACATAGATTGTTGCAAAGTAACACCGTGACACGAGTAGCGCTTGATTGGTTAACCACTTTGGTTCTGAAACATGGATTGACTTGATTTTTGGTACAGACACTCGTGTTGCCTCCAGGATGAAATATAAGAATTGTGGTCATCCTCTGACTTTTTCACACAAGTCAATCCACCCATCGATCATCTATCCAAACATTGTTAATCATGGTGGCAGCAAGACTCTCCACAGCATTGTTTTAACCTCCTCTTGAGGGGATCTAGAGTTGTTACCAGGCCGAGTGAGATCTGTAAACCCACAAGCATGTTCTGGGTCTACCCTGGGCTCCGGACGTGACTGGATCAGAAGCCCAAAACGACCTAAGCGGGCTCCTTTCAGTGCAAAATAGCAGCAGCTCTACCCTGAGCTCCCTCTTGATGTCTGAGCTGCTTACGCTATCTCTAAGGCAGAGGCAGTGGTTCTCCGACAGAAAGAAGACGCTCCCATCTGTGTTGAGATTAAGTATTGGGCGCAAAGCGAAGGAGTTCAAGTATCTCGGTGTCTTGTTCACACGTGAGGGGAAAATGGAGGCTGAAATCTGCAGGCAGAATGGTGGGGCGTTAGAAGTAATGCGGGTGTTATTGAGCTGGAAGGCAAAGCTCGGGATTTACCACTACGTTCAAACCCTTAACTTTCGTCATGAACCTGGGACCGGAAGAAAGAGCAGTTTTCTATTCCTGTCAAAAGTTTGGTTCATGATAAAAACCTGCAAACTAATCCCAATCCTAAACACGAGCATACATCACACGTCATTGTTAGCATGTCAGCGGGTTGTTAGCATTTAGCTGAAAGTGCAGCAGTGTAGCCGACGGCAGAAGTGCAGCCACACACAGCTGCTAGCCTGGCTGCAGACACCTTAATCTTATTACATGTCTGTGTGTGTTCGGATTAAATAAAGGGGAAACATAGTGTTAATTAGTGAGGTGCTGGTAGGCTGATTTACTTGTACTCCGAACACAGTCAGGCAAGCTGTTTCCCCGTTCCAAGTCTTTATGTTCGGATAATTGCCTCCCGGCGCCTGCTGCTTCCTTAACACACAGACATGAGATTGATCTTCTCATCCAACTCTGCAAGCAGGTGAACCAGTGGATTTTACTAAATGTCAAAGCGTTCTTTCAGAGGAAGATGAAAGAAATCTCAGAGCTGCTGACAAGCTGGAGGTGGAAGGTGAAGGCTGAGCAGAGAAACATCATCTCAGAGGCAGAAACATGTTGCACGCACACGTTCAATATTACTCACAAAGCACAGTGAGAAGAGTTCCAACGGAAGAAGCGCTAAAAACGTCCAGCAGATGGCAGTGATGGGCAGCACTGAGGCCCCAGATGCTGCTGGTGTTACTGCATGTCAAAATTAATTCACGCCTTTTAAAGGATTGGGCTTCCCCCGCCTTACATCACAAACCTCATTACACTTTTATTCAGCGGAAAGGACTCAACTTCTGATTCGGAACAACACAAAGAGGTGGGAGGGGGAGTGCACCAAGACGTGCCTGTGTAAAATAAATACTACACGCTTATAACACCTCTTTTCTAAGTAATTCACATTTCTCACATGCACTTAATGCTTCTTGACTTCAAGTTCCTCTGGGTATTGCTTCATTAATGCATGCAAATGGAAAGGCTTACTTCAGTGGTAGAGTATGAATAATGGAAGTGCCCTGGTTATGTTATGCAGCTGGAGGAATTAACCACAATTGAAGGGAGGAGGGGGGGTGCGCTCCCTGTAAAAGGGTCAGGGATCCTTCGGAGAGACCCACAACGACGCACCTTCACGTGGATCTTGATGGGGAGAGGGATGCCCTCCTTCAGCTCCTTCGTCTTCTCGTTGAAGTCTTTGCAGAACTGTCCGATGGGGATTCCTCTCTGGACGGGAAAAAGAAAATAAACACGGCAAAATGATGGATGAGCGTTTTTAAAATGTATGAGAAGTCTCAAACATCCAGCTGAACGGCACTGTGCTGCCAGAACACAGACGCCCGGGCTGCTGTCAGTCAATCAATCAAACGCCTCAGACAGGTCGACTACATTTACACACATGAATGGATGAGGAAACAGGTGTGTGACGGTGAATGTTTCTGTTTGTGTATGTGCGATGTTTTTACATTTAATAGTTATTCTCATAACATCCACACTGAGATGCATCTTTGTGTGCAGCCCTCTGTGTGTGTGTGTGTGTGTCTGTCACTCCAGCTATGACTGAATGCATGTTGGTGCCCAGAGCCAGAGAGAGCCAGTGATGAATGAGCCTCCCATTTTCCAGCTCCTGCAAGGCCAACCGGAGCGAAATCAAAATGGATGGGTGACATTAAGTCAACACCCGGCCAGCGCTGCTCCTTTTGCACCACTCCTCTCCAGAGCTGAATTCAGTGGCAAAGACTAATAAAGAATCTAATTATTACTACTGAAATTTATACTGACCTTCACCCGCCATCCTTCCCAAAGGCAACACACTGATTGAAATGTTCATTTTCAGAAATGAGGGGAAGAAAAAAACGAGGGTTTTCATACACTTTAATGGAGTCGCGGGCTTCTATTGCTCCATGACGGAGCGGAGCGCAGCCCTCAGACTCTAATAATGGATCTGATGAAGAGTCAGTCATCCTGAGACATCCTCTGATGACAGCACGCGGAAGGCATTCATTTGAACTTAACGGTGCGGAAAACTTCTGCGAACATCATCTGCACTAAAGGCTTCAAAAGCACCTGATGAATGCTAATCAGACGGCGGATCTACACGACTCCATCACGTCATTAGGGTTTGAAAACGCGAAACCGTCACTCACTGGCGTTTCAATGCTCCCTCTTACACAATAACAACAAACTGATTGAAATTTCAGCACATCGCAGGACTCAGAGCAGGTTATTGTTGTAGAGCTGATGAGTGCTATTTGAATTACAATATCCTATTAATGAAATGAAAGGCAGCAGCGTCCCTGGAGCCCGCGCCAGCCTCTACCTTCCCTCCTCTCCTGTGCTTATTAATAGTAATCCCATGTCAACCTCGCTTCCTTCTCCCTGTGCCCTCCCTCCGCCTCCCATAAAACAACATAGGAAGGGTAAATAAGAGAGGAGGGAGCACTGAAGGAAAGTCTAATTAAATATGGATTAGTATAAAAGGCTGTGATGTTGGGTATGAGTCAAAGCAAACCCTCGGGCTGTGCCTCACACATTCAGCTCCCGTTCCTTCCCCTCTGTTCGGCCCATGTCGGGTAACGATCGCTCCCACAGACTCAGATGGCCCTTTTTATGCCACACAAAGCCATGAAAGGGCCTCCCCCGACCAGCCACAGACAAAGCCTGATGCTTCTAAAATGTGCTTAAGCACGGACGGCGAGGCATTATGCAGACAGAGGAGTAACCGTTTCTAAAGATAGACAGAGGAAAGTCTTCACATGGCCTCCCTGACCGCTCCTTTCTTAAGGCTTTAACAAACATGAAAAAAGGCAGCTAAGACGAAGAGGCTGACCCGAGGATGAGAGACGCGACCCACTTGGGGATAGCAGACAGTCTGCTGTTAGCTCAACACACAATTAAGGATGCACCAGAGACAGGTGATCATATTCTAATAGAGCTGTTTCGCAGGGGTCCAGACGTCTCAGCCTGCGAGGATGACAGGAAGCTTCACTCTGGCCTCGGGCTGCTTCATAGTTTCACTGCAGTAATTACGGCGATTGAAGCATGTTGGTAATTGCAATCACAGACTTTTAATGTGGCTGGCGTGCCGTGAAAGCAAGTTTCAAGGTTGGCTCCTCCGATGTCACATGACATGTCTCAGAGAACGAGGGAATAATAGAGAACAGTAACATTCATGCCCTGGCCAAATTCGCTAACCCCGCTCACTGCATCTGAGCATCTAATCATCCTCGAGTCCGAGCTGCGGGATAAATCCCCTCTCCTCCACCATGACTGATTAGAGCTCTCCAGTACAAAATGGCTGCAGCCCATCACCCGAGGCGGGGCCTTCCACGTCGGCTGTGGACGGGGACATTCAGCCGCACATCTTCAAAGACTTCTGAGATCCTGGGTACCGGGATTAAACGCTAATCTACGGAGATATTTCTCCAGCGGCGACAGTGGTGAGTAATTGCTGCACAATCCATTCAAGATCAGCCCGGCTGAGTCTTATTACTCATAATTATGGGAGCAATTAGGCATTTGCAATTAAAATCCGAGAAGTGTCCGTTTGATTTGACCCTTCCACCATATTCTCTGCGGTCTTTTTTGACACTCCCCCCGTGTTAATGTGATTGGCCTTTCAGCTTCACTAACTCTTTTTAACAAGATGTAGCAGTGCTGTGGCAGGGTGATGTGTGTGCGTGGATGGAGGGAGGAAGAGGAGAGACGGGAATGGGAAAGAGAGAGACAGCCGAGGTGTATTAAAGTTGTCAGAATGTGGCCGGCGATGGCGGTCAATATTTGAACAATGAGCGGGGGTTTGTTTGAGCGAGGTGAAAGATGGGGAGGGATGGAGGTAAAGGAAAAGCAGCGGGAGGTCCTCATGAATATGGGCGAGAGTGTGTGTGTGTGTGTGTGTTTGTGTATGAAAACCTGTGCCTCATTTCAATCTGACAAGACTATCTGTTCAAGCGTGGATATGTGTGCATATTTAGCTGCCAGGGACTGCTGACGGTGAGGATGTGCGCTCTGTGTGTGGTCGCAGGTGTCTCTGAATCTGAGAGGAAGAGAAGAAATGAGAGAGAGGAAGGGGGAGGGGAGGGAGGGAGATGAGTAGGTCAGGAGAAGTAGTGTGCTCAAAGAAGCGTGGCAAACATGGAGATAAAGGACACAGACACAGAATAAGGCCTTGGGGCAGGAGGTGGGATTAATTGCCCCTGGCACACAAGGCCACTCGATAAACTGCCCCGGGCGTCCTGCACAGGAGGAGGAGGGCAGCGATACGGTGACGAAGGTGTTACAGTGCAGAGAGGGCTGCTGAGAGGCGAGGTTAATTAAACTCTTCAGTGTGAAACACTCTCATTCATTACCTTCATTACCTTGTTCATTTAATCTGCGCCGCTGTTGGCATTTTATCACATTCAGCCCCTTTGTCGCGTCATACAGCTGATTAGGTTTCATGTCGAACCCTCGGCTGCAGACGAGCGGCTGAACAGCGGGTCAGTTTGGCTCCGACACACACAGCCGCCAAGCAAACAGCAGCAGATAAATTGAGTTCGCGCTGGACATGCATTTGACTTGATTTTCCACCCTGGAATCAGTGGATTAGTCTTAAAAGTGGAAAATGAAAACGATTTTCACCCTCGGTCTCCAGTGAACTGTGCTGAGGCCGATATACAGCCCGCATTAAAGAGCGAGGAGCGCAGAACTGACAGAGCAAACCCAATTCAGAGGCTCGTCTTCTTAACAAAACAAACCCAAAGTTCTCAGCAGCGTTATTTTGCTGTCTGGATCTCTGCTTTAAATAGACGCAGCTGGCGTCACTTTCTGTACCTGGCAGAAGAAGAGGAATTCTCTGTTTGAGGGCACGGTGAAAGCAAGCAAGCAGGCATGCAAGCAGCCCAGAGATGGTGGAACAAAATGGATTGCATCACGACAAAACATCCCATTTTCAACTCCATTAGGTCTCCCTCACAGGCCTGACAGTGTTGTGCTTTTTGCCACTTCACATGATTAATCACGTGTGGAGGCTGCAGCAGAAACACAGGAGCCTGAACTGCAGGCAGCTGAGGCTCCACGCTGGAGACGACCGAACAATCACAAGACACGCTCACACGCCGAGGAGAGACAGACACAGAGAGAGGAGAGGTCGGGCAGGAACAAAGTCAGACTGCGGTGTTTGAACAAGGCGTGTGTTGTGTTTGTGTAATATTCGGAGAGATAACAGAGAGTTTTACACACCAAATGTGCTATTTTAAGGGGGAACTCCACCGATTTGACACATCAAAGTGTGTTTACAGGTCCGGAGGAGAGCTGCTGCTCAGTGAAATAAGACCAGGCTGAACCCATTACATGGCTGGACTGTGTTTGGTCAGGGTGATAAACTGTGGACAGATTGTTACACAAATAGCCAGCGGTGGTGTCTGCAAAGGGAAAACCTTTGATATTAAAAGGTATTTTTTGTAATGGTCACAGTGAAGAATTCCTACTCGAGCATTTATTGATTCATTTTAAGAGAGCAAAGACCAACTGGGGAAACCAAAAATCAACCAGCCTTATGTGTGATTTTAGCGCTTCGTACGAAAAACCTGCTCACCAGCCTTAAAGGGATAGTTCAGTTTGTTTGAAGTGGGGTTGTTTGAGATACTTATCAACAGTTAGTGTACAGTGGATGCTGGTCAGCATTGCTCGTGTATTGAGATACCGGCCGGAGCGCTAGCCTATATGCCGCTGCAGATAGGGCCACTTTCACACGTTATTTATCGGCATGAAGGAAAATACTGTCCTCTGGTCTCCACTGTGAACGGCACTTTGTCGTTTACATAGTAATGTATTTTCTTTAGTTTGCTGTCTGTTCTACAAACCGCTGACACAAACCGCTGATCCGACATCATACGCTGCAGGCGTAGTAACACGTATGTGTTGCGGTCCACACAAAGTAGTGCCAAATAAAGAGGCGTTCTTACTGAAAAGTGAAACGCGGTGAAATATTCAAATATCGCGTACAATCGATACCACTATTAATTTATAGGTGGGGCGTCCTTATAAGTGGATAAATTACGTATGTAATTGACCCTATCTGCAGCGGCATATAGCCGAGCTTCTGTGCCAGCACTCCGGCTGGTTTCTATACACCGGGGCCGTGCTCACTGGCATCCACTGTCTGTAGTACACTATTGATAAGTATCTCATACAATCCCACTTCAAATAAACCGAACTATCCCTTTAAGGGATGTCACTCGAGTCAGTGTGGGTTAAAGAATAGCTAAAGAATAGAGGTTTTGTGGGGTAAAAAAAAAGTGACCTCACCAGTACCCTGTTGCCTCCTTATCTCTGCCTCAGGCTAGCCGCTCAACAATACTGCAGCTGCAAAAATCAGTCAGGTAAATCAATCAATCAGACCAGGAGTGGAGTCTGATCAGTGCGTGCAGGACTGTAATGTCTGTATAAGGGGCTAAACCAGCTCCCCCCTAAAGACAATTTTGTTGCATTAGTTGCCCCATTAATGGCGACAGTGCAAAAGCTGCTACTAGCATCATACACCTAATTCTCAGACCAATTGCTGTGATGCACTGTGGGTAATGTGGGCACCGAGTTTTGACAAAGAAGATAAATGTTTGGGATAAAAAATTTGATATCTTTAGTTCTGCTGATATTGATCCTTTTATAGACCATCCATCATTAGTCTGAGGATGTTATAGAGGTTCAATGCTAACTCCTTTTAATCCTGATTCATCCTGTAAGATGACACGGAGTACGAGCCAAGAGGAGGAAGGGGAAGGGATCGAGTCCTCCTTGCGTTTTGTTTGTGGAGGTCAGCCTCGGGTCTGATGCAGAGAATTGCTCACTGTTGAAGTTTTTAGCATTCTTGGACAGTCTCTTAAATCCCACGTGTCCTTCCAAACTTCCCCCAATCATGTCTGAAGCAAAAAGTGATGACTGCACAGTTGTGCGGACAGGCTGCCCGCCTGGCTGCCCCTCGCCCTCCTCTGCCATCCTCACTGTTTGCCCTGTCCATATTCCAGCCTCGCTCGCTCTCCCTCTCTCCCTCTCTCCTCCCCTAAAGTGAGACAGTGTGCACAATGACCTTCAACCACACCCACAGGGAACAAAAAGCAAAGACAGGCGAATGGTAGCCGGATGGAGGGGAGAGAGATAAACAAGTGGAGAGGGGTGACGGAGAGGCTGTGGAAAGAAGCAGAGGGGTGTTGAAGAACAAAAGAGAAAAAAAGTGATGCTGAAGTGAGGAAAAATCTCTGCTCTTGGAAGCCAGCAGAGCGCAGAGCTGAATCTGACAAGAAAGATGACTCTCCATCCCTTTTCTCACCAGTCTGATTAAAGCTCTCGCTCTAAAGCGAAGCCGGCACAGTGAGAGCCACAGAATCGAGGGAGTGGAGGACTTGAGCCTTTTGCTAAAGGTGCACACTGGAATGTCTATAGATACACTTGAAGGAGCAGGACCTTGAGGACAAGGTGACGCCGCGTGAAATTCCATAAAAATACAAACTCACTTCTGTGGCTCACAAAGAAAACTTAATTAAATTCTCAAACACGGAGAGCAACCAGCTTTCTTTCCACCGTTTCGTTTTCTTTGAGATATGCTCAGAAATTCCCAATCCCTGTGTTTAAGTGCAGTAATCCGGCTGTAATGAGTTAATCTACAACAGAGGGATGATTTCCTTGTGTGACTAAGACAGTAAGAAGACAGAAGGAGGACTAATTAAACTTGTAACATCTGCCTTCTGAGCTCTAAATGTGTCTACAGGCTACACAAGCATCTCTCGCTCCACTTCCTCCGCTCTTATTATTTGCAGCCAGGGAGGGTAAATAAGGTGTCTGCCTGCTCTAAACAATGCAACTAATCTTCTGCAAGTGGCATCATCATGGTAACCAATGAGTACACTGTAACTGGGTGCTTTCAAGTATTCATAGCATCTCCCAGCGAAAAACTTCCACCACAAGCTGATGGAGGAGCAGAGGAGAGGAGGAGAAAGTGAGGCGGGTGGGAGGTCTGGTGTGGAGCACGTAGCATGCTTACAAATGAACACCACCACGACCCAACTCGGACAGCGTGAGTGACTTTCTCCTCTTCCTCTCTCTCGTCATTATGAGCCATCTTCCCGCTTGGATGTGTCTGCGGTTATCTCCGCGTCGTCGCTGATGCTGCTGCTCCACTTCTGAGCGACTTCCGCCGACTGCTCCGCACAGCCGGAGCCCGAGCCAGCGAGCAGCAGAGCGGGCAGCGGCGGCGGCAGCAGCAGCGGCCCCCCCTGCGCGGATCTCGCTGCCCCCGCTGCTCTGAGAAAAGACAAACCGACACTGCAGGAGGTGACAGATCCAGATTCAGATCCAGCCTCTGCAACAACGACAGAGCCAGCGAGGAGACGGAAACACCGGCCACGCCAGCTCTGCACGGAGGAGGAGATCTTGATAAGTACGAGCTGTTTTTATGTTCCTACAAACTCGGGTCTGATTGGTGTGGCAGTGCCGAGGACTTTCCGCCTTCTGCTGGAGCCTGCCTGTGTATAAACACCCGGACTGTAAAGAGGAAGACTTTATCACCGAGCCCGGCTCATCAACGACAATAAAAGAGACTTTATTGGCCTCCGACAGCGCTTCGTACTTGGAGGAGGAGGGAAAAAAAGCACATTAGTTGCTTTAAATCAAGCCAGGAGGATCGAGCCCGAGTGCAAGACGAATGGTTTGGGTAACTAAAGCTTCACTTTCCCAGCAGCCATGCACGGATAATCCCACAATACCTGCTGTTAATAGGGCAGTTATGAAACAGGTGTTGCAGAGAGAGCGGTTTAAAAGAGATTGTTAAATTGCCAGAGGAAGCCTGTGCCGCTAATGATAAGCATATTTTCAAGAAATAACACAAGTCAGTATAAAAAATGCAACAACAAGCCCCTGGGGCAGCATCCGGGCTGCTTACCTGACAAATCAACAGATGTTTCAGTCATGTGGCTTAAGTCTGGAGAGGGGATTTATTCAGCAGGGCATTATCAGGGATTGCACAGTGTCTGGCTCTATATTAATTAATTAGTGTGCACATAAAGGCAGAGATGTTGTCCTGATGCCCTTGGTGCTCATGTAGCACCTGCAATAACTTGTGGAGGATGTTCTGAAGCTCTATAAGGGGTGTTTGTGGAGATAAACTGTGGATGTAGATAAAATTAATCCTGCTTTACATGGATTTTAGTCCATCTGGGAATCACTCAGTATTAATAGAAAACACAGGCCAGTGACAAACCCAACCCCTTTGTTTTATCTGAGGTGTTTGGGGTGATTACTTGGACTCTGGTGCAGATGGAGGACGGTCATGTCCACTCCTGTCACACATGATGAGCTTCAACATAAAGAGTGAAGAAAAAGGATTTCCAGTGTAATGGAAAAATGAACAAATCTTTCCCCTGCACACTATTACATGCCATTACTCATGCTTAGGTCGCCTCACCTTGTCAACAGCGGTGTCACTCCCTGAACGAGGGTGTGATGAATTTGGTCATTATTGATGAGCAGAGTGGACACACGGGCTGTCATCCCGCTCCCTCACTCAGGACAGAATAAATTACACAGCGTTGACAGCGAGTCAAAACACAAACACAGGCTGACAGGGAGATTTCCAGGGTGAGAATTTAAGGCGCAGGTGGAATAACTTAAAGAGGCACGACCTCAGGGGAGAGCCAGCCGCAACAGTGGCTGTAAACTTCTCCCTCCCCTCCGCCCTGATTGGGTTTGTTCCCAGAGAAAGAAAAGCCAAATTTAAATACCAATATCCTCTCAATCTGCAGCTCGGTGAAATTCATTCATTTCTCGGGGGATGACAATCAACTTGCAGTGTGTGTCGACACAAAGGGCTTCATAGACAATCAAATATTCGAACGCTGACATGATCCACGCCTGTCCTCCCACCATGCCTCCGAGCGGATTAATCAGTCAGGATCGTTCCTTCTTCGTCTCTTTGATTCGTCGGTTTCAGAACAAACTCTAATGTCTGATATTTCAATACCCTGCTGATGAATACATTCAGATTCATCCAGGCCGCGCTGGCTCGTGAGATGCTCGTCTTCATAGAAGTGGGTGGAAGTCACTTTGTATCTGCATTTGAGTCTTTTCCTCTTCATCACTTTCACCCCTTCTCCCCCTGAGCTTATTTATGAACTATTACCATCATGCAGTAACACTTTATTAGGCATGTAGACAGCCAAAAGGCCTATTAATCTTTCACATGCAGTCCTATGCTCATTCTGCTCCTCCACACACACACACACAGACTACCCTCAATCGCCTTTTCTACCCCGTGGAGTTCTTCACCCTCTTCAATGATTCACACAGCGATGGCAGAGATCCTGTTAGTCTTACAGTGAGGGAAGTGATGCGTCTTCCATCAGCAAGATATCAATACACACTTTCCACTGGACGACTTTTCTCAGAGGCCGCAATCATGCTGACAATCTCCCGCTCGATCACGCTCAACTGTTGCCATTACGACACATCTGAGCCGGTAATGATTTTATATTATAATGTCATCGATCCGGCCGAGGGGGCGACACCCCCCGAGTGCTGCTGAGCAGATAACAGATCGTCCGCTGGTCTGTGCTGCTCTTCACAGCTAAATATGATAAAGAGATGTCAGGTTCGATTACATTGTAAAGCCAATGATCATTTCTCACTTTGTGTCAATACCGAGCTTTATAGTGTCCACGCCTGAGATGTGAGCTGCTACAAGAAAAATAACACACCCACATATTCAGGAAAATTAGCATTGCCTGCGAGCGCTCACCCAGACGTACACAGTGTGTACACAAAGACACGAGTCAAACACATCTCTAAACAAATAGCACGTTATCAATATTCATCTGAAAAGAGAGGCGAATGAGTGATGATTAAAGACGGCAGCGCAGCGTGCAAGTAAACATGGCAAACTATAGAGGCAAAGAAAAGGCTTTGACAGGGCACCTAGCTGCGTCTCAACACAATTAATTAATAATGAATAAGACGACTACAAAAAGAAGAAAAATCAACAACAAACTGAGAAAAGTAACAGCGGAGAACCCGGGGAACATCTCTGAATCAAAAAGAAGCTGCGTTAGGACTTTAATGGAAAATGAAGACTGCTTAATTCAAAGAGCCGGAGAGTAAAAAACCTAACATTTAACAGGCTTCTCTGCTTGAGCAGCCAGGGTGGATGTTGCTCTGGCCAAAGATGAAGGGCTCCCACCGCTTGCTGGGCCGCCAATGTCTTTAACCATAGCAACAAGCAGGAAACTATTTTACATTTAGTTTGAATTAGAGCTGGAAATACAAGCATGTTCTCATCCTGCCGATTTGTCACTTTAACTGGGGACAGATGGCAGCGAGAAATGTGATCTGAATTCTGTTGATGGAACAGATTTATGTCAAACTGTGCGTGTGTGCGTGTCTCTTTCAGGCATGGTGCCCACGCCCCAGGTGTGCGTATCAACCCTGGTCACGGTGAGCACGATGGCAGTGGTGGACCTCTACCTGCTGGAGCAGAGCATGCTGGGAGCTCGGGGGCTTCCAGGACCCGGTGTGTGGCAGTGTGCGGCAGTGTTGCTAGGCGACGTGGGCTTCCTGCTCGCCCTGCGCTTCGTGTCGGCCGGCGTGGTCTCGGAGGCGCGGTCGCCACGTCGAGGATTCGCCAACGCCCTGTGGTTCCTGTTCCTGTCGCTGCTGCAGCTCAAACTCTTCTTCGTCTGTCACAACTACAGGCAGGAGCGCCGCCCCCCCGACCCGCTCGCCAGGAAGACCCTGACGCTGCTGCTGTCCATCTGCCTGCCCTCCCTGTTCCTCATCCTGACGGGGGCTGACCACATGACCCCGCAGCGCAGGAAGCAGGAGGTGCGGAGCCGGCTGCTGTGGGTGGTGGTGGACCTGCTGGATGTGCTGGACCTGCAGGCGGGGCTGTGGGAGGCCCAAGGAGGGGCTGCAGCAGGTGGCGGAGGGGTGGTTGAGCAGAGGCTGCCCATCTGGGCGGAGGGCCTGGTCTTCTTCTACTGCTACGCCCTCCTGCTGCTGCTGCCGTGTGTGGCCCTCACAGAGCTGGGGGCCACCGGCCTGCCAGGACAGCGGGGGCCCCGTAAGGAGGCTCTGTACCCCTGGCTCAGCTTGGTCACCATCAACATCTTCACGCTGGCCCTGAGGGGCACGGGCATGCTGTGGTACAGGGACCCTCGAGTGTCCACGGTGTTCCTGGGAAAGAACCTGCTGGCTCTGGCTGTGAAGCTGAGCTCAGCCTGGGAGAAACACCGGCAGGACCGCGCTGCTGCAGGAGCAGGTACCACTGCTGGATCAGAACCAGGAGACTCGACTCTGCCAAGCCAGAGCCCAGGGCAGGGAGAGGGCCCGGCCCAGGGGAAAGCTCCCCCCGCTCATTATCACACACTGTCTCGCACACAAAGCCACACTCTCTCCCACGTCAGCCTGGAGCCCACTGAGACGCCCTTAGGACCCTCTTTCATCTCCCATGAACTCTAGAGAGTCACTCTGAACATGCATGCATGCACAAAGACGTGTACGGACGCCCACACCCTCGACCAGGCGAGCCGGTATCACATCCAAACAGATAACTGGTGTTGAGTACAGCAGTGATGGTTTAATGCAGAGCTGTGGAAATGCATTCGGTAAGCTTGGCTTTCTGCACATTCTGTTGTGCTAAGAATAACTCTAAATACATAGCTGTGAACTGTGGGAGTGTGTCTTTAAATTGAACACTGTGAACACATCTATCGGACTGTAAAGAACATTACAGAAATGTGATTTGAAGTCTCGTAGCGTTTTTTCACTTCTTTAATCTGTGCACATTTGTTTAGTTTGTCGCACTGAGACGCCTCAAGGTTGATGTTTCCTTTGTTATCATTGCAGTGTGCGGTATCTGTTTGCAGGAGCGCTCATCTGTGGTTTACCTATTTGTTAAGTTTGAGTTCAGTTTGAGTTCAGTTCTTTACCGTTCAAAGACAAAAACAATACTGTGACCTTTGGTGTATATTTTCTCTGTGTAAGTTCCTGAAAAGTTTAAGACAGAGGACTGATTTATTTCTCCCTTTGGTAACAGAGTCATGATTGAAAAGCCATCTACAGTACCAGTAAAACTCTCACTCTACACCGAGCCCCAGTGTTTTAATGTTAAGTCTTACCCAGTGGATCCAAAGCTTTTTGGCTTGTGGCCCTTTGAATCAAAGTCTGCTCACGACCCCAAGTGACGTTTCTTCTTAGATCTTTTCTATTTGAAAAGAGGCGGAGAACAAAAGGTTTGAGAGGCCTGCAGAGGTAAAGCTATCCGCTTTTTCACAACAAAACAGCTTAAGAGTCTGGAAAACAAACATAATATGGGTAGTGTATATCTAGAATATGTTTTCTCCTCACGTCCTTTTATGTCGACCATCCTGGATTTATCAGGATCCCCAAAACACAGGCGGTGCCAGATTTTCATTATAATCTAAATGAACCTTGGCTGATATCACTTTTTAGTTGTCTGGCAGCAAATATTAATCTGTGGAATCACTGAAAACTGCAGAACCTGCAGACTCATTGGCCTCCGCTAACCTGGCCTTTTTGGGATTGTCACATCTTTCATTTGATTTAATTGGAGAGTTTGAACGCTAGGTAAAGACGTAAACATTGTACCTTTGCATATATTTCTTCCGCGGTTAAATAAAAACCATCAAAGAGCCGTTTTAGCGCGACAAACTGTGCATAAATCAAGTCGCAAACTCTAAATGAAAGACGGCATTTCCCGGGATAAAATCTTTCAGTTGCAGGGCTTAAAGACGGGCAACGAGCATTTTGCATCATCTTAATCCTATTGCAACACAAACTACAGTACAGGTCTATTGCAGTACAATGTTTACAAAGACAGACTACCAATGTAAGTAATCCCTTTACAGTTTGACAACGCATTCAATATTCATGTTTTTCTGTCGTCTTGTCTCAAGTGTCTGTTCTCAAAAGAAGAAAAAGCTGCCCGTCCAGTCCTCAAATCCCTTTTTCACTTCAGATGAAAGTGTCAACTTTTAAACTCTGTTTGAATTATGAATGGAGCCTTTCATTCGCTGATGTGTTCAGATGTGGTGTTTTGGGCATCGTTGGATTTTGGGTCCGAGCTGCAGGTGTAGAGGACGTACAGTACAGTACAAAGTGCCTTGTTTCCTCATGGAGCTACGAGCCTCCGAGCATAATGTGACCATGTGGGACTTGGACATCGGCCATGTGTATACTGTGAAGTTATTCTACAGCTGTTGTCAGCTACACCTCCAGGACAGAGAGCAGACCAATAAAGTGTTTCATACTCGCCTTGTGTTGACAGTTCATTGGCCATTATGTGGGAGTGTTATTGGCAGCCTGTCACACGTATGTAGGGGAAACCAGGAGAAGTCAGTCCAAACTGTTCAGAGCCAAAGGGCCTTTGGGTAAAATAACTGGCTGGTATTTTCTAAATATTAAAGTTAATCAGTTCCCATTTGGCAGAAAATTGCATGTTTTTCTCTTCCTGGAACTGGTGGAGTGAAAGAAAGCCCCCCCAACACATAGAAAAGCGCGCTCTCTGCTTCACAGAGCGGCACCCTGACAAAAGGCCGTCATTTATCACAATTATGCCCGCGGCCCCATCAGCTGCAATCCTCTCACAGTAATCCTTGAGTGTGCTGTTGTGTTGTCTGCCTTTAATGCTGAAAGAGAGACAAGTCTTGATGTGATGGGCTGTGCGTGTCACGAGTTTGTAGTAAAAAAAAAAAAGAGTGCGTGTGATGTTTTTCGGAGCGAACCGGCTCCCTGCTCACAGCGGCTGTGAATGAACCCGCCGGCCTCTCCTCTGAGCTTTAATGGTCCTATTAATTGAAATTGAGGCTATTTGTCAAAATGCGAGCGCTCATTCTCGCTGCTTTATGCTTGATTTACAGGCGATATTTACAGGATGTATTAAGACTAATGTACACACTCAGCCACAACAGAGAAAGTCAGTTAAAGTTTCAGTGGGGAATTTCTCTGTGGTTCAGAGAGCCTTTTAAGGAAAAACCCACAGAGGGAGAACCAGTGTAGTAGACAGCATCCAACCCTCTCCCTCTTCTTTCATCTCCTTCTCCCTGCTCGCTCTACATTTCAAACACACGCAGTCTGGATGCACTCCCTGTTGGGTAACTTCTCATATTTCTATTATACTAAAAGCAGCGGCTGCAAAGGCAGCAGCCTCTGCAAATGACTGCCTCAAAGAATTTGTTACACCTGTTAAGCTCTAGATACAATACTCAGCATTTTCCCTCAGCTCCCACCGACTCTTATAACCCGCTCCCCAAGAACATTGCATGAGCCCCTCTCCTGTTTTCTTTCTTCTTATGCCGCTGTTTCCGATGCTCTCTATTCTTCTTCTACGTTCGCTTGTGTTAATTTCACTCCAGCTTGTAATTATTCTCCTGAACCAAAGCTGCCACTTTCTCTTTTTTTGTCTCCCGTTCCTTCTTTTATTTCTCTCGTTTGTTTAAATTTGCCCCGCAGCAGACAGGCGGCCTACCTCTCTGCACTTCCCCTGTCAAGGGTGGTTAGTCAGAGATGAGGGAAAAAACGGAGGAGGAGAGGCTGGCTAAGATTAAAAGGGCCTGGGCCACTGCCTAAAGCGGAGCGGCTGCCGACTGCCATTTATTTACCGTTTGCTCCACACGGTGTGAGCCTGATGGAGCACGGGGGCCCGGGGAAACAAACGCACGCAACACGCCGCCCCGACAACTATGACATTCCAAACAGTCCAAAAGAGGCACCTTTAGACAAACATATGGCTTTGTTTTGCTCGGTTGAGCATTTGGTTGCAACCCATCTCACCTCATTACACCCGACGCGGAGGCTGCTACAGTACGCCTCGGAGCTCACACCCACCTCGTCTGGCAGAGAGAGCCACATTTAACCGACAGATGTCTAAATCATTCATCATAGACCACCGCTTCTGGAGAGAACTTCAAAGTATATTCTATGAGAAAGAAATGATGCAAAAGACTGTCTCCAGTATTTCACTTGAGATCATAACAGTCTCAAACGCATACTAATCCTGGTCTCAGATGTCGGGGTGACATCAGGGCAACACGGGATAAGCTCTGGTCTGTTTACCTGAAGCTCTGGGAGATGATGTAAGGAAGCAGTATTCAGCTTTTAAGCTTATGAACAGGAAATGAATCGCTAACTTATTTGATTATGGCCACAGACTGTATAAATAATGGACGTAGTCTCAGTGACGTCACCCATTGGTTCCTGAAGAAGCTTTTTGAAGCCCGAATTGCGCCGCCGCTGGGGGTCGCCATATTGGAAATACCAGAGCCGGCTAATCCAGAGACGGGCAAAGAGGCGGAGCGTGACTGAGCTACAGCCTATGGCTGAGCTCTATGGGCAGGCCGCATGAATCAGCCAGCTACGGCTAGGAAGCTAGGCTATATGCTCCTCAGTGTAGCTAGCGGTTATTAGCCATAGACTGTATAAATAATGAATGAGCTAGTTTGACTTTGCCAGGAGGAGATTCTGTCGGTGACTGACTGCAGGTGTTTAGTTATCAGACTAAAGAAGTAGCGGACTCGCTGCACGCTTGCCTGGTGAGAGAGCGGCGAGCAGACACGTAACGGGAAACTTAAAATAACCGGCTTCACATCACTGCAGTCCGCTGTAATCTCTCCGGGGAAAAGCTCTGTTTTAAACAGAGCCGACTACTGATCAACCATTTTATAGCTTTAAGCTGTGGAGCGACTTCCTGCTAACTAAAAACACTGGGGATGCACCGATTGAGAAAACCAGGGCTAATAAAACAACATTTTGCCGATGCTGATACCGATGTTTTTTTTAATAACTGTAATGTTTGTAATTATTAATGCCTCTTTAGCCTGTTTCAGAATCACCTGGTCATACAAACATTTTTCAGTGTTTTTATAGCCTAACAAAAATCTTTCTGAAAACATAAATACTTTTATATTTACAGGCAAATGAAAAGAAAAAGATGCGACACAAAACAAATCTAATCAAATAAGTCATTATAATAGTCTGCACAGTTATTAACCTCATGTACAGAGTTAGGCTAGTTTTGTACTGAGCTGATCGTGAGAGCTTAAACTATAGAAACTGTAAAGCCCTTTTTACCCTGTGGTTCCGCCTGAGCGCTGTAACAAAGCTCCACCGTCATGTAGCCTTTGCCATTTCACATTGGACCAAGCAGTGCCGGCGTGAAGTGTGAGCTTTTACACAGCGTTCCGGCGTTGCGGAAGATCAGAATCAAGTTTATTGCCAAGAAGATCTACACATGGATGTTTGGATGTTTTGTTGCAAGAACAATACTACAGAAGTAGAGTAAACATAAGTAAAAAGCTAAAAAACAGTTTTACTCCTTCTGTCAGGAAACTTAAATAGAATAAGATATAAAAACAGACAACAAGAATAACATATAAAAAAACAATCTAATACAAAATATGTACAACAGGTGTAATTAAAGATCTGTGCAGGTTTGTGCAAGATGATGGTAGTGCAAATATTTAACAGTATGAAATGAGCAAAATGTGTGCAAAAGGTTGAAACAAACAGCGTGTGCTTGACATAAACACCCTGGCTCGACCGTTTACACTGACACAGTTTCTCCTCTGTTACCACCTCTGATGCCGGCTCAGAGGCAGAACAACTTCACTGCACTTCCACCTCTGTGTGTTTGACTTCAGAGATTAAACGTAACAGCGTAATAATCCCGCCTTGAACTGGCAGTGTACAAAGGGGCTTATATAAAAAGGAAAACACAACACATAAAAGGGCAATAAGTGATAATACAACAGTAACTAGACGTACTAAAAATATGTGACTGGCGATGTGACTGCCTGGCTAAAGAAAAGTGTAAAGAACTACTGTCACTATGAAAATGTGATTTTTAACTGTGTTGTTGTATAAGGAACAGATGTGGAGAAGGAGATCAGCTCTTCTTTTATCTAAAGTAATAATCACCCTGTGTAGAAATAGTCTAAATAAGTGTAGTGGACAAAAAGTCCCTTATACGCCTCTGAAGTTAAGTGGAGCAGAAGTATAAAGTAGCACATAATGGAGCTACTCCAGTAAAGTACAAGTATCTCAAAACATATATGTCACCTGATGCAGTGGAAAATTGGCAGCAGCTATTTTCCACTTTTTTCTGACACTCTACAGTTAATGATGATAAAATATTGCACCAATATCTGATCACCGTTCATTCAATTCAAAAGACTAGTTAAAAAAGCCTCAAAAGGAGGTTAAATAAGATAAATTGTTTAAAAAACAGACGAGTGAACTCAGTGTGGCGTTTAAAAAAACACTAAACGCATGTGAAATGAATTCAGCGGGGTCATGCATCCATAATTGATCTTGCTTCTGGCTGAAACGGCATGCTCGGACAGGACACAGACGGGAATAAACGCTCAGAGGTTAAAATGTATGAATACACAGGCAGAGGAGACCACGCTGCATTCACACGGCTCTATTATTAGTTTGCGTGTTATCTGGAGCTGTCACACAGTTCAGACTCTTCAAGATGATCAACAACAGCATCTTTGTGAAAGAAACAATGTTTTTTTGGGGGGAAGAACACCTAAAAATACCACGCACGCCCGCTGATGTGACATATCAGCACTCATGTCAGCGTGACGGCTTTATAAGACGTGAGAGACAAAGACGATTGTTCAGAAACGGATGACGGTTGTTACTCAGAGATTTATGTATGCCTATTACAAGCTGCCATTAACAATACGCTCTCTGTCTGTCAAGTAATGTCTGCTCGAAAACAACAACGTATAGGAATTTCTCCTCTGCAGAAAACATTTTCAGAATATTCTCAAGTTCTGGAGGCTGCAAAAGTACTCAGCGACCTTTAGAGCTGAGGTTTGAGTGGCAGAGCGAGTTAGTTAGTTCTCAGCAGAGGGAACTCAGAGGTCTCCAGTGAAGCCGGGGGGGAAGTAAGATTAAGCCGAGCCTTAAATGTGATCAGTAAAAATCTTTAAATCAATTATACATCTAACTGGTAAACACTTCAGAGATGGTAAAATTGGGTTATTACGGTCCCTTCACTTGGCAGCGGTTAAAATCCTGCCTGCTGTATTTCTGAGCAGGAATCGGAGATGGTGAAATGGGATGAGATTAAAGCGTAGATCCTCCTCTTTGTAACTGGATAAAATGTCTGGATGGCTCCCAACTGTAGGAATCACTTCTGTATTCACTGTATTATTCCTTCTTAAATTAAGTAACTGTCAAACGTTTGCTGCGGTTTGGACCACCTTCTATGTGTCTGCAAGAACAAAATGTCCCAAAGCCGCCTTAATTCTGTGTTTATATAAAACGTTTTTATAATCTAAGAGCAGCAGTTACTGCGCTGAACAATCTTATCTTTCATTTGGAGTCGTGTTGGTGGCAACTTGGTGAATGTAAGTCTGTAAGTTTTTGTTCTCCACCATAGACTGTATAAAAAGATGGACGACACGACAGCTCCCTAAAAGTGAAGCCAAAACATTTCAGGCGCCCCCTGCTGACATGCAGTATAGGTCATAAAGCCCGCCTCCTCCATGTTAACAGATGGGACATGAGTCAAACTATAAAATCAAAATACACGCCTGATACACTTTTCTCAAACATGGTTTCTGTCATTATAGTTAGTTCTTATCATGCTGATTTACGTCCAAGTGTTCATTTTTCTGACAAGTTTATTTTCAATAGGTTATTTGATGCTGTCAAAATGATGATTGACAGCTCTGTTGACAAATTCGGCTCCTGCAGCCAATCAGTTCCAGGTGAGCAGAGCGGAGGACGATCCGCGAGTGGAAACGTCACTAAAACAATCACTACAGTCATTGAAGTTTCCATACCTGTGAACGTTAACCTCAGACCAACACAGAGAAGCTGTTCTGCTGTTAAACACGCAGGCGTGCGGGATCCTTGCTGTTTTTTCGGTAAGTTAAGTGTGTGTTTGGGTTAGCGGAAGTGGCTACAGCCGCTTCACTCGCCGATCTCTACTGCGCAGACTCTGGCTCCGTATGACGTCACCATCGCAGGATGGCAGCGCCTATCACAGGGGCTATTTTGGCATCAATTACGTACAATGGGAGCAGATGGAGACGCGTTGTCCATCTATATATACAGTCATTGGTCTCCACCATCTCCTGAGAAAGATGTCTGGCTCTCCAGCAGTTAAATGTTCTACTTTGTCCATCAGCTAGTTGCTAACCGGTCTGTCTGTAGTTTGGAGCTGAGCAGGTAGAGTACAGTGGTGTTTTAGAGCTCAGCTGCCCTCTGCTGCCTTTAACAATACCCAGAGAGAGTTTAAAGTGAAGCAACACAGCAGAGTTAGAAAACAGAAAACAAACAGAGGATAAAACACCCTGAAGTGTTCTTTAGATCTGAAGAGCTGGGCGAGTTTGTAACTTCAAATCATGTCTGAGTTATGACATAGAATTTGAAAGAATGCGACTTCTTTATTATTGAGATGTGAAAAACTGAGATTTCCAACACTCAATAAATGTGAGTGACAGCTTGTGAGAATGAGGTCACCTGGTTTAAGGGAAGAAGAGTGAGTGTCATCTCCATAACTACCACACAGACATACATCTATAAATGATGCAAAACCTGGAGGGAGAGAAGTTTGGAGTTTAAAAGTGAGGGTGAGGGAAAGGTCAGATCTTAAAGATTCAATTTAGATGGTATAAAACTATGAGGCCGAGGACTTTGTGACAGAGCTGAAACAATAAGTCAAAAAATGAACTACTGATGATCTCTTTATCTGAGTGTTACTGGGTGCTGGGCCCCTGGTCAAGCAAAACAAAGTAATTAGGAGACATCAAGCTGGGGACCACATCATGGAAAATTCACACTTATTCTGATCTTTGATTACTGGAGACAATAATCAGCTGTAGTCTGATGATGATACAGCCTCTGGGAGAAACAGTGAACATGTCGGGCGTGTCCGGTTTAGTCAGCATTTAGCCATAAATGACTTCCAGTAAAGACTTCCTTTTCCGTGCGCTGCATTGTTTAAGATAAGATAAGATAACTTTATTGATCCCCAGAGGGGAAATTCGGGTGTTGCAACAGCACAAAGACAAGCAAGAAGCAAGAAGGCAAGTAGAAATACAAATAGGAATAGATACCATCCAGTTAGCAACTTGAGAAGCGACCGTGCGTTCACATCAAAGGTGAAGTGAATTTCACTCCTTCAGATGTGTCATTTACTTTAATCAACGGGTCTAAAGTTTGTCAGGTCTGTCCTCAAGAGGAGCAGAAAACTACTTTTAAAATTCCTTCCTGATGGGAGCCGGGGTGTCATTACAGTGGATTACGTTCCGCCTGCTTTTGCTCTCCACACGGACTGTTGTTCCTGAATACGCCGCAGCCGGAATATGTGATTGGTCAATATTACTCGACTACAAACAAATCAGAACACGTACTGTCGCATGCATACACAGATTTTGGTTAATCTGGATAATAGATAATAGAGATTATTGAGAAAATTAGGGATGCACGATATTGGATTTTTTGCCGATATTTTACAACTCATTTAGCCGATTACCGATACTGATACCGATACCGATACTGATAATTTTTTCCCACACACCTAATTGCAGAGATCATCAACTCTCTTCTGTATTGGAATTAGCGTACAGTATAATGGTGATACTCTTATCACATTCGTTACAACGGTCGGGGTGACGGGTCTTGAGATGGTTAATCAAGTTTGTAGTGTTGAAAGACTTTGCCTTGGCTCCTCCTCGCATCACCGAAGCTGAGCAGTCATTGCAAACAGCAGTTTTGCGATCTATTTCGGACGCTTTGAAAAACGTCCACACCACGGACATTTTGGCTTCCAACTCTCTCATGCTGCAGGTAGACACACGTGACGTCATCACGCTGCGCGGCGCAGGTCTTCTTCGCACCGGGGACATTGCGCTGAGGTCGGGCATTTAATCGAGTATGCAACAGCCCATTATTTTATCGGTTAATTATTTCGGCGGATATCGGCGTGTTGGCCGATATCCGATAACGTGCCGATAATATCGTGCATCCCTAGAGAAAATAATCCGTAAAGAAGCTATAGAAGAGAATCTTTGTGAATTGAAGCCCAAATATTTGAGTTGAAAAGGATAAAAGAAGAATTTAGAGCAACATGGAAACAGTAAAAACAATAAAGTGGATAAATGTGTTTAAAAAGACTTCTCACTGGACTTCACACTAAATCTAAGTCCGAGTCTGGCAGCGAGTTCAGGTTTGCAGTGATGAACTGATTTTGTGTTATAGTTTATGTTGTGCAGCTGGTGACAGCAGAGTACATCATTTTGAACCGAACCATAAAGTACGGCACCGTTACCATCGGTGTCAGATAAGAGCAATGTTATTTTCACATCATTTACCTCCTCTCTGACAGCCCAACATTTACTTTTTCTTCATACCATTAATCACGCGTTGCTCTTTTCTGCCAACTTTTGTTCACTTTTTCATTCCCCACACGAATGTCGTCATTAAGTCCCGGAGATGGATTAACTGTGAGAATTGATCTCGTTTCCAGGCGCCCAACAGCATCCAAGGTTGATGAGCGCCGTCCATTAAAGGGGCTAACTGGATCTCATTTGTATGTAGAGAACGAGCCGTACGGCTGCTTTCATTTAATCTCGCAAAGGACAATCAAACTTAAATAGCTGAATGACCATTAAAGCAGGAGCAGATTGCGCCTTTATGGTGTCAAATAAAACACAAATTTAACAAGAAAGAATTAAAACAATACACCTGTGTGATCAGAAACAAGGTCGAGGTAAATGAGCAGAGCATTAGCTTTGAACAGTTCAGTTACAGAGCGATGATTTTGTTTACAGCGAAGGATAATTCAGCCTCAGTTATTTTTAACCGCTAACTCCAAGGCGCTTTAGTTCATCGCTCACTGCTCCAAGACTGCTGACTTTTTTTTATGATTGTAGCAGCCGATACCTGCACTTTCCTCCTCTGTATTGGCGTCTGCGGTGAAAAGTAGAGTGGTTTTTTTGAGCAATAAAAACAAGACACAACCTCAGCTGTCTCCCCGGAGCGATTGAAGCGAGAGAGAAGTAAACAAGAATTTAAGACAAAACCTTCACAGGTTCAATCCCATTTCATCAAGTGGCTTGTAAAGACTGAGGCTAATGTATGTGGACAGCTGCGGTGGATGGAGGTGTCCGTGTTTTTGGCCCGGAAACTGTGAGAAAACAGTTGCAGACGGAGGCAGAGTGTGGCAGCCACCTGCACAATGGAGCTGTGCGAGTGGAATAAGAATGGGAATATGAAAAGGGCTGTGAGTGGAAGCGGAGGTGGAGGTGGGGATGCACGCAGAGGTGAATGAGAGGGAGAGAGTCAACGATGTGATTGGCAAAGAGAAAATAGGAAAGGATCAGGTTGTCTCGTAGTTAATGAGAGCTGTGAGCAGAAGGTCAGTTGATAAAAAGAAGCCCTGCTCCTGCAATTAAGTTAACACGTCTGATTACTGGCAGAGAACAGATGGAACCAGAAGAGCAATCGTGAGTAATTTTACCTGTCCCAGGATCGGGCCGAGAGGGGGGCCGGGGGCCGCTTGTCCTGACCTCACTATAGCCCGGATTACATTGCCGGCATCCAATTTCTTCACGGCCTTGGCTGCCTTAGAGATCTTTGACATCCTGCTCGGTCTGGAAATCCTCAAATCTGCCTCCAAGTCAACTGAGAATCCATCCACTGAAAACACAGAAGAAAAACAAATTAGTGTTTCAAGAAAAACACAACTGCAACAAATCACTTACACGCCGGCCTCATTAAAACATCATACACTCAAATCAATACCGATACCCTCAGGTGAAAACTCGTGCAGTTCCATTCTGCAACGGGCGAGTAATTAAAAAAATCTTTGCCTTCGATCGGCTCAGCGAGAGCCACTTATCCTGGAGCAGTTTGCAGTGTGGATCAGCAGCAGCAGCCTGGTGAGATAGTCGTCATGTTGAGGATCCTGGGAACTGGCAGGTTTTTAAACTTCTCTGGGAAAAAATCATGGCGTGCATGCCAAAACACCTCCACCGTCTCACCTCTGTTCTAGATCTGTCACAGCTGAACTCCCCGAGCTGCATCAGAGCTTCCTCTGCATCAGTAGAGGTCAAGTGTCAAGGTCGAAGGATGGCTGAGTAACAAAGCTAATACATGGAGGAGAGGTGGGAGTGTCCTCCCTGATATGAACGCAAAGAGGGGTCGACGTTTTCACTCAACCTTAAAAAGCTTTTGCCAAATTAAGGAGTCAATTAGCGGAGTGTTGAGAATGGCCAGCACTCCTGGCCTTTCTCTGGGGAGGAGGAACACATAAAAGCAGGCCTATAATCCTCCGCTGGAATAAAAGTGATACTGACACAGCTGTGAGGGAAAAAAAGGGGCAAAAAAAGATCAATTACTGGAGCCGGGGGACAAATACAAGTTTTAAGGTTGAGCCTTGATTCAGGGGAACCCTGCATTCAATAAAAATAAGTACTTTGGGGGAGAGAAGAGGTCCAGCAATGATTCATTGTAGGCAACAGAGGGTATCCAATTAGATCAACAGACGAGACACAAGCAAAGAGATATATGGGACCTCCTGCTGCTTTAGAGCAACAAACCGGAGAAACTGCTCCCGAGAAAAGTTGTGATTCTATCTGGACTGCTGATTATCCAGCAGCCGTTAAAGTGCAACCACCATGAGGCAATATTTGTAAGGGCATTAAGGTGATACGCATGCTGCAGAGAGAGTCCCAAATAGAATCCATTTAGTTTGAATTCCCTCAATAGCAGTCTTTACAATGTAACTCACACACACACACTGCTACTTTCAGAGGTCAATTTCACGCTACTCACCTAATGTGCTCAGCCAATTCATTGCAGAAAAATCAGGTTGCACTTCAGATCAATTTTGGAGCCGGTTAGAAAATGCAGAAACCGCTACGTATTAAATGTGAAGTGAGAAAACCCCTCTTCTTCTCTTATCAAGGAACAGCAGAGAAGCTCATGAATCCTTAACAGGCACGCTGCAGGAAAAAATAACTAAAACAGCAGTTTCAGGAGGAAATGAGCTACCAAAAACATCCAGCGACAGACTGACATACTGTACGTCCGGAGAGACGAGGCTTAACTTGATTTTTGCGACTGCGAGAGAAAAAACAATTAGAGGGGGCATCAAATGTTGGGTTTAATTCCAATTTGGGGCAAAGGGAATAACGCCTGTGAGAGTGGGGAAATGACAACGTCATGCTTTAATGCACCGCAACTTCAATCTCTGCTGGAGTATGAATAATAAAACCGTAGTTCCCGTGCAAAATGAAATCACTCGTCACAAGGCCAAGCAGTTAACGCTGAAGAAGAATTGACCTACATAAGGAATCACAACGGCACTGACAGTATGTTCCACACAGCTGAATTTACATTAGATTCAAGGAATAAAGCCGCCCTGACTGTGCAGCGGCAGGAAAACGTGGTTCAAAGCCGTACAATAAGCCTCAACCAGGGCTGGCTTAATGTATGGCTGTGCATTATCAAATCAAAGTGGCAGTAATTTGAGAGGAACAGACGCAATTTTGAGCTTCTCTTTAGGCGGGATATTACATTCATATGGCAATTACTGGCAACAACGTCGCCGATAACAAGGAGTACACAGAAAGAGCAATTTGTTCAGCCTGTGTAGCACTTCCTTTAAACGTGCTTGATAAATGACATGCCACAAAGCCAGCATTTAAATTACCCACCAATAAAGGACGCCGAGGTGAGCTTTAATGGAGCAAAAAAAAGCATGAATGTTAAACCGTTCTGCAAATTCTCCAATTTACTGTCACAACGTGAGACCTGTTCCTGAGCTTTTGAAGATGCATGCTTTTCCCGTTCTTGCCGATATTCTTGTAGAAAACGGCATAGAGTCTGGCAAATAAGGAATTCTTCGGAAGGGACCAAATATATAGGTGAAAAATTACATTAGGGTTTGGATACAGGCAGCCTGAACCGATGTAGTGAAGTAGTAGTGAAGACCTTTCGTGGATCCATTGATTTAGCCTTGATATGATGATGCAAATGCACCCAGATGGCTGCTTACTTTAACAAAGAATAACTTTATTAAAGGATATGCACCCCTGTTATATCACTGTCTGCTCAGCTGCAATCTCGGATTTCATCGGCTATAGTCTGAGACGATATAGCCTCTGGGGACACGTGCCGGGCGGTAAGCGATAATCGACTTCCCATCAAGACTTCATTTTCCGCGTGCTGCACTGTTACAGAAAGAGAGCCCGTTTTCTTGAGATTTAGTTGTTATTAACAGGTCTTACCGTTGCTGAATAACAACATCATGATGCAGATTTGTAAGTAGTAAAAATTCAAGCTTTGTCAGGACGGTCCTCAAGAGGAGAAGAAAACTTTTATGCTTGTTTGTTGAACGGAGGTCTGATCGATCTGATGCATTCGAGGAAGTCGGGAAATCTGAACGCTGAATGGCTGTGGTGACAGCGTCAAGGGAATTCATGTCAGGTTAAATTTGAGCTCTATAACGGATTGTTAGCTGAACTTACATGCAGATGTCTGTTTATAGAGATTAATAAGAAGCTAAATCGTCGTCAGATCGCGCTGATTGGAGATTATTAATTACGGCGGATTACGTTCCGCCTGCTTATGTTCTCCTCACGGACTGTTTTCCCTGCATGCGCCGCAGCCTGCTGATACATGATTGGTCAATATTACTCGGACTACAAGCATAGTACAAACAGAACACTTGCCTCCCCGGAAATCCCTGCTAATAGACATTAGCTCAGCTGTGATGATAAATGTGCAGCAGACAGTGCTGAGAGTATTGTAAACAAGGAAGTTGGAGGATGCTTCGCTGAACAAATAGAGGGTTTAAGCATTTCTTAATCATCCTAAGCATCTGAATTAGACGTTCTGTAAAACAAATAGTAACAATATCAGCACTGGCGAAAACATCTACAAGATATCTGTGATGGACCCATACCTGGCCCACTACATCAGCTGGGTTTTAGTTTGGCATCAGGTCCCTGATTATCGACCCGTGTAGGCTTTGACAACCAAAATCCAAACTCTGTAAATCTAAACCCTTTCTGGGCCTCTCCAACAGAAAAACGTGGATATTTTTAAGCACTCCTTCTGCCGCCTGTCAGACAAACTACTTGGGATGGAAACACAGTATCTTTGACGGAAGTAAACATGTCAATAAAAGTGAGCACACGGGAGAGAAGCCGGAGAGAAATTCCCACCTGTCATTAAAGTGTGCAGGTCTACCAGATAATCTGAAATTACACTCCCCGTGTGAAAAACTCATTACAGTTGTTTTTATCACCTTTTCATTAAGTGTCTGAAATGTTCACAGAACAGGAGCAGCTTCTGTGTTGGTTCCAGCCTAATTAAAAGTGACTGCACTTCAAGGATACAGCTGACTTTGATTAAAGAAATTAATCAGTTTGCTATTAAAAATGTGCGTTTAATTGCACTGGTGAAGCCCAGCGCTGTTTGTTGTTTAGGCTATTAGGCTCTCTTTAGTCTTCATTAAGGAGATGAGCCAAACTGTAGTCAACAACCATGAATCCTCTGAATGTGTTTTTATATACTAGTCAAGGTTACACTTATTGATTATCTATATAATTACATTCTTAAAATATCGTCTTTAAAGGTAGTTGTACTTTGAAAGTCCCAGCCCTTCTACGATATAAATGATAGTGACGTCGTATCAGCCTGGAGAAAACCTCTCTTCTCTCCTCCTCATCTCTTTTTAATGCAGTGTGATGAAATAAAAGCTGAATACTAATTGATTTCTCAGTGGGATCAGCGTTGTACCTGCAACAACACAGAATCAAGTCTGGTTCAATAACCTTTGTTACACTGTATCTGCCTCCTCATCTTCATATCTCTGCTCAATAAATTAGAAGTGAACGAGTGGAGAGAATGAAATCAAATATTTTCTAATAACACGGATCCGGTGTTGCGTGAAATACAGAATCGGAGATTATTATCTTATCAGAGGAACACTCAGACAAAGATTCAGTGCAGTGTTAACGTCGATCAGAGCTCCTTTATGTTTCTCTACGCATATTCCCCACGTCCACCTTAAACAACCTTTGTAGCCGAGTGGGGACTCATGGAGCTATAGAATTACAGACCAAGGTTTAATGCCAACATGGGCACCTTTTCCTTTAGGTTATGTGGTTCAGAATTACAAACAGAAGATAGAGTATGCTCATGGGAAACTTGGATGTAAGCATAGACTGTATAAAAAGATGGACGACATGACAGCTCCCTCAAAGTGAAGCCAAACCCTCTCTATCGCCCCCTGCTGACTGGCTGCAGTATAGGTCATAAAGCACGCCTCCTCCATGTTAACAGTTGGGACATGAGTCAGACTATAAAATCAAAATACACGTCAAATACATTTTTCTCAAACATGGTTTCTGTCATTAAAGTTAGTAAATATTATGCTGATTTACGTCCAAGTGTTAATTTCTCGGACAAGTTTATTTTTAATTAGTTATTTGATGCTGATGATTGACAGCTCTGTTGACAAATACGGCTCCTGCAGCCGATCTGTTCCGGATTAGCAGAGTAGAGGAGACGTAACTAAAACAATAACTACAGTCATTGAAGTTTCCATACCTGTGAGCGTTAACCTCAGACCAACACAAGAAGCTGCTCTGCTGTTAAACATGCTGATGTGCAGGATCCTTGCTGTTATTTCGGTAAGTTAAGTGTGTGTGTGTTTTGGTTAGCGGAAGTGGCAACAAGCTGCTACACCCACCGATCTCTACTGCGCAGCTCTGGCCCCCCAATGACGTCTCCATTGCTAGATGGCAGCGCCTCTCACGGGGGCTGTTTTGGCATCACTTTGGTAGAATGAGAGCAGATGGAGACACGTCGTCCATCTATACAGTCATTGGATGTAAGCTTATCACTCCTGTTTTAACTATTATGTAAGAATCATTCCAGCCACAAGTCTCAAAGGATGGCGATGTTGGTTTTCTGGTCAGTCTGTTCACCTCTGTGGTCTAGACTGAAACATATACACACCTGTGGGGTTGTCACTTTCTGGCACAGGCGGCCACGGTGCCCAGAGGATGAATCCTTAATACTTTGGTGATCCCCAGACTTTTCCACTAGCACATCCATTCCCAAACTTAAAAAGTGCTGCAGTCCTCCCAAAACTTCAACACACAACTCTGATCAACACTTGAGACCGAGATGAAGTATTTCACAATATGTTTATATCATAAGGAGGAAAAATTTATGTATAAGTGGCCCTAAGGCGCAAAAAAAAATCCATCCACCTGAAGATTTTTAATCAAGAAACTAATTGCAAAAAGTAAATTGTGAAATTGAAAACTAAAAACTTTTCACCGTCTTGTATAAATAACCCTCACAGGCAACCGTGTACCTGCAGTTCATTAAGGGCCCACCTGGGGACCACAGCCACACTTTGGGAAACCCTGATCGAGCACAACATGAAGGGGTGTAACGACAATACATAGATTTGGATCAATTTATTTATTCATACTGATCAATGATCCAATATCATCAATAGAGGTGCAACGATTAGTCGACAAAATCGATGACAAAATGAGTTGCCTGTGAATTTAATCATCGCTAATAGTTAGTTACGTCATCACGTGTGTTTCTCATGCTGTGCAGAGCTAAGTTTGAGGTGAGCCATCGCACATCCTTAACATCTCTGCTGAGAGCTGCCCACGCAAAACAGCAACCAGGAAGCGACAGGTACATAAAACATAGCAGAATGGCGGTGGCCGATGCAACAACATCGCTCCCTGAAACTTGTAAAGTCTGGGAGCTTTTCACTCGCAAAGAAAATGATCTACCGTTTGTAAAGCTGACCTTGCTTATCACGGGAGCACATCGGTAATAGGCAAGCATTTGAAGAGAAGGCACTTGGACTTGTGTACTTGACTTATTTTTTATACCAGCACTTTGTCTGTCCGTGGAAAAGAAACTTGATACGATAGCTAAATAAGAGCCTTTAAGTAATTGTGCAACACTTTATCCCACTAGTGTACTAATGGTTTCAATAATCACTGACCAGTCGTTAGCTGCAGATCTAACTATCAATGCATTGATTAAAGTTGATCTATATAAACATTTGATGCTTTTATTGTAAAATTCTCATGGCTCGTATCCAGGTTAGGTCAAGTCACACTTCCTGTTCATTTTGTCTCATTTAGATTTTAAGCCCTCCCGAGTTGAATCATATCAAAATGAAGTCGTGGCTCGGTGATAACAGATATTTTATTGTTGTCCAAAGAATCAATCACATATTTTGATGATTCCACTCTGTGGAAATGTTTTCTAAAGACATTCATGTTGCCAAGAGGATGAACCCCGATGATTCTGAGGATCTTAATGCAGCTCCACAACTACATCAAACCTTTTTTGTACATTCATGACAGACTGTTCTTTTTACTGACTTTTCACTCTAACCAGAACAGCTCTCCTCTCTTTGCTCCATTTACTCACTACTACTCCTTCTACTGATGTTGAAATAACACTGTATTTACAACTTCTCTGATAGCACCCAGCTCTAAAAAGAATTATCTAAGATGATATAATAAATGCACACAGGGAAGCTTCTCTCCCAGGTTATGATGAAAAGTGTGATCCATTACCTGATACACACTTTCTGTCCTAAAAGTCTAATTTTCTGATGGTCTGATAAGAAGTGAAGGATTCTTATTCCAGCCTCATCAGTCGGCCTTAACAGTAAAACCTCATTCTGTTTCCATCTCTTTACACAGATAAAACCTGTCAGAGCTCTTTCCAAACAGAGACTGTGATTAGCATGCTTTGAAAATTACAAGGAAAGGGACTCGGTTCATTCTTATCTCCCAGCGACGCTAAACCCACCTCTGACAGTTGGTTTCATCCAAGCCTTAGTGTGGCGGTCCATCTAGTGGCGGCATCCACCTTTACATTTGATGTCAGACATAAAGCTGAGAGATTACTACACAATAAGGCAGAGGTACACTTCAGTCACGTGTGTGTGATGGCCTTTGGCACCACTCCACGACTCTGCAAATGAACAAATTTAAGATAAACAGAAGAAGGGCCCTGGGGACTCGCCGGGACCCTGGATGCTAATAGAAAAACAGCACAAGCATATTAAAATTATAATAGCTTTTTCTTTTTTCTGCCCGTCTTTGCAGAAAAGTTTGAATAACATTAGAGACACAATAAATGACTGGTGTCCTTGAATACGTAAGATGACAAAATGTGTGTTAACAGCAGAATAAACAGCCAGCAGGGAGCTTCACTGGCAGCAGGGAATTCTGGGATGCCGCGTTTGTTTAGATGGCACCGCATTATGAATCAGGAGCTGCAGATTAACTGTAATCGATGAGCCTAATGCAAAGACCAAACCGAACAAATGTAGCGCGCTGTGATCATTAGGTGAGCCCCGTGAGACGCTCTGGATGAGATTAAGAGATGACTTCAGATATAAACTTATAGAGAGCCAGTCATATGCCAACGCTGTTCCACTACATTAGTATTCATCCCATCAAACTCCGGCCCTGGAGCTATTGATCGCTGAATGCCAAGTCCTAAAGGCCAGTCAAATAAAAAGAAGTGCAGAAGAGTCTGAATGATCCCGCAAGACTGAAAGAAGGGGATCCGGCGTGACCTGATTTAACCGACATGTGAACCCGCAGGTCTCATCTCTGCCAGCTCTCAGCTAATCTGTGCATTGCAGATACAAACAACTCATCATTTCCGCACTTTGAGCAAGAAATTAATTTTTCATTAAATAGTGCGGCATAACGGCAGATCTAATTAGCTTTAAACTGCTAAATAAGCAGCAAGAAGGAAGAACGGCTTCATATCAAATTTCAGCGTGCAATTATCTCAGAAAATTACATTTGGCTGAAGGTAAAAACCCGCTTTATGATCCAGTCTCACATTCAGCTGATATTCAGACACAGATTTCATTCCAGCCATTATCAAAACCGGAGGGAGGACGTTCCAGTGTCAGCGTGTTTTACAACCTAACATCACGTGCTTAACACTCAGATGAACTCTGGCTGCCAGTGTTGTTCTCTTATATGTCCTTATAGCAGATCTGAGTTTTAACATAAACCTATAAACATAAAGAAGCTTTTTTCAATCCTGTTTTCTGAAAAATTGTGACAGAAATATGTGATGAACAGGACATTTAAATAAAATATTCATCCTGTCAGGGTGTCAGACCAGGACAAAACACACACTGGGTGCTGGTGAAGCTCAGTTGGTGAAGCAGGCGTCCAGGTACGGAGGCCATATGCTGCGTTCAAGACAACTCGGAAGTCGAGTTTTTCGACCTTCGACTAGAAAAATGACACCATTCAAAGTCGGAGTTCCTACTTGTGAACTCGGAGCAGATTCATCTTCCCCGACTTCACGAGAATCAGATGTCTGACGTCACACAACAATGGCCGCACCCACAGAGAGGCTGCTATTAACGAACTGAAAAGCAACGTAATACTGTATATTTGGCTGCATGTAATTGAAATAACTACTATCATACAGTACCACATGTTCTGCATGAAAATGTTATAAGAAATGTCGCTAATGCAATAAGGCAGCTGGTTACTTTAAATAATCTCTGAAAGAAAGAAACGTCAGCTCGTCACGGTCGGCGTCGTGCACCTGGAATGCTCTCAGGTTGGAAGTCAGAAATTTCTACTGGGAATCTCTCGAGTTCCTGTGAGTTCGTCTCGAGTTCCCAGTTGTCTGGAACTCAACAATAGTCCTCGACGCAGTGATTGGGGTTCATTAGGTGCATGTCATCCCCCCACTCTCTCTACTCCACATATTTCCTGTCTCCCTTCAGCTGTCTTATAAATAAAGACAAAAGCCACAAAAATACACACACAAAAATACCCACTTACTACTATTTACTTCTATCACCTCCATAAACCTGCAACTGATGGACTCATTGATAAACAAACCTTTTACTTCAGCTCTCATTTAAAGCAGCAGGATTTGTGCTAGACTTAGGTGTATCAGTTGTATCACTGAGGGTGCAGATTGCACCAAACTGAAAAGCAAATAAGAAGCAAACTGAAGAATATTTTTTCCATTTCTGTCAATAATTGTGCCAAGAGATCTCACACGCTGGACCTCTGTGAGGATGGAAAAATGTTTTCACAGAACTACAAGTTCTGTTTCTCAGCCCACACCATCATGGTACAATGTCTGAATTCAGTCTTTACAAACACAGCTGTGACCTCTGTTCTTGGTGAGTAACAGAACATAACCGTTACTAACGTCTGTGCAAAAAAGGGTGGAAAATAACTTGAAAGACTCCATCAGCCACTGACAGATAAATGTTCAAATTCACCAGCACAAGCTAAATGCTAAATCCACTTCTGTCAGACATCCAACAGCCACCTCCACGTTTGACCACGTTTGACTGATGGCTTGGGCTGATTTCCCACCCTGGTCCACATGCTTGTGTACTTTATGTGTAGACTGTTTTCCAGTGAAGCGAAAATATAAATAGCACAGTGCACAGAAGATATTCTTAAACATTAGAGTGCTTCCACCAGGTTGGAGAAGGAGTTTTAAAAGGCAGCCGCACAAAAAGCCAGGTCCATATAGAAACTGGTTTCCTGCTGAGGCCTTGACTTCAACCTGTCCGAACCCTCAGGTGTGAACTCCAAGTGTAAGTGTAAACCGCTCAGGCCTGATCAACAAACATAAATGCTCTGGTGGCTAAAAGGGATCAAATCCCTGCAGCAGAGGTTCCTACAATCACAAAGCCTCCACAGAAGAGTGATGGCTGTTTCTATAAAACATTAATCCCCACGCGTTTCAAAGGAATCTTTCTACAGCGATCAAACACTGAATGTGTGCTGTGGTTTCTATGTCCATATGCTGGCTGCCGCACACTGTATTACATCAGTTCACTTGTCACGGTGCGAGAAAAAGACAGTTAATGAGCACGGCAGCTGTCCTCTGTGCACTTTAAATGCTGCTGGGTGAAAAGTTGACTACTGAAGCAGCACATGCCCATCACAGCAGCCGCGCTTCAAACCAGGAACTTTTCCGTGAATAGTGATGACTCCCAGTCAAAAACTCCCCGCATGTATAATCTACGCTCGTCTGTATTCAAATCCCAGAGAGGCCGTTTTCTTTACTGGCTCCCCAGAATTACATTTCCCTCTCTCCATCACGTTTGAGTGATAACACAGAGAGTGTTACAAAGTGCCTATGCTCCGAATAAATCTGAAACAGCAACAACGAAGCGTCAGCGGCAGAGATTGATACTTGAGAAATATGAAAGGGAAGCCAGAGGATGATGAGAACTTAGTGCTGTTTCTCTTTTTTATTGGCAGAATTTATCGTGTTTTTGTGGCTGTAAAGCTGTGTTGTTTCTAGTATCTGAGCATAACACACATTAAAAGCATGATAAAGTGTGTCAAGAAGCAGACTCAAGTTGAATTAGAGGCTCGATTGTAACTTTTATGTCCTGATTTACAACAGTGTGTTAACTTTTAAGTCTGGGGCCATGATAAATACGGCCTGGATGTTCAAAAAGAACCCAAATGACTTTTTTTTTTTTTATTGCTCAGAACATCATCAGATTGTTTATGTTGTTGATGATATTCAGCAACAACACGTCAACAAGCAGAGCGAGGAGAGAAGCGGTGACAGATATAGATGATTAAACACAGAGCAGGAGCGCCACAGCCATCTCCAGGCAACATGTGAATGCACAAGGCTCTGACATTATAAAAGCCAGCCTCCAGAATTACAGCCCAGAAACTGCAAGCCAAGTGTGACTGCAGCCAGAATGAGACAGTAAACGCTCTGAACTCAGAGGACCCCCCCCCCCCCCCTCCCCTCTGGGTGTGAGCTGCTGCTGCAGCAGCTGGACCTCATGTCACAATATTGGGGAAGAATGATTGAAATGGAACAGTGTGGGGAGGTTGGAGACACACACCTAAACTGACAGGCATCAAACCTAAAGGACTGCAGCTACAAGGAACCTTGATGAAGCTAAATGTGCTTTCAGGAGATGACTCAGCCTTTTTAAACACTCTGACGTCTTCTGCCTCTGATGGTTTTTAAATGTTTAAACTGTACAAGCAGTTAGAGCAACCAGTGGTTTGTGTTAGGACCTCTGGTGGAAGCAAAAATAACATAAATTAGAACAACAACTAAACAAAAACCAGAGCTACACAAGATCACGTCTGTTGTTCGGACTGTTCTCTTATCTTTGATTGCAAATTCTGCAACTTAACACACAACTCATAAACAAAAACACCCTGGTCCCAAGCAGAAACACAGCAAAGGCGAGAAATCTTAACCACTGTTCTGCAGAGGTTTTGGTTTGTTCAAGGGTAACATGTATTGTCCTTATGAGCCTTTTGAACCTGCAACAAAGAGTTTTTGACTGATTTAAAACAGTTTAATACTGTTACAAGTGTTTGACAGCATGCACATTGAAAGAGCCTTTGTTTACATTTTCCTCTTCACAGTAAGTGGTAGGTTAACCAGTTAAAAGGAAGTAGGAGGAATACATGTACAAGACAAGATCAGCAAAGATACAAGACGTACTGCTTTGTCCACAGGGGCTGGGACAACATCGACACAAAGTTAAAGTTCCTCATTGCCGCTTTAGGTACACGAGAACAAACAAGTTGTGCGGCAGAAACAAACCCTGCAACGCCATTTTTATAGGTCCTCTCTTCCCTCTTTGGATTGTTAGATGAAACTAAACCTGTGTAGTCTTCACTGGACAGCTTCTCCCATGATCAGGTGGAAAAAGTAAAGTGAAACCTTTTTCACAGCAGATATTTTGACTCATCAAACACAGATGTAACCATTAATCCTTCACTGCATTGAATTAATGCAGGAACAAAGCCATTGTTCATATCACTAGCACCATCTGTGCTGTCACTGCTATGAAAAATGCCTGGTGTGGAAAAATGTCTGTGAATCTGATTAAGAAACAAATGTTTTTTAAAGCTAGAAAGATTCAGGACAGTGAAGTAAAATGGTAAAGCATGAGACAAGAGGGAAAGGAAAGAAGATGCTGTTCATCGAGCGAATACATCAATCAAACCTAAAACGGAGAGCTTTTTCTTTTGGCAAAGGCAGAGGCTGCTTTAATCTTGTTTTTCAATGCCAAAGCCTGCTTCATTATAACAATGACAAGAGTTGACAGAGCAATAATGAAAGTAAAGGGTCCTTGGTAATGTTTACTAAAAGTTATCCCTAAATTTTTAAGAGATCGGCTTCTTCAAGGCTGTTTCGACGTGCTTTGATCAGATCAGACTGACAAGGCCTGGCATCATTAGCAAAAACAACACTGCTGAGTTTGATTCAAATATAGCTAAATCCTGATTTTTGCATAAATTTACACAACATGTTTCTTAAATTGAGACTCAACATTGTCACAAATAATCATACAGGGTTCAATCACACTGACATGCATGTTTGAAAGAATAGGTTTGCAGGGAATAAACTTCCATTACAGAAACCACTGACAAATATGAACACAAAGGTGTCGTTCATATCCTTGATGATGGTATTTGTATAAATCACAATTTACCTTCTTAGGTTACTAGTTTCGCTGTTAGTGTTATCAAAAGGTAAAATAAAAAGCAATCGGTTAACAAAGCACAAATAGCCACGAACCACTGATTTAGAGCCTTCATCCGTTTTGACCCACCAACACAGACAGACTGAAAACACTTCAGCTCATTGACCTTAACAAGCAAACTGTCTGAACAACAAATATGCATTGTATTAGCTTGTGTTAGTCTCTTTGTAGTGAGAGCTTGCGTGGGAAACCGTTCAATTCGTCAAATCCCACAAAGAAGAACAATGTAAAGATTGAAACAACGTGTAAAAAACAATATAAAACCCACCAAAAACGAAAATGTCATACGTGATAAGCAACACAGCTGCAGCATTTTGTGTCCACAGGCACACTGAACAGTAAGAAGCTACACACACATCGTCTGCTTTAACACTCCGCGTATCACAACAATCAGCTTAAAACCTTCATAGCATGTCGAAGAGGACCGTGTTGAAATGTAAAGAAACGTTATAAACCTTAGCGGTAACATACCTGTCACTTGCCCTGTACCTTCACGCCGTTAGCAGCATCCTTCAGGGCGCAGACATCTTGGATTACTGAACACGGCAGGCTGGTGGTTGCTGTTGATCAGAGAGCTGCCCCCTGCTGGTGTGGAGGAGCAGATGCAGCTCCGGGAAGGAAACTATTATGAGCTTGCCCAAGGACACTGCAGCAGTGAAAATAGCTTTGTACATCTTTTCTTTCCTCTGAGCATTAAGGACACAGGCTTGTGTTGATTCATAGGTTTCAGAACATTCTGTTACAAATGCAACCACTGCACAACCGCAGCAGCTTGACTCCTAATGTTTCATTCGCCTTCCTGTCAGAACTGTAACCAAATAGAGAGGCTGCTATATTGATGTTTTTTACGCGTTAAGTTAGTTTTCTAGTATCAGCTACAAAGCTAACCATGTTAGCCGTTACCATAAGTCATTGGCCGTTACACTAGCTAGCTGCCTGAGGCTAACGTTGCTTACATTCTAAGTAAGCTAAATAACAGATAACTGTTTAATGGGTAGCATGCTATGTTTACCACATCAATCACAGTGGTATTTCCTATAATGTCTTAATTTTTAGTTTTCCACCCTTTGCTCTGTCCTGACTCATTAGAGATTATTTAAAATGTCATGTTTTAATCAATTTTTCTTCTAACTTATGTAATAGCTACATTTTAACAAAAGGCCTAAATTTTTTTTCTCGTTGTTTTTCAGTAACGTGACTAACTGGAAACATTTGTTAATCTTTGAAGACATTGGATACACTAATCAACAAACTTTGGTTTCCAACGTCCACTGATGTGATAAAGGGTCAGAGAATAGCTAGATTCTCGGATGTAACCTGTGATGTTAGAAAATACACCAGGATAGATTTTACATGGACCATGTGGTGAACTTGTTTTCTAAGCTGTTTAAAGTTTAAGACACTAAAGAGACACCTTTACACTAAAACTCTGGTCTGACCCATAATGACTCCTCCACAGTGAATGCGTAAGGACTGAACCAGTGGTGGGACTAGCACAGTTAAGGTCATCAAATGACAGACTAAATAGTGACCTGTATGTTAATAACCATCAAGAGTTTGTCACTTAAAATTCATGTTAACAAGTCATCACCTCGTGTTGCTAATAGGATCAAATAAGCTTTTACCTGTTTTGTTCAGTGAATTAAAGTCTTTGGTTAAGTGTGATGTCGTTACCTGGCTCCAGGGAACTTCAGTGAAAAATAAATGAATTCATATCGTTATGCTGCCAGATAATCTCCCCCTGTGACCTGGACCAGAATAATCTGGCAATTAATTTTGGTACACTTCCATAATGAAAATGTGCGAGCATCAGAGACAGCACTTTCATGAAAGTTAGAGAAAAAAGGCCAAAGTTGTTGGATAAATTGTTTTCTGCTGACCAGCAAAGCGTTTCAGGAAAGATAGACGCTTACATTTTTCTCCAAATTTAGTTGACTGTGGCTTAATTCAGTTGAAAAATGTGGAAGTGTTTGCATATTACCAATACATTTTGGTGTTTTTATTAAAGTAATTATCCTAATAGGTCTTACATTTAACCTTTGAGGACTTCCCTTGGAGAATTAACTTGTAGCCTTTACTCCAATATTGCATCAAAACAAAAAAAAGCTGCTGGTTTCAGCAACTCATTTACATATATTTACCGCAATAACTACAATATTTATCCTTTGCAGAGTCCAAATCCACTTAAGAAGTTAAAGCCAGAATTATAACTGAAAAGTTTTTCAGTAAAATATTTTATTTTGAAAAAGGTATTTCAAGTTTCCTTTAATAGTGGCACCGTCCATTTTGAAAGATTTAGGTGGTGAGTAATCGTGAGATATCCTATAATATTAAACTAAGGGCAAAAAGAAGCATAATTCAAACACTCACCATACAGAAGTGCTCAGAGTGACACAAAATATTTTAGAAAGTGTGTATTTTACATTGAAACATGAAGGGTGAAATTCAAACTGTAGATTTGAGTTCAAAAAAAAAAAATAAAAAAACTGGCTCTCACAAAGAACATTTGATTTCATACAAGTAAATCACTTACAGATGCAGTTCAACTGTACAAAATTAAAAAAAGGAAATTCAAAGTGTATTCACAGTAATGTTGAGGTAAAAATCAAATAAAAAGGAGTGTCAGACATTGATACAGAAATTTGCCAAATATATGGCATTTTAAGATGTCTCATAAATAATTGGATATTCTAAAATGTACCATTAAAAACACAATCAAGGGTTCAGAGGTCAGTTGGTGGAGTTGGTCACTTTCTGTAGGGCGGCAGCGCTCACATTTAGGGAATGCTCATTGGGGAAAAATTCCCTCAAAAGGAATGACAGGAGCATCTGAACAAAAGACAGGGTAGCAAAATCAGAACGTGTGTTGTATCAAATATAAACTGAAATATAGATCGATGATGAAATGTAAAGATGCTCACATAAACCAGAGTTTTGTTTTCTTCACGGTCCTGGAAAAGGTTGAAAACTGAGTCCATGTCCGTCTTCTTCAGGACGAGATAGTTTGAGTCTACAGAGAGAGGATAAAATACATTTGTGATGGTTTTATAAAAATAACATCCTTTTTCTCATTCGTAGGAATCGTCAAACCTACATCTGGCATTGATGAGGCTGTGCGCTCGGTCCCTCGTCTCGTTCTTCTCATCTTCAGTGCGAGGAGGAGACGGTGCTGCTGGTTGACAGTCTGGCCACTGTTTTTCACGCAGAGTGTCGATGTAGGCGGCCATCTGCTGCTCTGTTGGGTTCATCTTGTTCAGGAAAGAGTTCACTTTTCTGGAGAAGAACACAACACAACCAGAATTCATAATTTATAGTAATTTCAGGAAAAAAAAAATCTATAAATGTGACGAAGTTAGCAACAAACTTACTTTTTCAAGATGGGCATAACAGGTTTCAAAATGGCATCAAATATGTTAATGAGGATGGAGTTTCCTGTTAGGGCAGACAGAGCACTAAGTTCATCTTCAAGAAAACCATATCAGAGTTTATACATGTGTACCATTATTATACAATTTGACTGACACTTCATCGGTTGCTGCCAGATGTGTCAGTCTGTTGTTAAAGAGAGAACAAGCAGGATTTGTCTGGTAAGATTTGTTGACCTTGATGTCCGCTTACGATCTAGCACCTGGTAGCTATAAGTTTTTATGAAGTCCCATCCTCACACCCTGCGTGTGGTTATTGGCTGGGGTTGGCCCACCCACTGCACAAAGCTTGACACCCAGAAACCTCTCAAACACACTAAAGTACAGGCACAGCAGGGCAGGGTCTCTGCACACCCTCCAGAGTTTCCTACAGCTCTCTCCCTCGTCTTCTCACTCTCCGGCAAATTTGTTGGCTGCATCGATACAATTGACCTGACCTGTCTTGTTAATTCTCTTAAATTTTGGCACCATTAGAGACCTTTCAATCAGTGTTAAAAATATTGATTATTTAACATGAGCGCCAACAAAGCTAACACTTCCTGGCTTGTTTAAATCACTCAATGCGTTTTTGTGTTTATCCAGTGAGACACTGTGTTAAGGACGTGTTATTGTTTCCTGATGAAGCTTCACTTTGTAAGCAAAACATACTCACTTAGCTTAGCATTTTAGATACCAGACATGTATAAAAACCTTTTAATGCATGGAGTTATGAAAGTGACGTTCATCTTCTCCATCTTAATGTTCCATTGACAAACAGACCTGCTGTTTGGCTGCCAACGCTTAAAATCTATCTGTTGTAGCTCATCACAAGCACATGAATGCACCACCCAAAGGACTTATCAAAACAGTGCTCTCACACGTCAAAACAGCACGATCATTAATAAAGCAGACTAAATTTCACTGCAGAGGACTTGCTTTGGCAGGCGAGAGTCAAGTCCCCACACGTTAGATTTCTTTGAGAACTGCAATGAACTAAAAACAAGCTGTTTAGACTTTAAGAAAAAATGCATTAATCAGTCTTAAGCGCTGCAGTGTGCTGTAAAAACGTTGGCAGAGAAATACTTGTGATTTCTAGCTAATTCTGTACAGAAGAGAAAAACACTGAGGCTCTGAATGCTGCGAACAATCCCCCTCTCGAGTGTGAAGGCTGAACGAACCAGAGATTTCTTTCAGCAGATCAAATATGGCTTTGGTCGCCTCCAGCTGCTCCCAGTTCACTGGGCTCTTCTGACACTGGGATTCCTCGCCTCTTGGCAAAGTGCCCTGGTCCTTTCCTTTAGCCTTGTTCGCTCCACCAGACATCTTGAAACATATTTTCTCCTTTTTATTTGACTTTGCACTGAAATGGAGCCACGATGGGCTGTCTGTACTGTCCCCGTGAAGGCCTCCATTCTGGCTGCAGCGTGGCGTAGAGTCTGTCTCGGGCGGGTCCTCATCACCGATGCTTTTTGTAGAGGCCAGAGACTCTTGTGACCTCGACCGGGCCAGCCCTTTGAAAATCATTTTAAAGTGAGAGGTTAAAGGGTTATCAGACTCCTCTGTTTTGTCTTGGGAGCAGTTTCCATTTGCAGACGGTGGCTCAGTTTCTGTTCTCGCTTCCTCGGGTGGTTCTGAAGGAGGATCAAACTGGGAGATGACAATAGTTGGGATTGTGGCATCAGGAACATCATGGACATTCCCAGCAGAGGCAGCAGGGTTTTCGGAAGGCAGAGCTGTGGATTCAGGATGTAAAGATGCTGTTGCGATTCCTTTTTGGGTTTCTGTCTGAGGGCTGGAGGTCTGCAAAGAAAACACAATTATCAGGATGTGATAGACAATCTTACAATTTCATGTAGCAGATGCTTTTCCCCCAAAGCGACTTACTTCTGAGAGTTCATACAGCACAAGCAACGATCAAGACAGGAGGGAACAACGTTCATTGGCAGAGAGTAGTGGGCGGGAGGGAGTGTAGACCTGGATGAGGACGTTCAGGTACTTTTGTTGCTGATCTTGAGGTGCCGGTGACTTATGAGTGGCAGACACCAACGACTCAACAAATCCACTGGTGCAGTGACACTTTCCCCATTACAAGCAGCACTATACAACAGTTGTATAAAAAGGTCTTCTGTGACTCTATAGTCTGAGAAACAAACCCGTATGACTACACACAGTCAGATTGAAACTTCCTGAAAGTCTATTAAAAACAGGTATTACAAAGTTTGAAACATATGGGCGTTTGTCAAACAGGCAGTGCGTAATGAAATACTGTTGCATAATAATTGCATTGTGGGAAATGTAGGATCCATAGTCTTTGGATCTGAGCTCTTACAAAATGTTAAAAATAAGGATATCTTCAATAAAAATAAGGATATCTTCGACCTGAATTTCTTACAACTTTGGGATCATCATGGCTTTCACCGCTGACATAACTTCACTATAACCAATAAAAAGTTACAGCTGAGATCTGGAAACCGCAATATTACTTAAAATCCCTACAGGGCATGAAACAGTCAAGTACGGAAAGTTGATTTAAAAACCCATTTGAATTTATACCCCCAGCTGGCATTTATAGACGCCGTTTGAAGCAGCACAGAGAGTAATAATTTAACTATCGCCTTTGTTCTGTCGTACAAATATTCTGTCAGGAGTTTATTTAAACCCCGACTGTGATCATGCCCCATCAAACAACACTTTAACTTGGCAAGTACAATCTTACTTTAGAAGATAGCCAAATGTACAAAAGTAAGATCTGGGTTGTAATAAACCAGAATCAGGTTTTAGGATGTAAACTTTTGTTACCTCTTCTTCCTCTTGACCAGGAGTCAGGAAGTAAGCCAGACCGCTGAGCAGGCTCCACACGCCTCCATAATGTTCCTCCTCATTCAGCAGTTTGTCAAGAGGGCAGAGGAACTGAAAAACCGGTTGAGTGTGGCCGATCATATTATCAGCAACTAACTCCTGGAAGAGAAAAGAATAAATGTTGAGTCATGAAGACTTAAGAGTTTCTGTAAAAACACAAGTTCCTCTGGTGTCATTCACCTGCAGGAAGCGCTGCACAGACACTCGAGCTTCTTCTTTGATTGCGTCGCTGAGCTCAGAGTTCTCCAGCACCAGGATGGAGGGCAGGCTGGCCGAGTCCTGAAAAGGAAAGACCATTTTGAGGGTCTTTTAAAACTATTCTAAACTTTCTACTTCCACCCCGTTGTTTTTTTAACATCTGGCAAAAGTTATAAAACTATGAACCATATGATGCAATTTAAATTTGTGGTACACATAGTTTGAATTCCAGACTTCTGAGGCAAAAGTTGTGGTTTGTTTTCACAACAATGCATCCATCTGGCTCACGCTGAACAGACTGTAAGCACAACTGTTCACTGAAGTTAAAATGAAAAATGAAAATAAACAGAAGATCTTTAAGTAAAAGCAGTTAGTTCAGCTGAGGGAATATTAAGCTTCAGCCATCTCAGTTAGAAATGAAAAATGTAAGCTTCTTCCACATGTAAACGTTTCTTTTCTTTATAGCCGGTTGGAACAGAACAATCAGAATTACCATAAACTATTTAAATGTACATAGACATACAAGTATTTAAAGTAATAATCTAGAAGATTTTCATGTTAATAAATGTCAAGTCTCTATCGCCGAATGAGGTAACACAATGGTGATTGAGCCTGTGGCCCACTGATGAAATCCTTTGCATTTGCAGTATATAGTATTATTACAGACTGGGTGTCTGTGGTCTGTGGTTGGTCTGCCAGAGAGGGTAGGCGGAGCTAAGCGCCTGCTTTTCTGGTCTCTGAATGTGTTGCGAGTACACAGTAATCTACTATGGCTGAACAAAGAAACAATCGATGACTACAGATGCAACTTCAAAAATAAGTGAAAAAATCCAAAGAAAAGAAATCAGACGCTCAGATGAAGGCAAACAGTCTAAAAAGGAAAGACCGTCCGCGAGGAAAATCAAGAGTTACAACCGTAACGAAGGGACCCAACCGTAGACTGGTTAAATTGGGAAGTGTCCTCCTTCAATTGCCATATATCTCCATTAATCTTTGAGATTGTCAGTTTAAGATCAGTTTTGAGAAAATCTGAAAATATTTTCTCTTTATAAATAGGATCTGATCTGAGTAAACACCTTGCCCACACTCATGCTGTTAAGTAGTCTGAACCTAGAGAAGCTGAGAAAAATACTTCCGATGATGGTTACAAAAATGTCATCATATTGACACAATCTGACTTCTATGTGAACTTTGAGATCAACTCAATGATTCGAACGCTTTTAATTCAGCGAGAGAATCTCACCAATTCACAGTTCAGCGGTCAAAAGCAGCGATAAAATGCAGCAAGCCTAAACAAGCATGATGTTGTTTTTCCACTCTCAGAAATGTTTAAATAGATAGCAAGATGTCTGAAGTTCACAGCTGAAGGGGGGGTTTTTTTCTGTACGCACCGAGATCTGTCTTAATTTCTTCAGATTGCAACAGAGCACTTGGAAGAAAACATCAAAACATCTTTAACTAGGTCTGATTTTACAGTGTGCAGACACTCAGTTGCTAGCTCATCTTGCTTGTTCATCTAGCTTAAATGAATGCAGTCTTATACAACACTCCTGCAGTAGTGTACCTTTATAAAAGGTTATAATGTTTAGTTTTAGAGAAGTCTGTTAGTGGATGTAGTTTATATAATGCATAATATTATCTGCAACACAAAGTTTTTCTGTCATCCTGCCCTGAAATATTAAAACCTTACAAAAACGGCAACATGATCTTAAAGTCGGCTTGACATTTGATACATTTAAAATGTATTTACACCCCCAAAACATTGTTCTCCATCTGCCTTGTACCTGCCATCTGTTGCGGAAGTATATCACATCCATGTAGGTCTTCTTGATGTCCCACTGCAGGTTCTCAGGACTGTCCTTCTCCTCCAGGTGGAGCATGAAGTTCAGCTCATCGTCCTCCCAGTCAGCCTACAACACAGTTCGCTGCTACTCAAACATTAACATACCATCCAAGGACAAGCTTTTACAGAGCCTCAGAGACAGATAACAAGCCCGCGGGACATTCCACACTGTCATGATATTTATAACTCACATGTGGGATGCTGACGGCCCAGCGGCCGACACGCCACATCTCGTACGACAGCTTGAATTCCATCATGTCCTCCTGGACGCTCGTCAGGTAGTTCTCCAGATCGCTGTCCTCCTTGAAAGAGACAATAAGTCTGTCGTATTTCACAAGTTGTCCTCTTCAGTTTTAGCGCGTCATGTTATCAAGCGCAGACTCACCCTGTCAGAGTCCTGCTGGCTGTAGACGGAGCCCTCCCTGCTGCTGACATCGTCCTCGTTGGACATGTCGCCCTGGATCGCCATGATCCTCATCACCAGCTCCTGCTCCATCTTCTTCATCTTTTTCTTCTTCGCCTTCTTGGACTTCACCTTGTCCACAAATTTTGACCATCCTTCTTTCAACTTGTTGCCTGGAAAGTAGACCAAATATAAGCCCCACAGAAAATGCCACCTTATTTTAAACTCAAATGTTTAAACAGATCGGTTCTAAATCTGTATTTTTTTGCAATATAATAAGGGGGGAAAAAAATTCCCCTGTGTAATCCACATCTTGTTTTGCATGGAGGCACTATAAGCATGATTAATAATAAAACTTTCAGAGTTATAATCAATGGCCTAACAATGAATAAGTATCCCATCAGACTTACAGATTATACCAGACTCAGTGATGTGACCATTGCAGAAAATACACATTTATCACCTCACAGGGTCTGTTATCGTTGCATAATCAATTCTTATTCAGTCGTCAGTTCTGTTGGATTCTTTTCAGCACAAAGAGATAAGAGTCGACCGAGGACAGCACAGAGACTACTTGGCATTCAGCTTGGCATTTGTGTAATTAGACATCTGAACGAACAAATAAAAGAAGCTGGGGATTAATTATGCTCTGAAAGGCAAACTGATAAAGAAAATGATAATGTCACATATCTGTTAAACACATTGCTATTCATCAAACTGTTGTACAAGACGTTGCATAAGAACAGGCTTTTATTTTCTTGACGCCCACACACTACTCCATCTGTCTCTCAAGGATCCACCGTCCTCATCTGAAACACTCTCTTACTTTAAGCTGAAAAAATAAACATGGAATATAATGTGCTCATCGTACAGGAAGGAGCTATGAATTAAATAAGCCTTTTAAATAACACACCTTTTCTTTTGGTCTTGGATGTGGCACTGGTTGAAATCCCTGCTCCCTCCAGGCTCCTACAAACAAACAAAACGAGGTCAGTTCCAATTTCAAAACACAGACGGTGGCTTTTACACGCTCATTGCTTTGAGGCTCGATACGACTGGGCCAAGCCAGCCGTGTGCAACGGATGACAGAGCCACTCACACTTCACTGCCCTCGCCTTCAGCCTCCTGTGAAGCCAGAGAGGTCAGATCCAGGTCCGACCCACACAGCTCGTCCACGGAGCCTTTAGGAGTCACGCTGTCGAGCTGGCTCACCACCAGCTGGTTCAGGTTGTCGGGGTCGGACAGCCACGTCACCAACAGACCCAATCCTGCGGGAAAACAGCGAATACACTTAACCTACAAACAGCGTTTTAAAAAGCACACGCACATATCATGAGGCACAGTATGCACATTTGACATTGTGACTAGGGATGCACGATATTTGCTTTTTTGTCGATATCAGACATGGCGATATTTATCAACCCTTCTTGACGATTTCCATACAGACATATGAGGTCAAGTCTCCCCTGTAGTGGAATTGATATCATGTCTACTCTTATTGTAGTGGCCCACTGGCAGACGCAGAAACAACATAATACAGTGCTTTTTAAAATGTACACATTTACTGGGCAATATAAGAAAAGTACTTAAACTTAGGTTATGTACAAAATGCCAAATTTGTTTGTATGCAACATTTTCTTTCAAATAAAACTAATATTCATACAACTTGGACAGGCTCGGATGATGCTCATGACAATCCGGACAATAACCACAACTAGGGCTCGTTTTACCTACTGCACAGAACAAATAAACTGAAAATAAAATGAAATCGACCTTGCTGTCCATTTCAGAAACTTTGAAAAGCTGCCATACTGCAGACATCTCGCACCCGTCTTTACGCTTGACGGAAGAGGAGCAGTGCAGGCAGTGCGCGCGAGTTAATGTCTAAGCATTACGTCAAGCTGTTTTAAGGAATCAGCAGCAACAGAGCATTTAGGCAGAATTAAAACGTTTTATCGGCGGAAAATATCGGCAGATAAATGACATATCTGTTGATGCCGATATAATAATAATATATAATACGGCGCATCCCTAATTGTGACTCCTCTTCATTCACAGCTGCAGGCAGTTACAATAACTTCCACAATTGAAAGTTTAACAAAAAAGGAACAGTTTAACTTTTTCTAAAATATGGTAATTTGATTTCTTGCCACAATTGAGCAGCAGCTGTTGCCTCTAGCTTATAATTAAGACTGAAAACAATCTGCTTGTCTCCGTCCAAAGGAAACCAAACCCACCCACCATCCCTTCTAAAGCTCACAAATTAACACCATTGATCTCTTTGGTTTCATCTGCACAAGAAACCAAACTATTCCCAAGATGTTTAATTACTCCAAGTAGCAGATTTCAAAGGGAAAAGGGAAAAGAACATAAGAAATAAAAACCTAAAAAGTAGCAGAAAGGTTTAAATTTGACTTGAAAAATGTTATTGTCAATTGAATGACGCCGACCTCCCTCGTAATCTGCTGACACAAAACCTCCATCCTCGCATACAATCATCTTAAACATGGCATTTCAACCTGTTTGAAACTCTTTTGACTTCTTATGCATTGTGTAGTTGAGAAAGTGTTTTAAAAGGTTTAAAAAGCAAAGCTAAGTCACCGCATTCATCAATATTAATACCCGAAACAGACAACAAATCACATTATTAGGCAAAACTGGGATTATCATGTTAACAGCGAGACAAAGCCCCGTTTCAAGCACTGTATAATTTACCAACTGCTGACAACCACAAATGTGCTTCTCGCTGCCAAGATTAAGAGAAATGTGGATATGCGGATCATTTTTAACTACAGCTGTTAAAATCACTTATTGTAACAGGGCTCCAGCATAATTGCAAAAGCCTCCTGCACAGCCAGACTCCCACAAGACGAGACATTTTATCTGTTACTAAAAAAACTGACAGCCCTAAAGGGAATTGGCAAATCAGTGTGGAAAGCTCCTTCCTTCTCTGTAGCCCAAAATTCATCTCTTAAGCACTATAATGCTGCTGACAATAAGGGATTACATACGATTCACACTTGTGAAGAAGTCCAGGGAGGCTTAGCACTTATGTAAGGCTGTGTTCTTGCAGAGAGAGAATTTAAGGCTTTCTTACCCTTTATGGCAACGATCTCATTTAAGGCACAGCGGTTGACTTCTTGGCTCCAGAGAGATTTGGGGAAAAGGTTACGTACCAGAGCGTCAGAGAAATCTCTGAGGAACGCGATCTCGTCGGCTCTGGACGTGAACAAGAGATCTCTGACACAGAAAGTAAACAGGAAGTAAACGACCGATCATCTATGTTTATCAACACATATCTCTGATTAATCATTATCCAAGTCTGTAATCTGATGGGATTTACAAAACTTGCAGCACCTTACAACCATGAGGATGTTATCTGAGGTACGATCTTGTAAAAATGAGGTGAATTATTGATGGGTGATAAAAAATATGGAGGTTTTTTATAGAGAAACATCACTGGGAGCAAAGAGTAACTGACCAGCATGAATTCCCTTTCTTTTAAAACATGAACAAGGAGTAAAGTCTCACCTGTCAGACTGCTTCGCATTATGCAAGTGCTGGGTCAGAATCCGAATGGAGCCCACCACCGCCTGGCAAACATCAAAGTCTTTTGCTCTCTCAATGATCCGGTCGATTACAAAGTCCACCTCCCTGCTGAGCACCTGGTGCAGAGGCTGGCGCTCAGGAGGCTCGGGAACGCTGTACCAAGGCAGGACCAGCTGAGCGTAGGCACACTCAAACACTGAGGGGAGAAAGTCACAAAGGGAATTCACATTAACACCAATCTCCCACGCTCAAACATCAAACTCGAGCTGCACTGAATTTAAAGCTTGTTTGGTGAAATCCTGTCCGAGTTATTCATGTCAAAACTCGGCACAAATATCCATGACAGGATTTTCCTCTGAACGTGCGGAGCTGAACGCAGATCTATTCATCACCGAGTGTGTTTGTATTTACAGCAACGTCAGATTATTTATACACCAGGAGGAGAAAAACTGAGAATCCATTTAAATGTGTGGATCATGAAGCATTTATAGAATAAAACAGAATTATTCACATTTTACAGACTCTAAAGGAAACAGGCAGGAAAAGACTGTACTTTAGTTCCTTTAGTTTCTGTAGTTGTTTCTGTATTAATAGCTAAACAACATTGTAACAACGAAAAGTAGTTTCACAATTACTTTCCGAGTCATTATGACTACAGTGTTTACGCGTTTACAGGAGGCTGTACCATTTTTCATGCGTTACAGGTTCCTGGCATCTTTCTACTCTGTTTGACTGATAAGGGGGAAGTCAGAGTTATAGCTAAGTCTGCAGAACGCTAGATAGCATGCATGTGAGATAGAGACGGTTTTAAAGGGGCGAAACAAGAAACAAAAATGAAAGGAATGCATGAAAAGTCAAGCTGGACACCAGATGGTTAACAGCTCATACATGTGAAGAAGAGTGCGATACTAAAAAGAGAACAGATGAAGCACTTTTAAAGCCAAGAAGCAAATTCATCCTGTTTGCTCATCTACAATGTTCAATGCTTTTAAAAAGGCCCAACTTTAACCATGAGAAATCAGAATATAGCACAAAATACACACCTACTGACACTCTTACAGACTCTTCTGATTCAACAATGAGAAATTTAAACCAGATATCTCACTTCCTGTTTAAGACATGACAGTCATCTATCTTTTTGAGAGAGGGTGTGTTTTTCCATCTTTCTTCTTTTCGTCACGCCCCTCCTCACTTCATGTAACATGAGCTCCAGCTGCAGCTGTGTCTATGCAAAACTGTCCTTTTCAACTGTGTCAAGTGAAAACAGAGCTTCAGTTTGCTGGGAAAACACCCTGCAGTCAAGAGCAGACCCCTGATTTTTTAAACACATTCTTACAGTGAGTCCATCCTGCAAAGACAAACGTGTTTACATCCTTCAAAACACCTTTTCTACAGTTTAAAACAGGCCTCACCTTGCTGTAGAGACCTCTTTACATGTGGGTACTCAGAGTCTGCTGGTTCATCCTGCTGCTCACCGCTTTCTCCATCGATCAGATCACCAAACAACTGTTCTTCTTTTTCCTGCGAAACATGAAACAAAGAGTGAAATCCCCGAGTTATCTTGAACCGCAGAGATAGTAAAAAATGCAACAACAAGCAGTGCTGAACTCCAGGCCCCTGTGAGCTATGTGATGAGTGAAAACAAGTTTTTCCAGGCCTCAGGCTATGACTTATACTTCAATATTTCACATTATTTTACTCCTTTGACAGCTTTGGTATGTGTAAAACCTGGTAAACAAGTTACAGTAGAGATTTGTAATTCTGTAGAGACGTTACTGCTGAAACATTATTAATATTTAAAGATTTATCTCATTTAGTAACGTATAAAGTTATAAAATATCATCTACAAATGCATCTCACGGTCACACTGTTAATCTTTAACTCAATAAAGCACAGTAATGATAGTGCAACAGAGCTCGTAGAAGCAACTTTACTGCAGTCACAAGCCAAATATGCAATGCAACTGGCGAATGTAGACTTCTTTTAATACCTGTTGTGTGTTTTCCTTCGTCTCTTCATCGGTTTGGGTGCTGCTCTCCCGCCCACTGTTCCCCCATAACAGCGGAGTAGTGAAACAAAAGAGGAAGCAGAGAAAGTACTGAGTTACCGTGCGGCCACAGTCTGAAAAATACCACACCAAGCCGAGCGTTATGGCGATGGAGAGGCGCCATAGATACATCTTCCTCTCTTACAACAACACGCTCTTTCTGCTCCTATCCTTCACTTTGAGCAGAGACGTGTTGCTCATAGCCGGAGCAGGCTGGTTCTTCCACATCTTTAGCACCGAGAAGAAGCTGTTGCCCCGAAACGCGAAGTGAAACGGCGGAAAAAAAGCGAACTTTACTGAGCTAGTTAAATAGGAGCTGTGATTGGCTGCTGAGAGTCCGCGCGAGCCTGCTGCTGATTGTGACACGAGGCCATCTACAGGTGACAGCTTTACCTGACAGCATCTATCTATCTATCTATCTATCTATCTATCTATCTACAAAATCTGTGAGTATCACAAGTATAAGTATATACACTGCATTAAAATGATATATGACTATGTTAGATAAAATAAAATAAGAAATTGCCAACTGTTGCTGCCTTTGTGAAATAATTCATAATTTGACCCCTGTGGGCCTCACACAGTTATTTAAAATAAACACTTTTAAGGCTTGGAAATGAGTCTTTAATTGGATCTCTTACTCATACACATTTGCAATCATATTCACAGTTTTTTAAAGTCTTAATCTAAACAAGAGACTAATAGCTATGAATTTTAAATTAATGTAGTGGAGTAAAATACATATTAACCTCTAAATAGCCATACAGAAGGAGAAAGTGCTCCAGTAGAATATGAGTACATCAAAGTTGTACTTATCTAGTGTGAGTGAATGTACGAAGCTACTTTCTACCTCTTTGTTTACAGGGATTGACTATTGAGGGAAGGTTTCCTTCTTCCAGTATAACTCATAAAAACACAGTTATATTATACATGGCGTCAAGTCATAAGCTCCGCTGAAATCATTAGTATTACTGAGAATATGTGATATATATAATTTTTTTTTTCTTGAAAGCTTTGGCTCATTTCTCAAAACATTTCTGAATTTCTCAGGACTGAATGTGCATTTCCAAAAACATTACATACTCGCAGCAAGAGACCAACCTAAAGAAGTCTGTAACTCAACTGAAACCTTTAACTCCTGGGTCCAAATAAAAACATGATGTGACTGAAAAAGTCATTGCTACTAAAATGTTTCTTTGACATTGTTTAAAACCAGCATGGTCAAAATGTTGAGATGTTTTGAGTGAAGGACACTGGACTCTGGAAATGTGCTCTTCATGTGTTCAAACCAGTCTCATCCCACATATTTATACTGACATTGAATATCTGCTGTACGAGACTGCTTTTTTCTACAGCTAACTGAATGTTATTGTGTATCAGAGTGAAAACTCTGCAGAAGCTGATTTTAACAGTTCAGTGATTCACATTCTGCAACATTTAGCATTTTGATTTACATGTAACAAGAGTAAAAACAATTTCATTTCTCCTGCATTGGTCACATAACATATTCTAAGAAAGTAAAGAGAAGAAAAGTCACACGGTGCAGCACTAAACAAAAATAGAGATGTAGCCTATAAATACCAAAGAAGTGTGGAAATAAAACATAGGCCTCTATATACTAGAAGTAGCTAAAGTTACAGCGCTGGGAGTCACAGAACATCACGTCTATTTGGACAGACCTATGAATTAAGCAGATCTTTGTGACCGTCCTTATTAATGTATTTTATGACATGTGGGCTCAGTAATTAGATGGACTACTCAGCATGTGATCACTTACACAATGAATGAATTGTAACATATTTTAGAGAGTAAAACTATTCACTGTTTAAATCACAAAGACATATACGACCAATAATTGTTCAATTATTCGTCCAAAGTGCTAAAACAAATGATAAAGAATGAGAACTGCTCTTTTTGTTGTGCTACAATATGTTGTAAAGAGCTTGGACATTAATAAAGGCAGCAGTTATTATGATAGTGTTGTCCAGATTGAGACAACACATGTTAATACCAAATGTGAACAGAGCCATTAATAACAAAGATAATGTTGGGAAAGATTTATAAGTCTGGTTATTGCAGTTCATTAAGGCCAGTCTTCTCCTGATTGAGGTTTTATTGTCAGATAGAATAATCCAGCCAGAGCCATTATCATACATATCCAGTGCACTGATGATTAAAATGAATGAATAGATAAATAAACAAATTAATGCCTGAGATAAAGTTTACTTGCCTGCATCACAGGTTTGGGATTAGACCGTTTTTTTAACCTTCTGAATCACTCAGACTCTGATGATGATGCAACAGGGATGAAAACTCAAAAGTAGCTCAGTAAAGGTAAAAATGAGTTTTCGGTTGACACTATTTGAAAAAAATATTTCACTGCAAATGTCATCGGCTCGGTCACATGGTCTTAATTTATTTAAAGTGACAGTAGCCAAGACGTACCACACGGTGGCGCTAACATTGCTCTTCGGCTTAACACCGAACAGGACTGGGGACCAAAAACGACTTTGGATGATTAGATTTGATCTGAATATTATCGATTTTGTGATATTAATGAATACACATTAAGTTATGATGGATAGTCTTAATAACAGATTTCAAAATGTAAAAAATGAAAGTCTGCAACAGAAAATGATGAATATGAACTAATTTAAAACAAGAAATATAAAAAATAAAATATAATTCCCCTGCTTGAGGCAAGACTAGAGAAAAAATCTCCTTTAGCTGGTATTGGAAGCCTCATTTGATGCTGTTAACATCATAACTAAGACGCTCAGCAGATGTCTGGTGTAGTAAAATGACTATTAAAGTTTCAGCACACAGTCTGTGTACCCCGTGAAAACACTTAGCAGAGGGCTTGGTGTTATCATACCGCCTTTAAACTGCATCACTTATTTATAAGTCATCTCGCTGTGTGTTTTCCCTCATGAGTAGAAAACACTGAGGTCATGAACCCGTGCGGCCGTGACGTAACTCAGTCTAACAGCTGAGATTACGTAACAGGCGGCCTGACAGGAAGCTGCTAGTTAGCTTGCGTTTGTGGAGGGTAGATGCGGTGATGCGTAGACCTCCATGTGGACACTGATGTGTCCCTTTTAACAGTAGCCGATAAGCGACAGCGCATGTAGAATATGACTAAACAAATAAGTACAATATTTGAGGTAGTTGTACTTTACTTGTGTATTATCATTATGTGCTACTTTGTATTTACACCTTACTACTTTCAAAACAGTAGTTTCAGTACTGTACCTCCCAATCCAATTAACTTTGTATTTTGAGTATTTACTGAGAAAATTTAAATTTTAAATATATAAAACACATTTTAAAAACAGTACTGCATTATCACTACCAAATGGTTTATGAAATAGTTTAGATTAGCTTCTCTGGGACCAAATAAAACAGTAAATCTACATAAAATGTTTCTAAATATTGCATCAGTAAAAGTAATCTCATACTCCTGCTCTGAATACTGAATTTATGTTGCTGAAAATACTATAAAAGTAATGTTTTTCATGCAGGACTTCTACGTGTGGTAGTGGTACTTTTACTTCAGTAAAGGATACTTCCTTTAGCACGCAGCCTAAGCATCTCAGCCTGTAACACTTAGGAGTTTCAGCAGGTGTATTTGCAGTACTGGGACACTTAATGTTGGGGGAAATACTTAAAGCAGGGGGGGCTGATACTTTTACTTAAATGAATTTTGAATGTTTTTCCCAATGCTGATTAAAAAAACAAACTCTTGCTGACCTCAATTTTTGAGACATGCAAACATTTTGAGCAAAATAAGTTTTAAGGAAGTTATTGTCTCCGAAAAGGCTGAAATATTCATGAATTAAAGAGCACATTTAGGATCGTTGCAGCTTACCAGCCAAATAAATGAAATTTGTCACACTAAAACTCATTGACTACACTGGTCTGACTCGTTACCCAGACTTGACCTGAAGGAGGCCCGGCGTATCTTAAGCCGTACACACACACACAGACAGACTGACTGTGTGGCTGTGATCCCTGCTGCCTCTGATTCACTAATCCCTGTTAAAAGTTGTAATGGAGCGGCTGAAGGGAGGATTGCTACCTGCTGAGAGGGGCTCTTTGGGAATGGATTGGTCAACACGGTATTAAAATGTGATTTCCAGGGGTCGGCGGTTACGTCCAAGACTTTCTGAATCACTGAAAGGAGATTAAAGTATGCCCAGCTGAGTAAACCATGTAATCTGATAGTGTTGCTAAAATGAGGCTGTGTCCTTTCAAGATCAGTCTGGGTTCAGACTAAACACAGTGAGTGTCTACTGGATAAATTCACACGATGAAAACCTTTATGGCACTAACATTATCTGTAGCTGGCACGTCGACGTAGGCGACATTGTTTCAGCATCGCATGGGAGCAATACTACACTGAAGATATCTCCAGTGACAGCATTAAACTCCTGATGAACTGTGAGGGTGAACAATGGTTCAAAGTTGCACTAATATTTTTGATCTGAACAACTTATTCTCATCGACTCCAATTATGTGCTCAAACTTTCAATAAAAGCAATTACAGCTGCAGCGACCGAACGCTCGTGGAGGATTTCTGTGATGTTACAAGCCCGCTCTTGGACAGGGAGCTCGATTATGCTGTTTCCAAGTCATTGCTAATTAGAATGTCAGACCACCTGTCAAACAGCCTCTTAATTGAAACAGTGTCTTAATGTTCTTATCCTGAAGTGGGTAGATGATGTTCCCGGGGGAGTTTCAGCTCTTTAAATTGGTCAAAGGAAATGGCTGAAGACTGATCAAAGCTGCCAAGTGGCCATGTGATTTCATAGTATGGATGTAGTTCATAATACAAAGTGACGGTATATTGTTGGGATGCTAATGTGGCAGAGTCCAAATAGTTCAAATGTATGCAGCTGTAGACACTTAGTGTTGAGAGGGAGAGGGAATATTACAAAATTGACACACCCTGGTTACAGACGGCAAGAGGTACACTGCGTCCTCCCCTGTGTCGGCTACAATCATGCGCTTCCTTACAGCTGAAGAGATCGTGTATCAGGAGGAATTCAATTCATGCAACCCTGTTTAAATACACAGCAACATCCGCCTGAAACAGATGAGAGAACTCGACTGTGACTTTTGCTTCTGTGCTGTAATAAACATACATTTTTTTATTTGGCAATGATTTAGAGATCACTTGACCATGATAGTAAATAATTGGAACAGGTGTGTCTGTCAAGCAAGCTCAAGGTTAAAGTCCTCAGTCACTCCAGTCAGAGTCACAAGAGGCTTGGCAAGAGATAAAAGTATATTTAGCAGGTTGGATTAATCCACCCCGCGACAGGTTAGCCTGGTTAGAGAGTCACTCGAGCAAATGTTCAGCCGAACTATGCATGTATGTTGCTAAAGCTCCTGACGCTTCCTGCATATCACCTTTCTGCAAACATGCCTGGACTGAAATACCGTCAGCAGGTCAACTTTCTCAGCTGATTTTGGCTCGACCCCAACAACAACCTGGGAGACCCTCTGCAGCTCCAAGCTTTCACTTCTCACAGGACGCTGCCAAACGGCTTCCTGAAACAACACGCCTGTGAGACACTCTGTCAAACTGTCTGTAATGATACCCTTCAAATATGACATTACATTTCCAAACCAGACGGAGGATTCACTCAGTAGGTTGTGTTTATTTCTCTTTTTCCTGTGTGACAGGGAATGACATTCAGGTGAGGGGCAGAACAAAAGAAAAAGCATGGGCCAAGAGAAGAGTATGGAACAGATCCCCCCAGTACAACTAGTAGAAAATACTAGTTGGTCCCTATAAATATAAAGCGCAGCATTTTAAATCTTTCCAAATGTACAAGATATGTTACAGTTTAACTTCACAACATGAACAGTGGACATACAAAAACGACTTAGAGGACTTTCTTAAGCTCGTCGTACAAGACGAGCACGAAGGCGCCGCCCATGCCTCTGAGCACGTTAGACCATGCTCCCTTGAAGAAGGCCTTGGAGCCCTCATCACGGGCGATCTTCCTCCAGCAGTCGATGGTGCCGCTGTACATGATGTCGGCTGAGGGGAAAAACGGAAAAGCAAAGAGATGTCAAGCCTTTATTCTGCCAACAAAGCAGCCGAAACTGAAAGTTATGTTTTGATATCTTGTGTTTGTTACCTCCTTTGCGTCCAGACTGCATCATCATACGACGACGGACGGTGTCGAAGGGGTAAGACACGAGACCGGCCACCGCGGTCACAGACTGAGCAATCATCCAGCTAACAAAGATGTGTGTGTTCTTGGGGTCTGGGAGCATGCCTGTGAGAGAAATTACAATCAAGGTTAACTTAAATCCAAAAAGTCAAAGAAGTCCACTGAGAAAAGATAGTATATAAAGCTTTTAAGTGTCTGCTCACCCTTTGCTGTGTCATAGACGCCAAAGTAAGCCGCCCTGTAGATGATGATGCCCTGCACGGAGACACTGAAGCCCTGGTACAGACCCTTGATGCCATCAGACTTGCTGATCTTCACCAAGCAGTCTCCCAGGCCTTTGAACTCGCGCCCCTGTCCGGCTTTGCCCACATCAGCGGCCAGACGTGTTCTGGCGAAGTCGAGGGGGTAGACGAAGCAGAGCGACGTGGCACCAGCGGCACCGCCTGACGCTAGGTTACCTGCAAAGTATCTCCAGAACTGCTTGTGCTTGTCTACGCCGTCGAGGAAAATCTTCTTGTACTTGTCCTTGAAAGCAAAGTTGAGGGCCTGAGTGGGGAAGTATCGGATGACGTTGGCCAGATTCCCTCTCCAGAACGAGAGGAAGCCCTGCTCTTTGGGGATGCGGACGACACAGTCGATGATGCCCTTGTACTGCTTGTCGACTGAGATCTGTTTGCTGGCATGTTGTACCTGTGATTAAAGCAGAGAAGTGGCAGTGCATTAGATCGAGTTTAACATCTCCTAATTATCCAGTGTAAATGAGCACCTGTTAACTTTCTAACAACTATAGTTAGTGAGGACTCCAATTCCCATGACTCTCATGTGTCTGCCTGACACATTAGCATCCATGTGCCAGAGTACTACACTCATGGCAACCATTCAACAATTCACAGCCCCACCTCCTGCTGCTGCTTCTGATCTCAGGCCCAATGCAGCACTGGACTACCATGGCGCAAACCTTGCTGTGACCTTGGTTATTTGTTTTCAAGCCAAACTAAAGACCTGTCATGGAGCATGAACTTTTGTGAACACCACAGTCACAGTGGATGGTCACGTCTGCCTTTTATAACACACTGAAATTAAGCTGGGCAAGACTGCAGCTCTCTGGTCGGTGTATTGCGTAACAGATGTGATGCAGCTAGATTGTGCTCATTTCCATCTGTGCCTGCACCAATCTGTTACAGAGCTGATTCACTATCTTAAGTTTCTACGCTTTACAATGCAGCATCTTCACCTCACGTTCTTTACATCATGTCGTTGCTACTTTGTTAAATGTACCCTCCATCACTTGGACATCAGCAAGAAAATGTTGTAAATTAACAACATCAGTGTGCAGACACGAGCAGGCAGTATTTCATAAACATTAAATAACTTTTCATGCTGTTTTAAGAAAGTGTTAGCTCTTACCTGGAGGAGAAGCTTGACTCTCTCAATGGGGGCTACAGCTGTTTTGGAGATGGCAGCAGCAATACCACCAGCCAAGAAGTCCTTAGCGAAGGAAACAGCTTGTTCACTCATCTTCAGATGTTCTCAGTCGCTGTCCGGATGCCTCAGTCGGTGGGGTATGCCTGTAGAGTTGAAATGGCCGACTCAAACCTGGAGGAGAGGGGATTTAAGAAGGCTGTACGCGAGAAAAACCGTGAACTTCGACTCTTGCGGCTCATTGGTCGGCTGAGGGCGCGGTGGGCGGGACTAAAGGATATCTTCTGATATGATGCACTCCGTTGTCAGTCAAGAACATCATAGCAACACCAACTGTTAACGGTCTCTCAAGACGGAAAGTTTAACTACTTGATAAGAAGTTGTTTAGATGCTCTGATTGAATCACATCTCAACAGGAATCATGTTTTATGTTGAATTAAGTTTCTTTATAAGACTTTGTTCAAGGTCGAGTCAACTGGCACATTTAAAGCAGCTGAGGCCTAAAAGCTATGGTGGATAAAGGTCATCCCATCTGTTAATGTCCTTTGGCTGTCACTCAGTTTCTCACAGAGAAGTAGAAGGACATGATTTAATCACCTGACTGATACCACGCAAACTCTGTGTTAGCAGACTGATCCAACTTGTCAACCAAGTTAGCCCAATTAAAATCTTATGAGAAGAATGAACATAATTGTTGTTAATGGTTAACATCAGTGTGACTTAACACAATTACTAATCATTGGAAACCAGTTACACTATTTGAAGAGCCCAAACTACAGGGCAAATTGGAGTCACCGAATGAAGACAGTATGAAAAATAAAGAAAAAAAATATTATTCTGAATCTGGGCAGAAGAAAGTGTGAAGTTCTTGATCTTTTACTAAAGGTAGCAACACCAATATCAAGTTTGAAAAAAGTAACTCAAAAGCATCAACATCAAATTTACCAAAATTAAAGTACCAAAGTTAAAGTTATTATTGTTTTTAAATGATTGGTGCATAAATGTGTATTTCACCTGAATGTTGCTGTTGGTAATGGTGGAGCTGATTTTATTACTTTATATACTGCTGGTAGCCTGTGAATTCACCCCTATGGATCAATACAATCTTAACATGTTATAATTCACAATATATTTACTGAATATATTTTTTCTTCTGATCTTAATCTGTCCATCACTAGTAACGTAATCAAATAAACGTAGTTGAGTAAAATAGGCTGTATTGGCCTCTGAAATGTAGCAGCTGAAAATGAAAACACTCAATTGTTGTACAAGTCCCTCAAAGCTACACCTAAGTGCAGTGCTTAGGTAAAACACGAGGTGTCATTCCACCACTGGCACTGAGGAGGTATTTTTATCTATCTGTAGATTGGGACAACAGAGATTATAAATATGTAATCTAAATAATCAAGACTTTAAAAGCACACAATATCACATGACAAACAAAAAATGAATCAGTGAACGTTTAATGTTAACATCTCTTCCATCACAATCCTTGCACGTATTTACATGATTGTGCAAAACCAACTTAAACCTATGAAGCATCAAAATGTTACATTAATTTAACACTAAATATACAATCTATTACACAAGCGGAGTAAAAGAGCACTTGGAATCTATCTGAATAAACTATGGCACTATTTGATGTCAACGACACAATGGCTGAAATAAGCACAAAAATAAATAGTAGAAGGCACACAATGTTTGGTTAAAACAGGCATTATGGTGGACTGAACGATTCAGAAACAAATAATACTGCCAGATAAAATAACAAAGACCCGAAAGAGGTAGATCGTTGCCGACAGGACGGAAAAATAAATGCGTGTTAATACCTTATACGAAGACATGAAACCTGAAACACAATGTTAAATAATAATTAGAGCCTCTGAAGTATTTCAGTCCGGCAAATAAGTCAAGTGTGGTCAGCAGGCACTCCTCTTTATCCTCACGTGAAGATTCACCAGCGGTTTCCTAAAGACGACCCAAAGTTCCTGTTTTTCAAGTAGCGCTTCACCTCCTCCAGCTCGTGCGGCCCGAGGCTCTGGTCGACCCCCGGTGCAAGCTTGTAGCTCAACGGTGAGACGATGTACCCGTTGCGGTAAAGGCAGACCTGCTTACACATCTCGAAGCAGGTGAAGAGAAGGCCAAAGTAGGGAACAATCTGCACAGGAATGACAAGAGGTTGAGAGGAAGGGATGAGTGTGTGTACTTTTGATTAGTGAACTCAAGCATGTGATTCAAATATTAACCATAGAGTCTGACAGAGGAGGATGTGTGGTTTAGTTGTTGCTTTCAAACGTGTTTTAATTAAGAGTTCATTTTCATTCAGCGGCTCTTCAGAAGGCTGCACAAGTATAAAGCACCCATCATGACATTTGCAGCTGAAATATGAGAGTAGAGCATGCTGTTCCAGAGACAGACTTTGCTCACCTTGCTCGTGATATTCCTGCTATGAATTACGCACTGGACATAGCTTCCCCCCTCCCCCTCATCACTTACCCTTTTGCAGTGCCCTGGGTTACAATAAAGTCACTCATGTTCCAAAGCACGTGCACTCATTTCTGCTCCTAATACTTGTATGCAACACAAGCAGACAAGAACTCCGTCCTTATAATTGACAGATAGTACAGCTTTAGTGTGAAATCGTACCTTTATTGTGTTTGCAGTGAGTCCGTTCCACAGTGAGAGGACGCCCTTGTTTTTAACCACTTGAATGAAACAGTCAATCATCCCACTGAAATGGACGTCGACTCCGCCGAAATGGGGCAGACGGGGACTCTGCGCCTGAGAGGAGAGTGAAAGTGAAAATAAAGGGTAGTAAATCAGCGATCAGTGTCACACAATGTCTATAAAGTAATAAAGAAATGTCACGTAAAGCATGACAAGAAAGACAAAACTCCATTCAGTGATTATGAATCAGTTTTATATCAGCAGTGAAGGACTCTGATAACCTTCAAATCTACTGGTTTAATCAACTCCTCAATTCACCTTTATGGCAATTACCTGCACAAATCAGTTAAACATTACTTTTATTTACAATTTAAAACAAGCAACACTGTTATAGACTTAAATACAGGCGGGGGAAATTTAGGTGGATAAATAAAGGCTAGAAAAGATGATAACTTTGTCCTGTGCTGGTTTGCTAACCACAGCGACAGCTCTTCGGCTGAATGTCATGTGACGGAGGAAATGTATCTTTAGAAGCCTGAAGGTTCCCTGAGGGAACGCGCAGCCATACGGGTGTTAAACTCTTCAAACAGCTTCATTTGTAGAGGAAACATCAAGCGAAGCAGCGAGTTAAACAATACTCAGCCTAAATCGTTACCCGAAGCTTCTGCAAACATTCCTTCATCTGTCCTCTGATGTTTAACTCTGACACCAAGACAAGAGCTGAATCCCTAAATGACATTATTGTGTAACACTATCATAAGGTGCCATGGTTGTAATGTTCTGATGATCTGGACATACACACCTCTCACCTCGTCTGCTGTCTGATAGTTCCTGTCTATCTTTGGTGAACTTATCTATAGCTTGTGCAGACCCGGGACACATTCACATTCCCAGCTGCTGTCAGACCGTGTTGAAACGTGTGGGGGGCTAATAATAGGCGAATAAAACCGGATGTAGTAATCTGTCCTTTGCAGCACCATTGTTCACCATGTGTCCTCCGTCACATGCAGAATGAATCTCAAGCGTCATTTAAGGTGAACATGCTGCACATTGTTTTCAAACACTGTTTACATTCAACACAGCACACATTAGCTTACTTTAAAAGAGGCAAAGGTTACATTTTTACTGAGTGTTCAAACTGTCCACGTACCCAAACATTGAGAGACCAAGTCAGGCTACATACACTGCTACTGCCACCTTATGGATAAAAGGTAGTACTACAACAACTTTACTAAACTTACTGCGCTGTAAACTTGTTGCGTCTGCAGTTGTTTCCAAGAATATGTCAGGTAAAAAGATGACCCACAACAGATAACACAGAAATATGAATAAAAACACATAATGAAATAAAAAGTAAATAAGTTAAGCATTATCCCTATGCATTTGAAAAAGTCTTAAAATTGTCCACAGGTTTTTTATTGAATAATTTTTTGTATATTTTTATTGTGCAGTTTGTATTTTTGTTCTGTCTCTTCTAGGAACAGTGAGTTAACTAAGGCTATAAATACTGTGGTGTGTGGAATCACTTAACATGCTACATACCTGTCCCTGAAGAATTAAATATTAAAATAAATTTCCGGAATAGACGAAGACCAGGAAGTAAATCATTGACTTTTTATATATTTTTTGATGTTATTTCTTTCCTATTCATTTCTGATATTCTTTATTTATTAATTTGCTTTTACCTATTTAAAATTCCTTTTTGTAATTGTCCCTATAAAAAAAACTAGCCTTTAGGGGCGCTGGTTTAGTTCAGCTGGTCAGCAGTCGCCCCATGTATAGAGGCTACAGTCCTCGACACACTGATCGCAGGCTCAACTCGCGATCTGCCGATCATTTAGTCATGTCAAGCCCCAAAAAATGTATACAGAAAGCATCCTTGTGGTTAATTACCTGCATCTTCCTTTTTACAGTTTCAAAGGGGTAGGAGAGGGTTTGGGCCACTCCAGCTGCAAGACAGCCATTAATGAAGTTCTGGAGGGGAGTGAAGCGAAAAGGAGGCTCCTGCCAGAGCTTGTCCAAGTTCATGTAGACGGCATAGCAGCCCAGAGAGAAGGGAAAAGCACCTGTAGACAAGTGACAAGATACAGTTAAATATATCATTGATGAGCTGTTTGAAGAAAGTGATGGAACGCAGAACTACATGACGGTTTGCTCTTTGCTCAAGTAATCAATAAAATCTACCACATCATCAAAAGGACAAATGTAAAATTTAATATCCATAATTTTTTTTAAATCTATCCACCCATATAAATACTAACATGCACTGTTTAGTAAGCGAAAACCAGAGCTATCACAGCAGCATTAATGTCTGATATCTTAACATCTACCATAGGAAACAAACTCATTTGTAAGAACATGCAAACACACCTAGCAAAGTCAGGGAGAACCCCCTGTAGAGAGCCAGCAGCCCTTCACTCCTCTGGATCTTGGACAGAGTGTAAAATACGCCGATGTACGTGGGCTGTCTGCAGTTCTGAACCACCAGCCTGGTTTCTGCCACCTCCAGAGGGTACGTGGCCAGAGCAGCAGCAACTCCAGCCAGCCCTCCGGCCAGTATGGCTCTCCACTGAGAGATGAAGCCCAGCTCATCCATGTGCAGGTGGACTATCCTGCACACAGAAGAAGGAGGCAAAACGGAGAACAGTTATAGGATGGATTGCAGATTGAGTGAATGGTTCCATAGGTACACACATTTTTTATGTTTCATTTGTTGTAAGTGTATTTTTATCTGCCAGGGATGGGCATTTCAAGCAAAAGTACTATTCAGGAACTATTCAACCATTATTCAAAGACTGTTTTATGTAAACTGAATTTGGGCTGAAACTAGCTTCTATTTTTAACATCTCTAAATCTGGTTATGCGGTTTGGGATTAATCACTTTGCATTAAGATTAAGAGATGTTTTAGTGGCCATAACAAGTTTTCTGAACCCAAGAAAAGTCTTAAAGTTTGAACTACAAGAAGGGCCTGAGCCGCCTCTACCTGAGGAGGTCCTTTAACATCTGCAGGACGATGCTGAAGATGTTTATGAGTCTGTGGTGGCAAGTGCTATCCTGTTTGCTGCTGTGTGCTGTGGCAGCAGGCTGTGGGTAGCTGACACCAACAGACTGAACAAACTGACACGCAAGGCCGGTGACGCTGTGGGGGTGGAGCTAGACTCTCTGATAGTGGTGTCTGACAGGAGGATGCTGTCCAAATTACGGGTTATCTTAGACAATGTCTCCCACCCACTCCGAGATGTGGTGGTTAAGCACAGGAGCATGTTAAGTCAAAGACTCATTCCCTGAGATGCACCACAGAACGCCACAGGAAGTCTTTCTTGCCTGGGGCCATCAAACTCTACAGCTGCTCCCTCTGAGTGTCTGACACACAGACACCGACTTTTAACTGTGCACTGAACTGAACTCTTACTCTACATGAGCTGGATAATTGTGCAATAATTCAACTGTGTAATATGTAAATGTAAATATGTACATAAATACTGCATACACTGATCATTTGTAAATAACTCTTATGTATATAACTTTTTGCATCGTACTCTTATTTTTGCATTTAACTTTATTCTGGAAATTATGTTTAATTCTGGCATTCATATTTAAATCACCATTGATCCACTTCTCAGCATTTAATCGTTATGTCTTAATTACTGTATACATAATGCACATATTTGACATTTTATCTTACTTCTATTTATGACATATATTTCTCTGTGCTTTCTCAGAGCAACTGTAATGCCCCAATTTCCCACCGGGGATAAATAATGTATTTCTGATTCTGATCAAACCAACAGTTAAAGACCAATAATTTAATTGTGATATAAAACATAAACAAGTAGCAAATGTGAAGAAGTTACTCACATTTGGGTTCTTCCTTTAAAATTACTTTAACTGATTCATCACTCATGTTTTGACAGCTAATTTTCATTGAGCAATCAAATTGACGGATTGCATCAGTGCTAAGTTGAATATCTTTGGGTATAGACCTATTGGTTCAACAGAACAATTAATCCATTTTTAAAAAGATATTCTATTAGCACAAACTATAACTAGCAGCAATCATTAAATTTATTAATAAGCACTTTTATTGTACATGTTGTTAATGTTTTTTTCAAATGTGAGGACATGTTTTTAGTCGCCTACAAACATGGAGCGAGTGAATAACACGCCATGTGTGCGTGTGCGTGTGTGTGTGTGTGCACAGAAAATGGCTTTCTTTTCCTGGAACACGGTGTACTGACGGGACAGTGGTGTGCAGAGTCAGGATGCGGTATTGTTTACACGCACGTGTGTCCTGAAACGTGAGAGGTTACACATTGACAGCAGACAGGACACAGGTTACAGTATTTATGACTGCACCCTCAGTTACTGTTGTCCAAGCTATAGTTCCTCTCTGCACGGATGTTTATTAATCAGCCATGCTGTCAGCACTGCGGCAGTGGCACGCTTTGTCCTGTAGTAACCCAACAGAATTGTTTTGTATTCCTGTGCCCTGAGTTCAGCCTTACAGGCAACATTTACTCTCAGTACGAATGTTTCCCTCTTCCCTCAAACACCATTAAGTAATCATAAAAAAATCTACAAATACGTATTATGTTAGGGTTGCAACTACCACCAATTTCCATTATCAATTGTTTAGGAATAGAAAAGTTTAATCAGTAAACTTGATTTTTAAATGTCAGAAAACTTTTTTTCATTTTCTCAAAGCCGAACCTGTTTTGTAAATCAAATGTTATTCTATTTACTTTCATAGATGACAAAGAAAACCAGTAAATATTTGCATATACAGAGAAGAAATTACTTAAATATTTAGTTCATAATCATTTTACGAGGAAAAGAACAGCAACAGTGTGATGATTACTTTAAGTTGTTGAAGAAAACAAGGCATTTGAAAATGTTACCTTCGTCTTCAGGATACTTATTAACTATAACGGCTCAGACTCTTTCTGGCATTTAAAACAAAACTATTGATTGATTAAATCGGGGAAATAATCAGCTAGTTAATCAACATTAACATCAAAGTTACCGAATAATTGTTACCTATTGGCTGAAGGAGTACTTTTTTCAACTCTAGTATATTGTTGAGATTGGTTGGGTATTCAATGAAATAAAGGAACGCAAACTACCTCTAAGAACAAACTCAGGGCAGAAAACCCCCTGTCACTTTAAAAATCGACTGAGTGAACACAGCCTTCTGATTGGCTGAAAATAGAAGGTGAGCCTCGTACTATAAAACAGGAAGTACATCTTTAGCTCAAAGGATAAAAGTAAACAGACCATTTAAACGAACCCCTTAGTGTTATTTCACCGTCGTAATAAATACAAAAATTATCCTGAAAATATGTTTTTTTTCTTTTACAGTATTTAATATTTGTCATTTGTTCCTTTACGCTACTCACCACACAAACTTGCTAAATCAACATCAGCTGACTACGTTAGCTAACAAGCTAATTTAGCACAGTTACTAGGAAACACTCCGCTCAAACAACAAGATGTTTGTTGTTGATATGCATGTTAAGTCCACACAAAGTGAGACAAACTTAACTTAGGTTCAGTTTCACTTACTTTTTGTATGTTGTGAGATGAACTGCAGTGTAGGGGAACAACCGCAGACATGACGCCAGGTTTCCTTTCCAAAATCCTCGAAGCCCCTCATTCTGATAGATGCGGAGAAAACTTTGCCAGAAGCCCCTCTTACAGTGAAAAGTTCCAACCTGACTCTTAATTTTAACCACCTCTAAGGGAGACGTGACGGTTTTACTGAAAAACCCGGCGAAACCGACGCACATAAAGCTTTGAGAACTCGTCAGCCTGTTGTCTTTTTTGACTGAGGCCATTACTGTTTGGCCCTCCGTTGACCTGTCCGCTTCCTGCGATGATTTCAGTTTTCTCCGACGGACAGGAATGGATTTGTTTGTGCAGGTTAGACATCTAAATATAGAGGACGAGGAGGTATCCGTCTCCTGTCCCGTCCAGCGGTGTTATGTGACAAAGCTGGAGGGAGCTGGAGTGACGTCTCAGTGTAACTAGAGGGCGCCATTGCACCTGGATAAAACCTCAGAGGAGCCTTCAGATACATTGTTATAAACAACACCGTATACTGTTGTTGGCCCAGAAATATATATTTAAAAAAATATAAGAAGACAAAAACCTTTTAACTGTGTGTGACAACTTTTAAACAATGATGACAATAGCTTCCTGAGTAAAAATAGTATCCACTTAGATGTATGTTAAATGGGTTGCATTCATTCATTTTAAGCAATTTTGTATTTTGACTTTTTTCTCCTTCTCTGCCTTTTTTTGTTATAAACCTGGGACACGTTTGGCACCCCCTGCACAGTAGTAGCTGAGTCTGTAGTTTGAAGGGCATTCTTTCTGTGAATTCAAGTCAGTGGATCCATATTACAGCAGGTAAGAGACAGCTCGATAAAGAATTTTAAAATGTGTATATAGCTATATCAATTCAAGTATGTCATTAAATAGCTACAGTCTTGTGTTGACTTTTTCCCCAGATGTTTTGATACCATACTTTAACACTTTTTCAAGCAAATATTTACTTTTTACAGAAAGCTAATGGCTGAAGAATCACTTAATGGAGTTTTTTACCCTAAAAACAGAAAACAAGACCAAAAAACATTCTTGAAGGTCAAAACTGCAGGAGTGTATCTGTAATTAACAAAGATAAACAATGGAACAAGTAAAAGATTGTGGTCAGTGCAATAATTATTTAGTCCTTTGTATACAACAGCTAGTTGAAGAATACTCCTACTTGTATAACAATTGTATACCTCTTATTTTATTGTATTTATTTTATATATTCTTATTTCTGTATTGTATTTATTACTTGCTATGTGCTGCTGCAGCACATGAATTTCCCCACTGGGGATAAATAAAGGATTTTCTTATCTCATTTTGTCAGTGATGTACATCTTATAAACATCACAGTAGTTAAAATGTTTGAATGAAACTCGTGTTCAGCTGACCTCTTGAGAAACACTGAGAACCTTTTTAGGATCTGCATGCTGCATGGGATTTGTTGGATGACTTTGTTTCTGCAGGTGGCGCCAGACTCAAACTTTTTGGTTTTCATGCCAACTGCGACTGAAAGAACTTTCAGAATATCCAACTCAAGAAGAGGGCAGTTTTGGCTTATAAATAGCTACTACAAATACACAAGTATGATTTTGGGAGGCTATTCTGAATAGCAGCTGAGAGACATTTTATTTTGTATTTTGGTGCATTGTTTTGTTTTAATGGGTTATTGACAGAAAATCTGATTTGTACGACAGGACCTCCTGGTGACACTATCATCATCTTGTTTCTGCACCACCAGGCAAAAAAAAATCATATTTTCTTCATTGTAACACCAAGATAAGGCAGCTCTGATTCAGCGAACAACTGTATTTATCAGCAGGGCTTCATTGTTGCTCTCTTGTCTCAGCACCATGTTTGTTTTCCTCTTGTCTTGGCCTGCCAGGAGCGCCTCCCTCCCCTGCCGTGCTGACAACCTGAGCTGTATGCGAGGAGCCCGCGTTCTGTCTGCGGCTGGACCACTTGGCTCATTCACAAAGGCTGTGTGGAATAACAGAGCCGAGCAGAGGAAATGACAGCCTGATCACAAGAGGTTTCCCTCTCTCCCTCCTCTGGGGGTGGAGCAGGGTGTGTCTCTATGTGTGTGCACGTCTGTGTGTGTGTGTGTGTGTGTGTGGCTTTCACTCAAAGCTCAATGGCCAATTTCAATGCAATGATGGTTCAGAAACAAGTGCAGCACTTTTCACTGCCCTCAGATGAACAGGCAGTGAAATCATAGTTCATCTAGTCAAGCAACCGCACTACTATTTTAGTCTATTGAGTTTTCAGCTAATCAATACAATTTTTAGAGACAGGGCGAGAGGCTGGTAAAAGAAGTTCAAGCAATTTGCTTCAAAAATTTTCTCCAGCTGAAGAATGTCAAAGAATAAGTACATTTCCCCCCTCGGAGCAATAAAAAGGCCCGCTTTGAAGGTGCTTTGATCTCTCTGTCATATGTGCTTGTAATACACGAGATAATGGGACGTCTTTCTTTAAAGATAAGTGGTGTATCTTATCAATTAGTGCTTCAGCAATCAAACAGGACACCTCCAACAATCTGCTGCCACTCTGTCTCCTCTGCTGTCCTTCCTCTGCCCCTCACACTGCCTTCCCTACCCGCCTGTATGCATATAGAATACACATAGATCCCTGCCCTCTTCCTGTATGTATGTATACACCCCCCCCTCCTGCATGAGTGCTTCCTCCATGCAGCAGAGCAGCGCGGGAGCAGCCTGTGTGCCTTTGTGTCTCCGGGACTGGCACGTAGCAGTAGGTGTAGGCTGGCTGAGGCATTGTCATGCTCTGGGTGTCATGCGCAAGTCAACCCTTGATCTCCCACTTTGAAGTGCATTGCTGGAGGACCTGAGAGGGCAGACTGTGGATCCGGTGTGAGCTCGCTGCGGTCAGCAGAGGGCGCCTGATACCAGGGAGGCTGCACAGGGGCCTGAGCCGCTGTCATCCTCACAGACTGCTGCAATAAAAATCTCACCTCATTATCTGAGACAGTCACATCACAGGCTTGTGTTGGCAGGGGAGGGGAGGGGAAAGGGAAGAAAGGGTGGAGGTGGGGGTGGGTGACACCAGAGTCTGTCTGTATGTGTCATTCTTAAAGGGTGGGGGGTTGTATTGGTGAGAAAAATCAGGCATAAGTACAATTCACTGCGGCACCATGTTCACACCTCGACCTGCAAGGCTCGGGCCAAACTGCTCACTCCCCGGCTCACTTCACAGGAACGGGAGACTTGTTATGCATAAGGGCCTAATTCTGAATTAATGGTTTCAGTGATGGGTTAACCTGTGAAAGGTTGTCAGGGTTTGTTAGGAATACTAAATGCAATGTTGCACCTCATTACAGGGAACAGTCTGGATTACGACAAATACTTAAACTGTTATCTCAGCCCTGCAGACCGGAGAATGTGCCTCAATACAGTCATAAACATTTGAAATCTGCAGTAAATGTGTAGCTTTAAGAAGGTTATTTGTGTAGGGATGCATTCAAGTGCGGATCCATAAATTATTGCGCGAATGTGGATCAAATATGAACCGATTTGCAGTGACATTTTAATGGGGTTGAAATCAGTTGTGGGATTACAAAAAAAGAGAAAAAAAATGGGACTGTGTCAGGGGGAAAAAATGATTTTATAAAGATAAGTTGAGTAAAAATGACATAATGTTTGTGCAGTTTGTAATTGCCTTGTAAAAACGTAACAAGGAATGATGCATCACCTATTTAGTCAGGATGTGCATGACCAGGAGGCCCATTGTCTGTGAGGATGCAGAGGAGAACTTCTGGCAGCTGGTGCCCCCTTATCTTCCCATGTACAGCCAATAAATCAATATCAAATCTAAGGAACAGGAAGCCAGATGGCCTTCCCACAACCCACGAGGCCAGGCCGCTCTCAGGGCCTCCTCGGCTACTGTACCGCCAGTGCATGCAGCAGCAGCAGCCCTTTGAAGACATACACATTCAACAAGCAGCTCAATGAATGACTAAAGGGAACAAATAAGCTGTTACGACTCTGCTCAAATCAGTGTTTGTGTTTCCATCCACATCAAAGGCCTCAGTCTGTTTGATATGCAGCCCCCACACCTTGATCCGAGCCACGTACAGGTAGAGGGGAGGAGCAGGCCATTGAGAAGAGAGAGGGTCATGTGGTCGCTTCTCTCAACCCCGGCTGGAGGGTGGTTGACCCAGACGAAGGGTCTGGTGGTGTCTCTTGTTCCCCAGGGTGCTATTGCCCCTTACAGCCATCACGAGACACATTATTTATTGTGTGGCCTATTGATTATATGCTTTTAAGTAACAGTCACAAATATCTGGAGCGTGTATTCAAATAGAAAATAGGAAACACGGGATGTAAAGATTAGCATGAATAGATGTTTAATAGCAAAGTGCTCAGACAGAGCTGTGCAGTGACTGATGGAGGCCAGGGAGGTCAGTTACCTAAACACATCCCGCCAGACTCATCCTGATTTCTGTGTAGGCCAGGGGTCAGGTTAAACAGTAGTTTGATTGAATGGCTGTTCACAGGCCGGTGTGAAATGCCAGCTCTATTGCAATGTGGGAGCGGGGAGGAGGGGGTTTCTCTGGCCTTTGTGTGGCCTGCGGTCTTAGAGCACGGAGCCATTGTTAGAGGCTGACCAGCCAGCCCCTCAGACTCTCCTTTGCCCTGCTTTGTCTCGAGCAGCGTGACCATTTCCTTCATCCAGGTCAGGGCAGGGTCGTGACTTTGGACACCAGTCTTCCCTGTCTGTCTGCTCTCAGACCTGCATACTCATAAATGCATACAAACAGTGAGACAGATGCACTGTTGTGTCGCATGTCTGTGTTAGAACAAAGCTGTGTTACAGCAGGTTTAGGCCTTATTTATTTAAGGAAATTAAAGAAGAAGATCAGGTATAAATTTAATAAAATAAGCATTAAAAGAATTAAGAATTAAAGCAGAAAAGTGAGGCTGACATGATTCTTTTTTATGTGCACACTTAAACTGGTCTACCTGCACAAGTCAGGATGCATTTATGATCAATATAATTTGCACGGCGAGAGATATGTCACTTGCGCCTTTTGCAAGTGTGTAAAACACAATACCACATGCATAGAGCTGAGATAACCTCTTAACTGCCCTGAAGTGTCCCAGTTATGCAACTGTGGAGGTTTTAGAAGAGTGGACTCCTTCTGTCCCGAAGCTGGACCTGCCTTATCACGGCATGGCCATCACGCTGATAAGAAGAGGAAAGGCCAAAGGGCCATAAGGAACAGTGTGCACGGCTCAGGTCAACAGTGTGAGGAGGCTGGACTCAAAGGGAGGAGGGAGGGCGGACAAGAATATTATCAGATAAGCATCACCGGGGTCTTTTGATCTCCGGGAGGCTGATCCTGGGCTACAGGGTGTCATGCTGGGAGGACGAGCAGAACGACACGGCAGGTACAAACAAGCGAGTCCTTGAAGATCATCTGAGGCTAAGCATATTTACACAGGCAAGGCTGGAAATAGTCTGCTGATGCACACAGACAGCAAGCATGCTGCCCTAAGGATTTCACACGGCGCAAGCATTGTTAGCATGTTTAGCTGGAATGCACAAGTAATGCTTGACAGATCAGACAATTCCCGACAAATAATATGATAATTAAAGACAATTATGATGCTGCAGTGTAGCTATGATAGGGTAAAAAAATCCACAAATGACTGCAAGCCCACGTAAGAGAAGGTTTCACAGTTTGATCTGGTGGGTTTTGTCTCATAAGTCACTGATTAAAAGCCGTCATGTGGAGGCCAGACAGGACCTGAGGCTGCAGCACAAGCTGTGGCCCGAACCAAATGCCTCGCTGTCTCGCCCAGGGCAAGATGGAGGAGGGCCTTTTTTTTTTTCAGACAGGGGGGGTGAGCAAGCTGCTGCAGTTAGAGTGTCCTTGGTTTCCCCTTAGCAACAGTTAGAAACAAAAGAGCAGATACACGTATAAGACACACGTATCCAAGGCCTTTTTTCTCTTTCTCTTCTTTCTTTTTTTAAACAAAACAAGGCTCTGTAAGGTGACTTGACAGTTACACGTTCTGACTACATAATTAATGTGGGCACTGTAGTTTATTTTGAGTCAATCCAACGCCCACCTTACTGCTGCAGTAAAAACTCTCAACCAAAAACAGTCCCCATGAAATGCACCATTTACCCAGGTTTGACTTATGTTCGCTATAAACTGCAGAGCCTGGCTGTGTAAGGGAATTATTTGTGACCAGCTTTAAAGGTTTGGGCTTGAAGCCTAGTAGCAGATAGACCGAGTCAGAAAGTGTTAACAAATGGACTAACGAACGGTTGGTTTTGGGCTTTCATGAGGTTATGTTCAGGTAATCAAATGATACCACAACAAAGAGTTTTAAAGAAGGTTTTCTGTCACAAGTTGAGAACAAGGATTATGATTCCCCTGATATTTGTCCTCGGTCCACATCAAGCCAAGACAATGACAACAAGGTATCAGCAACCTGTTACATCCAGGCTCCAATTAAAAGAATTAAGATGTAAGGGGCCTTCATTATCAGCTCTCTCCGAGGGACATCAAAGGCAGAGCGGGAGTGAGAGTGCAGCTGCCCCGACGGTGTGAGTTTCTCCTCTCTCACTCCAGAGGAACTTGTTTGTGTTGAGGATGTTTACTGATCCCAGGAAAGACAAACAGCCTCTCTCTTGTTTGTAGGTAACAAGTCTCAAACAGAGAGCATTGGGTCAGTTCTGTGTGTGTCCATGTGTGTGTGTGTGAGTGTGTGTGTGTGTGTGTGCGAGAGAGAGACAGAGCTTCAGGATGTCTTGTATTGTTAGGTCAGTGTTTATCTTGTCTCTGTATTTTCACCCCACTTCCAAGTTTCCCACCAGACGCGACTAAATTCAATGCTGGGAAACACTATTTGCCCGCCAAAAAAAGAAGGTGCAGACACCAGACGTCTGCAAAAAATCTGCATAGTCAGCAGTATTTCTGATCAAGTGCATTGATTTAGTCTAATTATCAACTAATTCATTCATTTATGTGTGTTGTCTATTGACCATTGACCACCAGCATTTAAACACAAAGCTTTGGATCAATTTCAGGCAAATCATTTCTGATACCTCATTTTAACACATGGTGTCACTCTTTCTCATCTATGTCACATGAGGAAGTCAAACCTCTGTAACTGTTTGTAACTCAGTCCACATGTATCACACAGCATCCTGCTGGTATGTTGTTGTAAATTATGTTTTTAGCAAACTACGTCTTATTGTGACAGCTGAAAGTGTCTCCATGACATATAAATGCCCTTCATGTAGTTTTTATGAGAAGTTTAAAGTCCCAGTTGTACAGACTTTTTATGTATGTTATTTGTTTGTAGCCCCTTTCAGGCAAATGTATGATTTTATGGCTAACTACATAAACCGTACATGTCTTATATGTGTCCACAGCATTAACAACAACACGTTTATTGTGCTGTAAAAATCACTTTCAAGTGTATGGTGGCCAATAAATACATTACTTTTGTATTTAGGCAGGGGTCAAGGCAAAAGATGTAAGAAAATGTTTCTAATGTAATTCAATTAATACTTCCCATCCTGTCTGTCTTATGAAATATAGACCAATTGACATCCGTTCTGCCACACTGGAGTGTCTCATTCTGCAGGCTTGTATCAGCAAATGTCACTTTGTGTTGGGGTTTCCTACCACAGCTATAAATCGTGGGGGAAACAGGCTTTCACAGAGACGTTTTATGGCACAGAGACTTCCCTTCATTCTGCAGGGGGTATGCTGCTTTACACCGTGTGTTCGTGTGTCTCGGTCCTTTCAACTGGCACAGGCCCAAAACTAGTATTCCTCTATTCAGCGCCATCCAGGCGGTCACTTATACGGATGTTTTGATAAGACAGGAAGTTTGGAATGTGGGCAAGTAATAAGCTCAGGGTGCCGCTATAAACAAATGATTCTATCTGCATTTGGTTTGCATTTAATGGTTAGTTTATTTTTCATTCAATTAATCATTATAGCCGATGATGTCTTTCCAGTGAGTTATATTGTGCAGCTGAGAATAATCACTATTCTAACACTTAAGAATCCACTCACCTGGTCCTGGTTTGTTAACTAAAATCAAGGCCCAGTCTTGCAAAGAGTCCATGTGTAAAAATGCAGTTTTTAAAACTCTTTTTTAAACAGTTTTTTTGCACATTTTCCCATGTTTATATCTCTAATTAAATTATCACACAGCACACCTGGGGTCAGGTAAGTGTTGAAGAACTGTACAATGTGGGTTAACATGCACAGCGGTTCATTTTAACCCCTTAACAAGTTACTTTGGCGATATTTTAATCTCTTACTTATAGTCATCCAAACACAACAGATATTCTTAGCATTCATCCACTATGTGTGTATGACAACTTTTATATAGTATAATGCTTTATAAACAAACTTAAACTGAAATGAATATGAAATCCAAAAACCAGAACTCAATGCCCTATTACACTTCAACATTGGACCACAAACAACAGAAACACTTTTAATTTAAGTGTATGAGTAAAAAGTGTATTCACAGAGTGTGTTTGTTTATTTAAAAATGTTTTGTTGCTTCATACTTATGACAATTTCCATTGTAGGCGACTATTGTTTATTGTTTCATAAGCTGAGTCTGTTCTCTTATTGTCTGACATTTATCTCTGGCTTGTTATGCCTTTTCTTGTGTAACTGATACTGTGTGGCATTTGAATGTTGTTTATTTTTGTGGTTAAAAGCAAAGAAAAAGAGAAGAAAAAGAAAGCATTTTTTGTGTCTGAGAAAGGAAACACTTTCTAGTAAGGGTACAAATTATAAAGTAGGCTAATGCCTGACTAATGAATTAATTAATTATGATAATAAAATGCAGGAATTCATGTATCATGAATCATGTACACCATTCACAAATCAATATATATTATGATTTTATGTGATAAGTTCACGGTTTATACATCATAAGTTAAGGGTAGTAAGGTTACAGTTAGTCCATACATAAATTGATAGCTGGTTTCCAGTTAAAAAGTCTATACTTTATTTTAGACCTATGTATTTGCTCTGGATCTCTGAAAACAAAGCTACATGTCCATACAATTATGAATATTTGATTAGCAAACTGTCACGTTTATAAACCCAGCCTTCATAAATAACTACAGTCTCATTGATACACTTTAAAGAATCTGAAATCAAGCTAACTAGATGCACTTAAAGAATAAAATCAAGGATGAGTTTGTTATTTGTACGTTTATTTTAAAGCGTTGCCTGATAATGTATGCATACTGTAACAGAGCAGTGTTGTGTGTATGTGTGCAGCATACTGTGTACACCTGCGTGCAACTCCTTCCTGTGCTGCTGGACGTCTCTTGGCGTACTTGCTCGAAACTGGGAAAGTCGCCCAGCCTCCGCCTGTAGGTTGAACTACACCTGGGACAGCGAGCTGAGATCATTCAACGACAGCAATGCGGTAAAAACAAATGTGGGGAAACCTCGGCGGTGTAGACGGTGTGTCCAGTGTTCGAGCTCTTTTAAATTCGTATTTCACTGACTTCACAGAGGTCTCTTTGTTTTAGCTCGTAGCGACACGTTAGCTGCTTCCGGAAAACAACCTCCACACAGGTAAGGCGAGTTTCGGTCTCTACTGTGGCACATTCTGCTCGTTTATGTAAACCGACAACAAACAAAGCTGCTTCAGACTTTTATCTTAGCAACAAGCCTGTGTTAAATGGTAAAGATGTACACGTATTAGAGCACATATTCAGTCGTTGACAGAAAAGTGAGTTTACGTGCTTAAGGTGCGCAGCAGCTCGCGCTTTCTCAGCAGGTTTTTGTCCTGAAGGTGAAGCCATGATGTCAGTATTAACCATGATAACGTTGAAGTCCATGTGACTGATACATTTGAAGCGTAACTTTTATTACCTCCTCTGTCATTTGGATCTGTCACATTGGGATCAAACCAACAGCCAGGCACTGACAAGCGGGGGGGCAGTGAGTTATTTATGGTCTCAGTGACAACACGCACATCCAGGCAGGGACTGAAAGTGGTTACAAATGCCCTTGTTGTTGTTGTTGAGCAGCTTTTTCGTGTATAAATGGTGACTGGACCACTGAGTTACAAATGGATTGATTTGTATCTTTGTATTAATTTAAAATAGTGGAATGGAACTACTTGTGTACATTTAATGCGACTTTTACTTCTACTGTACTATTATTTAGACGGAAATGCAAAACTTTAACTACATAACAACAATTTGATTAGGCTACTACATTTTCTGTTTTCTTCTCTGTGATATGAAGATTTACCCACTAAATATCAGTTTATAACATGATTTGTAATTCTAGTGTCCAATTATTATTCTAGATTATTCTAGTGGTTCCCAATAAGGGGTTTTGTACTCATGGTACTTGGTTACTTGTGAGTAGCTACCCTACTTAACTTAAGAAAAACTAAGAAATTGTTTTAATTAAAAGAATGTATCCATTTTTATGTCAGCTGTAAAACCTGAACACTAAATGTTGCAATCAAAAAATTGATATAGTTAGCTAAAGCGATGACTAAAGGGTTGGAAAAAGTAAGCTAAAGTAATCACAAGACATTTCAATAGTTAGCTAAAGTAATGGCAGGTGTTTAAGTAGTTAGCTAAAGTAATGTCCATATGTTTTAAGTAGTATGTTAAAGTAATGCCTTAACAGTTGAATTGGTTAGCTAAAGTAATGGCTTAATGGTTGAAGTAGTTAGCTAAAGTAAACGGTTGAAGTAGTAAGCTGAAGTAATGGCTAAACAGTTGAAGTACTTAGCTAAAGTAATGGCTTAACAGTTGAAGTAGTTAGCTAAAGTGATAGCTTAACTTTTGAAGTAGTTAGCTAAAGTCATGGCTAAAATGTTTTAGCTAAAGTAATGGATAAATATTTGGAGCATGAAGCTTTCCTGAAAAAACACCCTTAATATTCACAATAAGGTAGTGTGAAAAAATGACTGTAACATTATCTTTTTTTGTCAGTGCTGTGCCGTTTTATGTTTTCATCATGATAGGTCAGAATCAATGAAGGGGTATGTAAATTCGTCTAACAGGAACCTCAGGCCAAAAATGTTGGGAACCAATTTATTATGCTTCCTAGCAGTATGTCGGCACCAGTGTCCGATCGCACTTGAAGCTGTTTGTTGGCACTCACTGACTTTGTTCCCTCCTGTCTTAATCGTTGCTCGTGTTGTATTAACTCTCGGACGTACGTCACATTGGACAAAAGCCACTGCTGAATGAAATTGTAACATTTTAACATATGAAGGTGTTACATTTTCTCAACCTTGACTAGATTAAACATTATAACATTATAGTGCTTACATTAGGGATTCAACAATGATATTACAACAGATGGGTTGGATAAGAGAGCCATTCTGCATAGTCATTTATTTTAAGTAAAGTATTAGAGTACATCTCTTCACCAATGGTCAAAATTACAAAGTGGCACATGTGCTAAATATAGCCTAATTTAGTGGGATTATTTACAGCTACACAGTGACTTAAAAAGATTAGTCTTCAGAAGAGCTACTTTTGGACCTCTGTTTGACGAAAATATCTTTGTATTTAGGCCACGTCTGCAGTTGCTGTTGAAAGTATGCAGACAAGAAAGTCTTTAAGCTGAATTTGGGAACAACAGTATAAAAATATAGCTGTCAAAGTGAGACAATGAGAAGATTGTAAAATATAGATCCAAGATTTTTTAACTTTATCTATTTTAAGCAATCAAACATCAGCTGATTAATAGCACTCGTTTCTGTTGCTGCAGTGAGTGACTTACACTTTCAAAATATGTTGAAGGCTTTTGTTTATGAATTTACTGTTACCTTCTGCCTTTCATACTGTGCACACAGGGTGCTAATAAGTTAACACCATGGGTGGTGTTTGTTTGGTATGTGTCAGGCAGGCTGACTGTTGTGCAGTGTGAGGCCCTGTGAATATAAGCTTAACCTCCATGTGTGATACATAGGCAAGACAATGGTACCACACCACGTGTTGGAATCCAACTTCAATTTGTATGACTGTACATACCAAGCAGAAGAGGGAGTGGAAAACACTCTGTGGACTGATCCTGTAGAAGGTTTGTGTTGTTATTGTTTCCCTGATATTATTATGCTATGCAAATATTGTCCTTTATATTTAAAGCAGGAGGACTTTGCATGTAGTTGCTATAGCAGTTACATAATGTTCAAATCATGCTGAGAATAGATCCCAAAGATAAAGGAAAGGAACAGATACAAGTACGTCTTACTGTGTGATGCAGCCATAAAAGCGTAATCTCGGACGTGTTAGAGCCTTTCACTTGATTATGTCATACTCAGACTGATGACTAAAACTCATTCACCTCTGGGTAGGAATTTGATAAGTTTTTCATTTCATGTCGAGCATTTATGTTGAAATGCCGTTTGGTAAAACCAGACATTGGTGTGAGGTAGACATGACACACCTCCTGTCTCATGGATTGGAAATATTTTTGCGTGTATGGCCTCACCTGTGTTCAGTGAGGGTGTGGCAGCACATGTGACTCACTCATATTGACCATCAAAGCGAGTGATTCGGCTCAGCTTTGAAGGAACGTCGCCAACTTTGCTGGTAATCCTCTGGGAGACCGGAGAACGCTGTAGGACCACAGACATTTTCCTCTAAAGCTCAGACTGTCACATGATTCAGGGCATTTGATTTGGATAAGGCATACCCTCATTAAGCCTGATTGTATTAAATAGATATGCTTTGTTAGGCTCTTAAACTGAAAAAAATACTAACCCATCTACTGCAAAATGGCCTTTTGTACTAATTTCATAATTATGGACTGGGGTCAAATGTTTCTTTACATGTGGGATTCTTGTGAAACAATTATCTTACTCTAGTGTAGGATTAGATCTAAGCTTAATACATATGATATGTGAAATAGTACTTGTGATGTTCAGGTACATTTGTTTAAGTAGATTATACAAATATACTGAAGACTTTTGTTTCAGTAATAGCTGCCTGAAACAAAAGATTTATAGTTGTTTTTTGTGTGAATGTATCAGTTCAGTCAGTCCAGTCAGAAAAAAAGGTTCCAAAGCCGACAGCTATTTCTTCAACAGTCCAAAATCCAAAGATATCCGCTTTACAGTGATATACATATAGGTATAGATATATGATATAGATTAAGAGAGAAGTACCATAGCTCACAATTAGGAAACTGCCAATAGTGAATCAATTAATTGACTACTCATCAATCGACCAATCCTCTTTGCACAACACTTTTTAAAAAAACATTTTGCTTCTGCGTTTTGTCACGTCTACATTTCACATGGAGGATCTGGAGAAAGACGAGCACTGTTATTGATGTCACGCTGTGTCCTTGAGAAACATGGAGATTTACGGCTGTGTCAGTGGTGTTATAGTAGACGGTGAAAGATAGTTACAGTGTCAACAGTCACCTTCAGACAATTATCAGGAGGGTCTCAGAGGTCACTGCGTGTCGTCCTGTAAAGTTGACCACTGGTCTAATGAACACAATGCTGAATCCTCAGCTGACCGAAGATTGTACCAGTCCATAGAGCCGCTTTCCCACTGGTCAAAAAACCCGCTAACACCTGCTAACACCCGGCTTTTTTGCTTAGTGGGAAAAGCTACAATCGGCATTCAGACCCGGTCAAATGACTCTGCACCAGACCCGGGTAATTATCGCCCCAGCTCCGATCCGCTTTGATCGGAACACAAAACCTGTGTCGACACGCTAATCTCCGCCCCCTTTCCGGCACGATGCTATGCTCCGTCAGTAACTTCTGCGACTCCTCGTCATCTCAGCTACGAATTCCGCCCGTCTCCGTCCAAGCAGCGCTTGAACATCGTTCCAAATTTGTCGCCGCCGAGTTTGATAAACGGATTGAATGACTAATAGATACAATAAAGACCTAACCACCGTAACATCTTCACTGTTTACTAACCCTGTTTCGGGCACGTTTGTGACGTCAGACGGTGATGCAGCAGAAAAGAGACAGACAGGAGTATACTTCACTGGCAATGGGAAAAAAGACAATCGGCATCTATAAGCGGGTCTTCCTGGGTCTGAAAAACCAGCGTCAACGCACTATTTTTGGTGGGAAAGGGGTATAGTAGTTGTTAATTCAATACTGGACTAGAAGTCGCTCATATATTAATTTCATTTTTTTAATACTGCTAAAAACCTCGCTATACAATGCAGAGACGTACATATCTATAATAAAGGCCCTTGAAATTATATAAACATTAACAGTGCCCGCATGAAGCTAGCTGCCGGTTAAGGACAGTGCTAATGGAAAAACCAGTAATGATTCTGAACGTGTTAACACAAATTAACGCTAAACATTTTGTTGATTTATTTCAACACAGTATAACATCTAGTTAGCAAAGCCAGGCTAGCATGATACATTTCAGTGACGGATAGGTCTAACACATGAAATATGCTTACAATCTTCAATTAATAGACAATACCTTAAAAATGGGGGGATAGTTTAATCCGTCCCAGACTTGATGGAGAAAGACTCCTCTTACTCACAAATGGTTCGGTCCCTCTGTAGCCTGCTGTGACTCCTTGCTAGAGCACGTCACTTTACACAGGTAAATATTTGAACATACAGCGATGGAAAAGGAATATAAGTGAACTGTGAGTGTTATATTGATAAGAGAACAGGCTGTAGTCTTTGCAGTGTGGCAGGAGAGGGTATATATTCTAAGTGTCTTGTTTATCTATTTTTTCACATACTTGCAGTAGTAGTAGGTCATGTGATTTTCAAATAAGTGGAGCACAGCCTGGTTTCTTCTGCGCGTCCCTCTACTGTGCTACAGGATCCATGACCCCTATCCATTACAGGACGAGGTATCACTTGTACAACGTGAAGACAAAGAGAGAAAGAAGGTCCTGTGTGACCTCAGCCTGCCTGCATGTATGTGGAGAGATGTGTGCACACATATTTGTAGTCAGTCTTGTGTGTTTGCAATCATTAATTCAGCTACAGAGAGTACTTCACCTGTGGTAGTGCAGCATCAGCAGTCTGAGCCCCACAAACACACACTCACACATAAACACACACACACACATACTCGTACACACACACACACACACACACATTCACTGGCATTGACGGAGGCAGGAGGAACACTTTCCTCCCACTCTGCCTAGTTACACCAATTCCCCCCTGCATTCCTCACACCGGTCCAGTCAGAGCGCACACACATCCACGCTCATGCACACAAATATGTCTCCACACACACACATTATTCTGACGGCGTGCTGCTGGAGAGGCAGGGCTCTGGTTTCATTCAGGCTTCAGGCTGCTGCGAGCTTAGAGTCTCGTATTTGCGTGCAGCATCTACTTGGCTCCTGGAAACAAAGATATCATCTCGGGTGAGTCGCTCCAAGGCAGTAACTCTGTAGATAAAGCAATGTTTTTGTGACTGAAATCTAGACTGAGGTCACAAAGAGAAGGGAGCTGAAGGTAGTAAGCTCAGCTTATTATCCTTTTTTATATGTGCTTATCTGTAAGGGAGCATTTTAATTTACTTTTTCTTTACTTCTTCACATGGAATTTGGTGTTGTGCTTTTCTGTGCCGCTTCATTCCTAAGACAGCATGAAGCCTTCTGAAATGTTTTCAGTATTCAGTTCAAAACTCTGTGCTTTAGCCATTTTCTGAAACTTTTTTTGCTCCTAACAATTACGAGCAGTTAGTAAGTGTTTACTCTTTACATTTGATTTCATTCAAAAACCATAAATGTTTTCTTTCTGGGTGAATTTATCTTACAAGCTGCATTGTCTAAGATCTAACTCGGTGTAAGTTATGTCAGTTTGTGAGTGATATTTGTTCATGTATGTGGTGAACGTAACAAAAAGTTTCTCCAAAGAATGTGTTCCCAATCAGCACTCTCCTTATGAAAAGGAATTAAAGGAGATTAGCAGCTGCACAAAGGGATGGAGACCACTGCCGATTGGGTGCACGGGGTCATTAGTGATGGGGGTTGTAGTGCTGCCCAGTTCATTCAAAATTCTTATTCTCGTGCAGTGACGTGCCTTTGTTCCTTCCCATTAGCAGGGCTTTGACTTCAGTCCGTTTTCTCGTGCCTCATTTCACAGAGTTTAGCCCTTTTCTGTGTGCAGCACGGTGACTTTTAGCTGAGATGAGAATTCCTTTTGTCCCTCAGGAAACTAGCTGAGAGGAAGCAGCTGCGGCTTGCTGCCATATTGCTGCTGCTCTGTGGATTTGTCATTTCCTGCTGTGGAGCTGGCTGGTATGAGTAGAAATAGTCCAACTTGTGCACTAGATCTTACAGTGTTTCTCTCTCTCAACAGAAAATCAAAATGAAGACATGGAGATAACATTTTCACTCTGGATCATCGTTCCACTTTCACAATTTAATGGATTTTAGCTGCGGACACAGACGCAGTTTTTAAGGAGATAACAGGACGCAGATCTTTCCAGGAGATACAGAAGTTTGGACTGAGCTTCCTCAGCCAATGGCTATGACAGAAACCAAAGTTGCCGGCAGCAGTAGCGCTGCAGGTCTGTCGTGGGCCCGGGTATGTAAGGAGTGTGGCCAGCAGCACGACGGCCAGGAGAGCCACCTGTACGAGTACCAGGACGATGTGGACGATGAACTGGTTTGCCACATCTGTCTGCAGCCCCTCCTCAGACCTATGGACACCCCCTGTGGCCACACGTACTGTTTTCACTGTCTGAGTAACTTCTTAAAAGAGCAGGACTTCTGTCCCGTGGACCGCCAGAGGCTGCAGCTGCACCAATGTCGTCCCTCCAGCCTGCTGGTCAGGAACCTGTTGGACAAGCTTACGGTGATGTGCCCCCACTCGACAGAGTGTCAGCAGCAGATGCAGCGCTGTGAGCTGCAGCCTCACCTGCACAACAGGTAAGACACTGGGTGGTAAGATGACCGGTCATGACATCCGTTTTAGATTATGTAAGGCCTGAAAGTGATCCGTCACTCTGTTGTAAATGCAAAACCAGTTGGACATTAAAATACATTTCTGTATAGTGGTGATACTCTTTGAACCTTTACATAGGTAGAGTGGTTTTCACCATAAAAAAACAGGATGTAAACGCAGTGCATGTGTGATGTGAGAGTGAAAGAGTTGTAGATTAGTGTATGGATAACTTAGGAATACATCTGAAGAGTCGTATGACACAGTGAGTAGTGTCACAGTAAGAGGATTGGTGGGCAGTAAGAACAGCATGATAATCTATAGTAACAGAACACTGTGTAAAGACAACATGACTGACTACAGAGTCCTTCCAGACCTGAATTATATTATCGTCCACAAGCATGAAGTGGGGATGATTCTTTGTGTCCAATCCCATATTGAAGTTTGGATCTGAGGCGCTCAGGTGTTAAACAAAGACTTCCTTGTATTCAGTGAAAACAAACCTGACTGAACTGTCCAGCGCCTCTAAAGTCCCCTTTTATGTTATATTTAGTTTGTTTTATTTGTACAAAAACCGGCTGCCTTTTCTTCTTTTTTTATTGTGCAGATGTGAGCGTGGAATCAAAATTCTCATCTAAGTTTTGGCTTAAAAGCGAATCATCCTTAAAAGGCCAAACTATTGGATGTATTTTACTGTTGGATGTATTAAATCTGTACCCACATATCCAGATGCTATATGCGTGTATCTTCCCTGAAGTTAGTTGACGTCAGGACTAACCAATTTTGACTATTTCCCAGGAATGTAAAATAGCTGTCATCAGAAATGTGTCCCTCCAAAGAATGTGTTTGTCCCTGTTGAGGCTGTAATGTTTATTCCTGGGAGCTCTATGAACACACAAACTTGTAATTATTGAGGTGCCAGTCAGTTGTTTTGTTTCTCACATGGACAGTGTGGTGCTTATCATCCTGTTGGCCAGCCATGACGCAGTCAGTTGTGGGAGGCAGGTTGTCCTGCTGCAGCCTCTCTGTGCAAACAATGAGGAGACAAAGTTCAGGCATCAAGAACAAGCAGCAGTCCCAGCACTCTGACGGACTTAATCAGACTGAACCTGTGACAACCAGACACGCTGCAATGCAGTGAAATTGTCTGCTAATCTGCAGATTGTTTTTCATCTAAATCATTTAAATAAGAACAGTCTCCTTTCTCTCTCAAAACATCAATTTTCTTTCTCCATTTCTGTGCTCACTACCCCGACCATCCATAGAGTAAAATCACTGGTCAGCCTTATCATCCTCTTTACTAGTTTCCTCCGTGTTTCTATCTTTCCTCAGATGTCCTGTTTTTAGAAGACTAAGGGAGGAAGCAGAGAAGAGGAAGCGGCCCTCGTGGAATGAGCTTAAAGGACGTAAGGGTGACGGGGAGTCGTCTGGAGAGGCTAAACATTCAGCAACACAGTCTCGAAATCCCAGCAGAGAACAGCCTGAACCTGGTCTCATTAATCCTGCCTATGAAGAAAGTGAGGAAGGTAAGGAGTCATTTTAGGACACCAACAACCAGGAGTCTGCAAATGTATTGATTTGACTTTCTTAGTCCTGATAATGAGCACTGATCCGATACCAGTAGTGTTTGGCTCACTTTGTGAAAGAGACTGCAGTCATTATTTTATGTGGAAGCCAACATAAGGCTTGACTTAAACATAGTTTTCATATCTTTGAATAACTGGATGTCACACATAAATCCTAGAGATATTTTTTTAAAGACCAGCTCCAGTCATGAGCTTGAAATGTAGTAATTAGTAGTAGTAACGTTAACGTTAGTCGTCAGTAGTGAGTTTGCAAAAATTACGATGACAGTTACAGCTGGCTCGCGCATCGCCAAAGTAGAAAACATGTTGTTCACCCTGTCCTTGGTACACTGCAGTTTAAAAGGCCCAGCCATGGAGATGACTGCTGATGTTGTCCCTGATATGCCTGTTAGCACATGAAGAACACCACATGGAGATGTTTACATGATTAAACACTGGATTTTCACTAGAAGGTGAAAATCCAGTGTCCAATCCAATTAAAAATATTTATATAAAGTAAAACATGTTTGCTTGATGGTAAATTCGGCTGTGGTTCCAACCGTCCATCAAGGAATGAAGAAAGATATCATCACTTAGAGGTAGTCACAGAATTGATAAAATACATCTTCCTTGTAGTCACAGCTACCCAATCCAGCTATTTGAGTCACTATTGGATCAGTCCACCCCTAATTTTATCCTATAATCAGTCCAGACCAGACCAAACATGATGAGTAAAATCCCCACTTCTTGAGAAATGATTTGCACAGGTTGGTCATAGTGGCAGTGACACTAAATAATGTTTAGGGGATTGCCAAAAACACCTAAATCCTCATGCCCATCCCCGTCAGCGTGCGTGGTTGTGAAAAGTCACAGACGGGAAGTGCTGATGTTTTTAGCCTTAAGGTTCTTGATTCTGAGTCTGTCTCAGCTGAATCATCATCATGTCGTAGGAACATGAACGGGATCCCAGGTGTTTTAACCAGACAGTCTCATCACTGGGAAATACCCTCTCGGCAACACGGACCAAACTCCTCTGACACATGTTGCCAGGCAACCGTTAATCAGTGTTCACGGAGTTAACTTTTTTTATTACTACTTGATTTAATTGAAATGACTGTTGTGAACACTGAAAGTTGGTGAAGAACTAAATTAAATTCAGTTAAGTTTTACTCTGATTTATTGTTAACCGTAAACACGTGACTCATGTTGTGTGTTGACTCATGCAGGTTCCACTATCTCTACAGTCAGCTGAAGTCATACTCAACTGTGCCTGTGGGGATAAAAACACTGTCATGAGTTAGCTGCTGCATGAAAATACTTGTATGGTCTGTGTGTACTCACAGATCAATCCTGAGTCAAGAATAATCCATAGTGTAGTGTGCTCGAAGAACTTGTGCTGTTTGGATGATAACAAGTCATGGTCCACTCTGTTTCTGTTTCTTATCAGTGCTGCTGTGCTCTGTGTACTTTTAAACACATGTCAAGTTCAAGAGCAGGTTATTGTTTGAAACATTGCCTGTGTCAGTAGTGCATATCTCTTTTTTAAAGAAATACTCCAGAATTATGGAATCATAATCATGCCGTAAGGGCCTGATCAGACGGAGCGTGTTTTGCAGGCTGTAAAATGCGAGGCAAACCGCACTGCCTTTTTTGTTGAAGCCTATGGTTAAAAAAAAAGAGCAGCACGATGCGCCTTTTTAAATTTTTTTTTACTGTTGTTAAGGCACCCACCGAATCATTAGCTGTCATTTACCTAACCGTTACATTGTAAACCGACAGAAGGCCCGCCTCTCCTTTCATCCCATTGGACAATGAGAAAAAAAGCCAACGACGTCGGCCATTGTTTTTTCAACTTGTGGTGCTCAGAGCGTTTCCTCAAAAACGCGAGGCACACAGAGCGGAGAAATGCGAGACGCTCAGCAACCCAAAAGCAGCGTTTAAAAAGTGTCGCTCTCCTTGAAAACAACTACAACGCCCCCATCTGCTGACTTCGGGACCTAAAGTGTCTTTCTGTTTTTCCTGAGGTGTTTAAATTAAAAGATCGATATGCATTTCTATGGTTTCAGTTCGGACACAAACAACATAACAGAAAATGTAGTTCTCTAACTTTCTGCATTTGTCTCTGCTTGTTTGTTGTGCTATCAGGTTTGCTGCTCTTTTTGTATGTGAGGAATAAAATTACCAAAAACCCCAAACCTTTTTAAAGGATAATATTCCAGTTTATTGTCATAGTAGTTCTAGCCATCATTTCTACAGGATTCTAACATTATACTCACATAATTAATTGCTGAGACCTTGGAGCACGGTGTAATCTCTACTAGTCAGAAAGCAGTTAAATAACCAACAAGCCAACAACAGTACATCTAATATTGACTGTATTGAAAGAACTTGTGTAATTCATAACTTTGATGTGCTCGTTTAAATCAGATTCCGCCACAGCGCCATAACCAAGCTCCCTGTTATGCCGCCATTTTACATTGAACAAAGCAATGCCTACGTAAAGCCGCCCCAGTGTGTGTTTTTACAGTGTGTTCAGGCGAAGGTGCATGAGGAGTAAACAAACACTCACACACGGCGTTGTTCTGCCCTCATGGCTGCGCTGATTCCACAGACGATGTTTGGCCTCTGTTAATACCTCCGATGCCGGCTCAGCGACAGAACGCCCCACGACTCCACCTCCTTGCGGTTTACATTAAAAGACGAGGTGTAATTATCCCGCCTTGAACTGGCAGTATAAAAAAGGGCTTTGGGTAAAGTGAGGCAGCTGTAGTGGTACATGATCGGTAACACGGTAAAGTCACTTTAACTGGTTGGTGAAAGTGAAGCAAACAAAGTCTATCCTGGAAGTTGGTCTGTAAACTGTGATGTACACTGACAGTTTGAATAACAACCTAAATTCTTAACTTAAGTCTTAACTTGGAGAGTACAGTGTAATAAAATGCTTACAGTGCATTGATATTTAAGCTTTATCATCAGATACTGTATGTTTATCTGGTGTTTTACATGGTGCAGCTCAGCCAATGACAGCTGAAGAGTTCTTTCTAGATAAGATAAGATAAGATAGACTTTATTGATCCCCCATTGGGGGAAATTGACTTGTCACAACAGCTCAAGTAAAGGACAGAGTAAAACAAGTGATGGATAAAAAAAGGCAAGACAAAAAGACAATAAAATGCCCTGATAATATTAATAATAAAAACATACTTATTGTGGATGGTTTAGTTTTTGTGCAAAAAAATGATTTCAATAATGTCAATAATTTTGAGATACAGCCGTATTTGTCTCACTTGGCTCTCTGCTGTTCTTCCTTCCAGACAACACCCCCCTGCGGTCCAGTCTGGTGGCCGAGGCCAATGTGGTGGAGCTGTTCAGAGAGGAGCCGGAGGAGGAGCTGGGCCTCCGCATCGTGGGTGGGAAAGACACACCGTTGGGAAACATCGTCATCCAGGAGATCATCAGAGACTCGCTGGCAGCCCGTGACGGCAGACTGGCCCCAGGGGACCATATCTTAGAGGTGAGAAAGACTCATATAACAAATAAGGAGAACGCTGTAAGAACGTAGCCCATAATGTCGTCTTTTCTCCATCATGGGAATTCACATGACACATTTCAGTGACACATATTTTTTCATAAACACGTTCTCATGGTGTTGTAAACACGGCGCTGTGCAGCAGCGATTTGGAAAAGAAGACATTCAGGATAAACAAGTTTTAGCTCCATGGTAACCAGGCGGGGTTAATATTCCAGGGCCAAACACGTCACTTCAGGGAAAGCTGCTTTACCGCGCTGCAGTCTCTGTCACTGATTGACTGACTTAACCACCTTTCTGTTTGAGGCGGTCAATGTTCAAACATGAGCTGCACTGAAATGTTCTTTTTTTTTAAGAGTTACATAACCTGAGTTATGATTAAACAATGTGATGAATGTTCTGTTGTGGTTATGATTTATCGTGGCTCTTATGGCTGCTTCAAATGACTTAATTTATTATCAATCCATCAAGCTATTATTTTCACTGTTAATGGATTCATTGCTTGGGCTGTTAAACACCATAAAACTTACAAGACAGTATCCTGGAGCCCAATGTAAAGTCATCAAACGGTTTGTTTGTCCAACCGACAGTATAAAAATCAACAATAAAAATGAACAGGGACGCTGGCTTAGCTCAGTGGGTGGAGCAGGCGCCCCATGTATAGAGGCTACAGCCCTCTGTGCAGTGGCCACAGGCTGGACGCCCGTCCTCGGCCCTTCGCTGCATGTCATCCCCCACTCTCTTCTCCCAATATTTCCTGTCTCTCTTCGGCTTTCCTATCAATAAAAGGAATCAAAACAGTTGCTGAAAAAATGTCTTTTGATGGCCTTGTTGTTGTAGCATAAGTGCCACTTGTTACATGTATTTATGAATGTGTCTGAGTCCAGTAATAGTGATTTATTTGACGTTAAATATTCCACAGAGGTGAAAAATCTGGATGTTATGAGTTGTGTTTTTTTTTCCTCCTTAGATATTAACCATCGTATCCTCATGGTGGAACCCTTGTTTCACTTTGTCCTGCAGCGTCCTCCTAATAAAGCCAAACCACTCAAAACCTTGAAACGAAAACCAAAGCCGTCCAGCCAAATCTGCTTTCAGCATGTGAAACATTAGCTCCACTTTTTTTTGGCTTTGTTGAAAGCTGGTGGATGAAGAAGCGATTGTGAAGACGACTGAGGATTGCATCAGTCGCAGCGTGAAACTCAATCTTTCTCTTTCACTTGAATCGATTCATTGATTTTTGTAAGAGCGGACGCTCACAGCAGAGCTGTCGGGCAAAAATAATTTTGACATTTTCCTTTTTTCAACACAAGAGGCGAGCTTATGGTAACTAGTGACGAGGATTTGTTCTGACCATTCTGACGCAGGAAAAAATAGTCAGACATAGAATTAAAGTCAGATTTATTCAAACAGTTTAAACAGCATTAAGTGACATTTCGACTTCTTTGGAAGACCTAAGCACAATTATTCAGTTCAGGCTGTATAATTAATAAATCTCCCTTTTCTGCTCAATAAACTTTTCCTTACTCTCAAACCTGGCAGCGTACACTTACAGTGTGCACTACCTGTGGGCTGTATGTCCCTGTGACATCACCCAGTGGTTTCTGGACTGCCATGTTGAAGACTTGAGTTTAGCATATCGGCTGTTTTCTTTTGAACCAGAAGTGACCGTATTTGAAAGGGAGGGTTCGTTAACTGTCTAATTAGCCATCCAATAAGAAAACGCTTACAGGCAACGTATGGTGACAATAAAGAGACAGCTAGCAGCACACGTCTGTCACTCAAACTAACTACGCCCCTAATTATGCATCACTTTAAGCATTAATATAACTTAAAGCGTTGGTTTGTATAAAAACTTAACCCCCGTACAGTTGTCATAAATGGGGAAATGAGCTCAAGTGACCAAAACCATTTGCTGTACCAGGCTGTTAACACTCTGCTCTATAGAGTTTTGCATTTTAACATGGAGCTCTATGGGGATTGACTCACTTTTGGAGCGAGACTCAAGTGGCTGTTTGAGGAACTGCAGTTTTTTCACACCCCTGCATTGGTTTTATTTTGAAGCCCCAGAGTTTGCAGCTATGTACCGTCATGTTTGCGTTGCTGACTGTTTGGCTTCTTCTTTTTGTGGCGTCTCCAGGTGAATGATGTCAGTCTGGCTTCAGTTCCCCACTCCCGGGCCATCGCGGTGCTGCGGCAGCCTTCCCTCCTCCGGCTCACTGTTATGCAGGAGAAAGGTTTCAAAACAAGGGACCCTCGGCCCGATCACCATCCTTCCTCCTCCAATGCCTCCCAGCCCACTCACGGTCCCCATGGAAACCCTACCTCCAATCACAACCCTGGCACAGTCCTGCAGGTGACGCTAATGAAGAGTCAGCGCACGGAGCCGCTCGGCATCAAACTCATCCGTAAATCAGACGAGAGCGGAGTCTTCATCCTGGACCTGCTGTCTGGTGGTTTGGCGGCAAAAGATGGAAAACTGAGGAACAATGACAAAGTGTTGGCCATCAATGGACACGACCTGAGGCACGGGACACCTGAGAGCGCTGCCCAGATCATACAGGTATATTAAAGGACCAAAGATAGGATTTTAGCACAGCAACTACAAATGACACAAACTCTACATGATTGAGTCTAGTAAGGGATTAAAAGGGAAAGCAAAAAAACTGATTCTGATAATTTAACCCGTTAAATTTTACTCAGCTCGGGGCAATTCACATTGTCTTTAACATTCAAATACAGTATGCCATTATGCAAATTATGAGCTCTTTTTGCCTGATAGTGGCAGATAAGAAAAGGTCAAGGGGTCACCAAAGTCATTATAACATCCTCTGGGGGCCGTGAATATCCATACAAAAATGTAAAATGACCATGAATCAAAAGCTGCCAGGAAGGAAGTGAATCAATCTGAAGGCTCAATAACGAAAGCAAACCACCAGTGCATCAATCAGTGATCATATACACTCAACGGCCTCATTAGGTACACCTGAAAAATCTAATGTAATCCAACACGCCAGCTCAGCCTTAAGATTTGCTTTAATATTGCCTGTAATGTACAGGCTTTTGTCTAAGCTGTATGATGTTTCAGTGTCAAGGTCATAACTGGTGGTGGGGCTGTACTGAGCTGGATGAGGTGTTTCTAATACTCTGGTCCCTTCATGTATGTAAATACGGAGGACAAAATATTAGAGACACATCTCAATATAATGTGGTTCAGTACAACACCACCTTTAACTACGGCCTCAGTAATAAACATCATTGAATTTACACACTTCAGACTCCCAACAAAACAAAAGTCAACAAAACTTCATAAAAGCAGAATCCATGGCAGCGCTGTTGTACTGAACTGCATTAGATTGTACGGGTGTACCCAATGAAGTGGCCAGTGAGTGTATATAAAGTGTGTTATGAGTGTTTTTTTGATGTGAAATATGTTACGATATTTTCTTCTGTTGTGTGTTTAGGCGAGTGAGGTGCGTGTGAACTTTGTGGTGATGAGGCCTGCGGAGTCTCAGGAGGACGGAGGAAGCAGCAGGGAGGGACAACATGGCCGAGGAGCCAGGAGGCCGGAGCCACAGTACTTCAGGCGCCAGTCCACCTACATGAAGGTAATACTAGAGTCGGGTACTATTTAAATTTTGACAATTCTGTTCCCTCTGATGGTATTTTACTGTCTCTGCATATCAAAATATATCATTTTTATTGTTAAGAAATGGTCCAAAGATTTGTTTTAAAACATTTACGAAAACATAAAACCATTCCTCCCTCTCCTACTCTCACATCCTCCAAAAAGGTTAGACACACAGGTTAGACAGCTTTGCATTTAGCATTACAAACAGTGCAGCGAGCGTTGAGCAAGAGTTTTTAAAAGTGAAACCACAGTCGGTAATTAAGTCAGTACACAAATGTCTTTGCAGACTTTGCTGTACTTAAACTACAAAAGTATTTCTTCTCCATATTTATTTTGGCCTTTTACAGCTGTCAGCTTCTGGGATTCTTACTTCCTGTTTTACACCACGTCCCGACCATGTTGGTCTTACATGTTTCTGTTTACACAGTGTGATTGTGATGATCGCCTTTTCTCAGCTGTACCATACACTGTCAGTAGAAAGAATAGCACCCCCTCCGTCGGGGGTGAGAAGCTTTGAGAGCAGACACCTGCGTCGGTGAGCGGAGATGAAAGCCTCCCTCTGTCCTGATCAAAAGGCCCGGGGTGCTGCTCACTCTGCCGCTACGGGGCCACTGTCTTGTTGTTTTTTTTGGCTGTTTCTTTGCGTGGCAGAGGATCAAAGCTGGTAACAGTTAGCTTTCGCCTGCAGAGTCGAGCCTTTTCGTCTTGCTGGGGGGGATGGGCTCCCTGCTGTGGGGGAGGAAGAGCCCCCACCTCCCCCGAGCTTCCCTTCTGATGGTTTACAGACTCCAGAGAGAAACAAGGAGGCTGAGTGAAGCTGTCACTTTCCACACATCTTCTTCACTACGAGAGCTGAGTGTGGATCCTCACACGTTGCCTCTACTCTTACCTCTCAGCTCCTTCTCAAATGTTTCACATTTGTTTCTACGCGTGCTTCTGTGAGAGGAATCCATTAAGTCAAAGGAGAGGCTGAGCGTAATTGGCTTATTATGTCAAACAAAATAAGATAAAACAATAATGACTTGTGATGAATTCGGGTCATCAACACGTCATCTTGAATAAGGATCATTTGTGTTGATCAATATGTTTGCCATTGCTCTGTATTAATTAGTCTCATTGTTGGTGTAGGATCCTCCAGGTGGGTTTTCCAGCCAGGAGAAGACTGTGAGCTTAAAGAAGGAGCCACGGCTTTCCCTGGGCATCACCATCGCCGGGGGGAGAGACTGTCGCAGCCGCCTGCCCGTTTACATCACAAGCGTGCAGCCCGTCGGCTGTCTGCACCGAGACGGCACCATCAAAAAAGGTACACAGCTGCAAGTGTTGATCTGTGATGTTGACTTTAAATTAAGGAAGTGGTGCTCAAAGCATTGACTTTGCAATGTGTTGTTAGGGCTTCAATTAATACGATCAAATGATTTAGAATTATTTCATTTTTAAAACCTTGCTGGTGAACTTTCTGATTGATTAATTGTTGCAGCTTGATGGCTCAATAAAAATTCACAGGAAGGATTATATGTGAGTGTAAATAAAAGAAATTACTCAGAGCTGGAAATTGTGTTTCCATGAACAGTTTCCTGCTGTTCAGTTTGCAAATCAGCTCAAATGTGACAATTGTCTGAAAAGGAAAAAGGCAATTCTCCTTTCACTTGCATCTATTCAGGGACACAATGTGTTGCTCAAGGACACTTAAACAGAGAGGATGTGAGCTAAAATAGAGGCTTCACCCTGACTCTGGAGGAGCTGTCTAAACATTGTGCCTGCTTTAAAGAAAGTCCTCATTAAGCCGGTTAAATTTAGAAACGCTTCTTTTTCTCTCAATTTCAGCGCTCTGTTTCTGACCTAAATGCTGTTAGTCTCCAAAAAGTGAAGGTTTGTTTTCTAAAGCAGCCGTCAGAATCTGTAAATATGAACGTTTCTGTTACGTAAAATGACTTTAAACCGGGCAACTGAAGGTCAGTGACTCCACGTGAAAGTTAACACAACAACTTTGAATCACCTCAAACTCTGTGTGATCATTATCAAAACCAGAAAGGGGATTATCGTGGATTAAGTAGGTTTACATATTAAAGGAATCTGCCTTTGTATTTTGGTGCAAAACAACAAACTTAGTTAGATAACAAAACAGAACAGAAACAGAAAAATGCACGGACACGAGTTATATTCTCATGAAAGCACTGTTTTTTTTCATCCGAGTTCACCACTAATAAAATATCAAAAGGAAAAACTATTGTTGAACACACAGATCGTATCACAAAGATGTAAACATTGTCTCTTCTAAACATTGCTTGTGTTTCCACAGGGGATGTTCTACTGAGCATAAACGGTGTGGATCTGACCCAGCTGACCTACAACGAGGCAGTTTCAGTGCTGAAGGCTCAGACAGCTCAGTCCCAGGTGGTGCTCCGTGTCATCCAGACTCTCTCCGAGGACTCAGAAGAGGACAGCGAGGCTGCCAACAAGGACGAACTTGAGTCTCTAGACGACCTACGAGACGACGCCCTAAACTGGACACCGCTGTGGACTCGCTGGCTGGGACTACCAAGGTACAGCCGCCTTTTAATACTTGTAAACTTCTGCTCCTCCTTTTATATGTTTTCATGTAAAAGGATAGGCTCTGACTCTTCACTTGTCGTTCAGTCACATGCACTGGTGCCGAGACATCGTCCTGCAGAAGACCAACAACGAGAGCTGGGGCTTCAGTATCGTTGGCGGCTACGAGGAGAGCCACGGCCAGCAGCCTTTCTTCATCAAAACCATCGTGCCTGGAACACCTGCGCACTTTGACGGACGCCTCAAGTAAGTTAAATTGACGTATAATGCGATGATCTCCTGCATCCTGTCATCACTCTGCAGACTCCACATTAACGCTCTGTGGCTCTCTGCAGGTGTGGCGATGAGATCGTGGCAGTGAACGGAGCCACAACAGTGGGAATGAACAACTCGTCTCTCATCCCGATGCTCAAGCTGCAGAAGAATAAAGTCACACTGACTGTGGTGTCCTGGCCCGGCAGTCTGGTGTAGCAAAACGTACACACACAAGTCCACTCACTCTCCTTTCTTTGTATCACACACACAGATCTCTGCCCTGATCGTCCCCAACATGTGTAACTCTCTGTTGTTCGGTTGTTTGATCAGTTATGTAACACTCTACATGTGTGTACTTAAGATTCACAATGGAGAGGAGTTTCCAAAGCACAGTTTTAGCAGGTACCTGTTTCAGCGTCCTCTTTAACTCTAACGGCAGATGATTGCACAATGCGACGAACAATTTAATCAGGGCGCAGAAATGACAATCAGCGACTTATATCCTAAGGATAAACTGGAAGGACGGATGTTTTAACACCTCTTTGACCCTTTGCTGTTCACTTTATGTATGTTTTGCTTTTCTGTTACCATGAGGTAGATGTCACTTGATTCAAGGGATTCACATAAACGGCATCCAAAGATGAGATGTAGTGCATACAGTAGATAGATGAATGACTACATGACAGAATGGCTGAACAGACTGATGCCAAAGACAGAAACACCATCCTGTCCTGCAGCTTGTGTCTACAACTGTGGGATTTTATCAATTGTATTTAAATTGCACTTTCAACCCCTGCAAGAAACACATAAAGCCATGGTGGGAGTTCAGAGAAAATGGATCAAAGTGACGTTGTAATAAAATCAGCAGCTACAGCCACACTGTGCTATAAAAAGAGGTTTTAACAGGGAGGTAAGTCTTTGCTCTGACACCTTCAGTGTTCAGTTGATGTGAGGTCCAGTCATGTCTACGCCATGAAAGATATCAGTGAAATGTTACACATTTATTGCATTTACAGGAAACAGCTAGTATACTGTTGTTTAAAACTGTGAGCTGGAAAATAGAAGCAAATAATTCTCCGATGGATTTTTGTTCTTAATCGAAAGTGCTTCTAATCTTTTGAGCGTCTTCATTAATCGCCACATTCCCACTGAACCAGTGCTCTGTATTTATTTTAAGTGCTGAATGACTTTGCTGAGCGGGTGCCCTCTATAACGAAGGACGAACCAGAATGTACACTTGCCTTAAATTGCCACTGCACCAACACGCTTCCCCTCTTTGTTCCCCTCATTATAAACTGTTTATAGGAGTCTGAAAGGAGGATGGCCTGTTCTGATTCATTTGTGTTAACTCGTTCTTTTCCGTCAACACATTCCCGGTGGCCTTTCTTGTATCATAATTAATACACGATTTATTGGATTATATAAATAAACAGTAGATATGATGTGGTTTAGCCTATCCTCTGATTCATTATGTACAATAAAATCATATAATAACAAATCATGCTGCTCTGTTATTTTACCTCATAAGCTGCAAGACGGCCGAGCATTTAGGCAGGAAGTTGTTTGCTGCAGAGAAACACGGGGCACGAGAGTGGGTGTTTTTAACAATGGAGAAATTCTAAATGTTTCTTATACATTTTGTATTTTCAGAGATTACATAACAAAAAAGAAAACATTAACAATAATAGTAACAATAGCAATAAAAATAAGAGCGAAAAAGACAAGGTAACAGTCTAAGATAGAGTAAGATAAAAATAAGAGAAAGATAAGAATATAAATGGAGAGAAAACAAAACAAAAAACAACTAGTAGTAATTACATAGATATTAGTTCATAGGATATGAATGATTAATAGCAAATTTTAAGTCAGCGGACACAATGTACCAATATAGAAAACGACAAATACAGTATACACGTGCACACGCACATAGAAATGTAAATATTACTGAGCTTTACAAGCTGCTGTTGGTTCCTATCACAGCGGCCATCCAGACGTCTTTGAATTGTTCCCACAGTCCCTGATAGGATATCAAACTTCAGTGATCATAGCTCTAAATGTCTGAAGTCACTTTCCTCAGTGAGAACTGTCCAATGAAGTGTGCAGTCTGTTCATGGCTCAGTCTGACCCCTAGTGGACAGAAGCTGTGTAGAATAAAGATTCTTTGCTCATGTTTGAGACAAAAAACTTTAGACTCTCTGAAACACTGTGGATAACAAGCAAGCTACTGAAAGATACCACGCAGCAGAACACAAAGTCTGATTAAGCAGCGGTCATGTTTACTGCAATTTATATACTGTAGGTACAAATTAAACACAAGCAATGTTTCTCACAATGTTTAAAACGTTTTTTGCTTTGGGAGGTCAACTTTTGCAAGTACATTCTCAGGTTCGGGTAAGTGACTTATGTGTGTCTTCATTAACATCTGCTATAAACACGATACTTGTTCTGGATACCTGTTTTCAGGTTGTTTATATATAGGCTACTTGATCTGTCCCTGTGCATTAAACTAATACATAAATAGTGGAATTAAAATAAGAATCTGTTAAGCTGAATCTTGTGGCTAAAGTTCATTATACGATGTACAACCATTCATTTTATTCTAGATTTAAAGAAAACTTGGCAACTTGAGTTTAACTACTGGAGCTGTGCAGCAGTAAACTGAAGCCTTCTGTCTAAACGGGGACAGACTGTGAATGTGGAAACAAAAAAACAAAGGACCATAAAACCATCCACAGTGAACTGAAGCCCACCACCACCACCACGGTGTTCGGGGGTTGTGTTGAAGAGATACAGTAGAAACTCGGCCCAGTATTCTCTGACCGCTGGTCCATGACGTTAGAAAGTAGCAGCAGATTATGGTAACAACATTCCTGAGTTCAACAAATGTGTCGACTAATTGCACACCGTCTTGTTAAAGTTAACGATTCAACACCTTGTTAAACATGACAAATAGCCACATTTCTGCAGTGAGGCAGCAGGCTGCGGGCAAAGCTGAGGTCAGTAATGAAAACATCCTTCTGTAAGTGTGACATTGAGTAGAAAAAAAGAAGCGAAATCAAAATCAACAATTTATTTCTCCCGATGGGGATTAGGACAAACATTTACAAGGATTGTAACAGGAACAATACTGGGAGGAGGATTCAAACTCTCCTTTGTACAAGAGGACACATTTCACCCTGTACTTCTCCGTGGTTCACCAACTACTCCAGAGGCACTCTAACACAACGCAATGCAGCAACCTGTGGACAGAATCAGGGAAATAATACTAACGGTGGACTGAAACGAAGGAACCGTCTGCTCATAATACGCCATGTACTGGTGATGCATGTGCTTCTTAACACATCAGGAGGAGCAAACACAGCACAGGGAGAGTACAAAACTATAAAAAAAATGAATGCAAAGTTGGGATAAAATGATCAGATAAATCGATGAGAGTTCATCAGAGATGCAAACATTTCCAGTTTGAACAGATGACATGTCATTAAGTGTCATCGTTGTTGGCAAAAACCACAGGAAAACATGCACTGCTGTTGTCACTGGATGAATCTTCAGGATTATCCTCTGAGATCCTGACGTTCACTGGGCTCGAGTGCAATAATCAGCCTGACTCTGGCATCATTGTAACTATATGGCTTACAAGGTAAACAGGTCCATATAAACTAGAAAGGTACATAGACATCTTTCATTAATCAAAACTATGGTACAGCAATATATTGGCAAAAAACTAAAGAGCTAAGTAACTTTATGTAAACAATGGTATACCACTGTACAGCTTATCCTAACATGGTATTTACAAGTTATTTTACTAGCTAGTTCCCATATACAGAGGGTCAAATGTAAAGAAAACACACAGGGTGAAGACGTACACTGTACGTTAGGCAATTTCAACCATCCCATCTACTTGCAAAGAACTGGATTCAAACCCAACAAACAGCTTTAAAAACCACAAACTTGTTGAATTAGCCAATGCCTTCCTCCTCCTGTCACACGTAGAGTTAAAATCATACATAAGGCAAGGATTAGTTAAGGAAGGTGGAGGCATCACATTCTTTGCAAGGGATTACTGATATAACAGATGGGATACAGGTCGATGGTTCTTTGGGGTAAATGCACTTTTCGAGAGTTTCACTTGTTTGTCACACGGAACAAAAAAAACACATCCGAGTGCAACGAAGGGGACATGTTGAGTTCTGTCGGGAACATGTGCAAAATCTGCTCTAAAGCAAAGTGACAGTGTTGCAAATTCTAATGTACAAGGTACTGGGAGATGTAGGGGGGGGTAGGGGGTCGTCACGACAGACACCAGTGCAGACCCTTATTCCAACATACTGTATATACAAGGCACTAAGGAGAAGATTCAAGGGCCACACGTCCAGTCTGTAACAGCCTCCTCAGTCCGGTCTGAATATAGGATATTTGGGTAAGAATTCTATAAGAATCACCTACAGAGAGAAAAGGACACGACAAAGTATTATTCAGAAAGAGATTATATCTACAAATGTACTCTTAAAAATCAGCTAATGAATCAAACAAATATATTTGTTTTTAGAGATAGACCGATATGGTTTTTTCAGGGCCGATACAGATACCGATTATCAGTAGTCAAGGAGGCCGATAACCGATATTTGAAGCCGATATTCATTTGCAGTAAAAGTGAAAATATTGGCGTCAAAATTTTGAATAAGTCCAACACTTAACTTTGTTTAAATGCCTTTAAGCATATGCATCAGAGCCAGAATAACCCAGTTTTAAATTGATCTCTTATCGGCCGTCGGATTAAAAAAAAAGAAAAAGAAAAAAAAAAAGGACAATGTTGATATGCGTCAAAATGCTGAATATCGGCGCCGATAATCGGCCCGGCCGATAATCCCTATTTGTTTTAAATATAAATATTTGTTTATTTTTAAATATTTGCTGGCTTTAGCTTCCCAGATGAAGGGTTTGTCATATTTGATAGTTCACTTAATATTGTTGTGTCTTTGACTGTTGGTCAAACAAGGTTACATCGTCCTTCAACTAATTAAAATGAGCGTTTTTCACTATATTCAGCTTGCAGAGTACACGATTGATCAGCTGATCAAGAAAATATTGTTCTAGCAGAAATAATCAGGGTGTATGAGTGTGACAGCATACTCACATATTCCATCATATTACTGCTTTCACATTTTCTTTTACTGAGTTTCCAGTGCAGCCCCAGCTGATCAGAGGAGAAAAGACACAGACACAATGAATGAACATCTCTCTTGCTCTCAAACAGACACACACATAAAAGAAAATCTGTCTGAAATCTCCCCTTCAGTGTCAGGGGAATTTGGGAGCAGGGCTGTCTGGTCCCGCTGGGGTCAAACTGTGGCCAGACACCCTGAAGAGCTTCCTTTATGCCTTCGCACAGCTACTAGCAGTAATTTGTTGCTGCGAGACAAAACAAAATTAACACGGCATTTTACTGCTGACCTCACGGTCCTCTCAGACCCTGTGCACAAGATCTGATTCAGACCCCGAGCAACAAATCTGACTCAGCTTTGAGGGACTTGTGTGGAGGGGTTAAGAGTTTACAGAACAGACTATTGGTCATTATTATCCATCACAGTCATCCTGAACCTGCACTGCACGCTGACATGGGACAAATAAGCACTTCCACACAGGTGCTAATCTGTCGTCGTTCTTACCTTGTGGTATAATCGGTTATTTTCCCACTCTAACAACTTGTGAATGGACCGTCTCGTCTGTTGGAATAGAAAACAAACACATTATCTTTAAAGCAAGCAGCTCATTGCTCAGTTTAACACTTTAACAGGTAACAGTAAACTGCCCTGGTGTTAGGATTTATGGACTGAACTACCAATTTACCAGCTTGTAATTTCCACTTTGTTGCCATTAATTCTGAGTGGTAACCCCACCTTTAAATGACGCACCCTTGAGCTGGGCCGGAGAGGAGCTGAGCGGTGCAATGCGTCACTTCTACACACAGCCACTAATTGAACACGAGCTGTTATTACCCTCTACTCTCAGAGCAATGCGGCTGAATTGCTATAACAGCCCCTGAGTAATCAGCAGCTGATGTAAGGGAGAGTTAAAGTGTCCGACCTGTGTCGCAGGAGGTCTGGGACTTACTCTCTTGTTGAGGCAGATAACGGGCCATAGACTGCAGCCTACTGTACAGCAACAACACAGGCAGCCGCAGAGAAGCCACTTCACATTCACCGGCAAGTTCTTCTTCAAACAGGCATTCACCCTGCTGATGCTGGTTTTGAATTCCTCTGGGGCTACCTGGAACAAGAGACAAATTGTGGTTGTTTGTTTAACAAATTAAACAGTTCCTTTGGGGTATAAGCGGAGTGGAAAGTTATTAGAAAATTGTACCAAATTGTTAAGAGCAGGAGGAGAGACAATACAAGTGTTTAGGTGGTGCTGACATGAAAGATCCCTAATTGCTTCAAAGAAAACCTGTACACAGAGATCAAAGAGCTTTAGAAAACCAACAGGTAGATATTTGCAGATGTTGTCCAGAGATGAGATGAGATCTCTAAATACTCTGCCTCTGACTTGCTAACCAATCTCTAGACTGTTCAAGGCAAGGAGGGACTCAAAGGAGAGATAAGCTCAGTGCCTGTGGCCGCGCCGACCAAACAACTTGAATGGATGCTCATTCCTCTCTGAGTCTGTACGCCATAAAACAGGGGTCGTAATCTTTTATGACAGGATGCAAAGGTCTCTTTGCAAACAGCCAAAGACCTCAGAATAAAGCCCAGCAGGGCCTGATCTGCACCCTTCAATCATCATAATTGTGACCTCATCCATCACGCGTCACCCTGGGTCACAATACTGAAGGTACTTTTTATTGCCCCACACTTCCCTCGGCCTGCTCTTACCCCTACAGCCTTTTTGTGTTTCTGCGTCCGACCCAGGAAGCTTTCCTTTCTTGTCTGCAGCAGAGTCTTCATTTCATTATTTTATCACCCGGAGCTGGACCCTCCAAAACACTGGGGTCCCCGCCAACCGAGCCCCATAGACGGCTTACTCATTTACAGAGCTGGACAGCGGCACATTCAGACTCTTTTCTCTGCGCTGTGGTGCGTTAGTTAAAATGCATCCCCGTCAGATCAAAACCACTTGGAGAGGTTTTTTTGAATGGGCCGGTGTGGGGAAGTCGGGGCTGTTAAAGGCCCAAAAAGAAACAATAGAATCACTGTGGCTTTAATGGCTTAATTCTTCCCACTTGGAATTGAACAGAAAGCAAGACTGAAGTGCAAGAAGACTGAAAAGCAACTGTACCTTTCCCGTGAGAACAGAGGGAAACTCTGTGTCAAATCTGTTGCTCAGTCCAAACCTGAAAACAAAACAAAATGTGAGATTTGATGGCATCATTCAAAAGTACCATGAACCTAATGAGAACAAAAAAATCCAGAACCTGAGTTAAAATAAATGAACTATTACTTTTTCTTCTTTAAGTTAAGTTTAAGTTATGTGGGCATTAAGAGAGTGGGTGCTTTAAATCACACAACTACGAAAGATTGGCACAAAAAATAATTACTTCTATTGTAGTTATATGATTTAAACGATGGGTGACTGGCTCATGAAACCAACAAAGCAACACATATTTTTAACTACTATCAGCATTACTCTTTATTATCCATAAAATTCCAAACCGATTACAATCAGGATGAAAAAGGTTACACTAACAAGAGTCCCATAAGCCAATCATACTTAATTTTACTTGAAATGACTTCAACATGAGGGTGGAATGAAAACTTAAAGTAAAAAATACGTGGGATTATTCTGTTCACATATGATCGATCAAAACTTACAGACGACGTGACAAATAATCAGAGCTTATTTATACATACAGGCATGCGAACAGACTCTTCTTTACCAAAGGAAGAAGCTTTGCGGGTGATAAATTGTCCATGCAGAATAAAGAATAATTGGTAATGAGACAGAAGTGGACGATAGGTCCGCTCATATAAGAACATGCGTCTGACATTATAATTGCAATATGTGATCTACAACTAGTGTAGATTTAATTTTTGCATCAGGTTTTAATTCTAATTTAAATTAAAAATTAACAAGATTTGCAGGCCTGTGCAACTCTGCAGCACTTGCATATAATCCTTCACCATAAAACTGCAGTTTCTCAGTTTGAATATTGCACTTGGTCATATTGCAATTTTAATATATTTTAATATTTTAATTACATGTGTATTTCTAGTATGCGGCATATTTTCAGTATACATTAGGACTTTTAGCAATGTTGGTCTGCTGTTAGCTGTTGGTGGAGCAGCTGAGAAATGTTTCTTTGGATGATAGTTTTGTTTCTCGCATTGGGCTTAACCAGAATGTTATAGTAACAATATCCATGTGCAGTGTAGCAGATGTGACTGTGTTTATCTTAGATAGCCTCATTTTTTTTGTCTTATCAGAGTCCAGTTGAAAGTTGGCTAAGAGAGCTTATAATGTTTCCAGCTGGGACTCAGAATCTACAATCAGGTTAATGTCATTATGACAGTGATGAACCTTTTTCAGTTTTATGATTAAATTGACAGAAACTCTCTGAACCGCTACATGACGTCATGTGGGTGGGCTTACTTTCATGGTCCTGTCTAGTTATCACCCTGAAAAAAGTGCACCAGCCACTCAGAGCTGACACTCACATGTAAACAATAATAAAACTAGCAATAAAAAAGTCCTAGATGGTGATTAAGCTGGTGACATTGGGCTGATTTGACAGATGACTTTATAACGTCTGTGTTATCAACACCAGACTGATGTTGATGAATTAGTCTGCTCGGTAATGAAGCTACAGATTTCTGGCTAACGGTACATCACATGTAAAGTTACCTATCAAAGAATACCGGTTGCTAGGTCACCACTTCTATGGTTACCATTTGAGACATACAACTGTTAACGTTAGTTTATGTCGTAATATCGTTTAGCAAACCGACTGTCTCCCCTGACAAATCGTATGGCTAACTGTTAGTTGTTGTGTTTGGCGTTAGCTCGCATGCTAGCATCAGCTAAACAGGCTCCGGGTGAAGACACCAAAACAACACAGCGACAGGCGGACAGACGGAGCGACAAACACGGCTCTGCTTACACTGTGATGTGGCCGGCCCCTCGCATGACCACGGGCTCCGGACAGTATCTGGGCAAGTGTTCCTCGCTCACTACGTGCTCATCCTCTTCGTCTTCCAACTCATAAATGGTATCAAAGTCCGCCATGTTGGGTAGTAAGACGCTCATGACGTCTCCGACGGGGCTGCGCACGGACGCACGAGCGGGCACGCGAGGCCAGAGATCGCGAAGAGAGCTGGAAACTATCTTTGAACCTCCTGTTAATGATTGAGATTTGAGTGATAAAGATTAGTATAATCTATTAGACCCCTCACATACTGGAAGTTTGTAAACTGTTTGATTAAAAAGTCCTTCAGTTCAGTTTGCATTAGAGATAATGAATTCACTCCTTCAGACAAGGACCTGGGTCAAAGTCAGGAAAAGTCCTCCTCCTAAAAATAACCTGTCTAGCCACATGACAATCAACATGTCACTTGCACTAATTATGCATAAGACTACACTTAGAACCCATAACCCTGAAGCTGTGTTGCTTTGAACCTGTGCATCTAACAGGCCATACTGTGTAAAATGTTTCATACATTAAGGTCATTTAGATGTCCATTCTCTGACATTTATTGCAACATGACAGTGCACCTGATGAGGACATAGTAGCACAAGTTTAACGGTTAAGTGTTAACTGTGCAGGGGGAATTAACCCTTTGCTTTTAGCATAGGTGTTTAAATCACAGGTAGGCCTATTAAGGCAATTTCAGAAGTAGGCTAACTGACCAAAAACCATCTTGATGTAGGCCTAACATATATGCAATATAAAGGTTTTTTGAAGCTTCAAAATAAATAGATGCATTAAATTGACTTATATGCCCATTGCGGTTGCCTAAGTTTGGAAGGGAACAGTCCAAGATCCAAACATTTTTATGAGTAGGCCTACTGTTGATGCAAATATAAAAGCTGAATAGTAAAACCCATTCAATATGTTACTTTCTAACAGGTTTAACCTCTTTTCTTCCTGAGTTTGTGACTTTGAACAATATGTATTAGTATCGGTACCTTATCAGGCAATAGCCTGATGGAAATAGGTTGCAGGCTGTATAAAATGTATGTATAAAAAGCATTTCAAAAATACAACTTGATTTTTTCAAGCTTTGCAAAATCCTTATTTTTGCTTGAATAAAAACGACAGGTGTACTGCAAAAAACAAACATTTTATTTACATTCTGAGTTGCCATCAAACGACATTTGTACCCGTATGTGTAACAGCTGCTCTCTGCTTTTTTTAGGCCACTGAAGCAGTGAAGTTGTGCTGAAACGTGTAAATGATTTGTCAAGTCAAAGCAGTTCGTCCAGTTTGGCAGGAACTCCATACAATCCTCTTTAAAACTTCGATAAAATGTCCCTGAATTCTCATTTTATTCACATACACGTCATCACATACAAAAAATGATATTTATATCTTATTAACTCACAAACAATTTAAAGCTTTAAGTTTGAAACACGTCGATTTTTTTCTTTTTAAATCCCCACGTTATTAGAACTATTCTATAAAAAGCGATATTTGAAGAGCCTCCAGCGTTTCGTTGCTATAAATCAAATGTTCATCCACAGCTTTGTGCGTCATGACGTCAGTTCAGGTGTCCTGTCCGCGTGTCGGAGTGCTCAGTTATGTGAGGTGGTCCACAGGGTGCATGTTTCACTGAGTCACTGTCACCTGCTGTATATTCCTGATAGAAGGCAAGGTGTTCATGCCCTGAGGGGGGTACAGAGAGCCGTGGATGTCTGAGGGGGAGAGAGAGCCCGGCACCGGCAGAGGGCTCACTGAGCCCGGGTCACTGTGCACGGAGCCCCCGCTGCCGTCAGACTGACCCAGCTTCTTCTTGATCAGCTTCCGCTCTTTGGCTCTGCGGTTCTGGAACCAGATTTTCACCTGAAGGCACAAAGAAAAGGGAATTTAGTTATTATATTAGAACTAATTCCTGTAATATGCTACTTTCATAACCCTTCATCAAATGCAGATAAAAATGAAATAAAACCCCCACAAATAGGTTCAAACATAAACAAATTAAATGAAGTAATATGATGGAAATTCCATTGAAGGAATCAGGAGTTTATAGCGAATAAAAACGAAAGATAATAAGAAACTATTTGTATGGGTTATTTTTTCGAGGTTAGAGCTCCCTCGTCTGATCTCAGTGCGCTTTCTTCCTTAAATTAAATAATAATAATGCCTATTGTCACGTGATTGAGAGAGAAATACAATAAAAATTATAATATAATTAATGGGCATAATACAATGAATACATTCCCAAGCTTTTTTTAATTTCCCTGTCATGTGAAATTATATAAAACATATAAACCTGTCCCTACATAATAAGCACATTTATTTCTATATACAATGTCTGCATTTTATCTTCAAAAATAAAAAATAATTGATCAATAAAAAAATGACTTAAAAAACAACATATTAGGGGTTAATGTATCTTTAAATACATCCAAACATCAGAGCTTCACACAATATTTGGGTGATTTTCAGTTACACATGTGAAAAAATAAGCCTGTGTTTCTACATGCTGCCCATTAATGCTCTCACACAGCAGATGCTGTATGTTTCACTGATCTATTGCATGAAAGTAAAGCATTGTGATGCACACATACCTGTCTTTCCGACAGGCCGAGGTTGACAGCCAGCTCAGATTTCCTCCTGATGGTGATGTATCTGTTGAAATGAAACTCTTTCTCCAGCTCCAGCCTCTGATGGTCTGTGTAAACTACCCTGTACTTCTCCTTCGTCCTGGTTTTACCTGCGAAGGGGGCGAGAAACAAAATATACAGCATGAACACTGAGTGTTTTTTTTTTTTTTAACATTCAGGTTGTTGAAATGCAGATTTACGCAGAGGAGGCATGCGTGCCAGGACCGGCTCGTATCTGCACGCAGCATCTTTATTAGCTGCTTGTTAAACACATATCTCTTTGCTTCTTCTTCAGATACGCAAATTGCGCTTTTTTTTCTTGCTTTGATGGAAAGTTTAGTGCATTGAATTTCAAACAGGCAGCGATCAGATAATCAACTGACAAGTTAAAAAAGGCAGATAAGAACAGCACTGTGAGATCTTGTTATTAACGCGCATTTTTTGCACGTACAAACACATCCAGACAGCAGGAGGGGTACTTTAAAGGTGTTAGAAAATGTTTAATCCAAGTTTGAAAAAAAACATGGCGATGGAATTTTGTTAAAATGAATGTGATGGCCAGGCGATTTCCTCTAAAGAACTATACGATTAATTAGTCTAACTAATATAATAACTTAGTGTATCCTGGTACAGCTGCTTCATTCCAGGCCTACATAATAAAAACAGTCGATTTAAGAAGCTACTGTAAAGGCCTACAGTATGCAACACTCGTCTGAGGCTGTGAAAAACGTCACTCTTTCCGGTAATATAACTCTGAGAGAGGAAGGGAGGTTGGTGCATATCAAAGTGAAGAGGTGTTGAAAGCAAAGGCCACCGCCTGGATATGACGGATAACACTGAAAACAGCAAACAATGTGACAGGGAAGTGGAGCTCAGATCTCCAGGAATCATGACATTAACATCACAACTGGGCCTGGCGCCGAGGCCTCACACCTTTTATTTCCTCCACAGGAGAGAATAAAGACGGAGCTGGTTTCACATCCAAAATATGACGTATAGAAATCATTTATAGACTTATTATTTCTGCTGCCAGTCGGATGCAGGTTTATGTTATCATTTAATCGATGTCTTTTCAATTATTGCCTTTTAAAAGCCTCACTCTGTTAACTTTATATCATGGTTTAGCCAGAATGTAGGCAACCAGCGGAAGGCAAGTGTCAAAAGACCTTTCCTCCTGTTATTCCAGTTTCTGTCGCTGCTTTTTCACTTTATACTTTTTGCATCTTTTTGTCCAACAATAAATTTAGTTAAATTCGAAATAAATTATTTTAAATGACATAGAGCTGCCGGGGGTAAATAAAAAAAGGCCTGATTGTTGGACTCAAACATTAACTTTCGTGTGCGCAAAAACATAAAGTCATTGCTACAAGAAACAAATCCACCAGTACACAATCAAAGCAACAAGTCATGCAGTTTTAACATGATAAACTCACCTGTGGAGGATGATTGCGCAGTTTTACTCATCCACTGGAATGAATTGCGTCTTTCTCTATCAGGAGAAAGTTGTGCAACAGTTACGTTCTCGGGCGGCGGCTGTAACACCGCAGAGCCCGGAGGATGCATGTGGCTGTACTCAGAGGAGCAGTACGGAACCTGTGCAGGAGAGGAGTTGTTCATGGGTGTAGGAATAGTGTTAGGGGGTCCCAGACTGTATGCACCCCAGTCCTCTCGTGGAGCTCCATATGTGGGCCCCCAACTCCCCGCGGATTGTGCGTGCGTATCCATGTTTGGCACATGATGGTATCCGGTAAAGTCGGGGTACTGAGGTGTGGAAACAAAGTTCTGTGGAGGCAGATTGATGCTCGATCTTCTTACTGGCCCCTGGTGATACATGCCGCTTTCTTTATCCAGAAGGTATCCCACATACATGATTTGTAGAAAAATAAAATAGAATCTGATAAAAACAGCAGAGAGGATGGTGCGGCCTAATTCAAGGCGACATTGTAGCCCTGGAACTGCTAAAAACAATCCTTCTGCTGTTTATGTAGTCCAAATGGGTTCCCAGTGTGAAATGCGACGTAGTTCCAGTCTGTCTCCTCTCTCACATGATGTGTCTCTGTTGACAAGGTGGTAAAGGTATACTAAGGCCTTCCTGACGTCAGCCAACTCCTCAACTCTTGGAGATTTGCATTCAAATGAGAGTGCGCGGTGCTGCAGGCCCAGCTGTCCCCCTTGCGCCTGTCCTGTAGCGCGTCATCAGCTGACAGTGGGCCTATCCGGGAGAGGACTTCTCCTCAGCATGAATAAATTAACAGCTCGACCTATCAGCTGCACGAACCGGCAATAAACCGAGGCCTCAAACGCTCCAAGGAAAAGAGGCCTGTGCGTAATTACGCACAGATATATTTTATTTTATAGGACTTATTAGATGCCTTTGCTTTCTAGTGACCATTAATTTAGTTAAAACCTACTTTATTTTAACAGAGTAAAGATATATAATTAAGCTGACCTTAACACCAAAGCTTTTACACTAAATCTAGATCATCCAGCCCTCGGTTATTAATCCTTTGGTTAAAAACCTTACTGTGGGAATTCCTCACTTTCCAACCACGCTTCACGCCTGATCCCTGTTTTATTTGTTAAGATATTCACTTGCAAACGAGGTGCAAAGTATCAGAGACTTTCCTATCCCTTGAAACAAGCCGGACCTTTCGTATTCCGTGTTCACACCTCAAGGTCGCACTTCACAGCTAATTCCGGTTACAAGGAAACTCCAACAACCCCCTCTGTGACAAACAGCGGCCCACCACACATCAGTCACTGCTGTCCCCTGAAACTACAGCGCGTTTATTTTTCTGTGATCGCGTCTAATACGTGTCACGAGCCTTGGGGACAAAAGTACGTGAATAAAAATGTTTTGAAAATTCCTCTTGACATTTTTGTGTAGTGCCATTTGATGGCTGCAAGAATGCGCTGGGAATTTAAAACATTTAAGCCAAAAAATGAAACAACAAAGTCACTGAGCCTAAATCTGAAAATGCCCCAAAAAAGAATAAAACTAGAATATACAAAGAACTGAGCTTCAGGCCCAAGTTTTGAGCCTCTGTATCATCACTTAAGCGTAATAACTTGATGTGAAGGAGCACATATAACTTCTTATCCTGTGTATTTGTCTGATTAATCATGCAGGTGTCTGAGGGCCTGTTTAGCACAACTGACTAATTGGCTCGTCTAAAAAAGTCCAGCACAAAGTCATAAATGCTGATGGATGTCTGTGAAGCATCTGTTTATTGACCACAAAATATTTATGAGACAGTGTAATCGAGTTGGCCTCTGACAGTCCACGGACACTCACAGCTCGGATTTGGACATAAATTCAGCGTCCTGTCTGAAGATACAGAGTTTACACGTGTCACAGACTTTACACTGAGTGCTTAGTGTGGCCATCACTACAATAATTGAATATAACAAAATTATATGTAAAACAAAAATTACAAATAAATGCATTTCTTGTTTATGGACGCTACAAATTTGTCTTAAAACAGTTCTTTCTGGTATTGTAGAGATTCTTAAATACTTCATGCACAAAGCGAGAGGTGACTGTTTGAGAAGAATTGACTTACTGAAACCATTTCACCGGGAAACGCAGGGCTGCCATGTTTTTATTTTATTTCCTAATTATAAAACTTTTATGCGTTAGTCTCACGCAGTTGTCATGCACTGTTAAAGAGGTTATATTATACTCTGTTTACACTGCAGTTACTCTGCTCTGTCCTGAAGTTTCCACAGTGCTGGTTGATAATTCAGACCCAACGCTGCCCTCTTGTGGATCAATGCAGAACTACAGCTGCCGAGATTAAACCGGTGATTGGTGAAATCTGTCTGCTCACCAGTGCTGGACATTTACTCCAGTAACTAAGAACACGTTTAAGGTACTTAAAATTCTCACAAATATTATCATACATTTTGAATTTGCTCTGTGAACGGTGCTAGACTAAACAAACTTTAATTTGACACTAATACTTGAGTAATTTCTTCTACTTTATGATTCTGTTTTTGACTATTTATCGCAAATGTCAGTAGTCACTTTGCAGATTCAGGTTAATAATAAAAAAAAGATTAATTAAGTAAAATATGATGTATTATAAAACGATAAGACGATATAAGATTAGAAAGCAGAGTATAAAGTATTCCCAGTGATCTCCACTTTACCAGCTGCAGCATCAAAGTGAGGTTTACACAATAACGTATCATTTAAATCCAATATTATGACATAAATACATAAATACATGTGTGTGTGCTTTTACTATAGATACTTTAAAAGTCAATCTGGATTTTGATGCTCATACTTTTGTACTTTTTCTTTAGTAAAATCTTAATGAGTTACTTTTCAGAGATAATTTATTAAATTTTTCTAACATAACCGAACACACATCCAGTATATTCCCTTTCTCAACCACTCCCCAATCTCAGAAACTTTACAAACTCAAGCCCGAAAAAAACTCCTTCAAATACATTAGATTCAGTAAGAAAGAGAAAGAGAAAGACAGAAAGACTAAAGCCTAAGAGAGGTGGGGCGATTTCTTCATGCAGTTGAATAACTCATAAAAACCATGTGGTTATCATACATTAATTGGGGGGGTTTAGGAGGGACTTAAGCTCTCAACATGTTCTGAGAATGAAGATAAAGTGTCACTAAATATTTGACGTCATCAGCCCTGCTATGTTTTAGTTTTTCTAACAGCAGCACCGACAGCACTTCTATAATGCAGTGCTTAAAAGAGCTTTATCTGATTTTTGTTACAATGAGTGTGTATGATTAAAATCAATTGAGTGATCTCTGGAGAGGGAACCCATCAGGTGAGGAACTGTGAGGTGGGTACATTAGTGTTCATGCACGTACATGAAAAGGCCTCAAAAACTTGCATAACCAGAACATGTGACCTACAGCAGCTGGGCTACTCTGCTCTTTAACACTGTGGGCCTACTTTTACTTTCAGTATTTCTACACTGCAGTATTTCAGTGAGTACTTCCTCTACCACTACTGCCTCTTATTAAACTGTCCACAAGAGGGCAGCATTCAACCATAAGAAACATTTAATCAGTCGGCTTTTATGTGGACTGTGACTGGTGTTGTGCACCACAGTCACCACAGAGTATTACAGCCTGCATGACACTGACTGATACATTCTGAATGAAAACTAGTTAATCATATTAGGTAGTCGTGGTAAGTTATGGCTGGTTTCACAAACATGTTTCAGACCGGTCTGTAGTGTTAGGCCAGTCTTTAGTTTAGTCTAATGTAAGTTAGACTGTTTCACAAAATTAAAGTCTGACTCATTTTAAGCCCCCCGCCAAAATTAGACACCTTCCCCCAAGTCTAACTCAGCTCTAAGACCCATGTTACCATGGTAACAATCAGTGGCACCTTAGTGTTAATCACAAAGGGGAGAATCCACCTTTAAACTGAGTGTACAACCTGTTTCCTGTTGACTTTACGTACAAATTATAAATAGACATCAGTTTATTTGTGCCGTCCATTTTAAGACATGTATTTGAGTCATTCTTGAACAAACAGGAGTCAAGAAACCTCATGGTTTAAACAAATAGAGCATAAACTGAAACGGTTACATCCATGATGCAGCGGTCTTTATTATTAGTTCTTCATTTACAGTCAAGTGTGACGGATATTTCCTCCTCTTCTCTGTTTTCTTGGCACGGTTGTTGCCTAACACCGGATGATACTTTCTGTTCTTACGTGTTAAATTAATCTTTTGACAAAGTCACCTCACTGACTCATGTCGTCTTCTCCTTTCTCCCTCTCTGAATTCTCTTTCTCGGAGTTCTCTTGAAACACTCTTACACCATGAGAGGAAGTTTGACAACGTTTTATGAAAGTCTGTGTTGGTGTAAAGTCATGTTATCAGATGACAGTCAGACCTGTCGCGTAAGGAATCACATCCACATGATCGGGGCCTACACAGAGAGAGACGTGCTCATCGTGTATCATCACGACTGCTGTCAGAAAGAGACATTCTGTTTCAGTCATTAAAGCGACATCAGCGGTGTCACATGAATGAAATGTGAAGTTTCATTTGTCTCTCATAGCACAGTCATGGAGGCATTATCACATCTTGCTGTTGATTCACTGTGTATTCACTCTGACGAACAGTCTGAGACATTCACATTCAGATAACCAAGCTTTGTTTCTTTGTTTAAAATGTTCTTTAGGTATAAAACGAGCTCTGTGAATCAGATTGCATCCTTCACCTCTCTGTGACCTGCAGGTTCATTTTTAACTCAGGTGTGTGGTACCTTTGCCTTCATCAAACTGAATATACGACTAAATATAGTAAAGGAAGATATTTTTACAAAGGCACACCTGGTCTATGGATTGTGATACCTGAATGTCTCTGATCGTACACTAGATAAATACTAATTTGACAAACAATTCTGTTAATAAAAAACACATACAGCTCCGGAAAAAATTAAGAGACCACTTCAAATGTTCCTTAAATCAGCCTCTCTCTCTGTATGTCATGACCGACCCAGTCCAGATGTGAACCCCACTGAAAACTTCCTGAACGTGATCAAGAGGATGCAAGCAGTCGAACAAAGACGAGCTGCTCCAACTGTGGCCTAACGTCACCCAACAGCAACGTGAAAGGCTGGTGGTGAGCAGGCCAAGATGCATGAAAGCTATGCATTCATCCTGTGCAATCATTTCTGCTACACGGGGCGATATTACAACATCTGATTGTGGTGTGAATCATTATGCTACACACCATGTGTGTTTTGATTTTAAACCATGACTGTACGACTTTCTGTGCAGAAAAATGACCCCTGAATATCTTTCGACAAGGAAAAATGTGTACACAGTGTGAATAGTTATTTAATTATTTTGTTCTGTTATAATTTATATTGTCATATTTTCAAAAATCTTTTTATTGCCACCTACTTTTTGTCTTTTTTATAACTTGAGTACTTTATTTAATTTGTTTTGTGAGCTGCTGTAGCGAGAACATTTCCCATGTGGGGGATCAATAAAGCTGATTGTATCTGATCTGTAATTATAAACCAGGTTATTCCACCAAACACTGATTTCTGAGTTCAAACATTCTGTTGTTTAAACATGAACATGAACTTGTTTTCTTTGCATTATTCGACCTCTGACAAACATCTTTTGGTCGTCTCAACCAGTCGTCATGCTCTGCAAATTAAAGACCTAACAGAATATTTGATTTAAAGTTGTGAGAAATGTTGAACACAATCAAACTAAAGTTGATTCGACACAAACACAAAAGTAGAACCAGAGAAAAACATATTTTTGCAGTGGTTTCTTAAATATTTCCGGAGCTGTAAATCACATCTGTTCCTTCAGTTGTGAACTATTTGTGCACGTGCGTTCACTAGATGGCACCGTTGAGTTAGTTATGCAATCTCTCGTCCTCTCATGGAAGTGCAGAAATCAGTGATCAGCTGTTGATCATTATGAGACGGCGTGTGTCCTCTGAGGGGCAGAAAACAGGGACTTCATTGTAGACTTTAATATTTAATTAGAAGAACAAATTTCTTCCACACATATACTCAGATGGATTTAAGAGAAACGCGTCTTCCCAATGCGTGAACATGTGTGTCTGTGAAGCTGCACAGATGTTTGGCTCAGCGTACTTAAACCTACAGACTGCATTGCAGAAGACAGACAGGGCGACTGTGATGGTTTACAGGATGTTTTGAGGGTCATGCTGAGTTTTCTGGATCAGATCTGAGCTGCACTGTGATACTAACGAGACTGTGAATTTTGGAGGAAATAAGGCCCAGAAAAAGCATAATCCTGACATCCTCTCTCGTCAGCATCGAGCTGAGTTACAGCTGTGCATCAGGCGGATATCACAAATATTCACTGTGATGGAATTTGGCCATTTTGATCCATTTTGTCTGAATCTGATTGGTCAGATCTGATTTGTCCAGGAAAGTCACACTGACTGGTGCATGAGGTGTTTCTCCTTTCTAAATATTGCATGCACTGTGCTGTAATGATCAAGCAACGTGCACTCTTGACTTTGCAGACAGTAACTAAAGTCTGCTGTTCTCCCCCCGAGCTCTGCATGCTGTATTTGTATCAGATCAGTGACAGTCAGTGGTGAAGCAGCCCAAGAATCCAGTTTGTTGCATAACCTCATTGATGTTGTTGAAGTGGCCGCGGCGCTGCTCTGCAGGGAAAGAGGTAAAACAAGACCATCTGCTACTATTTTTAGAGAAACTGCCTGAAACTGCATGGCCGACACTCACACGCACCATCCAAAGTTTGTCCTCTGTAACATAAAACACATGTTACACTGGGCAGGGTACGAAAAACACAAGACATGTTCCAATATTTGTATTAATTCACTCAGGATACGACAGAAATAGAAGTTTGAGTTCTTCTGTTTACGAGCTGTTTGTGTTTGTGAGTGAGAACGTTTTCTATGTCCTGGGGGACGTCCAAGAACTCGCACGTTTTGGAGGGAAAAGTGAATTTCTTCCAATTTAAAGAGAAATCATTAAACCCAAACATTCACAAAGGAATGTCACTTTTATTCGTATCTAGAACTCACACTGGCACAAGAAGCCTCTGATCTTTCTGAATGTGTTGTAACCATTCAGCCAGTCTAAACCAGACAACTTCCAGCCGCTGTGTGAGGTCCAGGACAGACAGGCTGTGAGCTTTGAGCTAAATGCTAACCTTAGCATGCTAACATGCTCAAACTCACAAGCTAACACGCTGATTAGAAGAGTTATAACCGCAATCATTTTTGCCAATTTAGTTAAGCATGTTAGCATATGAACAAAGATAGTAATAGACACAAACTACTGCAGAGGTTGATGGGAAGATCCGTAACTTAACTTCTCTGGTGCTAGAGGACAAGTTTGATGACCACGAACGTCACTACTGTTCTTCCTGAGAAAAAATGAGCATTGGTTCCAAATGTAATGGAAAACATTTCTCCATACAAAAGATGTTGAGACGTCACAATAAGCCACTAATGTACATTGTGGTGTCGGGAAGGGAAATTCCACAAGATCAGGAAAGTCAGACAGATCCCCACAAATTCCACAACAACCCATCCAATATGTGAATTTCAGTCTGGACAAAGGTGGTGAACTATTGACCTGCCAAAGTTACTGTGGCTGCAAAATGTTTGCACATTGTGCAACTCTGACACAACAAACAATTCCCCTCAAAAATCTGTGATTTCATCTTCTTTCGTGTTTCATGCGTTGAAGCTGAAGCCTCAACATGCCGCTGCTAATGTCTGCAGTGCAGCACAGATGAGATGAGGCCTGAGTTCAAGCCACTGCACATTTAAATACTGCTGTTGGCTACGCAGAAAAGGTTCTGATGTCTCACATTTGGACTCATCAAAGTGATTTTTCTGGTCACCAAAAAGCCGCCACAGAGCAGCAGGGTGATTAAAAGAAGCCAGCAGCACCAGAACCAGAGTGAAGGGCGAAAACATGCATCTGAGCTGCAGAATAACCCCGCCACGTTCACATTAATAATGCCACTGTGAACGACATTTTTCCCAGGCCCTCCTGGTGCATGAGACCTCTGCACACCCTTTACCCCCCACCAGACAGTAAACAAAGGGGGCAAGTGGGTGAGCTGGTTTCGCTGCACTCTTGCCTTTGAATGGGCATTGATGAATCTGAAGGCTTGCAGGGGTGAAGGCCTGACATAGTTTAGTTGAAGTTCTCTGGAAACTATTTGAAGAAAAGTCAGATCTGTGTATGTCTGCAGCTCGGGTTATCTCCGAGCCATATGTTAGCAGGAGGTGATCAGATTCGAGGCTCTGATATCTGAGATATGTCTGCTTCCTGTTTATCATCAGTAAACAAGCAGAGATGACATGAGGGCAACATATGCTGTGAATAAAGCAGTCGTTGTGAAATGTTTATTTTTTTATGCCACTTGCATGCCTCCCTGTGAATTTACATCCGAGCAGACACAACCAGCTTTCTGATGTTTTCCTAGAAACTGTTTTGAAGAGATCCAGAAAAAAACCGGTTTGAATTCTGGTTTGGTTTTTCTTACTGATTCATCACACCTGAGTTGCTCACCCAGAGGTCCGGAGTCAAATTTGTAAGGACATAAAGACCTGGATTAACAATTTTTATAATGGAATGCAATCATCCCACATCCAGCACCAGGAATCTGGGAGTAATTCGATGAGGATATGTCCTTCCACTCTCACATAAAACAAATTTCAAAGCCTCTTTTCCTTATGTAACAGCAAAAATCAGACACATCCTCTCTCAAAACAATGCAGATGTTACTTCTAGGTTAAATGACTGCAATTCCTTATTATGAGGCTGCTCTGAAGACGCTTCAGCTGGTCCACGCCCCATCATATCTTAAACAGCTTAAGCTGCTTTCCCACTGGTCAAAAACACGCTAACACCTGCTAACACCCGGCTTTATGGCTTAGTGGGAAAGGCTACAATCGGCATTCAGACCCCGGTCAAATCGCTTTGGCTCTGATCGGCATTGATGGGAACGTCTCCGTCCGAGCAGTGCTCGAACATCCTTCCAAATTTTGCCACTGAGTTTGATAAACAGACCGTAACATCTTTACTGTTTACTAAACCTGTCTCTGGCACGTTTGTGATGTCAGATGATGACGCAGCAGAAAAGAGACCGAAAGGGGTATACTCCACTGGCAATGGGAGAAGAGACAATCAGCATCTATTAGCAGGTCTTCCCGGATCTAAAAAACCTGCGTCAACACGGCAGATTTAGGTGGGAAAGGGGTATAATAGAGCCCCTCTAGATGGCATATCCAGGATGCAGGCCTGCTTGTGGTACCTAAAGTCTCTAAGTAGTACGGGAGGTAGAACCTTCAATTATCAGGCCCTTCTCCTTTGGAGTCATCTACCAGTCAGGGTCCCTCTCTACTTTTAGGAGTAGGCTTCAAACTTTCCTCTTTGATAAAGCTGATAGTTAGGGCCGGCTCAGGCTTGGACCAGCCCCTATAGATATGCTTAGACTGCCGGGGGATCTGACACTCTGAGCTCCTGTCTCCCTCTCTCTCTCCCACTTTCTCTGTATGCATTCATGCTGTATTATTGCATCTTATTAACTTTAGCAATTTACTTTACTAACCATAAATCTTCCCGGGAGTTTTTTGAGCTCCTTTGTCTCGTAGGTTCCTGTGGATCCTTGTGGACCACCTGCTGACGTGGACCTGCTTGTTTCCAACTGCTACAACTATTAATATAGTCATACTCAGTCAACTACTGCTAATGTAAGACATATATTTATTTTTGTTGCCGTCTGTCTTTCTGTCTCTCCCTCTCTGTCAGTTTGTCGGGTCAGATGTCTGTTCACAATGAGTCTGCTTCTGCATTCTGTTGATCACTCATTCCCATAACTACTCCTGAAAACACATCACCCTGCTGCTGATCTGATGTTCGCGTCTCCCCTTCCCCCTTTGCACCTCTGCGTCGCTGCAACTCATTGTAGAAGCGCCTTTATTTAGCTGTATGTGTTGCTGCTCACTCTTTTACTTCGCCTGTTAAAGGTGGCCTGGAGTCTGGTATTTTAAGGGGACAGTATCCGGCTCATTGTTGTGCATTTAGGTGAGAGGCGCGGATGTGACCGACCCTCCATTCACCTTCTTGGGCAGGGGTCTGGGAATAGCATTGTGGGCTGGTTTATATGGAGGGACAGGGGGGCGAAGAACTGCCCCAGAATCAGTGTTTGATTGGATTTCAAGCTGCTCAGATTCCCGGATGTTGTTTTGGAGTAATTTCCGAGGTTCCCTGGATTAATCAACGCCTCTTTCATATGATTGGTGTTTCTGCAGGTCTGTTTGCTGTGGGAAGATTCTGTGGACGTGTGCAAGGAGAGGAGAGGAGAGGTCGTTTTAAAAAATGCAACAGTTAAGAGGGAAACAACAGTACAGAGGGTGTGGTGTGAATCTGATCTTTAAACCTGATATCTTCACGCTGTATGTCACTCAAAGTCCTGACTGATCCAATCAGAAAGATTTCTATTCTGTTTTTTCCGGTAAAGTTTTGTGTATTTTTTCCTCATCCAAACTGAGTCCAGAGGGTGCCATATGTCCGACACACTGTGAAGCCCTCCATAACAAAGCTGTGATTCTGCACTTTGACCTTCATAATGAAAAACTGACTTCAATAAACTCGTACAGGATTTTTAGCTCGAGCCAAAACACTTGACAGTATTTTTTCATTCCTTTGACTCATATCCTGCTCTGGTGACAGATTTATGTCTCGCATGTTTTAACGAGCGACACTTCTGATCAGACAACAATAACGAGGAGATTCCTAATGATGACATCATCATTTTAAAGCTTATTTCCCACCTGGTGACTGGATCTTTATTACACAATAGGAGACAGGTTCACATTCTTTCCTGTCTGTCTTTAAACAATATCCTTAAACCCATTTGAAGCAGTGACAGATGATCATACTGATCATTCACTTAAAAGTAGAAATGTCACGTCTCTTGGATAGTTAATTACTTTTTGTTACCCTGGTGTTGCATGTCTTGTGTGTGGGCGGGGCAGTGTGATTACCTGCCCCGCCCTGATGTGTTTCACCTGCGTCTAATCGTCTCTGCTCACCTAGAAGTCGCAGTTTGTATTGTGACAGCGTTCCAACATCCCCTTGTGTATTTTAAGCTTTAGATTTTACCTTTTTGTGGTTTTTGATCTTCTGTGTGTACCGAGCTTTGTTGTGATTGAACAGTTTTGCCTTTGGGTCCTTACCTTGGTTCTGTGTGATAAGAAATACTAACAGCAAAATGTTGAAAAAGTATCAAATAAAACAGTGATCACTGTTAAGAGTGGCTCATTTCACAGTGAGCTATTGTCACAGCCCGGCTCTTAGACTGGGACATAAACTGGAGACACATGGGTATACTAATGAAGAAAGTAACTTATAACAACAAAAATAGTCAAAACTAACAAAAACAAGTAAATATGAATCATCTATAAAGTCAGTTGTGGATGAGTGGAAATGTGCTGCATGGATGGTGTGGTGTAAAAACAAAGAAACAAAGAGCAACACAGAGGTGTGTGGTTAGAGGAGGTCTGCCAAAGACTGGCTGCTGCTCTGGCTTAAATGCATGAAGCACACCTGTGGCCCAGGTGTGTCCCGTTCTCCTGATTAGCCTGCCATGAGCTCTGCAGCCCTGGAGGCAGAGAGCAAAAGCAACAGTAGAGTGAACCGAGTAGCGGGGCCGTGACTAATCTTTTTTATGATTTATTGCTAATGGTGTGGGACTGATGCAGTTGATCTTATTTGACTTATTTGTTAAATTACGTCTTTTAATGGACCTGGCGACAGTAGCAGAGAACATTTAATTGATTGAAAAGTAAATTGAAGCAGAGATGAGTGTTCAGTGTTTCTTGTTCATCATAAGTCTCCTCTCCTTTCTGGAAACTAGAAACCAGTAGCGTAAAGTAAGAATGTTACAGGTACTCGTACTTATGCTCCTTAAAACTTTATTACGGGTTATGGGGAAATGTTGTAGGAAATGATAGTATTCGTACTCCTGCCTGTCTGGAAAAACACTGTGTAGTTGTAGATTCACAAACCTGTTTGTCACCAAAAGAAGAAATTGACATGCCCCCTCCCCCCTCCTACATCCTTCCCTTGTTTGTTTGTGTCTCTTATTCTGGAAATAGTCGGAGCTTGTTGATGTGTTCGGGTGTGATGTTGGCCGCTCACCTTAGAGTAAACAGTAAATCCTCTGAGGACAAGCGGAGACAGTCGAGGGTCCAACCTGTCCCCTTGTCCCCTCTGACACACCCAGAGTGCTGGGGCACCTCGCCCCCCAGAGGAAGCCCAGTGTGTGGCGTCCTCCGGTCGTGACCAGGATGATTAAGAGTTCCTTCCTCTCCCGCTCGAGGGGGCTTTGTCCCAGCGTAACAGACATGCTGCCGACACCTTGTCCCGGACAGGAAGTGAGTCTCTCACAATCTGAGGAGCCGTAGAGGAGCCGAAAACTGACCGCTCAGTCCAAACCAAACAGACCTTTAAATCAATAACTATTCAAATGGGAATAATCAAGGAGCCTTTGATTCTGTTAGAAATAGGTCAGTCTGGTTTGTGCCAGTGGTTTCCAACATGCGGGTCGAGGCCCTCTCAGGGGAGGCAGGATCAGTCTGAGGGGTCGTGGGATGATTTACAAGATATAAAGGAGAAAAACACATTGTTGCAACATAAAATCTTCTCTTCATTGTGAGCAACTGGATATTTTTACAATGTCATGTCTCTAAAGAAATTGAAATGCTAAAACCTGCAACAGGAACGTAACTCTTTGATTTTAAGCAGGAATTCAACCCACGTAGTTGCTTTTGTCTGGCATTTTTTTTCGTAGCAAAACAGATGGGGACCATTAACAGAGCATCATCATCGTCATATTAAGGTTTTTATTTTATTGGCAACACACTGTTTAAAAGAAGCCAGTTGAGGTGATGTTTGCTGCCTGTAGAGTCAGAACAAAACATGAACATTAGACACCAAACACATGTTTTTGTCCCATTGAATGAAGCCATGAGACCAAATGGTTTTAATTAAAAATGTTGTGAGGCTAACAGTACAATTGTAGAATATTTAGCAAATCATCTCTCATTTACATTAGCAAAATTGCTTCAACATGGTCATATGTATCTTAAGTCTACAGCCATGGCAGCAGCTTTGTGAAAATTTGTAAATAAAATGTGTTTAATACAGCCACAATTTGACCTGAAGATGTTACTACATGGCAACAAAGTTCACAAAATAAATGAACTTCTGCACCAAACTGCAAGCTTGCAGGTAATAAGATACGGCTTTCCCACTGGTCAAAAAACCTGCTAACACCCGTTTTTTTTGCTTAGTGGGAAAGGCTACAATCAGCATACAGACCCGGGTCAAATGACTCTGCAATAGACCCGGGAAATTATCGCCTCGGCCCAGATCAACATTGATGGGAACACAAAACCTGTGTCGACACGCTAATCTCCTCCCCCTTTCTGGCGCGATGCTATGCTCCGTCGGTAACTTGCGACTCCTTTAATCTCAGCTACAAATTCCGCCCGTCTCCATCCAAGCAGCGCTCGAACATTGTTCCTGATTTTTTGCCATTGAGTTTATACACAGACTGAACGAGTAATAGATACAATAAACACCTAACCACCGTAACATCTTCGCTGTTTACTAACCCTGTTTCCGGCGCGTGTGTGACGTCAGACGGTGACGCAGCAAAAAAGAGACCGACAGAAGTATACTCCACTGGAAATGGGAAAAGAGATGATCAGCGTCTATTAGCGGGTCTTCCCGGGTCTGATAAAACCTGCGTCAAAGCACTAATTTCGGTGGGAAAGGGGTATAAAGGATTCATCCTCTGGGAACCTTAAATGCCTGTATAAACTCATTAATGTCACCTCACAGTGTCAACCCTGATAGAAAAGATGATCTTTCTTATTTTAAGCAATTATGAGTCAAGACTGCTAGTGATGTATAAATATATAAATCTTTATTCATTTATTAACTTCATATGCTCAGTGTACAGTGTTGGGGAACATTACTCTCATTACAACTAACTTGTTACACTACATGAACAAACAGACAAAGTTAGGAGGAGCAGTAACTATAATGAAATGTAAGAACATAGCTGATGATGTTAGACTGGCGAGAAATAATACAACAAATACTGTGAATGTTAATGTCCTATTATGCACTACAGTTTAAAGTTAAATAAAGAAAATAAATCTAAAAATCTTTGTAACATGTGACCCTCAACACTGTTTCATTATAATAAACCTTTAAAATACAAAAATTATACTTGATATAAAGTATCAGTGCATAATCACTTCCTCTCAACATTGACAAAACAAATTGGTCATAAAATAGACATCATTTGGAAACACACAGCTGTTCAACACGTCCTCTTTACACTGTAGTTTACTCACTAACACTGTTTTCTTCAGTGGTCAGCGAGCTCGAGCTAGCTGCTTCCTACAGGGTGTGAGGATGAACGTTTGGTCCACAGTACTTTAATACATCGGGTAATACAAAACAAGTGATGTGGTGCTACCTTCACACACATGCAGAGTTGTTGCAGCCTGCCCTGCAAGCTTTACGATTACTGAGCACAGGAAGACGTATCATGTTGATGACAGGAGGACTGAGCTGGACAATCTTTGGGTTAACTTTAAAATACGAATCTACATAAAAAGAAAACTGGATAACTAAGTAACAGTGTTTAAAGTCTAAATAAATATCTTTTACTAGTGCTTTCTGAATAAACTATTCCTATGAAGATCATGTTTCTAACTCAATCTGTACATCAGAAAATAAACAAATCTGTCTTCTTCTCACTACAAACCATAAACACACGGCATTTCAGCTCCTTCACATCCACCGATTCTTCATTCAAATGCTCTCATGGTCGAGCTGTGATGTTGAATCTGACGCCGCCTGGTCTCTCAGCTCCACCCTGTTTCCTCCATTAACCTCCATTAATCTGTGATTTTCCATAACCTGAAGAGCTTTAAACACATCCGCCGCTACATGATAGCTTTATCCTCTTCCTGCCTGTCGCTCAGGGTCAACCTGAGTGAGTCAAGCTGTTATTTATATTTTTACAGGAGCACCTCAAATATGGGACTTTTCAATACCAGTAATCAATGTTTTCTGTCATCAGGGTTAGAACACATTACAAAAATAGCTTCTCTGTAACTTTTTCCAACATATTGCTTTCAAATTTTCACTTTTTTAATACTAAATCAGAAAAAGCATAAGCCATATTTTCTAGATCTTCATGACTGAAGCTTGTAGTATATTCAGATGTGCGGTAAAGTAGGAATCATTGTTGCTTGTTTTTCACAGTAGATGAAAGAGATACCTGAGGCTGTTTTCACCTGTTTGATATATCACAGTGAACGTGGAAACGGACCAGCAGCAATAACATCAGCCTACGTCTGAAATCTGGAGAGGAATCAACAGACTGCAGGTTTCCTTTTGTTTGACGGAAAACTCCCTGGAAGCTGGAAGACGCAGCAGAAACAGTCGAGCAGTGTCATGGTTCTTTCTAAACACTCTGAGAGAAAATCTTGTGTGGTGTCCTCTCAAACTTTGCTACAGAAAAGTCCAGAGATAAGAGTCAAAACAAAAGGGGAAACAAAGCAAAAAGGCCTTGAGGCTGGCAGTCAGATGCTCCAGGGGCGGAGCCGGAGGTTACACGGGCGGGGTGGAGTAGCGCACCACGTAGTTGTAGTCAGGCGGAGGGCTGTGACACTCAAGGGCCGAGTCGTCCAGTGCTGAGTCGTCCAGACTGAAGTCCAGTGAGGAGACTGTGGGCGGGAACTTCTCCTTCTCTGTGTCAGTCAGCACAGACTCTTTACTCTTACTCACTGCCTTCATCCTGAAACACAAAGACATACAGCATGAATAAAACAGGAAATATCAACCACACTACAACAGAAAACATGTTCCTCAGGGCTTTTCTCAGAACGCATTCTTCTGTTCTCAGTGTTTCACAAAACATCCATGGTTTTTAAAGTATTTTTTAAGCTATCAAATAATTATGAAGGATTAACTTGTTTTTGTGGTAAGAACAGATAAGGGTGGGAATTGTTGCTGTTAAAAAGGACACAATCAGCTCTGCACATTAAATGTTTTTGCATTAAATCGACCTTTTCTTTCTTCATAACTTGACTCTCACAACAGAGGACTGTTCTGATATCCTTTGATGTGAGAAATGCCCCTCGTGAAGCCGTACAATCAGCCAAAGCTCGCCTTACTCAAATATGATGTAATCAATCATCCCGGGTTTTCTGCTTCATTTGACCCTCAGAATATGAGTAATTGCCTCTTATTGTCTTAGCAGGTTGCTAAGGGTTTTCCGAGCTCCTCTCTGGAGGCCATGGGGTCAACGCCCGGCGGGGGGAAGTGACGCTGCTGTACTGGAATGTTGTCCTGGTGAATAACCCACCTGGTAAACTAGGCATCAACATAGTCTACAATAGTACAGAGTTGCCATGCCAATGCCAGGCACAAGGGTGGGGTTAGCATTGGCACTTGAGCCACAGGAAACGAAAGGAGTCAGTGTTAAAATCCCTTTTATATCCTGACATGAAGAAATAGAGACCCATTGTTTTAAATGATCTATTCAGCAAAAGAACAAAAGATTACTGGTTCTAGCTTTGAATGTGACTATTAGCTTGTTTTCTATCATGATAGTGAGATTAAGGTTGAACAAAACTATCCTCTTTGAGGGATTTTAATGTAACTTGTTTCAATGTCAACAAAAATCCATCCAATCATTGCAGCAGTAACTTAATTGGCAAAATGTTAAATGCACTGCAACAGTGATTCAGGCAAAAGGTGATCAGGCTGCAGGAGTGCTGCAGGGATCACTAGGAGGCATTCAGCTAAAGATAAGGAGCACAGCGCTCTAGCTAACAGGGAGGACCATGTAAACCCTCTTAAGTTCAAAGGTGGCGGTGATGGAGCGGCTGCCGAGCGAGGGAGAACTCCCCTAAAAATGTAGACCATTCCCCGCACGTCTGATTCATGCTGAGGCCCTAATGACACAAGCAGGTCAGTAGTGAGTGTTTGACATCTTTTTAAAGACGCTGTTACAGGTGTGGGTGTGAGGCTTGATTGTCTGAAGTTAGCAGTTGTTTACACTCATCCCAGATCTGCTGTTCCTCCTTTAAATCTTTTAAGTTGAAGCCACAATAATGTGAAGGAGTATAACGAGTTGCTACTGTGCAGGGAACAGCAGAGTAATGCCACAAGGTTTAAAGTATAATGACTCAGTTCAGAGGTTTGACCCTAAATTAGCCCTGCCACCAAGCTGCTGTAAGCTTTAAGAGACCCTCATAAGAAAGCAATTTACACAAATTGACTTCATCCTCACATAACCTCTAAAGTAACAACAAAATGTCTGAGTGTTTTTGTTCCCTGTATGACAGCTTAATTTACTTGTCTTGGCAGGATCCAGGACCTTAAAGTCCTCTAATGATCCACAGGATTTTGGAGTAAAGACTTCAGGTTCAGGACGCTCCTTGGAGATTATGTGTTTGCTACGTAGCATTGCACCAGACAGCCATGACTCATATGTTCAATCTGTCTGGGAGGTTTCTCATTGAGGACTCTCTTCGTGAAAACAAAGGGCTTTTAGTGTTCGCTCTTAAACAGCCAAACCTCAAGTGAAGCATCCACATTGCTTTTGTGCTAAGTCCTTTAGTTTGTCACCTTCAAGCTTTTTCCCTCCCACTTCGCCCTTTGTCCCTCACGCATGACTTCCCCAGACAAAAGGCCAAACTAGCCACTGACGTCTTTTTAAGGCAGAAGGAACTGGTGTGAGTGTGAATGACAGTTATAGCATCTACATTCCAGCACAGCGGGGAGGTTTCCAGGCAGGTATTTTGCTGTCTCATCCACTGTGCTTTGAGAGTCCCGTGCAGGGCGTGTGGAGGTGTGCTGTGAGGTGTAGTGAACTTACGCCAGAGCCATGATGCTCAGAGGTCGACCTGCCAACGACTCCAGGCGCTTCAGAGTCTTCATGTTGTCAGACGAGAGGCCCATCCCGCTGTCCGACTGACCGCCCTGATGATGATGATGATGCAGAGACGGACAAAGAGTGAATCGTTAAAACCAATTTAATCTTTTCCACTTTGTTATCTGAGGTGAACAAATGATTTGAAATGTTTGTAAGCATGTCAACTGTATTTATATAGAACGTCCAGAATGTAAAAGACTTCAGGAGCGTCAAAGAGAAAGAAAGGACATGCATGCGTCCTTGATGGCAGCAAGCCAGTTGTACAGGAAGCCAGCCAAATTATAACAAATTATTGAGATATGTCATTGGCATAAAAATGGAGGGTCATAGTGTTGAAGTAACAAAAAAAAAGACCAATTGGAAGCAGATATAAAATGAATGAAATGGGGCCAAGTATAGCGCCTTGTGGGACTCCTGACAACATGACACTACAGGGAAGATATTAAGCTATCAACTCTGTTTGAAAGTGTTTTTAAAATTCAACCTAAAGCAAAAATCATGGCAGACATAGAAGTTTCAGTTGAATGTCTAACTAACTGCCTGGCTTAGGTTTAGTTGTGTGTCTGTTTCTGGTTTAGTGCCAGATTGAATAACTCACCTCATGGTTGTCATTTGTCCCGAGATCCATGGTAACCTCATCAAAGGTTTTCACACTGGCAGGACGGATCTTAATGTTCCTGGTGAGAAAATATTTCCAGTGTAAATCTCCAGAACACCCTAAAATGTTTTCTTTCTGTTTAGAGAGTCCGCTTGATTACACTGGAGCCGAGAGGCAAAGTTCAGCAACAAAACCGCAGGAACGTAATCACTTAAACCAACAGCGTACGGCAGCTTTGACATTGTACTTTGAAAACACACCTTGTTTACTTTGCATTTCAACACTCAGAGGCTCAAACGACTGCTTAATTTAGCTTAAGGGGAAACTGTCATTACTTCTTTTCAACACCTCCTCAATAAACACACTGGTGGACCTGTGAAAACCCAAGAGCTCAATAAATATTATTTTAAGTGGACGTAAACCTTGAAGCCGGCTCTATGGCTTTGGTTGAAATTCCTCACAGGAGCCTCGATACTGAACGCTCTGTGTGTTTATTTCTTATCATGTTCAAATCAGGTCTCTCATTGTCCTCCGGTCAGACGTAAATTTTCTCCTGGTTGAGTTTAGTCTGAGCGCTACAGGAACACCAATTGTTTTGGTTATTATTCAGCGCAAAGTTTAAAAACCATTTAGGTATTTCCTTTGCAAAACAGACTCTGCGCTGTTTGCCTTCAACAGTCTGAGAATAGGGTTGCATGTCTGTACCATCTGAGAAAGTTCAGATGGTAACATACTGTATAATGAGCCAGCAAGGACAAGAGTCTACAGGCGGGGTCATCCTTATGTTCCTGCGGTATATGTTCACGTACAGATTGGTAAGGGCTCTCTTTAAAGTCCAAATGGCAAAAAAAAACAAAGAAAACTAAAAGGAGAACCTTTTTGTAGATTAAGTTTGCTCGGTAAAAATCCATTTAGCAACTGAGGAGATAGAAACGTCTGAAGCCTATAAATATTTAGAGCCTCGGTTTTAGGGGGATTATCATCAGCAAGCTGTAGATGGGTCATTACACCATAGTGACCCATGAGAACATAGCTTGAACACTCGACAATGGTGAAAAAACAAAAGTGAGAACATAAAACTCTTTGAAAGGTCTCCTTAATTCGTCATATTAAATCTTAATTGAGATGGGGAGCATAGAAGCTTGGACACTCCACCTGAGAGCAACATGATTTCTCTGCAGAATTTCATCAGCGACAAAGTCATTAGACCAAGATTGTACAATAGATTTATGACCATCCATCCAGGAAATGTTAAGATATTTCTCTGAATAAGTGAAAATGGAATATCCAAAGTTAGTAGGATTCATCCCCTGAAGACAACAAATTCATGACACTTCTTCAATAAGGACGTGTCTTTATTGCCGTCCCTTTAGCCACATCGCGAGTGTTACTAGCTAAATGACTCAGCCAAAGGACGAACAGACAAAATAGCAACCTTTGTCCAATTACAGTAGTTTCAGTTTTATATAGTAGTTGACTGTTTCATGTAAAACAAAGAACAATGATCCATTTTCTCACCAGTTGTTCCCCGAGTCACGGAGAGAGACAGGTCGTGTTGGTGTGTCCTCTGACGGGACTGTGGCTGATGGGTCTCCTACTTTAGCCAGCAGGGCTGTGTTGATGGGAATGTAGTGCTTCCCCTCCTGAATCAATCAAACAGAGACACAACATGTTAGAATACAGACTTACGCTTCCATGATGCAAACTATACACAGGCGAGAGACTTAAGTAGGTCGATGCTGCGTGCATGCTGCACAAACGCTCACATCTACAGGTTGTGGCAGGCAGCCAAAGAAACTAAGGTCATGCCTAATAAATCCAACACAATGTTCACGAAGTTGATGGAGGTGGCAGAGACCATGACCAGCCTTCCTGCAATGTAACAATAGCTTTATTTATAAGAGTCAAACCCCTCCGCTGTACTTTTAGTCCAGTCCGAACTGTTTCTCATGAAGATAGATTTCACAGACTCATTTGCAAAGGTTCATGCTGCAGTGTTTCACGTGATGTGATGTGTGGCCTTGTCTTTATCTCTGATTACTTCAGTGGACAATCTGCAGCCCGGCGGAGTCGTGCAGAAGTAGTGAAACATAACTCCTTCTCTTTGTGTGCTTATCTGTCCGCAGTAATGTACAACCTGGACAAGAAGCCCGTGCTCTTAAGTAGTTAGAAGTGGAAACATGACAATGGACATCTTGTAGATCATGATTATTGAAACGGTCCCTTCATGTGAGAGCTCTGGCCTGTACCCTTTCATCAGTGAGAGTTAATACTCAGTTCTCCACTTTCTTAAAAACACATGTTCTCCACAAACATTTCTTTCACTGATAAAATGGTTCTTCTGTTTTAGGTTTAAACGGCTCGATAAGTTACTCTTTCTATGATAATAAACTCTTTTGTTGGAGATGATGATGAGAGCTTAAATACATTGTTTTTATTCCTTTGAATGGAGATCAAAACCCGAGGTCTTCAAGAGTGCAGCTAATCTGAAACAGACTTAAGCTAACTTTTCCTACACTTAACACTCTGCATTTTCACTCAACAGTTTTTCTTCTCTGGTTATGATGCACAATGTGATTAGATCACAGAGCTGCGTCAGGTCAATGGTTACCGCCATGTGCTGTTATGTGTCTGCTGAGAAAAGGGATGTTGGACTATGTCAGGTGGATAAATATGTTTGCATTGTAATCAAATACAGATTTTTTCCTCCGGTGCATTTTTCATGGCCTTTTTTGACCCAAACATTAGGTAAACTTTTTGGCAGACATATACAATCTACAAACTTACAACAGTTTGTGACATTTCACAGCGCTCGTACCAGACATTGTTATGCTGCATCTGACTAACAAAAAACATTGTTTTTCCATGCGCTTTGATCCGTGGCTCCTTCCACAAGACTGATGGTGCCATTTCAAAGGGGAACCAAGTGTTTGTGCTGAGTGTTATTTCCCCTCTCAGTTGAACTAAGCACACCGAGGACGAGAGGCTGCAGGACTGCAGCAATGCCACTTCCTGATATTTGCTGTATTAGTGACTCATACTGTAGAGCAAGTGACTCATTTTTCTATGAAACCAAATTATTGTTAGGATTCTCAGAGTACGTGCAGTTTTAAACTTGAAGTATGAATTCAGAATCAGAGAACACAGTGCATCACTTTTAGATTGAGTTTGCACTAGAGCACCAACGCTGCTCATAACAAAATGTTCAAACAAAACTATGACGTGCATTGAAGCTTAAACTTTGTTTTTGATGTTCAAACAGTTCACACTCTTTCTTGCTCATCATACCTGTTGCACGCTGGCTTGAAGCAGGTCTCCCAGCCGTTCCACCAGCTCAGTGAAGGTGGGTCGCTCCAGTGGCTCCCCCTGCCAGCAGTCCAACATGGTCTGATATCTGAGAACAGACAATACACCACTGATCACAAACTGCAGATAAAAACATGCAACTGAGCGAACTATCTGATCGTCCTCTCTTTTATCCTTAATAATCAAACCTCTTTGTATTGAGCGACCACGTCTGATCAGAAGTCATCTACAGCGTTCAAGCAAACACTGTTTTCTGTTTTCAAGTGATCCTGACTGAGCTGTATCTGGTTCTCTCTTGGTCCCGAGTGTGAGGACCAGTGAGAGCACACTTCCTCGCTCTGGTCTCTGACAAGCTGTCAGTGTCTCTGCCCATGTGGGAAGACTCAGAGCCTTTATGTGAGTTTCCATCGCAGCGATCTGTCTCATTTTGTGGCTGCTGTTTAAATAACGCTCCCAGCTCGTATGTGACTGGGATTGGTTGGTGATGGATGTCTATGGAGTCCCTTAAGTTTAATGTAAGAACGATTCCCCTTTGGCATCATGTTCAGTCAATCTGAAGTTTGAGGACTTGGAAAAACAAATGATCTCTCGCTGCTGCATGGACGCCCCTCTCCATCTGTCGTCTCTGCTCCTCTCAGTGTTTCCTCACAGAAAGAAGCTGAGCAGCTGTGATACCACCTTAATGAACGTGCTCTATATTCGCACAGGTGGTAGTCCTCCTAACCGTGACAGGATGTGGAGCATGATCACAGCCTTTATGCATATCATTGATGAGGGGGGATGTAGACACATTGTATGACTGCACAATTAAAACCACATTTCCTGCCTGATTCGCAATGAGAATAAATAGCCTTCCCAACATGTTTCTGGTCTTGAGGGAGTGTGGTGTATCTGACGGAGGGGGGGTTCTATAGATCTGAACTACTATGTCCGGTTGGGCAAGCATGGTAGGATGGGATGTGAGCATCCTTTTTATTGTCCTCCCACTGCCTGAGCAGCATCCGCTGCATTCCTCTGCAATGCATCAGCACGGGGGATCTTATTAACAGGCTGCAGACAGCATTCCTGATGAATTAGTGCTGCAGCGGCACAAATTTTTTGCTCAACCTCATGAGCTTCTCATCATTCATATCGTACGAGTTGGGGGCGAGGGGTCAATGTGTCAAAGCCTGGGCTTACAGACATGTGATCAAGTGCAGACCTCTGCAGGGGATATGGGGAATTCACCCCACAGACCCTGTATACGTTTCTGTACATCCCTTTAAACTGGTATCAGCTGGATTTATCTTAGTGTTAAATTAGCTGCAGGCCTCACAGCCATAAGCATGCAAAATATATATCTTGCACTTCTATTTTTGTCAGTGGACTGCCTGTACTGAGATGGAAAGTACGAGAGATTCTTGGCACCAGCAGGTCTGCATCTACAGATCTTCTGTTCTGACTGAAAGCTGCAGTCTGGATCTGATTTTCTGAATCATTTCCAATCACTGTCTGCTTTTCACAGATGATAAATTCATTCAGTAAGCTTTACTTGGCACAAGCTGCGTTAAAACACTGGACCTTTAGATACCACATCATTATTAAGCAGGAGTGCGGCATTACGCTTTCAAAACACATTAGATCTGTGGGCTATATGAGTCTCTTTAAATCAAAACCAGACACAACGTATGCACATATGTTGGAGAGAGACTGGGATCGCTGGACGTGGATCAGCTGCACGTTGGACAGAAGTATTCTTATTACAAAAAAAAGGTTTGTCTAGCTGCATCACAGACTGACAGCAGTGATACCAAAGAAGAGGACTCTCTGTTCTCCCACACATATTCATGTCCAGCACCATCCTCCAAACCCTGCTCAGAAAGAACCCTCCGGTCTCTGGCTCTCCTCACCGGGGAAACTTGGGCTCCAGACATCCAGTTACATCTGCAGCACTGTCAGTCACAACATTCTTTACAGCTTCGAGCTCGCCGCTACAGAGCTAATCAGTAGCTAATGTTTCCTCTTGAACTTTCAGAGCAGGATTACCCATGATTCTTATCAGGCACCCCTAATCTGGTGCAACCACAAAGAGGGAGAAAGACCCAATGCCTCCTCTTAGCTGTATATCAATATGGGAGCTTGCTGCCTTTATGTTCTTGGCCTCTGTGAGGAGAACATACTGCTGGAGGGTTTGGAGCTGCCTGGCTGGGATAAACAAAACTTCTCTGGCGGTATATTTTTGTATTCTTAAAAGCAATAAAAACATTTCAGATATACAGGATGAGACAGACGTAAATTAATTCTTACATTTCAGATGAAGAGTACTCTGGTGCTCTCATCCTGGTCCCCTCTTTCAGCCTGCAGCAGAATTCTTCATCAATTTGGACGCCAGGGTAAGGTGAGGCACCTGGGATTAAAAAACATAAGAGTTACAACTCCATCTCAGGCTCTTGAAATATAATTCACCTTACATTTAAAGTGATAATCTCGAAGGTTTTCATGAAAATAAATGTCTGTTAAGTCACTTTCTATCGCTGAATGAGGTAACACAATGGCGATCGAGCCTATGGCCCACTGATGACAGCCGCTGCATTTGCAATATTACAGACTGGGTGTCTGGTGCGACTATGGCGGTAAAAATCACAAGCAGCTCCCAGTTAGTGACGCGTTTTCCATCAGCCAGCAGTGGTTGGTCTGCCAGAGAGGGTAGGCGGAGCTAAGCGGCTGCTTTTCCGGTCTCTGCAAGTGTTGCGAGTAAACAGTAATCTACTATGGCTGAACAAACAAAGAAAAGATGGATGACTACAGATACAACTTCAAAAAGAAGTGAAAATCCAAAGAAAAAGAAACAAACAGTCTAAGAAGGAAAGCGACCGTCAGCGAGGAAAATCAAGAGTTACAACCGGAGCCGACCGTGGACGTCACACATGCGACACTGTCTGGATATCTGAGAAGTGTGCTCTTACTGTTTATCGCCACAGGTGCCGCCAAAGAGAACGAAACTGAGATCTTTGAGATTACAACTTTAAAATCCCAATTAAATTAAAAATTTTCCTAAAAATTGATACATACATGCCTTTCAATTAAATTATACTTTATATATAATTCACCTTACATTTAAAGTATGCATTATGTCCATTTTATTGCACAGCCAAATTTAAACTTCCAAACTGTGTTCAATGCAATTGTGAAATCATGTATCATACTGTATGCTAATGTATCTTCTAATGAAAAAAACCTCCACACTGCAGAGATTCTAGGATGAAAGATAATTGTCTTTATCATGGTGATCTTGTCTCTAATAACAAACACTTTGTCAGATCCGTTTAGTGGGTTTAAATTTCCAAATGCTTGTTAGTTGAGGACACACTTGTGGCTCACAGAGCGATCTGAAAAACACACCGGGGTTACCCTAAAGCTTTTGACCTCCAAACACGATCAGGTTGCAAAGCTCACGTCTTTTGCCATTTTTCTTGGTCGTTTTGTATCCTTGTTTCCTGATTTATTTCTGAGGCCGTGCTAACACTACCCAGATGTGTAAGTGTTTCTTTAAGGGAAAATGTGGTGAGAACGTGTCAAGAAGGGTGAAGAAGAGGGAGAGAGAAAAAGAAAAAAAAGGACGTGTCATAATGACGTCAGAGCGCTTTACATTTAGAGAATATACAATTTGACACACTCTTCTCTAAGCTGGGGAGGGTAACCACACGGTACGGCCGGGATTCAAAAGCAGCCAAACAGCACAAAATAGCAATATATCCTCTGTTACTTTTATGTTTCTCCTGCTTCCCATGGTGACATTTAAACATACGATATTTCACGTCTCGCTATAGAAACGTGTGGCGAGCTCTGTGCCGCAGTGCACAGGCAGTCATGGACCGACACACAATGCTGCCTTAAAGCCTGCAGTGGTTTCACAGCAGGGAAACACTTTTACGCTGATCTGGCTGCTTGGTTACACTGAGTTTGTGTTGCCAGCTGGGAAGAAACGGAGAACTTAAATAGGAGGTGTTTTCTCGTTTTTTATGTCCCATGCCTGCACTAAAAACTGCAGCCTAACCTCACTGATGTATTTTGCACGAGTGGCCCGAAAAAAGTTTTTTTTTATTCTGACAACGCAAGCCCAGGCCTTTTGTCCCAAAGGCACAATTACACAGTGGAAGAAGACAGTTATTACCCCGTGCATCTGGAGAGGCTCTACACCCTTGGGGCACCGTGCGGGTCTACCAAGCTCCAGCTCTCCTCTCGCTGAACATCTCTGATAACAGAACCTTGTGTTCTTCTGAGATGCCGGGCTTTATGCACATGTGGGGATGTGAGGAATGGACTCAACTAAATGTGATTTGAATGTTAATATTGAAAGGAGAATTTTAAGTCTATTTATGTGTGCAAACAGGCATTTAATGAAACAGGGTTTAACTAAATCACATGATGAAACAGAGCTACAAAAATGTGTAATATTAAGCTGCTATTTGTCCATCCAAACAGTCAATGGTCCAAATCTTAACCTGATATTTGACTTTGCATGCAGGTTTTGTTTATAAGGTTGTTGCTGTTTACAGATTTATAATTTTGCAAGATTGAGGAATGCATCACCACGTTGAATGCATGCGAATTGCGCCCTAGCTTTGGTAGTTAGCTCATGTTGCTTTAAAACATACTCGAACACAGAGTGACCTGTATAAAAGCTGCTAAGCAACATATATTACCCACCTTTGAAACAATGTCGGCATTCGACATTCAATCATATGTTCATTACATATTTGGTTCATTTGCTCTCTTGCACTGCTAAACTGTATGCATGTGACCCACATGACTAGTAGTAGCTATGACACTTACCCAGAGAGAAGATCTCCCACATGAGAACACCAAAGGACCAAACATCGCTCTGAGTTGTGTAGACTTTGTCAAAAATGGCCTCAGGTGCCATCCACTTCAGCGGCAGTCTCGCCTGTGGAGGAATTGAGATGACAAAAAAATAATAATTTCCTCCGTTATCTGAGCTGTGGAGACTAATTACTCTGTCACATCTGTGGACAACCTGTCAGTTTAAACTGTGTGCCAATCTCAGCTTCCTAAGCAGGTTCCCTTTATCTGCTGTTCAAACAAATACGCTGATTTCAATTCTTTTTTGTGACATTTCCAGGAACTGCTGAATTCATTCAGTCCTCATTTTTCTGCCAAGTCAGTGTTTGGCGTGTTATCAGTTAATGAAAATACTTTGGGGCATTTCTTCTGTTAGACATTCAACCACACAGCTTGAAAAACAACTGTGATATGTCACAATTCAAGACGTGTATAGACTTACATCTCCTTTGCGCACGTAATCTGGGTCTTTGTAAATGTCTCTGGCAAGTCCAAAATCACAAATCTTCACCACATTATTCTCAGAAAGCAGGATGTTTCGTGCAGCCAAATCACGGTGAATGCACTGCAACAAAGAGGAGGAAAATTAAAATCTCATTAAACGAGACTTCTACTCAAAAATAGTTGACATTTTCTGCATATATTTGGCTTCACAATGGTGCTCTGCGTGCTTTAAAGCCTGGCAGCTTGTGGAGCAACACCTGGTCAAGTCATCAGAGATATTACAATAGGAAACGATGTGTTCCATATCCAGGCTAAGATCTGTAACAGGTTATTTACAACAATGGCCTCATTCTCTAATCAGTGCCATCCGGTCTGACCCCAAAATTATGAATGAGTTAAAAAATGAATAAATTGTAGACTGTTTTAGAAAACATCAGATCCATTGGGGCATTTTTGGCTGACCGCCGGGGTCAGCCCTACACACGGGTCTGTATGTGACTCACTGAGTGACTGACTGACTGACTGACTGAGTGAGTGACGGTACTTTCAAAGCCATGGAGAGAGAGAGAGAGTTGCGACATCGCAATGGCGGATCATGGAGCATATTGGACCTGTCTGTCTATACGGCTCTGGATACTTTGTTCGGGGAGTAGGCGGGGCTGCTCCTCCGCTGCTAATCCGCTGTCCTCACCTACGTCCGCAGCGCGCACCTGCTTTCAAACACGTTGTCATCGGCCTCATAAGGACAGTCCTTGTAACACATTCCCCACAAAAGCGCACATTGACCTGATGCGGCCAGCCACATACTAGGTTTTGACGGAGTCTTGTTATACAAAAATGTTGTTGTTTTTCAATAGCTTCCCTGTCATGTGACCCAGTGTTCTCAAACGAATGTCAGATGTTAACACTTTGACAAATGAGACACACCTCATTACATTGGATTTAATTGATGCTAATATTTTATATCAATATTTTTATGTATAATTTCATGTTTTTTTTTAAACAGACGTGCACCGTCATGATCACCATCGTAGCCGCCATCCTTTCAACAATCAATGTTACCGTAGGCTACGGTGCTGCACCGGTAACATTTTTGAGTTACTGCTAATTCATTGGGATGAGTTATGTCAAATTTCTTTGAGGATTAAGTTAAGCTAACTCACTTCTTTTATTAAGATAGACTGTGTAGCACATTTATGGTCGATTTAAGTGTGCTGTAGTAGAAGCAGCATAGAACTTAAATTTATGTGAAGCCACATCTTTATATTGTTTGTCTTGTATTTATATGCATGAGACAGTTTAGACAAGACATGTTAGTTTAAAGCAAGCACACTGTTTTATATCTATGGTGATGTGGGTGGAGAAGAGCATACCTTTCGTGAAGCCAAGAACTCCATGCCTTTTGCAACTTGGAAACTGTAGCAAATTAAATCCTCCAACGTCAGGACTCTCTTATATAAATCCTCAGATTCTGTAAAACAAAACGACATAAAGGTTCCCAGTGAGACAGATTTTTCAAAGTGTATGGACTGCATATTTAGCTCAGTGATCTTCCTCATCTGGGCAGTCTGATTTAAATGCTTTAATTATAATCAGCAGCTCTGACACATAAATGGGATCACATGAGAGAGGAACAATTCTCATGTTGTCTTAACCATCTGTCTCCTCCTACACACTCCGTCTTTAAAACTTCCTTTACAGATGAGAAATAAAAACAAATTGTCATTCCTCCTATTTTTCAGATGTCAGGTGAAACGTGTGGAAACGGGCCCGTTGTGCTGGTCGGGGGTCTGCGAGAGGAACTCAACAGGGAGTCCTTCCACAGGCCCACCTGAGTAAACAGCTAATCAAACCAGAAATAACACGTCATTGCCGACGTGCCGGGCTCAAGCCTGAGACTGAGAGCAGAGCAACACTCAGGTCAGGACAGGAAACAAACATGCGCCTCCCCCGCCTCAGTGGGGTGACAGTGGCTCCTGCTGCAGTGATTGTACTGCCGAACAGGAGGAGGAAACGTCCCATCAGACTCTGCTAGAAAACAATCTGAGGGGAGCCTTTCGTTCCTCAGTTGGAGGGGTGGAGCAGAGGTGAGAGTAGGAGGGAGGGGGGGGGAGCAGGAGGGACAAACAAAGGAGGGGGCTGAGAGGAAGCAAGATGTTTTTGGCCTTTACCTTCTTCCTCTTCCTCTGAGTCGCAGTAACTCTTATCTTCTATGAAGCCAGAGCTGGCAGAGCTTCCGGTGCTGGCCACGCTCTCCAGGCGGCGCTTCATCAGCTCGCTCAGCTCGCAGCCCGATCCTGAGGACACCACCTTACCGTCCTGACTCTGACCAGCACACATACATCAGGTTAAATGAGATGAGGTTAAACGCTGCTGCTGACACACATGGAGCTTTCCTGTGTGATTGTTAAAACAGACACTCTGTACTCAAGCTCAGAGTCCTAATCATGCAGCTTGTGACTCACCTTGTAGACGATAAAGTCTTCTCTCTTGCTTCTTAAATAGTTGGACAAGTTGCCATATTTGCAGAACTCCACTATCATCATCAAGGGGCCTGTCGAGATTGGATTTTTATACTGATTATACCCCAGGCCATAAAGATAGAGATAACAATTGTATACATTATATTTTCTATAACAGGAGGATCACGTTAATCCTCCTCAGGAGTAAAGCTCACCTCCAGGCTTCGTGCAGGCTCCCAGCAGGTTGACGACGTTCAGGTGATGACCAATGTGAATCAGAATCTTTAACTCTGACATCAGAGCTTTCCGCTCATTTGATGTGGCTCCTCCTGTAAAAATATAAACACGTAGAGAAATTGTTCAGCATTGAATGATGTATCATCCAACATCCGTGCTTAAAGGGATATACATTCTTACACTTCAGCCCTATTCGCACAGGACTAGTTTTACTTGGGGACCTCTAGTAATTTGTACTAATTGCAGAAGTCATCTGTGATCTTAATCCTGTGCAAATCGGCCATGTGTGTAATTTGATAAATAGAAATTCCAATCGCAAATTACCTACAATATTTTGGCAAACACAGTTGTCCCGTGTGAATCGACATCTCCTTAATTTGGGGTCTAATTTTTCTTTTCTTTTTGCAATGCTTTTGTTATCTCCACGCCTTTCTCTTGCCTCTTTCTTATATTTCAAACGAAAGTTTTGACAGCATTTTGGGCGCAAATTCAGGAGGCTCATCTCGCTACGCAGCATGGGGACGCGTTCGCAGAAAGAGCAAATCCAACACAAGAGCAAATCTTGAAAGATGATGAGATGAATGATATGCATGCCAACATGCGGTAAGGAACGTTTTTCTATCTTTAAGTAGGTGTTACGTGAAGCCTTGACATTTTTAATCATATCCGGAGGAAAATTGTTGTAAAATACAGATTTGTGCGAATGCGCCGCACGAAACACAGATGTGAGGGGGTCATTTCTAAATCACATAAGGTCCCCAGGTGATACTAGTCTCATGCGAATAGGGCTTTAGTTACATTAGTTGCTTTAGAGTATAAGGGACTTTCATACACAAGAGAGATAGTGCTGAGCCTTTGACTCTGAGTATTTTATTTGCAGTTATATCGTTGCCTGTTCTTAGTTTGAGTGACTTTGGTGCAAAATTAACAGCTCCCCATTTTGTGGGACTACTTTTGTATTATGTTCTATCAACCTTAGGTTTGTGTATGTCAATAATATTTCATACATCCCATACTGTATAACCACAGCATACAAAATGTGTCATGTGTAGTGTCTACATCTTGATCTTGTCCCGTCCTGCCTTGCATTCAAGAATACATGCTGTGTATTATAGAGGGAAAGCAGGAAGAGGCCTGAACCCTGGTATCCGGATTACAGGGGAATTTAATTTTGGGACTTGATTTAATATGGTGCTAAAATAAAAATATTGCTTTTGGCCCGCGATGTGAAGCTGCCATTGATCGAGCACATCCTCAAAATTAAATCCCAGCAACATAAGAGGAAGGGGATTTGCTCACATTACAGATTTTGATTTAAAGTCTTCACCTTGAATTATGAAAATGAAGACTCAAAGGGTGGTTTATAGTTGCCTCGTCCAAACAACGAAATGTATGAGCTGGGAGCTAAAGCGGTCAGGGAGTCTCTCGGTAAAGCACGGTCAATTTGAGGAGACCTGCTGCTTTCCATTAAATCTGACCTAAGACGGCAGGAGAGTCTGTTCCTCTCAGAGAGCCTGTGAATTATGCTGAGACATGATTAATGGTTTGACAGTGGACGATACATCTAACCAACATACTCGTACATCATCTCCATATCAGCTATCACTGATAGGTCTGTCCATCTCTTGCAATGCAAAAAAAAAAAGCTATCCTCTTGAAAATTAAGACTGCAGAAAAGATGTTAAAATCTCTGCAATATAAACAAATGTGTTAATGTTAGTTTTTTTTTACTTGTAGCAATGCTTTGAACTCTTTTTCATCTGCAGATTTTGGACAATCTGATCCAAGCTGTCAGATCTGCACACACTCAATCTCTTCATCAGGGACAGGGTTAGAGGGCTTAGCCCTTACCTCTATGTGCACTTCGCGAGGAACAGATATCGCATGCTTTGCTTTGAACTCATACGCCATAGAAACATTAATTGCAGGCATATGTGGTGCTGTAGCTCATGAGTCTGTAATGTCCACAATGTGCACATCCTCTGCAGGAATGACAGATACCCGTTATTCATCTGCAACCCATACAACAGCATATACTGTTAAATGTCTGTCAGGAGTGGTGGAGCGTGAAGGATGAAAGAGAAAGGCCGAATAAACAAACCCTACATATGTGAAAAAGAGTTGAGTCAGAGTACACAAATTACATCCTACCTTTCAACATTTTGACAGCAACAGTCTTGCAGGTTGAGAGCTTGTCGATCCCAAAGGCAGAAGCCTCCACCACTTTCCCAAAAGCTCCGTGTCCAAGAGTTTTGCCTGGCAAAGGAAGAAGGTATTTGATAAGTGGGACGACATTAGAGCTTCCTGTCCCGCGGGCAGAAAATTCAGAGTGGATTCCCTGTCAGTCAGGCAATGGGGCTGTAATTAAAACAACATGCAGGAGCGCTGATCGCCAGGCAGTTTTTCTAGAGAATTTATGGTTCACTTAAGACCGAGTGACAGCACAGGTCACTGATAAGTAATGAGCCTACGCACAGCTGCAGAGAGGGGTGACATATATTCTATGAACCTTAATGTGGCTTTGCCTATCCTCACCACAAACCACAACAACTAAATAAATCCTTCAGAAACCCTTTTAATCTATTTTAAGAAGGTCAAACAACAGCCTGTGTTAAATAAAAGTTGGTGACTTATTGTTGCCAGAAACTTTTTTTTATATGAAATATGTTTCCACTCATCGGTTGGGGTCAAAAAGTTCTCACCTAGTCGCAGGCGGTCTCGCGGAAACTCCCATTTGCTGCTGTCATACTGAAGAAGGTCATTCTGCTCTTCGAGAGGACACTCGTCAGGGTCAATGATGATAGAGGGACCCATCTTATAGTGTGCTGGTTGCTGAAGGTGTCAGAGGACAAATGACAATTTCATGAATGTCAGAAAAATGTTTGAGATGACGATGACAGCCACGGCACAATGCAGACATTTTTAAAAAGTTTCATTTTAAGTAACAGGCAGTTTATTTTCTCTTTGCATGAGCACATTATGTTCCCCTTTTATTCCAACACGAACATGCAAACATGATTAGAACTTCCCAATTGTCAGGAAATGTGGAAATGATAAACACGGGCTAAATTTATCCTCCCATTAAACTCAATTTCACAAGAGGCCTGAGTCAGTCGCTTTATATACAGTGAAAACAAAACAGGATCTGCAAACATTTCACAGACGCAATGTCACTTGTTTGACTGTTTAAACTTCCCACATCTTGGCTAATCTCATGTGTTGTCTGACAAGAAGAAGTAACAGAAGTGCCTCACCTTCCTCAGCTTGCGGATGAAGAGGATAAGCATGAGCCAGAGGAACGTGGCTGCGGCCCCTGTGCACACCAGAATGATTACCTCGACGTTTGGCTTCCCCTCTTCGCCTGGAAGTAGAAGAACTGTTGTAAACTACCAGATCACAGAGAAATTACTGCATGCTTTTCATGACCTCATATTTTGTCATATGAATTTGACAGGGATTTGTGAAGTACTGTGATCAAAGAAAACAGTCTGTAACACATTTGAAAACGTTGTCCTTGTTTCTTCTTACATTTACTCTGATGGAAACACACTCTGATATTTATATCTTGTTTGTTTGGCAGATGCATACCACAGTCTGTCCTATAGTGTTCCTCCAAACATTGTTTTTTAACAATCCATGTCAACACTCTGAAAGCTATCATGCTGTGAAGCTTTTTCCATCCCTTATTTCATGCAAAAAACATGAAAGTAACTCTTGAATTAAACAACAAGCTAAAGTCTGGCCTGGCATGACAACAATCTGTTTAAGTGTCTAAATGTGGACATGCACAAACAGTGCCTTCACACCTTCACGAGTCCATTCATTTCACATGTAAATGTACACATATGTTGACAGAATGTCGTCTACTCCAATTATCTACTGTGTGTTTCCAGTCCCTGGGCTGTTGTAGATGTCAATCTCCCCTCACTCATTAGTGGACCTCTTAACACTTCACAGAGGTCATGTCCTCAAGGCAAGGACCCTCAGCCAGAGCCTCGATCATAAAACCCAAGAAGGAATTCACTCAGCATTCCTGGCAGCCGCAGATTTTCTGTCAGGGGAGACTTTTCATTCTGAAGTCACTGCCAGAGCCATTTGTAGTGGGGACAAGAGGACATACCAGGACCTCTGATACCTTCTCATTGGACATGCAGTAAAATGAGTAACTCTGCTGCTTGAACAGATCTGTAGGACTCACTAAATGGGGTCCCATTTAAAAGATCCTTAACCTTAAAGATACAATCTCGAATATTTATTATTATATTGGGTGATGGAAAACGCGTGCCTAACTGGGCGCCGCTTGTGAATTTTTCACAGACACAGACACCCAGTCCTTAAAAATACAATATACTGCAAAGGCTTTCATCAGTGGGCCACAGGCTCAATCACCATTGTGTTACCTCATTCGGTGATAGATAGAGACTTAACAGACATTTATTTAAATGAAAAAGAATGACTTACCGAGCACAGTTACAACAGCGCTTGTTTTAGCCATGCCGTCCACATTGATGGCGACGCACTCGTACAGACCCTCATCCTCTTTCTTCACCCTCTCAATGGTCAGAACCCTGTCCTTTCCCAGTGTGATACCTGTAACACAAAGTATGACATCCGGGTAGTTTTTGGTGTACTGCACATTTTGCTTTAGTTTACATACTACAGACTACATTTTGGCCAAAGCCTGTGTCTTGGGAATGTAAATTCAGCCTTAAAAGAGGCGTCATCTCACTGTGAATCACATATGTCCTTTACCTATGCTTTAGAAACATAACTGCTAGCACCAGTCAATAATGGCTCCACCTGCTGATCATAACAATCCTGTTGGTACAGCACTTTACCCTGATTGCTTCTGTGCTTCCAAAGTTGTAAAAATAATATTAAGTATCATATGAGGATGTATACAAATGAAATACTGTTCTCAGATTACCTGGGCTTTCTTTCACCCGAACACCATTTTTGTACCACTGGATGTCTGGACGAGGAACTCCAAAAGCGAAGCAGGTCAGCTTTAGGGTGCTGCTGCTGTTCACATCTTGGTTAGTCAGATTTGTACTCAGCCACGGGCGTCTTCTCGCTGCGCCGATGGAAAGAACAAAAAGTCTGAGTAAGAGGTGCTTTCGCTCTGTTAGCGTCTTATTTAGACAGCGACTCATCAAGTGTTGCAAGTGTGTTCTGTGCTCATAAGTTCTGTTATCACAAGTTAACACATGCCCAGAGACTATTTTTATTCTGTACAACAGCTGTGTGATTACAGTTATAACTTATACAATGGTATTTCAATTACTTTAGTAGACTATGCAATCAGCTTCTCATAACCTCCTCTTACTTACCATTCACTGTTAATCCAGCTGGTTTGATTTCAACACTTTCGCCATCCCCTTTTTCGAGCTTGACTCCTCTACATGTGTAACCTGTAGTGCTGTTTTGCGACACATTATACAGGTGGAGGGAAAGAGAGATGGAGTAGCGGCTGAGCTGCAGACTGGACACGTTGGAAGTGATCGTTCGATTCCTGGAATCCAACCACTGTAAGTCTGTGTAGAGGTAACGAGTCGCCCGACAGGTCAGATTGACGTAATCCCCCTCGATGGCTGCCCGGGGTTCGATGCTGAATTCCTCAGGTTGATCTAGTGTGATAAAGAAGAGACCGTGTCATCTGTCTCACATGCATGAATGGAGACACGTAACCTGCTGGACCAAGATCCTATTTTGAACAATAGTTTTGGACAAAAAAACTGCTCGTTGCAAGGCCAGGAATGTCAAATTTGCAGTTATTTCCTGTTTCATCAGTGTTAATTGGAAGCACGTTGCCGGTGGACAGCATTGCTGATGGCGCTCATGCACTCATCCAATACGAGAGAAGCTGAGTCTGGGCCCCAGGGGAACCAGACTGTGCTTGTTTATTCAGATTGCTGGAAAGCATTCTGTGTTCCGTAAGAGAGGACAGCTGTTATTACAATTCTGTCCTCTTTTCTCGCAGCATTCCATCATTCTCCGGCTTCCTCACCTCTGGAAGAGAGCACACCAATCCTCTGGGAATCCGCCCACGACGGGAGACTAATTTTTTTGGTACTTGGCATCCCCTCAATTAAAGGTTTACCTACATCCATCCCTCGTCCAACAAAAAGAAATCCTTCCCCCTTTGGGAAATGTGATTAACTCAACTTTTAAGCAAAGGTGATTCAGTTAGTCACAAAGTGAATTGTTCTCGTGCGCAGCGACAGCTCACCCTGACTGTTATTACATAAGTGTCTCAGTGGATATTCGTTTTGGGAACATTTGGAAAGGCTCAGATGCACATAAAAAAGTACATTCTCATAACAGAAGGGTCGCAGAGAAAGAGGAATGACCTGTGAGCACTGGAGCAGGAATGCAGTTATTCATAGCTGTTTTTAAACGCATGCCATTATAGCCCTCCATATGGCGCAGGACATGTTTGCCTCTCTTCCGCCCTGAAGCTGCTCAGCTACAGTGGAGGATGGTTTCAATTAATGCCCCCCTCTGGATTCTTTATTGCACAATACAATCTGCACATTCCTTTCTTTCTCTTGCAATTCATTACAGCGTGTACTGTACGTGAGGATCACTTAAAATAATCCAGAGCACTGTGCACTACGGCGCACTTTGCAGTTATTGCACTTAAACTCAGTACTTGCTTGTAGTTAAGGCTGTTAAATGTGTACAATTCAGCTGTCACATTCTGGTGACCTACTTACCATCGACATAGAAAGGGATTGTATGATAGCTGGAGCCGTGTGTATTGTTGGCCTGACAGGTGTATATTCCTGATCTGCTCGCATTTCCAATCACCAGGTGGCCAACCATCTATTTGGGATCAATAAGGCAGTTATTACTGATAGTTTAAAGGAAGATGAAACATGTTGAAAAAAAGAAAAGAAATGTAGATTTCCACTGTGGCTTAGACTATTATTGTGATTTATCCCTGGGGATTCAATCACCATCAGAGCAGTGGCTGTTGGCAGGCGGGTGAAGTGGCCTGAAACAAGCCCGCTCTGTTTTATGCTCTCCAGTACGTCACATTAATGAAAGGATACATCTGGAGCTTAAAACCCACCGAGCCTCCCTCAGACCTGTGCTATAGATCTAGTGCCGGGGCTCCACGTTCATTTCCTGAAAAGCACTTCTAATGCCAAACTTGATTTTGTCATCGCACCAGTAAAACATTTTAATGGCTCAAATAGACAAAATAATATGTGGGACCTGGCTGAGTGCCAGACTGCGTGGGGTTCTGTTTAGTGTTCATTGTGACATCTGTTTTTTGGGGGCAGTCAGCTACATCAAAGAGGGTGAATGATGTGGGTGTATTGTCTGGGTGTACGCTGGCCTGAACTTCCTGGGCTTGTAGGAGCTATTGTGTTGACTCTCAGACGCACAGCTGCAGCCACGGAACGACTCCAGCGTCCTCATATTCACAATGTTCACCATAAAAACATTCAGGCAGCGAAAGAATAAGTGTTAAAAGTTAAATCATAATGTCGGATTCATATTGCTGTGACATGTGTCAAAACACTGATTTAGCGGCCTTATGGTATTATGTTACAGCAATTACTCACCGTGATGTAACCCGAGCTCAAAAACATCATTTAAATGGTTACGCAGAGTGCCTAAGAGGTGACCTGACCAGACGCACTGTGACCTCTGTGCCCATGTCGTCCCCCTATGTTTTCCTTATATTATGACCCGGGCCAGTCTCCCTCTTCACTGGGCCTTGTGGGGAGCAACTCCCCTGACTATGTTCTTATTCACGGGCCAACACGATTTATGTGGGGTGACAGAGAGGAATTCACTTCCAACAAATCCCTCTTCTTTTAAACCACTGCTTGTTATCATTGACCCTTAGTCCGAACCCTCATAAAGCACCAGCGTTTGGCCACAAGAACCTGTAAATTAGTGGTGCCTCCCTATTTATGTCAGGAATATATTAGTTCTGATGTCCTGTGCAAATGAATTTACAGTTACTTGGTGAGCACAGATATGATTCTGAGTGTCTTTCCGTGCTTAATCAGAGAGCAGGAGCCAATAAATCACCAAGAAAACACAGGTGAACCAAACAGTTTGGATTAAGCATGATCACATTTTCTTTTCCTGTTGAAAACCTTCATGCCAATGAATTTGTGCCCTAATTTGACCCAGCCTGGTGTAATGGGTTTCTTAACATAATCCTATAGAAAGACTCGTGTGAGTCAGAGCAGGCCTGGTCTTAATTATAGGAGGGGTGAACAGCATTAGTAACACGTTCCCACAGGACATTTGCAAAGTATACAGATCCGTGGCATGCTTTGGGTTTGGGAAACACAACTTTTTTATGATAAAATCTATGCAATATATACAAGTAAAATAATATATGGTTACATAACAAAAGCACAATTCCAGCTGCCTCTAATGTCGACAGTGTATTTGCTCATCGTCACAGGTAATTGTGTAGAGAAGAATCTATAAAAGTCTGTGGTCTGCTCTTTGCACAACATGGCTTAAGCTTTTGTAGTGTTTATTCTGCTTAGCTCCAAGAGTTTCAACAGCGGGAAAGATTAACTGATGACAGAATAAAAGACATGTCATTGACAGGATGGAGCTGCAACAGCTTTATTTACAAGCACTGATGAGCTGTGTCTATCAGTTAACGGTGTAACGTTTCAGGAATGGCAGGAACGCTATGGTGAAGATCTCCTTATAGGAGGGCTGTTGTACCAAAAGGAAAACCAATGCAATTATGCTGGTGTGCTAGCACTTAAATCTACATTGCAAATGTACAGCGTTTCTTGAGATAGCATCTTCCTTTTCGAGATGTAGCGCATCATTTGCGTGAAACCAAGTGGTTTTCCCATATTTCCCTGGTTGCTTATTCCGAGGATAAATCAAGTCCTTTTAACTGCAGCAATGAAAAACTAAACTGATTTCTTCAAAAGGGACTGCTGAGGGCCTTTTCATGGGTTTTGGTCACAGTTACACAAGTCAAAACTAAAGCAGACAAAATGAATCGTTTCAGTGAAAAGAAGCGCTGCATCACTGCCAATAGGAGGAAAATTGTCAGGATTTATTGATTTCAGATGTTGAATGGCACTTTCAAGCCCCGGTCACAGGAGATTTCTACTCAAATCTGTCCCAGCTATTGACTGTTCTGTGGATCTCTAGAGATCTTATGGATCCAATTCTCATATAAATCCTACTGTTGAGTTGCTCATCGCTATTTGTCAACCCCATTTCACGGTGCACAAAGTTTGCTTCAAGTGCATCTGTTGTTTAAAAAACATGTGAAAAACAGCACAAACAGAGTTCAACCACGTACCTTGTTTTTGTCTTGAATGAGTTTAGGCTTGATGTTTATGCTCTTAATCAAGTTGTGGAGCTCATTTTGCTCTTGATCAACTTTGACCTCTGACCCCTGTTTGGGCGTAACGCAACTGCAGGACAGAGAAAGTGCAATGAAAGATGTAAATGATGTACATTTGTCAGACCCAAACAACACAAATGGAAAAAGCAGTCTTTCATGTTGCTTTAATCGGAGAGTCACATCCTGCTCAGACCACATGGTTACAATGTACGGTGTGCAATCCTACTGTAAAGCACTTATTCTGAAAGGGTGAGAGCATTTTTCAGACCCCTGGGCCTGATAAGGGTAGAGTCCAGGTCTAGACCAGCCTGTCTGGGTTATAAACCTACAGAAAGTCCTTGATTTGACCCCCACCCCTCAAACCCTTCACCGCCTGTGGTGGGGAACAATCAGCCTGATGAGAGGAGATGCAGAGGAGGAAACAGCAACAGCGACAGGAAGGGCTGTGCTGTGCGTCAACTCGTACAGGAAACCCCCCCGGGTTCTGGCCAGGGGAGATAAGGTTGATCCCAAGACCTTGGTGGTCAACAAGGGACAGCTGATAGCTTCTCAACCTGGTGATAAAGACACCCCCATATTTCTGCCCCGTACACTATCTGCCTCATTGCACATCTAACCTAGCAAGCTTCTCTCGATTTCTACACCCCCACACTACATGTGTCCCATCCCCTCTAAAGTCCGAGAGATTTAGATGAGATATGATCTTGAAGGGCAACATGTTGGATTTACAGTGACAGGTACTTTACAGGGTCAGGGCTGCATAAAACAAACATTTTGCACAATTGGCCTCCCACCAAGCTTTAGCTGTTCCCCTGTCTCATTAGCTGCCTGCCGCAGCCCCACCACTGTTCCTAGTGCCAGCCCTGATTATCTTTAGGCCTGCAGAAAGAGTGGCTTTGACCCACCTAACACTCTGCTATTATTTATCATAAATCTGGCATGTACAAGCAGTTTTTTTGAGATAATTAAAGGAGTAAAATGATGAATGCCGTGGTGGAAAAACACCATTGAACATTTCAGAGAATTCAGTCTCTTTCTTGTGCAGCCGTCCACAATGTTGTTTTTGCTAATGGTGGTGAGGCCTGATAACCCGAGGGTAATGGCCCATTGTTTCCCTGATCCTACGACTTGCGGGTCTCCTGCTGTCAATGAGGAGGCGGGATCTTGGGGAATGTTCATGTTGTTTGTAGGTTCACTACCAGGCCGGTATTCCTGCACAGTCTCTCTTACATTCAGCTCTGTTCGGCTTTGTAGCAGCACAGGGAATCCAAGATGAATATATTTCCCCTGTGTTTCCCCTTCAGTCTACGCAGCTTCTGACCACAAACCAGACTGCAGTTCTCTTAGGCTGCGTTTTCTTTGATTCATGTGTCATATTCTGGACCACATTCAGTTCAGTCAGTGTAGATCTGTTTTATGGAGGGATCCCCTGGCTGGACTGGCGGTTCTAAACCCTACACTTACCTACTTAGTTAGTTTACGCACTTATGAAAAGTTTTGAGGTGGAAATAAAGTTTTTGTACTCGCTGTGCAATTAAAATAAAGTCTTCTGGACAAGGATAAAAGAGCACCTTGAATCAAATCTTTTAATTGACTGGTGCTTAAACTGAACACACAGTGCACAACAGGTATCTGAGTGAGACATCACGCTTAATGCAGAACCACTACATTGTAGCCAGGGGCATGTAATTGATTCTGCATCAGATTATGCTGCGTATTGAGCTGAAATTTGTGCTTAAAATCAGGAAATCTTTCCCTTTGCTTTGCTTTTCTTCCAGATTGGAGAAACATGAAAGACCATAAAAGCAGAAAATCTAGTTTAAACAATCTGAAACTTGGAGCGTAGAGCGACAGTGACTCACTCTTTAACCGCAGGGTCTGAGAGACAAGGTTGCCAGAACCAAGTGATGTTTGGCAAGGGCCCCCCCAAAGCAGTGCAGGGTAGCGGATGCTGTATGCCACGCATGTAGGGCTGCATGTGCACGGTGGCGAGCTCCGCCTCTAAAATTTTTGGCTTCGCTGTGAGAGAGAAGTGCACAGAGACACAGACACACATACAGGGAGAGAGAGGGAAAAAAGAGATACGTTAGATCAACTATCCCAAACCCAGCCCGGCCCGCTGTGGAATCCCATAATGTCTTTATAATGAGGGGCGACAGTCATGATGGATAGCCATGAAAAAGGTGCTATTGACACCCGTTGTCCTTTAGACACTGTTTAGGAGAAGAATGGCAGGATGATTGGCTAGCCCGGGGCTGTAGGTCAGAGAACGACCCCTCTGTGGCCCATGCCCAGGTCAGTGAATCAACCATGTGTGCTGCAATCAACAGCAGACAAAGATCCTTGTGCCACCTCGGGAGGCAGTCCATATCATTCAGCCATTCCCTCCATGACACAGCTTCATCACACACACACACACACAGACACACACACATGGCACCACGTAGAACACATGTATAATCTGGAGCACTGTGACAGCTCTAAAAAACTGATGGACAGCGTTTCCTAATTGATACCAGGGATCTCTTGTCACTTTGTTTGTGTCTGTGTACTTTATTTTTTTGTCATTCCAATTAAATTAAAGTCCTGTGAAGCGGGACAGTCAAGGACCATAAATAAAGCTTACTCAAGCCAGAAGGGGGCAGATTTTTCCCCTTTTTGGCACGCTATTGGGATTCCTAGATAATGTTTAAAGACTGCAATGAAAACAGTCCCCCCCCACCCATGGTACGCCCGCAGTAACTGACTTCCACTTTTCTGTTATTAACAGACTTCATCCTAGTTAACACCTGACATGTTAAACATTTATAATCTCTATTTTTAACAGCTAAAAGTTCCCCTTAAATTGTCTTTATAACAATGTCAGTCAGTCATTGTTTTCCTCAAGCTGTATACATATTGTATGGAGCACGTTGTTTATATGAGCTGAACTGTATATATGCACATGGTGAGGATGCAAATAAATGCTGGGGTCTAGGGGGGGTCTGAAGCGGCCGGGGTCTGCGTGCAGAATACAGCCCGGGCCATTTACACACTGCGCCAAGCCCCTTCAAAAGAGCCCCAATAATCAACAACAGCTGCCCCTGCTACGTCAATCCAGCCCTGGAATCAACAAGCCCTCAAATTCCTCTCATACTAGAGCTGCTACCTGCCGTCCAGCGAGCTGTACCGAGAGCAGCCACAGTGCTGAGAAAGCCTCAGTCACCAGCCGATGCACTGATTCATTTCCTCAGGATCAGCAAGTCATTATCAAGTTTATGGCAAGAGCTTACTGTTGATTTCCAGAGTGTAGCTCAGATTCCTGGACAAGCCCTTCAGTTGGTTGCTGAGGCTTATGGTGAAGACCCCAGCGTGCTTCTGCTGCACATCTGGGATGATCAAGTTGAAACCAGACATATTGTAACAGGTGGAATTCTTCATGATAGGGACCCCATCCTTGTACCTGAAGATTGGAGGCATGGAAACGCTTCATTAACCGTGGATTATGAATATTAATTGATGAAAAGACGAAGAAATAGAGAAAGAAAAAAGTAATACAAACACATACTTTGCAGTTTTTATTTTGACTGTAGTCCATTACTTACCATGCTATCATGTCTGGGGGCGGCAGAGCGTTGACCTTGGGATCAAACTTTATCTTTGTACCTTCTAAGACGATAACTAAACTCGGCCTCTCTGGTCCATAGGATATGTTGAGGAATGGATGCTCTGGAACAAAAGATTAACAAAGACATTTGAATCCATGCAGGAGGAAAAAGGAGGTGAAAGTTATCATCATATCATAGCATCATTACATTTGATACAGTGATCATTGAGAACTTAAAGTAATAATCTCTTTTTCACCTAAATAATTGTCCTTTAAGTCGCTATCTATCACCAAATGAGGTAACATAATGGTGATTGAGTCTATGGCCCACTGATGAAAGCCTTTGCATTTGCAGTATATTGTATTTTTAAGGACCAGCTTTCTGTGGCGACAGAGAGGGTAGGCGGGGCTAAGCAGCTGCACTCCTCACAGGAGCTTTAAAGTGCTTTTTATGTTTGTGTATATAGTTGTATTTTTTATGCTTGTAATAAAGTAAAAAGCTGTTTTTAATCCATTTAAATCACACTCACCATAGACGGTGACCTTTGCTGAGGCGTTCCTATGTATAGAGGGTTCAAGCTCAGCTCTGCAGTGGTACATCCCATTATCCTCCATGGTAATGTTTGGCAGGAACAAAGCACTGCTCATCACAAGAACCTTAGCAGCATCGCTTTTGGTCTTGTTAATGTAATGTTTGTTTTCCTGAAAACAAAAGAGTTATCATAAATTAAACTTCTACAACCTTTGAGGGTCCCTTTAACATGCAGGGTCAACAGTAAATCCTTAACTTACTTTCCTCTTTGGAAAATTCCACGTGAACTTGATTCTTCCATTATAGGTGGTCTCACCAGTACAGTTTAGGAGGAGGGTGTCCCCAACCAACACTTTGATGCGCTCTCGGGTCACCTTCACCTTCTTAAGAACAGTAGCTGTAAATGGAGAAAAATAAGACACTGTTGAATCAAGGCAGGTTGAGGGTTCATTCTAACCAGATAAGACAGCAGATCAGAGACTGAGTAATCAGGCAAGTGATGTGCCCAGAAGACAGGAAAATCAACACAGACAGAGAACACACTCACTCTGTCTCATGGGGATGTACGTGGACGTAAGCTTCCGGCCGTTGACCCTTGTGTTACAGGTGAGCATATTAAACGAAGTTTTGGGGCCGTAGGGAATCTTGAATCCCACCTCTGGATCCCATAACATTTTTCTAACAATCTCCTCTGATAATTGTGGGACCTGCAATCAAGAGAGAAGAGCAGAGAGATTTTATCAGTGCAAACAGATATTTAGTGACACTTTTGATGTTGATTAAAGCTCACTGAGCCAGACTGAGTGAAGCGTAACGCTCTCAAATTCATTTAACGTGTAAGTCACGCTCCACTGGGCTCAGCTGGGGACAGCACACATTTGTGGGAGTGCAAGTCTTATAATTATTTTGTATTGTTTTGTGGAGTGTAACATATGAAAACATTTACGCAATGGAGCACAAAACTTTTTTTGGACTCTGAGGAGGATGTACGTGCGCCTCGTGTTTGTTCTCGTGCCAGGAGTTTGGGCTGGGAGAGGAGGCAAGGGAAGGGAAGGAAGGAAAGGGAGCAGGAAGGAGGAGTACCTTGGATTTGCCAATAGCAAGAAGGTCACACAACCACTGTCTGCGCTATCAGAGTCGGATGTGTTTGTCCACAAAGGCACAGTGTCACATGTAAGGCGAGGTACCACAAGCAGAGAGCTCTTCACCACTGACCCATCTTATTCTGCCATGTGATACTAAGTTTTATAACCCTAATAACGAGATTACCTGTTGTTTCCTGTGGCTGAACACACTATGTGCTGTTTTTTTTTTTTTTACGGCATTTCCTGATGTTGACTAAATTTAGTCTGAGGGTCTATTCTGAGAAAAAACACTCTTGGAACACCTTCCTGCTCTTAAAAGGAAGCAGACTGGATGACTCCCTCCGCTGCCAATGAGCTTCCCCCTGACATGCCACTGTCCCTGGTCTGTTTCTGTGTGCTCGACTGATTTAACACACGAAGGGTGTGAGAACCAGGGAGACGCCCTCTGCACAAAGGGGAAACCCTTTTTTCTCCAAGACGACAAATATTATGTGGTATTAATAGAAATCTTCCTTTCTCAGAAGTCGTAGTTTTAGAATCAGAATCAGCTCCATATACAAGCATTAAACATTAAACTAATATGTACAAGCCTACATGAGACGATACTGAAATATTAATTTTACATTCAAGCTTTTTGTCAGTATTTACAGTGAATAAAATTCAGTGTGCATTATGTATATATTGTAAGCTTTTTGCATTGTTCAATATCCTGCACACCTGTACAGTTTTTAATTACATATTTTTGAACATATTTTGTGTTATACGTATTGCTTTTTATATTTTGTATTCTTTTTATTTTTTATCTTATTTTATTTCTTATTTTTATTCTAGCTCTGTGTTAATTGTTCTGCACCAAAACCACCAAAACAAATTCCTTGTATGTGTAAACCTACTTGGCAATAAACCCCGATTCTGATTCTGATATTGTCGTCCCGACTGGTGTGATGCAATGATCGCATCGCTGCCGCCAAATGTCGATATTTTAATTTGACTAAAATCCAGCGCTGCCAATTTGAGTCACCGCATCATTGTTTATCTCAATTTGTGTCAAAATCTGTGAAACTGACACCCAATTGCAATTAATAATAAATTAATTCTGCACTTTACCTTTCTAGGGCCATTTTGTATTCTTCAGTTAATCAGATATTGTGATGTATCATTATATGATTGTCTTGTAATATCAATTATCGAGAATCGCTGTATCGTGATATTAAAAACGTTACACAGGCCAGTTGGCAGGTATGACACGCATTAATAATAATGAAAAAGATACAGTCGTCTTCGAGCTGATGATTTTGCTTTTACAGGTCATTTAGAGTCATCATAAACTGAGACTGTTTCATAACAAGTTTAAAACTCAGTAGGTTTGAACACATCGAGGAAGGAATGAACATAAGGAGGGTAAATGCCGTAAGTGTATGGCCTTACCCCTGACAGCGTTACAACTGTATAAGGAGAAGACGTCCTGCAGGGGACCACAAGGCTGGTCTCATGCCTGTAGATTCCCAGCATGTAAGGCGTCTGATGGGGCTCCACGAATGGTTCCTCGTCATCTGTGGGACAAAAAAACAAACACAAGATCTGAAATACAGGTCAGTCAGAAAACACATTTCAAATAAAAATGTGGCCTCTTCTATTTTTTTGTCTTTGGGTGAACCATGTCTGCTAGCTGCTCTGAAATAAAGCTGTTATGCTAGAGTTAAACTGTGAAATTGAATCAGGGCAATGTCAGGGCATCCAACACACAGAGATCAAATCTCAGATCAGTTCATTCCAACCGGATCAGGCAGCAGAGCGCAGATGGAGCTAACAGGCTAGTTGTGTGTTCCTCCTGGGCAGCCAGGCATCACACGGGCCGCTGTGGGAACTTCACAGAGACATAGATCGTCTGTGATTGGTCTGAGGTTGAGCAGCAGTGGTGTGATAAAGGAACACTTATCTTAAAGTGATCATTTAAATAAATGTCTGTTAAGTCACTATCTACGATTGAGCCTATGGCCCACTGATGAAAGATTACGGACTGGGTGTCTGTGGCCACATCTGCGGAAAAATTACATGCCGACTGTTTTAATAAAACCAAATATCTGAAGTGAAATAAGCTGATGTTGAATAAACACTCTCTTAATGTGTCCCAGCACAATCTCTATTTGAATGGTACTGTAAATGAGACTGGTGCCATGTGACGCTCAAGGGCCGACTAAGGAAAACAGTAGCCGGAGCAGGAAATCACACTCAATGACCAGGGCTTCCCGTGCAAACATGCTCACCCTTCCACCTCCAGGAGAAACCACACCACCAAAGAAACCACGTCCTCCCTCTGTCCCTCTCTTTCTGAGGAAATATGATGCGGCACTTGAGTCTAAATGCTTATGGACTTAGGTCAGCTTCCTGCTTATAAGGAATATCCTCATAGTCATGCATAGTCTGTTAAATCTGTCTTTTTTTTCCTTCCTTCCTTCTTTCTTTCGTTCAATCTGTCTTTTCTTCTGCTTTTCTTCAATTCTCGCCGACCACTTCAGTTCCTTTTTTTGCTTACATGGCTATCTTCCAGCTCTCGTATCGCTCTTGAAATATCTGACTGCCCATTAACCATTTCTTTCGGTGCATTAAGTGCCACTGTTTGTGGACTTAGTTCAACACCACACGACTTCACTGGTGACAGCCGATGACAATCACCCTGAGAAAAACATTCATTTATCAGGAGTCTTTCAAGACTTAAAAAAACCAAACAGTTAAATCCTAACAAAGAAAACGGAAAAGCTCTTATCTGCGTTCTAGTTTATGGAACAGTTCTCAGTGTTTCACATTACATTCAGTTTTTCTCAGGCTGGAAAACACTTCAATTTGAGAGTTAAGAATATAATTTTAGTGAGACTGTTCCTGCTGCATCCATTTACTGTATTTGATAAAAAGGACCTTTAATCTGAAGTGGTCCGAGAGCTTTGCAGGTCTCACCTTGAACGTAGACATAGGTGGAGTTGATGTGGTCCGAGTCTTTGGAGTACTGACACCTGTACCTCCCTGTGTCGATGACGGTCAAGTGTGTGACTGTCAGTTTGCTGCAGTGCGAGTGAGGGTGACCTCTGGAATCACACTGCTCCACCTTCACCCCCTCTGATGAGGTCGATCGTTTGGGATCAGGAAGAGTCCAGAGCAGCGGCTCGTGACCTCTGACAGGAGACAGACAGGGACGCTATTACATGAACCTGAGGATTATGCTGCTAAGTAGACTTTTGATAACTCAGGCTACTTTTTATAAAGGATTGTGACACTTTTTTTATATCATATATAATTCTTTACACAGTACCACATTCACGTTTCTTTGGATTTGACTTTACTGTTGAGCTGTTGCGAATAAAGCGCTGGATCCAAACCGTGGATCTATTTTAAGGGAATGTGTCACAGCTGGCGATGACCTCACAAGCTTTTACTTCAGGATGGCAGCGGCTGCCTCTCCCCCGGGGTCTTTTCTGACTTGATGTTCATTTTGAGTTTATTTTGAGTTAATCTCAACTTATCCGACGACTTGAACTTTCACATGGGAACATGTTTTTCTTGAATGATTTGCTCAGCTAACACATTCTTTCCACACAGCTTCCATTTAAAAACTCTCATTAAAGAGATCCCAGAGGAACATCAAACATGTCTCGCATACCACTGACTCTGCCTGCAGAATTTCGGGTCATGTAACCTCCAGCTCTGATCCAGTGTCAGAAAACAAGACAGTTCAGTATGGGCCAGGAGTTATAGCATATGGCCTTGTAGGGAAGCATTACATTAGATAGACATGAGTTCCTGAACATTCCTTGCAGTCCTAAAAAATTATGCAAGCCTTATTCTTGACAAATTCTTAACAAATGTGAATGCAGCACACTTGGGTCCCAGTATTCCCATTCCTGTTAAGGATTGTCCCAGCTTCTTAGCAAAGGTCCTGAGGCCCAGGCACATCCAGTCTATTCCCTCCTCCGACTTTCTTTCAATTTAATGAGAGCAGAGTCTAAACTTAATGGCTGTAGTGAGAGCCCAGAAACAGACTTTTCTCTTCCTGACTGACCTCTGATAACTGACCAATAAAAAGAAAGAAATTTCAGCTCATAATGTGCTACAAGAGATATCAGGGACAACATGAGCAGTCATCTCCATGGCTGGGCCTGTCTGCTTTTAAACTGCAGTGTACCAAGGACAGGCTGAACAACACGTTTTCAGATTGGCAGGTTTGAGACGTCACAAACCTAAGGAGCCAATCCCGTTAATGGACGGGGTGACGTTATGCATATCATTATGTGCAACCTATGGCAACCACTTCGGCGATGCGCGAGCCAGCTGTAACCGTCATCGGAATTTTTGCAAACTCACTACTGAATACTAACGTGAACGTTGCTACTACTAATCACTACATTTCAAGCTAGGATATTGGAAATTAGCATAGTGGGCGGGGACTATGCAGATAATTAAACGTATTTTGCAGAAAAAGCATATCAGGCACAATTTAATATTTCAAGCAGAGCGATTTATTTGTCTTAAACAAAAGTGGTGGAGTGAGAATTTTCTTCTGAAATGTAGTCAAGTAGAATAATTAAACTTACTGAAAATACCTAAATAAAGGACAAATAAATTAAACTAAAATGTGTACAGTAGATTATGTTGAATTAATAAGTTGTTTTGGATCAATTAGCATTCATATATGTGTTTCATTGCTCACCTGCATATGAGGTTTAGCGACTCATCCTTTTGAAGTATGAGGGGTCTGTCAGTGGGCAGAATCTTAGGCGAGTGATCTCTCTCAAAATGTCCTGTTGAACAGACACACACACACACACACACACACACACACACAGAAAGAGAGAACTTAGACAGGCTAAAAAAGAAAACCCTACATATTTACAGCATCTCATTAACAGTGTTTATCAGTCACTAACAACACCAAACAACATAATGGAAACATTGCAGGACAATCCCAGGAATCAGAATCACTTCTGTTCTGTGCATGTGGGTTCACTTTGTGCTCATCTGCTCCTGCCCCTTATGCAAGTGATTGTCCGCTGTGAGAGCACTGGGGGTGTTTCCGGTGCGGGGAGGGCAGGTTCTTGAATGAATAGTGGTCTGGGATGAGCAGAAAGAAAGAGAGAAAGTGGAATAAAAGAAAGCAGACAACATGGGGAGCAGCTGCGCCACTTAGCCAGAGAGGTCAACCCAGTCAGAATCACAGAGAACCGAGTCAGATGACTGTGTTTGCGTGCATTTCCCCTCAATCTACCTCCTTAAATGGGTGCTCCCTTCCTCTCCTTTAGGAGGAAGAAGTTTTTTCATCATATCGACCTTGTACTCTTACTATTATTACATAATGCCGGGGGAAAATATGAGGTGGAGATGTTTGACTCAAAGGTGGCCTACACTTGGTGTACAGCCAGCGGTATCTGCTGAGAGGTCTCTCTCAGAGACCAACATAGGAAACACTGTGAGGTGTCACAGTCACTGTGATTTCCTTCTTTTCACTGAGCTCCCTGCACAGCTTGTCACTGTGGTCAGAAAACAACTTCATTAAGTCAAGTCTCCATGTGACGTCTGCAGGGAAACCTTTATTCATACAACATCAAGATCGACAATAGAGTTACACATCAGCCTAAAACCAAGCAGACATGCTGACACACCATGTATAAATGTGCATGCACAAGGAAACCCCATACACACATGCACCTGCACCTACAAATGCAAACACATATGAGCACAGCACACACACATATAGCTAGTGTTTGTCTATTATTCAGTACAGCTGTTGGGCTCAGAATGAGCTGACGGTGCCAGTGTTGGCAGTGGCACTCAATATCGACTTCCTCAAAAAACATTAGAACCCTCATTGTTTTATTGTCCAAGGTTATTCAGAGGGGAGGGATGTGGCTCATTCTCTTTCATGCTGTGCTACCACGTGCTTCAGCTCTATATTAGATTAATAAAAATATATTAGATTAATAAAAAACAAGGTTACTGACCTTGATTAAAAGCCAGGGAATCTACAATTCACAAATTATCAACCATCTGTCTTGGACCTCTCCTTAGCCATCACAAAGAAGGTTTCAATTTGTGTTCTTGCATCATGAATTAGTATTTTGACTTATGTCCCGATACAAAAGCAACACTTCATATGAACGCTGACATCTGCTGGCACACAAAACATCAATAAAAGCAACGGAAAACATCCCCCTGACCTTGAATTGCACTGGCAGGCAGCTCATCTCTTAAAACTGGGCAATTTTTCCCCTGTTCTCCTCGGTAACACATTACAGATGGATGAATCAGCAGGGGCCCCCAGCAGCCCGCTTGAAGAGGGAAAAAAAAGCGGTTGTCTCTTTACACCAACACCTTCGGAACTCCCACCTGCCCCAGTGCCTGCCCAACGCTGACCTCAGCAAGCGTCCAGACACCCCTTAACCCCCCGCAACAGCTGTGTGCTGCATTCCTCCAGCAGAGAGCCTGAAAAATGCCAGAAATTGTGCTTATTGTGTTCAAAGAGCTCTGAAGCTGGTTCTCATTAAGAGGCATTAAGAAGAGGACAGGCATGGAACAAACAGAGTCCTGTAGAGAGAGAGAGAGGGACTCCTGGTTCAGTCTCTCAGTCAAGCGTTGTTGGGGTCTTCAGGCAGTGGCACAGCATCAACATAATAACGGACAGAGGGCCAGGTTGACTAAGATTAGACCAGGATGATCACATTTATACTTCCTTGTCCTCAGCTGGCGCAGAAGGGAAGTAACACAGGATTTAGTGTTTGGAAAACATTTGTGGTAGGTTTACGACCAGTCAGGAACGGAGATGTTGGATTCTAAAATGTTTGTGGTCAAGACAAAAATACTATTCAAATATTTAGTCTGAAAGAAAGGACAAATAATGAAAGACTTTGTTTCTATTAGTCTTAAGTCAAAGGTACAGCAATTGAACTTGGTGCTGACGCAAAACTATGTTAAGATGAACTGAGAAGAGTCATTAAGAATAAAGAGTCAGTTAAGTTAAGTGTTTTTACTGTTGTTTGTGCTTTTTTGATTGTTTCTTTTTTATGTTTTTATGGACTTTTTTTTGACACTTTTACTCTTGTGACGCATTTTGTGACCTTTCTCTTTATCAGGTGCTTTAATAATATGGAACTGGGGCTGGTCGCTGGAGAGGTGTCAGTTCCTCTCCTGGGCACTGTCGAGGTGCCCTTGAGCAAGGCACCGAATCCCCCAACTGCTATAGCTAAAGAAGGAGCTTTTTGCTATTGGCATGCTATTGTTTATTTCCGCTTTCCAAAACTTGAAACTGGCGCCTGGCGTTGTATACTGCAAAATACATTTGAACAGCTCCGTTCTACCGCCGAACGCAGTACTATGCAGTATGTAGTATGTGGTATATAATATATAGTATGTAGTATTTAGTATGTGATTTCAAACACAGCATGTCTTCTCTTCTTCTAAATAAATTTGATTTAATTTACTTTAATATAAAACTTGTCTTGGTACTATTTTCTAGTAATTCTGGACTGCAGCTATCTGTTCATCTATCACTTAGGGCTGAGGACACAACAAACTGTTACAAAGAAATGTGTAAAAAAACTAAATGCTAAGAAAATACGAGGAAAGGATGTGACTGGTTGGCCTTAACTGTTGGCAAATGTCACCAACCTACAGCATGAAACTGGCTCAAGTTTGATGTTGCGAAATAAAAACCACTCTTACTGTACGAGATGACTGTACTGTCCCTGAATTAAAGGGGAAGCCCTTTGAGAGCGTTGAAATAATGTGCGGAAATTCACTTCTCTTTGACAGAGAGAGCACTTCTCCTCCCCACGCTTCCCTTGCTGTCACGAAACGGCAAGACTTTCATGAGTGTCATGGGCAGAAAGCTTTTTTGGGTGTTTTTCAAGGCAAAAGTAACAATGCAGCATCGTAATTCCCCCGTTGAGAGTGACTTACTGTTCAACAACAGAGCCATGGCGACAGAAGCAAAACAGTGGCTAATAGTCACTTATCTGTCCGGCCACGGAGGGGAGATAAAGGGATGGCACGCAACCTGTCGAGCCTGGTCTAATAAGTATAAGAAACCAATGAAGTTGAATCATTCATTTGTTTACAGATACTGTCACTCTTCTGCCTTTTAAAAACTTGAGTGAAAAGCAAAGATAAGCACACTGAATAACTTCATTTCCTCAGTGTGTTTGTGTCGAACCCTGGCAGGACCGCTTCGGCACCCTGCAGCAAGTGTTTTGTGCCAGTGTCATTTCATGGTAAGCCGACTTGAGGTCGGGATTTCCAAGACAAACAAAGAGAAAAATTACAAAAGGCTCAACATGTGATAAGACCAGGGACAGGACCACCTGCCAAAATAAGTAGCGGCTCCCATTACTGTAGCCGTGTTACGTGCTCAGTGCGTCAAAGAGCATTCTCTGATACACAAAGCCGTCCTGAAACTTCCCCACTTTGCCAACTGCAAGGTTAAGACAACAGTTAGGGAGAGTGGCTTTTTTATTGGCCGTATATTAGTCTTTGGAGATTTGGACGCAATATGCCCCAGACTTCTCTTAAAAAAGCAAAATAAAGGAACATCTGGCCATGATGGGTGGCCACTCTAGGTTATATAAAGTTGAGAAGAGCCAACAAACAGGAATCTCATACATGAGGGTCCAAAGTTGTAACCCAGAGGATTCCTGCTCCATAATGTACGATTAAGACGAGTAGGCAGACAGAAGCTCCTTGAAATTGAAATCCCATGCAGGATTCAAAGAAAATATATTGCTGGCTCAGGATGGATATTCCTAGTATGGACCAGATGCTGCCATCACCCTATAAGAACAGCTACACGGAGCAATTTGTTAAGTGAAATATCCCTGTGTAAGGGGACGGCTTTCTCTGCTTTATTGGTAAGACTCACAATCCAGGTGAGTGTGTGTGTGTGTGTGTGTGTTTTCTAATGCGGCCAAGGACCCAGACGTACCGCCCGTGAGCAATGAGCCCCCAAAGCACTCGTTTGACCTCTCATCACTCCCATTTTCCACTCCGTCTCAGGTGTCCCAGCAGGACGGACAAAATGACTCCAAAACGAATCAGGCACAACATCAACTCACTCTGTCAGAATGACGGCTTACAAAAATAACACAGTGCTCACAGAAGGAAATAAAAGTTGTCTGACCAATAGAACAAAATGTAGATTAAAAGGATCGAGGATGGAACTGAATCGTCCCTATAATCATCAGCACTTTGCCTTACATGTTTATCCAGGAGTTAGCCTGTGCTCTCAGACACCACAGACTAAAACAAAGTGAATCTACACAGAGACCAACAACAGCTTTGAAATCCACATTTCTTTTAAACAACTTTTCCATGCGTAACGCACGGCAAATAAAAATGCAGTAGTCTTGAAGTAATTAACCCTTCCGCAGACCTATTTTCTGAAGCATCATGTTGCAGAAAGCTGCAAGAACATCCTCAGTCTGAGCTTTTATGCCTCATTTAAAACAGTGTCAAAAGGTCAAACAGCAACACACTTGACCTGTGCTTATTTCTGAAAAAGAAGCAGCTAAAAGTGAAACATTACCAAGTCAACACAAAAAGGTCAGACGATCTTTTAGACACCATGTTTACCCTTTTCCTCTCCATCACTGAGAGCACTAACAGTGATAAAAAGACTGTTAAAATGAGATCAAGCCTCCTTTATTTCCTCTCTGTGATAGAATTATAGCCTCAATATGTTGACTTGACATATTTTGGTGGTTTATCGTGAATCATTGTTTCTCGCCATCTCCGTGCTCTATTTTTCCACACCTCAGCATGAATAGACAGAAGCTGATGCACCACCAATAACTAATGGCTCTACCAGTCAGCAACTCCCGTGCAGAAACAATACCCTCCTTTCCTCCCATCCATTGTCTCGTGGATGGAGTTTGACACGGCTCAAAACGAGCGCAAGGAGCTCCGAGAAAAAATCCTTGCACAGGTAGCGTGTCACATTTCCGTGACCTTTGCTATGCCAGAACAATTCCAGGCTGCCTCTTGCCCCGGCATCCGCTTCCTCCTTGTGTCTTTCCCACGCTTTGTGTGTGGACAGTGAAGGAAATCTACTCAAACACATTGTTGACGAAGCTGAAGTGAAGAGTATTTCCTCTGTTTGGATGGGCTGTTTATTTGGAATATCATGAGGAAGAACTACTGTGTATCTCATTGACACACACGACCTGGCACAAGGTGGAGGAACATCCACCTTTTATACTCTTGTCTTGTTTTATTGTGGCATGACAGTGAGACAATGAAGCTGATTGTTCTGTCAGAAGAAAAATACATTCTCTTCCCAGAATGTTTAGTCCTGTTCGCTCACTTAAAACAATTGCTGGAATAAACTGTTTTCATAATATAGAGCAAAAGGCTGATTTTTCAAAATCTCCAGAACGTCTAAGAAAACTAATCCAAAACAACCAAATACATTTGCATCAATAAAAGCTTTCACATATTGAAATATAAAGTCTGTCCATCTGTTTTAATTATCTGTCAGAGACAACACATTTTATTAATGTGTTAATATTCTGCTAATAAGAACCGGACAAGACTACCTCTAGCGGTAGATGTGAGTATTGCAGCTTCTAAAGACAGACTTTAACTGTTCACACATAATTGTTTAAAAAACATCCGTACTGAATGAGTCATATCAATACACAATAAAAATCATACGCAAAAGTTGTAATCAGAAGAAAAATGGCAAAACAAATTACCTCTGATTTACAGCTGAATTAAACAAGTATTAAAAGTTGAACAAAAAGAAGCCACTTTCTAGTTTGTCTAATTACTGACACTGTCAAAAAACACACATTTACTCGATCACTCAAACGAATCAAACAAACAGTGCGATGGTAAATGTATGCTCGTTCATGCATCAAACTCTACTACGCGTAAATAACTGATGTGCGCACGCATGAATGACTTCTTACCATTTGTGAGTGATGAACAGCACACGATGACAGCGAGCAATTTGAAGCCGTCGGATGAGACCATCCTGCCAACTCTTCAGCCAAATCCAAACCGTATGAGAGGAAAAGCAGCAGAGTCCCTGGAAGAGGCTTGTAATCCCGACTGAGAAGTTTCTACTCAAAGCGAGTAAATAAAAAAAAGTCTTATTTTTCAGAAGAAACACGCGTTGTTAATCCAGAAAGCCCTCAGGTGTGCATGCAAACAGCGGCAGTGATTCTCCCGTATCCCATGACGCGTTTCACAGGGGAGCTCTCCTGCGCAGCTCCAACTCCTGATCCCGCAGTGAGGAGACGGATGTACCGCTGTATCCTCGGGGCAGGTGCTCTCAAACAAAAAAAAAGTTAGATTAAATAAAACGAAAGATAAAAGTAAAAGATGAGCGAGTTTAATATGAGGAACGAAGTGGTGTCTGGTATAGCGCCCACAAAAGCAAGTTCAATCAGCTCCTGCGTGTAACGCGCGCCTTGTACTCTCTCTCCTCCCTCCAGTCTCCTCTGTGCAACACTTACAGTCCATGCGTGAGGCACGTTTTATGGAGACAGGAAGGACGCGACGTCACTATTTTGGGAGGACAAACTCTCTTCTTCGGGCTACTGAAAGGGAGGGAGGGGGGTCACTTACCGGCAAAAAAAAAAAAAGGATTTGGCACATCTATAGTTATCTTGCACATTTATGTCCGGCTGGCATGATGGGTTGAAATGGTACAGGGTTAAAGTTATACCATGAGAAGATGCAACAGGAATCACTGTAATTACATTAAATTTACCTCAATATTATTGCAATTGTAGTTAAAAAAAACGGTTTATATAGCATGTCTGATAAAGTAATGCCATTAATGATATCACTTCACTGATCGGTGGTCAGAGTACATCTCCAACTAGTTCTATTAAGTTAATAAAAAGGTTGATCATTAAACAGACCTTTGTGTGTACTTGCCTTTGATAAGATCAGACTACAGTGCAACAAAGGTTAAAGGTAAGAGGAGTTATCTTTTCTCAATAGGAAAAGGGGATAAAACGTAAACACTCATTGTGATATCTGATCAAATCTATCTGCCCAAGGGTTAAGAATAATCACTTGCTGGATTTATTTTTAACTTTAGAAACAGGATACGCTGCTTTTTATATCAATGTCAATAACCCTCTTTTGTCCAGCAGAACCCTGCCGTGTGTGGATGTGCCGCAGACTGTTTTCTTTTATCACCACAACAATCACTCTGCTGCTGCAGGTCACAGTAGCAGGCATTGTAAATAAGAACATCCTGGCCTCACCTTTCCGTCCACGTCAGGACCGAGCGGCCACCATCTTGAGGACTGTGTCTTAAGTGGTGTGATGTCTTGGTGAAATGTGATGAGCGCCACTCTTTAGCTGTAAAATAGAGAGATGGATCATGAGAATATGGGAAACAAGTAATAAAATCCTGAGTCATTTTGCTATCTGGGATTTTGAGACCAAACCGTCACAGCTGAAGAATTCAAAGTTTTCAAAGACTTTCAGTATTTCAGATCACTGTTATCAGTATTTTAAGTTGTGTATCTTTTCATGAAATCCCTCAAGAAAATCACAAAGTCCATATTTGGTTGGGTAAGAGCAAACGCAAAACTTGCTCTTATCAATGGTTTATCCCAAAAAAGGAGACATAATATTCCTATGTGTTGGGTTATATGCTTCTTTGACAAAGATTATAGCTGTGCTGTATACTGTACATATAAGAGGTGAGCTTTGGAAGTAACTGCCACATACATTTCTTTAACGTGCGTTTAAGTCTGTAAAGGAGACATTCCCATCGGGCCGAGGGGGCAGCAGATAAGTCTCCAGATGAACAATTGCTGGAAGTTGCTCGCTGAGAGGGGAGGATTTAAAGTGTTTTATTTTAGAACCTGGTGTTCAAAACACACTATGGGGGACTGACTGCTTTTACACACACAGCATGCACTCTTCCTTTTGCACCAACAGCAAAGTCTTCTTGGTAAATGAACCAGTAGAAATAAACTCTTTCTTCAGCAGTGGAGTGGAGCAGGTCTGACTGCCTGCCCTGGTCAGCCTGGAGTGCAAACAATGCCACAGTCTCCAGACCCCATTCACACTGCAGCTTAAAGGCAGGACATATAATGTAAGATTTTTAATCTACAATATTTACAAAAACATTTGTTGCGTGACAGCAATACTTTAATTAGTACATTTTCACGCCAGGGTCATGGGTAGAAAATCTGCACAAAAAAATCATGCATGATATTTGACATACAGAGAGAAAATCATCAATTTAAAATTAATAAAATAAAAAAAATACATATTTGGAAATGAAATGAATATAATTAGCAAAAGAAGCTGTCAAATTCAAGGTTACTTTAATGACCCTGTTAAGAACAACAGCTCTTAACAGAGTAAATGTGTCTGCTTTGATTACCTGGCTGAATAAAAATAGTGGACTGGTATTATCAAGTCGTAGAGCACAAGATATACAAAAGCTGCAGTACAATGAATTGTAACTAAGTAATTTGTTTTCCTCCAGCAGAGATAGAAAATATGAAATAGACACTTTAGTTTATGTTTGTTTGGCTGTGCATTAACTATGTATGTAGGTACTTGAGTTGGTTTCCGCCCAGTTGGGCTTCTTTTGATTACCTTGGGCTGGGGAAAATAGCATTGGGCTGGTAGATGGATTTTGGCTGCTTCTGGTAACATTTGGCGGGGTTTTGAACACCAAACATTTTATGCTGGTCATTTTATGGTCAAAAACAACAATTTAATTGTTTCCACTCACTTACTGTTTACCCATTTGATTGACATGAGTTGTATTCAATTGTATGAATAAGGGAGGTCCTATTTATTTTCACGTCATAATCAAGGCATATTCATTTATTTATATTTTTATTTAACTATGTTTGATTTTGGATTTCATTCCTCCATAATCCTATAGTTTTGAAATACGTTGGATTTTGGTGTTTTAGTTATTGCTCACATTTCATGGCAGTATTTGATCACTTTATTGTGGTTTTGCCACGATGCCAGGGGTGCATTTTGCAATTTGTATTGTTGCTTGTCTAACTGCACTCTTTTTCGGTTGTGATAGCATATTTGTCTAACATTTTATCTTTTTTATTTGATGCAGATATGAAGCTTTGTGTGCTTATGATCTGTTTTCAATTGCGTATGTAATGGTTTTAACGGTTTTACATGGGTTTCTGGCAAGGTTATGATTTGGGCTGTTTTTTATTGAATTGGGCTGGTTTTGAGTTGTAATTGGGCTGGAAACTGTCAATCTGGTCTGGCAACACTGGGCGCATTCCAGTAAGTAAGGTTACTGGCATGTAGTGCACCCATAATAAGGGCTATTTTCAGCAGTAAAATGCTAGCTAAGATTCAGGCTAAATAAGCTAGAAAATTCTAAGTTGTCAAATATTGCTAGAACTTAAACTTAACTTAATGAAATTCAACAATAAGAAACTCTCTGCTAAATATTAGCCAGTCTAAGTGTAAATATAAACTATGACGGCACAAAAGTCTTTATGGTTAACACTTAACACAAACTTTGATACGTTACCTTAGAGCTCTTCCCTTCCTGGACGTTTCGCGGGCATTTGTGCATGCTGTCAATCAAACAAGAGGCGCGCGCGCGTCGGTGACGAGCTAGCCTGATGCTATTTTCACTGGTAAAGTCTTCAACATGGAGCCGTTTGTTTCCGTTGTGAAATGTAAGTAAATATCCTTTTTGCTTGGTCTAACTACTATCTGTTATATCAAGTGGTGACTCTTTTGGCTACGAATTGCAGTTGCAAGTTCCTGAAGTTAGCAAATGTTACTACATTTCAAACTAGCTCAGTTTCTGACTTGTTTACATGCTAAGGTTTCAGTTAGCCTTTTCTTTAATTTTTCCTTTAACATCCTCTCTCCACAAGGAAGAAAAGTAGGGTTTTTGTCATAACAGATTACAACAGTAAACAGTAAAATGTACTTTATTATTATGGTAGCTAGCAAACAGTTTTTGACCAAATTCCTAAAATATTTTAAGTAACACCAGCACTTACTTTACCTGAAAGGAAGGCATGACCAAATACACTAGCGCAATATTATTAGATAAAATATAATGGAAAACTTCCACAAGAGAGAAATTAAAAATGAAATGACCATTCTCAACTGAGTTTTTTTTTTTTTTTTATCTACTGACTTTCCTAACAAGGGATAACTGTTTCTAAAACAATTCATCAAGGATAATTGTTCATGTTATTTATTTGCAATATTTGGGGGTATGTCAACAACCAGAGAGGGAAGTGATGAGTTAGCAAGTATGTTCTTTTGTCTCTAATGGTGAAATGAAGATTGCTGTTGTGGGTAAAACAATGTTTTGATATGTGGTGTCCCCCGTCAAACATCACTAACCACTTGCGTAGACGACGCGTCAGCCGTTGCCTTGTTTCTTTCCTGTCAAACATCTTGACAACAGCTTGTGTTGATGTGCCTGTGGTAATACACAGGTCTTACAGAGAGGCTGCAGCAAACACAGCAGACAAATTATGATGAGGTGATAGAGAAACTCTTCTCTGACGTGTCTGGCCTGGAGGATTTCCCCCAAATACCAGATCCACAGGTAGATAAAAGTGTGTGAGGCACTCTTGTAAGGCAGCGCTCAATCTAGTACAAAAACAAAGACAGTGTTTTTTCTAGTATAACATTTGCTCAGCTTTATCTGGCCAACAAGTTGCATTGTTTTCTTTTTTCTTTCTTCCATTTCAGCTTGAGGAGTGTGCCATCCAGCTGTGGAACTGGGCCGTCACTAAGAATGTGGGCACCACTATAAGTAAAACTCAGAAAGCCAAAGGTACACTGCTAGTCAAAGTTTATTTACATTATCATTTTACCGTTAATCCTGACCCTTAAAATCACAGACATGTCATCTGACAAGGTGACACAATGTTGGACTTTAAAGCAGGGGTAGTCACTATCGTGTCACCATCTTCACAGTGCGTCATGTTGCATGCAGTCTGCTGTACTGCTGTGAGCCTGAGAATCCAACAGAGGGCGTCATCCGCAAGCAGATCCTGGTAAGCAAAACTCAACGCTCCCTCTTTGAGTTCTCAACATTTCAGGAGGACAAGTTTTGTTTGTCAGTGTCTAATCTTTACAGATGGCCAGCAAAACAGGAAGAACCTGGCTTGACTGCAAAAATCCCCAGATGGCAGATAACTTCTTAAGGCTTGCTGTCAAGGTGACATAAAATGAGAGCTCAAACAGAAATATGGTGTTTACATATAATTTGACATACAATTTCCCTAGGGCCTGGAAACCCTCTATGGCCATCTAACATCCAGAGGTGACGGGAAGGGTGACATCACTTTATCAAAGGGAGATGTAGAGAAGGATCTGCTTCGAGTTCTCTCATTCCAGGCAGAATCGGTGAGCTGTGGCGCATGTGATGTTCAACACCTTCAATGTGAATATTTGTTCTTGTGATATTTGGCAGCTGAGGAAGTGCTATTCTGACAGACTTGCAGTGTGAAGTGTGAGACAGCTAAAATGTGAACTGAGAAACAATGAGAGGGGGAAATCTCATTCTTTGCTCGTTGGGAATGTTATATTGTTTGTGCACATTTAAAAGGAAGCTCAAGTCTCTTCTCTGCAGGCCATAATTCAAGGCAACAACCATGAAGCTGTGGCATACATGCAGCGCTGCAAAGACATGCTGCTGCGGCTACCAAAAGATGTAAAAAAAATCCCTCTTTTGTCACTATGAGAAAAATATATATTGTTGTTTCACATTTACAGTACATATTGCTAGAGAAAATGTGGAGGATGATAACTGTTAAAATATTTTTACAATGCAGACTGCATATCTCTCCCTTATGTGCTACAACTTTGGAGTAGACACTTACAATCTGAGAACGTTTGAGGACAGTGCATTTTGGCTGAGGTAAATAAATGTTTAAATATGTCCTACAGTTCTACAGAAGAGTGCTGAGAAACAATGTAGTGGTAAAGGGATTTTCTTTTGCTTCTTTTTCAGCCAAAGCTATGACATTGGGAAAATGAATGTGAAATACGCCCCAGGATCTGAAGTCCAGGTAAAACAGGGTGATTCAAAGTTTGGTTCAAGCAATGGGTTCAAATTGTTTTATAACTGTCTTCGGTTTCCACCACATTAGGCCAAAGTTTTGAGGCTCCTCGCCACTGTTTATCTGGAGTGGGACTGTCAGAGGTTTCAAGAGAAGGCTCTTAATGCTGTCAGCTTAGCTAACAAGGTAAGATATGAGAAATCATTATTACGCTGTAATCTGCACATGCATTTTGAAGCATGAACTAAATCGCAAACAAAATCGCAGATGCACTGTAACTAATGGCAATTTGCAATTTGACAGGAATGTGTGTGCGCATCTGGGCTGTACTTAAAGATCAGAATACTTCTGAGATGTGGGGCCACAGACGATCATATCAGAGCAGGTTAGTCATTACCTGATCTCATTAATTTATTTATACAAAACCTCATTAACACAGGCAGCAGTAGGGTGTCAGTGGCTGAGAGGTTAGAGAAGTAGATCAAAGAGAGAATGCTGCTAGTTAGAGTATCTGAAGCTAATGGAGATAAAGTGGATTTGTAAAACAAATTAAACTGATTACTTTTATTGCTCCAGAAGTATTAAAGTGTCTACAGTGAAAAACTGTCTACAGAAACTACTGCTCAGGCTTTTAGAGTCAGGTCAGGTCTTTCAGTAGAGCTGCTCAGTCTCCAACAGAAGAAGATTGTACTTGTATCCAGACCCTTTTCTCTGTGTCATTGGGTTAAGGTTTTTGGGAGGTTAGATGCTCATTTTAAAGCAGATCACACAAATATGTTTTAAGGGCTTCCTGAGATGCTGGAAGCTAAGGTTCCTCTTGACGTGTGTCTGAGCACAGTGAAACTACTCATGACTGAAGACAGGTAAAAACGTACTGTTTGTATAAATGCATAAGACAGAAAGCAGAATGGACTGCCCTGATATACTGGCTGACTCTGAATAATATCCATTTTGATTTTTGCAGAGAAGTGCTGGCATTTGAGTATTTGAAGCGTGTGTGTCAGCACTTCGAGTCGGCCCCTGACCTGGGAACTGCTCTTGTCTTGCACATTGAGCTGCTGCTGCAGAGAGGCAAGGAGCTGTTGGGAAAACAGAAGATAGAGGATATTATAACCGGTACTTTTGTATAACAGAATAAGCCTGATGAATTTTATAGAAATGTTGAAAAATGCACTGTAGAGTTGCTTCTGTATAAGTGTTAACAGTTTTCACTCCCACACAGGCCACTATACAGGAAAACAGCTGACTCCGCAGGCCCTCACAAGTCTTCATATCATGCTGTGGGATAAAGCTTCCAAACACTTTGAGGTATGCCAAACACAGCCTTGTTTATCCTCAATGCAGAAGATTTTTTTTTATTTACATGTATGTAGTTATCAGCATTTGATTAGCACTGTAGCTGGTGAGCAGCTGCTGACCCATCTTACCTATGCCAACTGTGCATATTTTCTCTGTGTTAGTTTGGTTAGCTTTGGGTCCTATGGTTTCCTTAAAAGACATATATCCCACATGTATACTCCTACGCTGCTTTTGAACTAGGAAATGGCCTCACAAGTGCTATGTTTAATTTCTACACACGAATAAATAAAGTTTACCGTCATGTACCGTCTTTCTGTCCAGGCCGGGAACTATTCTGAGGCTCTTCAGTGGTATAACTACTCCCTGAGTTTCTTTAAGGGCGGTCAAATGGAGCCCAATTTAGCCAAACTGCAGAGAAACAGAGCTTCCTGTTTCCTGCAACTTAAGCAGCTGGAGAAGGTGAGACAACTTGAGCCGCAGCAGAAAGTTGGTGAAATAAATATCACAACTCAGCAGGTGGTTTGTCTTTGTCAGCAGCCACAATGGGATATGCTCCTGCCACATTTTCTGTGTAATATATGTTGACATATATTTTTGAAAATGTGTTATCAGGCCAAAGATGCGGTAAAAGAAGCAGAGAGATGTGACCCTGACAACATTTTCACTCAGTTCAGTGTGTACAAGATTGCAGTGCAGGAGAGCAACGTGGAGAAAGGTGATGATGCACACACAGTAAAAGCATGTGTGGTAGGAGTGTTTTCATCTTCAGCTTATTGTCTGCGGTGACGAGGCTGTTTATTTGTACCAGCTGCAGAAGCAGTGAATGCATTGGGACGTCTGTCGAAGTGTCCTGTGACCAGCGAGGACAGACTGCTGGTATCTGAGAACGCTGCTTTCAATCTCCTCAGTCTGGCTGCTCAGATTGCTTTAGAGGTAGGAATCATCACAAGACTCTACTCGGTTCTGTAAACCAGCTGTCAAATATTTGGAATAAATAAGGAAATTATTGTCACTTTACCCAGTCTGATGATTGGAAAAAAAAATCTGGGTTTAGTCCAGGACAGTTGTACCTGCAGGCGATTAGGGATTGTGTCCATGATTGAACTGTAATTAAATGTAATAGATGAGTTAAATTAACAGCTTAGTGTACGCTTACCTTTCTAAAGCTACTACAAGTGGACAGCAACCAGCTTTGAGTCATTTTTAAGGGTAAGGTTTAGAAAACAGTTGGGGTTGGAATCCTATTTTTGGCATCGTTGTGATTAATGTGACAGGCGGGTGGTGGAATTAATGACGAGGATGTTTGTTCCCCTGAGACAGAGCGAACAACAGGAAACTGCCATGAAGGCGCTGGAGAGCTTGTGTGACAACTCCAAAGATGAAGCTCAGGTTCTGACTGCTCTCAGGTCTGTGAGAACAGGAAAAACAAATGAAGAGTTTAAAACTAAAATAAATCATTTGCCTGCAGGAAAACAAACAGAATCTTAAGTCTCGGTACTTAAAAAGGGGTTAATACAGAAAGCTGGGAAGGATATATATGAACATTTTAATAATCCATAAGTTTGCTTACAATTTTCAGTTTCACCTCCAGAATTTGTATTTATGTATATTGAAGCATTCAGTGTTCAAATGTTGAGTCCGTGTAAACAAACCACGACGGTATACTTTCGTACATGAAGTGACAACAGTTAGTGGAGATGGCTTACGTGCTGAGATATTGTAGCGAGTCTGTTAGCTTTTCCATACACCTCTATGATCCACTGACCTATATTCCCCTGCTTCTCCAGTGAAAGTGTGTCTCTGTATAATACAGTTAGTAGGTGAAATAAAGGAGGTCAACACCAGATTCTCCATTCATCTTTTTATAGGTGCTTGATTCGACTTGTGCTCTCAACAATAGAAAAATCGAGTGATGAGACGAGGTGAGGGAAAGGAAAGACTGAGTATTGTTTATGCTTTAGTACAATCAAACTGCAGACTTACTTGTCATTCTTGCATCACTACATGTAGGAATGTTAATCTGGATGTTCTTCTGCCATATTTAAAAATGGGTGAGTACACACAACTACACTCACTACAGTGTCTGCTTTGTGTGATAACCTGATAAATGTTTTGTTTGCCGTCGCTGCAGCGCTGCAGAAAGTTTCATTCCAGTCTCTCATGACTGCTGAGAAACGTGCAGAGGAAGCTAACTGGTTCAGGAAGATTGGTACTGAGATATTTTCTATCCTTGTCACTTCAATCAGAGATGGTGTGCTATCACTTAAAATCCTGCAGCACCTTCATTTCGTCTGTCTGTGTGTGTGTGTGTGTGTGTGTGTGTGTGTGTGTCTTTGTTGCAGCTTGGAACTCGGCTCTGCAGTGTGAGAGCTGCCCTGACAGAATGAGGGATTTCTTTGTTCTCTCTTACCAGGCAAGTGCTCTTATTAGCTTTGTCAGGTGAATCAGTCAATATCTATAGTATAATACGTGGGTGTAGATCAATAACTCCTGAACAAAGATGTACCTTTTCTAAAGAAAAATAGCAGTTTAAGATAAAGAATCACAGTGACCCACGGTGATCCCATCCTGATAGTTACCCCTGCCCTCTGACTTTCAGACCTTACCTTTACCACAATACCTGTAATTGCACATCGATTTCTTTTTTTCTCCACTCGATGTTGACTAGTGCACAAACCTGATTAAAGTACATGCATTTATGTCTCAGAGCATAAATATACAATTTGAAGATTCTGCAGCAGATGCTGATTAGATTTGGCAGAGACACTTGGATGAACTTCTTAATTTTAGGAGGAACTGAGTGCTCAAACCCACCTTCTTATCACAAGGCACTGTCATTGTTTATTGCAGTCAAAACATTAAAGTAAGTATTAAAGTAATGGCAAACACAATAGTTTATTTGTAATACATGCGGCTTTATCTGCATAAACCCGTAGCTCTCCCAGCTGTGCCCTTCTGATCGCACACTGCTCATGGGCCAGAAGACGTGTCTGCTAATGGCTGCTGCTGCATCTTTGGAGATCTGCAGGAAATCTCACTCTGCCCAGGTGTGCAACCCACTCTCTCTGACCTGTCTCCTACATTTAGCACGCACTCAATGCACATGGATGGAAATTTACCAAGACCAGTGGAGAAGAGAGGTGACTAACCACATTATTGGCACTGGCGTAGGTGTTTCATTTTAATCCCTCTGCCTTTGAAGAGGAGGTGAACACTAGATGGCACTGATGAATCCTGGATGCCTGTTTAGTGTTTGTGCTTGGTTTCACAGACTGAGGAGCTCGCTCAGGCTCTGGAGCACATTCAGATCTGCTGGGAGATCTGGAGAACCCTGAAAGCATCAGGTTTCTTAATGAGATGCACTCTCAAAATTTACAACCATGTCTTCAAATTGATTAAATTGAGCTTAAGAAATGTAATCTTAACGTGTGTTTTTCTAACAGGTAACTTCCCAATGGACCCAACAGACACACTGCTGCTGCTGTATGAATTTGAAGCCCGTGCTAAGCTGAATGACCCCAAGGTTGAGACAGTACTCGAGTCTGTCCTGGAGCTTGAAAATGTGGAAATCAAGGTGCTAGAAACCATCGCAGGTAAAGAAATAAAAAACCTTGCTGCACTGTTCGTCTCGTGCCTGCAAACATGCCTAATGAAACAGACACGTTCCAGTGTTTCCTGCATGCTAGTATCTTTTTTCTTTTTTTTAGCTTTAGCCATGGAGCCTCCAGCCCACTTCCCTCTGCTGTGTAAGAAGGCCTTGAGGGTTGCTCTCGCTCTGCACAAGAAACAACCACAGGCTGACCTGGCCCGCTGCAGGCATGCCCATCACTACTCTGCATGAAAATACCTGTGACATTTCATTACTGATCCATTCCTACAAAGTGCTCATTAGGATGAAAAGGCTCTCTGATTGCATGACTCTTCTTGTGTCCCTGCCTTAGCAAGTGTGTTCACAGCCTGATCAAGCTGTCCCTCCCAAGTGGTGTGTCAGAGGTGGAGGCCCGTGTGCTGGAGGAGGTGTGGGAATACTACGAGGAGGCCCTGTCCATCATTGCAGCCGCAGTGAGTCAGCACCAATCACAGGCCGCCCATCCCTTGGCTCCCACCTCCTGTTCCCTCCAACAGAACTGCTCCCTGCTATATAATTAACCCCCTCTCTTCCACTCCATGCTCGCCTGCTGTTCTGGAAGCCTCTTTTTATCAATGGGCTTTCAGCCGCACTTCAATTAGCAGATGCTTCCATTCACCACCCCCTTCCTGCCAATTTGAATGTTAATGTGCTGTACAAGTCATCACACTGCCGGTGAGCTGCAGCTCTGAAAGAGGCAGCAAATTATTGAGACATTACCCTGCTTTAGAGGCACTGCATATTTCCCCTTTCATATTGAGTTATTACTCGAAAGCTGTGGAAATCTTTGGATCAAAGTGAAAGCCTGAGATTAAAGTGTAAAAAATGAAGGAAACTTCAGAAATGATAAACGTTGGGGTTTGTTTACGGTCTGTTTAAGACTCCTAGTGAAGGTTTACACAGAGTAGAACAGGATTGGATGAAAGTTACTCACAGGCTTTACCCACCAAAAACAGATTTCCTTCCATGTGCGTGGCTGAAGAGAGCTACCCAGGTGGCTTCCGTCAAATGGTCTTTTGAACATCTTCCTGCTCCTCTCTGCAGCCCGACGACTTTCCAGAGATGGAGACCCTGTGGTTGCTGACGCGGGCGTGGAACACAGGGATACTGCTGTACAGCCTGGCTCAGTACCCGGAGGCTGAGAAGTGGTGCGGCCTCGCCATGAGCTTCGTCCGCCACCTGGGATCCCTGCAGGAGAGCTATGAGACACAGGTACAAGGCTGGTGGAGAAGAAGGGAGGGCATGAAGCAGACTTGGAAGCATGAAAGAGCTTGAATGATGCTGCAAAATAGGCAAATTAGAGAAATGCTTGGGCGGAAGAAACACGAGAGAGCTTTACAAGTCTTACAGTTGTTTGTTGTGCACCCACAGATGTCTGGTCTCTACAGTGAAATCCTGGACAGGTTGGACAAAGCGAAGAAAAACCTCATCATGGAAGAATAACTGAACGAGGATGTTGTCAACCCTGTGAAAGCTGCCTGTTCACAGTCTGGATTAAAATTGACTCAGTTCCATTGGTTTGAAAATGTTCATCAAATATTCCAGTTTGATAAGTTGTTACTTTATTGGAGGGCATTCTGATAATACCACATTCGTTCCTGGTTTGATTTTAGCCTCCTCTGTCTCCCCATGTTTCCTGTCTTTCTCCTGATAATAAAGACTAAAATAACACCTTTCTTTAGTGCCATGTTCAAAGCTTTTAAGTCCCTTTGAAGCAGAATAACAAGAACATCAAAATCATAACTGAGTCACATATTTTATTTTCAAACAAATAAACTTTTGTCAAGTCCCAAAATAAAACCCAAACAAAAGTTGCAGGACTGTGTTCCCTCATGACTAGGACAGGGAAGACCATGAGGCCAAGTGTCCTGATAGGCTGTACCACCTGCAGTGACAGGAAGGAAACTACTGTACAATCAAAGGGTTCATGTTTGCAAGCACTTACTGCACAGATGTGCTATAACAGAAACATCATCACCCAAAAGTACAAACAAGAACCCTGACCCCCCCACCCGAAAAATAAAAGCATATATGTCATCATTTCTCTCATCAGAACAAAGACCCTCATCAATTATACACACACAGAGGCATTCAGGTTCCATCTCGTTATATAGCACAACCTCAATGGAAAGAGTAAAATGAAATCGAGTTCTTTGGGCTTTGACATGGCTGACTGAGGTATGAATACCACACACATTGTTAACAGTCAGCTGTGTTTCAACTAAACACCAGAGAGGACCAATTCTAAACTTCTAATGATGTATTGATCAATGCTCCTGGTTTCTGTGATACTGTGTAGGTTTCTGCCTGCATCTCTTTATAATTATTTTACAATATATTTTTTAAATCTATACACCCAGACACGTTCCACAAGAAATCACATGTAGACAGGCCCTACTTGCAGGAATTGAATTCCCAACTGACTAGTTAAGTTTTCCAATAGGCATTTGAAGAGAAATACCAACAATACAGCACATTTGTATGGAAATTATATCTCAAGAGTAGCTCAAACTTTACTTACCTGACATTTGTGGTCTATAAAACATGTTTGTCCCAGTTTGATTCACACATGCATGAAGCACAGGTGAGGGGGATCTGCTGGGGGCTTATTTACATTGTACAGCTACCACACCCTTTGAAACAGTCTGCAAGCAGTTTATAAATGGCTCTGTTCCCTTCGGTTATTCCCTGAACTCTGGTTTGACACAGGTAATGACAGCTGGTTTAGCAGTGGTGCCTGGCAGGTGGGCACACCTGTTCAGAAAATGCCTGCAGGTACAGGTGCTCTGTGGGTGGGAGAGAGCAGGGGGGACCCAGAGGTCTAGGTTACAACTTCCTGTTGGGTCTGGCTCTCTGGAGAACAAACAAAAAAGAAAAACTTCCTTCGCACTCTTCAAAAAGTTGAGGAGGAAAGCCAGAGTGTTCGCGATCAGGGGCCAAAGTACTCCTTCGTCACTCCCACTCCTTCTTCTGCTCTCTCTCGCATGCGCTCGTGAACATATAGTGCCAAGATCTGCATGGGAGGGTGGAGCGGGTCAATCCTGGTGAAGCCACGCAGCCAACTCAAAGGTTACCACACTGATGGCCTTGAACAAGCTCACGAAAAAGACACATAATGCAGCCTGATAACACCGTTTAGTTGAGAACTAAGCAACAGTACTATTGGTACTTGTTTGTTCACATTAGACAGCTTTGAAATCTCTGTGTCATCAACCAAACATGGGCTTTCAGTCGCGGGGGTAATGGTATCTGTACGTTAAGATTCCTGAGCTGGTCTAGCTCACCCCAGACTCAATTAAGAGCTCAACACAGTGGTTCTGCACCTGCCAACAAGAGACTCATTAAGAATATGTTTACAGATACACAAAGCATTTAGGTTTAATCAAACCCAACTTTAGTGTTATTTTTGGTAGGGGGACATGGGGACAATCCAAAAACAGGTTATATTGACTCTTTAATTGTTAGGACATCCAATACAATTATTGTCTTGTTCTACCCGTTTTAAGGCCACCGTCATGGCGGCAGATAGGACAGTACCATGTGACCATTCAATCAGAAGAGAATCCTCTTGGAAGGCAGAGAGTGTAATAGGGTGGTCTGCTGCTCAACATGAGTAAGGAGGCTCTGGCTGTCCAAATTGTGATCCAATGGCCTAATTCGGGAAGGAAGGTGGAAATACAGAGGAATAAAAGGCGCCCACAGAGGTGAGACTCTGTTTTTATCTATTGCACTCAAGTCAGGCCCCCTGGCAGTTGGAGGACACAAAAAAGTAAGAAAAGATGAGAATGTTTCCTCTCTTTTCCTCGTCATTTGTGTGCAGCCTCCCTCACAGACAACAGGTAGTCACAAAACAGAATTTGTATTTGATGTAAGGCAGTTTGGTGTTTTGCAGAGAGCCCAGTTACACTTCTCTACCCCCATCCTTTACACAGAGCAGCTAAAAACCACAAGCAAAAAATCCCACAAAAAAAGAGAAAAAAAAAAAACAACCTAAAATGAAATCTAACAGCCCTCCAAATTGACAACTCTAGTGAAGTGTAAAATGTGTAGTACTTTATATGTAGTAAAATCTCAGTGGGATTTTATCATTTATCTTGTGATTTCATAATATAAATGTAGAGATTCACAACGCACTTCTTCCTCTTGATCTGCCTCCCGAGATGTCTTTATCAGCTGCAGCACAGACAACTGGCAGACGACCAAACAGCAAGCTGGTTTGTGATAAATAGATCACCAGTTTGTAGGCTCCACTAATTTCCTCAGTCATTATAAACAAGAGAGATGACTCCTTGAACAGTACCATCAGCAGGGCTCGATTTTATCCAGTCTTTTTAGAAAAAAAAACAACCTTAAATTGGTCTTCACTTCTCATCTTGCGTGTCTTTTTAAATGTGATTTGATGAACATTTACAAAGTGTTCCAACTTGGTATGATTTGTCTCTTGTTTCCCTGCAACTTCTTTTTGAATCCCGTCTCCTCTCTCCAGATTTCTGTAAAACATTCTGATCTTCAGTCAGTCCCAGTTCACAAAAGGATTTATTCCTCTTCCCTTTTGTTTTCATTTGACAAATTCCTTTGGAATGGCATTTCCAGTCTTGAATGGATTTGTTGAGAAACTCATGCAGGGGTGTGCACAGTCACAGTAATGGTGATAAGACTTCTTTTTCATTTAGAGAGTAACATAATGATGACACTAAAACTTGATATGAAACATATCTGCAAAAAGGAAGTGAGGGGGGGGGGGGGGGGGGAGGGGGGGCTATTTGGGCGTGGGTGGGGTCTCTGGGAGGCAGGAGGGGAGCTCTGCATCGATGCAGAGGGGACGGCAGGGAGCTCAGAGCTTCTCTGAGGAGGGGATCCAGATGTAGGGACCAGACTGCTCCTCGATGATTAGCTTGATTTTGTTGTAGATCTCCTCTAGTGAGTCACCCTGTACGATAGCTGCAGACACAAACACAGGGGCACTTATATGTGTTGACTGCATCACAACTGAAGACTAGAAACAGTGTGTCGACTTTTAAACAAATACATTTATAATTTCAGTTGTTAAACAAGAAATGTTAATTGTTACTCTTTAATAATTTCAGGATTCAGAGTGTTGACCAAACAGGACATTAGAAAAATTGTCCTGTTTTTTCATATAGTCAATGATTGAACTTATGAAAACAATCTGTTAGAGCAGAAAGGATTAACAGAGTCTGTGGCAACATTCACAGAAAAAAATCACAAGCGGCGCCCAGTTAGTGACACGTTTCCATCAGCCAGCAGTGGTTGGTCTGCCAGAGAGGGTAGGCGGAGCTAAGCGGCTGCTTTTCCGGTCTCTGCAAGAGTTGCGAGTGAACGGCAATCTACTATGGCTGAACAAACAGATGCTCAGATGAAGGCAAACAGTCTAAAAAGGAAAGCGACCGTCACTGAGGAAAATCAAGAGTTGCAACCGGAGCCAACCGTGGACGCCACACATGAGACACTCTATGGCAGCGGTCCCCAAGCGGCGGACCGCGGTGCGGATCTGGACCAAACTGCCGTCGTCTCCGGACCTATTTACAGTTTTGACAAGCGCATCTATTTTAACCTGCGCAGCTTTTTTGTCTTTGCGGCAGTGATTTGGGGGGAAACTCGCAGACCAATGCATTCGTTGTAAATCACACGTGGCGCTACTCAGCCAATCAAATCTGTTCCTCAGATAAACATTGCGACTGACCCAGTGGGTGTGTGAGAATACAGATACAGACTGATGAGCCAGCCGACAGGAGAGTTACAGAGACACAGTGGGAGAAAGTTAGTGAGTTCGGGGAAGGTAGACATGGCGTGCTCTAAAATGAGAGCAGTTAGAGAAAACCGAGCTTTTAAGACCGGACAGACTCGTATATGTTCCGTGACTGTGGCGATTATTAAACGCGGACATTGTCTGACACTGTCACTCCGCTTGTCTCTGTTAACAGAGACTCCGGGCTGCAGTTTAGTTCAAACACTTAATTGATGAACCTGAGAGTTACACAGAGCTACATCAGGCTTCATCATCATGACTAGTTTTCCTCTTATTTCCGCAGTTCTGTTCTTATATGTACCGGTATGTGCCCTCTCTCTCTCCCCCTCGCTCTCGCTCTCTCCAGCAGTCCGTCAGTGTACAGTGCGTTTTAATGTTATTTATTTCATAATCATCGCCTGTTCTAAAACTCACTATGACTCAGCATGAGAAAATGTCTAATGCAACTGTATTTCGGCAAAACATAAAATAAAATTTGGCAAACATGAAATAAAATATAAAGTGAATCCTCCTGTTATGGTCAAATCTTGATATTCTGTCAGGAGGCAGAGAGAGAGCAGCTTAAGTGAAGAGGTAAAGCTGTCTCTCTCTCTCTCATTTGATTTCTGCACTGACAACATTATACTACCAGTTGTACCAGACATTATATTATTTGTTTTCATTTACAAGTAAAAACACTTCCATCACAAACTGGGGCATAAAATAAACCAAGAAAACAGGAAATAAAGGTTTCGACACTCAAAATTTCCTGGGGGAGACCCCCCACACCCCCCAACATACAAACACACACACACTATATTTCCTTACCAATAATAAAGTGTTCATTAATATTATTATTGTTAAATTATGAGAGCTCTGTGTAAAAGTTATAAGCATTGTTGTTATTTGATTTGACGTTCAAATTGTATAAATTCATGGTACTGAATCATAACGCAGGTCAGACATTATGATGTTCCAGACCTTTGCTTGAGAACCAGCACGTTTGACATTACTGCTTGAAAATGAGAAACAATTAATCAAATCAAATTTATATTATTTTGAGCAACTAATCAATTATTCAACTAATGGTTGAAGCTTTAGTGCCAAACATCTGATCCAGCTTCTCTGTAGTTAGTATTTACCGCTTTTCTTTGCTTTACTGACACGTTTAATATTGCACTTTATTTATACTGTACCATTTCATACTGCTAAATGTTGCTGCTATTACCCATATATGTCACTATAGAGTGTCACTTGTGTATACCAGTTGAATATACCTCTTATTTAACTTTATTTTATTTTTATCTATTCCTTTTTCTATTTGTACTTGCCTTCTTGCTACTTGCTTGTCTGTTGCAACAATCGAACTTCCCCTCTGGGGATCAATAAAGTGCTATCTTATCTTATCTTATTGGATATTCTGGTTTTCTGACAGCTGGTCTTAAAAAATAATAATAATTTTAAAAAAAAAATCACAATTTATTGTTATACTAATCAAAAAATTAATTGAGAAAAATCGTGGACTGATTAATATTACCATTTAAAAAAGACAAAAACAAAAGAGACCAACCTGTGAAATACTCTCCAAAGTCTTGCTCCAGCTTCACTGCCTTGTCAAACACTTTATTGGCCTGCTCGTACGTCTGCCTCTTATTCATTTCCCTGAAAAAGACGAGTAGTTCAGTTTAGTGTCACAGAACACTTTAGGTTCACTGACATCTTAACTACAGCACGTAAAAAAAGCTCAGACTTACATTAGGGCTTCACTGGATTTTGGTTTAATAAAGATGGCAATCGGATAAAGTTGTGCTTGCTGCAGTCGTTTTATGGCATTTCCGGACACATCCAGAATGCAGTGTTTCCCCTGTAGGCAGGTAGAAAACACTTAACTATCTAGACTTTTGTCACACAAGTACACACGTATTAATCAAGGGTTGGTTTTGTAAAGCTGCAAAGCTGACTCCTGCACATTGCTTGAGTGAAATAATGTTTAAGTAATGTGCCTCTGGTTACAGTAGAGAAAGAGAAGTCTCTGTGTGCCTACCCTCTCAGCCACAGTTCTGACAGACAAGATGCTCGTCCCATACAGGTTCTCGTTGAACTGGCCAGCCTCGATGAATTTATTATCCTGAATGTCTTTCTCCATTTGCTCCCGCGAGCCCACAAAGTGGTAGTCCTGGCCGTCCATCTCGTTCTCTCGCCTCGGACGAGTCGTATCTGCAGCAGGGAATGGAACAAGTTTAATTTTGTCACTGCAATTACGTCCAGAGTGCTGTCTGGATCTGTTGTTCGGGGTAAACTCACGAGGTACGCAGGAGCCAAACTTGTGGGGAAACTCAGAGATGAGGTCATCGTTTACTCGGTCCTTCATCGGGCCCAGAATGATCACAGGCCGTGTGTAGTGGACTGCAGTGAAGACAAAGAGGGCAGGTGAGGATACATGTAGGAAAAAAAAACATAGTTTCACATATGCTACTAGTAATGATCCACTCACTTTCCTGTCGAATAACTGGCTCATAGGAAAGAATTGTGTCCTCCTGTCCCTCTGTAATCACACAAAGCGAAAGCATCGTTAGATCTTTTACATCTCATTTTAAGAAATACCAACGAAATGTGACGGCTGCTTTAAACACCACGAGGAATATTCATTTACAGGTGTCATTTCACAAGTCAATTTAAGAACAGCTACCATGTTAATCATCTATGTGGGCAGTGAAAAACAAACCAGAAAGACCAAGAGAAATTAAATGACTCACTCGAACTGCTTTCACTGTCACTTGTGTTGGATGTCAGGCATTCTGCGAAAGCACAAGAAAGCCAGTTGCAGGTAATCTCAAATACAGTGGAGCCAAAGTTTAATTCAAATTAATTCACTTCTAATGGGTGAAAATAATTTTCACCTTCCTTCACAACCTTAGGGGGGTGGGGGAAGCACTCTGTTTCTCAACATCTAGGCCATTAAAAAAAGGGATAAAGAAAGCAGAAGTCTTGCTCAGTGCGGCAGCCATGCTCGTGTAATATTAGGGAAGTGGTTTTAGGTGCAAGCAATAGGAAATTAAGTGTTTCCTGTGACATTATCCCAAATGACCCACTATTCCCTGACCAATGTTTCCTATTGCTAGAGCTGCGCCGGTGGCAGCGGATCTGATTCCAAGGAAAAGACAAAGAAAACATAAGAGTAGGGCCGTCCGCAGGAGGGAGGCGGGAGCCGGCTAACTCAGGGGAACTGGAGGGAAAAGTGTTTCCAACCAGGCCTGCTGTGGTGACAGATATACTCCAGCTCCCTGTGTGACCGTATCTGACAAAACATGACTACACTTTATTATAAAGGCTAGACAGCGACTGACATGGGATTGACATCGATATGATACCGATGTTAGAGAGAAAAAATTTACACATTACTGATATTGCAGCGGATATAGTGAATTTATGTACTGTAATGAAAATAGACTTCTATTTGGATTGTGGACCGATTTTGCATCATGAAAAGGCCCCAAAGGGAGCAACAAAGAATATTTAACATTATTAGTCATTGTGAGCTAATTATAAAAACAATGTCACGACACCATTTTTCACCCCAAGCACGTTTTCTGTAATAAATGTTGAGTAAAGAAAGTTTTCATATTAAAAACTAATACACCAAAACCAATATATACATGTGTAATAGGAACATATCAGTAGGGCTCTAGTTAAGTCCCCATGAGAAACTAAGAATAAGGCCATGTCTACACGTACGAGGAGTTCTTCCCTCCTTCATTTCCAAAAAAAACCGTCCACACAAGCACGGTTATAAAAAAACCCCTGTCCAAACGAAAAAGCAAAAACACAACAGATATGCTGTCATGACAATGCCACACCAACAGGCGGCGATATAACCCAGACATGCTAAGAAGATAGAAAATCGCAGCCAGTCAAAAGTCTGAAAAAAATCTATTGCTGGAAGACTACCTGGCAGGCTGCAATGGCGCATCGAGGAAGGGGGACAATATATCAACATAGTGGACGAGTAACTGTACATATATGTGTAAACATGTAAAAAGTGCTGTCAGCAAGGTTAGAAGCATCACTGTTTTTGTCACATCCGTCATTTTGCAAGGAATGTCGCCTCATTTGTGACGCCTCATAAAGGAGATAACGGCACAGCCTGACGTCACGAGCCAAAAACGCTGATTACCCCGTCTACACGTCTCCGTGGAAACGGAGCTGCTAATACTCCTTCCCCACCGAAATTAGGGTGACACAGGGTTTTCCGACCCAGGAAGACCCACTTATAGATGCCGATTGTCTCTTTTCCCATTGCCAGTGAAGTATACTCATTTCGATCTCTTTTATGCTGCGTCCCTGTCTGACGTCACAAACGCCCCGGAGACAGGGCTAGTAAACAGTGAAGATTTTATGGTGCTCATGTTTACAGTGACCTAAAACAGCGTTGTGTGGACGAAAGGCCAAAACGCAGAGAAAAATACCTGTATACGTGTAGACATGGTCTAAAGCGTACTCCCCCTCAACCTTAGGAATGCATATTGTATATGTACTGTGACCAGGAGTAGGCTAGTGTGTGTGTGTGTATTAGCACGAACATAAGTCTCTGTGTGTCCCTCTAAATGTGTGTGGTTCGGCATTCCCAGCTGGGTCTGCAGTGACAAAGCATTTTTTCTCTGAGCTCACGGGACAGCTGCTTGACACAGTACAACCACACACTTACTCAAACTCTTTGATCCATAAAAGTCATCGCTTAACCCTGGGAAGTCCTAGGTGTCCCGACAGGTGAGAGCAGAAACCAAGAGAAGAAGAGCAGACAGGAAGAAGAAGAGGTTAGTGAGAGTCGGGGCAGAGAGGGAGAGGAGTGCTGCGTCGTGCTCGCTCGGCCCGCTGACACATGGCGCTGTGCTGTACTCATTAAGTCTGAGCCCCACTTTGTTCATAGTAAGCCACGGCCTTTCAATTACACAAACCCAATCCCATTAAAACGGGATTTTGACCTGTTAAGTGTTAAAGCTCGAGTCCAGTTAATGAGATTCTTCTTGTTTGGGTCAGTGACTGACTGGAGAATTGATCAGGATTTATACAAAGGAGTAGCATTACAGTGTAAGGAGGCCTGTGTGTTAATGCAGCCAAGAACTAGCACACACACAGCACACGCAGCTAGACACTCCTCTGGAGCCCGTAGATGCACAGACACACCAGAGAGAAGCCCACATCTCCAGCCTGATGCCGGCGCTGCATGTGGGGCATCTCTCTGGGACGGTGAGAGAGGGATGAGAGTGCTGCCATCACACAAACCATCCCGGGAGGTGAGCGGAAAGATGGAAGCCGAGAGACAGAACTGAAGCATGAAGGGGAAAGGAGGAAAAAACAGCGACTACCCCCCCTCGATCACACAGCTGGTACTCACGTTCAGACTCCACCAACTCCTGCACAATATTCTCCTTGCTCTTGTAAAACGGGAACTTGCGTGAGAGGTTGAAGCTTTTTTTGCGCTTTACTTTGACTGGCTGCTTGTCGATTTGTGGAGTGAGGGGGAGGGGGGAGGAGGGGGGCAATGACAGGGTGAAAACAAAAACAGAATGGGTTTCAATGAGGGTACTCAACGCCCATGCAAAAAGGAACAAATGAAATGAAACAATACTCGTCAAATAATGAAAATGAGAAGCAGGTAATGGGTGGAAATGAAGGTCTTAACATGTAGCATTTGCATTGAATTTACTCAGATTGCATTATAGAGGATACAGAAAACATTACATCTGATTTACACTTCTGCACTAACATCTGACAAACGTGCAGACATTTTAAAAAGTGCACATTTCTTAATATCACAGGTTACAGAGAGCGCTCATCTCCGTGGAGCTTCTGTGTAATCTATACAGTAATATGAGCGCTTTTTGTGCTCGCTCCAGTGAGCAGGTGCTGGTCTCTTTCCCACACTCGGGGGGAAGTAGGCCATCTCCCTGGGAGCCCAGCAGCAGCTCTGAAGACAGCCTCTCTGGCACCGGGGCAGGGAGCAGCTGGTCCCTCTACACTTACCCTGTTCGATTCAATCATGCCTGTCCTGGCGTGGAACTTGACTGTTTTTAACCTGGCCCGCTCCTTCTTCTCCACTCTGGGAAAAAAGACAAAAGGGGAGGGATAAGTTTAGGCTGAGCATGAAAGGTATCGGCTGCATCAGCTTCGTCGGACATTAGCGCGCTAGCAAATTAAAATTAAGCGTACCTTTTCTTGCTCGGAATGACCCCAATCTGCTCACTCTCTCCATGTGGCGTGACCAGCCTCGCCTGCCACCACTCGTCGTCAGAAGCGTTTATGACATGGAGGATATCACCGTAAGAGAAGCTCAGGCCTTGGCTGGGCAGGCAGCTGTCCCTTGTTCGATCATAGTCAAACAAAGCCCTGTAAAAACAAAGGGTTCAGTTACACTCCTTCCTTCCTTTTATCTCAAATTTGTGTGCAGTCACTCACTCATGTGCCAAGATCAAATGACTCTGCGTCCACACCTGGCACAGAATAAAAGGGGATAAATAAAGTTGTCTGAGTCTGAACGGCTGCTATGAATTTCCTGCTCCACGTGATCGGTCTTTGTCACTTTTATTCTCACTTTTAAGAGGATATTCAAACACTTAAGAGATGTTCAAGGTATGTAGGTGTCTACTGTGCCAACCAGGAGAGGGCCCCTTCTTCTAAGCTAGCGAGAAGACGCCCCAACAGCCTGGCAGGTTTCTAAAGCGATTGCAAAATCCACATTATTTCAAGCAGTTACATTGTTAGCTCGCTACCCGCAGCATGCATGCACTATGTCAAAGATCAGAGGACTGGAAGCAGATGGTCAGCGTCGTAGCGCCGCAGGGCGCAACAGAAAAAAACATAACATGCAAACATAAGGTGGAGGAATGTCTCCTCTTCTTCTGGACGACACGTAAAGCATGGCATTGTTAAGTTGACATTTCTGACTGCTGTTGCCACATACTTTCCACCACCAACACATACTGTTTATGGTCTGTCTGGGCGCGCCACTACCTTGTCAGACAGGTAAGCCCACAGCCTCTTCCTCAAGGTATTCATACCTGTTTTACAGACTGAAACTTAACTTGACCTACAAGCCTATAGCTACGGGACATAAAGCATGCTGCAGTGGACAGACGTGTAGGGGCTGAAATATGCTACATATTGGTGAAAGATTTCTGCCCACGTATTCCTGCCAACTGTTAACTTTAAAAAACACAGCACTGCTGAAACTGTCATGATGCAATCTGGTTGAAGCTTTTCTGTCAGTGTGCTCAACAGGAAAGATTTCAAGTAAGCTGAAAGGCGATAGTCGAGCTCAAAGCCTTAACCATGTTAAAGCACCTTGACACACTCGCATAGTGTATTAGAAAGAGTGGGAGCACATGTGACTCTGTGTTTTTTTCTTTCAGAACACCTTAAAGGCTTAACGCCTCCACATTCCAGAGGCTGGGAGGACATGGCGGCTCCTGCATCAGCCGGCTAACTAGACAGCTTTCCCAACATAACTGTGGGCTTAGTCACCCGCTCAGGAGCAGGCTAGGCTCTACATGCCTCGTGGGAGCTGGTCTATAAGAGAGGCATGATTCAGACTAACACTTCTCTCTCTGAAGAGGGCGGCCAATGAGATAACACCTGTACACTTTTGATGCATCTCCATGTTCACATAGCGGCCATTTTCTTATGACATCACAGTCAGGGTGGGAAGCTCAAATGATGTTTACGTCGCACTGCTCTGTTCAAGGCTGTGATGCATATATACGTAGGGAATGTGACAAACCTGATTATTAAACTGCTACTTGATTCTTCACCAACTGAAAAGATAGTGGATAGTGAAAATCCGGAGGACATCATGCCGTGTTTCAAGACCACAACCGCTATATTTTACACATGCGGCTGACGCTGCATTGTTTTCACTGAACCTGAATGCTCCACCGTGAAGCCAGCGCTAACGGGAGAGGGGACTTCCTGTGATCTCTCAAAAAATAAAGGCAGTTTTATTTCTGATGAAAGTGTTCTTTTTTTTTTAAAATCATGTCCTGCCTCATGCATGGCTCGCCTAAAACAAACGTGTCTGACACGACAATCTCCTGTTGTGTGATATAATTGTGAAAGGGCAACTCTGGAAATTGTCCTGACCTGAGCTAGCGAAGCTTTTTGGAAGACAGTCAGATCACCTGTGAGGTTTTTCTCTGGCAGGAAACCTGCGGCAGGGCGCTGAGGAGCACTTCATTCACGCGTCTTTGATTAACTGTTTCTTTCTTTGACAATAATATCTTGACGACAGGTCACCACTCAAAATGCGCTGTGTGAAAACGTCAGCAACGGCACCATGATGCCTATTTGAAAGTTTATTATCAATATAGTTACAATACTGTTTCTGCAATTGAGTCTGTGTAAAAATCTTGATTTGTTAAGTTACTAGCTACTTTTTTTTTTTATCAATGTAGTAAAAAGTCATATATTTCCCTCTGAAATGTTGCCGAGTAGAAGCAGGAAGTTGCATAAAATGTATAAAATAAAAAGTGTAGAACTTGAGTTGTGTACTTTTCCACCACTGCCTGCCTCCTTTCGCCACACTTCACACCCCTCTCCGCTTTCATCCCCCTCTTCGAATGTTGTATGTAATTAATTTTATTTTAACCACTTTTGTAAATTGGGTTATTAATTTTCTTTAATTCACATAATTGACATTTTTACCAAATTATTAGAAATAACAGAAAATACATAGATTTCTGTCAAATAAGGTAACACAGACTTACTGCCTCTATTGTATGGGATCAATTATGCCACTGTGTGTCACAGCCCCCCAAAGGCCCATTCTGAGGCAGGAGAAGCCCTGATCACATGTCAGGTCAGATTTTTACTATTCAGTCACTTTTCAGTCCCTGATCATTCGATAAGAGATGATATGATAACAATGTTCGCTACTTCCTCTTATCGTTTAACAGTTTAACCATTTCATTGATATCATAACTGCTAGATTGAGTGACACAACACGGTATGAAGGTGTAAATCTTTAGCTAACAGTTATGATAGCAAGAAATTTGCTGAATGCTGTTGTCTGAGGTTAGCTAAAGGCCAATGTCCGTCAGGATTTTTACTATCCACCTCCTCAGTTACAGATCACTGTAGAAGGTGATAAAAAACCAGCTAGATTCTGGACAATTTTACAAATATCAAGCTTGAACATGATTAAAGCATTTGAGCTTCCCACCCCGAGTGCAACGTCAGAGGACAACAGCCGCTGTGTGTATCGTCACTGCCATTAAATCACCCTAGTAATGTAGCTCAGTTTAGTTTAGCTTAGTTTAAAGGGCCAGTTCACCGATTTTCAACCTCAGTCCTATCATGCTATTATGGGGAGCTAATGCCAATATGGTAGGAAAAAAAAAGCAATTTCGCCTTGTGCCTTTGGAGGACGCTATCTGCTTTTCCAATGGGCCGTGGAAAACCTCCGCCAGACAACGTAAAACGCGTCATCTGGCGGAGGCCAGGGAGCTCGCTAAACTACACTTCCTCAATCCAGGACGCCCGCCTCCGATGTCTGCAGTGTTTAAAAAAACACATATCGTAAAATGTAATCATTTGTCCCGTTAGGTGCCTTGAAACACTGCCTGTTCTCCTGTTTTCCCTCCCAGACATTCCACATTTATAACAATCCAATGGTATATTCTCGCCGATTTCGGATTCTGTACCGCTCTGAGACTTTGCCTGCTGCGTCTCTTGCTTGGCCGTTCCTTTCAGAGGGAGGGGCGCAATGCACGCTGGGTGATGTAGGAATGTAGAATGGGCAAAACCACAAGATGTTTGTACAACTTTCTCCACAGCTATGGCGCCAATTTCAAATATTATTGCTTCTAGCAATATAACAGCTTTGACTGACAGTGGCTTTTTCCAGGGGAGAATTCCTCCTTTAAGTTTACGTTAGGGGCATTAGTGCTTCAGTAGAAATACAGTTACATCACACACCTTTCACCTTGACCCCTGTGAGTCCTTTGTGACTCGCTGCATTTATGTGAGCAGAAGGACACCACCTGTTTTAATTCCTAAATGAGCCTCTGTCCAGACTGGCAAGCGGCCCACAGTGTCATAACACAGGTCACATCGACAAGCCCCACAGTCAATCTACATTACACAAAGTAGAGTCAATGTCAAGCGTGGCATCAAAACAACAACAGGGGTTGTCTGTCCATCAGCCTTTTGATGTTTATTAAAAGTACCAACCCGAAGCCCTAAATCAAATGTCACCATACCAAGAGATGAGCGGTAAGTTTCTTGTTTCATCAGATGATCCGTGCAGTATATGTCCTGCTGTTGTAACTAACAACATGTGCGTTCAGGCTTTAGTCTCCCCCGCAGGCAGGTAGAGGTTTATTATGCAAGAGAGGCTATTTTGACTACAGGTCTTAGAATTTGATGTTGTGAGTGCAAGCATGACCGTGTATGTGTGCGACTGCTTTACCTGACGTAGAGGGAGCGTTTCTCACTGGTGCGCAGGGAGCCTGATCCTGAGCTCATGCTGCTGTTCATCATCTGCTCCCTCAGGTCGTGGATCTTGGACTCAAAGCGACTGTACTCTGCATTGGAAGAAACAGACAAAGCAAACTGTGTCAACTCAACAGCACTCTAAAAAAAGGTCCTCGAGCATGTTCTACCCCTCTGGCTTTTAGGGTTAAAGTTTTATTGACCATGTTGAATAAAGCGCTGGACGTGCCCTCACTAGAATATTGTCTCATTTAGCGCCGCAGTGAGCCGGAGTGAACAGAGGAAAGGTTCAGCGGATCCTTAGGCTGATTAATGACCCCCGGAACAGATGGTTTATCACAGATCTGCCTTACACATCCAGTAATGTCTCATGTCAGGTAATTAATTATACAGATTAATTAAGTTCAACATGGGCTCTTTAGTGTGGTTAAAAAAAATGGAAGACCTCCAACAATTTCCAATGCATGACCATTTGTCATCGGTGTGTAAATCCAGTTGCTGCTCAGGAGCGCAGGGATGATGTATGAATCCACCTGGACCTCGTCATTAACAATGCTCTCATTAGCCTGCTGTGCCCGGCGTCCTCTGTGCCCAGGCTGCTGGAACGAGCCAGGCCACCGCAGCACACGGTTAGATAAACAGGCCAGCAGATGCAGCTAGAAAAACAAGTTGGCTAGGTGGCTCATGTGATCGCACAAAAAGAAGAGGCTCTCGACCACAGAAAGAGCTGCATCAATTTGTCATATGTGTGAGTTTTGACAGTTTTATAGTTTAAACTGCTGATGAAAGGAAAGTTAGTGCAGTTTAATGAATATTTGTAGTTAATGTTTATACTTCAGCTGTAAAGGAGAGAGTAGAATGACGTGCTCATGTGAACTATTGCTCTAATGACAACATATCTGTGTCTTTATCATCATTGGCCTATAAAAGAACATGTAGAGAATAATCTCCACATTTACTGTAATGCCTTTAAGAGGTTGACTCCCACCTTACAGCTCAATGTCCATATCTGGCAACACTTCCTGTAACGTTAACAACAAGAGATCAAAGTCTGCATCGTGTCGAACAAGCCTACAAGCAGCCTTGAAAAACAAACAGCCATGCCTACAAAGACATTTTAGCCGAAGTCAGTCCCAGCTCCCGGAACATTCTGGGCAGGTGCAAAAACAAGATTCACGTTGTTGAACTCTAACCCCCCGCCGAAACCTAAAGGGGATTCAAAGCAAACAGAGAACCCGCCCCAGGCCTCCTGCCAGCTCCCCACCCTGATCTCTGCTCAAAGGGTTAACAATACAACACGGTGACGCTGCAAGGTGAGGTAACCAGACACCGCCTGACTGCCTGTAACCAAGAGCAACGTCGTAGCACTCCTAGAACGGGGACAGCACACGCGGAAACAGCCATTCAGACTCGTCCACTTGGCTCTCAGGCACAGGAGGTACGAGAAAGGCAGGCTGGGAGAGGAGGGGTCGAGGGACTAGACAAAGAGTCGCTAAAGAGACAGAGCTGTCTTAATGCCCTGCGTCACAATACCACCAACCTGAAGGGCTGGCTGAGAGCTGTGCTGCTGAGAAAGGGCTGTTAGAAGCACAGGTGGAAGCTAAATGCTCTGCTTGTTCACATTCCTAAAGTCCAAATTACTCATCTAAATACTGTGGAGGATAAAGAGGAAGAGCACCAAACTACAATCCGCTTTAAGCCTCTGTTCCAATCACAAACTAAACCATAACTCGCTACCGTATTTACCTTCTTGATGTACACAACATCTGTGTAACACAGCAGGAAAACACGTTAAAATCAAATCTCTCAAAACACACTAATCTATCTGCAGCTCTTTTGTAATGAAGTGGTTTTCCAGGTATTTCAAAGTCATTATAGGAAGTATCCACCTGTTACACAAACAAAGGAAGGATACTCCCACTACTTAAATAGAACAGAATCAGGATACATGATCACAACAGTATCAAAGGAGCACAACAAATTATACCGACACGGAAGTTCTGTTTGGAGCACATGGGGCAACAGTACAGTCCAGATATCTGGCCACATCAGTCATTTATTAATGAATGAAAAAGGGTGCTGCTGTGGCCTTTGGGTTATGTCGCTGATTAGAGGTGCACTTCACCGATCTTGATATCAGTTATCAGTCTGATATTGACCCAAATAGCTCAATAGGTTATTGGGGACATTGGGGCAGATACTAAGACAATCTATTTAAATTAAATCTGCTTACATCTACGTGTGAGGTCCCCGTCAAGCATCAGCAGCATGTCAGGTGGCTCAATGCTCAGGAAGACCCCAGTCTCTCTCACAGCATGTGTTGACCACTAGCATCAGATCGATACTGGGTATCTGCATCTTTTTCTGACCTGCATGTCTTTCCCTCATCTCTTCTCCCGGTCATCTCGCTTCTATCATTTATCTAATAAGAACATCAATTAAGAGAATATAGCCTAAACTTGTATAATGCAAATTGCATGTCCCCCTATTAAATGAAATAAAAAGAGTAATACCATCAATCAGAATTGCTGCTCCTGCTCTGTCTCTTAAAAACACAATTCTGCACACATCATCATCTGTATTGGATACATCACATATTTGATGGACATGCAGGGAGCTCAAAAGGAAGCACTAAAATCTTACCTAACCTATTTACAGATGAATGAAAGGCTTCAGCCACCATACTTATATAATGTAGACAAAGGCTGGGAAACCTGATTAATCCGATGACCCTTACAGTAAGTGTTAGTGTGCTTATTTAAGAACCCAGTCAAGAATGACTCATATGTACCAAGTCGATTACTAAATTCTTAACCAGTCCAGGTCTTAATCCAACATCAATTACTCATTAACATCTCTACTTACAAACACAGCTTTTAAATACTGCGAAACTGGAGTCCACAACAGTAAAACTCTGACCCTTAAAGCACTTAATACACCAGAGCAAGCCTGTATTTTTAGGAGTGACCCACAGGATGAAAAGACGGCTAATAGAAACTGGGACTATTCTGTATCTCTCACTCCCACTGCGTGTCCTCATTAGTCGTACAGCTTTTTTATTTTGGGGGACGGTCGCTTCTCTTTTGATCCAGTTATGCAACACAGCAGGCATGTACATGTAATGTGAGAGTGTGTTATGTTCTGCGGGAGAGTGGAGCCAGTGCAGACACAAATCCTGTCCCCAATGTAATATACTGCTGGAGGAGCATGTAGACCCTGCTTAAACTGCTTCCATAAAAACTTCTGTATTGCGCCCGGGTTTGAGTTCTGTGAGGGCAAATGGAGTTTAACACTTCCTCCTCGGCCCTCCTCCCTTTTCCTACACGCGAAGATTTAAGTGTAATTATACTCCTTGATGGAGGGGCAAGGCAGCGTGTGGAAATACACCCTTCACTTCCACTCCTTCAAGATGAATGTCAGTTTAAGACTTGGTGTCGCACCAGTAAGCCAGGAGGGCTCCTGATGCAGCCTGTGTGCTCTGTTGTGCTGGGCTTCCATCAGGACCATCAGGACCCTCGGGCCCCGGCCCCTGAGGATACTCTCGAAAGCAGTTTGCCCTGCTTAAACAAGAATTCACCCCAACGACTGACTCTCCTTGTCCACCTCACCAGGGGTTCCTCCTGCTCCAAACTCAACACAAACATGTCACACACTGCTTTAGGATGCCAGCAGAATTACAGCCAACAGATCTCAGGTCAGCAGAGGCGACGCAGGAAGTCAATCATTTGCCAGCCCTCGACTTGTGTGTGTTTGGAGTAGTTACGCATTGTGCACAAACAGATAACTGTCCTTCACGGGGTTACAAAGGGGGCGCAGAGCTGAAAGCATGGTTTGCTATGGAAAACAAAGGTTCCCTTCAACTAACCACATCATTATTCAAGATGCTGCTTGATTGGTCTGGCACGAGAGACATCGACTCACATGGACAAGAATGAAGCTTTATAATCAGTATTTTGTAACACAAGGAAAAACTATGCCACAATATTGTCAGGTTTGATCCCAGCATGTGTCTTTCTGTAGCTAAAGTACCTGCCAATTTACTGATCCTGTTCCGGCTCAACTTCAATGACCTTGGAGAGTTATGGGACATTTCAGGCTTGTGTTTTATTAAAAGAAAAGGGAATATAGAGAGAAGGAGCAAGCTACAACTTATGCCCCTTCACATTCCTGTCATAGTCCAACCTGAAAAGTCAGCCTAGATCTGAAGCTCGCAATATCCTTTCTATTGTTGTTATAGCATTATTGGAGCATGCTCAGGTACACATGCTAAGAATTGAAAAAACCCACAAGTGCATGTGCAAAAGTACCAGTAACTTCTTAGACAGCCACTGTAACAAAGAACAGGTGGTGCCTTTTTCTGAAGTAAAAGCTATGTAAGTTAGAAAACATATAACTCCAGGACTAGTCAGCATGAAAATAGACTGTCTGTCAGAGAGTATTACGTCCAAAGTCCACTGTGGCAGTGACATACAGGATAATATAAATGTTAAGAGGTGAGTTCACAGGTTAGGTCACTGTTTTAAGGCACCACAACCAGGCTGACACACACACACCTGTTTGACCACACCTCTGTGTCCCCACCTAAAGGTTTAGGTTACATAAGGACAGTAAAGCAGGGGTTTAAAGTGCCTAAATCAATCCTGTTGCATATGAATTGCAACATAAAGATACTTCAACTGACTGAGAGCAGGTAAACAAGGGATATTTTAACAAATAAATGGCAGAAAACCAGATAAACACAGATTCCAGATAATGACAGGGGTTTACCACTGAAGTAGCTGTATTAACAGCACAGTAGGGGTGAGGCTATCACATGTCTGCCACTGTAACTTATTAATTTCAAGCCTTATCAAGACAGCCATTTTCTACTGTGAGAGAGTTAATTCTTGCGCTTTGGTGGCTCAGAGCAAACAGACACCCAAGTTACACTGTCCTACTGGAGTGAAACTAACCTACAGGTTAACTCTAGGAAGAGCAGCAAACGACCTCTGTACAGTAGCAGTCCAGACAAACCTGTTCTGCAAAGATAGGTCTCACACAGTCTGTTCCTGTTTCAATGTGTCATTATCTACTGCTTCCTCGTCTCACCTCGATTAATTGAAACCGTGGATATTATTTCGCTGTCGCAGCCGGTAGTTTCTTCATCCAGCCATTAGGGAGTTCATGCGGCTTCTTCTGCTCTGCTGCTGTTGTATTATTCGAGCCCATCCCCCATCCGCTCAGGCTGGTACACAGATACAAAGTTTGAAGTTTTTTTCGTTTTCCACCCTCAGTTTGAACCCTTTTACACTTTCCTCTGGTGTCGGAAAGGAAATATAGGTCCGCTTAGTCTCGTCTTTCCATCGCTGTGCGGGTTTTGAGTCCACGAACAGCGGCTGCTCACAGGAGTTTGAACAGGGAAGGACAGCAGCGGTTCGTTTGCCCGCCTTGCAGTTGGCTCAACACTTCAGCCTGCTAACACAAGTGCCGCCCCTAAACCTGAATACAGCCTGCGTGCCCTCATTTGCTGCAAGTTCCTCTCACATCTACCGCCAGGTAGATATGAGGTTTCATTGTAACGTTATAAAAGTACTCCAATGATTAAGTGTCGCATTTCTCTTAAACTTGAAACGGAAACAGGGTAACATTTATTGAAGTCAAAGCCCCAGAAACCGAGATATCCTCGCTTTTATCACCTTGTGTGAGCCTCCAAAAACCTGGGATCCTACATATCCCACAATGCAACAGTTCCTTTCACTGCCCACGTCTTTTAAAGGTATAGTTAATCATTTTGGGAATTGCGCTTTTCTGCTTTATAGACGAGAGTTAGATAAGAATGTTGAATCCACTGTTTATGAGAAATGAAGGCAGCTATCGCAAGCAGCAGGTTAGCTTAGCTTAACCTCATTCTGGAAATGAGCAAACAGCTAACAAAAAAAAGTGTCAACTAGCACAACTAAACCTAAACATGGGATCTTGTCTGTTTAATCCAATAAAAACAAATACGTGAATAACCAACCAGTCGTGTTTTTTGTGCCAGATTATTTCCTGAAGTGTTGTTGTCAACTGTAGGTTGCCAGGCAACCAACAGATACTCTTAAGTCATCATTTGAAGGACACAGGCTACACGGATGCAGCCTCTGAATTGAGACACAGCAAATGTCCATTTAACATTTTTATTTTTTAAAGATAAAAGGAAAAAAACATTTATATTGTTTTTGATGTGAGCTGAGGATTATGTTGCCCCTCAACAGACACCAGGCCAGTTGTTTCTTGTTTTGATTCTTTGTGGTAAAATAAACTAGCATTCTGCAAGCTGTAACTTCACAACTGTCAATTAGTACTCTAGGCCACAAAGCGAATATTTTCCCAAATAGCCAATACAATTCCTTTTAATGTGATGCCTCTAACAATTACTGTAGGTTTTCTTTTATTAGTTTATAGACTTCAAGCCAAAGCTGAGATGACCATGATGACATCATCTGGGTAATTATAGAACACAACCTCCAAAGCCACAGAAAACATTTCAGAAACTCTCTTCCCCCTCAGATTTTGATGTGTAAAATCAGCATAGTGTCTAATTAATATACCTCAACTTTTGTGCAACGCCAACCTGCTTAACAAGTTAATGTTGTCACCATGTCTTGTGAATGGATAATTGTACTGTACATTGTGTTTTTTTTAATAAAAAAAACCCCTGTGTTTCACCCAATGGAAACAAATTATTCAAGCATAAAAACTAACTCTTTAACACCAGTTCAAGACCCATTTTGGCACCATATCATGAAGTATTCATGTGTGATATGAGACAGAACAGCCTCACCTTCAGGCCTGTACTGAGCGATGATGGTGACAGTCTGTCCGGCTCTCTTCAGTGCTGCAGCCGCCTGCTCATGCGTGGCATTCCTCAGGTTCACTCCATTCACCTGCAAACAAACCAGGCGGACAAAAAAATCTTTTAGCAAGAAAACCCAGATTATGTCCTGAAGGTGTGCAACTTGTATAGGTATGAAGATCTGTAGAGGAAACAAGTGTAGCAGGATGGAACCCTATCCTCAAGCTGGATGGTTTTTATCCGGATCTAATGTTAGTCTGGCTAGGCTTTCTCTGAATTGTTATTAAGTTAATGTCTTACTCAAGGACATTTCAGAAGGGCAGATGTTTGCTTGCTTTCTAAACACCAGGCTATCTTAACACCATCATCATTATTCTAACAACAGGAGTGAGTTGGCTACAAATCTCTAAATACTGCCTCAAACGTGTCACCGTTGTTGATGAGGGCAAACTTGATGTTGACAGGTACTGACCGAGAGAATCCTGTCGCCCCTCCTCAGCTCGCCGCTCAGGTCAGCCGGCCCTCCTGCCAGGATGAAGGATACGAAGATGCCTTCTCCGTCCTCCCCGCCGACGATGTTGAAGCCCAGGCCTGTGGAGCCCTTGTGCAGCAACACCTTCCTCGGCTCCCTGCCAAACAGAGGGACAGCGTCAGGGTGAAGGGCAGGACAGAGAGTGTATAGAGGAGAGGGACAGAGGGATAAATAAGACCAAAACTGAAATAGAAGTAGCATAAACAGAGGCGTAGACGGAGGCCGTTTCATCCAACAGCCACCTTCTAATGTTTTATTTCCAGATACATTTGAAAAGGGGCTTCTTTAAATAGAACAGTAACATCTACTCTCACACCACTAACACAATGATGAACACACAATGGTAATCACGCACTAATCATAATGCTAATAAAGATAACTTGCTTCCACTGCTAACACTTGTGCTAATAGATTCAATTAAACAAGCTGCAACACGACTGGCTCAAAATGCCTTTTATCTATACAACTTTCTTTTTTGCATGGAAAGCTCATCAAAATGTACACGTGTACACATTTAAACACCCACTCGTAATAATGCACGCAGACACAATGCGCCACCTCCTGCTCGACAGACCCTCTGAAGCTCTGCTTTAGCTTTAGCCCGCTATGACTCATCCTCGGGCATGCTGTTCAGACTGCCTCAGTTTTAAGATGCTACAGAGGCCAAAAAAACGCTGCTGTGGTCCAGCAGAAACCCTCTGAGATCACACTTCACAGGAATGCAAAACACACACACTCACTCTAGGAAGCCCAACGCACACATGCACACATACTTAACATATAAACGGACACATAAACATACATGCATGCACGGACAGTAGGTATAAGCACACACAGAGAGGCACACAGTTTCCTCTCTTTATAAAAAACACTGCATGGTTCCCATTAGTGGTCTCCTCAGCCTGCGGTCGACAGGAACAATTCCTGCTCGATCCCTAATGGCAGCACGCTAACTTGCTGTTCAGACCATTTTCCCATCGACAGGAGCAGAATCTTCATCCCAGACTCTGAGAATCAAACTCATGACTGACTGGAAAAAGCTGTGATTACTCCTCTTAAAGAAATTTAGAGCAATTGAACGGCCTAAATAGTAAAACTGCTGGAGAAAGTTTAACCAAGCTGTTAAACTGTATTCATTTGAAATTAACTCAAGTTAGATGCAGTCTTTTTTTGGAAGACCGCTAACGAGGATCGATCATTAGCAACATATTGACTGCTGGTCTGCAGGCGTCTTTACAAGTAGTGTTTCTACAAGGCAGACTCAAGACAATTGTTCTGACAAAGCACGAGACATTGTCTCCCTTTTTGTTTTTTCCACATTATTTTAGATCTTTTTAGTACCACAGATAACAAAAAAGCAAATATAAAAAAAATGGCTTGAGGCAAATGTCTTTAAATATGCTGGAACCACTCGCTGACTTGCCTTCAAACAAGTCAGGCTTAAAATAACCTCGCTTTCCATCTTGAGCTTTTCATCCCAGCTCGACACACAGGCACACACATCTCCATGGTTACCTTACAATCCAGAACCGGTGCTTGCTTCTGAAAGAGCATTTCCTAACAGAGCGTTCAGGCAGCGACATGGAGGATGAGATGTTGACTGTGAACATGGTGGCTATGGCACATCGCTCAGCTCAGCGTCTCTCCTCGACCCCTCGTTTCTATCTGGCCTTCGACTGAGAGAGGAGCCGCAGTCCTTGAAGCTCCTGTGTTACAGGCCTGGTGTTCCCTATCTCATCCCTGTGTGTGCTGTGATGGGAAGCAGCTCCTCTTTGGGCTGTCACAAACAGCTCTCTCCCCATCATCACCAGCAAGGCAAGACTTAACACTTAACCCTAACGCTCCCACGTGAATCATATTTTCATATTGTCCCCCTCACTCACATCCGGAATAACCAAATCAGTGTCGCATCTAAAGCGAAGGCGGATGTGTTGACCTGGAGGTTATCCAAGTTTCACACCGTGCTGTCCCCTCGTCTCTGCTCTGATGCAGCTTCGGGTCCAGCCCCCCCCCCCCCTTCAAGTACAGCACAGCAGCATTCCTGTCTGTCGGCCCAGTCCTCTGGAGACTAGGCAGACACATTCCCAGAAGCTCCTTGCTAATTTGTCAGAGTGTAAACAAACTGAAAAAGCGCTTGAACGCAACTTTCAGGCCTTTGATTTGACGCCTCCATCGTCTGCACAAACTGGAAGCTTGATGTCTTAACTGGAAAATAATGTACTGTGGAATATGTGGACACATATAGTTAGGCCTGCGTCTTTATATTATCTCACAGTTTTTCCATTGGGTGTGTATCACCTGGTCATTTTTAATAGAAAACAGGAGTGAATTCCTACAGTTTGAAATGCAGGGATCAAGTCCTCCTCCCTGTCACAAGACCTGCCTCTCCTCTCCCTCCCTCCCTCCCTCCCTCCCCCCCCCTTTTGCCTTTTCATCCATGCCAGGAATGTAAACAGTTATAAAGCTTTTCTCTCTGCCCCGGCCATTTTTCCTTTTTCTTTCGTTCAGACCCCCCCCCCCCCCGAACCCCACTCCCACAGCTATATTTTCCCCGTCTGCTTTTGGCCGAGGCTGTCGCAGCTCAATCCTAAAGCTGTGAATGGATATCTGGGCTGTGGGGTTCAGCGGGTCATGCTGCCCTGGACTCGGCCCAGTAATTGGCTCTGCTTGGCTGATTAATGGTGGACACTGCAGATGGACGCCATTTCCCACAGACAGACACTACCTCTCGCTGCACTTTATCTCTCCCTCTCTCCCAGAATGGATCACAACGGCTTATGTATAGAGGCGTGCGCTGATAAAATTAAAATGCTGCTTTATCTCTGTCTGCTGGTTTGCTGCTTAAATTTCACCCATACGTTCTCTCTTCTTCACGCCGTGCTATTTTTTAACTTGACATGGGGAACAATTTATTCACAGCTAAGGTGATGGACTATTTAAGATATTTCATGCTATTCATTGTGACTAAGAATAAAACTGGAGCAATGAATGATTAACACCTGCGTACTCAGCTGAATCTGCTGTGATTACGTTTATGTTAAACTCCTGTTTGCTGCTGCAGCTTTTAAAGAACACAAAGCAAAGGTCAGAGTCTTCCTCCTTATTAATGGCTGAATTCTTGCGCTGACCAGTCAAAGGTTTTGTGTGTGTGCGTGAGTGTGTGCGAGACACATGTAGTTACTGATTAGCTCACCTGCTGCTGCAGTACACAGGCTTCTGTACACACCAGCCTCCCCTGAACAAAGCAGCCTAACTAGGAGCATTGTCGTGCATATCTAACAACTGCAGCCCTGATAGGAGCAGCAGCTTGTTTAGTGATTATGCACACTGTCACCACTGCACACAACGTATGTTTACACCCAACATGCACAGAGGTTTTTATCTCTTATCAGGGTGCAACGTGGTCTGAGACAAGGGAGGTATGTACAGTAACGACGTCTCTGCAGAAGAAGGGGGTAATATCAGATGGAGAAAGGGGGAGGGGGTGTCGAGGGATGTGACTGCGATGACTCCACCGAGGGGGAGGTGCAGATGGGCAGAGGGCCGACACACAAGCTCTGACTCACTCCTCACAACCAGCCTGCTCCACTTCTGCGGAGGCCTGTGCTTACTACAGCATCCGTCTAAAATAACCCCTCCCTGCTCCCAGCCAATGGGTGATCTGCTGGGGCTGGATGGAGGTGTCTGCTATCAGACTGTCAGTCTGATGGAGACGGACGCTTATGTGCTGTGATTCAGAATCAAGCCAGCCATGAGAGACAATTCAAAGAGCATCCACTAGGGGCAAACAGGTGCATGCATGATCACAGTATGTAAGCACCGTTGATTTACGAGTCGTCTGCCGTGCTGGATGTATCCCCACAGGTCTGTGTGCATAACAACTCTGCATTGCGCTTGTGTATGTGCATGTGTGACCATATGTGTCAGCACATTATGAGCGACTGTCTCAGTGTACAGTATGTGTGTGTGATTGGTGCTGGCAGCATGGGTGACAAGAAGGGGTAAGACCCGGGTGCATGGCCTGGTTTTCCCAGCATGCAGATGAATCATGACAGCTGCAGGACTGTCTGCTGCTACCGGTCTGCTGGCCCGTACCGGATCACGCTCTTACTGCCCGTTACATTTATGGAAACAGCAAGGCTCAGTGTTTATATTTACATACATGGAGCAGCAGGCAAAACATTCCAACGGCGCTGAGCAGAGTGTCTACAGTCGGCCCTCACATCCTCACGCACTGTCTTTTCTTTTCAACAGCACAACCTGCCTTTAGTTTGAGCAAAACAGCAGGACCACTCTCACTCTCTGACACACCAACAAAGGTAAACACATATTGGCGTCGGTGATAGCACATATGGAACACAATATAAGCTACGTTCAGCACAAACACATTACATAAAAGCAATGGTTCACGCACAAAAACATCAAGGCATTCATCCATGAGCTGATGCACAACGGACAGGACTGCAGATGAAATGAAATTACTAAGTGTAACAAAATCAACAGCAGGAGGCCCTTTGAACACTTGATAACGCCAAACACTGAACAAACACACACTATCATGTATATTCTTCTCTGCACCAGTGAAAGTAGCTTGGCCTGAGATAGAGGCTGAGTTTTATGGAAGCCTCCTGACAGATGGAATAGAGCAGCTTGTGGGAGCATGAAGCCCTTTCGGCTGCTCTCCTGTGGAGATGTGTTTGTGAAGAGCAGGTATGACTCCATTTTAAACTGCACTAAACAGGTCCCTATTGTCTTTGATTCATAGATGTGAGCAGATTAGTAGAAAATTGATGGATGAATAATTACAGCAGGGTAGACCTTTTGAAATATTAAAAGTAGAGCAAAAAACAAACAACAGACATGCACAAAGGGCAAGAAATAATAAGCTAATTCCTTGCGTAACACAATCCGCCTCTACGGTCAATTTTCTGTAATGGAGTTTAGTTCTCAGCATAATTCATAAGAAATGATGAAAGATTCAATAGTAGCTGAATATGAGTCAAATAGTGTGCGTTTCATACAGACAGAAAAAGCAGCAACAGAGTTAAAGCAACACACAAAGCAGTTCAGGAGACACGAGGGGAGGAAACATGTACATGCAAACACAGAGACAGGAAGCTACAGCAAAGTATGAAACTACTTGAAAGTACAAACTCTCCATCTCTTCTTCCGGCTGCCGTTATCTCCACTCCTTCTACTCCTTCTGCTTTTTGTCATTTGAGCAGAAATGTAACCTAGCATGTTACAGCTGAGGCAGGTAGCCTCCATCCCTCTCTCACCCTACTCCTGTCTGCCTCCAGATCAAGAGCTACACAGAGGAGGGTTAGCTAAGCAAGGCGTGATGGACTAGGTTAGTACCTGCCAGAGAAGGGGGGTGGACCTTGGCACAAAGGAGCAGGGGAAGGACAGAAGCCTCTGTAGAGGGCCTGGGGCCCCTTGCTGTCCCCAGGTTTGTGGATGACACTGTAAATAGGTTCAGCCCTGCTGTGGGGGTACAGGAATCACAGTGAACGGGACAAGTGTAGGACACAAATAAAGCACACAAACCAACAAAGATGCGACAAAAGCACATACAAGTCATGTAGACAGCTTGTACAAGGACATAACAGGGCCACATAACAAACACTCACCCGGTAACACATGCACTCCACAGCACAGCACACACACACACACGCAAAAACGCCTGCATGCAGTCACACACACACACGCACACGCAGGGGGAATACAGCCTCCTCCCCAGAGCTGTGGGTTAAGATGACTCAAGGCCTCGTGGGACACTCCAATCAAGCCTCTATGAATGCTACTTCTGATCCAGTACTTGGATAGGAGGTCAAAGGTTAAAACACAGTCATAACAAGTACGAGAAGTGACAAGCAGCCTTTCTGCAAAGTATGTGGTCAGCACACGGCCACGACACAGTCTAGCTTTAACATAGGATGCACCACCAGGACCCCGGTCAGCTGAAAACTCTCAATATTGTCTTTTTAATGCATCACTTCAACAGGTTGATCTGTATTTCTGTATCGTTAACCACAACAGGGCAACGCAGTTAAACAGCAACAAAATGGAGGCTGCTAGAACAAAGAGAAACCATGCAAAACTCAAAAGCTTTAGCTGATTTCCACAAGCATCTACTCTACTGTATGTGCTATAATAATACAGACACACACTCATAGAGCCGGTATGAGTGTTACGTATGAGAATCATTCATGGAGAAACAGGTCTGTAACCTACCTTGTGAAGTCTTCCTCCCCCAGCATGTGGCGGGGGACTGGCGAGTACCTGGACGGGGTGACCTGGGGAGGCGGGTACACCGGCTTGGGCTCCATCGCCCCCATGTAGTTGTGGCTGACGTGGTTGTCTACCATGGTTGGGAAGGCTGGAGGGAGGGCCAGGCCAATAGGGGGAAAGAAAGAATGATTACAAAAAAGGCACAAGAGGAACACTGCAAAAGACAGGGAACTTCTTTATTAACCTAGAGAAAATCTGACCCATAGGTTTTGCCCTTTTAGCCACGTTATGCCTGGCCCACAAATATTTGTGAGAGACCCAACACATGACGATATATAATCATAGATTGATGTTTGGAGAGCAACGATTACGCCAAAACAGCACACCACACGCTAACAGATTCATTCACCAGACAACCAGAGTCCCGACTCTCAAAACTGGAATTCTCGCACAACTCCTGTGGTCAAACGAGACTTCAGAAAAAAAACATGGCGGATGACGGGCAGGAATTGGTGATGAAAGTTTTTGGACTGAAAATTCAGGAAGAAAAAAGAACAAACTGTGGATCAAGTGGTGGAGACGGCATGCACATGGACTGCACGTTACTTCATGCTTCACGTTTGCTTTTGTCACCATGGCGGCGGCTGTTGTGCTTGCTTCTTCAGTAAGCTTGCTTCCCCATTGGCTATTAGATCGTTCCACGTGACAATCCACAGACTGCGTGTCGGAAGGGGGGAATCAGACCCAAATTCGGCCTGATTATCTTGTAGTGTGAACCCCGCTTTAGCTGCACAGCTCTGTGGGTGGCATTGTACTAAGCTGCTTCTTTGATCTAGACTGAAATATCTCAGCAACTATTGGATGGGTGCTTCTAACTCATTTGTAATGTTAAAGTTTGTTTACCAAAGTAACTGCTGCGTGTGGGGATGCAGTGAAGGTGGTTTTAAATAAAGTCAGATGGGGCAATTGGCCGGATGCTCCGACAAACTGTGGTTGTGGAACTGTTTAGTAAGATAAACTAAACTACTTTAGTTTGGAGGTACAGAAAAAAACATCTGTTCACCGGAAATGTTGGTTCAGGTGCATGCAGACAACTATGGCTAGCACAGTTCAACTAGAAAAGTTGTTGGGTAAGTTGTTCTTATCCAGTCTTACTTTTTTATAGAAATGTGTCCACCTTTCCAGATCTCAGGACTTAGCTTAGTCATTTTAATGACATAAATTTCAATTAGCGTGTTGATCAAAGTATATATATCAGACTTTGGTTGTATGAAAACAGAATTACTGTCATTAAGGACGTTGGCTAGGCCTTTATTCGCTTGTCTCTGTTGGATTTCCATTGTAAGCTTTACACTATAAGCTACTTGCACTGTCTGATATGTTGAACTCTTTTTACCTCAGAAGCAAAATTGGGAAAATGTTTCCTACAAAGTTTGTGTAGTCCTTGTGTGTGCATGCAAAATCCAGATCACAAGCATAAAAAAACAACTATTATTTCTGTGTATTAACATTCCTGATGAGGCAGCTGAGCACGATGAAACAAGCGTTTCAAATCCACATCATGTGACCACGGGACACTGTTAGTGGGGGGGTAAGTCTGCATCACGGGCTTGCTTAAACCCTGACATCTGCAGAATATACAGGAGTACACAAAAAGCCTTTGATAGTCCCCCTTCTAATACTAAATCACTGTTGTGTGGAAATCTGAGATGCTGCAACTCAAGATCGTGGGCTCTCATGAGCAGGTGGGATGTGAGAAACCAACCACACTCAGTGGGAGGCAGAGAACTGCGCTTGTTGTTTCTGTGGGTAGGTTCGTGTGTATGTGTGTGTGTGTGTGTGTGTGTGTGTGTGTGTGTGTACAAGCAGTCACTATATTCACTATGTGGGTGTGTGGGCATAGCAGTTTTGGGGAGAGAACAGTGATCCAACTTCAAAATTCAAGCAGGCCTACTGTAACATCTCTGAAAGAGATAAAAAGATGATGCGTGCAGAACGCTCTAACATGGACCTTCACTTATAAATCTCCTGTTTCCTTACGTCAAACACATATATATACACCTGTAGTTCGTAGCTGGACACTTATGGATTAGTGAATAGAAGATGTATTTTCCAACTATAACAGTTTGTGCATTGAGACATACATATGCATACAGTTTAAAGTTAAAAATAAGCTTGAAGTAATATTATTGAAGATTTTTGTCTGTTAAGTCTCTATCCATTGCAGAATGAGGTAGCACAATGGTGATTGAGCCTATGGCCCACTTTGCCTTTGCATTTGCAGCATTACAGACCGTGTGTCTGGTGCGACTTTCGTGGAAAAAATCTTAAGCCGCGCCCAGTTAGTGACGCGTTTCCATCACCCAGCAGTGGTTGGTCTGCCAGAAAAGGTTGGCGGAGCTAAGCGGCTGCTTTTCCGGTCTCTGCAAGTGTTGCGAGTAAACAGTAATCTACTATGGCTGAACAAACAAAGAAAAGATCGATGACTACAGATACAACTTCAACAATAAGTGAAAATTCAATAAAAAAGGGACAAATTCGACGCTCAGATGAAGGCAAACAGTCTAAAAAGGAAAGCGACCGTCAGCGAGGAAAATCAAGGAGCCAACTGTGGATGTCACACATGCAACTGTCTCCCCCTTTTACACTGTCCCTTCAAGGCGGGATTGTTACGCCTCTGTTACGTTTCCTCTTCTATGTAAAACGCACAGAGGCGTAATGGTTGGGTGAAGTTGTTCCACCTCTGAGCCGGCATCGGAGGTAGTAACAGAGGCGAAATGGCAGACTGCAGAGCCGGCAGGGCAGAACAGCGCCGTGTGTGTTTTTGAAGCACGCGCGTTTGTTTACACCTCGCACACGTTTTGCTTCCGCAACGCCGAAACGCTATGTAAAAACACACACTGGGGCAGCTTAACACTGGCGTTGCTTGGTCCAATGTAAAATGACAAAGGCTGCATAACGGCGGAGCTTCGTCACGGCGCTGAGGCAGAAGCGCAGCGTAAAAAGGGCTAGTGTGTGGATACCTGGGAAGTGTGCTCCCGCAATTACCATTTATCGCCAAAGAGAACGAAAGAGAGATCTTTTGAGATTACAAATTTAAAAAGGTATACACATACAGGAATTAACATTTGCATATAGATAATAAAATTTGACTGTGACTTTGGCACAGTCCATCCATCCATTTTCTACACCGCTTATCCTGTTCAGGGTTGCAGGAGGGCTGGAGCCTTTCCCAGCTGTCATTGGGCGAGAGGTGGGGTACACCCTTGACTGATCGCCAGTCAATCACAGGGCTGACACCTAGAGACGGACAACCTTTCACGCTCACACTCACACCTAAAGGCCAATTACAGTCCCCAAATAAACCACAGAGCATGTCACGCATTCATGGGGAGAACATGCAAACTCCATACAGGCTCCCTATATCCAAACCAGGTTTCGAGACCAGGAACCTTCTAGCTGTGAGGCTTCAGCGCTAACCACTGCAGCACCGTGCAGCCCAGTATGGTAGAGTTCATCGCTAAAACCCCTATATACTTTATATTTTAGGGATGAACTGTACTGCGGTCCAGGTGACTTTTTAACAACTAGTTAACAATAAATTTGAACTCCTGTCTATAACCTCATTTTGACCATTCCACCCGATGCATATTTATATGTCTTAAATACACATTTTTAACCCTTGACATCTGCACTCTGACCAGGACGCTAGGAACAACAAGAACAGGTAGATACGTACTGCTGGAGTAGTCTGGAGGGGCGTACATGTCGTTGAGATGCACAGGTCCGGGCTTGGCCACTTTAAGGTAAACCATATCAGAGGTGTTCTTCAGCGCAGCCACTGCCTCCTCATGACGCACGTCCTGCAGCACGATGTTGTTCACCTGAGTGCGATGATTATCAAGACAAGAGAGGGGGATGAGTCCTTGTATCAACACCTGAACACCTCGTGTCTTTGCTGCACTGTGACAACATCAGCCATCACACCAGCCAACACAATAATGAATCATAGCTTGAAGGTATTATGAGATTTCATAACATTTCAGCAGCACAGTGAAAGGTTGGTGTGCTGTGTGGTGCTAACAGAGGTCAAAAGCAGTAGGTAGAGGTTCTGAAGAAGCTCTGGATTTCTTCAGTTTCTCTTTTAAGATCCAAATCCCTGCAAATATGCTGTCAATCTAAAGTTATTCAACACCACGTCTTTTGGCAGCTCGGTGAAAACGAAAGCATTATGCTCTTTGTAAATAAGTAACAGTATTTGTGATCTACGATTTGAATGAGGTAAAATATTACTGCCTAGATCTCGATCAATCTAGTTTGACACCTTAAGCAGGGTACTGTTAGTTTGTGTCAAACATTAAACAGTCTGCATGTTTTCACTTCACAGTAGGACCAACAAATTCTCTCTACAGCCTTTCTAGTATTTAGACATTTTACAGCCTCAGTAATGCCTGAATTTGTACTCCAAAACAGTCAACACATTAATGGGGTTTTGTAATTTAATCATAGCAGTTTGGAAAAATGATCTTACAAATGCAGCTGCAGAAATAAGATTAACCAAACACACACAAAAGAGATTGAGAAAAATATTGAGTCATAAAATGTGGGTAAATATTAAGTGTAGATGGATTTACAAGAACAGAATTTGATTCTTGCACAACATTTACTTTTCTTCATAATTAAGTTAGTTTCATGGGCCTCTAATGAGGCCATCAATCACAATTCAATTAGTTCTTTATTAAAAGCAGGTTCACTGGGAAGCTCAAGCTTATAAACAGCATGTTAGAAACAGGCAATATGCTGGATGTGACTAATTCATGATGTAGAGTTTGCCTGATCGGATGTCATTTCCAGTATTAACTAATCTAAATATCCAGACTTTAAAAACTATTTTACTGGTTCTGTATTTTTTATGTAAAAGTAATAATCTGGAAGATTTTAATGTAAATAAATGTCTGTTAAGTCACTATCTATCGCCGAATGAGGTATAACAATGGTGATTGAGCCTATGGCCCACTGATGAAAGCCTTTGCATTTGCAGTATTACAGACTGGGTGTCTGTGGCCACATTCGCGGAAAAAATCATAAGCAGCGCCCAGTTAGTGACGCGTTTTCCATCACCCAGCAGAGGTTGGTCTGCCAGAGAGGGTAGGCGGAGCTAAGCGGCTGAACAAATTCGACGCTCAGATGAAGGCAAAGGTCTAAAAAGGAAAGCGACCGTCAGCGAGGAAAATCAAGAGTTACAACTGTGGACGTCACACATGCGACACTGTCTGGATATCTGGGAAGTGGGCTCCCACAATTACAGATTATCGCTATAGGTGATGCCAAAGAGAACAAAACTGAGATCTTGGAGATTATAACTTTAAAGTCTAAAATAATCAGCAAAACAACAACATGTCTGTTAATGTACATTTGATTAATGAGAGCTCAGTTAAAACAGAGTCTTATCATTTGCAGTATTTTTACAAACTCTGTAGCTATCAGTGATTTTCCTTCTGGTAAATGTAATATTTTCTTATGCTTTTTCTTACATTCTTATGCCCAGCTCACCAGACTTTTTATTATTATATACGTCACGACTGGCAGTTTATAAATCATGCACAAAGTCATAAACGCTGATGTGTGTCGTCTGTCTCGCTTAGCTTCCAATGACAGGATGAGGCAACCAACCAGATAACGTAATGCACTCAACATGTCCCATAAACAGTCATCTGCACACACAGGCCTGTCTGGCTGCAGCAATACGTGCTTCAGCTCTAACAACGAGCGATGAAACTCCTCACTGAGTGCATTAACACCTCGAATGAATTCATTTGGATTCGAACACTCAATATGTGACTGAGTCAGAGAGAGAGGCTCATACAGCTAGCAGGCGGTCTCCGGTCTGCAGCCGTCCATCTTTCTGGGCAGCTCCTCCTTCTATGATCTTGGTTATATAGATGCTGTTGTCTCCTGGGATGTGTTGGTTGCCGATCCCTCCGGCGATGCTGAACCCAAGCCCTGGTTGAATAATACACAGAAAGTCAATAAGTGCACATTTTAACACATATTCAGATACATTTCCACGTCATGAGCTGCCTACTACATGCTAAAGAGGTCATTTCTTTACATATATTCACGCTAAAGTGAAGTGTTTGTCTGTATTTCCAAATGAAATGTCAATTTATCCTGAATTGCATGCATGTTTAAGAGGTCTTTATGTTTGTGTGTGATAAGTGGGATGTGTCCCTGACCTTTGGGCCCCTTCAGCAGGTTAACCTCCAGAATCGTCTCAGGTGGAGCCTGCCTCCGTCGGACCAGCAGCCGCACCACTGGCCCCGCCTCCTTCAGGGCTTCCACCGCCCGGCTGTGCACCACCTCGGACACGTCCACATCGTTCACACGCAGCACGCAGTCATTCACCCTGTAAGGAAGTTAAATGCTCAATAGAAATCACACACACACACACCATCCTGTCAGTCAACAGATAACAGCGATGGAGGTAATTCACTGTACACAGGCAGGGGGAGACTCGATGTAATCAGAAACCTCCAAAGCACATAAAGCAGCGCCGCATATTATAATCTTTGCATGTTTGCTTTTCCAGTGAATCATAATTTTGAGGAAACACAGAGAGGTGGAGAAGCTCTGCCTCCCACTCAGCACTGCCAGGCAGGACACACAGCTGTATCAAAGTAGGGAGAACAGAGGTAAGAGTGGAGAGAGGAGAAGAAGGACAGTATGAGGTGAAGAGGAGGAGTTGGGGGTCACATGGTAAAGAGAGGGGAACTCACCCCAGCCTTCCATCCATAGCAGCTGCTCCTCCGGGGATGATCTTGGTGATGAAGATCCCCGGATCATCAGGAATGTGGGGATTGTCTATTCCTCCGGCGATGCTAAAGCCCAGGCCGGAGTTCCCCTGCACACAGGTTATGATTGGCACTTTCAGTAGGGTACAATAAAACACACACACTTAGATGTAAGTGATGGAGCCAATGTGGGCTCAAGGTCAGCACTGTATGGCTCTTAAGTGTATTGGTATCTCACAGGATCACGTGAGTGATGCAAACTGCTCCTGGGATTTCTGACGTCCATTTTTGAGGACACGTGTGTGTGCGTGTGTGTGTGTGTGTGTCCTTGCATGTGACGAATGATAATGGCATGTTTTCCATTAGAAGAGGGCACTTCATTGAAAATGTCACGCGTATTCTATCAACCCACAGAGTGGCGTCGATGTTAGAAAAGCCCTGCGTGCACAGAAAAGTGGATTTATGATGTAAAGTGACGATGAGAGCAGAAGTGTCATTTCTATTGCATGATGCAGAGCTTCTCGCTCTCTGCAGGAGACAGACGCTACAATAGTCCCGTCTCTCCTGCCCCTGAAATGACAGAGGACCCATTTGGATCCAGCGGGTCCGGACGCACTGCTGCATCTGACAGCCGTGGCCACAGAGACAGGCAGCAAACAAGACAGCTGAGAAAAGACCTCACTTTATTATTTTCTATAATTAATGAGCAACAGTCGCAACAAATTAGGACAGAGGGAGTCTGAGGCCTCCCAGTGTGCTGCTCTAGAGCCGAGAGGAGTGCACTGGGCCTCACCGCCAAATGCTACACACCCACAGACCTTTAAAAGTGTGACTTTTGGTGGCTTATTTAAGCTTTCTGCATGCAGAGATGCCTCTTAGACTGGAAGGGGCAGAGAGAGACTGTGCATCCATCAGGGGTTTGGAGGTGCATCTATATGTGGGTGGAATAATGAGAGCAGAAACATATAGCGCTGCCACTACAGGCCAAATCGGCGCTGACAAGTGCGGCGCTGCCTGCTGAACAATTGAACAGGAGAGCACTTTACATTTCTGGCGTCTGCTGATGACATGTGCATCAGGATTATGTAAAAAGCTACGCCTCAGTGCCGTTACTCTGTGCTCACACTCACAGGAGACATCACATATTACCCCTGCAGTGATGTAATAGCTGTAGCTTCACCAACACACAGCATCATATATGATTCTTATAACAGAGATTATTTAAGGGGGGGGTTCATGTTCTTAAAGCTGACTGAGCAAAGGCTGAGCTTCTTACCACCACCTAGTGGGGAGAAATCCATCCATCATGCAGAGAACACATTAAACAGGAGTGTGCGGAACAAGCAAGGGTTAAAACTCACCCTCTCTAAGATGATCTCCTCGTATTTATACATCCCATCACTGCCATTTACCTGTCAAAAGAAAAGCATAACAGTTAGTGACATCGCCGAGCTTGAATCCTGTCATTTTCTTAGAACAAAGTAGGAAGCATGCAAATGTTTCAGCTAAATCCTTCACTATATAACACAGAGGATGTGCAGACCGAGCACAGAGAGCCGTGGAGAATGGGATTATTGACAAAATATACAAAAGAGACATTCACCAAACTGTGTATTCACTAAAAATACCAACATAAATTACAAATTTGTCGCATCTAAAGTGTCATTTTTTTCCCAAATGTGACAGTAAATGTGCGACTGCAGAACGCACATTCCACACAAACAGGCCGGGTCAATAGGATAATGGATGTCGGTCCAAATGGCAAACAGCATGTTGGTAGCAGGAGGCGGCCTTGTCATCCACACGCACACAGAAACATGCTCATGCACCGACACAGAGGGAGTGTGAATGAGAGACATGTATACTGTACAGAGAGAGAGAACAGATACTTACATAAGGGCCTGCATCTAGTGAGTCTGCGTTGACGATGATGGGGGGAGGGTTGGCCTGTGAATATGAAGAGATACACGTTATCTCGGTGTGTGAGGCTGGCAGCACACAGACGTAATGCGGTACACACACTCTCACTTGGGAGCAAAGTGAACGGATGCCATGGGAACAGTCGGTGAATCTCCTTGGGGCTGAGGCTGTGCGTGTGTGTGTGTGTGTGTGTATATAGGGGGGGGGACATTGGAAAGGTGTGAGGACTGAGAATGAGGACTGGGGCAGAGAGACCGCTGCTTATTAACTGACACAGCCAGACGTCCTGCGGTCAGCTCATAAAACAAACCGGCTTGTGTTCCAGCCGCCGGGACGATCGCGTTTATCCCACATCAAGCCTCCTCTCTACTCTTATTTCACACACAGACATAACACCACATAGTATCACATTTTAATGCACCATTTTATGGTAGCCATTCAGTAAACATGGCAGGCTATGAGGAAAAATACTTGACCAACAGAGTATCTAAATCGTCTTTTAAAATCAGGAACATTTTTTATGTACAAAGCTGAAATTATGAGTTTAACCGATTACACCAGTCACAGAGAATTAGTCTGAAACAATTATAGTAATCCATTAACTGTTTAAGCCATTTATTAGTTAATTACCAAACATGTTCTGGTTCTTGTCTGTGAGTTTGGTAGAAAAATAGGAAAATTTGGTGGAGCAAAATAAACTATTTGATATGACTGAGACGCCCACCCTGCAAGACGGAGCGCTACCGCAGGTCCGTCATACCCGCTGCTGTCAGCCTCTATAACACCTCATTATAGTGTAATAACAGTACTGCAACTATCATCAGCATTCATACTACAATTATACATATTCTCCCTTCCATACATAGTTAATCATGCTATGCAACAATTCTGTGCAATAATTCCTGCTACACTGTGCAATATAACAGCAATCTTATTCTGGTTTTTAATGATGCTTCACACAATGTGTGTTTTGATTGTAAAAATAACCCCTGAATATCTTTTGACAAGAAAAAATGTGAACACAATTTGAATAGTTTCTTAATTATTTTGTTACTGTTATTATTTATATTGTCATAGTTTTTAAAATCTTTTTATTGCCACCTACTTTTTGTCCTTTTTATTACTTGAGTACTTTATTTAATTTGCCTGTTTTGAGAGCTGCTGTGACAAGTAAATTTCCCCTTTGGGGGATCAATAAAGCTGATCTTATCTTATCTTATCTAATCTTATGAAGATGTAACTTTAAAGCTCCTGAGACGAACTTTCAGTTTGTGTTGATGTTGGCGCCCCTGTGGACAAAGCTGTACCTCTTATCTCTTTGCTGATTTAGTCCTGTTCATGCTTAATTGGTGGTTTTAACAAAAAATGTCATATGCATCACTCACTTTAAATATTGCCCTGGAAAATGTAAACAAAGGCAGCATGCAGTCAACCGTTTCTGACACCTACCCCGGCCAGCAGTTTTAGGCATTAAAAATAACCATTTAGAAATAATCAGTCTTGTAACTGATGGTCTGGTTTGCTTTTGTAAGTCATATAGAGTAATCGGAATTAATTTCAGTCTGTTTCATAACCAGAGAAAAACTCCTCACAGGAGCTTTAAGCTTTTTCCTTTTTTCTGACTTTGTCCCCTAATAAACCAACCAGTAGACAACCAAGTAACAACAAAGATCACTAGCTGCAGCCCCTGACACGTGGTAGATATCTGTTTGGACTAAAGGTTTAATCCTGGTAAGTTTATTCAGGTTTAAAACAATTTGATAAATGTCACAGAGTATGAACAGACAATTGTCATTTCAGTGTATTCAAATGTACATGCTTCTGATCTCTGTTTTATATCCTTGCAAAATAATTCTGTTTTAAAATAACACGACAATGACATGTGGGGGCAGGACATTGGATTCTGGGAAACTGAGTTGGTTCTTTCTTTCTCTGTTTCTGAAGATGAATTAAATACTACTAATAGTAGATTAATTGTTAAAATGATAACCAGTTCAACTGACAATGGCAGTGTAAAGACTTGCTAGGCTACTTCATTCTGCCTTTCTATCATCAGGTAGCATTTAAAAGTCAAATGAAATGGATTCAAGTGAGAGTTTTCTTGATTTCCATTGACTACACAACACTATTTTAGGGAAAACACATCTTCATGGTTTTGTTTTCTTTGTTTTCACCTTTAAGGGCCAAATGTAAACTGCAGATAACTATAGGCCCATGTTGATGCATAGTATCAGTATCAGCCTATAAATCCCACTTAAACCCAACTACAAGTGCTGCACATTAACCTCCTGAGACCCTGCGTCCAAATACGTCGACATTACATTTTGGCTTGGAAGCACCATAATATTTAATTCTGCGAAACTTAGACCCGTTGGTCTCATTCATGGACACTTTGTCCAACACCCTGTGGTCACAAAAGCAGATTACACTGATCGGTGTACATTCAAGATGGCTGTGATCCCGACCAAAATGTGTTACAGTCGGTCCCTTCAGAAAACTCAACCTGGTACAAAACCTCTTCAGATTCTATGATTGAAACTTGTTTATTAAATGCGTATTAACAGTTGTGGCTTGATATGGCAGACAAATTGGAATAATTTTATCAATAGCAACAAGCTACAACACCGTTACAACAAGTTACAACAAGGTACTCACATGAGGATATTGGGACTTTTTCAATGTAGACAATTCTTAGGTTTTATACTTATTAGGTCCTATTAATCCCCAAAAGGTAGGAGAGATTAAAAATTGCATTCCAAACAAAAGCTCGGGTCTCAGGAGGCTACCTTTAAATGAAGTTTCCAGCTCAGCTCTATTGTGCCACCTGGTGTCTCCTCCTCCATCTCAGGCCTGCAGAGCAGCCGAGGAGGCCGAGAGCTCAGAGGAAAGCTGGCAGAGGTGTGAAGGAGGAGACTCCGGTCGGTTTAGAATGGGCCTGCTGTCCGTCCGCTCGCTCAGCACAGAGGCTGTCTACTCTTTATTGATTTGATTGAGCTGTGTGGGTGAAGGGATGCTGACAGCGCTGCTCGGGGACCTTACACTTCCTCAGGTCCAACACTGAGGTGAAAATCACTAGCTGACTATCTTAGCCCCAACCTCCCCCTCCTCACCTAACCTCACCCTGTAACCTCCGACTTATGCAGATGCTCTCTGTGTCCGAGATGATGATTGATATTTATCATGAATCATCAAATATTACTTGTGATGTCATTTCAATATTAACTGCACTGTTGCCTGCAGAGATGTCTGTTAGTGATTGACCGTCTGGTGCGATATTGGATGTACACATATGTAGAGCTGGACGATAAATCAATATAACATCTCTAACATACGATATAAGATTCAATATTATCAGGGGTGCTGTTGTCGTAATGTCACAATATACTTTAATATTATACTTTTTTGGTGACTGAATATTCCGATATTATTTGAGTGTTTTAGCTCTAATAAAGATCATATTGTTCCGTGTTTTAAAAGCTCCAGTAGTGAGTGCCAAACTAAATTATTATATATTAATAATAAACTTTTGTTTTTAAAACGTTAAATAATAGAGCTGTTAATATCACCCTGTGCTCATTCCCATCTTGTTAGTTTATTTCTAAATGCAAAATGATATATTTTATCACTAGATAATCTGTATTATAACCTTTATAGACAAAATTCTCATGATCATGTTTGATGTAATTTTATACTGCAATACTGATTTATTTAAAAAGCGTATTATGTAGTTTTTTCCCCCATTACAATACAATGAACATTTGTCTTCTGCTAATACCCATTAAAAATAATGCAGTCAAGTTAAGCTACTTTATCATATTGATTATAAAGAAATTCCAAAGAATGCATCCGGGATCAGTGAATTACATAACCTCACATAATGTGAAAGTAAATGGAATAAAGCTTTCAGTGAATTAATACTATAGTATATGTATATTGTCATGTATAAAACATTGCACAAAAATATTGTGTGGACAAACTCCAGGTATTAGGGCTGGTAAAGCCTATTTTTGGATAAATCTGTGTGAATTAAACAAATCAAAAGTTTCTGTTTTCACTCGTTCTTTTCTGCACGTTAACGTCCATGTTAATAAACAGCAGATCCATCTATGGTTCGCTCCAGGTTCACTCCCACGTGCGAGGATTAGAACGTAAAGCAGTTCAGCTGCTGGTTTTGTGACCTCACAATGGAGACGACATAGAAAAACACATACGATAGGCATTTTCATACGTTTTATCGATATATATTGTCATATTGTGCAGCCCTACCAGGTGTTATGATATAAAATTACATTATATTACATTATGCAAGAAAAACCTACTGCCAACCTCTTCTCCAACTTTCCATGAACAATTTCCTTTCGAACACTTTGATATATAGAAACATCTTAGATCAGGCCAAGAATAACTACTTGAGCAGTATACAACACTTCTGTATCCACAAGACAAATGCTAAAAACACACTCTTAAAAACATCCGATCCTTTGATCACAACCCTTCATCCCCCCACGAGCTGAGCAGGAGTCGTTTCATTCCTCCAATACTACTAATCGCGTAACGACGCACTCTCTCCAGATAAAACGGGGCTTCAGATTTGACCCGCTCCGCTCAGTGATGTACTATGACTCTGGACAGCTGTGGCAGTACCGCCCCCCCCACCCTCCCCTCCCTCCTCCCAGTCAGCACAATCCGGCCTTGGTTGTAATCTGCATATGGACCAACAGATGCTCACGTCTGTGCTTGTGTTTGCACATTTCTCAGGAATGCTTTGCACGTCGTTCCCCCTTTTATCTCAGAAGCCAACTCCTAACACATGCCCCAAATCCAGCAGAGGGTTTAATAGTAAAAAAAAAAAAAAATTTGTTTGCACAGCAGCCATGTTAGCGACAGCCTATTGTGAATGAAAACCCCTGAAAGCAAAGCACATGCGGCGAGAAGTGATGAAACGCAGCCTGAGGGCCACACGGGGGAATACATTGGCTACTACTGTCCCCCGGTGACTGACAGACGAAGCTACCGAATCCACGACTAAACCCACATGTGACAAAACACACCTGCTACAGCAGAACGCCCGCAGTGCTTATCAGGAGCATCAGAGAGCAGCAATGTGTCCAACGGGATCAGTGAACCTACAAGTGCAGCTGAAAGACAATAAAGCCATCAGTCGAGGAAACGGCATTATCCGGGCCTGGGATTGCTGCGTAATCCCTCTATCTGAATCTCACATAACAAGCAAACAAAAAGGAATAATGGAAGATAATCTCGACACGAGTAGGCTCAACATGACTTTGTTTAACATTTGGCAATTTGTTCAGGTAACTGGGATTAGGTTGGATTACCCCTCCCTCCTTGCCCTCCCTGCTTTTTAACTACGCTCACCTGCTGCCCAAAGGAGGAAGGCAGCTGATTTAAGACCACTAGCTTTGACCTAAGAGGAAGTTTATGACACATACTGGGGGTAGAGGATCTGTCGGTGCGATAACGGCGTCCTTAGAGGACACATCTGGATTCTCCGAACATGGTCGGCAGGTTGAGGATCACAGAGAAGAAGACAAAAGCAGTCTCTTATAGATTGGTATCAACCCAGGAGGGGGTGTGAGTGTCTGTCAGTGTGTTGCAGGTGAATGTGGGTCAGATTACTTTAAGAGTTTCAATAAGACAGGGAGACTTGGACTTCATACTTTAGTTTAAATAATGACGACTTGACTTTGTAAAACCATGAAACAACCAACGATAAATAAGACAGCGACATGGCCAGAAAGCATGAAATATTAATGTTATGCATTTAAAGGACAAGTAAAACCACTTTCATCAGCTTTGAACGGATAACATTCAAGTGCATTAATGCAGAAAGAATGTTTATTCACATTTGAAGACGCAGCACTTTACCTGAACTGGCTCACAAGGACAAAATGATCTATTGTACACATGGCAGAAACATGTGACGTGTGTCTACATTCAAACTTGTATAAAGACATCCAATCAATAGGCATTCTCCTTATCTCAGTTGTGAAAGGACCCAAATGTGCAAATTATCCCCCTTTCCCACCTAAATTTAGCGTGTTGATGCAGGGTTTTTTAGACCCGGGAAGACCCACTTATAAATGCCGATTGTCTCTTTTCCCATTGCCAGTGTAGTATACTCCTGTCGACCTGTTTTCTGCTGCATCAGTGTCTGACGTCACAAACGCGCCGGAAGATGTTATGGTGGTTAGGTCTTTATTGTATCTTTTACTCATTCAGTCTGTGTATCAAACTCTGCACCGATAAATTTGGAACGATGTTCGAGCGCTGCTTGGACGGAGACGGGCGGAATTTGTAGCTGAGATGAAAGGAGTCGCAGAAGTTACTGACGGAGCTTAGCATCGCGCCAGAAAGGGGGCGGAGATTAGCGTGTCAACACGGGTTTGTGTTCCTATCAATGCCGAACAGAGCCAAGGTCTACTGCAGAGCCATTTGACCCGGGTCTGAATGCCGATTGTAGCCTTTCCCACTAAGCAAAAAAGCCGGGTGTTAGTGGGTGTTAGTGTGTCTGTTGACCAGTGGGAAAGCGGCTTTAGTTAGGCAGTGCTGGCGGAAGACTTTTTCCTACTTGTAGCACGTTTACCTCAGCTAGCAGGGAAAGAAGGGTTAAGCTGACCTTTCAACTTGCTGGCTGTTTTTTTCACATCATAGACTGTATGAAAGAAGTGGATTCAGCCACTGTGACTTCACCCACTGGTTTGTGGACTACTGTTTGAACCCTCCTGTTTGGCCGTTGCCATTGTGGGGGCTTTGTTTTTGTTGACTATAACTGGAAAACAGGGCTGAACATTGCTTCATCTTTATCCTGGTTGAAATGTTGTCGAAGTAGGAACATCAGGGGTAGCCACGCCCTAAAACATACCTTGTTTTATTGTCAATTTTACTCTAACTGGGACCATAATTTACAGATGGAGCATCATACTGTATTGAGGAAGACTTGAATCTACAGATTGAGACGATACACTCATTAGGAAAATGTTAACCGATGTAATACAAGGTTGAGAAGTAGGATCATTTCCTCTTCAACGAGTGGAGTCACACCCTGCTGGACATGAGAAAGAAAGCAGTTGTTCAGCACTTCTGCATCGGCTTCACTTTTGAAAGCAAGAAGCTACGTCCACTTCTATTATACAGTCTATGGCTCACACTGTATAGATGGTATTTACACCCTGAAATCTGATCACAATGAGAGGAAGACGATTTGATCCAGATCCAGATCCAGCATGGACTTTCACATGCAAAGGATGCAGATATGTAGGACTGACAAATGTGCAGATCTCTGTGTTACTACGATATAATCACTACATTTAATTGTACTTCAAAATAAAAATCACTAAAAGCTTCGTTCACGGACAGTTGTTATTTTTTTCTGTCCACCTGCAACCTTCATGGTGACATTAGTTTTGGCACTATATGGACACCGTACACTCCAGCTGGGACGTGGAAGCAAGTGAGCATACTGGACACAAAGACCTCATGTACACACAATGACAGTGAGTCCAGACTGCTTCCCCAGCATGAGATCATTACAACAAGTCCCCGCTGACCACAGGAGTGATGGAGACTCAGCCGCCACAGAGCTCTCTTTCTCTCACTCCCTCGTCTCATCCACCCATCTGTTCACAATAGCTTCTTATTCATCAATCTATCATCTTGCTCTTCTGTCAGTTGTGTGTCTGTCTCTTGTCCCTCAGCATCACGGCGGATGTGTATCACGTCCCGGTGGCATCGCAACGCGCAAGCACTCATTCGGCTGCAGACCCTCAGGACAGTAAAGACTCCCACTGAACCTCAGCGAGCGCAGGGCCCAGGCTCCATCCAAATTGTTAAATAATCAATGTGTTCCCATGGTAACCAGCGCTCGCACAGTATTGGCCCGGCGAGCTCGCTTAGCCGCCTCCCCCCTGCTTCACCTCTCAGGGCTCTCACTGCAGTTTATGCGGCTCTGTGCTTTCACATGCATGGCCATGGGCTGGATGTGCCTGACTGCCTTCAGTGCTGCCTGTCCACATCTCTCTCTCTCACACACACACACACACACACACACACACGCTCCTTCTCATATCCATACATCATGAGTTAAACGGAGAAAGGCTAGGTTCAAAAATGAATTCATAGCTGCAATGGAGTCACAAGGAGAGATCTGAATGAACCTCTATTTCGACGTGTTTAAAGCTCTAGATCTTTAGCATTTGAAGCACATATTTGATCAGGCAGATATATGGGGCATCATCTAGATTAAAGGAACATGTTTAACATTTAGTGAAGTATGTTATTTCTTTTTGCTGGTGATTGAAACTTGTTTCATATCTGTACAAAAATCTGTTCTACCCTGCTAGCTTAGCTTAGCTAAGCTGTAAGCAAGAGGAAACAGCTAGTTTGGCTCTGTCCATCAATCTGTTTACCAGCAGCTTTAAAGCTCTTCAATTAATACTTGAATAATCTTTTTGTTTAAAGTAATAAGCTCGAAGATTTTCATTCTAATAAATGTCTGTTAGGCCACTAACTATCACCGAATGAGGTAACACAATGGTGATTGAGCCTATGGCCCACTGATGAAAGCCTTTGCATTCGCAGAATTACGGACTGGGTGTCTGTGGCGACTTTGACACAAAAAATCATAAGTGGCACCCAGTTAGTGACGCGTTTTTCAGCACCCAGCAGTGGTTGGTCTGTGCAAGTGTTGCGAGTAAACAGTAATCTACTATGGCTGAACAAACAAGCAAAGATGGATGACTACAGATACAACTTCAAAGATAAGTGAAAATCTAAAGAAAAAGAAAATTGGCCACACACCATGTCATGATCAAACAGTCTAAAAAGGAAAGCGACCGTCAGCGAGGAAAATCAAGAGTTACAACCGGAGCCAACCGTAGATCTGGTTATGTGGGTTACGTTCGCCGCAATCGCCATTTATCGCCATAAGATGCCGTCAAAAAGAACAAAACAGAGAACTTTGAGATTATATCTCTAACGTGTACAAGTAACCAAAATTTGTTTATTTGATTTTGTAACCTTAGAACATAGCCAGGCTAGCTGTGTCCCCACTGTGTCCTGTCTTTCTGCTAAGCTAGGAAGCTAGGTTAGCTGGGTGCTTAGCTTAGCTACACATTTACTGTATAAACATGTGAGAGGGATCAATAATCTCAGCTTTCTGTTGGCAGGAAGGCAAATAATTCACCAGAATGTAAAACTCTGTATTATATAATTGCTTTATTAGTCTTGCACATAGTGTAGGTCTAAATAAGGTTCGACATGATCTCTCTTTAAATCTGTGTACCCATGATGTGATGCAGGAAAGAATTGGGAAGAAAAAGATGCTGCATTGGGTTAAACTCACACACACAAACAGTGATCACCACCAGTAAACATAAAACAGCGATGAAAACTGTAGCAGATGCCTCTTCATCCCTGCTGATAACAATAATGTTACATCCTTGGAAAGTTAAACCCTGGCTTTCTTCTACATCTGTCAGCTTTACTTGTTGTGTTTCTAAACCCTCCTCTTCATCGCAGGTAGAGCGGAGGAGAGGCAGAACGAGGGGGTTCAGCCTGTGCACGGTGACGGCATGCTGACAGGGCAGTAACCCCTCCCTCCTTAGCAAACATTTCCACATCACTTCCTCCCTCGCCAGGCACAGCGACATGGCAGCTCAGTCTCCAGCGGTGACATCGCAGTGAAATATGACAGTCAGCCCCGCTCAGATGATGCATACAGTCAGTCGGATGATACAGCCAATGCTGAAGGAGGCTCTTCCTGAGCCTACAGTCACAGCTAATAGCAGAAAGCAGCACAATGACGTGCTTATGTTATCTAAAAATCTAATGTACTAGCTGTACTGTGTTTTCCTGCAGAGTGTGGGCTGAGAGACGCATTCAGTGCTGCTTCTGCTCTGATCCCCCCGGCTCTCATTGGCCTCTCGTAGGCCACGCTGCAGTCCAATCAATACCTACTCAATTACCATGCTCCCAACATCTCATTCACGCTGTGGCCCCTGCGCCGGAGGGAAGAGGGAAGGAGAGAGGCAAGGTGAGAGGAGAAGTGACGGATGGATGGAGCCGAGAAGGATGAACACACGACAGCGAGACATGCTTTACTCGCCGAACCTTGATGTTGCATTCTTTGTCGGGAACAAAGGCGGAATAACGAGATGTAATAAAGAAAATCCCCTCGCGGTAAAGGTCAACTGCTCCTTCTCTCCTGCTACAACGCGGAGCATTCATTTCAATAAGGCAGCCACATGGAAATTAATTAGTCCGCTCATAAAACGGCCCTATTAAAGCTCAAAGTTTTCTGATTTGATGGCTATTATTGAGCACTGCGACTACGTTACCCCCTCCTCCACTTCCTCCTCCCAACGCACACAACAGACGCACGTTCATGAAACCATAATTAATAGCCCGTCACAGCTGTCAGCAGCGCTCCCTCCTCGTCTTTATGTAATATTACAAAAGCATGCTCCGGCTTACCTCTCTGCCATGCTGAGCAGCTCCAAACGAGAGCCGGCTAGTTTGACCTTCACGAGAGCAGCCACAGAGGGGAAAGTACTTAGTGTAACGAATATTCAGAGCGGTGTTGCTGGAGGAGGCCTTCTACAAGTCTGCTGACGATGTATCAGGTGTAAACATGACGGGCGGATAAAAAGAGGGCGTGCATGTGGACTGGATCAAAATGAATTCCCACATATAAACTGACCAATGTCTGCACTGTTCTCTGCTCTGAAGTGTCATGGTAGCACAATGACACACCAGGAGGCTCAATCACAAACTCACAGCTCTGGTGAAAGTCCATAATGAAGGAAGGCCGTCATGGTATGAGTGTCATCAGTATGCCTCACATAATCCCGCCCCCACTGCTTCCTCTACATTAGAGGTCACTGCAGCGTGTTACCTCACAGCTCTTGACTAGTTGCTACCCCCTTGTTGCTAAGCTGAGAGAGCTGCTAAGCTTGTTCCTCTCTGGTGTTTGGGATCCCGCGCTGAGTACCGGTGACAGTGCACAACAAGCAGCACACAACCCAGTGCTGCCATTTTGATGCTCTCACCACCGTCACATCGCCTGCACTGTCAGTAAGAGTGTGTTTATCAGCTGCTGTGGTGTCAGCGTGAAGAAAATACATATATGTGTTTGAACTCATCATCATGAGTTAGTTTTTTAGTGTAGTTTGTTAAAAAAAAAAGCATCAAGGAATGAATCTGATCTACGTCTTTGTCGAGACTACTAGTGTAACTTCTGAAGATGACTAGGAGCACCTACAGGAGGCTGTAAGTGGAGGAATGCACGAGTAAGTGCACATTATGTTTTTCATTAAAGGCCCAATGAAATGAAAATGGATGTAACTATTTTTATTTTTATTTTTTTGAGTTTTAACTTCCTGGTAACAAAGAATAGCTGTGTCCCAATCCACGGGCTGCAGCCTTCGAAGGAGGCGGTCCACAGAGGATGCTCCATTCATAGCCTGCGTAAACCGTTAAAGCCGAACTGAAATGAGACCATCTGGTCTACCCTTGCGGCACCAAGCGCCTAGCAACAGGTAGCTAGCGGGGTAACTAGCTAGAATAACTAACGTTGAGTAAGTTAACCACTTATTTTAAAGATAATTTGTTTCAGGGGCCCTTTCGTTTTCTTAAACATATGTATATTAAACATATGCATCTCTAGCAATTCAAAACCAAAAACTACATTTTAAAGTGTATTTTCCAAGTCCGCCCTTTCGCTTGAATTGACACGCAGTGGGCCGCGAAGGAAGCACCCGATGGATCCTTCGCAGCCCTGGAAACGGAGGACGCATTTGTTGGCGGCATCTGAACGAGCCATCGAATTGGGACGGCCTTTGATGCGCCGCTGTGACGGCCTTCAAATACGGCCTTTGAAGGCTGCAGCCCCTGGATTGGGACACAGCTATAATTTCATGACTCATCCTACAGTTGGGGGCGTATACTTCTTTTGCGTCCAATTAAAAGCTTTTTCCAATGTGTATGTCCCTCCCCCATGACGCACAGGACTTAAAAGCTAGCTAGCAGTTATGGATTGTCCCTCCTTAGCTTCAAGCTTTCAAAGGAGACACATAATATAAAGAATAAAATACCAGTATGTTTAAAGGTTTATTAGAGGGGGGTTTGCCTCTCCAAACAGAGCACCACGGGGTAAATGTGCCATATACTGAGAAGATCAGTTATTTTAAGTCTCCCATTTCGCCGCTATCTCACTGGGCAAGCAAGCAGCGAGTCCGCTACTTCTCTAGTCTGATAAATAAACAACTGCAGTCAGTCACCACCCCAAAACGAATCTCCTCCGTGGGAAACACGAAGTTAAACTAGCTCATTCAAGAGCTCATGGATCAGCCACAGACACAGACTGTTTAGCTTTGTTAACTTGCCAACCCCTCGCTCCTCTGCAGCACCACCCTCTCATCCAAATTTGGTGACTTCAGGCTCCAGTAAACCAACATGGCGGCAGCCATATTTCGGCTTTATTTACACAGTCGAGAAACCAAAGCTTGACGTCACGGTGGCTACGTGCATTATTTATATAGTGTACGGTTTCAACAAATAAGATGTTAACGCCAAAGAGCCGCAGAGGTGCTGGTAGGTGGATTTTGTTCATCTAAAGAGCTAGCTGTTTCTTACTGTCTTCAGTCTTTATGCTGACCCGCTGCTTTCATATTCACTGGAAAAGACATGTAAGTGCCTTCTAACTCTATGCTAGAGAGCAAATGAGTGTATTTCCCTGAGAATTGTCAAACCATTCTTTTAAAAGGATGTTAAGCTGCCTCCGTCTGCCCCCATTAGTCCTAACTGTCTCCTTACATCCCAACTTATTGGCTACAGGAATCAGAAGAGTACCACACTGCATCTAAAAAGGAATCCACATAAAAATTAACAATCCGAAACTATTCACGACTAGAAGACACACCTGATGGTGCACAATGCTCTGTATGTTCTCCGTGAGAGCTCTCTGCTCTGATTCCCTTCTGTCGCCTTCCTTTTTTTTTCCTCATTTCCTTGCTGAGCACCCAGGAACACAATCTTCTGAGCTGCAATTAGACCCTTGCTATTTTAGACGTATTCCTTTCTTTTAATTGGGAACATTGGACTGTGATTCTGCTGCATGAACCCAGCGATGCTGCAAACACTCTCCCCCTAAGGCCACATGAACCTAAAACCCGTCTGAAAAATGAGAGCAAATTTTACCCACATTTAATTTAATGGTTTGTCTGATTCTATAAAGGCGACTATTGTGTTTCGGATAACAACAGAGCTGGTTCACAAATCAAAGTCATGAGACGGCGATAAAAACCACAGACAGAAAAAACAGAGTACTCAGAGCTGCACTGTAAAAACACTCCAGTGAAAATAACAAGGCTAACTTTGACCCAAAGCTCAATGAAACCATCGGTCCTCAGCTCCCCGGGGGCTCAGCCGGTCTCTAACACAGCAGCAGAGATCCTCCTGTCATGGCTGAGGTTTCGTGCTGTTCTATAAGCTCCACTCGGGAACGCCCACATATTCACATGTCTCCATTCACTACCCGAGCCTGAGTTTTGGCTCACAATAAGTGTAGGTGTTGAAAGTGATAAAGAATTACAGTAAGTAGGACAACGGGCGAGGCAACAGAAACAAGAGCTCTAGTTTCCCTGTGATAGTTACGAATACATGAGCACATTTATCCATATGCTGATGGATTTAGCGCCAAACAGCAGAGGGAAAAAAACAGGGCATTGTTTGAAACGTTTGTAGCACTTTGGTGATTGCCAAATCAATCTGCCTCCTGTCGAGGGGCCAGATTTGCCCTTCTTCTCTGCCCACCTCGGGTAGTGCTCAGGCACGACACAGCGTCCCCGAAAGAACGCGTCTCAGCAGAGATGAGAGCGGCCGTCTGATTGGACGACACAGGCGCTGATCGGAAAACACTCAAAGCTTTAAGGCTGGAGCGTTTTCAACAGAGGTTCCTGTGATGAAGCAGAGTGTACCAGCTGGCTGTCCAAACACAGGAAACCTGCTCTGGTGGACAGGATGTACGGACTAGTGTTAAAGTACAATATTTAGTCATTAGTGAGGAAAAATAATGATACCCACTTATAAATTATTTTTCTATTTTTTCTATTATATTTCTGGTTTCTTTTAGGTTTTTTAGTATTTTTTTTCACCTTTTTTTTCAAGATTACCTGATTCATAGTAAAAATAATCAACATATAAATCCATAACTGAAAAAAAGTAGAGCTGCAACTTAGATATTTTCTAATCAATTAATTGTTGGTCTATTAAAATTAATATCCAATTTCTCTGAAGCCGAGTTTGTTCTTTTTGCGCGGCCAAAAGTAAAAAACACAAACATATTCTGTTGACTATCATGGAGGACCACGAAAGCCAGCTCATATTCACATTGAGAAGCTGTCAACAGTGAATATTTGTCATTTGGTTAAAACATCAATCAATCCACTGCTCATTATCAAACTGACTTTGCTTTCTGTCGAGGAATCTTGTAGTCCGCTAATCTTTTCTCATTAAGTAACATTTGAGTCCTAGTGGTCTGTAACTACGGAAGCCCTTAGCGGACATGCATCCATACATTTTATTTACTCAGTTTTCCCGTGATAGTGCTTCTGGTTGTTTTCTGGAGATCTTGACTTATTTTTCCCGTCATCTCAGGAAAACAAAGCTGGTTTTCCCATTATAACGGGATAATTATCCAATAATCTAGAAAACAGAACAACAGGCTGGTCACTGTCAGATTACAGACCACCACATGCCATGCTGCCAATGCCCACACTCAGAGCCATCAAATGGGGGGTGTGAGGCCCTGTGCGAGCTTGATGTTCCCGTCCTGTTGTGGTTGCGGCCCAGTAGGCTTCCTAGCCACACTGCCAGTGTGGGTGGTGCTAACAATAGTTGTCGATATGTTCGCATTTTCACACCTGCTCTAAAAAAAAAATGCAGGATGTGAAGCCAGGGTTGCCAGGTCGGCCATTTTCCCGCTGAATTTGACTACTTTTGAAGTGTTGCTGCGGCCCCTGTGTGAGGCCCTTTAGAGGCCCTGTGCGTTTGCACCGTTCGCACAACCCATGCGACGGTCCTGCCCACACTAATGAGGTAAGTTAAGCCTATGTCTATGTTCCTTTTGTGCCTTTGCAACTCTGGGGATAGGAGTTCTGATCGTTACAGTGGTGCAGCGCTGTTATCTCGAGAACGTTGTTAAATCTATGATGCATGTCCGCTAAGGGCTTCTGTATGTAACCAAACAGAAATAACTATATCCTTTTAGTGAATTTGAAATGTAAAACATTAAACCGTCCTTCACTGTTAATATTCTTTTAAACTCAGCTAAAGGGAATTATGTGAATAAACTTGTCTGATTTATTTATTAGCGCAGCTCCTTGACGATGAAATCAACAAGCTTTTAAACATTGTGATGAGGTCAACAAACTACATCATGGCAGGAAATGGACTTTCATTTTTAAGGAGGATTTGTCTGCACTGAAACCGCTTCATCAGGGAACATGACCATGCACTGTCTTCACATTTTAATGCATAATCAATTGATGCTAAGACAAGGAGTGTCTGTATAGAAAACACTGTAATGTGCAAAAAGACAAAAATATGATGTTATATTCATAGAAACATCACATGTCTGCGCTTTGGAGGCCTCAGAATTACCTTTGATTCTTTTTTAAACCTAAACCTCGCTTCAGTAAGAATAGAAGGCCTAGTTTCTTCATACCCTTAAGATCTTCCTCAAACACAAAGACTAAATTGTCTTGAATTCTTGGTTCACAGACTGATGTTGCATCACTCCTCACATCCAGACCCCCTCCATCCTTCCTCTCTCTCTCCCTCTCTCTGCCCTCCCCTCCTGCATCCCTCCCTCCCTGAGATATTCTAGTGAGCATATGCAGGGCTTGGATTTGGCTGATTACATAATTGGAAATTTTAATGGTGAATATTAATCCACAATGGCCCATATTGGGTTTTATAAGCAGGCTGATCAGGATCTGCGGCCTCTCAGAGAGCAGTGGCGGTCTGCGGACAATGTAGCGCTCTTTATGTTACACAAGTGGCATGGCTGACACAGCAGAGCACAGCTAACGGGCTCACCACACAGCTACAGCACATTTATGGGCTGCATTTTTAAGCATTTTTCTACATATAAACAGATGAATTGTTCCTTGACTTGTGCTCGTGTGTCAGTGCGGCAGTCAAAAGAAGGGCCGGGGGAAATCCAGAAGGCTTTGGCCGCCTGCGTATCAACATTGCAGTCTGTGGGTAATTAGCTAGCTGAGCAAAGCTACTGTGCAGCTCTGACTGAGCCTGCACCATGGCAACACACAGGGCTGCGTCTGAGCACATGCTCCTATCTGCCCTCCTCCTCTCCTTTTTATTCCTCTTCCTTACTGGCTTCTACACCTCTCATCTCTTTGTACGCCACACCTCTCATTTGTTCACCTCTCCCACCCCCCCACCCCCTTCCCGTCGCTCCCTCTCTGCCCGTCTCTTCTCCTAATCCCCTCCCCCCCCCTGCCTCCCCGCCTCTCTTGCATCATCACAGCCCAAACTGACAGCTGAAAAGACACTCGCTGGTTCACGTTCAGGGAGGGCTCGGCGTTGCTGCTTTTCCTCGACATTCTGAAGACAGGATTGAGGATTTGATGACATTTTGTATCGATATGACGCGTTTACAACCCTGTCCGTTAAATTGTGCATTCATATTTTTAGGATTTATTAAATACATATACATATTTTTAGGAAACATTAGCTGGATTCAAGTGTTTTTAATAAATTGTGTGTATAAGCTGTCCACTGCAGTCGTCACAAAATACTGTATACCTTTAAGGTGCTCTTATTCGCTGTCACACCAAGAGATAGATGAGCAGATGGACACCACTGTCATGTCTGTAAACTACATATAAAGCTCAATGCACGAAGATTAACTAGCTTAAAGACTGCAAACAGGGTTAACAGATTAAACAAGATTATCACACTGTATATGACAGTTAGGTTGTGAGCTTTAGAAGTGCTGTTCGGCAGATTTTTTACTTCTAGGAAGAGCCAGGCTAGCTGTTTCCTCCTGCTTCCAGTCTTTATGCTAAGCTAAGCTAACTGCAGAAGAATTAATATAGCCTACGCCAATCCGGGGAATTACCGGACGTTGCCAAGCCGCCGTCGCTGCGGTGGCGTCTCCCAACGTTGTACAGGACATCGGGAAGAAGCTGTGGAGTTAATCAGCTGCTCTGACAGACAGACGAACTTAAGCTTCGGAAAAAAGCACACGATACAGCAGTCCACGAGTCCACAGAGATTCACTGTAATATTGTAATTATTATTATATTATTATCAGTCAATTATTATTACAGTCATTTTGGCCCTCTCTGAGTGACCTGTAGATTGCATGTTGTTGTTCATCGCCAGGTGATTAATGAAATGATTGTACATAACGTTCCTCTACTAGCTAGCTGCATGTAATCATCACAGACCAGTTGAATTAGCAAATAAATAGAAAATATGCGCTTAAAGAATACCTATAAAAACGTATCTTCAACTAGCTGTTAACTGATTATGCAAACTAGTAGAATAATGTTATATAATATATACATCTAAATGTCACACATTACCTTTAAAATGAACATTAAAGTGGTGAGTTTAGAAACCCTGACCACTTTATGAAGGTTAGAATAAGATGTTTAACCATAATGACTATTTTCCTACGCTTAGTTGCCTCAACTTTACAATAAGTGCCAGTCAAGCTGCAAATTTCGGTTTTCAGAGACTCAACGTGAATCCACGACATCCTTCTGATGATATTTGTACAATATAACAAATAGAGGCGAAACCGAGTTTCTGCATGAGAGAAAATATTGCGACTGAAAGTAAAACAGAAAGTAAGTTTGCCAAGTTGCTGTATCGATGCGCATGCTTCTCCACAGATGTATCGTCTGTATCACAAAGACAGTTTTCTTTTATCTGCACATTAACATTACCGATCTCGCACCAGCCATCCAGCCCTGCTACACCTTAAAGAGCAGTCTGGATTCAAAGGCATCTTGCAGCTTTAAAAGCATTCATAAGAAAGCTACTCCTCCCCCGTATGAAGCAGACATGACACCAGCATTTCATAATAATGTGTCCTGATTTATTTCCGGCTGCTAAATGTAAAGCAAATCAAAATGCAAATGTCTGCTTTGTTCTTTCCTCACATGTCCCAGCTTACGGGACGTCGGGCTTCAAGGCAGCTCTATCTGTCAGTACTGTATCGCAGCAGCGGACCTTTTGAACCGCTGTTTATGATAACACAAAATAATCCTGTTTTAAGTGTAGAAAAGCTTACAGCATCGGAGCCAGGATCAAAGTTTGTTTAATTAACATATATTTCACAGCGGTGGGAGAGAAGTGGGTTAGATAGAGAATAAAGGAATATAGGTTTGTGTAATATGGAGTAAATATAGTGCAGCATCAGTGGGAATCAGGACAAACTTACTGTTTGAGGACACATAGACATTTTTCTCTTGGGTATTAAACAGATTGTATAGAGTGATATTCTAACAAGCTTGTTGAGGATTACTTTATAGTAACTCAGCCATCATATAACACTGTATACTACGTCTGGTGGTTGAGCACTCCTTAGTTTCACTGCCTATATGCAAAAGTTATTATCAAAGCCAACACATAAAGTAGATACAACTAAATATAAGGATAATAAAACCAGCGAGATCAGACAGGCCACTCGAGCTGATTTCACACTGACATGCGTCACTCTCCACAATCACCTGACAAACACTTCCTCTCAATTTGGTGGTCTATTTAATCTGCAAGACTTCCGGCCTCTCCCTCTGGTCTGCCCTGCACCAGTACTGCGCTCATACTTTCCTCATACATCCACCTGTGGGCTCCAAACTGGGGGTTAAGATACTACCTCATCGCTCCTCAAATTTCTGCATGTAAAATAAATCAGAGAGGAGTGATGAGGTCAGAGCCTAGACGCCAAACACAAGCTCTGTTCTGCTGCTGCAATAAACGTTTCAAAGTATCACAACGCGAGTTGTCTGAGTGAAATGAACTTATTATCAATATACAAAAGAACAAGTGATGGTTGCCAACTGAAGGTTGGACCACCGCCTGCTAACCATGAGCTATACGCTGACACAAATACCACTAAAATCCAGCATGTTATCTGTACAGACAATGTTTAAGTGTCTGTACAAACAGTCTGTATACATGCGAGCAGGAAATGCTCAGGTAATAGCTATAATAGAATGTTGTGTTCCTTTAAAGGCTGCACGAGCATCTCAAAAACCCCCACAAAACTCAGTTTGTGTAAAGCTGATGGGAAAGTTTTATGAAACATTTACAGTAAATATTTCCCCGAGCAAGAAATTAGCATCTTAAAAGCTAATAGGCTAATAGTGTGTAACCCCCAAGTATGTCCTGCTGGTGATTTTGGGAATTACTGTCCCACAGAGAAGCAAAGCCCCTCCCCTTCAGCTGGACCACCATGACACATTATTAGGGGAACAATATGTTCAGTATCAAAGGGGATCAAACAATTGACAACCATAGAAGAGGAGGGACTTAGCTTCTCTGTTTAGAGGCTGTGTGTTTATTTGATTGGCAGGTACCTCAGCCTATCACACTCAAACCTCTGGTAGCATGGCAGCAAACAATAAACCCAAACTCCAGCCATAAATACATTCAACCAGAAAGCTATAGGTGACATTATAGACATGCACACACTATGTCTGTAATCAAGTAGGAAGAATCTGGATTTGGCTTGTATTAGGAAGGGTTGCATTTAAATTAGCACACATGCACACACAGAGGGAAACAATAAGTAATAAATCCATAAAAGTAACTTCAAGGCAGCGATGTCGTCAATAGTGTAATAAAGTTTGATATCAAGCTGGGTTAGCTGCTACTGTAGCCAAGCTGAGGCCATGCTCTCTCTCTCTCTCTCTCTCTCTCCGTCTCTTTGATTGAGATGTGTGCCTGTTTTTCCAAACTCAGTACGCAGATGGAGTTAATGTTCAATAATAGAAAATAATGACCGATACTAAGCAGGGGGACATGTTCTAAGGATCGTATGCAGGTCTGCGCACATACAATAGACATATGTCTGGAAAATGTAAGCTGTCCTCTCGTCTTGTTCGCGCAGCGTGGGGGAAGACAGGAAGTCCATGGGAGACAACATATGCTGCAACAATATACTGCAGGTCTATACTGTTCACATACCAACATGGTGCATATGTAAGATGCGCTTTAGAGCTGCTAGAGGAGGACGAAGGCGTTTGTTTGTTCTATAAACTGAGAGTACAATTTTGAAAGATTATGTAAAAATGGTTTCTTTAAAATGTGATATGTGTTAATCTGACACTACTGCAATGAGGTATCGCATATTAGTAATCTGTTAACAGCCTGAGTGCCCCTGATTTTATCGGCAACAAAAATCATCAAGGTAATCTTCAGCTAAATTTGGGATCTCTAAACTTTAAATTTATGTCATTTATGGACTTTTTTCACAACCTTGAATTCTGTTTGTAGTTTTGCTAGTTTATTCATATCGGTATAAATAACACAAGTTGAGCATGACCCCACAGATATGTATAGAATCCACAGAGTATTGGATCGTTGTGGGATTATTTTACACTGCAAACTCTCCTGTATGTCAAGCAAACAGCCCCCATATGTTGTGTTATGTAAACTGATTGTGTTCAAACTTTCAATATAGTTTATATCAGACTCATATTGTAAAAACACAACGAAAGGTTGAGCTACATATTTAATCATGTAGATAAATGTCAGATGAGCGATTATAACTGCTTGGTTGGTATTACATCAGATTTTGGCAAGCGTTCAAAATCTCCTTTATATAAATAAAATGATCTTTACTTATAATATGCATTTAATCAGAGATCCTACTGCTGTATTAGGACATTACATTCTGAGCAGACTCAGCCAGCTTTAAACAATGAGCAAGTGTAGCTGTAGTGTTCCTGTTGAAACCTGCCTGTGCATCACATATTAAAGTGCTCTGATCACACTGAAGCTCGGGTCTGTTTGCTGCTGCAGCATCCTCTCTCAGTTCTGCTCTACACCCAAAAAATGAAGCCTTTGATTCGTACTATGCATGAAAAAGGAAAGAGCGGAGGAGGAGAAGGGCAGTGGAAGACAGGAGGGGGATGATAGAAATGAAGAAAACTGAAAAACAGCACGCACACACACACACACACACACATAAAATGAGAGGCCAGACCAAATGGCTGAAGGGCTGCTTGGATAATGCATTAGACAGAGATGGCACTCGGAGCAGCTACACATGGTAAGAAATGCACTGCTGCGCCAAATGTCCTCCGCATACACACACACACACGCACACACACAAAACACACAAACAAACATGTTCCCAGAAAATGAAAGAAGGAGCAACACATATTCTGTTTTCTGTGTGACAATTTATCAGAGAAATATTAAAGCTGGCATCAAAAAATGAATACTTTTTGGATACGTACAGAAATGTATCTGAAACCTGTGGTCCGTTTTTAAGTCACGTCAGCTTATTCTACAAAAATAGTTGAATTCGATAGTAATTCGGCAGTTCCACACGTGATCGTCTTCATGTAAAGCTCTTGTGTGGCGACTACTAAAGCACAGGTGTTCCAAAAAACATTGAAAGCAGCTCTGTTCTATTATGTGTTGTGGCAGTGTGTCAGTGAGCATAAACTATACATGGATCCAGAAACAGAAGGTGCTAAACTTAATACAGCCATCATTAAATGTATTTGTTAAACTTGCTCACATGTCCAAATGTCTTCGTTGATAAGGCCTGTGCGTGTTCTCCAATAAGAAGAACTTAACTGTGGCTTTTGAAAGAGGGTGGGGATTTGGAGGGTCCTCTTCACATGCGTGTGCTTACATGAATGCAACAGCCGGTGTGTAAAATATAATGTGAATTTGTTTCAATTGGAACAGAGAATATTGAGCCTGGGACATCAAAGAAACGATTCACTGTCACAATTTTTTGGGGGTCTCCACCAAGAAACTATAAAATGACAATGCAAGTTTGCATTATGTAAGACGCTCAATAGAAAGTCAACGTCATAAAAAAGTGCTGTACTATTAGCTAATTATTTATTTCTGGAACATTGATATATGGTGTAATATAAATTTACAGCGGCACCAAAATGTATGGCATGTAGAGCTCCCTCTAAGCTTCTAAAATAAGGCTTTCTGTAGAGCTCATGTATCTTTCGGGGGAGCTAACCCCACCTGGCCTATCCAGTCGCCTTATTCACACAGCCACTATTTCCTCTGATGTCACAATCAGGGTGAAAGCTCGAATGCTCTTTTAATACTGCTCTGTTCCAGGTTAAAAGGTGTCCAGGTGTTACGCAGCTAACATTAGCATTCGACCAGTTACTGGCTCACATTACTCTTAGCTAGCTAACAATATGGTTAGCTAGGAATGTATGCCTTTCCTATTGCATCGTGTCACAATACCAAATGGTTGGCTAATGTTCGCTAGCAGGGTAATGACTACTAATGTTTACCACCTGCTAGCTAACATTATGTCACCGCCAGAAGACGATGGACGCTGTGTGAATATGGAGAATATACAGTATGTTTACTATAAGTTAGCTAGCTATGTAGCATGCGTTGCGGCTGTGCTATCCAATGATATGTCATATAGATAGCCATTCATTTATGTTAATTTGCTCTGAAAACATTCTCAGCTCCCAAAAAGGAAGTACTAAAACACAGAGGACAGATGAAATGATTCGTCCTCTGACAGCTCTAATTGTAAATTCAGCATCATGTTAATTTGCACAGCACTGACTCACATTAACACATTATCACACCACTGCTCTGACTTTCTCTTCTCTAATACTTCAATCATTTCTACTCATAACCACATTCTAGCAAGCGACACTAAGTCACTGCGAATTAAACTCAACGCTTCCTGCAGATGTTTCAAATTAAAAGCCCACCTTGAATGAGATGGATTTTGCCCTTTGAGCTACAGGAAGCCTCTTACTGTGAAACGACTGAGCAGGAAGTGCTGAGTTTGATTGGAAGGGATTTAGAAACGAAATGAATAAAAACAGTATTTGTGTTGGAGAAGAAGGCGGGAATGACTTGACTTCATCGCTGTACTGGTGGAATTGGCGCTGTGGAAATGTACATAGTGCTATAATGAGTTTGAGTTTCTTCAAGAGCAAACAAGAAGATTAGAAATCAGGAAAGCTGATTAAATTTGATTAAATATATTTATAAAACAGGGGATAATTATTAATATAGATTAACAAATATTAACAAACTAATCATTCTGCCATATAATCATTGATTCAACTACTCAGCACCCAATCTTTAGTATTTTACTCATTTTTTAAGCCGTCAGCTCCTGTTTCTTTGGTACTGCAACTACTACCTTGTTGTAAAGTGTTACCAAAATAACAGCTGATATGATGGTTGAATAAAAGCAATAAAAGCACAAGCGCTGTTGAAAGCACCCACACACCCCCACAAAAATGAAGAGGAGTCAGAAGGCTTAGGGACTAGCTCTTCTCTGATATTGATTGGATATACACAGATTCCACGGCAGCATGTGGGTGCTGGAGCTGGTGTACCTTGCTCGCACATTCTTGTTCAAACGAGTCCAACGGAGCAGGAAGAAAAAGCTTTTATATCTGCACACACAGCCTATCACGCTCTGACGTCTGATTCTTTTAATTGACAGCAACAGTGGTTTAGCATTTTGCGCTGCCGTCTCGTTCCATCAAAGGCCCCCGTGTCCCTCGCTCCTCTCTCTCTCTCTCTCTCTAACGGGAAATCTGACGCTTCCATCGCTGAATCAGGAGTCCACTCTGCCCCGCGCAGCGCAGTCACATTTCTAGGCCAGTCGCTCCTGTGATCAGCAAAAACCTCTAAATAAAACAAAGCAGGCAAGCAAACAAACAAACAGCATTCCCCTCCCTTCTCTTTTCTCCTCTCCTCCTCCCCTGGCAGCCAGCGAGAGCCAGAGAGGGGAGCAGAGAGCTGATACGGGGCTGAGCTCTGGCAGGGCCTCTGACAATGACCATATGGATCACAGGGGCACAGCGGCCTCGGCTTCCAGCAGGACACACACCTTCACACACACGGTCTGCAGCTTCAGGCAACTGCACCTGTAACTGTACCAAAAGCCTGTACGCAAATATACATCACATCGCTAAAGTGCAGTGACGAAGAAACCACTTTATCAAATCTGCAACACTTTCCTTTAAATCCTGCATTTCACAGATGACCCCGTGTTGGAAAATAAAAGCAGATTCATTCTGTGAGCGAAAAAGGTAAAGAACAACAGAGCTGCTGAGTGGAGGCTGTGTAGGAGGAGGTGGGCTTCAGCACAGCTCAGGTCCTGGGTCACAGCTACAGCAGCTTCCATCACAGATCAAACTCTTCAGCTCCCATATAATGGTGCCTCATTGTCAAAGTCTCCGCTGCGTTATTACGTCATCGTCTGACCGGCCTTTACTCAGCCGCTCCGTCCCTGCGTCTGTTACAGCGACTAAAAAGCAAACTTTTGTCAAAGTGGACATAAATATTGCAGCGCACCTTGTCTCCCGTGTTTCATAGTGCATTTCCCATGAATCACCGCCTCCTCTTTACCCACATATTTTCATGGGAGAGGAACACTTAGTTTTGGGGTAAAGGTCTGTGTCGGGCGTGTGTGCGCTTATACTTCTACTATGCGTGGGCGTGTGTGTGTGTGTGTATGCGTGTGGGAGAGAGCACAAGCGCAGTACGAGAGAGATGATGTAAGAGTTTACAAGCCGACAACCAGAACCAAATTATGTTTTATGCATGTGTATGAGCTGTTGTATGTGTTGCGTTTGAGTCATTTGCAAATACCAAACATGTATTTTGCATTTACATTCTTTTTCTGTCACATATTCATCGAAACATTTTTCATTTCAAACGTGTTTTTTTTTTGGCTTTTGCCTTTTATTTCAGAGGACAGCTGGAGACAGGAAGTGTGGGGAGAGGAGAGTGGGGGATGCACCAAATGATCGGCAGACCAGGAGTCGAACCTGCGATCAATGCGTCGAGGACTGTGACCTCCGTACATGGGGCGTCCGCTCTACCAGTAGAGCCAAACCAGCAGCCCATTTATGGAAACATTTTGAGCTCAGCCTGACGGGAATTTTCTCCTTTTCCTATAGTAACAAATTAGCAAGCTAAGGTGACATGTTGAATGGCAGACGCCTGAGTTGCTGCTATGTAAAGTCCTTACCCGGTTGTGGCACCACAGTGAAGTTTCGTGCAACAAACTGTGGATTTGGAATTTGCTAATTTATATAACAGAGCAGCCATTTTGACTCTATTTTTAGCCACACAGTATTGGCTGATATTATGAACTCCTTGTACAAGGCCTTCAACATGCTTGTAAATTGAAAATTACTGAGACACGACACTGCGCTGGATCTCACCGCCTGCGTCTAATCTTTCCAGGAAATGCAGGTCACACAAGACGAAAGGTTTAGAACTCATTTCTTACTAAAATCCACTTACTCTGACGACTGCAGCTGTTCTACACTCTGACCGGAGTTCATAAAACTCCAGTAGAGCCGCTCACGTTATTACCATCAGGGCTCACTGCGGTTAAATATTTGATATCGCTGCGCACAGTTTGAAAGAACACTTACAAGAAATGGTGAAAATCAATCATAATGTCCTGCAGCAGGATTAAGCACAAAGGCGTTGAAGATTTTCAGCTTAAGATACACCTGTTGGTAGAAGTTTGGATGAGGCGAACATCTTCTAGTACAACCTAAGTCACAATTAGCATCATTTGGTCTAAAGAATTAATTTTAGTCTTGTAATATGTGTGCAGTTACACATGGATCACATGGACTTACACCTCGCTGGGCGTTAAAGCAGATATTTTGTAAGTTTGTGGCTCCAAATAAGCGAGGCTGTAGCAAAAACGCACAAAAAAAGCTATTCAAATTAGGAGCACAAAGTCATAATACACTGTAAAGGCCGGTGAGACGATGACGTAAGAACGCAGCAGAGACTTTGACAATGAGGCACCATTATGGGAGCTGAAGAGTTTGATGCAGCTGTGACCCAAGACCTGAGCTGTGCTGAAGCCCACCTCCTCCTACACAGCCTCCACTCAGCAGCTCTGTTGATCTTTACCTTTTTCGCTCACAGAATGAATCTGCTTTATTTTCCAACATGGAGCCAATAAATGTGATATAACAATACACATACACACGTGCACAAAAACCTGTCAACTAAATGTGAAGCCAGATTTCTGTCAGAAACAGAGCCATGTCATGAACATGCAAAGAGCCAAAACTGTCGCATCCAACAGCACTAAGTATCACTGCTCCAATAAAGAGTCACACAAATGTACCAAGTGCACAGAAATGTGGGGTGAAGAGGCCCAGCAGCTATCAAATACCTGGAATATTGGCCTGATCTGCCAGGCGACATCAGCAGTCACATCATGACACTTCTGGCAGGACAGAAATGTGAGCAAACGGGAGCCGACGAAGGAGAGCGACAGACTGTAATGTGAAGGTAACCGAACAAAAGTTGTGACTCCAATAATAAGAGAAAAGTCGCAACAAATCACTGCTTTGACGATGGCCTCGTGTCTTGAGGTCAAGGTCGCCTGGCTTTACGAGGACGCCTCCTTCTATAAATGATTCGATTCAGGGAGGATGAAGGAATCTGACTGGTTAAGATCACCCTCTTAGCCAACTCTCCTGTACGCCTTAACATTTTCTCCATCCTTATTTCTCATATGAATGAAGCTCTCACCTGTAGAAGTAAGGTTGAGAGGTTTCCTTCGTGATACTGATACAGAGACTTGGGTATTGGCCGATACCGAGCGCCCCTCTGATCCTATACGTTAAAAAATATACACAATATTGGAGGAAAAACACTAACTGGCGCCATTTGCTAGCTCTCACTAACACTACACTCTACGCTAGCACAACCTCTTTTTTATCGTCACATGATAATTCACCTTAAAACCAGCTGATTTTGGGGCACCGGTTTTGCTCAATGGGTAGGGCAGGCGCCCCCATACACAGGGGCAACAGTCCACAAAGCAGCGGCTGCAGGTTTGACTCCCGACCTCGGCCCCTTGCTGGATGTCATTCCCTTCTCTCTTCTCTTCATCTGGCCGATCAATAAAGGCAAAAATGGTCAAAAAGTCATCTTAAAATCTAAAAAAACAGCTGATTTTTTGGGGCCAATTGGATATGTTACCTAATTGATGCATTGACTGAATACTCGCAGATACCTGATACCACATTTTAGGTATTTATTGAACTCTTTCTCAACCTCTATTACAACATTACTCACCATACTGTAAATGGGCGACCCAAAGTTGGGGATTTGACACAGGACACTTTGTCCAATTGTTCCACCATTATGTACCACACTGGACTCTATGTATTGACAGAAACTTGACCTGCAGGTGTAATGAAAAAAAACATCTTGGCGTCATCTAACACAGAATTTGGTGTACGTATGGATATGCTGAGTGCACTATAATGCAGGTCAAGTATTTCATGCAGCTCAAAGATAAACCTCTCGTGATCTGATGAGAATGTTCCCGGTTTTAGACGGAGCCTTTAAAGATCACAGCGGGGGATCGAGCTCAAGACATTTGGACATGGAGCACATGTAAATCCCATCCTTTAATACTCTCACGGCAAATCAAATCCGACAAATAAATCGGACAGTTGTACAAACCAATGACACCGCTAAATCAATGTGACTGTCACAGACACACACACACGCGTACAGAAACACTTCTGATGAAGGCCTGAAGGCTTTTAAGTCGTAATTACCTATGGGAGAGCTCTACATGGAGCGCACGCCATGCCTGTGCATGCATTTAAAACACTACAGAGGCCTGCTATAAACAATGGGTCTGGCAGAGCATTTTGGGGCCAAATCTTGATGCTAATAAATAAAGTAAAATCCAATTAATATTTAAAGCTAATCATAGCCACAGAGCTGGAGAACACACAAAGACAGCTTGGAGCCCGCGGGGAGAAGAGGGAGCTTTCTGACTGAGGCTCCCTGCAGACCGAGGTCTCTACTTTTCTCAGATTTAAATTCAAAAGCTCTTGTTTTAAAGAATGTTCTTATAATCCCGACTCCAGTCATCCGCAATTATCCGAGCAAGCTCCCGACAAAAGGCGGCACAATCGTTCGGTAAATAGATGACAGGGGAGAAAAAAAATTAATATGGCATCATTATGTGTAATGATTCCCTCACACATGCATGAAGTGTTCATGGCACACACACGCAGAGGCCGTTTAAAAATGTCAATGATGCAGCTATAAACAGCTGGCTCGGATAATTCTGAATGACTGTGCAAGGTTACTGCTTTTCATCGTGCTAGCATCCAAAAACACGAGTTGTTATGAGAGCTATAAGATAATAGACGTGTGTGTGTGTGTGTGTGTGTGGTTGGGCGTGTGTGATAACTGCCCTGCTCTCCGGCTGTGTATAGGTAGTGGGGGGAGGGGAAGTGTTCCCAACCCAAGGATGAGCAACGATGACTGAGGAGAGCGTCGTAATCCATGCTATGGTACGCTACGGACCGCTCATAGGAAGAGGAGCACATACTGGCCGTTCACATGCCTGTGTTAGGAGATGGAGGGACAGATGCTTGTCCACGGTGTCAGGGCCTCGCTTGCTTTCTCTCTCTGACAGCACCACCAACTGCCTCCTCTTACATAACCCCCTCCCCCTCTCCAGGCCCTCTGCCTGTCTTTATTGGCTTATTTCTCTCTTTTTCAACCTTAGCATTTTCACCCCACTGACTGCTGCCTTTTCTCCCCCCAAATCATCCACCGCTGATTCATCCTTTGTAAATTATGCTCATTTTATTCCAGTGTACATACTGGGGGAGTGAAGCCATGAATGCCAGGTTGGATTTTTTCTCTACAGAGTTTGCATGATACCGCAAGGAAGCAAGGATGCTTCAAAAGAAAGGGACCAGATAGGATGCTACAAAATGATTTGCTCCTATATGGCGACATAAGACCCTTACGTGAATCCCAATGCAGCCCAAACCGTCAAGCAGATTCTGTTTAATGCAAGTAAATGATTGAATATCAATGCTGGGAATGAGCAGTAGAAATTAGGGGGTAATACTGATGGAGAGTCAAATCTCCATGTAAGCAATAAATGCTTACATAATCACAGCTGCTGTGAGCTTCCAAATGTGTGAAACATGAAACAAGCCTGATTGGTCTGCACGCAGCTGATAAGAAAAACGGCTTGCAAAAGACTTTAATGCAACCAAGAGGAAAGTGTCAATCTCTGTTTGCCTCCTCAGAGCTTAAAGCTCTCCCCAGCTGTAGTAATCTGCTAATATCAGCCAGGTTGCGACTCATATGTGGGCTCCGCTCAGGGGGATTTCTTCCCCTCTGCCACTGAAATTCCAGCCTCCATTTTACCCCCGTGCTTCTTCCCTCACCTTCCTCCTTCCTGTTGCCTCACACTTCTCGCTCAAAAAAAACGCAATCAGACGCAAACGCAGGAGCCACAAACAACGCAGCGGCTTCGCTCGCCCGCAAATACGAGACTACATAGACACATACTCATGCACAGCGAGAAACCATTCCTTGAATCTCATGCTCGCCAAGCTACCCTTCCCCCACCCGAGCTCACTCTCGTGCTCACATACATGCACCTTGCTTAATTAAAGACTCGGCTTGTGAAGCCGTTCTGACCTTTTATCAACTGTAATTTACAAATACATGTAAATAAAGAGAGATAGTAGGGACAAAATGGAGCTTATGTGAGGAGGTAGTTTCATTTACACTGAGCTGCATGTATGACAGGCAGCGTTCGGACACAGATTACTGCTGATTCTCTTTTTTATCCGACAACACATTCATTATATTTTCATTCTTCTGGGTAAAAATTCTTTATGAAAAAAAGAAAGGCCAGAAGAAGAATGGAGCTGACATCACAGATCGATTTCATCATCTCTTCCTCCACGCTAATGAGACACAATCCTACAGTTGATCTCTGAGGGATGTATTATCTTTACTAATGACTTCTTTTAGTGTTGAAGAAACTGTCTCAGAGATCACTTTAAATAACTGTAACTCGTAAACCTCAGTGCTGCTTCAATGAATGAAAATGCACCATTTTCTGGCCTGTGGTCGCTGCATCAGCGTAAGCCTTTGACGACATACACTAGGTGTGTTAAATCTATAAGCATTAGTCATCTGCATCAAACCCAAACATGAAGCTCATGTCCATGTGTGTGCAGAGAGACTAGATCAGTCCTGTTCTGTTCTCCTCACTCTGCGTCCAATAGAGGAACCACAGTCAACAGACGGGGAACAGGAGGGCTGGAGATGAATACTAAATATGAATTCTCCTCCAAAAACTGAAGCTTGAGCTGATACATGATGGAGTCTGTTTTACTACAGCCCATCTGATCCCACCCCCACCCCCTGCCAGGCCCCACAGAGGCCTGAGCTATCTAACAGAGTGAAAAGATGAGTTACCTGGTCGTACCACTCCCGGTTGGTACAGGTGCACTCGGGCCACCATCCTGCCTGTCCGCTGGAGTTGTTGCCGTTTACTTTGGGGCCACCCTTGGATTGGCCCTTTGGGTTGGGGCCCCCAGGGCCCCCACCAGACATAATCTTCCCCTTACTTCTCCCCAAAGTGCCACTTCCTCCTCCTCCCATGCTTCCACCTCCCCCTGAGGCTGGAGGGGGTAAGGTCTGGCCTCCCCCGTACCCAGGTGGGTATCCATAGGGCTCGGCCTGCCAGTCTCCTCCGTACGACGGGGCGTCCATCCTACGCAGGGCAGCCATGCGGGTCACTTCGTAACATTCTGGGCACTTGCAGCAGTGGTGGTGTTTGTGCATGCTGGCTGTGCTGGCTGGGCTGACGCTGAGCTGAGCGGCGTGGCACTCTGTCTCTGCTGCCTCCTCAGATCTCACACAGCACGCTGTGATCGGCTCACAGAGCGCTAATGCCGACGGAAATAACACTAATCACAGGAATTTCTACAGATTTTCCCTTTTTTGTCAAATCCCGACAGTCTCCGCTTTTTATTCCTCTCGGGTGTAGAAAAAAAAACGATCGAGAGGGGACGGGAAGCAGCAACAGGAAAACAAAAATACAAAATGGGCACGTAGTCTTTGTCCTCTTGACGTAGAAGATCAAAGGAAATATTGAAAATATTGTATACTACCACAGAATCAGAGACCAGCCCCGATGATAGAAATTTCCTCTTGCTTCTCTTGGTTCACAGTGATACGCATATAAATTCATAGATAGATATATAGATTCTTTTGTTTATATATCATATATATTTACACACACAAATACATATAAAAATATTAATATAAACAGACGAGCACAAATACAGATATGTACAGGAATAAATGTATATATATAAATATCTATATGCGTGTGTACAAATATATATATAGATATATAAACAATATGTATAAATAAATGATATCCGCAGATGAAAATCTTCCTCTGTTAATTCTTGGTATCTTCCGGTTCTGTGAAAAGCTCTCGTTTTTTTCCTCCTGCGTTGAAAATCGTCTTCTTTCTCTCTCTGTCTCTTTTTCTCAGCCTGCAGAGAGGAGCTGAGCACAGGATCGCCTCTCAGCCAGCTTGCCCTAGATGTGGATTATTCAGAGGGATGCGAGCGAGCAAGAGGGAGATGGAGAGCGAGAGAGAGAGAGAGAGAGAGAGAGAGAGAGAGAGAGAGAGAGAGAGAGAGGCAGGGAGGGTGGGGGGAGATACGTAGCAGCATCCCTCTAGCACCTCAGCCCTGACAGCCACAGCCAATCAACTGGCAGCGCTGCCATCAGCAGCAGCAGCACCAACAGGACTGAGCGCTTCACTAGCTGCTCTTAAAGGGGCCGCAGCACCTAAAACCACACTGCTGCTTGCCTCGGGTGAAAAGGTACTGCTACACAAATCATGGCACGATGATAACACTGTGTTTGACTGTTTTCTCGACAATAAGGTCAGGAAGTCACAGCCTGCGTTCTGCGTCTTCAGTCCCTCAACCCGGATCCACTAATTATGAGTCTAATCTACGTTTTTCATCAGACCACTGCAGCCAAAATCCAACCTACAGTGAGCAAGCCCTGGTCACTGGTCACCTCCACGGTCAGCTCTAGTTCAGCTGCAGACTTTCTCGTGCTAACGATTGCCAACCTCGGGCTCTGTGTCACAGCACACGTGTGTAAATAATCTCCCAATGGAAGCAGGTGCAGCGCATGAAAATCCCTTTTCTCCTGGGTGTCACTCAACCCTGCCTCTCAACGCTGGATGTCTTTGCATCACAGTGCATTACTTTACATCTCCATCCCTCTGCCTTTTCCTTTTTTAGCTTTTACGAGCGGCTAAGCAGCACTGCAGTTGAGTTATTTCATTAAGTCCTTCCCCATGTGCAGGATTGGGTCAAAAATAAGCCAAGAAAACTGTACTCCAGGAGCCTTTTTTTAGAAGCACAGAGGAAATATTTCATGTTCACAATGATGACATCAACACATGTGTACGAAACCAACGAGATTACACGCTTGGGCTTTCGAGTGGGTGGAGGAAGAGATAGAGAGTGAGGATGTGTGAGAGGAGAAAGGAGAGAAGCAGAGACTATATGGCTTTCATGTATCCGTGGCAGTTATATTGTCAGTAATGCGATAGGACTGCCTGTGAAACATTTTGCATGCTTATGAATTTGTGGGTTGATCACAGCTCGATATGAAACATCCTGACAGCGAGGGCGAAGGTTTGCTTTTTTTTACAGAACTAAGAGGGAACGTTACAGTGTTGCCATTAAAGCCCTGCATATATGCATTATTAATGAAATGTGACGGGGAACAGAGCTGGGTGTGTCTGCACGGGGGAGAGAGTGTGTGTTTGTACAGTCTGCATGTTACAGTGCTCGTACACGACTGTAAGTGCCGTCTCCGTGTTTGGACTAACGTGTACGGCATAATGCCATTACATTACATCTATATCTTTCTGTTTAAACGAGCAGGATTGGAGGCTGCATTGTGTTGCAGGAGCCACACACAGCAGCCTCAGACACACATGCAATAGCAGCTTTCTTCATTATAGTGATATCCTTTCACTGTAACCGTCAGAGATCTGCCAACAAAGAGCAGAAAGAGGAGAAACTTGGGCATTTTTAAACATACACTAGAAACCACTGAATGCCTCAAGTTACATTGTTGGATGCAGCCACAAACCCCGGCTGAAGCCAATCAGAGCGTCGAGGAGGGGCTTCCAGGCAGCGTCTTGAAAGGACGATGTAAGCATATCGATCACAGCACACATGACCGAGCACATGTTGCCAACCATCCTTCCCTAGCCTCGCTCTGTCTCTCTCATAAACTGTCCACATCGCATTTAGCTCTCTGTGCAGTCAGAGGGTTTGAAGAAAAAAAACACCCAAACTGTACGGCACACAGAAAGAGAGGCAAGCAGGACGCACGGTATAGAAGCAGGGGGAACAATGTATGTGATGACAGATATGCCATATGTAGGGGTGGGCTTGTTTGCTTACACTCACATCTGTTACATGTACTGCGCATGTAGACATATTTAGTACCTCCAGGCGAAAGAAACCTTTCCCTTTAAATATTACATAATACAAATATATAAAAAAAATTTGGTAGGTCTTTTTTGAGCCAATCAATCGCTGGTTTTCTGTATCAGGAGGAGAGCAGGACGAGGAATCCAGGAAGTTAATGTGCACTAATCAAATTAGAGCCATTACAGAGGACAGGAGAGGTCTTGAAGGTTAATGTAGTGTTGGTGTACACGCTTTGTGAGTCATTGTATCGTTTTTCCACGTGATTTTGTGCAGATATAATCTTTAGTTTTTGTTTGAATCATGACTTCCTCTGTTCCTTTCAGAGTGAATATTTGAGTGGGGTGCTTATGATGTAAAAATCCAGCCAATCACAGGCTCGTACAGGCGACATAAAACCAGCATTAGGACTATATACTGTGATCAAATACAACAGCCTAATGTAGATTATGTTAAATATCCGTCGGTAGCCGATACTTTGGTTGGACTCCATCACACGATTATTTTCAAGGTAGTCGTTTTCAGTGTCCTTGTATTAGATTACATGATATTGTGGAATTTAATCAGCAGTTTATTACGTTATATAGCTGTCACCTTTATAGGATTATTGTCAGCATCTGTGACAAAGTGCCAAGCAGAAAAAGCAATATTCAGTTACTGGTACTTCTGTAGTGGCTGGACATTAATACCAGAGAGGGTAAAATGTGAAACCCGTCGTAGACGTTGAACAATGTTTGAGTTCAGCGACAAAACCGGACGTAAAAATGTGGACAAAGATGCTCCAGTCTCAAAGAAGAGAGGAACAACTTTGGTAATAATTACTGTAACTACTTACAAACACTGAAACAACACTGCACAGCGGGATTGATTGAACTGTTAGCTTATAATTACACTCTGACTCCTTCCAAATTTAATAACTAGTGCTAAATACAATAAGAACAGCTTCGTGTTAGTGGACCCAGTGGAATAGCAATTCAATATGAACAACTTACACACATCCGTGCACAAATATATGTGTGTATCTGTACATGCATGAGTGAGTGTATGTGTGTGCAGTCCTTGATAAATGCTGCACCCAATTAAACAGCCTGCACTGGAAAGATGCGAATCAACGGCATCAGGTGATTTATCTTGCGAAATGAAAGCGCTGACCTCTGACCTCCCGTCGACAAATGAAAGAGAAGGACCTGTGATTTATGGCATAAACGGGGGAATCATCCTGTGCTTTTGAATAGAGATGCTTCTCCGCATCCCACCTTGCAGCTCCCCCCCCCCAACACTCAGCATCAGCCTGCACAGCCCTGATTACATAAACCCACCTGGACACAGTATAACAAACACACACACACACACACACACACACACATGCCATCGTAATGAGCATCACAACCCCCCAACCACTGCACAGACCATGTATTGAGCTTTTCAGTCATTTCTAGGCATTTCTCCGAGAAGCTGTGTGACTGCTCCTTGGTCACCTGACCGGATGCAGCACCATATAAGGACAGTCGGTAGTGAGGCAGTCTTAAAGAGGCAGCCCCGTATCAACACGCACTGAGCTGCTCTACTGTAGCCTTAACTAACTGCAAGAGGGGGTGAGGAAGCAAGTCTTATAAGTCTCTCTCAGGCATCGTTACATCTGAGCAGAATCAACTTGTTTCATCCACAAACAGCACACAGTGAAAGGGATAAATCCCAGCGTATATAGGAGAATCTTTACAGCGAATGCCTCCGCTGCTCAATGAATCATAGCTTTTGTGATGTGTGAATATGCACGAGGGGGGGAGGAATGTGCACGCAGAAGGGAGAGAGACCACAGGAAAGAAAGGCAGTAAGGCCGAGATACTCATCAGCGTTTCACTAAAAGCCAATGTAACATGCCGAGGAGCCTCCACGATGCTCTCTCAGCGATGCAGATGCAGATGCAGAAAACAAAGGCTACACGGCTAAGACTCCTATTAATAGGCCTCAGTGGCAGAGAACAGCTGCTCCACCACACACACCAAACGCAGCACCACTAACTGATGGAATAATGAGAGAGAGGAGCTACACATGGAGGGAAATGGAAGAAGGAATACAAGATGGCAGGGGTTGTGCACAAGGAAGAGAGTTTGGATTTTGTAAATGCATTAAAAAAAGACAGAAGAGGAATGAATAAGTGGTGTGAAATCATGTGTGTAAGAGGTTAAAAAACGAGCAGGGAGGTGAAAGCAGTTGACAGATATGATGAAGGTGATGTTCAGGTCCACAACAGACGCCATAGCTGAGCAGAAAGAAGCTAAGGTGCCCTGTGTGTGGGCAGAAACGCGATGACTAGAGGGGGCATTACTGAAGCATGGTGCTGAACAGAAGGGGGAGTAAAAATAGAGACAAGAAAATAGAGACAAAAAACAACAAAATGCTTATGAGTCCACGAGTGCATTGGAATGCAAAATGAACCCTGTGTAATTACCCATTCACCTTGCCACAGAGAGCAATGCATGTGGAAGCAGTGTGTGTGTGTGTGTGTGTTTGTGTGTGTGCTGAGTGAGCATCATCACGACGAGCTCGCTGCGTGTTCGGTGTAAAAGCACATATGACAGAGAGACAGAGAGAGAGAGAGAGAGAGAGAGAGAGAGAGAGAGAGAGAAGGAAAAAAAAACACAACAACAAAGACGCAAATTAAAAGAGGGACGAAAAAAAGACAGGATGACAAACAGAGAGGCGAGGAGAGAGATAGATAGAGAGTAAAAGAGAGTCGGAGCAGTCTGCAGGGATGCAGGCGGGGGAGGAATGTGGTTTCCATGGCAACCCGAGGAAGGCTGAGCTCTGGGTGTCCGTTCCAGCTCTGCACTGCACCGGCCCTCGCCTCTCAGCCGCCTCGCTTTCTCTCTCTCTCTCTACAGCCTCCCCCACTATATCTTCCTCCTTACAGCCCCCTCTCACTCCCTCTCACTCCCTCCCAACCATTACATGCGCCTCCTCAGCTTCCTCCTCAGCTTCCTCCTCAGCTTCCTCACCTCCCTCCTTCATGTGATAGAGGGAGTCAAACACACACACACACACACACACACACACACCAGAGTCAACCTGTACTGTCACTGTATTCTCCTGCAGACATGATCATACGAGCACATTGGATCAGTGCGCTCACAGCCAGCATCCTCCTCTCTTTGCCCCCCCTCAAAGCCTCACGCCTTCAGCCCCCTTCATTGCACTAGTTCTGGGCTCAGCTGAAAAGCCAACGCCTGCGGCCACAGTGCTGCCATGTGCCACTGGCCGTGTTGTAATGGGGAAGGCATGTGAACACAAGGCCTTTAAATCATACTGAGAAACACGGCAAGCCTATAAGACATGTCTCTGTCATGAAATAGGACGACTGTTGATCAGCGTCCTGAAAGACAATGTTCGACATTTTGGGAATTACACTTTCTTACTTTCTTGCTAAGAGTTGGATGAGAAGATTGATACCACTCTCATTCCTCTGAGCTAAAAATAAAGCTAGAGCCACCTAGTGGTTAGCTTAGCTTAGCATAAAGACAGGAAACAAGGAGACACAACTATCCAATAGTAATAAAATCAGGGAGGCAGCACCTCTAAAGCTCACTAATCAACATATTGTACTTTGTTTAATTAACACGATGCACTTGTTACTCTATGCATCCAAATAACAGCCAAGCTGCAGGTTACATCTCCACGTCTTTATTGTATGTGGTGAAAACAGTATTTGATTTTATTCTCTGTAAAATTAGTTATCATTTTATTGACATGTATGATGCAGCTCTTACACGTGCAACTAGGATAACATAGTGATCATTTATGCCATCTGCATTGCAGACAACTGACTATAAGCTCCTCCCTCTATGTGTTTTCTGATGTCACATTAACCTTGACCACCAAAGTACATCAGTTCATCTTTTGGTCAGGGGCTGCACGGTGGTGCAGTGGTTAGCGCTGTTGCCTCACAGTTCAGACATAGTGGGCCTCTCTGTGTGGAGCCTGTGTGGTCTCCCCGTGCATGCGTGGGTTCCTTCCGGGTACTCCCACAGTCCAAAGACATGCTCGTTAGGTTCACTGGTGACTCTAAGATTACCTGTAGGTGTGAATGTGAGCTTGAATGGTTGTCTGCCTGTATGTATCAGCCCTGTGATTGACTGCCGATCAGTCCAGGGTGTACCCCGCCCCTCGCCCAATGACAGCTAGGACATAGCTTCAGCCCCAGCCCTGCCTTATTCAAAGATATTCCCTCAAGACATACCTGAGATAATGTGTTAATGAGAATTTAACCGAAGGACAAACAACCCAAAAACATAACGATATGAAATATCACATAACCCCTCATAAAGTACACATCTTACTGCTTTTTATGTACAGATCACAGGACAAAATGTAGCATGATTATAGCTGAGGTTATATGGATCCTGTTAGCTTTGGCTAGAGCTCCGTGTGTTCACAGTCTTTATGCTAAGCTAAGCTAACTGGAGGCTAGATCTAGCTTTGTATTTAATGGTGCAGTATGAGAGTGGTGTTGATCATCTTGTCTAACTCTCGGCACAGGGCAAATACGGCGTATTTCCCAAAACCTTGAATTAGTCCTTTAAATCTGTGATTTAAGCACAAAGCGACAGTGAGAGCCTCGACATGTTAAAAAGCAGAAACTGATATGTAGGATGAGTGTTTGGAGGGTGCAGATGTAGAGAGTGATGACAAAACATTTATGAAAAAGCTGTGTCATATTATTACTGCCCAAGTATGATTAAAGGCCTAAATGGTATTAATCATTATGATTTGTATGAGAATAATAGATGCAAATTATACTTGTAGGTGTTGAAATGTGAAAATACATGAAGAATGCGTCATCACATCATCAGGACCATTAGTTCTGCTAAGAGCAGCTGCCCTTTATAACGCCTGCATACAACGCTTAATGAAAAGATGAGTTCAGGTGACCCGACTGCTTTACGTACATTTGGCACGTCGACGTGGGAGCGAATCACCAAGCCGGAAACTCGCTCCACTTTGTGAGGGCTCCTCCTGCTGGTCACTCGCACCAGGGACACACCCTCCTCCTCCTCCTCCTCTTCCTCCTGGTCCTGTGGGACACAAACAGATCAATTATTCAGAGAAGAGTGAATTAAATCTTATTAATAAACCCACAAGCCATGGTCAGGACATGCTTGTCGATACCAAACATAACTATGATCCAATTAAACAAATCTCACATCTGCAGAGTCAAATCTTAAAAAACAGGTTAAAGGGGACGTATCATGCTTATTTTTTACTGCTCTTCATTACCATTCAGGGAGTCTACTACAGTAGTTTTGTACGATTCACAGTTAAAAAAAAAGTCTGTATTTATCTTCATAGCCCTTCATGCAGCCCCTCAGTTTTTTCCGTCTGAAAAAAGCCGTTTTAACTTCTGTCTGTTTCAGCCAGCTTTCCAGAAGCCTTTGAGCAGTGCTTCCTCTTCTTGTTGGTTCCAAAAGAAAAACCATCTGTACACATTCAAGCCTGAATCAGATCCAAAACATGAGAGAACAGGAACATCTGCAGCAGCAAAGACTACAGTAGTGCAGTCTTTGCTTGGTAAATACTATCATTACCTGCTTATTGTGTGATAAGACAATGGATGTAGTCTTTCAAGTCCCTCTTCATAGGTGTTCATGTGGGAAAGGTTCTTATCAAATGCTGTCCAAAAACATTACTGAGGCAACATGTAGTTAGGAAGTTTTTCCTTGCCACTGTTGCCAAGGGATTGTTCATAATGGATTAAGTTGGTCAACTGTAAATAATATAACAAAGAGTAAGGTCGAGATCTGCTCCACGTGTTAAGTGTTAAAGAGATAACTTTTGTTATGATTTGCCACTATATAAATTAAATGCCTCGTACAGCTCAAGTAGACTGTTCTGCCTGTACATGTAAAAACATGCATCAACATTATCGTAGTTTTACGGGGTTCTGGCTTTGAATCACTAATCTCAGCTAATTATCAGTGAGGTGATTTAGCATCTTTCCTGAAATGTTAAACTATTCCTTTCATGTGGTTTAAGTGTTGTTAACAATATGTACCTTTTTAGCTGAATAGAGAGAAGCTAGTCCATAATACCTAATAGCATGCAGGCTAAAGAGTGCCTTTACTAAATCAGAAAAGTAAGAATAAAAGTAACAATAACCCACATTACAGTGCTATATGTTGTGGAACCTGCTACGGCAGCAGAGAACTGGACTGGATAGCTCACTCTTTATGGAAATTGAAACTCAATGATGCCTGATACTTGAAACATATCAAAACAAAGTGACAGGCAGGTCTTCTTCAGCTGTAGACTGGGATACAACAGTCTACAGTACATGAAACTCACAGAGTTTAGGACAGCATTTAGAGCAGGCCATCACTTTTTTTTTTGTTGTTTTTTTTACTAGACTGCAAAACATTTTAAAAGGCAGCCCTTAACAAGGCTGCTTGGACATCACTGCAAACAAACAGGAAGTTAGAGGGCAAAAAACAAGCTTTGAGTTTTACATTAAAGGTGCGGTATTATGCTAATTTCAAGCTTCATATTTCACTCTGTGATACCTGTGGAGTAGCTTAGCATAATTTACAGTTAAAAAAAACTCACACTGGTGCTCTGTGCAGGCCCTCCTACAGCCTCTGCCTGAAACAACTCAGTCAGCTCTCTCCCGCTAAGAAACCCTGCCCCTACAAGCCTGCTTTCTTCTGATTGGCCAGCTCTCCGAAGCCTGCTGAGGCTGCACTTTGTGATGTCACAGCGTGCAGAAAAAACTGTGTGAAACCTGGCGTTCACAAGCAGCCTGCAGACTGAGCTGAGAAGCCTGGGGATTACTCCAACATACTTTGACCTACAGATTTGAAACTTCACCCATGTTTAGTCCGAACATCCAACATTGTAACATCATATATATGTCTTAAAATGTGAAACAGCATAATACCCTTTGATTTCAATTTTAACAGATTCTCACAATGTTCTTTATTTTTGCAAAGTGAGTCTCTCTCTGACGGCTCCGTTCCCACATGGTAGTGCTGACAGACAGATCCACTGACACTGCCCCAGCCTGAGCTGCCCGCTCTGTCTAGTAGTGGCAGCAGAGGGTATGCCCTTTGCACTGCTCACACACTTACACTCACAGATACACATACAAAATTGTGCATGGACATTATAAATGAGACCATAAATTAATCATTCCAAGTCATACAATATTTAAAAATCATGAAATGTTTCCGCTTCTGGTTGGCCATAACTTTCTTGCTTATTTTAATGGTTTTACACGATGAAATCAGACACGATACATCAAAAGGTTTGTCCAATCCAAACTTGTTACTGTCTAATTATTAAATCAACTACATATCTTAAAACAGCTTCTTTTATTTCTTTTACACGGGAGCTATTCTCGACTCTCACCTGCTACTCTGCACCAAATCAGGGAATTTGCAGACTCATTTAGTTTTCCTCCCTTCCTCCACTCAGGTGACAGCATGGCTGGAATACTGATGAGCACCTCACTGTCCATTAAGCTCTCTCTCTCTCTCTCTCTCTCTCTCTCTAACTTCCCCTTCTCTCTCTCTCCCTGGGATGGTGCTCCGGCCCAACACGCAGCTGGAATCCAGAGATGGAGGGATAGGGGAATGATCAGGAGCCGCGCTGCACTGAATTAGAGGCTACACAGGGCGGATCACAGAAGGAGAGAGGAGCTTAGAATAACAGAGTAAAGTTCAAGCCGCAGCCAGAGTTTGTGTTTTAGGTCCTCTGCTGCGGCGGACTCTGAAAATATGGCACTGAAATTGACCTTCTGACTTTCAGCAACAAGCAAGTTCACCAACTCGGGTGACTTATTTTGTCATTTGACTTCCTGTCTACACCGGAAGTGGGAATATGTCTGTGTGAAGATGGACGTCTGCTGCTTGTGATCACCGCAACCCGCATTTTAAAAACAGATTTATACAAGACCAATAAAGCTGAGTGTCTGACAAACACAGGAAGAATATCAAGTAAATATCTCTTTTGATCAGTTCTGGGATCAGTTTAAATTTTAGCCGTTTATCATGACGGGTCAGAATGTGATCATTTTCATGTTTTATTACGTGTTTAAGACAATATCAAATCCTAACAGAGGCTGTCTGAGTGTGGCTGTAACCATGCCCCGAACACAGTATAACAATGTCACTCAGTCGAGCCAGCTGATCAGTTATAAACTGTCGTCACCGCTTTTTGCACTTAAGCGTCCATTTAATAAAGAGTCCAGTAAAAGATAAGTTTATTGTGCGTCCTGTGTTCAAGTGAGCGAACATAATCCAGACTGAGCACATGAAGTTCAAAAACATATTGCCATTAAGTGATTGACCGGAGGGAGGGGCTGTTAAGCACGAAGGAATAATGTTAGATTAAAGTTTTTATCTCATGTGAGGATTGAACGGGCAGACAGAGCCGGCTGCCCTTCCAAGGGTCAAAGGTCAGGCATGTCTTACAGTTATATATGAAGCATTATTGTGTCGCTGACGGTCTTTTTGGAGCAAAATTCTGTTGTTTTATTATCAGCCATCCACCAGCCAAGGAGGGAACACTACAAACATTATATTTTGGAACTCTGAATGTTTAACGATGTTTAAAAACTAACAACAAAAAACTTTTAACGTTTGTATGGGTTTGTGAGTATTTAACACACACTTGAAGGTGGGGTTGTCTTAGGTACTTATCAGTATTAAGTGTATAACCTACTGTAGATTCTTCTTCTGTTGGAGAAATGAACGTAAAATACATAAATAAAACTCTAAATAAATTTAATACATTAACCCGTCACGTTGTAAATGTTTAAAAAACATTGTTCTTTTCCTGTTATTGATAACGGGGCTTTGCGGACATCCAGGCAACTTAACTTGATAAATTTAGTCTTCAATTTTTCAGCGGAGGAACCCAGTGTGTGGGTTAAAATGGATCAAAGCCATTTTGCCTAAAATTCAATTGTGAAAATTTGATTTTAAAAGATTAAAATCACATTTTTTCCGAAGCTACAATGTTTTTCTAATCTCTGCTAAAAAACAGGCCATTCGTCAGTTTATGGGCTGTAGAAATCAGCCAAAGACCGATTTCATTAAAGGGGGGTTATTGTGCAAATTTCAAGCTTCATATTACACTCTGTGATACCTGTGGAGTAGCTTTGCATAATTTACAGTAAAAAAAAACTCACACTGGTGCTCTGTGCAGGCCCTCATACAGCCTCTGCCTGAAACAACTCAGTCAGCTCTGTCCCTTTAAGAAACCCCGTCCCGACAAGCTTGCTTTCTTCTGATTGGCCAGCTCTCCGAAGCCTGCCGAGGGCCAGAACTCAGTGTTTGAGGCACGCCTCCTACCCTGTGGTTGTTTTACAGAGTTGATGGCAAACGGTTAACTTTGAAATAAATGTCTGCTGCTCTAGAAAAGTAAACACTGATGTCTTTCCTTCACAGCCAAAGAAACACTTTCTCCGAGACATTCTTAACCAACTTGACAAGCCTTGGAGTTCCTCCACTGTGTGACATCACAAAGTGAAGCTTCTTGAGAAGTCTGTGTGAAACCTGGCGTTCACAGCAGAGACTTTTTTAGAGGGGGATTACTCCAACATACTTTTACCTACAGATTTGAAACTACACCCACGTTTAGTCTGGACATACAACATTGTAACATTGTATTTATGTCTTAAAATGTAAAATGGCATATTACCCCCTCTTTAATTTTTTGTCAAGTTAAAGGAAAGTTATGAGGTAATATTACATCATGCAGGTGGTATGAAGTCAGAGGTTCCCATCTATCTGAAGGTTATTAGGACCACTGTGTACACTTTCATGTAGCCAGAGCTGTGTCATGCTCCTTAATACACTTCTGAATCAGGTTTAAATCAATGCCTGTTTTTTGGCTTCAATTCAGTTGATGTGTTTTGTGTCCTTCATTAAAAATACTCTACACAAGTGTGTGACTGCAAACACTTGTTTTAATGAAATGACTCTGACTTTGTTAGAGCAACCCACTGGTGAGCAAATGCTAATCAGCACTCTTTTGACACCAACTCCCTCTTCACCCTCCACCCATGCGTCCCTCCCTCCACCCTTTTCTCCTCCTCGTCTGACACTCGCTGGCTCACCGGGTTGAAGTCATAGCCGCCCGACCGTGACTCATGGCAACATTTAATCCATGTAGGAGTGCGAGGGACACAGGTAGTGACACCTTGTGTTGGCTGTGCAGAGTAGCCTGTTTTTTTGCACAGCCGGGAGGGAAAGCACAGCAGCACGTGTGACACCAGATAGAATGTAAACATATTTTCTACAATCTATAATGTGAAATAGAAAAATTACCTCCCACGCATCCTGCCTGCTGTCTTCTTTCACAACAGTTTGTTCCTTGTTCAGTTGCAAGGTCACCTCGTAACACTCTTGAATATCTGTGAGAAAGAAAACAATAATGAGCTTTTTTTCCCTTTTACTCTGATAATTATAAACATCACATGTAAGTGCTTTTTATACATTAATTCTTATTTTGTTGTTAGAACTTCTCAGTGTCCTGGAGTATGCTGCTTTGGTTGTGTAAACGAATCAAGCGATCAATCCCGGGCACACTGGGAGATGTCTGTTTTTCTGAGTGACGCTCTGGGTGAAATGTGGGGGTGGGAGTCGTCTGTTTACATGGAAGTTATGTCTCCACATTTGCAAGTGCTGGTTTTATCTTGTTGCCGAACTATATGACTCATGACTGAGTTACTCATCAAGTCATTGTCTGAGAGGCCTATATTGTAATTTTCCGTACTACCTGGACAACACAAACAGAATCATGTCATTATCTTTGATTCCTTTAGTTTAACACCATCGTAGATCACCTACAGTGTAAGTCAAGTCTTGTTGCTTTGAAGCTCCCTTTTTTGGTTGAGTGTCCATTAGTTCCTATACATGATGATAACAGTGCCCCCCTAGTTAAATAGTGCACACTTTATACCCTGTTACATGCTTTGATGTGGGAGCTGCAAAAATGGAAGTTGGTTTTATAAAAAGTATTTCATGGACATTAGCGTTAAGGGATGTAAGATGATGCTTCAAACTTAATGCAAGCGTAGAAGCAGTAGAAAGATGACTTCATCTGCATGTTTAATAGTTTGTTACATTTTGAACAAAATGTCAGAGTGCAAAAGCTGAAGTAATACCAAAACATAACTAAGGGTTCATGCAGAATCATGTTAGCAACTCTGTGGGGCTGTACTACAGCAATTTGAGCTAAATGCTAACATTAGCATGCTAAAATGCTTGGAAAGACACACGAGATACAACTCCTAGTGTGTTAGCATGCTAGCATGTGAAGATTAGCCCTCAACACAAATCCAGCTGAAGCTTATAGGACTGTCATTCGTCTTTCAGGAATCTGGTCTCTTACAAAATACTGGACACATCTCAGATGATCTGATTTAAGAGGTATACAGACATTAAGGGATAAGCAATGTGTTTGCAATTCATCCTGAGTAGAACGCCAATGTCTGCTCCAAATTTCATAGCAATCAACCCAAGTTTTACTCAGAACCACAACCTCAGCCTGCAGGTGGCACAGAAAGAAAAGTCACCAAATCAACAGGGTTAACACTCTGGAGAACTAAACGAGAATATGCACAGCAGCCTGCGTGACAAATAACACATGAAACATCTCATTTTGAAGAATCATAGGAAGCCAGTTCTCCAAAGAGGGACGGCACAGTATGCCCTTTTGTTTGTCATAAAGCAATGTAAGTGCAGGGTAATATATGTTGCTATTGCTCAAGTACAACACAGAACTATAGGAGTAACATTATCAGCACTGATGTCTCAGCATGTCCCTCAAGTTTCCTTTTCCTTTGAAACCAAACTGCTCTCCTCGTTCCTCTCTCTTCCACTCATCACCTCTTGGCTCACACACGTCCATGTCCTGTGGTCACCTATTGAGTGGCAGCCATTTGATGAGATGCACTGGGACAATTTTGCTGATGTGAAACGCAGGCCTGCTTACTGCACTGTTGACATAAAGAGGTTACTGGAGAGTTAATCAACTTCCCAAAGTTCAATGTCAGGACAAGACGTCCAACGATTCACCGTGGAGAAGGACATCAGGAGAAATTGAATACATTTTACAACGTGTATCTTTTGTGGGAACAGAGACACAAAGACAGTCGAACACTCTATGTATATTCGTGTGAGACAGAGAGATAAGAGTCAGTGTGTCCCAAAGATACACTGTGAGAACAAAAGTGTAAGAATGGAGCATGTGACTCATCACTGTGTCTGAATGTGGAGGAGTGAAGCCATGAGTGGGCCGAGGAGTTTGTTGCACAGCTGACTAAAGAGCAATCTCACTTACACAAACTCTTATATATATGCAGACTGTAGGCCTAACTGTGCGCACACACACACTCGTATACAGGCACACAATTAGCCACAATGACGCCATCATTGCTAAGACACCAACTAATTCAAATACACTCTGAACTGCTCTGCTTATAAAATCATCACTGTGTACAGTATCTCTCTGAGAGCAAAGAGGGCTTCATTCTGAGTCCCTAAACAATAAAAACTATTACTCACAACAAGAGTGAGCTGTCTTTTACAAGCCCGAAGTATTCTTTACTGTTGGTTGCATTTATAGTTTTTCTGCCACTAAGGGGCAGCAGAACACACGGCAAACACAACATTAATATACCAACTTATAAAGTTAATAAGGCAAAAGTGTTAGCATATAGTAGCACATAAAACAAACAATACAGGGAGCAACATTAGCATTCATTTACAGCCATGTTTTGATATATGTAAGTGTTTTATTTACTCTCTGAACTATTAGCTCTTCAGCTGCTAAATGCTAATCACTAGCAACGCACTAACTGTATCTGGCTGTTGTTTTAGTGCTGGGGAGGTAGTGTGAAGTCGATTTAGAAGCGCATGCAAGCAACAGTAGCGCAGAACAAAGGCTTATGAGAGCAGACTGTATAACCGAAGTGTAATAAATACAGATATTCTGATATTAAAATTAATATTCAATGTGGGGGAGAGGAGAGAGAGAGAGAGAGATTCTCACCCCCAGCATATCAGACAGGTATAGGTGTGTTGATTTTTTTTTAAAGACATATACCTGTTACGGCACAGCTCGTTCTGAGCGCCAAATGCCCATCCTGCTAATTATTTTATCTGTTTATTTTGCAAGGTGTAGGAAGCCTATGTTGATCGTTAAAGGGCATGTTTATGTTTAAATAAATATTTGCAAGTAAGTTTGTCTCTGGTTGTGTTGGTATGCCCTCTTATGGGCATATTGCGCAAAAATAGATCCAATAGTTCGAACCTGTGTGTTTTTTTAGAGGAAATAATCAAATGTCATTTTTCGCCAATTTTGACAGCACTAGTGAGGATGAACCAAAAGAATAAAACTGCAGGCTGTGAAACCAAAACATTGAGCTAAAAAATGCTTTACATAATGCTGTAAAGATAGCAGATAACTCTTTTACTTTTCACATACATTTATTCATTTGACTCTTGCTGGTGAATTCAGCTTTAAAGAAGTCTCATAAGCGTTGCATCTGTTAAGTCTTGCAGGATTTGCTCTTCAGTGGCAGCGCAGACACCTGGCTTGCTTTCACACAACTAACACTTCTAATTACTTCGCTCATCTATTCCTGCCAGGGGTAAGACAACAGAGAAAAAACTGCTCAATCAGGTCTTGAAGTGTTTTGAGATCAGGATTCACAGTCACACAAAGTACAGACAGTTTTGCTTTTTTTTTTTAAACATCTGCAACTTTCAAAAAAACATCTCTGAACTATTCCAACCCTCGCCGACCACATAAATTCCTGGCCATGGAACATAATGCATAATCCAAGCCAGAAGTCTCTTTCACAGGACTTATTCCCAGATCTCTTTTTGATGTGGGGACTATTTTGGGACAGTCTGGTTGCAGCTCTGAGCCTTTTTGTCACAGTCATTGGGGGTTTCCTGCACCTTCTCCCTGTCCTACAAAGACACTACATGCAGCATCAGCAGGTTTGTTTGTGTTGTAGGCCTCTTCTATTTGTCATCTACCTATTCAATTGGACTGAAGTCATCTCTTTATTGCCTCCCTGGGTGAATCATGCACAAAATCAAGAAAAGAAAGTGCCCTTGGTTCTTTATATGATGATGAGTAACCCACAGTTCATTAGAATAACACATTCACAGGAAACTAGGTCACAATTAAGGCAGGGCAAACAATTCACCCCCTTGTTACTGCCTCAATAAAGTATTCCCCTGGCATTCAGGGTTCTCTGTAATTTAACGTGTCTGTCTGCATGTGTGCCCCAACTCCCAGTGAGCAGCACCCCCCATGCACCCTCCCACTGCATGTTTATATGTTGGAACAAAAGGGTGGATGCACTGTTCAGGCAACCTTTGTTCGTGACTGTGCAACCATGCAAACGTCCAATCAAGCGACCAGAACTGAAGCTTCCCACACGGCATCAAACACCTCTTTACTTCCCACAGTGCATCAAAGTTTCAGAGGTAACTTGAAGACAAATACTGTGTTGTTATGTTGGCAGATTGCTGTCTTCAGATTGGGAAATTGGCAGCTTTTTTTTTCTTGTTTTGTACATTTCAATCCAACACTAAAGGTTTGCAGCGTTGTCAGAGAGCTCTTAACTGTTTAGCCCTCCATCACTCTGACAAGAGCAACACAAAACGGTCCAAACAGAACCGGTTCACATGACCCTGAGCACGCCAAGTCAAACACGACAGGGGAGGACAAGAGGATGAGTAATGTTTATACTGCACTGTATTCCTATTAGTGCTGTGAACCGACTGCATTCCACTCTGCTGTTCCTGATGAGAACCACATGTTGAATGAAGGGACCAGCACCTGAGAGACACCAATCACAGGCCTCCTCTTCCTCCCCTACCCTCACACTCTGCGCAGGTGATCCACAGAGCCAGGAGAGGTTGAGTAAGAGGCTTGGCATGGCGGCCAGGAGCGGTGTATTTTCCTGTCTGCCTCAGGCCCGGCCCTGATTGAACATTCTTTGTGAGGAATGTTTGGAATCTCGATTTGGGAAGCTTATCCTCTCTGAGTCTCCCTCACTTTAAAAAATAACAAGGTATATTACATTTGGTGTTAATATTTACTAGAACTTACTCTACAACAGACAGTGAAAATCTGGAGGCTAATCCAGACATATAGTGTAAAACTATTAGACTGTCATTTCAGCTGGGAAGAGGCTGGATGCTAATAGTAGCATTTGATAACTGTAGCTAATGGGTTATAACATGTTTTACCTTGAAGTATGGCTTGAGGCCAACCCTTGTCATTGTCTTTTCCGCTGAATATCAATAGGGAACAGTGAAGTAAGAGAGTCAGGTTCTCTGGAATACCGCAGACCATATTATCCTTTTGATACCAACATTTCAGCTCCCCACCCATGGGAGTGTGATGTCAGAGAATAATGGCAGAATATGGTCAATGGCTTATTGTAAAACCCACAATGGTAGCTTAAAATCATCTTGTATTGAAGAAGAATTCTCTCTATGAAACTGTAGTTCGAGCCGAATGAGTCGACAGGTCAGTACATACTGTGTGTAGGGATGCACGATATTGAATTTTTTGCCGATATCCGATATACCGATATTTCTCAACCCTTTTTGCCGATTTCCATACCGATATATGAGGCACATGTTTTTTTTTCACCTCATTGCAGAGTACATCAAGTACCTCCCCTGTAGTGGAATTTATATCATGTCTTTACTTATTGTAGTGGCTCACTGGCAGATGCAGAAATAACTAATCTAATCTAAAATGTACAAATTCACTGGGTGATATAAGAAAAGTACTTAAATGACACATTTATTTGTTTGTAACATTTACTTTTCTTGTTTTCGGGAATCATGGAGCATTTAGGCGACATTAAAGCGTTGTTTTATCGGTAGAAAATATCGGCAGAAAAATGACATATTGGCCGATATTTTCAAGCCATTATCTGCAGATACCAATAATGTTCCGATAAAAGTGTGCATCCCTAACTGTGTGTATAACTTTCCTATAACAAGACGAGTCTAAAGCCATGCTAGCAGCTCTGTGAAGCATTTCTTCGGCATAGTGTTGCTTTGAGCTAAATGCCTCCGTTAGCCAACAACATGCTAACAGTGATAGTAAATAGTAAATAAATGGTGAATGGACTGTACTTATATAGCGCTTTTCTAGTCTTGCGACCGCTCACATTCACCCATTCACACACACATTGTACACTGATGGCAGAGGCTGCTACGTAAAGTGCCCGACTAACACACCATTGGCTATGCCACAGGGTTCAGTATCTTGCCCAAGGACACTTTGACATGTAGGCTAAGGGAGCTGGGGATCGAACCATCAACCTTCCGACTGAAAGACGACCGATTCTACCACTGAGCCGCAGCCGCCTCTAAATTGCTGATGTTTAAAGAATCCTTGTATAATATTTATTATCTTCACCATCTTTGTTAAACATGTTAGCGTGCTAACGTCTAGTAATAGGCAACAAACACAGAGTAAGCTACAGCTAAGGCTGATGGGAATGTTCTGTGTTATGCAAGTACCTGACCAAAATAAGGCTATATAGATCTGCTGCACTTAAAGAAGCCTTTATTAGCCTTGGGGTACGTACCACGGCTGACCTCTGACCTCACTGTGATGAAAAACAAGCAACGACAGAAACAGATCTTGAACTCATACAAGAAACCTGCATCAGCACCACAAATGATCAATTATATAATTCATACTCTCCGTTTAAATGGTGCTAAGCCTCACAGACAAACAGAATATTATAAAAGTGGGTTAAACATTCCTTCAGATGCTGATACAAACCCTCATATTGTATTTCTTTAACTGCCTGATCAGCCCCTCCCCCCCTCTGCTCCCCAGCAGCGAAGCAGCAGTGGGTCAGCAGTAGCAGCAGCAGACCCAGGGGCAAGCATCATTATAACATGGCTGTGGTAATTAGAAGGACCACTCAACCATCGGTTAAACTGATGCAATGTGCTTTATAAGGAACCGAGTTTAAGATTCCCATTGGCTTCACTGAGCTCTTTTCTGAAACACCAAACTTGTTATGAAGGTGATATGAATACGGCTCTCTGGTGAAGCTGACTTTTCTAAGCGACGATCTACATCATGTCGATATAAGTTCATAGAGTATCAGGTACACAAAAGGAAAGATTTGTGCTTTTTACAGTACGACTGAGCTATATATAGATACTGTGGCTTTATAGGGATTTAATTTAAATCGGAGTGTGTTACAGAACAAGGTATACAGCCAACCTCTGTGAGACAAACTGAAAGGCCTCTTTCATAACACTTAATTGGGGAACACTTAAAATCAGTTCACTTCCAATGAAAATGAATACAACCTGACCCTGTCTACATCCTGTGTCCGCCTGCAGCCAGTCACATGACAACACAAAACACAGCATATACGCTTCACTACATACAGACTGATATAGTATGAGTCCAGAATGAAGCAAACAAGCTGTGAACTCTTCCTTGCTTCAAAAGAAGGGGGTGTGCACAGGAAAGTTCTTTAGAAAGTCCACACTCTGATGTAATTTACTCAAGAGTGCAGCGTTTTGAAAAAGTCCCTTCTGCAAAACAAGCACTTGAAAAGTGTTTTTCTTACCAAGAAGGGCTTGGAACAGCTGGCTGCCCAAGATGGCGGACACTTTGCCAACGCTGGTCTTCAGCGCCTGCTCCTCTGGACTGGTCAGGTTGGCCTGGTAGCGTCTGAGCAGCCCCACCGCTCGCTCCGTGTCTGCCAAACAAAATAAACACATGCGTGAGGACATCAGCAGCAGAGAACCATCACAAGTCAGCAGTCATCATTGACAGGATCAATAATATTTTCATGAACTGGGATTCAAGTTAATATGTGTTATATTGCTTTTAATAGGTTGTAAATCCAGGGACAGAGAAGTGAAAATATTATATATAAATGCATTAAATCTGTGGCTGCAACTTATGATAAATTATCTTATCAATACTCTACAGATAATACTCTTGACTATTGTTTACACTGTATGTCAGCAAATATTAAAACAAAAATACCAATTAAGTCAGAGTAAGTACATTTTTTAGTATCTTGTTTGGTCAAGCCTACAGTCCACAACTCAAAAACAGTTAGCCTACAGTCTACTGTAAAATAAGACTATATAAAATAAAATTGAAGTAAACTTCTGGCACTTTTGCTTCAAAAAGTTTATTAATTTAGAATTTTTTGGCAGAGTAATTTTCTTCTTCTTGATCATTCACTGATCAATTTTTAATTTCAGCTCCAAAATCTATAAAACAGTTTGTCTCTATATTGTTCACTATAAAGTTGTTCTCTATTATTATAAACAATAATCGAATATAATGAAAAAAATACAGGTACAAAAATAGCAAGTACACATGAAGCAAGTAAGAAAGCTACAACTTCCTTTTTGACTATCACAGACACACTGTAAGGTACAAATATAGGGTGTCAAACAAAATATACAATAATAGTTATAAAATGTGACTTATAAAAGGCTACACTGCAGTTTGCTACATCCCCATGCAGAGCACATAAAAGATCTTTTTCTCTTGCAACACGACTGTACAGCTGGGTTTTGAACTTGGTGGGTGGTGAGGAACACAGCACAGAGATGATGCACGGAGGTAAATCTACTACTTCAGAGCTTTCCAGCCTAATCCTGAACATTTTGATCGAGAAAAATCTCAAATCAGTGACCTGCATGCTGCCCGGAAGTTGCACAATTTACAGTTGTAGTATTTTACATTTTCAATTCCCTAGGGACAGAAAAATCTCTCATGGGATTAAAACTGAGGACCAGTGTTTAAATCAGCTGAAACTTTACTGGAGTAAAGAGCTGTCATTTGACCTGAAAAAACCCACTTCAACTTATTACTACAAAACTTTGTCACGTGAGGGACATGAAGAGTTATGTTGCGTTAACGGTACTTACCATATTTATGCAACATGGTGCGGCCGTCTCGAAACGTCATGAAAATGTACAGTTTGATCTGTTTTCAGGAGTAAAATAATAACAGCAATAGCCTCGGATAATTCTAGCACAAAAGCTGCCGCTCCTTCTCCACAAACAATGTGAGATATTGAGTTTAAAATCCAGTCGCTGGACACTCCCCGTCTGTTACTGCTGCGGTCAGCGGTGGTCCACACCCACTCGCAGAGGTTAAGATGTGACAAGAGGAAAGCCTGTTTGGTTCATGTCAACTTTCCAGAAGTTTTGGGCAAAACTGCCCCTGAACGTGACATGTTTCCCCTCCCTCCCTCTCTCACACACATGCCTCGCCTTCATGGACACCGGCCCACAGCCTCATTGGGACCAATAATAACAATATTGATACAGCTAGACTATGCCACCTGCTGCTGGTTTAGGTTATCTTTTAACATGACATCATCAATACTGATCAATCGGTTAGTGAGGCATCTTATCCGTGGTTAAATTTTTCTCTTTAAGTCGCCTATGCTCCAAGGTTTGGCAACGTGTGCCATCTAGTGGTGCCTTAAGGTGGTGCTGGGAATTTACACACTTTTGAGCTGTGTACAGGTCCAAGGGAAAACTGTGCAAATGGGGAAAAGTTATATAAAGCCGTTTTAGGCTCCAGAGGGAATTGTGAATTGAGTCAGCGTCGGTTAGGACAGACGACAAGTTTAAAAATGAAAATATCTAGAGGTATGTACTTAGAAAAAGGTGAGTTTACCAGACCTTTGTGGCTCGCTCTTCGTCTCTGCTTAGAGATAGCTACTCGGGGTTACTTTAGCCGCTACTAGCAGAAACGAACCGAATCCCTTATCGAGTGCTATGCGGTTGAAATGCATTGTGGGTAATAAATGCGACAAGTTTTGACAAGTAGAAGAATGAGATAAATATAAAAGTTACCTGTGATTCTGCTGCATCATTTTTTGATTTATTCTGACAATGTTAAAGGAGCGAAATGCTTAACCGATAGAGAATAATTTTAACAGTAAGCACTATGACAGAAATTTGTTTTGATTCTTGTGAAAATAAAATAACATAACTGGTTGTTTAGTTACATATTATATTTTTCTCTCAGTGTGAATTTCCACCTGTTATTGCATTTCTTTGTATTTCTTGAGTGCAGAAAATGTAATGTTGGAAATACTGAACACAAGACAAGCTACAATGCGTATGTTCTAACTAAACTTTTCATCTATATTATGATGCTTGTTTTGATTTGAAGACCACAAAATAAGACTTTTTTTTCATTCAGTATACATGACTAAACACACAGACACAAGGCAATTTAGAAAAAAACATTATATTGTTTTTGGCTCAGGTTACAGTACATCCACATATTTCCTGCAGTGGTGCCACCATAAAAAGAAGTTTAAAAACAAAAGTCAAAACAGAAACAACAGAAAAATATGACAAGACTTAAAGTGCCAAGAGGAAATCCAGTGCATATCTAGAGTTCATGTTGCAGTGATACAATCAGAGACAAGCTTCATAGTTTTAGTAGCAAAATAATGATCAAAACCCTGTAAACCCTCAACCCAGTTGACCCGCTAGACTTATACACACATACACACAGACACACACACAACTTTTAATCATATCTTATACATTTTTTGGGAATCACGGCTTCAAAATATAGCATAGTTGTTCACATTAACTTGATTGCTTCCTTATCTAGGTCCAGAGTGTTCTGGCAGTGCAGACAAGGATGCAGGTCAGTTTCAGAACGGAAATACCTCCTGCTGGAGTCGGTCGAACTACACAGTGGGTAAGAAGGGAGACAGTTCTTTCTCATTCCACGATAAAGTATTCTTTTTTTGATTCTCTGTAGCTGTGGGAAATAAAAACAAAAGTTAGAAAAACATATATTTGTAAATGCCTGCTTATCCATTTCAGTAAAAATAATTGGTGAAAATGTCAACTTGCTTGCCTTATGACATTCTCCAAAATAGGATTTTGTAAATAAAGGGTGCAAACTAATTAAATTTGTATTACCTGGAATAATATTTGTGTTCGTGGTAACATTTTAACAGATAATAAGAAATAGCTTGGATAAATACCACTACTTTTAAACATTTAATTAGCAACCTGTTCAGACTCATGGAGTTATAGCTAACAGTGTTAATTAAAGATAGCTAAACCTACTCAATCAAGATGTGAGCTGTGCACTACATCCACATTTTAGTGTGAAGACAAGTTGCTAGTCATTTTCTAGCATCATTTCTGTCAATCTTTAAGCTAAAGCTGAAAGAGTTAGTTGGTTAGTTGGTTAATCAACAAATAATTAATACACAACTATTTTAGGGGTGTCACATATGACATTCAGAAACATTGATTAAAAATGTAAAGACAAACTTAAAGATGAATGTATTAATTGTTAAAATGAATCTGCAGATGAGTCAGTAATGAATTAGCTAAATAATAACGTACTGTACCTTTTCTGAGACAATAACAGTGTGTTTTCCTGGCAGAAACAGTGAGCTGGATAAGTCACTCATAGACCTTTTCATGCAACAGACACAAATGTGCAAACACATGCTCAACTTACCGCTGAAAGATGTAGAGTCCAATCATTATCACAATAGATGCAATGTCCACTGTGATCCATATTACTCTGTAAGTGTGAGGCCCCTGAAACACACAAACATGCCGCAGGGTCGAGGCGTGTCAAATATTTTTTACAAACTTTACAGCTCCAAATCAAGTGCTTTAGATGATGTTACTTAATGCAGGATAGTGATAGTTTCCAACAGGAAAGTAAAGCATGTTCCACTGTACGTGCAGCTGTATGTAGTGCTCACCATGACCCAGTCAGGCTGATTTAGTTTTTGTAGGAGGTGGCAGGAGTTGGTGGTGACAGAGCTGGCCCCTGCACACCACAGCAGAGAGAAGAGCCAGCGTTCATTCACCACCCACAGATTCACTGTAATGTTCATTCTCCGAAGATCGCTGTCGGATACAAACACAGTGTTTAGGACGGAACATATCAAAAGTCAAGCTTGGTATATAATGTAGGTGCATGACGTAAGAAGTAGCATATTTATAGACAGCTATTATGGAGCTGAGGATGGGAAGCTCTTATGCTGTTATGAGGTTGTACTGCTGTGTTTCAAGTTGAAAGTCATTAACATAAGACATTGTTGTCATTTCACTGCTTCCTGATGGTCAGCAACTGAAAAATTGGGGCCTATTTCAATTTAGAAAAAGTGTTTGATAAGCATTAGCTTCTGTTGGACAACAGCTAATTTATGGAATCTGTACCGTGCGATACCGCCAAAGGTGAAGTCAGCTTGGAAGTGGCTGAATTTGAGCTTCTCAAATTCAGTGTGACAGGAGGGGGAAATCCCTGAGTGTGGAAAGCAGTAAATATTTGTGTGTGCAGGCATCCATCTACATGTGTCTGTATTTTTCGTATCAAAAGAAGTTGATGAATGTATTTATGTATGCACATTTAAATGCAGTTTATTTACAATACGAAAACCTAGGCTGCTATCACAGGCATCATGATCCCTGACCAGAAACACATTTCATAGTATGTGATCAAAGGTGTGAACTACACAAAGCAAACAGCACACTGACTCAGGTCAGTAAGCACTTTTTGCAGCACCTCAGACATGTACCAACACTGTATTTCATTATCTATTTTCTTAAAAGGTTGGTCTGGTCCTCAGTGAAACACCACTCCTGGGTTGGTACATGATTTGAATCTGGTTCCCTGGAAGCAGATCCTGCGCCTCTACAGACAGTGCCAGCACTGTGTCTCAGCATGCAACACACACACTTTTAATTAACACACTACTGTGCAAGCCCACTGGCACAACCACAGAGATAATATGGGTGTGTATTGTTTCAGGTATATTTCTTACCTGATTTTTGTCATACTCAGGTTGCTGTATTTCACATTCAGATGTTTTCTGGTGTTGTTGTTGTTGTCATCATCCTTATAGACCTGGATGAAGCCTGGGGCGACATCCTCTACATATCCCCTTTTTTCTGGAGGAAGCCAGAGGATCTATAAAAGAGGAAAAAAAACATCACCTTAACATGTCATGAAGTATCTTGATTCCATCAGAGAGATGAGAATTAGACGTACCAGACTTTGGTCAATGCCAGATTCCAAGATGGTGCTGACTGTGCGCTCTGTGATATTTGCCGCATCACCATAAAGGTCGAACATCACTGAGGTGTTGTGCTGCTTGGCTAAGTCAAGAAGCTGACTTAAGGAGGGTATAGTCTGTCTCCTGGCTGTTTTCTTCTCCTCCGCTGAGAGCATGGACACTGAACCGAAAGGATCCGTCTGGAAATTCAGATCATACTTCCTTAGAGTGCAGCATGTGTCGTAATAACACAAATACCTTCATGAGTGTGTCATCGAGCATGTGTTACAGCATAGCTCTCACCTTTAGGAACCATTCACCTGCATTCAGACTCTGTAATGCCTTCCAGCTCAGGTTGCTGCTGTGGGTGAAGTGTTGGTCAGGAAACTTCTCTTTAACGTTTGTCGTTCTCCGCAGGAACTCACCACGATGGTCATGCATCAAGAAGGGATTTCCGTCCTCACTAGGTTAGAAAAACAATAAAAGAAAGCATATGTGAGGCCAAAGTAATCCCAATTTAAAGGTGTATTAAGTAGGGATAGACCGGTTATCGGCCGGGCCAATTATCGGCGCCGATATTCAGCATTTTGATGCATATCAGCATCTGCCTTTTTTTTCTTTTTCTTTTTTAAATCTGACGGCCGATAAGAGTTCATTTCTTTGCAAATTTTATTTCACTTTGTTTTATTTACTTTATAAACTTCAGGAAGTTATTTATTTATTTATTTAAATTTTCAGTTAACTTTATAAGAGATGCTGCTGACCCTGGGAACTCCCTGCGCTTTTTGTTTGTTTGTTTAATAAACATATGCTTAAAGGCATTTAAACAAAGTTAAGTGTTGGAGTTTGTATTATTCAAAATTTTGACGCCAATATTTTAACTTTTACTGCAAATGAATATCGGCTCCAAATATCAGTTATCGGCCTCCTTGACTACTAATAATCGGTATCGGCCCTGAAAAAACCATATCGGTCTATCTCTAGTATTAAGTAATATACCACCAACATTGACCGCAACAAAACAAACTAGAAGAGCACTGATAAAATGTTACAGTCAAAGAAGATGAGCCAATGGAACTGATGATCAACCACCACATAGATATATAACTAATTGTTTGCTTAACCCCACCAGTGATTGTCCAATCATAGCTTACCAACCATATATAGATATGGAAGCTCTGTCAGGCTTTTTAGGCCATTTTAGTCTTTGCAAAACCAAATAGTAACTTTAAAAGTGAATAACAAAGTTTGGAAATATGAACAGTAAAGCTCTAATCATGTCACAATCATGGTCCAGTTGTTCAAAAAGTTTAATCTTGATAAGAATTTTCTATCTAGGATCCCCTAATCCATTTTACATTTGTGCCGTTTTCTCAAAGAAACCACTGGATCACCCTGGCCCAGTATGATCAAAATGATTACCAATGCTCTGTATCACAATGTAGGCCTCAAGTCAAGCCAAAGAAACGCCAATAAAACCATACAAACATCTTCTTTCTGACTGACAACATCTGAACTACAACAAATAAATTACAACAAACTAATACATATAGTTACAAAAACCATCAGACCTGGAAACCCACGTTGACCTAAATAAGAACCGTAAAGGTTCTGGGCACAGCCTTGGTTTCTGGGGTGCAAAAAGGGATGCAACTGTTAAAAACTACCATCACTGTATCATTAAAATCAATATATAGTTATAAATGAAAGTAGATTAAATCATTTTAGTTTGAAATTCACAGCTATTGCAGGGATTATTTTATGGGGACAAAATCCTTCTTTTCTAAGTGCAAAATATTTATGAATGTCTACAGTATATAAACAACATGATATACATGTTGAATTGTTAGAGTTTTATTACATTTGGGTCATGAAATCCACCCTGAATACGCCCTTATGTTACTGCCAATAACTTAATCCCAATTTTGTAGGTCAAACTCTTGATCCTAATCAAAAGTTTTGAACAATCAGATTATAACCTAAACTGGATTACCTGATTTTATCTACCTCTGAAATCTAAAAGTCATTGTCTTTGAAAAAATACTTGAGTGGTAGTCGCCAATACCACATTATAAAGTGAATTTATTATGTTCCAAGCAAGGAGGAAGGGTTGACAGGTGCACAGTAACAATTGCGGCGGGTTTAGCAAAGGAGTGCAAAAGGAATGAGGAAACAATGCGGACTACACCTTTAAAAACTGTATGAATATGCTTTGCTGTGAAAATCATCCACTAAAAAGTATTTGAAATATGATCACATTTACCTGAGCTGTACGTCTGTCTCAAAGGCTGTCACGCCACACGTGAGGCTGCTGTTGAACGACATCATTGTATTCTCTGGGGCCAGCTGAACACAGCGAGAACAGATGGGTGAGACACACTCATGTGTTTAAAAGTCACAATCTACCCTAAAGCTACATTTACACACACACAACCCAACACGCAGCGTTAAATTGAGCTTATTGGTGACCCAGGAGGAAAGCAAATATCAAGCACAGAGCAGCGCGACATATGGTGCCGTCACATGATAGGACATTTGTTCATACCTGAGCTAGTTGTACAGTCATTCATCACAAAACATTAGTGAACAGAGTGGAATGAATGACAGGAGGATGTTTGCATGCAAGGTCACAGGATTCAATTTAACATATATAAATGTATGGTCAGGAGGCAGTTAGCTTAGCTTAGCATAAAGACAGAGAGCAACTTTATACCCTTTGATGTGTTCATAAACAAAAAGTAAAAAAAGATTGGTCTTCTTATTCTTCACAAGAAAGAAGAACCCAAAAAAATCTTGTACTGTCCCTTTAAATCATCATTGCATTACCCTGCTGTCATGAAATATACTTACATAGCTATAATTACAACTGGTTAACTAATGTAGCAACATGACTAGAGGTGGAGCATGTCGTTGATGTCAAGTAAAACAGGTTCCTCACCATCGGTGCACCTCGGTGGCCGATGAGCTTTGGTTTTTCAGGTAACTCCTGCATCTCTATGAGACAGGGAGACTGGATGTGCAAGGGACACAGGAAGATGGCTGCCGACACCACTACAAACACCACTGCGATGAGGAACTTAGACCCTGGTGAGAACAATAGTCAAGCGATAAATAATCGTGTTTTTAATCCGCTGTGAGTCAACAAAGGACCTTTTCAGAAGTCCCTTCAGAAGCTTCAGTAAATAAAGAGTGCTGTTTGTTTTGTGGGAGTATCAAAAATATCAGTGCCTTTCAAATTTGTGTTTTCTTTTTTTTTACCTTTTTTGCCTTGCAATAATTCCCAGATGGATATTTTTGTACATGGTGTTATACAGATAACATTTACTCACAATGAAAAGGCTAAAGCCATTTGATAAAGTGCACGTACTCAAATGTACTTGCTGGATATCATAAAAAAAATAAAAGGTTTAGATAATTGCACATGAAAACATTTGTTTGCCATAACTTAGAGTGCTAGAATCCAGGTCAAGGTGTGAAAAAATGTGTCTGAATACATTGTGAAATATCTCAGGACTGTGTCTGCTCATTATTGACGTCTGAGACTTACAGTTTTTCTTGGCTGCTCGGAAGCCCCTGAAGACAAACAGGCTCAGCAGGGTCAACGCCCCAACTGCACCAAACTGCAAGAAAGGAGCTGAGGCCTGCAAAGAAGCCGCGCCACACACACATCAAAGTCACACCATGTACAACAGACAAGAGCTAAAAGTTTCGACATGAGACTCTTGCTGTACCTGCAGGGAGAGAGTAACAGTCTGCCACTCCTCATGCCACTTCACACTGATTCCCGCTACCCCAGAAGCGATGAATATCACCCCTAAAAACAAGAAGACCTGTGCAGAGAAAAAGCAAACACATTATTGAACACTAACTGATGATGGCTGCATAATTAGAAAAAAGTGGCGCATTAATGTTTAAGATACCTTGTGTAGCCAATGTAAGTCGAGCTGTTCTCCTAAGGCGACTTGGAAGAGTGCAAAGAGCTGTAATGAATGGAGTATAGTTTAAAACATATATTGCAAACATGGCTTGTTAACCTCTGGCTCTTTTCTTATAAGAAAATTTTAATTGCAATAAAATCTGGTTTTATGATTTCAAGGCTGAACAATGGCCATGTTGTGTTTTTCTAGTCAGAATTCTGGACCTCAAATCTCATGCCTGTAATTACCTGTAAGTAGGCCCATGAGAGTAAGGTATGAAATCCTGCATTCACATCATCATTGCTGCAACATTTCAACACTATATTCTCACCAGCAGCAGAACGCAGTAGATGGTTAGCGCTGCAGAGATGATGACCAGCACCATGAACCAGTTCACCCATCGCTTCAGATTTTGAAAGGCCAGCCTGATAATAGAACAATAGAGGGCAGCACAGGGTTAGCAGAACAAAGGTCACCAATACAGACAGAAAAGAAAAGACGGGATCCTGGGCTTTTGTTCTAGATTCAATGTGGTCTTATTGTGTGTGTGATCGCTCACCAGTTCACGTCATCTTGGTCGTTTAAAGCAATCAGACAGACGTACATCCAGCACAGGGCCAGCAGGGAGACCAGAGCGACGACGGAGAACCAGAAGCATGCGCACTAAAGTGGAACCAACAGGTGAAATATTAATCGTTTTCAGCTGTGATGGTTCAGCTAATAATCAGGATCCTTTGTGTGTGTGCTTGTAAGTGAAAGTATGTGTGTGTGGATGCCAGAGTGGAAATGGATCTGAAGAGACAATGGCACCGTTCCAACATTTTTTCGTAGATGGGTTTGTGCCCTGCATTGCGCCGTGACAACGTAACTCTTCATGCTCTTTCGCCATCGCCACACACCTCCACCCACTCTTTTTTGTTGGAAATTATGTACCGCCTCCACCCCCTCTCCCCCTGCTTAATCTAGATAAATCCATTACAAGCCTGTTGGAACCTGTGAGTTTACTTATTTTGCTTGGCACACTTATGCACATTAGGCATTTTGATCATCAGTTTTTTTTAAGCTGTCCTTTCTACAAATGCATGAAAAGCTTTGTCTAAACACGGGGATCCACTTATATTTACGTTGCATTTAAGGAACAAGAGAGTAAACAGTTTATTGGTCGTGTTTCTGAATATGGCTGACTGAATATTTCAGATTTCAGGATTTCTATGGGAATGTTAATCCCTGATTATGGGATTTTTTTTTTACAGTTCAAGTGTACAGAAGTACAAGGGGCCCCTAAACGTAAGAAATTTGGAGCAGATCTGAACACCCTCATTGTCACATAAATACATTTATTTATATATGGCTAAAAATACTCACTTTTCTCTTATTTTCCCTCGGTTCCCTCCAGTGGCAGCTATACAAGCCCCTGCTGCAAACTCTCCAACAGTTGTCGTCTTGAGGCATCACTTCCCCTCCTCATTCACAGTGTCAGTCCTGTTCAGACACCTGATACACGCAGCCTGCAGCAGGATGAAGGAGGGCCTGATTGAATAATGTTTTCTCTGGTTACGGAGGAGAGGCCCGACCTTGTTCACCTCTCTAAACCTAAAGAGAGGAGGAAGGAAAAAGACGACTGTGACAGAAAGCAAATGAGGGAGAGAGAAAAGAGAGTTTCTTTGGGTATTAAGGCGATCCCTGCTCAATAACCCCCTGAATAGAGCCTGTGTGTAAGGGGGGGGGTATAGCCAGTGGCAGCACTTACAATAGCGGACACCATGGGGTATTGAGAGTAGTGCTCGGACTGGCCTGAGAGTGAAGTCACACCATTGAGGCTTTGCAGCACAAACAGTGACAGGCACGTCCACGCACAGAGAGGGGGGTGGAAGAAGTGCGAGCGTGATTATAGAACAAACTAACAGAGCGAAAGACGCTCTCTGAACATGCTGGAGTTTAGATTGAGATAAACATAGGGGTTGAAATGCAGCAGGGTGAGAATAGGTCAAAGCAATATATTTGTAAACATGTCAGGGCACATCATTTTAAAGTCGTGCCAGTTTCGGTACCTACCAGCAGAAACATCGTGGGAAATAACCCACTGGTTTTTTTGTCACCTACTGAAGAGGCATATTGAGCAATTACATGACCAACGGTTTCTTGTTAAACTTGATTTGTCTTGGGTTTTTTCCAGCAGTCCTCTCCCCTGGATCATTTCGCTTCCCTAGTCGTAGCCTTCAAGGTTATAGTTAAGTTCAAGGTTAGGTGTTTAAATGGATCAAGGAGGTCAAGTTTTTCTACATTATATAAAAATTTCTTCATCCAATTAGGTAAGGCGTTTCTTAAAAAGAATCACCATCTAACAAAAGCATGTTTGGACAGGTTTTAATGTCACTGACCGAAACATTAGACGCCTTGTTTCACTGAACAACATGCACGTTTACAAGGAAGTTTTGAACCTGAGCCGAATGTTGAGTAATAACTGCCTGAGAATCAAACTTGTGACAGGACCACAAAAGGCAGTGAAATATAAAAGTGTCCCATTACAATCAAATGACAATTAAATTTGTTGCGGTTTGGTGCCTTACAACAGTTCCCTTCTTATAAAGGTGTTTAACATACCTGGCAGAGATCACTTTTTGTTTTTTTAGATGGTACTTTAAATGCCACTCTAACTGCCACACATGAGCAAACCGCATGCTTCAAGGAGATTGTTTCATACAACAGATAACTTTACATACACACACACACACACACATACCTGCATGGCTGTGCATATTAAAAGTCACCACAGATTTATACTTTGCCATTGCTGTTTAGTAGGCAATGTTAGCTGTTATCATGCACAAACATGCAGTGGATCTACTATTGTGATAAAAAGTGATGACAGATTTCATGTCCAATTAAATTTTTCTAAATGATTGATGTTAATGCAGTAAGACTCTCACTATTTCTGACGCATCAAAGCAGTGCAACTTCAATCTGAGCTGATCTGCTCTGACTTTTTCTACACAACAAAACATGTTTTGCCATCATCCTCTACCTCCCTGTTTGTTTGTTTCATATTTACTTGAGTAGGTTTCATTTTCAGATGTGTTCGTTTATATTTTAGATTAATATAGTTGAGGTTATTATTTATTAATGCTGTTAGAATTCCTGGGTGTATATATTTCTTCTTTCTTCTTGTATTTATTTTCTCCTGTGTTGTAGTCGCTTTGATAACCTTTTGCTGTAACCACAAAAAATGAAATAAATCAAGAGCACACATATTCCTTGAAGAGATATGTGATCAAATATTCTTTTTCTACACTTTAACAGAAGGCTACATAAAGGAACACTTATAAACGATGTCTTATCTTATCTTTGGATTGTATTTATCTTTCACAACTGTTTATAGAAACACAGAAAACGAATGTGGTATTTTTAACTGTCGTGATTTTATCTTGTTTTTAGCAAAGCCAGTACGTTTTTCAAACCGACTTTTAAACACATTTTCTTTTTTCCCCCAGTTTTTGTTTTATTTTATCCCACAGCTTTTCACTTTTCGCTAATGCATGTCACTATCACACAGAGTTTTAATCTTGACAACATAAAAAAAAACGATGACTATCAATCTATCTGGATATCAATCTATCTATCATAAACGGACTCACCATAAATCACACGCGTGGTTTAAATCTCCGTCAGAGACGTGAACATCACACCGACTCAAACTTCTTGGGAACAACCCGCTCCGTTTGCCTCCTCTCCCCTTCTCTCGTCCCTCGTCACCCTCTGTCAACCCGTGAATGGTCCCACATGAATGGGTGCTGCTGGATGAAGGGGTGTAGTTGAACAGAGTGGGAGGATCCAAAGAGTTCAACTCAGGTAGGCTGCTAAGTGGAACTAAGACGATAATGGCGCCTTTATACTGTCAGTTAACCAGCAAGAAATAAGTTATTTTAGGACACTGTTAACGAGGCTACAATATTTTTTATAAAATACCTAAATGTAGCAACTTTTAGATGAGGCTATGATATCCAGATAGAGGCTGAAATTACCCATTACAGTTTCCCCCAAACGTTTAAACACATTTGCAAACTGCAACTCAATTTCTCAAAACTCCAAACACAAACTGAGGAGTTAACTACTTTGTCAAAACTCCACCATGTCCTGATTCCTTCCACCAAAACAATACACACAGCTATTATACTGTGTGTTCATGTCTTACAGAGCTTGAAATAAACACTGATTTGATCCATTCAGAACACTTCCATCAGAAGTGTTCATGTATGTTTTGGCTTCATGAGGCCATGTTACATTATTCAAATGCATACAACTCTGGAAATAAATGTAGGGTTCTTTGTCCTGAAATAGCATTCACAGTACTATATGAATATGCAACACATGTTACAGTAAGCCAGTTCAGGCTGCATTGAATGTTCACCAACAATGGATGGAGTTCAACATCAATGTTTGCCTTCCACCACACAGCCCTTTCCTCAACCCCATAGAAGAGTTTTTTCTTTGGAAATGAAAATAACAATGCATGTTGATCTACTGCACATTACATAATCATGTGTCATAATAGAAGTTAAAGACCTATTGGCAAAGGGGGTTTATTAGAAACAGGAGAGTCAGTAAATATACAGAATGTTTGTCTATCTATCTATCTATCTTTTCAGTGCATCTTATACCAGAGTATTTCTATGTAGGCTATGTGACGATAAAATCACTAGGTTATGCCCTGGCTGCACAAATGTCAGTGGAAGACTTATGTCTTTATTTGTCTCAAACACGAAAACACACTAATACTGGGCAGTATGTTTATCTGCTCTTACTGTTTATTATGAGAAAAAAATCCTGTTGAGATGAGAGACCCCTTGATGTACACGGCACCCCTTTACGTTGGCTTACACTGTTGGTGACGTCACAGTCCGATTTCGCTCACTACTGGTTCGATCTACTGTCAATCAATAGGCTATAGGTCTATAAGAAAACCGGACACTTGCCCCTCCCCCTGTATGTATAAGCAATGGATATTGCATTTGCATGTGTCCTTATGATTATGGTGATGACTTTTTTTTAATTGCATAGGAGGTAACGATGCCGCTAAGGAGTTCGTAGTCCAAAGTAAATAAACAGAACACTGTGAAGAATTTATCATCCTTTATTTCATGACCACTCAATCTTTCTGTGACAACGATTGACCTACCTCTTCAATTGCTTTCGCAACTTCGCCTTCCAGTCGTCTGTCAGGGCAGAAATCGTTCATGGCCAGTCCCTGCTCAGAGCACCACCGGCGCACATTCCTCTCGGAAAAGCCTCGTAAGAGGCCAAAGTGGTCGGTCAGTGCTGCGGCTATATCGCCACAGGACATCCCACTTGACCTCCTGGCTGTTATAAAGTCTGAATATTCAGATAAAGACATGCCAAGGAAATCGCCTCACGAACTACGCTAGTCTAAGGATCAGATCAAGTGTTTTGGCGGCATACGGTGGCTTCCGGGTCATTAAAAAAGACCTACGGCAAAATCTGGAATTAAAAATGGCACCGTTATTTTCGTTTCCCGTTTTTCGGTTTCTGATTTTAAAACGAATAACGGGAAACGACTCATTATCCGTTTTCCGATTTTCGACTTCAAAACGGAAGTCGAATGGCCACAAAGTACACGGACCTTTTCCCCCCGTTGCACGTGATGTGGACGAAGTCCTCTGGCCGGACGCGGCACAAAGACGTGATGCTGAGGATGAATGATTCCCTCATTGACTATGATTTTGCAGTTAACGTTTTTGAGTACAGTAATGTGCTTTCATTTAGAGTTTTCTCTGGGTTTACTGTATGTTTTACATTGTTTCATTTTGCTAGAAGAGTCAGGGGTTTTGTAAATGTAGTTGAATATTTGGTTTTGTGTTTAAAGTTTTGAGAAAATGGGTGAAGGTTTCAAGAAATGTGGCTTAGCAATTGTGAAAAACTTATGTAGCAAAAAAACTCAGCAAAAAGAAATTTCACCTATGTAAGTACAAGGAGAAAAAACAACAAAGAAAATCGGTGCACAGATACTAAAAGCTAACAAAATAAATATCTATTCGTTACTGCAATACAAAGTGTTGAGCTGAACTGACCCTGCTTCTGATCCTGGTCAGGCCAGAGCCAGAGGACCTCATCGGCTGCGATGTCCTCCCTGGCCAAGCAGCGGCCTCTTTTATACTCTGACACATGACTGAAGAGTTCTTCCACCGACTTTGAGTTTGCACAGGTGCAACATGAGCGAGACTCACTGGTCATCAGGGGGTTGCATTTTGAAGGCCAGTGTTCCTGGGTGAACAAAGTGTGCTAAATGATGCAATTTGTGTTCAAAGATTTGCAAAACTGTGATTTAGAGTGATATTTGAGTGAGAACAATGGAATTATGACTTTAATCAGTTTGGAGTCATGTTGTTGATACGCTTTTCATCAATTCAGTGACTGTAACACCGACAAATAGGCTAGTTCGTTAGCGTGGGAAACTTTAACTGTCACTAAATGATCAAAGTGTGGCTATAACTGGATTAAAACAAGTTAATTATATTAATATAGAATTTGCTTTGAAGTGTGTCAAAATAAAAGACTGAGGTGTGTTTTGAGGGAACTTTGATGTAGTTCACGTGACGCATTCTTCCCTGCTGCTCGCACGTGAGAAATAGTTGATCCTTTCATCTCTTAATTTACTTCTTTTTTTTTACTTGCTACATCACATATTTAAATTTACTAAGTATTCCCTGGGACTTGTACAAGTACAGATCTTAATCTGTACTTATTTCCATATATTAAACAAAAATTAATATAGCCTAATCAATAATGTTCTTGACACCCGGGGAAAACTCACCAAGATATATAACATGTTCGATCCCCAAATGTGACGATCTGCATAAAGATTAGTTTTGTTACATTAACAATATCTTGATGCGAGTCCTAGTGCAGTGCAGGACTTTTGTCTGGTTATACAGCATTTCTTAATTGTATTATTGCTGCATTTAGTTGTGTTAGAAAAAAATTTGAGCACCTCTTCCCCTACTGATAACCAGCATACTGTATAACAGAAGTTAGACATAATACATGATACCTTAAATGATGTATGGTAGCTCTATAGCTGGAAGGGACAAAGAAGGCTTGTTGCTCATTCAATACTAAATAATTCATTTACATTATTACTTCTTATCTTAAGAGGAAGAAGATGTAGTGTGATGAGTTATTCTAGTTTTGTGGAGTTTTAGAGTTTGTGTTTTGGTGATCAGAGGTTTCCTGTTTTTGTCTCCTGTAGTCATTAGTTCTTGTTTTTTAGTTTCGTAATTAATTGAATCTGTGTTCTTGTAATTAGTCTTGCTTAGTTATGCATTTTATTTCTGTGTCATTGGTTTGATCATTTCCTGTTTTACTTGTCATCTTGTCTCTCGTGTTCCTGCTTTTGTGCGTTTCCCACCTGTTTTATTTCGTACCCTGCCCTTAATGTTTTCACCTGCCCCTTGATTGTCTCACCTGTGTCTGATTAGCCTCACCTCCTTAGTTTATGTAGTCTCTGTGCTCCCCTGTCTCATTGTCAGTTCGTCGTCGTCTTTTGTCCGGAAACGTTGTAAGACCCTTATTCTAGTTGTGTTTTTCTCTAGTTTGATTTTGGAACTCTTCTGTTTTCTCCTCATGACTCCTCGTGTGTCTTCCCTTGTTTTGGATTTACTATTAGACCTTCTGTTGGATTTTGGTAACCTGGAATTAGTAAGCCTTTGTTCTATGCCTTTTTTAAACTCATTTTTGTCTGCATCTGGGTCCTCTCCTCCCTTTTTGTTTCAACCAGAAACGTGACATGTAGCACAGACTCTTATGGAGAGGTTGGATGTTGAGAGTGCTTTAAGATTATTACAAACTTCACCTCAAAGTCAGCAATTATAGTCGAGCAAAGTTTATATTCTTTGATGTACTGCAACTTTCCAAAAAAAAGAAAGAATCGGAAATGCACTGATGAAGGTTTCTAACATGTTTCAGTTCAGGAAACAATTTGTTCTGACTCCCTTCTGACAAATCCTTTAAATGAGCTCCTTGTTATTTCAAGAGAGAAATGTGAAGTTTAAAGGAGGCACTTGAGAAATGACACAACCCTTGGTCCTGATTCAGTTTTGGGGGGAAAAGTTAATAGAAGTGGGTGTTTTGGCAAGAAAGAGACTGGAGAATGTCATTATCACATAATAAATAGATGGAAAGCATACCATAAAGTTCACAACACTTTCCATCTGTATTGTTATTCAGCATTATTGCAAATTGAGAAAGCTTTAGAACAACTGACACGAATTTCTCAAATAGAATAGAGGAACAATGCAAACAACAGTTGGAAACAAAGGCTCTCTATAAGTAGCTTTACTTTGGATTTGTCGAATACGGTGCAACAGTGAGCATACAAAGCCTGTAAGGTGTTTTATTTGGGCTTGTGGCTAAACTAAGCAAACAAAGAGAAGATGTGTTGGGTGTACCAGGGAATTAATAGAGTTGGAGAGGGAATGAGGCTGTAACTGCAGAGGTAATCATCAGAGTGTTGATTATTGGGGTTATGAAATGTTAAAGAAGGTGAAGTAAAGAAAAAATCCCATGCAGAGGCAATTTGTCAAAAACAGAAATCCACTTAGATATGGTTTATAGTTGATTGAGGGGGAAAAAAACAGATGTATCTACCCAATTGTCCTTGGTAAGGGATGGATTTTGTATTATTTGGTTGTATGGAAATGTGGCAACATAGCAAAGCTGGAGGAGAAGGAGGCTGTGTCACTGTTGTAAAGGAGGGGGTTCTCTACTGAGTGCCATAGGTGTAGGGAGTGAGTAGGAGTGTGGGGTCGTGAACGTTTAGGGCGCATGGACCTTTCACAAAAGTCTGAGCTCTGTAGATATTGTCTTTAGGCCCCTCCCCCATCCACAGTTATTCATTCAAGTGGCCTGTCTTTGGGGGCCCTTCTCAAACGCAGGCTCTGAACACTCAGTCCCTCTTTTCCCCCAATTAAATGTCCCTGGTAGATTGAGAGGAAAAAGAAAACTGTGCAAGAAGGACGTTAAAAAAATGTCGATTAAGCGGTACATACTTATAATAATAGACTATAATAGATAATAATAGATAAGAATATGGACATTTGGTAAGAAATTAATGTAAAATATCAACTGCAATACAGTCCATTTCTACAAGGAAAGCATTTCTGTGAGGATAATTAAAACAGGCTCAGGCAGTAGTAAGGAAGACGACAAGAAAAGCAAAAGGGACCTACTGAAGAATAAGTTTTATCGATAATCGATGGACTGTATGTTGGCGTTACTACTCCCTGACAGTAGGTGGCGGTAGTGCTCTGTGCGCCAGTCATCGTTTAGTGCAAGAAGAAGGACTTGTTTCTAGCTTTCAAGCTGGCAGGTGAGATAATTTGTTGTTTTATGGCTGTCACTCCACTATTTCATTCACCTTTTGCATCATCTTCATCTTTAAAGTTCAGGCGATGATAACAGGGATTTCTTGTTCAAAGGTATTCTTGATGAAGAGAGCAAAGCAGCTCGTTTTGAAGTTAGCCAGTGAGCTAGCTTTAGCGTTAGCTAGCGTTCCAGCTGTAACGTTATTGCTTAGTGTGTATATTCACTGTGCATATTTATGTCATGGTTTCACTTTTGTTTGAGATTTTAAGTTGGACTAAGAAACTTGTAGAGAAAATGTTTTTTGAACATAGCTGAAAACATGGTTATGTTTTGGTCCCTTGCTTGTTATTGTGCTGTAACTAATACTACAAGTGGATATAATGTTAATCAACCCACGCCAACCATAACAATGTAACTATACTTCTCTTTCTTTTGGTGTTTTCAGAAACAATGGATCAGAAGATTCCTTATGATGACTACCAGCTCCCTGTGGTATTCCTGCCTTCCTATGAGAACCCACCAGCATGGATACCCCCACAGGAAGTATGCAACATTTATGTAGAACCACACTTTGTGTTCATACATACACATATCTACTGAAGCTTTTAGCTGTATCTTCAGGTCTAAATCAGGGGACAGATTTTTCTACATTGTCAGAAAAAGGTCAGAGTTTTTATCACAGGGCTTTAGTCAAATCATAGCAGGTTGTCATATTGTTGGGTGTGATTGTAACCCCGGTCACTGTTTACAGGTGGCCTCTTTGATCTTTCTCTGTCTGTCCAGTGTCTCCTGTTCAGTAATCTTGATTCCTTTTAATGTTTTGACCTGTTTTGGTGTTAACTGTCAGCTGATAGAGTCTGCCTCCTGTGTGTTCCTGGACAAGGGATTTTAAGTGAAAACACACACGCCATTGGCTTTTAGACCAAAACCACAGCATTGACCAGGAGTGATGCAGTTGAAAGCTCTACAAAAGGCAAATAATTTTGTCGATCTACAGCGTTGAAGATTTTCTTTTTTCTTTTTGTATATTTTTATTGGAAAACAGTGTTAAAGATATGTCTGATACAAAGAACAAATCTGTATTCCAAAATAGTTTTCTCCTTTTGTTTGGTGTGCTAGAACAGAAAGATTTTCAATATGACTCGCCTTACTCTTGGCATGCCTAGCTTTTCTGCTGATTCATAATGCAAAGATCTCTGACGATTTTTGAAGGTTAAATGTTATCCGATTGATTTTATTAAGTAAAAGTGTATATAAATCAAACTCACAAAGTCATAATGGATATCATGCCACCATTCTAGCTGTACATCATCAGCTTTTCTTTTTCTTTTTAGCGGGTTCATCACCCCGACTACAACAACGAGCTAACCCAGTTCCTGCCTCGTACCATAGTACTGAAGAAACCTCCAGGAGCACAGCTGGGCTTCAACATCCGTGGGGGAAAAGCGTCACAGCTGGGAATCTTTATTTCCAAGGTGTGTGTGTGTAGCGCTCGGGTTTGGTATAGCATTAACATTCATACTTGTTGGGCTGCTGACTAATTGTTTACTTTTCAAGAAAGCCCTGAACGACCTGATTTGAAATTTGCGTGTGTGTGTGTGTGTTTGTCTGTGTGTGATGTGTTCACAGGTGGTCCCGGACTCAGATGCCCACAGAGCAGGACTACAAGAGGGAGACCAGGTTCTTTCTGTAAATGAGGTTGACTTCCAAGACATAGAGCACTCGAGAGTAAGTCAGAGCAACTGTTTTTACTGAGTTCCTATGTTTTTTTTTTAGAAGTAAAGTCAATCACGGTTCGGCAAGTTTACATTTACACTACCTGGTTGATCTGTGCTATACTCAATGCATAACTACAAACATGGACCCAATTCGATAGCCGTTAATATAATGTATACAGATAAAAAATGGGAAACAATTTTTTAAGATTTAAAAACTGTTTTTATAATTTAAACAGATTAAAACAGAAATCAAAACAACAAAATAAACTTTTTCATCAATGAACACGACATTATTTTTTGGAGCATTACATTAAGAACACAGATGTATGGATACAAAATAATTGCCACACTATCAAAACTCAAACTCTATGACATTATAATAAGACTGGACTTGTACAGAGTTTCTGCTGCTCTAAGATTGTTTGCTTAATTGTTGTGTGCAGACATCGGTGTAAGATGGGACTTTATCTTAAACCTGCCTATTACACATTTCCATCCATCCATCCATTATCCATACCGCTTATCCTGTTCAGGGTCGCGGGGGGCGAAGGGCGGGAGACACCCTGGACTGGTCGCCAGTCAATCACAGGGCCGACACATAGAGACAGACAACCTTTCGCACTCACACCCATTTGGGCAATTTAGAGTCACCAATTAACCTTACAAGCATGTCTTTGGACTGTGGGAGGAAGCCGGAGACCCCGGAGGGAAACCACGCATGCATGGGGAGAACAGACAGCACACAAAGGCCCACCTTGCCCACCGGTGACCTTGTAGCTGAGAGGCAACAGTGCTAACAACTGCACCACCGTGCAGCCCTCTATTACATATTTCAGTATTTTAATTCCTTAAAAAATATGATTGTGTCTCAGACTTACATAGTCAAACATTGATTTCTTAATTTTGTCTAAGTGTATCTTTCGATTATAATTATTATGTTACTTTATAAGCCATGGTTCATTGCTTGCTTCAGATATCTGATAGATGAGTGTTTTCCAGTGCTTCTGCCCTAAGCTTGTGGTGAACGGGGTGTATATTACAAATAGAGCCCAGAGTGCATTTGCCTCAAACAGTCTTTATCAGTGATCACCTTTGTTTTGTAACGCATTAAGTTAATTTGTTTTTCCTCTTTAGGCTGTAGAGATTCTGAAGACAGCACGGGAAATACTGATGAGGGTTCGCTTCTTTCCTTACAGTAAGTCTTGACATCTGCTGAAACTGGGATTTGAAATGGGTAAAAAAAAAAAAAAGAGCATTTATAAAGTCTTTTATGAATACACTCCCTATAAGAATCCATTAGAGCAAGCTATTATTTTAGTTTGGTTTGGTAGATTTGGCGTTTGAGAAATAAATCTAACTATGAAACATTATACATCTGTGTGGGGAGGGATTAAAATGTAAAATAATGTTGATTATGACAAAAGCATATGCATGATTCGGTTTAAAATACATGTCTAATTACTGACAAGTGACAGATGGATCAGGTATATCATGAGCTGTTACTTATTCATACGGTTAGAGAAATAGAAAGTTGTCTTTTCTTGATCAGAATTTAAGACATAGGACTAGTGTCTCGCTTTGTTTACGAACATTATTGATTTAAACAAACCTGTTACAGCATAAGAAAAGATTAGATGTAGCTGTTTTGAAGGGTTGCTATTAAGATAAGAAAGGTTGAGTAGATCTTAATTAATCATAAAGGGCATTTTTGTGCTCAGTTTGGGCGTGATAGCAGATTCCAATCTGTTTTTGATTTGTAATGTAGGCTGTGCCATTTTTCATTCCCTATTCTAAAAATACTACAGTATATATAATGTGAGGAAAGCTTTTATAGGAACATTTCTCTTACTGGGAAACCAAACCTCCTGAATGTGAAGCTCAGCGCTTGGATGCCAGCATGTCCCAGCATCCACATCCTGTAGCTGAGATAACTATCTGCCTCATCTCACAGCAACAACATAAAAACTACCTTTGGAGTCACTAAATTATATGATACTGGAAGATATATAATGACATCCCTTGTTTGTTCTTTCATCAGACTACCAACGACAGAAGGAGAGGACTGTTCACTAGGTGGCAGCAAAGAGAGAGAAGAGACTGGACATTAGCGTCACCGCACGTCATCACCCTCCTCCCACAGACTCTGGCCTCCATTCTGCCTCAGCTTCAAGATGACTGATGTATGACTAACATCATTCAAAGGACAACATCTACTCTGTTATATACTTGTCTCCCCTCTTACCCAGAGATCTGAGTCGTCCCTTATCTCCTGTGACATAAGATGATCGGGATGTATCAAAGGGAGGTCCTTTTTATAGTTTCTTTGAATTCAAGAATTTATAAGGCGAAGCTCAGAAGACATTTTATATTATGAATTATGTAAGTGATACATCCTCTCCAGCCAAGCATTACATTTATAGCCCCTGCACAATTTAATTAAGCATCACCTTTATTCCCTTTGCCTCACATCCTTATACAATGGTTCTGCTGTAGTCTAATTATGTTTTAATCCAATACAAAGGAGCACTTGTATTCTGTACACATTTACCCTGATGACACTGAGACACTGTATATACACTATGTTGCTAGTTTATGGTAAACAGAGCTTTCTTAGTGCAGTACAACTTTAAGGCACTACAAATGATCATACAGTCTGACTATCACCTCAGCACAAACAGTAAATCCTTCACAAAGGGAGGATTTATTATTACTGTAATAGTTGTGGCTAGTTTTACTTTATAATCTGGTAATAGATTGTATATAAATGTAAAAAAAAAAATGTAGGTTGGATTTTAGTATATTGACACTGTATGGTACAAATATATATTGTAAGAGCAAATAATGGTGCAAGACTTCTGTTAGATTTTAAATATCACTGACCTAAACATCACTGTGAATATACTACATATCCAGTTTTTAAATATTTAACAAAACAACTACTAAATGTGTTATTGTAAACTAAAGTCTTCATTTGGTTCATGTTTCATACATACACAAACTACACCTGTGCTGAATGATTTTGTACTTATTTAATGTATAAATTTGAGGTGCCAAACTGAAGTATAAGTTCTTACATGCTGTTTAGTGCATGATAACAGCTCAGCAGTTTCTAAGTCGAGTGCTAAAGCCTGTAATGTGTGTTTGTCTTTGTGCACTGTACACCCTGATGTTAGCTGGATTTTATTCCAACTCTGTCTGGTACTTTTAACATCGTTCTTAAGATGTGCTCATCAGTAAATTCAGCCTATCTGCATCCATTAAAACATTTCTAGAAGTTTAAAGAAGGCGAATACTTGTGGATGTTACTGCAGTATGTATACAATGAGTTTGGTTTTATTTGTCTTGTTCTTTGGAACACTAATAAACTTTTGGCTTTCCATTTGTTAAACGTTTAAGTGTTTTTCATACTAGAACATGACCATGGCAGTGTGATAAGAAATACAGTGTTTTGAACCCTAGTAACCTTTTGTCTTTGTACTTGAAGAGCATGAACCAGAGCTGCCAACTGACCGGTTTGCTCTGGTTCAAGAAGCCAAACTTGTTCCTCTTTGTAGGTCGGTTTCTCTTGAGGCCGGGTGACTGCATTCCTCAGAAGAAGACAGTGACAAATGCCAAAGTAGGTTAACCTTGTGAGGTTTATTATTTTCTCTTTTTAAAAGTCAAGACTGTGTTACATTCTAAACGTCAAATATCTTCAGAAGAAAAACCTTACAAAAGTCTGCATTGCTTCATTCCATCGTCTTTTCCCCATCATTACTTCATCTGAGTGCACAGGAACTTCAAATAAATAAAAGATATCCTTTATGGTCATTCCAATCCTTCAGGTAGAGTCTAACTCAACGCACAAAACGCAAACTTTACATGTTGCAATCTAACTGGATTCTCAAAGATCTGCTACTGATCCCCTTCAATGCAAATCAAAGGTCTGAAGAACTTCAATCGAGGATCAGGTTACATTAAGTGTATCTAAATAAATAAAGTGAACCTTCAAACTGTCATGCTGTATTACACAAAGAAATACAGTGTAATTGCCTTCTAATTATGACTAAAATCAATAAAACGTTCACATTTAAAAAAGTGTTTGTTTTTTTGCATTAAGCTCAAAAACAGATTCAAGGTTGATGCCAAGAGCTGCTTCACAAACCCAAACCCTTTCAAAATAAAAGGTTTTATGTTAATACATCAATATAAAACCTAACAGTCACTAGTCATTTTGATGTCATTTAACAAAATAAAATGTAGCTTTTTTAAGTGTTTCCGATTCAGGCTCATTTTTGATGAGACATTTCACCTAGATTAAAATCAGCCTGCAAAACCAGTTTGTGTAATGTTTGAGGTTTAGAGTGATCTCTATTTTCACAGTGACTTGCAAAAGAAAAGAGCAACCATTGGACATCTAAATACTCTTAAATCATATTTGTTCATGTGTATTTTATATAGCTGCAACTAAAAAAGGCCCGTCAGAGGACCCGTTGTAAAGGTAGTGCTGTAACTATGACACATTCAAACCCCAACACCTCTCAGCCTGTACACTGTAAAAAACAACAATAAAAAAAGCATGGCAGCAAAGACTGGAGAGACGTTAGCTTAGTTCAACACGGACTGAGGTGAATGGCAACTTGATCTGTGCTCCTTTCTGTCAGGTATGACGGCTGTAAACACTTCATGCTCTTGCTCATCCGTTAAGGCACGGTGGTTTGGACAACTGGATAAATATTCAGGAGTATTAGGGCGACATCACAGAGAGCTGGAGGTCTCAAGTCTTGTTAAATTTACGAGTCCATCCCCCGACCTCTCCCTCACCCTTCCGCCCATCACTGGGATGTGATTTAGCTGCTGTCCTCGCTGTCCTGAGCGTCCAGCTTCGAACACTCGTCCACGTTTTCCAGCGACTCTGCCCTCTGTATGGACAGCAGCGTGGGGTCCATCATGGGCAGGGTGTTCTGCTCCGGGAGCAGCCAGGGCTTCTGGTCCGGAGAGTTCTGTCGTTTCCACTCGGGGTAGTCCTGACCCGCCTTGTGTACACACCTCATCACCTGGAAGGAGTGGGCAGAGGGAGAACATGATCATGAGAGGGCAGCAGTCTGACAGTTAGGATCACACCACACCTTCAGTCTCAACAGAGATTAAGATAAAGCTGGTCACGGCACACTGAGAACAGATAAGCTGTTTCATGGGTTGAACGTTCTTACAGCTCAAGTGTAACATGAACAAAATCTAAGATGTTATTTAAAGTATTTGTAGTAGTCATGTTCTAATCATTATCAACTGTCTACAGCATGAGCTCCACCTTTTATATTTTTTTTACCACAGCCAAGGAGGTTTGTATTTTTTTTTTGTCCTCATGATTAAAAAAACTACAACTACAATTTTAATGACACTTTGAGGCTTTAAAATTTTTTTGTTTTTCTAATAATTATCTTTATTTAATTTCATGCTTTTCACCATGGCGTTTTGCTTACCAACAAACATATATAATAATACCATGATGTAAAAGATAGTATATAATAGTGTATACTATCTTAGGATGGAGTCAGGCTAACATGAAACATTAATACATTTACATACACAGGAAACATCAGACACATTCATTCATCTTACATGTAACACAAATACCTATCATCCCACTCCCTTACCCTCTGCAAACATCACACACACACACACACACACACACACACACACACACGCAGGGCGTCATAAATGCACTTCCATACCTCACTGAATTGTTTTGTTTTACTGCTATCCTCAGATAATGTCTTTTCTATGGTCAAATTAATATTTCTTATTCAAGTAGGAGCTTCAGGTTTTTTTCCCAGTGTCTTAAAATGAGCTTCTTATAAACAAGGGAAGAGAACATAATCTGCCATCCCGTAGCATATCTTATTTTTTCGCCATCCTGAATGACACTCATCTCAGCTGAGAATTACATTTTTGTTTTACAAATAACAGAAATCCATTCTTGAATTTCATTCCACACTTTGCTCACTTTTACACAAAGCCAGAAGGAAAGCATAAGGGAGTCATGAGAGCCACACTTCACACACCTATCAGAGGAATCTGGATAAAACTTATGGATTTTATCTGTAGTATAATATATTCTGCAAGGTGCTGCATAGGCTAAAGACGAAACCAGATCCAGATTCTCCCCTTTAAAACACCTAATATTTACCAAACAGAAACATATGTGTCTAAATAACAACGGATCCGACTCATTAATAACTACAATTTTCCTCTTTTACTTTCACTTGTTTTGAATATAATAAAGTGCAATTGGAAAAATTGTTAGCTAATAGCAACCCTACTTTAGCCTCTCATATTTAGGCACTTAGAAACATAGTAAGGCCCCACAAGCCCTAACAGCTACTTCATCAAACATGCTGATCTGCTAAAAAGCACTTTGTCAGATGTGTTTGGTTTGGTCTTTTTTCCGCATGAAAGGACGGCAGCCTGGCTGAAAAGTAAATTTTTAAAAATTACTTAAAGACTTATTCACGTTAAGGATTTTTGTCTTTGCCCTTTTGGTATTTTACCCTCTTAAGGTCCTTCTTCTTCACTCTGTTTTATTTACTCTTCTACAGCAATTAGTACCCAACAACTACGTTAGGTTACATTGTTGTTAATCTACTTGAACGTCAAAGTCATGTGTTAAAGCCTTAAATAGTTTAGTTGATAGAAACTACTGTTCTGGACAAAGAAGGTCAAGGTTTCTGTTGATTTAAAGGCACTTAAAGGCAGCAGCACTTTCTCTCAGTCACACTTTGGTCTAAATAGTTTCAATCTCCGGAGGATTTGAAACCTGGTGAACGAGTTCTGCCAGCAGAGAGAGCAGCAGCCCGAGCTGAGATACTTCTTTGTCAGCAATCTTAACCAGTACAGGCCCTTAAATTGGGTTTCTATGGTTACTATTGTCCTTTAAGACACATGAAACCTACCCTCCCTTATGCGCACACACCTATTACACACTTCTTATTCACATCATGGACACACACACACGCCCACACTATAACACACTTTTGTTTTACAAACCTTGGGAGCAAGGGCTTGAGACGCTTTGTTTACCACCCACTTTGGAAGAGAACCTGGAGCAAAGAGATGAGGGTAAACTTAAGAAAAACAGCTCAGGGAAGAATTGAAAAGTGTGAAAATAATAATGTAGTTACTTGTTTTGGACTTACCTTTGGGGTCAGCTTGTGACAGGTATATGAAAGAGCAGCTGTTCGGTCCTGTGGGCTTGATCAAATAGCCTGTGAGGAGGGAGATGGCCCTCACAAGGTTTCTGCGAGGAGGGTAATTCTGTCATCGGATAAAAACAGAATAATGAGACATTTTCTTAAAAACACAAAAGGTGTCAGAGAGGTGTAGAAATGGCACATTGTAAAGGCAGTGTTTGCCATGTGCCTGGGGGTGTGTGGAGGAGGTGGCGTACCGGGTGTTTCACTGAGAAGTTAATGATAATGTACTCGTCATCCATCACCCGCCATGAGCGCAGGCTCACAACATCTCTGTTTGTAATGGGACGTGGACAACGCCCTGCAGGAAAAAAAAGACACAAATCTGGTTATAACGTGTATGTTGACTTCCTGTATTACCCGCTTCACTGTACACAACCTTTCACTAAGGAGTGCACCCTTGTTATGACATTAAATACACTGGTAGAACAAGAAGTCACTCATTCTTCATGCCTGAGGGCTTTAACTGCTTAAAAAGTGTAAGTAGACGAATAAAAGACAATTAAAGTTAAAAGGTACAACGGTACGATGCACTATAGATATGTTAAAAGAAATAAATCTGACTTGAGCATATAAATATGGACAGAAGAGCTTGCTGATGTGAAAATACTGTTAGTATTGTTTACATTTGACTATGATTTCAACATAAAGGTCTGTTTAACTCTATTATTTGCAAAGAATGACATATAACACGGAGCTTAAATAAAAATATCTTAGTGGCACATACACACTGTTTGTTATTGCATTAAGAACTTTATAATTTCTTCAAAACAAAGGGAAAATAATGGATTTTAATGCCTTTTTGTCTTTAAATAACACTATTCTTCCATATAGGCTACAATTAAAGAACATAAACACGAATAAACTCCAAATACGCACTTTCCCCTTTCATTTGTGTTCTTTGTTCTAACAGCAGGTAAAACTTGGTCAGGTTTCTGGTGGGTCACTTTCAGACACAAACACACTGAGGATAGGATTCAACAGATAATAAATACAAAGTCCTTACATGAGTAGTAGCCCACATCAGCATTAGTAGACAGCCGGGCAATGTCAAAACTGTCCAGCATGGATGGGTCCCACTTCTTACGGTATTGGCTGTCGTGAAGGACGTCGTACATGGTGGCAGCTGAGACATCTTTGATTGTCATTTTACACTGAAACACACAGGCACACAAACTTTAATAAATTAGCTTAAATTAAAAGTTCACAGCAGACTACAGAGAAGTCTATAATAATCTTATAGAATTGGTTATTTCTAAACATTGTCGACCATCAAATGTACTCACCTTGATTTTGTGGATTTTAGGTGCGTTATTTCCTTTACTTGCAGGAACTTCGACCCACACTTGCATGCCGTTGTTATCATATTTGTTCAGCCAATTCCCCGCTGATAAACACTGCTTTCTAAAGTCGGTGAAGGCCGCATCATCGGGTAAAATACTCGCCTGAAGAGACATCTTGTTAAAAAAATATATTTCTTCTTAAAAAAATAATCTTCTTTCCTCAAAACAAATCTGTCGACCTGCTCAGTCCAGTCAGTGTATATGTGCTTCAGCCGATCAGTTGAAGAGGTTTAGTTCCTCTGTACAGAGTGTTAACACGAATATATACAAGCTGATCACCAATCAGGTCCAGCCGGATTTTTGCCATTCCTTTAAACGCCTCTCCCGCTGACGTCACAGTACTTCCTGAATCCAGGTGTGCTACCATACGCAGGTACATCAAGAGTTAAAGATTTGTCCCGCCTTCGTAGAGACAATCAGCTACTTCCAAGAATCCCCACACATTTTTTAAAATAACACAACACAGCTACTAAGGGTCTAAATTAAAACCAGACGAAGGAGTTGAGTAAAAAAGAGCTGCTGTGGAGTTTTATGTGTGAAAGTGTGAAAGATACAAACATGGCTACGCGTAGTAAGTAGGCTGAACACTGTGGGCTGCTCGGGGGAGTGGGTGGGTGGGTGCGAATTGCTCAGTGTTGATGAATCCTGTAGGATCACGAATATAAATGTCAGTAAGCCATTAGTTATATATTACTTATCTAAGCCTGAATGTGTCATCTGGACTGTTTACTTTTTAAATTAGTTTCTGATTCAATTTTAAGCCCATAATTAAATAAAGTATGAATGCTTTTCTAAAATATTGCCCTAATGGATTGGAAGCTCTCCTTGGGATCAGTTAAATAAATACAACAGCCACAAATACGTGGCCTTCTTTACAACTAAAAGCAATAGGATAATATCAAGATAAAATGCCCCATTTCCTACATGCAACCAGGTCTAGATTTTGCTGATAAACCCACTAGATCTTAGGCCGCCTTGTATAAGTTTGGACACACTTTCCCATTCACTTGTATGAGAAAATGTGTCCCTAGGGGCCGGGGGTCTCCTGCTCGCCTCTCCGATGCCCCGGTCAGGCCCCGCCCTCATTGCTGTATAACATTTTGATTAATTATCATAATACTCATAATCATAACCCACATAACACCTAGTTATTCATTTCTGTATTTTATCCACTTATTATTGATCCACAACTGCCATACCCCTCAGATGTCCAGGATCCTCAACACAAACCTGTCATACAAACATCCAGCCACACACACACACACACACACACACACACACACAATACCAGAGTCTAATTTCTACTCCCAGACTGTAATGATATCAACACTTACAGTCGTAACTTTTCTATACTATTGGTTTATTATATTTTATTTTATTTATTTTTTGGTTTGTCTGTCTGTTTGTTCTGCTTATCTGTATGTGTCTTTTTTTCTGTTCAATGTCACTACCTTGTTTGTCATGTATATCCACCAAAAAAAAGAAAAGAAAATGTGTCCAAACTTTTGACCGGAAGTGTAAGTTTGTTGTAAGATTTATGACACCCCGTTTCATACACACACCTTTTCCATCACTTGCTTTAACAGATTTTCTCAGATGTAGACCAGTTTTTGCTCTTTGTGCAACCTCATGTTCATACTTAGCCACACCTTCGTGTTATAACATTGCGTACCTGTGATGCATTGCCCAATGAGTTTCAGTCTACATTGGCGACCTGTGACACGCACACAGACACACCTATAAGTGACAGGTTTCTGTGCTTTCTTTCCATCAACCTGCCGGGGGCTGCTAAAGCTGGCACATTAACATGATGGAGCAAATGTGCATTGTCCCTTCTTAAGTAACATAAACATTCAACTCAGGTAACGTGTTATACACTGTGGTGATTTACAGAGCATGTGGGAATGATGGGATCCAGAGAGTACAATATAAGAGGAAGTAAAATAATGTGGAGCATTTTCTACTTTAGAAAGAAAAGGATATCAGATGTTAAATTTTGGTGAAATATCTTTATTTTATTCCATGTGATAGGTCTACACTTGTGTTTCTTTAACTCTCCTTTTTATACATCAGATAGTAATAGTACATTATTCACACAAACGTTGCTAAACACGAGTAGACAGCATATTTCAAATGGACAGACACAATTCAGAATAGCACAAAGCTGAGTATTTAGTCAGTGACAAGTAATAGAAGAGCTGCTCATGTTAAAATGGTTGTTCAATGTAATTAAATACTTAAGATTTTTAATCCATTTTTAAAACGTGGACTCAAAACAAGCTACAGCAAATGACCAGTGTCTTTTGTTGTGCTATGGCTAGTTAGTTGGTTTGTGTTACACTGTGTGTGTGTGTGAGTGTGTGTCTGGAGACGGTGCAGCCTTTACCTGCGACTGTAAACCAAGCGACTGACTACACACACTGCAAAAAGTTATGTTTTTAGCAGTGTGACAGACAGGAAAAACCGTTACCGGGCCTAAATGTCGCCTTTAGGTGGAGCCCCGGCAGACACGCAAACAATAAATAAAATAATATTTCAACATGCGTGTCAGCGTCTGCACTTTTGGTCAAGCATACAACGTTATCTGTATGTCCATGTTACAAAATAAATAAACACATAAAACCAACAGTCCTACACAGGCAAGAGCAATACAGCGAAGGATACTGCAACTAACTTCTCTGCACTTTTTACAGCAAGGGTGTTAGTGTTAAGCGTAAGCTGTATCTGAGGACAAACTTCTATCTACCAGCTCTACAAAACAACTAGTGAAGCCATGAACCAGTCAGCAGGCTTCTCTCGTATTTTTACAATATTGTGGCTTGATTCAGTGCACAACGTTGGTGAACAAACAAGCAAGGCATCTGTGTTCTTATCCATAGAAATCCTGCATGGTGAGCATGCTGCATGTTCTTGCAATAGTGTAATAAACACAACACAAATGGTCGATGAGATGGTGGGTTACGGGTCATAGCGACCAAAGTGACGACTTTCCAACAGCGTGGAAAAACTAAATACTGGCTTTCCTTAAAATCTCCTACATAAAGGGGCATCTAGTAACCGAAAACTCCTCCTCAGACATGTTAGTATGCGTGCAGCTAATTTAACAACATTGGAAAGACATTTGCTATAGTTTTTATGCAGATAGCTAGCATCAGATTAGTAGCCTTTCTAGTGAACTTGGGATGGCTTCCATTGATGCCGATGGATATGCATTTCCTCTTTAAATAGGATGATGTAAATTTGGTCTTACTACTAACACACTGTTGTATTTGGCAGTTTAAGCCTACATACGTGTTTAAACAATACCTAAAGAAGGGATCAACAATCGAGCCTAATGCGGTTACATGATGGTTAGCAATGATGTAAATTCACTGGTAATATCCTGTCTCTACTTCCTCAAGATAAGAAAAAAAGTCAAGAAATAATCCCGAGACGGAACAGATTTAGGCAAACTCTCCATTTAAAATAAAAAAGTAAAATACAACGGGCTGAGAACTCAACCTGGCAGAGTCATTTAAATAATCCCAAGCAGTATTACTTTACAACAATGACAAGAGTAACAGCACTAAGAATCCAAACTGTGCAATAACTCATGAGCGGTTAGCTATGTCAGTCTGCAATCCTATATAATGCCATGCAACTGGATGAAAATCTGAACATATCATTTAACTTATTCCTTGTTTTAAATGTTTACGTTTGAACATTTTTTTTGTCCAGATAATCTGTTTCAATACAGGAACGCACATCCACACGGTTACTCCGAAAAGTCACTGAGTTGAGAAGAAAAAAAAGAAAAAAAAGACAGGTCCTCCATCCCAGTGGCAGTGCGCCAAGGGTGGAGAGAGTGGCCACTGAGAGACAAGCTGTTGGTGTGGAGGAGACAGGCTGGGTGAGGGTGAGGTGTACTAGCATGAGCAGCTGCTCTCGGTGACAGTCATCTCTGGCTGTTTCTCCAGTTTGATGTCGATCACTGAGAGGACTTGGTTAAGTAACAACAGGGATGATTTAGCAAATTTCACTTCTTAATTTTCCGCAGTGCTATCTGGCAGCCATCGTTTTCTTTTTTCTGCTGAGTAAACTGAGAAGCATCCGTTACCAGCTTTTCTACTATTAAAGCCATGGCTTTAAATTCAAGAATGACAGGACGGCAATGTTTTTTGTTAAAGGCAGCTTTAAAAAGGATACTGTCCTCTTTGCTTTTCTCTGGTGTGCTGTCCATCCCCGGCAGTGCGGCAGCAACACGGCGGAACAGCTGTTATAAAAAATAAATAAAAAGATAAAAAACATATTAATGTAAAAATATATGACTTTCATAATGCAATTCTACTCATTCATTTACCCACAATAGCTTAACACAACCACAGATATTAAAAAGGATAGTTAATGCACGTTGAAACTGTACTGAGGAATCTCAGATGATTAATACATTTACATTGCCCGGCATTGTATGTCATACATCCCACCCGTGCTATCAAATGACAGAAGTGATCCAAGTTATTACAAGTGACTCCTAAATAATATATTTAATTACATAACAAGCAAACACAAGAAACAGTTAAAGCAGTGGTACAAATACAATAATAATTGCTGGTTTAGATAACAGCATTTAAGCGAAGGTTGTCATGCTAACCTCCTTCACTCAGCAAATCCATTACAATTTAACAGAATCACTTTGAAAAGCTTAATAATTTTAAGTGAATCAGACAAAAAGTACTTGAAGATAAATAAACACAGAAGCAGTAGTCGTGTGAAGACCACGTGAACTGATACTGAAACATCTAAAAGCAAAGCCTGTGGGAGGAAAAACACAGCTGATAGCAGAAAGCACTGAGAAGGCTAAGACATGTCGTGTTCAGCCACAGACGGGGAAAAATAGTCGGAAAGGAGCGGAGCAGAAGTGAGGGCAGAATTAGCTCAACTACCTTTAGAGATCAGAGTCTCTACCTGTTTGACATTGTAGCCAGTCTTTGCGCTGGTTTCAATGAACATGACATTCAGTTCCTTAGCTCTCTGCTCGCCCTCCTCCGTGGTGATCTGTCTGCTCAGGTAGAAGCAGAGAGAGGGGGGAAGGGGGGTTGGATGGAGGAACGGACAGATATGGAGAGAAACAGCAAAGAGGAAAGGCCAAAAGGAGAGAGAGAAAGAGATATAGGGAGAGAGAGAGAGAGAGAGAAACAAACAGAGCTCAACACGGAATCTTGTTTTGGGTGGAGAAGAGAGAGAGGTTAGTTTAGTTTTACATAGACAGACAGAGAGGAAGACAAGGGGAGAGAAGCTGCTGTGCTGAGTAAAGATGAAGCAGCAGGAAAACAACTCCACCCATTCAATAAACAGCCACACTGATCTGTTTAATGACCACATGGAGGTTGGAGCACAGGTTGGCCCTCCCTGACCTAAAGGACATCATGCCTGCCGGGACTATTTGTCAGTATTACACCTGCTGTTGCTGCTGGACACCAACCTGTTTGACGTTATAGCCAGCCTTGGCACTGGTCTCTATGTACATCACATTGAGCTCACGAGCTTTCCTCTCTGCCGCCTCAACAGAAACTTGCCTGCCATGGTCCCGGGGAGGGAGGGGGAGGGAGTGGAGTGGAGTGTGATGTTGAGGGGAAACACACACAAAAAAAAAATCAAAATGACGTGGAGAGAACAGAGCAGGATAGGTGAACAAAAAAAGTAAAGCAAAGAAAAGAGGCAGAACAGAAATATGATCAAATCATAAGAAATGAAAATGTATAAATAAAAGGTACTCAAATCACTAATTCAAAGGTTGAAGTATGTAAAATAGCAAGGGATGATAAAAGTTAAACATAAGATGAGATGCGCCGAAGGGAGTAAAAGTGGGATTCCAGGCTTTGGCAGAGTTTTTAATACTATAATAATTAATGCTCACTTATTCTAATAATAGTAGTACATACTATAAACGTACAGTCTATCAGACATTGTAACTAGAATAATAAAATAATTATAACAACCTTTCACACATCTCACTCAACCGTGTACCTTTTATCCGCCAAGTCTGTTTTGTTCCCAACCAGCATGATAATGACATCACTTCCTCTCTCTGTTCTAACATCGTCAATCCACTTTGAAGTTTGTTGGAATGAATTTAGATCTGTGGGGATTAAAAAAAACACACAGAATTACTTTAAAACAAAAACAACTTGCAGCTCAACAACACATTGGTTATGCTAGCAATTGTAAAAAGCACAAGCAGGGATTACTCTCCGTTAAAAAGGTAGAGGATATTAATTAAACATAAATAACATTAATTAGTCGTGTTATAAAGCAAAAGTATTAAGAGGAAAAGCTTGAAGAAGGAAAATATACATAAAGAGATACTGAGGATTATCAGTTGAAATATATTAAGTGGCAACAATGCCTAGGTAGCTTCCTTCAACTTGCACTAGACCCCTACAGAAAGCTTAAGAGCTTAAGAGCACAGCCCTGACTCACTGGTGATGTCATAAACAACCACGGCAATGGTAGAGTCACGGATGTAGCTGGGAATTAGGCTACGGAAACGCTCCTGTCCAGCAGTGTCCCAAAGCTGGAGTCGGACCTGAGGATGGGAGCGGAGGAGAAGAAAAGGACAAGGAGGTGGAGATAAAGGAGGGGAAATTTGGAACAACAAAGTGGAGAATAGGACAGACATAAAGGAACTGCAAGCCAAGCAGCAGAGATGAAAATGGCCTTTTATGGAGGAATGACCAGCATGCAAAAAAAAGAACTGTAAAAGGAGGCCCTGCTGAATCATTATCTAGTGCTATTTCAGAGGATCTATGCCCATGAGGTGACATTTGAAGACATTTTCCATTTTCACTTCCATCAGCCTCATATGCAGCAGCATTTAGGAAGCACAGACCCCCTGGACAGTGCTGGAGAAATGCTTTAGTATCACTATGGTTGATACAAACTGTCTGGATTTTCATGCTGTCCAGTTGGGTTTGCCATGCTAGTAAGTGTACTTTTCTTTGCCCTCCCAGATACTAAGTGAAGGACAAGGAGGTGAGGCAAGGCCATGATACCTACTGGCTATGTCATAAACCACCACAGCAGCAGCTGAGTCGCGGATGTAACTGGGGATGAGGCTGCGGAAACGCTCCTGTCCGGCTGTATCCCAGAGCTGCAGCCGAATCTGTGGCCAGCCGTGAAATGAATGTGGGAAGGTGGGGAGGGGGCATTTCGTGACCCAGCCAGGGGATGGAAGGAAAACAAAAACTTGAAATAATGATGGGAACTAATAACATTATCACATGTCTAACAAACTGGATGGTAAAATGTAGGAGAATGTAAAAACAATGTGAAATGGTGAAAGGAAAACAAATGATGGCTACTACACAATAAGCAGACGCATGCTTTAAGCTTTTCTAGCAGAATTAAAACTACTCAGATGGGAATGACAATTAGATTTAAATTTAAAGGGCTTACCGTGCGATCTTCTAAGTACATAGTTTTTGACAAAAAGTCGATGCCAATTGTCGCCTGTTAAAAAAAAAGAAGAATTGCATTAAAAATGTTGGACACAAAACTTGTATCTTTATAAAGGGGTTTCATTTCCATTAACTATGGCTCTTTTTCCCAATACTATGCTGTTGCAAGTCATCATGTGCACATCATTAATAAATGTTATTAATTACGCTTGCATTCAAGTCACAATGTCTGCTGTGAAATATAAATATATATAATATAAAAACATAATCATAACTTATTGATTAGATTGATCATTTCGTGATGAACAGTTGATATTACCTGATAAGTGTTGTCGAAACTGTCATACATAAACCTGGTGATGAGTGAGGTCTTCCCAACTGTACAAACACATTAACAGATACTTGAAAAGGTCATGTAAGTAAAATCGTTATTTTACAAGGCAAAACTCAACTGTTAAGAACAAATACCCTATTTTATCCCTTCTAATTTTAATCATATGAGTAAAAAATCAATATGGCTCAGTGACAGTACATGGTGAGTAAATCGCTTCCATCATTGATGCAATGTGGATGGCTGAACCCACACGCTGAGCTGGCAGTCTGGGTGGAGCCTCAACATTTAGAAAAAATGAAAATCGCTCTCAACTTTCATCATTTATTTGTAATGGGAGACTATCAGTGCCATATACGAATATTAACTCTAATATACAGTTGCGTTTTTATAAAATCAGTGTCCGTCCCAGGGAGCTGAAGTTAAATGGTCTAGGAAAGGCCGACTGCTGAAAACGTTAATCTTACGCACGAGCCGACGTGGCTCTGCAAGGTTCTGCCATAGGAAGCTAACAGCTAGCTAGTGAGTGGAAAAGCGCTCACTTACACGGACAAAATAGGATAAACTTAATATTTCTTTACGTATTTGGGGCAATGGTTTGAAAGCAAGGGTCCTTTACAAAATCTTTCACAGCCACAATTATATTACGTAGTGCACATCAACATAACTTGCTAGTTACTGCCTAGCATAGTAACTGCAAGCTAAAAGTAGTTAGCCAGCTAACGTTACCGTTAGCCACAGTAAGGCTGTAGTTAGATGATGCTGATGCATCACAAACTGACGGCCTCAATTAGGACACTGTAAACTACACCAACATGACAACAAATTAATCTTAAGATGCATTAGTATCTTTAATGACATGAAACGGTTACTCTACGTCTTCTTGGCATTTATCGTTACGAGTCGAGGTGTTTTGCTAGCTTAGCGATTCACCGTAGCAAGCGATGCAATTACATCATTGTGAAAGAGATAAATGTAATTTTCATTAGCTTTCTTGACACATTACATTCCCTTAAACACGTTGTTGACTCTTTCACAATGACATTTCGCTTGTTTCATCATTGCCTGTGGATGTCCGGTGGGTAACTTTATCCAGCTACCTAGCAGGAAACTAGCTAGAGAAGCTAGTTAGCTACGTTAACTCTTAGCCACTTCTTCAAACATATTCCCAGCATCCGACCAAATTAACACTTGGTTTAAGTAAACTGCTCCCTGCTTACCACTCTGTTCGCCCAGGAAGACGAGCTTGAACTTTCGGAGAGGGTTGCCAAACTCTCCGCCGCCGGTCGTGGTTGACATTTTGACAAAAAAATAAACAGCTAACTAGCTGACTTGGCTAATGATGTGATGTCTAGACCGGAGAGCAGCAAGTACTGTATCTTTATCCTGCACGAGCTAGCGCTATTGTTTTCTTAAAGGTACAGAAGAGAAACAGCGCCACCAAGAGGCAGACATGGAGGGACACCAGAAGAGCAAAGGTAACTAGAAGCATTGCACATATTTGCATTACTTTATATTGTCATTTCTCCTTCGTGTCGAACAAAATAATGTTTCTTGGATATTGGCATAACAGATGGAAAAATATTTCAAACACAATTTGTAGGCCTATTCTCTAGATCGTCTCTAGATCAGATATAACTGTTGACATTTTACTCAAGCTAGGTTAAAAACACAGATAAAAAGGTATATTATGAAGCTGACGAAAAGTAGGCCTTTCAAAATCAATGGCTTTCAGTGTGACTCAGCTTTGGGGCAAGTGGGCTTTGTGAAAGCCACATCACTTTTTAGAAAATGATTTTTATTCTATCTTTAGCTGTGTGATTCAGAGCAGTGAGCAACTACTCAGAAAAACCTTTCAGAGCATTGTTTGTGTCAGTGGGTCTTAACCTCAGTCCAAAATAAAGCTTCTGCTAATGGCAAACTTAAACAAGATTAGTTAAGGAGAATTAGTTAAAATAAAATCATATGGGGAAAAAATGGGGAAACAATTGTGTGTTTATTCATTTTTCAGTCAATCAAGAATGACACAAGTAAGATTTTTGGGGATATTCATCCCCCAGCTGTACAATCTGTCATAACATATCATGGCTCTATGACACGGCAATATAGATCACGGATAAATAAAGCTCTCCATTTTTAGTGTTTACAGCACATTAAAAGAGAAGGTCCACAGTCTATACTAAGGGATACTTAGACAAAGAAAAATGTACGATATAACTTTATGTTTTGCTATGATGGCAACAGAGACATGTCACACAGAGTTGAATTACTTTCTCAGTCATAGAGCTCTCATGGTAATGCCTAATAAACATATATATGTACAGAGGAAATAGGAACATTATAGTGACTCGATGACACTTTGTGCTCTTCTTTGTGGTTGTCGAGTTCCTTTCTGTTCTGTTTTCTCTAAAGAGAGGTGATGTTCCTGCGTTGGCTGTCTCAATCATCCATGGTGTCAAGTGAGATGTCCGTCCTGTTGACATGAAATGGACAAAACTACGGATTCGAACATCACACCAAGGTAACTCATGGAATACATTCCTATAATATAACATACTGCAGACTGCCTATGTTGCATACAACATAATATGGCCTATCTATTTAAAGCACAAAATACTAGCTATTATGTAGAATAATAGCCATCTTAAATCAAAAACATGCTGCTGTTTATCATATTCACATAGTGGCCATGTTCCTCTGACGTCACTCAGTGAGGGATGCACAAATGCTGCTCTGCTGTGTTCAATGTTTGCAGGTTATATAAACATAATATGACAAATCAATGTCATTTCACCACTCCCGATTGATCAGCAACGGAAAACGCGAGGAAAAGAGTGACAGGATACGATAGGAAAGACGTAAATTCCTTGCTAACCGTTATGTTAGCTTGGAATTTGTCGAATGCTAATATAAGCATGACTGAGCTGTTGGTAGCAAGCTAGTTATCAGATACGTTGTTTTACCTTGAAATACGGCCAGATTTTCTCTTCCGACTGTCTTTTTATTTGCTGATCAAACTAAAAGAAGTGAAATGATAATCATTTCTCAGATTTTAATTGTTTATATTATTTGAAAACCTAAAATAGAGCAGTTCAACATTTTAACAGCGTGTGAGCTTCCCAACCTGAGAGTGGCACCAGTAGAAAATGGCCATAAAGTGGGTATGATGAATTGGAAGCTACTGGAGGATTTGGCAGAAATGAATCAAACTTAATGATTCACGCAAAATGCAGCAAGGTTGTTTGATGACACAGTGCTCTCATTCAAGGGCCATAATGTCTTTGAGATGGCCTTTTAACCTTTAGCAAATGACTTACAAATTCAATCCCTTTATTGTATTGTTGATATGTGTCATGAATGAATCTGACTTTTAAAGGAGAGCCCTTGTGTTGTGGCCCTTCAAGAACACTGTGAAACATACTGAAACAGAGGTGACCTCACCTGAACTAAAGAGGCTTTTAATCCAATTGTCTGTAGGTCATAAACACAAACACACATAGGAGAGAAATATCAGCAGCATGTCACAAACATCAAAGCCACTGGCAAATACATGTCTTGTAACAGACAGTATTTTATACTTACACTTCTGCTCAGGATACAGCAAAGGCAAGCAATGAAAGGATAAAATGGAGGACATGAAATAAAACATTAGTGAAATGTCTCAGGAAGCATTTAAATGGCAACTATATGCAGAATTTACTGCACTCACCTGCAGGCTTTGGGGACATCAGAGTCAGAGGAAGCTCCAAAGTGACATCGCTAAAAGAGAAAAGTTTTATTGTTAAAAGGATGTAGAACAGTAATTTGTATATTAATCAAACCACTAACATACAAGCATAAATGTAGGGAATCAATACGTACCTTGCTGTCAGGCCTCCAAGCAGGCTTTTGTAGACAAAAAAACAATGAAAGACACCTTTAGTCTGCACAATTTAACACAAAGTGTATCATCAAGTATCATGCATGCATTTTTGTTCAGTGTCGCCTTACCCTCCGCTGGATACCATCAGGTTGATCTTGACTTTATAGGAGATAATGATTCCCTGCATCTCCTTGTCGCCTTGACTCCTGTGAGGAAACAGGAATAGTTTGTCGTTCAGAGCCGGAGGATTTGGTCTAAGTCACGATAAGTGGATGACACAGTGTTGAGTTGTATCACCACTCCTCCATAAGAGGATGAAAACCTGCCCAGGGCTCACTGTAAACCCTGTGATGCTCGACCCTGAGTGACTTACAGGGTGGTGGATGCTAGGTGGGTGTCCTCGTCTTTTAGCCGACCGTCCACTGCAAGGCCGCGCTTCTCTTTGTTGTTGGCAAGCAGAGGGGTTATTTGGAAGGACTTCTCCAATGTAGAGTTGGCGTTTATAGTCTCCCTGTTAAGCAGTGAAATAAATAAATAGATCAATAATAATGACACATTTCCCCCCCCCCCCCTGTAGTTTCAGGAATACGGTTTCCAATTGCCTTTTATTTAATGTGGCGGAAAATGACTTCCTAAATTAATTCAATCATCCTGGAAATGAGTTGAATTTCAAAAATACGCCTCATTTGATCCGATGGAAGCCTTACCCAAACTCCTCAGTGCAGACTGCCTTGGAGTAAGTGTCAGATGAGTAGAGTACCACATTCGTTAGCTGCTCCACTAAAAGACAAAATAGCTCTGTTAGAGATGCATGAGTCTTGAACATATATAGAGTACATACACAGACACACTTGAACCATCATATTCTTTCTCTCCTTTTCTCCTGGCCCCGATTGTTTAAAGGTCATCTGATCGGATAAAGCTATCGGATAGGATCACATCTTGAAAACGGGTTGTTCAAAAGAAAAAAAGGATTGTGTAATCGGATAAGATCAGGTAATCAAATCGTGGCTTTTATCCAAATAAAACCTCCAGTTTGGGTTGTTGAAAACTTTTGAGTAGGATTGGGATAACTTTGATCCAAAAAATCAGGATTACCCTGATCCCAGCAGAGGGGTGGATTCTGGTTGGAAACTTTTAAGTAGGTCCAACAAAGCAACATTTTTACAATGATGTTGATACTTCAGACATTTTTTTATATTTTGCACTTTGAAAAAATAAAGGATTTCGTCCCCATAAAATATTTTGCCAAATAGCTTTTAAAGATGTTATCCCAAAGATTTCAGTTTTGTTCTCTTTGGCACCTCTAATGGTGACATACAGTAATGGAAAACGCGTCACTAACTGGGCGCCGCTTGTGCTTTGTGATGATCGCCACAGACACCCAGTCCATAATAATACTATATACTGCAAATGCAAAGGCTTTCATCAGTTTACTTTAATATCAAACATAAAATATTCATATTAAAGCAACTGTCAGGAACTTTTGTTTTGTGTGGATTTTGGCGCCCCCTGTGGACAATGTATGTAGTATGAGGTCCCATTCAGAGCACTAGTAATCCGGATTTGGTAATCCGTCAGTATCTGGATAAGTTTGATTTTATCCAATTTTTCTTTGAACACGTGGGATAAAGGTGAGCCGGATTACCTGATTCTGGATAGAAGAAGTGGATTTCCAAATCCGGATAATTCTTATCTGGATTTAACCTTTGAACAACTGGGCCCTGAGCTTCACACAAACAGATATAATCTGTAATCCTCTTTACTCACCTGAGACTTTGATTTTCTTCACAACCTTGGCGGTTTCGTTGTTGATTTTGACCTTGATAGCGATAGGATCTCCATGGTAATAAATCTAAACAGTAAAATAGTTATTTTTAAGTAAATGAGTAATCGTCATTTTCCGTACTCAGTATATGAAGTCAAAAATCCACTTTGCTGACGTCCATGTACCTCTTTTTCAAGGGAGCCCTCCAGGTGAACAGGCTTGTCACTCATCATGAACTGCTTGGAAATATCAGCCTTGGGTCCGGCCTTGTTGCTGGCTGGTGCAAACTGTATTTTGCGGATCATCAGGCGACATGTGTCCCTAAAATCAGACACAGACACACACAGACAGTTAGATTTAGCTGTCTTTACATCCCTCACTTTGCTATGGTTTAAGGACTGAGTAGACTGGGCATACATACTTCTTTTCAACGACTTCATCTGCGTCGTTGGCTGCGTTTGCAATGTATGCTTTCACCTCAAAGTCCACGCCACAGGCCTACGACAGAAGACATGAATGATTGGCTTGTCAAACGTAACACAGGAAACAGGAAAATGGAGAGTAGCAGACAGTACCTTGCCAGAATCATTTGGTGCAGGCTGTAGGGAGACTGAGCACGGCAGATTTGTTGGCATCTGAGACAAGTAGAAACAAGGCAACACATTAATAATGTTTAAAGATGATGACTGGAAGGTTAAATCGAAGTTCAATCAATACAACATTTAACTGGAGGACAGGAGTGATATGCAGGGAGTTACCTGGAAGGTGAAGGGACATCCCTGCTCTCCGACCTTCTTCATGAGGGATTCCTGCATTGGTGTCTTGGCTGTGCTTGCTTCTGTAGGTGGATACACCTGAACGCGCTGGATCCAGATGTCTCTCCTGAAGGACAGCCCGATAACATCCAAGTCTTCGCTTCCATAGCGGAAGGCACACGCGAGGTAGACATATACTACAATGAAAAGAAGCATACATTTAGTGTTCGTCCTTGACTTGATGTCCTTTTAACTTCGATCATTGGCAGTGATTCAGGTAGGATACCTTTTCTGCCGTTGAGGCCAGAAGGGTCCACTTTAACAACACCATCTGCAAATGAGAGGAAATAAAAAAGCATTAGATTTAAGAGAGAGACGCAATTATTGTATGTGTGCATATTTAAGGAAACAAACTTTGTGTCACACACCAACTACTTCCACTGAATCCACATGGTCCACAAAGTCTCTCTTCCCCAAGTACAGGGCGATCTGAGAGAAACAGAGAGGAAAACAGTCACTCCACTGCCAAGGTTACAAGAGTTTATAAGTTATTTCTGGGAGTTGGAAAGGCTACATACAAATTGCACTCCTCCCTATAACCAGGAGTTCCCCTGTAATGACTTTATTATAGAGGCCACTTACATGTCCGTTGCCGCTGGTCTTCTTGAATACTCTGAAGAGAAAAGAAAAAGGAAAGGTAGTGAATGAAGCTTTTATTTTACACTTTTAGGATCACTGAATATATTTACTAAAACACAGGACAAATTCTAAATATAATCTCCTTTAACGTCATTGTTTGTTCCTTAATGTGTAAGAATCATTTTTCTTCTTCTCTTGTGGTTTAGGTCATAGTGTTGAGCTCATACCACCCCCCCCCCCCCCGCTGTTGTCATTTCCAATTAGAGGATATCCCCCCCACACACCTTCCATCCCACTGCTACGAGCACGGATTAGTGCTTAGGATGGGAAACCACCTGCTCGCAAACGTGTCTAATCTGGACAAACTGCAGGATTGGTAGTTAAAACATTATTACCAACATATATACAATGACATATGTCCCTTTCCTCTTTAAGCAGGTAAATTCCATGAAAAGGTCTTACTTTACTAGACTCATATTTGTGAAATATGCCTGAATATCTCTAAAACTACTCCTTTGTCACTCTGCAGAGTAGATCTGTTAAATTTAATTTTAATTTTTTTTTAAAAATTAGTTGAAGTTTTGAATCAACCCCCAAAATATGAAGTGTATTCCTCAAGTGCAATCCCTTGCTCTGCGGATATGACCTTGAGTACATAAGTAATCGTGTTTCCCTTGTGTGCCAAGTAATCCTATTAAAACTTTTCCTTTGACTTGTAAACTGCTCCTCCAAGATCAAATCCGTACAATCCACCTTAATCAGGATTTATCTATAACCAAGTGTCAGAGGAGTCTCTAGTGTGTGCCTCTGCCAAGATGTTAAATTGTTCCTTTAAGCCGCTGGCCTTCATCCGTTGTGGAGTGTAATCCCTGCGTAGGTCTTGACCTTTTAGTGTTTCCATCAAGTGATAATCAAGAACATTATATCAAAGAAGTACCTTTAAATTTAATAAAGCTGCACAATTTGGCTTTTCACAAAAATAAAGCCTGTTCCTTTAAGACACCTTAACTGATGTTTGGTAGATTTCAGCCCTATCACGTGCCTTTTTCTCTTAATTAAATGCCAGAAGCAGTTGGACTCAGAGGGCATGCATTTAACCTGAAGTTATGTCAGGAAATCTGCTGAAAAAAAGCTTCATACTCACTTTGACATGTCGATGGCAAGGTTAAAGGTCAAGTCTGCAAATACAAAGGAAACAGTGTTACTCAAATATATTACACTGATTTAAATATATGACTATTCAATTACATATTTAACTAAAACGTTATAAATAGAATGTATCAATACTCAATTTTCTGCATGATTTATTAATCCAAGAGTGTCTCAATTGTTTCAAGACCATTGAGGAAGTCCTCGCTACTTCCTTTCAAAAAAGTACCTTTTAGATTACACTTAATTTAAGTAGAATAATCCAGAAAACATTCAGTCTACCCTCATTCAAGTGGTTAGAGAATCATGTAAAATAACAGTGACGACTATTCTGTAAATGCTGATGCTCCTGTGCATCATCATTTCTATATATTATACTAATATATAACAAATCAATACAGTAATATGCTGTTGGTCATAACAGGAGAAACGAGTTACTTACCGTGGCCTTGGTTCTGTGAATGAGTCTTCTCTGCTGTCTGTAATCCGTCACAGCGTGTCGACAGCGCGTAGTGTGTGTGAGCAGAATCCACTGCCTCCCGTTGGCTTTTATACCATGACCTCCCAACCTTTGAGCCCTCCCTTCAGCTTACCTAGCCTTTCAAAGAAGTCTGTTTTAAAGAAAATCAGATTAATGCATTAGAACGCTACTGTTTTTGTCCTCAGGGTGTGTAAAAATACTGTTGTGTTCAAAAGAGTAAGCCTGGAGACGTGGGCTTGGTTTGGGGGGTGGGACAGACATAGACCTGTCCTGCAGTTGAAGTATGTTGGTCACTTGGTCTTCGCCGGTTTTTAGACGAATCTCAGATTCAAAAAATGAAATATATTGTGAACTCCACATTTTGCTAATAGGGTCTCAATAATTTCCTTTAGCTACTGCATTAACAATAATATAATCATGAAGAAATAAGTGTACTTATGCATGTCATCTTTTTAGAATGAACATGATGCTAGAAAAACACACATTGCTGTAAAGGCAGATTTTTCTAATTTAGCCTGTTTTATAAATAACAGTGGGACAAATTTGTGTAATTGTAAAAACCTGATCGTAAATTGGCCGTAAAACTTGATTAAAATATTACAAAATACTGTAATAACATAAATATTTTATGATTTTTCCTTCATGCTGAGAGATAGTTTTAAAATACTCCTCAGGTGTTGCTGAGGTTCAAAGACTGTGTGTGAATGCTCAAGGATTTTCTCTTCTTGTAGCTTAGACAGAAGCAGAGGGGTATTAGTTGGATTGTGGTTGTTATGGACGACAGATGGCTCCTCCACCAAGCCTTATACAATCTGTGCTCATGGCAGGTTAACAGAAATTGTCCAGACCCTCTGACTTACTACTGAGCAAACAACAAGGCTTCACGACTAGTTTCACTTTGATTACGAAATAATCAGGACAATTATTCGATAGTTGTGACTCAGCTCAAAAAGTTGATTTATGGGCCTGTTTCATAGACATCTACACGTGCGTGTAAATTAGCCAGACTAGTTTATTTTGAGAGGAGACAAACAAGGCCTTTAGGTCTCCAAAGGAGCCACAGACTTCGACCCTTAAGAAGGTTCTGTCACACTTGGCACCGCTGACAGTAGATCTGTCAGCAGGATTGCAGGAGGATCTTGTCACTTCGTCAGCCAGGTGTTATTGATTAATTAATGAGGGTGCTGGATGATGAAAGGATTGTTACACCTTGGAAGTTAAGGATAATGAATTCAATTTGTGGATGTGTGTGTGTTGGCCTGCATTGTTCACATAAGGACAAGGTGTGAGATCTCTTTAAAGCTGCCGAGACAAGCAGTGCGGTACATTGTGGGCAAGCAGCCAAGAGTTAGCAGCCAGCACAAAGTTAAGCTGTTTATTACATTAAAGCTGCTACATACTTGTAGCTTCTCTCTTACCTGTATTCATCTTGCAATCATGTCAGTGCAATGAAATCCAGAACAGCAAAGAAACTGTGGAAGGCAAGCTTCAGACTGTTGCTTTCGAGGCATCAGAATCAGAAATAATTGTTTAATCCCCGGGCGGAAATTTGGGTGTTACAGTTGCTCTAATAAGTAAGAAACATGTCAGATATATGCATTACAATAAACATTATTTACTTATTTTATATACAATAAAATAAGAGATAATATATACTATAAAATAAGATATATAGATTAATGTTGATAAGTGGATCTATGGTGATTTAAAAATGAATGCCAGAATTAAATATAATTGCCAGAATAAAGTTAAATGCAAAAATAAATACAAGCTAAAATGCATAAATGTATGCTTTCGACTGCTGTAGTGCGGTTACTTTTGGATATGTAGTCATATGTTAAACACTAGGCTTTCATCACACACATAGTTTGGGTAGAAATGGTACAAACTGCTGCCTAGAACTAGCCTAGACTTGAGTATTGGCCGCCCCCTACCACACCAGTGTGAGAAAGACAAACTATCAAATAATTTTTTGACAGCTGTTCTTCTTCTAACTGCTTATTATTGTATGGCCGGGCTCAGCACACTGAAGGACTCCTAACCCAGAAACAAGCTCAGCTAACGTTAGCGGCAGCTCACGTTTCTGCCCTGATGTCCTATGTCTGCAGATAAGTGTCGGAGAAACCCTTTTAACATCTAACTGCTTTATTTTGTGTTATTATCTATTTTTACTATCGTAACTATAAAAAATACCTAAGAAAAGGCTTAAAATATGAAATGGGGCGCCCTATGCTCATATTTTGCAAGCTAACATTTGGCTAACTCTTTGCTAGCAGTGCACTATTGTTGTATGCCGTCCTCTCATGATAATTTACCTGAAGTCAGTTCTTCTTAACCGCTCTAAAACAGTAGCTGCGATTGAAGGCCACAATATATATTATAAGGATTTTGACTCTTATTTCAGAGAAGAAGAAACAAGTCAATTTTTGATGGCTAATTTTTGATGGTGGTGCAATGAATGGTGTACTCACTGACGACAAAATGGTACCACGTTTTTGACAGTACTGGCTGAAAAACACTTCTGAAAACGGACTCAGCCTTTTTCTGTAAACCCCAAACACCACAGCTCCACATATCTTTGAATTTAAATTACTTTGTGGCATACTGATAAATGATGGCTTCGGATCGTCTTCTTGATATTTGATTTTCTTTTTCTTTTTTGTATCATTTAGCTAGATGGCCTTTAAAAAAACCTTTATCAATGTAGATACAGTTGCTACTACTTGTATAACTTTTCATTGTATATATAACCGAATGCTTCTATTATCTTCTGTTTGATCTATTCTATTATTGGCTATGACAGTCATTCTGCGACAGCCTCTCTGCGCTTCACTGGACAAACAAAACAACACCTGTGTTGAAGTAGACTATGGGAAACAGCACTATCTTAAAGCCTTAAAGCTCATGGACATTTAATTACACTTTGTTTGTTGTGTTGATGAATCACTTATCGCACTACAACAATACTAAAGGAATACTGACTGTGACGGCTGTAAAGACAGGTTACACAAATGGTTTGTAGTGAATTAATGCACAATGAAAAGTACTGTTTGACCTCTCCTTTATATTAGTTTGTCTAACAAGCTTACTCAGGTCAGAAGTTCACAGTTGATGCCATGAATCAAAACAAGGGATCTGTTAGTGTTTGAATGCATCACCCGGTCGTATAAAAACTGTGTCCTTTATTATTTTATACGGATGTTTTATTCACACTGATCAGCAACATTTCAGATACATAACTGTGATGACTTTTAAGATGATGTAGCTACCACACATATAACTTGTTTATGTACAGTTGTATTTTTGCAGATTACTTAATACTTTCCAGGATAAAGCCTCCCAGGCTAATCTTATTTTCTGTTCTGTTTATGCTGAACTGTCTCTCTTGCTTCTTCTTTTTCTCATTTTGGCTGTGTGAGGCTACATACAGCCCCATAAGCCCCTTAGAGTTAATCTGCTGCCATTTTTGGAAAGCTCTTTATATAGACTGTCAACATTGTCCGTCAACGGACCGCTTACTGGTCCCAGTGCGTTACAACACCACGGTATTACGTCTTCTTAACAACCCAGTGCTGCTAAATTGAGACAGGGATGCAGAGGTTGTTGCTAACATGAACTAACTCTATTAGATGCTAATTAGTGCTTCCTTATGAGTGATTGAGTGCTGACAGTGTAACCTTCAACAAACATTCAGTGATGTACAGTATGACAGATGACACACTTGAGACACAAACACACACAGTGAATATGAACTCAGGCTAAATGTTGGGCGTGTATAGGGAGCTTACCTGTTGGCTTTCTGACAATTATATTGTGAGGTCCTTAGCCATCTGTTTTTAGCATTTACTCAGCAGCTCAACTCAACTCAACTTTAGAGGACTGTTGTTGCCATCAGGTGGAAAGATAGCTGTTATGAACACACGGCCATCCACGACAAGAGCACTTATTAATGATGCGGTGTACTTGTGATTGTGTTGTTTTATCAAATACATAATTCTTATTAGATGTCGGGCAATATTGTTAAATGTTTTGTTTGTAGAATTACTTTAGGAAAGCCTACTTTTAGACAGGGACTTTTATTTTGGTAAAACCAATATATGTTCTGGTGTAGGTGCTTTTAAGTTCACTGAAGATGTTTAAGTGAAATCTACTGCTTACTTTAATTTTCATATTACTCCCTAAGATATATATGTGATTGGTCTTGCATATTATATAATCAAGGCTCAACTTGCTGCCTGGCCTCGATTATATAATAGTAATATAAAATAATAATAGAGTAATGTTTTCTATTTCTATGAAGGCACTGTTCATTATCAACAGAACTACAGCTCTTCGAGCATCTCTGTCAAACAGATATGGGATCTGACTCAATTTAACAAAAAAATACTAATTAAATTCAAAATCTGATCTGACAGCCTGCATGGAAAATGAAAGTGAGCAGGCGGTTCATAGAAATGGAGGACATCTTGCTGTCTCAGTGGTTGTATCCTGTCCAGTCAACAGAGCCAAATCAGAAATAGTCGAGAATTACAAAGTGATAAAGTAAAAACTAATGCTTTCTATATACTAATGATGGTGAGGTTGTGTTGTTTTGGCAAATGTTCCTTCATCAAAGTTGTATCTTTTTTTAAAGATTTTTTTCATGGCTTCTGCCTTTATAGACAGGAAATGTGGGGAATGACATGCACCAAATGATTGGCAGACCGGGAGTCAAACCTGAGATTAGTGCGTCGAGGACTGTAGCATCTGTACACGGGACACCTCCTCTACCAACTGAGCTAAACCAGCACCCCAAAGTTGTATCTTTACCAAAGCCTGTGCTCTAATAAACGGGCTATCTCTTTGATTGATCTAATTAAATGCCATTGAAACCTTTGAATCAAGCACTTATTTATTTATAGTCCCTAGATAGTGTATGCCATTGACTTTGATGATCCCCCTAGAAACATTAGCAGGTCAATGTGTACACATCCATGGTTCCCAGATGATGCATCCTACTTTGACCTGGTGTACTATCAAAGTGGAAAGGTTGGTTGGTCGGTCGGTTGGTTGGTTGGTTGGTTGGTTGGTTGATTGGTTGGTTTGTCGGTCGGTCGGTCCGTCGGTTGGCTGGTTGGTTGGTTGGTTGGTTGGTAGGTTGGCTGGTTGGTTGGCTGGTTGGTTGGTTGGTTGGTTGGTTGGCTGATTGGTTGGTTGGTTAGTTGGCTGATGGGTTGACTGGTTGGTTGGTTGGTTGGTTGGTTGGCTGGTTAGTTGGCTGGTTGGCTGGTTGGTTGGTTAGTTGGCTGTTTGGTTGGTTGGTTAGCTGGCTGGCTGACTGGTTGGTTGGTTGGCTTGTTGGTTGGTTGGTTGGCTGGTTGGTTGGTCAAGACCAAATTATCACAAAAACTATTAGATGGATGACAATTGTACAGACATTCATGGTCCCCAGAGGATGTATGCTGCAGACTTTGGTGATCGCCTGACTTTCCTGCCACAGATGCGGTTCTGAGTGAAATGTCTGTAAGATTATTGGATGCTGGCTAACAGATTCATGTTCCCCTCAGGATGAACAGAATCACCTCAGTGATCTTTTACATTTTGACCATCATCACGTCAAAGTCTTTATTTGTGTAATCTTATAATTTTGGACCAAATTTTTCCAAAACTAAAGACATTCCCATCATCCTCAGTTGTACGTTGTGTTTAGTGGTATTTAGCCAACGTTAGCAAGATCTAATCCTTAGCATGCTTTTATTGCCATTGGGAGCATGTTAGCATGTCGACGTCAGCACTAAGCTCAAAGCAGCCCTGTACAGCACCATCGGCATGTCCGTCTCATAGCAACAATAAGAAGATTTCGGTTTGAGGGTTAAAGCGATATGTCATCAGACTGGGATGGACTTGTGTTTATTTGTTTTATGGGGGCTGCGGTTGGTGGTCGGCACATTTCTGCTGAGTAGTGAGAGGCTGAACAGCAAATATGGGATGGAACAGCTTCCCACAGAGTTATATGCTCCAGCTAATGGAGAAGGAGGGAAGTAGGAGGGCTAAATTATGGGCGATGTTCTAGGAGGGCAAAAATAAGAAAGTGGAGGATGATCATAACCATATGGAGGCTGCTTTATGCTGAGAGGGAAGGAGTGAGCAAGAGAGGAAGGGGAGTGTGGAGGGTGACAAAGGGAAAAAGGCTGGGACAGGAAAAAGAGAGGGTGAAAGACAGCAAATATAGCTGCCAGAGAGAAAAATGTCGGATGATAAAGATAATAAAAACAAGGAAGAAATCAGAGCTTAACCTGTGTGTGGAAAGCTGTTTTTTCTGTTTGGGATTTGTAGAGAGAAACAGGGCAGGGGCTAAGGAAGGAAGGAGAAAAGAGTCGGGAGGGGAGAGAGAGAGAGAAAAAGGAAGCAGTCTGCTGTTTCACACACTGGTGGTGAAGTTGAGCCCCTTGCAAGAATTCTCCTGGCTATGTCCGCCATCTGGAATGCCGAGTCACTTCCTCTGTCTGCCCTGCGCTCTAACGGGGTTGTCCTCTGCCTCTCTCTGCTCCCTCCCTCTGCTCTGACAGCGCTCTGAAGAACCGCTGGAGACCACGCCAGTGAGGACGGGACTCTTCTGACAAGACACACACGCCAGCACACAAACATCCAGAATGAAAGTGAGACCCCCGGAGTAGCCCACATCCAGCCAGACGCACTGCTAATGGAATCTGGGCCTGGAAGAAGCAAAGACAACTGCAGTCATCAGCTGAACTTTTTGGAGGGTGTTCCTTTTCCCTTATATGGCAACAGAGCTGGGAAATCATTTGAATTAGTCTGGTTTCTGCTGCATGCCTGTCTGGTTTTAGTGCTGACTGAGTTCCATCTGGTATGTTTCTGTCTCTGCTGTGTGCGTGTGTGAGTGTGTGGGCGCCCTCTGTGCGGCTTGATTTGTTTATTTTGCCATTCGTGGCTCTTCTTTTCCTGTTGTTTGCATGTTGGGCTTTTGTTTTGGGACAGGAGGAGGGCTTGTGTTTGTGGTGAAGCTAGAGGCAGCGTCATTGCCTCAGGGGTGGCTGCTTCATTCAGACCGTGCAGCACCTCTCGCTGTTTTTTCTCTACCTCCCGTGCCGTGCTGTGATGGTCCGTGTTTGTAAGAGCAACACACCCACCTGGGCGCAGCAACTTGCAACTGAAAACTGAAACTGAATCTCTCTGCACAGAGAAAAGAAGACCAACGCTTCTGAGGACTAACCCCTCAATCAGCTGGATGTTTCTTCTTTCCTCCTCTAATGTAACAGGATGTGTAACCCACAACGAAGCAACAGGGACCCAGGAAGTGCTAGTGGATACAGCGAAGGTGATGGGTGGTCCGCCTGACTCTTTGAAGAAAAGGATCATGGGAGAGTTCACTCAGCGCCACTGACACCTTGAATGACAGACAGCCAAGCAAGTCTGACTCTGTAAACTTGCGTTGAATTAGTGTCATGTGAAGTTGATCACCTCATGTGGATTATTTTTATGAACATATCTCGCAACATTGGTTGCCATGGCTATGGCCGCATGGTATCATCGTGACATCAGCCGTGTGCACGCAGAGGACTTGCTGGCACGAGCAGGGAGGGATGGCAGCTACCTTGTGAGAGACAGTGAGTCGGTGCCAGGAGCCTATGCATTGTGCCTGCTGTGAGTATACACAAACACACCTTCACCTTCACCTTATTAGAGGACAGCAGGTTTATCTTTACTGTCACAATCAAACATATTCTCCTCATCCTGTTTTATGCTATTAGGAAATGTTAGACAGTATTGTCTGTTTGATCACCTGTGAGCATGTCCTGTTAAAGTGAACAGCTCTAGTCAGTAATGCAACTTTAAAGGGAGGGAATTTCACCCTCTGACCACACCTGAAATCATTTTTATAGCAGTCACCCAATGATCTGTTACATGTCTAATTTTACGAGTTCCACCTCCTTGAAAATATTTAATGAATGATTCACACAGGATGTCTTGAAGTAGTGAATGCTGCCCTCTGTGAGAAGAAACAGAAATCAGTTTGACTTTATGTGAAACCATAACTAATCAGCTAATCCTGTGAAACTGATAGATTTTGGCTTATACGGCTGGAAACTCTTCATAAGTTCAACATTTCTGCAGCATGTCAGCATCTGTAAATTGATTCAGCAGCTTCACTCCCCCTGTCATATCTATCACTCTCACCATCGTCAGCCAGCAGGCTCAAGGAACAGCTTAAAGTCATGTGTACGTACGGGCTGGGCCAACCTCACACATACACTCTCAGCAGACAAGTGGGACTGTCCTGTCCGAACACAGTCCACCTCGGCCAGTCAAACCCTGGCTCAGGACTCCCTGTTTCCCTCCTTACCCCTCTTTCTTCCCTGGGGCCCCTTAAAGAGGGCGGGAGCTGCAGCGACCGCACTACGCTGACTGCTCATCAGCCTGAGCCAGATACATTCCTGAAAGCTGAGCCCGGACGCTCGCAGTGCTCACTCTTTTCCTTCGTTCTTTACTTAATATGTCATCCCCTCTTTTAGTTTCTTAAGTTACTCCACATACATGTTTGTAACTCTGATATCACGGCTTCCCTTTGTTCTTGTAAGACACTGAAGCTGACCGACATCCATGTGATTCATCTTACACACTGCCTGAAACAAATCCTCTGAAGTGACTGATGGAGATCATATAAGTGTCTCTTACTCATTCTATAACTAAAACAAGCCACGTCATTTGTGATCTTTAAAAGGACTGGCGCCTTGTTAAGAATGTTACAGTGTCTTTAACTACTGCGAGACATCTGGTCCTTATTTCAACAATAACTTTTAGAACATTTTCCCTTTGACTGATGGCTCAGATTCGTGTTGTAATTTGTAATGCCATTAATGAGTTGTTTTTGTTTCCCAAAGGTTCCAACGTCACGTTCACACCTATCGTATTCTCCCTGATGCAGACGGCCTTCTAGCAGTTCAGGTGAGCGTCCATCCCCACGTGACACTGACTCCCCTGCCTGCTGAGGTAAACACCACAGGAAAGAGAGCACAATAGATGCCTGAAACCTTGGCACAAAGTGTACACACACAGAGAAACACAGCCGGTTTGATGGAGTTAGAGGGATCAAACAATGGTTTGTTATTGCCTGTTGTAAGGAGAACAGGAACATGTTTGTGTTCCTCTCTGCACAGCCTCCGTTACGACTGCAGAAGCCTTGTTGTTTCAATGGCATCTCTGCCATGTGGCCGCATACTTGCAGCATAAGCTCAGCAGCACAGTGGAGAAATTGTTTTTATGTCTCAGAGATTCCTACTCGACCCACACACTAGGTCATTGACCAATGGGTGTGCTTATTTGTTATGTGTATGCACGGGGGTGTTTGTATTAGACATAATGAGTGTGTTGGATGTGGCAGAGTTTAAGCCGGGGATGGTATGTGTCTGTTTTTGATACCCTGAGCAGGGGGCCATTTAGTTTGCAAATGACCTAATTATTAGTCAATAAAAATACACACAAGTTTGCAACCACACAAGCAAACTCTCACACACAGTGGGTGACAAAAAACGAAACAGAGAGAGAAAAACTTTCAGGCTGAAACCACAAATCAACTGTGGCTTTTTTTAAAACTGTGTCTGCATATTAAAGTCCAATAACGGGTTCGATAATAATTGTCTTGCAGTCGTTCTCAAGCCTTTCACTCGGAAAAAATCCTCTGCTTTGAATTGAAAACTCTGTTGCTATTTCCGTTGTTTTTCCACTGCCATCACTTTAAACCTCCAGTATTTTCCCTCACTGGATTTGCTCCACTAACTCACAAGTCGCATGCTTGCATTTTATGTTTTTCCAAGTTGGCCATGGAGATATTTTGGGGACCGTTTTTTGTCCCTCTCTCTTTCTCTTACTCCATGTCATTTCCTTTTAATTGCTTTTCAAGAGATCCTTGTGGTACAAAAAATACTGTTTGAAGAGTTCCTGGCAACGGTCAGGTTGCTCGAGCCAAAAAACGGTTCCTTTAACCGCAAAATGAAAACAAAAAATAAAAGAAAGAGAGCACAGGAAAAGGGTTAGCTTGGTTTTTCGGTCTAATGCGACCACATTGATTTTGTTCATGCAACAGGTAGTATTTTGAGTATGTATGCACAGCAAGTGTATTTATTTCATCTCAATTGTTGCCTGTTACACTTTGACTGGCACAGCAGGTTTCTGGACAGTTGGAGCGCATGCTTGAAAGCGTGAACGTATGCATGCAAAAACAACCTTACCTTAATTTTATTTACTGGTAGGAGGGGTGTAGACTGAGTGGGAATGTTGAATCACACCCTCCTACAGTGAAACACGCAGCCAAACTGCTGCTGTAGCCAGCAGAAGTAGCTGTCAGTGATGTCAACTCTCCTGCTGGCTGTCAGGCAGAGCTTTCTAGATCTCCCTTGGGACACTTCTTATCACGGACAATCGTCTGCATGTGTCTTTTTTTGTCATGCAAATAAATGCTTCTGGTAACATCCTCCAAAAACCACCCGTGAATACATTTAGTGTACTTCCTGTTCCAAGTAATGCATATAGGGCATTTATTTATATCTAAAGTCTGCCCAGATATTTTGAAAGAAAAGTTTGTGATTGATTCCAGTGTCATATAACTGATGCAGCCTGAAATGCCACATCGAGTAAGTAAGCCAGTCAATGCACTGATCTGATACTAATGTTTACTAGTCGCCGAAAATATTAACTTGTATTCTCTTTTCAAAGATAGCAGACTAAACAGCATTAATATGTATTATGGCTGCCACTAGACAAAAAGACAAAATAATTAATCTGCTACTTTTATATTTAAAAATGTCTCTTCTCTCTTTGTGCGTACTTATTTAGTTCATATTTTTTATCATCATTGGTTTACAGTTTCTATGATCGTTGAAGGCAATGACAGACTGTTAGCAGACGCACATGTTAATCTGATTTACTCCGTACATATACTCAATTACTTCTTTCTTGTGTATGTGTCTCACAGACCACACAAGGAGTGCAGGTGAACTGTTTCCGGACTCTGGAGGACCTGGTGTTGGGGTACCAGCATCCCCACAAGGGTCTGGTCACTCCTCTGCTCTACGCTGTTCCCCGTGACACAGACGCCGGGGATGAGAGCTCAGGTAGGCCCGCCAGCTGTTAAATACATGTTTACAGAAACATTTGTCATGCAGATCTATCGACAAGGAAAAACGTGTACATATAGTTTTTTTACTATTATTTTTGTTACTGTTATTATTTATATTAGATTTTTTTTCTTTCCTTTTGCCATTTGCTATTGCCACCTTTACTTTTTACTCCGATTTTATTACTTTTTTATGACTTTTTTAACTTGCCCGTCTCTTGAGCTGCTGTAACAAGTAATCAATAAAAGCTTATCTTATCTTATCTTATCTTATGTCTCATGTATGCACAGATGATGAGAAGCCTCCGTCAGCTCCAGCCTCTGTCGGCACAGTGCCTTTCACAGGACCACCAGCGAAAGCAGCCCCTCATGCACCATTCCTGGATAAGTTGCAGGAGCTGAACACGTCCAGGTACGATCGTCTAGCTTCAATGTAAAACAGTCAGAAGCTGCCAGAAAATGTTGACTTCTTGAAGCTTATCTATGTTGCATGTACAGCTTTTCTTAACATATCTATATTATGCTTATTCTGGTGGATAATATGACATAGATTTGTACATGTGACTGTTTTTAGTTAGTGATTGTTTATAGACTTGAGCTGATTTGTAGCGTTACATTATTGTGAGCCATCTGTTCAGTTCAATACTATCAAGCATACAGAAAGCCACTTGTGAAACTATAACCGCTCTTTTTTTTGGCTTATTAATAAACAGTGTTGATGTTGTATCTGCTGCACGCTGAACCAAGTGTACTCTCATTTCTCTAATGTTTCTAAAATGTATCTCTTCTCGCAGAAACAGCTCGCACATTATAATACATTACAGTCAGACTTCTACCTGTTTTATCTCTTCCACAGTACTGCGGGCGAAGTGATTGGTTTACTCAATGACTACCTCTTCAGTGAGCTGCCTCTCGACATTGAGAATGTGCACAAAGGAGCAACAACTCTGTGCCACCTCAAGCGCACTCTGGGTACAGCCTGCCAAGGCCTAAACAGGTGAGCATGCAATTTGCTTTTATGTTAATTATATACCAGTAGAGAAAAGTATATGATGTACATTTCCTGCTTTCATATACAGTATATGTAAATAGCTGTATGGTGTTTAAATAAAGAAGTTGTGTTGATCTGATCTACAGTGAGATTGACCTGACTCTCTCAAGTCTGGAAACCCTGGCCAAGGTCTTCGACCACCCGAGCGGCTCTTTAACCAACACCAAGGCACAGGTACAATACAAATGCATTATGGTTCGCAAAGCTAAAGTTACATAAGGGATTACGGTGCATACTTATTCATAATACATCAGCTCATTGAGCCCTTCCCTCTTTTATTTTGGACCAAGGGTCCAGAGATGGAGATAGACAGCCTCCTCTGTAAGATTACAGCTTTGGTCAGCCTCCTCTCTTCACTAGAGAAAAAGGTACGTCAATGTCGTGTAAAAAAAAACTGCTATTGAGGAGTTTTAAAACTCAGATATTTCACAAAAAATTTATGATTAGATAGTAACACTGTAAATTCTCTGCTCCTGTAGGTATTAAAAGCCTTACAAGATGCCGTGACAAATCACAACCTGGCAGTGCAGCCTAACCCACCCCCTCCTGACCCAACACCCATCAATGTTACACCTGTCAAGAACCAAACCAGGCAGCTGCCAGTCCACTCCTTTCAGGTAAATTAAGTTATAACACAAACTGATGTGTGACATTGTAAACATATTAAATGTTGTGTTTTTCTTTGTGTGTGTTCAGGTGAAGATGGTGAGGTATGGCAGACAGACTGTCTCTGTGGACGTGGACACAGGAGTGCTGCTCTTTGACAGGAAGGCTGGTTCATTTGGTATAGAGAGGGTCTCACATGACAGAAGTAAGAACATATTTAGTGCCTGTGACAATTCTCTGGTCTGCAAATATATAATATAACTGTGTGTGTGTTTAATCAGTCCTTCAGATTGTTAAGTTCCAGAGCAGCCCGGCAAAAGTACGCATGGTGGTAGACAGCCACCACAACACACCGCGGGAGATGATGTTTGAGAGCGCACGGGTAAGGCAACATAATAAGCTTAGGTTTTTTTTTGCTTGTATTTTCTGCTTCCTTTCCCATAATTCAGTGACTCTTATCTCCTTCAGAAACGTGACGCCTTCTGCCAGCTCCTTCAGCTGATGAAAACCAGGCACTCTCAGCTGAGCGAACCTGACATGGTCTCCGTGTTTGTTGGCACCTGGAACATGGGTAAATGTGATGTCTGTCTATTTCACGAGACACTCTAACATGCCAAATTAGAGGTTCTTTGATTATTTATTGTGTCGTCTTGTGTACACAGGTGGTTCCCCTCCTCCTCGCAGCCTGCAGTCGTGGGTGACCTGCTGCGGTTTGGGGCACACCCCTGATGAGTTGACCGCCCTGCTCCCTCATGACATCTATGCTTTGGGGACTCAGGAAAACCCTCAGGGGGAGAGAGAATGGACAGAACAAGTCAAAGCAACCCTTCGCAGCTATACTCACATCGACTTCAAACAAGTAATTTTTGTCCAAAGACAGTTTTGATGCGATGAGTAGTCAAGTTGTTATCTTAAATGACACCATCGCTTCATTTTGCTGGTTTGTTTTGCAAACAGACAGCTGTTTCAGTGGCTGTGTGAACTGAACTGCAGCCCTACTTTAAAGTTAGGGGTCAAATCAACAGAGTAATCTGTAATTATGTGTACTTTGAGCGGTTGGAAACTGTTCTTGTCATCTACTGTAATGCAGCATATCTTCCTGCAGGTGGCAGTGCAGTCCCTCTGGAGTATGAGGCTGGCTGTGTTTGTGAAGCCGGAGCACGAGAGTCGAATTAGCCATGTGAACACGGCCAGTGTGAGGACTGGCTTAGGGAACACATTGGGTAGGCATTTAGATGTCACATAACAAGTACACCAAGCAAACAAACAAGAAAAATACCATAAAGAAGTACATAACACAGTTCACTAGTGCAGAATTAACAAGAACACAATGTTTATTTATCCACCTGGAGATTTAAGGTTGAGTATGTGTTGTTTCAGGTAACAAGGGGGCTGTTGGGGTCTCTTTCCTCTTCGGTGGAACATCTTTTGGGTTTGTTAACTGCCACCTGACCTCTGGAAGTGAGAAGGTCCTGAGGTACATTGAGTCAGTGTGTAAGAACAAGTGTATGTGCTCTTGTTTCTTTTTTACATGGTTTTAAAAGATTTATAATTGTTACTTGTATGTTATGTTCAGGAGGAACCAGAACTTTGTGGACATCCTCAGGCTGCTCTCTCTGGGAGACAAACAGCTCAGTGCCTTCGACATCAGCCTGCGCTTCAACCACCTCTTCTGGTGTGGAGACCTAAACTACAGACTCGACCTGGAAGTACAGGTCAGACGGACAGTTATTATTTCTCTATTATTCATTGCTTGTGTTTTGGTGTAGCTCCCTCAAAGCATTAGAAATTCCTAATAGAGGTATCCCAGACACTGATGTTACTGCCTCTCTCCGGTCCTCACTGACTGCAGGACATCCTGAAGCACGTCTCTAAGAGAGAGTTTGAGGAGCTCATGTGTGCGGACCAGCTGACCCGCGAGAGACACAAGAGGAAGGCCTTTCTCAATTTCAGTGAGTTATTTAACTGTATATGTACATTAATATGAAGGACAGAAGCTGCCAAAATCCAAAATAAATAAATAAATGATTAAATAGATGAACATTAAACGTTCCAAAAAATGTTAGAAATAATTGGAGACTTTGATTTATTGGTAAACTGTAACAATACATTTTGTGTGCTCTACCTTCTTCATTGTAAATAACCTCTGTATAAATTCTCCTGTTATTTATTTTTGTAATTATTGAAATGAAATGTATGTGTTTGTTTGCGTATTTAAATATTTTCATTTTATTTACAGTATACTTAATCTTTATTTTCCCCTTTAAATAATAATTTAATAATAATAATTAATAATTTCTGTATTTTTTACATACATTATAAATGAATAAGATAAAATATTATTTCAAATATACATAAATTAAGAAGCAAATGAAAATAAAAATATAAATGTATATGACATTTTTAACTTTGATTAATATATACATTTATTTGTTATATTACTTGGGTACATTTAAAGACATGTTAATTTAATGATCTCTTTATCTATTTATAATTTTGGCATTGTCTTTTCTCCATAATTAAATTATATTTGACAGTTAACAAACAAATAATGATGAAGAAGTAAATACTCCTTAGATATACTGACTTACCAGCAGTACCGTTGTTTACTCACTCTGTACTTTTTTTTCTTTGTGTCGTTTTTTTAGAGGAAGAGAAGATTGCTTTTCCTCCCACGTATCGGTATGAACGGGGCTCTAGAGACTGCTACCTGTGGCAAAAGTACAAGACTTCAGGAGTGAGTAATGTCCTGCTACACAAAAGAACCTGGGAACAACAGGATGATGAGTACAACTAAAAATCTGTGCAGGGGATGCACTCCCACAATAAAACAGGATTGTTCCACCACTTTGGTCCAGCCTGAAATATCTGAACAACTATTAGATGAAGTGCCATGCAAGCACCACTGTGGACTGTTTCTGGTTCCTGGTGAAGATGCATTGATTTAAATGTTGGTCAAGTGTGTTCTTATGTTTTTATTGAGGTACTGAGAGTTGCATTAATTGCTCTGTTAATATTCTTCACATAAAATGTACCTCTTAGAGTTAGTTTCATACTTATTATATGTATTACGAGCAGGTTTACTGTATATTCTATACTGATGCTAAATATATAATGCATTCTGTGCCAGTGTGGCACGACAGCAAAGAAAAGACCCTCAAAGCCTTCTATGTATACAGTTGACTCACGCCTTAAGATATCTTATGTGTAACTTAATCCTATTTAAGGGGTCTGTAGGGTTAGTTGACTTTGACAGCAGCTGCCATGGCCTCTAAATATAGGTTAAGTGTTACTCACAGTCTAAAAAAAGGAATGTCTGCCGTAACATGAAGGCACCATTCTCTGCGTACAATTTATCCGTCTGGAAAATTCGTTTTTTACTCAGACAAACGTACAATACATTGTTTTATACCTAAATGTGTCTCTGCAGGTGAGAGTTAATGTTCCATCATGGTGTGACAGGATTCTGTGGAAGTCCTACCCGGAGACGCACATCATCTGCACCGCATATGGTAAGATCTTAAATACTAAAATAGGAAACAAAGGAGCAGCGAAGAAAGGGCGGTGCTTAAGTCTAGACACAGCCATACATTTTGATGCAGCATTCTTAAATTAGATGTGTGTGGCTCGTTTTTTCCATTCGTACCACTATAAAATGAGAACAACCCTCAAAACGTATACGGTCAACCCTACATCCTGGTCTGTGGTCCAGATAGAAACACAGTCATTTCCTCTCGTTACAGCCCGAGCCTCTGTGTCAGGCTAACCTCAGCATACTTTCAGAATATAACAAACACTGAGTGGTAGCAAATCTGCCTTTTGACATAAAGACATCACTGATAATGATCCACATTTGTCTCTCGCCAGGTTGCACAGATGACATCTTCACGAGTGATCACTCACCTGTTTTTGCCACGTTTCAAGTGGGCGTGACATCACAGTTCTGCTCCAAAACAGGTGCTTTCATACTCTCTTTGGCACAAACAAATACAATATGACTCAACCCTTTTATGTGAACACTATTGTCATGCATTTGTTTTACACAGAACAAAACTCAAGCGTGGAGAAGGCCTGGATAGAGCTCGAAGGCATCGAGGCCATTGTGAAGACAGCAAGCAAGGCAAAGTTCTTCATTGAATTTCATTCCACTTGCCTTGAAGGTATGGAGTCACATCAAAGAGACATTTCATATGAAGCATTATGCAACACAGCGGCGGTACTTCATTCAGATCTTTCTCTGCAGAGACGAGGCGCTCAAGTGAGAATGACTCACAGAGCTGTGATGTTCCCGGGTTCCTCAAACTGGGCTGGTCTTACAAACAACTGCCAAAGGTCAGAGGCTCAGTCAACATGGAGGCTCAACGTTTTGTTAACACCAAATTATTAATTTGTGTTTTGTTTATTTCTGTTATAGCTTCTTCCAATAATGTCTGATATGGAGTATCTTCAGGATCAGCACCTGCTGTTGTCTGTGAAGTCATGTGATGGATTTGAGTCATACGGTTGGTCACAGAGCAAATAACTTTGTCTTATTAGCTTCTCCATACTTACTTCCATGTTGGTTGGTTACATGCCAATAAGTGCACTTCAGGTGACAGTTTATCCCAAAAATTCAAATGATTTGATTTAATTTTCTTACTTTTAAGTTGTATCTACCAATAAAGTCACTTTCTATTTCCAGATGACGTAACAAATGTGGAGGAATTTAAATATTTGGGTGTCACACTTGACCCAACTCTTGCTTTAAAAAGCATATTAAAAAGTTGTGTAACAAACTAAAATGTAATCTTGCAAATAATAGAAATATAAGAAACTCCCTGACAGTTGACGCATCAAGTACCTATTTAAATGCAATGATTCACTCACATTTTTCATACTGGCTCAGGCGGTTAAACCACTTGAAGACCACTCCCTTGAATCCTTGTATAAAAACACCCTCAAAATCTATGATAAAAAAAGACACATCAATATCATCACATAACTAATAACATGTACAAACTTTCAAACTCTCTTTCGTGTGTCAAAACAGTGGATACTCAGTCAGCAAACATGCCAACGTATTTCGAAACAAAATAAGTTCAAGGAAATCATTGCCGAGCATATCTGGATATATGCGTCGCTCTCTATTCTTTGTTGTGTTTCAGGGTGAAATGACTCATTGATCTAATAGATACTCTTCTAATAGGTGAATGCTGCGTGGCCCTGCGCTCCCTCGCTGGTGCATCCGAGCAGTTTGAGACCTTTCTGAGTCACCGTGGCGAGGAGATGGGCTCCATCAGAGGACGGGTCAGGATTCATGTGCCCAAAGACAGACGAGGGACGCGGGAGAAGACCTATGGTGGGTCAGACGGAACTGGTCCTCTCTTACCCTTTGCCTTGCTTGCACTATTACTTCCCACTTAACTTTCATTTCCACTGGCACTGCGTTCTTTGACTCTCCTGTGAGTCTCACATTGCTTCCTCTATTTGGTTCCTCAATGATCCCTGGCTTGGCTTTACACTTGTTGGTATCTATCGGCCGCTTCCTCTTTTGGCTCCTGAAATGACTGGCGCTGAGCAGATGCATCCTGAGACACTGAAACAAGGACAGATGAGTACTGGGTCACCAGGTCAGCGGTACAACGACACACACAAACAACACTATGATGTGTGATTCCAATTAAGCAATATCACACTTGATGTTGTGATGTTGTACTGAATATCATCACAGCCTCGTGCCAAATCATTGCAGTGCAGATGTTCGGTACAACATCCCGACCTCGAGCGTGATATTGCTTTTATACAACAGTTATACAAGCGGCAGATGGTAGTAAACAGTGATAATCAATTGTTTTTTGCTCCACCATCTCAACTAGTTCCACACTTAACTGAAACTGGACTTTAGTTGCTAAGCAACCCAAACATTCTCCTGCACTCTGTGTCTACAGGTGACCACAGATCAGCTGTTTTTTATCTCGTAGATTTATCTGTATGTTTTAATTTATTATCAACCAGTGAAGTAAGAGATGCTGTGTGATTCAGAGGCACCAGCTTGATTAATGTAGACACGCTCTGGGTGTGTCCGAAACCGCACACTATCATGCTAATCATATTAACCGCGTAAAATAAAGTATGTCATGCGTTCCCATCTCATAGTACGCAATTTTGTCCGGATGTACACTAGATCGGCCCGGATATTTGAGTATGAGACGGGAGCATAGGACGGGAGCTCACTGGTTGTACTCAACTGCCCCAAAATGCATTGCGGCTATTCAGCTTCTACTATGGCGGAGATGGACCGGAGATCAAACCGGACATAAGTAAACGATTAAGTCACGTGATACGGAGAAGACGGCTCTGAGTATGATGCGAACGGCATCCTAATAGTCAGGTTAGTAGGCAGTATGCAGTACATACTGTTTGAGTATGTAGTAGGCAGTACGTTAGTATGCGGTTTCGGACACAGCAACGGTCTGCTGTGATGTTAATTACCAGTATTCAGAACACCTGGCTGTGGTACACAGAGTGGTACATGGAGTGAAAAGTCCCAGTGATGTTGTACTCATACCGCCACTCATGGAATACCTGTTATCCAATCAGATTGTTTGGTCGGAAATTAACTGCTGTATAAACTGATATAACCTTTAGCCTACACGCCGCACACAGACTTTAAAGAAGTTTTGCTTACGAAATGCAGCGTTCACTTCATGTGTTTTCACTTTTCCAGATGTGTTCTGTTTTGAGAAAGATCCTGTGAGGGGACTCATGTCTACTGCATCCACCCGGGTCCAAGTACACAGGTGAGGAGCTCTTTATGTTTCTGGGCAATAGTGCAAACTCTCAAAAAACTTATTTTCTCAGCAATATATATCTTCTTTTGCAGAAGCAATATTTCTGGTAAATTCTTTTAAAGCTTATCAGAACATTATACCTGTTACATTTTTTAACCTAACCAAGCCCAGATAAACTTTTTTACTGTGAACTTTTATTTTGAAAAATAAATATCTTTACATATACACAGTATATATAACCTGAATTATATTGAAAATCTGTACTTGGATTTTCAATGCAAAGGTTCAACAATAAGAGTGTAAAGCAACGATTTCAAGCTTACATATTTCACATTTACTACATTGGTCAATCAAATACATTCAAGGGCATCCTCTTTGTAAAAGGAGACATGAAAGGCAGCTTTGTAAATTGTTTGGATGGAGGATAGGAGCTTTAATATCTTGTTTCAAAGTTATATAAAATCCTGTGTAGTGTCTTCTCAGTGGACAGAATTCAAGATGTGCTTACTTGTTGCAGGTCCTCGGCAGCTCCTCACAAACTCACTCCGAGCAGCTACACCAATCCAGCCTACTTCATCTTTGAGGGTGTGTCCGTGCCGCGCAGGGTGGAGGAGGCTCTCCCCCAGCGAAGGGACCCTCAGGTGATCTGGTCAGGAAATGAGGCCTTGCAGCTCCCAAAGATCTCAGGACGTCAGGGCTTTGACAGAAAACCCTGTCGCAGATCGGACTTTACAGAGATTGAAATTCCAGCTGTCCTTCCTCAGTACACTCCAACTAATGACCTGCATACACCCCAAACCAACTCCTCCTATCAGCTTTTCCCCACCAAGAACCCTTCTCCCATACCTCCACCCTCGAGTAACGCCATGTCACAGTACCAGGAACAGACGTCAAAACCCAGAGACAAATACCAAAGTAAAAAAACAGTTCAGGACTCCATCCTGCCCGAGAAGAACCTGAGGAACTTGTACATGAATCACTCAGCAATCATCAGGGAAAAGACCAGAAGGGATCAGCATCAGCTTCTCCCAGAAAGGACCAATCCTATACAGACAGCTAAGAAGCCCTCAGCTTTCCCCTACATCCCCACTCACTTAGCACACAGTAAAGTCACCGTTCCCTGGATTGTGGATCAGCAGCCTCCTGGACCTACAGGAGACAACTCCCTCACTGCTTTGCAAATCGCCAAGTCCCTCAGCGAAGTCGACTTCTTCCCCAGCGAACAGAGAGGCCCATCCATGCCCATCCAGAGGATAGGTTATAGAAACGGTCCCTCCATGCATGGAGAGAGAGGCTACAGCTGGGAGAAAGAGGTAGGACACCCATCTTAAAGACTTTATAAAAGACGTAGCTTCTGGTTGTCTGAGAAAAAAACTCTGTCTGATTTATCTCAAAACAGGTGTCTGTCCTCCAAGGTGCACCAGAGACGGTGCGGGAGCTTCTAAGCTGTCTCGGTCTTCAGAGATACACCCTGGGACTCAGCCTCAATGGCTGGGATGATCTGGATTATTTCAGGTAACATGATTTTGGATCACATGTCCCACACGCAGTATGAAAGGAGCAATTTGCCCCTGGAGAAAGCCACTGTCAGTCAAAGCTGGTGTTGTCTGTAATCGATAGAAGCAATAGTATTTGATATTGCTGCCATAGCTGTCGAGAAAGTTGTACAAGCAGCTCGTGGTTTTGCCCATTCTACATTCCTACAACACCCAGCGTGCATTGTGCCCCTCCCCCCTCCTGTGCAGTCTATTATGTTAAACCTGGCGATTTTGAACGAGACATGACAAGTTATAAATGTGGAGTGTCTGGGAGGGAAAACAGGAGAGCAGGCAGCGTGTGTGTTTTTGTTTGTATGTGTTTTATTCAACACTGCAGACATCGGAGGCAAGCGTCCTAGATTGAGGAAGTGTAGTTTAGCGTGCTCCCTGGCCTCCGCCAGACTACGTAAAAAGCATCATCTGGCGGAGGTTTTCCAGGGCCCATTGGAGAAGCAGATAGCGTCCTCCAAAGGCACAGAGCAAAATTGCATTTTTTTTCGTACCAAAATGGCATTAGCTCCCCATAATTGCATGATAGGACCGAGGTTGAAAATCTGCGAACTGGCCCTTTAAGATAGAGATGAGATACCAACACCGATCTACCTAATGCACCTAAACACACTCCTAATTTTGACTTTATACTTTGATTAGATGCTGTTGTTGTGTTGTTGTTGTGCAGAACACTTCTATACAGTTTTTCTTCAGCCAGTATCCAACAGTCGCTACAGGCCATTTACGAATTCTTCCCCACTGCAACCTGATGGTTTCTGACAGATAACTAATGGATCAACTTAAAGAAAGCTCCATTCCTTGCAGCAAGCTGTAACATGAACATGCACACAACCCAGCATTATTTTGGCACCAATGTGCTCCTTCTTTTCCCAAACATGTTGCTCAGTTTCCAAACACTCTTTGATGCAGGTAAAATACCAGAATCCACAAACCAGACTGAAAAATATATCGGACATGATATGAGAAACTGGAACCCCCTCTGTTACTTGAGTAATGTGTTATTTCATTCGTCATGTTAGCAAGGTTTGTTTTTAAAAGAAAGCCTTGGTGTTTACAAGACAGCAGCCTCTCGGACGTGTGTCTGAGTTTTGAAGGCCTGATCAAATTACTAGCAGGCATGTGACAGTCATGCCAAGATCTGAGTGAGTTAACTGAGCCTGACTGTCAGGTTAGCAGTGAGAACCTCTCTGGGGCATAAATGCTGAAATAAGTGAGTCATTTTGTGTTGATATGATGCAGAGACAAGACTTAAGTAATATTAATATGACACATTTTGACACTCTCTCTACAGTGGTGTCACTGAGGAGGATCTACGCGCTGCAGGAGTGACAAACCCTTCACACAGACGCAGGATCCTGGAGAACCTGCCCAGGAACTGGAACTGACATACAGAGATGATAGACATCGATGGTACGATCCTTTGTAGTCCAACTTACTCGCTTAATCACAACTGGAAGAATAATTGAGCTGAAATCTGAAAGAAGGACCGAGATCAGTGACATCAGCTGGACATCCCCACAGCCCTGCCATCTTTTCGATTACTTGATCAATACTGTAACAATAGTTTGTCCGAGTCCACAAAGAACACAGGAAGTACTTGTTGCACAGTCTGCTTCATTCATCCGTGCAAATATTGATTATCATATCAAGGTCTCATTGATTTTTGTTATAAATGAATTTTAAAGTTTCCAGTGTTCACTCAAGACTGGTGTTCACCATTCGCCTTCATCCCTGCCACCGTGTGCCCTCCATTACTCTGCTATCATTGAGCCTGGACCTGAGCTTGTAAAAGCCCTCTATTAAACCCATGGAGCATAAAATCTATAACTGTACATATCTACTGGAACACTTTACTATCTGTAAATCTGTACAGAAGGACCTGTCGCATCTCTTTTGTTTACTGTCTCATACTGTTGCTATCAAGTCACTTAATCAACTATGTCCACTGTGCGCGTTTTATGCAGCCTTTGTAAAGTAAAGAGCGTAAAGCGACTCTTGACTGTCACTAAGCAATCTGAGGTCGTATTTTATGCTGCCGAGGAAACGGATAGGAGCTTCCTCAAACCTGTTCCAATTCACTACTCAAATCACATCATCACACTTGTATCATGTAGAACTAAATTGTGGTCTAATTATTAGGGGTGACTTCAGTGAAACAGGCTGCACAAGTGACTAAATACACTTAGAAAGAAGTACAGCTATATTTTACAAAAATGTCATTCATGGAGCAAAAGAATAATGCTTCTCTTTACTTGACAATCAATCATGCAGCTATGTTTACCAGCTAGGCTTAGCCAAACATCATAGTCTTCATGTTACAACAGGTATAAAGGTATATTTAGTATTTGCTCTCCTTGTATTTTTGTTGAAATTACTGTGGTTTACAGAGGTTCTTGAAAAGTGCATAAAGAATATTACCTTAGTCTGGATGGCAAGAAGCTCTACTTTTCTGACCTTATAAAAATTACACTGATTATATCTGTGATTGACTTAAATGAAGGCTGGGTCCATGAACAAACATGTGAGAGCTGTATTTACGAGCTCAGCTAAATAATAGAGCAAAGCAGAAAGGCATTACGCAACTGTGAATCCTTTCCTAAAATAACCTGCAAATATTCTCCTGTGAGTGTTGTTGCTTCAGCCTTCAGTTGGGGTTGTTACTTATTAAGGCACGGCCAAACACATCGCCCTTGTCTTTAGACAGCAGCGACAGCAGGTCAGTGACCACTGAGTCACTGCGATACACACACTGTACTGAGATCATCACCTGCTCGAAATGTTTGGCAACGTGAAAATCAGGAAGGAAGGAAAAGGGTGGAAAGTATTTAATGTTTCCTTTTAAAACTCACATGTTTGAATAAATAGAGGATTGGATCGACATAGTTTTATACAGCAACATGTTTTAGTAACTGATTATTGAGCTATGCTTAAGATATGTAGACATGGTAAAGTTTACAGATCAGTTGAGACATGGTTTAGACAAAATAGTGACAAAATCACGCAGTATGTGTAAGTATGCATCTCTAGTATGCAAAATCTGCACGTACATCCTTCTGCACAGTGAAGCTCAAACATCCATGCAAAGTCGCTTATGAACCAATCTATCATGAATTGATGAAAGTAACTCTCTTTGTATGTCGAAACTTTCCATCTGTGAGGTGTTGTATAAACCGGTGGTCGCTTTGAACGGGTTTCTGATGAAGAACATGCTTTGTCAGTGGCCCACTCACATTCCAGACATCTGAACCACAGAAACACACGAGCACACACACACGCATGCAAACACACAGACGCACATATCGGGAAGGGGTTGAAAGGGTCTGGATTTTCCATTAGTGAGGGATTTGTTTTTACCTTGAGTGAAACAAATATCCGGATTTAAACTGCTTTAGATACGTATTGAGCATTTGAAAACAAGAAAAACCGAAGGACTGTCCTCCTCTGTGAAGTTCCACTGTAGTACCAGAAAACATAACGTAACAAGTAGACCTAGATGTACGCTCTCTCTCTGAGTCATACTTTCTTCACTAGTATCCATCTCACTGAAGACCGTAAATGTGAAACTTGAAACCAAAATGTGTTCATAAACTTTGGGTGGATGTGATCTTGCTTGTGACTCGATCAATCAAACTTTATGTTTCAGTAACTTATTAAGGGACAGCCTCATCTAAACCCAGTTTATAATCTGTCTCTGACAACGGCATTGGTCATCCTACCTGCCTTTATTTCTTTATGATCAGACTTATCATTCCACACCTTGTCATGGGAATCTTAGCGAAAAGCCTGGGATGACAAAGATTAGAGAGGAGATTAACTAGATGGCTCCACACAGCTCCAGAGAGCAAATGTTGCGTTTTATGACTCTTATACACAGATTGTACAGCTGTGCAAATATTAACTTCTGTGACATTACTGTATTGACTGATCTTAAGTGTTGTCATGAAACTGAGACACATGGTGGTAGACTTTTATTCACATCACATTCACCTAAAGGAAATTCTAGTTTAGGGATAGAACAATGGAGCACTGCGTTTAAAATGTTCTTCCAGTACGGAGGTAGTAGGAGCAAAATCTTCTGTGATATCAAAAGTAAAAGAATTCATAGTTAACAGCTGTTAACTAGAGTGCTGCCTCTTCATATATGGTGTTAACATGTAAGCAGTATTTTAAGCCGTTGTGGTCCAGACATTGCTGAGTCTTACAAGTTAATATGCTTACATATTATTGCATTTAAGTCATTAGTTTACAAAGTAGACAATACATTATATTTATAAGGATAATATTTCACTACAAAATGGAGTAGCGTAAAAGAATCAAAGAATGATCTGCACTGACCTAAATCCACAGTGACATTTAAAAGAAATAGGCTAATTGGTTAGCTTATCAGTCAACTTTTCTGGAAGTATGGAGATTTATTAGATGATGCCACATGGGGAAGATGCCACTAATTTTCTGTAAATGCTCTTCAGTAGCAGTTTCACATTCACTAAGTTGTCAGTGACCACTGAAGACTTTTTTGACGGCAGTTTCGTCCACTCAGCACCCTGACTTCCCATTTCAGCCTTCTAGAAAAGAAGCCTGTCGCCTGCTCCCCATGTGTCCTTCGCTCTGTGTTGATGACTCTGTTTGCAGCGATGCCGTCATGGTCTCCTACACGACTTTCACCGAACAAAAAACACATTTAGTGCGTTTCTAATGTGCGCCGGCTGGACGGCTCGGGGGGCGAACAAGAGGAAGCTGGCTGAGGGTAACAGCTACTGGACATCGGACAGAAAAGTTTAACTGGTGAAATTTGACGACTTGTTTCTCTGTGGCGCTCGGAGCAACACCCGCGTGAGACCAGCACGTCTGTAGGATCTCTGTTGGGGTGAGTAGCGATAACTGGGTTCTTAAAGTGAGACTGGAAAACCTCGACCAGGTCTAACGTTGTTTAACACATGTTGAGAAACACGGGGCAGATGTGGTTAGACAGTTCATTTTCGTGGAAACACTTAAAACTTTACCGACCGTAGTGGAAAAAAAACAAGTGCATGTTCTCATGTGCTGCGTTCAAGTACAATTTAGAGGTGCTCGCACTTTAATATTCACACTTTATACCTCCACATTTACACGTCTGAAACATTTTACTCTACATTTTTTTAAGAGCAAGTTGCTTACTGTGTAGCACATTACTAAGTAGTAAATGAAGCAGTAAAATAGCTCCAGACTAACCACATACAAAATTAAATTAGCATAAATGCATCTTAAATTATAACTCACTTATATGATTTACATAGTGTTGTAATAACACCCTAAGGGTAGCCATTCTGCAATGATTACCAACTTTTTGTAAGTACATTTTTTTGATAATACTATGGTCAAGTAGAAATGTAAGTTACTCACTCAGTAGTTTTGCACTGCAACTTTATGACTTTATATTTTATAAAATGATCTGAACTCTTCTTACACCATTGTAAAACAAAGGCTACAAAAAATGTGACTCATTCTTGAATAATTGTAAACCAACAACTATTATTTCATTAAAAAACTGATAATTAGTATCTTGATTAATAATTTGTCCTGTAATTTGCAAGAAAGTAGCGAAGAACACCCACCAAAATTCCTAAGATCCAAAGGTGCCATCTTCATGTCCAACAAGTATTACAAACCCCAAAGACAACCAGAGACTGGATGATATTACTGCTTGAAAAACAAAGTTTCAGATGAATTTTCTGTCAATCGTCTAACCTCTTTGGTTTTAACATGTTTATTTCTTTGTTTTCCTGTTTTGAAGGTTCGATCATCTGCTGGCTTGAGACTGAGAAGTTGCTTCACCATGGAGATGGTCCTCCGCAGCCCTGGCTCACCCAACCAGCCAACGACGTTCATCTCCATCTTCAACTCGAGCTGTCGCTTTGATGAGGAGTTCAAATACATCCTGCTGCCTGTGTCCTACAGTCTGGTGTTTGTGGTCGGCTTTGTACTCAACGCTGCCGCTCTGTGGCTCTTCTTAAAGATGCGTCCGTGGAACACGAGCACAGTGTTTATGTTCCACCTCGCCCTGTCTGACTTCTTGTACGTCCTCTCCCTGCCCACCCTCATCTACTACTACGCCAACCGCAGCCACTGGCCCTTTGGAGTGGTTGCCTGCAAAACAGTGCGCTTCCTCTTCTATGCAAACCTCTACTGCAGCATCCTCCTCCTCACCTGCATCAGCGTGCACCGCTACCTGGGCATCTGCCACCCCATCAAGGCACTGACCCTGGTCAAGTCCCGCCATGCCCACCTGGTGTGTGGCATGGTGTGGGCGGTGGTGACCGTCTGCCTGGTGCCCAAACTCATCTTCGTCACCACCTCCAGGAGGGACAACGACACACTCTGCCATGACACCACCAGCCAGGCGGCCTTTCAGGAGTATGTGAACTACAGCTCTGTCGTCATGGTGCTCCTGTTTGGCGTCCCTTTCCTGGTCATCGTGGTGTGTTACTGCCTGATGGCGCGGAAGCTCTGTCGGCCCAGACAAGGACTATCTGCGGGCCAGAAGGGCACCGCCTCACATCAGAAATCCATCAAGCTCATCATTGTTGTTTTGGTGGTGTTCGCCATCAGCTTCGTCCCGTTTCACATCACACGGACGCTCTACTACACCTCCCGCGTGTTAGATCTCAACTGTGACTTCCTCAACATTGTCAACTTTACTTACAAGATCACCAGGCCGCTGGCGAGCATCAACAGCTGCATCGACCCAATTCTGTACTTCCTGGCCGGGGATCACTACCGGTCCAAAATGATGTCTGTACTGACTGGAAAAAGACGGACAACAAGCAGCCAGATACCTGAACCGGCGCAAACACAGCCGAACAACAACCACGGCATCGCTCTGGTTTACAAGAACTCAGCCGTTAAAGACAGCGGAGCGATCGAGAGATAGCGGGAAAAGTATTGAACATGTATTGACAATTTGTGCTTCAGGCTAAGCTAATATTTCTAATACAGGAGGAAGAACCTTTTTTATATACTTAGAGGTGTTGAAGAGAATCAGTTTACTGTAACATTTACTTACAGTTTATTCCTCTACTCCATTAAATCTCTGTGATGCCTGTGTTTAATAGGCCCGTGTGATGGCCCTCACTTTCTTTCAGGCATGATTTTAGACACAAAACTGTGTCTCTGCAGAGATAAAGTTGTGATTTCAAATTATGGGAACGGCAGCTGGGTCACTTCACTGACACTGGAGGCCACTAACTGGTGCATTATAGTAAATGCTGGATGATTTGGTGTGTGAATCATTGCCATCCTGGGTAAGGAGATAGGCTTGTTGCCTCAGTAATGAAGCAATCTTTTCTGTTATATCAATGTTTCTGTGTTGCCCAGAAACTGCAGCTCCTGGCTCCAGCTGTTTTTGTCCTTCAATTCTCACAGCTGTCTTTTGCTCCACTCTGGAGGGAAACAGAGAGACTGATCAGGAGGAGGCAGATCTTTTCAAACCACCCACGCCTCATTAGAGGAAAAAGGGATTTTCCTTTTTACCCTTTTACCTTTGGGACTGATACGTGGAATTTAAAAGCCTTTTTTCTATCAGTTATCTAGGCCGAACTCGGTGATAGTATTTCAGGATTTGAAAGCAGTGTTGGAAAGTTTGACTTACTGCTACAGAGATGTTTTTGTAATTACAGTCTTATATGTATTATACAGTGGCTGTGTGAGTTACTGATGTTTACTGTGTGTCATGTTGACCTGCGTGAAATCTCCTACAGTATAATATCCTTAACATCTAACTCTGTCTATGCATCCATGGTTGTAGGATTCTTCTGTAAACCGCGTTTGAAGTGAAACTGAAACTAACTCCACCTGCTGTGACCTAAATACAGTAGGTACAGTACAGCTGATGTTTCGGAAGTGAAAACAGAGTCACTATAGGACATGATGGATAAAACAAAAACACCACACAGAATGAAAAACAGATCTTTAGTTCAACAAAATGATGCTGGCACCATAGCAGCATTGTTATTGTTCCTCGGATTAGGTCTGATGTCTTGTGCATCACATTATAACATAAGCCAAACATACATTGTAATAAACATTTTTAGATGACACTGTGATGAGTTATAACCAACAGCCCCGAGCAAGTCGGTTAAAGAGGTGAAACTTCATGTCATTAAATATATATAAAGCTGGTGAGAATAATCTTGCTTATTTAAACTTGGAAAAGTTAAAGTAAGTATGGAAATTTAATTTAACTCAAGTTTAGAATTCAGAATGATGAACATGTGGGAATTAGCAAATTTCTCCACCAATAATGATAATAATGATAAGTCTAAATGTCAATACTGTTTGGAAATATGTCTCAATATTGTATGTAGGCTACTATTAATTCATTATAAGTACCGTCAGTCATTCTCAGATGTTCTAGAAACTCAACAGAGTGCCTCTAATAACTCTTAACATTAAGTTTTATCAGCAGGTTAATTATTCATTATAATGTAAACCTTGTACTTCATATTCCATGTAAAACACGTGAAGGTGACCTGAAAGAAAGCAGCTAATTACATCTTTAAATACTCACATTAATCTGATGAAGGTTTCAGTCTGTTTGCTAAGAAAACAGTGCAGCTGATTGTGAATGTAGCTTCTTTACTGCTGCGCGTGAGCGCCCCCCTGTGGCCTGATTCTGACAGGAAGTTGAACTCAGCAGGTTTGGAGGGAACAGCTTCTCAGCTGGGTGCCCAAAGTTAACAGATAAAGTAACTAAATGCATGCATATTTCAAAAAAGTGTTGTGATTTTTGAATATAATTGAATAAACGGTGTTATTGCAGCATGATTTGGCGTTTTTCGGCCCTCTCGTTGTCTAACAGACACCGAAGGAGGCCAGAGGAAGGTAGTCTACAAATGCCCTAGAAACACGGTAAGATGATCAGGATGTCCAACCTTAAAATGTGCTTAAAACACTCTCTTTGTGTGATTGTTAAATGTTTCATGTATCTACGTGAATTAAAACCCAAACTTGTATCTACGGGAGAGCACAGACATTTCCCTACCTGGCTAGGGTTGCAACCTGCTCCAGGTGAAGCTAACTTTCATTTAAACCACGTGTTCTGCCTTTATGTGTGTCTCATCATATCACAAGCTGGTTCAGTCTACTTGTTAACAAGTAGGCTGTGACTTTGGAAATTGAACCCAGCTGTAAACAGTGCAGATGAGGTTTAAAATGTGGGTCAAACCTTTTTTATGGCACAGAAAAACTTTGAAATGTTAGATCAAACTGTGCATTGTTTGTTCCTACAGTCCAGAGTATTTGAGGGAAATAGAAACTAATTGACGTACTTTGGCTGCATGTTTTGTGTTGCACTGAATTAAGAGCCACATAGCTTCGTGAAACAGCTAAATACCACTTAGATATACTTCAGACGTTTGACCTTCAAGCTAAGAAGAGGCGAATTTCTTTGGTTTCTTTTGTGTTATTATTATTATTATTTTTACCTGCCTGCGATAAAATAATGGAAAATTATGTCAGACAGAGAATAGACATAATTATCTTCCCCATGTAAATGTTATAATAACTACATCGTGTTAAACGTACAGAGAAATATACTCTTGAAGTGAATTATACAACATTTTAAATATTGATTATGACCAGAGTAACTTGTACCTTTTGGTACGGAGATATGTGTGCTTTTATTTTGCGACGCATATTTCATGTAAGTTTTAAGATAACAAGATAACTTATAATTGGCTGTGGTAATGTTAGGGGGCGTTTCCTTTGTTGGTATAGTTAGAAAAAGTTAAAGGTAAGGAGGGCCCCACCCCGCGCCTGTAAGACAGCACTACGGGTAATTTCGCCCTTTTGATAAACTAATTGATAAAGCGCTCCAGCAGGCTAATGTGTCGGTACGGGGGAAACGCTTTGTAATGTTGACTGATGTTTACGAAAGAAAACGCGACTGGTGGTTTATTTATGTTTAATTCGGTGCTATTCGATCTTTAACTTATAAATAAAAATATGCAGTTATCACATTCATAGTGAGAAATGAATGAATAAATAAATGATTTTCAAACAATGCCCAGCCAACCATTTAAATAAAAGAAAATAACGAATTAACCTGTGTTAAAGGCTAAAAACAAATCACTCAATTAATTAGCCTTAATTGAGCCTAAATAACGTCACTTCAAGTCATATTAAAAGATACCAAAGGAATGCAAAGTCTAAGTCAGATCCTATATTATATTCATTCTCTAAACATTCTCAGTTGCACTCGTTTTATTAAAAGAAGAAAGAAAGAAGCAAACTAAATTTAATTAAACTTCATCGACCGAGATAAATGATTTTATTTGACAGTCGCTGCTGTGTCACTGACCTCATTATTTGATTGGTTTATTTGGATTTGTGTGCGTCTCGATTTTCCAGTTTTACTTGAATAGGTTGCAGGATATTTCCCTCGTTATAATCGACCATCGTGCACACAGCTAGGGTGAATAAAACACTTGAAGTCCTCGCGCGGTGAGGATGTGAGTCTGTGCTCAAGGACACTGTGGACAGAGAGTGCAATCAATGATCGGATTTAAGACGTTCAGAGGAGAGAAGCACTTTTAAAAAAAAGAAAATCTTTTCTTAAAGAAATATAGAAAAATAACCTCACCGAGGGGCGAGTTTCAGACATGTTTCAGACAGTCTATTCAGCTCCAAACATCCATCATTAGGCTATTAAATGTGACAAAAGTCTAAAACTACTGACTTTTATTTTGAAAAGCTTTCCGTCACCTTAAACTCTTGCAGCTTGCACTTAAATGACTCCATCATGGGTTGATATTTGCGGTTTTACAGTGCAGGGCTGAGGCTTTAAAATGTTCAAACATCCCAAAATAATAATAATAACAGCAACAGCTGACTGTAATTAGCTGCAAATCTATTTTAGTCTGTTCAAAACCTTATTTTTAGAGTTGTTTAATCCAAAAGAATGAAGCAGGTCGTGTCAGAGAAAATGTTATGATTATCATCTCGCAGCATGTCAACAACCTGAGAAAAGTCAAGGAAAATATCATCTTAAACCTCCCTATCATTAAAGAACTGAGATGTACAGTGCAGAAGTGTAGAAACAGTTACTTTCGATTAAAGCTAATATTCCTGTTATCGTGTATTGATTGTGAGATGTACACCCACGCCTCGGCCTAAAGTGATGCATTTGTTGAGCCTTGAACATTTTTTTTTTCCCCTGTGTTTTTCTCTTGTTTGGCAAATTATCAGGCAGAGACGGGGGATCTCAAGGACGGCGTGGACTTCAATTTAATCGAAGAGGCTGAGAGTGGAGTGGAAGAGTGACACACGGAGGAGAGAAGTTCATTATTCTGCTGAAAAGGAAACCAATGGCTTTCACTGTCGCCATGGCAACCGGCCTTTCTCTCCCCGTCAGACCTATGATAAGGTACTTCACAGCATTAAGCACAATTATCGCAAGGTAAAAAGGGGAAATATTGCTTTCCAATGCTAATAGATGTTAGATATTGATTGGCGTGGCGCTTCGTATAGAAGTGTGCCCCGGCGGTTTCACCTGCACGACTCTCTGCAACCTTTTAATGAAATCTGATGGAGGCGATGTTGGATATAGGCCTTTTTTATGGCACTGTAGCTTCTCTGCATCTTTACTTTTGTATCAGAAAAAACACTTTACTTGTGTCAGCAAGTAGATGAAGATAAATTCAGCGGTGAAAAATGGAGATTAAGCCAGAAAATTGCAAAAAAAAACAAGATGGGATTCTTTTTTTTTTAACGGGGAAAAATTGTGAATGAGTGCATGTTTTTTTTCCGGTGCCTTTGTTGCAAAAAGTCTCATAACATAAATACTAAACACCGGCTGCTTCCCGTCATTAGCATGCCATTCTGTTGTCAAGTGACCCTGCTCGCACTCTCGCACAATGGCGGGTCGGCCTTGGCAGCAGCGAGGTCAGCGCCAAGCACAAGTCCAGGCCGTGGGGGGTGTTTGGTTGGATGGTGGCAGCCTGCGATGTTGGTGAGAGGATGGAGGATTAGCATAGTGGAAAAGCATGGGAGCTAGTGTGTGTGAGGAGGGATAGGGGAGGTGGGGGGCAAATTGTTTTAACCCCTATTACAGCAACTGCACGGCGCTTCTCTTATCTAGGCGGCTGCAGCCACTCATTAATATTCCGTACATATGGCACTGCTTTCTGTATCATTGTCTATTAATGGGAGGGATAATCGCTCATTCAATTATCAGGCAGTCAGCAAAAGACCAACCGCGCCTGCACACCCCCTGGTTCACACTGTGGCACGGCCCAAAACAGAGGTGTGCCAGCGAGAAGGTGAGAGCGATAGCGGGGATTACAACATATTAGCTACTTTAATAAATCACACGGCGGGAATAATGTGAAGCAAATAAGGGATCTGTTGGCGAACAAGAAACACGCCTGAACTTTGGAGCAACAAAGCAGAACATGGCCGCGTCTTAAACTTTCTTCCTGTCCACTCTCGCGCACATCACTGCCACGGCCGTGATCCGTGTGACACTTTCAGAGATGCTTTTAAACGCTGACCTTTGTGGGGATGACCTATCGCTTTGATAGCCCCGTGATAGACTCTGACATCTGTGCAGAATAAAGCTTGACCCTGATGTCTGCAGGGCCAAAGATCTGTGGAGTGATCAAATGTAGCCTTCATCCCTGTTGATCTGTGCTTTGTGGCCCCAGGACCCGCCGCTGCCTGTCCCCCTGCTGCCGGGGCCACGGCCTGGATATGAGGGGGTTACTGATAATAGTGTGACCTCTGGCTCTTGCGACCTGAAGGGGCCTTGTTGAGTCAACACGCACGCACAGAAAGAGGAGAGAGGGAGAGTTGGAGGAAGGTTGTTAAGTTATCCAGAGTTTCCTCAGGAGGTGGAGCAGGAGATGTGGAGTGCAGAGCTGTTGCAGGCGGGGGTGTTTGGAGGAGGAGGGGGGGGGTGTGAACAAGATAGGAGGTGAAATGTTAACAAAATCTTATAAAATCCGTAGTTTGATAAATTTTCGCATCCTGAATGAACCGAAGGCGGCTGTGGCTGTGGTGGAGGGCCTTTGTTGGAGGTCCCATTTTCTCTGGCGGAGCAGCACGCTCACAGGGTCAGCGAAGTTACGAAAGTAATTAAAGCTCGGTGATTCACCGCCTGCTGCAGAGAAAAGAAAGCAAGCTGTCATTCTGATTTAGAAAAATAAATTACAATTTTAATAATGGGGGAGGATGGGGGTGCGAGAACGTCTCGAGCCTCGGTGGGCTGGGGGGGGAGGCGGGGGTGGGCATGTTGGGTGGGAGGAGGGGTCGAGGGGGTTGCTGGCTGCCTACTTATCAATAGTTGCAATTTTTTTTGAAACCGCATCGGTAGTACATTGCGAGAGCACAAGTGCCCTTAAAAAAAGAAAACCCTGGAACATTAACATACTGATTTCATGCGCATGGCAAAGGGCCTGAGCCAATATCAGAGAGGACTCAGCACTCCTATTGTCTGCTGGGACTCTGGTCCCCTCTGATATGAAAATTCAATTATTTTATAACTAGATCTGGCGCTGCGTTTTGACAGTCGACAGTAGCGCCTTGCCAGCTGCATCAGTGTGGGGGACCAGAGGCTCCTGATAGCGAGAGGGAGGCCCTTTCAGACATTGACATGTTTTTGGGGGACAAGATTGCCTAAATGTGTTGCATTTAGGGCCTGAAAGTTAATCTAATGCACCACCATTATCTCACTCAGGTAATTCCAATACCATCCTCAATCTATGTTTACGCTCTCGCACGCAGCCGCATACTCGCACAGCCATTCATTCATGGGCACTTTGAATCTGATTCCCAGGCTTTCTGCATCCAAACAGGTAATGTATTTATTTATTTCTCAGCCGGGCTGGAAACTATATAAAATCCAACTTGTTTTCTGAGAGACGTCAGCAGTTTCTAGGTTGTAATTCTGTGGGAAGACACACAAGAAAACACCCAGTACAATGTGCAAATCTCTTTTTAAAGAAGAGTTTTTTAAAGTACTTTTATACTTTAGCATTGCTGCGTACAAATAGTATATACATATAATATTTACATACTGAGGTATCTACACCTCTCCCACAATTTCTCACAAATGTTTGCTTAAAAAAAGAGAAAATATCACTTTCTGTAAGTGTCTTAATCTAATATTCTTGTAAATGTAAATATTGTCCTTCATGTTAAAGTTTCATTAGAACTTTTTCTCTGGTTTTGTTCACTTCGTTCATTAAAAATGGCCACCTTTTCCTCTTATTCCTCGCAAATATCTTTGCCTAAAAATAAAGAATATAATTATCTTTAGTGTAAAGATTTTATGATCTTATATATTTCCAAAATTAAAAGAGTCTCCTCCATCTTACCATTTCATTAGCACAGACACTGAACTTTTCCGATGTGCGTTTCCACACAGACACATACCCCGGCCTACTTTCCCAGTTTACGGGGCGGATCCTTTCATTACCTCTGCGGCTCATTGTGCGCGTCCTGAGGGGGGGGGGGGGTCTGTTAAGATTAGGGAACAGGAAGCAGCCCCCCCGGTAAGGCCCTCTCTACTCAGACCCCACTGTGTTTCTCTTATTAACCCAGCCTGGGAGAAGACGTACCTGCCTCCCCTCATTAGAGGCGCGCTGGAGTACGCGCTCAGCCCGCAGAAGAATGGAGCATTAATTAGTATTCTCTGCAGGGGGAACTGCCATTAGCACTTAATTAGCAGTAAGAGTACCATTCAGTGAGGCGGCCAGTTAGTGTCGAACACAATATGTTCTGTGTCTTTTCCCTGTGTGTCATGGTAAAACGCTGATGAAAGACTGTGCTGTTTGTGCGGCTTTTGAATGCAGGTTCTGTATATTTTTGGTGAATTAGGATATTTTTCTATTTTTACGCCCCTTTTCAGACTAAATCTTGCAATCTTTCTGGCTTATTTCTGCAGCTTTTTAGCTGCATGCATTGCACAAATCTAAAACCTCATTTTAAAACAAGTTGATACTTCTTAGAGGGTTCATCTTCTCTGATAAATTAGATTTTATTTTGATAGAAACTGCTCTTACAGTGCAGTGAAACCCTGTGTTCTCAGTCAGCACGCCTCTGTCCCAAGATTTCCCTGTGCTGCCCTCTCGCTACTGTTGACCTCCATGAGGGCAAACTCTGTATCCTCACCCGCCTGCACGCCTCGACCCGGGGTGGTAAAGTGGGCGATTTGGTGGGTGATGAGGTCAACTCTCCCTCGTTGGTCCAGGGGAAGTCCCTTTGATCCGCTGAGTAGGCATTCTTCTCTCTTTTCTCTGTGTTCTCTGTCCAGCACCGTCACCACCGAGCAGGACAAGGGAGGCTGTTAACCCACCTCGGCCCGCTCCTCGGCCCTGCACTCGCACTACTCACCCCTCCTCCTGCCCCATCCAGCAGCTTTTTGGAGGCTCCGGCAGGATGGATGGCGGCGGTGGTACCTTTCACTTCCCGAAATCTGAGAGGCGGAGAGCTGTCATTTGCCAATTTGGCCTGAATGGGGCGGACGGCGGATTGAATGTCGTTTTCCCACCAGGCTGCGCCATCCAGACCAGCAGGGGAGGGAGGGGGACACAGGGAGCGGGGTGTAATGCTAGAGTAAAATTAGAGCTTTGATGGCAGCTAATAGTGTGTGATGGGTGGTGCTGACGTGGGTTTCCAGTAAAGACGCCACAGGTTCCCTCTCTCTCTCTCTCTCTCTCTCTCTCTCTCTCTGTCTTGCAGCCAAACGCTGACACACCTACAAGATTATACGGGCTCGGCCTTCTCTCTCGGAGCTGTTATTTCTCCCTGAATGTAATTATACGGCTCCAACTCCAAACCTGCCTGACTCAAAGGTCTCTCTCTCTCACAGACGTGCACACACAAAAAGACCGGCCTTTGGGCGAGGAAAGACACTGCAGAATATTAGATCATGCCTCTAAAGACACAGGAGGAACTGTGCTGAAACCATTAAACAATTAACTCTTACAGTTTGTTCAGGCCCTGGAAACCCCGAGGCTTCTTTCACACCTCAAAAAAAACAAACTGAACCTCGTTTTATCAACATTTTCTTCACATCTTTTTCTTTTTTTTTTTGAGTACGGCTTATAACCTTGATTTTGAGCTCTTGGCATGTTTCAGAAAATGTGAGCGCAAGTTCTGTCTGTAAGTCTGATGGCAAACAAAATTATTATATACAATAGTGGTGGGGATCAAAGGGGACTCACAATATGATACGATATGTGGCCCATGATAATATCATGACACAGCGATTCTGCGATAATTGATATATCGCAAAACAATCGTATAATGATGCCTCACGATATCTGATTAACTGCATGCAGGATCAATGTATTTATTCCCTGCAGTTTGGTGTCAGTTTCACAGAATCTGACACAAACTGAGATGAAACGATGTACGTGTTTACCGGACTGTAGAACAACTGTAAAAACGATTTAGCACTTTGGTTTTTAAAGTGGCTGGCGCATCTCTTACCTTCTTATCCCCGCTGCCCGACATTATCCCGCCGTCATCTTCTTCTTCTTTTATCCTGCGTTCAACCTCTTCTTCGGCCCATTCATTCCCGTTCACGTTACCCTCATTCATGTCGTTAGCGCCTCCGTGAGGAGTCATGAAGTAGTGACATGGTGAAAAATCGCAGGAAGCATATCGATTAGGGATGCACGATATTGGATTTTTTGACGATATCCGATATGCCGATATTTTACAACTCATTTAGCCGATTACCGATACCGATATTTTTTTCACACCTAATTGCAGAGATCATCAACTCTCTTCTGTATTGGAATTAGCGTACAGTATAATGGTGATACTCTTATCACATTTGTTACAACGGTCGGGGTGACGGGTCTCGAGATGGTTAATCAAGTTCGTAGTGTTGAAAGACTTTGCCTTGGCTCCTCCTCGCATCACCGAAGCTGAGCAGTCATTGCAAATAGCAGTTTTGCTTTCTATTTCGGACACTTAGAAAAACTTCCACACCACGGACATTTTGGCTTCCAACTCTCTCATGCTGCAGGTAGACACACGTGACGTCATCACGCTGCGCCGTGCAGGTCTTCTTCGTGCCGGGGACATTGCGCTGAGTTCGGGCATTTAATCAAGTATGCAACAGCCCATTATTTTATTGGTTAATTATATCGGCGGGTATCGGCGTGTTGGCCGATATCCGATAACGTGCCGATAATATCATTCATCCCTAATATCAATAATCGTTTTGCACGAGTCAGGACGACGATATATTGCCGTATCGATATTTTGTCCCACCCCTACCATACAATATTTATCCCCACATGGCCCGTATGACATGAAACATAAAAAACTCATCTTATCCGGTGTAGGAAAGATGCTTCATGATCACATCAACGTGTATGCTCAGTTTGCAACCGTAAGAGTAAGTAGTAAGAAGCTTTATTCTATTATCATAACTAACTTCAGGCCTAATATGCAGTGTCAGTCAACACACAGGACTTGTGGAGTGTGCAGTGGCAAATTAGTCGCAGTTTATCCACAGGAGGCACGAGGAAGCTAAGTGTTCTTACAGTATTTTGATAAGTCGGTAAACGAGTGGAGGGATTAGTGTTGTGTTGGGTGTGAAGCGTCTCAGGTACTGCAGCTGTTTCCTCCAGGGGGACTTAATCACCCAGGCCCTGCCCGCACCCTGCTTCCCGCTATGAGACACGAGGATGCACGAAACACAACACTGGGACCTGCCTCAGGGCTACTGACACACACACGCACACACACACACATTAGCTGTTTTGATAGCTTGTGAGGCACGAGCGGCACTGTGATGCTCTGGCATATGGAAGCTTAAAGGCTTCTTAAATGTCCATATCAATCTGCACACTTGTCAGCTTGACAATGACGGAAACGGAACACCGTCACCCTCGTCAGGCGGCGTGATCCTCATCTGAGCAACATTAGAGAAATAGATGGCCGTGTGGAGGACATTCCTCTGGACGTAAGCCAAGCCAATGCACGGAGAGGGATTACAGTTTGGATGATTTGATCAGACGTTAAACTGTAAGACCCGAGTGTTTGGTTTGACATACATGTTTTAACACCTTTAACACAGCGTTGTAGCCGAGCAGAAATATAATATCCTGTTTTAAAACGGATCTGATTGCATTGATTTCATTGTCCTGCTCCTTCTTGGTAATGCTTATATGCTTGTGACCATGCAGGGTGATTGTCCTCTTCCTGCTGCACAGAAAGCATTGTACTCGTCTCTCCCGGGATGGGAGATGTTTTGTTTTTGGAGCTCTTTCACACACTCGCTCTTTTTCCTTTTTTTTTTTTTTTTTTTTTAACACAATAGCCCTCTCTCCTCTCACCCAGCGTGGCAACCCTTTCAAACGGGGGGAAGCTCCAGGTCAGTTTCCCTTGCCAAGTTTTGCAGGCTGCCATGTTGTCTATTCTGCTCAGCTATTTAAAAAATGTTGAATATCAACAATGGCTTTCACTGCTGCATTGTCAACTTTTGTATGAAGCAATCTTGGCTGAATGAGATGGGTCCCAGAGCAGGGAGAGCTCAGCTGCAGTGTGCACCGCCACACCACTGACTGCCCAGCTCTTTTTCGCTCTTTTATATTTCTCTGCAGCGCTGGGAGCTGCCATGGTGCCGGTGCTGCTCCCGTCTGAATGGCCGAGCCTTGGGCCGAGGCTCTGGGCTGCGGATGTCACCGCTATCTCCCTGTGCACGGCGCTGCTCCTGGGCCTGCTGACAGCCAGCTGTTGAAGGTGTGTCTCACAGAGGGGGGATTGAGAAGCAGCAGCAGCAGCAGCAGAAGCCGCCTTGGGACCAGTCGGTTGGTGAGTGTCCTCAATTTTGTGGCCAGAGTGGGAGGAGGTTAGGAGTAAAGAGAGGAGAGGAGAGGGAGGGGGCGTTCAGGGAGATGCTGCAGGGAGCTTTGTGTCCTGTGGGTTGTGTTTACTGTCTCTGTTCATGCATATATGTGGGATTACATTGACAGATTTAACCTCAAGAAGAAGTTACTCATCTTTTAATACACACAGCATGTCACCTGTTGGGCACGATGTCATTCTGATCAGACACAGCAGAGTCTGAACTGCGCAGCCATTCCTGACACTTTAACAATGTCCAAACTCCAACACTAAATGCTTATCCCGTCCGATGTGTACGCTGAACGCTTCAGTGACTTTACGCTGAGCTCAGTGTGTTTGCACAAGCAGGTACGTCTATGTTTGTGTAAGCGCAGAGAAAGATGAGAGCCTGCTTCCAGATAATAGTAGCTCAGAGTCTTTGTGCGTCTGTCAGCCAGGAGAGGAGCGGGTCTGGAAATCGCTCCAATGCAGCGGCAACATCTTGTATGTTTCATTGACGTATCAGTCTGTGGGGCAATGAGCCGTCGCCTCTGCACTCCTCTGGGGTCTGTGTGTGTGTGTGTGCGCGTGTGTGTGTACCCTAAGGTATAGTTCTTATTAGCTGTGAAAGTTGATAAAAGCAGAGTGAAAAAAAGCTGTTATTATTTATGCTTTTACACTTTTTTCGTTCCTTTTATTATTTTTTATTTTGTGCTTATTCTTAAAAAAAACAAGATTTAGATTTTATATCACAAACAACAACCTAAGGGGTGTCGATAAAGTTTTATTTCATTCAAAAGGAAACTGATTTGAAACCTAAAGATGTGTTTGCTGTATTTCGCTGCCTAAAAGGCTCCGGCTCATGTTTTCAAATTCAGTTGAACATCATTTTTATTTGGAAATTGGACTTCTCAATAAATACCACATTTTGATATTTGATTCTTTTAGCCATAATGGCTCCAAAATGTTTAAAATGCTCTCATTAGTCACATATGTCTTTTATAATAATTGGTTAATGCATTAAAGTAAATGTACCCAAGTGTCTTATATATTTACTTGCCGAACACCTACCTGAAGTATTCTAATGTCTCCGGTAAACAGCGCTGAGACCCGTGTTGTCCTCCGTCTCACCTCTCCGAGCTCCAACCAGGGCAAGGTGACCAAGCTCATCTCGGAGCAGCTCATCCATTATCTTGTCAACACAGTCAGTCCCCCCACCTTAGTTTGCTCCTCTCCCACAAGACTTCCTCTAATGAAACCCGCCACAATCGCCGCGCTCATCTCGTCATGCGCGAGGTAATTAATATATTTAGAGGGCGATGGCTAACTCTTAATTAAATTATGCCTTTTTTTTTTAATGAGACCTTGACTGGGACTAAATTTATGAGCTCTATCTGCTCTATCGAGAGCTCCGCACGCAACAAAGATTTGTCATTTTCTCCCAAATCGCAGCTCGATTACACTGAATGGCACTCATGATTTATATATCAATTTATGCTTGTTTGTTTCTTTACTTAAGGCTTAATAAATGACCTCTTATAATTACCTCACCTACTTTTGGGTTCTTAAAAGCCCCAATTACCGCTCAGCGCTGTATCGCAGTTACATTTTCATTTTGGTGCAGAATACAGATAACAAACTTGGCGGCATTAATCATATTACAAAATTGGGTGTATTTAATTAATTAAAGTTACACTGCAAATTAATTGTGCATCCTCACAATATTATCTTAAGCTAATGAAGGCCTGACAAAGAGACTGTTTCATTTTTTAAAAAGCGGCTAGATTAGTGGGATCTCAATTATGGCTAAAACAAAAGAGGGCTGCTTGCTCGGGCACGGCGCAAAGCAAAAAGTGACCATTCAGCACTTTCCTGCAAACAAAAAGCGGAGAAAGTTTCCTTTGTTTTGGCAAAAACTGAACATGGCAATGATTCAAAAGATACATGGGAAATAATGAGGGCTGTAATTAGCCAGCCAGGCAATAACACTATTTAAAGTGATCATCATATAGAGGTGCTTGATAATGCCATTCACAGGCAGCAGTTACTATCATAAGTTTAACACTGGTGGTCTCATTTAAAATGTGCTCTCTTTGTTGCATGTGTACAGCGTTTGGGATGATTCGGAGTGCGCCTCTTCCTGCTCTGAAGAGCCGAACAAACCCCCTCGTCACCAGCAAATGAGATGTGACGTCTCTGTAGGATGGATGCAGATCGCTAAAGATTACAGGTTGAAGTGTGAGGAAGTTTTTTTTCGGCTGCAGACTTCGTCCCTGAGCAAAACACACGAGTGATCAGGATGCTTAAATCCGGCCTGCACGTGCACTGGCTCAGAAGCAAAGCCATATTTATTGAAATTTTCTGCCTAATTTCAGCTGAATTGGAATTAGCTTTCAGCGGAAAGCAGCTTATAATTCACCGTAATTTAGTATTTTATTTTTCATTTAACGCGTCATATAGCAAATGTTTTAATACGAGCGTTTGTCCTGATCTGCTAAGTAAACGTAAAGAGTCTTTGTCTCAGAAATGACCTGAAGGAGCTCATAATCATTGTGTTTTCATTTCATAAATGCCTCCAGCGATGTCCTCGCCTGTGATAGAATTTAATTTGCTTTTAGCTTCATTAGCCAATAACCACTGCAAAAAAAACGCTTGTGTCAATTACAGGAGCTCCAAGGGTCAGTGAGTATATGATTTCTAAACCACACATGATTATACCGAGTGGGCCTGCGACATGATTAACCCCCGGGCGCCTGCGTGCTCGTGTGAACAATCTAGCGTGCACTTATGTGTTGAGCATACTTTATGAAACGTTGCATCCTTAAATGATAAGCAGCTCCGTCCCAAAGAGACCTGATGGAGTGAAAACAGTTCCCCCCCTCCCCGGGGCTGAGTGAGATGGAGTGTTGGGTGGTCACGCCTGGTCTGCTCATGACAGTGGCGGGTTAAAGAGATTACACCAGGTCCGTGTCAGCAGCCTTGGCCTTGCTAACATAAGAACATAATGAGGAAGGACATGCTTGGGCTGCCCAGGAGAAAAAAAAGAGGGTGAAGTTTGAAGCATGAGGAGGAAAGCAGATTTTTAAGGATGTTGTTTTACAAGTTGAGGTCATGAGTGTGCGAGAGGAGGTGGCGGACACAAGAACTCTGCTACAGTAGAAGCACGAATGCAGCCTCCTCCATTAGCCTCCTGTCAGACTTGAAACACTTCACTAAAGCTCTCCTGAAATCTTTCCTCTTTGAGTGAGCGTGTTTCTGCTTCTTTTGCAGGTTTGAGTGACAGTCCCTTCACCTAACGACTGAACTCGGGCACGTTCACTTCCTCGGGATGAGTGAGAAATGATCGCCTGCATTGCATCCCAACATGCGGTGAGTTTACTGATCGGCCTGCTTCATCCTTTTCTCTCTCGTGGCGACTGAACGTGCTCCATATACACCCGTCCTGTGATGAGACAGAGAGCACTTAAGACAATCACTAACCCTAACTCTAATCGAGATCAGTACCTGTCCTCTATTTATTCCACATCCTGATGCACCAACAGTTGAGTTTATAAATCTTGCAACAAGTTTGATCAGCATCTTCAACATGTTAAGGCCATCCTTTCCCTGGACCAAACCCCTCACCCTGAACATGTAACTTAGAAAATGACAAAATACAAGCAGACTGTCTTAGATTAAAACATTTGCCTCTTAAAGAAGTTTGTCACGGTCCCTGAGGAGACGTTTAGGGGACTTAAACCTTTATGCAGCAATGCAGTACAGAATAATCCTAATCCTATTTATGCAGTTACTTTGAAAACACTTCAAACTGAAGCACAAGATCTGCAATATAGTCACTCTGAATGATGAAAACCTGTTGCTACTGCAGCTCTCAGTGTCTTTACTGCCTGCGTTTCCCAAAGCAGCATCCACTAATACAAAATAATTCTGCAGAAGCCTTTAGAAGCCGTATTAGTAATTTTCCTGACATAAATAAAGGAGCCATGATTGATATAAAAACATGAGTCTAAGAGGTGATATTAAACATGTCATTAGTTAAAAGAAAATAAGAAAAAAAACATCAGCATCAAACACAGTGAAAATGTCCCCTCAGCCATGACTCTGCATTACACACAGACATTAAACCTCTCAGGCTATTTCTGTGAAGTATTTCTGACAACTCTTCTGGGTCAGACAAGTCAAATTCCCGTGAGGAATCCTCTCCCTGCTTTGTGGAATAAAGAGGTGATAATAGCAGCACTTTCCTTCCTCTAAATGACCCGTGAATATTATTTTACCTGTGTTGAACTGGGAGGACGCGACCATTCACGCTGGCACAATGGGAACAGCAGACCGTGCGTAAATTGCATCTTCATTTGCATTCCTCGTCCAAAAATCATGCAAATCTTAATGAGACGCTCTCCATTGTGGCTGTAATTGAAAAGCCATTCTTTGTTAATTACTGTTTCTCAAAGGCCTTGTCCGCAGTCACTGAGCTGAGACAAAAAAAGTTATTGATTCTGCAGGTCGCGGGGTTTAGAACGGACACGGAGGAATAATGTTGTTTATTGTGGCTTTGAGATGCTTATTTTCGATTGTTGGAAATATCTATGTACGTTTCTTGAACGTCAAAAAAAATAAAATAATAAAACACTCGTGCACGCAGCCTGTAGCCATAAAAAGGCAATAAATACGCAATAAATTACAGGCTATTATCACTTCCTGATTTGCAGCTTTATGCCTGTCTGCTCGTAAAATCTGAACGTTAATGTTGGATTAATGGCGCTTTGTGTCATCTTAAAAGACTCTTATTCCCATGAGCCCTTTGCAAATACAATTAACATGTTTGTTTTTACTTTGTGGGCCCAAAGGCCTTTTTTTTTTACAAAAAAACCCCTCATTTTTTGTAATTCTTGTCTGATTTAGGCACGTGATCTAAAGCTTTATCGGCAGTAAATTCAAATTTAAACAAAAAAAATGCTTTTGAAAACCTGACTCATCTTTACTGCAACGAAAAATACTAAATATATTTCAGGTTCTCCTCCGATGCTGAAGGTTTTAAGGAGAGAGAAGAAATGGTGCTTCCAGGCTTCACGCTCGTGCGTAATTCCTCCGTTTTTTAAACATTAAATGATCAACGATCGAGCTGATTTCTCGCATGTTATATCCTCCCATCAGGACGTCCACATATTTCCCAACATTCATCAGTGGCAGCGTGCAGCCGCGCGCCCTGAGAGCCTCCTATATGTGCTGTGAGGCTTGCAGAGCCTGAATCAGAAGCAGACTGTGCTGGTGGTCCTGCGCTCCTTAATTAGGAAATTAGCTGCACAGAGGCCCTCATTACCCAACTCCGGGTTACTCCTGGTGAGGTTTTTTTCTCTCTCTCTGCTACCGGTCCATTTCCATAAGAAGATTACAAGCGGATCAGTATTGAGATGTGGCCAGATAAACAAATAACTGTTCCCTGAGAATAGATGGCTGCTAATTGGACGGTAGTTTTATTGCTCCTGCTCTGTGTGCAACGCCCCATTGAACGCGGAAATTAAATTCATGAAGTGATGTCTCTTTTCACATGATTTACTGCAACATACGGCTGATGGGCTGTCTATGCCTTTAAGATAACACAGCAGACTTAATAAACATATTATTTATTATAGTCTGTTTTCACTTTCTTAGTTTACTTTATGAGAAATGTCTGCAAAATAAATAAAAGACTCTTATTTTAATGCGCATTTTTATTAAAAAAGCGTTAAATTTTGACATTTTATTTTGAAAACAAACTTTTATTCATGCTTGGCAATAAAAAAATGATGTTTATTTAATAATTAATAGAAGCAGATCAGATTTTTTTTTAAATCAAATTAGCATAAATAGTCTTTTGCATTAAAATATTTCTCTTAAAAAAGTGATAATAAAAATTACAAAATAAAAGTCCCTCAGGTGGACGCGCGGCCCGCAGTGGCTGCACGTCACATTTTGACGCTCCAGGAGGTGAGACACTTTAAAACGCGCGAGCAGAATGACCCCCGCGGAGCTCACGTAAATACTGAGGTGTTAATGGTGCCTTTCGATGGGCGATCCGCTCGCGAATCATTAGCAGGTGTGAGTTTTTGCCCCGCCGAGCTCTGACCGAGTTTCAGCTCGTTTGTAAGGACACACATGCAAACGAAGGCGATCATTTTAATAACCATTAACACCTCCGAGAGAAACGAGTCTGCAGCCCGGGAGAGAAGCGTCTCTGACGTGACCCGAAAGGAGCGGCGAGAGTCCCAAACTCGTCTGTTCCTCCGGGAGTAAAGAGATGTCCTGTCCCTCCACAAGAGGTCGTTGATGCATTAAAGTTTTGCATTGTGGGAACCTGAACCTCTCTGCAGAAAGCAGCAGAAAACTGCCAGTAATTACATTTCACCAGAGTATTGGTGTCTGTTTTTAGGCTGAGCCGTTATTTTATAAGATAATGAAATGAGAAAAGTTTCTTCTAATGCATATTAATTGATTTAAAAAATCAGGATAACAAATGTTCTGTTAGTTTAACATCAGCCTCATTCTGTCTTATTTCATCTCATGTTAATATTCATCCAGAGGAGATAAATTACACGTGAAGTTAACTGAATAATATCAGGCTTTAGATTGGTTGCAGAAGATTAAATACGCCGAGAGAAACTGCCAAACTTGCTGCTCGTTCAGAAATCTTCTAAATGTTGAAGGCCACCTCTCTCTCTCTCTCTCTCTCTCTCTCTCTCTCTCTTTTTTTTTTAATTTATTTGTTTCAGTGTTTGATTTAAAGAAAGTTTTGACAGCTCTAAAATCAATAAAACTAACACGTATTTTATGCAGGCTAGTAGTGATTCAATAAAAGGCCGTTTGACAGCACGTACAGATGAAAGGATCTTCTCTCTGCCAAGGGCACATTTTATTCCAATATTCCACTTTTTTCTTGAACCATTTGCTCTCATTTCACGTCGGGACTCGCCTCTGTAATTAATTTATTGACTTTAATCCTTTAAGACGTTTGTTTCCCTGCAGCAGAAACACGAAACATGCAGTCTAACATGCTTATTTAAAACTTTGTTTGCACGTTTGGCTCCTTCAAGTTTGTGGAGTCTAAAATGTAGGAAAAAGTTGATAAAAGAATTTCTAACATCTTTGTGCGCGTCATTTCTTCCAAGAATAATTTAAATGCGACCTGGCAACATCCACTGAATATCGGTAATAAATCAGCTGTTTGTCCGCCTCATTCTCACATTATAAACACTTTATAAATCTCGAACATTTTGCGCTCAGGTTGCTGTTTTAAAACTTGAGCTCTCCCTCCTCCTCTCACCAAAACACCGCGCTGTGCGCTCCGGTTGGCTCCACGGAGCTGCGCACTGATTGGTCGTCTGCTCCTCATTGTCATGCTGTCAATCCACATCACATGGTCCGGCCACCAGGCCTATTAACAGATGAGCTTGCCGAAAGTTTCAGACTTCTGTTTGGGAGCCTAGAGGACAGAGCTGCTTCAGCGGAGACAAACCAGAAGCACCTGCCCACACTGTTGCCTCTTTGGGCACAACTTTTTTCCCACCTTCGTATGAGACTGGTCAGTATCTCTACCTCTTTGACTTCTGGCGCTGCTTTGTGAACTTTTTTTTTTATATGTGCCTGTGAGTGAACACTGAAAGAATGTATAACATGATGGAAACCGAGATCAAGACCCCGCTCCCGCAGTCCAACTCGGGCTCAGCGCCGGGCTCAAAGAACAACAGTGCCAGCGACCAGGAGCGCGTGAAGCGGCCGATGAACGCCTTCATGGTGTGGTCCAGGGGGCAGCGGAGGAAGATGGCGCAAGAAAACCCCAAAATGCACAACTCTGAGATCAGCAAGCGGCTCGGTGCGGACTGGAAACTTCTGACCGACGCTGAGAAGAGACCGTTCATCGACGAGGCCAAGCGTCTGCGCGCCATGCACATGAAGGAGCATCCGGATTATAAATACCGTCCCCGCAGGAAGACCAAGACCCTGCTCAAGAAAGACAAGTATTCTTTGCCAGGGGGGCTGCTGGCACCTGGAGCCAACGCCGTCAACAACTCGGTGTCTGTGGGGCAGCGGATGGACGGTTACGCGCACATGAACGGCTGGACGAACAGCGCGTACTCCCTCATGCAGGACCAGTTGGCGTACCCGCAGCATCACAGCATGAACAGCCCGCAGATCCAGCAGATGCACCGGTACGAGATGGCGGGGCTGCAGTACCCCATGATGTCCTCGGCGCAGACCTACATGAACGCGGCCTCCACGTACAGCATGTCTCCGGCGTACACGCAGCAGACCCCCAGCGCCATGGGACTCAGCTCCATGGCGTCCGTGTGCAAGACCGAGCCCAGCTCCCCGCCGCCGGCCATCACGTCCCACTCTCAGCGGGCGTGTTTGGGGGACCTGAGGGATATGATAAGCATGTACCTGCCGCCCGGCGGGGACAGCGCGGAGCACTCCTCCCTGCAGAGCAGCCGGTTACACAGCGTCCACCCGCACTACCAGAGCGCAGGGACGGGCGTCAACGGCACGCTACCTCTCACCCACATCTGAGAGGCGCAACAGACTTTTAAAACTTTAAAAAAAAAAGTACTTCGGATACTTGAACTTTTTGGTTGCTATAGAAACAACGTTCAACAGTTTTGTTTTGTTCAGAAACAGTTTAATCCTGAGTTGTCCGTTTTGAAATGAATTAGAAATGGACGAGAGTGAGCGTTGAGCCCATCAGAGTAAAGAGGCGTTTTATCACGAGTATAAAGCAATCAACGTGTGTAGAAGAATTGGACTTCTATATTTTAATGAATGCCATATTTTCTCTCTATGAAAAGGCATGTGGCCTCGTTCAGAGAGGCTGTGTATTTCAGAAAAGCTGGATGGAAAAGTTGCTTCATAAATGTTTACACTTAATTTGTAGAATGTCAGTTGTCTCGACTGTGTCCAAATTTTTGTAGTCTCCTTGTTTTCTCCTCCTCTTCCTCTTCCTCATGACATATAGGTTACAATGAAATGTTAAGACTGTGCGGGTCGCAAACGCAAGTTTTATTTATAGTAAGATTTTTTTTTCTTTTTAGCTTGTGAACCCGATGTTTTTGTCCCGTGAACAATGTTTTTTTGTTTTTTGTAAAATGTTATTTTCTGTGATGGTTCTGACAGTGTCATGTTTACTCATTCTCCTGAACGAAAAGGTTTATTTAAACTGACGTTTCTACATATTTTAAGACCATCCTCTATTCTTAAATGCTGAATAAATTTGTACGAAACATGATTTTTTGACTCTTCTGTCTTTTCTGTGTGATATAACAGGAGGCCTGGAAATATCTGTGTGTTTGTTTAAAAACAAATCTGTGGAGTGCAGTTTGAATCCCAGGGGAGCATGGGCACTGAGAAGTGATGAGTTTAGGTGATGATGTGTCTTCAATCTGGCGTTGTCACAGCGATAATCTGACATGCTTCAAATCATCAGATTAAATTGAACAGAGAAGGTGCTATAATGATGTAGTCTTCCTATGTCTTTACAAGCCTTCAACAGAAATGAAAGAATAATATTTAGCTTTCCTAGTATTAAAAAATACTTTAAATTTAAGAGCGTCATTTAACATCCTTTATCTTCTGGTCTTTAATCTCACAAAAAACATTTCAGGCTTATTATCTTTGGGATTAGAAAATTATTTTTCCACTTTTTGAATATTTTTTTTAAGCGGTGAAAAGAAACTTGTATTTGTCTTTTCCTCAACAAGATTGGAAATCTTTCCTTCCTTAAGTTCACTCTCTTATTTCAGTATTTACAAGATTTAATTCTACAGGTTGTCATCGCTGTTTTCCCTCCTGCAGTTTGACTGTGCTTTCCATATTTAATAAGTTCAGTTAGAAACATTTCTACTTTTTAAAAACACATTTTAGAATTAAATAAGACTAAATCAAAGAAAGAAATGTCACTTCTCATTTTAAAGCGGTGTAAACTCTAAAGTATTTATTATATCTTACAGTAGAAGCTGTCTGAAACTTGCATTAAACATTTGTTGATTGACTTTCTCAGTGCCAAAGTGTATATCATTTGTGACTTAATGTTTGCCAAAGAAAATAATGTAACGACTGACTATAAATAATAAATTTAAATTACATATTTGAGCATGAAGTAAAAGGGAATTTCCTCATTCAGTCTTTCTGCACAGAGAAACTTCTGCTCTCATTTACATCTCGATAATGTTTAAGGTCGCTCAGCGCTGAGGCGAGTGTGTTCGCTTAAAATTCACTGATAACTCGAGCATCTTTTATCTAACTGTGGATTTAATTTTAACAATTGCATCACATCTTAAACTCCCTCAGCACACACACACACACACTGTGGCTGACCCTCTAATGTTGCAGAGGTGTGTGTGTGAATGGAGCGGCAGTGCACATAAGCTGTGGCCACCAAGAGGGCCGAGGCAGTGGCGGTCCCGCTGGCCTTCCCACACTCCCTGCAGGACCTGATCCACGGCTCAGCACAGCGGCCTGGATTAGCCCCACGCACCTTTGTGGAGGGAAAGATTATCCAGACCTCCCTGCATTCACTGACAGGGTCTTAAGTCATTCTAGCGTGCCAGCAGCCACCCGTCACCTAATCACACTTTCCAACTCATTTTTTTCTAATTAAGCAGCTTTTCTCTTCCTGCTCCTCTGTGTCAGAGGGTTTGCTTTGGGCCGGGCCGACTGATGCTTTTCACTCCTTTATCACACTGACGATGATGCAACCTCACCTGTGCAAATACTCTTACTTTCAGGTTGTAGGGGGACTTTAAACCAATCAATTTATCAATCAATTTAAACCGCTTTGTTAAGCCCAAATAGTTTGTACATAAAGCAACATAAAAACAGCCACATGCAGACAAATAAGAGCTGAAGTATAAGTGATACGTTTATACAGATAGTTAAGTTGAGTATAAAGTTTAGCATCTAATGTTAAAGTCAGTCTAATGAGATCAGTCTAACAGTTTAACTGAAGCTCACTCCTCTGTGTGATCGCTGGGCACAGAACTGTCATGCCTCGTTTGTGGAAAGGTGTGTGTCCGAGCCGTGCACGGCCGCTGATTGTGTTTGAATGTTCTGGCAGTGAGGCCATCCGACTCGGCCTCTCCCCCCCCACTCCCATCCCCCCTCGCTCTCCCCCTGCTGAGCACCCCGAGGGCCTCTCTCTCTCTATCTCTCTCTCCCTCTCTCTCTGCTGTCATGTGGAGCTCTGTGCCCACTCAGCAAGTGCAGGCATATCCCACTTCCATCTGCCTATGACCTCACAGCCCCTGTTTGTTTAACCCCCTCTCCAAAAACTAACCTAATTATAGCCCTGTGGAACATGGATTCAGCGGATTCCCAGTGGATTCTGCCTCCGTGTGCACACCTATACATGCATGCATGCTGCGAGGCGCCGGCTTAACGCCCCCTCCTGTTTTTCTACATGTTCCTCTTGTCATATTATGTCAGAACATGCCCTGCCAGTCGCATGTCTTGCGGGAGCTCATGAGAACGAGGTGGTAAAAACCAGGAGTGTTTCTTTTTTTGGAGTCTCCTTTTACGTCAGCGTGATGAATGGAAAACTCATTACACAAATCTGGTTGACAGCTTGACGTTGGTGACATCACTAACTCTCCTGCTCGACTGGCTGGGCGACTTCCTGCCAGAGGACACACCTGATTCTACTCTCAACACTTCATGTAATCTCAGACTCAAATCTGGAGCCTCCTCTGATGTGCAGATCAGACATCAACCCAACTGCATAGTTTGAGTGCAAACGGATGAATGAGTGCATGAGTGCAGGGACTGCACCTATGACGGAGGCAGACTGTATTGATCTGCTGTGGCTGGGATCTCCAGGAGGCCCTCTGAGGCGGGCCTGAAGGGGGGGGGACCTGGAGTGGCCTGTCCGGCTTGGGCAGGCCTGTCCAGAGCAGAGGGACTCGTGTGAGGTAGCGAGATTGACAGCAGAGCGGTGTGCATGTGTGTGTGTAGAGGTGCGGGGGTTGGGGGTGGGGGTTAATCTCCCTGAACTGGGGCAGATGTTGTTAACGAGCTCCTCTCAGGTCGGCTCCCTGCGTGGGAAAATGGCATCAAATCCTCCTGGGGTCAGGGCTTCTGGGCTGACCCACTGAGAGCCATCCCTCTCCACTGCATCGTCCTCTCAATCCCCTCTCCTTTCACTCACCCACTCACCACAGACACTACAACATCACATTTGACCATTTTTTTAATGCCTCTCCGCTTTTAAGTACATCCCCGATTCTCCTCTGCTCTCCTGAACGTATGCGAGCGGCGACAGGCTTGTTGCGTGATGCAAATGTCTCATTAATGATAGCTGTGGTTGGATGGTGATGCCTTACACAACCGCAAAGAATGCTGAGTGGGAAGTGCTTCAAAGGCAGCGCTCCGCCACTCAACAGACTGCATCCGCCCAGTAGCAAGTTCCTCGTGTTTGTGTCGGTGGAAGGTAAATTGGTTGAATTAAGGCCTTAGAGACTCTCAGGCGCCCGAGCTGCTATAGGGTGACAGAGGGTGCCCTTTAAGAAGAACTTTAAGAAGTATGTTGTGTGAACAAATGATGTCTCATAGGAAGAGGTGGCAAAAGTTCACACATTTTTACTGGAGCAGAACAGATACTCTTGTAAAAGTTGACATACTGATTAAACCTCTTTACAGAAGTGAACAAGCACAGACGTAAAACTCTCTACTGGCTGTTTCAGTACAAAGCTGACTGAAACTCATGTCATGTGTAGACTTTATTTTTTTGGCCTTTTATGCCTTTTTTGATAGAGAGAGGACAGTGTTGAAAACGGGGGAAGAGATAGTGGGGATGGGACGCTGCAAAGGCCATGGAAGTGAGTCGAACCGGGGCCCGGTGCATCGAGGAGGTAGCGTCTGTGTATGGGACACGCGATTCACCGTGGTCAGGTTTCCCTCTCTTGTCTCTTTCATTGTTTTTGTCTCTTTACGTCTTTCGCTCATATTAGTCATAAATTAGTCTTGGAAATCTTGATGTTTGGAAAACTTAAGCGACAAGCCTATTTTCCCAATGTGATGAGTAGGAAGTAGGGATGCACGATATTACCGGCACGTTATCGGTATCTGCAGAGTATGGCTTGAAAATGACACATCTGCCGATGTGTCATTCTTTTGCCGATATTTTCTGTCTATAAACAACGTTTTAATTCTGCCTAAATGCTCGATGATTCCCTAAAAAAGTTTGACGTAACGCTACGACATTAACTCGGCGCGAGTGTGCGCATGCACTACCTGCACCGCGCCTCTTCCGTCAAGCGTGAAGAAGGGTGCAAGATATGCAAGCGGTATGACGGTTTTTGGCCACTACCATAAGAGTAGGCATGATATCAATTCCACAACAGGGGAGACTTGATGTTGTCTGCAATTAGGTGGAAAAAAACGTGACTAATATATGGTATCGAAATCGGCAAAAAGAGTTGGAAAATATCGGCAAAAAATCCAATATCGTGCATCCCTAGTAGAAAGTGTAGATATTTATGTTAAGATATGAGGGATGAAGGTTAAAAGTTGATACCTAAAAACTGAACCTGAACTGAATACAGCCATGAAGTATTTGTACTTTGGTCCACTACTTCCCTGCGTTAGCTAAAGATTTAGCTTTGGTCTGCTGCAGGAGATCTCTGTTACAGAAAGAAGTCAGGATCAGAATCGGGGTTTATCGCCAAGCAGATTTACACATGCAAGGAATTTGTTTTGGTGATTTTGGTGCAGAACAGTTATAACAGAACTAGTATAAAAGTAAGTAGGAAGAAAGCAGGGCTGAAGTATGTCCAAGAAACCTTTTTATTAAATCCTAAATCAGGCAAAAATCTGTGAAAACATGAAACCGGTGCAGAGGAGACATTAGCAAGCGCTGAGGCCATGATGTTGTGCGACCTGTGTACAGACTGTATACTCTGTACACACACAGGAGTTAGCTGTGCTGTCTCCTCATCACTCATATCCGGAATGGGCATGTCTCTTTTACATATCATGTCAACATGCCTGCTTCAGGCTTTACCCTGACTTAGCTCTCTAATGCCAGGGTCATCCATTAAGGTGTCTGCCTCTGACACTCTGTTTACTTTGCCCCAGCAGGTGTGTGTGAATATGAGACGTGTCAAATATGAGACAGGATTACCGCCTCTTTTGTCCCAAACAAAACAAACACAAATCACACGAACAGCTGAAATGGGAGGATTCTCCTCTGGGTTTGTGTGTTAACAGAGTTTCTCTGCCCGGGATCCTTTTGGGTGTTTTTGTTCGGCTAAGCGCTACTGAGGTTTACTTGAACTTGTTTTCGCTTGTAATTGTGGTTAGAGGAGGATGAGTAAAACCACACACACACATACACACACACTCACACACAAGATTGAAACTGGATTAAGAGGCCTCTTCCTGAATAACCTGTAAGGGCAATTACATACAAACGGTTGCTTCTAATGTGTGTTAAGGAAAGCTCCGGCGCCGAGCAGTGTGTAAAAGTGAGTGTGCTGCAGATGGTCCCTTTCTGTAGCGCTCATCACTTTGTCTATGGACACTGGAGCATGCAGCGTTGCTTTTAATTCCACAAACCGGAGTTCTGACCCCACTTCTTGACCCGTCTTGGAAGACCCTAAAAAGAAAAAAAAAATGGGGCCAAGTGTATGAGTGCGGATGTATGTACTACGCCTTGGGACAGAGAGTGGAGTGAGTATGGGACTGCTGCAAGACAATGCGGAGTTAGGGGAGGAGGAGGGGGGCGAGGACTTAAGGGGGAAGATTAGGCTTCTCATGTAGGGCACAGATATTGATTAGTGTATGCGGAGGACAGTGAGAGGGAACACAGATTGACAGACACACAATGGTGGAAACCCTCTGATCATATCGCTATTGTCAGGAGCTGTGTTCATCCGGTAACCTGCGCACACGTGAGCCCCCCTCCCTCCCTCCTGCATTAACACAAATAAGCACAAATACGCTATTTAAAAAAAAAGGTGTGTTGCTTCTCAGCAAAGATATCTTTTCCCAGGGGGGCCGCTCATTTTAGAGGCACTTTGATTTTTAGTGTATCCCGTCTGTGTGTGTGTGTGGTTTATGGGAGTGTAACCCTGGGAACATGGGGGGAGGTCGGACACCCTCAGCTCCGGGTCAGTCCTGACTGACTCTGTCACTTATTGATTAGTTGCCATGGAGAGTTAGTCAGGCCATCTCTCTTGGAGGTGTGTCCCCGAGGGCCAGCAGCTCTGCCCAGATGAGCCTGTGGAGGCTTTGTCTGCAGGGGGTGTTAAAGTGTGTGTGTGTGTGTGTGAGAGATTGCGTGTGACCTCGCTAACTCTCACTCGCGCTTCCTTCATCCTCATCCCTCCTCTCAGCGACCCCCTGTGGTACTTTTTCTTGCACTTTCAGGAGCGTCAGCTACTCCTCGCTAATCTGCGATATCTAAACTGCATCAGTGTTTATGCATACGCCTCCTCCCAAGGGGCCGGTAATAATGGGGATTGTAAACAAATTGTGCAAAGTTATTGAGCTGTGAAATCCCCTTCATAGCCCCATGGATTTTCCTCCTCATATGATCCTCTCTGCTCTCGTATCGTCATTGTTCCCGTCAGATGTTTAAGGAGGAGGGGGTGCAGGAGGGAGATGGACGATGCCCGAGGTTCACCTGCAGAAGCTGACGACTGGACTGACAGCCCAGCAGGGGGACAGTGAGGGTGATGGTCTTCACACCTCAGTTGAATAATTACAAGGCTTAGCAGATCAGGTAGGGAGCAGGGCAGCATACCAGTATTTACTCTGAGACGAGATGGAGACTGAAGCTCGAGCATGATGCAGACTTTTGGCCCTTGAGTTTGGCTCTAAGGCTCAAGTAAATCTAGAGCAACCAGTTTTAAAAGAGGATGCTATTGTTTTGCAGCTTATTCCCATAGATGTGGCCATTTTTATCTGTTAGGGAAAAGGTGATTAGTGCTGAAATCAGGAAACATGGAGATTAGATAATCCTTTATTCGTCCCACAACGGGGAAATTTACAGTGTTACCGCAGCAAAGTGGTTAGTGCAACATTACAATAAAGGGCATATAAAAATAGGTAACTAAAGAATAAATCCAAAGAATAAAAAAGAAGATTTAAGTTACAAAAATAAAAGGAAAAGCTCGTCAGTGAGCAGGGAGCTACTGCAACAGGCTGCCACTCGTGCGGCGCTGGAACCGACAAGATATAGAAATAAAACAACAACAAAAAAAAGATAAATCCCGAGAATACTGAAACTTTTTCGGAAAGAACAGATAAATGAAACTGTCCATCAAAGTTTACCGACTGAACTACTGCTTCAACTTTAATGTGCACAGTGCGAGTAGTTGTTTTGATCAATGACAAGTTGTGCTTTCACTTTTGATTCGAAGTTATCCACATAAATCTAGGTAAACTGACAGCTTGTTTACAGCCTGTCTGAATGCCTGAATCCTTCTCTGTCTTCCCCTGCTGCACATAACAATATACCCAATAATGTCACTATGTTTTATGATCTTAGCAACCTCTCTGCAGAGAGGTGAAGGCCTGAAACTGTGGCATAAGACCTCAATTGAAATAAACTGGATTAATCCACTAAAGCTTCTTAAAATCAAGCATCAAAAGCTGATTGTAAAAGTTCCTGAAGTTACAAACAGTCTTTAAAGTGAGTGAAAGTAACATGCTGAACTTTATAAGTTTAAAGTCGGAATAATGCAAACTTCTTCTCCTTTCAGGAATATGCGCACAAACTTCTTAACCCGAAACTTGACGACGGGCCCCCTCTCTCCCCCCCTAATGTCACACCTTGGATGCATAAACATGCCTGTGCTCCTCACATCACCCCACCCCGGGGGGGCTGCATGGCTTTAGTGCCGCACTGTGACACCAATCAGGGGAGATGGCGGGCTCCTTTGTCATGCAAACACCAATCGCTTCTTGTCTTATTCAAATGTCTGCCCTCTCTCTTTCTCCTCTCCCTCACTCTCTCTCAACCCCTACCCCGCTTCCCTCCCCACCCTCACCCCTACACCCCCGACTTCAGCCCTCTCTCTCTCTCTCTGCCTCTCACTGCTTCTCAAGTCCAAGTAAATCCTCGCTGAGAGAAGAAGAGGGAGCCTCGGGGCCCCGGGGGCCGCTGAAGCAGGCCTCTCTCCTGGGGGTCAGCCTGTGTCTCAGCGCATGGGGCTGTTTCCAGGCCCGACCAAGTCCATTTCATATTCAAATGTTACAATCAGGCCTCTGACCCACAGGGGGCTCTTTATGGCTGCGGCCCCAGGTCGCAGGGTCAAGATGGTGATTTAATAGCTCCGGCAGAGGAAAGGAGCGGGGGAGCCAAGTGATTTAGGGGATGAATGAGTAATAAAAAAGCATTTTTCCTAAGTTGTCATGTAAATTTCAATCCGTATTCAATATGAGGCTCCCTCCACACTAGAGGCCTTCCTCAATGGCTTTCTAGTGGACTTTAGTCACTCAGAATTAAGAAAAGTCCATTTTCTGCTTCTGCTCTTGACTTGTGCTTGGTGTAAACAGTAGCTGACGGAGAAGCGGCCGAGGATTAGGGATGGAGATAAGGACGCGTTAAAGAGTCATCATGCTTGTGTGGTGCCACTGTGTCTCAGATGTCCTCATGCGCTGGAGTGGCCTGTTATTCCTGTCCCCGAGGGTGTGTTCCCAGCACGCCAGCTCCAGTAACATAGGCGGGTTTGTGTGTTTATAGACGTATGTGTGACAGAGGGTGAGCCGGAGTATTATGCTACCATATTAGCGTGCGTATAGGCAAGGGAACTCATATGGCGGATTTGTCCACAGGTGGAAGGATGGCGGTGAAAACATGGACTCTGCCTTTTTTAGAGTTTGAAATTATTTCCGTTTCCAGGTATTTGTTCACAACCTGTGACTCACACGGTGTGTCCCGTTCAGGACTTTCCTTCACCTGAGTCATTTAAACCACAAACAAACCCAACCATTCATCAAACTCTGTCCTGATGAGGTTGGTTCATTCATTATAATTCTGATGTTGAGCCCAGTCCTTCTGAATGACATTTTCAGCCCAATAAGCACAAAAAAATGAACCTTACTGAATGATTCTTTTACAAATAGACTCAAATGTAAATGATGTAACTGTAGAATAAGGTATATATTAAATAGAAGGCCAACACATTGTTACACCTGCTAAGTGACAGCAGTAATTACAGAAAGAACAAATAGTGACTTAATGAATGACATCTGTTTTTGTGTCTCGTCAAAAGGATGACACACCCCATGAGGATTTAAACACCCTCTTAATAACAGGTACAAGATTTACACTACAGATACGCACATGGTATGGTTAATACATTTATAAATAAACCAGTAAATGTTCAGTGTGTCACCCCACTGAACTGATTTCAGATTTGAAAGGCTGCTAAACACATACTTTATTTTAATTCTCCTCTTATCGCTCTCATTGCCCCGGGTCAGTTCCAGTTGTTTATTGTCCCTCTCTAGATGTGGTTAAAGAAACAATGTACAAGTAAAACAATATACGTTTCCCTTTTGCCTTCACCGAGGGCACAGTGTATTGACTATAACAACAGTCAACTTCCTCAACCACGGAGCGTTTCAAACAGAGCTGAAATAAATAGTGACTCAATTAATTTGTCTGATTACAGAAAACTAATTGGCAATTGTATTTTGATCAACAATGACTGTTTTCTTCCTTTACAATGGGAAGATTTGCAGAGGTTTTGTGAATTGTGAAAGTTCTCTCTGTATTTTAGGCAAGGCAGCTTTACTTATATCGCACATCTACAGCACAATGCCATTCAAAGTGCTCTATAGACAAAGAAATGTCAATGAGAAGCATTTAAAAACAAAGAGCATTAAAGAAAAGCACAATAAAAGCACTTTTTTGAGCATAAAGGGACTTTTTATCACCATGTGCAACTTTTCAATTCAATTTATTTCGGTTCATTTTCAACAGACAAAATAAAATGTAAAGACAGAAAATAAAAGCACCATCAAAATTCTTAGTAATAAACTGAAAGGGTGTAGGCAGAAGCTACAGCTTTTGAAAAACTTCTGATATTATGTGCCATAACACTTTCAATATCAGGCTATATTATGTTCATTATGTGCACTAATACTTTCAATATCAGGTTATATTATGTTCACCATGTGCAATAACACTTTCAATATCAGGTCATATTATGTTCACCATGTGCAATAATACTTTCAATATCAGGTTATATTATGTTCACCATGTGCAATAATACTTTCAATATCAGGTTATATTATGTTCACCATGTGCAATAATACTTTCAATATCAGGTTATATTATGTTCGCCATGTGCAATAACACTTTCAATATCAGGTCATATTATGTTCACCATGTGCAATAATACTTTCAATATCAGGTTATATTATGTTCGCCATGTGCAATAACACTTTCAATATCAGGTCATATTATGTTCACCATGTGCAATAATACTTTCAATATCAGGTTATATTATGTTCGCCATGTGCAATAATACTTTCAATATCAGGTTATATTATGTTCACCATGTGCAATAATACTTTCAATATCAGGCTACATTATGTTCACCATGTGCAATAACACTTTCAATATCAGGTTATATTATGTTCACCATGTGCAATAATACTTTCAATATCAGGCTACATTATGTTCACCATGTGCAATAACACTTTCAATATCAGTATATATTATGTTCACCATGTGCAATAATACTTTCAATATCAGGTTATATTATGTTCGCCATGTGCAATAATACTTTCAATATCAGGCTACATTATGTTCACCATGTGCAATAATACTTTCAATATCAGGCTACATTATGTTCACCATGTGCAATAACACTTTCAATATCAGTATATATTATGTTCACCATGTGCAATAGTACTTTCAATATCAGGCTACATTATGTTCGCCATGTGCAATAATACTTTCAATATCAGGCTATATTATGTTCACCATGTGCAATAATACTCTTCAGGCCACATTTCTGCTTGTATTCATGTGTATGTATAGAATGCATAATCATGTGCAATACTTGTGCCTATTTATCAGTACCATGTGCAGTATCAGGAGCAATATAATCTTTTTCTTAATAATTAATAATCTTGTGCATTAGAAGCTCTTACTATGTAATAACTGTCAATACTACTGTCAATTGCCACCATTACTTCCTCCCGACTTATTTTAGATGACTGTCTCTTTTGCATTAACCCATACACTTTATATTTTCACTTATATTTGAGTTGTTTCTATTTCTCTAAACTTTGTTCTGTAGTTTGGAGCTGTCAGGCACTATAATTTCCTTCGGGATTAATAAAGTTCTATCTTATCTTAATAAATAATACAATTCATTGTAAACAAGTGAGATAAAATGCAGTTACAGTGCAGATTGAAGTGCAGTAAAACTTTCTAGAAGCTGCAATTCCAACAAGGTATAATATAATACATCCTCTAATATCATGTGCAATATCTCCCTCAATATCAGGGGCTTATAGAGTGCATTATTATGTGCAACACCACCACTTATTTATTAGAACTATGATCATATTACTTAACTTACTATCATGTGCAATATAACTTTTCAGAATTATCATGTACAATTATGTGTTTATCTCATAGTGATGTAACTGCCACCATTACTTTTTCCCAAGCTTTATTTTGTAAACATCTTCTTGAACTATTGTAATTCTATTAGTCACGTCTCTTAGTACACTTTATATTGTATATGTCACTTATATTTGTGTTACTTTGTATTTTTCGTTTATTGTAACTTTGCAGCAACCTGGCACTAGATTTTTTGGGGGGTTTAATAAAGTTCTGTTCTAAAGGTAATAAAAGTGCAGCAGGGGGAAAAAATCAATCAAAGGCAGGAGAATAACAGAGTTTGTAACTTAGATTTGAATGTAAAAAAATCAAAGTAATCCATTAGTTATGGCCCTAATGTCAAAACAAAAAATAGCTTCTCTCATCTTGCACATCAGAGCACATCAGTGTTTTGGAGTGAGACATAGCAGCATTAACTTGTCAGGTTTCTAAACAGATAAAGCTTTCCATAATGTTGACTTCCAAAGTGTTACTATCCCACGAAGCCTTCAAAGAAACCTTGTTGTATCTCTCTTTAGGAATCCCACATTGGTTTCAGTGGAGAAAAACACCCTACAACCCTAAGAGTCCACAGACTGCAGCAGAGTTCTGAATCAGAGGGCAGCACGGAGCGATGAGGCTGAGGGGCCACTGCAGGGCAAGGTAAGGCAAGCCTCAGTGGGCACAGCTGTAGCTCACAATCATTACTGCTCCTCTGCTGGTTCAGAAGAAAAGGGCCTCTCCCGCCACATGGCCGCTCTGCCACGCCTGCCCCCTGTCCCCCTGCCACACACACAGGAAGGCCTGGTAGCGCCAGGCGGCACCACTCGCAGTTTGCACTCCCGTCACGTGTGGCAGGGGCAGCCGAGCAAAACGGAGAGGTGTAGCAGGGAAGGGACACGGCCAGGGTGGAGGCAGTCAGGGGTGAGGGGTAGGATGGGTGGGTGTAGAGGTTAAACCAGGGTGGGTGGGGGGGGCTCTTTTTCCTTCCTCTCTTATCTCCCAACTGACCATTCTCTTTCCCATCCCCTCCTCTGCCCCTCCACCTCCCCCTCCTCTCTCCCTTTTGTGGCCTGTGCACCTGCAGCCCTTGAGTCTGGGCAATAAAGCTGAAGGATTTGTCTACTGGAGGTTGGAGGCAAAGTGGGGGAATCATTAGGCACGGGGAGCACAAAAGCAACAGGTTCAAACTGTGTCTGTTTGATATGGTGCTATGCCATACAGCGGAGTGATGGGCTCGATGTAATGCCGTTTGACACAGAAGGAGTGAGTTTAAGCAGATTTGCTGCCAGAATTACACCCCTGCATGGGTTAGTGTCATGATGAATCAGTTTGATCTGACGCATGATCAGCTGTAACCTTTGGCATGCTTCACTTCCACATAGGGATTACATGTATGGAAAATGGTTCTGTAAGAAAACCATCTCCAAAAGAGCGAGTTTTTATGAGCTGAGAGAAACAGTTGTTTATTACTTTTAAGAAGTCATAAGTTCAGCCACCAAATCTGAGACAATAAGTAACAATAATCCTATTACTTATTAAATCAACACACAAATTCTTTAACATTTTAAGTCACTATCTATCGACAAATGAGGTAACACAATGGCGATTGAGCGTATGGCCCACTGATGAAAGACCAGCCCAGTTAGTGACACGTTTTCCATCAGCCAGCAGTGGTTGGTCTGCCAGAGAGGGTAGGCGGAGCTAAGCGGCGGCTTTTCCGGTCTCTGCAAATGTTGCGAGTAAACAGTAATCTACTACGGCTGAACAAACAAAGGAAAGATCGATGACTACAGATACAACTTCAAAAATAAGTGAAAATCCACAGAAAAAGAAAAAAAGATGAAGACAAACAGTTTAAAAAGGAAAGCGACCGTAATTACCGTTTATCGCCATAGGTGCCGCCAAAGAGAGAGAGCTGAGATTATAACTTTAAATAAAAGATCTAAGTTCTTCTTCAATCCCAGAATGCAAACTGTAGGTGGATACTGTTTTAAATGTGTTCACCCTCAACCCTCAGTTAGAACCTTTGCTTCATGTCCTCAGTCATGTTTGGAGGATGTTTTTCATGTTTTAGTCAGAACTAAGCAAACACTTCATTCAACCTTAAACTCCTCAAATAAAGTTTACAGTCAGACAAACATTACCGACATTGACAAAAGACTTGGGCTTTTTTATGACATTTAATATGTAGCTCATTGGTACATTTCAAACTAAATGGACATGGCGTGTTATTGTGTATTTAACTAATGTTTCTCATGCACATACATGTGGAAGGTTGTGAAACCATGACCCTTTACAGTAACTTGAAAAAACATGTAACTGGCATTGTGACATCATGCAGGGACCATCAACAGTTGTGTTGTGCACGGCCCCTGTCAAATCAACTAAACTAAACTTTGTATGTGTATCTCTGCCTGCTTTAGGTGTCCAGAAAGAAACACGCTGAGATAGAGATATCCAGACACCAGGCAGAGCACTGGCTGTTATTATTACATGAAGGTATGTGAGCTACAAGATTAAAGCTTTACTACCAAACTGAAATGCTGTTATTCAATGTAACTAGAACATATATATGTGTATATATACATAGGTGAGGGAAAATAGTTCTCAGCCATGTTCTGCAGACTCTCTGCTCAATTCCCCACCTGTTGTAATGTTATGTTCAGTCATGTAGAACTTTTCTCTCACCCGCTGCATGCCAGACCCCCCACATTGTAAATCGGCGCAAAGGGAAAAAGATTCAGCTCTTTCAGAGTGCGGGCATGAAGGCAGAGGAAATCACTCTAAACGGTCTTAATTCTGCCATTAGATGAGAAGGAGCGCTGAGGGGATTGGCTGGCCCTGTGCTCCATATTCACAGAAGCAGGATGAGGCTGGGAGGCCTGCTGAGAAAATGGTGTCGTAATCAGGAGCCGGCAGTTCTGCCTGATCAGGTACACCAGCCCCTCTCCTCCTTCCCTCAGACCCCTCCTCCTCCTCCTCTTCCTCCTCCCCCGCCTCATTTATCTTCCCTTCCCCTTGCCCCGTAAGGAGATCCTAATAAGAGTTTGGACGTACTGAGCTCCTCTTATGTGCGGACCTGGCAGGAGGGAGCAGAGATGAGGCCTGAGGTGGGGGGTTGAAGCAGAGGTACGGTAGTTGTGGTGGTGGAGTTCTAGTGGGGGGGCTCGTTTTTTTTTTTTTTGTTCCCACATTTGATTATTCAGGTTGGCTGAACTAAATTCTAAACCCATAAAATTCGTATCCCCTCTGGGGGACCATTTGCATATATTTCAGTGCCCCCTCCCTCACATCCCAATTCCCCTTTTTTCTCAGAAAGTGAAAGAGAGGGCGAAGCAACCAGGCCTGTCTAGGCTTTAAGATGTCACCGTGGTGTGAAATATGGGCGAACAAGCAGGGTCTTTGAAACTCAAACTAACCCCCCACCACCAGCCTCTGAGCCGCTGCCACACACACATATACACACCCAGTCATCCTCTTGCCCTCCGCTGGTTGCTAGCCTTAAATAGGAATTCAATTTCAGGGTGTAGTTACATGTTCTGCAACTTTAGCCTCAACTTTCTGCACCTGTGACACCTGATCGTGGTGTACTGCAGTATCTGTTGAGGTGTGCATTAAGAGTCATATCTGAGCGGATCTGAACTGTTCATGTACGTTTTGTGTATGTGTGTACGGGAGGCTTACTTTTAAAGATGTGGCATCATCTGTTTATTACATGTGTCGCTATTTACAAAATAATAAAAGGCCATGATATGTCAAACTCTGCCATTATAGCAGCGGGGCAAAACTGCTGGAGGCCAGGACGAGTTCCAAATATTTGATAAACATGTCAAAGCAGTAAGACCCGGACTTGTAATTATGCCAATTTCTCTCTTACCGTCGTTGTTGTAGGGGATTAATTTTCAGACAGAAATGCTCTGAGGCCAGGTCTTAAAATTCCGTGTAGGATGTGTGCCCGGCCGCAGAGAGATGAAGGGAACACACATGTAGCCGGGCGCACAGACGCTGGAGGAAGGCAGGGCTCCACATCGCCAGTCAGCCATAAGAGACACCTGTTCGTTTGTTTGGCGAGCAAACTCGACGTTTTGTTTTGCCAAGCCGGCCCGCTGGCACGAGTTTTACTGCCCATCTGTATGGACGGCTGAAGTTAGACGATGGTCTTTGAGAAAATAAAAAGGGGGGAGGGAATTGGGGTGTTGATACTTGATGGCATTTTGGTCACATGGGGCGAGTTGCTGTCATCCTTTAACCCTCCCCCCCTGGACCCCCATTCCCTCCCCCCTCCCCGTGCCCACTCCCTGGTGCACAGGCAGAATGCAGTGTCAGGAGGGTGAGCACTGAGCGCCCATTGTGTGTGCTAACCAAAGCGGAATGCCCGGGTGACAAAAGGGGGAGGAGTGGGCTCAGGGGCACACAAAGCCAGGGGGAGGAGAGGGTTGGAGGAGGATGAGGAGGAGGAGGGAAGGAGAGGAGAGGGGGGGGCAATCTGCTGGGGGCTAAATAGACCCACTCAGCCCCCAAAACTCTGGGCACCCTAAAAATCTTCTCTTACCTCCCCCTCTGCCTTCTCACCCTCACCCCACCCAGCTCTGAGTTGTACAGTACGTTCGATTCCCAGCGGTGTGAAAGAAGAGAACCTAGGACAACTCAACCCTCAAACTATTAGGTTGGTTTTGGTGTGATGAGTCACCGCCCTGAGGTCTGAAACAGGATGTATTTGCCAACAGTCGCCATGGTTTCCAATCCCTGTCATCAGTCAGGGATGTCCTATTAGCCTCATGTATCACTGTCAGATGTTTACAAAGCACTCCGGGCATTTCTCACAACATCAACAGAAAACATTTCTTGGGAAATTTTCCCGGGAAAATCGAATACATATTCAAATACATATAATAGAATATAATCAAATACAGAAACCTTCTGTTAAACCGACTTTTATCACTAAACCACCTGTGACTCTGTTTCCCTGTTTGTGTGTAAGTGTACGCGTCGTGGGGGTGCATGTACTCACCTGCCTATTCTAGAAGCTGAGAGCGGTCTCGCCTGTGTAGTATCGCACGCACAGAGCCAGCCTCTCAACTCCCACACAGGACCTGGGGCAACAGTGCGGCCACTTTGAAACACACGAGACAAACCCTGAATTAACTCCTTCTTAATACCGACATATATCTCCTGCACATGCAAGTAGGAGCAGATCGACACAGGAAACTTAAACAGGAAAGTTATTGCTGTGGGATCTGGGTACTTTTAACGACAATCACATTGTTTGATTGGCATTTAAAAAATCATCTTTAAATCTCCATTTAAAGCAATAAGTGTAGCGCCCATATCTTTGTGTGAGGCTTATGAAATGAAAGACATTTTGTGCTGAGAAACCAACCAACACATTTTATTCCAAAAGAGAGCTGGATCCAAAACTTTAAAAAAGTAAGTCGTTTTGAAAAGTCTTTTAAATTTGTTTATTTTATTATTTCCTCATTTTACCCGACTCAATATATTTTTCAATGGGGTTAATTATCATCTTTTATTCCATGTCAGTAGCATCTGATGGCAGAGTGTGAGGTAATGGATTAGAGAGGTTAATCTAACGGGTGGAATTTGTCAGCTTTGTTGTTACTTTTTGATTATATTGTTAATTAAAATTAGTTTACAAAAATTTTAAATGAAGTGGATATTCTTCACATGTGACCCTCCAGATTCCCTCATTGATAGCATTAAACATATTAGTTTTCACCCATAATGAGCTGACGCACCACCCAGGTGCTGATGCCTCCACAGAGGCCACAGGGTCACTTTGAAGAGACCTTTTCGTCCCTTCCTCTGGTCCTTCCTCTTTCCCAAAATGATGACCGGTCAGATCAAAGGGGATGCTCTAAAGAAACTCTTAATGGTGACCCCCCTTCCACCCCAGCCGTCCTCCTTCTCTCCTCCTCCTCCTCCCTGCTTCTTTCTCCCACTCCCCTCATAAGCACACTTAACATCTGAACTCCCTCCTTCTCTCATTCATGCAAACCTCAGCTTTTCCCGTCGTATTTACATACGCTGCTGCAGGGCAAAGGCAGCTTCCCGTTTTATCTGTGCTGACTTCATAGGAAGTGGCTTGCTGAGTTGTTTTGGTTTGTGTGTTGTTAGTGAAACACCGAGGGTCAAATGCAAGCCTGGGGGGCGAGTTCAGGTCACAGAGTAAACCTGACGAGGTCGATGCCTGAAACTTTGTGACTAACACATCATGTGAGTGTTTAGGTGACTGTGTGTGTGTGTGTGTCTGCGCGTGTGCTCATGCATGTATGCACATCAGTGCAGTAATGTCAGGTGAGCTGTGCTGGTGCAGTCAGAGCCCCTCCATCAGCGCTGACCCGGGCAGCCATCATTGTTCTCAGGCTGTAAATCACCCTGCTGCAATCAGGGCCCTGATCTGGGCTTCTCCACTCCAGATGATTCCCCTCCTGATTGGCCTAACTGGACTCCTGTCTGTGGCGGCAGATTAGCATGGATTGTTTTTTCTCTGGGGCATATAGATTGAGCCATGTTAGCATTCACAACTCCACACAGCTCCACACGGCTCTGTGCAGTTCAACCATAGTTCTGATAACTTTTACAAGACAAAATAACAGGGACAGGTTTTTTGATTTACTTGTTCAGGCCTTAGTCTGTGTTGTTTCTTATTGTTGCATCGGGAGCATCAAGGTATTTTCTTCAGTTTGTCCATTGTACGGATACAGAGAAACACAGAGTAAAATACAAACAGGTTAAAGAAACATGTGGCCGTAGTTGTCAGGATAAAAAGACTGTAAAAATATGTGTTAAGACAGGATCTCAATGCAGAAATTGTCAGCAGATCGAATATGACGGTGAGACTGTTCCATAGCTTAAAGTGATAACCTCAAAGATTTTCATTTGTGTGTTAAGTCACTATCTATCGCTGAATGAGGTAACACAATGGTGATTGAGCCTGTGGCCCACTGATGAAAGCCTTTGCATTTGCAGTATTACAGACTGGATGTCTGTGGGGACTTTCGCAGAAAAAATCACAAGCGGCGCCCAGTTAGTGACACGTTTTCCACCAGCCAGCAGTGGTTGGTCTGCCAGAGAGGGTAGGCAGAGCTAAGCGGCTGCTTTTCCAGTCTCTGCAAGTGTTGCGAGTAAACAGTAATCTAATATGGCTGAACAAACAAAGAAAAGATGGATGGCTACAGATACAACTTTAAAAATAAGTGAAAATCCAAAGAAAAAGAAGCAAATTTGACGCTCAGATGAAGGCAAACAGTCTAAAAAGGAAAGCGACCGTCACCGAGGAAAATGAAGAGTTACAACAGGAGCCAACCGTGGACGTCACACATGCGACACTGTCTGGATATCTGGGAAGTGTGCTCCTGCAGCTACCGTAGGTGATGCCAAAGAGAACGAAAGCGAGATCTTCAAGATTACCACTGTCCCGAATTTCCCCCCTGGGGATCAATAAAAGATTATCTTATCTTGTATTAATGAAAATATTACAGTAATTTCTAAGCATTATTTAAGCAAGGAGTGCAACTTGCTTTACATAGACAGCAAAAAACCCAACAAATATAGATTTAAAAGAATGAAATCTTAAAATAAATTATAAGTTAAAAAAGAAAACCTATTAAATTAACTTAAAATCGTGTGGTTGCCTGATAGAGGTGGATTACAGGAACAAGTGACAGTAGTTGTCAGGATAAAAAGACAGGTCTGTTAAAACTGTATTTTTAGACGAGATTCAAGAGCAGAAACCGTGTCTGCAGATCAAATACTAACTGAGATGTTCCAGTGCTGTAGTCACGTTTTGTCTTCAATCTGGACTCTGGAACAGCCAGCAGGCCTAAACGAGCAGATCTCAGTAAGGAGTTAAAATGTACTTGTGTGCTCGGTAAAGTAAAGCCTTGTAAGTCATGAGTAAGTATTTTGAAAGTAACAGGAAACCAGTGCAGGGAGGCTAAAACTGGTATCAATATAAGTGATAAACAATTCTCCTCTTTAGATATCATGCTACCAGTGACACGATACTGATCCCGACCTGATCAGGTGAGACTAGCTGTACCTGCAGGGGTTCCCACCTACAGTAGCTTATGTGGCTCTGACTCCTGGAGTCATTTGTTCTCCCAGCGGGGGACGAGTGGTCTGAGCACCTTGTCGACAGTAATCAGGGAGTGACCAGTGGCTGGAGAGCCAAGGCCCATCGCCTCCCACTGAGAGAGCTTCTTATCTATCACTATCTATGCAATCATTATGGGAATGACAGCAATCTGTGACACTATGGGCAGGTTGGAAGTCAGAGATGTAGGTTGTGATTATGGAGAATATGTCACAGTTATGTTTAAGTATGAACATTTCTGCTGCTTTATGATTTAAGGTCAGGGTTTTAGTGTCTCTCTCTCTCACACAGGGAAGAGTTTTTTTCCCGTGTCATTCTTTTCTTCCTAAAAAGTGAACTGAAACTGCAGGTTATAAAATGTTTTCAGTATAATTTTTAGTCCCCAACCTGTGTTGGACTTATGATCTAATACGTGGAGTTCATTGTATGCTTTTTTATAGGAGTAACGTCACATGGTCTACGGGGGATATGAATGGGATTTCTACTTCCGGAACCAGTTGGGTTACGTTGTCGTGGAGACGGTTATTGTTTCAGCCTCATGGTATCCTGATGACATCACAGTGATTCCAGGCCTGTGTGTGTTCAGCGATCATAGGGATCACAGGCCTCGAGCCCTATACAGTGGAGGAGGGACTTTAAGAGCGACAGGGACAGAAAAATGTTTAAGCTGTGGTGCATGGAGAGGAGTGAGTGGACTTTAAAGGTTCAAAACTTTAGCAACAACGTTATGGTCAAACTGACTTTATGGTAAATTGTGATGTGCTGTATGATGAGGCGGTACTACTACTCAACGCATTTATTCTATAGAGCACAGATGACAAACTAATACCTTAATCATCTAGTTATTTGTGTTTTTAAATAATATATTTTAACACTTTTTTTTATATATTTAATATACTTTTTAATATATATTGTTTTCATAGGCCTGTACACAGTAGTTTTAGTTTTTAGTGTTTAAGTATTGCTGTTACCTTGTCTAACTTGTCCTTGTTTTAAGTGTAGTATAACAATTAGTGTATCTGTACACTGAGAGTAATGTAAATGGGAAATTTGGCACATAACTGATTCTGATTCTTTAACAAAAGCCTTACGTAAATCTAGTTGTTGAGGACTTTTTACTTTAAAAATTAGTTGAAATCTGTATTTTTACATGTATTTTTTTTGCAGAAAGGAAGGGTTACAAAGGTTACTGCGCTAGAGGCAAGTAAGACTTGATTTTAGAAAATAAATACAATTTTATTGGAAGCTAGTTAAAAGAAACTGTCTCTGGAAAAAAAATATTTTAGGGGCTCAATTACAGACAAAACTAGGGGATGTTTCTGTATTGAGTTGAAACATATAATGCAGTTAAAATATTCCCAAAGGAAAGGTATCTAGTCTGAACTGAACTGAGCTGAACTATGTTTAAAATTTGCTACTGCAATTATTTGCATGTTGGCAGCAGGACAGTAGAAAGGAATTCTAAACTCCCTTTTTGCCACTTCGCTTCCAATCCAAACAATAACAGGATGCTTAAGACAACATCTAACACTGACTAAGTTATGAATCAGACAAGATCCTCTGGGAGAGAGACAGAGAGAGAGAGAAAGGAGGGAGAGGAGGGGGGAGGGAGCAGAGGAAATAGCCTCTGGTGTACATATCCTCATGTCTGATAATCCTGCCGCCTGCGACTGACTGAGGCTCCCTTGACATGGGCGTAATGGTAATTATGGTGATTTACGACTGGTTCCTCCAGTTGCTAACATTAAATGACATAGGCTGTGTGTTTTTTAAGGAAAGGCACTGAGTGGCTCATCGTAATTCTCTAATAAGTAATGCCTCACTTTGATTTGCATTAGTACAGAGGTGCCGGTCTGTGTGTGCTGCTCTCGCGTGTGTTTGAGCTTGCACGATAAACACGTCTCTCTCAGGCTCCATCGAGGACTCCGGTGTTTGCCTAATGCTCACATGTGTCGACGTATTATGCAGTTTGCTTATTGTGTGTGTGTGTGTTTACCTTTGTTGGGTGGGGCGAGGTGGTCCAAGTAGGTGGGTGGGTGGGTATTGGTGGTGCTTGGACCTCATCTCCCAGGAAGCTCTGTGTGCTCCAGAAACCCGAGCTTCAGCCTGTTAAGACAATGAGGGGAACACGTGAGACTCTGGCACATGGTGGCTAGGGTTACCTGCTCGCTCTGCCTCGCTCTGAACTTTTGGCCCTTGGAGCAAAGCCTCCCCACCCTTATGACTCCTGCACCGCTCAACCTGCCTCCCTGCTCTCTGTCCAGCCTTCGCTCGGTGCCTCCCTTTGCCTTGCATGTTCTTATTCGTCTTTATTGAATCGTTTGTGCCTAACTACACAGTTTGGCCCTCTGCTCCTACTCATGTGTTACAGGTCATTATGACTAATGATCTTCTGAGTGAAGCGCTCATCGACAGAATTCCTCTATTTTTTCTCTGTTTGTGTGTTTGCTGTCTGCCTCTCCAGACAAAAGGGCTGGCTGGGCCCCCGCCATCAGATCTCCATCCATCCACAGTCCACAGGTGAACTCCTTCTTCCACCAGCCAGGCAAACCTGACTTTCAAGTCTCCCACCCACATCTATTGGACTGTTGTCCTCTCACCTGTGCAAATATGAAAGAGCGATGTAGAGAGAGAGAGGGAGTGGGTAAAAGAGTGAAATGGAAAGATATCCAGCCTTTGGTTACTGGGTGGGGCGCAGAAAAGAATACCGCACAGCTGAGCAAACCTCCATAGCCATAGGACTTCACCTGTACACTTTTCTCCTCTCTGTTTTCTCTCTTAATCCAGTCTCTCTTTCTGTAAGCGGCCCCACAGCGATCGCAGCCTTTCTTTTATTGCCCCTGAATAGAGATTTTCCTTTGAGGTTATGGAGTTGATACACTCTTCAGCGTCACTTTTGTTGCTGGGTCACAATGCAGAGTGATTTAGTGCCTTAGGGAACACATAGTCTCTTTAGAAGTGTTCTCGTGTAGGTGTAGGTATTATGTGGATATTATTCAGGAAATCCTTTTATCTCACAATATCCGCAGCAGAGGTTTGACTTAATTTGGAAATGTAACATGTAATCTTTATCAAACTGCGCTAAACCCGACTTGGTGAGTGAGGAGGCCAGCCGCTGATATGCAGCTCAACATGTTTGATGTTGTGACACGAAACGGACTCATCGGAAGCTTGAATGAAACTAAAAAGCTGACGTGTGCGCACAATTAGAGGCTGGACTCATTTTTAGAAAAAGAGCACCACAAATACATTTTGTACACATTCCTGAAAGGCCTGACCGCTGAAACACAATGTGTTCATCAACGCCGATGCGCCTGGCTGCAGTGTCGGAGCAAAACAAAGTTACCCCACACGCTTGACGCAGATATGAATCTGGGACTTTATCATGTGAGAACTGTTACCACCCAGCTGGATGGAAAGAAGAAGCAGATGTGTGTAAAGATAAATATGAAGTCACTTCTTAGTGTGGGAACATAAATTGAGTGATGTCCTTGCCTTTTAGTGAAATGATGACTACACCTGCTTTAAACCTTTTGGTTTGATGGGTCCAGGAGTTTTCTAGTGATGGTGAGGGAAAAGTGAAGCATATCTCATGAAGGCAGACTCTCACACCTTTTTATGTTCTGCCCTTCTCTCTCTCTCTCTCTCTCTCTCTCTCTCTTTCTCTCTCTCTCCTCTGCAGGTTTGGGCCTGAAAGACGTGCCAGACCTGCTGCCAAAGCATCGGCCTCCACCTCACCCTGCAGACATGGCTGAACACACACACGCATGCATACACACACAAACACGCACACACTCGCATGGTAGAAAAACACAGCTCTCTCATACATGTTTTCAAGCATGTGAGCATACTTTAACTTCCTCGTATTTCAATACATCCACCGTGCCGTGCATGTGTGACCCTTCCTGTGCACACGCACATTCCTGCCATCTCTACACTATCTCTGCCTGCGATGATGGAGTCCCCACACACTCGTCATTCCTCGCGTCAGACCTAGACACAATCGAGCCACATTCACACGCTCTCTCTCTCGACAAAAACATAAACACACACATGCGTCGGGTTTGACAGTTGTCTTTCAGGCATGCCCTATTTTTAAAACTGTGCGCACACCTACACACATTCTCCCATGCTTGGGCACACCCACTGCGGCCCGTGTCATGCTGTCCCTGTCTCACAGAACACCCTGCACTGCGGCGGCGAGGCGGGGAAAATTAGTCAGGTGAAGTAAATCTCGACACCTGACACTAGTGGTCTCTCTTTAAAGTTGTTTGCACCGCCGCCCCCACACTTAATGGCACAGCACCTACGATTATTGCATGTTCTGAGCTAGTCGGGTAATTGCACAGTACATACCTGTCCAGGGTGTAAGCCCATCCGCTGAACACGGGGCCCCTCTGCTAGAGCTGCTCACGGTATTGTCGTAATGGAGAGAGAGGGAGCCTCCTATCTGTCATTCAGTATCAATCATTGTCAGCAGGTTTCCCCACTCTGTCATGCACATTTCACACAGTTATAAAGGTCAATTTGTACATGTTGTTGTTGTCACTGTGTGCTTCAAATAGCTGCAGCTTGTGAACGCTTCCCTCTCAGATAACTTACCATCATAATCACAGCTTTAAAAGTTAAGTCATGATGGTTTTCAACAGTCATCCGGCATATGAATCAGTTTTCAGTGCTTAATCCTGCGCTTACTTTCATAGCATCTGAGTGAGTCAGACTCTGTGAGCACGGTTGGTTGGTGGTGATGTTTGTGGACTTACAGGATGTAGCGTGTAACCACAAAAACACAGCAAATATCACAAAGGAGGATCATTTAGTCGATATTACGGTCGGCTGGTTTTTACTATTATCTCTGTCTTTTTCTGAACTTGAAATCAGAGACATCGCGTATCACTTTAAGATTACATCAGTGAGCGCTTTTGGCTCCTTTAATCATCATACACTTGCAGATCTTCTCTAAAACACCCACTCAATCTGCTTTCAGTGTATCACAGCACCACGTTTTTCTCTTATGTAACCATTATAAGCTGATTCCCATTGACAAACTCAGATTGTATCGTCATGAGAAAAAGAAGGGGAAGGAGAGTATTTAACTGTATCAAAAAAAAAAGAAAAATCGGTGTGAAAGGACGAGAAGGTCACGAGTAACCTGACACAGAGATCAAACTGTAATATCAGAGTATTTACCAGCTCGTACCTGGCTGGTAGAAGCAAACTGGAATGAGGAGTGGCCACACAAGCTCAGTCAGAGAACACACTTCAACTTCAACCACAGTACATACAGTACATTTAGGGTGAAACAAAGGTTACATACACGTACCTTAATGCTTTAAATGCAGGTTCATTTAAATAGCTTGTTTATCACCATGTTTTCTATTGGACTAAATTGTTGGTTGCTTTGTTATTTACAGTTTTATGAGCAATATTTGTTTTAATTACAGAGCCTGTTGAGCACCCAGCGCACATGGGCCTGAAGGAACATAACGCAGAAACGTATGTATAATCCTCACATTTAACCCCCTTTTAATTCTATTTACCTCAAAGAAACCAACTTAACTCATATTTAGGTAATCAGAATTCACTTTTTATTCTCTTATTAGACATTAAATAATAATAAATAAGACTACAAAGAGGCCTAAATTAACACCCATAATTACGGTTTTAGGAAATTGTGCAATTAGGATTAGCAATAAAGGATTCATGATTTAATTAAATCAGACAAAAACTGGTTTTCCTAATTGGGGATACACCTGTGCTAGGTCACAGGTCACAGGATGATAATAAGGAGTAAAGAATAGCGCAGAAATAACTCACATGAGCTATTAATAGTATGTGTGACAGACTTACAAATTAAGATCCATTCAAAACCACCATCCCTCCCCCCTTTTTTCCTAATCTCCCTGTAGCTGTGAGTTGGATTGCTGCTGGTTAGGAGCGGGATGTTGTTGTTATTGATAGCCACAGGCCAGCAGCTCTTCCTGGGTGACACTAACAGGAGTTAAAACCTGTAAATCTTCAGGAGACCTCCTTCCTCCCCTCTAATACCTCATTACCTCACGGCAGGTTGTCTCAGGAGAGATTTAGAAAGCCTGCAGGGGCTGCTTCGGCGTAGAGGACTGTTTTACTCTGTGTGTGTGTTAACCCATGTGGTGAGTGTGTGCAGGACGGCAGGGAAGGACTGTGGTGCCATGGCTTCAGGACAGGTGTGTGACCACGGACCACAGGCAGGTAGCCTCATGTGGAGTTTCCATGCTTGTTTGTATGTGTAAGAGTGTGTGTGGTTTCCCGCTCCAGGTGGAAAAATGCTGCACTCTGACTAACCTTTACAACAACCACAAGCTAAAATAAGACGACAGAGACGCAGAAATTTCACATTTTCTCTACTTTTGAGTATTTCAGAGCAAGTGTCACATCTTATCCTCTCTGTAAACACTTCCGAAATGTTTACAGACCAATGAAAGGACTCTTGGTTTGCTCATCCTTTCAGCCCACATCAGTGTAACCTAACACCCCTAAAAAAAACCTCATCTATCTGTTTATCTACCTGGCTGTCTCTGTCTTAACCTGTGTCTTTAAACAAACCTCTGAAATCAATGTTGGTTCCTAACACTGTTCAAACAAGAACTTTTTTCTGAGTTGGAGCCTGCAGGGGATCCTGCGAGCCTCGTGTCATCTGTTTACTAGCACCCACTAGTGGTGCAAAGCGGTACTTTCAAAGCAGGCCTGGGGATGTGATCCAGCTCGGTCTGTGTGACGCATTTAATGTCTATTTAAAGATATGTTTAATTGCTCTTATTCAAGTAAGATACCTGCAGAGTAGTTTAGCATGTATATAAACCTGCTGCACTACTTTTAATGCTACAGAGGAATTAATAGGTCACTCCAAAAACTAATTGACTTTATTTTACTTCTCATCTTGCATCACGGAACAAGACAGACTAACATGCAGGTGTAATGACTTTTCCCTCTCTTCACATGGCTGTCCTCGTTGTGACTGCATGCTGTTGTGGTGTTGAAGTGAATCATTCAGCAGCCTGTGTGATCCCCTCTCTGCCATTGTGTCTCCAGCGACAGTGTTTACTGATAATTGAGTAATTACCTGTAAAAGATAGCACTCCCGTGGTTCTGTTCAGCTGTAATCTTCCCAGCCTGCGTTCACTGCGGATCAGGTTTTACCTTGGGAAGAAGCTAAACACAACAGTTTAGCGTTGCTTTCTATGTAAATGTGTGTGAGGGCTTCATAGTGTACATGCATAACCACTCTTAGCTGTAACTAAACTGTCCCCAGAGACTGTGAAATCACAGGAAACAATGCGAGTGTTTAAAACTCATTTACAAACTCCGACACGATGATGGTTGGATATTCCAAATTACACAAAATCATACAAGGGTAATTTGACATTCCTTTGTGAGTTTCACAATCCCGCAGTGAATAGAAAGTTGTAACAGGCACTTTGTGCGTACACTAGTGGCCTCACCCACAATGGCATTTGAAAGACAAACAGCAGTGCGTGCTGCTGGCTGGCCGGAGCGCAGCAGCGGTGAAAGTGGTCGTTTCTTTTAGAGTTACGGCAGACAAAGTTCAGCATAATGTGCGTGTCATTACAGTGTAAAGAAAGCTTTGTGAGGCAGCCCTGTCCCTTTCTTGTTCTTTTCTCTTTCTGCTAGAGATTTGTACTTCCTTCTCTCTGTCTTTCTTTCTTTTTCTGTCAGATAACTTGTCTTTCTCTCTGCATTACAGGATACTGTTGTTCAAGTTAGTCCGAAAACAAAAGTCAGGTGCCAATGTGCATTGAACCAGATTTTTACATGCTGTAATCTGAGAGCACTTCCTATTGTGATTACAATGTAAGCTATGTGGGCAAAATCTCAAGGCCTATATTTATTGATTTATTTATTAAGCATCCCCATTAGTTATCACTTCAGTTACAACTATTTTTCCTTAGGTCCATACAAAACAAAACATTCAAAATTACACAAAAGACGACATTCAACATCAAAATATATTCTTTTATTTATCCAAGAAAAAAACTCACTTTATTTAATTCTTTAATGGCCATTCAACAAGTCCAACAATATAAACTGGGATTTGAAACTTACAAATAACATATTTCAATCCAAATGCAGTTGTGTTCACACTTACTGACATAAAATGGTGATAAAATGTTTTTATAACTTTACATGTAATCGAGTAAAACTTGGTGAGGGTGTGGTCAAGTGAACACTGGGTGTGTTGGAATCTCCATAACGACCAAAATCTACACCAACACTTTCAGCACTTGACTCTCAGGATGTTAATATATTGAGTGTTAAAATAACACTGACAGCTGTCGATTTCAACTTACACTGAAAAATTAACACTGGCAGTTTTGCTGTACAATATTTAATGTGCTTTAATAATGGAGCCATTGAGTACCCAGGCCGACAGGCTATAGATAGAACTGTAAATATATGTAGTCTGCGTTCATCAAATCAAGAGAATATCTTCCAAAGTAACAGTAACAGTATTTTTTTAAAGAAACTTTTCTCCTTGTGTCTCCAGAGACTTTTATTCAGATGCAGTGGAGAAATAGTGAAAGAAAAGGGGCATTTTGTACTCAACAGTGTAACTTTGCAATAAATCTGTTCTATTTAACTCACTTTCATTTCAGCATTTCTTTGGCTGTAACAGGTTTAGTCCCAAACTTCAGACATAGAAGTGCATTTTCAGGTGATACTTCGAACAAATTCCAGCAAGCAAAACTTGTTTCAACGCACATATAGGGACCTGATGTTTGTTTAAAGACATCCTTGAATAAAATGTAAACCTACAGTATATCCTTTAACAAAACAGCTGCTCATCAAACTCCCTCCTCACCTCTGGCACGCTAAACCTTGCACGTTCAGCGGTTTTCATACACTCACTCTCATTCCTCCATTTCTGTTTTTTTCCACAAACTTCCAGCTCCAAACTGGGCCTCCGAACAGAAAACGAGCGGTGCAGGCCGGAATATTTGGTTACGGATGCATTTCCATTCGATTGTCCTAAAAGGGGACGAGAAGAAGTAAACGATATGACTTAAGGGGATCATATTAATGTAACGTGCACACGCACACACACACCATAATCCCACAGGACTTCCTTCCCATTCCCATTAGAAACCACACCCAGGAGGACAGGTAACAGAACACCTTTCACAGGGTCAGATTGGACGAGGTGGGAAAAAGAGGCGAGGTTTCTGTCTCTGATTAGTTTCACCTCTCTCACTTCTTCCCTTGTCATATTCACCCCCCACTTTAAAACGATCTCTTTCTCTTACCAGCTATTTATCTGATCCATTTTAATAGTTATCGGCTGATGATTTGAAGTGCCTCGTGCATCGGCCAATCACTTTTTTCCCCCTGCAGCCTGAGAGTTGGCGCTCTGAGAGCGACAGTAATATGCACTGATGTAATGTGTGAGATAGGGATCTTTTGTGGGGTGTGTTATAAATTGTCACCGTAATGCGAGTGCGCAGGGAGTTTGGGTTGATGGTGGGGGGAGAGGAGGGAGCGAGAGGAGGGGTGGGGAGGATCAAGCAGTGTCACTGGAATCCACAGTGTTGTGAGAGCCCCATACCTTTCAGCTTCATTAAACCAATTTCACGCCGAGGTGAGCTAAGAGAGGAAGCTCTGAATCTCAGCGCCGGCAACAATGGTGCATTGAAGGGATGAGGCGAAAGTAAATTAGGTAGCACTTCACAGACGGCAAATTAAAATCTGAAAGTTGGATAGGAAAAGTTGAGGGTAGATGATTATGTCTTTATTGTGCCCTCCCTCCTCAATCTAGAAAACCCTCCCTTCCTTTTAGCAACCACCTTTGCCCCCCCACATCCCCGCAACCCAATCCTCTAAGAAAAAATAATGATCTATTTCTTGTCTGGTAATTGGTTTCTAAGATGCTCCCACTCAAAGATCTCAAATACCAAGCTGCTTATGGGCCTCCTTTCAGCCACTTAATTTGCTTGAGCTTATCAGTAAGATTTCATATCCAGGAAAATCATATAAATTAAACATTAATGTGGCACTTATTTCTGAGCAAGCATTGACCTCCCGCGGCCATTGAGCTGCTTTATCGGGCTCGGGACTCCGTGTTTGTCACTCAAACGGATGTGACGGTTTCAACAATCCCTCTTAGGTGCAGACTTACACTGGAGGACTACTTAGTAAAAAAATCTTGTAGTATACAGGCCTTTAAAAGCAAAGTATGTTTCATGTTGACCCTTAGATTTGATCATTTTAAACATATATTATGTAGGATAAATAATGTAGTATTCCTATAATGAGAAGTCCCACAGATTTGAGTCGTGATGATCTGACAAAAAAAAAAGGGATAGGGAAGAAGTTTTAAAAATGTGTTATTGTACAGGGTTGCAAAAGAACTCATCCTCCTTTATCATTTGCTTTCTCGAGTAAAAGTGGAAATCATTTAACAGTGTTACATAATAAAATTCCTGTTTTTTTTTTTTTTTTATTGTAGTCTTGTAAAATTAAACAATATTTTTTATCCTCAAAATGCCTCAAAATCAAAGGTATAAGTACTAAATATGGAAAATGGCTTTATTTTGCAGCTGAAGCTATTTCTACCTTTACTGTATATGCTTTGAGGTACTTTATAACATTTTATACAATAGTAAGTTATTGGATAAGAGGCATTCCATGAGTGCTGATATAAAGAACAAAAAGATTTCACTCTGTGTATCACTCCGCCTCAGCCAGGTGTTCTGAATACTGTTAATTAACTTTACAGCAGGCCGTGTATGTCGACATTGATCGAGCTGGTAACTCTGAATCACACAGCCGACTCTTATTTCACCGGTTGATGATAAATGAAAACATACAGATAAAAGTACGTGATGAAAAGCAGCTGATCTGCGGTAACCTGTAGACACAGAGTGCGGGAGAATGTTTGGGTTGCCTGGCAACAACGGTCCAGTTTCAGTTAAGTTGTGGAACTAATAATAATCTGTTGATAGTTAATTTTTTCTACTATTTTCTGCTTGTATAACTGCATAAAAGCAATGTCACACTCAAGGTTGTGATGTACTGAATATCAGCATGGCTGTGATTCGGTCGTAGGAATGAGGCAGTGCCGAAGATAATCACAGCTGTGATGATATACAGTACAACAGTTGCACATTTTATTATTCTTTATGATTGTAATTATAATTTTATTATAATCTTTGTATATAATATTGTTATCTGCCAAGTAAAAAGTGCCTCTGAACTGTAGATTTACTTTATACCAAATGTTATAATCACTATTACATTGTTTATTTTTCATTTCTGGTCTCCAGAAAGTAACTTTCTGACTGCTTCAGTATTTTTGTGTCACTTCCAAAGAGGGGGAGCGATTAAGACAGCAGTAAATAGACAGTTACTGTTTTGAAATACTGGGTGGAGTGATTATTATACTCCTGGGACTCCTCTGTATGTCCCCGTGTATACATATTTACATATGTACATGCATGTTTTTTGTGTATTTTTTCATGTTCATGTTAATGCCCTCATGTATGTACACTATAAGCTTGTTTGTCAGCTAGGGTGGGCGCTAAACCGGTCTCTCTCCCTGGCTGGTGGGGTCACTCTGGGAGCCACGGGGGCCCCACACAATGCCCTGGCAGCAGCGTGGCTTTTTACTAGGCCTCGCGCCGCTGGCTTTACGAGAGCCAGACAGACGGATCCCCTTCACGCCATAAAGCCATCAACAAGGGAACAAAGAGGGCAGGTGCTGAGGGCTGCATTGAGAGCTCACCTGCACCCAGCAGGGGAACAGACTGTGTCCAGCCAAGCCAAGAGGCCCTCCACATTCACATCCCCACTCACAGGCACTAACGGGCGAGCGTGGGTCCCCGTCCTCCCCCCCCACGCACGCACGCATGCACACACACACAGAAAATAATTTCTCCTCACACACAGAAGCAGATCTGAATTTGATAGTGTAGATGATGACATACATGTTGTGTGATAAATGAGTTTGTTGAATGAAAGTTGGCTGCTGTAAGGCCCAAAACAGGCTACAACAGGCTGCCGCTATCCTCTGTAATCATCAGCGTTTGACAGGTAGAGAGAGTTAGGGAGGTTGGGAGCCGGCCAATTAGGACTTCCTTCCAGAATTTAAAAAGGTGATTTTAGGGGAGGATGCGAGGTATCAGGCGTTTGTGTGTCTTGGACCAATCGGAAATTTCTCCAATACGGACTTTAATTCCTTAAATTTAGGTTCACCAGTCTATGCCAATCCAATACCACAATTTATTACCCTTGATAAAAGAATCAACTTGTTCCACCTAAAGTCATATAATCTTCTTTCCACCAAAACAGCCTACACAGCAAAGGTGCCCTGTTCTGCCACCATAGAATAATTATGGCTGCCCAGAGGACCTACTTTTTTAAAGCAGCAAAGATGAACTTATTTCAGGTGGTTTATTATGTGGGCGCAAACAACAACAGCATGTTATGTTCACTAGAGTGAGCAACATTTGGCAATACTTTACACTGGAAAATTTCACCGGTATAAATGCAATGTGTGCAGTATGCAAGGCTTCAGTTTCGAGGGGTGTTTCCATACAGTTTGTAATAAAGGCGAAATATCTGTATGACTTTAATGTGATGTTTTTATTGCACTAGAATCATATTGGTACTTGGAATCAGCCAATACACAACGTCAGGTAATTAAAGTGGTATCGCTTCAGGAAAAATTGCATCACAACATCTGTAGTGTGTCGTATGAGTGTAAGTGGGGGTTTAAATACTAAGAAAATTGAAAAAGGGTGGGTTAAGGAATTGACATGAAGGGACTCAGACCCCAAAGAAGAGGCAGATGGTAAAGCTTAGCAGCGAGCCTCACCAGAGCCACAGGTAGGCATGGCGTCAGGCAGGCAGGCAGGCTGTCAGCGGGGGCAGCCTGAGAGCTGCCGCCCCGGCTGAAGTGACAGATGTGTGGTGAATCTTTAACTCTGCTAGTTCCCCACTGTCACCGCATCTGTCCCTGCGCTCCACAAGGTTGGCTGGGCCCCCTCCTGTGTGAAAGAGGCGACTAAATAAAAAGAGAGCTATCACTGGACTTATTGATTAGTCCAGGCTGTCCTGGCTGGCTCGCTTTAATGACCTCTGGGAGTCATTATTGAAAAGTCATTGTCTTTGTGATTAGTTCACACTTTGCCCTGCCATATGGGAATCCTCCTGTTGCAACCTCAAGGGTGAAATTCGTAACGTGGAACAAAAGCGCACTTGTTGACTGGGAATAAATCTGAAGATGATTTTTGTTTACATATCTAATCCTCTTTCTAAAAATGAGGTCATGCTGGGGAACATGTTCAACAACAATGACATAAATAAGAGGGCAGCGTATGCTCTCAACTGAAACAGCAACCCCGCTCATTGTGTCCCATTTAAATCCCACTGTAGAAAAACATATCACTGACAGTATAAATGATACATCCCACTTTATTCCCTTTTATACATGCGGTCTAATCTCCTCAGACGGCCCAAATGGCAGGGACAGTGTCCCTCTCTCTTTCCCCACTCAGCCATGGCACTGGCAAGAGATGGTTTATTTTAATTGAAAATTAGCAAAACAAAACAAGGGCAAGAGGATCCCTGAATGGGGCCCCTTTCTCCGGGAGCTCCTGTGCCGTTGAATAATGCATATGGGAGAAAGTAAACAGCAGCCGCGGGCCTTGCTGGGGGAACAATGGGCTGCACACAGCCCAACCAGGGCGCCTGATTTTATTACTGGCCTGTCAATCCCCCCAGCCTGGGAACTGTGGGACCTAGGCCAGGCAGCAGCTGCTGACCGCTCCAACACTGACCCAACACACCCAACAACCTGCAGGATGAGACTCTCACACCGCTGCATACCTCCACTGACCGCACCGTGCAGCCCTAATCGGTCCGTTCAGACAGTGGGTGCAGGTGGAAATGAAAGGGGGCTGAAGTTAATCTATTTCCTGTTGGATTGGATCTCTTCAGTCTGGTTCTTCTGAACTAATTTATTTTGAAGGACACAATGTTTGAAAATTGTTGTAAGAGTTAGATTAAAATGTTGCTTTGAATTTAAATTGCATTTTATTTCCCACCTGTCATATTAAAGTTGACTTTCCTGTAGAGATATTTCCCTTAAATTTTCTTGGATTTAGATCAACTCCATCCCATCTCGGAGGCAGCGGTCTCGGGTCACCCTGGCCACTTGTAAACTTTTTCCTTCCTCTGGATCACTCTTTGTGTGTGCGTCTCGCTCCGGGTCATTGAGATTCTGGTCTTGCTTCTGGCTTCAGCCAAGTCCCGGTTGCCATGCCGACTGGCAACTGGTCTCCCAGGATGAGTAATGATGTGATGTGGCTGTGCTCTAAAGTCCCAACAAAGACCTTATTACCGCTGCAGCACCTCATAACACACCATTGTTGTCAAGTGCTCCTGATATTAACCTGCCTGCACCGGGGCTACCTCCCTTCACACAGGAGATGTGTGTGCGTGTGGGTTGCTATCATGTAAGCATTTTGAGGGTTACTGTGGATGAAAGTTTGGCAAAAAGAGACACCCTCAGAAGTTTATTTAATTTCTAAAGCAACTGGAATCCTAAATACACAACAGTCTTCTAACTATGTAATATTAGTTCTTGTTAGTTCAGTTAGCATCTGAAAAGAATAAGAAATTAGTTCTAATCCAATTTTTAATGAAATATTGTCATTTAAGTTTCTTTTAACTTCAGTGACATTAGGTTTGAATTTAGCATAGAAATCGTAGGAAAGGTAACGCGGAAGCTATATTGCTATTTGCACCTTGCGTTAGCATTGTAGGCTACGTCCGAGAGACAAGTAGCCTACTGACTTCTGTGATTAAGAACAGGTGCAGTTGTTGAGTATTGACTGTGGTTGTCTATTTTGGGATGCTAATACTTAATGTATATGTTCATAATGTACATATAATTGCAATTTTTACTGTTATAGTACTTACGCACTATATACTTACTATATATACTATATACTTATACGGCATCTTATATTGTACCATATGGTAAACCTTAGACCTCATGCCATACGGTATTATGTCATCCTGCATACCATGGCACTTTATTTACTCCTACTTGTATAACAGTTGTATATACCTAGTATTTTTTATACTGTATTTACTGACTTGCTATTTTGTCTTTGTGCTGCTGCAACACCCACATTTCCCCCCTGTGGATCAATAAAGGATTATCTTATCTTATCTTAGAGTTTAGTTCAAGCTGTTCCTGATGTATTTTAATTAATTTTAATAATTGTTTTGAAAAGGAACCCTGTGGTGTGATGGTACCATCCGATGGATTGCACCTGAGTTAGCTTAAAGCTACACATCTATTAGCATACTAATGACCTCTGGAGGCTTATATTTCTAGCTCCATCCACCAGTCAGTTTAGAGCTGAAGAAGCCTTTCGGATGAGAGGTGAAACATCTTCAAGAACTTCAACCAAGTCCAGTTGCCTTTTTGGATTAAGCTTAGAATTACCATGACCCGATTGAAGAACCTTCACAGACATAGCTTAAAGCTAATTTTCATCCGCAGTCCCTTGGCAGGTCACAATTAAAACACTACATAGTTACAAGACTACAACACATGATACAGAACGACAGAGCAGTCAATTTTGGGCATAGGGCGTTGAGCAAGGCGTGGGAAAATTAGCTCTGCTATCGTTTAGCCGTGTATCACAGTGTCTTAGCTAGTGCTGCATTTGTAGGCTAATTGCTAACTTTGATACGGATAGCAAAGCAGTTTTTAAGTCACCATTCAGTGACCATTTTCAGATGTCAAGGGCTTCTTCTTGGTCCTCTGATTCAGACTCAGACTAGCATAATGTTTAAGACTGCAAATGAGACGGGCAGGTGTAAATCAAAACTTGATCCACTACGCCACACAGTCTTGTGAAATTACATGAAAAAAAAAACATATGTAAAAAGAAATCAGCTGTTTTTTGATCTCGTATTTCTACTAATCATAAACATTAATTTTCACTTAGATTTTTGTGGATGCTTGATGAGACTCTCTTTTGACTATTTCAAGTCAAATATCTGTGCCTTTAATCTATTATGAGAGATATTTTGAGTTATTTGAATTTGCTTCATTCTAAGGTTTAAAAAAATCTAAATCTAATCAGTTTATTTTATAACTGTATTTCAAGTCAATCCAGGATCTCTCCACCTCAGCAAACAGCATCCTGAGGCCCATGAACCATCCACAGTGACCAGGCCCCAACCAAGTGTGAACTACCATAAAGGAGAAGTGTGTGTGTTTGTGGCGGCGGGGGGGTGTGGAGCTGTGGGGCCATATAGGCAGGGGTGATGCCACAGGATGTTTGAGTGTTTGACTTGGTTTAACAACATCCTCTGACAGAGACACCACAGGCTGCAGATGAGGTGAGAGATAAGAAACAACTGTGATCCAGGCCTTCACCCCGGCCATTGTCCTGCTTATCTGTAATGTAGCGCTAGCTGCTAATAATGGGGAGGAGATAGAGGGAGGGCTTTTCATTGAGAAAGAACAAAAACATCATTTTTTGTTAATTAAGGTGATTTTGGAGACACTTTACTTTATTAGAACTTACCTGAGCATCCCTGTAATGTGTGCTAACAGTGAACTAGCTTTTTATGCTAAACAGTTCATAAATAGATTCTCTGACTTCAGATGTGATTAAAGCAAATTTCCTAGAAAAGTGTGCAGCAGATATCTGCACACAAACACTTGTACAAATATAAACCTCTTCATTACACCGTCATCACATTCAAGCGCTAAGTATGCTATTTTGGTGTGTGCAGATGTCTTTATGGGAGCGTTCAGAACGGAGTCCTCTTTGTTTTAGCCTGATGAGGCGTACACTCAGGTGCGTCACACAGGATATCTTGTCCTCTCCAGTTTCCCTCGCCCCAGCCGAGAAGGGGTGCGCCGAGGAGGTTATCTGCACAAAAATCACCACTCCAGCCCCAGACTCCACCAGTTTGAGGAGGAGGAGGGGGAGCTTCTGGCCCTGCGTACATCACTGTCGCCGTGGGAAACCGCATCCATCAAATAAAGTCAAGCATTTACCTGTGTGGCTCAGGTGACAGGGGAGGAGGGGCAGTGGGATTGTGAGAGGAGGGGGGGGAGATGTAGGTGGCCCAGGGGTGAGAGAGTAACCCTGACCCTGTGGAGGTAGGGGTGAGGAGGTGGGAAGGGGGGGCGACAGAGTGGGAGGGGCTGCTAGGATGGGTCAGGCCGGCAGCGCCCTCTGTCCTGGAGCCAGACAGGGGATTGTGGGAACTTTGCCTCTCTCTAACCGGGCCACCTGTCCCTTGGGAGACGGTCCCCTTTCCGGGAGTATCAGCGGTGCCTCCCCAGCCCCCCCTCCTCCTCCTTCTCATCTTCCAAGCAAAACCACAGCAGGACTGGAGGAACAAGTTCACACACGGACCAATACGACTTCCTCTCTCTGGCTGGATTTTTTCTGAACATTTAATTTCCTGCATTTTTGTTGTTGTTAAAAAGAAAGAGAAATTTACTCCAGAATTCTTACTTTGGTTTGCAGCGTTTTCTGCAGCTGTGTAAGACTTCAGCGACCACATCTGTGTTATGTATGAATATGTGTGTGCTTCACATGGGTGCTTGAGCCCATGTGAAAGCACATATGTCATCTGTAAAATGAGCAGGGTGTGGCGTTCGCTCATGATCACTAGCTATGTCATATTTCATAGAAAAAGTCTTATTTCAAAATTTCACAAGGAAGTAATTAAAAATAAATCACCACCCCCACATTTATTAGAAACTCTGTTATAGATACTGAAGAAGAATTAATTACTCTCCAAAGTCATTAAAAGTAGACTCTGTTTTAATTACAATCATTCTTTAATGCGATCATTTTCAAAATTCATCATATTTCTCAAACTCTAATGAAGCTAACTTCAAATTGCAAATTCGACGTGATTCCCTGTGACATGTGACATATAGTCGGTCTCCCCCTCCTGGATAAATCACTCCTGTGACAAAGCAAAACAGAACCGAAGACACCTCGGTTGATAAGAGGGATATTTGGTTACACCTGGTGATATGCAGATAAGATTAAATTTGAGACAGAGGGATGAGGGTATGGAGGAGGAGGAGGAGGAGGTCACTGGAGCATGAAGAACAACATCTAAGATGGTCGGGGCAGGAGCCATGATGCTGCCTGAAGACCTGGTCTGACGCAGACTCGGGCCTGATGTTTCGGAGCGCGGTGTTAACTCCTGTGGCGGAGCTAATCCGTGGATTTAGACGAGAGACGTCTCCAGGACAGGGACCGGGGCAGCTGAGAGCGGATGGCCGAGGGGTCGAGGGGTCGTGTTTACCTGCAGCAGGTATTTCCTCTGGGAACTGATAAGACCCAGGGAGGGGAAGTGCTCTGTTCCAGGTGAGTGCAGAGGGGCCCGCAAAATGACACCATACACAATCTTCACCTAACCCCCATCCCTCCTTCCTCATTGGCTCCTCCCCAAACACACACACAAACAGGCCACCTTTATGCATCTAGCTTTGACCTGTTTTCTTAACATGTGATGGCTAACATGCTTTTATTTTGAAGGGTTGTGAATATATGAATTGCTTTGTTAGACTTTCTGCCTTCACCTGCTTCCGGTGGATGCGTTGTCTCACTTAATCAGGCCTTGTTGCAACTAAACCTACCCTTGTTATAACTCCAACTATTAACAACTACGAAGTTTTGTCAAAGCACCACTTTATGACTTAACACAGTCTTACTTCTTTTGTGGGCGGGACTTCTTTCAGGTGTGTCACTGGAGCAGGCAGCTGTGATACGGCTGAGGTGTCACCTTGTTTGTTTACCTTCTCCCTTCCTCTTCCTCCTCCTCACCTGGCTCGGCTCTGAGGCCCTGCCCTCCCTGCCCCCCGGGGCGCTGAGAGGAGTCAGTGAGCTAGAACATGTTAACAAGCACAGCTCCAACCACTGTATTGAAAGACACACACGCTGGCTGCACAGGGGGTAACTGGGCCGGTGTGGAGAGCTCCGTCTGGATTTTATTTGTCTTAAAAAATTAAATTTGCAAAGTTTAAGTCATCCTGATTTAGTGTTTTAACTTGCTGAAAGTGTGGCAGCGACCCAGAAAAAGAGCTTAACAACTTTAACATACAGCAGGAGCATTGTGCTGTAAATAACGGCTGGTTAAACGTTCTGTGGAAACATAAAGTAACCCAAAGATGGTTAAATCTGGACACCTGTGCTTGTGCCTTCAAAAGAGAGACATGAATAAGTCCTCAGCGTGCCATACAAGATCTTTGGTGTGTATCTTCAAGAGTTAGCGTCGCTGTTATCAGCCCAGGAGGTGAGAGCGGTGTGTGAGGTGGGTGTGTAGTGCTATACCCTCCTCCTCTGTTCTCCTCTTCTCCACCTCCTCATGCCCTCTCCTCTCCTCCTCCATCCCTGCAGAAAGCCTCATTAGCGCCGAGGAGCCGCTGAGGTAGCACACGGCTGCCATTGTGGCCAATCCAAACATCAGGTCCTCTCCATCCGAGCCCCTCCACTTCAGAACCCCCCGACCAAATCCCATTTTCAGGCTCCGCAGCTGCCCCGCTCTGCCAGAGCACTTAGCCGTGTCATTCTATCCGGCTCTCCAGGCCTCGGAGGAAACAGGCCTGTTTTGTGCTTGGCAGTCTCTGATATGACTCCAGAAATGGAAATGAAGCCATGGATCTTCATTAGGGAGAGGCAGGTGTCCACAGAGACCCAGCCCAGGTGAAGGAGCGGGGAGGGGGTGACTCGGGAGAGGCTGGGTGAGGGGGAATTGGATTGGTGGGGGTTTGGATCCTTAAAAACCCAATGATGGGCCTCCGTTACCCCTCCATACACGCACACACACATACACACTTCTTCTCCATCCTCCACCCCAGCACTTAATTGCCCATGTAATGAGCTGCAGTGAATGGGATTACTTGTGTGGAGGCACTTGAGGACCCTGTGCATTGGGGGGCACCTCCTGCAGGCCCTCATCTCTTTAGGGAATACATTTAGGATGATGTTTTCTATGAAGCGCAGGGGCAAAAACCTCAGCTCTCCTCGCTGCATCTGGCCTCGTTGCATTAGGCCCTCCATCCACAGCTTCAATCCCTCCTACACCCTCCTCTCACCCCCTCGGGGCCTTTTGTTTCCTTAATTATTCATTACAGAGAGGTGGCCTTTGCTTTGAAACCTGTGGAGGTGGATGAGGCTTGGCGCTGACCCACGAAGCAGCGTAGCATCCTGGAGCCTGAGACGTGTCTTTGTGACGGGACACCTGTTATTTCTCCATCATCTAACTACACATTAACAAATCAGAGGGGGAAATAATACCCAAACATCTTTGTGTGTACATTAATGTATTACATTAAGATGATGTCCTTGTGTGTGTTCTTTTTATTTATTTTTTGCAGGAATGTGAAAAAGATATGGTTTTATTTCTGAAGCACAAAATTCAAACAAAATCACGTAAGACAAGTGCAGCTGTTTGATTCACATCACGTCGATCGGCTACAAATTCAGAAGGTGTCTTCAGCGGCGGCTAAACAAATGTTATGTTTTTAAGTTCCTTAAAGTATAACAGACTTTACTGTCCCGCTAATGTGTGAGTAAACTGTGAAGGAGCACTCTCCATGGTGCCCAGGGCCGCTTCTCTTCTCACGCTGTTTTTGGTAAAATATTAGCCCCCGCAGCCCTGTGCAGGGCGGCTGACAAATAGAGGGCTGTTGTCCCCCTTCTCTCTCAGGGCTGAGGGTTAATGATCCCAGTTTCGGGGGGTTAAAGCCTGCCAGTAGACCCTTTCTCTCGCACCCCAACAGATGTTGCTAGGACTTTAATGTGGTTATCAAATCGGAGTGCCCTCTGAGCCCCGGGAGCTCTTTGTGTGCCGGTGCATTCCAGGGCCTCGCCGTGGTGACAAGGCAACCCGGGGGCCAAGCCGGGCTCCCGCTGAGTCTTCCAGCAGCCCCTCAGAGCTGACAGCTAGAGCTGCCCCCCCCTCTCCCCACACCAGCTTCATCTCCGCCAACCACCCCCTCTGCTCCTGCCCCTGATCCTGTCCCCTCAGTGTCATAAAGTCATCCTCCGTCTCCCCTCCGTCCCACAGTGGCCCTCTCCGTCACGCTGCTCTCACAAACAGGCCCACTCACTCTCACTAGCCCACTCACATTTTTGGTCACACACATTAGGCCCACTTCCACACACGTATGCCAGCACTGGTTCCAATCTTGCATTTGTTTTCTATTGGCAATGATGTACTGTATGTTTTGTAAACTTTTATCCTGTTGCATTAACAGTGCATGTAAATGGATGGATGCACTGTTATTGTAGTTGTAAAACGTTGCAGAAATGCAGCTGGTTCAGTCGTTCTGTGCAGCCAAAGAATATTCAAACCCATATAATTATTTAAAGACTCAAACTGGAATTCTCAGGTTTTTAAATATACCAAAATGTCAGATTACATTTCTAAAAAACGATGATAAAAACCTGTGTAGAATATTTCTATTGAAAGGAAAGTTGCAGCCTTAAAAACACAAGGTTTGTGTATTTCACAATGTTTGGTTTAAATGAAGAGCAAGCTGATATAGGATACCGTCAAATGATGTGATACAAGATTGAGTTTCCAACCTTTAAGCTACTTAAGAGGGAAAAAAAGCAGAAAACTGCATGTTAAAGAAGAAGAATGAGCGCGAGGGCTTTAAAGCTTTTGTGTCCGTATGTAGGCTACACATACGTCCTCCTCTTGTGCCTTACTTTGTACAGCGGTGCCAAATTACACTCGTGTGAAAGGAATATTGAGGGCAAGTGTGAATTTACACTTGAGACATGCGCTGCAGTGGGCACCTAATGATTTCTGTTCCAACATTTATTCAACGTTCTATATCAACAAAGAGCCCACGCTGCGGTAAACAGTGTGTGACAGCTCATTTGTAATTGTAAACAGGTCGAGTGTTCATAGGTGTCACAAACACCTCCCGGATGAATAGGTCGTGGTCTTGGAGGCGATACTGGAGCCCCGGGGTCAACCTGGGCTTTCTGTGCTCCTCTCTGCACATACAGTATCAATGCCAGCAGCTGTGGGATTGTTTGTACACAGATGCAGGGGTGCTTGATGATAATTGCCTCGCAGCTGCACTCCGAGGCTGGAACTGGGTGTTTTTTTCCCCTTTAGTGCAGGCTCATATTGTGTGTGTGTGGATCGTTAAGAGCAGGAATGTGGGAAACAGTCGTAATTAAAGTATTCTGTAACTCAATTAAGGACTCTTCCCCCACACACAGTCCCCCCCCCCCCCGCCTCCCTCAAGCACAAACTGCTATCCTACACCTTCACCCTGCTACAGGAGTCTGCGGCCTCCGCCTGGCCCGGGGGCCTTCACTGTTTAACGGATGTCAGGACTGGTTGCATTTAGAGGGGGGATATTCTCTGCAGGTAAGAGGGTATATGAGGTGGAGGAAAGACAGTGAAGTGGAATAAATGGGGAATTGCTGTTCCACAGAGGGCTGTTAGCGTGGTTAGCACTCAGAGGTGAGACACTCATTACAGCCACGAGTCATTTTTCATCGCCTGTTATCAACTCACTGTGCACAGAAGATGGATGGATGACAATTACGCTGATAAAAAAACCCTCACACACACTTATTGGCAGAAATTGAGCACTCTATAAAATCATTATATCATTTTTAAGTTAGTTTTTCTAAATAGCTGCAAGAAAAACTGATTTCTGAATATTAGGAAGGCAATAAAATTCATGTCCTCCCAAACTGCAGAAGTAAATGGCTTCTGGGTAATGTATCTGAGTACTTTAAACAATGACAGGCAACAATCAAGGTGCTCAATTAACTGTATAACGATTAAGACATCAATTACCAAATTGATTGATGAGGCCAAATGATCCGATTCATTTTCTCCATCGGGCGTAAAAATTGGGAGCGGCAATCTGAGAAAATTTGTTGATTAATGGTTTTCGAATGTGCAGGAGGCACTTAGCCATAATATGTGCGATTTAATAGCAGAGAAAATGCTTGTGAACGCTCTTTAAAATATTTTTGACGGAAAGATTAAATATAAGAATTACACAGCAATGCAAACTCTGTCGTAGTGAGCAACAACAACAGCACAAATGTGCTTTAAATGTGTCTTTAAGTCTAGTTTTATTTACTTTCTTCTCATGAATGCTCTGATTGTATAAAGGAGGTTAATGTATCAGATGAATGTATTTCTTTTCTCCCCTGCCATTGATGCTGATGATGTTCCTCTGCCCCTCTAACAATGGCCGAAACAATGTTTGAAGAGCGCCTTGAGACCAGCTTGGACTAAGGCTTTAGTTTTTATTCTCTTCATGTTGTCAGTGTGTGGAGGGATAATTGAAGCGATCCTTGACTATGGGATCTATTTATACAGAGCATAATTCCCTCTGTATTCAGGCATTATCATGGTGTCAGAACGGGCACAATGGCACAATAAGGTCAATATAATGAAACTCCAAAACAATATGGTGACATTCGTGGAATAAAAAGTGAGCCACTCCCGGTTTGTTTGGTCTTATTATGGAGCTGTGGTTATATTGAACTCATTACAGAATCATCACAATCTTAATGTGAGGAATATATTGTGAAATGAGTGTTGTTGTCTAAACAATAAGTACACTCATATAAACAAGATGACTTTTGGGTTTAAAGTCTAAAAAAGTGAACATAAAGTCATCTGACTTTCACTTTAAAGGGAGGAAAGTAATGTTGTTTTTTTTAACTTTATTTATATATTGTTTCTCTTTAGGAAACATAAACCTACAAAGACAAACAAACATACATTCGCGTCAGTCCCCCGCCCTCCCCTGACACCAGAAAAGCTCGACAACTAAGAGAAATAATTAATAAATAAAAAACGAAAAGAAGAAAAAAATTAAAATATATAAATTTTTTTATGTTTGAAGTTTTTGTAAAATGAAATTAAATGTTATTTTTGTATTATTTCTGTTGAAGCTACACTTTTTTTGTTCCCACTAACATTAGTCTTCTTAAAATTACATCACTTATTATGGAGCTTATGGCAGTAGCAGTGTAGCAGCAGCAGTATTAGTAGTTGCGGTAATACCTTTATAATTAGCATTTTATCAAAGTTCCCAACAGTCCTTAGAAGCTCATTTTATTTGTGCCGCTATGACTTCATTTCTTTATTTTGTGTTTGTGTTATACTCGACAGCATCTGGAGCCAGAATGACATCAGTTATCCGCTTTTTCCCATTAGCACTTTGACAAATCCCCCCTTTCTAACAGCCCCATATCATTCTGCTTGACTTTCCCCTGGGCCTGAATTCAGTTATTGATTGCCCGTTCAGTTTCACTTGGAAAAGGTTGATAAAAGGAGGTTTTCACTTTCTCAATTTGATGTGACAGCTCCCTAACAAGAATAATGGAATGCGCCCATTCACAGGCAAATCAAGCTAATCCAGCGTGCCCCTGCGCTCTCAATGGAGAAGTCACAGTCCTTCCCGGCCCATTCCATCACAAGCCTCTCTCTTCAGAAACCTTCAAAGTTAGCCCAACTCCTCCAAAAGACAACATCGCTCTTTGTGTGCCCCGCTCGCTCGCCATCAAATGGATAAATAGGTCGATAAATGTATACAGAGTCAGACGGGAAACAAAACTCAAGCATATAATCGGTTTGTTTTATGTGTAATCTGATTTCACTGATTCCCACTCCTCAGTCTGTGTGCTGGCAGCAGCTGATGGATAGATATGATATCACACCTGTTGTAGTGAAAACTAAAGCAACCAAACAATAAATAAGAAAAGCACTAATATGATTTCATCTGCATACAACTGTAAGTGTCATAAATCCTCAGAATGAGAAAACATCACATCAGCTGAAGTGTCTTTAGTCACCAGCATGTGTGACGCTATAAGGTTCCCCTCTCCCATCACTGGAATGAGCTGCGGCTTTCCTTCTAATCCTCTTTCTGGGCAGAAACCAGGTGGCACAGCAAAGGTGCACGTGTCTCCATGAGTCACAATAAGTGAGTAAGCATGCGAGCCTGACTGGATGCATGTCTTGTGTAAATACATGCATGCCTGCATTACCGTTTGTGCAAATACAGACTTATTGTTGCAAGCTAAACTATGCTGTAAGTTTATTGACGTTTTGCGGTCATTCACAGAAGCACTGTTAGTCTTACTAACCGCTGAAAGAGGCTGAAAGCTGCAGAGCAGTGTAAACTTATATTAGGCAACAACAGGCTCATTATTGGCGTCCTTTGTTAACAGGCAAAGCACCAAAGAAAAGGTGAAAATAACTCAATTCAACTGTTTGTTGCAGCTTCTATATTTACATTTTTAAAGAATGCTTCAAGTCGTCTCCTCTTTTGGATCAAGAGAGTGCCGAGGTCTCATTCACATTTGACTTAACAAGCCAGAACAATGACTTTGTAAGACTTTGGTCCGACCATTAAAGTGCCTCAGGTTCGCTCCCTTTCTGCTTTTAGACGAGAGAAAAGGGAGATTAACATGATTTTGCTTTATCCCGCACATGCAAGCCTCAAAACCATAAAACACAACCCAAAGGCATCCCCGTCCCGCTCTGAATGTGCACTTGTTACTGCTCTCAATTCGGCTTTCAGCCCCCTCTAAAGAGACAAGGCCCAATCACAATATTGTCAAGGCTCTGTTGGTTTTCTGGTTCAAATCCTTGTTCACGCTGTTTGCTGAGTACTCATCTGCTGTGACAGCCTTCAGACAAACAGTGAGTCCTGAAAGAGGTCTCCCACAACCAGATCTTTCCTGCTGGGCAGCGGCTGAAACGCTCCTTTCTCTCTCCATCAAGTGGAACCCGGGCTATTGAGTTGGCCCCTGGGATCCCTCCATTGAGGTGGGCTATGGGCCAGTGCTTCACCCCTCCTCGCCCTGGGCCACCCTCATTCTCCCGGCACACCTGTACCCCTAAAACCCCATCGTGGGAACCTCCTCGCAGCCTCTGCCACCTGAGCGGATCACTGTGCCAGCTGGGCACATCGGACAACACACCCGGGAGTCAGGGAGAATAAAGATAGTCACAGCGTGCCAGATTGATGGAGAACTTTTTACCGGCAAAGTCAAAGATATAAAGGAATCTCTGCAGAAGTTATTAATCAAACTCGTGTCACGGTTAAGATTTGCATATGTGAAAAATTCACCCACAAAAACACATTTCCAGCCTCACATCACAGCTCTCCCTGCTTCCCCTACCCTCTGAATCTCCATGGCACACTGCAAAAAATGGCATCAATTAATCAACATTCATGAACCGTTTACTTGAGCTCTCCTTTGTGCGCTGCAGGGCCTAATCCAGACAGAGACCAGGCTGTTCTGCAGCAGTGCAGACTGCGTCACTCCACCCTTTGTGGGAGAAACCCATCAACTGGTGTTTCAGGGAAATGTCTCCCCCCACTGAGAGCCTAACCTTCCCCCCTCTCTCACCCTCTTCCTCTTGTGCCCCCTCAGTACTCAGGGCAGGAAGCTCCATCTCTTAGAGGAGGCCATCCATCCATCTTGCCTCTTTCCATCCAATTCACAGCCGCTCCACATGTATGAAGACATCTGTCCATATTTGATCAGATATTCCATTTTGCTGCAAATGATCCCACCCTCCATCCCCACCCATGACGGAGGCAGCTATTTCAATGTGCCGATACTTTCCTGCATAATAACCTGCCAATTCTTTGCCCTTGCAGAAGAAGCAAGTTTAATTGGGCCGTGCATTTAGAGCTCTTCTACAATTACACAATTACAGCGGAGATGCATTTCTGCACGTTGCGATGTTTGCCCCAATTTGCTGCACTTTTCATACAGTTTAACTCTGCTTTCCTTTTCAGGGGATGCAAATTTGGCTCATTTGGCTTCAAATGAAGCATAATTGCTCATATTGAAATCTACACCTTTCTACAAGAGGTTCCTGCCAGTTAGTTCTCATTAAACCTACGGAGAACAAAAATTCCCAATTCCATTTCAGCACACATGCCATCTGTATCATCTTGTGTTAAAAGCAAGGAAATTGGACACCAAATGGAGGCTGAGTGCATGGGTGGAAAACTTAAAGTCAGTTTGTTCACGTTAGTCAGAGCAGAATAACCTTTTTTTTTTTTTAACCCCTCAATTCTGTTTTCTAAATTTCTAACGAGCAGCATGAATTGGAAATTCAATCGGAATATTTAAGGGAAAATAAGGGACACGTCTGCCTGAAATAAAAGCTGTTTTATTGTTTTCAAATACAGAATGCGGTTGCAGAAAAAGCATTCAATTAAGTGCATCCTAATTAGTTCGGAGGGCATGTACGGCTGGCCTCCCGACATTCAAAAAACAGAATGGTGTGTCAGCCCCGACATGTGATCACCATCAAAGTGTTTTCCACTCCTTCCTCTTCTTTTATATCACTGTCTGGAAAGTTATAGAAAAAAGTGTGTTTCTAAAAGGCCCTCTGAGTGTGAAGTGGTGGCCTGAGCCGCACTCCAAACAATGCCTTACAAGATACTGTTTAAATTCATATCCGCTCGTCCTTTCTTCCTGGGGGACAACACAACAAACCGCTGACCCACTGATACACAATTAGAAGTGATGCGGCAGTTAAGGCTACAAGCAACTCTGTTTAACCGTCTGTCTTTGACCCTCCACCATTGAATAAATATAATGCCCCCAATGAGAGTAAGACACTGAGGTGGAGTGAAAAGGGAGCCGGGGAAGATTTTAAGCCACACATAAGTAGTTAAAGACCTTTATAGAGTATAACACCATTATCCCTGCTGAATAAAAATAGGATTTAGTGTTTTTTCCACTTAATTTAAATCAAAAGAGTCCCCACCTTACATATTGCACTGGTAATGTAATGGAGAGAGCGCCACAAAAAAGGCTTTGTGGCTCTGACACCTCCTATAGTGGGACTGTGTTGTCCTGCAAGCAAAAGGGAGAAAAAAGGTTTTTCTTCCCTGCGTTGCTATCTGCTAACGCATTCTAATTGATGCTGCTGCATTCCTCCACTGGATGCATTCAGTGAATAACGAGCCTCGGACTGAATACCCATGAATTGGTCCCCACCAAGCAAAGCAGTAAAGCCTTTGGCCCCCCATCCCTCGGCCTCCCCGCACCGCCACCATCGCAACCACCACCAAGCACCACCTCCCCTCCAAAAACCTTCCCCAAAGCTCTACTCTAGCTTCACCGCCCATTAAAGCACCACCATTGTGCAGAGATGCAGTCCACAAAAGCTGTCAATCTCTCCGGGTCCTCCAAAGCTTGGACTCACACAGACTGGAGTGACAGACCTCCCCCCTTCTACCCCCCCCCCCCCCCCCCCCCCCCCCCAACCCACCCATGTTCCCCCAAAAAATCCTCTCCCTGAAAACTTCTCAGCTAACTATCCCCCACCACCCTCTCTCTCTCTCTTTCGCTCTCTCTCTCCCTCTCTCGCTCTCTCCAGCCCCGGCGCACAAAGCATCAATCTGTCTTCAGCCCCAGCACCCTTGGCCCTTTGTCCCATCTGCAGGTGCCTCTGAAAGCACCCACGGTCGCCCCAGCCTCTGCGCACGCCACGCCTAGTCCAGGGACAGGAACTGCTGACAAAGGCCCAGTGTGGGAATGAGGGATGCGTGGAGGGAGGAGAGGGGGTGTGGAGGGGGGTGGTGGGGCTGCTCTAAGACAGATGGCTGGGGAAGTCTACCAACTCCTCCACAGGGGCTGTCAGTTTAGATTCAGAAGTACGAATGAGACACACGGGGGAAGAACCAGTGAAGGAATGCCCACTAAATTCTGCAGCTACTGTACATTTAAATAAGGAGCAGGAGGCAGAAGCAGCAGCACCCTCTGGATACCAGAACCAGCTGTCTGTTACAATTTATACACTCGGAAATAATTATTTCAGCTGACAGTAAACAAACACTTAAAAAAAAACGTATGCGTTATCCTTGAATGAGTTGTAAATTGTAAAAAACTATGTCTGAAATACTTTTTTGTTGTGTTAAATGTTTTGTGCAGAAAATATGATATTATAATTATTGATATTTTTAACATCCCTTGAGCCTTACTTTCACTTTGACATAACATTTTAATTTTCATGCATTCATCTTTGGTTTTTAAATTATTGTTTTTTTGCACACAGCTGCATACTGAAATACTCCAAGATTCAGTGCATCTAAAGAACCAGTTTGATTTAAATTTGTCATTATTATTTTTTTTAAATGCATGAAAGTATTTGCTGTATATTTCATGTGATATCTTGTACCTTGTGTCTTTTTCTATTCTGCATTCACTTCATGATTTGAATACTAAAATCTTACAAAACACAAGCCGTAAAACACCACACTAACAATATCATTCACTAATTTCAGTCTGGAACAGCATTTACAATTAAAATAATTTATTTATATATACATATAAAATGTCACTGCAGTGAACTTGTACTAAAATGTAACTTGATACAAACTGCAGCTTTGCTCCACTTTTCCTTTCCCAGTGCAACAAGTTAGTTACGTCTCATTGGTGTTACTGTGCTGCCACCATGTGGACATGTGTTGAATTACAGCAACCAGTTGATCGTCGACTTCTGCAGCATTGATATGCACGCAGTAGCTAATGAAAGCAAGAGCTATCTGCCCGTATATCAATCATGAATCTCCTGTATGTTTTTTTCTACTATTAAGATGAATTAATATAGTGTCTATCTGCACTGAATCAATACACAAATAGTATTTTAGGAAAAGGTTAAGGATGATCATGCTACTAAATGCAACTTAAACAATAACAGTTTTACAGGTATTTTACAGATGAGGTGTGGGCTTTTCTGAGCACCTGGAAGCTGCTGCCTCAGCCCTTCTGTTTGCAATCTAAGCTCAAAATCAACATGCTCGTATTTTGTACATTTTACATCAGGATTCAAGTTTACAAAGCCGGAGACTGCAATCATATCACATAATCATTCACTTCCTGGTAGTAGATGATGATGATGAGGAAAACATGTGAAATTATCAAAATATATGAAGTATAAAATGATGTCCTGTCACTTTGAAAGAAATCTGTAATGTGATAATGAGCCCACAGTTTAAATATATCATAGTGCTGTATATTTCTACAACTGGCCTCACCCTGTGTGAAATCCAGCTCCTTATCTCGGTGCTTTGACCTTTCTGTGATGCATCAAGAAAAAACAGGAGATAGTTTTTGTCCAATTTCAACAAATTGAAAAATAAAACAAAACAATTCTTCATTTGGCCACATGGGGGAGATAGAGACCAACTTACAGCCCTGTAGCTTTTCATTAGTAACAGCGTGATGTGACACTTCATCATTTCCAACCGCAAATTTCTCTGCTGCATTTTCTTACTATCTCATGATCTAATATGACCTTGAAAATATAAAAATATGTTTGTCCCTTACTCCCAAATAAGTGTCAGAGCAAATATATTTTCTGAGAGTTCAAACTCTGGAAAAACGGCCCGGCATTTTGACTGCAAAGCCACAGGATGATTAACAACATGCATAATTAACCCACAGGTTGTGACCTCAGAGTTTTCACACCTTATAGTCTTTAATTTCCATGATGACTAAAGTTGCACTGTACAAGGTGACATTATGTACAGCATGTTTTGACAGGGCCGTGACTCATCTTGCATATAATTATCTTATTAGAGATGGCAGTAAAAATGTAAACATTTACACTTAGCCAATGTTGTTGTCAAAGAGGAATGTAACTGCAGCTGTAGAATGATTCAAAGTGGACTCTGGATTAATGAGGTTAGCGTGTTGAATGCTTTAACCGCAGCTATGAAACGCTGTGTTAATAAAGCTAGTTGCTTCCTCATTTTCAATGACACATAGTTTTGCGAACACGACGGTCCTTCAAATATTCTAACCTTGATAGCTCAGTGATTTAAGAAGATAATCAGGATAATATTGCATCTGCCTTAGGAACAAGTTAGCCACTCCTCTCATGTTCTGAACCATGCATGTTTAAGTTGTTAAGTTGCTTTAGTTACAACTAAGAGAAATCCTAGTAAATGAGCTCTAAGAAGAAAGTAGGCGCCATTAAGGGGGATTCTTGTTTGTTGCTTTCTTGCTCATAAAACCTTTGAGGTCGGTCTCTTCCAGCTACTAATTAAAAAAAGACGTACATGTTTTTCATCAAGCTTGACTCGTCATAGTTTCCACTGGTCATAAAAAACTCACACCACATGGTCTGTGTGATTGTTTTTGGTTCAGAGCAATTCACACTCTCTTCACATAGTCACAGTGGCTTCAGCTCACGTTATGTACAAACGTGCATCTTTATATATGCTGCACCTTAACTACACTTCCTCTCTGACTCCACTGGTTTATTTTTGTCAAATTGACCACATTTCATGCCCTCCACGGAAGTCACTGAGTTAAAATGCAAACCTGGTGCCACATGCAAATAGCTGCTAAGGTCACTAGGGGTGCGACGAACACCAATACAAATGAGCCTCTTATAAGCGAGAGTGTCAAATTTCTATTTGTCACCTACATGCTCCAAATGCAGTTTGAGCTGCAGTTTCACATTGCTAGTATTAAATGTAAGCTTAAAGTTAGGACTGAATCCTTTTATGTAACGTTCAAGTGACATTTGCATCCAAATCTTTAAGAATGTATGCGATCTCAGTATGTTTTTCACTTGCGCTAACAAAGAACTAACATTGTTCATTCAGGCTTTGGGACATAGGTCTTTCCTGTTCCTTATTCTAAAGGATTTAAGCTTATTCTGCATATCTTTGCTTTAGCTTGGGCCACATTAGCAAAAAATGTCATTACATCTGCACATCATAACTGATGACACTAGTATACCAGGCACTAATATAGATTTATTAATCAATGAACCAAATAAAATGAAAATGCAGACATTTCAGACTCCAGAACTTACCTCATTTGATTTGTCATTTTTTTTAGTCTTGAGTGAGTCAGTTAAGGTAATTCCACTTGCTTAACAGCCTCTACTCCAACTTGACCTGAAAAAAACAAAACATGTAGTCTTAACCACTTCATGTTAGCATATGTGCAGGAGGCTTTTCAGACGTATCATTTCTTGAATTTGCTGCAGTTAATGTTAATGTTGAGGAATATTTCCCGTCATATTTGTAACATATAATTATATAAATTGCATACCAACTTCTTTTTTGTTCTTTACATAGGCCTAAGTTATTTATAAAACGATACTTGTTATATATGTTTTCTTTTAGTAACAGCTGCATCTAAGGGTTGTACTTAGATATTTGTATATCGACCAACAGCTTATTAGCCATAGTTGTATTATAAAGGAGCTGTAACTGTAGAAAATCCTCTCCGCATCATTGTCAATCGACAGAATATATTTATATGAGGCTTCTACTCACTGCTTAATTATGCTTCAAGTGCAATCAAAAACTGCCACCTCTGGCATGATAATCCCCTTTACGGAACATGCAAGAAAATAGGAAAGACTGTAGTTTGAATGAGGACCACATTTCCCAGAATTCCGTGTGGGAGCGAAAGTCGCCGCACCTTCGCCGGGTGGAGCTTGTGAACGTGGGAACGTTTGTGGGTTGCTGCGGGTTGCTGCTGCTGCTGCTGGAGTAAAAATTGTTTGACAGGGAGGTGAGGCGACCTGGGCGAAGGGATTACAAGAGATAAGAGAAGTTTTTAGCGTGTCTGTGACAGTTTCCGAGTCACCGCGGAGGTAGACTTGAGCGCGACAAATGATTTGTACGAGTGTAAGCAACAGGGCACAGAGCGAAATGTCAGGGACTGTTTCAGCCTTGAGCAAAGGGAAGCGCGACTAGTACACCGCAACGCGGAAAATATTCAGGGGGGTGAGAATGCGAATGGTGCGAAGATACCGAAATCAAACAAAATGGAAACGATGTAGCGTCGCTGCGGCTTTTCATATAGCTAGAACTAACGTTAGAGTAGAGAGTAGATAGCTAAGGAGCTAGCAGGTTAACTAACATACATGTAAAGTTATTCCCCGGAGAAGCAGAGCCCGGAGGCGTCTGTTGAATCAGAAGAGTTCATTAGTATCACCAAATCAAAGAAGAGAAACAAGAAGATGCTACGGAGAACTCTCAACCGACTGGTACGTGTGTCATGGCATCAGCACAACACATACACAAACATTGTTAGCTTATTACATCCTGCTGCTTCTGCTAGCGTTTTATTAACAGCTGTGTTTCTGCCCAGAAAGAATGTAAGCTGGAGTTTACTGTCCTTTATTTTCCTGAGAAATTCATAAGAAACTACCGAGCTTCCAGCAAACTGTTACACCCCCCCTGCCCTACAACACGAAGCAGCTGTTGTCTCACCTCGTTAGTCAGCCTGTTAGCTCAATGCTGGTTAAGTTCCTGAAACAGGCAGGAAGTCACGACAGATGCAAGCTGATGTTAGCTAAACTCAAGAGTCGTTAAACTACACGTTCAGGTCACATACTGGGATTGTTTGCTTGCTTTCCGCCATGTAATCCCACCTTCTTAGCAACCCTTTTATCTAATGTACACTGGGAACACCATATCATCTGTATGTTATGTAAAAAAGCCTTGAACTGAAGCTAAATTAAGAGAGCATCATCCTGTCTCCAGGGACCTGGGCTGCTTTACTCGTAGGTCCCAAATGCTAAAAATATGCACTCTATTTAAATGCACAAAGACATGCATTAAACGATATGTCACCCCCGTGTAACCTTCATGGTTAGTCGATTAGTGGATCGACAGGAAATCAATCAGCACAAATTTGTCTATTGATTGATTGTTTCAGCTTTTCAATCAGCCAAAAAGCTAAAGATATATCACAGGTTCTAAAATGTAAAGATTTTCTGCTTGTCTCAGATATTATTGTCTTTCCCAGGCCTTTTTTAAAGGCCACAACTATAATCAATAATTTAAAATATAAATTTTGCATCTGTTCTCGGGATGTATGATAGTTGTTTCTAATTGTGTGACACTCTCTCATGTGTTAGCTTTTCTTCATATGCAACTGGATGTGTTTAATATAACAATTTGGTATCCTGCCAGCATGAACTGCTTTGACATCATATTTCACGATTGGTCAATTTAATGCTTACCCTTTTAAAGTCCCTCCATTGGTTTCATTGCCTTCCTCATACGTTAATCACTCATGAGCTGGCTAGTTGAGAGAGTAACTCTCCGCAAGGCCAGGTTTATAAATACTAAACTGTCTTTACTGCTCCTTTATCATCCTATTATGCACCAGTAACCTGTTGTCACCGGTGGGCTGAATCCCCCACAGGCTATGTGAGCAGTATAGATACTGACAGTGAATAAGGGGAAGCAATATAATAATTATAGTGCCTGACCCTCCTCCTGGCCTCTCTCTAAGTGTTGCCAGGTCAGCTGATTTTCCTGCTTCTGGAGAGGATTGCTGCTGTAATTTCTCTTCAGTGTGAGCTGTAAATAATATTTTGTGCCGAGCAGCCAGCCACACTGTCATTGATGCACACAGTGCTGTTATCTCAGGCTCTGGCTCCCTGCCTCCTGATTCACACCACCCTCCCCTTGCCCACGGGGGGTACATGTGCATCATAAGGGGGAGAAAGATAGAGAGGAGGGGGAAGAGGATGCCTACTCATGCCAAAAGGCACAGAGGAGGCTCCATGTGTCTCACTTGACTCTCCCACTATGGTGCACTGTGCCACTAAACCCTGTGAGTGTCTTTGCAAAATCATTAAAGATGGCTGTGGGAACGAGTGGGGCTGGCTTTTCATCGGAGGGGGAAGCTCCAGAGGTTGTAATGCTCTGACAGGAATGCAAAATCACACACTTCCCTTTGATGTTCGTTCAAGCCCTTGAAGGCAGCAGTATGATCTCTGAGAGGTGGAGCCTGGCGGAAATGTGATAGTATTCATGGTGGGAGCCCCTGCCTCGACTGCATGGAGAACAGCACCGACCCATGAAAACACCATCACCCAGGCGGCACCACTCAGTATCTTTTTTAGGCGTCCTCCTCCTACTCATAGCTCGATGAAATCGCACATGTGAAGCTTTTGCATTCTTTTTTTCACTCTGTTGTAGTTCTCGAGCGAATACTCCCCCTGCTCCCATTGAAGTACACCCAAAGCTGCAGTGAAGTGGTCCAGTCCTGCACACAGTGCAGGGAGCTCCACAGGTGCTCTCATCCTGCGCACAATGGCAGGAAATGGTCACACTGACACCAACGGAAGTGCTTTGTGTTTAAAAAAAAATTGTTTTCATTTTTTTGATGAATTAAACAACAAGTACTTTGATAATCAGTTCATCTTTAAATTGCTTTTTAAGGCGAAACCAAACATTTCCCATGTCCAATTAGTTTCCAGACTGTGCAGGTGTCTTTGGATTTTATTATTTGACATCATACCATCAGGAAATAATTGGCATATTATTTCAAAATGTTATTCAGTTGTTTGCAGTCCCAAAAATGTACTTTTAAGGTCCTTTTCATGATTTAAATATACTTTTCCTGTGTCAAGCATAAGGTTGGATTAATTTAGCATTGTATGCCAAGAAGTAGGCTTGCATTTTAATAGCAGCCTCTTGGGGTTACTTAGGCACAAGCAGTAGACCGCTTAAAGATTGTAATGTCTTTTGTCTCGGTAGCATTTTCAAACATTAACTATATCAAAGCATGGTGAGGGGATTCCAGCATACAGGCCTTTGCTGTTGTTTGGATTTCAATTCATAAGGAATCTAGTGGTGTCACAGCTTTTACACAATTCATTTCCATAACATAAAACAGCCACCTTTTATGCTTTGAATGCTTTTCTTGTGGCATGATATAGCTTTGAAGTACACCTTTTGAGGTGGGATTTTATTCTGAAGAGGTGGGGGTTCTCCCTGTTACTCTCTGTCATGCTAATCCAGTTAAGGCCTGCGTAGTGAAATATTTCTGCCTCTGCTCAGAGTGCAGTGCTACTCTGGTGCGCCTCTATCTCAGTCGGGGCTACCCCCTTACTCTTCTGCCCTCCTCTTCATCTCTCTTCGCTCTATCCACCCTGCTGCCGGCTGAATGATGCACTGAAGCCTGCCAGTGTCAGATGTGCCTCTACTTGACTGTGACCCAGGCGCTAGCAAAGCAGGCCCTTCCCTGGCAGGAGATGTTGTTATGTGTGAAGGATTGCATGTCAGATGCGTTTGGAAGCACCGGGGCTCTGTAAACTTGTGTCTTAGGTCAGCGAAGAGCACCCACAGCTCTGGGATATACACACAAACTTTCTTACGGAGACAATGCTGACATCCACACGCACGCCTGCACATTAAGGTTGTTTTGTGCAGACATCTTTTGCTAAACACACAAGGTTAAATGTATTTTGGAGACTTTATTGAGTATCACTTTTCCCAGGGGGAAGCTTGTGTTTTGTTCTGCAATAAAACAGGATGTTTTTACCTGCTGTACAAAACTTCCATCTGACCTGCAGTATTTGTGTAATGAGTGTAATTTGCAGCATTATACACTCAGAGTTATGAAATGTACCTTGTGTTTCTTTATTGTTGTATTTTGGTTTTGCTGCATTGTCTACTTAGCTTGAGATGCTCCAAATGTATTTTCTGTTTTGCATTCAGGTCAGTCTTGCTTCTCTATGCAAGATATTAATGGCATGTTAGCTGTATCTGCAGATAATGGCTTGAAAATATCTGCATTGGCAGATATGTCATTTTTCTGCTGATATTTTCCGTCGATAAAACAACGCTAAAACCCTACAACCCTAAAAACGTTTGAGGTAATGCTACAATGCGGTGCAAGTGTGCGCGCGCACTGCCTGTGCAAAGTTATCAACAATATATGATAGAGATTAAAAAGTCACAGAAACTCGAGCCAATGAATAGAAGTTAAACAACTTTCACAACTCTTAACTAGCTAACAGTTAGCTCACATTCTCGTCCTTTTACCGGACATCAAACACGCCGAAAATACACTCGCGGCCAAAGCCGACGCTAACAGAGTATAACATAAACATCAGTGCAAAACTAACTTACATGTTCATGGAAGCACACACGATAAAAACAGTCCATCGGCGATCACTGATGTCTCTGTAGTAGGTGCAGTAAACAAGTCCGGGCATGTCTCCCTCACTGCCGTGTTTCGGGGGGGATGCTGCATTCAGGTGCGCTCAGAAACATGAGTGATCAGACATGTTATCTTTTATACGCCTCTTCCGTCAAGCGTGAAGAAGGGTGCAAGATGTCTGCTTTAAGGCAGTTTTTGGCCCATTCCACTACAGGGGAGACTTGATGTTCTCTGCAATTAGGTGGAAAAAAACATGTGCCTATCGGTATCCAAATCGGCAAAAAGAAAATATCAGCATATCAGTTATCAGAAAAAAACCCAACATCATGCATCCCTAATATACTCCTCACGTCTGTGATCAGCTTGTAGCACCTGGTGGGAACATATTAGGGGCGTTTATTACCTGATGGGATACACGCGTCTTTGAACAGAGTTGTCACTTTTGGGTGAGTAATTAGGCTAAGAGTACATCTGAAGGCCACTGACCACACAAAGCATGCAGCGCCCTTTGATTTATCAGGCCTGTTTGATTAGGAGAGATGCGTATTGATTAGGGCTGTGCTCAGTTTTGCCGCCATTAGTCTTGTATCGTGAACAGGCTGGCGAACAGAATTGCTTACTCTGATTTCTTCCTCTTCCTTCCCCTCTCTCCGTCTGGTCTCCTGCATTCTGCCCAGTAATGGAAACCCAGCCAAAGGAGCTCATCTGCAACACACAGCAGGATAATAAATATATTTAGTGTGAGGAGGGAGGGAGGGAGGGAGGGGAGGCAGTGTGAGGGAATAAACGGCTGGCTTTGGGATAGCGGGCTGATGAAATATAGCGGGGAAGTACGGAAAGCCCTGCGTGACTCAAACCCGAGAAGCTGGAGGGAAACCAGGGGGGTGGACCTGTAGCCTCTTTGCACCTCTCCATCTCCCTCTCCACCTAATGGACAGGCTCTTTCAGGCTTCCTGCAGTGGTTAACATTGGAGTGGGCGGGTCTGCTTGGATACAAGGGGACCGCGGATGGCTTTTTGTGGCAATTTTCCACTTCCCTTTAAAAGCTAGGTTGAATTCTCAGTTTGTACCTCTAAATAATTCAGGTTGCTTCATTTATTTTGAATTCTCCGCACATCGCTCCTCCCTTTCCTGACCCCACGTATCCTCGCCAGGCTAGCGGCACTCAAAATGCATCCTCATCATCCATATATGTATAAAGGCTCATCCAGAGATTTTCTGTGCCATGCTCCAGCTCTAGCATTACCCAGAGAGCATCGCAGTGAGATGTGAAGGGAATGCTGAGATGTGTGGGGGGATGTTTTCTTTTTTTTTTTTGGGTCTGTGTCTATGTCTCTCTCTCTCTCTCTCTGTGTGTCTGAGCACGCAGGGAGAAGGAGGAACGGCAGCATCTGTGATGTCTCGTCATCTCAGTTTTTCATTGTCACCTGAAATGACAGGGTACTCGCTGAAACCGAGAAGAGGAACCACAAAGTCCCCGCGAGGATTTTAACGAGTGCTGGAAGGCAAACGAACATACCCCCTCCCACACACGCTCGCATGAACACCTTGGTTAAGCAACAGCCCTACAATTATTATCTACCGCGCTGAACTCCCGGCTCGGGCGGGCGGCGATGCTCCGTCACGGGGAGAAAAATGAGTCTCTTAAAAGTGGTCACAGTTCAGTTGAAGGAAACGCTTGGTGAGGAAACCCAAATCAACCATGCCCCTCTGAGCGAACGCAGGAAAGAGCCACATTGATTTTCGTCATTAGTCTCGTTAGCCTCCTATGCAGTGTCTTTGGATAATTAATTGAAAAGCAATTACAGCCAGTGTAGCTTGGTACATTATTAAAGATAATGTCATCAGTAGAGCTGAAGCTGAGATGGAGATTTCTTTTAAAGCTTGTCAGCATTAGGATGTACTGTAAATGCCTTTCTCTTGTTATTGCATGGCTCTCTGCCAGCAGATAAAAGCCATTGTAGTGTTGTGCAGTTTAGTTAAGTTACAACCCATACATTACACAGAAAAAGCAGCTGGATCGAGCACCTTCGTCTAAGTAGCTGAATCTGGTGATTTGTCGCACACACGCACGCTAAAGCAGAGAACAGAGAGTATGTGCAATAGGCTGGAAAAACCATACTCCATTTATGGCCACACTACTTTAAATTCTCTTTAATTATAGATTAAAGTGTGACTAGGCTGCTGCTCGAAATGTCTTCACTTTTCCTCGTCTTAAAACACAAAGTGTCTCCGCTAGAAGAACCCCCTTTCCGCTTTTGTCATTTGCTCGAGGACTTACTGAGCTGGAGGATGGAAACTCAGGGGACAAAGTTTGAGCTAGTGGAGGTGGAATAACATGTAATCAAAACCCACACCAGAGCCTCTGTGAATGACTGCTTTAAAACTGTAAACCGGTTAAAAAATAACCCGGCAGAGTGAATGTAAAACCCAGGTTTGTTTTGTGAAGTTTGGACTGCAGCCTCGTCTTCTATTTAGACTGTGAGGTCCTGTTTCAGGAACACCGTGCCTCAGATAGACGCACGACCACAGACGGCGTGTCAGCATCGTGTGACTTGCTTACACATTTCCTGTTATAACGTCTACAGCCATGTGTTTGTGTTCCAAAGCAGTTTTGAACCCTCTTCTCTGGTGCCAAACAATAGCCAGTGCTCACAGGTTTCCTGCCAGTGATTTGCATAGTTTGTTGTGTTCAGGCAGAAACCTACGAGCAGTTCGTTCCCCAGTTTCTGCTGAGGGGGTTTCATCTCACCCGCGATTTGTTGTCGCAAAGTGTTTTCAGATGTTGCACCTTTCAAAAGCTGTCAGTAGGCCATGGGCCTCGTATGAAAACCATCTATCTGCGGCTGTTTGAGGCGACCAAATGATTGAGGAAGCAGCTCCCAGTGCGAGGTCTAGATGAGTTTCCCCTCCTCCCCATTGTCGAGGGACACGGCGCAATGTAGGCCAGTACCAGCCCATGGTACAGTACACTCTGTGTCTCCTACAGCTGCAGGGATGCTCGTAGAACAATGGGCCTTTGCCTATCCACAACAGCTCCTTAGGATCAGCCCTCAGTTCAAGTTGGACTATTATTACTCTGTGGGGCCATTCATCAGCGTGAGCAAACAGCGTGGACAGGGGAGAGAGAGGATATGGGGTCCGTAGACTGTGGTGTAGGCCAAATGCTGGTGAGCCAATGATGGAGGTAACTTCTGTTATAGTTCGCTGTGGTTTTATGGCTCTGCTTGTACTTGGTTTGGTATCCTTAAAGTAGGTACAAACTCTGTAGACCCCCAACTCAAAAATGATTTAACAGGTGCTGATGATGTAAACTTACCTGCAAATGATATTCCTTGATTCTGAGGCGTTTCGATGGATACAGAGGAGCCTAACGCTGGAAAATACACATTAAAAAGTCTTGTTCTAACACAAAGATGCGTTTTTTTATGGTATAAATTATTTCACAATGAGTCAGCTAGGTAAATAATACAAAATGAGCTCTTCTGTGATTAAAATATGTTTGAAAAGATTGATTGAATGACTATTACTTGCATAAAACAAAGCATCTTTGTGCTGAAATTAGACAAATTAGCGTGTGTGAAATAGATTTATGAAGAACTCGTTTGTTGCGGGGGAAACGCAACAAAAGGTGAGCGCTTCTAAAAGTCGCTTTAGTGACAAACTTTTCATTCTTTTGCCTTGATGTTAATGCGCCTCCGTGCTATATTTTCCTCAAAAGATAACCCAGCCTTTGTACATTTCTCTGCTGCCTAAGCAATGAGCACTTGGATGTGTAATCAAAACTGAGAGAGTTACAATTAGTGAGACGGAGTGATCATGCTGGAAGAAGAGGACAGGCAAGTGGGCTGACAGGAAAAGACAGAGAGATTGAAAAAAGAGGCGAGTGCCAGATAGAGTACTGCAGTGACTAACAGCATTGACTCACCGCGTGCATCTTTCCCCTCGCATTCAAACATTCATCACTCAGCGCTATTCGACCTGTCATAGAAGCAACTTTATGTCGCAGTTAGGCTGTTTTTACTGTTGTCATCAACATTTCTCCGAGCACTTTACCGGCGGTTAAGCATTTGCTCTCGCATTCCTTTGTTCCATTACTCTTCTTCCACTACAATTTTAAGTGTTTAAGCCTCCAGTTATTCCAATGTCATATATCTACTCTTAGTGCTTCCCCTGTTATGCTTTCTCCTGTATTGTGTGGTGGGAGGAATAAGTGCTAATAGGTGCTGCATTAAGCAGCAGATAAGCTTGACCTGTAGTGAATCCACTTACGCTGAAAGCAACATCATAAAACCTGATAGCACAGATAAGATGCACTCGGAGCAGATGTTGTTAAGTCGTAGAAAATGATAAGGGACTGAGGCGCTCTCACACGCAGCCTCACTCTTCTCAGTGTAAAACTGAATGTGTAATTAGACAAGTGTGCGGCTTGGATCATTTTTTGCTCTGAGATTTACACGAAATGGATACTGAGGTCAAACAGGAACACAGACCGAACAGCGGATGCGTCGTTCTCACTGTGCTGCAGAGTGTTATTAGTACACGTGCAGGACATAAAGAGGTACAAGCGTAGGTCCCCAGCGCTCTCTCTCTTCTCCTCACACCTCATTAAATGTGTTTAAGTAGATTTTCTTAGTGGATTTTTCTGAAGCTTAATGGCACAGCTCCTGCATTCCTTACTGAATGAGCTTAGTGGGTTTTTTTTGTCCCTGAATCTAAGCTACAAAACCACAAGACCCGACCGATCAGAACAAAGCTGAACCGCTGTATCTGTGTGGCTTCCTTTTTCAATTTGCCTTTTTTTAAGAACGAGTAAAGGCATTGATTTTGTTTGACCACAACCTATCAGGATAATATGAGTCGCTGTCTAATTTTCACATGTGCTGTCACCACCATTTTTCCTCTACGCACCATGGCTTCATCTCTATCTGCTGTTTGCTTAGAGAAGCTTGCCAGAACACCAAACACTCCTCGTTTGAAGATGCACACTTAAACTGCAAGAGCCATGCTTCAGTTAAAACCTTGACACAAAGCTAAACAACTAAATAAATGAAGCATTAAAACACACTTAGCAGACCTGAGAGCCAGAACCACTGATTATATGCTCTCTGTTTGACTTGTAGACCATATAAGGCGACATGTGAATGAAGAAGGAAACTGGATGTGCTTTTTAATGCGTGTTTGATTCACATGTGTGACCAAACCAAAAAGGTAAGGTCGAGTAATGTTACACTACTCGCGCACCTACTACTCGACTAAAGTAGTTTAACTCAGTGAGCTTACATGCACCATGTCAGCCGTGACCAGGAGAAGTGATGTCTGGAACTACTTTATTAAAAAAGACGACGATAACGTGCTGTGCAAGATTAAACTTGTATAATAGAAATACTAGTTTGATGCTTAACCACACGCGCTTAAAGCACGAGGAGAAGCCAGCGGAGACAGACAACAGGCAGTCTCGCATCACATCTTTTGCTAGCCCTGTTAGCACACGTTGTTGCGATGATACCAGAGCGGAGAAGATTAGCCTGCTAATAACGAACATGGTGACTGAAGATATTTGCTCCCATTAGGGGTTGTGGAAGGAGAAGGCTTCGGTGAGCTGATGGCGTTTGTTGATGCCACCATCACGCCGGACAACAGCTACAAGAGCGGAAAAAACAGTTACGTGTGAAGCAACACAGAAGAGAAGTCCATACAGTGCGCTGCCGCTGTGATGAATTTACAACAACGTTAACTGAAGGGCCTGTTAAGGTTGTTCAGTAAATGCATTTGACATTGCACTTGCTTTCCATTGTTGGTTATTGATTTACATTAATGTGAAAGTGTTGGATACTAATGTTCTCTTACAGGCATATAGCCTACTATTTCTGGGCCGGGAGGTCTGTGTCCGACGTAGCATAAAAAAAATGTATAATCTGCGAGTACTCGATTATTCGTTCATGAGGTAATTAGATTACTGAAATATTGAGATTACTGAAAACGCCCATCCCTACTTAAGTGACACCCGAGCAATCCGGAGAACTAAGAGATGGCTCTTTTATGAGTGGCCTGTCTTCCAGGAAAACACGGGAAACACCAGCTGCATCAGAGAATGAGGAAGGAGGTCAGAATACGTTGATGGTAGCTGATGTATTAAACTAATTAACATTTAATACTTGAGCTCGCCCGTGAACAGGATTTCTGCCTCAGTCAAGTCAGATAGAGTTTCATCAACAGCACCAGTAGTTATTTAATAATGATGACAACAGCTCCCATGATCCCTTGCTACGTTAAATCATCATCAAACATTTGTTGTTGTTTTTATATGGAGACCCCTTGCAGGAGAAGTTTCATACTGTGCTTTAAAGATCATCCGTCCATCTGTCCATCCATTTCCTGTAGCACTTATCCTGTTCAGGGTTGTTTGGGGCTGGAGCCTATCCCAGCTGCCATCGGGCGAAAGGCAGGGCTTTAAAGATGATGTAAAATGATAATTTAAAACGTGTAGTTCCTGTCAGGAAGTTGCTGTTGTGATGGATCGTACTACCGCCTAAAAGGCCGTGTAATGTTCTGGTCACCGCGTGTCTGTTCAGCTAACAGCATGCAGACTGTGACAAAGCGCGATAGTCACTGAATAGTGAGATGGTGTGACAGGACGCGGAGTCATAAGACCAGAGTCATCACTGGGAGTTTGGCAGAAGCTGAATGCGCTCTTATATCTCCGTGCTCCCAGTGAAGCACCTTCCCCGACCCCGTCCCACCCTGTGCTCACTTCTCAATGTATGCATGATTGAATTTAGAGCATGATTGAATGTAAAGTTTCAATTCTCTAATGCACTGTTTATTTCTGACTGAGCAATTACATCTTAGCTCAATTGAGCATTGGATGTTTGCTTTATTGATCTACATTCACGTTTGGGAGCTGATGCTCTTTCATCAAGGATGACTGTTTGGTATTGACATACTCGCGCTCGACCCGCGGCCACTCTCGCTTTACTTGCTAACATCATTGGCATCGAATGGTATTGTTTGACCTTTGACACTGAAGCAAAGATAATGCATTCGGTTCTATTTTTTCCTTACATGAGCATTTCTCGTGTGGTCTTTAGCTCACTGTTTTAAAGATGAGCATTGTGATCACGTAACCGCTTCAAAATGAAGTGGGCCCTATGTTCTGACCCTCATTATATTTAATAGTGAATCGTCCTATAAATCAATGGCCATTCAATAGTTCTTTTCTTATCTGTAGCCCCCCAGGGCATGGCACTTCCTCATTTTATATAGAATCAAATTTACTGCTTGAATTGTGTGTGTGTGTGTGTATGTGTGTGTGTGTGTGTGTGTGTATGTGTGTCTGTGTGCGTGTGCCAACATTTCTTTTTCCGAATCCTCCCTGCAGCCCAGAGCTTTGTAGGTTTTCACTACGATCTAAGCTTAGTCGAAAGGAAAAAACGACTGTTTATTTTCCTGATAGGCCTGCGACCTTGAAAATGTGTATTAGCATGGCCCTTTTGCATAATCAATCTTAAAGCCATTGGCACAGGTAAAAGATTGGCGCTGAAGCAGGAAGTCAGCCAACTGCTCCTGTTGACTCTCTGACCTGTAATACTGACGTTAGAGCCCCTTTGCCTCCAGGCTAATTTGCATTGTAAATTCCTTACTTGCATGTCATGTTTTGTCCGCGCAGCCCTTTGTACATGATTGCCTTTTCTGCTTCTACATTGTTTCTTAATGTTACATTAGGGGTTTGCGGTATTGCAGATATGCTGATCTAAAATTCATAGATTGCACAGTGGAAGTGTAACTGCCAGCAACACTGCATCAGATTCAAATATATGAACGGCCGGTAGTCCATGGGCTTGTTCTTGGCTCACTGCTCCTCCTGGGGGCTTGTTGTTGTTGTTTGATATAGAAAACCTGGATATGCTCGTGTCCTTGGATCCTGTTATACTTCCTCGCTCTCACACTCTCTCTTCCTCCCACTCGCTCTCTCTCTTCATCCTCTGGCAGCCAGGTCCGTCCGGTCCGGCTGAAGGAGTGTCAGTGTGTACCAACCGGGTAGGGGATGGTAGATTTGACAGCCATACTGAGGTGTGAACATTGCAGCTCATGCATAAGGGAGCACTATGTTAGCCTGCTGAGACAATGGGGAGGAATTTGGCTTTTTATTTTTTTATTTCACCTTTAATTAGAAGCAAATGATTTAGTAAACAAGAGTTGTGTAAGGCTGTTTTGTCCCCGCATGCATAAATTACACTTCCAAGAGTTTGAGGCTATTCTTTGATCTAACCTCTCATCGGCAACAGACTTTGTGCTGCTTGCCGTCCAGGTGGCCGTAATTCACACGATCCCTGGCGCTTGTCCAGTATCAGATGTTCATGGTAATTTGTCTCCTCGGCCCACATGTTGCCCGGGCCTTTATGTTAGAGAAAGCAGATCCCCTGCCTCCAAAACCTTAATAATTTACAGACACAGTTATAGCTGCACAACTTGTGCTAGAGCTGAGAGCACAACTGCATTTTATAACTGTTGGGTAAGGTCCTCTCTTGGATGTTGTTTTCCACTGAAGGAGGGGAAAAGAAAACATGCAGATGCATCTGTTTGTCATTTTATTAGGAAATAGTCTTCATCCACGGTGAGAGAAGGAACATGCTTAAGGACAAGAAGCAAGAGGGGGTGGGAGCAAACGTGTGTAGAAGCTCTTATGGATCCAGTATTCTGGCTCTGTTGCCGTCATGATCCTGTAGCCCTGGAGGCTGTCCACTAGTAAATGTCTATAGCTCGGTTCATTTTCAGTCGCTAAGGTGAGATATCAGTGGACGCTACAATCGATCAGAGCAACAAAATATGTGACCTAAAAGTAGACTGCTTGGCTTGGTAGCTTGTTCATGTAATTCATATGGCCTCTATGTAGTTCAAAATGATAGACAGACTTTTGGCATGACCGACTTAGCAGCCAACACTTTGCATTTGTACGTTACATAAACTAATCTGATTAAAAGTGAGTTTAAGTTAGAGATAAAGAGAGAGGCAGTAGGTGAGCAAAAACAAAACAACTTTATTTGGACTTATTTAGTCTTATTGGACTTATTTAGTTTACAGTAACTTATTAAATTTTTAACAACACCAGATGGGAATCTCATCAACTCCGGTGTATTGTTGAAAAATTTATGGACCAGAGTGATAAAGAAAGTAAAGTGTCCTAATTATCAGGTGTTTTCAGTATGCATGGCACATGCTCAAGAGGCAGCTGCAGAGCTCGGGAACAGCAGCGAGCCAAACGTCTCACCTATCAGAGTGATGATGATCAGGCCCGTCATGCTTCAACATCATGCCGTACAAGATTTTGATAGATCAGAAACTGAACTGAACAACTGACTTCCATCCACATGATGCCAAAAAAAAGAACAAATTCCCCTGACAGTTTAAAGGGGGACATATTGTAGCTATGCAATCAATTTTCTATTATACCCCTTTCCTAGCGAAGTTAGTGCTCTGACACTGGTTTTTCAAACTCGGCGCTGACAAATTTGGAACGATGTTCGAGTGCTGCTTGGACGGAGACGGGTGGAAGTTGTAGCTGAGATGACAAGGAGTCGCAGAAGTTACCGACGGAGCATAGCATCGCGCTCGAAAGGGGGCGGAGATTAGCGTGTCGACACAGGTTTTGTCTTCCCATCAATTCCGATCGGAGCCAAGGCGATAATTACCCGGGTCTACTGCAGAGCCATTTGACCCGTGTCTGAATGCCAATTGTAACCTTTCCCATGAAGCAAAAAAGCCGGGTTAGTGGGTGTCAGCAGGTGTCCTGACAGCGACTTGTCTTACTCGCAGGACGCAGACCGATGCTAACGCTGTTGGCGGTTCGGCTAACTTGGCTACAAGCTAGTGCAAGAAGGCAGCCTGAGGTGAATGATGGTGAATGACGATTGTTTGATTTCAGCGAAATCAAGGCTCTACGTAGAAACCTGCAGCTGTTCTGAACGGCCCATTTCAGAGGCGACCTTTTTAAAAATGCAATTCTGGAAAAACACAGAATTATGCAGTTTTTACTGTGAACAATAAACACCCTAACATGTGAAACCCATGCAAAATATAACATATAATCCATTCAAAAGATATGGCCCCTTTAAGGCAAATATCCTCATCAATATAATCTGATACGCACATCAAGATTCCTTGAACAATAGACACACAGACAACCCAAATACTGCTTGATCTGAGGCTTAAAGTGGCCAGCTGCACAGCTTATCACTGCAATATCTTAAGTATGTTTGTATGACTTCTCCCTTTGTTTACCCTTGAAAGAGTTGGGAATAATCTTCATCCATGTTGAGATAAAAATAAAACCATCCTTGAGGATAAGACAGAAGAGGAGGTGGAAGAAAAAAAAAGGGGGGTGCAGTGTCTCTGTCTGATCCGGCGTGCTGGCTGTGTCGCTATCGTGATCCTCCAGCCCTCGCTTGTGGCTGGAGTCGGGAAGAAATTGAGGCCATATTGAGAGCGTTGTAGGCCAAGTTTTCTGAGCTGTCGGTGCAGCGTTGTTTACACTTGGGTTTTATTCAAGATCCAATTTAGCTACAGTGAATCTTAATTATAACAATGCATTAATATGATATACTGGGTGTGTATTAGTTTTCCTGCTGCCCTTTTTCACAGAGTCAGCATTGTTCGAACACGACTGATCCACTTGAAATCCTCTTTCAGAACCATTGTTATTGTGAAACTGTAACAATGCGGCTTAATAATCTTTCCAAGAACTATATAATTAAAACTCTCACAAGCCTTAAAAGAATGTTAATGAATTAATGTCTCCATTTATAGTGAATAAATGACACTCAGAGGAATAAGCCCTGTTACACACAGCGCAGGAAAAACTCAGAATCATTCATACGATTGTTTATGTGATTTACACTAAGAGCTATAAAATACGGGGAAAAAACGCCCCGGCTTCCCTCCCTCGCTCTGTGACTCACCTGCCTTTTATGGAAGAGGAATGTCCCGGCCACCTAATGTCGAGTTGTGTGCGTGCACATATGTGTGTGTGTGTGTACAGTCCATATCACCCTGCCATCTGCATCACAACGTGACAGCTCAACCTATAAATCTGAGCACAGCATTTTTCTGCTGGCTGCCTGCATTTATTACTCGTTTATCATCGACGAGCGACCGCCTCGGAGAGAAAGAAATTAACTTATAGTCCTCGTGCAATCACCATTTTGGCCCGCTGACCCTTGTCATACTTTTCTTTGTCCCCTCTCTGAGGCGTTGGCTGGCGCTCAACAGTTTTCCAGTAGAGTGCTTTCCAAGTCTTTTTAATTTTCTGCACCCCAGTAGAAATTCTAATCTCTTAATTCCTGACCTGTGGGTGGACTTTAGGCTTCATCACGCTTTAAAATGTTTCATGGCCGTAAGAAATCCTTTGTGGGTACTGTGGATTAGCTGAAAAAAGAATGTACCATAAAACAATTCAACCTCTCATGTTATTCTTGTAACTTTATTTTTATGATATTTACCTTGGCTGGTTCAACGTCTGTTTAATTGAAGAGAGGCTCCTAGAATGACTAACGTGTCCTCCCTTTCCTTTCCTCTTTATCTTCATCTCCTCCCACCTCCGCTGCCTCCTCCTCCTCCAGCTTGGCGGCGATGAAAGAAGAGTGGACAGTCGGACTATCTATGTTGGCCATCGGTCAAGTTCAACCAATGAGGCTTTCATCCCACCCAAGTTCTGTGATAACAGGATTGTGTCCTCCAAGGTAAGGAAGGGACTCACATGTGTTGCCTTACACACATGAAATTCATTCCCCTCTCAGTTTGTTTCTCAGCTCCTCTGCATATCCTGTCCCAGCTGCCTTCAGGCATTTTCCTTCTCTTATCTAACACTTGGAATGCAAAATGAACTCTTGAACAGTCCCGAGCATTCCTGTGTCTTCCCCTCTTTATTCCTCCTCCCACTGCCGCTCCACATGCTCATCCCTGCTCCCAGTGGAAGGCGATTATTTGTCTGTCAGGGGAGCAGTGGCTGTGGCAGGGAAATACATGGCTGCTATTAATGCGCTAGCAGGGTGGGCATTTTGGCCGTTTCCCCCCTGAGCTCTGACGGACCGCACTTCCCTCCTGCCACCTAAATCTCGACCGTCAGCCGCGTGTCAGCGGCAGGCTCAGGCAGGATAGCTTATGGTATGGATATGAAGGGTGATGAGGAGGAGGAAGCTCGGCGTGAGAGTGAGACAGGAGTGGGATTTATAGTGGTGCAGAGGGTCCCAGTGAAGATGGGCCAATCAATCGGCTTCTGCCAGTGTGTCAGGGTAAACAGCCTTTAATTACCCCGGCTGTAGTGTTTATGCTCCTCCATGCCTCTGCTCTCCATCATCCTGTTGCTTTTGCACTCTGCAATGACCAATCTCCGCCTCTCCTTCCTCGCTCTGGCTGCTGCTGCACCACCGCACTCAGCCACCCTCGCTCCTGCCGCCCCCCCTTTTCTCATTACTTTCACTCTCTTTTCTCTCTGGCAAAATGAGATGAGCCATTCTGCTGCCGCTGCATTTCAACACTATCCCCATGCAGACATTCCCCTTCATAAACAGTGCCTTATTGCTGTTCCTCTGCCAGCCTGCGTGTGTATTTGTGTTTTTCACCCTGCTACTTTGTAGCGTGACACAAAGTTACCAGCGGGGCATTGTTGAGCCGTCTCTCAGGGATTTGAGCAGATAAAATTGTCGCTTCAGCCCAGATGATATCAGCAGCCATGGCCACTTAAAAAAAGAACAAAACACACAGAAACAACCTGATAAGTTCATTGGCTCAGCGTTCAAGGGGAGCCAAATTAAGGAGATAAATCGCTAATCTGAATCAATGGAATACCTGTGGTCCCCCAAGGGCCCTCTCCCCAGGCAGTACGAAGAACAGAGACTCCGAGCTATTGAAGTTGCCTTTCCTCGCCCCCCCTCCTCTGCTCAGACAGAATGCACACATGCAAGAGTCTGAGTATTGAATGTCTCTAATCTGTCTCCCTTTGCCAAGCCTTTCTTTAACCTTCCTAAGTTCAGAAGGAAACCTCAAACCTGAATGGGAAAATGACACAGAAAAGAGTCATAAAAAAAACAGCCCACAGAAAGTGTAACAACTACTTCATTTCTCTGTGACTTACATGTTTTTTCTTGTCTCCCTGCAGTATACAGTTTGGAACTTTCTACCAAAGAACCTGTTTGAACAGTTTAGAAGAATTGCCAATTTCTACTTTCTTATCATCTTCCTGGTGCAGGTAAGGACACACTCTGTTAGCGCCCTAAACCAAACACAGATAACAGATGGTCTTTATTGTTGAATAATGACTTTTTGAATACCTGTTGAGACTGGGATGTTATTAAAAATGCCCTGTGTAAACACACTATGAAGCAGGTTAACCCTGTTGGTGATTAATGTGAATGTCTTATCTAACTGAGTGGGATGTGTATCGAGAGGAGTGTGAGAAAGTGTGTTAATTTGCATGTTTTTGAAGGCAGGTGAGAAACCGTTACTGCAGGTGTTAACTGTGCAACGTGTTTGCAATTCTGGCAGGTGTCAAAATTGCTTCGGCTTCCTGGGTGTGTGCATTTGTTTTTTCAGCTTTCTTGAGAAAGTGGATAGTCCCTGAATCTCACCACTTAGATCATTCAACATGAACTATATTTGTTGATAATTGCCTCAGAGAAGGAAGAGCCAAATCAAAGTGCAGAATGAGCCAATCATCTTCAGCTAGTTTGTGGACTTGCATACAAGAGAGTCAAGCTGCACTCACACAATGGTTGGACTCAGTTTTCCTTGAATTATCATGTCCACAGTATTAATACATTTCCATCCATTCATCCATTATCTATACCGCTTATCCTGTTCAGGGTCGTGGGGGAGCTGGAGTCTATCCCAGCTGTCATTGGGCGAGAGGCGGGGTACATCCTGGACTGATCGCAATCACAGGGCTGACACATAGAGACAGACAACCTTTCACGCTCACACTTACACCCACTGGAAATTTAGAGTCATCAATGAACCTAACGAGCATGTCTTTGGAATGTGTTGATGACTGTGGGTTGTATATAATTCACCTCCACAACATTCAACTCCATTTTTCCAGAGTTGCCAATTATTGCATGTGTTTAAAGATGATTTGTACCAGGGACATGTAGGCGTCTCTTCCAGCTCTACCAGATTTCTGCTGGTATATTATGTTAATCTCAAAACTCTTGTTTATCTGTGATTGTTAGCTTGTGTTCTTTGTGCTGGCCTATCCTCATAAGTGGAGCCTGTCAGTTGGCCAAGAGCGCTGACTGTGATGCATTGACTGGCACCCGTATTCCCCTGCTCCGTGCTCTTAAGTGACCTCTCCTCTTTTCTCCTCTCCTCTCCTCTCCTCCTCTCTCCTCCCTCTTCTATTCTCCGGGATCTGACAGCTGATGATTGAAGTCGGGAACATAACAGAGAAGCAGATATGTTTCTTGTATCTGTCCTTGCTCCTCTATTATTCTTTTCCTGTCCCTTTTTTCTCTGATCCATTGGGATGGAAACTAACGTCCCTGTTTTTAGCATAACCTAAACTATAGCGGCCAACAACCCTCTAGTGTAAACAGGTGCTGGTGTTGGGCCTGCTCAGGAGGGATGTGCTCTCTGTAGTCGCATACTGACTAAATGAGCTCAAAGAGTGACTGCTCCCAGAAGCCCAGCACTGTACTGAACAGAGTGATATCAGTGTGCTGCTGTCACAAAGTCATTCCATAGTTCTCGAGTCAAAAGCAGATCAGCTGCAGTGTTTATATTCCCCCCTGGCCCTTGTGTCATCCAGTATTTACAGTTGACACTGCAGCCTTTATCAGTGGTTTAACTCCTTATTATCCTCAGCTGCTGGAGAAAGGTTTGAACGGTTGTGATCTAACGTGTGAAATTATCGTGAGCTAACGCAGTACACCTATGTGGGAGTAAACCGCAAACATGCAGCACTCGCTCAGAAATGTAAGGATTATCAGCGTGTGCAGTGCTGAATGTTTGTTTGCATGTGTGTGTGCGTGTGTTGTATGACTCAGTGGGTGTCCTGGGTTTGCTGACGGTGTTTACCCGTGCTGCAGCGTGGTTGGCGATTCTCCACTAATCCAGCCTCTCTTGAGGGGCTCCTTATCCTAACCACTCAGTTTTTCCCATGCAGCCTGCTATTATATCACAGCGAGGGGATGAGAGGGAAGCAGGTACACAGGCTCGGTGCGTGCTCATTTTCGCACTCGCACATCGCCGACAGAAATAAACCTTCTCGCTTCCCCCGGGAGGCTTCATGCAAATGTTTAACCAACCACCAAATGTCATGCATCCTGCGACTCCGTCCCACCCTCCTTTTGTCTCCCCCTTTTGTCATTTGGTCTTTTTTTTTGCTCCGTCTTTCTTTCCCCCCTTTTCTCTGCCACATTCCACCCATCTCTCTGCAGCGCTGCACTGCTGACGTCAGCAGCCAGGAAGCCCTCTGTACTTCTGCGAGCCACAAATAGACACAGGCTGATAAAAAAGCACCACTGGCCTATAAATAGCTCTGCATGTCTTTGCTCGAATTTGATCGAACGGGAATAGAGCGCGGCGAGAGAAACGGCGATGAGAGAGGAAGGGAGGGAGTAGGAGAGGGTGAAAGGGTCGGAGGACACGAGGGGCCCCCCCTAGCGCAGCCCTGGGACCCCGGGAACCTGCTGTCTGTCGCTCACTCTGACACACTTCCCCGGCACGGATGAAGGGCTTTGTGCTGCTGCGTTCTGCAGCTCTGATATCACACCCGCACATCAGCAGCAGCACACAGCTCGCTCATATTGCTGAGGTTTTTTTGGCTTTGCGTTTGCTGCAGAGGAGGAAAGGTATTGGGCCATCTGGAAGTTTGGAAGGGATTGTCGTGAATCAGAGCAGATAAACAGCGAAAGACGAGCTCTGGGAGAATTATGTGTTGTTTGGCTGCAGTACAGTAGCTGAAGGTTTTGTGAAGGTTTTAGTGTTCTTTGGAGTCTGCTGTTGCGGTATTTTCTATCGGGCAGTTTTAACCCTCAACCTGTTCCAAAAACGAGGCCCGTCCTTGATGCAGTTACGTCTGTGAAGCTTCCGAGTCTGATGTCACACGGTGCTGTAGTGTGAGATGACAGAGATTCTTTTTAGAATCACTGATGATGAACACTAAAAAAAGCATTATTTGTCTCTTTTTATAGTCTTCCACTGAACAATCGCCATCAAAATTGTCATAGAGGTGCCAAAGAAATCACAATCAAACAACATTTAGGCTGAGAGTGGGCTTTGTGAAGCATCCGCTGTGCTGTGTGCCGTGGTCACACTTTTTCAAGTCTGGCCATCTGGCTGCTGCATCAGAGGGACACGGTGTCCTCAATCGCTCCTGTAGATGCTTTTTTTACGCTCTGTGATCAGCCAACGTTCAATCGAGACATCAGAATAAAAATATATTGACTTTTATGTAAGCAAAAATAAAGTGGTCCATCCCCCTTTTCTAATTTTGATCACATCTCTGTCGAGGAACGTGTGTCTTAGGCTCACATAACCCATATTTTCTGAAGAGACACTTAATCCTCAAGCTTCATAACCTATATGTCAGTATGTCCTTAACACAGAGCCCAATCTACCCTCCTTATGTACACACACTGCTCTTTTGAATCATTGAGGAATCTCACCTCTGGCTCTCAACACCTGAGGCTACTGCGGCACAGTTATTACTCTCGCTTCTGTCTGTCCAGAATCGCCAACCACAACAAATATAATGCAGACTCTCCTCTGAATGTGCACTCCTCTATTTAGTCGATGTGCTCTAGTCCATCTCTGCCTTGTAATCTATTTATCCTGCAGTTAATTGTAATCACAGTAAAGCTTGGGTAGGCTAGTCGCTCACTGCCCGCGTGCTCTGCGAGTGTGTGTGTGTTTGCATGGGAACAGAATGCGGCGGTGTGTTGAGGTCCGTACATGATTACGTGGTGCAGCAGGTTTGTTTTTATTCTCAGCGCACAAGCAGAAGTGAGTAAAAACACTGGAGACTGCTTCAAAACGCATCTCCTGCTCTTCCTTTGAGCTGATGTCTGTCTGACAGCGTGTAATGCTCATGGTCAGAATACCAACGAGCTGGATATGTCGGGAGTGTGCGAGCTGGAACACGCACTCCGGCTCAGGGGGGAGACCAGCATGCTTTCTGCAGGATCAGAAATGCCAGAGTAAATCCATCTTATGATGGTTTTAAGGAACACACAAACACACAGGGGTATTTGTGCAGCGGGGCTTAGCTGGGAGCCCTGGTCAGGTGCTGCCCCTAAACTGGTTATTTGGGATTACCTGATCACTGGTCCTACTCTTAACTCTTACTACACACATACTCGAGAAGGCATGTACCTCATAATGCTGTCAGGTGGTTGTTTAATACAGAGCTTCAACTCTTCTTTCCCATTTTTCTTTTTAGCTCATCACCATGCCTAATCAGCCTACATGAGTCTTATTTTTTACCTGTTGGATCAAGAAATTCATGGGACATTAAAACATTTCCAGCCACCTGCATTTATTTGGTTTCAAGTCACGTCGCCAACTGTTTCAGTGACATCATTTTACAGTATGAAAGATAGGGAACGTAAGTTAGCTCGCAGCCAAAGAGGCCTCGCCACAAGAAGCCTCACCCAGAGATGTGGACTTGAGACTTGGTGATTTGGACTTGAGTCACTGTTTTGATGACTTTTGACTTGACAAAAAATAAATGCCGTGAGACTCGACTTGGACTTGCAAGTTCATGACTTGAGACTTGACTTGACTTGAGGCATGTTGACTCGGATGACTTTTGTGTGTTCATAAGTTTAAATGTTAAATTAAGTTTAAAATGATCAAATTCAATGTTGTCAAGTTTCTAACTATCAAGTATGTACGCAGCGCAAACTGGGAATCATGATTGGACGACTCAAAAAGCTCCCCGGTATGTGATTGTCATGATTAGAGGGCTGGCTGTCAGTCAGACTCCTCACTATGGCAACACGCAACATCAAAGGCCCCCGCTGCTTGATGTTTTCCCCCCAAAGAGAAGCCTCATCAGTCGTGCTCGTTACTTCTCCATACGGTCTCACACCAGACTATCACCATGGCTGCATCTGTGACAAGATAAAACAGATACAATACAAGGTTTATATAAGGTTATATAAGGTATTTAATACAACAAATTGGCCAATAATATAATTATCATTGACTCAGGACTTGACTTGACATGACTTGACATGACTTCTGATACCTCTTCTGATACCTCGTCTCATGGTTAAAAACCTTCTAAACAATGAACACTGAAGGGTCATTTCGTAAAGTTTTAACGCTGTTGATTTTGCACCGCTCTCTGCACAATGAGGTGGCTAACAAACAAGGGCAAAAAATGCAACTGACAAAATGCCAGATGACTCTGCATCCTCATGACTAATGATTAGCATCATCAACTTTCCAGGGGCAGCCTTATACTGTACATAAAAATGCAGCACATACAATACAGAATCGCACTCGGGCAGGTAAGGTGAGTCCAGCAAAGCTTCGTGTTGGCCCTCTCCCATTCCTTGGCAGAGACACAGAAGTGTTGGCATGCCTGCAGATTAAGCACTCTGTCACTGGCCCACTTGATTAAAAGTTCTGTGGTCCAGAACCTCACTGGCTCGCTCTGCTAAATGTAAATGTCTCCCCTGTGTTTCCTACTGATGAACAAATTTTGGGGGAATAGTTGAAACGCCTCGCAGAAACGGACTACACCCTGCATTTAGAGGGCATGCCACATCTTCTAACTATCGCCACGAACTCCTCCCTCTGCAGCCACAAACATGCGCTGCAGTACGCCTTTGTAGTGATGTAACGTATTGTATTGCTTTTCAGTTTAAAGCTTGTGTGTTTATTGGAGAGTGTTGTCATCATTGTTTCCTTTTTTGTCCCTGACAGGTGATAGTGGACACCCCCACCAGCCCAGTCACCAGTGGCCTACCCTTATTTTTTGTGATCACAGTAACCGCCATCAAGCAGGTAAGACACAGCTGCTGATGAGTGCTGATAATAGAAATCCTTCTATCCCTCATAGTTTCTCATATTGTCTCTCGCTGCATTATACTCTTTCTCCATCTCCTTGTAACATAATAAGTCCTCTGCCTTCTTCACTGCTGTGATTTTTGTATAAACTACGTGACTAATGCCGTCTTGGGTTTTGTATTAATGTTCTCCGCTGGTGAATTCTGATTGGGGAGACGACTAAATGGGCTCTGGGGAAATGGGAGAGAAATGGGGATGGAGAGAGAAAGAGAGTCTATTACAGAGATACAAATTATCAAGGGAAGTGTCTTTTTCTTTGACGCTGTTGCTGCTGTGCCTCAGCTTTAGATGTATTGTTTTAGGATTGGCTTTTTAGTTAGTCTACTGCTGTGGCTTTGAAATGCACAATAGTGGGTGGACTTCCTTCTGAAAATATGTGGGGCGCACAGATAGTGCTGGACCGCCTTCAGACAGGCTTTGAAGTGGGACACCAAGGCGGTCTGCCTGACTCTATTAGTCAGGCTGAGGTGAACTGTATAGTTCGACTGACCATCCGTGGAATGCATCCCCTCCGTCTCTCCCCCTTCATCCACCTGCCATCAATGCTCTGCATCACTCAACCAGACTTTCCCTCTTCTCCTATCACCTTTCCCGGTGATCCCGCTTTCTGGCTCCAGCTCCGCCTTGGCACACGCTGTGGTTTCCCTCTCTGGTACACTCTGCATCTCCTCTATCTTCATCACTATCTTAAAGTACTTATGAAGTCTACACTGGGCTTTGTGCATTATGCTGCTACTGCTGCTACTGCTGCTGCTGCTGCTGCAGCCCCGACTTTATGATATACTGTTTCAATTCAGTGTTGAACAACCGCCTTTCCATCCTGCTGCTGCAGGCCCTTTTTTACATAGTAATAAATGTAAAGATTTCTATATGTATGCACAGACACCATGTAGTGATCTCACAATGTCCTGTGGGTACTAATCCCACAAAGACCAGATTGTGCACTTTTTTGTTGTACAATGCAAATAATGCTAATCTGATTGTGATGTGTTGCCGTAGGGCTACGAGGACTGGCTACGGCACAAAGCTGACAATGAGGTGAATAAGTACCCTGTGACAGTGCTTGAGGACGGCCGGAGGATACGGAAGGAGAGTGAGAAGATCAAGGTACCTCTTATATTTCCTTGGAGACACGTCCACAGAGCAGCTGCAAGCAGCTTGACATGACAGTGTTTGGAATAAGTGCCCAGGGGAGAACATGCTCTGCTGAACTGATAACATGTTCAAACATGGTGTGTTGTTAATTAAAGTATCCAGGGTGTTAGGCACAGGGTGTCTCCAGTACAAGATTTATTGGTGTCAATAACATGCATCGGATATTATAATAAATTAATAATGATATTATAAATAATGAATAGATCATAAAATATATGTTTTAATATTTAAAGTGAACTGAAAATCTCCTGGTCGTATTAAAGAGCCGCTCGTAGTGCTGACACCATACAGAGTCAGCAGTCAGCTGTCAAAACCAAAACATTGTTTCTTTGTTTAAGACTGTGGACAGCTGATCCCAGCACAGGACCTCACACAACTGTGAGCTGCCTCCCAGTGCTAAAGTAAACACTTAGTAATCCACAGAGAGACATTGTTTTTAGTAAGTAGCTAGCTAACCCAACCAGAGCTAAAAAAAGAGTGAATATTGAACGGGCAATCTGATTCCTTATTTTTTTCAGTTTGTGCGTAATATTAAAGTAGGTAGTTGTTTGCTAACATGTTGTCGTCCTGCTCTCTGCTCTCTGCTTAAAGCTGGGCTCTTTTAAAACCTTTGCCCCTTATCCTTTACCAAATGCTGCTAATCTGATGACTAAAGAGTTGGAAAAAGCAAACCGTCTTAACAAGTTGTGTTTGGTTGTGTTTGTTTAATCAGGTTGGAGATGTTGTGGAGGTGGAGGAAGATGAGACCTTTCCCTGTGATTTAATACTGCTGCAGTCCAGTCGAGACGACGACACATGTTTTGTTACCACAGCAAGTCTGGATGGAGAGTCCAACCATAAAGTAAGTGGACCTCTCTCTTAGTTGTTATTTTCCATAACAGAATGTTCAGGTTATGTTTCCATTAATGGATGTCAATAATAATCTTAACTTATTTTTTAATCATGTTATAATAAGGTAAGGAAAGTGGTCACTCTAGCGAGTTATTTATCAGTCTTGCTTTGAAGAACATTCCTCTCCTTTCAGTCCCTCACCAGTATGTATTTTGTGCTTAAGCCTGAGTCATTGTATCTGGGTATCTTACGTTTTCCTATTTTCCCATATTGTCTGTTGGTATGAGCTAAAGCAAAGCTAAAATGATCACTTGACCCGAGCCAGTCGCCGCTAACACTCTCTCTGCCTCCTCCACAGACACACTACACGGTGCCAGACACAGAGAAGGACCTGGAATCTCTCAGCGCCACCATCGAGTGTGAACAGCCACAGCCTGACCTTTACAAGTAGGAACTCATCATGTGGCCTCAACAAGTTTACACCACAAACATGCATTGCCTGTTGTTTGTTGAGCAATGTGTTAACTCAGTGCTGGTTGAAAGGCTCCTGAATGACACTAATATTAACATGTGGATATTGAAGTGTAGAGGTTCTCGCAATTATGTTTGGTTCGTATCATAGCAGCGTGGTTAAAGTGCGCCTGATAATTCAGTTACCTTAGGTAAGCGTGGTGCAAAGCTGATCATAATTAGTTATAGGAATCTTAGCTTTGTCAACAGACAGTTCTCGCTCCCCCTTGGTCCAAGGAGTAGGCATATTGTCATTTAGCCAGGCATCAGAATGGTGTTTGAGACGTGCAAAGTAAGAATGGCGCCAAATGCCTGCTATTCAGAGTCAATAAAAGTGACAGCGTGCTGCTGGCTAACCACCAGTAATTAGCTGGCTCCCAAATCTCTACAACTGATTTTAGGTCAATGAGTACTTACAGTTTTGTAAAGTAGATGAACTCTGCATTGATCAGATACCTCGGGTTCAAATCCACTCTTTCATCAACAGATTGAATTGTATGCAAAACAAATATCACATGACTATAGCTTCTCTTCATCTCATTTTGTTCCAGGTTTGTCGGCCGCATGCACATCTACAGAACCAATCAGGACTCTCCAGTAAGGTGAGAGCACTCTCTTAGCCCACAGTTCACTGAAAGGTAAATTAAAACACAGTTGCTTAAACACTCATTTGTTTCCCTTGCATCACCAACAAATCACTATTCCATTGATCCTTCATTGCAGACAAGTATTAAAATTAAAACAGGCTGGCATGGCTTCTGCCACAGCTTCCAAAGCGCTCCCACAGGCATTTATCACTGACTGTTTTGTAATGGCCGTATAAACAAATGCCAATGTCCTTCTCAAGAACACTGGGACTGGAGTAAGCCCAGACCGCAGTCATACTGTGTATTGTCACTGCGTACTTTAGAGTGGATGCCAGCTCGCCTGCCAGGTTTCCATTTAGAGAGTGGGGGAGTGTGTCGATTACACAGCTTCTGTGTGAATGAACTGTTTGATGTGCTGATGTGATTGTGCAGGTCTTTGGGTCCAGAAAACCTTCTGCTAAAAGGGGCAACTTTAAAGAACACTCAGAAAATCAGTGGTGAGTCAAATGCTTTTGACTTCATTACCATAACCTTATATTAGTGAGGCTGAGAATCTAAAAAGCTCATGTCTTTTCTTCTCTTTTTCCTTCTCAAGGTGTTGCAGTTTACACTGGCATGGAGACAAAGATGGCTCTTAACTACCAGGGCAAGTCTCAGAAACGCTCTGCTGTGGAGAAGTAAGTTTAGATTATAAGGTATTTACATGTTTAAATCATAACTTTTGGCACTAATTAGGTGGATTTCTTTTTTTCCAGGTCTATCAATGCTTTCCTTCTGGTTTACCTTTGCATATTGGTGAGCAAGGCCTTAGTGTGCACTACGCTAAAGTATGTGTGGCAGGGCAAGCCTGGACAAGATGAACCGTGGTACAACGAGAAAACACAGAGAGAGAAGGACACCAATCTGGTGAGAACACACTTGAGCGACTTGTTTGTCCTTGTAGTCAAAGCAATGAACTACAAGTGTCTGCACAACGGCCCTTAAAAGCGTGTATGCTATAGAATAACGAAGGCCAGAAATGTAAACCTTCCATGCTTAAAGGTATAATAAGGAGGATTTTTCCTTGCATTTTGTCAACAACACATTTAAACTGGGGCCCTCCTCCTGGGCTCTTCGTCATCAGAAGCTCACTCTCACTCTCTCATGCGAGAACACGCCCACGCTAGCATGCTAACCGTCGGTTACCGTTGCGCTAGCATGCTAATCGCCAGTTACCTTTGCACTAGCATGCTAACCGCCGGTTAGCTTGTCCTACCCGGTTTGAGGCACCTACCTGTCCAACAGCAAGAAGGCCAACTCTGCATCGCTCTTTCACCATGTTCACCACTCTGAATGGGGCCCAGGTGCTAATTTGAACCCATCCAACACTCACCTATACGCTGTGATTGGCTCAGGGAACCACAACAGCGCCCCTCCTGAAAACGTGCAAAGCAAAACAGAATAGATGCAGAGGGAAGGGTCTCACAAGGGTCTACACACACTCACCAACACACATGTATAGAGGCCCATAAGTAATGACTTATATTATATTTTTAAAAGTCTATATTTTATATATCCTACTTATTATACCTTTAAAACCTCGAGTGTTAATGGCTAAACCAGAAACAAAAAATTACCACTGCTGTGAGAAGAGCATCAAATAGGCCTTGATAGCGTTGCATCAGCACACTCTGTTATGTGAATTGCAAATGTTACTGTACCTACAAGGCTCCTGTTCCTACAGTAAATACTTACCCTGTGGAGGCTTGTAGTCATGACTTCTGAGCTCGGAGTTTCATTGTATAAAAGCATTTTACCAGCCCTAGCCCCTCCACATCCACAGTTATAAAACTCTCCTCAGCAAAATGGCCACTGCAGACCTATACTGTGAAATGATCCATTTCATTAGATGTTAACCTTTTGCCCTAATCCTCAATAAACTGTGAACATTGTGCTACACCCTGGCTATTCCTGACTTCTCATGAGCTGTTTGGATAATCTAGTCCCATTTGTCTCAACTATGTGATGCATACTGTGTACAGTGCACCCCCCTGCATGCAAATGTTCTGGGCCTGCTTACATAAGTCTAAGTGTGCAGAGACCAGTTTTGCAATATATGATGACAAGATAAGATAAATATTTAAATTGGTGTCTGTGTTTCATATTTTCCAACAGTACGTAAAGATGTTCACTGACTTCCTGTCCTTCATGGTGCTCTTCAACTTCATCATCCCGGTGTCCATGTATGTGACGGTGGAGATGCAAAAGTTTCTGGGATCCTTTTTCATCACGTGGGACAAGGACTTCTTCGACCCCGAAATCAAGGAGGGAGCGCTGGTCAACACGTCAGACCTCAACGAGGAGCTGGGACAGGTCAGGCAGAGGGACAAAACTTAATGAGGCAGCGCTGAAATGGCAGGAATGAATTTCGTGGTTGAATTGATTTCTGACCACTCAGCATTTCCATATATTATATAAAACCCTCAATTATTTTATTAATCTTCTCAGGCATTGAAAAGTCCTGAAATATTACAAAGAAGAACAGAATGTGCTTAAACATTGATCGAATCTGAAGAAATGTTGAAGGGGCTCTTGATGTTAGCCTGGCTCTGTAAAGTTATACTTATGATTTGTGAAGATGTAAACCTTTTCCTGAGCAGTAAACATGCCTTGTCCACAATAATATTCAAGTGTAATATAAAGAACGATTACTAGCACTCCACATATAAAGGACCAGTTCGCCGATTTTCAAGCTCAGTCCTATCATGCTATTACGGGGAGCTAATGCCATTATGGAAGGAAAAAAATGCAGTTTCGCTCTGTGCCTTTGGAAGATGCTATCCGCTTCTCCAATGGGCCCTGGAAGACCTCCGCCAGGTCTTCCAGGACCCATTGGAGAGGTCAGGGAGCCCAGGGAGCCCAGGGAGGTCACTAAACTATACTCAATCTAGGACATTTAAAAAAACACATACTGTAAAATGTAATAATTTGTTCTGTGAGGTTCCTTGAAAACTACCTGCTCTCCTGTTTTCCCTCTCACACATTTACATTCATCAAAATTGTCAGGTTTTGAAATGTAGACTGCACACCCGAAGTTATTTTAGACGATCCACAGGTTTATTCTCATCGTATTTCGGATTCTGTACCGCTCTGAGCTGTTGCCTGCAGCGAAAACGGGAATAATTCACTCCAGCGTCTCTCGCTGGGCCGTTCCTTTCAGAGGGAGGGGCGCAATGCATGCTGGGTGTTGTAGGAACATAGAATGGGCGAAACCACGAGCTGTTTGTACAACTTTCTCCACAGCTATGGCGCCAATTTCAAATATCCTATCTTTTATCGATCACAGAGAACACCAGCTTTGACTGATAGTGGCTTTTTCCGCGGGCGAATTGTTCCTTTAAGACTTTTGAAAAAGAAGCTCCAAACAGGGAGTGAGTGACACTAGTGTCAAACCGCTTCTAAATGAGTTGAAATAACTTTGCTGTATGTCACTTTTTCCTTTGATTAAATTACTCTAGTGGCAGGGTTTATGACATATGATTGATAAAGCACTTCCCCCTTATTTATGAACTAAAGCTTTTATGTTATCCTGCTTATCGTTCATAGCCACAAAAAAAGCTAAATATCTGTTAAGAAACAATCAAGTCTGTCGGTCCATGTGGGCTCCAGACTCATCCCTTCAGTACTGCTGTAAATATAAGCTGCTTATAACAACACCAGATTGGCTGAACAGTCCCGACTTCACCTGTTTTTTATGGCACTTCTGATCAGTCACGCTTGGTTTGCCAGATGATTGCTTCATTTAAAGGTGATGCTCCGTTAAACAGATTAATGCAGTGTAAATTATTCTGGGAGTAACTGCCTCCTCTTATTGTTGGAGCCTGTTAAACGGGCAGGCTGAATTTTTATGATCTCAGTAGAGTCATGTACTTTTATCACATTGCCTGCAGGTGGAGTACGTCTTCACAGACAAGACGGGCACCCTCACTCAGAACAACATGGAGTTCATCGAGTGCTGCATCGACGGCTTCCAGTACAAGTACCGGGACGCGAGCACGGAGCTGGACGGGTTCTGTGTCACAGATGGACCTGTGAGCAAACTACAGCAGAAAGCTGGCAGGGTGGGTGTTGCGGCGTCCCTCCATCTGTTGTTAAAAATCACACAGGCAGCAACATATGGCCATTACATAGCTCGCTGCCCAGAAAGACCCTTCATAGGTCACCCACATACATCCTCCTTGACATGTCAACATAAGCCCTCAACATGGAGGGGGAGCAAATTGACTGTGTGCTCTTAACGTGAGCGCCTGATAACACTTTACACACTGGTGCACTTCACCACGCATGATGATAAGAAATCCGTGTTGAAGAATGGTTGTAAATTCTGAGCTTTATCTGAACTCCAGCTACTGTATACGGCTCTGTGTGAGGCTGTAAATTAATTAATTATTATGTTAAAAGGTAATCAACGAACGTGCAATCATTTTATTGCATGAAGCCGTGATCATGTTCATGTTCAATCACAGTGTGTCCTTTTATTGCATTAAGACCATGTTCATGTTGTGCTACTAGGAGAGGGAGGAGCTGTTTCTGCGCGCCCTGTGCCTCTGCCACACAGTCCAAGTGAAGGAGTCCACAGATCAGGGTCAAGGCCAAGAGGACGGACTGATAGACCAGGTGGATGGCTTAGGGGTGGACGGAGATGTGCACCATCCACCACTGCCGGAGCAGAAAGGCTTTATTGCTTCCTCACCTGATGAGGTTGCTCTGGTCAAGGGTGCCATGAGGTAAGAGATCGGCTGTTATTACTTAAGTAACATTGTGAGAATTGTTTAAAGCACATTATTTTAATGTATAGTAGTGGGTACACATTTCACTACAAGATTCATTCATTTAGTGCATAAAAGGCTCATTAGTGATAATTTGTCTCCATCTGCAGGTACGGCTTCACATTTATTGGTCTTGAAAGTAAAACCATGAAAATTCTCAACAGGAACAACGACGTTGAAAAGTAAGTCTGTGATTACATCGACAGGACTCATTTTTCTTCTTACTGTTGTACTACAGCTTTTTTATTGTCTACTTCTTATTTTTGTGTACGTCCCAAAGGTATGAACTGCTTCACGTGTTGAACTTTGACCCCGTGAGAAGGCGAATGAGTGTAATAGTCAGATCCAAATCAGGTGAGCTTGAGTTTACTGTCGGGTTTATTGCATCGACTGTAATTTAGTGTTGGCCCTCAGCCATCCCTCTCACCGCCGTGTATTTGTTTGTGTGTGTGTGTGTGTGTGTGTGTGTGTTTGTATCCAGGTGATACACTGCTCTTCTGTAAGGGCGCAGACTCCTCCATCTTTCCCCGCGTCAAACAAGAGGAAGTCGAAAGGATACGCATGCATGTGGAGCGTAATGCAACGGTGGGTGACATAACAAAATTGCCTTTCTAAATCCAATACTTTTTGTGATTTATACATGTATAAACTTAATATTGGGTGTTTGTGTTTCACTGTCCAGGAGGGCTACCGGACGCTATGCGTGGCCTACAAATATCTCAATGCAGAGGAGTACGCCCAGGCAGACGCAGGTCTGAGGGAAGCAAGGCTGGCTCTGCAGGACAGAGAGGAGAAGCTCATGGCTGTTTACAACCAAGTGGAGACTGGCATGAGTCTAATAGGAGCGACTGCTGTCGAAGATCGGTGCGTGCTCAAACATTATAACTACACAGCTCTCACTAGAACCTGTAAAAGCTGTCCAGTGTATTTAATTTTCTTATATTACTTTGCACTGTTTGTCACTTTTATCCACTTCCTCTAAGTAAAGATCAGTACCAAGAATTATGGGGGAAAAACATAATTAGAAATCTCAATATAGACCATAAAAAAGTTCCCTGCAATGGCCTGCCGCAAACATCTCCGTCTGACTCACGCTTCCTAAGAACATTACTGTTTTATAGTCGCCTCTTTGTTCTGGTGCTTAAATGAATTCTTTCCTCCTTTGTAATGGATATCTTCTGCTTATGCAACTTTAACATTTCCTGCAGCGAGAACAGTAGAGAACAATTGTCCTGCTTCATGCCTTTAGTCACATGTCACTAGATTCTTAGTAGTTTTTTGTTCGCATTGATGTTGCCTATCTAATTCCTTTTTATGGATGGTGACCGGCTTAAGTCCCATTCTTTGTGAACTTTGTAATGTAAGCTCACACCGCCACCTTGTGGTTAACATTGGGTACTCTTCCACAAACCAAGATTTAATAACTGGATTACAGGCAGCATGTATTGATTAATAATTATTATTTACATTTAAAAAAGGCATTAACTCCCCAGTTTTTTACATGCATTAATTTACATTAATATGTATTTAGTGACTTCCTGAATGATGGGAGTAAAAGATTTATGACAGTCTTATCTCAGTTTTAAGTTCCATTGGCACAAGTAATGACAGCAGCCTTTTTCCAGGCTGGCTTCTTTATCGTCATAGTATTATTATGTGACAGTGTATGTAGTGTTATCTTTCCCTTGTCTCATGTCTTGTATTTGTGTTCTTCTTCGTCAGGCTTCAAGAAGAGGCAGCTGAGACCATGGAGGCTCTGCAGGGGGCGGGCATGAATGTTTGGGTCCTAACCGGGGACAAGATGGAGACGGCAAAGTCCACCTGTTATGCTTGCAGATTGTTCCAGAGAAGCACAGAGCTGCTGGAGCTGACAGTGCGGACTCTGGAGGAAGGAGGCAGGAGGCGGGAGGAGCGGCTGCATGAGCTCTTGCTTGAATACCACAAAAAGGCTGTGCAGGACGCACCACCGGTCAAGGCAGGAGTCACCAGGTTGGTACCTTGACTTTCATAGTTGATCACCTAATGATTTGCTCTTGCGTTAGTGTGATCATTTTATCTAATCTTATTGATGATTAAACCAGATCTGTGATTGATGTGTCCCTCGCCCAATTATAGCTGGGATGAGCTCTAGCCCCCAGCGACCCTGAACAGGATAAGCGGTATAGATAATGGATGGATGGGATGGATGATGGTTAAACCAAATTTTCTGTCTGTTCTGTAGGAGCTGGTCCTCTGCAAACCAGGACTATGGTTTCATCATAGATGGGGCCACACTTTCGATGGTGCTCAGCTCCTCCGCTGAATCCAACTCAAGTCGCTACAAAAACCTGTTCCTGCAGATCTGTCAGAACTGCACAGCTGTGCTCTGCTGCCGCATGGCTCCTCTACAGAAGGCACAGGTCAGAGCAATCGGTTACAATGAGGAAAATATATATTCAGTAATTAATTTAAATACATATTTTTTAGCTGAGTAGTTACTTGATAATTGTCTCTTTGTGTTTCTCCGTCTTCAGATAGTTAAAATGGTGAAGAACTCCAAAGGCAGCCCCATCACCCTCTCCATTGGAGATGGTGCCAATGATGTCAGCATGATTTTGGAAGCCCATGTTGGCATTGGTGAGGAATCTTGTGTTGAAGCTGATGAACACGTGTGATTGTTGTTTCAGCTGGAGGAAACGATGTGATATTATATCTTCTTTGTGTTTCAGGTATTAAGGGTAAAGAGGGTCGGCAGGCAGTGAGGAACAGTGACTATGCCATCCCCAAGCTCAAGCACCTCAAGAAACTTTTGTTGGCTCATGGGCATCTCTACTATGTTCGCATTGCACACCTGGTGCAGTATTTCTTTTACAAGGTAGGAGGAACACACCGACTGATATTATTCTTCAGGCTAAGCATTTGTTGTGGGTTTTAGTAAAGCCTGTATTTCTCAAACAAACCCACACCCTGACTTGATTTGGCAGAATAAATCCTCCTCACAAATGAAGATTTTAGAGCTCAGGTTTATGTACCGCATTATTCAGCACAACTTACTGTATGAATGCATGTGATGTTCTGTGTGTGAGACTGTTTTCTTCCTCTGTTTGCCTGCAGAACCTTTGCTTCATCTTACCTCAGTTTTTGTACCAGTTCTTCTGTGGCTACTCCCAGCAAGTGAGTATGAGCTGAGGCCCTTTGAGGTTCAAAGATGTTCTGAACATGAAAGGAGGCAGTGTCCCTTGAATCCACACCTCCTCGTCCTCCTGAATGCCGGACTCGTTCCCTCAGATTGCCCCTACCTCACTGCCCCCCCGGGATGTTTGAGCTCTGATTGATATGTTTGTAAACGGACTATAACTGCATAGCACTTCTGCAGCCATGTGTCATGGTCTGCCACCGTTGTACATTGTGGATTTTATGTAATCCTCTCTCAATGATGCATCATATTAATTTAAGCATGCAGTAGATGATTTTAAACACGTTTATATTTTGGTATTTCTATTTGTGAAAGGTGAATATTTCGATCTCTGTCATGCCTCATGGCCCCTGACACAGTTCGAGTACATGTAAGATGTACAGTATATAAGCCTGCTTATATGGCATACTGTCAGTGCAAGAATGATGGTGTGTGTGAGCATTGTCCTCTCCGTGATATTAACCCCTGGTTGCCCCGTTCCTTCCTCCTCCCTCCTCCTTACCAACCCTTCCCCCCCCTCCTGCTCCCATCCTCCCCAGCCCCTGTATGACGCGGCCTATCTGACGATGTACAACATCTGCTTCACCTCTATGCCCATCCTGGCTTACAGCCTCTTGGAGCAGCACATGTGCATTGAGGTGCTGCTGGACAATGCTACCCTCTACAGGTAAACAAAGTAACTTATTATATCAGCAGTTTACTGCTTATGTTGCTTCCTTTTTCTACGTTTTTCCTTTCTATTTTTTAGAATAAAGAATGCTGTTTGGAGCAATAGTAACTGGATAAACTAATTAAATAGAAAATGTCTTATATTGTTCTTTCAATTAAACGAGTTAAACAGTTATTATTAGAAATGTAAAGGAAAACATGTACTTGCGCAGTCAGAAGTCAAAAAGACATAGTAGCAATGACTCACAAGGTGTAGCCTGAGCTATTATTACTATTTATCCATATTATATTACTAACAAAGCAACATTTTAAATTCAGTCGCACCTCCAAAGCCAGATTTAACTGGTTATTTCTGCTTTCTAAAAATCTCAGAAATTATTTGCCTTTTTTGTCCACTTTTTATAAGTTTGTGTGTAATTGTTGACACTGTATTTGCTCTTTAATCTGTCTGATGGAGCAACTTAAGACTCTATTTATGATATTAAACAACATTAAAAGTGTGAGTTTCAGTTTTACGGTTTTGGGAGAGCTGTTTTTCTTTTATTCCTCACTCAAATATGTTATGGTTCCCCTTTTCAAACCTGCGATTACATGCAAAGAGACAAAAACAATCCCTTTGTGACTTTCTTTAGAGAGATCGCTAAGAATGCAATGTTACGATGGGGCCCGTTCCTCTACTGGACTTTACTCGGAGTCTTCCATGGCTTGCTCTTCTTCTTTGGTGTCCGATTTTTGTTCAGTAACCCGGCACTGCAAGATAACGGCCAGGTAGGATTTAACTCACCTTCTTAATGGGCATGATATTGAATTACTTGATCGGTCATTGTCTACTAAGTACATTTGCTCATTTGTCTTTCAATACAGGTTTTTGGCAACTGGTCGTACGGAACGATTGTCTTCACTGTCCTCGTCTTCACGGTCACACTAAAGGTAAACCACTCTCCTGTTTATCTATCTTATCTTATAAAAGAAAAATATAAAGTCTTGCAGAAAATTGAAGTGCATTGGATATTTGCAAAGTGTGTTTCGTGACCTCTCTCTACCTTTACAGCTTGCTCTCGACACGCGGCACTGGACGTGGATCAACCACTTCGTAATCTGGGGCTCGCTTGCTTTCTACGTGTTTTTCAGCTTCTTCTGGGGAGGAATAATATGGTTAGAAAACTACACCTACATAGTCATATTAGCTGATCTGTCGTTTTTCATTTCTACTCGGCCCCGGTTGCTCTTGCAGCCAGTCTAAACCCACGTGTTCCCTCTCCTGCAGGCCTTTCCTGAGGCAGCAACGTTTGTACTTTGTGTTTGCCAACATGCTGAGCTCGGTGTCAGCTTGGCTGGTCATCATCTTGCTCATCCTGCTCAGCCTACTGCCAGAGATCCTGCTTGTGGTGTTCCGCAAGCCCCGGGGGCCCAACGCTCGACAGGTAAGAGCTGAAACTCACACACACACACACACTTGACCTGACACACATATTTACACTCTACTTCTCTTGCTCTCAGTCTCTCTCCCTTTCTGTCTCTCTCCCCTCTGCCTATCTTATCTCTGTCCTAGATTCACAGCAATCAAACCTTATGTAATTGTATGATAATTTAACCCCTTGTTTTCTCAAGGGTTCAGTTGTAGGTAATGGAGCCCGTCCTTGGTGTATTTCCATATGAAGAGAAATAAGTAGCAGTATTTTAAGGACTCTTTGCCTTCACCAACAACTCCCTCACCTGTGTTGTTAGATCAGGAGGGGGAGGAAGAGTCAGAAATTAATAAATAATACCTCAACCACATGTTTTGGAATTGTATACAACAGGGGTTTTCAAAGTGTGGGAAAGTGAGCCTCCCCTGAAAGAACATAAAAGCAGCGGGTGAAAAGCAATGACTGCTTTGTGCCAGGTGAACGATAGGTGCATCTATAGCCCCTTTCCCCCTGGTCAAAAAACCCACTAACACCCGGCGTTATTGCTTAGTGGGAAAGGATACAATTAGCATTCAGACCCGGGTCCAATGACTCTGCGGTAGACCTGGACAATCATCGCCTAGGTTCTGATTGGCGATCGGAACTGAGGCGTGCAGGGCAGGGGAGGCGCGCATCACACTTTGAAAGCTGCTGGTATACAAAGTTATTTCTGGTTGACCTTCAAACACACCTCTATCTACTATGTTGCTACTATAAGCTAACAGTCAAGGGCATTATATAATAGGAGGGGTTAGCTTGTTGCTCTGATTACATTTGATAGTATCTGACATGGACAAAGTGTTAACACAATGATGCAAAGAGGGACACGGGGCTTATTTGCAAGTTGTTGGCAGGACTGCATTTCAAAGGGACTTGTACATTTTCCTCCCGTTTCCTCCAGAAGACAACTTCCCCAGACTTCTTTGTCATTAGCTCCACATGAGGCTAATGTGTTTTCCAAGCAGCTGGAAATGTTTGGTGTTAGGCGCTGCGCTGTGTGGCGTGTTTCAACGCTTGTTGTTGTTAAATTAAATGTCTAGACTCGTTTTTTATTTAGGAAAAGTAATAAATTAAACTTTTAGCACATATTTGAGAGAAGCCACATGGCAGCTGTGTGTTCTTTATGCAGCGTTTTCTGTTTTATTTTTCTGTTTGAGTGTAGCAAAATATAAAAGAAATATGGAGAAGATTCAGGATGTGCCATAGTGTGGGCGTTAAAGTCTACGGGTTAAAATGTTGTAATTTTCTGTGGTAACTAATTAGGTAACAGATGCCACATCTGGTCTACGCATTCTTTTTAGAACAACCCCTCTTTACTTATTTTTAATCCTTTTCAACGTTGTTTTCCTAACTGGTGCTCTCGCTTATGCACTTTAACGCTTTCTCCTTGCTCTGTCTCACCCTCCTATTTCCTCTCTCCTTCTCACTGGACCTGCCTCCCCTAAAGATGCAACATCGCCTTCCTTCCTCGGGGACATCTACTATCTTCATGTTATCGCAGACCGCTAGCACTCACAGCTTCTCGTGGAGCGACTGAGGTCTCTTTTTCTTTCTGTCAGCTCTTAAACTTAAGTCCCCCCCCCCCCCTGCAGAGTTTCTGTGTCTGCGAGTCTTGCTTGTTTTCCTACCTGTTGTGTCCGTCCTCTCCCACTGTTAGACTCCGTCCTTCATCTCTAAAGAAACTCAGGGTGGCGCTCTGTGGCTTTTTTAAAGTCCGCTCTTGGTTGGACAGATTAGGTCAAACAATTGAGATGCATTATAACCACAGGAATGTTTTCCTTGGGGGGCACATGAGAACTTTCTTTTAGAAGATTAAATTTTAAGGGATTGTGTCAGTGGGCTGCTGTGTGCCTAAAACTGCAGTGTGGAGTAGGAGCGGGTGTCCATGCTGAACACGTGCAGTCAGTCCTCATTCTTGTCTGTCCAGTCGTATCAGTCAGTGTCTCCTCCTGGCCGCTTGTGCTGCTCCAATGCCTGCTGCCTCCGCATGTCAAGTCAGGTGAATGCAGCACGACAAAGCACCTAAAACTGCCTGCATGAGGCTCAAGTCAACAACCTCATCCTGGATCCTCAACACAAACCCTGCGGGCCGCTACATTTTTGTCTGTGCGTGTGTGCGTGCATTAAATCGCGCATACTTGTGAGAAATGTGCAAGGATATTCGCCCTGTAAAATCAGGGTAATAAATTGGAAGGAAAAGGTGTCTCAAAGGGCACCTGGACTGATTTTCATTCTCCACCTGTCCAGTTTTTAAGTCTTTGTGTGTCTATGTGTCTATTCCCTGTGAGTCTATGTGTGTCAGTGTGCAAGGAAGAGAACGAGACGGAGAGAGAGAAAGAGAGAGGCAAAGTGTGCTTGTGTTTGTCAGCGTAGTGATGTCAATGGTGTCTCTTGCCTCACCCTTCTAGAAGAAGCCGGGTCACTCGAGCGCCGGGAGCGCCCAGTCTCCCCGGTCTTCAGCCAGGCCCCTGCTCATGAGAACCTTTTCAGATGAGTCCAATACTGTCATTTAAACAGGTACCAGCCCACCTTCAGGCCACATAAGCCAATCAAAGACTCGCTCCCCCAGAGCCAACCTCTCCAGCAGCTCTGGTCCCTAACTCTGACTTTTAACAAGAGAATCAAAGGCATTCAGGCCACACTCAACAAGACCCCGTGTGTGTATGTGTTGTATAAGCTGATATTGGCTGGCTGAAGAGATGCACTTTTCAAGTCGACATTTTTAGTTAAAAATGGTCAAAATGGTGCAACATGAATGCATCCTTATGTTGCAAAGCATACATTTGTTTTGTTTTTGTGTTCACACAAAGCTCCTTTCAGCCTCCCTTTTGAAGCCCAGCTGATATAACCTCCTGCATGTGCTTTTAAAAACCCATTGTTTCTGTTTTTAAAGCCAGTTCATCTCATCATATTCATATTTGGAGCTGGAATTTCTGAGTGCAAGGTGTCGCTGTTTCTCGTGTGAAACATCAGAGGTGTTCTGTGACGAAAAAGTCCCCAGTGTGACATTCACATGTGCTGTTTGTGACGTGGTGGTTTGGTCGTGGTTGTTTCGTACTGTGTGCACGTCTATACCTGTGTTAGTGGTCGCTGCTTGCTTACTCTCTTGGCGATAATGGATGCATTTGTAAGTGCTGAACTGAGCTCACTGCATGATGTGATGTTGCCTAAACCTGAATGCTGCTGCATTACATACGGGGGGTGACAAAAAAATGAATGGAAACACATGATAAAACATTTTAAAAAATGTAATTTAATAATTTGAATAAATACAGACAAAACAATAATTTATACCATAAAACGGTGAAATTATCCAATTTACTTTTAAAGGGCAGCTCATTATTATCAAATGTTATAAGCTATTTAAATTGTATTCCCTCAGTTTCATTTGACAAATTCATTTTTTTGGGGTTCTTTTTCTATACACATTAAATAGCTTACAGTAGAGTGATGCCTTGTGGGGGGAGAGAGGCACACAACTTAAGGGTCACAGTTGGTGTCCCACAACTAGGCCATCAGGGAGTCAGTGTCCAGTGATTTGATTGGCTGCTGCTTTGATTTGAATGAGCAAACAGCCACTATCATAACTGGCTGTACCCTGTTAGATTTTGTTATGAAATAGTTGTAAGGAAAATTTACACAATGATTTCAAACAAACAAACAAAGGCTTGAATTATATTAATGAGGTGCAAAAATGCATTATAAAATCACTTTTTTAAAATGAGTTTATGAAACGTGCTGGATAATTTCACAAGTTCATTGTTTGTTATATACACTCATCGGCCACTTCATTAGGTACACATGTACAATCTAATTCAGTTCAATGCAACAGCACTGCCATGGATTCTGCTTTCATGTTGTTGACTGTATTGACTTTTGTTCTGTTAAGAGTCTGAAGTGTATAAATTCAATGATGTTTATTACTGAGGCGTAGTTAAAGGTGGTGTTGTACTGAACTACATTATATTGAGACGTGTCTCTAATTGTTTGTCCTCCCTATTTACATACATGAGGGGGCCAGAGTATTAGGAACACCTCTGAGTATAATGCAGCTCAGTGCAGCCCCACCACCAATTATGACCTTGACGCTGAAATATCATTGAATGAACACCTCTGTGACAGCTTATAAAAAAGCCTGTACATTACAGGCAACATGAAAGAAAATCTTATGGCTGAGCTGGTGTGTTGGATTATATTAAGTTTTTCAGGTGTACCTAATGAAGTGGCCGGTGAGTGTAACTTGTCTGAATTTATTGACATTATTCAGAATGTTTTAAACCTGTTTAGTCTTCATGGATAAATAATAATAATGGACTATATACTAAATTTGGCATGTGTAATCCTATATTAAGCACAAGTTTAATTAACCAATAGCATGTGCTTGTAAAATATCTAGATGTGTTCATTTTCTGTGCACCCCCTGTAGACAGGTCTGTATGTATCAACCTCCCATCACTGTTGACCAGGGTCACCAATATCTACTGTTAACAGTAGCACCAGGCTTGTTGCAACAGCTTTCACGATTTAACCTGCGTTTCTATTCTCCCACTAGCTGTCAGCGAATGGCCTCCTTCAAACGTCCAGGTAAACTACAGTGAGACAAACCTAACTGTCTGTATTTGTCACTTGTCTCTGCTGAGCGTTAACAGTTAACCGCGGGTGAAATTGAAATCTTTTCTTTACTAATTCCTGCTCGTCTCTGGTGCTGGGGAAGTAATTTTGGTGTTTATCATGTGATGTGGTATGTGGCAAATCAAAGCTTTCTCTCAGGAGACATTCGGGTGATTTCATGGTGTCTTGTCTTGTTCCTCTTGTTGGCCAAAACTCAAATAAAGTAGTAAGGACTGTCTGCTTGTGCTTTTCCAGATTGCACCTGTCACACCATTATCCTACAAGCACCTGAAGGAGCGCGACTGAGGCAGCGAGGACTCGCAACAACAGTGGCGTCAGCCGCTTTCAGGGCCCCGTGCCAGTCAGGTCAGAGCTGCCTTCCATCATGCCCGATCGGAGAAGAAGAGGAGGAAAAAATAAGAAGAAAAAGGAGATTCGTGACTGGGGGAAGGGATAGAAAGGGGTTTAGCAGTCTTGCCTCTCTCTCTGCTCCGTCCCTCTCGGCCCCATCCCAACAGATCCCGACCCCCGCGCATGCCTGCAGAGCTGTGCCCTGCATTATTTTTTAAGATATCTACTCAGAAGACAGGCATGAGTTTTCTTTCTTTTACTTCTTTTTTTTTTTTTTTTTTTTTAAATACTAGCTTACAAATGAATGCATACACGGCTGCCTTGTCAGTAGCTCTACCAAACTGCTGTGTTTTAACAAGCAGTTGTAAAATCCCACTCCAAGAATCGTTCACCTGCATGAAAGAAGGCTCAGAAGAACGCTTCACTCCACTGATGTTCAGTCACTGTATTCTGCAAATTTTATTAAGACATTCTCTACGGTTCTACGGTTTTCTGTTTCACAGCTATTACGCCTTTCAAAGGTTATTTTTTAAACGGTTATCATATGTTTGAGATAACTCATCCACAAAGTTACTGAAGGTTATTTAAGGTGACTGTTAGAACGGTTTCCTGGTTTTATTCATGATGTGATTATTTGTTTCAGTGGTGAATCTTCATTATCTTTCGAATACTTAAGTCACGGGTTCACAGACGCCATATTACCACTCAATCCAAAAAGTGTGTGTGTGTTAGATTGAGAGATAGATACGAGATGTTGAGCATGATCTGGCAGTGAAGCATTGCCCGAAACATGACCTAACTCTCCCGACCTCAGAGATAATATAAGTCCATTTAAGATGAGAAATTTAATATATGTGCTGTTCTGTATATAGCTTAATGATGTATGAAAGCATCCGCTCAAAGCCAAAAAGATGAACGTAATACGATCAGATTCTGTCCACACAAGTGTGACCTGAAAGTGACAAGTCAGTGTGTGTGTGTGTATTTGACACGAGTGTGTGCAGCTGTATTCGTTAAGATATCCAGAAATGCCTGTGCGTCATGAAAACCAGGATTACTTAAACCTTGTTTAGTTCTTCGGTTAGACATTTCCTCCTGCACTATTAAGGAAACTGGTTTCTTCATTGCGTTGATGGTCACTAAGGCACATGAATATATGCCTGAGCACACACACATACACACACACACGCACATATCAGCTGTAGAACAATACAAACACAGTTACTACACACGTTGTACACGTTAATGCGCACATGCACTAAAGCCCAAATGAGGTATTTATGTTTATCACACATTATCTAGTTTGTTATTTGTCTCAGGCAGGCGGAAGTCGGGAGTGTAAAGAAAATCAACTCCACACCTGCAGCATAGTTAACGCCACTGTGAGGCTCGACGCTCCAGCTCACCCTCCTTTTGGTCTGGTTTTCCGACCAACACGACGACAGGGTGGACTGCTCGGCCTTTTGTTCCCTCCTTTAACTTCTTGTGTGTAGTGCTTCATACATTCCATTTAAACATGCGATGATTTCAATTTTAAAATCTGTCCTCTTTTGTTTCCCACAAACTTGTATTGTCTTTTTGGCATATTTATTAAGTGTAATTTTACTCACGAATGTTATATCTTTTATTCTATAAATCTTTTTTTTTATTATTGTGGAGAGTGATCAGCTTTGTGCCAGTTGAGTTTATCTGTGTCGCTCCAGAACTGATGTGAGCCCGTGCCAATCCCATTTGATAGTCTTTGTCATACATTCAAAGACAGGCAGCCCCCCGAATACTCTCTAAACATCCTCACATCCAGCCAGGTTATATTACCTCGTGGTTTAAACCTATGAGTACCCATTAATTATTTTGTTTTGTGTTAAAGAATCTGTAGGTATGGTAATTTTATAGTCTCACCTCTGATCAAACAGTAACTCCTGTACTGTGGTTTCTAGTACAGGCCTTGTGTTTCACCTCACTGACTGTAGCCTGACACATCTGATACAGTGCATCTGCTCATGCAGTCATAACTCCATACTGAGATTAAAGTTAATGTTAATTTGTTCATAAATAGCTTAATGTACATGCATTTCAACATCAAAGTCAGCTTTTATTTTTCTAAAAAGGTTTGGAGGCTGTTCTTTTACCCTAAGACCCGGCACCTCCACCTGCACTGTGCCGGAAACACCGGATGCGAGAGGACACACTGAGAGGGGCTGCCTGCTTTGTTAACAAATGAAAAACCTTTAAGTAACATCAGAGATGCTATTTTCAGAGCTTAAAAAAAAATATCTTGGAATCTAATCTTTTGCCTGTCTAAATGAAAAGTATAAAAGAATGGATTGTATTTTTAATGCAACCTTTTTTCCAGCCACTTTTTTCTAAGAAAATGTCAAAATGTCCAAAAATAAGCACGAGAGGCTCTGCGGTTGTGGACGCTGTCCCTGTCTGTGAGGAGGTGGAGGTGGACGTCTTCAGGCACCTCAGCAGCCCTGCGTCATGCAGCAGGGACACCTCGCCACCTCCAGCCCTTTGGGTGTCCAGCCTCAACACTCCAAACCTCTAAGCTGAATGTACCTCTTTGAAACTAGTATATTCAAAAACCTGAAGATTTTCTGTAATAAAGCAGAATGTTTTAAGATACATCACCGTCTCCTAGTGCTTTATTCCCCCGACAGTCATGTCAGCAGGTTGTCTAATGTAAAGACGTGTGCATGTGTGGGCGGCTGGGAGTGTGTGTCCGTGTTTGTGTGCGTTTGACCCCACTAAGCAGATGCTGTGCAGTAATGAGATGGCTGAGAGGCTAAGCTGGATCAGCTGAGTGGCTGCGTATCAGGACGGAGTACGGCTGCTCTCCCGCTGCTCCGTGTGTGGCCTCACATGCAGCAAACATCCAGCACTGTGAGTCAGGAGGTTTACATTCACGCATACACAAGATTCTTCCACTTTAGTTTCAGAGCACTGATCCATTCAGAGTAGCTGTGGGCTGAGCAGCAGTGAGTTGAGTTGAGAGAGGCTCTGTGTATCAGTATGTCCACAATGACACCCTTTCATATTTGTTCCTCTGCTTGAATGTGATTGTTGTGTGTTCAAGGCTGTGCTTTTGCATGGGCCAAACTTGTTGGCTGAGGGTGCGGTAGATTTTCATTTTCTTTTTACAATAGATCTATTCTCAGCCGTGTGTGCGTCTATATTATAGTAAAGCAGGAGAAAGTGGGGACATGAACATGGCAGCCAGACAATCCAGCCTACTGTAGTACAGTCAGCATATAAAACAGCTAAAGGGAGCATGAAGGAGTGTGAAGAGAGGAAAAGTTGGGAGGGTGTTGGCAGTGTGTCAGGAGAAGACTCTTGAGCCCTGCACAGCGCAGAGCTGACGCACTAAAGCTCAGAGAGAGAGGGAGGGAGGAGGGGAGGGAGGGGCGAGAGAGAGACAGACAGCAGTGGCCAGATGGAGCCCTGTTTGTTTTGAAGTAGCTGACTGCTGCTGAGAGCAGGGCAGTCTGCCGGCACTAGTGTGTGTATGTCTGAAAGGGAAGAACACATCACACTCAGTCTGCGCTACAACAGGACAGCAAGCCACTGTTTCCTGCTCATGTGGACAGTTTGTAACTGTGCAGCTCAGTGTGGACACTCTATGCTGCTCAAGGTCAGGAAGATCCAGCAGCAGCAGCAGCCTCGGGGGTCTGTCCCATCTGGATCTCGGGACCCGCAGAGGCAGGTGGGCATAAGTTTGCATGTTGTAGCTCCCAGCCTCGCTATAGGGGGGGCAGTATGCAGAGCTATAGGACTCTGAAGAGGATGTGAGGCCTGGGCTACTTTCAATACCTCCCTACCAAAGCGTCAGTTCTCCCAGCCTGATCCTGTGTCGGAGAACAGGAAGGGAATGGGCCCAGCCTCACTGCAGGAGGAGAGAGAGCTGGAGAAAGAGTCCAAGGAGGAGATGGAGAGCTACCACTACCTTCTGCAGGCTGGCTCCCAGCTGGAGAGCACTCTGCAGCGTGAGTACACATGATGCTGACTGTCCTTATTTCACTTCTCTGAGCCACTGGCAGGTTTTTTTGGATGTAATCCTTTATCTGCTCCGTAACTATTTCCCTTAATTTCACATCGTTTACAGTTCAGCAGACTGAAACGGGAAATGTACTGAAGCAGCAGTCCATTAAGTTTGATTTACAGCGCTCATTTGTAACTTCTGAGAAGCATTACAGGAGGTTACTGGAGAACTGCACTCTGTGTCTTAGGATAGTCACTATTATTGATGTGCCGTTTCCTGCAGCTTCGCTCCAACTGTGTGCCATTGCAGGGATTATGTCAGCTCTTTTAAGCCGTCACAGATGGGTAGATATTTATCCATAGTAATGATTTTAAGAATGAATACGTACCGATCAGTGTGGACATAGTGAGAGAAGGGAAATTTGTGCAACTACACTATTAGATGTTCAGAAAGTACATAATGCAGCTTTTACTCTCCCCTCATATGATTACCTTTCACCCTAATGAAGTAAAGTGTGTTAAACTGGTAACTGAAGGTAAGGTGATCAACAGAATTAACCACAGATGTGATTGACAGTTTAACTGAGGAGCGTCCTCCAGAGGCTAATGGGATTACCCTGGGATCTTGGCAGCCTTGAGTTATTGTTTAATTGATGGGCCTTTGCCTCTTTATGTTTCCTGTGGGTTCGTTGTACCTGGGCCGGGGTGTGTAGGTAACAATGAGAGCAGGAAAGAAGGCCACGAGGAGTTGCTATTAATACCTGGTGACATTTTTTCTCTCTGTGTGTGAAATGGGAGCCTTGCAGTCAGGGCTAGTGCTAATGTGCTTACAGGGGATGCGGTTGTGAGCATAGATGCTATATGAAACAATAACCATAGATTGGTAGTTTCCTTCATAGATAATAATACATTATTCTTGACATAGCTCCCCTACAGACTTCTCTCTTCTACAATTTGGCAATATCATTCTCAATATTGTTTTAAATCACTTCTGCTCCAACGTACTTCCCATAAATATGTGAGCCCATCAAATTTAAAGATGGAAAGCACTACAAAATAAATATATTATAACTAAGTTGTGAGACGACACTCAATGGAGGATGAGAACAGTCTTCTTTCATGTGTTGTCCTGCTTATCAGTTTAAGTCTGTGTAAACAAGGTTTTCCGTTGGCACAATGTGCCATAAGCAAATATAACTTCCTCCTTGTTGAGAGAATATAGTAGACACAACACATTGGCAATCACGAACCACTACACAGGCTTACCGTCATTCCATCTGCCTTCAGTGTCTGCAAACACTTCAACAGATTTTTTCTCCTCTCTGAACCTTAATTACTTAAACTGATTGCTGTCAGTGCCAACACGCCAGACTTTAACCTTTCACACAACTCCAGGTCTTCAGCTGTTACTGTGTTTCATTGCTTACTTCTGAGATAATAGTGTAACTACTTTGGTAAAAACTAAACCTGACACCCTCTCTGACTGTTTATCTGCTTTGAAATGCGTTTGCATCAATTTACATATCAGCTGCTTTCAGAAGCAACTGTTGGTTCAGTTTCTTTAAAGGTATAATAAGGAGGATTTTTCCTTGCATTTTGTCAACAACACATTCAAACTGGGCCCCTCCTCCTGGTCTCTTCGTCACTAGAAGCTAGCTCTCGCTCTCTCATGCGAGAACACGCCCTCGCCGAGCTAACACTGACAGCATCACGGTTACCGTTGCGCTAGCATGCTAACCGCCGATTAGCTTGTCCTACCCGGTTTGAGGCACCTACCTGTCCAACAGCAAAAAGGCCAACTCTGCATCGCTCTTTCGCCATCTTCGCCGGTCTGAATGGGGCTCAGGTGCTAATTTGAACCCATCCAACACTCACCTAAACGCTGTGATTGGCTCAGGGAACCACAACAGCGCCCCTCCTGAAAACGTCTCGTGCAAAGCGAAACAACAGAATAGATGCAGAGGGAAGGGTCTCACAAGGGTCTGCACACACACTCACCAACACACATGTATAGAGGCCCATAAGTGATGATTTATATTATATTTGTAAAAGTCTATATTTTATTTTTCTAGGAAAATCCTTCTTATTATACCTTTAAGGATTAAAGCTGATAATTGAATTGCCTACCTCTTCAAATGCTTAAATAAATGACACCATAACTCTCAGGAGTTAAACTTAAGCTGACACCTCAACTGCTTTAAGAGCCTCAAGTTAGACTACATATACCAAAAAGACAATTTTCTGTGGAAAATTTAACCTCTGTTTTTCACCTGAGGAATACAGACGATACTAGAGTCAATAAATCACTAAGGGTCATATGCAGGCAGCTTATAGGAGGAAAAGCAAAAAAACACCAAGCACAAAATATTTAGTTCCATCAGTGTCAAACTTGTCAAACTCAGACCAGAGAGCAAAAAGTCAAAGGTACTCAGAAGTGTGTACATTGAAGGCTTAGGGCAGCAGAGCCAAATAGATGTGTGTGTTTTAACAAGCGTTTACTATCTTTGCCTTTCTGGTCTAAATCTTCTTTTCACGGATCCCTGTGGGGAGAATCCTCGATTTTCCTTTTCCCCTTTTCTATCCAAATGCAGCTGCACACCAGTCTAATCCCTGTAGCATGGAAAGCTTTGTTTTGCCAAATATCCCATGACCTAAAAGCAGTGCGCGGCTCGGCCTCTGTGTACTATGAAAACATTTGAGTGTGTAAGAGAGGATTTCTTGCCATGCAAGGGATTACTTTGTGTCCGCTTTTTGGGTCTCTATAAATACAAGCTGAGTATTTGAACTCATTAAAAAACAAGTCTTTTGCAGTTCAGTATGATTCACTCAGTATGATTTGGTGTACTATCTGAGTGAGGTTTGGCTTTGTAACATAAATTGGTCTGAGTCATTCCTTGTGAAAAGACTACTGCAGAAGGAACACAGAAAATTCAGGCCAGATTCAACAGCCTCAACATGTGTTGGTTTAATTTTTCGCCAACATATTAAGACTGATGTCTAAAAAAATCTCCTGTGATTCAAGGTTTATAAAGAAAAAACAATGAAAAAGCTCAGGCAGCTGGTATCTTTGATAGGAGCTGTATGTCCTGGAATCAGTGTAGATGGTTATCACTGTTTGGACAACAGAGGTAAGCTTCCTGCCTTCAGCTTTGTATGGACACTGATCAGAGATCTGTTTGACTGGCAGCAAATCTCTGTTTCCATCCACACTGGTAAACATGTCTCTTTCTCTGTGTGCAAGACGAGAAGAGCAAACAGAGGTTATGTGCCTGTGCACCCTGTACTGCATGTCACCTGTAAAGGTCATGACGCAAACTGAGAGGGAATCACTTGACTAATAAGAACTGTGATTATTATTATTTTTTTTAATATTATATAAACTTTGTTTAACTTTAACTGTTTAAAATGTGCATGTATAAGTGAGCTATTAATACTAAACTGTGCTTTATACTTGTTCCTTTAGCTGTGCACTGTCAGGCTTGAGACATCACAGACAAACAAAGCATTTCATTTGGCAGTGTCCTTTAATGCATTCAGTCATGTGAGGGCTGGTAGTCGAGCAGGGGAGAACAGTGTCTCCACAAACTGCTGGCAAGTTTATTAACAACACTGCAGTTTGCAGCACAGGCTGCCCTTGCTTTGATTTAATGCAGCAGAGGTCTGCAGTGCGTGTGCTTGTGTATCCACTGTTTTTCTTTTTATCACAACAACATCATTACACTCAGAACTGCTTCAGTCGTTTGTATTGTTGTGTCATTGGAAGCTTATCAATAAGACAGAGATAGATAGAAGATATTACAAGTTACCTCAGTGGAAGATTACATAATGAACATGACTTCACGTTGATTCATTGAAGGCCTGTCGCACCGTCATGAAGGTCTCGTGGCACAGGGTAGAAACAGTTATATAACTTCTCCAGTGTGCAGTAACTTTACCCTGCGTATGTGTGTGTGTGTGTGTGTGCTCTGGCCAGTCTTTGGTCCTGCTGTGTCCCCAGCTTGGCTTAGCTGCTCTCTGTTACAGACACACATCAAATATTCAGCAGGTACGAGTAGAGCTCATTACTGGCTCCCTTACAGCCTGACGGACACTATTACTGCAGTCGACGCACGGAAAATAACACCTGCTTCTCCTCTCTTCCTCTGTGCTTCCTTTGCCCTTTGTCGTCTTGTTCGGTCTGTGTTTTCCTATTTCTACACCCTAATGTCTGTATGCATTTTGGATGTGGGGATAATGAATTGCAAGACTTGTTTATGTTACATAAACTGCTTCTATATGGAGAGAAATCTGTATATCCCACAGTATTAAATGATGTCGTATGAGCTCATATTAAAGGGACAGCCTCCACATCAACATATACGCCAATCATGCCTAAAAGTGTCTCTTGCTCTGCAAGATCAACCACGACATGCATTAAAACTCCTGTAAATGCAATGTGAGCATATGAGATTGTAATCTAAAGGTCAGCGTGTTTGCCCTCTACACATCTGGTCGGCTGCTCCTGCTGCAGAGGCAGACTGCTCTATAAGAGACTGCGTGCACTTAGCCTAGAGTACTAATGGCACCAAGAATGAGACGCTAGGCCATCTGCCAGTAAACTTAACACTTCACCAACATTAATTCCGAGTGCAGTAAGTGAGCTAATGTGTTTTAATGATGTCATTGTCTGATTTCCACCAGATGCTGGGTTTACATCTGTGAGGCAACACATACAGCTACAGTATCTGTTTAGCCTTGTTGTGGTGAACAGCTATGAATGCTGTCTTTAAATGTTGCTACGATCAAGATTTCAGTGTCAAAGGTCTTCAGTGAAGTCGTCTAAGTGGAACAACCTTTAAAAGATAGTTAGATCATCAAGTGTGTCCTTTAAAAGCCGAACAAATTAAACTCTTGAAGCTTGTTTAAGAGGTTCAAGAGATGGAAAACTCTCTGTTTTATGCACAATTCTTCTTTTAGTTTTTGTGTACATATTCAAAGACGTAGACAACATTTCATTTTTAAACCCAATTTTCCCAGTACACACAACTTCCCTCCAGCCTTAGTTGTTTACGATATGTGTGTGTCTTCTTCCAGAGGTGACAGTCCCTGTTAGCATGAAGGAAGTGGGAGGATACATACAGAAACAGGTGGCGTACCTCTCAGGTGAGTTACTGCACTCCATATCCAGATTTTCTGCTCACTTCAGACAACACTCGTAAATTGTATCTTAAAATAAACTGATTGCTTGTATTTTTCTCTCCAGGGGGCCGTGGGGAAGACTCCAGTGTCATCATCACCCTCCCAGAATGCTCTGCTTTCAGCGACATTCCAGAGGAATCTTTAGCCAAAGTCTTTACATACCTCACTCTCATCCCTCGGTGCGTCCTCTTTTCGTTTCTTCCTTCCCTCTCCCTCTCTGCAGTGCACCAAAAGCCCTGTGCTTGTATTCTGAGCACAGCTGGCCTTCACTGCTCCTCAGCTCACTCTGTCAGATGTCCTACTGATGCCCTCTATGTCCAAACCTCACTCTCCCACGGGACCGGGAATGTTTATTTAGGGCTTTTCCCCTCGTTGCAGTGAATTTGATATGACAAGGATTTTCTGTATTCTGTTGTAAAGCACATATAAATGAATATAAACCCGGGCTTGATTTCAGTAATAATCCTGCTTTTGACTGGTCATCCGTTCTCATTTTCCTGTTACATCACTGCACACAATAATAATACAACTATATTCTTTTTTTTTTGCAGAGCGAGGCAACCTGGAGTAAAATTTATCATCATTTTAGACCGAAGACTGGATACATGGGCCTCGATCAAAACTGCTCTTGCCAGGATAGCAGTGAGTTTCATATTTCATTTTATATTCATTTGTCTAATCAATATCCCTGCTAGACAGATTAGACATCATGCATATGGCAAATATTCATCATTGCTTGTGAGCTGCAGCATGGCTGTGCCTATAGGCTACTGTTTTATTTATGAGCTGCTGTCCATGGTGCTGAAAACCTGAGCAACACCCTGACAGCACCGTTAAGATGAAACTACTATTTTTGCATAAAATCAGAGGGTCTCGTGTTCCATGTGGTGTGCAGTTTGAAGAGAATCCCAAACATGCTGTCTGTACTAAAAGTCCCATTGCATTTATGCTACTGCTGCAAAAGCATGAGTAAGCAAAAAGTGTGTGATGACGCGGGGCGGTGAGGAGAGGACAGGATGAGGAGGAAGGCGGGCGGGAGGGAAACATTGCAGTCAGCGCTGCCACCCTCTGTCTGAGAGGCAGCAGCAGCAGCAGCAGCGCTGCGGCTGTGCTCAGGCGGCCGGAGGGATCTGCTACGTACCTATAGGCTTGACATCAATTTCCCTCGGACGGGCGGGAACTTACATTTAACCGAGATGGCTTCTAACACGATGACTGACTGCTTTTACCGGCGGGAATTACCGAAGATGCGCCGGAGCCCGGTAACAAACTAGTCTTCTGTAGCGTGTGAAGAGTTTAGGGTGAAGTTTTTGGGCGGTCTGGGTGAATGCGGCAGTGGCACCGGCTGTGCCTGCTGCTGGGGGGGGTGCAGCACTGCGGTGCAGCGCGCGCGCTTCTGCTCCGTCATGCGATTGGCTGTGTATGAAACCTAATGAGACGGATTCTTTTTGATGCATGTTTATGCCGAAATCAGAAGCTTGAGTTATCGACCCGCCTGCTCGTGTCAGGACAAAGAAATGTCAGAAGTTGCGTCACTGGCAATTGCATGCATTTGGGAAAGACATGACAATGTAAATAGGAGGCAATGTTGCTGCAGAGCTGGCTTTTGCATCACATGATGCAAATGTGCTTTTTATACTATAATTAGAATATTACATTCTTTTACTTGTGTTTACAATGTGGCTCACAGCTCATCAAAACTACTGTAGGCATGACTGTACAGCCGACGACCTCAAACGACCCGAGGATGAAATGCAGCATATGACGTGTGTGTAATGAGGAGCAGACTGAACCTTGAAACCATTAGGCTGACAGTAATCGCATGAGTGACAGAATGGTTGAGACCTGAGGTCTCTCAAGTCAGATGTGGAGGATGAGAGCCTGTTAATGCTTTTTCCTTCGCTGTCAGGTCTCCCTGTGCCATTCTGTACACAATAACTATGTGTATGTGTGACGTGCGCTGAAGTGCACATAATATGTATGTTGTGTGCACCACAGCAAGCTTAAATGCAAAGTTCCTCCTCCGTATGCAGCCTCATTAATGTGAACCTCTTTCCCCCCCTTCAAGGCTTCCTTTCCCGGGAACCTCCACCTGGTCTTGGTGCTCCGACCCACCAGCTTCTTTCACCGTACTGTCACCGACATCGGCTTTCGTTTCAGCCAAGAGGACTTCATGCTTAAGATGCCAGTAAGGCAGCTCCTCCTCAGTTACCAAACATGTCCCACATCACCACAAGGTACACCTAGTTCTTGTTACAAACCTGATCTCCAAATGCTCTGTGGTGGACACAGCCAACATCACATGTCTTGAGAAATATTATAAGTTGGTTATCTGAAAATGTTTCTAATAGATTTGCATCTAATTATTGTAATTAAGTATCTACAGTGCAGATCTTAAGAGCAACCTTGTGTACATGTACATGCAGAAAGCTTCTTATTCACACACCTCCTCCAGAATGGCCAAAGGATTGCTTTAAGTACAAAGTGTTCTCGGTGAGGTCTCAGATTCAGTCTGCACCTTTAGGTGGTGATGCTGAGCTCTGTCACAGACTTGCTGCGCTACATCGATGAGAACCAGCTGACTTCAGAGTTTGGGGGCACTTTGGACTATTGTCACAGCGACTGGATTGTTTTACGCACGGTAAGCTCCGAAATCAACTCTGAATCAAAGTGACGCAGAACAATAAACTGTTTCATCCTTCATCATCATGTCCCTGGTATTTTCTGTTTACCCGTGTGATGAAGCCAGTATTTCTGTCGGTGTGGTAGGATCCATTTATTGCTCTCCCTTCTCCACACTAGGTTTCTTCAGTCCCACAAAAAAGCAGCACTATATATGTGTATTTGTTTTTCTTGTGTGTTTTGCTCCCGCTGCAGGCCATTGAAAGTTTTGCTGTAACAGTCAAAGACATCGCACAGATGCTTCAGGGCTTTGGCTCCGAGCTGGCAGAGACAGAGCTGCCTGATGATGTGAAAGCCATCGAGTATCTCCTCGAGTCTCACACTGACAAGTACAGGAAACTCAAAGTAAGGTTTTAATGGGTTTTTTTGTTGCCAAAACATAACAAATGATAATGCTGGTCATTTTAAATGTTATTTTCTGTTTGACAGGATGCAATCAGGTCAGTGTCAAAGGAAGGTCGACATCTTCTCTTAAGCCTGGAGACGTCTGAGAAGGAGGATGACTCCCAGTGGGATGTGAAGCTGGACTGGGAGACTGTACAGAGGTAAGACATCTTCAGGCAGCCTTCACGTTCTTGTTATTCATAATTTCTTCGTATATTTTCTAAAAAGCATTTTCCTGAACATTCCTACATACATTTTCTTAAAAGTGTATGTCTCATTTGTTTTTCAGGCTTCTTGCCCAGCTGAGAGACATGGAGTCAGCCTTTGATGGATTCTTTGAGAAGCATCATCTGAAGCTTCATCAGTACCTGCAGTTGCTTAGATACGAGCAAAGCTTTCAGGAGGTGAGGACTCATGTGTTTAAAGTGGCAGTAAGCAACATGAACATTCCAGTGTAAAAAACATTCCACCTCTCTGTATCACTCCGCTACACCGAATGTGCACGTGCATTTTGCAGCTGGTGTGTGCCGTGGTGCAGCCGTTGTGCGGTTCGTCTCTCTGCGGCACCAAGGCAAAGAGAGAGAGAGAGGAGAGAGATGCGGTTTATTCCAAATAGTACACTTCATTGCTGGCAAAATGTTAAAATACTCCCAAAGTTATCATTATAGTTATGATTCTCAGTGTGGACCACCTTTTTACCTCTAGGTTGGAGCTTAGTGCTAACGTTAGCTGTCAAGAAGGAACAGGGCAACCTCTGCATCGCTCGCTCTTCAGCCCCTTGCACTCCCACTTGGGTGATCCCTCTTTTTATTTTGGGCTCTCTTTGGAGCTTTTTTCTCCTCTATTCTTCCTTCTTTTTGCTTCTTTAGCAGTATACGCCGTTGACGGCAAAGGAGGTACAGGAAATTTAGTTGCCATAGCTCCTGACTGACACAACCTCTGCGTGCGCGCTGCTGACACAAGTCACGTAGAAGCCGGATGACGCTAGTTTGTACAGAGTCGCTGTGATTGGCTAGTAACGTGGAAAGCCAATTCTCATTGGTTGTTTGATTCAGACCGGACACATTTTTTAACACAGTCTATATCCGTGTAAAACTGAAGTTGTGTGTTTTACCTTTAGGTGGAGTTGTGTCTGGAGCATCTGATGGCTCAGGAGAGGGAGCTGTCCATCTCTGTCGAGAGTCTGGTTCAAACAGAACAGGCTCTCAAAAGGTTGGACAGTCTGGAATCAAATGCACAGGTCAGTGTTTCTCAATCAGATCGCCAACATCTGCAAACAAATATTGATTTACCAGCTTTGGGTGTGGGACTTCTTCCTTCTTGTGTGTCTTTGTCAGGAGGTGATGGCTCGAGCCCAGATCATCATCCTTCACGGACACCAGCTGTCAGCCGGTCACCACTACGCCATGGCTCTTATTATGCAACGCTGCAACGAGCTGCGCCACTACTGTGATACACTTAATGCTGCTCTGAAGATCAAACACACGAGGTTACTGCAAACACACCAGCTGCTGCTTTGCCTCGGACAGGTATTGAGACATGTGTATCAACACACTCAGACCTACATGTCAGACCCTCTGTATGGTGATACACGCGTGTTATCCATCTTTAGGCCCAAACTTGGTGTGATGACGGAGCGTACATGTTGGCCAATCAGCTGGTAGATAAGTTCCAGTCTAAAGAAGGGGCCCAAGCTGCTTTGCATGACATTGAGAGGTTCTTAGATGGGGCGCCGTCAATGCTGAGCTCAGGAGCTGATGTCTTGGCCATCGAGTATGAGGCAGTCATTACACCTCACCTGCAGGTCAGTGAACACAACCGTGTTTTTAAACCGTGTAATAAACTCAACTTTTCCAGCATTTTCAGATAACCTAAAGAAGCAATAAAACGTGTGAAGCTCCGATGTTTATGAGCTCAAACTAAGGAAATAATACTTACTTAATATACAGCCTGATCGTGTAGTTTACATGTTCCTCAGTTTTAGAACAATTTCTGGTTATTACATCAATGTTGATTGTCATTTCCTCTGTGTCCCCCTCTCTTAGGCTCAGATTGGCGAAACCTTTGAGAAGCATTCAGCGGTGCAGCAGATGATCCAGAACCGACAGGCTTCTCTAAGGAAGCTGGCAGATAAACACGTGCGACCCGTCCAACTGGTGGCCCCAAGGCCTGAAAACCCACCACGCGCCAAGTCCCCGCTCTTCTCCCCCAAACATGGTGCAGCACAGACACACACACACACACACACACACACACACACGCATAATCACTTAACATCAGCTCATTTTAAACAACCTTTGTTAAATTTCGCTGCCCTAGTTTGCAGCATATAAAGCAAGATTTCTACAAACCAACTAACTCCCTTCAGCCCTCCTCCCTTTCCCAGGCCCAGTATGGGGCCTCGTCCTGGCCCTTATGGCCTGGCACCAATCCCTCTCCCCCTTGCATCTTTTCCTTTAGGCACCATGCTTACATTAGCACATCACAGGGTCCTACTGAGAAGGCCTAAGGTGTTCCCGAATGGGCTTCGGGGTTAGCGGGCCACCTTTACAAACAGGCTCTAACAAGGGTAGGAGGTATAATCAGTCCACTGGGAAACACCTGACAGCTCTATTAGCCCGGGTAGCTGCTATAGAACCGTATGTGGTTCATATAGTGTACATTAACGAAGCTTTCATCTTCCTCTGCGTCTCAAGGGAGGTCTCACAAAGCTAACCACATACAGTGATACCCAATTAATACAGTTTGTGTTATCTGGCGTGTTTTTATTTGAATGTATCTATTGTGCCTCTGCGTGTGTCTCAATCATTGAGCATGTAACAGTAAAGGATAAATAGGCTTTTTTTTCATTAATTCGTGTCTTTTAGGTTTTGTTCTCCGTGATATGAAGCCATACTAATGAGAGGAAGAACAAGAAAGAGAATGAAAGTGATTCTGAACCCCTCCGAGGCCCCGCTTGATACTCAGGACAGCAGCCATTTAAGAGAGGAGATGAAGGGGAAAGTGGTTAGCTTTGATTGATTTGATCCAGTACATGCGTACACACATGTATGTGCGTGCACGCACATGCAGGCGCACTACAGATGAATCCAACGTGGCACATGCAAAGGGGCACAAGACTCAGCGTAGGTTGGACTATCATGTGAGGCATCCGCTGCTAGGATCAAAAGGACACCGACAGTCATGCCAAACGCGGCTTCAGATCTGTGCGTGCTGGTCCCCGGCTGCACCTTTACAGCAGGCAGCCTATTATCATTGATTACCTCTAACGTCGATTACAGCTGATTGATGTTTTTAAGGAATAAAAAAGGTCATAGGCAGGGCGAGAAGATCCCTCTGAGGCCAACGCGTTCAGTCATAAAAAGTAATGTTTTTGATTTAACGTGGCCATCTCCTCAGTATTCCTCCTCAGAGCAGATGGAAATATACTGCATGTAAATAACCCTCTCACACTTTGATGAGCTGCGGCTGATGATCTACCTTTTATAGGTGATGGTTTGAAGTTCACGTTCGACATCTCACTACCTGGGAAGAGAGCATCCCGAAAGAGTCCCAATCCTAGAAAAGTAAGAAAAAAATCACGTTTATTTATTAATATACTTCCACCATAACAGCTGCACTGTGGAAACGTCAAATACTGGTGTAATAACCGTTTCTCTAAATCCGATTGGAGTCAGTGTTGTCCGTCTGTGTTGTTTTCAGATCGAGGTGATCCACGACTACCAGGAGAGCCGGAGCTGCGTGTCGTACAGCCTGGAGGGAGAGGACAGCCCGGATCTCTTGAAGCGGTGAGGAGGAGGAGGAGAAGGAGGAGGCGTCTGTCTGTCCTCAGTGCTGCTCTTGATGCTGTTTACTTTGTGATTCTCTTTGTTCAGTGCTAACGATGCCCTCTGGCTCTCTCTCTTCTGTCTCCTTCTCTGTGTGTGTGTGTGTGTGTGTGTGTGTGTGTGTGTGTGTGTGTTTGGGTCACAGTCATGTGATGAGGGAACTCATAGAGACAGAGAGAATCTATGTGGAAGAGCTGCTGTCAGTTCTGCTGGTGAGAAAACACGTTTTTTTTTAATTGTCACACAAAAATAAACAAATGTTAACACGTGATGTTGGAAAATCTACTCCAGGTTGTAGAGCATGTGCATAAACCATTCAGTATTTATTTCCTTTATTGTGTCCTATTATTCATCATCTCAGGGCTACAGGGCTGAGATGGACAACCAGGCTCTGGCAGGGCTGCTGCCCCCGATCCTGCGCAGCAAGAGAGACATCCTGTTTGGAAACATGCCTGAGATCTACAACTTTCACAGCAGGCAAGTGATGACTCACAGCACACATAAAACTCTTTGATTCAGACACAAGCATGCATGTCATTTGTCACGTAGTGTATGCTGACGGTGATTAGGTGATCTATCAGTGTATAGCTACATAAACATCTTATTGTGCAAAGTGAGCTGCTGGGTTTAGGAAACGTACCTCACCATAACGGCTAATTAAGCTTAGACACACGTGCTTTATGAGGAAGGAGAAGGTTGGCAACATAAACCGGATTTGGTCCAATAAAATTATTTATTGCATGGATTAGGCTACTCGGATTTACCTTTTAAAGATCTATAAAAGACAAAAAGACACATCTTAAATCCAAAAGGCAACTTTAATCCGAACTGAAGAACCCTCTCAGATGAGGTGAAAGAACTTCAACCACGTCCAGCTGCCTTTTGGATTACGCTTCAAATTACCACGACCTAGATGGCTGAGAACCTTCGCAGACACAACCAACAGGGTTTTCCATTCATATGACCTACCCTACTCTCGAGATCAAAACAGCCTGTTATTACACCAACATGATGCTTTTTGTTTCAGTCACTCTTTTCCTTTGAGATCTAACTCCTGTTTGACTTTTGTGAACACTCAGGGTTTTCCTTCAGGACCTGGAGAGCTGCCTGGAGGCTCCTGAAGGCGTGGGAGCTTGTTTTCTGCAGCGGGTGAGATGAGACAAATGTTTATGTTGTGCATCTGCTTTGTATTTTGACAAATTGGTCACAGTTCGATTCATTTTTTATAAACGGATATAATTTTCCTGTCCCCGCAGAAAGAGAGCTTCAAGATGTATGAATGCTACTGTCAGAACAAGCCGCGCTCTGAGGCGCTGTGGAGACAGTTTTCAGACTGTGCCTTCTTTCAGGTCAGATGTGAATCATTCACTTCAGATCAGCAGATTCTTTTACTGTTTCAGTGCCATGAAAGACTGTTTCTTCTGTAGCTTTAAACTATGTAATGTTAGAAGGTTAGATAAACTGCTGTCCTTTCAGATTTACAGATACAATTATGAAGCTGTGATCTGTCTTTAAAAAACATTACATTCATTGTAGTTTTATTTGTCTTGTGCAGGAGTGTCAAAAAAAGCTGGAGCACAAACTGGGCCTGGATTCTTACCTGTTGAAACCAGTCCAACGCCTCACCAAATACCAGCTGCTGCTCAAGGTTAGCCACAGTGTTGCTGTACCACAAACAAATGCAGAGAGTCAATCGCCTGCATCATGTATGTGAGACTGTTTTCTGATGTTATATTCTCCGTGAGAATCGCCTTGAATGCTCGCAGAGATAAGCCGGCACTGTGCGACGGCCGAGATATTATCATCAGCAAATCCATCAAATCATGTCTGGTTCATTCCTTTACTTCATTCTCTTCTCTGACCTCTCTGTATTATTAAAATCTGAGTTAAATATAAGTCAAAGACAAAGTGGCTCTCTGCATACATTAACTCTGCTGACTGAGATATCAAGTCAAGTCTTTACCACTAGAGTGCACTGTTGCCATGGTTGCCAAGCCATGGTATGTATGTACTTGTTTAGCGCGCAGTGGTTAGCGCTGTCGCCTCACAGATAGAAGGTTCCCGGTTCGAATCCCAGTTCAGACGTAGTGGGCCTTTCTGTGTGGAGTCTGCCTGTTCTCCCCGTGTATGTGTGGGTTCTCTCCAGGCTTCCTCCCACAGTCCAAAGACATGTTCGCTAGGTTCATTGACTACTCTTAAATTGCCCCGTAGGTGTGAGTGTGAAAGGTTGTCTATCTCTATGTGTCAGCCCTGTTCGACTGGCGACCTGTCCACCTCTCGCCCAATGACAGCTGGGATCGTCTCGAGCCCCCCACGATCCTGAACAGGATAAGCGGTATAGATAATGGATGTAATTGTTTACTTATACATGCCTGTTCCTTTGATGTGTGTGTTCAGGAGCTACTGAAATACAGCACAGATTGTGAGGGGACTTCTGAGCTGCAGGGGGCGCTAACAGCAATGCTGGACCTGCTCAAATCAGTGAATGACTCCATGCATCAGATAGCCATCACAGGATATGAGGTGAACTAAACAGTTTGACCGATAATAACTGGGGATACATTTGGGATACGTTTGCTCTGACATAAAGAAATCCTCTTTCTGTTGTACGCAGGGTGAGATTTGCGAGCTGGGCCGCGTGTTGATGCAGGGTTCCTTCAGTGTTTGGATCAGCCATAAGAAAGGTCCCACACGCATGAAGGAGCTGGCTCGCTTCAAGCCGATGCAGAGGCACCTCTTCCTGTACGAGAGAGCTCTGCTCTTCTGCAAGCGGAGGGAGGAGCACGGAGACGGTGGCGACAAGACCCCCTCATACAGCTTCAAGCACTGTCTCAAGGTCTGTTGTGAAAATGTGCTATGGTTGTTTTTACTTAAAATAGTACATTTGCAACTTAATGTTGGTGTCTGTCTTGTTACCTTTTAACACATCTAAGTTTCCCAGCTGGCCGCTGAACCTGCCCTGCTCCTGTTAGACTTCTTTTGTTGTACGTGTTGATGTGCTGAAGGTGTCACAGCTGGTGTCTCAACACCACCACCAGCAGCTGCTGCTGCTGTTGCTCTTGATTTATTATTGAGGATGTGGGGAGGAAGCAGTCGCACAGCGGAGGGGTGTGTGTGTGTGTTTTGACAGATGTGTTACATGATGTAAGTCTGATGTATGATGTGCTGCCCGTCCTGATGCCGCGTGTGTGTCGGGGTAAACAGTGTATGTCTCTTGGCAGATGACTGCTGTGGGGATCACAGAGAACGTCAAGGGAGATGTGAAGAAGTTTGAGATCTGGTACAGCGGCAGGGAGGAAGTGTATGTGGTTCAGGTAAGGAGTCTGAACAAGTTTAATGCTGGCATTTTCTGTAGTTTTGAGACACTAAACTTGCATTAATGCAGCCCTTTCTTAATGTTACTGCAATAATTACTTAATTGGCAAACAATATCTGGCAGCAAATGTTTTTTGAAGCAAATATATAACAGTTTACTTTTCTCAGGTCTGTGGTTGTTGGTTGTTCACCATGAGCTCTGGGAAACTGTAATCATTAGTTTTAACAACCTACTGACATTAAATATACCTATAATTACATGCATTAATTGAAATAGAGGCTTTACGAGGAATTGTAACATTGCAGAGGCATAGAAATACATCTATATTGAAAACTGACGACCTGTCATGTTTCTGTTGCCTCTCAGGCTCCGACAGTGGAAGTGAAGATGGCCTGGCTCAATGAGCTTCGCAGGATCCTGACCAACCAGCAGAAGCTGCTGAGAGGTCTGTGAACAACTCCAGTGAACATGGGACCGATAATCTAAGTGCAAAGTCCCCTCACTACGTTCAAAGCTTTGAACTGCTTCTCACATGAGAGAGCAGGAGATGTGCTTCAAAGCTCTGATGTGCTTTGATTCTCTTCATCATGCTGTAGACTATTCCCGAACGTATACAGACAGAAAGTCTTTACTGTCACACAACATATACCAACATAAACATTTCTATAAACGACTTACACTTCTCCTTTTCTTTTCCCAGATGAAGCATATCATCACGGCCAAATGGTTGGACACTTGCAGCTCTCTCCTCCACTCTCAGAGAGGTCAGTGCCTGTCGTTGTTCGGGGTTTACAGCTGTGTGTTAAGCGCATGACTGTAGGCTATAGATGCACACATATACAAACACACAGGCATATGCAAAACACACACATGCAGCCACAGCACTACTATCTGCATTTGCTGAGTTTTCATATCTGATCACAGCTTGAGTGGATGTGATGGTATCATCTCACGCTGCCCTGGTAGCAGCTTTGTGTGTAGCGGTGTGTGGGAACGGGTGCAGGCCCCATTTTCTCCACTGCTGTTTGGTTGCCTATCCCCACTCCTCCCGTCCCCCCCCCCTGCAGGGGCATGCGGCCGTCGAGAGGGGTTCCCAGGGGCTGTCTGCCGGGGCTGGACTTTGTCTCGCTGTCGGCCGACGTCTTTCTGTGCCTGCGTTCCCGGAGCCCCCGTCCCAGAAGCCCCCGGCAACGGCCCCGGCCGCGCCCCCGCCACCGCCCCCAGCGCCACTGACCTGCACTAACGCTCAGTGGTAAACTCAGCCTGGCTTACCTCGCCCTGGCATGACCCACATAGCCCGGCTTGGGGACCAAAACCTAGGGCTGCTGTGTTTGCATACTGATCGTCACTGCACCCTCTGTTATAAGTCTTCATTCTGGTTCATAACTGACCTCTCAACCCCCTGCAGGCCTCTGTTTGAGCTCCTCCATGGCATTTCTAACATGGTACCTTAAAACAACTGCTCTTATTTCTGCATCTCAGATTTGCTATTTTGCATGAAATGCAAAGAGCAAAAATACAAGAAGAGCTTTGGTTTTCATCCCATGAATCTTCCTGATTTCCTCATGACGGCTGGTTTTTAAGATGGGGCTCGTTTTTTGAGATCTAATTAAACTACAGCAGAATTAGCTTTCCAGAAACATGCATACTCTAATAATAATGCGAGTAACTGAAAGTCTAAATTTGTATCTTGATAAATCGAGACCAGATCTTCCCTTGTGTGAACATCCGTGCTCTGTGAGTCCTACTTCCCCTTTTGCAGAGGAGCTTGCACATGGCTGCTCTGTGCTCTGTCTGGCTGGTGCCTGAATGGTCATGGCTGTGTGAGAAACAACAGGACAGAGTTGTTCACTGACACTGATCTGGGGCCAGCTGAACTGTAAGAAGAAGGTATCAGATGAAGTGAGAGCTGACCTTAAATCATGTGGCTGAGGATAACGTCTATCCTGCGCCTGTCTGCAGCTGACAGTTCAGCTTTTTATGACTTGTGTTGTTTTGTGTTGTTCCCTCAGCAAGCAGCAGAGGGCGTCGGTGAGCTCAGAGGACACTGAGTCAGGGAGGAGCAGTCCGGACCCCCAGCCTCACTCCCCTAAACACCAGCACAACCGCAGGAGTGAGTGAATCCTGTCCACACACGTTCGAGCCATAATCAAGTAGATACTTAGTAACTAAATCACAGAAAATGTGGGAATTCACGCAGATCTTACTTGCTTTGCTCGGTATTTCACTGCTGTTGCTGCTTGTCTTCATGATCTTTAACTGATGAAGATATGTGACTTTCCCCCCTCAGCAGTTCAGGTGTACTTTGACATGAAGAACCAGGTACATCGAGGGATGTGGGGGAAAAAGGTCCAACTACTGAGAGTAGCTTTTGATTCTACGTTCTTGTTATTTTCCCAGTAAGTGTAAGGGGTCCTCATAATGTCGGTATAGTTACTAAGTATCTACAGTTCATGGTTCCTTTAAGGTGCATAGTGTGAATAAATTTAATAATCAATACCTGTAAAAGGCTAAGTATTGTGTGTGTGTGTGTGTGTGTGTGTGTGTGTGTGTGTGTGTGTGTGCTCCAGGCTGGCCCGGAGCTCCTCACTCAGTAGACATCTGCGAGGGTCTGGAGGAGTGGCCTGGAGGTCAGGACGCCTTCCACCCATCTGACACAGAGGAGGAGGTTCTGGTGACGCTGGTGAGAGACAGTACAGTCACATTAGATATTAGACATCAAATTGAATACGTCATGTGATGAACAGGCTCTTTTAGAGAGGCTGTAAAGCAAGTTTTAAGCATTTTTGTTCTGTAATATTAACTATACACACATTTAGGGTCTGGTCACAAGTGAGCAAGCAGACAGGTTCTTTCATTTAAAGGGTTAGTGTTAAATCATTACATTCATTTTTACTGTAGTTTGAGCCCTGCAGGTCTGTAAAGTTTTTTCTGTCTGCAAATTACTGTCTACGGCATGTTTTCAGATTCAAGGTTAAATAAGGAAACAGCATGCATCATATTTGCATCTAAACCTTGGAATAGTTCCTCTTTCATCTCCAGGTCATTCGATGTAATTGGAACACTTTTCTAAAGGGATATTTTTGCACTTCTGTTAGATTTTGTGGTTCTTGTGACTATTTTTATCCTGCCTGTTTGATATTTTGTGCTCACATTGTCTTCATTAAGAAGCACTTTGTACTTTATTCCATATAAAGTCTGAGCTGTATAAATGTTTTTGACAATTTGTCGTCTCTGTTAGTCTCCGGGCAGGTACAGGGCTTTGGCTGACTGTCTGCAAAACGGTCCAGACAGCATCACTATCAAATGTGGAGACGTGATCCAACTGCAATGTGAAGACAACAGGGGGCGCTGGTGAGTTTTCAGCCAGTCTGAAAACATGATGTGACGGGAAGAAGGCTGTCAAACCCATATGTAAAAGCTAAAGTTGCTATATGAGGAGGGTTTTAAGTTAGACATTAAAGATAAATATTAATTTAATTATATATCCACTCTCTTGAATTTCCTTCATACTTCAGGCTGGTGAAAAACCTGAGTCGTCGACAGGAGGGCTTCTTAGCAGCTGCCAGCCTGCAGCTGATTCTAGCAGACAGCAGACGAGGACACTCCAACAGACTAGGCGGTGAGGAACAGAGTTCAGCTTTCAGCGTGACAACAACATGTTGGGCATTAGTATTTCTTTACTTTGATTCTCTTTTTAAAACTCTGTATGTTTTCTTTCAGACCCAGGAACCCCAAAGGCGAGAAAGCTCAGCTCCCCGTAGAGAAGAAAGCACAACATGTGACTCTTATATCTACCTGTGTGTGGTCACCGAACAGAAGGAACAGATTGAGCCACGACTGTCCGTCTCCTCGCTCCCTGAAGCTGCCTGCTTTCTTCAGCTCACATCAATCACTGAGGAGAAGAAGGTGGAACGTTTTATGATGGATGATCTTCTGACAGCGAAGGTGTGCTGTGGCAGGGACGTAAAGGCTCAGGAACTGTTAAGCCCTTTTGGACAATCAACGGCCGATACCCGGATCCTGATTGGTCTTCCTCTTTTCTGAACAATGAATCTCCCGAGTGTGTGTTCCTGTTTGTCTCCGTGTGTGTTGGATGGATTGTAACGCAGGATTTGCCTGAAGCATTTTTAAAAGCAGAGACTTTTGTACATAAACGTGTCATTTTTAACATTTACTGTACCTCAGTGTTTCATCGTTGTGTAGCTAGTTGACATTTTCCATCCAACTACTTCATTGTATGTTTCTTAAATGTCATTCCTTAAGGCACCTTTTCCTCTGTACAATCTAGGAGTTAAAATGCCAAAATGTGCCATGCCATAATGCCTTTTTTAATCCTGCTCTTTTAGAGTCTCTGTTTGCAAAATCAACTCTGTTATAGCTTCAACCTGACCTCACAGTTACACAACAGGCACTTTAATAAGGTGGACGGACAAAAGAGTTAAAAATCCACCTATTGTCTTCTGAATGTGTGCTTTGCTCGCAGCTTTACCTCTCTCACCGTGTGTTTTTCCTTATTCATGCTGTTTATTCTTGAATGTATGATGTGTCAGGGAGGCAGGGGAGACATACCCCCTGCATGCAGGCAGCAGTTGACATGTCACCGATGCTAATGTAAGACACCTGCAGACATGATGAAGATTGATGACAGCGTATTCCTCTGTGTGTTCGCCGCAGACGAATGCAAGGCTCGTGCCGCGGAGCGCCAAACGCTGTCATCCTCCTCGGCATCTGTCGGGAGCCCACTGTCAGTCACGGCGAAGAAAAGGGAGAGTGAGGTAGAGTAAAAGAGAGAGAGAGGAATATGTTCTGTGCACGCCTCCTCTGCAGAGGCAGATTGTTTCCTCCTCACCATTACAGCTCCGTTAATCTCGGGTTCCCCATTAAAAGGGATCATACAGCCAACATGAAATCTACCCTCTGTGTTGAACGCTTAATTAAATATTGATTGCAGACTTATATGAATTTACCACATCAAATCGAGGCCCCAGTCGGAGGGCTGCCTTTGATAGGCTGTGTTTGATATGGAAATGAGTTTAGAAAGCAGCAGGGGCTGCTGTGCACTACACATTTCCTATGTTGTTAATTTATTTATTTTGCTGTCATGTTGTTCCTTCATATTGTGAGGTATCTGTGCAGCCCCGGAACACATTACATCTCCATATATCTACAGGAGTTACGCCAGACTGCACATCAAAACCCATTTTATTTCTCTTTAACTTTATGGCACAATCAGATGTTTTCTTGGTCATTTGAATCCAGAATGCTGCAGATTTTGCACAGTTTTTCCACGTTGGAAAACAAACAAACAAAAAAGGCTTGAATATTATTTATGAGCCAAGTAGCCTGAGCTTGCTGCTGAATGTTTCTTTAACATGAAAATGCATGGCAACTGAACACTGAGCAGGTTTGTATGGTTAGACACTGTTATAAACTTATTTTCTACAGCTTTAATTCTGTTAAAAAAGAGTCAAATAGAAATTATTTATTGCATTTGTTTGTTTAGCGAGTTAAAAATCTATTCTTGTTTTAACACAGTGAGATGTTGGCTGAGAACTAAGACACCCTGATTTAATCTATTTTTCCTTGTGTTAATAGCAGCCAACTAATGTAATAAAATTGTGAATAATTTTCTCCCTTTGTCACTTTTTGCTGAACAGGATAAGCGGTATAGATAATGGATGGATGGATGGATGGATAATACATACATACTATGTGTATGGTTAAGTACTGTACTTAAGTACAATTTAAGACACTTTTACTTTTTTCATGCCACTTTTTACCACACTGTGATGTGAAGGGAAATCTGAGTTACTCTACAAATGAAGACTTCTGCACTCAAAACATAGAAAGAGCTTAGAAATATGTACACTAACCAACAGTTAGTATAAGTAGGGAATTCTCTCTATTTTCTTCAAAAATACTCAACAGAATGATTTAAAATTCAAACTTTAGTTGCGGCCCGAAAGGAAACTAAAAAATCTCAACCAATAACAATCTAATGATAAAATAAATACTATTATATAAATAATAGATTTCCATGCATATCTTTTCCATGTAAGAGTATTTTTACAGTGTAATATCAGGGCTTTTATTTAAGTAAAGGATGTTAATACTTCCTCCACTAACGCTAAAGCCATGATTTCCAGAGACAACTTTAGTTTCTCTGCTGGTGAATGTCACCTCTTGTGAAACATCTATTTACCAGCAGGTGGGAGTGAAGTGCTTTTATGTTGCGCTGCACAGTCAGTAGGTTTAACTTTGATTGATGTTATCTTTTTCAAATCATCGGTAGGAGCCATAACTTGTGTTTAACCTATGTTGATTATTTGTTCCGTATCACTCCTTTTATGGGTTTAATATTATTTCCGGTAATCTCTCACTTGGGCGGGGTATCTCATTGTTTGTATTTGTTCAGCTGTGTGGCGGGAAGCAGATAAAGAGGGTGAGTGGGTTGGTTATCGTCTTAGTTATCATGGTTTTCAAGTTATTTTTGCCTTTTGTTTCAGTATCTTTTGATAGTCTTTTGTTTAAAGGTTAAAATGTATCTGGGTTTTGGATTTGTTTTTTGTAAGGTATAGGCCTCACAGTTATAGCCCACTTATGCTCTAAGCTGCATTTTACCATCTTAACTCTGTGTTACACTGTGGTTCCGCCTCAGCCGTAACGAAGCTCCGTCCTCATGCCACCTTTGTCATTCTACATTGGAGCACGCAACGCCGACGTAAAGCCGCCCCAGTGTGTGTTCTTAAATTGCGTTTCGGCGTTGCGGAAGCGTAACGAGCGCGAGGTTTACACAAACAGCGCGTGCTTCAAATACGCACACACGGTGCTGTTCCGCCCTGCCGGCTCTACAGTTTACCGACTACAAACTGCCGTTTCGCCTCTGTTACTACCTCCAATACCTGCTTTCTTTACCACACACATACTTTTAATACAAAACAATCCAGAAGCTGAATGGCTCAGGCAGGTCAAAGAGTTTTTTTTATAGGCTACATACTCAAGCAGAATAGACACTTTGGTTGTTTAACCTTTGACCTTCTAGTTGTGTGACTGCTTCAGCAACAGCATCATGGATGTGATGCTATTTTTAAATAACCTGTGAAGTTGAAAGAGTATCAAGCAAAAGTTTTATTTGACATGCAACACATTTTTAAATCTATCATCTTTAAATTTAAGGGTCTGGCTCTTCCACATCCAGCGCCAGCCTGTGTTTAATTAATCCTGTCACATGGTTTATCCAGCGGTAATAAAGGGACAGCCGGGTGTACACGCCGTATTTCCCTTCCTTTGCACATTCCTCCCCCCAGCTCACGATGCCTGTCAGGAACCAGGTGTCATGAATCTTGTTTGTGTGAGGACCTCCGCTGTCTCCCTGACAGGCGTCTTTCTGCTCATCGTAGTATCCTGCGCAGAACATGACGGGAGTGATCCTGGCACCGCTGGTGCGCTTACACTCTGTCCGGTCTGTGAAGGGAACCTCCACCTTCTGCAAACTGTCAGCCGTTAGTCCCAGGAAGCGCGTCCGGCCCCAGCCGCTGACTGTAGCCGGGGAGGACTCCTTCACCAGGGCCTCGGTGAAAGCTTTGGGCCCGATGCAGATGGGCCGCACTGTGGTGGAGAAGGTGATGGGGCTTTTGAGGAAGAGCAGGGCGATGTCGTGGTTGTACAGGCTGAGGGTGGCGTTGTAGCGTGGGTGCACGTGCTTCTCGAACACCTCATGATCCTGCTCTGTGCCTTCTTTAAGGTAGATGTTATGATCCCCTGCAGGTGGAGACATTGATCGCTTTTTATAATAGTCCACAAATTAATCAAGAAATAAATCAGTGGTGTATTTGTTTGAGAGTGGTGGCAGTGACTCTTACCCAATCTGATGAAGAAGGAGCCCTGACCCTCCATCAGGCAATGAGCCGCAGTGATAACCCAGCGTTCACTCAGGATGGAGCCCCCGCAGAATAAGTGACCACTGGGACGCGCTATCAACGCAGCCTGAATAAAAGAGGGGAAGAATATCCGTGAGCTGAATATCTTGCAGCTGCTGTTTCTTTTCCCTCGTGAATTTCTTGCAACAAAGCCTTACATGCATTAAATCAGTCTACATCCAACACAATACCTGCCACGGGATCTCTCCTGGCAGCACCACCTTGCCTCCCACGATGCGTTTAATAGGCATCGGCTGCCCCTCAGTGGGGACCTCAGCCTCATCAAACACCCACTGGGGCAATCTCTTAATAGGTCGGTTTCCTGCAGAGTCATTTCTGGCAGGGAGAGACGCAGTGGTGCTGGATGGAGTTAAAGGAGGGGATGTAGTAGAGGTGATGTTGGTCACTGAAGTGTTCTGCAGGTTCGCATTCACACCGCCGAGCAGAGACCTGGTGGATCCTGCGCTGAGCGATGGCAGGGCGGTTCTGCCACATGGGAATTCAGCTGGTGATGTGAGAGAAGAAGAGACACGCTGTGGATCTAAGAGTCATTGACAAGTTATGAAGTAGAGGATTCATTAAGAAGATGTGTATACCATCTGGTTCACAGCTCTCCGCGTCCTCCATCAGCCTGTATCCATTCGCACACGAGCACTTTGCTCCAAAGGTGCTCATCGATTCACAGAAGTGCATACAGCCGCCATTATTCACATCACACCGTTTTGCTATAACTACAGAGAGGATAAAAACACATGTACATATGGGGACATAACCTTTTAGGACAGACTTAAAAAAGTGTGTATCTATCCTTTAACACCTGAACTGTGAGACAATGTGATTCAGGTAGATGCAGTCAGACCTCACAGCGAGGGCACTTTAGCTGCTGTTTTTAGGAACTCAAAAAGAACAAACAATCTAATTTTGGGAGCAGAAGCAGACTCAGACAGACATTTATTTGATTTAGAAAGACGAGGTAAAAAAAGGCACCTGGCTGTTCATCCTCTGAGACTGAAGCCTGATCAGATCTGATCTCATCTTATCCGACAATTTGGATCATGTGGCATAAAAATCACATTTCTTTTGATGACATTTTTTAAAATAGAGCCACTTACCAATCCCACAGTTCCTGCCAGTGAAGCCAGACGAACACAAGCAGGAGTAGTAGCCGAGGTGGTCTTTGCATGACCCCTGGTTTAGACACGGGTTGGATTTACACTGATTGCCATCTGAGGAAATCCAGACACAGAACCTCAGCTCACATGATGACATAATTTAGTACAGTGTACTTTAACAAAGCAGTGTTTACTCAGGAGAAAAATAGGTAGAAAGGGAGAAACATTTCTACATAAAAGCCTATATAGAGAATAACTTAAGCAGCTACATTTCATTCTTACCTATATACCCCGCCCAGAACTCCATCTAAAATACAGAGTGAAGTCTTTAATCAGTACAGCTGGTAAGAACAAGGATAGATACGAACTACAAAATGAATACCCACTGTCTGTTCATCATTCTCAAAGATCTCTCTGGCCTCCTCCAGGTCACACACTTCCTCCGTACACTCTCTCTCCAAGTCACCTTCAAGTATCTCCTCAAACACGCCGGTGTTGTAGCGTTTGTGTCTCCGCAGGACGCCGCTGGCTGCCGGGCCGGACAGGAACACTGGGCCTGAGGCTGGAGCTGGAGCTACGGTGAGCAAAAGGAATATGAGGTCAGATTGTCTTTAACTCACAGGTCACAACAAGATATGCAGAGATAGAGATATCGAGATATTGTTTTGGATATACATAAAAACAAACAAAAAGAGTAAGACTGCACAAATAAAAGCAAACCAGCCACTCATAAGCCTCATAAAGATGTAACAAATATTACCTCCATGGCTCGGCTGAAAGTCCAAAAGCAGCAAACACAACAAGTACAAAGAAAGTATTTCCATTCTAAACAGCTCTGATACCCTGACACACACTAACACTGGACCATCACTCCAAAGTACAAAACTCTGTTTGCACATGTACACCCACGGACAGAAAAACACAGTGACTCTGTGTCTGAAATGGGCCAGCGTGTCAACATCAACACGCACTTACAAACTTTGGGTTTTCCTTTAGATAGCAGGAATGTCCATGTGTCTTTGTAAACGATCAAACAGCTGCGCAATAAGGAGTTTAGTTTCTAAGAACAGGACTCACACAACAGTCCCAACAGGTTGTCTGTTACAATAACAACTCAGGCCCTGATTTCATGCTCCAGCTCTAACCATTAGGTTCATCTAAGGTTACCAAGGTAACTATCTTCTGAAACAAACTAATGATTTGTCCAGCGTTCTATCCGGGCCAGAAGTTATTTATGTTAGGCATATCGGCATCGGCTGATATTTTCTAAGTTTAAGTACTTTTCTTATATTCCCCAGTGAATGTGTACATTTTAAAAAGCACTGTATTATGTTTCTGCATCTGCCAGTGGGCCACTACAATAAGAGGGAGAGACTTGATGTTCTCTGCAGTTAGGTGGAAAAAAAAGCGCCTAATATATCGGTATTGAAATCGGCAAAAAGGGTTGGAAAATATTATTACACAGTACCAACACACACATTATTATACAGTTATTACACATGTAGTAATAATATAGTAATCACAATAGGATTGTGTTCATTGAGCCAAGCTTGGACCAATGTGAAGCTGTTCAAAGCATTATGATTTTATTTGACTTATTAAAATGAGTCTTGTAATATTGTTTTTTATTTCTCTTTGGTTCATTCAACGTGCTGAATATTCTCTGTGGCTGTGTCCTTAAATCTCACTATATGTCATGGTGACATATAGCCAAATGATCTGTGTGGCTATATTGGTTGTTTGAATCAGGCCTGAATTAGTCAGTATAATAATTGTAAAACTTGCAATAAAAAATCTAAAGCAATATCCTGAAGTTAATTGCTTCTCACGATCAATCCAGCTGTTCATATTTACTCGTGTGCTCAGGCACAGAAAGGCAGTAAAAGTTGATGCCACGCACTTTGGGTGTTTCACCACTAGATGGCGCACATACACCTCATTCTCACAACACAACACACCAACATGCTAATAGAGATATTTGTAAGAGGATCATTTTTACCCCTGTTTATCACAGTAGCATGAGCATACAATACTTATGTTTCAAGATTGAAAAGTAACTTCAACTATTAGACACAGTAAAGCCACAAACTATGTGTTTGTGATAAAGGTTGGGTAAAGTTTATTCAAGATTTTTTTTGTCCATATTATATTTACAGTATTTCTTCGACCAGGCATTTTGTTTAATTGGATATATGATAACAAATGTAGCTATTTTAGGTATAGGTATAAGGTATCATTATATATTGATTAGATAGATGGCATGTTTTTGTGTCAGTGCTCAATCAATACTCCAGACATTGATGCAGTGGCCATGGGAGTGATATGAAGCTGCTGCTGATTCAGCGTGCCAGCTGATGATTTAACTCTGGTGTCACTTTGTGGTCTGGCATAGAAGATGCAACCCATCACCGGGTCTGAAATCCCCCCACAGGGAGGCCAAAGTCTTCTCCAGTGTTGGCAACTATTGACCGGAGGCATTTATATTTCATTGAATAGTTCAGAGGCTGAATTATTCATCGTTGAGTAATTAACACTGTCTGCTCAATACGGGAGCTTCTCCATCATTCCCAGATGGGATGGATATCGGAGTAAAGTAGGTATGATGCGTTCACGGACACTTTTAGGATTATGTGCTTAAATAGAAATGTACGACCGTTTTCTCAACATTTCCACAGATATTTCCACTATTGTCCAAAACATAACTCAGAGTACCCACTTCAGTGCCCTCACTGAGTCATATTTCTAAATGTAAGCCTGTTGCTGATCTTTGTTTAGAGTCTGTGGGCTCCACAGCCACAATGACATACTTTCCACACAGTCTCTCAGACTAATTTAACAGCACAGTGGGTACACACACTCACTGAGGCTTACTATAGCATGTACAGGAGAAAATAGCAACAATGTTTTTTGCTTCTAGCACTGAGGTGATGATCTGAGAGCGGCGCACGCTAACAGGACTGAGTTAGACTGGCGGCGAGGATGCATGGATGGATAGTGGGAAGTCAAATTGTCTGTGACTGACTATTGATTTGTGAAGCTCTCCCTGTCGTCTCCGTCTTCTCTCTTTCTTTGGCAGCTCACACAGCCGGGGAGTCTGCGTCGGCTCCGATTAGATTAGAGAGTACAGCAGGGGGATCGAGTCAGGGCCTCGCAGATGATAAAAACTCTGATGCCTGCTCATTGCTATTGATTGTTACCGTACAGCCCAGACTTTTCAGTTCAGCCCAGTCTTTCACTCGGGGACTCGGTGTCATTTGCAGAGGGCTTATGTTCTGCCGGGGTAAAACCTTCCTCTGTACTTGTGAATCAGAAGGTTTGTAGAGCTCAAACAAGAGCGGCAGGATTTGGGGAGACCTGGGCAGCACAAACACACAGTGATAATTGAATTCTTTCTAGTCAGTCTTGTACGTACTATACTTCACCTTTCCTCAGAGTTGCAGGAGAATCAGGCCCGGTGGTGTTTCTGAAATCCTGCTGACAAAAAACAGAAAACATAAGAGTGAGAATAATGGTATTACTAAAAATAAACCAATGCAACCTATTTTGACTTTAACGTTTCTGAACAGGACTGTATATATTAGAGAAAGCAACTTAATTCAATGCATAAAAATCACTGATGTTTTTATAAAGCTGTAAAATGTCTGTTAGATCAATCAGGCCTGCATTTGGAATAAGGATTGGATCTAAAAACTCCCATTAAGAAGCTCACTGTGTTAATCAGTGAGTGTGGACTGACTTCAACTTTGCTGAAAGTCTGTCACCCAGAGTGACCTTGCATCGATAATCATTACTGACTCTCTCTGTATGTTTGGCAGCTCAGGCACTCGCCACAAAGACACACACTTTGTTGTCTTCACACTATCGCAGTTGCCTGTAGTCTAACATTTACAATTGAAAGTGTTGTTGAGCTTGTACACAGTGACATTTAAATGATGCATTGTTAGCATATGAAAGGATCTTGGCGCAACATTGAAGTATTTCTGTTTAATTAGATCAGTCGTTCCTTCCAGGTTTTAAGTTGAGATCATAGACTGTACAAAAAGATGGACGACATGACGGCTCCCTAAAAGTGAAGCCAAACCCTCTCTATCGCCCCCTGCTGACTGGCTGCAGTATAGGTCATAAAGCCCGCCTCCTCCATGTTAACAGATGGGCATGAGTCAAACTATAAAATTAAAATAGACACCAAATAAATGTTTCTCAAACATGGTTTCTGTCATTATAGTTAGTTCTTATCATGCTGATTTACATCCAAGTGTTGATTTTTCTGGCAAGTTTATTTTTAATTAGTTTTTCATGCTGTGAAAAGGATGATTGACAGCTCTGTTCACATACGGCTCCAGCAGCCGATCTGTTCTGGATTAGCAGAGTAGAGGAGGAACGGTAAGAGGAAACTAAAACAATCACTATTGAAGTTTCCATACCTGTGAACGTTTGCTTCAGACCAACACAAGAAGCTGTTTTGCTGTTAAATATGCAGACAAGAGGGATCTCTACAAGTTAAATATGTGTTTATTTGGTTATCAGAAGGGGCAGGACATCGTTACCGCGGCTCCACCCACCGATCTCTACTTCACAGTCTCTGGCTCCAAAAAACGTCACCAGTGGAAGATGGTATCGCCCACCTTCACTTCGTCCATCTTTACATACAGTCATTGGTTGGGACAATGTGAGTCTCTTCAGACCATAAGATGCAAATGTTGATATTCTCAAGTGTGAGATTATTAATAGACAGGTGCAAGCAAAGAGTAGAAAGCTAAGCCAAGCTATCTTTATACATGCTTGGTGACACTCTGACTATCTAGGTTAGCTTCTGATCACCTTTTTCTCTCTGAGTCAGTTTTGGATCATCAGCCCACCAGCAGTAAGGGGAAGAAGAGTTGCTGAAGAAAACATTATAGAAAGTTAAAAAGTAGTCTGCATTTTTTTCTAGAGCAACAATATCATCAGGCACAGGAAAGTGAGACGCTTATTTTAGGATTACACGACAAACAGAAAGAATATTTAGAAATGTCACCTGCTGGAAACAGCACAGATCACAGGAAGAGGGTGTCATTATATCCACTCTGTAAGGAAAATAATAATAAAAGTGAAAAACAGAAACTCAGACAGAAGAAAGAATGTTAAAAGACATAGTTTGACATTTTAAAAATATGCTTGTCCACTTTAATGCAAAAAGTTAGATGAGAAGATTAATACCACTCTCATGTGCGTGTTAAATATAAAGCTACAGCTTGAAGATGTTAGCTTAGCCTAGCTAGACTGTAAACCAGAGGACACAGCTAGACTGTCTCTCTTCAAAGTTAAGAAGCACCTCTAAAGCTAGCAGATTGTTAGCTTAGCCTAGCTAGACTGTAAACCTGAGGACACAGCTAGACTGTCTCTCTTCAAAGTTAAGAAGCACCTCTAAAGCTAGCAGATTGTTAGCTTAGCCTAGCTAGACTGTAAACCAGAGGAAACAGCTAGCCCGTCTCTCTTCAAAGTTAAGAAGCACCTCTAAAGCTAGCAGATTGTTAGCTTAGCCTAGCTAGACTGTAAACCAGAGGAAACAGCTACCCTGTCTCTCTTCAAAGTTAAGAAGCACCTCTCAAGCTAGCAGATTGTTAGCTTAGCCTAGCTAGACTGTAAACCAGAGGAAACAGCTACCCTGTTTCTCTTCAAAGTTAAGAAGCACTTTTAAAGCTAGCAGGTTGTCATGTCATATCTAATTTGTTAAGCCCAAACAAAAATGGAAGCTAAAAAACAAGTTAAATTCATGGTTTTTATGGCTTAGCGTAGCAATGACAAGGTTACCTAAGCTAGCTTATTCCCTCTGTGGGAATGTCTTTGTGCTAAACTACGCTAAGACAGTTAGGCTATAAAAGTGACTTTCCCACAGTGTCAGTGAGACTTTACAGACACACTGACGCTTTGGGCTTCTGGTCTCCCAGGTCTCAAGAAGTGCAAGTGTTAACTCAGTCAGAAACAGTCAGTGTTGCATTAAATTTCAGTAACTTTGTTGTTCGTACATTTCTGAAACTATGGCTGACATTATCATCAACATGTTCTACTTCATTAGTATTAAAACCTGGGGCAGGGAGCTGTACTGTTCTGTAAATGAAGAATCATGGGATCTCTGTTTGATACTCACAGACTCTTATGATTCTGTGCATTCCTCTCTTGCCTTCAGTCTTGCGAGCTTGTACAGTAATATCCACAGGGAGCAGCCTATGATGTGAGCTGTAAAAAAGAAGCACTGCAGGCCTCAAAGCACCCACCCCCCAGCACCCCCTCCCCTCTAGATAAGTCATTGACATTAATGTGATATTTGAGAGAGTCTCGCTCCGTTAATTAGTCCAGTCATTTCTGTAATTTGAAAGCCTGATGTCTCACATCCATTCCCCCAGCTTGCCCACATACATCCTCACCGTGCCAAACACATTTTAACCATTGGCCGGGTGTGTAGCTGAAGACGGAGAAGTAGTGTTTGGGTTTACAGTCTCACAACACCAGTCACAGTCCAATAGACTGTTGGAGGCCTTTCAGATGAAACCCTGCCAGTAAAACAGAAAAAGAAAAGAAATTTAAACCCTAGGAGGCATTTGTAGTTGTAGCAGAAATAGAAAAAGCAGCAGATGTCAGAAAATATAGATATCATAATAACAACGATGCTGTATTTGTGCCCTGGTATTGATTCCTTATTTAAGCGGGTGAGTGACCCAGTAATGCTGCATTTAAATAGCTCATGTTTTTTTTGTTAACTTTATACATGCATTATTTATACGTGCATAGTTTTTGGTCTGTTTTCTATAAAGTAATAACGTGCAGGTGTGGGGGAAAATGAAGATGATTAAGAAAAGTAGCCTCAGATTGTGTGAGTATGTACTGTATGTACTTGCCATCCTTACTCCTGGCAGTAGTGACCCAGAAACGCAGTACTTTTGTATATTCCTAAGAAAAAAGGGCTCAAATCCACTCCTGCTCTTTTGAGCCGTGATGCAGCCGAGCTGACACACGCTGCCGGCTCGAGGATGTTCAGCCACCGTTAATGAAAAGTGGAGCTCACATCCCTCCTGGTCAGAGAGTGGCCGTGAAACTCACTGTTTTCCCGCTGAATGTCAGGAAATGAGTTTGCAAAATGCTGCACCGCACAGACCCAATGAGGTGTAAATAGGTGGCATACATTTTTCATCATAATAAATCCATTCCAGCTTTGCACTCTTTACAAAGTAAAACAAGCTGCAGGTGCTAATAACTCTCCTGCCAGTGCGCTGATGAAGACTTCATCACCGGAGGTAAGAGGCAGAGCGTCAGCTGCACCGAATCCATGTAGATCATCTGTCCCACAGCTGACATACAGCCCGACTCTGTGACAGGAGAGATATAAAAAATGTAATCTGCACAGCGGCCAGGTCAATTATGCGGCGCGTTATAGGGGGGACGTGACAGAAATACGACATCATGTGGCACCTTTCGACCCTGACCTCTTTAGTTTTGAAATAACTTCCTGACCCCGTCGTGACCTTTGGAGCAGAGGTCAGAGCTCTGAGATGAATGAGCAGGTGCAACAATCATAAAAGCAATGTTTGATGAGATCCTTCATTTTTATGTGCCATCCTACAGACTAAACACGCAGACACACAGGTGCATGTCCTTTATTTTCAGCAGTCAGTCCTTGGCTTTTATTATTCTTCATACATATTCGTGGTATGCATTTATGACGGCACCATGTAAATATTTAATGTGCTTTGTTTAATGCCAGACTCTTTTGACATTGCCCTCTCCTGCATAATGATGCATAATCTTCCAGTAACAACTTTAAAAGTATGAACAAGTAAATTAAATGCATTTCTATAGCGTCCGTGTTCTCTAATAACACAATAAATCTGCAATTTAATCATCTACAATTAGCAAACCTGCACTTCCCTGATAACAGTGCATGTCACCAGACGTAGTGATTAACTTTTGGCACATTTTCAGCAGAAGATTGTTTGGATAATTCCCCTCGAACATTACACAAAACATTGCCACAAATTGAACAAACACCCCTCGACCTCCAGCTTGTATCGACTATCATCAGCACCGTGTAACAGAACCGGCCTGATTACCTTATCAGCCTCACTCAGAGCCGGAATCAGCCTCACACCTACTGTCAGAGGCAGATGAATAACCCCGCCGCACAACAATGGAGCATTAATCACCCTCCAACACCTCACCGCCTGTCCCAAAGACTGATTTTTAGGACTGATTCCTCCCAGCACCCGTACTGGCTCCTCCACAAATATCTCCCAGAGTGATTTTTAGTGCAGCCAAGTTACAAATCAAACAGCTCCGGCTTTGTAACTGGTCCACTGTTAGTTTTTCATCCCATGCAGGTGATTTAAAAGTCAGTCTGGGTGCAAATGGGGTGAGTGGCTGTTATCCATGTGATTGGAAATTGATTTTGAGCTGACTGCCAAGATGAATATGCAATTTGAGGAGAAGAATGAAGAGAGGTCATGAACAAAGGTCATTTAAGATATCTAAATTGAGGTTTGTATGGGTCAGATCAGATTTTGATTCAGCTTTAAAATAATTAATTTGTTCTCTCAACCTTTCATTTATTCCACCATTACTCCATTCATTCTCTTTACCCACAATAATCATTGTGTATATTTGCAATGGAATATGAGCAACATGCTGTATATGTTCCAAACATGTGTCCCATGTTTGTTTGCTAATACATATCCAGGCAGTTTAAACCCTCGAACTAGTTTGAGACACATGTTTAAAGATTATTAGAAGAAGAACAGCTCCTGGAGTAAACCCATGCAAAGACTGGGATTGGGATTGATATACCACACCAGCACCTGTGCTAAAAACCTACCAACAGAAATATGTATTCCACTCCAACTTTCTCCACACTGAACACTGATGCACTACAAGGTTCTGCTGGCTTGTATTGCCACAGATGGCAAGGGTTGTGTGTGTGCATTCATAAAGAATTATATATATGAATGATGGGATCTTTCAGCGGACATATTCTGTCTCACAAACATTACAAAAGGAAAAACATGTTGAGGCCAAACCTTTTAAAATGTACTTACAATGTAAACTTAATTTTGAAATCATTAACAGTGAACTTAGAGGAACCTTTAAGGCGGCACATGCAAGTAAAATACTAGAATACTAGAATCCTGGTACATTTTGAGGTAAGCTAATATATACAGTATGTGTAGAAACATAAGAAACTCTGTGGAATCAACATGCATGTGTAACTTATATCAGACTCCATATTAACTTTATTTATGACCTTTCATATGAGAACATTAATACATATTTCATAAAGATGCATTAATTATTGATAAAACCTTTTGCCACCTGCTGTAGGATTGTATCTTGATAAATAACACATGATAATTAGTTGATATTAAGCTAAGCTCAAGTATTAACCTGACATTCACCTCAGACAAAAACAAGAACTGAGACAGATGACTGTGCTGAGTGCGTGCGCACATTCGTGGGGCAGCGTGATGGTGCATTTTCACACAGAAATCTTGCAATCAGCAGACAAACAGAAGTGATTCAGGGTTACTCTTTGGCCACAGCGTGTGATGTGACATCAGAGGTGACAGAGTGTGAGTCAGGAGTTAGTTTGAGCCGGACCCACCGGGCCGCGGGGCTTCACTTTAAACAGGCTGCGGCTGAATGTAGCGGCGGTGCTCTGCTGGAAAGGTCAACGTGGGCCACAGGCCATGGACACAGTGGGAACACAACCCACTGACATTTACACTGTGCCTAACCCTCGCTCTTTATCGCATTCCCAACATACATGCGCCCGTCCTGCTGGTGAATCACAGCTCTGCCTCATCACTCATTAGGTGAGGTCAGGAGTCAAAGGCACTTTTTGGGGTGCTAACGCTAACATCTCAGTTACGTAATTATATTTAAACAACCTTCTGCTTCTTCATGAACTCTGCAAGCATTGCTAAGCTAAACAGTATCCAGACCACTGAATGACTTGAAGGCATGGACTTGTATGTTTTTTATGTACCCCATGAAAAGTTGTAAAAACAATGATAAAACTGTGTGTTTAGATTTATATGTAAATTGTAAGGTTAAACTTAGGACCAAGGCTAATTTAAAATTAGGAACACTGTTTGGTTAAACAAGCTTTTATTAAGGTGACACGTGCTATAATATTGAGTCCTGGTGGAGGCCCTTCAACAACATGTTTCCATCCATAAAATGATGACACAAATGTTAATGTTACATTTTTTTTAAGATAATATTTTTGGCTTTTCCCTTTTAGACAGGACAGCTGAAGAGAGACAGGAAATGTGGGGAGTAGAGATCGGCGAACCTGCGATTACGACTGCAGCCTCTGTATATGTGGCACCCACTCTACCAACTGAGCTAAACCAACCAACAGGCGTTGAGATGAACACATTGCTGGTGTAATGCCTGTGATGTGTTTAGGATTTGCAAGTATCCTGCACATACAGTATGTGTGATAAAGCGAATACTGCTAGGAGGCTAAGCGATGAAGACATCCGCCTCGCCCCTCCCCTCAGTGTGACCTCTGTGACCCCTACAGCTACAGAGCGGTCAGCTCCAATCGATTCACAGCCTTCAAGATTCAGGTTCGGTGTTAAGATAGCTGCTATCATAAATAATATCCATGCAGCTGCTTCCTGTCAGTGAATGCCGATGAGCAATCGGATCTCATGAGTTAAGAAAAGAGAATAAATCAATAAATTGTATCCGAAATATGAACTGAACATTTAATCAGAGGGGACCGAGAAGAGAGGAGGAGGGTTTTTTTTTCCAGGGCTTTAAATGATGATGTAATAATAAAAAATGGACAAGGACTCAACTGTCTCAGTGATCAAAGTGAAGCAGTATCTACTGGGGCAAGTAGAAAACATAACAGGGATAGTTCTGAGAGGGTGACAGGCAGCGCCTCAGATAAAAATAGTGTAGTTTATAAAGGAACAAAGATAGAATAAAGATGACATCTTCATATACTGATAGAAGCTTGCACGCGGAGCTACTGGTCTGTTTCACAGACAGTTAATGCAACAATAGCTCCCTCATTGTCCTTAATGGAGGAAGAGCTTGTAAAGAGAGTTGTAGGGAAAAAAGTGTTGTTGTTTTTTGCATTGAACTGAAAGCATTAATGGCTATCAATCCAGTCCAAATGCACTTGAAGGTCCAATTAATTCAGTATACATGTAAAGATCAAACCGGACATGTTGTGCATTCAGTCGACAATGCTAATAAAACAGCCTGTAGCTTAGCAGTGTAGCTTGTAGTATTAATATAAACCAGCAGAAATACAGAAGATTACACCTGCATTTCTATATATAGGGGCGGCTGTGGCTTAGTGGAAGAGTCAGTCGTCTTTCAATCGTAAGGTTGGAGGTTCGATCCCCAGCTCCCTCAGGCTACATGTCGAAGTGTCCTTGGGCAAGACACTGAACCCCAAATTGCTCCCGGTGGCATAGCCAACAGGTATTAATGTGATATCTGATTGACAGTTGGGCACTTTACGTAGCAGCCTCTGCCATCAGTGTGTGAATGGGTGAACGTGACATGTAGTGTAAAAGCAAAGACTAGAAAAGCGCTATATAAGTACAGTCCATTTACCATTTACCATATGTAAGTGGTCCTGCTCAGTCTGACATGTGAGATTCTTATGAGCCTTCCGGCATGAAAATCTGCTTCATTCGAGTTCAGTTTGTCTTTTGTGCTACAAAGAAAGAATAACTGAATTCTGCTGATTAAAACCAGAATGAGTAAACAATTTCAGGCAGAGCCAAACAGGCCACAGTGTGCTTTCGACGTCTCAGGAAGATTTGAGCATGTGAAGAAAGTTTAAAAGGGATCCTGTTTCCTCTAAAAATAGCAACTATATAGATCTTGTAACAGTCAACCTGCAGGTCTTCTTCCTCTGCTGCCACTGAGTGCAAACGGACCTGCAGGGCTGAGAGATGTGACAGAAAACCTGCAGAAATCAGACTGCGATTGGACTGGAACGTCTGCGAGACTGCTGATAGAAGTGACACAGAGTTAAATAGATTGTAGTGACTTCCAAAGTGGATTAGAAGGACTGAAACAATTTGGCGAGTCGCTTACTCACCATTTGGATCTGGACTGTTTAACTTGACTGAAGGATGAGGTGTGACTTTTAAACTTTGCAGGTTTAAAAGGTAAGGACTGCTCATACTTTAATCTTTCAAATCAAATACATGCTGAGCGTAGAGCTGCCATTATTAGTCAACAGAGACGTCAGCGTCGGCTGCAACTCTTAAAGAATTATTACCACTTCCCCGCAGTGCGACCTCATGAAGGGAGACAGATCCTGTTTGTTCATGTAATCTGCAGCAAACGCTGTCAAAAAGTTTCAAAATAAAATACTTTATTTGGTGAGAAGTAGTTACAACTATAAGTGTTCACAGCTTACAGAACATTGTTTCAGGATATGCATATTTGTGATGACTTTTAAAGCTCTGCTGCGCTGGGTTAAGAGCATTAATCTTGGGAAAGATATCGGGAAAATAAAACCAAAGCTTTTGACACTAAGTTGGACCTACCAGTTAAGGAGTAGGCTGTTTACAAGACAACATGTGCACGAGGGTCTCATGTGCTTCTTTCTATTGCACACTGACTTAAACCTCTATGACTGTTACGGATTATTAATTCCTTCTTATGGAACAACTTAGAAGCTCTAAATCTAACTGCAATTTAACTGTTGCATTTTTTTCTTCAACAAGTTTTGTCAACAGGCGTAAGCAGATTGTGGAATCATGAAAATTAGTTGCTTAACATTAAGACCATGCCCCATTAAGATATAGTCCTATATCTATTTCCATTTATTTTTTATTTCTAGAGAAGCTTCAATAGTTTAAGTTTAACTATAATTTAGTTTAAAAGATGAGTCTTTTGTTGAGGTGGGTGTTGCAGTCTGAGCTTTAGTTGCTGTCCCATAATATAATTTAAGCACCTGTTGTCTGCAGTGAGTTTAGAGATGAGATTTGGGAAAATGTTAACTGATGTATTTTTGTACCAAAAGTGAGTTGGTGCTTTTAGCTGTGTTGATGTAAGTGGTCTCCCTTCATATGGAAGTTGTACACCTACTGGGCAGCAGCTGATGTAAGACTGACCTTTGGAGATAAGAGCCTATCTTGATGAAATATACTGTTTTTAATGCAATTTCTTCAAGTTTCCCTGCTGAAACTGTCCCATTCATCTCTATTATGAACCACAAAATCAATTCCATCATGATTTATATTCCACACTTTTATCCCCCAGCGAGCCGTTTGTTGCAAATGTCATCTCATGCATTTTAAGAAGTCCCAGAAACCCCCTCAGATCACAGAGGAAGAAAATGCGCAGGCTGCATGTGAATGGGATGACGCATAGCTCTGCAAAGGCAACTGAATGAGAGCAACAGCAAGATGGTGTGCACCATGCAGCACAGCCTCCTGCTTTAAATCTCCAACACATCGACGAGTTGCAGCTGCACACACGCACACTGACGGATGGAGCTCGTTTTCATCTCAGCGGTGACACCGAAGGCAGAAAAACAAATGTGCACGGTGTGAATGTGCGCTGGAACGGGGGGAGCGCTCTCACGTTGTGTATCCTGTTGATCCTGCCTGCCGAGCGTTTAAGAGGAGCACTGCTCGTCAGGAGGAAGAAAACCTGCTCGCACGAGCTCCACTGGATGGCATTTCTCTCGGGGTTTGAGTGAACATCGGACGGATCTGTGTTTTGACCTCTATATATATTTTTCTTTTCAACGCCTCTGGAGAAGAAACCTGCTCTCCATTTTCTGCTTTTTTTGCGCCTCTTCTTTGTCACAGAAGAAGAAGCAGGTCGTGATTTTTTTGTATGCAACACAACGGGATTCATGGTGGGAGCGTTTCCTTTCATCAATGTGCATTGATGTAGCAGAAAACGTGGAGGAGATAAGGTAGGTTAACGCGTAAAAACAGTGGGAAGGCACACTGGCTGGTTCTTGGTGTTTACTGAACCCATATGGGGCTCTTTGTCGTGTTGCGTGTGAGTGTGCTCATGGAGCATCAATAGTTGGAGGTTTCCATTGATACCCAATTGATAAACACCTTCCCGAGTAGCTCCCACGGTCCATTGTCTCGTTGCGTGGCCCTGCTTTGACTCCAAACGCTGCTGTTGTGTGATGATGAATCTCTCTCTCTTCACAGAACCCTTATCTCAGCACCTGGAACCTTTGCTAAGGATTTCATTGAGGACAGTCCGCAATTAAAGGGATTTCGATTCTTGTCTAAATCGGGATTTATACATCCAAACTGGGATCTATGAGCGGAAAAGTGGCGAAGCCTAAAGAAGACAAGGATGCTTCCAAGGGTAAGAAGAAAGCCTCGTCTTTCACACACACTGCTTTAACCCTTAAATCACAGGTTTCAACCAGCGCGACCGTTCAATGAGGCTCAGAGGTAAGACTGGAGACAATAGCAGCCAGTGGATGGTGATCCATCCCCCCAGCATGGTGCATGTGGATTCTGCTGTTTGAGATCTACTGTAGGCCTATAGGCTGCACGATGAGCTGGTTTCAGATCACATGCTTCACTTGCATTGATTGGTGATCGTGAAACACAGACAGACAATCAGGCAAAGCGGAGGAGAATATGTTGCATGACAGAATGCTGCACAGATTAAGATAAGAAAAACGATTTTCACAATAAAAGTAAACACCAAGGCGGTGGAATGATGACAGCGCTTCATTATTGTGTCGCTGGCATCCTGTTGAAATGTCCCTTTGTGTTTGTCGCTCTCCGCATTCTGATCCTCATCACATCTGTACCATCATGACGCGCGGAGCCCTTTTTTTTTCGGTCTCGTAACCAGATGAGCTTATGATGACCCATGGCGTCACAAATCAGGTCTTTTAGCTCTCTGGGAAAAGGGGGAAGTAAAGTGCAGGCTATCCATTGCCATGGACACAGAGCGCAGGCGGGGTTGCCAAAGAAACCTGGTGGGACTTATCATTGTAAGCGCTCTGTGTACGCCGGGGACGTGCACGACACTTTACGCACCGGCACACACATTACTGCACCTTTGTCTTTGTGCTCGTTTTCCATCACACAATTACACAAAATAAGGAAAACAGCAGCCCTATCTCCACAATGACGCAGTTATTGCGTCAGTACATTTGTGTCCACATGTATATGTAAAGATTTTCACCCCGAGAAAACGAGACTGAAGTCCATTGTCTGCTCTGAGACTGAAGAACAAGGCTGCAGGATTTTCTGCTGCTCAAAGAAAGTTGTAAATGTCAGTGACTGAACAGGTTTCCCTCCTGAGTGTAATATAATAACAACCTGCTTTTACGCTGTGGCAGCCTGCCCATCACATCCTTCCTGTTTATTTACACTGTAGCCATTCAGTTGGATCTCCTTGCAGTCAGGTTCCGGCTCTGTGCAACGTGATCACAACCGATCGATAAACCTAATTGGCTTATTTTGGCAGCGGTGACATCATGTGATGACGTGGCCTGTTGATGTTACTGTAAGAGGCATATGCAGCAATGGTGGCACTGTAGAGAGCTGGATTAGACGAAGCCTGGGTGTTTTATTTGGTTGGCAAAGTATTCATGTTTGGTAAACCACTGTTAAGGCACCAACTCTGCACCACTCATATTGTCTATGATAAAAAAAAAAAACCCTGCAGAGCTGCTGTAAATCTTGTTCAGACTAGATACACTTATAAAGTTAAAGGATAGAGAGCCTGGCATGCCGTGCTGACAGTACAGCGAGCGAAATATGCTCAAAAGAATTGATTTTAAGATTAACCTCCACACCAACTTTCCCTCTCATCTCCGGCTGGAAATCAATAACATGAGTGAATGGCTGACTCATGGAAGCCCCGGGGCAGCAGCGCCATCTCCAAAACTCTCAGCTGAGATAAAAACATCTTCACCTTCACCAAGAAGCTCCCACACAGCGTGCTCCAGTTTCTGTGCTTTCACAGCTGAAAGCCGAAAAGCTGCCGTGGCTCTGCCGCCGTCCAGCACTCGTGTTGATGATCTACATTGGCTGAGAGGGTCACTCGATGCCAGCTGCCTTCCATCGGAGACGTGAGTGGCACACGAGCGGGGAGTGTCACGGGGGGGAAATCAGCGGTGACCCTGCCTACATTGGCAATTTTCAGGGAAACAGTCCGTTAAAGCCGGAACCACCTGCCATCTCCACAGATTTTCTTTGTCTGCAAGCTGCTACAGACGCTTCTGACGGCACTGTTTTCACAGAGCGACACTACCATCAGCCCATTACTTTACACATTACACAGAGACTTCTGTGGAGTCTCGGGGATCTAAAATAGCACGTTAGCTGTTATCATAATGAAATTAGTTTGAAATCTATCAGCTCCAGTTTGAGTCACAAGTTCTCTAAACATGTACACCAAACTAAAAATGATCGCTGACCAGCATGAGCCATAAATACAGCTTATGTTGGACTCTAAAATACAGGTTTAGAAAGCTCGGCAAGTTATTTTAAACTTTCTCACAAGACTTAATGATTTGTGGGAAAAATCTGTTCCAGGAACCAGCAGAATCGAAGTCAAATAACTGGAATAAAGACTCTCTCAGCAGGTAATTCACCACAAATAAATCTATTGGATTAACATCTAGGTGGTCCTGGTAGTATAATAAAAGGTTGGTGCTGTGCGGCCCAGGGCAAAAGTCACTTTCTGTCATGTCAGTGTGAGTGCCTATTCTCTTTAGCGGGGTGAGTATGAGTTTTGTGACAGTAATCTGTCTGCTCCGTGGCTCAGGCAGAAAGGCCACAGTTCATCCTGTGGCAGTACATGTGAACACAGAACGCATGCGGAGAGAGACAGAGAGGGAGGGGGGGGGGGGAGACACGGTGGGGCAGGAGGAGGTGGTGTGTAGCGGAGCTCCAAAATCAACACTGAATCACGTTGTGTTAGTTTCCCCCGTCCTTGTGAAGCTAAGTTGTGCAGACAAAGTGATGTGTCAAACCATGACGTGCGCACACGACTTTCCAGAGCCGGAAAATTCAGCTACAAGAGCTCGTGTTTACGCCCATGATGCATTGCACTTCAGTTTTGTAGATATTTCCGCCTTAGCTGTCTAATGTGAAACTTTCCATCACATTTTTACATGTATAAAATTCTCTCACTGTATATTTCCGGCATGTTCCTAAATGCCACAATTATGTGAGAAAGAACTTTGACTGCACTTCTGTCACTCTTCCTCACACTTCATCTCCGCTCGGTGCATTGATAGACTCCCCTCTCGGGCGTGAGTGTCAGCCAGTGGATTCATGTCGGCCTCTGATTGCGGAGAAGAAGAAGAAGAAGACATAAGTCTTGCATATGCAGGCGGATTAATTCAGCAGCAGGCCGGCCGCAGAACCGGATCAATAGATTCCCAGAGATGAGTTCGGAGCAGCTTCATTAATCACCGTGCAGGCGGCTGTGTCCTCCACTACACTGACACCTGCTTTAATCTCATCTGCTCGAGCACGCGCTGTCTACAGTGTCATCAGAAGCTCTCAATTAAAGGAAGCTGGATTGACTGGCATGTGGTCGGTGCAGGGCTGCTTAATTGTTATGACATTATTTCAGATGCAGTCGATATCTGCACGGTCAGCAGTAATCGTCGTCTCCAGCTGTATGTTGGAAAGAAAAAGTGCATGTAGAAGTAGCATTGCTTAGTTTTTACAGAGTTTAACTTTCCAAGTGAGACCAGCACTAAGTGTGTGCGTCCGACAGTGCCCACGCTGACAGGTTGGAGCCTTACACCCTGCACTGTTCTTGTGCAGTCACGTTGGCGTTTGAGCTCAACTGGTAGTGCAGCAGATTTCCATGCGGGAGTCCTCACGTTCTAATCCCGGGGTTTGGAAAATGATTCCAAATAAGTCAGCAGGCTCACAGGATTTTCTGCTGTTTGACGGGGTCAGCTTAAAATGACTTCTTCCTGCAGGATTCTTCTGTATTGCTAAATTAAGTTCAGGCTTCTTTCATTTGGATCGTCTTAGCGAGTGTACAAACTTTTGTCAGGGCGACTACGTCAGCACAGGAAGTCATGACTTCCACACGCAGAGGAATGCATGCTCTGTTTCTCTATCAGTCTAATACTACAATCTTAATCACAAACACGCTCCAGAAACATACGACCAAAAGTAAAGCTCTTAGTTCCAGTACAAATCATCACCAGCAACATATTAAACACCCTAACAAAAGTTTAAACAGTGGGCTTTGTGAGGACACGCTCCTCTGGAAGTATTTGTGGTGTCAGGGTGGAGGAGTTGTTCCCTGTCAGATACTTTTGTGGCACTGACGCAGATCCGGCCTCACCGCCTGGAGGAAACTGGTTCGCCTCGCATCAGAGATCTGCCACTCTCCATCGCTGACTTGCACGCTGATCGCTGTGCGGGAACGTTGAGAGCCCCTCTGTCAGATTAGGTTTCTGAATGACGCGGGGTGCCCTGTGACTGGTGCGTTGGCTCCTCTGTCCCAGCTGTGTTCCCAGGGAGTCTGAACAATCCGTCTCTTGAGGAGAAAGTTGTGCTCTTCCAACTGTGCCGTGTTTTGTGGTCATGTATTGATCAGTTAGCGGTGGAATATGTCTGCCAGCATGTCCGGGCAGATTTTTCATCCTCTTAATTTCTCCTGACTCTGACAACGAATCACGCACTGTGTTACGTCATCGCTGCCAAGAGTGTTCTGGCCCTAAAATCTCTAAATACCTGACAGTTCTGGTGCATTAGTCAGCTTGCTGTGGGTAATCCACAGAGCTGCATGTCTTCTGAGGTGAAGGGCTTTGTGAGCTGTCCCCGTGGTGCCTACCGGGACATGGGTGTCATTATTCAGTCCACAGAACCAGTGAAAAACACGTCACTGGTGTCACTGGTTTCCTGCATAGATGCTTCTCTTCCTCAGGGTTGTTTCCCGTTGCATTTCTTGTATTAATATTCCTCATTTGGCTTCCTCTGTGTCACTGAGAGGGACTGAGGGGTTTTAATCCTCGGCAACAAAATGGTCATGAATGTCAAACATCTGGCTCTCTGCTGAATCTCGCTGCTCCTTTGCAAACAGGAAACATGACTATAATGTGTTAGTGTAATATAATGACAGAGTATTCTTTATTTACTTATAGTAAACACATTATTTTCTTTTACGCAGCCGTTAAGCTCAGCGGTAAATCATGGGTCCCGCATACAGAGGCTCCAGTCCTCCATGCGGCGGCCCCGGGTTCGACTCCCACCCTCGGCCCTTTGCCGCTGTCATCCCCCCTCTCTCTTCCCCTGTTCCCGACACTATCCACTCTCCTCTCTCTCCCATTAAAGACATAAAAAGGCTGAAAAACTACACTTGAATTCTATTGTCAAAAAAGCGGAGCACACCAGAACTCTGACTTCTAGGTGTGGGATTATCGACTACCTGTGGATTTTGGATTACTGCATTTTTACTTTCAGAAATGCACTCCATGCTAAAGTCGTTAATCCCATATGAAGATAATCCCCCGTAATTGTGGTTGTGTGTGTCACTCACACTGCTCTGATAACAATGAGTGATGTCTCTGCTCAGGGCTGGAACACTGACATATCTCAGAGTGGGATGGACGTGCTTTTATATCATCATATTGAAAACTATGTCACAGAAGGCTTTACGTGGACATCAGCTGTAGCTATATACTATAGCTAGGGTCAAGCTCATCTCACTCTTGGAGCTTGGCTTGTTTTTAACAGCAGCTGAGTTACAGGAGGTCTCCTCCTCTGCAAAACAAACAGACCCCATCTGAATTAAACACAAGATACTTGTGCCCTACTGATGAGGATAAGCACTCAGTGAAGAAACCCCTCCCCTCGTGCTCTCAACCTAATACTTTGACCTACCACATGACCCTTAGTGGTCACTGCGACCCAAGCAGCACTGCCAACTTCAACAGACCCAGGCTCCAGGTATTGACAACGCCAGGACTATTTTTGAATTAAACATGGAAGAAAAAAAAATAGAGAGAGAAAGACGGAGAGAAGAGTTTGTAGAGAGAGGAGGAAGACGGGGAAGGCAGAGCCAGGGTGAGGTGGTCTGTCCAGGGCTAGCACTCACCCCCGCCGGATCCGGGCTGTACGCTCTACCTCCCCCTACTCCGTCATTTTCATGAGGGAAGAGAAGAGAGAAGAGAGAGCAAGGAGGATGGGGGTTGAGGTTAGGGTAGGGGGCAATCTCAGATCCCATCGGCTACAGTCTGACGATGATATGGCCTCTGGGCACAACGGTGAACATGCAGCACGTAACGATAAACAACTTCCTTTTCCGCGTGCTGCATTGTTTACAGAAAAATAAACCGTTTTTCTTGTGATTGACTTTAATTAACGGGTCTTAAGTTTGCCGAAATTTCAACGTCATGATGCAGATTAGTAAAAGGTAAAAATGAAAAACTTTGTCAGGTCTGTCCTCAAGAGGAGAAGAAAACTACTTTTAAAATGCTCGTTTGTTGAACGGAGGTCGGATCGATCTTTTCTTGTGCATTCGAGTAAGTCGGGAAGGTGAATGTAGAACAGATCGTCTGTTTATAGAGATTAATAAGAAGCTAAATCATCGTCAGATCACACTGATGGGAGCCGGGATGGCATTAAGGCGCATTACGTTCTGCCTGCGTATGCAGGAAAAACAGACTGTTTTTCCTGCATACGCCTTGGTTGCTTGATTTGTCAATACTACTCAGACTACAAGCGTACTACAAATGGAAACCAGAAAACTTGCCATCCCTAAAATCCACGTCCCTGATTACAGACTCTACATTTCTATGTAGAATCTGTAAATAGAGATTAGGGTAGGGGGTAACCCTAACCCTAAGCCAATACTACCTACCCTACCGCAAAGGGCCCCCAGAACTTGAACTTGTAGTAAAATGGGCAGCGAGAGGCAGCACATTCACCGGAGTATCAAGTGGGCACCTCCCTTCACTGGTGTTCTGTCAAGTTAGGCCCACTGCACCTCCTAAACCTAAAACCAGTAAAAACACTAAATAAAGCATGTAAAGGTTAAAGGTCAGTGTCTCTCTGGCTCTTCAGTAGATACAACCTGGGTATATTTGTTTCCATTTCTTGGTCATAACTTTCACCATCCTATTTGTTCCCTATCTTTTGCTTTGCAACAGGAAATGAGAAAAAATAAAGAAACTGCAGACTAACAGATGTTTGTCGCTATTTCTGCTGTGTTAGGCTGTTATTTTTATCCGTATCAAGTAAAAATATAAGTTATCAAGGAAACTTTATCGATCATTTTTCCAGCAAGCCTTACCGGCAGCAGAAGCAGAGTTGGCAGTCTTCATCTGCTGCAGGGAGGATGAAGAGGACAGGTTTTCTAACGGCTTATTACTATCTGCTAAAATTGGACAATGATGATATCAGTAGGAAACGGTCATTAAGTGTCTTTATTTGGCCTCCTCCCCATCGCTGCTCTAAAGAGAGAGCACACTTACATGACATTTTGTACCATCCTTTTTTAACACTCTTCTTATAGAGGAGGTGACAAGTGGCAAACTGAATCCATCTTACCCCTTCTAATACTTCTGCCAGGCGTGTGACAATCCAAGTGCTAATGGGCTCACCGCGGATCAAACGCCGTGAGCCCATCTGAGATGAAGGAAGGAGCTTGTGTGTTTGACTGAGCCGTGTTGCAGCACTGACTCATTTGTCTGTAAGCATTCACAGCACCCTGAGCTAGCTTTCAGCCCGCGTACACGTGTAACATGCAGTCCTACAGGAGCTGAATACCACAGATGTCTTCTTTGTTTATCTCAGAGCTGACACAAGGCATCGCTGAAGGTCTGAAAAACATCAAGTGGTTATTTTTGTGAAGGCAAGCGCTGCAAGTCTTTCAAGAAAATGGCGTCATGTTTGCCTCATCTGCCGAACATATTGCAAAAACATCGAGTTTCTCATGCACATTACAGCATGAATACCTCTAATACAGAGTATGTATGGCACTGCGGAGAGCTGCTGGAGGTTCTCAGGGCATAAAGAGGTCACAGAAGCAATTACAGTATCCCAAGGTCAGAGTGGAGGCCACGAGTCGCCGTCATCATCCGACACAACCTGCACACGGCCCAATGGGACCAAAGCACACGAGTGTAGAGTTATTGTGCGTTAAAGACTGAACAGAGGGGCGTTTTCTGGTGAAAGCGTCACCAGCGAGATTCACTCTGTAGTTTAAATCATGCTGTGGATTAATAATTGCTCCGGACATGAACTAATTAAAGTTGGTGTACATTATAAAGGGGATTAAAGCGAGGTATAAGAAAGGGAGGCGATAAGGCACGACCAGCACTAATAAACAGCAGCTACAGGCTGGAACAGAGTCGGCCCGGGAGACAGCATCTAACCGTCCAGCAGGCCGATGGTGAAGGCGAATGATTGCCTCTGGTTCGTGCAGAATGCAGATTAGTGATTGGCAGTGTCTCAGCTCCGAGCAGGGCTGTAGTCTCTGTAGCGATGATTCACCAGGAAGACACCAGCACAGCAAACCAGCGTCTCCTCTGCACACATGCAGAGAATAGTTAACAGGATTACCCGCTTCTTGCTCTTCCCCAATCCTGCAGCTCATTTCACAGGCGAGTCACAAACAGGAGCCTCGCATCGACTTGTCAGTGTTCCACCTCAGCAGGTCTCACCGTCCACGAGGAGAGACGGCAGCGCGGGAATTAAAGGGGAGGTCCTGAGATGACCTGATGGACGAGCAGATCAGGAAGGATAATGGTGTTTTTGAAGATGCTGGTAATGTCTTTAACTGTAACCTCTGTTTCTCTCGGTAAGATAAAAGTAAAAACCGACAGAATGTGCGTCCTAAAAAACCAAAGCAATAGTTCCTTAACGTGCAGCACTGTGTGTGAGCGAGCAGCAGGTTCAGTTAATGACATCCACGCTGACAGAGAGGAGCGAACAGATAAGGTGTGGGGTTTAAAGATGTTGTTGTTTTGCATTTATTCCGAAGACACTGCGCCGTCGTCGGCTCAGAACTCCATTTAAATTTCTATATTTTGTGTGTTGCAGATAAGAGACGCGGTCCAAATCCCGACTCCATAGATATTATACTAAACACAATGGGACAGTGTTGCAAACATTATAGGAAAGCCTTAAAGGAAAGCAGTGATGCAGGCTTGAATCAGAGCTATTCAGCTGTCAGACACATTTTATATAAACAGTTTTTACATTCAGCTCTGTCTTTAAATTACATTCATATTCAAATACTTTGTTCTAGAAATCAGGTTTCTCATTTTGAGGGAATGGAAATGTCTTCAGTGTCGAATAAAGGAGGAGTGTGATCAAACCTTCACACCAAGTTGTTTTAGTCGCCGAAACTCAACCTACCATAACCCTGTTTTAGCTGCAACATGAATTATTTTGGCGTTTGCTTGTAGTCCGAGTAATATGGACCAATCACGTATCAGCAGGCTGCGGCGTATGCAGGTCCGTGAGGAGAGCAAAAGCAGGTGGAACATAATCTTCCGTAAAGACATCCCGGCTCCCATCTGACAACGATTCAGCTTCTTATTAATCTCTGTAAATAGACATCTATATGTAAGTTCAGCTAACAATATGCTCTAGATCAATGTAACTTGATATGAATTCCCTTGATGCTTTGAAAGGAAATCCGTTCAGCGTTTAGATTTCCTGACTTCCTCAAATGCATCAGAAATGATTGATCCGACCTCCGTTCAACAAACCAGCATTTTAAAAGTTTTCTCCTCCTCTTGAGGACAGACCTGACCGAGCTTCATTTTTACCTTTTTACAAATCTACATCATGATGTTGAAATTTCATCAAACTTAAGACGTGTTAATGAAAGTAAATCACAAGAGAAACGGTTTCTTTTTCGGGTTCATACGGCTGAAGTTCAAAACTATTTACATTGAAACTGAGACTCACCAGAAACAGATGAACGGACGCTCGTCTGGGGGATTAAATGAACCAAGAAATGACAGTGATTATTGTGCAGACATCTGGAGGGGCAGAATTCGCTTCACTTAGTTGCTTACTGGATTGTAAACAACGCAGCTCGCAGAACAGGAAGTCTTGAGTTTATCGCTAACCGCTGGCCAAACAGGACTCGCCCGACATGTTCCATGTCTGATGGTCCGATGGGTTCCAAGATTGCTAATGCCCAAAGTCCTTCATGTATGATGTAAGCTTAAGCGTTGCTACGTAACCAGCCAGTTCATTGGTAGGATCAGAGGATGTGGTTGCAGTTCGTATGTCAGGAGTTGGACGAGTGAGGAAGAGTAAGCAATTTCAGTCGTTGCTCATTAATTAAGCTCTTGTCAGACCCCCCATACCTTCACTGAGCTGTGTGCACTCTGGAGGTTAATGCTATCGACCATATTGATCTGTGGGTCACTCACTCAAAATAGCTGTTTCATTAGAAGGGAGATATGGACACGGCCTCTGGAGTGAAGGCCGAGGATGACGACGACATTGTTGGTTCGAGCTTCCAGGTGTCTTGACTGACGGGTAGGAGGGGTCAACACAACCTTCAAGTTCTGTTTTGTTTGATCCATCCACCTTGACTCCCCCCACTACACTTTTTTTGCTTCTATTAAGCTGTGTCTCCTGACTTCTCACATGCTGGATGGCCCAAGCAGTTGCTCTAAATGCCTAATATTGCTGCAGATGGGTTACAATGGAGTTAGCTGAAAGCCCAGTGCTTCTCAGAGAGACTCTAAAAGATACCATGTGCATCTATAGGTGCTTTTTCGACAGCAGGAACTTTCTCCGGGAACTAGGAACCTTTTGAGGAACTCTGTGCATTTCGATAGGAGGAACCAGGGTCTAAATCAAGCTCTGGGGTAATTGATTTACCCCCTGAAAAGTTCCTGCTCGGGGGCTAGTACTTTCCAAAGGTCCAGGAACTTTCAGGGCGGGGCCTGCAGTGCTGATCGATTCTGATAGGTCGAGTACATGCAGCGTTTTATTTCACCTGCCACAAAAACAGCACAAGTTGAATCTCCTCCATGCTAACAGGCTAACTGTAGTGTTGCACAAATGATGATACCGGTCGTTCGTCACATTTTATGCCGTTCATCTTTGTTGTATGGCCTTCATCTTCTTCTTACTGCCGCCTACTAGACTGGCTTGTCCATACGTCACTGGCCTGATTTGCATCATCTTCCCGGGACTTTAGGCCGCTGTGGAAACGCAGACAACAATGGGCCACAGGAACAATTTAGTTCCTTGAAGAGAAGTTTCTGAAGCTAAAAGTTCCTGGTACTTTTGGTCGAAAAGCACCTTATAGCTGTGTTTCCACCAAAAGTACCGGAGACTTTTAAGTCTCAGGGGCGTCTTTTCAAAGGACTATAAAAGGTTCCTTTAGCCCAATGTTGTCTGCGTTTTCACCGAGGTCCACAGATCTGTGAAGACGAAAGGCAAATTAGTCTGCTGATGTGAAAAGGTCACACCTATACTTCACCAACCAGAAATGTTTAGCGCTGCAAGGCCCCCCTAAAAGTCCCTGTTCTTTTAAAAAGTGCTAGCCCCCTGAGCAGGGACCTTTAGGGGAGCTTTATTATTTAGACCCTGGTCTCTGCAGTGGGAATACAGTGAGTTCCTCCAAAAGTGCTTAGTCCCTGAGGAAAGTTTCTGCAGCACATATGACAAATGCCGAAGTTTCAGTATGGACGACCGGTTAATGAGAACAGCCTGTGCTATAGAAATAACCGCACCTAATTGAAAGTCATATATACATGCTGTCTAGATTCCCATCTTTTGGCCAGGTTTTATGTCTGGTATGACCGCAGCTCTTGCTGTTGGCTTCTCTTCAGATGGCATATGAAAGATGATCTATAGCAGAAAGCCATTAGTGCCATTCCTCAGAGGAAGCTCATTCATTCAGCATTGATGAGGACAGAGGACGGAAAGGTGAAACATACAACGCATTCAGCATGGAGAAGAAGACAGCGGTTAAAATCACAGCACATGAAACCCTGAAGTCAACCTCTTTAATGAAATGTGGGTGTGTGCCTTTCTGCGCGCATGTGTGCTAATTTCAGTAATATTTTAGTACCTACTGTGTGAAAGTGATGAAGCAAGTGTTAACTGTGAGTGGGCCCTCTGTTTCGAGGATGTGAGAAAGAATGGGGAAGAAAGGCATTGTTAAGACGACTGCTAAATATAGCATCGATCCCTCACTGGTCCCTGAAGCCAATTTTACACAGTCTGGAGCAGTGAACATCATGGCTGCGCCTGCCTCCTCCTCATCAGTGAGACATCATTTACATAATGAGACGCTGCCACGGCAACAAAGCCCCAATAAGCGCGGCAGTCGTCAGTCATGGGGGGCGGGTACCGAGGTGGCTTCGTAACATGCGCTCTTAATGTGCTGGGGGGGGGTGCAGCGTTGTAAATGTGGACATGACACACACAGACATACGCTCGGAGCCCGAGAGAGAGAGAGAGAGAGTCCGTATGGAGACACGCTTGATTAGAAAATAAAGGCAGCAGTAAACGAGCGCTCCTCTAGAGTGGTGCTGGCGGAGGGGCTGGAGGTGTGTGTTGTTGTGTGGAGGGGGGTGGGCTAAACATGCGTGATGCATATTAGATTGACTTAATGTATGGTTTGGTGTTTTGCTGAATGAGCATGTCGGTGCATTTTTCATAACTCATGTGTATGAGCTGTTGAACAACACTTGGTCACTCGTGTTTGACTCAATATGTACTCTAGAGTAGGGGTGGGACAAAATATCGATACGGCAATAGAATTATAGACAGGCTGGTGCCAAATGTCGATATTTTGATTTACAAATATACGGCGCTCTAAACAGATTTCCCTGCGATTTTGACTCACCGCGTCACTACCTCATGACTCCTCTTGGTGACTGGCGCTTAGGACATGAATGAGGGTGACGTTAACGGGAAAATAATTGGCCATTTGTACAGTTGTTCTAAAGTAAATTTAATTTACAGATTGAAAACACAGTTTCATCTCAGATTGTGTCAAATTCTGGAAGACCGGCACCAAATTGCAGCGAATAAATACATTAATCCTGCACTTTACCTTTCCAATGTATCATGATATGATTGTCGAGCAATATATCAGTTACCGCAGAATCGCAGTATCGTGATATTATCGTTATCGTGGGCCACGTATCGCTTATCGTATCGTATTGTGTTACCTTCCTATTCCCACTCCTACTCTAGAGTCATGATTGCTTCCTTTCATACAGTAATTGCAGCCAAATGTAGCATCTACATAGAAACGAATCCCAGATACAGTCTTAAAAATCTTTTTTTTTACATTATAAAAGTCTTTTAATTGGAATTGTTTACAATGAACAACCTGCCTACATGATTCAGACAAAAGGGACAATTCTTTACCATAGATGTGAACTCTAACATGATGAGACTTTCATCTTTATCCTGTGATTTGGATGCGGGGAGGACACATCTAAAACATTCCACCCGAAACGCTCTCCTCCAAATGACGTGAAATCTGTATCCAGCTCTCGTTAATCTGCAGTTTCTATTCCCTCGTTTTAGCAGATCCACATCTGAGGATGAAATGACCTCACTATGACTTGTATCATGCTTCTGCCAGGATTGCACATAAACTTTCTCTGCTGATTTATGGTAACGGTGTTATAGGTCACACCTCTCAAATCTCAACAATGTGTGGGTACTTGATGTCACACAAGCCGATTGGTTGATAGGAATCCTTTAGGGGGATGTTTGAAAATCGGAAAAGAAAAACATGTAAAGATTGTACAAGTATTTATGCCAAATTGTTGCAGTGTTAGCATTAGCATTTGAAGAGCCACTATAGAATTTAAAATACTGTCTTAAAATAATCTCTTTATCAGTTTTTTTTAATAAATCCTTGATAGAAATGGTTGAAAATGGTCGATGCACAAACCTTAACCTCTCCGTCAGTAGGCCTCTGGCTACAGACTCCATTGTGATCCCTGTTTCCTACCTGACTAACTCTTCTTTTTGTTTTGTCACGTGTCATCAGAGATTCTCTGCGGTGAATGATCACATCACTTTCACTGTAATTAGATGAGACAAGTCTCTGCCTACACTGCAGTGCAGCGAGAGAGAGAGAGAGATAACGAGGTGGAGAGAGAGGCAAAGGGACAAAGAGAGAATGTGTGTGTGTGTGAGAGAGAGAGATGGCGGTCAGTGATCTAACAGTAATCCATAACAGCAGAACTAGCTACTATAAAGAAGATGAACAGTGCTGCAGGCGAGATGAAAAGGTTACACGCAATAACGACAGAGCGCTTCTGCTTTGCTTAAAGGTTACGCTGGGAAATTTAGACAACGTTAAATTGCTTCATTTGGACTCAAACCCTCTGTAGTAACCTCAGTTTGAATTTAGTCCAGCCTACACCAAGCAGTGTGATGAGCCTCAGTACGGCGGGGCTAAATGAAGCCAGTCTTTCCGACCTTTGTGCCATGTTGCTGTGTTTGGTATACTTTGAAATCAAGGGGTCACTTGTTCTGCACGCCTCACACGTTCCTCACTGCTCTCCGTCATTGCTGTACCATATAGCACAAATGTGTGACAGTGAAGGGAACATACTGAGACGCCTAACCAGCTGAGGTGTCTATTAATGTCACATAATGGTCTGCGGTGGCTCTGTAATGTATATATGTCTATAAATACGTATGTGTGTGCGCACTCTCTGCGGTGCTTGTTTGTTGTTAGGATCTTGCCGCGCTCTCTTTATATTAGGTGCAGATCAGAATGTAAGGCATCTGGTGTTTGTTTACAGCCAAGGTTTTTCTGTCTCATGTTTGTTTTGTGAAAGTCCTCCGGCTGCTGCATTGTACATAGATGGACCTATATATAGCAAGCGTGTGTGATTGTGAGTGTAGAAGTGTGGAAGAAAATGAGCATGACCGATATATCGCTTGGCCGATATTAGCGGGCCAATTGGGGCCCATTGCAGTATTGGCATTGACATGAAACCATTTCTTAATATGGACATACAGGATATAATGCTTTGGTTGACTGAGACATTGTGTCATCATGTTGTTTTTCCAGCAATTCATTGTTTCCAACACTCAGCAGCACATGTAGCACAGCATTTCACCTGAGCAGACGCTGCTCCTTACCGGAATACCTTTGCATACTCACAACTGTGTAAAATGTGTTCCCATTCCAAGTTGAAAAGGTCTTCGTTTTCTCCCACTACAATCTGCATCAATATCTGCCTGAAAAAAATCCCATATCTGTCAGGTTCTTGTACAAAACACAGTCCCTTTGTCAATTAGTTGCCTGACAAACATTGATCAATCTTTTAAACAAGGCAAAACTGCCAGAGTTGACCTGGTTGCAGCTTCACAAATGTGGCTTGTTGTCTTCCATTGTTGAAGACCTGAATTTGGGACTGTTGTTGGACAAACTTTGAAGACACCATATGGAACTAAAATTGACGATTTATCAATTAATTGGACGAATAACTCTTAGATAAACCAATCATTACAAGAAGAAAAAAAGACATCCCAAGTCTTTGTACCTCCGCAAAAGACTGAACCATTGCTGAATCAGGTAGCCTTCCCAAGGCGAGCTCCCCTGCACATACAAATGTTCCTTAAATCAGCATCTCTCTCTACATGTCATGGCCGGCCCAATCCAGATCTGAACCCCACTGAAAACCTCCTGTATGTGATCAAGAGGAAGATGGATGGTCACAAGTGTCCTAACATTACCCAACAGCAATGTGACAGACTGGTGGAGAGCAGGTTATTCCACCAAACATTGATTTGTGAACTCTTCCCTAGCGGCTGTCAGTACACTGGACTGAGCCTTGTCACGGAGAAACCGGGTGATGATGTGTCGCGGTCTGGAGATGTCGGCGGCGGTCCGACCCGATGTGCTCCGTCTACCTCATACCAGTCGTCGGTGTCAAGCTCCAGAGCCGCCTTTAGCAACGTTTTAATAAAACCTTCCACATTTGGGACCTCTGAGCCTTCTTTCACTCCTGTGATGCGAACATTTTAGCGACGTGAGAAGCCCTCCAACACCGCCTCCTGTAAGGCAGTGTTTTGTTTTGACAACTTGTGTCGCATCGGGCCTCTTTTGGCTTCTTCGTCCTCCAGATAGGAGACTGGTGATTCCATCCTGTTCTTCACTCATGACATATCTTTTGCAATATTTCCAAGCGATGCCCTGTAGTTCCGTCATTACGTCTGGTGTGGCTTCTTTCGGCGCCATTTTGGCGTCTCCCTCAGTATCCGACAAGGGTTTACCGCGCTGATTCTTAACAGGATTGAGTGCAACGTAGTGACTTTTTTTGCGCCGTTAACCTAGCAAAGTACGATTTCAGTATTGCATCGATGATCTGTTGCACCTTGTCTTACATTTAACAGGTTTTGTAAGGTCGGCTGAGCCCCTTCTTCTCCTGTGCGGCCATCTTGGGTAGGTCTTGTTGTTTAAACATGAACTTTTTCTTTTGGTTATCTTAGTTGTTCTTTTTCTGCAGATAGACCTAAATGAAAATATTTGATTTGGAAGTCGGGAGAAATGTTTAATACAAAAAAAAAAAGTTCAATTTACTCAGACGCAAACCTATAAATTGTCAAACCACAGAAAAACATATCTTTGCAGTGGTTATTTTTTCCGGAGCTGTATATAAGAGTGTCAGTGTCAGGCTTGAACTCACATTGACCTGATGAAAAGAGGAGAAGGGACTCTGTAACGTCTGCTTTGCTGCAGAGTCTTTGTGTGAGAAGCTACGGAGCATTACGGGGTTATCCTGGCCCTATCATGCTCTTATAATCGAACACACTCACACTGGAGCATGAATAATTCAGGAAATGTGAATATCATGTACTCACACATTCCCCCCATTATCATAGTACATGCCTCCATGCTTATGTCACCAGTGAAAACATGCACCTCCTAGTTAAAGCGAGACAATTGATATTTCATTAGGATTATTGGTAGCGAGCGTTGGGTTAAGCAGCCGTTTAAATCAATCCAGTGAATGTTGTTGTTTCTACACATTCATACTGCTGCAACAGCTTTATAGGAGCGTTCTACATCGTGTTAAAGTTAGTGCGTCTGCTGAGAAACTGTATTTGAACCCTGTGGGCATTTTTGGAAGGATGAACAGAATGTGTTGTTAACACTGTGTGGAGGCAGTCCTCACACGTCTCTGAAATCACTCATCACACCCAATTAAAAACAGCACTCGCATGCCTCCTTAGCTGTGAGACACGGGGCAGCCGGAAATAATGAAAAATCATATTTTTATCTCTTGGTTCATTGAACTTCATTCATTGTTTTTTTGTCTTTGCATCATTGTGGTTTCAGACCATAACAAGCTCGTGGTGCACAGTTCCCTCCTCCTCCCAGCCCCCGACAGTCCTTTCTCGGTGCAGAGAAAAATGGCTGTCAGCACAGGAGATGCTTTAATTTACTTCCAGGTTTGTAAAGGCTCTTATCATCCAAACAAAAACACTGATTTTAAATGTGCACGTCAAATTTATCCGTTCGTTCTTTCATTCATTCACGGATTCTGAGAGAACGAATCGGTGCAGCAGCGACAACAGGAGATACAGGAAGTGATGAGGCGTGATGCTTACTCCATCAGTTAAATGCATTGGGGGATTGTGTATAGAATATGTATGTGTGTGTGTGTGTGTGTGTGTGTGAGAGAGTGGGTGGGTGTTCAGGCCTTCCCCACTGTAAAGCTCCAAGGGACAGATGGCTGCTCAGTCTCATTGCGATATGCTCTACCGGTCTCTTGTCTTTGGCTCTGGGTCTCCATCCTGTCTTGGCTGTGGCATCACAGTTATACCCACAAACCCGTACAGCTCGCACACACGCACACACACACACACACACACACACTTGGAAGTATCTGAGTTCCTTTTACCCTGCAGGCTAACCAAGCTGCCTACTCTGCGATAACCACTAACCCTGCTTCTGCAAGTGACCTGACCCATGCTGGGATCCAAACCAACACGCTAATCGCTGCGACAGGCGACTGGCTCAGCAGCTTTTTCATTTAACTTAATGGCAGCACTTTATTTAACAGGCATGTGAAAGCCTATGGAGTTTATGTGTAGATTAAATACTTGTATAAACATCCACATCATGAGTTATATGGAACAGTATATGGATTATGTTTATTTTTTAGAATTCTAAGGCCAGTCAATTTCATTATCTTACATTTCTGTAGCCTGCATTTGTTTGCATTTTGGCAAATTAGCAGCAAAAGTACGCAGAATTAGCTTGAAGTAGTTTTTGTTTGTAATATACCTCTACAAACATTTAATTACTACCGCTAACACCCGGCTTTGTTGCTTAATGGGAAAGGTTACAATCGGCATTCAGACCCGGTCAAATGACTCTGCACCAGACCCAGGTAATTATCGCCTCGGCTCCGATCGGCATTGATGGGTACACAAAACCTGTGTCGACACGCTAGTCTCCGCCCCCTTTCTGGCGCGATGCCATGCCCCGTCGGTAACTTCTGCGACTCCTCGTCATCTCAGCTACAAATTCCACCTGTCTCCGTCCGAGCAGCGCTCCAACATCGTTCCAAATTTGTCGCCGCCGAGTTTGATAAACAGACTGAATGAGTAATAGATACAATAAAGACCTAAACACCGTAACATCTTCACTGTTTACTAACCCTGTCTCCAGACGGTGACGCAGCAGAAAAGAGACTGACCGGAGTATACTTCACTGGCAATGGGAAAAGAGACAATCGGCATGAATAAGCGGGTCTTCCCGGGTCTGAGAACACGCTGAATTTCGGTGGGAAATGGGTATAAGCCGCTTTTTGGATTCTGTGTTAGCTAATACGCTAATTTTAACAGAAATCGCATGTCATATCATCATGGCAATATTGAACAATGTAGGCCTAGTTCAGATCAGAGCTGATGACATCCTCATCATCATGTGTGTATCACATCAGTTCAATCACTTATGACTACATGAAGAAATACTACTTTTCAAGACAAATTTTTTTAACAATATGTTTATTCGTTTTTTAGAAATTATATGAAATAACATCAAAGACAAATGACAAAAAAGACATAAAAAAGATAAATCAGTCAAATAAAGTAAAATAACATAAAAAAGAGAAATAAAAACACAGAACAAACAAACAATCCTGTTAATAATCTTGTGCCACCAACCCACATGCACACAAATCATAGTACATTACACAGAGTTCCTCTTGTTAGCCAGATTTTCACCTACATTGCTGCCTCCAAATTGTGACTATCTGATACTAAAAGATTCAAAGTACCATAACAGCCTCTCTGAGCTGTATGCCACAGACACTAGTGCTGCCTGTGACTGCTGACTGTGTTAAATAAGTGAGCCAAATCAGCAGGATAAACTACAACAACTACCTTCCTGTTGTTTTCAGAACACCTTGTGCTTGTCCCATTTCGCCTCAGGCAGTATTTTCGCCTCCTCTCTCTTCATCTCCCTGCAGCTCTTTTGCACCCCAAATCTTTGTCTCAGATGTTCACTTATTGGCTCCTTGTTGACCTTTGTTAATGTTTGGGCATCTTAATTAGCGTCCATGTGCAGCATCTCTACTTTATAATTCCTCTTCTGAGTTTGTGTTCTTAGATAAATTCACTGCAGTGAACTACGCGTTAGAAGCCAGTCCCTCTCCTTGATTGTGTAATTAGCCGCTACCTTAATAATTAGGCTGTAATTAGCAGCAGATTGCGAGCGCAAATTGAATGAAAGACGCAGTGCAAAATTGGCCTGCGTAAATCTGGCCCTAGTGATCTACAATTTACCGTGTAGAGACGGCGGAGTGATGGGAAAAGGCTCGTTTATCCCCAGCTCACGGTAGATTTATTGAACGCTGCTGCTCCTGCTCTGAATAAAACCTAACCATGCTGCACCGGGTATATTCTTGCATGTGTGTGCAGGTGTGTTTTTATTCAATCATCTCCGTGTTTGCTCTCCTTTGTCGCAGATTTTGAGACAGATAAAAAAGCAGCGAGTGTGCAGGAGGCACGGCGCCGTTCCCTTTTTGCTGCACACAAACAGAAGGATGAAACACCTACAAGAACAAAAGTCAGCGGAGGATTTGGGTTGTATTTGCAGGCGCATAAATCGTTCCACACGTTCACTGAGTAAAAGCAAATAACCGCTTGCAAAAGTGACCTTCACACAGGGGTCGTCTGTTTGTATATTATTAAATAGAACATATTATTGAGAGCTCATGACTATCACGTAATAAATATAAACAGTAACAACACCTGTTGGCTTGTTGACGCCACACACAGGAGAATACCAGCAGTATAGTAATGTCCTCAGTAGCCACAACCGCCGTGCCCTCCCCTTTAAATGTGAAATCCAAATCCAGCCCAGACATAATTACAGTGCTGCTGCTGTTATGTTTCTCACCCGCGTTTCCAAACTATTTTGAGCTGAACTTATTAAAGCCGCGCTGCCACTAATTAAGTTGTTTGTCTTTGCAAAGCGATCTCCGCCTGCCCACTGCTGCTTACTAATGACTGCTTGTGTCAGGGCACCCTGCCCGCCGATTGAAGGGGAGATGAAAGCAGAAAAAGGGAAGAAAAATGACCCGACGGTGGCAGATTTTTCCTAACAGGCAGCGCCGAGGCTGCCGCACACGCCACGTCACGAATCGTGCATGTTTGGGTTGTTAACAGGCGGTTGTGTGGGTGCTCTGAAGGTTCCTGCAGATGTTACAGAGAACACAGGCTTCTTTCAGCTGAGAAGCACTGAGGTTTAGGAGAAATTGAGCTCACAGGAGTCTTATTTATGAAAATTATTCAATAAGAAGGAAATAAAGCAGAAAGCTTATATATGATATCTTTAAGAAGAGCGAATATGTGGCCATCTCGTCTGTTCCAATGCACTCACGTTACAGCAAGTTTAGATAAATACTTTCATAACACTCCTGCAGTATCATCCACTTCTTCACTGTCCATCTGTATTCTCAGTATGTTGCAAAGACTCTTACTTTTGCCAAATAAAAAGCTAAATACGGGTGGGGTTAGAGGAGGCCGATTAAGCAGCACTAAAGCAGCATATTTACTCACATCTTGGCAAAACAATGGCTGGAACATACTGAGCACACAGATGGACAATAGAAAAGTGGATTATGTTACAGGAGGGATATGAGAAGTTTAGATGGACTTTTTTCTGCAGTAAAACGTGTCCACTTTGGACTCTGATCAAATGAATTCAGGCAGCGCCAGTTCTTTGTAATGGACCAAACTACATTTACTCTCAAGTACTCTAGCACAGCTAATTGGGATTCAACATAACTGGAGTCAAATCCAACAAGCGCTTGAAACACAAATCTTGCACGGGTCATCTGTGGGTGCTTTGTAAATATCCGGTTACCTGACATGTAGAGTATAACTGAGTGCTTTTCATGGTTGTTTCCTGTATCTATCCATCCATCTATCAATAATCTTTAAAGCTTATCCTGTTCAGGGTCGCAACAGGGCTGGAGCCTATCCCAGCTGTCATTGGGCAAGAGGCGGGGTACACCCGGGACTGACCGCCAGTCAATCACAGCGCTGACACATAAGCTGTGTCCCAATCCAGGGGCTGCAGCCTTCGAAGGCCGTATTTGAAGGCCGATTGCGACGCGTCGAAGGCTGTCCCAACTCGAAGGCTCCTTCAGACGCGGCCAACAAATGCGTCCTCCTCTTCCCGAGATGCATTGCACACCAATTCAAACGAAATCACTGACTTTTACGCAGCTGAGGAATACACTTTTAAATGTAAACTTTTTTTGTTTCAACTCAATCGTATAGCTAGAGATACAAATGTTTAAGAAAACGAAAGGGCCCGTGAAACAAATTATCTTTAAAATGATAGGTTAACTTACTCAACGTTAGTTATGGTAGCTAGCTGCGACAGGAGCGGCGTTACAAGGGTAGACCAGACCGTCTCATTTCAGTTAGGCTTCAACGCTCTACGCAGGCTATGAATGCAGCATCCTCTGTGGACCGCCTCCTTCGAAGGCTGCAGCCCCTGGATTGGGCCACAGCTATAGAGACAGACAACCTTTCACGCTCACACTCACACCTCCGAGCATGTCTTCGGACTGTGGGAGGAAGCCGGTGTACCCAGAGGAAACCCACGCATGCACGGGGAGAACATGCAAATCCCACACAAAAAGGCCCACTTCATCCAAACCGTGGTTGGAGCTAAGAACCTTCCAGCTGTGAGGCGACAGGTGAGGCTGCACCACTGCAGCACCGTGCAGCCCCCGTTTCCTGCAGGCTGTGTTGAAAATGACGAGAAGAGAGAGAGTCCAAGGAATAAAGAACAGGTCGCCTCTCCCTGCTGACCACACGTGTCGAGCCTGACCATTATAGGAGAGGACAGAGAAGTCCTGGCTTTTATTTTGAAGGATCAGCGTCTGAACCTTCACCCTAGACTGTGTTAATGCGAACCCTCAGAGGCTCGGGTTTGTGCGAGCAAGTACAGGCCTAATGGCTTTCCCATCTGCTGTGTCTGTGTAGTGTTGGGCTGCTGAGGGGCCCCGCGCTCCTGCTGTCATCTAATACACAACATGGAGGGAGAGGGAGGGCGGTCAGGTGACTGCAGCTTTTTCTGAAGACGTTAAAGGACACAGAGTGTGAGTGGGCTGACTGAGTCCATGACTATAGTATGTAAATCTCTGCGCGTGTGCATACACACACGTTTGTGAATATATAAGTGATCATTTGCATGCAGATACATTTATGTGTTGTAGCGTGAATGAAGTCCCAGCATGGGGTAACATGCAGAACGCGCCATTCTCATTCAAGGCACAACGCTTGTTCTGATTACGACAAATGAAACACAGCTCACAACAACACAGGACAATACGACTTACAGAAATTTAGTCAATTCTGAGATTTTGATTGTGTTTGCAAGTAGTGTTTTTTTTCCCAAAACACAATGCTCTAAAATACTGTCATTATCCTCCTGTGTGAGCTGTGTGACTGCCAGTGCATGCATGTGCAGAGTTTGCACGACAGCGTCCCGTGCATGCCGTCTTGCAAGGTTACTTCATGTGACTCTTCTGGCTCGAGGGTTTCCCACTGCCTCTCTCTCTCTCTCGCTCCCTCTCGCTCCCTCTCCCCTCGCGCTCCTCTCTGTCTCACCCTCTTTGAAGCGTGCTGTGCTGTAGGATGCTGTCTGAGCCAGCAGCAGTCTGAATGCTGATGAATGTCTGCACAGATAACCTGCGACTGATCTAACTGTCTGTCTCTCGTCAAATTTAACCCACTGCGCGGGCAGGCCAGCTAAAAAAAGCAATGTTACACCTATAGCAGGAAGAGTATAAATATATGGATGCCTGAGTAGCTGCCGTTAGGTGTCAGGGTCTTATTCGAGCGTATTCCAAATAGAAACAGTCATCACTTATGTTACCTTGTTTCTATAAATGCTTCGGTAACAAGCCTGCCCTCGTAACCCTCACAGACTTGCTGTCATGACCTTTCCTTTCTCCTCACACCACCTACCACTCCTAACCTCTTCTAGCAGCACATTTTTAGAGAGGGTTTAAATCTTTCTGCCTGTCTACTTCCCCTTCTATCACTTCCACTTCACCTTACTCTCCTCAGAATAACACGGCGCTCGGCTCCTCCTCTTCCTCCCTCAGCGACACTTAGATTTCATGTTGTCAAATTTTATGTCACTCTGCTGGCCAACGAGCCTGCAATATCCCGGGCCAGGAGTTTTTACAGTAGCCATGCCTGAGCCGTTTGCATCGGGGGCCGGGTGTATTAGCGCGAGTGAGCGAGGGCTGCGGTGTAATTAAACTGCAGGAAAAGTTGAATTTCAAAATAATGCACGGAGAAACACAAAACCTTACCTTTATTATTGCTTACTTGCCTGCTTTATTTTGAAAGTCTAACCTGATAGATAGCATAGATATTTGACGAGTTCAGAGTAAGCATGTGTTCAGTCTTGATAAAATCATGCTAACAACATGCTAGCTCCCTGTGACATCACTCCCTGTGACTTGTTGCCCAAACCGGGAATGATTTCCCGATGACTTGAGTGCTTCACTTCTGACTGCTCTGCGTGTGCGCAAGAAGCACAATACCAGTTTACTTAAAATGCATGAGTGCATGCGGAGCAGCAGTGACAGCAGCGACAACACAAGGGTGTAGATCCCAGGGTGCACTGGGAGTGCTTGAGGAAATGTAAGCAGCTTAAGCAGTGCATGATGTTGTCATCTCTTCTCAGCTGAGCTCCCAAAATAACAGGCCCTCTGGGCGCAGACTGGCAGCGCTGAGCAGGGGACAGTCAACAGACAGACCCAGAACAACCCGGCCCAGATTAGACCAGATCAGACTAGCCCATTTACTCAGTCCACTTAAGCCCAAACCGGTCAGTTTAACCTAGCAAACAAGGAGTTGTTGCACAGGATCGGTGTGACAGTTATCATCCTTTCTAACCAGAAACCTGCACCACGCAGTGTGATGAAATCAGCAGCCAGTTTCCCATGAAGCCATGCGTTTGCCAAATCACGTGCTGCACATTAATGAGCATGCTCTGTGCCTGAGCGTAGTGTGTAGCTGGTGAGGTGGTCGTGGTGGCAGGGGAGGCAGGATTAACGTGCGTCTTTCTCACACGCACACAAACATGCAGACAAGGCCCCATTAAGTGGCTAAGTGTGTCGGAGAAGAAGGGCCTTACGCTTCCACTGAGACGGCAGACAGAGAGAAGTGTTTAAGTCTCCTCGCTGCCCCCCTTTCTCCCATCTAGGTCATAATGTAGGCTATAGAATCACTTATGTACACTCTAAGTATGGTTAGACTCAGCGTGCATGTCTGTAAACAGGGGATCAGCCCACTCTCTCTGTGTCACCAGCGAATGTTAGTATGCGTGTGTGTGTGTGTGATGTCGTGTAAGGTTGCGGATGTATGCGATATGTATGCTGTGTTATTTTTGTCGCCTCTGATGCTGCACTGTAGGAGAGTGTGGATGAGCTCACTCTCACCTGTAAATTTTGCTCTGAATTATTCATGAGTGAGAGCTAAACTGGATGGAGCTGACAATAAGCTATTTCTGGAACGTCACATTTGAATATCGCAAAGAAAGAAGCAACTCCCCTCAAACATATCGCCTCGCACTTTTTCTCATCTTTTGTTCTTTATGTGAGGAATTTAAAACAAGTTAGCAGGGGGACGAGAAATGGAGTCATTGTTCTTCAGAGCTGACATGCACGTATCGCGCTCATCTCTGCAGCAGACAGTGAAAGATGCATTTTGAGTGTGTGATTATGGATTCGGATGGGGGCTGTAGCGCTGATCATATCCATCTTCTCTTTTTGAGTGTGTCATGAATGAGAATGATGTATAGCAGCGGGTGAAGAGGATGAGACACGGTAACTGATGCAGAGCTCCAGCTGTATATGAACTGAAAGTGGTTGGCTGCCGTGTACAAAGTCATTGGCTGTGATTGTAATCTTACTGACAGGCTGAACGGACATGTTTGTATACTGTACATATTACCAAAAACACTTTTCCCTCTGTTAGAGGTTAAATTAAATGAGTAGTTTCCAGCTTGGCAGAACCCTATTAAATGCAATAGGAGGTGTTTGCATATGGGAGGATGTTGAGAGATCAAATGAGTGTCAATATGTATCAGAGGAGACGCTCGGCAGTTTACAGTTTACCCTGGTTTACAGCGGGCCTTTGGACTGCAGTGCCCGTTATTCCAGATTGGGACAAAAGGTATCAACGAAAATACTAATAAATATGATTAAAAATATATTTAAAAAAATACTTCTGACTGCACAAAGCTGTGATTTTCCTAATTCGAACATCAGCTCCACATACAGTATGTTGTTCCATTTATAGAACAGTTAGTTCTGATTGGGTAATTTGATTGGACGAGAGGCATTCCATGAGTGCTGATATAGAGTATAACAGCGCTAGGACCAGGGGCTGCAGCTTTCGAAGGAGGCGGTCTACAGAGGATGCTGTTAAAGCCGAACTGAAATAAGACAGGTCTGGTCTTCGGAGGATTTCCTGTTTGCGTCACCAGCTGTTCCTGCCCTTACCCTTGCATTACCAAACGCTGCACCTGTCGCCTAGCAATAGGTAGCTAGCGGGCTAACTAGCTAGTATAACTAACTTCAGGTAACTGAACCTCTCATTTTAAAGATGATTTGTTTCAAGGGCCCTTTCGTTTTTTTTTACATTTGTATCACTAGTTATTCGATTGAGTTGAAACCGAAAACTTAAACTTGTAAAAGTGTATTCCTAGGCCGCTTCAGAGTCCACCTTCCTGTCTGAATTAACGCGCAATGCATCTTTGGGTTCCATCGGGTGCATCCTTCGCGGGCCAGGAAAAGAGGACGCATTTGTCCACCGCGTCTGAAGGAGCCCTCGAAACGGGACAGCGTTTGACGCACCGCTGTGACGCAATCGGCCTTCAGATACATCCTTCGAAGGCTGCAGCCCCAATTGCGACACAGCTTATGTGTATCACTCTGCTTCAAGTGTTCTAAATACTGTTAATTCATCTTACGGCAAGCGGTCATTTTTTAGATTGATCAAGCTGGATCCTCAGAATCACACAGGCCACCACAGCAACTGTCAGCAGACTCATGTTACAGGTTACATGATATATGGAAGCGTACAGATAATTGTTCATTATTAAAGGTGGGTCTGCTGTAACATGTGGACATACACAAAGATGCAAGAGTGCAGGAAAACGTTTAAATAAACTAAAGTAATAATGTTGTGGTGCTTATGTTTAAAACTTTATGCTGCTTGTTGAACTCTCGTATTTAATCACTGTCACACTCCAAGTCGTGCTGTTGTACTGAATACCAGCACGGCTGTGAATATTTCGGGCACTTGGGCCGCTGCCTCGTACCTATGACCGAATTACGGCCGTGCTGGTATTGAGTACAACAGCACAACCTCGAGTGTGATATTGCTTAAGTATACATTAACTTTTCCTGAAGGTCAGACGCCTAATTACAGCGGCCTCATCAGCTCACACAGTCCCCCTGGTCTGTTGATAAACTCGGCTCTCTTGGTGCCACCAGTCATGTTCATCCATTTTAGCCGTCACGCCCAAGGTTGCGGTTTGTTGTCATACCTCAGGAGTAGATTTATTTAAGGCGCTGATTGGTCGCTAAGCTGTCATCGTGCTCTCAGCCTTGGAGTGCCGTGTTCACAGTTTGGCTCCTTCAGCGTGTCATTACACCTGTTTATGGCACAGGTCAGGGGGCAGGGCACTGAGCGGGCTGGAAGGCACGGCGAGGATGAGGAGAATGATGATGGATGGAGTGATGTGGTGTTGATTGCTCCTGAAGCATTTGCCTTATCTTGTGGTTATGGTGCATTTTATTCAGGGTGACCCCTGAGGTGCTGGGGTGTGACAGGTGGAGAGTTGAAGTGGGGATCTACGACTTGTCAGAAAAGGAATTAGGTCATTGGGGTTACGCAGCCGGACTGTGCTATATTTAGACCTCTTTACTGCCAAATGTCATCTGTTTGTTGGGAATAAGGTGAATAAGGTGTTGGTGAAGTCTGGTTTCCCTCAATACAATTAATCCGTACATCTTTTTCCATATCCTTCTGTCTCTTCCCTCTTGTATTGATGCTATCCGGAAAGACACCTCCCATTATCTCCTGCTGCTTTACCCACAATCCCCTGTGGATCTGAAACTGCAGGCCAGCAGCAGCAAAGGTCACGGAAAACCACTGCTGCTCCCTTTGTTGATTAGTTTTCGCAGCCTACATTATTAAACCTTACTATTAAGCTTCACCTGCTATGTGGTGCACGTTATATCACAGAGTAAAACTCCACTTAACCTCAAGCTTCCCTGTTTTTACTCTCAGGTTTCTCTAGTTAACGCTTTGTGACTGACATTACAAACTAGATAGAATGAGAGGGTTCACTGCGTAGAATGGCTTCTTGACCCTAATGGCTTTTTGACGCACCCGGGTTATCGGAGTAACGCTGGAAAAGTTCAGTGAAGGGAATTGCATCGGACCAGAGGTGCTTTATGCACTGAACTATGGTCCCTCTGGGTTTTATGGCCTCAAGCCATAATGGAGTGTTTGTGGTCAGGTCACATGAAGGACAAAGTCTAATCCAGTCTGCATTAGATTTAAAACTGATAGACTGTGCAGAAAGCACCGGATGTAAGTCTGTGAACATGGTGTGCACGCGCTCCTTCATGTACAGTCAGCAGTGGTAGCACGCTCACGTCTGCTGGCTGAGGTTGACTGGAGGGACACCTGGCCTTTCTCTCACCTTTTCAAATGATATAATTTAGAAATAACAGCTTTTTAAATGCCATTTTTAAAACTGGTCGGCCATGACCAAAAGACTTTGTTATGTAATCATGACAGAATGGGTTTATACAGTGACGAGGACATCCTCTAAAACAACTCAGAAGACCATACATTAGTGGTTCCAAGTGTTTTATTTCATGTGATTCATTCATAAAAATATGCTCAAGTGGCACTTCACTGTTCTGAGTAGTGTTACTCAGCTTGTAGGAACAGTTGTGAAATGTCTTTCTGTGTCTGAAAAATTAAACCTGAGCTTGACGATGAAATTATTGAACAGAAGGCCTGCGCTACAAACTGATTACCATTTTCATTCTCACTTAATCTGCAGGTGAGCGTTTGACCACAAAAAAGAAGCCCATCATAATATCCAAGGGGGCGTCATCAAAAGTCTTTTTTTGTCGAACAGTCTAAAATATTTAATCAACTATAATGTAAGAAAATTCTTAAGTTCAAAAACCTTGAAGCGTGAAATGATTGACACTTTCCCTTTAAAAAATGAAATCATTTAAATATTCATATCTTATCAAGAATATTGTAAAAATAATATTGTTTTTGAATAAGGTCAGTCTACATGTCGAAGTGTCCTTGGGCAAGACACTGAACCCCAAATTGCTCTCACTGGCATAACCAACGGTGTGTGAATGTAAAGACTGACTGACTGACAGTTGGGCACTGTAGGTAGCAGCCTTTGCCAACAGTGTATGAATGTGTGTGTGAATGGGTGAATGTGACGTGTAGTGTAAAAACAGCTTTGAGTGGTCGCAAAGACTAGAAAAAATATTTTTATTGACTATTTAGCTAATCAATTCATCAACTTGTCACTGCAGGAAAATAAGTGGAAATACTAAATTGTTGGAGTGCAGCACTTAAAGGTGCTTCAAATACATCTGACAAGTTTTTCAGCATTTAAATATCGTTCATTAATACATTTCTTGAGGTAAACATTGATCGTCCCAGCTAGTCACACAGCGCACTAAAATATATATAATATCATAAAGGATAATAAATATCTAAATTTTATATTGTAGAAGATCTTTAAAGCTCCTGTGATGAACTTTTTGTTAGTGTTGATTTTGGCGCCCCCTGTGGACAAAGCCGTACCTCTGTCCTGTACAAGCTTAAGTGGTGTTTTTTAACAAACAATCTCATCCTGCTTTCTTTAACAGTCAGATCACTCACTTTAAATATATATATATATATAATGTAAACAAAGGCAGCGTGCAGTTAGCCTCTTCGTCTGACACCTACCCCTCAACAGTGGTTTCTGGCATTAAAAATAACTATATAGAAATAATCAGTCTTGTCGCTGATGGACTGGTTTGCTTCTGTAGCTCATATAGAGTCATCAGTATTAATTTCAGTCTGTTTCATAACCAGATAAAAACTCCTCACAGGAGCTTTAACGTTGTTAAAAGGTACATGTATCACCTGATGATGCTGAACCTGGAGGTGACATTGACTTCCACTGATGTTCATTATACGGTCATGAATGAGGTCATATTCTGGCTGTGAATCAAGAAAACTGCTGCTATTAATCATCGCATGTGATGCGAACCATGTGGCATGTTTTGTGTCAGTTTGCATCCTGTAACATAATGAACCACAGAGGATATTAGGTTTATTCTTAGTATCTCTTCGTCTCTGTTTGAATAGGACATCTGGCCCCGCAGAAACAGAAGCACAATAACGTGAGGAAATTGATGCTGTATCAAACATCTCTCTCTCTCAGGGCCGTTTCCAGCGCTCTGGTTCAGCTGTGTGGCATTTGTTTCAAGATTGTGCAAAAGGGCAGCGCTGTTAGAACAAATGGAGCCATGAAAGTGGTGAGCAGGCTCATTATGGGCCTGCGATGATACATAAGATCAATGGTATCAGTTTAAAATAGCGACATGCTATTTCAGAAGGACTCTTGAAGTACTTCTAGTGTCAGCACGAAAGCCATCTTTTAAGAATGTGGACAATTTCTGCTGTCATTGCTGGAAATCCATTGCAAAAAACGTGCTCGCTGCAAACAGCCCTTTGCTGCACATACAAGGCTATTAAATATTAAACCTATCACAGTGTAGTTGCTACTGTTAGTTGACAAATATGTCTTTTATTTCAATCCAAGAGTGTAGCAAATTCAAGATACGAGTACAGACGAGAACATCCCCACCCTTCTGTTACGTTGACAGGACATGAATCCTGACACGCATACTAATTCAGCGCTGCTCGTTTGAATGACGTCTTGCTGCGTTGTGAAGAGAATCAACTGTGACACGAATCAGCAGGTGAAGCCCACTCACTATTTACTCACAGACGCAGGCACCGGGGCAGATAACTATAATGTAGCAATTAATTCTTAATTGTTACAATTGTTCCTCATTAAGGAGGTATTGACCACACTAATAGCCCGCGTCCCGTGGGAGAAACTGCCTCATTTGATGGATTTCTGTTACATTGCAGTGTTTCTATTCCAGTTACACTGTCTCCTCTCAGGCCGTGGATGTTGTCATGGTAATTATCTGCAACATTGTGAAGCAGTTTAGTGTTTTGTGGCCTTGGCTCCGGCTCATCAGTGTTGGCTGTGCAAATATACACAAACACAAGCAGCCAAGCAGCTGTGGCACCATTAATGAGGGAAGAACACAATAATATGTCTGTGCAGGTGCAAGAATATGTGAGTATTTTATTCATTTATTTAAGCTATTCATTCATCCATCAGTCAATGATTTCATTCAGTAAAGTCATACTGTGTAAAAACTGAAATCATTGGGTCTGGTTCACCAGCTGCTCCCCGGCCCTCGCTGGGTAGACTGTTCTGGAAACGTGTGGCAGGGTTACAGGCCGGCTTCAGTTACAGAAACATTTTCACACGGGGATCATCGGCAACTGGCCCCTTCCTTCACCTCGCTCTGTCCCTGTCTGTAGCTGTCGTTTACACTCACATGACATCAGTAGATATTTTGGCTGCTCTTCCAGGTATTCAGGATGAAGTCTGTGTTGTTTTAAAAGTAGTTGTTGTTGGGGCAAGCTAAGACCAGACTGATGTCAGCTTATTCTTCCTCATCTTGAGCCAGATCAGACAAAGTGCTACACTTGATTTGTACCAAGTAGTTATAGAGCTGACCTCGGCCTGCTGAAGTTGTATATTGATTGATTTTACTTATTATGCTTCACTGGCTTTAAAGACTGAACAGCTGCGTTTTTAGCAATGAGAATAACTCACAGTTCTTAAAGTACCGAGACTACAGCCCAGACAATGCTGCCAAATAATGAGTACACATTTATTGGAAAGTTAAGTGCCTCTAATTCTTGGTTTCATTTAGACTATTGGAGTTATAGCTGTGAGCTAAGAGTTTCAGTGATAGAACTGCTTAGTAGCTTTAAAAGATCATCATAGCCTTCCTACACCTTGCAGAATAAAATGTAGAACGGACATTCAACGCTCCGCCATTATTGGGTTAACATATTAAGTCAATGGTGACATTTGGTTAAACACAGGAGATGGACGGAAATCTTATGGATTAAAGTCCTGGGTTCAACCTGTGGGGCCTCCTTGCCAATCACATCACAGGAAGAAAGGATAAATGGGAATTAGACGTATATATACACTCAAAGCTCTTTTACACTACATGTCACATTCACCCTTTTACACACATTCACACTCTGATGGCAGAAGCTGCTATGATCCAATCAGGATCTTTGCACATTCGAGGCTTTGCCTTCGGAAACAACTTGGGGTTTGGTGTCTTGCCCAAGACACTCCGATATGTGACTGTAGCACTCAGGAATCGAACCGCCAACCTTACTATTGAGACGACCGACTCTACCACTGAGCCACAGCCGCCCTGGTAGGTGGAGCAAGTACCTAGTGGCTGAAAAACATTAACCACACACTGGGGCAACAGGGGAGTCAGCCATGCACTGGGGAGAGCATGCTCTGTGAATATGAGCTTGAACTTGAGCTTGAACATTTTTAATGCCAGATTATTGGGAGTGAAGCACCATAAGGGAAGTTCTGCTCACCCTGATCACCCTGAAACAGAGTGACCTGGCTGTAACTCCAGTTCTATGAGTATGTGGGATAGCTTAGTGTAGCCTTATATTGCACTGTATATTTAGTAATGTAAACACACTTACTGTTGGAGGGCGACGCATCCATGATACATGTGTCTAGTGTTGCAGTCAGGGCATTAATAGGTAGTATCAGGTGCTACACTATAAATCAGAAGCACCAAAGGTATCTATGGCAGAAGGCCTGTCATGTTAAATCAATCTTTACATATGTAATTGATGGACTTTGTCATACAGACGACCATTGGTGCCAAAAGTTTGAACAACTGTAATATGTCGGCCTGGTTGTTCTTTCACGTCACGCAGACTGAGAGTTTAAGCTATTTTTAGACCGGGTTGACGTTCCTGTTGTTAGAAATGTCTGGCTGCCGGTAATCCCCGGAGAAACATCGTCACCAGCGCCTGGATAGTCACCTGTTGCGAGTGCGAGTGCTCGTAAATACCGGGAAGGGTGTAGATTCCCCTTTACCGCCGGTGTGTGTGCTGTCGGGTGTCAGCGTATGGCGAGCGTGGGTGGTTTGATAACGCCGAGTAAAGCAGCTGTCTTAAGCAGTTCCTGTGTAATTGTAATCCCTCTGATCAGGCTCTCTGTAAACACCAGATAGTAAACCTAGCCTGGAGCTCGACTCAGTGTTAGACGCACACATGCGCGCTGGTTCTCTTCTTCTGTGTCTCACATACACTTGCTTGCATGCCAGTACAAAGACACCTGGATTAATGTGTGCACACAGACACACAGAGGCACCCTGGTCCTTTGTGGAGCTCTGTCCTTAAAATCACAGGGTTTACTGCTTGAAAAAATGAGTGGCCACTTACTGCACTTGTTTTTGATTGGTCACCATCTGCAGAGCTTAACATGATGACCCTCTCATCCATCCCAAAATTTGCACAGATGGTGCCCCTTGCCCTTTGATGCTTATGACGGAGTACGATTCTTGTTAAAGCCCTCACTCGGGATCAACTCTACTCCATGTATCAGTTTAAATCCTTCAAGTGCGCTGCCTCGGAAAGACAGATGGACAGAACTCTTTGCTGCGTCGCTCTGGGATGTCAGTTTTATATCACCGATGGTCCCAGAAGCTTCTGCTGAGGAACCCTAGCTCCCTCTTCCTTCTTCTTCTCTCAGTCGCTCTCTCTCCGTGTGTAGCACTGAATGGCGTGAGGAAATGTTGGCTAAACTTGCTTTGCCTGTGTAAGGCATTTATAAAAGATACACTGCTACATGTCTGGATGGCCTGGCTGCATAATTCATGTTTTGGTGTAGAGCTAAATCCTACACTCGCTCCCCCCTCTCTCCCTCTCTCTCTCTCTTCTGCACTCCTCAACTGTGTAATGGGTTCTGCGTAGTCATAAAACGCTGGTAGCATCGGCTAATGCCCACACATGCACGCACACTCACACTCACACACTAGCAACCTGAAACAGAGTCAGAACCAGGATTTTGGTGTGGTTCCACATTCATTCTACATGGACACACGAGCAAGAAACATCTCGAGCTGTTAGTTGAAGCTGCAAATAAAGAAGCAAGATCCATCTGCATGTGTCTGAACAGCGTTTGCTGTAGTGAATTAGTGTTAAGTTGGAGAGAGTGTCACTTGAGGTAAGACTAGCGCAGACTACTTGTCTCATGAGGGGGAACGCAGGTTAAACACACACTCATTACCCATAGATTATCATACAAGATGCTTACACAGACAGATGAACAGTCTTGCTTGGACTGCCCAGGCTAATGAACTAAAGATAAAAACATCACAATAGAAACTTTATCCTTCACACGACGCAAGGCCATCAGTCGCTTAAGTGTTTAGCAACAAGACTCCGTCAAAACCTAGTATGTGGCTGACCGCATCAGGTCAATGTGCGCTTTTGTGGGCAATGTGTCACAAGGACTGTCCTAATGAGGACGATGACAACGTGTTTGAAAGCAGGTGCGCGCTGCGGACGTAGGTGAGGACAGCGGAGGAGCAGCGGAGGAGCAGCCACGCCTACTCCCCGAACAAAGTATCCAGAGATTTATGGAGAGTCCCGTCAGTGGACGTCCAATATGCTCCATGATCCGCCATTGTGATGTCACAACTCTCTCTCTCTACGGATCTGAAAGTACCGTCACTCAGTCAGTATGTTACTCAGTCAGTCAGTCAGTCAGTCACATACAGACCCGCGTGTAGGGCTGACCCCGGCGGTCAGCCAAAAATAGGGTTATAAGGCAGTTAGTGCAACTTGTTTGTAACTGATATTCACCGGCCAAATCCCCATGAGGACAAGTGTGCACACATTTAATGATGTATGACACATGTTGGGTTCAGTGGCCCTGCTGATAACATCAAGGTGTGAGCCTCGAAATCAGTCGTTCTCAACCTTTTAGAGTCGCGAGTAATCAAGTTTGTGCTTGGCTAGAGAAGTGGGTCGGACACGCCCAAAATCACCCAGTGCCATGCGCTTTAGACCGTGCGCTGTGCACCGTGTAAATAGGGCTGACTCTCACAAACACACTAAATAAACAAAGGCAAAATATTTCACTGTCAAAGGTTATGTAATGTAAAAAAACCATACCCCATTCTAAAATGTGTTATTTTATATAAACTATGTTTTCTCCACAACCATCTGGCGACCCCCTGAAAATATCTCAGGACCCACTTGGGAAGTTGCGACCCCCAGGTTGAGAACCACTGCTTTAAATGACCAGAAATTAATGAAGTAATCAAATGTAAGATTTTTGCAAAGACATTTTGTCCATAATAGAATTTCCTCTGGCATGCAACCGTCAGATTTATTCAGCTTTTACTGTGTCGACACTAGGCAGCAGAAAGTAAAGGTGTGACTACAGCTTCACTTATCATGTGGACACAGCAAAGCCATGTTCAACATTAGTCTAATGGGTGGTTAAGTGCATCTCTCCTACTCCCACATCACAAATGGCATCAGTTCCTGTAACCATTAAAGTGTCATAGTTATGAAGATTTCAAGTTACAGGTCAGAATAGAACCTGTATTTTGGCTTTGCGCACACTGAATGTGTGTCTTTACATGCACACAAACACACACACACACACACACACACACACACACACACATGCATGCACAGTCTCAAGATGCCCTGAGGCCCCTCGGGCAGATGGACTCCCTTGTCAAGCCCGCCTACACACATTGAAGTGTGCACTGTGATATTTGTTAGACACACACTCCACGCACACACACATTGTACACACAGAGGCACATTTGTGTGAGTCTGTTCTGAGAACCAAGAAAAGCGAGATGACCAGAGGCCGTGACCTCACCATAAACAGCAGGGCGGACATTGTAGTCATTGCTGTCCCGCTGTGACGTGGGTGTTACGTGCTTCAGCTTTGATTCCTTCACAGTGACAGAGCTCAGAACAGGTTGTGTTTTCACAATGCTGGCAGATCCTCTTCAGAGGTTGTGTAGTATTTGGACGGAGTGTGTCAGGATGACTAAATTAGGCCCTCTGTTTTTAATGGGCATCTTCTTTTGGGCACTGAAACTTTCATTCATATAACAAAAGTCATGGGAGTTAGACAGAGACCTGAGCTGCAAACAGGAGAGAGTTGGAGCATGTCCTGCACTCAGTATCTCTGTCTCTCCTAACGCACCCCCACCTGAGATGGACAAAAATCTCCAGCATCTTTCCCAAGAGGAAGCATTACTACCACTGTTGACCACCAGCATCAGTCTTTGTCCCCGTGGATTGGCTCTCCTCTTGTTTCCCATTCGAGTGTTTGGGTACGTGTGTGTGTTCGCTGCAGTGAGCTGGGCACATGATAGTTAACAGCTGGGGCGACTTGGCCGATGTAGAAGGAAATGTTCAGGCAGGGGGAACAGCTGCGAGAGAACAGGATGCGTCCGGTGACAAACCACAAGACTTGGAGAATGTTTTTCGCTTCATAGTCTAAATAGCGGCCAACAATGACAATGATGCAACCTCCCTGTGGATTGTTCTATGAAACATTTAACCTGCGTCCGCTCCATACCTTGGCATCTGCTGCACAAGGGGTCAGCCTGTAAATCTGCACAAACATAATCTCCATTTCTAGTTTAGCCAAACATCTCTAAGTACAGCATGTTTCCATTCAGCAGCTTTCTGGGGCAGATTAACTGCATTTCCGGGTTGTTTTCCGGTCTTTGCTTGAAATCTGCCAATTTCCAATGTTACAGTAAATATAGTTTTGGAAAATGTCTGAAGGATTATCATAATCATTTATGAAAGAGGAGTGTTGTGAAAGACTCGAATGGGTAAATAGAATTAGAGAAAACCTTTTTAAACGACAAAGAGCAAGGGGCAAACGAGCAGGACATCAGGTGTCTGATTGGGTAGCTCTCCTTCGGTCTCCTTAACTTCAGACGGAGCAAAGCCTCTAATAATGACTTTTGCTCTGTAGTCACATTATTTAATCCACTTGAGTTCTTTAAAATCTGAGACAGGATGCAGAACTTGGTCCTCTCCTTCTCTCCTCCTCCTCCTCCTGTGGTTCCCATCACAAAGCAGAACAAATGCCTGGATGTTATCCCAACTTCACACAAGAAAAACAACCAAAAGAATGTGTGTGCGTGCGTAGTATGTGTGTTTGTGTGTGTGTGTGGATTTTGTCCCTCTTAAAATGCATCATCAGGAAACTGAGCCATCAAACACTAATCCCATATTTCTGATGATTCAGATAGCGTTGGCGTTAGCTGTTCCTAAATCTCCTCTCTCTGAATGCCTGCCTTTGAATCCTTTATGTAATCCTGCATCAAGGCCAAGCGAGTTGGGACTCTTGGGTCAATTGGAATTGATGTTGTGTTCATTACTTGTTAATATAGCAGAAGGGGTCGCTATAATACCAACATAATCCCTTTTTTTTTGATGCTGTCTTTTTCTATTTTTGCACTTATGGAGTATTGTAAGGAGCTATTATTAGATCTGTATCCTGTTTATACGGACCAATCGTCTTCTCTCTTCTCTATATTAGAGAGACACAGACAGGGACGTGTTTTTGCATGATAAAGACATAATTAAAACATTGACAAAACATCACATAAAGCTCACATTTAAAATCAGGGGGTTGCATGCAACTCTAAAATACCCAACTACCCGTGTTTACTTCCTGTTTGCTGTGACCTGGTTTTCTTAAAGCAGACTCTGCAACTGCAACTACACCTGCAATTTAGCTCTATTATTAATCTGAGAGGACATGTGGAAGGTTCCCTGTAAATCTTAACACAATAACAACTAAATAATTATAAGAAGAACTATTTTTTCAAACATATTTCCTGTCATGTTTAAGGGCGGGACAAAGACGACAAACAACTGGATAAATAGATTCAGTGTTTTAATGTGGGCTGTTCTTCCGCCAGACTTCATAAAGTCAGGGTCCATTACATCCTATAGAGGTTATTGAGAGTTTAATTGGTGCTTATTAGTGGTTCATCAAGGGTTTTATTGTTCATCACAATGTTTCTTCATGTGAAAATAAGATAAAATACAATTTTCCAGCCAATTAGCCATGAAATGATGAAAGAATTCAGAGACGAGCAGAAAGAGATTCACACAAACAAAGTTTAAAAAGGTACAATGAGGAACGTGCAACAGAATAATAAGCTATTAAGTAATTAATCTATTAGTGTATTGGAACTGAGAAGTGGTTAGTGCTGTCGCCTCGCAGCTAGAAGGTTCCTGGTTCGAATTCCGGTTCTGCCTTCCTGTGTGGAGTTTGCATGTGAGCGTTCCCTCCGGGTACTTCCTCCCACAGTCCATAGACATGCTCGTTAGGTTCCTTGGTGACTCTAGCAGTGCTCGTAGGTGTGGGTGTGAGCGTGAGAGGTTGTCTGTCTCTATGTGTCAGCCCTGTGATTGACAGGCGATCAGTCCAGGATGTACCCCGCCTCTCGCCCAATGACAGTTGGGATAGGCTGCAGCCCCTCCGTGACCCTGATAAGCGGTATAGACGGATAATGGATAGATGTACTGGAACTCTACTTCATGATTTAAAATCGCAACTTTTATGTATTAAAATAAAAGAAACACAAAATAAAAATTTGTCACAACTGATGTTAAAAAATCATGCATCTTAATGATATGTGAACCTTCTTTCCAAAGTGAAGCATCTCCTCAAACTGTGTGAAACACTTGCAGAACAAATCTGACACAAGTGGCAACATGGCCACTTTCATTGCCCACTTCAACTACAAATATAACCAACTCTCATTCCCGTCCTCGCGGCTGTCTCTCTGTAAAATATTGATCTATAATTAATGATTGCTTTTAAGACTCTGTTGCATTTGTGTTGGCCGCAAACATTAAGTAAAATTTCTGCAGTGCTGTCAGCATTTTGAGGTCACCCTCCTTCTCAGTGCTCCACCTCTTACTCCTGTTCTTTAAAACGGTACACATGCCTTCACTCCTCCTCTCTCCTTCTCCACCCCCTCTCCCTCTGCTACCTTTCCTACTCTGACAAACAGGAAAGGCTGTAAATGTGCAGAACTAAACTGCAAGTGTGTGTGTGTGTGTGTGTGTGTGTGTGTGTGTGTGTGTGTGTGTGTGGTTTGGATGCCCATCTGGGATCTGATCTGGTTGGCAGAGGGCAGAGGAAGATGCTGCCCTCATATCTGCTCTGCCAAGGACTGTGTTCTTGGCGGGAAGGCTTGGATCAAGGAGTGTTTTTTTTTGTGAAGTAATTAATAAAGAGGCTTGTCACAACTTGTGAAGGCTTAGCTAAGCAGTGATATGATCATACAAGGCTCGCAACCATTACATAACTGCACAAAACTGCAACTTTGGTGGTTTAATGTTAATCAGAAGATGCCGAGAGAAAGAGGGGCGCTGCTATATGTTTACAAAGATCATCAAGTTTCAGCTGAGGTGTTATTGAGCGCTGATCCAGGACCTGTTGACCTCACATTAACTTATAGCGATGGATGGAGGTGGAGCGAGCCTGTGCACTTAGTCAGCCGTGCACTGAGACGTCAGTGAGGGCGCTGAGGGCTGCGACAGAACAGAAGGTCAGGGACATTCAGTGTTACAAAAGAGCAAGCAAAAAAAGGTATACTGTTCTCGTTACGTAATATCTATTCAAAATACTCGCTTTACAAAGCATTAAAGGGTTAAAATTATTGATGTAAGAGTATGTGAATATTTGGTTTGTAAACTCTCAGGTCTCTGTGTTCTGACTGAAGATGTGGATCTGATGTAGCAGACGCTCTGGCTGCCGGACTTCCTGATCCAGCAGCTCGGACTCTCCGTCTCTCTCGCTCGGAGCTCACACTGAGTTTGCCTCCTGTTATGCAACTCGCTAGACGACAGGGTTCTGCTGGCAGACTTGTTTTTGTTTTTATTTGGGGTATGTTGAGCAGTTATGGCCACTCCTACCAGGGGGCCGATGAAGGACACATTTGTGACTTGTGCAAACTTTAAAGTGCTTTATACATCAGCGCAGAGCAGCTTTTATGCAGCTATAAACGTAAATTCTCCCTCTCTCTCCTTGTTCAGTAAGGCTGCATACTGTGAGCTTATTTGTTTGTCTTTTAGTAAAGACAGGAGCCAGTTTGAGTCAGTGCATAGATCAATATCTTTCTAGTGTAATACTGTATCCCAAAGTGATTCACAGTGTATGTCTCTCTTTACACCTTGGCTGGGCATTAATTTAAGTCTATATTAGCTGTGTGTATTTGGCATATGCTTTTTTCAGCATGAGGCAACAAATGTGCTGCTCGGAGCCAAGTGCACATCTGCTACCCACTGTCATACCACCGTTAATAAAATACATCATGTAATTTAAAATAACATGTTTGTATCTTGTAGAGCCGCAGTTATCTTTTTATTTTTTAACAAACAATATTTGCAGGTCAAAGAATAGATGTCTGTTAGGCCACTATCTATCGCTGAATGAGGTAACACAATGGTTATTGAGCCTATGGCCGGCTGATGAAGGCCTTTGCATTTGCAATTATATAGTATTATTACAGACTGGGTGTCTGTGGTGACTTTCACGAAAAAAAGAATCACAAGCGGCGCCCAGTTAGTGACGCGTTTTCCATCAGCCAGCAGTGGTTGGTCTGCCAGAGAGGGTAGGCGGAGCTAAGCGGCTGCTTTTCCGGTCCCTGCAAGTGTTGCGAGTAAACAGTAATCTACTATGGCTGAACAAACAAAGAAAAGATGGATGACTACAGATACAACTTCAACAATAAGTGAAAATCCAAAGAAAAGGAAACAAATTTGACGCTCAGATGAAGGCAAACAGTCTAAAAAGGAAGGCGACCGTTGGCGAGGAAAATCAAGAGTTACAACCGGAGCCAAACGTGGATGTCTGGTTATCTGGGACGTATGCGCCTCAATTGCCTTTTATCGCCATAAGGAGCCGCCAAATAGAACGAAACTGAGAACTTCGAGGTTATAACTTTAAGCTGCAAATTACAAAATGTTTTTAATGTGATTATGATGATTTTTAAATCATAGTGTCAGAGCTTTGGTAAACTTTTGCCAATTCATTCATTATCTATACCGCTCATCCTGTTCAGGGTCGCGGCTGGAGCCAATCCCAGCTGTCATCGGTTGAGAGATGGCATACACCCTGGACTGATCACCAGTCAATCACAGGGCTGACACATAGAGACAGACAACCTTTTACGCTCACACTCACAACTACAGGCAATTTTAGAGTCATCAATGAAGCTAGCGAGCATGTCTTTAGACTGTGTGAGGAAGCCGGAGTACCTGGAGGGAACCCACAGGTGCACGGGGAGAACATGCAAACTCCACACAGAAAGGCCCATTATGTCTGAACCAGGAACCTTCTAGCTGTGAGCGACAGCGCTTACCACTGCACCACCGTGAAGCCATAATAAAAACATATTAGGCAATTTTCAAGCATTAAGCATTAAGGTATATATTAGCATACATGTCTACTGTGTTTTAATGCACACATAATTAAGTTCATACGTTACTTCTGTTGCACTGTTAACTGAAGACTGATTTTGGCACACCAGCGATCTAAGCACTGGTGTGATTAGGTCACCAGTTCATGCTCACTTTGTGGAGGAGTCTTCTCTGCGTTAATCGTCTTAGCCATAAAAGAAGACAGATGTTTCCTATTAAAATCAAAGACTTGAGATAAACCGCAGCTCGTAAAACATGCTGTCAGAACACAGACGCGTCCCTCTATCTGTATAACCTTACAGTGTGACAGCGGCATGAATAGAGCACGTATGAAACATACTGTGTTACTCTGCTGCGGATTTGACTTATGATATACCATAAGCTACTTGGTGTCACTTACTGCACATGCTGCGTGATCCTATTACACTTGAACCTCCTCCCACAATGCTTCAGTCTTCCCCATCTCGCAGGCCTAATGATCAGTCAGGAGTATGTGTTTTACAATCCTATTTGCTCTTGTCAGCTGTTAATTGCCATGAAAGGGATCCTTAGCATTAATCCGCCTTAGCAGGAGAGTGTGCTTGATCCCTGTCTGTTGACACGATATCCACGAACGTTTGAATCCATGATAGGATGGAGGCTGTGTACGTGCCAGTATTTCGGCAGATGATTTGTGTGTCTGTGTGTGTGTTTGTTTGCTCTCAACATAATTTACGCACATTTAAAGAAGAGCAAAACATGTATTTTCTGCAGTATCTCTCCGTGGACTCGCTGTGCTTTGAGCTTAAAAAAAGAAGCTACAAAGGAAGCTGACACCGAGTTTGACCCGATAATACGCCAAAAACAAGTTGTGCTTTTTATTACGAGTTTCTTTGTGTCTGTCTCGTACTGTATCCGCTGTCACTCCACCATTCAGAGCAGCTTATTGAATTTTTAATAACAAAGTTAGAATAACTGTACGATTGTGTGTGTGTGTTTGAGTATCAGTAAGTGTGAGACAGAGAGAGTAAGTTTGTCTGCACCCAAATAGTCTCTTCTTATTGATTTTTCTCAGCTTGGCAGATTTTCAAACCAACTCGTGCATTCCAGCAATTCAAGCCTCCATTATAACACGAAAGATAGTTCTCAGGGTAAAAGAGAGGTGAGACAAGGATTGTTTTTTTTTATAAACAACGTTAAATTGAACTTAAAGAGCGAGGGAGGTAAAGTTTCAAGTGTATTTGCATCACCTGAGTGAAGCAGAACAATCAGTAAAGCAGTCATGTACATGTTGGATCCACAAACTCTCTATGTGCAGCTGGACGAAGTTTCATTTTAAATCACAACTCTTGAAGATGACATGTTTCTTTACAAACGGAATAATGTGGGCACATTGTACACAGCAGTTTCATTTGAGTTGACTCTAAAGGCTTGGCTTTTAAATGTGGTCGTAAACAGAGGTGAAGGAGAGGTTGCTAACCAGAAACTAAACAAGTTAGCTTAATGAGCCCTTTTTACACTGCGGTTCTGCCACAGCGCTGTAACAAAGCTCCAACATCATGCAGCCTTTGCCATTTTACATTGGACCAAGCCGCGCCAGTGTAAAGCCGCCCCAGTGTGCGCAAGGTGTAAACAAACAGCGCGTGCTTCAAATACACACAAACGGCGCTGCTCCGCCCTGCCGGCTCTGCTGTTCACACAGACGCCCTGATAGTGTCTGTTTTACCTCTGTTACCTCCGATGCCGGCTCAGAGGCGGAACGACTTCGCCGCACCATTCCGCCTCCGTGCATCTACAGAGAAGACAAAATGTAACAGAGGCGTAATAATCCCGCCTTGATCTGGCAGTGTATAAGGGGCTGTGGAGGTCCTCAAAGATTTATTTCTATAGGGAAAGATTTCATCGTTCTTTCATGTCAGCCATGCTTCATGCAAACACAAATAAATGACAAATTGATGAATCTCTAATGAAATGATTCTGATGAAGGCCTGAAGGATCAGCTGAGGGGTGCTGGTTTGGCTCAGTTGGTAGAGCAGGCCCCCCATGTACAGAGGCTACAGCCCTCGTCACACTGATCGTAAGTTCAATTCCCGGTCTGCCAATCATCTGGTGCATGTCATCCCCTGCTCTCTCCTCCCCACATGTCCTGTCTCTCTTCAGCTGTCCTGAAGGCAAAAGCCAAAAATAGAATCTTTAAAGAAAGAATCTGATCAGTAATTAGGGTTCAAGGTTTGCTGAGACCCAGTCAGCCCGTCAGCTCTTTTTAAACAACAACCACACAGAGTGAGTTGCTGGTTTAGCTCAGTGGGTAGAGCAGGCGGGCCATGTACAGAGGCTACAGTCCTGTCAGAGCGGCCACAGGCGCCACTCCTGCCCTCGGCCCTTTGCTGCATGTCATCCCCCACATATTTCCTGTCCCTCTTCAGCTGTCCTGTCTAATAAAGGCAAAATGGAAAAAGAAAAAAACTATTTTTCTAATGAAATACGTTCATAGAATTATTCCTAGGAAGTTTAACCTTCACTGTTATTCAGAGGAAACAAGTTTGGAGGGTAAAACAATCTGTGATGTTTGAAGTACACTTCTATATGTTAACAGCTAACAGGTGAAGAAGGTTAGACATCACTTTGTTCTGTTCTTGTACAGTGTGAGAGGAAACAGCCGTTTGAAGATGTTAACTGACCATTGTTTTTACATGGTACTGAGTATAATAGCACCACTTTCAGCGCTTAATGCCCTACATGTGCTCATGCAGAGTTCCTGACCCCCTCTGATACCGCTGAGTGCCCCTCCAGCCTTTCTGAAAACAGTAAACTGGGAGCTATGATTCTGTTGGAAAGCTGAGAGTTAATGAAGAGAGCTTCAAGCATCAGAGTAAACCTTTTTCTCCTCAGCGTTACGTTCCACATCTCTACCCCACCCCCACGGCGACACTACACGCAAGCATGCTCATAAACAGATGGCATAGGACATATATCTCTGACTCATCAAGTGGGAGTCGCATGAGCGTGTGCGAGGACTGCTAACCCCGAGGCTGAGGAAGCTGTCAGAATGAGGTAAAACAGGCTCTCTGCAAGGCCACTCTGATGCTGGATCGATACTTTTTCATACGAGAGCTGTACGTGTCTATCATCGGGTTCGACGCTGACAGTTTCATCACGCTCATCTCTGCAGGATTACATTCGCTCTCCCCCCACCTGCTCATCGGCTTCCTGTGCAACACACTTAAACACGAACACCAAAGCGGGCAAGCAAAGCTCTGATGAAGGGAATTATACTGCACAGTCTGCAGGAGCCTTAAAGATCAGCTCCATGCGCCTTAATATATCCCAGGATCTAAAACACTAACATTTTCTATAGGCTTTATTTTAGTCAATAAATTAGTTACAGTTCTTTTGCTTTAATGTTGTATTTGAGTGTCCATGCTGAACTAATGGCCTCTGCAAGGAGAGCACGGCCAGAGCCACAACCATGTTGTATTGCTGTGAGTAATTACCGGCATTAGTGGAAATTGTTCCCCGTGCTCTTTTATGCATCATGCTGTCTTTACACTAATGGAGCTAGACTATGACCTAAGTTATAATATACAGTAATGGAGCATGCACACATTGATTGTAGATGCTGTATTTTCGGTTCGCTACACTTTAATGGCACTATTTTCTGCAGTGGAGTTTTCTGCTTCGGAGTGATCTGATTAGAATAACTAGTAAACTGCAGATAGCAATAACTGTCTTGATAATGTAAGGCTAAGTTATCACATCAGACGATAGAGCCCCTGTTTATAACCGAAAGGCAAAGGAAGAAAGAACAAGAGGGAGCGAGACAAAGAGAGAGAGAGAAACAGAGGAGGACAAACAATGAGCTCAGAGGGATGAAAGAGCATGCATAACATTTAAAAAAAAAAAACGCAAGCTCATTCGCGTTTCAAAGAAAAACCTCAAGTTCAACTCGCCTCACTTTCCCCGCCGCTGCCTGCAAGGTGACTTACAAGCAAAATATTCTTTCAGGAGACGGAGCCACGCCGAAGCGGAAGGCATCCCAGAAGACAATGTGCTAGATTCTGCTCCGTGTAAAAACCACATTGAGGCCAGGGCTATTTTTGAAACTCAAACCTCAGGCTGCAGACCCGCTTCTGTGCTTAATTCTGATTCTAATTTGGTGAGTGTGCTATTCGTCAAGTCATGATGAATGCGTTCCTCCCTCCTGATGGATACGAGCCATGACTCGAGTAAATCGTGCGGATTGCACCTCGTATAGGGGGAGTGTGGTTCATTTCTCTGCGCCTGGCAGTGCTTCAGTTGATTACATATGTCCTTGAACCCCATTTGAACATGAGGTAGGCGGCGTTTTTGAGCCAGGGTGTCACTTAAGATGGTGCTGCATTAGAACTGCTTTCCTTTCCTGTAGACGCATCCTCACTTAAACATATGGTATCCACAAGGGCAGCGCATCCACCAGACTGTTGCCATAAAACCTGAGCATGCCCTGTCATTCATAAAGGCCCTTAAATAGATGAGCAACTAACCGAAGCAAGATACATCCCTCCCCCCCTCCTCCTATTTGTACCCATCCTACTTACTGTGAGATTTATTCCTGTCAGAGGGGCAAGGACATCCATTGCAGCCTGCCGAAGGTCCAGTGTGGCGACTCTGGAGCCTGTAGATCACTGACTATCATGAACCTGAGTGACAGCTCACTCCGAGTGGCCGCTCTGATAGAGAGTGAGGTCCCAGGCCCGGCTGTGTCGTTCATCATGCATCCTCTCAATCCCGATATGCGCTCTTCATCAAGGCTGCGGGCAAGGATGGAGGAGACAGGCCGTAAAAGATGGTGCCCACCCCCTCCTCTGTTCGTCCTCTTAGACCCACAGTCAGTCATTTTTATTGCGCGGGATGAGCAGGCAGTTAGCTGGCTCATTAATAAAACGGCGGGCTGGTATTAGACGTCTGTGGAGGTTCTCAGGAGTCTGCATCTTTCGCACGACACATTTCTACCTCAGCTATGAGCTCTGTTCAAACACGAGCAGACAGGATAGTGTCTTCTGCCGACAAGACATACCTTTAAGTCTTTGTTAAAGGAAACAGAAGCTGATCAGGCAACAGGGAAATGTCAGGACATCACCTGTAGAAGGACAGTTTGAATACCTCACTTATTTCTCCGAGGGCGGTTTAAATGTATTATAAAAGCTCGTCTCAGTTTCTGCTGCATCACGTTCAGCAGCAGCTCCTCTGTGCCTCGGGAGCAGAGAGCGGGCTCACGTTCCTGGAAGGAAACTTAGCCCTCCGCTCTGTCATTCCAAAGCACCATTAAAGTTTCAGCAGTGCTGAGGTTTGCTTGGCTAGGGGCTGCGATGGATACTGTCTGTGGGCTTTTCAGGACCTTCTGCCTGTGAGGAGGTGTTAGTGTAACAGGTTATCCCGGAGTCTGAAGGAGGCACTCAGAGACTGATAAGTCCTGCAGGAGAAGCGGCATGTGGTGATTAATTGCACCGGGTGTGGGAGCTCTGATTATTTGCTTCCTGTGAGTGTGTGTGTGCTTTATGGGGTAAACACACAAGGGAGGCCTAAAGTATACGGACCTGCTCTTTCCGGCATTTGAGAATTTATGATTTGATCTTTCCAAAGAACTTGTGGCCCAGTTTAAAGCCCTGCTAAAGTGCTAGTTTTAAAAGACAGCTAAGAAAGCTAGGTCTCTGATTCAAGGCCAGTCTAACCAGTTGATCTAACACCTCTGTAGTTCTCTATTGTAAAGAATTTGAAAGTTTTAGGACAGCTGTTCTTGTTTGTTTCTGTTGGTTTCAGTTGTAAAATCCTGTGCAAAGACTAATAACTCTTAAGGCGGTCCTATTTATCCAACCAGGTGTAGGGAGTGTCTCTGATTTAGCGTGAGTCGGTCATCTTTTGTACCACCTAAACAGATCTAAATAATATTACTGCTCTGGCTTTGAGGCTCTTTCTATGTCTCACCAAATTCATTTTTGTTCTTAGTAGCAAAGCAGTGTCCTGTTTTGTTAAATGTCAATGTGTAGTGTATACTTGCAACAAAATAAGATAAAACTTAATTAATCCCGAAGGAAATTATAGAGCCAGACAGCTCCAAAAATACAATACAAATTAGGGAAATGCAAAACAAGATGAGGTCAAAACCTCGTATGTGGCTGACCGCATCAGGTCAATGTTGGCCTTAGATGATCAATCATTGCGATGTCGCAAGTCTCTCTCTACGGCTCTGAAAGTATCATCACTCGCTCACTCACTCACTCACTAGCTCACAGACCAAAGTATAGGGTTGACCCCGGCGTTCAGCCAAAAACAACTCAAATGACGAGGAGGAGCGACTCTAGTAGGCTGCCGCCCGGGACAGCCCCAGAAGAGACGCCGAAATGCTTTTAATGCTAGAAGTCTGCTACCTTAGGTTGTTCAACTGTAGATCATTATGCCTCCATAGACAATCTTTTTTTATTTAAGATTTTGGTCGCACTCTCTCTATATAGCACTTTGGACTTCGAGCAGTGGAGGGAGGTGATGAATCCAAACACTGTCCTCGGTGCAAATGTGACAATCTACCTTTAGCAGACGCGTTTGTCCAAAGCGACGTACATCTGAGAGCTGAAAAAGAGGAAAGTGATTATATTAAAGAGTTATGTTCACTTTCATGCAGCAGGTATTGCTCCCGATTCGATCAATTGGAGCGCCGTAAACCACTGCTGCAGTTATATTGGTCATTGGCAACTTGCCCTCAGCTGCCTGCCCTCCATCAGCAAACATGGCGTATTGTAATGTCCTACGAAAAGAAGCCATTCAGACATTAGGTTATTAAACTGCAGCACAGTTTGCTGAAATGAAATACAATTAATGTTTATGTGTGTGAAACAGATTTTAGAATGAGATTAAAGTTACAGCCATCTATCAGCACTAAATGCTTTTGGCTCCTTTACAGGGAAGCGTGTCAGCTTTATGAATACAGAGCAGAGATGTTCTGTAGTTTGCTGCTGGTGACACTGCACCCACACAGGTCGGATTATTATTCAATAGTCAATATAGCAGTACACTCAAGAAAATTGAGGATTCATTCATATGTTTCCACACAGCCTGGACCTTCGCTTTACATTACCTCGTGTTTAATGTTTGACAGAAATGTGAGTCTCATCACGCGGCGTTTCTTTGTTCGTACAGGACACAATGTTCAGGATCTTTGAATTCTGTCCGTCCTATTAAGAACTAGTTAAAACAATTATAATTGGGAATATAATATAACTAGTCTTTTTTATTTCATGTGTATTTTTGTTTGTGTTTGAGACACAAAGGGAGAGAAACGTGCGTGTGTTGTTTTATCTTATTTTAGTGAAGAACACTCGCTGCACGGTGTGAAAACACAGAACATGGGAGTGAGTGTGTAGGAGTCGCTCTACATAATGTTTTCTTTTATTTCTGGTACTTTAGTGTAGTCTTACCAGGAGTAAAAAGTGAGGCGTTTTTTTAATCCATTCACGTTCCAGCTTTCTGAATAAAACTGGCTGAAGAACTGTGAAAATGTGACTTAATTTTCATAATGCAATTTTTTCTGGTGAGAGTAGTTAAACTGAAAATAATGATGGTCACACAACACGTCATAAAAGAGTGGGGTTTAAGCATTGTGAATGTTCGACAGTGGCAACTAATAAACATCCTCTTTTATAGTCATTTTCATTAAGTGGTAAATGTGTCAGAGAGAGGCATGGCAGTGAAATCCATTAGGAGAAGAAGATGCAATTTATTTGGGGCTGATTCGCTTGTAGCTAATCCATCAACACAGAGAAAATAGGTCAATGATCGAAGCCAAGCAGGGACTGTGCCCAGAAGAGGACAGATGCAATGGATCCAATTCACTCAGATAGAAACACAGGGCTTTTCACAGGATCCCGGAGAGAATTCCTACAGACGCACATGCAGATGATGTTAGAGAGTCTCTCCTTATAGTGAGCATGAAAGCAAAGCTGGCATCTGCAGCGTGACCTGCAGGCCTGTGCATGCCGTTTGCATCTGCTTGCCTGCTCGTAAAGTAAATGGGGTGGATACACGGTGAGGGGTGGGGGGGGGCATTATCACCCACCAGATGACCTCGGTTTCGGCGATGCTGACTGGGTACATACGGTGGCAGACTGCACGCTTGCCTTGCAATCCCACGGCCTCTTAGCAGCCCGGCAATCAACCTCATTCAGGTGCGGCAGCTCATGGGTCCGTGCCTGCGGAAAGCCTGCCATAACACTGATGTTACACAATGAACTGTTTCCTTTTCTTTGTGTTATTTTTCCCTGTTCCTTTTCAGCGACCAAGGAGCCCCCACTGTTTTTGATGTCTTTAATTTAAGTTGTTTATTGACCTTGATGTATTTCCTTCTTCTCCTCCTCTGTCCCTCTCTCCTCCTTCTCTCTCTCTCACTATGTGCGAAGTTATTTACAGCTATTGATGTTGCTAATGTGTCATGTATTTTTTATTTGCCCGTGTTTCTGCCTTGTGATTTTTGCTGTTGTTGTTGTTTTCTTTAATTTCCGTGTGTGGTGATGCTTTCTAACCCCAGTTCATTCTGTTATGGCACCACCGCAGTCCAGGATGACGCTGCCCCAGGTACCCAGGAGTACATTATGTTACGGCAGGACTCCATCCACTCTGCGGATATAAGGAGTAAAGGGTCCCCCTTTCGTGCTAAGTGTCACGAAATCTTCTGCTGCCCGCTGAAGCAAGCCGTCCACAAAGAGAGCACAGAGCCCGAAGGTTTGTTCGCACCCCCTCCTTGTTTTTGATTTGCTGATGCTCCTCGTACCCCCCCCACGCCCACTCCCGTCTTGTTTTCCCCCCTCTCTCATATTCTGTGTGAACTGATAGTTCTCCGCCCCTTCAAACTAACTTCTCTTTCATTCCTGTCCCATTTTTTAGAGAGCATCTGGTGTGTTTCGAGCATGTGTGTGTTTGTGCGAGTGTGTGTTTGACAGTGTAAGACTGAAAGCTTTGGGCATGTTTGCTTGCAGAGAACCCCGTAGGAGGGCATCTCTCCCTGGGCCCCTCTGCTCCCCTCCAGTGTGTTGTGCGTTTGTACGAGTGTGTGTCCGTCTGCACCCCCTTTACGTTGGACTGAGGAGCATAGCATCTGTAGCTCCTGCCCACCCCCTCCCTTCCCCAAACCATTAACTCGGTCATTGCCGCCCTGAGGCTCATGCACAGACCAAAACAAAGTGCAGAAAGAAAAGGGGTTATAGATGGAGGCAGCTGCCGCCCTAATGAGTTCAATGACTCGGCAATTTCAGAGTGTGTGCTTCCACCTCAAGTGGCCTGTTAGAAAAAAAAGGTGAAACTCTTTTATCTTGCTATCCTCAAGACGATGTGAGATTGAAATGTTTCATATTCATGACTAAACAGAGATCTGCTCAGCTGCAGACTGCAAGTCAGCAGTCCCCCCCCTCCCCCTCCTTGTTCCCTGTGCTTCCTTTGCTTCTGCCTGTGGCTCTTGCTTCCTTCCCTCCCTCCCTAATACCTCCCTTCTTTCGCAACCTTGTTCATCTTCTCCCCTGCCTCTTCTTCCTTTTCCTCCTTTAGTGCTTGCAGCAGCATGAGGATATGCCTGCGCACTCTATATGTTAACAGCCTCCGCACAGTCAGGACGTGCAGTAAAGTGAAAAACAAGAACAAAAGCATGCTACCATACCCTGCGCTGTCTGGCACTCAGGCTCTTTGACTGCCTCATCTATCATCTCCCCCTCAATAGAGTGCTAAGATTGTAGAAATTGCTTTCCTTTGCAGACTTCCTGATAGGTAAGATATGAATTATCTCACTATTTCCTGCAATGTGTGGCTTTGTCTCCTGTTGAATCTAAAACAGGGTCATGTTTGGTGTCGTGTTCCTGCGCTCAGATATCAGTTAACCTGTTGAAGGGTGTCTGTGCAGCCGCACTTATCCTTGTGGGGGTAGAGAGATAAAGACGTGGAATACTAGCGGCGGTCTGGCTAGAGAAGTACAGATGTATTATTCAGTTTGGCTGCAGCTCCAGTTGGACGTGACTGAATTTACAAAGGAAGGAGGGGAGACGCTGGCTGTTACGTAAGCTGTTCATAAGGAGGACGTCATTAATGTTGATGTATGATGCAGATGGAGACTGTTTATAGCCTGCTGCGCACATGGTTTCACAGACACACAGGAACACGTAACCTGCAGTACACATTTGTCTGCTTGCACCTGAACACCCCAGGTACTAGATGTGATTTCAGCACAGTCAGGACCTCTGCTTGGTTGTGTGTTCTCCCTACATGGTTAGATTATATTACTTAGAGTTAATGGCAGCTGTTATACTGTGAGGTAAAGATTGTATTCATGTTTGTACAGCAGAGATGCTAAAGTGTGCAGGCTGCAGGCGCTGACACTATAAAGTGCCCAGAAAGGTACATTACGGTAACCTCTAACGAGGCTTTAATGGAGTCGGTTATCTGCAGTGCCATTTCCTCTGAGTCGTATTCATCCACACTAAAGTCGCAGATACATAAAAGGAGATATTGGTTACACAAGTCACAGGAGACATGCTTGACAGAACAACACATCAGCAGGAGCACTTGGGTTAGGACTGCAGCACCCCAGAGGAGGAGTTCAAATCATATCAGTCCATCCATGCGGGCGAGAACGTATCCTTCTGCTGCTCTGACTACATGATGTGCACATGTTAATGTTTAGAACTTGCACATGTAGAAGGCCGCATTTCAGATAAATGTAACACTTTAACTGATGAGATTATTTCTGTGGAGCTGCAGGGAGCGATAGATCACAGACAGACAGCAGTGCACTTCCTTCCTCCGTCCTCGGGCCTGTATTTGCTGCCTGATGTCCATCAAACACTTTGTTCTCTATCTCAGGCCGTCTTTGGCTCAGTCTGTGTCACCGCCTCTCGATCCCTCTCCAATCACTCTCTCCCCGGCTGCCACTGTTTCTCTGTTTGGCTCTGTGTTCTGTTTCTCCTCAGCAAAAATAAAAGATGGAGCCCGAGGGGACCGATCCGTGTAAATATCCCATCCATAATTCAGACGACTGCGAGACTTTGTGTTTATAGTTCCAGGCTAGGCGCTATACACACAGACAGACAGAGAGATATCCAAGTATGAGGCATGAGCAGGATGTGTATGTTTCATTTATGTTGGATAAACACAAAGATTTCTTGCAGTCTCATATAGTTAAGCCTCATACTGAATCATAACACTCACTTAATTTGAAATATTTCACTTGAACTTGAACGCTCGATCGTGACCGACACAAGAGGAAGTTTTCCTCACGTCAGCTGGATTTAGATTACAGGCAACTACTTAAAAATTTGACTGCATCACAGAAATACAATTTCACAGACTGTCTGCTCTTGATTCCCACAATTGCTCATTTTTACAAAATGATCAGAAGTCACTTATCCTCTCAGCTTTTCACTCTCTAACAAGTATCCTCATCCTCTTTGATTCTCTTCCCCCTCTCACACACACAGACACACTCATCGTCTCTGCGTCTCACACACATCTTCGCTACACTCTTATACTTTAAGTCACCATACCCTCAGTCATGTCAATATTTAAAAGGTTTGAAATAACTGGGACTGTCCCAAGTAAAGCTTGTGATCTGACAGGGTTCATGTTTGATCTGTAAGACTTATAGTTAATACAACATTTCATTTATAGTGGTTTAGATTTATATGACCACAATATACTGGAACTTGCTTGTCATTATATACTGAGCAGTATGAGCTACTTCACGTGGGTATCTTCCAAAGTTTGCCACTACACCATGTTCACATAGTTGTAATTTTCCTCTGACATCAAACTCACTGTGGGAAGCTCAAGCGCTGTTGGACAAGGTTGTTCTTCTGTGTTCCCGATTTCAAGCCATCTAATCGTAGAGAATCTGATAAATCATGAACATTTCACTGCTTCCTGACTGATAAGAAAATGATAAGATAATGTCTCGTAAAAATCAAGGGGGAAATCAGACAATATTTCACTCTAAAACAACATATTTGATATCCCGTACGGTATCGTTTGACAACAGCTAACGATGTTAGCTAGCATTCACGCACTTGCTAGCTAACATCGCACTGCTAGCTAACATAACATTTCTAGGAGGTCTTTTAAAAGACATAAATTAAAGAACACAAAATATTAACATAAATTTAAATTTAATCTGGACCTTTAAAATCCTATTGTGTAACATTATCAAACGGCAATGCTAGCTAGAAAATGGTTGACTGCTAGCATTCGCAGATGCCTCATAGGATGTTCTTTCACCTTGATATATGGCCTGATGCCCCTCCTGAGTTTCCATAATTATCGTCTTTTCGGTTCGTGGTGATAAATATTTGTCAAATTCCTTATATTTATTCGACTTGTAGCCTGGAACGCAGCAGTACTACATTTAAAAAGAAGTTGTGCTTCCCTGACATCAGAGAAAAATGGCTGCTGTGTCAATCAGGTGAAAAGGATGTTAACACAAAAGTGGTTAATTTCACACTAAAAAGATACAAACTGTGGAAGATGCCCACTTAATTTAGTTAACTGAGATGTCTGAAGCCTCATATTAGCCTAAGATAATCCTCAATGTACTTTTTCAGAAAAGATCCCATCACTTACTGTGAAAGCATTTTAAAAATGCATCTGTTAACACTCCTCCACTGTTAACAGTCAGGAGGAATGCTAACAGCAGGCAAAAACCTCCTTAAATGTCCCTATGGTCACTTTACATGCTTTAAAACAGGCTTGTAAAACTGTAAATATATCCTTGAAGGTGTACATGAGTGGTTTAGCATGTGTGTATTTCACATAATGGCTGACCTTTTAGTGATGCATATAATCATTTGTATGGTTGACTTCCAAGCCTCTATCGGCCTCTGTTCATTTCACAGTAGCTTCTTTATATTTGCTTGTAGCTAGTAATCGATCATGATAAACATTGTGCTGCTATAACTTTATGATATTTAGGTTTTTATAGGGTAAAGCTGAGTTTTAACAGTGCACACTAACAGCGAGGAATTGCAGTTACATTTTGAGGAGAAGAGTCCAATATGAAGTTATGTGAACTTTTTATTGGCCTGGATAGAACCTATAACACTGTTTACCGACTGAGAGCTCGAGCAATCTGAAGCCACAGCTCCTGTGTTGCTTAACATTCAGGCCACTATCTGGTCTCTCTCAGCCTTATTGACAAAATAACTCATCTACTGCCCACTCAGCCAAGAAAATGTAAGCACAAGTCCAAGAGTAATGTGTAGCAGTCCCATCCGTTTCCCACACCCGATGTTAAATGCATGGCGGTGATTCACTACAGCGTCGACACATCGCAATTACATTTGAGGGGGGCCGGCGTCGCTCCTTATAACAGAGTATCCCATTGCAGTGTCTCAGCGAGTCCTGCACACTGCTGCAATGTTGACAAGAGACAAACATGCAGCCTGAGGACGCGCTCAGGCTCCAATAACAGCGTGTTTAACTTTTATTCTTTCTGCATGAAAGCAACAACTGTGTTTGTGGAAGGCAAAACATAAATAGACGGTGCATGAATAAATAATGTGTATGATTATGCGATGAGGTGCCTGGAGAGAGAGGGCTGGCAGGAGAGTGTCAATGTCACATCAGCGCTGTCAGTTCTGTTGTGCTTACCTGACCTCTCCTGCTGCCTGGAGGAGTATAAGTGAGCATTCTGCATCATATCAACATAATGACGGGTGCCTTGTCTCATAAGATGGACAGTAGATTTGAACAATAAGCTTTATGAGCTAATAACAGCCGAGAATAAGAGGAATTAAAGCAGTGAGACAAAATCTATGTCAAATAATCCCAGCTGTTTCATGAGCCTAGTTTACACTGGAAATTTAGCTTCAACCTTTCGAGCAGAATGCGACCGTTACAAAATTTGAAAATGAAAAGAGCAGAGCACGTTTCATCGATGTGATACAAAAACTACTGTTGCATGTATGTTCATCCACAAGGGAAAAGAAACAGTTGGCACTAGGGATGTGCATCTGGATTCTTCGGTTAACCGACACTCTTAACGGTTCATAACCGGTTAACCGACACTCTTAACGGTTCATAACCGGTTAACCGACACTCTTAACGGTTAATAACTGGTTAACAGGCACTTAATGATTATAACCGGTTAACCAACACTGGTAACGATTAATAACCGGTTAACCGACACTGGTAACGGTTAATGACTGGTTAACAGACACTTAATGGTTAATAACCAATTAACAGACACTTAACGGTTAATAACCGGTTAACCGACACTCTTAACAGTTAATAACTGGTTAACCGACACTCTTAATGGTTAATAACCAATTAACAGACACTTAACGGTTAATAACCGGTTAACCGACACTCTAAACAGTTAATAACTGGTTAACCGACACTCTAAACGGTTAATAACCAGTTAACAGACACTTAACGGTTAATAACCGGTTAACCGACACTCTTAACGGTTAATAACTGGTTAACCGACACTCTTAACAGTTAATAACTGGTTAACCGACACTCTTAATGGTTAATAATCAATTAACAGACACTTAACGGTTAATAACCGGTTAACCGACACTCTAAACAGTTAATAACTGGTTAACCGACACTCTAAACGGTTAATAACCAGTTAACAGACACTTAACCGTTAATAACCGGTTAACTGACACTCTTTAATACACTGTCCAGTGTCCATTACGCACTGGGGAGTACAGCCATGTGATCCAGCAGCAAAAATAAGTAAATAAACAGCTACAGCCGACTTTTCTTTGATGGTCAGCATGCAGAACTTTAATAAACATAAGATCCTGTCCGGACCTGACGGTGAGTGTCTGGAGTTTTAAATAACTAATGAGTTACGCAGCTGTGCTTCGTGCGTAAATGTTAAGTTTCGTTTCTGATGTCCCAGGAGCAGAGATCTGCAACAAAGCTTAGTTTTTTTGTTTTTAAACCGTTTAACTGCTCGTTTCATTTTGCTCTCCTCTCAGGCTCTGCTCAGCTAACGACAACAAAACATGTGTTTCCTAAATATGTATAAGAACTGGTAGTAACGGTCGGTTAACGGTTAACCAGTTAAAGTGCACATGCCTAGTTGGCACAATTGAGCACGGTCTGTTAATGCCAAGCCCCCAAATTTTGTGATCAGAATTGATTTTTGGAAGCAAAATTTCAGGTTATACAAAAACAATGCAAAAAGTCAACTTGATGCAACTTACAAAACAGAAAAAGACAGGTCAAAAGTGTAAGCATCAGCTCTAGCATTAGCATGAGCTTATCAGGCACAGAAAAGTGTATTGAATTTTTTCACTTCTTCAAGCCCAAAAACAACCAAAGTATCAGCAGAACATGAGGATGCAGTGTGGATTAGCTGTTAGCATTTAGCTAATGCTAGCACAAATGATTTGGGATGTATGTGGAACTGCAACCATGTTTTGCCAGTGGCTATTTGGGGATAAAACTTAGTTGGCACACGGGGCTGACTATATGTACACACAGAGTAACCTTTAGTTGATGGTTAGTGTCAACCCTGATATTAACTCTAAAGAAAATCACACTTTGTTCATACTTCCTTCCTCAAATTCAGGCAGACGTGCTAACAAAGTGTTAATCCCAGGCTTCTCTGGGGCTTAAACTAAAGGCATAAACAAACAGCAGGAGTGGGTGTGTATGACAACGTTAATGAGAAACTTCTCTGGGGAGCGGCAGGGAAGTGAAGCAGAGGAAAGTTGCCAGGCCCATTACATTCCATCATTGTCTATTTAATTAGCACTTCTCTCTTATTCACCTCCTCGTGGCACAATCAGCCACAGCCACACACAATGAAAAAAGAGAGGACAAACAACTGGGACCATTCTGTTGAGGAAAACTGTGAATTGGTTTTTATTATGAATGAAATGCGTGAATGTTGCACTGCTCCAGCGTCATATTGCACATTATCTGCTTTAGCACAACTTTGCATCATTAGCGAGTAGATTGTCAGTTAAGTCAGACGCTTTTGTCATGCATAAAAATGGCACCAAATAATGGCTGGAAGCAGAATTCATTAGTCGACTGATGGGAGGTTTTATCTCAACAGTCCACATCTGCTGAGTCAGACTATATTATATGTAGTATTTCTATAGTGCATAGACTTAATATTTTCTGCAGGTACTCTACAGCAGCTGTAGTATGCTGTTTAATATACGACAGAGACTAAATAAATATGCTGTATTATTGTATTATTCAGTGGACCTCCTGTCTGACTACTGGCCGGCTCTAAATCTGAGTTAAACAGTAGCAATCAGTAGACTAGTCAGGTTATAGCAACTGTGACTCAAGCAGTGTGTACGTTTTCCCCAGAGTAAACAAGCGTTAGGCTATTTAATTGGGGCAATGAGGCAAACTGCTGAGTCGGCAGCGCGGTAATGGGAGTCGAGCAAAGTGGCTCCTGACAGCTGCCAGGATCGAGATTACAGATACACACAATTAGGTGTCACTTATTGGGTGGATAAGACGTTTAGTAGATTGAATATCAGCAGTGGAAACAAAATGTCTCCTGTTTGTCAGTGGTGTAACATATCTGTGGCAATTGTGGCCTTTAAAAACCTGTAGGCCTCCTCATTCCTGTGCATCTCATTAGCAGAGACATAGAGAACAATTGCCTTTGACACATACAGACAGTTGGGGGGTCATCTTGTGTAAAGACCTTTAGATTATAAGAGGGCAACAAGTAACGTGCCCGCCTTCAGGCCGGGGCTAATGGTGGCTAGGATTCATACGGACACCCAATTTCCCCCATCATGTCTCCTGCCAGCCCCAGAGAAGTTTTGGCTTCTCCGAGGAGCCTGACGAAACCCAGACTAAGGACCAGAAAAGTCGCACTGTCCTCCACATATAGAGGATATACTGGGTCATGACGGTAGCATATGTTTGAGAAAAGTTGCTTTGCTTCTAGTCAAGACTGGGGATCAGAATGTTTAAAGCTGTGCCATCTCGCTACAGTTTCTTTCTTCTGCTGCTGTCTCCCTTACTTGATTGTATTTTTGCGTGTTGGACCGGAGACAGAATGTTTGTTTACTTGCTTCTCAGTGGTGGTTGAATGTCTGGAAAGTGTCCAGGGTAGTCCACTGATGCTTTTGCCAATTTAATGCCGACTCACTGATCTGTGTGCAGCACTATTTCCTCCCTTACTTTGTAGCAGCAGCAGCGGCAACTGAAAAAAGCAGCAAAGGCATCCAAGTTGTTTATTTAATCATTACGCTGATGCATTATAATGGGTGTTGACAGTGGTATGTTTTTGTTTTACCCCTGATCTGTTTGCTTACCCCTCACAGCTTAGCACATCAGAGTGACAAGCGTATAAGCTCTAGGCGTGTGTATGTCAGGGTCATAGTTCAAAAAGTCAGACCTCTTACTTTGACTCTTATTTAGGTATTACTTCCAAATAAATCCATGCAAAAATTCAGTGTCAGGAAATATAGATATCAAAGAGGGAGAGCTAATATTTAATGAAAACACTTCATACTTAAATGAAGAGCAGTCTCCTCAAAAATAATATTACATTCCTCCAACCATTTGCGGCCCAGTGTGATCGCTCAAGGTCACTGTAGCTGCATGTGCCAGGAGTGGTGCGTCATAAATAATGCATACTGTTAATGAAATGGTAATTCTTCAACTGTCATAGTGCGCTATCTCTTGCTTCCTCCGCCGGCAGTCGTCTCCCCTTCATCAGCTCCCTGCAGCACGCGTTGCTCGTCCCTACAGCGTACAGCGCTCCCCCATTACCCTCTGCAGGTGTTTGTCAAATGAGCCCTGATGTGAGTAACTCAATTGGCCCGTATGACGTGCCTTTCACCTCCAACAAGCTCCAGCAGAGTGTCGCTCTCCTGTGTTCCTCCTCGTCGTTGTCGATACACACACGCCCTCAGTCGGGTGTCCTGCATCAGTATGCTGTGAACATGAGGCCCGCGAGTCATTATCCTGGACCCAAATCTAATTTTACAGCACGCATACAGGCGACAGAGCGGGACAGGCCGCGCCATTGGAGTGAATAAACAACATTAGAGGTGGTGCATGCGTGTGGCTGTGCTGAACCCCAGCTGTCAGGTGCCGATGAGACACGGCAGAGTGCAGGCTGACATACAGAACACACATGCTCACGCAGGCACACATCTGCAGCTGTGAAAGCAGGCTGCAAAGTGCGCTAAATTCTGCTACTTCTCAGCCGACCATGCATTGTCTGACCGAGGAAACCCAGCCTCCCAAAAGCTTCCTCCAGGCGTCAGTGTCTTCTGCCTCACTGACCTGTCAGGGTCCTTTTCTTTTGTTATAACAGCATCATAAAGCAGCAAACAGCCCCTCAGATTAAAGTACCTTCCTTTAAAATCACATCCATCCTTTTTGTATTGGGAGAATTACCTGGTTGCATGAATCTCATCTGCATTTTGTATTTGTGTTTGTGTGTTTGCGTGTATACTCTGGGACCTACGGCCTTATGGCAGCCATTAGTGTTAGCTCGCAAATCCACTGGCTGGAGAGATAATTAGACATTGCACATCTCATCAGGCCCCGCCAGCATACATTGACAGCTGTGTCTCTTTCCCTCTCTCGCTCTCCTGCCGCCCTCTCTCTCACACACACTTACACACGCAGAGGAAAGATAAACAGATCAAATGGTTAAAGAATACGTGTTCAAAGGGTTATTTTTTTGTGAGCCGGAAAAGCAGCGACGTGTTGTGATAAAACGAGCACGCTTTTAACGTAACGGTGAAAATACTAATATTGGCTCTGCTGGCTGAGTGTGTGTGCGTGAGCAGGAGCGTCAAAGGCCTCAGATGCATGTTCATTGTGATGTAATGGGGAGCAATCAGGCAAACAGGGAGCCAGTCCTCCAGCAGCACTGATGATCACACGTTAACCATCATCACAACAGGCCGGTGTCACGCAGCCTCCCCTCTCTAATCCGAGCCGTCTGACTGCCAAAGCATTTGTTAATATGTCCTAATCTCCTCGTGTTATCTCCTTCCTTGCAAACACACACACACACTGACCCTGGATGTTGGTGCGTATCAGAGGTCATGCCCAGACATTCAGGAATGGACTGTTGTGCAGCCTGTGTTACAAATCAGATCCAGCAGTACTGAGAAAAACATGTTTCTACTTAATAGGAGTGTGTATTTTTACAGGCAGCTACTTTTGTAAACGGTCAGAGCTGCAGATACAGAATACCACAGCAGCTGTGTGCTGGGAACTTAGCCTTAGTAATATGATATTATGCGCTCCAGTCATTTGCACTGATCCTTCAATCGGTAGCAGAGGGCTCAGCGCGATGACTCAATCATGTTAAAGCTTGACCTCTGACTTGCTGCATGCCACAGGAGTTGATCTGGTCAGGGTCTGATAGCAGGAGGCGTCCGCAGAGAACTACACTCGCCGTGTTATTATTTCCTCACTGGTCATTAAAAGAACAACATAAACCTCAGCGAGAATTGCTACTAACATAAGCTCTGTATTTCAAAGGGGCAAATCCATCCAATCTCTTTTTACTGAAACCCTCTTGTTCTGGCTTCTGCAGACAGGCAGGAACTAGCATGCACTTGTTGTTGACTCTAATGGTTGTGCAGAAATAACTCTGCTTAACGATGGCTCTGACAAAAGATTCAGGCAGTTAAGCACGAGGATTGACAGGGAAGAGGTGGATGCTGGTTTGAGAGTTACAGTATCTATGGTTGTATCACGAGCTGGACCAGCAGTAGGGATTAAAAAAATAGAAGAGAAGGGAGGTCTACTTTTTCTCCTCTGCAGGTGAGAGACATGAAGTTGTATTTGCAAACACAACTGTATACAGAGCAACAAATATCTATGCTTGTGACACCATTAACCTATAAGCATCACCTTTCTTCTAAAACATTATAACTAAACTTAATACCAAATTTTAACCTATTAACAGTCCAGTTTGAAGCCGCTACCATGATTGAAAATGTCCTCATAAAGCTTACACACACTCTCATACATACTGCACTTTACATAAACCACCTATATACAGGTGGGACTTGTGAGTCAGGGAATAAATTGTAACAGAGTTAAAGATAGAAGTACCTAAAAATCCATTCTGTCACCGCAACACACACACTCATATGCATACACACGCGCGGCACAGCAGCAAGGAGCCAGCTCCACAGCCTTTGGATTTCTTGGATCCCTCTTCATCCTTTTTGATGGCTTCATAAAGACAGCAGGATTGAAGCGTGCATGAATACTGCACACAGTTCATTTCTATTTAACTGTTCGCAGCCCAAATCACAGAGAAGGATAAATATGAGACGATGCATGGCTTTGGAAAATGTGTGGTTTAAGGAATCAGCTGGCCACAGTGGGAGGTGGACACCTCGAACAGAAGTGGGTCTAGTTTCTTTTCAGTGTGAAATAAATGAGGCAGGATTAAAATAGTACGTGTTTGTGTTTACAGATATCAATAAATCTGTACAACTCTTTTCTCTCAAATATTTAACTTATATTTGAGTTGATTTTTGTACTTCTCTAATTTTGTACTGTATCTTTGGAGTTATCTGGCACTATAATTTCCTTTGGGATTAATAAAGTTCTATCTTATCTTATGTTGATGCATTTTGACATTTTTATGCACCTGGTTTATTTAGCATCCACATACTTTATACAGGTCATGAACGCAGAACTGCTCAGCAGATGACTCTCAGCTGTCAAACATCAGAATGTCTCACCTGCTTTTAAATGCATCATTAAAGCTAACTGGGGGCACTGATGGAGCTCAGCTGGTAGAGCAGGCGCCCCATGATCGTAGGTTCAACTCCTGGTCTGTGACCATTTGGCGCATGTCATCCCCCACTCTCTACTCCCCACATTTCATGTCTATCTTCAGCTGTCCTGTAAATAAAGTCAAAAAATAATCTAAAAAAAGAGCTAACTGTACAAAACAATGTTTTGGAATTAGTGCGTTGTGCGCTGCCGTGCTTGTTGTAAATCAGCTGGATGTGAGGTTCACGTGACACACATAAGCGTTTGCTACTTAATCTTGTCATGCCAAACATCCATGTATTATGTTTAACTTAAAGCCATATGAATTGGATGTTGGAACTAGCTTCCACTTGTAGTCAGGTGCAGTGTTATTGTGGTGAAGCTAAGTTCAGCTGAACGTGAGCGATTCTGCCGTCCTTAATAGGCATACATGAGTGCACATGAGATCCTTAGGTTTGAATGCTCAGACTGTTCTTGTCGGGTTTTTCTAATCATAAAATATTAGCTTGACATTAGCACCTACGTTGGATTTTTGTGTTACAGTGTAAATATCTCATTTTGTAGTTTAATTTGAGTCATTAAAAACTCTGTAAGTGGACACAGCACTGTGTAACAACATGAATCAGGTCTTTAGCTGGTGGCTAGTGTTAATGTCTTCGCATGATGTAATGTGCGCAAAGGGATTAGATATCATTGCTTCATTATGATTTTGCATGTCCAAAGCTCTTCTGTACCAGGGTTGAATTTCACATTACATGCCGACTACAGACCACAGAGAGCTATTACCACTTTAGTGCTGTGTTCTGCCCTACTTTTTCATACCTCAGTAGGGTTCCCTATCAGCTCTGCACAGCTCCTCCCACCTGGTCTGTCCCAAACACTGGCCCTCTACTATCCATTGTCATTATGCGAGCATTGATTTCTCTCCGTGCTGACTCCACTAACAAGCCCGGGGACTGAATGTGAAAAAGTGGGATATGCTGTGTTGGGGAGGAAACATGACCTATTTACCCACCCACTCCCATAAGTTGAGTCATGTCTCCTGTCGTGTCATTTGCAGCTTAGTCGATCGGTTCCAGCCAACACGTCGGGCTTTTAAGTACACTGAAATAATCCATGCCAATCCGAGCCATGCAATCACACTGGCATGTTTACAGTCATTTTGATTTTTTACCTTTGCTGCCAGAGATTTAGCACACATATACAACTATTAACCAATTATTGTAGGAAGAACAATCCTCCCCCGTGCAGCTCCTCTGTTCTCATTTCTGCAGTCAGCCATCGGGAGAGTCACTGCGCCAAACCCCACCAGGGGAACGAAACCCCAAATACCCTCCTGGAGGACAATCATCAGCGGCAGGGGAAATCCAGAGCGTGTGGCCGGACTAAAATGAGCTTCATTAACGCTCACACCCAGCTCGCTGCACTGCACATTTGAACTCGTTGCATAATATTCACAGTTATTCTTGAGGCCAGACAAGGCATGTGATGGGGTTATTCTGAGGACAGGATCTGGATAATGGCGCACGTCAGAGTCTGTTACAAACACTCGGATGAAAGACAAGACAAACACCCAGACAGGAGACTGTTATTCTTCCCCCAAAGTGAGCAGCAAAATGTTTTAATCTGTTTGCGCCTTGTGCACTCGGTTTCTAAATCAAGACAGACACCATGTTAGCTACACTTTTAGCTTCAAGAACAGCAGATTTACAGCTTTCATCATCCTCGTTAGGAAGTGTCCATCACCTAAAAGACAACAATTAGTCCCAAGTTAGCAACTCTTAAAAAAGCAGTAAGCGTGACCTTGTGCTCTCGTGCCAGTCTCAGCGCTTCCCTTTGTGTCTGCATCAGTAAGTAGACAGTTTAAGCCAGCTGGTGTCTGAGATGATGCCTTTAATCTCACTCCATTCCTCCTTCCTTGATGTGTCATCCTGGAGGGAATATGTAGGACAACATCACTTCACTTACTGTATTCTGGGACTTAGACTGCTCTTGCTAGACGGGGTATAATTAGCGTGGAGTTATTAATACGAACTTTGAGAAAGTCGGAGCTTCTTCGCTTTTTGGCTGCAGCACACTTCCGTGATTTTCTCTTTGATACCAGATGTCCCTCTTCGCCCGTGACGAGGGCCCGTTTCCTGGGCGGCTGGGTGGGCGGTTAACGGAGGAGGGATGACTTGAAAGAGAATAAAAGTGATTTTGTTATTTATGGTCTTTCAGCTCCTAAATGCTGTCTCTCTCTGTAGCTTTCCCACTGTGGGGGAAACTGCCAAAGGGGGCCTCCATTGACTCACCATGTATGATTTACACATGTGACTGCTCAGTCCTCCATTTTGGCAGGGGATCATCTCCTGCACTCGATTTCCTCCTCCGGCTACCTCCTGTTGTGATGCTGGCGATGATAGATACTGGATGATGTTCTGATAACAGCCATTCAGACTCTATTAGATTTTGTAGCATGTGTGCGCATGCGTGTGTCTATTATGTTTGTATGTGTGTGCTGGTTGAATTATCTGTATACACAGAGCATGTGTGTATACATCCTTATCTGCGCTCTGCCTCCGATGGAAGAGTAATGTGGCATTAGAGTCTGTGCTGTAGCTAACCTAGAAAGCGCATCATGTGCACCAGGCTGATTGTCTACAGTACATTATGTACTAAATGACATCATTGTAAGCCTCAGACTCTGCCTCTAGAAGCTAAACTGCTTCCATACAACCTGAACTGAAACCTGTTTATTGAATCAACCTCATAATGTTGCTTCAGGTGTGTTAGACCTGCTGCTGCATTCACACTGTCTGCACCTCTCCGCTAAGCAATCAGTCACAGGGGCTTTTAGCCACCTTCCTCCAGCTTACGACAACACTGGTTATGATTCACCCACAGTCCCCCGGGGGTCCTCACTACTGCAGGGTCATGCGATTGGTAGACACGACGACATACGCAGATATTACATTTCAATTTCCATTAGTGGCGCAAACAAAAAGGTAGCCTGCTGACTTCATCTCATTGATGTTTTATAACCGATCCTGAGTGTTCAATAAAGCGGCCTCTTTTTTACACTCCTGCTCAGGGACAAAGAGGACATTTAAGTCTTTGGACTGGGCCTTTTTAGTAAACTAACCCAGTCTTTTATTTGAATTTAAATTAAATATAAGGGTCAGCTGGTTGGAGGACGAGAGAAACGCGGAGCCTCTGCGGCCTGTAGTTTTTACACTCTGCGATGTGTCGAGGTAATGAGAGCACATCGCAGCTCCAGCATTAGTCATTCAGAGCCGGCTGCTGCAACTCTTTGGCCATTTCACACGCCGTTTGGTGCCTCTGATTGGGATTTTCTCCACGTCATTACGGCCTTTCACAAACACACACACACAAACAGCATAGAGGGCGTAGCATGTGGAAGCCTTCAGTATGCTTCCCTGCTAAAATATGTACTTCACATACAGTTAAATATAGAATTGACAGCTGGTGGAGTCAAGCTTGTGTTGCCATATTTACAAGTGTATTTGCTGTGTTTGAATGTGATTTTTGTTAAAGACATGAGGTCCCAGAGGAACAGCTGCCTGTGAATCTTTGTTTTCTAATCTGCAGTACAAGTTAAAGAGAGCATATACAAACTAGGTAAAGTCTCCTGTTGTGATTTTGATTATTTAAATCAGTTTAAAGTGAAGATAACTGGTAAGTCTCTATCTATCGCCAAATAAGGTCACACAATGGTGATTGGCCGGCTGATGAAAGCCTTTGCATTTGCAGTATTACAGACTGGGTGTCTGTGGCGACTTTCGTGGAAAAAATCACAAGCGGCGCCCAGTTAGTGACGCGTTTTCCATCAGCCAGCAGTGTTTGGTCTGCCAGAGAGGGTAGGCGGAGCTAAGCGGCTGCACTTACGGTTACTGTAAGTGTTGCGAGTAAACAGTAATCTACTATGGCTGAACAAACAAAGAAAAGATCGATGACTACAGATACAACTTCACAAATAAGTGAAAATCCAAAGAAAAAGAAACACATTCGACGCTCAGATGAAGGCAAACAGTCTGAAAAGGAAAGCGACCGTCATTGAGGAAAATCAAGAGTTACAACCGGAGCCAACCGGGAACGTCACACATGCAACACTGTCTGGATTATATCTGGGAAGTGTGCTCCAGCAATTACCGCTTATCGCCAAAGAGAACGGAACTGAAATTTTTTGAGATTACCTCTTTGAAGTGTAAAATTTCATGTCATGAACTTACCTTATAAATACAGGGGTAAAAAATGATGAGTACAGCACTCGGTGGAGAGCAGACACATGAACAAATATGTCATTATGTCCTTGTGCTTGGAGTGTCCCTATAATTCTAGTTAGTAGTTTAAATGCCGTATTCTCATAGTAAAATAGCGGCAAGAATACTGATGTCATCTATTGTGCACAGTGCTGAGGCACACATGAATGAAGAGTAATTATAATGTCCCTCGCTAAGATGATTATAATTGTTCTTCCACTTTACTACTCTTGCATTTAGCTGTGAAGGACCAGAAATTTCAACATTTAAAGGTTGAATTGTATCCAGCCGCGCACCTCGTCGTCTATTTCTATCATTATCGAGCCAACAGTGACAAAGACGCTGGCAGATGCTCAACTCCTGCAATTGTTTCACTGCCATATTTAGCTGTTATTGATGTACAAAATAGAGCCGCGTTCCTTTCACGCGGGTAGTAAAAATAACCACAGTGATTCTGTGTGTGTGTGTGTGTGAGAGAGAGAAAATATGGCAGCGCTGATCAGTAGACAAAGACTTTGAAGCCAGTTGTTATACAAAAGGTGAGAGGTGAGATGACAAATGCCAGGCATTCTGTCGGCTCCTAATTAGTTTCAGAGTTTTAAAGTGAGGTGGAGATGAAACTGGTGGTTTAATGAGGAGCAGGCTGGCACACGGCTAACCTATCTTCTTAATGACAGAGTGTTGATGTTAGAAATGTGTGTTTTATGGTGTTTTCAAAGCAGCTGAAACGTACCGTAGTAAGAAATGACAATTACCTCAACTTTCTGGCACTTTTAGACAAATTACAGAATAATAAAGCTTGATTGATAACCTGAAGTAAATGTATCTAAGAGGCTGCAGCACTGTTCCCGTGGTGGAGATGTGGGCGCTTCCCCTACACTCATCCTGCATGCTTTTTGTCCCAAAGGTGGACATCATCCCAATTTACCTGCTGGCAGTTTCACTCTACCTGCCTCCTTGCTTTCATGTCTGAACACGGCCCTCAGGTTCCACAGGGGGAGAGATAGATCACACAATCATTGCCATGAGTCTACCAGCCAGCGAGCCAGGCAGTCAGCCATGACTGTTTTCTACCTCCCCTCCACCTCCTCCTCTACTGGAACCTTGAGTGACTGATGCTTTCTTCTTCTGTAATATCCAACCCCCATTCTCATCCGCACACTCCTTCTTTCGCACACACCCTCCCTTACGTATGTGCAGTCTCCATGGTAACGCATGGTATCACTATGGCACTGGTGGCCTAGCATGCTGCAGGCTGCTGTTGTAGTGGATTTACTGTACCAGCGTGTGCAGCGAGCAGACAGGCTGCAGAGTGCTGCCAAAGGGCTGGAGCAGGAGCACTGTGAGCTTATCAGAGATCATTCTGTGATAATGTTACACTTTATTCCCTTAATCTGCATCAAGAGGTTCAAAAAAATCCTACCACAGCAAATGTTATGAGAAGATAGTAATTTATTCAGGCATCAAAGATCTCCATATAATCGGGGGCACAATCCTAGTGTGTACCTTTGTCCTCTATTACACACCAGGAGCAAGGTTAGCCTCCTCATTTACTCTGTGTTTGCCCTTGGAGGCCACTTTTTCCCTGTGAATTTAAAAATTCATTAAAGCCTGGGTGTTATCATGATAGCTCGGGGTTATTAATAAGACGAGATAGCTTTAATAGTTTGGTTATATTTAATAATACAAAGGTCAACGCCGTGCTCAACCTTGGCAGCACACAGGCCCGTCTTCCACTTTATTTTTACTCTGGAGTTCTGCTCTCTAGTGGCCACAGGGGGTAACAGCAGCAGGGTGCTGGGACACATGTGGGGTCTGTGTAAAACCATGCGGCCCTAGCTTGGTTAGGTGTTTACAGAATGCGGACTTTATGCTGCTTATTGTCGGGAAATGTTTGAAAAGTTTGCAGTGTGAGGAAGAGTAAATGCGGATTTTTACACACCAATGATTTCTTATAGTACACTTTTCTTTTCCGTTTTGGCTCTTGAACGTCTTTAAGCATTAAAGTCTGCTCTCTTGAGCTGTTAATAAACACATTTTACTACATAGCAAAGCAAAATAAGTTAGCATGTGTGCTGTAAGGTTATAATGGCATTACGATGGAAGGCAGCGGGACTGTACATGTCAGCTTTCCTCAACTGTTTTCTCACTTTCTCACTGTATGTGTGTGTGTGTGTGTGTGTGTGTGTGTGTGTGTGTGTGTGTGTGTGTGTGTGTGTGTGTGTGTGTTGAGTGTGAATTCACAGTGAAGGTGCCCGCGGGAGGCCACAGAAGACAAGCATTCTGGGGCACTACAGTAATTAATGTACCCATGGCACAACGCTACACAAGCAACCTAAGCACACACACACACACACACACACACACACACACACACACACACACACACACACACACACACACACACACACACAACACAGACACAGAGGCAGTTTCTATGAGTGTGTGTGTGGCTGACCTTGTGTCTAACTCGCTTGTCTTATTTACAGTGTCCGTAGTTGTAGGTTACAGAGGTCACTCGTGTCTGTGCTTGTTGGGACTGGAACATTTTTTAGCATTTGGATAAAACCAGAGGCTGGTGCGTCATGTCTCATCGTCTAGGTTTGATTTTATGATAATGCAATGCTTCTCATCAGCCAGCTTTCACTTGCAAATGAGCACATTTTTAGTGCGGTGTTGACTTCAAATGCTTCAAATATAGCTGAAGTCTACTTTTTTCTTTCAAAACAATAAAAAGACAAAAGAGGGCTTGAGCTATATTTTCTTCAGAGACGCCAGAAAACAAATGGTACTGTAGAAATTAGAAGAAAATATAGCTGCAGTCTACTTCTGTCTTTAAAAACGACAGGAGCACAGAGGACTACAGCTATATTTGACTTTTTTAAAGTCTGCTGTAGACTTCAAATGCGTCAAATATAACTATAGTCCACTTTTGTCGCTTTTAAAAAGACAAGAGGACCATATCTTCTTCAGAGACGTCCGAATATAAGTGACACTGAAGAAATTAGAATAAAACAAATCTATATTTTAATACCTTCTGATCTATTTAAAACACGCCTCTGTCCTTATCACACCTCGTCCACTTGTTCCATTCTGTGCTATTTTTGTATTACCCATCATAGCTTGGCCACTTCTCAGTAAAACAGCAGGATGGACATTATCAGGTCTGTACACATTTGCACTTTCTTTGTATCATCTCAGGTGTTTGATTAGTGTTGCTGTAGTACAATGCAGCGTGTGACTCTCACCACCTCTCTGTGTCCTCCTAAGTGTCAGTGATAAACCAGGCCATCCTCCTGAAGGGCCGCAGTGTCTGTTTGACTGATGGCCCAGGTTTATCAGGACTGGGATGACTGAAGCAAAGACCGGGGATCTGTTTCTGGTGGTGCAGAGATCTGTCTGTGTGTGTTTGCTCAGGGCGGAATTAGAGGTATCTGGTGGTGCCAGGCACGGAGACTGATGCTGCAGACGGAATCGGGTTGTAAAGAGGTCTATTAAGCATTAGTCTATTCCAGAGTGCAGTAGTAACATATAGCTGAGAGTAAGACTACAGTATGCTTAGAATAAAGTGGGATTTATAAATTATTGCTTTGCTGTTGCAGGAAAGGTCTCATTTTAAAAGCTGCTGCATTAGGAAATGACTGTGACTGAAACCTTAGGCTATAAGAGACACAGTAATATACAGCATGATTGGACATCTACTCTGAAAAGTATGGTAGTAAGATCTTTAGATTCATTTTTCTAATACAAGCTATCCATGTTTAGCCTTCAAGAAGTTCTTCAGACATCTAAGTAACAGTTACAGATTAAGCAAGTCAAAGTTAAGTGCTAGACATCATTCTAATGCTAGTGTTACACATAATTTAACAATGGTTATCTCTAGCCTTCTTAAAAATGAGCTAACCTAGCTGTTATTACTCACATTAAAATGAGCTAATCTAGCCGTCTTTACTAACATTAAAATTAGCTAACCTAGCCGTGATTACTCACATTAAAATGAGCTAATCTAGCCGTCTTTACTAACATTAAAATTAGCTAACCTAGCCGTGATTACTCACATTAAAATGAGCTAACCTTGCCGTCTTTACTCACAGTAAAATGAGCTAACCTAGCTGTTATCACTCACAGTAAAATAAGCTAACCTAGCTGTTACTCACAATAAAATGAGCTAACCTAGCTGTTATCACTCACAATAAAATGAGCTAACCTAGCTGTTATACTCACATTAAAATGAGCTAATCTAGCCGTCTTTACTAACATTAAAATTAGCTAACCTAGCCGTGAATACTCACATTAAAATGAGCTTACCTAGCTGTTTTTACTCACAGTAAAATGAGCTAATCTAGCCGTCTTTACTAACATTAAAATTAGCTAACCTAGCCGTGAATACTCACATTAAAATGAGCTTACCTAGCTGTTTTTACTCACAGTAAAATGAGCTAATCTAGCCGTCTTTACTAACATTAAAATTAGCTAACCTAGTTGTTTTTACTCACATTAAAATGAGCTAACCTAGCTGTTATCACTCACAGTAAAATGAGCTAACCTAGCTGTTATCACTCACAGTAAAATGAGCTAACCTAGCTGTTATTACTCACAGTAAAATGAGCTAACCTAGCTGTTATTACTCACAGTAAAATGAGCTAACCTAGCTGTTATTACTCACATTAAAATGAGCTAATCTAGCCGTCTTTACTAACATTAAAATTAGCTAACCTAGCCGTGATTACTCACATTAAAATGAGCTTACCTAGCTGTTTTTACTCACAGTAAAATGAGCTAATCTAGCCGTCTTTACTAACATTAAAATTAGCTAACCTAGCCGTCTTTACTCACATGAAAATGAACTAACCTAGTTGTTATCACTCACAGTAAAATGAGCTAACCTAGCTGTTACTCACAGTAAAATGAGCTAACCTAGCTGTTATCACTCACAGTAAAATGAGCTAACCTAGCTGTTACTCACAGTAAAATGAGCTAACCTAGCTGTTATCACTCACAGTAAATGGAAACAATGATGGTGAACTAAGACAAGTTGACCCGGACCGCAGGAATAAACTCAGCACCTGATTAAAGTTGTCTGTCTCGTCAGTGTCAGAGTCTGTTGACATTTTCTTTTCCATTTACTGTCTTTAAACACCGCCGTACCCCGTACTTTGTTCTGTTTAATTTTTACTTCATGTGCCATCTTCAGTTTCATCGATCTCTCTGTCGTAGCCTTCAGTTTTTGCATCATTTAACCTTCATCGCTATCTCTCAGCTGTTTGTTCCTTTTCTTTTTTTCCCCTCTGTAAACAGACCGACGTCAAATTTACTGGACTTCTTTTAGCGGATTGATATGATTACAGTTAGTCCACCAGATTGTGTGATTAGCGCCGCATCCCTAGCAACGGTCTGTTCTTTATAACAACGTACTGTTATCGAGAAATAAAAGGCGTAATTAAATATTCAGAATTGATCATAAAAAGTATCAAACAACGCAAGATTACTGATAGAATTAAACATGTTAAAGCACGTATGCTTAGGTTACCACTGGCTACAGGGGAGGAAATTATTTAATCAGGCTTTACAAAGACAATCATTAATAAGTGTTCATTCTTAGACTGCTTTCTCATCCCTGAGAATCTATTGTTGTGTAGCTTGAGCTGAGATCTCCATTTTCCCTTTAGTAAAAACTTTGTGACTTGTGACTCACATTAAAGATCACCCCTGCGGATAAACCTGCTGTTATATATAAAGGTGCCAGCTGTTCTGGAAATAGCAATGATTCTATAAAGCCAAGTTCAACCTTGAAACAACTTTGGCCACCATCTTTTCTTAGATTGTGCGGGGTCAAAGGTTAGACTCCCTCATGCCATTACTGGAAGCCGTTTATGGGGAACATCAATGACAGTAAAATGAAAAACAAATGATTTTATCTCTACGGTGCCTATGTCATTTAAACCACATCCCTTGTAAATCGATATATTGGTAGCCAGCTTCCATGACCGACTGCTCAGCATCTTAGGATATCACCCAACCTCTCAATTAAATATTTATTATTCTTGCAGTGCTGTGGTTTAATTGATTTGATTTATTTTCTGAAGCAGGAAGCTATTTGAAAATCTATAGTATATTGTAAAAATACCATAACTCCACATTGCTTTAAATATAATCTGTGTGCTTTTAATATAAATTTGTACAGCAGGTTTAGAAGGTCAATTTAAAGTTGATTTATAATCTGAACTACAGAGAAAGAAGAGGCTACGTATGTATTATGTAGTCAGTTAGAGAGAAATCCTGGAGTAACTCTGATTCACTATAAACTTTACATTAAATAAAACTTATTTACATATTAAAGCGATCTTTGTCCAGCCCAAGCCCTTGTCCATGAAAGCCCTGAAGCAAGCTTGTGAGCAGCTTGAGGCTGCTTTACTTTTAGAGCCAGTTATGTACACTTATGATTAATACTGGTGTATCGCACATTGGGCAGTGTGGAACTTGTTCGGTGTTGAAAAAGTACATGTTGTACGTGTCAAAACAAATTTCCTTAAGAACATATAATAATAATCTCTTAATCGACCATCTAAAAACAATGCGATTACACCATGATCAATTTACGTTCAGATGCTGTGCATGGTGAGGTACATATTTTATATATTGTGTGCTGAGTTTGGTTTATAGGTTGATTTTCCCTGTTAGGTTGAGCGTGCAGCTCTTTTAGGCTGTCCACTTGCTCCATCTAGTGGTCAGAGCGGTGCACAGTCAGTGCACCGAGAGTACTTACTGTACTGTACTGTAAGGCTCACTAGTACAGTATATTCAATAGCTCATTGTTTAGTCTAGATTACATACAGTTAACTTCTTAAACCACGTCCATAGCGATTCACACACATCATAATCTATTACTCGAAACCCCTTATATAACTGTACTGATATGAAATAGGTCAGTATGAGCAAACAAAGAGACGACACTTCAAGCATTGTGTTGACCGTATTATGTGCAGTGAAGTTCATGTCTAATTAGGTCAATGCCAGTATTCTCCAACAACCTCTAAACTGTACACTTTGAGAGAACAGAGCGAACAGACAATTGTCCTTGTAAAAACACTTTGCTTAATGCATGTTGTCTCGGTTGATTGTACATCGATATTTTTCAGTCGAAAGTGGACAGGCCTGTATAACCGGTTTACTCAACGCATTATCGGATCGTTTTACATCATTTTTTGTAACATGAGAGCAAAGTCTTCTCTGCCCCAAGAAGGAAGTACAATCTCAGGCTGCATTTTCGATCACTTCTCTCCAATCCGGCCCCTCCGCGCGCGGCAGCAGCACAGCGAACACGCGCCCGTGTTTGCCGGATCAAGCAGACCTCTAAATGAATGTTTAATGAGCATTTTAGGAGTCATAATGGCATGTCGCTAATGTCCTGTAATGATCTTCCTGTTGATGGCCACGCCTCGATGCCTGCTTTTTCTTCAACAACGCCTCTGACAGTTTGTCTGACAATGGTTTGAACTTTACTCGACTGTGCTTCACTTCAGTACACAAGGACTGCAAGAATCCAAGTCTGCGTTTTGGCTTCGCTGTAGACAATCATGACTTTCCCCCTGAGAAAATCGGTTTCAGGTAGGCTCAAGTTCTGGGATTTTTCAATTAAATTTTTTTTTAAATCTAAAAAAATGTTTTTTTTAAGTGTTATCTTATGTTAAATGTTTTTGGCTTCAAGTTACACCAATACAGTAATGGTGGAGCAGTTTTATTCTTCTGATTAGTGTTTTTTTTCTCGGAACTCTGCTGTAGTAAATCGCTCTGGAGCTGTCCTTGGTGCTGAAGTAGAGGTGCGTTCAGTGACACACTAGTCGATCACTTTCTATCTGTTTTACAGTTTTAAGTTTTGTCGCTGTTTGTTTAGATTAGAGTCTTTCTATACTGTTTATTTGGACGTTGACATTTTTAGTTGTAATTGTAGCTTTATTAGGCTGTTAATTATATTCATTGTGATTCAATTGGGCGAGAGGTCAGACGTAACAATGCGACGCTTCAAATGTAATCAACGCAACATACTGCCTCCTTAGGTGTGTTAGGCTACCAGTGCGTACTATTAATCGGAGGGGGGGAAATATAATGTACACGACAGTTTATGCTGAGGACAGTAGATGGCACCATTGGTTAGGCTGTAAGCTGTGCTCAATCCAGGCTGGCAGTCAGGTTGCAAATGATACAGAACATAACCTTTGGTCCGGGCTTCATAGTTGGCATTTTACCTGTCGTGGCCTATTATAAAAGTTAAGTGAGGATATAGACGTACGTGCATGAAGGTTATTGTGAAAGTCAAGTTCATTTTAAATACGTGTGAATGAACGATGCCGCGCTGTTTGGGTCTTGATTTCTCACACAAAATAACAGCTTATTGCACTGCTGTATGTTTATCTGAATCACTGCTGACGTCTGTTGATGGATACCAGCAGTTTATCTCTCACAGTCACCTGCAAGAAAACGCATGCAATGACATCAGCAACTAAGTATATTTTTAATTCTTGTAATTATATTTAGCCCACTAAATATCAAGTTAGACCTACATGAAATTCCAGTCGTCTGTGGCCGGCTTGAGCCTTGTGCTAGTTTAAAACATATTTAGTTTATAAAATTCACTGGAGGATTTGTTTCAGGTCTCTACATTTGTTGACTTTATATCGAGTTGAGTCTATTAAAATCAGTAAATCTTGTGTTTTCCCTCTTTCTCTCTTTGTCTTTCCCACTTCCCTATCTACGCCCCTTTCTTTTGATTCGTAACATGAATTATCCACTACGCCGGCCTGTATGGTGATGGTCATTGTCTGTGCACGTTGCCTGGGTTTGTGTCTCACTAGTTAGACTCCCTGTCCTCTCCCTCCTCCTCCTGCTCCCTCTCAGCAGCTCAGCTGAGTGTGTGCTTCGCGCTGGGCTCAGATACTGCAGCCAACAATGAAGCGCCTCCTGCTATCACCTCTCGCTTCCTCCCTTCAACAAAAGAGAGAAAAACAAATGGAATCTCCTTAGAAAAAAATATCCTCTGTGTTGCAGTGTGAGTTTCTTCTCACAACTGCAGCTTCAGACAGGGATTATTAGGGAAACCAGGTAAAGAGCAGTGCAAAGACTCTCTCGGCGTCTGCAAACAGGTGTTTCCATCCTTCAGCTGCGCACTGAGCTTCATTCACGACCGTGTGCCTCACAGAGCACCATGTGCGCGGCCATGTAGTTTGGTGGGATGATGCAAAGGCGCCTACCGAAGCTGGGTTTGTGCGTGTTTGTTGTGATGTCGAGAAAATGTGGAGGAACATGCAACGTGCGGTGGTGAAAGTCTTTGTGCTGCTTCACAGAGGAACGTGTGGTTTTTATTTTGGCTTAAGTTTGACTTTTTTCGGAGGTACCACGGACAGTTCCTGAATAACGGCCGAATTCGTGCAATCATGATTCAGGTGGACATTATCTAACTGGCTTTACCGCACTACTGGGACTATTTTATTGTCTTCTCCTCACTGTCCACCTGGAAAATTCGTTGTTACTTAACGCAGCGTTTTAGGTGCCTTATTGATACCATTGCGCCTGGACCTTTTCCTTCTGAATCCGCTTTTCTGGATTCAAAGGGGGTGATTATTTCCACGTATTTCTGGAAGTTTTTTCCAGAGCGCTGCCAAACTGGCCATGGCTGCAGCGATTGCCAGCTCCCTCATACGGCAGAAAAGGCAGGCGAGGGAGCGGGAGAAATCTAACGCCTGCCGCTGCGTGAGCAGCCCCAGTAAGACCAAAGGAAGCTGTGAAAAACCCAGCCGGCTAAACGTTTTCTCCCGGGTCAAACTCTTTGGCTCCAAGAAGAGGAGAAGGAGACGACCAGGTCTGTTGTGCAATTTCACTAGGCTCTTATCCCCCTCATCCGCACTAACTCTTCATCCATTGTAGGGGGACATTTTAAATGTAATCTAAACAAGATGTAGAATATAAAAGAGCTGCTCTGTCTGTGGAAGATTCACACGATTAATGACTGTGCCAGAGTTAGTGGGAGAATGAGGGGGCTCCCTCGTGAAGTTTGTCCACAGAGAGGTCACCTTTGGCATCTCAGACTGGTCTGAGGAATATATTAAAGTGATGCTTCATCCCTCTCCGTCTACTTACTCAGTCCACACGGGACAGGAGAGCTTATTAAGTCCATTCTGGACTGAAGGTTTTACTGCCACTGAGGAGTCAGTGCTCACTGTTGAGATTAAACTGCATAATCAGTTCATCTCAGGCCACTTAAACTGTCTGTAAGATCAGCATCCAGTATGGACAAATACTATTTTGGGTAGGTTATAACTTTTATTAGTTTTATAATAAATCACTAAAAAGAGAAACACAAGTTGGCAATCAGATTTAATTATTAAATTAATATTTCACCATGATACTGTCCTATAAGTTCTGTGCTGCTGAGGTGTGTCAAACAGGTGCATACTTGGCAGGTAAGAAGTAATAAGTGGCATGTGGGCGTCAGAACTCTAAATAAATGAGTATACTTGTGCATAAGAATCTGTATCATAGGTATGAAGTGTTACTGTATCCCTGGACACGTGAGCCAAGGTCCACGGTGGCTCTTAAAGCCCTCTTATTATTGCAGTGGGAGAAGTGTGTCCCTGTAGCCCAGAGCACCACTTCCCTCAGTAAGATATGATCGGATCAGATATGAAGCCGTGGTCACAACTTGCAATTTCTGAGGCTCAAAGCTCACCTCCTCTCAGCTGTGTCAGCCTGATGTGTGTGAGCTTATGGCTGTGCTCAGCCTTAACACTTTATTGCATTCCTTTGACTTCTCTCATTTCCAACAGTTTTCGTATCTCTGTATATGATGCACCTTGAGGTTATAGGGTGCATAATTACGTAAGAGCATAACTATCCCACAGGTTTTTTTTGCACCTCTCTCACTTCCAATCTCCATTTCTATCCTGTGGAGGAAGCAGTAAGTGCTGAGGAGAAGGCGTCGTCTGCGTGTGGTTTGCACATGGCAAAATCAAAGAACTGGCATCTTGTGTTTCTTCTGTGTTTACAGCACATTTTGTTGTGTGTGTTTGCATGTAAAAATCACATAGCGACAGATCTCAGGCAGGTCGTCAGGCTGCAGTTAAGCATCATGACTTGATAGTGAAATCCAAAAGTTTTAAAAGAAGGTCATTGCAATATTCCCGGGGTGCACACTAGTTTAACCCTCTCTGCTGCGCAAGTAACCTTAGCTGGGCTAGAAATGGCAGCCGTGACAGGCAGGTGAGATGAAAGCATAGATGAAAGGTGTGGTAAACCGCAGTTAAGGACACTCCACCAGGGACAGTAACCAGGGAGTGGAGAGCACTTAGCTCTTATCAGACATTACACTGATGGAACACAGACAGACCGGCTGCCCAGACACTTGAAAAGTAAACGCTCGGCCCTTTAAACTATCGTCTGCTACACTTACTGACACTTGATTTATACGCTGCTACACAGTAGAGTCGCTTTTACCGTTTGATCTAAAAATCTTTTACATTACATTATATTTTATTTTGAAAAATAAAGCTTCACCGTCACCTTAAGAAATGTTGAAATATTGAGCACAATGTTTATCACAAGTGTTAGTATCTGCATGTTAATTTACTGGACTCTATATATTAGACTTTTTTCATCCTACTTTGATTCGACAGTGCACACGCAGTAGATCGTGATGGGAAGCGTAGAGACAGAGAGGGAGGGGGTAACGTGCAACAAATGTCCTCGCCATCTTACACCCAGAAGCCACCACACGCCCTGACAGGCATTATTAAATGTGATACCATTTGCTCTTTTCGCTCTGTGGTGTTACTTCTCTGATGTCAGGCCATAGGGGCTGCTTTTGAGACCCCACTGCGGGTTGTGGACACAGCCACTCTGTTTTAAATCATCAGACATCTTCGAGGAAATCAGTGAACGCAGAGCGTCCTGAATAAATTTGCAACTACCATGACTGAGTGTGAAAACCAATGTGAAAGTATCTTAAAGTGAAGCTCCTCTAATGGCGGCCAGATTCCTCCTCCAAGAGAATTAAACAACACATTGTTCCCTTAAAAAACGTTATTTATTTACCACAAGAAGGCCAGACCTCGGGATCTGAAGAAGCTTCCTCTGACGTGTTTTGGGTGGTGTTTGTCTGACAGACAGGTGTCGCAGCATATCCCAGTCAGCCGCTGTAATTGCTCTTTTTCCTCCCACCTCGGCTCCACTCAGCCGTACTACCCTTTGACTAAATTGGATTTTGTGGCTCCAGTAATTTCCAAATTAGCAGCAAACACTTAACTGAAATGGAAGCTTTAAAATGTCCCTTTAGGAGGCTACAGGTTGCTACATTTATGTTTTGCTCTGTGGTTTCACTCCTGCGTCTTCCTGTCTCCGTCTCCCCTCTGCTCCCACAGAGCCCCAGCTGAAGGGGATCGTGACGAAGCTGTACAGTCGACAAGGTTTCCACCTGCAGCTGCAGGCAGATGGAACCATTGACGGAACGAAGGAGGAGGACAATGGTTACAGTAAGTGTCTACAGAATGTACATATCGCTTTGCTGGTCAACTATTTACTTTGTTTCAATGCCACAGACAGGAGTGCATTACATACATACAGTACATAAGGGTTGTAAGTCACAAGTTTCATCATGATATGATTCTATATCAATTCTTTGGGCAACAATATGATATTGGTTTATATCACCCAGTCTTCTATGATAACACTTCTAGGGACGTCCCGAACAGCTTTTTTGGCCCCTGAACCCAATCAGATTTTGAATCACTTAATAACTTTGACTTATATAGCGCCTTTCATGGGACCCAAGGCCGCTTTACAGAGTAAATAACAAACAGACAACAGAACAAAACAAGCAAACAAATAGGCAGCACTTGTATTTGCCAATAGAGCTGCAAAACTTAAAGATGTCTCAGTTAATTCCATTGAACTTAGTCCAGCTAGCATTGTTGTAAAACACATATAAATTCTACTCAGAATGGTGTCATAGCTTAGTTTACCTTTAATATTCAGTCACAAAAATAAATCACGAATCCACTTACTGCTATATTATAATAAAAAACAAAACAAGTATACTCCACTTAAAAGTGGTGTAAACAGCTTGACTTGCATAGCAGTCTTTTGCTCTGTTGCTTTAGTGAACGCGCTGTATTCCGTTGCATATTTAGTTTTTAGTCGTGTCAAACTGGTAGTATTGCACGCAGCTCTACTGCTACCGCCGCGCGAAACGATGGTATTAAATAAAGATTGTATAATATATATTATTTCAAGTGACTGTTGGACTGTTTCCACTTTCTAGTTTAAAATATTTCCACACTGCTGACAGTTTAGCCAGCGGGTTGCTTATGCTAAGTTACTCACACGTTTGCTTTCTGCTGCAGATTGTGCTCAGTTTACGTCAGCTGGCGTAAATGATCGGGGTGAGATGATCGGCTCAAATTGCCGATCCTAGATCAGTTAAAAAATGCCCAGATCGGTGTGATCCGATAGTTGAGATCGGGATCGGGACATCCTGAAAAATGTCAATTTGTTGTGATTAAAAAGCCTGCAAATGATATGAGATAATATCACAGGGCCATTTAACCCAATCAGAGCTAACGGAAACTATTTCAAAATAAAGGTACATCATAAAAATCATGATATGGATCAATGTTTTTACTAAATTGAATCTTGAACATTGAATCGACATATTGATTATGTATGTATTGATATGGATTGATACGACCCTGCAGTACATTTCTAACAGAATATCAACATTATGGCAGCCTGAACATCATGCTCATATCACCTGAATGAGTTAAAGAGAGATAGATAGAGATACATTTTTCTTTACAGTAAAGAGACAAACTGCTAGCTGTTTAATTTTAGCCAATCACAATCATCCTATGGCAGCTTGAACAGAGGTGATGATTGGCTGCTTACTCTCCTACACACTGCCTCTGTGGCGAGAGCCAGATTTGTCTTCTTATACTATTTATTGCTGCACCCGTATCGTTGCCATTACACCCACAGCTCTTTGTTTTCCAATAGACAGATTAAAGAGGAGATCAATGGAAGAGTAACAGCACAGCTACTTGTCTGGTAACAATACAGCAGAAATAGACCCCGTCATAGTTAGACAGTGCAGTCAACACATCATGCTTGTGAAGATTAGAACAGGACAGGAGTCAGTGACCGATGTGAAATCCACTTTGTCCCCACACCAAACTCATATATTAGAGAAGCAGATCTGCGCGGCACTCTGAAACTGCTTTGATGTAATACTTAGTGTGTAATCCCGACACTAAGAGGATGTAAACACTCCTGAAGCTTCTGAATTAGTACCTCTGTATTCAATTACTCCCTCGGTGGCGATGGCGTGTGTATCTTACATATAAATAGCAGCTCTGTGCAAGTGGGATGTTGTCTAAGCAGCACTTTGTAATCTGTGTGGAGTTATATGTGGAGTAAATAAAATGGAAGTTAAACGCTACACAGAGCAGACTTAAGTGCAGCAGTAGGAATGAAGAGAATGAACTGACATCAATATAACACTTCACTGTACACACTGGCCGCCCCACCCATCACTGTGCATCTGCATGCTCTCACTGTGCTGTCGACTTGCGTAACTACTGTCCCGCATCAGCACCAAAATAGTTTTTGAAGAGAAAATTAAAGAGTGCTGCTGAATCGGGAAAAAAAAAGGAGAAAGAGTGAAGCTCTTTTGCACTGCTCCAAAAATAGCGTTGTTAGGCGCTGGGTGCGCTTGTCTCCATGGTGACGGAGAGCGCAGTCCTCTTGGAGCTACTGGTGTCTTGTGATGGTGGGAGAGGACCTACTCAAATGTGCACACACACACACACTCATACAAACACACTCCCACAAATACAATGATTTGATCTTTGCTGAGAAGACAGACCGGGCCGCTCGGCTGCGGTAATAAAAGAAGTTTGATATTTCTGTGACATTTTCATTAGGAAGGCAAACAATGTCAGAAATAACAAACCCAAGTCTCATCATTCCCACTGCTTCCTCTCTCTCTCGTTTTATACGGTATCAACTGTTTTCTTGTGTTGCATCACACTGAGCTAACCCCCCTGGGTATGTGGAGGGAAAAAAAGAACTGTAAGGCAACTGTAAAACTCTGCTTTCTTTGAAAGAAGCAGGGTACTGTTTCTATGCTCACAATGCAGTCCAGCCTCAGTATGTTCCTAGATATTCTGCTGTCAGTCCTTGACTCTGTAAAAACAGGACATTTTGCAGACTGTCAGTCCAAACTTTTCAGTTAAGTTCCACATTATTGTCAGCAAGACTGAGATAGTGTAGCAGCCAGAATAAGGCAACAGAATTGGCAAGTCCTCTTAATTGTCACCGGCTGTTTTGAGTCTCCTTCTGTCATTACATTTTCCTGAACATTAAGAACAGTGAACGCATCCCTGTGTTCTTTCTTACACCCTGTGAGCAGTTCACTAATGAACTTCCTTAGAATAAGGTAGTCTAAAACAGCGCCGTCCTTAATGCTAAAGCACTATACGGTACTTACAAATGCAATCAAGTTAAATTAAATCTCGTTGTGTTAAATTATTTACATCATTCAGCTTCACATGTTTCTAAAAGAAGCCCAGTATACCCCAGCAGCTGAGCAGTAATCAGACTGCAGACATGCTGTGTAATGCTGTCACAACAGCTTACTTTTTAGCTCAATTACTCTGTCGCGCTGTCATATTTGGGCTGCTCTAATTGCAGGCTGCTGCTTCCAGAATGAGTAACAGAGAGGATAAATGTTGGGAACCTCCAGGTTTATTGTCACACTGAATTGATCATGACTCCTCAGCTGTTGGATGGATGGAGAGAGCCTGTAAGGAATGGTGAAAGCTGCCCCTCAGGCCTCCTCACCTTTCTTATTCCATGTGCTCTCTGCACTGAGAAAGGTCTGTGAGTGGGTGGCGGCCCCGTCATCCTCTTCAGTGTGCTCAGGTGTTTCTAGAAGCCAGGAAGTAATTGAGTTTCCCCTCTTGAAAATCTCCATCGGTACACCGGCTGGTAATCCTCCTGAAATGAAGAGGACTGCAGATGTGTACGTGCGCATCGTGGTGGGAGTATGAAGGGAGGAAACTCAGTGAGCGACGCTGAGTGTGAAGGGTGCAATTATAAAAGACAAGAACTGCTCACGTAGCAAGGTGTTCAAGTAGAGGGAGAGATGAAATCATCAAATCTAAAACTAAGCTACAGAGGAGAGAAGATGTTTTAACATGGGTAGAATTTATAGCACAATAAGTCTGCAGATCTTGTCGGTTTGACATGCTCTTCAGAATTTTCTGAAACACTACCTCACATCCCCTCTAGCTCTGCACGCAGCAGAGACAAGATGGATCAATGTGAACAACGGTTGTGGAGAAAGTTTGCTGATAGTGCCATCTGTAACCTGTGGCTTTCTGGCAAGATATTGTTAAGCCCCCGCACTGCAGTGTTGAAGAACGCTTCAGAAACGTAGCAACACTCGGGAAGAAATGAGTTTGACTACACAACAACTAACTAAACAACAGTTATGTGAGCTCTTTCCTTGTTCCTCCTCTCTGCAAAACGTTGTCCTCAAAGGACCAGCTCAGCACGCAGCATACACAGTCTAATACTGCGGATATTAAGGTTTTAAATGATAAGTCCTTCTGTTGGAGATATATATTTTAAAGTAGGGATGCACCGATTGAGAAAATCAGGGCTGATGCCGAGTTTTTTTTTTACAGCTGTAATGTTTGTTATTATTAATGCCCTCACCTGGATAAGGGGCCAAAATTAACTTTAATTATAAATGTATTCAGGCCTTCATCACACTCTTTGAGAAAGCATTAATTCAATCTTTCAGATTCCAAACACATCCTTTTATTTAAACTTCTTTCACATAAAAATTATCCTTTTTCAAAAGCTGCCTGAAAAGCCTCTTTAGCCTGTTTCAGAATCACCTGGTGCTGTGCTTACATAGCCTAAACAAATCTTAAATATTTTCATGCTTCAATTAAATTTCCTGCTCAATTAAAGCATTACATAATAAAAACATCGGCTCCTGCCATCGGCGATGTTCAGCCGATGCATTGGTGCATCCCTATTTTAAAGGCACTTCATGCAAAGCATTCAGTACACAGCTGCAAGAGCATCACATAAACAATCTGTTATTTGAAAGCTTCAGACAGAGATCACTGCATCTTTCTCTAGGGAGTGCTGTCACATAATGGGATTCCTGCTTACTACGTGTCTTAAGAAGTAGTGCAGTTTTAGTGTGAGCTCAAGTTAGTCAACGAAGTAACTCCATCCTGTTGTGTCTGAAAATGTAATTGAGAATGTAGGCTGCACAGAGGTCCCTCCACCTTGAGAAACACAGAATCAATTAGGGCTGAACAATTCACTGATTCACTTCGCAATATGGGCTGCTGCAATTTTCAATATTTTTTAAGGGTGAAAGGTGTGTTAAAAAACACTTTAATTTAAATATTGTGCTGCAGAGATGCTCTGGCCTACACATCATACACAGGCGAAAGTATCAAATATCTTTGCTTGGTACAGATCCCTGCAAAAATCACACCATATTCACTTATTCATATTTCTCAATGAAAATGAGAATAATGTAAAAATGATCATTCCCTTCAATACCGCAAATCATAGCGAAATCGCAATATAAGTCAAAATAATCGCAATTAGATATTTTTTCAAAATCCTTCAGCCTTAGCATCAATGTCCGTCAGGAGATGTCAATTTTTTGGAGAGTTGTTATGAATATGTATTTAAAAAAACAATGAGGAAAAAATGCTCATGCTATTGAGTTTTATGAGCTGTGTGCGCTTTTGTGGCTATTGATCACCAAATTCACCATCTCCTGTATCCATCACTTTAAAGGCTGATTGGATCTTTATATGTCCCAAAAACCTGACAGTCTTTTGCTAGACTCTGAACATTGGAATATTATCAAAGACATGTTGAGTAAAACATGCATTTAAAGCAACAAAAAACAGAGGGAATGAGGGACCGAGAGATAGCAGGACAGAAAAAGGGAGGCAGAGAGAAAGAGTAACCAGAGAAGCACAGAATGAGTGGTTTCTGGGACCTACATGTATTTCCCGTCAACCAAGAGTTTACTGAAATGTCTGTTTTCTCTTCCAAGTAAATACATTATGCATTTCAATAGCTGTTGTTTACAATGAATGCCCAGAGAGGAGGTAGTCTGTGGTGTTAAAGTGATAAAGGAAAAAGGCCATGAAAAAGCCTCTATAGTGCACTATGTTCAAAGGAGTCTGCGGATAGAGATCGACTAAGTGGTGGACAAGAGGAACTATAGTACGGGCGTACTCTGACTCACTGCTTAACTGACGTGACAATGAACTTTAATTTCTCCTCTCACATGGGTCCAAACGTGGAAGTAATGTGACAAACACAGTCTGTTGCTACAGCACGGTATTTGGTAATATCACAAAGACTAAACAACACTCCTCAGCAGTGGTGATGGCATCACTGTTTGGGAGGAAGTCCAACAATAGTCGGAATAAAAGTCGAGCGCTTTCCTTTTTTGGGACAGAGACACGACTACAGACTTTCAGGTGGATGTTCATGTGCTTTCCTCTGCTCAGCCTGTGGGTTTCCTGCCAGCAGATTATGAAACACAGGCAGACACACTTGTATACAGCACAGGCAGACAGTAATTAGGTAGAGGTGTACCTCATTGACCAGCTGGGCTGCCGCTGGCTCTCTCACGCTCACGACTCAGTCACACACAGGTTTATATGTGTGCGCGCGTGTTTGAGGATGAGTAGGAAGTTTATGTACAGAGGTGTGCGAGTGTTTTCTGCAGTGCTGCATTGCAACTGGCTCATAGTGCATTGTCAGATCGAAATCTTTATTCCTTTCCATCTCAAAGAACCCTCCATATATAGTTTGTTATACTTATTGTTACAAAGCCGACGATATCAGTTTGTTTGTCGATTCACAACACGGTGAGCTGCTTCAGCCATTTCTCTGCTTCTGTCTCTTGTTACTGATTTTGATCATTTGCTTTATGAAACACTCCTGGGAGAGAGCGGCTGAGTCCCCGAGCTTATGTCGTACCTCTCTATTTGTGGTTTGTTTTTGTCAACTCACTCCTCCTCCCAGAAAGAGAAATAACTGCTATTTTATTTCTAAATTGTGACTGTTACATCCTAGCTTGTGCAGGAACAGCAGAACAGGGTTAAACGATGGGGTTTGTTTTGTTTCTGTTAAGGTTAACTCTGCTTTTTCACTCAATGCAATCCCAAGAATTTATGGATAAATGCATTGCCTAATTTGAAAAATGTGTGCATAAATTGGAGATGAAAGTGTCCCCTTTGTTAACCCTTTGTGTCTCCGTCTCTTTCCAGCCATGTTCAACCTTATTCCAGTGGGGCTGCGAGTGGTGGCCATCCAGGGGGTGCAGACCAAACTCTATCTGGCTATGAACAGTGAGGGCTTCCTGTACACATCGGTAAGTGTCTCACCTAATATGTGTGGGTGTTTGTGTGTTTCCATCCTCGTTGGCTGACCTTCTCGTCCGGCTGTACGCAGAGAGCAATGACAGGTCTCCGGCAGACATCTGATTTACTATGGCGACATGAGCAATTGGAAGATTCATGCATTAAAGAGATAAAAGAAACATGTTTGTATTTTTGCAGTCATTTTTCTTTTATTTACATCATCGGTGGAAATGGGTGACTCACTCTCACCATTCAAACTAAGATGCATCATCCTGAGCTTGATGAAAGCGCAGCATCACTTGCAGATATTATTCAGTGTCAATAAAAGGTTCAAGGATTGTGTAAGCAGGCGGAGCAGTGTACATACCAAATGGTGGCAGCTGGCTCTTCATCTTTGATTAAACTTGTGAGGTTATGAATAATTCAGCTGCAGGCCGAACAATGTTCCCGTGAGTCTTCCTCCCAAATGCCACCATCGTATTGTGCGGGGAGCATCGCTGAGAAGATTGACAGGCAGGTTGAATGTGTACCCAGAGGGCTTTCAGAGACGCGTTCACGGCTAACAGACGACCCTCGCAGTCGAATTAGTAAAGATTGTTCTGTATGGTAAAGGTCTCAGCAGACAGACACAATGATGATTGATAGAAACAAGGTTGAAAACAGCAAAGAAAACCTAATGATCTTGTAGCTTTTTGTTCTGCAGCTGCCACTGACAAATTAGCTTTTATATACTTAGGCAGTAATGTGATGAAGGAAGAGAGGAAAACTGGCCTCTCTCTCTGCTCCACAGATTTCACTCTCTCTCACACAGGAACACAAATGCATTAATAAGCAGGGTTAATGTGATAGCTCTCAACAAGCATTAGTTCAGTCAGAGACACTTGCGTCAAAGAATTGCAAATGGTTTTTCAGTTAGATCTGGTGAAAGGGGCTCCGCTCTTTGAGCGAGGTCTCAAGAGGCAGCAGTGATACTGCTGAAAGGAACAATACACAAAACACACATTATTATGATATCTTAGGACAGACAACGATAGACTCATTATATAGTAAACAGGAAATTGATGTGCTGGGGAAAGCTTTAACAGCAAGCAGTATTATAAAGATATCAGGGTGCAAACAACCACATAAACACCTGTATTAATGTCAACTAGTCAGAAAGCTGGTTGATAAGTAGAGGTATGGAAACAACTGATGTATGCAATTGTATAAACTAACACAATGCCATTTAATTCTAGAATAAATATATGTATTCAGGGCTGCACGTTGAGGCAGTGTCGCCTCACGGCTAGAAGGTCCCTAGTTTGAATCCAGGTTCGGATATAGGGGGGGTGCTTTTTGTGTGGAGTTAGCATGTTCTCCCCGTGCATGCGTGGGTTCTCTCTGGGCACTCCAGCTTCCTCCCAAAGTCTCGTGTGAATGTGAAAGATTGGTGTACCCCGCCTCTCGCGCAATGACAGCTGATCCAGCGACCCTGAACAGGAAGTCATAATAAAAGCATTATTTATAATTAATTTCAACTCTATATGATTCATATGGCCAAACCTAGAGTGAGTAGGTCCATACGGCCTGGCTCTTTCTGTCAGAGTTGCAGACATGGAAATGAGGTCCACTTTGAGAGTACTGTTCTGTTGTTGCCTTTGACCTCCATTTGTAGCAATAAAGAAGTTATTATTTCTGAAAAGGATTAATTGCATTATAATTGTTTAGCCAAAATGAAAGTATATTCTATTACTTGTGACAGTCAAGACCTGGATGATCTTTCAACATATCAACTACTTCTGGTTTTGAAGGAACCTTTTAACTGTATGTTTTGGTCATTCAGCCTTTAACACCAAGTTAACATGGAGCTGCTGCCACAGAATAATATTCTTAGCAGATCTGTAGTAATACTTTTGTCAATTAAAAGAAAAAAAAAAAGATATTTCGAAACAGAGCATTCAGTGTCGTATTTGTAAGACCAAAAGAATGACAACATAATCACTGTAGTGAGTGATTGTGCGGACTGCCTATAATTACTTTTAAATGAGCGCTAGCATTTGTTTGACAACATATCCATGGGGGTTACCCAAGCTAAGCATGCCTAGGGGGAATATGCAGAAATAATTGAAATAAAACATACTCCTTCAACCCCTTCCCACACACACACATTCATGCGTTGCATTTAACATGGCACCCCAGCAGTCCACAGCTCCCGGTGAGTGATTTTAATGATATGAGCTTGGCTGTCACTAATTAAGCATAAAGCAGGCTGTAGGATTAATTTAATAAAGATGGATCCTGTTGGTAAAGGCTCTACAAGCAGAGTGAAGCAGCTGTAGATGTATGTGCCATTTATTGTTTAAGTTATAGGAAAAAAGTGGATGCCAAGCAGCTTACAACAGCTATGCGTCATATTCTTCATTAGTTTCAGTCTTGCTTCTGTCGGTTTTCTCAAACCCTTCTCAAAGTCTTCAGTGCACATGTTTACACTGTTGATCAAAGCTTCCTAAACTTAAGTGACTTAGGCAGAGTTTGGGTATCTCCAGGAAAACTACGTTTTTGAGTTAGTTTTTTTAATTAGCGTTATTAACAATGCATTCTCAAGTGCAACTCTTGTGGTGTGCCACAAGGTTCCGTCCTGGATCCCCTTTTTGTTTGCCTTTTACCCTCCCCCTTTAAACAGATGATAAGTAGTCATAAGGTAACTGCTATGCAGATAATACTGTACAAATATAATAACCTAAAGATTGTAGGAAAGATGAGAAGGAGAATATTAACTCAAAACATTCTGACCAGATCCTGTTATCTGACATCTGTCTTGATGGCTTTCAACTGCATCCTCATTAAATTCAGAATATAGTTTAAGGTCCATGTTATTACATTTAGAGCTTTGTGGTTACCTATTGGTATTGGACACGTACCTACATCTCAAAATGAATGCAGTCTATACATTTTAGTTTCAGTTTAGATTGCCTTTGTTTGGTTTCGTTTTCTTATATCACTTTTTTTGTAATTGAAATCTGTGTAAAAAGAGTCTATATATTGAACGGTAAAGATAGACATTACTTTGTTGGTGCTTACTCATTCATGAAATCAGACTCAAATCATTTGAACCAGAATTAGAACGGAATCAGAATTTGAACCACAACCAATACAGTCTAGACGATTCATAACGTCTTTTTTTACATTTTTGACAAATCGTGAAGAGCTTAAGATGTACAGACTAAAAATACTGCTGGCTGCATACAAAATATAATCTATGCGTTTGTAAAAAAAAACAAAAAAAAACGCCCTCATGTGCAATACAGTACATCTTGCAGGGTGTTTAAATTGGAAGATTGCAGTAGGGGGATGGGTTGTAGCGGTTTCTCTTTCAGCTAAATTAGAGAGGGAATTGAATTGAATGTGTAGCTGGCTGCCTAATAGTGCCTGTCTTGCTGGGATTGCTGCTATGGTGGTAAAGTGCTGCCTCGAAGCTACACATTAAACCAGCCAATAGCAGGTCAGCTTTGCAGGGAGATTCCCAATGAACAGTTGAGAGACAACAGATGACGTAGTCGGTGTGGAGGGGAGGGATGAAGCGCTGCTGCTGGGATATAGGAGCGTCCGATCATTCTACATGTGTGTGCGTAAGTGCATGCATGAATGGAAACCTGAGTGAATGGTGGAGCCATTGTTTTGAGTATAATAAATCAGGCTTCATATGATTTACATGCATAGTCAATTTACATTTGACACACATTCTAGTGCACACTAAATTATGAATGTGTATGTTTGTTTAGGTTTAAGCTGATGTTATATATTCCTGTTGATAGCTCTGATTTGAATGGCTTGTAGAGCATAGACTGAGTTGTCCCACATACATCTGGTGTATTTCCATCTGCTTGTACATCATGTTTTCTTCTGTACGCGTATGAGCATTCACCAAGAAAGAGAGAGAGAGAGAGAGAGAGAGAGAGAGAGAGAGAGAGAGAGAGAGAGAGAGAGAGAATTGTGCAGTGAGAAAAGGAGTGCACATGTGTGGGAGAGGCAGAATGCACCAGTGAAAATATATTCATCCATCGGCGTCAATGTGTGGGAGAGGAAGAACCAATTAATATGTATTTTACTTTACTATCCTTTCTTTTCCTGTATGGCAAAAGCGGTGGGGCAAGTTCAGCATCAGACCTGCAGAGATATTGTCAACAGTATCTAGATTTAATCAGCAACAGGAGACGAATACCAACCTGATCAGATGTCTTCTTCTGAATGTAAAGAAAAACGCTTTCTTGACAAGTTGTCAGGTGTGTGTGTGTATTTATAAATCCAGAGCTAAGTGGTGTTCACATATCTCACAAGGTGCCTTTTAAGCGATGTTATTAATTTCCTGGTGGGTCATATTTGAATTAGTGTGAGTCACAGTGGCTCCAGTTGAGTCTCGTCTAGACTGCTCAGTGTGAGTGTGCGCAAAAGGGAGAGTTCAGGGCTCTTGGGGTGGACATATTTATGGGGTTAACACTGAGGTTTACACCCACCTTTTTCTACCTAAATTGCCAGGGCAGTTAAACCCCTGGGATGGCCATGCATCCAGTGAAAGAGTTCCTGCATAAGACATGGCACCCATCACATTCTCACTTATTTATACAAGGCACCCAGGATACACACTTAAAGTAAGGAAAAGAAAGGTTATCTGAATCTTGCAGGAAAAGAATGAAACAATGCAAATGGTGGCGATGGTTCTTGGATGAATGTGACACAGTCATTAGATCTTTACGTTCACTTAAGTCACTTTAAAGGAGAAGTTTGGTATTTTTAAAATTGGGACTTATTTTTTTTACCAATTTGGGGAAATGACTCACAGGAACAAAAACTTTTGGAATCGGTCCAGTAGATGGCCTCCGCCGTAGCAGCGATACAGCCGCAATGAAAATGATCCCTACAAAGGTCGTCCTTTCCTCAAAGAGTAAGATCCTTTTTGTGTAACCAGAAACAGAAGTCTCGCTCAAGGAGAAGTCGCGTTCTGAAATCCCGCGGCTGGTGAGGCACTACCGGAACGTGAGTTAGTTGGAGAGAGGATTGGTTTACGTAGATGACTGAACAGCAAGAATATATTTCAAAAGCCATGTCTGAATATTTACCTGATTTTGACGATGAAGATGAGGCATTTGAATTCTATGGCCGTCCCTATTTATTTGAGAGTATATGGACGAAGAGCTCAGAGAAATGAAGAGAGAACGAGGAGAGAGAGAGAGAGATTGGCAACAGGCAGAGGAGGATAAAACAAATACACTGACCTACGCTTTCTGAACATCAACACAACAATCTCTACCAAAATCTCTCTCCAGCTCTAACTCACGTTTCCACCGTCCTGTTCAGGTAACATCTCACCACTTGCGGGATTTCAGAGCGAGACTTCTCCTTGAGTGAGACTTGTGTTTCTGGTTACACAAAAAGGATCTTCCTCTTTAAAAAAAAAGGACGATCTTTGTAGGGATCATTTCCCTAATGTTGTCGGACACCTGGAGTAACGATCTGAGCCGGTCAGTGGCAAAAACAAGAACTTTTAGTGGACGGACTTTGATCGGGCGCACTTGTGCCAAGGGATTATGTTGCAGCCATTGCGGCTGTATCACGGCTACGGCAGAGGCCATTTACTGGACCTATTCCAAAAGTTTTTGTTCCTATGAGTCATTTTGACACCACATTTGTGAAAATAGGGCCCAGGTTTAAAAATACCGAACTTCTCCTTTAAGTAATTTGCTTCTAATTTCAGTTCTGACTTAGGTATGAATTCTAGTTTTAAAAAATGCAGTTTCTTTAACCTTGTATGCAGAGGTTTTAAAACAATAAAAACAGTCTATTAAATTCATACTTATATTTAATTAAATAGAGAAAAAACCCCACTGAAGAAGTCTGTATATTGTTGTGGTTGTACGTGTTTAAGTGCACTCCTGTTAGATATGTACTTGGCACACACCCATGCCTTTTCAACCATTAAGCGAGCACAATGCCTTTGGTAAATAACCACCGCTGCAAGGTTTCCCTCCATTGAGCTGTGTCATTAACTACTTTGTGCTGTGTGTGTATGTGCCACCGCCTTCAATGTGTACCCTGTGTGGGTGTGTCTATTTGTGTTTGGTATTTGCGAGGGTCTTTTCCACTAGCTTAAGCTCTCCAATTTATTCCCAAACAAATGAGTGTACTTTATCTTTAGCCGAAGCAAAAGGTGCTTTTTAATCCACTTGTTAAAAGACTGGAACATTGAAAAGCCGGATTTTGGAAGATTTGTTTTCTCTGCCTGGGCCGCAGCGTTAGCTTTTGTGAGTGTCACTAGAATTGATGGCACGGCTCCAAAGAAACTCGAACAGCATTCAACTCGGAATCTATTGGCATAATTGATGTCGTCTTAGTTTCAATATGGCAGCTGAGTACACACTGGGCAGTGTGCAGCATTGATTTGGCTTGTCATGTGAAAAATGTGGCCAATATCTTTACAGAGGAGATCAGATCCATTATGTTGGTATTTCTCCTCCAGCTGATTGGATCAGGAAAACACCACTGGGCTGTAATTACTCCCCTGAAGCCAACAGAAAGCTGTTTGAGAGTGCATCATAATTGATTGTGTTTTCTTGACATGACCGCCTTGCTAATGCAATATTCATTTCACAGCTAGCCTTACCACGGCTCAATTGTGTAATTGTATGATAGAGTACAACAGGTTTTCCAGAGTGTGTGCATCTGTGCATGTCTGTCCATGTTTTCTTTATGATGGTGTATGATAAATTTGGCAGGGAAGCATCCGTCTGCAGGGTGCGCTTAACATTTGCGTCAGCTTTTAAATGGCTCCTTCCTATATGCAGTTATTGGATCATCAATACAGCCATAACTGCGGCTGGGATTCCCCCTCACTGTGAGAAATAAGACTGTTCTCTGCCTCTGAGACAAGAGCACATATCATGGGGTGGTGAATCACTGACAGTGCAAAATGTATTTATACAAATGTGGGGGTATTTTTAGATCTACAGTTGTATGTGAATGTTTGAAATGCGCTATGGTGCACAGAAATGAGGTTTGGATGCCCACAGTATTTTCAAACGAGAGGAGCGATGGAAGAATTTCTGGGGCAAACCTTTTGTGCGCCTGGCAAAGGTCAGTCGAAAGCTGTGACTCATTTTGTGGATTCGTTTCTTTTTTCAAGATTGACTTGGATATAAATAAGTATGGCTGCTGTCACACTGATAAAAACTACACAGCAGAATGTAAGATAAAGTTCTGGGTGAAAAACTTGGTGTATGTAAGCCATGCTGTATATGAATACCAACAAACCCCATGTAAATAATAGACAGGAGGGTCACCATTGGCACTTTGTGTTAGGTTAAAAAGAAAATGTTATAGAACATGAAAAGGATTGAATCCTCTGCCTGCCTGTTCCCTTTCTTTCTTGTACCCAGCAGGCAGGTCCTGCAGCAATACGGGTTACGACTGAGTCGCTCTATAAAGTTAAATGAAAATAGTGTTCATCCTCCACACAGATGCTTTGCAGAAATGTATCCCAGAACCCCCTGCAACACGACTACTGAAATAGGCGCGATGGGAAGAAACAGCTGACAGACTTATAAAAACAGACGTGTGTAGCTCATCTAAAGCTGCTAACAGCATTATGTCCACTAAGACAAAGCTGTAACGTTAAAGAAGAAACGCTTGCCTGGACATTATGCGACTGAGTTTGCCAGCCGTGCATCATTTTGACGAGACTTGTCATAGTTGCATATTTAAAGGAAAATGCTCATGTAGTGTAATGGGATCATTAGAAGTCCATTTAGCTGAATGCATATAGAGACACGGGGGGGGGAGGGAGATGACACAACTGATACTTGCTTTTTATTTCCGAAGCGATTTCCCCCCTCGCTCCATCTGGCACTGGAGTCATGATTAAAGTGATGCGAGATTGGTTTCAGTGAACAATAGATATGCTATTGACTGAAGGAGACGCTACTGGAGCCCATTCAAAAAACGTCTCTGTCTATCACAGTCCTGTTAGAATAGAGATGGGGATCCCCTGCCATTTTGGCCCCTCCTTGTGTCAGTCTGAGCGAGCCTGTTATCCAAAGACCCACTCCAATATACGGCAGCACCGGCCAGCAGCCTCTCCTCCATCTTGGCTCTAAGTGAGCCTGTATCTTTCTGTACGTGTCTGTTTGTCAATAGACTCTTATTCTTCTCCAGGGCGAGCGCAACCAGCCAAATCCACATAAGCTCATTATTAGAGGTAGAACAGAACTCCTGGCTCGAGAGCTGAGCAGCCCGTTGTTTAGCTTTCAATTGCTGCTCGTGCATAACTGAGATGGATGCTGCCAATGCTTTATGAGACTGCTGCCGCTAATCAGAGTTAGACAGCAAGAAAGACATACGACATTGTGATCAGTCAAGAAGTGAATGTGCAGTTGGATTAAGAAAGCAATCGAGGGCAAAATATCTGACATATCATTTAGAAGAAAGGATAAGAGGGGATAAAGGTAGCTTAAAGAGTCTAGGCAAAAGCTTGACCCAACACCAAGTTCAATGTATAACAGAGTAGAAGAGCACAGCAGATTGACAGCAGGAAAATACAGTTTACATTCTTTGTGCCGGCTTAACTTTCGAGTCTTTGAGTACAGCATGTTTGCATAAACAGTTCGGATTAGCAGCCTAATACTTATTCTATATACTTCATTCTCAATAGTCATTGGATATGTCATATACAAGCATAAATATTGACTTTTATCAAACAGAAAACCATCTTGCATTTTGTTCAGACGGTGGCTTTTGTCCAACATACTCTTGAAACGGTTTAGTGAGGGATCTCAGTGAGAGACAAGCCGCCAAATGCATGTGCACATATATTTTTAAAGCCCCCCCTTCAGTGGAAATCAAGTGTTTAACCTTGTAAACATCTCCATGTGGTATTTCTCATGTGCTACAAGACATATCAGGGACAACATCAGCAGTCATCTCCATGGCTGGGCCTGTCTGCTTTTAAACTGCAGTGTACCAAGGACAGGCTGAACAACACGTTTTCAGATTGGCAGGTTTGAGACGTCACAAACCTAAGGAGCCAATCCCGTTAATGGATGTGGTGACGCTATGCATATCATTATGTGTAACCTATGGCAACCACTTCGGCGATGCGCGAGCAAGCTGTAACCGTCATCGTAATTTTTGCCAACTCACTACTGACTACTAACGTTAACGTTACTACTACTAATTACTACATTTCAAGCTTCATAAGTTTCAGCAAGTTGCTGCTAAATGGTGACAGAGACGTGTTTTGTTTTCAGAGCGGGCTGTTGGAAATGTGCATAGTGGGCGGGGCCTATGCAGATTCATGAATTTTTAATGAGGGAGAAGGAAGAGATACCTCGGGAGGATTTGGACGTATTTATCAGAAAAAACATATCAGACACAATTTATTAATCCAAGCAGAGCATTTTATAGGTCTTGAAGCATGACTGGAGCTGGTCTTATATATACACTTTTTTTAATAGATTCAACCTTTCCTTGAGGCTCCAAGCAGCAATTAGAAGAAATAAACTAAGACACAGAAGCCATCCACTGTAGATCCCCGTCTTGTCTATGACTCAGGCTTAGATCAAAGGCAATACTAAGTGCAGACATGGCCTCTAACAAATATTGATTTCTATGGCACCAGCTCAGGCGTCATCATGGTAAACTGTGTGGTCATGACGACAATTAAAGACGGACACTCAGCTTTCAGTACGGTATGTCTGTAACTTTGGAGTTGCGTTGATGGGAGTTTTGTTGCTACAGTCCTGTTTTGACTCTCATCTTGTGGGAAGACAGCATGTTTGTTCAAGCCTGACATGATAGAAACTTGACATTAGACACAATCTTTCCATCACATTCACGAGGTTTGGAGGCTGTAGGTTCACATCATCAGAATAAGTGTTTACACTGCAGTTTGATAAAGACTTCTTGATATCTCACATCCGCCTACTTGCTTTGTAAAAAAAAAAAAGAGCTTTTCTTGTTACAATAGTTTAAACTCTCTGTTGTCCATCATAAGGAGACTAACATCTTATTTAACTGCAACACTGTAAGCTCCCAGCTGGTCCTGCAGGCCCCCTGGTGAGCTTAGCATTTATTCAAATGGAGTGTTTGGTACCCCTGTGATGTTGCAGCTTGACTGAGAACCCGGGCTGAGCCAACAGGATGTATCCCATTGAGGTGATATGTCACAAGCTTCCTGTGACTTCATCCCTGTTTCTGTCAGAGATCTTTGTCTAATGCGGTGTGTGAAGAATAGATCAGTGAGAGGAGATGATGAATGAGTGTGCCTGTCCGTTACTGTAGGTGGGTCGGGGTGTTTGTGTCTGAAATGAGCTCTGCGGCTGGGTTTGACAAAAAGCACAATACAACATGGTAGTATACAGTAAGTTGCTCTTTTATCACATTCAATACATTTTACAACCCTTTACAGTTCACTGCTTTTGTGTGTTATAGCTGCATTGTCCACGAGAGCTGAGCAAAAGCAGAGCAGAGCACATCACCAGAACCTCATTCAGTCTTTTGAAGTCCTGCTAGCGCTGCACGGGAAAAGGGACGCTGTTGATCTGTTAAAAAAAAAACACAGAGAGCCTGTTATAGATGACTCTGTGTCTGGTTGTGACATGTTGTTTGTCCTGGGGAGACGTGATCACTCTCGCCACTGACAGCCACCAAAGTGATGTTTTTTAAACTGGGATTGGAGTGATCCTGGGTGGACCTGCTTTGGTCTGACAGAGCGATCCAATCCTTCTTTCTCTTGGTAACACGGATTGTGAGTTTGACCCGTTGGCTATTCTCGCTGTGTGTTGTTTCATGTTCTGTATGTTTTCATTTTCAGACAAAGAGTCCACACAATTTAAAAGCTTAGCTTGAAGAATTCACTGCTGACTAGCTTCACTTGCTTCTAGTTGCCTTTCCCTCACACACTGTCCTCGATCTCTCAGGGGAAATTGTTTTCTAACTGATTAGACTGTGCTCTGTAGACGCACTGCCCAAGCAGCTCTACAAATTGGACCAATGCACACAATCATACACTTAAGCACACGCGCACAAAATCTGGCCTCAGAGGACAAAAACCCTTCGCCACAGTTGTAGCATTAACGACCAAATCCTATATGGGCACTAGGTCCTAAAGCACACAAAAAGTCCGGATATGCTGCGAAATCACACGTCTCTAAAGAGTTGCCCTACAGCCGGTTCATTAGTGAAAGAGAAAAAGAAGCACCGGGATAAGATAGGAGGATAACACACACAACTTGCGTGTAGATTTCGTGCAAACAGATTGCATAGTTTTTTAAAACATCTTGTGAAAGCATTTAAGTTGTTTTCATTTGTGTAGTCAAACGGCAAATGATCATGTCCAACAAAATGTTAAATACAGCGGACAATACTCTGAAAGATAATGAAGTTCCCATGCATAATTAAAAGCTCGGAGCAAAATGAGAATATACTCTTCATCTTGTATGTTTTATTAATGCTCCTCTGTATCTGTCCTATCACGGTTATGTATGCTATAAAGTGCTACATTATTCACTACACTAAATGGAATGAATAGATTTAGAGGGTTCTCAAGAGACAAAAAAATGTAAAGCTATGGCTTTGAGCCTTGAGATAGCTTCTTTCCTCTTCCCGTGCCCGAGTGTGTTGGACATGCGGCGCAATGTACCGTTATTAAGTTGCACTTCCAAGTAATGAACTATAGCATTTCAGCTGCTTCTCTTCCTACCGGCGTGTCAGAGACTCCAGAGACCTTGTGAATTACTGTCCAACAACTTCTGTACACTGTATCTTCTTCTCCTCTTCCCCTGCAGGAACACTTTACACCAGAGTGCAAATTCAAGGAGTCGGTGTTCGAGAACTATTATGTGACATACTCCTCCATGATATACCGACAGCAGCAGTCGGGCAGGGGCTGGTACCTCGGTCTGAACAAGGAAGGAGAAATCATGAAGGGTAACCATGTGAAGAAGAACAAGCCAGCAGCCCACTTCCTTCCCAAACCTCTAAAAGGTAAGCCTGCCAAAATCCTGCTTCACATTTTACTGTTCACTGCAGGTTTGGGAGACAAAATCTCTCAGTCTATCTACATTACTACTACAACTACATCGTAATCTATATGCTACCTTTAGACAACAGCGAACATTAGCAATAAACCACTTCCTAGCCAATATTACTGTTCAGTTTCTTTAAAGATATAATAAGTAGGATTTTTCACACAACACATTCAAACCGGGCCCCTCCTTCTGGGCTCCTCGTCACTAGAAGCTCACTCTCTTGTGAACCGCCGGTTGGCTTGTCCTACCCGGTTTGAGGCACCTACCTGTCCAACAGAAAGAACGCCAACTCTGCATCGTTCTTTCGCCATGTTCGACGGTCTCAATGGGGCCAAGTTGCTAATTTGAACCACTCCAACACTCACCTCTACGCTGTGATTGGCTCAGGGAACCACAGCAGCACATTTTACTTCCAGGCGTGTACAAGATGTGCATTGATATTTTACATAAGATGTAACACTTTCAAATAGTAGTTTTAACTGTGATACGGCTAAATGCTAATGCTAACTCTTGTCTAACGGTGGCTAATTTGTTATAAAATACATTGTTTGACCTTGAAATATGACCCAATACCAAACTGGAACACTGCGGTATGGAAGTTTCCAACCCCACATATGATGTGTGAGGATGATAGCTCGATAGGTAGGTGGGTAGATATGTAGATAGATGTTCTTTATTGATCCCAAACTGGTAAACTGTGGAAGTTTGGGATGAACAGCTAAGCTAGTGGTGCTTTGCTGATAACTGATTAATTGTTACATTCTTTTTTCAAACTTAAAGTCCATGTAGATATTCTTTTACTAAAGACTTAATGAGCTACTTTCTACATGATCCACCGCTATTATAAGATAAGATAATCCTTTATTGATGCATGCATTATTATGCATATGCTAAGAGATGCTGGCATGGACCTATTCAGTAGCAGGTCACACTCTGCTGCAGGTACGGTGCAGAATGAGGCTGAGCCATTGTGTGAGACCAGCAGCAGCAGGAACAATATGTTTTAACGCTTTGAATAGTAGCCCCTGGGATTTTTTATTTTCAGTGCAGTGAAGTCACAGTGAGCCCCACCCATGTAGGCTGAGTGTGTGTGGTGGTGTGGCTGTGGAGAACAGAGGAAACAGGAAAGAGAGAGGGAAAAATGGTTCTGTTCTCTGTGTTTAAAAGGCCACAGTCCTTTCATCTTCAACAAGACACAGACTCTCCTGTCAACAGAGAGTAGACAGACAGAGTCTGTTTTCACTTCAGTGGGATAAAAGAGGAGCACTTTTTTCTTTCACAACGAAATAAAAGGCTTACAGTGCAAAAAAACTCAAACAAGGATGAAAAGAGGGCAGCTTCTTTAGATTGCTGATTGTTGGGTTGGTTCACGTTTCGACATGCCAGATGTGGTTCTTTTCTTTATTTTGTGTGCATGCACATTAAAACACCAACTAGCACTGTCGAGTTATTACTGGTGTCTACAGTGACTGAAAAGATAATTAGGTCATAAACCCAGTGTTATTTCTTTATGAAATAGAAGATATAGTACCGAATCATACAATTATAATGTACTATGTGATTTGGGATGATAAAGTTTATCTGCCCTTTGCCATTAGTACACATATCTTTCTTACATCAAGTAATTCTCTTCTATTAACATCAATATACTGTGCAGTATGCCACAGTGGGGGTGCAAGAGAATGGATATGACTGACATCCACTTACTATTTTATAAGGAACAGTGGCTCTATTTAATGCAATCCAAGAAAACAGCTTTGCCATGAATTATACATGTACAAAGCTGATGTCGGGCTGCCTTTGGGCTGACCTCAAAACCCGATGTTGGGCTGACGTCTAATCCCGGCATTGGGCTGACGTCAAAACCCGACGTTGGGCTGACGTCAAAACTCGACGTTGGGCTGACGTCAAAACCCAACGCTGGGCTGACGTCAAATCCCGGCGTTGGGCTGACGTCAAAACCCGACGTTGGGCTGACGTCAAAACCCGACGTTGGGTTGACATTGGGCTGACGTCAAAACTCGATGATGGGCTGACGTCAAATCCCGGTGTTGGGCTGACGTCAAAACCCGACGTTGGGCTGACGTCAAAACCCGATGTTGGGCTGACGTCAAATCCCGGCGTTGGGCTGACGTCAAAACCCGACCTTGGGCTGACGTCAAAACCCGATGCTGGGCTGACATCAAATCTCGGCGTTGGGCTGACGTCAAACCCCGACATTGGGCTGAGAATGGGTTGGGTTGAGAATCCTTGTAATCAGCAGAGATAAGGCAGACATGATTCTTTGAAGAGAGGGTCAATTAAGGTCACTGCAATATTTCTAATTCTATTTGGAATCCAACCACAAAACTTAAAAAATTGGATTAAAAATTTATGAAATTAACAGATGAGATATTCCGCACCAGATCCATCCTCTTCACATCAAAGCCAGTGAAAATTGGACATGTTAAATATTTGGATGTAATCTTCGTAATACAGGATTTCATTCAGACATCCAACACTGACTGACTGATGTGCTGGCTATTTCAGTTAGGAGAAGAGTTCTTAATTTCTTCTCTCTGACGTTGTGCTGCTGCCTCTTCTTGCATCTTTGCTGAAGCCCCTCCAGCCAGCATCTTATTAAGAATCTATGTCTGCCCTCTGATATCACTATAATAGCTTTGGACTTTCATTTAACGGGCTATCCAGAGGGCCTCAAACACACTTTAAAGCGATAGCCAGAAAATGATTGAATTTATGCTGGAAGACGAATACTAAAGAAAGCGACAGCGAGAATTACAACAATAGATAAAGGCTGGGTGAGGCTATAATTCTAACAGATTTAAAACACCATTGCTCTTAGCTGCCTTTTCTGAATTTTATCTACAAGAGAAAATATTTGATCTTTGAAGCGCCAACCGCAAATCCAAAATGAGAAAAATAAATGTAATAAAAACATCTTTTGAAATACCAAAAGATGTAAGACATCCTCCAACTTTAAATTATCCAGTAATGCACAATATTTACTAAATCTTTTACATAATTTAACTCTGACTGTAGCGAGTGGTTTGGAAAGAGCTTTGCCAGCAGAGAGAGTGCGAGAGAGAAGGAAAAATAAAGGAGAATTTTGTTCCAGCAGCTCATAAAGATTCAGAGGCTGTGGTGTTACAGGGCACCAATTAAGAAGCTGTCTCCGCCTTGGCAATGGCATCTCTTCCAGCCATTACTCACTACTCTTCTTCTGGTTCCAGTCTGTGAGTCTCAGCCCACAGCCTCTCATTCTGTCCTCCTCTGTAAGTTCAGCTCGTGTCATTCAAACCCAAAACAGGAAAATCCTTTTACAATTTTTCCTGAAAGTCTTGATGCGAGACACGAAGCCTTTATTGGGAAAGTGTGTAGTTTGTCAAGTGGCATCTGTCAGGAGATGACAAGATGTACGGTTGTAATGGGGGATTAATGTTTTAAAATGTGTAGCATCAGTGGTGTTGAGGTGAACCCATAATCCCGAGGTCAGTCACCCATCATTATAATCATACAATGCTGTCACTAACAAGCCTGGACCTGATCATCAGCAGTTTCCCGGTGAAACCCTACCATTGATTGATGTGTATGAGGATGGTCTGTGGATTGCTGCTGTAAAGGAAAAATGCTGGGCTAAGTGAAGTGTCTGAAGGACCGGCTTTGCTGTTTCAGCGACAGAATCCCTGAGGAATGAACATCAAATAGCATCCTAGGCAGAAGGATGTTGACAACATCCTGAAACCAAAGACAGTGAACCTCAGATTACTGATATTTCTTCTAGAAAGCTGCTGCTGAGATGCAGATTGGGCCGAAGCTGCAAACACAGCAGAGCTAAAGCACTAGCAACTACTGAATTTATAATGCCATGCTGTGAATGTAGGATTTTTTCTTTTCTGGAGCAGCAACCTGGTTTGCTGTGATCTCAGCAGTTTGCAGGGAACTATAAGATCTCATGTTATATCATCACAGGGAGTGTTTAAACAAAGTGGAGTCCCAATAAACTGTTTTTACTGCTGTCCGTGTTCTGTGAGCCACAGTTCTGTTTTTTTAATTGCCTCTGAATTCAGATCATCAGTTTTTCTGACTCTGCCTTTTTTTATGTTTTCTACAGTGGCAATGTACAGAGAGCCATCCCTCCATGACTTGACAGAGTTCTCCCGCTCCGGCAGCGGCACGCCCACCAAAAGTCGGAGTGCCTCGGCCGTGCTCAACGGAGGCAAAGCCGTGAGCCAGAACGAGTCGACGTAGCCCGGCAGCCCGACCCAGGCCTGGGGCCGAACCACGAAACCTTACCTCCAGCAGAGCGTGAATCCAAGCAGACTTCTCTCACCGATCAGCGGTTCAGGACTAGCTACGACAACAAAGCATATGCATACACCCTGACATCTTCAATAACCAACATCTAGGTACCATCCATCCATTAATCCTCATTAAACTATCATCAATAGTGATACATAACGGCACATAACCCATTCTGGACTTTAAAAAACTAATTAAAAGTTTTGTTTTGGGCTTGATATTTATCTATTACCTTGATCACTCTCTTTAAGTGATAATTGCATACCAGTTAGCTCATCTTTATCTACTTTTATTTTCTTAATTTCCTGTGGATAATGTCATTTATTAGGTCATGTAGACACCAAGCACTCGTCCATCTGTCAGACAGGGACAGGAAGTTAGACCTGTAAGCATTCAGGGCAGCCAGTAATGGCGCTGGTCTATGAGGCTACAGTGGTACAGTATAAGCCCTGGTCTCTGTCTCATCCATGCTTCTGTGAATACAAAGCCTATAAACTCCCTGGCGTGGCACAGCCCAGTGCTGCTGGGACTGTGGCCAGCCAGACGGTAGCTCTCCTGCGTCCTAGTGCACACGCTCAGAGACTGAGCTCTCTAGCATGGGAAAATGAAGCCTATGTTCAGCTGACCTGAATATAAAGGGACAGCGTGGCTCTCTTGCAGTTTTTTTTTTTCCTTTCAGAAACGCCACAGCTGCACCTTGGTTTTTTGCTAATTTTCTGAATTAGCTGAGAGCTATTTATTTGATAACTGGTTTTCGTTTTGTCCCCTCTCGTTCTCCCTCCTTAACCATTGTTCAGTATTTGTGTTTCTGTTGCTGTTTCATCATTGAAAGAGGTTCCAGCAAACCAAAGACAGAACGAAAGAGTGTCCCTTTAAGCCGCTGAAAACCAAGCCAGTGTAAAAGGCAAAGCTGGAATTTTTCTTTTCATTGTACATTTTTGATGAAAGAAAGCAAAGATTTGGGGGTAAAAAAGGAACAATGGACTAAGGAAGTGATTTCAAACACTCTGAAGTTGGCAGCGTGCTTGATGTTGTGCTTTTTGCTGATATGCTCGATGGCCAAGGTATGAAACGACTATTATGTGTCCCTTCTGTTACCACTGTGTCACATGTCTTTTGTCCTCGTGATCTGTTTCCTCCCTCTGTGCTTGTGTCATACTTCCACCTTCCCCCGCCATCCTTTTTTGTCGACTTCTATTGACTGATACAGTTCATCATAGGAATATGGTGCAAGCCCCTTCCCAGGATGCTTGTTATGTGTTTGAGTAACTTATTGTGGTGACAATATTTTCTATATTTAAAAAATGAATACTGTGGACTTTTAGGTGGCTTAACATTTTATAGGACACGTCATATTTGTAAAAGTGAAAAAAGGAAAAAAAACAAAAACATACAAAAATGAACATCTTCCCTTTCTTGCACAGGGCATGTACAAACACAATTATGTACAAAAAGGACCCTTTTTGTGGGCTAGGTACTCTTCCCTTCAGCTACATAACTTCTTTCTGGTACATGCTTCTGGGAGGCTTTCTTTTCTTGGTTTCCTCTGGAGGTTGTATTAGGTGAACCTATCTGTTGCATGGGAGAAAGCAGGGAAATTCTGGTCTAGAGCTGCATGATGTAGGCTATGTGTATTAACCCCATGTTGGATCATGTGTTCCAAACTACCAGGCTTAATCTGATAAAACAACATTTACAGGCACACATTGTGGCTGCCTGATAACTTCCAGTTGTTTATTATTTGTTGTATACACAAAAATGCACTGAATAAAATGTTTATATTAAGATTTACTTTTAAAATGTGTCTGACTCCATTCTTTGTCCAAGCCAGTGCTTTATTTACGCACTTAGCATAATATATGTATATTCCAGCAGCATCCAGCCATTGCAATTATACAAAAGATCCGGTTATGGGAATTAGATTTTAGTTGGCAGGATCTGTTATAATTGGTAGTGTGGAAATGGGAGCCATCTATGCTGCATTGGAGCTTGAAAAGCCTTCCCCCTTGAGGAACTCCTGCACACAAACTCCTACTCGGCATCTTTCCAATCTGTTGACACAGACCTACCACACAGAGGTGAGATATGCCTTTAATTGCCGCTGCAGGGTCGAGGTGGACAATCTTAGAGGGCTCATTCTATCAAATAAATCAATATCTCTCTTTTTGATTTGAAGGGCTGAAGCCTGGAAATCGCTCCACTGCTGTGGCCTTTTCCTGAGTCTGAGTGATGCTGGGCTCAGGAGTTCACTATGTAAGCAAAACCACTTTTATATTTATCCCAAAGGTTGGTCTTGAGATTTTGTTAAAATGATCAAATTTCTCTTCCCAAAAGATAGATTTAGTTTGGACCAATGCACAAGATTGCATCCATCTGCCGAAGAGTTCCTCAGTGAAAGGGGATGGCATACCCTCCATAATCATAGTCTTAAATCAGGCGGGTACAAAAAGAATAAAACTAGGTCAAAACCTAGCATGTGGCTGACCGCATTGGTTCATGTGTTACAACGACTGTCCTTATGAGGCCGATGACAATGTGTTTGAAAGCAGGTGCGCACTGCGGACGAGCAGCCCCGACTACTCTCCGAACAAAGTATATCCAGAGCCGTATAGACAGAGAGTCGCGTCAATGGAGGTCCAAAATGCTCCATGATCCGCCATTGCGATGTCGCAACTCTATCTCTCTACGCCTGTGAAAGTACCGTCACTCAGTCAGTCAGTCAGTCAGTCAGTTACTCAGTCAGTCAGTCAGTCAGTCAGTTACTCAGTCAGTCACATACAGACAGACCCCGGCGGTCAGCCAAAAAAACAATCCCATTTGATGGTAAAATCAGAACACTTCGGATCTATAGGGTCTTCATTTGCGCAGATAGGACGTGACACAAGGTAATAATTACCTGGAGTCAGTCACTGCTAAGACAAGCTGGGATCTGATGATGGTGCCATGACATTGTGTTAACCTACCAGGCTTTGTTAATAAGTACAGCCCGACCGATATTGGATTTTTGAGGCCGATGCCGATTCTGATATCAGGGAGTAAAAAAATTCCGATATCGATATATCGGCCGATATATTCACATATGTTCAAAATGTATATATTAAAATTCCAAATCTGGAAAGTTATTGTCACATTTGCATAACATACAAAATTCAAATAAAATAGTGCTTCTGTAGCAGCTTAAATAGCACTAAAATAAAATATCAAATTAAATAGAAGTGAGTATAACACAAAAACACAGAAGTAGGAACAAAAATGATTTTCTTGTTTTTCCCACCTTCACACAGTGCTGCTACAGATAAAAGTCACTAAACACAGACCAGCTCATTTGACATACTGATACTGTTAATAATAATAATAATAAAAGGCTTAATGAGAATAATTTTCCATATCAAATATTCCCTAAAAATTAATCAACATCATAATCCAGGAGAAGTGTGAGCTGTCATCTGTATCTGCAGAGGATCTGCCCTTCGTGTGTGTTTCTATTCTTATTATTCTGCTCTGTTTGGGGCATTATGGACGATCTATGGACTGTCTATCGCTGGGCAGAGGTCTGGAGTAGACAGACGCACACACCTGGCAGCAGCGTGACGATGGCTTATTAAAACAAAAGCCTGTATCTTCCTGTGGGGTTGTACGGAGGTGTAGACGTGTAAGCTTGTTGTTTAGAGTGTGAACGCTGTGAAACTAGAAGACAATAAAGCTAAAAGCTCCTGTGCCTTCGTTACTATCGAACTTAAAACTGAGAGCTGGGCTGTACACACGCGGGATCTCGTCTGCGCAGTTTAGATATATCTGCGAAGTGCGAATATCGGTCGATAAAATCGGTCGGGCTCTATCAATAAGGTCAGCTCTCTCCCTCACTGTCTCTGTTATGGCAGGAAGAAGCACTTCCTTTAATGAGGGGTTTTGTCCATGATCACTTCTGCTACGATTGTCATCCACAGAGCATGTCAGGAAATAATAAGGGTGAAGGGTGTTAAAGCAATGTGATGCAAAGAATAGCAATGGCAGGAAAAATTTGAATTGTGCAATGGGAAATATGATGAGAAGATTTTCTGAATTCACCAATCAATAAAAAATGGTTCTTAGGACATGGCAATCAGGGACACATTAGCTTATATTTTCATGCCATCCTATGTCGTCCTATATTTTTTTTTACATGCTAGCAATGCAGTTCCTCAACACTAACTTGCAGCAAAGCTTGCACATGCTTTTAAAATCTATAACAAGGGTGTGACAATTTCTCAACTGTCAAGTTGAGAACAACTGCAGTGAGGGCTGAAAACTGTACCTCGTCTTTGCAATCATGTTGTGGAGACAAAGCATGCCTGGAAAGAACAGCTAACAATGGTTGGGCCAAGATTCAAGGTTCTGTGATTCAGCACGAAGCAAGGTGACTTCTTTCAAGGTTGATTGAATCTCTAAAGAGACTTTTATTACATAGATTTCATCCATAATGTAAAATACAAAGGTTGACACAAGTCAATGCAAATGTTTGTTTTTAAGTGAATTTATTATTTTTACATTAAAGTACAAAGATTAAACAAAGATTTTTGATGGGATTAAACACGACACATAAATAACACGTCACTAAAATGTTACGCAGCAAGCATTTTGAACAATAATGTCACTTTTTTCTGGATTTGACAATCGCAAACACTCTCAGATCCTTGCAGACAAACTTACAACATTGCAACACCTGTGTGAAGATAAAACTCTGCATTGTTTCATTGCACAATAGCATGACAGCAAAAGAGACTTTAGCTGGTAACTACAATCTATTGTACAACTCTGCAATAAACTCGCCCTCCATCCCTCGTGTGTGAGATAGAGTAGGCATCAATTTGGTCTTTGGAGACGGCCTCATTACGCCCATTGCCAGCAGAGACAGGGGAACTAATAGGCCTCTGTAATATAGGCCCTGATATGAGCTACTTCATCGTTCATGTAGTTTGACATCCCCCTACTCCCTTCATTTCCTTTTGCCTATCTCTAGACTCCATTCATTAGTATGGGCCAGTCCAATTCATTAAGGCGGGCTGCCTGCCTTGTTCAGAGATGTGAGGAGCAGCCACTCTCATTCGCTGCTTTTCCTCTTTTCCTCTGTCTTCCTTTTTGACTCACTGGTCAATCAGTTATTCTGCCCTTCACTCGGCCAGACTAATGAGTCGTCATCGAGCCCCCCAAAAAAGAGCACATGCAAATTCTGAGGGTGTTTCTCATGCACACACACACATTTATATACGCACGTCAAGCACAGCTACTGCCACTCCAGTGTGCAGGCATTTTGAGACGCGAGTGAGATCAGCCTGCAAGAATGTGTCACGAATCAAGCCGAGCTGATGGAGCTGTGATATATGTGAGCACTGTGTACCTGTGAATGCTGTAACTCATTACCCTTTATCACTGCCAGCACAGGCTGACTGGCTTCGCGTCGCTCTCGCCCAGTCTCCCTCTCTGTCTCTCCGTCTCTGTCATCTTCTTCACATTTGCTCTGTTGCTTTTTTGTCACTTTCACTGCGACATCCTTTACGTGCAGAGAAATGACATAAAGGTTTCTATTAACGGCTATTTATGGAAAGCTGAATGGCAGGGCTAACAGCTACTTTATAGTTTGTATTATCGACTGTATTAATGGTTACTAAATTATTCATTAATGCTTTACGAAGAAGCAATAAAATATTAAATTACAGTAAGCAAAGCATCTATAAATGATTTATTACCATTGATAAAGCCATAAGTAACTATAACAACCCCTTCATGCTTTATTGTATGATAGCTGTAGTTGCATTTATAATAATATTTACAGTTTTGAAGCTATAGACGGACTCTTTTTCAAATTAATTTATTGTTACATTCCCTTATATTCCAATTAGGATTAGGGTTATTTTCCCTCACCTACATGTTGATGTTACCGATGAATCTTCATACAGCGTTCTCAAAAGAGATGTGTAAAACAGAAAACAATTTCCCCCCTGCCAATCAAAAAAGCCAGTGCATGAAATTACTCCCAATTATGAAACAAGCCAGAATGATCTGCTCCTCGCCTTTTGCACACAATTGAATGTACAGCAAACTGAGTTAAGTGCAATCTTCCCAGAAATATTGATGCTGTTACAACCCTCGGAAGAAGACAAAGACAACTGAATTTAATTGACTGGCTGACGCGGGAACCTCCCACGAGGGGCAGATGCAGCTCTCGTTTACTGCTCTTCCTCCCCTTCTTCTCAATCTCCGTCTTTATCGCTTTTGTTGTGGACAATTCAGGACTAATTTCCCTCCATATAATAATATTTGGAAATGAAAGGGGCAAATGAAAATGATGTGTTGTAAAGAACTGGACCATGAAGCTTTATTGTCACATTCAACAAAGACCTAACAAAGAACAAGTAGAGGATGGGAATAGAGGCAAACAGACTGTTAATAACGCTTCACTTCACTTTAAAATCTGAAGACATACTAAGAGTAGACAGGCAGAAGTAAATAAAATCATGTGATAGAGGAGAGAGAAATTGCATAGGCTTAACTTCAAGATGACTAAAATCACACAGCCAGCTCGCGCTCGGAAACTTGTGCACATCCCTCCTGGGGACGAAACAACAGCACGGAGTGACACTTTGGTTTAGTTACTGTGTAAAAATGGCACACAGAGCTGGCATATATGTCTGGGCTGTCCGCGAAAAACAAAACAAACCCAACAGAAGAAGCTTATCAGGTGACAACAGTCAGAAACACAAGCTGACTAACGTTCAGCAAGCCTTTAGCTCACGCAAGAAGAAATGTCAGGTCCAGGAAATTGAATGAAAAGCACCATTGCTAACCTTGAAAGCGCCAGGCCTCTCAATCCCTCAACACCTTAGTGCCCTTTGAGAGTCAGAAATCCAAATAGAGTCCGCAGCTATTTTGTCCCTCTAACAACCTCTCCTCCATCATCCTCCCCGTGCACCCCTGGCTGGCACAGAAGAGGCGGCAGCTCCATTCTCGACAGATTACCCTGAGCACAGAGTGTCTCGCACCTCTGCTTATCAGCTCCACCAGCACATCAGAGCACCGGGGACAGGCAGGGAAGACGGGTAAGACACACTGTCCAGAGAATGCACATAGATAACATCCACCACAAATAGCATAAGACATCACTGCTTCCCCCATTAGAGGTGCAGCCCAGCAGGGGCGTCGCCTCCTGCGTGTTCTTCGGGCTATAGTTGGATTTAATGGGCATTGTTTATCAGAGGTGGGAGCTCGACCCAGTTGTGATTGGTTTTTGTTGGCTCAGTGCTCCAGCACACCACACAATAACATCAGATAAACACACGTCATCATGCACAGTTTCTGAATTCTACAGAGAAATCCTTTCACAGTCACTGACTTGCTGAAGTTCTTCTCAAGTTCTTCTGCATAAGGACTCTCGAAGCCCAGTCCTGGTCAGGTGAAGAAAAAACATGTCAGGTGATTCACTTAATTAGTCAAGAACATTCCCAAGTTTGACTATGAAAAAAAATCATTTGGATAACTTGTTTGTACGTTAGGCTTTATGTAGTAAGGCCATTAAGCCATCCAGAAGTCACCGGTCTAATACAGAGGTGGATGATCTCAAACTCAGTCAGCATTTGGGCGAGAGGTTAAGGGTGCTGGCCGTTTGATCAGACCTCCTCTGACTTAGGAAGAAAAAAGTATTTCTTTAATAGTTATATGCACAACAATCACAGTGAAACAATCATTGGCAACTAAATGCTTTTCAGTCTCCCACCAATGAAACTACAATACAAACTGTACAAAAGAAAATTATACAAGAACTGAAGAGCCTAACCTAAGAGAATCTAAGTCAAGGGCATGAATCATGCATTATGTAAATTACAGCAAAACAATACAGTATAAAAAGAGACAAAAAAATTATATAATATTTAACAGCGTCTTTTGTTTCCTGTCTGTGGTCTAGTTTTAACTTGTAAACAAAGTCCCATAAACCACATTTTTAAAGAGCAGCTCCACTCATGTTTTAAGATAAAATGCTCTGCTTTCTGCGCTTCTCCTTTTGTAAAATTACAGCCAAAAACAAAACATGTCTCTGCCATCGTTTAGTGGTAACCTGTTGAAACTTGGCTAGCTTGAAATGTAGCAATTAGCAGTAGTAACGTTAACGTTAGTAGTCAGTTTGCAAAAATTACGATGACGGTTACAGCTGGCTCGCAGATTGCCGAAGTAGTTAGCACTTTGAGATTTGCTTCACATATAAAGTGCGTTATAAATAAAATGTATTATTAGTTGCCATAGGTTGCGCATAATGATATGCATAGCGTCATCCCGTCCATTAACGGGATTGGCTCCTTAGGAATGTACTGTAACTTTAAAGACGCATTTGTTCCATTTTTTTTCCTGCACTGTAAAAGGGTTACTTAGTTGGAAATTGTCAAGGGGCATACATGACTGAAAAAAGTTTGATAACCACTGTAAAGACCCCTTAAAGGTCATCGGCACCATGAAACGAAAGGAAAAGTTTGAGGGTCCCAGATTCATTAAGAGGCCAGTATCATGAAGACTTTCTGACTTTACTGCATATTTTGTATGTGTCTGCCTCATTTCTTCTCACTGTGGATGTTGCATACAGAAGTTGTAGATAGAGCCGTTAAGAGCGGTAAAGTTTTAATGTAATGCAAATGAATGCTTGCATATTTGGCATATAATGCTGTTGGTGAATTTACTGTTTTAAGATGTATAGCAGAACTCCCTCCTCAGTAAGGTATCACTGCTCCAGAGAAGATGTAGTTGCAGGTTATTTTGCTTGAACCCATCAGCACATCCGAGGACCTCTGGCTAGACGGGGAAATTGCATCATCTAGGAAGCTTTTAGTTACTGCATAACACTATTTTCTGTGTATTAGATAACAGATTTAGTCCACACGGTATCACGTATTAAACAGAAGCTGATGGAAAATCCATTATTATTGAAAGCTCTTTGTCTGGTTTGGGCAATTGTTCGCAGAATCGGGTAATGGCGTCTTAATTCGCACACCTGTCGTGTGTCAAAGGTCTGCTGTACATCTGGACCTCCTGGATGTTATCATGGATGAAGTGACAGTTTTGTACATAACCCATTGTGTCAAACATGACATAAATACACAGTGAGTAATTACCTATTGAATGGAGAAAAATAATTGGTGGATGCTGCAACAGGAAAGCCTGAATGGGTTTTAACAACAAATGAGTGATCACATACCCCGGCCTCAGCCAGGAAAGACAGATTAACATTATTATAATCCAGACAAAGAGAACAACCCATTACTTTAATGAATAATCCCCAGTTAATAACGTGGGAGAGCAGCTTTGGTTGTGAATTATGGATAAGGAGGAAATGTTGTCTCTGTTGTGTAAGGCAGCTGCTCTCATTACAGTTTTTGTTATGTATTTGCACCAAAAAAAAAAACTCCTTGTGGGGAGAAGAAGCTACCAGCTGTAGTTTTGTTATTTTACCCAAACTCTTAATAAGCTCTCTTGTCTGTTGGAAGAGGGTGTGTGTGTGTGTGTGTGTGTGTGTGTGTGTGTGTGTGTGTGTGTGTGTGTGTGAAGGGGGGGGGGGTTATCCCCATGGGATGTTACACTAGCTTTAATTTTTAGCTTTACTTGTCTTATTCAGGGATTCATGGTGATGCAGTGGTTAGCACCGTCACCTCACAGCGATAAGTTCCCAGGTCTGAATCCCAGTTTGGGCCTTTGTGTTTGCATGTTCTCCCCATGCGTGCATGGGTTCTCTCCGGGTACACCGGGTTCCTCCCACAGTCCAAAGACATGCTAGTCATAGGTTGGCTCTTTTAATTACTTGCATGAATGCGAGCGTGAAAGGTTGTCTGAATCTATTTTAGCCCTGACAGCTGGGATAGGCTCCAGCAATATAGGTTAAGTAATATAGATAATGGATGGATGTTTGATTCAACTGCTGAGATCCTGATGGGGCCCATTTTACATATAAAGCAGTCCAGCCTTTCACCGTCGGGTAAACCTCTGTATTTCTCAGCCTACCAGAGTTTTTAAATCTAGTGTCTGTGGCAAGATTCCTGCACTGCTGCACAAGTACTGATGTGTTTTACGTCAACCAAAAAAGATTGCTTTGCTAGAGCTGAAGGCAGGAGCAATTGAAGCGATGGAGTGCAGCTATAACCACTGGGAGTATGGCAGAAAACCAAGGAGACATACAAGTAAAGTTGCTGATGTTACATATTTTGAAAAAAGCTGCATTTAAAGGAAGGATTCGTTTAAAAAAAAAGACTCTAAACATGGGAATAAACAAGGATAACCACTGGTGTAGCTTTTCCTGACAGAATAACATGAAGTATGTCGCAAGAGAAGAATGTATGTTAGTGGTGCTGCACCATAGAAAATAACAGAAACATTATACACGATCAATTTATGATCAGTTCCATGAGTTATTTTGCACAAACCAAACATAATTACAATATTTCCTTTGAGCGGTTTGTATCCTGGTCCAATGAGGTAAACGTCTAGAGAGAGACTTGTTATCGCTTCGGTTTCATCAATGATGCATTTCTCCCTGAAGGATGTTTAAATGTCAGTGGGAAATGTTATTTGGCAGGAAACTCTGTCTCTTTGAATCTGGAGGGACTGACACCAAAGCCTTAGATCAACTTTTCGGCGCATGTGTTTGACACTGCAGCTTCCCTAAAATGTCTGGTGTGATTTCATGTGATCTGTGATGAGACATATACAGTATATAGCCCAATGAAACAAAACTGGCCTTGATATGTAAAGTGTTGGATGACAAATTAAAACTTCTTCCTTGGTAAAGACTTGGAGAAAAACGTGTATTAGTAGTTTGTGCTTGTATTGCTGGGAGTCTTACATAAGGGAAAAGGATACTGCTGGTTCAAATAGCCACTACTGTCTGAGGTCTTCACCTCACTCTCCTCCACACCATCACAAGGAAAAAGAAAGATGTTACATAAATGTCCTTTTTCAAAAATTGTGAGACCATTTCATTTATCGTGGCACCTTTTGAGTCGAGCCTTTGAGAGGTTTACATGAACCTGATGTGTAACTCTTTCATCAGATACTATGAGCTGATCTTGTGTCAGACCCTGCAGCCGTATTTCTAAGCTCTATTCTAGGTTATCATTGTGTGTGTTACCTGCAGTCTCCAACACCTTTCAACCATAAATAAATGTCATCAGATCTTACAGTCGGGGACATCACCAATTAATTTTGCTGCCTGAATAACCGTGTGGAATTAGATTCATTCAAGAGGCGTCCAAACAACCAGCATGGTGTGTTATGCAACTGCAGTATTTCAATACTGCTTCCATTTGTTTTTGTTTCAGTGCTTCTTTTATCTGTTCCAACTGGATCTGCTTCAGTGCTTTCAACTTATTCAAATCTCAGCTCTGTAAAGGCGAGTGATCCCCTCAGGACTAGAGGAAATACTTGGTGCAACACTCATCCCCCCCTGCCTGATGAACAAAATCACTACCTGTGAGTCACCCGCTCCTTTTCACCATAATCAACAATGCAAGTGGTGAACAAAAGACATCCTACCATCATGTGTTATCATACTTGTTTTTGTTAGCATTTAGCGGTTAGCTTTCTCCATCCTTATTGTCTCTTCTCTTACTGTTCAGATTTTTCTCTTTGTGCTGCGTGGTGTTCTCCGTCCCTCCCCTCCCGTCTCCCCGCTTGTTTCCATGTGCAGGAGGGAATCCCAACTCTTGCCTCACTGCAGTGGATGAGGTCAGGCGTTACGTAACAGGGAGCGGACGAGCCAGACAGCCAGCGCTCACCTCTGTTAGCATGCAGTCAAGCAATCAGGCAGGCACAGAGGGGCCGCATGCAATATTTATGAAGCCTCTGCAGCATAAATTCTCCCCCTGCTCTGCTACAGTTAAAATACAGTAGACAGCACTTGGTTAGACGCTGAGCAGAAAAAAAACATTTTGCCTCCAGTCCTTGAATCCTGCATCATTCATTCCTGCACCCCCCTCTTATCTCCCCTACCCAAATAAGGACTTGGAACATAGAGTACAGTATAGTAGAGACAAGAGTCTGAGGGAACATTAATGAGATCATAACTGAGCCCACGGACGTGAGAGTGATTATCTCCAGAAAGTCTGATCGAATCAGCGACTGGCATCACATAATGAAAAGTGTGTCCTAATGTTTTGAGATTACGTTGACTATGTATCAGCGGTAAACAGTGAGGCTTAAACAGCATGTGTAAAAGATGTGGTCTATGATGTCTGTTGCTGTCAAAACAACCAGAGCAGCTTTAATATCCTGCTCGATTGATTGTCACCAGCCGAAGTCCGGGAATGAATCGATATCCCTGCCTTTATTGTAATAATGGGACTGCGTGATTTACTGATCTGATAATGAGGAAAGATATTTGCTCGTTTGAGGAAACATTACGACTGTGAAGGCCATTTCCTCTCCTATAGGCATACGAGAAACACCCCCGCAGAAAGAAATGGCCTTGACATTAAACATGTGACGGCAGAATGGAGCGAGTGCGCAGAAGATAAAGAAAAGGGGCTTAAGACGTGTGTGAGCCAGAGGAAGCTAAAGAGGGAGACGGGAGAAGACACAGATTAGGAAATGAACAGAACAGAAAAAAAATAGGGCAAAATATCAAGCTCCCCGCAGAGAAGCCCTCTATTTGATCGCAGGCTGCTTGCAGTAATTGAGCGTTTTGTAACCAGAGCATGGATGTAGCCTTTCACTGTAGAGTGCCAAAGCTGAACAATTCCACTGTACATTCGCCATCTTTGTCACTGTATGGGTATATTTCCATCCAAACATGACTTTTTAACCCATAAATGTCAGCAAGAGAAATTACTAATCAGCATCGTGTGCCATCTAAAGATATTTTAGACGAGGCTGTATTATGTTTTTAATCGGACAAATGACAAATTGATGGAGATATGGAAAACGTACTGTGGTGTTTTTGTGCTGCAGTTAAACCACTGGAAATAAACAACATTTTACATGTGCTCACTATCTGCAGAATATCTTGTTTGACAGTGAAAAACCCAAACGGAATCATTTTAAAGCCCCCCTCCAGAGAAAATCCAGTGTTTAACCTTGTAAACATCTCCATGTGGTGTTTCTCATGTGCTACAAGACATATCAGGGACAACATCAGCAGTCATCTCCATGGCTGGGCCTGTCTGCTTTTAAACTGCAGTGTACCAAGGACAGGCTGAACAACACGTTTTCAGATTGGCAGGTTTGAGACGTCACAAACCTAAGGAGCCAATCCTATTAATGGACGGGGTGACGCTATGCATATCATTATGTGTAACCTATGGCAACCACTTCGGCGATGCGCGAGCCAGCTGTAACCGTCATCGTAATTTTTGCAAACTCACTACTGACTACTAACGTTAACGTTACTACTGCTAATTACTACATTTCAAGCTAGCTAAGTTTCAACAAGCTGCCACTAAACGATGGCAGAGACATGTTTTGTTTTCATGGGCGGGGAATATGCAGACTTACAAGGTAATTAAACGTATTTTGCAGAAAAAAAATATCAGACACAATTTATTATTTCAAGCAGAGCATTTTATATGTCTTAAAACATGACTGGAGCTGGTCTTTCAACTAGCCCTTCCTGAGCCGACTCAGTCCCACTTCCTCCATCAGTCATGCGGCCTGGACTCAGTCACACAATCATACTGCGTGTCTGTCTTTACACACCATCTTGCAAGCTTCCTTCAGATTTCTCGCCCTTTCTCATCTCTTAAACAACTCCACACTGTCTCCCTTCTTCTTCCACACCATAACAACTCCCTCTCTCAGTGTCTCTAATGGCTCTCTGGTTCTGCTTTCTCCTCGTCTTATCTCCTGTGCACAATCGCATCCTCCCTCCCTCCCACCGCCTGAAGCTTTCTTCTGCTTTCTGCTTGTGTGTGATATCTTTAGTCTCCATCTCTGTGTGATTGTTGTTTCTGTGCTTCACACAAGCAGCACACTGTTGTGGAAAATGCTTTCATCCAGTACATCTTCCCCTTTCTGATAATTTGGTGTTGATTCCACTTGTCAATAATGGGGCTTGTGGTTAGGACGAATAATGCACATGCTTGGAGATCTGTGGCTTAAATCCCCATTAACAGCTCCGCCTCTGAGCTCAGATGAACCAGGATGTCGATATCTTTTGGCCAACTGTCTGTCAGCTCTCTAAGTGGAGCTGGTGCCAGCAGCCCGGGGAGGGCTATAAACCTGCTGGGCAGAAGGTATCAGTATTCAACCAAACTCACAGAATGTCTAAACCCTGTTGAAGAATACTGTTCTTGTTAACTGTGATAGATCATCGTACGTCAGAGGAACAATCAGTGCAACTATTAGGCTGTTTTAATCATTCTTTTTATAATGCCATGCAGTACGGCTAACCGGAAATGTTACATCAGGATGTTTCTAGCACCTAAAAAATGTGTCTTTGAAAAAAGAAGTCAAGATGTTGGAGATACGATACGTACCACAGGGTTTCATATTCATTATATTACGATATATTGTGATATGCAAAATATTCCATTTTTAAATCTAAGTTTTTGGAAAAATCGTCATGGCATAAAGAACACACCATATCCAAAAAATCCAGTGAAAAAAAAAAAGTTTTAAAAGGTGACGAAAGCAGCAGATTGTTATTAATCATACTAGGGATAGACCGATTATCGGCCGGGCCGATATTCGGCATTTTGACGCATATCAGCATCGGCATTTTTTTTTTTTTATCTGACGGGCGATAAGAGTTCATTTCTTTGCAAATTTTATTTTACTTTATTTTATTTACTTTATAAAACTTCAGGAAGTTATTTATTTATTTATTTACATTTTCAGTTAACTTAATAAGAGATGCTGCTGACCCTGGGAACTCCCTGCGCTTTTTGTTTGTTTGTTTAATAAACATATGCTTAAAGGCATTTAAACAAAGTTAAGTGTTGGAGTTTGTATTATTCAAAATTTTGACGCCAATATTTTAACTTTTACTGCAAATGAATATCGGCTCCAAATATCGGTTATCGGCCTCCTTGACTACTAATAATCGGTATCGGTATCGGCCCTGAAAAAACCATATCGGTCTATCTCTAGTCACATGTGCACCTCATAATGAATTGTAGAGGTAATGATTTCACCTTCTTCCTCAGCATTAAAAACAGCTACCAACAATACACACATTTATCTGAACAACAGAAACAAGTCACTCCAGCCACAGTTTGCATGGAGGACACAGTATGGGGAGAGAAGATGTGTTTGCTGAATTATCTGATCTTGTATTAGCATAATGCCATGGAGTGTTTACATTGGGAAGCAGAGAGTTTAGCTCGTTTCACCAAGAGGCAGAACTGTCTGCCAGTCTCACTGTGAGCTGGCAACGAGAAGGCTTCTCCGCCGCCCACTGTTAATCAGCAACACATATGTACGTTTGTGCACAAAGATTTGCAAATACAGGCCCACACAGAAACACAACACTGCCCAGCGTCGCCAGTCATATGTCAGTTAGCAAAAGATTTTCAAGACAACAGGACTTGTGCAGAAAGTACATGCATCTAAAATCATGACACTTTCTATATATATATTTTAGCAATGTTTTTTCACAAGCTGTTCTTTTTTTTTAGGGAGCCTATTTTAACACCTGGCCAAGGACGACAGATGTAAACTAGCCTTTTGGCTAACTCTGGCATATTTACAGAAATGTTGATAAATATGCATTGTCCCTGTAAAATAAAAATACAAATAAAAAATAAAATAGATATTCAAGTACATGAATAATAAAGACAGGAATCCTTGTCAGTAGCAGATCCTGCTTTTTTTTCATGATGACATAACAGCCTCTCTGGAAGGATCTTGTTTAGCTCTGCCAAGCTTCTTTTTTTCCCTTGATGTGTCAAAGTAAGAAATTTAAGTTACATATGGTGGTGAAACTGCTGCAGTGCACGCTGTGGGTTTCACATTTTAAGCATATTGCAATTTTGGCTACACCCCAATTAGTGAAGTAACAGCATGTTTTTGCTGTTGACAGCTGCACGACTGACTGAACCCACACTAGATGGTAATTTGCCAGATTTTGGGTCAGATTGGCCCCTCCCAACAGTCACAGGGGTGTCCCTGATTGGAGGTTTGTCCGAACAGATTATCGTCTAAAACGATCCTGTTGCGTTAACAAACATATCTTATGTTGCAGACTGGATCAGAGTCTCTCCAATCTCCTGTAGAGTGAAAGGAGCAGAACAGTGAGTGGAAACCTGTAGTAGCCAGTTGACCGGGGAGTGTTCCCCAACTGGATGTTTCAAACAGTGCGTAAATCCACTCTCTGACCTTTCCCTGATGTTTTGGATATGCTTGTTTGGTGTGTTTTCCCTTTGACTAACAAAGGGAACATAGCAGCTATGTTGGTGATGAGGGCTGAGGTGGTGCTGGTGGGGGGTGGGTTTCCCTGAAGCCCTGAGTGCCGATAATCAATCTCTCAACAGGAGACGTGCAAAAGAGAGAGGCCTTCATTGAATGGAAGGGATCCTCTGTGGTTGTGTTTACTTCAGGCTGAGGGAGAGAGGATGACAGTTCAGGTCAAAGTTACCGTGTCTGTGTTTGGTTGGCTGGAATGACTGTGTCTGCAAATGAGCGAGCCTCTGAGCAAGCAGGGCACTGTAAAGTGTGGGTGTGTAATGTGGGTGCTCTTGGTTAGCGCCTGTTCATTCCCAGTGCCACACTGTATAGACACAGTGCATACGTTTTCGTGTGACTACACTGAATACTACAGCACTGGATTACATTTGTGGAGAAGATCGTAAACAAGAGGAGAAAAAGGATTTCACGATTCATCTGAGAAATGAAAGACCCTTGACATGATTTACCAAACGGAGAACGAACGAAAGGAAGGAGAAAGAGGAGGAAGGTGGGGGGCGGGGTGGGGGGTCACACATTCTTGGCACCCCACAGACGGGAGCTGGTTGCCATGGTTTCAGATTAGTTGTGACTGGTGTTGCAGGGCCGATGGGAGGCAGGCAGCTGGTTGCCTAACAGCAGCAGATGGAGCAACGCAGGTTTCCAAGAACACACACGCACTGTCCCTCGCCTACATGTGTCATATCATCCCAGTCATCATTTTCCTAACCACACACACACACATTCACGCATACACACACACACAGATAGACACCAGAATAATCCATGGGGAGTCATGACTGGGCTCACGCAGCCTTTTAGCCTTTTATGTGGCAGCACCTTTACTAACAATATACAAAGAACTAAGACGTCTGCTATTGTTTTTAAAACATTCACAATAAAGAGTTATTGATCTTAAGTAACCTCAGTTAAATGCGTGACAAGCAAACAATGCAGACTCACAGATGGATGGATACAAAATGAATAAATGCCATTTGCACCTGTCATCAAAGGGAACTTTGAAACTCGTTAAGTCTGAAGTTACAAATGATCTCTTGCGTTATTGTAACAAATGGCCCTGCCTCTATTAGATCATTTGGACAGAACATAAACCATCTGTTATATTCCTTGAGATCTCAAAAAAATGCATGTGAACTTAAAATCCTCAAACTATTCTAGAACTATATTTAACTAAGCAGATTGTTTTTAAAAAGAAAGAAAAAGCACGTACACACACCCACACACACAGACATGCTTCTACTGTGCTTTAAGGTTGGCTTTGAGTATTCAGTTTCTGCTTTAGCCCTAAAAATTATATTGTTTGTGTAATACATTAGTTGAGTGTCTGTGCCTGTGCACGTGTGCCTGTGTGCGTCTGGATGGTGTTATTTTAAAGTTGAAAAATGGAGATAAGCAGAGGAGGCAGCTGGAAACAATAACCAGAGGATCACTGAACCCACGACTGTGAACTTTAATAACTTCACAGACCTGTGCTTTCACCCTGGGTAAGATAAGCCTAATAATAGCTGTAGGCTGCAGGAGACATGAAACACACAGAAGAACTTCCATCATCCTATATCTACTGTAATTCTCTGCAGGGTGGCATCAAATCATTAACTCACACTGTATTATATCTCCGGGAGCAGAAACAAAACCAGATAAAAGCAAACCATACCTTCCTCTTGACACTTTTTTTCCTAAAATCTATCACGAATCCAAATGAAAACAAGAAAAACATGTTTTTTTTTTTGCAGTTGCTATGGAAACTATAATTAGAGTCCAGCATTGTGGCACTGTCTCCAATTAGAGCATGGCTCTGTACCAAATCCAGCAATGGCAACCGATGGCTGGATATTATTATACATGTACAGCACATTCGTCAAAGTTTGGTGTAGAAGAGCAGAGCTGTCTTAGACAAAAACACTGGCCCGATAGAAGAGTGGAGAGAGAGAGGGAGAGAGAGAGAGAGAGAGAGAGAGAGAGAGAGAGAGAGAGAGAGAGAGAGAGAGGAACACTGATATGAAAGATATACAGAGCATTAAACAACATAAAGAGTGTGGAGCAGTCATCACAGCTGTTACTAATAATTATTATAATTACCAATTCTCGGATTATCACGCTTAATTGTTAGGTCTATAAAATGTATTAAAAATGGTCATCACAATTACCCAGATCCCAAAGCGACGTCTTCAAATTGCTTCTTTTGTCCAACAAAAATCCCCCAACTCTTCATTTACTATCATAAATACTTTAAAATCAACAATTGGTCAACATTTCGGATCGAAAAATGACTGAAACAATTAAAAGATTATACAAATAGTTGGATTTTTTTCCCCCTTTGATTTACTAATCAACTGTATCATTGCAGCTCCTATCATGATAAACAAACAGCACTGGCTCGGCTGACCTCCCACAGATGAGTGAACATTTAAAAGATTGTTTGGCCTGAGGGGACCCTGTTAATATCAGCTAATTAATATTCATTACATTATGACATGATTACTCATGAAAAGCTCCCTAAACCCCCGCACTGTCTCTCCTCGTACTCGCTTGAATGAACCTCTGACGAAAATGTTTCCCTGCTCAGCACATACAGACCACTCGGTCATGTTCACGGCTTAAGAAGAACATTTAATTGTTGCGTCCATGTCACTGTTCCACCCAATCACGCATCTCATCCATCTTGCCCCCACATGCTAAGCAGGGGGAAAGGCAGCGGCAGTGGAATTAAGCCCATTAGAATAATTCATTTCCCCTGGCGGGCCAAATGAGAATTATTAATAATGTGGTAGCCGGGTCCAAAAACAGCCCTCGGATGACAGAGATGGAGGAGGCCGGCCAAATGAAGCTGAAGAACTCACCACAGGTCGCACACTGCTGCTAGCAATGAGCACTCCCAAAGATATATTCTGTATCAGTAAATGGAATATGTATTCACTTGTACTCAATATGTGTAGTACACTATTACACCGATGTATGAACTCGATGTATTGATTCACTCCGAAGGATGCAGCAGGCAATTCATCATCTCTATAGGCTGCTATACATTTTGCACACAGCTATAAATCAAGGGCTGTAATTGCCCACAGCAGGATTCTTTTTTCCATCAGGTACAAGACTCACTGACAGAATATGTTCATAAGTATCGATTCAGACTTGTGTTTTTCTGTTTGCATGACATACAAGAAACTCCCTTGATATTTTAAAACAGGTGTGTAATTACCACTCTGCATTTCAACTGCCCTTCTGTAGGTTTTCATGTGTTTAAAATGATACGTCTGAATGGATAAGGCTACTTCTGATCTGGATTTTTGCAGAGATAAAGCAGATAATCTTTTCATTAAGTAAGGAAAGACATTACACAACTAAAGTCAGTTAACAGAAGCCACATTTCACACACACCCACACCCCTTTCTCACACTAACTAATGCACAATGAGTCAACAAGTATACAGTGTGCATTTAGACCTAACCAGATGCTATGAGCTGTGCGCCTGACCACACCCATCACGCATCTAAACACACACACACACACTCTCACAGATGCACACACACAAACCCTTATTGGCCGACAGATGTTCCTGCCTGCAGTTAATACACGACAACACAACATTGGCCAACGTATGATGTCATCGTTAATGTTTGTTAGCATCAGCACAGATTTGTTACAAAACAAAACAACCTGCCATTTGAAAAAGGTCACCGCCACTCTAACTCTGGCTAATGGGACAAATTATGGCAGATTTTTGAGCAGGAATTCTTTAATTACGCTGCTTTAGCTGCCATTTAAATGCCAAAAGGACATGGATACTATAATGTTTGTATGGCAGCATGCTTTGAGAGGTTAGTTCCAGATTTTTCAGTTGGTGTCAAAGGACTGACTGAAGGCAGCATACTCCATTTACTCACAAACACGCAACTCAGAGGCATGACAAAAACAACCTTAAACAATGTCTGTGACTAGATCTCCTTACACTGTGTGAGCATCTATGCTTTTTTTTTTCACGAATAACAGTATACACGTTATTTGATAGTTTTGCACGTAATTCAAATTCATAATTATCTGCATATCTGTACCTCTTATCTCTTTGCTGATTTGGTCCTATGCTTAAGTGGTGTTTCATCCTGCTTTCTTTAACAGTCATATGCATCACTCACTCTAAATGTTTGCCCTGAAAAATGTAAACAAAGACAGCGTGCAGTTAATCTGACACCTACCCCAACAGCGGTTTCAGGCGTTAAAAATAACCATTTAGAAATAATCAGACTTGTCGCTGATGGTCTGGTTTGCTTTTGTAGGTCATATAGAGTAATCAGAATTAATTTCAGTCTGTTTCATAACCAGCAAAAAACTCTTCACAGAAGCTTTAATAAAGGTCAGTCATAAAATTCAATGGAAAACAGAAATAGACAGAGAGAGTAGTGCTATCTTAACACAGCTGTGTGAGTGGGGGAGACTACAGTGAATGCATGCTGATGCAAGTAGCCTTTCCACTTCGCTTCAGCGTTTGAACCTGGCAGCACCTTTCATAATTCATGACTTCAGCAGAGCCACTTTCACATACTTTGCTGTTTATTCAACAACTGACACTTTCATGACCAGCTCACCTCTTTCTGGTCTCTTCATGTTGATCAGTGCTAATCTGTGGTGGAAGCCAATATACGATATTTGCTAAAAAATACTGACAAAATAACATCATATAGCTCATACGGGCCCCACAGTCTGAGTGATGTTGAAAAATGCAGTGAAAGGCTTCTTCAACTTAAAGCCATAAAAGTTTAATTATGGTGCAGTCTCTCACCCATTCATTCCTATATTTTGCACTTTTATACTTGAAGGGCCTCATAAAAATGATTGAAGGATAGAATATTGTGAAATAGAATATTCACAACCTATACATCATACATTTACATGGACTACCAAAATGTGATGACCAGCACATAGCACATTTAAAGATCTGTAACAGGAATTCACTGGCATGGGAGCACTGTAATATCAATTCATGATTAGAAGAGATATCAGTGGGAAAACAAGCATCCCTCACAGTCATCTTCAATGCCAAAAATGTCACAAACACTGCACCCTACTGGCTAAAAAGGAGGAATATGCCACAGCCCTCGGCAGAGAAACAGACATTAAAAGCCAATATTCAAGCCCTGCTTACTTTTCATGCCACAAGTCTGGCTTTTCTTGCTAACTACTCAATCTCAGACAAACAAATATGGAATGTAAGCCAAAATTAGAGAAATTGAATGCTAATGATAAAAACCACAGCATTCAATGTGCCTTAACTCTTTTGAAAAGTAATGTAATTGAACAGTATGACAGAGGCCTTGCCTGGCCACAACAAGCTCGACAGCTGAGCATGCACCTAAACACAAGCTGCACAGGAAACACGCAATTACAGCAGTTGTGATTACAGCACATTGAGCGGATAGCACGGAGGCCAGCGAAACACAATAATGTAGAGAACAAACAGCAAAATACGCGTGCTTACCGTTTGTGGTTGTAGGTCCATGTTCTACTCGGGCACCGGTTGCGGTAACCGTGGCCTCAACTCAGTCGTCCATGGTAAGTCCACCACCTGTATGTGTCCAATTTAGAACGTTCACCTCTCCTTTGGGGCGTCAAGCTTTCCTTCACTGATGTTGCTGCTGAGTAACTGTAACTAAAGTTAACGGTTGCGAGTCGTTCTATCAAAAACAAAGCCAGACAAGCTCTCAAACTTCGTCTGACTATTTCTTTGGTGAGCATTTGTCTCTCTTGAGAAGTTCCTCCAGCAACTTCAAAATTCACTTGCAATTTTCCATTTACATCCAGCGTCGCCCGTTAGCTAGCTAGTTTCCGTGTGCTTCATTCACGGTGAGGTTATTAGAAAAACTTGATAGGACGTAAAAAGAACATTGCAGACTTTTTGAAGGCGTAGCACATACCAAAAATTGTCTTCTGTTCAGCCAGTTTGATATAACGTTTCCACTGGGCACAGCAAAGGGAAAGTTTCACCGTTTTACAAGATAAGTCTTACTTATTTGGCACAAACAAATTTGCAGCATTACTTGGCACTTCCGGTTTTTAAGGTAGTAAAAATGCCATTTTTGACAGCTAAAATGACACAAAAGATGAGGTAATCATAGGTAATTTGGGATGGAAAAAGTACTCCCTACGATTTGGCAATATCTTTCAATGTGCATGTAAAAATAGCTTTGTTATTTTTCACAGGTATAATGCCTACCTTTAGCACGTTGAAACAGTCCAGCACATGCATATTTAGCTAAGCAGGTGTTTTACTGTCATGTACCTACTCATTATGCTGTAATCTATGGTTGTCAGCAATATAATAGTGGAGAAATATGTGAGCCACCCCCCCACCCACACTACAATGTGCATCATATTTCCTTTCTAGTATAGTATATGGTTTTATCATCAAATTGAATGGAATTCAATTCAAATCGAAATTTTCTGATTATCCTTATTCACACTGTTCTTGTAATGCTATTACATGGATAATATTACTATTAACACAGTCCTTCATTTTTGTTTTGCAAGTAAGTGTTGATTTGATTGGTTGGTTCGATTCATTGCAAGATAGATAATGTGGCACACTGTAAGCAAATGTTACTCAATGCAGTCTAACACTTACCACAAGTATTGATGCAATTCTGTAAAATATAAAAACAAAGACCTGCATGCTACTGTGTAAAAGCTAATTGGCTGATCGTGGACTGTTGTACTTTTGTTATTGCTAAGAAACTAGGGAGACTGGACGATGAAGGTATTATGATGCCACAGCTGGAGGAAAAAGACGAAGATGAAGAAGAGAACTGTCTGACCGACCTGCATAATACTGTAAGTCATCATTGTGAGATGAATGCAAGTTACTTCTGCCATGAGCCTTGTGCCTTGTGCTAACGTTAGCAACAGCTAGCAGGAGTTGTGTTTTGCTGTGTTCAACTAGTATTCAACTCTTGTGGTGCTACAGGTGTTTTAGCTCACATCTCGAGTATTTTGTAAATCCACAATTGCTATTTGTGGTGACTTTGATTTGGATGATTGTTTGTGGTTGTTCTTGTATACTTTTTGTATGCATTTGTTTTATTCAATTTCAATGCACAAATGTAACTGTGCTTGTGTTGTAAATGTTGTAACATGCATTTAAATGCTATATGGATCCGGTTTTCTGTGGTGATATTTTTGTTAATGGTGGCTGTGTCAAAACTCTCAAGCACCTTCTATAAACTATCCATCCCCCCATAGCTCCCACAATCACAATTCCATGGCACCAGTTGAGCATAATGTTGGAGCACAATGTTGGATTGTTTATGCTCTGAAACTATACCACCATATGAGTCCATCTCGATGTCATCATAGCATGTGATATTTTCACTGTTTAGATACTATAACAATCACACATGCTTTATTTATAAAATACTAGTATGTTGGATGCATACACATATAGCATAGCATCTGCTTGTATTTATGTATTGATCTTTTATAGAGAGTGAGGTAGTGAGTGAGTCAAGATTAACTTTATTATAGCCTGACATCACAAGTGATGTCTCCAATGGCTGTAAAAGAGTAAGGAGTGAGATTTGCAACATATAGAAATTTATACAAGTGAGATAAAGTACAGATAATACACAAAATATTTAGAATGTTAAAGAGGTGTGAGATATTAAAAATGAGTTTTAAAAAAGCAACAAAAATACAACCACATAAACAGGCGAAACAAACCCATGCAAAAAAAATGTGTAACATGCATTATAGGTATCCATGCGCACAAAAAAGCTGTATATAAGCTGGAGGGCAGACTAAAAGAGGTTCAATGATGAGTCAGTAAGCCCGCTGTCTAGTGTTTGTAAAATCACTGACAGCTCCACTAACACGCTGTTACCCAGCACAGATTGGAGGGTTTTAAGACTGATGAAGAGAACGTTGCTCTTTAAGAGCATGCCATCCAATTAATTAATGCTGTTTTGAGCGACAACAAGTCCTGGTTCAGGGATAAAGTCAGGTTGCTTTGTAGGAATAAATATGAGAGAGGAACAATGTCAGTGTGCAACACAAACGCCTGAACTATGAAAGTCAAAAAGCTGTGAAGAAAAACCGAGAGGTTGCTACAAAGACAAATTGGAGGCTAAGCTACAGGGCAAAGATGTCAAGTGAGCCACTGCTTGCAGACATCAAAGAGAATCCCCATAGCCTAGTTTAAACTGTGCTGCTTCTTTCCTCGACAGTTTCATGACTTCTATTGCAGATCTAGAACTGATGTAAACCACTGTCCACCCGTTCTCTATTGTTAAAGGCAACCTACCCTTTAACTACATCATAGCATTAATACCAGAAACCCTTCTCTGCCAAATCAACACCATGGCTACAGGGCTGCTGTGTTACAGACACCCTCGAGCACAGTGCTCACGATCTAACCCGCACCCACCATTTTTAATTGGTTGCTACCTCCAAGGTTTGTACATGCTCTAAAAATAGGTTCCTATTTGAGCGCCTGCGGAAAAATAACATCTCCTGTCTTAATGACTATAGATGTGTTGGTTAGTACAGTAAACACCTCTCCTGTGTTGTAATCTGCCAGCTTGCATTATGTCAAACAGCCCTGTGGGTGATACATTCAATTAATTCTTCTACACGGTGAAGTCCACATATGCTTAACATGGCTTTATTGATTTCAAGTCAAAATGTAGCACTATCACTCTTGTTAGGTGTCTCCACACACACCGCCTGATGTTGATTTTCGATACTTGTTCTGAGATGGCCACCCATGGTTTCCACCAGGCAGGAGGTACAGATGTACAGAACCTTAAGGAATAAGGCACTTAGAGTTGACTGTAAGCCAAGTGTTATATTTTTACATTCTTTTATATAAGCGTTACACTTAAGCACAGACTGGTGTTCTGTGCTTGGTCGATGTTGTGTTCTGGTGTTGCACCATTGATCTCAATCTCAGATCTCCAGATCTCACTCAACTTGGGTAACATGGCAACGAACTATTGAACTTGAACACGGCATGAGTGAGTCAGCGAGTCAGACAGTAAGTGAGTCAATGAGAGATTACCCAGCAAGTAAGTGAGCAAACAAAAATGACAGATTGTTCTGCCATTCAAGCTCTAAATGGCTGACAGCGATGTTAAGTGAACAATGCTCCGCCTTTGTCGTCTCAGGGCATCTGTGTACTTACAGTACACGTGTTGCTTTCGAACGCTTGTGTGTATTTATATGTGAGTGTGTGTGCGTGTTTGTGTATCAGGCTGTCAGGGCTGTCCCTCCACTCCTAATGGTTTAATGGGCACCCTGTGGTGCCTCTCAAGCCCCCTGGAGAGGGACACACTCAGAGTGTGGGGGAGCACAAAGGCGCAGCCATGTCTCTGGAGAGGAGTGTCTTTGTGACGAGGGGCCACTGCTGTGCTGACTGTTGCTGGCCTCATGGTGATTACCCTCCCCGGGGGGTCCGCATTGTGGGCCCTGAGACCCAGAACTTCACCTTTACATACCCCCCTGCTGCGCCTCATCAGGGGGCCGAAACGCACCCCTGTCGATCATCCCACTTCGGTGGCACAGCCCGCCTACCAAGCAATCCGTCAAGCATACTCACTTTATTCCAGTCAGCGGTGCATTCATGTCAGTGCTCTAGAACCACAGTAGTGTTTATTATATATGAATACATACATTTTGATATGTTACTGAGAAAATGGTGATTATGCCCGCATAACTGCATACATGCATGCAGTCATATGTACAACACTATCCTGGCATGCTCCAAAAACAGTATACTGACAGTGATAAGCAGATGTACACCTACACACAACCGTAGTATAGTTCATACGTACAGTAAATGCGTCCCCAGGCCTGTCAAATCTCCTTTCATTTCATGACCTACTTATAAACAAATGCATATTTTATATGTCAAGCAATTTCAACCACATCATGCTCACACACAGAAGGCAGAGTACAGTATGCAGATCCAGTCCCACACATTCTGCCCACCGGCTCCTGTGTTCCACACCAAACAGCCTGCATGAGGCTAAAACGGTGTGAGGACTGTGTTCCTTTCATAAAGCAACCCAAGACTTAATATGCCTTTGAGAAGGCTGTAGCCTGGAGCAGAGGAACAGGCATCCCAGAGCCCAGCTTCAGGTCCAAGGCATCGGAGGCGAGTAGCTTAGCTCCTCTGTTTCCACTGATCAGGGTCACAGCGCGGGGGCCGGTCCCTGGTGAACGGTTCAACACCCACCTTCGCATCTCGCTGTCATGGAGACTGCGGTTGACTCTTCACATTTCTTCTTTCAATCTTGATATGCTGTATCTTGAGAATACGTGTCTGATGGATGCCTATGTTGATAATACTATGAAGATGTATTTTACTCTATGTGTAGATGTTTGTAGTAGTTCTTCCTAATTAATAAACTCTCACCAAAAGTTACAGAATGCATGTCGGACATCCAACACCTCTGAAATACAGAGCATGGGTCACTTAATATAAAGATATTTAATGAACATAGAAGCCCTTACTGAGCTCATGGGATCAGTTACAATACATAGAGAAGATTGAGTAGTAATAAAGGACGTACGGCAGTGTTTAAAGTAAATCTACTTTTTTCCTGGAGGAGAAATAACCAGGTTTTATTGCAACTAAAAAAATCCAAAGCATTAGAATTTCATCAATAATTTCGTACCATCTTTTATACCAAGCCATTCCAGACTGTTCATTCTTTCACACAGTTACTGCAGTACCCGATCTGCATACAACAATTCACCTCATTATCTTGCAATGCCAGAGGGTCTATCTGCCTCCCTTATCTGCTTTGCTCTCTCTCTCTCTCACTGTTTCTCTGCTCAGTAGTGTTCATACCGCCTCCAAACTCAATCGAGAATTGGATACCCAGCCGTCGTAAGGACATGTTTAATTTGGCTATTGGTGATCGAGGATGTATCTTTAATGTTTGGCTGTCCACCACAATCAATAAGCTCTGTGAGCAGCATCTGGGAACAATGTTAGTGTGAAGGTCTGCCTAATGTAGAAATCAATGACCGGAGTGTTTCGGGGAAAAACGCTGACGTGAAAATGGCAGTTTCTCTTTAATTTAGTTTTTTCTGTCATCTGTCAGTCTAAGTGTTTCTGTGCATGTAACAACGATCACCCTATCACGGGGCACTGATTGCTTTTTTTTTTGGTTTCATGTAACTCCTTCATTGTACAAGCTTCTTCTTGAACCAAGTCAGGGGTGTTCTGACTTACAGGAACAGTTTTGCTCCAGAGGCAAGCTGTTGGGTAAAGGCTGTCGAAATCAGGATGAAAGTGTTGCTTTAAATTTGGTCTTGTGATATACAGTATAACTGTATTAGATTGTGTTTTATTTGGTTAAAGTACTAATCTCGAACATCTCAGTTTTATTCTCTTTGGCGACACCTATAGCGATAAACAGTATGTGTCGCATGTGTGACGTCTACGGTTGGCTCCGGTTGTAACTTTTGATTTTCCTCGCTTTCCTTTTTCGACTGTTTGCCTTCATCTGAGCGTTGAATTTGTTTATTTTTCTTTGGATTTTCACTTGTTGTATCTGTAGTCATCGATCTTTTCTTTGTTTGTTCAGCCATAGTAGATTACTGTTTACTCGCAACACTTGCAGAGACCAGAAAAGCAGCTGCTTAGCTCCGCCTACCCTCTCTGGCAGACCAACCACTGCTGGCTGATGGAAAACGCATCACTAACTGGGAGCTGCTTGTGATTTTTTTCCAGGAAAGTCGCACCAGACACCAAGTCTGTAATACTGCAAATGCAAAGGCTTTCATCAGTGGGCCATAGGCTCGATCACCATTGTGTTACCTCATTCAGCGACAGTGACTCAACAGACAGTTATTTAAATGAAACTATTCGAGATTATCACTTTAACCTTTGTTATTGCATGAGCGACCAGTGTCCATCTGTTCTCATGCAGATTATTGTGGCAGAAGAAAAAAATGCCGACAAGCCTTAAAGTCTTCCTCCCCAGTAACTCCGAGTGATTCCTGAAAGATACCAAGGAATTCCCAAACCAGATGGGATATGTAATCCCTCCAATATGTTCTGGGTTTTTCCCCTGGAGGCTCCTCCAAGTCACACATGCCAAGAATACCTCCACAGGGTGACATCCAGAAGGGATCCCAATCAGACGGCCTAACCACTTCAACTTAAATTTAAAGGAGTATCCAATGTGCTTCTTCTTATGAATGTCCAGGCTATATGTCCATGTCCCTGGATAAGCACATTCAACCTGCAGAGGAGACTTATTTCAGTGACTTGCATTCTTATGATCACAGGTTAGGGCTGGAACATGGATCAAGTGGAACATTTAGAGCGTTAGACTTTACACAAACTTCTTCCTTCTCCAATCTGCTCCCAGATGCAAGGGCCGTCTCGGTGATTGGTCACTTTCATTTAAATTTGTCGTGACTGGACTCGCTTCATATTACTCTCCTCTTTCCAGCATCTCGGCTGCATCTCAATAGCTGTTTGTGGCCATTCACTGCTGGCAGCAACAACAAAAGGGGGAAGCAGTGAGTTGTGACAGAGGCAATGTACTCCTGTTTCCTAACAACCCTCTCCTTTTCAATTAACTTCTTTCACGCTCAGCTGTGATTCAGCTCTACAATAAGCATTCAGGCAAACATTCAGAGGCACCTCCCCAAGTCTAAACAGGGGCTTGTTAAATGGAAATATTTAGACAGGGGGACATGCTCACCAGTTGTGCTCCTGCTCAGCCTCCATTTGAGCGCCCTGCTACAGTCGAGGTTTGTTGTCTGAGGCGTAATCAGCTTAGACTGTATAATATCTTCCCGGCTCGCAGGGAGATGAAATTTACAGTGAAGTGGGCACTTTAGCTGGGATCACATACAAATCTATTTCACAAACCCGGCTTTATTGGAAAGATAAATCTAGATAACTTTCTTTAACTGTCTCGCACACAAACACACACAGACAGACAGATTCTGTACTTTGTACAGACAGACTGACCAGCAGAGGGCAGCTCATATCGCTGCAAGAAGATATCCTTCACAGCTATAATTACCTCTCTTTTTATATGTATATGTATGAGGATATACATAGTAAAGAAATTGTCGTCCAATGTGTCTTTTAGTGCGTATAAGCAGCAAAAGAGAGAGTAACAATTTCATGTAATGCTCACAGTGCTCACAGTGTGTGCCGGCAAACAAAACACACTTCTGCTGCATTATGTAATTCTGGAGGAGTTCCCACTGTAAAGCCAAGCAGCAATTCAGAGGCTGCAAGGTGTGCTGCTGCTGCTGCCTGCAGGAAAACTGCGATCAACTATTTATGACACTTCCATTATAAGCACAGAACACTCTTCATGCTTTTCCTACCTTTTTAACAGCTGTGCTAAGGTGCCGTCATGGGAGAGGTCAGAAGTGATTAAGATCATTTTTTGGCATTAATGCACATGTGTTGGTGTGTTTGTGTGTGTGTGAATAGACACTATGCCTTCTGGATTTAGATTAACCAACTCCGTCACAGTCAGACCAGAGCCCAATGTTTGCATTCCACTCACTCATTTCAGTTGCTCTGAGTGTTGTGACAACATGCAATCCACAGTGCAGTGTTTCACTGTGTAAATAGGATTAAGTTGATTCAGCCCAGCCCCTTTTTCCTGGAACAATGATTCAGACAGCCTTTAATTAGAGGTATGGCGCATTTGCCTGTGTGATAACCACATATAGGAAGAGAGGAAATGGAATTGTTAGTGCTAATCCATTGTTAATGGTCTATCACAGGTTTTGCGCAGCTTTAATGGCAGGCGCTGGAGAAGGGGGAGGTGGAGAGGGATAGAGAGAGAAAGAGGGATGGAGTCAGTTGGAAAAAACAGAGTATGTCAGGGAGGCAAAAAAGAGAGACGGGTTGCAGTAAGAAACTGACATTTATGCGAACAAGGAAGCAAAGACTAGAGTGGGAGACATTTCTGAAACATTTGCTGTGTTCAAAAAGCCATCCTATACTAGCAGTACGTACTGATTTGGCCAAAATGTAGTATGTAGTATCAGAAAATCTCCAGTATGCATCGGACCAGTCTACCTCGCCTACTGTATCCCACAATGCAAAGCGCTGGAACGTCACAGCGGCAGTTGAAATGACGGACAGCAGCAGCAGCATTCCAGCAGAAGAGGGTGCTATAGCTAAAGCGACGGTTATTGTTTACTTCGGCCTGGCGTAGCATACTGCAAAATGAATTTAAAAAACTCATCCATACTGCATACAACCGCCAAACACAGTATACAGTATATAGCATGTAGTATGTCGTAGGGCATTTCGAACACAGCCACGGTCACATGCATACTTCTCAATGGTTTTCTTTTTAGTTGACCATGTATGAGCAGTTGAGTCAGCACTGTGCAGCCGACACTGCCGGATGCTTTATATGTGGAATTAATTAAATACTCCTCAGTACAATTTGAGATATTTGAGCCCAGTGTTCACTCTCATGTTAATTCATTAACATTGAAATTAGATGTGTTAAAAGACTTAACTATAAAGGAACAAATTCCAGATGGTGTGTTGATCGTTTCTTCTCTTGTCAGCCTGCACACTTTCCTGACGCATCCTTAGCGAGAGGCACTGATTCCATTGTGTTCATAAAACATCTGCAAAGAGACTTGTATCGCCATATCCGGTCTCCTTTTTGTAATCCCCAGTGTTTAAGTAACTGTGATTTTGTTCCATTTCCGTGCACTTACTTTGTCCAGCATGTGAGGAACAAGGGAAGAGTGTAACAAAACAAGCACTTTGTAGGTTTGTTATTCTGCGAGGAGTTGTCAATATTTCATGAGGTTGTTGTGCAGAATATCTAAGTAGGATGGACTTTATGGGGAAAGCTGTGATAGTTCTTAACTAACGGCAATAAAACTTTTGTATTAACAACAACGTGCCGGATCACTTGCTCTTAAAGGGGCCTTTCAGCAGAAGAGCTGAGTGTCTAGTTACCATCTCCTTTGTGGCTTTACAGCAAATATGTAATGAGGTGCACCCAGGTGCAGAGGGGATCCCACGGCATTCAAGCCTCCCTGGGGTGTTGGAGGCAGATGAGTTTCTATTAATGATCACACACAACTGCTTTCTGCTGCCTCATGGCACTGGAGAGATGAGCTGCAGATTACCACCTCTCTAATTGGGAGCAGAGTTTAACCTCCCTCTGTAACTGCAGATGAGTATATCCCAGTTTATGCGGGTAGTTGTGGAAGTTTGGCATTTGACTTTCAGGGAAAGTTGATGAGGGAAAAACATTGCTAAAGTCTGTTTTCTATACCGCAGTGCTCCACGAGCCAAGTTCTGTGTTCAAAAATATAACTGTCACTGCACAGGTTATGGATAAATACTTGTGACACATTCCATATGGCTGCAAACCCGCTGCACCATATGTTGTGTGCAGCAGCAAACACAGAGGGGGACGAGAAGGGGAGGAGGAGCGACGAGGGAGGGGGGTAAAAAGGGTCAGCTGCGGAAGGTGCGCTACAGTATTGTGCATTAAGTGTCAAAAAGTGTGTGGATCTGCAGCAGACCTGCCCGGCTTATGTAATGGATGAGCCCGGTCTGTGAAGCCTCTGCTGTTATCATTAATTCATGTCAGCCTGGACAACATGCACCGGAGCTGAGGAGCCACCGTGGGAGACACCGAGAAGCAGGCCGATCCTGTGGGAGGATCAGGCGACACAGAGGATGCAGGGATGGAGAAATGACAGGGGGGGGGGATGAGGCCTGGGTGTGGTTAGAGAGAAAATGTTCCCGCAGCCAAAGAGCCTTCAGACACACTGCACACCAAACTGTGGCAAGACAGCGTGGCCGCGTTGTTTTAGATTATAAGTAATGTTCTTGCAAATGACAAAGTGAGACTCTACCTCTAACCTCTCTGCATTAGTCACACTGAATATAACGACATCATGCAGATGACCTAAAACCTTTTGTTCTTCTCGTCTGCCGAGTGCTAAATCTTTAATAACCGGTCTAATGTTCTGTGACAAATTGTGAAGCACGTTCTCCCTGTAACTGCAGAATCTTTGTTGTGAACACTCACATCAGCGTTACCACGAGGGAGAGGGTTTCAAATTTGTTTCAACGGTGTGAAGCTTCTGTTATTAGAAGCCTTTTGGAGGCTTTGTTTTTTTACACACAGGAATGCCTGTTTTTTTTTCTAGGAGTTGGTAGAGACAACAGTTACTGCACACAAATGGTCACCTTCTTCCCATAAACAAACGTAATATTTAATCATATTTTTTGGTTTCATTTTTCCAATTTCCCCATAGCTAGAAGCGATCCGAGCTTATATCAAGGTTGCCGATGGTTACAGCTTTTTTCCTCTTTGAAGAAACCACACAAATATTCTGTGCAACCACAAACACGTCTAAGTGCATGCTTGACTACATAAAATATTTAACAGCTAAATATGGTAGGCAACCACTTCTAGCCACAGGATACGATGCATGTGAAGTCATCAATAGGGTTGTATTGCATCAATCAACCGTCAGCATGTATAACCTTAAGGTTCTGGTCATTTATTTCCAATCAGTTCAGTGTATCCACAAGCATTTTATCTGTAATGCATGGCAAATTACTCCAGTCAAGTTTTTCCATGTTCAGTTTGATGGCTTTGATTTAACCACACACACTTTAAACACGAATCAACCCTCCATTAGTAACGTACTGTAGGTGCAGCTTTATGGGAGGAGATGAATGGCCTCCCCTCAGGGCATGTACCAGGAGTAGAGGCCATGTTGCCTGCTCCTCACTGACACATCAGAGAAGTCCTCCTCTTCTCTCCGCCCATCTGGGCCGCTGACCTGTCGTAGAACCGAAGAGCCTTGGTCGCAGAATTTTACACGTAGCAGAGGGGGCATAAAATGCATGACTTCCTTCCACATGGGTTGGTATTCACTTCCCTTCTGTCTCACTGCTTCCTTCATGTGATTTACAAGCCCAGTCATGTCACCCATGGCCTTAACCCCTAACCTGACCTCTGACTGCACTTAACCCCGAGCTCACGGCTCCCAAGAGGACACAACATCATTATCAGATGCAGTCTGGCCCATAAACACGACTCCTGTAGGAGCGAATGTGTCGTGAACTCTGCCTCTTGTAAAAGTCCACAGGCATGAAGTTTATCTTCTTTCGGCTTCGGGTCGTGGAAAGGACTCGCTTTAAGTAGCTTGTATTCACATTTGTTCACACAGTATAAACGTTTGGCATCCTCGCAAACAGCAAAGAGAAATTCTCTCCCACAACAGCGCCACAAGCTCATTTTTACTCCAGCCAGATGGCAGGTGGCTGAGCGAGATGGGAAAGTTATTGTCATCAATCAATGGAGAGTAAACAAAAAATGCACGACTGCTCCTCAAAGAAATGAGAAAACTCGGGCCAGGAAAATCAATACAGGCACTTTTATTTTGAAGGTTTTTAATGAGATGTGTATGATTCATCAAGATTGTTGCTCTTAGATGTTAAGGTCACATCCCAAATTTGTCTTTGCTATATTTAATTACTAAAGACGCTCAGGTCTTATTTGAAATGAAAACTTATATCCGTATTGTAATTAGCATCATCATGGTTTCATTAACTCCCCAGTTGTTATTAAATGATAGTGCAGATTACAGGAGCATCACCCTTAGATAAGCCATTATTAAAAAAGTCATTATAAATGCTGCAGAGGTGCTGCCAACCATCTGTGGACTTCCTTTAGTAACCTCATAAGAGATCAGCATCCAAAGAATCCAAAGAAACGTAAAGTTTATGTCTGTGATCTTTTGTGCAGCTGGCATTATCGGAGGCTGTTACAGTGCTGGGATGGAGTGCTAGTTAATTACCATCAGTACAGTATGTCTGTTCCTTCCTGTCTTCTCTCCCATATTCACATTCTGGGTTATGTAATCGCAGCATGCCCGGTCTGTGGAGGCTGACAGCGTTGGATGTCAGGCTGCAGATATAGATCTCTTTTAGAAACCCAAAGCTTCTGCGAGCTATCAGGAGCAGTCTGCACTAAATGAGGTTGGTCGTTTTGGAGCAATCGGGGATATCTCCGGAGGGGGCATGTGCAGGGTATGTATGATGCCATGCCTTGATTAAATGCTTGGTTTTGTTTCATAGCATGGATGAATAACAGATTACAAGGAACAGGAAGTGGGCCGAGGCCGTGGAGAAGGGTCGAGACGAGTTCCTTACAGTGAAGCAGAAGTTCAGAGTCTTGCAAGGACTGCGTGGGTATTTTTTTTAAAGGATGGTAGTACAATCCTGTGGGTGGGTGGCTGGAGTGGGGCGACTTGTTTGATGCTACAGTACTTTTCATCTTCCCTGAGGGCAAACTGAAAAGTGACACAGGAGGAATGAAGATAGCGTACATGAAGGAGATGCTGAAACCCTCGTCGTTCATAGTTAACCTCACACGGTGGAGCAACTGAAGAAATAGTGTTCTAGCTAGCAACGAGCCGTGTGCGTGCAGGTGTGTGGGCATGCAAACTGTGTGTGCACAGTAGTGTTTGATCACACATGCAAAAGCCAAGAGAGAAGCCAGTTACCTGTCTGTGTCTTTAAAGTAGAAGTGATCATAGATGGAGTTTTGATTGGTTGCAGAAGAAGCAGAAACTCTGACTCATTGTATTCACCCAGAGGAAACAGGAAGCAGTTCAGAGGTTACCTCGGGTGATCCTTATCTATTTAGTTGTTCTATAAGTGACTGCTCACACTCACCTCGTCTTATCCTGTGATACTCTCAGAGCTTAACCCTGGTCAATCAACTTCAGAAGCTGGAGACTCCCGTGTTAACGCCCCCCGTGGTCCTGCTAATCTTGCTCTACACAGGTCTTTGCAGTGAGAAAATGCCCTAGGGTCATGTTTCTCCTAACAGCTCCTTACCTCCTCCTCATGCTAAGTGCACCGCCTTCTCCTCCTCCTCGGCCACATCACATTATCTCATTTTTTTGCACCAACTTCCTGATTTTCCTCGACACCTATTTCCTTTTTGGTGCATTAGGCGTCCACAGACAGCCGGCCACAGCCTGTATGAGTGCTTTTACAAAGTGGCTCCAGAGGTTTTGCCCTCACAAGTGGAAGTGTTCCCCGTGGAGTTACGGCCTATCAGGCAGATCCATTTCACACTGAAGAGTCAATAACCAAGCCGTGTGATAAGACACAAGAGCAAGTAGAGGCTCTTTAGGACTCTATCGCTTTATGGCTCCATGCTGAATACATAAACTACAACTCTGTTGAGTTCGAGCGAGAGGATAAAAAGAGACAGGAGAGTTATTTTGTTGTTTTCTGTACAGCAGGAAACCTCAAACGCATCTGCACTTCCTCTTTAAAAAAATATATATTTATAAAATATATTTGACATCAGTGTTTCAGCTCATCTATTTGTAGTCATTCCTAAGAATTATGCTGGCACAGAGAGAAGATGAGGGGACAGAGGCGCACGTTGAAACCGTCCCACGAGACTCTTGTCAAAACATGTTCGCTTCATTCTGTCATTTTTACTCAAGCGTTAAAAATCACCCGGCTGCCACGAAAGAACCTGTGCCGGATGACAACCAGAATACTTTGGATATAAATACATCAAGGAGATAGAGGGAATTAATTGTGGCCCCTTTGACATGTTTCTGATTTTTGTGCCTCTTTGTGTGGAGTGCATTTTATATGCAATGCTGCCACCTGCTGGAAAAAACGAGGAACTGATTTATGTTGAAGTAGCACTTACATTGTAAACTAAACAGGATGTGTGACATCTTTGTGAACATAAAGAAATCATGCAAAACTATGTCTTCCTGTTAATGTAGAGAAAAGTACTACAACATCTTTAATATAAGTTTTTCAAAATAAGACAAAAATGTTAACCGTGTCTTATCTCACCTGGTGCAGATTTTATTTGCAGAGTTGTACATGGGATTAACTTGGAGTTGGCATCTGAGAGTCTCTCCCCACAACACACAGCTGTCACATTTTATTAGGATCAAACCAAACAGGAAGACAGATTTGTCTTTCAGCTTTTACACTCGGGTTTAGTAAAAGCTTTCGTGCTGTGTTTGGTTTCTATTTAAAAAATGTTAAGTTAAGTTTGAAATGTCTAATTACAGCATCACACAAAGACGAGCTTTGATCAATGTAAGCTAAAAATATAGACTGTAAATTTGATGGCACCTCATGGCATCTTGTCTCCTCTTCCTCACACCTCTCTATTTCCTCTCCTTTCGTCTCTTCTTGTCTCGTCGCCTCTTCTCTCCTTTCCTCTCCTCTCATCTCTTCTCCACGCCTCTTCTCTTTTTTCCTCTCCCTTCGTCTCCTCTCCTCGCCTCTTCTCTCCTTTCCTCTCCTCTTTTTTCTTCTCCTCTCGTCTCCTCTCCTCGCCTCTTCTCTCCTTTCCTCTCCCCTTCTTTCCTCTCCTCTCCTCTCCTCTCCTCTCCTCTCCTCTCCTCTCCTCTCCTCTCTCACCACCTCTAGCCTCTAAAGTGTGCTGCCCTAACCTCATTTTCCCGCGTTCCCCAGAGAGAACTAAACCCCACACTGGCTAGCTTTACTCTGGGATGAGCACAAAGAAAAGTACGGCTCTTTGATGTAGCAAATGCAATCCACTGGCCACACTGAGGGCTCGGGCCATTTCCTCCCATCACTCAGACCTGGAGGCTCCACAGCCCCATAAACAGGCCGTCTAATCCACCAGGTCCCAAATGATCGCCTTTTAGGCCAAAAACATACGGACATTTAACAGTTTGCAAGCAGGCTAGACTAAGAGTTTGCGCCAAGATTAGTCATGTCTTAGACAGCATCCTCTTTTCTGGCTGGGCTGGATTTTTTAACGGGATGCTGAGGAGGGGGGGGGGGGGGGGCGAGAGAGATGAGCTTAACTGTCCGGCCTCTTATCCTCCCTGACTAACCTACATTAAATTAAATGAGCACAGGGGCCAGCTCCTGATATGTGTGAAAACCCTGGGAGATTACACAGTGGTAATTAATAGGAGTAGCTGAGATTACAAAATGCTTGTATCTCAGTGTATGTGTCTGTGTGTGTGTGTGTGTGTGTGTGTGTGTGTGACCCCCACGCTCACAGGAGGTCTCCAGTCGGACATACCCCCCACCGACCGTGCTCCCTACTGGGAAATGTCTGGCCAAAGTCCCCATCTGAGAGCTTTCCCACTACTCTGTATCCTTGTCTTTTTAGCAGTATAACACAGTGTCTGCTTTGTAGATAACCTGATGCACATTATAGGATTTAAACCTTGAAGAAAGACACGAGCTGCTTGTTACAGTGCATGTTTTTTCTTATAAGACATTTTGTTCCCTTTGAAATTAACTGTTATGAGAGATAAAGCTACAGATAAGCTTTTATTCTCCTCATGAATGTTGCTTTCATCCTTCATTTCTGAACACATGTTGTTAGGGAGCTTTCATCAGCGTAAAGTCAGGTTTATAATTGAAACATGAGGTAGGTGGCGACAGCTTAAGATCAAATGTATTTATCCTGACAGGAAATCATTCACACTGATGATTCCAGCGATTGTACTCATCATAAATCCGTTTCCAGATGAGTAAACACAGCATTTATTATACACCGACACACTTGAAAAAGCAATCGCTACCAAAACAGGAAGCCTCATAATGAAGATTACTTAATTCTGTCTGTATCCAGATGTAATGGATGTGCTCACATGTGCTCAGGAAAAGGAGGCAGGACGTGAACAGTAAGAGGTCCACGCTTTCATGTCACCCCTTTCTCACTGTGATCCCACATTTCATCAGCTGTGCCCTCAACACACTGTTTTCACCTCAGATCCACTCTACACAGAGCGTAGTGTCAATGTATGCAGGGGGGGGATCAGAGAGCTGAATAGGAGCTCCCTCTAGTGGATAAACGGAGTCACTGCAGAGAGGCAGGCGTGATTATTATTAATCCTACATTGTGCTCAATATTTACCAAATAGGATATAAGATTAAATAAGGTGTGCTGTCACATAAATATACAGAAGGGTGTAGTTTTTTGTTTTCATTACACTATAATAACCTTTTACATTATTATCCTTTATTTATATAGCACTTTTCTTAACAAAGTTACAAAGTTATTCAGAAGAAAAGATTTTAAAATTGAAAAAAAAAAATGCTTGCAGAGAAAAAGCATTTTAAAAAAGTGTTTTTTATTACATATTACTTAATATAAACCTTGTTACAACAAACCCCTGCCTCAATAATAAACAATAACGAACACCTTATTGGTTGCTGGGGAGCAGGGTTTAAGGACTATTGCATATTTTTGACAAATTAGGGCATTTAATTTTCAGGACAAATAAAGTTTTGATTTACTATTTGAGACACGTCTGGCCTCCCCAAACCACGCACTGCTTTTATTCATGAGTAAAATAATGCTTTCCTCACTGTGTTGCTGTTTGACTGGTAACTGCTGCTGGTTTGCTTTTTACAGGAGATAAATCAAATGCTTAACATCTTACGAAGCCAAGCCTGGCCCTCTCTCGCACATCAGACTCCATCCTTAATTACATAATGGGATGAATTAATTGACTCTATTAATCCAGGTGACCATCTGTTGGCCAGTCTCAGACCAGACAGTGACCGACTGGCGATAGTGTAAGCCAGTCCTCGTCCAACCTTTAATTCCCAGCATCATGAACAATCTATCACACTGCAGTAGGCCCCGTCTCATCAGAAAGTCCTCTAAATCACGGGCCGGGCCATTTGACACGCTTTTTATTTTACTCATCACTGATTTGAAGGAAACCAAAGGGGTAAAAATGTGTTTTGCAAGGACTTATTTTGACATGAGTGTCAGAAAAGGAGAAGCTGAGTGTACATACGTACTCCCCCGTATGAATTTCTTTTCTCAGCTCAGCTGTCACACGGTAAAAGGCGAGGAACAAAGCAGCAGCTTTGTGTCATGTCATTTCTGAATAGACAAAGCAGTGACTTTTTTTTTCTCCCGAAACTCTTTATTTTGTCTCTCTCTTCTCTCTCTCACTCCAGGGGCCTTGAGCTGCTATAAACTTTAATACGCAGCGTTCAAATAGGTGCAGCTTAGAGCTCTGCACACACACTCAGCAAGCTGGGAACAAAGACCTACCTCCACCCTCTCTGCTGCCTTTCAACTTGAAATCAGCCACCTTATCACTTACCAAAAAAAGCACGGCAGATTTAACTAAAGTGTCAATTCTTTCTCCTCTTTTTTTGGGTAAATCCAAATGTCCAAAAAACCTTAAATTGTTTCAGACATTTTTCAGAGCAAAGACTTAACATTGAACATCAGTTGGTGTTTGTTAAAAACAACATGCAGCCTCCTAATAGCTGAAGAGGCGAGCACTCTCATGCTGGTCCCTGATGATACCAGTCCACAGAGAGAGGATTAGTGGGGGTTTTGGTGTAAATATAACACACTTCCTGTTTACTCTGAGCACAAGCTGCTTGAGCCAGTCTCCAGCTTTATAATGTCTCTGGGTGAATGCAACATACTCGACATAATGTGCTTTCATTTAAAACTAAGTGGCTGTTTGACCTGTTCCTAAATGATCCTCTTAATGAAGTACATTTGATCGGAATATAAAACAATAAATCAAATATAAATCATGGATGGAAACTTTGATGTCTACATTAGAGTCAGTCCATAGCTTATGAAGTGACATCTTAAAACATATTTTGTCTCCTGTCCAGCAGAGGGCGCCACACAGCCTCTTTACGAGTCTTTCTAATGAAAGCGGCCTCAGCTGGCAGACTGTTTCTTCAGTTTAAGACAATTGAAAAGCTGCTTATAATCTTATATCAGACTGTTAAGGTATATTTGGAAAGAACCTAAAAGGACTTTTTCCTTCTCTAGGCCGCATGTCATTTCATTTTCCGCTTGAAATACCCTTGTCCCTCTTATTTTGTGCTCACAGGGATAACAAGGAGAAGGTTGCATAAACCAGTGAGGAAAACTGGTGATTTTGTGGTTGATGTTGTCACTTGCATGCTTCTGTGACTACACGTGAAAGTTATGGCACCAAAACAAACTAGTATCCACGCCTATGCTCTGCTGAGCTTTTTTTTTTTTTTTATGCACTAAATAAATCCTTTTCTTTTAGGGCCATAATGAGCAGGAGGCGTATAAAACTCTAAAGAGGAGGGAGAAAAGAGACGCAATGAGACGAGATGGGAGAAGCGAGGGAAGAGAAGAGAGAAATGATAGTTGGTGCCAGCTCTGTGGTGCAGGCAGAGGGAGAGAGGGAGCGAGTGCTCCTCTAGTCTTAGCCCTATTTGAAACAGATGCTGTTTATAACCCAAAACCTTAATGGGGAGCTCTCTGGTCTGGTGCTGGCCTATGATCACGTTCCAGCCTAGCTCCAGTGCCCATCTTTTTTTCTGGTATGGGGAAAAATGCCACAGGAAAAAAAAAAAAAAAAAAACCCTCCCTCCTCTCCCCCTCCTGTACCAGGGGCAGCTCCTCTGTGAAGCCCTAGATTTATCCAATCAAACCAAGCTCTCTGTGCTCACTTCAAATAGCCACCCCCCTGACTTCAGCCTTGCACTAAAAGGAGCCCTCATCTTTCCTCTGACCACACAGCAATATGACCAAAGACATGCTTATTATTTTATAGACTGTGATCTCAGAGCACATGTCAAAGCATAACCTAAAAGTGTGGATTTTCAGGTTACACGTGATCCCTTAATAAAACTGCACCCGGCTCTCTGGCACTGCATTTCAGATGAGGACATCACAAATCTACCAGGTTCTTCCGCTATCACTCAGCTGCCGGTATCGCCAAACGTGTGCACGTGCCCCCGATGGTTTGCATAAAGCTAATTTTTTTTTTTTTTCATTCAAGCGCCCCACTAAAAACCAATTCAATATTTATTTTGATTTCATGAACCTTTTAATCTACGTCTTCCTGGTGAGTGCACGACATCAAAGAGGGAGCCGACCACATCTCATCATGCAAGAAATAACATAATATCTGTTCCATTACTGGGAAACATAGCCAGGATTACGACAGATGATTACTCGTGTATATGCTTTTTCAAGCAGAGAATTAACTGGTGTTTAGTTTGTGCCCACTGGTCACAGGGACAAAGTGGATTTTCAGTTTTGAACGCACGTGCGAAGCAGATGAGCACATTAACATATCTTCATTTGTCAGCCATATGTCCTTTTAAATATGCTCCTTTATTGTTTGTTTGCATCATTTTATATCATAGTGTGATGATCATCTTAACCATGCATCGTTTTCTGCAACACACGTTGCAGACTGACGCATTTTATAACCGCTCAGATTGCTCATTTTCCCCCTTTAACCAAACATTTGTCTTTTAGATATGACAATGCAGATGAATCATCTCATCCAACATGCACATGAGCGATTAAATGAAGTCTCGTGCCCGCTGTAGAGTGATGATACAGCAGTGGAAGAGACGCCTCAGTCTGAATTAAAGGGTAAATGATAACTGCATAAAGGCCTGCAGACTGGGCTGCAGCATTAAGCTAATATTTGTGATTTGCAGCAGATCTGCAGGCTCAGAGTAAACACAGGGTTACAGACTGGATTGCAGGCTGACACACAGTGAGAGTAAAAGCTCTCTACACAGCCCAAGGGCACACACACTGTGATTTACAGCAAACACTGACAGAAAATGGGGCATTGGGGAAATTACACACTTATACCTTGTGTCGAACATGAAAACACTTCCCATTCAAATACAGAGTAAACTTTGCTTCTGTTGTTGTTTTGCAGGGCTGTGAAATCTTTGCTCGGAGTTGTGGAGGAGCTTGAATTCATGTGTGTGTTAAAGAAGGAGGAGGGGGGGGGGGCTGTTATGGTGGATTACTTGACTGGAATTGGGAAATAAAAGATCTAAACAGCATCATACTGTTTAGCCTATTCTTTGTGACAGAAAAGGCGACACAGACATGGAAGTGGATTGTAGATGCATTGATGTAAACTCTGTTCTTTATAGGAAGAGCTCCTGTGCCACCTCTGTGTGCTGTGTGAGGTTGGAGAGGTATTTTGAGGTCATGTCGTTTTTTATTCTTGTTTGTCGGCACGAGTGGAGCCGCACTGTTGCACACACTGTATGATTACCCCGCTGTAATTAAACGTCAGTGTCCATACAATCTGATTCTCCAAATGCTCACTGATCCAACCTGTTTATTTTTTTTAGTGTTCAGGCTTTTTATTTTAATTCATGTATATAAAAAAACGGCGCCGTTCAAACATTTTGACGCCCTTCTCCCCATAATTTACAATATAATTGACTGTTTTTGCCCATGCATTAGCCTGGGATCACAGGCCCCCGAGGTTCAGACATCTCTTTTCTCAGCACAGATCAAATGGAGGCAGCTAACCAACACATTGAATCCCCTCGCAAGGAAAATTGGGCTGCATAAATATGGATTTTAATCACTGCCCAGTATTTATCTTTCTTCTCCACTCATCTTTTGATGTTGCCATATTTTCCGGCTAAAATATGAGTTACATCTTAATCAGGGGATGACAGGGAAAGCACTGTATTTCTACTATTTCCTTTAATTGTTGTTTCGCCGGAGTAGAGATCCCCATCTTTAATTAGTTACGTAAACACAGAGCGCCTTAGTTCTGCTTTAATACTGGGGAACTAACTAACTGCTAGAGGGAAAGAAAAAGCAAGAATCTATAGCCAAGTGTCTGTGATTGACTTTTCTCATGGACCCAGAGCGCAGACAAAGACTCAAAAGGGGGTCCAAGTGGGAAAGGCCTAAAAAATGTGCCCAGCAAGCTCCTTCAGTATTTTCCAGCCGCCTTTTGTGGCCACGGCCACATTTCTTGAATTGTCAGTGACTCTCCGGCACCATCTAAACACATCAGTCACAGGGGCTGTCTTATTTATTTTATCTGTTGTTCCCCCTCCTTCTCTTTGTTTTTGTTCCTTTTCTTACTGTCAGGTATTTAAGCAGCCTGCCGGTTTTATAGAGCCCGCTGAATGGTCTTGATGGACCCGAGACTCAATGGACAGCATGTGACCCATCTGACCAGAGCTCTTTTATGTACCGCCTCTCTTTGTTGTTTTGTTTTTGTTTGTCTGTGAGAAAAGAGAGAAAAGAGCCCTTCATTGGGTAGGAGGTTACCAACTTGCTCTATTAAGGCATTGGGGATTTCATTAGCCACAGTCAAACAAGGTAATAAATAATAACTTGTGACCTTTGAAGTCTTTCTGGCTGAGAAGAGGGAAGAGTGAGCTTCATAAGAGCGCACAAAGAGGCTCCTGCAGCCTGTTGAAAGTGTTCGCAGGGCAGAGAGCTGGACTGTTATCCTTTATTGTTTTATCATAATCTCACACAGGCTAATGTTTTCTATGATGAGTGCTGGAAATCACAGAAAAGCACTCTGGTTTGGCCAGTGTGGAGCAGCAGCAGAGTAAAACAAGGTTCATTGTGAAGTGTGCGAGAAATGGTGCCTTCACGCTCCAGTACACACGTTTGCTCAGCGGTGATTAACTGCCCCCCAAAGAGGAAGTGCTGTATTACTTTAGCTACTGTGTTTCCGAGAGGGGAGTGTAATGCTGAGTAGGTTGTAGACGAAGAGGTTCCACCTGAAACTGAGACCCAGATTTTGCAGTGTCGCCCGACTTCTCCGTCCTTCCCCCAAAGAAGACGACAGATTTCTTCTGTTTTGTTTCAAACTGCTGAGGCAAAGTGTGAGGGCTGTTTAATTAAAGATTAAGAGAGCACGACCCCCCATAGGACCTAAATTTCATTGGCTCCTAAATTTGCGTGACCTGGCCAGGATGGGGCTTTTTGCTGAGTTGCGCCATACAATGGCCTCTGGGAATTCACTGCCTCTATGCCCCCACACCCACTCACTCCCCCCCCAAAGTCCCGAGGTCCCCTGCAACTCTGCACTACTTCCTGTAATCATCCCCACATGTGGTGGTGGCATTTAGCCTCCTCCACCATGGCACACGTCATTAGGCCGAGCTTTAAGCAGGTCTACCTTGCTCCAGGCCAAAGGGGGGACTTTCTTTATGGAGCTGGGGGGTGGAGAGGGTGGTCGGAGGTGGGGGTTAATGAAGCACCGACTGAATCATACCACCTAGAGAGGTTTTGACACGCTGAGGTAGCAGTAGCAGCCTACACGTCGGCCAGCAGAAGCTCTTGCCAGCTCTGAGACTGGCTTCACGTGAAGGGAGTGTCTGTAGGAGTGCAGGGGGTCAGAGGTCAAGCCAGTGAAAGCTGTAAATCCCAGAAGGGGACTGGCCTAGAGGTCAGCCAGTCATGGCGATTAGAGGAGCCGGCGACAAGATGCGAGAGAATCGGGGGTGGCACAGAGAAATCCCAAACGGACCCCTGCGTTGGAGGACAGACACTATTGTTTTCCAAAAAGTCACTTTGACGACATGCGCGGGTTATTTTTCAGGAGAATAGGACTTCCTCAAAGGGGAAAGGAGCACTTACGCAAACATATGAGTAACATGCAACAGTGTCTGTTGTGTTGACTGAAAGTGTTGAGCATTGTGGGTCTGCATGTGCTGGTTTGCACAGGTGGACTTTGCTGAATAAATGAATGAAGACGTCCGCGACACTTGAGAATGTTTCTAAATCTAACTTTATATTTTCTCCATATTTTTTAGATTCAAGATGTAGTTCTGTCCTCAAACCATCAGCACAGATTGTTCTGTTTAGACTGCAAGGAAAAAGGGTTCTGTCGTGGAGAACGTTTAATTGGTTAAAATCAAAAGAATGTATGGGGAAAAAAGATTTCAGGTTTTTTGATTCAGATGTTTCCTGCTGCAGCATTTTCAGAGATAAACCTGGCAATATGTGTATTTAACAAAAATGTAACATTGATTTCCACCCCCAATAAAAAGACTTCAATTGGGAAGTTTTTGATGTTTGTAAATGTCTTACATTGTGAGCCTGCCGTTCCCCAGATTTCTTACTGCTGTGTGTATTTTCAGCGGGAGCGTTCACAGCCGGCCAGTGAGATAGTCTATTGTCTCTCAGAAACCACCTACAAACGAATCTCTCTCATTTATGCCCGACTGTATTTCTGGGATTTCCGTGCGCTCCAGAGACTCAGTGGTGTGGTGCTGCACACAATATCTCTCAAACCGAGTTTTAGTTCTCCGCTATTGTCGGCTCATTCCACATCCATCGACGCTCTCGAGGGATACTTAGAAAACAAAAAGGACATTTCTCGTAATTTTCCGACAGTTTTCCTAGTTTTTGCCATTATCCGGATCAATCCACTGAAGATTCATTTACAAAGGAGGGATTTTAAATGTCTCCCTGAATGAAATTTAACATTCTGCAGCCCATGATTGAACTCAATTGCAGGGCTCAAACTTACCTTATCAATAACTCTAAACTAAGCCAAGATCAATGTGAACTCAGGACCTCTCACACTGCAGCTACATTATGTTGATTGATTGTCATATTAAATGTGGTGTCTTCACCCGGATGTTCTGTTTGGGGTCCTGGAGAACTATAGGCTCCATGCCATAGATGAAGACACATCATTTCTTAATCAGCATAATACGTCATGACGTTTCTCTGTGAACTGATTATAAAGCTGATTTTGGACATATACCTATTTACACACACTGATGGCGGCAGAGCTTCAGTGCTGACAGAGAAAAGGAGTAAGCCATAGACATAGAGAGAGAATTAGGGCCTGACTCAAACATAAACATCACTACTGTATGTTTGTAGGATAACACGCTGTACTAATTCCCCGCTACAAATGACATTTAAGCTTAAAAAAAGCCTTTATGTTTTTGCCCCCACAGGTCATTTGACGTATAACACTAAATACTTCCACGCTTGGTGTAATAACAGAGCTTTATGGTCACCTTCACCAAATGTTCAAGTCCAGCTTGAGACAAAGGGAAGGGTTACCGCTTCAATACTTTCCTACATACTGGGTTTTAATAAGGTCAGGAGAAAATCTGGCTCAAAGAATAGAGAAACATTTGCACTTATTATTATTTTTACACACACGACAGTAGAGTCTGTTGCACCACAAACAACGAGGAGGTAAACAAAACACAAGGGTGAGCTGCCTTGTTAGTGTGACGAGTAAAAAGAGAATACACTCAGTCTGGTACAAGTTAAAAATAATTCACTTTAAGTCTGTTACAAGTTTAAAAATGATGCATATTAAATTCATGGTCAGTACTGATGATTTAAACCATGATATGCTGTAATAAAGATGCATTGATAGAAAGGTGTATTTTACATTGTTTAATTGATCCTTTGTTTTATTTAAACAGCAGTAGACTTGATCTGAGATCGATTGCTTCTGTCTCCTGTACCTGGGTAATCACTGTATTTTCCTTCTCGGACAAACACCTGTTTCTAAGGAAAAATCCACCTGTCACTGTTGTGATTATTTCTCCCCTTTTTTCAGGTATGATGGTGATTTTAAACAGACTAACTCGGCTGTGGTAACTTGCTAACATTTTGATAGTGTAACATTTTAGGGAAGTAAAGGGAAGCAGGAAGTAGTAAAGTAAGTGTATGTGTGCGAGCGGAGCCCCTGCTTGACCACAGAGGAAAGCCTGTAGCTGTGTCAAGTAAAGCAACATTTTGGACTGTTACTTCTAGGGATGCACGATATGATCGGCAAGTTATCGGTATCGGCCGATATTGGCTTTAAAATGAACAACACGCCGATATCCGCCGATATATTTAACCGATAGAATAATGGGCTGCTGCATACTTGATTAAATGCCCGACCTCGGCGCAATGTCCCCGGCGCGAAGTCTTTCAACACTACAAACTTGATTAACCATCTCAAGACCCGTCACCCCGACCGTTGTAACAAATGTGATAAGAGTATCACCATTATACTGTACGCTTATTCCAATACAGAAGAGAGTTGATGATCTCTGCAATTAGGTGTGCGGGAAAAAAATATCTGTATTGGTATCGGTAATCGGCTAAATGAGTTGTAAAATATCGGCATATCGGTAAAAAATCCAATATCGTGCATCACTAGTTACCTTACCTTAATACATACGGTAGAATCTTTTGAACTGTTAAATGAATGTGTACTGCACTATTTTACACTGTGTGTGTTTAAACAGCTTTTTATTTCCCAGTAAAATGAGAGAAAATGAGATTGTTATTGTTATGCATATTATTGTAACCACTATAGGGTACGTTCTTTCTTCTGTCTTCCCTTCCAGCAGTGTGTTGATGTGAACACTTTTGTTTGTACAACCAAATTCAACTCCAGTTGTCGCTGAGGAAACACAGCTTCACTTTCAAGCCTGTTTCTCCCCCTTTAAAAAGCCTTACATGATTCTCTTACATAAATAAAGATTTATTTAGATGTGCAATGTCACCTTGGGGAGTTCCCAAAACTTGAGTAGGAACCTTGTTATTTTTTTCCTCAGTGTAATAACATTAGAGATAAACACAGCAGATAATGTAATGATATCACCAGTCATGGCTATTAATTCTCCTCCCTCCTACACAAATGGAGAGGTGTCTGAGGCAGTTTGTGTACGCTATGACACGTTTTAACCCAATTATTAAGCACACAAACATTTCAGTGAATGAAACACAAACACTCTGAGGCGCTCGGCTGTGCGTTAAGTCTCTGCTTTTGTCCGCACAAAAGCTGTAGATCCTTCATCCTCTATCAAGGAAGCCTACGCTCCTCTTCACACTCACACTGTGACCTCAATCACCTCCAGACAAGTTAACTATGCCCCCCCCTTCCACTCACCCCCACTCACCCTTGGTCCAAACTGAGGGAGGATGAGTGGTGCACCACTTAAAACGAGCCGGCCGCAATAGAGGCGTAGCCATCACCTCCCCACATTCACAAATACCCCCTTAAATGAGGAGAAGTCAAAGACAGAAATTCTAATCACTTGCCTTCCCCTCCTGTTTTGTCGAGGGAGATAAATAAAGAATAGAATACGATTTGAACCGAGGCCAAAGGCAGGGGAGGCACTCAAAGTATTGTTGGATGATCTCCACTTAGTGGAGGCAGGGGCTGAAACGAGCGCTGTCTTGTTAGTTAGTGTGTAATGAACAACTTTCACAAGCCAGTTGGTCAATGGGAATCACAATGTTCCATTCTTGCGCGCTTAGAAATTCACATTGAAGATGGCTGGCACGTAACCCTCTCGCCTTTAAACAAATAATGAATGAATTAATACTAATATCATGATAAACAATTCATTTTTATCTGCTATGTTTGTCTCATATTGGTCACCAGAGACCTGGGCTGCATCTTTCATGTAGCTGGTTAAAAGGAACGAGAGTGGAGGCGTACAGAGGCTAAAAAGGAACCGCCTCTGTTTGGTAATGGTTCTCTCTCTATCTTTTCATATGACCAGACCTTTCATTCCATCCTTTTCACCACAAAAGAAAAAGAAAAAAGTTTGTCAGTCCCCTGTTCCTTTTGTTGTGTGCTTTCTTCTCCATGCTCTTTCTACTTTTATCCTAATCCCAGCCATGCATGAGCGATCAGTTGTGTCCTGTTGTTTCACTGTTCTGCTAGTTTTCAATCAGTAGGGTTCCTCCTTTGTTCCTTTTCTTTGCCAAACACAGAAAAGGTAAGGAGAGGAACGAGTAATGAAATCTCCTCTGTAGACTCAGGCCTTTGTATCCCTCATCAGGATTTTTAGATATAGCCCTGACTGTAATTAAGGGGGATTGTTGCTGTGATGCTGCTCTCCGTTGCCTTTCCTGTTGCTCTTTGGAGAGTTAAAGGAAGGCTGCATCAAAGCTTAAAGCTGGAGTCCAGCAATCATTGAAACTGCACTGTTTTGATGTATAAATCCAATAAAAAATATCAGTGGACATCAGAACTAGTTGAAAACCAAAACCTGACAGGCGGAGACGTGACTGTTTTTGTCTTCCAGACACAAACTGATGGGAGAACAACAGAAAACTACCTGAGACCAAAATGGAATTATGATCTGACTCCTGCAAGACAACACTCTGGGTTTGTCCATCAGACGCTGCAGGAGAAGCTTTGATCCTCATAAGATCATTAAGAGAAAGAATGAAATCAAATAATTTTACCCAACCGAAAGTTTAAGTTGAGAGATTTAATCCGAATGCCAACGTCACCATCTTTCTTTAAACTCACATTTGCGTTCAGAGAGATCTACAGCACATGTTGTCCAGTGTGCAGACCACTGCTCTGTGCTCTTGCTGAGGTGATGGTTATTAGCGCGATCATGGCGCTCTGCTCTCCATATGGGCTCAGTGGGGACAGAGGCTGAGGCCCGTTCAAAGGGACAGTCATTGTTACAGGCTGATCTCTAATCTCTGTGGTTGTCTGCCCTAATTAAAAGTCTTGTGGGTGTGTAGGGTGCCTGGGCCTCTGCTCTGCAGGAAATTATGATCGCAAACGTCTTCCTGTCGAGTCCTGCACTTGGCACTACAAAGTGACGCGGGCCGCCGTTACCTGAATGGGCTGGAATCAGAGCAGACAGCCGCATCATCCCAGCTCTTAGTCTATCAGGCCGTGCACAAGTGGCCATTGTTGACGCCAAAAACGGGATTAAGGAGGGTCTTCAAGGGAATTGATTTTCATGTGAGAACAATAGTGGGGCGCAGAACACTGGGGCCTGGGTCTGAATCACACGGCCAAAGAGCTTTATGAAAAGGGGTGCGCCGCGAGCACTGAGATTAAAGCAATCAGGTTCTTTACCCCCACTCTTTTTGGATAACCCTCCTCCTCCTCCCTCCTCCCTCCCCCTGTCCTTGTCCTCTCGGCACAGTAATTTTAGCCCAAATAATGACCACAGAGGAAGAAAAAAAAGGCACAAGTTGTTTACTTTTCCCCCACATTTCCTTTTTCACTTTGGTCTAACAAAGGTTCAAGGACCATCGACTGGGTGGAGGTATGTGAATCTCCATTTCAGAATGTCTGAGCAGATTCTGGACACTCTGTCCAAGGCCGCTAAGAGCCCGGCCAAAGGCTCATCTGTGTGTATAGAGGGAAGCTGTAGGGAGAGGGTTTTTGGGCTGGGAGGCGACATGGTTCTTTGGCGGGGACCAGCGTCGGGGTGAACATGACGTGTCACTGAGAGGGGATCAGGGGTTACGGATGAAAGGGACGGCCGCCTTGTCCTCTGTCTTTGGCCGACTGCGTGCAGCTGTGGGCACCATTGTGGATAGGCTCATTTGCATACGTTTGGCAGGAGCTCCGGGAGGCAGCGCAGGCCAAGAGGAGCGGCCCTGTTTAAAATGGAGGCGAAAGGGCGGGCAAGTAGACACCCAGTGTATGCAGATACATACCCATACATTATGTGCCCTACAGTACACACAACGGCAGCGTCCAAGAGAGAAAAAAGGCTTGTTAGTCCAGTGTCAACATGTAAATACAAACAGAAGAGAGCGAGAGTGTAAGTTGTACTTCGGTGGGTGATAAGGCCGTGTCACCCTGATGTCATAATGACAGAGTGAGCGACTGAAGGAGTGTGCTGTGTGGGGCTCTTGGCCGGCGGCGGAGGGGTGTGTCCTACCCTGACTAGAGACAGGTTTATTGGGCCTGATGAGTGCTAAGCTCCTGTGCCTAGCCACAATGGAGCCTGTGATCTCCCTTTGTGGCTCATTGGGAAGCACTGGTGCGCTCGGCAGCCCCCTCTCTGTCATTAGACAGATTGTGAACAGGCTGCACAAGGCCCAGCCAGGGATGACGGAGCCACCAGCCACTTCATTAGGGGCATTATGAAGAGGACTGAAGCTTTCTTCTCTCTGCCTGTGTCCAGAATTCACAGGTCTGTTTAATCACATAATTCTCCTCAAGTGCCCCAAGGAGGCTGCAGCACAGCAAGGGCCCTTTAGACCCATGACAACTTGGAGAGATTAATTATATTCATCTTTTGGAATATCTGCAGAATAAGAGGGAATTTGATATTGGCTCGCTTTTATTTTTTTTCCTCCTCTCGTCTTTTTCCAACCAGCTCTTTGATGTCCTCCTGTTATTGTTGGGGGACGTCTGTGCAACCCTCTGCTGCTGGAGCTTTGATATGCTCCAGCAGGGGTTAAGGGTTAGCGTCCAGAGGTCCAGGGCCAGGACGTCCTAACTTCTGTCTTCGAGAGCTCTGACCTCTGGACCCGAGGGTTGGTCAGAGAGACTCCAAATTCCGCCTCCCTTTGATGCACGTTCTTTCACAGCAGTTAATTAGCCGGGGTGGCTAAACGTTTAGCCTGGGCGTGAAAGAGTCTGAGCTAGCATGTGTGTCCAAGACATTGCCCGCTTTTTTTGTGTGTCACAAGGTCTTTTGAAACAATGTGGTTCTTGGACAACTTGTTTGCATAGGATAGTGTGTGAATGCTGCCGTCTATTCACACGAGCTCATTCACCAGGAAGAGTTTTGAGAAGGCCTTTCTGGTAATGAAGAGAAGTCCTTGACATTTCACTCATTTCCTCTAATCAACAACATGATTTCCCTCTCTTTCTGCGTCTTTGTTTACGCTATGTAACAGGAATCTTTCCTAAGGAGAAATAGAAGAAGCTCTTATCTGGCAAGTGGCAGTAGCAGCCTGTGAATCATTTCCACTGCTACATATCTTCCCCTAATCTTCATGCAGTCTTTAGGGGGGCGTTAATACACATTTCTGAGGATTTGGCTTTCATCAAGTTTCCAGTGAGCGGTCAGGGTTTCAAGCAGGATCCAATTTTCTCTGCCTTCTATTCTAACAACTGCTACGAGCGCACATGAGCCAGACTGGTAGCCTCAGCTGTAACATGCTGGATTCATCAGCACTTAAATATCTGTTCTTTACTGCTGCACGTCAGGGATAATAATTTCCCTGTGTCAGTCGGAAAGGGCAAATAAAGCTTGTTTGTTCGATTTTGGAGAGGCAGTAAAACTCCACTTTGCCCCCTGGTCCTTCGTGGCCTGAAATAACATTAAAATTATATACAGCTGACCTTAATTGAGAAAAGGAATAATGACGATAAAAACATCAGTGCTTTTCGCTGCGGAACCTGTAAGTACAGTTAGTGATTAAGCACCGGTGACGTATCTAAGTTTCCTTTTCCGACCAAATCTTCTTTAGCCTAAGGCAACCTTCAATCACTTGCCCACGGAGCAACATCAAATAAAATTTCATCTCATGTTGTTTGTGCTCGGGATAGTGGGAGGAGGGAGCCAGGTTGGGTCTGGTTGATATTGTAGAGATATTGATCTGCTATTGAGTGCACACTGTGTCCAGACAGTTTCCATCCCCAGGGACCCAAACACTAAATCATTCTCTCATTTTAAGCTAACTTGTATGCCTGCAGAGCTGCCAGAGCTCTCAGGGTAGACAAACTTTAAAGTAAAAGACTCTCGTTCTTCCTGTCTGACTCTCTTCCCCCTGTCTTTATCTTTGCATCCGTCTAACACCGCACCTTATATTGATTGAAACGCAGCGTCTGCCACTATAAACTATGATCTTAAAGACGTGCTCCCAAACAAGAACCTTTTGTCTTAACAAGCATGAAAGGATTTTAGGAGATTTACACTCTGCCTGTGATTTAAACATCAAGGCTTAACCTATTTCTTTATGAATAAGGAGTTGCAGGGGATGGGGCTGCGCTCAGCGTATAACCTGATGATTCACTCATTTGTGGATACGTCGAGGGAAAAGCTTTAACCATTCTGCTACCTGCATGTATGTTTTGTGTGAGATCAACTACAGCGCTTCTTGTGTCGAGGGTGCAGTGGTTTTACCTGAGAGAGGGGACTTCTCTGTCTGATCTGTCAGTTACACGTATATAATTACAGTAGAGCTTTATTATACATCATGAATCACAGGAAAAGACCACCATTTATCTTATTCATGTGGAAATAAAAATATATTTCAAACATTTTGGGGGTTATTACATAACTTCTGAGCAACCTGAAGCTCATTTTAAATGAAATATGTCCCAGTGTTTAATTCCTGCACAGCTTCTGCACAGCTATTGCTCTGTTATCGTGTATGAAGTAATCAAATTATAAGTATTCAGTATGGATTATGAGTTCTCAAACCATTCCCCTCTGATGTGATGAATGCTGGAGCATGTATTCCCTCCATGTGTGCTGTTTTGTTTGTGTCACTGTGCCTGTGTAGGCAGTTTACTTGGTAGTCAGGACAGGTTTCGGAGCGCTCTGCGCTGTTCTTAAGCTCGGCCACCTGCAGCTGGGGATCGATCAGCTCTCTGGCACCTCAGCCTAAACACCCCCCTCCTCCAGAATCCCATCCCATCCCTGGCTGTATCAACCAGACCAACAGGGGGCTGCCTGTTTCTTCATTCGTCTGCTGATAGTGAAGTTCACATCCGTGCAATGTCATGGCTGCGGGGGGGATACTATTAACCAGATAAGTAACCAATGTCTCACCAAAGCTACTGTATGTATACGCATATCAATGGAATGGGCCCTCGCACTCGTGTGCACGTTGGGGTGTGTTGCACGTCGGGGTGTGTGGCAAGTCAGGGTGTTTTGCAGTCCCAGAGCAACCTGCAGCCACGGTGTGATGATCAAAGACAGAACAGTGGAAACGACTCAAGTCTGCTGTGTTCTGGAGACAACAGCAAGTGTTGGCAACAAAGTGTAAATTCTGTGTTACGCTGACCAAAATGTGCGGCAGTCGCAGTGTGTTTAACAGACAGCACACAGTGAAAATGTCTTCTACTTGTTGTATGACTTGGAAGTGTAGACAGCACGGTGACAATGCCAGGCAAGTGAAGGATGTACGTCACACAAGGCTTACTCCCTCCAACCAGTAGGTGGCGCTCTGTCCAAGACTGATTTATAACATGTAGAAGTGTTCAGGAAGGGACTTATATCAAACTATGGCTGTGTTCGAAATGGCGTACATATAGTACATACTATATACTAAATACTACTTACTACATACTGTATACTGCGTCCGGCGGTAGTATGGAGGAGCTTTTCAAATTCATTTAGCAGCATGCTACGCCAGACGGAAGTAAACAATAACCGGCACTTCTTTAGCCAAAGCATTCCCTTCTGCTGGAATGCTGCTGCAGTCCGTCACTTCAACTGCCGCTGTGACGTTCCAGCGCTTTGCATTGTGGGATACAGTAGGCGAGGTAGACTGGTCCAATGCATACTGGAGATTTTTTCCGAATCAGTACGACATTCGGGAATTTTTGGCACACTGCACATATTGCTTTTGCTAGCATACTGCATACTACATTTTGACCAAATCAGTATGTACTGCCAGTATGGTATGGCATTTCGAACACAGCAATAGAAACTTTAAGGCAGACCCTGTATGTTTGAGTTACAGCAACTTCCTGCTTCATGGCGAGACATGGAACTTGGACGAGCCGCCACGCCCGCGCCCACAACCACACCCTTGGAGTTTTGTACAAGTTTTTGATAACTTTTACACATTCATGTCTCCTCTGAATACAGGACAAATCAGTTGTGAATTGGATGAAGGAGTTAGTTAAACTATGACCCTTGAAAATGGCGCAAAAATGCACAGTTTTTTGACAAAAAAATGAAAATGGCGGACCTCCTGTTGGTTTTACAATATGGGTTCAAAAGGCTTTTTTGGAGTTCTAGGCATGATACATATGTATATTAAATTTCATAAATCTAGGTTAAACATGCTGCGGGGACTGAATTTTTGAACATAACATAATTAAGACACAAAAAAGTAAATTTATTACATGAAAAAAAACGTTTCAGATATTTTAATGTACTACCCCACATTTAAATCAGCCAGCCCCCATTTAGCATTAATAAGCAGTGTATAAACATGTTATACATGGTTTATAACACGTTTATTAATAATTTGTCCAAAATGGTTCTTCTAATCTTCAGGCTTGGAACAAACATTAACAGTTATGTGTTAACCATTTAACAGCTTCCGAAACAAAGTGCAATGACTTTCATCAAATTGAAATTTTAAACTTGCGCATACTTAACGCGCCCAAATATGTACATCAAGTCTCACATAAACACGTGTTACTCACATCAACAGAGCACAAGTGAAACTCTGCCTCTCCTCGTTCATTCCAAACCCTGAAACTAAGACGCAGATTTGGAAGGCTGCTAACTCAAATCCCTCTTATCTCCGACCTCCTACACCTCGTCAGCCTCGTCGTGGCACATGAGTTTTGACAAGAACAAACTGGTCCTGCTGGAAAAGTGGAGGTGGTGCCAGACCCTTACAAGGTACTCCCTGCTGCAGATCCAGAGGAGAAGGAGAAGTTTTCTATTATCAAGGCCTCTCCCTTAATGATGAAAGTAAACAACATGAACAAGAGTGTTTAATATTTCATGGCCCACCCACAGGTGCAGCAGCGTGCGGGGAATAACACATACATCCACACATACCAATGTGGGTCTGATTAATGCGAGGGTACTGTCCCCTGCTGTAATTGGCCAGGTCTCCTGTGTGTGTGTGTATAAGATGTGTGTGTAGGGTCTTGAACATATTTGCTGCTTCAGTCTTTTCCCCCTCTCCTCCGCCCTCTCTGTGGTGATATATGGAACATATGGGAAATTATTGTGGGGTTATAAAGGGCTGTTGACTCCAGCAGACATGCAATAAATTAAGCTGTTTGTGCAGGGGAGGAAAAACACAAGCTCTTTAGGAACACTTAGTGCAGATTTCCTGTACACACTCAACTCCCTCTGTGTTGCTCCCTCTTCCTCCCTAACTCCTCCTCTTACCCTCCAGCCTGGTCCCTCCGTCTCCTCCTGACTCCCCTCTCGCTGTTGTAACACAGGCCACAGCACAATCTCATTCTGTTCTCCTAGTTGGTGGTAACTCAGTGGGATATATCCACACAAATTACACACATAAAACTCGTAAAGCCTGGAAAATATTTTAATAGTTTCCGCACCCCCTTAGCGGCAACAAGCTGCATGTGCAGAGCTGGTGAGCAGCACCAACGTTATTGGGCGCAATTAAATGTGAAACACAAGAGAGGAACACGGGGGGAGTGGGAGCCCAAAATGGCTGTAAACAAGGAAAATGACACTTGACAAGTTGTAATTTATGGACGTCGTTTGAAAGGAGAGAGACTCACCGTTCCTGCTCTGGCAGAGGAGGAAGAATAAGGCACAAGGAGCAGGCATTAGAGGAACTATGCACTGAATGTTAGTGCATCAAAGCCACACAGAGACACAAAAAAAGGGAAAGAGAAAGCTGTGACTTCAAAGTGGAAGCATGATGAGCAATGCACAGAGAGAGAGAAACCAAGAGAGAGACAGGAAGTGTGTGTGTGTGTGTGTGAGGGAGAGAGAGCTTTGCAGGATGATAGTACCCAAAGCAAGCATGGGATGATGGGGGAGTAGGGGTGGAGGGGGGGGGGAGGCCCCTGGATACAGGCGTACTCTGCTCATCTCAAAGAATGCTAAATCATGCACACACACACTCACACACATGCTGTCTGGGGAAGAGGCGCCATTAAACAGAATAGAATAAGACTGGAGCTCTCATACCCCAAACCCATCTAGAAACAAATCAGCGTCACCATTTATGTGTTTACTCTCTCTCCAAAATGAGGACAAAACTGAACCAAAACAGTCACTGAACATCAGCCCGCTAAGGAAAGAGAAGTCGTAGTCATGCTTGAAGAAACCCTCTAATGTATCCTTCAGCAGCAGCAGCCGAGGCCAGATGTTCGCTGTGATAGTTCCACTTTGTGTTTTCACTGCAAATGTCCTTGTTTAACTAAACCGGCGTGCAGTACATCGGTGTCATCTCAGATTGTACTTCCAACAGAGCGATTTAAAACGATCCAATTAATGTCTTTGTTGTACGAAAAAGTGTTTCGCGATAAGTGACGTGTTCTTCGAGAGCGGTGCATCCGAATCAATTTGTACCACTTTGAAACTTTTACAAAAAAGGTTTCATAAAACTCATAATGAAGTCATTTTTTTTAGTGGCTTCATCGAGACTGAGGGCCTTTTTCCACAGAGCCCACTTTCTTATCTCCTTCTTAAGAGTTCCATTCATAAAAGCATCTAATGTATGTGCAGCACTTATTCATCAAAGCTGTCGGACCTGCTGAAGGCTCTGCACAGCCGAAATTGTTTAATTTGAGCAAACTGCAATCACTTTACTTGACAGCGCCGCTTCTCTAAAATGCGACCCATTTGTTGTCTTAAACTCCACAGTGGACCAAAGGCAGTAATGAAGATTAACCAGAATGTGCAAGTCTTCGCAGCAGATATAGAAGCCCCTCTGCCACATAAATATACAAGTTAAACTCGCGGTGTAGATATCCTGTAATTTGCAAAATGACAAGATGCTTGTCTGATGCACCGAGCACCTCCAATTGCAGCTCATTAACTCAGTCAGGGGGAAGCGTTCTACAAGCACGCAGAGAAACTATTAAAATACTTCCATTAACTGGAAGAATAAATATCCCGGTTGCAGCCCAAAGTGTCTTCATTTGGGCTCAAATGCGAGATATGCCGTTGCTATGGTAATATGGCAATGGCTGTAGCCCTCCTCCCAGCTGTTGGTGGTTTTTGTGTGAGAGAGAGAGAGAGAGAGAGTGTGTGAGTGTGTGTTTGTGTGGGTGCACGCATGCATTGATGCTGCCTCCGTGCTGTGTTCCCCCTTTCAGTCTTCAGAATAGTGTCTCTACTAATCCGTGAAAGTTGCGGCGCTCTGAACCAGTGGCCAAGCCTTTTCCCACTGAACCACGGCCCAGGGTCTGCGCTCGGCTTTACACTTGATTGGTCCCTCCCGTGGCAGGACTCCCCTCCCTGCTGGGCGTGGGCCCGTCCCCCTCGCTGGGCTGCTCAGCGCTGCCTAATCGCCTTCTCCCCACCATAATTACCAGCGCTGAGCCCAGGACTCACCAACACACCATTAAAGTCTGGCCAGCCCGTCCTCCCAGCCCTCACACATCCAGCACTTACACAGGCCCAGAATCAGGCCTCAGACCAGGCCCGGCTCCACCAGCAGAGCACCTGTTCATGCCTGGTGATGCCCCGCAGCACTGTGGACTTGGCTGCTGAGGCTGCTGGGTAGGAAAATGAGAGGGGGTTGGCAGCTGTGCTGTTGTCCTCCTCCCCCTGCAGTGGAGGTGATGTGTTTATTTGGGCTGGGATGCAGCAGCGAGAAGCTGTGAGAGGTAACTATCTCCTTGTTGTGCTGTTCAGAGTACCAGAGAATCCACCCTGCAGAGACACAGCCCTTTGATATGTGACCACTTCAAACCCACACATACAATGGAAGCAGTCAGTGGTGGAAATAGCCAAAGTTGATGTTGTGTGGGCAAGGTGAGACAAATTTGCTTTGCTCGAAACCAACCTTGAACTTTATTTTCCCCTATATATTTTCAGCAAAGCAAATACAAAACATTTTGTACATTCGGAACATCGACAATCTTGCAATGTGTGTAAATCAGAAATAGGAGTACTCCCGCTTTCAATTTTGCACCCACTAGGTGCTTAAATTTCAGACGATTGCACCATTGCTGAGAGCATATGGGACAGGCCAGGTGAAACGCAGTGACCTGGCAAACAGTCCAAAGGCTGATGAGAGCCGGGTACACGTCAGAAGGCACTGGGTGTGCTGGCACAAACAGTACCCAGAATGTGGATCAGACAGACACCCAGCACTCGTTAGCTTATTACTCTCTTATTAGGAACATTTTTGCCTTGCATGGATTGGCAGAGTCCCGCTAGCCACCCTCTTCACATGGCCCAGGCTCTGTCAGAGCTGATCAAAAGACATTTCTTCACATCTCCAGACGCCAGGGAAAAAAGGAGAAGAAAAGAGGGAGAGAAGAAAAGAGCCAGAAGGGGGCATACTGCTCTCTCTTTACTCTGGTCTTTTGGTGAATGAGGACTTTTTCACAATGCCCTCTCCTTTTTCTTTATTTTTTCATTCTTCCTTTGGCAGAAAAAAAGGGGAAAAAAAGAGTATTTCCCATCGCGTTTCGGCAAATTGTTTTTGCCATATCAAAAACAATTGTCCTCAGGTGAAGAATGTGCCTGCAGAATTACAACCATTCCAGGGGGAGAAAGAGGTCTTCACAAATCTGACTGGCTTCCAGGCAGCCAAGACCCCCTCGAAGTGGTAATGAAAAGTGTAACTTTAGCCTCCCAGCTGTACGTCTCAATCCATAATCCTTCCCCAAAAACCTCACCGTAGAGCCGCCTACCACTCCCATGGCGTTCCCAGCCTGTGCCGGGCTGGGCCTGCTCTGATTTATGTGGCAGTCCCGTGTCATACTCTCAACCTGAAAAGGATTTGCTCTCCTATATTTACCAGGGTGGTCAGGGCAGCTCTCTGGAAACACAGAAAGCCCAGTGTCCGGGCCTCTTCCCCAGACAGTCCTCTCACCCCTCTGTGCCAATAACGTGGACGTTTTGGACCTTACCAGAATCAGACGAGGCTCCAGTGTTTCCATAGTGGTGTGTCTCAGCAGTGCAGAGGTGAGTCTGTGTGGGCGTGTGTGTGTGTGTGTGTGGGTGTGGGTGCAGGGTGTACAGTAGCTCGTACCTGGAACGTATAAGCGTGTCATAGTGTTCAGGATTGGTGCCTCGGCCTGCAAAGTGACAACAGGCCTATAGACCTCTGAAATGCACACACAGTTAATCCTGCAGTGTGGTTTAGTTGTTAAAGCTGGGTTTAAATCCTTGATCTGTGTGTTTGCGTGTCCATTTCCAGCTGCTGTGTTGTAAGGAAGAAGATCTTGTGCATGAAATTGTCCATCTCAATCTTGGTCATTTCTATTTCAAGCTTAAAAAAGTGTTGGTAGCCCAAGCCAATTGCTACTGTGAAACACTAGATTAAAAATGCATTGATTTCTAGTGAATTATTCTGGCAAAGTTAAAAAGGAAGACGCTAATTGGTAGAACTATAACTAATTGATGACGTATGTGTGAATTGCAGATTTTCAAAGAGTTGAAAGACGTTAGAGAGAGCCGTCTGCAGCTGCTCCGTCCATCACAGTTCCTCTCTGTGGTGCAAAAAGTACAGATTGTGCTACTTACCCATACAGCGTGACTAAAGATGCAGTAAGAGTTGCGAGCTGAACATGTGTGGGTAGGTGAGCTGTGGATGGTCGGTGGTCCCCTCTGCCACTGTGCATCCACTCCCGTCTAGTAAACAAGCCAAGGTGACCTCTGGACAGCTGGGTTTATACATCCTGTGCTTGGTTGTCTACGTCGTGTGGCGGTGGGAACAGCGGGTGGTTGACGCAGACTCTAAGGAAGGGATCAGCTCATCCTATCTTCTGTGTGTGTGTGTGGGGGTGTGTGTGTGTGTATATGTGTGTGGGTTGTGCCCCCGTGCTATGTGCATGCACGCGAATGTGTCTTGTATGCATGTACATTAGTGTGACAGCCACGTGGTTAATGCTAAACGCTGTCTTGTACATCCTGAGCAGGAAATGAAAGCATTACAGCTGGGAACATGCACAGCGGACGCCTGACAGAAATCATATTTTCCACCTTAAGTTTTGGTTAAAGGCGTAAATTAAGAGATTTTGTTCCTGAAAAAATGTCTGGAAATTGGCGTTGCAATCTCCCGAGCAGAATTTCACAGAAATGTGGCATGACCTGAAAAAACACATTTGGACCAGTGCATATGCAGACAAAATGGCCGCTGTTGCTAAGCTAACAGGGAAGGAAGAAGATGGAGCTGATGCTCTTTGCAAGCAGCACATTCGCTTTAAAGCGTACAACGTAGAAAATAGTAGAATTTTAAAAATTTTTTTGCACAATCTGTGTGAGCAGCTAAACGTCCAGTTTGCCCGCAGCGAAACATTTAGTGTCACTGTGTGTCCTGTTTTTATATAAGCGACACACTCCTGTCATCACAGCTGCAGATTGACTTTTAATTTGAGCTTTCCTAGCATAACATTGTTCAGGATTTGGAGAAAAATGTGTAAAATTACAGCGAAAACTTGCACAGGCTCTGGTGGAAGGACGTGCGACTACGTAAATATTTTCCGGCAGAATTTCGAGCTATGAGATGAGTAAAATGTGACAGCTTCATATGAAAGTCTGTTTGAGTCTTTACAGTTGAAAGCCTTCATAGTATGACACAAGGAGAGCCTTCACATTTTCTCCTTTTTTTTTCTCCCTATGCGGTAACTTTGGGAAATCATGTGAGAGATAGATACGACTGATAACTTTCTCTCTTAGTCTACTTTTTTTCACTGATCCCACATTTTAAAGAGTAGATTATGGAGGAGGAGTTTTACAGTTTACTCCGTGATGTAAAAAGTTTCTTTTGGCAGAAAGAAGAAAAGAAGAGAGAAAAAGCTTTTAAATATAATATGAATTAAAACTACGATTTTATCTTTTTTAACCAACACAAAATGATGTAATTAAATGTTGACGTTTCAGCTGTTAGCTTAAATAAAAGGATCGACACAAACTCTTTCTCATTAATGAGCAAATGTTTATTTTTGCACTTTTACTTCAGTTGACCAACTGATGTAAATACAGCACAAAGAATTGTAAAGACTGAACATTAGAGTTGTGTGGACGTGTAAGTGTGCTGATAAGGAGGAGGGACTCTGCTGACAGTTCAATATCCTCTCTCCATGAACACAGGAAAAACAGATGGTCTCTTTTCATTGTGCAAAGCGAGAGAAGTTTCACATTTCAATCTCTGACAAACATCTGATTTGACTCAGTTTTTGATCAAAAACAAGCTTCTTATTTATCAGCGCATATTATTAGATTATGATGAGAGCCTCTCGTTCCACACGATGTCCCTTGAAGAAATAAAAAGACTTGAAATAAAAGAATCTTCTGCCACCTTGAAATAGAGAGCTAATGAATTTCATTGTCTTTTGAAGCCGCGCATGAAGTTTTGCAAATTGCAAAACAATTGAAAGAATTACAAAGAAACTTCCAAACAGATGGCTTCTTCAACAAACAGCTAAATGAACACAAAGTGTGCAGAATCACATCTCGCTTGTTCTTTCACATAGCATTTGTCTGACATAAGCTGGAAAAGTTGAACAATGTTCGCATAACTTTCTTCCCTCCATCTGCCGGAATAGTAAAAACTATATTATACATTTTTTAACTTTTTCTGTTTGTATTAAAGTATATTAGGGTGTAAAAAAAACTTCATAAAACACGTAATGAAATTAATGAGTTTGTTTGTTGTTTAATTTCTAGACACGTGAGCTCATTAGCAGAGACATTTTACAATTTTATATCAATTTAGCCAAAGATTTTACAATTAAATAGTTCAAAAATAAGACCTGTAACACATCTTATCAAAATGCTTCTTTTACCATTTAATGCATTTTTTAAAAATTATAATAAAAGCACCGCAAATTTCTTTATTTTTATTATCGCTTTTATATTGTGGAAAAGTCTTAATATTTAAATCTATATTGAATAAAACTATTATTTTCATTTTATACTGAAATTACAAGTTTATTTTTTTCAACAACTAAAATAAATAAAAAATAAAAACGCACGACAAATGTATAAAATTACAGCAACTAAATCACATAAATTATAATGTGTGTTACTTTATTGTCATTTACATTTTAAAATGAGTGGTTATCAAGCTGAATATATTTAAAAAATTAAAAGTTCAACTTGGAACATTTGACCGGTCATCATAAATCACCGTCGTCTCATGTTGATGTTTTTGTTATAAAATACCGTCATTTAATAAACCAAATGTAATTCTGAACTAAGGTGAGCGATGATATGTTTAAGGTTACGTGGTGTGTTTTTTTTATGTGCTTCGTCTTGAAATAGACAAACTGTTTTGGTTACAATCGTTACACACAGAAAATAGTAAACCAGTTGATTATAATGACAACAATGACTAATGATGATGATGACTGAGTGTGTAGTGAACATAGTATACGTTCAGAGAGGGAGGAGGCCTGCTTATAACACAGAGGCCCCACTTCTCATTCTGTGCAGTTAAATGGATTCACCTGAAGGTTCTGGTCACATATTTCTCTAAATGTCCCTTAAATGAGCTCGGCCATAATTCTAGTGTACAAAAGGGACGTGTCGGAGTCGCACAAATGATGAGAAATAAATAGGTAGTAGGTTTTTGTGGGTGTCTTCAAAGGCGCTCCGATTTCACACCGCCAAATTAAAGCACCCTTATATTTTAGCTCCATGAGTGTTCTTCCTGCTGTCTGGTCTTCAGGCTTTTTTCTTTTACATAAGCGTCATTTAGAAAATCTGAGGAGTGATATTTTAGAGATAAATAGATTAAAAAAATAAATATTTTGTAAATAAATAATAAAAACTGTTTACTTGAAAATTGATTGACACGTTTTCAATTCAGCTTTTCTGCGCTTTCTAAAAATCCCATTCAGATGTGAAGACATGCAGTCATTTCTAGGCTACTCTTGAGCTATGTTTGCTATCTATCAATACTCTATTTTGACTGCTGATGTGTATTCCGGATGCGAGCTTGCTATCTATGGCGTTACCTGTCCTGCCATCATGGCGCGTCACATCACGACACTTGTCTGAGCTGAGCGCTCTCATGCAGCACTTTTTGTTGTGCGAATATCTGCTGCACGTCACTCACATGACTTGCAAAGATGTCATACATGATATGTGACCTGTGCACATGTTTCTGCCGGGGCTGACACTTATTTGAGAACTCTGACATGCAAGTTTGAAAGTGCGAGTGCAAGTGACAAAGTGAGGAAATTTAGTGGCATTAAGCTCGGAGTTTGTTTTAAAGGCACATTGTTGCAGCTAACATCGATGCTAGCTAACATTCGGTATCTTAACTGCAAAGTGATGGGTAATATTGTGCATGAATGTACAAAAAATCACTGTGTTTGTTGTAATGTTTCTATTTTGGAATTTAATAAATGCCAAACTGTAAGAATTTCGATTTGTGCAGGACACTTGAGTGGGACGTAAAATCTCCTTTTCAGCAGAAATGGGTCATCGTTATATAACCAGGAAGTTAACTGCCAACGTCCTGCAGCTTGTTTATGGTGACATCTCACTGCTCGGTCAACAGGGTCCTACCAGTGTGCGTCCTTATTAGTGTCTACGCAGTGCTGGCGTGGCACGGGCACCCCGGCAGCAGCAGCAGTGACAGCCCTTATCCCTCCTCTGTGCCCCACCTCAGACTAAGCCCTGGATTTGAAGGACAGGCAGCTCTGGACGGAACAAGTGCACCAAAGCAAAGCGTAAGCAAAGCTTTAGAGCACAAGGCCACATTCCAGTGTATCTTTCCTGGACAACAAGAACAACACACTTACCGCTTAAAAAAAGACATGACACAGTTTATGCTTCATGTGCCACACAGAGGGGTTTAGCAGAGAACAAGTTAAGGGGCAGCAGCAGTGAGCAGGAAGTGTGTGTGAAGTCAGTCGTTTGGACCCAGAGAAAAATCTCTGTGAGTTCACAACATTCTCCATGAAAATGATCAAATATTCACACATAGCAAACAGAGAGTTATTACCTTTTAACATGTTGGCTGAATTCTTGATTCCAAAAGGAAGAGTTTCCTCGCGGGGAGCACCAGGAGGTGCTGTAAAGCAGTTAGCCTTTGATAGCACAACACCAGCAAAAACAAACATGGCTGATGAGGGGGGCAGGGCCGACAGTGAGATATACTGCTTCACATAGTTAATAAAACATTAGCGTTGAAGCAGCTTTTGGAGCCCAGAGCATCGATTCAAAAGAAAAGAAGAAAAAAGATCCCACTACCTGGGGCTGAGAAAGGGGAGCTGCACCCTGCTATGACCTCAGCTGGAAAAGCCAAAGTCATGTTGAAATAGGCTGTTGTTAGCATGGTAGCGTTAGCGAGGTAGCTAATAGTCGTTCGGTAATGGTTTACCGGCCATGAAACAGTCTCAATTTAACACTCATGCCTCTGTGTGACCTACAAATTAAAACAGACCATCAGCTAGACGATTGAACGTTTCTGTTTCTTTATGCCGTTCCCCTTTGTCGCCAGATGGGAGTCTGACAAAGCAGTTTACAACAGAAGGTCTGTGTTTACATTTTCCCCAGCGTACATTAGAGTATATATTTTTAAGAGAATACCTCGAAAGCCTGTAAGGAAAGGTTCAGCATGGATTTAAGAACCGTGTCACCAAAATAAAAGTCCCCTATAGCTGCTTAAAGCAAGGTTTCACCCAGTTCCATCCATCCCAGTATCTCCATATTATCACTTGACATATGCAGTGGCTCGGTCGGCAGGTTAGCTGGAGAACGAATGGGTCTTGCTAGGGATGATTTGATTGATTGACAACGGTAGAACAGTACTGACGGTTTGTTTCATTGATTCCCGGATTAGGCCGAGCAGAAAAGTGCTAAACTAAAAGACGAAGCGAGGCGACCTGGTCCTCCTTCGTCCTCATGTGAAGTGCTAAAGCTCACCCTGACTTTGTAACGCTGAAGCTTGTGAGTCACAACTGTGAAGATATAATGTTATTTCAACCCAATCTGTCACCAAATGGAGCGAAAAAAGACGCTTGCCAAGTGCACAAGTCTAACATCACCACTTATGAGGCACACTAACACACGCGCACACACATACACCTCCCTATCCTCATGTCATTACACTCACAAAATCGCCAATTAATAAAAAGTAATACTTGTGGAGTTGTCATTAACACAATCGCTATCAAAGGTCAGGATTGACACTAAGGAGTGAGTGACAGAGGTATCAACACTATCACATGACTTAATATGACACAATTAGCTGCCATAACTGATTTTGTTGATGCTGACATACAGTAATGAATAATTCCTCCTGGGTCTGAGTTGTTGCCTCGATGCGTGACCCATTTAGCCTCCTAAACGTACCAGAAACGTTGCTAATTTTGACAGCTCAGTACCCAACCCTTTAACAAGTCTGCCACCTTCTGCAGCGATATTCAAGATGGTGACAGACAAGGAACAGTGGCATGTTGGTGCCCTGATGGTGCCCAGGTGGTGCTGAAAATGCATGCTGCAACATGCCCAGAATGGAAGGATGGATGTTGCGTTGCGGGGGCCACGTTCAGGCCTGAAGAGTTAGTTTGGCAAACTGTTTCTGACTTACATATACACTCACAGGCCACTTTATTAGGTACACCTGAAAAATCTAATGTAATCCAACACACCAGCTCAGCTGTAAGATTTGCTTTCATGCTGCCTGTAATGTACAGGCTTTTCTCTCAGCGGTCATAGAGGTGTTGATTCAATGATATTTCAGCGTCACGGTCATAATTGGTGGTGGGGCTGCACTGAGCTGCATTATAATCAGAGTGTTCCTAATACTCTGGCCCCCTCATGTATGTAAATAGGGAGGACAAAATATTACAGACACATCTCAATATAACATCACCTTTAACTACGGCCTGAGTAAGAAACATAATTGAATTTACACACTTCAGACTCTCAACAAAAACTAAACTTCATGAAAGCAGAAGCCATGGCAGTGAACTGCATTAGATTGTACAGGTGTACCTAATGAAGTGGCCGGTGAGTGTATGTCTTCATATGGACAGGTACAGGAGGCATAGTCTGATCCAGCAGCAGTGATTCACTGTAGAAATACTGTGATTAACAAAAGAGCAAATAAGTGGCATGAAAGTTCTGCTTTTATGCAGCACATGTCCTTTAGGCAACGTTTGTATGATGTATATATTACCAGATTCTTACTTATGAGCGTAGTTTTAATGTTGTAGTTGTAGTTACAGGTATTCAGGACTGGACAGTAAAGCAGTTAAATCTAGCTCTGCAGAGATTAGTTGGATTAATGCTCAATAACGTCAGAGATTTCTCGATAACTGCTGGCTCCAGCTTCGGAAATATGAGGAATCCTGCTTGTTTTGTCTTTGTTCATATATAATCAAAGTGTGTAAATGATATCTGGTTTTGGACTATTGGTCAGGTAAAATAAGCAATTTAAGGCATGCATTGAAGTTGTGACAACGGGTTATTGTTGTTATTGTTTCCTAAACTATTACCTTCACTGAGAATTTAATCTGCATGAATCAGAAATCTGATCGATAGTTGCAGCCCTGTTTGATTTCCTATTAATGTATCATTTTATACACTTCTTGTACAGTAATCTGAAAAAGAAAGTAGCACCTATGGGCTAAACGTAGCAGAGTAAAAGGTAAAATATTCCTTTAGATGTGTTGCAGTAGAAATGTAAAGCTGTATAAAATGAAAGGTGAGGTTAAGTACCTTAAAAAGTCCTGCACTGTGGCTTATAACTCATGTGTGTGTGTGGCTGTGACGTGCTTTCCATTATGTAAAGAAGGCATTTCAATAGCAGGTATGTTTTGGTGTTTAACAACAATAAGACAGATTTTATGGTGTGTTTTAGTTTGACAGTTTTGATGCAATGTGGGGTAATAAGGGCGTTCACAGACTCTAACCAAACATCCTTGTTCACACGACGCACCAGAAATGTCTTCTTTAAACTACATTCCTTCTGTTCATTGTTTGCTGACTGAGAGTTCTGCATAATTTGGGTTTTTGTTACAGTTTTTCTGTCTGTGTAAGAAGCAATTCAGGCGAGCTTATAATATTATATAACTGAAACTATTCAGGGAAAGCGAGCCCTAAAACCTGCTCATAGGTTTGACTTTGTCTTTGTGGCGGTCAGAGGATTCTGTTGAATTACTTTCCGTCAGTTTGTTTAAATCAGCAGCTCTGCGGTATAATAGAGTGGACTAACCTAAGTGCGCTCGGGATATATCATTCAGGCGGATGAATCCAAACTGCTGAGTGAGGCGCTATCTGCAACCTCAGGCCACACCAAGAACCAAATCAACATGGCCGCTGGGCTTGAAAGAATAATAATAATCTAAAAGAAAAAATTCTATATTGGCAAAATGGAACTGGCACAGGATGCGGGGCGTGCGCGTGGCAGTGGGCTCCTCTATAAAGACATCTGCTGATTACTCAGTTTGGGGAGGCCTGGTGGAGCGGAGCCTGGCAGGGAAACGTGTAAAGAGATTGAGACCACACGACGACTGCTGAAAGAACACAGCACTCAGACCCTCACAGCCAGTCACTCCGAGCATGAAGCCATAAAGACGTGAAGCGGAAAGTTTTACACAACAAGAGAACCTGGGCTGCCCATGGTGGCAGGATAATATTAGGCCCCCAAAATCCAGTCAAGGGCTCTCGAACTTTTCTCAGGCGTGCACACAAAATATCCAACACGGGCCGGATTGAAAATTTCACTCCTGTTGAAAAGTATTAGCAGACATGAAAAAAAAAACCCTATTTGATGGTGCAGTTTTGAACATGCTCTGTGCATACGTCAGATGTGCTGTCTTCACCTCCCCAAGACACCGGCAAATTGGTGTCTGTCTCGGCTGACGGTGACAGGTCTGCCCTTTATGACGCTGTGTCAGCGCTCTGCGAGGCAGGTGGAGACTGAGACCTGCTGCAGGTAACCCGTGTGCTGTAGCGCGGCTCCCCCAGGGAGACAGAGTCACAACACACCACCCAGAGCCTTCTGCCTAACAGGGCCAGATCTCTGGACTCTGCAGACGCCCCCACAGCCTTCTGCCGCTCTCCTTTTAGATTCATGTTGAATCAGGACTGCCTCTGCCACCTATGTGATACTGTCGAGCGGTTATGCATCTTTAAAGTAAACAGGAAAACATTTGAAAGCATATTGTGCAAAATTCAAACACACCTTATGTACGCAGAAGGACTAACTCATTGTTGGGTAAGGTCAGACCTTTTTTAAATTACCTGATGAAAACAATTTCCACAATTTATCGCTGCAACTGCATTTCAGCAACGCTTTCACAGGAGATTAGATTGGATATGTTTCTCTGGTTAGTTCCACACAGGCTCCACAACTGACATACAGATCCAGAGAAGAAACAGACGGACCGGAGAGAGTCAACTATCTGTTCTTTTATCTTTTTTCTTTCATCACATGTCTATAAATATTGGCTGGAACAACCCTACCTCAGTGGGCCTCAGGTACTTTTGTTCTGTGAGAGGGCTCATTACGAGCGAGCTCAGTGTTATTTTGAGACATGGCAATCTGAAAGCACTTTTTAATTTGTAACTGGGCAAGTGTAAGTATTTTTTATCTGTAGATAACAGGATAAAAAACACAGTGTTATTGCCTCTTAATTGAAGCTTATCGCTGAATTATGCCTAACTTCGGCACGATCTGCGCTGAGGCGCTGTGTTTACACTAGACTTATGTTTCATCAGGACATCTGAGGGCATCTGGTTCTACCTCAGCCTGTCCATATGCGTCCCTCTGATCGTGTTTAGCCAATGCGTCCTGCGTGTGTTTTCCCTAAGCCTCCTCTCTCCTCCTGACCTCTCACCCCGGCTCTCTCTCTTTTGCTTTGTTGTGCAGGTCAGAGTCCATGCACCCGCGCCCACGCAGCCGCATGGCCACGTTTTGGTATGCAGATACACAGACGCAGGTAAGTCTGGTCCAGGTGCACCCCGCAGTGATCCTGACCCGTTCTGAATCGCCTCGCAGCTCTCAGGTCAGGCTCGGGGCCCAGCAGGCTCCCAGCACAGGTCACAGAGGGCCTCAACATCCCCGAGATGAGACTGAAGACTGGCATGAAGAGGAGTGTTTGATGTGGCCCTGAGCTGGGCTATGTTACCATGTTACTATGGCTTTAATTAGCTCCAGCAGCTGCTGCTTCCTGGTTGGCAAACTCCACTGTCTCTGTAATCTCTTACAGGTGACTGTCAGTTGCATGTCAACATCTTTAAGTCAGGTTTTAGAGCTTTAGAAAGCTACGTAGCTGTTTACCAAGCTAATTAACTGTGAAGTGACTGCAGACAGGGTTTGAATGAAAGAAAAAAACGCTCACTGTGCTATAATGACCACAGCATGTTTCCAAATATGTTATGCAAATATGTCTCCAAGCGACAATCCCCTGCACATTGTTTGTTACAAGTTCCACGTCTGATTTCAGAGGATGCAATCATGATAAAGAGACAGCAAAGTTCTCCTGGTGACAGTAAAAGTGCCACTCTGCATTCTTTATCTGGATTTCCAGCGTGCACAAAGACATCTTAACCACTGGAAATTGCCCTCTGAGGGCTGACAGCCAGAAATTGATCTCAGATTAGATGAGCGCACCTCGTTCCCGGCTCCCCTTTGTCACTCCCAAGTTGGTGGATCTTTCCTTAAAACTGCACCAGAGATGAAAAAAGGGAGACTTCACAGCTGGCTATGGCATACTAATACCCTGGACTCATTAAATTAATGGGGGCCAGATTCCCCTCACTGAATGTGCACTGATGCCCTTTGAGTTTGCCGGGGCTAGAGGCTGTGCAGCACTTTGAAAGCCCTGACCGGCATATTGAACGTGTTTTAATAGAACCCTTTTGAGACTCCTGGTAGGATGCACACTAACTCTTTGCCTTTAAGTTCCCGCACCTCTCCGTGTGATCTCGTCAGATAGCCACTCTATCCTCGGATTCAGGCCTGGAGAGGGGGGAGGGGACCGTGCCCGTTAAATGAGGCCAGAGGTGTCCATATCTCAGCAGAGGCCATTCTTTCCTGGAGATGTGAATCTTTGAGACGCGGTGCTGAGCGAGCTTTGATGTAGAAAGGTGCTCGGCGCAGGACTGAAACAGGAGGCTTAGCGGCCGACGTTAGCGGGATTCCCTTCAGGGAGGAGAGTCTGGCCTCGCGTTGGACAGCCGTCCATTGAGTTGTTGATTCAATTACTCTTCTGCTTTTCACTGAGGCTGCTTCATTGAAAAGATTCAGCAGCGATAAGTCGCCATTATAAAAGTCAATGCCCATTTTATGTGAAGACAAATCACTCCATGAGAAAGGCTAGCCGCAGGAGGATCCAGTAGAGAGGTTTTTATTGCCAAAGGTAGCGAAAGCAGAACTTCAAGGTTTAAAGGGTAAAGAACAGATATTGTTTTTAATGGCAATAAATTGAATAACTCTCAATATAATAGGAGAAATAGAATATTAATATGTGAGTTTTGCATATTTGCCCGACAGCTAAAAGATGAAGTGATAAGAAAAGAAAGCTGGTGAATTTGCATGACAAAAAAAAGTCCCTTTAGAAGACTAATACACCCCCCTTATGGTTATCACAAGCACAAGTACCGGATGTGCAGATAGGGAGAATTTATCGCCAATGAAATTAAGAAATGAAGTCATTAATCTTTGAGCATTTAGAGATTTTTGTATCGATACAGGAGATGGGTAACACCCTCTGCCCTCAGCTGAAGGGACATTATGATATAATGATAATCTGCCTTTCAGTTCTGCTCTGTCATCTCGACTACGTGCTCCTGAACGCCACCAAACATGGCTGACATGACAAGATTATACGCAGTCAGGAATGAGCTTGCAGCTGAATAAGACGAGCGGCTGGCGTCTACAGGACCGCACTGACAGGAAATGCCACGTCTTAGCCGCGCAGCGAGGCTCTAGCTGTCTAATACAGCGAATAAACAGAAATCCAGTCGCGCTAAAAATGGCTGACTCAGGTGCACAGCGGAGGAAGCATCACATCTCTCGACTACGCCTCTCTCTCTCTTTCTGTCGTAGCCTTCGCGTGCGACAGAACCGCACCATATAGCTCTTACAGAAACCCATGTCGGGCAATCATTTGATTTTCATGGCCAGCTTTGACGGTAATGATTTCATAAAAGCCTTTGATTTTAAGCTCGATCACCATGGCTGCAACATGGCTGGATATCGCTCCTCATTAGCGATTCCATACGCAGAGAGCAACGCACCGCTGTAGCGGCTCATACTTACATGCCTCCCACTCTAAAGTGTGCCGGTAATTTATTCCCCTTCCCCGGTGCTCATCATCATCATCCTGATGCAACTCACACAGTGACAGGAATCCATCTCTGTGGTACCTGGCAACAAAGTGGGAGGAGGGGTAACGGGGAGGAGGGGGATCACATATTTTGTGATCACAGAAGGGAGAGGACGGTTACCAGGCAGGTTTGAGAACATCCGTTACTACCGCTAGAACATCCTGCGAACATTAAAATAAGAGCGGGAAGGTAGGAGCGATTCGCTGGCTGAGATTTTATCCGATATAAACCATCTTTTTTGCAGCCAAAAGTTTCTCTCAGAGTGTGGCTTAAGCACTTCAAAGTTAAGTAGCATATAGGAGGTATGATTCATTTGGCAGCTCATATTGTCCAGCTTCAAAAAAAAAAGCTAAAGCTAGCCAGAGACACACTGTGGGCTGTTTTCAGCTTCAGAGAAGAGAAAGAATTTGGCTTGAGCTTATAGGCCGCCCATCCCCAATCCAGAGATGGGCTCTTTTTCATCTTATCGCAGTCTTAGCGCGTTGGTGTGGTGACTATGTGCTTCACAGGTGGGAGTCTGCCTCTGTCAAATAAGCCAGCTCACTAAGGACGGGATTTGCCGCTGTTATTTTTCTATTAGGGAAGAATTATGCTAAGCCCTTAGAGGCCATCTTTGTGTTGCTATGGCAGCCCATATTTCCTACCGGGTTGAGACCTTGAATGACTACAGTGCAAAGCCAAGTAGCCCCGAAACCCCTTTGAGGATTAGAACCAGGGTCTCATAGTTATGCAAAAGACCCCTGATATGATTGAACCTTGAATAGTTGAATGACAAAGTTTATTGAGATTGCCTCTCTTTTCATCTGATTATTGTCATTTGATTATTCCCAATCACTTGGCACGGCTTCAAACGCAGCCTTTCAAACGGCCATTGTTTAGGACAACACAAGAGCTTTCTTTTTCCACCATGTCTACAACCCTCATATCTTCTATCGGTGAAACAAGAGTGCAAGATTCATGGTGGTAGAGACTGAACACAAAGGCATAATACAGTATAATGCATCAATACTGAGGTTAGGGCTGCAGCTATTGATCCGTCTCACTTTATCTGGTGATTACTTTCCATTTATTGATTCTTTAATCCAGTAAATACGTTTGAAAAATGCCCCTTAGATTTTTTTTTACTCTTTCAATCAAATTCCTTGATTTTCAGAGCAGTTACGACCTTTGATTTCGAATTATACGAACAAAGAAAAGCTGTAATTTTGATCACCTTGCAGCAGCCTGCTTTTGCAGACTCCGGAAATTAATTGACAATTTTGATAATCGAATAATTATTCATCAACTTGATCAATCGGGAAATCTTTTGAGCTCTAATCGTGGTCAAATCAGTGTGTTTGTTACAAACACGCCACTTGCTGCTCCTTCAAAGCAGCTTAATATGAAGGATTAAGAGGAAACCTTTTGTGTGATGCTGCACATAAGCTGGACTCTCCGTCCTATAGCTCCCACAATGCTTTCCTGTTTTCAAACTTCAGACTTGTTGTCACCATCAAACACATTTTTTGCTTATGAACGCAATTTCACAAAATCGCAGGTCAAATTTCACGTGCAGCCGAATCAATACAAATACTCTCTCCTCTTTAGATTCTGTCATTATGCTCCCAACTGTTTTCAGACCAGCCATCAAAGCCCGAGCTCTATTCGCAGACATGTATAGACAGCTACTCAAAGCTGACACCGAGATGAGGCTTTGAGAGTACGAGATTGACACTATTGTGGTCACAAAGCACAACAGGAAACTACTTTGAAGAGGAAAGCGCTTTGAGTATCGGATTTCACTCGCCAAATAGTGGCCGAAGACGAGCGTGTTGAGTTGGCGAACATTAGACAACAAAACCAGACATGTGCACGTTTACGCCACTTCTGTGCGGACGTCCAAACAGACTGAGGGAAGGTCAGAACTCCCGCGAAACCAGACATAAATATGACAGTTTGTTTTTTTTTTATCTGGAATCTGCTGCAGACTTTGTCGTACTTTCTCGTATCTTGGGAGGCTGCAGGCTTATGATGCAAATATAAAGTTGACAATATATCCAAGTGAACTGTACTTTTTTTACCTCATGAAATAAAGTGCCGCTATCAGAGCCATGTCTTTTTTGGCAGTTTGGGAATTGATCAGTCTCAATCCCAGGCTGCATCCTTGTCAGCTGGCAGGTCTGCTGGAGATGACACATTTCACTGACAGTGCCTTGTCAATGACTGAGCTTGAGTGAAATCCCCAGCCATGTTCGCTCACTGCCAAACTGATATCTATCATCTTATTTTTGACAAATTCGTCACAGCCATCTCTCAATCTAATTGGTCTTTGAAGTTCCTGTAAGACAAAGCCTGCTAATCTTAGAGTGTGTGTGTGTTTGAACAGCACTTGCCGTTGAATACTTCTCAAGTCTTTGAGCCTGCGAAGTTTGAAAAACATGACAGTCACATTTTAGGTGCTCTGATGTCACACAGTCTTTCTGGCTTAAAAAGTTCACTCAATATGAGGTTGGGTCTGCTTTGATGTGGGGTCTCTAGTGATGCGATTTTAGCATGCTATCTGCCTCTGCTGTTCTCTGTCACCCACTCCTGCAAAGACTGACATGGGAGCTGCCACAGCTCAGACTCAGCCTTTTTATTCCTGGTGACTACAAATTAAAGGTACGGGGAAGGTAAATTCAAGCAGCACCATGACAAGCAGAATGTAAAAAAAAACTGAAATCTAGGATTAAGCTGCGATAAATTCTTTATTTTAGGTTTTTAGGACTAAAAAGTGAGATTTAACCACTTACTAATGCTCACAGCTTCTTCTTCTGCAAATAGCAGCTAAACAAAGACATCACAGTTATTCTAATGCACGTACCAGCTCATTTCCATGAACAAGCTCACCTGCTCTCTTGTAAAAGGGATGAAACCTGGAAATCACACAGGAAAGTTTATTTATAACTCAAAAATCCTCCCCCCAAAAACAACTTACAATTCATTCCGTGCTCATTATGCAACATGGTGGAGGAGCGGTGGTGGAGTTGCTGTCCTGTGAGGGGGGAAAACGCTCCGTGATAGAGATCTACTAATCTTGTTTTATGCTTATGACGGCGCGAGGAGATCCTCCGCCCCCCTGCGACGCGGTCGACGCTCACCTGAAGGAGCAACCGGAGCTCCGCAGGACTCCTCCACCGCTGCTGCTGCTGCTGCCGCTCACGTCTGCGTGTCCTGACAATTGGGATTTAGCGAGGATTAGAGCAGAATATTTCAATTTAGCGGCGGAGTTTACCTGCCTGTGCCAAAGTAATTACCTAGCCCCTTCTGAAAAAAAAAATGCAATTATTGAAACAGTAAAACACACCTACAGAAAGGGGAGATATAAAGGGCTCAAAGACGAATAAACAGAATGTAGGGTTTTTAATGAAAGCAATTTAAGATTCGTCGCAGTCAGTCGGAACTGTTAATTTATTGCCTAAATAAAATGAAAGAGACAAAGCTCCATTCAGTGTTAAACGCCGTTTTAAAAACTCCATCAAAACGCTAATGAGAAATAAAAACAATTTGGAAATATGCCTGGTGCGTTCAGGAACAACGAAAAAGAATCTGAAATATCTACGTTCAATGTGCATTTCTATTGTTTTACTGTCTGTTGTTTGTTTGCGGAGATATCATGAAAGTCCTGAATCACCTGATCAAACACGCACACGCACGACTTGTTTACATAGACCACACACAAAAAATATATTGGAATACATTTCAATACATGTATCTATTTTACATTTGTGGAAAATCCCGTAAAAGACACTGTGGAAAGCTGAAGAAAAATGGTGGGCCGGAATGAGAGATGATTGGGGATAGAATAAAAAAAAAAAAGGCCATACACATTTTTTTTCAACAGGAAGTGCTAATACGACACAACCCTGTTACTTATAACACAACTGTGGACTTGAGGGTGTAAAAGTTCGGCTTATATTTTGATTGCTAACGCACTTAAATTCATTGTCCAAAATAATTTCTTTAAATAATTTAATCACTTTAAATATCAACACAGGCTTGAGTCTGCGTATTAAAAAATAGTGCATCTGCTTGTTATAGTCCTGTGTTTTGTTTGTCTGTGTGATGCGTTCAGGTGCTGTATCGAGAGTTTTTTCAATTACCTTGTTTTAGTAAGAAAAGAAAAAGAAAGGCCTAATACTGCGGTCCTGCTTGATGTTCGTTATTACCCGGTCCGTCACACTCGCTCATAAATGTATTCAGGTAAACTTTATTTACTTTAATAGTTTTTTTAAACCTTTGTGCTTCAATAAAATCTTAAAAGTGATATGAGCGCGTGAGGAGTTGAGGCTTTGTCAAACGGGTGTAAACAGGCGAAAATACGCATTAAGCGATAGGCGGACGGTCTTTGAAATATAGTGAAATAAAATAATGATATAAACTCTATCTTCTCTGTGATGCGCCAAATGATTTTGTTGCAGATTGTACTATGCTCGTTCACCTTTCCCTTTATTTCCATAAGAGAAAAGAAAACCCCTCTTTACCTCTGTCCAGTCTGCAATGCAGGCAGGACGAGACGGAGGCCCTGTGTGGGTATATCCCATGTAAACAGGGCCCTGTGCATTGTGCAAATGAGCTGGATTAGCCCCTGCTTTTGTTGCACATGGTGTGTACACACGGACACTGATTCAGCTCTCCTAAAGCCATTCTGGCCCTCACAACTTTCAGGAAGTCTTACACTCCCAAACCTTCAGCCGCAGATCATCTAAAGAGGGCCATCCTTTCAACTCCACCAGCATTCAGCCGCGTGTTAGCTCGGGGTTTGTTTGGACAAATGCAGAAAACACTGAATTCAATCGCAGCCTCCTTTTATAGTTTAACAAAAACACCCAGTTTGTCTCAGCTGTTGATATGATAACCGACAGCATTAACGACCTTTAATGATCGAATTAGAAATAATTTACAGGCTACACAGAGACTGATCCGAGACATGAAATTCATCAGGAGATGTGGCAAACAATCTCCACCACACACACACTTGCGCACACACGTACACACGGCCCACCCGCCGCGTGTGCACGTGAGTGCACGTTTGCTGTACTTGGAGGTGTAAATAGAAACATTTGCACATTTTTCTTAATAATTACAGTATTTAAATCAATTAAGTCAGATCATCGTAACGGCTGCTTTATTAGCTGCTGCTAATTAAAGCGTTTCCAGAACAGATTGAATCTTCATATCAATCATCCAAACACGATCAGTGCGGATCATTGAAGCAGGCTGTGTGCGGCTCACGGACACTTGTCCCTCATCCTGTCAGGTGCGTCTGAAGGGACTTTATTTTGTCATCTTTGATTGTTTTATTTTGGATGAGGAGAAATAAAGTTCAACCTTTTTTTGTTATCAATATTTTTTTCCTCCGAAAGCTTTTATTTACGCTCTGTGATTGAGAAAGCGAAAGGCTGAAGATCTCTGAGAAGAGAGAGGGAACATTATTAAATCGGACACCAATTAGTCCTGATATCCAGCTGATCAAACATCAGGAACCTTTGATCAGCGAAGTGACGAACAAACTTGATTGGAAAAATGTTTGAATGGGAAACTGAGTGACCAAAGGGAAGCAGGAGGCCTGCAGGCCCTCAGTGTGTGACTGATGTTTTGTGCGTCAGTCATCCACCTGTAGCACGCTCGCTGCTGCGGCTTTACTTCCGCTCAGATGAACAACAATCACACCAAACATCTTTTTAATCCTGCTAGCTATTTTAATTTAACTTATTTGATTATTTAATAGCCTCATTTTATTTTTTACAAACTAATTATTTGCTGCTTTTTCTTTAAACCGAACTGGTGATTTCTTTCATCGTCACTGACGGGACGCTTCTTTATAATACTAATCAAATAAACAAGCTACAAAAGTGTTTTCAGACACTTTAATTTTACATCAAATCCGTTTGATATGTTGTTTCTTTTTGATAAGCAGGTTACAACTAACAGGAAATAACTAATAAATGCGCATTTCCTTCGCTTCATCCAAGCTGAATTTGTCATCTCCGGTTAGAGGAAAAAACACTGTCTTTCATGGCAGATTTTTGTCCGTCATTCGGACTAAACCATCAGTAGTAAAGTCGTTCTTAACGTGCAAACACATAACATCGCTGGCGCTGTCCGGTTTTTGATTTCTCAAACATTGTGCGTTAAAAATAATGTTTCTATTTGACTTATTTCCCAAACATGCGCGCGCTTTGATTACACTTCGAGTTCAGATATGAGGTTGTTATGCTTTCAATGGGAGGAGAGGGGGGGTATTTATCACTGTTTTATATATTTCATTACTGTTTTCTTTTAACAAAACCTCACGCGCCCTGACACGTCACTAAGGTTTGAACAAAGTGAAGGTTTAATTGTCTCCAGCAGACACATACACAAGCCGCGTGCGGTTGGTTATTCAGACGGAATAAATACTCACAACAAAGTTCGTCTAAAGGTTTTAAAAGACTTTTTCTGAATGAAAATAGTAAAATAAAACATTAATATACAGTAAGCTCTCTATTATGTTACAAGTATGACGACTTTGACTGACTTTCTAAGTGCAGGTTATTGAAAGTCCCCCCTGTCTTTACATGTGGAACAAGGTTTTAATTACACAACACTTCCTGTTTGTTTCGTGAGAGGCAGAATGTCTCACTCTCTGGTCCTCTGAGATATACACACTCCTGTCCGACAATCTGGGGAAATCAAACAGAAACTACTTCAAACACCTCATGAGTCAACCAAAAAAAATGAGCTCTTACTGCAAAAGGTAACATTTTTTGTTTTCATCCCATCAGGATCCGCTGAAGGTTTCCAGATGAAGATGAGCAGCAAAACAACGCAGAGTTTCACCTGATCAGCTTCAAGCGGAGGTAAGAAAAGAACCATGAGATGCATGAAGACTTGACACACACATGAAGCTGTGGTATATGAGTAGAGTAACAGAGGACAGGGGGGTGATGGGAAATTGTGTCTTAAATTTGATACCACGGATGAAGCAGAGTATTTTTGGACACATGCTGAAGAACGTTCATTTCCTGTTTTACTCTTAAAGTCTTTATTTACAGACGGGGTCATTTAATCCATTAGTCTTCTGAATAGTTATTTTAACATGTCTAATTTTACAGTATACAGTATGTCTGTGGAGTTAATTGTGCCTAATTGTGTGTGTGTCCTGGAATGTGTGCGCCCGTCATAGTTGTCTTTTTGTCTGTGCCTCCGAGTGCCCATGTGCCAACGCAAGTGTGTGCCCATATGTGGGTGTGTGAGTGCTCTAGTGTTACTCTGTGCCTGCGTGTGTGCCCATGTGTGTTGTACGCAGCCTATTAGTGGAGTTTAACCCCTGTGTTCAGGGAGTCACATCCCCTCAACTCACCAGTCTCCATTCTTGCAGCAGCAGCACGTTAACATTTTACTCTCCTCCCTCCCCTCCCGCCCCCTTCACTTTTGTCCTAAGAGGGCAATTAAGGAAACAAACGTTTTCCCCAAGATAAGCTGGCTGCCAGCTTTGCATACTAATGCAATGCCAAGTGGTTACAAATAGTGAGTGCTCTAATTACCGGCACTGTTTTCAATCAGAAATTGCTCAATTTCCCAGGATGAGGTCTCCATGGCTGGAGAAAAAAAGCACAACCTGACAGAGGCAGGAGACAATCATCTCTACGTGGAGTGTGTCTGATTTTTATGTGTGCGTGTGCTCATGTGCCCACATGTGTGTTGGTGCAAATAAGCTCATCTGCCCCCGTGTGTGCGTAGACCCCGGCACAACCCTCTCTATCACTGCTGCCCTTGACAAGTCAAGAAATGGATCCTGTCAGCCTCTGCAGCATTTAGCACCACAATTATCCCCTTTTCACAGCCCGGCTGCATTAATGTAAACCACACCAGGCTGGAGTTGCCACTCAGTGATGAGCACAATGTGGTGCACCATCTCTGGGCGAGCAATTTGATGCAATTGTGTTGCTGTGTGATCATCAGTGCAAATCAGGGCCTGCCTATTTATTAAGCAATTTCGTTTGGGGAAAATTAGAAGGAAGGTGCTTTTAATTTGGCGGGAGATAGTAATATCTCTAAAAGCAACATAATGTGGCTGACATCAAACACAAAAAGGGGGATATTGCAGTGTTTTTTTTCCCACATCAACCCATCAGGGAGGGTACACTATTCTGAGAGGGATGGTGGTGAGCAGGGGGCAGCACAGACCAAAGTGACAAGGACTCACTCCCTGGGTGTGAGAATGAGTCACTCCATAGGATGCGCACACAGGACCCATCCGTTGGCCTTAGCTGACCTTTAGCTCTGACAGTGGCTAATGGAGGGCTGGCCCTCGATCAATGCAGCGAGAGCCTGGGCTCCCCGTCCCTGCCCTTTCACCGGGGCCAGGAAGAGGGAGGGATGCTGCCAGAAGCCACGCGGCGGCTCCATCGACCCCGCCACTCTCCCATCCTGCGGGTGACAGCTGCAGTGCCAACGAGCCTGGGGACGCCACGCTGCCCTGCCACGTAGGAAGGACAGCCAGCAACTCCATCTCTGTGGTGGCGGGAGGGAAAGTCACTGATGATCTGCGAGTGAATGTCAGATGCATGTAAACAACCGTGCAAACACTTTGGTGTGGGATAGATGTTGATATGACGGCCTGGAACAGTGTTGGAAACTAAGTGGCGATATATGACACTTGTTCGTAGTTGTCAAGACCTGCGTTGTTCTGTGGTTGTTACAATATTTTGGTGTTTTCAGCTACAAAACGTCCTGAAGCTGTGTCAGTTTGAGTTTTCCGTTTGTCGTTGAATGAAGCTGCAAAAAGGAAGTACATATCAGGGCTGGTGTGTAATCCTTATGTCATAAACATGAGGACCTTTCTCAAACGCATGCTTTATTTTGAAGATATATTCCACTTAAATGCTTAAATGGAGCTCGAATAGTTTGACCAGAAGTTGAAACTCCTCTAACCTTTGTTGTTAAAAAGTTGCAAACAGTCGGTAAAGCCCGCCTCCTCCATAACCCTCGTCAGATGCACGGAGCTGTGTTTGCATTTTAAGTCTTCTTGGCATTTGTTGTTCACTTAAAAACGTTACCGTAGGGAATTGACTTCCTCTTGCAGCGCCACGTCGCTAAGATGTGCCTGATGTTGTGCTTCCTTGTTGTAACCCAGATGGTGCACCACTGTATACCTTTTATCAGAGCATCCTTTTGTCAGAAGACAGTGCTTGCACAAAGACACAAAACAATATTTAGTGTGCATTTCAATTGCCCGATTCAAAGATTCAAAACAATGGCAGATAAAACGCTCATTCCATATGGGGAGAGAAGAGAAGAAGACATGTGAGAGGCTTAGCGCAGATTGTTCTTTTTATTATCATTAACAGTAATGTGATTCTGAAGCCCCCTGTGACCCCCGCACAGCAGCACCTCATCTCAGCAGTCATTCATTAGAACAAACAGAAGCCAGGCAGAGAGACGGCGAGAAGAAGAGACGTGGGGAGAGAGCAGAGTGTAAAATAAATTAGATTGTTCTTATTACACGACTTCTCAGATGGTAAAAGGCATCAGGAATTCAAAGGATCTGTGCGAGGACCGCGTTTGGAGATGAAGATGTCATGGGAAGCCCGTGATCCAGTTGTTGGGTCTAGTGCTATGTGTGTAATCACAGTTACACTTACTGTCCACTTTGGATTGTGAGGCCCGCAGGGAGCCGTGAAATATGAGTCTGAGCAGTGTGCGTGTGCGTGTGTGTGTGCGTGGACTGAGATTGGGCTTCGGTGTTTCTGTGGACTGATGCGGGCTGTAGTGAAACTAATCAAAAAGCCTCTTATGTTTTCTTCCTCTGATATAAATGGATTGTACAGTCTTTCCCTCATGATTTGGCACAGTGTTTACTGAATAAGATTTTTACACTGGAGTGACAGTAAAGGCCACCTCTCTCAATTAAGCCCCCCCCCCGGCTCCTTTTTCCACAAGAGCCGGCGTTTCTTCATATCAGCACCCCCCGATGCTTCTTATCTTCGCCGGCGTGTAAAGGTCCAAATAACCCACCTCTATACATGCTAATGTGGATGTACACATATGTGAGGATGAAATAGCAGGCTTGGATGCAGAGTGGTCAGGGGCTGTGTTTGGGCCGGGGCGACAGAGGATGAGGAGGAGATGGGGGGGGGGGGGGTTGAAGGGAGCCGTGTGGATCCTTGGAGTGGTGTGACAGACTCCCCAGCCTCCTGGTAGGATTTGTTGGAATGTGAGAGAGGAGGATTTTAGCACCAGGCGAGCCACGCCAGAGTGCTGCAGACTTCATGCCATCTGTCTCAGCCTCCATCCTCTCTTTGCCAAACTCGTCAGACCTTTATTTCCTCTCCCTCCAGCTCCTTCTCATCCCTGTTCACAAGAGGAGCGGACATACTGAGATCTGCTAATGTATCGGAGGGGGGAAAAAAATGGCTGGGCTTAATAGACGGATTCAAAAATCCTCGATTGATTAATATGTATTCTTGGAGCTAATTGTCGGACAGCCCTCATGGAGATAAAATGTGTGTTCGATAGCCCTGCCATTTGTTACTTGACCAGCGGGGAGAGAGAGAGAGAGAGAGAGATACCATAGCAGCTCTGCTCGTCGGTTAATAATAAAACATGTTTCAGTCGAGAGCCAGAAAGTTCCTCTATTTAATGCATCATTTAAACTATTATAAACATGCTGTCACCTTAATAAAGTCTGGTTTCATTAAGTATATCGGATTATAATAATGAATAATGATGCTCTGTTTTGGTCACTTTAACGCTGCACCTGTCGAGAATGTAACCGAGCCAAACATTACAAAATGACCTCCATGCTGAGTGGTATGCACCTTTATGCCATAATTGTATCAAGCAGATTCTCACATCAAATGTCTTGTTTGAATGCAGCTGATCTCTCACCTCCTCTCCCCATGTGGGAGACTGAAGGAGATCACAGGGAGGAGCTGCACTTGCTCCATGTCCTTAACCTGTTCATAGAAGGGCGTCCGAGGATAGAGGGAGCGGAAAGGAAGTGTACACTTTGTCCGAAAAATTGATCACCGGGTGGCAGGAAGTGGGCAGGAGGCCTTTGAAGCTGACCCCTGGTTGCTGCACCGGGACGGCCTCGCCGATCGATCCGGTCCGAGAGGGCAGGGAGGGGGGATCCAGGTGCCCCCAGAGGGTCTGCTGACCACGCAGATCTATTATGGAGCGAGGAGGAGGAGAGCCCAGTCAGCCGGGGCCCGGCGCCACTGCTCCCAGTCATATCACGGCTCAGACAGCCTGAGTCAACTGGCTGCATCCTAACAAGCAGGCGAACACTGACAACAGTCTGGTGCACAGCAAGATGGACGGGCACGTCGGTCACATGAAAGCTTTGCAGAATGGCGCCAAATCTGTGGAGAAAACATTGCATAATGCGTATGAGGACATATACATGCGAGTATGGTATGTCACAATGACATGCAGGATTTACTGATCACAACCACAGATTGTATTTTAAAAAAACTTGAGAAACTTCCCCAGAAGTTGTGGGCTGCAATTATAACACAACAACAGAAAACAGGATTCAATGATGTTATTTAACAGGAAGAGGAAAGAAACAGCAAAAGGACAACACAAAAGCAGAAAATTTAATCAGCAGATGTGAATGTGGGGAGCTGCTAAGTGCTAAATTGCCAACATTGCTTTGAAATTGTCAGAACGGGAAAAAAATCAACGAATACTGAAGAGGCATTGTGTGCTTTGGGATGCCTGTAACACAACCACAAAATATCCTGTGTTAAAGCTGAAATAATGAGAGATGTCGGGGAGAAATCCATCTCCTAAGTAGGTTTGAGATGCCTCTGAATCAGGCTAACAATTCTCAGGGACTGTGTTCAGCTGGAACAACGCGAGGAATCTGCAGGCTGCTCCAGCATTTTGTATTTCGTCCAGCTTTGGAGGAGGTGAGCGCTAACAGTGTCTACCGCACTCATCCCTCTGTATGTGGAAGATGTTTGCTGCACACATGCAAGCAAACACACACGTGCACACACACTTAAATGCACAAACAGAAACTCTAATCCTGACCCCCCCCTCCCTCTCTTCTTCCCTCCCCGGGCGTGGAAATGAAAGCTGGGCACTTGGAGTGTATGGCTGGAAGAAATGAAGACGTGTCTGATTTCCACGGCAACCAATGATGATGCAGCGCTCCCGACTCGCTGCCCTCTGATAGGTCTTTGTCACTCCCTTCATCTCGGAGGCCCCGTGTCATTCCCTCTAATCCCCCCTCCCAAACGCAAACGGGCCAATCCCGAGACACGGCTCAGGGGCCGGGGAGGGATGATGAAGGAGCTGAGGCATGGCAAGGAGTGAGGGATGTAGTTCAGGAGGAGAGAAAAAGGAGCACCAGAAGCTGCTGTTTGGTGTGAGAGGGAGCCTGTGTGTTATTATTAATAAAGCATTAAAAAAAAGTGAGCACATCAAAGCATACAGGGGCTATGCTATCATACATGAAAGTGATGCACTATGGCTTAATGTTTCCTAAGGCGTGTTATGGTGACGCTGCTTTGATTTGAAATGCATTGTGTGGAAAATGGATTTACAGGAGTGGGGAGAGAAAGCCTGGTGTGGGTGCAGACCATAATTTAAAACCTGACCTCATAGGCGCTTCAAAGTCTCAGTGAGTGTGAATATCTGGGACTTAGGTATAGCATGTATTAGAGACCTAAACTGCAGCTCCGCAAACAACAAATGCATACATGCAAACATGAGAGGACACCTGCAAAAGGAAAATGAGCAATTACTGTCACACTAAATTAAAATCGCATCATTTCACTTTTTGATCATTAGCAATGATTGGAACTAATTTTCAATCTTTCTTTTCTTTTCCATGTCGCACCTGATTATGAAGCTCTTCCTCCTTCGCCGACGAAGGCCCGCAGGAAGTGAGACATCTTCCTCATCGTTTCCCCCGTGGCCAGGTAATTATCCTAATCTACCTTCCTCCCGCGCTGCGGCTCCTGCGCCACACTGGCTCAGACCACCTCTGTGGCTTCATTATCAGTGGAGGGACTCGCTAATGGCTCCGTGGCCTCGCTGTGCAGGCTGCTGGCAGAGACGAATCATGCAGGGGGAAAGAAGAAGAAGAAGAGGAGGAGGAGGAGAAGAGGGGAGAAAAATTAGACGCTAAAGAGCAAGACGCTTCCCTGAAGGTTAGCATCTCCATCATGAAGGACAATACTCTCACCAAAATGATCTGTTCAGGGCGAAATGAGCATGAAGTGTGTGTGTGTGTTTTAGGTAACAGGTCGGCATGTCCTCATGTGTGTCCCTTACACTCCTCCACCTTGCGTGTTTCAAACAGCTCTAACCTCACAACATACAGAAGGACTGGGGGTGGTAATTCAGTTTTTTCTGACAAATGACACCCTGACAGTTGGAAAAAATGTTGGGGTCCCTGAACAGATTTCTCAGTTACAAAAATAAAATGTGTTGGAGTAGACAAAGACAGACATTTTTACATTCTACTTTTGAACCCCAATGAGAGCACTGACAAATGCCACCCCACCCCCTCTCCGTCTGTGCCATGATTGTTTTTTTCTCTCCAGAAATGTCATATACTTAAGAGGTGATAATTCTATATGGCACAAACAGACACGGACTTCTTCCAAGTGTACATAGCATATAGGCTGACACAGATTGAGATGGTGCAACATGGTTTTGCATCACTCTAAATAGACATGAGGGCTTCACTCATACTTTATGTACCCAGAGATCCCAGTGGAAACTTTCTGATATGGAAGAGGAACTCAAGCGCCACGCTCTAGAAGTAAACCATATATATATATTCAGATGTTAAATTTACTGCAGTGTCAGTGATGTGTGAAATGCATAGAAAATCTCCTGTTTCTGTGTAGGTGTAGCAGCCTACATGTGGAAAACTGCATCAATAAACAGCATAGCAAACCCCCCCCCCGAGAGCTGCTGTTAACATATTCAGTTCGGTATGAGCAACAGCCAACAGATCATATGTTAAATACATATTTAAAAAATGCTGATTGACGCCAGTTTCAGTAAACCGACTCATGCAGTTTTTGCTTCTAACGGTTTCAAGTGAAGCGCTCTCCAGATGAGAGCGCTAAGGCTTTACGTATGAGGACAGGCCAGTTTTAAGGTTAAAAATAACATGTTAAACTTGACTAAAGCTGCCGCTACATTGAATGCACTCATACTTTGTTGAATTGTAAAAGTGTAGGTGGGTTAGCATCAGTCAAATGAGCAAAAACGTCCACACTAAACTCCTCTTTCATAAATTAAACTGCACTCTGAGCACTCTGGTGGTTGTGTGACTGAGACTTGATCATCTGCAAATGAGCAGAAACATTTAGGATAAGTCACAGGATTGCTCATAGACTGACGTACTTGTAAATGTACACAAAGCAAGACCAAGTTGTTAAGCAGCCAGTGGCTTTTGAGATAAAGGGTCAGTTCACCCAAATTACAAATAGCCCTATTTAGTGGCGCTGGTTCAGCTCAGTTGATGGAGCTGGAGAGGCTGCGGTCCGTAACGCACTGATCGCAGGTTCGACTCCCGGTCTGTCGATCATTTGGTGCATGTCATCACCCACTCTCTACTCCCCACATTTCCTGTCTCTCTTCAATAATCCTATCTAATAGCCAAATTCACTCACTCACCTCTACAGGTATCTACCAAAGCAGCCTCCTTCTCTAAACAGGACTATTTCTTCAAGATAAAGTAGTTCCGGTTAAACCCTTTCACAGTGAGGTATGGTGATCATATAACGTAACGAGGACATGGTTTCTGGTAAGAGACGCTGCTTTTGAATTCTTAAAATGTAAATCACATTCAGCTCGATTCTATTGGCTGTGGATGTAGAAATGAATATCTTGAAATAAAACCAAATCTCATTGTATGCCTTCAAACCACTGGAGGCAAATATAAAATATGTTTATTTATTTCAATTTGGTTTAACCAACCTATTTAAAACATAACCAGGAGCTCACTGTTCATACTGTGGTTCCCACGCAGGTCCTGCCACATTGGCAGCTAATAGAGCTCAAGACATGACGTATGCCAGGACTTAAATCCCCAGCTCCTGTGTTATAATTTACTCCACTGACACTGCTATATAGTAATGCTGCTCTGTAGCATTCAATCAATAAATCAAATTGTATTTGTATAGCGCCAAATCATAACCAAAGTTATCTCAAGACGCTTTACAAAAAGAGCAGGTCTAGACTGTACTCTTTTTTTTTGGCTGACCGCCAGAGTCAGCCCTACACACGGGTCTGTATGTGACGGACTTTCACAGCCGTAGAGCGAGAGAGTTGCAACATCGCAATGGCGGATCATGGAGCATATTGGACCTCCACTGATGCGTCTCTCTGTCTATACGGCTCTGGGTACTTTGTTCGGGGAGTAGGCGGGGCTGCTCCTCCGCTGCTAATCCGCTGTCCTCACCTACGTCCGCAGCGCGCACCTGCTTTCAAACACGTTGTCATCGGCCTCATAAGGACAGTCCTTGTAACACATTGCCCACAAAAGCTTAGAGAGGGACCCAACATGAACCCCCCATGAGCAGTACTTAGCAACATTAGCATTGCCCCTCAGTGCTGCTGGCTGAACGTTATATCGGAACTAAAACATTTAGAAAACATTCAACACAAGAGAAACACAAACCTAAAAAACCAAGTCTGTATTTACATGATGAAAAGTGCCTTTGCATACAGCACTACCCTGTACACTGTCTTATGTAACTGTTGACCTACATTACTGTGAGGATGTTAAAATGCTGATCTGTAACTGTAACAGCTGCCAATGACAGCAGAGAGGGAAATGTTGCGGAGTCGTGCTTCAAACAGTAACTATGGACTATCATCTACAGTGGATTATGAGTAACAACGTCTTTAAAGTCATATTACATATTTCACTTAGATTCCCCACACACACTAACAATTCAGCTTGTACATGTCAATTTATTGAAAAGGGTCTTTCCAAAATGTGAGCTCAGGCAGCATGAACGTCCTCCTGCATTGAAGCACATTGTAAGTAAGTTCTTATTTAAATGAATAATGATTCTTTGAGGTGGGCTGACTAACAGCCTCGCCCTCCCGCTATAAGAAGCAACCAGTAAATATTGAAATGGTTCCAGTGTAAACTTCATTTCAGGACACCTATATTTGGGGAGCATATAAACGGATGATTTGAGGTGACAGTTAATGTGCATGCTCAGGGCTCAGGAGGATATTAATACACTCTCCACCTTAACATTGTTGTCAGAGTCAGACGGCACATGCAGCTATCAGAGGGGCATAACTTCGTGTGCGCATTGGAGCAGACAAGCATGAAGACATGCTTTATTTCATGTCAGGGGTAATGTGATGATACTTGATGCTATAAGAGTCTTTTTGCGCAGGAGTCTGAATCAGAAAACATGCTAGGCCTATAAATAAATATGCTAAACTGGGTTGTGATGGGTTACTGGGATGGAGGGGGGAAAAGCTTCAAATGTTTCTTCCCTTTTAGTTCGAAAAGAGTTCTTGAAAGTGAGAGGAAACTCTTTCTTGTCCTTTCAAGGTCACAACTCCACTTGAGCGCTTTATTTTCTCTGTAGTAGATCACAACCTTTCGTTTATCATCCTGTGTCATGCTGGTAACAATCCTCCTTAGCGCTCCAGGTCTAGTGCTGAGCAATGCAACTATATAGCCTTGAATATTATGAGGTAATGAATGTAACACTTCTCTGTGTGTAGAGTGTATGCAGAGGAGAATACAGCGGTTGGAGGCAGAGGTGGGACCGTTTCTTCACAGCTCTTTCACATGTTACAACCCAAAGCAGAGTCACTCCCATGAAAGGATCATGGAGGAATGTAAAAACCGGCTCTTCTTCTGCAGCTTTGCTTTGACAAACCAAAATAGGATCCAGCTAGGAGGACGAGTGTTCCTCACAAACAGGCATCAGTATAACAGATGAAACATGGGTTTTCTTCTCTCTAAAGGGCGCTGAAAAATACACAAATAGCACTCATACGGAATATAGATGGCAAAACACTGTCGCTGAAAGTGTTTTGCAGTGTTTTGATTAATTGCAGTCTGTGTGTTTACGTGTGCCGTTACAGGGATGAGATATAGTTGCTAAATTGCAGCTGACATGTTGTGCAAAGTGTCTGTAGCTGTAGTGTACAGGCAGGAGCAACAAAGCCAAAATAGCTCTGAATGAGTACTTTATAGTATATTTATAGTGTATGGAATATAACATGTTTATCATTCAAATACACTGAGCTCGAAGCTTCATTATTAACCAGACACAACATAATTTTAAATCAACATCCTCTTATTAGCTTTGGAAGTTGTCTCAGCTCTCCATCAATAATATGTCATATAATTGAATATTAAAGCTCCTGTGATGAGCATTCAGTTTGTGTTGGTTTTGGCGCCCCCTGTGGACAAAGCTGTACCTCTTATCTCTCTGCTGATTTTGTCCTGTACATAAGTGGTGTTTATCAAAAAATCTCATCCTGCTTTCTTTAACAGTCATATGTATCATTCACTCTATATTTTTGCCCTGGAAAATGTAAACAGGCAGCGTGCAACGTCTGACACCTACCCCCTCACCAGCAGATTCAGGCATTAAAAATAACTATATAGAAATAATCACTCTTGTCGCTGATGGTCTGGTTTGCTTTTGTGGGTCATATAGAGTCATCAGAATTAATTTCATTCTGTTTCATAACCAGCGAAAAACTCCTCACAGGAGCTTTAAATTCTAATTCCTCATGTTTATGTTGTAGATTACCTTATGTCCCTTCAGTATTCAATGAACTCTTGAGTTACCTTGTTTTCTGTTATTCTGATGCTACTTGCCCACTTTTAAATGCCTTACACCCCTCAAGATTACAATCTATACATTTTTCATACAAAAACAAAACTAATTTTAATCCCTTTATTGTCATTCATTCTTAATTATAACTTCAAGGTACTTTAATTTTTTATGACTATTCATATTTTCTGGCAACTGTATACTTGTACTCCTCTAAGGGAAATATTGTGCTATTTATTCATTATGTTTGAGTACTGAGTAGTCCTTTACCAGATTAATATTATCCATGTAACATCTGGTCTTATACATGAGACATGCTTTGTTATAGATGAACTGCTACTATCAGAAGACATCTTGTTGCTTCAATTAGCGACAAGATTAAAATGCATCTTATTCTTGCATCAGTTTTCATAATGTATTGATATAAAATCCATCCATCCATTATCTACACCGTTTATCCTGTTCAGGGTCGCAGCGGGGCTGGAGCCTATCACAGCTGCCATCGGGGCGAGAGGCGGGGTACACCCTGGGCTGATCTCCAGCCAATCACATGAAGACAGACAACCTTTCAGGCTCACATTCACACCTACGGGCAATTTGCAGTCACCAATAAACCTAACGAGCATGTCTTTGGACTGTGGCAGGAAGCTGGAGTACACGGACGGAACCCACACCAAAAGTCTGAATCGGGATTTGAACCAGGAACCTTCTAGTTGTGGGTGACCGCGCTAACCACTGCACCACCATGCAGCCTTTAATAGGAAATATAATCATTTAACACTCATACGGGTCATTTTACTTTCAATACTTTAAGCTTAATTTATTGACAATACGTCTGGAGGTCAGAGGTCAAAATTGAGTATTTTCACTTTGTGGTTTTATTGCTTTATTAAAGAATGCTGAACACTTACACCAGGCTTCTATTATATGTGTAATCAAGTCATTAATAAAGAATTGAGTCTGCCACTGGTCTTTTGTCTAACTCATTATTTCATTTCAAAATCAACATGTTCAGTGTCACAAATCATCTTTCTTTAGGCAACATTTTTTCTTATAAAACCACAGTTACCGCTCTGATTAAGGGCAGAGAGTTTGCTCAACAGTACGATGTACGATGTGTTTATGTTATGTAAAGAAAACTTATTTGTACAGTGTGAAAAAAGTGTAAAACCCACTCTGATCCCCATCTTACGCAGTGTGCCAGGTGTGCTTTAAGCTTTAAGAGGAGTCTGTTAGTCAAACAATGGGAGAGCATTAAAACATGCCAATAGAGCAGTATTAGTCAACCGCCTGAGTCAATACACCCCACTGGGCTGCATGTCTACCTACAAACACAAGCAATTGCTTTAGAAGTTCTCGGCACTGGATAGAAACATCAATTACAGTAAATTACACCAAAACAGTGTGTAACACTTCAATTTGTTAAATCTCCTGAGCTGTTTTGGATGAAAGCGGAGCAGAGCACCGAAGTAAGATAACATTCAATAGCCCTGAGATACATTGCCCTATCTATCCTCGGCCGTGAATAGAGTGAGGGAGTTATTTACATTTTCATTCCTGGGACTTACTCCGAAAGCGTTATTAAACACGCGGAAGCCAGTTTAAAAATGTTCTTTCTCCTGCGTGCAGCCTAGTTTTTAATGTAGTCTTCAAAATAAGAGCACTCTGTGGCAGCCCCATGACTTAAAATCCACATAAGCTCCACCGAGTGCCACTTTTTCTGTGGGCACGGGGACTTAAATGTAGAATTTTCAGTTTGTTCAAAGTTGAAAAAAAAATCTGCAAAGACAGGGTCAAAGGCAGTTTATGTGTGTATCAAGGCTTTTATTTCAAAGTCCTGAAACAGAGGATGAAACATTTTTTGGATTAAGAGTACACCGAGACAAAGGAACACAAAGGATAAAACACCATTTGAGTTCACTAAATCACTCTCCTGAGGAGAAAAAGCACAAATGACAGCCTGTTAAAGGTAGCACTCTGCTCTGAATCCAAAAAACGTCCAATTTTAACTAAACTTTGTAGTGCTTCAATGACTTCCCTTGCTATGGTTGATTATCCAGGAGGGGTGTTGGTTGCTGGGGACAGATGAAGATTTGCCTGTTTCGGGGAACATTTTGGAAGGGAGGGAGGGGGGCGCGAGTAAATGAAAGACAAATGCGAGTAGTGCCCACTCAGCTATTTTCCCAGTCAAGATCAAAGGCACGCCGGACTGGCCGCTCCACGGGAAACTTGAGATGGGTCCTGCCTTTGTTTGCTGTTGCTAGGAGACCTGCAGAAGGCTGAAAGTGTTTGCAGTGGGGTACAACATCAAAACCATTTCCAATATAAATTTTTAAGACAGCCATGTATTTGTGTCCCGGGCTTTCGATTTACAGAGTACAAATACTGACTCATCCCTCCGTTAGTCATGGAATCATTTTCTTTGGGTTTGTTTAAAAAGAAAAGTCGTTACAGGAAATTATGCACACACGCAGGAAGAGCACTGTGGGAATACTGTGTATAGTATCAGTGCTTAAGCATTGCCACGTTGGTGCACAAACTATACCCACCAAACAGCCGTAAAAGAGAGATTAATACAGTTTTGGCCCAGCGCAGGAACACACAGCATGTAAACAACTTAAATATAGTTTGATATATTTATAAGCTCAGGTTTGGCTTCCCAACGAAGCTAATTACGACGCTGCTATGTATTAATGGGCCCCATGATAGTAAGGGTGGCTAGACATGTGTCACAGAGAGCTCATTACATATCATTAGTTCAACACTCCAATAATGTCTTCACCTGCTGAGCAGCAGATAATGACTTGGCCCCTGATATTTGCAGGACTATTGTCTACTGAGCGAAGCACCACCAGGAGGATAGGTGCACAGGCTGCAGAGCTGCAGGAAAACTGATAAAACTATACAATGAGGGAAGGTGCACACTGTTTTATGTGTTGTAGGCAACAGGAAACGCAGCACAGGGGAGAAGAAAGCAGCATATGTTTGGTTTTGAAAAGGAGATAGTTGAAACTCACTAATTGAAAAATCATGGCAGGACTCTTGTTAACCCATATTCCTAATATCTTTGCATACGTTGTTATATTACGTATAATTATTGGGAAAATGCACAGGAAATACTACAAGTTACATGCAGCTAACCAGTTCTCATAGCTCCTTATGATAAACTTGTACAATTCGGATTTTCTTGGTCACTGAAGTGGCTGTCACTTATCCAGTGTTACATAACACTGCACAAGACATGCCCGAATTACTTGACCTCAATCTTTCACTTCATTTAAGAGGCACATTTTAAACATGTGTAGCTGCTAACTCAGCAGAATACACATGTGGCAAAAAGCAGTGAGAGTAACGGTCTACTGTCAGTAGACATGCAGCGTGTATGGATCCTGTCTTGTAACTACTGGGACACATAAAAACTGCAATGGCCACAAAAGTGACCTTCGTGTCTGGAACGATGAAGATTAGAATCGTGCTGTGTCTGCCTTGTGTTTTCACTACTTGAGCCAACTGGCACAGCGCTGGCGTCCTCTCCCGGGCTCCCAGTCTGCCATGATGACAATGGCAACCAGCTACCGCATGGCATGTAAAAATGACAAAGCAAGCCAAGGGATACTTGGAAGATGGGAGGAAAATACAACACAACATGATCAATCGCTCTGTTAAGGAAACGTATTCCTGGACATTGCTATCGCGGACCATTTTGCATTTCTAGGACATCAGCCTCTTCTTCCAAGTTTGGAGTGCAGGTTTTTTTTTTTTCAATGAGCTTTAAAAGAGGCAATTTCTTGCTGGAAAGAAGAAATTAGGTTCTTAGAGTTTGTATCCTCTAAAGGGTAGAATTTTTCTTCTGGAAGAACTGAAAAAAATGGCCTACATTCAAGTGTGCCACAAGCTTATCTGCTGTGTCCTGCCGTAACCTGCTCCATTCAGTATCTGTGCTTCAGCAGAGAACAGGCAGCGTGCAGAAGGCAGACAGTGACACGACAAAACAGATTCATCATCCCAACATTTGTTTCAACGCTAATCCTCCTGTTGACGTCTCCAGCTTCAGTCTCCAGACACGTTTTCCTCTCCTGTCACTGTGGAGATTCAGTCTTGTGTTCCATCAATGTGAACACGCTGCTGCCAAATTCCCCATCAGCAGTTTGAGTAAGAGCTCGACCGATATTGGACTTTTTAAACCGATAATGTTGCCAATTTTAGAGAGACATAACTCAGCGATACGGTGGTCTATATGGTGAATTTTTACACCGGAATGGATTGTGAGCTGATTTTGCACCGATATGACCGTACAAAATTACTTAGCGTGTTGATTTCTTTTGAAAAAAACTTTATTTAACATTATTTTATATTGTCTACAAATTCCAGTGCGGACCAACATCTTGCTACCTTAGCTGCTAAAAGCTAAAAGAGGCACTCTGACTAAAAACATGCCATGCACACTTTGATTGACATGTCATTTACACTTTTTACTTCTTAAAATTAACTAAAAATAAAGTTGTCAACCCCCCCACCCTCCAGTGTACTGGCTGAAATAACATTCAAATTAATATGACTATTAATGCACGATTACAGCAGATGATCAAAGAGAGTTACAGTTAGAATGTTAATTTTTATTTATCACATGTTTTATTATAAACGTTAAGTTAATAAAAGTTATATATATCAGCACATATCAGAAAACACATGTGCAGACAGATATAGCTTGATGGGCCAATATCGGCCCGATACTAGTCTTACACATATATCGGTCAGGCTCTACTTCAAATACACTTTCACACTGTTGTAAAAGAAAATCTGCATTAAAAATGCTATGAATGAAGAGTAGAAGTCTTTACTGCGCTTGAATTAGTTTCTGATTGAGAAGGACGTCGTTCATTTGGCTGCCACCTGCCTCTCGCTGTTACAAATACTTCACCATCAACACAGACTCATATTTGGTCTCGTTCGTTTGCCAAATCTCCGGCTACATTCATCACTGCCAACGCGCTGCTATTCTGGAGGGTTGATAAGTTGTTTGATTAAAAAAATCTTATTTTTTAGTATTAATCTTAAACCTATTGTTCTTTGTGTGTCCTTCTCTACAAAGTGAAATATCTCAATTAATAAATCATCTATGAAAGAATTGATGAATAATGTAGCCATCAGAAGTTTGCATATATAATAAGCATGGAGCTGTTTCCTCATACATGGAAGTTATGCTGCCTGATGTGTTAAAGCTTTATTCATGTTCATGCAGATTTCCATCCTTGTATTGTGTTTAAATTAATCTTTTCTGTTCATTTAAAATAAAAAGTTGAATATTTCAAATGTCCAACAGGAGCTTTTGTTCTGTGCAAACTGTCCGTGCACTAAAATCTCCATCGAGTGCACGCTGAAGAATCCAGCCTGTGTTGTGTTTGTGTGTGTGCTCCATCAAAGCCCGGACAGGTCTGAATGATAAGTTAGCACAGTAGCCCACAAGACGCTTCCCCAAACAGTTCACCTCTGTTTCGGGGATGACTGCTGCCTGAACCCTGTACCCCCACTGAGACAATAAAACGGCTGGATGACTATAGGACTAGCAGAAAGGCCGACAGTTTATAACTCAAGAGAGGCGAAGCTATACAGCCTGTGTGAAGATAAAGATTTAGTAACGCTGTGAGATTGGAATTCTCTCAGTCTGAGGTCAGACGGCCAAAGTTACCTTTCTACATTCCCCCCGAGGGCGTACGAGGAGACCCTGGGCAGGAGCCGGAGCGCACAGTTAGATGCCTTCAGCTCGAGACAAAGGAGGTGTCGCAGTGAATCAGAGGACTCATCATTACAGGCAATAATTGCTTACTAAGATTGTAAATGGGATGTGCTATCTTTAGGTAGGAGAACATTACATTCACTTTGCTGTGACCTTTTAGTGATAAAGACATGCTTAACCTAATTTATTTTGATTAACGTTATATATATCAACAGGTCTCCAATTAAGCTTTTTTAAAGGTAATTTCTTTATTTTAAAGGAATCAATTATAATAAGATAAGAAAAAAGCCCACAAAAATACAGACCTTCAGTTGTAAGATGTAAATAATTAATACAAATTGAAAGTTGTAGGGAGAGCGATCAATTAGTTTAAACATTTTTTCACTATGGACCTGTATACAAAGTAAAAACATCCCTACAACAGTAGAAAAGTAGCTTTAATTGTTGTATTCAAGATATTTTAATGTCAAAAAAAGAACTTATATCAGAATTTTTGAAACATTTCTACACTAAAAAAACTTTTCTGAGATAAAAAAATGCCCATTAAAATTTGAAATCAACATAAAAGTGAAACGTGTTCATATTTAACTGTTATTTTCATTAAAAGTAACCCAAACGTTACACACATACGAGGAGCCTCATCTTTAGAGCGACCGGTACATTATGATATAGGCATAGTTTCAAAGTCTTGATCTTTTCACAGTCTAAGAGAGCACTGTTATTGGAGAGGATTTGCTGTGAGATTCCCCTTTCATTCTAACGGCATTAAAAAGCGTAAAGGCTGGAAGACAGAGGGGAGAGGCTGACGTCACAGACCAAGAGTCACCCGCCGTGTGTTCGGCGTCTCCAAGTAAAGACTTATCTGCAAAGAGGTTTGGACGGACAATGTGGGTGGACAGGGCGTGAAACTACTATCATCATCAGTTCTGAATGAAAAAAAGAAAACATATCTTCCACAAAAAAGGAGGCTCATTCCAATTCAGCTGCGTTGTTAGGACAACGAGAACCATCCCTCAGATGATTAGTTCCACTTCAAAAGAATTTACTTTCCGCGGTGGAAACGTCCCCCTTTTGTGTCCTTACACAGGGCTTTCTCAGCCCAAAAGAAGAATCGTATGTTTAGTCAGCCTGTTTATTATTCCTTCTGTTCACACTACAATTGTATTAAATAAATAGAGTACTGCTAACAAAGGCCTATTAGCTCATAAACATGTCCCGCTACACACAAAACAGGCTAAATCACAGTCTCTGCATAAGAATTAAGATACTCCAACTGCAGGCAAAGTACATTGCTGAGGACATGCTGCCAACTCTGAATGTCTTGTTACTGACATCATGAAACATGCATGTTATGTTGCACGTCTTTAGTTAAAGGGGGGATTTGTTGTGTGGCTCCATTTCAGTTTAGAGAGAGGCTGCCCCTCGCGGAGCAGCACTAGTCACTGGTAATGGTGTTAAGCAGCAGTGTGCAGTGCAATCTCTGGCGCGCGTATTTTCAAAAGGATGAATGGGCCGCTTCTGATGCATAAACAGAGCGGTCGGTTACAATAATAAAGAGGCTCATCTAACAGCTAAAAACATGCCACGCACACTTTGATTGACATGTCGGTTACACTTTTTACTTCTTAAAATTGACTAAAAATAAAGTTGTCAAAAAAAACCAGCCCAAAAAATCAATAACAGGCCTTTTTTCTTAGTGTACTGGCTCAGCTAACATTCAAATTAATATGACTATTAATGCACGATTACAGCAGCAGATCAAAGAGAGTTACAGCAGTTAGCTTGAATGTTAACCCGACTTCCTTGAGATTTTAAAGACAGGATCTGAATGCTAAAGAGGCTCAGCTGAAGATAAGCAGACATCTTGCCTGAATCAGAATCCCAAAAGGGGCGGAGAGAAGCACGGCGAACACACCTAAACGCAGATGAGTGGAATCAGGATGAAAAGTTTTTTTTTTTCCTACACGCAGCCGGCAACTGGCAGCTGTGACACCCTGGTTACTTTAGTGGCATTTTTCTTCTTCTCGTTTTTTTCTGAGCTGAATCCCTAAATCAGCCAGGAACGTGAATGTGCTTGCAGGCCTTTGAAATGTCTTCCAAGAATAAGAACAGCCTTAGTTTTTCTGTACATACAGTCTAGTAAACTTAATGTACGATTAAACTCACGTTTTTTTCCTGCATGCAACTTGTTTTTCTTTAACTGTAAACTGCTGGTTGATTAAAAAGAAATGCCTCACACCACTTCAATAATTGCAGCGGTCCACTCCCGCTCTGTCTTTGATGACTGTATGTTCCAGTGTGAATATTGACTGAAACGGCGCCTGGCGTGGCTCAGGAGTATCTATCCTTCCCTTCATGATCAGTGATGAGCCTCCTTGTGACCTACAGTATATTAATATGCTCAGCAGAAAGACGCCTCTTGGCACAGGACACGCCAGCAGCAGCCCTTTAATGTTGGCAACTGTCAAAGCTTTGATTTCTGATTGATGAGCAAGGTCGGTGCAATAACAGAACGACACGACTGGTCATCTCGCCCCCCTCTCCAAAACAGGAAGCGTATCCTTTAACACTGCAGAGCCGCCCCGCTCCTCAGACTCCAAATGCTACATCACCTGTTTGAAACTGTCGACAAAAAAAAGTGCCTCAAGGCTACAAATGTACAGAATAAACAGTATAGATGTAACATGTATTGACTGAGCAGGGGGGAGGCCAACAGCTGGGAGGAAAGTTTATTTTTCTGTCCACTAACCGGGATGAAAGACACAAACTGAAAAGTGGTAGGCGGTAGATCTGCGTGCACAAATCCTCCTCTCTTTTTTTAGACTGAGCACTTCACTGAATTCTGTTTGTAATGCCACAAGAAAAAAGCATGCAAAACACTCAATCATCAGCTCATTAGGTGCAAAAAGTTCAAACTACTTCAATGGACCTGCAGCACAGACGACATTCAGGAAGTTTATAGTTGTTGAGACGCTCTGACTGAATGTGTTGGTCATTTTGGAGGCTGTTGAGTTGTGTTACGTATAATGATAGCAGTTTCTTCACATTTATCTGAATGTGGGCGAAGAAAGACCTCTATAGCAATACAATTTAACATGAAATAAATGGGTTATAACACACTATGGTGCAGCAGTAAGCAGATATAAGTGTTGCATTAATCATAAACCTCTGTGTTTCTGTCAGTGGATAAACAGATAAGGAGGAGGCTGTAATACACAGTTGTAATGATATAAAATATATCATTATATAATAAGTTTTAATTATTGGTAAATACTGTAGATATCACACTAGTGTCACATCTGAAATGTTCTAAACGTTTGCTGCTTAAAGTGAAAGATGAAGTTTTACTATCACATAATCTGAATATGATAAAAAGCCAGCCTTGCAGTTGGATGCAGTATTGTTTGAGCCTGTAGTCTTTCCAGACCTGCTTTACAGCCACAGCCACAGAGAGAGCCCTCATAACGGCGAATAGAAGGACACTCAGTGGCAACTTCATTACATACACGAGCACATAACGTAGTCTGTTACAGCTGCAGTGTTATAAAGTCTACTTTAAAGATGTCTGAGACGGCCGTTCCCAAACATACAAGTCAAATTTTAAATCCCAAAAAAGTCCAAGGTGATTTAACCGAACCTTAAATCACAAAACTCTGATCAACACTTGATCAAAATATTTTTATGTCAATATCAGTTCTGCATGTGTAGGCCTCAGGCAATGCAGTGGAAAAGAAAGTAGTCCATTAACTTACACATTGCAATTTTTATGCATTAAAATAAAAGCATATAGTAAATTGTCAAATTGACGAACTTATTTATCTACTGATAATGACCCCTCACCTTCCACCTGAGGTACCTGTAAGGTCCAGCAGTGGGCCGCTGACCACACTTCATCACAGGTTTTTTTTGGCACAGTTAAGAAAATTGGTCCTTTCACCATGTCTCAATATAAAAGTGCAGAATTACACCTTAAACTATGACCTCAGTAACAAACATAACTGAACTTACTAACAAAAACTGAACCTTGTAAGAGTCGAGCCGATTGCAGAGCTCTCTGATTTAATTGCATTACAGCAGTGGTGTGCCTGATAAAGTGGCGACTGTGTGTAAATAAAAGTTTGTAACCCAAAGTGCTAAATGTGAGGACAGAACCAGAATTATAGTTAGAGTGCATTATTATTTCCCTCTTTTCTAATAAATGAGGACAAGCTGATTTTGAGAAAAAAAAAAGAACTTAACCAAGTGCAACTAATTGCTCCTTTCATCTATCCAATTAAAAGCAGAATTTTAATCCAAGTAGTCTATTTCTTGTTTTGATAGCTCATCACGTGCCGCAGCCTTTTAATCAGCACAAAAATGTAAGTATTGCATATTAATTCAGCAGTGAGCGAAACTCCCTCCCTATATATGCAGGACTCCCTCTCGGGCCTAATTGACAACTTGTGTTGGCAAAGCTAGCCGCTAACCGCTAACGTTTTCAATCCATACCCACTCAGGTGTGTATGTGTGAGAGGAGGTGTGAGGGAGTTGTTAAAATGGTGCCGAGGATCAATAGGATGTTGTTGTTAGCGAGAGACCTTTCAGGCGAAACATCAGTAAGGTGGCATCACAAGTTGTCATGTGTGATGTTTGTGAAATGCATCTGGAACGTCTCCACCTTCAGCCGCCTGTATAAACAGTCGGCGGCGACGGGCTCGGCTCCCCGGCATTTTTCTGTGATGAAACAGCTCAGTTGCATGAGGTAATCTCACCCTTACCCAAATGAGATGGTAATGCCTTCACTCAGGGAATTCAGCAGCACCTAGAAGGAGGCTGTGCAGCTCAAATGGGACTAATAATAGAGCCTGCGTTCTCTTAACTCGGAATCTATATTATACGCTTCAAAAATGAGATCAACTATATGGGTCAGTGGGATTTCTGTGAGAGAGAGAAAGAACAGAAAGGAGCAACAAAAAGAAAATATGCTCTGCTGACAACAGATCTAAGGAATGCAGCAGCTAATAAGAAAATTATTTGGGCAGAGCAACAGCTCAGAAGTTTAATTAACAGAGCTGGTTTTTAACTGATTGAAAGGGAATACATGTCCACACTCATGTGCATGCGAGCCTAATTATTTTCAACCCCTTGATTGTCTAAATAGGCTTTATAAATAAAAGCACAAGTGACTTGAAATGTTCAAAGGAACTGATTTTAGAAATGGAAATGATCAAAGAGCAGTCTTTCAAAACTCGTGTGATCTGTGAGCTGGAATACACGGGGACTTCAGTCGTACGCGCTGCTGCGGCCTAGGTTTCATTTTAACTTCGGAGGAGACGCGCACACACCCCGACTCCACCCTCAACATCTGGATTTCTCAGAGGACAATAAAAGACGTTTATTAGCCTCCATCTTTGCTTAGGCTGCCCACAAATTACACTGAACAGACTTAATGAACACATCTGATCAGTTTACATCTGATGTACACGTACAGGCACACTGAGTGATGGATTTACAGTACGCTCAAAGCTCATTTTATAATGGGGATGAATAATAAACCATGTTTAGATAATTATGTCAGTGCGTTCACGTCGCCTCTGGCATCTTGTTCACATGTGTGTATTAGCGACAGCCCACGCCGGCTCCTGGTGCATTTATTTTTCTGTAAGTGGCGTGTATCTTTACTCAAGGAAGTAAATGTACAACATCTCGAACAAGTGCTTGTTTGGTACTTACAGTAAAGCCTGCGTGGTTATAAGCTGCAGAGAGAGGGAGTGGCCTCTTTCCCCTCTTGGGCTCCTTGGCATTATTCATGGCCTCTCAGACGTGGAGCACTCTGAATTAAGTTAATGTACAGAGCATAGTTAATGATGTGTTTGATCAAGGGGGGAATAATACAAGTCAAACACAGTACATGCAGTGATTCAATTATAGCTGCAGCTCTTAAAAGTTTCAGATACTGTCTAATTGCACAGAAAAGTGTTTCTGTAGTTTCTCCGTCTTGGATGTTGACCTGATGTTTGTCGAAGCAGGGTGGGAATAGTGTGCTTGTACATCTGAAGGCGCTGCACTTTCAAGGGAATGTCTTCTGTTTTGTTGCGGATCCATATCTCCGAGACACACCCCCTGCTACACAGACGGATTGCATAATTCTGCCAATTACATAAGTGAAGGAACACAATGTCACTCGCAACAGCAGCACTGCTGAAAACGTACCCCCACCGATTATCTCATCCAAACATCTCCTGTTTTAATAATGGACCTAAAGGGACTACGCAAAACTCTCCGCTGGTACGTAGAGGATGGATTTCGATCCCCTGCGTCTTCCGGATACCTTGAACGCAGCGTTACTCCCTGCAGACTGACATAGATGCAGTCAGTGCTGCCTTGTTCTTTTTGAAAGTCATCTGTGGAAGGGTGCAAACTTCACAGGATTATAAGTCAGCAGTGAGACGGCTGCACTGATCCTGGGACAGAATCACTACAGCCGTTTTTGACGTCAAATGTGCACAAGCGCCTGCGCACACACGCCAACGCAGACACACACAGTGTGCATCCCATTAGTGTATCATAGTGTGTGTCCAATGCAGGGTTAGGCTGCCTTATTGATCATGAAAGAAGATAAAGGGACAGTGTCACTTTTAAATCTATTAACTGGGCTTCTCAAAGCAGCGCTACTAGCTCTGAGGCTTCTTGCGCTGCTGTTAGCTTGCGGCTAATGATCAACTGTTTCCATACACAGCTCTTTAACCTATCAGGGAGCTAAATGATGCTGCTTTTATTGATGACTGTAAATAAACGAAGCAACAATAGGTTAAATTGCATTTCTCCCTGTTGCCTTCGTGCTCCTGCCTGTGTCACGCACTTTGGGGTCAACACAGCCGCCAAATGACATTTGTCCCCCCCATTAATGTCACAGCCTTAAAGCAACATATCATCACAGTGTGGAGCTTGGTTTAACTGTAATTGAAAAGGCCCAAGGGGAATTCCTAGGTTGCGTGGGGGGCCCCCTAACCCCCGCTACCCTACATCCATCATTGTAGAGTTAGGCCCTGGGGTGTTCTTGTAACGCTGAAGGTTAGCAGTGAGATCGCCGAGCGGCCTCGCTCACTGCTCTCTAAAACTGCGGGCCCCCGGTCCTGCTGCACACACTACAAATCCAGTGAAAACTACATACAGCATCATGTCAAGTACATATTAATTTGACGGCCACATACCAAGGAGTGCGAGCTTGATCCAGTCAACACATCCGTGTTCAGCGAATGGACGGACTTCAAAAGGCATGTGATCAGAAACAGAATCCTTCCTTCAGATGTCGAGTTCACAGGCTTGATTACACAGCCGCCTTGCAATGCATACTGCAACAGATAAAATTAAACACTCGCAATTACTCACTGCTTTGAAACACCCTGGACCATGATCAATGTGATCCCTCTTTTTTAAGTTCAACCTCAAACGACGGAGATTTGAGCAATCATACAAAAAGTATTATTTAAATGCTGCATCTCGCAACAGAACCCGAGCGCCGCTAATGAAACCTGATAGTTTTGAGAGACAGCAAAGACAGCAGGCACTTAGAGTCTCTTTGCGCTGTTTTTTTTGTAAAATCTAAGGCATTGTGCTCTTTAGGCGTCATGATCAAAGCCTTTTTAACATTTTCTAACAAACGCTTCAGATGCGTTCTGTAAAATGTGAATCATTAAGCTCGGCCTCAAACACACAACTGATCATTTCTCAGAGATCACATTCTGTTGCACTGTTAAGAAGCACCGATGAAGATAAAGGAATGAATTCCTTCTCCAACGTGCACGGTCGAGCATATTCATCTGGCTCTTCACATACATGAAAGCTAGCAGCTGCCCTTGCCAGCGAGCGGAGGACACTAAGGCGCAGCCTGGTTGATCTCTGATGACAAGGGTCTGGAGGAGGGATTAGAAGCACGGGGGCCAAAGTTATGGTCACTCCCTTTTAAAGGAAGGAATTGCATCTCATCGGCCTGGAGCTTGCAGGAGCTGAAAGATCTTCAAAGGTCTTCTCACCCCGCACAACCCACTTTAACTCCCACAAACCTTTGGAAGCAAGAATTTTAAGACATGTGCAGCTTTAAAATGTGATTTATTTTGCTTTGCAGAAGGCCACAACATATCGTGTGAAAACTTTCAATTTGTTGTGTTTTCCCTGCATGAGATTATCAGTGTCACCAGCTCATCGGAGACCATTAAAGTCCCCATGATATCTCAGAGACCGGCTCATCAGAAACTGTCAAAAAATCAGTTATGTAAGGCATGGATAATAAATGAAAAAAGACGTCTTTTGAGAGCCATCCGCAGGGGTAGATTGCAATGCATCAAAAGACAAATATGCATTAGATATGAGGGGGGGCGGGGCCTCTGTCTCCATCCTGCTGCAGATTGGCTGTCGAGCGATACTCAGATTTTTGGCGAATTCGACAACAATAGTCGGAGAGCTGTGTGTTCGAGGGGCTTGGGCTTAAGTTGACAGTGGAGCGACCGTTGGGGAGAGTGAATAGGAGCCCGGGTTAATAAGCCCGGGTACAGGCTGGACTACACAGGGGGCTGGCACCGCTGAAATCTGAAGCAGCGCAGATTAAGATGACAGAGAGAAATGTAGATAAAGAATAAAAGTACAGCACCGGATTTGTAAATACACCAAACAAGTGCATATAATTATAAAGATTGCAGCGTCTTACATAAGAGCGCTGCTTCTGATGGCGTGTTTTAAAGGCTTATTAATTGTCAAGCTGTCAAATGAACACAGACTTAGACACCAAACAGATTACCTTACTAATGTATTCATTGCACCCGACTGTTTCATCTTATTGACATTTGGATTATATAGTGCTCAATCTTCTACATTAGGATCAATCTTTCTTCATTGTTACAGCTGCTCTCATTATGCAGTTTTAGCATCATCGGTGCCTTGATGCCGAAGCCTTCAGTAGCTCCACCAACTGCCAAGAGAGGAAATCTAAAGCAGCGCTGCAGCTGCATCCAGTTTGGCATGTGGGGTGGTAATCTTGCATGGAGAAAGCGGGCCGAGTAAAGAGAAAAGCAGATATATGATTTCAGTCCCACGGATGTTTGAGGGGAGAGTCTGTCCGAGGACACCTACTGACCATGGAGGCACACTGGCGCAGATTAGGGGGCCATCATGAAGGAGCCATAGAGGGTGAAGATAGCCAGGAGCTGCAGGGGTAGAGATAGATGAGACGCAGGAACAAGAGGACCTGGCGAAAAAAAAAAAAGGGGGGGTGGGAGGAGGGGGCACAGAGGGGTGGATGAAAAGAAAGCAAGTTGGGGAGCAACAGCACCATTGGCTTGACCTGGGGAGGGTGGGGGGGTCTAAAGCCAGAGATCCAATTAAAATCACACTCGGTCAGCTGGAGTCAATCGCTGACACAGCCCGAGCCGCAAAGCGCACTCGGGAAAGTACGGGAGCCGCCGAGTGGAAGTTACGCAAGATGTCACGCACGGTTATGATGATGCATAAAACCAAAGCGCCGGTGTGACAAAGCAGCCCACCCCCCTGGTACACAGCTGGGGCTCCACCCAAGTATGGCATAACAGCGGCCGAGGCGGGGGGGGCGAGGGGGCGAGATAGCAATTCAACGGGACTCAAGGTGAAATGGATTTACTTACGTTAAATTGATATATATATTGTGTATACGCTTTCCAAAATGGCGCCTGTGCTTGTTGCTAGGCAGAGGTAGCAGGAGTAAAGATGGCGGCGCACAAGTGGCAAACTGGGAAGCGGAGGTCTAATCAGTTGTGATTACAGGAGGAGGGGGGGTGCAGGGTGTGGCAGGGTTCAATGATTATGGAATATTACCACGGCTTGGTCAGAGTATTCGGGCAGCTCGCGTACACTGCAGGCGGAGACGTTCACAGCTCAGGTTGCTGCACAGAAGAAAATCAGTTTCCCAAATGCAAACATGGAAGTTTTTTTTTGTCTTTTTTAGCATAAAAGAACGTTTGATCACCTCTGTTGTGTTTCTGACGGGATATTTGCTTTTTATAAACCGAGGAGGAAAGGGCAGATCTGCTGTGCATACGATAGAAGAGGTTTAGAAACGTAGAATATCTCCAGCTCGCTTTAAAAACAACGATACTGCAGTAACACCAAAAGCATTTGATGCGGGGTATTGATAAGGTTACAAACAAGAGAAAGCAATGTCATACATTTGAGTCATCACATCATTAAAGCACACTGATCAAAGCCAACCCAGTTCACCTCAATTTACTGGAAGAAAGACGCACTACAGTTTTTCACAACATCAACCACTGAGACTTCTTATCACACTACTTACCGCAAAACCTTTGACTTGAAAAATAGAATAATATAGCAGAGCTCCACTGATGCAGCAGCATTTTTCTCACTGGTAAAAAACTCATTTAAAAAAGATGACATAACGTACGACCTGACCTGGTTGTCCCCGGGCCTCGGGTCAAATAGCTTGGGTTTCTCTGGCTGAATGATTCACACATCTGAAACTGGCTGTTGTGTTAAATTGAAACCCACACACTGAAACTTCCCTATTTTTTTTTTAAAGAGAGCTGTCTCATGAAAAGCTAAAACCAGAAATTAACTGCGGTCAAACTCAGGAGGGATTTGCAAAAAAATGCATCATCAAAAAATATCTGACTCTCCCTAAAGATGCGTCCCCATGAGTGCACGCAGGCGTAAACAAGTTCATCACAGCTCTGCACCATTTCAAGAACAATTACACTGTAGGCGCTTACTTTGCATGTTGCGCAAAGGAAATTATGACTGAGGATAAAACGGCGTCTGTGTTTTTTTTTAAAGAAAAGAAGGCTGAATGTTACAACAAGGCCTCTCCCGCTCGTGTTTAGTGTTACACATTACATCAAAATAAAAGCACGACAACCAAAAGTCCTCTGAACTTTAATAGAATGGAAAGCGGATTAATGTGGATGACACTGGAAATAATAACATCCTTTAATGGAGTCTTCAGCAGAGCATCACCCCGTGTATTTGTGTGGCCATCCACACAACTGCCCCTCCATCAAACCCTCTCACTGGAATAAAGCAGACCCCTGTTAGAGCTAGTTAGCTGTCAGATCCCTGGAAGAATACATTTCAAAGAAATGTAAAGTGAATGCACTTTTGACCTGATTTCCTTTTGATACGTGTGAAGCAAATTGGTATATATATAATGGCAGTCATCGTCAGCATGTTTAATGGTATAAGATGCTGACATCTATACATGCAGGTACAAAGTAGGAAGCTTTTGCTGCTGGCGGTGGAGCACACTTTTCTCCCACTACCTCATTCATCATAATTGTGACCCACGCAATAATCAAGCACTGTCACTGTCATCATCTTTAGTTACACATCATTAAATGTCCCATTAACTGTACTTCATCCTGGCCACTCACATATCCGTCACTGTCCCTCGTATTGTTAGAGAGAGGTGTAATTTTTGACACAGAGAAATAAGAATTGGAGCCGGAGGACAAGAATACCTACTCCACATCCGTTTTAGCTCCGCTCCAGGATTAGTGCTGAAACCGAGTACAAGTTCTGCCGAGCAAAGTACAGGCTTCAAACACGCCTTAGTCCTCAGAAATAATGAGGTGTTTGTTGAAATTTGCATTCCAGAAGGTACGAAAGCAAGCAAACGTGAACAAATATGTCAGAGGAAGTAGATGAAGTGAACGAAGCGGAGCAAACATTTTACTATTAGCTGCAGTGTGAGCATCCAAAAAGAACTAACATCTTGCTCTTTTAGGTTTTCTCCAACTTTTCCAACTTTTTTCAATCGCCAAATGAAACAGAACAGCTCATATCTGTTCCTCAGAGTGGAGCTGTGATTTTTTAAACTGTGAAATCCTGCAAATCTATTAACTCAGACTCAAAGTGAGGAGCTCAACATTCTCTGAATGTGAAAGTCTTTATAGCGTAAATAAAAGCTCTGTGTTTGTAGTGTGAATGGAATAATGACAGATATAACATGAGAGTGTGGTTATTATTATTCGGACAATACAGCTTCTTTTAAGCTACATGAGTCCTGTTTGTGTGTGCAGCTAGCTTACCTTCAAGGTAAGACATTTGTGTGTGTGTGTGTGTGTGTGTGTGTGTGTGTGTGTTAAAGAGAGAAGTACAAATCAAATGGAAAATACAAAAATAGATTAACTGGATCTAAAAGTCTGAAAAATTGACTTGAAGAGAGAGAGCAGAAAGCGCGTGAACATTAGAAGACTCAGTGCGCGTGACCTTGTGGCAAATACACCTGTATCCCCCCCAAGCGCACGCGCTCATTGCGCAGTTAGGAAAACTAACACATGATCAAAAAAAGTGAACACTCTTTTGTTGCGAGATGGCTGTTAGTTGCGCACAATGATTATTAATTTTAGCCTCTTTTTTTTAAAGTTTATGTCGCCGTTAGCTCGCAGGAGATTTACCTTTAATCAAAGAAGTTAAATAATGACGGTTACCTGACATTAACAAACACGTGAGATCACCAACCACATCCAGGCCGCGCATTAGTCTGCACAAAACTGCAGACCTGCACATTTGGCGGACTAGAAATAAAAGAATTATAAAAAAGAAGTTCACGATGAAAACGCATTGAATGGCTAAAACCACACACGCCTGATCAAAGAGAATATAGACACTTTAATAAAATATAGAATAGATAATTAATTATACAGTATGCTTATGTACAGTAGAACTGTATGCTAATTAAACGTGTTTAATTGAATCACGAACACTAGCTTATGCTCACACTGGTCTTACTTTGCACAGAAATATGAAATATATACAGAATACAAACAAGGATATGGAATAATAAGAAGGCGTAAAGTGAAACTTAATCAAGGGGAGAGAAAATAAACCCTGTGAGCCTCGCGGAATCATAATTACAGGCAAGACCTGCTTCAGGCCCACTGCGCAGGCTCGTTAGGGATCAAATTTTAAGATCTTTTGGATATTTATTTCATCTTGAGACAAACATACACACATGAATAATGTTTCTATCTTCCCGACGTACATTACACCTACTTTACATTCAACAAAGAGCCCTCAAATCAGGGCTACATTCAGCATTTCCTTTTATTTTCCAACTTAACAAGCAGATTTTCATTAAATCCTTTGTCATTTTTTTTGTCTTACTTATGATAGATATCTTTATTAATAATGTAGCACAGCGAACAATTAGACATATACACTTTGTTTAAGTTCTGATAACCCTCTGTGGGAGATGGAGCTACAGGCTACAAGCCAGAGCCAGCCGAACAGGCCTCACAACAACAAATAAAGCTCGCCACATTTCGCAATGCAACTATTCCAATATATGATGACTCAGGACGTGTCACAAAATATCTGATACAACATTCACAAAAATACAGAGAGCAATAGAGATACAGCTGTGTGTTTATATGGTATTACATGAAAAAATAGGCCCAAAAAATGCTTCCGCCGGGGTCCGAACAGGACCTCAGAGAGAGTGGATGTTGTTACACTGCTTTGGTGGGAAGGAGTCCACGCCGCTGTGGCATGTGTACCATCCGTTCACAATACTTTTCTGAAAGGGAGAGGTGGAGGGGAAGGTCCTTGAGCTCTGGGCGAACGTGTGACCTGTCTGGCCGCAGGGGTACTGGGAGGACTGGGACCTGTAGCTGCCTCTCTGCAGCAACAAAGGGTCCAAGAGGGGCTGTGACCTGTGTGCAGAGTAGTCCAAACTGCTGTCAAACGTGTGATGGAAACGTGACCTCGGGGTCGAGTCGTCTCGACTCTCTGGGGACATGGGGACATCTTGAGTGGAGATTGGGGGGTGAGGGGGGCTGATCTGGGTTCCATCCGGGACTCGGGTTGACCTGGCCTCCGCAGTGTGACCCCCGTCTCCGGGACGCGCGTCCCCGCTTTTAGCTACATGAACCTTGTTGCAGTGGAGCTTCATGTGCTTCCGCAGGGAGCTCGGGTGGGTGTAACACTTGTCGCAGCCCCTGACCTTGCACATGTAGGGTTTGTCACTGGAGTGCACGTGAGAGTGTTTCTTTCTGTCGCTGCTGTTCGCAAACCTCCGGTTGCAGCCCTCGAACTCACATTTAAAAGGTTTTTCACCTAAACGTGCAGAGAGAGAAATGGCGGCGGGTTATAAAAATGCTTACAGGGCCCGTGGATGATCTGTCTGACCAAACATGCTGATATTGATAGAGCTCAGTCAACTGAATGCACAAAAGAAACCAAGTGAAAAGTGACCATGAAAAACAAAAACGCACATCCATGATTTACTGCGCACTGTGGATCTGATCCTCAGTTTTCAGCTACTGACTCTGCAAACACAGAGCAGCAGGTCAGGCCACATCATTCTTGATGTTTAAAATGTCCAATTGTTGTACAAAAGTGTGCAACAAACTTTCTTTGACTCGTTAAAGCGCAAAGTAAAAAGTTGTTGCTGAAACTTTGGTGCAGCTCTGATCGCAACAAGTGAGGCTGCGGACTGAATCTACAGGAGTTACACATGCAGCAGATGATGAACCTGCGACAGCAAATGCAAAGATTTGTTTAAATGGAGTTATGATGCACAGAATGAATTATGGCTATCAAAATGCTAATTGATCTTGCAGCACAGCTGCGCACTGCCCTCCTGCGCACAGTCAGTCAGAGCTGCACTCAGAAATAAAACTTTAACAGCCCTGTTAAATCATCACTTTGCAGGAGAGTGTTTTAACGGGTTTCTGGCTTTCAGAATATAATAAAAACTGTTCTTATATTTTTCTGACATAAATGATGTGTAATTAACAACCCATGAGCAGCTTTGTAATAACACATGCCATGAAGCGGCCCGCTCCTGCCTCTGTTCTCTTTGCTTTCATTAGCAGAACATTTAAAGCAGCAGTGACAGAGGGCAGCAAAGAAATTATATTTGAGGGTTTTTTTCTGAGGGACATTTACTTTATTCTTTAATTAAATATTTAATTAAAATGCCTACATTTGAGGATAATTAAACTTTGTGAGAGGACGTTTACTCTCCTGTGCGTGTGTGGAAATAAAACAAAGTAAATCCTTTAAATAGAAGATATTAGATTGTGTGCTCGTGTCAGGGAAGGAGCGGGGGAAGCCCAAACAAAAGAGCGTTTTAAAAGAAATGCGTTTATGATTCACTGCGCTTCCTGGCTACCTACAGGCCTCTTCATGTGATTGGAATTAAACGAGTATAAAACATAAATAAATGATCTTTTGATTTGTTTTGTTTACACTGATAATTATTTCCTGTTGCTTGCTGAGGTCATTCGCGTGCTCACCTTTTTATTTCCCACTACACCCTGTGTGCAGAGCTGTGTGTGTGCAGCAGTGATCCTGAGCACAGGAGATGAATCCCTGGGAGGCAGAGACCGCGTAACGGCTACGTCACAGCTCTCCGGTGTCCCGGCATTTATTTAATAATTTCTCTGAATGAAGTGGGAGAGGCACCCAAACCACCAGGCCTGCAGAATACGCTCGTTTGGAAGTAGCTTACTATGATACTACTACATCTGTGCTCCCTGCGTGGAGCCTGGTCAGGGTTTTTATTCTGCTGCACGAGCAGGCAACAGCAGAGACGGCGAGAGAAGCTTTGCAAAATAACGTTTTAATAACAATGGAGGCCTGAACACGACAAGCAGCATGCACAAATTAAATAGCAAAATCACAAATATCATGATGATTTAAAGCAGCAGAATTTGCACATTTCCTTTAACTAAATAATAAAAAATAAAATATGTTCACGAGGATTAAATTTGCTAAATTATAAACAGTTAAATATGAAACAAAGGGTGATGAAACAAAACATTTTAATGACACAATTTGCAAAATGAAACACTTTTATTACAATTTACCACATACATATGTGTTATTATTTTATTCTAATAATTATTAAATGATGTGTGATTATTGACTGACCTGTGTGGGTCCTCTTGTGGATCTTTAGGTTTTCTGATCGTGCAAACACTTTCTCACAGCCGTGGAAGGGGCAGGGAAAGGGCTTCTCCCCTGTGTGCACTCTGACGTGGTTCACCAGCTTGTATTTGGCTTTGAAAGGCTTCCTGTCCCTCGCGCAGTTCTCCCAGTGACAGACATACTCGGAGTGCTCGGGTCCTCCGACATGCTCCACTGTCACATGGGTGACAAGTTCATACATGGTCCCGAAGGCTCTGGAGCAGGGCAGCTTCCCGGCCCCCTCTTGGCCGTCACTCCACTTGCACACCAGCTCGTGCTTGACTATTTGTTTGGAGCACCTGAGGAAAGCGTCGCCTCCTCCTCCGCCTCCTCGCTGAATTGCCATGTTGAGAGGTTTGTACAGACCCAGGAATTGTGTGACAAGTTGCTGGCTGTTTCCCTTGGGGTTGATAGCCTGGCCATAAGGGTGAGTCCGGGTGAGGAGGTCGCCAGGTAGACCCAGCATCATCTGGCTGCCGAGGTCTCGCGACGGGTCCGTGGAGGCGTGGGCCTGCTCCTGGTAACTTGTAAAAAAAGCATGGCTTCTGTTGTCTCTGCAGCCAGCAAAGTCACGATGATACCTTCCAATCCCGCCATGTTGGGTCGCTCTTGATGCCAGTTGATCAGTGACGGGTGGCATGCCGGCTCCAGAAAGATTGGCTCCAATGATAATGCCCCTAGGGCTGTGCTCTAAGCGGTGGCTGGGGTATCCAGAGTCTGCAAAAGTGGGAACCGAATGGTCAACATATGCACTGGACCTCGTCTCGGGGTAGTCTCGCAAATTGTGCGAGGGGCAGAGTTTTAAGGAACTGCCAGTGGGGTGTCCCATGTGCTCTCCTGCCAAAGGTGGCAGCACCACGCTGGGTTCAGTATTGCTCTCCCCGGGGTTGACGCAAGAGAGAGGGCAGCCACTAAACCTCGAAAGGCTTGTCATGTTTTGTTGGGAGTTTGAGGCTATGAGTTTTGAGAAAATCAACCAATTCAGCACTCAGGATGCACCCAGAAATTCAGTTTCCATTCCCCCTTGTTTGTATATCATCTGCATGTGAAATTCTTGGCCGTGAACTTCGCAGAAGTAGGAACCAGACTCAATTTCGTTAAAGTTGGTGTGAGTCCCATGCCGTTCACTTTGCCCTCTTGATTTGTGGCAATAACCGTGGTAGTAAAAATGCTTCGAAACAGGCCATGGTGCAATATAAAAGCACAGCAGGCAAACCTGCTTTTAAAAAGGGAGCGTTGGGATTGGTTGGAATGCGCTGTGATTGACAGGCGCTGGGTTTGTTTTAAAAGGGACACGCAGGCGTTCACTGCACGACTCCGTTTTCAAATATCTCACAGAAAATGCTTTGAAATGTGCCGCGATACTCGCAAATATTGCTGCCTCTTTAACTCCGAGAACCTTCTCGTAAGTCCCCAGCTCTAAATCCCCACGTATAGGAATGAAACGGTTAATAAGGAATAGTAATCTGTGAGAGAAGTCAAGTGATTAAAGGCACGCATGAGCAAAACACAAGACAATCACAGTCTTTTATGTGACTGCATGTCTTTGCCAAAGCAAATGTCCCTGTGCTGCCCTGCAACAATGACACAGAGAGAGGCCACTGCGTGTCCAGGACGATTATTGTCAGAGCTGCGTTTTGGATTGTGGAGCAAAAGCTGTGAAAGTTACAGAAAAGTAGTCCCTCAAAATTAACATGGTGTATGAAATTATATTAAAAAGAACTACTGACGCCATTTGTGCCATTAACCTAAATATTCTCAAAGTTTAATATTAATTAGTATGTAGGCCTAAGTGTAGGTAGGTCCTATTATTAGTAATATATACGTTATTAAAGTAAAAGAATGCGTCACGCTTTTATTTTGAAATACATTTTCATAAAGGCGCAACATTACTTGTTGATCCCAAAGAATAATAAACTTTAATAAAGCAACAAGTAGCTCTTGGCTACATAACGCACCGGAAGGAGGCCAGAAATATCATGTTATAGGGGGAAAGATAATGAAGACGTTTTCCAGCAGAGTCAGAACATTGTGTACTCTTTTAGCTTTGAGTCCATGTGAACCGCTCTCTCTGCGCAGACCCCCCCTCTTTATTAAGCTTAAATAAATAAATGATCACTCATAGCGCGCCTTGCTCTGCCTGGTTTTCATGTAAAATTGTTACGTAAAATGTAAATGATGAAACGTGACAAACAGCAGCAGCGGTGGTGGGGAGGCTCCTCTGTTCCACTCAGATAAACTTTCTTACTTTGGGGTGCTGTGAGGACAAGCCGCTCCAAGCTCCCTGCTCTGTAGCTGCACACATTACTGCACCACTCACGCTTTGACGTGGCTCTCATGCTACACTTTTTTTTCTCCTACCTGGGCCAGTCACATTCTTTCATCTGTTGCTTTTTATTTCAACCTGCACGACGTGACGTGGCGTGGCGTGGCGCGGGCTCCGGACTGCAGCTTTTAAAAGGTTTCATTTGGAGGGAACAAAAAGAAAAATCTCCTTATTTTTAATGAGCTGTTTAAATTTTCAACTTTTTCCTTTAAAAAAAAAAAAATCCTTTTCTACATTGTTATGCTGACGTCACCTGCAGAAACAAAGCAAGGGGCCCACTTGACGTTAAATGGCACAAAATAGCAGACAGGCCCAGAAGTGGCCTCATTCCGTCATGATTGTAGTGGACGCTCATGTTTGTCGACCTTTAACCCGATGCGTTTCCGAAAATGATTGAGGGTTGAAGGCAGATAAACCGAAAGTTTCCAATCTGTCACTCAGGGAGCAGAAAACACAGACAGACCTGCGCCCCAAATGTTTCCAGGTCCTCACGTGCAGCGAGAAGCCAAAACAGGGTGTAGAAAAAGTGCACTTTTATGATTTAGCAGCTTTTTTGAGCCTCACTTCAGCAACAGCGTGATATGCGCGCGCTGCAGGCCTGATGGATACCTGCACAGGATGCTGAGAGATGTAGGAGATCTGTAATTAATTAAATGCATCTTAATTTGCTTAAATTGCTCTTTAATTTGGTCAGAACTTAATTAGACTTCAGCCAAATAAGGATTTTATTCCATTAATTACAAGTCAATTAATTTATTTCCTATAAGTCTATTAATAACAAAATAATCAATTAGATGATTTAAAGAATTTATTTTGTACATTTGTGTGTTCAAAATTTTATAAATACGTTAAAAACTATTTAATTCACATTTAAATTGTCGGGGTCGTAATGTTAGCTTCACAGCGATGTACACTACAAATATATAATAGCACAATTCAAACATGTAATTATGTAGTGAGGTTATTTTACAGCAGCTCTTTGTCCTGCCCCGATCACATCCCTCCACATTGTTTAGTCACATTCTGCTACATTACGCCACATCATGCGATGATGTAGCATAAAATGATGAAGCCACTGGTGACTGAAGTTTAAATGTTGACACTGTAACACATGTTTAGCGTTCTGACGTGTGCATTCCCCTCTAACCCTTCAGCTTCATGAGTCCGTCCATTTCTTTGCCTGCTTGACAGGCCAGACAAAATGCTAGTGACTGCTGCACACAAAATATCACTCCCAACAATCAAAACATTCATGTCAGGGAAAACCCTTTGCAGCCATAGGGTCCATGTTAGTCCCAGTACAGTGACTGTGCACTAAATGAGCAGCGGAGGCCATGTTTAGAGGCGTAATTACGCAGAAAATAGATCCTTGTCTGGAGAATTTTATTTCTTCAATCCCGGGCGGAAATTATTTTAAAATTCCAAACATCAGATTTTTCTAAATACTATTCCTGTAAAGCGATAAACGCACACTCACTTACATATAAATATAAACACAAATATCATGTTTGCTTCTATTTAACTATTCCAAGCCTGCAAGAAGCACCAGGCATCACTTGGCGATTAATACTAAAAAGACAGACTGATAGGGAGCGGATGTTTTTATCAAGTATCAAAATCAGTGTGTGTGTGTCCACATAGTATTGCTTTTGTGTGTGTGTGTGTGTACGTCTCAAAACTGCATGCATTAGTGTAACTGATGAGGGATGGCAGTGCACACTCCCTGCCATGGCTTTATGGAATTTAGGTGAATTAACAGGTTTGGGATGAGTCCATTTGCAGACAGATGCTCCAGTAAATCAGAGCAAGGAGTCAATTAGCCCTCTCCAACAGCCATGAGAAGCTAAGCAGCACGCAGGTACTGCAGCAGTCACTCAACACGCAACTGGCCATATCATCTACACACATGACAATGAGTGCAGGAAACACAAGAACAGACCTGTGCTGCATCACATACAGCAAACACAGAATGACAAAGCTCTCTGTGTGTGTGTGTTTCTCCAATGGCGAACAAATAAAAAAACACAGGCACAATCACAGCACAAACAACAGGCCCAAAAGCGATGCAATACATTCTTGTTGATATTGTGAAACAGCAAAGCACAACACACTTTAATTATCCTTCATTTGGTAAAGCTGGAGTATCTATGGGGACGAAATCCTCGCCTTTATCAGCTGCTGCACTTACACGAAAAACCACAACACAATTTAACACAAGCTTCATGTGTTAGAAACTAAACCGCATCATGTAAATATTTGTTTTATGAAAACGCTAAGCATTCCCATAAATGGATGCAAATGTCGCATGCATAAAGAGCATTCTGGCTGAAACAAACGCGAGCCATAATAGCAACACGTTTTGATTTTTAGAGAATGTAGGAAATCTAGTGGATTATGGTTTGAATGCAGAGCAGAACCTGAGCCTTCCTCCTGCTGTGGGCTCTGCAGAATGCAGGAACAGTGTCGTGGAGAATGAGACCAAAGCATAAAGCCAGAACAGAAGCGTCCATTTGTCGTGTTAAATCAGTGCACGGATGTGGTCTGAGAGTTTGGGCATGCTGTGTTAAAGCACAGGGTTAAAACATGCAAGTGAATTCAGCACAACGTCCCTTTAAGCTAAACAGTGCATTCAAGTAGAATTTATCTAACTGTGCCGTTTGGATTCATTCACCACTTTCTGTCTGTTTTTAAATCTAAGCACATAAACACGCTCATATACAGTGCTATATAGTAAAAACATGTGATATTTGAGCATGCTTCTGCCTTTGTAGAAGGGAAATGGACATTTCACTTCTGTCTGGTCACTATTGAGTTAACTCCAAGCTCACAAACTTGTCTATAGCACAGCGGCCTGAGCCAGCCAAGCACAGTGTAGGCTACAGGCCAGACAACGTGGACTAAAAAAAAAAATCACTCGACTTTGCTGTGAGAAATCCACAAGATTTGGCAGCCAAAGGCCAATTTGTTCATATAAGGAAACACTTTTCATGCATCTAGGTCATTTATCAAATTATGCACTGAAATTACGTTTAGAGCTGCTGACACGTCTACTTAGAATAAATGTATAAATGTGAGTTGATTACCATTTAGGCTGATGCTTCTACTCTTTTCCAGCAGCATACTGTCACAGAGATGTGCACACTACAATATTGTGATATTTTAAGGTAACGCGCATGCTCAGTTTGAAGAAGATTATGTTATAACCAATGGGCTATCCCAACGCCCAATGAGGTAATCCCAGCAGAGATAACTAAATCATCACGTTAAACATAGCAGTCCTGCAGAATAACCGGCTACAATTTAGCACGTTTCATTACGCCTACGTTTGTGTTGTTATTAGAGATTTGTGTCGGGCTGGGAGACAAAGAACACAGGCCTTTATATGCATGCAAGCGTTTTGTGCAATTAAACTAAAAATATCTGAAGAATTAAATAAAAAGAAAAAATCGTCTTATTGTAAAAATGAAACAATAAAAAGGCCAGAATTTATCAGAATTTAATTAAATAGATATATTACAATAATATGTGAAAGTGTGAGTGAGCGGAGGGCGGCTTGCACGAGCGAGGTGAAATATTTTTTTGGGGGGGAATGGCTGCTGCGAGTGAGACAAGCGGTTAGCAAAAAGTGCAGCTCTATGAGAGCTCTATGGAGCTGTGGCTTTCTATTCAAGTTTTTTTTTCTTCATATTGTCCAGAAAAAATATTTTTTTTAAATATTCTTTATTCGCCATGACAGTCTGCTGCTGTCAGACACGTAGGGTTAAAAAAAATGGAATTTTAAATTTTAAAAAATGCTAATATTTCTGCGGTGCTGCCTCTCTGGATTTGTTTTGATCACATGTGAAAAACACATAATTAGAAATTGCGTCATTGAAGCTCCCAATCATCAAATTGCACATTTGTAGACTTAATTAAATAATAAAAGAGTGAATAAACAGCAGCGCGCGAGAAGAAGTCCACAGTAGTTTTAAATTAAACTCTGGAGCAACAGTTGCTTTACATTAGGGCCTCGCTGATGACAGCTTCCCCCTTTTACTCAGCACGAGCTCAGAGCCTCCGCTGCAGCTCCGTCGCTCACTAACATTTGTGACTCATCTAAACCATGTTACTTAATTATTTCACTGTGATAATATGGCTGCACATGCACGGCACATTACCTCAAGTGGCGTATGAAGGCTGCACGTTTCAACAAGGCAATAAAATATGGAGGGAACAGAGAGGAGAGCTTAACAGGCTGCTCGTCACTTGTGAAAGTTCAAAAAGGTCGCCATAAATCTCAAACTGCAAAACTGCAAAGGCAAACTCTGCTCACTGTGTGCATGCGCGCGCGCGTGGGCAACGTGTTCTTTTTTCGTTTTTTTTTAATATGAGTGTGCCTTCGTGGTTCACTGTGTGCGCACGTGCACGCGCGTGCTGTGTGAGAAGACGAGTGTGTGAGAGTGTAGGGGGGAGTAAACTGTGAGAGAGAGAGAGAGAGAGGGAGGGGGGAGAGAGAGAGAGAGAGAGAGAGAGAGAGGGAGAGCAGCTTACGGAGGAAAAAAGAGAAGAAGTGAATCTCATTCGTCGTTTTGCTTCAAGATAAGTTGTTGAGGTTTTGTACAAAAAGCGCAAGTGTTGTACTAATGTGCAGCACGGCTATAAAACACAGAGGTATGCAGGTCCCTGCTTCAATTAAATTAGCATGTGAGTAAAAGGCCGAACACTGAGCAGGCTATGTTCACTACAAGAAAACTAAATGCCATACAACCTCCAGAGGCTACATATAATAAAGTGAGGATTTACGCACTCTCAGAGCATGCAGTTCACACAGGCCTCTCTCTCACCAGCACAGACAACACGACGGAGAAGTTTGGAAAACTCACCTTTTCATTCTATAACTCTTTCTCGAGGAAATGTTCTGCAGTGAATGCGGTACGATGAGGGCGAAGCAGAATGAAGGACTGATTTGAAGATTTTTTTTTTTTTTTTTTTTTTTTTTTTTGGAGTCCAGATCCCCCTAAAATAAAGAATGTGAGCTCCTTTCCTGGGACAGATTGAGGGGGAAAGGATGTGAAAGGCTTGGAGTTAAAAAGCGCCGCTTGAAGCACTCAGCGCGTCTCTGAACTTGATCAGATTTTATGTGTCCTGCAGCGAGTCAGCGGCAGCCCTGTGAAACTTGCTCAATGGCACGAAATTTTTTGGCTGAGCGAAAAAATCTCAGGATATTACAATTACTGCCATCTTTCTTTCTGTCTTTTATTCCTCCGTCTTACACCCTATAGAGCTTTTGCAAGGAAAAATACCCCCCTCCCCTTTCAAAGCGGCTTCAAGAAAGCCACAGTTTGGAACTGTGCCAAGTACATTCAAGTTTTCTGTTAATAAGAGCAAAACTGCCCACATGAAAGAGAAGAAAACACAAAGATAGATAGATAGATAGATAGATAGATAGATAGATAGATTTTATATATAAAGTCCCTCTGATAAAAGTTAAACTTTAAAGTGTATTAAAGTTTTTGGAACAGTTAAACATGATAAACGTTTCTTTATGTTGCTTAACAACTGGGTTCATACTAAAAGTTTACACAGAATCTGCTTGCTAAAAGTCTGCACTATATCCTCCACCGCTTCTATTTGTTTGTATTTATGGGAGTTTCCTGAGAAGTGGAAGGCTGCATAAGACGTGCGTTACGCACAACACACACAGGATCTGCGCTAGGCTGCTCTGTTATACCTGCAAAATAATGCCTGTAAGAGCCAATCAAATGAAACCAATTGAGACGACCTGCCATCTTCAATACCAAACTGTGCCAATCACCAGAAATCTAGCCAATTAACACCCTCCTTCGTTGTCACGTGTCAGAGGGGTAGCCGCGCTCTGATTGGCTGACGTAGCACTGCCTCCCGAGTTCATTTATGTTCTGGGAGTGAGTGATTGACTTTATCAGTCCAAGGACATCATCCGCCTGGAAAGGGGGGGAAGTTTGATCCTCTTTCTCACGGATCGCAGTCAACGGGAGTTTTTTTCTCCCAACTCTTTACGCATAGGATTTTTCCCCGTTTGGGCTTGGTGTTTTTTATTTTAGGATTTTGCGCAAAACGTGGTTAATCTCAGCGCGGTGTCTGCAGCTTGCGCGCTGCGCGAAACTGGATTTTAATTTTCTTTTCTGTTTTCTTCCCGTCTCCTAAGTTTACTTCAAGCTCATGACTATGCTTCTTGATAGCGGTCCGCAGTTTGCACCGTTAGGAGTGGGGGGTTTCGGGACACCGCGGCACCACGACATAGGGAACAGAGACCCGAGTCTGGGACTGAATCCTTTCACCGATTCCTCCCACTCCGCAGCTTTCAAAATCAGCCCCGTGGCTCACGATATCGCCTCCAGCCAGACATCAGCTTTCACCCCGCAAGCCACTGGATATGCAGCTGCCCTGGGACACTCGCACGGCGGGCAGGTGGGCTCGTACGGCGGCGGAGCGTTCAATTCAACACGGGACTTTCTCTTTCGGAACCGGAGCGTGGGAGAGTCCACAGGACCCGGCGCCCAGCATGGGATCTTTGCGGCTTCGGCTGGGAGCCTCCACGGGCCGCCCGGGATCACCGATAACCCCGGACATCTGTTGTTTCCAGGACTTCACGACCAGGGGGTGAGCCACGCTTCACCGAGCGGACATGTGGTTAACAGCCAAATGCATCTTGGCTTACGCGGGGACATTTTCGGAAGACCTGATCCGTACCGTCCGGTCGCGAGCCCTCGGACGGACCCCTACGGGGCTCAGCTCCACAACTACAGCCACCCTATCAACATGAACATGGGGATGAATGTGCCGACACACCACGGTCCGGGGGCCTTCTTTAGATACATGAGGCAACCGATTAAACAAGAATTATCCTGCAAATGGATAGACGAGACCCAGATGAACAGACCCAAAAAGACTTGCGACAGGACTTTCAGCACCATGCACGAGATGGTCACTCATGTGTCCATGGAGCATGTCGGCGGCCCCGAGCAGAGCAACCACATCTGCTACTGGGAGGACTGCCCGAGAGAAGGGAAATCTTTTAAGGCCAAGTACAAACTCGTCAACCACATCCGAGTGCACACGGGCGAGAAACCGTTCCCGTGCCCGTTCCCCGGATGTGGGAAAATATTCGCCAGATCGGAAAATTTGAAAATCCACAAAAGAACACATACAGGTAGGCACCGAAATATCCTGACGTGGCGTGCGTAAAATCACGTTTAAAAAGTGGGGCAAAGGGGCTGTTTGGGGGGTGCTGCACAAATAGAGTACATGTTTTTGTTGTTAACAGGAACAGTTTGAGAACTTGGACCGAGATTTATCAACTTGGACAATCCCCAAAACAGTTGTTGGTGTAGTTTTGTCTCTTTTTAATTTATAAATACACAGACAAATGTGGTTATCTGCGTGTTTACCCTCATTCACGCGCGTAGCTTTTGAAACTCAGACGTTGTGAGTGATATATCAACATTTACTGACTCACTTGTCAAACTTTAAGTGCATTAGCTGCATTAGGCTATTTAGGTAGACTTAGGACTCTTGTGAACGTCATATACAATTACACTTAATCACTTTCTGGCTGTGTTTATAATTCTCGTCCTTGCGGTGCAGAAATGCCCTGTTGATTCAGTGTTTACTATAGAAGAGCAGGCCAGTAGTAGCATGAAGGAGCAGGCCTCTTGAATAAATAAAGCCTGACAGAGCAGTGTGTAGTAGTAGTGGAGCTAGATCCATGTCGCCCCCAGAAAATGTAGGTTACTCTGTTATATAATAAGGCTGCAGACAATTTTCATCTCCGGGCTGCGGGCTTTTTTTAAATTCTTTTTTTCACAGGTGCTGCTGATGCAATGACAGTTTGTTTGTGCCGCGTGGCTATTGTGGAGGTTAACTCACGGTGTGTATTTAATCCCGCAGGTGAGAAGCCGTTTAAGTGTGAATTTGATGGCTGTGACAGACGCTTCGCCAACAGCAGCGACAGGAAAAAGCACATGCACGTGCACACGTCAGACAAGCCATACATCTGCAAAGTGTGCGACAAGTCCTACACACACCCCAGCTCTCTCAGGAAACACATGAAGGTAATTAATGTCTTCATTACTCCTTAAACACATTAACACACACACACACATTCTCCAACCCCCCACCACCTCCCCCTCCTCTGACACAGACAGGGACTTTCACACAACTTGAGGCATTTCTTGAGATGTGATAGCAACTCTCTCACTGCAAAAATAAAACTATTTCAAACTCATTTAGAGGCACCCAAACTCTTAGCTTAATTGCAATTGTAATTATAGCAGTAGATTACGTTTGAATATTTTATGTAATTGATTGATGCTATGCCTTTTTGCTTTGTAAACTTGTTTCAAATGAAAGCATCGAAATGTTTTGGCTTTTTTTTTTTAAAAACTACATTTTAAGCTACACATTCATGGCGCGTAAATCTGGCTAATTTCTGCAGTGTGTAGAAGTTGCCTCGCCTGTTCCAACTTTGTTTGTTTACTGTTTTAGTAGCTCTATATAATCCAGGGTTAAACCGCATTTAAGCTTCTACCAAGCCACTTTAAATACTGTTACGGTATAAATGAAGTGGCTCATCGCGCATGTCTCTCTGCTTTTTTTTCCTAGGTACATGAGTCTCAAGGATCTGAATCGTCCCCAGCAGCCAGCTCTGGATACGAGTCGTCCACACCGCCTGTGCTGGTCTCAGCCAGCACTGAAGACCCGACAAAAACACCGCCGTTAGCCGTACAAAACACGTCCGGCCACAGCGAAGGACTGCCACCCAACTTTAATGAATGGTACGTTTGAAGTCAGCAGAAGAACAAACCCTCTCTCAATGTGGACCACGGGGTTGAGGATAAAAACCTTAAAAACTATTCCTGTTCACTTCACACACACACACACACACACAACCAGACACACACACACACACACACACACTGTCACACACACACACACACACACACAAATGGGATTGGGACAACAACAACAGGAGATGAGAGCAAAAGCCAGCACCAAGCAGGCCACGTCCGTTCTCAGGATCACGAAATTTGACTTTTATTGCGCAGTTTTGAGGAAAAAAAAAATCAAATAAATCACGAATAAATAAACGTAATACTTTCTCAGTATAAATAAATGTTTTTTATCTTTTAGTTTACAGAAAAAAGAAAATTGTTTTATTTTTCATTTTATGTATTTTCTCAAATTTTTATTTAAAAAAAGAATAAAAAAGGAAGATTATTTCACGCTGTTTTATATGACGGTGACGCGCTATTGTCGCCTCTTCAATTGATTGTTGGAACTTCAAACAGTCTTAAGAAACGTGCCAAAGTCTTTGTCATGAACTTGAACACAGAAAAAAAAATCCTAAATAAATATTATACTCGTGAATGTATTTCCTTGTTTGATGGGGTCGAATCTATTGTCAACGTCCGTTTTCAGGTGGAGAAATGTGGTATTAGGTTACGATTGTTACCGTTGAATATAACGTTGCCTTTTGTTAATACCGTTGTAAATACATATCCATGATGCCATATTTATCAATTTGTAATTTAATTATGGGTATAAGTTCTGAAACTTAAATGATATTTATGGAAATGTTTTCTAACAAGAACTGTACAGTTTTGGTCATAACCAGCTTAACATTGAACAAATGATAAACTCTAAAGCTCCAACATCGCGATTGTATCCTTCTGTTCTTTTTGTCCTTTTAACCAATAGGCCTACATGTGTCTTATTTGGATCGAAGAAATCATCTATATGAATATTATGGATTTGTCTATATATAATGCAGATATTTCCGTCACTTTTATTTTCTTTATGAGACCATTGACATGTAAATCATTGACTTTGTAGAACTGAGTTCAGTTGAGCTGAGAGGCTATAAAACGGTTCTGTTGATATCTTTATTTTTGGTTCGATTTAAACTTTTTTGTGTATTTTACTTTGATAGAATCAGAAATAGATGTCAATTCGTAGCATAAACTCAGTATTGGAAAAAAAAAAAAAAAAGAATAAACCCATCAGCCTATTGCACTCCTATACAGGTCTTAGATGAGTGTGCGAAGTTCATGATTTCCAAATCAAGGTGACAGCATTTTGAGTCGTTCAAATTGGGGTCCAGCACCCAAATATATGCGCCAGTATGGCTCTCTTTATAGTTCCAGCAATGTCTTTGTGCAAGTATGTTTAAATGTGTGCATCGGCAACAATGGAACTGTCTCAACACAGTATCTTCAAAAATAAAAAAAGTTTTTTTGTCTGTCAGCTTGCATTGTTTTAAATGTAATTCTTCTGTGAAACTAAGCGTGTTATTTGTTGTGGTGTTGCATATAGAGCAGTTTGATTACACATTTGCTTGTTTTGTGTGAATAACTTGTCAAGATGACATTTTTTGTGTTTAACAAAAATTTAGTGGAAGGAATTCTAGATCTATGTGGGGTCGGGGGTGGGGAGGGGAGGGGAGGGGAGGGAGAATACGTTCAGTGGCGAAAAGAGTTACAGCATTGCATTGTAACCTATTCTCAAGAATTAAATATTATGCATACACAAAGTATATTGTACTCGTATGTGAGAACAATTTCAGACCACCAGCACTACTTTTAAAATAAAATGTAAAAAAAGGTACCTCGTGACAGTGATATATGAAATAAGTTTATTTAAATAATTTAAGGAATATATGTTTTATATGCTATTTTCTATACCTTAATTTAAAAGAAGTACTTTTTCTTATTGCCACCACCTTTCTGCCCCCTTGTCCAGAGGTCAGAGCAAAAATATCTGATGTATAAACACAGCTAGAATGTGATGTTGTAACACTTTCTGGGAGAAATGGGTCACACTCCGAGTTATTCCTGAAGAGCAAAACTGTTTTACTGATGAACTGTGTCACTGTGCCACATTGAGGCAAACCCTGTTACAGCAGCAGGCCTATGCGTTAGCCTATTTAGCTACCAGAGGCAAAGGTTCCTTGTACTTTTTAGGCTACTGTATGTTGGTTGATTTGTTTTACCAACTATTTATGACGAAATGTGAACGGAAATTTTGACTGAAATTAAAAAACCATTATGAAAAGCGACTTTCAGACTGCGACGTTGATTCTTCTCACCATGTTGTTCTGCATCTTTGCGCATAAAGGCGACACTGTTTACCATGCTGTTTGTATCAGACTAGTAGGAGTCACTTGAACTTGACACTGATTAAGGCGCCATCTTAGTATCTTGGCTGTGTGTGTGTGTGCGTGTGTGTGTGTGTGTGTGTGTGTGTAAATGGGAATATTTGGGGGGAGCAAGTTAGAGCACACTTTCTGGCAGAGAGTAGGGGGTTGAGATGTGAATGTGGGTCATCCGTTTATGGCTTCAAAAGTTGCATAATTTTTTTTTTTTTTTCAATGATTCTTAAATATTAAATTCCTGCCGTGCCCACTGGAGGACGGGCAACTGAGGACACTGTGTGACCGTGAAAGCGTAGTGGGATCTGTTGCCAAAAGCGGCGCTGCCTCAGCGTCTCCCACTGCCCGATTAACAAGGAGCCGCTTCATAAAAACAACCAGAGGAGTTACCGCACATCAATGGACGCCATAATAAGCATTTAAGCGGCGAAAAAAAAAAAATCACTTTGAATGACAGCAAGAGCTCGTGCACGGGCCTGAGAGCTACAATATTACACAGCGTCATCTGAGCGGTGTTTTCTGAAGCTATGGATGCAGAGAAATAACAAAACACACTGTGTTTAATTTGACAGGCTGCTGTAAAGTAAAGACTTTGCTGTTTTCTCTCCCCTTTGGAGTCTAAAGCAGAGGAGCGTTTTTACACCAACCCCCCACATGCTGCTCAAACCCCCACACCAACACCCCCTCCCCAAATATCCTTCAACTATAAACAGATTTAGGAATATTGATTCAAATGCTGCTTTTGACTTTTGCGCAAGCGCACCTCTTGCATTCCGTTTGATTTCATTTCTTTTCACCCCCCCCCCCCCCCCTTCTCTCTCCACCATTCCCCATCCTACCCTCCTCCCTCTCTCCCTCTCTCTCTCTCTGCCTCCCTCCCTCCCATGCCCGACTCGTCTAGTCGCACATTTCAAGTTCCCCCTCTCAGACAGCGTGACGTCAAATAACCGAGACCCGGCTCTCTCTCTCTCTCTCTCTCTCTCTCTCTCTCTCTGGAGCACGGCGGGCTGAGACGCACATGGAGGCATCTGGGATGTTGCTGAACAGCGAGGTGGCTGCAGCGGGCGATCATCACGAGGGAAGCAGCAAAACATGATAATGAAATTAATAAAACGGTCACATATTTACATTTTAACGTGGATCACACGTGTTCTTCTTTTCCATTACACCAGATTACGTCGCATTACATCAGTCATTAAAGTCATGTTAAACCGGGCGGGTCAACTGCAAAACTGCTAATAAAACAGCGGGCTTTCTGACTGTAGGTATGTTTACCCTCCACCGGGAATATCTCGGGTTATTTCCCGAGCAAGAAGCGCTTTATGCTGACGCCCAACACAAGTCATCGTTTCCAGATATATGAGAAACCAGAGCAGGGGATTCAATCGAGAGAAGGAGGAGAGAAAAAAACATGAAAGGCTCCTTTCTGGTGGATTCTCAATGGATTAGAAAGCAGTGACGGTCACGTGGATGCAGTTGTGTAAAGACTAGCGGCTGGATCACAACAATGCCCCTCTCTGCAGCAGCAGACTACAACTGGCTCTGCATTACGTTCGCGCTCATTCATCCCAAATTATCTTATGGATTGCTTTACTTGGCTGCGGTGTGTGCAGCTGACTGTTGGCAGCGCGCAATAGCCTCTAATCTCCTTCTGCCTATAGGGTCTGCGCGTAGTCGGCTATCCGAAGGAGAGAGAGAGAGAGAGAGAGAGAGAGAGAGAGGAGGAGGAGAGGGTGGGGGGTTGTTCTGCAGGGGAAAAATAGGACGGAGTTGTACTCCTGGCTCGCGCCTTTCGCCAAAGTTTGATATCGGATTGATTGGTCAACCCCCTTTTACGCTCTTCCCTCTTGTCCAGGACAGAGTATTTCCTGGCTCGGGGAGCGCGCGCCCTAAGAGGATAAAGTGTCACAAGCAGGTCCCCGACGCTCTTTGTCACGCAACAGAGGCTGTGATCTTTAAAAACCAAGCAGCCAATTAATCACTTCATGATAATAATGATGATAATAATAATAATATTTCTTTTAAACGCAACCTCTGCTGTCATCTTCTCAAAGTGTCCCTGCGCGTGCATGCAAGTCCGTTTGTTGGCATGTGAGGCTTTTATTTTGGCACTTTTTAAGCCCTGCAGAGAGAGAGGCTGCGCAGGGTGCAAGGTCTCGCTCAAGGCTAGCAGGGCACTTGGCCCCTCGGTCCAAATCCGAGACATGTTGGATTGGGACGGCCCCTGCGCGCATGACTGAGCTGTCTGCAACATGCCAGGGTGCTCAGATTTATTCTCCTTACATTGCTGTTCACAAAGCTGCTAAAAGTGAATCATCATGAATTAACTCGGCCATGTGAGAACGTGTGTGTAACATGCGGGGTTGGTCTCTCCACACATAGCCACAGAAGAGTTCACACAGTGTGGATATTTAAAGCAGTCCTTTCTTAAATGAAGACATGACGCCTCCGCTTGGAACTGCGCTATTTTGTCACCATAAAGGCACCGTGACAATTAGATTGAAGAGAGATGGGTGAGAGCTAACAAACATCTGATAACTTAACCGAGGGCTTCCATTTGCGCGGAAGTTGCTCGCCAATTATCGATGCGTATTTCACCTCCAGCGGGGTGTTGAATATGCATTGACGAAGTTAATCCACGGTGTGCCTTTATATCTTAACGTGCTGCATGGCTTTTGTGATGCAGGCTGATTAACACAATGGCTTTGTCTTTGAGTTCAATTATTCTTCAATTGAGCCCTATGAGGCTTTCACACAGCACATCATACTGTAAACTGTAGCCTGCAGGCGTCTCTGCTGACGAGGAAACCAGTGAAAGTGGCCGCTTTGTCAAATGTGGAACAAAGTCAGATGAAGTTGATGATGAGGTCAGTTTATTAGCAGATCAGTCAGATGTATTGTTTCTGCTGTAAGTGGCTAATTGCGCGATAAATAAAAGAAACACGAAGGGCCTCACATTATGGGATTTAATGGCACGCGCAAACACCCACCTCTAAAATGATATTTCCATTATGCTGAGGGCTGTAACACAAACTATTAGCCGGATGTCCAACAGGAGACAGCGCTAATTCCCCAACATCTGGCGGGGTGTCAGAAACTTGATGAATTCCTTATCAGAGCACGCGCACGAATCAACGCTAATAGGTCCCGAGTGAGGGCTCGGGCAAACGCTCACTCAGCAAAGCAGATGTTCGCCAATTGTGGCCCCGCGTTTGTCTTTTGACAGATATATTTTCAACACTTGTGAGAGGTGGTAAATGCGTAAATGAGCAATTGACGTCCCCTTTAATGGCCCGCTGCTCTGCCCTGAACGCTGCGGTGGAAAGTGCTGCTTCCCTCCAAAACCGGCGCAATAACAAGAAGCGTCCCAAAGGAGCGCAGACTGGTTTTTTATGAATCATTGAAGTGCAGGTTATGTGAGGAGGTGTGATGCGGAGGTTTGAATTGTTAAATAATGTGCACACAAAACTATCAACATCTGCAATTAAATGTGTAATTAAAGCCGCAGCACGAGTGTGTGTTTGGCTTTTTATCACCTGCGCAGGCAACAAAAAGTTGCATGAATGGCGTGATTCAGCACTTCCAACAAACTTTTCACCTGAGAGGCCCCCTCGTCCCGGGACAGCCTCCCCCCCTCACACAGGCCCGCTCTCCCCCGAGGGGACGGACAGCAGCGCTCACATATTCATTAGCCTTTCTAAATAAAGAGGACAATGCTCGTTAATGTCCTTTTTTTCTAAAGACAATGAATTAGAATTGGTGCGTTTCCATTATTTAAAGATTTCATTCATCGCCTCTCTCGTGGTGAATTATTTCCGCGCTTGCGCAATGCTCCGAGCTCTGCAAAGCTCCCAAGTCGCGCGCGGCTACAGCAGAGACTGTAAGCAATATCAACATCCACATGTTGCACAGTGGTGGCGCACAGGGCCCTTTCCAGCGACACAAACTGAATTAATGTATTTAGACCTATATATAGAAAGAAGGATCAGGCGCATGAATGAAGCAGCAATAAATAAAGAAAGCGTCTCGAGCATTTCTGCCTTACAAAAAAAAAAAAAAACATGTCAGCCCTACAACACAACGAGGAGGAGAAGTAGCCCATATCTCTTACACAATTCCGATTTGTGTCCCAGAAATGCCAATCAACGCGAAAAAAGGGGGAAGCTTTGGTTGCATAATGTTTGCGCAATCTTTAATCCGTTATGGATAAATGCATGAGGCAGGGAGAGCACCATGAATAACAATCCGCCTGATCCTGCCACAGCGTCAGCACGTGCGTGCGTGTGATTCACACAAACACAAAAACAAACAGTGGAACACAACTTCGCTATATATTAGATATATATATATATATTTGTGAGGACTTGATCCACACACTTTGACAGAGTGACAACGATCTTTGTAATGAAATGGTTTCAATAAATCACACTGATATTTATTGATAAGCCAGTTTCATGCCACAAGGCTTCATGGGTAATTAATTTAAAATACAGATATTTTTAGACGACTTTATTGTGATGATTACCTCTTTTTTTTACCTCTCAATCACATCTCCACCCTCTATTAATAACACTCACATGGAATATATTCAGCAGAGCTCTGCAGCACTAGTGGCAGCTGATAGCCACCTCCTCTAACAACACTGGAGTCATTATTTCCCCAAACATGAACAGTTCGGAGAGACGAAACAGGCCTGTTGTGATTCAGACCAACATGGTGCTGTAATGACACCTTCTGTGAAACTACCTCTTCAACATGCACGGTCAACGTTTGCTGCCTGGTGCAAAAACAGTGCAGCAGTTGCTCAACAGAATGTTAAATGAAAAAAAAATGAAGGAAGATTAAAGTTAAAAAAAAACTGGGAAAAAATAAGTCTGAAGTTTTTAAAGAGACGAGGATGTGACATTAAGTTTAAAGAGGGCATCTTACTTTGACCTTGAGAATCATGAGAGTTAAAATAAATATGAAACTGTTTCTTTAAAATTAATTTCTTTACTTTCCTGGGACATTTTCCATAGTTTACTGACACATTTACCTGCCAGCTGTAGTTTACAAAAGGTATAAACTGTTAGTATTCCTTTGTGCATTTTCAGCAACTTCTGCGAGCATGTTATCACGGCTAGAGGGACAACTTAAGTCATATTTTACTCTGACTTATGACACATGAGAGCAGGAGTCTGAATCCATCCCAACAACAAAGCACCCTGGATTTTCCACATGTAACGCCCCAGCCTTGATAGTGGTGTGTGTAATAAGTTGTGTTTGGGCCTGACAGCAAAGGAGCAGGTTTGTGGATGGGTGGCGGGGACTCTGCAAGCTAAAGAAGAGTGATATTCAACAGCTGTGTTATACAGGTTCTCAACAGCCATAATAAAATGTGTTAGACATAGCACCAGTTATTTTCCTCCCACTTTTCCACTAATCGAGGCTCGACTCTCCCACTGTGCCTTTTTGGCCAAACAGAGCGCCAGCGGCTCATATTTTCACAGCATTAGACGTACTATTAGTCTGAGGGGTTTTTGGTCTTTGGGTATTTTAACGCTTCTGTTTCCAACACAGCAGAGTCAAAGACATTTTCTCCCCATGATTGGAAACAATACAGTGTGATTGCACACCTTCAACTCTGTGCCACTGGACAGTACAGGGTTTTTTTTTCTCCCCCTTCTTTCTGTTAATGGTCACTATCCTGGGACAATAACAGGCGAGCAGAGGGAGGAGGAGAAAAAGGAGCCAGGTAGGAGGGCCCGGTGAAGGGAGGGATGGGGGGAGGTTGGGGGAAGCCAGGTGCTGGTGGAAATTGGCAGGCGATTGCCAAAGCGACCTCATGCCAGGATAATGCATGGGGCCATAGGTGTCCCCCAAGCCAATCCCAACCCTCATGCTGATAGCTTTTCAATGCCTGTGGGACAATCTCTCCAATAATTGCTTTTCCTGTTTCAATTCCGGTCTGAGGGCCGATAACAAAAGAGAAAGGACTTTGTTTCTCACAACCACAGCAAAAGTGCGTGGTGTATCGTGTGTGCAGCCATTCCTAGTCACCATATCCTTCTTAATCGGACAATTTATCTTAGTATGTTAAGTAAAACACCAAAAGCAGAGGGTTGGAATTTCAGATAAAACCACAAAGACATCCACAGAGACTGAGAGCGTGCCTGAGGAGTGTGTGTGATTGGCAGATCTCTTCTTAATATATTGCACATTTTCCTTCAGGAGGTCGAAACTTATCTCCTGTTTGTGAAAAAAGTTAAACAGCCAAATATTTTCATTTGCATCCCTGAGACATTTTATCCGTCCTCTGCTGTGATGACCGATGACATGTTTGTCTCCTGATGGAGGGAGTGAGGCTCAGCGGCCCGCTGAAACCTGAAACCTCTCCTGCACTTCTGCTAAAAGTCAGACTTTGACTTGTTGCTTTAAAAATAAGAGTCTTTGCAGAAAGTTTTTAAAGGCTCACTTTTTCCCAGAGAAAGTTGTTCCTCGTTACATTTTTTTAAACTGCCCTCACTGCTGTTGTATTTACTTATTATTATTTTATTATACAAATTTACTTCCAATGACTTTTCTTGGAGAAAAATACAACTTTGTCAGTATTAATGTAGCTGTAATTTAGCTAAAAGATTAGAAAATGAGGCTTTTATTATATTATTTAATTCAATTTATTATTTATATTTTAGTTTATTTCACATTTTAGTTTTTATTATCACGCTGAAATCAGATTGCATGTGAAATCTTGAGCTCTACATGTTTATATTTTTATGTTGTACGTTTTGTTGGTTTGATGTGACGCATTTAAAGTCAAAAGATGCCTTCAAGGCCTCCGGTTTTTTTCAGCTGTAATAACCTTCCTCTGACCGCCTTACAAAACCCCAAAATACCAGAAAAGAAAAATGTGCGCACTTCTAATTATTAACGAGCCACTTGTCTTGTCCTTGAAAGGTTTGGGCGCAATGAAGTCAAGGAAACGGAGTTCAGTGAAAACAGGGCCAGTTTCTATAGAGGAGCTTTTTGTTTTTACCGCAGCAGCAGAGAGGAGAAGCCTTTCAGCAGCAGCAACTGATAAATAAGTTTCATTAAAAAACGAGTTGCGCCGAATTAAACGAAATTTACTCGACTTTTCTTGGGAAAAGAAAATAATAATAAAAAAAACAACTTTTTTAATCCATATGTCAACTTCTTAAAGTTTTTGTTCTTTTATTATTAATTTCAGCGCGTTGTTTTTTATCCTCCGCTGCAAACGGACATAAAACACAACGTTATTTAGCTCTTAATAAAACAAAAGAGTGACAGGGCTGCAACTCGAGCTGCGCACGTGAGGGTCAGGACACAGCTTAACAGTGAGAAACGTTACCACGCGCGCAGTTTGTTTTCATTCTTGCGGCGCATAAATAATGTAGATCCTCTCCTGTCTGTCAGTTACATTTAATATGCCGTCGGTCATGCATTAGGAATGAAGGGTGGCGGGAAGTGGTGTAAAAGGTGATATTATAAGACGTGACATTGGCTCAACCTTCACACCCTGAGAAGAGATAAAGAACTCTGCCTGCGTTGTTTTTTTTAATCATCTGTAATGTGCAGAAATAAGCGAAGAAACTTACTCGGCAGTTTTTGAGAGTTTAGAAAGGATCCTTTCAGTGGTGACATAACAGGAAACCTGCAGCTTTATGGAGTGGAGTAAAGCTCGATTTCACTCCCAGCGTTTTACAGTCAATTTTACATTCAGATATTTGATATTCTGTTGAGATTGGCAGCAGTGTGCCAGCCCAGTACCCAGTTTAATTTACCTTGTCTTGGAAATGATTTTTCTCTATTACCTAAATAAGGTGAAATGTGGGGCATGCAGACTCTCTACTGCTTGTCGGAGGCAGTGGAGTGTGAAATTGCAACACCAGACAGCCAGGATAATAGCTCAGAAGGGGGCTAATGTCCCTGCTACATTCACAGAACATTTTTATAATGACTGAATTAAAAGGAAAAAAAGTATAGATTTATGCTATGGTCGGTATTTTCTTCACTTTGTTCCCGTCTCCAGCTAGTCTCTAGGTGCATTTGTTCTGTTTGGATTAAGATGTGTAAATACATTCAGATCCAAAATTCTCTTTGTTTCTGTGTTCTGGTCTCTCCTGGCTCTTAATTGGACTCCCCTCGCTCCTTCAGGACTCTCCTCTCTCATCCAGATTTGTCAAAGGGGGACTGGTTGGAAAAATTAATATTATCGTGGAGCTGCTTCTGCTCCCTCAGTCCCACAAACACGACCGCAGAGAGGGCAGACAAGCACTTTGAAACACTCCCAAAACCCTCTTCCTTCTCTCTCCGTCCTTGTAACACATGTACAGAGACACACACACACACAGACGCTTGTGCACCAACACACACACATAAATTACATGGGGATTATTGGGACATGGTTCTGTTCTGTGAGGGATGTCAGCAGCAGGGCCTGATTTGTCTGGCTTTACTACTATACCCAAATTCGGCTGGTAATGCGTCTGCTTTTAGATCATTCCAAATAGCCCCCCAAATCCCTGCGACTCACCATTTAACACTCCCACTGCTGCTAAACCTAATCTTTCCTCTGACTGGGGTCACCGTTCTGGTGGTCTTATAGCTTTGCAGCCACTGGACCAGCTCCTCCTGACTCAGGCCACCAGTCTGTCTGACATCTACGCACATATTTCACACAAGGAATCATCTGTTTTTAAAACATGTAAGGTGGAAGCAGAAGCGTCTGTATGTGCTGGAGATGCAGCCGACAGGTAGATTAGTTTCAGGATCTTCCACTTATTTCAAGAGTACAAAAAGTTTTCACAGGATTCGCTTAATTAAAAGCACAAAACAAGAACATTTATAAAAAGTTGTTCGGCTGCTTGGCAGCCTCACACAGTGAAGTCAGAGTAATGCTTCTTTTAAAGATGTTGTTCTGGCGATGTAAAACACGATAATCCCCGGCTTGTTCTCAGACCCAGAACCTCGTGAAATCTGTCTAAATAAGCATGTTTTCATGTACGCTCAAGCCCATAAAGTAAAGCCAGCCCTCGTCATTAGGAAGATATAGTGTTTTTAGATTGTTTTGATGTGGTCAGGGAGCAGACGGACCATTGGCTAAGCATTGGAAAGAGCAGACAGACAGACAGTCCAAGCGGTTTAGCCTTGTTTAAAATTATTAATCCACTTCTAATTCCAGCTGGCCCCCTGGCAGCATAGAACCCTATCAAAAAAATCAGCGCCTCCATTGTGAGGCCTGGCAGAAGGGGACTGGGCGTATTTTTTCTGCTCCAATCAGTTTCTAGAGGATGGGCGATTAAAAAAAAAAAAAAAAAGAGAGAGACCCCCCCCTCCCCTTTCCTCGCACAGCGGGGGAATAACGGAATCATTAATTCCCCATTAATTTCAGAAAAAAAACTAAATGTCGACTCCGTGTAGCGTCTTAGAGGGAATGAAAAGACAGGAGTGACAGACAGGAGCGACAAGTGATTCTGGTTTGCCCGAAAAGTGTTGAAGGGCGGCATTCCAAAAGTGGGGAGAGAAGAGTGTAATGTGATGTTTAACGTTAAATAGAGCTGGGAGAAGTAAATAAAGTGTGTAAAAGTCTCCTCTATGGACACACAGGGACGGGACACGGGGTTATGTTCAATTACTTCCTCCTTTGAGGGGGCTTCCTGTTGATTTAAAGTTTTGTAACGATGCTTTTCTGATAGAATATTATAAAAGTCGACTTTAAGGTTCTTTGCATTAAAGGAGGGAGCCTAAAATTACACCTGATGTCATAGTTTGTCGTCTGACATGCAGCAGTATTGAAGTCTGGAACTCGGTTTGACACACATTTACCCTAAAACATGTGCATTTTTTCAGAGGGTGCATAAAATAATGTAAGCACTTATTAGAAAAAAGAAAAAGTCTTAATTAACTGTGTGTTTTTGTTTGTGCCCTCTTGGAGGTCACTTGTATGTGACTATAAAGTGCAGTTTTGGTCACACATCCACCTGCAGTTAGAGCCCAGATTGATTCAAAGTTTTCAAAGTCTCAAATATTAAAGCACAAATGGCCTGACTTCTAATTGTACCACATGATGCTAATGTTATAACATCCACCTGTCATGCTCCGCCTCCAAGATGTCTTTGTGATTAAGGTATCTGAAGAGTTTAAGTCCTGTTGCTATGATGGGTTTACATTAATCTTTGTCGTCCCTGTGCAAGCTGTTCAGAAATACATGATGTTCCAGCACGGTGGCAGGCAGGGACATGGACAGAGGAGGGGGTGGAGTGGGGGGTGGGGGGTGGATTTTATTTTGGGGTGGGCAGGCAATGTCAAATCTCCGAGGGGACAAAGAGGTGGTTCTGCTCCGTCTCTCCCAATGTAAACACCGCACAGAGCTCGGGGACGCACGAGCACCCAGCCAGCGGACGGGTTTTGATTAGGCAGCGAGGCCGGGCCCCGAGCGAGGGCCCCTGTCGTCACTCTATACCGAACACACACACGCACATGCATATAGACGTACACACACAGAGACACTCACAGGGCCATTATAGCTGTCTGCGCTCGGAGTGACAGCCTTTCATATCTGTCTGTCTCCAAGCCAAGTGGTTATCATCTATGCACCCGACCATTAGGAAATGTCACAAACACACAAGCTGAGACACACACACACTTGCACGCACACACACACATTTTTTTTCAGGAAATGAGGTCCAATTAGATGTAATCAATGGCGGATAAGTAAAAAGCATTTGAAAAAATTCAATGCTTTTAATTTTTTTAAATTGATTTCTCCACTAATTTCTCTCTCTCTCTCTCTCGCTCACCCTCTTTCTCTCTCCTTTGCTCAGGGTGACTTCTGAGCACTCGGAGATTGACAGAACAAAAGAGATTGTTGTGGAGATACTAATTATTTAATGAATTCTTTATTTATTTTAAAAGTTCCCTGGGCGGCGATGTGCCCAGACTGTTACAGTAGATGGAAAATTACAGGCCGGGAGACAGTGAGTGACACATGAACAGAGGCAGAGGGGCAGGGGGGTGGGCCGTGCCAGCCAAACATGCCCCTGCCCTTAAAAGCCATGGCAACATCCCCAGCCCCCAAATCCTGGCAGACCCCCCTCCCGCCCCGCCACCTCCATTTGCCACATTCCATTTCAACAAAACTGCCATATTAATCACGAGAGCTCACTTCAATCAAGCTTTAGTGGGTTTTTTTTTCGTAACGCTCCATAAAAAGTTGCAATTTTCCAGAAACAATCCTGAAAATGACAACAAATGACGGCCAATTTACCTCAGCGAGGGGCCGCGTGTCCACTAGAGTGAATGCAAAGGGCTAAAATATCAAAATAATGCGTCCTCTCCCCCCAAAAACCAATAAGTAGGGCATGGGGAGAGTAGGCCACAAAAGACCGGGTCGTTATTGATTTGACAAGTGAGTGAATAATTCATCTCTAGTGGCAGGCATCAGCTGGGACCACCGTTTACGACTACTACTGTCACCATGAGGGACGTATCCCGAATGTGACCTCTCCTCCGTCTCCTGCACCAGTCTGTTATGTAGTCTAGCGCTCTGATACTGTACGTCCCGTGCCCCACCTCTGCCGGGCCTTCCTCACTTTACGGGATCTCCTCTTCTGGTCTCTATTAATCATTCCAAATGTTCCTTTAAATCCCAGATTTTGTAAAATTTCCTCGGCCAAGTGCTGCTTAATTTACGATCATTTCCAGCTTCCCTGTAGCTCTTGGCCAGCAGGACACAAGGACAGCTTTATGCACGGGTGTAATTCACACACTCATTGGCAGAGGCCCCAGCAACTGCCTGCTATACAGAAATTCTGATTTACACACGACCGCAGGAATAGAAGATATGAGAAAACAGATAGTTGTGATTGGCTGAGTCATGCCTGATAAACACAGATGTGACTGCTCAAGTGTTCGTATAAATCAGACAACATTCAGGCCAGCTCTTCCTGCCTGTATGAATAACTGCTAGTTAGTCAGCGGTTACGTCACCACAGAAGTGCAAATCTGCAGCAAGTCAATCTTGTTAGTTCTAACAAAAACACAAGGGATATGGAGAGCAGCCCTTGTGGCGGTAACCTCACAGAGAGGTCGCAGCTGATTCCAGGATTGAACTCACTAATGCCCTGTCTGAGCGTCTGAGGCTAACAAATCAGCGGGCCGGACATGACTCCAGCTCTCCTTCTGGGGTTGGATGAGGTGCTTATTTGGAGAAGCTGGAGAAGTTTGGAGAAGATGGCGGGAAAATGGACTTCAGCCACTTAAAAAAAACATCCCACCTGATAAAAAAAGTCCCACCTCAAGTGTTTTATTTTTTAATATCCCACCAATTCACCTTGATGTGGCAGCCCCTTTCTTTGGCACTATGTTTTTAACCCTATAACGCCTCTGTATTCCTACGCATGCAGCTGTTCGGGTCAGCAGTTTATAGGAAAGACAACAAATACAGAAAAATAAGGAAGACCCGGATAGAACAAGCATGCACCAACCAATGTTACGAAATGTGATTTCAGTTTGAGCTCGCCACTTCATTTTTGGACCCAAACATCTGATCATGGGTGTAACACAGTGGGAGTTAGGGATGGGACAATATATCGTCATCCTGACTCGTGCAATACAATTATCAAAAGGCTGGAGCCAAATATCAATATTTCAGTTTACAAATATACGGCGCTCTTAAAAGCGAATTTTGACGCACCGCGTCACTACCTCATGACTCCTCTTGGTGGCGCTTATGACATGAATGAGGTTAACGTGAATAGAAATTAACTGGGTGAAGAAGAAGTTAATCTGCAGATATTGTGATGTATCATTATAAGGGCTGCAACAACTAATCGATTTAATTGATTAAAATCGATTATTAAAATAGTTGCCAATCGATTAGTTGGGTCAAAGTTAAAACATCTCCTGTCTTCTTATTTTTCAGTGAGGAGTATCCGTTTGTTGTGCAGTGCTAATCATGTCTGCCTCCGGTAGATTAGTGTCTGTTTACACGGACAAACGCACCATTACGGTTTCTAACGTTCATTTAAAAACAAACATAACATTGGCCCACAGCCGGGCTGCTGATAAAGCAGCAGACGACAGTATACCGTGGTAGTAAAGCTGTTAAGAAGCTAACGCCACTGGTAAAGCTAATTTAATGCTAACTCTTGATAAAGCTAATGCGCGGCTTCATTAAACATCACAACATGGAGAGACACAGTGGAGACACTGATGGAAAGTATTTCTGTCCGTCACATTGTCTTTAAATTAACTTGTAATTGTGTGTTTGTCGGTCAGAACGGACGCTAATCTACCGGACATGGCAGATTGAGCTAACGCTAATTAGCTGAAATTAGGTCGGAGAGACACGGGAGTGTAACATAATGTTATCGAGTTTTTTAATATTATATTATAATATTTAATATATTTTATAATGTTTGTTTAAGTTTTTTTATTCACAACAGAAACTTGAGCGATATCTGATTAAATATATTTTGGCTAGTTACATTTCCCTGTTATAATCAGTTCATGGCTGCTTCCGCAATTTTACTATTTACTTTTTTATTGTAGTGTCCTCGTCTATACTTTCCTTTTACAGAAGCAAATGTTAAGTAAATCAAGATTAATAAGATACTGAGTTACATTATTGATATGTTAACATTGCATTGTATAAGAACACAAGATATAATCATTTTTGTGTTTTGAATACAAGGCTGGAAATAATACAATTATTATCTTTTTGTTTATCTGATTATTAACCGATTAATCAAAGTAATAACCGACATATTAATCGATGATCAAAATACTTGTTAGTTGCAGCCCTAATCATTCTATAATTGTCTTTCATTATGTCAATTATCGCAGAATTGCTGTATTGTGATATTATCGTGAGCGTGGGCCACGCATTGCGTATCGTATCTTGAGTTACCCTGTGATTCCCACCCCTAGTGGGCGGTATGCGTAGAAACATGGAAGTTGTTTGCCTGCACAGTGTGGAGCTAAACATAGCTTAGCATCCATGTCGGTACTCTGTCGATTTTCTCCAAACAAGTCAGGCTGAACAACATCTACTGCAGGTAGTACACTCACTATTGATCAGTACCTCACACGACCCCACTTCAAAAACTCCAAACTATCCCTTTAAACATCCTAAACACGCATCATAACGCTGCAGTCTCGCACGATACTCCAGTCAAATCTGAATTACATCAAGTGTTTGACACACACACACCTTGTGAGAAAACGCCTGCGAGCTGAGCAGCCCTCCACCTATCCCATCTGTACACAATAAAAAAAAACAACTCCTGCAATTTATTGTACAATAAAGGAACAGTCGTGCTCTCGAATAGGGCTCTCCGGGTGTGTTGAGCGCAGAAAGGCAGAGTTAGTTTCAATCTGTACTCGGACTACCTGCTGAGTTACCAGATCCCCAGCGAGTGTGAAGTGAAGCAGACTGCTTCTCTGACTCACGCTGCCTGCCACCACCTTCACGCTCCATCATGATTTATTCCATGACAGCAAGACAGAGGCACTGGAAGATTGAGACGCTGACAGCTAGCATGATTACCTGATTTAAGCACACGTACGGCCTCTACACCCGCTTCTTACATGTTAACTTGTAGTTAGATTAATCCATGTACAGTACAGACATGTCCACACCAGCACGCACACACACACAGGCTCCCTGTCTGCAGGTCAAGGCTCCATAAAGAGTGTCAGAGCAGCCTGAAAGATGAAGAATTATGTGCTTGAGCTGTCTGTGACCTTTGCTGTTTGTCCATATGATATCGCTCAGAGAGGAGGGAACCGTGGGACGCCTCGGTCTCTCTCCTGCCACTCTGAACCTGCATACCAGTCTCAGATCAGCACGGTCCTCTCAGTTATTTTTGCTACAAAGACACTAAAGAGCAGCTGTGTAGCTTGAAAAATCTTTTCTTTCTTTTTTTCTTTCAACGTACGTCTCAAACACACACAAACACACACACACACACACACACACACCTACACACAGGGGCCAACGGGGAACTCCAAGTTTCCATTCATGCTTCTCATTATCAGGGCATGTCGGTACTTTATGAGGCCGTGTAAACCACTGAATTACTGCACTTTAAAATGCATCCTGACACTATTACGCGACCATGTTGATGGAAAAGCCTTTCATTGCGGGACCCAGGACCTAAAATGGTGGACGACAAAGGAGCATGACTTGTTAATTATTTTTAACAGCCGGATAAAAATGATTATGAAGTAAAGCAGGATCCACAAAAGAGCGAGGCCGCGTCATAAAGTGACCCGCGCTCTTTGGACGTAAAACTAAGTTTGAGCTCAGGGACTTTTTTCTGTCTGCACACAAAATTATTTCTGTTTGTATTTTTCAAGCTTGTTCCTGTTTATGAACAGATCATAACATTCATTTACATTAAAATCTACACTTCCATATTAGATGGTAATTAATGCTTTACATTGAGTGCTTACAGTTTTTTCAATTCCACTCTGACGTGTTAAATTAATTACAGCAGCGAGTGAAATTATTCATCCCAATTGTCTTTTTAATTTAATAGACAAGCATTTAATTAATTGACTCTCTCACTCAGTGTGTGTGTGTGTGTGTGTGTGTGTGTGTGTGTGTGTGAGCCCTGCCAGAACAGTTTTTCTTTTCCTGCATAAATGCGCCGATCAAAAGACGTTTCTCCAAACAGTTCTCATCACAAGTGGAAAACATTAACTTTGACCATTTTCAGCTCATTAAAAATGCAGATTTAATTTACATGTCGAGTTCATCAGAGCTGCCGCTCACTAACAGACTGCTACATGCTGAAGATCTGTGCACACTTATCTCTCACTGCTGAGGAGCAGTTATACGTCTTATAGTCATTATTAAGAAGTTTTACTCAGCTGTAGAGTTGCTCAGCAATTTGTGAAAAAGTCAGGAAAATATAATAAACTAAATATAAAATTTACACGTACATCTCTTTTCTTTTTGTGTTAGATACAAAGAGTGCGTTATGTGGTTGTGGCATGAACTAACTTCTGGAAGAAATCTTTCTCTTCTGTTCGTGTCCTGAGTGAAACCAGGAGTCAAAGTTCAAATATTATTTAAGACGAAACCCTGATCTTTCCCTGAAAACCAACCGAGCTTTGGTGCCAAACAAAAACAAAATACAAAGGCAATGTACGGCAGGGGTTCCCAACCACTGGGCCGCAGACCAATACCGGGTCTTGGGTCGTTTAGTACTGGGCCGCAAAAACCCAGTAGGGTTACATACAAGGCAAAGTTTTGTTATTTAAAAGTTCAAAAAACAGATTTTATATAAATAATAGATCAAAAATACCCAGAACGTGCCACAGTGGCATTAAAGACATTGTTGCCATTCATCTCTACATACTTGTGCAAGGCCGGATTCTCAGCTCTAGACTGAACAAGACATTAGTAGACTGCCAGCAGTATTATATCAACAAACCCCCACCATCACCACCATCATGTTTATTTGAAATATGCAAAGATTACACTTTTTGCTGACTAACACAAAAATAAAGGTGAATTCGTGCAGGTGCATGATCATATCTATCAGACATTTGTGAGTGGATCACAAGCTGCTGTGAGGCTGGGTTTTAATCAGACACATGACAGGGTGAATTCATCGATACTCAAAATGTGCGCTGCAGTTTTTTGATGATATATGAACTCAAGATTATTATTTTCTGCGTAGATACAGAAACAAGTGGGTCTTCTTCTCTCACACATTCTGTTCCACTTCGCTTTATGTGACCGGAGCTATCATCAAAGCTGATTCCAATCTACCACATCTCTACAGTCAGCCCTGGGGTTTATGTGCGTGTGCGTGTGTGTTTGAGTGCGTATGCTCATGTGCATGTGTGCATTTCCACATTTGCATTCCTGCTTGCAGTGCATTTGTGTGTGTGTGTTTGCGCACAAGCGTGCGCGCATATGTTGTGCGAGCCTCTCGGTGACAGTACAGCAGAGGCAGGAGCCTGGCCTGGCTGTTTGGTCGGCACGGCGCTGACAATAAAAGGTGGCAGAGCAGTCAAAACAAGCCCTGTTCTTCCAGGCTGGGCCAAAGAGCTGTTGAAGAGGTTCTTTTGAGGCGCCCTTAATGTGGTAAAGTGATCTCCTCTACAATTGGGACACTCCAAGAGGCCATCCCTGACAACGGAGCAAAGCAGACTCCCTCCCCTCTGCGTCGGCCCTGTCAGTTTCCATCTAACCCCCCTGGCCTGGATCCTGAGGGTAGATATCCCCACACTCTGGGCACTGAAACGAGCAAAGAGCAAATAATATAAGAGCTGTACTCTTTATTTAGCTAGCATCTCCTTGTTTGTTTGTGTATCCATTTGCATACAACTACACAACATCTACACTTTAAGAACAAATATTTTACAGTAAATTCTGAATCATTTCTTTTATTGACACCAAACATCTCTCTCGTTTACAGCTCCCGTTGCTCTAAGTAGCTACTTCCCTCAGTTATTATTATGCATCTGCGGTATAGATGTGGCCTAGGTTGCAGAAAAGCCAGACCGTGCTCCGAACACGACAGCAGAGCCCAGTTGGCCTCGTGACAATTTGGCCAACAATACCAGCAGACTTAGCACTCACTTTTTTACAAGGGCTGCCTCAAATTGCTTCTCTCGTTCTCTCTATGCCGCACTCGCAAAAGAGAGAGTGGCAAATTGAAACTAAACTTTATTGGAGCCAGACATAGTCCGTAATAAGTATGGTCGCCCTGATCCAAATAAATAATCACCATCAAAGGCGGCTCTGAAACACAGATCTGACCGTTCCGGCTAAAGCTTCCCGAGTGAAATGGAACTTTGGGCTCGCCTTAAATGAAAAGGGGATTTCTTTTCTTCTTCTCGCCCCTATTCTTACTCTTCCTCTTTTCTCTCCTTATTTCTTCTTCTCCTTGTCTGTTGAAACATGTGGTCAGCTGTTATGCTTCCATGTGGTCAGATGATCAAAGCTGGGGAGCAGCGGTAATTGTCCCCCGCTGAAGCCCTGCCCCGGCTGGGATCAGGATCCCAGCAGGTGGGGGGGACAGCCATGAGAACGGAGGGAGAGGGTGGAGGAACGCAAGAGGCCCTGCCTGGCAGAAATAAAGACTTCCTAAGGGCTGCTCTCTGACAACAGAGCCCCAAAGGGAGAGTGAAAAATGAAGCCTCCACACATTTCAGAGGGGTTTTCACTCAGGGAAAGGGGCCGCCATCGGGGTGAACGTTAGGCAGAGAGGGCAAGATGGAAAGCATAAGAGAATAGGATTATAATATTTGCTCTGAGCGAAGAGGAACAATTGTGCGCCCATTTCACAGTGTCCTTAGAACTGAGTCTGTGTCGAATCCAAGAAGAGGGTTTTTTTTTTTGATGGTTCATGAAATATGGATGCTGTTTATTTCACCTGCTAACCCTGACTTCTCCGGTCAAACACCTCAAACACATCGCTGGGAAACGAGAAGAAAAACTACAGACACAAACTTGGCAGCAGTTCTTGTAGAGCACACAGATACACGAGCCACTGACATGGACGTAAACATAAAAAAAAAAGTCAACTCTTTCCTCCCACAAGCAGGCCAACAAACACATTATTACCATACACAAACACACACACACACACACACACACTGAGGGTGGGGAGCTAGCACGCATACCTCGGCTGGTCAGTGTTTACCTGAAGACCAGAGGGAGCTGTGAAAGCTCACAAGTCGGCCTACTTTGCATGTACATGGGAGCCCGCAAAACACTTCTCACTGCTGTCCGTCATTTTGATTGCCCAGCACGACTCCTCCGCCCTAAAACCTCCCAACACCCCCACCTCACTGCACCCCCCACCCCCCTCCCCCCTCCCTCCCTGGCCAGATGGCTTTTTTTTTTTTTTTAACTGTCTGTGGGCTCTTGCACCTCTGCTCTACCACACTAAATCCCTGAGATGGCTGGGTGGAGCGGAGGGTTTGGGAGCTCTGCGTGGACAAATGGTTCGGAGGTAGCAGAGCAAATAAAACGGATTAAGAGGAGTCTTTTCACAGATACTTCAAAACTATTTTGGCGCTGAGCCATGACCCCCCCCCTCCCCTTCTCCTTCTTCATTTCTCCCCCTCGATAGGAAGAAAAATCAGACACCCACAAAGAAATTTTCGGAGCATACTGACATTGTCTCGCGGGATCTTCTGTGGGAAGATTATGCTGGATTATATGAAAAATATATCCGTACATGAAGCTATAACAGAGGCTCGTATTTACATTCTTTGTGCATTATGCCCCAATTTTTCTAATTACACTCATCGAACAGAGTCAGGGTAAAGACTCTTGTGCGCTAATGTTGCATAAGAACCTGCTGCAGACTTTAATCCAATATAACAGCCGTGACATGAGGCAACTCTCAGCCTCATAACTTCACCTCAATAACCCTCTTCCGCTTTGCATTATGGGAAGATTTATGATGTATACATTTTCTGCCTAACCAAGTGTTTTACGCCCTGTGAGCAGAAATATAAAGCTTCCAATGACATAACTAAATGCACATTTCCAAAGTGCCGAGTGACTCATTTATATAAAGACAGTCATTTTCATAAGAGCGTCGTGTTAAAGCTGCCTGACATTGATTGAATGCTTTCAGTTTTTTCCCTGCAGTTTTTCTTCCTCATTATATAGGAAAAAAAATACAGTTACTTTAAAGCACACTTTAAAGCATTTGAACTGTAAAGTGCAATAGAGGCAGCGTCAGAACGCAGCGCATCAATAGAGGCTGATATGAAGGAAATCCAAATGTCACCTCTTGGCTCTATCCAGCCAAAGGTTAGATTCTTGACTCCCCGCTGTCTCCTGTCATTAGGTTGCTTAGCAACGGCCTACAAGCTATAATTAGCTTAGCAAAATTAAGATTTCCATTTTGTTAACACAAAAACACTTATCTGAAAAGTGTCACATGTTCGCTGAAAGACATTCTGAAGGCATGCATTGAAATATGAGTGATTTCTTGTTTTTTGAAGGCTTGGCATGCTATGGCTGTCGCTGCTGAGTGAGACGTACAAGTGCAGCTGTTGTAGCATACTTAATGACAAAGCAGAAGATGGGGCATGATTCCACCCTGTGAGCATCTGTCAAGTGTTGTTCTCATATGTTTGCAGCATACTAATTTAGAAATGGTCCCTCCATCCGTTCTTCTTCTGCATTGTGTCTGCAGACCTGCAGCAGCAAAATCCTCAAGGTCTCATAAACATTTTATTCCTCCCTAAACTTCCCGTGTGCATCCACCCACACTTTCAGAAAGTCACAGGCCAGTAGTTGGATGCTTTTATTCAATATACCTTAAAGCACTATGATTAAATAAACTCCAGCTCTGTCAGCGCCCCAAGGAAACAAAGCATCGATGTTAACAGCTCAGACGCCGAACCAGAGAGCTGCACTTAACCTTCCTGACAACGGTATAGATTCTCCATCCATCCTCCATCCATCATCGAGCCTTCCATCATTTCATCCATCACTGTAACCAGTACGTCCCACAACCACCACCCATCGTGGAGCCAGACGTGTACTTGTGGCTTAAAGCGGAGCGCGGCGACACCGGCTCCTGCTGACGTGTTAGCAGGCAGCGACGACAGGGTCACCAGGATCACTCAATTAGCAGGGGTGACAAAAGACCCAGCAGGATCCAGCCAGCATCCCCCAACCCGGCACAACATCAGCCGCCACGAGCAGAGCCCCGCCGGCCGCCACCAACCTGTGTCTTTGTGTTGGTGGTTATTATAAATCTGGCTAATGTCAGTGCTTTTTTATTGTAGCCATTAAACGTTGATGTTTTGTGCCAATATATTTAACACCGATGCCAAACGAGCTTCATGTCATGTCCACTCTTATACGAGCGTTTAGATCATTGTGTCATAAAGAAGCGCTGGATTGATGGACTTATCGTGCGTTTAACAGCTTTTAAAGCATCAATTTAAAACATAGTACACAATTTAATGAAAATGTACCTCGTTAAATCTACCAATTGGAATTTTTCCGCAGCTTTCTCCACATCTCATGGCTTCATCAATAAATAAACAGCATTTCTAAAACACTTGTTTATTTTGTCAAAAATGGTTTCGGTGGATGGATGTTTAGTTAAAACATTTTTCCTGTGAAATAAGTGTTTATACGAGACACCAGAGACGTTGGTCAGGTTTTGGGAAAGACTGTAGTTTCAGTTCCAACGTAAACAAGACCTCTCTTATGTCTCAAGTCACCTTCGGCTTTTCATCTTTCATTAACCTTAGACACACATTTGGAATGCAGACACCCTTTCATCTCTGTTACTACCTCCGATGCCGGCTCAGAGGCGGAATGACTTCGCCCCACCGTTACGCCTCCGTGCGTCCTACATAGAAGAAAGAAGCCTAATAACCCCACCTTGAACGAGCAGTGTAAAAAAGGGCCAGTGGTTCTCAACTGGTCTCGCCTCAGGACCCACCACCACCACCTCCTTAATGACAAATCGCGGCGTACAATCGCTCCTGGAACAAATTACCAGCAGGTATCAGAGACTGCGACAACTACTTTACCTTTAAGAAAACACTCAAACATTGGTTTAAATCGAACCGGTCATGCAAAACACCTGTCTCCTCCTCTATTGCCCGTTTCTGAGGGTTTTGGGATCATCTTGCATGTTAACCAACTTAATGTATGTGGGTATGTTATTTGTCATGGAACAAATGTGTCCGTTCTATATGGAAAATTGTTTGTGAGCATGTCTGTGTGCCGTACAGTGGGCCGTTTCGTGAGGTGTCCTGTAATTGTAAAAGTATCTGCTTCAGGACTACGGATGAAAATTCAGCTATTGTGCTGATTCTGCCATATTTATTTTGAAGCATGTTGCTGATAGGTTGACTAATGTGCACTGTCCCCATTAGATAAATAAATAAAATGAAATCCAAATTTCTATAACTTTTTAACGTTTTGGACCCGAGTTGGAACCAAACATCACAGTATACAAACATCACAAAACACAACAGTATTGTGTGAACCAAAATGAGCAGCAGGAAAGAGGAAAATATTAGCCGCCTTTTTACAACAGAAATAAACTAAAAAGTGCAACATAAATGCAACTACAGTCGGGCTCGACAAATTTCAAGAATGTAACTGTAGCTGGGATTACCCGATCAGTGGATACATGGAGTGTGAATAAACTACAGTAACGGTGTGTCCGAAACCGCATACTATCATACTAATCATACTAACCGTGACGTAAAATTGAGTATGTCATGCGTTCCCATCTCATAGTATGCAATTTTGTGTATGCGAGAAATACCCGGATGTATACTAGATCGGCCCGGATATTTGAGTATGAGACGGGAGCTCACTGGTTGTACTCAACCGCCCCAAAATGCATTGCGGCTATTCAGCTTCTACTATGGCGGAGATGGACCGGAGATCAAACCGGACACACTTAAACGATTAAGTCACGTGATCCGGAGAAGACGGCTCTGAGTATGATGCGAACGGCATCCTAATAGTCAGGTTAGTAGGCAGTATGCAGTACATACTGTTTGAGTAAGTAGTAGGCAGTACGTTAGTATGCGGTTTCGGACACAGCATAAGACTGCATGCACATCAGGAAACCCATGTCCTTCAAAATAAAAGCGCAGCATAGACGTTTTTTTTTTTTTTCAAGCGCACATCCGGGACCTACTGAAAACAGCTCTGTGACCCACCTTTGGGTCCCGACCCACCAGTTGAGAACCAGGGCTTTAACAGAACCATGGGATATACACTCATCTGTGTTAATTCAATGATATTTCAGTGTCAAGATCTGAGCTGCATTATACTCAGAGGTGTTCCTTATACTTTGGCCCCCTCATGTATGTAAATAGGGAGACACATCTCAATATAATATATTACCGTACAACACCACCTTTAACTACGGCCTCAGTAATAAACATCACTGAATTTACACTCTTCAGACTCTCAACAGAACAAAAGTCAACAAAACTAAACTTGATGAAAGCAGAATCCATGGCAGTGCTGTTGTATTGAACTGCATTAGATTGTACATGTGTACCTAATGAAGTGGCCGGTGAGGGTAATCATCATGCTGAACTTGCCACCAGCAGATCTCGTCGGGTAAAGGAATTAAATATGTCGACAGTAAACATTAAATTAAGTCTGATTTATCAATATGACTCAGGCAGCGTTATGTTTCTAAATGTAAATCTGTTTACTGTTGAAGTCTAGTCATATATATATATTTCTATAAATAACCTTCAGCCCAAAGAACCTCTTTAATTTTGCTCATTGAACTGCAAACATCAACTTCCAATCAGGAAAACAGGGAGAAAGCTGCAATTTCCGACTTTTAAGAGGCTGGAAGCAGCAAATGTTTGGGATCTTTGCTAAATAGGCCACTGATTAATTTAGAGAAGCTCATTCATAAAATAACAGGAAACAAGAGAACATGTCATTGCCGACTCACAGATCATGACCAGCGCATCCTGTCATTGCACAACTGGATGATCGACAGAGCTTCGATAAAAAAGCAAACTCAAGTGTACACATGAATGCAGACACCTTTGTATATACATACACCTGTGGTATCTGCATACACATACATCCTGCGTCTCTGTATCTCTCTTCATTCGTCTACTTATTTCTCATCCTCTGTCTGTCAGTCTGTCAGGCCATCTGTGTGTATTTCCTTCGTGGCAACCTGCCTGCCTGCCTGCCTGCATGTCTCTCCCCCCGTACTGTCCTATTTGCAGCGAGAGGACTCCTGTCTCTATCAGGATATTCCTCGCAGCGAAGAATACACACAACCCCGTGTGTGTTTAGCGCGTTCCCTTGCTGAACGGATGCTTTTGAGTGGAAGAAGCTGGAAGTTGAAGAGATATTGTCGGAGATAGAGGTGTCAGCGAGAATGGCAGCATTGTTAATTAGGACATTCCCCTTGATGGGTCTCCACCTCAGCTTCCATATGTAGGGCAGTAGTAACATAAAATAGATGCCTTTGATTATAGAAGAATGCAAGCACACACAGACGCGCACACACACACACACACAAGTGTAGTACACGATATAGTGAAACAGAGATGGAAATAAAAAGATTTAGAGACTTAAAAAAGAAAACATCTCTCTTGAGTCTTTCAAAGGCTTTGTCTGTGAAAAGCTGTGTGTATGCAAGAGTGTGAGGAGGTTTGTGCAATCACGTGCCCACTTGTGTGCGTGCATGTGTGTGTGTGTGTGTATGGTTCTAGGCAAGTCCTGAATCCATGGAGGGGTTTTGGGAGGATGATAAGACTCTTTAAGCTTCCAGCATCCTTGAAGTTCTTGTACTGAGTGCTTTCCCTCAGCGATCATTGGATCGCACTGTCACTCACTTCCAACCATTCAGGCAAAAATAAGATTTTCTTCCTGCAACATTCAAACCAGAAACAACAATAACAACAACAACAACCACAGCTATGTTATCTCACAGGAGGGCAAAGATTAAGGGGTGTCAGCCGCCTGTTGCTGCGGAAACCAGACCGTCCATTATTGAAACTCTTTGTTTCTCCTTTTCTAAGATGTCTGTAAACATTTCAGCCTACATTCACACGTTATTGCTCAGTGCAAATATTTATGATCGGCTTTTGCACAGTAATTCAGGGGCAATATTATGGACTGGTCACAGTCCTGAGCTGACCTGCATACACAAAGGAACAATAAAACATGATGTCACCTGCAGCTCGCCGTCCTGCTGAGGTGGAAGGCAGCGCTTACAGTTTCTTTTATAAACTGGTGCACTGTGAAAGCAAATCCATGAGCAGATGATAATGAGGACGATGTGGAGAAAGAGAGGTGTACATTTTTAATCGTGGCTTCTCGTAGAGCAATGGCTGCTACTTCTGTATGCAGCTGTCGCCCCAATACCTTTGGAAGTCTTACACCGAACTGTCCCTCCATGAAGCATCCCTGATCTATGTTTTTGTGCTCACTTTGTGACTCTCTCCAGCACAGAACTGGGAGTAATGTTGATTTAGAGGGACAAAAATGTTGCACCAATTCTGATGTGACTGTCCAGACTGTTTGCAATTGAAAAAATAAAGAAATCCACATTTGAGCAACAATAATCCGATTTGGCCACTTCTGCCTGCACTTGGAGGAAGCCATAGAGAGCTGACAGACAGAGAAAGGATATGAGGGATATTAAATTAGGAAAAAGTTGAGAAGTAGAGAGGAGAAGACTGCACAGGAAAACAATGTGTGTTAGTTGCAATTGCATGTATTGAACTCTGAATCTTAATCTCAGTTAAAACTACTGAAGGCACAAATGTAGGATGAAAAATAGGTGCAACAACTGGCACCCCAGTTCACACAAACCACTACAGCTGCAGTCACTCAGCAGATAAATACACTCATCAGTCGAATAAACACCTCGCAGACCAACAAACTTCATGTCTCATTCACTGCATTTGCATGGTGCAATTTAAATTCCGAGTTTGTTTTTCTTCCTCCTCCTCCTGCGAGCCCTCATCACACACCAAACAGGTATCGCAAGTTTACACTTGGCTAATGGCTCCCTTTTGGTGCTCATTAATTGCCCAATGATTATCTTTACACTCTGCAAACAGTCACACGTCACCTTGTGTCGCCACAGAGCTGACAAACTGGCCAGTGAAGGGCCGGGGGGGGAGCAGCCTGATAAAGAAATAAATATCCAGATTCAGTTGGTAACTGAAAAAGCTCGATTTACCCAAGGATGGGCAGAGATTTGTTGCTCAGGAGGAGGTCAACAGACATTATTCCTACCACATAAATTAGCATTAAAGGGAGAGTTCAACATTTTTAGGAAACACGATGTTTAAATTTCATGCCTGGAGTTTGAAGATAGATATGACTGTCACGCTATAGAGCTGAATTGGGAGTCAACATTCTAAGCTTAGCATACGAGTGGAAGCAGGAGGAGACAACCAGTCTAATACCCCTTTCCCACCGAAATTAGTGCGTTGACGCAGGTTTTTCAGGTCCAGGAAGACCCGCTTATAGATGCCGATTGTCTCTGTTCCCATTGCCAGTGAAGTATACTCCTGTCGGTCTCTTTTCTGCTGCGTCACCGTCTGACGTCACAAACACGCTCGAAACAGGGTTAGTAAACAGTGAAGATGTTACGGTGGTTAGGTCTTTATTGTATCTATTACTCATTCAGTCTGTTTATCCAACTCGGCACAGACAAATTTGGAACGATGTTCGAGCGCTGCTTGGATGGAGACGGTCGGAATTTGTGGCTGAGATGACGAGGAGTCGCAGAAGTTACCGACTCACGGCCTTTGAGTTTCATCAATGCCAATCGGAGCCGAGGCGATAGCAAAAAGCGTGTTTTTTGACCAGTGGGAAAGTGGCTTAGTACTTAGTTAAAAAAGATGCAGCACCTATAAAGCTGAACAATGAACCGTGACCTTGTCAGTATCTTTAAATCTAATTCGACGTAAGGATGCAAATAAGCAATTCAAATGTTGCACCTTTGACAAATAATCATGATTCTGCTACAAATTTGGAAACTACGCTACGTCTTAGTTTTATGTATCACTTAAGAAATACTATATTTTTCTACTTTCTAAGATATCTGTACATATAATAAAAAAAGAGAACATTTAACGACCTTGTCAGAGATGTTTCAAGTCAAAGTAAAAGCATCTCCGAGCAGACTGTTTACATTAAAGGAACAGCTCTTAAACGGAGCTGTAACTGGGGGTGAGTGGCTCCACAAGGGCCAGGAACAGGGGGCGCATGGCACCTCTGTCTGTTGACACTACACGTGTGTTGTATTTAATTAGCTGTAATCCAATTGAGGGATACGACTTCCTGTTAAGAGAGGTGCAAAGGGTTGAAATAAACAGCTTACAAGACTATTAAACACTAAAGGTGCAGTCTGCAGCCTATAGGAGGACACACCCCTGACCTTACAGGCACATTAAGCATTAGTCTTCTCCTCAGGTGTGACCTGACCTCTGGGAGCGGCTGCATGTCTGCGCTGCCTAAGCCCTGTCTGATGTACGTTTCTCCTCCTTGTTAAAGCAGAGACGTGCAGAGAGTAGGAGAGAGAGGACATTGAAGATCAGAGTAAAGACATTTTTGGTTGTATTTTGTCGCTTTTATCGTAAAGTGTTGTTTTAAAGGTAGATGAAAAAGTGTTGCGAGCATGTGTTCCTCACTAGAAACGCAGCGCGCACACAAAACAGTGTTATTAGGTTATTATAACCGTGATCTCTTTCTCTCTGTCGTAAAACCAGCCATTAGCCAAAGGTGTCAGCTTGTAAAGACTCCCTCCAAAGCTCATCCAATCCGGCTGAAATCATCTTCCAAGCCCACTACCCTGCAGATAAATGAAATTCAATATATGCACGATTGAGAACAATTGGTCTGAAGGGAACAACAGTTGGTTGATGCAGAAGGCATTGGATTTTTTTGAGGAATAAATAAAGCTGAGTGGTCAAAAAAAAAAAAGACGACTGATTGGAACATGGCTGATAACCATGGCAACAGACTCCTTAGTAAACAGTTTATGGAAGCCCAGTAGGAAACCCGGCGGTTGGGTAAAGACAGCCTTGCGCTAATCAGTGCATACCAACACCTCCAGCGCCCAAACCTCCGTGAACGTCTCAGGAACAGATGTGTCAACTGTGCCGGCTCCTTCCCCATGCCGCTGCAGCGTCTCGGCCAATCGGAAGTGCGTTTCTCAAAGACAATACTTTAGTATAGAGTGGATGCATTTGTGCTGAGTGATGTACAGTATGGTTTAATGTATTCTGAAAAGTCTGCATCAAAAGTTACTCTCTGTTTGAGGAAACTAAAAAAGGGAAGTAGTTTTGTGTTTTGCAGCCAGGGAAGCAGATAAACTCTGCAAGTGATTCTAAACTGTTGTGCATTTGAGCGGACGCCACCTTGAGACAAAGTGGTCAAATTTGCATATCATTTCATACAAATTTACAGCGTGCTCTAGCAAAAATGTTGACGTCAAACTGCAGAAAAAACGTTAAGATATATCATTTAAATCCTGTAGAAAATTGCACATCAAGCTGCTTCTTTTGTGTCCGACTAATAGACGAGGATGAAATGGATAGGAAAAGAGGACATATACTAAAAACTGCAGGTTCAAATATCTTGACCCATGCGCCTATAGTGAGGAGCCATGTCGTTAAATATAATGTTGCGACTTGCTGCGCTGTGATCAATAAGCCAGCAGCACAGAGAACGAAGCAATCTTACACTGGGTGCACTACAAACGCAACTCATCTAATCATCTTCAAAGTTCTGCGGCCCGACACAAGCACAACCCTGAGACCAGCTCTGAATCAAAGACTCTCCAACGCAGGACCCATGCACGCGCACATATGCAAGTGTGCACACGCGCGCTCCTTCTAGAGCAACTTTTAGCCTCAATGCGGCCTCTTTTTCGTAACCGTAACGTATAATTCACCCCGATCATCTTTCAAAATAATCATCTGCAGGGAAAGAAGCAGAAGTTGGCGGTGAAGCGACACATCTGAGGTCAAGGGGAATCATCTTTCAGTCACTGCTCTGCACTGTGGGTGGTTGCCAAGCTGCGGCGCTGGATGCTGGATGGCGACGGTGGATGGGAAAAGGGAGAGGCGCGCGTGTGTGTGTGTGTGGGGGGCTGCCAGTGCAGATGCCCGCAGACAGACCGCCTTGCCTGAGAGACACGAGAGCTGCCGGAGCCTCAGACAGCTCTCTCCATCACCCCCTCCAACTCCCCCTCCCCTCCCGTTGCCATCTGTGAAGCACACACGCACACACACACACACACACGCACACACAGATATGAGGAAAGACGGCACCCACTAACTAAGAGGGCCCAGGGACACTTAGCCACGTTAGCAGCCTTCCCTGAGACCGCTGCGCCGGGTAACTGCTGACATGCTTTAAAAAGACTCAGAGAGAGAGAGTGAGAGTTGGTGAGGAGGGAAGAGGGCAGAGCTGCTGAGCCAGATGGTTGGGCTAAGCTAAGCTAAGCGCTAAGGAAGATTGAGATACCAGCCAGGTGAATCTTCCCCTCAATTTTTTTTTGACAGGTGGACGGAGAAGAGCCGTCTGGGTTGACAGCGCTGCCATGTTTTCAATAAGCAGTGCTGTGTGTGTGTGTGTGTTGTACCGTGTGGCGTGTGCAGCTGATGGTGCGACTGTTTTTGTGTGTGAATATGTATGTGTGTCTGCTATTGGGTTTCTGCGTGTCCATATGCGCAGTATGTGTCTGTGTATGGTCACATTGTGTTTATTTTTTAATGTGTGTGCGCGTGTGTGTGTGTCATGTTTCGTGGTGGTTCAGCCCTGCATTCGCATCAATTACAGTGGATGGTGTTGACAAGTGTAATGACAGAGTTAGGACCTCTAATAGGCCGGATCCTGCCAAGGAGAAGGAGCATAAGCTACTGTTTTCAGCACTCTTCACGTCTCCCCTCACATCTCTCTGTGTGCTATTCTTACTTCTCCCGCACGTCTCCTCCACTCTCAGCCTCTATTTTTTTCTCCTCTCTTTTCCTCTCCTCTGTCGTCTTGTGAAAAAGGTCAAGAGCAGTGAGTGCAGCAGAGAAAACGTCCTGATTGTGCTTAACTGAGAAACTTTTTCTTTTGTCTCTGCAGGAACGATCCCATTATTTCAATTTGCTCTCAAAGCTTTTGCCACTTTCTTTTTTTGTGCCCGTGAAGAGTTTGTTTTCTTCCATCTTCAAGGCTGAAAATAATGTTTTCTCTTTTCGGCTGACCGCCAGGGTCAGCCCTACAGATGGGTCTGTATGTGACTGACTGAGTGACTGAGTGATCGTACTTTCACAGCCATAGAGAAAGAGAGTTGCGACATCACAATGGCGGATCATGGAGCATATTGGACCTCCACTGACGCGACTCTCTGTCTACACGGCTCTGGATACTAATAGGTGAGTAGTAGGCGGGGATGCTCCTCCGCTGCTCGTCCGCTGTCCTCAACTATGTCGGCAGCACACACCTGCTTTCAAAAACGTTGTCATCGACCTCATAAGGACAGCCCTTGTAACACATTGCCCACAAAGGCGCACATTGACCTGATGCGGCCAGCCACATACGAGGTTTTGACCTAGTCTTGTTCTGATCCTGAATCCACCACGTAGACTCGTGCATGTGGTTGAAGAAGCACCGTGGATAAAGATCGAGAAGTTGGGTTTTTAATAATTTGACTTGATGTTTCACACCGACGTGGGATCTCTTTGATGGTGCCGATGGTGAAATGGAATTTGATTTGGTGAAAATATGAAATATTTCTGCACTTTGATATATAATTCAATCAAAGGAATACTTCAATGCAACTTTTACAGACCAAATAACAACATATAGTAAATATTCGTTAATATAAGCTGGCTTTTATCTCCATTTGCTGAGCATGGGACATCCAAGCGGAAGGTGCTGTAATCCTTGACCAGATTCAATATCTGAAAAGATTTCAGAGATTTAAAGCTAGACGCACTCTGCAATAAAGTAAAGTAAATCATGTCTACCATTATCATAATACATTTTTAATAAAGCCACACATTTCAATAGCTTGAGAGCCTATTAAATAGCCGAACGATTGGTAGCCACCGCATCGATCCGCAGTGCCAAGTCAAACCTGCCGTTAATAATTAATGCTTCGTCTGGGAGAGGCACATGCATTTCGTGATCACTCCGCTGAGCAGAGACAGTGCAGATTTGTTCATGGAGGATAAAAGTGCTCTTGCACAGATGAGCTGTGCAGACACACAAGCCCGCACACACATTCACGTGCACACAGTGGCACTGGCTCTAATCTGTAATGCATCCAATATGTGTATGAGTTATTGGCCGGCGCTCTGGGAGGCAAAGCTACATGGCAAACAGAAACCTGCACGCTACTCTCCATACATCTATCCAATCAGCATCTTGCCTGGCGCCTGTGCCAGCGGGGCCAATCAGATGCCCCAGATGCAGCCGGCCCACACCCCAACCCCCCCATACTGATACACACAAATATCTACAGTGTACACAAATGCACACACATGAATCCAGCTGTGATTTTTGGATATAATCCAAGTTGCCTGTCTGGTGTGGGATGATCTGTTATCATAAAAAAAGGGGAGCAGCATCTTAGAGATTATTGTTGCCCACACACAACAGAGAGCAGGAAACCACTGGAAAAAGGAGCGCAGGTCACTCTGCAAGACGGCAGAACAATAGACATGAAAGTGAGAATCAGAGAACAAGAGAGGGAGAGACAGAAAGAGAGGGAGAGAGGAAACGTGACTGAGAGCTACAGAATAGCAGGCACTCATTGAATTATTCTCACACACAGAGATTTGGCCCAGATCAGCCAGAGAGATAAAGGAAGAGGATTACACTGTGGCTGAAAGACTTGGAAGTATTCTGAGTATCTGCTGACTCTCTGCCACTTCTACAAAGTCACCTCTGACAATGGAGCAATCTGTTAGCACAGTGATACATCAAAAACGCACAAGCGCATGAGGGGAAGTACTGATAGTGGAGGTCATTAAATGTCGCAGATCAGAAATGAAGAGATGTGGGGTGGACTTAGCATGCCCATGATGTTGTCTGTTTAGACTCACCGCTGGTACAGACGCTCGGTTGGATGCTATCCAGAACTGCTCCTGTCAATCATCTCCAGTCAGAGCAAGGAGGCCGCAGGAAGACCATCAGTGTCTGTAAGGGTCAAAGACAAACAACATCAAAAGGACTAACATTAAAAGTGTGTCTTTGTTGTGCACAGCTTCGACCATCATTTAAAATAATGAATGAAAGTTTAAAACACAGCAACTTCGATATCACAAGTGTCACAGGGCAGAGTGACACACACAGGTGGAACCAGCCTGAAAAAATGGAGGGAAATCCTAAAAAGAGATACACACCAAATGTTGAACAGAAATGTTGCTAGCAATCCCTTAATTATGTAGAAAAATAGTATGTGCGATTTCAGTAGGTCAAAGTTCATCTAGTAGGCCTGTCTGTAAAGAGATTGTGGACAGTTTCACCTTTTTATTTAGCTTCCAGAAATGTTTGGCTAACCTAGCAAAGAGCTAAGAGCTTGTTCAAAACATGTTTATGAAACAGCTTGTGTGTCATGTGGTTAAGACAAACAAGATTTGTGGCCACAACTACAAAAATACAACTGAGGATTTATCAAACTTTCAACCTCCTGTGTTCGAATGTCTCCAGATACCGTGTGTTTGCTAATGGCTAATGATTGTGACAGTTTGAGGCCTGTTGACAACAGTGTTAGTCTTGTCTGTTGTGGATATGTCTGACAAATGTTAAACATTGATTGTTGGACATGAAACATAAAATAAATTTAGTTTTGTTTGTTTAACTGTCTTGTGTGATTGTTACCTCTCCTCTGCTGCACCTGAACATGCTGCTTTCAAACCAGGAAGTGCCAAACCAGACCCAGCCTATTTGGACTCCTTTTATGGGAGTGTTTGTGGGGGGACTGCACCAAATGTGGGGAGGCTGGAGGGGAGGTTAAAATGTGTTTTCATAAAATGTTTGATTATATGAGTACTTTTCAGACTGCTTTCACTTTTGAACATGTTTAGTGGTGGCTGTTACCATACCGTGTTTACCTAATGACAAACATAAATAACTGTTAGGTGTGATTTGTTAATAGGTACTTGTTTTTTCACCTAATTTAGGGGGCTTTTCTGTAAAGATCTTGGCTCTCTTGGAGTTGTGTCACTTGAAATAGATTATAGAAAAATTCTTGCAAAACCTCACCTCCTGACAGTGGCAATAAAAAAGGGAATAAATTATTGTGTCTGTAATATTGATAGAGGTTTGTAATTTGAAACTAGTTTCTGTTTTGGCTCATTGACTGTAGTTAGCTCTAAATGTCAGCATGATAACATCCTCAACTCAACTATGTCAGTGTTTAAAAATACACTCAAACCATAGTTTAGTGCCCATTAGTCCATCCATATTGGCAGGAGATTGCAACAAGAACATTTTTGGATTATAATTTGATTTCTCATTTGTCTCATTATACCTCAGTAAAACCTCAGACAGAGTCCCGGCCCACGATGAATATCTTTATAAAGCACTCTTGGCTGTAAGCAAGAAAGGCAACACACAGACGTGGCTGCAGACAAACCCAGCATCTAACGACAACTAGACTGCGATTGTCAACGAAATACACTGTATGGTGAGGCTGACCTTTTCCTTAAGATTACGTTTGGATCAATACATAAAATACTGGGAAAAATATACGAAGGGATGTAACTCACTGTCTGGTTAATTGTAAGTCTAACCCGTACTAATGTGTACAAATGTGTAGCTCATCAACTGCTGTTCTTTTTTTACTTCTTTTTCTTTCTTTTTCTTTTATCTTTAACCCGAAAACATTAATAAAAAGGAAGTTTAAAAAACCCCAACCCTGGTTTAGTAAGTCGGCACGCTAACGTTTGCTTATTAGCTTATTAGCTATTTGTCTTATAAGACTTACAGACTGAGAGCTCTGAATAAAAGTCAGAGGGGCATTAATATGCTTTCCTTGAAAACATTGTGTACACATAATCTTCTTTAGCATATATTTGGCATCCATCTGATGGTTGGTGTTTGTGCTGCATTGCTAGTGTGGTTGAAATTGTTCTGTAAAATGTGAATATGTTAGATATGTGTCGGTCAGAGGCTGCACCTGTCGGCAAATCAATCTTAATGTCACAGTTCATGCACTTCAAAGGGAATAATAAATAATATCCTGATGAATGAGGAGTGAGGGAAGGTTTGCATCTTCCCAGATCTTGCGCTGGCAGTGAGAGTTGTGTGCTTTCACTTCCTGTAGCAGGTGGATGTCGGCGGTGCTGCTTTCTGATGACCTTAAATAGCTTATTGATTTCTGTGAAAGCAGAAACGGACAGACTGCAGATTTTTTTTTCTCTCCCCGCTCCTTTTGTGTTTTTTTTTCCTCTTCCAAGCCATTGGAATTATCAGGGTCAGGTTTATTGTGGTATAAAAAATACTTGTTTACTCACTCTGCCTTCTGCTGGAAATAAAAACAAGGACATACACACGCCTTGCTACGCTGTGCATGTGTGTGTGTGTGTGTGTTTAAGGGCAGCCGTGGAGTTACTTATCCAAAAGGGTCAAAGACATAATAGGTTGTAATCTCCTTGCGGACAACCTTCTCACCTAACAACACAGCGACATCTAACAAAGACCCCGGCCTGCGCCCTCAGCTGTCGCTTCCCCTCCTCGGCTTCCAGCAGCAGACCTTAGACGACTGGTCCATTGTCGCTCTGCCTATCGACTTGTTAGATGAATTCAAATTTCACATGTCAATTAAATGAGTGTTGCCCTGGTGATTAGCAGATCCCACTAATTGACGCTCCCTCCCTCCTCCTCTTTCCTCCACTTCTTTTTTTTTTGCCTCCTTCCCCTCCTCCTTTAGCTCTTCTGCCATTTTCCACGTGAAGGAGCAGGGAAGGGGGCTTTGTGCCGCCGGGGCCCATGCCCCACGTCAAAAATGGCTCCTCAGCCTATTCGCTCCTCCCTGTTCCGCTTTCTCGAACCCGCGGTACGCGGAAGAGATGGACATTGCGGGTGTGTTGGTTTGCACATATAGATGAAAGCGTGTAAAAACGTATATATAGGGTTGAGTGTATATGCATTTCATCCTGTTTAAGGCCAAAGCAGCAGGATGCTGGACAGGAAACATCCAGCGCTACAATCCCATGTGGTCCCTGTGACACACACACTTCCACACGTGCACCCTGGCAGATAATTACCCCAACAGCCTCTGGAGAGCAGAACGCCCATGCGGGCCCCATAACCACTTTAGACAAGGGCCATGGCACACCCAAGACCCTCCGTCTTTGTCTATCTCCCAAGCCATGTGTTTGTTTTGCTTGACTCGATGAACTTGATCTGAGAATCTTCACAGCGTTTTGTTCCGCGCGCATCCCAGCGGCGTTGAAGAACCACGCTATGGAAATGAGGTATTTAAAGCCTGCCACTCTTAAATTTATCACATTTTTCTAAATATGAAATTTAGCCTCTTTTTTTTTTTCTTTTTTTTTTCTCAGGTGCAACTCTCTTGAGTTGTCAGCTCCAAGAACGTTTCATACCTCCAGAGAGCACAAATTCACACTTCACCAGAGTAGGTGTAAGAAATATCATAATGGTGTAAGTTAAGTAGAAGTATGCATCATCCAATGCACAACATTTTCCTTAAAAAGACATTATTTAATAATATTTCCACACTTCACTACTTGGGAATGTTTCAATGCTACATCCAGTAAACTCTTAAGATCATGTTCGAGTAGTTGTTTGCCTCCAGCTTGGCATGCTCGAGCTCTTGGAGTACAAAATCCTTATGAAATTCTTGCATATTTAGTGAGTCATCCCTTTCATTTCCAACCTAAGTAGTTACTGCAGGTGTTGGATGAATGCATTGAAGTAAAAAACTGGGCTAGTTCCCGCATGCACATCAATACACCCACGCACATATGCCCTGCTCTGATCACTTTGACAAGTGTGTCATGTTGGCGCTATCCGAGAGCTCGACAATATTGGGATTTTGAAACCCTTGAAAGCAAGCACGGCGGAAAAGTCTCCTCCAGTCTTAAGCAGGGCTCTAATCATCCCTCATCACAATTAAACACGGCAGACAGCAGCTCCAAACACGGGGTGACATCTTAAAAGTGTGTGAATGGTAGCGGCCCCCCCCTCCCTCCCCATCACCTAATGTTCAACACTAACCAAGCATCACACAGACCTACATTCACAGCTACAATACAAAACAGTGCAGCGGGCCAGTGCGGTCCAGACGGTTTCGTTTGCACTTTATCAGACCTCACAAAACACAGCAACGCCTCATTGAGCCACAATTTGCTGCTAGTTTCCTACAAGAAGCAAAACAAAGAATGGGGCGGCCTGGTCTTCCTTTTTGTGCCAAAGCAGCGGACCAGAGAGAACACACACACACACACACGCATATATACACACACAGCCAGAGCAGGGGAAGTACAGACAGAGGGAGGAAAAAGTGAGAGCGGCAGAACAACAGACTCCAGAGCATGTCTGCCACATCCTTCAAAGCACAATGGTAATCTGCTGCACAACTACGGACAAAACTTTTGTAAATGAGAAGTATGCGTGGAGTAGGATATAAATACACACTGTATAATGTATCTGCAGCAACTTCAACCTCTTACGTCAGCTCGTACAACAACTAAAGGAGAGAACAATGGCTTGTCCTCATGACTGGGTCACGGACATGGTAGCGTTTAAAAAGCGCTTGGGGATAAAATACTTCTGCTGGGACAATTGCTCTCCTTTCCCCCTCCTCCCTCTGCTCCCCCCCGTCTTCCTCTCTTCCTCTCCCGTTGTCTCCCTCGCTCTTCCCCTCTCGTTTTACTACCACAATAATTCCTGAGTGAGTAAGCGAGTGTGTTTTGTGTGCGTGAGCCAGTCAAGGCTGAAGTCCTGTTTGTGCATTTGGGTAGTCATGCGAGAGCGCGTGTGAATGAGCGTGTTGCTCGGGTGTGCAGAGGGAGACAGAAGTCTCGCAAAAGGGGAGAGGAGGCTTGCTAACAGTCAGGCCATCAAAGAGACAGACACTACAACAGTTAGGGAGTTTGGTTGTGTCTGGGCCTGCACACACAACACAAAGATGTTAAGGGAAACCTTGCAACCGCTGGGGCTATCTTTGAAATGAGGCTAATGCAAATGACACAATAGTGTCTGAAGGATAAAGGCACTACATAAAGCAATCTAAACAAACAAAGACAGCTGCTTTACAATGCATACATAAGAGCAGATTCATTAGCATAAAAAGCTAAGATCAAACAGCTTTCTCAAGTTCGGTACGTAGCCTCCTCCTCAAAGAATTCCTTATCAGACAGTCAAGTGCATCCCCCTCCCCTCCTCTCTACCCACATGATGTGCTCGTGCAAGAAAAGTGTCCATCGCTCCCTCCCTTTCCCACCTTACCCCTCCCAAACTCTGCTATATTGTCTTCTCCCAGCCGACAGCTGTTGGTGCTGCTACAGGATGGGTGTGTGTTGTTTTGTCTGCCTGTGTGTGGATAAATAAATGATGAGACTGCTGGATCTCTGGGACAGGGCTGAGGAAGGCCATTGGTCGAGCCAGGAGCAGCTTTCCCATCCTGTCTGCGAGGCTGGAGAGAAAGAAAAAAAAAAAGGGCCCGAGATGACCGCTAATTGAAAGTGGCGAGGTGATCTGATGACACTGCGGGGATACTCTGGTTTGTCACAACGTGTAAAGGCCCTTGAATTTCAGGGGTGGCTGCCTTCAAGGAGGAGTTAATCAATGCACAGCTTAACGCAGACGACTCAGGACAGGGCGCAGTTGCCGGTCTCGGGGTAACTGAGGTTAAAACCAAAGAGACATTCCAGGAAAACGCTTCCTTCCTCCACGCTGACTTTGAAGCCGTTACAACTGTACCTCCAGCAATACATCACACATGAAACTGTACTTGTGTTTTATGTCAACACTGTCATCTGGAGCAGGCAGGCTCCTGATTTTGGAGTCTTACCTCAGACATGGCTGGATAGCAGGCAGCAGCACACTCTGCAGACAGGCATGATAGAGAGTCTGTGAAAGAGAAGATAAAAATGCATAAGCTCACAGCATCAATCATGGTCAGAGTATAGTGATTCCATACGCAATCGATTTCCACGGTGCCTTCACTCCCTACAGCACATATGATACGACTCCCCGACGACTTTCTTCACACTAAAGACGACATTTGATACGGAGCACGGGGAAAGAAGATGTGTGTCCCTAAACATGTCATATGTTCTCTTCTAAAGCGAGGGGCATCAAACATAATACACCTCTCATGTCTACACCTCTCTCTCTCTCTTACTATTTCGCTCGCTCACACACACACACACACACACATTAAAAGCCACCCTGCACTCACTTGTAAAGTTGGGATTTACACTTGTGTACTAAAAACAGCTTGAGACAAACAAACACATTAAAATCACAAATGCTGAGGTCTCAAAGTGTGCCAGCAGTTTGGGCTAATTTAATCAGGCGTATGTACCGTAATAGACGGGCAAATTATTTGTGCGCACCCAACATTTCTTTCACATAACACACTTATTTGAAAAGCTGACTCCAAGTCCTATCATACATGAAACCTGGTCTCATGCATGCTCCCAGACCCCCTTTGGTGCGTCTTTAAGTAACATTAAGACCTTTAGAAACCAATTTACATTGTAAACACGCCATGCAAATCTTGTTTACTGTGTTGGGGGGGTCTGCAAGCGCAGTGGTTGGTTGCAGGAGATCTCCCCGGACCACCACACACACACATAAACACACACAGTGCTCATCCTGCACCCACCGACTGCATGCGCCCCCCGGGGAGAGCGCCCACCTCCTGACCCCCTCCAGCAGCGGGGTCAAAGGGAATTTAACACAAGGGTCCCACATTCCTCAAAGGTGATAATTGATGTAGCTGCTGGCAGGGGGTCACCAGGCGCAGGGTAAACAAGCAGTGACTCTCTACGAACCCCCCCTTCCCTTCCCACCCTGCTAAACAGTACGCGTGGCTGTGACCTGAGTAAATTACAGCATCGAAACCTGGTGTGACAGCGCGTCACCCATCACAGCAAACTGGGTCTGTTTGGTGTCTGAGCACCCAGGTGTTTCAGTTAACTGTTACTGAACCATCAGCCAGACAAGCCAATTCACACATACTGTCAAATACAAGCTAGAGGCTAAAGGCTAGCTGCGATAGCTAAGTGGATGATTCATTCAGAACAAACAGCTCATAACATAAAAAGTCTGCACAGTCTAATCACACCTGTCCGTCTTCTGTGTAACAACCAGGGAGCAGGTAAGGAGAGACTGATTCATACTTTGTGCTATAGACTCTGGGATTGTTTCTCACTCCGACCCTCTGCTGAATTTGGCCTTGAACTCATCACAACATCCAAAGAGAAACTATTCAGTAAAACAGAAGCCTTCTGCTAATTCAAATTGCTTTGGCACAAAAATGATAAAGAATAAGGAGGATGAATGTTTTTATTTATGTTTTTAAAAAATCTAATTAAAGGACCAAAACAAAGAAGGAACGTCTGTGTAACCAAAGCAAGTTATTCCATTGCACAGCAGCTATTAAAAAGTGTTTGCAGGGACTCATGTCACATGATCACACTGAACATGGGCACTATTGTTGAATTTTGATACCTTATTCACCATATTGTTGCTATAAATATTCAGATGCACCAAATGTAGCTGAAAATAGTCCCCAACAAATGCACAATTTACTCCTCTTTGAGTAACATTTAATGCAACTCAAACATCTTTCCCACCGAAATTAGCGCGTTGAAGCAGGTTTTTTAGACCCGGGAAGACCCACTTACAGATGTCGATTGTCTCTTTTCCCATTGCCAGTGAAGTATACTCCTGTCTGTCTCTTTTCTGCTGTGTCACCGTCTGACGTCACAAACGTGCTGGAAACAGGGTTAGTAAACAGTGAAGATGTTACGGTGGTTAGGTCTTTATTGTATCTATTACTCATTCAGTCTGTTAATCATACTCGGCGCCGACAAATTTGGAACGATGTTCGAGCGCTGCTCGGACAGAGAAGGGCGTTTGTGTTTTCATGGTGTTCGTTGACATAAAGAAAAATACCGCTTTTAAAATGTTGTCTCCACTCCCTCTTCCCCTGCAGACATTATCCACTGTCCTCTCTCTCTCAATAAAGGCCAAAATAAATTAAAACTATGTTGAAAACGTGAAACTTTGTAGTAACAAGGTTTAATCAAAAATACTTTTCTATGATAACACAAAGAACATCCATGAAAACATGTGAAAACATATTAACTTGAAGTACTTTAAAAGAGACGGTATATGTGCCGGTGTCCCGTGTGTTGTTAGTGGTGGTTCGTTTAGATAAGGGGGGGCTTGGCAGTGCCGTTATTTCCTGGTCTCTGAGCCACATGTGGTTCCCCCCCAGCCACACACTGAGGCTTAGGGAGGTTATAAAAGCCGAGGGGGTGATTAAGAAGGAATAATGGCCTCCACAAAACTAGGAATGTGTTTAACTATTACAGCGGCTCCGGAATGGTTCCGAATCGGACTGCCGTCATTAATATCAGGAATTTTTTGCTGCTTTTGAGCTGGAAGAGGTTTTTTAACATGACTTTCAAAGGAACTCGTTCTGGGAAAACATGAGAAGCCCAGACAGGATGTGCTGTAGGTTTATGATTTATGTCCGAGCTTGACCCGGGAGGATTTAGGGTGGGTGTATCTCGAGCTGTGCCGACCTAACCCACCAGTTCTGCATTGTTGGAGTTTGGTGGATCCTTCTTAATCCTGGATTAGAAAAGTCAAATATACAAACACCTTCACCTCTGCTCTCTTTTTCACACACAGACACGCGAAGAAGAGGGAGCGGCAGAAAGAGTTACCGTTGGCTACTGCCTGCCTGCTAAGCATGCCCAAACCCCCAAACCCCATCACTTTCCTCATTACAGGAGCTTCATGGCTTTTTAGGGCTCTGTGCTTTATCTGGGATTTCACATTTCCCAGCCTGCCACTTGACATGGCTCACCCAGCTGCCAGCAATCAAGTAGCAGAGGGCAGCAGTTGGGCCGGCTGAGTCTCCAGGCTGCACCTTGATTTGAGAATTGCACATCACAGCCACTGGCCCCGCTAAGCTTCGGTAATTACAGGCCACACATCCCCATCGTGCCTCCAACCCTATTTCTACTCCACATCGTACACTGACCTGGCATAATGGGTGGAGGGGAAGGAGGCGGGTGCGCACAGAGAGATAGAGATGGTCACGGGTCAGGGGTGGATTCTAAGGATGTGGATCTGTGCTTCAAAAGGCATAAAGTGTGTGACAGTGTTGGAAAGGGAAGTGAGAATATGCTCCACTTATGCTGTCAATCTTAGTTTGATGCATGTATGGAGCATCCTTGTATGTGTTTTTATGCTCCCGCTACAGTACACGCATTGTAAGTGTGTGTGCCTAATTGAGAGGTAAGCAAAAAAGTTGCCTTTAAAGTTGCCAATAAATATCCTGCCAGTAATGCTAAACACCTGCCCGTAAAGCCCAGAGGAATGCTAAATGAAACCAAGTTGCAGAGCCTGTCTCCTGTCTGGGGTCTCAAGTCAAGACAGCAGGATTTGTAATGGCTGTATCCTGGATTATTGAGTTCAAGCAGAAAAGCCAGGAAGCAAGAAAAAAAAAAAATCACGACACGGTCGGCCAACACTGCTTTTCCTCCCTCTAACGGCCGGCACGGCGACTCACGTGTGTCCCCCTTTTTTTTCGCAGTGCAGATTGTCCCTGGATGTAATTGCACAGAAGAATCAATGCTGCAACTTTTGGCATCAAAAACTTGTCAAAACACATCATGGCAGGATTTTCTTTTACCACCACTGTTACACTTGGGTGATCAAAGCTCTTCATGGTTGGTGTCGTATAATAATAGTGGACACATGGATGTTTAAACAAAAAAATGTCCCCGGCGTTCTTTGTGGAAGTGTGAGCCAGACAAAGTAAGACAGATGATTACGGCAACTCAAAACATGCCCCCCCCCTCCCGCGCCTCGTTCTTCTCGCCCCTGGGTCACACACACATAAAACCGCACATGCCTTTCCACGCACAAGGATAACCGTGCACACATGCCCGTACATTCACAGAGATACAGTGTCAGGGGCAGGAAGAGCCTCCAGGGGTGAGAGAGAACATCTGACCCCAGAAGCCACAGACGCTGTCGTTTGGCCTCATCTCTGGTTTCGATTCCCTAAACTCCTGACGCCTTCCTCTCACTGCACCTGTCAAGCGCCAATAGACCCCCCGCCCAGACCCTTTCACCACAGAGAATATATGGTCCAGTCTAGCTAATTGCCCCTGGCCTTACACTGGTCCCTAACGCCACTACGGAACGGGGGCACATAGCTGCTGCATGTGGCCACCCTGAGGTCCTCTCTCTCTCTCTGGTGCCCCTCCATTCCTCCGGACAGACCACGATAAGGCTGACAGAGCAGGAGCGTATACAGGCCGCCCCATTCAACCCAGAGATTAAGCACTGCTGTCTACACGCAACCATGAATAATGAAGCTATCACCCCAGACAGGCAGGCAACAGCAGTGTGAGTTATATACACCAGTAATCCCATAGGCTGCTGCACATGTGCATACAGTGGCAGCACCACTGTATAGCTCATGCATTATTTCACACTGCAGAAGACTCACTTAGAGCCAATTAAACATCTTCCTCCAGACTCAGTGTAATGTTGCGCTTTACTGTTATCTCACAATAGGACAACTGAGTGAAGTGAAAAGCAGAGGGGCCCAGGTGTAAGAGGTGTAACACGGCCCCACTACACGCTCATTTTCCACAAGTGCCTTCGGAGACGGCTGCAAGTTAGCGTGTGCTGTACGCCCACTGCCTGCAGCAACAACATGTGCACGCAATGAAATGTAGCATTAGTGCATTGAAATACGCTGACACAATACATCTTGTATCAATATACAAATGTGTGTGTTATATTTAAGCTAATTGTCCTTACTTAGGAATGACTACAAGGGGAAATCTGTGAGTGTGATAGCCGTAACCTGGAGGTAGCAGTGTTATTACTTTGACTGAATTGATTGTACGGTACAGTTGAAGACGTGTCCGTATAATATCATAAATAATTATTACCTGTAAGGCAAACTATGGCCTCTCCACCTCATGCAAGACTAAGTGCTGACAGTCAGGACCGCAGGTGGTGAGCTGATGCAAGCAGCCTGTTCATCATCTTCAAAAATAATGTCCATCTGTCCATCTCTCTATGACAGGCACTGCGGTGAGACATCTAACCTGGAGTTACCTAATAGAGACTTTAAAGATAATGTTGCAAGTTCAGTGTTCATTTATTTCAGTCATTTATTAAAATGTTTTATGTTTATAAAGACTTAAAGAGAGAAACATGTGGATCAATATTATCTTAATGTAATTAATATTGCAATTTAGTGGCACACACCTCGTGTTAACATTTTCCTACTCTTGAATAGTAGAACTAAACCCTGCCTCACACTGCCTGCTACACAGCAGTAGGCTGTACCTGACGTGCGGGTGGATAATAGCAGACACCACGTGACTGCAGCACTTTCAGTCTGGACGCACGGCAGGGTCTGTCAGAGCTTCCCTGGTGAGGACGACACACACACGCACTGGACGGATAAAAATAGACGCCATTCATGTGCTGAGAGGACGATTACAAAGCAACAGAACGCAAATGCAACTTGGTAAACTTCAACACAGTCGCTTAATTTTATTAGTGTTGTCATTACAAATCGGTCTTTATTTAATCTGCCCAGTTTATTGGATCAAAATGCGCAAAAGCGCACATATAAACCGCGCGCGGATTTCACTCCTCCCTCCTGCTATTCCAGTCAAAACAGTGGTGTTGTCTGCTCCATCGCACCACACACCTCACTCCCGTCTCTAAAGAGCGACACCGAGACTACTCGTTAATTCTCACAATAAGTCTTATCGCCTCTGCTCTCGCTGCGTCACAGACTTCAGACAGGGCAAAGTATGGCACCATGTCTGAACTTGCATGAATGAAAGTGACGGAATTTAAGCACCCAGTCAGCAGGCGACTCACTCAGCCTCCAGTGCGTCTGTCTGGCTCGCCTGTGTGGCGCTCTCTCCTGCATCCTTCAATGAGCATCACTTTGGAGAGCCGGTACAAGGCATCCTTCTTTACAAACACCGGTCCTGGACATCCTAGACAGCCCGTCCTGCGACATATTTTTAGTTTGGACCCGTTGATGTCACTTCCTGCTTGGGTAATAGCCTGTTAAAATGAGCACAAGGATGTGGAGGGGTGTTCAGGGAGCCGTCAGAGGGGAATTGTCGAGGGTCACACGGAAGGCAAGTTCACAAGGTCACGCAGAGGCGAAATTTCCAGACGAAGACAAGAAAAGCGCGTTCGTCTTTAAAATGACAGCCATCATCCCATCTGGTTCACTCCAACTGTGCCCTATACTTTTATATAACCAGTCACATCCACATCATCCTACCCCCCTGTGATGCGCCGGCGAGTTTCATTTCCTGCTACGCTGTGCGCATTTACGGTCACGATTATGCAATGATGAAGGCGGCATCATCATTTTGGCTGTTTTCACTATGCATCACAACATTTCAGAATATGATCAAGCACATAAAGCAACATAAAAGCTTTAGATGATCACAAAGTCCCGGGACACCTGTTGATGCCAAATTAAAAATAATGTCAACACAGAATCCTGCTTCTAAAATCCGGTTTATTGTTATTATTCTGTTTAAAATGAGGTCACGGACGATTTATTTATGTCCTGCCTCACTCCTGTGTCTTAGCATCAAACCATTTATTGCTATATGAAAGGTGCATAACATATATTAAAGATAACTTGACCCATATTTCTGTTTTCACAGCCTGTGTGACACTGATTTCTTTTGTGTGAGCACACTGAGGTGATATGCATGATGGGTAATGGAGGCCAGTCAGTCTTATAGTCATCTCCTGCTAAGAGCACTATCCTCTTTCCTCGCCCAGGTCTCTCCTCTTTACCTTTGAACCCTGGGCCCAGCAGCCCATCTCTGATCTACAGAGGGTCTCCTCTTACCCCCGTCCCCCCTCGCAGGCCCCTGTGATAGATGACCATCAGCATGCCAATACTGCACAATATTTCAATTTCCTGCCCAGTAAGAGGAATTTAAGGGAGTTGAGTGAAGTTCAGAGGCACAGTGTGGTGCCTGCAGCTCACAACCAGCCCCGAGATCCAAACATTCAGCTGAGAACATTCCAGAAACCAGGTCCTCTCTGTGTCAACAAAACAACCCCTGCCGCCATCGTCCTGCCTGACAGACAGCAGCGATCTGACCCCACAGCCTCAGAGAGAGCAACGTTACTAGGATAAGAGATTGTTTGATTCAAAGGTGAATATTCGGGCTGCAGGGTTGAGCTGATGTTGGCCTGTTGGGTTACTCTCTCAATAAGGAAACATTGTAAATAAAAAGTGTTTTTGCATTATGGTGATTTTAAAGCTACTAAATATTTAAACTAAATATTTTAGCAATCACTGACTTCATTTCAGTTCAATTCATTTTGACAATATAAGTTAAAGAAATTACAGACAGGAGTTAGCAGTGGTTGATTAGGAAATTCATTTTTGCCTCAAAATAAAAGGCATTGGCCTGTTTTTTTTTTTAACCACATCTAATGGCCATTTTTGTGTCAAATAATACTTGCAATGTTTTAATATGTTTTATTTTGTTTCATATTCAATGCTGCAGTTTCAACTCTTAAGCCCCTGGACTCTGTATGTCAGAGTGCCCTAAGATTCATAACTTGTTATTAGGGATGTACGATATTATCGGCACGTTATTGGTATCTGCAGATTATAGCTTGAAAATGACATATTGGCCAATATGTCATTTTTCTGCTGATATTTTCCGCCGATAAAGCAACGCTTTAATTCTGCCTAAATGCTCGATGATTCCCTAAAAAAAGCTTGACGTAATGCTACGACATTAACTCGGCATTAGTGTGCGCGCACACTGCCTGCACTGCGCCTCCTCTTTCAAAAGGGAAGAAGGTTGCGAGATGTCTGCGGTACGGCAGTTTTTCAAAGTTTCCGAAACATAGCATAGTTGATTTCATTTTATGTATTTGTTCTGTGCAGTAGGTAAAATGTGCCCTAGTTGTGGCTGTTGTCAGGATTGTCTCAGAGAGAACATCAGCCAAGCCTGTTGTATGAATATTACAGTTTTATTTAAAAGAAAATGTTACATACAAACAAATATGGCATTTTGTACATAACCTAAGTTTAAGTACTTTTCTTATATTGCCCAGTGAATGTGTACATTTTAAAAAACACTGTATTATGTTGTTTCTGCATCTGCCAGTGGGCCACTGCAATAAGAGTGGGCATGATATCAATTCCACTAAGGGAAAAAACGTGCCTAATATATCGGTATCGAAAATCGGCAATCGGCAAAAAGGGTTGGGAAATATCGGTATATCGCTTATCGGCAAAAATCCCAATATCGTGCATCCCCACTCGTCATAGATATGGACCTCACTATTGTGTCCTTTAGGTTGGTCGGCCTGCTCTTGCAGAATGGCGCAATGATCACTGGTATTTATACATTTTAAAGACCCTAACGGGTAAGCTACCTCCTTACATCACAAACTTATTGGGTTGGAATGACTCGTTCTGATTGGCTAGTTCTTAATGTCCCTCGAGCTGCACTGAACTTCAGTTGATGCCCCTTGCTCATGGACGCCCTTCAACACACTCTAAAGATTAAAGTTCTTCCCTCTCTTGCAGAGTTTAGTTTGATTTCTAGTCACTGTGTGTCAAATTGTAACATTTTAATTCACATTTATTGATTTATTGTATCTGTGATTGATGATACTGTATGTATTAGTTCTTTTTGTTGTTTAAATGTGTCTGTAATCTCGACGGCATTGGAAATGAGGGAAACCTCACTGTCCTTTTGAGAATAAATAAAGGTTTGAAATGACATTTTATCTCCTCCCTTTTTCATTAACTGTAACAATATTCTGAAAGGATGTGAAGAACATTCACACCCTGTTTTAAAAACCCAACCATAATGAAGCTGTCTTTGACTTCCTTATGTGGATTAGTTATATTTAAATGCCACGGTGGTTCAAACAAACAGGATTATGTACATTGTATAAATGTGAGTAAGGCGGGCAGATATCCAGTGTGTGTAGGACTGTGCATCAGTATACATCCATGTGTGTGTAGTATTCCCTGATAGGAAGATGCTCTCATGTGGCTCTGCTGTAAAGATCTGTGATTGGCTGGATGTGTCTGAGGGCTATGGCAAACAGGAGGAGAGACTGCGAGGCAGGCAGTGCGACCTAGTGGCGGAAGAGGGGTGTGTGTGGTGCAAAGGGGAGTGCACTACGGATCACAGACACACTCATAAAACACACACTCTCTATCTCGCTCATAGACACAAACCCACTTGTTTTGTTAATTCGCTGTGTAGTAATTTATCTCCGTGAAACACATGCTCTTAACCTCTAACCCGTGTATTTGATCTAATGTCCTCAATACCCCATATAGTGTTCTCGGTTTAAAAATAACAGATAATTCCCTGCAACCCACCCACATACATGACTCAAAGCTCTCCAACCAGGTTTGTACGCATTTGTTATGTCAGCCCCCTCCACCTTAACCCCACTTCTGTCCTCCCGCAGCCAATCCGTGCTCCTCAACCAAATGGCACTGATGGCAACTTCAAAGTCAGGAAATCCGTGACTACCCAACCTCTAAAAAAAGAACATGCCTTTGCCTCTGATATTGACTATTAGGGGAGTGCAGCCAGGCCAGCTGATTGAGCCGTAGTGTCCATCTTTTTCCAATCAACCAAATGAAACTTAGCCCGGCTGTTTTTAGAGATGCGCGGCCCTCGGATCACAATTTACCCCCCCTTCTCCCCTCCTGCCCCCAAAAACGGCAGATTACCCCACCCATCCAGATGTGTTTTTTGCGAGATGTGAGATTGAGGGGGCAGAAGGAGGAGCTTTGATAAGGAGGGGGCTGGGTATAGTTTGGTGGGTGGAGCAGGTCACCAATTTTGGGAGAAAAAGGCGTACAGTGTGGACAAGTAAAGTCCCACACGCAGGATTTAGCAGGGGCCCGGCTCCACCAGAGCCACGGCCCATTTTTTCCTTCAAGGGGATTAATAATGAATTAAGGCACTCCCACCCCCCTTCAAAAAAGATATTCATGCATGCTAATGCATCCATTATTTATAGTGTGCATAGAGGCTGGCTAGTGGTGGCCACATGCAAGTGGGAGGGATGTAAGGATGAAGTGCGGAGGTGGGGGTCTCTTCCCCCCGAATGAAGCTCCGAGGCTCTGGAAGCAACATCCGCCCATTGTGGCTGGAGCTGGAGCTGGGTGGGGATGGGATGGGGACTGGGTATGGACAAGTAGGAGGAGGTGGGGGGATGAGGGGGCCTCGCTGCCAGACAGGCAGCTCGTGCATAGGCAGAGGGGCCGCCAAGTGTTGTGGGGGGAGGGGTGGATTAAACAAATAAATACATGATAAGAAATAATCATGCCAGAGAGGGAGGGAGGGCGCGATGGAGACAAAGAGGCTAAGAGGGACGAGGCGGGGAGGTTAGTTAAGTCAGACGGGATTTACTGTCTGGACGGAGCCACTCCTGATCGAAAGATTGACGTGGAAGACGTGGCAACTTTTGTGGGCTTTGACTGTTTGGTTATTTGGTTCCTGCAGAAGATGCTCTTATTTTCTACTTTGACAGGATCTCAGGAGCTGGAATAAACTGTGATTGAGCTCTTCTTGTAACATCAATGCCAGGTCTGGCACATAATATTAGAAAGCAGTGGGTGATAATTTAATAAAAGCCTTACAGAAGTTGATGCAGTGAAATCCAAAGTTCAATTGTGCAAATGAGAAAAAGTGTGAAGGTGAGAGATGGAGGCAGAGTGAGAAGAAGCTGCGCTCTTCTCATGCGCGCAGCATGCCAGGTATGTGGTGATGCGGTGAAGAAAGGAGCAGGCCCTGCAGAGTGATAAGATAAAGCCAGATGAGCTTTCTACCCCTACTGATCCCCATATTAGCATAGATACAGACATCAGCATGGCAGGGAGCTGGTGTTGTGGAGGTGACACCAGGGCCAACACGACACCCCAGCCTCATCTCCATAGATATCACCGGGGCCACGCAGGTAAATCATACATCAGGCTTATCTGAGATACCTCTGTAGTGCGTGACATTCTGCCAGCAAGCTGCCACCTTAAGTTCCAGTAATCCTTGTAAGCGATTCATTCCTAATACTGCTTCGGTTGTCCCCTAAACGCGGAAATGAAAAAGAACTACAAAAGTGTGTGCTGTCAGGGTGATTGTTTTTAGGTTGCACAGTCTGCATGATGGCGGCTTCCACAAACTGCATGACTGATAATCCCAGAGAGGCTACTTACAGTTCAGTGTTACATCCGTGCTTCTTGCGTGCATGGATTCACATCTGTTCAAGATGTGGCGATATCTGGGGTAAGAGGTTATCAGTGTGGCTTTACAAAACCTGCTTCAATAGGATTGCCCTCCCTTTTTAAAGCGTTGGCTTGGCATTATACTCATGACATGCTAATGAAGTAAATCCCTTGTATGAAGGACTGCTTGTACCGCAAATGGATTAAATATTGTTACATGAACTGTCTGATTCAGGAACAATGCAGGTAACAGTAAGACGTCCATTAATTGCACACATGCAACATGTTCCTGAACAAGCAGCACCGGAGGCAAGACCTCCCAGAAGTGACAATCTGCATTGTGCAAACATTGCAACCTTTGTTCCCCCAACAAACACAAGGTGAGGCCCTTAAGTGTGTTTTTAATACCGAAACCTCAACCACACACCGGAAAATCCATAAACATTGGAATGATGTCAAAACAACATTGTGAGGTTTGACGGTTTTAATTTTCCACTGCTCAAAGTAAAAAACGGCTCCTGCAACATTTCCTGCACCCCCGGTGATTTTTATGACAAATACAACAGCAGCTTAATTATACATGCGACCACCGCCATAAAAGCAGAACCATTAACTACCATCTTGTTAACACAGAGGACCTGCCACGAAAGTGCTGGAGTCGCATTTTAAAATCTTTTCACTCAGCGCCTGTCTTGTTGTGGCAGATTGGCACCATGTAGAGGAAATATAAAAATGAACGTGGCAGTGCGTACACTCCTCGTGCATGGGGGTGTGGATTGAAACAACACGACGGTGACCACTGGAGGTTATTTTGATGACCTATTATTCATGTGCATGATTAAAAATACAGCTGAGCATCATGCAGAAAAAACTAGATAATTTCCCTGACTTTAAGTTCATCCCACAGCTGCATGCAAGCCGGAAGAACGGTGTAACCTGGCGTCCATGACCTTCCCCAGCGTGTCCGAGGAGAACGCTTTGGAGTCTCCAAATAAGAATGAACTTGCAACCTCTTCCTGTAGAGGCTTTGGTTCTGTTTCAAAGGCTTCCTGGTTTTACGTTACTGGCCAAACACGCCCCAGCTGTACACAAAGTGGTCACTTTCAATGAGACCCTATGGAGGCACAGGGAGATCAGACGCCCCTTGACGTAACCAAACATCCCAGTTGAAAGCAAAGGCAACAGAGGGGACGCCACTGATGTTATTGCTTGCTTAAACAGGTCAGCGTTCACTCATGGCAAGTGTGATATTACAGAAAGTAATATGGCACTTGTGCGCAACGGTTCAAGCCCGGAGGCCTCTACAAAGAGAATTCAAAGTTGGGACTGTCATAAAGCAAAGCGGTAATCTGAATATTTCATAGTCTCTCCTTTAGTCTACTTTATCCTTAAGACGTCCATATGGACTTCATAGAATGTGTCAATCTCTTGAGTGATAGAATGTAAAACCCACAAAACACCCCCCTAAAGGCAATCCCATCAAGCAGCATTCACTCAGAGATGTATGGCCCTATGTTAAGCAAATGGGCAGAGAAATGGTGACCCACTGAATCCATTATGTATCCTCCTCTTCCCATTGTCTTAGAGCCTGCCTTATGTGCCCCAAGTGCCTTTAAAGACATGCTAAGAGAAAAGACCTCTCTGCCTTGGAATGAGCTAACTTAATTATCATAGCAACTGCCAGTGCTCTTTAACATGTCAATAGTGCTTGGCCTGCATGCATAATTTTGCTGTGTTATTGTGGCGGTCTCTGCGTTTCTCACTGACAAAAACCCAAACCACAGGCACGGGGGCCTATTGTCATGGGCGCATCCATCTGGATCAAGGCCATTAGAGGATATTTGCACTTCCTCTGTGGCTCCTGGCTCTTTTTGACATGCGGCAGAAGGAGCAGGCATCACCTACCAGTGCAGGGCCAATTGAGGTGCAGATTGACCAGAGGGACAGTGAAGGAGGGCGGCCAGCAGGGCAGCGCTCCTGTCAAATCCGGTGATGGACACCCATGTGGGGGCTGGTGGTTGGCCTGCGGTTTCTGAGGTCCTACAGCGATTGATGGGACATGACGAGGCAGGCGCCCTGGTTTCATTCTTTTGTCCCCGGGGATGTTGGAGTGTGTATCAGAATGTCAGAGGCTCTCGGCTACAGCACACTTCTGGTGTCAACTGCCTGCGATATACAACTGCCCTTTGCCTGCCCACACATGCACCAAGGAGAGAAAAAAGAGCTTCAAGTGACTGTGGCTGAGAAACGAATAAAACGGGTACTTTTCCGTTCTTTGTTCAATGAATTAAACATGAATGTACAGAACCTATATGCTGCGAACTCAGATTGCATGAAGCTCAGAGAGCAAACACTCGGAACACAAATGCATAAATGATGCCCTTTGAAGCAGAGGAAACATGCTGATAAGACACACTGATATAGGCCTGATGTGGTTAACACCTCTGCATATACAGAGACCTTTAATGTTCCTTACTACGTGTTCATGCATGTGTGTGTGTGTGTGTAAGAGAGAGAGAGTGTGTGTGCACAGGTGAGGGAGGCGATTAAGCGTAGATCTCTATAGACAAATAGAAAAGCGGCTCTCAAGGACACATCAAATAGAACCACTTCGGCTCCAACACATAAACACCTCGGCTGTCAATCTATATCTCCCCACATGTAACATATACGTTTGTTGCCTCATACGCAGCCTCTGCGAGCTGTGCTGGAATGCTGACAGCACGGAGATACCAATCTTGATTTGATTAAGAGTCAGAGTTGAGGGTCCAAGCGCTGGAGCCTGGGCAAGGAGACTGTTGCGAAGGAGGTGAGGTGGAGGGGAAGGGGCAGAGGCAAAAGTGATGGCAAAGGGGTGGGGTGGGGTGGGGGGGTTACCTGTGGCCCTGGCTCCAACTGGGAGTAATTTGGAACAGACTGCTCCCAATGTGTTCATTAGGTTGTGATTGGGGCTGAGCGCAGGTGGGGAGGGCCTGCCCTGCCTGACGCTGAATAGTCCTGATTGTGCCCAGCATAAAACGCCATCTGTTTCAATGAGGGAGAGAGAGAGAGAGAGAGAGAGAGAGAGAGAGAGAGGGAGGAGGAGGGAGCTACCGGTGAAAAGTCATGTTTTATGATGTCTGGACAGTTTTGTGTACTAACAAGGGGGCAAAAATTAAAGAGGAATAGAGAGAAAAAATCAGCGACATTTGCGGCTTTCTCGCGAAAAAAACACGAGCGTCACTTCTGATTTAAGAAAAAATTGAAAAACATGAATGACGCAAATGTGACTTATCGAGAAAAAGAGGTAAAATGGCGTCCATTTCCAGTTTCAATGGTAGCTTTCAGTCCAGCTTTGGCCTGCCGCTGTGACCAGACGGCTCAAGAGACAAGGGGATTGGAGATGGGGCAGCTGAGTGTATTTATGGGCCGCCCGCTTCAAAGCCGGGATGTTTTTGGTTAATCCTGTACTCAAACCAGAAGCAGACATACAAATGTTAATCTAGGTGTTTACACTCACATTTACACTGTCTACTCGGCCGCAGACACAACATTAACCAAAAATCATATTCATAGGTCTCACGCGGGTAGAAACACAGGGGACAAAAATATCTTTTTACTCAGTCAGCCTCTTTTCTTAGTTTCTTATTTTTTTCAGTCGCTGCAAGGCCCTGGGAAGAAAAAGAGGAGCGCGGAAGAGAAGAAGGCCACTGTTTGCTGCTCGACTTTTGAAGCGTCTTTATCGGGCTTGGCAGCGTGGTCCTGCGTGTCCAAGCCTCGTCGTGCTTTTCATCCTTTGTGCTGTCCAAGGTGTGTCCAATGCACTGGGGCTTTGTGTGCGGAGGGAGACGACACATCACATTCTGTCTTCTGTCCCGAGTTTGGGGGGGGATGGGGAGGGGGCCGTACAACAGAGGAGGGGAGGGGGGTGGGGGGGGGGGGACAAAAAGCAAACTTATAGAGGGCCACGGCTCTTCAAAGCCGCCATGCACAAAGGCGTTTTAAAGCGTTACTTCATGTAGAGTTGTGCCAGATGTAATTGCGGGGTTCCTAAAGATAGGGAATCACACGCGATGCTCTGCCCCGCCCCTGACACCATGAAAGGCCTGTGAAGCTTCAGATGCAAAAGGGGGGTGGTGGGGAGGTGAGCAGAAAAGTTTGCTTCACTTTGATGCACAATAAACAAGTGAACAAATAAGTTATCTTGAAGGTCCTGGTACAAACACACAACGTGGGTAATATCACGCAGGGAGCTTGATGGATGCAAAAGGACTGGCTGGCCTCACCAGAAATCAGGAGGGGTGGAAACCGCACAGAGCGACAAGTGATTCCCCTCCCCCTTTTTTGCTCCGCCATCAGCCTCATGGTAAAGGTTCTTTCAAGTCTGAACCCGGCTTTCTACAGAAAATTATGTTGATTCATTGTTAATGAGCCCAGAGGTTGGCAGAAGGAGCGCGGTGCGTGGAAAGTAAAGGTAGGCTGTAGTTTTCCTGATCAACCTGACTAGTCCTCATCTGTTTCCTGTGGCCTCCTGCTGAGACGGCGCGGGTGTCGAGCGTGCATCGTTAAATATGTTCCAGGGCACAAATGCTGACACTGTCGGGTACAATCGCTGTCTGTATCTGCGTGTGAGTGTGAATGGTGATGGGTGTGGAGGAAAGGGTGGTGCCATCACTTTAGGCCCGCAGATGGAGTTCCCACAGGAGGGACACGCCCCGGTGTTTATCGAGACAGAGCAAAGGAAAACACGGCGACAGATCCGTCTTTGCATCTTAAAGGTTTCGGCAGATACTTGTGTAGAAGAAGAACAGTAAGTTCTTGTTGTCGCTTCATGTGTCATGTCCAAAGGCGCCCTGCTAGGCCTGTGGAAACGACAGCGTCTGCATGCACAAGGTCAAGGCTTAGATGTTTTGCACAAAGATTTTCTGTCGTAGGCCTCACTTTAAATTTAACAGAGAGACTAAGTCATGTAGAGGCTTCATCAAGGTGACATAGTGTGAGCACAATAATAGCATATAAATGCAGCTCGGTCGCAGGATGGGTTCACTCAAAGACTTGTGTTTGTCTTTCTTCACACTATAGAAGTTTGCTTTCTATCTTCACTGCAGTAAAAGAGCCCATGTTTGTTCTATACTAGCAGCATTACATGAATTCATGGTGGAATTAAATCTCGCCCGTGTTGGAGTGGAAATTAAGGATATCGAAGTGAAATTAAATGGCACCTGGCAGAGCAGGGGCGCTAAAGCCTCACCCGGTACTCCTTTGCATATCAATAAGTCGACGGTGCTCTGAAATAGATTAATTCAACCACACATGTATTAGACAAGAATAATTTTAGACGAAGCAGCCACAACTTGCACGCAAGGCCGGCGCGGATGAATCATCTGAAATAATCATCTGAAAAGAAAATCAAATGAAACAGAAAGGGAGCATCGAAACACGGTGCCACTCCTTGTTTTTTAATGGCTGCCATTAGCGCAGATGGCAGAGGATGAGGGAAGACGTTATATGCAAATACAGAGGAAGATATTCTAACAAAATAAACACCGCTGTAGTGCGTTTGTGCCCAAGTGTGCAGCACTCACTGGTGACTTAGTGCAACCTGCATCCAGATGAAACTTTTAGATTAGCCGTTAGCCGGCCTCTGTCCTCCTCATGTACGCAGGTCACAGAACAAAGCACAAGGGCTCGCGAGCAGGTGTCAGGGGTCACGGTATCCCAAGGGTACCTCGAGTCTCATCCCAAAACCTCTAACACTTTTCAAAGCCCTCCCGCGGACCAGGCCCTCATCAGCGAGTGCCCCCAATGGCCCCTCGCACATATGCACTGCCCCGCTCTCCTCTCTGGTGGGTGAAGGGGGAACCTGAGCGCATCACCTGAAACCCCCGGTACGTGACGAACAGGCCGCGGTCTGTCCAAGACCAGCCCGAGACCCGGTAGGGGGGGGCAGTAATGATGCTGAGGGGGCAGAAACACATACAGGGGGCAGATTTCATTTTCTCCATGTTTCACAGAGGCTTTTCACACATTGTTGTTGGACTCAAAGACCAGCTAGAGAAGGTTTCACCCCATGAGAGATAATTACTCATAACCCACGCGGCCCTGTTAGCTTGGGTTCATATACACATTCACTCAAATTTCAACGGCTCTATCGGCTCTTTCAGCTTGCTTGGAGTTACTAACTGATCTTCCCTTATGTTTACAACTTTTAAGCACAGACAGTGGCACAAAAATAGGGCAAATTTAACAATCGCCAGCTTAGAGAACGACAAAGATACTACGCATGCTAATCCTGCATTCATTTGAGACTTATATGAAAGCGTCCACGGTGGCGACGACCATCGATGCAGCAAATCTAAACCACCGTTCCTCTTCTCGGCCCTATCAACCATCAGTGAAATCTCTCCTCTCCACTACAGTTACGACACTCGCCGAGGCACAGGCAGAGAGACTCCACATCCCGACTATCTGACATGCAAGAAGCTGAGGAAAAATTAAGGTGTCCTATCTCGCAGCAGATTATACTTTATCCAAGATGAAGGGTTGAGAAGTAGCGAGTGTAGTTCAGTCAAACTAGCTAAACGGGTGAGAATTAAGATGTTGCAGCGTGGGATGAGGCAGTTATGCATACATAACATGTTGAGGCTGGGACCCCCTACTGGGGAGAGGCATGACAAAGCCTCTCAAACAGCAATACCTCTGGGACAGCTAATGATTAATTAGCTTGTGTCATTAAGTGAGGCAAATGTCACCCGAGCTTCCTGGGGAAGCTGTCACACCATGTGTAGGCTACTCACAAGTTTCCCCCTCAGGTGTTGGTGAAGGGTGGGGGGTAGGACGCTGTTACTAGGCAAATCCTGACATCTAGTGGTTAGATAGATAACTGCGTCAGTCTCCTGCCATAATAAAGTCGAGAACACATTTTTCTTTAGGACTGTTTCTCAATAATACAGACAAATTTAAAGACACATCGGACTTTAAATTTCTAACAGACCTTAAAGCAAGAGGTTTCCCAGAATCCACTTGGGGATTACTCCCAGGTCTCTGATCCCAGGTCACATAATTGAGTGAGGTGACCTATGACCTTTAAATGTCATTCACCTCATTGACCGTGGCACTGACGTCAAAATTAAAGAGGTGATACTTCCTCAAACCTTAGTGTCTGACGAGGCGTGAGCTGGCACACAGGCACACTTTGGAGAGACAGGAATATTTTTAATTCTTGGCATCACAAAGTTTGGATTACTTGCCCGATAATATTTTGTAGTTTAAGGTGTTAAATTTTAAAAAAAACACAGGGTAATTTTAAATGTATAAGCAAACAAGTAAAATTTTCTTACCAAAGATCCGAGATGCAAACTGGGAGTGACGACTTTCTTGCACAGTTTAGAGCTAATCCAGATAAGAGAGGCCGCCCAAATGGAAATAAGAATCAAGCTACTTAATTAGATCGCTATTTAAATTCTCTTTTTTTCCATCATCCACCACTGGATTTACACTGCACACAGGTTAACACTTTCTCTCTCTATCTCAGGATCAGTTAGTCTGAGTCTCATGAAGGTCAGCACTAAATCTTGCTCCGCTTTAAGACCAGACCGAGAAGAAGTGAGAAGGCCCCTCTCTTCAGGGGGAAAGCACGACGTGGAGGGGCTTAACACGCTCACACGAACGCACACACATACACACCTTATGTCTGTGTTTACCCACGTGCACACTCACACACACACACACACACACACATGCACACAATCTGCCTCACCCTCACATAGACATACGCATACAAAAGCACACCTGTCAGGGCCTTTCCACTGTGTGAGCAAAAGCAAAGAAGTCTGGCCCCCCCTCCGCCTCTCTGTATGTGGTATCCCATGTCTGTTATATTAAAGCAAATCCATTCAGTTCCCACTTTCAAATCTGAAATAATGGCATGAGCAATTTTCACATTTAAGCAAGCAGGGACACATGCAGTCTCTCCCTCTCTCACTCCGGGCTTAATGAATGGAATCGGATCCGGGCCCCTGTGGCTGTGGTCTAATCTGCCTTTGAAGATTTCTACAATTTCCTGATAAAAGAAATAAACCTGAACCTTCTTACACAGCTATATTCTTTTGCGAAATACAGCCACAAATGAGACATCTACTCATATCTTTTTATACTCGTAGCTACAAGTGCATGCGATTTCTGTGTTATATTTACCTCTGTGAAAAAAAGGGCCCGAGGCCCCGCCAGGAGCCTCCTGATTGTGCCAGTCTACTGGTGTGTGACGTCCATTTGAAGGGGGGAATCTGTGCAATAGAATGATTGAATTAAAGTGCACTTTGGTCCCGAGTGCTCTCTCTTTGCCACTTTGCACCATAACATGTCTTGTCCTAAAATAATTAGATTGAGGCCTTGGGTGGTGGAGTGGCCGGATCCTCAATGGTCAAAAGAAGGAATGGTCCTGCTTTGAATGGAAGCCTCCCATCTTAAAAAAACACTTTATTTCTTTACACTTGAGGTTTGTTGTCTTTTGTGACTATTATCCCCATTCACCATTTGCTTTCATGCAGCTGTGCCCCTCTTAAAAAAGTCTTTGTGCGCGCACCATGAATACAGGGAATGTGTCCATGGCAGGTAGCCCTTATTGCAAGTTAATCTCCTGAAAGAGCCTCATACAAGTACTTTTAAATTCTCGCCGAGCCACAGAGGGCTCATCATCAATCGAGCACTTCTCCCCTTTGTAGGGCTGATGAGTGTGCTGCCCGGCCGGTGACAATGGCTGCCAAGTGTGGCAAAGTAATCACCTTCTGGGGAAAACACTAGTAATTACTTCTAAACTGTTTGGGCTTCGGAGACAACTGCTATTGTGCAACAAAATGGAGGCTCGCTTTAGAGAGCAGTGCTGTGATGGTTGCTCTCAATCTTTTTGTCATCTGTTTGTTTACAGAGTGTTCTCTGTGCAGTCGCCCGCTGCAGCCGTGCATTATTATATACATGTGTTTTAGTCTGTGTTCCATGCGTCACACGCTTTTATGCCTGTTACCGGAGAAAGGAAATAACATGCATCAAGCAAAACACACTTTCTATTGTATGAACTATAATACAAAGGTCTTTGAATTTGAATTCAACAAATGAAACATTCCAACAATTCTTAAAGAGAATGTTAATTAAGCAAATTCCTGCATGTATTCCTCCTCTATCAGGCGCTGAATGAGACCGACAGAGGAAAGTGTGAGACGTTTTTGCTCAGCTGCACGAGGAGATAATTTAGTTTTTGCTGAACAGGAAAAGGTCTCACTTGTATTACAGCAAGACGTGTTCATTGAACTCATCATGGAAGGGAGCACTCAAGCAAGAAGAGGAAAAAACAGGGAAACTGAACTCTCAGAGAGCCTTAAAAAATGACACATTTCATTTATTTTTGCAATTAAATAAATGTTTATGAATCTGGACGATTTATCAAAATAATGTTGTTATTAAAGAAATACATTCAAAAGGATAAAGTCTGCGTTATTTCCCTAGTTTTGTTTCCACATGAGCTTCTGTATGAGATTTCTTTTGAAGCTGGTGGCCTCGTTCAAGGTCACTTACATTTGTGGTTATTTGCACCGCAATATTGTATGAAGAAAAACTGAATATGAATTTTAAGATTTAGAAGAAAATCCTACATCCTGCAGTCATTTCTAAGCACTTAGAAAGATGTTTAGTATTCCCAATCTGCCTGATTTGTCACTTTTATTCCTTTAAATTGTATTTATTCCTATGAACTGTTTGCATTTTGAGGAATTTTCTCGACTTCTCTCTGTTTTCCCTGACCATTGAATGCTCTGTATTCTGTAATCTTAGTTCCTGCCTTTGCCTTGTCTGTCTATAAATATTATTTTTATTATTATTATTATTATTACAGTATTTTATGTCCCTGCACTGATGATGTTGAGTCTTTGCTGTGATGTCAGGGTTTTCTCTGATTCTCGATCTTTCATCACATTTTAAGTCAAATGCAGCTTTAGATTTTAAAACAACTCGTTGACCTTTTCTGTGTGCCTCATTAAAGAGTGCTCCGCCGACAAAATGATGTGATTTGCAGCTAATCAGACATCTGCTTATTACACCAGTAAGGAAAATTGTTGAAAATACCGTGACTGAGACATCAACCGGAATCCAACGAGAAAATGTCTCTAATGTCAGATACATTTATTTTCCTTGATTTTCTCTTTAATATCAATTACAGAACACTATACCTTCACATAGTGTGACATAAAGAGATTAGCAATTAGTGCGAGGATTATCGATAAATACAGACAGACAAGAAATGGCATTTAAAATCATAATCTGGTCTCAGTAGTAGCTTTCATTTCACTGCTGAAGGCAGACACTGCCTGCACTAGCCTCGTCTCCACCATAAGCTCTTCCTGTCAGTTTGATGCAGCCACATGGGGACTGACGGGGAGGACAGAGAACTTCTCCTGATATCAGAAGAAAAAATATATCATTTAAACCCACCTGAATTCTTTGATAAAACACATAATCATTAATTGAATCAATGTTTGGTTTATGTTTGCTCTCAACAATGGTTAATACTCATGAATGTTATTAAGAGACACAGACAGACTCAAGGCACTCTCTCTCCTGCACCCCTGCCTCGTGTTATCTTGGTGTATGATGGTGTTTTTTCAGATGGTTTATGCTCACAGCTGTATTTCTGATGATAAAAGAGGGAAGAGGCTGTGGTTGTAACGGTGAATAACACCTAGAATAGCATAGATGAAGGCAGCAATGGCTAAATTACTAACACCATCTTTGCAGCGAAGTTTCTGTAGCAGTTGAAAATACTGAGTCTCTTCTGAAATAAAGTATCTAGGGCTTATCGTGGAAAAATTACCTCATGCCAGTGTTGTTCAATGCTTCAGAATCCCTTAAATAAAACCCATAAAGCTGCTTAATCTAGTTTTGTCCAGTAGAGGGCAGAACACATTAAAACAAGCTGACCACAGTCAACACACAGCAGACTGACAGTGTTGTTGTAAAAGGAAAGACAAGCAGGTGTGAAACCTAAATATTTTGTCTAAGAAGCAGGCAATTTTTATAGCAGCGGGAATTAGGAAAATGTTTTCTAACACATCAGCCATCAGCCAGGTAAAATGCCAGGGCTGTTAACTCCTACCTTGCTTTGTAGCTATTCTGCTCCCTGTAGTCACCAACAACTTCAACACGCAAACAATTAACATGAGAAACAGGAGCCATAAACTTTAATATAGACATTGGCATTCATTTGGAGTCATAATTCTGGCCACTACACAAATGCTAGTATAAAATGTAGTCACCATTTAGCTTGGTTTTGTTTTCCACCAACTGCTGGGCATATCCGGGTCTTTATCTTGCCAGTTGTTTTGTGTTCCTCAGGCATTTGATTCTGCTGTTTGATGCAAGTAGCCACCTTACAGCAGATGGACAAGATAAGTAAAGACAGAATGAGCATCCAGGTTAGCATGCTAAGGACCTGGAGCTGTGTGTGAACATGCTAACATAACAACATGTAGGCTAAGTGTTGTTCACCTGTTAGCTTGTAGCTATTCTGCTCCCTGGTGGCTAAAAATCACAAAGTGCTAACATTTAACTTAGCTAACATGCTAGCAAACAGTTGCCTGTACTTTCACATCCGACTCTCAGAGAAGCATTCACTTAATGTCCTGTTTTTGACCACTTAGCAAATTTGAGTTAAATTTGTACTCATCTTTAGCTCTCACCTCAAATATCTGGGCTCTTAAGCTTGAAAGATACTAAAAGCTGTAGTTATCATGCACTAGTAACGACTGTATATCTGGCATTTGGTACTGGGCAGGAAGCTAGAATATTAAAGCTGTTTTGCTGCTCTCTTGAGAACAGCAACAGCAGCGAACTGTACCAATGTACACCTTCACTGTATACTGGGAAAAGAGCCGACTTGACACCCAGATAATTCTCATATGATGGCAATTGAAAGACAGTGGGCTACATGGTAATATGAGATCTTTTCTGCACCCTATGAAGATGAAAAATCAACATAAAGTGAATGTTGGAGAGATTAATGAAGACACCCAGCTCATCCTAAATTGTGTAAATCTTTTCTTTTGAATTAAAACTTGACTACTACTTGACTCCAGACTAAATTTTGTCGAAAAAACTTCAATATTTCATGAACGTGCAGAGGTAGAAAATACTGCTAGAAAATATGATAAGAAATTAAAAATATTTCAAAGATCTGGTTTTGTTTCCAAGTAAGACAAAAGTAACTATGTGAGTACTGCAGGGGTTGATCTTAAGGCCTTGCTTGTCTTCTGCTGCTTTACTGACAATGCTAATAAAAGATTTCCACATAATTATATTTGTACTTCTGTGACTTGGCAAAATTCAACATTTACAGTCATGCCATCAAAGTCTGTAATAACAGGAAGATAAACATAATTAAAAATAGACAGAGAGTTAGACAGGGTGAGAGAGAACAGGTTATGCACCAGTTGTGAGCTAGGAGAGCAGTCATTGATTCTGTCGGCCCATAGGTGTCAGTGAGTGACACTGAATACGAGACAATCTGCATGACAGAGCTGCAGACAGAGCCATGGGTACCTGAGGTCACTGCGCACATTCTCACTGTATTAACAGTCTAATAATCCCAAGAGGCAGCAGGCCTGTGTGCCTCCCTTTGAACCGCATAGTCCATTCAACATGAGAACAGGGAAACATCTCCCACCCCTTTGCAGTCCACGGCATTTCATTTGCAATCTAAATCTAAAACACAGGGTGCTCGAGAGTCACATCAAAGGGCTTTTTGAAAGCTGGGATAGAGCAAAGACTTGAAATAAAATGACTAATTACGAGCGTTGATTAGTAGGCCGTGTAAGCTACAGACTAATTGGATTGCACAATGTAGTACTGCTTTTGTTTTCACTGCATCTTAATGACATCTTTTTTTGCTAAAGAGGCTGGATTGGTGAGGCACTTTTTGGGGTTTCAAGCAATAAAAATGGTGGTTTGTGTATATTTAATAAAACATTTTGGTTAGTTGATGAAAACTGAGCACTCCACATATTCAGAAACACTGCATGTGAATGCTTTTCTGTTTGAATGGAACCTTTAGAAGCGTTGTAAATAAAATTCAGCTCAGTCTCAATGGGGACCTTTTTATCTAGTCAGCCTCTGCTACATGTAGACACCAGGTCTGGATTCATCCTGTCAGAGGTTGAATAATGAAACCTGAAAAAGTTATAATACATGCACAAACATGGAGTTTAGTTATCAGTAAATAAAAAGTGAATGAAGAGGAATGTTTAAAGTAATTGCTTCCTTGACAAATAAATCATTGGCTTTATGCAAAGTTCTTCTTAAAGGATGTCTATCAGGTTTAACAGCAAATACGATGTTTGAAATAAATATTGAATAAGTCAACAGGACTTTTGAATTATTACCGTATCACTATAGGTCAGGTAAGTTCATACAAAACTGTAAATAGGTGTAATTTTGTCATTTATCTTCTGAATACTTTGGATGAACGCTGGTAGGTCTGCTTTTGAAGATGAAGTGATGTGACTGGAAACATTAGTAGAGCCAATAAATGGACCTTAGAGTAAAATCAAAAAGAAACCCTGAAGTAAAAGTTCATTTAAGTTCTCTTGGGGAAAAAAAATCTTCAGCATGATTATGGAAGCAGGGCTGCAGTGGTCAGCGCTGCCGCCTCACGGCTAGAGGGTTCCTAGTTTGAGTCCCGGTTCAGACAAAGTGGGCCTTCCTGTGTGGAGTCTGCGTGGTCTCCCCGTGCATGTGTGGGTTCTCTCCAGGTACTCCAGCTTCCTCCCGCAGTCCAAAGACATGCTCGGTTGGTTCATTGGCGACTCTAAATTTCCTGTATAGGTGTGACTGTGAGCGTGAAAGGGTGTCTGTCTCTATGTGTCAGCCCTGTGATTGACTGGCGATCAGTGCAGGGTGTACCCTGCCTCTCGCCCAATGAGAGCTGGGATAGGCTCCAGCTCCCCCTGTGACCCTGAACAGGATAAGCAGTATAGATAATGGATGGATGGATGATTATGGAAGGGGCAGTGGTGTAGTCTAGTTTATTGTAGTGGGTATACTCAGATTTTTCCCCGCCCAGCCTCATACACATCCGTCCCGAAGCGACCCCCCACCACGCTTATTAACGCATACAGTATGCATCCACACATAATTGAGAGCATTCTGAAAGACTGGATATGTGTTATCAACATGTCAATTTATTATAAACAACATAAGACTTTAACAGGCAGTTTTATAGCAGTACTAACAACAAATATTCACCAATCAACAGGTATCAGGCTCCCTTTGTGTACTTTCCGTAACATTAGCAGTTTCACCCAGAGTGGCAGTAGCTTCAGGGCCAGTGGACTTACAAAAACACTGAAAGAGTGTTTTCTGTGTTTGCTTTCATTTCACATCTCTGTGGTGATTCTACACATTAAGCTGATTTTAAACGTGAAACGCTACATAGCTACTGACGAGCCAGAGAAATCACTGCCAAGCAACTGTGTTGTTTCCTTGGTAACGTAAGGTGACGTCATGTCACGGTCGACGGAAACCCATATGGTCCTAAAGTCCGTGCATGATCGTAACACAGGCAGAGCGCACAAAGTGAATTTTATGAATGAAAACGCGTTGTTACGTATCCTTGAGCATTTTAAGTGCGTATACGGAAATCTGGGACCTTTCCTACTGGGTATACGGCGTATACCTGCGTATCACGTAGACTACACCACTGGGAAGGGGGCCGCACAGGGCTGCAGTGATTAGCCCTGTTGCCTCACAGCTAGAGGGTTCCTGGTTCAAACCCCAGTTTGGACGAAGTGGGTCTTTCTGCGTGGAGTCTGCCTCCGAGTACTCCGGCTTCCTCCCGCAGTCAAAAGACATGCTCATAGGTGTGAAAGGTTGTCCATCTCTATACCCCGCCTCTCGCCCAATGACAGCTGGGATAGACTCCAGCCCCCCCGCAACGCCCAACAGGATAAGCGGTAGGCTACAGATAATGGACGGATGGATGATTACTGAAAGCTATAGCGATATTGTTTTGCCAACAAATATCAGTGTTGTCATAGAATGTGACAATGTGAATAATCAAACTTATAATGTTTGCTTCATTGTGCCATAAGGCTATAAAACCATAGAATAACAGATGAAGCACGCCTGATGCTGAAGTACTGGACTCATTTAACATCATCATTCTAAACCTAAAGCGTGGTGCTCTGCAGAGATGCTGCAATGGAGGTTAGCTTAAATCCTATTTAGTCCTCTGCCCTGAGAGCTGTGCCATTATGTGAAGATCCCATAAAGAGGCATCTGATTGAATCACTCCTTGTTACTAAGGAGATGTGTGGGACTAGATGAGATGCTATAGGTTACATGGACAATCAGGTGTTTGATTGAAGGGAGCAAAGGACCTAATGTTGGACATTTCTTGATTTCTATAATGATCCATAGAAATAAGACTATAGATGTTGAATGAAGAGATCATTTATAGCTATATGCAACCCTCATAATGATGTTCTTTGGTGTGTCTCCTCTAATATCATCTATATAAAAATAGAAAATACTGTTTTCGTATCTTCTCATGCAAACGTGTATAAAACGTGCCAGACAGGCTCGTGAAACGCACTTGCACATCCACAACAAAAGGGGGAAAACGGATGGGAGGGGGTCGCTGACAGGCTCCAGCGAGGGGGAGATTTCAGTGCAGGTGTCCTTGGTGTGTTTTTTTTTTCTCCCTCTTCTGACACCTCGGAGACAAGACCCGACCGTAAGTAGCCTAAAACTGATGAGGAGGACTCAAAGCTGATAAAATACTAATAAATGTCTGGTGTGCCATGAAATCCGAAAAGAGCAGAGAGGGAGAGATATGCTCGTCTGGATGAGAGACCCCCGCTGGGTGAAGACACGCAGCGTATGTTAGCTGAGCCGTGAAAGCTCGCTGCCATTGACTGGAGACTGAGGCTGAGATGGGAGAGAAACGATGGGAAGAGCGCGCGGGAGGAGAGTGAGCATCATCCTCCAGCAAAACATCGCTTCACTGATCATTTCAAGGTATTATACATCATTTACAGATTAGCAATCCGCGGTATTTGCCACCGTCTGGACACTGTCAATCGATGATGATGACGGCTTGAACGGTGGCATTTATTGTCGCCAGACAAATTCCATTTTTCACTCTGCAGATGTGGGCGTCAAAGAGAATAAGGCCTGAATCGGTGAGTGACGGGATTAATCACTGATCACGATGAATAACGAATAAGTGATGGTCACTTGCAGCATTACAGGCGACTCATGGATGAGTCTACTCGACTGTGTTCACGTTTAATAGGTGGTGGTCTGTGTTAGGTGGGCTGCATTTGAGAACAATGTGAGATTCTCGTAGGATTTTACACCTGAAATCCGCTGAAAAAAAGAACACCCACAGCAGCTCATTGAAAACCTTCTCTCCTTTTACTCTGCTGATCAACATGGGACTAACCTGACTTCAACACCTGGTCAACACCTTTGCTGGATGTGAGACCACACATGCACCACCATCGGACAAACAATGTCAAGCTTTCAGGAGCCCACTGTGGGCACTAATTTCACTGATGTACCCTGGGAACCTGGTTTCTCCAGCACAAGTCATGACCCAGTCTGGTCCTCCACTGCTAACAGCGTGGTGAAGATGCTGCTCATATCTCTTATTGTGTGCGTGTCCCTGTTTGGGAACGTCGTGGTTCTGCTGGTGTTCCAGAGGAAGCCTCAGCTTCTTCACGTGGCCAACCGCTTCGTCCTCAACCTTCTCCTGGCAGACCTTCTCCAGACCGTATTAGTCATGCCCTTTGCCATCGCGGCCACTGTGCCGGGTGTGTGGCCCCTGGATGCCCGACTGTGCCAGGCTCTGGTGGTGCTTATGCACCTTTTTGCGTTTGCTGGAGTTAACACCATCATTGTTGTCTCTGTGGATCGCTACCTGGCCATCATCCACCCTCTCTCCTATCCCACCCGCATGACCCCTCACTTGGGCACCAACCTGATCATCTGCACCTGGGTGCTTAGTTTCCTGCAGAGTACGCCACCCCTCTACGGCTGGGGGGCCATCGACTTTGACCGCCATCACAACGTTTGCTCAGTGGTGTGGTCCTCCAGCCTGTCCTACTCTGCTGTGGTGTCCACCTTCTCCTTCTGGCTGCCGGTGCTCATCATGCTCGGATGTTATTGGATGGTTTTCAGGGCAGCTCGAAGGCAAAACGCACTTGTGCATCCTATACAGACGCAATCCTACTCCCAGCCCTGCCCACAGGACTTCCAGGGACCTAGCAGTCCACAGCGACAGCCCCAACCCCAGCCCCAGCAGGCCACTTCACCTGATGGGCCCTACTCAGCAAAGGGGTACCCTGTTCGAGTTAGACACAGACGCTTCCACTACCACTGCAAGGCAGCTCGGGTAGTTTTCGTGATCATGGCGTCATATATCCTCAGCATGGGGCCTTACAGCATCCTAAACACTATATCTATAAGTGCCAGAGCAGCTGTGCCCCCCTGGCTGTCCTCCCTCGCCCTTGTGCTCTTCTTTTTGCAGTGCTGCCTCCACCCATACATTTACGGTTACATGCACCGTAGCGTGAGGAAGGAATTCCTGGCATTGCTCTGCGGGCTGTTCTGCAAACAGGGCCGTCCCCGCCAGAGCTCTGCCGGGGAGAGCTGCTTCACGACTACAGAGGGACGTTTCCGAGCCAACTCTCATCTGCCCAGCCTGACCGCCCGAGTCTTACCTCTGCGGACTTGGGAAGAGTGCACGACGTCGTCCTCTCCCGCCTGCGAGAGGAAGTCGAGGGACAGCCGTAAAGAGACCATCTCTACCAGCATCAGCTCTGAGAGGGAGCTCACAGTCCACAGCAAACAAAGCACTTAGACTACCTTGATTAGTCTTTGGACAGACCATACTTGCTGTTACTTGAAGAGCTTGTCCTACATTGTGTTCACACATAAGCGAATAGGCCAACAGGGTTGTTCATTCTGAAGTTCCTTGCATTAGGAGTAGTGGTAGTAACTACTTGATTACCAACATAATTATCTATTTTGTCATAAACTTGCTAAAATGCTCAACCTAATTAATTTAAATCAATCTCCATCTTTTAACATTATGAATGTATAATATACCGGCTGTGTGAATGACATCCTAAACAATGACTACTGACTGCTTTATTAAGACTTAGTCAGACTTTAAACACACATTGTTTTCTTCATGAGTGCAGTTTTAAGAGTTGCCAGATGTGGTAGGTAAGTCTGAATGTTTGCTGCTGGTTTTGTCTCTACAAACCACAATGACTATTTTAAATGTATGCTAATATTGTCTGGGCACCTTTTATGTAAATTGACCTTTAAATCAATCTAGGTTTGAAAAAGATTTGTTCTAAAGTAAATCCAGAAACAACACTTTATTTTGTGTATGTCACGTGTGCAAGTCTATTGTCAAACCAGTTTGTCTAACCTGTACTTGCAGTGTCAAGAAAGATATTGTGTTTGCTGAAAGTGGTAGGTGCTGACCCTTTTGCTGTAATTACGGGCCAGAGGCGTCTCTGATAAAGTATTGAGCTGCAGTATCTGCACAATTTCTCCTTTAAACTTATTGTGTGTTGTACTATCTGTGATCCTGCCTGAGGGGCACAGGATGTACTGTCCTTGTGTTAGTTGCAGGCAAGCTACGCCTGCAACTAATGAACTCAGGGTATGCTTGAGGACAAATATGTAGATCCCATCCCTGTTCTTCTTGTTTGGCGAGTGGATGTGTATGTTTGTGTGCCTGTCAAAGTAGGTATTCTAAGTCTCAAAGCGCCTTAGTCTCAATAGATATGTGATATATTGTTCTGCCTGTTACACATCACAGACAGAAGTTGGCGACTCCCTCGGCCTAATGGGAACGGCCACATTGTCTTAGCCTCTTCATTTCCTCTCACTCTCAGTCAAACAAGGTGCATCTTCAAATGTGCCGCTGTATATTTGGACTGCATTTGTGATGTCAGCCTTTCTCTGAGGAAGCACAGTATTTCTGTTCAAAAGATGCAGCGACTAGAGAGGCAGGTGTGATAAAAAATAGAACTTATTCATTGTAAGCTACATGCCACAAGATATTATGAGATATCAAAGTACATGTAGGTTTGTAAAGATACCTCCTGATACTATATTTGTAATAGAAAAACTGTTAAGAGCCACGGCGAGGATGAGCACTTATATAAGTGTTATATGCTCGCAGTGACTCATCTCAGAGAAAGCCATTGAGTAAATCGAGTAGATGTGTTGCCAAATGATGTCAGGTGCATCACAACATTATGTGCATTATATGAAAAGTGTCTCTAGACTCCACTTTGTCATGTTTTTGTAACTTTTTGAGAAAGAGAAAAAAATATCTAGCAGAATGAGCCAAGTTGCTCCCAGTGTGTTATTATTTCATTATTAATAGGCTAAATGATGGTGTTCTGGGAAACAGTTCACCGGCCTGACGTGGATTTGAGCCTTGGTTTAGTCAAAAGTTATCCATGCTACAGTGTTTGAAACGACAATCAAACTTGAACACTAAGTTTGTTATAGGGTTGCGCTGTAAAGCAAAAAGGGGAACAGTAAAGTTTGTAATGAAATGTGTCCTGAAATAAGAGATTATGTTTTTAAGTGCTTTAAAACTACATATTTTTGTGATTTTTATTGTGATTTTGAATTATTTCTGGTTTCATTATCCAACATTAAAGATGTCTGTTGTTTAATAAAAGTGAGTAAATTGTAATGCGTGTAAAATGTTATATTCAACTTTAACTGCTTGTTGGCAATAGGTGTGCGTTGGCGTATTGTGGAAGAACTCCCTGCCCTTGTCAACAAATGCCTGTCTTTAGATATAATGAGCAGAATCTTTAAACATAAACTTACAGGAATGATTCAGTTTGACACCAGGCAAAGCAACACTGTGTAAAAGTGTGCAGGGGAATTGAGTAAGGCATAATAAAAGGAAATTACACGAATAAAAGACATTAAATAAATGCATCGAGTGAGAGCTACCTTGGGTCATGTTAGGACAGTTGTAAGTACTCGGACAATGTGTCGATTTTTTTAATACATAAACCAAAACCAGCATTTGTATTAAATTTCTACATTTTAAAAGCTACAATTCAGAAAGGCAAGTAATGCATGAGCATTCAGCTGAAAACATTGAATGCAATTATCTACAGGAGATCTAAATAATTACACGTCATCCTGAAAGATGCAAAGATAATTAGGAACATGTGGGTAGTGAGTAAAAGGAAGAATGTGATCAGGCAATGAATTGAGCAATACACACTATTTGCTGCATGTATTAAGACTGTTTTATTCTAACAGTTACTGTCTCCTCTATGTATGCTCTTTCTGCTTTGTGGTTTGGTTTCAGAACACCATAACCTTAAAAGTAAGTTTTATTGTAAATTGTTAACAGGTGCATTCTAGTGGCTCAAAGAAAGAAAGGCCTTCGTTTTGAATTCATGGCATTTATTTGTAAAAATGTTATCACCTTGGGTGATGACTCCACACTGCTTGAAGCACAAGTCAGCAGTGTTTTACGTAATTAAAGTTCAGCAAACCACTTAAAATCTAAAAGGGTGAATCTCAATGGTGCATATGTACTTTACCAGTTAATTGAAAGACTGTTCTAACTAGGTGAGGAAAACTCAAATGCAGCCAGCCATCACATACAAAAGAAAGGACATGTATGTATCATAGCAATGATGTGTTTTATAGTGTTTTATATAATTTCTGAACTACATTACAAGCTGATGATTAAGGATTCGTAGCCCCATGTTTACCTTAAAAAAGAAAGGAAGAAAATAAACTACAGAAGGTTTCATAATGGTGACAATCTTTAAGTAGCATTCTCTCGCGCACTCTCTTTATACAGTATATGTACATATTTTTTTCCACCATCAGTACATGTAACGGAAAACAAAACATTAAGCCGTGAGGGAATAGAAAAGCAAAATACAGAACATTTTACTGTCTTAAGAAAAAATTTAAATAAAAACATTTTAGCATTTCTTGTTAAACCCACCAAAACAAACTGCTCACAAGGACAGCTAGACCATTGGAACCCACACTGATTTTCAAGGAGCCACTCAAAGTATTACTGCTGGACAGTGAACACAAAATTATATTTTATCTTAAAAAGAAAAACAGCAACATAAGTTTAAAGCACAAAAGAGGACGGGCTCTGCTCTTCGGGTCTTTTCTATGATAAGTGATGGTTTCAGTTCAGGTCCATTCGAACCACTTTATCACACAGCCAGCACTGAGGAGGGCAGTACTGCGACATCAAGGAGTCAGTCTCTCTCTCTGTCCTCTAGTCCACCTTGACCACACTGTAGATCTTATTTACAAACCAGAAGCAGGCAAAGAAGCCAATTGTACCTGGAAAGAAAAGACAGGTTAGAGGAATGATTCGATAAATGTTGGAACAAAAGGAGAAGAATAACATAAATGCAAGCAACTGCTTTGGAAAAGATCCAAGTGGGACTAGCTGCTTTCGCACACTCTGTTAAGGACATATGAAAGGCCACAAGATCCACAAGAACATGTGAACATTTACAGCTACCTTGTTAAAAATGTTGAAAACTTGAACTTAACCTTTATCTAAGAAACTATTTTGACAGGTTAGGGTAGATATCTTTCGAAGAAGTCAGAAAAACTAGTGCAAGCACTTCCCTTAAAATCAAGACACCAGATCAAAATCCGGGATCAATTCATGCAAGTCTACAAGTCCTATCTGACTGCTCAGTGGGGGACCTATCCCGAAATAAGTTGGGATAAGTTGACAAAACAGACAAGGAAATAAAATCTTAAAATGTGGAGAGATTAGGATTATTTAGATCTAAACTGGAAGCAAGGAGGGAAACTGATCGTCTTTTCCTTGAATGCTTGGATTATTTCTAAGTGATAATCTTTTGACATCTCTTCCCCTTGCTACTTACAGCTCTGCCTTAAGATAGTGTCAAGCAGGGCTACATGCTTACTTTTATCTGGACTTATGACAGTACAACACCAGAAAAAGTGTCATCATCTGACATCATGGCAAGCAGCAGCATTAACACCCAGGCTGTTAATCTAGCCCTGTATATGGTCCTTTTTCTTCACGCACACACACACACACACACACACACGCAACCCTAGTCTAACATGAGTAGGTGTGTGCATGAGAGCTGGACAGGGAGAGTGCTGTTACCATGTCAACATGTGTCAATCTCTGTCTCTTTGAAACATGGAGACAAAAGCGGCCGCAATGTTCTGTTCATCCTAGCTGTGTGATAACATGTGTGGTACATAGATCTGCACAACCTCTGCCACAAGGCTGCTGGACTTTAAGTGCAAGCACAGACTGGGCAGGATTCCTGATTACATATAGACTAGCTATTATCCATGGCAACGAGTGAATGTGGTGCCTGAATCTTTTTATCTACAGGAAAAAGAAACTCCCTGATAAAACTAGGTTCTGCCTCTTCAAACAGCAAATGTGAGGCAACAAAATCAACCCAAATAAGTCTGCGAAACTGGATCAGACCAAGAGGGACTTTGAACATTTCCCTCCGTGTATCTGATTGTCATCAAACTTAAAGCAAAGATTAACCACTGCACATAAACTGCTTTTTAACTGCATTTGATTCAGGGTCACAAATAAAGAAGGCCAAGGCTTGGCTTTAATTAAATGACAAAGTAAAGACACATTGCATAATACTCTGAAGTACTTCCTGGAGTTTTATGCCACCAGACCGGGATAGAGATCCTGAATCCTGAGTGTGACTGGTAGCGTCACTTTACAAACACTGAGAAAAGCAAACAGAGCTAATGCCATTCATTTCAACACACTGCACACTCTATTCTGCCTGACATAAAGTAAGCTATCACTTATGATGCTTTCAGTACAAAGTGAACCAAGCAGCTGATGAAAAGGTGACATCCTGGTATCACTTCTATGTGTTAAAAAAGGCAGGAAATCACTGGGGCTCAAGCTTTACTCAAAGCCTCACCTGTGAAGAGGAAGAAGATGAGGACCATAATCAATGTGTATCCAAAGTAGAGGATGGTGCTGGCCGCTCCAATTATTTGCAGTTTGGAGAAGAAGTAATGCACAGCATAGATGAATAGGTAGACCGCTGTGAAGCCGCTCGTCAGGAAGGAACGCCACCACCAATGGTAGTCCTGGAATCACATTATGAAAGATTATATGCAAGGCTGCAAAGCAAGGCAGATGTTTTTAGGATCTTTAGAAACTTTAGATATTTCCTTTTGTATTTAGGACTGTAACGCAACAACAATAGTTTATGCTATCAATGAATTCATTTTTTAAGTAGTCAGATACCTCAGCACAGAGGTGGAAGTAGCAGAGCAGGATTGTGGCCTCGGAGCAGGTGATGAGTAGAATAATGAAAACCAGAAACAGGAATCCAAACATGTAGTACATCTGATGAGACCTGAAAGAGAAACAAGCAAACATTTGGTCCCTGAGAGCACAAAGGGCAGTGGCAGTTCGAAACAAGAATGGCAGACAGAACTGGACAGACTACATTCTTGGCTTCTCACCAGATGCTGTTGAGGATGAAGAAAAGCTGAATGAAGATGCAACCAAACGGCAGGATGCCACCCATAACTATACCAGGAATGGGCTTTGTGAAAAAGGACTGCTCAGGAATTTGACGGGGGATTTGGTTTGTCCGCACTGGTTGCTCGATAGCCTGCGCAGGATCAGGAGGAACAGTTAGAAACTCTTTAACATTTTATTCATTCAATTATTTCAACTTTTAGACTTAAGAGGTCTAACTCACGGCCTTCTTGAATCCAAAGTAGGCACCAACAAAGGTGAGGGGCACAGAGATCCCAAACCACAGAGCCAAAATGGCCACCAGAGTGCCAAAGGGAATTGCTGCTGAGGAACCCTCCACCCAAAGGATCAGGTTCATCAGGAAGAAGTCAGCAAACACAATACTGTGGAGGAAAGAAAGACATGTGAGATGTATTGAAGTCGTGCCTAAGAGAAAATAAGGATACATACACGTCACATCACATTTTACTCCAAGCACACAGAGCAGAAATTAAGAACGAAAATTAGTCAAATGAACGAAAAAAAACAAAGTAAGCGCAGAAAATGAACTTACCCTGGGCACAAGAGTGCTGTCAGCAAGACGTTTGTCTTCCACTTTTCACCACCAAATGCTGTAAGCAGAAACAGAAATGAATGAGGATATCATTTAAGATCACACTTGCGTTACGCTATCTGAGTTGACTTTGCCACTAAACTTACTTTTGTAAAGGCGTGCAGACACATAACCAGCAGGCGTTCCCAGCAGCACCCAGAGGACCACAGAGCATGTCATGAGAGCCCCTCTGTTGGCCGGTGACAGGAAACCCAGACAGGCCAGGACTGCAGGGGGGGCAAACAGGCATCAGTACACGCATTCAGACATACCAGCGGAACTGCAAACCCAGGACTGAAATATAAGTTAACTTTGACGATGCAAATGCCTATAGGAATGTTTTCTGGGTTAATAAAGCAGTTTGCTATATTTCAGAGGCATATATATCTTATATTTTAATTTTAATTTTCACATGCTTTCTGTTGTAGTGAGGCAGTCTTTTAGTATAATGCCAGCTGCAAAAATAGATACATTAGTGTAACAAATAAGTGCAAACAAAATGTGACATTGTTGCTATTCCTTGCCGTGGTGAATCCTGATGGAATTGAGTGATAGGAATAATACTAAAAATAATATATATTGTAAAATGGTGCTTACAGAGTGTAATGAATGTCATGATGAAGATCTGGGTGCCCTGTCCGAGGAACACAGACAGCAGCATGCCTTTCCTGGGGGGACGGAAAACGTCCCCGTGCACCTGCTTCCACCCGGACTCCTCCTGTGCATCCTCCTAGAAGCGGGGGCAGACAGCAATACAGCAACAGTCACAATCAAGGAAGAAGATAACATGCAAGTGATAAAAGTTAAAGGTTAACCAACCACCAAGAAGTGAATGCTACTTCACTATCTGACATGTGCCAGGAGAGCAAAATAAAGTGAAGAGTGAGAACACTCAATGTACCAAAAGTTGTAAAATTTGGGGTGAAAACTCAGCATAAAGTATCTGAAAGGTTAGTAAGTTGCAGCTTTAAGCTATTAAAAAATAAATACAAATATCCACCCCACATTCTACATACTGTTGTAATGTGCTTGTGGGAATCACATACCCAAACACCTGATTTAAAAACCGCAACATGTTCTGTTCAAAACAGCTTTGGACAAGCTTACATAGGGTATTGAGGATTTTTCCTTGGTCGTGGGAAGCTTTATCAAGTCAGCCTGTAAAATGTAACAAAATATTTACAATTCTGGGTGCTGTGCAGCCAGTGTGCTGATGAAAATGTCAAGTAAATTCTCTGCCAGCTGAAAACCACAACCAATATTTGTGAATTGAGATACAAAAACATTATGAAAAATATATAACCACATTTAAACTCCTATAACATAACCTCAATAATTTAGTCATCTAGCAATATATAAGGCTTACATGGCACCAGCCACATTGAATAGCTCATTTCCATGGCTGCAACATGGTGCCCTGCAGTACACACTTAAGACCTATTGACAGTCACACTAAACCATCCAGAGATTCATCTGTTTGTGGTGTATTTCTAGCAACTGCATCCTCAAGAAATCCTTACTTGTATGTTTGTGCTTCACATATACACATATGAATCGTCTCCAGCTAACAGAGATATAAACAACGCCTTTACCTGGTCAACTTGGTTGTATCTGGCAATGTCCTTGTGCAGGGTTCTCAGCATGATCATGGCAACCATACCAGACAGGAAGAGGACGATGACCAAGGAGTTCATGATGCTGAACAAACACAAGACATCAATTAACAAATTTAAAGACCCAGGAAGTATAAGGAAGAGTGTTTATGTGGTGCACCATGCAAAGATTACTTTCGTACCTGAACCACTGGATGTTGGTGTGAGGCATGGAGACCAGGATGTAGTCCCACCTAGAGGCCCACTTGATAGAATCTTTTTGCTGTTTAAGGAAGTAAAATTATTGTAAGAAATCATCACACACAAACTTCATTTTTCTAATAAGAATATACATTTTTTTATACAAGTTAAATAATACAATCGGTCAAATAGGTTGGATGCCTACCTCAAATGTGACAGAGTAGGAGTAAGTTACCGACACATCATTGTCAAACTCCCCAGGGACCTCCATTGGGTTACTACCTTCTTCACAATTGGTGGGGAGGTGGTTCTCATCCTCATATCTGATACTGTTGAGCAACATTAATGAACATTAATAAATAAAAAAATTAATAAAATAAATTGCAATATGTTGAGTTGGATTAAACATACACACATATTGTGGCATCATATCTTTCTACTAAAAACCACAATTACCTCATTGGCTTTAGAGTGGCAGCAACCAGCCGAGCCCCTCTCCATCCTTCTGATCCTCCACTGTGGTAGCTGATCGTGATGTCCACGTGGTTGAAGACGTAAAATGTGTTCTTCTTGTTGAACTCAGCCTGAAAAAAAACTCGATGTTAGGTTCTTGAAGTCCTCAGAGGAACATTTGTATGTTGTTTAGTATCTTCTATGCTGTATATTATTAGATTACTTCATGCTTCGGGGTCATCCTACATATGTGATTTGTACTATTCTATATTTGTATCCCATCTATGACCTTTCATCAATAATTACATTAAAGATTGTTCCATAGTGTTTTCATAAGTATTCTTAAATACTTTAGACTTTAATAGACAGGACATTTTGAATCAAGGGCGAAATTGAGTATTGAAGATTCTTATATGCTCTAAATACTCACTGAAATGACTTTTTACGACTTCACAACCATATGACCAATAAGGTGAGACTTAATTTCAACGTAAGTACACATTCATACACAGAATTAACAACTCACATTGATAACACATGCATCTTTAGCTCTGCCATCTGCTGTAACAAGGCAGCCAATGGGGAAGCCTGGGTTGCAGTAATTCTGTCCATCTTCCACTTCATAGCACCATGTCACCGGCATGTTGTCAATGATCCTGGGGAAAAAATGTTTACCTTATTAAGTGTCTTGATAAATGCAGTGTGTGCTAATGTATGTTTGATTTAACATCATTGCTGTTTAGTGTTTTCATAATGTCTCACTAACCAATGGTGCTGGTAATTCAGCTGCATTCCCATCTTAAGAAAATCCAGTTTGGTGGCATCCTCCTGGCTGCCTTTCTTGTAGGTTTTTGTGCACACTTTCTGGCATTTCTGATTTTGTTTGAAGTTGAACTAAGGACAGAGAAGTCATTTTTCATCCACACAATACATTCAGCATATGGAACCTATATGAAATCTAAAAATAAGCAACAGCATAAACACCATGCAGGCTTCGATTTTCTAATGAACACCCACCTTGTATGGTGAAGACTCAATTCTTTCACCAAACAGCACCTGTCCAAGATTCTCAGAAGGCCTCCTCTCTGTGACATCTTTGCAAAAGTCAAACCTTTAACAAATTTACAGAATACGATATTGAGATGTAAAACATACTGTATATCCAGACATGACACAAATTACATTAAGCCAGAACTAAATGTTACTTACACATCATACTCATAAGGCAGGACCGACTCCACTGAGTCCAGGCGATTGACAAACAGTTCAATCTTTGTCTGTAAAGAAGTAAAAAACAGTTAGTCTTTTAGAACCCTGCACAAAATCTGTGCTGCGTGAGTACTAAACAAGTTACAGATCATTTACACAACTAATGTAAATAAGGAAAAAATGACTCAATCTTAACTGAATACGACCTAATACAAAGGAAGAAAATAATATTTGTTAATTTGATCTACACATCCGAAAGGGAGTGGGAAGAAGTACAAAATTATTAAATCCCACCCCTTCTCCCTCATCATTCATCGATTATATAAATAAGGAAGCTGACAAACCTATACATTAATTTTCTTAAACTTATTCAAATATATATTATTTATAACCAATCACTATTGTCTTACAAGACAAAAAGTAATTAATTATATGTTTATGATTATCATATTGACTAGTTACCTACTTCTATTTGAAAATATGGATATATATATATATATATATATATAATACATACTATTCTTATACATTTATATATATGTGTACCCACATATCCATAGACAATTATCTACATTATTTGTCATTATACATTGTTTGACTCAGTGTAAATTTGCTTACAATATAAATATAGATTGGTGGAAGCCTGACACCCCAGAAGGTATATATTTAGAAATGAATATCCCTTTTGCACTAACAGCGAGTGCCAAAAAGCAAACAAAACAATTGCCAGTGCATTATCATAGTATGCCAGTGCTCCGGTTCCAGGTTATAGCCGGGGCCTGTGGAGAAGACTGGCTAGCTAGCAAGATTAAGGAGGCAAATAACTTTAACTACGTACGTAAAATCTACGTATAGCAACAACTGCATTACATTAGGAACGAATTGTGAGTCTTAAGAATCCCCTTACCTGACAATCTTCACCACCTTTGCCTTCTTCACAAAAACTCACTGGGGCTAAACCCGGAAGATAAAACGCCGAGCAAGACGAAAAATACGAGACTAGAGAAAAAACCAGGAGGAAACCAAAGTGTATCCGCTTCTTCATTTTATCCCGTACACGGTTATTCGAAGACTTTGTATACTTATATCGAAGGAGAGTGTTCCTCCTTCTAAGAGACAGGAATGTTTGCTAGCTTCTGTATACTGTTAGCTAGGTCTTTCTACCGGGACGCAGGGGCTGAGCTAACCTGTCTAACGAAACCAGCATCCGTGACGTCCAGCTAGGTCAAGCTATGCGGAAGCCACAAAGTAACTCCCAGAAGTCATATGATTTTAGTTTCAAAATAAACACGGAAGTTTAGTAGCCTTTTTAATTATTCAAATCCACACAGACACAGCCTATGCACATATGTCCTATACTTTTTGATAGACTTATTTTTATCAATACACATAACAAATACGATTATTAATACTATATGTTTTAAATGGAGAAACGCAAAAATCGCCCATGCTTTTATTGTGAAAGGTTAACAGTCGGACGTCATGTTCTCTTTGAACGTCTTGACGCATTTGACACCGTGGAAGTAACACTGACGTTGCTTATCGTTTCCTCCATTAACATCCTTGTTTTCTGTCCCTGCCAACAGTGCTGGGTATTACACTACACATACTTGTGAAAGCCGGTCAAACAAAGAATTGATTATGAAATTATTCTGGCAGTAGCTCCAAAGAGATCGTAAGGAAAGGGAGAAACCCATGGGCAAACTGGGCAAAATACGTTAAATTCGTTCTTCAAATGGCGATGTAGAAGAATCCTAACTGGTCTGACAATTTATATATATATTTTAGATCTTAATTAATATGAGGGTATAGGCTACCTATCAAAATTTACCCATCAATCACTTCTTAATTAAAGGTTGCACAAAAAAAGGATTCCCGGTGTATTTTTGAACAGCCAATTCCTGCTTTGCCTGTTTGGTCGTTAATCCTATTTACAGTCCGTTTGTGTAACCAATTGCCAGTAGGCTACACAGACACCAGATTCTGTAATAAGCTACCGGTCTGACCAGATCTCTGACTGGCTCATGATGAAAGTCAAGTAATCTTTATTTTAAGAAGGATTGCACATGGGTACAAGTTCTTGAAGGCTATACTGCATTTCATTTTATTCTCCAGTACAAATAAGGCAGAAACCTCGAGCAGAACCAGGCTTATGTTGAGTGACTGAAATAGCCAAAAAGTGGGATAGAGGGAGATGCAGTACAGACAGGCAAAGAGAGCAACAGCAATAAAATATATCCTTGTTAGAACAACAGATAATACAGACCTGGTTACAATGTCAATAATAATAATGGCACAACTGTGTTAGCAAGAACAACATAGTAATGATAATTGTAACAGAATGGGGATATGATCTGTTGGAGAAAAATGTCTCTGTGCTCAATTTCAATTGACAGTTAAAGTAGTCGAAATTATGGTGTAGGATGAAAGCATGATTTGGTGGCATCAGAGCTGGTTTGCAGCGCATTCATGACCTCGTTAACGATTAAAGTATAATTTGGAAGCTTAAAACTTCCAATAATTTTGGGATCTTTTGACAGTTCAATGGATATATTTAAATCAGGGTTGTTTTTATTTTTTTCCCATGCTACAGTCCCATTGTTTTTTAATAGCACAGGAAAAAATGTAACTGCACTCAAACTGTTGGTGGCAATAGTGTGCTACTCTTGGAAATAGTTAATATACACTTGCAAATATTTAAGACACAGTCGTCTGGTTGTTCTCATTTCTGACATGGGCATTAATGGTGATGAGCAATGGTGGTGGAAAAAGTACTTTGGTTGTTTAACTAAGTAAATGTAGACCTAATAAATATACACTACTCACAAAAAGTTAGGGATATTCGGCTTTTGGGTGAAATTTCAGGATGAACCTAAAATGCACTATAACCTTTACAGGTGAACTTAATGTGACCTTCTCTAAACTTTTGAATGCACATGTCCAATGTTTTAGTACTTTCTGCACAACTTGCTGTTCTCTAACAAGGAGCTTAACGGCAAAATTCACAACAGGTGTTTGATCCATGAATACATTTCCTGGTTCAATTAGAATCTGTATTTAAACAGTCCTCCTCATCATGCTGTTCACATTTTGACATCATGAGACCAAGACGACACCTAACAATTGATCAACAGTACCTCGCCATTGCGTGTCTCAGACGTAAGTGGCCACTGAGCTTAGAGTGTCACAGAGTGTCATCAGCAGGTTGCAACAGAGATACAGAGAGACTTGAAGAGTCACAGAAAGGCATAAAAGTGGACATCCTTTGGCCACATCCCACACCGATGACCGCTTCATTGTGAACAGTGCCCTGCGGAACCGGATGATGAATGCCACTCAACTCCAGGCACATTTAAGGGAGGTGAGAGGCACCCAAGTGTCACGTCAGACCATTCGAAACCGTTAACATCAGCGTGGACTGCGTGCTAGACGACCTGCAAGGGTACCTGACCACACCACCAGGCACAGGCGTCATCGTCTTGCATGGGCCAGGGAGCATTTACACTGGACGAGGGACCAGTGGGCCTCAGTGCTGTTCTCTGATGAAAGTCAATTCACGTTGAGCAGAAATGATGGCCGCCAACGATGTTGGAGACGTCGAGGAGAGCGCTATGCATCAGCCACTGTTGTCACCAGACGAGCCTTTGGTGGTGGTGGTGTTACAGTGTGGGCAGGTGTGTCTAGTCAATACAGAACTGCCCTACACTTTGTGAATGGTACAGTGACAAGCCTATGCTACCTGATATCCATCATTAATCCAGTCATTGTGCCCCTGCATGAACAAAACAGGCCTAATTTCATCTTCATGGACGACAATGCTCCAGCTCATCGAGGTCGCATCATTAGGGAACGGCTGCTGGAGACTGGGGTACCTCAAATGGAGTGGCCTGCACTTTCTCCAGACCTGAATCCCATAGGTTTTCTATGGGATTCAGGGGCTCGTAACTCTGTACCCCAGAACCTCAATGACCTGATGGCCGCCCTTCAAGAAGAGTGCGATGCCATGCATCAGCAGACAATAAGTCGACTTGTGAACAGCATGAGACGTCATTGTCAAGGTGTAATTGATGCTCAAGGGCACATGACAAGTTATTGAGACATTGACTTTTTTTTTTTGTGGTATACCCACCACTGTTGTTGGCTTTTGTTTCAATAAATTGTTTGGGATGAGGAAATCACCATTACATGCTTCTACTTAAATGCCCTACTTTCATGATATAATACCACTGTAGCGTGAACTTTTTACATTTTCCATAAATTTCACCTGAAAGTCAAATATCCCTAACTTTTTGTGAGTAGTGTATGTATAAATAGTACAAGTAAAAGTACAAAAGTATTAGCATCAAAATTATTTCAAAGTACTAATCAAATTCATCATTTTGCATTTTGGCCCATTTCAGAATAATATACATTAAATTAGTTGATGATTATTATTTGACTTTGATTTTACTTCTAAACTACTTACTACTAAATCTTTATCTAAAAAGAAACTAGTGGCTAAAGCTGTCTGAGAAATATAGTGGTGTATAATCTTTTACTCTGAATGTGGTGTATAGAAATAAAATGTAGCCTCGAAAATTAAGGTCCTCAGGTCAGGCACAATTACCTAAAAACTGCTAAAATACTTGCCAAAATCTGTCTCCTATTTTTCACCACTGGTATTGAGAATGTGGAATTGTTATGGTTCTCTCACGTTGTTTTCTAAATGGTTAGTATTGAATACAGTAGTTCTGATCCACACTCCATACCAGGTGGTGGCGGTAATGCACCATAACGTTGTTTGTCAACCGCCATAAAACACCACAAAAAAAAAGATCTACGGAAGCTGTAGAAAAAAGCAAACGAAGAAGAAGTTCCCGTCGTGGACGCCTCTACTCCGCCGGAAACAGAAATAAAGGAAGGGAGTGGAAGAACCGTTTTTCATCGTAGCGTTAGCATATACAAAGCCGCTGCACAGGGCTGTCTGCTTGCAGCTAGCTGCATGCTTACATGAAACGAATTAGATGGGAGTTGCCTTTTTATGTTTATAAGTATCGTGGTGGTTCTTCTACTGCTTGAGTACCCCGTTAGTAGCTTGAGTACTTAAAATTAAGTAGCAACAGCTGCTGGCACGTTTATCGCCATTTTGCACGTCCATACTTTCGCCAGTAGGAAGGTAATCACCACAGATTTGTTTGGATACTGAAGACAAAGAAACCTGCTTGTTTGTGTTTGAAAATGCTAATGTGCTACCATTGTATACAACCCTTATTTTGCTGCAGGTTGTGGATTAAGCAGCATGGCAGAGGCAGACCGACCAGGAAAGCTGTTTATCGGTGGACTGAACACCGAGACGACCGAGAAGGCCTTGGAGCAGTACTTCAGCAAATATGGCAGGATTGTAGAAGGTGTGAATTTAGCCACTGTTGGCCATTTTCTTCTTAGTTCGTACTGTGGCTAAAAACTTCACTACCGTTTTAATCGTTTAAAATGTTTGCTAATTCGTGCTTGTTTTGAATGCCAGATGTGAGTGTGACTGTAAATTCTTAAAATATTAGTTATTCCATAGGGGCTGTAACATTTTCATTTGCATACAATTCACAAATGTTAAATATGTGAATGACAATCATTTTTGATGCACAAGATTTTGAGTCATCACACTGTAGCTAACCAAACTAACTCTCAAAGTGAGGAACCTTTGGGCCATGTAGGATATTATTATAGCTTAAGCTTAAAAGAATCAGTTGGTTAATAAAGTAGGAGTAATAGAAACATGCTCACTATTGTACCTTTTGTCCATCAATAATTTAATCAGCTTAAACCGTCAGTTACCAAGAACAAACCATGTGCTAAATCTGTTATCTCCTTTCAGTTCTTTTGATGAAGGACCGTGAAACAAACAAATCAAGAGGCTTTGCATTTGTTACTTTTGAAACTCCAGCTGATGCAAAAGATGCAGCGCGAGAGATGAACGGAAAAGTGAGCAAAGCCTTTCTCATTCAACCAACGTCTTTTATATTCAGTCTGCTTGTTGTTATGATTGTAACTGTAACCCTTCCACCACAGTCACTAGATGGCAAGCAAATAAAAGTGGAGCAAGCTACAAAGCCTCAGTTTGAAAGCTCTGGCAGGCGAGGACCCCCACCCATGCACTCTCGTAGTCGTGGTCCACCCAGAGGCCCCCGCGGTTCCAGGGGGGGTCCTGGTGGTATGAGGGGCCCGCCATCAAGAGGTAATAATTTGATTTATTAATTCTGTCAGTTGAGTTTGTAACTTAGAATATGTGTGTAACTGTAGTATTTTGTGATTGAATGTTGCTACTGTAATATTTTTTTAAACTCACCTTAATAATATTTGCATTTCTTGTCTGTGAAGACTACTATGATAATTCAGGGAATGTAGAACCCTTCTTTAAAGGAATGTCATCCAGAGGCCCCCCAATGAAGAGAGGACCCCCAGTCCGTAATGGAGGTCCCCCACCAAAGAGATCAGCCCCCTCTGGCCCCATGAACAGACGTAAGTACTTGGGGAATTTTGTTGGTACTTAGCCTATTTATACTGAACACACAGATGTGCAAGTGCTACTTGAATTGTACTGTCAGGATTCCATCGTCTTTCCAAGCCAGCAGTTTTAATAGCACCCAGTTTTCACATATCATTTAGCTCTCCTGGAAGTACCCAGAGAGGCTGCCTAGGCTGTTATTCTGGGATTAATGAGCCAGTTTGTCAATACTTTGTGTGTTTCAGCTCCCATGTCAAGGGACAGGGATCCGTATGGTCCACCCCCACCTCGCAGAGACTCCATGATGTCCAGGAGGGATGATTATCCATCACCAAGAGATGACCATTACAACTCAAAGGACAGGTCAGACATTACACATTTGGTTACACTATACAGCCTTGTGAAGCAATTTGGACCAACTGAAGTCTTGCAGAGTGTGTTGAGTAGAAATTAATTCCACTAGTATATTTTAGAGTAACTTCACTGTAAAATGAAAAATGGTTTAGATCTACTAGTCATCAAAAGTTTGTCATTTACCACCCAATATATTTAACATCAATCAACAACTCTGAAGTTAATTGTGCTACATTTCACAGCTACTCCAGCCGGGACTATAATTCCAGAGATTCGCGGGACTATGGACCTCCGGCCCGAGATTATTCATACAGAGAATACTCCAATTCCAGCTCCCGGGACGACTATGGTTCAATGTCCAGAGGATACAGGTACTGGTATGAGTTGATTTCAGTGGTTGAAAAATTTGCTCAGATTTCATGTAGTCGTCAACTAACATTGTTTTGTACAATGTAGTGACCGCGATGGTTATGGGGGAGGCAGAGAACCCAGATATATGGACCGTCCCAGTGGTGGCTCCTACAGAGATTCATATGAGGGTTACGGTAAGATATGACTCCATGAGTATATTGAAAGAAGTTAACCACCGTGGCACAAAGAAGAGCTGCGCCAAATACAACCAAAATCCCAGCATTCAATACCGCAATCTCCATTCATACGACAATGCAGTTTTTGCCCTCCCCGAGGAAACCACATCTCGGGCAGCTTCTTAAAACGTTTTACTCTCCCTTGGCCGCATCCCTGTCCTGCAGTACAAGCTTTATACTTTTTTGTATTAGAAAAGTAGAACAATTGGCATCTCAACTGGGAAAAAATCAAAACCTTGTCCCACCCATCACCGTCTGTAGTACCACTGCATCCAGCAAAAGAATAAGTGTTGCAGTATCATGCAGGTTATCTAATGTGGCCCAGAGAGTTTGCAACAATAAGGAACCCCAAAAGTCTGTGGAAACGTCCGTTGATGACTCGGTATGAGTTGCCTGATCAAAGCACTCCCTCAAGGAGTAACGTTCATAAAAATCATCAAGACAACTCTGAAAACCTCGTCCTTACCTTCAGTTCTAACACTTGGAGCTCAAAAAGGAAAAATGGCTTCTCAAATCAATGGCATGCTGAAATGGGCAACACTGCCCATTTTTCTCTGTGCTTGGATATGTTACTGCTCATATAAACTTAATGTTCAGATGAAGATCATTAACCTGATTGGACATTTGAACATTACTTCAGGTAAATTTATCTGTCACAGAATTAGTTCTATTGGCAGAAATGAGCACCTGACAGTGCAAGAAAATGTATAAATGGAACATTGCCAATTACCTGACCCATTGACCCTGCAGGTAACTCTCGCAGCGCCCCACCTTCAAGGGGCCCCCCACCATCCTATGGTGGGAGCAGTGGAAGCAGTCGTTACGATGACTATGGCAGCAGTTCCCGGGATGGGTATGGCAGTCGTGACAGTTACCCCAGCAGTCGGAGTGACCCATATCCACCTAGCCGTGAGCGAATGGGCAGGCAGGAGAGGGGCCCAGCCCCTGTCGAGAGAGGCTACCCTCCTCGTGATTCATACAGCAGCTCAAGTCGTGGAGGGCCACGTGGTGGCCGCGGTGGCAATCGACCCGATAGAGGAATGGCTCGCAGCAGATACTGAACTGGACTTGAAAAACGCATTGAAGCAAAAGTTCTCTCCGTGCACAGTTAACAAGTGTTTTGGAAGAAATCTAACGTCACAAACTAGCCATGTCTAAATCTGTGGAGTATGACGCTTAGCTTTGAACCTGTATCTTGACTTCCCAAGTTTTTATGTGTTAAAGTTTTTGTTCATTTTTTTTAGCATTTCTCTTGCTCATGTAACAGTACAGTTACCAAGTGAGTGTTAGTTTTTGTACGTTCAGTGCTGTTGGAATCTGCAATTCCCTATAAGTCTGGCTTTCCTACTCTAATAAAGCTTTTAGTTGAACCTTAACCACTGCTCTTCAATAACCAAAACAAGACCAGAGACCGTAATATCAATGTTGAGTAACAGCGTGATGTTTCCGAAGTTCCTGTTAAGCTTGGGTGAGTCTCTGCTCATGCTATATAAATAGACGAATGACCTCAGTTCATGCTTAACACAAATGTGCCATCAAGTGGACGCTGCTGTTTTCGAGGATCAGGCAAATGTTACTGTCGAAATGTTCCAATGTAGTTCCTTGGAAATGGATCCATCACCCTAGAGCCATATGATGGCATGCAACGTCAAAACCAAAGGCAACAACCAAATGCAACTCGACTGATAGTCAACAGCTGGTAAGCAAAGCAAACCTCTTTGTTTCTCATCTGTAAATGAGTTTCTCATTGTCCTGTATTGCAGTCTTCCCTCAAAGGGCAACATTCAAGACAACTTTTGCCTCAGAGGACAAAAAATGGATATCAAGTGAATGTGACTTTTTCATTGTAGTCCGTTTAATGAGCTTAAATTGTCAAAAGTGCACCAACATCCCAAGAACTTTCGTCCCTTGTCAACAATGAAAGTATTCAGCCATTTTGCCAAATGAGCCCTTGAAACAATGACCTTTACTTAACCAGTCGTCAAACCCCAGTAAAGTGATTGGCAACAGTGTTTTTTTTTTTTTCAATCCTAGGTAAAGATATTTCTTAAGACACTTTCATAGGTAAATATTAAAAGACATGTTTAAGTTATGAGCCATTTTTTCAGTATCCAACCAACTCCTACAAGCATGCCAATTCAAACAATGGAGACCTCTGGAAGAACACCATCGTCCTAACCGCCTAACTGGAAACGATCACTGAAGCGAATTCGCAGTTGGACCATGGACTACAAACAAATTTTCAGATGTTTAATGAATACATGATTAGGAGAAGGGAAACGTGTTAAAGTATTGCTCCCATTGCAGGATGAACAACCCTCCAAGGCAACTGCCCTTGGACCTTACCTGAATTGCGTCCTCAAGTTGTTGGACCGATGAAAGTGCAGCGCCCCACTGCGGGTATGTTCAATAGACTCATCTATACATACTGAAAACCTGTCTGTGGTAAGATTATGATAAATTAATATAAGCATGATTAGTTCTATGCAGAATGTTGTTTTTTTTCATACAGAAGGTAATAAAGGATTGCACTGGTTGTGATTTAACTGATTTATATTGTTGTTAAATTAAACTGTTGGTGTGCAATCAATCTTTTACTGTCTTTTAGATTCTGGCACAGGCGTCTGAGAGTGCTCGTCGAATCCTTTCTCCAAGTGGAAATGCGTGTCAGAAGATCATAGGTCATGGACCTGTTTAGAGTATCTGGTTTTTTTTTTCAATAAAGACTTTGAAGAGAGCTTTGTCATGTTCATTTTTTTCTTGTCATGAATGAAAGGGCAACTAGAAGCATTTCCTCCTCAAATGGATTCTGTTAATACATTAACTTTTAACATGGTCAGAGATGTGGTGCCTGACTGATTGAATATTTGTATTTTTTTCTCCATTCTTAAACTTTCTGAAAGGTGATAAATGAGCATTTACCATTATTAACTATAACTGTAGTTTGGATTCATTGAGATAATCCAATGTGTTTCCCCTTTAAAATATTAAAACTCTGTCTAGTATGTGTTGACATAATGGTAATACAGCTTTTATTGCTGTCAGAAAACTTGCGCACCTTGATCACTTTTTACTATACTTTAAATGCTATTTAGAATTGACTGATCACCAAACAATCCTGCTAGAGGAAGTTAATGTATCGCATATCTTTGGTTTTACCCACAGTGGCGAAATGTGCTGATACACCTCAGATATCACTTCCCCGGTGTCATTTCCTGATCCTAGCTGCAGTTTATCTTGTAACATAATATGAGTGGAAAATGCCCTCTGCCAGCATGTGCAGCTTTGCAGATGAAAACACTCCTGTCTATTGTTGAGGTGCCTATTTGCCAGTAGGGGTGATCATCAGTTTTACGTATAGAGACAGCGTCGTCCTTCCCCCACCGCCTCTTTTTTAACTTCTGGCAGAAGTGCGGATGTGAGTTGCATATAGATACGGAACAGGCCGCCACTTTTTTTAAGCAATGCGTGCTTAGGCAATGATCATTTTGTGGAGCTATGAATCCAGAGGAGCAGACTGTAACGTGGTTAATATCACTAGGAGTGCTCAGCTCGCCTAAAAAGAATATAGCGGACCCGGAGGAGTTTTTGAAAACATCGTTGAAGGATGGGGTCGTCTTGTGCAAGCTCACGGAGAGGCTCATACCTGGCTTCACTCCCAAGGTGAGTTGTTGATTTAAGTTAAGTCAAGTCAACAAAATTCCAAATGATCGACGGCTCCGGGTGTGAGGAAGGGAGGGGTTTGATTAAAACGATACCGACAAGAACTTCTCCCAGCAGCTGCAGGCCTTCATTTTTGCAGCTCACTGTAACCGAGCCGTGAAGTTTGTAAAGCCGCATGTCTTTCTTGATACGTATTGCACTGAACGGCAGACCCGTTATGTGTATTTTTCAGACGTACATTTTCAAGAAGTGGTTTCCTGTGAAGCGAGGAAAATGTTCCGCATTCTTCATAGGAGTGAGTCGGTGTGAACACCCACCTAAAACAGGACACATTTGGTAGGATACGTGCACGGGGCATTGAATACTCAGACCATGTTGGAGCGATTGAGTAACGGGACTCACAAAAACTTTTATTTACTTAACAAATCATCGTCAATAACATGCTTGTTTAAGTTGTTGAGATGACAAAGTTGATAATGATAAACAACAGTTGCAGAGACTTTTCGTCACTTCCTCTTGAAAGACTCTTCCCGGTGTGACCTCCCCTTTGAGAAAGCGGCGTCAACACAACCGGAAACAGCTTATACGAATAAAACCGGAAGTCGCAACTTCTCTTTTAATTGATTTGGCGGCCTACCTAGATTGTTACTCTTTTGTGTAGTTGTCATACGTTGCTCTTAAAATAAAAGTCGTTTACTTCATTTATCTGCAGCGAAAAGCCAAACTAAGTGTCGTTCATAGTTATTCAACTAACGGTTTTTTTAAGACTTTTATTTTGAAAGTTAGCAAAATAAGCGGATGTTTTGCTTAAATCTGGCTACATTGACGCGTATGTGGTGTTAATGGTTATGTATGCATGAAGGAGACGCAGGAAGAATCCACAGTTATTCTGTTAACTGAATGTTACTTTACTCGCACTGGTACAACAGTGTAACTTTATGCTCTTTTTTTTAATGAACTGAGAAGACTCTAGCAATGGCCTCTGATTAGTTCTTGTGTCAGATCTCTATCTGTCAATACAAAGAGGTATGTGTTAATATATTTATTTCGTGTGTGCGTGCTTAGTATTGCCAGGACCCGAGAACTGAAGCGGACTGCGTTTCCAACATCAGGGAGTTTTTGAGAGGATGCTCGTCCTTGAAAGTGGAGGTGAGTTAACTGTCAAGTTTTACGTACGATGTTTTGAAATGCCTTGACCTTTCTCTTTAATTATCTCCTTATAGCCCATCACAGTTTACGCAAACAGAAGACTTAAACTCAGTTTTGCTTGTGTTGTTATCTGCTATATGTTTTCCTCTCACGTCCATGCTCTCAGTCACTCTCTCTAACCAGACAGGAAGGTAACTGTGAACATTGATGAACATTGCCTCCGTTTTAAAGGCAACAATTAAGTTTGAAAAAGTGTTAATTCCCTTTCATCTCACTAATGCTGCAGTGACTTTGATATTTGTTTGTGGCTGTAGGTTAACAACTCCCCAGGCCCTACAGCGTACAACAAGATGTCCTAATATTGGAACATAAATCATTTGCAGATGTTGGGAGTTTTCTCTGTCTCCATACCAGCCTGTTTGTGACCGCCACACTGGACAGTAATTTCTCCTTCCAGCTTTATAAATAATCCTTTCTGGTCTTGAATCACATCACTTGGTTTTTTTAAACAGCTAATTGAGTCAGCAAGCCTGGCTTACTGCAAAGTCAAGTGGTTCTGTAGTTCTGCCCAGCTGGCTTGTTATGTCTGGGAGGTCCCCTTTGCTTTCATCCACCAACCCTGCTTTAGCCCATAATTAGACCTTTTGTGGCCAGCCAGTAGCTCATGGGCAGAAGTTTTTTGGACGATCCCCTGTCAAATGTATCAGCCAAGGGATGTCTGTGGTGCTACAGCTAGCCCTACCCATCCTTTGGTCAGTGATGTGATCGTGGCTAGGAGGAGTTTTTCCTCTTTCTTTTTGCCTTTAGAAAATAGTGCTTGTTTGTCCTGTGACTGCACAAAGAGAGCAGTCATACTGCTTTCACTTCTGCCCGGAGATGCAGAAAGAGGAAGCGCCAATTACCGTGCAAGGCCTCAGCGTGTTTTCGCCATGTTCTCTATGCGATTAATTTGATACCCTACTACAGTTATTAAGAGTATCGTGGCTCATTGCAACTGCAGGCCCTAACCATGGTCAAGATATCAATACTGGCAACAGCTATCAGTGATTAAGATCAATACTGTGACGTAAGAATTGGTCTAATTAGTTTTTCAATGCAAACTTGGTTTCCAGTAGAGATGTGCCAATTACCTTTTTCTTTGTCACACCGATACTGATACATAGGCTTGCCTTCACTACATTATTGCTATGTAGGCCATTGTTTTGGAGTAGAAGAAACAAGTAGCCTAGTTTTATTTCCAGGCTAATAGTATCAGATCATGGATGGAGTGGCGTCCTCGCTGATACCACCTTTTTGGCTGTGTCAGAGTCATATCCTATACTTCAAACTTATCATATGCTTATGTTTTCCTGTATTTTCTCCTTTAGAAACCAGTGGTAAACATAAGTAAAGAAAAGAGTGTTCTGGGCATTTTTATACATGATGAAAAGCAGCCTTGAGTAAACCTTTGTAGTTGAAGACCCTTATGCTGACCCCCACCTACAGATGTAATGGTCACACTTGCTTTAAGTGTGAATGGCGTTATACACAACTCAGGACCAAGGCTCTACTACTCAAACTCTATATTTAAGATGTTTTATTTAAAATGTGAAACCTTATCCGCTGGTGGAAAGAAGATAGCTGTCTGAACCAGAGCACGCAAGCAAGCAGTGTGACTGTGTGTGTGTGTGTGAGAGAGAAAGCATCAAAGTGTGTGTGTAAGTGCACAGCCAATCACAAATGAGTCTGGCACTGCCTTTTTTTATTACACACCACTAAGTCACAGAATATGGGTCACGCTCGACATATCAGTTTTTATCTCTGTCTAGTAACAGGCTTATTCAAATCCCTCTGTGTGTTACATGGTGTGTGCGTATGTGTTTCTATTGTTTGTATTTCAGCCTGGGGTTAGCGTCCCTCTCTCCATCTATCTCTCTACATCTCAGTCTGTGTGCACGTTAAAAGCATTACCCCTCCGACTTTTGATTGATTCCAGATCTTATGAAGGCATGGAGTTAGGGCTTTGTGGTCTAAACAGCATCTTCTCTGTTCCTTTTCCATGCAGGGGTTTGAACCCGAGTGGTTGTACACTGGCGAGAACTTTGGCAAGGTACTGACCACTCTGCTGGCAGTCAACTTCGCCACACAAGGTAAGAGTTGTACACTCTCTCTCTCTCTGTACCTCCAGGCCTTGAACATTGATAATAGTGTCCTCTCTGAAAGCTTAAAATCAGATAGCAGCAAGAACAAGTATTGCTTTTTATATTACAGCATCCTGATAAGTGAGGTCTTTTCATTCATATAGCACATTTAATAACAATTTAATAAGATATCAATAACTAATAGTGGACATCAGGTTCAGAGCTTCTTTAATTTAGATTTAAAACCATCAATAGTTTAAGAGGAATTGATGAGAGACTGTTGCAAACCCAGATCAGAAAAACATACATTAAATTCAATGTGAAGAAAACATCGCTTTGATGTTTACTTTGCTAAATTCTGCACAAAATGCATCTCCATGGTGTTCACCTCTCCCTGCCACTTGATGCATACACTCCAATGAACAAGATTAGATAATGAGTAAAAAGTACCTGTTAGCAGTGACATTTTGTGTCTATGTGCTATGGTAGTGGTTATTTTGCACAGACTTTGTCCATGCAGTCATTCTCCGTTATGATTGGGTGTGTAACCCATGGGCAGCTGGCATGGCAGTGTGAGTGTTTGTGTCATGCTGGGCGCCATACTCACTCATGTGCATCCACAGCTTGAATAAAAAAGTGTTCATTGAAATGTTTATATGCTCATAATGAAACAGAATCCAGAATGTGACTAAAGATGAATGTATTGCGTTTAAAAACACACACACCCCCCTCTTAAGTGCATTTCTGCAATAAGGACGCAGTATAAAGTGCAGTGCAGTATAAATCGCCGTGCAGCAGCCACACAGCATTTTGGGGCTAATTACTTCACTGGAGAGTCCTTGTTTGAGGGCACTGAAGAGCTAATACCAGGCTCCAGCACACAGCTTTCTTAGAACTATTAAGTCAGCGTTTTGAGACCAAGCTTCTGCTTTGGATGCTTAATAATACATGCATAGTGCTCAGAGCTATTTGCGAACACATGTTTGACTTCCTGTATGTAAATAGTGTAGCAGGATATGTGCTTTAGATTTGCTCTATTGATAGTAAAGATGTGTGAAATCAACGCAGCCACGTTTATTATTAATTGATTTGTATTTTTGTAATTGATTGTGATTCATTGTTTACTCTTTAAGTGGTTTGTCAGTCGTCACAAAACCTGGATACAATGATGTCATTTTAGAGGATGGTAGCCTTAGTTTTGCCTAATGATTGTTGTAAAGTCATTTCTATCATTGTTTCAACACAACATGATATCACGATGTTTTAGAGATATCTGTTGAGTGCACTTAAATGAAGTGGATGATGGATGTCCACCAGAGGCCTCTTCACAGTGCTGGGCTCTGCTTGATATGCAAATCTCTTATTTGCTGGCTATTCCCCGCAGCTGTTTTCCCGTCGTCAGAAGTGAGCTTGATTTGAAGTGGATTAGTCATAAGTTAGTTGATTTGATCAAACATAAGAGGCCTTGGTGTTTTTCTCATTTTACTCATGATCCTCTTCCAAGCCCAGCTTTGCTTTTGCCATATGCATTAACGTCTGTTTAGGGTTTGTACGTTGGATGCATGTATAAACACCAATGGTTGTAACTACAGAGCTTAGCTGACAGAAGGGCTTGTTACTCTGCTCTGTGTGTGTTGGGAGTGAAATGTGGGATCCATGAGCACCTCCTGCAATGAATGAATGAATTGACTGTCCTGCTGCCTTCAGGGTCCTTTTCATCACATAAGTTAGGCCCCCCTGACGTCTCACCATATGGAAGACGGTTGGGAATCTGTAGCCTTTTCCCACCTTAACATACATTACATAGATTACAGTTTAACTGCTGATAAAACAAAATCACACAAAAAGTGTTGCCATAGCATTTTCCTGCCTTTTTAAGGGCTTTTTACACTGCCAGTTCAAAGTGGGATTATTATGCCTCTGTTACTTTCTGTCTTTTAGGCTATGTAGAAGTGGTGTGGCGAAGTCGTTCCGCCTCTGAGCCGGCATCGGAGGTAGTAACAGAAGCAAAACTGCGTCTACCGAGCCGACAGGGCGTAACAGCGCCGTGTGTGTATTTGAAGCATACGCTGTTTGTTTACACCTCGCGCACGTTTTCTTCTGCAACGCCGGAACGCAATGTAAAAACACACACTGGGGCAGCTTTACGCCGCCGTTGCGTGGTCCAATGTGGAATGACAAAGGCGGCATGAGGATGGAGCTTCTTTACGCCGCTGAGGCGGAACCGCAGTGTAAAAATGGCTTTAGATTTGAATTAGACGTTCCTCAGGCTGTGCACTGTTGAAATCTTCTTAAATATCCAACAGTTCAAGTAGCTATCATCAAGTTTGGCATCTGATACTGAGTCTTTAGTGAGTGTGTTTCAGCTTGTTAGCCCGTAAGAGGTTGCAGGGCTGACATGTGTCACATTTCAAGTGATTACTGGCAACAAAATTGATACCTCTGTCAGTGCATCCTCGAGGCCTGCACTCACGCTGCAAGACAGCTGGCAGCCACTGACCCTAAATCACTGCTCTTCTGCGGCAGCGGCTGAGTGATGACGCTGGAGGGGCGTTGGGTCTGTGTGACATAAAGTAGATTTTTATGTGCCTCACAAGTCACAACCCGAGCTGCAATTTCAACAAGAGACGGGGCCGGAGGAAGCTTTGTTAAATATGTGTCAATTAGTCGGATTGAACCAACACATGGCTGAGTCTGCATCCTGCCTTCCTTTTTTATATCTACTTGGTGTTATTTTTAAGCAGTGTGCCATTTTAGGTTAAATCAGATGATTCCAGCAGGCGTTCTCAGCGTGTAATGTTACGTGTTTACTGTCCTGGGGCTGTGAAGGGCACTGGACCATACTCGCATGAATTATGGAGTTGTCAGGCCCCAAAATATGTGCACCTGAATCAGCTGAGATGACGGTAGTGTGTGTCGGCTCATATCTTTTTAGGACAGAATTTCGGTTTTAAATCATCGCAATGGGAAACTTTGTGGACAGTCCTTCGTCCTAAACCGTTACTCTCTTAAAGGTTAAGACTTGGTTTTAAGGTAAGGGTTAGGTTTGGGTAAGATATGTAGTTCTGATGGTTAAAGGTATAATAAGGAGGATTTTTCCTTGCGTTTTGTCAACAACACATTCAAACTGGGCCCCTCCTCCAGGGCTCTTTGTCACCAGAAGCTCACTCTCACTCTCTCTTGTGCGAGAACATGCCGACCCCGCCGAGCTAACACCGACAGTATCACGGTTACCTTCGTGCTAGCAACCGCAGGTTAGCCTGTCCTACCCGGTTTGAGGCACCTACCTGTCCAACAGCAAGAAGGCCAACTCTGCATCGCTCTTTCGCCATATTCGCCAGTCTGAATGTGGCTCAGCTGCTAATTTGAACCCCTCCCACACTCACCTAAACGCTGTGATTGGCTCAGGGAATCACAACAGCGCCCCTCCTGAAAACGTCCCGTGCAAAGCGAAACAGCAGAATAGATGCAGAGAGAAGGGTCTCACAAGGGTCTGCACACACACTCACCAACACACATGTATAGAGGCCCATAAGTGATGATTTATGTTATATTATATTTTTAAAAGTCTATATTTTATTTATCTAGGAAAATCCTACTTATTATTACCGTTTAAGATTAGGTTAAGTGGGTCCTCATAAATACATGTGATGAACGAATAGCCTATGTGTGTTTTTTGTCTTTGTGTGTGAATTTTCAAGCTTAAGTTATGTTCTCTTGACGACCAGGGAAGACCAGGGAGTCATAGCTGCCCACATCACTGTAACCAAAATGACAGAGACTCTATGTTTCCACTGTGTGTGTCCGCAGACTGTGCCGCTGAGAGGTCATGTCAGCAGTCCGCAGCCTCCTCTCCTAGTCAGTCGACATCGACGCACACGCTCTCCTCGGCCAAATCCAAAGGCTCTCTGCGTAGACAATCCAAATCAGTGGTATGGTCTCTTCCATATGCTCGCTCACAATAATTAGATTTTTTTACATTTTCTACATTCGATTGTTGAATTTGTCAGATCATGTAGTAGCAGTTTACCACTAATGACAACTCAATGCATTTCCTTCCACAATGAAGGAGTAATACCATCATGAGAAGCACAAACATTGTTAAATTAAGTAAAGCAAAATGTGCATTTTAAAGATTTTTTGATTTTCTTTTTCAATTAATTGTATATAAGTACAGACATCTTTTTTCTCATGCATCTTATGAGATTTGTGTTTATGCTGCTAACCAGGAGATGTCTGAGAACGGTGGAGGTGGGCAGATGGTGAAGGCCCGCTTCAACTTCAAACAGAACAACGAGGATGAGCTGTCGTTCAATAAAGGGGACCTGATTCTTGTGACGCGGCAAGAGGAGGGAGGATGGTGGGAGGGCTCGCTCAACAGCAAGACAGGCTGGTTCCCCAGTAACTACGTCCGGGAGATCAAACCCTGCGGTGAGTTCGACCACAGGAGCAGGATCAAAAAGTCCTGAGTATGATGGTGCAATGACCTTTGAAACCTTTTTTTATCATTTTGTATAATATAAATTTTGCTACAACTGCACGCTAAATAGGGGAGAGAATATGTGATAGAAAGGCTAAGGGGGGCGCTGGTTTAGCTCACGTGGTAGAGCAGGTGCCCCATTTTGAGAGGCTACAGTCTTCATCGCACTGATCGCAGGTTGGACTCCCGGTCTGCCAGTCATTTGGTGCATGACATCCCCCACTCTCTACTCCCCACATTTCCTGCGCTGTCTCTCTTCTGCTGTCCTGTATAATAAGAAATGCTGAACTTTCATTAGTCTAAAGAAAGTAGCTCACTAAAGAGGTCATCATCTTAACACCAGTGTTATTTTCATTTGGTCATTTTTTTGAAATCTTGAACTAATAACTACGATTATTAATATTGTTTGGCTTTTTAGTATGTGTGTTTTAATTAAATGTCTTTGATGATTTTTATGAATTAGTTCTGAGGAGCTCTCCAATCCTTTTTTCTCTCCTCCACAGAGAAGCCAGTGTCTCCTAAAGGAACTCAGCTTACCAAGAACTACTTCAGTGTGGTGAGTGAAAATTATTCACTGCATGTAGAAATGTATCTTTTTTCGTCCCTTTGCTTACACAGGAAATGTGTGTTTCTATGCAAATTATAATATCAACAAGGCAGCAGGCAATGCTGAATGCATTGTTCATTCAAATGACTCAACTGTTTATTGGAGTTTATTGGAAATGCAGGTTCTCTCTCTTCTCGGGTCACACCTGTCCAGGTTAAAAGTCGAGTAAATATACTTAGATTTGGAAAGTGATCGATCTCACCTCTAACTGCATTTTTTAAAAATTCCTCTGAACAGCTTCTTTTGTTACTCATGAATGAGCAAAATACTTGGAGGCTATTTTGTTCTGTCTTTTAAATTAACTTAAGATGGAATGTGCTCAAGTTTTATCTAAAAAAATGGAAAAACTGTGCTCTCCCGGTCTCTGCAAACATTAAGTATTCTGCTGATTGTGACATTTTAGGTTGTTCAGGACATCTTGGAACATGAGCGGGAGTTTGTTAAAGAACTACAAACAGTGCTGAGTTGTTATCTACGACCCCTGCAAGCCAGCGACAAGTAAGAGCAACAAGATGTGGCAGATCCATGAATGGGAATAATAATAATTTGCATTAGCAAGATGTCTTTGGGCAGCATATGAAATTGCATTGATATTAAGATTTAATTTACTTTAATGTTGAACTTTCTTTCATCATGCATGTAGGACAGTTGTTTTCTTCTCTGCTCATGTTGAATATGTGCATATTCAGGCTGAGCAGTGCAGACAGCACCACGCTGTGTGGAAACCTGGAGGAGATCCTCACCTTCCAGCAGGCACTGTGTGTAGCTTTGGAGGACTGTACCAAGTAAGTCGTGCTTTACAGAAGACCTGACCATGAAGACCTGATGGTTATAGTTATGATCAACTTCTATTAGAACTATTTCAGTGTAGAGTAATGTTTGGACCCTCCTGTGTGTTAGTAGTTTCATAGATGTTTGATAGCAGCTCATTTAATACACTGCACAGATACTATTCATTACTGCCAAGTGTTCAACAGAGCGTACATACTTGATTATATTACTTCCTTCCTCCCAGATCTTGTCGTACACATTTCTTAATGTTAGAATATCAACAAGATGTAAACGGTGCAGTTTAAAATACATAATCACAGTGCTCATGTAGCCCAATGTATTTTACTCAAAGTCACTAACTTTGCACATATTGATTTGAAAAATCCAGTCTTGTGGTGCATTGATGCTTTAGTGGGAACATTCTGACATCTATAAATACCTGCCTCGGGGGGAAGGAAAAATGTGTTCATTCATTTTAAAAGTCGGTCCTTGGAAAATGTCCAGCAGGAATTTAAGCGGTGTGCTCTTAAATTCTTAAAATACCTTTTATTTAATGCACTTTGAGCTTAAGGCCTTCAACCATCATCAATTTTCTTTAAAATTTGTGTTGAAGGGCCAGTTTGCCGATTTTCAACCTCAGTCCGATCATGCTATTATGGGGAGCTAGTGATGTTAGGAAAGAAAATGCAATTTGGCTCTGTGCCTTTTGGAGGACGCTATCCGCTTCTCCAATGAGCCCTGGCAAACCGTTTTACGTAGTCAAAGTTTTCTCTTTGTCTCTTTCCGTATGTCTCTTCTTTATCCAACCATTTTCCTCTGTCTTCACACTGTTCACCAACGTTTGTCTCCGTCTGACTTTGCAGAGTCCCAGAGGGCCAGCAGCGAGTGGCGGGCTGCTATCTAAACATGATGGCTCAGATCAAGACTCTGTACATGGCTTACTGTTCCAGCCACCCTTCAGCTGTTTGCATCCTCACTGATCACAGGTCAGCCCCCGCACACAAAACAGCACACCCGAGACATTCATGACTACCACAAAGATGAGTCTGATTTCAAATCATGGTGCATTTTGGGAAGTTTATAGAATGGCAATATCATGGCAAGTCTTTAAAACTAATTTTCAGTTGAGATTTTGACCTGAATGTGCCTCATGATGGTAGAAGCTGTTGGTTGTGTTTCCAAAACAGAATCGGAACCCTTCGTCTAACTTGGGTTGGGAATCGAATAGTAACTCACTGTACGATAACATGCGCGATACGTGGCCCACCATAGTGTTAAAATCACAAGACAGCGATTCTGCGATAATTAATATATTGACAGACAATCATATAATGATACATCACGATATCTCATTAACTGAAGAATACAAAATGCAGGAGTATTGTATTTATTCACCGCAATTTGGTGTCACAGAATTTGACACAGACTGATACAAAACATAAACGTGTTTAAATTTACACAACTATAGAACTAATTAGGACCTTGGATTTGAAATTGGCTGGTGCATTTCTTAACTGCTTTTTCACCGCTGTCCGACATTATCCCGCCGTCATCTTCTTCTTCTTTTATCCTGCTGTCAACTTCTTCTTCGGCCAATTCATTTCCATTCACGTTACCCTCTTTCATGTCATGAGCGCCACCGCGAGGAGTCATGAAGTAGTGACACAGTGAGTCAAAATCGCAGGGAAATCTGTTTAGAGCGCCTGATTTTTCTAAATAAAAATATTGATATTTGGCCCCAGCATATTGATAGTTGTACTGCACAAGTCAGGACGACGATATATTGCCGTATCAATATTTTGTCCCACCCCATTTCTAACTATATCATAAACTAGTGGTTCCCAACCCGGGGTTTGGATACCTACAAGAGGTCACAAGATGATAGCTGTTTATTCCTTAAACCTTTTCTCTTGTCTCAGTTCTTTTTCTTTTGATATTGCATATGGTTTGCCCCTGAAAACTATTCAAATTATGTAATCACTTTTTGTTTTAACTGTTAACAACTTGGGCTTGTAGCCTTTAATATATTAAAGTCTCAAAAGCAAACAAGTTTAGGAACAATCAACCGAAGTGTCCTCAGACTGCTCACAGTATTTTGTTCGATATGTTTAAGAGAAGTTGAGTCGGGTCACTGCAGTGTGATATTTTTTTTTGCAGCGTGCAGTTTAGCTTTGAACCACAAGGTGTCAGGCTTACCTTCTGTAAAAGGCCAGGAGGCTACCCTCGGTCTGAGCCGTTACTGCTTCGTGCTGAAAGTTTCCGTCTGCCATGATGCTGTAAAAATGCATCATCCTCATTGAATGGGACCTGGTGTTTGGAATCTGTATTGTATAGATCAAAGTCACTGTGACATATCAGAATGACCATGATGCAGTTTAAATGTAAAAATCTTGAGTTAAGTGCAGGTAGTTTCACAGGTTCTACATTGTAGGCGTCAAATAAAGTTTAATTTCACACAGGAAGCTGACTGTTGACAGGATATATGAAGTTGTGGTTATGTTGACAGGCAAGCGAGACAGTTTTTCACAGTAAGCACATTTGCGTTTCAGTTGCAGGAGCCTTTTTATGACATTCACATTCACCGAGCGCGACCAGCCCGTGCTATATAACTAAAGCTTTTTAGTCATGGAAACTCATGAATGGCTTTACTTTCAAAGCGCCTTTTTTTTTAACGTTTGCAGTGAAGTGAATCTGTTGCAGTCAGGAGTAAAAGTGAAAAAAAGTTGTTTTTACTGTTACACTATTGCTTGTGGTCCATTCTTGCACGAGGCACTGGTGTGATTCAATGTCTGTATATTTATACACAGCGTTAGTGGTTTTTAATTGGAAACCTTTAAAAAGGGGGTTAGCCCGCATTTGAGGTTCATGAGAAAGTTAACAGTTTTGAGTTTACTGTCACAAAATCTGAATTCAGTACCAACATGACAAAAAATGACTTCTTTAACATGAAAATAATCTACTATATAGAAACATGTCTTTGAACCTGGAAGCAGATGCGTAGTTAAGTTTTACTGGTTTTAATCGTCTGATGTTACATGAGAGTATAAGATATCTATTCGATGCTGTCACCTTTTTTCCCAGCTCTTTAAAGCTCCTGTGACTAGTTTTTCACTGGTCATGAATCAAACTGAAGTTAATTCTGATTACTCTATATGACCAACAAAAGCAAATCAGACGATCAGCGACGAGACTGATTATTTCTGTATCGTTATTTTTAATGCCTGAAACCGCTGGCGGGGCGGATAGGTGTCAGACGAAGCGATTAACTGCACGCTGCCTTTGTTTACACTTTCCAGGACAAAATTAAAGTGAGTGATACATGTGACTGTTAAAGAAAGCAGATGAGATTGTCACTTAAGCATGTACAGGACAAAATCATTAAAGAGATAGGAGGTAGGCTTTGGCCACAGGGGCGCCAAAATCAATACAAACTGAAAGTTCCTCAATATGTTACGTTACGTTTTCTTTTACTACTCTTACCTCTTTGCATTACGTTATATTTTGATGCCACATATGTTTTATTCAGATTTTTTTTTGCTAACATTAATGGCTTTATGAGACCACAAAGTTCTCTTATCATCAAGTCTTTTAAAGCGTCCGTGAACCTACTCTATCCTCACTGGAATAATCTTAAAAAAGTAAATTCCCCTTGATTCTGCATGTAAAGTGTTTTACTTGTGTGTGTTGTAACAGTGAGGAACTAGACAAGTTCATGGAGAGTCAGGGAGCCAGTGCTCCAGGGATCCTGACCCTGACCACCAGTCTCAGTAAGCCCTTCATGAGGCTCGACAAATACCCGACCCTGCTGCAGGAGCTGGAGAGACATGTGGAGGTACAAGAGAAAATACATATAAAGAAAATACAATGGCAAAAGCTTTACTAATAATATATGTTACTTAATATATTTCCTCCAAGATAGGGAATTACAAATATCATTGTTACAACTAAACAGTACAGGTATGAACAGAGCATTCCAAACGCTTACATGCTTTTCACTTTACCTATTTTATTTATTTAATTATCACCAAAAGCTGGATGACTACAAATGTCTTAATGTAGAGTACGTACACTTGACCTGCTTTATTATTTAGATGCTGTTTATTGTCACCACAGGAAGCGCACCCGGACTACGCCGACATTGTAAAGGCCACAGCAACGTTTAAGAGCCTTGTGGTAAGTCTGCGATAACAACAGAGCTCTGCATGCTTAAACTAGCCTTTAACTTTATCATCTTTGTTAATCTCCACCTGGGATCAGGCTTTTTATCAGTACAGAACAAGGCTGATTTAAGCAACCTGTACGCCTCTCATGTCAGTTCTCAATTATTTGATTCTTAATTGACCCTTTTTTTCCTCTTTTATATATTTATTTCCTGAACAAAGCTCAAGTCCCTGTTTTCAAAGGTTAAAATTTGGCCTTTTCAAATTCATGCAATTTCCCTGAATGCTTTGGACTATTTTAATCTCTTGTGTAAATTAACTTGCTAAAACGCTACATCAGTCAAGCGTAGAATCACCTGAGCTTTTCCCCTGCTGCGTTTTTAGTGATAATGGAGTTCCTACAGTGGGTGTAAACTAAAGCGCAGTCATGAAAGACATGGATCACAAACGGGCAACCGCAGTGTACCTGAGTGAAAATCATTGTGAGACACAGTTTCCTCAGTAGAGCTCTGAGTTCCTCGTAAATATGGCTGAGGTGAATCAGACTTAGACTCAGACTTAGACTACGCACGTGTGTCTTCAGAAGGGCTTCACAGGAAAGGGGAAAAAAACCTTAGTGTTGTAATATGCAAGTCCCTTTCTTGTGTGTTTTGAATGTGTGGTTGGGTGGGCAGGCACTGTAATGCTAGTTACATCTCTGCAGAACTCCGTCTACACAATCTTACACATGTTTAATGTGCAGTGGAAAATGACAGATGTTGCGTTGTCATTTTTCTCTGTATGAAGAGGGAGAGCCCCCACATAGCACCTCAACTCCTAATGTTGCAGGTTGATCAGTAAAAAAATTGACATTTTCTTTATCCATATCCACGGTGAGGGGAAAACTGTGCTGCTCATGACTTTATATTTCTAAAAAGGAAATAAACCATGTTAAAAATCTTTCCTAAGGAGCCTTCTGTAGATGATTGTTTCAATTAAATATCCAACATTGTTCAACTTTAACTTTATTGTCCCCTGAGGGAAATTTGCTTTGCAGGCAGGTAAAAAACATAAAACATAGAAAACACAATCAATCAAATTTAGATACAACACTGAAATGGATAAGGACAACTGAAGGCAGTACCATCATTACATTGTTGAGAAATAACAATTTTTTTGCTCTCTTAATTGGCTGGTGTATGTTTTGTGTTTAGACACAGTGTCAGGATCTACGAAAACGCAAGAACCTGGAGCTCCAGATCTTGTCAGAGCCAGTGCGGGCCTGGGAGGGAGACAGCATGAAGACCCTGGGTCACGTAGCCTACATGTCCCAGGTCCACGTGAAAAATGGGTCCAGTGAGGTGAGAGATTTGTTAGATTTGCAAAGAGTAAAGGATGACCAGATCTGACATCAATGGTCATTGTGTTCCATCTAATTGTTTAAGGATTTGGCTGTGTTAGTGAAAGCTGCAGATTAGAGTCCCCTGGGTTCAGATCAGTCAATGAGGATAGATCGGCATCACTGAAGGAAAACATTGACATGATTTATTGCATTACTAGACACAAAATGGGGCTTAGTATGAACAGAGAAGACTGTTCCCATCTGTAAAAGTCTTTGCAACACAGAGCATTATGCCAGGCATAGAATACAGAATACAAAATATAGTAAACTATAAAAACAGGTCCAGTCAGAACAATGCAACAGTATATGCTTCTACTTCATTATAACTTGTCAGTTATAATTTTCTCCCAGTCCCACACTCCTTTATTATCTCAACACTAATAACGCTGTAATTATTACCCAGTACTCGTACGGTCTAACGGTGTTAGAAACTTCTGAGTTACTTCCCTGAACTTTCCTCTTCTTTAATTATAACTCCTTAGTTTTCAGTAATACGAGAATTATTTTTCTCTTAGGTCCCCGACCCTGGAGTCTCAGACTCCTGCTGATGCAATATTCGATCTTCCGTTATATTTTAAAAATGTTCAATAGGAAATAGATCAAAATGAAAGATCCATTATCAATGGTAACAGTAATTCATAAAGATCATATACATTTCTGAAGTTGCCTATTTAAAGACCCCCTCCAGTGAAAATCAAGTGTTTAACCTTGTAAACATCTCCATGTGGTGTTTCTCATGTGCTACAAGACATATCAGGGACAACATCAGCAGTCATCTCCATGGCTGGGCCTGTCTGCTTTTAAACTGCAGTGTACCAAGGACAGGCTGAACAACACGTTTTCAGATTGGCAGGTTTGAGACGTCACAAACCTAAGGAGCCAATCCTGTTAACGGACGGGGTGACGCTATGCATATCATTATGTGTAACCTATGGCAACCACTTCGGTGATGCGCGAGCCAGCTGTAACCGTCATCGTAATTTTTGCAAACTGACTACTGGCTACTAATGTTCACGTTACTACTATTAATGACTGCATTTCAAGCTAGCTAAGTGTCAACAAGTTGCCACTAAACGATGGCAGAGGCGTGTTTTGTTTTTGCGACGGAGGCCGCGGTTGGAAATTTGGGGACTATGCAGATTGGGGAAATTTTAATGAGGGAGATGAGAGATGCCTTGGGTGGATTTTTACAAGGTTATTCAACGTGTCAATCAGAAAAAACATGTCAGACAAAATATATTATTTCAAGCAGAGCATTACATATGTATTAAAACTGGAGCTGGTCTTTAATACCTCTCCTGCTCTCATATGACCAATTCTTGCAGTTAGACATTAAACAATCCTGATTTTAAGCCTGAAATCCAAACAGCGGCACCGATCTTTAACGCATGCACTTAATTTGAAGGTCCTTCCTTTTGCAGGTCCAAATTATGATAAGTGACTCAGTCAGCATGTTTTGTCTTTCTATACGTCACATTTTGTGCTAGATTGAGAAAATGTGGTTTTTGATTCAGGTAAGGAGAAGGAAGAGGTGTGAACCCTGAGGTGAAGTGCTCTAGATTTGTTTGTCTAACGCAAAGTCTCGTTTCTAAGAGCACTGATGGTAACTGGAATGTTTTTAAAGTATTTATCTTTGCCTATGAATCGTGCATGCTGAAGTCCGTCCTCCTGATTTGTGACTCCAATATCCACTCTGAAGTGCCAGAACAGAAACCTATCTAGGCCATATGCAAACTAAAGCCACCTCCTCTCTCTTGTTTGGTTTCTGTGTTATTATTCGCTTTGTGTTGGTGGAAGAAAGCCCGAACTAGAAATGTAGATTCACTCTCTTTTTATCATTCACGACCACTTTCCACCCACCATACTCTCAATATTTGTTTCACCGTTCAACCGCCTCATCATAATCTCGCCTTAGTTTCCATTCAGTCAGAAGCAGCAGCTTTGCTAACTAGTACCTCGTTGCTAACCTGATTTAAAATAGGCTTGTGTCAGCTATAATGATAGTTTCACATCAGAAGGTGAGACAGAGACTACCACTCATTTGTTATTTTCAAACAATGGCTATCCAACACCACGTGTTGTTTCACTAGCAAAGCTGTTGCACTACAGGTATGCACAAACTCAAAGGTCATGTTGCAACCAAGTCTTTCCTGTTGCTCTTGCAGGAAAAAGAGGAGCGCTATCTCATGCTGTTCCCTAATGTGTTGGTCATGCTCTCCGCCAGTCCTAGGATGAGTGGCTTTATTTATCAGGTGAGAAACATCACAAAAAGAAATAATCCTACATATGTTATTGCTCATTTCAAACATACTTCCTTAAGTTCAGGGAAATGAACCTTGTTTTTCTCATTTAGGGAAGACTTCCTCTGACGGGCACCACGGTAACAAGACATGCAGAGGATGCAGACAATGCACACTATGCCTTTGACATCACAGGTTTGCATCTTAACCTCTAGAAAAGATAATGACAGCGATGCACTATGATGAGTTGTAACCCATAAAAAAGAATCCTAGATCATCATTAGCTATTGAACGGTGAGTGTTTTCAAAAACTCCCGGGGAACAATTACTGATGACAGTATTCTAAACGATTCATCTAGCTGATGTTTCATCTAACGTTCATCTAGTTGTCGATGCAGCCTTCTCCATGTAAGATATATATGCTGCTGTAGGCCGTTAAAGATGGTCAGAAAAATGCGTTAAAAGTTGTATTGTCAAAGAAAACAATTTGCTTCATACAGAGATTTTTAAAAGGCCTTTGTCACTTAGCCGTATCTCAATGACAGGAGTATCCTTGTGGACAAAGACAACAGGTGTGACCGTGTTAACCCTGTTTTTATTAACGTCTTTTTTCATCACTTTTTTCAATTAATTTTCAAATTTCACTCCTGCACGCTGTCCAACATTTATTTGCTTGCAACGGTTTGGTGCTCGACCTTCATCAGGCAAAAAGTTTTTCAGTTTTTTTTTTGCTTCGTTTTGCCTGATGAAGGTTGAGTACCGAAACGTTGCAAGTAAGACAGCGTGCGGGACTTTACGTGCAATTTTGACGAATCTTTTCCTCACCTACGCACCTGTCCTATGAAACAGATGTGCGAAGTTTTTCTCTACAGGAATCGTAAACTTGACAGTTAAAAAAGGAGACGTTATATGAACACTCTCGTCAGCCATGTGTAACTTTTACTGAGCGAAATGTGTGTGTGTGTTTCTGTGCTGCAGGAAGCATGATTGATCGCATCACAGTTTTCTGCAGTAGTGCCCAGGAGCTACAAGAGTGGCTGGAGCACCTTCAACCCTTTACCAAAGGAGGCAGCCCTGCAGGCACCATCTTAAAGGTTAGGACACACACACATTCACATAAACACACACGTATACAGTAAAAAGTCAAACCAAAACCCAAAGTGCACCATGCACTGTGCTGAAGTGTGAAAACGTCCGACCCAAATTCTCACATTGTGGTGACATGCATTAGACTCATCTTTCTGTGCATGTCTGAGTCTGACACATCTCTTTCTTTTCACTGTCCCACAAAGACTGTAGAAGGAAAGCCACTGAGCATGGTCGGCACCTCAAGTCACCTGTCCCACCTGGGCAGCCTCAGCGCTGTCAGTCGCGGCCCCCTGGAACCGCCGAAGACCAGCAAGCCGTGGTCTCTCAGCTGCCTGCGCCCCGCACCTCCCCTCAAACCGTCTGCTGCACTGGGATACAAAGAGGTAGGAGGCTGTAGAGCTGCACAATCAAGCCTACACGAGCTTAGTATTATTAGTCAGAAACGGAAAGTAGTCCCCCTCTACCGCAAGCCCCCCACCTGTCCCATCTTTCTGTCTCTTCTTGTCCTGTTTAACAGCAAGCTTTCCACCAAACGCGCAAAAGTGAAGTGGAAAATACAGACCATTTTTCTGCGGCTAATGACACACATTAAACAGTTAAAGTTATACATCGGAACTAAAGTTAGTGGTCCAATCTGATCTGGATATTCTGTTTATGACATAAAGATTACCTCGATTATATTATTCTGTTGCTATATTAGCTTATTTATATATTAGCATTTTTGCTATAATGTTAGTCGAATTTAATAACCCATGTACTTTTCATCAAGACAACAGAACCTTTAAGAACTACTGCTTAGTGGTTTTTGGAATCTGTATAACAATCTTTACTAAACGTGGACACAGGCTTATACTGGAAACAGTAAAACCATCTGATATATAGATATAGTATTTATAATAGTGTGCACATCCGAGACCATTTTATCCCAATACTGATACAGAGACCTGTACTCGTGTAGCAGCCGATACCAAGTACTAAACAGACTCTAGTGTGGTAAAGCTGTAGGCCTATACTACTAATCGTTAATGGCAACACTATTGCAAAAGGCAACTGGACTTGGTTGAAGTTCTTGAAGACGTTTCACCTCTCATCCAAAAGGCTTCTTCAGTTCTAAACTGATTGGTTTTAGTCCAGTTGCCTTTTGGATTATCTTAGAATTATTACTGCCAGTTTCAGTTCATCCCTCGCATACCATACACGTAGTCTTTTTACAGGAGGGATTTTTAGTTGTAAAATATTGCCACAATGCTCACATTTTGCCAGCTCTGACTGATGTTTCATGTGTGCTAGCACCATACTGAAGTCATTTCTTCATCGTTGCTCTGAAGCCGTAGTTGCCAGTGGCAGCCACAACACATCCATGGGCCAGAACAGTTCAACTTGCTGTGAAGGCCACTGTTTGTAGTGATGAAGAAGACTGGATTTCTGGTTAAACAAGTTTATATTTTAATTAATTTTAAATTAATTATTTTATTGAATCGGGCCATAGAAATTAAGCACCCGCCACCTGCCAAAACGAGTGGACGTAAAAGTTCATTTCCAACTCTGCTACTCACTGATACAGAGCCCGCATTTAGGTGGATATAAAAGGTATTTTCGATACTGGTATTGCTAACAGAAGAACTCTTATTTCTCACAATAGATGGGCAAAAGCACCGACGACTGTAAAATACAAATATTTTTGTAACGTTGATTTTAACTATACGTTTGCAGTAAATTATGTAAATTGAAAACCACGGCTATTGTAGCCTTTCTGGAACATTGCAGTCTGACTGGCATTGGAGAACACTGAGTGTACACTACCAGTATGAGGTAAGCGTGGCAGGTGTGAGCTGTTTGTCGGTAGTCCAAGTGGGAGGTAGACGCGACACAGTCATCAGGCATTCAAACTTTCAGTTATCATGGACAGTCTAGAGATGTGTTGTTGAAGCTGTTTTGGTTTATACCTCTACACAGATTAAATCATGTCCACTGTGCGAATCGAAACCAAGCAGGTTTAAGGGTTAGCCTGCAGAGGTTGACCGCACAGTCCTCTGGATAAGTGGGCAAATTGTCAGAGAGAAAGATGCACACTCATAGATCTTTTTTTTTTACATAAAGTAATCACCCTATTCTACATTGACAAATGATCGGTGAATGCCAGCAGCGGTGTTCACCATTCTCTCTATCACATCCTTCTTCTCATCACATTTTTCATGCACATTTCCCCTTTTTCTCTCTTTCTCTGTCCTGCCTTCTGTAGAGGATGTCTTATATCATGAAGGTAAGGTTAGACCAAACTCTGTTTCTGTGTGTGTGGGTAAGAATGTAGGCTTGGGGGGGGAGGGGGGGGGGGGGGGGGGGGGGGGGGCGGCGTTGAAATAGGGTTGCCTGTGTGTGTATGTGTTGAGCTAGCATGCCAATGCTCTGTTTGCTTCACTCCTCCCTCGTTGTCAAATGCTGGGTTTCCTGTTTTCTGTGGCCCTGCGAGTCTCGCTCTTTTCTTCTCACTACGGTTTAGTACGTTATCAGTTATCTGATAAAACGACTTTCTGATGTAACCATGGTTTCTACTGGAGCTGATGCTTTTGGAAATCCACACACAAGTGCAGTCAGGTCTTCTATCACTCAGCCCTGACTGGTTTTGTCAGTGTGTCACACTGTTATGGGTTAAGTGATGTTTCTTTTTAAGGTGGTTCCATGAGACTGGAAAATCTTGTAGAAACTATGTTTTCCATATGTGATGATTTACAAGTTTATCAGATATCACAACGATGTGGGCCCAACACTAACTTTTAAAACGTTTTTGCCAGGTTGGAAAACAGACATCAGCTCTTACTAAGACTGAAATGGTCGTTGCTATTATTAATCACCCTATAAATGTAGGCGTTGCACTGCTATGCATTTGTAATTGAGCCTACAACTGAAAGTGTGACATAAAAAGCTCTTTAATAAAACCAAACATAATTGTTTGTTGTTGGTTTTACATAAGAAAGTTCACCCTCAATGTTCTTCACAGATCCTTAAAAATACATCCAGCAGGTCATTTTCTGCTTGTAAATCCCCGTCATTTATCTAACCCTAAACACACATTTTTGCTGTCTCTATTATCCTTTTTTAGATTATTTTTATGGCTTTTACCTTTTATTTATAGGACAGCTGAAGAGAGACAGGAAATGCTGGAAGGAGAGGGTGGGGGATGATACGCACCAGCTGGTCGGCAGAGTCGAACCTGCGATCAGTGCGTCGAGGACTGTAGCCTCTGTACACGGGGCGCCTCCTCCACTAACTGAGCTAAACCAGCCCCCCGTGTCTCTATTTTTTTATAATACAAAGTGGTTGCCATTAGGGGTATAAATCGCAAGTTTCATCACGATACAATATTATATCGATTATTTGAACAACGGTACAATATTTGCCAATGTCACAAAGTCTGCCACAATTTTGAGTCGGTTCAATTAAGGGGTCTGCGATCGCTACGAGACGAAATACGCCCATTGACACAATCCATTACATTTATATTATCAAGTCACAAAAAGCAACAAAAATTTGGTTTCACAAAATGTATTCATGAACTCTGAAAATCATAAAGCACAACATAAAATGGAATTTTAAAATGAAATAAAACAAAGCTGCCTCATTTATTCTCCAGAGGGGAGCAAATATCTTCAATGTGCTTTTCTAGGCTGCCATTATCTGTTAGCATAGTTGTCGTTTATTGTGGAGTGGGAAGCGTTAGCTGACCTTAGAGCTCCGGAAATGGTAAAGCCATGCCGTGGGAACAAATAAAGGTGCACCTAAGATGGCGTATCGCAATATGGATCAATATTTGCTGTTTGCCGTTGGTCATTGAATCAAAATATCGATCCAGACTGAGGTATTGTTACACTCCTTGTTACCACTGATGAAATGGCAACCAAAAACCAACTCCAACTACATGCTGCATCTCCTCTTTGTCTGCTGTTGTTTAACATGTTTGCTTTCAAAGCTTTATATGCAAAGGCCTCTTCTATTATGTTCTGCTGCTTCCAAGTGGCTTTGAAATAAATACTGCAAGCTTTTAAGGTCCAGTGTGTAAGATCAGAGTTATTGGCAGTAATATAATATGTATATGTATGTTTTTATTTGTGTTTAATCCCCAGAAAAGTAGAAGAGGGCACCAGTTTGTAGGTATTGTTTTATAGCGGACCTTTTGTGAGTTTCATGGCCACCGTAGGTTCTCCTACAGGCTTGGAAGGGGAGGATGAGAAAGCAGTTTGTCTTTTGGTTGCAATCTGCAGCCTCACCACAAAATAATAAATCCTACACACTTCTTCTTCAAAGAAACAAGAATTGTTGTACTCAAAGAAGTTGCATGGAGCTAATGACTGACCGTCTTTGCGGCAAAACATGTTGCGTGCTTTTGGTTGCCGTTGGCACACACCCCTACTTTTCCTCTCCTCCCACGCATCAAGTCTCCAGAACACCGAGCCGAAGAGAGCAGAACCTGATTACGCCTCAGGAAATACGCTCTGTGCTGCGTGATGCAGTGCCATCAGTTGTTCCTGATACCTCAGAGGGACTTTTAGGTACAGTTTAGGTTGCCCCATGATTTCTTTTGTACTACCTATGTTCCTATTGCTCATTTGACTTAAGGTAAATGAAATTTCTTCTTTCCAGTTCAGGGTCTGGGGAAAATGACATCATGTAAAATACTATAAGATGAAGATGCTCATAGGTCACAAGTTTGCCAGCTGTCTGCTTTGCTAAAAGCACATCCCCCTTACTGTTATTTTTAGCCCCTTAGTTATTCATCACACCTCTGTTTTTAATGTGCTCATGAAAGGAAACATTGCACCAGTTTTCAAAACCAAAACTCAACTCATCAAGAGAAAAAAATCGTTCATTCATAAAACCACATTACTGTGGTTAGCTGGAGTGTAAAAAGTTAAGTAATGAGAACTGTGTCTTACAGGTAAAGCGTGAATATGTAAAGCAGATTTTCTTCTTCCTTTACGGAAGTCAGTGGCTGGTTTTAACATGGTGAATAGACTGGGGGAAATACCTTTAGGCCATTTTAAGTAGCCCTTTTTGTCAGGATCACAACATGCCTGCTGCCTTGTTTGTTGATGCAATTTTGTTTATTCATGTTGTTTGTTCATACGGGATGCGCATCCTTGTAAGCTTGCATTCTGTTTGGTTTGGAGCCGTGGCTTTACAGGTGTGTAGCAGTATTAATGTGTGTGTGTGTGTGTGCGTGTGTGTAAAGATGTTCTAAATGTGTAATGTTGCACTCCTTCAGGACTCCAGCAAGAGCCCACGGCCCATGAAGAAGTTCCTGCCAGGCAACAGGAAGAAAGAGCGGAAGCCGTCTGATGATGATGTTCAAATGAGGAAAAGTAGGACTTCTATCTCACTTAGATATAAAATGTTCGGAAGGAATAAGGCTTAGTTTACTTTTTGTGGTTGTACAGCTGTTGTTTGTCAGCGTAGATCATGAATTTTACTGCTACGGACCAGCGCCAGTCATATTTTAAGACGTACAAAATGCTCTGCGAGTAGTCAGTAGGGAGTTTGCAAAAATTACCATGGCGGTTACAGCCGTCTCACGCCTCGCCGAAGTGGTTGCCATAGGTTGCACATAACGATATGCACAGCAACACCTCGTCCATTAATGGGATTGGCTCCTTAGGTTTTTGACGTCTCAAACCTGCCCATCTGAAAACGTGTTGTTCAACACAAACACTGGATTTACACTGGGTCTTTAATATTGAATGTAAAATTCAGATGTACAGTTAAGATATTTAGGAGGATGTTTTTTGTGTCATTAAGGAAATCATTACCAACTTGATCATTGGCATACATAGTAGAGAAAAGTGGGTGCACTGAAAGAGCCCCTCTGATGTAATCGATGTTCACTGCATCAACACAGCGCGTGGCTACTGATTATATTTTTGTTGACACCATCTGCTTAATAAAACTCCTCAGTGTGTATTCATGATATTGATCTCTGGTTTTGCCAGGCACGGTCGCCCTGGAGGAGGACGCTCAGATACTGAGGGTGATTGAGGCGTACTGCACAGGAGCCAGCCTTCACCAGACCACCACAGGTCTGTGTTTGAGTGAGAACAACCGACAAATTGTTTCTGTTGTCTTTTCTTAGATTGTACATATTCAGCCATGAATCAAGCTTTCCCTTTAATGTGTCTGTGTGTGTGTGTGTGTGTGTGTGTGTGTGTGTGTGTGTGTAGCTGTGCGAAAAGAGTGCATCCCTCAGGTGCTTCTGCCAGAGGAGGAGAAGATCATCGTGGAGGAGATGAAGAGTAACGGGCAGACGGTTATTGAGGAAAAGTATGTGGATGATAACTTGGTTAGACAGGCTTTCATTTTCTTATTGTGCTAATAATGACAAAGCAGGCTGTGTTATCATTTCTATTTGGATCCGTGTTTCCTCTGCGATTAGATTGGAAATGTAATATTGATCCTATTTAGGCTGTAATCTTCACACAGTATGACCTTGAGTTGAAAGCCAGTGCAACCTTGATATACAACTATGTTGGCAAATAATGTTTTACCTTCTTATTTTATGAGAAAAAGGACAAAATAAATACAAAAAATAAGAAATTTTCTTTTCCTTGTATCAGGAGCCTGGTTGATGCCGTGTATGCTTTAAAGGACGAGGTTCATGAACTGAAAAAGGTAAGTGTGATTGTGTTAGTGAAACAATTGAGCACACTCAAAAAGTCCGTCTAACACACGATTTGTGTGCATCTGTTAGGACACATAAGGACACATAGCTCCGTGTCTTCATGGTACTGTTGTGTTGACATGTATGGCTGTTAAAATAAGATAGAATGTCTGTCATCTGATTTGTTTCATTCTCCTGCATTGAAAAAGGCCTCAAAATTAAAACCAAAAATTATCAATGTTCTTTGTTAAATACATTCTAACAAATACATGTTATTCCACAATATATTTAACAGCATTTTAAAATTACAATTCCCATTTCCCCTCGAATTCTCCCTAGATTCTCTTTTCCCTTTTTTTTTCTACATACACCTCAGTTAATTTAATCATATATAACATGAAAGCTATAATCTTGAAGATTTTCATTTAAATGAATGTTAAGTCTGTTAAGTCTCTATCTATCGCCAAATGAGGGAACACAATGGTGATCGAGCCTATGGCCCACTGATGAAAGCCTTTGCATTTGCAGAATGTAGTTGTATTACAGACTGGGTGTCTGTGGCGACATTCGCGGAAAGCGCCGCCCAGTTAGTGACGAGTTTTCCATCACCCAGTGGTTGGTCTGCCAGAGAGGGTAGGCGGAGCTAAGCGGCTGCATTTCCGGTCTCTGCAAGTGTTGAGAGTAAACAGTGATCTACTATGGCTGAACAAACAAAGAAAAGATCGATGACTACAGATACAACTTCAAAAATAAATGAAAATCCAAAGAAAAAGAAACAAATTGGACGCTCAGATGACAGTCAATTACTGTATACCGCCATTAGGTGGCGCCCAAGAGAAGAAAACTGCAATCTTGGAGATTGTCAGTTTAAAAAGGTTTTTTATGTAGCTTTGTCTGATTTAACTTGAAGTTAATATACAATCAAACAATAAACTAGCAGTAACAATAAATAATGTGCATACATTTCGACAACAATTATTTTCCTTTTTCTACCCCCTCCCCCTCCCCTCTTACTGCGCCTGTTACAGATACAGTTAATGTATCTTATCAGCCAATAATATCCTCAGTTGTTTAGTGAGCGCTGTTATTGCCTTTGTGTTTTGCAGGAGAACAAGTGGATGAAGCAGTTTCTGGAGGATGAGCAGAAGTCCCGCAAAGAGCTGGAGAGAGTGGTTCGAAAACTGGCCAAGCAGAAGAATGACTGTGCTTGGGAAGACGGCAGCCACTGAACACATCCGTACAATCATCCACATCCTGGTACGGCTGTTGTGTGTGTATGGGTACATTTATGCAAGCATGCTTGGAGAAGGACAGTAGGGTTCAGATGTGTGAGTGTGTGTGTGTGTGTCTGTCGAGTCTCCATATTTCAATCACAACACGCTGCAGAGTTGGACTCCTTTTCCTGCGAATTAGCTCCAAGTTTCTTCGCTTCAAGTGCTGGAGCGTGATGTGACATCTTCTTCAAATCGAATCTGTCTTCCTGATCCAGCCTCTCACTTTGAGAAAAAGAAAAAAAAACACATGCCTCTTCATGAAGCAGCTCAGCTACACTTAGACTGATTTTGGGGATGTTTCAAACATTCTGCCTCTTGGCTATTGGCACCGTGAACACTCGCCAGCAAACGGGACGATATTGGACGCGGACAAAACAAGTTCTCTGCTGCTTCTTTTGCTTCAGTTGGAAAAGGAAAGAAGTACGAAGCCATCAAGTCCAATATGTGTTCTCTTGCATGCACTTCTGTTACCCAGGGGACTGTTTTTCTTCCCTTTACATCATGACTTTTTTTTGGTCATTGTCATTTTTTACTTGCCCTGAAGAGAGGTGGATTAATTGAGTTTTCATGCGCATGCAAGATTGACTTTTCCGCAACTTTCTAGACATTCACATTACAGGTTTCCAGGTCGTTTTGGAGGCGTTTCAGAGAGTCAATCAGGTTAGCTCATGATGTAACATTCTGTCTTTTTCCAAATGCAGCCCTTTACAATGTATTTAAAAACTGCATGAATGTACAGCGTTTCTACAGTATGAATTCTGCATCAGAAAAGATATTCAGATATATAGTCCAAAGCTTTCAGGGATGAAGCTGCGTAATAGAATAGAAAAAGGCTTATCTATATATCATTTATTATACATTTAAGAGTGCGCAAATAACGGCAAAGATGTCACCCCTACTTTTCTTACTAAAATGTACTCGTGTAACAGTTTCTCATATTAAATGCATAGCTTAGCATTATTTTAAAAGAATAATCTTTATTTATTGTTCACCCAAACATTTAACTGCGCGTTAGCCTTTATAGATACAGTTTTGCTGCCTTTAAATCTGTAATTTTATGAAACTATACTGTTGTTTAAAGGCAGAAAAAATATCTGTATTGGCTAAGAGGGATTTTGTTTCATCACAGAATAGGAAAAGTTACTAGCAGCCTGCTGCAGAGCTGACGGAGCCAGACTGAGGAAACGCATAGAGATTTATTTGTGGATGTTAAGTAGAGCTCGACTGTTATAAGTGCCTCCCGAAAGGGTCAACAAACTTTAAGAGAGTTTAAGACCAGACAGGGACTAAATGGATGATTTATTTTGAAAGTGTTACACGTGGTTTGTTGTTTTTATTTCAATAGGAGGAGCTCGATCTTAACGGGTCCGAAAAATAAACAGGGCTTTGCTTGCTACGTTAGATGCACAAGAACCCACAACGGTACATTTCCTCATGAGGTTAATTGTGTGTGCACTGTCAACACTGTTGCTGCGCTGTAGAGCAGCAGTGGAAGCTATTGAAATGCAATAAGTGACTGCTTTACTGGCTGACGTCTGGGTTAGACCCAGTGTTACAGGCCAGGTTTGGATATAAATGCAATAATAATGAATGAATTAACCCAGTTTATTAACCAAAAGAAGGGCCAAACCATGTGGTTCAGCTGTCATGCAGTTTGGCCATTCATCTTTTTTTTTCATTTTGCCTTTATTTAATTAAGTCTCTTGGTGTTGATGGTCGTTGTGAAGATCACAGACCAGGTCCAAGTGTCCATTACAAATAATCCAAAACGTAACGTCATACTGTACAATCTGTGTTGGCACGTTCACGTCTGTACAGGCAGTTCAGAGCACGGTGCAGGGGACAAGGAAGCACAGGTACATCTGCAGCAGTCATTGTTTTGCTCTTGGGAACTTCAGCATGCACGAAGAACTCACTTCGCTGAGGTGCTGCAGCTCCTTTTTAGTCACTATTAAGATCCAGACCCAGATTCAGAGACTCTGCTTCCTGTACAGATGTGAGACTGTCTCATTGTAAGTTGTCCGTGGAGATTAACATGGTTGCTGTTTTCTAAGTTGTTTCATTAAGTACCACATACTGTAGTTTTCAATTCCCAGCAGCCTCACTGAGCACTTACCGGTGGGAGTGGGTTGAACGCCGGTTTGTTTATCTGAAATGACGTCTCCAGACCACCGTGTGTGTTTTGTTTTTGAAAGGTTGTTCTATGCAATTATTGTTGCAAGTATTGTAATGCTTTTTTTTTTTTCTAGACACTCTGTACTTTGTGTTTGGTCATTCTTTTATTAAAAATTTAATATAAGAAGTGGAGTTTTAGCTTTTATGCATCACTTTGAGCAAAGAAATGGAAAACCACACAGCAGTAAAACTGCCTGTTTCCTCATTCAAACCGGAAAATCCACCAAGGCAGGCTGTTCCACGCAGCATTCAGCTCGTGTGCGGTTCAGGAATTTGTGGGTTAAGTTTTGGTGGCACGACAACCTTTACAGGATGGAAGGATTGACTAGATGACATCCTGTGAGAGAGCGCTGCCTCTGCATCAAATCACACCTCCATAGAGATTCACACTTTCCATGTGCTAACTTTAAACTGTGCTGCGTTTTGCATTTTTGTTTGAGGGGGACGTTTTGTATCCTACTCACTAAATACTTTTTAATATTACTCAGCAGCTCGGCGCTACTGTAGATTCTCAGACCTGATGGTTTCAGTAGGATACAGTTTGTTAAAAAAAAAACTACATTAGGGTCACAGTGATCTGTGCATTGCGGTAACATTTCATAAAAAGAACTTGACATTACTCATTACTATATTTCCACTGTTTCAGATGTTTCTGCTTTTTTAGAGCCGTTACAGTATTAAATTCTGTATATTTGATAATTAACTGAATGTTCTCTACAGTAATTTGTAAATTGCATTATATTATTTTTAGGTAGTGCCTATAATATAAAATCCATCTGCATTTAAAGTGAATCACCACAAGACAATAAAGAAGATGGATCACACAATCTGAAGTTTTAAGAGTTGGATGACTGATTTATATACAGTTAAAAACTAATGAGAACCAGTGGCTGCTAAAGGAAGGAACAATGAATAATCTGCAGGTACTAAAATAAATGTCAGTAATAATAAAACATGCACAAGATTTATAAATAGAAAGTTGATAATTGGACATTGACATTGAATTTCACACAAATCTTGTATAACCGCGAACAATATTGAAAGTATCGTCGTTACTGAGCGTAGCTACACGTCTTGAGTAGTGATCTTCATCTTTGTGGTTCTGTTTTTTATAAGCATCATGAGAAAATACATCTTTTGCTCTGTGGTTTCCTATGTCCTAGAAATGTTTAACCAAAGTGGCACAGACTGAGCTTGAATGTAGACGCAGTGTGCTATATAGCAAGTAGTTTGAAAGTTTGATTTCTCTGTAACCCAGGACGATCCGTTGTGGTTTGTCAGAAGAGTACGCGTGGTCTTTTAACATTTGTTGTATTTAGAATTTTCATACATATGTTTATGTTTAAGTACAATGTGTTTATCTCCCTAACTTACGACTACCTCTCAAAATGGGGAAGATACAAGACAAACTGAGGAGGGGAGGACCAATAGTTTAGGTTAAATATTAAAGTTTCATTTAACAGCCGCAAAACGTGTACAATAATAAATACGGAACAACTATTTACATTCTCGAAATAGGACAACATAATACACAATTATATCTCATTTAATAAATTATATTTGAGTAAGAAAAAGCAAAGAAATCTTTAGTTTGATTATCGCTCCAGTCTGTTTAGGAGAGGCCTCCGTAGCTTTCCCTCTCTTTCCTTTAGGTCCATGCTTGTGCTCAAAGACGAGTCCTACAGCTGGTACATCCCAAAGGCTGTGGCTCCCTCATCGTAGTCCACCAGTGAGAGGTCTTGTACCCGGACACTGAGCTGGTTTCCTTCCTCCAGTGCGACCACCTCCCCCTGCGATGCCGTGCACAGTCTGGGGATCGACACAGACCCCTTGTGGCTGTCCAGGCTGCAGTAGGCCTGCATTGCAACCTTCTCCATTGCTGTCTTACTCTTCCTCAGCATGACCCTGCTGGACAGCGGGCGCTCAGAGTCGCCCTTCGAGAAGGTCACCTTGGAGTAGAGAAAGTAGTTCCCAGACTTTTCGATCGTCAGCCAGCTCTTGTAGAAGGAGCTGATGTTCCTTAAAACCGAGTGCTCTGTGTCCCACTGGAGATAACCCGCTGGAGAGGATAAGGGAGAAGTTCATCAGAATCAGCTTTATTGGCCAGGTACATACACATACAAGGAATCTGACTCCGGCTCAACTTCGCTCTCTATATACAAGCATTAAACATTAAATATTAAACTAGAAACTACAAGCCAACATTAAACATTAGATAAAAAACTTTTATGTACAAGCCACGAGAGACAAAAGTGCAATGATGAAGAGTGCAAAGGATACCGAGGCTGCCGTCCACGGCACCATCTTGGCTGCTGTAACAATGTTAAGAATATTCCAAGTCTGAAGTTATAAATGGATTTATGGCTACTGATTGCTGCATTTTTTAAATCCAAAGTATGAGTTTTGATTTTTTCTTACCTGTAGATGTTTTGGTGCGTGATTTCTGATCAACTACCATGCTTGCCAAGGCTCTGTAGGACTTTTCTGATGAAAGCGCTCTCTGCTTTTCAGATGAAAGGTCTTTCTGCATCTCAGATAAAAGCGAGGACACTGGAGAAGAGAACGAATATCTGGTCAGAGACATTCAAATTATATTTGTGTATCAAAGTTAAAGTATAAAATTACTTGTATTAAAAACAAAAAATGAAAAAGTTGTACCTTTTCCTTCAGGTGGGGAAAGTTTTTCCTGTAAGAATGAAAAAAGCGAACATCAGGAACACGTACAATATTTAGTTTGTCTATGATAATTATAAAGAAAGGTAACAATGAAATATCTTTGTAACTGTGTTCACAACTTTCTCATCTTGCAGCAACGCAGTGCGCTGTGAATATCACACCTCACCTGCTTGTACAAGAGCATTTCCTGTGCTACTTTGGCCTGACTGACTGACTGACTGGCTCTTATTGCACAGAAAAAAAATGTGTAAACGATTTAAACTGATCTTTCTCATGTTATTTTAAATAATAGCAAACCAATTTGGCAATGAATCAGAAAAATAATCTTTTCAGTTTTTTTTCAGCATTTTCAGTCTTTAAGGCATCGCTTTTATAAAGTAAATTCACAGTGTTAAACCCAGCCTGTAGTTATTTGGAAGATTACATTGTAAGTGCACAGCTAATGGCACAAATTATCATCTTGACTGCATTGTAAAAAAAATCTTATTTATAAGAGAAGTTTTACCATTTTGCCAATGTGGGACAGATAGATGAATCCTCCAATCGACAGAAATAAATGCAGCAGCACCACGCCGACCAAAAACTGGATGAGGGACTTGCTGTGGCCCCGTGATGGAAGAGGAGCCGGGAAGAGGACTGGATGGGACCCGTCGTGGCGTGGAGGCACCGGCGGTGGAGCCGCGCTTGTGTGGTAAGTGTTGATCATGGCAGGGAGGAGTGGTGAAACCTAGAGAGGCCCGAGGTCCTTGACACCCCATGCACTTCTGACAACTGCTCTCTCAAGTAGCTGAGTTTTACTCTCGTTACTTCCTGGAAGCTTTGACATCTTCAACATGTATTTCTGTGATCTGAGATGTGACCTTTAGCAAGAACATGCACATGTCTTCAGATACCTCTTTGCATCTTCCTGTTTCCTCTGTGTTACTATTGAGCCTTATTTTATTTAGTATTTCTATGTCGATGTGGTAATTCTTCAATTTTTTATGTCAAGGAAAAATATTTCACATACATTTTAGCATGCAGGAACTTTGTGTTTTGTGTAGGTTGCATCAGAGCTGCCCAAAAGCCAATGTAGTGATTGTTCGATGGTGTCCTTACAGATTTCATGCTGTTGGAGCTGGTCAACGCATATGACCACGCCTGCAGCAACTCTTCAATTAGAAGCCATTTAAAGACTCATACCAGAAGCAGGAAGTAACACATATATACCACAACTTTACCAAAATAAAATATCATTATGATGGCTCAGTAAGCTGGAACAAATTCCAGTGTAATATAGCATGAATGCAATTCAACTTAAAAAGGTTTACAAGACACACGCAGAGGTCTTCAGTCTACCACAGAGTGTGAACACTCTGCTTGTTGTGGTGCCACGTTCTCCTGAAATGAGATCAATTTTTTACCGTACCCACAAACCCTGGTTGGGCTAGTATGAAACATTTGTTATGTGGCATATTCCCACAGAAGGTCAAAGAAAGCTGCAGAAGAGCAGAATGCAACGAAGTGGATGCAGCTCTGCTGTTGTCATGGGACTGTTTTTGCAAGAATAAGGTTGCATAAAAAGTTGTTGTTGGTCTGTTCTGCACAGAAACGGGTCAGTGCTTGTGCCAGTGGATGGATGGATTAGTGATTTTCCTTATATTACTGTTATGCTAAACTTAAAGATACCATAGCAGTGAACTTTATTATTATGTCTTATATGTCACTTATTTGTGACCGATTTTTAATGTGTCCTCTGCAGTTTTGAATATTGAATAATATCCACATTATTATATAAAACAAACAATACATCAATTTATTTTTTTTGGAACAGCCAATTCTTAATTTGGGTAATAACCATATTAGTTGTGTAAAAAATAACACTTATTTGTTCAAGTTAAAGCTCCTGTGAGGAGTATTTCGATGGTTATGAACAGACTGAAATGAATTCTGATTAATCAATATGACCGACTGAAACTGCTGGTGAGGGGTAGGTGTCAGACGAAGCGATTAACTGCACGCTGCCTTCGTTTTCATTTTCACATTTTGTTTGTATAGCGCCAAAGTTCCAACCAAAGTTATCTCGAGACACTTTACAAAAAGAGCAGGTCTATACCGTATTTAAAGAGAGGCCCAACATGAATCACCAGTAGCACTGAGCAACATTCGGCACATTGGCAGAAAAACTTCCTTTTAACAGGCAGAAACCTCGAGCAGAACCAGACTCATGTTGAACAGCCGTCTGCCTCGACTGGATGGTGAGTGAGTGATACATATGACGGTTAAAGAAAGCAGGAAGAGATTTTTTGTTTAAAACACTTTAAGCATGTACAGGACAAAATCAGCAAAGAGATAAGAGGTACGGCTTTGTCCACGGGGGACGTCAAAATCAACACAAACTGAAAGTTCCTCACAGCAGCTTTGACCCAGTTATTTTTAGGTACTGCATTGTGAACACACACCTTCTAAACGTGTGTAATAGTCTGTACAGTGTACACAGTAAACTTAGTATTGAATTGATGTATTAAACATTCATGCATTTGCATAAAAGCTTTATATCTGATCCACAGAAGATTCTTTCTTTCTGTAAATAAAAAAAATATTTCCTTAAAATATCAGCATGCTGTGGTAGTGAACACACTAAGACTACAGAGGTTCATCTAATAGCACAAAGACACACTCTTCAGCAGCTCATAGTCTCACCTAGTGGTTACAAATATTCTCACCTGTTGATCTAATGTATACAGTATTCACATTTACTAATGCTCTGAATAAACTAAATGTTGATATAAAAAATAGATCCCAATAATAAGTTCTCTATTGTCTAATGTTTGCCAGTGATGTCAGACAATATGGGATCATTTTATTAATAATATAAAGTTACATTCTTGTAATTGTTGCATCAATATCTTTTTATGTTAAATTATTGTTCCTTCTTCTTCCTTCAGCATATAACACAATATTACATTACACTAATCACTATGCTATACTGTTCAGCGCTCCTGTTTGTTGTTGTTGTTTATTGTGAAAAATCAAGACTCAGAACACAGGTTGATGCTTAAAAATCCAAAACACCTTTATAATAGCGTTTCTGGTCCAGCTGATTAATTTTATTTAAACCATAAAAGACATTCACTGAGTTGTAGGTGTTATGTGCATCTGGATGTACATTCATAGAGTCTCTCAGGAAACTTGAGACCTGCTTTACTTTGTCATTTGCATATACTGAAGGTCAGCCATGACCAAGTGAAGTAAGAGGCTGGACTACTTGGCACTGAGTGAACAGTCAAATGGAAGGTGACATTAATCTGTATCATAAAACCAACAGCAGAGTGAGATAGAAGGGTAATAAGGAAAATGTGTCGTTTGGATTAAATCTAAAAATAAAAAACATTACATTTCATAGTCTAGGTCATGTCTTATCGAAAAGTTAAAAGCTGTTAGGGAGTGTAGTGGACAACCAGAGTGTGGCGGCCATTGTGCTGGCTGCAGAGAGCAGCTCTTGTGGGGCTGCAGAGGATCTGAGGTTTTGAAGAGCTGAGGGAAGGTTGTCTCTGAACAGGGCACAAACCAGAGAACTGTGTCCTCGGAGTCGGCTGCTCCTCTCCTTGAACTGACTCCGGCTCACCGCTGCACTTCAATAAGGCCACAAAGCATCTGTAAAACTGTTTGGAAGCACAAAAGACAAGACAAGCATGTATTTCAGGTCAAAGGACACAAATCAAAATAAAACTAGGGTTAACTTGATTGAAACTGCATTAGAAAACATTCTTTGTGTAGCTCTACAATCTGCCTGACTAACAAGGCCAAACATCATCTGACCCATTTACAGCTGTGGGGGAGGGAGAGCTCTTATGGCCACAAACAGGAGCTATCTGCCATGAAGTGTGCTGCATGTAGCACCAAGGAAGTGTTGCTGAAGAGACACTGAGAGGGACAGAAAAATACTGAGACTGAGCTGCTCCTCAGTGTCACAGACTGACATTGAGTTCTCCTCTGTGGATGAAACACAGTACGTGTGCTTCAACCAACATAACATTAAATCCAACATAAGAGTGATTACTGGTCAGCCTAAACGCTCACCTGGTTGTTGAAGAACACGTAGATGACGGGGTTGACCACAGTGCTGAACTTGGCCAGCACGGAGGGCACCACGCTCGCCATGGGAGTGACCAGTCCGGTCCTACCGAAGGTGGCTATCAGCGCCATGACGCCGTAGGGCATCCAGCACAGCATGAAGCAGGACACCATGGACAACACCATCACCAATATGTGCTGCTCTCTGCGCTGAGCTGACAGAAGATTGATTTTACCCACCTGGAGACATGGAGAAGAGAGGAAGTTAGACCTGAATCAATTTGACATATTACCTGATGTCTGTAGGATTGTTTCGATGCATCCATTACCTCACTTTGTTCTTTGATTGATTACAGAAACCCAATATCTGTAGATGGGTTAAGCGCAACAACAGCTCCCTCTGGTGCCATCCAGTGGTAATACCGTAAAAGACACAGCAATGCACGCTGATACTTCTCTCTCTCCCCACATTAGCTGGGTTTACATGGAGCCTAAAATTCTAGTTATAATCGGTTTAAAAGCCCAAACAGACCGGCTACTCAAGACTTCTTGAACGTCCGTGTTAAATTTGGACCTTCTTATGCCACTATTTTAAAAGCTTTTAAGTGCAGCTGCGTAGTTACACAAACACCATGTAAACAGAAATCTTCCACACAGGTTAATGTGAAATGGGCTACAGTCACGCCCCAGAAAATGTGACACACATTCAAAAAAGACAGATTTAAAAACAATCATCAAAATCAAAGCAAGAAAGGCCGAGGTGTCCTGACTTTTTAGTAAATGGCAGTCTGTCACACTGGTGCCCTGTTTGGACAAATTGTTGCCTGGGAACCAGACAAATCTGCAAACGCACACTTAAAAAAAACTCCCCTCAGAGCCACAGAGGACTCCTCTGGACAAGAAAAAAACTACCCGTCCACTACACATGCCTCATCATGTCCGTCCCAATGGTCCCTCCTGGTGTACTCAATGAATCTAGCTGTGGACTAAAATTAGCTCGTAAACAATATTTCATAAGCCATGTGGATCCAGCAGTATCCTCAGAGATTGCTGTCATTGATGACTTCCCCCTGTGCTCACCGTGTTGTGTAATTACCACTGTGTTGCTCATCATGGTGCTCTATAAATAAAAGAGCAGTGGAAAGGCTGTCAAATTACCTCACGTCTTACACGCTCACTTACAGTTTGTATGAGGTCATAAACTCTGTTGCTCTGTCAACTCGATCCCTGTAATGCTACAACTTTCCTGACAACCAGGGTTGCCTGTAAGTGGGCAAAATACGGGAAAAAATACACGACTGGAAATTTGAAAACGGAATGAATGGATGGGACGTGTGGCTGGGGATGATATGAACGCTTTTTGTTATCACTGAGATTGCAGGGGGTGAGAGGAGTTGTCCATGATGGATGCCAGTTTTTACAGCATCCTCCTCTCACCCACCTCTATGACCGTCTGAGTTTAGTCACTCATGAGGATTGGACTTTAAAAGCAGTGTATATGGTATGTATATATATGTATGGCATATGGTTTGGCAGGGGTATATTTTGAGTTCTAGTATTGGGCTGGTTTTGTCCATAGACTGTATAAAAAGATGGATGACATGACAGCTCCTTAAAAGTGAAGCCAAACCCTCTCTATCGACCCCTGCTGACTGGCTGCAGTATAGGTCATAAAGCCCGCCTCCTCCATGTTAACAGATGGGACATGAGTCAAACTATAAAATCAAATTACACATCAAATAAATGTTTCTCAAACATGGTTTCTGTCATAATAGTAAGTTGTTATCATGCTGATTTATGTCCAAGTGTTTTTTCTAACAAGTTTATTTTTAATTAGTTATTTAATGCTGTCAAAAGGATGATTGACAGCTCTGTTAACATACGGCTCCTGCAGCCGATCTGTTCCTGATTAGCAGAGTGGAGGAGAAACGGCGAGAGGAGCCGTAACAAAAACAATCACTACAGTCATTGAAGTTTCATACCTGTGAACATTAACTTCTGACCAACACAAAGCTGTTCTGCTGTTAAATATGCAGTATAAGTGTGTGTTGTGGTTAATGGAAGTGGCTACGGTGACTCCACCCACCGATCTCTACTGCGCAGACTCTGGCTCCAAGTGACGTCACCATCACAAGATGGCAGCGCCTATCACGGGGGCTATTTTGGCATATATTCCGTACAATGAGAGCAGATGGAGACGCGTCGTCCATCTATATATACAGTCATTGGTTTTGTCACGCAGACCTGGCAACCCTGCTGACAACATTCAATGAGCAGGGGTTTCTGCATGAATGAGTTTCTGAATGAGAAATAATTACAGTACAATCATTTTATTTTAAATAAAAGACTCTATTTTCAGAATAAAATTGTATATTTTAGTCAGAAACATGCCCTTTGTCAATAAACAATTATAGAAGAGTAAACCTCTAAAGTGTGTGAGTTTGTAGAAGAAGCTTCATAGGCAGCAACATGGATGGAGAGCTGACATGCAGAAGCTTGAGCCACACTGATGCTGTTTACATAAATGTCATTTCTCCCTCTGCCGTGTCAGTCTGAGCCACCCTAGGGACGCCAGCAGAGGGCTCGACAGGCTGATTGCTGGGTTTCTAAGAGAAGCCTATGGGCAGGGCTCGCGGCTGGAGGGCGACGAGTGCACACGGCAGAGCCCTTACTCACCGGTACGGTAATCAGGTCTGCAAAGCCCTTCTCCGCTACGACTCCCTCGGGTGCATGGTGTAAAAAAAAAAAATGAAATGGAAGCTTATATAAAAGCAGGTATCCAATAGTAACGGGTGGCTTCCATGTCTAAAAATACCTTCTATGTGATTCATGGATAGGAGTTGTAAGTACAAAGTGCATTAAGGGAGCCAACACTGATCGGGAGTCCTTAATTGTCAATTATTTGAGTGACTGGAAGGTTTATGTAAGCCCCACCGAGGCAGGGATGACTCACAGGAAACTAAGATGGGGTCGTTGCCCTCAAAAACACATCCAGTGCCCCTCATACTCCCCTGAAGCACTGCCCTTAATATCTTCTGCCGCTGGAGGAAATAATCGAGTGTGTTTAAAAACAGAGCTGGTTTCAGGGATTATCTGGTTTGATGCTCCTTGAAATTACCTTCCAAACACAAGAGGGAGTCTGACAGTTCTCAACCTCTGAGATATGATCTTGTGTCCAGGGAAGCCCTTGGCATCTCAAGAGCTCACTTAAGCAGGCTTCATCACTGAGCAGATGGACACGGTGGAAGGCAGCATCCTGAGATAATTACAGCTCTATGCATGCAGTGTATGTGTTTTATACTGAGCCTTTGTTTGTGTTGTTTACAGTGAGGGGATTGTTCCTGAATGTAATGTCAGGAATACAATGTGTCCAGCCATATTTAATACAAATGACATATACAAGTAAATAACTTCAACTTGTCCTATAGTGTTGTGACGTTCACAAACGATCCGATTCTTTTGAACGGCTCTTCGGTGCGAATACGAGAACCGAGTCGTAGGTGAGAGCCGTTCTTTTTATAGTTGTACCCAAATTTCACTGCCCGCCCTATAGGCTGGGACCGGCAATCTTGAAACTCTGGCAAATGGGGGAAAAAATTGTGGGAGAAAAAAACAAAACACCGCAGTTCAGGCTGGATTACAGAGCTTCTGAAAGGGATAGGATCGCTAATTGGAACGGCACAACGGGAACGGTCTGCTTTACGGCCTCTTCAAAAGTAGCCCAACTCCGCTGGAAACCGCGGACCTGGCAACCCTGGCTTCGCATCACATGACGTGATACCCTGACTTCAACTACATTTCTTTTTAAACTCTAAACACAGGAGGACTGAATCAGATGTATTTCAGACTGTTTTTAATGTTTCCAAGTTCTAACTTTGCAAAGGTTTTGGTGGGAAATTTAAGCTCACCAGCAATCGACACAAGAATGAGGGTCATGGTTTAGGGTTTATTTCTTTGTCAGACCAACATGGTCTCAATCTCTTATAACTTAATTTGTAACTGAACACTAACGGATTTTACTCGGTTGTTACCTCAAGGACAACTGCACAAAACTACACCACAAAGTTTTGCTCTCTGGGTGACAAAAGCTGCAGCTGCAGGAAGTGCTACCGTCGTCACCTGTCGCCATCCCTTCAAGCGAGGATTTATTTCACTTTATTTCACAAAGTCTCCAAAAAGACACCGCAGTTCAGGTTGGATTACAGAGCTTCTGAAAGGATTGTCCTGTTTGCTGTTTTGATTGAGAAATAAATACAAAACCCTAAATAGGCAACAGGCCTTTACCGAAATTGAGCATTTTACAGCTCTGGAAAAAAATTAAGACACCAGTGCATCTGTTTTTCACTGGTTCTACTATTTATAGGTTTGTGTTTGTGTTAAATGAACTTTAGTTTTATTGTTAACATTTTCTCCGTACTTCCAAATCAAATATTCTCATTTATTTGCAGAAAATAACGACTGGTTAAGATAACAAAAGATGTTTTTCAGACCTTGAATAATGCAAAGAAAAAAAAATACTAATGTTTTAACTCAATCAATATTTGGTGGAATAACCTGGTTTTTAATTACAGCTTTCATGCGTGCCTGCTCTCCACCAGTCCTTCGAATTGCTGTTGGGTGACGTTAGGCCACTCTTGACACATAAATTCAAGCCGCTCAGCTTGTCCGATGGCTCGTGACCATCCATCTTCGTCTTGATCACTTTCAAGAGGTTTTCATGGGGTTCAGATCTGGATTGGGCCGGCCATGACATGAACACAGAGATGCTGATTTAAGGAACATTTTGAGTGGTCTCTTATTATTTTCCAGAGCTGTATGTGTTTTCTTGAATGTAATACCTGTTTTCATCTTGTGTTGGCTGATTACACTATTTTAATTTTAATTTGTACCCCTTAAAAAACATCATGTTGGAAAAAATATTTGAAGTAGTAACCTTAAAGATTTTCATGTAAATAAATGTCTGTTAAGTGGCTGTGGTGACATTTGTGGAAAAAATCACAAGCAGCACCCAGTTAGTGACGCGTCTTCCATCACCCAGCAGTGGTTGGTCTGCCAGAGAGGGTAGGCGGAGCTAAGCGGCTCCTTTTCCGGTCTCTGATGACTACAGATACAACTTCAACAATAAGTGAAAATCCAAAGAAAAAGAAACAAATTCGATGCTCAGATGAAGCAAACAGGCTAAAAAGTAAAGCGACCGTCAGTGAGGAATATCAAGAGTTAGGACCATGACAAAGGGAGTCAACCACAGATGCCTGATTAAATTGGGAAGCAGCCTCCAGCTATTACCACATATCACCATTAGGTGGCGCCCAAGGGATAAAAATTGAAATCTTTGAGATTGTCACTTAAAGAAAGCCCTTTAAACCTCCTGTGAGTTTTTCACTGCAGCAGAGTGAAGTTAATTCTTATTACTCTATATGAGCTACATAAGCAAACCAGACCATCAGCGACAAGATCGATTATTTCTATATAGTGACTTTTGACACTTGAAACCTCTGGCGGGGGGTAGGTGTCAGACGAAGCGATTAACTGCATGCTGCCTTTGTTTCCAGGACAAACATTTAAAGTGAGTGATACATGTGACTGTTAAAGAAAGCAGGATGAGATTTGGTTTAAAACACTACTTAAGCATGTGCAGGATAAAATCAGCAAAGAGATAAGAAGTACAGCTTTGTCCACAGGGGGCGCCAAAATCAACACAAACAGAAAGTTCCTCACAGGAGCTCTAATAAACACATTAAGTGACGTAAAGATTAATAAAAAAATTTGGATTTTCACTTATTTTTGAAGTTGGATCTTTTCTTTGTTTGTTCAGCCATAGTAGATTACTGTTTACTGGCTACATTTGCAGAGACCGGAAAAGCAGCCACTTAGCTCTGCCTACCCTCTCTGGCAGACCAACCACTGCTGGCTGATGGAAAACGTGTCACTAACTGGGCGCCGCATGTGATTTTTTTTGTGAAAGTCGCCACAAACACCCCGTCTGTAATAGTACCATATGCTGCAAATGCAGTGGGCCATTGGCTCAATCAGCATTGTGTTACCTCATTCGATGATAGGAGCTTAAAGACATTTATTTAAATGAAAATCTTTGAGATTATCACTTTAAATGGTTTTCACTATTCGACGTAAACAATATCTGATATTTATTAGTCCTACATGTCAGACACATTCGACTCATCAGTGTGTTAAAAACAACATGTCTGTGTTAAGAGGGTAACAGATTATCATGAACTCACCCTTCTGATTGCCACCAGGATTCTTCCATAGGAGTAAATCATGAGCAGGAGGGGCAGCAGCAGACAGAAGATGAAGAGACACAACACATACGAGATGCTGGCGGGTGAACGGAGGTGCCACTGGACGGAACATGTGGTTCCGGATCCCTCGAGTCCGTAGCTGCTCCAGCCCAGGAGGGGAGGCAAGGTCCAGAGGAGGGAGTAGACCCAGGAGCCTCCCACACAGAGCCAGGACTTCCTGAAGTCTGAGGCGTCAACCTTCGAGCAGCGCAGCACGGTGGTGTAACGCTCATAGGAGAGGACCGACAGGGACACCAGGGACACAATTCCTTTAAGGGCAAGAGAGGAGAAGACAGAGAAGTGAATCATTATCGTTATCAAAACGCAATTCGATCACTTTTTTATTAAACAAGGATCCCTTGTGGAAATTAAAATAAAACCCACTGCTTGCCCCAATAAAACATGGTTGAGTTTGTCCAACCAAACCTGCTTTCTGGTAACACTTTGTTCACTGCCAAACGAAACATGTAAAGGTATGGAATAGATTCAAACAAAAATAAGTGGATAGAGAGCGTGTTTTAAACAGTTCATACTTGATGCTATAGGCTATGTGAGATTCATGTTATGTGCCTCATTCCTGCTGTCAGTCCAAACAGATCAAAGACAAGAAGGCACTTCATGTACAGTAAAAATCCGTGCAAGAAGTAGACACAACTAACAGGACCTCGCTGAAGAGCAGCTAACCGACAGCATTTCACTGCAGTTTACATGCAATTGTCTCGTCTAGTACTGAGAAGAAAACACTCCAAGGCCAAGATATAAAGAAAAGAAGAAAACATATTTCTTTCCAGAGAAGCAGGCTCTATGGGTTGTAATGTCAGTCTATCCAACACTGCTGATCCTGGCAGAATGGATTGACATGACATTTTGTACAGACAATTATGTCTCCCACATAGTTAATTACTTTGGTGACCCCCTGACCTTCCACGTATAGCGCCACAATCAGGTTAAGATTTGTGGTTTCCAGATGAAATGTCTCAACTAGCCATTAAATACCATGGTTCAGACATTCACGTACGCCCATATGAATCCTAAAAACTTAAACAAGCGTCAACAGACAACAAGTTCTCGTGTACACACGCAACTCACCAAAGAGGGAATTGGCGAAGCCGTACCACTTGCAGCCGTACTCTCCCATGAGCCATCTTCCCTGCAGACTCGCAGCGAAACTGAAGGGAGTCCCGAAAACGCACACGAGGATGTCGCTCAGACTGATGTTCAACAGAATGAGATTGATGGGCGTCCAGAGGGAGCGAAACTTTGCGAAGACTAGGAGAGCGAGGACGTTGCTGAGGATTCCCGCCACTAAAATAAAGCCGAGGCATACCGCCACCACCGTGTGTCCGCTCCGGCTCAGCCCGCCTGGGGGGGCTTGAGGCGCCGGGGAGTCCCGCAGGGTGCCGTCGGTGCTGAGGCTGGAGCTGGAGAGAGAGCTGTCTGTGGTGCTGATATTACAACCGCGCGTGTGGAGGACCATAGCAGTGAGAGGAGAGGGCTGCAGAGGAGCTGTAAAAGCACAGTGGGAAGGACAAAATCCTGCACAATTCCACAATCAGCTCCACGCGCTGTAAGGGCCAATATAACCCAATCATTAGGAGTGTGAGGAGAGTGTTGAGTGATCCCTGTGCACGTCTTCACACCTGCACCCTTTAATGTATGGTTATTCCTCCACCCACTTCTTGTCTTTATCATCTCTGCTCCATGTATTTGTTATAATGAGTCATTTTGATCACATATGTCTTTGTAAATACAGCCAATCTCTCAGCATCACTGCTTTCCAGCTGCAAAAGCAATGACTTTGAATACATTGTAATGAGCTCATTTGAATCTAATTTGCATACTTATATTAACTTCCATGGGATTCGGCCACAGTAGGTGACTGTCCAAACTGGAGTCCAGATTTGACACTGGAGACACACATGGGAGAATGAATCAGGGTGCTCCACTCCAGAACTTTTGTTGCATGAATTTTGCGGAGCTTTGCATTTTTATATTCATCTCTACTTTCTGACTGATTCTGTGTGTAGCTGCAGACAGCTGGTTCAACTGAGCTCCAAGTAAGCCACCAAGCAGTTTCACATCAGGGTAGTTCTGTTAGGTAGGTAGTTGTTTAAATTGAAAGATATTTTCTACCTGATTAAATGATATGTTATTATCTGACAATGACTTTTTCTTTATTCCTGTGTACACATTCTGAGTGTATGTTTGCATAATACTGAGGAGTGGTTGCCACCACAACCGTTCGATTTGTATCGATTACAGTCGATATATGATTGGAGAGACTGACGTAGCTATGTGATGAATCCATCGCTGGAGGGATCTCTGTTAATCTCAATTACTTTGGTCAGTGCTGTCAGCTGGAACCCACAGACAGAATCCATGAACACCTAATGCCCCCTCTTCTTGCTCTGGAATCAGCCTCATTGACTTGTTGAAAGCTCAATAGGTAATCATTACTGCAGAACCAATCCCCCCTCTCTCCCTGTATTGGCTTCAGATCAGTCTGATTATGATTGAAACAAGGGGGGAGGAAGGATTATGGTTTCAAGTCTGCATGGATGCTGAAATCCCGTTTGCCTCCTGGAGGACTACAGATTGTCTGTTTTTCTTATCCCTATACCTGCTGCAGATCTTCATCCTGTATCTGAAAAGAGCTATCAGAAAAGGCCTTTCCAATCCATAGCTGCTGCAGCTCCTTTTGCACCTTGTTCTGTCTCCTTTTTTAACATCACTTCTGAGCCCTATGAGGCAAATTGTTATAAAATGTGTCCACCAAAGCATAGCCTGCTTTTACAAAGATCTTGAGTTGGAAGACTAAAGGGTTTTGTTCCAGTTCACCCTTTGCACTGTATTGTTTTTAATTTTTCAAAACATTCATTGGTATTTGCTCCTACAATGTAACTATAACATGTGCTGTGTCCTTGCAATCACTAAGACTAGAAAGCTAGAAAAAATGAAAATTTGAACTGAGAAGAGAAAGTAAATTCTGCAGCGAAGACCAATAATAATTTCTGTAATAAATATAATAATGTAATAATTCATTTTTTTCAACATGATGGATATCAATGGCAAAATACTGGACCAGTGTTGTGACGTTCGCGAACGATCCGATTCTTTTGAGCAGCTCTTTGGTGCGAACGACGGGAACCGAGTCGTAGCTGAGAGCCGTTCCGTTTATAGCTGTGCCAAAATTTCACTGCCCGCCCTAGATCCACTCCCCTTCATGCCGAATTACCACAGGCAGCTTTTTTCAACTGCAACTCCGCTACACGAGGTCACGTGCAGCAGAATCAAGTCACCACAACATAGTGCCGATGGTGAGCAACATTATAACCCTCCGCCAAGTTTGTTGTTGACATCTCTGTAGTCATACAGAGTTGTATCATAAATTATTGGCAAATCATTGACGTTGATTAATCGTGTTGTTTCCTTTTAAAGTTTATAAGCGCTGAATTTTAAATATGCATGTGTGTTGACATGGGAGAATATAGTGCAGGCACGTTTGCGAGTCTGACTAAAGAACGATTAACCGTTCTTTTGAACGGCTCTCGAAAAGAACGGAACCATAAGATCCGGCTCCCTTCAAAGAGCTGTAATTCCCAACACTATACTGGACGCAGGTTAAGAGGGGTGAGGATTTAAAGAATATTAAAGAACTGTCTGTACTAAGTCATTTCATACAAATATGAAGTGAGCGCCGGGTTACTTTTTCTCGCATAGATGACATGAATTGGCTCTGACATGCCCCAGAGTGACGTTGGTATGATAGCATTCAGCAGGACTAGTCTTGTTTCCAGGACTGTTAATTATAGTGTCTTAATGACCGCACTATGCTAAATACCATGTTCAGTAAGTTTCCCGTGCTGCCAAAGAACAAATTACCATATGAATACCGACATAGCTGAAACTCTGGGGTAGTTTTCATTACCGTGTCCATGCCGCCCATTGTTCCACAGTCATCTCACATTATACGGTTTAAATAGAAGAGGCATTAAAAGGCTATTAAATATCAAGTGAATCATTTTGCAACTGCTTGTAATTCAGCCTACAGTCTAGCCTTTTAGTCAAGAAACCACACGTTGCATCGCCGTAGAATTGTGATGAATTTGTTCAAGGGAACAACGCATGAAAAAGCAAGCAGATCGTCAGTATCTCAACTTAGAAAGGGGTGAAGAATAGCTGACAAAAGGATTCACACTAGAAAAATTCAGCTTCACAAACAAAGGTCCAAAGCAACTGCAGTTGAGGGAACACTCTTAAAAAAAGCAACAGTTGGCACCATGGCCTGTACACCAACACTTCTGGATCCCAGCGGCTGTGTGCTTCTCCTCCTGTTGGCCTTAGCTTGTGATTTGGACACATCGTCATGGGCATTTGTTGAACAGCCCCTGTGTCCCTTTGCTCCGCAACCAATAGTCAAATGACGCTGCTAATGGACACTTTATGTGTGGAACGAGGTTAATCTTTGTCTCTTTCGGGGTCAAATGAAGTTTGGCCAGGTCAGGGTATGATGTGCCCCTTCCCCCTCCTGCTCAGGGTCAACATGAGTCTGCTCAGCTGATGGGGGATGTGTCTCGTGACCAGGAGGGGCTACCATTAATTTAGCAGGACCTGAAAGAGGGTCAGGGAAAGGTTTTAATTGCCCCGTTTTGGGGACCAATGGAGGTCAGTTTAACAACAGGGAAGACATACCGTAGGGAGGCGGTTGTTTTGAGGGGTCAAGCTCCTGCCACTCTGGGACTGACCTGGCAGAAACTCATGTGTCCAGAGTTGGGCACAAACTGATGCTCGATGATGGTGCTCTCACTCCTCTCCTGTCCCCACCGTGTCACATAAATCTCTCTCTCTCTAGAAAGTAAAGCAGTCCCTTGTTGGAATATGGGGGCAGCAGGGCCGATCCAAAAATTTGACACAATGACAGTGCTGGATGAAAAAGTAGATGTGGATGTCTCTACTAAATTTAGCAACACTCTAATAGCTGTTTAGACGTTCAACTCTGAACAACAAATATCAGCCTCAGGGCAGCAACACAGGAAGGGTTAAGGGATGACTAATGTCAGCTGAATTCAGCCTCTAAGGAACCATCAATGTCAGTGCAAACTTTCATATAAATCTGCTTAATGACGCAACCTCTCCTGGAAGAGTCTGACTACCAGGACCAGTAAGACTGACGTCATATTCACTCCGCACTGCAGGAGACGGAGCATCAATGCAGCTTCTGATCTGAATGAGACGGCTAAGGGAACACTCATCTCCACATCCAACCATTGAAACAACAAATAAAACACACATAAAAAACACAACAGGAAAAGGCTAAACATGAACAGCTAAAAGAGTAAGGCAGCATCATGCAAAGTAGGACATACAAGCAACAATAAATAGAAAACAATAAAGCAGACAAGCAGTTTAAACGTGACACATAAAATCACATTACATTACAGAAGACAGGCAAGAGCATGGAGCGAGAGCAGACAGGGCATGCAGTGTATGTTGGCAGGTCTGGTTGTTTTTCAGCCAGCTTTTAATATCATGTTCAAAAGAACGGTAAGCCTCACTAAGGCGTATGTTTAAAGGGACCATGTTCCAAAACTGGGAAGCTCTTACTGTAAAAGCTGGCTGAAAGATGCACTCCGACATCACAACATGGTGAGAGTGGGCGAAACCGCGACCTTGATCCTCACACACTGATTTCTGTTGTCGAGATATGGCTTTGAACCAGCATAAAGCAGCAGAGGAGAAATTACATTTTGCCATTTTTGCGAGGAGGCCATGGCCAATCAAAGGGTCATTTTTTTTGTGCATCAGGGTTGTGTTTTTTTCCTTACTACTAAATGTGAGTGCGTGCTCCCATAACAAATACTGGTGACCTCTGTAGTGCACTTGCTGTGTTAGCACTTTGCCTCGGCCTACTAAAAGTCTACTTTTTGAATTAGTCAGAAAATATTTAATTTGAGTTTCACCAAATGTAGATGTTACTCTAGTCGGGGGTGTTTTCTACAGCTTTCTGAGAACATCTTTCCCGTGCAGTGAAATAAAACTCATCCAAACTAGCCGCTGAAATGGACTTGAAAGTATATATTTATGGGTCTTTATGTGAGTGAGTGAGTGAGTGAGTGAGTGAGTGAGTGAGTGACGGTACTTTCACAGCCGTAAAGAGAGAGAGTTACGACATATTGGACCTCCACTGATGCGACTCTCTGTCTATACGGCTCTGGATACTTTGTTCGGGGAGTAGGCGGGGCTGCTCCTCCGCTGTTCGTCTGCTGTCCTCACCTACGTCCGCAGCGCGCACCTGCTTTCTTAGGATAGTCCTAGTCTTGTTTCTTTTACATACACCATCATGCACATGTATGCATATATTTATTTTTTTCTCAACACATATCTTATGTGCATATTCGTCATTGATGACAGCTGAGGTATTTTCTCCTCTGGCATTATCCCATTTTCACACAGGACGTTTTTATTGCCTTGGACTGATTAAGTCACACGAAAGGTCACCTATCCCACCAGAGCCTGCATCTGGCTGACCATAAAGCCAATGGCACAGTACCCAGTTTGCCCGTGGGGTAACAATGTTCATGCAGTACCAGATGGTAAGAAGCCAATATTAGCAAAGCATCATCATAATCCAGCCTCCTCTTGTGGAGATGATAACTCCTCCATCTGTTACTGTGAATGGTGTCGGCGGTGAGACGTGGATACTGTCATCGAGTGTGACGCTGACAAGACCAGTTGGTGAGCTAACACTGAACATGTAAGACTCACTGATTTAGCAAGTGTTGCAGATGGATGATCTTATTTTACATATAGATAATTGTCAGGGGACAAACATAGTGAGGCTATATTCAGACAGTAGGCTAAAGTGGCCCAGTCTGATTCACTTCCTCATGTATGACTCAGATCAGTGTTTGTTTTTTTTTATAAAGGTGTGAGCAGAACAAAACACAGAGAACGTGGCTGTGTAATGTGATGGAAAGTAGATATACGCTAACAGACAAGTAGTGCAGGATGAGGCTGAGCACCGTTTCCTGGCAGCGAGTAGATGCATCACTCTGGGATGAAAGGTTGATATAGCCAACCAGGTAAAGACTTCAGGGCAGCAGGGCGGTGTAATTGTTTATTTAAATCATCATGATATCATCATTATAGAAGGTATTTTGTTCAAGTTTATTTTTAATTAGTTATGTGATGCTGTGAAAAGGATGATCGACAGCTCTGTTGACAAATGTGCGATCTGTTCCGGATTAGCAGAGTAGAGGAGGAACGGCGAGAGGAGACGTAACTAAAACAATCACTACAGTCATTGAAGTTTACATACCTGTGAACGTTAACCTCAGACCAACACAAAGAAGCTATTCTGATGTTAAACACGCTGGCTAGTGGGATCCTTGCGGTTTTTTCGGTAAGTTAAGTGTGCGTTTTGGTGTAGCTACGGCCGCTTCACCCGCCGATCTCTACTGCACAGTCTCTGGCTCCAAATAACGTCACCATCGCAAGATGGCAGCGCCTATCACGGGGGCTGTTTTGGCATCACTTGGAGCAGATAGAGACGCGTCGTCCATCTATATATACAGTCATTGGCAAGAATATGAAATTTGTTCTCTTTTAACTACTTCTTACAGTTGCTTGATCTATGCTAATGCATCATATTTCATTTCTTGATCAGAAGTTTTACATAAATGTTAAAATGAAAACTATGAAAACACAAATTTAGAAAGTGTACAATGTTTGCGGCTGGAGTACAAGAAGAATAAAGTAATCCCACTGATTTTATGTTTTTTATCCATATGTATATTATCCGGTACAATACATCATTAGGTGTTAGTATTATTCAGTGTTGCTCTTTAGCCACTGAAAGTATGTTTTACTTTTTACACCTGTGTACAATTCATGTTTGAGATTTGTTGATATTCAATACATTTATTTACCTTTGCATATGATTACATTTAGTACAAAACACTTTTTAAAGACAGCTGTATCAAGAAGAAACTCCGAACATAAAACCACAATCCTTCATTTTTTTGATTTGATACTTTAACAGCAAATAAAACTCATCTCCATAAGCTGTAGAGTTACAAACATCAATATTTAAACACAAGAGGTTCACAATGTTCACGCTTTAACTTAATACTGGTCTATTTACTGTTGTAGGCCCACTAAGAGAAGTGCCTGATTCAAAGCACAAGAAAATGCCCTTCATTCAACTGAACCGCAAAGGAAGAAATAACATAAACAGCGCTCTGAGCTCTACAGGAGGGCTGACGGAGCTGCAGAACAGGTTTGTCAGAGAGTGTTCCTTCTCAGCAAGGTTGTTCCAGTTAGTACATACTGAGGTACTGAGGTCATCTGACTGAGAAAAGGAAAGAGCGAGGCAGGGAATGGAAGCACTGCTGTTTCTTCTGCGTGTGCTCTCAGAGGCTAAATATGCAGCAGCTACCAGGCGAACGGAAAGCCCGGTGGCTTTACAGAGCCGCAGCTATAGTTGACGCAGTTCTCTGTTTCTTCTGCTTCACCCGCTCACTCTTCAGTACCAGTACAGGTCCTTCTTTTCCAGATGCCGTCCTGACAGAGAGGAGACAAAATTACAGTGACGCACAAGCAGCTTTGACGGACATACATAAGAAAGCAGCGCTGAGTAAAATACATGCTTCTCACACAGGAGCGTTTCTCTGAATACGATGCAGAAATCTCCGAGTGGTGAGCGAGACACAAGTTACAAGTACTATAAATAGGGTTAGATAATTGAAGGTTGTCTATGAATCATTTCTTCATCTGTTAAACCTAGACACAACCTGACTCAGTCTTTGTTAATCTAATTAATTAAAGTCATTTTTACCTATTATTTAAGTTAAGTGCTACTTAATTATTTCTGCTGTCAGAGTGCTTCATTATTTTAACAAGCAGTCGCTTTAAAATGAAACTAGAGGTGTCTTTCAAGTCATGTATATCAAAGTGCTTTTCTCTGGTACGTACTCAGTAAGTGATAGTTAAAGTGGAACCAAAAACATACCTGCAAAAACAGAGGTTTGTTTTAAGCAATGAGACTTTTAGCAAATGGTTCAAAAGAGTTCAAGCCGTGCTTCTGGTTTTTAGCTTCACACTTTAAGATGTATTTACTTTTAGAGTTTTCAGTCAACTTATCCCTCGTGTGTTATGCAGGCTTTTTCTTAACAATTTTACAGGGTTCTTTTTTCAGACTTAAGCCCCTTCAGAGCCGCTGCAGACACAGCTGTAAGTGTTTTTTTATGCCTTCATTTGTAGAGAGGATAGTGTTGGAAACAGGGGAAGAGGGGGAATGGGGGATGACGCGCGGCAAAGGGCTGAGGGTGGGAGCCAAACCTGGGGCCGCAGCATCGGGGTACTGTAGCCTCTGTACACGGGCTGCCAATTCAACTGCTACAACAGCTACAAATGTTTAACCATGGATTGTGTATAAGAGTGGAAGTAGCTTCATGTTTTAAGATGATTGAAGCCAATGCAGAAGTGCCTTTATCCTGCATTCATTCTAATGACACCACAGGTTGCAAAATGTATGATTGAATATATGAAGAATATGTTGCAGCTGAAAGCTTACCCGGCTCATAGCCCGAAGCAGGGTCCACAGACTCTCTAAATCCTTGTGGCACCGACCAGCTGGGAAGTAGTTCTGGCTTGGAGCTGGAGGCCATGCTGGGTCCCATCTCACCCCGGTCGTTATGCAGTAGGTTGAGCAGGGAATTGGCGTATTGCTGTCCAGTAAGACTCAACCCATCTTGGGACAGGGAGTATGGCAACCCTGGGCCCTCTCCTGCCCTACCAGTGAACGAGTGCCATGAGTCTGGAGTGTTGTCTGCAGGGCCGAAGGTCAGGAGCCGTCCTGCTACAGGAGGGGCCTGTGACTCTGAGTAAGGGTCAACGGCACTCCCCTGACACTGGCTGCTATCCTCTGCAGAGAAAAGGAGAAGAAGAAAATAATCCATGTAATGAGGATGACTGGGATTTGTTGTGTTGGTTGTAATCAGGTGAAGATGTGTGCTTACCTATTTTAATACTTTTACGTATTTTCTTAGCTTTTACTGCCGGTGCCTTCGCCTTGCAGACTTTGCTGAGAGCCCTGGTGAAGTGAGCGTCCACCATGCTGTTGATGTCGCCCTGGAAGTAAGTCAGGATGACATACTGAGAATGCTTCTCCACCTTCACAGCCATCTGACTCTCTGTTCTGTCCTCCATTGGGTCAGCTGTCACTGCAAAAAGAGACGAAACAACAATACACAATACCACTATAAAATCACTAAAATCACGTATTACTCCACAAGATCAATGCAACAGATTTTATATTTCCAACAAGTTTACAGTGACAGAAAAGACTTCTTAAACCATATGTAAAGGTGCTTTTCAACCAAAAGTACCAGGAACTTCTTGTCAAGGAACTAAATGGTTCCTGTGGCCCATTGTTGTCTGCGTTTCCACAGCGACCTTAAGTCCCGGGAAGATTATGCAAATCAGGCCAATGACGTACAGAGAGTCTACTGTCGGCTTTCTTCTCTGACTCCATCTCAAAGCAAAGTGATAATCTCGAAGCATGATAACAGTGAGCTTCCAGCTGCAGTCTTTTAAACATGGTGGGTGAAATAAACTCTGCGAGTACTCAACTAATCAGAAACGATCAACACTGCAGGCCCCGCCCTGAAAGTTCCTGGACCTTTGGAAAGTACTACCCCCTGAGAAGGGACTTTTCAGAGAGTAAATCAATTAGACCCTACTTCCTGTTATCGAAACGCACCTAGTTTCTCAAAAGGTTTCTTGGGAAAGTTCCTGCTGTTGAAAAGCACCTTAAGAGTCCATATTTTTAGTTGGTCTTTCTTTGCATAAAGTGATGAAAGGCTCTCTATTAAGTGGCATCCTCCTTGACAGGTGCATGTTGCTAGCTGTTTGCTCACCTCAGCTAATTCAGTCACTTAACCTCACAGTCGTGTTTGTGTTGTTGGCACCTTTTGGGGATTTTCCATGCAAATATGAGACAAATCATATGGCTTACTGGGCTGTTTATGGTTCTAAATGACCATCCAACAAGTGCTCCATTTTTTTCGGTTTATGAATTTCTAGTATTTATTTTTAGTAAGGAGTGAGTTCACTACGTTCAACGGGCCCTCGAAGCTTGTTTAGTCTGTCTTTTTAGCTACCACTGCAAATAGAATCTAGTGTATCGTGGCTGTATCGCGGCTATGGCTTAGGCCATCTACTCGACCAATTCCAGAAGTTTTTGTTCCTATGAGTCATTTCAACACCCAAATTTGTGGTAAAAAAAAATAGGGCCCAGGTTTAAAAATACTGAACTTCTCCTTTAACTAGCTCGTTCATAGGCTAATGAATTAGCGACTGGCGCGGCTGTATAGCTTAGATAACTTAACTTTCCCTGGCTCCTCTTTAGCATTGTCCTCTTGGTCAAATATGGTCACTTCTGGCACCAGAAAACAGTTGGACAAATGGTCAATTTGTCGAACTCAAGACTTCAAAAAGGCAGTTGACAAACCATCTGATGATGTCATTGGTTATGTCCATTATTTACAGTTTATGGTCTTTATTCATTTTGCCTGAAACCTCCAAGACCTATTTCTCTTGTTTGCAGCTGATACATGTCATTATCAACCTTATTAGTATTACTTTTTTAACTTCAGATACTTTGACAATCTAAGATTCATAACACCTGGCCTGTTATTGTCCACAAAACTTGTATTGGCATTCTTTATTTATTTAGTTGTTAGTTTCCCTGGAGTTTTACGCTCCCGTGTCCCGCTGGTTCCTGTGGATCGTTGCTGCGGACTGCCTGCTGCTGTGGACCTGCTCGACTCCCACTGCTCCAATTATTATTATTACAAGTACTTTTATTATCATTATTATAGCTGCTATTACTAATATTAGACACATTTTTACTATTATTATTCGCATTGGTACTATAAGTCTGTAATATCCGTTGTTGCTGTGTGAATGTCTCCCTGCTTGTCTGTCTCCCTCTCTGTCTCCCTGTCATGGCAGATGTTCCTGTGAAGCTCTGCTCGAGGTTTTTGCCTGCTAAAAGGAAGTTTTTCCTTGCCACTGTTACGGAGTAATTGCTTAGGTGCTTAGGTGCATTAATTTTGTTTTTTTTAGATAGATAGAAGATATTCAAAAGAGTCATTGCAACTCATTACTGTTGAAAGTTAAATCAAGCTCTTCCTCAGAGGTGTAGATTCCTTCTTCATCTGCTCATCTGAATCAGTGGATTCGCCCTGGAGGACTCACGTCACAGACTGATGGTATGTCTTTGAGACTGATTATAGCACACAAACGACAATGCATCAGCAAGAGTGTTACATACAACTTACATTTTAGATTTTAGTATGAACATGTGGACTGTGGAAGCAGCTAAATGTAGTACATGACATATTTGCCTACGGGGACAATTAAGTTTATCGTATTGTATCGTATCATATCGCATCGTATTGTTTTGTATCATATCGTATATTATAGATACAATACATGAAAATCAAATAATGAGTCCACCACCAAAGATCACTTATGACAAATGTCAACAAATGGTAGAGTTAATTTTGAAATTTGCCCAAAGAAGTGTATTGTTGTTGGGTAATTAAACCAAAAATGACTGTTTAAGATATATATTGTGTTGATTTGCTCTGGGTGTTTAAAAAGGGGGGCTGAAATGCATTGTGAATTATCTTTTTTGGGGGGGTAAAAAAAACGTTGGCCACTTTAACTAAAGTATATTAAGTATAAATAAATAAATCACATCCTTCTATAGACCAGATAGAAAAAAAACATACCTATAACTTAACTGAATGAATAAACCTGTTTGTGAATAAACAACCAACCCTGTTTGTCGACTATCTTTAAGCAGCTTGCTTCTCTTACCTGACCTGGTGATTGACCAAAGATGACCACAGAGTGCGTCCTTTCATTGACTGCTTGATCAGCGATGATGTGTTCACGTGCATATGCAGCAGCCAGTGGAAAATAAGTCCCTCAGCTTGAGTTTAAACATGAGAGTCAACAACTAAACTCGAGAAACCAAAAACAGGCGTCTTTCTTCCTTCCCTTCCTCTATGGACAGAACATTTTGCTCTCTGAGCCTCCAGAGTCGCTGATGTGTTACACCGGGAGGGCGTGTGGTGCATCATGAATGCAGACAGCTATGATCAGAATGTCATCCATCCAGTTACACCTGACTCTGAAGACACCTTATTAAAACATTCCTCAGTTAACACTGTCAAAATGTTATACACAGGTTGATAGCAGCACTTCTGTGATTTCTCAGTCAGAGAGGCTCAATTTTTAAAAACATTTTAACGACAAAAACTTACTTGATTTGATGTTACATGCAAAAAAATGACCTTTTTTTTCGTTTTCAGTGGACCTCCATATCTGAAGATGGCTCTCCTTGTTCCCACTGCACTTAGAGTTATAATAAGATCAAATAGTGTAGCACAGATGAATGGGGAAGTGTCATCAGCTCACATTTTGACTGTTTAAGCTACATTATAAATAAAATGTCCTGGACATTTGATCAACATAAATGAGGGAAGTATGGTTTTATATAAATGCAAACGTGTAGATGTTTGCTAGTAGTAGTACACTGTAAAATAATTAGTCATTGTGACTTCAATACATTGTCAGTTCAACTAGAAGTTAGTGTAAATGTTGTGATTACTCAATATTTTGTTTAGTTAAGTTTTCCAACTTATAAAAATGATTCAATTGAAATTAAGAATGTGAGTGAAACACATTTACTTTATTATAAAGTTGACCCAAATATAAATGACATTACATGAAGTGGCCACATTGGGCAGTGTTTAGCATTGCTGCCTCACGGGTAGAAGGTCCCTGTTTCAGGCATGAGTGACACTGTAAGACTGTGTTGACAAAATTGTGTCTTAATAATAATTAAAAGTGATAATCTTGAAGGTTTTCATGTAAATAAATGTCTGTTAAGTCACTATCTATCGCCGAATGAGGTAACACAATGGTGATTGAGCCTATGGCCCACTGATGAAAGCCTTTGCATTTGCGTCCAGTTAGTGACTTGTTTTCTCATCATCGGGGTGTACCCCGCCTCTCGCCCAATGACAGCTGGGATAGGCTCCAGCCCCCTTCAAATTTAGTCAACTTAAAATTTTAAGGCAGCAGGACACAACTTTTTTTTTTCGTTCAAACTACTTTTTTTTTTACGGTGTATTTTATTGTATTTTTTACAGTGTACTTCTACTACTATGTTTCATACAGCTTTTCAATATGAGTAAGGAATTGTTGCATTGTATCCATGGCACAGGCTCCCAATCAAGCAGAAAGAAAACATCACTGCTCAGAACAATCTGCTTATGTTTTTACTTTACAGACAAGAAAAATTAGCAGTGACTGAAATCTTCCTGCACAAAAAAGTTATATTTAGACACAGATATAATATCACAAAAAGGTTTCAACAAAACTTGTATGAATATTAACTTATCATTGAAATTATTGACACATTTAACAATGTTATGAAAGGAAACATGCAGTATAAAGTTTAGGGACTGAAGAAGAAGCAGACAGCAACTGAAGAGCTGTACGGATTGTTTATAGCTTTACTCTTATAACTGTTTCCTGTGGAACATTACTTTAACTTATTAGCTTAATATAAATAAATTCAGACACAAAACATTCTTCCATGAAGCATCGGCCATGAAAACTATTGAGGAGAGGAGAGTAAATATGAGCTGCGAAAATGTAAAATTTTCAGCACAATGCACTCAGTTTTTAATAACTATGGGCTTATTGCACTGACCCCAAAATGTGCTTTATTCTAGCTTTGTATGCACGTAACACACATGGAGGTGTTTCATCCTCTGCTATCAGTGACTGTGAATGAACATTGGACCTTGAAAGAGCGAGTTATACAGTTTGGAATAATCAGACAGAGGCCCGCTCACGCCCCCTGGTGGTGGTTTGGCGCTGATCCTGTGGAGGACAGGTCTGACACTTTCCTGGTGGTGGTGTTTTCAGAGGCCACAGACTCAGAGTTGACAAAAATGTTCTGTTTGCGACCTCCCACTGTCGCCGAGTGGCTCCAGTCTGAAGACAGGGGACGAGAACGAGAAACAATTACACCACGTAAAGTCCCCTGCTTGCTATTATACTTCAATATGTCCTTCCTATATAACTTTATTATAACTATTTTATCTCACTAATTCAATCGCCTGTGTCTCATTAGCTCCTCCCCCTGTGCATACACATATAAGCCTGTCTAACCCATTCTCTCCTGTTTATCTCAGTTCTCAAAACCCTCCCCTCTAAACCCTGTTTCCCCTCTCTACACACAGGAACCACTGGGGGATGCTGAAACAGTAAGCACATTGAGACAATTCCCCATCCAATTCAACCCCCTTTCATCCCATCCTACCTCGACCCCTCCCCGACCATCCATAGCATAGTATATTCCCAAACAGGCTCTATGACACCGAGGTCTCGTCATTGAAACAAGCATTGTTTTTGCTTTATAATCGGTACCTGAGTTATCACTGAGTCTGAAGCGTCCGCAGCACAGGTGGATTCTCCACTGCTTCCTCACATTTTCCTTCATCAGACAGTGAAACAAAAAAATGAAGAAGCCTAGAACAAGAGAGAAGAGAAAGAAAATTGTAATACTACACGATAAATAAGGTATAGATATAGGGGAAGGTTTTGTTTCTCTTTTTTTAGCTCTGCATGCTAAAAATGCTTCTTTAGGCTTCTAAGGAAACTGTACAACCATTATGAAATTGTTTTAAAACTTAGGATATAAACTGTAAAAATGTATTTTGAGACATGTCTTAACAATCTTATTTTCTGAACGTGAACAAAGATGCAAAACAGCACACATGCTCACTCCAGCCACAGCTCATACTAACCCTGAAAAGTGTTGAAGATGCAGAACAGGTAAATCATGACCACTTTGCCCGGCCCAACTGAAAAGAACCCCATCGACCACGTCAGGCCCAACAGGATGGTGAGGCCAGCCACCGCCCTGAAGTCTTGCAGAAAGGTGCGGCTGTTTGCCGATGGCCTATTGACCCTCGTCCGTTTGATCTGGATCAGAACCACGATGAACATGGAGATGTTGCCCAGCAGAATCAGAAGGAAAAAAGCCACCACGGTCACGTAGTAAAAGACGTCATCCTGCAGCCAGCAGCTGGAGGGAGGGAGAGGAGCTGTCGTCATAGGTCTTTTACGCCTTTATCATAAAAGGCCATCATCTACATCTTTTATTCATCTGATATGAGATACACTTTTGGTACCACATTTGTAGACACCATGCTCCCAAGATGGAGATGACTCACCCAGTGCTTTTACTTACAATGTGTCAGTGGACTGAAAAACCACTTTAGCCTCTTCAGGTGCAGCGCTGCCATAGGCGTCTTTATCTATGGCCAGCACAAGGCTGACTATGACCAGAGGAATACCTGAGACGACACAAAAACCTCTCATTTATATCGCTCGCTCAGGTCAGTGTCAACTAAACACATTTATAATGACAATGAGATGAGAAAAGACAACATTAAAAGTTTTTAATTTTCCTATTTTCCTTACAAAATATCATACAAAAAATATCGTAAAACCAACTGTTACAAACCCAAACCTGCAGCTGCTCAACCCCAACTATTCAAAATAATCCCCCTAATTCAGCCAATCAAAGCCAACCTACCCTTCACTGTGTCTATTGCATTCAGGAGCACTCACTTACCCCATCCCACGGCACAGAACTTGAGGATGTACGAAGGGATGTAGATGTTGAAGACCTTGACCAGTGCGAGGTACATGTGCACGGCCTCCAGGCCCATCCAGGTGAAAGAAGCCAGCAGGAAGTAGTGCAGCGATGCAGCGGTGGCTATGCACAGCCCGTAGTTGGAGAAGGATGAGAGCCAGGAGTTTAAGAGGAAGAGAATGCTCAAACCCAGCAGGGCAGCCGACAGGTTCATGAGGATCTTTGACGGGTAGTCTCGACGCAGCTTCCTGAAGTGAAAGAGCAATTAAAGAGCGCAGCACTGATGTGAAGCATGTACAATCTCAGCTTATGCAATGTCTTCCTTGCAGCACATATGGTCATTTCAATACACACATGTTAAAATGTGATAAGTATGTTAGTCTTCTTTAAAGTGACTCACTCAAAAGCAAGGTAGGTGAGCAGAGTGATGCCCAGAAAGATGGAGGATATACCACAACCAAGATATGAGATCACTGTCAGAATCTGACCGTCAGTTTTGCTGACACCGCCTCTGGAAACATCCTGGAACACAACATAAAAGCTGAATGAAAAATATGATTTACTTGTGTTTAAAGCCATTAAATGTAATATTTTTAGTGCCCCCTAGTGGTATAATCAAAGAGACATCATGGCAAGCAGCAGCGCAGGCTGCTATGATTACCAAAATAATTCAGCATCAGTAGGTTGGTGCTTTTGGGACTTTTCTGTTCTCTGGTTTTATTCATACAAAGCAAACCAGTGACTCACCAGCAGCACAGCGAAATGAGTGAGGTGATTACAGAGACAGCTGGTCCGATTAGAAGAGATACTCCGGGTTTCACAACCACTGCTGTTCCAGCCGCCCTGCCCATCTGACTCACACACACACACACACACACACACACACACACACACACACAAACACATACCAAAAACACACACAACATTTGATTAAAGCTGCTTATCAACAATCACACAGCTGCCATGTGTTCAGGGACCTTTATTGACCTGACTGGTTCCTTAAACGCACCATGAAGCCCAATTACTGTGAATCCTCTAAATCCAACTGTAAACACATAAAATACAGCAAATAACGACTGACTCACCATTTGTCTGGAAATCCCAAAACACACAACGTACTTTGTCTTCTTCCTGTATAAAAACAGGGCAGTGATTAAGGTTGTAATACTTTCTAACCGATCATCTGAAGGTAACCATTTCTCACCTCTTTAGGTCTCTGATGGTTTAGGGTCACCACCACCCGATCCTTTAGGTTGCTCACATGGCTGCTATTGATGCTGGCAGATACTATATATGAGTTCAATATCAATTTGTCATTGTTCATCTGGAGGCCCTGTTCAAAATACAATGGTTGTTACATTAACAGGCATTAATTACAGTTAGCAAGAAGAAACTAGCAAAGTTTCATTACTTTGCTGCATGTTGCCCCCTCTCTCGATCTCCACCTTTTCTGTCTCTCTTTTTCAATCACAATCGAGAAAAAACAACAACAACAAAAGAGCTAATTTCATCGTTGCATGAGGCATTTCCTGTTTTATTTTGTCAATCACCCTTCCCTCTTCCCTCAACTTCCTGTCTTGTGTGTGTTTTCCCACTTGTGTGATTGTGTGCCACGCCCTTCTTTATTTCAACTGCTCCATGATTGTCTCACCTATGCCTGATTTCCTTCAACTCCTCGGTTTGGTCTGCAATTTTGTCTTCTCCCTTTGTGTCTTACAACTTTAAACGTCACACAGCCAGCAGCCTGTTAGCTAAACTTAGCACAACGACAGCAAATAGGTGCTGGTGTACAGCTAGCCTGGCACCGTCCAAAACCCATTTAAGCTCAAAACCTTGAGAAAAGACTCCAGTAAGTCACTGCACCCAACCAAAAAATACTCAGGTATATAACCTCCTGTAAAACCACATAGTTTATATTTAACACGTGTTTTTTGCACCAATTAAACAAATCATATATGCCATCTTTACTTGTGAGATGCTACACAACAGGTGTGTTTGTAAGCTAACTCTTGCCTCTTGTTTCCTCATACGAAGCTAGGCTAACTGTCTCCTGTTTGTCATATTTATCTCATATTACTCTCGTGTTTATCTTCTGCTACTACAAGAAAATGTATGTCCTCAAATGTTGAATTATTCCTTCAAATAAAACAACTACAAGTATTAAACAGGCTGCGTAACATTTTGAGATCAGTCTCTCTGATAGTGACGGAGGAGGAGGAAGAAACGTAAAAAAACAAGTTTGTACCTGAAAAAGTTCTTGCGTTCCGTAGAATTGAAACTGAATACGAGTTGTGTTTATTCCTCTGGGAGGGAAACGATCATGGAGGGCAGAGGGCAAAGAGATGGTAGCATCTGTGTCGGGGAGCGATTCATTCATAAAGCTCTGGTTGATGAAAATCTGGGAAAAAAAACAAATGTACTGAATCACATGCTTCAGGATAACTCCACTGTCAATCTTAAAACAGACTCCTTCCGACTACCAGTTTTTTTTAGCTCTTATAGTTAAAGCTTAATGTGCCGTGACTGCTCAAGGCCACAATGTCTGTGTAACACTTTTTCTGCCTTTCACAGTCACTCAAGGACGCCACAGAAATCGACCTTGACTGGAGCCAGTTTTGGAGTTTTGGTTCCTTCTGCTTCTGCAATGTCCAACCTACTTTAAAGCTCATTACAGAATTCATAGCGTCTCACCTGTGGGTTCAGGGTTGGAGAAATGGCGGACACACCAAAGGTGAGGCCCCTGAATTCCCCTGGAGCCACGTTGACCATGGACAGGGCCAGCGCGGGTGCTGTTACACTGACGGATTCATCTTGGAAATCCATATTGTTACACATCCTCTCTGTCAGGTTTAGGACCCTTTTTCCGAAAAACAAAAGTTGCATGGATGAAGTAAGATTCAAAATGACGACACTTTACAAGGGACAAAAGGTATGCTAATATTCACTCAGGTTACTCACTTACATGTTAGCCACTGGGCTGACGTCAGTTTTGGAAAGCAGGATATCGCCTACAATATTGACAATATTGGCACCAACAGCAGGCCTGACATTACTGACATCAACCACCTCGCTGAGCTTGTCCACCACTGTATCCAGATCAGAGGGAGAGAGCTCTGCACTGTTTCCTAACTGATCATCTATAAGGTCCTGAATCATGTCCACAACCTCATCCGCGTTCCCTGGAAATCAATTATGTCATAAGTGTTTTTGCTTTATTTTTCAAAAGCTTTGGGATATTCTGAAATAGCAATTGTGTCTTGTTTGTGACTGATGCTCTTACCAGTAGAGACGGTGATGTTCTCGAGGTCTGATATCGTCACAATTGGGTTGCAATTTGACATATCAGGATCAGCCCAGCTGGACGTGTCAGTTTCAATGTCTAACTTACTGTAGAGGGAAGAACAAAAATAAAGAACAAAATACAAAACATCTTCTGTGTCGTGTTGTTTCCACTTTGTAAGTTAAAGCTCACAAACACACGGAAACACAACAAATGACCTCCCAAAATGTGGAACTGGGACTGTGTAAGGACCACTTGAATGCAGGGTCCAGCTTGGTGTGTGTTACCAGTTCCCCTACAAAGGGTGATACATCTATAAAAGTCAGTTTCAACTTAATAACCATCAATGCAGACGCCATAAAACGTATTATTACTAAGGCATTGTCCCTTCAGTGATGTTCAGTTAAGCAGATAGGCGGTAAGCACGATTGCAGACCTTCATTGCACTAATAATAATTCACTTATAGGAAATTGATTTCTGCCCGAGCTGAAGGTTGGCAGGGATCCATGAGCAGTAGGTTATTGAGGGAATTCTCTCGCACTGCTGAGCTGTCTCTATGGAAACAGACTGTTGCAACAAAGATAAACTGGGTTTGTACCTGGATATAGAGCAAAAAAACCTATTTTTTACACCAAGATGACGGTTGGCTCAGATGACTCAGGAGAAGAATATTACCATATACGTGTATGCTTCATTATCTAAGAAAACATAATGTAACATGCTGCTGTAAGATATATGCAGTATAGTCAATGAAACACCAGGTTATTCTGTGCATCATGATGATCTTAAGTGTTTTGAATAAGAACATCGACCAAACAGGTCGGGGCCATTTGTCTGTTTGTCTTTATGTCAGGAAGATTTCAGAAAAACTACTGGCCCGTTTTTCCTGAAAATTGGTGGAAGGGTGGAGCACTGACCAAGAAAGAAACAATTACATTTTGGTCCTGATCTGACAAAAAGACAGTTTTAGAATGGATCCAGATCAGACTCACAAACGAGCTAAAAAATAGCAGATTTGACTCATGAACGAATAAAGTTTCTTCCTGGGAAATATTTTTGGAACAAAGCTGCCATATTCATTATGTTTTCTAAGTCCAAGCATTTGGTATTCAACCAACCAAAGGCTCTGGACACTGTATGGCTTCTGAGGCCTGTGGAGCGACAGACCTGGGTGGTGGTTCCCATTCTTTAAAAGGAGCCCCCGCGGGTGTGCTCCAACCATCAGAGTATCACACTGCTCAGCCTACCTTTGAAAGTGGATTGCTCCCTCCAGGTTGTGAGAGAGTTACTGCCTGAGGCAAAGAAGTTCAAGTATCTTGAGGTCTTTTCACAAATGAGGGTACTATAGATCTTGGGATTGTCAGATGGATTGGTGCTTTGTCAGCATTAATGTAAGCATTTTGCAAAAGGAAATCTTCCAGTAGGAGACCCTGGGGTACATCCAAAACATGTTGGTGGGATTGCATATCTATGTTTAACCTACTGTGGACGGGTTATGAAGCAGTCTCAATTCAATATTCATGACTCTATATGAGCTACAAAAGCAAAACAGGCCATCTTGTAGCAGATTGACATTATCTATAAGGTATTTTTGATGCCTGTCATTGAGTGGGATCGGAAAGGAGTGACTTATAGACCAAAACAGGCTGTTTACATTGAGTGTGTAGTATGTTATCCAGTTAAAGGAGGAGATTTTTCTTCACACAATACTACGTACTCATGTACAGGACAGGATCAGCAAAGACATAAGGCGTAGGAAAATCGACACAAAGTGAAAGTTCCTCAGAACTGCTTTAAGTATGTCAGATAGATCACCTGTGTAGATGTTAAATCTGGAGTCTCCTTACAGATTTGCATATCATAAGAGACTGAAACAGTGGCCTTTGTGGAGGTCTGAGCTCTCTGACGGTCCTTCTAGTGTTTGATAAATGGAACTGGAAGTGCAATGTCTTACCAAAGTCTGGAGGCTCTGTTTGATTTCGGCTTCATGCATCCCATTTCCTCTTTGACTTGTGGAAATACTTCTGCCCAAATGTACTCTCCATAGATTGTTGAAGTGCTTTCTTCTAAACAGTTTTCTGGCACTGAAAAGAAACATAAACATGTTCAGTCTCATTCCAAAACAAGACCGTGTTCTCTTTTTTTTAGTCGTGTTAGGGAAGTCAGTTTACTTATGTGCTTGATCTTCAAATCCGTAGTTTGAATAGTGAAGGAGTCGCTTTCATACTTTGACATCAGAGCAGCACGAATCAAAGTTTCAGTTCCGTCCACGCTGTTGATGTTGTATTCCTGAGCATGGAAGGTACAGCTATATCTGCAGAGGAACACACACTAGTTTGAAGTGCAGAGCTCCAATAAAGTAAATTCAGAATGCAATACAAATTGCCTTGTGTGTGTACAGGCAGCATCACAGGTCTTTTTTGGTCACATACTGTTTTTGTTGCCCGTGGGAGATCTAAAAGAAGGGACACCAGAGAGATGTTGCATCATTTTTGACACAGTATGAGATTTATTTCCTTTTTTATCTAACTTGTCTTGCTATTTAAATCAATTAAATACTCACCATCAGTCCTTTTAACTGACTCATGTTCCTATGAAGTAAAGCAGATGAATTATAAGCCAAACAGAGCTTCATGTGCCGCAAAGTAAAGACCGAATGCAACATGCTACAATTAATACATTCAGTGCCGACCTGTCTGCAGTCTCCTTTATGATGAGATTCAGCACAACCATGGTCTTATTCACCTCCAGCTGCTCTTTAACCTTTTGACCCGAGACAATATTTTAGTGTACACATATTTTAAGTAATGAAAATTAACAAGTGTTGTTTGAGTCTCTTACCCATCTCTTAATATCATCCTTTGGATTTGTAGGACTGCCAGTCATACTCAAAGTCAGATTAACTCTGAAGAACGTATCGGGCCCAACTGCAAGAATGAGAAAGCAGACAACACAAGAATGCATCTTTATCAGGTTTCAAAGATTTGGTTCAATCAGCTTAAGCTGCAAAAACACTATAGATTTTAATACAACAATAAACTGACGCTTGGTTACACACAGAGCTTTTATTAACCTTTTACTACCCTCTGTTTGTTGTGTAGTCCTGCGTTACTCACTATTTTAATAATGTCTTTAACTGTCCTATCATGGTTTTATTGTGTATTGTTAATGCATTGTGTTTAAAGGCTGTGTTCCAGCAGAGGGCGTTTCTCTAGTTGCACAATACAGATCTGAAGCACTGAGAATTAGGAAGATGGACAGCGACACACAGTTCTTCCACGGAACTGACCGGCAGTTTCGTTGAGATCTAACGGCTCTCTGGTGGTTGACACGTTAGCGGGTCGACTTTGGGTTGGACCTGTTTCCGTTAATCAAATGAAACAAAAAATGAGGAAAATTCACACTTCAAAATTACACTCATTGCAGATAAATGTGTTTATTAAAGGCTGAAGATGTTACCATATTGCTGAAAATCGCCAGTGCTATAGACTGGTTCATTCTCTCTTGCATGCTCACCTAATGTGGTCACACCAGTGCCGACAGTTGGAGCTGGTTCGGATGGTGCAGGTAATGACTCTGAAAGGAAATGTTTGTTAATAACTGTTACCACCCCACACCAACAGTATGTGTGGTTTAGATACTAATGTGCATATTTCTTCTTTGAGGTGCCAAAGGAGCTGTTTGACATGTCCTCCCAGCACACTACTGATGATACTGACTTCACACGTCTCGCAACCATTGTTACTGTTCAGTTTAATTACTGTAAGATTGTAATAAATGACTTATTTATTTTGGCAATCTGTGTCCCTTCCTGTGTTTGTCATGGCCTAAAAGCCTGGTAATGACATAACAGAAAGGAAAGTAACATTAAAAATAGTTAAGCTAAGAATAGCATGCGGAAATTAATTAATGAAAATGATCATAAAAAACACTTCCTGTTGTCATTAGTGGTCTGCAACATGCAGCATCCTTTTAATGCAGCAAGTAAACAATCACAGTGAAAGTGCAAAGTAAACTGAATCCCTTTAATTGATTTATTAATGTTCTTGCCTCAAGTGAACATTCCCAATAAAACCCACAGTCTGCTTTGTGTCTGAACAAATATTGCATAATTATGTGCGTAAATACATGTGACACGAGCATACATCCTTTTTCAGGACAATAACCATGGTCGTAAAAATCTGCTCGGTTAATCTTTAACTGCATTTTGCATATGAGAGGTTTGGAGTGTGCTCCACAGAGTATACGTACCTACAGGTAGAACACTAATGCTGTGACGATCTGCTGTCAGGTTGAGGAAGTCAGAAGAGAAGGTCACACTCAGCAGTGCAGTGATGTTCGCCTGAACCACTTCTACACTAGCAGCAGGATCCACGTTCACATAGACTTCACTGCTGAAACTTGGGATTAATCACAATAACGTGTTAAATCTACATGTTGATTAAACTGTATCTTGGCTTGTGCGATACTATCCTCATACTGTGTGACTCACCACTTGTAACAGGCGGAGAATGCATCCTGAAAACACAGAATTTTGTCTTCATTAAAAGGTTGTATGATTTTCCTGAGCTACCTTGCCCCTGAACTGACCCCTGTGCTCGCATGCGTCACTCATTTCCTCACAAAAGAACATTGTCTCATTTGGGGAAAAAAAAAGCCTTTCATCTCTCCTCTAATCAGCTGCTCTGTTAGGATATTGCTTCTTTTTTCCGTGGAACATCAAACTGTCGACTAATATTGGTGTACCTGAGGTTGTTGCACATGCAGAGCTGCAGAATCATTAACCACATGGCAGGAACGGCTGTAAGGGAACACAGATAACAGGAATTACAGACAGGAATGTTGTTCGAGATTGATCCAAGGATCACAGCTTCGACAAGTAATGCGCTCATCTCTGTCACCTCTGACATTCAATGCCAACTCACAAGCAAACACAAAAGCACACATACAGTAATTCTATCTTCATGGAAAATTGGCTACAAGTGGTGTAAGGTAACTACAGTCACTTGAAATTACATTTACTATAATTCCAAACAAAATCTTGTACCTTTTACTCCACTTTATTAATTTTATAGCTTGGGTTACTTCCTACTTTACAAAATATACTTGTACAAATATGATACATCTTTATATCAAACATATTTTCAGTAAAGTACTTCGAATTTGTAACTTGATCAACTTCAACAGTATAATCACACCAACACATCAAATCATCAGTTACAATCATCCAAATATAAAACAAAAATTATATATAATACAGTGACTGTATAAAGATGGACGTGGACGACGCGTCTCAATCCGCCCTCGTTGTACAAAGTGAGTTGCGCAGCAGAGACCGGCAGGTGGAGCCACCGTAGCCACTTCCGCTAACCAAAACACACACTTAAATTACAGGGGGAAAACGGCAAGGAGCCCGCACATCGGCGTATTTAACAGCGGAACAGCTTCTTTGTGTTGGTCTGAGGCTAAAGTTCACAGATATGTAAACTTCAATGACTATAGTGATTGTTTTACTTACGTTTCCTCTCGCTGTTCGTCTTCTACTCTGCTAATCCGGAGCAGAACGACTGCAGGAGCCGTGTTTGTCAACAGTGTCAATCATCCTTTTTACAGCATCAAATACCTAATTAAAACTGGTCAAAATGAACACTTGTACGTAATTCAGCATGATAATAACTAGCTATAATGCATTGCATGCAAATGTATTTGGCGTGTATTTTGATTTTATAGTTCGACTCGGAGGTGGGCGTTATGACCTATACTGCAGCCAGTCAGCAGGGGGCGATAGAGAGGGTTTGGCTTCACTTTGAGGGAGCTGTCATGTCGTCCATCTTTTTATTCAGTCTATGGTATAATATAGCACTCACACTTTCACTTTGGTTAATGTAACTATTTTTCTCTTATAATACTTAATTACTTTTATTTATTACTTTTCTATAGCAGTAGTGCAGGAGTACTTCTAAAGGATCATTCTGACAGTGTTTTGAAAACAAAAGGTGCGTTACCTTGGAGATGACACAAAGATGTCACGGACAGAAATGCTGCGAGGGAAAATGCTCTCCAGCTGATAAGAGATGAAAACAAAGATTAATCATTTTCATTTGGCTGTTTGTTCCAAATTCCATTGACGTTGTCACATAGTCTTCATACCCAGTTTCTTGTCACTTCCTCCAGTGACTCTGGACACTTTCCAGCCATCTGAGAGTGACCTATGAGTGTCTGCGTCTCGATTTTGTACAGTGAGCATGCTAAACAAATGAAAAGAAAGAGAAATGTTAGCCATATTAGCTGTTTTATGAACTAAGGAATGTGTTATTTACCTTTAACTGCATTTACTGAACATTAAAGTGTATTATCTGCCCACTCATTCAACTCTCACCTACAGCAGAAAAATCTGGTGCATCTTTCTTTCTGATCAGGATGTCCATAAAATGCAATTGAAAAAGGTAATATTGTATTTACCACACTGTAGGTCGCTGTCAGGCACAGGAGGGTATTTGTACTTCCACTGCCGCAGATCCCAGCTCACCACATCTCCATCGGCGCAGCTCTCCCCTCTCATATCCTCAGCGCTCCACTCTCTGGCCCACATCCTGAACCGACCAATATCACCAATCAGATCCTTCCCATCCTCCACCTGCACCACACCGTTTAAAACATAATGAGACCTCCCCAAAGTGAGAGTGCCGTTTGAGGCCAGATGTTGGGGCTTGAGGTGATCCACATGGGCCTCATGCTCAATGGTTCCATTTATGTAGACGTGTAGCCTCTGAGTTCGGCCGGACCAGGTGAAGCAAACGGAGTACCATTTGTCTGATTTTAGTTCCTTTTTCAAGTGCAGTTGTTCTCCAAACAGCCACACAGACAGCTGTTCGCCTGTGCCCTGAAGTCCCAGCTCTATGGTTCTTTCCCCCGGTGCTTTGTAGACAAAACCTGTCCACTGTGTTACAATGTCCAGGCGTAGAAGCACGCACACAGTCAGCTCCCTAAGGGCCGGGACCTCAACATCTGGATGTAGCTGCAGCAAAGACGGACGAACTTGGAACTTTAGTTTCTTACCCCATAGGCTGCTACTGTCAGAGGCAGCTAAAAACACACAAAAATATGTTATAATTTTATAATCCCACAAAAGGAGATAAAACAACACCAACACAACAAGACAACTGATAAACAGTTTGTTAACGTACGGCTACCCATTTGATGTTTCATGACACGTTAAACTGTGTCAGGTGTTTTAAAAGAGGCTGAAATCTTACTTGAACCCAGCAGACACAGTGCCAGCAGTACACTAAGACAGAAGGTGACAGACGACTTCATGACCACGAAGAAACAGGCAGGACTCTCGATGCCCGTCAAGTGATCACCAGCTGAGAGGTTACAATAAGACTTTTATCATTTGCTTTAAAAAAATACGATCATTAAGTGGTTAAATTCATCACATAGACTTACCATGTTGTTGTCCTTAGATCTGAATGTTAAGCTATTTCGTGCCAAATCAAACAATCAAATCAGCTCATGAGACGCTGACTGAGCCATGAGTCTGCAGGCAAGCGTCACTTTATGTCTCTATAAGAACTCCTCCACGCCCTCTGCGTTTAGTTCCCAGAGTTACTCATTTATCACCCGCAATAAACATCACTAACAAGCATGATAACATTTAAACCATGACTTCATGAAACCTCTGTCAGAGTGAATCTCAGAAATACTCCCATGAAGATTTTAAAAGTGTATATTTGTTCAGTATGAAGCACCTGGTCTGAGCATTCCAGTGGCTCAGTGAGAGTTTTTAATGGTAATGATTATCCCGACGAGGCTTAAAGTTTAACGAGAGACTGCAGGATGTTGAGAAATACAGAGCTCACCCTTGTAGATGTTGACACAGACGTATCATGAGATAACAAAGCAAACTGTATATTTAAAGTTGTAACATAAACTTCCCTTTTTTTAATTCCATGTCCATCCAGCTATTATCTACATCACTTATCCTGTTCAGGGTCGGGGGGGGGGCTGGGCGAGAGGCGGGGTACACCCTGGACAGATCTCCAGTCAATCACAGGGCTGACACACAGAGACAGACGACCTTTCACGCTCACATTCACACCTACGGGCAATTAAGAGTCACCAGTGAATCTAACGATTATGCCTTTGGACTGTGGGAGGAAGCCGGAGTACCCGGAGGTAACCAACGCATGCACGGGGAGAACATGCAAACTCCACACAGAAAGGGGATCCGAACCAGGAACCTTCTAGCTGTGAGGTGACAGTGCTAACCACTGCACCACCGTGCAGCCCTTAATTCCTTGTACGTGGAGATGCTGACATGATTCGTCATATAACATATAAGATCATCTGCGTATGGTGTTACTATCGCCTCTACAAATGGGCGGATATATTGAAAATCTTTTATGTTCTTGGTGTCAGTGTGTGTTTGCTCTGTACGTCAGGGGGTCGTAAAGTTCCCGCAAACACTCCGCAAAGTAATATTCTTGTACTTCTCTTGTGCTTTACAATTATGCTCAAGTGATAACTGCTCAAACAAAAGTAATTGGTGTTTCGATGTGACACATGATGGCCTCGTGTGTCTTGTTCTGGACCTGAAAGTATTGAAAGTCCATAGTGCCGCCTTCCTTTAAGCCTAAACACATTAAACAATCAATATGCACAGCTCAGCCATGACATTATGGGATATGTAAGGCAGCAAAGGAACGTATTGTCATTGACGGTGATGTGTTGGAAGCAGGAAAAATGGCTAGACTACTGGTTCAGAGCATCTCCAAACTTCAGCTCTTGTGGGGTGTTCCCGGTCTGCAGTGGTCCATACCTACCAAAAGTGGTCCAAGGAAGGAAAAGCAGTGAACCGGTCACAGGGTCATGAGCGGCCAAGGCTTATTGATGCGCGTGGGGAGCAAAGGCCGGCCCGTGTGATGCGATCCAACAGAAGAGCTACTGTAGCTCGAATTGCTAAAAAAGTGAGTGTTGGTTCTGATAGACATTGTGGCTTGTAGCAGACCAAGTAAACCCCTTCATGTAAACAGTATTTCCTAATGGCAGTGGCCTCTTACAGCAGGATAATGCACCTGCCACACTGCACAAATGGTTCAGGGATGGTTTGAGGAACACAACAACAAGTTCAAGGTGTTGAATTGGCCTCCAAATTCCCCAGATCTCAATCCAATCGAGCATCTGTGGCATGTGCTGGACAAACAAGTCCGATCCATGGAGGCCCCACCTCGCAACTTACAGGACTTAAAGGATCTGCTGCTAATGTCTTGGTGCCAGATACCACAGCACACCTTCAGAGGTCTAGTGGAGTCCATGCCTCGACGGGTCAGGGCTGTTTAGGCGGCAAAAGGGGACCTACACAATATTAGGTGATCATAATGTTGTGGCTGATCAGAGTATGACTATATGCCCATTATAGTGTATCAGAATAGGGACATGTTTTGTCAGTTTATGACTCCATACTACCACAATGTGGTCAAACATTATATTGCAACTGCATGATTTGATCAGCTTGTAGCCTGTTTTTTACAACATGAGTATCTCCAGTCGACCCTCGTCAGTGGAGTCAGAACCTAAAAAGACTAAATAAAACTGGTGGTAGTATTTGAGATATTTATCCAGCCTGCAAACACACTCTCACACACACTCAGTCTCTTTAACAAGGGTCTCATTGATGCATTTCATTGCTTTCCCTCCTCCTCTGCTCCCAGTCTGAGATGCCAGAGCCAAAACAAGCGGGTTCCCCAGAGGAAATATGAGAAGACCAGGTGTGACGTGAGGAGCCCCGGTGGGGGGACCTGAAAGTCTCGTATTCATTGGTCCACTGGTTGATAGTCTGGTTGGGAACCTCTCCTGCGTCACAGGTGATGCAGGATGAGGGGGATTCCCAAAGTTCTTTCCCACCACTTCACCTCTGCTGAAGGAGGACTTGTAGGGAGGCAAACCAGAGAGATACACCGTTAATTAAACTATATGCATGTGTGAGTTACCAGGTAAGTAGTTCATTCTTTTCTCTGTTGTTTTTGGTATCAGCTGTTTAAATGTCATTCATCCTACAGCATGTAAGTAAAGTTTGACAGAAGGAGTGTTCCTTTCTTAGGGTTGCAGTTTGCAGAAAGCAGGGAGATATTCTCCTTACAGAAGAACCATGGACACTTTGCCAAAGGAGACTCGACTCTATGCTGCTCTATTCACGGTAGGTCTGACCTTTAAGCTGTTTCCTTTTACAGATTTCCAAAACTTTGACTCTTTAATCCTGTTATAGATGCAGATAATCCTTATTTTCAGTGCTGTAATGTAGCTAAGAACAAGGCATAGTGCTTAAGTCAAGCATTGCAACAGTGGAACCTCGGATAATAGGACTCAAAAGCACGACTCAGTGATATTCTCAAATGGAAGGGAAGAGGCTAGGTCAAAGTAAAAAACAACTAAAGATCAAAAAATAGTACTAAAATTTGTACTAAAGGGAACTTAAAGTTGGAACTCTTGACACTGATGACAAAGTTGATCTGGCAGAGAGCCACATTAAATACTAAGGTGAGGGGAAGACAGTGAGACACAGATAGAAACGGTCAGGGCGGGGCAGACAATCACACTGGTGGGACACACAAAAGGGCAGGAAGTGAAGGATCTGAAAAGAGAGGAGAGGTGAGCAATACAAAGCAAAACAGGAAATAATGAAAGGGTTAATGAAAACAGGAGCTGGAGTCAGAGCTGGACATGACATACATGAATTTACTTGTGTTTCAACTTGATGCTACAGAAGATGATGCAGTGGGCAGTGCATAAAATCAGCTGTCATTGGGCGAGTGGCGGGATACAACCTGGATAGGTCGCCAGTCAATCACAGGGCTGACACATGACCTTTCACACTAAGGGGCACTTTGAGAGTCATCAATGAACCTAACGAGCATGTCTTTGGACTGTGGGAGGAAGCCGGAGTACCCGGAGAGAACCCACACATGCAAGGGGAGAACATGCAAACTCCACACAAAAAAGGCCCCCTAGTCCAATGCACATGTTTCTATAATGTCATTTTTCATGTAAATCTAGATCAGCCTTTTTGGAACCCTATTATTTAGAATATATACTGTAGGCCTACATATAGTAACAACACCATCAAAGATGCATAACAAGTACTTTAATTTTTTAAGTGCATGTTGCTGATAATATTTTTCTTTTCAGATTTTAAATGCAAGAGTTTATTTGAAAAGCAGCTTTTTAAAAGTGTTTATTCTTCACGTTTATTGTGGTAAGGCTCTGAATATTCATTCAGACTTATTATTTCAAACATGTATCCCCTGCAGGTTTGGTGCGTGCTTGTAAACTCTGAGCCCAGCTGTGATCAGACACAGTTCTTACACTCTAATGGCACTTGTGTTGCCTGTCCTGTCTGTGGGCCTGGAGAGCAGCTCTCAGAGGTAACACACACAGAACACATTACAGCATCAACACTATTTTCCTATTTTAACTTCCTTTCCTCTACCAGTCTTGCTACTCAGCTTTAGGTCTTTACTTTGCATCCTTCTCAGGACTGTGGTTTCGGAGATGGTGGTGACGGTGTCTGTATTCCGTGTGAAGAAGGGGAGTTCAGCGCAGATACAGGAGTAGCTCCCTGCATGCGATGCATCCAGTGCAATCTGCTGAACCGCATGGAGACGAGAGCATGCTCACCCACCTGTGATGCCCAGTGTGGTCAATGCCTCTCAGGGTGAGTTTACAGCCAAATCACTAAATAATTGAATTTTAATGATTTTGTCTTCATTGTATGAATGTTGTTGTGTGTGCAGGTATTACAAACTCAGGAGCCTGACTGGGAAAGTAGAGCTGCTCTGTGTGCCTTGTTACAACCGCCACACAGTCCATAAAGAGTGTTTGCTTTTGACAGCTAGAGGCTCTTACAGAGGTACGATCCAGAGATAAACCATGGGGTGAACAATGTTAATAAGCTTGAATAAACACTTTTGTTGACTTATGATTTTCCAAAGAATTAAAACTGCTGCTTCTTGACAGAGAGTGCAAGCACAGTGCCCACAGGAAATTTCAAAGAACCTGAAGAGCAGAGTGAGTAACGCCGTGGATTTCAATTCAGCTCTTGTCTTCAGTTTTACTTGATTGACTTTCTGTTTAGGTGTCAAACAAGAAACATTTTCAATGGTACTGATTGGTTCAGCAACAGCCTCCTCTGTCTTCCTGGTTGCTCTGCTGCTTTGGGCTTTCCTTCTGACTGCAGAGAGATTCAGTGAGTCAAACATTTCTGCTACTTTTTTCAGTTTTGCTCTTGCTTGCTTTCTTAATCTGGATCATATGCTCTTGTTGCATGGTTCAGAGAATGTTCCTGAGTACTGTCCTGGGCCTGAAGCACTGTTGTCTGCAGATGACCTTCAGTACAAGCCTTTGCCCAGCCCAGAGGAGAGCGCCGCCAAACAATCAGAGGCCTCTTCTCAGGCGCTTGTTCCAGCTCAAGATCCTCTCAGGTGCTTCGCAATTACCACATACAGTCTGATTACTCATTCAATTTACCTCAGTCAATCCCCATATAATTATGAACATTCATTTCTTCTCTTCCCAGAGGCCGAAATTCACTGAGCCATGAGAGCGAGGTGCATCCTACTTCTATTGTGATTAATGTCACCACCAACATTCAGCCCTCCAGTGAGAAAGAGGAGAACGTCTCACAGCAGGAACAGAAAAGCAGCTGCTGCTCCACGGAGGAGGTAGAGTGGTTTAAAGAGGGGGTATTATGCTGTTTCACATTGTAAGACATATATATAATGTTACAATGTTGGATGTCCAGACTAAACGTGGGTGAAATTTCAGATCTCTAGGTAAAAGTATGTTGGAGTAATCCCCAGGTTTCTCAGCTCAGTCTGCAGGCTGCTGTGAACGCCAGGTTTCACACAGTTTTTTCTACAAAGTGCACTTTGTGATGTCACAAAGTGGAGGAACTCCCCTGGCTCAGTTCAAGGACACGCCCACCCAGCAGCTCAGTCTGCCTCGGAACGTTTTTTCACTCCACCACTCTGCTCGTCAAGTTGGTATAGAATGCCTTGGAGAAAGTGTTTCTTTGACTGTGAAGGAAAGACATCAGTGTTTACTTTTCCAAAGGACAAGAGCAGCAGACATTCATTTTACATCGAATAAGTGAATCTTTGCCGACAACTCTGTAACACGGCCACAGGGTAGGAGGCATGCCTCAAACACTGAGGTCTGCCCCTCGGCAGGCTTTGGAGAGCTGGCCAATCAGAAGAAAGTGGGCTTGTAGGGGCGGGGTTCCTTAAAGAGACAGAGCCGACTGAGTCTATTCAGGCAGCGGCTGTATGAGGGCCGGCACAGAGCACCAGTGTGAGAACAATGAGGAGTTTTTTTTAACTGTAAATTATGCAAAGCTACTCCACATGTATCACAGAGAGAAATATGAAGCTTGTAATTTGCACCATTTGCTATATAAGATTAAAACTCACTGCAGGAGAATTTAATTTTGTTCGTGGTGTTGATACTCGTGGTTGAGGTTCAGCGCACAAACAAACAAGAACTGTGTTTACCCAAATGAAAAATTAATAAATATATAAATAATATAAAAATCCTAATCGCCTATTGAAGTATTAAGTTATAGAGAGTTATGTAAAGGTTTTTGAGATTCTCAAACCTGGTACTTGTGTCCTCACCCCAGGACAATGGGCTGCAAGCATTTTCATTTGTGGCGAACATAGCATTGGGAAATGCCAAATGAAATGTGAGCAATTTTAGCAATACATGCTATTTTCTATGTGAAATAAACACTTACATATAGTTAAAAATGAAAGTGTGTACATGCTTAGTTTTACAATATATAAGCAGACAAGGGATTCACAACATCTAAGCCATAATCCTGTGAGAGGGTTGGTGAGATACTCTCAACAGCAAGACGTAATCATCATAAAAACACCATGTCACATATAATGGCAAATACCCATCACTAGGCGCAACAGCCCAAAGTTACAGAAGGCCTTTAGCCATCATGTTAGTTTCTCTCATCATGTGAGAATGAAGAAGAATCAGCACTACTTGTTTACCCTGTCTTCTTTTCTATGTAAATATCAGATGGAGCGACAACTTCAGACCATATGGAAAGTAGCTCAGGGTATGTATGTTTTCCTATAGCTAAAGTAAGCGGCCTCCTATCAGGATAATCTATGAGTTATCACTCCTCTCTTATTGTTGATATTTCTATTCTGACCCTGCCCAGGTCAGAGTATCGAGAAGCTCGACTACGACTCAGTCCAGGACTTGTCCCTGCTGCTTGACTCGGCTGACAACAGGGACATTTTGAGAACGCTGGGGCGCTCTTTGGGCGTCGCTCCTCAGGTCATCGCTCATCTCCGAGGCTTCCAGGACCTGTTTCAGTACCTACGCACCTCCACCTACACACTGCTGCCCCAGCTGGCCCAGGCTGCTGCACTCCTGCCCAATCCTGAGGTTGTTTCTAGGATACACAGAGCTGTGGTGAACAAGTAACCACTTAAACCCTAAGGATGTCTCTCCATTATACAGTGGATGGACCATTTAACATTTGTTGTGGTGACACAAAGACTTCCTCCTCTGTGAAGTTAAATGATTTTGAGCAAATGAAAAAAACCTGACTAAACCACTGACATTTTTTAACCTAATTGTCCGTATTTGTATTCATGATACATCGGAAAATATTACTATTATAATAGATGTCACATGATTGATCAAGTTGACAAGTAAGAAGAAGTTACTGCTGGTGTAATTTGAGTGTTAAATAACACAATATCCCATCCAGGTCATTGCAACTGAACCCTGCATGCGGTGTAACTTCCTGTTTACCATGTAAAATAGATGAGAGCCCCCTGGCTAAAGCATGTGAGACAGACTGAGACAGAGGATACAGTGTTCCTGGCAAGAGAAAGAACAGAGACTCCTGAGAAAGTGTGATAGTCTCTCATTGGGAGAAGTTTGCTTAAAGACCATTTACCTTGATTTCTAGCTCTTCAGATCCTTCATCACATTCACTCTGGTAAGATTTAAATGTTTACCATCTGAATTTTTTTAAAGCAATCTCAATATGGACAATTTTACGGTGATGTTTTCTCTCTGTTTTCCTTTATTCTGAAATCTTAAATGCCTGTTTAAAGATCTTTTACTAGATTAACTTACTCTCTTTGCTAAGCTTAACCTTCTTACGTTTCATAAACGTATCATGTCTGCTATATTACTTACTTGGCTCTGGTTCTTAATTGCTTGTGTCGTCAGTATCTCTAGGTTAAACTTCAGGATAAACTAAATAAGTTCATCAGCATGCAAAACTGTCACATAAACGCAGGAGGGCGCAGCTTAAGCTCAGAGAAAAAAATGTACAGGACGTTTTGCATACCCCTTAGATCGTCTATTAAACTGATGAAGCACGGCTAGTCACAAATGCTCACAGCTTTTCGCGAGGCTACTGATTAAAACCTCACGCAGACAGAAACAATATTGGAAAAGCAGCAGCCTCTCACAGGCAATGCACGTTTCTTGAAAGTGAACGCAGAGTAGTTGATATCTCGACGCCATGTTTGAAGTTTTTGCAGTTAGTACAGCACCATAATCCCACTGCAGTGTTGCTTGACATAGTTTTTCATAATGGTAGTGTTTTATAAAGGTTTTTATTTTTAGACATAGCCCATAATATATTTGTATTTCTATAAATAATATTGTTTTGTTTATTCACAGTTGTCTAATAAGTAGCAAATGGATCTAAAGAAATAATACTATTTAACCTGTGATAAAATTTGATGGAATTGCTTTCAAAAATGATTTTAATATATGTTGGTTGCAGCAGACCATAACTAAAAACTTTCCATTAACAGCAGCATTTTGAAGTAGGCTGTTGCTGCGCTCTGTGCGACGTTGTTCGTTTCCAGAAATGGATCAGAGTGAGATCACTTTTCTCCTCACCCTATCTTTGATGTCCACGTCCCCGCGGTGTCCGAGTCCTACCGGCTGCGATGTGTTACGCGCCCCTGCTTTAGAAAAAAAAACAGAGAAGGAAAACTTCAGAGAAATGGCGGAGGGTGCTACGACTCTCAAAGGCTTGCGAGCCCAAATGGGTAAGAAAAATATTTGCACTTGTGGTTATTTTTGACCCAGTTGTGTCTTACAACATAGTTATCACTTTGTATCGTTTGTTGGCAACTGCCGCCGCTAACCGGGTTAATTGAACGTCGGCCAGCCTGTCTGGCTAGTAACGTTAGCTCGCTGTCCGGTTATCTGCTGACAATGGATGCGGTAAAACCTGCAACTTCTTCCCGCATTAAACGTTTTTAACTGAATCTAAACATTGAGCGGACTGCTACATTGCTATAAAAGCGTAATGAACTGGTTTAACTTACTTAAAGTAAAGTACTTGTAGTCAACGTTCAACTGACTGAAGGTGTAACGTTGTATTTTGTACCCTAAGAGCCGGCTGACATATGACGACTTTAGTTATCTGGCGCCTAGCTCACCTAGCATGGCTTTAGCTTTGCTTTTGCTGCATTTTAATCACCTTTCCATACAAAATGCTGCTCTATGGATGTCGTAGAGTAGATAAGCAAACTATGAATGCTTTGAAAAGGAAGCTAACTAACTGCTTTGTAACTGACATTAGCTTAGACAACGTTGCTCTTCATCACTGGAGGATTATTGTCTGAAGTGATCATCTGCTGTCCCTATCAGGAAGAGTGCAGGAAGCGTTTTCTCTCTTCATGTCTGCTCTGTTAAAGTTGACAGCGCTCTGAGTTGATGCCTACTGTAGAAACCAACAGACAGCCTATTTTCTAGACATTACATTTGAAGTTTGTGGCTCCCTGCTCAAAACTCCTCTTGTATTTATTCAAAGTTTTCCCTCATTTGTCGACTGTTGTGCTTTTTGTTTTGATGACATATGGCATGACCCCCTCCACTCTCCAGGGAGGGTGACTATAACAATGTCTGACCTGAATTTTAGATATTGCTAGACTTTCAGACACTAAGCTTTGTTGGGATAATACGCCTCTATGGTTGCGTTTCTAGTAAGTCTTGATGAAGTGATAAAATAGTTTTTGTTGGAGCAGCACCCCATGTCACAAACCATAAACATTGCATTTTTGTTAATAGCACTATCTATGTTGGCCAACTGCTGCAGCGAAATCTCAATCAATGCCTCTCTCTTTTAGACATGGATGTTTACTGTGTCTGCATCTGTGGGCATGAATGCACAGTTTGTTATGACTTGAGCTGCAGTTGGGCTGACAGTTTTTTAGAGTAAAAGGGAGTTTTCTGCATACCCAGTGTGGGTGTAGGCATGCTTTACTCCTGGCAACAACTGGACCATATTTAGTCCTGATCTTCTTCCTGTTTCCCTTAACTTTTCCATTCAGTATTTTCAATCTGGAATTCAATGTCCACCCCAGTCTGTGGTTTTATGAAAATATCCACAAGCTTAAGCAAGCTGTAAAATGTTTGACTTCTGGCTCTGTGAGGAATAAAAGGATGTCAGTTTGCCTTTGGCCTCCAGTCAAAGCAGAAGACTGACAATAATAAAATCATGTTAGGAATCTAGCTCATGTGCACAATCATTTCCACAAGAATGTGAGCAAGGAGAAAATGTACCCCACTATTATAAATGGAAATCACACCACTGCGAGTCACACTGCAAGGTTATCCTGATCCTGGCTCAGCAATTGCTGCTGCAGAATTAAAAGCATGAGAAGTATTTCTGAGCTGGTTGGATTTAACCGAAGGAGGAAACGGACCAGACTTGATTTCACTGTGTAGGTTCTTGGATCTGACTTTTCTTGGATCTGTCTCCTAGCACATATGGCTGATGCCTGTGTTATTTTATACTTTAAACTAACTGACAGGATGTATTAAAGTCTAAGTGTGCACACAGATACACACACAAAAAATTTGAATAGCAAAACGTGAATTTGTATAGTCTTACTGAGGTATCTCTAACATAATTTTGTTCATGATATAAGGAATCTGTTACAATGTTTAATGATATTTTAATGAATTCCATTTTCTTTCGGGCTTCACAAGGTGTCTGCCATCTTTGCCATGAGATTTGGGATGGTTTCTAGGATACATTCCCATTTAGAGGTAGTTCCTAATCTGTCCAGTTCTTCAGAATCTGTTTCTCCTGTAGATTCTGGCACATTGTCAACAACTACATAAAACTGGTATCTGCATTGTCCATGAGTAGCAATATTTCCTGTGACTTGGTATTGTAACTACAGCATAGACGATAATATGTAAGGGGTACTTTATTTATTTCTCAAATATTGTTGGATACAAATGTTTGGTTCGGCACTCTTTTTCTAACTTTTTGGTTTAGTAAGTCCTATAAACTAAAAAAACGGGTGTGTTTGTAAAGTCTAATTTAAATCTGCCTCTTGGCATGAAATTCATTATTTAACATTTAGGCATGTTGGTATTTAATTAAGGGTGGGACAAAATATCTATACAGCAATATACCATCCTCCTGACTCGTGCAATACAATTATCGATAAGCTGGCGCCAAATATCAATATTTTAATTTACAAATATACAGCACTTTAAACAGATTTCTCTGTGAGTTTGCCTCACCGTGTCACTACTTCATGACTCCTCGCAAATATTGTGATGTATCATTATATAATTGTTTTGCAATATACCAATTAACACTGTATCAAGACATTATTGTTATCGGGGGACCCGTATCGCAGCGTATTGTAAGTTACCCTATGATTCCCACCCCTATATTTAAGTAGCATATTTAATATTTTCAGAATTATTTGTGGTGTCTGCTGTTTTTAGTAAAGAGAGTTGACCAAATAAATTAATTGATTAATGTACTGATTATTTTCACAACTAATGGATTAATCCTTTCCATCCCAAATAGGCTTCATTTACTATCATTAAATAACAAAGGAAAGTAAGCAAAACTTAACATTTAAGAAGCTGGAAACAGTCAAGGATTTTGCTCCTAAATGACTAAAAACATTAAGCAACTATCAAATTGTTTTTTCTATAAATCAATTATACAAAAAGTTAGTCAGAACTGCATCATTAATTGTAATTGGTAATGTGTTTGGATATGATCAGATCCTTTCAAAGTCCATCTCCCCAAGAGACTGGTCCACCTGAAAGAGGAGACTTCCCAGCAAACTGGGATGTGTCATCATTATCCTGCCAGTACTGCAAATAGCCAAGGCTTACCTTTGCATGAACAGGTCTAGAGTAATCCCATGAAAGATCTGGTGTGTTTGTGCGTGCACGTGTGTGCTCGTTTGTAAGCGTGCATCAGCAGTGTTATCTGAGGACCTGAAATCTTGAGCCAGTGATCGGACGCTCTGTGCAGTAGACGACCAAGAATGTTTCTAACAACGGCCAAGTCTCAACATTAATGATTTTAGACAGATAGTTAGGTCAGAGAATTAACCTGTCAGCTTGTGTTTGATTGGAGGTAAAAATCTCTGCATACTCTACTACTCACTTGAGAATAGTAGTCCACCCTTTCATTAAGCCGTTCAGACACTTCCTGTGCAACAAGCTACTTAATTATACCATGCAGTGCAGCAGTGCACAGTAAATGCTGCAGTTTAAAGGAGGGACAGAAAAGAGACCTAACCCGCTCTTTCTTCCCCACTATACCAACATATTCTCTGCCACAAAGACTGTCAACATTGTGTCTAAAGATCTCACTTGTTATTTAGAGATCAGCTTTTGATCAGTGTTAGCATTTAACATTTATGATGTAATGCCGGCTGGCCTGTTTCCTGTTTGGTGTTTTTGTCTGGGCTTCAGAGGCGGGTTATCAGCAGCCCCCCTGGTGGTCTTTACTGCTGCCATAATAACTCAGTAGCCTGAAGGTTAGACCACATGCAATCAATATGTACATGTGCTGTACCCAGAAGGTTTTTCAGTGTTTTTTTTAATTTTATTTTCTTTAACCTAAAACTGCAGGATGATGCGATAATCAGTATTAGAATAGATGTAAAAAATATTTATGTTTTATACATGTCACCAAATTGCTAAACAGATTGATCACAGACTTAAATGCCTCATGTTAACCTACATGATTTACTTTTTTGGATGACCCCATGGTAATTAAGTCGCAGACTGGCTCTTAATCTGTAAAGCTCTGCCAAACACTACCACCTACTTTCCTGACCTGAACACTTGATTATCTAGACCAACAACACTCTGGTGTACTTTCAGTTAAAACTTTTTGTTCCTCTAATCTATTGAAGTGTTCAGCTGATGCAGCATGCTGCAATGATGTATGTTAATGTGTGCAAGTCTCCATAGTGATGGAGTGATGAGAGACAGCTCCTCCGATTGGCTCTTTTCATTTCTATGAGCACACCTGGCTCTCTTGAGGTCTGTTAGGACAACAGGATCTTTCCTCCTCTCTCTCAGAAAGGCTTTTTAAACTGGATGCAGCAGATAATTTAATGCAGAAGTAGTCTTACACCTAAAGAAAGAGTCTGCCTGGTTTACAGCTGTTACCTCCCCAGCCCCTTTGCTTTCATGTCTGCTTTTACTTCCCTCTGAAGAATGCAGTTTGCTAACATTATTACAACAAGTCTAGTGCTTGAAGGCTAAAATCTGCCGAGTCATTACAGAAGCTAGTACTATGATGCTGTTTTACCTCAATATTTTGGTTGTTTTCAGTGTTTTATGCAAGTTAACACTGTCGAGCAACTCCTTCATAGATTTGATCTTAAATCACTGATTATGGGTTCCCGCATCAGCATCATTTTTTATTCAAGGTGTTACTGCTGATATATATACTGCTTATTTTCTAGCACATATTTGAAGTAAATGTTGACAATTGTGAGTAATCACACAAAGCTTTACAGCTCACTTCTCTTTATTTAGCTGTGAATCATCTCATTTCAGAGTCCATGTCTTGCCTGATACGGACATAAGCATGGTTGAGAAGCACTTCATCCATCCCGAGCTGCTGTGTGCATCACTTAGCAACAGTCACTGTGTTACACAGAGTGTGTGACGTTTTATTTTTTTGCCTTAATATGAAGTTAAAGAGAAACAGGGAAGGTTGTGAGATATGATTTGACACAAAGATGACGGGCTACATTAAAAGTCAGGACTTTTCACTTTCATGATCTGCACACTTTGTCACAGTGGCATCGAGATTTGATAGCCTAGCAGCTTTTTGCATATTTATTTCTGGAGATTTAATAGTGTTTTTACGTTGGGTGTGATTCATTCATAGTCTAGAATAAGTTTGCTTTTTCTGCTGAACGTAGATCTGCTCATTTAGCCCGAGGTCGCTCTTAGCCCCTGTCTGTTTTTCCTACCTGTTCTCTTGAGAAAAGAAGAATGTCTGTGTTAGGAGGTTAATAGACATTTCATATGTCTCCCTAAATACATGCAAATCTATAATGACTGCTATACCTAGTGTCACACTTTCAGCATGCACCGTGGTATGCTAAAGAAATACATCACAATCAGTTTATTACTGTCGGCTTATGTTACTTAGATTTTTAGTTTTTAGTTTCTCCAACATATCAAAAATAATGCGGGCAAATCAGTCATTTTTTCATTTACCAACCTTTTAGTCAACACACCAGAGGGGTTTTGGAAGAAGGCCTTGAGTGCAAAATTGAAGTGACCTGTTTATTTCAACTGGGCATTAGCTGCAGACTTTGACCCTCAAAAGCTTCTTTGACCAGAGAGCAATGATGCTGCTGCAGAAAACTGATAATCAGTGCATGAATAACTGCCACTTACCCCGCCAGCTCTCTGTCTCCTGTCAAGCTCTCACGATATCTGGTTTACAAACTACTGCTGGACTAATGCTACCTGCCTTTAAATGTGTATCCTGGTGTACTGTTATGTTTCTTATTCCTTCTTAATAATCTTCCGTTGGTTCAAGTGTGAAAAAAGAAGAATGAAAAGCACATTTGAATGTCATCTGTGTCAATTCATGTAAGGAAGCTCTGGTGTCTCTCTACTTTAGAAGAGTTAGGTAGTAGAGTCATTTCCATACACATAAAACATGCACGCCATGCTTTACTCAAAAACCACCAGTGCCTGTGGTGCACACAACATGAGTGTTTTTCATACACAAAGGCAACAACGTTAAAGGTGTTGCTTACTTGGATGATGTCCAATAACCACTATCATGTGATCATCCCAGTTAACCGTGGCTGCTTTTGTTGAAGACAACGGTCCTTATCTTACCTTAGAGCCAACCAAAAAACTCTTATAGCTGCCTTCCCAGTGAGTGTTTGATGTGAAATAGCAGTACTTTGGTTAGCACTTTGGTTAGCACTTTGGTTAGCAGCATTATGACTTTTCCAATTAAGGGTGGGAGATATGACTATAAATTTGTCTGCCATCAAGCAACTTCAAATCAAGAATGTGAAGCTGCTTTGTGAGACATTGCACTAGAGCTTCTGCATTACTTAAGACTTAACATAGCAAAAAGTTCAAAAGTTAAGCTCTAGTTGCATGTTGAGCCAACAACAGCTCTTGCAAGTTAAGACATGGTCACAGTTTTTTGCTCTCAAGTAGGACCAGAATATTATAGGCAAAGTTATCCTCTGCTTTCAGAGCACACGTGATCCCGACTCTGCTCATATTGTCAAAAGCATATACCAAGCCAAAGGAAACAAGACATTTCTTATCTTTTTTGATTTTGCCCATCTAAAAGATGAGGAAGAAACTGCATTATCATAATACATTTGGTGAAGTTTGAGTTGGCATTTTTGTGAAACATCAAATAGACCAGTTTTTCATGTTCACAAATATGCCAATCTTTAAATTTCCACATGAAGGTATTTCATTAGTGATGTTTTCAATGTATGTAATCCCATTGATCCAGGCTGGTGTTTTTGCTCATCTTGTGCAATTACTATGATTTGCTTACTTGTGGCTAATGCTCTCTAAAAGAATACTAAATTATTTAGACCGATGGTTGTTAGATACAGTCAAGGCATTGAGTAGGTAAAATGCAGTGTGAATAGACCATCTGAATGGCTGCTGACCCTACACAATATGAGGAAAATCTATCTATCTAAATATTCTGCTGACGATATGTTGTACAATAAATAAACATTGGGCACAAGGTATGCTTTTTAGATTTAACTTTTAAATTCATGTGTCTTTATCCTGTTCTGCATTACACAGCACCTGTTTTTGACCTGAATTAAAAACAATTCAAATGATCAGAATGTCACTATTTAGAAACATCAAAGACAAATTCATCTCAGGGTAGCTGAGAACCGGCTGGGGCTTCAACTAATGGCCAAAGTGTGTAAATGCATAGGCCATATGTCCAGAGCTGCAATTGATAGGTCAAATGTTTGCATGCTGAGTGTAACGTGCATTTCAAGAAATCTTTTGCTCAGTGTGACTGTGCTTCTTCATAACACGATGACAATGAAAACAGCCCTGAGGGTGTATTGATTGTCAGCAGCTTACTTGTAATACTACAAAACAATAGTTGGTGATGTACATGTGATTTATACTTACCATCAAGTGGCTTGAACTTAAAGCAGACTGATCTTTTTAAAGAGACAGGAGTATATGTTGTAGGCTAGATGTGCTGACAGTAACAGTAAATAGTTTAAGTAAAATCTTTTATAGAAAAATGTCAATTAGTATTGTTGGTTGTGGCAACAGTAGAGTTTCATCATTGCAGTCAATGGGAGACATTTAGGAAACAGAAGCATTCGTCAATAGTGTGAGTATCACATGACTATCGTTTTGTGACTTTGTCAGCAGTTCTTTAATGCTGAATACACACCAACAGAGGGGAAAAGAGAAAGCAGATACTGATACTAGTGCTCATAAAGCTTAATCATGTCCTCACTGTTTCCTTCCTTCCTGCCTCTGTATCTCCTAATCATGATTTTCCTGTAATAGTTTGGGCTGAAGAAAATGATATTGACTCTGGGGTGGTCTTGGTGGGAATGTTGACGTATTTATGACCTTAATAGCATGTCTGCAGTTTGCTGCAAGTGCAGGATAACTTATGCTGACATTCTGTTTTTTTTTAAAGATGGATAAACCAGTGCAAAAGATGGATGTTTGAGTGGAAATGTATTATTTTTATATGTTTTAGGAAGTAGTCTTTTTGTGTAAAAATATAATGTTTTACACCACAGAGAAGATTGGCTGTATACCAGAACGCTCACAAGGGTTGATTCCAGGCATTTTTCTTATAGCAGCAATCGCTCTGAGGTCCAAGCTTGTCACAGAAAGCAGTGTAGGGCTGGCTGCAGGGTCGACCATGAGCGGGGGGTTATGTCAGATGGCTGAATAGCTGGATTGTTCCGCAGCTTCAAATCCGTTGGATCTCTCTAGAAGTAAAATTCCTGCTGAGAGCAAACAAAGCACAGAGAAAAATGGCTGCTTTAGACTGGTTGGAGTACCCAAAGCAAATCTGTTTCCTCAGTATTATTTGATATACCTGCTTTGTCAGACCTGGCATGATGCAGCTTTACTTACTGTGTGTAACATGGGTGTTTTCCTACACACAGCTGCAGCTGCACAGGCACAAGGCGAGGAGCGGCGCAGCCTTGCAGGGAACAGTCCGGGACCTACATCTAACGCACCAGCAAAACCTCAGGGGTGTAGGCCAGGTAAATGACACCACACCTTGACACAGAAGCAGATTGGTTCTCACAGGTACTGCCCTGTCACCGCTCTATTGTCTTCTATAATCTGAACCATTAGATGCAACACAATCTACTTCCACCACCCTCAGTGCTTAATGCAGGTAAACCTTAGTCATCCTGCTTTACTGTAACAGGTGACAAAACTCATTGATGACAGTCACATGCATACATCTGCCTGACTTTGTTACAGTATGGCACATTGTAATCCCCCTTTTTGTTCTCTGAATATGTATGTTGCCGCACATGTTTGCATTTTAGACACATATATACGTGTATGTGTTTGCAGTCCTTGACGGTGCCGCACTTAAAATAGACGACCGACTGCGAGTGGCAAAAGAGAGGCGAGAAGAAGCAGACAAACAACACGGTAAGAGGATCATGCTAGAGTCTGTGTGAATTTTATACAAAGCCAGCTCGAACATCAACAACTATTTACCTTATTTATTTAACTATTTTGTGAAATTTACCCTGTTGAACCCAAGGCCTTATAAAGATATTTTCCTTACTGTTTTAATAAGATCTTAATAAAGGCATTATTACCTGTTCATATGAAAAGGAAAACAACATACTAATAAGTGGCTTTTCTTTCTCTACACACTAACTGTGCATTCATACACATGATGTATGTGCTGTCAGCTTTGCGAGAGTCTCAGATCATGGAGCGGGAGCGCAAGGCCAAGCTACAAGTGGAGCGTCAGGTGGAGGAGCGTCAGAAAAAGGTCGAAGAGCAGAGAAAAAAGGAGGAGCAGAAGCGATTGGCAGTGGAGGAGAAGAGGAAGCAGAAACAGGAAGAGGAAAAGGTAGGCTCACTGCAGTTCGTGTGGAGGCACAGAGAGAGAGCTTGCTGTTGCACAGTCGACTAAAATATGTAGATTTACATATTGACACGGGTTTATTTTGCAATGTTTCCTTTTATGTATGTTTTTTAGGAGAGGAAGGGCAGTGTAAAAGGGATAACAGAACGGTTATAAATACATTGTCGAGTGGTTATTGCATCATCATTACTTCATCATGTTCTCTCTACATCTTGATTATGGACGAATGTTGCTCTGCTCTTAACTACTTGCATTTTTCCATTCGTCTGCCCGTTATTCTGCAGGAGCACTACGAGGCAGTGATGCGCCGCACATTGGAGCGTAGTCAGCGAGTGGAGCAGAGGCAGAAAAGATGGTCTTGGGGAGGACTGTCCACAGACTCAGACGGACGAACAGGTAGAAGCCTGAAAATTTACACCTTTCCTCTCTGCTCCTCCGTTCAATTTGACTTTCATTATGCGCCTGCCATGGTGCATCAAAGAGACAACAAGGATATTCTGATAGCTCCTGAAGGAGTTCACGTAGATGATTATTGTAACTGTAATCTGTCACAGTCTCGCAACACTACATGCATGAGGTATCACTTGACTTCTCTGTGCAAACACACCCACTGTTTGAACCTCAATGAAGCACAATATTCTGCAGAAATCTTCAGGATGTTTCTTACTTTGAAACTCATGTTATTAATTTTGCATCATTGTCCCGGTACCAACAGATGACTCTCGGTTTTAATCTACCACTTGAATTGTAGCCACTCAGTGTATTTCATGCTTTAGGCACTGGCTGGAAAGTGCCTCAGCATCCTGTATTTTATGGCTCCTCTCTGAGAGCTGTCTTTTCCCACAGGAGACTCTGATGCCAGCGCCTCATCTCCCGTAACAATAGTTATCTCTCCTGCCTCACCAGAAAAGCCACCAAGGAGTCGACAAGGTTTTGTTTGTTGATAATTTGCTCACCATTGTAGCAGCACAGCATGGATTGGCACTGGCACTCCCGATAGCTTGGTTACCTACTATCCCTCCCGCCAACTACCGCCCCTCACCCTACCAACCCCTAACTGCTATTCTTCACTAACAGATTGTTGTATGGGTCCTGTTTTGTGAATGTGTCTTTTACTGGGTGAATAGCTGCAAGTAAAGCTTCAGGGTTTTCACTCGCTCATACTGTCAAGCACTTCCAGGTCACTTGGGCGAATTCGCATGGAAGCCCATCACAAAAAGCAGGACTAATATCACCTGTGGATTCTATGGCACAGATCCAGTATTGATGCTCTCCTCTTTGGAGTGGTCAAAAATAAGCATCTGTTGTTTACTAACCACCATGCCTGGCTCTAAAACCACAACAGCTTCATTATGGATTGTTAAAAATGCACATATTCATGTTGAACATGATATTTACCACCAAATTCATACTGTATATCATGTGTTTTTGTAAACGTGCACTGCATTACTTGCACATTAGATCAATAGGTTAATGGGGATATCAGTTGATGTATAGATTTTATGCATTTTTATTCAAGGTGTATGAATGAAGAACATATTAACCATTAATTATTAGGTGTATTAGGATCTGGCAGAACCCTCTACTCCTTTGTGTGCACCCAATTGCCCTTCCCCTTTGGCAAACCTCTAGTGTAAATCCCGCCTCCCTTGTCTGTCTTTCCTCCTCCCTTTATAGTGGACAAACGCTCCACATCCACCATGAACCTGAAACAGCCGTCTGAGGCTGCAATCAACAGACGCCTTTCCTCCTCCTCTGCCACCCTCATCAAATCTCCCGACAAAAGTAAGTCCCCCCCCCCCCCCCCCCTCCCTTTCTCCCCCCTCCTCTTTGCTCCCTCTCCCACCCTCCCACCCTGCATTCCTGCGTTGTGTTAACCAACGTAATATTTACAAAAAACTAATAAATGTTTTTAACTGATGATTACTGTGCTGAGATCTAACAGGTGACGAACTTTATTATTTTGAACAAGCCCACGTTCTCCTCCAGCTCTTATGTCTGAAATGGACTCTTCTGCTCTCCAGGGTTTTACACACAGACTCCCTGAAGCACAGACAGACCGGTAAAAGATGCTTGAGCTATCTGTCTCTGGTTCCAGATAATGATAAATTAGCATGGGCTCCTAAATCTGCTGCATCTGTTCACTATGCACTTCGATGAAGTACTGAATCCACCTTTCAGAATCAAAGATGTACTTAAGATGAGATGTACTTATAGTGGTATGTAAGTCTGTCACAATATTCCCTGACACTATTTTGATTTACTAGAAGTGTGTTTGATTTCTGCAGGAAAAACAATCATCACCATCAGTGATTCATGTCTCCACAGCTTCTATGGGCTGCCAGTGCCATTTCTTCCCTGTGATATTGCTGATTCAACTGGTTTAATATTTATGTTTTTCTTCTCTCAGGCCTATGACAATATTCTAAGACGTCTTTGAGACTTTGTGCCATTCACAAGAGAGTGCTTTGTAAATTCACCACTGGGCGTTTCATCATTGTCTCTCAGGTATTAAGCAGAGGAGTTCGTCTTGTAACCGGTTGCCTAGCAATGGCAACGCTGCTCAGGCCAGTAAGGAAGACGGCAAAAAGCTTCAGGTGGAACAGACAGGTGCAAAAGATCCCCTCTCCATCCCACAATGTGCTTTCATAACAAAGATGGTGTACAGTTCAAGGTTTGCCAAACCAATACAGATTATTGATTAAGGATAAAGTCAGTTCACAGCTATGACAACCACAAAGCAACCTGACTTAAACAGTTACAACTATTATTACTTTAAGAGGCCCTCTTTTGTGGTATTAATGTTGTCATAGACTGAATTAGAAGGCATCCTGAAGTATGATCAGATGGAGCAGTTACAACCCTCCTCTGTGTTCTTAAGAACCGTCTTTTAACCTTGGATGTCAGCTGCTGTCTGCTGTAGCCTGGTGACTCACAGAAAGGCCAAATGAAGTGCACATGACTTGTAAACTGTATCTGGGGGATTCCTTGTTGACTCCTTCCCGGTGCCTGCTTGGCTATAACTCCACTTTCATGTCCGTAGGCCGTTCCATGAAGAAGAGAAGTTCCTCGCTCACACGAGTAAGTGTGGGGCGAGCACAGACCCCTGCCAAGCCTGATAAGGGGACGACGGATGATCAAGGTGGCTAGCATGAACAATCAGGAATAATCTTTCTCGTCATGCCGCTATCTGCATCTCAGGCCTGAATAACAAGCATGTTGCTATCATGTTAACAGCTTGCTCGTTCTGGATTTACGTGTTGTTTTTTTTAAACCACGACTGTCGGCTACTAATAGGGTTTGGTGGTAACATTCTCGTTTGGCTCAATTCATTGTCATACAGCCAAATATGGTCTTTTAAACAGGCCAGCTCTTCTTTCTATTTATTTCTCCATCCTGTCTATGTTCCCCCTCAATGAAGTCTTGCTCACTAACCACTGAATTACCCCTAGGCAGCTCCTAAGCTTCTCTACACTGTCTTTTGTCTGTCACTAAATGGGAACACTGTTCATCTCCTCTATGCCTTAACCTTTCTGCTGTCTTTGCCCACCGTATCTTGTGCTGTGTCATGTTTTTCACTGACAACTGATGTTGTTTTAACCTTCTTTATTTTTTGTTACTAAGGAATGGTTTTGCTGTGTGCCATGTCTGCACTAACACAGTGTATTGTTTTGTTGTCACAAAGTGTTAATTGTTTTCTTCCTCCCAGATGACGTCCTAGCTGGATTTAAGTCGCTGGGCTTGTGCTTCAGTGTGGTGTATGCCAGTGACATCCCACCAAAGCACTCCCAGAGCCCAGAAATCACTGCTGTCTGTGTTTTGCCATTAACCACCAGTGCTTTTGTTTGTCCTATAGCCATTGTCAGCCTCTCCGTGCAGATGATGAGTTGTAAAAATGTTCCTTTTTTGTGTATATGTTTGCTCTATGTTGTTAGCCTAGTCAATATAACAACACTGTCATTCATACTGACTTGGTACTTATCATCTCCAACAAGAACATAACAAATTATTTAACCCTAAAACTCCCACAGACCATTCTTTTCCTAAATATAACCTAAATCCTAATAACCTAGATTTTTAATACCTGTGTGCCAAGTAGCGGGCGGCGCTGCAGTGCTGCAAGGGCTAGCACTCAACAGCTAACAAAAAACAAGTCTGTCTAAAACAGATGTCTTCTCAGTAAGGGGCTCCTAAGGGAAGTGTGACTCTACACTCTTCCTATGAATAGCAAGCAATTAGGGACAAAAATCAACCCATCAACATTTAAATCCTTCATCTGGTGATATATTTTACCTGGTTGTTAATGTAGCAACAACAGTCTTAATGGGGAATTTTTACATTTCATGGAGGCAGGAGTTCTTTGTTCCTGCTGTGAAATCAAGGCCCATCATAGTGCGGTCATAATTTGTGGACGTGTTCAGAACTGACTAACGTGAATAGCAACCTTATTTCAATCAAATTTGGCATCCTCTATTTAAAGACCCCCTCCAGTGATAATCCAGTGTTGAACCTTGTAAACATCTCCATGTGGTGTTTCTCATGTGCTACAAGACATATCAGGGACAACATCAGCAGTCATCTCCATGGCTGGGCCTGTCTGCTTTTAAACTGCAGCGTACCAAGGACAGGCTGAACAACACGTTTTCAGATTGGCACGTCTGAGACGTCACAAACCTAAGGAGCCAATCCCGTTAATGGACAGGGTGACGCTATGTATATCGTTATGTGCAACCTATGGCAACCACTTCCGCGATGCGCGAGCCAGCTGTAACCATCATCGTAATTTTTGCGAACACACTACTGACTACTAACGTTAACATTACTACTACTAATTACTACACTTCAAGCTAGCTAAGTTTCAACAAGTTGCCTCTAAATGATGGCAGAGACATGTTTTGTTTTCGGCGGTAATTTTACAAAAGGAGAAACGTAGTACATAGTGGGCGGGGACTATGCAGATCAAGGAATTTTTAATGAGGGAGAAGGAGGAGATGCCTTGGGAGGATTTTTACAAGGTAATTAGATATATTTTTTATGTCTTAACATGACTGGAGCTGGTCTTTAAATCATGGAACTTTGCACAGCAGAAGCTAAAGAAGTCCTGCCTGGTCACAGTCACTTTACCTATGCCTTTAAGTCTTTAAAACTTTCCCACACTGCACAGTATTGGCTCTACTTGACTCTACTCACTTGGAACTGGTGCTGTACTCCACTTAGTTTTCCAATGCAGACACTACCTGCTCACTTTAGGTGGGGTTCTTAGATGAACGTCATCATAACACTGCATGGAACGGCCGTGTGTTGCGCGCTGTAAAATAGATACATATGTTTAGGCACGTATTAAAATGTGCGTGTTGTGTGCGTTCAGATCTTTCAGTCTTGGTAGATTTGCTGCCACTGCAGACCACTCAACCAAACTACAGGGCAGGGAGAGAGGAGTGTTACAAGAGTCATGATTCTGTAGAAGTCTGCAGTGTTTAACTTTTACCTTTAGTAACGCCTCAGCTTGCTTGGAACCTTGGCTGAAATGACACTAAAAAAGTACCAGGTACTACCCACAACATTTGACATTTGAAACCCAGAACAGTTCCAGTAGAGTCGAGTCGAGCTTTACCACGCAGTGGAAATTAGGCTTTTGGTTTCTTTCACTTCTCATCTTCCTACCCAATAGTATTCCTCTGTTGTCTTCAAAGTTCACTAATGCTTTCTTTTACCCATCAGCACACCTCCCTCTGCCTCAAGGGACCATTGATTTGACCTCATTGTCTATTTTGATCACTGTTTTAACTGATCTTCAGTTACCAGACAATCACTCTTTGGTGTGTCTCAGCAGGCTTCCATGGCTTCCTTCCCTTACTGTCTTTCACTGACTATCCTCATGTTATTGACTATCTCTAAAAGTTAACGGGATAAAGACAGTTGATAAGGAGCCCATGTAAGAGTATTGGGACGTAACCTGGCTGTTAATGTTGATTCTCTCCTGTTGGTTAAATCACATGGTGACCTTTCTATACTTCATTGATCCTCATCCCCCATTCTCACCCACTCCTTCCTTCTTGGCCTTTTTGTTCTCCTCTGTTTTCGGGTGGGTTTTTCGGCCGTGTAGCTCGCAGGCCACCGGCCGGCACTGTGGACGGAGGGGTCCTTAGTCGCCTGCTCACCCCCACCCAGGCCTCACTAGCTAGGAGCAAGAGCGCCGCCGCCCTGTCAGCTGAAGGAACAGATGCTCCAGGTAACCTCCGCTTAGGAGACCCTGACAGACAGGAGGGATGGCTAGACACAGACCGGTCCTCCCTACTTACCTTCATTTATCAGTAGAAAATCTGCCCCGCATAACTTTACTAGATCTGAGCTCATCCTAGTGCCCTGCTGCAGACTAATGCAACAATCCTTTCCAAGTAAATGGTGGCGTCTTCATAGTGACAGAATTACAGAAGTGGCCGCACAGCCCCAGATTAAAAGCTAGGATTGTACCAATCAGCTGTTTATGTGATGTCTATTCAGTCATTATTTGCAGCAAAGTACGCTCATGTGAGCGAGCATAGTTACTCAGTAAATATTTACACACACACACACACACACACACACACACACAGGTCCAGCTCACATGCACTCTCAGAACTGAAACAATTGGTTGTTGTGTGCTGAGCCCAGCTGAGCGAGGCTGACTTGGCCAGGAGCACTTCTCTGCATTTGAGGAGCCTCTGAGTCCATGCTGGGAGATTTACTCTAAGCTGCTTACCTGTTGGTTCTTGTTGCGTCAGAATCAGACGGTTGTGCTATTACATGTGTTCAGGTAGTGTGACCGGAGTGCAGGGGACTCCTGTATACAGCGTTGGAAAAAGAAATAACTGGCATTTCTAAAGAATATATGGACTTGAAGTCACACTAAGCGAAAAGTGTTTGACCTTATTCTGGCACTAAATTTCAGGCTTTTCAGACATTTTGTAGTAAATATTGCCTCAAGCTATGTAGGTGCGGTTTTTGTCTCACTGGAGGAATTACATGCTTTTTTTTAATATCGCTCTTTGTGTGTTCTGTAGGAAGAGAAATATAGTGCAGCAGAGAATGGCTGGGGACATGCATAGTGGTGGACTCAGCATAGACAGCCATTATGAATGTTTTTCCTCACGCTGATGGAATCTGCATTTTTTCTTGTTGACTATAAAGACCATACTGTAAAGCACTGACTCGCTCCAAAGCTGCGACTGTATTCCCTGTGTTGGTATTAGGTTTTGGTGTTTATTGACCAGCCATTACAAAGCCATTAGCAGCTATAGATCTTCTGCTAAGTATAGCCCCAGTGGTAACATGACACATCTGCATTAGCAGCAGCAGTAGCTCATGGCTGGGTACATTTCATAGTCATCATGGCGGATCAGAACAAGTTTGTTGAGGCCATGCTGTGGCAGGGAGAGTTCTTCAGGTCTTGGGATTACCCTGGCTAATCCCTCAATCTGACACGGCAAGCTCATAGCCATTGGACAGCAGTGTTTACTCTCTTTACTAACTACAGGCTACGCTCAATGCCAAGGACAGAGCTTTTCACCCATTGACATTCTGAGTTTACAGTCACCAGCATTATTTTAAATCAGTTTGTTCGGTTAACATAAAATTGAGATTATTCTGCGTGTTGCACAAAGCATTGCCTTACAATTTCTAGAGAGTTCTTTGTCCTTAAACCACTGCAAATGTTGCGTTCAATGTCTGATCGGAACCTTGAGAGTAACAGTATGATGCCAAATAGGATTCAAAGACTGCAAAATACCCCTCATTCATCATTTCTGTAACTGAACACAACATACAACAACTTGCATTGTGTGTTTATTGTACTAATAGACCTGTGTGATATGTGTGTGTAGTGTCAGTGTGTGTTGTACTGTGTTGGTGGTAGGTTTTGTTTAGTGTGTGCTGTTGCCGTGTTGTGCTGTGGTGCTTGGTGTTCAGGTGTTGTCCTGTTGGGTTCAGGGGCTCTGGTGCCTGTCGAGTGTGCAGGTTTTTTTGTGGGATTGTTGCTCTTTGCTTCTCGTATCTCCAGTTATCTTCAGCCCAGTCAAAGCTTCAAAAATCAAGCCGCTCCCTGCCTAAAGTGCTACATCTAACAGAAGGCTTTTTTTGTGCTCTTGTTCCCTTATAAATCACTCTCCTGCATTACTTTCAACCATCATCTGTCCTCCATTCATCTCTCTCTTTCCATCCTACTTCCCCTCTCTCTCTTTCTCTCCGCTCTCTTTATTCTTTCTCCTTTTGCTGCTTTGCTGCCCAACTTGGCCGCTTATCACGTCTCGCATTGGTTGTGCTCCCCTGGCCCTCCCGATGACTGTGTCCTTTACCAGAGTGTCACCTGTGTCCTCGCTCAGCCTCTGCCAGTCCCCTGCACCCACCTCGTGGACCCGTGCGCAGCCGCAGCATCGACCGGCAGAAGAGCGGCATGACCACCTCTGTGTCTGCGGACGGCGCGCTAGACCCTTCAATGGTGAGAGCACCTCTTTTTGTTTACGGTACTAACGCTACTGGCCTACAAAACAGAGAGCTGTTGGAAATGCATTTTTTCATCCTCATTGGATATGCCTATCTAATATGGCAATGTGCTTATAGATACTCGATAACGTTGCATTTAGTGGGATCAGTCTCTTGTACTTTTGCATAATTGCGTGAGTGAGTTATCTACACAAAACAGTGTTGAATGGACAACCCTGCTGTGTTAGATGTATATCAACAATGATATCTCAATTTTAATAATTCTTTGATGATACAAGGATGTGGTTAGAAAGGTAATGTTTTATTGTCTTGCAGAGCAGTCCATTTGAATTGATGGAGTAAGCTTGGTGCAAGGCTTCAGATGGTTTCTCTGATTTACCCCAAACTACAGATTAATAATAAATGCAATTCAGCTAATACATGTGTAGGACTGTGAGAAATATAAGGTGTTTTGTTGCCGACAGAAGCTCCATACTGTAAACATTACTTTTGAAATAAATCTGAATTCAGCTTAGAGGTGATTATACAGTACAAAGTAAATGCTGGAAAATAACACATTACTGTGTTTGTAAAACCATGTTATGCTTTTTAATTAACCAGCAATATTCTGCTTTGACTAAAAACTGTAAAAATGGACAGAGTATAATAATTGTTTAGTTGTTGGCATTTACAGTTGAGGACGTTCAGGTGTCTTGCTTTTCTTTCCCACATTTTGATACCATCAGAGAAATATGTGCTTGCCACTAAAGACTCGAGTTTATATGCATGTATCCTGCTAAATTTGCCTGACAAAGTACCTCTGCAGGATGCTAACCATAGGGAAATGTTCTCCTCCAGCTGTTCTTTGACCTTTGGCGATCGCTCATAATATCAACTTGTTCATACATTTCTCCAATGTTATCCTACTTGTTGCTTCATATACGAGATGTCTCGGATAGTGTCGCTTGCTCTTTCTAAAAAACCTACCCTGCTCTTCCTCTGTGGCTGTGAAGGGCCTCATTGTCGTAGCTTGAGACAAAGGGATTCACAGTAGCCTTATTAGGGAAAGATCAGGCCATGCAAAGCAAACCACACCCTGAGCCTGGGGCCAGATGTTAAAAGCTTTTGGCTGTCCTCAACATTTCATTGTCTTCGCTCCTCCACGTGCGCAGATTGGTGTGGAGATAATTGATATTGCGTGACACCTGAGTTAAATATAGTCTTTCAAGTCAGATGATCTAGGTTGTCTTCCTAAAGTGGGGATATTTAAACAAATAACTAAAAGGTAAATTAGGGTTGTTAAGGGTCGTCAGAGTTAAGTCCAGCTGTCACTGCTGCGTGTGTTTTTAAGGAACCCTTTTGAACCTGTCTTTCTTAAAAAACACTGCCTGTATACAGTTTTCTGTATACGATATTGATATAAACAGAATATTAATACGTTTTTCCTGCTTTTGTTTTTCATCCCTCTACTAAAATGGATGTCAGGTTGTGTGACCAAAAGCTTTACAGATTAAGAGCAGCGCAGTTTCTAACATAGATATACAAAATGCATATATATCATTTGTGTTTACTTGGCATTCAGAGCGAAAGGCCTGAGGTGGGATACGTTTGCGCCTGGCTGAGTGTCACATGGCTGACCTTGCTGTGCCCCTGTATCATCAGGTTTACAGTGACAAACAAAGCACATGAGCATTAAAAATAGATTAATTAGAACCTGACCCACAGCCTCCTTCACACCAGCATTGTGTCACTGTTTGATTGTATCAGAATATATCTTTATCTAAAAGGAGAATTCTCAGTTTTGTTAAAGATATGAGGATTTATTTTCACATTTAACCTTGAGCCGTGACAAAGGGCTACAAAAGCCCCCTAATTCACAAACTAAAAGAACAGGCTCAGACCAACAGGTTGTACTGGGAAATGATTGTTTGTTGACTGTTTTTTGTTGTCAAACAACTTAACGGATTAACAGCCACCAATAGTTTGAGTAACATTAATATTTTGTAAGGGTCTTTCTAGTGATTACTTCTCTATTCAGTGATGGTCATGAGTTACTTTTTCACTTCTGTCTGGCCTCTGTGAAACTACAGAAAGACAAGCAGTTATCATCGCCTGGAAGGCAACGTCCCCCCTCCCCATCCAATACCCTTGGGCGCAACCGTTCACCATCCCCAGCCCCCAATCCAGCCCCAAAGAGGACCCCTTCTCCATCAGCATCCAAGTAAGACTAAAAGCCTTCTTCAGTACAGATTAAGTTACATTTCATCAAGTTTGGATACATTTTAATTGAGATTTTTTTACTTCTTCCTCTAGGCAAAATTCCAAGACACGCCCACCCTCACCTGGTGCAATGAAACAACGCCCCCCATCCCCCCAGCCTACGTCGGCTAAACCTCCACCTATCCAGAAACCAGCTCTCACTCCGACAGGACCCCCCACCCTGCGAAAGAGGGACTCCAAGTCCAAGGATCTGTGTCCTGTTCCCGGTGTAGCTCTGCAGTCCCCTGACTCCAGCAAGACCAAAGAGAAAGATGGTGAGCAGCTCTCAGTGATAAGAATGCAGCTCACTGTATGTTTTACTTTACCTCATGAGAATATATGTAACACTATAGAAGGCCTTTTTGGCAGACTTAGCTGCCCCAGTCAGCTGATTTATTTTAATCATGGAGCGCCAATATTTGCCAACTGATAGTTCTACTGGAAACCAGGATGTTTGCACTGATGGATGGAGACATGCTGCTGAACTCCCGCTCTCGCTATCTGTGTTATCAGCCACGCTTACAGCAGCACCTTGACTTTAAGTAGAAAACCTCTGTGATCGTGCCGCTTCAAGGATAGTCACTTTGATTTGGAGATAGCAGAGTATTATCATCTGCTTAAATAGATAGACCATGTAAACAACTGTGTGTGTGTGTGTGTTGTGTGCTGCAAACTGACGTGGCAGCAGCTCAGTTTGCAATAAATCTCAGTGGAGCAGGAGACCTATTTAGTTCCAGCTGGAGTCACATCCTGTCACAGAATTTGGTTTGTTGTTGCTGCTGCCACCTCCTGGAGAGAGACATGCTCTGCAAGATAGAATAGCTTAATAATAATGTTACACTATATGCAACAGGGACAAAACTATTTTTTCTATTCAATTCAGTATGCTTTACTGGCACAGATGTCCGTTGCAAAATATTGCCAAAACACTATAGATATATATTCATATAGAGAGAAATATATTTAACAATGCAAAAAAAAAAAAAGCTAATAAATGCACTATTATATCTTGACACTTCTCCAAGTAGATGTTGCATTTGACTGTGGTCAGAGAGTTAATAAAACATTTTATTGTACATTCATTATTTCTGAAGAACTTCATTTTAACAACCTCTTCATACATTATGTAATAAGTCAATTAAAACATGCTTTAGAAGGAACAGTTCAGGTATGTTCATTTACGGCGAGTTTCTTAAAAGGTAAAATTTGCTGTAATTTGATCCCATAATATGTTATGGGTGTATATGAACACGTAACGTAAAATGCAGAATATAGGTCGCACCAAAATATAAGACGCAGTCTGCTATTTGGGGTTTTCTATAGCTATTTAGTAGTAGTAGTATTAGTAGTAGTAGTAGTAGTTATTTCAACACTATTTCAATTTATTTTCATTTAAAACGCATTCAAAACACACATATTATAGCCTATCATCTGTTTTCGCAGCAATCCTGCTAGCTACCGATGCAATAGTTGAGCTCAGCCTACGGTAACATAAGGTTGGCGGCTGCACCGGTGATCATGACAGCACATGTCCGTGACGAAGCTTAAGCTAGATTATAGCGCCATCGTCAAGGTAAAATACCGTAACACAATAAATTACCTCTCTGCATTTCATACTGGTATATTGGTTGCACAGGTATATAGGAGGCAGCCCACTTTTTAGATGAAAAATAGCATATTAAAAGTGAGTCTTATACACCAAATATAACAAATTGTACGTTAAATAATCTTCTGGAAAACCAAATTAAGAAGCTTGCACATGCACGTGATGATCATGTGAAATTATCAGTCCACTCTTGTCTTTCTCTACCTCTACTAACCTCTACCACTACTCTGGCTTTCTTGTCATCACTCATCCTTCAATCGTCACTTATTATAAAGGCCAAGATGCTCTGGCCTCAGGTCTGTACTGTACTGTAACATAAAATGCTAAACGTATTTTCTGTATTTGTATTTCTATCTGACTCTAAAGCCTCGTCGGGCACCAACACGGCTGCTGAGGCGGCTAAGATCCTGGCGGAGAACCGCAGACTGATGCGAGAGCAGAAGGAGAAAGAGGAGCAGCTCAGGATACAGAGGGAGGAAGAGGAGAAGTAAGGCTATTGGACAGCAATGCACCATCAACACACAACAACATGGTTACAAAAGATATATAGATAAGAATAATGACCAAAAATGTGTTGCTGTTATTTATTTGCTTCTAAGCTAAATATTGCTATATGTGTAATTAAGGAATTACCTGTATTTATTGGTCTGTACACTGTTTCTTCACCATCCCAGGCTGAGAAAGGAAGAAGAGGCTCGTCTGGCAGAGGAGGCTCGACTGAAACGCCTGGTGGAGGAGGAGAAGCTCGCAGAGGAGAGGAAAATAAAAGAAGAGGAAGAGGCTCGCCTGGCAGAGGAGGACCGGGTGAGACTTGCAGAAGAGGAGGCAGTGAAACAGGCCGAGCTGCAGAAGGAACGCGAAGAGGCTGAGGCCAAGGCACTGGAGGAGGCGGAGAGAGTCCGTCAGGAGAGAGACCGCATCATGCAGCAGAACCAGCAAGAACGAATGGAGAGGAAGAAGGTACGGATTGACGGATGAAGGAGAGAATCTGCTCTTTATTGGGGCTTTGCTTTATCACAAGGAATAAGATCAGATAGGGTTTGTAAGGAACTTAAGGTTTTGTTCTTTCCAGTTTTGACATATTGAAACTGACTTTTGCTGCCCACATCACTATTGTTTACATTTTCTGTGAGTTATTCTCCGTGGTCGATATTTTTTTCTGTAGATTCCAAAGAAACAAGTAACAAAAAGTGCTCTTTTTTCCATTTCAGAGGATTGAAGAGATAATGAAGAGGACAAGGAAAGGGGACCAAGGGGACTTGAAGGTGAGCTCACATTCATTCAGCCCATGAGTCATTAATCAGCTACACTGTGTATGCTAACATGTTTGTGTCTCCCTCATAGAGAGATGCAGAAGATGACGATAAAAGCACAGAGGATGGAGATGAGGGAATGGACCAGTTGACCTCTGAGACCCTGTGTAAGTGTCCTCCTCCTCTAGCTTTCACACTGATGACAGGTTCAGGGCATCAAAGCGTTTGCTGCTTTATGCATCACTGCATCAGTTTGAGTTTGGTAATTTCCACTGAACGTGTGTCTCCTCCATTTGTGTTTGTTTGCATATGCTTTAAATAAACACTATGTGAATTGAGTGAACTCTCATTGTGACTCATCCAGTTCTGTTTCCTGTTGGTATCGTAGGCCAGTCGGATGACCTCACCATGGAGGCTGATGCAGATGAGTGCGGCCTGTCCTCTGGTGAGCTGGTGCAGCAACGAGAGGAGCCTCTGGGCAGTGTGAACGGAAAACCAGAGACAGACGATAAGGAGAATAACAATGGCATGAGCACGGATGAGACTCAGGCTGTAAGGTAAGATAATAAAACCCACACAGACACAGCTCAGAGTTGTGCTGTAGTTGTTATCTGCTGTGCTTTGGTAGCACAGAAGACGTTTAACACTAAGAATTATAAATGGCACCTGGAGGATTTGTGAAGATCAAAGGAGAAATATTCTGATCCATGTGAAAACGCCCACAGCTTTTGGTTTATAAGTAAAATCCAACACAACAGCTGCTGCAATATGACTTTCAGGTACTCTCGCATAGCCGGACCAATCTCCATACTGTGCTGTACCAGCACTGGAGAAAAGTTTGGCTTGATTCCGTGACATCAGTTTAGTTCTAGTTCGTCTATTTCTTTAAACTAATCATACTCTTTTTTTAGCTGTCAAGCTGCCAAGCCAAGGATGTAGAGATGGTGCTTTGCAAAACAGTATTGGGAGGGAACTTATTTGGTGCAACATTTGTATTATGGGAGGCGAGCCCTGGAAGTTTCACTGCTACATCCCTGCGTTGGAAAACGTCACATAAAGAAAAAGGACTGTGTATGTCACAAGGAGAGAAGAAGTTAGGTCGGCCGGATTTTCAAGTTGCTGGTTTGGAGGTTGTTTATTCACATAGCAAAGGATTTCCTTCTTCGTTAGTAGAGATTTTGCTCTGGGTGAGTGCAACAGACTGGTCAGGAAAGTATTGAGAGATCCATTGCAGGCTTTTACCCGACATATGTAGAATAAAACCAAAACGAATTATCAGACTGGATTTCATTCTGTCATGCACGCACGTCTCCATCTCTGACTCTGTGTTAAGCTGTGTTTTTTTCCAAGAAATCTGTGAAATTAATTTTCTAATACTCCTCTATTCTTCTATTCCCCCCTCTTCTTTCCAGTCCTGCCCCCAAAGGTCGCCTCGTCGAGGGCTCTGAGTTCTTGAATGAGCAGGACTCTGCCAAGGTGGTCTCGGGGCTCAACGGTAAAGCCAACCAGTGGAGCTTTGAGGAGCTCATTGATCTCAACGTCCACTCCCGGACTCGACCCCTCATCGAGGCGGAGGACTGTAACCAGGTCTTGATCAACTGTGACGGGAGCTCAGACGGGCCCAGGGTAGCCTTCGAGGACAAGGGAACCCCGGTCAACACCCTGCATTCCTCTAATCAACCCTTAGAAGCCATGTCAGGTGAGTCGCGCTGCACTTTTTGACTTATCTTATGAAAGATGGACGTTAACTCTTTTCTCTCATGTCTCTGTAGAGATTTGATGCTGCAGCCGGCGCTGAGAAATCTCTTACTGTTGCACTCGTGAAGTTCCTGTCTAGCTGAGCTCCTTTAAAAAACATCCTCTACCAGTTCCAGACGGCTTCCTCCTCTTTCTCCTCCTCCTCCTCCTCCGGAGGGAGGAGCACAAGGTGAAGCAGAAATACCACCCCAAGTGCTCCATTTGCACCCTGAATGATGAGGAAACAAATATATTAAAATTATATGTATAAAAACATTATGCTTCAGGGAAATTCCATATATTACTTCAACGTGCTCGCTCCGTGTCTCTTTCCTCCCTTTTGTGTTTAGTTCTTTTCCATATTGTTTTTCTATGTCGTGTCCAATTTTGATGATGTTTTTTAAGAGTTTTGTCTTTGTGAGGGTGCATTGTTGTAATTTATTAATTTTGGCTTCCTTGTTATCGTAATTGTTATCATATGTTTAGTCTCTTGTATGAAAATATTCCATGACACGTGTACATTAGGCTGTGTGAATTGAATATAATGTTAATATGGTGAGTTAAAGGAAGGAGCATTTATACATTGTGTTCTGTCAGGGGTTTGATCTCATCTAAATCTACTTGACTGGCTGCTTTTTGCAGCATCCAGCAAAATGGCCTTACAATTATATCCCAACGTCTAATTTCTAAGTGTGAATCACTTGTGCTAAAGCTCTAACACGCACAGCTGAGCCGTCTGCTGTAATGTGCTCACCTGTGGAGATGGATTCCGTATTTATACTTCTTCACTTCCCAGGCCTCTCTTTTCCCGTACCGAGCACTCGCCTCGTCTCCCTGCCTCTCGTATGGTGTGTTTCCGTCTTTGGCCACTAGAGGGCTTCAGAAGCACAACTCCAGCTGTTACATTTGAGGTTGACAAATGTTGAGATTCATGACAACACTGTAGTGTACTTTCCATGTTCAGAGACGTATCAGCGGTTTGTTGATCACGGTTCATTTAGTTTTTGTTGTTTTTTACATGTACATAGAATTAATGTTTACTAACATCATTGAAATTTACATCAGATTCTGAGTTACAGTCAGTTTAAGTCTAATCTTAAGTGATAACAGTCGGATCACACAGCTATTTGAAGAAACTTAAATATAACAAGCTAACCTAATACACATGTGAAGTCCAATAGGTCGCTTCTTCTGGGCTTCTTCAGGCGGCATGTGTTTGTTACCGAACTAAAGTTGAATGTTCAGCTGTTCAGTCACAAGTTCACCTTAGCTAAAACTAAAAATCAGGTGTTCCATTATCTTCATCCAAGCACAACTTTCCAGTCACCCTTCTGTCGGCGAGGCTCCTTCATTGATCACATTTATCTCCCACTGACCTCCCCCAGACACACAAGCTGCTACATCTGACAAAATTACATTTCAACTATTTTTTATAAGATAAAAAATTTGGCTTTTTGTTGATATAAGAAAATACATTTCTACGTATATTTAAGTGTTATTGTTTTGTGTATATAATCAGTATTAGGCAAACAAAGCCATGTTTAGGACGGATGGGCGGCAGGATGTGGGTAACTGAAGTCTGTGTATGTAACTGTGCTATGAGTTAGGTTTCTGTTTGACTCGTGCCCTGTGGCAGCCTGGAATAAGACAATTTATAAAAACCCCTCTTCCAAAAAAAGTCCTACTAAACAAGGGGCCAAGTGGGGACCTACTTTATGTTTCTTTTTAATGTAACTTTGAAAGCTCTGGGCCTCCCATGCCCACACTCTAAATCTTAAAATTGCCCCACAGAGACGTGAAATTTTGGTCGAGTGTTTGCAGCCCAAAGCAACATGATGCGAGTCATGGCTGTGCCTCTTTGTGATGCTTCTATTGTGTTTTATATTCTGTCATAAATGTTGTTGGATAGTTTATAATAGGCATATCAGCTCAGGTCACAACTTTTCTACTTTGTAGAATGAGCCAGGGCACATCCACCAAAACACAAAAAGACTCTTATTATTATAACTCACGTAATGCCTCTTGTGGACATTACATTCCCTATGCTTGAGCTGTTCGAGCATGAGGTTTGGGGACCTTGATTTCTTTGCCTTGTTCCCTGCTGGCTTTCAGACTCTAACTGAAATCTCCGTGTACATAAAGACTTAGGGGCTTTAGATCTTAGCTTTGATTAATAAGCTCAAAGAATGTAACCTCAGACTCCAGAAACCGTCCTTCTTTGTTTACCACGTCTCTAGGAGCTGGCCGCTTTTAGCTTTCATGCATTATTCATCTAGAAAACACAAGACTCGTTGCACTGTCACAGATTACTTGCTATATTTAAAGAGTGCTTACCAAGGAGTAGCTTTACTGTACAGACTCTTAGGAGAGTGGTGTGGTATTCTGGAGGTTTTTCCCAGGTGTTTTAGAAGTCTCATTCATCACCCTTCCCACTCCGCTCTCCGGTCATTAGTAGTACCTGTTTGGGGAGGCTGTTGTAGCTGCTGCTTTATCCGATACTGTATCTATTCCAGGTCCTGCTGCATCTGTGAGGGCTTCAGCACAGAGCTGACTGTCCTCATGTTGTCTTTAACAATAGGATAGAACGGTGCCTTAGATTGAGATTTAGTATTTTTATTGTATGACAGTTAACTGAAAAAGCTTGTCCTTACCTCGGCCTCGACAATCAGTCTGCCCAACCCTGGGCGACTTTGTGAATATGAATATTTCTCTGGAAGATTTACTAAACCTAACAACGCCCTGTCCGCTAATAAGATTTGTACTGTAAATATATCTAAAGTGTACTGAGATGATACAAACTGTTAAAACAATAAAGTCTTGCTAAAATACTCCGTGTTTGATTTCATGTTTGGAAATAAGAGACATCAGATCACTTCCTCTTTTTTATTCTTTTTTTTTTCTACATTCAGGTTCAAACAAAGTCTCGAATACACAAGCAGTTTATATTTGAGCATCAATCTCAGAGTCCTACACCGAAATTCACTCTTAACAATCCCTTCAAACACTCGCAGACGTAATGGATCATTAATCAAAGCTGGTATGTTTTAAGCAGCAGCATGTAAAGGCGTAATACTCCAGTAAGGAGACTTACTTCCAGTAAGGCACTGTTAATGCTTTGTCTCATAAAGCTGCACAATTAAACAAAAGCAATTATTTAGTCGTGTTAGTATCCTACCCTAACACTGCTAAAAGTTGCAGTAATATATGTGTAGATACATGATCAAAGCTAGTGCAGATTTAGTTGAAATATCCTCATTCTATCTTCATAAAGAGAAGTTTCACCAGAACTGACTTGGCTTTGGCTAATTCTGAAAATTCACACTGCAAAATCTCCCACAAAATGTAATGAGAAAATATGTTTTAAAAGTCAGTTTTGGTGTAATCCCCCTTTAACCAGTGCTCCTTTGCAGAACTGATGGCGCAGTTCACAGCTTCTTGGCGCAGTCGGGGCAGTAGATGTGATCCCCGTTGATGACGAAGCGCTTGTTGGCCAGCGAGAGGCTGCACTTCTTGCAGTTGAAGCAATACTCGTGCCAGGAGTAGCCCTCGTAGTTCACCACGTTGGTGCCATGGCCAAACCCTGCAGAGACACACGGACATCTGTCAGTCTGTATAAATTCAAAACAATCCAGGTGTGTGTGTTTGCAACAGAAATCATACTGCAAGGTGAATCTGTGTGTTGTTCCCTGACCTGTGATTGGGTTCTTGCAGCCGTGGCACTTCTTGGCCACATCAGTCTTGAAGCAGTCCACGCAGTAAACACTGTTCTCGTGGGAGGTGAAGCGAGCTCCAGCCAGAGATTTACGGCAGGTTTTGCACACGAAGCACTCGGAGTGCCACGGCTGGTCCTGGTAGCTGATCCCTCCGGAGGTGATGGGCTGAGAGGGAGAGAGGAACACTTTGTATCTCAAACACGACAGGACTGGAATATCAGTCAGTGGATAGATTGAATGCACATAGTGACAGAAGTATTGCTTGTACCTGCTTGCAGTGGAAGCACTTCTTGGCAAACTTCTTGTCATGGCAGGGAGCGCAGTAGATGTCATCCCCCTTGGTCAGGAAGCTCTGCGTGCCGATCGGCTGCTTGCACTCAAAGCAGGTGAAGCATTCCTCGTGCCACATCTTGTTCTTGTACTCCACGTTCTTGGATCCTAAAACATAAACATAATATAGAACCAACATTCAAGGCTAAAAGTTAACAGAGCTTACATACAGTGTGTTAGTTTCTCTCTGAGTATATTATGTATCCGCTTGCGCCGCCTCAATATTGAAGCTTTATTGTTTGCTTTTACAAGTTTCTCAAAATGTAGGCTGTACATTTTAGGTATCTTTGGAAAACTTCTGAATCTACACTAAGATTTAAAATAAATCTCTGTAGTTTATATATCAGTTGTTAATAAGTGGACATGAGGAAAACACTGCTTGCTGAGGGGTTAATGGATAATGAGTGACAGAAATCAGAAAGCTGGCGATTCTGGGGGCTTTTATAGAGCTTACAATAACAAATATAGATAATATTAAAGCCTAAAAATGTGTTTCAAATGTAATTTATTTCTCTCCAACATGAACTGGTAATGACTAAATAAGTAACAGTCAAAGTAAAAGTTTAGAGGAACACTATTATTTATTATCTATAAAGAAAATCCAGCTTCAAGACTCTGCTAATGTGCTTCACCAGGACTGTGTGGGCCTGTTTTGATAGGATTTTACTGACACTGTTTGGCAACACAAGCAGAAAAGACCTCAATTATTACAAGATTTACTAAATGCTATATGTGACATCACATTTTTCCAACTTAGGCCCACCAACTTAGAAACCATCAACAGGAACAAAGAAACACACAGATATAAAACCCAGTGGAGGAACTCTCAGGCAGGGGCGTGTCCAGACGTGTTAAACTGGGGTGGCCCAACTGGGGTACTGAGCTAAGTAGGGGTGGTATGTATTAACTTTTACCCTCAAAAAGAAGATGTATATCCAGAGTCACAGTACAAAGTACCAACAAAAGAAGAAGAAGAAAATGTGCTACACTGAAATGCTACAAAAGCTACCAGCAACCTGTTGCAACCATAAAGATGGACGACATGACAGCTCCCTAAAAGTGAAGCCAAACCCTCTCTATCGCCCCCTGCTGACTGGCTGCAGTATAGGTCATAAAGCCCGCCTCCTCCATGTTAATAGATGAGACATGAGTCGATCTCTATTGCGCAGCTCTGGCTCCAAATGACGTCACCATCGCAAGATGGCAGCGCCCATCACAGGGACTATTTTGGCATCAATTCCATACAATGAGAGCAGATGGAGACGTACAGTAATTGGTTGCTACACAGTCCAAAAGTTGGGTTGAACACAAGCCCCGCCTCAGATCGGACAAACAGCCAATCATAGTTCAGGATTTTGGGGTGGGACCTAAACTCATTTAAAGGGCCACACCCATTTCCCCAGGGCCTTAAATAATACAAGTACAATATCAAACCCACCTGGCATGACCACCTTGTAGCAGCCCTGGCAGCGGTTGCCGTCCTCCCTGGAGCCGCACTTTCCGCACATTATCTTGCCATCATCGCGGGCGTTGAACGGCTCGCTGGCCAGCGGCTTGTAGCACTTGGCGCAGCGGAAACAGTCCTCATGCCAGTATCGGTTCTTGTGGTGCAGCTCCTGAACACAGAGAGGAGGCGCAGGATGAGCAGAGACGCCCTCACTGAGCCCTCATGCAGAAATCATTAAAGTGGACTTTGTTTACTCATCATGTGCGGCTGGGCCAGAGAGCACAAACATGTGGAGGGCATTACAGTGGAGATGAGGTGAGATGGGATGTGGCGAGGTGTGAAGGAGTGAGAGGACTAAGATGGTGCAAATGTGATATAAAGTACTGAAGCCCCATTAGAAGTAATGACACATCATTTCCACACATTTAGCTGCGTGTGAGTGAGAGGAAGCCGAGGCCGCTGCTGGATGACAGACTGAGATCTCTGTGAGGAGATAAGAGCTGACTTAAGAAAACACACACAGATCTGTCATCTCTTTCTTTCCTTCATCTACTCTCTTGTCATTTATGTTTTTATTAAGCCTTAAAAAAGGCGTAATAAAAAGTGCGATGGCTGAGTTCTTTACAGCTGCTGCAGTTTCATGGTGCTGTTTGTTTTTGTGTGTTACTGGGACACTAATGAAACGGAGCGATTGTTTTCGTTATTACTTTTCTTTTCCTGCTATGAGAAATAAAGAAGTCTGCTGAGGAAAGGGGCCTCTGAGACGACCATGAATACACTGGATTGTTGGAAAAGTCACAGGATTAGACCTACTGCTCTCTGTTTTTCTCTCTGAGTCACACAAATACGTGCATGAGCATTTAATGTCACTTATAAGTGTTGATGTTATATCATGATTTCTGACCAAAGGTTAGGAAACTCGCTTTGTAGGTTAGTGGATCTTTGACTTAAGGTCAGGCTCAGCGGTTAAATTGCGCATCCCAAATACAGAGGCTACAGTCCTCGACACAGTCGCCCCGAGTTCAACTCCCACCCTCGGGCCTTTGCTGCATGTCATCCCCACTCTCTCTTCCCCCGTTACCAACACTATCCACTTTCCTCTCTCTCTCAAATAAAGGTATAAAAGGTCAAAAAAATCTCCTATTTCTTATTCTAAATAACAAACTTAATAACCCATTACCTGAAAAATACATTGTCACATAGCTTAAAGGGCCAGTTCGCAGATTTTCATGCTATTATGGGGAGCTAATGCCATTATGGTAGAAACAAAATGCAGTTTTTCTCCGTGCCTTTGGAGGACGCTATCTGCTCCTCCAATGGGCCCTGGAGAACCTCCGCCAGACCAAGTAAAACGCGTCATCTGGCGGAGGCCAGGGAGCTCGCTAAACTACACTTCCTCATTCTAGGACGCCCGCCTCCGATGTCATTTTCTGGTTCAAAATCGTCAGGTTAGAAATGTAGACTGCAGAACCGAAGATTTTTTAAGACGATCCACCGGTATATTCTCATCATATTTCAGATTCTGTGCCGCTCTGAGCCGTTGCCTGCAGCGAAAACAGTATTATTTCACTCCTGTGTCTCTCCCTGGTCCGCTCCTTTCAGAGTGGGTGTTGTAGGAATGTAGAATGGACGAAAGCACAAGCTGTTTGTGCAATTTCAAATATTACTGCTTCTATCGATTACAGAGAACACCAGCTTTGACTGACAGTGACTTTTTTCCAGGGTTGAAATGCTCCTTTAAACATGGCAGTTTTTCTTTTCTCGTGTTAAGTTGACATTTTGGAGAGTTGTCAGAGGAAACGTTGGTGTGATTATAAACCTTTTTAGGGGGTGTTTTAACAAAAAACAATTATACAAAGATGACTTGACAACATAAAAGGTGCTGAGAAACTGCAAATACAGATCTTCATATTGGTGTCATTAGACTCACAATATCTGGAACTACTTTATATCAACATCACATGTATAAATACAGTTTGGGGAGCATGGGAATGATTTACTAATGTCAGTTTACTAACTAAATAACATACAAACCATTATATGTTAATATATGCATGTATAATTAGTGTATGAATGTCTGTATGAAATATGAAACCTTTTTTACAGTGATTCCTGAGGCATCACCTTGGAGTCAGCACCGATGGGGCGCTTGCACTCTGCGCAGGTGTTGGCGCAGAGCTTTTCGAAGCACTTGGTGCACACGTGCTTGTCGTCCTTCTTCACGTACTTCTTCCCGTGCAGGTTGTCGCGGCAGTAGTAGCAGTCGAAGCGGTCAGTCATGGTGGAGGTGAGATAGCTCCTGGGACCTGAGGAAAACACACGGGAAGACCGTCAGACACCTTTTGTCCTCCAGGGATGACGGGGTGTTTGCTTTGGACACCAGACGGGGACAGTGTTGCCTTTTAAAACATCTCTGCTCAAGGTCACATGATTACATTTTTTATGGAACTCAAATCTAAGCAGAACTCGGATCGATTGTATTCAGTGTGTTTCCCGTAAGTCACCGGGAGATTCAGCAGCATACCAAACTGATGAGAGACGTGTGGGTGAGGTAAAAGAGCAGCTTACACATGCCTCCTTGTTGTCCACATGCTTTCGGGTCTGCAGGCTTTTTAATCAACCTCCCCCTGGAGCACTTAGGTCATATTTTTAGACTTGAAAACCACCCCTCCCCTGAGCTCGGCCCACACTCTCTCTTTTTGCCTGCATTTCAGCCCGGTCATTTTATTGGCTGTTATAATAAACACTGTAAACTTTGCTGCTTCATTCATCCACATTCCTGCGCTCCCATCACAGCTGGGCTTCCACTGGGGGGGCAGTTTCCTGGAACAACTGCGCGTAGGACGATATTATGCTTTATCTACATCTCCCTCTCTCACAGGACGCCAGGGAGAGCAGCTGAACGGTGTGTCAGCTTCATCCATTGCGTCAGATATCACTTTAATCCGGTCGGTACAGGAGGAGCGATGGAGGACACAATGGGTGGAATGGCATTTTGTCCAAGTTACTATAGGAACGAGGGAAATATTTACAAAAGGGGACTGCAGCTATTCAAGTGGGATGTGGTAATCAGCTGTGTGAAAGAGATGAGCCTCCCGGAGCGTGGCATGTGCCCCTGGTGTGTGTGTGTGTGTGTGTGTGTGTGGAGAGAGATGGGAGCTATCTGCAGCTGTGCAACAGGATAAAGACTAGACTGCAGACTGAGCCCTCACACGCCCCCTCCGCCTGCATTTGTAGATTTCATGGACCTTAAACAGGAAAAACACCTAATCCATCAGAGTAAATCTTGTCAAATCAAACACACACAATGCTCGTGTCTTATTACTGAGATCTATTTTAAACTTGTACTCTCTATTTAAAGCCCTTGACCTTCCAGAGGGGGCGAATGGAGAGGGATGCGGAGTGATGACTGCTGGGACGAAGCAGCTATTGTGGTTCCAGGGCTTTAATCTTTTGTGGGTAACAGTGCGACAGCTGCCCCCTGTCAAACAGGCGTGGTATGTGCCAACGCTCAGCTGCCGAGGGAGAGGAGTAAACCACTGTGGTCACTTTGGGGAGCAGGAAAGGTCAACGTGAGCCCAGTTTGAGAGGTGAGTCAGAGACAGAGGACAGTAAATACCAGCCAGATCAACAGACACGTGGTCGAGACTTTCCTACGAAATCGGATCAATTCTGTGTAATCACATCTTGATATGATGGTGCTTTAGAGAGAAAAAACACTTATAAGCTACAATAAAACAAAAAAAGTATCCAGGAACAGGCTGTTCTTTACTCTGACAAGAAGTGGAAGACAGTTCCAAATATTAAACTGCAGATTTCTCCTACAAGTGATACTATCACGTAACAACAAATGCTCAGTTCATTTGAACACAGAAAAAGGTTAAATCATCAGAACCCAGTAGAAGTTACTGACCATGAGGGGGAAAAGGTATTCAAGCTTTTGTGACCACTATCATCAAAAACGTAATGAACATGGTTTAGCTTTTATCTAACTGTTATATAAACTCCTTTGTACTTTTATATAACGCTGCACTAACACAGATTTAGGAGTTTAAATCTCCCCAGCCAGAGAAGAGGAACATTTGAGATTTTAGACTTAGTAGCTTTTTGTTTTACCTGAGAAGGTTGTATGAACATGTTGCACATACATCAATAAACATCAACAAAAAGCTTCAAGGTTAGAATATATTGTCAATACTGAATCATGAATCTTTAAATTTGGTTGATTTCAAATAAAACTCACAGGATTGTCTAAAAAAAAAAAAGCTGTTTTTCTAAGCTCGTGGAGAGTTCACTGTTGGAAAAAGTTTTCACTCCATGGGTATGTCAAATTTTCAATGTCAGTTTTTAATAATACAAATTGTTACAAAGTCACATTCATTTTTAATCTATTGTTTTTTTAATTTGTTTTGTCTTTTTTTCCGTCTTTGTTTCCCCAATTCTCCGCCGCACAAGCAACATCTCAACTCCTCACACAAACCTGAACACAGATAAACATCACTGCCTCCAACACACACGTGCACACACAACACATTTACCTTACAGCTTTCATTTCCACTCCCAGACTCGCCTTACATCACACATATATTACTGTAACTGTTGTTTGTCTCATTGCGTAGCTTTTGTTATTTGTTCTCTATGTCACTTTTTTCTCATTTTATTTTTAACCAATAAAGAAAAAAACTCACTTTAAATCCAGGACATTCATTTAGCGTTCAGCATTCACACCAGATTTTGTTCCTTTACCTGAGTGTTTGTAAGCCATGTTTGCTTCAGTCAGCGGGAGAAGAAGACGGAGGAAAGAAAGACAATAGAGGCGACAGTAGTATCCACGCAGGGTCAAACCCGGAACCCTTATGCCTGGTAACGTTATGGGGGTCTGTATATACCCCTCTGTGACCCGCACACACACCCCCCCCGACCCCTTGTTCTAGTCCAACCTGTGGCCCTGCTGTCCTTTTTAGGGAATGCATTAGAGAATAGAGCGGATGATACGATGCGGAGGGGATAGATTAGGTGATGGAGGCCGGATTCCGCGGCTGTAACATCAGAAGGTGAAAAAAAAAGAGGAGAAGACGGCCATGAGAGATAACAGATACTCCCAGTGTTAAGAAAATGTACAGACGACATGTTGGATCACAGCATAATTCAAAGGGATGACTCACAGGAGCAGCAAGTCGATACAACTGACTGAGCCCAGGAGAGACAAAGTGCATCTCCACGTCTGTGTGTGTATACATATATAACCTGCTGTATGTGAGCAGCTTTGTCACATTTTCCACAGGATTCTGTGGTATGCTCAGAGATAAACAGTAAAAGCCAGAGCCAGAGGAGAATATTTCAGAGCAGGAGAAAAAACATTACAGCCCATGATGAATTTTTCTCTCTGTTATCTCCCTGATTCTTTTTCCAAGACAGAAAATCCTTTAATGCCGCAGGAAACACTCGATGCATTCCTGATAAAACAGCAAGAAGACGTCATAAATCCTCCGACCAAAAATGAATTCTCTAACAGTGGAAAAAAATGTCCACATCCATTTGTAGCCTACTTTAACAACTCATTCGTACTCATGTAGAATTTAAATACCAACATCAATATGTCATATTGCAGCTTGAAGCTGGAAAGAATGGGAACTAACTTTTGGACATTTTATATTCTACTCTTTAATTGTGCTCTTTTAAATAAATTTATTGACCACTTGAGGGCAGCAGAAACAAGCCGTCATGACACTTCCCTATTTACCGACACATCCTCATACCAAAACCGAAGAGCGCTCAAAGACTGCCAAAACGACGTGTCCTTTCTCCATGGTAAGTGTAGTGAAATCGTTGTTTTGTAATGTCAATATAAACGAAACAACTTACTTGCTTTACTTTACTGTGACTTACCATGATAACATTGACTTTTGGTTGAGCTACGCACGGGACACAAACCGCTTTTGCCTTAGGGAGAATCATGTATCGGTTTTACCCTTTAAGCTACCTCAGTCCGTCCTCTCGCTCCGTTGTAATTCTGCCTCACCTGAAATCCTTCTTTGCTCCTATCAGCAACACAACAGTCGGTATATGTCGCTGCATATGTTCAAATCCAACAGATACATAAAAACGGGTAATTTAGTGAATGTAAGTCCAATTTTTACTCTTCTTTTAGCTCTGTTTTTGGTCTCTACCTTCTCCCGATAGTCTGTCTGACTTTTTAGCTGCTTAATACTATGATCCCTGCTCTTCTGTGTGCAGTGGCTGCTGTTTGGTGCACTGTTTTGCTGTCTGACACAACTAAAAACGTCGCTATGAGATTGACGAGTGGGCCCAAACAGGTAGTGGGCCAGAAAACGATAAGCTAATAGAAGCTAAAGAAGATCCCGACACTCTTCTTCACTATGAGCAACGCTTTCAATGTACAATCAGTCGTTTGAGCATCATTGCTGCTTTAAATTGCATTGAATCTTCATCATTTGTATTACTTATAATGAACATTATGACAAAAAAACATTGAGACCATCATCAAAGTTTCTGCAGTAGAACATGGCTCCCTGAGAATTGGAGCCTTTCTCGGATTGGTCGGGCCTTAAGAATACAGATTTATAGAAACCTAATGGAAATGAGAAGAGACTTTAATCCCCAAGAGACCGGCCCAGAGAATACATTAATTAATTTGTTAGACTCATGATGAATTTACTTACCTCAGTTAGGAATCATTAAACTGTACTTTCCTTTTAAAAGGGAAAAACTCCTCTCCTAACTGCATTAAATGACTGTGTCCATAAAGCAGGAACAAAACAAATCAATACATTTAGCTAGCTTGTGTGTGTTTGTGTGCCTGGTAAAGGGCAGCTGGTTGTAATTACAGATTTGATTTGGTCCATTACCATAGACTCCAGCATTACGTTTGTCCTTTTATAATCTGTCATCCAATTACTGTAAACCCACAAAGACTAATTAAGGAGCAGGAAGGCGCCGAGACTTCTGGTCCACTAAAACCTCCCACTGCTCTGTGATTCATCTGCTCCTCTGTTTCTTTACTCACTTTAACATTTATAATGTTTCCATTATTTACAGATATAAATTAATGTTGGTTTTGACGGCCTAATTCTCAGGGAAAGGACTGAACAGGTGACAGAAAGTGATGTTCAATCTGACTGTTGACAAATGGAATGATGATGATGGTGCTGAACAGAAAATGATGATTAGGATAATTGTGAGTGTGTTACAAATATACCAGGGGTCAAATATAGGGCAGCAGCATTCAACAAATATGTAATATTAATATTGCATAATGCAGAATAGAATAGAAAGTGAGCCTGTTTAGAAACTATCCCAACTCGACTGTTAACAATTCTGTTATTCCAGTGAGCAAAGTCCTACTGGAACCTTTAGATACACAATCAGCACCATTTAAACAAATAGAGGAAAGTTTTACTGTGCGTTCACACCGAACGCGAATAAACACGAATCTGCGGCAGTGCAATGACACGAGTAGACGCGAGTAGTTGCGAATTCGCGTTGGGCGGCGCGAATGATGCAACGCGAATACGCGTGAGTTGAAAAAATTTAACTTTATCGGCGAATTTGCGTCACGTGGTGTAGCGAAAGCCTATCAACATCGAGATTCTCCTGACGCCTTTGGTAACCATGGAGATAAGCCCCGTTTCCGCTCCTCCATTCCGGAAGTGAAGGGCGAATATTCGCCCGTTATTGAAACGCAAATTTTGATCCGGCGGTTAAACTTGCGCAAGTTTGAGACGTTTTTTTTCTACAGAGAGCTGGCCAATCAGAAGAAAGCGGGCTTGTAGGGGCGGGGTTTCTTAAAGGGACAGAGCTGAATGAGTCGTTTCAGGTATGAGGGCCTGCACAGAGCACCAGTGTGAGAAAAGTGGGGGGGTTTTTAACTGTAAATTATGCTAAGCTACTCCAAAGATATCAGAGAGTGTAATATGAAGCTTGAAATGAGCACAATACCCCACCCTTACGCAAAATATCAGGTGTGTTTCAGGGTCGCAGGGAGGGCTGGAGCCTATCCCAGCTGTCATTGGGCAAGAGTCGGGGTACACCTTGGACTGATCCCCTGTCAATCACAGGGCTGACACACAGAGACAGACAACCTTTCACGCTCACTCACACCTTCAAGCAATTTAGATTCAGCAATGAACCTAACAAACATGTCTTTGGACTGTGGGAGGAAGCCGGAGTACCCGGAGGGAACCCACGCATGCATGGGGAGAACATGGCCCGCACAGAAAGGCCCACTACTTCTGAACCGGGATTCAAACCAGGAACCTTCTAGCTGTGAGGCATTAGCTCTAACTACTGCAACATTGTGCACAATTAGAAATATATATAATGGTATGCATTATGCATTTGACATAAACACCAACACAAGTCAGGTTACAGAATCTTAAATCCAAAAAAGTAATGTTGGAAAAATACTTTGCCAAATATTTCTCTGAGACTGACGATTTGTAGTAATGCAAGTTTTCAAATTGGCTTGTGAAGCTACAGGCCTGTTTATGTATCTATTTTCTGACTGTACTAATATAAAGTTCACACTGCACGGTAACAAGCTCCTGTGGTGATAGTTAACTTTACCCCCTGACTACTGTCCAGATACGCCATTAGAGCTGGAACACTGTGCCCAACTCCCCACCTGCTGTCTGCAGAGCCTCACATTTAAAACAGCAGAAATAACTCCTGATCATGTGGAACAACAAGAGAAATTATAAATATATACATTATTTTACAAATGAGAAAATCCTCTTTGCCTTGAGAAAAAAAGAGCAAAAAGACATTAACATAATCCATACTGGTAATGTAGGTGTTGCCTCTCTAAGTGGTTGATCTGTTGTTTGCCTGCACAGAGAAACAGGAAATCTGTACTTCCTGAATAAATGAGAGGAAATCATTAATTCTCTCCTCACTGTTACCAACGGCAACAAAAGGCTTGTGTGTTTGTGTCTGAGAGCTCATTTCACCTCTAGCCTTGCCATGTGTCTCTTTACGCAGCCACAATATCTCTGTCAGGGGACTCGGTGACTCATCATGCACATACACCAAAACACGGCAACAAGACACACAAACGCTCTCATTTGTAAACACACTGAGCTGTATCACAACACGGACACAAGGTCAGCGAGTGGACGGAGAAATCAGGGCGTGGCTGCAAGACCCAGACACACGGAGGTCAAATACGTGCGGACAAAAGGTCACGAGGGGAGCTCTATCAACACGGTAACACTTCCCTCTGGAGAATATGGCTCACGCACACACATTCACACACGCACACACACATTCTCACACTCTTTGAGATAAAGCCTTCACTGTAGGCAGCCAGCACTTTGGCTCCCAGTGGTCTCACATGACTCAGGCCTCTAAACACAGAAAAGTCAGTCCTCTTGCTGATGTGTGCAGCAGCATGTTCAGGGAAGAAGTCACCTTATTGTGCGCTTAGACAGGGATATAATATATCAGCAGGAATACACATAAAACTTTTTATTTATTAAAGACATAAATATCAACTTCTGAGGTATGTAAGGGAGTTAATGTGACCCCAATCTACAGTTTAAAGATAAAAAGACACCATGTTGTAAATCTCACTGCCTTAACTCTCCAGTTATTGGCCGTAAGACTCCATTATAGCAGTTATACCAGAAAACAGAGGTAACACACATAAAATGTGTTGTAATTAGTTTGAAAGCAGTTCTACTCCACCTCATGCTGTTTCAACAGAAAAATCTGTAAAGATATTCGGATTAACACCCTAAAGAAATCATTTTGCATTTTAAATACTTCTATTTTTTATACTTTAAAGACATCATCTCCAATAATTTAGTTTCATGCTCTTTAGCGCTCCCCACTGGTGATAAACAGCTAATCTAAGAGCACACATCCCAATTTAACCAGATGTCTACGGCTGGCTCCCTTTATCACGGTTCTAACTCTTGATTTTCCTCGCTTTCCTTTTTAGATTTTTGTTTGCCTTCATCTGAGCGTTGAATCTGCTTCTTTTTCTTTGGATTTTCACTTATGTTTGAAGTTGTATCTGTAGTCATCGATCTTTTCTTTGTTTGTTCAGCCATAGTAGATTACTGTTTACTCGCAACACTTGCAGAGACCGGAAAAGCAGCCGCTTAGCTCCGCCTACCCTCTCTGGCAGACCAACCACTGCTGGCTGATGGAAAACACGTCACTAACTGGGCGTCGCGTGTGATTTTTTCCGTAAATGTCGCCATAGACACCCAGTCTGTAATACAAATGCAAAGGCTTTCATCAGTGGGCCAACGGCTCAATCACCATTGTGTTATCATTCGGTGATAGATAGCGACTTAAAAGACATTTATTTACATGAAAACGTTTGAGATTGTTACTTTAAAGCTGTTGTGAGGAGTTTTCAGCTGGTTATGAAACAAACTTAAATGAATACCGATGCCTCCATATGAGCTACAAATGCAAATTAGACCAGCACTAACTAGATTGATTATACAGCTCCGGAAAAAATTAAGGGAGCGCTTTCTTAAATCAGCATCTCTCAGTCCAGATGTGAACCCCATTAAAAACATCCTGAATGTGATCAAGACGAAGACGGACGGTCACAAGCCATCAAATAAAGACGAGCTGCACAAAGAGTGTCCTAACGTCACCCAACAGCAATGTGACAGACTGATGGAGAGCACGCCAAGACGCATAAACGCTGTCATTAAAAAACTGGTTATTCCACCAAACATTGATCTGTTAACTCTTCCTGAGTTAAAACATCAGTATTCTGTTGTTTAAACGTGAACTTGTTCTCTTTGCATTATTCGAGGTCTGAAAAACATCTTTTGTTATCTTAACCAGTTGTTATTTTCTGCAAATACGACACCTACATGAGAATATTTGATTTGGAGGTAGTGAGAAATGTTATTTACAATAAAACAAAAGTTCATTTTACTCAAACACAAACCTATAAGAGAAAAACATATTTTTGAGTGGTCTCTTGATTTTTTCTGGAGCTGTATCTTCATGAATATTTTAAAATGCCTGTTACCGCTGTCGGGGGGGAAGGTGTCAGACGAGGCAATTAACTTGGCGCCCCCAGATCAGCCTTTTTCTATACTTTTTCACAGCAAAGATTCACAGCAAGTGATACATTGAATGTTAAAAAAACAGGATCTTATATACATGTATAGGACAAGATCAGCAAAGAGATAAGAGGTACCACTTTGTCCACAGGGGGCGCCAAAAACAACACAGACCTAAAGTTCCTCACAGTAGCTTTAAGTACATTTGCTCTTTTAATCTAGGATATTATTTATAGTTCAACATAAGTGAAAGATCAAATTCTTTCAGCACTGAGTGAAATCATCGACACAGTACTTTCTCTCATAAAGGCATCCAACCCGCTCTCTCTCTCCCTTGTGGCTTTCTCTCCCCCTCTCTCTCTCCTTATTTATTCCCCGCTTTCTTCTTCTTTTATCCACACAGTAATCATGTGCAATTTCAGCCGAGGCCTTTAAGATGCTGAAGCGGGGAAAGAGAGAGGACAGCAGTGCGGGTCTGACATCAGCAAAAGAGAATATTGCCTCCACTGACTCAGCTCACTCAGCCCTGGTGATGGGGCTGTTTCTTGTGTTTCATCGACTTGCTCATCTACAAACCCTTTCTCTCTCTTTCTCTCTCTCTCTCTCTCTCTCTCTCCCTCATTTGCAAGAATAAAAGAAGTGATGAAACTGTCTTCTCTGCAAAAGTCTCGGCCTGAACAAAGTGCAAAGCTGCAGGCTGCCTCAGTCACCAAACCTTCTCAGCCAGCCTGATGAATAGAGGAGCTCACTGGCTCTGACACACAACAGCTTGTTTGAAGTGCGATATAAATAACACATCACATACCCGCCTCTATGAATAAATAATCTGTAACTGCCTTGTTGCATTTGCTTTTGTGCAACCTTTTAATGCAACAATTTAAAGTAGAGAGGACTGTGAGATCACAAAAGTCTTAAAAGTGATTTATAAATCGCCGCCCCGCAGAAACCGCCTTCTTCTGAACATGAAAGTGGTTTAGTGGATTGCTCGGTGAAGTACAAAGTTTTTATGGGTTTAGAAGGACGGTGAAGTCATGCCGGAGCCACAGGGAGGTCCAGTGTGCCGGAGAAAGGACCCTAATCTCCGGGTCTCTGCGATGACATCATGCCTTTGGTTTGGCTGCTGTCCAGACCAGAAGGGAGGAGACGTTAAGCTGATGTATGTTTTAACAGTTTCAGGCTACAAATGGTGCTTTTGAGCTCTGCTGTTCATTATACAGATGCCAGAAGAAGAAAATAATTAGTTATTGATGTTATATAATCAGCTGTTAGGACCTTCAGGCATTACAGCATCTAAGAGGGAGGTGTCACTTTATAGCACAGTTACAGCACAAGTATCTCAATGTCATGAACATAAATGCCTTATTAGACTTTTGATTGCAGGGCTTCTGCACTGTGTTATATTACATACTGAGCTTGAGCATATAAAGACAATTTTCCTTGATGGTATTTCTTGTCACATTGTTTGACTCTACTTTGATAAGTTATTGGTAATAAGAGACACGATTATAAGCTTACTGTTCTGTTGTATCTAGCTTAGATGCTCATTTTAACAGTTTTATTTCCGTTATTTCCGTTAAAAGATCAAAAAGGTATTTTCTTCTGAAATGTAGAGGAGCAAAAGTAGGCAGCAAAGTACTCCTAACTTTTACCTTAGTAGTTTTTCTTCTGGGGATTGGACTCGACAGTTAATCGATGTATAACTTCAGTATAAAAAAGTAAAAAATAAAAATAAAAAGCAACATGAACAGATAAGGTGGAAATAAAGAAATATAGGTTACTAGATCCACATTACGCACCATCGCTGTGCCAAACAAAGGACACCACCTGTTGCGCAGCGCAACACCACCTCACCGAAGTGGTCAGGTGCATTAAAGACAATTAGAAATTCGTCGTGTGTGTCAGATTTTTCCACAAGCACCTTCTGTCAAACAGAGGATGTAACTCACCATTATTATGCTCCGTAACCGCTAGCTTTTAAACAACCGATGCGATTACGCAGCGCATCTTAAATGTGCCAAATAAAAACCCTCTGATGAACCTCTGTTGTTCTGCCTGTTTAACATCACCTGAAGTGAATCGAGCAGCTGGCAGGAGATCTGCGTTGAGCCACAGCTGTGGGTTTGGACTCACCTCTCCAAAGCGAACAGATGAGCGTCTTTCACTCGACAGCAGCAGAGCGTCCGGAGGGTTTGGCTGAGAGGTGAAATCTGCGGAGGGAACGCAGCTTTAAAAGACAGAGGGAAGAGGGAGAGAAAAAAAAAAGTGCAGGACATGAGCCAAACCTCTGTAAGCTCTCATAAACAATGACCTCAACCAGGAATTTACAAGATCTCTTGGTGAAGTTCTCATTGGCTCTGCAGCCAGCAAAACGGCATCGTGAAGAAAATCAGTCATAACTCTTCCTCATCAACGAGCTCTACATCGTAATAATCAGCTTAATGCGTATACAGACAGGTCTGCTGTGCAGGGGTCACCACTTATGATATTAATCATCTTCGCAATAATACGCACCTTCTTCTGTACAGAAATGTGTACAGAAGAAGGTCTGACATGTTAAGTTGACACACTTTTCTCCTTCTTCTGTGTCAGCCTCACTCGTCTCCTTCTTTGGTAACAAATAGAGGAATTACATCAAGATGACTCATTCATAACAAAAACTGAATACAGAGCCTGTAAACTTAACCCTCAAAGTTAGACCATTAGTGTAAATATATGATTCAATATCCAAAGTGTTTCTATTGTGTCTTATATCAGCTGTGTCATTTAGACTAAACATTTATTTGCACCTTGAACTACATTCATCCAAAGAGATAAACATCTGACTCTAAGAAGATGAAAGAGTTAAGAGTGAGGATGCATTAGTGTGTACAGTCAGAGTGAAGACATGTCAGGACAAACATTAAAATATGTCTTCTTATGTACAACAGCTCAATTTTCCCACAACGACTGTTACAATAAATGTCTTCTTCTTAACCAGGTATGTGTGATACTCAACTGGTAACCCCTTACTGGTAACCAGGTATGTGTGATACTCAACTGGTAACCCCTTACTGGTAACCAGGTATGTGTGATACTCAACTGGTAACCCCTTACTGTACACACTAGCAGCCCCAGTGGAAAATAAAGGTTACAAAGTGTCCTTCAGTGTGTCCTTACAATGGAGTAAACATGCTAACATCCCCTTCAGGGTAGCCTACCAGTGGAGAAAACATTAAGTGCAATATAAGCTGCCCTTCCAGTGGAGAAAACATGTAACCATGCCCTCCAGAGTGCCCTTCCATGGAGAAAACATGAAAAGTGCCCTTCTAGTAGAATAAACATGGTTAAATGCCCTCCAGAGTGACCTTTCAGTGGAGATAATGTGGTTAAATGCCCTCCAGAGTGACCTTTCAGTGGAGATAATGTGGTTAAGTGCCCTCCAGAGTGACCTTTCAGTGGAGAAAAGGTGGTTAAGTGCCCTCCAAAGTAAACTTCCAGTCGAGATAATGTGGTTAAGTGCCCTCCAGAGTGCCCTTGCAGTGGAGATAATGTGGTTAAGTGCCCTCCAAAGTAAACTTCCAGTGGAGATAATGTGGTGAAGTGCCCTCCAGAGTGCCCTTGCAGTGGAGATAATGTGGTTAAGTGCCCTCCAGAGTGCCCTTGCAGTGGAGATAATGTGGTTAAGTGCCCTCCAGAGTGACCTTTCAGTCGAGATAATGTGGTTAAGTGCCCTCCAGAGTGCCCTTGCAGTGGAGCTAATGTGGTTAAGTGCCCTCAAAAGTAAACTTCCAGTCGAGATAATGTGGTTAAGTGCCCTCCAGAGTGCCCTTGCAGTGGAGATAATGTGGTTCAGTGCCCTCCAAAGTGCCCTTGCAGTGGAGATAATGTGGTTAAGTGCCCTCCAGAGTGCCCTTGCAGTGGAGATAATGTGGTTAAGTGCCCTCCAGAGTAACCTTCCAGTGGAGATAATCTGGTTAAGTGCCCTCCAAAGTAACCTTCCAGTCGAGATAATGTGGTTAAGTGCCCTCCAGAGTGCCCTTCTAGTGGAGATAAAGTGGTTCAGTGCCCTCCAAAGTGACCTTCTAGTGGAGAAAAGGGGGTTAAGTACCCTCCAAAGTGACCTTCCAGTGGAAAAAAGGTGGTTAAGTGCCCTCCAGAGTGCCCTTCTAGTGGAGATAAAGTGGTTCAGTGCCCTCCAAAGTGACCTTCTAGTGGAGAAAAGGGGGTTAAGTACCCTCCAAAGTGACCTTCCAGTGGAAAAAAGGTGGTTAAGTGCCCTCCAAAGTGACCTTCCAGTGGAGAAAAGGTGGTTCAGTGCCCTACAGAGCGCCCTTGTAGTGGAAATAGCGTGGTTAAGTACCCTCCAGAGTGCCCTTAATGTGATGAAAACTTCTGTGGAGAAAACATGTAACCATGCCATCCTGGTTGCCTTTTCAGGGCAGAAAACAGGTTAAATTGCCCTCTAGTGTACCTTTCCAAAGGAGGCAATGAGGTAACATGCCACCCAGAGTGCCCCTCCAGTACAGAAAACGTGATAACATATCCTCTAAATTGCCTCTGAGATGGATAATATATAATAAGAAGCCCTGTGGTATGCCCGTCCAGCAGAGAAATTGTGGTACAGGGCCATAAAGGCTGTTCTACATGGTAATAAATTCTCTGCATGCTGGGGCCCTTTTTATTGTTTATAATTGACAAACATAACCAGGACAGTTGGTACATAGGTAAATGTTGATAAGAGCCGTATGTTTGGTCTGTGTAGGTCCTTCTGTCATAAACATATGGCCAGAGATGTTGTAGATCTCTGGCCATATGGCTGTGGTACAAATGCAGTAAAGGGAGGTTATTATTTAATGAAAGGCACATTTCTCTTAACAAATTGGAATTTGGACTTTACTGGATTGTTATAAATGCAACAAATGCCTGCCTTAATCTGTCATTGCATCACATAAACATCATTGTGCAGAGAGTGGAATTCAAACATTCAGCTTGGAGACAGATATCAGCTCAAGCTGAAGCTAAGTGGCCCTTTAAAACTACTATTTCCTGCCTGGACTGTAACTGCACCATACACACATTCTTGAGCAGACTGGAGGCAGTTGTGTCCATATTAGGAACATGTTACCTGATATCTGGCACAAATCGTGCTCGGGGAATAAAATGCCATCAGTCTTTGCTGTGCAGGGTGCGGCTCTCGTACTTACAACAATCCGGCCCCTTTTTGTTGGACAGAAGAGGGAAACTTTTAATGATATCACTTTTTCAGGGGGTGAAGATTGAAACAGAGAATATTGTTAAACAAAGACAGGAACAAGTGACGATAAGTAGTGATCTGTCAGCTTCTTGAGGGTTAAATTAGTAGGAGGACTAAAAGATGCGCCAGCTGTATATTTGTTTGAGGTAATTAATGTTTTTCAAAGAATTTGTTCAATGGATACAGCATGACAAGGAGACAGTTAGCCCTTAAAATCCAACCCAAGCTGCAGCATATTAACTCACACAGCTGTGAATCCTCAGTTCTTTAGCTTGTAAAATGAAACAGTGTCAATGTGTTAACCATGGTAACAGGTTTTATGTGTCGACCGGTTCAACCACGAAGTGTTATTTTTCCTTCTTGGATTGTTGTTTTTTTATTCTAAGAACCCAGAAAATTTTATTAAATTCAATTCAAAGAACTTTATTTATCCGTCAGGAACTTTACTCTTTGTGTAAAAGCATCAGTGCAAACTCAACACATAACTGGACAGACCAAAAAGACAACATTCAAGTGCAGCCTGTAAGAAGAGGTTAGCCTAACAATGTGTATGAATGGATAAATAAATACAGTACAATGTCAAGCACCCAGACTAGCTCAGGTCAATCAAATTACCCCAAGTTTGTGACAGTCACTGACTAACCTTCCTTATGAAGGCTTGGATCTTATGTCTCTTATTGTCTCTGTATGAAGGTATGAGGAGTGATTACTGAAGCTAGCCAGATTTGGAGCACCTGGGCCCGGCGCTCCCAGGGCATAAGAGTCCAGCCCCCAGTATTCTTCGACTCTCTCATTCCCTCCTGGATTCATCCCAGCCTTCACCTGCAACATTTTGTCTTTTGCTTCACAACACCTCACATTTCATTGTGTCGCACATCCACACTTACATTACTGACTTTACCGATTCACACTCTCCATATTTGCAATTTGTTATTCAGTTGTTTACTTTATCACAATAAATAGTTATAATTTACAGTCATCTATTGTGTCCATCCTGTATTTGTCATGGCCTTGGAGCCAAATTCCTTTATAAAAGTGATGGGAAAAGTCTGCAAAATAAACTGTTTTTGTTAGAGTAGAAACAATTTTTATATGTGACTCATTTCCTGCTCATCACCTCGGAAGCTTTTGCGTAAGGATGCACCAAAACGGCACAGATATCAGTCCACTAGCTCACATAGTAGATCTGGTATCTGTGACAATGGGGCAGACACAGGTACTTTTGCACACAACTTTAGGTGTCAGAGGAACAGTGTCTGCATTTTCTTTTACGCTTCTACGCCAAAAAGATCTATGAATGTAGACGTGCAGTATCTGCAAAGCCGTTTGTCACCACAGTTGTTGAAGTCAAGCCTGATGTTGCCTTACACAAAATCGAATGATGCTACTCTCTCCCATGCAGCGCAGCACAGTGGTAGTATTTAAACCCTGGTGTCTTATTGGTGCCCTGTATCGGCCCAAAGCCACGGTTTCCGTATCAGTATCAGTGCATCATTAGTTTCGCATTCATCCTTTGACCCTTTGGTGTGGGCTGTAATTTCCCCTAATGTTGGGAACCACTGCACCCTGAATGTTTGAGGTTAACCCTGCTTCACTGCAGGACCAGCCAAACTCAAATTCTAAGATGACTTTATCCCTCTGGAATATTTGACACTCTTTAATATCTTGTACGCCTGGGCGACCTGCCATATTTCATTTCTTAGCATAATGTGAAAATCCCTTCTTAGATTTACGCAACTCTAATCAAATCACTCCTGGCACTAATCTGCCTTCATACTTGGTGTGCGATGGGATGATCTCAGGAGCTGCACAGCTCCATTCTCACACAACAAACAGGAAACAGGATAAATGAGGCCATTACAGCAGAGGCTTTAACCAAAAGCACAGGCTTCTGTTTATTGACCGTTGCACGCACATGAACAGGTGAGAATATATTTACACAGATGTAAACAATCAGTACCTGCAACACAGAGACAGAACACGATGTCTCCCTCTTTTTGTCTCGCACACAAACAGACACACAAGTTAACACGTTCATATCACTGGCAGGCATGAAACACATTCACACACACACACACGCACACACAGAATTTGCAGTATAAAGATAGAGTGGACTGTCTGGAAACACAAAGCACAGCAGGCCTCTTTGGTCAGCTACTTCAGACGAGATGTCCAATGATCAAAGCCAATCACAAGTCACCATTCAGAGACAGAGAGAACACATACTGACAGAGCAGTAGGCAAACACCGAAACTTTTATCAGCTTTTGCAGAGTTCACATTATTTAATGTGTCATTTGAAGAACAGTGGCACACATTTGAGCTTGTATATATTTTTTCCACCATCAGCAGGAGATGATTCATGCTCTGTAGAAGTGGGCTACAGCAGTCAAACAGCGATTGGTTGCAAACACACACACAAAGTACCTGAATGGTAAAGTGATGCGATGGAGCAGCAGAGATGATTTTTAACCCTCCCCGCTGCGGAGTAGGAACAGTTCTTTACAATGAAACATGAAATCAAGATTCATTACGTGAATTTGCTCTTTGTTCCACAACCTTCTGTAACATAATAGTAAATAACATAAAAGCAGCCGTTAATAAAACAAACATCAAAGCAAAAGAATAAAACATTCTCAGTGGATGAGTGCAAATCATTTTTACTTTCTTCTCCTTCATCGTTTCCCTTCTACAAAATAGACTTCACTAACAACACAAAGTATAAAATGGCAGAAAGAACAAATCATTTCCTGGATGACGTGGTGTCGAGAGGCATGCCGGATTAAAACGAAAAGAGTTAGAAGTTCCTGCACAGCAGAAGATAACTGCGGAAGGACAGGCGATATCTAAAAGCATGCTCTTCCTTCCACCTCTGTATCATCTCCGACGAAAACGCACAAACAAACACAGGGCCCAAATACCTTTCTATCTTTTATCACCCTCCTTCCTTTTCTCTTTAAACATTTCATCATCCTCTGACATCTACTTTCATTACAAGTAAATTATTTTTGTCTTCAGATCACAAAGAGGATAAACCACAAACTTGTTGTTTGGCTTCTGTCCACGTAAACACAGTGTATCCATGGTTGCGCCCTATCAACGCTTCCTGTTTAACCCGCATTAACAGCTGCAACTCAACACATTTTGTTCTTCTCGTACAGCCTCACTAAAATGAGACAAGTTAACAATGTAACATCCACCCATGAGTATCACTTTAAGTGTGTTTATATGACTTAATGCTTCTACATTCCTGTTTAATAATCAAACCAGTAACCACCCAGAACCCTGTAGTTTACAGCAGAGAAAAACATCCAGCACATAAACAACTATTGTTGTTCTATTCAAGCATCCTCATAATGACGACCTGCCTCAGTACCGATGTAAATATCTCCCCAAAGCAGGGATGTATTGATTAGATCATTGAACAAAGCACTAAGCCTGCAACTAAACATTTATCTGTATCAATGTGATTTATTTATAGCAAAATTGTCTCAAATTCAGTGCATCCAAGATATTTAAATATTTGAACTTAAAGTGATAATCTCGAAGATTTTCATTTAAATAAATGTCAGTTAAGTCGCTATCTATCGGCAAATGAGGTCACACAATGGTGATTGAGCTGTTGGCCCACTGATGGAAGCCTTTGCATTTGCACTATTACAGACTGGGTGTCTGTGGCGACGTTCACGGAAAAAATCCCAAGCGGCGCCCAGTTAGTGACACGTTTTCCATCACCCAGCAGTGGTTGGTCTGCCAGAGAGGGTAGGCGGAGCTAAGCAGCTGCTTTTCCAGTCTCTGCAAGTGTTGCCAGTAAACAGTAATCTACTATGGCTGAACAAACAAAGGAAAGATCGATGACTACAGATACAACTTCAACAATAAGTGAAAATCCAAAGAAAAAGAAACAAATTGGACGCTCAGATGAAGACAAACAGTCTGCAAAGGAAAGCGACCGTCAGCGAGGAAAAGCAAGAGTTACAACCGGAGTCAACCATGGACATCTGCCCTGTCGCAATTGCCCTTTATTGCCATTAGGTGGCGCCAAATAGAATGAAACTGAGAACTTCGAGATTATCACTTTAAGCTCTGACTCTCTTTTGGCCATTTGAAATAATACTAAAAACAAAATAGGTGGCAGCTTCATTGATAATGAACATAATCATTGGTTGCAGCCCAAATAAAATCAGATTGAGACACAATCAAGTCTTACTTATGTGCTAACCAATAACACAGTACTAAGTTCATTTAATGTCAAATTCATGGATCTTAATGTGTTTATCAGGATCAATTCACTTCCAAAGTCTCGACATTAATGCTCCATTGTAATAGAAAATATCCGCACACACAGCTAAATGTATGAAAAAGGTGCTCGGCTTAAAGTGCTTAAGCTCTCTCGCAAAAAGAATTAAAAAAAACACTTTAAGGTCGTCCGCATTCAGCTGCACAAAATGTCAGAATGCAGGACAGAAATGGCACAAAGCTTTCTCCGTTAAAACTCACTTTGGATCCCACAACGAGAGCCCTTCGTTCTGCTGCGAGCGACGTCAGTGTCTAAAATAAGGTGTAAAGTCCTTCTCTATGTCACAGTCAAAGGTCACACAACTTTCACTGCCAGCTTACACTGCATCAATGGCATCACATTAAACACTATTTACAGGCGGATAGCACAAACTGACAGCCCAAACACCCGCTGAGTATATTGCTACCTTATGGACGGAGGTGTTGGTTCACTTTTTTGTTTTTTTGTTCTTTTTTACAAAGGAAAACTACAACTTCATGACCTCCCATCCCAGAGCTGATCCAGTGTGGACTTCCAGGCTTAAAACTACATTTCCCAGGCACTTGATTGTAACAAAATGTACAGTGAAGTTGTCCACTGGGCCAGCATGCCTCTGGTGCACAGAGAGAAGGCAGCGACATTCAAGGTCAGACCCGAAACACAAAAGCCTTCAACCTCCCGTACAAAGAAAACAACAAGCATCCTCAGCATGCATATCAAAGTTATAGTACTCTGGTGATATACTGTACATCTACAAATTAGCTATTGGTTTGTACTTGCATTTGCACACTAACACATGCTGCTGGACCTCTGTGCAATGCTACAGTAAGGTGACTTACACATAACTTTAAGCCGAAATAAGAGTCTTCAAATTGAAACCCTGCAAATAAATAAGACTATATTACAATAACGCCAAATAAGGTGTGGAAACGAGCAGAACGAGAATGAGGTAGAGACAGTGATTTGCTCCTAGAGGAAGTGAGTATAATGCTGTGAGGGAACAAAGCAAGAGGAATGAGGCAAGGTGCACGAGCAAAAGAAGTGAGAAGTGAAAGAAGGAGTGTCAGGTACTGGTCTCTTGCTCGATGGCTCGGGTGAGTTTGAGTCGGACGGTCGTCTGGGTCTTGCGTTGGAGGGGCTGTCTTCACATCCGTAAGCGGTGGTGGGGGTCTGTAAAGGGCGGTTCTGAGTCGTCCATGGGCAGCACCAGGCGCGTGCCCCTCATCACCAGCTCGTGATCTCCGTACGCCAGCTCTCTGTCCAAGTCGTCGGAGGTGGCGGCGCCGGCAAAGGCCGACCCGCCGCTCATGTGGGCTCCTGTGGCGTCCGTGCTGACGGTGATGTCACCGTAGGTCAGGTTCATGTCGCCGTCTGTTAGGATGAGGTCAGAGTCGTCATCCTTCAGCTGGCACTCGTTCTGAGGAGAGGGAAGACGGATGATGTCAGATAATCACAAAGAAGCCTGAGAAAATGTTCTAACATTGCTCAGCGCTTATTTTGTTTCCTCCTCTGCCCGCCAAAATAAAACCTGAACTTTCAAGCGGAATCTCAGCTCTTTATGAATCACTGAAATCACTCCCTTTCATCTGTTAGTACAGGACAGAAATAGCTTCAGCGTCTGACCTCATAGGCCTGAGGGCTGGTGAGGAAGCGGGCGAGGGGGCCGCAGCAGGGAGGCAGCGTGGCCGTGAGAGGGGGGCCGCTGTGAGTCAGGATGGGCTTCAGGTAGCTGAGGAGGAGGCTCGAGTCAAGGATGCATTACAGGGAAAAATAGCTGGACAATGTGATTAATGAATGTGAACTAATGGGATTAAAAAAAGGCCTCTTGTTCGAGTCAAAAGGTCAAAATGATCAAACTTAAAGTAATTGAGGAAGTGATTTACTCATCCCACACGGCCGATAACAGAGACGATTCTTCTACACACAGTGCTCCCTCTGCTGTCTGACACTCAGAGTAGCAGGTCAACTCGGAAATTCTGGTAGCTACAACTTTCCTTTATCCTTCACAAAGGTTTTGTAGTGTTTGCACTGTATTATTATCATGTTATTAACACATTTTCTGATGTGTTTTTTCCCTGACACTCATGATAAAAGGATACTTGTGGTCGAAGTTGTACCAAATCCTGAAAAGCCAGGCACTTTCCTGTTTGGTGCTTCTTCTCTCTGAGCCTTCAGCGATGCTAATCTGTAACAAACACAGAAAAAACAGTTTGGGTTGTTTAGTTACACTCATTGTAAACCAGTCGGGTGATAGTAATCAGTATTTCACAAGGTGCAAACTTACAGAGTTGTCTTGATCGGAGTCCACCCCCACTCTGTTAAACAGGAAAACAAAGATATGTAGATCAGCTGCAGTTGTGAAGCGTGTTTTGCAAGTTCCTCAGCAGCAAAGATCAACAAAAAGATGAGCTAACTGTTTGTTCAAACCGTCAAGCATTCACCAGAGCCTGAGGTTACACTGAGTGATTCTTTGAGTTTCAAAGGCCAGATTTAAAATGAAGTCAGGACAGGAAAAATATATAAAATGCTAACTGCAGTTCCGGTTGGATCCAGGTATGGATTTTAGCAGGGGAAGGAGAGGTGAGGTGTACCGTATGCGCTGGAAGGAGAGCATCTGCGTGGTGCCTCCCCCACAGATCCAAACAGTGAAGAAGACCACGAGCAGAGTGGTGGAGAACATCATCTGACGGGCGTATGTCGCTGTGTCCCTGATTGACAGGGCAAAGGTCATGGCGCCTCGCAGACCTGAGGAGCACCAAATGAGAAAGTTATACACAAAGAAGTAAGCAAGAGTCTTTGTAAGGTATCAGGTGATCTTTGTTCACAAGCGTGAGTTGGTTGTCTTTTAAAGGTCCTCTTCTATGGGGGATTAAAACTACTAAAAGTCTGTTTATTAACATGATACATTTATAAGCTTATTTTAATGAAAGTAATCCCTAAAGGCCATAATATGACCAAGATCTATGACTATGTCCCGCATCAACGCCGAAGTTAGGGGCATTGTTCCACTTTAATGTCGATGTTCACTGCTTAAGTCTTGAAACTCCTCATGGACCAGTTTACAAAGTTCATAACGGGGATTCTAAAACAATAAATCTGAAGTCTTAAAAACCTGTTCACCACTAACCTGCAAACATCATCATGTGCTGGAAGTTTGATCTGATCTTGTTACGTCGCCCCAGATTAAGCAGGAATGAGAGCGGGTAGATGTTAGCCGCTCTTCCCAGGAACACTGCCAGCTGGGTGGGAAAGAGGTTAAGGAGAGCATAACAAAAACAGACAGATGTGTGCAGTCTCCTCACTCTGTGCCAAGCTTATTTACTGCACCTTTAAATCGATCACCACTGTAGGAATTTATTCTGGCAGTTCCATATTCCTACATTGATGCTAACATGTAAGTGAGAATAGCTACTGTTGTGGTCCAGCAGAGGTATGCGTGCACCAGGAAGTTTCATGGGCAAAAGATACAAAAGCTCCAACGATGAACATGGGATTGAAGACGTGGTTCTGGAAGGTGAAGAGGGTCAGGCCCATGTAGGAGAAAATGAAGTTCTCTGCCAGGAAATTTAGCAGCTCGAACAGCTGCAACACAAGAAAACAACATCAACTGCATAAGAAAACAGCAACCTCAGAGGATGTGCAGCTAAATGAAGAAAAAGAAGCTAACACTGTAAATCAATTCTAATAAAACATTTGTAGCTTTAGCTGTTCAACAGGTCACTGTCTAAACAACCTTTTGTTTTTCTCTTAAAATAAAAAAGGTACAATCACAACCTCAATATTTGAACTGAAGTGAAGCATGTGTGCGTTAGGTGTGCAGGTCTGACCTGTTTGGTCCTGTCCTGGGACTCAGGAGACAGGTTGTTGAAGGTGTAGTGGGCCTGAGTGATTCCACAGAACAGCACAGCGACCACACCTGCAACACACCGAGAGGGACAGGGATGCAGGAAGAGAAGAGTTATAAGATCAATCAGATACCAAAAACAATCCTCACAGTACACCTAATTAATGCATACTCCAAGAGATTACTCAAGGGAACTTCTGCAGTGTGAATACTGGTCAACATGCACATTAGAGGCATGTTTAAATGCGTGAATGTGCAGTGTTTATGTGCGTGTAAGTGTGCGCGTGTTACCTGTGAAGCCACAGGCCTCAGCCAGCAGGAATGTGCTCCACGACATGAGGAAGAACAGAGCCGTCTCCAGCAGCTGGAAATCCCTCAGCTTAGTGAACTTCGTCACGTACAGACAGCAGTCAAGGACTTTAACAAGCTGCAAAATGAATTCATTTTAAACTTTTATCTATTACTGAGTCATAACTGAGTACAAAAATGTGCACTCTGGTGATGTTGTTTCATTTGTTACATAAAGTGATGTGTTTCAAGGGTAGTGTGGAACTGACTGTGGAGCCATTCTGAATGCAAAACACCGGGACGTGTCAAGTAAAATGTGTTGTCCTAAAGTTTCACTTCCTGCCTTTTTTAACTCGTCTCAACTTCTTTTCTTTTTCACAAACTCAAGGTTGTACCACTCTCTCTTAATTAATTCCTCAAGGTGCTCTCGTTAATGTAATTCTATAAAACCTCATTTATCAAACAGCGACACTTTATATTACTCACAACTCGGTGAATAATTCAGACTTAGTTTCACAGTGAACTGTACGCTTTGTAAACAAATGAATTATTAAAAAGCCAGAAAAGATATGAGAGCAGTGACGACTCCGGTGGCCACTCCCAGAGCGAAGGAGCCGCTGAAAACCCCCAGGAAAATCCCGAAAGACTTCAGCATGGCCATCCCCTCAAAGGTGTGGCTGTTGTCTCCTTGTGGCTGGTACGCGACGATAGACCTGAGGTAACACAAAATACAACATTGTATAGCTAATGTTAGAAAATGTTACAGGGTTTGTCTAATACAATATGATGCTTGTACTGTTTACAGTCTTCTTAATGGCATATATTCATCAATAACTGCTATTTCCAACACTATCACAGGTATCAAGGCACAGGACAACATTCCAGGTAGATACAGCGTCTTTCACAGCAAAAACTCAGAGATAAAGAGAGAAGCAGAGTAACACAGAGGTCAGAGGGAGTTGGAAAAAAAAAAAAGAGTGTCAGACTTTAATTGGATAGTTCATAGTTAATACTCCACTAAAGACCCTGTGGTTTGCTTAAATGTCTACTAAAGTGATGCTGCTACATAAAAGTAAGTTGTCAAATCCTGTAAATATACTAAGTGTGTATTTTCAGTAAACTTTACTGTGGTTTTCTTATAATCCAACAATGAAAATATGAGAGAGGGAGGCCTTGTTTTCATCAATCACTGCATTTTAAATACAAAGACAAAATTATGTTCCACTATTAGTGTTATAAAAATGGACTACAGAGCCTTTTACTTCCTCTCAGAAAAACTAGTCCCAAAAAAAGAGTTGCTGTTAAACCCTTCACCAGCGAGTCTGCACCTATGCCGACTTACTGACCAGGTGCAACGCTTCGTTATGTTCGTCATGACATGAGAGACGTAAATTAAAGTTCCGTGTTATCACCCGTACAAACGAGTTCAGGATCTAATAAACCGCTTTCTTGTCTAGTGAAAAGTTTAAAGTGTTTTGTATTAACAGGGACGGCTGTAAAAACTCAGCAGGTCATTAACATGAGTTTGAAAATTTATTTAGGCAACAGATAAGAAAAGCCACCAAGGAAGCTCGGGATGAAATTTACTTTCCTCATGATGTGGAGAGTGATTTTAATGACTCTGCCACACTCATATTTACATCACTTTTGTTATTTGTGTGACCTGAAACCATGGTTACACACATTTCAAGCCTCTGCCGGAGTGAGGGGAGTTCGTCTCAAAGCTCGGAGCTGTATTTAAACCCTTCACCTAAACGAAGGGTGCTCTGTTCAGCTGTGAGTGTGACATCAAATGGAGTTCACTCCGCGACAGAGTGAGAGTGGGAAGTGTCTGTTTTGGGAAAGGCGCCCTATCTTAGAGATCCCCATTTTGTTGCCTTTGGCAGCACCTATGGCGATAAGGGGTAATTTACAGGTGTGTTACTGGACCTCATCTGACCTCACATCCCAGAGATCTAAACATTGTTGCCTGTGCAATCTCGGATCCCATCGGCTATAGTCTGAGACGATATAGCCTCTGGGGACACCGGTGAGCGTGCCAGGCGATAATCGGCTTCCCATCAAGACTTCCTTTTCCGGGTGCTGCACTGTTACAGAAAGAGAAACTGTTTTCTTGTGATTTACTTTAACCAACATTTCAACATCATGATGCAGATTTGTAAGAAGTACAAATTCAAGCTTTGTCAGGCCTGTCCTCAAGAGGATAAGAAAACTAGAGCGGAGGTCTGATCGATCTGATGCATCCGAAGAAGTCGGGAAATCTGAACGGCATTCGTGACACAGCGTCAAGGGAATTCAGCTCAAGTAAAAGTTTAGATCTAGAACAGATTGTTAGCTGAACTTACATGCAGATGTCTGTTTATAGAGATTAATAAGAAGCCAAATCGTCGTCAGATGACGCTGATGGGAGCCGGGATTACGTTCCACCAACTTTTGCTCTCCACAGAGACTGTTTTTTTTCTGCATACGCCGCAGCCTGCTGATACGTGATTGGTCAATATTACTCGGACTACAAGCGTAGTTCAAACAGAACACCCCGGAAATCAACGTCCCTCTAAATAAAGATTATTGCCTGTGTGATGTCAGACAGTTGTCACTTCAGTCATATCAACAATAAAATCCCTGTTCACCTATGAAACAACTTATGCTAGGTGATGAAAAACTCATCACTAACTGTACACTGTTTGAGATTTTGTGAGCTGAGTTGACACCTAGTTAGTTAGTCTGTACAACAGCAAGTTACATTAAGTTTCATTAACTTACACAGACTTAAACTTCACAGACATTTATATCACTGAACTCAAACCCACCATGAAGTGCAATATTTTTCATGAAAGAAGATATTTGTCAGTACATCAACATTATGTTGCCTTGTAGTTAAGTATAAACACAGAACATCCCAAATAAAGTCAGACTTGAAAGAACAGGACAGCACGTCTCAGCAACAGCTTTTGAAATAAAGTCAAGGATTTTATCGCAGCAGAAATATTGTAAATTTAGCAGGTTAGTGTCAGTGATTAAAAGCAATTATATATTTTTTTAAACCTAATTTAATTTGCTGAGGTTCTTTTGCGATAAAATAAGAAAGTGATAGATTCACCCTCTTTATTCAGAGCCCAAAACACCCACAACACAAATCACCAGGCCTTTCTTCTACAAGCTTTCCTGCCCCCTCCTCTGCTCCTGTACGTACAGTTTCCTCTAAGATAACAGAGCTGGGCTCTAAGCTGACTCACAACATCAAAAATGTTTTCCTAAAAAATGACAAATGAATAAATAATGAAACGCATCTTTAGTAGAAAAAGCCAGAGTGGAAAAACAAATGGCTGGTGATTTGTAATGTCTGTCCCAGATCACTGCAAAGGCACACAATGCCACGCTCTACTTAGTACACCCGCTCAATGGGCTGCTCAGGGTCCCTCCGCAGGGCCCGGCCTCTCCGCTGTGCCGGCTATTATAATTTACAATTCTGTGGAAGTAATAACAGCATCATGTAGAGGAGGAGAGAAGCTGAGCGTTAGGTTAAGGACCACCTCTTGTTTGGCACGGGCGTTAATGAGGATTTGGTTAGCTGAAAGGTCACAGGTTGATCGATACAAAACACATGACGTGCTCATTCACAGCTTCTCTGCAAAAAGCAGCAACTTAGCTGCTGTGTGCACATACAACACAGACTGAAACAGATGCAGACTCATGAGCTCAGCTACTTACGAGGACAAAACGACGGCCACCGCGTCGTTTAGCACGCTCTCTCCAAACAGCAGAGCATACAGATCCACGTCTACCTGCAGCTCATTGAAAATCGCCAGGACTGTCACTGTGAACAAAGAGAAGAACATGATTTATTCATGTTAGTCACACGGCAAGATGGAAGCACATTTAGAAGCTGTGTTTAACCCTATTACCATGAACTAATACAGTGAAGCATCTGTTAAAAAATATAGCTTTCTGTCAAGTAGAAAAAACAAACAATACAAGTATTTAGTGGCGTGGTTGTGGCTCAGAGATAAAGTGGGTCGTCTTGTAATCGTAAGGTTGCCGGTTCGATCCCCGGCTCCAAAAGTTCACATATTGAAGTGTCCTTGCGCAAAATACCACACCCCTAATTGCACCCGAATTCATAGCCACCAGTGTAAGAATGTGTGTATTAGATTAGTTCCCTTTGCGTAGCAGCCTCTGCCATGAGTGTATCAATGTTTGTTCAAGCATGAATGCTGATATGTTTTGTAAAGGCGCTTTGAGGGGTTCAAAGTCTAGAAAAGAACTACATAAGTGCAACTGAGAGATATTATAAATAAAATCAATGTTATATGAAAGGAAATTCTAAGAACAACTGAACTCCTAACTACTTATCAAATATTGTTGTGTTTTCAGTAAAACCTCCCCGACTTGCTCCACAAGTTTTTCCACTTTTTCCCAGCTGTTGATCGCATCTCCGTCTCAGTTGTGAGAAACATTTTGTCCATCCAAGAAGTTAGCGATTATAGCTGACATAATCTTGGATCCCATTGGCTATAGTCTGACGATGATATAGGGACAACGGTGAACTTGTCGGGCGTGTAGCCAGCAGTTAGCGATAAACGACTTCCAGTCAAGACTTCCTTTTTACACGTGCTGCATTGTTTACAGAAAAAGGAACCGTTTTTCTTGTGATTGACTTTAATTAACGGGACTTACCTTTGCCGAAATTTCAATATCATGATGCAGATTTGATAAAAGTAAAAATGAAGCTTTGTCAGGTCTGTCCTCAAGAGGAGAAGAAAACTACTTTTAAAATGCTCGTTGCTTGCATGCAGGACGGATTGATCATTTCTTTTTTATTTCTTTTTTTTTTAAATACTTTTTTTTAGATTATCTTTTTGGCCTTTAGCTTTATTTATAGGACAGCTGAAGATAGACAGGAAATGTTGGGAGTAGAGAGTGGGGGATGACATGCACCAAATGATCGGCAGACCGGGAGTCGAAACTGCGATCAGTGCAACGAGGACTGTAGCCTCTGTACACGGGGCGCCTGCTCTACCAACTGAGCTAAACAGAGCCCCGGATTGATAATTTCCGATGCATTCGAGGAAGTCAGGAAATCCGAACGACTTTTGTGACACCGCGCCAGGAACCTGAACTTGCTGCAGATGTCTGTTTATAGAGATTAATAAGAAGCTAAATTGTCATCAGATCATGTCGATGGGAGCCAGGATGTCATTACGGCGCATTACATTCAGCCTGCTTTTGATCTCTGTAGCCTGCTGATACGTGATTGGTCAATATTACTCAAGCATACCACAAACGAAAACCAAACGAACACCTTCCATCACTAAAACCCACGTCCCTGTAGAAACTGTAAATAGACACTATAGCTGACATGATGGCATTTCTGAAGATAGTTATTTTGTCATTTTTCCTGTGCGAAGAAGTAGATAGATTAAGTAGCAGATGACTCCATTTATTGTAAGTCTAATGTAAGCAATCATCACAAATCCTTCGTCTTCTGATGAACTGCTCGTCCCTGTGTTCCGTTTATGGGAACATGCAGTTCAAGATTCAAGCGATCCTTTGGATAAAAGTGACTCCAGCTTGTAATTAGTGTGAGCTGAGAAGCCGGAAAAACTTTGATCACTTTAGAAAATACACACAGCACGTACCAGGGTCTGTGGCAGAGACGATGGCTCCGAAGAACAGACAGTCAGTGAAGAAGAAGTCTCCATTCAGCTGTCCCACCTGCTTCATTAGCGTCACACAGCCGTACATCAGCAACCTGACGGGGGAACAACAGCTGGTTTTTGCATATCGTCATAAATAACACTGACTTTGATCCTATTTCAGACACTTTAACAGCACAATGACAGACACATAATGATACAGCTATGACATACAGTGTTTTTGTGCATACAACGGTCAAATTAATCTTCTTACCCGATAATGAAACAGGAAAAAACTGTTCCCAGAAAGGCATAAGCCAGGATGGATCCCATGTTACGGAAAAAGTGCCTCTAAGATGAGAAGGAAAACATGGATTTGAGTATTTCATATGAAAGCATTAGTAAAAAGTGTTCTTAAAATCTATACTACTTTACCCTTTTCAAGCTGTAGCCAGCATGGAAGATGATCGGAGGCAGGAGAATATTGAAGAACACTTCAGGGTCAAAGGTCACCTGAGTCACACACAACAAACATGATGATATTACAGCTCTGACTCACTGGATTTAGAAATAAGAGCACAGTTGTTTTCATGGATTTATTCTACTTCCAGGCTGTTGCACTATTGAATTAATTAATGAATTATTGAATCATAAGTGACACATCTGGGACAGCGTGAAGTAGCTTCCAGGAGAATCAACAAAAAGTTGTAATAACAGGAAATTACAAGATGTGAAATGGGGACAGCTGGTGAGCACAGGCAGCGCTAAACACATAACCGGTGTTTAAGATGTAAATCTAAATCAGTGCTGTTCTAAAAGTGTGTGATGAGGAAATTCATAATAGAAGACCAAAAACCACAGCGTCTGTAGCTTTTTGTTTACATATTGCATGTGTTCTGAAGAATGCAGCGTGTCATTTTAGGGCTTATTAGTCACAGATGTCAGAAATGCAAACCAGAACATGACCTCAGCAAAAATACTCACGCTCCTAAATGCCCAAGTGGCCCTCAGGCTAAAAGAGCTTCTGTGTCATTCACACATTTTTCTGCAACATCTTTATGTGTACATCTCACAGACAGCAGCTTCATTATCGACCTTTTTCTACCTGAAGTATTGAGCCTTCGTCCATTTCTTGAACACTTTTTGTAAAGGTTTTTTATGTGTTTCGGGGACCCATGAGAAAAGAATTCTGGGAATTATAAAAATTAAGGAAAATTATAACAGACGAATTATAATTCAAAAGAAAGTAGGCTTAGGGCCCGATCAGACAGAACGCGTTTCAGCAGCAGGGGGCGGCTTTTTCTAGTTGTTTTCAATGAGAGGGACGCTTTTTGCACGCTGCTTTTGCGTTGCAGAGTCTCACAGTTTTCTGCTCTGTGCGCCCCGCAATTTTTGAGGCGCGCCATCTGTCAGTTTACAAAATAGCGGTATTGACAGCTAATGATTCAGTGGTTGCCTTAACAACAGAAAAAAATAGGCATAGCGAGCTGCAAGCCGTAGGCTTCAACAGAAAGTGTAGAAAGGCAGTGCAGTGCGGCTCGTGTTTCACAGCCTGCGAAACGCGCTCTGTCTGACCGAACCCTTAAGCCTGAACATACTGTATACTGCTGCATTATTCTGATCGGACCTGATCTTATATTTTAATACACTGAATATATTGAATGTGTTATTCTATTATCTGTAAAATGTTGGCAGTAAAACATTTTGAGCCCCAGGTAAAGCCTTTAAACAGCTTGTTCTGTCTGCAAAACAGTCCAAAAATAGATTCAGTAAACTTTTGCAAAAAAAAAAACTGTTGTAAAAAAGCTCTCTAATAATTTTCTGTTGATTATTCATTAAGTAATTGATTCAGCTCTATAGGATTCACTTTAATAAACTGTATAAAAAACATTAAACATGTGGAAAGATACACAGAAACTTCACAATACATTTACAAAAAGTCATCATTGGTGGCGTGTAACAACTTCTTGTGGTCAGACATTTGTAATCAAATAATAATGATACTATAATGATGGCCCGTACCTTTCGCAGCATCTCATTATCCTGCACGTCGTTCACCTCGTTGGCACCGATCTCTCCTTTCAGAGTGTACTCGTAGAACTTCCCGCTGAAGTTGACCAGCAGTGTGGCGGGGCTGGCGTTAACGTGGCAGCTCAGTGTGACGTTGCTGATGTCCCGAGGTACATGGATGCCGTAACGCAAGACCACGCCAACAAGTAAGCCTGGGAAATACAGAGAGACACACGGGATGCAGATGGGAGAGTTGAACATGTCAGATCAAATCAATGAAGAGATATAATATTTGATGTACAATAGCAAAAAAAAATGGTTCAATATGACTGTTCTGAGGAGAGAAGGGAGGATGGAGAAAAATTCAAATGAGCCTCACAGAGCAAAAGCAGTAAAAGGCATTAAATCAGCTGCTGTCTAGAATTAAGGGCTGATTTTGCCCATTCAGATACGGACCACACAAATGAGGAATAGATAAAGGAGTCTTTAACTGCCTACTTATCAGAAAGATAACATGGTAGATGACACCCTGATAGGAGAAACAAAAGTAACTAGGAGAGTGTAGGAGTCAATGAATCACAGTGGACGGCCACTCCTTGTAAAAAGTGCTTTAACTTTTTCATATCAGACATTTTGACTCATCAAGCAGGAGGCTCTGTTAATAATAGCTCTGTTCTGTACAGTACTATAATATGACAAGCTAGCAAGCAAAATACATGGATGCTGGATCTGAAACATTTAAATAGAAAAAGGGCTTTTGGTAGGACTATAGGTGTACTGGTGCTTTAGCAGGTCAAGTTTAAATCCTGATTGTACAACAACGTAACAAACTTCCTATCCATCAAAAAGGAGTTTCACTCTGGAGACTTCTTTATATAAACTAAGACACATGTAGTTTAGTTCTCTGCTCTCCTGGTTAAATGTCGGGCACCTCCAAAGATGCATAAATTTGAGGGGTAGTGAGATAATTAAAGAAGTAAAAACAAAGCTTGTGTTTTGCTGTGTGATGGCCTTCATGCTTTAGCAGGGCCAGCTTTGTGTTTCCTTGTTTCTGGTTCTTTCTGTGTTGCAGGTTCCTGCGAGTACCTGTGCCAGTCTCCCTAGGTGCATTTATGCCCTGGCCTTCCCCGCGTGTGGTTCTCTCTCTATCATCGTCACTTTCCATGCTTCGGACACCATGCTATTGCTTGGTTGGCTTCTGTCGTCTTTGTAGTGTTACACACATCACTATCAGCAGACACCCTTATAACACTGATTAACACACCCCATAACATGTGTAATTAACTGTAAGTTCGTACTTTTGTAATAAACATTTACATAGTTAAGTTAAAACAACTGTGTATTTCCTCCTTTTGTCATGGCTCAAGAGCCCAGGCATGACAGCTGTTATTTTTTAAACACTGAATACATTGGAATTGTACTGTATTTCTTTGACACCTTTAAGTTGTCCCCCACTAGACAAAAAAAGCATAAAGGGCTCATTTGACTCCAGTTGTCATTAGAGGAGGGGTGAAAAGTGCGCTATTTGTCTCTGAAATGTAGATTACTAGAGTACATACATTACAAGAGTAAATGTACTTAGTTACTTTCCAGTTCAGAGAGCTGAGTTTGTCAGATCAGATGTCTGAAAATAGGAGGGAACAGTCAGTCACATATGTCACAGTCTGCTACAAAACCACATCCATTTTCAAGCACATTCATTCTTAGTGAAGTGAAAGTGTAGAGAAGTGAAATTTTGAGCTGGGTTTTTCAAGCCACTGTAGTTTTCTCTGGGGCCCTAAAAAGCTCAGCTGCTTAGATGTTATTTTTAACACCGAGCAGTGTGTAGAAAATGTGCTTTTTTTTACTGCTGTAACTAAGCTTATTAACTTACAACATCCACCTTGAATACGTGTGTTGCCTACTTGTACTAAAATGCGCTACAGCTTAGTAACTACACTGTCCTTGGAAGACTGACGCTTGCTTTTGACATATAATCATTCAAATCTAATCGTGAGTACAAAATGATGGTCATTAAACTGATGACGTCTCTCTGTCACGCTGGAGCATCTCACCATAAATCATCGCCAGTCCAGTCTCGTGCAGAAACCTGAACCGCCGGTGTTTGAACAACCAGATGGTCAGGATGGTGAGGGTGAGGAGCATGATGAAGATGAGCAGGTCCGCACTGTCCTGCCTGTGGCTCTCCTCAGCCTTTTTCTCCGTAACGATGTTCTCCATGGCACTGTCCTCCTCCTGAGGTGATAATGCTCCGCAAACACAGATGCTCACAGAGAGGCTCACTAGCACGAGCAGCCACAGCGTCCTCGTCGCCCTCCAGGCACTGTTGACAGTCACTTTAAACACCATTGTGCCTTTTAAACGTCCAAATGCTGTTATGTCGTCGCAAAAAGCAGCAAACTTTGTGCAAATATAATTCTGGGGGGAAAGAGAGCAGAGAGACGACAGCAACAGAGGAATCGATTCCGGCCCGGAAGTGAAAACTATTTTTTTTAAGAAAGTGCACAATGTTTACTTCGATGTAAAAGCACAGTGGAAATATGTTTCTGGTTTAAATGAATCTTAACCAATGAATCAAAGCCTAACGCATAGTGTATGATTGATATTACTTGTAGATGAACAGGAATATAGATTTGTTCGGTTTGCATTTGATATTTCTATAGATGATTATACAAGTTCTAACTTAAGACTCTTATTATGAAATCCCCACTTTTCATCATTCTCAACAGGAAGTGAGATGGAAACTAGATTATTTCTGATATATTTCGTTATATATTGACCAGAATTTTTCTTACATTAAAGTTTAAAGATTGTACATTAAGTAATATATGACTTGTATAAATATCTCTAATTTGCCCATGGTGTTTTCTGATAAACCTCCTGTACTAAATCCACAGCATATAAAACAACTTAATAATACAATTTTAATTTTGCTTATTAGGCAATATTTGGATATGACTTTTTAAGATATTTTTTCGAAACTCGTCAGTCTAAAGTCTCGCGATACAAAATAGATGATGGAAACTCATGTATCATTCGCGGGTGTCGGAATTTTTAAAAAATCTAATCTGCTTGCAAAAACGACTGTACCGGTAAATGTGTTAGTTGGGCTAATTAGGTCTGTTTATTATCCTCTCGGAAATTCATTTTGTTACTATGGCAATTGCCAATAAAAATAACAACAGACGGCACAACTGTAGTGCTCCACAGTATCAAATAGCATAGTGCCAAACAACATTATCGCCAACAATCCAAAACTAAATTACAGAAAAATTCACTATCATATCGCGATGATTTGTTCAACATAGTTATACTGGAAAGTATTAACACGTAGTGCAAGAGCGGCACCCTGTACCTTCGTCAAGGATGCTTCATGAAAGGTGTAAGTAAATATTAGAAAATTCCGATGAGGACCTGAATGTAGCACGAGTCTGCACAAGCGGCGTTTGCTTTTATGCTTTGGGTCAGGGGTGTGTTAGCTTCGTGTAGATAAGCTGTTGATTTGTTAAACCTAAATCATATTTGTTAATCACGCTTCTTGGATGTTATTTCATCGTTCAAGCGCTGTCTAGACACATAGACGAAGATGACGTCGAAACAGAAAGGTACGTTAAAACCTATGCCATTAATTTAGTCTAGTGTTACTGCTAAGCTAACGGTGGCTAGCCTTCGCTGTTGTAAACATACCGCCTGTGCTAATGCATTTTGTTAATAAGGTAATTTATCAGAAAAGTAATATCAGGCCACAGTAACAATAGTTTTACAGTTTTCCCAAGTAGAAGTTCGTAGCGGTTTCATCAGGGCTTTTTATTAGAATTTAGTGTTTATAGAATTGTATTATTGTTATCATATATCACTCATGTATTGACAAGAACAATAAACACACGGTACCAAAGCAGCATTCAAATATTGCACACTTACAAGAAATACAAGAAGGAAAAATGTAGATAGATAGATGGATAGATCAGACTATATAGCTGCATAAGTCCAACATTACTGTGTGTTTCTAGTGTGTTGTAATTTCATAAATTCATAGAAGCACAAGAAAGTTTGTTCATGTTTATGTTGTGATTCCAGCAGGGAAGGTCGGCTCCAAGAATAAGGAGGATGCTCCTTATGAGTTGGAGAGCCAGTTTGTCCTGAGACTTCCTTCGGTGAGACTGTTGTACACACTAATTTGTTCTATAAAATACTACACGACTTCTGCTTATAATGGACGTGGATTCATGTAATTTTTCTTTACAGGAGTACGCCTCCACAGTAAGAAGGATTGCCCAGTCTAGCAGTATGAACATGAAAGACAGACTCACCATCGAGTTGCACCGTAAGCTTTTTTTATTAGTTGTTTTTATTTAGCTTTCACGTGTCTCAACGTCACGTGTGTGACATCACTGTTTAAACACTAATTTTATTCATTTGCCACATTGAAGCTGTCCATTTATCCATTTGAAATCCAGTCCAGAATTTTTCTGACTCTTGAAACGTAAATATTTCTACAGTTAAACTAAAATTTGAGTCTTTGTAGTTTATTTGGGGTGCAGTTAATATATAGTCATCCTGACGCTTCTGACCTATTTCAATTCACAAACATTTGAATGGTTAAAATTCTTCCATTTGCAAATATCTGGCAAATTTGGCCTGATTTTTATCTGCTGTTTGGTTGGAAGCTCAATTGTTAATTTGGAAGCTCAAGTGTCATTTGCTTTATTACCAATAAAGTCATTTCAAATCTATGTAGAGTCTTAATAGCAGTGGCTCTCTTTGTCTTACATACATTATCTCATTGTCATCAGTCATGTTGTCCCTCTATTTTGTAGCTGATGGTCGTCATGGCATAGTTAGAGTAGACCGCGTCCCTTTGGCCTGCAAGCTGGTGGATCTGCCCTGTATGATTGAGTCTCTGAAAACGGTGGACAAAAAGACATTTTACAAGACTGCTGATGTCTGTCAGGTAAACCACTGCACTCGCTTTACATTCAGTTTATTACCTTCATCTGATACAGTTTTTGTTGTTCAGGTTAAGAATGAAACATCGACTAAAAAGTACATTGCACATATTTTTACATTACAGTTATGAAAGTAGGATTTTGTCCCAGCTTTTCTTAGAGTGCAGAGTAATTTAAGATTCATGTTTCCATCACTGGGTTAGATGCTGGTGTGTACACTAGATGGAGACCTTTACCCTCCTTTAGAGGAGCCAACTGGCACCGACCCTAAGAGCAAGAAGAAGGACAAAGACAAGGACAAGAAATTCGTTTGGAACCACGGCAGTAAGTAGACAGAAATCTACACACCACAGCTTTCTGGGCTGTTAGAGATGAAAACTTGGCAAATCAGCAATTCAGGACGCATAATTTGCCCTCCAAAGCTGATTGAAGCATTTTGACTCCACTAATCCTGTTGCTGTGGTCTCCAGTTACCTGCCCTCTGAAGAACACGCGCAAGAGAAGATTCCGGAAGACTGCCAAAAAGAAGGTTTGACATCTCTTGTCCCCCTTAGCGTGCACTCCCCTCACCCTTTCCCCACCCGTCTCTTTAGCATCCCATCTCATGATCCATCTCATTTCCAGGCTCACTTCCAACAAGACATTTACATTTTATAAATCAGGAACTGGTGAAAGTGAAAACTAAGATTTACATATAAATAAAGCCTTTCCATCTTAGTTTGCCCCAAAGGCACGCAAAAAAAACGCAATTTCACTTTTGCTTTGATCAAAGTGAAGGCGAGTGTGCTCGAGCACTACACGTCGACTCTGTCTTCGGAATAAATCTTCCTGAAGACGCCGGGCCGAGCCATATTGATTTGGCCCCCTTCTGTTTTTAATCGCTAATGTGCTTCCTGGCAGGCGGCCAGCTGCTACCTTTGTGCGTGTGTGGAGGGATGCTGCTAACGCTACATGTAACCCAATCTCTTTCTCTCTCTCACAGTACATTGAATCTCCTGATGTGGAAAAGGAAGTGAAGAGATTGCTGAGCACAGACGCGGAGGCTGTCAGTGTCCGTATCCTTTTTAGCCTCCTGGGACTTTTCTGCTGCTTCTATTTTGCAGCCTAAAAATGCGAACAGACCAGTTGTGTTACCAAGCAAAACAACACTAGCTGTATCTTTAGCTTTCCGGCTTTCTTAGGACAGACATAGCCTCACTCCAGTCTAACATCCAAAATAGATTTATCCAAGGTCCACCAGGAGTCCTGACTTCCTTCTGGCTCACCTGACTTGACTCCGTCCGATGCCTTTGTGAGAGAGATGCACTTTGCAGAGAGGCTATTAGCGCTCTAATGAAACTCTAAACTTGCCTGACAGAATAAGAGCACAGCAGGGCCGCTTTGAGTGGCTGCATGCTGTGTGTTAATTTAGATAGACTGTTCATTATCATTGCTTAGTTGGTCACAGTGAAGCTACATTCTAATTATAGTTTCAGCGTTTGCATGCAGCAGCAGACATGTGCATGACACTGTAATGGAGGAAGCTCCTGTGGAGCATCATGTGGATTTCACCCTTCATGTTGACTTCTAAGAAGAGTTTATGGAAAGTGAGAAATCATAGATCATGATCTTATAAAGTCAGGCTCCTGAGGGTGGAAATGACTGTACAGAGGGAACTTTGACCTTAATCGATGATGTTCAGGATATGAGATCATAGCAGAGGATGAGTCCAAGGATGCTGATCAGCACGGCTCATTGGGAAACCTGGACTCCTCACCTGGCACCTCTGGACACAAGATGGGTCATGGGCCCTCTGGTAAGTCAAATTTGATTAGGTTTCCTTTAAAGTGTAACTGGTTAGTTTTCCAAAATAAAATGTCTACTAGGCCTAAACTACTAGACCTATGTTATATGAGTCTGTTACATGAACCCGGATGTTTTCAACAGTCAATGAATCAACCAAATTGTATTTATATAGCACCAAATCATGACCAAAAAGTCTTAAGACTCTTTGTTATGTTATTTAGAGAGAGACCCAACATGAATCCATCATGAGCACTACTTGGCAACATTTGGAAACAGTGGCAGAAAAACTTCCTTTTAACAGGCAGAAACTTCGAGCAGAACCAGGCTCATGTTGAACAGCCGTCTGCCTCGACTGGATGGGCCGAAAAGCGGGATAGAGGGAGATGCAGGATAGAGACAGGCAGAGGGAGCAACAACAGATAATACAGACTTATGGTTGCAATGTCAATAATAATGGTAGTGTGTAACATGAGCACGCACAGCATAGCAATGATCAAAGGAAATAATGTAGATAATAGTAATTGTAACAACAGTTGAGGTCAACAGGTCTATTATTAGCAGTAGCAACAATAATGATGATAATGAGGAAGGCTGATATTAATAGTTAAAATCCAGAGAAATTGAATTTTTTTTTTAACGGTTTATGCGTTTCATTTGGTCGCCTGTCTTTTAGGGAAACACCAGATGATGCACCATTAGCCCCTAAAACAGTAGCACCATATACACTGTCTGTTCAAGGTGGGATTATTACTTTTTATTATAATTACTATTTAGTTCTATGTAGAACGCACGGAGGCGAATGTTGAGGCGAAGTCGTTCTGCCTCTGAGCCAGCATTGGAGGCAGTAACAGAGGCGAAACAGCGTCAGCGTAAACGACGGAACAGCGCCTTGTGTGTGTATGTGAAACATGCACTTTGTTGCACACGTTCTGCTTCCACAGAACGCTCTGTAAAAACACACACTGGGGCGGCTTTACACCGGCGTTGCTTGGTTCAATGTAAAATGGTAAAGGCAGCATGACGGCGGAGCTTGGTTATGCCGCTGTGGCAGAACCGCAGTGTAAAAAGGGCTATGGAGTGAGGAATGAAGTCGTTAGCTAATGTTTGTTGAAGCTATTTCATTAGACCACAAAGACAAAACATGAAAAACTTAACTCAATGTTACATGAATAAAACTTAAATCATTTTCATGAACATGAACATGGTTTCTGCCAGAGTTATGATGGGGGTTGTTTAACAATGTAGACAACAACTCCCATGATCCCACGCTACTTCATGATGTCATCAATCTACATCTTCTTATAGTTTTGATGAGCAAAACAATAAACAAGGATGCCAGGTACTGCATACTATATCATTAGAATAAGATAATCACAGTGTGGGACATTTACTTTAGTAAAAAAAAGAAAGCGCCCTCTAGAGACAAACAATGTAATTCACACAAGGTTTCTGAACCCTTCTGAAGCTATCTTTGGCGTTTCTCTTGTGGAATTTCTTCTTGTCTTTGTTGGCTGATAAATATATTTATACTGACGCTTATCAAGGCTAATGTATTTGCGAAGCTCTTTGTGTGCAGCTTCTTTTAAGTGCTCAATGCTTTCTTTGATACATTCCTCTTCTCGCCAGCAAAGGCATCCTTCTTCATTTACAACGTGTCACTCTCGATGTTGGTTTGGAATAGAAATAGAGTGCACTCGAGCATTAGTTACTCTTTGGACTTAATTATTCTTGCCTTAAGATTCACCAGTGGACCTTCCTAGCTCTTAGGTGCACAGGGTTATTGTGCTGGAACACTCAGAGACATAAGTGACTAATATTTCTATAAATGTGTTTTATTACAGAGATTTCATGAACAAATGAAAACGACTTTGTTGCTTGCTATGTGAATAAAGTGTTATAGCTGTGAAAGAGAGGCTGTTCACAGCATCATAACAAGCCTGGGTGTCCACATTTTTCACACGTGGTTTGATTCTTACTAGAACACAAGCCTGACATCTTCTGTTCGTCACTGGACTCTTGTTTATGTAACCTTGTCAAACCTCAGAAAGTGTTCTGCCGTCTCACTGTTCCCATCTTCGTGCATCTTCTTAATAACACTAATGTGTTTTCCGCATGGCCAGCCCAGCGCGACGAACTGAGGGAGATCTTCAACGACATCAGCAGCTCCAGCGAGGATGAGGAGGACGAAGGGGACCGTCACGAGGACGAGGACCTGAATATCATGGACACGGAGGATGATCTGGTCCGACAGCTCCAAGACAAACTCAACGAGTCTGATTCGGCACAGCATGAAAGTGACAGGAACAACCAGATAGGTGGGTGGATATAAAACAACACTATAAATCTGTTCTGAAGATCTGCAGAGTGATGGGCATCGGTGATTGTTTGAAAAGCATTTGAAACAATAGCTTAATATAATTATGGATTATATGTTGTGGACGTTAAGATATTGTTTGGCTCATATGTAGAACAAGCTGTTCAGGATTACATTCAGAACATTACTATGAAGCAACAACAGAGTTGCAGCACAGAGTCGTCTTATTACACTGATCACATGACAAGAGGAAGGAGAGTCGACCCAAAAAGACAGTTGCACAGGTTTTTACTCGGGCTGCACGATTATGGCCAAAAAGATATGATCACTATTATTTTGATCAATATTGAGATCTCGATTATTAATCATGATTATTTATAGATTTTAGGCACAACAATCTTTTAATGTACTTTCACATTTAAATAAACAAGGCAACGCTTTTAGTTGCATTTTGTGCTACATTCTGACTCATGAACAAATTATGCATCAAACTAAGACTTAAAATTAGCGTCTTTACCTGAATTTGGTGCATCTTCTAGAGGTCAAATAGAATGCAAATTGCATCCTCATTTCAGTTTGTCTTTGGGAGTTTGGTGGATCGGGTGTCGCTGTTATGGATGTCTGACTTGACGCTGGACAAGGACGGGGGAGAAGCGGCATCATTCCTCTTGGCCTGCTTTTTTCAGGTGGTTGAACAAGATAGTTGTGTTGCTTTGTGGTGCAGACACAGGTTTCAAGCACTCTTTGCATTTTATTTTTTCTTGCCTTTCTTTTGCCCTCAACCCGAAATACCTCCTAACAACTGATGACAAGCCATTGCGTGGGACAGTTGCTTCGGTTTAACGAGCGACTTGCTCTCTTCCTGTTTTGGCGTAACAACAAGCCGTGTTCAAAACACGACTGAGCGATAGTAACCTACATGACACGTTTGCAGACACAACACTTCAAAGACGTAACAGATGAGTCTGTTTTGAGATCATAATGAAAAAGGCATTCACAAGGAAAGCTACATATTCTCTTCCTGTTTTCAAGTGTTTTCATCTGCGTAAAATGTTCTCTTGTAAAATGTTACATGTAATCCGTAACTCCGGTGCTATCAACTGTTTATTAACTGGTGGGTAAACTTCCTCTCCAAGGCATCCCTGTTAACCAATACCCCTTTCCCACCTAAATTTAGCGCGTTGACGCAGGTTTTTCAGACCCGGGAAGACCCACATATAAATGCCAATTGTCTCTTTTCCCATTGCCAGTGGAGTATACTCCTGTCCATCTCTTTTCTGCTGACGTCATAAACGTGCCCAAAACAGGGTTAGTAAACAGTGAAGATGTTACGGTGGTTAGGTCTTTATTGTATCCATTACTCATTCAGTCTGTGTATCAAACTCGGCGGCGACAAATTTGGATGCTCTGATGGGGATGGGTTGAATTAGTAGCTGAGATTACCAGAAGTCGTACAGAGTTACAGACGGAGCATAGCATCGCGCCAGACAGGGGGGGCGGAGATTAGCATGTCGACCCCGGTTTTGTGTTCCCATCAATGCCAATCTGAGCCGAGGCGATAATTACCGGGTCTATTGCAGAGTCATTTTACCCAGGTCTGAATGCCGATTGTAACCTTTCCCACTAAGCAAAAAAGCGGGTGTTAGTGGGTTTTTTGACCAGTGGGAAAGCAGGATGAAGTAATAGCAGCATTAGAGTTATGCAGACTGTTAGGTTATGCTTACCATTTGTTTTACACCTGAGTGAGAATGCCGATTTTTCTCCGCTCATCATCCTGACAGTGTTTCTACAGACTTGTAGACCAGAGTCAGTCCAACATAAAATGAATTCAAGCCCCGCAGGTAGTTTACTCACATGGAAAGCGGAGGTCAAAAACATCCATAGCCAGGCGTCTGAACTTGTAATCAGAGCTGAGTTTTCTAGGTCAGACATCACACACAAACTCAAATGAGTAGCCCTACTTACAGTTAAGTACACATGCTGCCCTCGCCCACTGCGATGCAAACGCTGACAGCTCTCCTCCTCTGCTAACCAACCTGACAGGTGTTGTTGCTCAGCGTTCGGCTCAGACAGCTGTCCGGCCTTGACAGCTCAATGCCTCCTTATCTACATACACAGAGCTGTCAGTCAGCAGCACTAGTGGTCATCTCCAGCGTAGCAACCCAGCAGCGCCTCTCCGGATATGTCGGAGTCTGGCGGTGCGTGTGGCTGGCGGTTCTGCAAAGTTTTATTGAATCATTCTGCTGGGATCGTTGCTGCTTGATATTGCATGTTAGACTGTGTCTGTATCACAGGACTGAGAGTCAGTTGGGAGGAACAGAGGAAGGGAGCAATTGGAGGATAGTTAATGGCAATAAAGCCACAGGTTGTTACAAGGCACGATCACTTTAGCTGGATTTAATGAGAACCCTCTGTGGAGCGCAGGGCAGGCTGATTTAGTTGTGTCTTTTAGTGCTTCGGCCTGCTGGCGCACGTCCTTTTTAAATGGATTTGTTGTTCCCATTAACTGCAATTTGTCAAACCGAAATGGAGGCATCCTCGTGGTTCAGCAAGTTAAGGCGCATATCTTGTTCTCATGGCTTTGTGAGTGTAATGTTGCTCTCAATTATGTCACATCGTAATCTCTCTCTCTGGCTCCTCTGCCTGTGTCCTCCTCGCTGCACAAGAAAGCAGAAGCATAAATAATACTTGTGATTCCATGACAAATTGTAACATGTGCACCTCCTGTTGTTCTCCGCAGTTATGGAGTATCAGGTGCAGATCAACAACGTCAAGGGCAAGCTTCAGGAGACCCGCGCCCGAAAGAAACAGCAGGAGGAGCTCATCATGAAAGTGGAGAACCAGGCCCTCAAAGTGAGCGCACAAACACTTCATCACTGTTGTTCAGAAAGTAGGGCTGCATGTGCAGAAACATGAACAAGAACATGCAGATGAGCTTGGAGGCTGAAGTCTTCATGCAGCAGGAGTTCTCTCAACGGTGAAAAACCAGCTGATTACTCACGGTGTTCGAGGCCATTATCTCGTTTTTGTATATTTAAAGCCTTGAATGTTTCTCCTGTCAGCCCTTTTACTGTATAAGCGTGATTATGCAGGAAAAAAAAAAGGTCATGAAAATTCATCGCTCTGCCAAGTGCTCTTTAGCGGAGCATCTGCAATGAGCGAAACATGAGCAGACGTGGCCCTTTTTACGTTGCTATTTAGAGCTTTCATTTGGTGGCGTTTTGGGACCGTCAAAGCCCCATCTCCAGTCGTTATTATCACAGTCGCAGGGAAAAGGTCAGCTGTCTCTGACTGGCATTCCAAGTGGCCTTTCTGTCAGAGAGGAGATAGGGACATGAGCGGCCCAGGCAGACACACATTTAAAGCCATCACAATTTAATGAGGCTCAGCATGTCGACTCAGAACAAATCTTGTTTGTCTCTCTCCTCGCACAGAACCGCTTCCAAGCTTTGTTGGACGAGATTATTCAGCAGGAGGAGAGAGAGATGGAGCAGGTAAGAACCTTTTCTTGAAAGAGGGGGATCAGTGGTTGCTGCAAGCTTTCTGCAGCTTTCAGCACTTTCTTGAATGAATGTTTTGCTTGCTGTCCTTTTTAAACCAAAGAGTTTTCATGCCTGAAAGTTAAAAGTCAATCATGTGAAATTTAATTTGTCAGCAGCTACCAGTGGCGATAAAACATAGTGACCACCCCCTGTCTGGGGTCGTTGTTTGTATTGACAAATGAGGGCAGTAAATTAATTTGGAAAGACGTGTTAATCATCATCCACTTACCCTCCAATTACACCCTGGGACTTTTGGGATATCAATCATGCCTTCTATTTTCTGCTCCAACAGCTGGACTCCCTGCAGGAGCAGCTGGACTCTCTCATAGAGAAGTGACCACCAGGGGGCAGCATCATGTCATGGTCAGCCACACATTAACAGCCGTGAAGAGGAGGAGGAGAAGAAGAAGAGTTTTTATTAGCTGACTTGCTGTGTCATTCCTTTTAGTTTATTTTCATACATACAGCATACTTGTGTCTGTATTTAAAGTCGCTGTTTTTTGTTAAGTTGACAAAACTTGTTAGTGTTTGTACGATTAAAGTATTCAGTTGACTTCAACAGTGAGTATCGGGTTTGTTCTTAAAGCTAATGATAGGTTGTATTCCATTACCTTCATGTAGAATAAATTACATTAATACACTAAAGTCAAGGAGTTATTGCCTCTGGCTTTACTTCTACACAACCTGGCAGTTTGATGTTAGTCATTAACATCCCTATTAAACACTCAGTGGAGTGGAAGTTGCAGTTTCATTATATGTGACAAAGCCAAAGCCCCTCCCCGTCCAGTGGACCTCCATCAGACCTTAATTCAGAAAACTAATGTGCACCCTAGACTCCAGGGCAAGGGGCAAATAGTTTTTTGATCCCATTTAAATTGTGCCATGAATCAGGTTGATGATTTTTGTCATTTAACAGATAAATTTGCAAGTTGTAGTTTTTCTTAAAACTGTTGATGCCTTGACTAATCACCCAAAATAAAGTGCAATACTTACTGATACCTTGTAGAGGCGATGCTGCATACTAACTCTTGAGAATTTGACTAACTCTCTATTCGAACATTTCAGTGACGTATACTACGCGAGAGAAGAGATGTAGTTCACTGAGCGGTTTCACACAATCTAAATGTTTAATTCAATTATGCTTATTTTTAAAACAGGATATGTTATTTATTTATTTATTTTAAGATCGTTTTTTGGCTTTTGCCTTAATTAAGGATATGATAGCTGTTGATAGACAGGAAACATGGGAAGGAGAAAGTGGGGAATGACATGCACCAAAAGATCGGCAAACCGGGAGTCAAACCTGCTATCAGTGCGACCAGGACTGCAGCCTCTGTACATCGGGCGCCTCCTCTACCAGTTTAACTAAACCAGCGCCCCTTAATAGGAAACTGTTTGTGTTAATAAAAATGGACAAATACTACTCAAATATAAAAAAAGTACCTCACTCTTTCTTTTGAGTAGCGGCGGCCGTGGCTCAGAGGTTGAGTCAGACGTCCTCCAGTCAGAAGGTTGGCGGTCGCTGGACAAGCCATGAGTGTGTGTGGGCAAAAGAAATGAGTGTGATTGTATGTGAAACAGTGAATGTGACATAGTGGAAAGCACCTTGAATAGTCGGAAGACTAGAAAGGTATTACATAAGTACTGTACATTTACTATTTACGATGTTACAATTTCATTTAGCAGACGCTTTTGTCCGAAGCGACGTACATCCGGGAGCATTGGCGCCGATTTATGTTTCTGCCAGCGGGTGCTCACTCTCACTTTATAATATATACTTATATGTACTTTATAGTAACTGTAACTCAACGATTAAAGCTTTAACGCATTCGGGTCAGCCCCAAGCGTCTTCAACGCAATACACGCGTGTGCGTAGTGCGAGAGGGGAGATTGCACAGTGTCGAAGGGCGGAAATGGGTCGCCAAATATACTACGACCATAGGCCGAGATCGGCGCCTATCCGAGAGTTGATACAACGCAAGTCAGTAAGTGCTAACAAACAGCTTATTTAGCATCTTTCTATTTGCATGGAATCGGTGGACTGTTGGCCTCTACATACACTCCCCCCTCACCTGCATGCTGAAGGTGAAAGGTTAAATAGAGTAAATTACACCTCAATGCCATTCTTTGTTTTCACACTACCAGCCAAAACACCTGATGCATCGCTCTGCTAGCTTCTCATAACAGCTAACGGTCCAGTGCGGTAAGCTAGTCCCTCCTGTAAGCACCCCTTAGTTCACCACGAGACACTTTGCGGCTTACCTCGGTGAAGTCGATCGACTGGAGAGGAGCGGCTAGCCGGCGAGTTAGCACACACAGCTCCCAGAGTCAGCAGCCCAGAAGGAAAGTGAAAACTTCTCCCTGATCCGCCAACAAGTAGAGTGCAGCGACTCAAACCGGGGCAGGATTAGACCCGGAGGACACCGGGTCAGATCAGTAGATTTACCCAAGAACAAACAACCAGGGCTTCCCACACTGATAGGCAGGTAGCAACACAAGCACAAAACGAGCAGCGTGAACGAGCAGAGAGCCTATTCATAAATTAATAATTAAAACAGGATTACAACTAAAAAATATAATTTTTATTTCTCTATATTAAAAATAGATTACAATGTTTCTGATGGTGGCACTGGTAACATACACTAGGCACTGAGCGTAATGAATTTAAACTGCTCCAGGTTAATTTACGCTCTTAACAACACATTCAGGTTTTAATCTTTTGGTTTGTGACATAATCCAGTGCTTTCCGTCAAATAAGATCTAAGATGATTCATTGATTAGTTGACTAATTATTATAGCTATTTAAATAATCTATTAAAGTTAAGGTGACTAATTGGAATCCTGGTTTGGACCAAAGACAGCCTATATGGTCTGGACACTGGGGGCCTTTTCCCTGTGGAGTTTGCATGTCCTCTCTGTGCATGCATGGATTCTCCAGGTACTCCAAGTCATTAGGTTCATTTGTGACTCTAGTTCAAATTAAAGAAGTTACTGTCAAAGGTTAAAGGGCAGATGGATCTCTTCTGCGAGATTAAGGCCTCCATTCATGGCTGCACAGCTGCGTCACTAAACCATCATCTACGTCATCAGATTTCTTCCCTTCCAGAATGATCTTAACCCGTTCGAGAGTGATCTGGACCTTTCTCTTCCACCTGATTCCCAGGCCTGGTGGTCATCCCCTCCCCGCCCGCTCCTTCCTGCAGGGATTGTCCCACCAATCACAGGGGTAGGCAAGAGATTAGCTCCTGAGATTAAAGTGTTCACCTCCAAACCCTGCCTAATCCTGCCATCTGTCAGAGAGCAGCTAACCCAGCCAAGACTCTCTCCACTAGGCTAATTAGAGAGCCAGAAGACCTAGAGAGGAGGAAGACATCTCCAAAACACACACAGTTTTCGTTCTGGTACTGCTGAAGGCAGAGCAGCAATGGAGGAAACGTACCTTCTCAACCACCAAGGAGTCAGGAAGAAGATTCTGGCAGGAGGAACGGGACCGCTGCCACACTTTCCACCTGGAGCAAAGGTAGCAAGTCACACTTAACCTGATGACCTGAATAATATGGGATTCACACTGAGTGTAATAGGAAATGGATTTGTGCATAATTGCTATTGTAATGTAATCAATGTTCCACAGAGAAATCGCTATTTTTAGCCATGTGGTGCTCTGCCCACTTCTATTAGATACTCCTGAATAATTCATGAAGTCAGGGAATTTATTCTGAGGCTGGCACTTCCACACAGAGCAAACATTTGGTCAACCAAATTGCAACATGTTTTTTGGCACTGTATCTGTGTCTGTGTTCAGCCACTGATCCGCTGGTCGCAGACTTTTTCCCCTTCCGAGTCAAATCCAGCCATATGGCGCCCGTCCTGGACACTGTGACAAACATTTTCCATGACAATGTCAGCATGAATTTCCATTTACCTGTGTGTTAAGTGTGTGTCTCCCCTCCCGTGTGAGGTGATTCCCACTTGCTCGCACAGTAATCAGACCATTATACACAATCTGTCGAGCTATAAATAGAGGGGTTACAAGGAGCCAATGTAATATCAAAGTCAGTGTGATGGTAAAGGCTTTAAGTCTTTCACATGCACACAAACAGATGGAACACATAATGAAACCAGCAGGTCTGTGTTATAGAAAGAGATATGAAAATATGACACTTGTCAGTACCATTCAACTTTTGAAAATACATAAATTAAGCTTAAAAAAAAGGAATTTTCTGATGTTCTAAATAGTTTTAATACAACAGTTAGTACCGACCAAGTAATCTGATTGGACAAGAGGCAATTCCATGAGTGCTGATATACACACCCTGCAAGAAGGAGCGCTACCACAGGTCCATCATCCCATCTGCAGTCAGACTTTACAACATCAGCATCACTGTCTGATCGCAATACTCTGTAAATCATCCACCAGTTAATACATGGCAGCTACTTTGTTTTTCTATTTATGCATATCTACTCTAACATATTATTTTAGGACAATAACATACAATATACATCCATACCATACAGTTATGTCTGTGCAATTACTTCTCATGTGCAATTGTTATTTATTCTGCAATACTGAATGTCACTTTACTTATCATCAACCGTATAACCATGATACACACCGTGTGTGTTATTGACTTGTTGCAATGTTTTTGTACAAAAACGTAACCATCCACAACAAGTGAAAGGTGTAAATAGTGTATATATTTATTATTAATATTATCAGTGCATTTTATTGTCTTTTTGTCTTGCCCTTTTTCACTTGTCCTTTACTTTACTTAGCTGTTGTAACAAGTGAATTTCCCAATAAAGTCTATGGAATCTTATCTTATCTTATATAGAGAACAACATCACTGGGACTTCTCCCTGTGAATTAACATTACAGCAACATTACGTGTATGTATACATTAATCAAGCTGGTACCTCTGAATCACACAGCAGACTCTTATTTCACTGGTTGATGATAAATTAAAACAGATAAATGTACACGATAACAGCTGATCTGTGGTGACCTGTAGACACAGAGTGCAGGAGAATGTTTGGGTTGCTTGGCAACAAAAGTCCAGTTTCAGTTAAGTTGTGGAGCTAGTTGAGTTGGTGGAGCAAAAAATAATAATATGTTGTTGATTGTTACTTTTTACCACTATTTGTATCACTGTTCTATTAAAGCAATATCACACTCGAGGTCGTGATGTTATGCTGAATATCAGCACAGCTGTGATTATCTGCAGCACTCGACCTGCAGCCCCATGCCAACAACTGATGGACAGCCGTGATGATATCCAGTACATGAGGGACGGATCCAGACTTTATTGACTGGGGTGGCCCAACTGGGGCACTGACTTATGCAGGGGTGGCATGAATTATGTATCCACACACACACGCAAATGAATAGCATTTAATTAACCCTTCCTTCTAAGCTTAATTCTTTAAGGACTCAAACAGAAGATTTGTGATCAGAGTAACAATTAAAGTACTAAAGGAAATGTGCCTCATTGAAATGGAAAGAAAGCAGCCTGTTGCAACACAGCCCAAATAGTCCCGCTCCTGACAAGGCAAATATCCAATCCTCGTTTAGGATTTTGGGGTGGCCAATCAGATTTTAAGGGGGGGCCAGGCAACACCTCAAGATCCGCCCCTGCAGTACATCACTCCCTCTCATGTGATATTGCTTAAATATCCATCCTTTTAGGAATGTATGAATGCTGTTTGTTTTGAGAATGAGAAGGGGAAAATTTTTACATTTACACTAAATATGCGATAGCTATGATTTGGGGAAAACCCACAAATACCATCTCCAGACAGTGAATAAGAGGTATGGTGAAATTAATGCTTGAAATACAGGTGACATCCAAGTAAAAAGATGTATAGAGTAAAGGCCAAAGTAATATATTATGTTATACACCATAATTACATTTATAATGTATTCTTTTTTTGTATACCTTGTTTAGGAGTTACATTCATTATTTACATCCTTCTTACCCTTTCCTGTCTCCTGCTCTCTCCTTCCCTCCAGCTGGTTTTCCATTTCCAGACGCTGCTGGACAACTTTGAACGAACGGTAATTGATGACAGTCGACTGGCTGGCAGGCCGGCTGAGATCTTTGTCGGAAAGATGTTCAAGATGGAAGTCTGGGAGAGCCTGCTGATGTCCATGAGGACTGGAGAGGTGGCTGAGTTCTGGTGTGATGCCGTGGTGAGTTCAACAACTTGAAATAGGTCTTTATAACTAAGGAGAATTGATGTTGATTATGATGCACATGAATCAACCCTTGAAGCCTCCGACATGCCTAGTGTTAAAACACAAAAAGAGCATTCTTTTCAAGCAAATTGTAGTGTTTGTCCTCCGTGGAAAATTGGCCATTTCCCTGTAGGGCTGATTGGCACAGGCTGCCAGCACCAGGGGGTTAGCAAGATTAAGTGCTTCTATGCCTAGTTGCAGACTTGTTGTTTATGTTTTTGTTGATGAGTTCATTTTGCAGCACACAGGCTTATACCCCATCGTTTCCAAGGGAATGAGGCTGATCGCTCAAGGGAAAGACCCTCTCGAGGGCCAGAGACACATGTGCGGCATGGGAAACATGTTTAACTATCACTCCACTGGTTTCCCCGAGCTGGATGAGCTAATGAGAACCCCTCAACCACTTATATTTATCATGGAGTTGTTACAGGTAAGCAGCAGAGGCAGGAAATGTTGTCACACTGAATAGCAAAGAAGAAGACTAAAACGCTCAGCTGTATTCTCTTTTTTCAACACACAGCTTTCTCAGAATGTAGCATCTGTAAACATAGTCTGACAGTAAAAGAGGATACATTACCTTTCATCCAACGCTCTTTAAGAATTGTGACACTCCTACACACTATGCTTTAAAGTCAACTGACAGAAATGACAAAAGAAAATTCCCTCTCTGCCTGAAACATTCTGCTTTGAAATAATATATTATCCAGAACAAGCTTTAAACTCAACAGGGGGTCCGGCAGCTGTAGGAGTAAATTAAAGTCTTTCCCCAGGTTCTGATAGTTTTAGTTTTTCCTCGCTCAAGCTGACAACTCTTCAGCGGTGGAAGAAGTACTCGAATCCTTTAGTGAAAGCAGCAATACCACAATGTAGAAATAAGCAGTTGCAATGAAAGTCCTGCTTTTTAAATTTGACTTTAAAAAGAACAAGTATCACCATCAATATGTAATTAAAGAATCCAGAATTAAAATTTTAATTATGTTTGATGAACCCTTTCAGATTGCCGGCTTTTGAGTGATGATTTTGTTTGTGCACACAGGTTATTATACTGTGCAATGATATAATTATAATCATTTTTCAAAACATTGGCAACTCTCCAGTTTGTTTTCTTGCAGTAAAAGTTAAAACTAAATCATTTTATTCATGACTTTATGTAAATCCCAGCAGAGCTTTGCATAACTCCAACCTGAGCACGCTTAATCAGCCACCTAAAGAAAAATAGCAGTGTGGTTATGCAGGTCCTTTGATCTGTAATAATGCCTCATAATTTATGTAAGTTGATCATATATTTTGTATATAAAAATGTAAATCTAAGAACCAAAGATGGCACATAAATCACACTAACCCTAACCCACAAATTTAACCTTAATGCCCTAATCCTAACGGTAACACGTAACCCTAAATCCCCCTAACACTAACCCACTAACCATAACCCACTAATCCTAACGGTAACTATAAACCCCAACCCTTACCCCTAACTGCCTAACCTTAGACCTAATGCTACCTAACCCTAACTAGCCCTAATCCTCTAACCCCAGACATAACCCTGACCCCCTTAACCCTAACTCTTTCCCCTGCCTCATGCTCTATGCTAGTTAAAGTAAAGAATTATATCAGTTATGCGGTGAAGAATAAATTATAAAGAACCCCAACCCAAACACGGGGCCTACGTGTAATAAATGTGGAAACCTGTACATAGGAGAAACAAGTAATTCCATCTGGATCCGACTGGCACACCCACTATAACATTAGGAACCAAAAAGTTACACACTTTCGAAAACATGGCCTACAGTCACTAGAAGTGAGTGGCCTGGAGCACAACATAAAAAATTAGGCAACTGCACATCGGCAGCAGACAGAGAGATACTGGATACCTCATCTTAACACCAGATATCCCTCTGGAATAACATGTAAACAAGGCATGCTCTTCTGAACCCCGCTGCCGACTATCAGAGCCAGGTTTGAACCAGGGAATCCTTGGATGGCCCATGCATTCCCTGCTCCCCTACAAGCACAAGTCAGCTAGACATGCAGCTTTAGGAGGCAGGATCCCTTGTCCTCAACCTAACCAAACCCCAACCCATACCTTAACACAACCCTAACCCTGACCTTCTAACCCTACTGTATACCTATGCCCTACCCATGCTTTATCCCAGTAAAAATATAAATTTCTCTCTAAAATGCAGTTAAGTATAATGTGTAAAAACCATAAATTGAAAATTACAAAGTACAAAATTGTACAAAAGTACACCAAATGATTAAATGTTCTAAGTTTCTTTCCCCTTATGAAGTTTCCCTTCTGTTGCACTCTCCTCCGGCCCCTGCTGCTTCCAGGTGGGAGATCCCATGTCCTACCCCAAAGAGTCGTGGATGATGGAAAAGGATGAGAAGCTGCAGACGGTGCCAATTCTCCACATGCAGGGCAATGGTCTGGTCAAGCAGAGCAAATTCAGAGAGGCTGCCAGCAAGTACAAAGAGGCCATCCTGCTTCTGAAAACCGTCCAGTCCAAAGTGAGTAAATGATCAGTGAAGCAAGATATGATGGAGGGAGTAAAAATGAACGACGTGCGGGATTGTGAATTTCCGGGTTGTCTCAGGATTTTAGGTTTTTGGGACACGCAACTGCCTCTCTTTTCCTGTGGGAAATTCCTGTTTTCCTGTTTTGCTTTGCATCACTGTGTCCCTGATTACAGGCAGCAGGGTGGGAGGGCTGGGGAAAAAAGAGAAAGGGGAGCTATGGAGGGCTGCCTAGGATGAGAGGGGCATGTAAGGATGGCAGAATACTGTGGGGGGAACATGTTGCCTATGAGATGTTCTGATAAGAGAGTAAAGGATTATTTTTGTGTGTGAGAGTGGTTTTTGGCAGCTTTAGACACGCTAACAAGTTGGATGTTGCAGGCCTTTAGATACTTGGCCTGTGTGCAAACAGCTTGTAAAGCTCTGTCAGGCAGAGATTTGTGTCTCGCTGCCATACTATGTTTGAATCTGTGTGAAAATATTTAAACCTACATGTTTCACATAAAATATTAAAATATGTGTAGGAGATGCCAAGAAACATATCAGCAGCACTGATTGTGTTCGTGTTCTCCCATCTGCGTGTGCGTGTGTAGGAGATGCCGGGTGATATAGACTACATTAATTTGGGCCGAATGATCATCCCCCTGGAGTTGAACTACTGCCAGTGTATGTTGGAGGTGGAGGAGTATTATGAAGTTATAGAGCACACCACCGAGCTACTGGAGAAACACAAAGGTAAGTGTTTGACTGGACTGTTTGAACTGTACAAATTAATTCTAATGATTTCTCCTTTTTTGGCGCTGAAACACGTCTTTAAATCACCTTTTCCAGGCAGAGTTGACTGAGCACGCTCTTTCTTTTCACATTCACACAGTTGCATCATTTTGAGAAATGTGCTGACGATAAAAAAGCAGCGGGTTAGATAAGAAAACTGACTCTCCCCTTGACTGTGGTTTTAATATGAAGCAAAGACAGGAGATGTTAAGCTTAGCTTAACACTAAAACTTGAAGCAGGTGGAAACAGCTAGCTTGGCACTGTCCAGCTCAGATGCTGAGACAACAGGGTATTGGACAGAGCCAGGCTAGCAGTTTGTGCTTATATCTTTTTGCTAATCTAAGCTAACCGTCTCCTGACAGTAGATTTAACCAGTACATAAAACCAGAATGTGGTTAGTTCAGCTCAGTTTTGTCAGATACCCCACTCGAGCTTCATTATTTCATGATTAAGAGATGATCAAACTGTGATTACAAGAAAAGAAAGGTCTCTTCTGAGTACTTGTATTGTGTTTCAGAGATCAGACGCACCATGCCTGCATACATAAAAGGCGCCTTGACAACAGTTCTGTAGACACTGATTTAAGTTGAAAAGGTCAGCTAAACGAGTGTACCAATTATTGATCAAAGCATCAGACTCTACTTCAATCAAAGTCTAACATGGGCTGAAATTGCTTTGTGTCTCACTGATCTTAAAGGCTGAAATAGTTATCAAATGAACAGATACAAATGTTCAAGTTATTCACAGTCATCCCGTGATTTCCAGAAAACAAGTCTTTGTTTTTGTGACAGTGTTCTTGATAAACGAAAGAAATCAAGCTTCTTTTTTTTGAGATAACAAAATAAGTGACTTGTGATCTCTAAACAAATGTGTTTGAAAAAAACAAGTGTAAGTTGGCTTCTTTAAGCTTTATAGTAGGTGGTTGGCTTTGTTCAAAGCTAATAAAAATCTGCCTGACTAGCTGCATCACTCTAGTTGCCGTCAGACTTCATGCTAGGCTAAGCTAACTGTCTAGTAGCTGTAGATCCTGGCTAAATATGAAGCTAGCTCCAGCACCAGGAGACGCTTAGCTTATTTAATTACTCTCTATCCCCCTGTAGAAGCACAAGTTGTCATATTTTCTCTTTGGTTTTTGTATGGTTTGGCAAAACAAGATATAACGTGTATTTTTACTTGTCAACATAAGCTAGCTAAACCCCCCAGCTTCCTGTCCGCCTGCTAAACTAAGCTAACTATATCCTTGCTTTAGTATCATACATGTGCTTAATGGGCAGACATGAGAGTGGTAATTTAGTTTTTCTAAATCTCAGCAAAGAAGGCTATTTCCAAACATGTGAATATTCTTTATAATCAAGTACAGAAAAGCTAATGAGAGAAGTGAAGACTTGTTAAAGACCCGTGTCTGAACACTGTGACACTTCTAACTGTTGTAAAAAGTTGACAGGTAAGGGTCTGGTGCCTTGGCTGGCTTTATTGCAGTGGCTCTTGCGTGTGGTTGTCTGTGAAAATGTGTGTGAGGGCTGAGGTTGACATTACACAGGGCTTTACAGCTGGAGCAGCCCTGGGAATTGTACTGTCATACCCATGGCTACTCATATAATCCTGGAGGAGCTCACAAGTTGGCACAGTATCCACTTCAGAGCCTTATGAATTATGCCCCTCACACAGAGACGGCATCCACAGAGGCAGTTATTTTACTCACAGTTATATTATGTTTGCCTTTAAGTGTGTGTGTTTGTGTGTCTGTGTGCAGCTGGGATTGTGTGTGCCTTTATATGATGTGTGTGGCAGGGGGATGAAGGGTGTAAACTGGCCTGTGAGACAATTGCATCGTGGAAATGATGGGGTAGTGAGCTCCACTGGCCCAGTTTGAGCTGTAGTCTCAAAGCTGCAGCCCTCTTTAAAAGGCTTATAAGAATCATCCACCCAACACCAGCACCACTCCACCTTTCATTCTCCTTTTCTCTTTTTTCAGGGTCTTTAGCCTCCTTTCCAGTCCTTTGTTAGTCGTACATTTCGTTTAATTCGCTCTCTTTTCATATTTTTTCCTTGAATTTGTGTCCTCTGACTTGTTCCTTTTGTCTTCAATGTCATGTTGTCTATTTCTGTTTAATTCAAGCACTCTACTGTTGCTTTTCCCATCCTTTTAACCTAGTTGTTCTTTAGAAAAGCGCCCAATGGTGGCTCATTGCAGTGTCTCTGCTTTTGCCAGAGGCGACAAAGAAATCTGTTTAAATGTTGGCTGAATGAAGATTTAGCGTAGAGGGAAATTAAATGCGGAGGAACAGAAAAATCTGAGCCATCAGTGAGTATCTAACAAGGCACATGGGTCTATTCTGCTGAAACAGAGGCATTGCAGTATGAATGAGTGTGTGTGTGTGTGTGCATTTTGGGAGAAACAACTATTTACTTCTGCTGGAGAGTTAGACGACAACACTGATGCCACTCTCGTGTCTGTCTGTTTAAACAGGGGGAAACAGCTTGCCTAGTTCTGTCCTAGGGGAGCGAAATCAGCCTAGAGCACCTTCAAATCTCACAAATTAAGTCGCTATATTTCGTCTGTTCCCAAACCAAACAGCAATTCAGAGCTTTATGAGGTCATATACCAGACTTTTGTTTTTTGGCCAGGAAAAGTAGTTAGCAAATTGTTGTTTTGTAAACTTTTTCAGACAGATAAAACAGACAAGATATAAGATGTTAATTATAGATCAATATTGTAATTGTGTGCTGGAGCAAGGCTAGGTTTTACCCAGTTTCCGATCTGTGTGCAAAGCTAAGCTAACTGGCTGCTGGCTGTAGCTTCATATTTAACAGACAATAAATGTTTACAGCAAAACGTGTACACCATTAAAAGGTGAAATTCAAAATATGATCTCTCGCTGGGTCAGCCCACTGATCCAAGTCATAACTTACCTCAATGTAACATTATGAGGTTTGACCTTTGTCTCATACTTCCTAAATTCAGCTCCTGGAATAACCTTCTTGTTTCAGCCTGATCCTTATTCAAGGTGTTAAAATGCTTTTTTTCTCTCATTGCACTGTTTGTTAAAAAACAATCATTTCTTGAGTTAGCAGAAATATCCGTAATTGCTTTGTAAATTAACCTGCACAATGTCAGAAGTTTGCCTCAGTTTGTCTCTGATAAATTCAAGTCTTAACTCCTGGTATATTATCTCTTATCAGAGTTGTTTTACTTGTACCAAGTAAAATGTAATAAAACAAGATCTACATATAGACTTATAGACTTCTGCTGGTGGTGTTAAAGGGAGGGTCATGGGGTCATTAAATTGCCGGGACTCACGCAAATATAAATGTAATGGTGTCCAACAAATATATTTATAAAATACGCTTCTTTGGAGTTAGCTGCAGACAAACAGACAGATCTTTAACTTTAATGCCATCACAATATGTCACAAGTATATATTATCACAAGTAGCTAAAAGGATCAATTATTTTTAATCACTCTAAATAGAAACTGTCATTTGATTGCAATTGCCAGATAACAAAAGTTTTTACATTTGTCAATTTTGACATTTTGACATTTTGACAGTTTAAGGCCAATTAGCCTAACAGTTAGGGCACTATTACACCGAGTAACATAGAAAATACACTGCTGCTACTGTTCAGCAGGTAGTTTAAACTTCACTTCCCAGTGTACATCTGGTTTGAATGGATTGTTTTATTAAAAATATGTTGCTAGTTATTGAAGCTTTTTCTTCACATCACTTCTCATGTGCTCCTTAAATTAACGACCCCAAACCATTTATCAGATTTTACACTGATGAAACACTTGATGCCAAAGTTAGACATTATTGTGATCTGCATCATGCGGGTCCTGTCCTCTCATTTGTTTATTTACTGGTCTATAAGGCTGTTTTCTAAAATGCCCTCAAACACAGCAATAGAATTCCTGCTTTTCTTTTTTTTTATATGTTATTCTAAAACCGGACAGGGCAATTTATCTTCCTTTTGCTCATTATTCTCCCAAAGCGGGGATGTGGAGTGAGGACAAACATGTCAGAATTCAGTAATTTCCAACAGGAAGATGATTTATTTCTGAGGAGACAAAGGAAAGACTATTCCAGGCAGCAAAAATATCCTCTTGGTAAGGATTTAGTGGAGAATAAAGATGCAGTGTGTGAGCGTTTTTGGTTTATTGTTTTGTTTTGCAAACTCAGTCCTGGTAAAACACACACACACAGACTGTACACACCGACACATTGTCCTAAATGCAGACAAATCGCCACCTCAGCTTCCGCACACAGAGCAGGTTTGTTATTGAATATCTCTAGCTCAGACATTTATATCTCTGTTTTCATTTGTTTGTGTTTCTTGTTGATTCTCTCTCTCTCTCAGACTGTGTGAAGGGTTACTACAAGAGAGCCAAAGCCCACGCTGCCGTGTGGAATGAAAAAGAAGCCCGGAGAGACTACAACATGGTGGCCCACCTGGACATCACTCTGGCCTCTCTTGTCAGCCGAGAGCTGAAGGCCCTGTCAGACCGCATGAAGGAGAAGTACTGGGAGGAGAAGGAGACATACTGGAACATGCTGGAGAAAAAGGATGACACAAATGAAGAGGAGGAACATGATGACGGGGAGGAAGAGGGGGAGGACAAAGGAAAACAAGGTGTGACAACAGAGAGTAAACATGAAGTTGGGGAAGAAGAAGAATCTCCCCCTGAAGTCCCTGAAGAGGAGCTCAGGGGAAATAAGGGCACAATAACTGAGGGAACAGGTAAAGAAGAGGAAGCGAACACCTCTGAGGCCGAAACAAACGCTTCCAATATAACAGAAGGGAAGGACTGGCAGCAGATGTTACGGCTGGTCATGTTGCTTCAGAGGGAGGGAAACTTCCTCATTAAGGAAAAACACTTTGAAGAAGCTTCTGGAAAGATCGAGGAGGCCCTGGAATATGTGGACTTCCTGCAGAATAAGGTAAGCGTAATTGTTTACATAGTGTCATTGTGTAAAAGCAAAGCCTAGGAGACAAGTTAATCTGCAAACTAATGTTTTATTTGCTCGGGTAGATGCACCTGCTCCTGTTCAGACAAATTTCTAAATTTCTGCTTGACTCAAGTCGATTATTTAAATTGGGGTGTAAAACAACAAAGATGGCTGCCGCTGGTGTGGAGCGTTCTGAGTCTGCTATAGGGACAGTGTACAATTAAGTTTGTCTCTAGAAAAATTTGATTCATTTAAATATCGCAATTATTTTGTTCTGGATTTTTTGAATGGCCAGCAGACTCCTGAACCGCTACTCACGCTGTAAGCGATATCATTCTAATGAACATTTTTCATGGGGGGAAATCACGCTTTTATCCAGCAGATGGCGCAATGGCGATGTCATAGGAGAAACACATTCGTCATATCCTCTTAAAGAAAGAGAAAACATGGCCGACGATGCGGTAGGCGCGGAGATTCGAGCTGCACCCTCCCAATTAAAATCCAAAGTCTGGGAAAACTTTGGCTTTCGTGCTGACGTTAGCTTACAAGAAAGCCAAACAACATGTAGCAGCAAGCCAACGGACACTGGAAGGAAGTTTGGATAAACTCCCCAGCCATCCAGAGAAGGCAAAAAGACATCTGTTTCAACTTTGGAACCGCGCTACAATATACCATCAAGTCTCTTAAAGTATGATTCAAGTATCTTCAATGGTCTAGTGTTAAAAAAGAAAAAAAAACATAATATTGAATCGCAATTATTAAAGAATCGCAATACATATTGAATCGGCACCCAAGTATCGTGATGGTATCGAATCAGGAGGTCCCTGCCGATTCACAGCCCCAATAACTAACTTGCATATGGACGCACACATGATACACCAAGTTCGTGGGCTATCACTGATATCTCCATAGTAGATGCAGTGAGCAAGTCCGGGCATGTCCCCCTCACTGCTGTGCGCTCAGACACGTGAGTGATCAGACACGTGACCTTTTTTACAGTCAGTATTAAACAAGCAGTGGTGGCTACTAAATCACAGCATGCAAAACTTTTGTAGAACGCAAAGCCGTCTGGTTTGAAGCTAGCTACCTAGCCTAGCAGCCTCCACAACCTCACAGGTTTCTTTCCTCTGTGGTTGTACCGTTCAGAGGCATTTTTGTCTGCACCTGTTGATAACGCCCCTTGGAAATAAGAAATAAACTGATACCAGACCTCTGCAGACTGGAATCGGTCCAAACATGCCAGGCTATTAAAAGCTTGCACAAAAACAAAAAAATGTAATATTTCTCTGGAAGTTTAAATGTCAAATAAAACCTTTAGTGAGGACAATGATGGTCCAGATGGACACAGGATGGACCATATTAACAACCTGCAGTCCGAGCCGTTCAGCGTGATTAATGGATTGTTTGTGCCAGAAAGTTGTCCCACAAAAGCATTGTTACTCGTAAACTATAATCATCCGTCACTGTGGCTTTTTTTTACTTGAGAGCAGCTGTGGCATCGTAGGTATGCTGGCAAAGTGAGGAGCAGAGAAAAGAACGCTAAAAATAACAGCTATCCACAGAGATATCACTGTGACAGCGCTCGCCTTTTTGTCTTCTCTTCTCTGTACTCCTGCCACGCCGCGCTGTCTAACTCCCTCCTGCCTTCTTCTCGTCAACCGGCCCTCTTCCATCTTCATTTCTCCTCCTCCTGCTCTTACAATTGTCCAGCCCGTCATTCCCAGCATCTATCTTCTCCATCATTCCCCCCAACCCTTACAGTTTAATCTCTTTTTTTTTTGTTGTTTCATCTTTTCAACATTTTCCCTGCCATCCATCACCACCACCTCCCCACCCATGTTGTCCTCTGTGTGTTTCCTCAGCAGGTGGATCCGCAGAGCGAGGACTGGGAGTCGCTGGAGAACGTGCGCCTTCCGCTGACTCTCAACCTCAGCCAGTGCAGGCTGGAGCTCAAACAGTACCAGCATGTGGTGGAGCTCAACAGCAAGCTGCTGAAGAGGCATAAAGGTAATAAAAGTTACTTTGAAGAAAACAAAAAGCTGTATTTGTTATAAGAAGAGGCACATATATAAGCATGTTCAACTTTCCTAGCACTCCGTCATTTTCGAGCTTAAAAATATCTGTTGTTCGTACAAATGCCCTCGGCAAACGCCTGCCTCAACACTGCAACAGTCCTTGATCTGGCTGTTTACAGGGAAAGAAGGAACCAAACATTCAAAACCGCATCGCTGAGTCTCTCTTTCTTTCCCCTCGGCACCCACCCGTGGACATCACAGTCAAAAACGAATTCATTGTTTTCTTTGTTTCTGCTATGTCTGAATTATTTATAGTCGAGGCTGATGTGAAATGGTGTTCTTATGCGTTCCTTTTCCCTTCATTTACTTCTCTCCAACTTTCCCCTTCTCCTTTGTCTTCCTCCTGTCTCACAGCTGCCGTTCAGTGCATCTATTTCATCCTCTCTCCAGAAGTTTACTTTACTGCTGAGTAGTGTTCTCCTTACTGACCTCCTGATCTTTTGAAGCCCTTGTTTATTTTAGTATTTGAGTAATTTATACCCTTCTGTCTTTTCTCATTCTCCATAGGTAACTTTAAGGCGGTGTACCAACGTGCTCGAGCACACGTCGCTTTGTGCAACGAGGACGAAGCTCGGCGAGACTTGGAAATGGTTGAGAGATTGGACCCGCAGTTCAAACCCTTTGTGCGGCAGGAACTGAAAAAGATGGCCGAGAGCCTGCGCTCATTGCACGCCCGTCAGAACAAGACTTACTGGGATACGACGCAGGAGAAGTGGGGGCCTGGTGGAAGCAAGGCAAAGAGTGCTGCAAAACAGAAGAAAGTTAAATTTTCACAGAAAGCCCCTGAAGAAAAAACTGAAGCCGACGAGAAGACAGAAAACAGAGAGATAGAAGACGAGGAAAGCTCGGAGAAACCTGCCCCTGCTGAGGCGGAGACAGCGGATGATGCAGAGACAGAGAAAAATCCAGATGCAAAAGCCGAGCAGAGTAATAAAGAGCCGGAGAGTGGGAGCGAGAGCGAGAGCGGCGAGGGGTTAGATAATAAAAATATGGAGAGGATCGTGGTTCACGGGGACAGGCAGGACGCACCAGATAATCAAGCAACAGAGGAAGATAGTGATCTCGCACCCACCGGCACAGGCGGAGATAATGTAGTGAGCAGGAGATCAGCACACGATAAGGGCAGCGAGAAGGTCAAATGCCAATCAAGTGCTGCCCTGGACCCGAGCAGAACAAGCCAGGGGAACAAAGGGAGCAGCGGTGAGACAGGAAGTGGTGACACTCAATCAGAGTAGACCAACAGGCTGGAAATGTCTTGTGCAGGGCCAAAGGAGCTCAGGGGAGGCTGAGGGCAGAGAGGAGATCAGACCTAAAAACTGGGAAAATAGCTGCAGAAAAAGTGATAAACAGCCGAGCCTCAAGTCTCAACTGGAAATATTGATTCTGCCACAAACAAATCCAAATATAAACCCAGGAAGAGGAATTAATGTAAACATAAACAGCCCGCATTGGGTTTCATTATTCAGTCCTCAGAGGGGGAACTGCAGGCGTATTAAAAAACGGCACAGGAGTTTGGCAAATACAAAGTTTTATTTCTGTACACAAAGAGTAGAAAGCAGCCAGTAACCCACTTGTTATTACAGTAAAAAGCCTTTCTTCAGAAAACTTGTTTTTACAGATTAAAAACTCCAGAGAAAAGACAGCAAGAAGTGTTTGAGTGCTGGACAACAACGTAAAATCCAAACCATTAAAGAAAATCATCTAAATGATTAATGAGGTATATTAATGGTGAGTTAAATAAAAAAAGAAACCTCAGTTCAACAGTAAGTCATGAGTGTGTGTATATGTGTTAGTGTTACCAACACCGTCTTTGAGGTTAGGTGATTCATTGCCCACGTGTCCTTATTACAAGCTTAGATGCATGACAAGCAAACACGGAGGGCGTGACTCGAAGACAGGAGAGTAATGATGGGAGCCATTAGCGCGTTGGCCGGCTACATGCAGCCACTGAAGTCTGGGGAGAGATCGCAGTGTCCTCTGGGTGACTCTCGCCTCAGTGGAGAGCCTTTTTCTTCAATCGCACGGCTTCAGTTTGCACCACAGAGCGAGAATAAGAGAGTTTTAGTGCGCGGGGAATATATGGAGCTGCTACCAGTATGGGAACTTGTGCGTGGATGAGATGATCACAGAGTCGAAGGGATGATGCGCTGTGCGGCTCTCCTGCAGCTGGAGGACCATCAAAGTCTGATTAAGATGGGGACAAACATTTGTATGATAATGTAACTCTGTCATGTGACCACCCAGCCTGCCTCTTCTTTATTGTCTGAAAATAAACAGGACAAATGTTGACACGCATCCCTATGGGGAATCCCTCCTCTGCTGTTTATTCACGCGTCACTGTTACATCATTATGTGCGCCCACAAACCAAAGAATGGAGCGCGAGGCCGCCGGGTGATCATCAATGTGTAATGAGATGTGTGACTACCAATAAATAAAAGCCTACAAATAAACATTAGTTGTCATGTTTATTCTGCTGCTCTTTGTTCTGACTTGTGAGTGCTTCAGTAAAAGCGCTGATGGAGTCAACAGACGGTGATAATGACTTTCTTCAGCAGCGTAACAGTGACAGGCTTCAGTGTAGGCGGAAGTGAAGAAGAGGGGAGCGGCGCTCTCTCTCGCTTCCCTTAAGGCTATTAGCATTTGTATAATGAGCGGCGTATCACCTTATCTACTCACAAACCTGTGCTACTGCGTCCTTGGGGATAGTTCCCTGGCAACAGAATCAAAACTAACAGGCAGCGAGTGGAGGGGAGGGAGGACGGTGTCAAAATGTGAGCGCCGAGTGCCTGGAGGGGTAGCCCGTAATGAGTGCAGCAACATGGGTTTCAAACTCATGTATGTGAGGTCAGTGTGTCGTTTTATTTTTAAGGATTAAGATGAGCTCCTAACTGTGTGCGTCTCCGTCTTTGCTGTGAGGATGAGGCGGTGTGATTGCACAGAAACACACAGAGCCACAGCTTACTTGTTTCAGGCAATCTCTTGTCTTGCTTCTGGAGATTTTTGCTGTGGCAGGCACATCAAAGTGGATCTCTCCCACCAGCCCTCGAGCGATAAATGGATTGTTTTTTCTCTCTTCCACCTTTCCTTTCCTATCTCTCAGATCTTTAGTCCCTCCGAGCATCAGCCCAGCATCATGGCTTCACCTATAAAAGCGCTATTTAGTTGGTTTTCAATGAATGGATGCTCACGCGCTGTGATCCACGCTTTCCCCTTTTTCCGGTTTCTCCAAATTAACTACCACTTTATCCAGGAACTGACAGACACACGAATGCACACCTGATGCAACCTCCTTCCCTGAATGTAAAATGAAAGCGTGGAGAAAAAAAAAAAGTCAAGAGAGACCAACTTGCTTTCTGTGGATTCAGTTTGGTTTTAAGGCATTAATTGACTGTGCTGTGTTTAAACAGGATGCACCCAGTGGCCTCCATACCACGAGGGCAAAGCCATTTCAAACACTCGTCTTCTTGTAAATCTAAAAGCAATTAAGTACGCATTAGCGAGGGAAAATGAGGCATGTGGAGTCAATAGCAACAGTTCTTTTCAAATCTACATGGACAGAGGGGATTACTCAGGAAGAAGTCAGTGCAGGACCACGTCATGGCGGGCCTTGCACCCCTCCCTGTACTGTCTGGAATTGGCCTCGCAGACAGAGAAACACAGAGAGAGAGAGAGCTTCAGTCTGGCACCACTATCGCCCGGAGCTCTTTCCTTCTCTCTCCCTGCACACAGCAGGAGAACACAAAGATTCCAGAGAGGAGGTCTGACATTTATCAGCAGACATTTCCTCAACAAAACCCCCAATTTCAGTCACAATACAGACCGGCTCAACACTGTCTGAATCCTGCGACACAAAGACATGAAATGGATCGCAATTGTTATGGGAGTCTTTTTAGCTACGCAGTTCAGCGCATGTTATTGATCATGCAGGCAGTCACTTGTGTGTTTGTGCACAAGGAGGGAAAGGGTGCATTAGTGTGGACGTAGCAGCATACATGTGTGCGTGCACGTACAGCGAGTGCAAGTGGTTCTGTATGAGCGTAAAGGGCTCACTTAGGAGAGGCGAGCAATGACAGCGACAAGCAGTTAGGGAGGATTAGAGAAACACAGTGTGTGCATACAGAGGCGCTGTGCTAGCGGGCACTTTGGCTGTCTTAAATAAATCATGGATTTAACTGATGATGTGTCATTCTCACAAAGTAAATAAGCTCGTTGTGGTTGCTGTCAACTCCCTGACAATCTGCACCAACGCAGCCACATGAAACGCAGTCACCCAGCCCTGATCTAGTTTACGCTAGCGAGCTTTAACGCAGCACCTCCCTTCAAAAAACAAAAATAACAACCATGAGAAGACATTCAAGGAGGAAAAAAACCCACAAACACTGAAGAGGCAGGCATCCTGACAAAACAAGGGGATATTCTTCTTATTCCTTTTTGCATTTTTTTAAGAGTCCTTTACATTGACGGTCCAATTTGTGCTGTGGACTGATATAAAGCTTCACACCCTCGAACGACTACACAGATACTGGTAAGCACAGTGTCTTGGCTGAGCGTTTTCCTTTTACTTCAGTCTCTCCCTGACCTGCTGCTAACGTTAGTTTCCTTTGGCTCGTTAACACGGTGTCAGGCTGCGCCACTGAAGTTATGAAGCACAGCCCGGCCAAACGGACATCAGCGGGAGCCTTCAGCAGATTGCATGAAAAAGGCTTTTAGTGCACAGAGTTCCAGTGGAGGGTTAGCTCTGGGTATCATAGCTGCTGCAGTGGCCACACGGCCGGGTGGATTGTGGCCTGACCTCAGCCGTATGGAGCTCCTCCCTCGGCCATCAGGCGTCCTTCCAGGCTTTCACCAAGCTCCTCCAGGCCCACTCGGGGTTAGATGTGTGAGGTGGTGCCTGAAATTAGAAAATAGAGGAAGAGCAAAAAAGGAAGAGCTTTAACAATTTTCATAACACGCTCAAAAGAGTGACAGAATGTTCTTGGTTATAACTAAGACGGCTGTAATTATGATAATCCCTTTCTTTGTTCAAGTTACAGGCTTTAAACTGCCCAGCAAATTGCGTTTTAAATGCGACGGGACAGTTTGCACAGTGTGACGCTAACGCTCTCTTTCTCTCTCTGTGCTACCGTCTCTGCTCCTCTTTATCTTACTCCTCCTCTCTGCCATTTAATCTCCCTGTCCCTCCCCCCCCGACTATCGACCCACAGCAGTACATATTTGCTCTCCTCTCCATCTCTCACTCTCCCGCGGGTGATGGAGGAGCAAAGAGTAAGACTCCGAAGCGTGGGGTTGCCACGGCTGCTATGTTCCGTGCAGCCAGGATGAACTCACCCGGTTCTGAGGGGAAGACGTTTCTCAGCTGCTCGATGACCTCCTGGAGCTGCAGCACCGTGTCCTGTTCGTGCTCCATATCATCTCCTAACACAGACACACACATTTTTACACCTCTGTGAGTGGTTAAGGGGTGGGATTAGATGAGGAGGATGCATGGTTACACATTCAATGTGCATGCATGTGTCAAGCCCACATCTGAGCCCGGCTGCACGTCGCTGACCTGCTGCTTCAGTGTCAGTGGTCTCTCTGCTGGCCGGCTCCCCGTGGTGACCCCCTCCGGACACGGGAGACGACAGGGTTGACGGCTCTGATCCGTTGGCCTCTGAATCATCTTTGGGCTGTTTTTAGGGAAGATTGATTATCGTTCAATCCAAATAATTGCTTATATCTATCATGTTTCAGCCTACGGAGCCATTTAGCCTATCATATAGCAATGAGAATGTGATAGATAATGGCATTCAGCCAGCGCTCATCACAGAGCAAAACCATTTAGAAAAAAAGCCAATTTTGCCCGACAGCTGTTACACAAAACCATCAGGTTACCGTGATTTGTGCTTTGATAGACAGAGAAAGAGACGCAGCGCACACAGCAGCTTGCAGGAAACACACAACAACAGAGGTGGAGAAAAGTCCTGATTCACAATCAAAGATGCATAATGTAAGTCTCGAGGAAATTCTCAGATGTCGCATACATGCAACCCACAATCTTTTGTGTTGTTTTGAGCAAAGGTGTCGCAATCCTCCTGAGGTGAGTAGGTTCAGTAGTCTGCAGAGATATGGGGAAGCTCATACATACACATCCATCACCAACAAAGGCAGATTTTACCGATTTTATATTCTGAGGAAATGAAACTGTGATATTGGTCCTGGGAGAAAAAGGAATTGAACAGCAGTTTTTGCTCCGCCACAATCTTTTCTATTCACTCTCAATTTCCAACTCTTTGACCTGGAGAAGAAGCATCCTGTCCCTCTTTCTCTGTGTCTCTCTCCCCTTTCTCTTTATTCAGTGACCTGCATGCATAATTTGCAGGTGTACTCCCGCTGCTAACAATTTACACTTTTATATTATAGTAACCCAGTAACTGCGTGTGTCAGCTCAGACTCTCCTGCCCATCTCTTTCTCACACCTTTCCTTCAGACTGCGGCAAATCCTTTATATTATGCTTCAGGGTGTCTTAATGCTTATCCTCTCTCTTAACTCTTTCTATACTGTAATTTTTTGCGCTCTAACTTCTGGTCATTTCATCTTGCAATGTCATATATTCAAAGTTCAAATTTTACATTTTCACACTAGTCGTCACTTTTATCATTTCTTTTACATGTATTACCCTTGCCTTTTTGTACTTTTAGAATTTATGTGAGGCACTGTGGTTGGAAACCATGGATGATTTGGATGCTTAAACTAGAATTAAATTGCAATGAAATTGACAGGGGGGCTGCATGGTGCTGCAGGTTATCGCTGTCCCCTAGGTCCAATCCCGGTTCGGACATAGGGGGCCTTCCTGTGTGGAGTTTGCTTTCTGTATGTTCTCCCCGTGCATGCATGGCTTCCCTCCGGGTACTCTGGCCTGTAAAATTGCCTGTAGGTGTGAGCGTGAAAAGTTGTCTGTCTCTATGTGTCAGCTCTGTGATTGACTGGCGATCAGTCCAGGATGTACCCCGCCTTTCGCCCAATGACAGCTGGGATAGGCTCTAGCTCCCTGCGACCCTGAAGAGGATAAGCGGTACAGATAATAGATGGATGGATGGATGAAACTGACAGGTAGGAGGTAAAAGGCTCTAGATCTGAAAATTAAAGGAATTACCTGATCATAGGTAAGTGTTTTAGCTGGACAAAGCAGGACTGTACTTCTTTAGGCACCATAGCATCAACTAACACAGAGATGACAGCCTATTTTTTGACATTATTAGATAAATCACACAAACTAGACTGGTTTGCAGGGTGCTACTGTGGGCACTTAAGCCATATAATATCTACACATGATATGCCCCCGATTTAGCTTGTAGATGGCAAAGTAAAAAGGACCCAGAATAGATCCCTGGGTGACTCCACGATAGAGAGAACAAGAGGAGGAATATTAAATCCAGTGATGACTGTACTCATACAATCTACTTAAAATACTAGTACAGAAACTAGTACAGCTGCAGAAAACCTTCAGGAATGTATAAAGAAATATAGTGTTAGCCAAATTATCACTGAATTTAGGGGTCGATGACATGTTTTGTCTATAAATTGCGAATCAACTTCTACATCTAAATACAGGGGAGCCAAAAGTACATTATTTTCCGCTGCAAAGAGAAGAGTTGTCTGAAAACTGTGCCGAAGTAGTATACTTAAGAGAATTATTTACTGATGTTCATGATGCCCCATACACGCCTTTCGCAGACGCTACCTGTAGCAGTAGCTCCCTGAGCCGGCGCAGCTGGGACTCCAGCTGTTTGTTGTGGTCCTCCAGGATCTGCATCCGCGTCTCCAGTCGCGTCTTGTGTTGCCGGAGGACCCGCGCCTCAGCCAGAAGCTCCTCATCCTGCTGCCCTTCTGCTGTTGGCGAACCTGGACCTCCCTCTCCCGCCTCAGTCAGCATGGGAACTGATGCTGCCTCCTCGTGCTTCCACTTCAGCCTCCTGTACTCGCCCTGCAGCACCCTAAGGACCCGCATATGAGGACAGATGAAGGGAAAACAGTCAGTTGATGCTGCACCATACAAAGCTTTCACAGACAGAAATGTGCCCACACATAATCATCATTTTTGTGGTGAAATTACTCTTACACATAAAAACAGAGCAGCATGTTGACGCATGGAGAAGTATCATTCTAATTTTGTATATAAGCCGCAATAAGACAGTCTTCTATCTCTGATGTGTGTGACGCTAAGGCCATTAACTGACTGCGCGCTGTGCTGTGAAGGATTAAGGATTAACCTTCTGTTAAGGACAAACATAAACTGCAAACGTAATAGTAACTGGGAATGAAAAAAGGGGGGGGGTGTTTATATTAAAATGTAAAACTTCAATATACAGCAAAGTATTGAAATGATAACCCTTTTCATTGGCACAAACTGAAGTTTTGATAAAGACATAAAAAATAGATATCTCCATAGAATACATCATTACACCAGATGAGCAGATATTAAGTTAGATGGACTCTGCATGAACAAATATTTCTCTTGTTGCTAGAAAGTCATTGATAGACAAAGATGTGTGTGATATGTTATCCTACTTAGTGAGACCTCTTAGCTGTTGTATAACTACAATGACAGAAATCTGAATAATGTTTTTTCAGGGATTCGGGTTGCCCTGTGGGAATTGTGTTTTTAAAATCAAACACAAAATAGTGCTCTGGCTGAATAGAAAGAATATGTGAATCTACCCCCTTTATTGTATATTTCATTTTTATTTCCATATTGTTATACACTATATTTTTGCATTTTAATTTTGTCTTTATTATTATTATTATTGTTATCATTATCATCATTGTTATTATTATCATTATTACCACTATTATTATTGTCATTGTTATCATTATTATTATTATTATTATTATTAGTAGTAGTAGTAGTAGTAGTAGTAGTATTATCATTATTAACACTATTATTATTATCATTGTTATCATTATCATCATTATCATTATTATCATTATTATCACTATAATTATTATCAATATTGTTGTTGTAGTTACAGTTATTATAACTATTTTCCTCTTACCTGTGTTATCTTGAAACAATGTTTTTACCCTCTTAAAGACCCTGATTGGTTATTAGTGCAGATTAAAATGTATTGTATTTAACGACTTTTAAATAACAGGTACCTAAGACCTGATGTAAAGCAGAATCCTGAGTCATCTGCTCTGAATCATGCTTATGAGCAATCCTTGTATATATAGGAAAAGGAAATGAAAAGGAAGGAATTATCAAGTTGATAAAAATGTAGGGTTATTCTATATATTCCAAGGTCTTAAATCCGCCCCCCTTTAAAGAAGATCAGGGTTAAAGTTCTTCAATTGTAGCTTTTATTCATTGTTCAGGTAAGAGCCACAAGGGAGGATTAAATCAGGCAACAGCAGCAACTGTAGCAATAAATTAGAACAAGAGAGCACACTGCGGTGTCAGAACAGGGGGCAGACTTTGTAGAAAACCTAAACTGGGTCAAGGTTTCAGACACCCATAGGCCATTTGCGTACGTGTGTGTAGCTGTGTGTCACTGTGTGTGTACAAAGGTCACTACAGAATAGAAAAAAAGAGAAAATTATTCATCTGAATCATTCGCATAAGGGTAGCTTCTAGTTACCAATTAAGTGGACAGGAGAAATTAACTTGCTTCATTTATTGAATGCCTGAACCGCTCAGGTACTGGATAGAGAAGAATACAGAATACACGGAAGAATTAACATCCAAAGTAAGGTGTTTCAGAGATGTACGCTCACTAAACATAAAGCTTAAGTGCGATCTACGAGTGTTTGTGTAAGTAACAAAGGCTTTACTGTCAGGAATACATGCAGAATATAGTGCTTGTTTTCTTAGGGCTCTTCAATGGGATTTAGAGTGTGAGAGTGTTTTCTCTCTGCAGAACGTCTGCAAACGGCAGCAGACGTACCAAGAAGAGCATAATGCCTCCAGATAAACACATATCTGTGTTGTTATGCTTCTGAGAGGCTATACTGAAGGAAATCACCCCTTATCCCAAACTTAATCTAAACCTCAAATTCAACACATTTCTCCATGCTTTCAAAAAGTTTCACGCTTGTGATGGAACTGTCTACTGACGTACAAAAATATGTGCAATAAATGTTCTTTTCTCCTCGCTACAAACCGGTTCTCGTTCTCCAGGCGGGCCAGGGTGCATTGGAGCTGCTCCTTGTCCTGGTGCTCGAGGTGGGCCAGCAGCATGTGCTGTCCGCAGGGTGAGTCATTGTCCAAGGCTGGGCTGGAGTGACGCAGGAGGTACTGATCTTCATCCCTGAGTCCCCCACACAGGAGACAGCACACTGAGCCACCAGCAAACAGCCAACAGCAGCACAAAGCAGAGCCAAGGAGGGCTTGGGGCAGCAGGTAGGCCAAGGCAAGGCAAGCAGGGGGGAGGGGCGGTGCAACGGGACAAGATGCAATGAGACAAGACTGGACAGAATATGATGGAAAGCTATGGTAAAGGCACTTCAGCAGGTTCACAGGCCAAAGATGACATTTTCTGTGCTACACTTGGCTCATCGCACCATTAAAAACCTGCTCACTATTATTATTTAAACTGGAAGACGGATCACAAATATTGCCCAAATAATAAACACTTTATCGTCTATAGACTTAATGTGCAGAACAATGATAGCAGACCAGCGGCTGTAAAACAATAACAGTATCTGTGAATGTTTGGCAATTATTATAACAGAAACAAAGCTGTTTGTCAATTTATATGTCTTTATAGTGCTTCAGGCTACGACCCAAACTATTTAAGTTATAGAGCATGCGACGTAATGCTAAATTATACATCACATGGGTATAATAGGCCCAGTTTGAGCAGACTGGAGAGGCCTGATTCACTTAAGTTGGAGCCCAAAGATCTGTCTGTTCAGAGGTCCCACTTAACCCTCAGATAAATTGGTGAGTTAGCAACGAACAAATGAAACTCGACAACTGAAGAAGGACAAAATATTAAAGCCTCTCTTCGGGCAGATGTTCCTTAAATTCCTTTTTTGTATGTTTTTCTGTATTTTCCTTTTTTGTATCGTTTTCTGTATTTTCCTTTTTTGTATCATTTTCTGTATTTTCGCGCACCAGAGACCACATCACCTCTGTCCTACAACACCTCCACTGGCTTCCCATCCAATTCAGAATCCAATTAAAAGTCCTTCTGATCACCTACAAGGCCCTTCACAATCTTGCCCCCTCCTACCTCACTGACCCTCCTTCTCCAATACACTCCCACCCGCAACCTAAGATCTACTGATGCCTACTGATACGAACACCGACACCCAGTCTGTAATACTGCAAATGACATTTATTTAAATGAAAATCGTCTGTGTCATTACTTTAGTACTTTACGTTGAAGTTACAATTTAATTAACCTTCCTTATAACTAACTGCCAACATTATTGAGGAAATATCGCCATAATTAAGTAGTTTAGTATGAAATTCAGTTTAATATAATATTTAATCATGTGATTAAGCAAATAAATCTCACAAGGTTTGTTGAGTTGAATTCATACAATTATTTGCAGCTAATTTATGAGCATTGCAAGTACTGTATTTATTATAATTATTGAACCTATGAACACAAGATTGAAGGTTCCACTGACCCGTGCATCTGACTGAATTAAATTATTGTCATGTCCATTTTTTGGGCAATAAGGAGCAACAGTGAACTCAGATAAATGCATCCAGTTGGGAGGTGAAGGCTTCACACACAGGCAGCATGGTTCAAGACAGGAAACAGTCCGACGCCAGCCAAACACCAGCTGGAGGCACAGATAGCACAGCGACACGTACAGAGCCATGCAGCAGGAAAACAGAGAGGCTCTGACAGACAGAGAGTCGGGTTTGATGAATAAGAACAACAGGAAACAAGGGCACAGGAGCAAAAAAACAACACAGCTACACACGAGGGGGGGGAAGTGATGTGTCATGCATACAAACACCCTCCCAGGCACAGAGTTACAGATGCAAAAACTATATGTTCATGCACTGATTTACACACATTCTTGTGACTAAGCTCCATCCAAGCAACACCCTAGATACATGCACATGGCAACACACAGGTGTCAGTAGTAAAAAGTGTTGCACTGCTGAAGAGTAGTGTAGTTTCAATGTGGTGTCAATCACAGCCTTCTCTTAGACACACATAAACACACACACACACACAAACATAAAACATGTTGACAAGAAATAATGAGCAAACGTCCCGATACACATACACACCTGGAGTCCTAAAAGAGCAGACAACACTGTGTACAGAGCTGCCGGGCATGCAATCTTGACTTTAAAGCGCGATAAAAAAGGAAAAGCATCTCAAAGAAGGAGGAAACGGTTGACAGCCCACAAAGATGTCAACAACGAAAGACACGGACACACAAACGCATGAACCAGCGCGTCCTCAGCATTCTCACAAAGAGGAGTCACCTATAGGCTGCTTTGTTTACATCAAACATCCCTATTTCTTTTACTGCTGTAACCACCACCACTCAGCCAGCTCACACACACACACACACGACTCTCTCTTTCCCCTCAGCGGGGCTTTGTGTACCTCCCAGTGCCCACAGCCGAAGACTACAATCTGTTTGCGCGTCGCTCGCCGTGGGTCATTTTCATTAGGTGCCTGATTATTTATGTGATTACCCACTCTTTGCCTAACAGTCGAACATGCATGCACAAGCCTGAGCAAACACACTTAACCACAAAAACAATCAATGTATCGAGGGGAAAGAGTGTACACACACACATACACACACATACACAGACCACACACGTGTAATCCCAGAGAGAGGCTGTGCTTGTAATGAGGTGGCAGCATACTTACAGACTTTCATCAGGAGACAGGCTATCCGTGAAGAATGAACAATTCTGGCTCTCCATTTCTGCCAATCTATAAATATATACACACACAAACACACAGCGAGGACAGCATGTGACACATACACACATAAACATACAAACAGGAGAGTGTATGAGTCACAGCAAATATAGGAAAAAAGCAACAGATTGAAATGATGAAACGCTGTGGAAATATGCTTCCTAAAGCGCAAGCTAAAACAAACAATTAGTGCAGTTTAGTTTTTAAGTAGTGCGAAATAAAAACTGTACGTGGCCTTTTAGTTTTATGGAGTGTAACTAAACAGCAAGCTGTCCAAACATACAACTGACAAGACTGCAGAGTGGCAGAAATTTTACTTGTACTAGCTATAAAAGTGTCCACAAGGAGGGAGGATAAAATTCTGATAAAATACAGTACACTGTCTACCAGCATGCAGGCAATAAAAAGCCTTTCACAAATGTGCTTGTGTCCAGCACCACGGACAGCGGCCATGTATGCGGGAGTGAGGAAATAGCGAGGGAGCTGGTGTGTAGATTTCAGGACCAAGGACAGCGCCTCGGCTTCTACATTACATCCTGCTGACTGTCGGTGGACAGCAGCTCTGCGCACGCTGCTCTGTAAAGCTGTTTCACGACTTTAACAAATACAAAACACTGCAGCGTGGTGAAAACGGTTTGAAGCGTGCTAAAAATACATGTTGCTCACGCTGTTTTAGGTTTGACGTGTTTTTTTTTTTTTTTAGGGTTGGCATGCATTATGGAAGTTAGAGGCGGAAAATTCACATCAGAGCGTAAAAAAAACATGATTGTGTGTTTAAAGTAAAAAAAACTGTAAATGGGGTCAGTGTCCTTGAAGACTCTGAACCCAAATTGCTCCCAACGGTTAGCTTAGAGTGTAGCTCGCTGACTGCAGTGTGTGAGTGTGTGTAAGTGTGTGAATGAGAGGCAAGTTGTAAAGTGCTTTGAAAAGAAGGCTGTAAAAACGCAGTCCATTAACGAAATAAAGAAAGAAGAAAGTAAACGCTATATGCATATTAAAGTGCATATTTTGGCTAAATCATATTAAAGTGTATGTTATGGCTAATACACCAGCTCAGATAAACAAAAGACGGCAAACACTAAAACTACTCCCATGTAATTTAATTATTTAGTAAAGCCTTTTAACACTCTTAAATTTTGCAGCCACTTTCTTTATTAGAGCTGTGTTTCCGCCTCGGTTAATTTGGTGCGCAGCTGCAACATTAAGTGTTTCATCACTAATAAAAACAGAATCTTTTAATATGCTAGGACCCAGTTAAACACAATTATAAGAGTGTTTTTTTTGTGTATTTACACCGATCAGCCATAACATTATGATAATATTCCTGCCTAACGTTGTGTAACTCCCCCTTCTGCTGCCAACACAGCCTCGAGCGGTCGAGGCATGGACTCCCCTCGACCTCTGAAGGTGTGCTGAGGTATCTGGCACCAAGACGTTAGCAGAAGATCCTTTAAGTTCTGTAAGTTGTGAGGTGGGGCCTCCATGGATTGGACTTGTTTGTCCAGCACATCCCACAGATTCGGATCGGCTCGATTGGATTTAGATCTGGGGAATTTGGAGGCCAAGTCATCACCTTGAACCTGTTGTCGTGTTGCTCGAACCAATCCTGAACCATATGTGGCAGGGCACAACGGGAATACCATTTCCATGAAGGGGTTAACTTGGTCTGCAACAATGTTTAGGTAGATGGTACACGTCTCAGTAACATCTACATGAATGGCAGGACCCGCGATTTCTCAGCAGAACACTGCGTCCGCCGGCTTGCCTTCTTCCCAGAGTGCATCCTGGTGCCATGTCTTCCCCTGGTAAGGTAGGTAGGTACTGACAACTGCAGACCGGGAACACCCCACAAGAGCTGCAGTTTTAGAGATGCTCTGACCCAGTCGTCTCGCCTTCACAATTTGGCCCTTGTCAAAGTTGCTTCCAGCACATCAGCTTTAAGGACAAAATGTTCACTTGCTGCCTAACATACCCCTCCCATTGCCAGGTGCCATTGTAACGAGCCTACATCAATGTTATTCACTCATGTCAGTGGTCATAATGTTATGGCTGATCGGTGTATATGTGTGCATGTGTATTTATAACCCAGGTCATAATTTAGTGGAAGCAGTAGCTGTGTTTTCACAGTACCTTTACTCTCCATCACTTTCACCTCTGCCTTTCCTCCTACGGGTGTAGCTTACACTTTGAATGCACAAGACCACCCACTCTGACACCCATTAAAAAGACGTCTTGGACAAGTAGCTGCAGTCTGAGACAAGTTGAGTGGAAGAGAGCTCACCACAGGCTGCTGCAGTCCACTTAATATCACATGTTGCTGAAATACGTGTTAAATGATCAAAGGCTGGATTTCTCCTTCAAGTGAAGCAATTAACCAGCATGAAGAACCAACTCACTGACGCAAATGTGCAGAGAGCCATGTGCTGCCTTCATGCATACGTGGCACACATGTGGCACATGAAAGCTAAGTCTTAAATCCACACTGCAGCAGACACTCGACACACCCCGTGCTGTCATCTTTCACTGAGTGTCGTCAGCTGAAGGAGTGAGGGATGTGAGGAGGAGAAGGAGGGGGAGTGATGTAGAGGCTGTCAGAGACATCCACATTACATCCTCTTTCTCAGCAGTGTCCGCTGGGACCGCAACACTGAGAAATTTAGGATTTATCCATGTCCTGTTACAGGAGGGGCCCCGGCCTGTGAACTCGACCGCTCGTAATTCAATCTGCGACACAATTCATCAGAAAGTCTCCACAAACTGAGAGTCTCAGTCAGGGGCATCAGCAAAAGAGAAGAGAAAGAGAAAGGGTAGGGAGTGAGAAGAAATAGTAGTGTCTTTGTGTGTGGGCGTCTTGTGCATACATGTGTGTTAAGCTGCTGGTGAGAATGTCAATAGATGTGAAAGGAAATGTGAAATGGGAGAGAGAGTGAGAAATCCTAACACAGTTCTTAGAGGCTTTTTATCTTCTCATCCATCCTCTGTAAGATGGTGAAAGAAATGAACTCCTCTCCTACATCCATATGGGGGAGGAGCGAGAGAGAGAGCGAGTGAGAGAGAGGGAGAGAGAAGCTGTCTCTGTGTTTGACATGCCTGCAGATCTGACTGTACTCACCCCCAACATCAAAAACTTTATCTCCCTTGAGATGACTGGGGACTACATTACTGCCATGGATTAACAAGTACGAACCTCACTGGCTGAAGGGCACTTTGACACAAACACAGACTCCGACACACACACACACACACACACACACACAAACACACCTGTGTCATGTCTCATCCCAAGGGGAAGATTTTCAGACACTGTCCTGCCAGTGATGACATCCAGTATTGTGATGTCAGCTTGACTTTCCATTAGCACTCAAAGTGAGCGGCGAGTTAGGATTAATGCGGGGAATGAATTCAAATAAGGAATGTGATTTACGTCCTTTATCATCTGACAGGTGGCGGAAAGAGAGAGAAAGAAAGGAAAAGATGATTGAAGTCAATTCGGCATGCTGCCAGATTAAAGATAAAACACTCCACACTCCTTTAATAAGGCTTGTCTCTTCTCATTACCACTGCGCTCAGATCAGCATCCTCACACTTCTCTTTATTGTGTCTGAATCTGAAAATGCCGGTACTCATTCATTTTAATGCATTCGGGATGAAAGCGTTAAAAAAGTTTTAAAAAGTGCCTCATCTTTATGCCTAACTTTTGACAGACTACTAAACCAGGCATGCCTAACCATTAAAAGCAGCATTGTCACGGTGATAAGTAGCTGCCACCTGCAGCATGCAATCCAATTCGACACAGGCATCTCACGACTCAGAAACTACCATAGAATTAATTTAAAACCTGATTTGATTCACAGCTATACCCTTCATTAAGGGGCTTAAATACGACATTATTCAGCTTTATGTGTTATTGAATTATTGTAATATTTGTGGCAATAAGCAGCATGATGGTGACACATTATTAAACCCCCTCTGCTGAGCACTTAAACGTAGTATATGAACAGAAACATGCCTGGCTAAGACATTTTAACTGGTGTGTGAACAGTTAATTACTGCTTGATAACACACAGCTTTAAGCATGTGTGAAGAATTATGACTAGACATGCAAACAGTATGTTACACATCATCTGTTAACCCTTTGCAAACATGGTAAAGATGATATTCTATTTGTATTTACTGCCAACAAATCACATTAAAAGTCCATAACAAACACTAAATTGATCCCACAGTAATAACCAGTGTTATCTAGTAGAGCCTGATACAGCTTATACATACCTCTGTGAATATGGGCGCAGTAGCTGATTAGTCATACATAATTATAGAGCTCCGGTTCCTGTTGCCGTAGCGCCCTAGCTCACTGACTGTGGTCCATTCATTAATGCTGTACACTTGCTGATTTGTCTGTTGCATATTTACAATACATTGTTCACTTATCTTATTAGCTCTGTACATATCTTTTAGGATACACTTGTTTACTTATTTTTATACGCCCTTTATTGTAATGCTGCACTATCCACTTTGCTGCTGTAACGCTGTTAATGTCCCCGCTGTGGGAAGAATAAAGGATTATCTTATCTTACCCTTATTCTGCAGACAAACACACTCACTAGCTCACCAGATCTGTGGCTGAAAATAATCTCTGACGTTCTTTTTCTGCCTGATTGTTAGTTAAAAAAGGTGTGCACAGCTGCAGTGGACTCAATATTTATTGTTATTCATTTAGGAAGATGTAAGAAGTTTGATACCATTTGTTAATATATCTGAGTATTTATTCCGGCTTTTATTTTGAATCGGTTGTTTGCACTGGGTGACGTATATGGACAGGTAGGATAGGATGGGCGGGCACCGGGATGGTAAATGTTTTTTTACCAGGACATGCCACATAAATCATTGTTTGATTGTGAGTAAAGATTGTTAAATAAATATATTATAGAACAACATATTTGTGCCTGAATCTTGAAAGTTTGTTTTTGATCCTGCGTACGATCCACTCTCCCGTTGCCCCAGTCGCTGGAGTGATTCTGAGTTTTGTTTCTTGTTGATTGACAATTAGGACAAATTGCCACTATAACGGCTGAATAATGTGTCGGTGACGTCAAAAACAGTCAACATGTTCACATAAAATATAGGACATCTTCAGCTTTAAAGTATTTATAAATGTGTGAGAAAGATGAAGACATATGTCATATAATAAAACTATGTTAACAGTCTCAGATTTTTAACGAAGGTTTGACATAATTATTAAATGCTAAAACAACATTATATTGTGTTATTGATTGATTAGATGTTAGTGCTCAGAAACCCTAGCATTTCTGTGTGTGTTCCTCTTTTCATTCATTCATTTCCTCTTTCAGAGTGACGTGCCCGCGTGTGTGGAGTATAGTGAACCAATTGTATTGAGACTATGACAGTATTGATTTGAGATCGCTACAATACAAGATAAATAGTGATGCCATTATGGAACACTGATTGAAAGCATCGTAGCTTTCTGTCTCAAACAAAGACCCTTACTGACTCACTCCTGTGTGGGAAAAAAGATGCTTGAGAAACAAAGATGGCTGCCTGACGTGCAAAAAGATGAAGCCATAACTTTTCTGAGATAGTGTGCTGATACAGTGGATACTAAAAACTTCATTAAACCATGGGAGTTATTCTGCTAATTGTCACTTGAGGAAGGTGAATCTCTCTCATTGTAATTTGTCTTAATTAGACAGTTTCATCAATGTAAATATGTCTGTTCTTTAGGTAATTATAGTATGTAATTTCAGAGCAGTTTAAAGTAAATTGCACTGTAATTAGCTGCAAATTGAAGGATCTAAGAGAAAAGATATTGAAGAATGGAGGAGAATAAAAGGGCCAGAAGAAAGAGAGCAAGTGATAGATAAAGGAGGAGAGATAAATGTGTGGGTGGGAGACAATAGAAGCGAGGGATCAACGATAAGAGAAAAGCCAAACAGAAAACAAGAGAAAAGGGGGAAAAGAGAGAGATAAGAGGGGTAAAGAGGACAATTGTGCCTGCTCTCTTGTTGGTGTGTGTTCCCTCGGTTTTGGCACGGCGTAAGGCAGTGTGTGTGTGTGTAAGACCCTGAGGAAAGCAATACACACACACACACATAAACTCTGCAGGCTCAGTGGAGATGTGTGTGGCTCTGCAGCACTGTGGGCAGAGCTGCCAGGAGTGTGGGAGTCCAGCGCTGTGCCCTGTTTATAACCTGTCACACAGACACTAATCCACACCAACAGCTCCCAGGTGACCAATGGGCCCACTGCCCTCGCAAGTGACAAGCCGCAAGGCACATTGAACCCCTCTGACCTCCACACACACACACACACACACATGCACACACACAAAACAAATGCAAACTGCTCTGCTTATGTGCAGCAGCGGCGTGAGTTTGTGTGCGGAGCGAGCGAGTGAAGGAAACCGCTGGGCAGCTGGGTCTCTACCTCGGCTGGAGTACAGTGCACACAACGCTCAAATCAATACTTCAATCAGTGTGTGGCGAATACTAAAGGGTGAGGGAGCAGAGGAGGCAGGGGAGGAGAGGAGGTGGAGTGAATATAAAGAAGAAGAGGGGGGGGTTGATTAGGAGAAAGGAAAGCGAGAGAGGAGGAGCCGCAGCGCTGGGAGCCACGTACCTGCTGGCGTAATGTTCAATCCTGCTGTGTGTGTCTGCGTGGGGCAGCTTGGGTGAAGAGCACGGCCTAGGAACAACAAAAGCAAGCGTCAATACCTCACCAAGGCATATTCTAACACCATGCAAATGTGACTGTGTGGCGAGACAAAAACAAATCCACATTTCTACAAAAAATCTACAAATAGAGCTTAAAGTTTATTTGTGAACATGGAAAACTTTCCTGTCGGGCTGCAAACTAGAAAGACTCATTTCACAGTGGATGAAGGCATCTGTACACAGTTTCGAGGTACTTCTACTGTACTTGAGTGCTCCCAATTTACATTACTTTAAACTTGTACTCTACTGTATTTATTTGAGTACTTTATTTTCTAGTTATTTACACACATAAGCATATGAGGGGTTTGAAATGTGATGCGTTTCAACTGATTAAACCAGTGGTTCCCAACACTTTCAGCTTGTGCATCTTTATAGCCCTGAAACACCTCATCATGATCCTACAGCACAGGTTTCATATGTCTCTGAGGGTCTGCAGCTACGGTAAGCACTTTTTAAGAAGGCAGAGCATGACTCAGCAACTTATACCAAGAAATTTAAATATACAGCGGCACATCATAATGTAAATGTAAATTATAAATCAGCCTACACCCCGGAAAGAGGACCCTGTTATAAAGATGTCCTCATCTCCTACAGGAGGAGAACTTGTAAACAAGTTCTGATCAGGAAAAGCTGCTGGATTAGACATTAAATTACCCTAATGAACCTGTCTTAACCGTCTTGTTTTTCTATGATGCTTCCTGTGTATGTTTTTTTGGCCTTTTATGCCTTTATCGACAAAGAGAGGACAGTGATAGTGTCGGAAACAGGAGAAGAGAAAGTGGCGTTCACACGTGGCAAAGGGCCGAGGGTGGGATTTGAACTCTGGGACTGAAGCCTCTGTATATGGGACGCTCGATTCAACCGCCGAGCTAAACCAGCGCCCCTTCCTGGGTACGTTGATCATGATTTTAAGATGTATGCCTCGGTAATATGGCATTGGCTTGACGTACGCAACAACCAAACCCCCTCATACCAATAAGGCAGAGGCAGTTTAAACCCCGACACTCTCACTGCCTCCTCTTCTCTCCGATGCTTGAGGTCGCAACATCAGGTGCTGCGACACATTTAAATAACTCTTTTTAAAGCTATTTTCTCCAGATCCCATCCTTCCAGAGCCAGCACGAGTTGTCCTCTCTGTTGAGTCGCTGATCTGAGCGCTTTCATCTTTATTCTATGAGCGGGTTGAATAGAGACACTCTCTTCTCAAATTGTTCCATTTTCAGAGTTTCCAGACAAGTAGAGGTAAAACTGAAATCTAGCACTTCACAAATAAAAGATTTCAGTATTATTGGGGGTTAAAGAGACAAGTTTATTGTTTCAGAAATGTCTTTTCTATTTCCCTATCTTGTTAATAACCTCACAGCCTCTCACGGCCTTGAGGCGTCCTCATCCACTGTAAAATCAGCTCAGTTTCAACCAGGTATGACATTAAAATACTGCTTTTATGCAATAATAAGTGAGTATAATGAGAAACACAAAGTAAATTATATTGACATAATAATCTGATGGATAAAAAGGGCTTTTACTTGTTTGGCTTCCTCTGCTGGACTCTCCTCTCTGCTCTGTTTCAGTGGCTGGACCGCTGAACGAGCTCAGTGCTTGAGGTTATAAAAGGTGACCCTATCATGCTAAATCTTCCACGGCACTGTCGTAGCCCTGAGCTATGTTTCTTGATGATCTCATGGATTTTAGTCTTATCCCTGTTTTATTTCCCTTTGGTTGAAACTCACTCATGTGAACAGAGCGTCCGACCAGACTGAGATCACAGGAATAACATTATGCTAATGCTGAACACGGCGCTGCCCCTTTAACCCATCACTGCGAGTCAGAGAGCCCAAAATTGGCAGAGCGCGATGATTAGCCCACAACAGCAGGGTGAGCCGAGACGGATGATAGAGAAGCAAAAAAACAGAGAGATGTCTGTCGTGTCTGTGCGGGTGTTTACGTGTCAGACTCACGTCTCTGTGCTCTCGGCTTCCAGCACAGATTGCACCGGCAGGTAACCTCTCTGAGGGTGCTTGGTGAAGTACTGCTTTGATCTGAACTTATTCTTCAGAGTCTTGGCAAAGTCCCTCATCTTCTCTCCCGAGGTTGTCTGGAGGGTGATTTAGGAGACGAGGGATTGGAGGAGGGGTGAGAGGTGGTTGGTGGAAGAAGCAGGAGACAAATTACAGCTTAAGAATGGTTGAAAATGTTGCTCTCTCTAAAATGACCTCATCTGAAATGTGACCACTCTGCCTCGGCGCTGGCTTGTCTTATTCCGGCTTTAGGAGACTTATTCCTCCATCTGCTCCCTCGTTCAGTGTCTGCCGCTCTTCCCTATTACACTGTTGCAAATCCTCCATTTTCTCCCTATTCCTGCTCCCTCTATCAGATCCACCATCTATGATGGCCTCACCGCTGTGAAATAATGTAGCTAGCTAATATAAAATATTGTCCAGCACAAAGAAATCATTGTAGAGATGGCCTTTTGCCATATTTCTCAGCTGAGAATTGATTAGAGATTAAATCTGGCACTATCTCAGCACCGCCCGCCACTCCAGCTACATAGCTCCAGCTACTCCTTTGAAATTAACTCCACTTCTTAGACTGTGCATGCAATCGCTTAAGACTCCGGTTTTATTGGGGTTTAGTGCAGCGTGTGTGCTCCAAATAGCAATTTATGTGTGCACTATGTGAGCCAGAAAGAGTGTAACTGCTGAGTGGTGCTCAATCTCTGCATACGGTAGATATGGCGATGGCAGTATACGCTTATATCACAGTGTACACTCAGGGATGAGAGAGACCTCACAGAGCTGAGGGAGCTAATCTGTGTTTGGCAGGAGGAATCAGGAGAGATACTGTGTTTTTAAGTTCAACTGGGTTTAATTTGTCCCTGGGGAAGCTGAATTTTTATTCACTTAAAGCACAAGATAATGTTTGTCTTACTGGTGTGTAGTACTCCATGATGGGGTAGTGCAGCTTCTTTCCCTTGGTAGTCCGGCCGGTTAGAAAACATGTCTGGCAGATGTCCACATTGAACTGCTTCAGACTGCGATACCTGTCAAGATCAATATAACACAGAGGCTGAACTGATGTTTGCAAGAGAACTGGCAGAGAAGAGAGGAGCGTGTGTGTACGAGTGTGTGTGTGTGCAGGCACTTTGCACACCGCTCTGCTTCAGACAGGGATGTATCCATTGGGCCACCTTGAAATCCAAATTGTCATTATAGACTGAGTCTAAAGTGTGTAAATGAATGCATTAAATTTGGAGGTGGATTCAGTATTTGAAGACGAGGTTTGCACACATGCATTAAATATTTTCTGTGCCAGATCTCATGAAGAATATTGCACAATAACAAGAACAGCATCTGCACACTCAAAGTCGTACAATATTAATTCGTCGGAGGGCAATTTTTCCGGTCAGAGGACTGTGCAATAATAAACAAGTAATATTGCACAGTTAGGAGAGTACAGCTGCTCCTCTTACTATTAAGTATTGCAGCGGTCCCCAAACGGCGGACCGCGGTCCGGATCCGGACCCAAATGGCGTTGTCTCCGGACCCGGACCTATTTACAGTTTTGACAAGCGCATCTATTTTAACCTGCACAGCTTTTTTGTCTTTGCGGTAGTGATTTGGGGGGAAACTTGCAGACCAATGCATTCGGATTCACTCAGATAAACATTGCGACTGACCCAGTGGGTGTGTGAGAATACAGATACAGACTGAAGAGCCAGCTGACAAGAGAGTCACAGAGACACAGTGGGAGAAAATAAGTGAGTCAGGGAAAAGTAGACATGGCGTGCTCTACAATGAGAGCAGTAGAGAAAACCAAGCTTTTAAGACTGGACAGACGATTATTAAACGCGGACATTGTCTGACACTGGGCTGCAGTTTAGTTCAAACGTTTTATTGATAAACCTGAGAGTTACACAGAGCTACATCAGGCTTCATCATCATGACTAGTTTTCCTCTTATTTCCGCAGCTCTGTTCTCATATGTACCGGTATGTGCCCTCTCTCTCTCCGCCTCGCTCTCACTCTCTCCAGCAGTCCGTCAGTGTACAGTGCGTTTAAATGTTATTTATTTCATAGTCATTGCCTCTTTTAAAACTCACTATGACTCAGCATGAGAAAAAGTCTAATGCAACTGCATTTTGGCAAAACATAAAATAAAATATAAAGTGAATCCTCCTGTTACGGTCAAATCTTGATAACTCTGTCAGGAGGCAGAGAGATAGCAGCTTAAGTGAAGAGGTAAAGCTGTCTCTCTCTCTCTCATTCAATTTCTGCATGGACAACATTATACTACCAGTAGTACCAGACATTATATTGTTTGTTTTCATTTACAAGTAAAGACACTTCCATCACAAACTGGGGCATAAAATAAACCAAAAATACAGGAAATAAAGGTTTCGACACTCAAAATTTCCTGGGGGAGACCCCCAACATATAAACACACTATATTTCCTTACCAATATTGAAGTATTCATTATTATTATTGTTAAATTTTGAGAGCTCTGTGTAAAAGTTATCAGCGTTGTTGTAAAAACTATTTAACCTCATAGTATTTTCTTTATTTGATTTAACAGACGTTCAAAATGTATAAATGTATGGTACTGAATCATAACATAGGTCAGACATTATGATGTTCCGTACCTTCGCTTGAGAAAAAAAATCTCTAAGTGGACCTCTTTCAAGTTTAATTGAGTCCCCCTGATGTATTGTAAGTAAATTGCAGCATCTCCAACAAGCTGTCGTCTGTTTAAAGTGATTCTTAAATACGATAACAAACTAATCAAATGGATTTCTTTGGTTCTCATTTTAACTGAAATGTATTATTTTTATTCTTCTAATTACCAAGCTGAAGTCTTAGCTCCTACTATAGTTTTAATTGCATACATAACTAATAATCTCCTGTTCTTTTTATATGTTATTTCCATTAAACTTGCAGGAAAAGTACCTTTATTCTACACATTCATAACAGTAACTTTATTCACCATGTGTATTTGGGTTGTGAATGTGCGTATGATCCTCCTGAATAAGCAATGATATGTTGTTCACTGTGATTAATGAAAACCTACTTCATCTTTAGGGGTGGAAACCACAGGGTAACTCACGATACGATACGCGATACGTGGCCCGCGATAACGATAATATCACGATACATACGATACACGATATATTGCAAGACAATCAAATAAAGATTCATCACGATATCTAATTAACTTCTTCTTTGGCCAATTAATTTCCCTGATTTATGTCATAGGCGCCATCATGAGAAGTCATGAAGTAGTGACACGTTGAGTCAAAATCGCAAGGTAATTAAATATCGATAATTGGTGCCAGCTTATCGATAATTGTATTGCATGAGTAAGCATGATTATATATTGCCCTATCGATATTTTGTCCCGATCCTACTGTTTCGTACATAGTATCTGCATCCCTGTGTCTATTTATCCACACTGCCATGCCTACCTGAAGCCCTTAATGGGACACTGTTTGCAGATGTAGCATTTGGCCTGATGTTTGGTCGACTCTGCAGCAGCCACACGGTGGAGGACAGGCAGCCAAACCATCGACTGAGGCTCCAGGCTCATCCACTCCAGGAAGTGAGAGACCTCGATGGCAGGTTTCCCGGGGGCCTGAAAAAGGAAGGTGGGAGGGAGGAAAGAAGTGCAGAAGCCTGTAAACAATCCAAATATAGACTAACAGCAGGGCAGGTACAGAAAGTAATGAGAGGAGAAGGTGTGCTTCCCTCCCAAAGGCCGGCCAGCAATGAGCCATTGTTGAAAAAGGAATCAAAGAGACTTCAAAAGATAAGAGCAGGAAGGTGAGGGCGAAACAAGATGTTCTTCCCCACGGGAGATCTTCTGCTTTTATGCCACTGCTTCAACAATTTCAAAGCTAAACAAAGCAGACATACACTGTTTCTGTGTGTACAGCGTATGTGTGTTTGCAGACACACCTTGTTGAGAATTCCAGAAAGTGGGATAAAAAGGAAGTCAACCTCATAAAAGACTGACTCGCCAAGCGCTGAAAATCCGTGATGTGCTAAATTCTCATTAAGTCTGCATCAGAGATGCATTAAGAGGATGATTTCCCTGGGGCTTCCTCCAGCGCTCATGCAAAGTAGCATAATAAATGTGTGTGTGTGTGTGTGTGTGTGTGAAGACTGATCACACAGACTGTGAGGTATAGGGAGGTGTAGAATCTCCCGGGGATGAAGAAGCTCCACTCTGGAAGGGGAATAGCCGGCTCCCTTCTACGTGGGAGGTCAAACAGCAGCGTACCTAACACCTGGAACTGGCACTGACTATGCTGAGCACGCTGCTGCATCTCAAAGCAGCACGTTGAGCAGATGGGATGCTTTGAACATCATTGGAAAAGTGGGGTGATAAACGTTTAGTCATCCATCAAAACTCAGCACTTTCTGCACTATAAATCCACAACATGGCTTGCAGCAAATCAAAAAATATTCACTAAGTATGGAGTAATTCCATCTGGAATGCAACATCATTGTTCTGTATAACCTACCACCTTATTCTGCATATTCTCTGGCCAGAGTCATCCGTCTGCGTCTTTGGGAGCTGGGTCTAAAAGTCAACAGGTGAGGTTGCAGCAAATGCTCACCACAAACTTATGCCCAGTGATTAAAGGCAAATGTGTCACCCCCCAACTGTCAAAACATGGATAATTTATCTACAACTAAATGCCCCGACATGGACCAAACAGAGACTGGAATTGATTCTGAGCAGCTGCAGCTGATACAGCAAGTATGGACCAGAATAAAGTGTTTATAATTAGCATGTGACTTGAAAATGAATTAAAAGGTTTTGCCGAGGCCACCATTTAAAAAGGCTGCGGCCTGCTCCCAACCACTCCCTCATTATCTGGTGTCCCGGAGTGAATGTCAGAAGGTTAAGTTCGTGCAACGTGCATCAAAAACGTGTTCAGACTCAATCGGAGCCGGGAGAGACAAATTAATTCATGCTGTGAACATGTCTCCTCATTAGCTTTTGCTCTGCGAGCGACTGGACTCTGACCTCGCTTCATCATATCAATATTCCAATGGATCATCTTCAATAAGCAACTTTATCATTTGACCTTCATGGATTAAGTATACAGTACATTTTTGTGTAACATCATGCATTAGCTAGCAGTAAGTCATTGATTTTATGAGCATTAAAAGCAACGTGATGCAACTTTAATGTGATGTTATGTTTGTAAGGCAGCTTTCTGAGTGTGTCGGCTGCAGACGGGACTCATTTAGCTGGACTCATTATAACTTCTCCGCTTTCTGAGTGCATGTAACTTCCACTGAAGGAAAGTTTGACTGAGCTGAAGCTCATAGAACACAATGGGCTTCATGCTGTATAACTGGCAGCCTCCTGGTGTGACATCATAATTATTTCATACAGGGTTTTTGATAGAAAGCATCCAAAGGCAAATGTTTGATTTTGAAATTCATTTTGATCAAGTTTCCGTCTCTACGATTCTGTTTCTGTATTTGTAGTGCTGTCGTGGAACAGACAAGTTCAGTTCTGATTATCCGGAAGTCGGTCATTATTTCCAAAATCATAATTAATGGATAAGCTAATTGAGATGCACCAATATTCTGAAGTAGCATGAAAAAGTGGGATGCAAGGTTGATTTTGCCTGATCATTCTAGGAATCTGCTGGTCTTACAGAAACATTGGGCTGCTAAAACTTCACAGCTGCATGAGCTGAAACTTTTGACTGAAGACTATTTAAGGTGTATCCGTTCAAATGGAGTAAGCTGAACCAATCACACAATCCAGATAAAGATTATTACATCTGTTCTTATGTGTATTCATGTTGCATGCACTGTTGCATATCTATGATTTAGTCGTGACAGACATGGCGGGGCCTTTGTGCTCACCATGCGGAAGCAGCTACGGACGCTGGGCTCCACGTTGCTGCCTCCAAAAGCAGCGACTTCACCCAGCTGGCGGGGGATCTGGATGGCTTCATGGAGCAGCAGGCTGAGGTGACGCTGGTCTGTCAAACCTCCTGGACCGGACACCTGACGGAATAAGTCTGCATCCAGCAGAAAATACATACAGCAATCTGATTACACATCAGTGTGTAACAGCAAAAACTGTTGTGTGCATGTGTATTATCAAAGAGTCTACATCTTATGATGGTGGGCATTTGTATACTGCTGAATGCTCTCAGTCTTTTGAAAATGTGATATGAATATTATACAGCAAGCATTCAAAATTGAGAGGGTGTGGCGATTTGTTTGCAAAACAACACCATACCTTTAGTGTGTAAAAAAACAAACTGTCCAGTTGCATGCATCTGTTTTGATCTTGTTTCTAAACCTCCAGTTGCAGGCAACAAGTTTACCAAACCTAGTTCTGTGGAGTAACCTCCCTTCAGTGACATACAAAGAGACAGAATCAGTTTTGGTGGGCTGGCTGGTCTGCTTGGAGATGAAAGAGCTGCATTAAAGTGGTGTCTTGTCAGGTTTTGAATGAAGCCTTTACCAAGCTGGGACTCTGCCTGTCACTGAGGAGATGAATGCTGACAGGCCTGTGAGGGGGCTGCACAATGCCAGTATAAGCACCCCATGTATCGCCCTCTCTGTGCAGTTATTCAAGCCCTACAAGGACAACACTTGGCTTTCACACCTGCATGTTAAACAGCCTTCACTATATATAGATCTCACAACCAGAGCTGAGGTGTGTTTGTCATTTTGAATGTTTACATTGAGCTGTTAGAGATGAGTTTTTGACTTGTTTTATGGAGACTCTGTCCCAGGATATAGGCCTTTGATGTATGAAACATGCAGACTGCAAAGTTTTGCAGTAACCCTGCAGTAAGATGATGTTTTTTTTTTTGCTGCAAAAACTACAAACAGCCAGAAGTTTGTTGTCAAGGGGTTTTCAGTATTTCTCAGTATGACGCTAGCTCTTTTGTGTGGTGCACTTACACAGCTTTAGCTTTAAAGTTCTTAGCAAAATATTCATCAGTTACTAAGTAAACATGTTTTTTCTACAGTAGGAAAGTTAAATAATCCTTACCTGTAATGGCCGCCTTAAATTAAACAAACACAGCCACATGTCTACAGCTAGGCTTTGTTAGCAACTCTAGTTTTGCTTTGAGCTAAATGCTAACATCAGCATGCTAATATATGACTGCATATAAAGGTGGATCACGCGTCTCCATGTACTCTCATGTACGAAATTGAAGCCAAAATTTCCCCATGACGGGCGCTGCCATCTTGGCTTGTGACATCGTTTGGAGCCGAGCTGCGCAGTAGAGATCGATGGGTGAAGCTGCCATAGCCACTTCCGCTAACCAAAACACACACGAGATCCCGCACACAGGCGTGTTTAACAGCAGAACAGCTTCTTGTGTTGGTCTGAAGCAGACGTTCACAGATATGTAAACTTCAAAGACTATAGTGAGTGTTTTAGTTACGTTTCCTCTCGACGTTCCTCCTCTACTCTGCTAATCCGGAACAGATCGGCTGCTGGAGCCGGATTTGTCAACAGAGCTGTCAATCATCCTTTTAACAGCATCAAATAACTAATTAAAAATAAACTTGTCAGAAAAATTAACACTTGGACGTAAATCAGCATGATAAAAGCTAACTATAATGAGAGAAACCATGTTTGAGAAACATTTATGTGGTGTGTATTTTGATTTTATAGTTTGGCTCATGTCCCATCTGTTAACATGGAGGAGGCGGGCTTTATGACCTATACTGCAGCCAGTCAGCAGGGGGCGATAGAGAGGTTTTGGCTTCACTTTTAGGGAGCTGTCATGTCGTCCATCTTTTTATACAGTCTATAACATTTTCTCTTACAGACAACGCTAACATGCTGTTTTTTTTATCAGATACGATGTTTACCATGTTCACTACCTTAGTTTGATGTGTTAGTTAGCATGCTAACATTCGCTATTTAGCACTAAATACAAGTAAAGATTAGCTTGGTGGCAGGTACATACATTTTGCAAGTTTTTCATCATAATCCAAATGAAATCCTGGTAAATCATTCAGCCTGGACATAAACTGTCAGTGCGCTCTGTATGCTCAGTTTTCAGCCTGGAGTTAAATTGGCTGAAAATTCACCTTCACTACCTAGTTTCATCAAAACATCATGTACTACTATTCCTGTAAAAGCGCACAGTAATCCTGCAAAACTGTTTGGGGAAATTCTTCCCTCAAGTTATTCAGAAACTGATTTTGGTGGGACCAAAACGTTTTTAAATAGCTGTCAAATTCGAAGCACAGGCCAATCACTGGAAAACGATGTGGCGCATTTGTCAAATTAGGTGTGAAGGCAGCTCGTGTTGATATCTCGTACAGAGTAAATTAAACTGACTCAAGATGTTGTACCAAAGTTTGGGGCTGCCGTAAAGTCAAGTAATGACAAGGGATGATGAGCACATTTCTTTTTGAATCACAAGCCTGAATTTGGCGACGATGGAATAAACATCCACCATCTGTATCTCAAAGCAGGTTGATGCAAATGCTTCAGATTTATTTGCAAATATTATTCCAGTGACGTCTGGAGTTGGCACAAACACAATCAGTCAGAGAAATGGCAAATTGATAAGGCCACCACATGTCTACCTGAGCCCAGAAAGAGAGGGCTGACTCACCTCGGGGAGCACTCAATTGAAGGCAAATGTGTTAACGCTCTATCTTTAAGAGCTGACACAGATGGTGGTGTGCCAAACATGAGTAATCCTGGCATGGGTCTGTCAGTGTTGTCTCAGATCCTGTATGGACTACAAGCTGTTCCAGGTCCACCTATCATCACTTCTAACGCTCATTCTCCATTTTACCTATATTTACAGGATGACTCATAAAGCAGGGTTACAATAGAACGGTAAAAATATGTCTCAGACTATAATAAAATATTACAGCATCATTCAGAATGGAAAAAGGAGGACGGGAGCGTCTTAGCTCTTTGCTAGTTGACTTGAGAAGAAAAATGAGAGTGAGAGCCGCAGAAGGAGAGTGTGCATGAATGGTGTCTTTGGCAAGCAATCCTTTTAAAGCCCTCGCTGTACTTTGGAGAAGTAAAGAAAGCTTTCTCCTTTATGGCAGCAGAGTCATTTCCTCCATTAGACTAAGTGGATGTCTTTATGTAATGCTGGCAATCAGGGCCGTTTTGTTTTGGCTCATTGTTTGCAGTTGAAGAGACGCATTAGGCACATGAACAAGCACGAGACTCACATTTGTACTTCTCCTGGACGTCTGCGTTGCACAAGCTCACCAACCCCATCTTAAAGCTGAGGACTCGCATTTTGCCGTTCCGAGCACTAGAGGGAAAAAAAGAGAAAAGAGGAGAGAGACAAGAGGTTGTAAGGTTGTATTTTTTGAGCTATGAATGATCTCAAATCACAGTGTATTATGTTGAGGTTGTGTATTCATTCATTCAATGGCCGAGGCCTTCTGGGAGGGGCAGAGTTTGGAGGAATTACGTGGGTCAAAGCAGCACAGCACAGGTCACTGCAGCAGTGTGAAATTGTATTAGAGCACATCCAGAGTACCTAAAGGCACTACAGGGACTTGATGAAGGGTTGTGTTCATGATTTTTTTGCCCAGAGGAGCAATAGACATTCATAATATCACTCACAGACACACACAGACTTGCATAGTGCATAAACACACCCTTAAGAGGACGCATATATCCTGCATTTCTGAGGATCAGTAGTGCTGTCCCATTGCGAATGGATAATAGTCTGATCACTGGCCAATGGGATAGCATGAGAGATGGACGCTGTTGTGCCGTGACCTGAGCCTAAAAGGGTCCCATTAGCTCTTTTTCAGCTGGAATTACAAAGAGGAAAGACTGGAGAGACAAACACACCGTCGCTGCTCGTGTTCAGATTTCACAGCTCCGGAGCCAACACGGCCTTGGAAGAATCCACTGCCAAACTGAGCAGCATTGGCAGTAACCTCAAGCTTATCTAATTAGCATTTGAATAGTTAAGTGAGAGATCAAGAATATCACATTCATCAGAGGACATCGGATCAATCGAGCATAAAATGGAATCAATGAGTGAGTTAAATTTCCATGGATGGATGATGCTTTCAGGGTGCTCGGGACACGGTTTTGGAATGAGCCCGACAGGTCAAACCACGGAAAGGTGAGACGTGATTCGGGCCAGAACGTAAGAGTCAGGGGGGAGAAATTAGAGGAATTAGAGTCACATGGAAAAACATGTGAAGTGATAAGGAAGGAAGCCCCCCCCTCCCCCTCCCCCTCCTAACTGGAGTTGGTCCAGTGGAGCTGCAACGCGCATGGGGGCGACGGGCTGTCAGCACCTTTTACACACACTTTCTGCAATGTGTCGCATGCCATCTTCAATATGCACCCCAGTGTAGCACCTAAGGGGACGTATCTCTCCTGCACACCCTGCTAGTGTGACACGCCTCTGGAGGACACACACACACACACAACTTATACGCACACACACTTGAATGAGAATGCACATTCTGTGGCACAAACATTAAAATAGACACACAAACATACACACACTTCATTCAGGTTCACTGCGGCTGTTCATTGTAAAACAAAAAAGCAATTACTGAAATTTATGCCGAGGGTGAACTCTCTGATTGTCTCTCATTAGCAGAAAGTAGTTAAGAGCTACCGCCTGATATTTACAGCACTGGCAGGGTTATTTCCGTCTTTCTGTGTCTGTGCGCGGTGCTTTCGCTTTGGACACGGCACAAAATAGTCAAACAGGGACAAAGATATGGTGAATGTGGGTGTGAAAGAGGATTTGTTTCTGCTGTGTCTCAGCAGGGATGATTGGCCCTTTGCCTGGACATTGTTATTGGAGCTTTAGCCGTGCTGTGGCTCTTTATACCAGAGGTGTCTTTACAACGAGCCATTGAAGCGGTTACATAAATCTTCAGACAGACTGTCAGAGGACTATAATGAAGAGTTAAAAATTGTTTTTATATCAGATGACATGGCATTGGATAAAAATGGTGATTCTTTGTGTGTGTGGGATTGGTAGTATCTAATAAAGATAATGAACGGTTGATACAAACACGTCAGCACTGATCTCGTTCTGCTGCTGATATCTTTATGTCTTTACAATGTTTGTCCCATATGTATACGCTACATGTAACTACTGCTTTTACTGTTTTAACTGTGTGTCTGTTTCAGATCTTCAAACTGCTCTTTTTGTTCTTTTGTTTTCTAAAAATATAATTTAGGCAGAAAAATTGCATTTCGGCTAATTCTCGCATTTTTTCAACCATTTGTATTTATTTATTTGCAATGTCCCCTTGTCCCCTCTCATATAAACTAAATCTGAATTAAGCGTTTTTTATACAACCATTGACTGAAATGACCGGGTGTTAGGGTGAAAGTCTGTCCTTTAGCAGTGCTAACCCCATACTAAGCAATATCACACTCGTGGTTGTGATGTTATAATGAATATCATCACAGCTGTGCAGATATTCAGTATAACATCACAACCTCTTGTGTGCTATTGCTTTTATACAACGGTTACACAAGCAGCAAATAGTAGTAAAAAGTAACCATAAACAACAGATTATTATTTTTTGCTCCATAAACTCAACTCGTTCCACAACTTAACTGAAACTGGTCTGTTGTTGCCAAGCAACACAAACATTCTCCTGCACTCCATGTCTACAGGTGACCACAGATCAGCTGTTTTCATCATGTACAATTATGTGTTTGTTTTCATTTATCATCAACCAGTGAAATAAGAGTTTGTTTAAGATTAATGTCGACCTACACAGTCTGCTGTGATGTTAATTAACAGTATTCAGAACACCTGGCTGAGGTGGAGTGATACACAGAGTGAAAAATCCTAGTGATGTTGTTCTCTATATCGGCACTCATGGAACGCCTCTTATCCAATTAGATTACTTGGTCGGAACTAAATGTTGTATAAAGGACAATCATATAATACGATGTATCATGGATGGCAACTTACATGACATAAGTGACAAAATTGTCTCTATGAAGCAGGAGAGTTCAGTATATTCTTTATGTCGTACTGTTGGAACCTTGTTAATATATGCCTGGCACTGCTAGAAACTTTTCTGAACGGCCCCTATAATACAACTCTTTATGAGATAACTGTCATTTAAAAGAGCACAGCACTGAATCTTAATTCAGCAAACCTCTTCTTTGGCAAAGACTGTTGCCTACTTTACCCACAATGCAACTCGACTGCCTGCGGTTCAGTCGAGGACACTCGGTGTGTTAGTAGCTGCTATTGTAGCCTCGAGGTGTTAGTGTGAAGCAGAGATGAGGAGAGGACTTTAGAAGTCTTCGGCCCCCTGCTGACTCCAGTGACATCACCTGAGGCAATTTAAAGATAGGTTATGCAATTTTTTTTAAATATATATATTTTAAATACTCTTTACATCTTAACAGCAATCGTTGAATCAAATGCTCTGACAGTAAAATACAGTATCTGTGGCCTGTACTAAACCAAGCCAACCATTTCTTTGGGAATAAATGAAAAGGTTGCTTACCTATCTATCTACCTCGGTACCCGCCCACCTACGCTCATTCTGCCCATGCAGTCATGCGCATGAGCTCTTCCTCAAGCTAAAACTAGCCAACTATTAACACATGAATAGCAGCAGTGAAGAGGCAGTGCATGCTCACTTCCTTCAAAATCTAGCAATACTCATGATGTTTCCAATAAGTTGCCTACTACAGCTTTAAGAGACTTTGCACAGCTCCCTCTGGAGCCACAAAAATCCTTATACAACTTTAATATTTGTTTTTCTAAAGACCTATCAACAGACTTTGATGTGTAAACATCAAAGATCCCATGCAAGTCAGTAAAAAGTACTTTAAATGTTTTGGAAGATGGTTTCATTACGGACATCTATTTCATCACTTGTCTTCAGCGAGGACAAAGACTTTATAGTAAACTAGTCTGCACTGCAAATCAGCACAGAGCCAAAATACAGGAAGGACTTGAAAAGAAGATCAATCAAGTAACTTTTGCATTGGTGGAACTGGTGGAGACCCAAAAAGAGCAAAAAGGAAAGATGTCATTGGACTTTCATTTTAAGTTTGCCTGATGTGTCGACACTGAAAGCTGTTTTATTTAATGCAGTGGCTTGGCACCTCACAGCAGGAAGGTCCTGGATTGGATCCCACCAGCCAGCTGGGATCTGTGAGTGGAAAATGCTAAGTTTTCCCAACCCTGTGTTGTTTATTCTGGCTTTCTTCCACAGTTCAAAAACAAGCAGGTTAGGCTAAGTGATAAATCTAAACCACCCATGGGTGTGTATGTGAGTGTTAATGGTTGTTTGTCTCTAAGGGCTTGTTTTGACTGCCTGCCCAAATGTGCTTTTTGGCATAACCAGATTGATTTAGACTAAAAGAAAAACACATTAAATGAGATTTCTGCAAATTGGATCCAAGCCACATTTTAAGGTGGTTTTAAATGTGATTCCTATCGGATTTCTGTTGATGCGTCTTTGCTTGGATGCTATGGCAACTAGAATCTGATTTTCAAAGTGTAATTTGCATCAATCATAATAAAACACTCAACAACATCAAATCCAGAGAGACGGAAGTGCAGCTGCAGCAGGAAGTACCGCACCACTCACAAAATTCCAAGCGGGACCCCCTCATGACCCTCTTAGCGATGTAGCTAATGGATGGATTAACGCAGCTTTCAACCAGAGTGTGTTTCAATTAAGATTACACCTTTTCCCGGATAGAAACACCTCGGACCGGCTCACCCACCTGTCGTAGACGTTTAGCAGCCAGTTGAGGCACATGTCGACGCAAAGTGGAATGTTGACCAGGATGGACCTCTCCTCCTCCAGCCTCTCGTACAGCGCCGTCAGGCCGTGGATCATCTCCACCACGTCCATCACGTGCTCCCCCTGCTGCAGCTCCTGCTCCCGAAACACCTCCACGAGGCCGCTCAGGGCCACCAAATCCACTAAAGACACAGAAAGATGCAGATTAAAGAGGGGGTGTTATGCTGATTGACATTTTAACACATATATATAAAATGTTACAATTTTGGATGTCCAGACTAAACATGGGTGAAGTTTCAAATCTGTAGGTAAAAGTATGTTGGAGTAATCCCTTGCTAAAAAAAAGTCTGCAGGCTGCTGTGAACGGCAGGTTTCAAACTGTTTTTTTGTGATGTCACAAAGCGTTTCGGAGCGCTGGCCAATCAGAAGAAAGAGGGCTTGTAGGGGCGGGGTTTCTTAAAGGGACGGAGCTGACCTGCACAGCGCACCACTATGAGAAAAAAAATGTTTTTTTAACTGTAAATTATTCTAAGCTACTCCACAGGTATAAGTGGAATATGAAGCTTGAAATGAGCATAATATCCCCTGTATGCATGTACACAGGTGTGTGATGGAACTTATGTCCATACATGCATGGGTATGTGTTCCCTTATAGGACACACACAGTGAAAGATAGAGCGTGATCATCTTCCTAACCTCTGCAAATGAGAGCTGGGGTGACAGCAGTGCTTAGTCACCCATTTTTTTCCCACTTAAGCTCCACCAGATGTTTCAAGAGCAGTGACACAAATTTGATCTCGCTCTTCTAAACTAATTTAAAGGCCCATCCCTCGGAGTGGGGCTAAAAGGGTGTCCGTTAAAGCCAGGTATAATTGGATAGCACAATAATGAGGTAGAACAGGGAGAGTAGATAACAAGAGGATTCTCGGGGGCTGGGAGAGAATCACCTAAAAATGTATTTCTGATGGGCTCTTATACGGCACTTCTCAATCATCCAAAGAGTGTGCGGAGAGAAAGAGTTCTGCAGTTATCAAGGCAGCCTGGCAATTAAATTGTGAAAGGATATCAGCTAGAAGACCAGAGGAGGGTGAGATAAGAGAGCGGACGGGAGAAAAGAAAGAGGGAGAGTGAATGAAAGAGGAATTTAACAGCATGCTGAGTTTTTATTACAGCAACTTCGGACGTTGAAGAGAGAAAAGGTGGCAGGAGAGGGGGTGAGCATGATGAGTAAGGGGGAGTGCGAAATTGGTCACTTGCAGCGTCTAATTTTGTTACATGTACGGTCGGGAGGCAGAGCTCTGCAGGTGGAGGAATATGACATTAAGGGGTCAGGAGCAGGAGGAGGGAGGGAAGAGAAGCCAGGTGTGAGGTGATGAAGAACAAGCAGAGAAAAGGGAAGAATCAGGAATAGTTACAAAAATGGGCAGAAATTGTGAGTGACAGGCCTGAGCAGGATACCAGTGGTGCTTTGACCCTGAAGGGGCACATATTCAAGCCTCAACCATGCAGTAAAAACTAATTGCCGTCGTTTTTTGTAAGCCAAATGGACCAATTAATAGCTCTAATTATGTGGCATGCTGACTATCTGGGAGGTGATGAAAATGCTTCAAGAGGCTTTTTTCTTCCATCAATACTTTTGATTTCTGCATTTTAAAGCAAAGGAGATTTTTTCCCACTACATTTCCAAGTAGTGTAGAGAGCGGCGATGATTCCTCCGACAAGTGGATAAAGAAATGTGCCACGGCTAATCGTTACATCTCATTTCAGTAGAGAGCTCGTCATGGTGGATTACGGATGGTGCAGGATAATGGCATATCATTCAACCAGCCATCCCGGCGCTGCGGACTGAAAATACCATCGATGAAATGCCTGACGTACATCTCAGAGCCTTCTGAACTCGCCGCAGCTTCATGGCTGTTCTGTATGCTGAGAACTTGATGTTGTTCAGATCCGCTAATGGAGAGAGAGAGAGATAGAAAGAGATTAGAGTAAATGAAGAGCTGTGGGAAAACAAACCCAGCCCGCACCACTCCACCTTTCCAACCAGAAATTAGACATCACTATCTCCCCTCATGTTTATCACACCGCTGCAGAAGTCATTAGTGGTGTACTCTAGAGCTAATGTTGTCTGTGCACATGCTTTCTCTGCGTGTGTGTGTGTGGCTGGGAGTGTGTGTGTGTGCGACAGCGTGCCTATCTCCCCTGCACGCTCCCCGTGTCAGATCAGATTAACAGTAAAACACATGATGTCGTTTAATCACAATTAATTAAAGGCTAAGCAAGAAGCAATCACAGCGCTGGCAAATTGGGCCTCGTAGGTTAATGACAGTAGTGATGTAGTCCCTGAGGTGTTCAACACACAGGGCCTTTAATGAGCTGTGTGACAGGGCCTTCAAAGTAAAGGCGAGCTGGAACTGTGCTGCTGGTGCTGCCGCAGCCCAGTGGGGGTCCTGGGCCAACGAGCACGACTCGGAGGGCGCTTTAATTGTCTCCTAACTCACCGAGTGCTTGGTACAGTTCTGTCATCTTTGGATGGTCCCAGCACGTCGTCTGGGCCTGATGGCTGGAATAGAAAGGAAACAAAGAGAGGAGAATTTCACCGAGCAGGCAAGAACGGACGTGCGCACTATCAGGCCAGAAAGATCAAGGTAAAAGTGGTGTTAAAATGAGAGCAGGGGGCCGAGACAGGCGGGTGTGGAAGACAGTAAAAGATGGGAGATCAAAGGGCAGCGAGTGAGAGAAAAGGAGAAAAATGAGAGGGCAGGACACAGCGACTATTGTTTACATGAGATTTCAGGCCTGTAAAGTGCAGACACACGTCAAACATGATAAAGGATTCTGATTCAGGCTTCAAAGCGACGTAACACCGCTGCTCTGCTGGAAAATACTGTCAGGAACTTAAAAGGCTTCGCTTAGAGACAATACAAGAAATCCAAGCCCACATACATCAGAAACATACATCTGCACTACCTTTCCCAATATAAGCTCGAAGGGCTCATTGAGAAAATGTACAATCCAATAAAAAAGGACAAGCGCAGAAACATAAATGAACAAACCCGAAGAATGAAGTCTGCCAGGACCCATGGGCCTGTTAGGGCTGAACTCTTTGTTTTAACAGCACAGGCTCTCGTTGATACCAGTGAGGGGCTGATAAGATGCTACTCACACCCCCTTTGGCACAGTGATATAAAGAGGTCTGTAGCAGAATAATACAAGACCCATAAGATTCTGTTGTAAACGATAAAGGAAAGAAATATGTAGAGGAACAAACCGGACTAAAACCTGCACACGTAAAAAAGCACACACAGTTCATTGATAAAACCAGCAGCTCTCGGAAGGTGAAATAGTATTGATGAGGTAAACAGATCATAGTAGCTCAATAGAGTTCCTCCCTGAATCATTTATCTGCCCTCTTATATTTATACTAATGTGTGAACATGTGAGGGAAGCTGTGCATAAAAGAAGCATGATGAAAGGTTATTGTACTCCGCTGCTGAGTTTGCTTCTATAAATGACTCATAGGCGTACAGAATGCACAGATGAATGAGTTTCCCAACACAGCCTTGTCGTCAGGAGGAAAACAATCCACGAAAACAACTCTCACACTCTGCAGAAAAAAATGCAGGATCTGCAGGTATCAGAAGTGTTTGTATTCCAAGTAGCATCGACCAATCACATATCAGCAGGCTTTGGTTACATGCAGGAAAGGAAACAGTCCTTTAGGAGTCTGCTGTTATGCCCTTCTAGCTCCCATTGGTGGTCATCAGATGACAATTTAGCTTTATTTTATCTAAGAAAAACAGAAAAACATCCACTCTTAGACGTCATATCTCAACTCTAATTCCATTCTCATTTCTCATGTTGCTAGCCGGACTGTAAACATTGCAGGGTAAGGAAAGAGAAGTCATGGCCGCAAGTCCTTTATCGCTAACCGCTGGCTGTGCCAGAAGCCCCGAGAAGATGGCTGACGCTTCCAGTGGCTTTGTCTACGTCAAATGATAGCCGATCGGTTCAGAGATAAAAGACAATCAAATGTGTTTGGTGGGCATTAAAAAACACACATGTAGAAATGTGCCACAAATTAGAAGTATTAATTAATTTGGAAGACACTCAGACAACAAACACCCATAGTCCAGTCTTCTATGTTATAGGATGTATGATAATCTAGCTATTGGTTGAATTTAGTGCTCATTTGCTGATACAGATGCGCTTGGATTCTTCTTTGGCCGGTTCTACACCCTTTAAACAAGCTACATAGAAGAAATGTACTATAATCCTGCTAACAGACAAGCAGCACTGAACAAAAGACCTGGGATGCAAAGATAATTGTGTGTTTTGACCTATGATGAAGCTCTGCAGAGGTTATGATGCTGTAGCCGTATCAACTGGCAACCTGTCGTTGAAGACTGAAGGGCAGTTAGTTTACGTGGTTAAAAATTGGGAAGTTCCTTCTTCTCCTCGAGCCAGAGTGGAAAAATTCCAACAGAAAAATTTGCTGCAAAAATGGCGACAAGATTAAAAAAAATGAACAACTCTTTTATAAGCTAATTTTTATGATCAAATTAGAAAATTTAAGGTAGCTTCTGTTAAGTTTACTGATTTATTATTACGGCAATGGAAAGGACACGTCAGTCATCGTCCTACTATCAGGCTGTAGAGGTTGTACCTGCTATTGTTTCACAGGCTCTTTGTATGATGGATTGCGACGTTTGCACAGAACACAAACAGCTAATTTTAGAGCGGTTTGGTGTGGAGCAGCTGTATCCAAAAAATGTAGGTCAAACTTAACCCAAGTGGAAGAAGTGTAACTAACCGATGTGCTCCACAGACATTCAGTATTCATACTCATTTGTCACAAACAGAGCAAAACACCCCCTCTTTAATTCAGCTTTGTAACCTGCCATGAAAAACATCCACACATTCACTCAGGCTGAGCCTAAAGTTTCACTTACTTGATGTAGTAGGGCACTTTGTTGGGGGAGATGGCACGCTCCCATGGTATCTGCACTGAACCTGTGCAAACACACACAAACCAAATCAATTACAAAATAGGCACGTCGGGCGTGACAAGCTATTGTGCACAATGTCCCAGACAGCGTGTCAGGATAGCGTGTCCATTCAGACCCTCCTAACAGAGCTGCTCCGGTGTACAACAGGCGCAGTAAAGCCAAAGAGACAACTCTATTGTGTTGTGGGTCTCCTCAGAGTGTTGGCTTGTTTGGCACGGCCTGATAGAATACAGAAGGCAGAGGAGTCCTGAGACGGGGTGACGGGGGAGTTTTACCGGCCTCCAAGCTGAACCACAGGAGGATCAGGAGAGGATCAAACAGGACGGACCGCACAGGAAGACGCAAGAGGCAGACAATGTGCACCAACACAGAGATAAACAGGCTTTCACACAGTCATACACACACACACGTTATTGTACGTTATTGCATATTGACATGACACAATGTAGACATGTAAATTATTGTCTGTATATGTGACACATACACATTTATGACACACAAATCCAGTGATGGAAAAAGTACTACGATCCCAATACTGCATTAAACATGCAACTGAAGGTTAACTACAGTAATTATTGTTGTCACTTCAATATTTCTATCAAAAGTAACAGCATGCATTATGTAGAAAAACATCCCAATTGACTGACATATTATATTTTATTTTTGTATTATTTTTTATGTATTAATGCAATAACTACTTTAATGTTGCAGCTGTTCTGGATAGAGGACATTTTGACTCATTTATACACCGTTTGTTTATTTAATCTGATATAATCTTTAACCATGTTTATCAAAGATACAATCTTGAACTTTTTCATTGAAATAAATGCCTGTTAAGTCGCTATCTATCACCGAAAGGTAACACAATGGTGATTGAGTCTATGGCCCACTGATGATGAAAACCTTTGCATTTGCAGTATTACAGACTGGGTGTCTGTGGCACCCAAAATCACAAGCGGCGCCCAGTTAGTGACGCGTTTTCATCACCCAGCAGTGGTTGGTCTGCCAGAGAGGGTAGGCGGAGCTAAGCGGCTGCTTTTCCGGTCTCTGCAAGTGTTGCGAGTAAACAGTAATCTACTATGGCTGAACAAACAAAGAAAAGATGGATGACTACAGATACAACTTCAAAAATAAGTGAAAATCCAAAGAAAAAGAAACATATTTGACGCTCAGCTGAAGGCAAACAGTCTAAAAAGGAAAGTGAGGAAAATCAAGAGTTAGAACCACGACAAAGGGAGCCAGGCGTAGATGTCTGGTTAAATCGGGAAGAGTGCCTTCTTAAATACTGACTATCTCTCAAGAGCACTCAAATTGAAATCTACAAAATTGTTACTTTAAAGCTCCTCTGAGGAGTTTTTACCTGGTTATGAAACAGACTGACATTAATACTGATGTCTCTCTATGAGCTACAAAGGCAAACAGGACCATCAGGAAGAAGTCTGACTACAGCTCTATAGTCCATTTTAACGCTGTAATTGCTGCCATCAGGTCCGTGTCAGACGAGGCGATTACCTGCTGAAAGTGCCTTTGTTTAAATGTTTCATAAGATTCACGGTGAGCGATACGTTTGTGTCACAGTTCTGCTTCACTGCTCACCTGCCCTCTCCCAGTAATTTTCCACTCAGCCCTCCTCTGATCTACTCTGCCTGCCTGCCACGCCCACCTCGTCAGCTCACTCTGTTCACCTGGGCACACAGCTGCTTCTGATCGGTAATCAAGCCAGTATATAAGCCTGTCCAGCTCTCACACTCATTGCCAGATTGTTCTTTACTGCTCATTCAAGACTTTCCAGCACTCATTCTTGGACTGATGCTGCGTTTCAGACAACTCGAAAGTCGACCTCCGACTAGTAAAAGTGCTCTGGAACGCCATTCAAAGTCGGAGTTCCTACTTGTGAACTGGGAGCAGATTCATCTACCCCGACTTCACAGAGAATCAGATGTCTGATGTCACACAACAATGGCCGCACCCATGGAGAGGCTGCTATCAACTATCAACTGAAAAGCAACGTAATATGTATTTGCCTGCATTTAATTAAAATAACTATTACATAATAACACATGTTCTTCATAAGAAATGTCACCAATGTGATAAGGTAGCTGGTTACTATAAATAATCTCTGAAAGTTTTCTTCAAAAAAGTTATTCTGGAAAATGTTCAAAACCTATAAAAACAAGTTAAATTGGCTGAAGACTTGACAAAGAAACATCAGTTTGTCACGGTCGGCCATGTTTTTTATTTACATTTGGCGTTGTGGACCTGGAGGGCTCTGAGTTCGGAAGTCGAAAATTTCTACTGGGAAGTTCTTGAGTTCCCAGTTGTCTGGAATGCAGCATGATTCCCTGTGTGTGCGTCCTGTGTATACACTGCTGGCTCTTCGAATCTCCGACTAGCACCAACGTACCTTCTGCCTGCTCCCTACTGGTTCATCGGCTTCTATTGAGTGCTTACCCGTCTCCGGACCTGCTGCCTTCCTGACCACATCTCCACCCAGCCCGAGCCCCTGGCCCAGTACACTCTGACGGCTCTAGCCTTACACAGAACTGCTTCATGTCCTGTCTGTTTATCCTGTACCTGCTGAATCTCAGTAAAGACCATTACCATCGATCCCTGCTTTCAGCATGACATCTTACGTCAGGAAACACTACTTACACATGTACAGGACCAGATACTGCTTTGTCCACAGGGATGCCAACAATCAATTTTAGACTTTTTTAACCTTAATTTTAAAAGTAACAAGTGATCATAGCTGTGAAATAAATGTATAGAAGTAGAGTAAAAAGTACCATATCCCTCTCAAATGTAGTAAAGTAACGTATAAAAAGTCTGGAAAAGCTCCTTAAATTGTACTTAAGGACAGTACTTGACTAAATGTTCTCAGTTATACTTCAGTGACAGCTCCATACCAAATGTACGATGTGCCAACCCAAACAAATAGGTATTTTGTTGCAGAGAAATACACACAGACACAAACGTAGACTTTCTGCAGGGTGCAGAGGCTGAGCTGGCAGTGGAGTAGCGCTCTGTAAGCCCCAATGTGGCATCTCTGAGCCGGCGTGACAGCAGCAAAACTGGATGGGGTTGGTGAGGACACTGAAGACACACATACACACGCGCACACACACAGAACCATGCAACACACTTTTCCCATTTCTTCATCAGTTTAAAGTAGGTAAAGTAAATCACATTCCCGGCCCCCCTGCTAGCTCCCTGCAGCCTTTGAAGAGCAGCAGGTGAAAGAAGAGACAGAATTCACAACTATGTTTCTGCGCTCAAATGAGAGCAATGAATGTTGTGATGAGACTCGCCGGGGATGTTTATCGCTACATTGTGCTGGAACTGATGGAGACAGATGAACACGGCCCCACCTCTAACCCATATACGCACACAAACACACACATGCTGTGATTAATGGCCTTAAAACAAAACTGTAAAACACCTTTTGTTCATGCACCCTCGCACACTCTGAGACGGCATCTCGGCACAGCATGGCGCAGCGTGGTATGACATGAGGTAACAACTTCAAATAGCAATAGAAGATTCTTACTGGAGAGGAAGTGCTGCGATCCGGGGCCAAAGTCTCTATGTGCGTCCTGGAGCTGCTTCAGCCGCTCCTCTATGGAACCCTAAGGAGACACACACACACACACACACAGAGACACACGCAGAGTTAAATCAAAGGGAATCGTGCTGTTCATCCCTCTCCACCACAAATCCCTGAAATAGAAATGCACGCACACAAACCACCTGCTTCGCTTCCATTAGTTAACTGCAGAATATAAATTATGCCTTTTTCCTCCGCTGCCCCTCTTGAAGGACTTTGAAAGCCTTTGAAGAGCGGCAGGTATGAAATGAAGACGGAGATTACGGAATTATTATATACTTTGTTAAAATGAGGACAATGGTTCCTGGTTGCAATGTCAGTGCGGAAGAGAGCTGCAGGGGGAAAGAAAGAAGATGAAACGAGAGGTTTGCACAGCTTTGCATGCGTTGCGTGAATAACCACAGAGACTGAGTTGTCAAAATGAAGTTTGCATTGCCTTTGTAAAAGCCTCTCACATCAGTTATGTTTCCCACAAATGGGATTTAGTCTGCTTAATCCTGGTTTATTTGAAATGTATTGGATTTGGCACATGAATCAGTGTCAGCTGGATGTTTGAATCACGTCCTCAAACAATGGGAGGTAAACCCACTCGCTGTGAGGTAGAGAGACAGATATAGACGAGAAGAGAATGTGAGGAGTGTTTAGACTTCAAAAGAGAAGCGCAGGCAATAAGTCGTAATGTGCAAAGTTAGATATATTAAGATGGCATTTCTAAATGTACTCACGTCATTGCTCCCTCGGCTGAAAATAAAACATTATAATCTGGCCTGTGATTTAAATTGGCTGGGACTAATATAGAGCATTGGAGATGTTACTGCCAACTGTGTGCCGTTGGACAATCGTTGTACCGGCTGCCATAAGGAAGACAAATGACTGAATTATCAGTGATCGAAAATATTAGCAAATCAAATTTGGAAATACATTTTTCGCTGGCGTCAGAGAGAAGCCAAAATCAACAGGGCGCAGGATGTTGCAGGGATTTAGCATTTATCATTTTAATTAAAAGAGAAACGGGACACAGAGAGGGAGACAAAAGAAAAGGTTTCTCCGTATGCCAGGTCAGTGCATCTTATTGCAGGGAAATTAACTGAGCAGCAGAGATAGCAGATGTAACAGGGCTGCAGGAAAAGCAGCTCAGAAAGGTTTCATTAAACAGAAAAGGTGCAAATCATTTGCAACACCTGTCTTTTCATGAGTTGCTCGGGCTCCGCTGATATCACAGAAACTCAGAGAACGAGCCAAGATCGGGCAGATGAATATCTGCTGATGACTCCGGCTACTAAAAGCCTTTTTAACAAGGCTGATCACCAGGGGGGATTACAGGCCCGAACTTTCTTCCTGAATCAAAGAACCAGAAGACACACTACACGGGGCATGAAAGATTCAGCAGAGATTGTCCTGTAAAAGAACTTTTTCATAACGTCTCTTTTTTACCTCCAACGCAAAGTGACATCAATGAGGAGAAAGCTGCGTCCCAGTGTCTTTCCTGTCTGTGTTGCTCTGCCCCAGCAATCCGTTCCTAAAATACACCAGCCGTGGCGACAATCTGAGCAAGATGTCGTCTCAGTATTTCAGGCTCATACAAAATGTGTCGCTCAAATTTTCTGCACATCTTAACGCTTCTAGCAATCGTTTCAACTTTCCATGCATTGTGACCTGCGTGAAAGGAAAAGTGTTATTGAAACAGAAGGAAGTGGGCTCCTGGTGGTTATAAAAAATACACTGACAGATGTTCCTGTTTATATGCAAGTTTATTCCATCCCACACATTAGAAAAAGAGCTTTGCTCTCAGTCAGTATGGCTGCATCTACATGATATGAAGTACCTCGGAGGTATTCAAGCAAAGAGCACTTAAACTTGATCAGCTTGGTCAAACAAGTACGCTAAAAATGGATCAACACAAGCAGAAATAAATATAGATAGATAGATAGAAGCGCCTTTTAAAAGGACACAAGCTGTTTAAATATACAGCAGCAGTTAGCGCTGTCGCCTCACAGCTAGAAGGTTCCTAGTTTAAATCCCGCTTCAGACGAAGTGGTCCTTTCTGCGTGTTCTCCCCGTGCATGCATGGGTGTGAGTGTGAGCCTGAAAGGTTATCTGCCTGTATGTGTCAGCCCTGTGATTGACTGGCGATCAGTCCAGGGTGTACCCCGCCTCTCGCCCAATGACAGCTGCCATAGGCTGCAGCCCCCCTGTGACCCTCAACAGGATAAGCGGTACAGATAATGGATGGATGGAACGATACAATGTGTGTGAGATCTAATACTTTTTATCTGTTTTCAAAGGCTTTTGGAGCCGTTTCATCACCACCTACAATTATTTTGATGTTATTTTTTTAGCTTTCAGCTTCTCCCCCATTTCCTTTGTACACATAATGTCTGGGTTAAGGATATTTTTGTCACATTTCTTATGTGAACACCCGACAAAAAACGCTTAGAAACAGTGTTTAGTATGGATTTGGGACATTTAGGAAGACTTCTAAATGCTAACGCCAACATGCTACAGTACAATGCTAACAGTGGCAATGCTGATGTTTAGCAGGTATAATGCTTACAAGGTTCCATTTTAGTTTTTAGCATGCTACATGCTAATTAGCTCTAAGCACAAAGCACAGCAGTGGTTGGTGGGACTCTTTTGACGTTATTCAGTCATAAACAAAGGTAGGCTATTGAAAGAACCGGAATGTGTCCTGATGATGGCGCTGTAGATGAAAAGTTTGACGATCACAAAAGTGATTAGAACGCATCCTGAGGGGAACATGAATCTATGTACCAAATTTCATGCCAATACATTAGTTGGGGAGAAATTTTACTTTGAATTATGAATATGACTGGCAGTACAAAATGTCATGAGAATCCATTAGACATTTCTGTCTGCACCAAAGTGTTGGACTGACCAATGGACAGACCGACGTTCCCATCAAATGAAAGCTACCTAAACCTTTCATTAACCTCTACAAAGCCAAGTGTCTCTTTGTGTAGCTGTGATTGCTTGCTGAAAACACTCCAATGGGTTTCACTCGCAGGACAAAGGTTTAAGTTGCAGCAAGCGACTTTAATTGCTTCTCTCAGAGCAGAGGCAGAAAAACCGAACCGACAGCTTCTATACTGATGTGCTGTGTTTGGTTTCTCCTTAACTGTTTCAAACTGGGCTTTTTCAAGGCCAAAGTGGCAACGTGAAGGAGTCGTGAGTAGTGAGGGTGGAAAGTTGAAATTAATTTCTAAGAAATGTTGATAGATAGACAGATAGAGAGAGACAGAGCGGAGGAGAGGCCAGAGTGGCTTTTAAAACATCATGACAAAGCCGCAACGGCAGGCTGTGGAGAAGGTGTCATAGAGGTTATCTAATGGGAGCAGGGTGTTCTCACATTGGGTGTCGGGGAGGCTGAGTGAGTCTTGTTGTGCTTGGAGGGGCACAACCGAGGCTGCTGATGGAGGATGCAGCCAAAGGTTAAAAGTTGCACGCTGACTGTAGCGTTACTGTAACGCTCCATGGATAATGCATCCATACATTTAGCTTAGCATCCAGTAAGGACGAATCAGGTTCAGTGAATCCAAGGCACTTTATTTCTGTAATCCTTAAAAGGCTTTAAGAGTAAGTGCCTGGGATTCATTGCACACTTCATGTAAGAGCATGGCTTTAGATCGTGGTTCATTTTACTTCCATCATTCATTCATCTCTTTAAATGAGTTTCTCACATTAACTTCAAATTCATGATTCATAAAAACACTGAATTACTCATCTGTACATCGTTTCTACATATTATAGTTATAGACCATAACCTTCGCGTACACAATCGGCTGCATCATGAACCTAATTGCTCATATACTTGTCTTTGCACTACACGTGTTACTGGAGGAAACCTCTAGAGGGCACACCAGAGAGCTCGAGCCGTATGCAACTGCCATATGTGCGGGATGTAACAGACATGGTGACACTCAAGGAAGTTATGAAGTTAAGATCACGGCAGAGAAAGCGACAGCACGCACGGCCCCCATTCCGTTTCTCCGACAAGTTCCTCCGTGCACGGACGTAACGGTTCCTGACTTGTTTCCATTTAGTTTTGCAGGTTTCCACGTCGACTTCTAAAACTGAACTTGTCTGTCGCTGACTGTTTTGACATGTTTGTCACTGTGCCGTGTTAATGACTCATCGTACAGATGTGGATAATTGTGAACTTGGTTTATGAGCTCGTCTTCAGAACTTTCTGCCACTGTTGTCCCTGCTGCTGTGTTGTCCCTGTCACATCCCGTCTACCTCTACACTGCGCCTACTGTTCATGTGCATACAGCATCTAATTTTATATGACGTGCACAGCCGACGCTGCAAACAGACGCAGGGAACGTGTAGCAGCCATCATGCGCACACGAATGCAAAGTTAAAAGCAAAAGTATATCTCCGGCTTAAAAAGCAACGCTTGGTCCAAAATCAGTCTCTTAATGAGACCAGAGTTTTGGGGCTTTTCAACTTTGATATTTGACTCCGGACGTCCGGTTGCTATACATGTTGCAAACTCCATACTAGCTCCAACACCTCACATCGAGTTCAGGATGTGTCACTGTGATTCCAATGCGGGATGGTTTGGACAGTCGCTTTATTCAGGCTTTAACCAAGGATAGTAGTGAATCTAAATCTAAAGTTAGAGAATTTCAAAATAGTGGAGGCAGCTCAGATAAACAAGTTACCAGTTGGAAACTTTGCTTTGTACGGATAACAGTTCATCAACAGGGCACAGGATGCTGCTGGGATTGAAAAGATCGGAGTTTGGATGAACTTTTGTCCAAGGCAGCGGGTTCATATTCTGATTCCATTTCCTTTTACTGTGTTAGTTACAGACAAGCATGAGTCACATCATTGATTTGAATGAACTCAGATTAAAGGAACGAAATGGCTCCCTGGAGATATGGGAGAGCAACAACCAAAACTTGGTACACTGGTGGCACAAGGTTCAAGGTACTGAGCATGTAATTGCAACAACCCTGGTGTGAGTCGGGGAACTTTGTAAATGTAATTATACACTTTTTAGTCTTTTATCTTTTAAGGGGAAATGAGCTCAAAAATGTATCTAAAACTGAACAGCCTGCAGTTGAACTGTATGGGTGTAGCTGCACAAGAAGCAACAAAGTTTCACGCCCAACTCGAACCCCTGACGTTGCAGTTTATGCCTCGACACCAAGGCCACCAGGGCACCCTGTGGTGTGAATCTCAAAGCTTCAACTACAACTCTAGGATTTCAACTAAAATACACCTTTCCTTTTATATCTCTAGGGACATAAAGGACTTTGAAACACCAATCTGGGCATGGCTTGCACCAACTACAACATGGATTTACTCTCCTGCGTCTACCTTGAATTTTACTGCGAGTTTTGCATCTGCTCGCAATGTCAAACAGACATCATGGACCCAGCAGTGCACTCTACCTGAAGCACTTTCCATCTGCTGTTGAGATGCTCGAGGGCGCGGGCGTTCTCCATCGACAAATGGACATCGGAGATGGCCAGCTGGTGGGCCAGATCATTGACGTGCTTCATGCCCTCCTTCACCTGGGTCAGCTCTTCCTTAAATAACTGCAGGAGAACCAGAGAGAGAGGCAGGGGGGGAGAGAGAGAGGGCAATGACACCCTGAGTGAACACTGGGGGAAACCAGGACAATGAACAGTTAGCATCGTCTCAGAATGAACGTGTGTGTACATATGATCTTTTTACTCCTCATTTTTCACTCTAGATTGACTCATATCAGTTTTTTATATTCCCTTTTAATGTGTGGAAACTTTTATTATAGATTTTTAAAACTTTTTACTAAAGTCACAGAGCTGAAGCCACTTCAAACTTCACTCACATCTAAAATAGGGGAAACAAAGACGCTCAAAATAGATAACGAAGACGTAACTGTGAGAAGAAAATCTGCCTGTGTGTTTGTTCTTTGAGCTCTGTTGTCTTTATTTGACAGTTTACAGTAGGGAAATTGAGGACTGGAAGTCAAAGGTACTTTGTACCATTCAGAACTGGTTAGCTGTGACTGCTTATCATTAACGTCAAACTGAAGTAACATGGATTATTAGAAACACTTCTTTGCATATGTCCCTTAGGACGCCGTGAGAATTCATCTAAAAGAAACATTCATTAAATAACGTTTAAATGTTGCTGAAGTGAAATGAAGTGTGTGTGTTTAAATTGGTGGATGATCTACTGTAGTTTAAATCATTTGTAACCGTGTGGCAGCTGCTCTTCGTACGGTGTGTATATAAAGATCATAGAATTGCTTCTTTTAATTGGCAGAAATCAATCCCTCATATGTGCAAATACGCTGACTTCAGCTGGGTTTACATGGAGCCTAATTAGGGCCTGAGCACCGAATGCGGTTCGAGGACAAAGTAAACTGCATATTTGGTGGGCTTTAACATACCCTCGTGAAAATTCACACACACATCAGAAAAGCGAGAAATGTATGTGTGATGCTTTTTATGACTAGGCATGGGAAACTGGCTCTATAGCGCCCCCTCAAAGTGGAGAAAGCCCCTCCAGCAGGTTGGCCCTACATGTACCAAATTCGGTACACATATGTGTCATGTCAGGACCTACTTAAAAGTCTATTATGGATGTACCCTAAACCCAACAGGAAGTCAGTCATTTTGTATGTTGTCTCCATTTTTGCCCTATTTTGCCCTATTTGATTAACATCTGAACATCCTCCCCTCGTGCTGTGCCCCTGCCGTTGCGAGCAGCGTCTGCACACAAGACTCATCCGTCTTGTCCGTGTAAAATTTGGACCTTCTTATGCCACTATTTGAAAAGCTTTTAAGTGCAGCTGTGTATTTACACAGTGTAGTTACACAGGCGCCGAACTACGCGTAACGTGCGCATGTCACACAATTGTTCCGATTAAATGCGTCGCCGCACATAAACACCAGATAGTAATGGATCACACAACATGTAAACAGTTGACCCGAAATCTTCAATCGGAATGATTTCATTCAGAATGACAAAAAGGTGTGCATGTAAACCCAGCTTGTGTTTCGACGCCACACAGCAGGAGAGTTGTTAAAAGGAGAGGCAACAAAAACTGACGAGCAGAAATGCTACAAAATGCATCATTCTTATAGAAGTCTATGAGAAAGTGAGCATGCCTGTTTGTACATATACGGGTCAATACATACTGCATTAATGTAGAGCTGAAAGAATCAATAGATCAGCCAATTAACAGCAAATAAACAATTTGGTCATTGATTGTTTGTTTTAGTAATTTTTCCAGTAAAATGTGAGGATTTGCAGCTTTGTGTGACAGTAAAGTCATATCTTCTGATTTTGAGTTTTTCACTATTTTCTGACAGTTTATAGGCCAAATGATTAATTTATTAATGAACACTGAAAACAAGCCTTATTTGCAGCCTGCTGCGTGTGTATGCAAGCGTGCATAATGTTGTTTTATGATGTGTCCCATTTGCATGCATGCATTCATGTGACTGTGCCGACATGTAAATGAGTGAGGGAGTACACATGAGGCCAAGTGACAGGCCTGCCCTAAAGACCCAGCTGAACATGTGCTGGCTGTGACAGGAGTCCAAACAGTGACATGATTGTTGTGAAGTGCCCTCGCTTCTAATGAATCGCACCGCACAATTACAGGCGGCGGCGGCGGCGGCACTCGGCACTCTCATAATGACTAAACCAATGACCTGTCATTTGTTAACAACATCTATTCAGCCGAGGATTGCAGGCCCGGCCATCTCAGCGCGTCAGTTTGAAGTGCCGTGTCCTTGTCATCGTCTGTCAGATCACAGTTCCTCTGACAGGGACGTTTACACAGGCAACTCAAACACACAACTTAAAGGCTGATACACATGTCGCACTATATTCATGAGCAACATTTCTCTGCTGCGTTTCTGAGATTAAAATAACAGGTGGATGTCCCTGTTTTGATGTTTGTTTACGACCTGTCAGTGTCGCAATGCGTGCTTTTTCAGGGTTAGCCGACGGCGATTATCTCAAAGGAGACAATTAAGTTGCTCTGCAGGTGAAAGCAATTTATATCTGGGATTCATGATAATGCGTCTGCATGTACAAGCCTGTGTGTGTGAGATAAAACAGAGCTTGTACGTGTCTTTTCTTTTACCTTGGTGGCGTCTATGTGGTCCTGCAGAGAGTCGATGAAGAGGTCTCCCACAGGCTCCCAGGCGTCTCTCACCCCCTCCGCCTGCTCCAGGGCCACGGCCAGCTCCTCCATCGCCGCCTGGATCTGCAGTAGCCGCTCTAATGTCCGCTCCATGTGTCTGGGGTTGAAAATATACTTCATTAAAGTTAACAACCTGCAGCATTAGAATTCGAAGCTAATGCAAGCGATATCCAAAAAATCTATTAAAGCGCAGAGCATGCAGTCAAACACATCATTTATTCACATTTACAGACTGTCATCTCCACAATGCCGCTTCATAATTACTCCATACCATCATTCATTGCACAATTTAAATGAAAACATATTCTAATACTGTGAAAAGTAAGCGATGACTTTTACAATGACACAAAACTTGATAAATGTGTTTTCTGAAATGGGTTATTCTTGCCACCTTTGGTAATAAGGTTACGGTGATTGTATTACTGGGATGAATTTCTGCATAACCTTGCAGGCAGAAATTAAACTCAACTTTATAGCTCTTAAAGTACTTAAAGTAAAAGTTGTATGGTAAAAACTTATATTTCTTATTATATTTGAATAATTTATTCTCCCACATAGTTATGCCTTTTTCATTACATAGCTTTAAACTGCACTCTCGTCCTACTTTCTCTGCAGTTAAATTAATAATGACGGGGGAAATAAAGGAACAAGGTGAGGGATTGTCAACAGCCTGATCCGGTTCTTCACTCACATGAGAAATAAAGAACGGATTAACTCAACAAAACAAACTAAATTCAGCTTCTAGATTAAAAACAAAGTTTGGGAACCGGAGGATGGCCAGTTCATGTCCTGGTATGGACCAACCATTGGAATTGGGACTGATAGCTGGAGAGGTGCTAGTTCCTTTCTTGAGCACTGTTGCAGTGCCCTAGAGCAAGGCGTCGAATCCCCCAACTGCTCAGGGCGCATGTTCATGTGTAGCCCCCTCACTCAGACATCTCTCCATTAATGCATGTCCTCTTTGTGCATGTGTGTATTTCAGGTCTATGTGTGTGTAGCATGCTTGTACTAAATAAAGCTTCGTGGAAATTCATGCAGAAGTCATGCGCCCCAGCTGTAATCAGCTGTCAGCCTGCTGATTGAACCATTGTTTCTAATCAGTAACACACCAATCACAGCCGCTTCTTACAACAAAGAAGAACTTCCTTCTCACTCATCCCTGCTACACTAATGCTGCTCACACACCGCTGCTGCTGCTGCTGCTGGCAATGCTTTGCTTCCACCACCTAAGCCTCCTCCTCGTGATCCTTGCTTGTGTTGTATTATCTCTCAGATGTACAGCATGTCGCTTTGGACAAAAGTGTCAGCAGCTAAATTAAGTTGTAACACTGTAAGCCTTTTGCCTACTCTTTTGCATTGCGCTACTTGGAAAGCCGTAGCATGCTGCTCGGCTAACCCGGGGAGCAACTTAAGAGCGGGGCCATCAGCGCTTAGCAGAACTGTACTTCCATTTGGCAATAAATGGTTAAATCTATGACGAGAGTGTGCGTGTGTGAACAGAGTGAAAAAAATTAATTTCTCCTCAGGGATTAACAAAGTATGTCTTCTTCTCTTTCTTCTTTTGCAACAAAGTTTCATGAGCACATGAGCTTAACTTCACTTAACTAACTGAAATGTTCCTTAACTAAGGAACAACAACCAATACTGGAACTGGAAGGCTTTCAGATGACAAGGCTTTCATTTCTTTTCACCATAACCTTCAGTATTTTGCCTGTGCTTATACACATTCTGACATGGGCCCACTAACAACACAGAGTGCTGAATTCAGCACCATTTAAAGTGCTACATCCTCTCACACTAGGGACTTTAAGCAGCGACGGCTGAGGGACGTTTACAGCGCCCGTGAAACATTCCTACGGGTTGCCATAGTGATAGAAATCAAACATCACTAAGCAACAATTTGTAACAATGGCTACTTCTGCTTCTTGCGAAAACCGCTACAATGTCTCTTCAAAATTTCTGAGCTTAATCCAAAAAGGCAACCGGACTTGGTTGAAGTTCTTGAAGACCTTTCACCTCTCATCCAAAGTGCGTCTTCAGTTCTAAACTGACTGGTGGACGGAGCTGGAGGCAGTTTCAGGGTTAATGTGCTCAAATCAAAACATTAAGTATTCAAAAAATGTCACATTTCAATAACAGATCATTTCATTGGCATTATTGTTAGCACTGATGCGACAATGCAAGAGTAGCACATTCCCTTTGTAGCGGGTCGAGGTGGAGCTGGTTTAACCTGCTTTATAAACAGTTCAGAAGTTTAAATCGGAGAAGTCGTGAGATGATTTATGGTGCAGGAAAAAAGAAGACTGAAAGTTCTGCTACACAGATATGTATTGATTTTTTTGTACTTTTCTCTAATCTTCTGTGAAACCCGGGAGACTTTGATTTGATTTATTCGAAGAACACAAAGTTTAGAGGTGAACATCCCTTGGTGGAGCAACTCGTAGACATCTGAACGAGACAAGGAGATAGTCTGGAGCTGCTCTTCTGTGAGGGTTAACAAATCAAAAAGGTTGCAAACTAAGGTTTCAATCTCTAAAAATGTATTGTGTTGTCTGTGCATATCGTATAGCTTTCAGAAAAATGTAGTGGAGTAAAATAAACAATGTTTGCCCCCCTTCCAGTGAATGAAAGGTACCTGAAAATGACTTTGCACCACAGCAGAAAACACACTTAACCTGTGCATGACACACACAGTATAGAAACAAGTGCCTGACCTATGGCGGTCCACACATCGCGCCGTCAGCTTCTCCCACAGGTCACTGGCCACGTTCGCCTGCTTCCACACCGTGCGGCTCACATTCAAGATCCGCCGACGTGGGGACACCTCTGCAGAGCGGGGAGGAGGTTAGATGATGCCACAAAGGGATAAAAAAGGAGGGAGGTGCAAAGGAGGACATAAAAAAAGAGCAGACAGAGAAGTAATAATGTGGAGAGGAGAGCAAGGGTCAGAATGAGATAGTAAGGCACAGTTTTCCCCCCGTGTTCAGAAACAGACATTATAAAGAGGATGAGTAGGTAGAACAACAGCCAAGCTTGCTTTATTATTGATCTGATCAGACGTTACTGTGAGGAAGGAGCTAACTGGTCCCAACTCGGTGTGACATCAGAGCGCTGATCACGCCTAATAACCAGTAATGGAAGATTTCACCTGCATGGGTCCCACAAAACAACTAACAGCACAGAGAGGATGCGAGTGTGATATTTTGGCTGGCGCAGCAGTTGGCACAGTTTATGAAGGGAGCGCACCTTTTCCATCGGTCAGGGTCTCCTCTGGTTCCTGGAAGGGGTGCTGAGCCAGGAAGGCCTGGGCCGACTCCAACACGGAGTAGATAAACGGCCCGCGAGACTTCACATCCTCCATGAACGCCTGCAGGGACACAAACAGAGAGAGGGGGAAGTGTTTCTGAGAGGAAGACAATGAGAGACATAAACTGTGTTTAGACTCAAGTGCTGGTTCAAACAACAATGTAAGCGAGGAAGACGAGACCTGAAGGCTAAGCTGTACCAGTCAGTACACCTCAAACAAGTACAAGAATCATCCGCACATCTTGAGCCAAGCGTGTTCCATCTATTCACGTTTGATTCCTGTGTTTAAACAAAAGTAATTGGGCATTTTAGGGCTGGAAATATTAGTCAAACGTCTGATGAATGTAAAAAAGGTGCTCCTATTGTAATTTTAAATTGAATATCTTTTAGTTTTGGACTGTTGCTTCAGGCAAAACGAAGCACTTAAAGGCACCATCTTTGGCTTTGGGACATTCTGATGGATGTTTCTCATTACCTTGAAAATGTACACACTAAACCATTAATGAGTTGAAAGAATCAAAAGATTATTTTAATTGTTAAAGCAATAGTTTTAGCCCCAGTGCATTTGAGTAGCCCCTTTTATCTTGTAACATCAAACATGGCAACGTTTATCATCAGAAAGCTGCACTTCAACTGAAGCAAATACAAGTTACATGGTGGAAAACTGGCATGTGAAGTGTAGCATGTTATATATAAATAGACCCATCTAATTGGAACAAATGGTCACACACTGACAAAAATAAAGCATAGAGGGGTCTACAGATAGAAAAACAATAACAGATAACTCTAAATGTGAGAAAAGGAACAAAATGTATAAATTTGATTTTAGACATTGCACCTTGGCATTCTCGAGACGTAAACAGGCCTTGGTCAATAAGGAGGTTTTCCTTATGTGTCTCAAGAGGCTAAGGACAGAGGGTCTCATACGCTGCACAGATTGTATTTCGGGGCGGTGGAAATAAACCTGACTTGACTTTGCTTCCATTTAATTCCCAGTGATTCACAGCGTGTCCGGGCAGCTACCAAGAACAAACTGTAGATTTATGTCCAACTTCCATTATTCACATTCTGCAGTGGCGTTTTCATTGGTCTAGTTCAAGTGATGGATCACCGGTGAGTGATGACTGGAAGTACAGAGTACATTAAATGTGTTGATAGTCTTTGTGAGTTGGCCAGGACAGACCATAGACTGTGTACAAGAGGTGGATGTAGCCTCTTGGTTTTCTCTTGGTTTTAAGTGGAGGACAGGTGCAAGAGCTTTTAAACCTGCATTCTTTCAACTGGCCAGCGGGGGGTGACTGCAAGAAGAAGCACCATTGTATGTAAGTCTATGAGAAAATGACCCAATTATCTGTAGATTTATTACTTGGTGAGTTTATGGTCTTCAACATCATCAAGTGCAGAGGTGTTCATGAAAGAGCTGCGTCTTTAGCTTCTTAACGGTGAAAGGAACTCTGAAAGGACCGAATGCCGTTTGGTAATTCGTTCCACCACCGGGGGACTAAAGAGGAGGAGAGTCTAGTTAGAGACTTAGGGCCCTGTTGGGATGGGAGTGCAGGTGCCTTTCATTTACACAGGGTATGCTTTCGGATGTGGCTACTTTGTGATAGACAAGCCGCTACCATGGCAACCTGACATCAGGAAATAGCATTGCTTATCTATCCTCTGGTCCAATTATGTTGACATCAACGTTGACTACATGAACTCTATATACTCTCTGTTTGGTAGCTTCAACACACCATTAAGCCACAGTGGATTAAGGGATGCTGACAAATGTTTTAACATTGCCCATATTTGGGCAAAAAAAGATTGTGGGAGGAGCTTGTCAGCCAGCTTATACAGACTTTGGAGGACTCTTCAAGTAAGGCTATGGCAGAAAAAAACTCTACGTGAATTAAACCGGGCAAGGATGAGTTTTGTTGATTTATTAATGAAATTAACTTTTAATTTGTGAGAGAAGTGATGTGTTATTTAGCACAAAAAGGCACACATGAGAGACATTTAGATGTCTGAACCGAAGGACTCCTATAGGAATCACTGAAGGCAGCGATCTGCACGGCAGGACCACACGAGATTACACGTCTGACTGCTTGTGCTGAAAGCCCAGGGCTCAATGGGAGACCAAATCTACTGGGAGTAGTGGTCAGCTGGCCTGCATGCACAGAGGAGCCAATTAACTGGAAAGCGCAGCTCCACGGGTGCACATTCAACAGCAGTCCCTATGCAAATCACAGACAAGACGCACACACACACACACACACACACACACACACTGAGCAGATACCCGAAGCCTCCCCGGGGCCGTGAAGAAAGCCAGTGTGTCATTCTTCTCCACTAATCTTTGCTCTGTATGAAACACACTGCAGGTGTGCGAGTTAAAGCCAGGGACATCCCCTCTCTTCAAAGTAATTTATTGAGGGTGAAGCCAGCGTTCTCAATCCTCTTATGCTATGAAGAGATTACAATTTCAGCTGAAAATCTACATTACTAGCTGGAATTAGCGCCGTTGTTTGGTGCAGCAGTGACAGTGTTTCAGCGCCTATTATGAAACCCCAGAACCAGAGCGCAGCGGGCCTGATAACACCGGCGAGCGAGTTAAACAGAAAGCCCCCAAAAATGAAACAGCAGCAAACATGAGCCGGAACCGAGCAAACATGCAGAAGTGTGTAACAGCGAGGAGCTGTGGCAGGAGATAAGATTCCCCCGTGCAACAGTCGTGCAGAAAACCTGCCGCCTGTCTTTTTCTCCTCTTCCTCTCCGCACTCTCTTTTGTTAATCATGAACCTCCTCGCTTCCTTCCTTCCTTCTTGTCCTTTTTCCTTCACCCTCTCTTCATCCTCTCTTTAGCTGCTTTGCTGCCCAAAGAGGAGCTGAGCCACGGATTCCCTGAGCCAGCTGTCGTGTTAAAACTTTAATTCCGGCTAAATTTCACACTCAGAGGCTTCGTCTTTGGTTGAAGGAACATTAAGAGCAAAGCCTTCAGATCAGATTAAGATACATAATGCATGCAGGATAAAAAAGGCGGGGGGAGGAAATGACTTCATTGACTTCATCTAAACACGTTGACGGCGTTCCTTTTACTCCTCCAGCCGGACTGGTGCTTGCAGCAAGAGAGAAGATCCTGCAGCCGCTTCAGCCACACACAAAACCAGACCCTTTGCCAAAACGCTCATTTATCCCGACACCCAAACGCACCAGAGCTACACAAACATTCCTCCTAACCCAAATTCCCCTCCATCACCACCCAAATACAGTTAGCATAATCCCAAACTAACACACAAGCAGCTGCACACACACACACAAATGTAGCACAGAGGGAAGTCATCCCACACACTAAAACGACATCAGAATAAATCCACTTAAGATCAATAATTCACATTTCTTAAAACGCATTAATTCTCTATAGAAAACCAGGATGCAATTTCCCTCTCTGCTTTGTCGGGAAAGTTTGAGAGCGACCAGGCGCTTGGGAAGCCGAGGCAGCTCAGATAATAGAGGCACGCTGTGCTGGAAATGGAACATTTGAGAGAGGAAGGGGAGAGGAGAGATGTTTAACAGTGAAGGCTATAAATGAATTTTTGGAGGGTTGCACATCACCAAGTAGCAGCATCACTGTTGGAGGGAAAGTTGTGGAAGGAGACATGAAAGCACGAAGAGCGGGCAGGGAGCATGCCAAAAGAAGAAGAAGGGGGATGAGAACTTAAGGGTAGTGCTAAGTGTGTTTTCATCATCCTGTTAATTAGAGGGCGGATTTTTGCAGAGCACCAGTCGAGGTGAGAGTTGGAGGCACAAACCTCTCACTGCCAATACAAGTCGCCTTTCAGAGACGCTGCACAAACTGACAGCACAGAAAATTGGAAAGAGGGTGGAAAGGAAACTCTGCTGTACTTACAGAACCAATTACCAGTGTGTGTGTGTGTGTGTGTGTGTGTGTGTGTGTGTGTGTGTGTGTGTGCTTCTGCAAATCCACACCAGTTCCTGTTACTGAGATACATCACCCACAACTAAGGTGATATACCCGGAAATGAAAGAAAATCCGGAGCATCTCAGGGAGCATCTCTCCAAATACTCCTGTCACACAAGAGCAAGAAATCAAAGAGCATCAATCTAAACAGTTCTACCCTCCTTCACACACTCGTAGTGCATTTTACTTTCATTGAAATCTTTATTGTTCTTATTATTTAAGAAAATCTTAACATCTAATTATTGTTTAATTTAAACAATAATGTCCCGTCACAGCTAGAAGGTTCCTAGCTCGAGCCCCGGTTCAGACAAAGTGTGAGCGTGCCTGTCTCTATGTGATGGATTGGCGACCGGGGTGTACCCCGTCTCTTGCCCAATGACAGTTGGGACAGGCTCCAGCCCTCCCGCGACCCTGAACAGGGTGAGCTGTATAGATAATTGATAGATGAATAGTCAGACTTCTCATGTTGTCTGGAGTTATTTCTGAACAAACCAATAATCTGTAAAACTCTAACAGTACGTCAGAGACAAACAAACACACACACACAGGCGCCTGCTGGGCAATTCCTGTCTGTGCCAGCTTTATGAGAGTCTCTCCCAACACGTCGCACACAGAGCTGTATAACGTGTCAATTAAAAAGATTTCAGAGGAGAGTCTTTCCTCCCTTAAACACATCCTGGGATTTTTGTTATTGTCCCAGCTGCGTGAGTCTTAACACACAGGAAGACAGTTAATTGGTTTGATCTGCCCAATAACACAGAATCTACTGCCATAATATTCTGTCTCTCCAGTTATCCTGTCAGCTTGAGGTAGTCTGCATTCTGCCTGTGTATGTATCTAATGTTCCACCGACCAGAGGCTTGCTGGTTTGTGAGTGTTAGCGCAGGTCGAGAGCTTCAAAGACAGGAAGACAAGACAACACCTCCACCACCAGAGTCCGGACTCCATGGTGGGGATATATCTTGCTGCTGAGTCCAGGCGCTAAAGACTTATTACCACATCATCACTGTAAAATAAATGTCCTTCCTTCATTGATTTGTCTCTCCTGATTGAAATGGTCCACACCAGCAGAGGTGTGTTCATCTATTGGCTCATTAGACCTCTCGTTTTCTGCACTGTTTAAAGAGTGCAGTTTACACCTGTAGTTTGGTTTCCTTAGAAGAATCCCATTACCAAATCTAACCTTAAAGATAAGTAAGAGCTAGGAGGAGACAAGGCTAATTATATGAGTCAGTGTATAGGGTCAAAGGTCAGGTGATAACAGATGTTTCTGCTTTTTCATAACTGATAAAATAATTTGTGATGCACAAAAAACAATGAAACAATGCATACAAGGAAGAAGTCGTTCCTACCAGCTCATCACTTCTTGTGGCATCACTGTGACATGTTCAGAACCCTGGACTGCTCGGCAGTCGATCACAGGGCTGACACACAGAGACAGACAACCTTTCACTCTCACACTCACACCTACGGGCAATTTTAGAGTCACCAATGAACCTTGTGGCTGTGAGGCGACATTGCTAACCACTGCACCACCTTGCAGCCCAATCAGAACTTGCTTATTTAAAGGTCCCATTTTATGCAAAATTCACTTTGGAATGGTTTTTTTAACAATAATATGCGCCCCCTGCCTGTCTACAAACCCCCCCCTGAAATAAGAAGTCTATCCTCTCCCTCTCTTGCTTGCTCCACTTTTCAGAAAATGTGTGCTGAAACAGCCCAATTGCAGCTACGATCAAGCTCAAGATTCGATTGATCTTAACCATTAAAAGATCCAATCACCACAGCGGGTGCAATCGACGGCAACAGAACATAAACAAACATTTACAAAATTGACGTAACTCACCGATGAAGGCTCACTGTATTCTACTGATGCATATTATTTTCATAAATTCACTCCTGGTACATTGCTAAAGGTCCAGATGATATAATCCAGTAAAGTATTTAGTCCAAAAGCATTATTCTATCAATAAGTATCCATGGATCGCCGTTCGTTGTTACTAATCGGCCACCAGAGGCCGTCAAGAAAACCCATAAAATTCATCATCAGCATCAACAGCATCTCTTGAGGTCTTTTTGAATTACTTCCTGTTATTCTGCGCCTTCATATGGAGACATTACAGCTTGGTACACTTCGTTCTACTTAACTTAGCCTCGTTGTCCCCTAATGTCGACACTTTTTGTCAAATCTAGTAGTAGCGAAAACAAAATACGCTAATAAGGGTACAAACAAGGTGGCAGCCATCTCTGCGAAAGCCATCCTACAGCAGATCCCAGGACAAAAATGAACATGGCGCAAAATCTCATCAAGCTTTATGGCTGAAACTGGTTTATAAGGTTTCGTTTTTATACCTCTCAGGTCCTAATAATCCCAAACGGCTAAAAAAAAGAACAAACTATTCGTAAAATACCTTCGGTCACAGGAGGATAGTTTCCCTCCAGGATATCAAAGTTTTCACACCATTTTGTGGTGTCTTAGGAAAGGTGAACGTAGTTAAAAGAAGCTGTTAAAGGTGGACTAAAATCAATCAAGGACAGTCTGAAGACGCCCACACAGACCCGAGAAGATGAAGGATGACGTGAGTAAGTTAAAATATAAGATTGAAGAAGCCTGACGTGTGTTGTAAACAGTTTCCTGTCCCTGAAGATCTCACTCTGATTAGAATTTTTTATTTTCAATATCAATCAATGTTTTTCAAAAGGATGAATAAGCACTGATTTGTCCCATGATCAATACGGTCTCAGTCTGTGAGTTTGTGTGCTGTGTGTCCTTCTATCCAGACAAGCCCTTGAAGGGATTTACCGGCCAGTTCAAATCGCTGAACCGTGGAGGACTTATCTGAGGAGGAGGAGGAGGAGGAGGAGGCAGCTCGCACCGCTGTCAGCAACTCTAACTGATGTTCCCTAAAGCCTCAATCTTTGATACTGAAAAAAACAAATGTTAAAATAGCTACCAGTGCTTTCAGCTTACTGTTGGTAAATGACAAGATGGCACTTTCACACTGGGGTTTGGCGTTTCAACCACACATCAGCATTAACTGGAATTCATCACAAACTCACAAAGAGATGAGGGGAAGCAGGTAATCCTCGTGTGGCCAGGTGTTAATCGAAGTGTTTATCTAACAAAGAGAGACTGAATATTCTTTAAATCATAGTTGTACTGAGCAGATTGTGGGTTTGTGTTGTGGTTTTTCCCCCGAGGACACAGTGGTGAATAAAAACTGGAGAAACGTGCCTGGTTAAATAAATCACAGGACGGAAAAATGCAACACAACATGGGAGCTCAGTTGAATGTAATGTGGAAATAAACTCTTATAATGCCTTATTATTTAATCTAATGCTGAAACATTAGAAGAGCGATCACTTAGTTGATTGGCAAAACTGGTTTTATTATTCTTTTAATTTGTCACTCAAATTCAAAGAGCATTTGATGGTTCCAGCGTCACAAATGTAAGATGACCTATACTGTCTTATATTTAAAGGAATATCATTGGTCTTTGACTGCTGATATAAAAAACAAGACCTTTGAGGGCCTGTGTCCACTAACAGCATTTTTTGAGCTGGCAGCGCCTATTCTCTTTACAAAACCAGTGCAGTTCAGCGTTTTCAGTGCTCAGCGTCGTCAGCGGAAAAACGGCCTGGCTGTCAGCTTCTCCGCTGCACTCACAGCGCTCTCTGTTGAAAAAAGCCTAGTTCAACTTTTGGAACACTTTTGGAATGCCACGCATACAATGTCACTTCTCCCTCACCGACCAATCAAAATCAAGAAGGGGCAGGACTTACGCTATCAACTTTGCCAACAACAATGGCGGAGGAGAAACTAATCCTTTCGAGGGTACAATTTCCAGGTCTAAAGCTGCTGCTAAGTACTTGTTGTACTGACACGTCTCTTTATTACTTTATTATGGACACATGGACACTGTTGTTTTTCCTTCAACCTAAATCTAATTCAAAGACCGACTCGTGTCCACTAATGGCGTTTTTTTGCGCCAGCAGCGGAACTCTAACCCTGACCTTAACCCCCCGTGCAAGAACGCCCTCGGCATCAGCTGATTTTTGTCGGTGCACTCTCAGTTGAAAATAGTTACACTTTTGGAACACCACCCCGCTCGTCAATGTCACTTCTCCCTCACCGACCAATCAAAATCAACAAAGGGCAGGACTCCAGATATCAACTCTGTCAACAACAATGGCGGAGGAGAAGCAAATCTTTTCTTTTTTTCGCAGGAACAATTTCTGCTGCTAAAGCCAGGACACGATTCCTTTCCATTGTTATTACGTTTTCTTTGTAAAATGTCCTTGATTAAAAGCAAATATGAAGCATACAGAGCAATTAAAAACAGACTCATCGGTAACTACCAAGGGAGGCGGAAATGCCGCCAGACAACTTTCGTAACCTAGCAACAGTAAGTGCCGGTGAGAAGCGCTCTGAAATTGAGGTCGTGGGTGCTGCCAGTGCACAAAAAACGCTGTTAGTGGACACAGGCCCTAAAGACATCACCCTGGGTTCATGGAGATTGTAATGGAGATTGGTTTACTTTTTGATGATTAAAAGTTTAACTGTGTGTACTAAACTGGACAGTTTGATCGGCTTTATCTTCTGTTGTGTGAGTATTTCTCAGTGATACACTTAAAAGTGTGTTTTAGGTCTGATCCTTTATGTTTCAGATTGGCTGGAAACTTCAGAGTTCATTTTAGATTTTTAATTTGGTTTTTCGACAGGTGCAAATAAAGTTGCCTCTGGACGGTACAACCAATCAGAGCCACAAAACTCGGAAGGCTGCTAGGCTAGGTAGCTAGTTCCTGCATCCTCATTTGCTTGTAATTCAACATAATACAAAAAAAAAAATGATTTGGCATGACTAGTCAACACTTATCATTTGTACGCAATGTGAGGTCCAGTCCTTTAATACTTAAATAATGATGCGATAGTAATGAATGCTCCACATGACAACAGCCATCTTGGTTGTTTACAAAATGCCTCAGTCCCTCTTCTGTGCTTTCCCTGCACTGTGTCTTTAAAATCATGTTTGTTTAGGAGTTCAATAAACCCTTTTTTTCCAGAAAAGATTGTTTTGTTCCCAACACAAACAGCGGTGCACAAAGCCTCACCTCCATCAATTGTATCAATGACAGCTGAACTTGGGGAGAGTTTCAACTATCTGGTATCGACTCGGGTCGGACAATAAACTCAGCCTGATCAATATCTGTGATTTCTACACAAGCTGCCCACAAGGACTATCTGTTAACTGCTCCATTCTGTTCCAAACCTTTTGTAGCTGCTCTGAAAAGGCATGAATCTCAAAATACCCCACATATTTCTTACCATTTTAACCGTCTGCAGCTACAAAAATTCAGCCACTTTCCACTGCCACCAAAATCAATGACAATCCCCTCCCCCAGCCTTCTCATTTCTCAATGACAGAGCCATCAACCAAATCGCACAGATCACAGCACATGACCCTGGTCACACCCTCGATCCATTTCTCAAACTGCTCCCATATGGATTCAGCTATATGGCTTTAAAAGGGTGCTCAGCACTGTAGCAGGAGTCGTGTCCCATCTCCAACAGACAATGTATATATCTCGATTATAGACTCAATTTATCTGTGTGTTTTGTACTGATGTATCTCTTTGTCTTCGGTAAGTAGACACACCGTGGAGATTTCCCCTTGGGCAGAGTAAAGACTCTATCCCATCAATATTTGTCCTGGAGGTGTAATGTTTGCTCATTGTCCACATTACCTGGTGGAACTCCCTCTGGTGCTGCACGGCCCCCACGTCGCCTCCTATGGGCAGCTGCTCCGACAGCTCCTCGTCCTTGGCTGTCAGCCATTCTATGATCTCCTGCAGAGAGAGCTGCAGCTTCCCGCTGTTGTCGGAGAAGGCCTCTAACCGCACCCTGCCGACACACACACACACACACACACACACACACACACACACATGGTTAGTTAGGCAAACAGTAACAGTCTCGGAATACTGCTGATGATATTTGGTCACTGCCTCACTATCCAGAATGCCAATGAGGAATTTAGTTACACTTAGAACTTCATGAAAAGATTTCAAATATTTAGTTTGTGTTTGAGCAGCAGATGCAGAGACAGAAGACGACATGGCACTGATCATTAACAGGTTCTCATTTGGGGACAATGGGACTTTATTATTGCTCATGCAAAGAGAGAGTGTAATGGTAGGTAAACATAACAGTTAACCAGTTTACTTAAGCAATATCAAATGAGAGGGAGTGATGTTCGACTGAATATCAGCACAGCTGTGATTATCTGCAGGACTCGGCCGGCGGCCTCGGGCCCATGACTGAAACACAGCTGTGCTGATATTCAGAACAACATCACAACCTCGAGTGTGATATTGCTTTTATACAACGCTTACAAGCTGCAAATAGTAATAAACAGTAACAATCAACAACAGATTTTCATTTTTTGCTCCACCAACTCAACTAGCTCCACAACTTAACTGAAACTGGACTTTTGTTGCCCAACCCAAACATTCTCCTGCACTGTGTGTCTACAGGTGACCACAGATCAGCTGTTTTCATCATGTGCATTTATCTGTTTGTTTTAATTGATCATCAACCAGAGAAATAAGAGTCTGCTGTGTGATTCAGAGGTTCCAACTTGATTAATGTAGACATACACGGTCTGCTGTGATGTTAACTAACAGTACTTAGAACACCTGGCTGAAGCGGAGTGATACACAGAGTGAAACGTCCCAGTGATGTTGTTCTCTATATCAGCACTCATAGAATGCCTCTTATCCAATCAGATTACTTGGTCCAAACTAACTATTGTATAAAAGTGAATTAATAGTTCTTGCATGTGATACTGACTATAAGGACCCTATTTATATAAAAAACAAAACTTCCTGTTAAAAATACTGCTTGGTTTTTACTATTTTTAGGTCCTACTTATCCTAAATAGCTACGAGCAATCAAAGAAATAGTCTGGGTCACAGGAGGATTATTTAGCTTCTGAAGATCAATAAAGTTTTCATATCATTTTAAACTATTCTTCGAAGGATGAAAACATCCAAAACATGTTGTAAATGGTCCACCACGCTAAAATCAATCAAGCACAGTCTGAACACGCCGACACAGACCTGAGAAGATAAAGGAAGATAAAATAAATGGAACTGTGCCCAGCAACATCAGAAGTCTCAGTTAGGTTAGACAGTGTTGGCTCCTGCCATCAATAGAAGAATGAAAAATAAATATCAGAAAGCTTAACAAGCACTGATTTGTTCCATGATCAATCAATGGAGTGTTTAAGCCTTTAAATGCAATCCAATAATGATGCCTGTGTTACATCCTGCAGGCCCTGTGATTTCAGTCAGCGACACTGTGGCAAGCTAACAGTGAGAAGTGGGATAAAACACTAATTTCATTTTTACATTATAAATTATTAATCTTTCCTCTTTATTCTGCACTTCTCCTGAAATACACATTAACTCATGAACACATTAACATGGTCCTGTAGACCACCTGCTATGAGGCGGTCAGAGCCCTGGTGCAGATTTAGTTCTGTTGGGAACAAATATGCTTAACATTTGTCAAGTCAGGGGCGCTGGGTTAGCTCAGTCCGTAAAGCAGATATAGCCCCATATACAGAGGCTGCAGTCCTTGACGCAGTGGCCTCAGGAAAATTCAATACAAAAATTAAAGAGAAGATATAAAGAAGCATACATCTGAAATGACTTTAAACGTATCTGAACTGGGATTAAGCTCCAAATTCACTTTTAAGATTGACTGGTGTACAGAAGAGTGCTTCAGCCTAATCTTATTAAAATGTGGAACCCTGTATCTCCGCAAGCCTTCACATTTTTGTTGTTTCACAGATGCCTCAAATGTTGGACACACATTTATTCTACAGATTTAAATTTGCTGGAGCAGTTTTGACTTTAAAGCAGAGGGCATACAGGAGCAATGCTGATTCATGAATTCCAAGTCGCCGACACTGCTCCTAAACTGGTGATGCTGCAGAGAATAAACAAGTATATGCAGAATTGTTTGGCATCCAAACTGAATGCATTTCCTTGAGAAACAGTGTTAAATCACTTTGCTGTCAGTCAGAGCAGAGACTCTGTTGTTGTGGCACATGTCAGACAAGGTGAGAGACGCAGAGTCGCGGGTTAGTTCTGCTGCAGGTTTGTTGGAGTGAATCAGGAACAAATAACAGAGAGAATTTATCTGCTCGCCACCTGCCAGCAGCATGAGAGATGTGAGAGGGAACCAGTGCTCTTGTATCAGTGGCACAGCTGGCACTAAAGCAATGGGAGTGATGAGAGGGGGGGCAGTGGGAACTCGTCCCAGTGCTTCAATTACACAGCAGAAGCCGGCACTCAAATATATTATTCCTGCACATCACAATTTTCCTGCAGTGTCACATCAGAGATGATGAGTGGGAGCAGAAGCACGAGTCAGAATGAGAAACAGACAGTCTGAGTGTCACTGCGCGCTACTGTAAATGAAGGGGAGCGGGCACAAATGTAATGGGACTGATATTCAGAAGACAGCCAAAATGAAGACAGAGGAACACACAAGGTTTTGAAAATGATGCAAACCTGCAGAACACGGAGGTCACATACAGTTCCTTGCATCAGTATTTACCCCACTTTAACCTTTCCATCTGTTTTAATTTAACAGCTGCAGATTGAAATGGATTTTACTGGTGTTGTTTGTAATTGATCAACACAAAACGGCCATAATATTGAAGTGGGAGAAAAATAACATGTTTTTCACAATTATTTATAAATTAAAATAAAAAACCTTTGCTGTAAACCCCTTAACTAAGATCAGGTGCAACCAACTGTTGTACATTACGTTGCGCACCCAACAGATGTCTGCTTCTTTGTAAATCAACAACAAAAAGGCCAAATAAGCCAATTTGAAATGCAGGTTGTAACACTGTTAAATGTTGATATACTATCGCTACTTGCTCAGGAAGAGCAACAGGAAGTAGTTTTTCACAACGTTAACCCTTTAATAACTCTGCACACTGCAGGTGACATTAAAGCTGTGTCCCAGTCCAGAGTCCTGCATCCTTCGTAGGACTGATTGCATCACAGCTGCGCGTCAAAGGCTGTCCCAATTCAAAGGCTCCTTCAGATGCGTTCCTCCTTTACTGGGCCACGAAGGATCCATCGGGGGCATCCTTCGCGGGCCAGTGTATCGCCAGATTCACTGCGCGCCAATTTCTATGAGATGGCGGACTCTTAAACGGCTGAAGAATAAACTTTTAAATGTTTTTGGTTTCAACTCAACTCGAATGCTAGCGTTACACGTGTTTAAAAAAAACAAAGGGCACCTTGAAACAAATTCTCTTTGAAAAAATAGGTTAAGCTACAGGATGTTAGATAGTTAGAACTCTAGCTACCTGTTGCTAGGCGACAGGAGCTGCATTTGGTGACGCAAGGTTAAGGGTGGGAACAGCTGGCGACGCAAACAGGAAATCCTCCAAAGGGCAGTCCATCTCATTTCAGTTCGGGCTTAGTGGACTACACAGGCTACGAATGACTCATCCTCCGTGGGCCGCAAAGGATGCAGCCCCTGAATTGAGACAGCTTAATTGTTAAACACACAAAACACATCTGGACTCATGAAATGCAACAGTCTCCTCAGTTATGGTCTATAGTAACCATAACTACAGTTTGACATCACAATTGACATTAACAACACTAATAAGAAGCCAAATACTAAGTGACATTTGTATGTTTAAAACATAAAGAACAAACTTAACAAACAGGCATTCAGTCCAGTCCAAGGCATGATGGGAAACGAGGCACAATGGCTCGTTGCCACAATATCTTTGCAAGTCACTGTATGTGCGGCTAAATCGGGCAAGACAATTCTCAGCCAGTATCTCCTGACCTGCAGCATTAGCATGCCGCCATTAGCGATGTCACGTCAGCAGCTGAAAAAAGAACTGTGAAGCAATTTCCTTCAAAGTGAATTTGGCACAGATGAGTTCTGACACATGAGGGATTAGGTATCACTTCAGGGAGGCCGGTCGCAGGAAAGCACGCGGGAAAAGCTTTGAGACCTTAAGGGGAGGAAGACGGAAAGGTGAAATCAAGCTTGTAAGTGCACATTTCAGAACTGATAGCCCTCTCTGTCAGGAAACTTGTGTGAGACAGCAGACCGTGCAGACTGTCCCCCCAGCCTCTTGTTGCCCCTCCAGCTCAGCCTGATGTGGTAATTGAATCAGAGAGGAACTCTTTTTCTTTTGCCCCTCCAGAGTTGGCGTGAATGCACACATACAAACACAACACACACACACACTCGGCTCGAATTGAGAGAAGTTTCTGACTCAAATCCGAGCCAGCCCCGGCCTCGGCTGTGTCTCAGCAAGGTCGTCCATCAAAAGACGACCCTGGCATTTTTGCAGAGAAGTTTCAAAACGCTCCAAATCACACAGACAACCTCCTATTCACACACTCGTACAGAAACATGCACAAACACACACATCTCACAGTACACTCACCCATCACTGCTGCTCCCATTACACACACAGAGGGCGAGACAAATAGAGCGCTGCCTGAGCTGTAATGGAATCGTCGTCACATGGCGGGCGCTGCCAAGAACAGCTCTCGCCCTGCTAAGCTGTAGGGGAGCCAGGCTAAAGGTTTGTCAGTGAGAGGCAGACGGGTGCTTTTCCATCTACAGTCCAAGCATCAGGGTATCTATTTAGGGGTTATTTATGGGCAAGGTTCTGCTGTTTTAATTAACAGATGCCGAGGAATATGAGTGTGTGTGTCTGATACAAATCAGGTAGGGTGTGTAAGAGCTTCTAAGACCAATCTGAGTGAATTAGCATTGATTGAATATTGATTGATTTGGGCCACTTCAAGCCAGAAACAAGCTCTAAACACAACACTGTCAAATCATCACCTTGTTGTTTGAAGCTGTTTCAAGCCAATGTAAGACACGTTATACTCTCTCTCTTTTAGCTCTGTTTTGTCTCCACCTTTTCACGATACCTTCAGCTGCTGAATGCTCCTCTTGGTTGACCAGCTTGCTCCGACTTTCCTTTGCTTTTCAGGGATTTATTGCTAGTTTTCTGGTGGGTTAACAGAGCTTCTTATGCTGTCTTATGTGCATCAAAGCAAGTTGATCAGAGTTGCATCTTTCACATTATGAAGCTTTGTAAAATAAACATTATAAATCTTTCAGAGCGAGGACATTTAAGCCAGTCTGCATTTCTTCGAAATCTTTTTTCACAAACTTGTAAGTTGGTTTTAGGATGAGGTTTAGGTTTAAGGAAAAAGTTATTCACTCTTTTTTTAAAGCCCCCCTCCAGTGAAAATCAAGTGTTTAACCTAGTAAACATCTCCATGTGGTGTTCTTCATGTGCTACAAGACATATCAGAGACAACATCAGCAGTCATCTCCATGGCTGGGCCTGTCTGCTTTTAAACTGCAGTGTACCAAGGACAGGCTGAACAACATGTTTTCATATTGGCAGGTTTGAGACGTCACAAACCTAAGGAGCGAATCCCGTTAATGGACGGGGTGACGCTATGCATGTCATTATGTGCAACCAATGGCAACCACTTCAGCGATGCGCGAGCCAGCTGTAACCGTCATCGGAATTTTTGCAAACTCACTACTGACTAACGTTAACGTTACTACTACTAATTACTACATTTCAAGCCAGCTAAGTTTCAACAAGTTGCCACTAAACGATGGCAGAGACGTGTTTTGTTTTCGGCTGTAATTAAATGAAAGGGGAAATATACAAAAGTGGGTGGGACTATGCAGGTTCATGAATTTCTAATGAGGGAGAAGGAGGAGACGCCTTGGGAGGATTTTTACAAGGTAATAAAACGTATTTTGAAGAAAATAAACACCTCAGACACAATTTATTATTTAAAGCAGAGCATTTTATATGTCTTACAACATGACTGGTCTTTAAAACAACAAATCCTACGAAGAGACTTAAACCACATCTGAAATCTTGGTGACACAGGCTAAAAGCACATGCAGATGTTGTTACACTAAAGTACTTGTGTTTTTGCACCATGTAGTGCGTTTGTCGGTACCATTTTCAGACGTAGAGTTTGAGCACTGGTTCTTTTTCAGCAGGGTTGTGTATGTGGGATTGACTTGATAAACAACAGTGTCCACGTTCAGAGTAATCAAGAGACTTGTCAGTATAAAACTTTTTGCCCACTGATGTTCTTCACAGAGGAGAAGCTAATCCAAGCTTTGGATACACAAACACTCATTGTTTGCTGAATCAGATATTGTTGGTCGGATTCAGAATATCATCAGATTTATCTTCAAAGATTCAGTTTAGGGTCTAAAGAAGGTCCTCACAAGTCCAGACAAACAAACGTGTCTGTTGTGTTTGTTAGCGAGTGACTCACCCTCACACCCTCAGTTTATCAGGAAGTCAGAGTGTTACTTTAAGTGCTCTTTGGTGTTAAATATATCTTTAACTACAAGGCCTGTAGCTGTCTGAGAGGAACATTACGAGAGACAAAAAGTTGTTGTGGTTAGTTTTTGTTTGTGTTGTGTGTGTGAGTGTGTGTGTGTGTGTGTGTGTGTGTGTGTTCTCACAAATCTGCATACATATAACATGACTTTACACTTTCTCCTGAGTGCAGTGAATATGTCGTTCTTTTAACGCTGTTACATTTGAAGAGTTTTGGATGTGCAGAAAAGGATGAAGTCAAGCGACCTTCCTCAGGTTAACTTTGTTTTCATGCGGTTTCAAACATAAGTAACTGTTGTGAAATAGTCTGAGTTTGTTAAGTGTAGACATGAAAACTATGTGGTTAGGTAAAGGAAAACAACTTGGTTTTGTATGTATGTAAGTATTGTTTGTTAAGTGAGTAAAAGTACTGAATGCACATGAAGTTTCATTCCTTAAATAATGTTCACCCAGTTTAATTCAGACATGGTTACCACACGAGTCATTTAACACGAATACATTTTACAAGTTTTGGACATGAAGGACAAAACGCAGTCAGAGGTCCTCCATTAGCTCGATGTCATGGTAACAATAATAAACACAAGGTTATTAGTGCGAAACAGTTTTTTAGGTTTAGGCACGAAAATAATGTGGTTGGGTAAATCTTGACTTTGGTAAGTCACATGAATCAGTCAAATGATGCTGCGTACATTCTAAAATATGAATGCAATATGGCTCTCACACTTGAAACAACCCGACCAGCCCTATGTTTGTTTGACCATCTCTCTATGCAGACTTTTTGCTCTTCATATAACATCAGTGTTAATTTTGTTAACGAAAATAATGATGAAAAATGTTCGTCAACGATCCTTTTTTTCCATAATGAAGACAAGACGTTGACGAGTCAAATATAGATCATTGATTATTAAAACTCTGACTACACGTATGTTTTGTTTCCGTTAATGAGACAGGACTAAAATGTTAGTGGTGGGCTGTCAGACATTCAAAATGCATATTTTCCCCCACTGTGCGTCTAATCTGTCAAAAAGCAATTCATTCCTGTATCTGGGTAACCCGGTTGGAGATAACGGGTATCACAAAGGTGGTTGTGAACTTTCTGTGTTAACTCAGAATTTCTGCTTCAGGCTCTGCGCCTGTCACAGAAAAAGGGGCATTTTACGCACCATTTGACGCTTCTTCTGCACAAAAAGGAGCGCTCATCAACTGTCTGCTGCTGTCCGACTGTTTAAATGAGAAGCGATGGTGAAAAGTAATCTTTAGATGCTGGGTATTCGTCGTTCATTTACTGTATGGATGATCTGCTGAAAGTCTTAATTTTACCTGAAGCAAATAAAAACAAGATGAGATTCTCAAGAGAGAAAAAGGTTTGATAACAATGTGATGACTTTTTATTGACTTAAACTAGACTAAGACTTTAAATGGTAAGACAAAATCTAAAATAGCTGCTAAATTTAACACTGTATTAAATCACCTGTCATGTAGGGTACCTGAATGCATCATCTCTGTGCAGAAGTCAATGGTTAGGATTGGTGCATCACCTAATGCAAAAATTGGACTGCATTAAATTTGAAAGTGTAAAAGCTTGTTGTTCACACACTATTTGAGGTTAGCAGGCTGGTTCCTATCACAGGCTATGACTATGAGCATGCTAATGGGATGTTGTTTGACACGTAGGACACGCACATCAATCTGTTTGCATCCCAGACGACAGCTTCAACACTTAAAGACAAGCCGACCTCTCCAGGGAACACATGATGAGGTCGGACATAAGCCTGGCTAGCCTCAAAACAACAGGTACGGTCATTATGAAGATTACAAACCTCTTCATTTCCTATATTAGCTTCTAGCCGAGGATTCAAATGAGAGAGAGAAACTTTTGTTATGAATGTAAATAAACAGTTAGAACAGCTGAGGTACCGTCAGCATCAGTGTGTCCTTGACAGCAACACTGAACGGCTAACAAGTCGACATTTAAGCTAGCAGTGGAGAGGAATCCTAATTGTGGGTGCAAATATTAAGTTGCGTTAGCAGACCTTGAGTTTCGTATTCAGTGTGACTAAATGTTCCCTCAGTTGGGAAACTCTGTTGCATGCTAATAGCTGTTGTAGCCTCACATTTCTTGACTGTTAACATCCAAAGTAAATAAGATGGTCAAATAGAAATCAAACTCCCAAATCAGTGAGAGAGATTACAGAGAGAGGCTTAGCGCTCGCAGAGATTATTAATTAATGCGGAGGAGATAGGAGCGGAGTTTCGGCTGTTTTAGGAGAGACGAGTGAGCGAGCGAATGAGCTACTGTGATGCCTCAGGGTGCAGAAGCTTTGAGCACACCCTCTTTCCTACCTCCTTTCTTTTTTTCCTCTCTCTCTTTTCTTCTGCGTCTCTCTCATTGCAGACATGTTGCAAAAGCTGAAAAATAGTGTGATGGTGTTTGATGGGCCACTTTGACGCTGCAGCGCGGCGTTTAGTTGAAAGGGTTCGTATTCAAAGGTCGGTTTTTAAATCTCACGGGATGCCGCACTGTGTGTACATTCCTAAATGAAACCAGATTGAGATGTAACACATTTGCTGTGTCATGTTGTCACTCAGGTAGTTTGTGAGGATGAAGAAAAGGACTGCTGAGAGTTCAGCAATATGCTGGAGGAGAAAGAAGAACCAGGCTCTGTTGTGTTGCTTTGCGTTGTGTCTTCACATTGAGGAAGTGCAAACTTTGGTAGGCAGGTGTTACGAACAGAAATAATTCCATGTCTTTGAATTTTATAATGACACTACACTGTTTTTTCAATAATCTAACATCACATTGTATCTGTTAAAAGAACACTTTGTGTTTGTGCAAAGGGTCTGACTCTGTGTTGTGTAAAACAACACACTTCGATTTGTCTTTGGGCCCTTTGTTCTTTAACCACCAACGAAAGCGACTCTAGCTCTAAAGAAACAAAACATTCACAGGGTTTTCTTTGCATGCAGGCTCTCAACGCTGTAAAATAAATAGTCCTGAAACAAAAGAGCAGGTTCAGCTAACGGAAGTGAAGCTAAAGCAGCACGTAAAATAGGTGTCCAACCTAAAAATGAAGTTATTTACAACATTGCATTAAAAACAACATTTCACATCTCACAAAACTTAAAGAACATAGAAGACGTGCTGACGTAAATGCTGAAACACCATCTTAAAAATAAAAGTCTTTTGTGATTTTATAAACTGCTACCATCGACTACTTTCAGCTCATCTCATTCACAGCATGTCGAGACGTAGTTTTTGCTTTATAAAGGTTGGCAACGGAAATACGGGACGGATCGCGGCCCTACTGAGTCAGGAGCAGAGCATCAGAAACACACAGATCTGTGTCCTCACTGTGATCAACTCTGAGAAGGTGCAAGTGGATCACTTGATTGTCAGTCTCCTTACTGAATAAATACAGACACGATCTGTCTGTCGCAGCGCACTTCAATCTAATGCATAAACTACGTTTGCACACACGCTGGAGTGACAAGAGACATTAATAAAAATACGATTTTTAAGAGACACAGCAGAGAAATGTTAAATCAGACAGGAAAGAGAGGCGAGTGGTCTCTCAGTATCCAGGTGATCGTCGCCGTGGATACAGAGAGAGTGGGCGGTGCTTAATGTGGCACACGTGCGTACACACTGCCAGACGTATGTGGATAAATGCGTCCAAGAGTGATGTGATTGTATCTGAGGAGTGTTCAGACCTGTAGTTAAGGCTGTCCACTTGAGATCCGATCATGAAAACCACATGTTAATACCAAATGTGAGGAAGGCTTTCATAGAACAACATAAAACCCAAAGAAGTGCAACAATACACACATCAGGCACGTATGTAAAAAAATATTTTATGCAGTAATGTTAGAGGAATAAATCATTGCATTACAGTTGGGGAAATGTTAATCAGAAACACATGAACATTGAGAGGCGGCCAGAGCGGATCTCTACAAGGAGGAACAACTCATCTGTCATATCAATTAAAGGAAGCAGCAACTTGTTGAGTTTCATCATCACATGAATAAAAGTGACAGAAATTGTGGTAATAAGTTGTTTTCCCACTCTGTATGCTCTAAACAACTCACTCAAGGAGACTATATATGTTCCTGTGATTTCCTGTTTTGTTTCTTGTTTTGTCATTTTAATGCAGATAAAACCCTTCCTGCTTTTGCTTCAAATGTAAAGCTTTCAAACAGCTACACAAAGTGCTAAACGTACACAGTTCAGTTTTACACACTGTATTATTGTCGTCAACTGAGCCAGAGTTTGACTGTCCACCGACCCTCCAAACCACGCTGAGCATTGTGTGCAGGTTTAGCTGCACTGCCAAGAGACGAGCTTGTTGCCTGTTTGGACACAATGTATGAATTATGGATGAAGGGCAGTGTTTGGGAGGCTAAAGCCAAATGACCACTGACCACAACTAGAGAACAAGAAGTCCATGAGGATTCAACAATGGCTTAAAAAAACGTGCGTCTCGATTGTTATTGTCTGCTCACACAGCTGTTCAATATTTCTGTTTTATCACCGACAGAGACGTTACTAGTGGGGTTACAGTGACTCCTGCACATGAAATCTTACTGAGGAAGAAGTGATTGTTTTCTCGCTGCACACAAACAATCGGAGTTAGACAGAGAACCAGACTGCCATGTTCAGAGGTGATGGATCCAAATCCAGGTCAGAAACGTTGAACTATTGCCAAATGTTTTGGTGTACAGACTGATTCTGTATTTTTGTGTCTTGGCTTCTTCCTCATTCCTCATGTTTCAGTTGTTTCCCCCGTTTCCTGTGTGTTGTTGTTGTTGCCTCTTAGGGATGGCCCTCTATTAAAGATTTTCAAAATCTTAACAGATGTTGAAAATTACCCCACATGTCACGACAAATAATGATAGACTGAGCTGTTTTGCTCCAACGATATGACCTAAACAGCACGCCACACACCAACAGATACCACAAAGTCCCCGCTCTCAACACTGGAAATCTCGCTAAATCTCTTGAGATCAAACGCGACTTTAGAGTAAACAAACATGGCGGACGATGGGCAATCGTTTTGTTCCACGTGACAGTCCACACACTGCGTCCTCGGCTGTCCTCAGGGTCCCCCCACACGACAGGATATCAGATATTAAACATATTTAATATTTACGATTTAAAATCAGTACGGCCCCGACGTTCTTCCGAGCAGCTCAGGGAAGGAAAATCACTCTTAACATACCTCACACCACATGAGCATCTGACAAGATGATCTGTCGAACCGACAAAAAAATGGAGCTTTGCTTACGTTTGTTAGAAGAGGGGAATCAGGCCCAAACTCAGCTTCATTTTTTGGGAGTGTGTACTCCACGGAAGTCTCTCTCCGTCTGTGTGTGGCACTCAATTGTACTCCTGCTGCCAATCCACCTGCACACCTGGGACCCATCCACTCATCAAGCTCCTGCAGGATGAATACTCCGGCTCTACACACCAGTCTACGCCAGATTGTTCAGTTTGCCTATGTGGTACTGCGCTGCGGCCAAACTCGCTCTTCTTTTTTTGTGTTTTATTTACTAACTCTTGTTTAACCGGTGTCTCAAGTTCATCATTCATCTATGATCTCTGTCTGTCTGCCTGCCTCACTCAGACGTGCTCTCAGCTCCTGCTGCTGCCCCCGCTGCACCACAACTCTACATCTTTAACCTCACCAACTTATTAAATAAATTACTTTGAGGTGTTACCTTCTGTTTTTCTGCTTTTGGGTCCAAGAACTACACGCCTTGACATTTTGAGGGCTGATACTGATAAATAAGAAGATAAAACCTTGATATGGATTAATTCGTGTGTGGAGACACATGTGCACAAACGCAGGCTCTAATCAAGTTCCTCACAACACAGCACACTGTCACATGGGGAAGCTGCCGTCTCTCACACACTCTCATTCGAACAAAACGACTGCTGCACACATTGTAGAGCCGCTGCCTGCGCTGGAAGTCTCGAATGGCAGCAGTAGGTAACTGAAATATTTTAACTCTGGCATAAATAAATCATGAGACATAATTGCTGTAAACTGCAAACAGCATTTTCATGTTTGCCAGCCTTTTCCCCGGTTTCTCCCCCTGTCTGCTTCCCCTTTTTGATTCTCTGCACTGTAGGGGTATAGCGTGTCGTGTCTGGTGCATTCAGGGACTTCTCTCATGGTGGAAGAGTTTTAGTGTCTTGCCTAAAGCGTCTCTTCCAACAGCCATATAACTGAGATTTGTGGGATACACATTTGATGAGTAACAAGCGCACGTCAGCCACTGGGGCTGTTTCCCCACAAATGGAAATGCTGTCGACGTTTGAAGATTTACAGCAGCTGATGCCCACGGGTAATACACGCCTGAAACAAATTCTTTACAGCTATACGAGGCAATTTTGCATGCTTGTACCTCTTAATGACAACAAAAGACCCTGAAATATGATTAAGTCTGAATTAAATAAACATACATTTATAAAGAAGAACATGGAAACATTAAACGCCTAATCCTGTGATGCTAAATCAATAAAGCACACAGGGTGCTTGTTTGTACAAATCTGGCACCTTTAACTTGGATTCTTCAGAATCATTTGGATAAATAGGGTTCACATCTAGAAGGTTCCTGGTTTGAATCCTGTTTCGGACTGGGTCCACCCCGCGTATGCCGTCACAAAACCGCGGTATTGTGGTCATACGGTTACCGTCACAGCCCTATTGTTAGGTTCATTGGTTCCCTTTAAATTGCCCATAGGTGTGAAGGTGAGTTGTTAAAGGTTGTCTGTTTCCCACTGGTCAAAAAACCCGCAAACAGCCGGCTTAATGGGAAAGGTTACAATCGGCATTCAGACCCGGCCCAAATGTCTCTGCAGTAGACCCGGGTAATTATCGCCTCGGCTCTAATCGGCATTGATGGGAACACAATACCCGTGTTGACACGCTAATCTCCGCCCCCTCTCCGGTGGATGCTATGCTCCGTCAGTAACTTCTGCGACTCCTTGTCATCTCAGCTACAAATTCCGCCCTTCTCCTTCCGAGCAGCGCTCAAACATCGTCGGCGCAGAGTTTGATACACAGACTGAATGAGTAATAGATACAATAAAGACCTAACCACTGTAACATCTTCACTGTTTACTAACCCTGTCTCCGGAGCGTTTGTGACGTCAGACGGTGACGCAGCAGAAAAGAGACAGACAGGAGTATACTCCACTGGCATTGGGAACAGAGACTATCGGCATCTATAAGCAGGTCTTCCCAGGTCTGAAAAACCTGCGTCAACGCGCTAATTTCAGTGGGAAAGGGGTCTCTTTGTCAGCCCTGTGATTGACTGGCGATCAGTCCAGGGTGTACTCCGCCTCTCGCCCAATGACAGCTGGGATAGGCTCCAGCCCCCTGCGACCCTGAACAATTTAAGCAGTATAGATAACGGATGGATTGATTTGCGAAATAAAACTAATTTATCATGTCTCCATTTGTGTAGAACATACGGTTTTTCCAGTGCAGTCGGTTTAAAAAAAACAACCTAGACAAGAGCAGCTTTAAGAATGTCCGATTTTCTTGATAAAAACCAGCTCGCCCTCTTTTGTGTAGAAGATGACTCACTGCTATAATTAATCCACATTTACTGCCGTCCTCTATGAATCATGCACTTTTCCACATCTTACTCATACTTACAAAACAGTTTAAGGATGTGGAATCTCATTAGCCTCCGTAACGTCTAAAGAGCTTCCTGTAGTGAACACGGACAAGCTGTACAGCCGACACCACTGATTCGTGACTGCGTCTGGCCCTCTGCATTGGTATGTAAAGACGGGAGCGAGTGTTGTCCATGTAGATTGCTCTGTCAGATGCAAATGCGGACACACAGATGTTAAGAAGGACGGCCTGCTCACACACTCACAGGGCGGATAACTGCAACATAAATGTAGAGTGTTGTTAGCGCAGCAGATAGTAAAGGACGTGTGTGAGGTGTTGTGGGAAGCAAGGACACAGGAAATAAAAGATGATAAATAAGAAGCACGAGAGACCACAGCAGAAATGGTCATATAGACGATCCCACTCCTGTCTTAAAACCAGGGCGCTGTATGTTCAATGTGTGTGTGTGTGTATGTGTGTGTGATAGTATTGCTCAGGTTTATTTGTGTTGGGTCGAAGTGTGGATGGATCTGAATCAGTATTGCTTTTATTGCTTGTTTGAGTAACTGTGTGTGTGCGTTTATGGGGATATAGATCTGCATTTTTATCACCATTTATCTTTGAGAGCGAGTGCAGAATTATTGTACCAATTCTCTTCCTCCCTCATGGTGGTAATCTATTGAATATTGAAATGAAAATAGCACAGGGACAGGGACTGTCTGCTTTCAGTTGTGACAATAGGAGCTGCCCTTGTTTGGCATGGTTGCATTGCTAAATCAGTATTTTTCCACACAAATGTATAATTATTCTTGTCAATGGAGGTGACGTGATATTAGAGCAACAAAAGAGAGGACGTTGACGTTGATGGTTGGGACAATAAAAATCAAAGGTTTCTCTTTCACCATGACTTCTTTGGTTCCTTATCCTCAAGCATAGTTAATTAGAGCATCTTTGTAGCCAAATGGTTACCGGGCCTGCCTTTGTCGCAAGTCTCGCCCCTCTGTCTCTCCATACTTTCTGTCTGCCTTTTCACTCTCGAAAGCTGTGGCCCAATTCAGGGACTGCATCCTTTGTAGGACGTATTTGAAGGTGGATTGCGTTGCAGCGGCACGTCGAAGGCTGTCCGATGTCGAAGGCTCCTTCAGATGTGGCTGACAAATGCGTCCTTTTCCCGGGCCACAAAGGATCCATTAGATTTACACTTTGTGGCCCAACGTATCCCAAGATTCATTGCGCGCCAAATCAGACGAGGCAGATTCCCAAGCAGCCGAGGAATACACAATTAAATGTAAAAGTTTTTGGTTTAAACTCAATCGAATAGCCAAGAGATACAAATGTAAACAAACAAAAGGGCCTTTGAAACAAATTATCTTTAAAATAATAGGTTCGGTTACGCGACGTTGCTTATGATAGCCACCTGTTGCTAGGCGACAGGAGGCGCGCTTGGTGAAGCAAGGGTAAGGGCGGGAACAGCTGGTGATGCAAAAAGGAAATCCTCCAGAGACCAGACTGTCCTCATTCAGTTCGGCCGTAGCCGTCTACGCAGACTACGAATGACTCATCCTCAATAGACCGCCTCATTCGAAGGAAGCAGCCCCAAAATTGAGACACAGCTTCTCTGTCTAATAAAGGCATAAAAATGCCAATAAAAAGGTAACTAAGACGACAACGGTCACCCAACCAGTAAAGTTGCTTTTGTGCCTGTAGCTGATCCATAGTTTTGCTCCATCCAAACATATATACTTTCAACAGTGACGTGTGATTGATCTGGAGTTCTTGTTGTTTTACACTCTTCAGAAAATATGCACAAATATATTTGACCAAACTTGATTCAGTGTCTTGTATAAGCATGTTTGCTAAATGTTTTGGTTAGCATTTAAGCAGCATGTTATCTCCATTGTTGTCTACCATTGTCACCCAATATTCAAGCCTATATGCCTGGCATGTAATAATAGTTGGAGCACCTGTTTGTGGCTGCTCATCTCCTGCTGAACATTAACAGTTTTGTTGTTTGACTTCCACTACAAAATCAAAGTTAACTCTAGCAAGAAACTAACAGGCATTTCAATGATTTATATAATTACAGTCTAAATTAAATTACTGTTTACTTATAGAAGAGATTTTAAAGAGCGGTGTCGCTGAAAGAAGCTGAGGGTTTGGGGCAGACAATGGTTGGCTAACAATGACTCTCTCTAATGACAAACAGCTGTCAAGAGATGCAAAATATTTACCATTATTACTTGTATTGTTGTCGCTGCTGATGTTTGTCTTACAATTATTACTTACATTAAGGCGGCCTGCTATTCTAAAAAGGGATGATGTCAACATATTCACTAATAATTCCTTTCAGCGAGATAAGAAGCAGCTCTTTTCTTGCCCTCTTTAAGCATTTATTCTTTTGTTTCTCTGTTTATGAATCCAATTTGCAGCTTTTCTTTGTCCTTGTTTAACCTTAAAACTCAGTGTTTGCTTCCCCTGTTGGCCTGACGATGACGTTATACCAATAAATCAGTGAATGAGGCTTTATTTGTGGGTTTGATTTAGTGGTCAGCATGATGTAACTTCCTGCACTGTTTTTATTACATTGATTTAGACCCTAAATTTACTTCACACAAACAGGTTCGCTGTAGTTGGCGAAGGTTAATGTTAGTTAACAGTGGGAGTTTCATTGTTTCAGTGACTACATACAAGAGACTGAGGCAGGCAGAGGGAGAGTCGAGGGAGGCTGCTAAAGAAAGACCTTCTTTGCAATGCAGATTTCAGATCCACTGCCGACCAAAAAGTGAATCATTAAAATTAAAATATCTATCTGCCGTTTCTCTCACTCACCACAGGTGCAGTGGGGATGAAGCGCACTGGAACCAAACTTCAACTATTTTTCTCTCAGTGAGAAAACAGAAAGTTTTGTAGTTTGGAGTTTTTACTATCTGTTTGACATTCATGCACATTTTACCTGCTTGAAGATGCAGTCACAATGTCAATGAGAGCCAATTCCAATTGACATAGCAGGTGTGCTTAATGATTCATATCCTCAACTTATTCATCAAGCAACATGCAAGAAACATTCATACAACTAAAATTTGCCCTTAGCTTCCAGGAGCCTTAAAGTGGCACAGTGAATAAAACCATTTGTTCTCCTCAGTCTAAAGCTAGCTAACACAAACCACAACATCCTCTGCATACACTGAAACTTTTCCTTACAATGGATTATAATGCAGATTTATTGGCTTGGCACAAATAATAACTAAATGCAACTCAAACTACTTGTGTACATTGTTCTATATTGCCTAATTCTACACTTATGACCAAAACTGTGTTTGGCTGACTGCTGTCCAACATTTCAACATTTTGAAACCATTCATAGGAAGTACAGGTTTGCCGATAATCAAAGGTTTTCCTGACTCACAGCATGTAGACTGTGCATGTAATCCTGCTATTGGCCGCCTATGTCAGACAAAGTTATCTTCACCTTCTTGTATCGGCGCGTCACAGCTTTCATAATCCTCATTGCAACATGAAACAACAACAACCTTCAAACGTGCAACCGGCATGCAACCAATTGCAAGTTTTGACAAAGATTAGGACCGTGCAGTAAGCCTGCTTGGCTCCTTCATATCACACAGCCAACATATGCCTTTACAATGTTTCATGTGGTATTTTAAGAGGATTTAGCCTGTTTGATGCCAGAGCTTTTACCCCACATGCAAATGTTCCCTCCTGATACTATTTTGCAGGGGCAACAGTCAATGCAACACTGACTTAGGGCTGCTCAAAACCAGTGGGTTTACCCACAAAAATCCAGATGTTTTTCCCCCCTGGATGTGCAGAATTCTGATTGGTTCAGCCCGACCTTTCTCCAGCGTTGGCACAGCTTTCAAACACAGTTTGGAGATCTGGCAATGTGAGTCTACAATACCAACAGTGGGAAACAGAAATACAAAGCCAACTGACTCTAAGTGAACCATGTTTGCAAAATTTATAATTGGCCCTGCAGCGGCGCAATTAGCTCAGAATCGAGCACGTTGTTTTTTCTACAGGTCTGCATACAATGTCAGATTTCTCGGTTATCCCGCTTTGAGTAGATGCATGTGTAGGCGTACGTACATGTCTAAAGATACAAGCTCAAGACCTTCTTCCACTTAATGATGCTGTTAAAGGTCTCTTTGTATTAGCAATACCTGTTCCATTCAAACACAGCTGTTAAACATGCTTGTGAACAAAAAAGTGAATTTCGCAGCCCCTCTTGGTTTAAAAGTCTACAAACAGGCAAAGCAAATTTAACTAGCGTGTCTCTGATCATTGAACTCATTGTTCTTGCAGCTCTAACAGCACAATGTTTTCTGGGAACAATGTGTGCACAAAGCCTGATTAACTTCTCCTGCAAGTCAGACAGACACTTTAGCAATCCAAAAAGACCACCTCTGATTTGCTCTGCACCAAATGAAGGGTTAGAACACACAGTTCAGTGCTCTTCTCATTGCTTCACTCTTGTTTAATTTCAAGCTCTTCTCACACTCACACGCACGCACACAAAGTGGTTATTCAACAAATTATTCATGCCGCTGCTAATTCCCCATCGGTTGGTTTTATCATTAAAGTGAATCAAAGTTTGTTTTCGTCAGCCCTGCCACTAGATATGGCGTCGCTCCCACAAGTTTCAAAGCAGTGGTTCCTGCTTTATCAAATCTTTACTCCCTGGTTAAACAGCCTTTACTCAGCGTGACGTCAATGTAAGTCTCTCAAGGAAAAGAGAATGATGTTTGCGTGAGGCTTGAATTAATGACTGCAGAGCAAAATGAAATTATTACTACTCTGTAAAAAAATGTTGCTTACAAATGGAACTCCAGGTAAAATCAAAACCTGATTTTGTCTTGAAACTTAAATCCCATTCATCAACATGAGTTTAAGCAAATACACGTAGCACCCTGGGAAATGCTGTTTTTTCTAACCATGAAAAAAAAACACTGAATCTGAAAATGTTTCTCAGGCAGGAGTGAAAACAAAATCTATTCCTGCAAGCGACTGAATGATTGATGGCTGGATCCTTCTACACACACCTGCCATCCCAGCGCTAACCCCGCTATCAGCCCTAAAATTTCCCCTGTAGTCTTGAACAGTAGAATTATCATTAACATGTAATTGGAGCTTGATTAGTCCTGCAGCCATTTTACTGTAACATACCTGAGAGCAATGTAGGGAAAGTAGAGCACAGAACAACTCCAGGGCATTCACAATACACACATGAAGACAATAGAAAGTGAAAGCCCAGAAGAACATCAGAGAATATTTCAAGTTGATAGCACATTAGCTACGATCAGACAAGGGCTAACAAAACATTCAACCACTTACTTGATAATACTGTTACCTAGGAAATGTCTGTATGCTAACATTACCTCTAGATAGTGTTGTACTATACCAGGTAAAAGGTGTAAATTCCTAGCTAAGAGTAATGTTAGCAAGAAAGTGCTTAAAAGCTAACTTTAGCTGTTGTCTGATAGTAGCTAATGGTTGTGTTCACATGTGTTGTTTTTACGAAGATAAGTCTTTTAAGCCTTTCCTTTTATATTGTACAACACTATTAAAAGGTAATGTTAGCATTCAGCAACGTTGATATTAGCTAGGAAATGGCTGAATGCTAACGTTAGCTGTTTTATGGTGGCTATCAAATATGTTGTTTTAACATGACATTTGGCCCAATAACTCTGGATTTTCACTATCCTTTGTTTTTTAAGTTGCTGATCAATCTAGAAGTGTTGAATGATAACAATTACATTTCCTAGGTTCAGTTGACTTACACGTGAGAAAACACAGCCGTATGACAACATTTGAGCCTTGAGCTTTCCACTTTGAGGGTGATGTCAAAGAAAAATGGCCACCATGTGAATATGGTCAAATGTACCAAGCCTCAGCTGTCTGAAGGATGTGCTAGCAAGGGAAGGAGGTTGCTGAGAGAACAGAGCGGAGGACGAATATGTGCAAGGAAAAAAGCAACAGCAGATAAGAAGAGAAAAAGAAGGACATATACAAAATGTAGAGACTGAATGGGAAAGTGAATAAAAAAGCCGGTGAATGAGAAGTGAATATCAACAGATAGCTCTGCTGGTGCATACAGATAGGAGCATTGTGCTAATGACAAAAACAGACTCAGAGGTCTCCCCCTGCCCTCCGACAGACGCTCAGCGTGGGCGGCTGGCTCTCTGCAGATATCTGAGCCATGCGGCAAATAAATTCATAACATGCCACCGAGACACCCACACCAACCCTGGTGGGCATTCCCTGCAGTGCAAAGCAGTGGGCACCTTACTATGTGGCACTGAATCTCAACAATGCCTGATATTGTTAGCATTCCTGTCGACAATATAATGAGCTAAAAGTTACATGTAAGATCTATTTTAAGTACTCATACTGTTAACTGACTTAGCATTCTGTGGTGTCGGTACACTGGGGGAGATTTGTGATGATTCAGCAACAAGCTGCCGTGTGTTTGAGTGCTATAGTATGCAAGAATAGGATGCAAAACAGCTGGTCTCAGTGGAAATACGCTTTGATCACACTGCAAACGCTAACATAGGCTGAGCAGGAGATCAGATACAAAATCACACTCATGACTCATATTTGGTTTGACTCCTTCTATCATTTTATCCTGGCTTTTTACCTATGTTACAAATGATTGTATTTTTTTTATATAATAGTGTTGGGTGGTGTTCTTTTCCCAATACAGACGTAATACTCACTGGAATCTTATCATTTAGGAGTTTTAGAACACTTTCATTACTCAGATGAGCGCCATCCGACCCGCTCTACTAACCAGCTATTGTTACACTTCCCACGAGTCAGGTCGCAACTTGGAAAGAATGCTTGGAACAAAATACACCACACTTTCAGACGTTTTAGAAATTGGATTTTACACTTCATTACCTCTTTTGTAATTGTATAACATCACTGTTTTGTAATTTTTTATCTCAATTACTTTAAAGCTAAAAAAGTATTTTAAGTTTTCTTGTTTAAATATTTTATTTGACCTTTTAATTATCTTAACAAATCCAACCTTTTATGTGGTTTGATTGTGGTGATTCTTGTTGTTTTTTGCTTTTGTGGTTGATTTAAAGTCATTGTACGAACGTTTCAGCCTTCAATGACAAACAAAGGTTTGTTTTGGGGAAAACATTTTTAGTTTTCTTGCTGAGAATCCGCTGAAAGGCTCCTTATGACTTCCATGTTGACTGTAAATAAGAAGCTAAACCTGTTAGCTTAGCTTCGTTTAGCAAAAGGGCTAAAGGAAGTTGGGGTTTTTCCAAATGTGTTAAAGACAAATGGAGTGCTAGATTAAGTCACTTACTGTTCAGTTTATTACACAACCATTAAACTCTGAAGTCTCTCCTGAGTAAACACCATAAATAGACTGAATCCTCCCACACCCTCATACTGTATTTCCTTACACAATAGCTACAGATGGCTGAATGGCTTCAGCAATGTGCTTGCGGTACTAAATGTCTCTTTATTTTCATTATCATTCAGCTGTGAGTCTGATAGACACAGAGCAGTACAGTGTTGTGGTCCACTTGTTTGGGGGCTATAATCCCAATCCTGCATCAAGCATCAAAACACAACTTGATATAGCACAAAGCACACAACAATAAGAACAGCATGTCGACATTGTTTGCCATTGGCAGCACAGTGCTGTTTAGCAGGCAGTAACACATGCTACGCAGCTGGTGACTGTGTGTAGTGATTTTGCCTACTTTCCATACAACATGCCAAAAAAGTGATCAAACCCCTAACCTTCTGTTATCAGCGCTGAGTCCAATTAGCTGAGCAACACTGTGTCACACTGATAAATTCTCTGTGTCACCGCCATCTGTTAGAGAACGCATTTTGTGCACTATTTACCTCTTATCTTAATTTGTTAAATTCTCTGGCTGTTTTCGGTAATAGGAGCTAACGGGGGGCTTCACATCATCTGCAAATTTTGTAAATCTGTTGGTTTAGCTGTTTAGTGGTGTGGCTCCAGGGATGGCACTGCTGGTCAAGAATGAAATATCTCAACCACTGTTGGATGGATTGACTTGAAATTTGGTACAAACATTCAGTGTCTCCAGAAGATGAATACGACTGACTTTGGTTATCCCTCAACTTTTCATCCAGAATCACCAGTTGGTCAAAGTTTCTACTCGTAATAAGGTAAGTGATATATCTCACCATCTTTGGGATGGATTGCCACAAAATTTGCTCAATTTATCAACATTTATGTTTGCCAAAAGATATAATGGTAAATGGACTGTACTCATATACAGTATAGTCTTCAGACCACTCAAGGCACTTTCACACAACATATCATATTCGCCCTTTCATACACTAATCAAGTTCCATGCAAAGCTACCAATCGGTTAATCATTCACACACATTCTCACACCGCAGGCTATGCCTCCACGAGCAATTCAGGGTTGGGGATCTGGGGATCGAACCACAAACCTTCCAATTGGAGGGTGACCAACTCTATAAGCCACATCCACCCCGAAAGGATGGATTTATCTGGAGCCACCATCCAGTCAAATACCAGCAAAACTAATCCTGCCATCTTCAGCTGTCCTTTGTCTTTAGTGGTACTTAGCAAATGTTAGCATGCTAAAATGCTAAACTAAGGCTTCGTTCGTACTGAAGGCACTGTCTGCGCTAATTTGGAAGTTATCACATTGGATTTGTATGTCCGGACATCACCAACCTCTCTGCTTGGATTGCTGTGGTGAAGACAAAGGTCTCAGTTACTACGTACGCTGATGATACTGCTTTTCAAGTATGGAAATGGAGCAACTTAGTCATACAAGACAGCGACTGCCGTTATGATGCAGCAGCACTGGTGCACTTGCATCAGCCTGGATTTGAGGTCATAGTTGAGTGACACATAAGACACTTTGACATCTAATTTGAGCAGCTGGAGCATTTGGACAGGCCGACTTTCTACAATCAATCTTGATGATCTGAATGATGATCTGAATATGCCAAAAGACAGCTAGCAGTCTGAACAGGAACATCAGCATGGTAACCTTGTCATTTTGGGCATGTTAGCATGCTGGTATTAGCATTGAGCTCAAAGCCTCACAGAGCTGCTGGCATGGCTGTAGCCACCCAAGGTACTATATACAATAGGGTACAATGTAAAGCAGCTCAAAGGTTAGCAGGAAGCAGCCGTGACTTAGTGGAGCAGAGCCTCCATCACCTGTCAATCAATGCCAGACAAGCCATTATAAAGCCAGTCGTCTGCACTTGTCCAGCCGCTGGCATTAAACGCAGTCAGACGTTTCCACCGGACAGCACTCACCCTCAAGGTTAGACAGCTCTTCACTCAAGCTCTTCCTCATCCATTCATTCTCATTGTGGTCTTTCTCCCGGCCCCTCCCACCTCCCCTACATCCCATCTCCTGTGATGATTTAATGCCAGCTGTCTGTTCCCTCGCTCCCGCTCTCTATCCCTCCATCGACTCCTCCCTGTGTTCCTCCCTTCCTCTCGCAGCCTGATGAAGTCAGAGTGCAGCTCGGGTATAAACAGCCACTGCGGGCCATCCATAGTCATCTCATTACACAGGACTGCAGGGGAAACTGTCTTAACCAATTTCACAGCTATCCTTCCTTAACCTCCCCCTCCCTCTTCCTAGATACATCAGGGTCAAGTAAGCAATTAAGGGGGCAATTGTCTAAACAGGATGCCAGTTGAATTGCAGAAACAGAAATGATGCGGCAAGCCTGGATGGTTTCCAATTAAGCATCAAAGAACAACATGAACGACCGCTAATTGTTTTGCACTGGAAAACCTCTCGAGTGAGACTTGTGCAAAGGCAGCATTAACCCACGTTATATTAATAATTAATAAGCTGACTGGAAGAGCACTGAAATATGCATTATTGTGTGACAGCATGTTATTAGACGATACCTTTTTTAATAGCCTGAACACTAACTGTGAATGGAAATGAGGACAATCATCAGAGGGGAATGGAAAACAAAGAGAGAAAGAGACAGTATATATATAGATGTTATATATCATTGTGCTCGTTTCCCCTGTGTGGCTGGCTGGACATGGACTTACACGTATTAGCATAATGTTTACCCACAGATACAGCCACAAAAGGACAACTGCCACAGTAATTAAAAGAGCAATTTGTTCTTATAAGTCAATTACAAAAGTTGTATTTTTCTGGCAATTAAAAGATGTACAGAGAGTGTGTGCAAACTAATTTATGTCAACTGGGTTATAAAGAGGGCTTTCTCTCCAAATATGGTCATGGCAGCACAGGAAATAGTTTCGCCGTTTAGTTCTTGTGTTCTGATCTGAAATTGTAGCGTAAGAAATGTTCAGTAAGTGTTGAGAAAAAGACGGTAACTGCTGGCGACTAACAAACAAACAAACTGTAGAGCTGAATTGATCAGATGTTGCCTTGGGAGATAGATCCTGACAAAGGATTTCTTTTAGGACAGACAACTTGTCAGTAGAAATACAACCAGCGGTGTACAGTAAAGCAATTTCCACTAATGTTTCCAAATGCAGCCACGTGCGTCCCTCTGATGCAATAAGCATCTTGGCTCTGAAAACCTGCATCCCTCCAGACTTTCACAGTAAGCACAACTATGACTGAGTCTCTTACCGGATGTTGTGCGACTTTCGTTTGATCTCGTTCCAGCAGAGGTTCATTTCTCCGGTCTGGTGCGGGCCGCCTCCTCTCAGTCTCCTGCACTCGGTCCCGTCCTCCTGACCCTCACCGTCCACCGTGGACTGGCACGGCACACAGTGGCATCCCGGCCACGAGGGCCGCCCCGCAGCTACAGACACAAGAAGAGAAACAGAGGGGGACACTCAGGTGAGAATTACTGTCATCATACTGTCATCAGTCGACTGATTAAAGCTTCTGAAAACTGATTATTTTTAATGAGTCTGTTGATAATTAATATGAGGTGCAAGAGAAATAAAGCCAAGGCAACTCCAGGGGAATTATGAAATATAACACTATAAACTGTTGGGCATGGCTGTAATGTGTCGCTCATGAATCTGTTGCTTAAACTAGTCCCACAGGTACCTCCTGCAACACGCCAACACCGACACAGCTCCTTAGAATGAATGGGCTGTGGACATACGTATACAGTAGACAACACACATTTTAACTGGGATTGTCTCATTTGTGCTACAAACAAGAACTTCTTTATGGCTTTTACCCATTATTAGGTTTGAGCACATTTATGCCGAACAACTTTAAAGGTACTCTAATGATGCTACAGCTAGGAGATCCTTAGCTTAGCTTAGCAAAAGACTGGAACCAGAGGAGAGAGCTGACATGGCTTTGTCTAAAGGTGACAAAATAAACTACCAGCACCTTTAAGGCTGCTATATTTAAAGTGATAATCTCAAAGATTTTCTTGTAAATAAATGTCTGTTAAGTCTCTATCTATCACAGAATGCGGTAACACAATGGTGATTGAGCCTATAGCCCACTGATGAAAGCCTTTGCATTTGCAGTGTTACAGACTGGGTGTCTGGTGCGACTTTTGTGGAAAAAATCTCAAGCAGTGCCCAGTTAGTGACGCGTTTTCCATCACCCAGCAGTGGTTGGTCTGCCAGAGAGGGTAGGCGGAGCTAAGCAGCTGCTTATCCGGTCTCTGCAAGTGTTGCAAATAAATGGTAATCTACTATGGCTGAACAAACAAAGAAAAGATCGACGACTACAGATAGAACTTCAAAAATAAGTGAAAATCCAAAGAGAAAGAAACAAATTCGACGCTCAGATGAAGGAAAGCGACGTGCAACACTGTCTGGGTATCTGGGAAGTGTGCTCCTGCAGGTACCGTTTATCACAATAAGGTGCCGCCAAAGAGAGCGAAACTGAGATCTTCGAGATGACCACTTTAACATACTGTACTAGCAGTGTCACTTATGGATGAATCCAGAAAACACTTTGAGGAAATGACCACTGAATTTGTAAGTAACAAACATGTTTGCTAATGTCTCTGTGCCCCAAACCATTAAGCACTGAGATTAAACAACAGCCATTGTCCATCCTGCAAGTCACTGTATCATCAACATGATTTCTAGCTGTTATCTTAAGGTAAATGAGTTGCATTATGTTGTTTTAATCCTTAACATGAAAGATCTGCTCTTAACATCTGTCTGGATCTTAAGAGAGACCCTTCATTCATCCTGTAAGTGCACATTGTAGCATTGCCCGAATCTGTTAAGTGCCCAATACACACAAGATCCAGTCAACAAATCAGAGTCAAATTGATAACTTGAGTGAGAGATAGAAAACCTGAATCAAGAGACAGAGTCAGTTTTATCCCATTATTCCGTTCCATTAAACTCCAGGAAACAAACGCAGACAAAAAGCCTCTTTTCCAAAGACTTTTAGAGTGAGGGGGCATCTGAGGAGAGACATGAAGAGGTGCAATCCCCTTGATGGAGCCGGAGGGAAAAACATCAAGGAGGCAGCCAAAGCTCACAAACACACAAGCACTGAGAGAGCTCACACATAAAAACACACGCACACACACACACCATAATAAGCAATATTCAGGGAAGAAAGCTTTTCTTAGTTCACAGGTCATAATAAATCTGTTGTTCGGTCACTGGGCTGTCAGAGACTTCCTGTCTCTTGTGTTCATTTCACAACCTTTACCTGAGCAGCAGCTGTGCCTCTCCCAGCTAACACCCCCAGCTTTATAACGCACACGCACACCACACACACAACATAGCAATGAGCTTCCCTCGTGCTCGGTCGAAGGCTCTTATCACATCGTTTGGTCAATCGCACTTCTTCCCTGCTGGAGGACCCAACTTCCAACCTTTAAAGCTGCAGTCACACACACACACACACATTTTCCGCTCACTGTGACGTTGTGTTTTCAAAAACAAGCTTTAACAATTTGCTTTGACAGAAGGTATTTTGAGATGTGATATCTCTATATTAAGTTTCCTGCTTGAGCCGCCACATCCAGGACTCTGTTGAAGCACGATAGGCATGAATTATTTCCCAGGGTGCGTTGCAGCTTTTAGAATCAGACCTTTTTGGGCGGCTTCCTCGCACAGGTGAATTATAGTTTTGCAGAAACTGAACAGCAGATTTCATGGTTATGCTGATGTTTTTATTTCACCAATTATGTTTCCTGTTTGTTACAGCTGCAGCGATAACTGAATTCATAGATTAGTCAGCCATCGGAAAAAATAATTGGCAAATATTATGAGTCATGAAAAAAAGCCCAAACTCTGTTGTCAGCATCACTGATGAGAAGTTTTTCTCCGTTTATTATAATTATAATCTTTGTGTTTTGGACTGTTGATCTGAAAAAGAAGACCTCCAAAGATGTCACATTGGACTTGTAGGGGAAACTCAATTTTTCATCTAAATCAAATCAATTGATCAAAGTGAAAAAAAAGAATCAATAAAGTAACAGAGCAGCCTTGATGTGTATCCATCCATCCATCCATTATCTAAACCGCTTATCCTGTTCAGGGCCGCAGAGCCTGTCCCAGCTGTCACTGGACTGACTGGACCGATAGGCAGTCAATCACAGGGCTGACACATAGAGACAGACGGCCACTCACGCTCACATTCACACATGCAGACTCCACACAGATAGGCTCCTTATGTCCGAAACTGGGAATCGAGCCAGGAACCTTCTACAGTGTCTCCCACAGGTCTGAAATATATTTGTGGTGGTAGCCGGCGGAAAGGGCCGGCATTACCTGTCGGCAGAAAAATGGTCTACATGGTCCGTGCTTGAGCTCTCTGTTTCTTTGCAGAGCATGTGCGACTTTCAGTAGGTGAAACCTCCCCGCGAGATCAGGACGAACAGGAAGTGGCCCCTCCCTGTAGACCCGTCCCAGTGTGTGTTTTTACATAGCGCGTAAAAAGGGCTGGATTAGTTAATCGATCGCGGATGGCGTCATTCTCTCGGATAGATTAAAAAAAAAATGCTAAAATGGGTCATCAAATATACGTTGGCAGTCCGCCCTAGTAAAGTCTGTGTGTGGGAAACCCTGTTCTGTTCTACCATTTGGTAAAGATGCAAATTTACTATAAAATGATGCCTCAGCCATTGTGAGGCTCATATCTGTAACTGACAGTCACATCAATTTTGGTGTTACTGCCAAAAGAACCTAAATCATCCAAAAATGTATTCTTGAGGGGGCCATTAAAGGGTTAACACGTCTAACTCACTGCTGCCTTTGAGCACCCCTCTCTGTGTCTCTCTCTCTGTCTGTCTCTCTCTCTCTCTGTCTCTCTCTCGTCCTCGAGCTCAGGTGGTTTGTCTTAAACAAATTGAGCCTGAAGTGAACCAGGAAGAAAGAACTTTAGTTGCTATGTCAACATTTGAATGAACATTTCTCTCCCCAGTGAGAGGGAGAAGAGACTTTGTTCAGTATTCTCCTCCTCCTCCTCCTCCCCCTCTTCCTCTGTACATATTTATTCGTCTCCCTTCCTCTCTATTTTGTTCTACAGACCACCTCGCCGCAGATTGGCCGGATGTTTCCTTTTTTTATTTTCTATTTCACATGAATCATCACCATCTCGTCCAGCCTCCTGTCTCCCGTTATCTCTCCACTCCCTCGCCTCCCTGCTCCTCCTCAGACAGCTCCTGTTAGTGGAGGTGAGTGTTGTATGAATCAGCACATCTCTCCCACTCTCTCCTGCGCTCACTGTCTCTTCCCTTTAGCTGTTAATCAGCGATCACGTGTGACTCTGTTCCAGGAAGTGGAATACCTCTAAGAATAACCTCTCCTCCTTTACATTCAGTGTCTGATCCGATGCTTTTCTCTGTTTGTGAATAAAACATAGGGGTGCATGCAAACGAGGCCGGTGAGGCTCCACATGACACGATGCAGTTTAAGAGCAGTATGGCAGGCTGACTGTTTGTTTGCTTTGGAAAAATGCCTCTTTTGGAGATGTGAAATGGAGTTGAACAATGACAAACATCATCCACACCAGCGCTTACACCGAGGGAATACCCCCCGGGTGAAAGAAAGCTCGGAGAGACGTTTGTTCCTGGAGTGAGGAGGGAATTGAGTGACAGACAGCCCTGTGGGTGACCTCAAATCTCTCTTCATACACTTCAAATCTTCCTCTGATAGCTATTGCAGGGTTTCACATAAAGACACAAAACTCACATCACAGCACCTGGAAGAATGTAGTCATAAATGTCTTTAATATTTAATATAAGTTCTTGTTTTTGCTGCGAGAGACACACAACAATAGAGGAGAAATCATGTCATGCAAATGTCCCGACGACCTCCGTCCTGTGGGCACACATCTGCATGATGCAGGCATGTACGAGCATACACAGTGCAAGACATTAGGTGGGTCTGTCTCCCGCTTTAAACTTCAAAAACATGAGTCAAGCTCTGAGCATGCATTATTTACAGCCTTGATCAGATGTGGCGTTGCTCAGTCGAGCGTGTGCGCTGCATGTTTTCCGAAGATGCTGGAAAACCAGCAGAGATTCTTATGACATGCTGCAAAGTGACACAGACAATATTCATGTGGCTCACCTCCATGTGACTGTTTCCTCCACAAATCAATGCCGCACACTTTTTTAAATTGCACAATTAAGCGAACGCCACACACGCACACGCATCTCCCTTTCTTTGTGTTTTGACCACTCGAGCCGAGGCAACACCAAAGGACGTTTTCCACACAACATGTGAATCCCAAATCAAAGATGATAGCAGATAGTGCTCAAAGCTTTGCTGCATCTCAGAGCCAAAGAGAAAAGACAGTTGAACTGTGCAGATAAAGCCTCAAAGGATCAAAGCCACTGTGCTGCTACACCATGTCTACACGTTGATATTAATCTGAAGGAATCAAGACTGTAGCGAAGATATTCTTGAGAAGCAACAAGATAGCTCAGATTTACTCTCATTACTGGAGCTGTGCAGATAAATGCAAGTCTTTCGCAATGTGCAGCGCCTTCCTTAACAGCACTCCCTGTGCCTTTTCTATTCCAGTCCCTGACTCAGGTTGTTAGAGTTGTCACTGGAGCTAACAGAGTGTTGACAGTATTTACCTTGTCTGTTGATTGGCTTGGCAGAAGAAGCAGAGATAAGTCAGGCACGCAGAGAGGAATAAAAGAAAGAAGGAGAGAGATGGAGGCAGATAAAGAAGGGAGGTCGGAGAGGAAAAAGACACAGGCACGGGGGGAGAGATGGGTGACCTAATGCGCAGAGACTTCTCTCGCGGTCAAAGACTTCTCTGTCCTTGCACATTCCTGCTCACACCTACATGTCCCACCACAAACGGGAAGAAAAGGCCATCTGCCTGATGTCCTTCGACCCACACACACACACACACACAAGCACACACACTGACCAGTGCTCAAAAACTGCACATGTGGTTCCGAGAAAGTTGAGAAAAACCATAAAAAAGATTCCCACAGCAGATGTTTGCATTCCTGTGTGTTCCCACAGTTTACACAATTTATAATGAGGAGCACAAGCACAGTGACAGAACAACAAGGAGACTTGTAGCGTAAGTAACTGGGTTTATGTTTGAACTCTAGAGTCTAGAAAGAGATTGCCTCATTAAACTGTAATTTGTGATGCTTTAATTTAGCTGTTTTACTGTGCGTGTTACTTCCTGTTTTTGATTAAAACAATAACAAACTGTGAAAAGACTTCCTGCCAATCGCAAAAATAAGAGATGTAAAAAGGAAGAACTAAAGTAATGTTTTGTAACCAGCTCGGCCTCAGCTGTTTTTTATCTCTCCGCTCCCAGCGCTCTCAGTTGAAAACAACTTCTGGAACACCGCCGTGCTCGTCAATGTCACTTCTCTCCACCAATCAAAATCAAGAAGGGGCGGGACTTCGGATATCAACTTTGTCAACAACAATGGCGGAGGAGAAGCGTATCGTTTCGTTGTTTCATGGGTACAATTTCCAGGTCTAGAGCTGCTGCTAACGCCCGGACACGATTCCTTTCGAGTTATTTCCTTTTCTTTGTCAAATTTCCTTGAATAACAGCAAATATTAAGCAAACAGAGCAATTTAAAACACATTTAATAATCACTACCGAAGGAAGTGGAAGTGCCGCCAGACAACTTTCGCAATCTAGTAACAGTAAACGCCGGAGAGAAGTGCTCTGAAATTGAGGTTGATGGCGTTGTGAGCGGACAGAGACAGCGGAGAGAGAGGACAGTGGATAGTGTCGGAAAAAGGGGAGGAGAGAGTGGATGGCACACAGCAGGGGGCAGAGGGTGGGAGTCCGCATTGAGGACTGTAGCCTCTGTATGTGAAATGCGCAATTTAACCATTGAACTAAACCAGCGCCCCAATGTACAATTTTTTAATGTTACTTTTCTTTGCCTCTGATTTGTAGCTGAGCTAGCAGCTCCAAGGACAGCAATGTCAGACAGTCAGTCAGTCCACCACTAAAGTGCAGGCTGAAATATCTCAACAACTGTTGGATGGATCGCAAAGAAATTTTGGGTGTCCAGAGGAATCCAATTGACTTTTGACATGTGTGACTTTCAATGAAAAACAACTGGATAAATTGCCATGAAATTTGGTGCAAACCATCATGTCCCCTCCCTGAATGAATTGTAATGCCTTTGGTGATGTTCAGAGTTAATGCCATCATTAGGCCAACTTCGTACTTTATGATCAAGTACCATTTAATCCTCTCAGTTATACGAGGAATGATTTCCTTTTGAAGATTACTTCAGATTGTTAGAGGCTCTGTTTACAGATGTAGAGTGACTCTATGATGCTCTTCTCTGGAGCTTCAAAGCCAAGCGGGCTGTGAGCCGACATGCCTCAAACTTTAGTTGCTGACTAAAATCCTTCATCCTGTTAAAAGTGATCGTTAAAAACTACAGTAACATAACCTAGAACAGCAAGAAGAGTCAGTGGTAAATAATTTAATATCCGGCCGACAGCAGGCGCCTAAGGGAAACTCTGATAAACTAAGCATCTTACAGATAAAACATGGCCGAAGTTTCATATTGATCTCTGATTTGATTCAACATTCTGAGACAGGTGCAGCTCAAGGTGAAGGTATCCAACATCTCTTAAGAAAAAAAGATAAAAAGAAGAGACAAAAGTGGAGGTATCTGGCACCAAGACGTGAGCAACAGATCCTTTAAGTCCTGTTAGTTGCACGGTGGAGCCTCCATGGATCTGACTTGTTTGTCTAGCACATCGCACGGATGCGATTGGATTGAGATCTGGGGAATTTGGGCCAAGTCAACACCTTGAACTCGCTGTTGTTTTCCTCAAACTATTCCTGAACCATTTGTGCAGTGTGGCAGCCACATTATCCTGCTGAAAGAGGCCACTGCCATTAGGGAATACAGTTTCCATGTCTGCAACAGTGTGGCAGGACCAAAGGTTTCCCAACAGAACATTGCCCAAAGCATCACACTGCCTCCAACAGCTGGCCTTCTTCCCATAGCACATCCTGGTGCCGTGTCTTCCCCAGGTAAGCAACGCACACGCACCCGGCCATCCACATGATGTAAAAGATAATATGATTGATCAGAACCAGGCCACCTTCTGCCATTGCTCCATGGTCCAGTTGGTCACGTGCCCATTGTAGGGGCTTTCGGCGGTGGACAGGGGTCAGCATGGGCACCCTGACCGGTCTGCGGCTACGCAGTCCCATACGCAACAAACTGCGATGCCCTGTGTGTTCTGACCTTTCTATAAGAACCAGCATTACGTTTTTTAGCATTCGTGAGTAACAGTACCTCTTCTGTTAGATCTTAACACACAGACCAGCCTTCGCTCACCAGGCTCATCAGTGAGCCTTAGTCGCCCATGACCCTGTCGCTGGTTCACTGGTTGTCCTTCTGTGGACCACTTTTGGTAGGTATGGACCACTGAGGATCTGCTGAAGAGCTGCAGCTTTGGAGTTGCTCTGACACAGTCGTCTAGCCATCACAATTTGGCCCATGTCAAAGTCGCTCACATCCACACGCTTGCCCATTTGTCCTGCTTCCAACACGTCAACTTCAAGGAAAACAAGTTCCCTTGCTGCCTAACATATCCCAACCACTGTAACCAGATAATCAATGTTATTCACTGGACCTGTAAGTGGTCATAATGTTATGGCTGATCTGTGTATATTCTAATCTGTCTTTTGCTTTGAGGGGGCACTCATGCACTAAGGTGAGAACCACTGATCTTGATAATCGCAGCAGAAGTAGACAGAAAGTTTGACCAAAGTTCAGAACTACAGCAATGAAAAATGTCCTTTCATAAATGTGCTCATCTTTTTTCAGGACTGGAGAAAGAGTCATAAAAAATAAATAAAGTTTAAGAGGAAAAGGAGTAAGGAAGCTGATTTAGCCAAAGGGGTCATGAAGTTGTGCTGGGGACATTTCCTTCTTAGAGATTAGATTTTAAAATATACATCAGCTGTGACAGATGGAGCGATTGTGCTGAAATGGAACTAATTCTGTACTGTAATTGCGAACACATCCTTCTGTCAGCGCGCTCAAGCCAACAACGATTTGTAATGCTTTTACACCCACAATTACAACACTTAACAGAAGTGATAAAGCCATTATGCGCTGTCCAACAGAACTGGCAGGGCTGATACGGACGCCCAGAACTGAGCGGCTGGGCTTCGCTGAAAGTGCCGAACACGGATTTAACTTCAGCGAATACACGCCAAGACGACAATGAGTCAGAGTGTCAGTGTCCAGGAGGCCTGCTGGTGAATAGAGTGTGAATACGAGGCCGTGTGAGCGAGCGTGCTCGTGCATTTCGGCGAAATGAGCGTGTGTGTGTGTGTGTGTGTGTGGGTGCATGTTGATGTGTGTGTGTTCTTGATTCAGTAGCAGGCTCCTGGCTCTGTGCCTGATGGGGGTTAGTGGAGGTTGGACCACTGCCTCCCTGCTGCTCCGTCCCACAGCCCCTCAACAGCCACCAGTTAGAAGGCAAAGGGGAACACACACACACACACACACATATATATATATATATATATATATATACACTTACACACCCTGCAGCTCTGGGTCCCTCTCTGCTGCTGATGCAGGATGAGCGAGCTGAGCTTCCCCTCACAGCTGTAGCCGTCACACACTGCTGGAGGGACTGGAGGAGCTCCAATGATACAGCACACACACATATTCACACAGCCACCCTTGAATCTAATAAAAAGACACACACACTTTCATCTACATCATCTGTACCCTCCATAACCCCTGCTGGGCACAGTCAGCTGTCAAACCGCTACTGTACTATCCCCCCCACCCTGAAACATCGCAGCTCTCCTCCGGAGCTTGACTCCTTTTGTCTGCAGACATGTGGCACAGCGGTTTGTGATTGGAGGCACCCAACAGAACAGCAGGAGCAAGAAAACTCTTTCACCTCCTCCTCCTCCTTCTGCAGTCCTCCTCCTGTATTCTCCCATAAACCGTGCACACTGTCACGCTCGCAGTGTTTTGCCCTCCAACCAAACATTTCATTACCCTTCTTATTTTATTATCTTTTCAATGACAAAGTAATTTCCCCCCGGAGCAAACATGGCATCCACACGCTTATTTATATTTACACACTGCCATTGGTTTTTTCTCTTTTTGTCCGGAAAGGATGGCTTTGAAGCGACGAAAAAAAGAGCTCTGCCGGCATTAACTTCATTACCGCTGGAGGTGTAAGTGGGGAAGTGTTATTTGAGCACTTTAAAGGACGCTCGTTGTGTTGATTCGAGCATCAGGTGAGTAATGGTGATGCTTTTTAGTCGGCGCATGAAGAGTGAACTGCTTATGGAGCAGCAGTGAAGCATCGACTGACTGAGAATATTACTCTGTGATTTTGTGTGTGTGTGTACTGTCCTTCTTTGTCCTCCTGTCCAGATGATTACCAGACTAATGGACTTAAAAGACCCTGACTAAATTCTGCAGATAAAAACATTACCGTTAAGTGCAGTGAGAGTGATTATTGTTGAAGGCCACACAACCAAAACAATAAGCTAAACAAGGCTTCAAAGCTCCATAAAGCTGAGGGTTTTTTTTCATGCAATCTTTTTAACTGATGATTTTCCCAGGCAAGATTGACAGGCGGATCGGTCCCTTTGGAGGTTTTCCGGGCACATCCAACTGGGATGAGACCCTGGGGCAGACCCAGAGCTCGCTGAAGGGATTATATATCTGGCCTGGGAACGCCTTGGAATCCCCCAGGAGGAACTGGAAAATGTTGCTGGGGAGAGGGACGGCTGGGTCACCTTGCTGAGCCTGCTGCCACCACGACCCGGCCCAGGATAAGAGGAAGATAATGGATGGATGGATTTTCCCAAGCTTTGCAACAGCTTAAAAGCCAACAACCATATATGGCAAAAACGAACATGACTTTTGCGTCCCAAACTCACTACACCCGGACATCGCCAGACCAATTTGCACATGCAAGTGAGTCTTGAACAACTCTGATCAGTTTCGATGTCCAAGGAGCGTTAGGATCAGCGGAAGCCATGAAAGGTTTTTCAAAGACGTACAGTTATTGTGTTTCATATGCTACATATTATATAATTGGTCAAACCAATGCAAGGTCAACTGGTAATCTGTCCGAACCAAGACAATCAAGACAATATCCATCCATCGATTATCTATACAGCTTATCCTGATCAGGGTCACGGGAAAGCCTATCCCAGCTGTCATTGGGCGAGAGGCGGGGTACACCCTGGACTGATCAGCAGTCAATCACAGGGCTGACATATAGAGATAGACAACCTTTCACGCTCACATTTGCACCTACAGGCAATTTAGAGTCACCAATGAACCTGTCGAGCATGTCTTTGGACTGTGGGAGGGACCTGGAATACTCAGAGAGAACCTACACATGCATGGGGAGAACATGCGACTCCACACAGAAAGGCCCCCTACGTCCGAACCAGGAACCCATTGCACCATCATATCTTTTCACAGTATACGAAAAGATTCCTATCTGTGGAAATGTAGGGGAGAAAAAGATGTATAAAATGTGTGAATTGAATTCCTCTGATTGATATGATGTCATCACATCAGGTCAAAGATTAAAGGCCCAGATCAGCAGTAATCAATGGCGCTGACAAGAATATCCAACTTTCACTTCTTAAAGCCTTAAAGCAACTGAAACAGCAACAGATGTGACGTCCAGTTGCCACACCAGTTTGTCTGCTAAACCTGCTCTTTCGCTGCTGCATTTCAAAAGACCACAGCACCAGCTTTAGCTAACGCTAGCATCAGAGAATTGGTGTTTGTGTAACTGGTGTGTTGGTGAAGGCTTGCAGTATGGCTACAGCCGGCCACCTAGATGTTATATTCAGTAGCCACAGCATATGTGAGTGTGGGTCGTAGGGGTGCAGATAATGTCAAACCCTGCAGAACAAATTAAACACAAGCTCGCAGATACAGGACAACGTGAATATCTTCTCACTTCATCTCTCTGTTCTGTGTTCTGTCAGGAAGCTGACATTTATTTATAGAAAACAAGCTGATTTGTATTGGAAACATGCTGAGATAATTGCTATGCACTGACAGATTTTTTACACTCACAACTTTTGGCCTCAGCAGTGAGCGAAAATGACTTGATAAGACGGAGTTGTATTTGCTTCCCACAGCCCCCTCCTCAGCATGAAAAAGATCACGGGCAAACGTCCACTTTGCTCAGCTGTTTTGTTGATTCCAGCGGCACAGACAGCATCCTAATGAGCTCATTGTGAACACACTCTGTTTTTATTTCACACAGTCATCCCGGCCTCTCCTGCTGTCTTTGCTGGAGAAAATTGAATTTACAGCTGTGGACCCTAATGGAAGCAGAAAAACCTCATGCAAGCGCACACACCACTTATTTTAACCCTAATGTATCTCAATCTTGGAGTGTTTGCAGGCTGCATGCAAATATCCACCTTGAGTTTCATGTGGCGTCTGTTCAATTACGTTTATGACTAATAAATGGAGTGAAGATTTAGGGGACAGTTTCTCGTCTTGCATCTATTTAAGGCAGCAGATGACAGTTGAGTTATTTCATCCTTTATTAAAAAAAAAGAAACAGCTCTTTCAAGATAAAAAGCTTCCTGAAGCTGACAAGAAGTTGTGAAACAAAGTTACAAGTCAAAAACAAAGAACCATAAGAGCTAAAATAACGTGATGGAATCAGACGGGGCTGCATGGTGGTGCAGTGGGTAGCGCACACAGCGAGATGGTTATTGGTTCGAATCGGACGTAGTGGGCCTTTCTGTGTGGAGTTTGCATGTTCTCCCCGTGCATGTGTGGGTTCTCCCCGGGTACTCCGGCTTCCTCCCACAGTCCAAAGACATGCTCGTTAGGTTCATTAGTGAGTCTAAATTGACAAATCGCCCAATGACAGCTGGGATCAGCTCCAGCTCCCCTGCGACCCTGAACAGTATGAGCGGTATAGATGATGGACAGATGGATTGAGAAATAAACTTTGCTTGTTTTGGTGATTAAGGCTTGAATACTTTTCTTGTCCGACTTGGTCGTCCTTCAAATGGAAGGTTGGGGGTTCGATCCCTGACTGCATGTCTACATGGACAAAGTGTCCTTGGGCAAGATGCTAAACCCTTAATTGCTCCCGAAGGCATAGCCTAGATCCTGACTGGAGATTGGCATAGTAGCCTTTCCCATCAGTGTGAAACGGTGAATGTGACATGTAGTGTAAAAGCACTTTGAGTTGTCGGGGGACTAAAAAGCGCTATATAAGTACGGATAATTTACCATTAAGAAGAAGTCTTTAGGTTCATTATTACCATAGCAGCTTTCAGTTTTCAGCATACACAGGCGAGCATGTTTGACTAAATATTTTCTAGATTTTTGGCTTTGTCTTTATTTGTACAACATCTGGAGAGAGACAGGAAATGTGGGGAGGAAAGAGTGGCGGATGACATGCACCAAACGAATCCCAACTACTACATTTTTTGTTGGGATGATTCAACAAGTTTCCAAGCTTTGCCACACCTTCAAATAACCTAACCTTACATATGTAAACCATGAGTTTGTTCTTGAGCACGACATCACCAGACCAATTTGAAAGTATGAGTTAGTTTAAAACCTCTCCATTCATTTTCTTTTTCAGGGGCGTTATCAATAGAAGCAGACCAAAATGCCTTTGGACACTACAGCCAATCAGAGCACTGAAATGTGTGACATATCAGAAGGCTTCCACGCTACACAGCCAGTTCCAGCATTCAATTTCTATGCTTTCTAGTTTAGCATAATGCACAGACGCTCGGCATGACAGGATTTAGTACCACTTTACATTTGTTCATTTAACTTCAAACAAACCTTCGACACACTCGAGAGAGCTGACTGAAATATACATGTGCTGTAAAACCACTTTGAGCTTTCTGTTGTTAGTTTAGATACAATTGGCGATATCCGGCTCTCAAAATAAAGTGTCCTGAATGTCCTCACAGTATCTTCCACATAGTGCAAAACCATGTTAAAGAAAGTGCGCAGTAACGTAATGTTTAATGTTCAGGATGTGTGCAATCCTTTCAGGCCACCGTGGTGTAATATATACAGAACGTACCAAGCTAAGAGGAGAACAACTGGAGCGCCACATAACTAAAGAGGATTTAAAACATATCGGTCCACATCTTATTTAGTCAGTCTTTATAATTATATCAAAAGGCATTTAGGGATTAGCCGAGACATAAAACGATTCATCTCGGAGGAGCTCGTATTGTGGCTCCAGCTGCTTTCTTTGGAGGGCTGTGCAAAAAAAATTATAAAACCAGGAAGTGAAAGAATAAAGACAGTCCCTTGTGTTAGAAATACAGATTTTTTGGCACATGCATCTGCTGTGTTTGGACTTAATTATTTAAAATTAACACAAGGAAATGCACAAACCGCCTTGCAATTCCTATGTAAGCAATGCTGATTAAAAGTCGACCCTGTCATCGCTCCCCAACAAGCAGCGATGTGTGGAGAGGGAGCGCCTGGTTCAGAAAGGAGGTAATTTAGCAAACCCCAATTGAAATCCTGCTAATTAAGATGAGTTTCTTCCAGTGCGCAGGCTTTGAGATGAAATAGTCTGTGGGGAGAGAGAGAGGAATTTCCATAAAGTCAGATGAAGTTGAAACAGAAGGATGTTACTTTTTTTTTCATAGTTTAATTCAAGCTCAGAAAAAACAGTGACTCTCTCTGGTTCATGACTCGTGCCAAATAACACTCCACAAAAACAACGCAGACCTCCAACAACCTGGGTCACAAAATCCTGCAAGTTTAATGTGACTAAACACCAAAATGCAAACTGAAATCCATTCATTCATCCACCTTAACTGAGGAATACTTGGAAGAATTTGGTTTTAATGACGGCACAGAGCCAACAGCGGGATAAAATAGTGCACAATTCGAGCCAGGGTTTGGTTGTAGCCTTGTGCATTTGGGATTAATAGCACAGGCATGAAACAGCTGGCGTTCTCTTGAACCTAAAGTGTGCAATTTTCTAACCCAAGTTTTTATTAATTAAAATATGAGAGGAAGCATAAAAACACGGGGTAAAAATTATAATAAATATATAATATAATTCCATTCTCACAGGGGAGGTAATGCTGTCCTTGTCAAACCTGTCAACGCGCCATTTGACTGACTTTGGTTCCAAGTGATGCATTAGCGCTGCTTGTTCACCAATAACAACTTTGTTTATTTGGTATAATACAAGTTTGGCTCCAGCTCAAAAACATAATTTGACAAACAATATTTCCTTTTATTAATGCTGACAGATATGTATTAGCATCCGGTGGGTGATAGAATTAGCTGAGGATGTCGTATTGAATTTTTTTTAGCAACTGAGCCAATACACTTGAGTTTTGGCAGAAAAAATACGTTATTTTTTTCACGTTTTAATTTGCAAAGTACTGTTGTTTATAAATTGTTTATTATGTTTAACAAAAAGTTACACTTCTATAATGCATGAATACTTAAAGCTGTACAAGGACTTTGCCAAAATTATGAATGAAACCTGTCAGGCTTCACTGACACTGCAACATCTCTCACTCTACCCAGCATGAACTAACTTTAAATGTTACTATTGCGTATGTGTGGTGTATGTTTTCTTCATTTATTACTGTGTGCTACTTCATACAGGAACCTAATGTTGATCTTTTATTATACAGTTCTGATCAAGTTATCTGATTGGACAAGAGGCATTCCATGAGTACTGATATAGAGGACAGCATCACTGGGACTTTTCACTCTATGTATCACTCCACCTCGGCCAGGGGTTCTGAATACTGTTAGTTAACATTACAGCAGACCGTGTATGTTTACATTAATGAAGCTGGTACCTCTGACTCACACAGCAGACTCTTATCTCACTGGTTGTTGATAATTAAAACAGATAAATGTACATGATAAAAAAAACAGCTGATCTGTGGTAACATGAAGACAAGCGAGCAGGAGAATGTTTGGGTTGCTTGGCAACAACAGTCCAGTTTCAGTTGATTGTTGGAATATAAAGTAATCTGTTGTTGATTGTAACTTTTTACTACTATTTGCAGCCTGTATAACTGCTGTATAAAAGCAATATCACATGAGAGGTCGTGATGTTGTAATGAATATCAGCACGGCTGTGATTCGCTCGGCACAAGGCCGCATGATAAAGTTAAGGATCCTAAATAAAGATCTTTCCACTGTGGCTTCCTGGGAAGGGATGAATGTAACTATAATTCATTTATATGTTAGTATATATTTAATGAATAAAGGTTCCTTGTTACAGGACAAATTCATTTCTATAAAAGTGTTGAAATTTTAGTTTTTGGTAGGCCTATCTTATCCTCTTTCTGATTTGTGATCACTATGATTAAAATTGTGTCACAGGGTTCAGCACGGTTTAGCTGAGCGGTTAAAGCACGCGCCCCATGTGGGGAGGCACAGTCCTTGATGCAGCAGTGCCGGGTTCGGCCCTGACCATTGGCCATCTGCTGCAGGTCAACCCCACTCTCTCTCTCTCTTCCCTCATTTCCAACTCTATCCACTGTCCTCTAAATAAAGACGAAAAGCCCCAAAAATAATCTTCCTTCACAAGTATACGTTTGCTTCCAGTGAAACTTCATAGGCATCCTCCTGTCATTAATCTTTTTTCGGAGTGTGTTTAGCTCGCTGCAACGCTCTGCACCCAGGGCTAGGACTGGAGATTGACAGACAATCTGAAATGTGTGACATGTATCAAAACATCTTATTTCAAGTCAGAAGTCAGTCGAAATGGTGCTCAAAATTCTCCTGAGACAGGAGAGAAGAAAAAAGTAAAATTACTGCATATTCACAGCAACAGTGCATGGCGTGCCGGTATGTGCTAATGATGAACATCGGCGGTGATAAAGGCTGCAGAAAGCACAAATCAACAGGGAAAGAGCTTTAATGGATTCCTCCCTGCGCTCATTTGAAAGCACAAATCTCATTATAAGAGCAAGAAAAGGCTTTTGACAGGGCGCGCTGTGACATTTGGCTCTCCGCTCAACTGTCCACACTCACCGGCCTGTCAAGCTTGTCACTTCCTATTTGCTGAGGGAGCCATAAAGTTTCCAATACGCTGAGAACTGGTTGACAGCTTGCCGTCCATTAAAAAAGGTGACAATGAATTCCAAAGAATATCTGCAGCCCGCAGAAAGAGCTGCTGCGACATGAATCAGAGTTTCACAGAGAAAGAGTGCACTTTGCCAAATAGAGGAGGAGACGAAAACACACAGGGGGCTTTTTTTTTTTTAGATTACAACAGAGATGCAACATTGATGACTTGCCTGTGTCATAGAAACACTGGGACATCAACTCTGTGGCACACTAACTATGTAATTGGGGCAAGAATCCAGTGTGAAAGCAGCTGTTTGTGTAAACAGGGTCACGTCTGTTTTCTTCTCATTGAACACAAATAATTCTGTTTAAAAAAAATGTGCTTCGAGGATTGAATTTGAATTAACACGCTGCAAAACAGTCCAAGCTAAATGGGAAAACAGGGAGGAAATGGGACGCCGAATGTGGAAGAGCCGAGAGGTTGAGTGGTTTCTTTAAGTCCTAACCTAAATATCAAGTCAGACGTGAGTGAGATCAATCCTCTGCGCTGTATGGTCCTGATTAGTTGTAAGTAGATTGCAGGTAGTCTCAGGAAAGAAAAGGAGAGAATAATTTGTTTCCATTAGATGAATCTGGGGTGGATCTCAATGCACTAATGAACAGCTAATGATAGAGGAGAGTTTAAAATATTCAGGTAGCACTCATCTCCTGTGAAACTCCTGCATTAACATACCCTCACTTCTCTCTACCCGTCTTTCTGCCCTCAATTCAAGGTCTATTCATACAGACTGCCTTTGATTAGTGCATTTTTATTCCCCCCCCAAAGGAGAGCCAATCCTGCTTCAGCACGCACAACATTTGCCATAAATCATCACACGTGGGACAGGATTGCGAGTCTGGTTGGGAGAGGAAAAAGCTGAGTCGGCCTTGCGAACGCATTCCCAAACAAACCGTCCTTTCAGCGGAGGACAGTAGGCAGAGAGCAGGACGGAAAGAACTGACCTGACATTTAAGGCGACTGAATATACCGACGTATAAACCTCTGAATGAATCACTTCTCCTGAGTTTGGAACACGTTCGGAGGGTGCGGTAACTCCGCCGAGCCTCGTGATAATGGCGAGGGATGATAAAGTGGTGGAAGCTGTTAAATGATAAACAACAGTCAATATTTCCGCTGTAGCCCAGGAGAGAAAACATTTCCAAACAGGTGTCGGATGTCAGAGAAAATATTCTGTAATGGAGCGTTTCAAAAATCCTAAATGTGGTAAGAGAGCCATGTGTCATTAAATTGCATCAAATCGAGGCCTTTTTTTCCACATGCTGATGGATGTTCGATCGCACTAATGGAGGAAACAGATTATATCTCAATCCATCTGTCCCAATCGCACCAAAAGATAATGTTCAGTCTACGGTGCTGGGTTAAAATAAAATGTGACATGATAACAGGATGATAATGTAACTGACAGCGATGGATTTAGTCAGAATGCCTATTACGCACTTTCATTGTGTGATCTTTTAAACATGTTGATATTATATTGTTCCTACTGCGCTGCACGGTGCAGTGGTTAGTGCTGTTACCTCACAGCGAGAAGGCTCCTGGTTCGAATTTGAGTTCGGACGTAGGGGGTCTTTCTGTGTAAGTGTGAAAGGTCGTCTGTCTTTATGTGTCAGCCCTGTGACTGAGTGGTGATCAGTCCTGGGTGTATCCCACCTCTCGTCCAATGACAGCTGGGATTGGCTCCAGCCCTCCCATGACCCTGAACAGGATAAGCGCTGTAGATAATGGATGGATGGATAATTCCTACTAAGCCTTAATATGTAAGTGGCATTTTAGTTTTTAAGTTAAAATATTTAATATTTACTAGTTGAGGTGGTTCAGGAATTTGATTAGGATGCATCCTGGTGCCTCCCTGTGGAGGTTTTCCAGGCAAGTCCAACTGGGAGGAAACCCCGGGGTTAGACCCAGAGCCCGTTTGAGGAATTATATATCCCACCTGGCCTGGGAATGCCTCGAGAATCCCCGGAAGGGGCTGGAAAATTTTGCTAGGGAGAGGGACGTCTGGGCTAACTTGCTTAGCCTGCTGCCACCACGACCCGACCCCGGATAAGCGGAAGCAAATTAAATATTTACTGCTTTATGTCTTGTTGGGTTGTTAAACAGCCAAAAATGAGTGATGTTAGCCCATTATATAGATGTTATGCAGATATGTTCACTCAGTTTAGCATGCTAACATTGACTTTATAGAACCAAACACAAAGTAGAGATAAATAGTGAGCAGATCACATCTGTTTGTCTGAATCAAAGTTGAGGGATTGCCAAAGTCAGTAGGTTTCTGGGGGCCATGAACACATGTTCAAATTGTCATGGCAGTCCATCCAATAGTTGGTTTGATATTTTAGTCCAGACCAAAGTGGTGAAAATTGCTCCCAATGAGCAATGGAGGCTCCCCAATGGCCAGTTACACGCAATTCAGCTATTTGAAAAAAGGGAAAATCTAACTTGATGAAAATTATAAATGTCAGATAATTACAGGTGAGTTCATTGTATCTCGGGACTTGCCCAAGCAGTGCAGGAGTGTCATCTTTTATCTTTAGCTCCCACACAGGTGACAGGGACACATCTGATCTGCGCTCTGACAGTGAAGACCCAATCACTTGTCAAAAAATGTCTGTCTACATTTGCTGATCTTCCCCGAGCAGCACACTTTGCCCTCTTGGTGCCAACTCATTGTGAAGTCAAAACACAAGTAAAGAGCATATGGGTTGACACTGACAAGAACTCATGAAATAATTATGCTCTTATTCTGGGCCAAACCCTGACAGAGAAGTCTTACGGGACATGGCATCCACCCAGGTAGTTCCCTATTTATCCAGTCCAACCTATTATGTAACATACAACCCTGCAGACAGATTCCGTTAGGGTTTACTGCTCAAGGTTTTCACACATGTAAGTTCCTCTTTTGTTTTTTAGTATAGTTGTCAAAGTACAGATATCAGTATGGGTGTCGATATCTGAACTGATACCAGTATTGGAATAAAGTGAAAATATTGGCGTCAAAATTTTGAATAATACAAACTTCAACACTTAACTTTGTTTAAATGCCTTTAAGCATATGTTTATTAAACAAACAAACAAAAAGCGCAGGGAGTTCCCAGGGTCAGCAGCATCTCTAATAAAGTTAACTAAAAATTTAAATAAATAAATAAATAAATAACTTCCTGAAGTTTTATTAAGTAAATAAAACAAAGTTAAATAAAATTTGCAAAGAAATGAACTTTTTCTCCTCTCCGCCGTGTGTGAGCACTCTGCACTCTTATCGGCCGTCAGATAAAAAAAAAAAAAAAAGGCCGATGCCGATATGCGTCAAAATGCCGAATATCGGCGCCGATAATTGGCCCGGCCGATAATCGGTCGATCCCTACAAATAACAACACCCTGATTCTGGCATTGAGTGTAATGTTAGCCACAGCTAGCAAAACATCAGAAATCGGTGTGTTTCCACCAATAAAATGCATATTTTGGTATTTGAGGGGTTCTCATTTCGGGCCAAAACTTAAGTCTAGGTATCGGAATCAGTATTGGGAATGACAAAATAGTATCAAAAATTTCTGGGGCCAACTTTGAGCCAATAATTATTGCTACAGTACCTAAAGTTATTCAAGCCAGTGCCAAAGGTGACACAAGCGCAAGAGGCTAACGACTTTGATTTGTGTCTTTAAGAGCAAAACCACAGGCGCCCTGTAAAAATCCTTCATTTGAACCCTTAACTACAGCTGACTTCATCACTGAGTTTCCCCAATAACACCTCAAACTTACTTTAATTAATTGAGAAATACTAGTTTTCTCGCTTGTCATTATATGTCTTGAAACCCATTTTTCACACTTTCTCAGCTTACTTTGAGCCTTATAAATATTTGAAGCGCCACACACACACTGCCACCCACAGATGATTGAAGAAAGACTTAAAGCTTTTTGTGCTCCAGTAAGAATGGAGCCCCAGTGGAAAGCAAGTCCTTAATCAAGTCTCTAACCAGACTCATAAAGCATCCTGAAAGGCCTCCCTTAGGCACCTTCCTGGGTAAACAATACCATCACTCTGTCATGATCCTGAATTAAGATATTACCACATGCATGTAATTAACATTTGTTTTCAGGCTCAGAACAATATTTCATATTGATTAAATAAATATTGAGCGACACCCCAATGAGAAATGTTTTGGTAAAGCAGAAACTGGGTCTGGGTTATAAAAAGCAGAAAAGGTATTTGTGGAGCACAAAAATAGCAAACTCCTTTCAAAGAAAGTTCACTTTCACAGAAATATCAAGGTGATGGCCCTGCTTCAGATGTGAACATTATCCACAGTGGCACATCCAGCTTTTATGGGCAGGACGTGAAGAGAGAGTTGGTACATGGTGACATGTCTGATTTTTTTTTTCTAGGATTGGCCTGTGGGAGACTTTTATGAGCCACGAAATAGTGAGAGATTGATGTGTTGTGACTGTTGGCTCGGAAACTTTAATGAATCAAGTTTGAAGAACTGTCAGGCACTATCATGCCTTTGACAGAAAATGTATCACCTTAAAGTTCTTTTTGCTGCTACAGTTATAAAAGAAAAGTCAGTCAAATGCAAGGCACAGGCTGGTTAAAAGAAGTGAAGCAAATGTGGAAGTGGATTAAACCTGCATATTTTTTAATAGGCCAGCAGGGGGCAACTCTACTGGCTACAAAAAGACGTCCAAATGTGTAGAAGTTGATGGGAAAACTTCCATCACTAATAGTCATCATTTAATTGCTTCCCAAATAGCAGATTGATATGGAAAATCAAGAGGTAAGCAAGCTTACATTACCGTAAGAACCAGATTTTGAAGGTAAAACAACATATTTGATGACAGCTAACTCACAACAGCTTATGTTAGCGATTAATCAATTCCTAGCTATCTTACCTAATCATTAGCAAGCTTACATTACCGTAAGCAACCATATTCTTCAAGGTAAAACAACATATTTGATGACTCATTAGGTATGCACAGCTAACTCACAACAGCAATTCCTTGCAAACCTACATAACCACGAGCAAGCTTACATTACTATTAGCTAGGAGGTTTTTATTTTTCCTATCGAATAACATTTTTAAACTAATGTTAGCTAGGAAGTGGTTGGATGCTAACGTTAGCTGCTGTCTCAAAGTAGCTCAAGGATGATCAAATTTGCTGTTTTTACTTAAAATATGGCCATATGTACTTCCAGATTTCTACAACCATTGTCTATTTAGTTGCTGATCAACTGGAAAGCAGTGGTAGGATAACGATTTGTGAGGTTAAACATGTTAATACAACTAGCAAGCCTGGAACACGACAGCTAGATAGAGAGAAATGGTTGCACTTCTGGCTCAAAAACAAGATGGTGATGGTAAAAGTGCTGAGCATGAGGCTTGAACTCACAGGCCAATGGTGAATGTCACACTGGCTACACCCACTGAATTTTCAGTCTATGATACAATACAGGGGATGTTGTTGAGGTTGTTAGCAAAAGAAAAAAAACATCTAAGGATATGGTGAGTTTGTAAGCGAGATGATAGGATGAAAACTTGAAAAGCTACGACAGCTTAGCGCTTGAAGCCAGCCGATACCCTCTCTCATGAAAACATGGGAGCAAAGGGAGTGAGAAGGGACTGTGGGAGAAAGGCTTTGAAGATCACAGTGCTGCCATGCAGTCTGGTGCTAGTGTCCCATCACTAGCTGCTCTCTTTCCAGTAATCTGCGTCTCTTCCTTTTTTCTTCTCCCTCGTTACCTCCTGCTCTTTTACTCAACCCCAGAGACGATGGAGATGTTAAGGGGGCTGGGGTTTTCTCGTGAGTATCACATCCTTTCTATTCCCATTATCCTTGAGTTGTCGCAAAGTACCTGACACCAGCGTCACACAGAAGACAATGACAAAATAATAGAGTGACATGGAAAACTGTGGCGATGAGGGACAAAGGGAGAGGCGATGAGAAGGGATAGGGGAAAACATTAATAAAAAGTCGATGAGTGACGGGGATCCGAGCGAGGAACAGCTTAGAAAGTAATCAACGAGGGCAGTCCCCATTGGAGGACGCACAGCCTCTGAAGAAACAAACCCAGGAAAACGACTCACTTAGATAAAGATGTTTTTAAGGATGGTGGGTAAGAGGAGGAGGAGGAGGTGGGGAGTGAGAGAGATAACAAAAAGATCCAAGCAAGAGGAAAGAAAATTAAGCAAGGAAAAACAAGTGCTGGTTCTAAACTCACCACAAACCTTGTACAGGTGACGGAAGATCGACGGTATCAGCTGTATGTCACACCGACACCACGGTGTGTTTCAAAGTCAACTGTGTGGTTTTTTGCTCTGCCTTAAAGCATTGAAACATGACATTGCAGCATGGCAGACGTATTCTGGGGTAACTTTAAAGAGGGGGTATTATGCTGTTTCACATTTTAAGACATATAATGTTACAATGTTGGATGTCCATACTAAGTAGTAACGAGTAATACCCAGGCTTCTCAGCTCGGTCTGCAGGCCACTGTGAACGCCAGGTTTCACACAGTTTTTTTCTACACGCTGCACTTTGTGACATCAGCAGGCTTTGGAGAGCTGGCCAATCAGAAGAAAGTGGGCTTTTAGGGGCGGGGTTTCTTAAAGGGACAGAGCTGCCCGAGTCATTTCAGGCAGAGGCTGTATGAGGGCCTGCACAGAGCACCAGTGCGAGTGTTTTTTTAACTGTAAATTAAGCTAAGCTACTCCACAGGTATCACAGAGTGAAATATGAAGCTTTTGAAATTAGCATAATCCTCCCCCTTTAAGGGGTCAGTAAACATCATCTAAAGCCCTAACCGCTTGGTTTAACGGTGTCTGTAACCTTTTTCCTAACACCTTTCCTTTTTTTGACAGTTTTTGGTCAGGTGTGCTGATGTGGGAGTCAGCAACTTATCTCTCCAGCTAAACTTTTCAATCTTTAAACGACTATTTCTTTCAATTTTGAACCCACTGTAACACCATGAACGCCTTCAAGGAGGGACTGTCTGGCCCTTATACACATTTGTATCATTCATCGTGGCCCTTTTCTGTGTCTGCAGGATTTTGAGCAGTTCAGAACAACTGTAAACACACAAGCATGCGGCCCCTTGTCTCCAAGTTCACTGTTTGTTGAGAGTTTGTCTGAAATCTAACCTAATATTTTGGTGTAGCCCGAATGCGTGAACTCTTGACTACCTTCCATCTCTGATGTTGTGGTTTTCTGCCTTTACCCTCGAGTTTTGTTTACCCGTGCAGACCTTCATCGAGTAAAGCCTGTTTTTGCTAAATCTGCCTCGGCCTAGGAGGTTTTTTTTTTTGTGTTTGGGTTCAACATCATTAAAAGCAACAACCGTAAGATCTAAATCATCTGAGCTGCGAGGCTACGTTTCTAAACCTACATGAAAATTTCAGATGCTAAAGGAAAGCAAAACAGTCTCACTCTAGCAGCACTTGAGAGACCATCAGTAGAAGACTGCAAGCTAAATACAACTGTCTCCCCTGGTAGCTATGTGTGTGTGTGTGTGTGTGTGTGTGTGTGTGTGTGTGTGTGTGTGTTGGCTGGCAGGCTGGTTAAGACGTGGGCCGTCACTGGGGTTTCTGATCACGCTATTCTGCCTGGCATTATTACACCACCCATCACTCAGGCCCACTGTGTACATTATTCATGCCCCCCAAGGAGTTCATCAGGGGCTGTGACCGCAGGTGCTGTGACAGAGCTTTCAATCAAAGGCGCCCATACCGTCTGCTCATCCGACCCCGGCGTGACATGGAATCCCCTGGTCTGACTCAGTTCAGCTGTGGAATCAGGCCCAGAGCGGGGAGAGGTCGACCTGCATCCGCTGCAGGGGTCTCGTGATTCTCCAAATCCAAGGTTCGATGTGACTTTTGAGTTTAAGGTCACGATTTGATTTGATCTTGAATTTAACCCGACTCTTTCTCTACTGACAACTAGCTTCAACTATTAATATGAATAAGACAATATACCAGTAACCAGCGCTGTAATGCGTTACTGCTGCGAGTCAAGTAATCCATTATTTAGTTACTTTTTCATAAAAAGTAATATTTCCCTTTTCCCTCTATCGCCACAGTAAAAGAAAATCCCAAAAGCATTGTTTCTCTCCTACTTCTTGGCAGGTAGCTGCGTACCAGCAGAAGGTAAACACAGCTGTGTCAGTGTGCATGCGTAGTTAGCTAACTCAACTAGCTAGCTGGCAGAGAGGACAGCATTTACTTCCTTGGAAATATTCCCATTATTTTGAACTTTTGGGTGAAAGGAACAAGAACAACATGACGGTGAAATGTAAGTTGTGCCAGTGCTTGTCAACTGCAAGCTAAACACAGCTCCACAACACTGGTGGGACTAAGAACCTTTGTTGTATTGTTGTCATGGAAACAGCTGTGCCCAACACTGTATGCCTCTGCCCAGTTCACTGTTAGATTGCTAGCATAATAAAGAGCCGTAAAGGTTATGTTGCGTTCCTGTTATCAGGCTGCGGAGCAGATTATGGGCCATAAACAAGGCTAGGCATTGACGGTAGAGTCAATACATTCAAAGGTAGACGTACAGTAGGCTACATGCCGTCCTACCAATATAACCGACATGCGTAACGAGTCGCTAAAGGGGTTTAATTTTTGGTTACACAAAAGTAATCTAACACGTTACTTTTCTCAGTAGGTAACACAGTAACCTAACAAGTTACTTTTAAAGATAATGTTACCCAACACTGGTCAGTGCATATTATGAACAGTGCTGTAAATTATCCAAAATTAGCTGAAGGGCTAATTTAGAGGGTACAACAAAATCAATAAACATGTAAAGAACATTTTCTGTTTAGATATTCTAAATAAGGTCTTGTTATTGTAGCATCTTCTTGCTCAGACATGTTGGATATGCTGATATTAGTCGGGTTTTGGGTGCTTTTTTTCCCAATACAGTGCATGTAGAATATGGGTCTCAGTTTGGGTTATTACTGCAGTTTGCAACGAGCTGCCTCTTGCCTGTTTACAGCGAGCTCTGCTTGTTGTAAACAAACAACTAGCAAACAGTTTGCAAGACTAGGGTCAATCAAAGTGTGAAAGGTTTCATGCAAATGGGAATATAAGTAAAAAAATCCAGACTTTGTTAAGATTCTGCTTTAAATTGCCATCAATTTTTACCATATAACTATATAAATGTGTAATTTTTACTATATAATTGAAATTGTGACATTCCTGCATTTACAAGTCAGTTCAAACAGAGTGATCTGGAGACTACTTCTGCGGGGGCTCTGTGGTTTAGATGAAAGCCAAAGGGTCTAAGACGTCCGCCACACAAATAACGACCCCAACCACACATATCAGCTTACGCCTGTCAACTTCAGCACACTCCTGGGTAACAGATGGCCGGGGGATTTTATTAACTTGTTTGTTCAATTTCACAGAGCCACATAACTCCTGCTGCCATCACACATGCGAACACAGAACTTCTCAAAGCGGTGTGAAGCCTGCGAGCCAGGATGTGCATTTCCACTCTGCCGCTCAGATGTGTCCTGTCATCCTTCACGGCGACGAGTAAATACTAGTGTCGCATCTTTCTGCTGACAGAGTGAAGAGTGGCCTGCGAGGCTATTTACTTAATATTAAGGCAATTGATAGATGCATTTACATGTGATGCTTCACAGCTGCCCTGCTGCACGAACCAAGCATTCAGTCAGACATTAGAAGGAGTCGAGGTGAGTCGTTTGCAAAATGTGGTGTAATTTATGACTCTGCAGAAAGAACTCTGCAGAAAGAACTCTGCTTTTTATAATTATCTTTTAATGCCAATCATGTCTGCATTTTAAAGAACAAATAGTGCAATGTCAGAAAGATAACACTGTGTTATCTAAAGCTTTTTAAATAGATAACCTGGCTGGGGAAAGCTATCTCTGCTAGGAAGCTTACTTTGGCATTAATCTTGGTGTTCTCGACTGAAAGTAATGAGTTTTACTTTTAAAAACCAGGCTGGAAGATGTTTCACTGCTACTCTAATAATCGAGTCAGCGGTGGATAATCTGCATGCACATACATGTCATACATGCACGCACAGCTGGGACAAATTCACTATTGATAATAGAGAAACTGTCCACTGAGCCATACGGTCTCCCAGACATCATAGACTGTAAGGTATCTTCTTCCAACCCTTTTCACTTTAAGCCCCACTAGCATGTTTTCTTTTTTCTCTTGCAGCATCTGAAGAAAGAAGTCTAACACATATAAATTAATCCTAAGAAAGCCGATTATGTATTATTTAAAACAAGTCTTCTTTCCATGTTCCGGAGAGTAAAACAGATTTAATCATCTCTGTTTATGACTTGAATTTTGCAGGGTTGTTGCGTGAGCTGAGATGTTACACTACAAGCTCAAAACATAAAAGGAACATAGAAAAAAATCAACAGCCATGTTGGCGCATTTGCAGAATCCTCTTTGTTTGTGTGCAGAAAGTGGGTTTTATGACCTGTTTAGCCGTGCAGTGACAGTAAACAGAGATAGGAAGGACCTTAATCCCCGTTTCCACTCGTGTAACTGATAAAGATGAAAGAGAATTTGGACTAATATCATGGCAGGATACAAGCAAAGGTTCTGCCAAAGTTCAACATCTTATTAAAGCTCTCAGGAGGAACCGTATTAGTAAATGTTCAAGCTCTTCCTCATATTTGTGCAGCGCTGTGTCTCTTGCATGACCTTTACATGACTTCCCCAGATATAAATAGGATTTCTTAGGTTTAAAGGTTCAGTTCAGAGAACGTAAGTTGGCGACAGTATAAATGAAAGTGTTTCCTGTCTGCTGCTTTGGGTATGTTGGGACAGACATGACATGGAAATAAATGTCAATACATGGATTTTTAAACTATATTTATAGTGTGCAGCATCATGTGCAATACTACTTTAACTTTCACTATCTAGTGCAATATTACATTTTATTACCATCATGTACAATTATGTTAATATCATCAATTATGTTAATATCTATGATCTGGTGCAATATCATTTTTTATTACACTGCTGTGTTAAATACTTGATTCTGATTGGTTAGTCACAGCATTCCGAGGTCTGCTATTTCTCGATAACAGACCATTGCTATGAATTCAGCTCTAATCTCACAATCCGGAGGACTGACCGTAACCAAATCAATTTACCGGACGAAAGTTTGATGTCAGTCAGTTTAAAAGATGCAAAAACTGTAGGATAAGACAGAGAGATCTACAAAACTGAAGACAGCACATTAAGTAAACATTATGAGATACGCGGTGTTTAAAGACGGTGAATGGAAAAGAAAATATTACCAGACTCAATCACAAAACCTCAATCAGTTGCTGGGCTGATTCCTACAGTCAACTTGTTTTACCTCACTCGTTAAAAACATCAGAGGAAATGTGTAATAACAGCCAGCTTAGCTCATTTTAAGAAGGCTAGAGTTAACCGTTGCTATGGACGCAACTCTCACTGTTAGTGTAACGGACTATTCTTAAACGTAAAACAGAAATATACTAATTTTTACATGTATGAACTCATTTCTTAGTTTTATAATTTCTTAGTGTAATAAGCGGGATAATGTATAGTGAGCTGAAGGGGCCCATTCCGCGATAGCCCGCTCGCAATACATTATCCCTTTCTCACTAATTACCGCGGTACGACAGTTAATGTAATTGGCCCCACTACGTTCCGCTTGCTTTTGTAAATAACTTAACCCCCTTTCACACAAGCACTCCTGACAATTTCCAGAGAATTTCTGGACAGTCTTCCCCTGACATTTCCCAGAGTTCCCCTTTCACATGTCCTTCCACAGCGGGAGATTTTCCCTGTCGTACGGGGAAGTTTACGCTTGGGGTCCCTGCAACCTGCGGACAATTGCGGCGTTGGCCCTCACAACCAGAAGCTCCCAAATCTCTCCAATTTACAGACATCTTTGCTTTGATCCTTCTTCTTCAACCTCGGAAGTTTTTAATCATGCTGTTATGTGTCGCTCTTCTGGTTTCACAGCAGTCACATGATCGTCATCACCCTGCCCACTCGCGATGAATGTTTCAGAATTACCTGCTGCGCTCACACATCGGCTCACCCCGACTTCTTGCTGACACTTTAACAGGAGGCTGGCAAGATAAAGTCAGGATAAATCCCAGCTGGACAAAGGAGGGAAATTACTGGAGGGTAATACTGTACTTTGTCTACTGTTATTCTATTAGCCACTGTCTCTTTCTTTAACCCGTATTATACTTATTTCTTACTGTTATTTAGGAGCAATCTGGCACTACAATTTCCTTCAGGATTAATAAGGTTGTATCTTATTTCTAGTAAGATACATGGACAGAAGAGCTTTGCAAACATTACAAATATGTCCAGACTTTTCCTCTTAAAAAAAGCCTTCCCCAGCAGACGCTACAAAGTAATAAATGTTCTGCAGAGCACTGTTAGCGTCTGCTTCCTCCACTATAAGCAGGGATTAACTTCTCCCTAATGAAGGGCAATTCAGTGCTGCTATCAGGACCAATGGATACCAATGAAACGACCCTATGTCCCTCACCCTAACAATTACTGTGCTCCAGGATTAGCAGCAAAGGTGTGAGAACGCCTACAAAATCTTTAATGCAGGATGGGAGCGTGCACACCAACATGCATACCCTGACATGTGCAGAAGTTCAAACAACTGCATGTGCATTTTATAGCTGCACATGTAAACAGCACAGGCATACACAAAAGATCAATGGCTTCTCCCCCTGAGCTCCTGTTTCATAGCTCCATTAATAACACAAGAGAGTGACGGTATCACACATACAGCTACTCCTCAGTCGCCTCCACTCTACTTCACACAGCTCACATGATTACGGCGTCGCCCGCATACAAGGCAGGCCACAACGTATGATGCTTCCCCCGCCTCCTGCATGTGTAAATGATGGGAGTGCATCATTCATTTCTTTTTTTACTGTAGTGATAAAAACGGTAGGGCTTAGAGACGTGTCGAGGTTTCTGTCACATCAGCTTACGTTAACCTTTGCTAGATTCTCAGCTCCATCTTTAAAGTGCCAATACAACAGTGTAAAAATACTCCAACGCCTTCCTCCCCTGTGACTGATAGATACATTATTCTGTTTGACATCATTCATTTTTTACTGGTGCAACAAAGAGTAAGCAGCATTTCAATGTTTGTAAAAGGAACTATGTTGTACTTATCCATTGGACCCCAATCTTGAGATTCGGTCCTTTTAAAGGGTCATAAAAATATATCATAATAGTCGTTAGTGGATTGACGGGGTTAGAAAGAAGGAAACTCTTACTGTATGAAGTCTGTTTACAGTTACTGGATGTTTCTAATCATGCTCTCTTGAGAAATATCAGATGAAATAAACAGATGGTCTCACGGGTTCCTACATGCATATGTACTGAGAGTGCAGGGTTGTGAGAATTTTTTGGGGTGAGGTTTGTGCCACTCTGTCTGATGCTTTGGGTACAGCAGTGCCATGCTCTCCCATTCTGCTTCTTCTGAATCATCCAGCCTCATTAAAACTAACGTGTATGAATGGACGTTTTCTAACAGGCTGCCAAAAGCTGCTTTTCCAATGTAATGTAATCCTCGTATCCTGCACATATTCTGTACTGTATATGGAGACCTATGGGGAGGGGGAGGGAGGGGGAGGGAGGGGGAGGGAGGGGTCGCCACAGGTTCTTTATAGGTTTGTTTTGTGTTCTACAAGTATTTGTTACGCGTCCTTTGAAATGCATATAAGGAAAGAACAATAAAAAATGTATCACAAAAAAAGTCCTCGAAATTAAAGAATGATGAACTGAATGTGAGAAATAAATAGGTCTAGGTACAAAAACGACCCAATTAGGCTGAAGGAAAGAGAAAGATACTGGTTAAAATGACTACTTTGTAAAGGTCATGGGACCTTTGTCTTTGGTTATAATAATAGCTACATGGTACTTTCATGGGTGGACACATTCAGACAATTTACCTATTGATCCTTGAACATATATTGGAACGAAACCTTCTGAGAAGTTTGGAGGGAAATGTCTCTTTTATGTAAAAACTGAACAGTAACAAGTAAGAAATTAAATATCGTGAGTAAACATATTTGAATATGGAATGAAATGTAGAGGAGAAACATTATAAAGTGTCATAAAATAAAAGTACCAAAGTAAAGAACGTCAAGTTTGTATTTAAGTGACAATATTAAAGATGTTTCTGTTTTATTCTCTTCGGCGACACCTGTGGCGATACGCAGTAACAGCAGGTAGCTGTGGTTTTACCTTGCTTTGTGCTTTTCCCGTCAAAGCTGCAGTAGGTAAGACGGAGAAGAGAGCGGACTTTGCTTCAAAATTTGATCTTTGAAAAAAGATGACAACCTCCAGGTCCCGCCCCCTCTCTCTCCGTGGGCGCTCAGTCCTGCCTCCAATGCACTCCCCGCAGAGGAGGCTGTCATTCGCGTGCAGGCTAGTAACCACGGCAACTAAAGAAGGGACACAGTGGTAAAAACTTGAAATGACAACAACCACAGCCACTCGTTTTGTTTCTGTCTCGGCCCAACTCATTTCTCTTCTTCGGTTTAACGGTCCTGGAGTGTAAGCCTAGTTGACAATGGCGGTATGGGCAGTTTTTTCTTCCCCGTTGTTTGTTTCTCAGCCTTTGAGGACATAAACCGGCTGACGCTGCGCACACTGAAGAAATTGAGCTTGACCGTTTGAGCATGCGCGGAGTAGTGGTGCTGCGCAGCGTGTGATTGACAGCAGCCTGAGAGACTGCTCGACTCTGATTGGTTGTGTGTTTCATTAACCATGGATTCTTGCAAAAGCCATTAGGATCAGTAGAAGGAGCCAGATTATCTCTCTCATGTACTACTGCATGTTTAAAGTGACAGGTTCAGCAAATATGACAAAGTTAGTTTTAATAATGTTACCTACTGAACATTTAACAACAACAATCTCTTTATTTGTTTACCCATATTAACAGTTCACTGGCAGTGCTCACAGTGACTAGAAAAAAACAGTATGTTGCTTCACACATAAGAGGGCTGAAGTTTTCTTTTCGCCAATAATGTCGCCACCAACACGATGTTAGTCAGAGCGCAAATCAGCATCTGAAATTATGTCTGCTACTGCAGCAGGTCACGCAGAATGATATTTATTAATATAAAAAAACGAGCACTAACGCTGGCAGGTGGCCTGAAATTATTACCTACCACAGCCAGCAGTTACACTGTATTTGGCAGGTGGCAGGTGCTCATTTACCTGCTGTAAATGCAAGAGCTTTGATCAGTGGGTCCTGGGATTAGTCACCATTGTGTTACCTCATTTGTTTTGTTAAAAGTGATTTAACAGACTTTAATTGAAATGAAAGTCTTTTGACCCAAAGTACAGAGCTCGAGTTAATATCCTGACTCGCTTCCCACCGCTGAGCTGCACCTGTAACACACATGGCTGGTGCTGCGGCCCTCTGTAAAGCAGCCCTTCTGGAGGAGAGATGAAACACTCTACCTGCTTCAGCGACTTTCAAACACTGATTTTATGACTTTTTCAGCCGGCTGTTTCCCCACAATAATGGTACTTATGCATAAATGATAATCACATTTCCTCACTGTAGCCCTCGGTGACATCCTTGTGACATCCGCCGTGCTTATGTATAAATGATGTCCACATCTATCTAAGTGTTACTCCCCTGCCTACATTATGGCCCCATGTTCTATGCTCTTACATAAAGCTTTTACTTTCACTGTACGCCACATTTGTATACTGCTTATTCAAAGTGACATTCATTCTAATACCGCTGTGCATTTTTTAATCACATGCACATTATGGCTCTTATGTAGAATAATAGAAACAATTTGTCAAATGAAATCATGACTGTTACTTCAAGCAACGCTGGAGTTGTAATTTAGAAGTTAATTGACAAAGCAGCATGTGATTCCCGGGGACATCCATCATACATGAGCCTGATGAATCTTTAATTTCTTCCACCTTCACTGAAGTATAAAAAGAAAAGAAAAAACATCGCACTTACAGAATGACAGAAAAACGGAACTTCCCTCAGGCTTTTACTGAAACTATTTGCAGTACCCATGAGATAGACCCCATGCATAATATCATCGCTTATGGTCCTCTGTCTGCAGAAGTAAAGGCGAGTACTCGCAGCTAATGGCTTCAATCCAGCATAAAACAAGCTTTTAATTTAACTTTAAGCTCTCCTATTAACAATATCACCAAACACATTAATGGTGAGGACTGATGTGGCCGTTGGTAGGAAGGGTAAGTGTGGGGAATTATCCTCAAGCCGAGATGAAATGTAACTTGGAAGGAGGACGGAGAAGAAGGGAAATGTTCTGCGGGGAACTGGAGCAAGCATCTGTCTCCAACCAAAGAAACGTCAGCTCCTGTTAATCTTATCTCAATGGCTGCCTGCTGACGTGGATTTAATTTCACACAAGCGGATGCCTGCTAAGTTGCACAAGTGCACACCAGACACACTGTACTCACACACATGTACTGTACATGAACTTGCAGTGAGGGCTACGGAGGCCTTGAGGCTGCCAAACACAAGAACATTGCACAATGCACAGGGAAAAAAATAAAGACATTTCACAAAACACAAAATTTACAGAAATGGACAGAAGGTCAATTCAAGGTTTAGTCCCTTTTTATGGTTTGTGAAACGTTTTTGTGTTTCTTTTTTTAAATGTTCTTGTGTTTTCTAAAAGGATGTTGTTTTTAATTATTTTGGGCCTGAACTTCCGTTGTCTTTGGCGGCAACTATGGTGATAAACGGTAATTGCGGGAGCACACTTCCCAGATATCCAGACAATGTTGCATGTGTGACAGCCACGGTTGGCTCCGGTTGTAACTCTTGATTTTCGTCGCCGACTGTCACTTTCCTTTTTAGACTGTTTGCCTTCATCTGAGCGTCCAATTTGTGTCTTTTTCTTTGGATTTTCACTTATTTTTGAAGTTGTGTCTGTAGTCATCGATCTTTTCTTTGTTTGTTCAGCCATAGTAGATTACTGTTTACTTGCAACACTTGCAGCGACCGGAAAATCAGCCGCTTAGCTCCGCCTACCCTCTCTGGCAGACCAACCACTGCTGGCTGATGGAAAACGCGTCACTAACTGGGCGCTGCTTGTGATTTTTTCCACGAATGTCGCCACAACACTCAGTCTGTAATATTGCAAATACAAAGGCTTTCATCAGTGGGCCATAGGCTTAATCACCATTGTGTTACCTCATTCGGCGATAGATTGGGACTTAACAGACATTTATTTACATGAAAAAGTTTGAGATTATTACTTTAAACGTTGTTGTTTTTTTGCCATATTTGTCCAATAGTAGCGTTTGGCTCCCGTGTGCAGTCCAGCCAACTATGTTCGGATAACTTGGAAACTTGTTGTTTCCTTGTCATCTCCAACTCTTGCAGTAGTTATAGCGTCTCCAAAAGTTCAACTGCAGGCTACCAGCTTAGCTACCATGTTGTTTTGCTTGCTTATTGTTTTCCTAGTAGGCGTGGGTGACGAGAAAAAATGTAAAAAACTAATTGAAACGCAGGAAGTAGCTGATCCTGCTTTTGATTTCAATGATGGAAATGGAAAACTTTGGATTAAAAATCAAAAGTGCGACCTCCCCAGTTTTCAGTTGGCTTTGTTTTGTTAAATATTTTGTTTACTGTTCTAACCCTAACTCTTGTTTATTAAAGTGTTTTCTATAATATGGTGCATTTTTGTGGTGTACATTTGTTTTTGTTTTCTGCAATGTTTTTGTGTTTTGCACTTCACAGCCTCCGTAGAAAAACACATATGCAGAGCCTCACACATCACTGACCCACACCGCACCGCTCAACCTCACACATAAATTCTTGTTTTCTCAAATGGGAACACAGATATGCAGCAAACATAAACAACGCACCCTTTCCTCCCACATATTCCCTCGGCGGCGTGAAGACGAACAACCACCCATTTACCCTTCTACAATTCAATAAAACACACACACAGAAGAACAAATACTGAAGCTGATTCTGTCGAAGAAGCTGTATCTCTGCTCCTTCACCGCCCCCCATTCCCCGAGCATTACCCATCATTCTCGGAGGCGACAGGCGGAGAGAGTGAGGGAGAGATACATGCTAAGTGAAATGGGAAATAAAGGAGTGAAGACGAGGAGCAGGAGATGTGACAGCGAAAAGGGAGACTAGTGAGAAGAGGAGGAAGATGATAGGGGAGTGCCAGATTTGCTCCAGGAGCCAGGCCTCTGGAGGACGACACACATGCATGGCAGCCTTTAGTCCATCACAGCGCACACAACGCACAACACAACAAGGGAGTGATGAGGCCGGGAATATAAAAGAGGGAGGCGAGAAGATTCAAATGAAGGAGGAGATAGGGAGATCAAACTGTGACAAGGGAGTGGAGGAGTGGAAGTTGGCAGAAAGAGAAGAACGTGACGTGGAACTCGATGCTCCCAGGAGCCTCTGCGGTGGGTCTTTGAGGCCGTGACACATGCAGGGACATTCAGGGTGGGCAGGCAGGCTAAGCTGCCTTGAACATAGATTAGCGGAGCGCCACAGCAACAGTGAGCCATGTTAACAGCACCGAGAGTTAAACCTAATATGATGTTGATATTAAGCTAGATGCTCCAAGTAATCATATGCTTTATTAACACACGGATTACGATATAAAGCAGGAATTTACGCACAGCAAAGGTTACATGCTAATATGTTGGAAGCAGCACACGCAGAGCAGGCGGGGAGCTTTGGGGGGGATAAAGCTCAGGGAAACATGTTGATGATTGCGGTTCATGTTGCTTTGTTGTTGATTAGCATTAGCAAAACACAGCGGTGTGGGTGCTGCCATGTTAGCTTTCTGTCGTACACACATGGCTGGAGATGTTGTGTGACAGAGGGAACAAGCAGCAGCATGAGGAGAGGCTCACTTCAGCAGCTGAGCAGATGCACACATTAGGGAGCAGGGCTGTGGTAAAATTGGTACATTTGTAAGGGACTACATTTCCCTGCAGTTCCAGAGTGATTCAGTTTGTTTTTATTCATCTATATTTATTGTTTGATAGAGGCGACGACATGCTAGTCCCAGTAACGCAAGGGGCCTGGTATGTGAATGGCACTTAGAATTTAAACGACTTTCTTATCAAATGACTGTACATAAAGATGGACAGCCGTGTTGGTGATGTCCCGCCCCTTTCGCTGACGATGCCTCATTCAACAGTAGAACAGCTTCTTGTGTTGGTCTGGAGTTACGTCTCCTCTCGCTGTTCCTCCTCTACTCTGCTAATCCGGAATGGATCGGCTGCCGGAGCCGTATTTGTCAACAGAGCTGTCAATCATCCTTTTTACAGCATCAAATAACTAATTAAAACTTAACGTGTCAGAAAATTGAACACTCAGACATAATTGATCGTGATAATAATTAACTATAGTGACAGAAATGTTGTTTGAGAAAAATTTATTGGACGTGTATTTTGATTTTATAGTTTGACTCATGTCCCATCTGTTAACATGGAGGAGGCGGGCTTTATGACCTATACTGCAGCCAGTCAGCAGGGGGCGATAGAGAGGTTTTGGCTTCACTTTTAGGGAGCTGTCATGTCGTCCATCTTTTTATACAGTCTTTTGTTTTACTTATCACAGTATTATTTTTACTTGAACCTATTCATAATTTTTTGTGGCTATAGAAGATAAGCGAAGTCGAAAAAGGAGGAAGTAAAAATCTTTCTTGCTGACAAAGTCTAGTAAAAACCTCTCTCGAATGTCCTGGAGCGAGATAACATTTTAACAGGCTGCGACTCCAAAGCCAGATCTCCTCTGTGCTGCAGTTGAGTGGAGGCAATGTTCCCTCGTGCCGCACCAGTCAGATGACTGAGTGAGCACTGCACAGCGCTAATTTCCCTGCCCGCCCTCGGCATGGAGCCGGGTCTGCGTTCCTCAGAACCGCTACTACCTCATTGTGCATCTACACACTGGGTTCTGCCTTTCTCTCTGTCCAACAGCTCCCTTTTATGACCTTCTCAAAGCTTCCCGCCTTGTTCCCCTGCTTCCCTCTGTGGTGCACGGATGTGGAGACCGGGCTGAGGCTCGGTAATTTGGAGTCAGAGATAAGGGCAGGCAGAGGATATTACTTGTGGGTAGACAGTGATTGAATTGGCTCCAGAGGGTCAAACACACCTAAATGACAACTCGGCAGAAACCCAGGACCCATTTATTTAAGTCAGAGGAGCCTGAAACGACAGCGAGTGAAACAGCAGCAAAATGTAGGCGGAAGCGATGATGAAATGCACCGCAGGGGGGAGAGCAGGAGGGATAACAAAAGGATGCCACGGCTCACATCTCTCTCGGTGATCATTTGAGCCAAATTTATGTGTAGGAAGGAGATGAAATAGACCCACAAGATGTGATGTTAGTCGGGTCGTTTAAGGGTCTGCAGACAAAACAAATAAGAAATCGGAAAACATGAAAGGAAATGAGAAAGAGAAGAGAGCTTTGAAATGAGTTGCATTTAATCAACCTGTTTTTGTGCACATTTCAATTTTAACAAAAAAAAAAGAATGAAAATGTCTCTTTTCTTTTGGCCATGGCTGAAAAATGATGCATCAAGAGACAAAAGAGCTTGCAAATAAATCACGACGTATATGAGGCATGAACCTTGAACATACACACACGCTTACGCTTTACTGAAGACAGAGAGAATTACTGCAGACAAATAACATCAGATCTGTGTGGAGCAATGACCACATTGGAACTGAAACATAAATGCCATTTTGACGTCACTTTTTCCAAATAGTTTTAATTACTTTGCAGTTTGACTCAGGCTCTTGGAAACACTCTGCAGTGGTTTAAAGGCACCCACCTGCAAAATGAGTTCCTCAACTGTTTATCTTGATGCACCCAGCTCCTCACATTTGCATAACGCAGGTGGGCATTAAATCAAGAGCATAAATTCCTTTTTTTTGGAAATAAATTGTGATGGAAACTTGACAGTGCTAAGTTAAAAATAATGGGTGGAAATTGGAGTCTCAGCTGTGTCCCAGTCCAGGAGCTGCAGCCTTTGAAGGAGGCGGTCTACGGAGGATGAGTCATTCATAGCCTGTGTAGACCGCTAAGACCGAACTGAAATGGTCTACAGAGGATTTCCTGTTCCTGCTCCTGTCGCCTAGCAACAGGTAACTCGTGGGCTCACTAGCTAGCATAACTAACGTCACCTAACTTAACGTCTTATTTTAAGGATAATTTGTTTTAACATAACGTGTCACGCTAGCTATTCCATTGAGTTGAAACCAAAAACGTTTACATTTTAAAGTGTATTCCTCGGCCGCTTGAGAGTCCACCATATCGTTTGAATTGGAGTGCAATGAATCTTGGGATAAGTTGAGCCAAGAAGGATGCATCCGATGGATCCTTCGTGACCCGGGAAAAGGAGGACGCATTTGTCGGCCGCATCTGAAAGAGCCTTCGAACTGGGACAGCCTTCGACACGCCGACACAATCGGCCTTCAAAGGCTGCAGCCCCTGGATTGGGACGCAGCTATAGTGTCTACTTTTCATTGCTAATTATTCCTTTCAGACGTGGCTTAGGAGACAGCATAGAGAGGTCAGTAGAGCAGCTAAGTGATCAGTGTACCACAAACTAAAGCAACTGTGACACAGCTCAAGCTCAAGACAGGATTTTTCTGCACTGTTATTCTGCTTCTTTGTAAAAAATGGGCAAACGCAGAATGAAGGGTGGCATTTTTGTTCTGCCATCAATCCAACAACAGAGGTAGTGACAGAGCTAAATAAATGTGTAGTGTAAATGGGGGACCCTGCAGGATCAGACAGGCTGTGAGTGTTGCTAATGTGTTACATTTCACAGCCCTTTTCCTGGAAAGCAGGTGAGCAACCTAAAATCGCAGCATTATTCCGCCACCGTTTGATTCAGCGTCAAAAAAGATAAGCTGGTTTTAAATGTGCTAAGAACACAGAAAACAACTTTGACACAAATGTCCAATCCAATATGGCGGTTATGGTCGCAAACAGTTGCCACAAACCAAGTAAACATGGAATCAGCTTTTATTCTGAGCTCTGTGTTATATCACCTAATGAATTCAAGGTAATGTCTCCTTTTACCTCTATTTTGGTCTCCACCACATCATGAGGGAAACATTTGACTGTTACGCTGCTCAACACAGTGTCGATGACAGTGCAGTGAACCAATAAGGTGTATTTGCGGCGCAGACAACCAAAACAATGAGCTGAAAGATGCTAAATGCTTCCCGGAGCTGAAGAGAATGTCTGCTTTCACATTTCATTTGATTCATGGCGACTAAAAAGATTATTAAGTGCAGCTTTAAGAACTTTGTCCTTGAGTTCTGCACGCCTGTCAGCTCATCAGTATGTGCAACCGACTTGTTATTCTTTGCATGCAAGGCAACATTTCACACACAAAGATATCCTCTGCTTCTCTTTGCCTCACTGACAAAGTACTTTGAAATGCAGTTGCAGAGTTTGACACAGATCAGTAGGTGACACCTGGAGCCAGATGAAACTAGTCAATGGGCTTAAAAAAACAAAGACACAATCAAACCTCGTGAGATTCCTCCTGAGCCCTCTGGCATCTCTGACGCTGTGTGTGTGTGAGTGTGTTTGCATGCTTGGCTGGAGAAAATGCCTCTTTTACATGAAAAATGCACACATGAGCGGCGCCAGGAGTAACAAACAACGAGACAAAATACCCAAAACAAGGCCACATAATCTGAAATAGACTGCGCCTCTCATGCCTGAAATATTCAATGGATGTAGTCTGCATGTTGGATAGTTACCCAGCGGTGAAGACGTGATTGACGTGGCTGCAGGATCAGAGCCTCCCTGGAATCGGGCCAACGCTTCTGTGGCTGCCCAGCGCTGGCGGAGGGGGGAGGAGGGGCAGGGGGGAGGCCGGGATGTGGAGCAACGGCGGCAGCAGCACAAACGGCGATCTGCCCAGACTGCAGGCGAACCTGGAATACAAGGAACAGGGTCAGAAACTCCTCCCCGGTGAGCTGAAGGAGATTCGATAAGAGACGGGGAAAAAGGCGCACCGTTTAACAGCTGTCTTTTGGAGCTTAATCCTTTATTGGCGCTGGGCTAAATGCCAAAGACCCGGCCCTTCCTCAGCCCCCCCTTTTCTTACAAGCCCAATGACATTCAGACCTGGGAGCAAAGCAGTAACAGCAGGGGTTTTAAAACGCGGTGACACTGAACATAAAGTAAAGGTTTCGCCCAACCTTTGAGCGAGATAGACAGAGTAGGGCAGTGAGGCTCTAACTCAGCAAACCTCTGTGACTCTGGCCTGCTTGTCGGGCTGTTTATTATCAGCAGACAGCACACTCGGGCCTGGAATATAGGACTGCTGAGACACTGGGTGCTGGCCGCCGGGGGAGAAACAGGGAGAGAGGCGATGCAGGAGGAATGCCAATGAGTGTCTCCTCTCCTCCCTGAGATTTCAGTCTCTACACTGGCACAACACTTCCCCTGCAAAGCGTCTCTATCCTGGCCTCAGGTTTGATAGCGATGTTCGCTTCAGAAAGAGCCTTTTCTCCGATTCCAAGCCTCAAATCCTGAGCATTAACCAACACTTATAACCGCATTAATCTGCTTTGATACGGCCCAAGCAGGCAGCTTGCAGGGAAGACGGGGCAGACAGGCTTGGATATAAGGTCTCCTGAAGAAAAGGAAGGGGATATTTCAAATCAGTTTGTAAGCAAACAGGTTGGCTTAGAGGTGTGTCACATTTCCAATAAATCCAGTCGAGGTGCAGTGCAGAGGTTGGCAGGGAAAAGAGAGCACTCCCTAACAGTTCAAAACAGATATAAAAGTTTAATGCCGCGCTGGCAGCAAGCAGCCAGCAGAAAGGGAATGAGCTGAACTATTTTCAGAGTAGAAGGTGGCATTCATAATTCACATTATAGTTTTATAGGAGGAAATAAGATTCCTTCATACTTATTGTCTTAATCTTCCTGTCTGTTAAACTTTCACAGCGTTGATGGCTGAGCTGCACCCGCTGTGCGCTCGTCTCGAATGTGCGACTGTATGTTTGTATACATTCGCGTGAATGACAGAATATTTCATTGGTTTAATGCACTCAATATGCAAAACGTCCCGTGTGACATCCCGCGAGACGTCAGAATGAAACCGAGATGAACTCAGACGTTATATCACCGACTTCTGCGAGAGACCGTTCTCGTTTTCAGAACAGACAGCCAGAATCAGGAACAACAGATACTTCAGACGCTCAATAAATTAAATCTGTCCTGTTCACAGCTAATAACGAGAGGAAATAATAGGAGGATATTAATATGATCAAAGGGTGCCATAGATATTCATATTAGTTACAGCAGGACCACCCAGAGGGAGGAAACAGCAGGGGGAAGAGAGCGACGAGGATATAATGTGAAACAAAATGTTACAGACAAACGTGAAAACAAAACGCCAGACTGGATGAGGAACACAAAAGGACACTGAGTTACAGAGACATTTGCCTCAAATAGGATAATATGATTACATGTAAGAACAACAGTTAGGGAATAGGGGTTTATTTGCATTTTCCAGCCTGCAGAAGCTGCAACAAGCAGATCTAAAGACAATAATAATGTCATATCCTATAAAGATGAGCAAAGATGAGAACATCAGCCCGTATTGTTAGTGGCAATAACAGTCCACAAAGAATAAATGTCCACTTTACCAAATAAGACGATAAAACTAGAAGAAATCTCTGAGCTCAGTGCTGCGCTGGAGACAGAAAGCAGCACTTACACTGCAGGAGGCAGACGTTTATGTAAGTTCAAGGCAAGTTTACATATACTGCCCTTTCCAGAAGTGTTTTTTTCTCTATGAATTATTTACGCTTGAAGATGATAACATGACAGAAATGCCTGAGAATTAAATACCAAAGGCAATCAGCGCGATCATAAAAACAATAGTGAAATCACTTTTCATTGTGCCCTGACGAGTAAACACAAGGAAGTACAGCTGGCTCTGTTCAGGCAGCTATCACAGAAGCTCAAAGCATTGGTTGTTTATGAATTTAAACATTTATCTGACGTCCCGGGGACTGAACGCCTCTTTCTTATTTATGTCAGGCTTCAGACAAACAGAGCAGATTGAGACAGAAATTGATCAGGCAACAGGATAAAAACGGCAGGCAACAGAGCAAAACTAGTCGTACACTGAACACTGGGAAAACAAAAGGAAAGTACACTGGATATATCTCACTGGGAAGCTCGACAGGCGCAGGGGAACGGACACGAGGGGTTTAAATAGGGAGAGACGCAGACGCTAACAAGACGCAGGTGAAACACACTGAGGCAGGTAATCACAAGACGGATAAGGGACTTTCAAAATAAAACAGGAAGCACAAAAACTGACACTGACGAGAACTTAACCAGAGAAGACATGACAACTTACTAATCAATCTAGCTAGTTGAACAAAGATACACTTTCCTGTTGTTAATACATAGTATGCATATTAATTGATTTAATAACATAAATATATACATTTATTCCCCATAAGGACCAATTTTAAAGGCAGAAAAAAACTCAAAGTTCTTTCTTGATTTTTTGTATCTTTTTCTATACATATTGTTAATTTGTTTTTTTAGATTTCTTTGGGCCATTTTCACCTTCACTGGTAGGACAGCTGAAGAGAGACAGGAAACACTGGGAGTAGAGAGTGGAGGATGACCGGCAGCAAGGGGCCGAGGGTGGGAGTCGAGCCTGCGGCCGCTGCGCTCACAGCTATAGCCTCTGTATGTGAGGCGCCTGCTCTACCTACTGAGCTAAACCAGCGCCCCACATATTGTTATTTTTAACTGTGCCGAGCTGAGGTTTAACATCGACTCTTTTAGACAATTCAGAGAGATAATTTCACATAATTTGGTATCAATTTTGGCAGCATGTAGAGTTCTTCTGACTGAAACGTAAAGCAGGTATGTTCTGTTTTGTCAGGTAATAAATTTATCTTTGGATTCTTTACGGCCAGGAGAAATATCCTTCAGCAAAATCGTTTGAGTATTATAAAAATTTATCAAAACGTAAACGGGCTCAGGCTGTGCTCTGTTTTGCGACTTGTGTAAGCCAACCCAGGCGTGGGGCATGACTTGAGCTCTCTATATGTGTAAAGAATTTATTACATAAAGCTTTCCCCCCCCCCGTGGTCGTCAGCTGTGCCGGATCCTTCAGCAGCTATTTACAGTCGTGGGAAACAACCCCACGGGGCTGCATATTTCTTGTCATTCATAAAATGTGCGCCCTACAAACCTCCATAGAGAGGTTGCTGGAGAAATATCCTGTGCTGGCAAGAGTATTTATGAATTGATTTATTAATTCAGACCATTTGTAGGCAGACTTTTGTTCGTACAGTCAGACACTATACGTGAAACTTCACTTACTTTTATAATACATATGCATATATACCTGTGTGTCTGTCTTCATACTGTCTGGGTAGATGCTGCATTATAATATAACACACACTTTACAGTCTCTTAGTGAGGAAATGTGCTTCAATTGCTTTGAATAGCTTTTCTATTGAGTGTGCTCTACATAATTAAAGAGCCTGGTTAAGCTTATTAAGTACTGTAGTATGGAACTGGGACACCAGCGAAGTTGGACGGTATGAATAAAGGGTTCGAAAGTTCAGGAGAGCTGGGAGAGGACCATTAAGCACCTGCACATTTTACAGTGAATCAAGTGTTAAAGTTTCTGAGGGTGGACATCTGGAGTGGGTCAGACAGCCTGTGAGCACAAAGCTGAAGCTGAATCTGGCTGGTTAGCCCGCAGTAATCGGCCCAAAACTGTACTGTCCGTCGGGATCCCCACAGACTGATTAATAGTCTGCCAACAGGCTTTCATAAATGATTAATATGTTGTTGGGAAAAATAAAAAGTAATTAGACAATGTAAATTAGCCTCTCAAACAGAGTCAAAGCTGTATATTGTTTAGTTATTGCATGGTTTCTTGTATTATACAGATTCATTTTTGTTGTATTTTCATGAACAACAAAAATCATTGGCTTCAGGAGGGTAAAACATTGTGTCCTTGACATGCTGACAGACAGCTGGACTTTAAGGGTTGTCAAAGCAGCTCTGTAACTCTTTCATAGCACAACAACACTGACACTAACATGATGTATTACTGAATACTAACATTTCCCTTCCTGTGTCTTCCTCACTTCCCTCGCGGCCACCCACTGACCCTGCGAGTGACGCCGCCTCAAACAGCAACATTTCAAAAGGGGCCCAATCTGTACTGGCTTTCACGGAGGACACCAGGTTGTCAAAGCATCGCCCTCCATGGTGGATAAGGGCCACTCATTGCCCCGAGCAATTCTCGCACATCCTCCTGCCAGTTTCCCCTGCCAGGATAGCAGTTTAGTCATATGGAGCAGGGGCCGCTTGTCAATTTAAATAGGACAGTACACTGAAGAGCACTTCAACCACAATACGCAATTCATCATCTGCAGTGTTAACCCCCCCCCCGTCACGTTCATGCTGGCTGGATAATGAAGTATTTTGTCATTGGGAATGAGAGTGCACTCATTCAGAAAAGTCTCAGTAATGTTCCAGGGGCATGAAATAGCTTTCGATGAGAGTGGTGCGTACTGGGGTGGACTGACTAAATTGAATCAAAGTTATCTGAACAGACTCTAGATTAAAATCAGGCTGCTGGTCACCAGAAGCAATCAGAGCACCTAACCTATTGACAGAGAGAGAGTATCTACACACGCACAGGAAGTTCAGGACACACACAGAGTAATAAAGATGATGTTTACACTGACAGTTCAGTAGGTTGTATAACTGAGAAAAGAGCAGAATTTAAAGTAGAGAGAAGTGTCACTGTATTACCAGTGGAAGAGGAGAAGAAAAAGCAAGAGAAAAAGACTGGGAAGAAGAGATAATTAGAAATAAAGAAGGCCAAAGCTAGCTGCATTAGCTGTTTAAGTTAATAAATTCATAAAATAAAATCACCTTAAAATAGGTTATACCTCATAAACTACTCCATAGGTAAATAAGCTATTACTCAAGTGTCTCGCAAACCAACTTTAAAGACAAAACCATAGCTAGTCGACGGAAAAATAATTCTGGCTTGCTGAACTAGCTGCCTAGAACTAGATAATATAATGTTTACATCATTAGCTAGTTAAAAAAATAACCGTACGCATTCTTAGCTAGCTAACAAACTAATTTTAGCTAGATTAGCTTCTTTCAAAAAACTAGTTTCATCTTGCTGAGCTAGCTGACAAAAGTAACGTTAGCTTGCTGGACTGAAGAGTAAAATACGGGATATGGAATTAAGCAAACTAATGTTAGCTTTGTGAGCTCTCTGATAAAACTAGCTTCATCTTGCTGAGCTAGCTCGGAAAAGTAACGTTATCTTGCTGGACTGAAGAGCAAGATGGAATTAATGTAAACTTGCTTAGCTAGCTAACAAAACTAATGTTAGCAACGTGAGGTTTCTTGTCAAAAGTAGCGTCATTTCACTGAGCTAGCTTATATAATTAACATTACTTTACTGGAGTGAAAAGAAAAAATACAGAGTAGGGAAGAAACGTAAACTTGCCTAGCTAGCTAACAAAACTAATGTTAGCTTTGTGAGCGTTCTGACAAAATTAGCCTCATCTTGTTGAGCTAGCTGAAAAAAGTAATGTTAGCTTGTTGGACTGAAGAAAAAAATACAGGATAGGGAAGTAACTTGCCTAACTAGTAGGGGTGGGCGCCAGCGATACGATAATAAACTAGTTGGGACGATGATATATTGCAATATCGATATTTTGTACCACCCCTACAAGCTAGCGAACACAACTAATTTTAGCTTTGCGTCATCTTGCTGAGTGAGCTAGCTGACTAAAGTACCTATTAGATATTTGGTCACTTATCAATTGTTTTGTAAAGGTTCAGTAATATTTCAACAAATTACATTAGAATTTACTGTACAATATATAAAGTAAAAATGGAGGGATTTTTTGCAGTCCCTGTTTAAGTGTACAGCAGGCCTATACATAGAATAAATGGTGCTACCCAATACATGGAGAGAAAAACAATTTTATAGGTCAAGAAAGTCATAAACAAGGATATTGGATGAACAAAATTCATGACAAGGCAAGGAAAAAGATGGTAAGTGAAAATAGTAATTGAAGACTGTGATAAAAGCATGACAGATCCATAGGCAGGATGTCCTATATTCATGGGAGAGAGGCAGTAAGAGAAGTGCTGAGCTCATCCAATAAGAGATCCCAGGAACATGGCAGCAGTCTTGGTCTAACAATTCCCATTAAGCCATAGTGTGAAGAATAAGAAGTGAAATGTTGGGAGGACTTGCTGTCATTCTTACTCATTTCAGAAGTATGTCAGCAGTCCCAGAGCTGGTCCCTGCAGTAAGTGCATGGAATAAAAACTATATTTACCATTTTATAGCAGCTGTGTCCCAGAGCACACTGAAATGAAAGTCTTCTCTAAACACTTAAAAAGACAAAGCTGCTGTGTTTGGGAGTTGTACAGCACAAAGGCAGGCCAGTATGATTCATCCGCCACAAACAATAAAAACGGAGCTGCTGAGTTGACCTTTAAGTCTATTGTGGGGTTATTTCTCCGTAATTTGGTTGTTAAGATAACATTATTGTCACTTAGCGCTGTAGTTTCTGTTCTGCTGAGCAGGCCTTAATCGAGCCGAGAGCAGGTTTGTCTTAACGCTGGTGGCCTGTGAACATTATTGTGTTTCTAAAGCACTTTTTTCAGTTCAGTTCAGTACAATTCAAAAACAATATTCGTCCCTAGTGGGGCCATTAAAGAGTACACAGAGAAGAACACAGACGCACAAATCCTAATTATAAAGACAGAAAGGGAAGTAATATAATGTGTAGGTGTTGCATTGGTTGGATTTGTTAGTCATGTTTCAGGCAATGTACCTCTTTTATTAAAATTGAGGGAAATCTTTTAAATATTTTATAGTGCAAAGGACGTACAAAGATAGAAATGACAGAATAAGAAGTAAGATCAAGAAATAGCAGTATTAGAGGTGGTTTTTACTCTCACTGGCTCTAGGTATGTTCAACACATAAATGTGTCATGGTCGAGGCTGTTGCTAGCCTTTGAGTCATTTGAAGCTTCTTGCTCTGTCTTCGAGAACCTTAGCAGTTACAGTTAGCTGTAATGCCAAAGAGTCCCGTCATTAGAACTCCAGGAGGCCTACCCCTTCCTACGTTAAGTACCTGGCAACGAAAAAGGGCGATGTGCTAAGTGCTGTAATAGCTGACCCCACCTGAATGAAAACGCCTACTTCACCTTTCAAATTTGGCTTGAAATAGATAAAATTTAAAATAATATCCAAGTTGAAAGTCTTATTCAGCATTCAAGTAAAAAAAAATGGTAGAAAAGCTAGTTGAAAGACAGCTAATTATGCCGTTTAGACGAATTGTCAAGCCTGTGAAGGCGTGATGGATTACATTGTGATTGACAGCCACAGCACTGTGACAACCAGCCTAGTGAAGCTTTTATATCTGAGTCTTAAGAGTCAGAATCAGATGAGGAAGCTGAAGGACTGCCACCTGAAAGGTATTCATTTCAGTTGGTCTTTGAATGTTGTAAAAAATGTATTATCGCTAGCAGTTAGCAGAAAGAACGTTAGCTGATATGCCCTAAATGCCATGCTAATGATGGCTTTATAGTGTTAGGTAGTGCCTACTATTACAGAACTCAAATCCTTTCACTGATGCCCAGCACTTGTTGCAGAAAACACACTATCAAAGGCTCACGATAAACTCCCACAGCCTGAAATAGATAACTGCGTTCAATAGTTAACACCTGCAACTGTCAATAATCGCCTGCAGACGATGATCCCTGTGGTTGTATCAAATAGCTCCCCTGTTGTCTATTCTCATGATTAGATTGAAAAATTACTTGTGTTATTACATTAGAAATATCAAAGCATAACCAAGCCCAATTCAAACTGTATCTCAGGTAAGATTCAATCAAGTTTTGCAGACGCCAAACTGTAAAATTTGTAAAATCGTCTCTGCAAAACATTTTATCCGACACATATTTCAAGTAAAAAGTGGAAAATCCTGGACTACTGCTGTTCCAACCAACATGATGTAGCACCTCAACAAATGCAGAGTGTATCTACCGAACTTCCTCGAGAGGCTCATCTGTTTCCTTCACCTTTCTTGTCAACAGGAGTCAGAGTGTTTACATGGAGTTGTATAAATACCTTCCCATCCCAGCGTAACAGCTTGGTACCCAGCAGTCGTGGCGAGCCGCACAGAGTGACCATCTCTGAGTCTGTCCTCTCCATTTCTGTGTCCTTGCTGCCACCTTGCCCTCGCACTGCCGTCACTCCATTATTCATACACGAGCATGGCCATGACTCGACCAAAGGGAAAAAAACACAAGACAGTCTCAGAGTTCCTTTGTGCCACTGAGGCCATCTAGGCGCAGTGGGGGCTTGCCCTCAGGGAGCAGAGGCTGATGAAAAACTGCTGGATGATGCACACACTCGAGCATGGATGGCTGCGGTGTGAATGAGAATCAACCCTTGCAGTGTCCGTGTTCCGCTTTACGCATTAAGCGTCAGGACCCCCAGCAGAAAGTTTAATGCAGCTGTGATGCAGTGACCGGAGCGTACCGAGAGTCTGCTGTTCCGTCTGATGTGAGCGCTGAGTGTTAAGATGCTTAAACATGCTCTGTGCAGTGTAATAATGAGAGGATTACATGAGCAAACACGACCACCCACCTGCAGCTCCTGTGGGCCGCTGATGTTGTTGTGCTTTGATGTTAGGTTTTCTACTTAAAGAAGTTTTTTAGCTAAGTTTCTAAATTAACCACAAGTGCAATCTTACCCTCAACTTAGCTCTGCTTTCGTCATGACAAACAGGCGAAGTGCTGTGTCACAGTCAGTTAATGAAGAAGCACAATCACTGCATTTTAATTAAGTTAAGTTTATTTATGTAGCACTTATCAAAACCGGTGTTAGAAAGTCCTTTACAATGTATGAAAAAAAGAGGAAGACATACAGAATAAAAGACGAATTACTAAATATAAAATTATAATAAAGTCTTTCAGTAAAAAAAAGTCTTCAAAGGTGATTTAAAAGAACATACTGATGTAGTGAGCCAATTTTCCTCAGGCTTCCTCAATTAACGTCCATGTTTCAAGCTAGTTCTCTAAATTTCATAAGATAGCTTAATTAAACCTGCATTTTAAGGCCAAAATCCTTTAAGCAAGGACATGAAACCTTAAATATTGAAGCTGCCAAGCATGGACGAAATGTATTAGTGTTGGGTTGTGTTTGTGTAAATAGCATCTTGGATTCCAGTGGCACAGCTTGTAATTTTTCACTTGTGCAGTTACTGCTTCAGTTGTCGCCTCCATCCCACGCTCCTCTGGGAATACGTTGCACGGGCCCCGGCTCTGCTGCAATACTTTGCCTGAACTTTGAACAATTTCACTTTCCAAATGGGAGGACATTATACGCTGCCCATGCCTCCAGTCAGACGTGAAGTTTTTGCCCCTGAGAGTCTGACGACCGCGGCTCTCAAGAGGGTTAAGTGTTAAGATTACTCGCAGGCCATCTTCTCTGGTAATGAACCCTGTCTGGGTACCAGGATGTAGCTGATGGGCCACAGTAGCCATAGGAAGCATAAATAGCCTTTTTTTCCACTTGGGGACGCAACCACAAAACTTTACAGCTCCTTATGAATAATTATGATGCCACCTTGTGTTATTGCGCCCGCTGATAGCCCGACTTTACATCATGGCCAATAAATATGACTATTAAATCTGTTTTCACCCACGTAACAGAGCCTCCGATGCACAGCAGTTGAATAACAATTTAACTGGGCAGCAGAGGTTCAGTTTGTCAGCGCTGCCAAGCTTGTTTTGTGCGTCGGCTGAACCCCCCTTGTCACCTCTTCTTTTAACTCTCACTTATGGATTTTCACTTAAATATCGTGTTTTCTTCTGCACAACTTTTTGAACCTTTCCCTCTATGTGCGATCGCCCTCTCCTCGTAAGCGCATGGAAGATGTTGCCCTCAGGCTCTGTTGCACCACAGCTCACCCCGCCTACATCCCTCCATTAAGCATCAGTAAGGCCATTTTAAGATCTCTGTCTTGTCTGTGCTCTGCGTACATGGACGTCCTTAACATGCACCCTTTATGGAGCCGGAAAGGGTTTTAAGGTGAGTTCTAACGGTGTACAACACTAACCTTGACACAGACAGGCCCCGTATGGTCAGCATTAATCATACCGTTAAAACCATTATATGTAATTGTATTTTTTATGAAGCTCCCATAGAAGTGTGCAGTGTTTAATCAATGGGAAGGCTTTCATTTTTAGGAGAGGCCCCTACAATCCTCCTTGAGGGGTCATCCAGGTCTATTACCGAGCAGGTCAGCAGCATGATGATCACACTCAGAAACTGAAAGAAGAGTCCCATCTCTAAGACCCCCTATCTGCTCTGATAATCACCCACTGGGCGGCTGTAATGGGCTTTCTGTTGACTCTGGTAGATTATTATCTCTCCCTGGTTGATGGGTTACAACATGCTACAAGGCCATATCGACCCGAGTGGAAGAGGTTAATACTGTATTTTTCTTCTATTTTTCTAGGGACAGATGGACGAGGAAAAAGAAATATAAAACCATTCACCCATAGAGTTGGTGTTTTTATACATGGTGACCAATGCACTGACAATTCCTTTAATTAAATGCTATAGGATCATAATAGTCTAAATGACCTCACTATGATCCTCTAGAACAACAAGCCAAAGTGCTGCAGTTAGAAGTGTACAGCCACGTCATAGCTGTTTACTACCAATGTCCAAGGGTGAATGAAGCAGGGAGACACATCTGCTTCAGTGCTTAAAAGGATTAGGTTGTCCCCTGCAAAGTATCCAAAACAAAAATTATTCCATGAATCAACTTCACTAACAGGGTTTTGATGGTGACAGTCTTCTCCAAAGGCAAAGGGTGCTTCCACACCTGACAGCTTTGGCCTGGACTTTTGGACTTTACTCTGAAAGTCTGGTTCGTTGGACAGGTGAGAACATGCATTCAAACTCAGGACGGGACTCATCATCATAATCAAATCGTAAACCAAATCATAAATGTCAGTGCAAAACTAACTTACATGTTCATGGACGCACACACGATAAAAAGAGTCAGCCGGCGATCACTGATGCCTCCGTAGTAGGTGCAGTAAACAAGTCCGGGCATGTCTCCCTCACTGCCGTGTTTCAGGGGGATGCTGCATTCAGGTGCGCTCAGAAACGTGAGTGATCAGACACGTGACCTTTTGTACAGCGCCTCTTCCGTCAAGCATGAAGAAGGGTGCAAGATGTCTTCGGTATGGCAGTTTTTGGCCACTACAATAAGAGTAGGCACGATATCAATTCCACTACAGGGGAGACTTGATGTTTCCTCTGCAATAAGGTTGAAAAAAACCATGTACCTCATATATCGGTATTAAAATCGGCAAAAAGGGTTGAAAAATATCAGCATATCAGATATCGGCCAAAAATCCAATATCGTCCATCCCTAAACAAAACAAAGTCCGCAATCGTGTTGAGTGAGATTGAAGGCTGTGCTCTCTCTCTTTGTTTACTTCAGGGAGTAAACATGGACGTTCTGACCAATCAGAAAGCGGTTTCCTTTTGGTCCTCTGGTTAAAGCTGCCATGTGAACACAAACCTAACTCGAGGCAAAATGCAACATTGTAACAATTTTGGTCTTTGATTCGGATCCAACGGACCTTCAGTGTGAAAGCAAGGAACACAAACAGAATTAAAGCTTTACACATGAATATTATTTATCTTAGTGATGGTTTGGATGACAATGTTTTACGTCAAAGGTGTCGCTCTTTAGTGAATTTTCAAACTGTTTAGAAAGTATCACATTATATGCGATGTGATCACGACTAGTAAGTGTTACAATCCAGATCGTTAGCTCCAAACATTCACCACTGGATACGTGTAAAGAAGGATTCAAGCGAGTGCCAAACCATCTGTACTCTTCTTATTTTTCACACTTTGTTTTAGCACCACTCCACACACAGTAGCTAATAGCTCCATCACCCACATATGCAGCAGAAATATGTCAGTAAACCACTTTTTGTTGCTATTAGTTTCCCTTGCAAACAGAACTTAGCTGCTCTAATGTTCGTGTTTGTAATACAGCAGCAAGGCAGCTTCTTATATTCTCCTGGTTGTAACAGAACAACAACCAGAGCTGGATTAATGCAGAGCACAGGCGGCCTCCTCGTCACTAGACAGAGAAAACAGGCAAGTGTGAAGCGCTTGTCCAGATTCCAGGAATTAGTAGGTGAAAATCAGTCATCTCCCTCCTCCACAGCACGTAATAAAATGACAGTACAGGATCTAGAGAGGAGTGTTGTTACAGTATGTGTTGGATTAATGCAGACAAGACACAGCCTCCTCCTCACCAGACAAGGACAGAGAGGAGGATGTAAAACAGTGTGATCTCTTCGCTAGCGAAACCGTGGAAGGCTTCGAGAAACAAGCAGAGACCAACATGTTCTTCCACGATTCAGATGAATTCGACGTTAAAAGTTAAAAGTCTTTTTAATGAACTGACTTGATAAGATTTCAGTAAACAACTCCCACACGAGTACAAACGCGCACAGCCAATGTTTATCACTCATTTCAGGTCATTTCTGAGTAATGGGATGCAAACCAAGTAAATACACATCAGAGAACAGAGATATAAAAAGATGCGCGTGTTGCTTTATGATTAATTTGCTGCTCTTTACATGTTCTATGAATATTTTATGAAACTTGAGTTAACAGGAAAAATATATATGACTGCGTCTAAAAAATACGTCTTAATTCATTCATGTATTAGTCCACATTTAACAGATGCAATAGTTAACTCTAGAGCGGTGTTGGGGGTAACGCGGTACAAAGTACTCGCATTACTTTTTTTTGTTTAGAGTAACGTAACGTGTTACTTCTGCAAGTCAAGTAATCCATTATTTAGTTACTTTTTCATAACATCATTCTGTTACTAGAAAAAAAATTGCTGTATTTCCCTTTTCATTTTGTCCAGCGGAAGGTAAACAGTTGTGTCAGTGTGCATGTGTAGCTAGCTAACTCAACTAGCAAGACAGCAGAGAGGACAGCATTTACTTGGTGGAAATATTCCCATTATTTTGAATTTTCGGGCGAAAGGGACAAGAAGAACATGACGGTGAAATGTAAGTTGTGTCTGGAGGATAAGTGCTTGAGAGCTGCAGGGAGCTCTATGATTCAAATGTGAAGAAGCATCTGCAGTTAAACACAGCTACACAACACTGGTGGGACTAAGAGCCTGTGTTGTACTGTTTTTATTGAAACAGCCTCTGCCCTGTTAACGGTCAGATTGTCAACAGAAATGACAGATGCAACCTTTACAGCTTTTTATTATGCTATTAGGCTGCAGAGTTATAGATCACGGGCCGTAAATGTATGCAGTGACGGTAGAGTCAATACATTCAAAGCTATACGTACAGGAGGCCACACGCCGTCCTGACAATATAACTGTCACACGTAAAGAGCTGCTAAGGGGGATTACATTTTTTGTAACGCAAAAGGTAGCGAGCTACTTTTCTCAGAAGGTAACGCATTAACGTAATGAGTTACGTATAAAAGTAACTTTTCACACGTGTATTAAATGAGACACAATGCACTGCTGAATTGTTTGTGGAAAACTTACAGAACCTTATTTGTCATATTACATTGTGCATACATTTAACGCCTATTTCAGTCAATTAATTTAAATGACAGTGTGTAAACCAAGTCTGGTTTTTAGTATATAAGGAGCCATAGACTACAAAAATACCATAGAAAAATAATCCTACATCTATCAACCTAAACTGCTCTACGTCAAAAACACCCACACACACCCACACACACATATCCACCAGCAGTCATTTTTTAATCCATACAGAGATATTTTCCTTTGTGGGATTTACAGTCCTTCTCTTATGAGTTACAAATGTCCAAATCCAATCATGGCTGTCATGTTGCATTTGAAATGAGCTGCTTCTTATCAGAGCTCTGCGCCCCCGTCCACCACCTCCAACCTGAACCTGTCAGGAGTCCGTCTGAGGACACACAGATGCCAGCTAACCTTGTCCTTGTGCTAGCTGCCACAAACGCACTGATGTTATGAGACTTCCTGGAGGGCTGCTACTTCCACAAATCACCAGGTTATCTTCCCCCTATGTCCGTCATATGTCTCCCAGCGCTTCCTCTTTTACGCTCAAGTCCTTGAAATGCCAGAGTTCGTTGGGAACCATGGCGGAGCTAAGCTAAATGCGGCTGAGTTATGTTGACAGATACATGGCTCCCTCTGTTCCCTTTCGCAGCCTACAGCACTCCCACAACCTCCCCACAACACAAAGTGACATTTCGAGACGAATGGTATTCAGGAGTTTTATTTTGAGGAATGAAATTAGCCATGGTTAAAAAAAGAAAAACAAACGCAATGAGGGCATTGATTTTCAGATGGAAAACGTCTATGCAGAGATTGATCTGAGGCGATAAAGAAAGACTATAAATTCGGGAGCCTGCAGCTTGGGGCAGTGTTATCAGCCGCAGTGCTCAACAACAATACATTATTACCCTCCCTGTATTGTTAAGAAATGCAGCGTACAGATGTAGTTTATGGTCTTAGGCTACAGGAATCTCCAGCTGTATCTGTTTGACAAATCTTTTCACACAATTTATCCAAGTCTGTACCCGCTGTGAGTCAGAGAGTTCAGCACTGAATGCTTAAGTCATCATTCCCTCTGCTCGGGAACACTATGGAACTGTCGCCTAGTAAGGAACATGCTCAACCACTGGAAAATTACTACCTGTTCTTGTCAGTCTTTGCGTCCACTGTACCCTGTTTTTAGGTTTAAATAGAGCAAGAGCAGCTTTGTATCCAAATCTGTAAGAATAGACGTGATGACAGCTGGAGGATTTGAGAACAATCAGATAGTCTGATGCCCGGACAACTGAAATTGGTTTAGCTGTCCAGCCTGTTGCCTCCTTTTCCTTAAACTTGTAGTCTTTTTGGTAAAAGCAGGAGAGCGAGACATTGAATACATTCTAAAATCTATTAAATATGAAGATCAAATGACCATTGACTGTATATGGGAAGTTAAAGCAGACGTAAACGTGGTGTCACCCATTGGTTTGTGGAGTTTTGAAGCCTCAAGTTTGACATTTTGGCGATTTTGTTTTTTTTGGGGCAAGAATTGACCAAATTGGAGTCAACGATTGAGCTGGGAATTGGACTTTGGAGTAGCTTGAAAAAAGATTTAAGGCCTTTCTAACTTCATTGTCCATTTAATTTTGTCTGTTTCGATCATGCAGAGAGCACTTCTGTAGAAGCATTCTGGCAGATTATATCAAGAAAAAACACTAAAGCTCACTAATGACAACGTTAAATTTTGTTTTTTAAAATCCATACTAAAAAACCAAGTGTCAAACTGACAAGTTGTGGTTTTAAGGGACATTTCTTTACTAGGGGAAGTGACGCCCTGGAGCCTCAGCATCACCTTCTCAGGCAACCAGCAGAAAGGAAGGTTGAGGCATAAAAACTAAGGAATCCCTCAGTGTATAAACCCTGTAAAAACCCACCTTGTCATTTTTACGCAGTGTTTTCTACACAGATTAAACAAAAGAAAACATGTTAATTTGTGTGCTTTATAGGTGCTGGAAATTGGGCATTGTTACCTGCTTACAGTCGTCTTGCTCCATCTATCTTTCATCATCAACATAATCAGCTATCCCTTCAGCTTTAAACAACAACATTGCATATATTTCAATATAGCACTTAAGATTATCTTAGTGACACATCCAGCCTATAATATATCCATCCTATTTACCATGACAAAATATCTGACTTATAAGTTGGCCTTGGCAGCAGATTTACATATTAATGTCACACTTCAAAGTGCTGTGATATCAGTGAGCAGTGAGATAGACATAAAGCATGAAATAACCCCTCTATGACTGAAGGCCCAATGAGATCCACATCAATAGGCTTCTTTCATTTAAATAAGAAATACATGGCGAGCAAAGTACAAATGGTGGAAACTCCGCACGCCCCTGAGCCAGACATCTCGAGAAGAATAGACTTCTTCCACTGCCAATTCAGTAAAGCCTGCACAGCAAATTTCTCACAACCATTTTGTGCTCTGCTGATAAAACACTTTGAAAGCCCAATGACACAGACAATGCCTTCAGATAGGGAAAACCACGTTTTGTCCCCGTCCCCTTTCATCAATGTCCCAAATACAACCAAGCCTAACAGAGCTACGGAACAGAAATACCCTACGATACTGACACAGCATCAAACAGCCACATTCACTTCAAACACATCGAGAAGCGTGTGCGTGGCTGAAGGCGTCCTGCTTCATGAATGGCTCAAGCTGTGTGAGCATCACTGTTCTGCGTTTTATTAGTAATTAGGCCTATTAGGCATCTGAAGAGGATCCAGCACAATGGCACTAGAACCGTGCACCTGTCAGCCTCTCATCCACGCCCCACTCAACTTCTGCCAATGAACGGAGCTCACTTCATCTCCATGTCCCACTCCAGCTCTTTATTGATGAATAAAAAGACATCACTGCTGAATAAAATATTGCTTTTATTGCCTCACGCAACGTAAAATGAGATGGATTATTGAGTGAGGATCCCGTAAATCACACCGTACCTCCACCTCATTGGGTTTTACTGATCTTGTGAGGAGCAGCCTTCGTTATGATAGAGATTTCACATCTGGCAGCCTCATAGCGTATCCAGGGTCATCATCTGAACCACTGGAGCACAGAATCAACTCACAAACCCATGGTTGGTAGACATTTTCCCCTGGTCCCCTGTCTGAAGAGCGATAGGAGTGGTTGTTTAATTAAAAGGATCTTTGGGATGTCATCTCTAAGCCCTGACTGCTTCTCTGACCCAATGAACTCCCAGCATCCAAAGGCTCATTAAAACAGCTTTGGATTTCCCTGCATGTTCAGGCAGGAGCTTGAATAAGTGCAATAAAACAGCTTTTAAAGGGTTTGAAGGATGGGGTTTCCTCTCCAAAACCGACAACTAAAAAGCTAAAGTGTAAGGATATCTTTAACCATGTGAATCTGCTCAAACTCAGGCTGCAAATATTAGCATGCCTGGCTAACTAGCTTACTACAGTAACTTTCAAGCCAAATCAACATTTAATTGTCTGGCTACATTTCATAATAGTTATTTTTAAAAAGCTCTGCTTACACAATAGCACATACTTATTGTTGCATTTATTCACTGTGTTTTACTACATCGGCTCCAAGGCTAATGTTAGCAGACCTGCCCTGCTCTTTATTGGTTTGGGATGTTAACGTGCCAAAAACCCAAGTCAGGCTTTCTCAACGTTACATTCACCAAGCACAAAGGTTAATCCTCATCCTGAACAGCATTCACATTTTGTACCCTTATTATATTTGAAAATATTAACAATAAATACCAATTTTAATGACTGGCAGCTTAGCTTACTTAAACAAGCAAGACATGTTAAAAAAAATAGCTAACTAGCTTAAAACAGTGATACAAGACCAAAGACAGTCTTGGACTGTTAGCTTCAGCATAAGTTCTTAAGCATTATATCCTGTACTAAATGTAGCCGTCAAGAACATATTTAAATCCCCTTTGAGAGAGAAAAAGCATTTTCAGCTAACGCATGGAGCTAACGGTAGCTTAATTTTCTACATTAGCTAGCAGCTATCCATCAACTAGCCAGCTGATGCTCGTGTATGGATAGAAATAAGAGCTGTCTTAAATCTTTGACCAATTTGATGGAAAACTAAAATACATTTTGCCTGTTAAATTTGTAGCTGTAAATTGTGTGTGGGGTAAAAGAAGCTGGTGTAGTAACAGGCTTAGCAAGCAATTTCAAATCAATTCTCTTCAAGCCCCAGTTGATGACATCTTTGCAGGGTTGAATTTGTTGCCTCAGAAAAGACAATCTGTCTGACTATAACCTGCCCATCGTTGAGCCCTGTACTTTCCTGCAATTGCAGGGTGGTTGGAACAAGTGGTTTTGTGGTCCACTTGAAATTATAGCCACAAACACTTTATTTGTCTTTCTTTGGGCATTCTGCTCTTCTCTACGGCAGGGTGGTGATGCAGTGCCTCTCATGGAGAATGACAGCATCCACACACTAACATCGCCCTGCCTGCTTCACACCCACCATGATCAGCTCCATCTTCCCTAATTCCTCCAACAGCGCCCTCTCACCGCCTCTTCCCCCCTTTTCACAACTTCAAAGCACGGCTTCACCCATTACCCTTGGGCGGGAGCTGCCCTTCACCAAACCACACTGACATTCAGACGCTATTTAGGGCCATTAGGGCTACCAAGGTCAGCACTTAACTTACATTTTCACAGCTTCAGGCACCACGTTTTTTTTCTTCTTCATTTTCTCTCTTTTCCCTCTGTTGTTGTTGTTGTTGTTGTTTTGCAGCACAGTGAACATGCATGGGGGAGTGAATTGCGTGTTAGCTAGAGCACTGGTGCCACAACGTGCTGAAAAAGACAGAACATTGAAGGCAACACTTTTAGTCATCACATTTACAGCATCTGACGAATTAGCTATAGCGCCGCAGGCTATACTTGTAACCCCATGGAGAACATATTGATTCTTTAAAGGGGAGAAGACATAAAGGCCAAGGATTTGTCATTAGAACCACTTTTAGCAGGATAAAAAGGATGAATGGCAACCGACGACAGACTATCAGGCAACTCCTAACTCCTTTTGATGGAGCAGTCAAGGTTCATGAATCTCTTGACAGAGAGAGGGTTGATCTGGTCAGAAACAAGACTTTAGAGGGAGAAGCACAGCTTGTCCAAGCTGTCATTGCCATGGCAAAAAAGTGATATAAAGTGTCAAAAGTCCAGTGTATAACCCTTCAAAATAAAAGCCAACTTTTAGGTATTTTATTTTTCACAATAATGACATCAGACCATCTGTTCCTGATCTTGCCCTGTGTTGCGTTTAAGTGTTACGTGTTACAGAAGCAAACCAACTGCAAAGGTCACAATTAATTTTACTTTTCACTATTTCACAGCCATATAGCATTCATTTCAAAACAAAGCAATAGTTTATCATCATCTGGAATTTCTGCAATGAATAAAAGAGAAAAGTTTAAAAAAAGGTGTTTAAAAATGTGAAGGCAATGTGTGAAGAGAAAACTTTACAGTCCTGAATGTCTGAATATATGCTGGAATATAATTACAGATACATTAGTCATCATAAATTCCTCAGTTTGTGTTTTGTTAAGGTAAGAGGTTTTATGCGAATGTTGGATTTAATTCCTCCACTTCCTTTTCAAAGTGTTGATGTGTCTTTATTTCATACTTGTCCTTGTAATATGATGAGAAGGTATAATGTAGAGTAAGTGAAATGAACTCAGCCCTGATAGCTTCAGCTGGCAGCAGAATATTCAGTCAAGTAATTGCATTAAGATAACACGAACATTTTATTTGCTGTGTATTTCTGTTAAGTCCCTGCAGCGTGTGCAGAGTATCTTTTGTCTCCGTGCTTTCTCTGTTCAAGGTGTTTGCCAATTGATCGGTTCTCCTGGAGCAAACCCCACTGTCACATCCCAGCAGAGCAAATGAGCAAGCTGTAAATTAATTGTAATTTCCTAATGACAAATGCAATTCAACACCAGCAGGGGTATGACATTCATATTTGATGAGCCACTGTATCTTACTTCAAAAGGTCTCAATAAACTACTGAGCAAGCTTTTTTTGTAAACATACAGCAGTGAAGGAGCAGCCGCTCGTTGCCTGGCAGCTCCCCATAGGCTGCTATTGCTCATTCAGAGCTCTGTGAGATGTCAGGGTTTGGTGCTTATGAAAATTGAACTCCAAACTCCTCTTCACCCCCGGCCAAAAAAGCTGATCAATTCCTTTTCAAATTCACAAAGCGGAGAGACGAATCTGTGAAGGGAAGCTGGCATCAACAAATGCCAACGCTGGAGTATACAGGGGCAAATCCCTCAGCTTCCACCTCTGAGAAGTGTACGTGCTATATGGACCAGAGCTAAATAACACCCTTTGAATTGTGCCTTAATGTATCTGTATGATCTTTGTTGATCTTTACTAACAGAAAAAGTTCCTTATGAAATGTAATCAAAAGAAACATTTGGATTTGTGAAGAAAAACACACAAAAGCTAATGATGTGAAAGCAAGTTGGGTGAGCGCGCATGCAGGATACCCAGAATTTGCACCGATTCAGTCCAACAAAAGTTGCTCACCTTACGTCAAACAAGTTTAGAGCTTTAGGGTTTAGATCCGAGGCATGCAGCCCTCTGAATATGTACAGGAGTGTGTCTGTCGCCTGCCCCAGCCACAAGTTATCGCTCAGCCCATTGATTCTGTGATAGGATTTTTAAAACCACTTTTCTTGGCTCAAGAAAACAAAAACAAAACCTCCTTGGATCAACAAATTCATGATAGAATTGTTTCAGATGTCAAGTCAAAAGTTGTACAGACATCTCTTTTGTAATGCTGGTATATAGGCACGGGGGGGTCTTAAAGAGACAGTAGCTAAAATGGCTTGTTTCAGACAGAGGTTGAACTGAGGGGCAGCATAGAGGGCCTGTATTAGATAAATAAGGACTTTATTAAACTCTGAGTCATGCAGAGCTACTCTAGTGGGATCCCTGAATAAAAATACAAAGCTGGAAATTAGCATAATAGGTCCTTTTTAAGTGACTTTTGGATGAGTAGCCTTTCAAATTATGTATTTTCACAGTCTAAGTGGCTGTACAGATGCTGCACCTTATGTGCGTGCAAAGTCATTATATCTAATGGAGACACTCAATAAGCACAGTCAAAACTAGAGAGCGTCCGTGTTGTGTCAACATTAGTTTTTCAATGATTTGCAGGGATGGAAAAAATTTCAATTTTCAAAAGCAGCAAATTCAACCCAAGAATGAATCCACCAGCTCAGCCAGGCTTACTTAATCCTTCTGTCAAAGAGCACCACAACATCTAGTTAAATGGTCAGCCAAGGTTAATAGAGTTGGTGGCTAGTTAAGTCAGTGAGGCTTACCTCTAAATTAACTTTTAAGCATGAAATTGCCCAATCAACAGACTGCTTGTGATTTAGACCAAACGTCTTTTTCCACCATTTTAAGGAGCAAAATCTGATTTGCCCCCTTACACTTCTACTCCTAGAAATGAGTGACTTTCAAGTTATCTTTTAAATTCACATCATATGCATAATCGATGAAACAATTCAAACAGGATCCAATATTATGTTCATCCTGCCACTGACTACTATACATATTGAAATAGAGTCCGATGGAGGTCCATTGGAAGGGGAAGAACTTCACGTCTCTGTTGGAATAGGATGACTGGGACGCTGTGTGAGTGTGTGATGAAAGTGTTGAAAGGGTATAAAAGGAAAGTGTGCGTAAAAGAGAGAGCGAAGGGTGGGGTTGAGGAGAGGGGGATTGCCTTTATTAAATTCCACCAACATTTATTCCAAACATTAATTTCATTGCGCTATCAGAGTCGTTTCAGGGTTGAGGAATGAAGGAAGAGCAGGAACAAATTGCTTTCAAGTTCTGCAGAGCGTTCCCTCTGGACGCCACAGACTGGGACGCCTCTCCCCCTAATTAAATCCCCCTGTTGTATTTAAAAGCGTAAGATGTAATTAGAACATTTAGTTTCATTTATGAAACACTTTAATTTCTTCCCTCCTACATGCCACGATTTCATTATGTTCAGCGTATCGTTGAGTCCTGACAGGAAGTGAGAGTTGCTATAGAGATGACCACGACTGAACTTTGCTTGGAAATCCTTCAGAGTAGCGAGTCTTTACACTGCAAACCGAGCGCTCGCGCAAACAAAACCACTATATGCAAACAAGCACAAGGAAAAGTCTACCTCTCCATCATTCTGTGCTGTGGATACAAGCAAATATGCAAACATATGCATGAACTGCCAGATTCTTAACAGCTCAGCCAGGCAGCAACAAACAAGCAAAATGTTCAATCAGATGCCAGCTTTTTGCAAATATACAGGCCACAGGAGATGCACCTGTATCACTTTGAGCACATCCTCACTCCTCCCTCTCTCACCATCCAGTCCCCCCCTATTCCTGGAGCTGCAGTTGCTGCCGTAGGTGTCTTCTTCACGGCTCTCCCCCTCGCCGTCTCGATCGGGGCTTTGAAAGCAGCACAGCAGAAATCAATGGCAATGTGATGGCAACTGTCACAGTCATTATGAACCCTCTTCTGACGGAAGAAAGGACTGCATTCCCAGTCCCCAATACAGATCAATTATCCTGAAGCACTCAAAGAACAAAGTCAACAGGACACTTACTCTCACACCCTCATACGCTGACCTGTTTGCCCTTCCTCTCTATTAGCTACAACCTCGTGTAGTAGCTGCTGTAAGTCACAATGTTACTCCAGAGACCAGTTGGCGGTGCATTGACGGTTTCTTGGTAGTGAGGAGAAATGCTGAGAGATTCGCCAGTCTTACCAGTGATTTACGCTCCGCTTTACAAATCAATAGTTATAAAAACCCAGCGATTGGCAGCCGGCAAAAGAGAGGTCACAGATATTACAGAGACGGGCTTTTCTGTCGTTCCAAATATACAGTAAAATGTTTCTTGTAAATGCTCGGCTTAGACATGGCTGCTTTCCATTTGGTAGGCAAACAAAACCCAGTGCTTAAAAAACTCACAATGCTGAGAAAATAACTGAAAGAAAGTAAATCCACTGACTAAATCACAGAGCAAAAATCAAAGCTTTCTTTTCTAAGATTCTTCAAAATAAATGTATGAACCAAAATATCTTTAAAGCATAAATATTAAGCTGCTAATCGCTATTTAGGACAAGAATAAAGCAAGGTGTTAAATGAATATAACCAGGCGTACAGTGGATTACGAGGAAACTCAAAAGGCAGCAGATTATGCTTAGAAAACCTCTCAGTACTCTAATTAAAGTCATTTCGAATAGATGTTTTATGTGATCACAGTGTTTCTGAAATCCTACGGTGGCCCTGAGAGCGCAAAAATAACGCCGCTTATAAGAACACAAGCAAATTAGGGAAACATCTTCCCCCAATTTAACTACACACGCGCAGCATTCAGGAGCGAGAAAGCTGTGTGGAAACAACATCATTACAGACACAGCGTAAGGAGCACAGGCGACAACGGCAGTTCTTCCATAGACCACAAAGAAAGGGACAAAACATGCATGCAGCGGCTTCCCAGTGCGTTCATTTATCGGAAGCATTTGTTGCCTAGTTTCTGTATTTGGTTGTGTTTTCTTGTTTTTGCAGTCTTTAGTGTGATGCTAAGGATGCGTTATTTTCTTAACTTGCTAACTAAAATTTGCAGTATATTAAGCTCTCAGGGCGGCCGCACAATGCCAGTAAAAATCGGGGAAAGGCAATGTGCTACTTTCAGGAAATTTGTCATCAGTTAGGAGCAACAAAGTCTGAACTATTCAAACGCAAAGACTCACTCCTGTTTTGTTAAGAACACTGAAATACACCCACTGCCAATGATGTGTTTTGATCCCCAACAAGTCATAATATCTGAGCGACATTACCCCCTTTTATAATGCCAGTTCAGGGCAGGACTGTTAGGCCTGGTCTTTAATGTACAAGCGCACGAAGGCAGAATAGTGGGGCAAAGTCGTTCCACCTGCAGGACGAAACAGCGTGTGTATGTTTTACACCAGCACTGCTTGATTCAATTTAAAATGGCAAAGGGCAGCGTAGCGGTGGAGCTTTGTTTCTTGCAAGGGTTTTTTTTCAAATGTTATCTCAAGAACACAAGCTCTATTCTCTCAAAATCACCAGATAATCAACCCCGTATAGCGTGAAAGAAAAGGTTGTTCTCTCTTGTAACTTCTAATTTCCATCAGAGATCTGGCGCGCCATGCAACCATGCATAGATATCATCTCGGGCAGCTGTAGCAACTGACTCAAGCTGTTATTTTCAGATCAAGGAGATCACATATTTGATCAAAGCTGTGCTTCAATCAAGGTCTAACACAGAGACTGCATTGTGTTTCTGTCTTTAGATAAATTGTCCAGAGATAAAGAGTCCGTGCGAACATGCTGTGATATACCTATATTGTCAGAAGACCATAGTAACAGCATTTTTATGTGACAAAATCTTCTTAATTCAGGTTTGACTGAGGTTAAAGAAGTTGCAATGGGCGGCACCCTAAACTTACAATACTGCCACTTCAGGAACGACAAACATCGTCTCTGATAATCCTCCACGATCCTTTATTTACTCTGGAACTTTAGATTAGACTCTGATTATAAATATCACAGCACACTCGCCAGTGATGGTAGTGCATCAGAGCACGGCCGCTTTGGATCATTCACCTTATTACAGAATAAATCAGGAGCCATTAAGTGGCAATATAGATGAGAGGACATACTTATGATTTATAATACCGTCACCTCACTCAAACAGCTGTGTGGAGTGATGATACGTGTGCGGTGGATTGAAGCATTCAGAGCCGGCTGCATCGCACATGCCTCCCTCGCTCTGCAACAGCTGATTCCAAAAAAACTTGAGGGCAACGCACAACCTGTCAGAACGACTCTGCCCTCCTCGCCGCGAAGAGAACATTACCTCTGACCCAAAGATGAACCGGCTACAAAGAGTGTCCTCTTGGCTTCTCACCCAGCCGGCCTCTCACTCCATATGGCACTTAAAACACTTAAGAGGTGTTCATGGAGCATTGAACTCATTCTTTCTGACAACTTTGCTCCCACATCCTTTTTAATCATGTTTTCTAACTACAAAAAGACTCGAGCAGCTTTGTGAGGCTGCACTTTGGTGCTTTGAAAATGCTAACTATAGCATGATGGCAACGCTACCATGTTGACGTTAAGCAGGTTTGCCATGCTCATTATCATATTTCAGTGCGTTATCCTGCTTACATTTTACTTTAAAATGTACTCTTACGAAGTTATTACAATTCCTCCTGAAGAGAACACACATTTCTGAAACAAATTGTGTGACATTTCACTCAAAGCCAAACATGCTAACCTCTAAATGGTGCTGGAAAAGTCAGGGGGTCCCTACATGAGGATAAATCATCAGAGAACCATGAATGTCAATCATAAATTTAAGCTGATTGATCAGTCAGAAGTTCACGTTTCACAGGAAATGTGAAAACTAAAAGGAAAAGTCAGGGGATCATTAAGGTCCCAGGGAATATGAGAGGAGATGAGATAGAAATCATCGTTCTTTTATCTTTCTTAACACAAAGACTTCCGTCGCTTTTCATGTGAACGAACTAGTTCAGCGTGATGAATATGTTCCACGAGAGACTGCCTGAAAAGTGTGCTCCATTATTCTTATGTTTAAATGATTCTCACTCTCACAACTATTTATGAAGGCCGCCTAAAACGTGCACTCACCGGCCACTACATTAGCTACACCTGAAAAATCTAATGTAATCCGACACACCAGCTCAGCCATAAGATTTGCTTTTATGTTGCCTGTAATGTACAGGCTTTTCTCTCAGCGGTCATAGAGGTGTTAATTCAATGATATTTCAGTGTCAAGGTCATAATGGGTGGTGGGGCTGCACTGAGCTGCATTATAATCAGAGGTGTTCCTAATACTCTGGCCCCCTCATGTATGTAAATAGGGAGGATAAAATATTAGAGACACATCTCAATATAATGTAGTTCAGTACAACATCACCTTTAACTACGGCCTCAGTAATAAACATCATTGAATTGACACACTTCAGACTCTCAACAAAACAAAAGTCAACAAAAACTTAACTTCATAAAAGCAGAATCCACGGCAGTGCTGTTGTATTGAACTAATAATAATAATAATACATTTTATTTGAAGGCACCTTTCTCGTCACTCAAGGACACCGTACATAGATAGATATATATATATACAAAATACACATTTAAAGAGAGAGAAAAAACAAACAAAACAAGAAAAACAATAAAAGTGACAAAGCAATTAGCGTCATATGGAATAGGCAGATTTAAACAGATGTGTTTTGACTTTGAACTGCATTAGATTGTACAGCTGTACCTAATGTAGTGGCCTGTGAGTATATATTACACCTTATTTCCACTTCACCATACGTCTGAACTCGACTCCACTTCCTTTGAATCGTTCCCTTCTGGTTTTCCATAAACAAAAGTAGTGGATAGTACCTAGTACCCTTTTATGTATCCCCTTGACTAAGGTTCCAAGTGAGTTTATAATAAGTAGTCCCAACCAAGTAATTTGATTGGACAACAGATGAGTGCTGATATAGAGCATAAACAGCACTGGGACTTCAACCTACATGTATCACTCTGCTTCTGCTCTGAATCATGAATGTCACTGAAAATGAAAACATACAGAAAAATGTAGCTGGTCTGTAACGTGTAACTTGTAAAGTGTTGCTTGGGAAAAGTCCAGTGAATGTGGAACTAATTGTGTTGAATGATGGAATAAACACAAAATATGAATCTGTTGTTCATTTCTGTTTACTATTTGCTGCTAGTAGAGCTGTTGTACTGTATAAAAGCAATATCACATGAGAAGGTCGTGCTGTTGTACTGAATACCAGCACAGTAAATCCCAGCCGTGCTGATATACAGTACAACAGCACTCCCCTGCGTGTTATTGCTTAATTAGAGAATTCGGTCTCTGTAGTTCCACTGATCAGTCTGATGTGAGGAATTTGAAAAGATTGAACGCTCTGGATTACACATCAAAAGCACATTTTGATACTAAATGTACCCAGTTAAAGTTTATGGAACTTCAGTAGTTTCCAAAGGTGTTTTCTGAGGAGGGAAACAAAGTTGAGAAATTGGCGAGTAGAGTCGAGTAGATCCAGAGCCGTGCTATGTGCGACAGCGGCATTAGTAAGACATGCTGTGCCAATTCTAAGCTTAGAGCTCTGACATTAACCCCCCTCTTAGTCCCCCGTGGTCCTCTCTGGGTGTCTCGTACGGATGTTAAGATTTAAGACAGTTTAGGGAGATGGGTGCAAGCAGGGGGCGTTCACAGCTTTAACGCTCAAATTTGAGAGCAGCATGGAGCCTGACAGACTCAAGGAAACATGAGGAGATACTTGCTTGTGTGTGTGTGTGCGTGTAGACAGCATTAGAAAACCTGTGTAGAGAGTGCGTGTGTGTGTGTGCTGGTTTTGCATATGTGTGTGCTTGTCTCTGTGGATATCTGGACGGGTCAAAAAGTGTCCAGAGGAGCAGCGGTGTGCGAGTTATGGTGTGATGTCAGGTCTAATTAGCCAGCCTTGCCTAAGGCTCATTACTCACACACCACTGGGAGGAGGAAATAAGGATAAGAGGAGGGGGGCAATATGAAAAGGCCACACTGGGGGCACTAACCAGCATTTGAGCTTCATCTCAGCTGCTTTCTCACTAGGATAAGACTTTGATAAGGGCACACACACCCCACTCAAGACCTTGAATCCCCCTCCTACAGTTCCTTCTCTAGCTGCCACTTCAAGCGCTCAGAACAAGACTCAGCGAGGGACGGAGAAAGAGTGTGGACAGGGGCCATGCTGTTATCATGGAAACTAGGGATGTGCCCTTTAACCGGTTAACCATTAACTGATTTTAACCGGTTAATACTACCAGTTAAATGGTAAAATAAAATGTTGTCTTTTTTAATATACATATATATGTGGGAAACACACACTGTTGTCGTTAGCTGAGCTGAGCCTGAGAGGAGAGCAAAATGAAACGAGCAGTTAAACGCACCAGACTAACCCCACAGCATGTCCACATGTTGCTCACCAAAACCAGTAGACAAACTGTCTCCTACACAATCAGGACTGGTGTAGGCCTGGCCTTCTTTATTTTAAGTTCCCATAGGCTGTTGTTACGTATTGACTGTTTTTGAGCAGAAACGAAACTTAACATTTACGCACATGGCACAGCTGCGTAACTCATTAATTATTGAAAATTCCAGACACGCCGTCAGGTCCGGACAGGATCTTATGTTTTTTAAAGTTCTGTGTGCTGACCATCAAAGAAAGATAGGCTGTAAATTAGAGATAGACCGATATGTTTTTTTCAGGGCCGATACCGATACCGATTATTAGTAGTCAAGGAGGCCAATAACCGATATTTGGAGCCGATATTCATTTGCAGTAAAAGTGAAAATATTGGCGTCAAAACTTTGAATAATACAAACTCCAACACTTAACTTTGTTTAAATGCCTTTAAGCATATGTTTATTAAACAAACAAACAAAAAGCGCAGGGAGTTCCCAGGGTCAGCAGCATCTCTTATAAAGTTAACTGAAAATTTAAATAAATAAATAACTTCCTGAAGTTTTATAAAGTAAATAAAACAAAGTTAAATAAAATTTGCAAAGAAATGAACTCTTATCGGCCGTTGGATTAAGGATAAAAAAATAAATAAAAAAAGGCAGATGCCGATATGCGTTAAAATGCCGAATATCTGCGCCGATAATCGGCCCGGCAGATAATCAGTCTATCCCTACTGTAAATGTTTATTTACTTGCTGTTGCTGGTGGATCACATGGCTGTATGCTCACGTGCGTGCGTAAAATGGACACTGGACAGTGTATTCATATCTGTGGGCACAATTGTCGGTGCCACAGGTAGTTATGTCTGAGGATAATAATAAATTAGTTGCGTGTGTGTGTGTGTGTGTGTGTGTGTGTGTGAGTCTGTGTGTGTTTCCCCGAGTATGACGGAGAGCGTTCATCAGAATGAGCAGGCATGACGGAGAGCTTGTTGTCGGTCTCCGGCTGTTCTTTCTAAAGAAGACTTTTATCCAATCCAAAAAGTACATTTTAATCTTGTCGGTTAACCAGTAAACAGTTAAGAGTGTCGGTTAACCGGTCAAAAAAAAAAAATTCAAAATACATATCCCTAATGGAAAAACTTTTGTGTCCATGTTTAGGTTGACATTAAGTAGTTCAGTGGTTGTCACCCTGCTAATTTAGTCACGTTATCACACAAAACGGGCCTTCTTCCATTAGAACCAAAGATAAGACAAGAAAAAGTCAGGAGGTTTAAAACTAGCTGTGTGCCTGTGTGCTGAATTCTCAAATACCAACAGCCCAGAACTCCATCTTTCCCAACCCAACATCTGAGACTGCTCTTGTATTCAGAGGGGATACAAACATCCACAATAACACCACTCCCTCTGACAAATTTCATTTCAACTGCGGCCCAATGTGTTGCCCTTTGGGTCCGGCAGATCATTTCATCGTCCATTCTCAACCGCGCTCCACCTCCTTTGTACGTACCAGGGTGAAAAGGCGTGTAATGCATCACTTTGCCTGGCACAGAAAACAAACTTGATTTCAATCTCCTTCGTCTTTACTGGTTAAATCTACAATAAAAACGATAGTATATATAAGTATATATGTGCCAAAAGGTTTGACAGAGAACATAATACATTTGAGAGCTACTCAGTCTGCAAGTTGACCTTTGACAGTGCACGGCTTTGTAAGAGCAGAATATGTTGCGTGAGGACAGAGTGGTGGGTGGAACAGATGAAATGAGCATACAAGAGGAATTGCGTAGATACATTTGAGCCAACAACACAGATTGTAATGATCAAAGCTGCTTGTGCAAACCCTGGATCTAAAAGGAGAAGTGGATTCAGTGTTGGACGCTGAGTCTCCAGTGGATAAATGCCAAGGAAAACAACTCTGGATTCAGCTTTTCTTAAATTTTTTTTGCAATCTTAGAAATAAGGGCTATTTACTACCTCTAAATAGTTATCCACTGACTAGCAGCCGTATCTTTCCCATGGTAAGTGGATGGTAAAATAACTTTTGGGCCAATGTGCAGGTAGTTTTAATGACACAAATTGGTCACTTTGTTAAATTGGCCTCCTCTAGTATAAGCCTTCCTTCCCTTCCTTCATCTTTCAAAATAAAAGCTGGGACAATGGTGCTTCAAGGAGCAGTATTTGCTGTGTGTATTGCTTAAAAACCAAAAGCATCAATACACAATGACTAAAATCTAATGGAATCTGTTGGAAATTATGTTTTTGAGTCATTAAGTAATTATGGCCAATAGAGTCCAATTTTGTTAACGATAATTATGATGATAAATGTTCGTCAACAATATTTTTTCATGACGAAGACGAGGCGTTGAGGAGCTAAAAATAGATTGTAGGTAATAAAAACTGACGACGTGTGTTTTGTTTTCGTTAACGAGACTAGACAGAACTAAAATGTTAGTGGTGGGCTGTCAGACATTCAAGGTGGTTGTGAACTTTTTCGGTTAACCCAGGCTTTCTGCTTCAAGCTCTATGCGGGGCACAGTTAAAATAAAAAACGATTTTTCTGATTCAAATCGATTCTCATTTGAGTGACCCAATATCGATTAATAAATGCCGAGATCGATCTTTAAAAATATGCGTAAAAAACGTATCTAATCACTCACGTTTCTGAGATGCCCTGAATGCAGCACGACTCAGCGCATCCCGCCGAAACACGGCAGTGAGGGAGACATGCCCGGACTTGTTTACTGGACCTACTACGGAGACATCAGTGATCGCCGACGGACTCTTTTTATCGTGTGTGCATCCATGAATATTTAAGTTGGTTTTAAACTGATGTCTATGTTGCACTCTGTTAGCGTCGGCTTTGGCCGCTTGCGTATTTTTGGCATGTTGTTATACAGTATGCCTTTCCCCATAATCTCGTGGCCAAATCTCTGCACGTCACCCCCAACAAATCTCACATATCGATATGAATAAATGAAAAACTTGAAGGCCACACTCTGAAGGCCAGATTCTAATTTGTTGTTGCGAGCTCAGTAAATAAAAATAGCTCACTCATAAACCCATTATACATTAAACAAGTATAAACTGATTATTTATAATAAACAGGTAACATCCAGCCCATACAATGATCGTTAAATGCAACCCATAGGACTTTTCATAGCAGAGATGAAACACAAGTACCTGCAGGGAAATTAGCCGCAACAAAGTGATCAAACGATTCACTCGATAAAGTGCTTCAAGTGCTTTAAAAACATCTGCCCTGTTGCACAATTATTTAACCTGCCCAGTTGCCTGTAGTGCTATCCTTGAAGGATTAAGAAGGTGGACAGATTCAGGATATGAGCTATACTTGAACCTGGATGTTCTGGTCATAATGCTTCTTATTCTCTTGTGAGAAGGAAGGAACATTTAAAAGGTTTTCAGCCAGGTGAGAGGTGTCCTTCGGAACTTACAGGCCTGTTAGATTTGGATGGAAATAACATGTTGTCCTAATATGGCTGCTGATCTATCCTTTCAGAGGAGCAATACAGTCAAAAATCTAACTTGTGCAGACTTTTACTTTGAAAAAGCAATGACCCTGACATCTAGGAGAGGGCATGTCCTTTTGCAGCTTGCTAGTTAAAATTGCTCGGCAGGTGACCTTTTGAAATCTCAAGTGCTCAGAAGCTGCCAAGACAGCTGCGTGAAAATGAGAGCCTCAGAAAGGAGAGCAGCATGATTGGTATTGCACGCTTCGGGTCTGATTCTGCACCCGACTATCTGTGTCAGTGCGCTCGAAAAATGTTGACTTGAAAACTGAGTAGCTCTCAGAATTTGTTCTGTGCTGGCATCACTAATAAAATGTACCTGTCCAAGTCAAGGATTCGAGTTCAAATGCTGGGTATGATAGAAGACGGATATAATGATAATATACAGGAACACACAAAAGCATGGAGAATACAGAAGACACCTTTGAATTCAATTCAATTTGCAGCCTCAATACTGAAGATGACCTTTACATTATGTAAGGCGCCATGATGGAAGTAAATCTGCCCTCGCCTTTTGTGGATGTCTGACGGAGGAGAGAAAGCAGACGAGCGAGTGTCTCTGTGCATGAAAAGTGTTTGGGAGTCTTGCATCACATATAACAAGATGAAAGTTGCCATCAGCCGTAGAAACAATCCATCAGAAATTCTGGTAAATAACAGTGTTGAAATGTGAGATTGCTTTCATGTTGATGGAAACATGTCTGCAAGAAAACACATTCTTTTACCAATCAGTCCATTTGCTTCACTTCTTCTGGTCAGAGTTGCCATGGCAAAGAGAGAAGAAGAGTGACAACCCATCGGCCATAGTCGGATAACGATGACAAGCTTCCAAGAGTGTCGGACAGTTTTTAGAGGCGTCCAGTTTATTCGGATATTTAGATAGACGTTAGCAGCAGATCCTTTCAGTACTGTAAGTAGCAAGGTGGGGCCTCCTTGGATCGAACTTGTTTGTCCAGCACATCCCATGACCCGTCGCCAGTTCACCGGTTTTCCTTCCTTGGACCACTTTTGGTAGGTCCTGACCACTGCAGACCGGGAACACCCCACAAGAGCTGCAGTTTGGAGATGCTCTGGCCCGGTCTTCTAGTCATCAACGTTTGACCCTTGTTAAAGTCGCTCACATTCTTACACTTGCCCATTTTTCCTGCTTCCAACACGTCAACTTTGAGGACAATACGTTAACTTGCTGCTGAACATATCCTTCACCTTTCAGTGGTCATAATATTATTGCTGATCGGTGTATAGTGTATAGATTTTCCTGGATCCGACAAATGCCAGCTGAAATGCTCATTACTACTTAGTACTATGACAAACACAAACCAGAACACTTCTGATCCAGAAATCTTGTCCCTTGCCAAAAAAGTCTGTATTCATATGCAGAATCTGTTTATCGAGCTTACTTCGCTTTAGAAGCGTTCCATTGTACAAGACACCAAGAAGCTTTTATTGTGAAGCAGCCAGGAGAAATTCAAATCTATTCATCACTGACACTATCGTCAATTGCTTCTGTTTTGGGAAAGAAAATACTCGTACACATTGATATTTTTTGACAGCTTCCGTTGGTGTATCGGTTTGAATAATCACAGAGGGGAGTGTGAGGAGATAAAACACACATAGTGAGGCTGTTCTCTAGGTTTAAGGGAAACTTATTTAGCTCTGAGCAGAAAGAGGGGCTAAGATGCAAGTGAGTTAAGCACAAAGGTGCATTTTTCAGCGGGAAAATGGTATATCACAAAACATGGTTGTAGTGAAGTGACCAATCTTGGACCTGTTGTTGGGACTACAGGCTTCCTTCTGGCTTTGCCATTGCTGGGACACCTTGAAGCACTTACTGAAGCCCCTCCAGCATGTCCTGGGTCTACCCCCGAGTCTCTTTGCAGTCAATGCCCTTGAAACAGTGGCAACATAGAGGCAGCAAGGGACGTCAATACCAGGACGTGAATCACTTCAACACGATTAGAAACCCCCCTTGACTTCCAACATTTCCATAGAATATCATTAAATAAGTAAGGCCAGGGGCTTCACAGGGGTGTAGTGGTTAGCGCCGTCACCTCACAGCTAGAAGGTTCCTAGTTCGAATCCCCTTTCGGCCGGCGGGGGACTTTCTGTGTGACATTTGCATGTCCTGTTGAACCCTGTGCACTCCTGCTTCCTCCCACAGCCCAAAGACATGCTCATTATTGGTGACTCTAAAATTGCCCGTAGTTGTGAATGGCTGTATCCAAGGTGTACCCCGCCTCTCGCCCACCTTTGACCCTAAGTGTAGATGATGAATGGAAGTAAGGCCAGATTCATTTTATCTAGGAAAGCAAGAGCATGAAACTGAAATATTTAAGACTCTACTTTAAACTAAACATGCTCAGCGCAAAGTCTACACAGGAGTCCATGCACACACAATGTACACCTTGGGGACCCTCACAGCCCTGCAGAGTAGATGGAACCAGAACACATCTCACAGAATATCTTGGATAGATTGTAATGAGTTGAAATGTGTCAAACCTTTTCTCTTTAGATTTATACATTCTCTGTTCTCGTGCATTGTTCTTTGATATGCTTGACTATGTGGTATCTTATTTTCTCTCTCTTGACATTCCATTGTTTGTATTCTTTCACAACATTGGAGAATAGCACATGAACTTTCAATCATTTCAAGCGTCAAGTGAAAACAAATCTCCACAAATTGATCTTAACGATGTACAAATATAAAATAAATAATGATATATTGTGTTAGTATTCATTCCCTTTATGTCAATATTTAGAAGAGGCAACACTCAACACAGCATTGAGTTGATGCTAACATACAGTAACATCTTCAGACTGCCTTTGTGCCATTGTTCTTTGCAGAAGTGCACCGCATCTGTCAGGCTGTATAGGAATCATGTACATAACTACACTCCTCTTAAGAGCTCTAGCAGCATGTCCTGCTTAACCCTGATCCATGATCAATACATGACTCGTGCAGAAACCAAAAACAGCTCACCATTTGGATGGACCATTTTAACTATTTCTTTGAATCACAGCTGAAAATGTCAATGTGCGCTTTTAAGGTGGTCAGTATAACCGAACAAAAGCGCTCGTTGGACGGTTGAAATTGCTTCATTTCAGGAAGATTGAGTTCTCCAAAGTGCTGGCAGCTGAATACAAACAACATCCTTCCTCCCTGGTTGCGTCACTCCTCAGCGAAACATCGTCCATCCGCCCAACTGTGAAATATGGATCCAAATATCCAAATAATAGACTAGAAATTGGAATTGTGTTTTCAGCTATATTCTCTGGAGTGTGGAAGTAATCAAAATGTAATTAAGAGTTGATGTGTGTGTGTGTGTAAGAGTGTATTAGGACTGTTTTCACCTTGCCCTCCCACAGACTTCCTCAATGTAAAACTTTATCATTCACGTGGACGCCCCGAGGCTCGCCCATGATGCAGATGAGCGTCCTCACGCCACACTCGTACACACGCTGCATTTGAATCGAAGCAGATATGATTCACGCAGTCCTACATACAGAAACCAACACTTACTCATCTCTGGGGCAGCGTAATTCCAGGATCGCCCCTCTGTCTTTTCTTTCATTCTTGTCCTCCGTCTTTCTTCTCCTCTTCCTATAAATGATGCACACTCGGGCCCAATCTAACCCCAACTCGAAGTAATGAAAAAAACGGCTGTTTCTTTGAATTTCCTCTCAGGACCATATTAAAGAGTTAGAGTGAATCAAACCTCTTGGGTTTTGAATAAGAGCATGAAAGAGTACAGGGATAAGGACTGCCAGTCTGAATTCCAGAGATAAGTTTTGACGTTAAGGCTGCATCTATGCAATCGCACTCTGGAGTACGCGGCAGAGACACGGCTGGCATTCAGAATAATGGCAACCATGAAAGCTTTAGATAAACAGTCAGCTGCTATTGAGGTCAGTGTCGTTCTAGTTCGGCACCTTCTTCCCTCAGTCATCTAACCATTAATCTATCTATCTCCCTACCTGCACAGTAGGCAACCAGTGATTCACAAGTGATCGATCTATGCAGTAACCTAAAGTTCATGTCTTTTTTTGTGAGATCTAAGAACAAATCACTGTTTGAAGCATTCACTCAGTTCTTCCAATCTCTTTAACGTAGAGTTTGAACCTTCAATTCTTTGACCTAACCAGTGCAATCAGCTCACAACAAGAAGGACCTGTTTGAGCCAATTTGGGTGAGTGGACTTCGACTTTGAGGAGGTTCAGTTTGAAGGCGTAGTTGTGCTGCATACTTCATCACGGTCATTCAAGTTGCTTTACATGAGACATAGACGAAAAGACCAGACATGGAGTTAATCAAACTGCAGAGGAAGAAGTCAAAGCAAAGAGAAAAATGTTTTCAGTACAGATCTTAAAACAGATCGGAGCTTAATTAAAAGCATTGGCAAGAACATGAGTTGAGACAAGTCCCAGACCACTGTCAGTCTGTCGACCTCAACAGGTTCACATTGCAGCAGAAGAAAGACGGATTTTTGTCTTGAACGATTAGTGATTTATAAGTGATGATCTTCAGATGGATTCTTTGCCAGACTGGTATAAAGAGCAGAGACTTTAGAGTCAGAGTGACGGGCTCAGTTGTTTGAGAGAAAAAACTTTTTTCATTTCAGGAGTTCAACCACCTCAGGACAAATACTTGGATTCATTTTTTAAACTTTTGTTTGGTAAAGCAATCTGAAATTCTTTTAGAATTCTTGCAGAGGGCAAATTGGCAGAGTTTGTTCTTGTTTTTATGTAACTGTTGGAATGCATATTATTGTTGTTCCCATTTGTGGAATACTAAAAGGGCTCACAGGGCACAGGCTGGGGGGGCAAAGGGGGTCAAAGGGCCCGAGACCAGAGCCACTGCCTAAAGCTATGGCTAACAGTTGTTGTTAGGTAATGATGCAAAAAATGGCCAAACAGATACAGAAAATATTCACAGAGACACAAAACACCTTCAGCTAGATATTAAATGACCAGAAACACACAAAATGCAAAGAGTTAGATTAGATGATTATTTCCATGTCTGTCCGTCAAGTCTCAAGCTAGTTCCAAGAAGTCGTTAGCTTAGCTAGCAACGCTGTCCCAATTTTCTTAGCCACAAGGGGTATTACAGTCAAAACAATATCAAAAGTTGCTGATGATGTCGTGAAGTAGCGTTGGATCATGGGAGCTGTTGTCGTCATTGTCAAAAAAACACCGCTGCTGTTTCCTGAGTTTCCCTGTAAGACGTGAAACGGGAATGACCTAAAAACATTCATAAAGTTACGGATTTTATCTGGATTTGAACATGGTTGGGCACATTTGGGAAAATGTGCGTACAAAGCTCAACAAAATATAAAGGAATGTTGAAATGTTCCTCATTATACCTTCAAGGTATTGGAGCAAAGCTCAGCCTAAAGACTGAAAGCAGGAGAAGACAGCCACTCCATCACTGCAAATACTGTAAATGGTTCAAGAGCATAACTGAATTTCGGACACTTTCTACAGAGTCAAGCTAGCTGTTTCCATCTGATTACAGTCATTATGCTGAGCAAGGCGTATTGCTTCCTGGCTCTTGCTTCACCAAAAAACAGTGATGGGCATTGATCTTATTATTATTTCTCTACACTTAAAGTCTGAAAGTCCACACACATGTAGGTGAACTGTAAACTCACATGAAAATCAAAACATCTCTTTTTGCGTGACTATGTCCATATGTGAATCATTGTGAATTTGGCAAAAGCTTTTGGATGTCAGTTAACTGTTCTTAAAGTGTTTCCTCGAACAGTCTCACCAAGGTGTTTTCCGTCATCAGCCAAGTCTTAGAAACTAGCACATCCTTGTAACTGGAGGCCTGTTTACAGTGGCAACTGCCTAATAAGCTTAGAAGAAGAAGCTACAGTGAAGTGTTTTCCAACTGCTGCATGTAATTTCAATAAGCGATGGCAGATTACTGCTTAACCAGCTCAGATTAAGAAGTAGATCACTCCAGTCTGCCTGAAAGCAGTCCTCGTGGAGATGAAGTTTAGTGTGAACAAATATATATATATATATATAGCTCACCTGACAGCTCACAGAACTGACAGCTTTAAACCTGATGGCAGAGAATGTATTTTTAATTGTATAAAGTTTGCTTTTATAACTTACACATTTTAGAATTTAAAACTTGATGAGCTCTGAAGGGTGAAACATGGTCTAAAAATCTTCACAGAGGCTTGATGCTATCGCTACATCACTCCATGGATCATTACAACTTCTCGGACCTGTCAAACAATGTTTATTCATTCATTTTGGTCTTGTCCAAGTCATAATCAATTCACAGAGGGAGACTTGAGTCAAAGACACAGCATGAGGTGAAAGAAAAGATGCATGTGTGTGTCCTAAAATCAAGGCCGTAGTCAGTGTTATAGTTTGGCCCTGGTTTGGCTTACTAACACGGTCAGCAGTGGCTGTGAAATGCAGCTCATGGGGGCAATTGAAGTACAGTAGTAAAAAAGACAAACTCCTTATGTGAGCCATATGTCAGTCAGATACACATATTTATAGGTTTAGTGTGGTTTACACTTCCTGGGCATATAATCATCTGATCAGGAGTGAATGTCAGTAAATCCACGTAGAAATTGTAGAAAAAATTACCTCCATTGTAACTGCAGAATTAGCCAGAGAAGTTTTTTTCCTGTGTCAAATGTAAATTTAATCCTTTTAGATCACATCCCCAGTAATATTGTGCATCTATTTGACAATATAGGCCAAAAAAAATATAGAAAATCAATTTCTCCGTATTCTTATATCAAAATCCGATCATTTTTTCTTCCTGTAAAACAAAATATCACATGTGCTAACGTAAGCTAGTACCAACCAATTTCAACCAGTGATAGTTAGCTACAACGTCTGTCTACGCCCACTTCTCAACGATCAAATCAAATCCCTCCAATGATATGTCCCGCCTGCATGTCCTGTTTCACTCGGAAATACGTCACGATACGGAAGCTAGATACTCTCGAAATGCCGTTTCATCTCGACTTTAAAGTAATATTTGATATGTAAACTGATTTGTAAGAAATTGGCCCAGAGCTAACCATCCATGGCATTACAGTATACTGTGTGTTTACAGCCCCCACACCACTATGAGAACTGTAGTGCAAAAACCGTAACATAATTAGACTAACATCATGATAAGATGATCACCTTCTTCTACCCTACTACCTTGGAATCAGAGACTGTATTAAAAGATGGACGACATGACAGTGAGGCAAAATCATCTCTATCGCCCCCTGCTGATTGGCTGCAGTATAGGTCATAAAGCCCGACTCCTCCATGTTATCAGATGGGACATGAGTCAAACTATAAAATCAAAATTTTTCTTAAACATGGTTTCTGTCATTATAGTTAGTCGTGCTGATTTATGTCAGTTCATTGTGTTCATTTTTCTCACAAGTTTACTTTTTATTAGTTACATGATGCTGTCAAAAGGATGATTGACAGCTGTTAACAAGTACGTCTCAAGCAGCCCATCTGTTCCAGATTAGCAGAGTAGAGGAGGAACGGTGAGAGGAGACGTGACTAAAACAATCACTACAGTCACTGAAGTTTACATATCCATGGACAGCTACTTCAGACTAACACAACAAGCTGCTCTGCTGTTGACTGCGCTGATGTGAGGGATCTTTGCCATTTTTGTTGGTTAGCGGAAGGGGTGAAGTTGTTCCGCCTGTGAGCTGGCATCGGAGGTAGTAACAGAGGCGGAACGGAGGCGAAACGGAGTCTGTGTAAACAGTGAAGCCGGCAGGGTGGAACAGCGCCGTGTGTGTGTGTTTGTTTACACCTCACGCACGCTTTGCTTCCGCAGTGCCAGAACGCTGTGAAAACACACGCTGGGGTCGGCTTTAGGCTGAGGTTGCTTGGTCCAATGTAAAATGGCAAAGGCAGCATGACGGCGGAGCTTCGTTACGGAGCCGAGTAAAAAGGGCTTTACACTACAGCAATGATAGTATGTTATTAATCTCCATCTCCAGTAATATGGAGATTTTTATCCAGGATCAGAAAATCCAGTAAAAATGTTGGGGAAAAAAACTCCTCTCATATGCTCGATGTCAATTAATAGATCCGCTCTCCTGCATGTCTTCAGCTACTTGGCAGCAAAAATGCCTCAACAAGAGAAACAAGGAGGTGCTGCTTGATGACTGAGTGGGCGTGTGAAATGTTTAGCTCCAACTAATTTGTGAAGCAGAAAGCCAAACTAAGCCAAATTATTTAGTCCGTACCCAGAGTCACGCCATGGCAGACAACATGAATCAAAGCCGCCGCATAACACGCCAGCTTGGTGATTACCAATCAGAGAGACATATTGTATCTTGTGGACATGAAGAGAGGTTTTAATACCAAAGAGAAATACAGTCTGGAGATGCCAGGTTTCTATCAAATCATGGGGTTTTGGCAGTTCACATTCATTGGCTTTAACATGACTCACTGCCTCCACGCACCAACAGGAGATTGACTCTAAAAATAAAGACCAGGCACCATCAGCATTTCCTCACACGCTATACATCTCGCTCTGGTACTGACACAGCCGCCGAGGCGTCGAGCACAAAGAACGAGTCAGGAAACTCCATCAATCTGGAATTTAAAAAAGGCACAACTTTGTATGAGCAACGCAGAGGCAAAGAATAGATCACTGACATACTCACACGAAAGGTTTCGGTGCAAATTTGGTGACGCAGACAAGGATCTCTGGCGCGTATGTCAGGATTTGATACGATAACAGGAAAGGATTAGAGCCACGTCCCATGGCATATGGAAAGGTCAACATGATGGGAGAGAATCTGAAAGGTCAAGCCTGTAAAATAATCAAACATCTGAATCATTGTAGCTTAGTCCAGGTTTATTCCACAGTTATTGGATCTTTGGGAATGAAGCCTGATATTAAAACGGCAGGGTAAAGCACGCTGCCTTCATTTCAGTGACCTGCTGCCCTGTGTCAAAAAACAGGATTTAACATGAAGAAACAGTGTCTGCCAGGGCAAAGAGTCCTGCAGTCTTGTAACATTTCACCGACTATCGGATTGGTCTGCATAGCAATAAGTTTGAACTCTTAACACCGCAGTTTCCATAGGAACTAAGTAAGGCGGCTATCAGCACACAAGGCAGATTGATGAGACGCTTTAAGTGCAGATGAAAGACTATTTATGTTCAAAACACAGCCACAAGGCACAGGAAATGATTTAAGCATTAATTAAGAGGGATTATAACCTAGCTTTATGAAACATATTGAAATAACTTCCGATTTTTCATCATGCAAGCTTTTCCTACAGCACGAACATCACAAAAATAAACACTGCCCGAGGCAAGGTGCCTAATCTAAGATGGAAAGACTTTGCCATCAGAAAGCAGAACTAGAGAAATGAGAAGAGGCAGGAGAAGGCGGCTGATGTGTTGGCTGTAGGGAGAATTCACAACAGACATTTAATTTACTTGACTTTTGAGTTATTCCTTAAGTAGAGAAACTATCCTTACAACTCCCACATGATATTATGTAGGCCTATTATCATTTAACATATTTGAATTATTCCCTTTAGCTTTTGTTGTTAGATATATGTGTACATAACTGCATATACACTTATGGATATATATTTTTATAGTCACCATATAATAATTTTTAGCCATGGTGTAAAGGTATATCTAAAAAATATCTAGGTATAAGTTAAAGACGTTCGTGGTCCCTGAAGGATAATCCCTAATGACTATAGTGATCCACTGACAAGCTCCATGTTTTAGTGTAAAACTGACAACAACAAAAAAAACACCTGTATAATTGTAAAACAGCAAAAATACAAAATGTGAGCAGTATTAACACAAAAGAAAATACTCTCAATTTTCAAGGTGACAGAAATGATGAAACTGAACAGCAAAGCCAACAAATATCCTTTAGAGCAGCTAAGCTAGTAGCACATTAGCAACAACGAACTAACTTAAAAACTGCTTTATTTAAAAAAAAAAAATCAAACACTAATAAAAAGAGACCATAAAATATGTAATATTTGTACTTAAATCTGCCGCTGAGTGCTCAATTCAGAGGATTGTAGTGGATGGTCTGTCCCCTTGTGTAGAGTCTGTTACTCTGCCATGAAGTCCACAACTAGCTAGTTCCTGCGTTAGCTCTGACGCAGGTATTCACTTAGCTGTACTATAAGTGACAACTGGAGGTAAACAAAGGCTAAATGACGACAAATTTCCATTCCCACAAGGAACACAATTTAGCATATACCACAAAATGGAATTCCCATCATCCTCAGCTGTAGTATTTAGTGCTAATGAACAAACATTAGCATGCAAAAACGCTAAACTACAATGGTGGACAATGGTAGGCCTGAAAAACATTAGGTCTTTACCTGCTAAACACAAGCATGTGAGCATTGTGATCGTGAGTGGGTTCGCAAGCTGAGGTTAGCAGCTTGCTAACTCAAAGTAGCTTTTTTCCTTTTTAGTTTAAACCTGAGCTAAGGGCTCCACATTACACTTTTTTATTGTTTTTGTAAAAATGTGGAAATATAGTTTGTAGAAAAATATAAATCACCCTGCATGGAGGCTGCTGTCTAAAGAATCGACAGGTACCCAACAATGATTGGGACTAAGCAGGTTAGCATGCTAATGTTAGCAATTAGCTCAAAGTAGCTGCATTAAAAACTGAACTGAATCTCCACATTTAACTTTTTAATATTAGTATAGTCTGTAGATAAACATAGATTAATCTGCTCTCACAAGACTCAACCGCCACTCAACACTGCTTGAGACAATTTAACATTGTACGGATGCTGATATGAAACTGCATTGTTTCATATAAATCATATCCCATCCTGAAGACAGCCCATGTAACGACATATGTCATTAATGGAGCGAGCATCCAGAGCAGCACCAAATAAAAGCAGACAGAATTAATTGCACTCTGCCGTAGTGACCTTTTCTGTTTGATAAATCATAAGGCCTGGGAGACTGCCGTAAGTAGAGAGGAAATACGCAGCTTTGAGAAATGATCTCAGATCTCACAATCTAGAGCTGTATCGACCCGGCCAGTTTATAGTTGCAGCACACGCGCGCACACAAACGTCCAAGCATGCATGCAAAATTTGTATTATTCTGCCCTTTCCTGCTGGAAATAGGGCGGCGACATATAGCGCTTTAATGTCTGAGCAGAAGTTAAATTCCTAGCTTATCATTCAGTTAAGAGGCGCATTCCCGTGGTTCTCAATTAAGCTTCAACAGGAAGAGACACACTGGTCTCTGGGCGGTGAATAATGTAGACAGTCATTAGGCTCCTTTCTGGTTCATAATAAAGGGAAACCACATTGCAAGACATCGGCAGGACAGGGACTTCGGAATTTGCGAGCTGTTATGCTGAACAATCAGGAGCTAGACAACTCATAAAACTAATCAGGTAATCATAATTAGGTCACAGATTTAGAGAGGAGCAATTATTTTCAAGGTGAGGCACCAAATAAGAGCGTCAAGTGTGATTTCAAAGTGATTTCATCATGATGAAGCAGTTTGGCTTTGTTATCTATTAAATACTGTACAATATCAGGTCATGAACTCAGCATGAATGTGTGAAGGAGCTCTGTCAAAGACCTTGTTGTTGTACAACAAAAAACACATTAATTACATGTATTAAAAGTTATGATCATCTGTAATCAAACAAGTGCATCTTTACATTGCTGTCGATAAGGGTCAGCAACAATAGGTCAATCGATCTAAGGTATGGAGCACTGCTAATGCTAACCTTGTTTCGTGGATCGTCTAAACAGTGACAGGTGGTCATTTTATTGTGGGCCTCATTTTTGCCTCACTGAGTGCTGCTTACAATCCAAATCCATCCTGGCAATGGCTTTTGATCCAACACGGTTTAATTACAAGGATTTCCGTGAGTCCTCCCATATTCATGAGAACTTAAACACAGATAATGAGCAAACAATCGACAGGAGAGACAAGCTAGTGAGGCCGAAGCAGGAAGATAACGTGTAGATTGTCCTATATACACTGCACGTTAGAGGCTTCTACAGACACTGCACGCTGTCAGGAATAGGAAACATAGCCTGGCACAATGAAGCGGTCAAATAAACCATTATGACAGTGGAGAATTTATTTTGGTGTTGAAATGACAGGGTTAAAGCTCATGTTGTAAACACTAATGGCTGCTGTTCCAAAACTGTAATAAGTGGAGTTGCCATTTCTGCACAGTGTGTAATGGTGCAGGTGAGTAAAATGTCATTATAACCAAAGGAAATAATGGCCAAAACTGTGAAATAGTCGAAACAAAGGAAGGTAAGGACTTACTAACAACTGCCCACCAGGTACTCAGATGACATAAATGCAAAAATGGGACATGGAAACTTAAAGAAATGCCAAAAATAAAATTTAATTGAGAGCATTAAATTGAGAACAATGCATAAAAGATGTTTTATTCAAACAAGGACATAATATCTAATTTAAAAATGTTCCCAGAAAATTGTCTTCCTGCTGTGTTTTTTACTCTTTTAAACCCCGAGGGTTAGACTGGGGAGAGGGAAGATTGGTCATCATTTCTAATGAGTTCATCATCTAGTATATGGTATGAATACGTCTCTAAAGACTTACTGCAATTATCCAAATAAGTCATTCTCATTTCCTCATTCTAAAAATATAATGAGAAAACAAAAAACAAATAAATCCTAAGCTCTCTGAGGTGTGGGCCTGCAGAAAACCAACACTGTGCTCCGTGCATTTCAAGGAGCGAGTAAAGATAGAACAAAGATCAACGAGTAACGGAGCAGCGGAGGACAGCCAGGCTGACCTGAGGTCAAACTGTCAGACATGACACCGCGCTGATCAGAGCATCAGAACGTGTCAGCTTTAATAGGAGCGCGTGAGCACATGTGCTAAAGATGAAGACTGACCAGTGGAGAGCAGACGTCGTGTCACCCTAACAAGACCTGACATGCAAGAGCGATTGGTTCACATGTGGATGGGAATTTTCTTGAGACAGTTAGAGGAGCACTTAAGTTATTCAGCACTGCTTGGAAAAAATTTTACAACCAAGGAATCTATCTCTGCAGCAGCTACAACAAGTGGGTTCAACTCAGTGCAGGAGCCATTAGCTCCAATTATACAAGAGAGGCTGTCGAGGACTGCTGGTTTAACGTTACTGACCACAGTGTCTTCTACGGGCTTAAAAATGTATATATCTGAGTGTATTTTAGCAGATTAAATGTAGCTCTGCATTTAAATGATACACTTTGATCTTGAGCTAACATTAAAGCTGCGCAGAGTTCACTAAGCAATGATACAAATTGAGACCAACAGTGGATTTTTACTTAGAAAGGCGCATAAATGGGTTGTCATTGACTAATTGTCATATGTTTGATCATTCAGTTGTTGTTAGTTGCAGCTGTCACGAGGAGAAATTGAGCGTAACTTAGCATAAAAGCAGAAATGTTCAGGTGGTGAATATTTAGTCAAACTCCTGTCCCACATGCTGACAAACACAGATAAAAGGCAAAGCAACCAAAGCCACAGTTTCTGGCAGAGTATGACAGGATAAAGATATAACATCACCATCGCATCTGTAGCTCACCGCACTGCTGCCTGATAGTCGCACTGGGAGAAATGTATGATCTCTTCTAAAGCGAGGACTTTTCATCTTCCCTTCACCCCAAAAATGTTAAACAAGACTGAGTGTACAGACATGCTAGCAGCTCTGTGAGACTGTACTAAGACACAACTACCCTTTGAGCTCAGTGCTAATGTCAGCATGCTAACATGCTCACAATGATAATGTTTAAAAGCCAGTAAGCTAAGCCAGATTGGTGTAATGTTTACCATCTTATTTAGCATTTTAGCAGGCTACGGTTACATGGATTGTTTTTAGATTTGTAGCTATCTCAAATTAAAATGTGGAAAAACAGATGGTGGTAGATAAAAGTTAGGTTATGATTCATCATGAAGGGGACATGCATCTGCTCACCAAATTTCAGGGCAATCCATCACAAAGTTGTGGAGACATTTCCCTAAAAAGCACACATATCAGCCTCTAGGCTGAGCTATAAGAAAAGTCAAGGAAACATCAAATTATCAAGGATACAAGGAATGTCCTTACCACATTTTATGCCAGTTGATCAAGTAGATCTCGAGATATCTCACAGAGTGCTTTAGCCTGAAGGTGGCATCAGGAGGAAAGTCAGGGGATCAAGGAGTCTGTAGCAGTTATCCTCTTGAAATCACCAAAGTGGTGGACTACAATTGGCTGACATTGCAATCAGGGATGTGTGATCTTTTCCCACAGAGTAATAAACTCATGACAACACGGGTGTTACAGATTACATCGGATATTTCGCAAGATCTGTAGAGATGTAATGCTGCGTCAGGCAGATGATAGACAGCAACCCAGATATACTCTAAGTGCTGCAGAGGGGTTGAATAAGGTAAGACCATTAGAGGCCACAACTATAACTGTAGTATGTGGTCTAAAGTATCCTGAGAGGGTTTACAATTGGACGGCAGCACAAAGAGATCCAGACGATGACACACTCATAAAGTTGCTGCCAACTGACTGTTTGTCCCAATCCATCTTTTGCTGTACGGCACACACACTTTACGTTGATAATTGTAGCGTCTTTGGCCTGACTAAGGATTAATAGCATGCTATTAATAACAAGAACATGTCCATGGGGGGAGGGGTAGGTATTGTAATCGGTGTATGCGGGAACACTGTGAAACAATGGTATTACAATTACTGCAGCAGGCCCAATTGCCATCTCTAAATCCATTCGGCTTGCGTGGCCAAAAACACAAGCTTACACTCAGACAAGTACAAGAAGATTAAGAGAAAGAACACAAATCTGCACTCATGCAAGCTTAGTCATTCATGCTTTCCTTTCTGTGTCGTTTACGCATCTCCTTTCTAACACGCTAACGACATCCCCTCTGCCCTTAGTTACAAATTGTAAATTAAGCAACTGGTCGCTTCTCCTCTCCCCCTCCCTTCCTGCCATGTTAAGGATGAGTTGCCACACGGGGCCACATAGTGATCCGCCCCTCGCAGCAGCTCTGAGAGCAAGGCCCGCAGTGTCGGGTTGTAAATAACCTGCATAAACGTGTCGTGTGAGACAACCCGCAGACACCAGCCCATTTAATGTTAATAGGAAAGCATCGGTTACCAGATTCTAAATAATAGCTTGCAGTCACTGTGGCCAAGGATAGGTACCGCAGGCGCAGGAATTTATGGAGTTAGCAAATTGCTTTTCTATCCCCATTCTTCCCCCATTTGTCCGTTCTGCTGTCTCTCCGCGCAGGATGGGGATGATGGAGAGGTGCGGGGAGATGATGGCACTGTTGCAGCCTGCTTGACTGAGCACAGCTGTCCTATGGCCACGGAGCTCGGGATGATGATGCTCCAAGGTGTACGACAACTATCCGTCCGTCTGGGTCTCTGGAGGGACAGCCACTTGACAGGGTACTGAGATATTTTTATTCCAGGAGGGCCTGGGGTGTTTGGTTGTGGTCGGTGCCACTTTTGTTGGACAGGAATCGTGGATGCACGAGAAACAGCTGCTCTGTGGTCAGCGATGTTAAAAGAGGTTATACAGGGCAGGATATATGGAAAATAGTAGCTCACACCTCCAAAACATGATAGGTGAATTGGGTGCATAGTAGCTGCTGTTATGCAGAGCAGGAGCATAGAGCTGTCATCTGTTAATTAAAGCAATTTTGTTCTGCTTAATTATGTTTTAAAGATTATTATTGTACTGTCATTTTTGAACTCCATTTATAATTGCATTTTTAAACAGTAACTTGATTGTCAAAAGGAAACTTTGCAACGTTTGATATACCTGAGAAATAAAGGACAGGGTGGCCAAGTTTGTTAATGTCAATGAAAGGACAAATCTGGTCCCTGTTTATCTTAAAATCGTCTCTCCAGAGGTTCAACTTTTTACCCTGTTGCATAGATTTACAAGTCTACCCCAAGTGTACCCCAAGTGTACCCTTTGACGTTACTTTAGGTGCAGTCAAAGGTGCAAAAGAGGACACCTCTGACTCAACCTAACCTAAAATATTCAGCAGAGAGAACAGTGAAACACAGATTTTCAAGCTTGGGCAGAAATAAAAACAGGCCACATGTTTATATTCTTATGTTGAAAAGGGTGGATTACTTCCTAGAAAAAAACATTGTAGTTTTTAGCAACCTGAACAAGAAAAAAAAAGTGCATTTGTTGTGGACTATTTTCAGCTGTGGATTTGGAGCTTTAGAGGGTATTTTCAGCATCAGGACAACAAGGGATCAGCTCAGCGTAAACAACAACGTCCATGTTTGTTAAGATGAACGCTCAGGTGGGTGTTCTGAATAATTGTGGACAGCAATGAAGGTCACATGCACGGGGGAATAAGAATATATCAAGATCTGGATACACAGGCACAGTAACCAGATCAGTTCATTCTTGGTTGTGGTCCTTTCATTGGAATTACTGAGAATAAAAGTATTTACAAATATGACTAATTGCCAGCTAAAAAAGATGACCCAATTAAGAAGACATAGATGGATGTGACAGTTAAGAGTGTAATGTGACAAGTTTTTTTTTTTTTAAGATTACTTCCAGATGGATATCCTTCTACTCTTCAGCTGATTACCAGTCAAGCATTAGTGTAAGTCAACCACAAAATATGCAAGCACTTAATTTGGTCTGTCTACCTCCTACTGACACAGACGCTGGCTAACTCATCCAATCTGACATGTTCTCTGCTCTCTGCATGCTTGGTTAGAAATTCAAACATCAATCCAAAGCAAGACCAAATACAGCAGAGAAACTCAGACTAAACCCAATTAACGCTTCATGGGACACAGGCTCAGTGGATTATCAAGCATTTTGTAAGTTGTTTTTCATACTGTGAAGGAGTCAGTAGCAACAAATGGCTTCTTCTGAAGAGAGGAAAATGAGCCTTGATATCTGCAGCTATTTTATGCCGTGTGCAGTCTCCAGTGGGAATACAGTGCCATATTGCTAATTACACTTGTGTAAAGAAAAAGGGGAGCTTAGACAAATGCTGCAAAAAGAAGACATCCTTTAAATACAGGGAAAAGTTGAGTCACAAAAGGTATTTTCTTGTTAATATTCAGTCCAGCACTTGAATGCCATACGAAGAAATCACAGAGGTCTTCATCTGCCCCACTGGAGAGCAAAGTGACATCAATAAGGTCAAAGCTAGGGTCAGCTGTAATTAAATCACTGTGGCAGTTTGACCAGTTTGACTGCATGAGGTCACAACTTGTAAACTCACTTCCCCGCGTGGAGAGAAATTACACACCAGACTAATTATTCATGATCGCAGAGCTTACATTCAACCACAGCATCTGACCCACAAGCACCTTTTCATTGTAAATGAAATATCTTCTCAGTGAAAATATGTAATGTCACTACAGCAGTTGGTAGGTTGCTAATTCTTAACGCTCCGCTAGAGTTACTAAAGACCCGGGGCAGACTTTAACATAGGATGACATTTTCAGATCACTCTCCTGAATATAAAAAAAAAGGGAAAGAAAAACATGCCCTAGACAATCCTTAACACAGCTTGCTCCCCACATACCGGCATAAATAATGCAATCCCAAAATACATGTTTAGGATTCATCAGAGGTGATGAAAACACACCATGAAAGAAGCCAGCTCCCCGCTTTGAAGGACTGCATATTTAGGATTAACCTTTCACACACCCAAAACTGTGAAAAGGCAGAGAAATACAAACGTCTTAACACAATGAATCCAGGGTTAGCTTATTTGTATTCCACTGGATTCAACTGCTGGGCAAGAGGTATTGTAGCTAAAACATTTGTAAAATAGAAATGGGAAAAACATATCAACATATTGAGTGCTTTTGAGAGTGTGAAAAACAGTCGAAGAAAGAAAGCAGAGAAGTCTTAAGATAAATATTGACTGAACAAGTCAATTAGTTAGACCTAACAGCAACAATATGATAACTGTACATACATAAACTTAAACAGCTAAAATATTAAGCTAAAGGGAGCCTAATAGATAAACAGTTGAAATAGTTAGCTAAAAGCAATGATAAAACTACTGAAACGCTGAAGTAATTAATAAACGGTTTAAATGGCAAGCTACACTTAGTAAATAATAAATAGCAAGTTAGCTGAAAGCAGTGAATAAACTGCTGGTTAGCTAAAAGGAATACAGTTAAAGTGGCTAGCTACACATAAAATAAATAGTTAACTAAGAGCTATGAATAAATGGTTGAAATAGCTAGCTCAACGTAGTGGATAAACAGTAAGTTGGCTAAAAGTGATGAATAAACAGTGGTCACAGCTAGCTTAATGTAGTGTATAATCAGTCACTTAGCTAAAAGTAACGTATAAATATATGAAGTAGCCAGCTAAAAGTAGTGGATAAACAGTTAGTTAGCTATAAGTGAAGAATCAACGGTTGAAATGGCTCGCTAAACGTAGTGGATACAGAATTAGTTAGCTTAAACTAATGAATAAACAGTTGAAATAACAAGCTAAATGTAGTGTATAACAGTCTGTTAGCTAAATGTATGTGAAGTATTTGGCTAATAGGTTAGGTGATAGTTTGCTAAAGTAATGGATAGTTGGCTGAAGTAGTTTGATAAGTAGAAGTTCAATTAGGTCACTTAAAGATACAATCTCACAGTTCTCAGTTTCATTCTACTTGGCGGCACCTTATGGTGATAAACGACAATTGTGGGCGCATACATCCCAGATAACCAGACATCTACGCTTGGCTCCGGTTGTAACTCTTGAATTTTCCTCGCTGACGGTCGCTTTGCTTTTTAGACTGTTTTCCTTCATCTGAGCGTCAAATTTGTTTCTTTTTCTTTGGATTTTCACTTATTTTTGAAGTTGTATCTGTAGTCATCGATCTTTTCTTTGTTTGTTCAGCCATAGTAGATTACTGTTTACTGGCAACACTTGCAGAGACCGGAAAAGCAGCCGCTTAGCTCCGCCTACCCTCTCTGGCAGACCAACCACTGCTGGGTGATGGAAAACGCGTCACTAACTGGGCACCGCTTGTGATTTTTCGCACCAGACACCCAGTCTGTAATACTGCAAATGCAAAGGCTTTCATCAGTGGGCCATAGGCTCAATCACCATTGTGTTACCTCATTCAGCGATAGATAGTGACTTAACACACATTTATTTAAATGAAAATATTCTAGATCATTCCTTTAACTAAATGGATAAACAATACCTTAAAGTAAAGAATAAATGATATAGCTTAATGTGGTTGAGATGGGCTAGCACTGTCACTCCATTGGTAGGACAAATGCAAAGTTGACCAAATGAATCAAACATTGATATTTAATCGTAGGAAAAAATACTGTAATCATATCAAATGTTTACACTGTTAAAAGTGTTAAAAGGCATCCAGTAGGAAATTAATATAAAAGGAAAACATGTAGAGAATTAAGGTTGGTGCCTATGAAGAGGTAATTTAGTTCTTCTGACAGGACTGTGTGGGAGTTTAAACAAAAAAACGCTGGGCACCACTAGCTTCACATTATCTGATTCAAGTGACAGTGGCACTGCCATCTTAAGAATAAAAAAGGGACTTTAAAATGAGATGATGCTGTACAATTTAATCTCCGTCCTCCAAAACACAGCTGGAGGCAGTAGTGTTGAAAATGCATAACATAAAACATGACCAGAAGGCATGTAGATGGAGAGATGCTGTGACAATAGAACATCCTCATAATCCTTTTAGCGTCTTTCACTATTGTAGTTCAGTTCTGTGAGGCGCCTTAAGAAAAACAGCCTCCCTTTGCCAAATCTGGATACAAAGACTAACACATAATGTGCAAGCTGCTATGGCCATCACAACATCTTTTAATGATAATTAACCATAATTAAACCCACTATCTGCTGACTTATTAGTCTTATATTTTGCTTTTCTCCTTTGCAGCAGTCTTCAAGATCAAAAGGCGTACAATCCTATCATCACATCAAATTGGATTGCCTGAAGAATATTCAAATGTGCCCCGGTTAGGCTTTTGGTCTCTGGGAGAAACGATCTCTCAGTGTAGGTACAGGAAGATTACTGTCCATGAAAATTACTTGAAGCCAATTTTAAATGAATGCAGATTGATAGCGCTGAGAGGTCCCGCAGAATGACAACAGAAGTCATTTTTCAGAGGAATTGCTCTGAGGCAGGATGTCATTTCATGCCCCTTTTGGGAGTGACATTATTCAGCTCCCTTTTTAAACAAAACAAGCTTCCAGAGACACATATTTTCATCCTGGACTGAGCCATGAACGGCAACAGTTACCGAGCTTTATGATCAAAGATGAAAGAACACAAAACCAGCCTGTTAAGCGACATAAAGAGAATGCTCAAAACTGAGGTGATTACATTTTTATGAATGGAATTCCTGTTTGTATTTGATTAATTTGAGCTGATACATTTATAAATAATTAAAAATGGTGTAACAGTTTGACACAGCTCCATTATTTCAATGGAGCACTATTTCAGTGGAGAAATATATCAACATGAGGATAATCCACATACGTAGGCATTTGAAGTTGTAGAGGGAGAACATTTCTAATATAGGATGCAAACAAACTTTAATTTAGTTGTGTGCTGTAAACTTGTCAATCAGTAGGCCAAGTGCTCGTGCAGGTTCAGCTCTTATGTTTTTTGTGAATGGGTCTACTATGTTTACATTTGGGTTCAGATAAACAAAGCTACTGCTGTCAGGTCCAAAGAGGAGGGATTACTCCTCCCTCGAAATATTTCTCAAAATTATCCCATACTGTCATACTGCGATGCGTCCTGGGGCTTAAGACGCAAACCGTGTAATTGTAACCATAATTACTCGCGACATCCAGAGTTCAAATCTGGCTCAACACCTCAGTCTGCCATCGCACGTCAGTCTCCACCCATACACACTGATGAGGCAGAAAAAGCCCTAAATACGATCCCCTTTTTCTGCAGGGAGCGAGACTTACAGGGAAACTTACAGAGAAAGGTCTGGCAGGCTTTTATTCCCCTCGTTTCATCTCAACAAAAACAAGCGCACACTTTATCAGTAAATTGTACTTCCTTTTGATCCGAAAGAACTGAATGGGGAAGCTGTCTGTGCGTCTTTCTAATTAGCCTGGGAGCTGCACGATGCTCAGAATAACGAAGAGAAAAGAAACGTAAACATTGATTTTTCAAATTTGCAGCCAAAACGTCAACTTGAGCACCTATTTTTCTGCCAGCTCCTCCGGCAAAAAGCACACACACATAACCCAGAGTGTATATAGTTATCCTGAAGCTCATGGGTAAGCCCCATCCATCACACGGATGTCGTCTGGTTGGAGAAAAATCCAGCTGCAAACTGTGACCAGGACGACGCACAGTATCCTAACAGCAGCACCACATCCAACATGCACAAAAGACGATTTAAGAAGCATGAAACACTCACAGCACGTCCCTCTGTGCGCCCTGGATGTGAGGTTAACCGGCTTCTATTACCACGCATCTCATGCAGTAAACACTTTAAAAAGAAACAGCATTGAACAATCTTACCTTTCTCTCCCCGAGGCACGGATTTGGCTCAGGTAGCGCTGACACAGCTCAGTTGAATATGTTGGTGAAGAGGATGGTAAGAGAGCTACTCCCGTGGATGCAGTCGCGACATGAGCTGAAGAAAAGTGAGGAGAGCAGCAGCGCAGAGGAAGATTTGAATCGGCGGAGAGGCGCAGCGCTGTGCCGGCGGAGGAGTCGGTGAGTCTGTGACGCTGACATCAGCGGGCTGCTTTCTTTAAGGTGGTTCCCGCTCACTCACACCGGCGGCACGACACACGGAGAGGGTTTCTTCCGCTGGATTTAAGCATGTGATATTATGATCCGAGAAAGCTAGAGTTGGAGTAAAATGAAACACTGATAGTAAAGTTCCGCGGTGCGTAATGAGAGAAGGAGGAGGGTCTGGAGGTGCAGCTGAGCGGGGACGCATCCAAAAACCTGACAGGAGGAAATTTGGCTCAAGGTTGAGAGAGTAAGTCCTCTGCTCTGTGAGCCTCTTCAGCTTCCGGTAGTGGATTGAAACTTAAATAGTTATGTCCAAATGTATTCCCTTTGGCCAGAGTTTTACGTATTCTAACTATTATTGTGATCAAGACATACTAAAAATCATTAACACTTTGCAATGATTAGGGCCATCTGAGATAATCAAATAGATTGCCCTGAAATGCATCCAAAGAGCAAAAAGTGGTTAAAAAACATGTCGACATGGGGGAGTTCCGGTCCTCAGGGGTGACAACCACTAAACGTCTTCATGAGATCTGTAGGGTGCATCATCTGAACATCAGATGGATCTCAGTTTGCAAACCCTGTTTCTAACATTTCCAGGGATTCATGTTTACAAAATTGATCTCCAACATACACTTGACTGGCCTTAAAGCTCCTGTGAGTTTTTCGATGGTTATGAAACAGACTGAAATTAATTCTGATTACTCTGTATGACCTACAAAAGCAAACCAGACCATAAACAACAAGATTGATTATTTGTATATAGTTATTTGTTAAGGCTGAAACTGCTGGCGGGGGCGGTGTCAGACGAAGCGATTAACTGCACACTGCCTTTGTTTACATTTTCCAGGGCAAAAGTTTAAAGTGACTGATACATATGACTAAAGAAAGCAGGATGATTGTTTGTTAAAAAACACCACTTAAACATGTACAGGACAAAATCAGCAAAGAGATAAGAGGTACGGCTTTGTCCACAGGGGGCGCCAAAATCAACACAAAATGAAAGTCCCTAACAGGAGCTTTAAACTATTTTTTAGAAAAGTAAGAGCACTGCTTGTTTAAGTTAAAATGCTAAACATTTGTTGGATCCAGCTTTTGAAATGTGAATATATGCCCTCAGATTAATCGTCTTTGACCAGAAGAAAACATTTAAAGATGTTGCCCTCAAACATGTCCAACTTTTCTTTTTGTTTTACATTTAACCAAACAAAGTGATCAAATCATCAAAAAACGGTGACATTGTGCTGTTTTATCAAAGTTCCTGTGGAGAAGTCTAAACCTCACTTTTGTGTTGTTTCAAGTATTTCATATGTTCTTCAGTGAGTGTCAACCTGACTGTAATGCATCAGAATACTTATCCATGTACAATTTGATGAGGCAAAATTCAGGTTCACATCAGGGCAACAGACCAAAAATCGTGCACTTAAAAACAGTGATGTACTGCAGTATTATGTTATGAACACACAAAAGTTTGGTTTTATTTGCTTCTAAAGTAAAAGTCTTACACTTGTTTATTTAAAACAATGTGCAAGAAGCAGGTAATGAACATAAAAAGCTGTACAAGAAAACAAACAGAAGCTACAGAAAAATGGGTTTCAATGGAGGAGCTGGTTCAAGGTTGGAGTGTTGACATTAAACAAGGGATGACTGATTTCTATTGCAAAAAAAAAAAAGGAACTTAACGTAAAGGAATGTATCATGTCAATATAAGATTTTGTGCATATTTCTCACCAACCTGACAGGTCAAAGTTTGTTTCAATGACCCTCCTTCAGTTTTTCTTTCCTTTTTTTGCAATAAAAATACAATCCTCCCTGTTTAACGTGTTCACTCAGCTTAACCCTACTACTGACACTGCTTGGGCCGCCAGGGTATTCTGCTCTATTAGTCCTGAATGGCCAATACTATAAGTAAGAAGTCATTATAAACACATGAAAATCTTTGTACATAAAAAGACGCTCTTGCATGTTGCTCGCTTGAAAGAGAAAAGAAGATGAAATATGTACAAGTCTTTAAAAAATAGGCAGGATGCAAGTGGTTGTTTTTCCTTCACACTGAGTCGAGCCTCTACCTCTGCTGCGTGGACACACCGTCGCCCCGGCTGTTGACCTAGCCGTCGCCTAATGTCTGCTGCCGACTGATGTTTCCCTGAAAAAACTGTTTAAGGCCGTCGTAGCCCTGAGTGATCAAATACTCCAGGTACCAGCTCCACGGTTTGGAGAGCTGAAACACACACAGAAACACATCTAAGACATCTAAAGCCTTACATGATCAAAGCGGGCTCTCGTGATCTCTGAAGTATGACTGATGTGCATCAAACTACATGTGAAGTCTATTAGAAATGCAGGAATGAAAAAGAGACACGTCATACCTTTATGGAATTGAGGTCCACGTCCTTCCTCCCTGGCCAACACTGATAAAGAGACAACATTAATATTCATTGTCAGCCCACCGTGTTAAATCTCACAAGATCACGGCTGGATGTTGCAGTTGGACCAAACCAAGAAGAGGTGCGTGTATTATTAAACATGATGAAAGCCACATCTCATGCAGCGCCCATTAATACTTGAGTGTCCTTCTGTATTAATGTATCTTCTTTGAAAGATACATTAATACTACATTTGTCTTCAAGTCTCATCTGAAAGTCTATTAACTAAACTGTAAAGACTGGCGGCATGCTGATCCATCACCGGGATTTAATAGATTAAAAATTAGCAAAAGTGTTGGAGCAGATTTTGTGTGAAGGGACAGATATGTGGTCTGCAGGAAGTAGCATCCTACCCAAATACAGTGTTGAAGGAATGAGTCCTAAAAACCAGAAATGAGTTTGCGTCTTTGCAATGGGTTATTTGTAATTTGTAATTTGTATACAAGAAATAAGTGCTAAAAAACGGCAGTTGTTACAAATCGGATAAAGAAGACCTGTGGTGGTGACATCAAAGTCATGTGACCATGATTGAGTTTGTAATGTTAGCTTTTTGTGTCTTATAATTGCATTAGGACTTAAAATTGGTTTTCATTTGTGAAGTTGATCAAACTAAAGAAGCATCGATATTTGAAAGAATACATTGCCCTTCGCACTTAAATTTTTTTCCATCTAATAAGTGGGCTGCTTCCTATATACCGGTGCGACCAATATAATAGTATAAAAAGCAGAGAGGTATGTTATTATGTTACGGTATTTTACCCAGACGGTGGCGCTATAATCCAGCTAAAGTTGTTAAGTGGTGTCGCCACATCTCCGCACTGAACTGTTTCCGGGTCCAGGCAGCTACGACGTCTCCTATTTACAAGATGCCGCAGTGCTGTTTTGTGTTTTCCCCACTGTTTTAAGCTACGAAAAATATGTATATATATGTGGAGTTGCTGAGATATTGCATTCAGGAGAATGGGACTGGAATCATTGCCAGAAAAGTGTTTTTCAGGACTTAATGATTTCACATCTGACCTTTGACCTTTTAGGGAGTAAATGCAAAGATATTCCCCTGTTAGACCTTCAGATCCATTTCTAAAATCGATGTTAGAGCCACATTTGAAGATATTCCCTCCAGGTGTTCATGAGATGATGTAACATATGCAAGTTAGGATGTACAAACAGAGAGATGGACATCCTGGAAACCCCACCCTTTAAGGCCCAATACATAATCCATGCAGCACTCTATTCCTTTGTAAAACATGGCCCACACTCACCTTCTGGTGAAAGTCGATGGCGTAGCTCATGAAGGCCGGGTGGTGGATGAAGTCGAAGCTGGTCCAGTATTGTGGTACGTTGCTCTTCAGTAGCAGCTCCTCACTCAGCTGAACGCCCATCTCTGGATAAAACATTTTGGAGTTCCAGAGGCAGTTCGCCATCATGACGCCGTAGTGGTTAAACTCACGGAACGTCTGACGGCTGATGTGAAAGGCCTGCTGGAAAACGGGAATCAGAAATCAAAATTAGAAGAGAAGAGAGGGAAAGAAGTCCAACTAAACGGCTCATCATATTAAGAGTTTTATACCTGTGTGGTTGTGCTGATTAATTTGAATGCCATTTACCAAGTCCATCTTTATAATAAAAAGTGGCACTGACATTTCCCGGGGATTGGCACAGGCTGCCTGACATGTTCTTTTTTTAAATCACAGAACCTCAGCGGCAGATGTATTAAAATCAACAGCCTTTCTAGTCCTCATCTGAGGGTGGATTAAAGGTCATTTGTAGGTGGATGCTTTTGAATTCCTAAACACCTCGATGCAAAATTTATGAAAACTTCCACAGTGAATCAAAATAAACAAACGGCCAAGAAATGCATTCAAATCCTCCGTTCGAGATAACTTTTAAATTAGCTCTTCAAACAAATCACTGCTGATAAAAACATCATTCCCTCCACATTGTTTGTCAAGCACTCGGTGCACTGGACCAAATTACATAATAAGAGTATCACTGCAATGCAAATTACAGAATGCTTTGTTTTCAGACTTCTACAGCAAGCAAGAAGTGGTTTGTTTTTACCTCTGTGGCTTTTTCCTGACTCTTGGCTGATGTCAGGTTCACCTTGTACCTGAATCAGAAAGAGAAACAGAGAAAGACAAGTGACCTCTGTGAGCGTGAATTCCTGTTAAATAGTTCTGGATGCTCTGTCAAAAAATATAAAGCAATTATGTTTTAATTTCCTTTTGCCGTGCCGTTTTTACAGCTCAGCTTTGGTCAAATTATTCAAGTACCCTGGGGTGTCGTCAATTAGCCGACACTGTGAGGATTTGTGTTATTAAAGGCGGGTGTTATAAATGAAGCTTGATTTCTACATTAAAAAGGAGAATAGGGATTAAGTGTATTGCCCCGTAGCCTCTCGTGATCATAAATCAAACACGAACACATGATACAATGAAGCCATTTAATTGCAGTACTCTTTAGTCATCAAATATGCATAAACACACGACACTCTACATTAATGGTGTTGCTACCGTTTGCATGGTTGTGGCACAGAGATAAGGAGTCCTCACCTGTACATGATGTAGGCCAGTCTGTCCACGCTAACGGGGTCAGTGGCAAACAGGGCTGGGTAAAAGACACCAGGTGGAGGCATCAACACGAGGGGGAGGCCGTACTTCAGAAACGTGTCACACGCCTGGAGGAGGAGGAGAGGAATATCTTGTGAACAACCTCAGAGGGTAAAAAATGAAACTTCCTGCTGCAACATCCTTATCTATGTTGTGCTTATGTTTGTATTTATGCAGTTTTCTTGGTTAAAATACAACTGGGAGCTGCCCACGCTCCTGAAACCATGTGTGCTGCACCCTCTTATTGTAACATGCTTCAATCAGACATAAAGTGTTATTTCTGAATGCTTTTGAAACCTCCCTCTCTTTGAATTGGAGTCACACAGACAGCGTGTTTCTAAAGTGTTATATAGTTTAAGTTTTGATATGAGGAATTACTGTGATAATTGTCACCTTTCATTAATGTATTTTAAAGAATTCTGAATCTACGGAGCATCTCTTTATAGTCACTCTCATATAAACTGCTGTTATTTGATCAGTTTTGCATTGTCCTCCCCATGTTTTTGTGATCCTAATTATTCTCTAAATGTATTCTCATTTTGAAGTTATTTTGTTTTGCAACACTTCTCTATGCTGTTGATTTGCTGCTGCTGACCTGACCAGGAACCCCTCAAAATAGGATTTGTATCTTAGAAATGGTAAAAGATAAAAAGGGTAAACAGTGCTCCACTTTGAATCATACTAATCTGTCTGCAATGTCTTTGTTGTCCAACCAAAAATGTCCAGTACTTATGGAGGTTTTACTCTTCTGTCTCAATTAAACAAACAGTAATACTAAAAACTATGAACATTTTTCAATGCAAATGTTTAACAGCTTGAAAAAAAAAGATATCTCAAATTTCACTGAGAAGTTCAATGTCAGAAAAAGTTTCCACATGAGACTCTCTTGCATGTTCGGACACTTGTGGCTTCCAAATATTTAAGGTGAGCACCAACATCACCAACATTGTTCTGCACAGGTCAGACATGCAAGTAACAGATCCAAAGCAGATTTAATCTAGGGCTGTAACGGTAACCGCATGACTGCGGTTATGTGACGCCAACGCCAACAACAACAACAACAACAACAACAACTAGCCCGTCACCACCACGGATTTCATTTCAACAATTAAGTATACGAACTTAGTGGTGGTTAATAAACTCGTGTTTACACCGCTCATGCTGTGTTTACTCATGCTGATAATGCTTAACCGTCTAGGAGACGCACTGTATTGAAACAAACAAAACATACTCGAGCAGCAGCTGGGGCGACGGTTAACCGCTTAACCGCAAGGGGCGTTAGTGTTTCACTGTGGTTAGTTAGCCCTAATTTAAGCCACTTTCCCACTGGTCAAAAAACCTGCTAACACTCGGCTTTTTAGCTTAGAGGGAAAGGTTTCAATTGTCATTCAGACCCGGGTCAAATGACTCTGCAGCAGACACGGGTAATTATCGCCTCGCCCCCTTTCCGGTGCGATGCTATGACGGGCATTGAAGTTCTGGCTGCTGTCGCTTAAATACAGAAGAACAACATACAAAGGTGAATTTGTCCTTTTTTTCGTGCAAGATGCAGCAACACTGGCAAGACATTGAGGTGAGAGGGCTTCCTTTGATCCGAGGGGAAGAAGAAATAAGGCGACAGGAAATCAGATGGTGACACAGCAGAAAAGAGACAGAAAAGTATATTCCACTGGCAATTGAAAAAAAGAGCATTTATTAGCGGGTATACTCAGGTCTGGAAAACCCTCGTCAACGCACTCATTTTGGTGGGAAAGGGTTATTAATCATCAGCTCCATTACCGTCTCATAGAAGTCCAGGATGAAGCTGAGGAGGAGAGAGTGGCAGCCTTCAAGCTGAAGGCCCACAGACGCCAGCCGACCCACGAAGAGGATCAGCTCCATCACCGAGTCCTTGAACCCTGACAGAGTCATGTTTCTGTGACGGAGGGCAGAGCAGACAGTCAGACACACTTTAACCAGAACACCAGGAGAGAGGCTGAGGGAAAGATGGAACACCAGACAGCTGTTTGGCTCTTTAAAATGAGGAAAGCTCCTAATGCAGGCATGAGGCAGGTCGTTACAATACAAAGGACAAACACTGAATCAGAGCTGGGAAAGTGTTCACAAATACATAATCAATGGTTTCTATCTCGGTGCTGTTCTAAAGATAAATACCAGAGGTGATTTTACAAATGGCAAAGAATAAAAATGGATCTCTCCACTTATTGGATTATTTATTGTGAGACTGCATGTGAGGACTCCACGCTGATGAATCCCAGGTATTAAAACATAATCGACACTAACTCCGCCCTTCTATTGGGAAGCTGGAAACCCATTTAGCCGGATAATAGGGCTGTTTCTGTCTCCCAATAAATTTCAATTTAAAGGATTTGATAAATAAATGGGCACAAAACTACAAGGGGAAACATGTCGATACACGTTCTGCCTTAGCCGTTTGCAAATGGATGAATCAGGGCTTAAATTCAATGGGAAAAGTTGCTCTGCGAGTCCAAAACGTTGTCTCAAAACACATTAAGACATTAATTCAAATTAATAGATGCATTAAGTCTCATATTTGTAACACGATTTGGCAAATCAACAGGGACACCTATAAAGGTTAGTCACTTTTCATTACACTATCCCACAGGGAATAAAACGGAGGCAACATCTGAACACGTTTATTAAATCTGTAACAACTGATTAGAGTCGAGGAGGCATTTATGCGACCGAAAGTAAAAGCCAAAAGAGCAATGACCCTTGTAAGCTCGAGTAAATCCACAAAGTGATTCAGGTCTATTGCTTGTTTATGCTCAGGGCGTAAACAAGGAGCAGCGAGGAGATGCGAGACTCACATGGAGGTGTGGCTGTTGAGGCTGATGTCCAGGTCGTCCTCCAGAGCGTACACAGAGTGCCAGGTCAGCCACTTTAACAGCATGTTGTTCAGACACTCCATAAGTCCACACTGCACACACAGAGGAAAAAGCGCACAGTAATTTAAACAGTAAGCTAATACAGGACCCATAATGAGTGCTTCATAAAAAGACAAACACTATTTATCTTCTCTATTAGCCTATTACAGGAGGTTTTTTTAATTAAAGCACAGCAGAAGCAGCGAGCTCGTTCTGCTTGTGCCGCAGTGAGGAAATCCTACCTTGAAAAACAGCGAGGATGAGAAGAAGAGCTGCATGAGAGGCTCAAAGAGAAGCCGTCCTATTTCTGAAGTGGAGGAGACAGAAGGTTAAAGCATTTCCAGTTTTACTGTTCAATGCACCAGGATGCAAATCTTTGGGTGTATATGGCAGGTTGCGTTTTTCTCTAAATGTAGAGCAAAGTTGTGCAGGATAACAGTTGTGTGTTTGCCAGAGATTTCACTAAGAAAAGAACATTAAATACGGAGGCAATCAGAACTCACGGGAGCTGGGGACGACGGGGATGTTGCTCAGCAGGCCGAGGATTTGCGGGCAGAGGAGGGAGCCGTCCCAAACAGTGAGAAATTTGTAGAGAAAAGCCTCGGAACTGGAAAAGCCCTCCTGGTGGAGAAATGTGTCAAGTTTAAAACACTGTGAAATCCACGCTCAATTTAGGTTTGTCAGCCAAGCATGTGGGTGGAAGTTAATGAATACAGGAAATGTTGAATGACAGGTGTGAGGTTGCAAATGATCAGGCCCTGAGGCGACATCCACACTAACAGTTACTCATTATTAAAGTGATTTAAAACAACAATGTCCCGCTTTGGCACCCTGTTAGAAATAATCAGTCCATTATAAACACACTGAAAAACGCATCTCCTGAACATTCCATATACTGAGCATCCACATGGGATGACATTGCCTACTGTGTATATGAGAATTAGGATTATGCACAAGAAGCAAAACACACCAGTTAACACACCACATGTCTTGACTGATAGGACCAAATCAGGAACAGAACGCAGATGTTTGTGACAGGGTTGTCATAAGTCTGCTTGGGGCCAATGACTGTATATAAAGATGGACAATGCGTCTGGATCTACTCTCATTGTACAAAATTGAAGCTAAAATACCCCCGAGGCGGGCACTTCCATCTTGCGCCGGTGACGTGTTTTGAAGCCAGAGGCTGTGCAGTAGAGATCGGAGGGTGAAGCCGCCCTAGCCACCAAACACACACTTAACTTATAGAAATAAAACCAGCAAAGATGCTGCACATATTTAACAGCAGAACAGCTTCTTTCTGTGTGTTGGTCTGGAACAAACGTTCACAGATACGGAAACTTTAATGACTGTAGTGATTGTTTCAGTTAAGTTTCCTCTCGCCATTCAACTTCTACTCTGCTAGGCTGGAACAGATTGGGTGCAAGAGCCGGTTTAGCAACAGAGCTGTCAATCATCCTTTTTACAGCATCAAATAATTAAAGGGGACATATTTTAGCTATGCAATCAATTTTCTATTATTCTAATGTGTTTTTGATTCACGCTGGTAATATTTGTTTCATTTTAAAAATTGTAAACATATTTTAATTTAATTTTTCGGAGCCTCTCCTTCTTCCCGAAATGAACAAGCCGTTTCGCCATTCAAAGATTAGACTTTAGCCACGATTGGCTGACAGTATTTGGAGTGACCGCATAGCTGTAGAAAACATGGCCGCTCTAGGATCGGTTAATCAGTCTTATATGTACGAGCCAGAATCAACAGGAGGTATCGGAATGGTAAGTTGAAATCTTGACAACGACTTAACTACAAGCTGGTGCAAAAAGGCAGACTGAGGTGAATGACGGTGAATGACGATTGGTCGATTTCAGCGAAAGCAAGGCTCTACGTAGAAACCTGCAGCTGTTCTGAACGGCCCATCTGAATGGCCCATAAAAAATGTCATTCTGGAAAAACATGGAATTATGCAGTTTTCACTTTTTCACTGTGAACAATAAACACCCAAAAATGTGAAACCCAAAATGTGAGAATATACATTTAAAGATATGGCCTCTTTAAAACTTAACGTAAAGCAGCCTGACAATAACTTACTATAATGACAGAAACCATGTTTGACAAAAGTGTATTTGACGTGTGTTTTGATTTTATAGTTTGACTCCTGTCCCATCTGTTAGCATGGAGGAGGCGGGCTTTATGATGTATACTGCAACCAGTCAGCAGAGGGTGCTCGAAATGTTTTGGCTTCACATGTCGTCCATCTTTTTATACAGTCAATAGCTGTGTCCCAATCCACTGGCTGCAGCCTTTGAAGGAGGCGGTCCACGGAGGATGCTCCATTCAGAGCCTGCGTAGACCGTTAAAGCTGAACTGAAATGAGACGGTCTGGTCTACCCTTGTGTCACAAAACGCCACTCCTGTCACCTAGCAACAGGTAGCTAGCGGGCTAACTAGCTAGCATAACAAATGTTATGTAAGTTAACCTATTATTTTAAAGATAACTTGTTTCAATGGCCTTTTCGTTTTCTTAAACATTTGTATCTCTAGCGATTGAGTTGAAACCAAAAAAGCATAAAAGTCCGCCATTTTGCTTGAATTGGCGCACAATGCATCCCAGGAAAAGGAGGACGCATTTGTTGGCCGCATCTGAAGGAGCCTTCGACGCGCCGCTGTAAAACAGTGACAGCAGCCTTTCCAGAAGTCTCCATTTTAAGTGCAGTGCAGTGCAATGCAGTGTGGATGCTAGGCGTGTATGTGTTTTTTAAAACCAGAACATATTAGAGAGGATGTAGCCTTAAATGTGACGCTCACCTGGAGAAAATGCTGCGTAGACAGCAACTTGCTCAAAAACTGCAGAGCTTCTTCTGAATTCTGGGAGCCTCCTCCATCGCCACAGAACAAAAACTCTAAACAGAAATAAAAAAAAGAAGGTATTTAAGTGAGTGAAAAGGCTGAGGGACTACAAAGAAAAGATTTCCAATTTGCTGCATCATTCAAAAGAGATCCCCGCCCCCAGTCTCTTACAAACCCGACTCTCAAAGAACCCCTTTGATATGCCAGCTAGTTGATGTTGTCAGGTTCAAGTCAAGGTCAGGTCTGCTTTAGATGAGTCTTCCTCAGAGAAGATGTCACAGCTGTTTGCTAGTTTCTTCTTCCCCTCTTACCTTCGTGGAGAGCGTAGCCGAGCCAGAAGTTGAGGCGTAGGAGGGCGGACTCATCCTGTACACAGTCCAGGTACTGCAGAGCCAGACTGGAGCCCAGCAATGAGCCCATCTGAGCGGGCAGCTGGTGGAGGTAAAATGAAGGAAACACAAGCAAGAAAGTATGACTGAGAGGCTAAAAGGAGAAGTACAGAGATGAAAAACAAAACTCTTGTGCAACACACAGAAAGCTGCGTGATAAGCTCCTTGAAATCAGTTCCTGATCAATCTATAAACCTGCTAAGGGATAAACTGATGCTCCTGTCCTTGTTTTCAGTGAGTGGGCCAGCAATCTGCTACTGGGCTAATTCTTCAGTATCCATTGATCCCCCTAATGCGGCACTGGGACACTTCCTCCACCACACTGGACACTTTAAGCAGTCCCTCACTGTGTATGAACAGCTGCCTCCCAATATGGGGACTTTGTCAGTATAATAAATAAATGAGAATGAGCAGAAGACAGACTGTGAATTGACACAGCTCACTTCTTCCATAATTATGGAGGAACTGTATCATTAGACCGAGAAAGCGCCATTCAGCTTTTGACAACTCGAGTGCAGTGCAATGAGGGAAATAATCAGTGATCGCTTTGTCAATGCCTTTTGCTGAATAGTTTTACGAGTGTGATTGACTGTACTCATCTGTCTTTTCTAGGACCCGACAAAGTGGAGCTTTCCCGGCAATAAACACACGTGGTGATGCCGCCGCCGTCCAAAAGCCTTATTGCCCACGTTGGCTTTGTGGGCGGTGAAAGGGGTGAATTTATGTAGCATGACCCATAAAAGTCTGCCAGCCGTTTAAAATGACTTATATTAGTTTATCAGGACACTGAATCTGCGGGACAAATAGACATTTATGGAGAGAGGCCTCTGTATATGGAAGTTTGTCATCACTCAGATACATCTCATCTCCAGTCCTCCGCATTCATTACTCATCAATGATGTATAAACCCATGACAATGTCGGGAATAAAAGAGCAATAGCCTGTCTGAAAAACAAACGATAAGCACTGTGCCCATGAAGCTGGTTTATGCTCTAATCTAATAAACCAATCATTGCCTCGGGCCACCTGTGCTGTGGTATCTGTCAGAGGCAGAGTTATAACAGTGACACAGCACCACCAAGTGGCTGTGAGGACACATCACAATGTAAACAGGTAGAGTAAACGCATTCCTAATGGAATACATTACATTACAGCTGCTTGATTTACACATTCAGTAGTAAACTGATATTCTATCTGTTCCTAGTATGGGTGTGTTTTGGCTGCTGGACTAACAGCTGAACTGAAGCTGAGGTAGACGTTTCCAAAAAGGTGAAAACAACTGAAAATAAGAGTGACAGTAAATACCCCTGAGTCAGCAGCATGCCACAGATGAAGAACTCGGGTTTGTCACGGGATGAATTACCTCGATACGGTGCATATTTTCCAGCAGCTGAGCAAAGGAGTGGAGCTGCACGAGGGGGACCAGCTTTATGCTGGAGGATGCCTCGGTCTGAGCCTGTTTATTGACGACAGAATTCAAAGCCGGCAGCTCCAGGTGGCAGTGCTTCTGAGAAACAAAGCACAGTAAACAAGGAAATAAATAAGGACAATCATGGGCGAGCATTAATAACATTAAACATTAGACAAAGGCATAAACTACATATATTGCACTGCCTATAAAAAAACATTTATAAAGCACGTTTCTTAACCTAGGTTACAAAGTGCTTTACAACAAGAACCAGATAGCATAATAGAAAAACAAGAATAGTAGTAATCAAAAAAAATTCAAGGAAATCAAAAATATCAAACAGTGGGGAGATGTACTCCAAAAAGTACCATAAAATCTATAAGACGCAGCCCGTTTGTGGGGGTGTCCCACATGGAAAAAGGTTTTCTATAGGTATTTATTAATAAAACATGTATACAAATTATATCAACACTATTTCAATTTATTTTCATTTAAAACACACACAATTTATAGCCTACCATCTGTTTTCATCATGTTGAGTTTGCAATCCTGCTAGCTACCGTACGTGAACATTGATTATTGTGAGGGGGGCGGTTGCACTGGCGGTCATGACAGCGCTTGTCTGTGACGAAGCGCTACCTAGCTTATAGCGCCATCATCTGGGTAAAATACCCTAACACAATAAAATACCTCTATAATTTTATACTGGTACATTGTTCGCACCGGTATGAAGGACGCAACCCATGTTTTAGATGAAAAATGTATTAAAGGGGCAAGGGAGAGAAAAAAAGATTGATTCAGATTTTCCGACAAAGTTTATGAATCAAGATCTGGTGAAAAAATTGACTTGCCAGGATAATCTTTCAAATTTTCTACTTTTTTTTTAATCTACAGAAAGTTTTGTTGGATTGTTTTGGTAGCAAGCTAGAATCACAAACACAGGAGAGAAAACCATTAAGATTAGACTTTTAAAAAAATGATTAACAGAATTTCTTTCTCTAACTTGCCTCTCAGGGCTTCAGTAGAGAGCAAAGTCATGATAACAGTTTTACCCCTGAAGATAACCCGACAGAGCTTTCAGGTTCATGCCAGGGTGGTGTGGGGATAATGAAATCCTGTAAACGAATTGGCAAGCAGCAGCAGTATCTGTAGTGTAACTGCAGGGGTTGCAAACACAGTTAGCAGTGCATCCGATAGCTTAAAGAGACATCCATACCCTTTTCCTGGAGTTGGCTTTTTCTTTAACAGTGAAGGCCGGACTGACGCTGGAGGCAACCTGGGACCCGTTCCTCTTCTGGACGCCAATCAACACTGATTTCCAGGGGGCGTTGTGGTTCCTAAACCCGCTCTGTAAGAAGAAACGAGACAATTTCATAGGTGATTTAGAGATCATAGGGTATTACAGCAGAATGAAGATTAACTGCACATTCATGTACAAACCTTCATTCGTGATGGAATGGAGAGCGTCACCAGTTCAGGGCAAAACACTTTGTAAAGAGACAGAAGGTGCAGGAGGAACGGCTGCCTTCCCTGAGGACACACAATCAAATATCAGCATACTCAATATGAAATCTCCATTTTTGATTGATGTTTTTTAATAAAGGAGACTAAAACGATAACCAATGACATTAGAAGGGTAGCAGTTAATGGAAAAATGCACAGTGTAAAAAAACATCTTGCAGTTTTTCATTGAATAGATGTTCAAAGTGAGGAGGGAAATGCTGTAGGGGCTTTGATAAATGTCTCTAAAGGGCATCAAATCAACAAGATGTTTACCAGTTTAGACTGTAGCTCCAGTAGCTTCCTGACTCTGAAGACTCGCACTACGAAAAGGGAAAAACAAAAGCAGTCAATAATGCTTGCAGAAGCTTTGAGAATACTACAAAGAAGAAATACAAGAGGAAAGGGGGATTGTAGTACAAATATGGATAATATTTCAGGTGTGAAAATGTTTGACTTACCGCTTTCCTTTCTGGTCAAAAGGTACAGCAGATGGCAGATGAAAGGACACTGAAAAAGTGTGACAAAAAATAATAGCTTCACATCCAAGCAGTTGTTCAGCGGACCAAATTCCACATTACAGTGTTGTAGTCTTTTCATTACATTAGAAAAATAGACAATCATTCAAAGGTTGAATAAAACAAACATGCAAGGACTGAAGAGAAGGAATGGAACCTGTTTTATTATGCACTATAATTGAGCAATGTCGATGACTCTACTAAAAAAATGCAGGATATACATGTAAACATGTAGTTTTAGACATAAGCAGGCTTCTAGATTTAGCTGCAGAGTTAATGTGGTTAATCTGCTTCCCAAAACAAGCTCCTGGTGATAAGGCATTGAGCACGTTTATAGATTAGCCAGTATCTGTCTTTGAAGTCAGGAAGCTGTTAACCTGCATTCATCACACAAAGTCTGTGTGGGTCCTGTTGTCAGATAGTCAGCTTGGCTGGGTATGAATGTATTATCGGCTGGTGCCTTGTGACAATCTGATATGATCTATCCTTGTGTTACAGCTCTGTGATGCATAGCTTATATTATGTCGGGGAAATAACTATTTTATTGACCAGTAACTGCATCTTTCAACAGTTTCATCAAGATTTACTTTGTTAAATTGATCGTTTGAGTGAGCACGAGTAAATAAAATGTCTATAATAAACATTGCTTGGCTGAGTTTTGCTGCTTTGTGCTGCTTGCTTGCATGGCTTTATGCACTGAATAGAGGATATACTAGTTGCTTTATTATTGTTCTTATGTTCTTCTTACTTCCTGTTGCTCTTCACGGCTTATGCACAGACTTGCTAATGCTCTTTTTGTTGACAATGCTATCTTTATGGCATCTTCAAAACTAGCACATTTACAAAAATGATTTTTAATGAGCATTGTCCTCTTAATAAATAAATAAAAGCAAAATGAAATGTAATGACCAAGGCACCTTAATCGTACACAGTGAGACATTTATCATTTCTATCTTCTATTAAAAATTCGCTTTGGCTCATTTACATGACAAATAGGCTAAGTCTAAATGTGTTGCTCACAAACACACAGAAATGATTAATTTACAAAAGTGACACGTACCAGATTTTCATCTGTGACGAAGCTGAAGATGAAGCCGTAGACTGCGCGAAGTTGGTCCTTTGCATCAATCATGTCAAATACTGTCAACACCCACTTTATGAACAGAACCTTTACATGCAGGGAAACACAAAAATGATTAACAACATGACAATCTTACCAATGACACATACAGAATATAAAGCAGGTAAACCAACATGCACATGTGAAATTCTTTATCACTATAATTACATGTCTCTTTCAAACAATAAACATATTCATGAACAGTAAACAGATGAAAGAAATAGGACAAATAAAATATTTATTCTCTGTCTGCAAATGCTACAGAAACAAATAACGACTAAGAGCACAAATTCTAAGTGCAATAAATAATTTGCACTTACTTGTGTGCTGATAGGTATTTTGCCAACACCCAGCCAAATCACAGCTCGAACAACAGCCTCTTGTGGCACAGAGGTGGCAGGAATCAGACATTTTAGCACCCTGGCACATAGAGTCGTCCCTACACAAAGAGATGCACAGAAACAAAATAAGTTACAGGATGCAAATTTTATTACTTTAAAAAAAAAAAGGCACTTTCTACTTTGAACATGTGCTAATAAACTTTTCAAAAAGGAAGAAACAGATTCACACCACACTCATAAAACATATAGCCGACTACATAAGCAATATTTGGCTCCAGCATTGCACAACTACCAGATGGTATCACATTTTGGACAGCATAGTTGCTCAGTGGTTAAAGCTGCCACCCAACAGTGAAAGGCAGCTTGTATCTGTCTGTGCTGAGTTTGCTCAATGTCTGCTTGCTGTGTGTGATGTCACTTGTGACCCTGTTTAGAGGATGGATGGATGGCCCATATTACAGGTTTTACAGGACTTCCTTCTGCTAGAAAATCCATAATTAATACCCAGTGCGCAGTTGCTGCTGCAATCTTACCCATGCGGAGGCTCATGGCAAACTCCAGCATAATAGAGACTGCCTCTGGGGTGAGTCCTCTATTGTAGGCCACCTTCTCCACCAGCACCAGGTGCTTTTCCACCTCATCGTTCCCGGTCACAGGAGTACCTGCTTCAACTACAGAGGAGAGAGGCGTTGTTAGAAGTAAAAACAACACAGATTCTTCAGCTAAAGTTGATGTTGTGTGACTTGACAACAGATGGAACACAAGTAACAGTATCAGGCACTGCACAAAACTGTATGCTAGAATGCACTTTATTATTCTATCCAGAACTACAGTATATATGCTTACTCACCAGCACATGAAAACTACTAACTTTTACAATATAGCGCTGTGTAAAATCATTCATATAATATCAGAATCTGGGTTTATTGCCAAGTAGGTTTACATAAACAAGGAATTGGTTTTGGTGCAGAACAACAACAGAACTAGAATAAAAAAGTGTTTAAAGTGTTTTTATTAGATTTTCAATTTGTAAGGACATGGGTGTGCAATCTTAAAGTGGGCTGGTAAACTATATTAATGCATGTTTTCTGGGTACATGCGACAGTATTTCAGGATAATAACAAAAAGGTGGTACGATCACTTCTATAAAAGAAAACAGCAGTGCACAAATTCCTGAGAGACGAAATATGACAGCAACCTTGATATAAACTAATATTTATTTAACGTATTGATGTAACGTTATGACCTGTATTCAAATACACATAAGTAGCATGGCAAGTCTAACAACTAAATTAACTATCAACAGTTCAGTCAGTTGATTTAGTAGAAATGACCTAACACATACAAGGAAAATATGACGTCACAAACCCACTGGTTGGGCCCCCAGTATCGAGCATTTAATAGCGGTGTTTGCAAGTAAGAGTAGGCTACTGACTGAACTTTAAGGTTAGCTTTGTTTGTGACTATCCCATCTACTGAGTTAAGAGTCAGTAAGTAACTGAGCAACACTAGCTATCATCGTTACCTTTAGCTACGCCCCAAATCAAACAACTTAAAACTTAGCTGCCGTTATACGCTTCTTGTAGACTTATTCTGTTGTTCGACAGAATGTTTTTCCTTTCGCTTACGTTAAGGAATAGCGCCAACGTAATTCCCGGACCCCTAGCTAGTACCGTTGGTAACAGAAATGCCACCATCTGCTATCGACGTATTTTAGTCTGGGTCTTACCGTCTGTGAAGTATTTAAGGGCCAGAACAAACGGGTCCTCCGCCTCGTTTTTCCTTTTCTCCTTTTCCGCGACTCTCAGACTCCTGTTACTGCTCCGGCTGGACACCGTTTGGTCGTTTAGAGACGATGTTTCTGGATCCGACGGCCCCGACAAGTTTAGCTTTGCTGCCATATCTACATTGCTAAAACTTAAAAACACACTACCCTACTCGTCTGTCTTCAGCCATTCAAACAAAACTCAAATCCTCCGCGCGACCGTTTGCTCTGCGCCTGCGCAGTATAGTCCATCCGCTCTCTTGCTTCGAGGGAAATGTAGTCCTTGTCCCGTCAACCGCCGAAAAGTCAACTGTCACCAGTACTACAATGGTGGTGGAGTTGCCCAGGGTGCAGTTTGGTGCATCAGGAGAAGAAAGTACGCCAAGCAACTTCGTAAGCTCGTAAGTAATGCTGCTACACTCTAAAAAACGAAAATAAATGCACTAGAACACAAGAACTTCCGTAGTACTGGTCAAATAAGAGTTTAACCCATTGATATAACTAGCTTGTGACATTGGCCACTTTTTAAAGGTTTTATCTGCCTATGTTTTGAGATATTGCAGTATGAGATGACCAGTTTCCAAAGTGCAGGTTAAAAATGTTTGTGGTGCTCATGTAGCAGAAAAATATGTCATTTAAAGTTTAAAGCTTTCCAGAAACACTGTCACTCACTCTGGAAAACACTACACAAGCAACAGTTTTCATAGGCACTAGGCCTATATGTAGAGTATAAAATAGAAGAGGTGGGATTAGTCAATCATATAAGTAAAGTTGTATGGAAAGTAGCTGCAATGAAATCAGTGCGGTCTTTGAATTATTCAGAATAAGTGGGACACTGTCTTAGAAAAGTTTTAAATTATATCACAATGTTTTGAACACTGCAAATCATTCCATTCAGCTTCATTTTACGTAGGGCAGCAATCTGTTGTATGGCACCTTACACGTATATTATCATCGATTAATCTCCTGATCTCTGACCAAGACTGCAAACCCCCAAAAATTTCAGTGCAGTGAAATAGAGACGATAATAAACAAACACATATTCACCGGAATCTAATCTAATCAAATCTTGTATATCCTGATCAAATAAAACCAAAACTGTAGCTAACCAATTTAAACCCTTAAAAACTAAGTAGTAAGAAAATAACTGATATGGGAACTATCTGTGAATCCTCTGTAAAAATTTAAAACTAATTTCTGTATTCAGCTTTAGGCTTTCATGTTGGTCCATTTGTTCTACAAACACCACAGTGCCAATTAGTTCTTTTGTCATGCAAAAATCGAAATTTTAAAGAAAGGCCACTACCTCCCAACTGTAAGCTGTAAGTTTATATGACCTCTAGTTTTTAGGGGGAAGAGCGGGGCAAAATCCCTCCATTTTGTCTTTAGGGCCAGACGTAACAGAAAGACCCTTGTGTCTGAGTAATACAGTTGGCCCCCTCATCCTCACTGTTCGCTCTACTGCGGTCCTGGTCCTTTTCTGTCCAGGGTTAGGTTTAGTGAAGGACTCTGTTGTGTTGAGAAAAAAAAATGGAGCCCAGGCCTTTCTGTTTAAAGTTATTGTTTTTCCAACCTAATTTCATAATAAATCCAATATGTTTGCAATTTCTTTTATTTGGCAGCGTGAAGAAATACCTAATGCTCTTGGCTTGAGTTCACTATAAATTTACTTAAGTTTAAAAAACTGATTAACCTGTAATGAATAGAACTAAAATACGATAGCAACACAAAAAGCACTTAACAGCAACCACTGATGCTAATTTAAAGTAGGCTATATCAAAGTGCTAATAAGACAAACAATATTTAGTCAGTCTCACCTCCAATTGTTTATTTCAAGTACATCACTTACAGAAATATTGTGAATCTCAAAACGAACTCACATCTTTTTCAACTGAGATTTCATCCCCAAAGAAAACCAATAGGAATGATGTTCATATCTTTAGACATAATGAAATTGAACCAAACAGTTCAGCAGAATCTGTAACAGACAGGGACTAGGTTTAAGACTTCAGCTGTAAATTACAAAAGGTAAATTTCAATATTTAACAGGCAAAAAGATTCTTTGTTAAAAAATTTGGTTAAATTCTGCTGTACAAGCTGGAAGCAGACCCCGGAGGCAGCAAACGCTGTCCCTCTCGTCAAACAACTTCATTGTGATGATCACTGAACTGAGAGGAGACAGAGGATATGCAGCTTATTTTACTTTGGGAGAAATTATTTCATGCATACTTCTGTAAAATCTAATGAGATGTTAAATGAACCAGGATTTATATATTTTTTCCTCTCAGAATTGCCTTCTGGTGACAGTGCATCAAAATAGGATGCGGATATGTAATACTGGTTGACGTATAATTGGTAAAAATTCTTTCAACACTGCTTATTTTGGTTTATGTTTTATACTGCTGACCAAATGAAGCATGCTTGAACTGTTGAAATTCATAAATTATTAGTTTCTCCTACCTATAGTATAAAAACAAATTAGAAAACAAGCTACAAAGACTCTTTCATGAAAAACAGCATTCTCAAATCAACATAATATCTTGTAACAAAACTGAGATTCAAAACAGAAACACAAACACATTTAGCACAGTGTAGGGCTGAAACACATGTAGGGAAAATGGATTATTGTGACAATAAGCTGGGCTCATCAAAGTTTTCACTGGTATGATTGTCCATGGCTATGTAGAGGATGTATGGATCAGGAGTTCCCAGTTTCACATTAAGAGTGCACAGGAGTAGATGAGAGTAATCAGTCAGCCAGCTGGACGGAACCATAGATGTGGGTGAGGGGTGTTATAACTGGGAGTGACTGTTTCCTTCACAACTTGATTTATCACCATCCATAGAGGCGCACTGGGTTCCCTTTGAGGTTGCATGGACCAAAGTAGAAGAGCATCTTAAGACTGCTTGACCTTGTTCTTTTCCTGGTCGTTGATGTGCTGTTCCTCTCTGCTGTCCTCTCTCTCCGGCCGGTCATCACTCTGGCGGGCAATAAGCAGCCGGCAGGTGAGTAGAATACCAAAGACTAGAGCGTGGGCGTACCGTTTCAGCGGGTCTCCAACTAGCTGGTGGAAGAACAGGACAGCCAGCATGACGAGCAGCAACAGGAAGTTGGCCACATCTTTTGGCCTGCCTGGCACGAGGGTGAGCACCACACCGCAGCCCACCTCCAGAGAGCCGATGATCTTGCGAAGCAGGACTGAGCTGATCCCAATCTTCTTCAGGCCTGGCAATGCCTTGGCATAGCTCTTGTAAGCCCTTTTCTGAAAGGAAAAAGTACAGAGATCTTTAAAGAGATATATCTACCATGTATTTAATACAAACTATATTATATGTCTAATAGTGAGGCCATAAAGGACCATAAGGTCACCACTCTCAAGTCAAACTTCAATGTTAGCACAATTCATCAAACCTTGTCTTGGTCCTATTGCTTCCTTAAACCTATATAATCATGATAAGAAGTATCTTCTGAGCACCTCGTTTTGGATTTTGCATGAAATCTATAATTATGCAAGCTATCATCTTCCTCACAGGACACTTCAACATCAGCACCAGCAGGTGCATCTCACAGAATTTGCTCGAATGCGCCGCCATTGCTTTTTAACCGTTAACTTCCTCATAGTATTAAACGAGTAGCTTAGCAGCGTATATAACAGGCCATAGCTACACCTATCAAATCTGTTGATTACCCACAGTATGTTTGCATCCTTAAGCGGTATTAAAGCATATAATAATAAAGTCCTGTGCATTCAATCATCTATAATCCATCCGTTTCCGCGTCTACTAGCTAAAGGCACACACATTGTGACTGTTTTATGTATGTGTACTGATTCATGGACGTTAACTGTGTTAATACTGAACTATTTTTAATTTATCTTTAAAAAATACAGGCCATAGCCTATACGCTAACTGTGCTGTTACGAGCAGTTACTGTAACAGTAGGACTCAACATTTTATATAACTGAATCTCCTCTGTGACATTTACACCCCACAGAGGCAGACTAGAAGAATAATGCAGGGTCGAAAGCATTCATTTTCCGTACGTTTAACTATTGAGGCCAGTCTCTCCTCACATTATTCGAGCCTGATAGCCTTTCGCGTCCACAGCCAGCACAGAACAATGGCCTTTACCCTAACAGATGCGGACAGTTTGTCGTTACGGTTTACTCACCATTTCACTGTATGCATCTTTGCTTAGTCTCGGTGTGAGCTTAATGGTTCCCATAAACACGAAAAATAAGCCCAAAGCAAAAGAAAGGGCCACGATAGTTACTGTCCTTGGTGAGGGCATCTTTTCGCCACCGTGTGTGCAGCTGGCGCTTCCCACTCAATTGAATGAAAGTCGGACGGTTACCCAGTGAAGAAGCATCAGGGGGATGGGCTTCTGGAAGAACGACAAAGATGGCGACGCGCTGCCCCCCCCTCTCTGCGCCGCATCCAAGAGCAGGAGACAACATGTAGCCTGATAGGAGTTAATCTCAAACAAGCAGAGCTACTTACATTTTCGCTTCACATATGCATAACACGCGCTTGATAGACCCAGTAGGCTGTTAGAGCCTGTATAACGCCCCCCCAAAAATCGTCTTTTAACTATTAAGCGGGAACAGTAAGTCAGAAGACCTTTAACTGTAATGATATGGAGCCCTGAAACTGGTTAATTTACACATAATATAATTTTCACGTTTACGCACAAAACACGACGATATCAACCGTTTTATTATAGCCTTAAATGAAAATTACAATACATTGGGGTACACTTTTATCTGTTTTGTTGTGAGTAGAAGATGTATATCTTGAAGTTGCCAGGCAACCAGCAAAAACTCCAGGAAATAACTTTGTCCCCTAAAGAAATAGTCCTGCAAACAAGTCCACATATAACTACACATTAACGTTGATGCACTTTGTTTTTTTTAATATACACTGAACAAACTAATGACATACATCGTTTTAGAGGTGCTTGCAGTTTAATTTTGCTATTTTTGGATGAGCTAGCAACTTCCCCCTGTTTTCAGTCTCTACAGTTAAGCTAACTGGCTGGTAGTGATAGCTTCATTTTTACCAGACATGAGTGTGGTATAATCAGTCTCATCTAACAATTAGGGTTGAGTCCTCAGTACTATTAAAATTAAATATTGAAATTAATATTTAATTAGCTTTATTGGCCAGGTATGTACAAGGATTTGACTCCGGTTTAACTTTGCTCTCTATGTACACTTAAACATTAAAAATTAAACTAATATGTTCAAGCCTTCATTCAACATTAAATGTTAAAGTTCTTTTATCTGCACAGAAATTAAATCTGACAGATTTTAATTTCAATTGTGTCAGTCTCAAGGTAGCACAACAAAAATATTTAGCTTTTTTTTTCTGATTTCACAAACCCTTGAAAACCAGTGTAGGGTACAGTTAGTCATATATTTAGACATATAAATGTAATCTGGTTTAGACATGATGAAGTTGAAATGGATACTTCACAAATAAGCTGTTAAACTGGAGGTCTATATAGGAATATTTAAAGTTTAGCAGATTTTTTTGTAATCAATAGGAAGTGGAAATACATTATAGGATAAAAAAATAAGGTCACAAATTTACCACTTACAGTAGAGATGTACTCTAAAAACTCCCCTAAACTCAACAAACCACAGTAGCTGTGCTTATCTTTAGTCAATTTATCATTTTTTTTATTGCTTAAGTCAGGGTCAGTACAGTCAATATCGATAAATCTGAAATACTGCCAAAGAAGCTGTAGCACAAAATCTCAAATCTGTTGTTCCATCTGGTAAATAAACAGTTTCTCCAGATATTAGAAATGTTTGTTTTATTTTGGAACATGGTCAAAATGCCTGCAAGGCTGCCATGGAGGAATATCTACACTGTCATTGTCTATATCAGATCTTTAAATCTAAATAACTTGACACACAAATACTTTGTTTGCTGATGTGTCTGCTGTAACATATAAACATGTAAAAGGCCATGCAAGTAGTGGAAAATGTTTATTATACAATTTAATAAATGTCATTTTAACAACGTCCCATACTCTGACAGTGCATTGTCTATAGCAGTTCCAATAATGATAAAAAAGGATACAGTTCAAAAACTTCACAGATAAATACAAAGAAATATTGTTTAACATTTTGGCCAGGTACACAGTTATATTTGTAGCATTTAAACATTTCTATATTGTTACATCTATATATACTGTATATTTATATATATATATATATATATGTTATTAAAATGTCTGTCATTACATGGTTATGCAGGCATGTCCTTCACTACACAGTGGAATTTGCAGTCTCTCCAAAGGTTCAGGAATCAGGACTATAGTCTATATAACATAATAAAGACATAGCAGTCAAATAAAAGGTTAACAAAAATGATATTAGAGTTTGTGTAGGGATGTAGTGTTACTTCTGCTGTAGACCACATCCTCATACTCAGGTCCGGTTGTCACTCTGCCTGTCCCTGATCCTGACGTTCCTTCAGAGCCAGTATTGCTTTTCGGTAAAGATCTGTCAGGAGACAAGGTCATCAACAAATGCCTCGATTTCATTGTTACTGTGTCTGATTTGCAGATGAAAGAAGTGGATGAGGCTCACCAAAGGTAGCAGACAGGTCCACAGGCTGGGAGTAAGCTGCAGACATCTCCTCTGTGTTGATCTTGTTTTTCCTTTTTACTTTGACAACTTTCTTCTTCCTCTTCTTCTTCCCTCCAGCTAGACAAGAGATAAAAGACATATTAGATTTCAATTCTTACACAGCAAAGAAACAAAAAAATATAGCCCATATATAACTGATTTAAACCTTTGAGCGGCTCTCCATTCTCAGGTGATTCTGGCACGTCCAGAGTCTCCTCCTTCACCTTTGTTTTGCGTTTCGGTTTATCTTTTTTCGGTGGGATCAGGGCACTGTTGGCTTTCTCTCTGTGACCCAAGTTTTCTTGCTCTCCTTCATTACCGTCACCCTCCTCCTCCTCCTCCTGATCATTTACTGCTTCTTGATCCTTTTCACTCTCCTTGACTTTAACCGGCTTCTTTTTCTTCTTTGTCGTCAGCTTCTTTTTCAGAGAGGTTTCCTGTGAATGAACACGAAGGAAACCATGTCGCACTATTTTCTGACATTTTATAATTCAAGGGACTCATTTATAAATTGAGAAAACAATTATCAGATTTATTGATTATAAAACAATCTATAGTAAATGTGTTGCTAACATTGTGCCTTGCTCATCTTTGTAAAATAGTTTCCTAAACATCAGACATCTATCAAAAGTGACCATTGTTATGTGAACCTCATAAACCACTGAGTTTGAGTTTTTGAAGAGGATATTTTCCTGACCTTTTGCAGCATGCTTCGAATGGGTTGCAGCTTTCCTTCTCCCTTGTTGTTTTTCTCCCTCTCTTTTGGCCGATGAACTTGGCGAAGATCTGACTTGCTGGATCGCATTCTGAGGTGAGAAAACATTTCAAATGTAAATAAACGTCATGCCCAGGTTTATGAAGATCTGTGTTACTTTGTATAAAAAGAGTTAATAATGTAAGGACTCGTACCGTTCCCCTTTGGTTTTTCTGCGGACTTTCTCTGTTTTCCAAGTCTTCTCCCTCTCTCTTGGCTCCAGAGGCCTCTTGCTGTCCTGGGCTACACGAGAGCACAGCTCCGGGTAATCCAGACAAACAGCACGCAGCAACCAGCGAAGGCCTCGAAGAATCTTTCTGTCCGACCAGCGTCGCAGGTCCATTAAGGCTGAGCAAGGCTCCTAAGAGGAAAAGAAACAAGGTCTGTTTTTCTGGTCTGTTTGTTGTCATGCAAGAGATTTTTGTTTGTTCTGTTTTCATCAGTGAATAATTGAACAACACTTACGATATGGCAAAGAGAGCGGCTCTGGTTGACCAGATTCTCCAGCGACAGAATCTCAATCAGCTCACTTCCCAGCAAAGCGTTCATTTTGTCCTGTTTGTTCGCCAACCTGGAACAAAAAAGGTTTCACTCACATTTTAACTTCATCCGCCACCAGAAGGCGCTGTGTATACTGTTTAGGATGTAAGAGCACAATTGAATGTATGAAGTTAAATATATATTTACACTAATAGAGGTTTTCCTGCCACTCTTGGTTGCTTCAGCAGCTCAGCGAGAACCTCCTTGACCTCCTTCATCCTCTGCCTGTCGCTGGAATCCACCACGAAGATGATCCCATGGGCATCTCCGCAGAGCTCCCTCCAGACTCCTCTCGACTCTGCGGACCCTCCGACATCCAACAAGGTCACCAGGTAGTTCTCCACTCTCAGCTCATTTCGGATGCAGCTATGGGTGGGTCCTGCTTCCATGCCATGGGGGACTGAAAAAAGAACAGGACGTAAATCACTGGTCCCAAATTTAGAGTTCAATCAGTTTTAAAGCCACTGTTGAATTACCTCGCAGCATCCCTCTGATGGAGGATGTTTTTCCCGCTTTGTCAAGTCCCACCACCAGAATGGTCGCTTTCCTGCAGAGACAAATGCATAGATTAAATTTCACATAGGAAATTGCTGTGATTGACAGCTTTAAATTTGAGCAGTAACAGGAAAAAAAGGAAACCAGATGGCGTCAGTGAACTTTACGTGACATGCAAATTCAGATTATACAAAACTATCAAAGGAAAAGCTGTTTGTGATTTGTCTTGCTTTTTCTTTACAGAGGGCTGGCTCACTTTTGTTTCTATTCTAAGTCATTTTTAGACAGTACAGCTCTAACTTAATCAGTTAAGAAATGCATTATTGGTACCTGATTGGCTCCTGTAATTTGGAGACCCAGGTGCAGCAGTTGCTCAACAGGTTGAACATGTTTACTCGAGGTGAGGCAGGTGAGCACAGTGGCCACCATCTTCTCTGGAACTGGTACCTGCAAGCAGATGGTCGACTCCATTATGACTCACAAACTCTCACATAAAATTAAGGCCAATAGCTTGAGTCACCGAGGGTGATGGCCAAGTCCGACACAAAGCATCTTTGTGTCTGCTGTGGGCTTAGGAGACTCTTACAGATGGTCAGACACCCAGACAACACGTCCACTGCCAAGTGTCTTTCTAACCATCTTCCTGGAATATAAAATTAGCTCCAATTTAGCATCCAGTTGCTCACTTTAACTTTAAAGCTTGATTTCTTTAGTGTCTTGGATCAATAAGCAATCAGAACCATAAAACAATTGCTCTGTAGCCAAGCTTAAACACAAATATTCTCATGCTATTTTCTCTGTAGTTTATCTCAATATCGTCATGTGTGGTACTGATGATGATGTGTAAGCCCAGTAAAAGCTTTCTGCCATGTCTAGGGTCCTATAACTGTTCCTCTCCAGTCCTGTAGCACACAAGCAGCAGGTGTATCTGAGGCCGTCAGGCCATATGCTAAAAAAAAACACCAGCAGATCTTTCAGCCCTTTGTCCAGAGCATCTGCTGAGGCTCCGTAATCTGCTCAAGTCGCTTTAGAACAGCCTGCTTTTAGTGCTGCTAACAAGCTGACCCATTTTGTTTTGGCTGCAGAAGTTAGTAAGGTAATGAACATCCCTAAAGTTTAAGTAAGGACATTTTCCATGTTTACCAAGGCATTAATATTAGCAGTTAGCGCCGTACGAAGGACAGAAAGTGGGAGCTGCTTGAAAGTTTGAACGTAAAAGACTTTAAGAAGATTAAATGATAGATTTAATGTATATTCAGTTGTTTTGTTTATGCAATACAAAACATTTTATTTATTCTGACAAATCAAAGAGTTATATTGGTTATCAACGTATATATTTAATATATATTTTCATTTGAGTGAAACAGAGAGTATGAATGATATGAAGAGAAATCGGTGAAACTGTAAAACACGGTGCAATAAACGTATCAAACAGCAGTAGTGATAGCCATGAAAAGCCTGTTGATGTAAACATCAAACCCACAGCAGCCCTACAGTAGATTACTTTGTGATAATCACTCATTAAAAGAATGTGTTTCTATTAATATTTACAATTACAGCTATGCAGAACAGTGCACTACTTTGGATTCATACAAACATCGAGAAAACAGTACACATGTGGTACAACGCAGTGAATCAATTACTTAAAACAAAGTATTTTAAACTCTGTGGACACTAAACTACTAGTAGAAAACAACCGAATGACTAAATCACATTAAATATGTGCAGAAGTTGCATGTAGAAGTTTACTTTATCAGATATTTAAAGGATACTTACAGAAGTAGGTCTACGTCCATTCATTTGTTTGGGTGCGGGTCTCTTCTAACATTTTGTTCCCACCAGCTACAAATCCCATCAGGCTCACACTAAGCTTTTAGTCACCCTATGTGGGAGGAACTACCTGGCAAGTGTTGTGTTGGTATTTCAGCCAATCACTGAGTCCTCCGAGTTGATCGCTAATCCCATTGGATGGCGTGGTTCTTCTCTAACGAGTCCAAACGAAGGTGCATATATCCGTCCCGGAGAACTAAATGTGTCTCATGGTGTGATCTGTGACGTGCTGTGATCTGCTCTGCAGTCCGAAAGTGTCACCTCAAGACAATCGGACAGATTTAGAAAGCACAACTTTAGTCACTCAAGCAGATGATGGCATCGTAACTATAGTGATGGCAAGGTGATGTCACACTGCTGTAGGGACAATGTTTACAGGTATAATTAGAGCTAATGCTAACTACAGACTGTTAGTCCCTGTCAGGTACCGTTTCACTGGGTTAGATGTATAACAAATAATGAGGTTAATATGGAATAATATGGAACAGGTTACTATGTTTACGCTATATGTTTTAATGGATGTGTAATGTACAGTTAGTGCATTTTTATTATGTTGTGTTTATGAGCTTTTAAAGCTGATATTACATATAACCACAGAAAATGTTAACCCTTTTGGGCATACTCTGGGTAATTTATTTATTTTTTTCTGTTAATCAATTAGCACTTTTCGTGTATTTTTTTACTTTATTGTTTCTTCTGTTTATTTGCACACATAAAACTGCATTAAACCCAGTTAATGAAAAATAAAAGGTTTGTCAGGAGAGGTCAAGAAGCAGCTAACGAAAACACTCGACCTCCCCTCAACTTAAGAATACCACCAAAAAACTAAGCCTACTTGTTTTTGGAAAATACATTAACATCATAAAGAAAAATGAGCAAATAAAACAACGACTCACAAGACCGTAATCAAAAAAACAAGAAATTTAAGAAATATTTTCTCTATGTGGATCAAAAAGATGACCATGATCAGTTTTAATGAAATTTTGTGAGTTTATTCATAATAACACATTTCATACAAATAAATCAGTTATTTGTTTAGAATAAATCAATATAATAATGGCTGAATATTAAATGACAGATGCAGCTAAGTTTCTCCATTAAAAATAAGAACAGGATCAACATATTACATAATGGTTTTAATACAATAATGTTATTAAGCCCGTCACACACATCTTGTAAAGTATTACCACTAGATGGCGTCACATTCACAGGATGTATTTAGCTCCCAGACGCTGCTGTGCATACAGACGTCACTATAAATAATATAATGGATCTATGTGTTATAACATGACAAGCTAATATGAATTACCACTGAAGCTAAATCTCTGTTAATTCACAGCTAAACTTGTACAGTTGTTTTTCATTTGCAGGATTTATACACACTGATTATTTTATATGTTAATGTTAATATAGGGAGAACATGGACAGTGGACAAACAGCAGAGCTTCTGTGGATGAAATTAAACTATAATTTTGTCCTGGAGCACTGGTCTGTGTGCAGACCTGATCTCATTATGTCATTAGACCAACGTCCAATCAGACTCTGCCCTCGTCTGCTGAGTAGACTCATCCCAGACTCTGACCACAGCCCTGTGTCAGCTGATACACACACACACACACACACACACACACATGTACCACATTGCACATTCACAGTGCAAAAACAGCAGCAGCTGAGGACCACACCCCCATCTGCTCCAGTTCTCCACATTGCAAACATGACCCCCGACTGCTGATTTTGCAATCTGGGTTTCAGTTGAAATACTTTAGGGCTTCTGCTTTATGTTAACAATGACTGTTAACATGTAATTTGGACGTACAGTAAGGACACGGTTAGCCTAACTTAGCATTAAGACTTGAAACGTGAAAAATGCTAGTCTGGCTCCTTCCACAGAAATCTTTGTACAAGCACCGAAAATCAATTAAGACAAAGCAAAAGTAACATGTTGATGAGCCTTCATTGTAATGTCTACAACATTATAAGAACCAACATGTTTTAACTACTGTATGGCCTTTGTCAAAGCTTTTTTAAACAGACAACAAACAGAGGTGTGTCCTCATCTCACTTCTATAGTAGTACCGTGTGTAAGAAACACGTGAATTTTATGAATGGGTTCGTGCCAGGCAGCCAGCAGAGATTCCAGGCAGTGACTGCCCCTAAACAAAGAAATTGTTCAACACATAATCCTGGCAAAAATAATAGTACGATGTGTTAATAACAGAGTTTTAGATGTGCTGGTAGGTGGATTTGTTTCCCCCTGACAGAGCCATGCTAACAGTTTCCCCTTGCTTCAAGTTAAGCTAACTAGCAGCTGGCTGAAGCTTTGTTTTCATTGTACAAACATGAGTGAAAGGAGTCTTCTCATCTAATTCCTGGCTGTTAATAAAATATTTCCCCAAATGTGGACCTATCCCTTTAAAAAAAACAAAGGCAGGGCTCTTGTAAAGAATTTCAAACACAGACAAATGAGTATCCTTTCACTGGCCTGATTGCCTGCTATCATTGTGCATGTCTGGTGCTTCCTAATGAGGTTTCCGTCTTCCATTTCCCCCCTTGGCTCCGCAGAGCGCACAGCGTCTGCAGTCTGAAGTCACTGAGCCACACCACTGCTTCACCAAACACATGCATAAGTAATGACAAGCCTTCATATTTATAAGACCCTCCTCACAAAGCCAAAGTGATATCACTGATTTAGATTTGATCTGGCAGGAAGGGAGATGTCAGCGTGTTTGGGGCGAGGTGTGTCGAAACTGTATCGCAGTTCAACTTCCTTTGTTGATTCTGTCGTTGAAGGGTAAATAACAGCTCAGTTTGCCATCCTGGAAGTTAGACAGATTTTTTTTATGCCAGTAAAAACAAGATTTAAGGCGATAAACCATGCTGAGCGAATAGTCATGGGAAAATTAGGTTTGTCACAATAGTTTGTTGCCCTTCTCGTGCACTTTGAAACAGATAATCCTTGTTTGTATAAGTGCTTCTGCTCCCCTGGGTCACACAATGTAAATGTTGTTTGGACTAATGGGCATGAAGCTTTAGCAAACAGTAAAATAATGAGATGTCTGTGTAAATATGTGAATGAGAAGATGGAGTGAAGTTTTGATATCTGATTCAGTCCATGTGTGAGCTGCACCTGTCACCATTACAAGGCCAAGTCTGCCCTGCTGGTGGAAACTAAAAATGGAAGCACAGAGAAACTGATCCCTCTATGCTCGCCCTCTACACTGCTTCCATTTGGATAGGACAAATACTGTATGTCATAACAACTATTGCTCACTGCAAAAGTAATCCAATCCCTGATTATCATAGTTATTTTAGATGCACTGAAGCCTCTGAGATTGTACAACTTTGATCTTTTCCTCGGCTCATATTTATATAAGTAGTAGTGTTAGTAGTAGCAGTTCTGTGTTAGTACTTAAAGCCACAGTGACATCTGCATGCAATATACCACATGCAGGCTGCTCAAAATAATAACACCCGTTGTACAAGACACATTTATACACTTTTTGTAGTGTACTCCTGACATTTCTGTTGCTTTTTGTTGCTTTGTTGAGAGTGAGTTGAGAAGATTCATACCTCTCACATATATTTGTAGTAAATAAGAAGCTACAGCCATCAGCCGGATAGCTTAGCTTAGCTTAGCAGGAAGTCAGCTAACAGCTAACCTGGCTCTCTACAAACAATAATCAGCCCACTAGAACCTTACAAATAAAGACAATAAGTCCTGATCTGTTAATCTTTTAAAAAAGCAAATTGTTTTTTAATCACATTGTTTGTATGAATGGTTATGTGTTGCTGTCGGGCAACCAAAAGACACTTCAGGAAGTGAATGCAACTGACTAAAATACATGCACATGGCTTCCATTAATACAACTATCAGTAATCATTTACTTAATTTTTTGTAATATTGAACAAAACAGATGTGTTTGTTATTTAGCAGGCTTTAGATGTGCTGGTTAGCTTTTTGTCTTACAGAGCCAGGCTAGCTGTTTCCTCCTGCTTCCAGTCTTTGTGCTAAGCTAAGCTAACTAGCCATTTGCTGTAACTTAATATTGGTTGTGCAGACTTGAATGCTATCTTCTCATCTACCTATTGGATAGCTACTAAGTTAACTACCTATAATATAGTATAATGTACTTATATGATAGTAACAATTTTCTACAAGCAACATGATCATCATTTACATTCAGTTTTCTTTTTCTGTTCCACTAGTACTGAAAATTTCTGTTTCTGCTCTGTGGTATTTTCTTTATATATTAATGTAGGGATTTTTTTTGCATATTTAAATCAATGTCTATGCTCTTTCATTTTCTCTAACAGGGTAAATGCACCATTCTGTACAGTATTTATTTATTAAAATCGTGAGTATTGTAGCTTATTGTAGCTTTCTTAGTGTGTTGCACCGTCATTTGCAAACTGTACATCCCTTTATTTCAGTTTTTAATGTTATAGAATTCTATTTTATTTTATTTAAGTGGGCTATATACAGAATATGTGCCATGTATTCAATTTACTAATATGTACAGTTATAGTAGCCTTTAATAATATCATGTTCATTTTGGCATTAAGTTCCTGTTTTGGGCTATAATCTTCTCTTTTTAGCTCTTGCTGTGGTCTCGTCTAAGCAGCGTTTTATTTTCGTTTTTTTCTATCTATTTATGTGTTTACATCTTTTTTTTGTGATCAAATTTTTCTTTTATTGATGTTCGGTTCATAACACATCACAATGTCAGACAAAATGTAATTCTGGACATGAGTAACAACAATGTACATAGTCAGTATTCAAAAGGAAAAAAAACCCATAGTAACTGGAGATAAAGAAAAACAAACTAAACAAAACAAAACATAAGCAGTCCTTCCACTTAAGGGCCATGTTTACATCTTTTTATATACAAGGCTGGGCACAATGTTTACTGATAAGTAAACGTCTATCTTATCTCTCTTAATTTGAAGGCCGCTGTCCGTCATTTCCGGTATGGCCCCGCGTGTGTCTGTCTGACTTGACGCAGGCGCAGCTGTGGCACTGACAGCATCAGAAAGCCTGAAAACACCACACAACTATGCCGACACGGAGCCACCCGGACCTCCCACAGCCTGCAGTCAGGCTTCACAGCTGCAGGTGTGTGTTTACAAGGAACGGCAGGTTTATTCAAACCTAAACACCAGATAATATCAGAGTTTGGACAATTATCTCCGGGCTGAATTTGTGTTTAGTCCGGACTGCATGACTGGGCTGAACTTACCCGATCCTCGCGCACACTGACGGTGCAGAAACAGTGCTGATATCACAGCGAACAGTAAGGTGGTTTCCTCTGGATTAACAGGGTGGTAACGCCACGTACGACGATACAACAGACAATAACAGAAAAGCTCTGAGGGGTGAGTGAGTATCTGCACAGCCGAGTTGTAAAGTGAATCACAATGTGAAACCAGCGATGATAAACTTAGTGGAAAGTTGGGAGAGACGACGCATCAAAAGAAATCTGTACAGAAAGTGATGTTTTTCAAACAGGATACGGCGAGACGAGCTAATTTCAACGTCTTGTAACGTTTCTCGCAGCGAGGCATCAAATCAAACTTGATAAAACGATGTGCGAGGTGACAATGGAGAAGCAGGAGAGGGAGATCACAGACATAGATCCGCAGGAATGCCCCTCGGTGGCGGAAAACGGGGTCATGCTGGTGGTGAATCACAGCCGGGTCCATGCCCCCCTCAGCGTGGTGCTGGCCACCCTGCTGTACTTGGCAGAGTTCATCACGGCCGCCGTGCTCTGCAGCAGGTACCACAATACCGAGGATGTCATCTGGATGGGCTTCACCATCACCTTCATGCTGGTGCCCGCCATTCTCATCCAGCTGACTCTGACCTTCATCCACAGAGACTTGGGTCGGGACCGGCCTCTGGTTCTCTTCCTGCACCTGCTGCTGCTCGGCCCTCTCATCAGGTAGGTTGGGGTCAGGTGAAACATAGTGACAAGGGGAGGGTTCGCGTGTTAAAGGATAGTTTACAACAAATCATGATACTCTGAATTACTTATTTTATCTAGTAGGTATTGTATTGTCTTCATCTATAAATTCTGTTAAATCAAAGATCTTCAAGGATATAAGTATATTTATTCATTTGTCAATTGACAAAAAAAAAAAAATTTTTGTCATGTCTAACTTAAGATGGATAGATGTCCTTTATTGACCCTAAGCTGGGAAATTGTGGGGTTAGAGTTTGTTATCAAAGCAAAAATATAGTACCTTAAATATATAAATACACAGTAAATATTCCCTAGCATTAGAAGACAGAAATGTGGACATCAAGAAATTAGGACTATATGTGTTGTGATGCTTTTCTTTTTACATAATGATCGTAAACTGAATATATTTCGTTTTTTGGACTCCAGCATTCGAAGGCCATGACAGCCATTTGTACTGTCTTCTGCCATATTTAAGATGAAGTAACATTGAGGAAGTACTTGGTGAATTAATCTATAATGAAATCAATCAAAAGTCACAGCTGTTCTTCTTCTTTTGTTTTTTTTACGCAACTATCCATCTTACAGGATGTGCAATTTCCACTTCTCACTTACAGTCCAGGACAGTAAATGTGACACAACCTGATAATGTTTGTTGAGCACATGAAAGCACTTCAAAGCATCTTTGAAAGTCATCATGATGCTGCAGACGTTTATCGTGATGGAACAGTTGTTGTTTGTTGTTGTTGTTTTTAAAAAGTATGATTCTGACTCGATCGCATACGACTTACAGTTCAGTTGCAACACTTATTTTGATCATGATAATGCATTTTATTCAGTGTCACCTTCAATAGGTACAATTAACAACAACATTGAAGCAGTTTGAGTGAATAGAAAGCTTTAATAAGATGATTTTAGGAGCATTTTGAATTCTGTAATGGAGTCCAGTACGCAGCTGTGAAGGGGGGATTGAGTATCAATGTGCAGCAGAGGAGGAGACTCTGGTATGTATTGTTCTTAGGGTGTCAGGCTGGTAGTGCCAGGAGACCTGTCGTGAAGACCACAGGGAGCGAGTGGGAGTGTTAGTCTGAAGGATGAGGAGCTTTAAATATTAATCTTTAAGATTTTAAAGTTGAGCATTGATAATAGTCGTCTTACAAGGAAGCATAGTAAGAACGAGAGGTTTTGCTGTATTACTTCTTCATGCATCGTTTAAACAGAATATTTTTGCAGCTGGGACGCTAGTTTAAACAAAACAAGACAGATGAAGTCGTCACATTTAGCTCTGCAAAACTTGCAATGAGCATTTTTATGTTTTCAGCCTTTACACTGATCAACTAAACTTTATGTTCAATAGTTATGATACTGTTTCAGCATCTTGATGTCTTTGATTGAAACATTGTTTTTGCGCTGCATGGGGGTTGCAGATTCCACGGACAGGGAACTGACTCACACCCCAGATGGAAAGCCTGTCCGTTATAAGGAACATAACAACCGCCCACGCGTCATCTCGAGTGTTGATTCATGTCTTCAGTCTTCAAATATTCATAGCTTTTTCTTTGGAGGTCTGAGCTTCTTTTACTTTGAAGTTTCTCATGATTTTGTTGTCACATCCTCTCGGTCACATTTGACCCCCACTTCTCCTCTCTCGGTCTAGACTCTCAAACCAGTCATTCAAATCACTCTGCGGAGCTGCCACCCGCCTTTGTCACACATCCTTCACAGTTGCCGCCTGTGTGTTGCTCAGTAGTGTGACTTCATCTTAAGGATTCTGACACCTAAAATCCCTCTGTGCTGTGAACCAGTCCAACCACTGCTCAGGAGTGGTTGGCTCAGGAGGAGGGAGAGGAATACGATATGTTGACAGGAAGGATACTTAGAAATAATGCAGCTTGACGGGACAGACAGGCACAGAAATACAGCTTAATAACTCTTCCGTTTCAGTGGATTGCAGATGTGTGCTCATGTTCTTTTAATGCAAACTGCACAGATTTTAATTGAATACATTTGATTGGTTAGAAAGGTGGTGGGTCCTGAGGTTAAACCACTTGAGAACCACTGTTCTAAAGGATGCTTGTAGATGCTGTTTCTATATTCTGGTGGACGGTGGTGTTTTGTTTAAATCCAGCTAGTCGCACCTTCGTGTCTGTTGATCTCAGGTGAACGACCAGTTTCCCGAAATGTGACTCATGAAGGCGGGGACTGAAGTCCTCTGAAATTCAAATATAAACTTTATACTCCCTCTCTGTCTCTGTCTGAACTTTGATACGTCGTCAACCGTTGGCCCTGAGGTGCCGCTATGAATTGTCACACCATAAGAGTTTAGTTTAAGGGCGTGTTTCTTTTACAAGGCGAGAAATTCAACTTGGTCTTCAGCATTAGTGGCTGCAGGAGGAATGCTCTGCAGGAGGCACTGTCGCTGAAAGGCATGTGTGACTTGATTTGTGGCTCAGCTTTTGTTGCAGCCTAAAGTATAAGAAGTAAAACACATTTACGTATCAAAAAAGAAAGAAACCTCTCGGCTCTTTGTAATCACATTCAGAAGACAGGAAGTTATCTTATCATCAGTGCTGAGCTCACAGTTTTGATTTGATTGTATCTGCTGTGAAAGGTGGAGCATGAAAACGCATGAAACTTACAATTTGTCATAAAGTCCTTCACAAATCGCGACATTGTAACATGTGTAAAAAGTATTTACAGGGAGGCTGCACTCTTCTGTTAATGCAGCGGTGCTACATGCAGATCCACAGTTCCCACAGTTAACTGGACCAAGGTCGGTCACAGTTCTATAATTATCCGTGTACACATTGGAGATAAAGTCATGTCACTGACCACCTGCAGCTCCACGGTCTATTTCAATCTGTAGTGACAGTGTTGGCGAGTGTGTCAGTCAGCAGAAAGTTTTGCATGTTATGATGCAGAACTTTAGAGAAACAGCAACAGCCTGTACGCCGTGCAGTGCTGATATCATTTCCAAAATGGTCAGATAGAAAGGACGTGGAAGAGGAAGCGATCTGGTGTTTGACACAGTGACTTAAAGATGGTTGGATAAGCACAGCGAGTAGCCTGATGCTATCAATAACAAATAAACTTTCTAGCTGATTCCTCCCTGACAGTATCAACGCTCGGTTTGTGTGTGTGTGTGTGTTTGGTCGGGGGGCAGGACCACCACATTTTCCACATCATCAAATTCACAATGAACTATGTGGACTCATGGAAAAGCTGCAGTTTTGCTTGTGTCCACATCACCGCCCCTATGCACCCTTCAATTTGACAGCAGGACATCCTGAGCTGTCGCATTCTCTCCGGCACAAAGTCCACGAGTCTGTGAGTGTGGGGATCGGGATCGGGCCAGTGTTACTTTGTCCACCTCCGAGCGCTGACACGTTTATTTTTGAACTATAAAAATATTCTGCTTATAATGCATCGAGGAAGCTTTATCAAGATCTTTAGATGTGTGGGGTTTTGTTTGATTGACTGTATTGTTATCTAATCACTCAAATATTGATGCCTGCATCAGCCGCAAAAATCCGGTTTCACCCAACCTATAATTAAGAGGGGAATTTTACAGACCTAAGTCTGTTAATAGGCCTTTGGGAGAACTACTGCATGAGTTAAAAAAAAATTGGCGCTGAGGCTACAAATTGGGAGGGGGGGAGGGGTGCAGTAAGAATAAAGCGGGTTTACCAGTTTACCCTGTAACCTGCTTTTATCCCTGTGTCAAGCTAGCAACTAGAGGAGGCAATGGCAGTTGTTTGGATATCTGATCTTAACCAAATCTCTGATTGAAGCCTCAGGAGTCAGGTTGCATTGTGGGTAAAAAAAAAAAGGCACCAGGTTTTGACAAGGAAGAAGAATGTGTGGACACAACAAGATGACATTTGTGGTTCTGCTGCAGCAGTTTTGTTATTTCTTCTTGTTCAATTTAATTAGATAGGACAGCTGAAGAGAGACAGGAAATGTGGGGAGGGATGACATGCACATGATCGGCAGACCAAAGATGAACATGGGATCAGTGTGACGAGGACTGTGGCCTCTACACACGGGGCGCCTGCTCTGCCAACTGAGCTGAACCAGCGCCCACGTTCAATCTGATTCTGAGCATGATACAGGGGGCAGGTCTACGTCAGTGCAGTATGCTTTTAAGAGCCTCAAAATCAATTTGTCAGGAGCCTCGAAAAGCAGCTGTTTAGCTTTTTAGACAAGTGCTGACGATATGACTGTATATCTTTTTATATAGTCTATGATCCCTGAGGCAATAGCTTGGTGGCATTTTCACTGCGAGCATGTTAGAAAGCCTACGTTTTTACATGTACGCTTACTATGTTTGCTATAATAGTTAAGCCTGTTAGCATGCTAACATTTACACTAAACACAAGACAAGCTATACTGGAAACAGTATGATGATGATGGTGCTAGGGGAAAAGTCAGAGGGTCACGGAAGTAGGTGGGGTTTATCCTCTGGAGACCTTCAGTGTTTTCAATATTTAATGACAATCCATCCTACAGTTGTTATAGTTGAGAGCTGCCAGACCAACAGAACTATCTTGTTGTTGCTGTTGCTAGCATTGCTAAAACCATCCAGGATTGTTCCACTGAAAAAATGTAACCTGCTGAAACCAAGAGCTGTTATCCATCAGACATGCGCACCTTTTCATGATCCTGGACACGTCTTTCCTCCACCGAAAAATGCTTTCATGCTGCCAGTGATTTAAAACAGCCCGGACCAAAGAAACAGCTTCTGATTTAAAGCTGCTGTGCCGGCTGCTTTGTGCACTCTTTCTGTTTTCATCAGTTACACTAACATCTGATGATTAACGCTTTTAATGCTGCAATAAAGCCAAAAGACAAATACTTGCATCGTTATTACAGAACATTTCATTCTGTTCCTGTTCTTCTTTCTGTTTTATTTCAAGCTCTCTTTTACTGCTGTAAACAAATCACCTCTGCTGCTGCTCGGCTCATATGGGAGGCTTCCTGTGTGACTCAGGGAGGGTGTAATTGCTTATCTTGTGCCTGTGCAGTCCAACATACCAATATCAACTCTTAATCTTTTACAGACAACTATATATAAACAGTTTTTATTAATTTAGAGCCTTGTGTTGGAGGAAGGTAAATCCTCTCTGTGAATATGCAAACTTTGGGGAAGGGGTCAGGTTCTCTGCCTCAGGGCGGATCTTGTCCTGACTTGTCTCCTGGTGTTTTTATCCGTCATCCTGAAGCAGAGACTGAAACTATATTATTACTCTGGTAGCTTGGACAAGTCTGAACGCGCAGAGCTTCTTGTTTTGTGTCTCTCTGCATTTGCAAACTCTCCTTGTGATCATGATGAGCCTGATGGAGTAATCTCAAGCGGTTAACACAAGATGCTGTTGCTAAAGATCTACTGAAAGAATTTCCTGTACGCTCTGCTGCCCTTTCGTCTTGACTTTGTTTTAAGTTCTTTCATGTGTCACTTAGTTGCGTTATCACACTCTGAGCGAGCAGATGGCACGTTTCGACTGTAAACACCGAGCGGCGGCCTGCGCGTTTCCTTTCATAAGTCATAAGCTTTTGAAGTCAGCGTATCGATTCTACTCGGCTAATGTATTCATCAGTGCTGCTTTTCCTTTTCCCCTAAGTGAAACTCAGTCTGCCTCTCAGTTGCTGTACAGAATCCTAAGTGCACGCTGGCTCCAGTTCAGTACCCTCGTACTGCCTCGTCGGGCCGTTGTGCTGCCAGATTTCCAGGGAGAGGATGTCAGTAAATCAGGTTTTACTCCTATGTAGACCTTGTGCACGAAAGCTGAGTGACCTCATATGCTTGTGGTAGGAGTAAATATAGTGTGACTTGCTTTCCAGATAACAGTGTGATTCTAAATAACCCTGCCAGCCTCCAGCGTTTGGGTCATACGTAGTTCAAGGAAGCCTGACGCTGCGCTGTGTTTGCACTGTAAGTAAAGTGCACAGTCTTCCCACTGTAAGCAGCTGAAGCAACAGACTCTGAAAATGTCCGACTCCTGAGTGTCGGGACAGCTCATAGTTTAACCGAGGAGGAGGAGGAGGAGGTGATTCATGTGTGATTATTCAGCCTGTAAGTCCTGATATCCAAAGTTGGAGATTTCGGAACAGAAGTTCACATTCCAGCAGAGTGATGTGAGATGTAGAGTCGGGGTGGGGATCCTCAGAGAGGGCAGGGTTTTGTTTTTGTTGAGCGCAGATGTGCGGCACCGTGGGCCATTTCACAAGTGTCATGCAGGGATTATAGTACTGGTGTGTTGTTGTCGGCAGGTGGAAACCTTGCACTTCCAGTTTAGGTGGTTTCCCTGTTGCAACTTGATAATTCAGTTACAAAAATGTGAGTATTGTTTGTGTCATTGTTGTCTGAAAACCTTTAAATTAGCCTTAAATCCCTCATATTTGTTGCAGATTCAGATTCTTTCCTTCATTTAAGCAGTCGCTTTTCTTTCACAGAAACCTCTTGCACTGAAAAACACGCTTCCCCCCTCATGAATAGTGTTTATTACCCCGCCCGTGACCCAACACAGAGGGCATTTACCTTGCAAACATTAAGAGAACCACACCCAGAGATTTTCAGTGTTTGCATTAAGGCCTCAGGGATGTGTGTTTCCTGTCCTGTGGCTGCCCTCTGGTGGATCCTCGCTGTTGTGCTTGTGTTTGCTTTGCTGTGATTTGCAAAGAAAGGTCTGTTTACGGTGGCTCCTTTTATATGAGATCACATCTGTGAGATCAGTGACAAATTCTTATACATCTTCTTTAATCTCCTGGACTGAAAACAAGCTGCAACTACAAATTACTGACATGTGCCCCATGACACTTTATGCTAATATGCTTTAAAGCTCTTTTTGTTACATATTGCTTTAAATAATCTCAAAACTATGATTAAATGTAGATTTTTAAAGCAGAAAACATCACATTGTCCCCTTGTGAGGACCTAAACACAACACTACACTGCCCTCTGTTGGTGTAAAAATGTAACTCCACTCTCAGTCACTCCTCTTCTTGCCTCCTCAGGTGTTTCGAGGCTCTGGTCGTCTATTTCAAAGCGGGTAACAAGGAGGAGCCGTACGTCACCATCTCCAGGAGGATCCAGCTGAAGAAGGGACAGGGGATGCCCATGGAGTGGGAAATCGGACAATCGGAGCGCACCCTGGCCGCGCACAGGAACGCCTTCAAACGCACGGCGGTCATCCAGGCGTTTCTGGGCTCCACGCCTCAACTGACGCTGCAGCTGTACGCCACCATCCAGGAGAAATACCCCCTCCCTGCACGAAGTAAGAATGATGGAGGGGTCAGGCTAATGTGCACCGTGTGTTTATCTTCAAGTCTTAACAGTGTTGCATCCTTATTTCTATTCTTGGAAGGTTGAAATACCTCGAAAAACGTATTTGAGATAAAAATCTGACAAATTAAATGTCAGTGCCAATTTAGGGCGGTGTAAATGCAGACGAGTCCTTTGTCCTCTCCACAATCATTATTATTATTATTAGTGTGTGAGGAGATGTGTTTGTTTATGGAAGATATCAGATAAAAGCTGCATTGCTAGCACATCTGTTAATGTTTATCCAGCATGCTAACATGCCCACGATAACCTGTCTTACATGTTGATGCTACGTAAGTTGATAAACTGATAGTTATGTAAAAACACAGTAGAGCTGAGGTTAGCGGGAGTGTCTGTGCTTTAGTAGATATTTGATTCAAATGTTCTGTATTAAACAGTTTTGATGTGAGGATGACGCCCGAGGAAAAACTAAGGCATCGTAAGATTCATCATTGTTCTGTTCTGAATTCATCTTCAATCCATCAAACAGTTGTTGTGATAAGATCAAGATATATGTTGATATCATATCAGTGCGTCAAAGTATTTAGATACTGGATGCCTCTTTTCATCACCAGGGTTTTACAATAAATGTATCTTTTATATGACACTGCCTGTAGGTGATAACATTTTAATATATTGCTGAAATATGAAAACTTCATGTGGATGATATAAGGAGTTCTCTGTGCTCGGGACCTTGGGGCATTGTGCATTGATCTAAATGTGCAGTTTATGTTTGTAACAGATAACTCGTGTTTGTTTTTGCAGTGGTCCTGATGGTCATCACCCTCATCTCCATTACATATGGCGCTCTCGTGTGCAGCGTTCTGGCCATCCAGATCAGGTACGACGACTACAAGGTGCGGTTGCGGCCTGCAGCCTACCTGTGCATGATCGTGTGGAGGGGGCTGGAGATCGCCACCCGGGTCGCGGCTCTGGTCCTCTTCAGCACGGCGCTCACACACTGGGTGATCCTCGTCGGCCTGGTCAACCTGCTCTTCTTCTTCTTCCTCCCCTGGGGGGAGTTCTGGGCCAGAAAAGGCACGCTGACGGAGGATGTGGAGAAAAACTTCTCTAAGCTGGGCACCGTGGTAGTGCTGTGCATGTTCACGCTGCTCTACGCCTGCATAAACATCTTCTGCTGGTCGGCGGTGCAGCTGGACCTCACCCACAAGGAGCTCATCGAGAGGAAGCAGCGCTGGGGCCGGCTGGCGGTCTACTACAGCATGCGCTTTGTGGAGAACTTCCTCCTCATCACGCTCTGGTACTTCTACAAGTCTGACTTCTACGAGTACGTGTGTGCGCCGCTGCTGGTGATGCAGCTGCTGATTGGCTACAGCGTGGCTGTGCTCTTCATGCTGCTCTTCTACCAGTTCTTCCACCCCTGCAGACGCCTCTTTAAGTACAACGTCCACGACTGCCTGCACTGCGTCTGCTGCTACAAAGGAAGGGAGGGGGGGAAGGGGCGACAACGGAAGCAGCAGCCCACATACTCTACAACTGGCACCATGGTGCTGGTGCCCGAGGAGCCGCTGGAGCTGCTGGACCCCCAGAACTCAGAACCCCCCGACCTCACCAGCCAGCTGGGAGAGCGGGAGACGGCTATTGTTGAAGACATGATGGAAGCAGCCTGAGGAGAGCTTTGTGGGGAATTAAATGAACTATTTCTTCAATGTAGAGAAGCATCCTCTTTGGTGCTGCAGCTACTGAACAAGACCTCGAGTCCTTAAACACGAATGATTTAGAGTGCCTGAGTTTGCACGGTGATAACAAAACATTTGCCTTTTTCTCTTAAGTGCACAAAACTGTTCTCATTCAATCTTCTGAGATGCTTTAGGGTTAAATCCTAACGTCTTTATGAAGCATGATTACGCACACTTAGGGCTCCACTGGGCCCCAGTATACTGAAGAATGTAGCATGCAGAGATATGCAGCGATGCACAAAGGCCTGCCTCACAGAGCAGCAGCGGGTCATGTGCAGCAGGACTGAGCCAGGTGTGCAGGAAACGTGCCAAGTGTGTCCGAAGAGCCCCGAAAGACTGAGCGGGACTCCCCCACATTACTTCCTCTCAGGGTTGTCCCCACCTCCCCTCCCCTCCTCCCCTTTGCACACGCTTGCATCAGCACTAACAGACTCTTGAAAACAAAGCAGGAGGGTAAGGAAAGGTCAGAAGAAGAATTTATCTTCCTCATACCCGACTGCAGTGATGAATGCTTTGTGTTGTTCGCTGTCCAGCCTTGCTGCCCTGATAAAAAAAAGAAAAAACAGGTCCTGGTTCAGCCTTTAGGGACTATCAGGTGTTTGTCTCTCAAAATGAACCTCAAAGTTAGTGATGCATTAACAAAACTGCCACTGAATGAACTTTACTTTATCAAAGTGCTTAAACAGTTTGCTTGTTTTGTATGTTTTGTCCCGTTTGTTCAGTGCCTTGACTACTGCTGTTTTACTTGAAACTTAAATAAAAGAATTTGATGTCCACACCTTCTTTCTTTTCCTTATTTTTAAATAATAAAACATGACTACTCACTCCTTCTTGTCACAAACAATAAAACTTTATTTCAATCTTTGCGTCACAGTCCAACAGAGCAACATTTCCTGCATGGTGTAACTTCCTCATTCCTGGAGTCCACAGTTGTTTTTCCAGCCTCGACTTTCCTGCAGGCGGGAATGTGGTCATTCAACTGCATGAGGGAAACCTCACCTATAAACTTTATGAACAACGCAATTTAGCTGCCAGGTTTTGTTTCCTTGAGTCACCTCTACACCTGCAGAGAAGGGAGGAGTCAGAAGGGAGGAGTCAGGACCGGAGAGTTCAAGATAAAAGGTGCAGGCAGACTGAAGATGTGGGGAGACTGCTGCAGGTGGAGATAAAGTTATCATCATGGCTAACTGGATTATCAACAATGGACTCACAGCCTTCATACTGGTGAGTTTTCCATGTTTATACTTTAGGAATTTTATATTCTAAATCGCGAATATGACAAAAAACGGTGACAAGACAAGATTTTACGCACGAAATCCGTGCGACCCATGAATGTCTGCGTCCTCACAGCAAAATAGACGACTTAAAATTAAATGTATTACTGAAAGAGTGTTTGAGTGATGGGGAAATGGTTCTGACTGTGTTTGCAGGTTGTCTGGATGGGCATCAACACCTTTCTCTTCGTCTGGTTCTACTTCTTTTACGATCTGGGGGAGCAATTCTTTTACACGCGTCATCTTTTGGGGGTAAGAAAAGAGTGTAAAAGTCAAACCAAATAGTCTCTTAATTTCTGTATATATTGAAACTCATATGAATACTTTTTAAAAAACCCACTTCAGTCTGCCTTGGCCTGGGCCAGAGCTCCCGCTGCTGTCCTGAACTTCAACTGCCTGCTGATCCTGCTCCCGGTGTGCAGGAACCTGCTGTCTCTGCTGCGCGGCTCCTTCGTGGTAAGTTCATGATGCTCACATGTCCGAGCGGGGCGAGGCGCGCGCGCTATACACCCACAACATCCTTTTAAGGTGGAGTATTTTCATGCACAGGCTATTAAATGAACTAGTTTGACTGCTGCTGTATTTCCAGGAAAAACATATCTGTGATACTTTCACACTAAACTACCTTTTCTATTAATTCTTTGGTATTTATTTACATTTAATCGTGTTATATTTATATGTCAGTTTTGACGTGAATGTCTGCCTTTGCTCAAGTTTTCTGCTTATAAGCTATTTTTATTTTTAATCATGTGTTGCTGAGGACTGAATTGACTGAAAAGTTCTTACTCGCCAATGATTACACACTTATTATGAGAATATTTGAGGGGGGTATCGTACTTTCTTAAACCCCATTATATTTGTAAAACATTAAAAGTTTTAGAGTTATGTTTATACTGTATATCAGATGTAAAAGTACAACCAAAACCTGGACAATTCATATATTACATACTGCCACCTCCTCTTAATTATAACAGGCCGGGTGGGTTTCAGCCTTTCAAAGATGTCCTTTGCTTCTTCTGTTATCTTTTCAGTGTTGCGGCAGAACAATGAGGAAACAGCTGGACCATAATCTGAGTTTTCACAAGCTGGTGGCGTACATGATCGCTCTGATGACAGGTGAACTCATGCATGCATTTTGTCTTTCACTCTTACCTATTGTTTCCCGAGGGCTGTGGTTAACGCTGACATATGGATTAACTGTTTGGATGGAGATTGGAGTGTGTCTGCAGCGTATGTAACTCCTGTCATAGGTGTAGATTTTTCTTCTGAGTAATACTTAAAAAATTTTTTTTTATCTTTTTATGTGTACAAGATACAACATGCGTGTTGTACATGGCTCAGCTGCAGGTCTTCTATTTCCCAAATTGTGCAAACGTGTCTGACCTGAAGCTTATCAGTGTTTATCGGATCATTAGCGCAAGCATGACGTTTTCGCTCCTTCCTGATGGTTTACTGACACTGATAAGGTTACAGACGGAAGAAAGATATAACTTAGTACCAAAAAAGTCTCCTCCAGCCAGCCTTACTTCCTTGTAACCACACAGACACACAATCAGGCAGACTGACAGGTACACAGAGGGGTCAAAGGGTTAAAAAGGGTCATGGCAAGGGGAGTAAACAAAGCCTGAAATAAATATTGACCAATGGTGGATTTAAACTAGTTTCTCCTTAGATTTCCTTCCAAAGATCAGAGGACATCTTGACCTCCAGCAACTGCAACATTTTTTTTTTACTAGGGACGATTTTTGTGACTATTCCTGTGAAAGTATTTAAATCTAAACGAGCAGCATTTTTCCCTTGTTAGTATGGATACAAACGTGTCTCCTCTCTGTGCCGACAGCCGTCCATATGATCGCTCACTTGCTGAACGTGGAGTGGTACAACAACAGCAGACGAGGAGTTTATGATAAACTCAGCTTGGCTCTGTCCAACCTGGAGGACACGGGCAACACCACCTACCTGAACCCCATCCGCACCATAAGCGTTGTAAGTTATCCTTAAAAAAAAAGCTCAATTTGGGGGTTTTAATTGAACTATAAGATGAATAAAGTTGTGTCATCATTTGTCTTCTCCAGCATCACCCCTCCTCTCGCTCCTGTAAGTGAAAGCCCAGGTCAAAGTTGTAACTCTTCTTCTTCTTGTGTCTCAGGACGCCCAGCAGACTCCGACCTACCTCGTCTTCACCACCATCGCCGGCCTCACAGGCGTCGTCATCACTCTGGCCCTCATCCTCATCATCACATCCTCCATGGAGGTCATCAGACGCAGCTACTTCGAGGTCTTCTGGTACACCCACCATCTCTTCATCATCTTCTTCGCTGGTCTTGTGTTCCACGGAGCCGGGTAAGAGAATATTCTTCTCTTTAAATGGAAAAAGTTTTTGGTTATAATTGGAAACAGGTTGAACTTGTTTTTTCTAATCTTCAGGCGCATTGTGAGGAATCAACAGAACCTGAAGGAACACAACTTCACGTTTTGTAAGGATCGCAGTGACGATTGGGGACGGATCCCTGAGTGTCCTGTCCCGCAGTTTGCAGGAGGATTCCCACAGGTTCTTCTTCTTTAATTTTCACCCACTTTGACATCTTGTATAGCTATGAACAATAAATTGAAACTACTGAACTACTACAGCTACAAGTACAAATGAAAGTGTAATTAATTGTCTGTATTTTCTTGCCTTTTTCAGACCTGGATGTGGGTGATCGGCCCCATGATTCTGTATCTCTGTGAGCGTCTCCTGCGTTTCGTCCGTTACATGCAGACGGTCAGATACAGAAAGGTACGTTTGATTCATGAGTCATCTTTTCCCTCTGAGTTGTCTTGCAGGTTACGTTACATCACTTTTTAATCTACTGCTTAGATCGTGATGAGGCCGTCTAAGGTGCTGGAGCTGCAGCTGGTGAAGAACGGTTTCAAAATGGAGGTGGGTCAGTACGTCTTCCTCAACTGCCCGGCCATCTCCCAGCTGGAGTGGCATCCGTTCACCATGACCTCCGCCCCCGAGGAGGACTTCTTCAGCATCCACATCCGCTCGGCCGGGGACTGGACTGACAAACTCATCAGCATCATGCAGGAGCTTCCAGAGGGAGCACAGGGACCCAAGTGAGTGCTTCATTGTTCATTTGAAATCATCAGATACGACACATCCACAAGTCTTCTGCATATTGTTAGATAAACTAAAAACCAAAATACAGCTGAGTCATGGGACGGCCGAGGATACTTCAGTCGGTATATTTATTAAAAAAACAAAACAAACTTCTGGAAAGAGATCAAATTCCCTCTTGGCTGTTTAATATTTTACAGGAATTTCATAAACTTTAAAAGGAATTTTTCCTCAGGCCCCGTTTAATAAGCGACCTCTCTTTATGAAGCTTCTGTTTATAGAGCCGGGCACAGATTTAGTATAAATTCTTTCATACATTTTTTTGTTGACTTTTTTGGGGGTTTTACAGAAGCCCTAAGCGGACATGCATCCATACATTTTATTCACTCTGTTTTCCTGCGATAACAAGTTATTTCTGGCTGTTTTCTCGAGATCTCAACTTATCTATCACGCTATCATGAGATAACGTCAGATGATCATAACTTCCCCAGAATTGCACAAGCACAAATAAAACACAGAAATAGGTTTAACTTACCTCATTAGTGTGGGCAATGGCAGCATGGCAATGGCAGCACCAGCCTGTTGTTTTGTTCTCTAGATCACCAGAAATATATCCCGTTATCACGAGAAAACAAGCTTTGTTATCTTGAGATAATAAGATAAATTAATCCGTTATAATGGGAAAATCAGCTTTGTTTTTCCTGAGATAAGAAAAATAAGTCGCGATCTCCAGAAAACAACTGAAATTAACTCGTTATCACGGAAAAACCCCAGCTTTATTATTCTGAGATAACGGGAAAAATAAGTCAAGATCTCGAGAAAACAACCAGAAATAACTCGTTATCACGGGAAAACAGTAAATAAAATGTTTGGATGCATGTCCGCTGATGGCTTCCGTAAGGTTTAAACAACTGCACTTGTAATTATATAGTAGCAGTATATGACCAAACACAACTTACAGTAATACACAATACAACAAAACAAGAAATACAAGAAGTAAAATATATTAAGTATTATCAAGTTTATATTAAAAGTACAAATTAAAATAACAGTTTCAGTCCTTTGAATCAGCAGCAAGAACGAAAAGACGAACAATATGGTGTTAGGTAAAAAATCATGTTCATGCCTCTTGAATGCAAATAGCTGCAATTCACCAAAAGGGGCTACTCCAGCTTGTTTTGTGTTTTGTGTTGTTTTTATATGTCATTTTTGTGGGTTTTGCATAAAGGCCTGTAATCGGAAGGGTATTGTAACCCAGCTCAGGCTATAGATGGCCCAGTGTGGTTTATGGCATTGATCCATGCTGCATTCTTGTCCCTATTTAAAAACATATTTGATAAATACTTTTTTAATCTCAGCTGCTGTTTTCAAAGGTCAAGACTGAAGTTTGGAGCTTAGATTAGAGCAGTGGTTCCCAACCGTTTTCTCCATTCCTTTGGTCTTTTCATTTAAATGGAAGAAAAATTCCCTGGAAAAAACTTTTGAAAAAGATTTAAACATTAAGAAGAAGATTAATGTAACTAGTTAAATGGTAAAAAGACATGCTGATCACATGTTGAACTCAATCTGCTGAGATATAGTTGACATACAAAACATGTAGGGAGTGTACCATATGTTGAAGCTATTTGTGATGGCCATTGTACCAGAGACTGTGTTCCATCATATGTGCAGCAATATCACACTCCGGGTCGTGATGTTGTACTGAATATCAGCACGGTTGTGACTGGTCATAGACACAACACTGCAGGCTGGAGTGCTGTTATACTCTATATCAGCACTCATGAAATGCCTCTTGTCCAATCAGATCAGATTACTTGATCGATAACTGTTGTATAATTGGTATTTTCAACCTTATCTGTGTCAAATCAGCGTTGGGGTCCATATTTATGTTGTGTTAAACTTTACCTGGCTTGGCTGTTCTCCCTGTCGAATCAAATTTCTCCATTTTGAGGTGATATAAAGAACCTGCAATTTGCCTTTAAATATGGTTATTACCAGTAGTTTATTTGTCCCAATAACAAAGTGTATGTATTGTGTTTCCTCAGAATGGGTGTGGACGGCCCCTTTGGCACAGCCAGTGAGGACGTGTTCGACTACGAGGTCAGCATGCTGGTCGGTGCCGGCATCGGAGTCACTCCCTTCGCCTCCATCCTTAAGTCCATCTGGTACAAGTTCAAAGACTCCAACCCTAAACTGCGGACCAGAAAGGTAACAATCCAAACGCCCACACTGTTTCCAAATGAGTCTGCTCCTGACATTCAAACCTGTATATCCATTTCAACACGCTGACACATGACACTGATGCATAAGATTAATGAGAAACAGGGCCTCTTATTGTCTCCCAAATAAAGAACAACGCACGATTTCGCAATACAGCCATGTTAGAGGACGAGTCATCTGCAGCTTTCGCAAGAGGATCATTGTTCAACTCGCATGCATCTGCTTCCTGGTTTCAGATCTACTTCTATTGGCTCTGCCGGGAAACACACGCCTTCGAATGGTTTGCCGACCTCCTACAGGGGCTGGAGAAGGAGATGGAGGAGAGAGGCATGGTGGACTTCCTCACCTACAAGCTCTTTCTGACTGGCTGGGATCAAAGCCATGTATGAATCAGTCGTCTCTTTGCTCAAGTCGCAGTCCAAAGTCCAAAACCTTGTGAGCTCGTATCATTTTATACTCAACTGTGTTTTCTATTTCTCTCCCCTTATTTTGTCACAGGCTAATCATGCGTGGGTTCACTTTGATGAGGACACAGATGTGGTCACTGGGCTCAAACAGAAAACGCAATATGGTAGACCCGCCTGGGACAAGGAGTTTGAACAAGTCCGCAAAGAGAACCCCACGTAAGATAAACCCCCTCTTTCTTTAGCGGATTTATTGTCCGTCAATGCCAATGAGAGTTAGTCCATACGTTCATGGTCCCTAGAGGATAACGTCTAACTTACTGAAGTGTCTCAAGAACTATTGGATGGACTGCCTTTGAAATTTAGTCCAGAACTCATGTTTCCACCTCCAGGGTGAATTGTTTGACCCCTTAAATTTTAGCTAGAGACATCATCTTAATTTTTCTGTCCAACAAACCTGTATGACTAATGACATCACAGGTGTAATTTGTGGCCGAACATCCACACTTTAGCATTGTTACTGTGAGTATGTTAGCATGCTGTTGCTGAAGTTTAGCTAGCTTAGTTGCGCAGTGACTTATTACAGTCTCATAGCTGCTAGAATGGTTAAAAATCTTAGTGTTTTACTTCTAGGAGATCGATTAACCTTGTTGATAATATTTTTTAACCTGAATTCATCCTATTTGCTACTGTTTTCTAAAGTTATGCTAGCTAATGTATACAGCGTAAAACTCATCTCTACGTCTTAGCACAGCCCCACCGAGTTGCTCGCATGGTTGAAGCATCCTAAAATGTGTTTACAGTCTGAAGACAAGATATTGAAAGACGTTGTTGATAAGAAGTTTTTGCTAGTTTGTTTGCTAATATTTCATAAGTTAAGCTAGCTAATGTGTCTTAGTACAGTCTGACACAGCTGCTAGCATGGTTTAAGATCTTAAAATGGTTTTACTTCCCTGTAACAGGACACCGAATAACCTTGCTGATAAAAAATCTTGACGTGAAATTTTGACAGGTGAAATCTAATTTCTGTTTGCTAATGTTTCAAAAGGTAAGCGAGCTAATGTATGTCTAAGAGCAGTCCGACATAGCTGCTAGCAGTGATGAAGTATCGTAGATTGTTTTTACTTCCTTGTTGAAGAAGACTGAATCACCTTAATAAAAATGTAACCTAAATATCCATTTGTTTGCTTATGTATTCAGGTCTGTGGTGGGAACTTTCCTATGTGGCCCTGCAGCTCTGGCTAAAGTCTTGGAGAAGAAATGTGCCAAATACTCAGACGTGGATCCTCGGAAAACCAAATTTTACTTCAACAAGGAGAACTTCTGAGAGAAATCCGCTGCAGCTTTCGGGTTTTTTGAAGCACACCAGTTGTTGGGGAATTTCCTGCACCATTGACTCTCTTATAGACAAAGCAGCCTGACAACCTGTGACACCAGCTGGGTGTGTTTGGACGCATTAGACTGCACAGCACACTCATAAAAAGGCACGGCATGTTTTTTTTTAGCACTACTCAGGGACTGGCTTTATAAAGATCTTTTGGACAATGATGAAACCATGAATTGGCAAAGCTTGATAATCCATTATGACTCGTGGCAAAAGCTCAAAATTAAAGTCACGTTTGTATCGTTCATTTTAATCTGCGAGTCTGGTGAAGACTTTTCTTCCGTTTCTGATGGCCTCAGACTTGAAAAAGCTTATATGGAACGTTTTTACTGTTACAGAGATCAGGACCTCCAGGGTTTTGACTCCACATTTATTGTAGTACGTCCTGTGAGAAACAACCTTTTTTTGAAGAAAGACACTACACAACTCACTGTTCTTATATATAGTAATTTGTGATTTACAGCTTCAGCAGCATTTTTGTTATTCAATAATCTTCCTATTTTTCTTGATAACCTTTAGTCTCAAGTGCGTATGTCAAAGAACGGTAGTTTTTTTAAAGGCCAAGTTAATGTCTTCAAATTTCTTGTTTTATCTAACCAACAACCAACAAACCCCCCAAAAAATTCTGTTTACCTTTGCACAGGAAAAGCACCAAATCACAACAAACACGCTGATTTATTTTAATGCGTTTTCTTGAAAATGATATAAGAAATTAAGATTTTTTTTAGATTTAAAAATTGTTGATTGCAATTATTTTATCTTTATGCCTTTATTTTACATATAAGAGGACCTCATAAAACACTGTACTGGAAATCATTTTGTGTTCTTACAAAAAAATGTGATGACCTATTTTTAACTGACAACAACTGTCACTTTTTCTGAGCTCTACCGGTTAAGAGAACATGCTTCTTGGAAATACACGATGATTTGTACCTGTCAACATGTCTGTATTTCCTCGTCTGTGTGATAAGAAATAAGGTAGGGCAGGAGGGCACGTAGCCTGAGGTTAATCATCTTCTACACACGTAGAAGGACTTCTGGTAATTGAAATTGTTTTAATGACTTTTTTAAGCACTTTCCTTGTAAATAAACTCCCTTTAAATAAATGACTAAAGGCAATTAATGTATTCTTGTTTGTTTTATTGACAAAACAGCTTCCACAGCCAATAACATGAAAACAGTTTGGAGGGAAAGGATGACACAGTGTGACATTTCAGTGCAAAACTTGAACTAGCATCATCATCCACTCAAAAGTTTCACTTACTTTTGAAGCCAGATGCTTTGAATCAACTTTGCTCTCTCATACAGGAAACAGACAACAGAATTAAAAAAAACTATACAATATTTCAAACTAATGAGACGTCTTCAGACCGGTTTGACACAAAGGTGAGCGGGTGGAGCAGTCTGTGCTAAAACAAGAGAAAGGAAGGAAAACAGAGGTTACAGGATTGCTACACGAATACACCTACACTAACAATACACGAGTGTTTCTTTCACATCACTACAGTTTCCATCGCTTCTTTAAGATGTGCTAATATCGAAACTAAGAAACTGTATCTTATGCTGTGTTCGAAATCGGATACTATATACTACATACTGCATTCAGCGGTACAATGTAGCACGGAGCTGTTCAAATCTATTTTGCAGTATGCAACGCCGGCCGCCAGTTTCTAGTTTTGGAAAGCAGAAGTAAAGAATAGCCCGCTAGTAGCAAAAAGCTGCTTCTTTAGCTATAGCGCCCCCTTCTGCTGGAGTGCTGCTGCCGTCCGTTATTTCAACTGCCACTGTGACGTTCCAGCGCTTTGCATTGTGGGATACAGAAGGTGAGGCAGACTGGTTCGATGCATACTGGAGATTATTTTCCAAATCAGTACGACATCCAGGTATTTTTGGCATACTGCACATTTTGCTTTTGTTTGCATGCATGCTACATATTGGCCAAATCAGTACGTACTAGTACTATACAGTATGTACAATATAGCATTTAAAAAGCTTCTTTGAGGTTTTTCTTCGTCATACCTTCACGGTCCTCCTCCTGCCGTCTTCTGAATCTGCTCTTTGAGGATGAGGATGCTCTGCCGCTGCTCCGGGGGCAACATGGCGATCTGTTCTGGGGTCAGCTGCAGGACTTGCATAATGAGAGCGGCCTAGAGAGGGAAATAAAAGGACTTATATTAGATTCATTTGTAATTCAGAAAAGGTCAATAAAATGTCCTTTTTGCCTTTAGACAGAACATGTGATGATGTGTGCGTCTTGATGCCTCGCGTGATCTTCTCTGGTGCTCTTTGGTAACACGGAACTGAAAATATGTTATCTAATAATCTTAAAAAGCCTTTTGTTGTGTAAGAACCGCACCAGCTATTGTGTAAGTCAAGCACAACGAAGACTTTCCACCTCAGGTGATGCGTACAGCACATGCATAGAATGACTTGTAATCACTGAAAAAGAATGAAAAGGATAAAGAGGGCTTGCTCCCAAGCACATCAACAACAAGCTGCTGATTGACAGCTGCTAAAGTGCTGGTCAAAGTTTGACACGTGTCATCATGAGTTTGTGCTTCCCCAGCAGCAGACAATAACAACTTAGATTGTTTGTTTGTTGGGGCTGGAGTTGAGGGGACACCCACCTTCTCCTGGTCCTGTGTGGAGACCTGGCTCTGCCCGGGACTGAAGCCTCCTCCAGACGGAGGAACACCTGAAATACCCGGACCCTGCAGGACACACACAGTTTATCAGCAAGGTAATTATTAACAACTAGGAGCAGAAAGCACCTATTTGTTTGGCATCATTGTGTCCTCATCAGGCTTTTGGAATTTATAGGCCAATAATAAAAAAAAAAGAAAAATTAATTAGAAGAGGAGATATTTAAACTTTTGTGAAATCAAATTTAGAAGCTCGCTTTTCTTCCATCAAAGTTTTTGTACCTGAAATTTTGAGATGAGTCCATATGGGTGCATGTAATAATTGTACGTTGTTTTGGATAAAGCGTTAAGCAGTAAATAAATGTCATGTAACTGAACAATGAAAAATAAGTAAAAGTGCAGACAGAGACATTAAAACAGGTGTTACCGGTCTTGCAGGTGGAGGAGCGTTTGGACCCATGCTATGAGGAACAGGGCCGGGCATTCCAGTTGCCATGGGAACCCTCTGCCCCGCCACTGGGCCGCGAGCGTCCATCGCCCTCGGGTCCCGACCTGCAGGAAGACACAAAAACAACTCTCAGCATCCGTACCTCGCTCCATGTTGAGTTAATTATGACATTAAGGGACGATTCTGTTTAAAAATGACTCGCACTGTTTGAAGAGAAAGAAAGTTTATAATTAATTTGAAATGTATAACAGTGTATTTGTAGTTGATAGAAGATTGTTGGCCTCTAAAAACATTGTTATCTGGATGACATGATAAAAATATTCTTATAAATTCCTTGTAAATGAATACAAGGAAAAAGGAATAGGTTCAACCAAAGCAAAACAAACAGTTCCTTTTGCGTAAAAAACTTTGGCTAAGACAAAAGACTTTTGTTTGTTTCAGTGGAATTTTGCTTCGTCCGCCAGTCAGGCACGAAACTGAACTGAGATCTGTTACAAGCTAAATGGTGACTACGTGCGCACAGTCACAAGGAAATTTAAACTACAATAAAGTTCAGCTTCTTAAATGGTGAAATGTTATCAGAGCAGCTACCTCTGGTCTCCATGGGGGGTCCCCGAGGCTCCATCATCGGGGGGCCTCTGGGGTCACCCATTATGTTTCGTGGTTCACCCATGGGTGGGCCTCTTATGTCCATTTGAGGTCCTCTCATATCCGGAGGGGGTCCACCTGCCATTGGGGCCATGCGCACAGGTTGGGCTTGATGAGGGGGTGGAGCTCCGATGTAAGCCCGGCTATTTACACACGCAGACACAGAATAAGGACGATTCAATCTTAATAAAATCAAAATACAGTTTGTTTGGCGTAAAAGTTTTAATCCTGGAGATTTTTCATGAAATCAGATCCTTATAATATGTCAAGCTGCATGCACAGAAATACACACAAAAGGAAGCTTGCAAATGATCCACCATTGCCTTTCAAGATACCTTCACTAAAAACACTAAAGCCTGGCATGCTGCTAGAATCAAAAACAGACTCCACCTGTTCTGTGGTATCGGATGAGCTAACTACTTGGCTACCTTCAATGTGCATGCACACATAACAGCACAGGTGAGAGGCCGTGTGCAAACGCAGAGCATAATGAAAACATCTTCCCCTTTCATTTTAGCTCCCATGTCAGTCAATCTCACTCCATCAGCTCCAAGGAGGCAACAAACATGATTTCATTTTATATAATAAAAGGTTTGGTTTTTGGTTTACATGAGTCATCATGATGATGAAACACTAGATTATGTGGAAATCAAACTTTTCCAGGAAGTATATTTATTTTCAAGCTTTTTTCGGGCCTTAAACCAAATCAGTTAAAGCATTTAACTTTGAAGACCTTGTACTAATCCTGGTTATTTGATCTCACTGACAACAATCTTTTTTTACTCTCCTAACTCTGCTTCAGATATATTAGTTGACTGCCAATCTCGAATCATTTCTGATGCATTCGTGGAAGTCGGGAAATCTGAACGCTGAACGACTTTCGCGACACAGCAAAATTCGAGTTGAATTTTAGATCTAGAACAGATTGTTAGCTGTTAGCATGCACGTGTCTTTTTATAGAGATTAATAAGAAGCTAAATCATCGTCAGATCACGCTGATGGGAGCCGGGATGTCATTACGCCCCATTACGTTCCGCCTGCTTTTGCTCTCCACATAGACTGTTTATCCTGCATACGCTGCAGCCTGCTGATGATTGGTCAACACTACTCGGACTACAAGTGTAGTACAAACGGAAACCAGAACACTTGTCCCGAAGATTTTATTCTGAAGCAATAACAGGAAATGCAACATTTGTTATTTGTTCATCATCTAAAAAACGTGGGGCCATTCTCTGCAACTCTTTTACTGTTACTGCTCTTATGTGGTAAACCACTCACACTGTGTGCAGCATGAAATTACATTTGTTTTGCAATCATAATTTACTGGCTTCTTTCTTCAAAACACAAGAGTTTATTTGTTTTATTAAGTAGCTGCTCAACAAGCTCTGCCCTGATAACTCTGGGACATGTGGTATTAAACCACACTTGCTTTACACCAAAACCACCAGGACTGGAATCCGAAGCATCATTGCTTTAATGGCTTATACTGACACATCCTGTTCTATAATTAAGTTAATGTTATTTAGGTAAACATCTTACTTCGGGTCGATGACCTCTCCAGTGACAGACAGTAGAGTTCCTCCTCTGGGGTCATTAGGGCCGTCTCCCAGCAGGCCTCTGGGCGGGATACCACCTGGTCCTGAGAGGAGAAAATCACACATTCAATGACATAAAAGCACCAACAAGTTTTTTTTCTATTCATAAAAAGGAGGAAATGTTCCAGGACTTATCCATTACAAATAAGCTGGAACTCAATAGGCTGAATTCCACTTAAGGGAAAGGAAACCACACACACACAAACACACACACAGACACTTTTAAAAGGTTGTGTGGTTGTTCGGGATAGATATATCAGGACGCTGAATGGGGTTGGTAAAGCTCACAATAAAATAAACATTGATAACATCAAACCACGGCAGTGTGATGTCACAACACACACAGGGAGAAATCAGGAATGTGATGAGGAAGAAGAAAGTCTCATCGACATTAAGAGGAAGGTCAAAGGTTCAAAACAAAGTTTGTTAGCACACAGATTTAAGACTGTCTTGCTACTTGTATCATGTAACTCTGTTGTTATTTAGCCAAGAGAACATCATGAGGCATGCAGAGAGAGGATCAAGTATACTGGGTGTGTCGGGGTTTTATTAGGTTGCTGGAGCATCTAATAGCTTAAATACCAAAGATAATTATCGAGACTGTTCCCTATTAGCACAGTCTGCACAATGTCTCAATAACTACAACTATTTCCTCATATCTCCTTTGACAGGTGCTGAGTGACTACGTGGTCTACGTGCTTCGTCGTGTAATGGGCTGAAGAGGGGTCAATGGTAGATCATCTTAATGTAAATCAATGTTTAAATGTGGCTCATTTAACATGTCAGTAGGAAGCAGTCGGAAATATTTGTTCTTCCTGTTCATCCTCTGGGTTTGGTTGATTTCAGACTGAACTGATTCAAGGTGAAGGCAGAGGGCATGCTGGAAATCTGCCTAAAAACAGCCATTTGTAGTTTTATTCAGTTAGAAGTAGGACCAAGAGTCTAGACATAGTCTAAAAGAAACAGCTAGGATCTTGTTGTTTTGTTGTGAGTGTGTTCTTTGTTTCTTTTCTCCTTATGTTGTCTATTGTGTTGTCTAGTGTGTGACTTGGATGTTTTGTCTTGTTTGTATTTGTATGGACCCCAGGAAGAATAGTTGTTACTGAGGTTATAGCAACATGGAGATCTAAGTAAATAAAACTTAACATATGCTACATGCTACATGCTGCATACTGTGTTCGGCGGTAGTATGTAGTATGGAGCTTTTCAAATGTATTTTGCAGTATGCAACGCCGGGCGGCAGTTTCTGGTTTTGGAAAGCGGAAGTAAACAATAACCCGGCAAAAGGAAACATCTGCTTCTTTAGCTATAGCACGAAAAAAACACAGAAAGACAATAACATACATAGATAAATGTATAGACAATGTATTGTATACTGTATAATGTAGAGGCTTATATTTCTAGCTTCGCCCCCCAGGCAGTTTAGAACTGAAGAAGCCTTTCGGATGAGAGGTGAAACACCTACAAGAACTTCAAGTCCAGTTGCCTTTTGGATTAAGCTTAGAATTATAATGTATAGATAATGTAATTCTCCTGAACCGCGCGGATGCTGCTGCCGTCCACTATTTCAACTGCCGTTGTGACATTCCAACACTTTGCATTGTGGGATACAGTGGGCGAGATTGACTGGTCGGATGCATACTGGAGATTTTTTCTGAATCAGTACGACATCCGGGTATTTGTGGCATACTGTAAATTTTGCTTTTGTTCGCATGCTGCAGACTACATTTTGGCCAGATCAGTACATACTGCTAGTATAGTATGGCATTTTGAACGCAGCCGGCTTAAGGCAAGCCAGTCATGTGATCACTGATTTTAACCCTTGTATGGAACTGTCCCCCAACATGAAGAGAAGGAAAGGTATATCAGCAATGTATGTTGTTTTTATGTCATACACTGTTTGTGAAATCTGTTCATTTGTATTGTTTTTATTGTGTTCTTTTAGATCCAGAGGACCACAGATGTAAATTAGCTATAGCTAACTCTAACCCAACAGTTGTGTTGTGCACGGCCCCTGTCATGGAAACTAACAAACTAAACTAAAGAAATAACTTAATTAGAAGATTTATTTTAGATTTTTAATTTATCTGGATACCAAACAAATCCCACAGTTTTTGAATATCGACCACATTTGGACATGGCTGCTCTGGATGCCCAAATCAGATGTCTCTTGGGGCATGTCTTTGTGTGAGCTGCTACAGCAGAACACACAAATCAAATCTGTTTACTTGCAATAACAGCACAGAAAGTCTTAAAGGTCTTATTTAAAACATCTAATTAGGCAGCAGGCTGCACCAAGACTTAGTTTTGTAGAAGTAACCAGAAAGCCACATAGCCTCTTTAGCTCTTCTTGCATGAATGACAGAGCTGCAGCTGAAGCTGGCAAAGCTAAGACAGAAGCTCAGGCCTCTCATTATAAGTCAACTCTCAATGTTTTCATCTACCAGGCATTAGTCAGACTGTTTTCTTTAGCGGCTGTGCTGCTGTTTTTTTAAAGAAACTCTTGATAGTTAGAAGCTGCATGTTGAAACTAAAAACCATCCCCGGTTTGAACTCAATGCCTTTGTGAGAATTTCCACTGATTCAGAAAACGAGTGGGAGTTTGGTGGAAAATCTGCCAGGTGTGAATATCAATGATTGCATTTTCATAAGTCTAAACAGTGCATCTCATTTTGATTAGCTGCTTAACAAAAGGTCTAGTTAAATTTTGTCAGGTGCAGTAGACCGTGATGTCGGTACACAAGTATGGGGGGGGGGGGGGTTGTCACACCCATGGATGACTGACTCAAATTTGCCCACAGTGCCATGGCAACAGCACTGTGGCTAAAAACAGCACATAAACACAGAAAATGAGAATGAATGGGCCTTTTTAGGGCAAAAAACGTGCTTTCAATCCAACATCTGCCAACGTGTTACATCATGGTTTAACTACATGACATCTCCTGTGGTTCACATGCACAGTATGAATCAATGAGAGCTCAAGTCCCACCCCCAACTTTCCATAACTACAAATAGCCGAGTCTGCAAAGGAAACCCCCAGAGACACGTTTATTTAACAGTGACAGGGAGGTTTCAAGAAGCAGGCGGACAGAACATCCAAAAGGTCCTATTAACAGCATGCCCTACCTTAAACAAATACACCTGTGCTGGGAAAATGTTGCACAATTCAGAAACGTTGGTGTTTTAATTGTGCCACTTTACGACCAGCACTTGTGCACAAAGCTTTTAAAGAGTGTGAAAGAGTTGTCCCGTTTCCAGCGACTGACTCAGACGACCTGCATCAAGATCACAGTCACACCTGCACATTCACCGTGTAGGTCACACCGTGCTGTTTGACATGAGGCACTCAAACTAGCTGAGCAGCCAGGTGTGCCTTTGCAGCATCTAAAAGTGAAACATGGAGAGTCTCACATGTATGTTGTATTGGCAGCCATCGAGCTGCACAATGCAGTCCAACTAGGAGAGCAGCAGAAAGAAAGCATGCCTTGTTTCAAAACTGGCATCAAGCGCATTCTTATTTTTGTTACCTGGAGTCAGCCAACAAACGCAAACTAACAATTGCATTTTGGCACACCGTTCGTGTGGTGTCTTTTTTTTAAAAATTTTTTTACTTCAACATTTTAGTCCTGCAAAATGAGGATCATGAGTGAATGTATTATTTCTAGAGACGCTGCTGAGATCCAATCCTGTTCTCTTTGCGCACATATTTAACATCAGAATTATGCACTTTAATGTATTCGACAGCCCTCCTTCACATATTTAAAGGGCCAGTTCGCCGATTTTCAACCTCAGTCCTATCATGCTATTATGGGGAGCTAATCTCTATTATACATAGAAATGTAGAATCTGTAGACAGGGACTCCGGGAAGGCAAGTGTTCTGGTTTCCGTTTGAACTACGATTGTAATCTGAGTAATACTGACCAATCACGTATCAGCAGGCTACAGCGTATGCAGGAAAAACAGTCCGTAAGGAGAGCAAAAGCAGATGGAACGTAATCCGCCATAATGCCATCCCGGCTCCCGTCAGCGTGATCTGACGAGGATCTAACTTCTTATTAATTTCTTTAAACAGACATCCGCATGTTAGTTCAGCTAACAATCCATTATAGATCGGAAATTTAACTTGAGATAAATTCCCTTGACGCTGTGTCACAAAAGCTGTTCAGCGTTTAGATTTCCCGACTTCCTCGAATGCATCTGGAATCATCGATCCGACCTCTGTTCAACAAACATTTTACAACGAGCATTTTCAAAGTAGTTTTCTTCTCCTCTTGAGGACAGACGTGGCAAAGCTTGAATTTTTACTTTTTACAAATCTGCATCATGATATTGTAATTTCAGCAAAGGTAAGACCCATTAATTAAAGTAAATCACAAGAAAACCATTTCTCTTTCTGTAACAATGCAGCACGCGGAAAGGAAGTCATGACGGGAAGACGATTTTCGCTTACTGCCCGGCACGTTCACCGGTGTCCCCAGAGGCTATATTGTCTCAGACTATAGCCTATGGGATCCGAGATTGATGGGGAGCTAATGCCATTATGGTAGGAAAAAAATGCAATATTGCTCTGTGCCTTTGGAGGACACTATCTGCTTCTCCAATGGGCCCTGGAAAACCTCCGCCAAACTAAGTAAAACGCGCCATCTGGCGGAGGCCAGGGAGCTCGCTAAACTACACTTCCTCAATCTAAGACGCACGCCTCAGATGTCTCGTTCAAAATAGTCAGGTTTGAAATGTAGACCGCAAACCTGATTTTTTTTTCGAGGATCCACCGGTATATTCTTGTCATATTTGGGATTCTGTACCGCTTTGAACCCTTGCCTGCAGCGTAAGGGTAGTATGTCACTCCAGCGTCTCTCGCTGGGCCGTTCCTTTAAGAGGGAGGGGCACAATGCACGGCGGGTGTTGTCGGAATGTAGAATAGGCGAAACCATGAGCAACAACTTTCTCCGTAGCTATGGCGCCTATCATATTGCTTCTATCCATTACAGAGAACACCAGCTTTGACTGACAGTGGCTTTTTCCAGGGGTGAATTGCTCCTTTAAGAGGAGCAAGTTATTTAAAAAGGTTATTTAATCTATAAATTCTTCATTAATTGATCCTGTCTTCTGTGACACACAGCTTCATTACACACCGAGGACACATGCCACCTTTCTGTTGATTGAAACCATTATATGTTAAACTAAAGGTCATGTGAGGACAAAACTAACAATGCACTACTTTCAACTCTCACTTTGATATCTATTAATTTGGCTTGGCTGTAATCATGCAAACACTCTTTGACTCCTGGCACCTGCTCAAAACCCTTATCTGTTCATATGCAGGGTCACCACCATCTTCCCCGCCCTCATGACACGACACACTGCTAAGTTCTGATAATATGAGATCATTATTATTATTAAAAAAATAACTGCTTTAAGGCCTGAATGTGTGAAGGCAAAGGGGTTGTATTATCGCAGACATGCAGTCTACCAAACTGTAGGAAGCCAACACTAAATCCCAAAAGTATTTTACTGTATATTCGTACAGTGGCCTCTCCATAACAGTCGTACGACCTGACTGGAGAACTGAAGGAGCACAGTGATACCTTGAGGCCGCTCGATAGCAGCTTGCCCAGACGATCCTGTGGGAGAATGCTGAAGGTTTCCTGAGCCAGCATTAAAGTGAAGAGAACAGGAGACACAAGACTCAAGAGAGCAAAGCAGCACTTTAACAGCAGTTTGAAGCGTGCCAGTGACATGCACACACACACTGACACACACACACACACACACACAGAGGGGTGAAGAGGGAACTAGAAACTAACATTTGTAAATATTACACTTACATGAAGGTGTAACAGACACATTGAAACACTTACATACAAAAATTTTGAAGAAGTAACTAGATAGAAGTTGATTATATTGGGCCGCTCATGAAACACCTCAGCTGAGTACGAGGCTGTGGTGACACCTAGTGATCACGGTGAGCCATGACACGTGCAGACTCAAAGTTAAATGAGTTTAGACGTTCTTTGTGGTTTTAGTATTTAACTACGTCACTGGAAACAGGCACTACACTCGCATTCATGGAAAAGTGCAGTTTTACTCACGTAAGTGCCGGAATGGAATAGCTTAGTGTGTGACATGGTACTGTAATACTGTACTATAAAAAGCAATGGTGGGTGGGTGAGGGGGCATTTTGACTTGAATTGAATACAGGAAAAAGAATTTCAATACATGATTTTGGTTTTATCAGGAAAAACAGGAAACACTGTGGCAGTTCATTAGTAGACCGTGTTTTAGTGCAACCTGCAGTAAATCATTAGAAATAATATTACCGTAAATACCGGAGTATAAGACGTAGTCTGTTTTGTGGGTATCCCAGAGGGAAAATTGTTTTCTATAGCTATTTATTAATAAAATGTGTATACAAATGCAACACTACTTTTTTTTTTCATTTGAAACACATTCAAAACACACAAATTATAGCCTACCATCTGTTTTCACCATGTTGAGTTTTAAATCCTGCTTGCTACCGTTGCTGTAGCCTACGTTAACGTTTATTGTTGTGATGCCGGCTGCACACGATCATGACTGTCCGTGACGAAGCTTTAGCAAGATTAGAGCGCCATCATCTGAGTAGAATACCATAACACAATAAAATACCTCTCACTGTATTTTATACTGGTATATTGGTTGCACCGGTATAAAGGACGCAGCCCACTTTTTAGATCAAAAATAAATGTATAAATAATGCATCTTAAAGTCGAGCTGAAACGGCATTTCGAGAGTATCTAGCTTCCGTATTGTGACATATTTCCGAGTGAAACAGGACGTGCACGCGGGACATATCATTGGAGGGATTTGATTTGATCGTTGAGAAGTGGGCGTAGACAGATGTTCTCCACAGCGCAGTAGCTAGCTAACTGACTGAACGTTCTTGGTGCTCTGTGGCTAAATGTTGCAGATTGATTGGTTAAAATTGTTTGGTGCTAGCCTACGTAAGCACACAGGATTTTTTTTTTTACAGGAAGAAAAAATGATCGGATTTTGATATAAGAATACGAAGAAATTGATTTTCTGTATTTTTTTTGGCCTATATTGTCAAATAGATGCACAAAATTACCGGGGATGTGATCTAAAAGGATTAACATGACATTTTTTCATTTCACCTCGACTTTAAACACAGAATGTTACGGTAAATATTCTTGATTTTGTATTTGCAATTTAATGAATGTTAAACTGCTTTTTAAAAAAATGTCTTAAAATTGCTTAAATTAGCCAAAATAAACAGTTTTCCTTTTTAAATCATCATTAAAAACTGAGCAAACTACAACAGACGGGGTGCGAACTACAGGGGGGCAGGGGGAGCCTTATTATTCTGAATAAGACATGAAACTATTTGTGGGGTTCTCTAAAATAACAAATTAGATTTTTCAAATAACTTTCTATTTTTTTTGTATCTTAATCATCATGGATGACGGGTAAAATGAGGCTATTATTGATGTATGATTAATGCTCGAGGGTGATTCATCACTTAACTAAAAATATAAGATAAAGATAGCAATGAGCATCATCACTATCAAAGTATGGTAGCGCAGTATCAGAAATACTCATGCATGTATGTGTGGTTACGCTTGGTTTGTTGATGAACGACTTCGAGGAAATTATTGTACTTTTTTTAAGGGGGGGGCGGGGGGTGAAATAAATGTCTGTCATTCAGTTTGTGGTCAGGTGAGCTCATTCTGCAGGAAGAACTGATGCAATATAACATTCACACAGCACACATCAACCATCAATGACCTTCGACACTGATATTATGAACATTAAGGGTCTTCATTTGATGATGCAAGCACCATACAGCTTGAGTATTACCTGGAGGTCCCACCGGTCCTGGTCCTTGTACTGGTCCTGGTCCGGGTCCTGGTACAGGCATTGGTCCAGGGACAACACCCATGTTGGGGGGCTGCATCATTTGAGGGGCTCCATTGACGTGCATGCCGGGCTGATTATTAGACAAAAGAAATTAATTTTAAGGGTCAATTTAACAGAACATATGTTAGCATTTAAGCTATCCTGTAAGTGGCTAATAAGATGGGTTTAGTGGAACAACCTTCTCGGAACATGTGACATCGGTTACATTACGCTTCCGTCCACCAAATATCGGCTCCATCTCAGTTTCATTTATATTGCTGTCTGCTAAACAGGCTAATTCAAGGCTGCGTTTCCTGTTTCAGTGAGAGCTCCAGCCAGATTACAAAGAGGAGCATCACGAACACCGCCTGCATAAATATTTATTAATTACCTGCATCAGAGCTGTGACAACGTTTTCAGGATGGTGTGCTGGGCTATTTTACTTTAATGTGAACGTTACTTCAGAGAGAGAAAGACTTTCTGTTTACTTACCACAGGCTGCGGCTGAGAGACTGGCACGCTGGGCGGTGCAGCAGGTGGATTGACAGGTGGTGCTCCTCCGCCGGCAGGAATCAGAGGCTGGACTGTAGTTTGACGGTGCAGCATTTTCTGTGATTGGAGCACAGGGAACAACATATCTCAAATATGGGGAATGGTTCATAAGTGAGGACAAGCTCTCAGCTCGTTGTACTAACAACAAGGTCACATCGAGATTAACTTATTTTGTCGATGTTGTTTCATAAAACTTTGGCGGCTAATCTTAACTCACCAAAGCTATCTCAGGGTCCACAATCCTCATGACCACCTGGGCCTGCAGCAGAGCATAGGCCAGCTGAGGGTTCTGCAGCAGCATGTTTCTCGCCTCCTGAGGACTGTTCTGCACACACAGCTGGAGAGAGAAATCACAAATATGATGCATGAAAAATCACAATAGGGCACAAAAAAAAAGATCTATTTTACATAAAAAGAGCTCTGTGTGGGATTTTGCTTCCTGACAGGTGAGACATTCCCCTGCAGTTTCTGCCTCCCACTTACAATTCAGATACATGTCCATTACAAACCAAAGTGGCTGCATCAGCACAAAACATTAAACGAACGACAGGCAGGGATATCTGTGGTATCATATGGAGCTGTCCTACTGAAACAAGCTTTGGTGCAACAAAACACTTCTCCAGTCGGGGGAAAAATGTCTGCAGTGTGGTCTTTCTTTGAGCTTAATGAAGCAGACTGCCAGATGTGCAGAGATAAGGCTTCCCTGGCAGAGCTGGGAGAGAAACTGTACAGCACAGCCTCTGTTAATGAAAGGGAAGGAAGAGCATCTGCATACAGTTGATATCCAGGAAGTGGAGAAAAAAATTGGGACCATCATTTTTTGAGTCTTAGGAGAGTAAAGATGCATTAACATACAGTTATTATTTTAATTAATTCTGATCATATATTACCTCCGTGTTTCTTTCGCTTTCGTATTTTGTAATTTTGGTTTTTAAGTTTGGAGAAAGTCCTTATCTTATTGTGGCAGACTGAACAGCAGCAGTCCACGTCCATCAAAATGCTGCAGCCAGACATTATATCTTCTGTCACAGAGACAGGACTGTTGCTCAAGATCAGAGCATAAATTCAGGAGAATACATAACTGCCATTGATGCACTAGTTCCAGGGATTGATTCATAATACTACAGTCTAGACATCGTAACGGCGTGTTAACCCTTTCAGTCCCGGGCCTAAATAAAGGGTTTCTGTGCCACCCCACGTTTTCTCTTGAAAATTGAGAAAAAGATTGTGCAAGATTTAGGATCACCGAGACAAAATTAAATGCATTTTATCAGCATTCTTTAGTTGTCAAATGTTATAGTTCATCACAGAACACTGGATTACCCAAACAATGACATCTATGAGATCTTTGGTGAAACTGACACGGACCCTGGATTTAAAAAAGTAAATAAATAAGAGATGCAACCATTCAGTGAGCTCTTTACTGACTCGTCTGTGATTAAGTAGAATGGGACACAAGTTAAATTTCATGCTTGGATTGGATCACAATCAACATATGTTGCAAGTGAACATTATAGCCGATTTTTCTTTTACGAAGCAGAGCTTTTGATACGTTGATTAACAGTGAAATAGACATATAGTTTTTTTGGGGAGCAGAAAGTAGATTTAAGCATTACTTTTAGGATTATTGTGGTGTTTATAAGTGCCAAACTTAGAGACATAACTTGATTTAGTGAGGCAAAAAGTGTCGGGGACAGTGAGTTTTATCATATGAAGTATCAAAGCAGCCTACCTTCATCTGTTTCATAAGTTCAAACATCTGCTCAGGTGGCAGACTGGCCACAGCTCTGCTGATGGACTCTGGGGCTTCCTGTGGCTGGATGCTGTCTCCATAGGGAGACTCAATAATGGGCGCTCCCGTTCCCAAACCTGTGCACGATAGAAATATTAAAGAACTGAAACTTTGCACAAACATCTCTCAATCAAATCAAATGTCTCACATTAGTTAGAAAATATTTCAAGAGGAAATAAACACTTACTTTTAAGCTCTTCCTTGTTTTTCTCACTGGCTGCATTGTCAACACGGAGAGCCCGACCACTGAACTCTCTCCCGTTCAGGTTCCGCATGGCACTGAGGGCCGTCTCCTGGTCCTGATATTCACAGAAGCCATATCCCTTTGGCTTTCCTGTCTCCCTGTCGTAGACCAACCTGAAAACAAGAAGGCACAAATGATTATGTTTGACAGTGTATATATTTAGATCTGTCTATACTATACTGGTAATTTCAGTTTAGAAAGGTCCAAGTCAACAATAACATACAGAAACATACTGCTAGATGCTCAAGCTTGTATTGTTCATGTGACCAGAGAAAGTCTGAAGTTAAAACACAAATGTTTAAACGACAAAAAATAACTTATCTGAGGTTTGCTGCGGCAAACAATGATGGCCAACACAAATTGAACTGATTTTTTTCACTCACCTGAAGCTCACAACAAGTCCGACTTCAGAAAAGATGTCTTTCAGCTGTTCTTCTGTGGCTTCATAAGGAATATTTCCCACTATAGAAGTCAGAAGATATGACAAACGTTAATGACAAAAAAAGTAAACTTAACATTTCTTTTAAAGCAGTTCTCTCGCTCCTCAGACAGCTTACGGTAAGTTTGTTCCCTCGTTGCCTAGCTAACGGTAACATTAGCCAGCTACCCATATTAGCAAGCTTTAATTCATAGGCCGTTGGTTAATAGGATTGTTGTATTTACTAACAGGTAAAACCGCCCGTAACCGAGCACAGACCGGCAACGAACTTACCAAACACTGATCGTAAAGAACGATCAACGGCTGGGTCTCTATTCGCGGCAGCTGCAGCAGCGGCGGCAGCAGCCGCAGCAGCAGCAACGTTCGCCATCTTGGGGACACAAATGAATGTGACACCAGGAAACTACAAAGACACGAGATCCGTTTTTTGCCACCCTTTTTCTAACCTCTTGATACGGCAGACCAGATGTCTTAATAGAATTACAACAAACACTTTATAGGATACGAATGATGGGAATAAATGTAATACTTGTATGTATACCAGCTGATATAGGAATAAAAGGAAATTAAATTCGCAAAAGAAGCCACAGAATAAGATGCTCATAGACATCACAGTGGCCTGTAGTAAATCAGAAATGAAAACCACCATTAAACACAAACTGAAAGAAAGGTGGCAAAAAGCAGTAGGAAGAAGAGAGAACAGAAGGTGGCTCTACAGAATTCAAAGGAAAGTTGGTGTGACGAGAAGCACAAGGAGAACCAGAAGATATGAAACTGTAATATCCAGGTTACGTTTTGGGCACAGGATAAAACAGTACATTGTATAAAATGGGAAAACATAATACAGGAAGATGTGAATTTTGTACTATGGAAGAAGACCTCAAACATGTTATGATTCACTGTTCAAAATATTAAGCAGAAAGAAGAGAACTGATATTGAATCTTAAAGAAATTAAATTGCACTATGATCTTGGGGATCTACTACAGAAAAGTTCTGAGGAGAAATGTTTTTGGTTGTTGTTACAATATCTCAGGAGTACAAATTTGATTGAGAGAATATAAATATATATGTTTGTATTATTGTGTTTCATTGTTTTGTTAAGGTTTTCTCACTTTGTTTTCTAAATATTTTGTATTGAATACAGTAGTGAAAATCCTGATCCACGCGCCAGACCAGTTGGTGGCGGTAATTCACCATAACGTTGTTGCCAACCGCCATAAAACACCACAAAGAAGAAGAAGAACCTCTTGATAGTTAAAACTATGCAAAATTGTGAAAATATTAACTTAAATAACCTTATTGATATAATAATGAATACTATTAACTGTAATTATTTTAAAGCTGGCTTCGATAAAGATTAGACAGGGTCGAAGTGGTCAGCACAATTTACTAGGTAAAATAGATGGCGCTGTTGTCCCCGGTTAACCTTAGGACGTTAAGTTGCTAAACTAGCTTAGTTTTTAGAAATGCTATAAAGTGGTAATTCCGCAGTCAGACTTACAAACTAGTTAATAAACTTATCCAATATGCTGCCATAGATCAAGTTTTTCGTCAACAGAATATTTGGTAAGTAACTCTTCAGTATTTAGAGATTAGGAAGCTAACTCATCTCTATATTGCTTATTACCAAAAGCTAAAAAAAAATCCAGCCGTTGGAAATGTCCTAGGGCTGTTGATACTCAGTACACACCTGTACACAAGTTTGTGACACCTGCCAGATGTGAGTCATCAGTATCAAACTCAGTTTATAAAGTGGTTATCCATTTTTTGGTATGGAGTTTCCTAAGGAAATTCACAGGTAAAGGTGTAACTGTTACGTCTTAAAATGATTTTGGACATGGTTTTGCTTAGTTTTTTAAAAATATTTTTACACCAATTGTTTTGTTGAGTCTAAAAAACAGCATTTTCTTTATTGATACATGTATAATCAACAGACAGTATGAATTTGCTATGGGACTTTGCTCTGGGTAACATCTTTGACCTTAAATTTCATCAGTTTTTTCTCCAACAGAGGTCATTAATTAGTTGGTTGTTGGTATTTATCTGATGTGGTTTTTTTGTAATTAAAGTTGTTCTGTAAACCTTGGGTCATTAAACAATTGATCAGACTTTGATTGTATGAAAATGGGATATCAACATAATGGACACAGTAGTACAGTTGTAGTAGTGAAAGTTAGGGTCATGTCTGCAGAATCTCAAAGTCAGTATACGTTAATATTTCAGTGGTACCAGTAAGTTAGAGCGTTAGGTTTTTCACCATGCTACATGACTATCTTAACCTTAACTGTTTATGTACTTCATAGGTTTATCTAACTTTCATTTTTTCCATTAATGAGACACAGTGTTAGATAATTGTGTTTTAACTGAGTGCTTAATCTACCAAACTTACCCTTCTGTTTCCAATCTTGAAAGGGTAATTGTAACTGATATTATTAATTATGATGAATTCGTAATACCATGTAACCGAGATATTTTCTTAGACATCCCCTACCATGAGAAAATATACCATATACGATAGCCATTCACTTCACCCAGTTGTAGCTGATAGTGTGGAGCCATCTGAAATGTAATTTTGATGTTGTATTATGTGTTGCTTTTAAGGGAGTCCTATGCAGAAAATAAATTCTGGTTCCACTGGGGCTCGAACCCAGGACCTTCTGCGTGTAAAGCAGACGTGATAACCGCTACACTATGGAACCAGCTGATTTCCGATTGTGAATGAACTGGTTATAATCATAGGAGAAAACCTATGGAAATGCATTGTGACTTTGTTACAATGATACGCTGAAATGAAAACGATAACATCGACAATCCGCTTTGGTTGACTGAACCTTCCTGTAACGTCACACGGAGGTCTCTTCGTGTGTTTAAGGCTGCGCTGTAGACAGACTTAATATCGGGCAGCTTCAGTCTCCCCAGTAGGTCATCAGGCTTGCGCACTGAACCCGCGTTACGTCTGAGCTGGCTGTGTTTTGGCTCACTTGCGAGTCGAGCCCTCTCGGGTCGTTTTGCCTTCGTTGCCGATCACACAGTGCGGAAGCTTAAATCCTACAAACACCCAGCAAATGAGCTGCCAGCTCTGAACCAGCTACGTTTGTCCGTCTGTCTTTCCAGCCTGAAGCTTGCATGCACTGAAAACCACATAGCGAGGAGTAAAGGACGGCTGTTGTATGTTTAAAAAAGCAGATTTTTTACTATGAACCACCCGAGGAGCAAGAGTGTGAATGTTCAAATGAGGGATTTAGACAGTAGACAATTAAGGGTAAAATATTGTCTGTACCAGCTTGGATCACCTTTAGACTTAAAATATATGAAGGTAGACCAAAGCTGTCTGACAGAAACCACATGCACATAAGAAATTGAAGTTGAGTGGGGCTGAAAAAAAAGAAATTCAGAATTAATCCCAAATACTTATTTATAAATATTTTTCCATCCATCAAAAAAAATCGACTAGCTTCTATCGACTAGTATAACCATTATCGTGTTGATTTCATATAAACGTATTTAAAAACAAATTCCCATACACACTGCGTTGAAACCATCATGACCATAGAGCAGAAATTCTTCGCTTTATTAGGTATAGTTGCGAGGTCTCTATAACCCTATTAAAAGAGTTTTCTGAACCACATCAGCAACCTTTTTTGGAAGGGCAATGTATCGTCAGCTACTAAAGGGTATAAACTATTTAGTCTCCCTATATATCCATCTACATAGTTTCCTGATGTGGGGTCTGAAATCAGACAAAGCCTTTCCTCTCCTTCCCACCCTCAGCATCGTCTTTCCATTTTTAGCCACTTTGACTGTAGCGCTCAAGCTTCCTTAGGTGCCAGCGAGGGAAGGGCAGTAAGGCGTGCGTTGGAAAAATGTGGGGATGACAGCTGCATCTGTTTATCATGTGGGGTACAATAGCACACCTTGAGAGGCCGCCAGAGCTGGTTTTCTCACTGATCCTGCCTCCAACACAGAGGGCCAGAATTAATAGAGAAGGCAGATTCATATGTGGGCAGCATCAGCATTCAAGATGTGCTATAGATCCATGCCACAAGTTCTGAGTTTGAGCGACATACAGTATGTGCGTGTGATACTAGAACATAATGATCATTTTTCAAACCAAAGATGAAATATCTGTATTGTACATTATTTTTGTGGCCTTAATCTGGTGAGTATTTCCTCACTTGATCAATTAGTAATGCCAGAAAATGTGCTTTCACATTCACAAAGCCTAAGGAAATGTTTTCAATTAGCTGATTATGACCAAAACCCACAGATATTCTATTTACAACCATATACAACTTAAAGAAAATGATCAAATAAATGTATTTCAGAAGTTGCAACCAAAGAATTCCAAAGAATAAAACCAAAGAATAATGTGTTGGATACAGATATTTCTTTACCCGTAGTTGCTTGTACTTTTCGTCCCATGATTGACATATCTGTGCATCAGCCATTATGTTTCAGAATCAGAATCAGGTTTATTTATTATCAAGTATGTGGGCACATAGAAGGAATCTGACTCCAGTTTTTCTTTACTCTCAAAGTACAGACACACAGATTGACATACTGCACTTAAAACAAGGACAGGTTAGACAAAGGCAACACAAACACTTAAAACACTAAAAACATCAGCTACTATATACAGGCCTGTGAATACAAAGTATATTAAAAGGTATTAATATATATATATATATATATATACATTATTAAAAAACCCAACACCACTTATAGACATGCGACACTAGACAATATCAGGTTGGTAAGTGCAAGAGGTAGATGGTTGTAGTATTTACAGTATTTACATAGTATTTTCTTCACATCGATTTGATTCATATCATTGTGGATAGCAGTAAGATAAAAATGCCCATTCTGTTTGCAACATAGGACTTGATTTCACCAGCTAGTCATTTAATTAACTGCAAAATGTTAAAAAGTGATCATTAAATTCTGCAGTCTCCCCCAAAGAGACAGTAAGCGGAGGTAGAGAGAAAAAAAGCCTGGTGTGGCAGCTGGACGTCTTTCAAAAGCCCACAACACATCAAAATAAACCTGGAGTTTTTAGCTGGATGTGTTCAGAAAGTTTCTCAAGTTAAATGAGTTACTAAAAGAAATAGGGAATGAAAAGTAAAGTGTCAGGATTTAGAAGTTGATCCATCCATTATGTATACAGCTTTCCTGTTCAGGGTCACGCAGGGGGGCTGGAGCTGAATCCAGCTGTCATTGGGTGAGAGGCGGGGTACAACCTGGACTGATCGGATGTCGAGATATGTATCATATTTAATTATATTCCACTAGTGAAATTAATTTAATGCCCACAAGGCAAAAATTCCTTCAAAATGAATATAATGTTGGAAAATCTTTATGTAAACATTTTCCTGATTTAACAGGACTTTCCGTAACAGCCACGCCCACCTCATGTCATAAGAGACCAACAGTTTTGTTTTGTTTGAACAGACTCCTCTTCTCTCTACAATTAGTCTTGTAACTAAATTAGTGTAACAGTTGGACTTGGAACTGTGCAGTTTAACAGCCTGTGGCCATATTGATGGCCCTCTTCTTGCACACACTTGTAAATTCCAATAACTATATAGACCCTGCAGAGCCTCTGTAGACACAAACAGCACGTGCCATCTCTTTCAGTGGCATCTACAGTATGCACCTCCTGAGTGTCCATCCTACTCTCACTGGTCCTGTGTGTCCTCATCAGAACCCTGCATTATGTTCACACATTTCCATCACACTTTTGTCACCACACCTATAGACTTGAGTGTGAGTACAGTTTCATTTGTGCTGCTGAAAAAGTTTGCAAATGACATTTGAAAAACTCAGCTGCAGTGTCCCAGTTACTCGGGATAATCCACAGCCCTCACTGTCAACAGTTTTCACTGGGTCTTTTCTTCACTACGAGTTGCAGTATTCCCAATGAAAGTCACTCGAGTAAGAGGGGGGAATTGTTTCTGGAAGTGAAACATGCTTCTACGTCTTTGCATGTTCAATTTCCATAAATTAAATTCACCTCATCCTATTGGGGCGGCATTGAAATGCCCGAAGCAGATCTGAAACCTGCAATCTGCATGGCTACATACCATACATAGAGCTAAATGTATACCTGTGTATAGTACTCTTTGTGTTTCCTGTTAAATGGTCTCACAAGGTTGGTGGTGTCTGGGAAATGGTCAGAGTCCAGTCGTGCACTTGAAAGCTGTTGCAGAGATAGCTGTCCTAAATACTGTACTGCAGCTGTGGCTGTTGTCTGCAGAGGCCTGTAGTCTGCTGTCGGGTCTCTGACAGTGTTGCTTGTCAGACCCTTTAGAGAACATGCCAGGTACGCTACTAATTTCAGCAGGACTCTACCTTAACTGCACAGGTTAGCACAGGTGACACCTTGCAAACTGTACTATAAACTTGGTGCGATGAGACGTGGTCCATCCCAGATTCAACCACATCCTGCTTCCTCTGTGTATTCTCATAACCCACCAGTTAAGCCTTGAGCCATGAACTCACTAACAGCAGCCCTGATTTGTTCACCGACATAAGCTCATTTTACATGCCTCTGATAAGTTTCCAGGATGTCCCGACCTAAAGCGTGCGGCCGGCGTCTCTCTGTAAGAGCTTTTAGTTTAAATACGGCAAAAGAAGTAAACAAGGAAAACTTAATTTTGTCAGCTTTGTGCACATCTGTGTCACTGCAGTTATCAGACTTGGGTTTTTTCACCTTCTATATTAGTGATCTTGTTTAGTGTTGTTTAGAGATTGACAGTTTCTGATCTGTACATGAGCCCGCAAACACCTTCACAATCTGTGATTTATTAGTGAGATAACAATACATTTCAGCATTAACACCACTCTGCATGTATCCAGTTGTGAATATAGATATCACATACTGTATACTGTATATGTGATTCCAATATGTTATTAACAGAGACTAATAATGAGTTTTTGCCAGGGCACAAACTTCTAAAAGCGCCCCTCTTGTTTGAAGCAAAAGACCCTGTTCTGCCTGTGCTCATTTAGCATCTTTATCAGCAACTTTTCGTATTTTGCATGTGAACTTTATAACTTTATTCACACAGGAAATGAAGACAGGCTGACTAACTCTGGTCCAAAGCTTCCTGCACAGCAAATTTACACCTCTCTACGTGACTATAAATGAACTGAAACAGGATTTTTGAAACAATAGAAACGAAAATGATTGGGGCAGGTTGAGAAATGAATTTGTCACCCTAGCTTGTCACAGTGAATTTCCATCCACCTGTTTAATAGTTTTGGTGCTGTGGTTAACACTGTTGCCTCACAGTAACAAGGTCCTCGGTTTGAGGAACCCGTCAGCAGACTGGGGCCTTTCTGTGTGGAGTTTGCATGTTCTTCCTGTGCCTGAATGGGTACTCTGACTTCCCTACAGAGTCCAGTGGTTGTCTGTGTCTCTGTGTAAGGCCTTTGATTTACTGGCAACGTGAACCCAACCTCTCGCCCAATGTCCGCCCTGGATCTGCTAAGCAGTATAGATAATGGGTGGATGGTTAGTTTGATGTTTAAGACAAATTTTCAAGAGTGGGCAGGCCCTAAAAAAGTTGCGATACGTCATTAAAAAAAATGGTATATTGATTAAAAAGCTAACCTAACCCTAACCACTACGTGTTATTAGGGGCGTGGTCGCTTGAAGTGAAAGGTGGCTGCCGCTAGCCGTCTGCTAGGTGTCACCTCAGCTCATTCAGTCACTGAACTTTGTAAAGTTTCTGTTTCTGCTGCCTTTTAAAGATGTTTTCATGCGAAAATCTGAAAAATAATATTGCTTTCTGTCTTTTTTTACTTACAGAATATTCAGAATGTCTGCTGTCTCCAATTTTTCGGTGAGTGAAAACCGAGTATTATTTTATCAGGATGCTAGCACTAATTAGCAGGTTTCAGTGCCTGTGCTCACCATACCTGGCCTGTTGGCTTGTTCAGTGGTTGTCATACGTTAATGTCTTTGTAGCAGCAGGACTGTTGTGCGCCTTTCCCCAGCAGAGAAGACAATGGGCTGTAGAGATGAGAAGGCCGGTTTATTTTAAGTTACTTGGTTTGTTTCATTCACACACTGTTTGCTCTTCCTGGTGTGTGCTAATGTGCAGAGCATGCTGGGTTCCACAAGCTCTCAGTGATTGTTTATGCTAACAAACTCTACTACTAGCACAAATACAATCTCAGTCTGTGGGAAACACGGGGGTTTACTTTCTAATAAGTCAGCTAATGAACTAGCCACAGGCATGGACTGTACAGCTTTGGCAACTTGGCGTTTACCAACCCCTCACTACTCTCAAGCTCTGCCCTCTCATCAAAATATGGTCACTCCTGGCTACAAAAAACTTTAATTTAAAGTATAAGCTGATATATACACCTATACCAATTTATCTGCAATGAGCTAAAGGGGACAGATGTTGATCTGGATGATTTATTTTCGGGCTTTAAAAGAAACACATCAAGACAAACCTGTGGTGGTGCAGCTTATATTCCTAAACAGCTGTCTAGCATGTAAACTGCTTGACCAGTCACAATGAAGGTTAACTGTAGCCTGTGTCTAAACTGTGCAGCTGTGTCATATAGCAAAAAAATACACACGATTAGATTTGGGATGGGTGGAGCTTTAGCGTTGAAAGAAAAATAATGATCAAAGCTATCATATTTTCTAACAAGAAATGTTGCTAACGGTCCCTTCAAACAGAGGCTCTGGCTTTGTTTGCGTCTTGACTTCCTGTGTCCCTGAATCTGTGCCCAGCAGGTCCAGTCAGTAATACAGCATGCTAGTAAATAGTGAAACAGTTGAGCTATAGCCTACGTTTTGCTTTAATAAACCAGATGGTGTACCTATTGTTATACGGTTGGTTTTAACCACATGTATTATCTTTCTTAAAAGTATGGCTGGCCCTATTTGATATCAAGTTGTAGCCTGGTTTGTGGCGGGATAAATTAGGCAGGGCTTGAAGGAAGAGGTGCTTTTGTAAGGTGGCATTTTAACATTTCTAAATCATCATTCTCCGTGTGATAGCAGACCGTGAATGCATCCCAAACTAACGTGAGGTCAGTGTGACTTCAAGACATTCAAACATGATTTCACACCTTTCTTTAGTGTCCTCCAAGCAGAATATCTCAATCTTGATTGAATCTTTGGGTGTAAAAACGAGACAGTCTGCTGTACAATGTATATTTATCTGACTCCGGCGAAGTCCCCTGCAATTAAAGATTGAATCCCAGCGAGCAGCAGCGTGTTTGTTATTCACCTGTAGGGCTTTACCCGGCGCTAGGACCCAGGGTGCGCGATTTTCATCTCCAGCTGCTGCAGACCGAAAACTGGCAATAAGGGAAGATCGCGAGGACAAGCCAAAATTGCATACTGTATTCATTCTACTTGAAAATCACATCCCTGGCCCCACACGGAAGACTCCGTGCAGACAACAATAGCTTGTTGCGCTGTGTGCAGGCTTTGTGGCTGTAGACAGCTCGGAGCGCAAGGTAAGACGGTGCAATACCATGCGATTACTAATAACAAAGGCGTTACGGGCGAGCAGGGGGCATTAAAGGGGGCATTGCACAACGCGATTGAGGGCGAGTAAAACTCTGCCAAACTTTGACCTGGATATCTGTATTTTCGACTTGTCGGCGTCTTGCAGGAGCCACAGTAGTTGCGGCGGTGTCTCGCTGTTCTCCCTCGGCATTATGTAGGATCGTGTCACATGTATGGACAGCCAAGTTGTGTATCGAGATGACATACTTGTGTCTGCTGTCCATGCGTGGCTGCTGTGGATGCGGTAGACTATCCAAACGCTGACACGGTAACTAAACATGAAGTGATGCGTTTCCATTTCAGACACATATTAAACATCATGTGGACGGCGCATCGGGCCATCCATTAACCTGGCAAACAAGAACATCACCCTCCTCTGTGCCTGTGATCGGCTGCCATCCTGCCTGCGTTTATTTGTTGCAGAATAATTCATTACTTACACCAAGATGGAAGAATAATGCGCTTGATTTTCCACTCAGCGTTCAACCCCCCGCCGCCTCCCAGCCTCGACATTCAGTATTGACCAGGTGAAGCACCAACTTAGACGGGACATCCTCGTCGCCGTAAACCATGGCGGCCTAAATCGGGTCTATAATCTCCAATATGACTCCCAGATAGATGACCATGTATGCCCACTTTGAAGACGACATTCTTCATAATAAAATCAGGCCTTCGTAATAAACAACGTGCCTTCATGTGTGCTATCGCAGTTGTCATAGTGCATGTGCGGAACACCACATCCCTGCTCGTGGGGTTTATAAATGCTCGCATAACAAGTTTTCGTGTAACCCCACAGCCTCACGCAGCCGATGTGGAGCCTGTGAAGCAAACTCGTCTATAATTGGTGAAGCCCAGAGCAGCCGGTCACTACCGGGATAGCTCCTGCGCGGTCGTTGAGGTCTCCGGGTTACCCCCGAGCTCAGACACAATGCGATGTGTCAGCTGGCCACTTTGTGAGACTCCCGCTTCTTCACGCCGACACGGACCTCCACGGCGTTCCTCTTTTTCATAACTGATCGGCGTTTTCTGGTTTCCCAATTTCACGTTTGGCCATCTGTCAACGATTTGGCTGCCTGCACGCAGCCATTACTGAGCGAATGGCGAAGGGCATGTTAGAGGCTCTCACACACCGATCCACTCCGCGATAGACGAGCAGCGAAATAGTTTGAGCTCGTGGAAACACTGACTGCTCTCTGAGGACGGACAGGATCGTTGTCCTGCACCGACACGGACCGTGCACGGTAGTAAACAAACTCTTTCAGTCACACGACGATGTCAGCCTGGCTCCGTGTGTGTGTGTATGTGTTTGTGTGTGTGCACGGTTATTTCCTCACCACCACAAGTGTTGAGAAAAGTAGGAAATTTGTTGGCCTAAAGGAGTGGACACCCTTGTAAACAGCAGGCCCGCGCTGCTTTCAGGGTTCAGGTAGAACAAGTGGCCTAATTACAGAGCAAGGTAACCTGTACTGCTTAAACACTGTGAAGAAATGTGATTATGGGAAGGCAGAGCTACATATCCTGTGTCTGTTTATGTTTGAGGGAGAATCAGAACGTGCAGAAATCCTCTGATCAACAGACTGATTTGATGCTTCAAACTTTTGCCTGTGTGTGACTGGAAGTTACAGATGTGTTATCATTCATCTCATAACTGCAAATATGAGCTTTGGTCCTCCTGAGAGATTCTCTCAGCTCCTTTATTTTTGCTTCAAAGCTTTTTAATTCATAGGAAACACTCATGTTGCACATTTAAAGAGAAAGCTGGTGTAAAAGTAGATTTTATTCTGTTACAAATGATGTTATGATGTAAATATTGTACATGCAGGAGAGGTCCCTTGTAGGTCATATTAGAGCTGTTTCATCTCAAACCGTGACTTGTATTTATCCTATTTTTTATACTGTTTAGTTATTTATAATGGCCTGCCTGTCCTTTTCTGTGTGGAGCATGTTGGGATTATTTCAGCACAGGCTGAAGTTGCTTTTGTCTTTATGAAATGGCACCGCTCGTCTTGATTTTGTGTAAGGTCTGATGAGGAATGAAGGGTTAAAATTAAAAATCAAAAAAACGTATTCAGATTGTGGTTTTGTTGGAATTTAGCTTAAGCCCACTCCTCTGTTGGAAATGATGTGTATATATCCAGTTAAAACCTGACCTCACCTGACAGGAAGTGTGATTTTGACACACAGCACTGCAAGAAGTGACAGACAGTGAAGAGAAGATGCACTGCAGTGATCTGCAATCTTTTTGTTTATACTGATAATCAGAGATCATCAGTGGTCCTAGACACAACATTTCTGCACGGCGTCAAACCTTGGGCCTGTACTAACCAAGAAAGTCATAGTTTTGTTAGGCTCTACAGTCGGGACGTTGTGAGTGTGTGAGAGTCCATACAGTGAATGTGAAAAAGGTGTTCAACATGAATCCAAAGGAGGAAAGTTGTCATATCTCTGCATGTGTTGGTGAATTGAATGCTTTCAGTGTTTTGCAGTTACAATTTGGTGGCGAAATGCAGATGTTTATCAGAATATTTGCTCACATTGCTTGTGGTTTGCAGTTGAAATGTGCACACAGCTCAGATCACAGGCCGGTCTAAGTAAAAGAAAGACAGAGAATTTTTCAAACCAAAAGTACAGTCACATTTTGTGTTTCCAGGTCTTTTTATGTAACTGAAGCTAAACCTCAGCAGGTGTTGATTATGTTACATCTGTGACATCAACGCTAATGACCTAAACTTATTGAAAATTAACATGTGTGGTGTAGTTATGGGTTTTGAATCCTCCTCACACCAGTAGAGGAGGGATTAGTGTTTCCCCCATCTTCTTCCTGGAGCTGCATCAGCCTGCAGCCACAGCCTGACACACTGGAGAGCCTCCAGCAGCCGGAGTCTTGCTTCCTCGTGTTAATTCCTCTGCAACAGACCCAAACCTCTCCCACTCTCTCTTTTATTTTTTTCTACATTTTGCTAATTCCGTTTAGCAGCCCTCACCCTCTGGCCTGACTCTGTTAATTGACCTGAGACACAAATATCCGCTCAGTGATACTCCGAGCGTCCTTTGGTTTAAAGAAATACACTTTATTACTTCGTTACCCTGATAAGCCCTTTCAGTTTAGCGCACCGTTACACTCTTTGGTCGCGACCCCCCACTCCCCCCTTCCCTCCCTATTCCCCCTGAGCGGCTGGAACTCGCGTTGCATGCCGGTACCTGCAGTCCTCACCCCTCCCAGCCTCTCCAGCGTCTAATCCTGGGCGTGGATAGCCGAGCACTACATCTCCCATGCTGTCACCGAGCACCCTTCTGCCCCTCTCTCTCTCTCTCCCACCAGACTGGAGACTGGCGATACGAAACGGACTGTCTTGACGACCCCCCTTCCCCTCCCCTCCTCTTCCTCCTCCTCCTCCTCTCTCCCTATCTCCCCCCGCCCCCCTCCACCCTCCCTCCCCGGACTTTTAGAACCGAAAACCGTCGAGATTAGTGAGCAGCCGCGGTCGGCAGAGGCGAAAGGCTGGACACGGCCGTATCCAAGTCGTGCCTGGTTCGTCGTTCACATGCCATCTGGACGAGCTGGTTCGTAACTGTTACTGTCATTAGACATCTTTTTTATCTAGCCTGCTTATTAGCTCGGGAATTATTCACCCTTTCACAGGGAAAGAGAGAGGGAGTCTTTTTTAAAGGAGAGGAGAGGCTCGGTGGGGTCATTTTATTCAACGCCGGAGTGGTTTCAGTCAGTCCAACCGAAGGGCCGATACGAGACACGGGAGCACTTCACGTCAGGTCGGCCGGGGGATAAATAACAGCAGCCTGCCTCGACATGTATTAAGCACCGGGAGCGGAGCGGAGCGGAGCGAGACGGGCTCCGCGGAGACTCCGCCGCGCAGGGAGCTGGTGGAGGTGGTCAGTGGAGTTTTATATGTTTGCCCCCTTTTTTCTGTGGCCACTCCAGCAGCACAATGTATAATAAGTTAGGTCACCCAGCCCTCTTTTAGTTGTCCAGCTGGCTACTTTTTTTCTATTTATAACTCAAAGCAGCCAGTTTGTGTGTTATCAGTGAAATTGATTATTTGTTTGCAGGGGAGAAAAAGCATCCACAGCCAAACAGTGGTACTTTATGCAGGCTGCTGCTGATGAGTTGTGTTTGTTTGGCTCTGCCTTGTGTTGTCCGTGTGGCTTTGCATTGATGTTGACTTGCCTTATCAGGCGGAGATGTGACACACTGCCACATTGTGTCTCTGCAGCCACTACATACTGGAGGTGGTGCCTCTCCTGTCACTTGTTTTAATGTAGTCAAACATATCTCTTTCATCTGCGAACATTTTTAACACACTACGCTTTGTAGTTTGTAGAGGAAGCCCGGCTGCATCACCTGAGAGCCGGCTGCCATGCTCTCATTGTGGGGACTGCTCGCCATCTCCAGCGAGAGAGACCCGGAGCTCTCCAGAGTTTTTCCGTGCTGATGTTTCCAACAAGAGAAAAGCACATTGTTTTCACTGTGCCCCACTGACACAGCATGCATGTGGGACGTGTGGACTGGCCATGCTCATTAAGTATTGTCCAACAGAATAATTTTTCTTCTTCGAGGCTGTTTTGTCTCAAAGATAAAGCCTGGCTTCACTTTCATGCTCGCGGTGTGTTTGCGGACTGCTGTATACATTTACTGGCCTACATCAGAGCTGTTGGATTCAAATGTAGCGGCGGAGCAGACCCGGTGTGATCGCAGCACAAAGACAAACTAGCTGTAAGCAAACTGTTGTACACGGTAATGAATGCAGACCCTCCTTGCACTGAGCGCTGTCTGCATCGCCGTGCTCGCAGATTCCAGCAGAGATTGGCGTGTCAGTCATTATGTGCATCATAGTCGTTATGTTTCACTGACTCCAGGGTGAAACATTTTCCGTCCTCCTAAGCTTTGACATAGATTTTTTTATAGCCTGTTTGTAGTCGTCTCATTTACTTGCAGATGCGCTCGCCTGCGCTCACCTCTACCTACATACCAGGAGCTGTTCTGGCGTGTGTCGCTGCTGTATATGAGAGTATTTCCACTGTCTGTTTTCACATGAACTGTTTGCTTATTATTCATCATCATTGTGTGCATGCTGAGCATTATTGTGTGAAGGAAGATATGTGTGGAAATGTGTTTTCTGTAAGTTTCCAATAGAGAGCAATGGGTGGAATTTCATGTCTAATTTTAGCTTGTACTGATGAGCACTCAAACTGCATGACCCACACATTAAATCAGCGTTAACAGAGGTGGGCTGCTTTGTTGTAATCATAAATAATTAACCCACCAGTGATAAATAATCTTGCGAGAACGTAATGAAACTTTCAACCACTTCCAGTCATCTGCTTCCACCCGTGTACATGGCTTGGTCAGAACATAACAAATTGAGGCTACCGCTCAGAAATACAAGACCATTTGAGCAGTCACAGCTGAATTGCCTCATGAAAGGATCGCTGAACCGGCCCACCCGCCACAAGCCCAGGGGGTCACAGGGCATACGCAAGAGCCTGTGTGACTTATAAGTGTTCCTAATTAAAAAGACATAAAGCTCAGAGAAAACCATTTTTTATTCTGATCCTTTTCGTACAGAAGATCTGCTGATACAGAGTCTCATCTAATATTTAGTTTAGCTATATTTGTGTTCACTTTTCCCTCAAACAGCTGCACTGTGCATACTTAAAATAGTAAGCATTTGAAAAGTCTCTGACGGTAGAACATCCCAGCTTGACAGATGAGAACCTTCTTTACATGTTGTCCTATAATACCTTGTATGCTATAGTGTTTGTTATGTCTGTGGTGAGGAGTTTACATCGCAAATCTGTTGTGACAAAAGAGGGCAGACTCTCATCATCATCTCAACAAAATAATTTCATCATCAATACAACTTAAGAGTTAAAGTTAGCCTGCAAAAAACCATGAAAAACACATGTATGCAAAACCTCCGCAAACACTGTGAAAGAGTTGATTCGGTATTAAGACACTGAGGCCTCAGCCAGGGGCCCGTTGCTTCATTAGCCGTCCATTTTGCAACTAATGAATTAGGTCTCATTTCACTCACTGATTACCCCATTTTTACTAAAGATTATTCACTTTCCGGATCGATCGATGCTGACAAATTGTTAGTATTCCCTGCCTGCAAACAAATAAAACCAGAGGGAACGGCGTACCGTTCAGTTTACCGCACTTCTCTCTGCTACCCTGAATTGTCTCCCTGCTCTGTGGAAATTGTAACACATCTGGCCTCCGAGCCCCGTCTCAGAGAAAGGAAGCTTTCAATTTCCCAATGTTGGTTCATCTGAATCATTTACCGCTGCAAAGCAAAGGTCTTCAATGAAAATCTCAACAGCACTTACAGCGATCGCATTAAGTGTTCTGTTTCTTGTTTGTTTTACAGCATATTGCAACGTTTAAACTCTCACCTGACGGAATCAGCTACCCCCGAGGCATGTTGTGTTAAAGAAACACCTATGCAGGTAAGTTTTTTCATTACAGTTAGATTGCTAGATTAGAGCATTCTTTCCTCTTATCTAATTAACACTGGCCTAATGAACTTGTCTTATTACTCAGGTGGATCCTACACTAATGAATGTAGGGGATGGAGGCACGGTGAGCAGAGAGATCAGTGCTCCAAATAAAGCGTCTGCTAGTATGGTGGGAAATCCCCCCCAGACGCTCCCCCTTGAGTTTCGAGGAGATGTTACCCTCAGTCAGCAAAACAAGACCACTCCAACAACAGACTGTAAGACAGCAAAAGCCTGCCTGGACAATAGCAATTACAACCACAGTCCTGAGCTTTCTCCACCTCAACAGCCCAACAATGCACCGACGTCCGGCTCGGCCATCACTAGCTCAGAGAAGAGAGCAGAGAAAAGGACAGACGCTTCTAAAATCAAGGCTGATGGAGCCGGGGTCTTTCCCGCTGCTCAGTGGTCAGGTGGCGTAAAAGTTAACCGAGAGGACTCGCTCAACCCTTGTCACAGCAACATGACATCCAGTAAGAAATCTCTTTCGCAGGCACAATCTGTGCAAAGTGTTCCACCTGGGTTCCAGTGCGCCACCATGTTCAAGCCAGTCCAGCCTGTTGCCTTCCTTCCTTCCTCTAATTTTTCCTCCCCACTTTGTAAAATAACTCTTCCACCAGCATTGGGTCAGATTGCAGCACTGAGAGAAGCCACAGCCAGTCAGTTTCAGAAAGAAATCCAGCCTCAAAGCTCAGGTGTCGGAGGGACACCTCTCTTGCGGACCTATCCCTATCCGTTCTCTGTGGGCCGGACTCCGGCTGCAGAGAAGAAAGCAGGCACGTCAACATCAAAACTAAAACCCAACCATTCATCTAGCAAGAACGCCAAATCTGTAGGAGAGCATAAGTCTTTAGCCTCAGTGGTAGCCTCACCAGCCATTGCCCTACCGTTGCAGCACCCGTCATTAACTTCTGCAGCACCCACCTGCTACACGCTGTCGCCCACTGCTGCTATTTGCTGTGGCTCTGCACTGGCCAGCATCACCTCTCAGAGCAGACTGCTGAACCATTTAGAGAAAGGCAACAGCATAGACAAGACAAACATGGCATCTCTTAAAACATCTCCCTCTGCTTCAGAGGATCATACAGCTTGCTCAGTGGAATCGAGAGATGTACCTCTCGATTTGTCTGCTAAATCAAAACGTCCAAAATGCATAAATGACCCTCCAGTTACAGCTGAGCCTCACAATAATGAGTCAAATCAAAGAGATTTTCTGAACTCAAAGAGGACTCATTCTTCAACTTATAGCTCAGCGGTGCAATACCCGATCTTACCCAACACCCACAGGAATGGGTCTCACCAAAAGCAAATAAAACGGCCTCAGAATCACCAGGTCCCAGAGCCTAAACCGACCTGGGGTAAGGGACCTTCACAAGATATCAAAAACATCCCTGGAACTTACGTAGGCGTGGCGAGCCCCATACTGGCTTCTACTCTCCGGGACAAAGACGGAAAAGGGACTTTTGCCGATGAATTTCAGAGTTTTGCCAAGCAGGAGTTTATATCTATAATCGACCAAGGAGAACATCTGGCCTCAGGAGGAAAGAAGCCATCCTGTCTGATGAAGGGCAACCAACATGCTCACAGTGTCAAGCATGTTAAAAATACCAGCACAGCCATGACTAAGAACAGTCCCTCTAAAGGAGCCCTATCGACTGCTCTGTCAGCCTCCACCAATGCTCATATTCATCCAATATCTGGACCTGGCAAAACGGCAGTGCCGTACTCCACCAACGTTGTCAGTCCAGCTTGGCAACAGCCGTCCCATCTTCCTCACCAAGCCTCATCTGCTCAGAGGAAAATCGCGCAAGGATCTCCAAAGATCAAGGGCACCACGGTAACAGAAGGATCTAAGTTTCAGAGTGCCCATCACAGCCCGTCCAAACCCGAGGATGAAAAGTGGGAGAGAACAAAGTCGCCCCTGTCTAACCTTGCGTCCATTGTGAAGCAGCAAGCTTTCGAAACATCAGCGGTAACCTGCGAGGGTAATCCTCAAGCTTCACCTGTTGCATCAAGAAAAACTGATGCTCTAAGTCCACTTCCTGGGAGCCAAGACACCCAATCTAAACATACTTCTTCTTTTGAATACCCACCATACTGGCCCGTGGATAAATGGGCAGGTGTTCCGTCAAAAGCGGACTCAACTCAAGCTTTGAAAAGACATGAGAAGGCGAATTCCATTGAGCCTTTGGAGAATACCACTGAGTTAAACACCACTGAGGGAGAGCACACGGGACTGAAAGGGAAGCAGGGCTCCTCAAAGCCTGCTGGCCAGTCTCATCTCTTTGGGAGCAATGCATCAACAAACGGGAACAGGATGGAGAGCAAACTAGCCCAGGTGTTGGAGGGGGAGATATCGAAGAAAGAAAGTGGGGCGTCAGACATTCCTCCCAGTGACAAATTGGAAGGCATGGTTGCGTCTATTCTTGCGGGCCAGCGCGAGGGGGGAGGCGACAAGTTTGAGAAGAAAACAAACGGAACCAAAGAGGAGTCGCCAACCAAAGCAAAAGCGGCCACCATCAAACAAAAGAAATGCAGCCCCAAGAAGCCAGCGAAGGAGAAGTCACCGACGGGCCCATCAAAGAAGGCTACAGGAAAGAAGAAGCAAGACGCAGAAAACACTCCAAACAAAGTGTCTCCGCAAAAGAAGGTAAGATATTCACGTCTAGGTATTTGTCACAGAAATTATCTCCCTTTGGTTGGAATTTGGGGGATTTTTAAAGGTAGCAATAACCTTTTTAAATTGTTAAATTGGTCATAAAGAGCTCCCTTTGATGATAAAATTCTATGACTGAGCATTTAAATTACAAAGGCTTATTATGAGTCGGTTACATGCACTCCATCACCATGAAAGCTCTGTGATCAATAACCTCCGATACGGCATGCTCACTCTGTCCCCTGTGTATTTCAGCAGAAGAAACAATGTGCACCTGTGCTTGAGCAGAGTTTACCAGCGGGGAAACTTACTCCTCAGAGTAAAGAGCCGCCTCCGAGGGACAAGATCAGTCCCAACAAGGTTGAGCAGCAGACCCGCAACAAACCAGGTAGAGTCTTTTGCTTCTTATAAATCTGTGGCGTTTACTGTCCTGAGAAGTTCTCACAGCACGGACACGTTATTTAAAGCACCTGTGAGGAGTTTTTTGCTGGTTATGAAACGGACTGAAATTAATTGTGGTTACTCTATAAGACCTACAAAAGCAAACGGACCATCAGCGACATGGTTGATTTTTTTCTATATAGTTATTTTTAATGCCTGAAACTGCTGGTGGGGGGTAGGTGTCAGACGAAGCGGTTAACTGCACGCTGCCTTTGTTTGCATTTTCCTGGGCAAACATTTAAAGTGAGTGATACGTATGACTCTTAAATTTTTTAAAACCACCACTTAAGCATGTACAAGACAAAATCAGCAAAGAAGTAAGAGGTACGGTTTGGTCCACAGGGGGCGCCAAAATAAACACAAACTGAAAGTTCCTCACAGGAGCTTTAAGTCTTTAAAAAACCTAATGATGCTTTCAGTCGTGGCAGACATGAAGCCTTTTATTGTGCTTGCAGTTGGATTACTCTGGGATCTCGCAGCTTTAGTTTGTTAGATAAATAGCCTGCAGTCAGCCTCAGAAGTATGGTAGCTTGTGTAGAAGACATAAGAAAAAATGTCACACATATTGTCTCGCTGGCATTTTTTCATTTCTCGGTCTTATGCGTAGAAAGTGGTGTGAGTATAACAATCAGTGATTTTAATCAGTTACAGATAGCAGCAGCAGTCCTCGCAGTGTGGAGACTCCAGTGTCTCTAAACAGCTCTGCTATATCAAGCAAGGAGTCCGACGCTACAGACAGCTCCTTCCCGAGACTGAGGAGAGGACGCCGGCGAGCTGATGAGGCTCGACTCGACCTCTGGGGCTTTGCTACACCTTCCCCTCCACCCCCGCCAATGCCTCCTCCCCCAGCTTCCATGTCACCCCCTCAGACTACCACCCAACCCGCCCGCCGTCCGAGAGGGAGGCCCCGCTCGAACCCCCTCCCGGAGCGAGGGAATCACGGCAAAAGCAAGACAGCCGGAGCAGAGGGCGAGACGCCCGCTCATAAGAAACGCCGGCGATGTCGAAGCAAAAAGTACCAGACTGGAGATTACATCACTGAGAAAGACAAGCTGGAGGACGGAGAGCAGCACGAAGAGTCTGACTCCTCGAGGAAGGACAGTGGGATTCCAGCAGGTACGAGGTTTCTCTCGGGAGATCAGTCAAGTTTTTAATTAACAGTTTCCTGCACGAGTGTTAATAAAACACTGACTGGGCTACAGTGATTAGTTTGACAGAAAATAATAAGCAACTATTTTTAATTATTGATTTATTGTCAAATGAAGTTCTTATCTATATTAATATCTGCAACAGTCATTACGTCTTCAACCGCTGTTCAGACCAAACAAGACATTTACAGACATCAACTTGAACCCTTGGAAATAGTGATTGACATTTGGGTATAGACACCATTTCCGGTGATTTAAATAGGCCAAAGCATTAATCTATCAATTATAAACATAATCACAAGATTCAATCAAAGTGATTATAAAAATTACACTACAAATTGAATTATAATTAAATTATCGTTAAGTCTTTTTCCCTCAAAACATGAGTTGATAACCTCACAAATGAGCCTGAATTATTTCGGTTTACAGTAACATCATTATCCATTATTTTATTGGCTTCTGACCAGATTAAGTGACAAACATTTGGCTTGTGATGGAATCATTTTTTTTCTGACAGTCGTAGACTAAAGTGATGTTAATTAAAAAAATATCTGACAGATGAATCTGTACTCACAATAGTTACAGCTCTGTTCTAGTCTGTGGAATAATTGTGCAGCCGGCAGGCAATGATTTCTGCACATTTGGTTACAATTTCTCTTTAGAAATGATTGTCCAGTGCAGCAGTGGCATCTTTGCATGGGTTATTTGACTAAGTCCAGCTGATTTCAGGGAGTTTTTATAAATAGGAAGTAAAAAAAATGCTGAATTTAAGTCTTTAATAGCTGAGGCATGCGTAACAAGTGCTTCACTGACAGTTTTTACGTTGGATGTGTTTCCTAAATATATTGTTTCTATGACCTCCTAAGCAACATAGGTGGCCAAAGATAATGAGATGAGATCTTTAGGTTGATAGTGTGTTTATATAACATATCAGTTACAGTATCATGGATGCATGAATCGATACAGACCGTAATAAAGTTGAGATGATGTCCTCTGTAGTTAAAACATATGAAATTGATATGGTTAAACATTTTATGGGGTTAAAAATCTTAACAACCATAAAATTTGAAAATGTTAATAAAACATGAGTTTACAAACTTACAAATACAAAATTAAACTCTGACAAGCACCAAGGCAGCACATATATAAGGTTTGCAGACTATATTTCAGAGGTTCCGACTTTGGCTTTACATCAGCAAGTCCACAAAAGACACCTATACACAGGGTTAAGGCACATATCATAAGGTGTATATGTGGAGAATAGGGATGCACGATATTGGATTTTTTGCCAATATCCGATATGCCGATATTTTACAACTCATTTAGCCGATTACTGATACCAATACCGATATTTTTTTCCCGCACACCTAATTGCAGAGATCATCAACTCTCTTCTGTATTGGAATTAGCGTACAGTATAATGGTGATACTCTTATCACATTTGTTACAACGGTCGGGGTGACGGGTCTTGAGATGGTTAATCAAGTTTGTAGTGTTGAAAGACTTTGCCTTGGCTCCCTCTCGCATCACCGAAGCTGAGCAGTCATTGCAAATAGCAGTTTTGCTTTTTATTTCGGACACTTTGAAAAACGTCCACACCACGGACATTTTGGCCTCTAACTCTCTCATGCTGCAGGTAGACACACGTGACGTCATCACGCTGCGCCGCGCAGGTCTTCTTTGTGCTGGGGACATTGCGCCGAGGTCGGGCATTTAATCAAGTATGCAGCAGCCCATTATTTAATCGGTTAATTATATCGGTGGATATCGGCGTGTTGGCCTCATTTTTAAGCCAATATCGGCCGATAATGTGCCGATAATATCGTGCATCCCTAGTGGAGAACGTACAGATACATGGCAAACCAAAGCACAGGATTGCAAAGAGTAGAGTTCATAGAGCGCATCAGTACATCACAGATAAAATGCATGAAATATTAAGATTGTTTATGCTTTTACACTTAATTCACCTGTAAGGCTGCCACTCGGCATAACCTCCAATCCAATTTGTCATTACAGATCCACAGGCTCATCACTGCCCAAGTCCCGCTGACTCCAGTCCAGAGCCTCCCCCACGGAGACCCTCGTTCACTCGCTCAGGGTCTGTCCGTTACCAGGACGGTGATCTGTCTCCAGAGTGCACTGACAAGCCTTCAGGGAAGAGAAAGTTCAAAAGCAAGCACTTGTGTGACAATGATGAGCAGAAGGTAAGTCACTCGCTGATGCTGCTGGCGGGCTGGCAGTATATTTAAACCATACAAGGCTGATAGAAATAAAGTACAAAGTGCAATGAATATATTAGCTCACAGTGCCCCCCTGTGGCTAGATAAATGCTGTGTTTGTCACATTTATGAGGGCAGCAGGTTTTATACTGCTCCGGTCCTTGATAAGTGGAAGTCATTGCTTTAACTTTAGCATTACAAGAAATTCCTTTTCACACAGCACTCTAATCAATAAATCTGTTTCTTAGATCAAGACCAAACGCAGCTGCTTGGGGAAGCGGGCTGCCTCACTCCCCCTGGATGATGAGGGTGCAGATGTTAAAAGGACAGACAACCCTCCACCTGCTCCAAAGAGTTTGCCATCATCTCCATCCAATAAGAAAGGCTCGTCGGGAAAGAGCAGCAGTTTAGAGTCTCCACCCAAAAGGCCCGTTCCTCCGGAGGTCCGCCGGCTGATTGTCAATAAGAACGCTGGGGAGACCTTGCTGCAGCGTGCTGCACGCCTGGGCTATCAGGTAAAGTGTTTATTTGTATGAATTTAACTCCTCATTGAAGTGGTTAATATGACGCAGTCTAACTGTCCTACCTCTGCTCTGCAGGATGTAGTTCAGTACTGTCTCGAGAAGGACATCAGGGAGGTCAATCGGCGTGACAATGCCGGTTACACAGCCCTCCACGAGGCGTCCTCTCGAGGCTGGACGCAGATTGTCCAGATGTTGCTAAAATACGGCGCCGACGTCAACTGCAGCGCTCAGGATGGAACACGGTGAGGCTTAAGAGTTGTGCTTTTAGTTAGTATGAAATGTCTTTTATGTTCTATCATGCGTGTGCCCTTTGTGACAGATTTGAGCCTTGAGGTTTTTTATTGATCTTTGCAAACAGCATGTGTGACAAAATCTCAGCTTATGTGTCCCCTTACTCGCTTTTTGGACCATATCACAGTCTTCATAAAGCAAGTGAAGCTTCATACATGTCAAGCGGTTATAAAGTGGATGTTGCATCTGTTGTAAATGTGTTGTCAATGAGGTCATGCATCATTTGGGGTTTAAAGTAAAAACAGGCTGATCATCGTGTCATTGTTTATTAGTTGCTTCTCAAATTCACTTAGCTTTATTATTATTTATGTCCATAATAAATACAGTTGTTCTAAAGCCCTGCATGGATGAATAATGTTCAAAATTACAGTATAAAGAGATCTATACATATGCTAACCGATAAATCGCACTTTCATCACTGTTGGGATATTAACATTCATGAGAAAAACATCACAACATGCAACAAAATAAGAAAAATCACACATTCATAATGCGAACATTAGCCCTATCAGACGGAGCCCGGAATACATGGGCCATGCATTCACACCATTTGGCATATTGAACGAAGCCTCAGCTAGCCGTCAGCTCCCCTCAGATGAATCTGTGTCAAATTGGGGGTTAGGACAAGGTTAGCTGGCAGGAGAGTTGCGGAAAAAGTGAAGAAAATTTGTCCGACAAAGATCTTGCCACTATTTGGAATTCTGTTCTACTCAGAGGACAGGATGTGTAACAAACAAGCACGGGTTCTGTGTTATACAAGACAAAAAGCAGAAAGACAAATACATTGTAAAGCTATTATCCACTTTTTATTCATCTCAAGACAATAGTATAATGAAATCTCACATCCTGGTTTCCTCAATCAGTGCAGGCCTAATGTACATTTACTTTTTTTACTCTCGTTAAATGATCCTTGATGGTTGGTTGATTAAATGAAGATTATATTCTGGTTGTATATCTTGATTTAGATGTTTTTTAGTAGTGGTAATACTTTCTGTTGAGCCTATTTGATTTTCCAATCAATTTCTATTGATAGGTTGATATCATTTAAAGTGCTAATCTTGAAAATGTCAGTTTAATTCTCTTTGGCGGTGCTGCTGGCGATAAACTGTAATTGCTGGAGCACACTTCCCAGAAATCCAGACAGCGTCACATGTGTGACGTTCCCGGTTGGCTCCGGTTGTAACTCTCGATTTTCCTCGCTGACGGTCGCTTTCCTTTTTAGACTGTTTGCTTCATCTGAGCGTCCAATTTGTTTCTTTTTCTTTGGATTTTCACGTATTTTTGAAGTTGTATCTGTAGTCATCCATCTTTTCTTTGTTTGTTCAGCCATAGTAGATTACTGTTTACTCGCAACACCAGAAAAGCAGCCGCTTAGCTCCGCCTACCCTCTCTGGCAGACCAACCACTGCTGGGTGATGGAAAACGCGTCACTAACTGGGCGCACCTTGTGATTTTTTCTGAGAGAGTTGCCACAGACACCCAGTCTGTAATACCCATCATGTTACCTTATTTGGTGATAGATAGACACATTTGATGTTTGATATAGACAAACCTGCAAACAGATCCATGTGTGGTCTAAAGCTGTACATTCCCTTAAAGGTATTTGTGTTCTGTTCATTCTCTCTTTAGGCCTCTTCATGATGCAGTTGCGAGTGATAACCTTCCAATAGTGTGGTTGCTTCTGAACCATGGCGCAGACCCAACGCTGGCCACCTACTCTGGACACACACCCGTCAAACTGGCACACAGCCCCGGCATGAAGACCTTCCTCACAGGTAGTCTCAGCCTCTTTACGAGCCTCCTTCAGCCGTCTTGGATGAATAGACACAAATTGTTTTAGTGCTTTTTATGTTTTTTCTGACGTCTTAACAAACACTTGAGACAAAATAACACAGCACAAAGACTGCAATAAAGCTACGTGAAATGTGACACAAAAATACATAATCAAACTTTTATTTGCCAACTGTCGCCCATCAAGCGACGTGTCGTCACATTAATAAGCTCTCACTCCCAACATTTTCAATATATGAGAAATACATCGCTGTGACTCAGAGTGTTTTGTTTTCTTTAAGCTCAATGTTCGGTTCAGTGCATTTGGGAGTTTAAGCCGCTGGACTTGAGTTGAATTTGCTTACAGTTTGGGGGGCAAGAGCAGCACAATGCAAGGTGAAACTCCCCCTGAAGACGTGTTTGGAGGTTTAAAACCACACAAACCGATGCAGGTTCTCAGCACCTGTAGTTTTTCGTGACTGTTCAGTCTTTTACCACGTCTTCCTTTCAGTTTTATCCCCCCTTTTTTTTTAAATAGATCTGCTGAATGTTTATCAGTACAAAGTTGCAGAAGAGAGATGGAGCAGATGACTCATAACCACGTCAGTATGCTTGTGTTACTAAATAAAAACCAGTAAGCCTTGTCAAGAGATGGCTGTGGAGACAAACAACCCATGACAGGTTCAATGAAGCTTTCATCAGAAGCAGAAGCAGGATTTTTTCGATTAAGTTTACACATACAAGGAATTAGTTTTGGTGTTTTGGTTCAAAAACTGTGAAAATAGAAAAGAATGAGAAAAGGAAACAAGTTAAAGTTACAATAAAAAGAGAAGAATAAAAGGCATTTTGTGTTGTAAACCATGTCTAAAAATGAATTGTTTGAATATTGTCAACCATTTCTTTTTTTGAGTTAAGCAAGCCGCAAGTGTAAGAAATGGCCGCAGATGTTGTTGATGCACTCTTTGTCAATGGTGCAGCTCATCAAAACTGCAAAATGTTTGTTTATTCAGACCGAAGAGCCGTCATTTTACATACTTTGTGGCTGTTATGCTAATAAGCTACATCATCAAAGGGGCATCCTAAAATGAGTGCAGAGGAAGTTATGAACAAGGAATTCTTGTCCAGTGTTTTCAAGACAGGAGTCAGGTAGTGGATGCTGAGACTCCCTAAAAACCACGGTATTTCACCCGGGGGTGGTGCCTTAAGTCCTGCGTCACACAGAGTGTTGTGTGCCTGATGCGCGGTCTCGTCGGCTCGCAGTCAGCTCGTCTCGTCAGTTTTCAGATAAGATTAAACTTCCAGGAGACCTCACGCCTAATTGTAACTTCAAACAGATGATTTATTATTTCTTTGTGATAATTGATTTACAAAGGTACACTTAGATTCTAGCTCATTGTGCTGCTTGCACGACTACAACCGTGACTTCCCTGCAGATTTTCAAATGACCTCTACCTGACTGTTGACAAATTGACCATCATAACATTATACTGGAAAATATGAACAACTAAATAGTGCTAGAATATATTGACATTTAGATAAACGAAATTATGTCCAACAACTGAAATATACTCTGGTTGATTGGGGTGTGTACTCTCTTATCGCTGTAGTATCCTGCGTCAATAGATGCCCAGCCCACATGAGCTTACAAGGCAGTTAGCTTTCTTGTACACACATGAGGTGCGACTCACTTTCAGTTTGTTGACAAACTGCTGAAGTTGGGGTTATAGCATTTAAACCACGTTAACAATAGACTCGGGTAACTTCATTCTTTATAGCCCCATGAGGCAAACGTTACCAAGCACTCTACGCACGAAGCTTGTTTCAAAGGAAACCTGTTAACGTAAAGTTAGCTGAGATGGCTGACTGTCAAGGAGCTCGCCGTTCGCCTGCACTGTTGCATCCTGCAAAGCCGCGCCCATCCAGGTGAAATAATGTGTTTTTCCCAGTGGGAAAATCCCAGTGGATTGCTCTTGTGCAATGCATCCTGTGACATGTAGGCCCTGCAGACATGGCTCTGCAAGCAAGAGGGCTCAGCATTTTCTTTCAGGAAGGCAACTGAGAATTTAAATTATTCAAATTCATCGTCGACACTGAATGGACATCATCGGAAAATGTGGCAAAAAAAATCCCACTTTGAAATCCAGTGATTTATGCCAGTGATTAATAACATAGTGCTCTTCCTTTTCACCTACATAACCCCCTCTTGTTTGTCCACCGTACACACTGTACACTGTATCTTTAGTTCGCCACTCTGATGGTGTTGACCAGTTTTAAGGATCTTTCTGCAGCACCTGGTCTGTTTGTGGAGAGTGAGGAAACATCAGTCAGCAGATAACACTTTACTGCTATTACATGTTCTTTTTTTCACTATCAACTTGGCTGCAGTGTCAGTGTTTACTGGAGTGTATTGGTCTCACACATTGCATCTGAGGTAAACAGAGAGATGAGGGCTCAGAAGCTAATACAACCACCAATGCCCAGTTTCCCTTTTTTAAATCGGAAGTCCACCGACAGCTTGAAAACAAACCGTGTTTGCTGCTACTTGTATTTTTTATAATCCCTGTTTTCATATTTTCATACTACGTACACATATTTTTGCAAACTTAACTTTACATGTTTTTTACAGAGTATTTCACAGACCTGGAGGGCCGTAAGGATCAGGATCCCAGTTTACCCTGGGATTTCTACAGCAGCTCCCTGTTTGGTAAGAATTATTGGATCAGTATCTGTATCTCTGTCTTTCTGCCTGCCAATCCATCAGGCCACTGATCAATCAGATGTGTTGTTTCAGTTTGTAAAGATTGTAAAAGCAGTTGAAACTCATCCCTCTGCTGGCTGTGAGGAGGACGAGTTGAGGCTAGTTGGACAAACCAGGTGGCCTCAGGGAAATTACTCTAGTTTTCAGGCCGGGCTCTGGCTCTGCTGTCGGGGCGTAGAGGGCTGTTAGCCTCGTGTACCTGCATCAGTGTTGTGATGTAAACAGCCACAGGGAGCCAGTTATCCAGAGGAGGGAGAACAGGATTAAGAGATTCTGGGAAGGACTGAAAGAGACTAAACAGGAAGTGGACTGCAGCTCTCAGGATAAACTGTAGAGACAAAACAAAGTAGAAATGTAAATCTACAAAAAGGCACTTTCTCCCCCAAACAAATATTTGTGTTGTTTTTTTCTTTTTTCCCCCTTCTTCAAATAATTAAAATGTGATTTAAATCATGAAAAAAAGAACAAGTTACTGCAAAAGTACATGCATGTATCTGTTAGTTTAGTTTATTCCATCAGTCATTGGTTTTTGCAATTGATATTCCCATTGTAGAAAGATGTTTCACGTCAGGTTCAAGTCATTTAACTCAATTATTCTCTATCTTTGGAGGACGGGCATACTCTTCACTAGCCCCTTATACACTGCCAGTTCAAGGCAGGATTATTACTCTACTACTTTTCGTCTTCTATGTAAAACGCACCAAGTGGAATAGTGGGGCTAGGTCGCTCCTCAACAGCAACGGAGGCGAAACGCCATCAGTGTAAACGGCCGAGGCGGCAGGGCGGAACAGCGCTGTGTATATGTGTATGTGAAGCACCGGCTGTTTGTTTACACCTTGTGCACGTTGTGCTTCCACAACGCTGTGTAAAAACACACACTGGCACACCGGCTTTACGCTGGCGTTGCTTGGATAAATGTAAAATGGCAAAGGCGGAGCCTTGTTACGGTGCTGTGACAGAACCACAATGTTATAGGGGCTATTTTACACATTTTCATCACCTGTTTTTTTTTATCAAGGATTCCAAACTTTCTCTGATGCCAGTTTTGGTTTTGTTTGTTAATAATAGATACATATATGTGTTAAATATGTATATAATGTATAATAATTTTGTAACATAAAAGAGAGGATAAGATTATTTCAGGGGCATTGAAGATATGAGGATAATTTATCCCTTTATTGTTGAACAGTGTGAGAAACAGTAACTGACTTAAACCTCTGTCCCACCAAGATAATCCCATTAGAGAAACAAAGATCTCATATCAAGACAGGCCTTCAATGAAAATCTGCTTGTTGACCTTCACGTCATACTTAAAGGAAATAAGATAGTGTAACATTAAATACTCCTTTGAAATATGCGCCCTGTGAACATTACTTTTTATCTCCATGTATCTTGATTTAGGGTGTAATTAACTTCAAGCTGTGACTCTCATCATTAAGTTTGTATTACTTGATCACAGCATCAGCTCTCAGTCACTCACAGTACATAATATTGTTGGTGGGAACAGACTGTCCACTAGAGGGCGTCCTAAGCTTGAAGCTGCTGAGGCCGTCCGCTCCGCTTCCTCTGACCTTGTTGAACTTTTCTCCACAGAGACGGACCAAGAGCCGTGCTGGGACTTCTTGCTGTCGGAGCAGGACCAGGATCTGGAGGAGGACATGACGGGGAGGACCGAGCCGGACTCTGACAAAGACTGCCTTCTGTTCGAGTTCTCCTCCGAGCCTCTCTTACCCTGCTATCACGTGCAGGTGTCGCTAACGCAGGGGTGAGTTCATAGGGATGAATACAGTTAAGAAAATTATTAATAAGTGATGGATACCAAGACAAACATTTTTTTGTTTTAATAACAAAAATGCATGGAAATTTTAATTTTGCATTTGGATCATTATCCAAATAAATCAGAGAATACCTTTACTTATGTCATGTAAGGTTGAGCTTTGAAACTGTGTGCCATGACAGCTTTATCATGTGCTACGTATTGGTTCTACTCTCCAGTTTAATAGGTACATTCAGCATAAAGGGCCAGTCAGCCTCAGTCCTATCATGCTATTATGGGGAGCTAATGCCATTATGGTAGGAAAATATGCAGTTTGGCTCTGTGCCTTTGGAGGACGCTATCCGCTTCTCCAACAGGCCCTGGAAAACAGATTATGTGAAATGCGTCATCTGGCGGAGGCCGGGGAGCTCGCTAAACTACACTTCCTCAATCTGACGCCCACCTCCGATGTCATGTCTCGTTCAAAATCGTTAGCTTTGAAATGTAGACTGCAGACCTGAAGATTTTTTAGACGATCTACCGGTATATTCTTGTAGTATTTCAGATTCTCTACCGCTCTGAGCCGTTGTCTACAGCGAAGCGGTAGTATTTCACTCCAGCGTCTCTCGCTGGGCCGCTCCTTTCAGAGGGAGGGGCGCAATGCACGCTGGGTGTTGTAGGAATGTAGAACGGGCGAAACCACGAGCTGTTTGTGCAACTTTCTCCACAGCTATGCCGCCAATTTCAAATATTATTGCTTCTATTGATTACAGAGAACACCAGCTTTGACTGACAGTGGCTTTTTCCAGGGGTGAATTGCTCCTTTAAGCTCACTGCAATAAATCCTACCTTCATTAAGGTTATTGCATTACACAGAGAGATGATTCTGCTATTCAGCCTGTCCTTACTGATATAGATGGAGTGGATACAATAATAGAAACACACTGTCAGTATAACACAAATGAGAGTACGGCTAATATCAAACGTTTCCTCTCTTGCAGCTTTTGCAACTGGTTCCTCCTGACAGACGTCCTGAAGCGTCTGAAGATGTCCGAGCGGATCTTCAGGGCGCGTTACCCACACTTGGAGGTGGTGAACTTGTCACGCTCGGAGCTCTGGAAGCAGGTGTCGGTCAGCCAGGTGAGCTCCGCTTCGGCTTCACCTGACAGAGGCAAGAAAAAGGAGGAGGAAGACGAGGAAGAGGGTGAAGAGGGACTTGTGGATCTGGTGCGATGCGTACCAGAGCTTCAGAGACTACTTGGCTCCTCCATCCACATCCTACAAGAAGAGGAGGAGGAGGAGGAGGAGGAGGAGGAGACAGTGACGAACACAGGGAAGCCTCAGAGCCGATAGCCTCCCTTTCAAACTGTCGTCAATTTGCCCGAGTCCTTCCCTGCGAGCAGCAGCTGAAAGGAAACCTCTCCGTCCGTGGTAACGAGGGTTTTAACTCCAGCAGTGATCTGACACTCCACCTTTAACCTCTGACCTCAGACAGAAGGTGATTAAGTGATCACAAGGACCTGCACATGGGAGTTGTTGGTGCTGGAAAGCAGCTTTCAGGTTCCTATCTATAGGTATATTTGAACACAGGAGAACTATTGAGCAAACCTTTTTTATGGATTATGTATGTACATGGTAGTGTATATGTATATCTTGCCATCAGGGTTAACACATTTGGTTCTATAAATGTATTCTTGTGGCAAAGGATGGATTATGTTTAGGAGTTTCTGTTTTGTTTCCGAGGGAAAGCGATATTTTTTTTTCAATGGGAGATAATCCGAGGCTTTTATCTCGGTGAACTCTTGCGTAAAGCTAAGACGCTTAAGTCAGGGAGGCTGCTGGCCCGGATGGTTTCTCTGTCGACCTGGAGACCTGCGGAGAAGAGACCACGGCACATAATGTCCACACATAATCACCCGCCCAGCTCAGAGGCTCATTTACATTTTCTCATCGTTTGTCCTCAGCAGATCATCACCGGACGCACACCCGTTTCTTTCTCCTCCACATTTCACAAAGCGAGACACGGCAGCACCAGTCTGTCCACGTCCCTCCAGCAGGATGAGATCATGTCTTTTTGGACCTTGACATTGAGAGTTTGTTTACAGAACTAGATGGATTGTAGAGGTCTCCTCTCCCCAGGATGCACTCCTCCTGAACTGATACAGAATCCTGTGGATCTCTCTCAGAGGAAAAGTAGAACCATCCCGAGACGCCCTCCTAACTGCAGCCACGACTGTCCCCCCTTTACGTCCTGATACGGTGTTCCCAGATCCCAGAGTGCTTTGTGTTGCAGTGTTTTATTTACACTGTTTGTTGTGCTTAATTTAATAGTCATTAATATATTTGACCTCTTGTGTATCAGACAAGCCTATCTATGAAAAGAAAATGCTTTGTAAGGTTGGTGCTTCATTTTGAAAATGTACTTATTATTAGGATCCCTTTATTCTGAGAGTTTCCTTCCTCATTCAAAAACAGTATTTCAAAACAGCTAAAGTACAGTTTTATTGTACTGGTGCTAAGACAGATTTTGTGTTGACAATCAATGATGTTTTGGTTTGAAGTCACAAACTAATAAAAGATATTTAAGATGAAGAGACTAAAGGTGTAAAGAGAAGTCTAGTTTAGTTAAAGAAACGGGATACAGCAGAAAGACTGAGCAGTGTGTGAGATCTGAAGAGCCTTTTATTTGATTCTTTTTTAAGAAATCAACAAGAATAAAGCATGATTGTGAATCATAGTTATTATCTCTCTGTTTTGTCAGCTGGGTTATTATGAGAGTTTAAGAAAGATATAATAAGATGTCACAGATAATTCGCCCCTCAGAGGAATAGGACAAAGAAACATGACATTAATCTGTGCGGTGTCTTTCTTCGTGCTTGACACGCTGCCCTCTTGCTTTAATGACGGCGTGCAAGTGCCCCCATGGATGATGTCCAACTACAGAGTAGGCAAAACGTCCCCCACATCAATGTTTCACTGCCACGTTTCAATGTCAGTTAAATACAATGCAATTTCATTCTCTCTTCTGTTACATACTCCCTTCTATAACTGCCAACAATCTCAAACTGGGATTCATCTGTAAATAACTTAAGTCATCTGTTTTTTTCAGTGATGGTATATCCTTGTCCCCCCTTCCTTATCCTCTGAGACCACTACAACCCAGCCTTCTTCAGACAGTATTTTACTGATAAAAGTCGTGCATTTTTATTTGGTTATATTCTTTATTTAGCCGCTTCTGTACTGATGTTGCTTTCATCTTTCAGGGAGCAGAGCTTCGTGTATTGATCCGATGAAGGTGCGGTCACTTCTGGTCATCCTGATCACGCAAAGCGGTTCAGAGCTCCATGCGCTGAAACCTTTGAACCATTTAGTCTCACTATGATTTGATGCTGACAAAACTCCTTCTTGCTTATATTAACAATCTGTCACTTTATTCTGGTGCCATGTTTCACACTGTCACAGTGCTACCTAGTTAGCAATGATCAGCTGGAAACATGTGGCAACACTGGCTGCAGGCTGAGGTATCTGAGGAAGTGTTTGCTTCATGGTATCTCAGTTCCACAGCAGTTGCAGTTACAGTGGCCCTTAAGTAATCAAAACAGATGTTTTTTTTTATTATTGATTTATAATTGAACGCTTGATTATAATTTCACAAAATACTGAATCCTAAATTTCTTTTCTTTTTTTCAATTTTCAAAAAATTAAAAAAAATGTAAATAATACTAAAATATTGTTTCCTTAAACACTGTTGGATTTAGACTTCAAATCTGCAAATCTCTTGTTTTGGGGATATTCAGAGTTTGTTTGATATATATATATAAGTGAGACAAAAGAGTTAATAATAGATGTAATTATAATAATTATAGTTTTTTTGCACCATCATAATAGTAAACATTATAAGCAGGATCTTAACATGACGAAATCTTATTTCCACTAAGTCACTTATTCTGGCTTTTAATAATCTCACCTCGTTGATTGGAGAATGTTGAGTTTGTTTTGTTTTCTGCTGTTTAAAAATTAACTATAAAGTGAGAATATGTATCCTTTGAAAGAATGATTACATGACATCTTACAGGTGTTTCAAAAGTTAAAACGTCACATAAAAGTTTCTGTGAAACTGATGTTACTTCATCGGTTTGCCCCGTTTATGACCCTTCTCTACTTGTGCCAATAGTAAGGTTTTAAAGCATATGTGGTCAAATGTAATTTTACTTAAGGTCATAAATGAGGCTTGTTAGACGTGCTGACAAAGGTTCAAAGTTTGACTTTATTTTATCCACTAGAGGGAACCAATGACAGCGACTTTGTTAATGTTAAACTGAAAGGCGAAATCTGCTGCCTGTCTCTTTTACTGCCTCTGAACTCAGTGATCTTATATTCATGAGTAACTAGGAGCTGCTATTTCACTTCATATTGTTGTTTTGATATCGATAAAAAACACATTGGATGCATTAAACTACAAATAAAACACTTTCAGTCCTTTACACTTTTAGTTACATCATCTCTTCTGACATTTCTGTTCAACATTAATGATAAATGTTATTTTATACAGCATCTTACAAAGAGTACAACTAAAACAGTTTTAAAGAACAAAATAAATTACTTTAAATAAAATAATGCAGGGAATAAGTTGGTTGTGGTAAAAACAGACTAAAAATGGAACACAAAACAGGAATATAAAAGAAGTATTTAAGAAAAACTGACATTTAAACTGCATGATGGTTGCACGATGCAGCCTCATGCAGTTATGTAACAGCCAAATAACAAGATGAGGCATCGTGTGAGACTTATTTCTACTTCTGTCCAACATGCAGTGCAGCTGTTCCTGTTGGGAAAATCTGCCCCCAGTGAATAAACACCTAGGAAATATTGTTCACGTCAAAGTCTCATCGTATTTTCTCTCAATTTTACCTTCAGAATAAAATAAAATATATCTGTGTAAGTGTTTGAATCAAAAATCCACTTTAAAAGCAGCATTCATGCTTAAAAGTATTTTAAAATGCAATTAAATCACACTTATCAAGGATAAATAGTTTCTGATAGCAGTCAATGTTAAAATATTTCAGGAATGCAAATTAAATTCATCAAACAGAATCAAATCTCTCCGCTAAAATCTGCAGCACTTTAATTTACTATAATTCCTCATGTTCCTGGCAGCATATGGGCCTCTGTTTGACGTCTCAGTGTGTATGTGAGACGGCAAGACGTTTTATTGTACCGAGACGTGACATACCAGTCGTTGCCCCTCGCTGGGCCTCATGGTACAGATGGTCCTAATCGTAACCTGTGCAGTCCCACTGAGGTTACTGGAGTTCAGCCCCTGCTGCTGGTGGTGGGCGCTACCTCCCTGCACTGCTAGCATGTGTCTGCTACATGCTTTGAATCTGCTACTGTCAGGTTTAATAATTTTAAATTTAATTTTTTTAATTTTCGAGACCTACACACGTGAAGAACTGGTTGTAAACTGCACAAAAGATGGCCTGGAGTTTGGCGCCGAATATTTTAAGTTAATTGTTTTTGTGTATTTTTTAATGTACACTTTGTCCAGACGGCTCAAATGTTCCAAGCAAAGCGATCACGTTCCCAAAGGGGAGTCTTGGGAAATTTTGACTGTCCTGTAAATCAAGTCTTATTACATCATACATGGAGCTGCTGAACACGCCTAAGCCGCCCCATTCACCAAGCCCCTGCCATGCCTCGCAGCTCATTGGTCCGTCTGTTGTAGGGCAAGAGGATCTGATTGGCTAAAAACGAGGGCAAGTCTGAACAAGACCTACTGACTGACTGACATGGAAAGAGGAAGAGCGGACCTAACATGGAGACAAAGGGAAATAAAGGAAAGCAACATTAAAACAACACCTTACATATATACATCAAATTAAATGCATGTAGAGCGGGGGGTAGCCTGTCTTTGAGTTTCATTTATATTTGTCAATTCCAACCCTCTTTCAAATCATGCAAGACAAGCCAACATGCTACCAAATGTTTTCCAGACTGTTAATGATTATTTTGTGCCCATCTGTACTTCATTTGTCATGAAAATTAGTTCCTCTAAATGCCTCTTAAGTTTCCTCTGTTGACTGTTGTTAATGGTGCTTGGATCGGTGGTTATGTAACTGCCCTCTTTGAGAAAAACCCCCCCCACAGAAGGGGGAAGTCGTGTTCTCTTTGCTTGCATCTAAGGCGAGACACTTCCTTTTCTCTTGTTGAAAACAACTTGCTGCGCAGCTCCGACTGCTGAGCAGAATCCTAAACGTACAAGAGCAAACGTTGTAAGCTGTCTGACTCGTCTTTTGGATGTTTTGGTGATATTTAAGTGAAGGAGACAGATCGAACCTGCTTTCATCCCCCGAGGCTAAACAGAGCTCTTCTGTTATTATCAGCTGGATTTAGACGAATGTGTTCCTTTCTTAGGAACATCTGTTTAACGTCTGAACAACGGCTCTACATTAAAACGTTTTGATCAAACATACAAGGCTACAATACGGCCTTTCAAACACCAAACCAAGCAGGGTGTCCTATTTCCTGTTAACATCCAAAGATGTAATCGTCTTTAAGTGTTAATCTCTGGATGGTAAAGTCAGGTAGACTTGATTTAATAGTTTCACACCTACAGCTCTAAATATAACTGGGGGGAAATAACACTGTCATGCATTTCCCTTCGCTATGTTTCAAGTAGCTGACCTTGTCCAGACATCCGAGTGAGCCTCTGTACGCTGCAAATATTTCCACCAACCTGCATGGCTCCAAGAAACCCAGTTACACAAACACATAGTGGTTCAAATTTAGACCTTTTTGCACGTTGTATCTAAAGTGATAGGACGGTAAAATTAACTGGAAAAGGCTGAAAACACTTTTTAAACTGATACAAATGTTTCACATTGTTGATTTTTGTTTGTATGAGAAGTACGTTGCAGTTTAATTTCAGGCTCTTCGGTGTTGAAGTGTCAGATTGATTTGAAGCAATAAAAGGAGTCGAGAGCTGTGTCCCAATCCTGCAGCCTTTGAAGGCCGTGTTTGAAGGCCGATTGCATCACAGAAGCACGTTGAAGGCTGTCCCAATTTGAAGGCCCCTTCAGATGCGGCCGACAAATGCGTCCTGCGTTTCCCCGGCCCGACGTATCCAGAGATGTAATTCAAACAAAATGGCGGACTTTTAAACGGCAGAGGAATACGCTTTAAAATGTAAAAGTTTTTGGTTTCAACTCAATCGAATAGCTAGCCTTACACATGTTTAAGAAAAACGAAAAGGCCCTTGAAACAAATAATCTTTAAAATAATAGGTTAACTTACGCAACGTTAGTTATGATAGCTAGTTAGCCCGCTAGCTACCTTTTGCTAGGCGACAGGAGCGGTGTTTGGTGACGCAAGGGTAGACCAGATCATGTCGTTTCAGTTCGGCTTTAACGGCCTACGCAGGCTATGAGTGGAGCATCCTCCGTGGACCGCCTCCTTCAAAGGCTACAGCCCGTGGATTAGGACACAGCTTAGGTGTCAGTGAAAATATCTTGGCCTGTAGCCAAACTGTCAGCTCAAGAGTAAGAGATTCAGAGATAGTTTAACAGTTAAAATCAATGAAACAGTCAGCGTAAGAGTTCCTGTCAGCTGAGGAGAAGCTATCGAGATGAAAGCAAATGAAATGCCAATCTTGTCCTAGCCATGAAAGCAAAAAAACTGAAAGTAGTCGAAGTGCCAGTTGCAGGTTCATATTGTACGGGAGTTTTGAGTTTAAGCTCGTTCAGGAGTTGGATTGTCGGAAGAAGATGAAGCGTGAAGAGAGCTGATGTGTCAGTGAAGAGTTAGAGCTGAGAGCAGTGGAAAAGTTGAAAGCATGTGAAATTTAGATTATTTTTTGGCCTTTTACGCCTTTATTGAGTGAGAGGACAATGGATAGTGTCAGAAACTTGGGAAGAGAGTGGGGGATGACACACAGCAAAAGCCTGAGGGTGGGAGTTGATCCCTGGCCGCCGCATTGTGGTCTGTAGCCTCTACAGGACACGCAATTTAACCGCTGAGCTAAAGGAGTGCCCTGAAACTTTGATTTTAAAGTTGTAGGAAGTGGAGTTTGTAGGTCGGTACTGATAAACACTGACGTTTAAGAGCTGAAAGTAGTTAAACTGTCATGCAAAGTGTCAGAAATGAAAGCATCTGAAAAGAGTAAAAAAAATAGTCCAAATGATGAAGCACTTAATGGACGTGTGAACATGATTCATGCTTATTTCACAGTGTACATGTTTACGTCTGACAGGAGGAAAAACACAGGTGTTACTTTCACAATGATTCTGTTCTATTCAGGTGTCTGAGAAAGTCACGACAGGCAGTCAGCATGCACACAACCGGGAGCATGAAATTGAAGCAGCTAGATGGAATACAGCCATCATCAATGCTCCTGTTGGATGTAAAAAAGGCCTATTGGAAAGTAAAGAGTGAAATCCATTGACATCAGTTGAATTGCAAACGCAGAGGGCCTCTAAAAGGCCCATATTAGATTTGTTTGTTCGCGCTGAGAGAAGCTGAATTATTGGATGTAGAGTGGGAACAGAAAGCAGTTAACTGTCAGCTAAGGATGGTAGTTGTTGTTAAAGTTGAAGTGATAACAGGAGTTCAAGTAGAAAAACTGAAATAGTATAATGAGTCATGTGTTAGTGTTAGCTTTGACACCAGATCTGTGAAAGCTTGTGACATCTTACTGTAGGTGATGTCGGAAGTTGGGTTGCCAGGTTGCATTGCAGCGCTCAGCAAAACAAAACACATTGTGTAAATCTTTGGGTTCTCATAAATGCACCTTCATTTCCTTCCTTTAAAAGTACACAAACAAAACTCATAAGCACAAACAGGAGTGTGAGAGACGATTGCAGATAAAATGTCTTTTGAGATTAAAGCGATGAAACGTATGTACATGTAGCCGGTACGTCAGCCATCCTGCTCGTCTTTAAAGCCTCTTGTTGAAAGATAAAACTTGATCTTTGCACTGCTAACAAACACTCTGATGTTAGAAATCTGATCACTGTGTTTTCTGTGAGGATTTCTGGGTTTCCAATAGCTGCAAACAATAGAGGGCTTCATGTTAGTGAACACACACACACGCACAGACAGCCCTGCCTTTGTCTCTTCCCTCTTGTCTCTCAGATTAGATTAAACGCAGCAGCCAGTCAGAGTCGGACCCAGGTGCTGACCTGCAGAGAACTCGTCTCTTTGTCTGGCTGTGCGACTCGCTGACAGTGTCACAGAGAGCAGAGGACTTCAGCTGGGAGGGACGACCCTGATTATTATCACCTAGATACTGATAATCACAGTAAAGGCAGGCCCAAACACAGTGCCACTGCTCTAAAGATACACAGAGAACAGTGGAAAGTCACATTACTTCTCAGTGCAATTTTATTACTTTGCACTTGCGTATTTCCAATTTATTCTCCTTTTGACCTTATTTTTCACTATCATGTGTTACTTTATTTAGTAATATTTCACTGCTAAATGTTACAACTTCATTTAGCAGACGCTTCTGTCCAAAGTGACGTAAATCTGAGGGTTAATACAACACAAGCAACGATCAAGACAGGAGGGCACGAAGTCAGGAAGTGCCAACAAACAGCTTCAAGTGCGACCGGACACTGGTGCAGGCAGGCAGTGTATAGGCCATTTTTGTTTGTTTGTTTGTTTGTTTGTTATATAATAATCATCATCATCAGCAACATCAACAAGATCAGTATAATCATCATCATCATCATGAAAATCCTATTCAGCATAAACTAGATCCTTAACGTCATCATCAATAATAGCATCAACACCATTAAGTGCAGAGGTGTTCATAAAGAGCTGGGTCTTTAGCTTCTTTAGGTACTCTTCTGCAGATATTTTACTTGGAGCATTTCCATCCCCCCCCCCCCCCCGATGTATACTTCTACTCCACTACATCTCAGAGGGAAATGTGCAATTAATTCCAATACATTTTTTTCTATAAATAGTTTAACTAGTAACTTTATAGATTTAATTTAATCTTAAAAAATCTATAATAAACAACTACATTTAAACCTATCATCAAAGATTAAAATAAGATATAATATAATAAGCATACCCAGCAATATATAAATATCAAAATTGGCGTCACGCTAACCAGCTATGACATTAAAGTAGTGTACACATTAATGCTTTAATAATTCTAATCCCACATTCTGATATACATGATTCTGCAAAATGAATCCTTTTACTTTTAGAACTTAAGGAATGTTTTATTTCTAATATTTTAACTGAAAGGCAATGTATAAAAAATGAAATATAGACTCCCTTAAGACCCACACAAAGTGTGTGTTGGTGTCAGTATCTGCAGGGACCCTGCCTTCTATCTGTATCTTATATTTTCGCTCTGTTCAGGATGTTTCGGGGCGTCAACCTTTGGGTGGTGGGTGTGTATCTATCAGCAAATAAGAGCGTGCAGGTTTGAGGGTGGGTATCCACAAAAACACATGTGGCAGACTGTAAGCACGCGTGCAGGAGGAAGAGGTCATCGACCCCGGGACGATGGACCAGCTTTAAATGTTTTGCTACCAATCGCAATTAAATGCATCACTTTTACTTATAACAGGGTGTTTTTTCTACACTGGGGTGTTGCTACTTTTACCTGAGTAAAAGATCTTAAGATTGCATTTTTTAATACTTATTTTAACTTATTTGTAAGTGCGTTTTTGACTTAATGTTTAGAGTGGAAATGCTATTTTTGTTACTGAATTTCTTCTCAAATAAAAGTGAAGTACTAAAGTAAAGTAGTAAGCTTTAATGCTGCTATGTACCACACTACTGCACAATGCTCACAGAAGTTATCTTTGGAAATCCTAATGAGTTATACATTTCAACCAGCTTGAACTTAAACTATCATGCTGGCTGTAAATGCATGTGTACATTGTGTGCAGGACGGGAGGTTGCATTGACCTATATCATCAGAACACAGAGTGATACGCGTGTGTGAGCAGCAGACAAGGCCGGGCTGAGAGGATTGCTGGCTTGCAGAGACAGTCTGTGTCAGGCTGTAAGCTGCTCCAGCTGGACTCCACACCCACTCCGCTTACATAACCTCATGCATTCCTCCCCTATATGGGAGAGCGCACTCACTGACTGTGGTGTGGTGTTCACCAGTGATGGCAGAGTGGCGTGTTCTCTGGGGTATGCGAGTGTAGCATCGTGGGTGGATGGGGTTTCTTCAGTGAAAAATAAAACAGGCCTTATTGTGCTCTAAGTGAATTCAGTGTTTTCTCCTCCCGTCTCAGAGGACCAAGTTTCACCAGCAAGAAAACAACACACTGATTGATTCTGTTTCCTAAACACACAGCTACCAGTCGGGTTCAGGTCTTATCATTAAGTGGAGAGGGAAAGCAGGGAGGGGAGTGGGGGGGGTGGGGTCTGTGTTGTGGGGGTTCGGTGGGAAAGCCTTCGTCTGAAAGAGAACATGGTGTTCCCGATTTCACATCTGCCTCTCCATCCTGACAAGACAAAAGAGGAAGGGCTGATGTGAGAGTGAAACTCTGGACGGTTACCAGTCGCTTCATACAAGATTTACTGTTCCAATCATTTCTGATATAATCAAAGTGTCATACAGAGGCTTTGTTTAAAGTCAAAATAATTAATGATAGCCAACACATTCTTGCATCTTCCTGCAGAGCAAGTGGTGAAAGAAGTATTAAAAGAGTTATATGCAATGCAAACTTCTATAAAGTAAAAGTCATGCAAAATCCTTATTAGTGTTTTATTTTTCTATTTCTTTTATAATTGAATTATTCTATAGATTAATTGACATGGAAGCAGAATCAATGTTGTCACTTTTCATCTACATTATATAACAAAGTGGACTTTATTCAATAGCAATACATCCAGTTTTATACTGTGTATGTCGGGTTTATAAAATCCCTATTTGTAAACTTGAGTCATTCTAGTTGTCAGATAAATGTTGTGTTGTAAAAAGTCCAACATTTTCCACAGACACAAAGTGGACGAGAAGCAGCAGAAGGTGGAATACATTAAAATAAACGACTTGTGGGCTACTCGTTGCTCGTCAGCAGTGGAAATATCTTCTTTAAAGATAGAAGTGAAGTCTTCTATTGTAACATTTTTTCAAAAAAGAGACAAAAAACAATCACAAGGAGACAAAAAATGATCACAAAGACATGCAAAATTAGCACAGCGATATAGAGTGACTACAAAGTACCAGTGCAGGGGGGGTTGGGGCCTTTTACATGTCTATTTACAACATAGACCACAGTATATTGATATGGTTCAAAAGGGCATACTTATATATCGTTATATCACGATTATTACACCAAATACATATAAGTGTTAGTGATATAGTTTATTATTGAACCCATGAAAATGGCTTTTAAAATGTTGTCTTATGACATCTTTAGTTGTTTTACAAACCCTCTCTGTAGGTAAACAAGCCTCTGAGATGGGATCAGTACCTGATTTCAGTTCCACATGAATCTAAAGTCACTTTCTCTCTAGTCTAAACCTTCACCTCAAACATTATTAAATTCAGTGCTAGCTTTTAGTTGCAGATAAAGCAGTACGGACATTGTGTAAGTCATGTAATATCCTAAGTGATCATGTTGTTTCTCAGACATCGATGATGCGCAGATGAAGATCACATGAAGTTAAACTAATAAAAACAAGACGCGGTTGTTTCACTTCCTTGTCTGTGGTTCGCGTGTTCCTAGTCGTAAATTGCACATGCTTTCCACTCGCGATATTATGTAAAACCATGTCCAGTTTGAAGAAGTCTGTTTGCTTCTCTTCAGTTTTCTGCACTCTTGCAGCTCTTGGTCACAGAAATGTTAATGTTATCAGTGAGCGTGCTGGTTCTCATTACTTCTGCAGCACAAGGCAGCATATTGTGTCTCTGACCTGCACACAGTGACGTGGGCTTCACCGGCTTTCATATGAGACGGTTTGAAACCGTGGCAATGCTTAACAACGCTAACTCCTCTGCATGCGGCCAACTATCATCACATTACATAACAACAAACCTGTTTTATTCTCAAACAGCGGTTACCCTGGGAAGTTAAAGACATACTGGGCCCCTTCATGGTTCGGTAACAGAATATAAGTCTACATTTACTCAAGTGCTACAACAGTTTTATTCTTCTAGTACAACTCATTTTAGATTGAAACAGTTGCTTTTAAGATAAATATTTTTTATACATCCAATTTAATCATGAATAATCATCAAGTTATATAATAAACCTCAGGGCGCCAGTTTAACTCAGTTGGTACCCCAGGTAGAGGCAAAGCCCTCGATGCATTGGCCGTGGGTTTGAGTCTGACTTGTGGCCCTTTGGTGCATGTCATCCCCTCTATCTCAGTCAATATTCTGCTGTCCTATCCAATAAAGGTGGGAAGGCTTTAAAGAGGGGGTATCATGCTGTTTCACATTTTAAGACATACATATAATGTTACAATGTTGGATGTCCAGACGAAACGTGGGTGAAGTTTCAAATCTGTAGGTAAAAGTATGTTGGAGTAATACCCAGGTTTCTAAGCTCAGTCTGCTGTGAACGCCACATTTCACACTGTTTTTTTCTACACGCTGCACTTTGTGACGACACAAAGTGCAGCCTCAGCAGGCTTCAGAGGGCTGGCCAATCAGAAGAAAGCAGGCTTGTAGGGGCGGGGTTTCGTAAAGGTACAAAGCTGACAGAGTCGTCAAGTTTTTTTAACTGTAACTTATGTTAAGCTACTCCACAGGTATCACAGAGTGAAATATGAAGTGTCGAATTAGCATAATACCCCCCCTTAAAAAAATAAAAAAATAAAAAATTTAATAAATAAATATATATATATATATGCTAACCGCCAGTTATCTTTTTGCTAGCATGCTAACCGCTGGTTAGCTTGTCCTACCCGGTTTGAGGCACCTACATGTCCAACAGAAAGAAGGCCAACTCTGCATCGCTCTTTCGCATGTTCGCCGCTCTGAATGAGGCCCAGTTGCTAATTTGAACCACTCCCACACTCACCTATACGCTGTGATTGGCTCAGGGAACCACAACAGCGTCCCTGTTAGAATAGATGCAGAGGGAAGGGTCTCACAAGGGTCACACACTCACCAACACACATGTATAGAGGTCCATAAGTGATGATTTATATTATATTTGTAAAAGTCTATATTTTATTTTTCTCGACAAATCCTACTTATTATACCTTTAAAGTAACAATCTCAAATGTGTTCTCTTTGGAGTCAATGGGATAAGCAGTAATTAAACAACGGGCATTTATTTAATTGAAAATCGTCTTGAATATTAATTTAAGACACAGGCTACATCCTGTAATTCAATAACAGCTTTAAAAAAAATGATTTCTTTGCATCAGTTAAAGTCTTTGCACATCAAAAGTTAAATAACTCATACTGGTTCCTTCTTGAGGAGATCACTGTACTTCACCACTGTCAGGAGGTTAGGAGATGGCGGCTTATTTAACTGAAGCAAATGTTTTCTCAGCTCCACATTCGCTCACAGTTTCACTGTTTGCACATATTTGTCTTTTCTGTTTGATTTCATAGTTAACTCAAACTGGTACCCGCCTGAATATTAAAACAAATAAAACACTGAATGGAGCCTGGTGTTTACCCAGGGAGCAGTGCTGTTACCATAGAAATGACCAGGTGATAAGAGCAAACAGGGTGTAGGTAGGGCAGGCAGACAGACAGACAGACAGACAGCATATCACGCTGTAACTGCTGAAGAGATACAAACCACATTTTAGTATCATGTTATCAACCTTTATGTCACCCTACAGCTCTCGCTTCAGGTTAACCTTCTCATAAAGTAATCACCTCAGCTCTGTGTGGCGTTCTGGAGCTCTATTCCTGTCAGGCCAGGGTTTTACAGCCGTTAGGCAACTGACAGAGCTGTTAAGGTGCAGCAAGGCGATGCCAGAGAAGGCAGGCATTGCCGTTGTCTGCCAAGTCTGTGAACACGCAGCCTCATCGTGCTGGCTGGCGGGTTGGGACAAAGACCGGGCCAACCCTGCAGAGACTCAAGATGCCTTTCAACACCAAAAGTCTCCCACGTCCAAAACTCTGTCTGTCACAGTAAGCTGAACCCGAAGACCCCCTAACTCAGCCCCATCCCTGACTGAGCAACACGCATCCAAACACGTTTTTTACTTTTTTACACACTTTTATAAGTGTGTTGCATAAGAAGATGGTTTCATGGTGCACATAAACTTTCAACAGCCGTTTCGGAATATGGACTTTGAAACCCCAAACGGCTGATGAGCGCAATGAGCCAGCACATCCTCCTCTCAACTCTTGAGCCATTTGAAATCTGCAATCTTCTGCGTGGCTGCAGCCATTTGCTCTCAGGTTTCTCAAGACATGAATGTGTCTGGCTTGATTTGTGCAAGCTGGTAATCAGGGCTGTATTACAGAATATCAGTGTCAAGGTTAAAGCAATGGTAAGAGCATGGAAAATATAACTTTTAAGCTTCTTTTTTAGGTGAGCATCCATTTAGATCAAGAAATAGCTGTATAAACAAATAATAACAGCTGACTACTGCTACATTAAGCATCTTATTCAACATGGCTGATCGATGCGTAGCTCTCATCAGCTAAAGTGGTTCTGTTATGCAACAAGGTGTTTACTTTTTGTGGAGGCAGGTGGAAGGGAAAGGGGGGGGCACTCTTTCCGCTTAAGTGCAAATAGGCACTGATTAATACATTCACAGGTAGCTAACACACCAGAGGAATATAAGCAGCAGTAGAGACTGTTAAAGGAATAGTCACATTTGTGCTGTCACTCTTGTACCTCTATTTATATCAGGTCAGTTCCAGCAAAGAGTAGGTTAGCTTAGCATAGCTTAGCATTAAGTGATAGTCTGAAATCTCATTTTTTTCAATCGATACAAAAAAGGAAACAAACAAACAAAAAAGCCTTTTTAACTCTCAGTTAAAACATTGTGGCAAACATGACCCAAAGTAAACCAACAAAATGTCATTTTGTTGAAATTAGACAGGAAGTCAAAAGCTAATGAGTCAGCTGTTGGTCAGACTAGCCATTTCCTCTTGTTTTTAGAGTTGAAGCTAAGTTAAGCTAACTGGCTGTAGCGTTATATTTGACTAGCACATATCAGATTAGCATCTATTTTCTTATCTAACTCCTGCCAAGAATGCAAATATGAAGATAACCCAAAATGTTGGCCTTTTCTTTAAAGTACGACTCAATCATGAATTAAATTATTTATAAATATGTAAATTTGATTTTGTGTTTTTTTTTAGATTTCGCTGAGATAAATCTAAAATCTTTAAAAACAAGAAACCCCATTTCTATTCACATTTGCCGTCCGGCCAGCTGTCACCAGTTTGGTTGACCCAGTTTATCCGAGTGGGCTGAGGCCTTCTGACCAGCACAGCCATTTTGATTTGCAGTCATCTGTATGGGCCATTGTGAGTGGAAACAGACTGCAGCTTTGCACACCGCAGGGCTCACGCAGCACTTTTTATGCAAACTCTCAGCCCTGGCATGCTCGCTGCTGCTGGTCGGAGGAGCATCACTTGACCATGTCTGCCCTCCTCTTGCTTCCTGGATGCCCTTCATCACATTACAATCTCTTGAATCACTGCTGCGCCTTTGAGAGAGAAGGGAAAAAAACCCTTTGCCACCGGATTGGCTGCTGTTGGTGGAGCTGTTGCTAAGGGGAGGGTTTCACTCAGTGATGGATAGATGTGGCAGCTGGTAGGGGAACCAGTTTGAGCAACATATACATCAATTTAATGTTTCACTTACGCCACTGCCATCATGTTCAGTGTGTCCAAGCTGCAGAAGTGTGATTGATGTCCTCTAAATCTGCTACAGAGCTTTTAAAAAACATGTTAACTGTGTCATTTACTCATGTAAGTTTATTGTCTCACTGGAAAAAAAACTCTTATCAATTGTAATGGGTCAATACACTTTACAGCACCCATATTCCCACCATGAAGGATGACTTAATCGACTGTAAATGTCAAAAGTGTTTGACTTGGATGGAAAATAGACACTAAAGTATGTTCAGGGTTAAATGGGCTTGTTGTAGCCGGACACATACGTAAAGGTGTGTATAGGAACAGTTGAATTCTCAGTTGTTGCAGTGGATTTCTGTAAACATGTGCACAAAATACACTGTTGGCATTCAAATATTTAAATAAGATTTGGCTTTTAACCTAGGTTAAATAATAGGTATTTGTAAAGGACTGAAATGTAAGTTGTAGTTCTAAAAAGCATGCACGTAAAGTTATTGCTTCACTGCATCCTAAAGGGCGAATGAGCTGCAGGGTATTTTAAACAAATGCTGCAAAAACATTAAAGATAAATTGCCTTTGAGTACAATCGACAATTTGCATAAAGCCGCAATAATATGAAAATGTTTGATGACAAATTCAGCTTTAAAGCCATGACCTGTTTCACAACACCGCTTTAGATGTTCTCCTTAAGGTAAATCCTCAGTAAAGCACTTTAAATCCTACGACAGCAACATTACATAAAGCTGCTCAACTACTGTCACTGCATGTCAAATGCACCTTCCTGCACAGCGGTAAACAGCTTACACAACTTCAGTTTAAAACAAAGACAAACAGGAAGACATCAGACATCAAGTTTCAAATTATTTATTTTTACTTTAATATAAAATTGGTTTTGAAATATCCAAGGACAAACAAATGCATCAATCATGAACACCTTGACGAACCATTTAAGCAGTCAGACAACGGGCAGAGTAACTGAACAGGGCATGAGGGTATACAAAAAGTCAAGGCACGCCATGTTACAGTAATACCAAGTGGATAGATTTTAAAGCCCTTCAGCTCAGCGTTAAAATAACCCTTGTTTTACAGGAGGGACAGAATAACCAGCATTCAGTTTCTCCTACAGTCAGAAACCTTTTCACAATCTGGTGACAAAATTAGCTCAAACTTGAAAATGACAGACTCAAAAAAAAGGGGGGGGCAGGTTTCTGAATAAACCAGAGCTGTGCTTCATCTGGACTTTAGGTACAGATTCAATAAACCTCCACCAAGCACAAAGAGTCAACCTCTGCACTGAAACAGGCAGAGGGACCTGTGCAGGCGTCACTGGCTTCAGGTAAGTTTTGTAATGCTGGGACAAGAGGGAAGTCGGAGTGTCGCTACTCAGGAGTGAGAGAAGTCAAAGTGGTTACCCTCAGTTCACCGTCCATTGAGATCTGTTAGATAGAAATGTTGGGCCCCTCTCAACACATCTCATGTGCAAGTCAAGCAGGGAAAGGACAGGAAAAAGGTCAAAGGAAGAAAAGGGTGTATCGACTTCTATCTCATGAAGTTTCCTCCTCCGATCTCCCTCTTGTATCTGTTGGTGAGGTGGTCGGCTTGCAGCGTGAGTTTGGACAGAACTCCAAACAGTCCCCTGAGGTGAAAGTGAAACTGATGCTCCAGGTCCAAGTTGTCATCCAGGAGCAGGTTCCCGGTGACCGGCTGCTGTTCCTCCTGCTTCACCGCCATCTCCAGGAAGCTGGCGCCACTGCTCATCTCCCTCTTCAGCAGACCCCACTCCATGTCGTTCTTGATGGACTTGAGGAGCAAGTAGTGCTCGTACATGTCCCTCTGCTTGTTGGAACAAGGCAGCTCATGATTGTTGTTGGGCTCCACCTGTGCAGCGTTGGTCTGCTCCTCCAGCGGCACGTCTCTCAACAGGCTTGGCACCATGATGGTCTCATCCATGTTGTTGGCCGCTGCTATGAAGCGGTGCATGACATTGATGAGAGAGTGCTTGTTGCTGGCGGAGTCGTTGCTGATCTGCATCATTTTTAAGGCTTTAGGTTTCAAAGTATAGCTGGCAGGTGGGGCTATTGAAGTGCCTGTTGGTGTTTAAGAGATGGCTGATCTGTAAGAGGAAGAGAGAGGAAATAAGGATGCAGCAAAAGAATAGTCAGACGCTGCAAAAACAACCTCTAAAACTAACAAAAGCAACACAAATTCAGGCCTTTTATACTGTTACACATTCAGCAAAGGAAACCAATTCATTACCTCTCATACATACATAATCATAATGCATTACCCAAACCTTACTCTAAACTTAACCTATCAAGTCTCAACTTGACAAAAATGTCCTCACTTCAAAAAGGTTAAAAAGTCAGGAGGTCCTCACAAAGATAGCTGGACAAGTACGAACACGCAAGAGTACAGCTAGGTTGCAGGAAATCTGATGTAACAGATGCAGCTCGTCTCTGAGCTCATCCACGCAGCATACCCTGACTTCCTGCACCAAAAACACGCTTCAATACATCTCGACTTCTACAGGAATGATCACTTTTAGTTTGGTGAATGTTAATGTTAGATCCCATCAATATGACCTTGACTTCCTGATATTAACGCCCTGCAGAGCACTAGATTTAGAGGCCTGAAGAGCAACAAAGATGCAGACTGACCTGAAGCACGAGGTAACCTGAAGAAAATCTTTCTTGGCGTGCTGCTTTGAAAAACCCCCGTCTTCTCAGGCTCTATGCACCACCTGCAGCGAAAGAAAGTGAAAATTTCTTCAACTGAGCGGCACTGCACCCTGCCTTTATAGTCGACACGCCGGGTTGGGGTGGAAGAAAACGATAAGGCCCGCCCTCCTTGTATTTTTCTACCGAGCCAATTGGACAGATTGATAGATGAGGGCGGGGTCTCACAGCATCTGATCCAAAACGCACCAATGAGAAACCACATCACAGCTGCCACTCAAATGTATTTGCCTGTTGTTAACTGCACGTTGTTACATTTTTTAGGCGGTTTGTAGCCTGTAGGCAACGGTGGTGCAAGTTGGCACAGTTGCACGTTGAATTACAGGTGTCTTTCCCATTTCCCCCCCTTTTATTATTACGTTTGTGATAATTTAAGATTTTCTGTTTTGTTATTCTGCCTGCTGAGCTGCTGTGTCTTCTTATTGTAACACAGCGCTGCCCCCTAGTGGTTGGATATAGTTACATGTTTCTCCAACATACCGTCCTTGCCATACACTTTAAAACAGTCACAGCACGTAGCATGTTGCGCAGGTCCGCTACAATCGAGAAAGTTGTTGGTCTTACCAGATGAATTTGTTTGTTCCACTGAGACACTGGGGTAGAAGCCCTGCAGGTTTCGTATGCGCCGCAGGAACAGCACAGGTGTGTTTAATAAAGCTAATTACTGATGAGGCTTCTGCTGCATCATCAGCGTTATTAGTTACACCTGTGATGTTTTTTCTGCTATCTGCAGTGAGACAGGCTAATAGTTTGAGTAGTTAGAAGCTTTTGGAGAAAGAACATCTGTTAGAAAAAGGATTATGCCAGGCAGATATTATTTAATTGTGGCCAACAATTCAAAAAGGATGAATAAATAATAAATTATCAAGAAAAAGTAAAAACTCTCTTTGATATGACTATTTTCTTGTTTCTTTAATCTTCTATGAAAGCAAAGCAAAAAGTTAACTTGGGCTTTGGGAATTTAAAATTTTCACAATTTTCTGACATTTTCTAAACCAGACAAGTTACGGATTTATCAAGAAGATAATTCTAAAAATAATGATAAGTACATTTAGTTTTTTTCTTTAGAAACTATTTTAACTTACCAACTATCAAATAAGTCAATACAGCTTATACTAGATTTATATGACATTTATTTTGTCAGCATGGACGCTGCATCATGTTACCAAAGTACTGAGATTTCTTTAGCGGTATTAAGGGAAACTTGAGAAGTACACATGACATGTTCACAGGAAGTTTTTGTCATTCAAATTACTGACTGTAACACTTTTTTTATTTATACCAGATACGTCAGAAAAGCCTTACTTGTACTCTCTCTCCAGTTCCGGCAGAATATGACAGTAAAAGCTGGGCAATGTGTTGATATGAAAATAGTGTGTAGGCTAGATTTCTGGATGAGTGTAATGTTTATTTGTCTTTAAGTCTAAATTGCTTTAAAATTATTGATTGTTTTGTCATACAGTATACACATTCTTTTTTCCACGTTTGGGTAGAAATAACTTCTTGGTGAACTTGTAATAACCACAACATTTGACATAAAGGCCTCATAATGTAAATTATTACTACTGAAACTAATACCAACACACTAACAGCATCAAAACTTCTTATTTAAAACTCATACTCTTCAATAATATGCAGATGTTTAATTAAAAGCTGCATATTAAAAAAACTAAATGCCTTTCCCAGGCTGTATTTTCTATGGATTTCTAAGGCCCAAAATAACAGTCATGTCTTCCAAAATATTTACTTGTGCTATCATTTCTTTTGTCAGATGGACAGACATCATGAGCTGCACAAACACTTAAAGATACTAGATATTATCTTTATTTTTTTTTCTCAAGTATTTCACATGCATCCACAAAAGAATAACAATTTAACACTGAAGACTGATATAAAGTTGGCCGTGCGAGTGTAAATTGGCACATATTGAAAGCAGTTTCAACAATACTGGCCTACAGAAGGAGTGAAGCTTGTTTTGCTGTACATCACACAGACTTGAGTTCAGGGTGGCGACATCTTGTCCGTCTCTGAGGCTTATATGGGTTTCACACACTGAGGTTCACTTAGTGTTGCAGAGAATTTTTTTGTATCAGTTTATCGTCTAGATTTAATCTGCTCAACTACAGACTAATTTAAGTAAAATTACAAAATAAGGCAGCTGCATTGAACAAGGACACAACAGAAAGGAAATGCTTACAGTTTGTAGAGTTAATTATCTTAAATGAAAGTTACAGCATCTATGCCTAATAGAAATCCCTCTTTAATCCCAGAGGTTACACATGATCTGAAATGTCCAGGTCCCTTTTTTTAATTTTTATATTTGGTCAAACTACGCAGCAGACGACGTTGCTTCAACCCGATTTCCCTCTGCTTGTTTTTCATTGGTGACACTGAATAAAAGAAGAAGCAGCGAGTGTTTTTCCCTCTAAAATAATATCAACTAACACATAAACACAATATTAAAAATCACAGGAGATTCTTTCAACTCGGTTTGCATCCGGAGCTGCCCGTCAGAAACCTGCAAAGACAGAAAAAATTAAAATATCAGAAAGGTCTTAAGGTGCTTTTATTTTGAAAACATTGAATCTCTGAATCACTGCAGCATTAAAAGCCTAACCTGTGGAAATGTCACCGTTAGACCATCTCATACTGGTTGTTGGTTATGTATCGAGACAAGCAGCAGGACAGGAAGATCCCAATGAGCTGAGAGGAAATACATTAAACACAATGTAGATTTGTCAATACACAGAAAAATGTAAGTGAAATTACCGTAAAATATTCGGTGTAAAAGACGCACTTTTAATAAAAAATGTTCATCTAAAAAGTGGGCTGTGTCCCATACACTGATGCCACCAATATACCAGTATAAAATGCAGAGAGAGGTATTTTATTGTGTTACACTATTTTACCCAGACGATGGCGCTATAATTTAGCTAAAGCTTCATCACGGACATGCGCAGTCATGATCTCCAATGCAGCCGGCGTCCTCACAACAATCAACGCTACTGTCGGCTGAACTCAACTACCGCACTGGTAGCTAGCAGGATTACAAACTCGACGTGGTGAAAACAGATGGTAGGCTATAATTTGTTTGTGTTTTGGATGAAAATAAATTGAAATTGGGACTGAAATAACTTGTAGTTTATTATTAATAAATAGCTATTGAAAACCTTTTATCTCTCTGGTATACCCTCCAAAACAGACTGCGTCTTATATTCTGGATTTTACGGCACATTTAATTAATCTTTCTTCTTCTTATATGAACGGAAAATTCAGTTTTTACTACCCCAGTAATAAAAACGATTTCACTGTATTCAGTTAAACCAAACTTTCAAACAAAGACAGACAGAAGTAATTTTTAGTCAAAATGTGTGTATATATCAGCTCTACGATATCTGGAGTCCTTTTGAGCACATACACATTAACAGAAACATTGTTTACACTAATCAAAACAGGCCATATTCAACTGGTTTACCGTAAAACTTGTGTATAAGACGCACTTTCAATACATTTTTTTTCATCTAAAAAGTGGGCTGTGTCCTTTTTGTTACGGTATCTTACCCAGATGATGTCGCTATAATCTAGCTAAAGCTTCGTCACGGGAATGCGGCGTCACGGACGAGCAACTCCATGACCGCGAGTGCAGCCGCTACCCTCACAACAATCAACGTTAATGTAGGCTGCTAGCTAGCAGGACTGCAAACTTAACATGGTGAAAACAGATGGTAGGCTGTAATTTGTGTGTATTTTGAATGTGTTTCAAATTAAAGTAAACTGAAATAAGTGAAATAACTATACGTTTTTATTAATAAATAGCTCCCTCTGGGATACCCTTCTATGAATATTTTAGCTTTTTATTTTTCCATTATTTAGATAATATGCTATGCAACAGAAAGAAATACGGGGAGAGAGAGAGGGGGGATTTATTACAGACAGGTGTTTGATTTTCTGTTCCCTTTTTTACTTATACAATCTATTTATTGGTGTATTTATCAGACACAATGCCCATTAATTATCATTGTTTAAATGCGCCAGACTAAGCCAAAAGGTTCAATCTCAGATATTTCCACCCAGACGTTGCCCTATAAGTCTCTCTTGCTTGCTGCCCGTATCACTGCATCCCCACATCTCAACAATGAAACTGAAACTATGAAGCATGTGATGTACCTGGAAGAAAGCTATTCCAAAAGAGATCCCTGCAATGATTCCCAGGTTGGCCTCCATGACACCGGTCATCAATGCAAAGCAGCCCTACAAACCAGCAAAATAAAGATTCAGATTAGTTCTTTTTAAGGTTTTCAATAAACACAGATAGTTTTTGCATCAATTGACAACATAAATCAACTACACAAACATCTAGAAGTTGTGATGCCATTGAACTCACCGTCGTGTACACCTCTGTCTTAGCCTTGTTGAAGTCCTTCAGGATCTCCGGAGTGCAGTTGGTGTTGTCTTTGCAGCAGCTGGCAGGGATCCCCTCATGTTGGAAATAGTCTGTGCCATTCCAGTCAGTGTAATTTGTCACCCCGCAGCAATGCAACTGTGTGGAGAAAAAAACACAACAAAATTATGACAAATTCCTTGACGTGGGTAAAAAATGTTTATAATAATACAGAAAAAAAACAGGATATTGCTTTTTTTCAATGAGTGATGTCACTGCAGATGTTTTAGATCACCTTTTGGGAAAACATCTGCTCTGTCCCACGAGAGCAACATGCTTGAATGCTCTCTTGTTCAGCATATTTCTCTGCTCTCTGTTGTCTAGTGATAAGTTGCCCTTTGAAAATGTTCTTGTATAAACTAGAGGTCTTTAGTTTGTACAGTGAAACACAAAGTCAGATAAGACTAACACTATCAGCGTATTGATAAAGGTCCAACTCACAGTCCTCTGGATGGCGTCAACTGCAACACTGCTGCTGTCCGTGCTGTTGTAGGTCAGCACAGCGTGTTTATAGGCAACGTCTAGCTTGGCCTTGATCTGTTGAATTTAAAATAAAAAGGTTACATATTTCAGTGAGCTGATGGGATCAATTTTTAACAAGTGTTTGGATGAGTAACTCACCTCATGCCTGAAGATAAATCCTGAGATGCCGGCCACGAGCTCAGCCAGGAACACCAAGGTCAAAAACATGGCATACTGAAAGAAGCAATAAAATAAACTTATTATACAGGATCACATTTGAAGGAAACACTTCAGGGAACTTCCTGTAGCTTCTCTCACCAGTTTGAGCATCCATGGGCTGCCGCGGCATGTAGCGAAGCAGCCGAACAGGCCGAAAATAACGATGGTGGCTCCGGTCCCAATGAGGACATATGGTGCATTGGTGCTCTCGTCGGAGGAGAGGGAGAAATAGGCCTCCAGGCTCACCTTCCCCCACACACCGACAGCCAGCAGGATCACGCCTGTGACCTGAGGAGGAGAGCAGGGTGAGTCAGCGCCAGCATCAAAGAGCCACAGAGAAAGATGAGCAGGTTTTTAGGGGCCATCTCTGACACAAAACCTAAGATTTAAAGGGTCATTATAGAAGACCTTTGTACGCTTGGCTGCGTACCTTGTAATCACATCTAGTGTTTGGGTTTTGCCTTTGATGATTTTAAGGAGCAAAACTGAAGAACAACTCCATCTTTTAAATTATATTTGAAGATTGATCTTGATATATTAGACAAATAAAACTAGCTTAGCTTGGAGTAGGTTTAGAAATTAATCTGTTCATCAAATTAAAACTGTCTGGAACAAAAGAAATTTTATCTGCAACAAATTATATAATCGAAAGATTGTCACGCACAAGTACCAAAAGAGTCGCTAATTTCAGTTTCATAATTGTCAAGGCTTCTTTTTGTCACATTTAATATCAAAGCTGGTTATTTTGACGTTTCAGGTGCTTCTAAAGATAAAAGATGCAATTTACAGAGAAAACCAGGAACCTCAAATGGACATTTTTATCATTTCTGTACATGAAGCAGTAGCAGGCCTAACAATCGGCAGGTAATCATTAACTGGTATGATTAGTTTAACAATTATTAAGCTGATCTGATTTGGGAACTAGTGTTGGCAATTGCTCACTATTTTCTCTGACGTTTTATAGACCAAACAAGCAATAAACAAATGATATGTCAGAAGAGAAACTAAAACCCAACCCTTCCCACCAGCTAACCCTCTCTTGTCATGTGTGGTGGAAATGCTCTGCAGCCCTCCCTACACAGCTGTGACAGTATACAATACTGCTTGGTACCTCCAGCTGTGTTCAAGTGTTATAAAGCTGCTCAGAAAGACCAAGGATCCGCACTGAATCTGGCAAATACGAGAGGATACTTTTAATTAAGAACCGTGATGGGCTGAATCCAGTAAAAACGTAATTTCTCTTCTTGATTTTCTTTATTAAATCTTCACTGTTCTCGAGGGGGGAGAAGCTAATGAGGAGAGCAGATGAGATAGAGGGCTAACTGGAGCTCTGACATACACTGTGGAGTCAGTCAAAAAGGATATAACCTCTACTATTGTTATCAATTTAATAAACTCTATTTGAACTTGTGTTGGTTATAAGATGCATGAGATAATTTATTTACCTGTCAATATATCAGTAAAATGCCACCCGAGTTACCGGACTGGCCTGAGCCTGAGCTTTAATCATCTCTCTTTTGCTTTAAGACTGCCCACACAAGTCATTAGCCTGAGGGGAGACATCAGCCAAACCAGGCGAGAGCAATAAATTGCCAGATAAAAGCACAGAACTGAACTTTGTGTTAGCAGCAGCAGCAGCAGCAGTGTGAGACGGCTGTTTGTTCGGTACAAAGATTAACAAATGCGATAACGGGTCATTCTTCTTCCGAAGACAAGCTTTTCCTTACATGTCACTGGGGCTGCGCCTTATGGATTTTCTGTTGATAACTAGGTTTATTATTTTAAAATTAAATATCACAATACAGTAAAAACTATGATATCATGCAGCCTACGGTCATGTATTTAAATAGCTTATTTTATTAGACGAACAATCCACTTTCCAGAGATATTCTGTTTGCTCTCAATATTAACAAACAGGAGATTCATACCAGATCAAAGCGACAACGATTCAAAATTAATCAGCAACAAGTAAAATACAAAACAAATGTTTTGTCCTTCTCTTTAGAACATGAGGAGTTGCATCTTTTTCTGTTATGTGACAAAAAAATGTGAATATCTTTCTAACAATGGGAAATAGAAGCGTTGCCTTTGGCTATGAGAAGATTTTATTCACATTATTACAATATTCTGACATTCAAAGACCAAATGAGTTGTTTTCTTTAAAATAATGTCAAAGATTGCTGGTTCATGGTTCTAAAATGTGTTTATAGTATGGTATTCTTTGGTCTCTTGTGATAGAAGTGAGTTTCTTATAAAAGGCTAGTTTGGGATCTGACTATTTCAGTTCCTGACACTTTATGGATAAAAAGATTAATCACGAAAAATAGGAGTGAAGGAATAAAATTGCAAAAAAAAACAACCGATTTCCCGTATTCTAAATTCTTATATTTCTAAAACGAATAATCGATTATCAAAACAGCCATCGATTAAATTCCCGTCAGTCGATTATTCTTATGATTTTATGTATAATTAACTTATCCTTGTATCACCGAGAAAGGAGTGTTGAATCTAACCTCCACTAGATGTTTCGTGTGCTAAAAACTAATTTCTAGTTGAATTAAATGTCTTTCTTAATCAATTACGTAAAATAACTGACGTTAACTGCAGTTTTGAGGATACTGGAACGTTGTAAAATCTGAACAACACGAACGTCTGTTCCAACGTTTCCAGCGGTCGGTACATTTTCAACAAGTGGCTCTTTATCTCAACACAAAAAAACAACTCCCCTTTAAACTTCTGGACGTTTGACGTCATTCAACACGTTTAACTCTGGTTTTGTAGCTGACGTGATTTGAGCAAACGGTGGTCTTGCTGGGACCGCTACATTAGCCCATTGTTGCTCCTTTAGCTTGTTGTCCCCCATTATGTTTCATGTCAGGCAACAACTCACCCAGAATATGAGGCTGTAGGAGATGAGGAAAGTCTTCAGGCAGGTAATCACTGGCTTCGTCTGAAGCCGTCGAGACGGCGGCGACATTGTGGTGTTTTTGTTTTTATATATTTTTACTTATAACTGGAAAAAAAGGGAGAAAAGTTCACTTCACAGCGCCCCGGAGGTGAGAAAAAACTTCGGGGATAAATCCAAGAGAAGAGGGGGGAAGTGTCGTCACTAACCCACATTCACTTTCCTGAAGGCACAAAGATTTCCACCATGACCCAGAGCGGCGTCGAGTTAGCAGCAACACATGCACAGCTCAAACACGGCCTTCAAAATAAAACACAACACCGGGATCATTTTAAACAAGAGTTACTTCTACATTTAATTCTTTTTTTAAATAACCTTGCTTTAGTTGGTCCTGACAAGTCCATCATCTAAGTCGGCCCACTGTTATTTTTATTTTAAACATTAATTTAATGTTTTAACAAATATCAAAGGCTATGTATTTGGACAATTCAGATGACAGAGCCGCTGAAGGAAAAAGAAGAACCAGTGAAAAGTAGAGCTTGTTTAAATAATTTATATATCTGCTCATAATAGTTTATATATCTGCTCATAATTAAAACATTTTTTTTATAACTTTACCAAAAGATTTACTTGGGTAACATAAATATAGCATACATTCAAAGCAGCAAGCTATAAAGCTGTGTGTTTTTTTAGACTAAATAAATATAAATATAGCAAAATAATAAGTATCATTGAGTAAGTTATAGATTACTTTATAAACATCAAGTGGTTTGTTATGTAGGACTAAATGTATTCAAGTCTATTTTATACAGTACGCTACAGCACACAGTATTTATGTTTGACAATGATGGCTGCAATATGAGGTATGAATAAGACATCAGCCTTTTCCTCACTATTCTTAATGAAAAGGACAACATTTAACATACATTTAGCATAGTTAGTCTAATCCTTTTAGTCAAATTACAAAATAGCTAATTAACTATATTAATCAGCTTGTAATTGATGATCTCATATATTTCAAATAAAGTCAATATTTTGACTTTCAACCATACAGATTTCAGTTCATATGTAGCCAAAGTTGTTACCACAACTCAAACTTATGTCTCATAGTTTAGATTAAAAATGAATGTTTTCCCAACAACCTGGGAAGTTGGAACTACTTTCTTATAAGCTATAAACAATATGCTTTTATTTTGAAGTCAGGCGCGTTATTTCCTGTCTCCTGCTGTTTTACTTTATCATTAGATGCCTTATTTGTTTGGTGATGTGACAGACTACTTGTTTGGGCAAAATTACATGAGCTAAGAAAATATATTATCAAAGAAAGGCACGACATGAAGAACATCGTTTTTTAAAGTCTTATAATCGCAGACAGTGTATTTTAAAGCTATAGAGCACTTTTAAAAGTTGCAACACAAATAATTTACATTATTGTATCCTGGTGACATCTCAACAAGAACTAGGCTACTCATATTATAGCATATAGCTAATACTACAATGAGGGGAAATTTAAATTGTACAATCACTCTAAGTCAATCAAAATCATGGCAGATCTCAATAGTAACACTATACGGTTAGAAAGATCGTTTGCCCCTCTATATATGTCCATGTTTAGCCTGTAATAATCTCAGTTTTCCAAATAATCTCAACTGCAGCTGTTGGAGGGGTGGGGTTTCATAAAGTGGCCGAGTCATCATGTTTTATGCAGCTGTGGGAGGAAACACAATCCTGAAGAGTCCGATAGCGCCACCCAGTGGTGTCTCACTTTGATCATGACCCAGAAAGATCATCGCTTCACAAAACCTGTGGAGACTCTGGTGAGACGGGAGGCTCCTTGTTCTCAGTGAGCAGAGAATACTAAAATACTTTTTTTTAAAACCTCGTTTACGTAAACTTTCTCTGGCTTCTACATTTGTTGTTACTGTTCTTTTTTGACTGTGGGATCTGAACCAACCTGCGCAAAGCTTTTATTTTTCCCGGAGTGACATCTGCGCGTTTCTGACATGCTCCTCAGCTGCTTTGTTGCTGTGTTCGTTTTATTCTTCACAGGTAAGGCTTAACAGGAAAGTAAGGTATTATATTTAGAGATGGAAAGTAAGCACATTTATTTAAGTGTATTCAAGTGTTGTAGCTTACTTCAATTTTAAGGTATTTTGAGTAGGTATTTACATTTTCTGCTATTCTGTACTTAAAGGCTACTTCACATAACTCAGTGGAAACGGTTTTTTTTTTAAAAATCTGCAAAATTAAAGTTTATTAACTAATACATTTGTATGTATTATGGTGTATAAAATATATAGCAGCCACTTGTACTAACTACAGCATTAAAATGATACATTAATGAACCAATAATAATGAAATAATAATGTTGTCTTTATTGTGAAATGGGAAATTCTATGCATTAAGTACTACTTTTGGTACTTTTAGCTATTCTGATGATAATACCGTTTACTCCTTGTATTCATTACTTTTAACAAAGTATTCTTGCAGTATTACGTAAGCAAAGGATGTCATTACTTGTGTGTACTTTGCGAGTTGTGATTACTGTTTAAATTCAGTCAGGCAATGACAAAATTTAATTCTTTGTAATGGGAAAAAAAGAAGAAAAAAGTAATAAAAAAGTACAAAAAGTATAAAAGTAAATCCACATTGTTTGAGAAAGATCTAGTCCCTCCACATCCCTTCCCTGCAGTCGGGAAATACCTTCATCTCAGAAGTAATTCCACTTGTATGAGATGCAGATGTGCTGAATATTTGAGGCCGACTGGATGAATGCAAATGGGGCCTACTCTTCCCTCGGGGGGTGAAAAGTTGGGATGCAGCTCCTTCACAACATTTCCCAACATGCAACTGGCCAGAATCCAGTCAGAGTGGATTCAAAACAGAGCTGTCGTTCCTCTTTCAGGTGCTCCTCTGCCTGCTTTAATTACAGGTGAACTCCAATCACCGTCTGTTAATTACTGAGGAGCCCCCCTCCCTCTGGGCCAAGTGTGCTGAAGCCTTCATTTAATCCTGCAAGACAATCATGTGGGCTTAAAGCACCCAGAAGCACCCAGGAGTTCAGATGTTAATGAAGAAGAGTGATTGAAAGGATGCTGCTCATTACCTCACCTTTGTCATTGAAGCCTTTTAGTCAAACACGCCTCGCTCAGGTGTGACTCACCCTGCTACAGCTGCATGTCTCTGTGCTGTGAGTGTGTCTGATGCACAGTGTGCGTCAGTGTCTTGGTATTTTACAACTTTAGTACAAAAGTAGTGCGAGATGTGGTCAGATCATTTACTTGAGTTAAAGTCCTCATGCAATATATGAAAATATAATACATGACAAGTAAAAGTCCTGTATGAAAATTCCTAGAACAAGCTACATGCTACTCTCATCACAGAGCATCCAGGGGAAGTGAAAACACTTGCTCTGCAAAACATTTCCCATGTGACATATTTATTACTACATTTTGTGCCAAAAGTGAACATATTTAGGAGAGGAGAGGAGCTAATGGTTAGCAAACATTGCGTCATATGGTAACACTAATGCTAGCGTGTTAGCAAGGTTAATCCGTACTCCTATGATATTCATTCTGTTGCTAATTTTGGCTGGCTTAAATGGCCTTTAAAGTAAATGTCCTTACTTAAAATAACAATCAGTCAACTCTTCAGAGGGTCTTTTAAAACAACTGAACACTAAAGGAGAGATTTTTTAGGTTTCTATGCTCGTGACTTGTCAATCACAAGGCAGCCACGCCCGAGCCTATATCGTGCTGTTCTTTATCATCTTGCATACTTTACCTAAATTAGACCAGATTTACTACAAAACTGTCTTGAAGAAAATGAAGACGATTTAGACCATGAATACAAAAGGAAACAGTTTACTGAGGTAATATATCAAGTAAGAAAAAGGGTCATTATCTCCAATACTTCAATACAGTCCAATCTCTACCAGTGGAGTCGCCCCCTGCTGGCCGTTTAAGAGAATGCAGGTTTAAAGCACATCTGTTCTGCTAAACAAATGTGTGTTCTTCTTTGGGATTGTTCTCTAAGCTATGCCTGTTTATGAAATATTTAATAGTTTACCTTGATGGCTTTAAAAGTTATTGAAATAAAACCGTCTCAGAAGTTTAGAGGAGAAATCAGTTGGAGGGAAACTAGTTTAACCTTAAACAATGTGTGTTTTTAAGTAACATCTTTTCCTGAAAAGTCACAGAAAAGTATTGCAGAGATATTTATATACATATATGTGCCCCTGAAATAACAGAAAAGTATTAAGTAGCGTACAATTGTCAAGAAAACTACAGTACTTGAGTAAATAGTTCCTTTTTTGCACTGCAGTAATTAAAAACAGATTTTTAATGGCCATATGCATGACGGTGCATGTCACCTGAGGTAATGTCTCTACCTGAGCCCTGCAGTGCAGAGCCGCAGACTGGTTAGCTTATTTATTTGCTCTGTGACTAATTCTCTGTGAGGGGGGACTTGGGAAATATTAGTCTGGGTAAGTGTTAGCGAGAGGAACATCGGGCTCATTATGAGAAAAACGCTGACGACAGGTTAAATCCAGACGTCCCCGGAACAATCTGAAGCAGCTTCCAAACAGAGAAGTTGAATGTGCTTCATCATCGTTATTAGAAACAGTGCTAAAGTGAACTTTATGGGGCTGAGGGGAAACTGCTAGAAAACAGGAAAGTGACTAAAGATGGGGCTGGAAGGCTGACAGAAAGTTTGGGGAGTTTGGCACTCAGCTCTAAACATGGAGCGACTCTCTGGATTTCAAAACTTCTGACAAAGGAGGATAATAGTAGAAAGAATTCATTGTGAGGAAAGACGAATTCAAAAGAAAAAAAATCTGAATTGAGGCCAAAGTGTTGCACACAAGTGAGATGAGTAAGAAGGAAAATCTCGTTAGAGTTAGAAATGAAAACATGCGGTTTGTCCTAATTTGTGCTGATGCTATTGTTGATCCAAAGAACAGAAACTCTACAATATAAAGTCTCTTATCTACTTTTACAGCTGTCCCTTCAAGAAACAATAAAATCCATTTGCAAGATTTCCACGTCATCCGACTCCTTAAAGCCCTTCAGGAGTTTCCATTTGCATCACTGATTGTAAATGCAGGTGTCTTTAAACAGGAATGTTATCGAGCTTGTTGGCTTTAAAGGAAACCGGAGAGGAAGTGGAGGGAAAGAGATGGAGAGGATGAGGAGAGTCATCTTTGTTTGACCTAGATACAGAACACTTAGGGTACAGAAGCTTTATGAATCATATTGTTTGACTGAGCAGAGAGTCATGTTGAAATCTTGCTGTTTCCACATGTGTGACTGTTTTCTTCTTCTTCTTTTAGCTGGCTGTGGCACCACAGTACACGACAGCTATAATGACTTTGAAGAGGAATATCACACTCCTCAACTAGACTACAAAAGTGAGTACTTCTGTTTACTATCAGACTTTGTCACGACTGTGGTAGCCCTGGTATTAGAGTCTTTGCAATAATGTCTATATGTTTCTATATTATGTAATGTGTTTATCTTTTTTCATAATTTAAACATGTGTTGATTTAAAGCCAGATTAAATCAGATTTGTGTTCTGTTACTCTTCAAAACGCAGACCCACACTGGTGTCATTCCCCGAGTCTGACCAATGGGGAGGTGACCTGCCACTCCCCTCGAGGCGGGGCCTACAGGAGCACGTTGGGCACGCGCTGTGAGATGAGCTGCGACCGAGGATACCGACTGCAGGGGAGGAGATCAATCCAGTGCCTCCCCAACCGACGCTGGTCTGGGACCGGTTACTGCCGCAGTATGTAGACGCTGGGGATTTAAATTCACATATGAGGATGAATCTGGTGATATTCAACAGATGCAATGTCAATAAGGACATCCATAATGAAATGATCCTACTAACAAGTGTTGTCTACTTTATTTTGAGTTGATAAAACTTACACCAACCACACTGCTGCTGTAAAATCTGAATACTTCACGGAGTGTAAATTCATCCTCTGCTGAAAATAGTCCCAACAAATGCACTATTTACTGGTGTTTTAGTAACAACTTATTAAACCAACAGCACCCAAATGTTATTAGGAAATTTAGTCTTTTTTTAAAGTCATAATCACAAACATTCTCTGTTGAGTCAGTATAGTTTACCAGCTGAGTCAACATATTGGTGATCGCCAATGATAGCCATTCTTTGGTACAACAATCTGGATGTTGAATCGACATTCCTCGGAAAAATCAACAGGGCATTTATCACCCAGCAGCGGTGGGTCATCCTTAGAGAGTAGGCCGGAAGCAGTTACCTGTTGTTGCTGCTCTCTGCTGAGTTTCATGGTAGCTATCTTGGAGAAAAGGAAGAAAAGGTCAATGAAGTGAGACCACGCAACAGAAAAACAGGATGCTTTATGGACACCCTTAAAGATTTGTTCTCAGCAGAATTGAATGGGCTCCTCGGAGTTGGAGCAACAGATGGACATTTACATTCTCCTTAAATGGCCCATTGCCTGAATTGTGAAGTCCACTTTTGCACTTTGTCGTGTTCATGACGTTCACTTTTGTCCTCCATTATTCAGCGTTTTTAATTCAAACTTTCAATGCAAATTTTTACAGTTGAGAACAAGATTATTCCAACAACCCGCAAATGCAATATAAGACAGAAGTGGAAAAGTACTGAGTGAAGGACTAACACTGTCAATAAATCCCATAAAAGACTAAAACCAACAATCTTCATCCTTTAAGCTGAATGTTGACTCTGATTGTTAATAACCTCACACTCAACATGCCACCTGTCTGTCTGTCTGTCTGTCTGTCTGTCTGTGTGGAAATGTTCCTTCAGGGATGCGTTGCCATGTCCTTAATCTCATCCCACACGGCAGATACACCTGCACCTACAACTTTGTGGTGGACTCCAGGTGTGACTTCACCTGCGACCCTGGCTATCGCGTCGAGGGGGAACACTCCCGCACATGTCAGCACGGGGGGTTGTGGAGCGGAGTGCAGCCAGTTTGTACCGGTACACATCAGTGTCTCATTTTGCAAATATCCACTCTGTCCTGTGTGTGATGTTTAAAACTAGAGGTTAAGCTTTACTCTCATAACACGGACCTGGATCCAGGCCTTCTGTGTTTCCATCTTCATTATTCTTTCCAGGCACACAGTGACACAAAAACTGGCCTATTTCCTGCTCCTCTCTGATTCAGACTAAACCCCACGCTGCTGTCTTTGTTGTTTCCCCCCCACAACTGTGTATTTCAGACACCGATCCTCCAAAGATCAAATGTCCTCCGTCTAGACTCAAGGTCGCCGAGCCTGGAAAACTCACCGCTTCTGTGACGTGGGACCCGCCTGCAGCGAAAGATACTGCAGATAAATCTCTCGAGTATGTCACTCCTTTCCTTTGCTTCCCGTTCCTGCTGAATCGCACACGAGTGTGCTAATGATTTTATGAATTGTAGGTTTTATTTTGCTGCTTTTGTGGAGCATTTCGTGTCTTTGTTTTGAAACATGCTCTATAAATAAAGGTTATGATATTTTACAATAGTGTTCTTGTGTCTCTGCAGTGTAATATTAATAGGCCAGGAGCCTGACACCGACTTTAAAGAAGGAGCAAACATCATCAGATACAAAGTGTACGATCAAGCCGGGAACAGAGCCGCCTGCAAGTTTATTGTACGTGTTGAAGGTGAGCTGCCATTCTGTCTCTATATAATAAGTTTGAATGCTACACTTTAACACAAAGAAAGCGTTTAAACTTTAAAGACTGGATTTCTTACTTTCTGCTCCTTCCAGTCAGAAGATGTTCAGTTCTGCCTCCGCCTATGCACGGCTACCTCAGCTGCTCCTCTGATGGGAATAACTACGGCGCAACGTGTGAATACCACTGTGACGGAGGGTTTGAGCTGAGGGGGACATCCAGCCGTGTCTGCCAGTTCAACCGCAACTGGGACAGAGACCCTGCAGAGTGTGTTCGTAAGTCTGCAAGAGGGTGGAATTCAGACCTATGAATTTGCGTAATAGTTTAAATTTTAAAGGGGTATAAATGCAGGCTGCTATTTGACCCTTTGACCTTTTGCGTGTCAGCAGCGATGGAGATTAAATCAGATGTAAAGACGGCCTCCGCTCTCCTGGATCAGTTCTTTGAAAAGAGGAGGCTGCTGATCTTGTCTGCGCCCAACATAACTGACCCAGACTACCAGCTGCAGAACATCATGATTCAAGTGAGATGTGCTGCTGCTGCCGCTGATGTGACACGAATCCTCCTAGAATGGCAGCCTCTAAAGACGTTTAAATAAACAACCTGTGCTTCTTTTTTCAACCAGAAATCGGACTGTGGATTAGACCTGCGACATGTGACCGTGATCGAGCTCCTGGGCTCCCCGCCTCGTGAGACGGGGCGCATTAAAGAAAGTCTGCTCACCTATGAAGTCATCGAGGGATTGAGGTAATGTGGGGAGGGGCTACTTTACTTGAAATTTCCATCCTAAAAATAACTTTATATAACTCCCATCCTCCATCAAAGTAAGGGTTTGTTCTATTTAAATGACAGGAGCCTCCTAGTAAAACTAAAGCCTTTGTGAGATTAACTTAAAAAGGAAAAATCCACTCAAAAGATTTACACTGTTTAGAATAGCAGCATAGTTCTACAGGGTTTCATTGATGGGATTCTGACAGGACACCTTCAGTAGTAAACATTTTGTTGTTTTGTTCTGAGAATCAAGGAGTAAGAGATTCTTTAAAAGTCCACCAGAAATACACACAAGCTTAGACGCCATCATTAATCCTAGAAGAGGCTGAGATATAGATTTTTCCACCTACTGTGCTATGTGAGTAAGGGGCACTGCTCACTTTTTCCAGACTGGGAAAATCTTCCCAAACCAAAAGACTCAAAGACCAAATCCCACAGCTGAGTTAAAGCAGCAGCTTACTGAGGCACATTCTTTGAGTGTAGTTTGTGTATTTATCAGAACTGGGACTGTATTTAGGGCTCACCATTAATATAAACAAGAGAGCATCAGCAGAGTATCACCATGGAAACCCTGTAGCTTGTGTATATTTAACATCAAGTGAATGTGTATTTGAAAAGGAATCGCTTGTCTTGATGAACAGAGTATAATCCCCCTACTCGGCCATTTCCCTCAGTTGGAGTGTTTTAGCATCTTTCAGCGCGTTGTTTTGGTATTACAGCCCGCACATTTGTTCACAGACACCAGACTTAAGTAAACACCTCTGATAAACACATTGTACCTTCAACCACAATGATCAAAGGAGCTAGTTAGGAATTTAGCTGCTGGTAGTTGTTGGAGACTGAAGAGTTTAAACCTCAACAGCAGGGGCGGCTTGTTGCTCAGTGGCAAAGTTGTTTTCTCTCAATTGGAAGGTTGGGGGTTCGATTCCTGACTGCTACAGTCACCTGGGCAGGACAATGAACCCCGGCATAGCCATCGGATATGAATGTATAGATCATTAACTTTCAGATGTACGTCTCTTTGGACAAAAGCATCTGCTCAATTAAATTGTAACATTAATCACCATAACTATATTGTGTAATGTGTTCAGAGTGCGCTTAGCTATTCTAATGGGCCAAATAAGAAAACATTTGGTAACAATCTTGAAGAATTTCAGTCAATAGACATTCTTAAGTCTCTCTCTTAAGTGTAATACGTTAACATTATGGTGAGCACATGGCTCATTCATGACAGTCCTTGTATTTGAAGTGTTCTTTGATATTACTAACCAGGTGTTGAATTCACAAGAAAATTCACAAGCGACATCGATCTACTAGCCGTGGTTAGCACATTAGAGAGAGCAGCTGGAAACGGTGTACTTCTTTCCTCTGTCTCTGCGCCCAGTAGCGAGTAAACACTTACTTTGGCTAAACAAATGAGGAAAAGATTGATGACTGCAGACTTCAAAAGAAAGAGCTACTTCAAAGAAAAGGAAAAAATGGACATTCAGACGAATCTTTTATCGCAGGGACGACAAAAACCCAACTGCAATTAAAACTAATCGCCCATAGGTGCCGCCAAAGTGAATGAAATTAGCTCTTCAAAAATGTTACTTTAAAAATAAATGCTTTAAAGCTGGAATATCATATTTTTTCAGCTACAACAATAAAATACATTTCTTTTAAGCTGATTTGTCAAACGTTTGCTAAATGTTGAGTATGACACTTGTCTGTGGATCTGTCCCTACTACCGATCACATTTTGCATTCATTTAATCCGATGTTATAAAAGAATAGATTTCAGCTGCAGCAGTGACCAGAGTCCTTTTATTCAATCAGCTGATTTGTGTCTCTGTAGACAAGTGTTCAGAATCTCCAGATCCTACTTCAGCATGGTGCTGCTGGATGAACTGGGAATGGACCGGGAACGCTTCATTGCCCCGCTGGCGTCGGAAGAGCTGTTCTCCTACATCGATGGCTTCCTGCTGGACGAAGAGGAGAGAGAGAGGCTGGAGCTCCACAGGGACTTCTGTGAATAAATGACTCTGCTTCTCACAGTGATAAACTCATCAGCATTACCAACGCAAAATGAGGAAGGACAAACAAGCAGAGAGCAGAGGTCCAGAGGGACATTAGGAGGGTAAAAGGCGAAAGAATGCAGTTCCTTATGTTCTAATGTGATCACTATGCAACACTGAAGTACTAGCACTGTTTTCTATGTATCAATTTATCAGCTGGAAGGTCAGAGTGAGCACAGCACAGAAATTAGAGAAGCTTTAGTCAAACATTAGTAAGAACCATAGACACATAAATTTGGGCTGGAGGCATGATGTGGATTAAAAGGCGTCCCTGATCGTAATTCTTTCATTAAATGGGAACTGAAACCGCCAACTACATCTACAAAGACTTTGAGAGGACACCTGACTGGACAAACTCCCACTGATGTTTGAGCATAGCCTGAGATAAGAGAGAAAAGCAGGTCTTTGGTCTTGTCCATTTTTATTGAGTGAACGGGTAACAGCAACCTTCTTGGTAAACACGGCTCTGCTTACACTCCCAGGAGTTAAAAATCTGCATTAATATCTGCAAATAGACACATTTTTATAATTTTTTTATGAAACTTACATAAATATAATTTCTACACAAGAGTATTAATGTAACATACAATAGTATATATTAAACTGTGCTCAGTTTGTTACATGCAACACCAGAAATTTTGTATAACAGTTAATGGTAAATTGTTTTTCCCCCACAGTGTCCGTTTAATTTTGTACAAACTTTAGAAGAAAAGGGAGACATGTTGTGAAAATGTGTCTCTGCTAAGTGCTGTGCATGACTTTGAATTGTGATAATATATCTATCCTGAATTTTAAAAACATAAAATGACTGTGTCAATGCTCTTAAAATAAATCCAGAGTTAAGAGTGTTGTGGTTTGGCATATTTTCTCACCAGTCTGCTGTCAGGGGGAGGAGGCTAAAAACAAATCCCACACGGGGAGGCAGGTGTGAGCAGATGAGTGTTCAGCAGGCCAATGAACTGCATGTCTGCTTACAGCCAATCAGCTGTTTGTGGGTTCCCCGACAAGCTTCTGGTCTGGTAAGCTTTCAAAATAAAATTAATCTAAATGATCCCACATTTTTCTCTGACCGCAGCTTCTCCCCTCGTTAGTCACTGGATTTTTTCCCTCCAACGATCCTGGCCTGCAGCGTCCTCATTTGGCCTTTGTCTTCTCCATAGTGGAGCGCAGTGGAAGAGTGCCCTCTGCCCACGAGTCGGGGTACTGCATCATCTTCTGCCACAGACTGACCTCCTCTTCACCCGAGTCCATTTCCACTTTGTCTTTTCCTATCATGACGGTGCCTGCAGGGGTGATCATTAAAGAATAAGGGCAGAGTCTGCTACTATTAATGACAGCAAATTCCACCTGCTCACTTTATATTCACAGATGCAATCGTGGCAACTGAAGCAGCGTAATTCATGTTGAACAAAGGCCAAAACAACTACAAACAACCAATCAAAAGAATGGCGAGAACAGGTTAAAAAAAAAAACCAATGAATGCTCAGCCTTAAGTGCTATTAATAAAAAGAGAACAATCCAATCCAATACTCTAAAGCTTCAGGCTACAGAAAAAGTAACCAAATTATATACATTTTGGTCCATGTAGGTTAAGTAGCATAACTAAAGTTTTTGGAGGAAATCTGTTTCTGTAAAGCTGTTAACGTCATGATTCCATCACTTCTATCTTTCACTGTGCATCAACACATCCCTTCGTACGGAAGCAGCAGCCATTGCTCCACACAAGCCATAATTAAAAACATGGCTCCATATCCTAGTCCTTGTTATCATGTGCTCAGGAAGTCGATGGTTTCCGCTGCCCATCAGCTTATAAATTAAACTGTGAACGCTGACCCTAATGCCCCCATGACAGCATGCTGCTTGTGTAGATAAGAACTTTAACAGCCAAAAAAAGAAATCAAATCTGAATTGAGCACTAAAACTTGCAGTGTGAACATAGCCTAAGGCCCAACAACAAAAAGGAGAAATGCCAGTGAAAGAATAAACAAGATTTAATGATTTCTGTATTTTACCGTTTCCAGAGCTGAGGCGAACTCCTCCCAGGAATTCGTTGCTCAGCATGGCCTCTTTATCCCACACCGTTAGCTCCAGACACATCCCCTGCAGCTGCTCCAGAGTCAGCTCCTTGTACACAATTGTGTGGTCATAGTGGGGGTTCAGGTTCTTCTTCACAACCGGAGTCTTCCTCTTTGTGGTCTTTGCCTTAGTTGGGAACAAGTACCTGCAGTACCACACACAGAGTTAGTCTTGACAAGAAAGAAGCTTGTAAATGAACAGGGAGTGTGGTTTTAACCATCAAGAGATTATCACTAACCCTTTTACAAAGCTATCTGTGGTGCCTCCTGGTTTCATTGCCATCAAATTCTTTGCCTCTTTAATAAGGATGTGCAGTTCTCCTCCTTCCTCAGTCACCTTTTTTCCTGTGGAGAGAAGATGGACAAACTGGGAAAATTAATGCAAAGTGTTAATAAACGCAGCCAGAGCTAAATGCAGTTTTCTTATTGTAGTCTTACCTTTCAGTTTCTCAGTTGTTGGATTTTTAGGTTGGACATACTTCAAGGAGATCACCAACTCTCCTTTTTCCTGAACAAAAGTAGACGCTGGCACAGCGTAGGAAGCCTTAAAGAGAGAAGTGCATTGTGTTTAGGACACACAAGAGCCCCAAACTACATTAAAGGAACAATTCGCCCCTGGAAAAAGCCACCATCAGTCAAAGCTGGTGTTCTCTGTAATCAATAGAAGCAATAATATTTGAAATTGGTGCCATAGCTGTGGAGAAAGTTGTAAAAACAGCTTGTGGTTTCACCTATTCTACATTCCTAAAACACCCAGCGTGCATTGCGCCCCTCCCTCTGAAAGGAACGGCTCAGCAAGAGAGACGCTGGAGTGAAATACTACCGTTTTCCCAGTCAAGGACATTGAGCGCTGCAGGCAATGGCTCAGAGCGATACAGAATCCGAAATACAACAAGAAGATACCGGTGGATCGTCTAAAATAAAATCAGGTCTGCAGTCTACATTTGAAACCTGACGATTTTGAACGAGACATGACATTGGAGGTGGGCATCCTAGATTGAGGAAGTGTAGTTTAGCGAGCTCCCTGGCCTCCGCCAGATGACGCGTTACATAGTCTGGCGGAGGTTTTCCAGGGCCCATTGGAGAAGCGGATCGCGTCACCCAAAGGCACAGAGACAAACTGCATTTTTTTCCTACCATAATGGCATTAGCTCCCTATAATAGCATGATAGGACTGATGTTAAAAATCGGTGGCCCTTTAAAGAACCCTGCCAACACACTAACACCAAGTGGCTGAGGCTCGAACAGATGACATTTGTAAAGCCCCTGATCTCTAGTAGCGATGAGTAACAACATTTTAAGTATGGGTTAAGTGTGCTTGATTTGCACATGCACGCAGGTGACACGGTTCAAGTTCCAGCCAATGGTTTCACATAGATGACGGTAATGCACGACTTAATGTGACAATGTGCCAGCAAAGTCAGGGAGAAGAGGATTGCTACCAAGTTAAGATGTATCTTAAAAACACAGATTCCACATTTTTATTAAAAAAACAAAATCTTTGCTAAGTTTTTATGAAAGGAAAAACAAAGGAAATGCATTCAACAGGTTTGTTATTCCTGGAGGATACATACAAAACATGGGAAGCCACTTGTTGTCCTTTTCCTTGAGGTTTACATTATTTTGACTAGACTGTCTTATGTACATAATGGACAAACAGACAGAAAACAAACAAATCCATTCTCCTTAAAAGATACCCTGTAGGGTTTTTGACCTATAGTTGTATAGTGGTTACTGTTATATTTACCTTTTGCAAGAGGACACACATGCATTAACTGATGGCAAAGAAAAGGTAAACAATGCAAATTTACAAGAAATCTGCTTTTCAAATGTGTTAAGGCGAAGAAAATACAAATCATCATGGGTGTTTTTTTTGGATATCAAGAATAGGGATAATATGTTATGCTCCCGTTATCTCAGGTAAAGAGAGCTACCTTTGCCATGAGATCCATGCGGTCCTCGTTCGGGGTGTCGAGGTCCCTGCTGTCCAGCGGGATCTCCACCTCACCCAGGAAGGCGTTGCGGCTGAGACGACCATTATGCCAGACTGATATGAGCAAGGAGCGGGTGAACAGCTGGGAGCGGCTGATGGAGTACTGGTGGAGGGAAGGTGAGCGAGAGGAGACAGATGGATCAAAGGCATGTCTTGAAATGCTGATACAGTGGTGGAGAAGTTGATGTAATATTAATGCTCTGGTGCTGCGGGACGTTTAAATAAATCATGGAACATAGATTAAAGCAAAGGATGGATTGAGGATTCATTTAAAGTTTCCTTCTGCTGAAATCCAAACTAAAAGAGCAGTAATCTGTTGGAAATTATTCATCAGGCTAATTAGTTGTTTTTTTTAGCAGTTTAGTTTGTCACTGTGTTTAAGCTCACACTACATTGAAGACCTGGACCAAAATCAATATTTGGCACAGCTATTCTAATCTGCAGTGTCAATATCATTCTTAAGGTCTCTGCAGGTGTGGTCAGTAAGGTTGAAATATGCGGTGCAGTTAGAGAAGTGCCAGTTATATAATATATATATATATATATATATATATATATATATATATATATATATATATATATATATAAAGCATCACCTTCAGTGTTTCATTGTAAACCGGGTTCACTGTGTTCCTCTTGATGGTGGTCTTCCTTTTGCTCTGGCGAGATTTATCAGGGAGCAGGTAACATTTGACATAACTGAAACACAAAAAGATTAAAGAAAAGTTGTTTTACCGGGCACGAGTTCTCTTACAGTCCTGAGTAAAATATCTGTTCATGTTCAATTTCCTGTGAAGCTCACGTGATCACCTCTGAGATGTGATTATGTAAACACAGTAACCTCTTATCTACGCTGATCAAAGCTGAGACATTTTATCTAACACACAGACATAAACAAACACCTCAGGTCCACAATCTACGCTGCTGCTCAAGATGTTGTTTTTGTTTAATGGAGCTTTATATTAAACTAGAAGGTAAAGGATTTTAACATTTACGGGTTAGAAATCTGCCGTGAAGTATCGCCATTGGCCAGCCCGTGGCACTCCTTGATGAAGACCTGGAGGCTCTGGGAGTTGTCGTCATAGGTCAAAGAGAAGACGATGTCTCCGCTCACCTCCACGCTGTCAAAGTCTCCTGCTTCACTGTAAATACTCATCAGGCTGCCAAGTGTGCTCTGGAGAAACATACATACCACACCTCATCTCAGTAATCCCCTTGTTTGTTCAACGTTTCATTACTACCAAATATTGACTTTAGATTATATAATTGGACAGACGAGCTCTAACTGCTTAATGCTGTGGATCACAGCTTGAAAAGACTGAAATAACATGAAACAAAGAAATTATACATAACAAATAAATGCTGGAGGGTTAACAGAAAATGAGTCGGGACAAACAAATTAGCCGAGACCCGGATGTTTCTGTAAATATGGTAATCCAGAGTGACAGCATGAAAGTCATGTTCAAGCCTCAGCTTTGGTTTCCCTTGAGGCTTTGGTAACTATAGAAACGCTTTGGTAGACTTAACACATTAAGCTTGCAGCTCCTCACTTGCTGGAGGATGTCCTGAGGTTATAGATGCTCGTTTAGATAATCTACCATCAGTTCCGTTCTGAGAGACATAATGAGCTGCTCTTCAAAGAGCATTTAGAGATCTAATGTGAGCTGTGAGAAATGTCAATACTTTACCTTTGAGCTGTGCAGGCTGGAGGAGCTCGAACCAAGTGTCTTTTTATGAAAGCTAACCAGGCTGTCAATATCTTCGTCCTCCTCTCCGTCTTCCTGTGGCATCAAAACAAACATTTGATAAGTGATCATAGACACTCAGTGGGGTCAGCCTCAATAAAGGACTGTGTTATTAGGCAAAATAAACAAATACAACAAGTCTGATTTACTAGAGAGGCCTATCTTAATGTAACTGAAAGATACTGTGATTGAAAAAGCAAACCTAAACCACAAGTTTTTAGACCCTTAAGGCCTTTACCATGACATCAATAATAATCATTATTTACATGGCCATCTAACATGGTCTTCCTCATGACGTGGAGTTTACATCAGATTCGTAGTGGAGCGTAGGGGAATAAAGACCCCTGGTATGAGACACCAGGTGAAAAACACGTCTGATCATTTCCAATATTTTTGGTTTATAAGTGTTGTGTGGATGAAAGCCAGATTATCTTCAAAATCAAGAATTCTTCTCAAAGTATTTTTGGCTGCAAGCATTTCTTAACCTTGAGCACATCACTATTTAAAGACCCCCTTCAGTGAAAATCCAGTGTTTAAGCTTGTAAACATCTCCATGTGGTGTTCTTCATGTGCTACAAGACATATCAGGGACAACATCAGCAGTCATCTCCATGGCTGGGCCTGTCTGCTTTTAAACTGTAGTGTACCAAGGACAGGCTGAACAACACGTTTTCAGATTGGCACGTTTGAGACATCACAAACCTAAGGAGCCAATCCTGTTAATGGATGGGGTGACGCGATACATATTGTTATGTGTAACCTATGGCAACCACTTCGGTGATGCGCGAGCCAGCTGTAACCACCATTGCAATTTTTGCCAACTCACTACTGACTACTAATGTTCACGTTACTACAACTAATTACTACATTTCAAGCTAGCTAAGTCTCAACAAGTTGCCACTAAACAATGGCAGAGACAAGTTTTGTTTTCGTGTTGGAGGGGGTGGTTGGAAATGTACATAGTGGGCGGGGTCTATGCAGATTCGGGAATTGTCTAATGAGGGAGAAGGAGGAGAAGCCCCGAGAGGATTTTTACAAGGTAATTAAACATAATTCTTCAGATAAAACATATCAAACACAATGTATTATTTCAAGCAGAGCATTTTATATGTCTTGAAACATGACTGGAGCTGGGCTTTAATTTAAGCTTTAATTACTTTGTATGAACTATGGAAACATTAACTGTAAACAGCAGGTTGAAGTGTTTTCTCCTTAAATCAAAAGGATGAGTTTCTTTTTAGCTTCATGTTTTCGGCAGTAACATGCAACAGATCATGCAGGAAATAATTCACCACAGAAGACACAACGATACTGTGAATAGACCAGAAATAAATATAGTACTGAACATGTTTTGCTTTAGTAACAGGCTTGACTTTCATTTTTTCTGCTGCTCTGAAGCTCTCAATATCACTCTATTGAGTGACATTCTTGAACACAACCTCAAGCTGAAGTTGTGTGTTCCTACATCAAAGCATATACTTCACTAATGAGGCAGGCAAAATCCACTTCTTGGCACTTCAGTTGATTCAATTTATAGATTCTTGACAAAAAAAAATACACAATAGTATCCAAAGCTATAAACTACTCACCTGTATGTCTAGTCCTGGTACAGAACGGCTCCTGTTGCCCATTGAGGCCTTTGATGTGTCAGGTCCATCTCTCAGGTCAATTGTCGACACAAACTCTGGCACAAACATGCAGACATTATATTTAGCAGAAAGAAAAATAATTTATATTTGATTTTGGCATTGCACATGGTAATAAAAGATGCTAACCAGGAGGCTTTGGGGCTCGTCTGATGCTCTTCTTGAAGAGTCGATCAACTTCCAACTCTGGACTTGGACCGACTTGTTTTTCCTCTGGAGCCTGCAGTGACAGAGCAGACAGTCAAACTCAGAGAAAAATGGCTGGAGACAGAAACACGAGTATGTCACCTGAAAGCATCTTACAGTGTTTTCTTCCTTGTTGGCATCACTCAATATAATTGCTTTTACTGGGGCGGTCAGGCTGGAAACACTGGATCCATCTGGGCTAGACTGACGTGAGTGCTTCTCCCTCCTGTGTGATTAGTTGGACATTAAAAACAATAACTGGGACATTTCAGCAAGCTTTGAAGGCCATCTGTGGGCTTTACTTTAACTGCTAATATGGTAAACAGAACAGCACTTTACATGCACAGTCAATCAAAACAATAACAAAAGACGTAGTTTGATGACGCTAAAAAGAGTTGGAGCTTGAGAGTTGTTGTCTATATTGTCTGTAAAAATATTCCACTTTAAATATATATTATAGACTTTGAAATTATGTCTCCACTGCAACACTTGCTGACTGATTGAAATGTACCGACTAGACTAGTGTAGTACCCTGACCAGCTATAGGGAGGAGCAGGAGGCCAAACTTTACATTGACTGCCTCAAATGTTGCTTTGAAGTTTGCATGTAGTCTTTGTCTCTTAGAACAACAACAAGTGAGGTTACCTTTGTGGCTCAGGGGTCACACGGCCAGACTCGGTCTCAGTTTTACTGCTAACTATACTGATGTTTTCTGCAGACTCCGTGTCACTGGGTGGTGGCTTTGACTCAAAGTCCTCTTTTGATTCAAACGATTCCCTTGAAGTAATTGATCCTGAATTCTCGCTTTGATGACTGTCAAAATAAAATATGACAAAAAGGGTTGATCACGTCTTAATCTGGCAGTTTTAGAAATGCGAATGTATAGATGTTCTCCAATGACACACCCTGTCGGATTTTTCTGTCTGGGTCGAGGCACAGGGATGGGTTGATCATGGTTGATTTCAGCACCTCGTAACAGCACTTCTCCTGTTGTCACACGCTTCTTCACTATAACACAGAACAAAAAGTTCAAACTACACTTCCAAACCAGACAAACAAAATGCAATCATGTTTTAACAATGCTGAGGGACATTCCTGTGATTGTGGGCTGTTCATTCTGCCCAGAGTGAGACCTGTTTACATTCCTGGTGAAAGAGCTGATACCCACTTCCTCTTCCTGTACTCACACTGCGGGTCCTTTTTCAGGGAGACTCTCACTAAGTCGTGTCCAGGCGTTGTGGTGAAACGGTTCACCCTTTGGTCGAAGAACCAGTCACCCGTCCTTTTCTTTAGATCTCTAGAAGCCAAAATCAACATGTTTTATAGCTTTAAATTCACACTCATCAGATAGGTGGAAGATATGACATGTGCCTTTCTATCATGCAGTAAGCAGTGTAGTGTGGTGATATTATGCAACGTATAAACCTACTTGAAATAACAGTTCTGGGTTTTCAGAGATAAATCTATCACAATCAGCAACACACGCTATGATCGGGTGTGAAGGAAATTAAATGTTTTAACAGAAAATGTTGGTTTTGTTTGATAGTCTAATAGCAGTTGCTCGAGGGTAGTCCTCACCATAGACCTGGTTCACAAGTCCAACACCCCAACAAATGTGGTTTGAGTGAGTAACTGTTACTTAAACTACAGATATGAGGGCCATGCACTAACAGCCTTTGCTATCTTCTCATTAATTGGTGTAAATTTGATGACTGTGACTGTGAGGTTAACTTGCACAATGGCTGAGGAAGGAGAGCTAAGAAAATGTACATTACAGATGTTCCTCATATCGTGCAGGCATGAATGTTGGGGCTTTTCATGTAATCTTAAAAATCAAATAAATGAACCCTAAAGACAAACTGTTTGGATCCAGCCACAACAGTTGCTAAAAAAAAACAATTATTATAGTTAAGTTATGGGAAAGTGTGAACAAAAACAGCCCCTTACGACTCTTTGGCACACACACTGCACAGCCAGGATCCTTCGGGGAGGTTTGTTCGGCAGCTGCGGCACACTTGGTGATTGCACATCTTACACTGGCTGGGGGAAATTGACAGTCGACTCAGAGGTTCCTGGCATCTGCCACAACTGTGCTCACTGTATCTTCCACTGCCACGTTTGGCCCCTTTCCTCTTCATATCAAGCAGCTCTGTCTTCAACTTTCTGAGACGAAACACAATGAGACAAAACACTTTAGTGGTCTAGTGTCTATAATGTATATAGGTTAGATATGAGAAATATTTTAGGTAGTCAATTACATGGTATCTAGTCATTTGTATTCTGCACCCCTGACAAGGGTTAGGTATCGTTTTAAATTGTGGATACAGGTGCCAATAGATATTAGAAATAATACAAAACTGTTCATTTGTTTTTTCCTTTTTTTAAGAAAGCAAAATAGTACCTCTCAGTGCAGCGTATAATGTTGACTAAATACAAGCAAAAAATAAGTTTTCTTTTTAGATCATAATTAAAATGCGTCATCATCAATGAGAATTTAACTAACTAGAACAAGTGCCTCTAGGTTTAATGCCTTCGCCACCAGACAGGGTGCAGTTGGAAGATATATTTGGGGATTAAATATTTGAAAGAATACATTACCCTTATAACAATAAATGGGCTACATTAAAGAGAAGCGGATGCTTCACAAACATTTACAGTAGAGACCAAGTACTAGAGAACAGCCCTCTCTCTCTCTCTCTCTCTCTGTTTCTCTGAAGAGCATGTGATTGTCAGAAGACCTTTCTCTCGACAGCAGAACTAACAGGTACACGAGGGGTACCAGGAGGGGAGATTGATCTCTAATCCGTTGCGGTTGGCATCGTTCTCTTAGATGGATAAACGAACAAACAAAAAAAGGACACAAATACGGGCCAGAAAAGTGTTCTTCCAGGACACTATGATGTCACAGTGAAGGTGAACTTTGGCCTTTTGGGTAAAACATGTAATGAGTTCATACTTTTATCCCATCAGACAAAAGTTTAGAAATTACTTCAGAATTAGTGTTCAAATTCATCATATTTAGGGTTTTTTTTGTTGACATATTACAGTTACCTTTGATCAACAATATCTAATCGGATCATCACCGAGTCTGAGGGGATATTTGTGCAAACTGTTAAGGTATTATCTAAAGATATAGTTACAAATTAAAGTCATCCTTGTAGAGATAAAAAGTCAAAATCTCAATTTGACCTTTTATCTAGCTACTTTTATCTCCATATTACTTTCTATCTTGACTTCTTATGTCAGAATTATGAAGTTTTTATCTTTTTTTTTTGTCTTCAGTGGCAGTTACTTGAAAGGTTTTTAATACTGGAACATGAACACATTTTGAAGGGTATCTCAAAGTCAGCTATATAGTATAGGTATGTAGTCAGCTCCACCAGTGCCAGGATTGGATATTAAACAAAACATACAATAATAGGTATTGAATTCTTAAAATAAAGTGTATAATAAATACTTAAACTTGGAATGTAATGAAGAAGTAATACCTTTCATCTTTTGGTACCCAGATCAAAGATAAGTGAAGAAATCTAAAGTGCTCTTCTCTTACCGCACACGGTGCTCCTCAGCCTGCCTCAGCTCCTCGTCCCGTCGCAGCACCTCCAGGATGAGCTCCTGCTCAGCCTCAGACAGAAAGCCAACATTGATCATGTCTGCAGCCTGGGGCATTGTGCCTTTACCCAAGAACCCTTAGTGGAGGTTTTTCTGGCTCAGCTCAGTCGTCGCATAGAGAAGCTCTCCTGAAAACAAAACAGAACACGAAGAAATTATTTAAAAGGGTCATTAACTATGTTTACTGCAAAAAAATGAATTCAATAACTAGTTTAAAAAGTGAACGATTTAACATCAAAAAAGCTTACAGAGATAAGCTGCACTTCGCTTGTTGTTCTATGATCTCAAGTAAGCATCCAAAGTAGGACTCTGCAGTAAAAAGAGGAACTTAGTGAGTTGATGCCATGCCGTGATGAAAATACAGACAGGAAGAAAAACAGTGGTGTAATCCTCATTAAATGGATTATGGACGACTGAGTGAAATGTCTCTCTTCCCGTTTTCCTCCATGTAGAGAAGCCAAAGTGCAGCATTTAATGATGGATAGTTTCAGAGTAAAGGGTTGTAGCCTTTTCCATCAGTCAATAACTATATCCCATGGGAATCTGTCAATACAACCACAAAGCCGTCAGAGATCAACCATAAGCAATGTTTTCCATGTCGTGAGAGGACAGGAATTAGTCCACAACTCTTTTGGCTGAACCTTGCATTCCCTAAATGATAAATGACTTATAGGAACCAGGATGTTGGAGGACTTTAAAATCCCACAGAAAGCCTCTGCAAGGGTGAAGGGTTGTTTTGAAAAGGACAGGCAAAAAACAACATGAACTTGGCTATAACGCAGGTTCCCACCCTCTAAAAATACAGAAGCCCGGGTGGAGTTCGGTTACTTAACCATTTGCTTAAGCCCAACATCAAACTTATCATCTGTCAGGTTCCCACCTGAGACTTTATGCTTCATTTGAATTACCACAAACGGAAATTAAAGTGAAGGTAAAATGTTCCTCTTAAGTAGCTAATCAGTGGGAAAGCTGTAATTCTACACTGCATGCAAAAGATCTTTTTTCCTCATTGTTTGAATGCCTGAGTTCAGTTATCACTAGCGAGAACTTAATAATACCTGCGGGGCAACTTGTAAGGCTAAAACTTAACCTTCAAGGAAATGACGCATGCGTCTGTACCAGATGACAGAGATATTGCACGAGCTGGAACAATCTTTTCTAAGCGTAAACTAACTACGATATAACAGCGAATTTCTTTTAAAGAAACTATTTAAGCCGAAACGGTTTAGCTAGTAGCATTGTTCAGGCTTTTAATCAACGCAAATATCATTTAAAGGTTGAATTCAAACTTAAACAATGTAAAACTCTGAACTCCTGCGCGATAAGACAGTTGTTAAAACATTTGCACACCATAAATCTTCGATGAATTGTGTCGAAATTCAGATTTAAAACAACAAAGATGAGCCGCTCACTGCTGGAACTCCAACTGCCAAACGTTGACGTACGTTAACGTCACGTCAACTGTAATTAAATAAACTGAATGCTAACGTCGATTCACTTCATTATGTCTTCTTGACATTTGTCACAGTTTGCTTTTATCCAGCTGAAAGGGTACAGCCGGGAGATTGTGTAAGACTATTGAAGTAGCTATCTAACCGCGTAGATAAGTTTGAAATCTGGTAACAAACGATACAAAATACAGCTCATTAAAGAATATCAGACACACCTGTTGTTAAAAGTCGACTTCACCCCGCTACACGCCTGGCGTCACTACGGGCAACAGCAGCGCGAGATTCCTGGCAGAAAACACGACAAAAGATGTAACAACAAAAATAAGTAGCAATCGGGCTAAATGCGCATTTTCAAATAATTAAATTTCCGTGTACTTATAAACTGGTTTACTCACTTTCCTTATCTGCTATCACCATATCCATGCCCTCCCACTTCTTCCTCTAGCCTCCCGTCTCCAAAACTGTTGACTTTGTGCACTAGAGTAGTCCGAGTACCGGAAGATAAGGAAAGTTTGCAGCAGAAAGACAGGCAGGAGCGCCTCTCCACTTTTTCCATGACAGGTGCATTTCCTCAGCTCTATTTACCACAGAAGGACTCGATGTGGAAAATTTGACCCATTGAAACAGTCTAATAATTAGCTACGTTCTCCTTCCCAACGCAAACAGTAACGAAACTGTTTATTTTGAATGCGAAGGTAGCAGCAAGTTTTTTTTGCCTCTTAGAAAAAAGAAATTCAGAAAGCAAACGCGAAAATGTAGATACAATTCAAGTCGTGCTATGCACTACAAATAGTGTTTGTATATGTTCCTGGTGTACACTGTCTATGCGTTTATTTATGATCAGGGCTGGGCAAAGTAAATGTAGTAAAAATACATTGCAAAGCAAATCATCACTGTGCCTATAAAAACTCATTGTAAAAGCATTTTAATTGTTCAGTCTCACCGAAACCTTCAATAAATATCTACAAAGTTATTGAGATATTTTTACCTCCAAAAAAGAACAAATTAATCACATTTTACATGGTCTTTGTAAATATGTATTTCCACTTAGGTTTCAGTCTATATTGATTTATATAATGTGCATTTGACCAGAATATAACCAGGCACCTTTATGGTTTTACAGACTCTGGCTTATTGATTAAGGCAGAATTGGCCCAGGATATTTCAGATAACTTTGTATTTCTCATAATTAAACCGACGTTAGAAGAAGCTAACATACACAACTGTCACTTAATAGAAAAATCTAACTATGCCGGTTTAATATGACTGCTTTCATCCCGTTTCCTTCACAGGAGATAGAAATAAGTGAGAAAAACAAACACATTAACTATGATCTTCCAGCTTCAGTGCTCCTCAGCAAAGCTTTCTACTGGATGGATTAACACCACTCATCCAGAAGATATTCCCTTATTTGGGTCCATAATCCCTCACAGCCTGATGACTGTGAAGGCCATATCATATGATTCACATCACTTCCATATGCATGAAAACATCCAGTGGACCCCCATGTAGGGAAGAATCTGTATTCTGTTTCTCCCCTTATTCAGATGTTGCCCTTAAGTTGACACCTGTTTTCAAGAAGTAGGACTGAAATGATTAGATGGACTTATTACAAGCCTTTGACAGCCAAAGACTCAGGCATTTTTACGTAGTTTAACATGTCATACTAATAGAGTTTATATGTGTTTTCCTGTAGTTGCCAGAGTTGGGAGCAATAGATGCAAGTCATTTTCAGTCTTCAGCTTTACATTTCAGCCGACACAAAGGGGTCTAGGGATCACACTATGGAATGAAATTCAGTAACACAGCAATGCAGTGCCCCTTGAGAAAGACCCCTACACCACACCTTCTCGAGAGGAACTCTCTAGGGGCCAACAAGGAAGGCTGAGCTGCTTCCTGATGAGATTTTTAATTGCATAAGTTTAAGGCAGGGCAGCATCTGAGCTCAGTGAACCTGCCCTGGATAAATAAAGGTTTATAAAAACACTGTAGCAGCTGACAGATGAAATGATCACAGAAACCAGCTGATGTAGTGTTAAACGTCTGAATTACATTTCTCTTGAAGGCCCGCTCAGTAAATTCAGCTCAGAATGGCCTGCACTCCAAGTCCAGCACAATATGGTGAACATGAGGTGCATATGACTTCACATGTTGTATGTTCTGGATGTTTGTGGTCCACGCGGCACCAGTGATGTCCTTTAGAAAAGAAATTATGCAGTTTGCTGTGTCATCGGCCCAGGCCTGCCACACCTCTCTGTCAGCCCTCTTCCCAGAAGTCCTCTGGGTGGCATCATCGATTGCTGGAATGGTTGCTGTGTTCTGTATCGGTGACGTGACGTTCTGGTGAATGTGCAAAATGCCACCAGTTGCTCTCTTCAGCAGTCTGCATGCGACGGGCCAGCCGTCCTCAGAGCTCGGTATGAGACCCAGGTTCACTCTGTCAGCAATGTCACACAGCTGGAGCTGAAAAAATAAAAGAAATAAGCTATTCAATGCTGTTGATTAAATTATTCTCCCAAAACCTTGTATAAAATGGATTTTTACAGCTACATTCAGTACATAAAATATTTCATAGCCCACACTTTTTTTTTTACATAGAATAGAAATAGTACCAGAGGCTCATATAAGTCAACGCCAACATCCCTGCGTTGATGTATCAGTATGGGATCGAATGAAAAAACGTTACTTGTCTGTTGTCTCCTTGGTGAACAGTGCAGCGGTCAAACACCCCGTTCGAAACAAGGTTTTTCTGCAAAGCTTCGACTGCGTCAGGGCTCCACTCACAGGCGTGAACATGACTGGCCCCTGCGTGTACCAGGTATGGGAGAGTGAAGTATCCGATACCTGACATAAGACACAGACAACAAGGCTGAGACACAATATATAAAAACACAAGGGACCAGTTTTCAGGGCAGGGATAACACTTAGACCAAGATTAAATATTTACTCAAAAACCTTCCACATTAATCGAACAAAAATAATAATAATACATTTTATTTATAGGCGCCTTTAAAAGCACTCAAGGTCACCTTACACAGCAGAGTTAAAAAACTCAAAACAATGCAACAATAAAACCACAAAATTAACAAGACAAATACACTGTGAGCTATCCCACCTGCATACAAATCCACCACAGTCTCCCCTCTGCAGTCAAACCCTGCAACCCGGAGCTTCTCTGTTATGTTTCCAGCTGAGAACATGCATTTGGTAACATCAAACTCGTACCTGAAAACAAAAAGTGTAGAAAAGTTCAGACATATTTTAGTCATCAGCAAGGGAAGCTTTAATTATAAAATATATGTTTTTTCTGTATAAGCAAAAAAAAAAATTTAAGATAGGGTACAATGTAAGTAGGTCATTGGCTTTTACTAATATATTAATTTCATGACCAAATTTAAGTCAAATTAATTTACTCATTCGCCTAAGATATATTCAATGAGAAAAAAAAATGCTTTGGTTGATTAGGATTGAGATTTACCTAATCCTATTGTCCACATGTGTGACCCAGCTGTGCTCTCCTAACAGCATTGTCACCATGGGAGACCTAAATCCATCCCTGGCTATTCGACTCATCTTTGCCAGGCGCTTTGCCCCCAGTCCTTTGGCCACTGCAGTCCATAGCTGTTGGTCTGAAAAAGTAAAAAGCAATCAAGAAATGTTCTTATGAATTATTTTTATACACAGAGTATGACAGTGACATTACCCATTTTCTTCCATAGTGGCAGGGAAAAACAGTTGTCTCCCAGCAGGACTAGGTCACCATGCCTCTGGAAGTTGCAAGGGAGGTCCCCCCTCAACTCCTCTGACCATCTTTCACCATAAGCTTCCAACAGCTCCTGGAGGATTTCCTCTAATTTAGTACCACTTGCCCTTCTTCTTGCCTTCTTCGACAATAAAGGAGACTGTGGTGAATCAGGAGAGACAACAGAAGATGCATAAAACAAATGTTTAAAGGGTGCAGTGTTGACATTCCTGTTGCTAATTGTATTTAAGTGACACCCAACTTTATTACCTGACTCCAAACTATTTCACATGGTTCTGAAGCCACCATATTTCTGAGAGACTGCAAATTAAGTTGTGACAGACAGGATGGCAAAATGGGTAGAAGGACTGTCTCATCTAAGTCTTTCAGTAAGCACAAACTCAAGTCCAGAGCTCCTTTGGACTGCAAACATTTTCTGTAAAATGAGACGTTTAAAAGAAATAATTTCAGCAAGCAAGGGAAAATATATTTAAATTGCTTATCAGACAGTCTTTCCGTACACAGTTTAGTTCCTATCCATTTCTAAAGTTCCTATGCTAACTGCTAGCTAACTTAGCTTAGCTGTTCACTCACTTGATGGCTGTTTACCTGAAATTCTGTGCGTGACATTGTGACACTCGAAGGCACGGAACCCCGTCCATTAAAAGAAAACCAAACAAATCCACTTTATTTTTTATACGACGGTTAAAAAGTGGTAATTAAGCCTACAACGAAAATTACATATAATCGGTAGCTGCTCCATAACAATACGACGCTTGTTTCCAGTCGGAACATTATAAAGGACGGACGGTTCAAAATAAAAACTTTATTGAAAAGACAAACAACAAAGATTTAAAGCTTTTCTGGTGCTGGGGGGGGGGATTTTATTTAAAGATCATGACTATGCAATTATTCATGTCGGAGGTCTGTTAGAGAGTGACAACTCTCTCTAAATAATAAGTGATGAATCTGGGGTCACAGCATTGGTGTTCATGTAGTAGCATCACTGCTACATCTTGCTCAAGTCGACAGATGGAGACAAACATCTCAAAACTATGACCCAGGGAGGCGAGTCAACGTGAAGGTAACATGGCTGTTAAAGTAACGTTAATGTACAATTAAAAAAGCGGTATTTATTGATTGGTGAATTGCTTGGTGAATTTACCAGTTGCAAAACTGGAATAACGTTGGTAAAAACATTTTTAAATGAATGCCGCGGAAACCAAGATAGATCATATGAATCTATGACGCCAAAATTGTTGAGTCCTACAATCACCATCATGCACCTTGACACGGTCTTTCTTGGACTTGCTGGTTTTGTAATTTAGGATTTATGTTAATAAACCAATCTAATTTATACGACTTGAAAAAGGTAATATAATGTTCATAGCTAGAACACAGTAGGCAACACCTAAAATACACTATTCAATATGACAACATTTCTCGCAGTACAGGCTGTCCTATCGATAAACAGGGACATATTAAGTTAAGAATATTTATGAGTATTGTAGATGTGTTGTTGGTATGTCTCCCATATGTCAAACAGCTTTTTGGGTCTTTCTTGACAGATCAGTCTTACTACACTTCAGCTTTAAATAAAGCTCTGATCTCTCCTTATGTAACGAAAAGTGGCTCCAGAATATGAATTCTGACATTGACCTGTCGAGCAGTCATGAGTACATTTGAACCTGAGTTGACAGTTTGGTCAAAGCAGCATCTGACAGCTCATATATTAATAATGTCCTCCTGTAAAACAGCAGGGATCCTGACTGATGGAGACGGACAGTAGCTTATCCTCCTCTGTTCTTTAACTTCAGATCAGACTGAGAGTGAAGTTTGGTTCTCTCTCTGAGTCTTTATGGTTCAGCCCTTGTCTGTGCGCCTCATTAGGTGCCATCGCCACACCTTGCAACAAGCAGGTTATAATGAGTGACTGAGCTGAGCAAATATTGAACCATCGTAATATCACTTCTTATGTCTTCCCCCAAACACACCTAGCACATGTTAGTATTCAGCTTATACAGTCGGTGTAAATGTCATCAATATTATAATCCAGGTAAACGTGAACACTGACTTTAATTAGGCTTTAAGCTCATACAGAGTCAAAACATGTTTTATGTCACACTATCATCTCAACTTAGAAATATTTATTTACTGGGAGAAACTTCACTGACTACTTTTGATTTTCTGCTAAAGGGCATCAGTGTCAATTTTAGGCCAAATATATATTCATTTGTAACCAAAGACTTCTAGGACCTTATGAATGTATCATATCATAATGTTATGATCAATAATATTATCAGAGCACTTTTGTTAAGATTTGAAGTCAGTAAATATTAAAAATGTAAGAGTTTCACTTTGTTTTTTGTTACCAAATTTACCATTTTTAAAAAAATAATAATTTGCTTTTTTTTATTGACAATGAGTACAGTAGAGTCCAACATCTGTTCAAACAACAAAAAGTATTTTTCAATTTGCATTCAAATAAAAAAAGTGAAACTATATGATTTTAACTCAGATGTGAGAATTGTTCATGAATATGTGTTGTTTCATTTTCACTCTTTAATAACATTTCGTTGATGACATTTGTTCATACATAAAAATATGTCTTCTTTTAAACAATTCAGAAAGGAACATTTAACGTCAAACCATCATATGTGAAAACCAGCACATAACCACTGTGGTTTAGTATCAGAATAAACCCTTATATATTGTTAACATTATAACCCTAGAAATATCTCTGCTGAGGTTGAAAGATTATTTAAAAACCTTCAATGTACTGGTTTAGTTTTGTCTTATTCTTACATGAAAAACAATGTAGCCTACAAAATACATACAAACATTTACACTTCACTGAACCAAAAAAGAACAAAGAAAATATATTACATGTAGCAGGATATTGGATATGGGTCTGATTGAACAGAACTTAAAATACAATAAATCAATAAACTATAAATAGTATGAAACACATGAAACATGCAGCACTCAGTGGAGGAGCTGCAACGTTAAAGTGATGCACACATTAATGTAACAATCATTATGATCTTCACACAAATGGGCCATTCAGCATTATTCGTAGTTTTACTTTTGGCACTTTATTTTGATGTTAGTAGAGTTTCTTTAGACCTTGACTTTTGCAACTTGAGTAACATTTTGAATGCATTGATTTTACTTAAAAAAAGAGATTCCTCCAACATCTCTGTGTCCAAGTAAAAACTGTTTTCCTGTGAGGACCTCTGCAGTGTTTACCTCTGCTGCTCTCTGCTCCTTTAAACACTTGAGGGATTAATGCATCTGGTGTCTTTCACCAATTATCTCCATTAATACGCTCCTTCACAGCCTCCTCCCCCGGGTAATACTACATGCACGAGCTTTAGCATATTAATGTACACCTTTATCTGCGTCCTTTGTTCCTCTTTGTTTCACCTGTCCTGCCCCTTTAAGATTAGACATTTCAATCTAGGCGTGTTTCCTGCTGCCATTGACTAAAAGCGAGAGCTGGCATCCTGCGGGGAAAAAAAGCACATCAAACAGCTTTACAGCAGATTTTTCCTTATTTCTGGAGGATTTTTGTTTTGTTTTTAATGATTACGTCCAGCAGTGTTGTCACAGTCTAATGTCTGGAGCAGCTCGCCTGTACGATCATTTATGATTTAATATCGAGATGATATGAATGTCAATCGGTCAAGGTCCGCTCTCCTGATGCAACAGCCACGGCTGCATTTCCAGGCTGCCGATGGTGAACATCTGCCGCAAGCTTTCGGATGAATTTCTTGTAATATTTCTAGTATTTATTGGCTGTTCGAGAGAGGATTGAGATTTTTGTAGCAGCGTGGGAGCCTCATCACAGTGGGAATGACATGCTGCAGTAAAGACGGTAAACTGGGATTAATAACAATATGGATGAGGAAGCATTGATGATGTGACTGCGGCTCTTTAAAACGTAAAGAAAATGCTTGACAGCAGTTGCCTCGTGCACAGATCTTTCATATTTAGTAAGTCGTTTGTTTTTTCGCTAATGGGCTGTACCACATTGTCTGAACAGTATTTTTAAGAGCGCAGGATCCTCTCCAAACCCTCCAGGTGAATCTCTGAATCGCTTTACTGTATACAAACTAACACCCGAAGAAGAAGGGCTGATCCGAGGACCTCCACCATGTCTGCGGTGATGATAACCCGCAAGGTGCGAAAGTGGGAGAAGCTCCCGGGGAAGAACACTTTCTGCTGCGATGGCCGGGTGATGATGGCCCGGCAGAAAGGAGTCTTCTACCTGACCCTCTTCCTCATCGTGGGGACCTGCGCCCTCTTCTTCGCCTTCGAGTAAGTCACATCCTCCCTCAGGCTCCTAATGAGCGCTATAAGAGGCTAAGATATGAGCGTGCTCCAGAAAGTGTTTATAAATCACTTGTACTTCTTACTTGTCCCAGAATACACAATATTTCTACAGCTGGCACAATGTTTTGTCAGTATCCAACTTTGGGATTAGTCGATTAATCAATTAGATGATCGAGAGAATTTTAATTGGAAGCTATTTTGTTAGCTTCAAATGTTGATATGTTCTGGTTTCCTCTCACTTCTGTGATTTTAAACCAAATCTCTTTGGGTTTAAGACTCGTTAGAAGACCTATTATTTGGCTTTTGGAACTTGTGATGTGATATATATTATAGTTTGTCACATTTGATAGTGCAAAGGATTAATCAAGATGATGTAGACACATTGATATTGTAAATATTTCTTGAACCATTGCCATACTATTTGTAGTAGAGGGCTGCAACTTCTGCTTATCATGATTATTAATTGTTCTGCCAATTATTTTGTTAAGAAACTGACCTGATCAGTTTGTCGATGTAATGTCAGAAATGAATGAAAAATGCCATTTATACTTTCCCAGAACCCAAGCTGACGTGCTAAATGCTATCCAGAACCACAGTACATCCAGGTTGCTATCATATATGACAAAGAAAATAATGTCTGGAATTTTTGCATGAAATATTACTGATATTTTAAATTAAGTATCAACATATTTTATTTGACCTGCTGTGTTCACAACAGTTTGAAATGATCATGGGATGTTTTTAAGCTTCTAAAATGCACTTAAAGGTAATGTGACTTAAGTTTTTTCTTGTGCAGTCTCACTGTAAGCTAATCCATAACCTCCATAACGGCCTTCATTTGTACAACAACCAAGAGGTTCTGTTTTGATAATCTCTCAGGCACATTGTGGATCCACGTCTTCCTTGCTTAAAATTCTGTCCCTGTCAGGGAAGAGGTTTATGATTGACCACATACTGAGGTGTTTAATATTTAATAACCAGAGCTGTCCTGCTTTTCCTGTGCTCTGAGAAAGGGAGGCTGTCTTTTTTTTTCTGTTGTCTCAGCAGTTCTGTCTCAGCCAGTCACTACTCGGACAACCCAGTGGACTCATTAGCACTGCAAACACTGCCGGGTTGTTCGGATGCAGCATGTAAACTCCAACAAGGCTGCACGGAGCATTGTTTATAAGATTAGAAACGTGTGTTTGATCGTGCAGCAGTGCTGCTTCTCATTTTGTTTCTTCTTTCTGTTCTTGCCTTACAAATCAGGCACAATGATTTAGCAAAAATCCTGCTCGGTAACACAGTAACCCCTCTCGACTGTGGGCGTGTATGCAGCTACCGGGCCAAATGGATTCAGAGCATATAGCAGAGAGAAGTAGCTGCTCTCACATCTTGCCAGGCCCTTCCCATCCCTCTCTGCTCTGCACTTTAATGGCCTCCAGCTTTCGTTTTGGTCCGGACAGAAGCAGCTGTTGTCCGAGACGATACTGCTCACACTGGTCATCCACAGCCCAGAGGAGGCATTGCGGTGACTAATGGCTGAGGAGTTGTTAGCATACCCTGTTCATATTACAGCAGAACATAATTATCTCTCATGGGGGGGATGGATATTATCGTGGAGATTGGACCCTGGCAGCATGGGGGTCATTTTCAAACTCGCCATTACACAGCATGTTGATACATATCTGATTTAAACCTCTGACAGAGTAAGAGGCTGCTGCAAAAAGGCCCTGAGGTTTACTGCAGTCACAAGCTGAACATTTGCAACGATTATTAGAAGCATTAGAACAATGGGTGTTGTATTTCTTCATTTGAAAATCGATTAACTGAGCAATGGGCTCAAACGGAAAGATATTCAGTTTACCAAAAATATGACAAAGACAAGCAGCAAGCCCCCACATTTAAGAAGGAGAAACAGTGATTGTGTTCCGCAACAATGTTTGTTCGTTCTTTGGTCTGCTGTTAAATAGATTGTCATGAAATAAGGTATAGCCATACAGGACTGCCAGTCAAACCAATTAACCGTGCATCATAGTGGTAGGCTGCTAGGCTAGGTAGCTAGTTCTTACATCCAATTCAAATGACCTCTTGTACAACACATGTTTGACATGACGGGGTTAAGTAGCTAACTCTTACCATTGGTAAGGAACATAAGCTAACCTCAGAGTTTGTTTAATACTGATGCGATTCCCGACACAGAACATTTCACATCAGCGGCAGCCATCTTGGTTGTATACCAACATTTTCCAACATGCCTCATAAAATTTAGATGGTTGTGATTGGCCTGACCTAAATCAGGTTGGATAAAAATTTGCCTGAACAGGAGGGGACCAGACACATCCGTCAGAGTATATTAGACCTGACCTGTTGTTGTTTCTGACTAAAGTCGTGCTTCCTGTGTATTGCTAATTCATTTTGTTAGCTTTTTGTTTTTGTTTTATGCTAACCCAGTAAACTACGAGGTTGAACATGAAAAACATCAAACCTGCGAAAAATCAGCACATTAGCACTGTCGTTTTTTAGCATGTTAGCATTGCTGGCATTAGCCTACAGCCTCATAGAGCTGTTAGCATGGCTGTTGACTCTTTGCTGCTTGTGTCAGCTAACAATTCAACTTAAATTATTTCAACTTCCGCTAAAGATGAGATTAACCGTATGTTAGTCTTTAAATAGCAGCTATTTATTTATCTGTCAGTGAACTAACCAATACAAGCGTCGTATTGTTTCAGCTCTTGCTGTGCTTACATACAAACACCATTAGGGGCCATAATGTATCAAAAACTCAAATTGTAAAAGGCTTGGCATTGATCAAAACACTTTACTACAGTCTACACACACACACAATAAGCATGACACTGTGTCATCATGGTCTAATTTTAAAAGCAAAGCTTTTGTGTCGACTACTTCTGGGTCATTCTGCTTTAGTTCATCACCTTCGATTCCCTCTTTCGGAGCATTCATTCCTCGCATGCTGTTCTGTGGCTTTAATGAGAGGACAGAGAGGGCAGCGTCTTGGCGTGGGCTGGCTCATATCCAGAGCCAGCCGAGTAGACGTCTCACTTCTACCACCAGCCATCGGCACCCTGCGTGGGGAGGCTCTGTGCTTTAATTTGTGCTAAATTGCGGAAATGAGCAGCTGAATGCACAAATGGAAAGAGCCATTAGGAACAGCTAAACAAATGAATCACTGCAGAGGTGGGCCGGGCCTGTTTTATCCTTCACAGGCTGAATCAATTTAAGTACTGTGTGTCCGTTTTCTGTTGCTTTTGTGTCCTTTTAATATCCACTTACTTTTAAATGGGATTCTATGTAATGGATTTTACATTTTGTGTATAAAAGGTTTTGGTAATCCTCTGCCTAACATGTGCAAATAGCTTCCTCACAGTTCCCTGGTCTGTATGTTTGTGTAAATGTGTGTGTGGTGTGCGTGCATATGTGCACGATAGCCACCCATGGAGCTTGGATGAGGGAAGAAGGAACCGGAACACAGGGACAGTATGTCATCTGTCTGTCCTCCGCAGGACGCTGAGCAGCGCGGCCAGAGAACCATATGCGCATGAAATCACACCGAGCCTTTCTCTCTTCCTGTGTGCTTGCGTTTGTACTCTATTTACCTCCTTTCTGATGCTGCATGATGAGGCGTTCAGTGTCAGGCTGACCACCCGTCTTCAACTCGGCTTCATAAAATGGGAAATGTAATGAGTTTAAGTGCAGGGCCGAGCCTGTAAAGGGAGCAGCTGCGGTTAGCGGAGATCCTGTAACCGACCCCTGACGCTCCCTCAGCATCTGACCCCACCCTGTCTCCCTGTTAGCCAATCAGAAAGCAGCTGCCCTGGCTAAATGAGCAATAACATGATTTATATCCTGTACAGAGTGGATACTCCAATAACAGTAACAGTGATCCACAGGCTTTGTTCTCTGGAACCTTCTCTGGCTACTTTTTCTATTTGTCCACATCCTGTGTCTTACTGGAATGTTGCGCTTTCTCACTTTTTCCTCGTCTGTTTGGTTTGGAAATAGATGCTCTCCTAAATGAAATATACAGAAACGCCTGTCCCTTCATCACTAGTATTGTTGTATCATGTGACTGAAATTAAATCATCCGTCTTCATTTCACTTAGTGCATATTCTATGATGTAACATCAGTAATCCTAGCTTTAATCCCAGTAAAAGGACCGTGACCCTGGCCTCCCGTGTGTCATCTCTCTCATATGGTGTTTAAGTGTTGCATAACAAGGAGGACTGATTTAAACGACACAACAGATTCACCCTCTGGAGTGGTACGGTAACCTCCTTTTAGACTTTCTCTTACGTTGGATTTCAAAGAATTTCATGGGTATCACTGCTATATCAGATATTAGAACTCCAGTGAGAGGTCTTAGATAACATTTTGAACTTCGGTTGACCACGTAAGAATTGACATTCCATCTGTTTCCCAAGCTGCATCTTCAAACCAGCGTTGGATAAAGTAGTCAGATCCTTATTAAAGTGATCATCTCAAAGATCTCAGTTTCGTTCTCTTTCGCAGCACCTATGGCGATAAACGATAATTGCAGGAGCACACTTCCCAGATATCCGGACAGTGTCGCATGTGTGACGTCCACGGTTGGCTCCGGTTGTAACTCTTGATTTTCCTCGCTGATGGTCGCTTTCCTTTTTAGACTGTTTTCCTTCATCTGAGCGTCGAATTTGTTTCTTTTTCTTTGGATTTTCACTTATTTTTAAAGTTGTATCTGTAGTCATCGATCTTTTCTTTGTTCAGCCATAGTAGATTACTGTTTACTCGCAGCACTTGCAGAGACAGACCAATCACTGCTGGATGATGGAAAACGCGTCACTAACTGGGCGCTGCTTGTGATTTTTTTCTGCAAGAGTCGCCACAGAGACCCACTCTATAATAATACTATATACTGCAAATGCAAAGGCTTTCATCAGTGGGCCATAGGCTCAATCACCATTGTGTTACCTCATTCGGCGATAGATAGTGACTTAACAGACATTTATTTACATGAAGATCTTCGAGATTATTACTTTAAAGTAGAGATAGACCGATATGTTTTTTTCAGGGCCGATACCGATTATTATTAGTCAAGGAGGCCGATAACCGATATTTGAAGCCGATATTCATTTGCAGTAAAAGTGAAAATATTGGCGTCAAAATATTGAATAATACAAACTCCAACACTTAACTTTGTTTAAATGCCTTTAAGCATATGCATCAGAGGCAAAGTAACCCAGTTTTAAATTGATCTCTTATCGGCCGTCAGATTAAAAAAAAAAAAAAAAAGGCCGATGCCGAAATGCGTCAAAATGCAGAATATCGGCGCCGATAATCGGCCCGGCCGATAATCGGTCTATCCCTACTTTAAAGTACCAAATATAACACTGTAAAATACTTCACTAAAAGTATCATTAGCTGAATTAATTAAACATCAGATAGATGTTAATGCCTATGCATCAATGCATCAACATTTCACCGCTATAGCTGTATAAGGTTAAGCTAGTCTTAGCCTTGAGTCTGTACACGTCAATACTTTCTGGATTTGGAATCACGGTCACACCTTCAGAGATATTTTGACATGTTTTTTATCGTGCAGCAGACTGAATATTTTGTTCATCCAAATGGTTTAGAAAGTCTTCAAGTGTTCTTGAAGTACCTTCAGAACAGTGCTATGTGTGGTTAAATTACCTTTTGGGTCTTTCAAAGCTTGCCTTGTGTTTGTTTTTCTGAAAAGGATGCGTGGCTCTGTGACTCAAATGTGATGTAAATTCATGAGCGGCACAAACTGGAGAGACTGAGTGATTGTATCTGTGGAAAAGGGCAAAAGTTTTCTGAGAGTTATGCTGCAAAGGGACTCATGAAGTCCCCTTTGAAAACAATATTTTACCAAGTTCTGTAGAGGAGCGGTTTTCTGTCGACGAGAGAGGGCAAGAAGAGTTTGCGAGCCTTTGTTTCTTCAGCAGTGCCCCAGAAAGAAGCAGAGTCTCAGTCTGCAGATGTTTGTATGACAGAAGGCTGTTTCTGAGGCCTGCTGTGGAACTGCCTGCACTGCAAGTGCATTATTCATTCGTAGTATGATTCATGCAGATCTGCAACAGCTTACAAGCGTTAAGTATTAATAAAGGAAGGAGCTTGAAATGCTCAACAAAGGTAAAACGTCATGAGTCACCGCGGCGTAATGTAGTGACAGATTAATCCTGGGTTCAGACTTTTTGTTGGTGTGAAGTTGAAGTAATTTAAATTCAGTAAGATCTCTACTTTAGAAGCTTCTCATCTTTCAGCTTGTCGTCTTGAGTTAAGAGGGGAAATCCTCTGGATCAGAGTCTGCAGACACGCCCTAATGCATACAGTATAATGCCAATCCACCCTGTGTGCATACACACTCAGCAGATTGAACTTCAGTCCTTCCTCGCAGCAGAAGCAGAACTGTATGTAGCTTTACTGCATCTCTTATGTAACACTGTGTAATGCTTTTACATGTTCAGTGTGATTTTTATCATTCATGGCCAGCGGATTGCAGGATTTTCAGATACAAGGTCCGATTATTAAACAATTTATTTTCTGTATTCCAAGAACTCGTGGTCTAATGGTCACTTTTTTACTACTCTATGGCTGTTGTTTTGGGCCCATCAAGTAAACAAAACCAAATATAGCATATAGAAGAAACACTTTATTTGAAGCTTGTTTGAAATTTCTCTCTATGCTTTATATTTGCTTTAATTTAAGGAAATTGAAAATTTGGTCGCTGAGGGAGAGGTTACATTGACGAGTGCAATGGTTTTCCAAAAGTTGAACTATTTTCAAGAGCATATAAAGGTATTTAATATTGGCAATGCCTCTGGGGTTCACTAATAAAGGCTGTAAGAGGGCTACTATAATCATAGAACTGGGGTTACATCCAGTAACATCTTCAGTAACAAGTAATGCATACAAAAAAGTACCATAAGTAAAATGCTCTTGAAGTATAAAACCTCATCTCATTATTTCATGCATTCTTTCTCCTTGTCAAAACCTGGGGCCCTCATTACCCACAATGCACCTCAAGTTAAATAGAGTTGCATTGTTGTCACATGAAATTAATAAATTAATCTATAACTGTACTGAGTTTATGCAAACCACTGGATCTGCTTGATTGTGATTCTCAAAGGAGAAGCAGGAAGTTGAAGAGAGAATGTGTAAGTGGTATGTGTGTGTCACTTGGTGGTCCGATTGATTGTCTCACTGATGAAAACATTTCCCCCTCACGGACACGGGACCTGATTAAGTCCAGTTTTTCCGCTGCCTTTGTGGTGACTGATGAACACTCAGCGTCACTGAGCCGGCACCACCCTGCTCCTCAACAGCACAGGAAACGGTCACGTCCAGGAAGGACGTGGGGGCTTGATGGGAAGCGATGATAGAGTGTGCCTCGAATACCTACCAGTCATCATTACGGGAATTACACTTCATCGACGGGCTGCCTCCCCTCAGTCTGAATCCAGCGGCTGCTCTCTGCGCTAACAAATGAGCCAAACATACTTCACAGTGGAAATCTCTATTGATCTGATCTCTGCTCCCAGTTTCCATTAGTGTGAAAAAAGACACTGCAGGGAAACTGGTCAGACCAGTCCTGCAGGTGTGTGTCTGTGTGTTGTTGTCTCATCAGTGCTCAGGTATGCTGACGTACCTGGTTCATCCACTGTACGTGTTCCAGCTAAACAGGTGAACTTTGTTCCCTGGCAGGTTGTGCTGAGTGGCAGCTGTTTACTCAGCCACATCCCTCTCCTTTAAACTTCCTCTCAGCTGTGTGTGTGTGTGTGTGTGTGTGTGGGGAAGAAGACAAGACAATACAATGGATGGCTCTGTATGAGGAAATCACTTGTTTGTCCTAAATATAGCCAAACACTCAAGGATATGCAGTTTAAAATGATAAAATACAGAGGAGAGTATCAAATGGAGCCAACTTGAGCTCTCTGGTTTGATTAAACTGTCTCAGTTAGAAGGTTTCAGATGTAAACTAAACCAGAAACCTCTGTCATAGTAATATAAACATGATCATCCATTTGTGCTGCTTTAAAGCAGTTTTGGATACCCAAATAATTTATAGCCTCAATTTTGTAACAGTATCTGCAGCTGATATGTGATACTAAAGACAGATTGGCTGTTGTCCATATGTGATATTAAACCCTGCTAAGATGCACCTTATAATTTTGTGCTAAAAAGCACTGTTACGCCCCACCCTAAGGCGGCCCTATGGGCCTAACAACTAATCGCAGTTGGACCAAAAAATAACCCTGTGAAACACCTTAAAACTTTTACCAACAGGGGATTTAGTAAAGGACAACCAAATCATTACCTGAAGACCAACCAAATCCCCTCTGACAGGCAGAACCACAGCAGTCCGCACTCCATAAGCCTATTGTTGTGTTCCAAATCCGATACTATATACTCCATACTGTGTTCAGCGGTAGTAAGTAGTATGGAGGAGCGTTTCAAATTCATTTAGCAGTATGCTACGCCAGGCGGAAGTAATAACTTCTTTAGCTATAGCGCCCCCTTTTGCTGTAATGCTGTTGTTGTCCGACATTTCAACTGCCGCTCTGACGTTCCAGAGCTTTGCATTGTGGGATACTGTAGGCGAGGTCGACTGGTCGGACATCCGGGTATTTTTGGCATACTGCACATTTAGCTATTGTTTGCATACTGCATACTCCATTTTGGCCAGATCAGTACATACCGCCAGTATAGTATGGCATTTCGAACACAGCATCTGTCTTCAGGTGTCATGTCTGGGGTTTTTAAGCACCTAAGACCAGGTGCACCTCACTGAGAAATCACCTGGGAAGAGCTGGGAAGACACAACAGAAGGGGAAAAGGGACAAACAGTGCAGGGAACACATACAGCCGTAACAGTACTTTTAATATCATTACTCCTGATTGTTATTGTGCACCTAATCATTGTGTTTCTATCTATTAGTCCGGCCTAGTCCTGGGTAATGTCTGGTTTAAGCTAAGTGCTAGCTTAGCTAACAAAGACTGTTTGGGATTTTTGCTTGAAAAATTGAACAAAACAATCAATTAATCATAAAAGCAGATCTATTGATTGTCTGATGATTGGCTTCATTTTTTCAGCCCTAGTTATACTGAAGATGTATAATTTGCCTCCACAAAAAGAGCGTTATGGGAAAATGTGATGTAGCCTAAAGCTTCCCGTATAATAAAGCAGAGTGTAGCATCTGACATGCAGTACCAAAGTTAGTCATGTACAGGATATGACACAGTACAGAACCTTCTTGTCATGTAACATCAGTGTTGCATTATGAATACATGATCCCGGCCACATGGGAGGGTGATGAGGACGGCCAGTTTAACTATTAATAACAGCACATAGAGGCCTCTCTGCTGCTGCTCCGTTCTGTTGCAGCACTTTTGCACTGCAGCTCACATCTGTTATCTCACCGAGCAGCCGGGCTTTTATTTTGGTGAAACCCTCCTGGCTCTGATCTGAACGGCCTGGCAAACGGAGTTATGCTAATTTGTCTCCGTTCCTCCAGAAGGTGAGGGCAGTGTGGCACAGTGGTGTTTATTCACGGTCGTGACTTCGGCACGGTCCAGAGAAAGGGCAGCTCTCAGAGTTCACGACCTTCTGCTCAGAACAACAGTTCAGAATATGCGTGTTGTCCTGTCGTGCCCTCTCTGCACATGCTCTGTTTGAGAGGGCTGTAATATATCTGTTGAGGCTAAATGTCAGAAAAATCCAATTTCACATTTCTCTTGTTTTGTCCAACCAACAGTAAATATTTTATGTACTTTATGTGATATAAGACTAAAAGGACCAGTAACTAATAACACTGAGAAGCCTAAAATGTTTCCTTGCAGGAGAAATTACTGTCTGTTGTGCTGATTAATTCACTGCAGAAAAGAACCGGGGCTTGATAGGTTGTTTTAAAAATACGTTTCTGGATGTTGATCTTGTTTTATATTTATCTGATTTCTGACAGATGTCCGTACCTGGCCGTCCATCTGTCTCCTGCCATCCCAGTTTTCGCTGCCCTGCTCTTCCTCTTCGTCATGGCCATGCTGCTGAGGACCAGCTTCAGTGACCCCGGGGTGCTGCCGCGGGCCCTACCAGAGGAGGCCACGTTCATCGAGATGGAAATTGGTGAGCTACAGGAAGTATTAGAAATATTTCTGTCTCTACTTTTGGTCTTGTTATAAGCACTTACATTTATATTCAATTATCTTGTCGCCCCAAAATGTATGAAAAAAGTTGCCTTTAAATCTGATTCTAAAAGAATAAGAATATTAACAATTATTCTTACATATCAGCAGTTCAGTCAGGAACTCTCATCATAGTTTTAACTATTTATTGCTGAATGAAAATACAGTTATGCTTGGCGCTAATGATTCCGCTTTTGGTTGCTCCCTGGGTTAGCCGAGCATCATGCTACAGCTTTCCAGAGGAGCGCAATGCAAAAACTCCCAGTGTACAGAGTGACCCCTGTAAAAGGCTTACAATGTTACAGTTTCATTTAGCAGACGCTTTTTACCAAAGCGTTTCCAGCAGCAGCAGCAGCAACGGTGTGAACAGCGTTAGAATAGCAAGGATGAGTGAGAAGGAAGTGGCATTTAAATGGACCGCCTTGTTGTGATTGGTGCGGTACTAATTAGCAATGACTATTCAATCAGCTGGCTGTCGGCTGTAGCGTATGACTCCGTGTCCTGCATGAACTAACGTGAAGCTTCATTTCAGCATTCAAAAACTCAGAAGACTGTTTCATCACAACTGTTCACATGTGGTTACATCACCTTTTTTGCCTATTGAGCTCCGCCCACTTCAAACCGGTCAGAAGAGCTCAGAGAAAAAAAAAGAAATATCTTATCTGATTGAACAAAACCTGTTCTACTGCTGTTAGAATCCTGTTACTGATCGTAATAAATAAGTATAAAAACAATCATGTTAATGGCTGTTAAATAACCTTTTCACAAGTTTTCTTTACATGTCCCATAATGCCTTGCACATAAATATTGTTTTTTCATAATGTCAGCAGAGTAGTAATTTTATTATAATAGTATATCAAACGACAGTGTGATACTGTGAAAAGGGGCACTATCTACACAGAATGATTCATTGAATCTGTGGTGTGCTGTCAGCAGAAAAACTGTTATAACCCACTGTACACTACCTGCTCTTAACCAAATGGTAGAAAGACCCAGTTAGTAAACTGCGTAAGAACATAGTGGATCATTTAGAAGTTACAGAGATGGGTATTTTCCTCAGGAGTTGGTGGAGACCAAAAATGGAGCTAAAATTAAAGCATTAAGTTACATCCACCCAGACTGTGGATTCATTGCTGATATTATCCTTATTATCCTTAATGCACCTTCATTAGTAAGGCTCAGATCCACTTCAGAGTTTCTCCTGATTAAAGTGCAGTCCCTTCTTCTAGTGTGATTACAGTCCAGCTCCTCACCTTGAAGTGTGCATAGATATAAGGCACAATCAGTACTGATAAAGCAACCTTATCTACATGCATGCAAATGTCAACGACAGGCAGGTGGTTATTCCAGTTCGTGTGCGGTGACATCATCACAAGTTGTCCTTGTGTAGAATAACATCCAGAGACGACATATTAGTCAGCTGAAGTGAGACTGTTTCGGAGGCATAAATACTTCAGCATATATGCACATAAAGCAGAGAGCAGACGGCATCAGCGCTGTTGGTTTATTTATGTTTGTTGTGCTTTATGTTGCTAAAGGTTTGTGGATGTAGGGCTCAGTCTTGCTCATCGTTACAAGGGCTCCTGCTGTCTCATTACACAGAGCAAACTATACGCTGCAGAATAATGACAACAAAGCCTTTGCCAACAGAAAATAAACACCAAGCAGTGCGTTTCTCTATCTTTTACATCCACTCCCTCAGCTGTCCGGACCCGTTTTATCCCTAGAAATAAGCTATTATTCTGCAACAGCCCCTCCTGCATCCTTACCCCTCTCCCCGCCTCTCTGCTTGTGTGGCTGCTCTATGTTCACTCTTTGTCTCTGTTAAAGATTCACTGTGTCCTTCAGCCATCACCCGCGCTCTCTCACTCCTCTATGGACATGGGTGGAGACTAGGGGGGGGCTGTAAAACAAGGCTGAGGCTCTCGGTCCTCAGAGAACGGGTTATCTGGCAGCCAGCGCTTCTCTCATCATGACTGTGACTCATACCACTCCCTTCATGACAATGGTGTCACCAGCTGTGTCCATAATGACCCTGGTGGGGCTTTTACTGCATGTAGTTTATATGAGCAAATCTTCATGGACGTTATTTAGGCCTTTGAGCAAAGAGCTGCAGCTTGTGATTATTTTATAATGTGCTGATGTTTTTTTCAAATGGTCCATTTAGTCTCGTCTCGTTTAATTAACAGAATTGATAAATAATTCCCATCACAAGTTGCTAGAGCCCAAGGCAACATCTTCAATATTATTCCTTTTGTCAGACTAATTCCAAATATATTTAATGTGTAATCATTACAAAGACAGAAAAAGGAAGGGAGTTGTTGATTGCTGACAAGTGAAGTCAAGTTAGTGTGCGCTAGATATGTGCAAAAAACAGCCATTTAATCTCAGAAGAACACAAAAAGCTTGTTTTGGCAGATTTTCTGGATTGCAGTGTTTCAAGCCGGCGCATTTTAAAATGTCTCGCTTTGATTTGAAGGCTCACTTACTTTTTTATCACAGGCTGCCTTTATTAAAGTCGAACTGAAACGGCATTTCAAGAGTATCTAGCTTCCGTATCGTGACGTATTTCCGAGTGAAATGGGACGTGCAGGCGGGACACATCATTGGAGGGATTTGATTTGATCGTTGAGAAGTGGGCGTAGACAGACGTTTAGCAGTAGGTAACTAACTGACCGAACGTTCTTGGTGCGCTGCGGCTAAATGTTGCAGATTGATTGGTTTAAATTGGTTGGTTCTAGCTTACGTAAGCACACAGGATTTTTTCTTTTTACAGGAAGAAAAAATGATCGGATTTTGATGTAAGAATACGAAGAAATGGTGATTTCTTTGGCCTATATTGTCAAAAAGATGCACAATATTACCTGGGGTGTGATCTAAAAGGATTAAAATGACATTTTTCATTTCACCTCGACTTTAAAGCTCCTGTGAGGAACTTTCAGTTTGTGTTGATTTTGGCGCCCCCTGTGGACGAAGCCGCACCTCTTATCTCTTTGCTTAAGTGGTGTTTAACAAAAAATCTCATCCCGCTTTCTGTAACAGTCATATGTATCATTCACTTAAAATTCCTGCCCTGGAAAATGTAAACAAAGACAGCGTGCAGTTAATCACTTCGTCTGACACCTACCCCCCCGCCAACAGTTTCAGGCATTAAAAATAACCAAATAGAAATAATCAATCTTGTCGCTGATGGTCTGTTTGCTGTTGTAGGTCACATAGAGTAACAAGGATATATTTCGGTCTGTTTCGTAACCAGCGAAAAACTCCTCACAGGAGCTTTAAACTAAGAAGCAGTTCTATTCCAACTTTCAGTCTTTTACCTTCCTGTTTTTGATTACATTCTTTACAGTCCTCATTTCAGCAAATGTCCCAAAATAGCAGAATATTCTTCACCTAAATGCTTACAAAGCCATGTGGAGAATCACTGCAGCAGCTTTAATGCAGCACTCATTCTAACAACTTTCCATCCCACTCGTACAGCTCTCACACAGTATGTTTTTTAATGTGTGAGGGTAGCTGTTTACTGTTACGAATGTGGGCGTACTAACAGCCACTAGCCGGTATGGATGTTTGAGCTCATTCTGAGGCCGAGGCAGGCATGTTGATGAAGCTGCCGCTGCCTCGATAACCTCCGTCCCCTCCGCCCGTTAGCGGCTAGTCCCGAGGGGGAATGCTAATACGAGGAGAAGCTTCCTCTTGGAATATCTAATGCCACTAGCAAACAGAGCTGTGCTACCCGGGGGAGAGGCATCATTCCCCGTGAGTGATGACTCATTAATTTATCCTCTGCTGGTTTATCCTGAAAGCCGCTAATCCTACGTTCTGTACATTCATAATGCTTTAATGCAGGAAGCGTTTTGTGCTGTCAGATAAAACATTGTTTATGTCTGAAGATGTATTTTAGATGGGTTTCACACAAGCTTTAAATGTGCTTATGCAGAAACATTTTCTCCACCCCAGCTAATTACATTTCCACAAACGCCACATTTATTATCTTAATTTATCCCCAGAAAGTCAAATGAGCATGCTCGCTCTTTTTCCCATTACCTCCACATTCACGCCCTCCCTCCTATGCAGCATGTTAATGGTAGATTTCTCCCTAACAGCTGCTCTCCTGAGAAACTCCAGCCAGCACAGCAGCCCTCTCCTGCATCATTAGCCAGCCGCTCTAACCTCTCAGGCTCCTGCAGTGCAACATAATCAGAAAAATGTGGATTGACAGGAAAGACTGAATGTATGAGAATATTTATGCACTGCAGAAAGCAAAGATACGACTGTGAAATACGGTCATTTCAGTGTGAGGAAGGTAAGCTGAAGCCCCCAAAAAAGCAGGACACTGAAAAAAAGCATTGCTATACTAAATAATATTAACAGCTCAGCAGTGATTACACATAAATCCACCTTTATCAATACCGTATCGAGCCGGTGTTGTTCACTGACATCCTCAAGGTTCAGCTGCCAAGATTTACGGCACATTTCTCTTGTCCTTGTCACTGAATCTCACATTCCTCACTGCCTGTTTAACAGAATATACAGCAGGTAAACACAGCATTGTGAGCATCAGTACAGCCTAATGTAATCCAGTGAAATAGGGCTGCAAAAAATAATGCCTGTTATGCAGCTTATAATGTTTAACGCTGTCAGAGGTGTTATTTAGTGTATTGCATTGACACCTGTTTAGAGCAGTTTCTCGTGTGATCAAATCTGCCAACCCCTTCTGATGAACGATTTGCTCCAACAGAGGCCGCCAATGGGAACGTCCCCGCCGGGCAGAGACCCCCGCCTCGGATCCGCAACGTGCAGATCAACAACCAGATCGTCAAGCTGAAGTACTGCTACACCTGCAAGATCTTCCGACCTCCCCGAGCGTCTCACTGCAGCATCTGCGACAACTGTGTCGGTAAGACGTCTCCTCTGATCTGCCGACAGGTCTTATGGCGTTCAAACAAAGACTTTACAGCGGGAGAAGACGGCTCGTTGAAACTGGTTCATTTCAGTTTTTCAGAAATAGAAAGTTGAGGATCTAAATTACCTCTGTGCGTTTATTTGTCACAGTGATTTAATAATTAAAAAATCACAGCTTTATAAATAAATGTTGGACCGAGCAGACAGGGTGCAAAAGTTTTAGGAAACTAAAACAAAGGGGAGAGAAAACTTCACAGGGAGCGTTTTTTACGGAATGTGCTTTTTGTATTTTGAAGGTGGTTTGAAGTGTGTGTGTGTGTGTGTGTGTGTGTGTGTGTGTGTGTGTGTGTCACCTGTCACCCCTGCAGACTAACAGTGATTTGGCTTCTGATGATTGAGGAATGCGTCTGAGGGGAGCGTAGCCTCATAGGCGATATGAGAGGAGACAGTGGAGGCTCAGTGAGGGAATAAACGCTCAGTCATTGTGAACACTGGTTCATCTGTGTCCACCTGCTGTAGAAACACACACACACACACACGTAGTCCAAGCATGACACAGCAGCACGCCTCGGTCCCTCTTTTACTGCAGTCATATCTGCTCCTCCTCTGCCTCACGTGTTTCATAGAGGGTAAAGTCCAGCTCAGAATAATAAAAAAACATCCACATCATTTTATAGATTTTATTTGTTTACACCCGGCGCCTTCTCAGGTTAATATATTATGAAATGTCTAATGTATGATACGGTCTGCCAATATTTGGACAGCTGTTTTAGCTCAGCAAGAAGCACATAGGAGTACGCTAAAACAACAGTTGCTGCACACATTGTATTTATTCTTGTTTCAGTGATTCAGATGGACAATGGGGCAATTTAATTTTAATATCAAGCTATTACAGCGCTTTCAGCTTTAATTTGAGCGGTTTGACATCCATATTGAATGAACAGCGTGGAGGATAATTGTCCCCCTGCAGTCAAGTTCCAATAAGCTTTATTGGCATGACAGATCAGTTTACGGACAGAACACACAGCAGACGGTTTATTTACACTGACAGATGATCAGCATTATAGTTATATGTTAATAACAACGATGAAGCCGGGACAAAAAATATATATCATGTAAATTATGACCTTCGAGATTAGAAAATTTGTCTATACTGTACTCGCTATGTACAATCTGAAAATTACTCTTATCATTATAACAAATGAATATGTAATGTAAGTTTATTTGAACTGCACAGCTCAGCAACACGACAGTTCAAAGTGCTTTACACGAGACAACAAAAGCAAAGAAACACATTGAAATGTAAAGTGAAGATAAAATATAAACGGCTTCAACAGAAGCTAAAATATAAAAAGATTATATATATATATGTGTTCTTATATTAAATAATATAAGAATAAAAGTTACAGTGCAGATATAGATAATTTAAAATACTTACATTTATTGAAATCATTTAATAAAAGGCAGCTCTAAACAGGTGAGTCTTCCGCCTTGAGTTAAAAGAAGTGAACGCTGCTTCTCCATGTTTGTTTCTGACTCTGGGGATAAAAGAAAAAGAATCTGCAGCCACACTAGCGGCTGTCTGAGGTCGTATTTTGTGTGCCTTTGAGCTAATTCTGAGTATCGGCATGCTAACATGCTAACATGGTAACAACAACTTAACACCAATTTTTAGCAGGTAAATGTGTACCATCTTAGTTTAGCATGTTTGGCAGGTAGCACTGAACAATGTCCTTTGTTTTGCTCGTATTTGATCATAAAACAATTTGATTTATTAAAACACCCTTCATCTGATCGATTTCACTCTTGCCGGCTGTGTTACTGAGGACCTGAGGGGGTGCAGTGTGAGGTTGTTAAAATTACTTTAGAAGAAAAAATTAGAAGATATTGACCTCTCCAACATGACCGCAGCTTATACCTGCAGAAACACAGCTGCTGCATTTATTTAAAGTGGATCTCTCTTATCAGAGGACTGCGTAACAATGTTTCATAAGTTATTTCTATACTGGTAACCACATGTTAACACCTTTAACTCTAAAAGGCAGCACTGAAACTTCCGCTCAGTTGATTTAAGAAAATCATTTCGATCTTCAAACCAGCTCACGTCCTGCGTCTCTGCCTCGATGTTTACTATAAATAGTTGTGAAACTCCATCCAGGGAGCAGCAGTGTGTCTGCTGCAGAGAAAAGTGTAAAGCCAGGTGTTTACCTCCGCTGTCCGTTTGACCCTGACCTGCTTTCACCGGGCTCTCTTTCAAATTACTGAAGAGGAAAGAGAAAGAGGAAGTGATCACTATATTTAGAGTGCAGGTTTACAGAAGCTTGCGCACAAAGCTTTATTTGACTAAAAGACTGCACCTGTCACTGGTGTATTTTAAACTCTTGTTTGATTTCCAAAAGTGTTTGTTCTGTAAGAAAGTTGGTTACATTTTTATACAGAGATCTTTCCTCTCTTTCACAGATCGTTTCGATCACCACTGTCCATGGGTCGGCAACTGCGTGGGCAAGAGGAACTACCGATACTTCTACCTGTTCACCATGTCGCTCTCCCTGCTCACCATTTACATCTTTACCTTTGACATCGTCCACGTTGTCATGCGTGAGTATCCTGTCAGTCCGAGTCAGAGGGAACAGACAGGTGCATCGTGTAGAAGAATGACAAAATGATACCTTAAAGAATGTGGCAAAACAGGATGGACGACCTGTGTTACAAATATACCAGCAGCTTTTAGTGTGGGTACATTTGCATGCACATGTGCTGAAACTACGACCTTATTCAGACCAGGCTCTTCCTGGATCGTGACATAACATGCAACAACAACTGACAGTCTGACATGATTCCTCTTTCATCCTTGTCCCCCTGCTTCCTTTTTCAACCCAAAGCAGAACATAAAAAGAGACGAGGAAACAGGAGTGTTTCTAGCCAGGATTATTAGCTCGGGGCTTGTTATCTTAATACTTAAGTAATATGTAAGAATTGTTCCTTTTTATTTGAGAAGAATGAATAAGGAGGCAGTGGGGTTTTTAGAAAGTGTCGTCTTTTTTAATCCTCTGTGTCGCTCTGTTCACAGGTTCAGTGGATAATGGCTTTCTGAACACTTTGAAGGAAACACCTGGAACATATCCTTTTAAACTCTGACCACATATATCACAAAAACAGCTGATGTGTGTGCTACGTTTGCTTCAAGATACTTTTTAAGTATAACACCCCAGCTATGACAGTTCCCTGAGCTGTGGTTTTCTAATAATAACCGAGCATCTAGGCTCAGTTTGCCTGTCAAGCTTTGGATTTATTCACATGATTAAGTGGTGTCTTTTTTTAGCCTTTCTTTAAACCAAAAAACACAAGAGTCAAAGTGAGGAATGGATTATAATAAGTCTGTGTTAAAGTAAGCTGCAGTCATTAACATTGTCCCGCTAATTACTATGTAGCTACAGTAGTAAGCTTGTGTTACTTTGAAGGCCAAGAAGCACAGCTAACTAGATTAGTTTGAGGAGTATTAGTTTAGTAAAAGTGAAGTATGAAGTATTTTACAGGGGCATATCTCTCCTCCCAGCGTCTTATGTTACTCATTTCAATATCCTTTTAATGTTACACTAAGGAGACCTTTCCAAGAATTGTATTTCTCCCATAAGTCAAATATTATGTGTATTATTTCCCTGGGTCAGTATGCTGAAATGACCCACCTACAGCTTACTGATGTCCTTGAAACCTACCAGTTCTCATGACATTGAATATTGCTATCTCCATGGTGTGAGAACATATTTTTACCATTTAAACTACATTTGAAAAGCCTATAGCACTTAGTTTTTTTTGCTATATTAAAAATATATCTTATACTGTTAGTGATATACACCTTTAAAAAATAGTCCTAGGGACGGTTCTGTATGTCACCACTATGTGGAAGCTGGTCCTAAATGCTATCACAATTTAAGCTAACATTAGCTGCTCTGCCCTTGTCCTTACTGGCTGAGGAAGTTGAGTAACACCGGCCAGAGTTACCCGAGTTAGCGTTACATTTGCGTAAAATGTAGCTTAGTCATTAGTATTCAAAGTGTTTAAAGCCTTTTCTCTTGTAACACTTAGAAAGAAAACATACTGTTTGAAAATACAAAAAACGATGTTAGCTTAGCAGCCAAACAGGGTCATTTTAAAACAAAATAAAAGTCTTATCTGAAATGATCCTTTCATACTGTTCCGTAATAATACTAGGACTTACTGACTCTACACTGTAATGAAAGTACAGTGCTGTTTCTTTATTTGTTTCCACTCAGATTATTAACTGGTGAGGATTTGGACGTTGTCCCGGTACATGTAGCTTTAGCCTCTGTTGTTTACCATGATAACAAAATGTATGTAGCAAAATTTAAGACCCAACAAGACTTAAGTTTTGTTACAAATCATTCGCAAACATTAAAGGGTGACAGGAGAAAGTGTTCAGAACCAAGTCATTGAGCTATCGTCAGCCTAATTAGGAAGCAACCCAGCTAGCTATAGCTGAAAATATGCTAGCTTGACAGGCAAGATACAGTAACAAACAGGTACTGGGCCTTAACCAGGCAACCTAACTAACTTGTTTCCATCATTGGCATTAACAATATTGCGTACTTGTCTGCCATTTTCTGTTTATCTGCCATCCACTGTTTAATCAGTGACACGTGCCAGGTAGAAAACATCTGTTGCTGTTTTCTTAACTTGTATCCACTGTGCTGGAGGTGCTGGTGTGTTTCTTCACCCTGTGGTCGGTGGTGGGACTGACCGGCTTCCACACCTACCTGATCTCCCTCAACCAGACCACCAATGAGGACGTAAGTGGATATTAAACATGCTTTACGCCATTAAGAAACTGATTGGCTGCAGGAGCCTAATTTGTCAACAGAGCTGTCAATCATCCTTTTGACAGCATCAAATAACTTATTAAAAATAAACTTGACAGAAAAATGAACACTTGGACGTAAATCAGCATGAAAATAACTAGCTATAATGACAGAAACCATGTTTGAGAAACATTTATCGGGCGTGTATTTTGATTTTATAGTTTGACTCATGTCCCACCTGTTAACATGGAGGAGGCGGGCTTTATGACCTATACTGCAGCCAGTCAGCAGGGGGCGCCTGAAATGTTTTGGCTTCACTTTTAGGGAGCTGTCGTGTCGACCATCTTTTTATACAGTCTATGGTCTGAATCATTCCGAGAGGCACAGCGCTGTACTTTGCATCTAGTTTGTTTATGTAGCACACTGTCTTTATGCAAATTAACTCTGACCCTTGACTCCATGAAAACACAGAACTAACTCACTCATTTGCTCTTCTGAGACTGCAGATTGGCATTTTAGCCTTTGCCATCAGTGTGTGAAAGTGAGTGTGAAAGGGTGAATGTGACATGTAGTGTAAAAGCGCTTTGAGTGGTCTGATGACTATAAGTGCAGCCAATTTACCGTTTACCATTTAAACTTCTCTCATAGTGGCTGTATTTGTCTTGGTGGCCTTCAACGCAGCCTTCAAGTGGACTTTATGTGCTGAAGTTGCTTCATGTAAACTAAAGCTCAGAGTGGTGGTGATAGCTCGAGGATTTCCCCGTCACACATGAAGTGGCAAAGTGTAAACAGGAGACAACTGAGAGCCAAATATTTAGCCACTTTTACTCTTTTGGTTAATGCTCCCCTGAGTTCCCAAAATTATTATTTTTCTTCCCAAACATCTGTGGAGAAAAAGGCACGGGTCTGATTTAAACTAATAAGTTCTCTTCTGTTTGTGATTTTACCATAAACATGTTAGAGCCAAGACCTACCTCTCAGATCAATTGTAGTTAAGACAGAAAAATGAAGAAAATCCTCCCAAATTAATATATTTTTGTAGTCCTTACATATTTTGTTGATACTGAATATTTTAGAAGGATTGTAATAAGTAAAAATAATTGTAAAATATACATTTAATTTGTATATTTGAAATATGAAGTAATAAGTACGGAAGATTAAAAAAAAAGGCCAAATCAAAGCTGTAATTAGCATTTCAAAGGACTTCACTACCCATAGTGCTCTTGGAGCTAAAAGGGAAAATCAATTTGTAAGATATAGGTTAGCTTTGTTGTACATACATTTTTCTGAAGTGTTATTTTGAGTCCGGATGCCTGTTTTTTCTTTTTGAAACCCTGAAACTGACAGTTTCGGTTGTTCTGAATCACTGTCGCTTGTTTGCATGAAAATGATGCTATAGGAATGGAGTGCCAGGATCACACGTCACATTCCTCTTTGTGTTTCATCAAAAAAGTTGCAAAAAGCATCTTAAAGTATGTAGCTGTGGTATTAACTCAGCCACAAAAGAAATTATATGAAGGGTTAGATTATAATTACTTTTAAATAAGGTTAAGTTTAAGACAGGTAAATAGTAAAGCCATAGAGTAATTTTAAAAATATGTCTGTAAATGCTCTGATCAGGCAGCTCGGCTTAATGCCAGTGGAAAGATAAACATACATCTCAGAGGTGTAAACATCACAGTTTGTAAAAGCACAGAGCTGTCTCCTTGACAGCGGCACCACCTCGTTCAGCAGTGACGGACAGACGGCTGCAGCTTGTTAAACCAGCCTGTTATATTGCAAACTGTAGTAAAGCAAACACAGAAAGTGTTCAAATGAAAAACAGAAACTGTGAGAAAACAAGAGTCTATTTATAACTGCAGCTAAAACATACTGTACTGTATGTTGAATTTGTCTGTACTTTATATAACGGCAGAAAAGACCACATGGAGGGGTTGAACAAGCTTCCTGTCTGTGTTTTAAAATTTAATATGTCCTCTTCCTATCCGGTACAGACAATCTGAGACCTAAAATCTCCTTACAAGTGAAACATGGTCTTTCACAGCAGGAACAGTTTCAGCTGCGGCTCGGCGTCTGATCCATTTGACAAATTGGCTTATTAATGCTTTGAATGCTAAATTCAGCAGCAGCTCGGACCCCGCTCTGCTCACCGAGTCGTCAAAGTGTAATGATCTAAAAATATGCTCGAGCTATTCTTATAAAACCAACGAAACAAGAACAAAACGCGGCAGCTGCTTCTGACTCCACTTGTCAGCTGCGTTTTAGAGAAGCTTGTGAAGCTAAATGAGGGAAAAAAAAGTATTGATTGCTTTATTTAGTCACCACACAGAAACACATTCAGGCTGATATAAAGCAGATGATGAGAGGTGGATGGATCCACAGAGGGAGGAATTTATGTTGTGTCTGCCTGTGTATAGCAGTGTTAACAGTGTGTATACTTTATTGGAGGCTTTGTTAGCTCAGATCCAACTGCAGAGGCTCTGACGAGAAGCAGGGAGCTGCAGCAGCGATGGTGCATGTGGTGGGAGGCTCTAGATGGCTGAAAGCAAGAGAGTGCACTCATACTTTGTTGTAATGATTAATTTATAATTCCCCTTTTTCCTTCCTGTGGGATGTCTGGCCTCATTTTTTTCATTTGAAGCTCTGCAGTGTGCACCTACAGTGTAATGTTGCTCCAGGAGTTGAAACAAATGGCTGTCAGCCCTGCCGTTTCAATATCTGTGATTGGCCTAATAATAGATGCATCGATACCTGCAGGGGCCGGGCACGCTGCCAGAAACGCTGCTGTGGCAGAGAGGTGGGGGAGGGAGCGGGAGAGAGAGAAGGAGAGGGAGATGGGGATGGTGGAATAAAGGGTGAACAGGAGAAGGCACCTTGAGTGTTGTAGCAGCTCGGGTCTCCCACAGGATGACACATGGTCTGTCAACTGTGTCTCTGCTGCACACACACACACACACACAGATAGTTCACGTAGGCATGCAGCACTGAAGTACCTCACGGGCAGACTGTTGACCTATATCCACTGCTACTAAAAAAAGAGCTGTTTTCTTTGTCTTGCTGGAGGGTCACTCGGTACAAACTCTGCTGTGCAGTCAAACTTAAGTGTAGAGGTCAGTTATATATGCACTTATATTTCTCTTCTGCATGTTTTTGGGGTAAAAGAAAATATCACTTTACTGGTATTTTTAGTTACAGTTAATCTCGAAGATGTGATTTCTTCCCCTAAAGCAGTAATTGCAGGTTTTCTTTGCTCACAATACTGTCAGAGACCGTGAAAAACCTACACCCCTTTAAACACAAGTGCATTGTGTGCATGGATCATATGATGGGATATTGATGCCAGCTAAAGGTCCAGTGATATTTCATTTTAGATAGAATGCATTTGTTATCTGTTTCATACTAAGGTTTAGGACTCACTAAAACATACTGTTTAAGATCTCACAGGCCTCCACTGCTGGCTGCAGCCCCCAACTTCCACTTATTATCCTGCAAAGTTCAAGGGCGTTCTTCAGTGGGCTCAATCACCATCGTTTTAACTCATAGACAGTTGTGTAACAGATATTTGTTTAGATGAAAATGTTAAAGATTAAGACTTTAATGGGAGTATAATGAAAAATTATAATGTTAACCCGTGCTGGCCTGCTGATGCAGTAACTCTATTTTAAACCATGTTTAGTTTCTCTGACAGAAATGGCAAAAAAAAGTTATATATGGTAAAGTTGTAACATATCTTTGATCTGTGTTTCAAACACCTGTCTTTTTAGAGGAGAATATTACTGGTAAACAAAAGTTATTTTGTTATTTATTATTTTCTTGATTCTGAAAAACAAATTGAAGAAGTGGGACTTTATTTTCAGAAGTCTCTGCAGGTATTACTTTCAGGCTTCTTATGTAACCGGAGAAGCAAAGTTCGGGGGCAAAAAAGCCTGCACTGCTCGTTGCTTTGAGCACACAACATTTGTACTGTAAGATATCTTCTCTCATCTGTATTATGACAGCTGCACAGTATAAAGGCAATGTCCAGAAAATCGACAAGAAACAATGAAACAAAGAGTGACACAGACATGTCCGCTCCCATCATCAGAGGAAATTACACCCTTGACTTTACATCTCAAAGTTAACAAAGAAATCAAATATGCCAGGTGACATGTCGTGGGAAAGTGAAGCAAAATACTTCTAGAAAATTAACATTTGATGTAATTCTGCGGCCGTAGAAAGCATTAAGCCTAATGGAAAGTAATTCATTATGTATTCAGATCATATGAGTTTTAAACAAGGCGTTAAAGTAAATGTATATAATCCAGTCAGTAATGTTATTTCCCCACCCTGAAAGGCAAGGCAAGTTTATTTATAAAGCACCATTGAGAAGTTCAAAGTGCTTGTCACAGTTAAAAACAGAGCATCAAGAACATTAAGAGCATTCAAAGAAATGTATCATTAGGCGAACATAACACATCAGCAGAAGTTTTGGGGTTTAAAACATTCCTCCTGTACACGCAGCACCTTTTCTGTGTGAATCTTTTGTGTGAGCAGATTTTTCAATGAATTATTAAAGTGGGTTTAATCTGTAGTTGCCGTACTCGCTCGTTCGCACCCGTCGGTGCAGAGTTCCCATTAAACCAGGAATCATTAAATCTCTGACGAGATCCTTTTTAGTAGGTCAAAGCCGCGCCTATGGGAATAACATCTAAAAATGGAACTATGCTTTTGAATAAGGTATAAGAACGGGGGAAATCTTAATGAAAGAGAAGCGAGCGGGATTGTAACCCACTCAGGAAGTGTTTGGGAATGTTTGCTGCCCTGGTAACGAGAGTTCTGAACATTTTGTTTCGCTCAGATTAAAGGATCCTGGTCGGGGAAGAACAGAGTCCAGAACCCGTACAGCCACAAGAACATCTTCAAAAACTGCTGTGAGGTCCTCTGTGGGCCGACGTACCCCAGGTCGGTTGATTCGGTGGATTTATTTTGTATTAAAATGCCTGTTTTGAATCAGACTCTGACACCTTTGTTGTTTAATTCATCATCATGTTCAAGTTTTATCCCTTTTGCTTTATTCCTGCTGTAATCAAAGAGTTCTGTATCAGTGTCTGTGATAGATTAGTCTCTCAGATTTATCGCCCTCCCACGCCTCGTTCTGGTGAATAACGATCAGGATGCAGTTAGTGACTGATTGCCTCGTCTCTCTCTCTCTCTCTCTCTCTCTCTCTCTCTCTCTCCAGCGTCTTGGACAGAAGAGGAGTGATGCAGGAGGATTTGTCTGTTTCAGCAACGCCTGCTGAACCTCCCTCCTCCTCCAGCAGCATCAACCCCTTGCCACAAACCACGGTGAGAAGACACACACACACACACATGCTTACCCTCCCCCCTCACATGCTTCCATTAAAGCGGATCGAGGCTGCAAAGCACAGAGTAGAGAATACAGAGCAGACATAAAACAGACTAAACCAATTACAGAGAGTGTCTTTTCTTATCAATAATCCATCTTGTGATGGGGATGTGGAGCCATGTTGTGGCTTTTTACATGGCTGCCATCGTTTATCCATTTATTATAGTTTAAATGTTTTATTTTAGCTTGATAATAGCTCGATCATTAGACATGCTCGTGCTATCTTCAAATTAAATCATCCTTGCTAAAGATTGTGTTGACGTAATGGATACTGCAGAACTTAATGTTATGAAGCGCTTCATGGCAGTTTCATATTTTTCTCCATAATGGTTTGGGAAAATTCATTTAGTGTACCCAGGATGGTTCTATAGTTTGGAGGTCTATTTGTACGCATGTTCTGCTTTAATTATTTCTTCCAGCCAGTTATTTCACTTGTAGGGCTTAATTAAATTAGTTAATTCTGCAGCAGAGTGTGTCAGTGCTTTTAAAATCACTTTCATTAGTCGGTGTTCAGACTCGGTCTGGGGCAAGTTTCTTCAGGCACAGCAGAATTGTGTCAGCGACCAGTGTTATATCAGACTGTAGGTGGCGTCTGGCATGGATGTTGTTGTGTCACTTTTTTGCACCACAGTAATTGACAACGTGTCTCTGGGCCACAGGTCCACACTCAAATCAGGCAGTCGAGCACGCTCTCTCTCGCCATGTGAAGACAGAAAATAATTTTAAAGTAACAATCTTGAATATTTCGGTTTCGTGCTCTTGAGCGCCACCTACTGACGACAATCGGTAATTACGGGGGCACACACAAGGCGTCGTCATGGTTCTAACTCTTGATTTTCCTCGCTGACGGTCACTTTCCTTTTTAGACTGTTTGCCTTCATTTGAGCGTCGAATTTGTTTCTTTTTCTTTGGATTTTCACTTATTTTTGAAGTTGTATCTGTAGTCATCCATCTTTTCTTTGTTTGTCCAGCCATAGTAGATTACTGTTTACTCGCAATGCTTACAGAAACCAGAAGTGCAGCCGCTTAGCTCCGCCTACCCTCTCTGGCAGACCAACTACTGCTGGGTGATGGAAAACAGTAAATAAAAAAGTTCTAGATTGTTACTTTAAGAACAACTTGTAGATGTTAATCTTAGGATGTCACTTTCACAAGGCCCTGCAATAAAGACACTGACGCATAAACTCTAAAAGTCAAATAAATATTTTTTAAATAAGCAAAAATTATACGATTGCACTAGTAAGTTGTCAGGCAGAAATATAAACCTTTACAAAACAAGTAAAGAAAAACAAACCATAAAACAGAACAAGACTACACAAGAAGAAAAAAACAAAACAATGACATAAAAATGGAATTGTTTACAGGCCAACCAGATCTGATTGTACAGCTCTTGTCATGTCATACACATGCCAGACCTCTTGCATCAGCAGGCTTAGTGACACGTTGATCATTTACTGGTCACACATGTACATAGCCGTCACTACAACTTCTATTCTTTTTTAGCAACATCTGGTGGCTCTTTGTTATATTTGTTGTTTTGATGGATAAAGCAGAGTTCTCTTCTGCTATACGTAAGTGTTATAAAGCATAATAATTCAAGAAAATGTCAAGTTACAGCCTGCCAGAGATGATATGCTCATTACATGTATGTAATTATTCCTGTGTTGTTTTGCTGCAGCCGAGTTTGTCCCCAGTGGCTCTTACTGCATTTGCATCTTTTCAGCATGCTGTCCTCTGCCTACAGAAAACCACCGCTCCACTCATCCCCAACGAGCACACACCTGATGACGCCAAGCCGAGCATCGCTGACTCGGCAGAGAAGAGCCCCTCCCCCAAAGAGGAGACCCCTCCTGCTCAGCAGGTCCCGCCCCTGGCTTCACCCGAGACCGACGCTGAAACATCCCTCGCCAAAGACAAGACCCATTAGCTGCATTAAGGGGGCGGGGCCTCGCCACAGCCACGCCCCCAGCAACCTGGAACTGAAACATTCATAATCAATATGTGATTACTGTGCAGGTGACTCGGTTATTCCTGCTCTACATTCCACCAGGAGAGCAGAGCGTCTGCGGCTGCTCCTCATCTCCTCGCCAGTAGCTGCAGAGCTGTTTGATTGACACTTGCTCCTGCAGCAGGGGGAGGGGTTTAATGGACAGTCAGCAGCTTCCTCTCTCTTCTGAACACTGCATGGAAAAGACATGAAAGGGAGAGCTGCAAAGAAAAACTCCCAACCTATGACATCCCTACAGGTCACCCGCGGGATGCTCTGATTGTCTCCTTTTTTTCTTTATTTAAAACTGCATAAAGACATTTATTGTGAAAGGCCAGTTCAATATACTCCCTGCAAGCATCTGGCAAAGACACTATAACTCCTGGACGTGTATAAAAGTTCATACATACAGTCAGTTTTCTGTTGTTTGCCCATTACATGCCCTATGCAAACCATGAAAAGACTGTACAAGCAGCTTTTAATTTGAAGGGTTACGGCTGTAAGTCTGAGAGTACACATGATGTCCAGGCAGAGGGAGGACGTGCAAATCCTCAGCTGAGATATCCTAAAGGCTCCTTCCAGGCAAGTCCAAACCTACCTTGTATTCTGATATTGCTGCATTCAGTATGTTGTTACTTCGTGCATCTGATCCAGACCTGTCCTTCCATTTTTATAAAATCAAAGGTGTGGTGTGAAGTCGGTGCTCTGAAACACATGAAATAGCTTCATCGTGGGAGTCCCAGTGTGAGTGCAAGAAGGCCTGACTTCTGATGTTAGTAGACACTAGTAGTAACAGTGCCTTATCATAACAGTTGCATCATCAAATGCAGCTGAGGTCGACGAACAGAGGAGCCCTTGAAATCCGTTCTAACTGCTGATACAGTGTTAAATGAGGAACGTTTAGTCCAGTGGTTCCCGACCTGAGGTTTGTGACCCCTACAAGAGGTGGGAGTTAATTAGTTAGGGGTCATGAGATGATTAAAGGAATAGTATTATTATTATTTTTTTATATTTCTGGATTGCTTTCTTTTAGGGAGCAGATGAGAATATTAATTCCACTGTCATGTCTGTACTCTTGATATAAAAGCTAAAGCTTAAAGAGCGACAACAGCCTACTTGCATATATATAACTTACTAATTAACATTTTATTATGGTGAACAAAATAATGGTAAAATATGGTGGCTGACTAAACAAATAATTAGTGAGGTTTAAAGGTTCTGGTTGGTTTGTTTGTGACATTTTGACAGAGCCAGGCTAGCTGTTTGTTCCCGTCTTTATGCTAAGCTAAGTTTACCAGCTGGTGGCTCGAGCTACATATTGAGAAAAGAACGAGGGCGAGGCGATGTGCGCTGCTAGCTCAACAGAGCCCAGATTTATTTCCTTGTCGCAGCAACGGCTAACCCGAGGTTGAGGTGTCCCCGGAAAAACAACAAACAGGCTGGCTAATTGCTTTTCTCACTTAACTCTCGCTCGCTCAACATGCGTCTTCCCTTTCCCAGAACACCAAACTCCCGCTTAAAAGTAGCTTTATAACAATAACTCCCTCTGTCCTCCCCTGGAACCACTTCTCAGCCAATTACCCTCTATGGTGGAAACCTCCCTCAATAAACAACTGCAAAACAACAGCAAACATGAACAGGAACTTAAATTCAGCGCTACAATATTTAGCATTCAAACATGGTGGTATCTTCTAGAGATAGACCGATATGGTTTTTTCAGGGCCGATACCGATTATTAGTAGTCAAGGAGGCCAATAACCGATATTTGGAGCGGATATTCATATTCAGTAAAAGTTAAAATATTGGCGTCAAAATTTTGAATAATACAAACTCCAACACTTAACTTTGTTTAAATGCCTTTAAGCATATGTTTATTAAACAAACAAACAAAAAGCGCAGGGAGTTCCCAGGGTCAGAGGTGCGGCTGCATCAGAGCCAAAATAACCCAGTTTTAAGTTGATCTCTTATCGGCCGTCGGATAAAAAAAAAAGAAAAGATGCCGATATGCATCAAAATGCCGAATATCGGCGCCGATATCAGTCTATCCCTAGTATCTTCTAATCTAACCCTCGACAGGAAAGAAAATAAAAGGTGTATTTCCTGAAATGTCAAAGTTTTGATTTAAAAAGGGGAAATAAAAATATATTGTTGCTAAATAATAGTTAAAAATTTAGCTTTTTATTCTCATGAAATAATGTTTATTTTCCCTAAAATTATTTGAAAAAGCAAAATCGAATTGTTTTTGTTGAAGTGATCGATACTTGTAGATGTGTACAACCTGTGTGGGGTACCTGCGTTTTCAGGGGTCACAGGTCACAAAGGTTGGGGACCACTGAATCAAACTATGTAAAGCAAAAACTAAGCAAAGCCATGTTGAACTGTACATAGTTTAAGCAGGTAACATTGTATTTAAAACCGTTCAGCTGACTGAATAGGAGGAAAGTTTTGTTTTATTTCTTGTGAAGCTTAAGTGCAGCCACTGTTAATTAAGCTGCCTGTGAGCTTAACTCGTCCTCCTGCAAATCACTCCTGAGCTGATGTTCCACCAAGTCGTCTCTCTCCCCGTCGTCTCCTCCCTCTTTTAAAGTGTCTCTCGTATTAACTCCTCTCCTTCTCCTTACATCTCTGCTGTGACAGTTGCTCCTACAGTACTCCCGAGGCGCCTGAAGCCATCTGTGGCAGGCTCATTATCGCGGAGAATAAAGCCGAGGCAGAGAGAGAAAGACGTTCAATGCTTTTTATTTTCATGCATCTGTGTATTTCAGACGGAGCACGGCCTGTGATGTGGCTTCTTGACAGTTTTGTTTTTGTTCGGGTCACAGATCACCGGAGGGGACGGCTTCCACACAGCAAAAAACGAGAGAAAGAAGCGAAGCTTATTCTTAGTATTTAAATGATGTTAGCTGGTAGCGAGAGTTTGTAATAGTGATTGTGTTGTATGCAAGACAGAGTCGGTGTTTGTGAAATATACTTGTGTAGAAATTCTAGTGTGTCGACACATTGCAGCAGATACGAGATGATTCCTTCTGAGACTCAAAGCTGACACAGTTTCTTCTGATCTCCTTCAGATCCTAACTCCAAAAACACAAGCCAAACAAAGAAAGAAAAGTACATTTAAGGATGCTGGGACGTTGGCAGCTGTGTGATTATCTTTAAGTTGCATCAGTTTAAAGCCGAAGACCGGATAACAAAAGATTAATCTCGGTCTTCAAGTAACAAAAATTATTAAGTGATTAAATGTGTGGTCTATGTATTCTAAACTACAAAAAGGTTGAAACATGGAAGTATAAACTTATTTTATTTTGTCCAAGAAGTCCAAAAGCATTTAATTTACTATAAAAAAATAATGAATATTTAATTTTGAAGAGCTACATTTTGGGCATTTCTGCAAAAAAATTAAATGATTGACAATTAAAACCGTTGACAATCAAATACCTGTCAATTGACTAACCGATTAATCGACTCATTTAAGCTCTAAAAAAATCCTCTATCCTTCCTCCACTGACGAAAAAAGAGAGATAACCAACACATCTCTCTAAGGAGAATCTTTAAAGTGTGGCAGTATTTTTCTGTAAAATAAAAAAGAATTTGAAAAACTTTCAAATAAAAACTAAGATCAGTTTTTAAAGCCAAACTAAGCCGGCTTTCTAAGTGGGGAGTATTTGAAGACAGTTTGGTGTATGTGGTCGCCTTGCGTTGCTGTCACCGAGGAGCAAGAATGTACGTGATTAATATTCGATAAATGAAGGATGTTTGTGTTGAATCCCCGCGTAACGAAGCAGATTTTAAAGGGATGGTTGATTTTTAGCTCTAAAGGTTTACAGACTGTAGAGCCACGTGTAGCTCTTGTATGTATGACTCCTGTGTTAAAATGCCATGAAGTGGTCAGATCTGAATGCTCTGATCAATCTATTACATAATGTATACAGATACAGTAATATACCATTGATGGAACTCTTTATTTATGTTCACTTTGTTTAGTATCAACACTGTGACTATATGTATTTCATTCAATTTACTTCACTTCTTTTTACATGATCAATGTGTCTGGTAAATAAACAATATTGTCTTATTATTATTTGGCTCTAAATGAGGGTTTTTCTGTGTTTTTGGTGTAACCCTCTTTTGGTTAATGGTGACATTAGCTCTTAAATATTGAAGCTTCAGGAGATCAGTACAAAACCACGTCTTCCTGGAGATCATGGGATAAATATGGAGAACTGGAAAATGAATGTCTGGTTCACTTGATCATGATTTATTTTAGCCTTCAATATAACGGACATAACTGTCTCTGCACTTTTTGTAAATTACAGGTGGGGAAGTTAAATGTGCTTGTTCAACTCTTTAACTCTATTTTTGGCTGTATGTGACTGACTGACCGACTCTGAGTGAGTGACGGTACTTTCAGAGCCCTAGAGAGAGAGACAGAGTTGCGACATCGCAATGACGGATCATGATCATGTTTAGGGAGTAGCTGCTCGTCCGCTGTCCTCACCTACGTCTGCAGCACGCACCTGCTTTCAAACACGTTGTCACCGGCCTCATAAGGACAGTCCTTGTAACACATTGCCCACAAAAGCGCACATTGAACTGATGCGGTCAGCCACATATTAGGTTTTAACCTAGTCTTGTTTAATTTAGATTTTTTGTTCTCAGTGTTGCATTCGAGACTTTGACCAAAACATATTACTAGACAGACTTAAAATACTATCTTTCTCACACAGAGCTAAAGTGGTCTGAATCCCACTTAAAGGAAAGGGACTATTTCATATTGATTAGTAATTGCAAATCTAAGTGTACAAAAACAACATGGAGTTCCCCAAGGCTACATTCTCGGCCCCCTTCTTTTCAACATTTACATGTTCCCACAGAACAACAGAATACCTTTTCATAAAGATGACACGTAGATATTTATAACATTGTAATCAGGTGACTATAGTCCCATCCATCACTGATAAGTGAGTTAAACAAATCAGTGTGATCTTTAAAATTGTCTTTAAAGCTCCTTTGAGGAACTTTCGGTTTGGGTTGATTTTGGCGCCCCCTGTGGACAAAGCCGTACCTCGTATCTCTTTGCTGATTTTGTCCTGTAGATGCTCAAGTGGGGGTTTTTAACAAAAATCTCGTCCTGCTTTCTTTAAGTCATATGCATCACTCACTTTAAATGTTTGCCCTGGAAGATGTAAACAAAGGCAGGGTGCAGTTAATCGCTTCATCTGACACCTACCTCCCCACCAGCAGTTTCAGGCATTAAAAATAACTATATAGAAATAATCAATCTTCTTCCTGATGGTCTGGTTTGCTTCTGTAGGTCATATAGATTCATCAGAATTAATTTCAGTCTGTTTCATAACCAGTGAAAAACTCCTCACAGGAGCTTTAATAAAACAAGGAGAAAACTGAAGGAAGTATTTTGAGCTAAAGCAGATTAAAAGTGACCAGCTCGCTTTAAATTTGGCTTTTAAACTTCAACGATAAACGATTTAAGTAGAGCAGCATACGGAGAGCGCAGACCTCCCCTAAGGTCAGTAGTATGTGACTTATAATATGCAAGTCTGCAAGCACTACCACAATATTCTGTACGTAGCCAATGTTGTTGCTTGATATGCGTCAGATCCCCTCCGCACCTTGGCCCATGATTCATCCACAAAGGTTCATGAAAATAAATTCAGGAGTTTTACGTTGAGCCCGTTGAGAAACAAAGGACACCAAACATTTAACCTCCTTGGTGGAGAAAAGAAGTATTGTTACATCATCAACAGCTGAATAAAGATTTATTCAAATTTTATTTACAGCACTGTTAACATTCCTCACGATGACATAAAGCAGTGTAATGTACTTCAAAAAACGCATAAAATATAACCGTCTAAAGTTTCAATTCAAGTTATGCGTAATATATGTGAAAATATTTTACATTCATATTAGTTAAAGACCGCACAACATGAGAACATTCACGACGGGATCATAAAGAAGAGAGTGAAAACGTTTAAATGCTGTATTGAGTACCTTGTATCACCAAGGACAAATAACAAGAAACATAAACAACACAATATCAAAAGTTCATTCAAAACAAAGAGAAAATAGTCATTGGAAACGGTTAACCAGCGGTGGCAAATGAAGACAACTTATGCTGCCTCCGCAACAGTGCCAGCAAAAGGGGGAAAACGGAGACCATCATGGCTGTACAGTAACCTTACATTGTGTTCATTCCATCAGTCCGCCCTCTCATAATGAAGAGACATTTTTACCTCCGACCGCAGAGTCGCTGAGAACCAGGAGCACAGAAAAGAGTATTTTCCATCACTTCTCACGATCCTTCGCTCACCGTCAGCCCCTCCAGCTGCTCCTGCATGGCGTCCAGCTGCTCTGTTTGGTTCTCCTTTTCCTGCTCTGTCTGCTCCTCGGCCGCTTCATCCTGGAGTTTCTCCTCCATCTTCGGCTCTTCGTGTACGCTCTCCAGGTTCTCCGAGCTCTCGAAACAGCCTGAATCCCTCGGCTCCTTGGAGTCCTCCCCAGATCTTTCTTCCTCTTCTGGTTCTGATTCGTCTTCAGCTACACAGAGGCAAAAGAAATAAACCCATTTTAATGCAGAACGGCTCCTCACAGTTCTTTTTTATATACATGGCTCTGAGAGGTCCTTTCACCTTCTTAAGATTCAGAAGGAAACTTTAAATTAAGTTAATATGCTAATTTTTTCCTCTATTTTCCAGTGCTTGAGACCACAAAGACGGCAGTTTAACATGATCGTTTAATTAAATGAGTACTCTCTAGAGTTTTTTTTAATCAAAAATCCAAGTTAAATGTTACTTTGTGGGTTGTTAAAATAAAAAGAGTGTATTAATTTACACTTTTCTTTGACGAATAGAGGTTAACCACACTCTGAGCACAGTTTTTTTCCGTACTGGATGCTGGTTGTTACAAAACAAGCTGAACAGGTCGGATCGTTTTGGCTCCCTTTGGGATTTTTGGGGGAAGGTTGACTCACCGCAAAACCAACTCCACTAACAGTTATCCTTTAAAATTCAGCCATGCAGTTATAGTGATGTTTTTTTTAAGGAATATTTCAGAATAAATAGTCAATGTTAGTAAATATGCTGCATTTTGTTAGAATATTTAGCAATATTTGGATTTAAATCAACTCATGGATAATAAATATAAGCCGATAATAAGGCAGGATTTTTGGTGTAACTGCGAGACAGTAGATGTTAAAGGTCAAGTCAACATTGAACACAGAATACTTTTGCATTCTGCTGCAGCTACTTGTTACAGTGATAGAAGCCCAAAAATAGTATATAACATTGTATTATTCAAATGATGAAGAATTATTATGTGGGTGAACAGATTAATCAACATATCAGGACAGAGAGAGATTTTGAGTGTGATGCTGTGCAACTGAACCTTAAAAGTGTTTCCAATTATGCAGCTGAGACGGAAAATATGACAGTAGCGTAAAGTTTTCCCCTAAGACACATTTTTTAACTGCTTTCCACACACAGTCTGTTCTTTTTGGGGAAGATTAACTTGACATTTTAAAACCCTGGAAACTATGAACCTGAACCTGAATACATTGATCTTGTTATATATAAAAATGTGTTTATGTGTTAGCACCTATTTTGAAATGACTGAGGGGATACTGTGTATATATAATTTTTTATTTATTTATATTGTTTTCTAACTGCATTTGTTGTTGTGGGATTATATTGTAATGTGATTTTACTGTAATGTGTAATGTCGCCTGTACTAAATAAATAAATAAATGAATGAAAGACACATTTTCTAAAGGAACCTAAATGTGAAACTGGAAACTGCCTTTTATGGGGACACTTTTCTCAGATTTAAGATTGTGGATTGGAGAGGTGTAAAGCAGCATCATTATCAGAGATTATTGCGTCAGAGTGTGTACACCTACAGTCTCTCAGCAGCTCCGAGGCGTTCAGGATCTTGGAGCGCTGCTCTGGGTCGGTGATGTTCAGCTCGTTGAGGTGAGACTCCTTCAGTCCTGCAAAGTCCTCAAGGCTTTGGAAACCGTGCATGGACAGCAGAGAACTCAGCTCCTGAAACACAAGAACATTAATATTAAGAAGGATTTGTATGAGTGTGACAAGGCCAAATGTCAGTGTAACAAACAGATTGTATCTTACATTCAGACCGATGCTGTCCAGCACCTCCTCCAGGGTTTTGGGTTTGGATTTATCTCGGTTGTTCTTGCTGTTGTAGCGCCTCCTCCTGATCGGCGGGCTCTCGTCGGGCAGCAGGTTGACGTAGATGAACTTAAAGGAGCCGACTTTGGTGTTGAGCTTCCCCGTCCAGGTCCCCACAGGGGGTTTCTCAATGATGTGGATGATGTCTCCTTTCTGTAAGAGAGGGATGACGCACGAGGGCCGGGGGTTAGTCATCACGATGACGAAGGATAAACAAAGGAAAGACCATGAAGGAAACATTTGGTTCACTTTAAAAATTAACCGGCTTGCATCTCAAACAAAAACATGAAAGACTTTTCTCTTTGTGTACACTTTGTATTGTTTGTGATGTAGTGACAAGATCACTACAGATATTTCGTTGTTACAGGCAGTCAATAAAGGGTCACTCAGCCTAGAAGAATAATAAACAAAACGACCCATCTTGTCTCTCTCGGTTAACAAGCTCCCTAGAGGACGACTTGGCGAGACAGCAGAAGAGGCCAAGCCGAGGACAGGGTCAGACTCACTTGAAGTTTGAGCGACTCCACATCGTAGGGGCTGGGAGTGAAGTCGGTGTGGACCAGAGCGCGGCCGCAGAAAGGCCCGTTGTAAGAGACGCCGTTCTCCTCCAGCCTCATGCTGTCCCTCTGACAGTACCCGCTGTCCAGGCTCTGTCTGTCGCTGCCTGAGGACGGATAAGAAGCGGGGTCAGATTCATCCTGAGCATGTAGATACATGAGATGGCTCTGTGTGTTTTCGCACTATGAACTTTATCACTCCTTTGTGTTGCTTCTATTCACCATACCCACAAATAACTCTCCATTTATTTTGTTGTTGTTTTATGAAAAGTACTCTGTGTGTTAGATTTTTATAATGCAACAAGTAAAATAATAAGAATAATTATGAGTATTATTATTATTATGCTTTGGGTTTGTCATGGAGTTAGTTCAAGCATTCCACATTGCACACTTTTTCATAGTGCACACTGCAGCTGCCCTTAAAAATACATACTTTGCATGCACCATGCAAACTATTGGCACATACTACTTTTCAAAATGTGCCTCTAACTTTGAATCTCTCTGACATCCGTCTCAGTCGCAGTCAAATCTTCCAGTGCGCAGAGGAAAGTAGGTCAGAATAGCCATAAAAAGCATGCTGGCTGAATACTGCAAAATGCAACGAGATGTAGCAGGACCTCTTGGTATTTTTGGCACACTGCATCTGAAATATTTGTAGTGTAAGAGCATGGGTTTTGAACTTAGATTTTGAATTATGTGTGAGCCACAGCTTTTGTGTTTACATTCTGGCAAATTGCCACCACCAAAAATGTGAAGATTTAGCTCTAAGCAGTTTTTTTGCAATTTGTTATGGGTGTACAAACACCGTCACTGGATTAAAAAATGATGAGTTCTGAGGGCATTCATTTCGGCTTTAAGTTTTACTTGATTCATAATTTATGCATGTGTGATTATCTATAACAAGCATGTACACTTACTGCCTGAGATCTGGCGGCTGATGAGGCTGGGCGTGGTCTCCTCTGACCCTGAGGAGCACACAGACGTCCTCTGTCCTGCACTCAGATCTGGGAGCCAATCAGAGATGGGAGACGGGAGTTCCTCACTGCTCTCACCCTGCAGACGCAGAGGACAGGAGAGGTCAAAGGTCAGATCAATCAGCTTCAATTCACTCAATTAAGAGTGAAATAGAACTAAAGGTCACATAATGAAGATTTCCTTAGAGATCATAAATTAGTCCAGATAAATGTAGCATCAATCAAATCAATAAATAAAATAAGATTGTCAAAGACAAAAAGACATAAATTCAGTTCACTCTCAGTTAGTTGTTACTAAAGATGCTAAAAGACAGTTTTCAATTAAATGATTGCCCTGCGAGTTATATTCTAATATTTATTCTTGGATATTGCAGATTGTGTACATTCAGACTGCATATGGGACAATTTTCACTGCTGAAAAATGTATTGATCATTTTGTCAAATAAACAGTTGTTTGTTTGGTCTATTAAATGTCAGAAAATTATTAAAAATGTTGAACAGTCTTTCCTAAAGCCAAAGATACCCGTTCACTGAACTAAAGGATTAAAGAAAAGAAAAAAAATACATAAAACACATAAATCGATGGTGAAAATAGTTGGTAAATTATTGCAGATTCTGTGAGTTTACATTTTTATTTTTGGAAGTTATTCAAGATGAAACTAAGTTTAAACTTTGTGGTCAGATTTATCAACATATTTTCCTCATTTGTGTTGTTTTAAAAACAATTGCTGAAGTAATGAGTGAATTCTCTTTGAATTACAGTCGAGTAGATCTGTAAACTGCATGAAATGGAAATACTTGAGTAGATACAAATATCACAGTTATTAGCTTATGTACTTTCCATACTAAAAAACAACAGAGTTCTGCCTTTAACATTTTTTTTTTTTAAAACTAAGAAGAAACACGCAGTTGATGTATTTGTCCACTAGATGGAGACGATGTCAATCATTTCAAAACAACAACTCTGTCTAGATGTGTTTTTGTAAAAAACGCTATAGTTTAATTTTGTGTAAGAGATAATCTTATTTAATATTTTTGATGTATAAACACTCCTGTTTTACATACTGTGATCTTCACATGTTATTCAGGCTACTGTCAGTGTAACTGTGAGCAGGATTTACCCCCTCTTCAGCCAGGGCCTTCTGCACCATCTTGGATGTTTTGCGGGTCATGGTCCTTGAAATGACGTTCCGCCATTTCTTTCCCAGTTTGCTGCCACTTTTCATCGCTTCCTCTGCCGTCACACCGTCTGGGATCGTCTAGAGACAGAGTAACAAAAAATACTTTTTTAACAATTTCTCAACAGAGTTTTAACTACTGTTTTTGTATTTATTCTTTCTATCTATTGTTACATAATATTATAGTGTAATATCCTACTTTGGTACATATACTTCTGCATTTTCATTACCTCATCCATACCGTGCAATTATGTCTGTGCAATTACTTCTCATGTGCACTTCTATTTATTTTGCAATACTGTATGTCACTTCACTTATCATCAACCATATAACCACGATACACACCGTGTGTGTTGTTGACATTTCTTTGTACTGAAACTTAACCATCCACAATAAGTGAAAGGTGTACATAGTGTTTATATATATTATTAATATAATCAGTGCATTTTATTGTCTTTTTGTCTTGCCTTTTTTCACTTGTATACCCTGCCCTTTACTTTGAGCTGTTGTAACAAGTGAATTTCCCCAAATAGGGAATAAAGTCAATCTTATCTCATCTTAAATGTCAAGACTTTGCCACCAACATAAGTTCACTCCCACGGTGGTTCAGAGTGGTATCACTGTCAAGTTACACAAGAGAGCGATTCTCACAAAACCTACAGACTCTGTGGTAATGGGGTTTTAAATACACGCACACACACACGCACACGCATGCACACACGCACACACACCTGGGCTTTATTGTGGCTAAAAGCTTGAAAACATTGTTTCTGCTTCACTACACAGGCATCACTCTTTCTCAGCCAAACACTGCGCGGCTGTGGGCTCAGTAATGAAACCTAATGATGTTTCACTATTTTTACGAGGCCATATATTACAGCAAATGTTCTGTGTGAGGACGCAGAGGTCGAATCCTCACTGAATTTTAAAGTAAAACGAAGCAGAAACACTGTGAGATTTAGAGAAGGAGTTAGTGAGATCATAGCTGTGTTACAACATCACTCTGTCACTCTTTTACGACAGTGAGTGTCCCTTATAGTTAACTGTAGAATAGTTTTGTAACAGCTGTTTTCTTGTTGATATTCTGCACTCAAATTCTTATATCAAATTGAACATTTTCAAGGTTTTCGTGCACTTTTAGAATCTTTTCAAATGTTTTTTTCACTAAATTAAATTGTGTTTCGTCCGTGAAGAGAGATCACTAAGATACAGAGAGAGGTACCAGTTGAATATAGAGAAAAAAATGCATGAATTCTCTGGGGTATGACTGCCAGACTCCTAGGTAAATGCTGTCTGCTTCTGCAACCGTCTGCCTGACGCAGAGGCTCTCTGCTCGACTGCTTCGTATATAGAGGACATCCTGTCTGCACGCTGCTGTCATCTGAGCTCTGTGCAACGCTTCTCCTTCTTACTTCCTCTCTTCTTCTGCACTTCTACGCTTATTTCTCCTCCAACTTCCACACCATCTTACTGGAAAAGTTTTTTAAAGTTCTGTGAATTCTAAAATGTGTTAAAACATCCACCCACACGTGCAGCAGTGTGTTAAATCAGGAAGTAGAAAGTGAGCGCTTCTGTAACAGCCATAACTGATGGACATTTCTGCTTGGCACTGTGGTCTCTTGTTGCAGTGTCATGAAGAGGCTGGATGAAATAGTTAAAGCATGACGAATGAGGAACACTGTGATAAAATGTCTATAGGAACTTCGAAAAAACTGAACTGAAAACACAAAGCGATAATAAAATACTTCCACTTTGCCAAACAGGGATGTTTTGTGTGACTAAAGATGTGTTTGTGTGTTTTTAGGTGGATGTTTGAGGGGACCAGTCCGACTTACATTGTCCTCAAAGTGTAACTCCTTATCTGACGCAACAGGAGACGTCGGTTTGTGCTTCATGAAATCCTTGAAGCTGCTGGACCTCTGCAGAGAGAGCTGGAAACAAACAAAGAGATGCGTTTATTCTTAAATCATTACGAGAAAAGCCCAGACCAGTGTAACCCAAGCTGTACCTGACAGTGAAGGGGCAGTAACACGTCTGCCACCACAAAGCAGACATGTCAGTTTGTTGTCTGGTGGTTTTGACCAATGACAACGCTCTTCTCTCTTGGCTTGGCTTAGCTGTTCACACGTTTTTTATCTCTTCAAATGTGTGAAGAGAATTTATCTGCAGAGAGGTTTCTCAGAAGAAGTAACAGTCTCTCCTAACAAACATAAAGTTATGAATCTGGGTCATTTAATATTTGCATGCTGCAGACGGCCTGTCCGATGCAGATGCTTCTGAAACGGGATTTACACATTTAGCTCAGGAGTTTAGCAGGAAACGCAAAGGAAGTGATATTTGTTGATTAATATCACTAGAAACTGTAATAAATAGTTTGGACTAAGTTTGAGTTTTTAAACTTTGCAAAGACACATCAACAAAATCAACAAGTTCAATTAACTTAAATTCATTATTTAGGTTTAACTTTTTGTCACTATGAAAACACGTTTGAATTTTAAAAAGAATCGATGGGAATAAAGATGCGCTAAAATGCTTCTGAATTATGGATTTCTCTTATTATCAAATAATGTGCTCAATACTTTCTCAATAAATCTACTAACCGTTACATTGATAAAGTGTCAAACTGAACCGACTGATATTAAACATACAAAACTTGATAATTGAGGGGGTGACAATGCTGAATCTTTGGTCATATTTGATTGAAATGTGACATAAACAATCGATCAATTGTGAACATTTGTAAACGGACCAGCTCAAGTCTGCTACATACAGCGGTATGTCATCTGCGTATTGTTTTAACTAAGAGTTAAACTGAACCAAAAAAGACAAAGTTTTCCCTTTTTTGCATATTTTTTTGTTACATCTGAGGTTTTTTTAATCTTCAGTGGAAACTCTGAGACTAATTTTCCATATAACCTCATGCCACTGTGCGTTAACTTCCTTCTTGAGTCTCGGTTGAAACCACAGGAAACGGGCAAAGCTTGAGCAACTGCCAACAGCCAATCAATGCAGACATGCAGTCAGTGCAGGCTGCTGATGGTCTGTGTGGATGATGAAATAAAGCAGCCGTACAGTGAAGGGAACAGATGACCTTTCATTTTATGCGGCCTCGACAGTTTTTGCTTGTAAATGTCAAGTTTTCCTTTAAGAAGCCACAAAGTTTCAGATGAATCCATCATATAATCACAGAGCACTGACTCGTGTCCTCGAGCAATGATGTTCTGCGGCTCGATTATCGCCTGTGACAATTAAGTGCTGGGAGGTGATTGCTGAGAAAACAGAGATGTGTAATACAGAGGTGCGAATTAGACCACACGAGGGGAGCTGTGGCTAGGAAAATAAGGGCACTGGTGTCGAGCGTAGGAGGCTCAATTTCATGGTGGCAGCTGGAGACGAAAGAACCAGAAGCCACAGTGTCTGCTGTGACTGAAGCTACATCTGCAGGGCAATGAATCACCCCGCCAGAATAAGAGGAACTTTGCGCTTCTTAAAAAGCACAAAGAAATGTTGAAACCAGAGCGTAAAAATGCTTAAAACTGAAGAATTGAGCTGAGCTTTACGTTTGGTGTGTTTGTGTGTGTGGTTTTTTTTTTAAGCTTCACCACAAAGTTTGCACCAACTTGAGCAGACATCCTGTGTCGAAATGATGTGCACACGGAGACAGCTGTAGGTAATGTTGTAATGAAAACATCAATTGTTTCAAGAATGTGACAAAGACCTCTTCATAATCACTTTACTTACCTTTAATACATCTAAAATTAAAGCACATTTACTTAAAACCTTCCTCGCCTTCCAAAATAAACTAAAAAACTCACCTTCTTCTTCTGCGTCTGCTCCTTCTCAGAGGCATTGGAAGGCCTTCGCCTCAACATCTTCTTCTTCAGTGGTCCTTTAGTTTTCCCTGGACAAAAAAGTAAACCGCTTTAATCAGAGAGTGTTTCTGTCGCTGAGCTGTCACTGCCGGAGTTGTCAGATAAAAAAACACAGCGGGACGTAGAAGCGCTGCACTCTGCTGCAGCCGAAAGAACTGCAGAAGCAGAGAGGAAGTCACGTGGACACACAGAAACTAAAAAGTCAAACCCTGTTTTTTTTAGAGCTCAAGTTCACACAGAGGAGGCCACTGGGTTTGTTGCACTTATTTCAGAGCCACAAACTCTCTGTGGCTTTCAACTAAACTGACATGAAACCGTCCTAGCAACACAGTTTTTGCAACAGATTATTCAGGTCATTTGTTATGTTTTGATCAAATGATTGAACTCTGGTAACTTAAATTGAACAATTCCTGTCGGAGAGAGCTGCAACTATTACCGATCAATCTACCACTTATCTTTTAAATTTACCAATTAGTTGTTAGACCAACAAATCATCAAAAACTTTGAATAGTAAGATTATCATTGCTATTGTTGACGTCTTTCAGCCACTTTATCAGGTAATCAAAAAAAATCTGCAATAAATCCTAAGACATTCAGTTTACGACATTTTAAAGTGGTAATCTCGAAGATCTCAGTTTAATTCTCTTTGGCGGCACCTGTGGCGATAAACGCCAATTGCAGGAGCACACTTCCATGATATCAAAACAGTGTCACATATGTGACGTCCACGGTTGGCTCCGGTTGTAACTCTTGATTTTCCTCACTTTCCTTTTTAGACTGTTTGCCTTCATCTGAGCGTCGAATTTGTTTCTTTTTTTTGGATTTTCACTTATTTTTGAAGTTGTATCTGTAGTCATCGATCTTTTCTTTGTTTGTTCAGCCATAGTAGATTACTGTTTACTCGCAACACTTGCAGAGAACGGAAAAGCAGCCGCTTTGTGTTAACTCATTCAGCGATTTAGTGACTTAAAGCTGCTGTGAGGAACTTTCAGTTTGTGTTGATGTTGGCGCCCCCTGTGGACAAAGTCGTATCTCTCATCTCTTTGCTGATTTTGTCCTGTGCATGCTTAAGTGGTGTTTTTTTAACCAAAAATCTGATCCTGCTTTCTTTAACAGTCATATGTATCACTCACTTTAAATGTTTGCCCTGGAACATGTAAACAAAGGCAGCGTGCAGTTAGTCGCTTCGTCTGACACCTACCCCCCCGTAGTGGTTTAAGGCATTCAAAATAACTATATAGAAATAAACAATCTTGTTGCTGATGGTCTGGTTTGCTTTTGTAGGTCATACAGAGCAATCAGAAATAATTTCAGACTGTTTCATAACCAGAGAAAAACTCCTCACGGGAGCTTTAACAGACATTTTATTTACGTGAAAATCTTTGAGATTATCACTTTAAGACTAGAAAAAAAGCTTGTCCCCACACTGGAGAGGCTAGGACCATCAATTGTTTGTATATTTAAAATTTGAAATTTGACATAAATAGGATTCATCAATAATCAAAACAGTTGCCGATTGTATGTGAACAGATTGAGACAGATCTGTGTGTGTGTCGTGTCCAGTGCAATCCATGTTGTGTGGTTTTTACACTTATGGTTTAGCTGCAGTTGGCAAATGAACTCTAATTTATCAACACAGCTGAAGTGTGGAAGTGAAAGAAATCTAAAGATGAAATAGTTAGGGCTTTGCAGCTGCAGCCGAGGCCGGCTGCAGCTACCAGAGGCCAAAACAGCATCACAAACTGGTGAGTATACAGGACATTTACACAAAAAAACTTCTCTGTGTGACAAACGAGATGCTAGACCAAACACGTGATGACACTGGAGACAATGAAGAGAGAAGAAACTTGAGTGAGTCACAGAAATGTGCGTGCCTTTAACTGCAGGCCAAGGCAACACATGCAGTGAGGGAAGTACAACATACAGTCAAGTTTAGCTTGTTATTTTGGTGGGGAAGAAAACCACATGATAACAAGAGGATGCCCTATTTTAGCTTCCTGTCACTCGACTGAAGAGTGGCAACAAACTCATCTGTCTGCTGATCTTAAAGGGACGAGAAAAAAAAGCGACACCTGAAACATAAATGGGTCAGTTAAGATCATTTAGAGGAGAAAACACTACATTATAAAAAAATCAATCAGCCTATGACTTCTACATAAAAAACTTGTATTTTTAGTTAACTGATCATATTTAAATTGTTGAAAATCTTCATCTTCAAGTGACATAGAACTACAGCTGCCATGTAAATTTAGTGGAGTAAAAAGCAGAATAATTCTCTACCATGTATTAGATTAGAAGTGTGAGATACCAGAAGATACACTGACACAGACACTGCGCTTCAGTACTTAAAGGTACCCAGTGGAGCATTTGTCCACTAGTAGCACTCTGGAGCAATGTTTTGATGAGTGGGGCCCTTGTTTGTTTATACTCATACATGCGCTTCCCAACTTAATTTATGCACTTTTTATAAGGAAACTTCAAGGGGCACCTTTCAGTGAACATACTTAAATCACTTTTTACCAAGGCTAGGGACACACTGATCACCAGAGATGACAACATGTAAAGATGTTGAAATTGAACAGTAACAACACAACTGGAGGCACAGCAACAGAGCCTTCTGTTCACAGGGAACAATGATCTCATACTTGCTGTTCCTCTTTTTCAGGTCCTCTTTACCACAGACTCGAATGCCAAAAGGATATGGATGAATATGCCTTTCTTGAAAGCAGTCCCACTTTTTCTGTTAAATGCATCTCCACGTGCTTTAAGTGATGCACGTGTTTGGCGAGAGTATGCAAATTCGGGGTGTGGCTTGATGGCAGCGCATTCACACCTTCTAAGAGGCTCTGTTGAATAGTCGACAGGCCACCAGCGGTTTGTGGGTATGAGCTCTTACATGTGGCAGAAGTTAAATACGAACATATCTTGTTTAATATAACAACCAGTTTGGGGAATGTATTTACTTACTGGCAAATTGAGCATAATGATCTATACCATTGTACATTAAATATAAAGCCTCCTCTAGCTGCCAGCTAACTTAAATGTCACCTCATTTAAAACTTCAGCTATATTGTCACTGCAAACCTTTTTAGTGTAATTTTGTTGCTTGCTGTCTTTTGATAGCTTTTCCCAAACATAGTGATAAAGGTAGCTTACAGCAATGGGTCACATATTTGTTTGAATTTGTTACAGGATTTCACACAGGATGGTATTCATGAGGTAAGATGTCATCATTCCTAAAATGCCATATTTATGGTTGAAATGTAAATTGTGGACACCAGTCTTTAGTTAGAGACCAAATAAGATTGTTTAAGTAAACTGTTGGTGGTGATCAGTGTCTCCTATATGTTAAAGACACTGGACATATTTAATGAGATTACATAAGGCTTATATTGATTGTAATTTTGAATTATCATGTTGTTTTTAATATCAGCTAACAAGACTTTCTTTAGGGCTATTAATTGATTGTACAGTATAATACAAGAAAATACACAATAACTAAGATAAAGTCTCAACTCATAGACCTTTACACTAACGTTTGTGCTAACACAGAAGAGTTGGGAGTTGAACTGGCAACTGTCCTAGGAATAAAAACAAGTCCGTTGCTAGTGTAGCTTTTAGCTAGCATAAGCCATGTGGGGCAAAAATAATACTAACGTTAGCCCAAACTTACCGCTCTTGGTGCTGCTGAAGTGTCGAACCGGAGCTGGAAGTTGTTGAATCTCCATCTGGAATCTTTGAGCCACAGATTTTGCACATTATGTCCGTGTTTTATGTCCCACAAGGACAAGGTTGTAATTAAAGGCATATCAGTTTGTCCTTCTGCTGGTGTACGTTACCAAGCGCACCTGTGCCTACTCCTGCTAACATAAGATGACGGGCTGTCAGACTAAATCAAAGATTCAGAGATTTCACCTGTCAGGAGAAACACCGTCAATTTACTGCGTTTGTTCAACAGACACTTTTGTACAGAAAATTACACGCACTTCGCGTCTTAGGGGCACTTTTGTCCAAATTTTACATCCACTGGGCGTCTTATGCGCACTTTTGTACAACAAAAAATTGTAGACCCACTGGAATTTAGGGACACGTTTGTCAACCCCAAATTTTACAGCAATTGGGTGTCATAGGGACCCAAAAATCTTACACACACGTGGCTCCTTGGGGAAACTTTTACAGTAACTGTACTTTTGTTGGCCCAACATTTTTACGACCATTGGGTGCCCAAGGTACACTTGTACTAATGGAATAATCTATCTATCTATCTATCTATCTATCTCAGCCAAGTCTTTTATGATTTTGTCAAGTTAAAATGTCAGCAGCCTCATGACTCCAGTCCACAGCATTGTTTCAAAGAGTTTTACTTTAATAAAATAGAAATTATATCAGCTGGTTATACAAATATCCAATTAAAAACCAAAAGGCTTAAACATTAAAAATCACACAAAAGATATTTCATAACTTTTTACACAATATCAGCCATTTTTCCTCATAATTTAATCATTAAATAATTGAACAAACACATCCTTTCATTTAAAAAAAGGCAAAATTGCAGTGCATCTCTCAACCTGGTATAGCTGCTCAACAGGGACTGCATAGGGGTAACATTAGTGTGCAATTGGGAGCACGAGAGATGAAGATCAGTTGACGTTGTGGAGATAAGTGACGGCCAAAGCAATGAGAGTCAGTGAGGAGGAGCAGACAGAGGCAGAAGATCCAGATGCGGAGAAGGGCTCTGTGTTTTTCAGCATCCAGTCCTTTTCCTCCTGTAGTTTCTGTTTGTCCAGCTCAGGACCCAACAGCCTCCGGATTGTCTCGTAGTAATTATTCAGCCAAAGAAGCTGGGGGGAGAAAAGACCACTTTTTAAAAAATTGAGGCAGCTGGTATAAAAAAAGATTCCAGATAAACTGTATGAATATTTATTTTAAACAAGGCGTAAAAGGAGAAAAACATGGAACTATGTGATCATATTTTATCCTCCTGGTCTAACATCAAACACGGTGTTCCTCAGGGATTAATCCTTGGGCCCCTTTTGTTGCCCAATAGTGATCATTTCTCAGAATTTTTTTTCTTTTAGGATAAAGGGAAACAAAAGAAGATGGTTTCACACATGGTTTTGTTTTCTCAAAAACTGTTTTGATCTCTGAACCACAGATACGCTTTGACCTAAAGTGTAAAAGGGGATTTTAAGAGGAAGCCAGCACTTGCAAGAAAAGACATGGTCGATGTCGAACTCTTATACCCGAGGGTGTTTACATATTTTAACAGGAAACTATATCTCCGGGGAAATTTACATATAGCTTTCTACTTGATATTTATTAAATAATTTAATTTAGCACCTTCCTTTGCAAAGAATATGGTGAATTTATAGTAACTTCTTAATGTAAACAGGATTTCCAGAAGAAGATTGTAATGCAGTCAAATACAATTTATTACCTGTTGTGAGCTGAGGAGAGAGGTGTCAACCAGCTTCCTGTCATATGGGACCAGCGACACGGTGTCAAAGGTCAGGTAGTTGTGACCATACTGAAGGAGGGAGAAGCACATTCACGGAGAAATGACCTTGACATTGTTTATATCACATTTAAAGCAGGAAATCATTGATGTGACTCTAGTTCCTCCATAAAGCTCTATGTTAGGCTCTCTGTATTTACCTTTGTTTGAACAGGTACAATCACAGCAACGTCTTCAATCCGGATCCCAAAGTCATTCTCCTTGTAGTACCCAGGTTCTGAAAGAAAATCATTATCAGTTTGGTGGTTTTTAGACACAGAATGCAACTTTCCTTTGATATACTTAAAATAAAATATAGTTTTCAAGATGAAAATGCAAAAACATCTTACCTATAGACGTGAACATGCCTGATCTGAAAGGAATGTTGTTGCCCTGAAAGCCAACTGGCCCTGAAGAAATATCACAACATTGAAATACAGATTATGCCAGAGAAAGTTAAAACAAACACATGTTGTTTGTTTACCTTCATTTAATACTATACATCTACTGTTAGCTGTCTTATTTAACTTACAAACAAAACCTTTTTGGATATAGTTTGTGTGATTAATATGACTGATTTTTGTGATTTCTTCAGGCACTCATACAAATACAGTTTTAGCAGTTAAAATCCATTGTGCAGAAAGTAGCATTTTGATTATCAGTTGAATTATGTTGATGATCAGTTGATCACTGAAGCCTTTTTAAAGCCTTGTAGCTTCTCCAGTTAGAGATTTTTCCACTTCTATCTGTTTAAGATCTTTGTAAAGTTAATTTCTTTGTTATTTTAAATGTTTATCTGACAAATCAAATGTAAAGATTTAATTCTGAAAAATTGTGATGAAGAGTTTTTGCTATTTTCTGACATTTTATAGGCTAAATGCGCTCATTGAATACAATGCATTTTATAAACTGGCAATCACTTTTGCTCCATTCATCCATTATCTACTGCTTATCGCGGGGGGCTGGAGCCTATCCCAGCTGTCATTGGGTGGGAGGCGGGGTACACCCTGGACTGATTGCCAGTTGTTGTCAAAGAGACAGACAACCTTTTACACACACATTCACATCTATGAGTAAATAGAGTCATCAATGAACCTAACAAGCATGTCTTTGGACTGTGAGAGGAAACACAAGTACCTGGAGGGAACCAACGCACGCACAAGGAGAACATGCAAACTCCACACAAAAAAGCTCACTTTGTCTGAACCAGGATTCAAACTAGGAACCTCCTCGCTGTGAGGCTGTTAAGAGCGCTAACCACTGCATGCTTTAAAATGTATTTTTAGTGGGTGATGAAGACTTAGTGTACTGATGATGAGTTTCATTCTGTGCTGTGAACTCTGAAAATAAAAATGGAAACATACACTCATGAACTCCAAAGTAGTTTCCAACACCGTGACCCGTGCCGTGGCCATAGTTCAGTCCCACCTCCCACAATGCTCGACGGCCCAGCATCTCCATGTTTACACCTGTTGATAAACAAAAGCCACACAGAGAGCTTAAATCAAACATTCTGCTACAGACAAATTATTTTTATTCATCCAATCATAAAGGCTCAAACTTGGCAAGTGGAGAAACAGGGCTCTCTAGTGGTGAAAAAAAACTTATTTTAAACATGCATGTGTGTTTTTCATTCTCACCTCTTGTTCCTGAGGGGAAGATAGTTCGAGATATCTCAATGTTTCCCATTAGCACTCGAGTGAAGGCCTCCTGTGAAGCAAGACATGTTGTTAATCTGTATTTCTAAGCAAGATTGAGGTTTATTTGGGGATTAAATGCTTTGTGAAAGAACATCACTGCAATGGTTTTTACAGCCCCCCCCCAAAAAGAGGGAACTAATATTTACTTTTTTTTTTTTTTTTTTTACCAAAAAAGTAAATATTCTATAATCATAATAAAGAAAATGTACCACAATGTTGTGTTTTGACAGAGAAAATTTAAATATCCCTTCAAACACTTCACTGTAATGTCTAAAGTGTTACCTTTTGCATTGCTGTTGGGGTTCCCCAGTGAACTGTCCGTGTGATGTCAGTGGTCCCATCTCTGATTGTAGTGAGAGACAGGGTGACTCATTTCAAATGCCAGAGATGTGATGTGAAACCAGAGAGTTTCTAAATGAAGTGTGTTTTTACTCACAGATACTGGCCACCAGAATCTACAAGGAACATCTCATCAACTGTCAACCTCCGGCTCGTATTTTGTGTAGGGCTGCAACACAGAAAAACAGGAAGTAACTGAAGTACTGCAGTTGTTTTAAAGTTGTAGCCCATTAGCTTTAGGAAATTTACATCACTGCTGACAGTTTTTAATGCTCACCTTAAAGCTAGAGTGCATAAATGAACATCTGTTACATTCATGCCCTTGCTAAATAAAAGGAAAAGTGAAGTAGAAGGCTACAACGGCCAGGAGTTTGGCTGAGACTGTGGTGGAAAAACTTAACTTAACAAAAATAAACTCAGCATTCAGAGGAAGAATTACAGTCAGAAAAAGAAGAACAAGGGTAAGTAAAAAGACAGAGCAGCCTGAGACTTTGTGGGGCAATAGGTGTGTTATTCATAACCATTTGTGTTTATGTAATTACGCTAACTGCCAGTAGAGGGAGGCAAAAGCTTCTTGTTTACAAGGTGGCTTTTGTTTCTCGTGTATTCAAGTATTTTGGATGCACACTTTGGAATGTGTTAGATATCTCCAGTGATGAGTTCATAAGATTTGAGTGGTGGAAAAGAAACTTGGCTCATTGCAATTACATGGTCAGCATCTTAACTCTTTTTCCTTTATGCTTCCCTCTCTGTGGGACTCAACTGCAGGTCCATTTATTCCTGGTGAAGATATAAATTAAAACAACAGATAATAGATGTAATAGATGTTAATAGAGCTACAACAGACCTTGGATGCATAAAAATAAAAACTTGTCAGAGGGATAAATTCATTGTTGTTTTTGTCGTTTCAGGAGAATCAGTTAACAATAAGGGAAAAAGATTTATCCCCAGCAGTGTCCATGTTCTTGTCTATTGTTTGTGAGCATTAAAGCAAAAAAATGGTCGGCAGTTGACTCTCAAATCTTGGATATCCGAGCTTCCCTGAACATACCGGCAAGGAAAAGAAACAAAATCTGTTTAAAGCAACATTATGCAAATGTTTCATGATATAATAACAGCTTCCAAATCAAATTGTTATTTTAACCTCTTGCATTAACCGCTCTGCTCCCCGAACGCCTGCTCCCAACTCAGGTTGGGCGGGTACAATCTCTTTGAAGTAGTTATGAATAGGCTTCCTGGCACAAAGTAAACTCCTCCTGTTACTGATTTTAGCTCAGTATTCCCAGAACTGACATCACGGCAGGGGCTAAGAGACCAAAGAGGACAGTGATGGCGGAAGTTAGGAAGAGAATTAGAGAGAGTGACCGAGCAAAAGGCCTGAAGAGAGAAAATCTCAGAGTGGACTGTGGTTGGAAGCAAGAGATAGAGTTTCACTCTGAAACAGTAGAGGTGCAAATTCATGCATAACGTTACATTAAAAGTTACCCCACAGTTCCACATGAATGATTGGAAAAAACAAACAAAACACAGCTTTGGTCCTTTACGAATGTCGTGTGCTCACGACACAAAGATAAAGAAGAGATGGTAGTAAAAAGTAGTTGACTTAAAGAGAGGACGAGGAAGAACATAAATAAATCGTACCTGTAATGGGCGAGGGCAGCATTGGGTCCGCTTGCAGAGATCGTCTCAAAGCTCGGGCCTCTGCTGTCCTTCTGTTTGCTGCAATGACGTTTAAATCAGCTGTAAGAGCCAACTATGAAGTGGGTGTAATTATAACTAGACTAACTTCTTTCAACATTAATAAACATTTCTGAGTTTGACCTTCAGTGTCTTCATGCCTCGATGCATATATATTGCCTTTTTATATATTTTCTAGCCTCTAGAGAAGTCATATTGTAGCTTGTTTATGAAGTAGCAAGGACTTCCTGTTCAGCAAATAAAGTATCTCATTTCTCTTGCATGTCCTCTCACCTGCGACACTTGTTGACGTAATCTGCAGCGGTCAGCTCCGTCTCCTTCCCCTGTGGCACCGCCTTCTCCAGCCACATCAGCAGCTGGATGACCGCGACTGCATCCCTCACCTGCACAGAGCGACAACGACACACTGACCAGGAGAGTCTCAGCATCAACAATGAAAACTATTCATCAATGTCCCACCAGCCTGAAAGTGAGGACTGATGAATGAATTCCTGGGATGATAATGGTCTCACATTTGAAGTGCATGTCTTGTCTTGATAATTCAGCTTTCTAAATAACAAAAAATTGTGTGTGTGCATGTCTGTGTGCAGGTGACATACGTGAGCGTCCCTTAAGATCCGCTGCTCTGTGTCATCTTTCACTGCTTTAGTCGTCAGCACAGGAGAGTAGGAGCTTGTCAGTAGTTTCTCCTACATGATGGAAAAACCCCCAGAAATAGTTAATACAAAAATATATCATTTAATACCATTTATTATACCAAGAAGCATTGCCCTCCTTTTCCTCTGACAAACAGCAAGGAAGTTTCTTTCTGTGCATTTAATTCAAACACTATGAAAAGCTTTTTCATATTTAGATTCACTATATACAACAGTTAGTTCTGACCAAGTAATCTGATTGGACAAGAGGCATTCAATGAGTGCTGATATAGAGAACAACATCACTGGGACTTTTCACTCTGTGTATCACTCCGCCTCAGCCAGGTGTTCTGAATACTCTTAATTAGCATTACAGCAGACTGTGTATGTCTACATTAATCAGGCTGGTACCTCTGAATCACACAGCAGACTCTTATTTCACTGGTTGATGATCAATTAAAACAAACAGATAAATGTACATGATGAAAAGCAGCTGATCTGTGGTAACCTGTAGACACAGAGTGCAGGAGAATGTTTGGGTTGCTAGGCAACAAAAGTCCAGTTGTAGAGCTAGTTGCAAAAACAATCTGTTGTTGATTATTATTGTTAACTACTGTTTGCCGCTTGTGAAACTGTTGTAAAGAAGCAATATCACACAAGAGGTCGAGATGTTGTACTGAATATCAGAACGCCTGTGATTAGCTGTCATCAAAAACATCTTTACAGTAAAGGAATTTTGATTGACATTTGTATTTTTCATTTTGTCCTTAAAGATGCTTAAAAGTCTAAGTTGTGCAACATGAGCGGCCACTTTCACCTTTAAAAAAGTTCTTTGATCCATTGTTTATTTAAAGATACTGATTAGTGCAGCAGTAAAAACTTGGATTACATCCACAACACGCATCAAAAGCAGCCAACAATTTATGACTCACTACTGTTAATACAGCAACATCAAAGCAATACAAACCCATTATTATACTGTTTATAGGCTACCCCCCATTATATTGCATTTCATGTAAATAAAAGTCTGTTAAGTCCCTATCGATCGCCGAATGAGGTAACACAATGGTGATTGAGTCTATGGCCCACTGATGAAAGCCTTTGCATTTGCAGTATTACGGACTGGGTGTCCACGTTAGTGACGCGTTTTCCATCACCCAGCAGTGGTTGGTCTGCCAGAGCGGGTAGGCGGAGCTAAGCGGATGCATTTCCGGTTTCTGTAAATGTTGTGAGTAAACAGTAATCTACTATGGCTGAACAAACAAAGAAAATATCGATGACTACAGATACAACTTCAAAAAAAATCCAAAGAAAAAGAAACAAATGGGACGCTGTGACAAAGGGAGCCAGCCGTAGACTGGTTAAATTGGGAAATGTCCTCCCACAATACTGTAAATTGCCATTTAATTAGGGGGCAACCCAGAGAACAAAACTGAAATCTTTGAGATTGTCAGCTAAAGATACAGATAATAGAAATTGGGGCCAAATTATGCACTACTTTTAATATCACAGTCATCTGCGTACCTCTGGTGTAATGAGCTCATAAAGTGCGTAGTTTGTGTACTCAGTGCCGATCCAAACTTTAACACCGGCTTGGGAAACGTACTCCTTCAGAATATCTCGGACAGTGTCGTAGCTTTTTAGCTTCACACAGAGGGAGCCTTCACATGAGGCGTTCAGGTACTGCTTCAGTTCCTCTGACACTCTGTCAGTGTGAAGAAAGAGCCTGGGAGATGACATAGAAGGGAAAGAACAAGAAATGTGGTTTATATAAGACTGATTGTATCCATCCTTATATTCCAGTATATGTGACGGGAAGGGACAAAAGAACGAACATTTGAAAAGAATCTTATGTAATCAAACATGTAATCCCGGAAAAACGGACTCACCAAATTTTATCCATCGTGAGCAGTGTGTAGGAGTAGAAGAAGGGGTTGTATGGGATGTCGTTGCCGCGCAGATTAAACAGCCCTACAAATGAAAACACACACAACCCCCATTTGTTAGCAGCAGCAGCAGCAGCTTGTTCATCTTTAGCTGTGTGTACCTGAGCCAAGAATTACTGTGCGCATGTTATGTTTGTGTCTGACGTACGTGACTTGTTTTGTGTCACTGTCATTAAAAAGGACTCGATAATTCTGAAATCAGAAGTCAGGAGACGTCTGCAGCTCAGGAGCGCTCTGGTTGCAAGACAGATGCTTTTGAATAATTCATTGATAATTAGCAAAGTGCTAAACTGAAAATACAGGAAATCAAATCAGCTGAAAAATATAAACACAATTGGTAATAAAGGATGCCAAGTGTTTTGTTTTTATTTTTTTGTTTGTATTTGATCAAAGTACCCATTCAAAAAGCAGAATCTGTCCTCAATATGTCAATATCTTTGTCTTGCATTGTTGTGATTTCTGTAAGCCCGGTCATAATCCTTCACATCAGACTGAAACTCCTCTTCAGGCTCGATCTATCCTTAAAGCTCTGGTTTTTGTGTTACATGGTTCAGATTCTTCTTTCCATTACTGGTGATAATTTAAATGAAGTTTTTATAACATAGGTTCAGCAACAGGACCACGCCGCCCTCACTAATTCCATCACCTGTGTCTTGTTAGCTCTCACACCTGTGCCTCCCTAATGCAACTACCTGTGCAAACACAAATTAGCCTGCCTAACCCGTTCTCTCCTGTTTGTCCCAGTTCTCAAAAACCATCCCCTCCAAACCTCTTTCCTCTCTTCTCTCCTGTATCAACACAGGATCAAGGATGTCTTTATTATCCCCGAGGGGCAACTTGCTTTACAGCCAGCAGTACCACACAACAATCAACAAGAAGAGGTTAAATTAAGAACATCAGTGGTTACAAAAAGGCAATGCCAATAAATTAATAAATAAACAAACATCACTTTGAGCTATCTAAAAGGCTGATGGCGGTTGGGAGAAAAAACGGCGGCCAGAAGGAAGCAGCAAGAACATATTAAAAAGAGGATGGTCGGGATCGTTCAGGATTGACTGGGCTTTTTTAAGAGGCCTGAGTTTGAACACCTCAGTCAGGTCGTTCAACGTGGCACCTGCAATCCCCCAGGAATCACTGGGGGATGCCGGATCAGAAAGGGTGTCGTGACTTGCCCCCACCCTGAGTCTCGACCCCTGGGTTTCTGCACCAGCTAACTCGACCCACCTTACTTAGACCCCCTCTCATCACACCCACCCTCAACTTTTTAGCACAGTGGTTCTCAAATTGGGGTCCGCGAAATAATTATAATAAATGTGTAAAAAATTATAAAATTGTGCTGTATCGTTAAAAACTGCATGTCTTCAGATGAGGACCATTTGCGCCCATGAAACAAGCATATTGTGTCCATTACTTCCACCCATGTTAGCTTTGGATCAATAGAAACTGATGTGATTGTGACACATCAAGTGAATCTTTCATGAATCACTCAACTCACTCAGGTCGCAGCGAACTGTTCCCACGGCTGTTAAACTGCTTTTAAGATCAATTACTTGAAAAGTATAAATGCTGTCAAGTTAAGTCCACCAGCAAGTTGAATAAAATGAGCCTCAGTTTTAAAGTATATAAGTGGTATTAACATGACTCAGTTTTTCTCTTTATCTCTAAGAAACAGGTCCGAAGTATTCAGGTTGATAAGTTTTACAATACAAATAGTTCCAATGGCATCTAAGAGTGCAAATGGTAATAAGCATATGCTTAATCGGTGTTACGATTGTGAGGGGGTCCTTAAAAATATTCTCCCCTGTAAGGGTCCCTGGCCCCAAAACGTTTGAGAACCCCTGCTCTGGCATATTCCAGATAAACTACTTTTATACTGTACAGTGGCATGGTCTGGTTAGTGACACCTTTCTTAATGTAATATAATGTGGTTTTTGTCACTCATTCTGTACATGCACCTTTTTCAAGGCAATATAATGTGTTACATGTTTTGCAATGATTTAAATAACAGGATGTAGTTGTGAAATGTAAGTTCCTTTTAAAACGTAACATAAATCATCATGACTGGAAATCTGTTCCTGAGACACAAACTGGAATGAAGTCATTCACATTTTTTAGAGTAACTGTGATTCATTTTATGAAGTTCTTACTAACAGCATGTTCAGTTAATTAAGCAGAGGTTTGGTATCTATCTTTCTAAATGAGCAATGTTATTATTATTTTTTTTTTAAATGTCTCAACAGCTTGAAGCACAAAGTGTGGGTTACTTACAGGCTGTTTCATCCAGCGCTGAGAGCAGAAGAGCTGTCGGTTCGTATGGATTGTCCCTCATCTGTCTCCGTATATCCTCCACTTTGACCTGCCAGGACCTTTCTGCAAACACAGTTTATGGTTTTATTTTCATCCACATGACAAAACAACACTTGTTGCTCAATTGTGTTGGACATAGAGTTGAACTGCTTCTTCAGTATGAATTTTTGGCCAATAGGGGGCAGCAAAAACAAGCTGAAAACAACCATTCACATAATAGCTTGTTATAAAGTTGATATGGGGAACCTATTGTCGCTGAGGAGACTTGGTGCAAAGTTATCATTCCTTTTTGGATTCCTGTTTGTGTCCACCTGATGAATATATCCTTCCTTTTGGTTTTGGTTTGATCTCAATAATATGAGGAAACTATTCAGCCTTTAAGCGTCTGTACATGTGATGCGTTACATGAAGCGCAGACTTCAGTGCTTTTACAGTAACTTTGTGCTTTTCTTTTGCTTTCTTGTCAGATGTAAGAGCAAGAAAATAATCTATAAAAGACTTAAAACACTGTGTGAGATGCCTTTTTCCAGATTGTACTCAAATTTATAGACACACAAACACACACACACACACACAGACCATTAGGATTATGTGTGCACCATTAGTTCCATTTGTCTATTCTCCAGCCATAAAGACTAATAAGGCTCATGACCGTCGAGACAACTTCCTCTTAAGGAGACTTTTCCACTCACTTAAACTTGGTATTTGATCTGCAAGCAAGCCATAAAAACATGAACAGGCTGTTTATGGCTGTGTTTGTGGAGCCGCTTATCGCTGTGTGTTTGCTGGTATTTATCAGCACATCGATAAAGAGTTAAAGGGCACCACACAGGTGGACCAGCAGACTGTAGTGTGTGTGTACAAACAGTACACATGTAAGGAGACATACGTATCACTCTGTCGGGCAGGCGGGTGAGGTTGTCAGGCGGGATGGGCGGCCTGTTCGTCCACACTCCGTCGACCAGGTTAGCGGGGATGGACCTGAGGCTGCGATTGCTCGACTCCAGGTTCATGTTGTAGTTCTCCTGCGTTTCTAATGGAGGAAATTATGGATGATTACACACACTGAAGCAAATCAATCCCAAGTCAACAGTCTGTGCGGCGTCTGCAGGCTCCATCAATAATTTTTCCATCCACTCGGGCGAGAGCTTTATTGACGTTAACCTGGACTGACAGGAGGGAGGAGGAGTGGAGACTTACGGAGGGAGAAGAGGAAGGGGTCAAAGCCGATCTCGCCGCCTGGTGGAACCTCGGAGATGAGCCACTCTGCTATGCTGATGATGGACACTGGAGAACATCACACATGACAGACTGTTGTTAAGTTACTATTGACTTTAGAGGATGTGACAGAATAAATTCAGTCAGCCGAACTCTGGGTAATATTTATTAAAAAACAACACAAAAATATTTAAAGAATGAGGGTCCGAAGATTTAAAAACATGTCAGTTCCACTTAAATATAATCAAATCTGTTCTATCAAGTGTAATTATGTTTAGAGGGAACTCCTTTTTGAGCAAACTCTTTGAACAAACACAGCAGTGCAATAAGTGTCTACTTATACTGTCACAGGTCAATAAAGTACAAAGACTGAAACGTTTACAGTTACAGGCAGTTGAAGGTCACTGCTGAGACTCTTTTAATAAGTGAGCCATGTCACAAGTGAATGTTTAGTATTAAAAAGAACCTTAAAAAGAAGACAAGTGTATGTGTCAAGATTTTTGTTTGTTGTCCGACTTGAGAGTGAGAGATAAAAATAAACTTTTTGGGATTACCTCTTAAGATATTCGAACATTGAGCTTTTTTATACAAACAATTTCATCTTAATTTAATCTGTCTAATTATTTTATGTTCAAACCTTATTTCTCTGTTTGTTTTTGTGTTACATGGTTCAGGTTTTTCTTTCCATTACTGGTGATAATTTAAATGAAGTTTTTATAACATAGCTTCAGCAACAGGACCATGCCTCCCTCCCTCACTAATTCCATCACCCGTGTCTTGTTAGCTCTCACACCTGTGCCTCCCTAATGCAACTGCCTGTGCAAACACAAATTAGCCTGCCTAACCCGTTCTCTCCTGTTTGCCCCAGTTCTCAAAAACCATCCCCTCCAAACCGCTTTCCTCTCTTCTCTCCTGTATCAACACAGGATCAAGGATCAAGGATCAAGGATGTCTTTATTATCCCCGAGTGGCAACTTCCTTTACAGCCAGCAGTACCACGCAACAATCAACAAGAAGCTGCATCACCGTCTGATGTCACAAACACGCCGGAGACAGGGTTAGTAAACAGTGAAGATGTTACGGTGGTTAGGTATCTATTCCTCATTCAGTCTGTGTATCAAACTCGACGCCGACAATTTAGGAATGATGTTCGAGCGCCGCTCGGACGGAGACAGGCGGAATTTGTAGCTGAGATGACGTCGCAGAAATTACCGACGGAGCATAGCATCGCGCCGGAAAGGGGGTGGAGATTAGCGTGTCAACTCGGGTTTTGTGCTCCCATCAATGCTGATCGGAGCCGAGGCGATAAATACCCGCGTCTACTGCAGAGTCATTTGACCCATTAAGCAAAAAAGCCGGGTGTTTGCGGGTTTTTTGACCAGTGGGAAAGAGGCTTTATAGAGCAGTGGTAGTACAGTATGAGATATACTTTATATATAGAGAAGGCTAAAGTTGTGTCAGACCTGTTAATGTAACAAACATCCAAAGACTTTAAGAAACAAGGTACGTTACGAATTCATAAAAAGAAAACAACACTGTAGCCATCCATCCACCAGTCAGTCACAGGGCTGACACACAGAGACAGACAACCTTTCACGCTCACATTCACACCTACAGGCAATTTAGAGTTTTCAATGAACCTAATGAGCACGTCTTTGGACTGTGGGAGGAAGCTGGAGTAGCTTTGTTCTCCTGTTTTCTGTGATTTGCTGATGTTACTGGCTTTGTATGTAAATGTGCCATGTCAATGTCATGTTTTAAATTCTCCCTGGGGATGAGATGGACTGAGACTGATATGAACTTGAGGTAATCCCTACTCGAAGATCCTGCTGGGGTTTCATTCGCAGACTCTCCTCCTGCTCTGTGACCAATAACAGAAAGAGGATGAGCTGTATTGTATCACCCATGGCGACTTGTCTGTTCAGTTCTACAATTTTTGTTGTAATAATGCAAAAGACCAAAAGCACGGATGTGTTAGTCCTTCTCTTAATATTTTAACCTGCTTCCCTGTCTGCAGCACAAGGCCTCAAGCACATATTATCCCACTGAGGACTCAGATCTGTCTTTAATAACTGGTCCATTATATATATTTTATCATCTTTAAACTGGCTGAATAATGTCCTTAAACAGCCAAGCCCTTTAGGAGTAAATAGTATAGGTGGGTCTGTCCAGGGACTGTTGTTGCATGTCAACGTATTCATCAGGTTTTAGAGACAGAAGTATGTTATGTTGTGACGACGCCATGTTTCTGAATGTGCTTTTATTTGTCTGTATTCACAGTATGTTTCTTAATACCGTATAACTGTGGTATTGCTAAATTGAGCTTCCTTTGTTAGAGGACAAATCCTTGACTGACAATAAAAGCTGTTGTGTTTTTTAATGTTGTGCTTTATAAATGTGTGAGCACCAGCTTTCAGGGTGTTATTAGCATCAGTCAAACACTGGTTAAAAAATATGTTAGAAGCTCAATTTCATGAATTACTTAGAAGACTTAAAAATTAATTGAACACCCCGTCAGCCTTGTTTTAAGTGTTCAAAGTGTCAGGACAAAACATGCAGTGTTTTTAGTTATTTTTATCATGTAAATCCTGTGATTGTGTGTGCAGCATGTCAGGGTATTTTTACCTGACACCATCAAAACCACAAATATGCGATGGGCATCCGTTTGTCCTGTGTTGTCATAACAAGTAAACACAACGTTATCCCCCCACCCTCCCTTTACCGTCTTTTTCCAGCTCCCAGTTGCAGTCCAGCTGTCTCTCAGCTTGAACCCAGTAGCGGCTGTCTGTCCACAGAGCGGCCTTGGTCGGAGTAACTATGGCAGTTCCTGGGGAGTGGCAGGAGAGCAGCTGGGTTAAGGAGAGGGTGAATTACAGAGAGAATGTAAATGTCAGAGTTGACTCAGAACAATGCATGAAGGGCCGGATAACCTTAAAGAAATGTGTGCATATGGAGAGACACAGAGGTGGATATACACGCATCACTCCACTGTTGCACCCTCATTTAATAGTTGATCCCTGAATCTATATTTTGCATGATTGAATGACTTTTTTCTATTAAGTTTGGCACAAGTGTAGTTTGGATTGAACAGCACTTTACTGAAATGTCATCTGTCTTGTTCTCCTTTCATCCGTGCAACAGCTGGTTGCAGAAATATGCACGATCATTAACTCCACTGAGGTTATAGGCATGCAAAAAGACATCATGATTTAATGGTGAAGTCACTGAGCGATGGAGAACGCTTATGAATGAGAGGATTCAGCGATGCAGAGAGTGGAAAGCGATGAACCTAAGAGAGCGATGAGGAGATGGCTGTATTGTGAGGATGTGGGTTGAAAGTAGAGATGACCGCAGACGTGGGGAGTTGAGTCACGGGGAGGAGGAGCAAGAGCGGGAGGAGGAGCAGGAGGGGGATGAAGGAGATGAGGAGGAAGAATAGGATTGTACCTGCGGAGCCTGTAAAGCCGGTCATGAAGGCCATCCTGGCATCACGTGGTGCGATATACTCGCTCTGACAGAGAAAAAGATGGGGTTAGGATCCCTTTCTCGCTCTGACACACACACGCACACACACGCACACAGATTTAAACCCAGATGTATGAAGTATGACGGACAGCACGTGTACCAGGTGAGCATCGGTGCCGGGGATAATGTAGGCAGAAATATTCAGGGGACGCATCCGCTCTCGTAACTCCTGCAGCTGGAGAGTGGTATTTACTGCTGTGCTGGGGAGGTACTGCACACACACACGCACACACGCACACACACACACACACACACACACACACACAAAGGGAGAGAGGAAGAGATAAAGAGAGCGTTAAAAGTCTTGAGATTTAATTAAAACCAGAAGAACTGCTGATTCATCCCTTTCTGTATCTCCCTGTGTAATCATTAACCGCGGTGCATGTGCAGTAATCATTAACTGTAACTGTATATAGCTCATGCAACATGTTTAAATATCCAAAAATACAGTGCTACATCTGTGAGGTCCATTTTAATGACTTCATTTTTAAAACATTCAAAAATAAACCTGTCAATAAGTGTAAAAATCACTCTCATTCACGCGTTTCTTCTCACCGGTGGGGACAGAGAGCAGTTCCTCTCAGTCCGCTCGAATGAAACAGCAGCGACGGTGTGTCCTGAAACGAGAAGTACACTGTGACAAGGAGACCTTGGAAAGTAACACTCGAGCTGAGCTATGTAAGCACATTTTCAGACCGCAAAAGTGACACTCTTTTGTTGGTGACTTATCGTGCGACTCGGTGTCAGGATTTATAAGGACAGAAACTCACAGTAAAAGACACCAGACACACACAGAGACCAAACAAGGCAGCTGTGCTAAAAAATGTATCATTGCATTAATCAAAACATGTTCAACAAGAGGAATAAAATCAGTAAAGACAGTGCCCATGCTCAGACAAGGTCTGTTAAACCTGAAAAAGGAAGTGCCTGAGACAGAGCTGTTATCTCCTTTAGGTCTAAATTTATGCAAAGAAATCCTGATGAGTAACTCAAACACGCACGGAAAGAGCAGATGGCAATTTCTCATGCCGCCTTTTCAAGCTTTGAGTGATTTAAAAACGAGAAGCAATCAAACTGAGTGCATCTACTGTTACATATCATCTGTTTTCACATTTTGCAACACTTCCCAGCTGCTGCCATCATCGTAAACAAACACAAGTGTTGATCATAATCACATAATCTCAATTAAAGATTAAAGACAGAGACTTGACACTCACTGGACACATGAGCATGTAGGATAAAGAGGAACTTCTCACCTGTTAGTGCCGCCAGAAACAGAGCCAACAGCCAGACACGGGACGGCATCTTGGCTCGACAAGATCCAAACACAGAGTGGTTACAAATCAGGTGCTCCGACGTGTGTGCGCGGCATATGTGAGACGGTGTGTGTGGGTGCCTTGTGAGGAATTGCGTGTGGGTGTCTGGTCGTAAATGCATGACTGTCCTCTCTCTCTCTCTCTCTCTCTCTGTTGCTCTCTCTCCTCCTCCTTTGCCACTGCTCACTATCTCCTCTCCCTGCGGACCTTTGATAGGAATCATGTGCAGTGGCTTTAGAGTGGAAGTTTTGCTTCTCAGAAACATTTATTTACTTCTTGACCTAAAACACAATGTGCCAAGCCACAATGGCCTCCCACTTGATTCTTTTCCCCCCTTCCTGTGCATCTCACTGAGTTGTGTTTTAAATATCATGATGCAACACAATTTTATTTTAACTATTTGCAATAAGACGAGAGATGCCAGCCGTGCATTTAACACAGCAGAATTGTGCTAAACCGTAAAGATAGATCTGTTTAAATACAGTGAATTTATGGATGTAGATTTTAATACTATTGAGATTTTTGCACATGAATGCATCCTTGGTATCTGTGTCTTGAGAGCAACAAATTGGAGTCTTTGCAATCCTGCAAAAATCTCCATAAAAAAAGGTTTCTGCCTTCAGTATTTTTAAATCCTTGTATTAAAGCCAAATGAATAATCCCACAAAGCTAAAAGAAGGCGGAGGAAAGAGGAGGAAGAGAGTGTACAACCAGGAGATTCATCACAGCAGTGGTGTATTAATAATTATTGGGTTCTAGTAAGTATGGAAGCTACACAGTGAAAAATCCCGTGTTTAAAATCTGTAAGCCGTTGAAACCTATTTATTAAAGTCGAGCTGAAGCGGCATTTCGAGAGTATCTAGCTTCCGTATCGTGACGTATTTCCCAGTGAAACAGGACGTGCACGCGGGATATATCATTGGAGGGATTTGATTTGATCGTTGAGAAGTGGGCGTAGACAGACGTTCTCCACAGCGCAGTAGCTAGCTAACTGACCGAGAGTTCTTGGTGCTCTGCGGCTAAATGTTGCAGATTGATTGGTTGAAATTGGTTGGTTCTAGCCTACGTAAGCACACAGGATATTTTCTTTTTATAGGAAGAAAAAATGATCGGATTTTGATATTAGAATACGAAGAAATTGATTTTCTGTATTTTTTTTGGCCTATATTGTCAAATAGATGCACAATATTACCGGGGATGAGATCTAAAAGGATTAAAATTACATTTTTAATTTCACCTCGACTTTAAGAGCTCAGTCTAGCTTATATTTAAGAAATCCTCAGAGCATAACAACACAAAAGATGGACTCTTTCATCTTCAGCTAGTCTGGCTCTGCCTCTGACGCTCACTGCTGAACACCTGTACATAAAAGTGTTAAAGCAGCATTGTTTTACAGTTGTTGCAGGACTATTTCTTGGCTGTGTGCAGACTTCTTGAGAACTAATTATGAAAAGCTTCTAGAGAAACCAGGAAGTCACTTAGCTTGGCCAAGAAAAAGATCTACTGATAGAGCAGAGCCATGCTAGCTATTCCATCGTGTTTCCAGTCTTTATGCTAAGCTAAGCTAAGCAGCTGCTGGCTGCTGCTTCATTTCTCTAGGGTTCAGAGTACAGGTCTCTCACTCGGGGTCAAAAAGTCAGAGTGCTCTGTAACGACTGCTTTATTAATCCAGGGCACAGCATACAGCGTTGCAATCACCTGGTGAATACATTTTTAGAAGGTGACACCTCTCTGGTGCTCTGGGATCCCCCTGCTTTGATCATGACTTCAAAACCTGGCAGACCTTCAGACTACAGTGCTGGAGTGTATGTAATAAGACATGAGTTATATAGATCACAGAGCTGTCTTCTTTCATTAGGACTACACTGCAGTGCATCTTGGTAAGCTATAAGGGGCCTTAATATCTATGAACATGAAAGGAAATTGTAACGCTGGGTAGGTATCAAAGCTCATTAAGAGCCCCTTATATCTTAATTTGCCCCTTTTTTCACCCTGTGGGACGAGCTCAGCTAAACCCTTTAAATTTAAAACAAGTACAAAAACAGATCCCCGTGTTTTATGAAGGACAAGCTGGCTTTATTGTCCAACTGGTTAATAAAAAGAAACCTTCAAATAGAGTAGGCTACCAACAACACTAAAAGTCTGCAGCCATGCAAACAGCTCTTGACACTCTAGAGTGCACTCTGAGCTAAATGCTAACAGAAGCATGCTAACATTATGATGTTTAATATAATGTTTACATCGTTCACCATCTTGACATGTGAGCACTTTAAACACTTGTTAAACACTTGCTAATTAACACTCAAAGTAAAGTGCCGCTGAGGCTGCTGGGAATTTCATTACTTTTATAGGAATTTGTTCATCATCTAAATTAGTGACGGCGCTAGAGGAAATAAAGGGATCACAGAAGCATTAACAATTCAGACTGAAGTGAACGTGAGTCACTTTACCTCTTTTATTGCTATCCAGCCAATAGTTGTTGAGGTATTTCACACAAAACCACAAATGTCAACCTGTTGTCGGAGCTAGAGGAAATGTCAGGAGATCACTTTTCTGTACAGACGTTTTTTTTAAAGCAGTCGTTCTTCTTCAGATATTAGTGTTGGGAATTACGGCTCTTTGAAGGGAGCTGGATCTTACGTGGCTCATCGTTCGCTAACATCGCAACACTACGAGGTAGAGAGTTGTCAGACTCGTGAAGGTGTCTGCACTATATTCTCCCGTGTCAAAAAACGAGCTTTTAGGATTTAAAAGAAAACAGCAGAATAATGTAGGAACAATGAATCAACTGTATGACTACAGAGATGTCAACAAACTTGGCGGAGGGTTATAATGTTGCTCACAGTCCGCACTATGTTGTGGTGACATGATTCCGCTGCACGTGACCAAGTGTAGCGGAGTTGAAGCTGAAAAAAGCTGCCTGTGGTAATTGGGCATAAAAGGGAGTGGATAAAGGAGAGTGATGAAATTTGGGCACAACTATAAACAGAACAGCTCTCACCTACGACTCAGTTCCCGTCGTTCGCACCAAAGAGCTGTTCAAAAAAATCGGATCGTTCGCCAACGACACAACACTATCAGATTTAAGTTATTACCAATGCAGCCAGCATTGCTAAATACACAAAAAAACTAAAGTATTAAGTAAGATATTCATGTTTAAAAAAGAAATAAAGTAATGTAGTAACATAAATGTAGCTTATTTGTAACCCCAAGACTGCTGATGTTTTTGTTTTAACCTCCCGAGACCCTGCGTCCTCATACGGGGACATTACATTTTGGCTTCACAGCACCATAATATTTAAGTCTGCAAAACGTAGACCCGTTGGTCTCATTCATGGACACTTCGTCCATCACCCTGTGGTCACAAAAGCAAATTACACTGATCGGTGTACATTCAAGATGGCCGTGGTCCCGACCGAAATGTGTTACAGACGGTCTCTGCAGAAAACTCAACCAGGTACAAAACCTCTTCAGATTTTATGATTGAAACTTGTTTATTTAAAGCGTATTAACAGTTGTGGCTTGACATGGCAGACAAATTTGACTAATTTTATCAATAGCAACAAGCTACAACACCGTTACGACAAGGCATTCACATGAGGACATTGGGACTTTCTCAATGTAACACAAAGACAATTCTTAGGTTTCATACTTATTATTAATCCCCAAAAGGTCGGAGAAATTAAAAATGCATACCAAACAAAAGCTCGGGTCTCAGGAGGCTACAATAACAGCGCTGTATGCATGTGTGACCCTTGAAGCAGAGCCTGTTTTTTTTACTGCTCACAACCATATTTTTAGATATAAAGTGACCCAGATATTAAGTTGCACATTTTATAATCACATTTAGCAAAAACACACTCTGCAATCCATCTGTTTCTTTCTTATCAGTGTGAAAGCCACATAGTGAAAAATTGCATATTTTAAATCTTTCAGGCTTTTCAAATCAAATTATACATGGCTCACGAGCTCATGTGGAAGAAATCCTTCCAGCAGAAGGACAAACATGCAAAGAATTGAACCTTTCATTTTATGAAGACACATTAGGTGGGTGAATTTTGACCCTGTTCACACCATATTACAATTTAACACACGCCTGGAATATTTAATTGAGAGATTATTCAGAAGTGTAGGTAAATCAGAATTACAGACTGTTTTCACTGAAAAAGGGGGAAGGTGCAGAGCGGCTTCTTTTTTTGATGACAAGCACCTGTAGTCTGTTTGTAGCATTTGAAATCATTTCTACGAGCTTCTGATGTTCAGCAGGCCTTGTTCACTGACAGACTGAGCTGCTTAGAAGACGAAGAGGAGATGACAGAGGCTGGCAGATTTGCTCTGGGTTTACGTCATGTGTGTTTACATTTTGACACAAGTCTGATTTACTTAAGGCTTCAAGCATAATCTTCTACGGGCCACCAATCTGCCTTTCTAAAAAATAAATGCAGCCAGAGTAGGAGAACAGTTAAGGACTCAGGATCCGCTTTATTTGCCAATGTACTCTCCCTACTCAAAATCGCACTCAGCCAACCATTACACCCTTCTGCCAACCAACCGACCATTATACCCTTCTGCCAAGCAACCGACCATTATACCCTTCTGCCAAGCAACCGAAGCAGCTGACCATTACACCCTTCAGCCATGCAGTAGTTGCCTGCGACACAACCGACGCAACCGAGCTGTGGGGATTTCTCCACGCAGAAATCCCCTAACCAGCGTTGAAGAGAGAACCTTTGACCTGGGAGTCAACCGTGCTAGCCATTACACCACCGAGCCAACATGGTTAGCAGTTGCATCTGTATGTATATCTGTTTAGCATTACATTATGATAACTTAAAGAAAGAACTCCCACGGATTGTTTTTTTGACCTTCCTTGAGGGGATTGTGTTGAATTTTGAATCACAGTTTTGCACAATTGAAATGTTAAACGACTGTACTGGACATGGGAATACTATAATTGGTCTGGGAGAGGTGGGAATTGAACCAGCAATCTCCTATGCTTGTGACAGGTGCTCTTTCCATTGAGCTAACTAGATGTCCTTTATTGAGTGGATTGTTTGGATTTTTGAATTGTATGAAGTTTTGCAGAATTGAAACGCTAAATGAATATACTGGAAAGAGGAATACTATAGATGGTCTCGGAGAGGTAGGAATCAAACCAGCAATCTCCAATGCATATTACTCTTGCACACCGCGCAGGGAATAAAGCCTTGATACATGGGGCAGGTGCACTATCCATTGAGCTAAGTAGATACCCTTCCTTAAGGGGTTTGTTAAGAGTTTTGAAATCATTACAGTGCTGCACAATTGTAAAGTTAAAGGACTGTACTGGAAAGGGGAATATGTTCGCTGGTCAGGCAGAGGTGAGAATTGAACCAGCACATGTATGTATGCTCTGATTCACAGGACAGGTGCTCTCTCCATTGAGCTAACTGGATGCCCTTCTTTTAGGGCTTTGTAACTTATGTAGTTTTGCACAATTGAGTCTCTAAATGACTGTCCTGGAAAGGGGAATACCATAGATGGTCTCTGAGAGGTAGAGATCGAACCAGCAATCTCCAATGCACGGCACAGCTTCTCTGTCCATCGAGCTAACCGGATGCCCTTCTTAACCACCATGCCACAATGCAGCACTGCTGTATTTTTCCCTGTTTAGGTATATCACTTCCACCCCCAACTGGCCACTACCCAATTTCCCCATTCTAGTACATTAGATCTATTCTATGTTTGTTCTGGTCTATTTTCTTTCAGAATTGTCATCAGTTATCTTGTGATCAGATTACTTTCATAAATGTAATCAGAGTGCTCCTGCAAAAGTAATTGGATGACCTGTATTAAGATTACTCCTTTACTTCCATCACACTCCCACCCTCCCACAAGAACATTCAAGCTACACACACACATGTTAAATGACTGTACTGAAAAGGGGAATATGATTGATGATCTTGCAGAGGTGCAATCGAACCAGCGAGCGAAGGTAATGTTGGATACAAGGGACAGGCGCTCCATCATAAAGTAAAGATTCCCCAGTCCAGTTCAAGTCATTCCAACCCCTAAAATCTGGGCTTGATTCCTCGGCTGGGTCTCCTCTAAATGATCACACTGTAATGAGAGATAGATATATTAAACAGATAAATCCTGCAGGGCAGCAACATTTGTATGCCTAACAATGATCTACCAATATGTAATAACTAAGTTAATGTATTTAAGAACAACAAAGAAAAGAATTAATCACCTGCTCAGGTCTTAGTTACGTGTTCGCAACAACACTCAACAATGAGCTCAGTGAAGTCTCTTTATTACTTTAACCTTGGACCGAAACCTGCATAACAGAGAGATTGGAGAACTGTGATACACAGCTGTTCATGTTTGGTTACCATCTGTTACTGTGCATTGAAATGGAAAACTGCATGTGGGCCAATAAAACCCAATATTGGTCATAAAGCTAGTCTAGTTTGGATAATTCCTTGATAACACAAAGAGTAAAGACAGGCCGATAAGCAGGCAGTAAAAGGGATTATGCAATTTCAATTCAAAGGTTGATGGGATACGGTTTGTTTCCACGGTCCCTCAAGGACCTTTAGAAAAAATAAGTCACAGATTTAGTTTATTCGATGCAGTGCGAGTGTCGTCAGGCAGGTTTTTCTGTTTCATTCACATGATTTACTTCTTGCAACATCTATTGATTCTCTGTTTTGCACACATGATCCATTTAAAAGAACCAATCCAAAAGTAACGCTTGTCTTAAGTTAGGCTTCTTTGTGTCTCAATATTACATAGACAAACTTCCATAGATGTGTCAGTCATCAAAAATAACATTATAGGCGAGATCAAGTTTTATAGTAATTAAAAGACAATTTAGTCTATATGGCATATATTCAATAGAAACCTTAAGATAAATAGTGTTAGAACATTTGTAAGTGTGCTTCAGTATTTAGTTACACAAAGTGACCATTTGGGGGTGGAAGAGCTCCATTGTTATTTCTTGCATCGACAGAGAAATTCATAATGATGATGTGTGAGTGTGTTTGTGTACAAATGCACACGAATTGGCCATACTTGACAAACATTGAGCAGAATACGCCTTTGAGGCAAAAATTTACAAAGATTAACAAAGATGGGAGCCACATATAAAGTATTATCACAGTTTAAAACAAAGAGTGAAAAAAAACAAGTAGTGAAAATATATATTTTTTAAAAGTTGTTTATTTTTGTTTCTTGGTAACTACACTGTGTCCCAATTCTACACCCCCTGCTGACTGGCTGCAGTATAGGTCATAAAGCCTGCCTCCTCCATGTTAACAGATGGGACATGGGCCAAGCTATAAAATCAAAATCCACGCCAACTAAATGTTTCTCAAACATGGTTTATGTCATTATAGTTAGTTATTATCATGCAGATTTATGTCCAAGTGTTCATTTTTCTGACAAGTTTAGTTTGAATTAGTTATTTGAGGCTGTAAAAAGGATGATTGACAGCTCTGTTGACAAATCCGGCTCCTGCAGCCGATCCGTTCTGGATTAGCAGAGTAGAGAAGGAATGGCGAGAGGAGACGTAACTAAAACAGTCACAACAGTCATTGAAGTTCATATCTGTGAATGTCCAACACAAGAAGCTGTTCTGCTGTTAAATACGCCGACCTGCGGGATCTTTGCCGTTTTTATCGGTAATTTAAGTGTGTGTTTTGGTTAGCGGAAGTGGCTACAGCCCCTCCACCCGGCAATCTCTCCTGTGCAACCCTGGCTCCAAATGATGGCATCATCGCAAGATGCCAGCGCCTATCACGGCGGCTACTTTGGCGTCAATTTCATACAATAAGAGCAGATGGAGATGTCATCCATCATGTATACAGTCATTGGAACTCACCTGTGCTTAAATCACAAGTAACCTGCTCAGGTGCAAGGACTTGGATGCTTTTGTTTTGTCTTGATGTGAATACTAATGTTTGTGTGGTCTGAACAGTCTGATTCACTGTCTTTTAATGAGAATCCTGCAGTCTCTTTTGATTATTGAGGAACTTGCTTTGATTTCCTCAGTAAAAACTCACTTTGTACCTGTTTGTTTTGGATGATGCTTTGCTGAACCCTGCGGCCCAAAACATGGGTGAGTAATGGAAAGGTAAACACAAGGTAATGAGGCATTACTTAGTACATACTCAGTTTGATGCACCATTAGTACCCGGAGTAATTAACGTTTTAGTAATTAGAAATTCATGACTTGTTTTGCGCCGACTGGTTCAAAGTAAATCAGGAATGACTAATTAAAAAAGTGTCAATTGATTTACAGATATCCTTGAATTAATTGCTGCATAATGATCCTGTCGTAAAACACCACAAAATTTGTTCTGCAGTGATTAGTCTCTGTCAACTACACAGTGCTTGATTTGTGATTATTCAGTAAATTATTTAACAGGTCATGCCTGATTTCTTCCACCTCCCAGTTTCCTTTCTACCTTTATAATCAGGATGTGTGTACATTATTGGAAAGTGATACTTCTTTCCCCCCCTCCACGTTTTCAGTATTCACAGTAGACTCCAAACCTGATTAAAGTGAACATGTGGTTATATTTAAAGTACATGGCCCAATATACCACTATATATATGACCACAAGGGGTTGCTAGTGTCCAACATATCCCCCTTCTAATTCTCCCCTCATTCTCATTGAACACCCTGTTCTTTAGTAACCTCACTTCCTTATAGGTGCTCTCATTCACACTCTACATCAGCTGTGTGTGTGCGTGTGTGTTTGCATGCATGTGTGTCCTTGTTATTGTCTGGAGATTTGGTACCTGTGTCATCCGTCGGCCATGCTGTTTCCTGGAGATGAGGCTCAAAGTTATGGACCAATATTAATAAATGGTAGCCCTGGCAACAGTGTTCCGTGTGTGAGTCAGAGGAGCTCGAGCAGAGGGGAAGGCAGGGCACCGTGGCCGAGCATGGAGGAGCAAAATCCACCTCTGAACCAGTGTCACATCTGTGCAGAACAAGAGGAAGAGGACGGGCTGGATTATAATCAAATCAACATGAAATAATTGCATCAATTAGCTATTACAGTAGAGGAATCATTTGGGAGGTTTGGAGCAAAGAGGGATTCAGAGACTTGCTTATTTTGAGGCATATTAGTCTACATGTATGAAAAACCAAAGACATTACATGTAATGACTAGTGCAAAACATGGAGGATTATAGTGCAGTAAACAGTTAAGGGAATAAAACATGGGTGGTTCCCCCGCCTGCTCAGGGATTGTTGGGATGCACAACATTCTTGTGTCTCTGAGGGAAAGATGATATTTTTAAAGTGACCATAATGGTTGTTGTGGATTTGTCGGGTGTTTATCTGGATATAAATCAGTTAAACTGCTGCAGACGTTGGACTCCAGCCTCCAGAGCCCTACCAGTCTTCCTAATGCAGCCTACAGAGGAACAAAAGGCTGCACAGAGAGAGAGATAATGAGCAAACTTGAAGACAAACTGAGAAAGACAGAGGTTGTAAATATTGAGAAGAAAGAACTGTTAATTGGTTGCAGCCCTGTCTGGTTATGCAGCAGTATCGAGGGTTTTGTGCCTTCAGTCACGTATACACAGTGCAGTCCTGTGTGCTGCCGTCCGCCTCTGTAGAAAGTAAACAACAACTGGCCGTGTTGGGGTCACTCACTTCCAATATTGGAGCTGCTTTTGTTTGCTGTGCTGCTGCAGAGAGGCCCCGGGAAGCTGATTACAAACCTCTGCACTTCCACAGATTACAGCTACGTAACACATGGATACTTGAGGACCACTTGAGGCAGATTTTACAACTTCATATTTGCTATTAAAGGCTGTGATGTGTCAATGTGATACTAAATTTACAAAGTAGGCATACTTGTGCTCCGGTAATCGACAAATAAATGAGTAAAATTCAAAGATAAATCGGTAAAATAATTGTAATTGATGCAAATGCAGTATATAAAAGCGTTAAATGCTTTAGTTGCTTTATTGATTAATATACCTTTTTTGTAACTGTTTATTAGCAGTAAAGTACTCACTTAGAAATGTTTAAAAGGGATTTAAGCAGCGACAGTTGAAGGGACGGCTACGGAGCTCGAAAAAATAAAGTTCCACTTTGCGCACTTCCTGTCGTTGTAGCCGAACTGTCTACTACGGGGGAAAGAGTGGTTTGCCAGTCAGTACAACGTCAGAATGTAAGCAGGTAATTATATTACATTATATAACACTTATATGATCTGTTAATGTCATAAAGTAAGGTAAACTCATCATCAGTTATTAAATTGTCATCTAAAGCAACAAGTGCTCTCAGGCAATTTAAAGAGACATTGTCGTGGTTTTCGTGAGAAGCAGAAGTAGCCGTTGTTACAAACCGTTGCTTAGTGACAGAATTCTACCACCATGGCAACCTTTGGAATGTTTCGCGTGCGCTGTAACCGTCCCTCAGCCGTTGCTGCTTAAAGTCCCTACTATGTTTTTTGAAGTTACCTGATGTGAAGCGAAATAAAAGGACCTATAAAGGTGAATGAAACCATTATAATGCACTTTTAGAATATTCTTCAGTGGAAATTCATTTTGACTGCTCTTTTCCATCATCATAGCACATTTTATATATCAAATTAAACACAGATAGGCTTAAATATATGCTGTACTTGGAAAAAAAATACTTTTTTATTCATCTGTGATGTAAAGAATCCCAACATCTTGAAGAAATTAGGAGATTTCAGCACCAGCTATATAAAACAGCTCTTCCTGTTTTTTTCCTTTACGACACAATACATGATTTGGGGTGCTTTGGCAGGCAGGAATATCTCCTCCTCTCATTGAGATGACAAAGTGCTCTTAAATAGAGCTGGGAGCCGAAGTGAAACCAGATTGTTCGCAGAGATAGAGGAAGCAGGAGATAACAGACGGTAAATCAGAGGCAGTGAGGAGACAAAGGTTCACAGGCAGAGATTCGCAGATAGAAGAGGTATAACACCTTTCTGCGGTAGCAACAACCAGGAGAGTTATAGCTTCTGTAAAAATATGTTCCGTATAATGCTGTGCTGACGTTTTCATTTCACCGCAGCATATACCACTTTCAGGATAAGTTTCTGAATGGAAGCGACAGTGAATCATGACACACACAGCAGATGAAACATGGCGGCCATTTTCCTCCGAGACAACACATGTGGTGGAAAGCTAAAATGTTGTATAATGTCGTACTGCTGTGTTCCAGTTTAGGTTTGATAACCCATTAGCTACAGTCAGACAACAGCTAACATTAGCATTCAACCACTTCCTTGCTAACACTACAGTTTGATGGTGTTACATGTTACAATGAGAGATTAGTATATTCCGAGCTAACGGTAATGTTAGCTAGAAACTGATTGAACTCTCACATTAGCTTTTGTGACTTAGCAGTTGTTACCTAACCTAAAAACAATTTATCCTATGTTTACCAAAAAAATAATTATAACAGCTATCAAGCAGCTTTACACCCTGAGCTTAACATCAGAGGAAAATGGCTGCTGTGTGAATATGGTAAATAGCCACTCTAGCAGCTCTGTGAGCCCTTTGGGCTACATGCTAATATGCTCACAAAGACAATGTGAACATGCTAACCGGTATGTTCAGCGGGTATACCATGTATTGCAGGTTACCAACTTAGTTTGACACGTTGGTGGGCTAACATTTGCTGTACACAAAGTACGGCTGAGTTTGATGAACATATCTCCCATATACCCAGCCATTTAGCATTTTATGCAATACATACATATTTAATAAACCGCTTTATATTCAAACAAAATGATTACTCAAGTGTTTTAAAGGTAAATGGTAAATGAACTGTACTTAAATAGTGCCTGTCTAGTCTTCTGACCACTCAAGGCGCTTTTTACACTACATGTGACATTCTACACTACATAACATGTAAAAATATTTTTTTAAATAATAATACATTTTATTTATATAGAGCTTTTCATGGTACTCAAAGTCACTACATTATTAAAAACAACTAAAGAAACAAGAAACAGGACAACAGAAACACAATAAGAGGAACTATTAAAACAATGAAAAAAAATCAGCATCAGAGGTTAAAGCAGTTCTAAAAAGGTGGGTCTTGATCAGAGATCTGAAGGAAGTCAGGTCGGTACAGTCTCAGATGTGTTGGGGTAGAGAGTTCCAGAGGGAGGGGGCAGCTATGGAGAAAGCTCTGTCCCCCCTGGTTCGGTGCTTGGTTCTGAGTAGTGGAGAGAGGAGGTTTGCATCAGAGGAGTGGAGGCTGCGGGAGGGAGTGTCGCGATGGAGCAGGTCAGTGAGGTATGGAGGGGCCAGGTTATGGAGGGCTATGCAAGGCCGCTAATCATACACATTCACACACTGCAGGCTGTGCCTATGGGAGCAATTTGAGGTTCAGTATCGTGCCCAAGGACACTTCTGCATGTGGACTGATTGAGCTGGGGATCAAACTGCCAACCTTCTGATTTGAGGATGACTCCAGTTGGAAGTGAAAAACCCAAGTTTTTGACAAACTGAAATTCCTCCTCCTATTATGGGCTATTTAAAGAAGTGGTTAAAAGATCATCTAAATTATTGCAATTGAGCCTCAGGGGAAAATGAACATCTGTTATAAATATCATGGCAATCCATTCAATAGTTGTCAAGACTACAATCTTAGGGTACATGGGTATTTTTCAAAACTGAGTTTTTCCCTCTTTCGTTTCCAAAAAATGTCCGTTCACATGGTTATAAAAAAAATTCCCCCGTCCATACAAAAAACACAAAAACACTACAAAAACGCTGTCATGAGAAAACCACACCAACAGGTGGCGATATAAGCCAGTCATGCAAAGAAGAAAAAGAAAATCGCGGCCCTTCAAAAGCCGGAAGATTACCTGGCGGGCTGCAATGGCGCATTGAGGAAGGGGGACAATATATCAATATAGTGGACGAGTAACTTATGTGTAAACATGTAAAAAGTGCTGTTAGCAAGTTTAGAAGCATCACTGTTTTTGTCACGTCCGTCATTTTGCAAGGAATGTCGCCTCATTTGTGACGCCTCACGAAGGCGATAACGGCGCACAGCCTGGCGTCACGAGCCAAAAACGCTATCGACCCCATCTCCATGGGAACGGAGTTTCTAAAAGGCTTCACCCTGGCCGGAGTTTTACGAAAGATCCATTTTCAGTGACCTAAAACGGCGTTAGTGTGTGGATGAAAGGCCAAAAACACAGAGAAAAAAGTATACGTTTTGGAAAATACCCGTGTACGTGCGGACACGGCCTTAATGCAAAATGTAGAATTATATTTGACCGGTACATAGCGCTTGTATAGAAGACTGGGGATTAAAAAAAAAGGTTTAACGATTTATTTTCTGGGCACCATCAATGTAGGAAAATATCATCCCTACATTAAATGAAATCAGGAAAATCACTGTTGCAACAAAATGCAATCATCGTGAAGTCTCTAATTTCTCCAGCAATTGAAGAAAAATAAAACGCCTCACCAAGTAATTCTGATATAACCTGGACTGGGGGACTCCGGAGTTGAAAGCAGGAATGCAGATAGAACGACAACAGATTTTGGCCAGTAGCTGATGATGGAGTCCTGGGCGTGATTCCCTGTCGATTCAGTTGCAGATGAATGAGCTGGCTGGCTTTGATGCTGCTGCAGGTCACATGCCTGCTGTCCCTGTGAGTGTGTATGTATGTGTGAGGTAATGGGGAGTGAGATAGTGAGAAATACTGGGATTACTGGAAGGTCGAGGGCTGTCAGATGAGATGGATGCAAGACTTCTTTGGCGCTCAAACCACACACACATACACACTCAGAGGTGGAGGGGTATGAGTCTCGAGGCGCCATCGATGCACAGACGCACACTTGTGCTTAGTTTTAAATGCACATGCACTGTTTCTCACAATAAAACAGATGTGTGCGAACAAGCGTGCGCACCTAAACGCACCATGCAGCCAGCTCTCACACTGCATACACCCTACTGGGCTGAGCTCCAATCAGCAGGATTAATGAAGAGGTATCGCATTTTACAGTAACGCAGCATGTGGGGCTCTGGGGAACAAATGGCTGGAGTCTGCAATTCCTCAAGTCTGTCTTCAATAATGTCATCGACTTTCAGGTTATGAGATAGCATGGTGAGGGCAATTTGCAGAACTTTGTGGCACGGCTGAGTTATGTTCCTTAACAAGACTATCACATGCGATCGGCTACTTTCCACAGACCGTAGGCCCTCATGAATACCTACTGTGTAAATACTGTACTGTTGAGAAGAAGCATGGTGGTGCAACATGTCAGGAGGTATTTAGAGAAGGAATTCACGATCCCTTTAAAGGTTTTGTGAAAGAATTAATAACTGAAAAGTGTTTCATTTCAGTGTGAAAGTGCCTCAAATTAGCGAGGCCTTAGAAAACCTTGAAAAACTGAAACAAGCCTCGAATAACCCCAAAATTGCTTTCCACTTACAGCTTAGCTTTAGTGATGACATATCAAAGGAATTCTGGCCACAGACACCATTTCAGCTCAAGGCTGTGGTGAATCTCATTGTACGATGAGGCTGGAAACACAATACTTTAGATTTGTTTGACAGTAATCATGCCCACATTCAGAGACTGATTTTGGGAAATGAGAGCAGCTTTGGTTTGAGGTCTGAGTCAAATTACAAGCGTCACTTAGACTGTTGAGCTGTTCCTGAACAGCAGCTTGACTTAAGTCGTTTTTTTGTGCTTGATTTCCCTTTTTTTAAAACAAGCTAGTGGCTCATGCAGTGCTCCTGTCCAGGGTTTCAGGCTGCTGTCATTCTGTGGGGATAAAAAAACGCTGGCTGATCCGAGTGCAGCTGGTGAGGTGGTGGCATGTTTGGCAGAGTGCAGCATGATAACAGAGTGTGCTTGGTGTGAGGTGACAGAGTCTTGTTCCAATACTCGGGGGCTCTGGACCCTCACCAGAGAGACTTGTTACGCCTCCATTTGTTTATCAGAGTGTCAAATTCCAAACCGCTGAGGGAATAACCCGACTTACTGCAGGCGAGGGGGAGGATTGTATCAGTGGAGAGTACAGTAGATGAGTGTTAGTGTGGCGGGTTTCACATGATAAAGGCCTGATAAAGCCTGGAGTGAGAGAATGACATGAAGAGCCAGCCAAGCAATAATCACTCGTTATCTTTGGTGTGGATGAAAGCCAAAGATTCGGGGTGTGTAAGCAAACACAGGCAGAATTATGTGTATTTGAGTGTGGGTATGTGATTTGGGTAGTCTGGGGTCTTTGGTGTGTCTGATAACAAAAAGGGTCACACTATGAAGGCCCGATCAGTGACCCAGATTCTGAGTGTCAGAAAACCAAATCTGATTGATATCACCACATAAAGGTGAAGAAATACATCAGTAATCTGAATATTATGAACAACCTTTTGTCTGTCTGCCCCTTATACTTACTTGTGCATATTCATTTGTCGTCTATTTTTCTGCTAGCCACCTGCTGATGCTTGTGTGCAAACCCTGTCTTCTGTAACTTTTGTCAAATGTGATGCCTGTTAAATTTGATGTAAGCAGTGGCATATGTGCATAGACTGTATAAAAAGATGTACAACATAACAGCTCCCTAAAAGTGAAGCCAAAACATCTCTATCGCCCCCTGCTGACTGGCTGCAGTATAGGTCATAAAGCCCGCCTCTTTCATGTTAACAGATGGGGCATGAGTCAAACTATAAAATCAAAATACACGCCGAATAAATGTTTCTCAAACATGGTTTTTGTCATTATAGCTAGTTCTTATCATGCTGATTTATGTCCAAGTGTTCATTTTTCTGACAAGTTTATTTTTAATTAGTTATTTGATGCTGTAAAAAGGATGATTGACAGCTCTGTTGACAAATCCGGCTCCTGCAGCCGATCTGTTCCTGATTAGCAGAGTAGAGGAGGAAACGTAACTTAAACAATCACTACAGTCACTGAAGTTTCGTACATGTGAACGTCTGCTTTAGACCAACACAAAGAAGCTGTTCTGTTGTTAAATATGCCGGCGTGCGGGCTGTTTTTTCGGTAAGTTAAGTGTGTGTTTTGGTTAGCGGAAGTGGCTACGGCGGCTCCACCCACCGATCTCTACTGCGCAGCTCTGGCTCCAAATGACATCACCAGCGGGGGGTATTTCGTACAATAAGGGCAGATGGAGATGCGTTGTCCATCTTTATATACAGTCATTGTATATGTGCGGTTGTCTTAACTTTGATATCTCCTATTCAGCCCTGATCTTCTTCCCTTAAGAGGCTTTGCTTTTGCTATTTGATCATTGTAAATAGAATTGGTAAATAATGATTATCCTGGTTAAATAAAACATTATGTACTCAACAGTAAAGTACAATGTACATTAGTACAATAAATAAACAGTAGTAAGTCATTAGCTTATAATAGTATAGTACTGCTGAAGTATTTAATTAGTATTGTAGGAGTGAAAAGTTAGAAACATGACCTGATGATGGCAGTAGATGTATGAAAAGTATCAACGGCCCGATTGCCCTAAAGCAAAAGTGAATTTCAATCCATCCAATCAGTATCATGTTTGTTCAGATATCCATTTTTGCATTAATTAAATTTTGTGTCAGAATAAAATTAAAATGTTATCAACAATACTGATGAACAACAATGAAAACATGTTTTTCATTGTGTTTAAATGTAACTGTTTCCCTCAACAGTACGAAGAACATTCCAGTGTTTGAGTGATAAATCATCACCGCAGAGCGGAAATACATTCATACTTAAAGGAAGTCCTTGTGCATTGTTTTATTTGGCAATGAAGGTGTAGGTGGAAAATAACGACTTGTTACAGTTGAATACAGTTGATGTGCAGGAGGCGGCTCTGCGACTCCAGAAATAGCTAAAGCCCAAAACCAGCATGGTTTCAAAACAATGCAGCGCACACTGGACTCCATCAGACTTCCCCTGGCTGATATTCTGAGCCTTTTTAATGACCTCCGGTGGCCAGAAAAGAGCAGTGAAGTCAGGCAGGAGCTGCACGGTCCACAGGAAGATATTGACTTAAGGGACCAAAAGAAAACACCCAAACAAGCAGGCAGTCGGGCCAGTAAACAGGAAAATACACAAAGGAAGGCACCTGGCTCAAGTGCACGGTGCCTTCAGGGACACGGGACACACTCCGGCCCATGCTGTGTTGTTTCCTATCGACACACAGTGCTTCCTTATTTTCGGATGTCCTGTGTGTGTATGTGTGTGTGTGAGTCAGTGAATCTGTCATTGTGTCAGCTTGTTTGTTTGAGATGTCTATAATTGGTATCATTAATTGCACTTTGGAATTTGCTCCATTTTAATTACGTAGGAAGTTACTGTATGTGGAGGAATGCCATTGTGCTCCCTAATCTCCATAAATGACCAAGTGATCAGACAGAAACACGTGTGCCCCCGAAGCCCTCACAGACATTACGTGACTCAATTCCGGCAGCTTGATTAGAAGTGGATATTCTTCTTTTCCTCTAATCCCTAATCATGGATAAGTTTTAAATAAATTAGAGACAGACGGTTGGAAGCAAATGAGGAAAATATAATGAGAAATCGTTTAAACATTTGCAAGTTAATGAGCCGTGATTATGCCTCAATCAGCTATAATCAATATTTTTATAGCAACAATGGATCAAATAACTGTGTAATGTTAAAGATGAGCTCAAGTCATGTTTCAAGATATATAAAATGCTGTGCTTGAAATAATAAATTGTGTCTGATAGTTTTTTCAGAATAATACGTTCCTTCTCCCTCATTAGAAAGTCCCGAATCGTATAGGCCCCGCCCACTATGCACATTTCCAACCGCCCCCTCCGTCGCGAAAACAAAACACGTCTCTGCCATCGTTAAGTAGCAACTTGTTGAAACTTAGCTAGCTTGAAGTGTAGTAATTAGTATTAGTAACGTTAACAATAAGTAGTGAGTTTGCAAAAATTACGATGTCGGTTACAGCTGGCTCGCCAAGTGGTTGCCGTAGGTTACACTTAATGATATGTATAGCGTCACCCCGTCCATTAACGGGATTGGCTCCTTAGGTTTGTGACGTCTCAGACCTGCCAATCTGAAAACGTGTTGTTCAGCCTGTCCTTGGTACACTGCAGTTTAAAAGCAGACAGGCCCAGCCATGGAGATGACTGCTTATGTTGTCCCTTATATGTCTTGTAGCACATGAAGAACACCACATGGAGATGTTTACAAGGTTAAACTCTTGATTTTCACTGGAGGGGGGGCTTTAAAAAAGAGAGTCATAGTGATGAGCCCAGGAGAGTGGGCAACTGACAGTGGAGCTTTTTTACAGCTAAAGAGGCATATCCCTCTGGAGTTAAAGAGAGACCAATCTCAGATCCCATCGGCTTTGGTCTGAAGAGGATATAGCCTGTGAACATGTCGGGCGTGTAGCCAGCAGTTGGCGATAAACGACTTCCAGTCAAGACTTCCTTTTCCGAGTACTGATTGTTTACAGAAAAAGAAAACGGTTTTCTTCTGATTGACTTTAATTAACGGGTCTTAAGTTTGCCAAAATGTCAACATCATGATGCAGATAAGTAAAAAGTAAAAATGAAGATTTGTCAGGTCTGTCCTCAAGAGGAGAAGAAAACTACTTTTGAAATGCTTGTTTGTTGAACGGAGGTCGGATCGATCTGATGCATTGGAGGAAGTCAGGAAATCTGAACACTGAGCGGCTTTCGTGACACAACTTCAAGATCTATCTAGATTTTAGATCTTCAAAAAACAAAGAGATGTTGAGATATATTTAAGCTGTTGGTGGCACGAGCAGAAAACTAAGTTGATCTTTTTAGGACTACAGCTGCAGTTGCACTACATGTACTGACATTGCCTAAGAACACTGCTGCTTGCATGGGTATTAAAAGAGATCAGTTGTTGCAGGGTTAAATATGTTGTACACATAAGTTAATGCAGAGCATTAAATACGAAGTTCTTAGCTTAACTCAACAGAAAACAAGGGTGCCTCATGTTTCTCATATGGCTGCTGAAACAATGAGAGTATATGAAGAGCTTTGGTTCCACTTACGACTTATAAGTATTGCACTGCTTGTGTCCCAACATTCAGGAGCTCATAATAAGCTTGTGAAGGGATTAGTGTGGTGCCTAACTTGACCTCTTGACCCTTTAAAATAAGGCTTCTGCACTACTGGAAAAAAAGGCAGCCACCTCTCAGAGCAGGGGCTTTTGTCTCGTCCTCACAAATTCCTCGTCCTTCTTCCCCTTGTAAACTGCTCCACCATAGCAGGCTCTGACCCCCGTTACAAAGGGAGGGCTGCATGTCAAACTTGGCCAGTCAAGTTGGCCCTTTATGTGCACTGGTTGGGGGTTAAGCTGTGCTCCAGCACACAGTGAGACAGAGCTGAGGCTGCTGTCACAGGGAGCTTTAAACCCATGAGCTGCGTTTTTTGTTGCAGATACGGGACATTTAGGAAGCAGTGGTAGACTTGAGCAGGAAAAACACTGTAAATCATTTTTCTTTTTTAGCTTGTTCGAATGTAAAATCTCATTATGATCCATCATTGAAGCTGTCAAGAGAAAGATAATGAGGAAACCTGGAGACAACTTGGGGAAGAAGCCGAAACACTTCAGAGAATGAAATCTTAATAATAATGATGACTCATTGTTTTGGAGGGAACGAACGCATCGCTGTTAGTCTTTTATGAATAAAATACAGACAGAAATAGAACAAAATATTCATGCGATGGATGTTTTATATGAATGTGATTGCTATAAATCATTCCACCATCAAAAAGCCTAATTCTGAATGGCATATATAGTACGGTATTAAAAACTACAGTCACTTTACGTTGGCTTAACTCGCCTCTTTTGTCTGAGAAAACAATACAATTTATGTGAGATCCAGCTCGAGGCACTGATTTTAAAGCCTTTCTTGGAAGGAGAATAAAAACAAAGCTCTGAGCGATGATGGCGCGCTGCAGCAGCCTGGTCATGTGCACGACTTTTATGGGTGTCAGCAGTGACCAATGGAAAAATGGAGCCGCTGCAGTCGGCACGCACACGCTAACCTCGGTCGACATTTCATCCAACTCAAACACCTTCTTCCCCCAGCTCTGATGACAAATGCTATTTATAGCACATTTCAGCTGTGTTATTACTGAGATATATCTTTCACTGTACCCTTATCTGCATGTCAAAGTGATTAAACCCGCCCCCATCAAGTCTTTATCAGTGTTAACATATGTTATTTTAGTCTTTAGAATCTGCTGACCCCTGACATCCCGACAAACCAAGCGTATCATTGAATGTGTTAGGTAAGGGTGAACAACAGGCAGATATAGTGGTGCATTGAGTCATTGTATACAGGTTGCAATTGTTCTGTATGTTCAATGTGCTTTTGATTAAACATTACCGGCTTTGCATGATGGACATAAGCAGTGCAGTTGACCAAATCCCCCACAGTCTATAAGACGTGTGTTTTAACACCTGGTCTGGCAAACACCAGACCACTATGTTGCATTAAGCTTTAGGCTCCTAGGCAGGTCAACAAATGTGCGTTTCATCTCTAAATGTATCATTGGAGTCTAGCTGTGTCTCAATTCAGGGGCTGCATCCTTTGAAGGACGCGGTCTACAGAGGATGAGTCATTCATAGCTTGTGTAGACCGCTAAGGCTGAACTGAAATGAGACGGTCTGATCTACGGAGGATTTGTTTGCATCAGCAGCTGTTCCCGCCCTTAACTTTGCGTCACCAAATGTGGCTCCTGTCGCCTAGCAACTGGCAGCTAGCAGGCTAACTAGCTATCATAACTAATGTCATGTAACTTATTATTTTAAAGATAATTTGTCTCAAGGCCCCTTTCTTTATCTTTTATAGTTATATAGCGAGCTATTTGATTTAGTTGAAACCAAAATCTATTACATCTAAAGTGAATTCCTCGGCCGCTCAAGGGTCCGCCATCTTTTTTGAATTGGCATGCAATAATTCTAGGGATACGTTGGGTCAAGAAGGATGCACTCGATGGCTCTTTCGTGGCCCGGAAAAAGGAGGAAGCATCGGCCGAATCTGAAGGAGCCTCCTAAACGGGACAACTTTCAATGCGCCACTGTGACACAATCGGCCTTCAAATTTGTCCTTCGAAGGATACAGCCTCTGAATTGGGACACATTTTATGTGTGCGATGTAATGTGTACAGATTTGCAAAGTGTGGTCAAAAAGCTAACGGCAAAATGAAGCTTTCAGTAACAATAATCTCTTTGGATTAACTACTAAGGGTTCAATTATAATGTCACTTTTCGAGACTTCTTACCGTTAAAGTAACAATCTCAAACTTGCAGTATATAGTATTTTTATGGATGGAGTGTCTGTGGCGACATTCGTGGGGAAGAATCACAAGCGGCGCCCAGTTAGTGACGTGTTTTCCATCAGACAGCAGTGGTTGGTCTGCCAGAGAGGGTAGGCGGAGCTAAGTGGCTGCCCTTCTGGTTTCTGTAAGCATTGTGAGGAAACCGTAATCTTTTTTGGCTGAACAAACAAAGAAAAGATCGATGACTACAGATACAACTTCAAAAATAAATGAAAATCCAAAGAAAAAGAAACAAATTCAACGCTCAGATTAAGTCGAACAGTCTACAAACGAAAGGGAGGAAAATCAAGAGTTAGAACCGTGACAAAGGGAGCCAGCCGTAGACGTGGTTAAATTGGGACGGGTACTCGTATAATTACTGTTTATTGTCAGTGTGCGGCGCTCAAGAGCATGAAAATATAAATCTTCCAGATTTGATCTTTAACATTGAAAAACAGATGAAGTTGCATAAGTTTTGTATGTATAAGGTCGTAAACAAAGGAAGATAATTGACAAGCTTTGATGGCGCACGATGGACAAAAGAGGGAGTAAATACAAGTCATCCTAAGGGGGATGTAAATGTCTGCACCAAGTTTCAGATCATAGTTCACTCAGTGTTAACCCTTGTCATGTCTGTAATGGTAATCACGATCGAGGTAATCACTGAAGTCAGCCAGATTTAGCTTCTGGGGACCTTTAATATCTGTACAAAACTTGTATAGTTTTCTATAGTTGGCATATTATACAATAGTTGTTGGGATATTTTAGTCTGAACTATATTGGTAAACTGACGGACAGAAAGACCAACATTTCCTGTCCTTAAAGGCATGACAGCAGCCTAACTAAAAACTGATTTCGTCAGTGTCTACCCATTCTTACTGAATTAAAACAAAATGACAACAACCACCTTAACTGATGGTCAAACCAGGTGACGAGTGAGGAGCTGCTCTCTGTGGATCCATAACCTCGGTCCTTGATTCATTATCTCAACCTGCAGTCTCTAACAGAGAAACAAAAATAAGCAGGACGCCTTGGCCAAACAAAAGCATGGTGCTCATAAATCTCCCAGAGGCCCCTCACAGATCCTGCAGGCCATCACCGCAGCACAGCAGTGTGGTACCTACTGGGTTTGGGGGTCATGGAGGAAAGGGAAAGGCATGACACGCTGTAGCAGCAGGGGAGTCTGAACTCCTGCTGAGCTGCTGCAACCCATCATGGAGAATTTCCTGATTGTATGTCTAACCTTTCAGCAATTTTGGCGACGGCCTGCAGTGCGTAACATGCTTTTTTTTTTTGCCAGGGAGGGGATGTTTGCCACGTTACAGACACAGCAGTTCAACGTGAGGAAAGATATGTTCTCAAAGAAAGCGATACCGTTTTATTTTGAATAAACCCTGACATCTTTTTATCTGTCTATCTGAGGGCAGTGTTTTCAGAAAACAGCCCCGTCCCGAGCTTTACAGAGCTGTTAAAGAGAGGGTTATGTGTCTGTTAGGACTCGTAACGTTAACTGGTTCCAGAAACACAGAACACACAGGTGTCTGTGGAGCTGTTACAGCCTTTAAACCCTCCTGCATGTTTTAAACATTGGTTCAGGGGGCCAGCGGTCCTGTACGTATGTCATATTAAATAACATCCTATCAGATTTAAGTACTGATAGCTCTAGAAGTGATGCTGCACATTACCTCAGTGGGGTCTCTTAAAAGGTTTTTCTGAGGCTGTCCGGGACAAAGTAGATCAGTGTCAGTGATTATCAGATGTACAGTCATACCTTTTACAGCAGAGATAAAATACTTACTGTGATGCAGATCCTGGGAAAGGTGCCATCAATTATCAAAGTCAGATACAGCCGGGCGTCCTCTGGCTTTCATCGTCACAGATGTTAAACGTGTATTGACAGGGCCCAAGCTGAGAGATGCACAGCTCCCTTTGAGGCACGGGTTGTTTAACCAACTGATACAACATGTAAGTTCATGGGTTTCTTTCATAACCAGCAGCCACTCAAACAGCCTCACTGACTTTTACCTGTTCTTGTGCCTTTCACTGTCGTTTCATTGGTCGTTGCTTCCAGAGGCAGTAGTGTCGTGAGATGATAGCTGATGGGTTCCTTGATTGCTTTGTCTATAGTCATATTTCAATCTTAAAAATAAACTCTACAGTGTTGAGAATGATTCAATCTCTCATTGTCCTTAAAGGTATAATAAGTAGGATTTTTCCTTGCATTTTGTCAACAACACATCCAAACTGGACCCCTCCTCCTGGGCTCTTCGTCACCAGAAGCTCACTCTCACTCTCTCATGTGAGAACACTAGAGATAGACCGATTTGTTTTTTTCAGGGCCGATACCGATACCGATTATTAGTAGTCAAGGAGGCCGATAACCGATATTTGAAGCCGATATTCATTTGCAGTCAAAGTGAAAATATTGGCGTAAAAATTTTGAATAATACAAACTCCAACACTTAACTTTGTTTAAATGCCTTTAAGCATATGCATCAGAGCCAAAATAACCCAGTTTTAAATTGATCTCTTATCGGAAGTCGGATAAAAAAATAAAATAAAATTTAAAAAAAAGGCCAAATACTGTATCAAGGTTACCTTTATGCTTGTTAACCGCCGGTTAGCTTGTCCTACCCGGTTTGAGGCACCTACCAGTCCAATAGAAAGAAGGCCAACTCTGCATCGCTCTTTCGCATGTTCGCCGCTGTGAATGGGGCCCAGGTGCTAATTTGAACCACTCCCACACTCACCTATACGCTGTGATTGGCTCAGGGAACCACAACAGCGCCCCTCCTGAAAACGTCCCGTGCAAAGCAAAACAAAAGGATAGATGCAGAGTGAAGGGTCTCACAAGGGTCTGCACACACACTCACCAACACACATGTATAGAGGCCTATAAGTGATGATTTATATTATATTTGTAAAAGTCTATACTTTTAAATCCTACTTACTATACCTTTAAAGAAGGTCTTTGAGAAAAGCGTTCGATGAAATATCAGTCTGTACTGTAAGTATGAAGCTACGGCTGATTATCGGCTACAGCAGATTAGCTAGCATAACATAAAGACCTGAAACAGTGGGAAACAGCTAGCCTATTAGCTGGCTTAGCTCAGTGGTAACAAAAACAACCAGCAGCTGTAAAGCTCATTAACACATTGTCTTTTTTGTTGAATATGTACAGAAACCTGCGTATAATTGACTAAAGTTGTGTCTCAAGCAGAGCTTGTTAAAGCTGTAGACTGAATGTTTATGTTGGCAAACCTTGTGTGAAATATTTTTCACTGTGTTAATAAACATCCACAATCAATCAGACTTCACTCTTCTTGACCTACGCCTCCAGAGTCTCGTCAAAACAAGGCAACAACAACACAATAGAGGTTAAAGATTATTAAGTCTACAGGTGCTCAATATCAGTGATGAAGAGCCTGTTTTTCATTTAACAATGCCTGCATTCTTGGCTCTCCTGGTGGATGTTAAAGCGATGTCCAGGTTGACATTCTTCAGCGTTTCCTCGACGCATGCTGCGCTACCTGAAGGGCCTTCAGCAGCCCGCATATTTTCCAAGCGGCACATCCTCACCAGCGATGGAGCAGAGATTCCAGCGGCTTACAGGCAGCAGGTGTGAGGCCAAGGCGGACTTTCCAAGGATGTAAAGTCAATGCAAGACTCATTAATGTCCTTCCCCTGCTTCTGCAAACAAAAGGACTGGAATGCAGGAGGATGCCTGCCGACATGCCGCAGATGGAGGAGATACGCTCCTCTGAATAGGATCCTGATCACTGGTCAAAGATAGTTTACACACTGGGGGCTCGCTGGGACTTTTTCAGCTGGTCCCTAATACAAATAAAACCTGCAGGAATAACACGCCTGTACAGGGCTTAAGGGATTCAGTGTTTGTCCCTAACAGACAATACAATAAATTAAAGCCATCCGGTCGTGACTGTTTCTCAATTTGTCTACGTGATGAAAAATTTAAATCAGCGCGAAGGATTAGAGGAAGGATGTATTTGTTTATAAATTGTTTAAACTTCAAGAGAACAAAGAACGGACGTCAGAAAAGGGGGGCTTATTACCTCTTTCTGTGTCTGCCGTCTGACTCGAACCACTTTTTAAAACATCTCCATGGTGATTGCTGGAGATGGGCTTGAGAGCTGAAATTGCACATAATTGCTCTTTCTCAGCTTGAGTGAATTTTCAGAGGGATTAAAGTGCAGGGAACAAACAAAGAAGCTTTAAAAAAGATAGGTTAGCCAGGAACACATGTAAGAGTTCAAAATATACGCACTTGATGTATGATTTTATTTCTCTTTACAGGACATGGTCAGTGATGACCTGCTGGGCTGAACTAAAATCTGTTTTTATCAGATGCAAGGTCTCACAGAATTAGTCAAAAACATATGAACCGATAATAACTTGGGAAGACAGCCTGACAGGTGACCCTCAAACCAAAACCAAGACATTTTTCCAGAGTTGACCAAATCAGAGCTAAAAGGTGAATGAATATTTGAGTGGCGTGAGGGGGGACTCAAAGTGGACATCCATGTTGGTCAGTCTGCTGGACGGACAGCACATTCAGATGCTCGTGATGAAAATAAGTCATTCGTTTGCTCAACTTCACAGACATATGAAAACAAACTAAGTGTGCAGAAGTTAATACTTTGTCTAATGTGAATAGTTCCATACCGAAGGTATAATTATTGCGATGAGGTTGAAAAGAGTTGATGGGTCCACACAGTGTGACCTCAGACATTAAGCAGAATCAGCTTCATTCACCAGGTTTGTACACATACAAGGACTCCAGTTTAACTTCGCTCTCTATGTACAAGCATTTAAATATTTAACTAAAATCTACAAGCCTACTTTAGTCATTAGATACTACATTAGTTTAACATTAAACTAATATGTACACGCTACAAAGACAATAGTGCAATGATGATGAGTGCAAAGGATGCTGAAATAATATGTTACAGATGTATTTATATGAGGTAGATCGTTTCCCAGTATTTACAGTAAAAGCAGTGTCCATAGAATCATGTCAGATGATATTTACATGATTAAAAGGTGTGTTCATACAAAATGTTTGTGTCCTGCATTCAACAGTAAACACTGGTCTCTTCTGCCCATTAAGACAATAACCATTACAACGATCCTGTTTCCATTCATTTGTCAAGGAAATTAGAAATTGGAGCTTTTGAAATGTCACAAAAAAAGAAATGTGAAAAACGAAAGCGTCGTCAGTCAGAAGTTGGGGGTATTCACTTTGCTATCTGCATGACTGTATCCACCTGTTAACCAGGGAGGATAAGTAGAGGTTACAAACTAGAAACAAAACAAGTCACCTGACCCCGATACAAGAGAGAGAGAGAGAGGTCGTTAAGAATTTGTTTCTATAAGGCCACTTTAAACTGTACTTCTGTGTCAGCTAGTATTGCTCATGTTTCATGCTGCTGTCAGCTGATCAGTCATGTGAGTTCAATGTGCGCGGCATCAGATGTATTCTATAAAGGCTTTTCATATGACTCATGAATTAGCTACACTACATGTATAATTTAAGGGCTGCACGGTGGTGCATTGGTTAGCGCTGTTGCCTCACAGCTAGAAGGTCACCAGTTCAAACACCAGTTTGGGCAAGGTGGGCCTTTGTGTGTGGAGTTTGCATGTTCTCCTCATGTTAGCATGGGTTCTCTCTGGCTTTCTCCCACAGTCCGAAGACATGCTTGTAAGGTTAATTGGTGACTCTAAATTGCCTGTGTGAGTGCAAAAGGTTGTCTGACTTTATGTGTTGGCCCTGTGATTGACTGGTGACCAGTCCAGGATGTACCCCGCCCCCACCCTTCGCCCAATGACAGCTGGGATAGGCTCCAGCCCCTGCGACCCTGAACAGGATAAGCGGTATAAATAATGGATGGATGGATGAATGGACATGTACAATTTAATCTACCATAACACCTATCAAACCTTACTTCATATCACTTCAGTTGCTATATACCATCTTTAACTGTGACTTATTGAAGTAATCTTTATCATTTAGTATCTGTAACACATAAACTACATGTTTTGCAAGCTCCCCGCTCACATGATGACTGAGTTTATTTGCATTGTGAATTCAGTTCCTTCCGCTGTAGCTACACGAGCAGATTACTCATGGTACTTATACAAACACAATAACAAACACTGCAAACAAATGAACCGCTCCATCTCAGTAGTGTTTTCTGTACGTTGAGTTTTTCTGCAGCCACTGTTTGAGAGCAAACATGACCCTTTAGACTCGTCACCATGGCCACTGGAGTGGCCTCAGCTGGCTTGTCAAGGTGTTTTAATGGGGCCTGTTGATGGATGACTCCATTACTGTACCTCAGCATGCTGTGTCACCTCCAGCTGCACGCAGCAGCGGCATGCGCCCCTCCCCGATACAAGGATGTGTTTTTTACTGTTTGCAGTGGAGGAAAAAGATACTTTTAAACAACAAGCAGAAAAAAAATGTCTCCTTTAGAAAAACTTCCTCATGATAAGAGAAGCGCTTGATTACAGGGAGCGACCAGGACATGAGGCAAGAGTTATTGCTGGAGAGGGCCGCAACATGACGCCCTGTCCTGAGGATCCAAACCACAGTAACCCGGCTGAAAAGAGGTCAAGCAGCTATTTTTTTCTTTGACTGAATCGCCGAGGCAGAGCAGCAGCGAGGAGTGAAAGAAGGGAGTAGAATCGGCTGAGGTAAAGCCGCCACAACAAGCAAGGTATGGCCCAGATCGAGGAGCTCCCCCACCGTCATCCTGCACGCTATCTGAACCACATTAGTCAAGCTTGAAAAGACTCCCCCTGCTCCCCACAACAGCGCTGAAGATGGACGAGCACCAGGGAGGCTGATGAAGTGCAGGTAAAGAAGAATTAAAAGGAAACAGATTGAAAGTTACAACTTTGCTTCTCTGCTTGAGACAAAGGACGAGACTTTTTGTCTGCATGCAGCCACACGGGCCCGATCGCTAATAAACCCCAGGTGTTCGTGTCTGTGAGGTGTTAAATCTGAGGGGTCCTGCCCCCTGTGGCCTCGGGGCAGCGCTGAGCTGTACAAGGAGGAGGACCCCTGAGACCTGACCACTCTGTCACATAAGATCAGATGTTGCATTTATTCTGTGGCTTGAAACTCAAAGTTGGGGGGCTGATTTGTTTTGCTAAAAGATAAGTTTCAATGCTGCACAAGATGCTGGTCTTTGTAGTCCCTCCAATCTTGTGTGTTCAGTGTGTGTGTGAGCGGGTTTCCCGAGGGGGATTCACTGTCAGATAGATACAACTCCTCCGCCAAGCTTCAGGGGTCTTCTAAAAAAGAGATGATAAAAAATTTACAGCTTTATAATAAATTTTTTACTGACAAAAAAAGTGGACCGTGCCAGTTTGTCAGGTCTAGAAAAGGAGCTGACGTAAGGGCCAAGACTGTTTTAATCAACCTGAAAAACAACACGTGGATGCTTAATTGAATATTATCTGCTACCTTAATTGTTTAAGACACGCACATACTTTTATCTTACCTTCATTGATTAAAGAACCAAAATAGAACATGACCGGAGGGAGCGAATATCACTCAACTTGCTGATTAGATTCACACTGATTCAGGAAACATCATGGTCAAGAGACTCATAAATTACCCCCCGTTCAACTCTGGGGCTTACAACAACACTCTATAATTTCATGCCTTTAGGCAAATTCAACAATGCAAACATGTAAATTAAGATGAGATGCCAATTTCCTTTTCCAATTACGCCTTTAAATGAGTTTTATTACAGTTTGTTGCGTTTGCCAAAAAACTGCAGCTGCAATCCAAACACAAATCAAACAGACATAAATTAAATTTATCTTGGCGACTGCGAGGCAGGAAAGGCACATTCGCTTTAGACTACAAAGTGTTTAAATTACCCCCGTCAGAGGAATGTGTCGCTTACAGTTTCTTACAGGCGCATGTGAAACAAGGAAGTGGAAGCGTTGTAGTTTCAGGCGTGTGTAAGGTTTTTGTTGCAAGCGGGAACGTGAGAAACTGAGCCCTACTAAACCCCGCTGAACCCCACTGAGCTGTCGGGCACCTGTTTCCTGCAAACGCCAGCGAGCTTTTGCACCTCACAATAACACCCTCCGCTTACAGCACGTCCCTCCCCTCCCCCAATGCAGAAATCTTCTCCTCAGGGGATTCAGACTCCTCTTATCGCAATTCCTCTGTCTTGGATTATTCCCGTCCTGCGCAGTGACTAGTGGGTGCCAGCAGGCCACGACTGCCGACACAGATGGGAGTCCAGGCCTGTGATGACTTCCATATGTCACATCGTTCTTGTGAGCCGTGTTTTTTTTTTTAAGTGTTTTTCTTTCCATCTCTCATCTCTTTCTCTGTTTAGCTCTTTAAAAAAGGCCCGAGCAGGGAGGGAGAGGTGAGTGAGGTTGGAGAGGGTCAAACGCGATGCCCATTAATATGTTACGGGGCTAAGCAGGGATTCAGACCCAGCTTGAAGTCTACCTTTCGCTGAATGATTATTGTGAGGTTAAATACTGCAAGGTTAAAACCACCACATTTTACTGCCAAAAAGTCGACAGGAGATAATTTGTACGTTTTGGAGTGCCCTCAGTGTCCACCGGGGGACTTGGAATTGGACCCATGGTGAGATTTCCCACCATAACTCCTTCTTCCTTTAACTGTCACACACTCGGACCTCTTACCGCCGCCCTGGGGACGCTGGGACACGACTCTGTGTTGTTGTATGGTAAATATGAACCAATCGGAAGCTGGAGAGCTCGCTCTGACATTGCAACGCTGGGAGGTTTTCCCGTCTTGACTGACACATGAGACGGCTAATATTCCCTGCCTGATTATAATCCCTGTAGTCGACCTCATTAGCCAGGCATCCGCATTGAACCCTGGCTGAGTCGGGTCCAGGAGCTCGCCTGTCAGTCAACACCTTTTTCTTCAAACAAAGAGCATCAGGGAGAAATAATCCAGCTCTCTCCCTCTCTGGGGCTTATGAGCAGGCTGTTGTGGGATTTGTGCAGACTTATGCATGCAAGCATGAGCGCAGTTATGACACGTCACCCTTGTGTCTGAATGTTTGGGACAAAATCGAACAAAACAGATTAACATGCAAAAGAAAAAGAAGAGAACTAATAGAGGTCTGTGGAGCAGAAAATCCTGTTTTACTGCAAGTGAGGAAATGATTCTCACTTTCTTTATCATTGCACTTTGACACCCAGAACATGGACCAGATCTCTGCAGGGCTGGTCCAAACCCAACCTCTCTCTGAACCTCTCCCCTGAGCCCTCACACAAAGTGATTCATTGTATATAAAGCGCACATGTTAATGCAAGTTAACACTTCTACGTTCAGGTTCACATCCTCTAAGAATGCAATAAAGCCTCCACTTTCCATACTAAAAGAATTAGCTGAATTCCTCGAGGTTCAGAGTCTGGACAAAGGTTGGATTGACGTTCACCCTGTGAATTTTGGGCCTTCTCTCCGTAGATGTCCCTCCATTCATCCCATGCAAACAGCTTTTAAAGCACCATGATTTCAGAGCCCTACAACATGCAGTGAAATAACAACCTATAAAGTGACACTGGCTACGGGCAGTCTGCCGCTTCAAAACACAGAGCTGCCAAGGTGATTTACGGCGCGCTCACTTTTCTTGAGGGCGACAGCGGAGACAGAGAGGAAGAGTGATTCGGGCCCTTTGTGAGTTCTCGTCTCATAAAAGGTTGAGCGATGAGACCCCACTGCTCTCATAACATTCCTTTGTTGTTTGGGTAACATACTCAAACAGAAAATGATATGCCATTTATTGCGTTTGCCGTGTCACCAAACACTGACGCCGCTCACCGTCCTGGAGAAGCGGCTTTTCATGGGAAATTCACACGGAGAGACATCTTAAAGCTGAAATGCACAGAGAAAACAAACAGTTGTACTTCCACTAATTCAATAATCTCCCTTCTCTGCATTCTCTGACTGCATTCTGTAACTTTATAGCTCAGAAATGTGGCGCGATCTGTGACTGTGCCAGTGCTTTTACTTTGAGAGAGTGCCACCGACATGAAAAACAGACAGACGATGGACAGATGGGCAGTCTGAGTGTAAGAGAGCTTTTTTTCTGTATCTGTGTGTAGCCTGATCCGAACCCATTCCGCCCCTACAAACAGGCGCGGGAGGCCCGACCGCACCGCTATGCTAATCTGAAATGCTGCAATGCCAATAGTGCGGCATGGTGGGCTGCTCCTTACTCCTTCACGCCTGTGCATTGAACGTAGCACTGCTGGACCGCCGCCTGGGAAACAGATGGCAGAGAATAACACTGTCACCCACCCTGAACACTGACATCCTGGGCCAGGCCTCTGCCACGCACTTTGCTATCTGTCTGTATGTATCTCATCTGAAATCCCCCCTCCTTATCCTCGCAGAGCCACCTCCAGATTAGGAGATATTCATGAGTGAAACTGACTGGACAGCTGAGCCTCATTAGCCAAACATACGCTCCCCATTTTACGACGAGTCGGTTTGAGTGGCCCAGGCAGGTCTGATGGCTGCGTGTTGCTTTGGGTTGCGGACAGGGGGACAGATGACCAGTGAGCCCCCAAACGTGAGCTGGAATAGGATGAGGTGTCTCCTGATTCAGTGTCTGGATTAAACAATTAGACAATTAACTAGTTAAGAGGGGTCAAGTGGTCCTTGGATTAAGACCAATTGGAAATGCTGAATTACTTTAGATTAGAAAAAGATTACAAAGTGAACATAATGTTCTAACGCTGATTTACAACACGCTAAGCTTCCTAACGCTCACGCAAAGCTGACATTTGATAATGAAGCCGCAGCTCAGGTCAAGTGGCCAAAAAGATGTAGTAGTAGTAGCATTTATAATAAGGCTACATTCAAAGTTCCCATAAAACCACAGAAGATGTTTGTTTTTTAACATATATATCTCCTGCTGATCATCATCTATAGGCTACTATCCAGCACAGCAATAACAAAGTCAAATGTTTTCAGAATATGTTAAAATATTCAAAGAGTTGATAGCTCATCCTGCACTCGAGGGCATCTTCAGATTCTGTGCCCTATGAAATGCTTTCTCAAATTCTTATGTCCCTCCCTATGAGTTAGTTTCTGCTAGTTACCAAGTGGCACACATGACCTACAAGCTAGCTAGCACTCATCGGTCTTTACTGTTGTTCCTAATTGGGACTGTATGCAGCAACAACAGTCACCACTTGACCTCAGCTCAATCAAGTATTTACCGTCTCTCAGCTCTTTGTTTTTGTTTAGTATAATTCGGACCAAGCTCTAATTAGCATCATTTCCAGTTGCAGTGGTATGTTGTATTGAACCCAACCCAACATAACCAGAAGGGAGCTGATGAGTAGTGATCAGTGATTGAAGGAGCATACATCCCAATTTAACCAGATGTCTACGGTTGGCTCCCTTTGTCATGGGTCTAACTCTCGATTTTCCTCGCTTTCGTTTGGAGACTGTTTGTCTTCATCTGAGCGTTGAATTTGTTTCTTTTTCTTTGGATTTTCACTTATTTTTGAAGTTGTATCTGTAGTCATCGATCTTTTCTTTGTTTGTTCAGCCATAGTAGATTACCGTTCCTCGGAATGCTTACAGAAACCGGCAGTGCAGCCACTGAGCTCCGCCTACCCTCTCTGGCAGACCAACCACTGCTGGGTGATGGAAAACGCGTCACTAACTGGGCGCCGCTTGTGTTTTTTTTCCGCGAATGTCTCCACAGACACCCCGTCCATAAAAATACGATATACCGCAAATGCAAAGGCTGTCATCAGTGGGCCATAGGCTCAATCACCATTGTGTTACCTGATTCGGTGACAGATAGACACTTAAAAGACATTTATTTAAATGAAAAAGATCGAGATTCTTACTTTAAATCAAACCTGATATTGGACATGCTTTTGTCAGTTAGCCATGAATGCTAATGTTGCTCCATATCTGCTAGTTAAATGGTTGAAAATGAAAATGTTATCACAGCTTGTTCTCCCTGCCCCTAAGTAGCCAAAAATCAATTAGTGCAAATTTAAAGAACAGGATTGAAATTAAAACAAGATGTTGGATTTTCCAAAGGCAAAATAAAGTGTTTGGAGAGAAAAGGAACATTGATGAAATTTGTGATTGCTGTTCATCATCGTAGGAAACTGGGATTAATTACTCGCCGCCTGTACGTAGAATTAACACAGAAATAAATTGTGGCATGCTGGTAGGCAGGATTGAAACTTTGCCTAATGTTACTACAAACTTTAACAATGAATACAGGACTATAAAGTGATAAATGACCTCCGACATGCCAGCAAATGTACCATGTAACACAAAGGAGAAGAAACAGACTTTTACTGAAGTCACAAGGACAATTGTTCAGTCCGTTTTTTCCTCAGAGCGGTTTGAGGAACAATCTTTCCCTGAAACTCGCTCCTGTTCAAAGGCTTGTCAGCAGCATGGGTCCTTTTTAATATCAGCCTGCTAGCCCTCTCCGCGCCCCCCCACCAGCACTTCTAATCTGGTCGGGAGGAAGTGATTTGATCTCGGTGAAAAGCGAAGCATCTGAAAATCTTATAGATTGGGACGGGAAGTGCGGCTGTTTGACCTTGTGTGTTCATGCTGGTTTCGAGAGTGGGAGATGGTGACAGCAGGTGTTTTGCCTCCTGGCCCTCTTGATGTCCCGTGGCAGCACTTTCATCTGTCTGAGGCCACGGAGGCAAACACAGAGAGTTCTAGAGGAGAAAGTGACAGGATGTTTTCCTGGAAGTCAGGTTTATGGGCAGGAAAGCCTCAAGCTAATGCAAACAGTTCATCAAGGGATTATTTCAGTCGAAGGTAGGGTCATATTTTGCAATTATGGTCACCATTTCCATCGGTAATAATGACGCTCTACTGACCAAAGTAATTCCGAAGATTTTGATTGATTACTGCAAAGATTTGTAGAAAATAGAAGCAAGCAGAACATCTTACAGGTTGTAAAAAATTTGCCAGATTGTTATGACACTTAAACTACCTGACCAGTGTCTTAAATAGTCTTTTATTACTGTGCAGGAAACCGTGTGCGCACACAAAACTACGGCAAGTACAGAAGGTCAAAATTGAACCAGGATCTAAGTCAGTTAACTGTGATGGCGTTCTAACGTCTTTCAAGAGATTTGTGCTGCATTCCCAGATTTTAGCAATTCCCTTTTAATATCATTATTACCAATTATACCCAATAACACAGAATTAGTCCCTTTATAAACCTGATATCTGGCCAGTTCACCCAAATCACTAAAAGATGCAACACTTTCCTCTTTGTTGTTATTTGCTTTACTTTCTGCAACATAGACAGGCAGTAAAATCTGTTCACACTGAGGTCGTCGCTGTGTGTTAATTAAGGTCCGGTTTCTAATGTAAATAAGATTGTTTTCTGTTTCCACGGAAACCTTGAAAACAAAGACCCGAAACTACCCCTGGGTATGCGCACTGCGGACATAGGTGAGGACAGCAGACGAGCAGCGGACAAGCAGCCCTGCCTACTCCCTGAACAAAGTATCCAGAGCCATGTAGAGAGAGAGTGGAGGTCCAATATGCTCCATGATCCGCCATTGTGATGTCACAATGCTCTTTCTCTATGGCTGTGAAAGTACCGTCATTCAGTCACTCAGTCAGTCACATACAGACCCATGTGTAGGGCTGACCCCGGCAGTCAGCCAAAAATGTCTATGCAACAGTGTCAAACCTAAAACTAAAAGTGAAGCCCATCGGGACAGGCTAATTACGACCTCCACTGGAGTCGAAGCATGAGCAGGAGCTACTCATAAAAAAGTTAGCCTATTGCTCTTTGAATACAAACAACATTTGGTGAGTCGGAACATTCTAGGGACAATTTGGTTGGACTGACCCTTTCAATACAGCACAAATAATTTCAAGTATTGTTGAGAAGTTCTCTGATCAACAGAAAGATACTGTAAACACAATGTGGGCGTAATGAGTCACTACAAAATGATGGATTCTCCCAATGTTGCTCCACAGTCATTTGAGACAAATTTTATTCCACCAGTTAAAATATATGAAAATATTTCAGGCAACACTGAAAGTTTTAAAAAGTATAATGCGTCTTTAATTAGTTCCCATGTATAAATTAACACCTCTGAACCAGAGGGGGTCAAAGGAGTGTAACATGTCTTCTCATGCAGGTGACTCATATTCCCGGCTGCCGCTTCCACTTCTCAGTTGGCGTTTGAACCTTTTCAGACCCGCTCGAAGTGCAAAATGTCAGAACACCCCAGTGACATTTTCCATGTTTCATTTTCCTCTGGACCTTGACTGGAGTCCCTGCAGTGTCTGATATCTCTCGCCTCCCCTGTTTCTTTGTAAACTGTCACGCCACCGGTGACGCCGTCCTCACCTGAAAACCATCTCAAACCAGACCACCAATGATGCCCTTGACTCAAAACTGTTGTTCCCTGTACACAAAACGTTTGGGGAGTGTTGACTCAAGAGCTAATTTTACAAAGGAGTCTTCTCTGCCTTTATGGCAGGAAACTGGTCCCCTTTTTTTTTTCCACAGGTGGCTCCACATCTGGAGGCTCCAGCTGCAGGAGAGCGTGGATCCGGAGGAGCAGATGGATGGATGCTCTGTGGCTGGTGGAAGTCCTTATTACCGTCCACATCCTCCAAGAGGAGCCGGGCTATAAAGGCCATTAATCCTCGGCTGCTTCAGGGGTCGTATGTCACTTCTAGTCCATCACTCCCTCGTCTGCCACGCCACCTCTTTCACACACACACACACACACACACACACTCACACTCATGCAACGTCTAGAAGGCCCAGAGAGACAGATTTGTTGTGATGGCTCTGGGTTAGCCATGCGTGAGGAGCCAATTGGATGTTTTCATCACACGGAGAGGTGCACTGACAACAGACAGAGTGGTAACCTCAACAGGTCAGTCAAAGTGTCTCCTCAAATCAGGCAATGAGTATGTTGGAAACCAAAAGAATTGTATTTCCAAGTAACTGACATCTAGGAAACTATCTCAATATACTTTATTCCACATATAGCAAATGAGTTTTTCGTAACTTATTATCCACACAAAAAGAAAGGGAATTGTAGCCCTCTCTGCAGCAGAGAAAGGAAACAGCAGTTTTAACCTTTAAAGGAGAGCAAAACTTCTTCGACGTCAAGCCAAAAAAATTCATCAAAGTGTCACCATATCCTGTGGGAGTGAAAAACTGCAGCTCTTGAATGGTGCAAAGTGCGGATGTGGACTGGGCAAAGATAAGCGAGCAAGAATCGAGTCAGAACAGGAGAAAGTGTGTCATCCTTCCCACTAAAAGCTTACACAGATTTCACTGAAAGTGTTGCTAACACGAAACGCTACCTGATGATTAATTAGAAACACATGCGACTGATGGAAGTACGAGCTGAAATTTGTATGAAACATTATGAGCTCATGCCAAATTTATATAAAAAGGACAAAATGCAAATTATGGCCTTTTTAATGATTTAATTGTGATATTTCATTCAGTCAATAAAGGATACAGCTTGATCTACATACATGCTTGTTAACTACTATGTATCGCAACTTACGGACAATAAAAATGCTGTCCCTCCCTCAAACATTGATAAGCTAATCACAGCTTTGGAACCTAAACTACAGTAGACATGGCAGGCCTATCAACATTTAGATGTATCGACATGTAGAAGGGGTGCATATTTTGTTCTAATAACAAAATAATCTGACCCAACAGCATGTTTATCCGCTTTAACATGAGCTACAAACGTTAGCATGCCCAGCTAACTCCCTAAACTAGCTACAGTAGTAGGTAGTAAGCTAGCATTGCTTCCAAGACCTGAGAGCATTTCATGAGATAGCAAAGCTTCATTTTCTGGGGTTACCAGTTATGTTGAAGAAAGATAACTGACAACAAGCGCATAAAACTGAGAGGAAGCTAGCCCTGCATGCTATCCAAGTGTAGTGAAATGTTAGCAGCTTTGTCCTGCTAACAAACTTTGGGAGTTTACACCCATCGACCCCAGCACACATCTGACTAAATTGCTTAGCAGTCATCATCAAAGTCTTTTCTATAGTGATGTTAACAGTGAAAACAAAGCCTTCTGTTTTAAACATATGAACTGGTATTGTGTAAGCTAAGCAGCCAAACCAAATACGTGGTGTAATTAGCTCTGAACTGAAACACAAGAACAGTGCTGTTTCTTTCATTCCATTCCTTCCACATGGATCATAAACTCATACTGACTTCTTGCCTTTGTCATGCAGCTTTAGCCTCAGTCTTCTAGTATGAGCATGTGTAAGTCCCGCTTTAGTCAGCTGAAGACCTTAAAAAATGAGTTTTAACTGCTAGCTACAACTGATAAATAATGACAGCATCAGATGCAATTTAAGCTAGCAAAATCACTAGCTAGCTTTTCTTCCTCTGTCTCAGATCAAGAAGCTATTGATTTAAAAAATCGTGGGTGGTACATCTGCCTGGTTGTCATTTAAAACTGCACACGTACGATGTAAGAATGGAAACTAGACATGCCGTAACTACGGGGGGCAGACGGTCAATTACTTTACAATGGTGGCAACATAATGTTTCATGTTTTTGAGCAGATTTATAAGACTAATATCTGAACAACAAAACGGTCATGCCCAACCAGGTTAATTAACGCCATTACCGTACAACAATAGAAAACATCTTGAGCTACATTAGAAAATCCTGTTGTCCATTGTTAACCAGTCACTGTACAGCGACCATCAGTCCTCAAGCAGAAACAATCTGTCCCTGGGGATTTTGAAAGCCCAGGACACAGCAAAGTAGTGATGAGTGAACCAGCTGTCCTTTCTGCCTCTTAAGCCCCGTGTGGAAGTGCACACACGCACAGTTTACCTCTCATCTGCCTGTCTGCTTCCCAGATCTCCCGCTTGTTTAATGTGTGTCTGTTTCGGAGGGAACAGAGTAATCTTACTTCAATGTCAAACGCAGCACATCCACTCTTATCCAGCTCCCCTGTGTACGAGCTCCTGTCTTGGGAAACACGATACCAAGTCAAAACAGCAGAGCAGAGGTAAGTTATGGGCTGAAAGTGAACTGGGATTCCTTGGAAGTGCTCAGTGACACACAAGAAAAGATGTTGGCCCTCTATTTTCTTTTGCAACAGGCAGCTCTTGGCCTGTGAGGTCCACATAATTGGTTTTGTTTGAGTCATTTTTTACCCCAGTTTTCATCACAACTGTGGTTTAAGCGTCACTGCCACACTATGAGTCCTACATGTTGCAAAACAAAGTGTTTCAGAGACGGGAAAGTATTATCTCAAAAACTCCTCACTGTTGGCAGAGCACCACACCATGCACTCATCTGCACGTATTCTATGAATGAAACCTCACACTGACCTCCAGCTGTTACTACTGAAGGAAGCAGAAGTCATTTTAATCTACTAAAGATTCAGCTTACTGGGGAAAATTGAAGCAGAACTTGTGGCCTTCTTGACCCATTTGGCTGCATGACCTATTAGACTTCATGTCACGTGACTTGGATCAAAAATGTTCCACGTTTAAGTGAATTGGAAAAGTTTAAATAGCCTAACACTGTGTGGGTGTACGGTAAAAATGTTGTCAAAGTAAGACAACTTGTCCAAGTTCCAGAGTGTATAACAACACCCTAACCTCACTAACAGGGCCCACTTGTCTCATCCAGTCGAGGCAGATGGCTGTTCAACATGAGTCTGGTTCTGCTCGAGGTTTCTGCCTGTTAAAAGGAAGTTTTTCTGCCAATGTGCCGAATGTTGCTAAGTGCTACTCATGGTGATTCATGTTGGGCCTCTCTTTAAATAACAGAACAAAGAGTCGGTCTAGACCTGCTCTGTTTGTAAAGTGTCTTGAGATAACTCTGGTTATGATTTGGCACTATACAAATAAGATTTGATTGATTTGACTTGTATCTTTTTTTATACCTGAATCACTTTGAGGAACCACTTTTTACAGCGGGAGGACCACAATTAAAAAGCTTTCAAAAACAATTGCTGTTTTGGTCATTTCAGTTTTGACCGAACAAGTGCAAAAATAGAAAATTTATAATCAATTATACTTCAATTTCTTTCTTTGGAATTTTACTTTAATGACACAAGTTTTACCCAACACACTCACACAACTCCCCTCATGTGCTTCCCAGAACACAAAGTCTTATTATTTCTGTTAGATGTTTCACCCCCTCTCTCCCTGCATGTGGTTTGGTTATAGTTAAAGATTTTGTTCAGGAAGTTGAGTCCGAACATTAATGCAGGTCATAAATCAGCTGCTCACTGCTGGATTATGGAAGAACATTCTCTGAAGCAGGCGTTTGGAGCGTGTCCAACGCATGAACAAAGAGCTGCCTATCTCTCCCCCTGCTCGGGCAATGCACTTGTTAAACTCTGCTGGACGTTTGTCTTTCTTGGCTTCCTGCAGGCCGGTATCGCACTGCAACCAAAACTTTCGTCTTGCCTTTTAAATGCTGTTTCTGCCCCTTTCTCTCTCGCTCTCTCTCTTTATAATTTGCTGGTCACAGTCAGGAGTCAGCCAGCTGGGACCTGGTCAGTAATTGGAGTCTCTGCAGTGACTGGCTACAGCACGGCTCCAAACGATGCACAGGGGAGGCTTCCTAGGAAAACTCAATAAGCTCTTCACACTTAAGTGTACTCATCATTATGATTTTTCCACTGCGGTGAACAGTACACTACTTGTTGGCAACGTCTTAAAATAGGTACGAGAAAAGTAAGACTATAGAAGCATTGTTTGCCTCTGTTTGGTGTATTTCTTTCATCTCACCTCTATTTTAAATCGTCCTTCATTCATTTCCCACGGCTCGGCTTTGTTGTTTAAAATGGGTCAAGGTCCTTTCCATTCACAACATTGTCTTTCCCAGTCTGTCAGCCGTTACAGACGTTCAAAGAACATCAAAGAACAGAACACAATCAACTGCAACACAATACACATTATTTCTTCTGTTTTAACAATGGATTTATGATTTAGATAAACTATACGTGAAGGGAGAACATTAAGTATTGATTATGTTTATGTGAACACAGGATGGAGTTTCAAGCTAACAACTGAAGCATGGTGGATAAAGACATCAAACACAGCAGGTTGGTCAGTGGCCCAAAGCTTCAAAATATGACCACGAGTCGCACAGGGGCTGGAAAGATCCAAGCTGTCAGAGGGCAAGAGACGATGTACCCCCTGGACTGGACCAATCACAGGGCTGCTGTTGGTAACCATACAGTGTAATTTCTGGACGCTGTCCTCTAGTTTACGTCTTTGATGTGGCTTTTAAGTCAGGTGACGTCTTTAATAAATCAGGACAATGGATCGATCAAACAAACCCTTTGACTTTTATCCGGGAGACCGTTTGATTCTTTATAAATGAACATTTAAAACATGAGCTACATAATGTACTTACGTTATTTACGCCAAATACAGTGTGTTAGCTACATAACTAGCATACATACATTGGTATAACCCAAACCTTGTCTTTTTTCCTGAGCTTACCAAGTAGTTTTGTTACCTAAACATATCCACACTGCAACTGTTAAAGTAAAATGATAAGCAATCAAAATGCCAATAATGCTAGCAGCTAATGCTACTTATAGCTGGACTGATCTCCTGTTGCTAGAGCCAGGTGCTGTTTTATCGACTGGTACATGCTCCAGTAGAGTGTAAGGGATAAACCAAGGTTAGTTGGAGCACTTAGCACCTCCCTTAAACTTCATGAGACAGAAAACCCCCTTAATTATTCAAAAAGCATAAAATTCTAGCCAGTAAACTCCACCTCACATAACTGAACAAACAAGCTAAAGTCATGTTTTTTTCTTTTAACAGTTAAAGGTTGATGTTAAGTCTTAAATGTGTTCAAGGCTTAACTCAAACACACTGACTGCTTATAGTCTGACATCCTCTGCTTTGACGGGGATATCGACTGAGCTGCACTCCAGTAATAAAGGGCATTAAACTGCGATGCCCCCGACCACTTTAAAGATTATGTGCTTACTTCAGAGCCCACTGGGCACCGAAGTGAGAGCATAAACAAAGTGTTAATTGCAAAAAATGGATTCACTGCCAAGTCAGCGGTATGGCTGGGCTGCTGCTACTCCACAAAGGTCTGACCCCCTTCGGCTGACGCAGAAAACAGTCTGCAGATTTCATGTGAAGGAAAAAAAAAGATGAAAGGGAATTGAGTCCAAACTGCCTTTCAAACATTTATATTGTTCTGCCTCTGGAGATCTGTCAAAGCTGTGGAAAGTGAGCTGAGGCGTCCACTCTGCAGAGGAAACAGGTCCCTTCGGTGCAGGTACGGCTCTCAGGAGTGGGAGTATACGTTTCAACCTTAAGATGCTGCTTCTTATAACGCACGACAGCCAGACCGCATCATGAATCAAGGCCGGTCGCGATCATTTCCTGATTAAGAGCCCTGAAAATTCAGACCTCTCTCACACCTGGTGAAGCATGCTGAGAGCCCTGACACGCAGGCACTTGGGTGACACTGTGATGAATGAGCGAGTGATGAAACACAGAGGCTCCAACAAGCAGTGCCGCCGCCCCTCAGGAGGACAGAACGTATTACATTCACAGCCTCCAGCCTTGGACAGACGTCAACGTGATGTTGCAAAACTGCAGAGAGCGCTGCACATCGGTCGATTGAGTCTTGTTTCCTCCACTAGTGCTGACAGCTTCATGTTCATTATTAAGCAAGGCAGGTTGAATATGATATCGAAACCTCCTGCAAGAAAGTGCAACTGAGCTGCTGAAATTCAAGAAGCTTTCCCCGTCTGTCTGCGCTCTTTGGAGGGAAGGAAGCAGAGGAGCTGATTGGCTGCTGAGGGGCCCATGTCGCCTAATTAAAAAAGGAAGAGTGATGACTCGGCTCATCCTCTGTGAGTTATCGTTTCTGGGCGTCTCACTATGCGGTGACTCAGCGCTCCATGTCTTCCTCTAGATAGTGGCTCCCGCTTCCTGACAGGACAGTTCCTGTGCCACGCCGCCCACCCCACATCATCAAGACACTGAGGAGCAATACTTGTTATGAAACAGTCATGATGATGCAACACTGGGAGCAATGCTGCCTTAAGGAGTATAAACAAAACATTTGGCTGTGGATTGGCAGATATCTCCCCTCAGCTGAAGATTTAGAGCTCTGTGATTGAATCTTAGCCTGCGCAGGAAGAGGTGGGCGATTTCTGAGATGTTTGAGGTGCAAAAACAATGTTGCTTGTGCAAAATGTCCATAATTCACGTGCTGCTCTTGGTCCACATAAAGTTAAATGGGTTGGGAATGTATTTAAACAAGGAGGTCAACACAGTCACATTAATGCAGTCCACTGCTGCAGCACTGAACCGCAAAACCTGACATTAATCCTGAGGGTAATGTGGCCCTTCCTGTGGCTAATGAAATCTGAAGCTTTTAAACGGCTGCACCTAATGACACTCCCTGACAGTTTTTGAATTAAGCAGCCATGACTAGCGGGACTGGACTAAATAGCACACAGATGGCCGACACCAAAGTTTTGTCCACCCACCCCCATGGTTGTTTGCCCTTGGGCTGTTGCATGCCATGCCGTACCTGCTCGAGCATTAAAGGAGCAGAGGATTTCGACTTACACTTCAGGAACCTTAATTTAGCAGTAGTAGATATGAGTTGAAATGTAAGGGATGATTTGGGGTTGCATGTTAACCACAGTTTTAATACCTACAAACATGTTTCTACACAGCTTTTATTGTTATTTTTACATTAAAGGTACTTTGTGGATTAAGGCCTAAATAATGTCTATGTGTCTTTGCTACTTGCTTCTGTTTTCTTGGTACTTTTCTTGGCAACTATCAGTAGAAAAACTAAACAAACTGTGGCCTTTATACTTTCATGCATGCATGTGCATCTTGCATGTATACATGGGACAAAAACAAAATAGGGACCAGCTCATCAAAACATTGCTCCATAGTTTGGGATGCAGCTTGGACTTTTTGCAAATATTCGATATGTCAATATTTTCCAACCCTTTTTGCCGATTGCTGATTTCGATACCGACATATTAGGCACATGTTTTTTTCCCACCTAATTGCAGAGAACATCAAGTCTCCCCTGTAGTGGAATTAATATTATGCCTCCACTCTTATTGTAGTGGCCACTTCTTCACGCTTCATGCTTCAGGCTATGTATGTTTGATCACTCACGTTTCTGAGCGCACCTGAATGCAGCATCCCCTCCCGAAACACGGCAGTGAGGGAGACATGCCCGGACTTGTTTACTGCACCTACTACGGAGACATCAGTGATCGCAGACGGACTCTTTTTATCGTGTGTGTGTCCATGAATATGTAAGTTAGTTTTGCACTGATGTTTATGTCACACTCTGATAGCGTCGGCTTTGGCCTTGAGTGTATTTTCGGCGTGTTTGATGTTGTTAAGTCCGGTAAAATGACAAGAATGTGAGTTAACTGTTAGCTTGGCTCGAGTTTCTGTGACTTTTTAGTCTTTATTTGTATATTGTTGCTAACTTTGTGCAGGCAGTGTGAGCGCACACTCGCAACGAGTTAATGTTGTAGCACTACGTCAAGCTTTTTTAGGGAATAATTGAGCATTTAGGCAGAATTAAAGTGTTGTTTTATCAGCGGAAAATAGCGGCAGAAAAATGACACATCTGCCGATGCCGATATGAGATTTTCAAGCCATTATCTGCAGATACCGATTACATGCTGATAATATCGTGCATCCCTATCCATAGCACTACTAGTGATTAAAAACTGCATCGGTACCTTTAAGTTGCATGTTATAAATGGCATGTGTTTGATCTACAGAGGAGAGGAGTTGTCAACAGTTTAGTTAACCATTAGCATGGGTGATGAACATGCAGGCCAAAAGGAAGGGCCCTCTAAATACATTAGCTAAATCTAATCTGGATCATGTTAATGGATGTGTTATGAGAGTTAAAAACAGTTCTCCAATATTGCAGCCTTGGTTGGTCAGTGGTAGGCTGACTCCAGCTCTCTGACATACATGGGCTATGTTCCAAAAGCAATTCATTATAATGATTTACTGTGTCCCAATACATGTGTCTACAGCAGTATGGTAAAAATACTACAATGTCCGACCACATCAAGTCGTATTTTGCAATAATTCACGCCAGCCTGCTTTTTTTTGCTACAGTGACCCTGATCCTCTGAATTCAGATCCACTGAGCAAAACATTACAATATTCATCGCTGTATGGATTGCGCAGGATGTATGAGCAAAGGGTCAAAGTTCAAGGTGCAATCATATCACCGAATAAGTGCAAAACGCATACTTTATAAGAGCTACCGCAGTATGCACTATAGTAATAAAAGTATTTGATTTGGAACACAGCGTTGACCGATGTTTCACCTTCCTGTTTTCTTCTTCATCTTTTATGGCTTGCATAGATTACACAATAGCAAAACAATGGTGCCACAAGTGGTCAAAGATTCCACAGGTTACATTTAATTACCCGTTACCCATTTCTCTTCTAAAATAGACACCAAAGAGAGGTATTCTATTCCATCATTTCTCTTCAAAGCAAGTTTTCATGTGTCTGAATGAGGAAGAAACGGACATGTTTTGCAGTAAAGAATCCAAATTGAAATTCAATACAGAATATTCATCTGCTGCTACTTTGTTGATTTTCTTTGTTGATGTGCACATTCCTGATTCCAGTTGGAGAACTCAGCTTATCATAGATTAAATGATGTGAATTTTATCATGAAATACTTAACAGATTATACTACAGTTTAAAGATACCAGTATGTGTTCCCATCCTTTCAACAGATTGTTGTTTTGCTTCATCTCTTGTCATCATGCCAGGCAATCAGCCCTCTTCAACAGACATGACATCCAGCCAGACTTCTCTGAGGACAGTTGAGCTTGTCACAGCTGGGCGCAAACATGAAATTTGAAACCACATAATTGCTGATTTGATTGCTCCAAATATGTGACGCGCGCAATCTTCTCAAACCAAATAAATCAATTAATTTACAAACTGCCAACTGCAGAGAGAGCAGTCTCTGTTGGACTTTTTCTGAAGCGATGCCACGGTGAATAAACATCTGCAGAAAAACAGCTCAGACTCGCTTCTTTCATGTGCGACAAACAAACCATTCCAGCAACCCACAGAGGCGCACTGCAACTGCTGCCAAGGGAGGCGGAGTGTGAAAACCACTTTAAATGGGCTGAAAACGAGACACAAAACAAGAAAACAGAGCTTATTTCACACGTGGATGACACAGGAGAGGGACTTTTCCAGAAATCTCTAATGAAACCTTTTATTGGTTAGCTAAACAAAGATCCTCTGTGATTGAAAAGATATGGAAACATGCTATTAGTGGAAAACTATACCTCCTTCTCCAGAGGTCTCAGAACAACAGCACCACTTTCATTGCACTGTAAGCTTTAAAGTGACACCAAACATTGAGCATACCAGCTTTATCAGAGCTGAAGAGCCTCCCACAGCACTGAGCAGGCTCAGTGTCCAGATAATGAGCGAGCACCCAGGGGCCCGCACACTCATTTGATCACAAACACATCCCGACAAGCGGGGCCAAACGCTTCAGCCGCCTGCTCTCGTTTAGCATTGCCGTATCATTTAAAGCAGTTGGAGTGGTGATCAGAGAGGGGAATGTGCTGCACTGAGCATCATGCGCTGTTTTCCCAGGGTAACTGACTCAGGCGGGGCTGTCAGAGAGCCGTGGTGCTATTGCTGAAATCCAGACATGGATAAATACTGAACTACTCAACGACAAACAGTGCTCCAGAAGAGACGAGTTAAACAATGAGGGCAAACATGATGATATTATCGTAATGATTCCAGTGTGTTTCGCCCCTTTGTTTGTTTGTTAAAATTGAATTGTTCTGCAAATGTGACTGTTTTTAATGTATGACAGATTTCACAAACGTGCGGCACTTTCTTCTGAAGGGAGCACAAAGAGAAAACAGATTTTGAAATGAGTGAGTTCAAACAGTTGGTACACAGGTGGAAGAAATAATATGATGTACTGTAAGTGCTGGCGTTGTGGGACGTGGCTTGTCCTCAACTCTACAGATCTGGGTTTAATTCCCGGCTATAAACATCACGACAAATTCTGATGTGGGTGAAAGTTTAATCTGCTGAGGCCCTGCACCGAGGCTTTGCCAAAAGCTCAAACTGTTACCTAAAGACAACATAGAACCTAAAGTCTGAAAGATTTGCCTTGAATATACAAAATATTATGTATAAACTGTGTAACAGGTAATTTCCCAATATGTCTTGATATAATGTTCACGTGCCCCACTCTTATGAACCTTAGCACCAGACATGATTTTAATATTCTGCTCACCCCAGGAGAGACATCCTTTCTTTTACTTTCAAGAGAGGTCCAAGATAGACCAGCATGAGGTTAATAATACTCCTTAGCATGTTGTCTAAAGTTAAAACCGTTTGTGTTACAGTCCGTCAAGTTCCTTAAGGTTATGTTTTTGTTTTCCTCTTTATTAGATTGTCATTTCCTGTTTTATTTTGAAATGAGCGGATGCTGTATGCTGCTTTCGTGTGTGACTTCCTGTTTGGAACGATCTGCTCTGTTGAGCTTGATGCGTGTTTGAAGCGGCCTCCGTTAAAAATAGACCCGGCACGTATCTTTAGCGGAGCAGAGCGGAGACACGCTTCTGGGACGCGCCGGAGACGGACCGCGGCGTGTGCTGTGGAATCACTATCATTGACTTGAATGGGCGCGATCGACTCTGGAAGTCGCGGCGCACCTGGAACGCGCCGGAGATGGATCCTGTGGAATCAAAGGGTTAGACCCACCTGTGTCTTGTTTACTTTTGATTGTCTGTGTATATATTCCTCTCATTGCCAGTTTGTTGTATGTTTCTTTGTGTTGCCTTGTTCCAGTATTTATCTAGTGAGTGATTTATCTGTTTATACCCTTAGTCTGACTTTTGACTTTGCCTTTTCCTGCCCCTTTTGGATTACTGCTTGTGATTACCTGTGTATTTAACCCGGGGTCGGTTTCAGAAAGGAGGTTCAACAAACCCTCAGTCTAACCCCGGACTGTGGTTTGATTTACCCTGAGCTGAAAATCGCTGGCTTTTTGGTTTCAGAACAACTGACCTGAGTTAGTTCAATCAACCCTGAGTAGGTTCAGCCGGAGCTAAGTGTTTGCACGCTGCCAAAAAAAAGCCAGCATTAATGGAGCCCTGATAACACGATTCACCATGGCAACGGTACACCAGTAGAGCTCGAAAATCCTCATGCGAACGCTCAGTGAATACGAGCATGTTTTTGTTTGGTAAGAAATTGCTGCTCGAGTAAACGCGTAAGTTTGAACTGGTCTATTTATTTAATATCTAATCACGACTGGAAGTTAAAATGTATATTAATTTAGGAGCAATCCAGCGGGAGAAAAAAGTACATGGAAGCAGTTAAAAATAAAATACCAGAACATCATTCAAAGGTACGGCTTAGGCAGAACAGGCTCATGGCTGAACCTGACTTTGACACAGATTTGTCTTTTGATTATTTTATTATAAGTATAAAAGTTTTTTGCAAAGGGGTCAGAGCACCACAGAGACGCAACGTTTTGTTTAAATTGGTAACCGCTCAAGCATGAGGAAGTCGAATGAGGGTTTTATGCCCTAGAGGGAGGAGACAGAGCGAAACTCTGAGTTTCCTGAAGAAAACCTGCTCCGGACCGGGTTAGGTTCACAGACACAGTTACCATAGTAACCAACTCAGAGTTGAAGTTACCTCTCTTTCTGAAACGGCAAGCCCAAGGTTTCCCTCATTTCAGGGTAAAAAAAACCTGGGGTTTTCACTAAACTAAACGGACCCCTGGACTGGACATTAAACTTGTGTGAGTCGTTCATCACTTGTTTTTCCAGTGTTGTGATACACAAGTTAGCATCACTGATACTGGTTTTAAGCTGGTGAAGTAATTTAGCACGCAGTCAACTAACTCTCAGAAAGTAATTTGCAAGCTATAACGTTAGTGAGGAAGTAAGCTAAGGTTACCTTGCTAGCTGTAACTTAGCTAAACTAAACATAGTTGATTGTTCGAAACGTTAGCTAATAAAGTAATATGCAAACAAAACTAAGCATTACTAGAGAAATCAATCCAGAGTGTCTGGAAGTATAAGCTGACACTATCCTTGCTGCATTGGCTAACCAGCTATTTATTCGTGACTAAGCGAGTGTTGGCTTACAAAACCACAAGAAGGCCCCCCCAATAATTGAATCCACTGCCGATGCTAACATGAGTTCTCCTCCCGACATCTCTCGCATGAGCCAGAACAACTTTGTTAAACTAAAACTTTCTGTGCTTAATTCAGTTTTGTACACGGTGCATATGTTGATGTTAGCAGCATTAGCATAACTTTGCTAATGTTGCACACTGTTGTCCCTGCAGAGGAGCAAGGCTCGTGAGAGGTTGAACATCACATCCTTTGAATTTCCAGAAAGAAACAGTTGTGAGTCCTTTACATAGAAATCAGTCAGAGAAAGATAGTAATTTTTTTAGCCACCTGAATATCAGCTCACACATTTGTAATGCACAGCAAGAAACGATACATTGTGCAGCTATTTAAATGTATTGATAATCCATATAGTACCTTTAACTACCGATAAACTTGAACGGATTTCTTACACAGGGCAGGGAGAAATTCCATCACTGACGCTGAAAGTTCAATAGGGATCTTAATGGCCAGAATGATCAGAGGGATAGGAGACACTATTGCTGCTAACCCAGCCAGACTTCTCTAGGGACAGTCTCACTCGTCACAACGGGGCACAAACATGAAATTTGAAGTGGGCGGTGACTCACCCAATCACCACCCCAACCTCTGGACCTCACACCAAACTTTTAACCTGGTATTGGACTGTAATTGTCAGTTCCAAGAACATCATGTATGGATGTAATTTGTAGGTGTATTTGGCTGGCCAACCAGACTGCAGACACAAATGACTGTGATCAGAGTGCTGATGTAGGTGTCTTTGGGTTCATCTGTCTCACCAATAGAGAGCCTCGATGGTTTGATAGTTATGTCAAATGTCCTTGACATCTGAAACCCGAGCCATGAGAAAGAGACGCCAACTGACAGTACAGCCAGATCCATGACACGCCGCAGAGAAGTTCGAATACCAGCCTGGTCATCGGAGTCACGCTCAACTTTAGAACATCAAAGAGCTGCAGGCAAACATAGAAGAAGACAGCTCCTTCCAGATCCCAAACAAGTTTAATGTGCTGTTTACAAAGTGCATTCATCACGCCTGTACTTTTTCTTAACAAACTTTTTCCAATTAACTTTAGATTTGAACAGTTTAGAGAATTTGTTGTTGCTGTTCTACAATTTAGCGAACACAGTGAGTTTAAAGCTGGTCGCATCTGCGGGGAGTCTGAAATGAGCTGTGCGACAACCACAAAACATTTCTCATAATTACTTTCGATGGTTCCCTGAAGCGTCTGAATCAAAGTCGGTGATTTGAAATAATTTGCAATTTCTCCCCAAGGCATTTGTATCCTTTTTTTTTTTAGATGTCTTTCCTTCTTCTCGGAATAAAGCATCAACAAATGTTTTTGTGATTTGTTACAGTGAAAATGTGTTAATTGTATGTAGCTATGTGTTTACATCACAGCGCTAACAGGCTTGGCTCTGGTGTGAAAGACTCCGGCCTTCAAGTGTTGATAGGCCGAGTGGTCGTGTGTGTACATATGTTTTTGGGAGAGTTTATACTGAGGCATTAGCCATTTGTTGAGCTCTGTCAGATCTCATGCCAGAAAAACAATGTCTGGCAGTCAGTGAAACCAAATCGCAGGAACTGTTCAATTGACCCCAAACATAAGCTTAAGAGTTGAGAGAGAAAGAGTTAAGAAAACGTTATCCTTCTTCTTTAATGGAGCGCACGTCTGCTTTAGATTTATGGCCGTGTGCATTCATAGATAAAAATGATGTGAAATACAACTCCTTACGCCGAAGTTGCTACGTAACAGAGAGGGGTCAGGCGTTCCCTGTGAGGAGACGCGGCTCCTTCAGAGATGTCCATTCATCAAGCGCTGCCAACACGCCAAAAGTACAAAGGACGGCATATCCTTCGCCGGCTCCATTTCCCTTTTTGTTCGTCTTTCTTGTCTCTTTTCTTCTTTGAAACTCTCTTCACAGTCGAATTACACTTCTTTTTAAACGCCACAACACAAAGGTACGACGTTATTTCTTCTTTTTCTTGAATGCTACATTGACTTTGGTGGCAGAGAAGCATCACTAACTCTTTCACTTTCCCAATCTATGTGTCCATACCGCCCATAAATAATAATCCCGACTATTTCTGAAGTAAGCAAACCAAAAAGTGGAGAAAGAATTGAAGGAACATGAGCGTTCATTCAACTGTCAGGTGCTCGCGTCTGCATTTCATTGAGGTGCATATAAAAGCCTGTTTAATGGGTCTCAAAGCTCATGTCGAGAAATGCCCTTCATCTACCCCACAGAGGCAGGTGGGGACCGTGGTGACTCACATAAAACAGAAACAAATTACGCTCAGGATACTTGAAGTTCCAAGTACACCATAAAACATAATGTGTCATTAATGAAGTTGCCTTTTCTTGCCCTTTTTCTCTTTAGTTCATAACTACAGCAGCTGGGGAAATAGTCACCAGATCTGCTTAAACTTTATAGTCTGTGCGGCCATGAATAATTTACTTTGATTATCGGAAAAATAAAAAAGGGAAATTTTTCAAATGACGGATTGTGGAGCTTTTCTTCCCGGAAAGAGCAAAGAGAATTCATAATGGGGGGAAGGTGACAAGACATGAAAGAGAAATTTTACACATAGATAAGACACAAAAGAACAGTGACTTCAAAACATCGCCAGAGTTTCTCCACTTTGTTCTTCAGCCCTCACTCCTCTGTACTCGCTCACTTTATATAGGAGTCAGTGGTAGAAGAAGTTATTTTTCCGCTTATTTAAAGTGGCATTTCAAAGTCTGCCAGCCTTAAGAAGCAGCACGCCGTTACACTGTCTACAAGTAGGAAAAAATCGATCATAGTTGGAACAAGAGGCTTTATCGCTGCTTAATGTCCCAACTTTATCATCATAATGACTATTATGTTAATGATATATTACGCTGTTTAATGCTAACATGCTATAGTCATTTTCTCTGAGCATATGTTTGGTATTATGATTAAGTCTGTATCTTAGTCCAGTCTTCCATTATATATAAAGGAAGACAGCACAAGCACTAACTCATCTCATAACATGGTTTTACCCAACTTAGGCATCATTATCTAAGCTATCTTAGTAAATGTGATATATTTAACTTAAACCAGAAAACACTTGATGACTATCTATACCTTTATGTCCAAATATCCAAGGCTAGAGCTGAAATGACACCGTAGAAACAGAAGCTTATAATTGGGACCAACCATTGGACACTGGGAAGCATCGTTCAAAAGGAAAATTGGATCTGGTCCAAAACGTAATGGGCTGTTCTTTGACTGATGCTTCACTCTTCCACCAAGTTTCATGAAGATCACGTTGGTAGTTTTTCCGCTATCTTGCAGACAAACAGATAAACAAATGACACCAAAATGTTCGTCTCTTTGGGGGATGTTGTAAAGACACAGTCACACTGAAGTGGCATAGTGAAACTCATCTGTGCTTTGTGAAACTTTATGACGTGATAATGACTCTCAGGGCTAGTTGGTCAGATACTGTAGCCAACAAGCTGCCGCAACATTAGCCAGCCAGGCTACAATACTAAGTCTATTCCTGTCAGGGCCTGTTTACTTCCACTGGCATTTTTATCACAGGGTTTGTATTTCATTAAGACGTATTGAAGAAGAGAAAAACAATGAGTCAATACGTTGACAAAACTATTCAAAGGATCATTGTTCTTTGGTGGAAGACCATACTCATAGAGTGCAGGTTTAAATAAAATGAAATGGACCTGACTTATATGGCGCTTTTAGTCTTCCAACCACTCAAAGTGTTTTTGAATTTCACATTCACCCTTTGACACACTGATGGCTGCCATGCAGAGTGCAATTCTGCCCATCTGGATCTAACTCAGTATATTCACACACCTATGGGAGCGATCAGTTCCTTGCCCAAGGACACTGCAATGGGGGATTGAACCGCCAACCTTCAACCCACTCTTTTACTGAGCCACAGCCTCCCCATTAATGGTGCATACCAGCTAACATGCAGCTAACATGCAGCTAACATGCGTTCTTTATTTTGGATTCTTTGGGTCTCTGATTGCTCAAAGGTAATGAGTGCAAAGACAGCTTCCAATTGGCTGAATTCTAACTTCAAAATATTCTTGTTTTAGCCCTGATGGTGATATTCTATATTTTCTTATTGTAAACAAACCTCATGAAAGGACGCAGACCAACAATGAATTGATGCTACTACTGAAAGGTTATTTCCTGTGTGGCTAATGCCCGATATAGACCTCGATTGTGTTTCAAAAAACTAAAAAAAAACACACCAATGACCGACATCCTGGCCATTGTAGTTTATTTTGAATCAGTCCCACATAGACCAACATTAATACTCACTTGTGCACCAAATGGGCCCCAATAAATGGACTATTTATTTATGTTTTAGTAATATCTACCAAACACTACAGTGCGCACAGCTGCTTTATGAATTCACTGAGCATTTTGCAGAATATAAATGACATATTTATGACCCATTTTTTAAATGAATGTCTTCAATATATACAAATAAGCTCTTTGCTGAGAGACAGACACATGCAGGGAAGTCTGCTCACCTACACACTGCTGGTTTTGGTCTACACCCAAAAAGTATAGCATGTCCCCCGCCTAACAAGAAGATCATTTTTTCTCCCTTAATATGCAAAGCTGAGCAACACTGTGCTCCAAAATGTAATCAGATCATGTTCTCCATCGGGGGAAGTGTGGGATTTATTCTGGATTTATTGTGTTTCTGGGGAATGTGTCGACATACACGCGTTAAACGGTGAGGTGCAAAAATGAAAACATACTTCTATAGGGAAGGCCTTCAGGAGTTCAGCTTCTTCTCTTACAGGTAGAAAAGTGTGTTTTTGTAGCAGCTTAGAAGCTCCTTTCAAAGGAAGGCTTCTTCTTTTAAACATCCCTCAGCTTGTATCAAGGCGGAAGAAGTTGGTGAATCTCGTGAAAAGGTTCAGTGAGCCGGTTTCCGGCACACGTTGACGTTCGGCTCCGTCACTTCGGTAGCACAGACTCGGGCTTTGTGAGCTTTCAAAGACACCTCGTCTGTTTTCAGAGTCTGTCTTCTCCCCCCTGAAAACATTCCCTTATCTCTCATCTGTCAAGTCCCATTTCTCTGACTGACTTTATGACAGCGAGACCAAGCTGTGGCACGCTCAGTTTCTACCACTTAAAAAAACCTAACATCCATAAGAAACAAATCAGCCATTTCCAAACTGCATGCCTCTGCTCAGACAGATCAGACGTCTGATAACTGCAACAATATTAGAGGGAAAGGGAGCAGTTAGCCACTTTGGATGCAACAACAACACCATTTAGCTTGTTATGACTCCATTTGATGCTCTGTAACAATCAAGGAAGGGTGGATGATCATCATATCTTCTACATTGGATTACTCTTTTGAAGAATAGCGCACTCAGGGACCAGAAGATTGGTATATTTAAGTGCATGGGAGTGTGTGAAAAGCTGGCATGCGGCCACATCCCTGCGGAAATGTTAAAGGTGAGGAGTCAAATATAAGGAAGTTTCTGAGCTCTGAAGAGACATTCAACACTCGCAGTGAAACATAGAGCTGTGAGGGTGATGTCAGGAGCTGCGTTGGTATCACCTGCCACCTGGAGAAAAACCCTCTGTAGATTCTTATCTGTGATTGGACGGCAGACAGCGCAGACCGAATCAAAAGGCTTCCCTTATTTGTTGTTGCGGTATCTTTGGAGAATCTGGGTTTGACAGCCTCATGAGGGCGTGTGGCGTGTTTTGTGCACGCTCTCTGAGTGCGATCCTGGCCTCGCTGCAAACCAGAGTGACAAATGTACGATAAAATAGGAGACCGTTACATGATTTGCAGTCCTACTCTGTGATGTGAATGGACTTTATAAAATCCTGCGTCCTCCAGGTGCAACATCACAGGATAAAAATCTGCCCTCTGTGCCTGCAAATCCGCAGAGATAGAAGTCACCTGACAGGGATACCGTGATTAATAAAACTGCTGGTGAAAAGAGCTCCATGGAAATAAAAAGTAGCCTTTTTATCTCGGCGGGTAACAAAGCATCTTTCTCCGTTCCGCGGGCTGCTTTGTTTCCAAAGAATGACAAACCATATTGGACTGATTATAGGGCCACTGTATGAGAGTCACGCAACACTACGGCATGAAGTCCCCGGGGATCATTTGTCTGCTCGATTCAGCAGTGAAAACCCTTTGGAAGCTCACGATGAGAATGTCATCATTTCTATACAATTACAATGTTGAACATGAATCTGCCAAAGTAGAAAGAAGAAGGGGAAGAAGATGAGGAGTGAATTTGTACTCCTGTGATTACTGTTGTGTAAACTGCTCCTCTCTCTGAACCAGCGGGACTCTGATCTCAAGTGATTACTCGTGGCTGAGTTCAGAGCCTGTCCAACATTAGAGATAAACTCCAGCTGGAATTCAAATTAAGGCATAAACAGTCAGAATTTCTTCCCCAAAAAGACAGCAAGTAAAAACACACTATGTTATCTATATGAAAAAAATGTGTTTTGCAGGAACAGTTGAAGATGATTGCTCACTGCTACGTTTCCTGGCAGCAGCAGTTCTTTACGGTCTTTTAACGATTACTAGGAACTCTATTCATGCGAGTATGAAATTGCAGAAAATGTGCGTATGTGTGTGGCTGCTCCGAGGCATTTCGACAGAATGAGAAGCACGGACTGGCAGAAAATTGCTGCCCTATCTACCAGAGGGCTTTGGCGAGCACAGAACATTTCTCTGCTGAATTTGCAGAGCTGCTGATAATGTCACGATTAAAGGCAGATAAGTTAATCCACCAAGCCTCTGGTTCTTGACATTTCATGATATGAAGCGCAGGCCGCCTGAGGGCAGAATCGCATTTGTTTAAAGCTCCAGACGAGCAAAACACTGCTCAGATTCCCCGGCTTTGAAATGCCTTAATGAAGATGTCACACTTTCTTCTCTCGTTTGCTGATCTCTCCGGAGAAGCTAATTAGCAACCATGACCTGATCTCACATTGACATTCTGCATTCGCTCAAGCTGTTGACTGTGGCTCTTACGGAGGTTTGATTTGTTTACCGTTTTTAATAAAGGTGCGCTGAAGCTGATGGATGCTCTGGAAGCAGACGCGGAAGTGTGGCGTTCACTTTAGCACAACAACAACATGAGCGGCCTGCTACTGCTCATTCAATCATCAAAACAACAATACAAGCAAACATCCGCACACTTCGTTAGCATTTCAGAAATCAGGAGCTTTATATAGAAGCGGATGATAAACAGGAAGCACATTAATTGTGAATACAGTAAATAATGCAGCAAATCTGCTCTGAGATCAGGGGACTAATTTAACCACAGCGGCGGGGACAACTGTTGACAATTTCGGACTAATATTTGAAGGGAAAACTCAGAGGAAAGATACCTCTTCCATCATGTGTTACACTTATCCGAGGAATGTCTGCCTGTTTATTAAGAATATCAGGAAAAGCCGTCATCAGCGACCGAATCCAGACATACACCGCATTCCTTCATCAAACACTTCCTGTAAACAGCCAAGTGTTTCCTGTGTTGAGGCACATGTGGCTGTATTGCTGCCCTCTTTGACTGTTGTTGCCCGTGTCGGGTTGCCAGGTCCCGCTCCACATCCCTGGATGTGTTAAAAAAAAAAAAAAAAGGCAATCCTCCACCGGCTTACGCTCACGTCATGGCACACAGTCCACCGATACACTCGCAGGAAACACCATCTGTTACATTTTCATTGCAGGCTTTGCTTCAAGCTAAGACAATTAAAGCTAATAGAGTGCAAATGTTGGAGCCCGTACTGCCAACTTTACAATGTCTCACACATTCATATGCATGTCCAAAGGACATTTTAATGACTGGTAAATCCGCAGTCATAAATTACGGTGGGTAGCACCTGGACTCGTTCTGGATATTGCCCCAGTTTCAGTTTTGATACCTGCATTAACTGTTAATTTGAAATAGCTCTGCAGGCAGTTAGCCCACATTGCTTTGAAATTATTCCTGAATGTTTGACTAAATCGAATTTTGAATTACTCCTAACTACTAAGTGGGCTGGTAATGGCGCTATAATCCCCGCTATCTCTCGTTATGTACAATTGGAAAGAATTGGTCATGCTTTCTGTGAGTGATCAGTGAGCACCTTTGAGAAAACGCTGTGAACGGATTCTTTTAAAGGCACTTGGGAGAATTATCTTTGGGCTAAAAAAAGGACAGGCTTGGATAAGCATCTTTAGCCCCGGGGGCTTGGCCACCCCTGAGGTGAGAGGATTGCTTCACACGAAGTGAAGGCTTCAAGTGCTGCGTGTAAAAATGGAAGCTGCTCTTGTTGTTGGATCTCAAGTGGGTGGCACAGACATGTTGCCCCCTGGGACCCGGGGCCTTTGGGAGACAATGGGCGGGCTGTGTGAAGCGGGAGCTGCAGAGTTGAGGGTCACAGGGCCCCTCTTCTCAGGTCTACACCACTAAAGTGACTGTTTAGTGACAACACATAGAAAAAGGAGGTTGTGTGGAAGGCTGTGGTGTGGGGGGTTTGTGTCTGGAGGTTGTGTCCAAAGGCGGTCCATTCATCATGTGTCACTGCAGCTCTTTGGGGACTCTTCGGGGCCCACAGTGAACCGAGGCCATATCAACTATATTTCATATAAAACACCTTTATTATAAACCAATAGGTTCACTTGCATGTATTTCACCACTGTGGTTGATTTATTCGTTTCATTGAGGGATTGTTGGACCACATCTACGGAGTATAACATGTCGTAATCGGGTGGAGTTCACTGCTTCCTTCTCATATTATGTATGCAAAGTTTAAACATACAAAATTTATGGTCCGTCTCTAACAATTTCTTCTCAAGAGGGGATGTAGAAACTTGTCGCATTGATGTTGCTCTATGGCTTCGCGCGATAAGAAAACTTGTTGTGCCCGCGTACAGTTCTCACAATTCACAGCGAGAAATGCAACCTTTCCTGTTTATTGTGTGATAAACATATTAAATAAATAATTCATCTTATTTTATAGCCAAGCAGGGTGGTGGTTCTGTTGGGGCTTTTGTTCATGGAAAGAATATAATCTGTGTGCAACAAAATAAAACAAATGACTTCAGGCGCTGGTGGAACAAATAGTTCAAGCGATGTGATCGGGCAGAGTCTGATAAGTTTTTTCCTGCGGTTACTCCCGCTGTCACGGACACTGACTTCAAACAGCGGGAATGATTTAAGCTGTACCTTCAGCCAGAGGAGCGCTGCCAGAGCTACAGTGGGTAAAGAATAGAGTGAGGAAGAAAGGTCCATACAGCTGGCGGAGATACAAAAGCAGGAAAGCATGAACCTCATCTCACACCTTCCCTTCTTTCATCTACTTCCCCTAATAAGCTGGTATTTTGATTCCTGGACTCCTGGCAGGCTGCCCTGTTTGCAATTCAAAGAGTTTTCAACAAGAGCATCTGTTTGGGTATTATCATAAACCTGCACGCATCCCCCACCCTTCACCTCCCACCTCCCCCCTTTTCCTCCCTCCTCCCTCCCTTCGCTACCTCTCTCTGTCTCCTTCCTCCGCCGTGTGCACTTGCATGTTTGTGGAAAAGGGGTGGAGAAGGGTGGGTGGGTGGGAGCTTGGGCTTTTCCGTGACCCACAGAGTCAATGATACATAAGCCACATGACCAAGTGGACTCGCACACACACAGGGACACACACGCAGACAGACAGGCAGACCTGCGAGCGGACTTCCAGCACATTCACAGCTCCACTGAACTTGGCTCATGCTGCCTTTTCTCTGACAGAAGAAAAGAAGACACACACACACACGCACGCACACGCACACCTCCGTGGGAGAGCTCAGATAAAGACGTGCCTTCAGTCTTGGAGTGGCGCTGTCACACACTGATATACAAATACGCATTTAGACAAATACACAGGCACAGTCAGGGAGCCACACAAATTGACACACTCACTTCTAACACACACACACACACACAGGGGAGCAAACAGTCTCTCTCTCCTTCTTGCTCGCTCAGCTGCTCTCTCTCCCCTCTCTCTCTCTCTCTCTCTCTCTCCCTCCCTCCCATCCACACACACACACACACATACACACACACACACAAAACACACACACACACACCACTACAGTATATCAGCGAGTGACTAGCGGAGAGCCAGAGGGGAGTGCAGAAATGAATGTGAAGATCCTGACGCTGGTGATTGTGCTCTTGGTGTCTCTGCTGTGTTCTGCCAGTGCTGGTGAGTACAGGAGCGGCCAGCCTCGTCGCCGGTCCTCTCCCTCCGCTTTCCATTTCTCTCTCTGTTTGCCTGTTTGGCTCGTGCAGGCAGCTGTAGTTGATCAGTTACCCAGCATGGTTAGCCTTGTGTGGGCTCTAAAAGGCAGGAATATCAGCACCTGGCTGTATACAGTACTGCACTGCAGTGGTTATACTGTCTGCTATTGTACTAGCGTTGCTTTTATGGTAAACTTGCTTCTGGTTTCGAGCTTAGATTGATCATTTTCCTCCCTGCCTCACCTTGATGTAAGCTTCTTAGACTTAGAAATATTAGCAGGTTCTGGTTGTGCAGCTAGTCCTGAGTGATGGATACTGTGGATGTAAATGTGACTGTTGTGGCTGTTATGAAATGTAAGATATGCATGGCACATGTTCTGCAAGGTGGAGTGAATCTGATTAATTTATGGCTTCATGTATTCCATCTGACCCGAGTGCTATATGATTATTACATGACTGTGATTGTGCAGCAGGGCAACACAGCACCTATATATGCGTGCGTGCCTCCTGTGGTGATGATAATGAGGACTGTAATTGTTGTACGCATCGATGAGGGGAACACGGATCCCAGATGCACGGTTGGGTCTCCTGAGGGGCTCAGTCTTGATGCCTTGTCACAGTAAATTTCCGTAAAGTGCTGCTGCGTCTCTGGAGCCATTGTTGGACTAGATATCAGATCCAGTGTGGACCTAAAATGTCTAATAATTGGAACAAAAACATTGACTTGGGACAATTATACAGGGGCAGGGGTTTAGTCTCCCTGCTGGCTCGTGGGAGTAAAGGGGCTCTGAGAAATGTGGGGCTGGGGGGGTTTTAGTTTGGAGAGCGGTGGGCAGTCTGCAGATGTGATGCAGGTAACATTGTGGTGTGAAAAAACAACAGTTAGGCCTGTGTAAATGTCTGGACCATTCTTTGGATTATCACCTACCTACCAACTACAGAGGCTTGGAGGACACAGACACAGAAGCTGTGTTTATGTTAAATACATGTGGAAGAGATTATAAGATGTGCATAGGCTGTGATTGTAAGATGCTATATACACTACATCCAGGATGATAGGAGTATATACTGTGAGATGCTGTGAGGCTATATGTTGCTAGGTGCTGTATAGACAGTGATTGTAAGATGCTGTGTAGACTTTATGCTGTCCACTCTGTGTATCGATCCATGGCCACAGCACTCACAGTTCCCATGCTTCCCAGCACATTTACCACAGCGACATGCTATTTTTGTCCGAGGCTCTCAGCACATGAGTAAATGGGAAGCAATTATCTAGCATCATGGTCAGTGTCGTTTTTCACGCCCTGCGTGTGGCTAAGCATGTTCCACGCCTGAGAGCCCACCGTGCTACGCCAGCGATGGGGAAAACAAGGCTGCTGTGCCTCGGGGCTTTCATGGGAGCTTATCCTTCTCAACGTTGTTCAAGTCACGCCGCTTATGTGCCTCTCTGTCCCCTGGCTGCTACTGTAGTATGAGAGCTCCATTGACAGAGAGGGAAGGGAGGGAAAGGGAGTAAAAGAGGAGAGGAGATGCGGCGTTGATGATGGGTGTGGGGAGGGATGCTAGCTGGAGTGTGTCTGCGTAGCACAAGCCTCTGCTACAGTATGCGCTGTCGCGGGAAGGTGTCGGAAGAGGCTCTGCATGTAGGCAGTGGGTGTGAAGCCTTTCATCTTGAGACAAACGCTTTTCCAGTTCAGTGGGCTTCTTCTCTCATGCTCAGGCATCTGTGTGTGTGTACATGTGTGTCTGAGGAAGAAGAGAGTGAGACAGACAGAGCATGTGCGTGTGCACTTGCAGGAAGCGATGAATATTGGACTGGTATACAGTCGGGTGGGGAAGTGTGAGTCTTGATTGTATCTATGGATGTATTTGCATATAAGCAAGAACTCATTGTGCAACAGGCAATTCCCCTCAACAACCTAATGCTGCTTACAATATTCATTCAGTACGCTAAAAGAGCTGCTGTAGTTTTCTCTGTGTAATATTAGCATCCTTTAGCAGCGCACTTCAATTACCCATCCTTGAAAAGCACTCTGGCTCAAAAGTGGGCTCCAGCTTTAGACATGTGGTATCCATAATTCATCCGAAGGCCGATCACTCTTCCTGCTCCCTGTGTAACTCTTCAGACGGGTATATAAACAGTCCTTATTCTCAAAACATTCTTGTGTCTGTCACAGCCCCTTAAGAGGACATCAAAGCCTCATTTCATTTCCCTCCACCATTGAAACACCCTGCCAATCTTCACCCAGGGACGTACGGGATAAAAACAAAAGCAGCTGGCTCACACACACACACGCACATACACGTACCTACGCGCACGCACACACGGGAGGTGTAAATTGTGAGGCCTGCGTTGAACAGGTGAGCCAGTTCTGTGTGTGTTAGCGGGGCACGAGGCCCAGATCGGAGCCATTATCTGGCAGAGAAATCGTCTGCTTGGGATGGGATTTTATGAGAGCTGTCAGCAGTGCTATTATTCCGTATTAAACTTTGATGTATTGTTGGGGCTGGCTGCTCTGTGGTACCATCATGCATACATACTGTACTGGAACTAGCTCAGATGCTCATCCAAGTGTTACGCATCGAAGTACAGCCAAAAGGAGGAGGGCCACAGTGCACGCAGCCACTCATTAAGGCACCCAGAGGCATAAGACGCCGCCTAGCTAGGTCTGATTGTTTGGTTAACAACATCAAAAGATCTAAACCAAGCGTAACCAGGAAGCTTTAAATCATAATCCCAGGTTTTCTAATGTATGGAAGGTGTCTGTGCTTGTCGACGTGATTACGGCGGCCGTGGAGAGAACAAAAGCAGCTAAACTTTTCCAGATGTCGCGGCATAACATAATAACAGTGGGCAAACATTTGTGTCAAAGGGGGAGCAGTAGAAAGGTTATTACGGGATTACGGAGGATCGCAGGGCCTTTTCCTTTTTCCTTTTTCCTTAAGGCACAGGAGCTTGTGAGCGCCAGCTGGGTTTATGTCACACACACACAACACAAAACACACACACACACACACACGGAGGGTCAGATAAAAACGTTTTCAAGAAGAACCTGGATTTCCTCTTCATGCAGCAGTAGGGGGAAATAGAGCCAGCAGCCTGCAGCATCAGTGTAGTTCTGCAGACAAGACACACACACACTCAAAGACCCATGAGTTGTGTATGGGCATTAAGTAGACAGGGATTTGTCATCCTCCTGTTGATTTGGCTCATGTTAAGCCTCTGTTAGCATAAATAGTAGCAGTACAACTATCTTCTTATGATCCAGATAGATGTTTCAATGTTGCTTGGTTTTAGCGGTAGCCGTTACATAATGCAAGGTGATAAAAGTTAGTCTCTTTTGCCATCATGTTAATACTGTAGTATCAAACCATTTGAAATTTGTGAATGTATTTCGCCATATTCCTTTTATATAGCTTATATTGTAATAACGAGCAGCAAGGGGCGAATCAGCTGAGGAAAAGAGCTCCGGACGTGTCAACAAACTGGCTTGATGATATCCAACAGAATCACTCATTATCTCAGTTAAAGGTAGCCATGCAATGCGTGTCTGGTGCTTTTTAACAAACAACCACAGACAAGAAACCCATCAGTATCAGGGAGTGAAGGCCGTTTTAAATGGTGTGACTCCAAGGTAAGCAGTGGTGGGAACCATCTTGGAATTGTGCTTGAATAATGGCGGGTTTTCCAGCTACAATTCTTTGCATCGTTGTGATGAAGTACTCTGATTTGTCAGGCTGTTTAATTGGCTGTATTACCCCAAAACAGACTGTTATGAATGTCTTAATCAAAATATATAGTTATTATAATGATACATATTACAGGATTATAGGTTTTATCCTCAGTTAGGCTGTTTCAATGAGGAGGCTTTCTGTGATAACCCACTTCACATCTGTATAATATCACCCAACATGAGCTCGCTGAATGGTGCTCACAATTGCTCTGGAGTGGGTGGGAGTTGCGGAAGAGATTTAGTGAAAAATCATAACTCATTTGGTAGGGATATAAGGCTAACCTTTGGGCTAACGCTCCCTAGGGAGCTGAGCTGCTGGAAGACTTTGTGCATGTGTGACTGCTGGGCTGCTGTAATGTAATTCAGAACTCTTTGAATGAATAAATCTACTCACTTAGATCCTCCCTTGAGAGCAAATGCAGCAAAAGGGGAGAAAAAGTGTGGGCCGAGGGACAGACAAATGAAAGGGCGGACAGGAGGAGAGGCTATCTGGGAGCTGAGAGGTTGTGTAAGCTTTCTGTGGTGAGGGAAGTCACAGCTGGTGATCTAGTCTGACCGGCTTCATATGTGGAATAATGACGTTTCTCGGCTGTAAAGAAGGAGTCTGTTCGGCTAAATGTGCCAAATTACTTGTAAATTAAATTCTGACTCCATTCTGATTCCTTTTGTACATTTCTGCTGCAGCCCAGACCCCCCTTTGAGTTCTAGGGCACAACCTTGAGGTTTGGGTAGAGGGTTTTTTTTTCTGGGGGGGTCTTAAGTGGGGGTCTTGTGTTAACCAGACCTCAGTTGATCAGCAGACCCTATCCTCAGGCCCGGGGGCGCTCCTTACAACTTAATTAGAGCCAGATATTTTCAAAACCTGCTCTGTTTTCCACCAGTGTCCAATACTGAAGTGATTTATGAGTCTCTTTTTGAACATTAAGTGTTACATTTACAGCGGTAGTCCAGGCAGATCAGATTCCTGATCAAGATCTGAGCGGACAGTTTTATTAACGGGCTGCCAGACCGCAGAATAAATACTGCGGTCTCTAAGAACGCAGGTGCTTTAATTACTTTCATGCTCAATTTGTAGAAAGCAAGAATTGGAAAATATGACTTCTGTTGATTGCTTTAGAGACGTCATTTGTGGCAGAAATTCATACTTCAGCAGCTATAAAAGTATGCTGGAGAAGAAGTGAATCAAATAGATACGGTTTAGGGTATTGTCGCTATTAACGTCAAAGCTCTACAGGCGCCATCGTGGATCATAGATGTTGTGTGGCTGAAAGCGCAGCACAGCTGGCTGTTGTTAGGCTATTAGAAAAGGGATTCTCTGCCGTGAAGACGGCAGAAAGGATCGGGGCTATCATGGACGGTGTAGAGGGATTTAGTAGATCTCTGGTTCATTTAGCGATGCCCCCACTGGGATCAGCCTAAATCCCAAGCCTGAGGCAAAAAGGATGTCACTTCATTCTGACAGAAGTAGAGGAAGTTGTGGTGCACCTCATGTGGTTTGAAACTCTCATTCACCGTATGTTCTTGAAACGTATGAAATCATCAGATCGTTTCCGCGGGGCCCGTCTGTGACTACACAGAAATCATTCATTTATGAAACGCATGCATTATTCATCACAATAGCTCCGTCTTTGATCACAAGTGTTATTTTCCCTGGGAGACTATGTCACACGTACAGGTCCGCGCTTAAACGATGGTCAATGAAATAATCTGCCATTCACTAATACCATGAATCTCGCCTGGATCAGGACAGGGCCCCCTCGCTGCGTCCCTCTGTCTCACACACAACGCTGGGGAGAGGCCTCTCTGCTCTCAGGGCCCCTGAACATGAACAGATGTTTGTAGAATAGGGAGAGCAAAACGATATTAGGAATTCATAAACATGCTTCCACATCAGGCAAACAGTTCATCCTAACAGCTGATGAAAAGCCCGTAAACGCAGAGGGTCAATAAACAGTAAACTCCAGCTCACCTGCAGCACGGAGCAGCTGAACTTGTCAGTAAAAGCCCTCATGAATTTTACTTGTTCGCTAAATCCGTGAGGCGGGATCGCTTACTATGTTTCATTGCATAACGGAAAAGGTGCCTCTTACCTGCACACCATATGTTCAGTACATTGACAATAAAACTCAGACACTTTTCATGAGACGACATTTAAAGGTGAACCTCCCAATATGGGGGAATTACGGGCCATAATTCAGCTTCTGCTGTCAGAGGTGTCATGTTGATGTTGTCAGCATGTGTCATAGTTGTAAAAAAACTGCAGGTGATGATACCATATGTTGGGTTAATATCTCCGGTCTAGTGTCAGAGCTATTGTTTTCGTATCCTTTAGTGTGGCTGACACATCACACAGTCTGATGCAATGTTGCTGCCTTTTCCTTTAATAGTACCGTTTGTGCTATGGGAAGAAGTGATGGTCCCCTCAGGCATTAAAAGCTGCAGTGAACCCTGCGCAGTGACGTTTCTCTCCCTCTCTTTCTCCCACATCTCAGATGGGAGACGGCACGCAGGTTCACAGCAGGAGGGGTGGGGGGGGAGTGATGACACAGGAGAGGGAGGGGGCTGTGTTTCACATCTGATTAGCGTGCCCATGGAAACGGATGGTTGGAGGATCCCTTTGCCCTTGACATGCAATCTCTGGAGATCAGGGCAACGGTTGGTAGCCTTACCTACCAAGTGTACCTGCCACGCACAGAGAAACAGCCCGGATATAGCCGAGCATCTCTCTGGAGTTATTTTATGTTTGCTTCTCTGACTGCTCGTGTTCAGTAGGCTCGAACCTGCAGTAACCTTGTAGCCACAAATTCACCCCTTCAACTGGAGTGGGATTGTGAATTAACCAACAGGCAGTCAAGTGAGTGAGGGGAGTCAGTGGCTTCATTAGCCGCTGCCGGCCCTTTGAACTCGCAGCGCTCTGATCATAGCACAGACCGCAGTCTCACACCTCATCATTTCATACACTCTCTAATTCAGGAGCAGAGAAAGCACCGCACTTCACAGGCGGCTGACTGACTCAAAGGGACATCTGCAGAGAAAGCCAGGAACTAAAGGGGGGCATAGTTTGTTTTTAATTTGTTCTGAAGCGTCAGTGGGAGTGGGGGGTTGTTTTCAGAGCAGGGCGGACAAGGGGTTAAGTTTAAAAGCTGCAGTAATGGGAGCAACTTTTCATGCACTTTGGTTTCCTCACTGGAGTTTGTGTGGACAAAGCCAGCCTTTAACAAAGTCACAAGCCTAGCGTTATCACAGAACAACAATGCTGCATATCAAACAGTCCCGGACAGAAATAAAAGATGGAGCTCACGACCAAAACAAACCCCCCCCCCTCCCTTAGAGGAGCACTCGGAGGCCACAGGCCCACAGAGGAGGCTCAAAACACCAGACACACTCCGATTGCTGAATCCATCCTGTGTGCAGTGAAATTTGTAAATTGAGAACCTGCTCAATATCAGCTGACAATGTCACTCTTTTTGCTCTAAACTGAGCGCCTTTCATGGTGGCTGCCATGGTAACGTGGTCTGAAAGTCGGCAAGCAATTGGTACCAGTTTCTGCCAAGGCCCAGACTTACTGGTAGGCATGCGATAAGCAGCATTTCCGACTCTAAATGTTGGATTGTGAGAGCTGAACAACAAGGGACTGCCTCCTCGGTTAGGCACCGTTCCATATGTGCAGGATGAATGTGTGGGGAGGCTATCAGACAGCTAGCAAATCCCCAGAATGATGCTGTAGCATAGCTGGGGCTTAATGTTTGGCTGCTATCTGCCACAATTACCATATCTCACCCTTGGCTAAATAGTCCTGATCCCCTAATGTGCTTATGCAGCGGGAAGCATCTCTGCCCGTGACTTGTCTGTCTGGCTGTGTGGGTTAGTATGTCTGTGGTAATGGCATGCTATAGAGGGGTCGTTAGCTAAAGCTGCTTTAAGTGAATGAAGGAGGGAGGCACACGATGGAGACAGCAGGCCTGCTCCTCCAACGTCATGGTAATAACCATGGCTACACACACCAGGGTATTTATTCTTCCTCTCTCCCACTAACACAAATATTTTTCTGTAACTCATGAGAATTACACACAAACACTGTACGCTCAACTTCCTCCCATGTAGATACAAAAATGCTGTTATCTTTATATGACTGTGCATGTTTAGACAACACTGTAAAGGGTTGTCTGCGGGTTACTTTTGTAATCCAATCCAACCTTAGATTGGAATATGCTGTTCGGGAAAGTATGAACAGATTTTATGGTTTGTTATTTTGACTTGAAAAGAGGGCAGGCCGAGACTTTGGAGTCAGATTTAGTTAAATCATTGTGCTGTGACAATTTCAGACCAATTAAAAAATGCCAATTAGTCTAATTATGGGGTGTTATGATTGGCACAACCCAAAAACCATCTGGATGCTACAACCAATCAGAGCAACCAAACTTGTGAATGTAGCGGTAGGCTGCTAGGCTCGGAAGCTAGCTCTTACATCCAATAAATGTGCTTATTGTTTTGGCCTTTTTATGCCTTTTATTGAGAGGACAGTGGATGGTGACAGAAACAGAAGTAGGAGTGGTGGGAGGACACTACTCAAGGGGCCGTCGGTGGGAGCAGGACTGTAGCCTCTGCACACAGGACGCGGGACATAACTGCTGAGCTAAACCGAAAGCTAAATATAATGCACAGACATTTGGCACGGCATGACAAAGTAGGTCACATTTGTATGCAATAAGAACTAAGCTCCAGTTTGTTTAACCATAACATGATAGTGGATTCACACCGTTCCACATCAATGGCAGCCATCTTGGTTGTTTACAAAAATGACTCAATGGCGCTTAAACCAATCCCATATTGGATAAACAGTTGTGATTGGCCTGACCTGAATCAATGGAAATCAGCCTGAATGGGAGAGGGTCCAAACTCATCTGCCAGAGCGACTAAGACGTGAGCTCACAGATTTGTCATTTCTGAGGTTGTTGATGCCAAAATATGAAGTCGATTCACACTGTGGGCGCATCGGGTAGATGCCTCTCCTCTCTTTTCCAAACAGACCAATGACTCTCGCAGCAGTTTGTTTTCACATCAGAACCGTTCGTACAAACTGCCCCGGGCGAGATTCATGACGCAGAGGTGTCAGATAAGTGATGAAGGGACAACAGAGAAGAGATGCGATGTTTTGGAGCCAACCGAGAAAATGGATCAATGAGATTTCGCACAATTGCTTCATAATCAGTGTGACTGTGAGTGATGAGCAAGACGAGTAAACAAACAGATAAGATTCAAGAGGACAGCAAATCAATTCGCAGTGACACAAAGAAAATTAAACACAGCGAGGATTAAATTTGGGTGGCCATGCTTGGCTGTGCACGTTTGCATTTAATGAAACAGTTTAAACCATGAATACAGGCCGCTGCTTACTTGTTGCTTTAGCTGAACACAGGCCGGTGTAGTTTGATCCGTTAGGTCCTGGTGGCAGGAAAACCATTATGCAGGGCCTGCATTTACAAGTGCAGACATTTGTTATGTGGTCGTTTTGGCAAGCGATACACACAAATCAGCTTTACAACTATTAATAAGCAGCTCTGGCCCATTTGCCATGCTCTCTGTGTTCCTGCATTGACACACAGCGCTGTGATATACCGTTTGCTCCTGCCAGCCGTGAGGGCAGCTGATGAACTTGGCATTAAACCAGAGGACGGCCATTTCTCTTCTCTGACTGGATGGACAAGTGCTGGAAGATGTATTTCTCTCCAGGCTCCACTGATGGGCTCTTGCAGAATCAACAGGGATAAGCTGTCAGTATTCCTCACCGCTGGGCCATAAAAAGACGGAGAGCCGGGCCATTTAGAAAAGACAACATACCAGATATCACCTGAGGAGGTGGTGGGGAAACTGGGGCGGGGGATTAGGGAGCAGCCGACAAACTATTCATCATTAGTCTGGAGAATGGCCAGTTTGTGATCCTGTCAACTACTCTCTCTGAATGACCACTTTTACCTCTCATCCTCTACCTCGGGAGTAACATTCAAGCATTATTCAATCATTTTATTGGCACCCAAACAACTCTGCAGGAGAAGACCTGGCATGTTGCGTGACAGCAAAATCCTCCTGTTCTCCATGTGCTGAAAAGCAGTTACAATAGTTAGCTAGCTACCTTCAATGTGTATGTATGAATGTATCCCTTTTAAATTTTGGCACCCATGTCAGTCGGTTTAGCTCCAAAATGAACCCCTTTCCAAACTTCTAGACTCTACTTCGCTCCGTTCACCTTTTTAAGGAGGCACGGGCAACGCAAGCGGAAGCAACAGCAGTAACCAGGCATTCCTGAAATTCCCCCTTTATTAAACTTTAATTAGGGAATTACCTGGTGGGGGAAGACGTGTTGAGATTTGGTGGAAAGAGGGCAAAGCCGGGGCTCCAAGGTCATCAGAAGTAGAGATAAGACACTTGGTAATGTGCGACATGTTTTCCTGCCATGTTACTGTTTTTACCAGCTGAACATAAACATGGTTTATCTCATGGGAAAAGATCAAATGGGATACTACAGAGACTGGATCCAATTTGGGAGCAATGAGATGGTTGAGATATCTTTGTTTAGGGAGATGAAATATGCATTAAACAATTTAAACTAGCCACGGGAACAATCAAGAGGTCTTACCCTGATGCAACAGATGCTGCAGATGTTGTCATATCTGTCACACAGAGATGCTGTCTCTACAGGCTGCAAGAGTTAATCTATACTGCCATGTTATCACTGGGGTCCGGCTTATTTTTAGCAGCTTTCATTACACGTTTCTATCCTTCAGCTGGATTGGATGGGTTGAGATTTGTCAGGAGAATCCAGAGATGTTCTCCCTTCAAACCCCAGTGCCGAGCCGACAGCTTGCTTTGGCAGGAGACATCTAAATTGTCTCATTATGGACCTGGGTTATGACAGCCTGAGCCACCCGGAGAGGATCTCCAGATGAGTTGTGTGAGCCGAGGTACAATTACTTTACCATCTTGCATTGCCGCGCGCGTGTGTGTGTGTGTGTGTGTTTGTGCCGTGCGACTCCATGCATGTGTTTGCAGCACCTTTTGAACCAGCCCATCGCTCTGTGTACCGCAGCTATCACTGAGACATTTAAGGTGTCAGTATGCTTTAAAATAAGTGCTTGTCAAATGGTCGAGTTAGAGTTCAGTATCTGAAAGCCCCTTACCAACATCTTTCCAGCAGCGGAAGTGGGGAGAGGGTTGCATCTGACAATTTATGTAACCTGTATCCGACAATCACTCTCACTTTAGGTAGAAATCGGTTGGGTTTGCAGATTGAGAACTGTTCTTACTTGTGGAACTTGTGTCTACAATAATTCAAAGGAAATACTAATTGAAAGTTGTCAAGTTTTTCATCCCACCTTCGACTGTGACCCTTCGAAACAGCTAAAACCATTTCTTCCTGAGGAAGTTATCAGATAAAAGTTTGTTTTCGAGGCAAACCGATACCTTAAACAGCAAAGACTGGGCCTTGTGTTTCTGTGTGTTCTGCGTCTAAACAGTTTGTCAGCGGTTAAAGGAAGCAGGGCCCCTAAAAAAATCTACTCCAACAGGGAGTGTATTAACATTAAACCCCCTGGATTTGAAAGAAATGAGCTGAATGCCTTCAGAATGTGTCGACGTCCTTCTTTCACTGTGTATCTGGAACAATAACAAAAGGATAATGCGCAGATTAGTGCTCCTGGGGGCAAAGATGGGCTTTAGATGCGGAAATATGCAGCAGAGACTTTCCCTGCTGCAAATGAATTAGCCTACTGTTCGCCCACAAATATACTGTGTAATGTGCTTGCGGAAGGAGATTAGTGTGGAAATGGAACTTGAGATGTCTGGCGTTTCAGGGATATACATCGAAAACATTCAACGTGCCGTCTAGCTCTGCCTTTGCAGTTCTCCATTATTTAAACCTGAAAGCTAGAGACCTTTTTTTTTTCGATGGAGAGTTGTTCTTTTGAAAATGTCTCCAATATGCCACAGCTGAAGGTCAACAATTGCCTTCCTTCTAATGGCGTTTTGAATTCTGCTCTTGAAGAAAGCTGCCCTTTATTCAAGCAAATTGATCTCGCCTCTTAGAAGCGGCTGAGTGTTTTGAACGCAGGAGACAAGTTTTAGAGTTTTTAACGTTTCAATCAAGCGACGTCCTCGGGGCCACAGCTGCGTCTTGTTCATATAACAGCCCTTGGTATCACCACTCCATGCAATATCTAAATACACAAACTGATGAAAGGAATCTAAAGGAACCGAGGTGTCTGGTCTCGCTGTGGCTTTTGTAAGCTGCTCGTCCTCAGTTTACCGTCTGCTTTCACGAACCTCTGCAGACGACTGGCTGACTTATCTTAAGCCGTGTCCTCACCCGAGCCCTCGCGAAGCCGAGAAAGGCCGTTTTCCTGGGAATTCTAAAAATGGTGCCAGTGTCTCCGAGGAGAGGGGGCAGGAATGTCATGACCCCATGTGAGTGATGCTGATCAGCTTTTTGACGGGAAATAGCCAATGGGCATTCACGGCTTCTTTGAGAAACGGGGTTAGTTTGGCTCTGAAAGAGGCTTAGAAATGCAGACGGGACGGCAGAACGTAGTATTAACTTTCAAAATGAAAAAGGTTCATTGTCAAAGGGTTTCACCAGTGACATGAGGTGCATCTACGTTTGACTCGGCTTCTTATATTTCATGTTTTAAATCTGATTCTTGGAGGTTTTCAAATGTTATGAACGTCAAGTATTAAATGACTCTTTAATCACATCTACACACACATTTCAGTAAAAGTAACTACATCTTTTATGAGATGAATGAAGGGTAATGTACTTTAAATTGCCTCTCTGAATAAAGAATGAATCACTATAAAATAAATGACTTGTCACAGAGATATTTAACCACTCTGACATGCCCAAAATAAAACTCCTGCTCTGCTTTCACTAAGATTTTATTGGACTATATAACTGGATGTAGTGTCAGAGACCACCCTTGTTAAATATGCCATTAAAAGTAAAGGTATTAATGCAAAATATTCTGAAACAAATCTCTGGATCTCCAATCGGAGGTCTGTGAGTTAGCTATAGGGTGAAAGGTCAAAGGCACACTTGAGGTGGACCTAACCATTTGGAAAAGAGGGGCTTAAGGGGATCAGGCCACACTTATTGGGAGATGACTGAGAACATCTGGGACCACTCTCCAACACACGTGTGCTCACACACACCTTCACACACACGTTCTCTGAGAGACACAGCCCTATGAAACCCATCTCTAATCTTGGATCAAACCCTGCGACAGGATGCACCTCCACAATGTCAGGCGGTTTGTAATCTTTAGGGAGAGTGACAGAGACATGAGACACGAGGGTTTGGGTTTCCTCGCTTCAGCCGGGGCTTCATCTATCTGCTGTTGTGTGGTTCCAACATACTGACTTGATGGAGTAAAATGCTGGGTGGGCTTTCAGAGGCCCACACACACACTTATCTATACATGTCTCTTGTTTCCTCATCCATTACCACTGTGATCCCTGTTTGGATCTTGCTGCACATTTTCCGCATGCATTGATGGATATATTTCAAAATGTGATACTCTCCGTGAGAAGATGCGGTGAAGTATGGTTTACTGGAGAGGTAATTTTTGGGGATCTAATAGGCCTCTCCTCTTTGTGTCTCCTCCAGGTCCCATGGCCTCCACGGAGCATGGCAGAGAGCTGGAAGATGCGCCTACGGTGAGAAAAATGGTCCAGCAGAACCCTGCGAGGGGCGGTCAGACCCACAGACCGGCCGGCTGGAAGAGGAGACACCAACGGCCACGTCTTTCCCACAAGGGGCCCATGCCGTTCTAGAGCAAGGTGAGCTTGAGGCAGTCTGGGGTGAAAAGACGCTCGTTTGGCAAAGCATGCCATTAAACCTGTGATAAAATGGTCAGTTTGACACAGTAAAAAGGTTCTACCATCTGGGGATTCCTGTGAAAAAGTGTCTGTCTTTGCTACATTGGTCCAACTTTCTGTCAAGTCAGAGCTTCGTGAGCAAAAGAACCTCTCGATACATTAAACCCTAACTGCTGAGTAGTGAGGAAATACTCATAGAGGCTTTTTAATAGGAATATGATGTCGAGTCCTAAAATACTTTGTTGGCAGTTTAGATGTTATCAATGACAAATAGAAAACTCTTACAGGAACACTTAAAACCCTGTTAAAGTCCACCGCAGTTAGACTCAACTCAAACCTAAGGATATTATTGTTGGCACTGAGATTGTTTGACCCTGGACTCTCAATGTGCATGCTTTCATAGTTCAATAGAGGTTGCTCTTAGGCTACGTCATATATTTCCTCATATGGGAGACAGAGAAACCCAACCTTTGCGTCAATACAGCTAACAAACATCACTTCTCTCCAGCTGATTAAGGGAATTAAAACCCTTTTCCGTAAAGATAACACTTTGCAGAGTTGGGTTTCCTAACGGCACCACTTCTCTCGCAGTGGATGTTTAGCTAGCTGTCAAGTCAAACAAGGCTTTGTGTGAAATCTCTTTCATCCACAATCAGAGATAATATTTTTCTTATCACCTTTTTCAGAGTTAGATTTTCTATTCTGAACCAAAACAAACTCTTCTGTATCGCAGATAAAACAGCTTCATTGAGAAACTAAAACACACCATGACTAATTAAAACATTATCAAATTTACAGTCCTAACAGATTAAACCTCTCTGCACTTTCTAATGTAAGCACAGCTCTGTGACTGGGAGGCGATGGCAGAGCGATTATGTCCCTGCGTTAAGAAGAGCCGGGACCATTCGCACGTCACTGTGCAAGACAGGGAAACTCGACAAGACACAATATCCCTGCAGGAGGTGCCGACCATGCCGCACTGACCTGCAGAGGGTCGCCGTAAATTAGCCATAGAGAGGAGAGGCTGCAGCCGGAGAGTGTCACGGCATGGTTAATCAGTTTTAAAGAAAAGGGATCAAAGCTATAGAAGATTGGAAGTTCTTTCATCCGAAGAAGTCAGACATTTTTTTACTATCCATAGCAAATTTTTGATCATTTCTGTTTTCAAAGGGTTAAAATTCTTTTGAGCTCACTCCTGCTTTCAATACGGGACTCCAAAGGCTCAGCACAAAGGTGATAACAATGAGTAAGGACCGAGCCGGGGCAGGCTGCCCTTGAAGGACAACATGAGTCTTCCGATTCTCCTCGGTGTGCCAGTAAAAAGTGAGAATCCTCTCTGCGAGTTAAGTGGTCAGAGCGGTTTAGTGTTCGGTGCCAGAGTGCCGGCCACACAGTGCAGGGAGCTTCAGGAAGTTGTGAAGCTCTGTAAAAGTGAACGGCTCAGTGAGTCACAATGCTGTCTCCCTGCAAACACCACTTAAACCAACATGCTGAAGATTTCCTTTTTTTTTGTTGGCTTCCCACTTCAGCTCTTTTTATCCTCGCTAAAGTTCATAGTTCAATCTAATTCAAGGGTTACTTCAGATACAATGCCAATTTACCCCAACCTGTGGGGATTAGGCTGTCAGTTAGCAGCTTTTTAATGACAACGCTACCAACCTCAATGCTACCAACCTCAACGGAATAAAAGATCCAAAGAGATAAAGGCAGAACCTCGTCTCAGTTTAGACCCAGTTTGTTCATTTTGCCTTGGAGTTAAGACCGGATACCTCACGTCAATCCATCCTACAGCCTCCTAACTTCCTCACGTGTCCTGCTTTCCTCCTCGCTTTGAGCTGATGATGGGAAAAGCACCTCTGGCAGCAGCTGGAGATGCATTTTGTTTGATCAAAGCTAGAGTTCAACTGAGACATCCAGCTGAGGACTGTTGAGAGTCATAGGCAGACGGACTCTATGCGGATATGTCGTTACTGGACTTAACTTAATTACTGCGCTGCTGCAGAAGAGATTAAGAGCCATGATGGACTTGACAGTGTCCATCCGCCAAAGCTTTGCCATTTAGCAACATCTCCTCAGTTCAGTGTCCAAAGCAGCTCATCCTTTACTCCCTAAGACACCTGAGGCAGAGTTTGACTCTTCATTATTACATGTTCCAGATGTGAGCGACTCTGGGAAGAAAGATGGCGACCCCGGTCATCCTCTTTGAGCATCTGAGTAGACTCAAATCCGAAATTGCTATTACATCTCTTGGATCTAAGCCGCGCCAGTGACAGTCTAAAGGACGACAGGATATTGCAGATTTTAAGCCGCGGGCAATTTATGAAAACCCCTCGAGACCCTGAGTGTGAGAGAGCTCCGTGAATGAGTCTTCCACAGGGTTTTTTTTTCATGAAAACAATGTAGAGCAGGTCTGCAACTCCTCCAGTACAGTCACTGTGTTATGTGGTATGACATCAAGGGGCTGAGATCATCCCACAGACCCAAGAGCATAAACAACAACAACAACAATACAACTCAATGGAGATAAGATATACCGTACGTCGGATCTCGGGGCATTACATTACCACAGAAATATGCCATCTTGAAACAAGAGCAGGCTTTTATCACTGACTGAACATTGTTGTCATGCTGCAAAGCTTACCGCACTACTCATCCCAAATCTTGGGAAAATATCACAGAGCAGGAGAAGATAAAAGGCCAGGAAAGATAAAAGATTTCCTCATTGTTAAGGAGTGTTTCAAAGCCCCGAGCAGAGCATAATGTTGTGCTTGTTTTCCACAGCAAAATATGTAATTGTTTTTTCTTACTTCCTGCTGCACTTTTGTATGAAAAGGGCATGAAATCTGGTTGGAACATGTCCGGGGTAACCTTTTCCGTCGCTGTTTTTCTAGTGGTTCAAGTGCAAGATAACACAGAGATACAACATGGGGAAAGCTCTTGCAGAAGCTCCCTGAGGGGCATCCTTACTGGAGAGGAAATTGAAATGTCTGCAGGACTTTTGGGAAACAAAAAACACACTCTAATGGCAGTCTTTATTTTTTCTGTTTTGCAGGCACTGCTTTGAGCGCCCTCCCCAGGTTCTGATTTCTATGCTCTTCCTTTGCCTTGGGGGGCCTTGCGACGAAGGGCCTAAGCTTGCCCAGCCTGAAGAGTGATGTCCATAGCACCTGCTGGTTCTTCAAGCAACTCTGTCCACAAAAAAAATCAGGACAAGCCGCTCACCCTCAGCTCTAGGAGGAAATGGGGGCAGGGAAAAGGGGGTGGGGGGGTATGGAGCCCGAGCTATCAGACTCTATTTCTCTGTCTCTCTCTTTCTCTTTCCTTCACTCCCTCACTACTTATCTATCTCTGTCTTCTTCCCAAGTGTTTTTTTCCACCCTATCATTTGCTTAATAGAGCCCAAACATAGCGATCTCCCTGAGTGTCTCACACACTTTGCATGACATGTGGTGGAGAGGGAGCCCGGTCAAAACAATCTGAGTCTTAAAGCATCTGCCGCTTCTCCACGGTGTGTTATTCCCATCTCTCAGATCCAAGGTTACTGCAGCCGCCGATTTCATTGCTGTGTAGCTACTTAACGGCTTTACTAGTTAGGAGGGCGCTGATTATACGGAAGGGCAGTGTCAGGTTTAATAGTTGACATTAGCAATTATTAAGTTCACTCATGAAACTCTGGATTTCTGCTGCAAAAAGAGACTAAAGGTTAAAAATGGAAGAGCAAGAGCGTCACATTTGAACGACATTAAAACCATCGCTTGATTTTCATTATTAATGGTGCTTTGTACCTCTTACTGACAGTACGTCCACATGCAAAGTAACGTTGGACTGAAAAGAGAGCACATGTTGTAAAAACAATCTATTTAAGTGACAGAATATTCCTTCATTTACTTTAATCCAAAGCTATTCTGGTGTTTCTGAACTCATTAACACCTTAGAGGGGTTTACTGACGCGCTCAAGGTTACTGTAACATGTCCCACCTTGGATGAGTCCTTTGACCCCAAATCCCAATCCCAATCCTGTCCCCAATCCCCCAGCCTTCTCTCCACACTGCTGCCCCGCGCAGCTGCTCTTACACGACTGTTAACTGGCAGGGGCGGTCTGCTCCACCGACGGGCCGCCTCGCCTTTTAATGAAGTGCCAAATAATAACCTTCTCCACAATGCTGCCAGGAAGGAAGGAAACAAAGGTTAGGGAGACACACATTACCTCTTGTTTGAAGTCTTGATACACTGACATATTATGCATTTTAAATTTCTGCAAAGAGAAATCCCACAGCGAGGAGGAAAGTTAAATTAGACCAAAAAGTAAAACAGCTTCAAAGCAAATGTCAGCTCAGTTAATATGCCACCATGATCAGCCTACCACTAGTGCTCCGGCTGTTTAAACATTCAGCATAAGGCTGGTTTGACCCTCTGACCGACATCTCTCACTAATGAAATGCTATGCCTTTCCATCATACTGGAATATATTACTGTTTATTTTTATGTTTAAGTAGTTTTATTTCTTTTTTCTCAGGGTGCTGTGATAGAGGCTTGTACTAGAGCAGTCTATTTTGTGCGTTTATTTAACAGAACACAAACATACAATACATTTAAAGCTTATATGAGCATATTTTCGTATGATGTATCTTTTACTCTCCCTCTATGTATTCACCGATATATCCATGTATCCAGATTCAGCCCTTTCTCGTCGCCATCCTCTCCCTACGTTATGTTGGGTACAGTTGCCTTTCTAGTCGGCCCGTCCACAGCACAGGTGGTCGCGGCTTTGATCATTACGCTCATTAAATCCTCGAGTTAATCTTTCTCAGATGGATCTCCCCAAGGCTGACCGGGGCCACTTAGTCTGAGCTCATTGTTAAATTGGCTTAGACTGAAACCACACCCTCCCTCCCTCCCTCCCACGTTTTCCAACCCTCAACCCCCTGCTGATTCAGTGTGTAACCATGTAACATATCAGGACTGTAACCTGTAGAGCAGCCACCTTGCAATCGTTTGTTGTTTATTAGGTGTGTCGAGCAACTTCCTAGTTGTGTTTTCATTCAGATTTTATCTGCGTTCAATCCGCTGCGATTCAATCAGCAAACACTCCTATTTCAAGTCAGCCTCGACCACAAAAGCAACCAGCAGGTTAACCTAGATTTCCAACACCTTTTCCCTCTCGCCATGTCTCATGCAAATATTATAATACAATGCAGAGTCTTCTCAGACCCAGCATGAGAAGCTTTTATTAAGAGCGCATCTAAAATCACAGTGGTAATCCAACCAGCCAAGATCACCTTGATTAAAAATGTATTAAATCCTAGGGCACTGTGAAGAGTAATAATTTCAGTTCCACCATTATTTTTTCATACCCTCTCAGACAGAGATGTAGATTTCATTAATGCTCCTCGGGAGTGAGACAGCTTTGCTCAGGATGTCTCATGTATTATTGGGGAAGACAGTAGGAAGATATGAGCTGGGGATGGAAGTTCAAAGCCGCAGGAGTTGGGAATGCTGGAAGTAGACTGGGTCATGACAAAGGGGTTCAAATCAATATTTCCCCATCTCAGAAGTTATCGTTACGGAGCCGAGCAACGTCTGTATCCGCACTGTTCTTCATGAATGTATCCTCACCATCTGCACCAGCCATGCTGCCCTTTCAGAGACCAGAGCAAACCAATGTTTATGTAAAGTACTCTTTTTAATCTTGGTCTGGTTATCAGTTGAATCCAAAAAATCAAAAGCCAAATATCCCGCTGATCCAAAGCCTCCGGTGTCAACAAGTCCCAACTAAATAGACGTGGCTTTGCTCCGAGACTTCTCTGTATGGGTTCGCAAGGCTGCACTTTTGCAATTCCATTATGCTGCTGGAAAAATACACCCTGAAAACAAGAGTCTCTTGATATGGAATGGTTTTCCAGTGTATTGTGACAATTTTTTTGTCTGATTCTTGTCTAGCTGGTTGTCCAAAGCTTACTTTTTGAATACAGTGTGAAAAGCTGTATCTTTTGTGGATGTAACAAAATAGAAAAGTAGTCTGCAGCACAATATGTCGTGGACACGTGAAAGCTTTCAGGCGTTCTTTTCTTGTAGATGATAGCCCACAGTCCTCCCCTGCACATCAGGTTAATGGGCCTTGTGGTGTGGAAGGACAAGCACGTCCAGGCTCAAACTGAAATGGTAAACCAATACATTATGCTCGGGGAGCAAAACCATTTTCCTTAATGGTCTTTTCCAGCAAGGCTTACACAAGAGAAACGATTCCTATCCTCTCAATGTTTCCCCTCCAGTTCCTCTTCTCTGTGACCATCACAAGGCCTGAGTAATGTTCCTATGCACTTGTTAGCATGTTTTCCTGGTAGAAAAATGTTTGTTCTCAGAACTTGCCCCTTTGTGTTTAGTTCTTTTTGTCCAACTGCATTTGGCTGGGAGTGTGTAAGGAGCGGGGATGAGCAGAGAGACAGATCTGTGTTGCTGGTGGAGAAGCTAGCGGCAGGTTTTTAAATTTAGCTTATTGAGCTCTGTTTCCCAATAGCTACGACACCACCCCCATACGAAATGATGAACACAAGGTTTTTATGTTTTTGTATCCTATTGTCATTCAGTTCTCTACCAGATAAAAATTCCTTTAAAATGACACCGAACCAAACATTTCCCTCATTGCGGAAATGGCAACACATTCCATGATTTTACCTTGTGAATCCCCTCAAACTGCATCACGTTGGCCTTCGCGTGGGTGTCTGCAGGATCAAGTGGCTGATATTCAATCCAATGCATTCACACATTTCCACCGGCTGGGCAATCCAAAGGATAACTAGATTTTGTCTCCCGTGGGAAATGACTAAGATCTGTCATTATCCAGGAGCCTCAAAATGAGACTTCCTACACCCAGAATAGCACAGGCCCCGCCTGCCTCGATTGCGACACATTCTCCATCCATGTAACCGCTGTGTTCAAGATCAGCTACATGAGAACAATCTGAGGAGAGATGCAGTCTGTAGGTTTACGCCATCGCAACAGTGTTACTAGGTCTGAAGCAGAAACCATTTAAAAGACAATGTATTACTCCTGAAACTTATATTCTGTTATGGTGTGTGCTCATATTACTCACCAGGCCAAATGTACAGTCCCTGTCTCTGTTTTGATGTTGAACTGGGCAAAAATAAATGACATAAATAAATAAATAAAACAAGTGTATCAGAAATGGTTGAAATACTGTGTACATATTTGAACTTTTGGTTTCTAATTTATAAAAGATAAGCTTTAGCTCTTGGAGTACTTATTTTATTTTTTCCTTTCATGCGTAGCTTTGTGTTTTTATTTTCTATTTCTGTAAAGTGTGTAAATATATCTTTATGATAATAAGTAATATTAAAATCTTATTTTAAGAAAAACTACGTGTCATGTCTTTTTTGATCGACATTAATAAGAATTCATTTACAGCTCAGGTCGACAGCCGTGCTTGTTGGGCTGTACTCGGGCATGGAGGTGCTTATCGCTAAGTTGCTAACGTCATAATCACTGCCTTGGCATGGATATTTGCTAATAAGCAGCTCTAAAAACAAAGTACACTGGCTTGATAATGGTGCTAAATAAAGCTAAGAGGTCAACAATGTTGTTACAATTCATACTCGGGGGACTTATTATATCTGTACCAAATAACATGTCAATCCATCGTGTACTTGAAGAGACATTTAACAAAAAACCACAGATGTTAAACTCATAGCGGTGCTAAAGGAAACGTCAGGGGATCAACAAAATCAATGCACTTCACCCTCTGGGAAAACTTATGGCCAAACTGAACTGGACATGTGAAAACTTTTAAAGTGAAATACAGTATAAGATGATTACCATACTCAAAAGGAATTGATCACTCTGGGAACCATCTACTCAATTTAATCCTTCTGATTGTTGTCAAAATATTTCACTAAAAGGATGCTTGAGGAAAAGTCAGGGGTTCACCAAAACCACTCCAACCTTTGGGGATAAAATTTTCCGTCAATAATCAGTTAGTTATATATCTCAGTTTAAACCAAAAGTGTGGAACCAAACGTTAAACCCACATCACCATCCCGTAAATATGTTAACTTTGTCTCAGTAGTCATTATTAAGATACTCAACAACAGACTTAATGCAAAGTTTACCTGTTCTAACAGAGTGAAACGTGAGGTTGGCATCAGCAAAACTTCACTTGGCAGAAACATTTGTCATCCTTTATGTTCCCAGCAGCGAGTCCCACTGAAATCAACAAGCCGACTCATATTTGTTCAGCTGGGATGCCTCTAATCAGACAAAATCAGCCTCCTCATTACTCAACAGAAGTGCTCACCTACTGTTTACTCTCCTTATTTCACTCTCTTTTCTTCACACCGGGCCTGTGTATTTTAAATTTGCGTGGCTTAACCTGGCCTGAGACTCTGTAAAAGACATGAAAAACAAGTTTACCTGACTGCCATGGCCATTAACCTTTACCTTCAGCTGAATCTTGTGTGGAAATTCAGTACGCACACCTTTGGAAATGTAAATCAACTCCTCATCCATTAAGGAACACTTCACCAGTGACAGGTTGCCTTTCCAGAGCTTATAGTGCATACTAAGCAAGCTGCACATTAATGCATCACAGCTGCTGAGCATGCATGGAGACTATGGATATGTCTAGATGGACTGATATTCAGCGTGCATATATACATGTCATATCTGCACACAAAGGAGGCTCCTACACTCCTTCCTGCTGCATAATCAGGAAAGAATTCATTGGAGGGAAACGCACACAAGTCTACATTTATATGTCCGATTTTTGGGACACGTAAACCTCAAGAATCTCTGAGCCTTATCGTTTTCATTATGTGTCAATTTCTGCGCTTATCTTAAGCAACATACGATGTGCTTACTTTATATTTTAAAGAAATTATGCGTTTGAAAACATCCTACATTCTTCTTATATTGTGTTTCTAAAAGCGCCTCTGTGTAGCAATGTGTTGAAATGTTCTGGGCCTTGCATGGGAGCCACTCTTCCCCCCCTAAACCCCCACAGGGACCACTCAGGGAAGTGTCTGGTTAACGCACCGAGCTGACATGTCATGATAGACAAGACGTGCACCCCTGAGCCCCAGCAGCCCCCAAAAGACGCCCAAGGTTATATCATCAAGCCCGGGTCAGCTGTATAATTGGGCTCGGGGTCACCGGGAGGATATGGAGCGTGACAATGAGGCTATAGAGTTACAGTTTGTGGCCGGGCAAGCCAGGGCCGCCGCTGGGGCAAAAAAAACTGCGAGGCCAGACGTCCCCTTTAAAGAGTTCAAGGTCCATCTGTGAGAGCGACTCCAGCCCTGCTCACTGTCACTGCTGGTATGTGTGTCACTGCCCGCCAGCCACTAGTGCACTGCTGGGAGTTGGAGTGGGTGGAGGAGACGTTGGGTGTATTGGGTTTGCTGGAAGAGGAAAAATAAAACTTTCAGAATGATGAGTGAGGTAATGAGGATAATGAGGGTTAGACACAATATTTGACGACATCCCTTCAGCGACAGAAAAACAAGTTAACAGATCAGAAGTACGTGGTGTTCTGGTTCTATACATGCATATATGTATACCACAGAAACAGACCATATCAGTAACATCTGGACTGCTCTTGGCACACAGACCCAGAATCAACTCTTACCACATCATAAAAGAAAAAGCTTTACTGCACTTGGCGCTCACACAATACCACCAACAAAGCCCACAGAGCCGCTGACAAACCCACAGTGATGGATATTATCCAGCTCACTGCTGTCGCTCCACCTGGACTCCACAGACTCAAATTATACAGAACATGCAGACGGTGATTGCAAATTAAGCGCACATGTACGGAGCAGGTGTTGCAAAAGTTTGGATAACATTTATATTACTTTTATCAGTGTTTTTGCTGTTGTTATGGGGCAACAAGGTGATAATTCAAAGGGTGTGTGCACGCTGTGTTAGAGCCAAGAAAGTACTGAGCATTCCTTTCTTTCAACACGAATATGCAACTGAAAAACATTTTCCAGTATAAAGTCAGTGTTGTGTTGCAGGCTGTATGTAATGATAACTGTAATGTGAATTTTAAAGGACCAGTATGTAATAATAAGATGGATCTATCGGCATGCATTGAATATTAAATGAATAATAACTCATTTCTGTACACGCTTGGGGGGGTTGTTCAGATGGTTGCGACCTCATTGCTTAATGCCACCAAGCATAACGTACTTGTCTTTGAAAGAACCAATTGATTGTAGGTCCAATTTAGTTACTGTAATTTTAAAAGCACTTTTTAATTCATAACTCTTAATTAGTGGGGATGCTGATTCAGTATTCACACTATTGTCATTTTTAATACAAAGTTCTTTAGGGGGCAATTTTAAGCAATTATTAGACAACAGGAGAGACATAAGGTACATGGACTGTACTTATATAGCGCTTTTCCAGCCTTCCGACCACTCAGAGCGCTTTTACACTACATGTCGCACTCACATTCACACACTGACGGCAAAGGCCTAAATGCCAATCTCCAGTCAGATCTATGCACCCGATGGCTATGCCTTCAGGATCAATTTGCAGTTCAGTGTCTTGCCCAAGGGCACTTTGACATGTGACTCTAGCAGTCAGGGATTCGATCCCTATTACAGGAAATGAGGGGAGCGTGACGGGGGACGTGAATGACATTCAACAAAGCTGGCCAGAGAGACGAGACGTTGCAGTTCATAGTTGTTGTCTTAACTCGTGTATGTAGAGTTAGGACTAAATATCGATACGGCAATATATCGTCATCCTGACTCATGCAACATAATTGTCGATAAGCTGGCACCAAATATTGTTATTTTAATTTACAAATATTTGGCGCTCTAAATAGATTTCCCTGTGATTTGGACTTCTTGTGGTGGCGCTTATGACATGAATGACGAAGAATAAGTTAACCAGATATCATGATGTATCATTATATGATTGTCTTGCAATATATCAATAGTCGTAGAATCACTGTATTGTGATATTATCGTTATCGTGGGCCGCGTATCGTATCATGTGTTACCCTGCGATTCTAATCCCCACTCTTGAGCAGTCCGTATGATCTCTGTTTATCATTGCATTCAAAAGTTGAATTATACTTAATGGCAAAAGCTCATTATTGGGGTAAAAATGATGAATGTAGTGGTTAAAGGTTAGCTATAACTGAGGGATTCTGACTATTATTTCCTATCAGCTATTAGCTAAACTATAGAGTTTACTGTTGGTCAGTTTTTGACCGCTTACAGCTACAAACAATAACAAAATTAACAGATCAATTATTGAGTGACAGACTTGTCAATCTTCTGTTCATTTTAAACCACATAAATAAGAAATTCTCACCAACTTTTTAAACTTCATAATGGCACAGAACGATCCTACCACCAACAATGTGGACAACTGGACTCAGGGAGGCTATAGAGACGAGACATTTGACGTTTTAAGGAAGTCACAGTGGTGCACTCTGGCTCAGACCCTGCGTATGTGCTTGTCAGAGAAAGTTAATGCTGCATCTGCTTCTGAAGTGTGGACCATAAAAAGTCCTTACTGCAGACCGAGCCTGGAGCCAGGTAAGAAGCAGGAACAACAGTGTGTAATGCACCTCAGCTGTGTTAACAACAGCAGCTCTGCAGTGGCGTCGGATCACTGGAGTGGTCATAAAAACAAAGCCAGCACAAACACAGGGCGGCTGGTATGCAAAACTTGGAAGGGGGTGACATATAGAAGAAGAAAAAAAGTGGCTGCAGGAGGTTTTTCTTAGCTGTGCATGTGTTTGACTGTATTTTTATCTTCAACTAAAACATGAAAAGGAAAACTTGACAACAGTGAATTTGCACCTTACTTGAACTTAAGACCCTTGTCAATGAGCCAAGACTTCCTTCAGGATTATTCTATGCACCGCGCGGCTTAGCCACATTAGCTTTAGCTCACAGGCCAGGAACAAAGTGAGTGCACCAGCCCGTGGGCTAATGTAATGAGGGTCATAACTTTCCCATCATTAGAACGTTACACATTGATGACGGATGGACCTAGGATATAAAGTGTTAACTTCCTTAAGCCGCTCCTCAAGTGTCCTCTTTCGGGGCCAAGAGGACACTTCCTCTCCTCTTACACTGAGAAATGTCGGCATGTCTCCAAGAAGTTCTTTGTTAACGGTGGTTACACGAGCGTGACGGGGTTGTCCATGTGGAGGTATGACTAATACTACTGCTGCACTCATATATGAGGTTGGTAAACAAGAAACCCTTAATAATTTATGTGGCCTTATTAAGCTCTGTGAAGGCATTCTGTTGTTGTTAAGAGCTGAAACTTTTTATTGAGCAATTACTCTGCAGGAATGTGCTCTATTGTTTGGCTGCTTGTGACATTAAAACTTCCTCATGCCTGCCTACATGTTCTATTTTTAACTACATAGGATGTAAACAATTTCAAACAATCTAAAGTGCCCAGTTGTCCTCGAGCGTTTCTTTGATATGCCTATCTTTAATCACACTACATACATGTGTACGTAGCCTGCTCTGAGACAGGAAGTAAGAGAGCAGATCATACGTTGGTCAACCAAACGGACATGCTTATCAACTGTGTGCATGGCTCAGATTATCTGATAACACGTCCTGGACTTTGATGAGATCCACTCAAGGTCACGTCAGTAAAGCCCACTCCTCTTCTCCCCTAACCCAAAGCATTTAAAGAAACAATTTGCTGCTGATCCAGGGATCCGTGCGGCGTTATTATCTTGTTAGGGCCAGTTAAGAGGCCGTGTCTCCGAGGGCTGAGCTGACCCTGTCAGGAAGGCGTCACTTCGCTCTGTGGGCTGCCACGCAACCACAAAGGCGTTAACGGTCTTTTCCACACGGACACTCAAAGACACAAACACTCACACAAAGACAGACAACAACAGGAGTCACTTCACTGCCCTCAAGGTATTTCCCTGATCTGGTGAGGGGCTCAAAGTCTGCTGAAAGACAACGGATGTTTCTGTCTGCCTGCTGAGGATATCTAAAAAGCTATTATTAAGTTACCAAGATTAACGCTGTTAACAAATCAAAGTTTATCATTTGTGTTTCTATCATTTAGTACAGTTGTATTGTTGGTCTTTTGATTTCCATAGTCGATAGTTACTCTGATGTTTACCACGTCATGCAGAAGGTTAAATGTCACAGTCTGTGGCAAATTACTTTAATTAAAGACAACTGAATTTAACTACTTCTTAGTTTAATGATGGCTGAGTAAAGATGATGCACATGAACAAGTATGGAGTTGTTAATTAACTAAACTAAATAGTTAGAAGACAGAAGTTAGTGCTTAATACTCTCAATTAAATTCATGATCAGCTGGTGAAACAGGTCGCAGCTCTTTGTTCACAACAATTCTCAAGTTAATGACGGTGAATATTAATCAATGTTAGGAGTTTTATAATGGAAGAATTTTGACGTCACAGAAGACATTTTTTACTGCGTTTACTCTCTCTGCCAGGAATTTGGCGAAACAACTCAAACAACAACGATGATTCAGAGAACTGTGGTCGTCATGCTGTTACTAACTTTCCCTTCCACTTTAAGCAGCCAAGAGAAAAACAGAACTGATTGCATCGGGGAGCTGGTACCAAGCCATTCAAAGGGGAAGACAATGATGTCGTGACACACACTGACCTATAATTGCCAACAGCAGAGTGCTGAGGGGCAGTGATTGGCTGGCTTTTAGGGCCCTGTGGCCTTAGAGGATGAGAGCCATCATGCAATTGCCCAGGATCAGCAAATCACTGTCAGATGCCCACTGGCTAGACCACTCCAAACCAGAGCTATTTTTCCATCAGCATCAGAGGGCATACAGAAAACGATATAATCAAAACGGGTGAAACGAAACAGACAGAATCCTTTAGGCGTGTTTCAACAAGAAGTCAGAAGAAGTGAATTAAGAGTTAGAATGAGATCGACGTGGATTAGAAAGTAACACAATGAACGAAAAGGGATACGTGACTCATGCGTTTCTTTCATGAAGTAACACAGAAAAACGCTGGGTTTCTACATGTCTAATACATTTCTAATCTGCCAACACAAATTAGTTGAACTCCATTCAAACCATAATTGCAGATTTCCTTAAATCACTGCCAAAGCTGCCCAGTTTACCAAGCTTTTGAAGATGCTCTAGAAAACTGTTCCCATTAGCCCGTCAGCCCGTTTCTGATGTCTTAATGCAGGTCAGCTCACAGACCTGCAGCTGCACACAGAAAGACAGACCAGGAGGAGGCGGGTGTTGTGGGGGGGGGGTTTGTGGAATAAAACCCAGCATCAGCAGCTCTGCCTCTGCCTCCTTTCTTATCTGCTCGCACAGCCAGTGGAGAAGCACACAGACACAGCACTCTCAGACACAGCCAAGCTTTCCTGGCATCTCTCCCCCCTCTACGGAGAGATGAGTTTGTCCTCCCATCTACACCTCTGTGTGAAGCCCAACACACATAAAGCAGCAGCAGCAGCCGCGAGCACATTTAATTGGCCGGCTGTCTGAGTGGTCAGAGCTACTAATTACTTCAGAAGCGGCAGACAGCAGTTTTCCGACAGCAGCTCGAGCCATATAGGAGTAAACACGAGAAGTGTGCAGGAGAGTGCAAGCATGAGCCATATGCAAATATCAGTGAATTGTCCTTGCCCCTACATCCCCACTGGAGCGAATCTGCACTTTCCCTTTTCTCCTTCAGGATGTTAATTGATTAAAAATTCAACATATGCTAATACAAAGCTTGTGAGTGAGGCGCCGCTTGCAGGCAATAGATGCAGTCGAGTCCCCACAGTAAATCAAAGTGATGTCTTATCAACTAATTATCTCCTCTGAATTGTTTATCAAACACAAACCCTGAAGACTTTCATCCTCCTGTGGAACTTTCTGTGTGTGTTCAGGTACTTTGTTTATGTGTGTGTCTGTAGGTGACATCTCTGGCTAACATTGCGTGTAAGTCCAGTAAACACAAACATCAGCAATATACAAAGCACACTGACCGTGGATGCCACGGGGAGACACAGTGGAGATGAGTCAGGAGGGCCGGAGGGTGGAGGAAATGATGGAGGGCCAAGAGGTTAATGCTGAAAAGAGCAAACGTTGCTTTTATATAAGATACAATTTTTATAACGGTTGAATGCACTTCTATGACTTCTATGAAGGTAATGACATATAATTAAGTCATAATTTCTCTACTGTACTTAAAATATGCAACACTTACTCCTGAAGAAGTTGGACAGCCCCATTGAGATTAAGGTACTGACAAAAGACATCCACAGGCAAAGATATTGTGCATCAGTCTACCTACTTATTTTATGCATTCAGTTGACTTACGGGCATCAATCCTTCTAATGAGGGTCATTTTAAAACACTTACGACATTTGAAAGTATTCAAAAACTCTTCCAAACCCATTAGAGAGAAAATAATTATCCATAAAAGACATGTTTTTCTGCTTTATAATACAAACAAATATGGTGGCCAGGGCTAATGTGTTTACTTAGGCAGCCACCTTTGGAGAAAAACTGAATATTCCAATTATCCAGTTAGTTAGAAGAGTCTTTAAGGACTCTGCAAAAACTTTTCAACTGGTATATGAATTGTAAAACATCCCTAAGTTAGCTAACTATGACTAGCTATACTTCATGAAAGAGGCACAAACTGCTAACTGTGCTAATGATCTGAATTCTTAATATCTAAGTGAGCTAAAGTAAACGTAGCATAATATTTAGTCAGATTGGTTTACTTACAAAAGTAAGAATCATACAAACAATATATTGTAAAGGTATAATTCAAAGCAACCAAAAATGTTTGTAGTGGTTGGAAGGTTAAAAGAAGGAAACTCACGCTATTAGCTGTTAGCATGTAGCCTGTTAAGCCAACTGATGTTAGCTAGTTGGTGTTTCACTCTGACAGCTACTGTTAAAGGCATACATTGATTATACAAAGGCAACACTGGGTTACTGAAACACATACCCTGTATTATTACTATTATTATTATGTAGTGTCCGGGTATTTCTTGGTAAGTGAGGATATTCCTTTTTGTTCACACGCTGCTGTTTGCCTTGGTTGTCTTAATTCAGAGATGTCAATGTTATCGCTCAGTGGCAGACTTACTTACTTGGGAATTAAAGGCCATCATTTCAGTAGGATCCGTCTCATATAGCTGACGACCTGTGCAGAAGAGAGAGGGGTGTAAGAATGACATCCAGAAACACAGTAGGCGGTCGTAATTGTATGCTAACCTTTTATGCTAACTTGGCATTTTTATAAAACAGGATTCTGGTTAAAAATAGCAGGGTTTTTTTGTTCAACCATATAATTTTGGATATTATTAGCGTAACTTGGCTTTATGCGACCAAAGCTACTGAAGCTTGAACTTATTTAGCAGCTTCATAAATTGGAAGAAAACTGTTACAGTAGAGATAAGTGAACTAAACAACTTTTGTGGGGTGAATGTCAGGTGACGTGGTGGCTAAGAACTGGAGAGATCGTATGAAAGCAATGTTTGTGATCACGGTTGTAAAAGTGAAACTAATTTAATGAGAGCCTAATCTTGTTCTCCTAAATAATCATCTTACTTGTTTGCAGCTCCCTAAAATATATCCATGAACTCACTGAACTGACTGTGGAGGACAAACTATCTTTGGTCTTAGGTAAATAGATTTCAGATTACATTTTTGTACCACAAACCTTACCAAACAAGCATGATGATGAGCATGCCAAATCAAATAGTTGTAAATTGTACCAGAGTGTTTATACGTGGGAGTGAGTGGTGAGAGCAGCTGCCTTACAGATGCAAGATCTGTTTTTGTGTGGCTATATTGACATAGTTTATACAGCATTAATAATCAGACTGTCAAGTGAAATCATGACATGTTGAATTAAAACATATAAAGCTAAATTATTCTACCAATGTGATGACTATTGTACACTGACCAACACAAAGACATGATCATCAGAGATCACACATACGGTCACGATGTGTGATCCAAGAACACGTGACCCCTGCATATAAATCTTACAGCCTACTATAAAATTCAAACTGTCAACTAGCTGTTGTATACAGGTAATGACATCAGTTTAGTTAGTTAGCGATGGGATAAATGTATTTCATGACTGGCTCTGGGTGTTTGGTAAACACAGCACCGACATCCAGCCAGAACGTGTTCCTACTTTTCCTGGAGAACATCTTCCTGCAACATGAGAGAGTACAAGGATCAAACCACAGCTGAACAATCACACGTCAGAAGAACACAGCGGGGGAAGGCAAAGTGGCATCCAGAGTACACGCTGACTGATAAGGACGACAGTGGATTTGGGATGACTTGATTACTTAGATGTCAAAAGGTCAGACGTGTGGGCGTCGACACACATTAGGCAACACACAAACCACTAAAAGGTAAACAAGAACAACTCAGGAGTCTTCTTCTGATGATGTTTCCCTCTAATATCATGCTACATATTAACATTAGGCTATTTCGCGGGATGTGTTAAACATTATTTACATTTAAATACAGAAGAGAGCTCAGTAGAGCTGAACCCACACGGGGCCGTCCCTTCAGCAGCTACTCGACTCATGTAAACATGACCTCTGTTAGACTAACAACAGCCTGAAATTGTTTTAAAAGTAATCCCATTCATGGAGGGACTCGCTATTAAACCAGACCAGGCACTTTGAAAATCCCCAAGTATGTGTGCACCAAACACATGGCTTAGCAGAGATGGACAGAAATTCAGTGGCACATTCTCAACTTAAAGATAAATCATTGGCCTGTGTGGCTCAGCGGGCTGCAGTTGTACACCATGTGTTCCTGTCATCACAGGTTCAAAACCAGCTCATGACCTCTGCTAGACATCATCTGTTTCCTTCCCGAATTTCCTGTCATGTTCCACTGAGTGCTATCTAGTGAAGCAGAGGTTTCCTGAGCGGATAATACTGATGTCAAAGCTCTCTGTCTGTAACCATCTGACAAAATAACAGTAATTTATTAATCCCAATGTACGTCTATGTTAAATTTAATTTGACTGTGTAGGAGTTGACTGTTTTCATATCAGTGCTCATTATGCTAAACGTCTCTCTCTCTGTCAGTCACCTGATGAAATGAAAGTCGCCTCCAGAATGTAATGCCCAAGAAAAAACATGTCAGCTTACAAGCTTTATTGTCACATTCATGTCGTCTTATTCAGGGAGTTATTGTTCTGTAGAAGAGCGGTTAATTTCAGGCAACACTGGCTGAGAAAAGGTTGGAAATTTCAGAACAACGATTTGGTTTTGCCGAGTACATTATGAAGTAAACGTAATTGCTGCCTTGATTAGGATCACTGGCAATGTTTTCTGAATATGTATTATATTCCTCTAATGCACTCATAGGGAGGTGGTCTCGATGGCTTGTGGATTTGGAAACAGATGACTATGACACCTGAGACAAGGGAACGGATCCTTAGTTTCTTATGCAGTGAGGTTTTTGGAATAAAAATGCTTTAGATAAAGTTAGATTAAAGAATGATAGGTTAGTGAATAGTCGTGGTTTCGATTGAATGTTCAAAAAACGTTTTCAGTATTAGGCTAAACCTTCTCCTTAATGTTTATCTTACCTCAAGCAACAAAACATAAGGCATGCTTTTGTTGATTCAGGCAGATATTGTATTTCAAGTGGATATTATAGGAAAAATATATATATAAATACAGTATGTGGTCTGTATGAACATTTTGCAACTTAGCATTAACGTTCTGTGAAAGGTTTCCAAATCGTCCAAATAATACAAAACCAAGACTTGTACTTGTAGGCACAACTTTGATTTAGGATAAATGCTAATGTCAGCATGCTAATAGGCTCATAATGACAATGCTAACTTTTGTTCAAAGTAGGTATACCTATTTTATGTATATTTAATAGTGTAGTATGTCTGTAAACCATCTTAGTTTGGCTTATTAGCATGCTAAAGTTTTCAGTTTGGACCACATGCTGCCTTCAGATGAATATTTAGCTTGTGGTTAGGACATGAGAAGTCATGTAAAATACATGCTCGGCATTTAAGTGGTTTATCCAGAGAATAAGTCTGCTGAGGCGGCAACATGGAGGCCAAACCACTCACCAGAGAGCGAGCTGTCTTAATGTAGTTAACGCAAAGGCATAATGTCAGAGGAACAAGATGAGGCCGTATGGAATATCAATATTCTCCTCAGGCACATCATACAATTACAAAGAACAATTCTATGTGGCTCGAATAACATATTTCTGTCCACCCACAAAATTGGGGGTAATCATATGAACTCTTCTAGTGAACACTGTAAACATGGCCTGATTTGAAGGTGCCTGGACGGACTGTCGAACTGAAAGACAAACCAACATTGTCTTCCATACATGCAAGAACGATGATGCTAACATGGCTTTGTTTTTCTCAAGATGTATTCGCTGTTACAAATATGTTGTGTGCGGATTTTTTATGTTCAACAGGGCACATGACTACTTGGACTTCTTGGTTTGAACCCAAGAAAGGATTTAAAGAAAATCCTTAAAGCCACTGCTCATTGCTCCGTCAAAATATATTTAGATTCACTTGTCAAGCTGCAGTTACAACTCAAGTCAAACCACAGAAGAGGACTGGATTCATTGTTTGTCTGCTGTCTGATTCAGTGGAAGTAACTTGGTGGTCACAGCTTACTCGGAGAAAGTCTCATCATAATGACCTCAGCCACTGGCAGCTCTCCACAGACCTTTCACTGCGTGCCAGCAGAACAGCTCAAAAGGCAACAAAAGGGACACCCAACAAACCTCTGGCTCAGTCAGCATCTCCTTATAACAGAGCAGCTCTGTGCTCAACCTGGACAGGTTATTATCCTATTAGATATGCTTCATTTACAGTCCAGACAATGTATGAAAGTACAAGCCGACCACAGCTGAGGCTGAGAGATGGAGATCTCCTGCTCCTGGCTGTGGTTTAAGCTAACCAGTGTTTGTTTTTCAGCCTTATAATGGTCACTTATAACTGGGCTGATTGTTTTTATGTGGACATTCGAATTACTTAGGGTTAGAAAAATACTTAATGTATTTTTCAGACCATTGTGCCTTTGACTGTGGAACTTGCTAGCATGAAAAATTATTCGTTAATGGTTCAAAAACACTTTTACCTCAACTCTGCCCGGCAAAAGCGAACTTTAATTGTGTTTGAAAGGTCATTGCTCTTGAAAAGACTTTGCAGCACTTTCACACAAAGAAAGTTATGTTCACCAGAATAACTGTTTTAAAATAAGAGCACTGGTGTTGCAGAAATCTTTTTTTCAGGACAAGAACCACTCAAGTCTTGCCCCTCTATCTACATAGATAATGGTGTTTGGCTGTAAATCATAATGTCATAAATTAATCTTCAAACCATTTTTTAAAATAAGGCCTCTGCATGCATTTACGTCACCTTGAGGTCCTTTCATTTTCAGCCTGAGCAAACCGTTCCTCATACGATGAAATGTTTACGGACTCTGTCAGCATCAGGCCGGCTGCTCTCCGGTGTGATGCATGGCATGAGGTGGGAATGTAAAACATGCTAAAGAGTGTGGACGGCTCTTGGATGCCGTGTTTCAACAGATCCCTGAAATGTGTTTTGACACAACTACAGGATGAGGGAAACACAGAGACCTGAATGTTACATGAAGGCGGAAATGAGAAATGTCTGTACGGTCTTAACTTGAGGTCACTGCATGAAAACATGACATCATACAGACTATGAATTTAATGCAATACATGAAGTTGATTTTTGGGCACCAGTTTCTTATTGGTTACAAAAAGTTTATAAGTTGTAACTAATAGTTTTATTGATAAATTAGAAGTTTGTCAGTCATATAGAACCTGGTTGTGAGTAAGAGTTTTTGATTTTAGGACTTCAGTAATAACGGGTAATTAACATTAATTCTGCATTTAGGGGAAAAGGCAGAGTAAAGCAGCAAAAGTTTATAAGTTATGTGCTCTTAGAAATGTTAGTAGCTCATTACTAAAGTACTGTTAATATGTCTGAAGTTGTGAATGCACTTTTTCAGAAGGCTAATTTCTGTCTTAGTTTGACGAGAAGATCAATATCTCTCTCTTATGGTAAATTGGTAGCTCGATCCAGTTGCTGGTTAGGTTAGCTTAGAATAAGGATAGGAACCAGTGAAAAAAGCTACCTAGCTCTATAGTTCAACTATAACTTCATAACTATATCTTTGGACACGCACACTTCACCAATTCACAAAATATACAGTATATAGGTTGTTTCTGCAAAAAAAACAAAGAGTGTGCTAACTTAAGCTAACCACGTTCTGAATTCAGCTGTATATACATTTGACTCTCAGCAAGATGGCACTTTAGCTAAATATTAAATTTGTCCCCTATTATCCATTAGCTTCAATGGTTTATAGTGGGAGCTAATCATTTTTGACGAAAGAAACAATATTTGTACAGAAAAACGAGATTCAATTATGTATAGTTGAAATGCAAGATACTAAATGCGCAAATAACTGAAGCTAGCTGGCAGCCTAAGCTAGCAAACAGCACACCATAGAAGTACGTAGCTTACTTTTAGCTCACGATGCTAACTTACCTTATTAATGCAGCTCGTGCTGAAAGTCCTCCTCTTCACCGTCCTCCTCATCTTCGTAATTATCCTCCAGTTTGGCATCACTGTTTGGCACTCACATTAGCATCCTCATTGCTTGCATTAGCAGTCTGTGAATGAGGCCACTGACATCCTCTACACTCCCTTGTTTCTTTTTGATAAAAAACAAACAAACAGAAGCTAGATAATCAGCTGTTTAGCAGGAACTTACTGAATTTCATCTAATCACTTGGACACATGTAGTAACTTCTAGCTTTGAAACTTTTAGAGTAACACATTTAATGAGACACGACATGAACCCACCAATCAAATCACACAAGCAGCGCACAACGGTCATTATCACTCGTTTTAGACCGCTCTCTCTCTCTCTCTCTCTCTATCTATTTATCTGTCTGTCTATAGATATCTATATAGGCCCTATCCATATATAAAAAATATATAATATGTATAAAGGCCTATATGTATATTAAAATAGGTTTTTATTCTATAGCCTGATTATTTTTATCACAAATTTATAGAGAGAGGGCTCAAGACCCTGCCTGCTAGCCCCTTCAGGTTGTCATTATCACATAAAGCTCTCTCAGTGCATTAAGCAGCAATATAGCCATACGCACAGGCTTGGTTTCGTCTTTTATATAATAAATTGCAGCCTGGTATGTTCCCTCCGAACCCTTCCATGAATGGGGAGTCAGATGTTTATGCAGTTTCCATTGCAAGAGGTGTCCTTTATTGAGGCAGCAGCGGAGGTGTCGCACGATCCACATCACCTTTTCAGAAAGTCATTAGACAGCCTGGGTCGTGGCGACCTCTGAAATACCACCGTCTCAACGGGGTGGGCACGTTCATTTGGGAACAGGGGCACATACAGTACTGCAAAATATAGATAGAATTTATTTCATTTAAATGCCATTTCACCTCAAAACAACGTGGGAGTTATTGAAAGCATCTGCACATGATGAAAAGTAAATATTCCCACACATGAGAGCTACTTCTCACTGAAACAAATACAGTTGAGCTAAAGTATTTTAAGTTCTGTATATTATTGTTAAGGTTTCCTTCTCTGCAAGGTATTGTATTTCCTCAAACTTAATATTAACTGTAACATATTTTCTCATAGACATGAGCATAAACAGATAAACTTTGGCTAAAAGAAGGAAACTGGTTTGAATTTCCTCTGTTTCTAAAGTTAGCAGCGCCTGGAATACTTCCAGGAAAATTCACAAGGACGTTGTGTGGTCATATTTAAGGAGGCCATGGGTCTAATTAACAATTAACTGGGTTATTACTCTCTGTTAACTCAGTCAGGCAGCACATACATGTGTGCTCTGACGTATAGGATACTTTGATTACTGCTAATAAAAGACTGTTTTTGCTGTTTTTATTTCCTCTAACGCTGCAATGCATCCAGGTTTATTGTTCATTACACGGTACATATTTTTGGATACCCACATGAGAGTAATTAAAAACATACATAATGTACACTTTGCTCTAGGCTACTGGCAACAGTAGAAGAAAATGTGCACCTCTGACATGTTGTGTTTAGAGTTGGCTAAATGAATCAGGGTTTCAGCCCGCTCCGCAACCTCTGAGGTGTGGATCTGGTGCTCAGTCTGGCCCCTTCTCCAAACATTTGTCTTCATCTTCAGGATGGCTGCTGGCTCTGGCCATGCCGCCAGCTCCTCACGGCTTGTTTGATGATTAAATACTTTTTTGGCCATGTTGTAAACTTCCTGTGTGGTTGCACCGTCAGGTCTGTGTTCCACGCCGCTGCTCCCCAAAGGCCTTGCATGAACACCATTATTATCCCAGCAAATTAGCCCAGTTAACCCACCCCTGCTCCAGCTCACTCTTTCTTAACCCCTCATTTTTCACCGTGTCTGGACCACGGACCAAAGGATTGTAGAAGCTGGTTTCCCCCCTCCTCCTTCCTACCGTCCCCTTCCACCCTTGTCCCGGCAGATCTTAACCCCGGTGAATATTAAACAGCACAGACTGCAGGAATGCCTCGGCTAAATTGGCAGCAGATGTTGTTGAAGGGATTTGGTTTTGAGGTGTTTTGTCTGCAAACTGAGCTGTAAAACATCGCAGGTCTGACAGGTCCTCTGGTGAGCCTCTGCGGTGAAATGGCACAAGGGCAATAATGCTCTGTCGTAGCTTGACTGGTGGCTGAACACTCAACCGTCCATTTAATGGACACTTATGAACAAAGGTTTCAGCAGACGAGCCGAACAAAGAGCCTACTTCAGAGATGGAGAACAGAAAGTTTAGTACATATGTTGTTGTCCTTTACATGACACTGGAAGGTTTCCATCAAATGAGACACAAAATCCAGTTCAAGATGTGGAAATCACATCAAAATACAAGCCAATTACATCATATGTTAAAATATAATTTCAAAAACCTACTTTGGATCCAAGAATGGAAAATGTTGCTTACCTGCCGGCCGTGTCAGTTTGAGAGGAAGCAGGCCTGAGAAGTCTGGGTGTCTGGGAGAAAGATGAATGACTGCTGCACAAAGAAAATGATTTCGTAGTTTGTTCCAAATTCTAAACCAGCCATCGCTCCAGGCTACGAGTGCCGACATAAACTGTGACACATGTGATTTCTTATTCCCAGCGCAAATTATGAGAGTTTGGACTACTGGCGCTCTGGCTCCAGGTCCTCAGAGGAACAGGAAGAGGAATTTGTTAGGGGCTCAATGGATGGTAACAGGAATAAACGCGCCCATTGACTCCGAGATTTCACAAACAAAACTAAGCAATACACAACCTTCTCATTGATTTAAAGCTGCACCTACTTTCATACAATAAATCAATAAAATCACTATGTGTTTGCCAGCAGCAAGACGCTTTTTTAAGCAAAAAATAAAGAGCAAATGAACAAAGTTCACAGTTAGCTGGACACAGTGAAGCATTTAGCGTCTAAGGCCCCGTGTCCACATAGCACCTTTTTCTGGCAGAAAAGCGCAGGCAGGGCGCTGGGGAGCGCTGGATGAAGCGCTTGTTTGGTGAAAGAAAAAAGGGCTGCACGCGGTGAGAGAAAAAACACTGCACGCGGGTTTCATTTCTATGACAACAATAAGTTTAACTTACTACACAGCTAACAACAAGCTTACAACGCGTTGGGCGATAAAAGCACAACACTTAACAGCAACATTTAGTGTCCTGCCAATCTGCTGCCACAGATGGGCTTTTTGGTCTCTATTGTGATACTGTTTATTTGTCATATTTACAGCTCCAGGTAAACAGGCCAAAACAAGTTGCTCCTCCATGTTTGGTGGTAACCAGGGTGACGAGTTGCGCCCCATCTGATTGGTTGCCTAAAAAAAAAATGGCAGTGACGAAATCAGCACCTTTCGGTAAAGTTCAGAGATTTTCAACTCAAAGCGCTCGGACAACCGCAAAAAAAAGGTGGAGCGCTCTGAAAAAAAGACACTGGGTGCATACGCTCTGTCCTCATTGGAAACAATTGAAAAAAGAAAAAGGTGCAATGTGGACACGGGGCCTCAAGTTAAAGATATATTCGTCAGTTGGTGGAGATCAAAAAAAGAGGTACAATCAGCTCATTAGACTGACATTATCATCTCTCCTCCTACCTCCTTAGCCAAGTTGGCTGTTTTTATCTATTGGTAAGGCCGAAAGACCCATATTTACATTACTGCATCTACCGCTGGGCGATGGTGATGTTCTACATTTTTAATCAGCAACAGAAGGGACATTTTGCATTTTGTTGATAACATCTCAGTGTTGTGTTACATGTGTTCTTGTGGCAAAGGAACTAATTTAATGCAGGTTAATAAACCATAAATGAGGTGTATGTTTGGCAAAGTTCTGTCGATAGGACATAATGTTAAATTGAGGCCCTTCTGCTCATCTGCAAATGCACTTATGTGTTCTTAACTTTATAAGAGAGATCATACAATGCTTTTATATGCACTCACTGTATCTCCCAGCATGTCATCCATCAACACAAAAATTCCAGTTTAATCAGTTTGAGTGCTTCAGTAGGTGGGAGGGCCTTTTGCAGCAACAATGTGATATGATTTTTTTCCTCTACCTGATAAGAAACCATTACAACCAGGACATACGTTCCTCTATGTAGGGTAAGTGCACAGAGCAGCCCTTTTACTGACAAGGTGAAGCTTAACATGAGAACTGAATTCAAGGGTGGCCAAGACCCTCGCAGGCCATCTGCCAAGAATCCAATACAGCAAATGGTTGGATCCGTGTAAGCCCTAAGCTGACAATAAAGTCACTACGCCTTAAAAGATGCTAACATCCTTTAATGGGTATGAAAGCCACTCGGCTGAATACAAATCCAGGCTGTTTTTTCTCCCGTGGTCCCTGCAGCCCAGACTTTTATCCGCTTCTCTCCAGCAGCACCCAGTGAAGTTGATTAATTGAACTCTTTGGGACAAAAGGAGAAACTTTTATCAACTTTGGCCGTGACTAACCGTCTGTGTGGACTGTGGGGAAATTAAAAAAAAAAGCTGCTTTGCTTTATCGTCCGATCACAAGACGAGGTACTGAAGTGTTTGCCAAGAAATGAAAATATATCAGAATTTCACATCGATGGAAGATCAAGATGTGGAGTCTCGTGTTGGGGGGGTGTTTGCCACCTGCTTTGGGACAGGCGTGAGGGGGAGTGTGGGGTAAATGTGGGGTCACGGCTGTCAGCAGTCTCTCAGTTAAAGAGGCCGAGTGGGACCGCAGATATGAGGACAGAAAGTACAGCGATGACATGATGGGGGACCTGGGGGTCACACACTCACACTACCACCATCTTCATTCAGCTTTGCATGGCGTATAAACTCTTTAGAGCTGTGTTTGTGTGTGTAAACATTCCTAAAGGAGTTTTCTCACTGCTCCTGTCTCATGCGATGCTCACACAGAGGAAGCCTGTCCACGACCCCTATAAAAAGAGAGGGATGCCCACTTCCTGCTACCCTCAGGCGTGCCAGTGCTGTCCCAAGGGAGCGGGGCCCCATAATTTATTATTTGTTCCCCTCTTGTTAAGGCAATACTTTCTCAATAGCTCTCTCCCCTTTGTATATTTTTACTGTTCTTATTTTCTTCCTTGATTCAACCCTGTCCTCTCTTATTTATTTGCTTTCTAAACACCAGCTTGGTTCACTGCGTCCAAGCTGCCACGAAGAGACTTTAAAAAATGACTTCTGTCCTCACTGAGGACGGTGTTTATTTGTCTGCGTGAACCTGAAGAGGAAAAGAGTATTTTGGGGGTACCTTTGTGTAGGTGACAGCTGAGCTGAGTCACACAGGCTGACCTCCATTAGCATTACCTCAGGCCTTAATCAGATTCTTCTGCTGCAGATTGAAAATATGTGGACGAATACAACGAGCTCAGATGTCATAATTTATCAGCCTGGCCCTGCCACTCTTCATGTTAAGACATTCCTGCACCATGTGAAGTTAATGAGATGTTATGTCCACAGCATATGTTGTGTGAAATGGTTTCTTTCAGCACGAGCAAACCATTATGAAACGTTCAATCTCAGAGCAAATGTTTCCCATAGGGACCAAACCTTCACTTATTCCCAGAGTGACTTCTTTGTTTGTTGTTTTGCTGCTTTCTCAACCTCACAGACACGATCAGGGCCAAAAAAAAAAAAGGGTCTGAAAAGGCCAAGGCACAGGCTGACCACTGATCCGTGACTCAGCTTTGAAAATCTCTGCCTTCAAATCAAATTGTCCGGCTTCAAGGAGCAGAGGTGCCGCAGCCCTGCCCCGGGCCACTCAATGTCACCGGCCGGCTTTGAGGGGTTAATGCGCATTTTTCTCAGTTGTCAGGGACGTGTGATGAGGGCAAAGGAAAACAGAGGAGTACAGAGGTCACCACACTCACAAATAGCAGGAGTCTTTGAAATACCTAATTGCATTAAGATTGTGCTGGAACGACCACATTATCAAGACGTTTTTTTAGAACCATCACAAACTCATCTTGATTTTTTTTGGTTGATTTGCTTCATAGCATGTGATTATATTTTTGTCAATATGAAAATTAATGTTTCATTAGATAGACAGTGTTATGGTTTGTATTTCTACCCATGCTAACAGTCCCTCACTGAGGTCAGGTCTGAAATATCTCAACCATTTGATTGATTGTCATGAAACTGGTCACACACATTCACAGACCCCAAAGGATGACTTGGGGATCCCCTGCTTTTCTGTCCAGCGCAACTACGAGGTTAACAGTTATGGTTCTGAATGAAATATCTTAACACTTACAGGATGGTCCAAACCTTCTTGTTCCATCCGAGCATGCTAGCATTGTCACTTATAGCATGTATCCTGTTAGCATGCTGATTTTAGCATTTAGCAAACTCGCCTTATCCTAGTAGAGCCTTCTCTTGTGGCATTTTTTAGGTTATTCTGTCTGAACAGTGTTGAGTTACGTTACAAGATTACTGTCGTTAAAAAGTATCTCGTTACATTACAGTGCTGTGGAGCTGTGTTTAGCTGCAGATGCTTCCGCAAATTTGAAGTAGAGCTCTTTGCAGCTGACAAGCACTTATCCTACAGACACAACTTACAATTCACCGTCATGTTCTTGTCCCTTTCGCCCGAAAAATTCAAAATAGTTGGGATATTTCCACGAGGTTAATGCTGTCCTCTCTGCCATCTCGCTAGCTGAATTAGCTAGCTACACATGCGCACTGACACAGCTGTGTTTACCTTCCACTGGTGCAAGGTAGGAGAGAAACAGAAACAGTGCTTCGGGGATTTTCATTTTGTGGCGACAAAAGGAAAAGGGAAATTTTTTTTCAGTAACAGATTACTTTTTAAGGAAAAATAACTAAGTAACAGATTACAGAACTAACATGTTACATCACTCGATACAACAAAAAAGTACTTTAACAGATTACTTTGTAACATGTGACCCCCAACACTGTGTACGAATACATACATAAAGTACTTGTTGTTCTATCTTATATGTATTCTGCTGACAGATAGTTAACTTCTTTATATGTACAAATGTCTTTGGCTTTGAGGAGAAATGTTTTCATTAAAGTCAGTGGTCATGTTTTGTTCTGGTTTGGGATTTTCTGGGCTTAATGGGCCTTAAAACATTGTTTCTCTTCCCATGCTCATTTCCAGGTATTATTAGGGATATTTCACTGCTTGGTCATGAGGCTAAGTTGTTTTTCTCTGCAGGATTTTCAAGTATGCTACTTGAACTCTTCGCTTGCACAGCTGTCTGAATTCTGGCTCACTTTTCCTTAAAGACTCACATCCAAAAGAGCAGGATAGATGATCTAAATTTAACTGTTCAGGTCCAGTTTTTTCATGCACTTCCTGCAGAGAAGATAAAAGAGGGAAAACACAGCTCTTAGAGGAAGACAATTCTCTTGGCAAAGACAGAGAAGTCCCATGACATCAGGAACGCTGGGTGGTTCGCTGGATTTTGATTCGAGAGATATGGAGCGCTGAGGGAAAATGACGTCCTCCGGCTCGTCTCCACTGATGTCTTGATTTCACTCTGAGAAAACAGACGCAGCAGCTTCCTCCTGAGCCGGCCATGTTTCATGTCAGGACAATTAAAAAGCGGACACAGAGCCCCGGCCCTTTCTCGAGGTACTCAATTATTACAGACGCTAACTCCTCATCACCGCGAGCCCACTGAGTGTGGCTAATCTTATCTGATCCGTTATTAGCTGCATTTTTCATCTTTATGGCAGAGCTAACAAGCCTTTGAGATCGTTAATAGCTGGGAATGTTGAAATCTCACGTTAAGCACGAAGATGAATGAAAAAGGACGAGCGCACATAAATCACTCCGCTCTCTGTATAGTTCTACAGTGCGGGGAGAGTCTTAAGCCCGAGGATTCACAAGCAGTTCTCATGAGAGTTTCACACAAGGAATCACACAGTATGAGGTGATCTCTCAAGCAACTCGTTTTATTTAATTTAAAGCTAAAGCACACTCTGACGCCTGTGCAGAAGCAGGGACCAAAAAATGATTTATCACAGACAGCTTTAAGTCATGTAGAAAATAAGGAAAAGATTACAGAGGAATGTTTAACCGAATCCTTGTAAATTGGGACATTGCTTTTCAAAGCAGACGTGATGAATCACGCAGGCTTTTCTTGTAGAAAGATCCAGGTGCTCATTTTGTTGGAGCGGCGGTGAAACAACTTCATGAGCCATTTGAAAAGCAAACAACACTCTGCACTTATATGTAAAAAACCAACATGAACGCATGACTGTAAAAGCAAAGGGAAGGTGGGATGCTTTGAGTTACCAACGGGAGAGCTGTCAATATGTTGGTTAACAGTGAAGGGGTCAAAGGTTAAGAGCTGGTAATCAGACAACGTTTGAGTGATGGACGAGGTGGCCGCACAGCTCTAGCGTGTGTTTGTGTGGAATTTGTTCAACAAAGCTGGGACAAAACATTTATGAATCATATCAGCGAGCTGGTGAAGATAAACCCACTTAAGGAAACGTCCCTGCCAGACACTGAGTGGATACACACTCATCGCACGGCCCCTGTCCTCCCTCCACTTTTAGACAGCCCCATCTTTCTTGGAGTCTCGGGGTCATCTGCCAGCGACCTGTTATCAGTGGCCCGGATTAGGCCTCCAGATGGCATTAATCTGTCATGATAAGTTTACATCTGCTTAAACTGCTGCTTTGGTACCTCAAGCTTCATCCTAGTGCTGGCTGGGTGAGCATTTCATGTGTTTCTTTTGTATATTTAGTAATCTGTGTGTGGCGACGCATCAAGCAGTGCTCCAGCCGTCCAGTCTGACTCTCCGGGCCTCGAGTCAAATGTTGCACAGCCTCTCCTCCTCTTCCTCCACCAGACTCCTGAAAAAGAGAAACATAAACACACAAAGTGCAGATTAACAACTGGAAGATCTAAAAGGTAACGCTGCTTCTGGTTTTCACTGGTCCAATTTATTAGGGTTCAAAGTTCATTCTTTATTTGGGGGCAGAAGTGAAGAAAACTAACCCAAGTTTAGATCCAATGTAAAGACTGCAACAAAGTAATCAAGTAAAAGTAATCATTTAAGTGAATCTACTGATTATTTCTGTCATTAATCAATGAATGAATCATTCATTTTATGTTCTCTATAGTTATTCTGTGATCTTGAGGGGGAAAATGATATTTTTGTAATGAATAATTATCTTGTTTTTCTTAATAAATCTGACTTTTAAACAATAAATCTGACTTTTAACCTGAGAAAACAAGTGTTGGTTTCCAGAGATGACAAATAATAAACTAGTGATGTCAAGATAGCGGCAGTAAAAATGCAAGGTTTAAAGAAATTATTATGTTGTAGATATATTTAAACCTGCAAGTACTGTCATTGGTGGCCACAGAGACAAGTTGTAAACCCATCATAAACATATCATCCCCTTATAAAGTTCATGTGACGTACTGGATAGCAAAAAGTTGCCCATTCAGGAGACACAATGCAATATTTTCTTTCATTTTAAGTTGTTGACTTGCTGAAATTAAGGATGATATTAGTTCTCTTTTTAACCAGTTTTTTCTCTGGGTAGGCGTGTGCAGTGGATGTTTAAAGATATATCACTGGAAAGAGTTGCCTATAGTGCATCTGAAATGCTGGTGATGAGAGCAGGGAGAGTAAAACTAAACAGTAGCGTGTTGGCCGGAAAACCAAAATAATGAGCTGAAGGATGCTTTAAAGCACAGCAGTTTATCATTGTTTTTGCCCTTTCCCTTAATTAGACAGGACAGCTGAAGATTGACAGGAAGCACGGGGAAGAGAAAATGAGTTATAAGCACCGCGAGTTGAGCCCACGGCCAATGCGTCCTGGGTTTTGACCCTGTACACTCTTGCTTCTCCGTTTGACCTAAACTGATACCATAACCACAGCAGCTTTGAACTAGCACCCACAGTTACTCACAGCTGTAAAAGACAATTTGTTTGGACCAATCAAATCGCACACTGAAGCTGAGCCACTTGTTGCCGTGTCACACAGCAGTATGAGCAGACCACAGTGAACAGCAGACTGAGTTACAGTGTAATATGGTTCACATTAGCAGTGTGTGAATCACGTGAACATCTGCCTTCACTGTTCTGAGATGCTTTCACAGACGATAAGCCACCCGGTGATAGCAGCCCGGGGTCATTAGGGTCTGTTGTGCAGACAGTTTTCTCCAGCACTGAGAGAATAAACAACTACCATTTCATTTCTTATGCATGGTTTTAATCACGGATAAAATAAAAACATCCAGTAAATAAAAAAGGGAAGAAAAAGTTGGTTAATTGTGTGCCTTTGCTGCGTCTTAAATGTCTTTGGGACAGTCTGTTGGGTAACGACAGGGAATTAAAACTGTGGCGAATCTGGAAATGTGTGTAAGGGGAGGGCAGACATTAACAAACTGGCGTGGAGAAGAGCTGGCAGAGGCCCAGCACACAGCGCTGACAGTGTGAGGTCCTCTTTGCCCATTCTAATGAGGCATTGTGAGGGTCAGGTCTGCAGCAGGGCCGCAGGGGGGGTCAGATGAAGTCGTATGTCGGCGATGGAGGAACCCCGGAGGAAGCCTGTGGCAGCAGGATGACATGGATGAAGTGCGTCACTCCACATACCAGGACGGCAGATGGTTAAACAACCGCAGTGGAAGGAGAGAACGACAATCAAACGTCTTCAAGGTCACACACAGGAAGCTGCATCATACTCAGGAGCTGCTTCCTGGCCTGTGATGTCAGACCTTTGTTTGCAGGACTATCTACGCGGATGCCCAGGTGGCACAAGAGATGTTTGGGCAGAAGTGGACTTAACAGGATCTTGAGGAAATACTCGCTGTGTTATTCACCATGATGCTCATGCGGAAATATCTTGTTGATGTTGAGGAAGATTTGGTGACGATGGACACGTCATTCAGACTTTCCTATGTGTGTTTTTTCACATGCTTTGTGATTTGTTCATACAGTATGTAAAGAATGTCAAACGTAAACATAGCATCAAGTTAATCTAAGTCAAATCTAATGACATCATCTCTGGATCTTTATGTGGTTTGCCCCCAAACAGATCAATCTCCTCGGCAGGTTTGAGAGCGTGATAATTTATTGAGAACTATAGGGGACGTCTGTTTCCATCTGACACCCTACCATAGGCGTTGACGGGAAGGCTGTAGATTCTACTGCAATCAAAAACTGAACTTGAACGCCTCAAACAGGAAAAGACAAACTAATCAGTGAAACCACCTGCAGCGGTGTTTTTGTTGGAATAAAAAACCTGCATGTTCTCCAGCAGACACGGCTGTCCATCACCTGCCCCACAGTGTCGGCTCAGCTCGTCCGACTGACTGACAGTCTCCCTAACACTCAGACCGCTCTGTCCGAAACACGTCTTATCTCCTCTGGTTTAATTGCAACGTGCTGTATGTTACATAAAATAAAGGCGCCTCGTTTTAGAATAATATCCTGCAGCTCTATGTAAGAGGGGAATGAGAGCTGTGAAGGTATGAGTGACCACAGTGAGGGCTGTATTTATGGCAGCTCTTCATCAGAGAATGGGTCAGCATGAGGACATTATGGTCTGTTATAGCACATTGGGTCTGTGAGTTTAAGTGTAATTATAGAGGGAAATTCAACCCCAGGAGGAAACGCCAATATATCCTCCCATCACTAAAACAAATGATCTGAAAGACACTGTTGAATACAGCTGTTCTTCAGTTTATAGTCTCTTATTGATCTATATTACGTAGATTGGAATACAGACCATCATTTTGCATAAAGCTGGTTGAGTTCTCTAAATGGTAAGGAAAGGAGCGTCAATACTTCCTGTCTCATCTTGAAAGGAAAGGAGACAATGCCCTCCCACAATTCCTTGCGGCAAAAACATTTAAAGTCACAAAAAAGAGCGATCATAAATTATTTTATACGATCATACTCTTTGGGATTCATGTTGATAAATAAAAGGGGACAAAAGGACGTGTGTGATTAACTATTCCTAATGTGGCAGCCTTAATGTAAGAAGTTAATGTGCGCAGCCTTGAACCTTGCTGAGGCTGCACAGTGGTGCGGTGGTTAGCGCTGTCCCCTCACAGCTAGAAGGTTCCAAGTTCGAACATGGACTTAGTGGGCCTTTCTGTGTGGAGTCTGCATGTTCTCCAGCTTCCTCCCACAGTCCAAAGACATGCTCGTTAGGTTCACCGGTGAATTAAATTGCCTGTAGGTGAATGTGAGCGTGAAAGGTTGTCTGTCTCTGTGTGTCAGCCCTGTGATTGACTGGTGATCAGTGCAGGGTGTACCCCGCCTCTCGCCCCAATGAGGACTGGGATAGGCTCCCACCATTTGATCTTTACAGAAGACTTTCTGACCTGTAGGCAGTGATTTCCATGTCTCTGGCCATCTTCTCACTGAGCAGCACCTTGTAGTCTTCACACTGCTCCTTCATCTGCGCTTCGAAGTCGGCCTCCTGGTGCCGCATTTCATCTATAGTACACTGAATAACACACAGAAGCACACACAAACAGGGGGGTGGGAATAGAGTGTGAGATTAAATGACAGGATTAGTCCAAACCACTGGTATTTTACAGTCCATGATCACATTAATGAGTCCACATTCAGACCTGCAGCTCAGCAATCTCCTCCATGTACGCAGCCTTCTTCATCTCCACCTCGTTCTCCAGCTCCTCGTTGCACTTCTCCAGCTCAGCGAGCTCCTTTTGCAGCTCTGAAATCTGCAGGTATACAAACAACACACAGCATTTTTTTATCTATTAAAAATACACTTGCAAACAAAGGTTCCTCTTTCATTGTCTTATTAGTAAGAATGTAATGATGCCAGAGAATCCATCAATGTTCCTTTCATGTTCCTTTTTGGCTCAAGACACCAACATCTGACGTACCTGTTCAGCTGCTTATGGTGCTAGCAAACATGGAGCATCATAAGCACTCATTAGCATCAATAGACTGCATAAGTGGATGTAGCTATTGTGACATCATCCATTGCTTTGCGGACTGTTGTTTTGAATCCTTGTGTTTTAAGAAGAAGAAGATGATATACTTTATTAATCCCAGAGGGGGGATTTTTCACTCTGTGATTAGGAACATGCTACACACACATGCACAAACAGGACCCTATGGACATGCCTTCATGGAGAGATATCAGAGTGAGGCGGACATGCACCCCGAGCTGTTTGGGGATTTGGTGCCTTGCTTAAGGGCATCACAACTGTGCCCAAGAACCGGACTGGCATCTCTTCAGCTACCAGTCCCAATTTTAATACTTAATCCATATTGGGACTTGAACCAACCACTCTTCGCTTCCAAAGCCAAGTCCCTACAGACTGAGCTACCATTTACCCCTTTGGCATGGAGTTAGCAAGTTGTCAATAACGATGTAGCAATGCTGCAAAGCACACTTGATCTGTTATTTTTAAACTAAATGGGACTATTACATGTAAAAGCGACATCTGGCTGTATGGAAAAGACTTGAAATTGGGCAATGAGTCTAAGTTCAAATCCAGTTTAAAGTGGGGTCTTTTTCCAATCGACGTGTGTACAATTTTGTACAATTTTTTTTGTACCTATTTTGTGTATTGTTGAATGTTGTGTGTGAATTTGAATGTGCTACATTTGATTGGGACAATGCAATTTAACATAGTTCCAATACAGAGTAAAACTGATGCAGCTAACGTCCCTAAAAAATAAATACATTCAAATTAAAGTGCGCCAATCACCTCAACCTACACTGATAAAACAGGTTTCTTTACTTCACCCACAAACTACCCAGGCTGTGGTGTCCTGCCGTGAGTAATTACAGCAATCACAGAAGTTCAACAATTATCTGTCACAGCCAGACGGGGATCCAGGCGGCCGTGCTCGTCTGTCAGCGAGATCATGTGAGCAAAGGAAGACCTGGTTACAACTCGCAAGCTGATGACGCCTTCACAACCTGGTTGAGTCACTTACTCGCACACTCCTCCGTTCTCCCTGGCACGATGAATGAAGGCCTTTAGTGCCTACTCCATTATATACATTTCTGCGTCAGGGCTGATTTCACTGCAATCTGTTTGTTTGGCCATGTTGTGTCTCAGTGAGAAACCAGACCCGAGGCGTCCATCACAGGCGGAGAGAGGAAACAGAGCAGATCAGGCCGTGCTGTCCGATCTGTCAGGCTGGACTGAGCAGAGGCTTGTGTGCTGCATGCTAGAGAGAAGTAGATGATGTTTCCGCTGTGGTTACAGAGGCTCTGTGTTTATTTAAAGAGCTGGAGGTAGAGCTGCAGTAATGAGAACCAAACCACCATGTTTGTGACAGATGTGGTGGTTAGCTCTGGTCTCACCACTGACTGATGTTAAAGAGTAATGTGAACAAAGAGGAGGTGGTTTCTGTTTCCTGGAGTCACCTGGTGCTTTTACCTGACTCATTATCTCCTGGTTTCTCTCTTTATTGAAGCCTCACTTCAATGTGTATTTAATTCAAAACCCCCTCTGCTTTACTGGCATTTTTCTTCTTTCTGACATGAGAAGGTTTATTTCCTCTCTTCCAGTTGCAGGGGAAGTTTTCAGTCAGTGTGTGTGTGAAGTTTTAAGACGTTTATGACACGGCGGGCGCTCTGAAAGACTTTACTTAATAACCGAGGACGCGGAGGGCAATAAATCCTGTCTGAGCTGAAGCCAAGCCCTTCACATCTCCTGCTGAAAGTGTCCGCAGAGTAAACACTCTGGTCAGCAGGATCTCCCACACTGTTGCTCTGCTGTCACTCAGCTGCTCTGCGCTCGCCTCGCCTGCTGTGGGAAACCATTCATTTTGAACATTACGTCTGATTTAAGAGCTGATGGCCGATGCAGAGCCGGTTGTGGGTCGTAAGACTCCTCTTTACTTTGTCAGGAAAGAGGTGGGAGATGTGATTCAGTAGGATTTAAATGGTGTGTAAGTGAGAGTATATTACATTTTCTTACATACCAGTAGATGTCACTAGACATGCAGACGGTTTTGGATTCATTTGTGGTGCTTTTAGTATTAAAAAAATGTTAAATAATTCAACCACAACATTTCTTCCATGACAGAATAGCCCCATAACTCTGGATTACTTACAACTGTTATCATGGGACTGTTTTATACAGCAATAGTTAAAAGATTTGGGAAACACATTTATTGCTTTCTTGTCGTGAGATAGATGAGGGGAGGGGAAACAGGTAGCCGGAGAACCTCATGGTAAAACCAAAACTTCTTACTTTGTTTGAATTAAACAAACAGCATAGGAAATGTAATTTATAGATTTTTAGAGGTGCTGGTAATCTGATTAGTTACCTTTGGAAGAAGCCAGGATTCCCTCGGTTTCCTGTCTTTGCTTTAGCTAAGCTAACCATCTGCGTGCTGTACTTTCAAATATAGTCAGTATATTATGTATTATGTGGATGGAACATGTGCAATATGGGTGCAATATATGACTTTTGTGGTTGTCACAGGTTTGTACTTCTGTTTACATGTTGTTTGTTTTTATTTGTATTTTATTTATTAGTAGTACTGTGGAGGCAGCTAAATGCGGCAGCAAGTCCAAGGCAAATGTTCCTACAGTGACAACAACGTATCGTATCGCATCGTATCATATCGCATACCATACCATACCGTACCGTATCGTACCTTATTGTAACGTGTCGTATCCTATCGTAACGTATCGTATCGTATCATATCGCATACCATACCATACCATACCATACCATATCGTACCGTATCGTACCGTACCTTATCGTAACGTATCGTACCTTACTGTACCATACTGTACCATACCTTATTGTATCGTTTCGTACCTTACTGTACCATACTGTACCATACCTTATCGTATCGCACTGTACCATATCGTATCTTATAGCCTCAAAACATATAATTCCTCTCATTTATCTCCAAAAGCGAATAAGAGTATTCCAAAGAGCAGAAAAAAAGGACAGGGATCACTTGGAGATGTCACTTGGGGTTTTTGTTTTTGTCATTCCATTTTGTGGTAATTTGGGGTAACTGACTCTTTAAAAATGTAAGAGCAAAAAGAGGGTGTCCACTCACCAGCATCTTCAGCTCACTGACGTCCTTTATCTTTGAGGGGTCTTTGACTGTTGACCCCACAGCTCCTCCCACTTCCAGTTGTTTTCCATCACCACTGGGAACGAGAGCGGAAGAGACCGCACCACACTCGAACTGCAAAGACAGAAGATGACAAGTAAGTGCAGCTGTGAACATTTTTAGACACCAAAAAATAGAATAAATATGTGACCTTTCTCCTTCACGGCCATGAAAGATAGTGCTTTCTTTTGGGCAGTTAAGTGCACTTTGACAGGAGATCAAAGAGCAATCAGAGCCTCTCATATCAACCGATGGTTAAACCTCTCCTCGTGTTCACCACATTTCTGATTACATGGAACAAATGCAGCCGAAACGAGCAACATGAGGGTGCACAGGTGTGTGGGATTCAGCCAGCAATCACCATTACTGTTCAAACCCAATAGCAATCATTTCAGCATCGAGACAATTGCGCGACGTAATCGCGGCCAGCCAGGCACAGACAGGACCGTGTCCAGCTGGCGAGAGATGAGACCGAGCGAGAGGGAGAGTGAATAGATGGGGTTTAGGGGAACAAGAAACACACCTACACATCTAAACAGACACACAAAAATATAAATACACCAGATACCCTTCAGCTAAGCCTTCAAATGAAGGACACACACACATACACACACCAGCGTCCACTCCAGAGCTGCTGAGGAGCCTGGGAAGGCGGCCAGCAGTCTGATTACAGCCCTGACCTCTGAACCGGGCAGACATCCTCGCCCCAGAGGGGGTCAGACCCACCGGAGCTATAGTCTGACCCCAATGCAGAACCTCTTTTCTTGCACAAAACACACACACACACATATATGTAACACACACACAGGTAGACAAAGGCATTCTGTTCGGGTGCAGAACTGCTCCTCTGATTCTCAAGTTCTTCCCTGGTGTTGTGTTAAGAGGGAAAGAAAACAAGTGGGAGTATCGCTGTGTGATTTGTGAAAGTTGAGATTTACATCTGGACCTGAGCGGGCAGTTTCTGAGGGACAGACGGAGATGTGGTGAAAACAGCAGAGGTCAAGTGGTCAGTAGAAGGATGGGGATCACAGCTGGTTCCTTGAAAGTCTGTACGAAGATTAATTTTTCCTTAATAAAAGTAGCAATAAGACTAAAGGAGAAAAAACATGCATTCAGAATCCTACTGCAGAACTGGGAACAAAATGTACTTGTAATATCCATCGTAGAAGTAGTCATTGTGCAGCAGAATGGCCCCCGTCACATACAGTACATATAATTATATAGGACAATGTTAGATGCAATCTGTCCTTTTATTGTGCGAGCTGGTCGAGGTTTACCCAATGTTAACATTTAAGTAGTTCAGTCCAGCAGGCCTCAACCTAGGGGTCGACACACTTCAAAGGGTCACAAGATTAATCTGAGGGGTCATGAGATGATTGATGGGAAGGGAAGGAGGAAAAAAGTTCTAATACACAAGTTCTTAGTCTTTTGTCTAACCGTTGCTTGATCATCTAAACCTGGGGCTCTCAAACTTTTTGGGACAAGGGACGCGTAACACCGGTTAAGCTTATGCTTACTACCATTTGGACTCTTAGATGCCATGGGAGAGAGATAAACAGAAAAACATATTAAATTGAATCATGTTAATACCACATACTTTAAAACAGAGGCTCATTTTACTCAGATTGCTTTTGGACTCAACTTGACAACATTTATACTTAAAAGCTTTCAGAAAATGAACAGCACCAAGACAGCCGCAGGAACGTTTCATTGCGACCTGAGTGAGTTGAGTGAATCATGACAGATTGACTTGATGTGTCACATAACAGTTTCTATTGGTCCAAAGCTAACGTGGGTGAGAGTAATGGACACAATATGCTTGTTTCATTGCCGCAAATGGTCCTCATCTAGACACGCAGTTAGTAATGATACAGCACAATTTTATAATTTATTATAAATGTATTATACTTTTTTCGGGGACCCCCAGGGGTCCTAGGTCCCCACTTTGAGAACCACTGATTTAAACAGTTATGGTACCGTGTGAGGTCAAGAAAGTTTTTCCTCTTTGGTGCAACTACAAACCCTACATTTTGGTAGAAAAAATGCTGGAAATGAGCTATTTTGATGACACCATGTGCTTGGGGCCTCTTCTTCTGAAAAGCACCTGTGTGGAGAATCAGCAGACTTGGCTTGGCTCTTATTATTTCCTATTATTTTCACAGTAGTGGATTGAAATGTAGAGCGATTCATTCATATTTTTCTTTTGCTGTTTTTCATGAAATTAAGTAAAACGCTATATTTCGATAAAAGCATGGCTGAAGACATTATACTGTAGTTTCTTTGCAACATGTATTGTTAAGTTATAGTGTGTTCTAAATGCTTGTTTTAAAAGATACGTTTTTATCTCTTGTGTGTTTCTTGTAAAGTTTTAGTTTAGGTACAGGCTTTGCAAATTAGCTTAGGCTATAAAATTTGAGATCTGTATGATCTGTTTACATGCTGCATACAAATAACCTAAATCAGCAAATCTAATATCTTAATCTGAAAAGTAACAAGTATCAATAGCTGTCTCTAAAATGTTTAAGGAGTATACAGTGGCATAAAGTACTGTGTGTTAGTTAATATACAATAGGTCTGTCTGAGTCCATTCATATGCATGTAAGTGTGCGGCTCAATGAGCAGCCAGACACAAGATTGTGATTCTAAACATGTATGCAGGTATGCTACTGTAAAGCGTGAAAGGCTTCCACTTCCTGACATGTTTATGTGTTTTGTGCTGCAGCGTGTGGTACCTGGAGGCACTCAGCCAGCTGGCAGTAGTACTCCTTTACATCCAAGGCCGGAGTGATGTCAGGGCTGCCGAATTTAAGAGCCGCCACGGCTCCTGTCGCGTGTTCATCCGGGTACAGCAGACCCTCCACTGCCTGCTCATACACAAAACAAACACAGATACACAGAGGTGAGGTTTATTTACATTGTTCATGCATCAGTGTCATATAACTAAGGTCAGGTAATTGTACTTTGTTACATCCCCCTCTGCACACTTCATACATTTGGTTACTTTTACACGTATGTCTTCACATTTCATTATGTAGCCCCTTTAGTAAAAACAGGCCACATTGATCTCAGGAAGAATGAAGTGTTACAGAGCTGCAGTGGCAGTCGAACATTTCCCTCCTTGTCCCTCCTTCCTACATAACGACATGGCTGCCGATTTGTCAGGGGAATATGGGGTATCTGGAAGTGCTGATAATAACAACAGTTAATAAAACAAAGGGAACTTCTGTTTTCATTTGGTATTCAGCCGCATTTCCCGGACTGTGAGTTATCGAGCGTGTCCCAGAGGGAGTGTGTTAAATGCCGGGCAGCTCGGCTCTGCGGAGAAAAACACAGAGTGATGGAGCTGGTCCTGCTTCGGCTGCCTCCAGCCTCCGGCTCTGATGCTGGGGCGCGTCTGTCATCTCCTGGAGAGATGGAGGATATTGTGGAAGGTGGAGAGAGCAGGGCGTGTGAGGATGCGTGAGGAAATTTACCTATTTTAAATCGGGCAAATTTAAGGCAAATCTACTGATCAACTTTCTTACCAGGAGTTACATGAGAAGATCATTTATCCATTGGTTAAATATAAAGATTTTCACACACATCATTCTCTAAAATCATGACACCTGGGCCAATTAAATTTATTCAACTTAAACAGCTGTTGACTATAGAGCTGTTAGCCGCCCACCAGTAATCTAATGTCACAATAACATTGTCTGTGTAAGTGTGTCTCCATGTTTGCAGACCCTAAAACTCACTACAAACCCTTCTGCACTCGGGTCTGCCTTTTCCTCTCTTCTCTGAGTGTGTATAAAACAGCTCCATAATTATTATTTTTTTTACACTTTTTTGCACGTCTTTTGTGTCAATACACATCTTTCCGGACAAACAGTAAGGCTCCAGCTAGCAGACGGTTATCTCATTGGTTATCTTAGCTTAGCTGGAAACAGGGAATAGCTAGCCTGGCTCTGTGCAGGAGGAAACTTTGTTACCAACCAGCCCTTCTTAAGTTCACTTATTAACATGGTATATCTTATCTGTGCAATCTAAACAAAAATGACAAATTGTAGTTTTATGGTAGGTTACTTGCTGCAGTTTATAGGGGTGTGACAGATAATGGCATTTTTGAACACTAGTTTTTGTAATAATTTCAAAAACATGGCTTTAAATTCATTAGCTTTAAATGTGCATGTAGGAGATCCTTTTGGGGCTACCTCTTTGTAGTATTTGTGCTAAGCTAAGCTAACAGGCTGCTGGCTGTATCATCATTTAACTGACAAACAAGACAGTGAGAATGAAAGCCCTTTTCACACTGCGGTTCCGCCACCGCGGCGTAACGAAGCTCTGCCGTTGTGCCGCCTTTGCCATTTTACACTGGAGAAAGCCGCCCTAGTCTGTCTTTTCACATAACGTTCTGGTGTTGCGCGAGGAGTAAACAAACAGCGGGTGCTTCACCTGCAAACACATGGTGCTGTTCCGCCCTGCCGGGTCCACCGTTTACACTGACGCCGTTTCGCCTATGTTGCTACCTCCGACGCCGGCTCAGAGGCCCCACCATTCGGCCTCCATGCATTTTACATAGAAAACGAAACATAAAAGAGGGGTAATAATCACGCTTGAACTGGGAGTTTAAAAGGGGCTTAACTCTCAGAAAGAAAGTCGTTTATTTCCCAGAATTTTGGACTATTCCTTTAAGAGACTTGAGTAAGGACTTGATTTGTTGCTCTATTCAGAGATTATATTTTGTGTTTTAATCCTCTCTCCTTATGTTTCTGTTGAGAGAGCTGATTTTGGCTCTTCAGCAAGGTTACCGGGGTCATCACAGCTGTGTTTGTCGCCATGAGTCTGGGCATTTCTCCAACACTCCTGTCTGACCTAAGTGCTACATTTTGAGCCACTTTCAGGGCTGTAAAATCTTCCTGTTTCATCACACTGCAGCTATATATCCTGTCTCTCCGTCTCACCATCTTCTGCTGGGCCTCCATGTTAGCCAGCTGCTCCTCATAGATAGCCACTTGCTCCCTCAGCGCCAAACACTGTGCTGTCACCGCGTCCACTTCCTGCAAAGAGAATCAAGTTAACAGAGAACAAGGCTGAAAGTAAAGAAGTTAATTGATGGAGGTGTCTGAGAGGAACACTGCAGTCTGGGAATTAAATCACACCACAGGCTGAAGAAAATTGGAAAGACCAACTGTTTTAAAAAGACCCATCAGCACCAGCAAATCCACCTGTTTCATTGAACAGCACCGCAATGCAGAGAAAAGGGGAGGAGGAGGAGGAAGATCAGAAGGAGGCTAACTCCACACAAAAGCCCTGTCCACCAATCCATTTGCCAGCAGGAGGTCTTAGCTTATCTACTCTTTGTAAAGAGCCAGATTAATTGGTGTTGGATGCAATTACGGTTGCTGCCTGCATGTACATTTGGAGACACGCAGAGAGGGTTTGGGGGTGAACTTGTGGATCCTCGCTGGGAGGGTGGCAGCAGAGTCATTGATGGACGGCGTTGGAGTTAGTAGAAGTACTGCTGCCTGTGTTCAAGCCAGCAGGTTTTTAAAACTTATTTTTGAGCACTTTTAAGCCCTTAAATTTGAATTTTTGTCAGGACCATAAAACAACACTGATTTGTCTGTACTGTATTAAGTTAACAATGGACCAGTTGCCATTCTTAGCATCAAGTAGAGCAACATTAGCGTTAACCTTACGAGTTTAAGTCAGAATTCAGTTGTCTTTTAGCTCTAGTTTGGTTTCTATAACTGGGAGGTTGGGCTTTTCTGTTTAGATGCAAAATTCTGCACTTGTCACAAGCTGTGTCTGTCAGCTATTTTGTTTTGTGTAGGTAACTTCAATTGGGTTTACTATAACTTTTTCACAAGTGAGAGACTGTGAGGGTGAACCAAAACAACAAAGCCATTGACTAGGGCGCTGGTTTAGCTCAGTGGATAGAGCAGGAGCCCCATATACAGAGGCTACAGGCCTCAAGGCAGCGGTTGCAGGTTCAACTCCCTCCCTCTGCCCTTTGCTGCATGTCATTCCCCACTCCCTTCTCCTCATATTTCCTGCCTCTCTTCAGCATTCCTGCCTAACAATGGCGGCTGTGGCTCAGTGGTAGAATCTGTTGTCTCTCAATCGGAAAGTTGGCGGTTCGATCCCTGACCGCTACAGTGACAAGTCAAAGTATTATTATTTATCAAAGCACTTTTAAACCAAACTAACCAAACCAAAGCCACTTTTGGGCGAAAGGTTTTAAACACAGCACCAACACCTTATTTTCACTGCATGCTAAGCTTTTAGAACAAATACTTTTCTGGACTTGCAGATAGTACCACCTCAACTCATGGGGGATTCTAAGTCAGAAATTCTGTGGGTGTGATTGGATGACATTTGATTGACAGGGGTTGAACAACCAACCAACCAACCAACCAACTAACCGTCATCAAATTCTAAATCCAACCAATGGAAAAAAGCACAAAGAAAAACACAAATTACCTACTTTTAACCAATGAGGCAGGCGGAATAGAGGCCTTTAATATTACTCTCTGTTCCTTTAAAAGCACCTTAGCGTTTCCAGCATTTACGAGACATGAAACAGACTGAGTACTTGGCCTCCTCATTCACTTCCTTCTACTTGTATATTTTTGGTTTCTATTGCAAAACGTATTTCAGTTGTGCTTCTGTGTTTAACCGGGGCCAAAGAGGTCTGATGATGTAAAAGACTGCTGCATCAAAAAGACACCAGCCAAATGTAAAAATAACAATAAAGAGGGGAGATTTCAGGAGCTTGAAAATGGAGCAGAATTGGCAGGAAAGACGCACACAGTATCCAGCCGTTTACTTTAAGACAAATCAAACGTGCCTTGTTTCATCACTGTCAGTCTGCCATTATGTTGAGAGAACTGCAGCTAGTGGTGGGTTGAGCTGTGTGGTAGTCTCTACTCTCCTCCGCATCTCTGCTCTTCCTCTACCTCCCTGCCGATTTCCCACCGAGCGTTGTCACCCTGCAGCTGCTTCCAATTCAGAACCAGAGAACTGAGCCAGCAGGAACATTACGGCTCCGTAATACAGCCTGTGTTACATCTGTAAGGCAGAAATTAAAGCCGCCTGCGCATCTGGCTGGTAGGAGATGGGGCTTTGGCATGTGTGATAGAGGAGGGGATGAGGAGGAAGGGGGGGGGTATAGAAAAAGTTTGAGGCTCAGGTTGCAGTGGGCCAACAGCCCAGACTGTGTGACTGCAGATCAACACCCATTGGGTGGTAGAGCTACAGAGGAGCAGCTGTGGCCAGTTTCAGCTGATTCACAAGGAGGCTGAGGGGAGGAGGAGCAGGGGGAGGCTTGACAACACTGCCATCTAGTGCTGAAGGTACATTAGCACAATTAAACACAAAGCTCTAATCATTTTCAGTACAGCACAAGAATACTAGGAAAAGTTTTATTAAGTGTGGAGTTCAAAAGACAAATGCAATCTAATTAAAAATGCTACTTGTTGCATTATGGGAAATGTAGGATCAATGGTTTTCAGAGCCTTACCCTGACTTGTATCTAAACATCAGTGTATCTCAGCCTCTGTTGCTTCAACTTCGGCCATTCTTTCTCTCTTAATATTCCTGACATTTTTATAAAAGTTTCTGTAAATACGCGTAATCATATAAAGAGTTTCACATTACTATCTCTAATCTTGTTATGAATAAACCAGTCCTCTGGTTTGGTGCGATGTTTTCAGCACTTCTGTGTCATTGACAGGAAAGACCATCCAGCCAACTATTATTTATGATTTAATGTTTACAGCAGAGTGAAAATCCAAGAAGCATTTGTTTTTTCCTTTACAATACATCATCAAACCTGCAGTGTGTCCTTTTATAAATGACGGATAAATGTTAGAAGGTAGTAAATAATGTTTGTTGGCTTTGAATCTCTGTAGCAGGGTTAATTAATAGAGGTGATTTCTTGAAATAAAGCTTAACACAAGAAGGACCAAAGTTAGTTAAGTCAAAGTTAAGGGAGCCATTGCTCAAAACTCTTATTCATTTGGTGTTTTATTGAACAGCAGTGAATATTTAATGTTTTTAAAGGGGCGGTATTATGCTAATTTCAAGCTTCATATTTCACTCAGTGATACCTGTGGAGTAGCTTAGCATATTTTACAGTTAAAAAAACTCCTAATTTTTCTCACACTGGTGCTCTGTGCAGGCCCTCATACAGACTCTGTCTGAAACGACTCAGTCAGCTCTGTCCCTTTAAGAAACCCCGCCCCTACAAGCCTGCTTTCTTCTGATTGGCCAGCTCTCCGAAGCCTGCTGAGGCTGCACTCAGCGTGTAGAATAACCAGTGTGAAACCTGTCGTTCACAGCAGCCTGCAGACTGAGCTGAGAAGCCCGGGGATTACTCCAACATACTTTTACCTACAGATTTGAAACTTCACCCACGTTTAGTCTGAACATCCAACATTGTAACATTATATATATATGTCTTAAAATGTGAAACAGCATAACTGCCTCTTGTGTATCTGTTGTAGGGTTTTATGTATTTTAAAAGGCCCATCGGGATCAGGCATTGCAAATAACTATTACTTACTTACTATTTTAATGAGGAGTTAATAGTTATCTGAACAGAAGTGATAAGTTGTTTGTAAATGACAAAGAGAAACCTATTAAGTTTAAGTGGCCCCAATGGGGGAAAAGGAAACCATGTATAACCTGTAATTACTCTACACATGAACTCTTAATGTAGTCTAATTGATAAGGTATGTAAACTCAAGTCTGCTATGATTAGGCTCCATTATGTAAGTTGTATTTGTTTTGTTGCGGGACTCTGTGACCTCAGTGTTTAATAATCTTTGCTCCTGCAAACCAGACTTTCTCTAACTTGTCAGAAGCTTTTCGTTTATAGCTTTTACCTCAGCAACATCCTGTTGTCCCTGCTGTTGGAGGATCCTCTGCTGTGCAGCCTTCTCGCACTCCGTCATCAGACGTTCAAGCTCTTTGTGCAGCGCCTCTGTGTCACACAGAATCTCATCCTGCAGGGTTGAAACACAGTGATGGATCTTGACAAGGTTATACATCAGGCCTGCCTGTCACTGTGCAACTGAAGTATAATTGATGAGATGTGCAATGGACTGTCTATGAGAAAAAACAATGTTGGATGTTGACACACTCAGAGAAACATGCAGCAGACACACCCTACCCTCTCCCTACGCAGTCTTTCCACCACTGCATCCAGACTGTAGTCGGGCACTGCGACTGTGGAGGTGACGCCGGAGGAGGCTGGTCGGCTGCTCAGCTTCTCCTCTAGCTCCACAATCTGACATTCAAGAGACTCATTCTCCTCCTCAAAACAATGGGCCTAAATGACATTAAATAGAGATAAAGAAAGACGCATAGGTACTGTGAATATTGTGAGTATTACCAAGCTGATTTTTTATTGGGAGCAGTTTGTCCTCACCAGTTGAATAAGTTTGACCAGGCGGTCGTTGAGGGCAGCGATGACGGTGCGGTCCTGGACAAAGCGGCTCAGACCCTCCCTGTTGAGCGCCTTGGCAGCTACAAAGTCTAACTTGTCACAGTCACAATCGTCAACAGCTTTAGCCCTGAGAAGAAAACGCAAGCTCCAAAGACTAGACTCAACTCTGAGGAATCCTAGATATAAACGTCAGGGATAGCTTCACAGTACAGTACAGCATTACTTTCCATATTTAGAGCACAGAAAACATAAACAAGTTTAACTACACTACAAAACAGCATCTTTATTTTAGTAGTTTAGTGCCATTTAGCTCTACTTGCCACAGAGTAGGCCATAACATAATTTTTTCATGCATACAAAAGACATGTTATCACTCCACAGGAATATATGCTGCAAAAGCATGTAAACTCAAGAATCACCTCCAAACATTTGCTTTAGATCAAAAACATCTTTAAGTTTCAAGCAGAATTCACTTGATTATAGCAGCAACATCTTAATATCTTAAAATTGGAAATTACAGCGCTCTCCTAAAAGGCCCACACTGACCTGACAGAGGCGCGGGACTGCCCTGCACACTGTACACTCATCCCTCCATTTTTGCTCCAGTTATCCTCCTCAAACAGCTTTCGGTAAGACGACACTCTGAGCATGGCCATGGCTTCGGATGGGTTCAAACTGCACAACAGACAAATGGTGGCAGCAGGTCGAAGACGCGGATTTTATATTGACATGATTAAGAATGTAGCACTGAGGTGGAAGATCTTTCACGGGCCAAGGAGAAGACCAATAATAGCGTGAACATCAGACAGTAACGATTTCATATGTACCTGAAGAGTGAGCGCGAAAACGCAGCGTAACATTGTTGTTCTTGTCGTACGTAACATGCTGACGACTTGACTCACACACATTTCTCAAAGAGCAGGAGTTGAGTGGAAAACAAAGCAGGTTTATACACAGTTTTATTTCTGTTAAATAAATTAAAAGCACCAAAAAAAAAATCGGAAAAGATGAAACCAGGTGCGAGTGTTTCCTTGCGTACCTTTAAATGTACCGTAACTTTATGAACAGATTGTGACAAAACTGAGGAAAAACGTTACAAATAAATCAGCTTGTACAGCGGCATAAGACGACACTTAAAATCAGAGGTTTTTTGATTACATTGATTTTGTGTTTGACATGATGAGGGTGGTATTTCTAAAGCAGAAGTAAAAAAAAAAAAAGGCTATTGTGAAATGGCTCTCCTAAATCTGAACCGTTACTACTGTGTGAGAATAGAGCAACTTCAACGAGCAGGTGTTTCTGTAAGTGCCATGATTGTCCGTGTTGTGACAATGCCTCCACACATGATATCTCTGAAGTTTCTTGCATCATGAAGAGGGGAAATAAGTGTCAGTAACGGGAATATTTTTGTCCACACAGGAATCCAAAAAAGAGGAAATAGTGTTCATTATAAACGGCGTAGATGTTTCTTATTAAAATAAACATGTTATGCAACAGTGACTGAAAAAATCCTCTGTGGCACTAATGAGAAAGGCGCACAAAGACGGGCTGTTTCCTGCAGAGTAATGAGCCATTAAACCTCACTAAACCTGCACCCAGCAAAATGCTGCATCACTTAAAACTAGAGTTTTACTCATCTGCATTTAAAATGAGGAGCACAGCGGCTGTGTCTTGGCAACACAAAAGGCCTAAAGCAATGAGTAACGAGCATGAGGATGTGGCAGAATCAAGGAAAAGGACCTGTAAACAAACACAGACATTAACAGTACCACCTTCATGACAAACAGCAGACACCATCACATTTTTGCACCACCATAGAGACAGTCAAATATCCATGAAACAAGGAAACAACCACTATTTACACCGTTTAAGACATCAAGGAACCACATAGGGTGACTCTTCACTCAATTCTGGCGCAGCAGGAAGTTAGTGTGTTAACAGACTTGTTTCGTAACTCAAGAGGAAACTTGCAAAACAAGATGTAAGGCTCACTGCGGAAGTTACACAAAAAAACACAGCAAACCTTCACGACAGAAGACTTTTCTATGACAGGGTGATAAAAAAAACAAGTGATCAATATTTCCAGTGAAATATTTCAAAACAATGCAGAAGTGTGGAAAATAAGGCTGACTGTAAAAGGAACCAAAAACTGTTCAGATGGTGAAAAATATATAAATAACAGTTCAAATACAGTGGATATGGTCACAAAGTAATATCGTCCCCTCGGTTACAATGCTGCAAAAAGGAGGATTGTCATACTTAATCTTAAGCTTAAACATTCTTAGTATATAGATTTCCATGATTATCCCGTTTTAAACTATCTAATGCTTTGAACAGTATACTAGTATTCAGTCTACTTTCCTTTCTTTAGTGTAATCGAGTCTGTTGCTTATCGTCTACAGATACATAGTGTTTTAACATTCACACCGCTCACTGTTCAGGGGGTTGTTTTGGCATGAGCACCTACAATAAGAAGGGTCAGCAGAGGACCGGAGGGCTTCAGGTCATCAGAAAGTGCGGAGGCATCAGTTCAAACCCCTCCCATGTGCGTCCCAAGTCCACCAGCGGGCCGAATGAAACCTGAAGATGTGACACTTGGTACAATCCTCACAGCTCTAATCAAAGTCTTCTAACATGAGAGTTTGTGAATGGTAGGGTGCAAAAGAAGATGCACTGGTCTCCAATAGATGACAAAAGAGGATCATGTTACACAGTGTCCTACAGGTCCAGGTGCTTTTTTTTTTCCAATCAGTAAGTCAGGCTCGGAGTCCTGGCAATCCTGACGGATGTCATGAGGGACCTCAGTTACTCCTCGTCTCCCGCCATGAGGAAACCCAGGATGAAGTCGATGGCTTTCTGCCGTTCGTGTGGTGTCTGTCTGCCCATCATGTTGGGAGGCGGTCGGATAAGGAGGCTGCCAAAGAGTGTCGCTGAAATACAAGAACAGGAAAAAGAGGTGAAGAAAAGATACAGCTAATACTCCTTTCCCACCTAAATTTACCGTTGACGTGGGTTTTTCAGACCCGGGAAGACCCGCTTATAAATGCTGATCGTCTCTGTTCCCATTGCCAGTGAAGTATACTCCTTTTGGTCACTTTTCTGCTGCGTCAGCGTCTGACGTCACAAACACGCCGGAAACAGGGTGAGTAAACAGTGAAGATGTTATGGTGCTTAGGTCTGTATATTATCTATTACTCATTTAGCGCTTCTCGGAAGGAGACAGGCAAAATTTGTAGCTGAGATGACGAGAAGTCGCAGAAGTTACCGACGGAGCATAGCACCGCGCCGGAAAGGGGACAGAGATTAGTGTGTCGACATGGATTTTGTGTTCTGAATGCCAATTGTAACCTTTCCCATTAAGGAAAAAAACCGGGTGTTAGAGGGTTTTTTAACCAGTGGTAAAGGGGCTTAACTCATGCTCCCATCAACTAAAATAAAGCAAGGCGTCATGTGCTAATAAGCCAATATATGCCATAAAACATTCATGTCAATGTAGCCAGCTTTTGTTATTTATTACAGCTTGCGACAGTTAAGAGGAAGCTAATGTCCCTGATAGAAAATCTAACTTAAGAGAGAGAGTGAAAGTGATCTCTATTCCTGTTTCACCCATAATACATTTAAACAAGCTCGAGTACATTAGCCCAACCTGCTTTGAAGAAACTATAAAAAAAGTGTCCCCTCATTGCTTTTAAATTAGTCTCTTAGAAGACTCGGGGATTAATCAGAAACTTTGCATCCAGCTTGAATTAGAGAACATTAAGAGAGGATGTATCCATTCTTTTACCTATGAGGCTGGCTGTTAGGTTGTTGTTGTGTGAGTGCTTCAGGAGTTCCTTCAAAAACGCCATTAAGTAGCGAAACACGTTGCGGTGAGCCCGGGGCAACTGGGAGATCAACTGTCAAGACAAGAGGACAAAGATTGGTGTTACACATTATTCTATGTGGTTTATGAAAATCCAGTGATGCAAAGCTAAAACAAGCTTTGCATGAAACACACCTGTGAGAAAACAAAGATCAAACACAGTGACTGTACCTGTTTGCAGAGGCGGCTGTCATGAGCGCAGTCTAGGCACCGTTGGTAGAGTTCGTAACACACCACCGGCTCCGGCAAGGCCTCCAAGAAGATCAGCAGAGCCTCAGCTACAGAGTGGTTACAACCGACTGCACGAACAGTTAGGGAAGATGAAAAGCAAGTATGGAGTCCAGCGAGGGCACAAAAGCATGATCCTTTTCAGACCCTGCCTCTGCCTGTATGTCCCCTCATTGTTATCATCTGTTGCCATTCACAGCTCGCAAGCTCTACAAGATTTTGGACACCCAAAGTCACATGACTGATGCTATTATTACGTTAACACTAAAATACACACATGTATATAATTTATTTATGATTTTTCCTGTATGTTATTTGTATTGAGCCTGGCGTCATAAAGAAGGATACCAATAGAGTCTGGGATGCTGGTGTCCAGACAGTCGATGATGCTCTGCAGCTCCTCCTGCAGGCCTGGTGTCTGGAACAAGTCCTCCTGGGAGACATTCAGAGACAAATACATTTAAAACACTTCCCACAAGTGTAATTTGTATCAATATAGTTAGTTATTGTGCCGCACGCAAACAAGCGCTCAGTCATACAGAAGAACTCATCAGAGATTAAGCACACGAAAAAGTTACCTCTTAAATCAACATATTAAAACATGAATCTGACTTCATCCTTAGTCCCACAAGCAAAGTCTTTTCTCTTAAAAGGTAAAAGCTGTACATAAGGAACACTTACACAAAGTTTCATCAGTATCATTATATAAACTGTTGCCAAAAATACTAAAATAATCAGTAATTCAAAATGTTTTAGTTGTAGCGAATACTTCCTCAGCTGTAGTTTTCTCACCTGATCACAGGACTTGATGAAAAGGTGGTTGACAAGAATCCACACTTCCTTGGGGATCTTTAGAGGTATGTCCTCAGTACTTGCTCCGTCCACCATCAGGAAGCTCACCTTTGATTTTTCCTGGTAAGAGATTTCACAATCACTATGTTTTACGATGACATATTGCATCATTTCCTGGAATAATGTATCAGTAATTTCCTGCTTATTCATACACGGAAAAATCACGACATTACTCCCCATGTTGTGTAATCTGGTCAGTTAGTGACAGAGTATGAGCTGCTGTGAGGTCAGGTTAAAGCCTAAGGTGTGGAAACTAAAAAGGAGAGCCATGTAAGGGCTGGATATCACATTCTTTTTATCTCTGCAAATGGATCCCTGAGACTCACGAGAGACGTCCAAAAATAACCACAGCTAGTGAAGCTGCACATAAATGCAGGGAACGCTTGAGAGGGCCTTTAATGGGAGAGAATGCACACTCGCAGAAATAATGAAAGATTAAATGTATATAAACTGAAGAAACAGGGCTGATTTAAACTCTATGAGGATATTTGTTCACTCGTGCAGCTATGAGGTTTCACTGATCAGTTATGAAATAAAAGAGGAGGCTCGTTTGGCTTCATAGGACTGTTTGAGCTTAGCTGAACAGCCCCTAACATTTCTTCTCATTAGCTTCAATCATGTTAATGAGGGAGCTTTGCAGCGAGGGTGACCTGCTGTGAAATGAGATTTAGTGTGATCGTGTTTTTTAGCTTGTTGGACCGGTGCACCCAGTTCTCAGTGGGCAAGCGGAGATTCAACGTGTGACTGATTTGCACACACAGATTATAACTAAGCTGAAGGGTTCTGGTCTGTGATTGCCTGCGGGTTACGAATTGTTGCCCTTGTGAGCTTCCTGAAACTTAGAGCATGTAGACAGACAGTAAGTGATAGAACACAATGTTGCAGCTGAAGAGGACGGCATGTTAAAACGTCGTCCAACATTTAGAGAAGTATGCATTGTTACTTTGGTTCAGAGAGTTAGATGAGAGGTTTGATATCACTGCTGTGCTAAAAGTATAGATGTAGAGCTAAGAGGCGATTAGCTTGGATGCTCCCATTTCTCATGTTCTTTTGACTTTGGTGTTCACAAGCCTTAAATAGTTACAGAGACAACATGGACGTGACAAAGAAAATGTTGCTCAGAATAAATCCAGGTCACTCTATGTAGGCAACTCCTCAAGGCTACAAATTATTACCATATTGCATAGGGGTGGGAATCACAGGGTAACTCACGATACGATACACAATGGGTGGCCCACGATAATGATAATATAATACATCAAGATATCTGATTTACTTCTTCGGCCATTTATTTTTAATTCACCTTACCCTCATTCATGTCATAAGCGCCACCGCGAGGAGACATGAAGTAGTGACGCAGTGAGTCAAAATCACAGGGGAACCTGTTTAAAGCGCCGTATATTTGTATATTTGTCGATAAATTGTATTGCACAAGTCAGGACAACAATATACTGCCATAATGATATTTTGCCAGAATATTGCCGGATATTAAGCCGAAAAAAAATCAGAGTGAATTGCCGGTAACAAGAAGTTTTTGACCATCAGCTCAACGTTTACTTTGGTCGCCTGTGTTTCTGACTAATACGACGTCAGTCTGTCAACCCAACAAGTCGGGTAGCAAAGCTTTCTCCAACTTTCCCAGTGTTTGTTCAGACCTGAGGCAGCCTTCATGTGGATTTTTGTGGTGAAAAAACTCGTTCTCCAAATATTGTGAATGCAGGATAAGAACAGACGCATGCTAACAGCTAGCCTGGCTCTCTACAGAGTTTAAAATAATTCAACGAACAACTTTAGAGCTTAAAGAGGAGGTATTATGCCATTTCACATTGAAAGACATATATATAATGTTACAATGTTGCATGTCCAGACTAAACGTAAGTTTCAAATCTGTTGGTAAAAGTATGGTGGCATAATCCCCAGGCTTCTCAGCTCAGTCTGCAGGCTGCTGTGAACGCCAGGTTTCACACTGTTTTTTCTACATGCTGCCCTTTGTGACGTGACAAAGAGAGCTGGCCAATCAGAAGAAAGTGGGCTTGTAGGGGCGGGGTTTCTTAAAGGGACACAGCTAACTGAGTCGTTTCAGGCAGAGGCTGTATGAGGGCCTGCACAGAGCACCAGTGTGAGAAAGTAGTTTTTTAATGATAAATTATGCTCAGCTACTCCACAGAGTGAAATATAAAGCTTGAAATGACCAAATACCCCCCCCTTTAATCGTTGTTGGTTGCAGTGTTTTGGCCTTTAACAAGCCTGTAAGCCTCACTTGTACCTGAAGCAACAGGCCGCCATTCACGCAGGCCATTGCATAGTTAAACCACACCTCTTCTTAGAGATGTAGTGTTGGCATATCTATAAACTTCACTGCTAGCCATTTCCCTCTGCTTGCAGCCTTTATGCTAAGCTAGGCTTATTGCCTCACAGCTCTGGCTTCATACTTTACGCACAGACATGAAATTCTCATAATTCTCAGAAAGAAACTGAACGAAGAGATTCCTGAAATGTGACCCTTTGATTTCTGAATGTTGGACACAAAAATAATAATAATAAATCATTTTGTGTATAAAAACAATTTAAAATATTTTTCTACTAGTGTGTAAATCTTTACGGCTGACGTTACAAACAGGGTGTAGCCTTCACTGGCTCTTCTGTTGACGTCACATCCCAAGATGACTCTTATTGTACTTTTCCTTTTATGACATAAGCAACTGAGGAAGGTCAATAAAAGGGTCATAAAACAGATATTTGATCACAGAGGTCGTGTAACTAAGATGACCCTGTGTTGTAATAGCTGGTTGCTATCAATGTTAATATTTTACCTTTTCCATGTAGCTGTCCTCTCCCTGAGCAAGAAGCCAGCCCACCACCACAGTGAAGAGTTGGAAAGGAATGATCAAGGCAAGGAGAGGCGATGAAGGGAAACATAGGAGGACAGTAGATAGAAGAGTGATGCACAAACAGGGTCAGAAAAGAAGATAGATTATGGATTTTTCTTGCATAACTCATTGATCAGCAGGAGAATGAAATAGTTTAAATAGAAATAAAGGAGCACTGAGTGATAGGAGCTATATCCCGAAGCCAAATCAGACAAAAATAGAGATATGGAAACAGACAGAAGCGAATGAGTTAAGACCAGAGAAGTATATTTATATAAAGCACTAACATGGGCCTAACCTGAGTCAGTTTTCCCTCTTCTTTAAGAGGCCCCATCCTATGTTTTTGCCACTTCCTCATTCCCTTGGCCCCTCTTGGCCAGAAATATACAGGTTGAGACATTTTAAGCTCTCCAAAGATAGGCGCTCTGTGTGACTGAGGTTAGCCAGAGGGAGAGAACAAGCCCTAACGCATTCCTGCTCATACTTCAGGTAGTGAACGGCTTAAGCCTGAGGAAGAGCCATGTCATCACAATCTGAACTACTGTGTCGAGGGAAGTTTGTGTTTAACAATCAGAGTTTCAACTCCAAACTAATCTGATTTGCAATTCAATTTAAACGGCTGCTGGACGAGCGTTCCCTCACCAGGTCAATGAGCTTGGTGATGGGGATCTCTCTGATGGGCTTCTTCATGCGACAGAGAGTCTCCAGCGAGGTGCCGAAGCAGCTGGGCAGGTAGTTGCCAGAGATGGTAATGAAGTAGTCCTTGCCGCGGTCCAGATGGAGCACCAGAATGTCCTCTATGGAGTCCTCTGCGGAGTTCAGCAGCGTGACCGAGTCTTTACTGACATACACCTCCAGATAGATCTCCAAGGTCTCGTCTGCTCGGGAAGATAAGGAAGAAGAAGAGAATTGTCAGAGGGATTTGAAAAACTAAAGCAACATTAGGTTGCATGAAAGTATACCGTGATTAGAAACTATGCCTACCTTTATCTTATATGTATTATGTTTGAGAACACTATTGACAATACTCTGATTAAATATATTACAGCCTTCAGCCCTGTGAATATACAAGGAGCCTCATTCACCTTCATTACACTTTAAAAAAACATCATATAATAAAAACTGTGCTGCAGACTCGCAGCGCTGAGAGGGGGAGAACACGAGCAGGGAGGGAGGGAGCGGGTGATCGCATACTGAAGCGATGACGTGATATAAAACTTTGTGCGATCATGAAGCCTGATGCTACAGGTCTGTGTAGAAATATATGAACCACACAGCAGACTGGAGTCTCTGTTAACAGTGTGGAGACAGAGTTTATACTTTATAGTAACTGTGCGCGAAAATACGGACAAATTGCAACCTTATTGTGCCAGGTACAGAGCATGAGAGGCACACAAATAGGTTATATCTGCTCGTCTCCTAACTTCTGTGGTTAAAAAAAAAAAATTGATCCTGATTTCTACCGTAGATTACCATGGCAACGATTGAAGCTCCAAAGCATTCAGGTCAGCCCTAGATTTCATAGACTGTAGACTAATAACAACTAAGAAACATTATCAAATAAACACAGAAAAATCACACATTACAGTCACAAGAACACGACTGTTTTAGGGTGTTATTGACACAGCTCGCTGAGGGCAGCGATGGCAGAGGACAGAGCTCTTACTGCAGTGTGTTAAAGAGCACAATGAAAAGGAAGTTCTTAAGATAGTAAAGTAACAGACTTACTCGGCTCTAAGAATCCGTCGCTGGGCTCGGCTCGGAGCCAAGGCTTGCAATACTGCGAGTCATTGAGTTTGGGGATGAAGGCAAAGTGACAGGGGACCTGCCCGTCATTTGTTATCATGAAGCGCTCCCTTTGGAGCTGCCGGAATTTCACACTCTCAAATGTAAACTGCAGAAGAAGAAAGAGAGGCAATCTTTATCCTTTATCCCACAAATTCTATGAGAAATTACAACATGCTGCTCTGTTGTAAAAGGTGATTAGAGTGTCATAAATACATGAGATTAAATCTCTCAATATAAATGCGAGACAGACTCTCAGTATAATGGCTGCACGTGTATGTTTACCTCTCTTCGGCTCAGAGACACAGATGGAAGGAAATCATTCTCCATCCGGTCCATCGCCCGAACAATCTCCTCAAACACCTTTTTGTGGCGCTCCTCATTTACCACTTTAACCTTTGACACAAACACAAAAGGTCAACTTTAATTATTTTTATCCATATAAAGTACTTATTACACAAGACAGAACCTTGCATGTTTCACCCAAATCAGTCTGTTCAGGGTTTTTTATACGGCAACAACTCTTCTTACCCCGACACTAAAGAGAGAGCTGACAGGCTTGTGGTCACTAGTTTGCAGCTCCATGTGACTCCGGTATTTGAGCTGCTTGACATTGTTGCCCCTCCACAGGATTCTGTCACACCAAGCCGGGACACGGCACTTCCCACTGCAGGAAAAAAGTCACAGTTTCAGAGGCAAAGAGAAAGGTCAGACATCAGACATGCATACAGTTCTGCTGACTCTGTATTAGTGTAACGATAAGGCCGGAAAACACTTCCTTTTCGAGCACAAGTTTAATCAGGATTCCAAAGCAGAACAAGAGAAACTGAGGTTGCAATAATATTAAAAAAAAGAAAAAACCTAGAGTCAGTTATTAAAACAAAATGACACAAGACGAGGAAATGTTTTTACCTTGAGTCCCATCGATCCGTTTTGGGGTCGTACTTATATGTGGGAATGAAGTTGATGTCTCCCTCCATGAAGTCTGTGAAGGCTCTCTTCGTCTGCCTTTGAATGTTCAGCTACACAATGAAAACAAACTGAATCCTTAACCATCAACAGAAAACAACCTGTTATTTACAAAATATATTTCCCTAATCCCTACTTATAAAGAAACATTTTAGTTGGAGTTATGTCACAGTCAAGGTCACATCCGGATAGGAAAACACAATACCAGTCTACTAATACAAAAAAGCCTCTTCTTAACTGGGAATTACAGATTAAGAGTCTCATTCAAATGCCAAGTTCTCCTACATTGTGTTAAAATCACTAATTACACACCACATTACTAATAAAGTTGTTTCTAAAATGTGTGCCAATACTTGTCTTTACCTAAAGTGGTGGAGATTTTCCTTTCAGGTGTTTGTCATCAGTGCACAACACGTAAGTTTAGAGAAACCACTGTTACCACTGTTAGCAGTCTTTTACCTGATCAACCTCCTGCAGCTTTTTTAGCTCATTCTTGACAATGTGCTGTTTGACCTCAGCCGCATCGTACATGAACAGACGGTAGTTTAAATCCCCGAGCCAGATAACAACACTGAAACACAAAAAGAAACAGATAGTTTAACACAGGGACGCTGAGTAAGTTTAGGTTGGTAACAATCTCGGATCCCACCAGCTATAGTCTGATGACGATATAGCCTCTGGGGACAAGGGTGAACATGCCGTGCGTGTAGCCGGCGGTTAGTAATAAACGACTTCCTTTTCTGCGTTTTGTCTTGTGTTTAACTTTAATTAATGGGTCTTATCTTTGTCGAAATCTCAACATCATGATGCAGATTATTGAAAAGTCCAAATAAAGCTTTGTCAGGTCTGTCCTCAAGAGGAGAAGAAAACTACTTTTAAAATGCTCGTTTGTTGAACGGAAGTCGGATTGATCATTCCTGATGCATTTGACGAAGTCAGGAAATCTGAACGCCGAACGGCTTTCGTGAGACAGCTTCAAGGGAATGTATCTCAAGTTGAATTTTTGGATGTAGAACAGATTGTTAGCTGTTAGCATGCATATGTCTGTTTATAGAGATTAATAAGAAGCTAAATCATCATCAGATGACAGCTGATGGGAGCCGGGATGACATTACGCCGCATTACGTCCCGCCTGCTTTTGCTCTCCACACGGACTGTTTTTCCTGCATACGCCGCAGCCTGCTGATTCGCGATTGGTCAATATTACCCGGACTACAAGCGTAGTACAAACAGAAACCAGAACACTTGCCGGCCCTAAAATCCACGTCCCTGCCTACAGATTCTAAATAGAAATGTAGAAATAGAGATTCGGTTGGTAATAATGATGCTGAAAATCTGCATGTAAAATAAACATAAAACACAAGACATCAGTAACAGTTCGCTTGAAACAAAACTTCAGAGTAATGTTCTCTCTCTGGAAATAAGTGACTGAGGGACTCACTCATGTTTGACAATACTGAGAGGAGGGTAGTCCAGTAAGTGGAAGGTCATGCGGGCACATATGTCTTTGTAGTCCTGGTTGCGGCGCTCAAAGTCTTCCACGTGTGCTGCTAGATGGGAGTTGACGATGCAGAAACTAGTGTTGTGGAAAACGAACCTCACTGCCACACCGCCTTTGTTCCCCTGCAGAGAAAAAAGGTTTCATGTGAAAGATCAGGCTCTCAGTTTGATAGTATACAATTATCCCAAGGCTTTCTATTACTTAATGTATATTGAGGCATTCAGTCAGAGTGTGGTGTAACCTTACCATTTTCCCCATGATCCCCGTCCCCACATGTTCTGCAGCCACTTCTTTTAGATGATTCTTGAGCGTCTTTTTGACAAAGACAACAAGCATCATCCCAACCAGTCGTATGATCCGAACCTGCAGATGTAAAAAGGAAAAACAGCCAACAAATGCATCAAAATGACTGGAATCAGCTGTCCTTTACCGTGTCAATTCACGGCAAATGGCTGCATTTACACACAGACGGCAGAGAGCTAACATGCAAGGTACTGATCAGATATACGGCAGAGCCACCCAGTTCTTCCTTCATTCTTTTTCTACGCACCCGTTTGTACTTGGCTTTTGGGTGCAAGCTCCTCTCCACCGCCTCCACCCATATCTGCTCCTTGGATGAGTCCATGTAGAAGAAAGCTTCAGTGCTCAGGTCCAATTCCTGAAAACTAGAGTCAGAAACACATGCCATAATGGAGGTTATAGAAGCAGGAGCGGAGGTCATTATGTAAGACTGTCATGGTCAGAAAAGAAGCGTGTAATAAAATTCTCACTGACCCCAGAGCGTAAAGATCAGGAGGTTCTGTGTCACAGCAGAGCCACGGCTCGAGGGTGCTGTCTGGAGACTGGCCGTTCACATTCCACGTACCCGTGAAAAATCTAAAGAATGCACAGTGCATGAATAATGATTACAGGGGAAGCAGTTTTTACATTATTGTGTTTTTATATCAAGACAACAAACAACCAATGTGCAGAATAAAAAAAGCTCTTCTTACTTGAAGGTCTCTATGTCCACATATTCGTTCTCCTTCTTGCCCAGGCGGTGTTTGATGAGGTATTCTCTTTGTCCTGCCTGGCTGGAGAACATAGCCTGTCTCATGCTGTTGGTGGTGGGGCTGTCGCCCCAAGACGTCGGCCTGTCTGTGCGGTCAAACCCTGCCCTGAAACTACTGAAAAAAGGAAAATATGTATTTTTTAACAGTAGTAATATTTTAATTGGATAATCACTGAGCTTTCTGGACTACAAACATGGTGTCACGACAGGTTAACTTACTCTGGTTTGCTGCTAAGGTAGGAGTTGTCTTTGGCCTGTAAGGAGACAGCTCTGTCTTTAGGGATTGGTGGAGGAGGCAGAGGATTGGTTGGAGTGTAGGAGGCTTTGCGAGGAGGTAGAGGGGGAACAGGGGGAGGCTCCCTCGAGGCAACTATGCGATTCTGATGGTTCTTCTTTTCCTCCACTTTGAGAGCGTGATTGAAGTTCTCCTCAAAGCCGAAGTCTGAGGCGAGCGATTGAACTGGATTTCAGAAACAGTGAGTTCAAAAGCAGAGGATTCAATCCCACACCAAAAGACAACTAATTAGGAAGACAAAGACTTAAGATGACAGTGTATCTGTGTTATAGTGTGCACGTGTTAGTGAGATATGTTACCGCACCATTATTGAGGTTGGGAGGCAGTGCAATGGTAGATTTGGGTGCGTTGCCTCCAGAGCCCACCGAGTTAGCGGTCTTGTTTGCTCTCTGCGGGGGGATGGGGACGGGGCCTCTCAGGGCAGCTGGTGCAAGAGGCTCCATCGCTTTGGGTTTTCTGCGTTTAGTTTCAACTGAGGAAATAAAAACAGCAATGTCAGAAGAAAGAATGATACAGACTCGAGCAGAAGGAGCATATTTCAAAGGATCCTTTTTAACTGTGTAAACTTAAGAAATATGCAATTAAATATGCAACAGGTTACTTTTGATAGAATGCCTTATTACATTTTTTACTTTACTTAAGGAAATTCACATCCTGTTTCAGCTGCCCTCACTTAATGTAAATATGAACTCAGATAAAAATGAGCCAACACCCTGAAAAACAATGTTGACCTTACAGGAGAGGAGAATACCAGAGCACAAGCAAGAACTAGGCTAAAGGGGCACAGTAAATCTGAGCTACTGATCACATCAGGGTGTTAAAATCAATAAATAATGAATGCAATCAGATGATTACAGTGAGACTTGATGAACATGTTCAAAATGCCACGATAGATAACAGCCAGCCATTCACACACGTATCAAAAATGCAATCAAGACCCACAAAAAATAATTATTAATCTTTAAGTTCTTATCACAGGAATCCTTGTGTCAATATCAGAGTATGATACTAGTCTTCATAAAGAGTCAAAGAGATTTTATTGTTGTGATTTCTACTTAGGTCACTTACTCTTTACTAACATTAATATCAAGCTAAAGGTGATGTTTTGTATCATCTACAACTACGTGGTTACCATCTTGTCTTACTGCAAACAAAATCACTAATGCCAATATTTCTTTGAGGTGGACCTAATTTTAAAAAAATTTACTAAACTGCACCTGTCTTCATAATATCAATTGCAAAATAGATAAACAAATGTCTGCTCTTCCTTTGTTAGCAACAGCAACTGCAGCGACTAAATTAAAGCTCCTGTGAGTAACTTTCGGTTTGTGTTGATTTTGGCGCCCCCTGTGGACAAAGCCGTACCTCTCATCTCTTTGCTGATTTTGTCCTGTACATGCTTAAGTGATGGTTTTTAACAAAAAAATCTCATCCTGCTTTCTTTAACAGTCATATGTATCACTCACTTTAAACTAATGTCCTGGAAAATTTAAACAAAGGCAGCGTGCAGTTAATCACTTCGTCTTACACCAACCCCCACCAGCAGTTTCAGGCATTAAAAATAACTATACAGAAATAATCTATCTTGTCGCTGATGGTCTATTTATTTTTGTAGGTCATATAGAGTAATCAGAATTAATGTCTGTTACATAACCATCGAAAAACTCCTCACAGGGGCTTTAATTATTTCTGATTCTGAATGTGATTAAAGGAGAAGAGAAGAAACAAGCTGCAGCTCAAACATCTCCAATGTAAAGTTGTGTGTTCATTTTCTTACTGAAGCCGTAGCTTCAAAAACTAGCCAGGAGTGCAGAAATACAAATCAGGGTAAAACCAAGGAGGTTATGCAGAAGTGAACTCTTTCTGTTTTTGATTCTTGCAGCACACACACACACACACACACACACACACACACACACACACACACAGATGCAGAGTATAAGTGTAGGTAATACAAGTCCTTAAAAGTAAACTGAAAACACAACACTAGTCTCTTAAACACAACATAGTTTATGTTCCTCATTTTGAATAGTAGCATTTGTTACCCTGCAGGTGAGTCATCTTATATTCCAGACTGCAACAATAGCAGGCCTGTTTTTTTAGCTTAACAGAATATATCTTAAATACAAAATGTACTGGTCTTGCACTAACTGATATGTATACATTGTAATCTCTGTGATTAATAAAAGTTCTGACAGTTTGTTCATTCATGTGAAGCGTATCTGTGCAATCGACCTGTGATAAATGTAATAAAAGTGAGAACATAATGGCCTAAGCTTTGGTTCTTTCCGGCTGCATTCACAGACGTGGATCTCGTTTCAAAAACTCCCCGTGTGTGCGTGGAAAGAATACACAGGAAATCAGCGAGTGGTGTAATCCACCCTTAGTGAATAAATGATAGACGACTGATTAAATAATTAATCATCTAACTGCTTCAGACTGCTGACAGACAGCGGCGTCTTACCTTGTTGCTGAGCACTCTTCACCTGAGCCAAGAAAGTCTGAGTCCGCTCATCATCCTGGAGTTCGAGTAGCAGCTCTGGGGATTTTTCTCCTTTGATTCGTAGCCGAACACAAGCTTGAGAGGGGAACGGCAAAGACAGAGAGAGAGAGACATGTTGGACACCTTTAAACACATGAGAAATGCAGACTGTCAAGAAGACAAAGCAGAGTGATTTAATAGTGAGACAATTCGGCATTCTTTCAGGGAGTCCTGGTAACTCATGACCAGCGTCTGCTTCTAAATAAGGACAGACATTTGCCCAAAGGCATGCCCTAAAAATGTACTAGGGTGGCATAGAGGCTAATTGTAATAAATGCCTTGTTTAAGCTCTCTTTTGTGCCCACAACACAGGTCAGTGTTAGTCCAAAGGTACAAACGTATAAAATATTTTCAGCATAATCTGTTACAAAACAAAGTAGAAATACTTTAACCTAAAGAAAAACAGTACTTACAATCTACTGACAAGTTAATAAGAAGAGCTTCTTCAGCCTCTGAAATGAAAGAGGAAAGACAGTTTACACAGTAGCCGGCAGTTCAAAGGTCGGTTGTGGGAGTTAACAAGTGGTGTTATAAATTATTTCAACAGGCTCATGTTGTCCGTTGTCGATTTTTGAATTTGCCTTTGACGTGCAGATGAAATGCTCCCTGGACTTCACAACACCGTGACAGTAACAGTATTATGCAAAAGACTAAAACAGCATGAGGTCTGTAAAATACAAAATAGTTCGCAAGCGGAAATATCCTGAATATTTAAATATAATTTGCAAACCGAAGATATTTGGAACAAAAAGGTAACATACCTCGCACAATTTCAAAATGACCATTGATGGGTATAGACAGCTGAGCCACAGGGCGAGACACTACAGCATCAGGGGTGGCCAAGACACCCAATCTGTATGAGGGCGAAAACACAGAGTCCCACTTAATATCAGCTCTGTGAGGTTTTAATATCATTTCAACACATAGCATATGCAGACAGTTCTCCTTTTGCTCATAACAGGCATTCTCTTGCAATTAAAATTGTGTTTCATGCACAGCATTCGGCGTGAAAATAAAACATGCAGTGTAATGGTACATGTATTATTAGGATTATAATTATCAAGTGATTAAAATGTGAGTTTAATATTTACAAAAATGTGAAATGCACATGCACACATGCAACAGTTTCTTTAAGTCTGATTTGCAGACCGGCAGCTTTAAGCAAGCAATGACACAAGATTAACTAAAATGAAGCTTTCTGCTTTTGTTGACAAAACCGTTCTGTTGCTACCTGGAGCACATTCAAAGGAGCAGCACTTAAAAAGGCAAGATAAGCAGCTTTAAATCTGTGATGTTGTTTAATGTAGGCGAGGTCGTGTTTCACTCTCTAACAATGGGTGACTAACACAGTCAGGGTCAGAGAAACACGCAGGGTGCTGCCCACGTTTCCCCTCGGCTGCACAAGAAGTCTGATTACGGTTGAAGAGAGGAAAATGATTCAGGCCTGCTGGACTCACCGATCCCTTGAATCAGCACAGCCGCTTTAATGTCGTAAGCTACGTGACGATCAACAACTTAGATCGACCCCAAGAGAAACACCTTACAATACATCAGCCCTGAATAAAACCTGAATATTGGGATGAATCTGTTAATGAGATGTTGCTTCAATGCAGTGTGTCTTCTAGTTTCTATCATCTTTCCTCTTTCCCACGTTATGTTGCCTTTTACTTTTACTTTTAAGTGGTTGTTTTTACACCTCTCTTACATCTGCAACTCAGTGTTTGTGGCAAAGAATACAAAAGTGAGCATGGTAGTAAACATGATAAATGTAAAACAGGACAAACTTGACTTTCTGGCAGTCACAAGTACTTCCTTGCAGACACTGACAAGAAGACACTTAATTAAGAACACTAACATACAGCACCAAAAATGAATATCAAGTGTAAAAACCTTCAACAGTATCAACCTTAACCAACAAACAGGTTTACAAAAGTATTTACTGTATCGTTGTTGGATTGTTATGTGCTTCTTTTATCATGTTCACCAGATGATAACAAAGTCTTGTCCCACACTATTCCTACTCATTCCAAAAATGTCAACAAACACTTTCACAGGATAAGAGTTACATATTTGTACAGCAGCGACTAACACCCTGACAGCACCTGGAGTCTATGACTTGAGTTGAGTGTGTGTGGTATTAACGCAGTCAGCTGAGGACGGAGCTTGGGTGCCCATGTGAGTCTCATTACGGTCAGGGACTAAGTGAAGGAATTCTGAATAATGGGAAGTGAGCTGCCTGCTTCTGGTAGGAGCTTTCTCCCTCACGCTAGCGCACGCCACAACCCGCTACAAACACAAACTACACTGACTGTTTGACACACCCACCACTGTCACTCACAACATCCCCTTTCATAAAACGCTCCAGCTGCAAAGACCCGGGTTCAGATCCTGCTTATGTAACGCTGAACCAAATCATTACACAGCTCCATGGGCCAGCAGCACCGTCCTGTCGCCGCATTTCTGTCCTCTGAAGAGTCACTGATCCATGCAGCAGTTCACTTTCTACAGACGGGCTGCAAGACACCTGACACTGAACATTGTTTGGGACTATAGCATGCAACTTTTGTGCTATACTTTAACACTGGAAACACCTAGACTTTCACCTGAAAATCTTATTTTTCTGATAGGACTTTGATGTAACACTTGAGAAATACAAGTCGCAAACCAGAACTAACATTACTAACTATTACTGTTTGTTAATGTGACCCTATTGTGATCTAATTTCTTGATACAACAAGTAGATTTAGTAAACATTATTCATATGAGTTAATCTGCATTTAGCAAGCCATAAAAAAACCTTACTCAACCTTTAAACATTTAAAGAAGCACCTCTATTTGTTGCAAGCCAATTAAAAGCAGCAGAAAATATAAAACTGTTACCCAATAAGTAGACCTACCAAGAAGAGTAGTAAAGACTCTTTAGATATACCACAGGAAAAACAACCAAAATGTCTGATTTCATACAGAATAAACCAAAAGCTAAAGGAAGAAAATGCTGCAGATGAACACGTTAAATCTCCAGGTGTTTACAGCTGCTTCAAATCTCATTTTCCTCCCACTATGTTTACCTACTACATGACAACATACTACATAAATGTTCAGGCTCTCTGATACTTACATAAACACACCACTGCGCTCAATAAGAGACAGTAGTCTGGGCTCCTTCTGGCCAGCCCTCAGCTCCTGACCTCTCACAGTGTGAACATCACAATCAAGGAATTATTTTGACTGGATGAGAAAGGTGCCTGGACATCGCGAGCACCGAGTACCTTATGTTACAAACTTCATGGTCATCTTAGCCTTTAATTTAGTTCAAATGTGTATGGTTAGCGTGAAAATACTTAGAGGTGATGATCTGTGTTAAAGAAGAAGCCATGCTTATAAAAAAATTAGGAGGCAAATGAATGTGAAAATGGCAATACATAAGGCAGTGAAAAAATTGAGAGAAAGCAGTGTAGTGGCTGTTAGTGGGAGCAAATAAAGCTTAGTTATGGCTAACGTTAAACAAGTTGCCTTAATTAGCTAAGTATGGATGAGACTGGTTATATTGGTGGGGTTAATAAGTTAGGTAGCTTAATTAAAAGTCTACTGTAGTTATTAAAGAAGTGGGCAAATAAAATAATACAAGTTAACCATCTAGCTACGCAAATGCAGTTATGATTAAGGAATATTGTTATCAAATAAATCCTTAGTTAGCTGACGAGATTCAGTGAAGCTAACGATAGCAACGAGCTAAAGCAAACTGGAAAAATGGTTGGAACTTAATTCAAAAAGGATATTGCCAAGCACTCCTCTTCGCATATCCCCAAAGTGGACTCCATTCTTACCGATGAAGAATAAACAGTTATATATCATTGGCTAGAGACCCTGTGTCGGCTCAGTCCAGACACGGACAGAGAAAGTTAAATCCCCACCCGGTGCGGCGGCGGCGGCGGCCTTCCGGGTGACAGCTGTTCAGCTTTGGATGCTAATGCTAACTGCTTGTTAGCTTGTTAGCCAGATGTTGTTGTTATTGTTGCTGTTTGATAGGGTCACAAACATAGCAGAAGGGATCGAAATATTCCGGTTAGAGCGCCTTTGTGTCCTAAACCTTAAATATCCGGTTCTCTTCTGTTCAGGGACCGGGCTGGTCAGACTACATGGTTGGCAGATTTGAGCTAATAACGCTCCAGCAGAGAGTTTACAGCTATGTGGACTCCCTCCCACTCCTGTCCCTCTCCCTTCGTCGGTCCGGCTTCTTCATCTGGATGTTTAACGGCGGTTTGCAACAAGTTTAAGAGGATTAACGCCACCTTCTGCCGCGGAGTAAAGGTAGCATCTATGCCACAAATACCATCAAAGAAAAACTGCACAATTATGCGGTAAGTACATCATTATTTTAATATAGAACAAGGTTGTGTCATGCTCAACAGATTGGGATTAGTTTGTTGCATTCAAACAGAGTGGTGATTGCTGCCTCAGCCCCTCTTCCCCGAACCTCCCACCTCACCTTTCTGCCAATAACCCCCTTTGGGCGATAACCTTCCCCAATCAGAACACCTGAACTCCAAAACATGACAACCCCCGATCCAATAACCTACCCCCACCCCTGCTTTAGTCCAAGAGACCCCAAAAGTGTAACCGCATGTCTCCCTCCTGTTGACCAACCGCCCCCCAAAGTAATCAAACAATTTGATGAAAATAAGTTAATGAATTAGCTACATTAGCTTGATTCTCAAGTATATCACTTGTAAATAACTTAAAATATATAAACAAAAGTCAATGTTGGGTTCATTCTTACTTATTTTTATGAAATGTACGTAAAAAACTGTTCAAAACACACAGATTCATTTTATCAAGTAAAGTTTAGCTATTTTTTTCGAAGAAATCTACTGGACATCCGAATTATTTTTTTCAGTATGCACTTTTAATTATAACATTAATAATAAAAATACAAACTAACAAGATGCGGCTCCTTAATATTTATTGATATAAAGCAAATTAAAATGAAAAATAAATAATTTCTGTGATTTCAGTTTAACTATTTCAAGTAGAATTTGCTCAGTGTTTTTAGTATTTCAAAAAGAACAAGAAAGAATGGAGAAAGACAAAAATATTGTTCTGTCAGGTGAAAGTGAATGCTACGATTTTCATACCTAGAGCTAGAATTAGCTAGCTAAAACGTTTCAAGTATAACACTTTTAATGACTCTTTTTGCAAATGTTTGTCACTACATTTAGTCAGTAAAAGCAGCAGTGTTATTTTACGTTAATGTAAACTCAGACAAATGTAGACATGTGCTAATGTTAGCTAACTACAAATTAAGCTTTTTATTTTTTGTTAAAACACTTCTAATTGGCAAAAATTTAAACTTGAGAGAGCCTCAAATATTATTTTTCCTCTTTGAAAAGGATAATGGTGTGCTACTTCTGAACATGTTGATGGGTTAAAGCAGAATAAAAATTATTATCCAGTGTTTTTTCTCCCAAATTGCATTGCAGTTTATAGTATGACACTATGACATTAATACAGTGGAGTACTTTCAGACTCCACTACCCCCTCCTCCCCCCTCCTTACAGCCCTCAACCCTCAGGTGAGGGTCCATCTCAACCCCCCTCCTCTGGCTCCCATTCTAACAGCCCTGTCATAGTTTACGACTCCACCCCTCCTGTCACCCCTACATTGTGCCTCACAGCGGACCATGTTAGAAGCCAGCTGACGAGACTCCACGCAGGCTGCAGGCCCTGATGGTGTCAGCCCCAGGGTGCTCAAAGCCTGTGCCCCCCAGCTTTGTGGAGTGCTTCACCAAGTCTTCAACATGAGCCTGAGTCTTCAAAGGGTCCCTGTGCTGTGGAAGACGTGCTGCCTCGTTCCTGTACCTAAGAGGCCGCGTACCAGTGGCTCCATGGACTACAGACCGGTGGCACTGATGTCTCACATCTTGAAGACCCTGGAGAGACTTTTCCTGGAGCAGCTCCAGCCCAGGGTCAGGCCCCACTTTGATCCCCTTCAGTTCACCTACCAGCCCCGACTTGGAGTTGAGGATGCCATCACATCCCTGCTCAGTTGCGTCTACACTTACCTGGACAAGCCAGTGAGCACTGTGAGGGTCATGTTTTTTAACTTCCCCAGTGTTTTCAACACCATCTGGCCAGCCAGGGTTGCCAGGTCTGCGGTTTTCCTGCTGAATTGGGCTACTGTTTAAGTGTTGCCGCTGGTGGAAATTTTTGTCCGCTGGTTGGGTAGACCTGTTTTGCATGCATATTACATGAATAATAGGCTATCTATAAATAGAAATCCTTTTAATATTATTTTAGATTAAATAATTTATTTATACCCAAATCCTACCAAACGGACTTCAGATCATTCCGCACTACATATAATGGACATGGAACATGCATGCCCACATAACAAACCCTCACAATCTACTTTGCTACACAGTTAGCAAACTTAAACTGTACACAGTCCATATCTGTTCGGTTCACTGTGTGCTGTCAGCTAAAAATACTGGAAGAAATACACAAGGGACTGGTAAAGTGAAAACGGACGTGTGGCTGGAGATAATACAAAATCTTTTTGTCGGTGCTGTATAACCAAGATCGCAGAGTAGCATGTGTCTGCAGAGCCGGAGGCTGCAGATTCAGGACCGCAATTCTGGGACCGCATTTCTAGGACCCTGGCTGTTTGCGACAGCACCATCTAGTGCATTGGATAGCCAAAGACCGCATTGTATCAACAACATGGCTGACGACCGTAGTGTGAGTATTGAATGTTAATCAAATTATGTGTTAAATATCATAAAACAATTCTGTTGTCTTGAATTTGACAGTGAAATAGTATATAGTTTTGAAGTACATGTACTTTCCTTGTGTGTCTTTAATTCCTGCTTCATTACACTTACACTTTTTTCCATTATATTCATATTATAATTTTAGCTACTAGTTGCTATGCAGATTCTGATAAATAAAACAACCTAAAATGGCAGTAATGCAATAATAATCACAATCCAGTCGCATATTGAAATGGCCTGTTCTCCCTCGTTCTTGCACTTTTTTCTATTTCTATCTTAGTTTGTGTACTTGGCTTAGGAATCAAACTGTGGTTGGTTCAAGTCCAGCTCAGACCTGTCTGTATGAAGGCTGTACTGTTAGTTCACCTCCTGGGCACTAAGGTTTTTCTTACATGACACCAAACTCCCAACTGGCTACCTCACATACACACATAAGGCTGTAACACAAGGTTATGATCCAGACGCAGTGTTGTGGGCATCTGGCAAGTTAACCCCATGTACCTTGCTTGTGGTTGTCTTTGATATTACAAGTATTCAACAGAGGCATCACTGTACAGGGACCGCAATTCCTCGGCCCACTAACACAATCTTTATTATTCAGAATGACTCGCTTTACGGTACAATTAGGTTCCAACATTTTTACATAACAAAGAAATAAGAAATTAGTCCACAAAAGTAAGGCTGAATCTTTGCTTAAGCTTAATGACAATTGAGAACCCCCGTGAATGAGCTGGAAAGTGCATTGTCACATAGTTTTACATGTAAAATAAATATTTTCAAACTTATAATTCAGAGTACAAGGTTGCTTTTAAGTTTCTCTCATACATGTGATTTCTCTCAGTTGTTGTTGGTTTTTATCTTATGAATGGCATAAGGGCTGGAGTCTCGGTTTGGCCACATGTCTCCATTGGGCACATCCCTCGTCTGGTCCCCCTCACGCTCCACCATCTCTACTGTCAGAGTGGAGGGGCTGAACATGTCTGCTGTGCGGTACGACTGTGTGAGGCGGCGGAAGGACGACGTGTCTGAGATGTCATCGTCGAAGAGGTCCTCCATGAGCTCCTTGCGCTGTCTGCGAGACGCTTTCAGCTCGTCGTTCAGCTCAGAAACCAGATCTTTAACATCCCTGACTACTGTGGAACGCAGCCCGAACACGCAGAGCAGGAAAATCAGACCGGCACAGATACCAGAGACAAAGTACAGAGCCACTCGCTCAGGGAGACCTGGAAGAGAAACAAGACACAGCTAATTCAAAGTCAGGACAGTCACATATGTATTTCTTTTTACTGATTTCCTCCCCTCAGTTTTTCTATAAGCTGCTTCTGAGTAATTTGAGTCAATTTTGTAGAACTAAAACACCTGTATGGCCCTTTAAATATGATGTACAATAATGGTCACAACTGTACATGCAACCCTAGCCTGGGGTCTTCAGGCATCAGTGCACATACCCAATATTTTTTCAATGATCTCCAGAGAGTTGGTTAAGAGCACGTTTTGAGGCCTGTAGGTGGGGCCAGTGTACCATCCACCTGCAGGTGAGAGGGGGTCCGGGGCTCAGACGCCAGTCAAAGTCTGCTGCATGCAACAAAACCTGTGAATTCACTCAGTGTCACTCTCACCGTGTGTGTAGTCTGAGATCATGAAAGGATCTGTTGACCCTCGACCCACATCTTCCAGAAGGTACCGAGGCACTAAGGAGAAAATGATGAATTTTAAAGGCTACATGATTCAGCAAAACATACCAGTCACAAGCAAAGAGGTCTGGTTTTGTCACTCACCACAAGTGAAGGACACGCGCAGGTGTTTCCTGGTGCCGGAGAAGCAGGGGTCACCAAAGGTTTGGATATCAGCCAGCACAGAGCAGTTTGGTCTGCCATGACATCTGCGGGACACCTTCCTCAGAGCAGAAGGCGACAAACACTCTGGAAAAGATCAAATTTGGTCACATTAATAACTGCAATCAGTTTAATATAATTTCTTGGTCACAAAACTCAGTTCTGATTAGCAACATTACAATTATAATCTAGTCTTTTAAAGATAACTAGTGAGCAGATGAATGATAAACCCTAAACCATTATTCTCAAGTGGGACTGTAGGACTCATGTTTGCTCAACCGTAATGCAACTAGAAGACGCTTTAGTGCACAGTTTCAGACCCATGTCAGCATGCAATCCAGGCTCCTGAGGGCAGTAAGGACTGCCGTGCAGCAGGTGTCCAAACGTGGCCGAGTAGATGGCGAGGACAGTCTCATTTTTACACGACAGCCTCAGACGCTCGTTTTCACATACTAGCCTGGTGCGGTGGTGCTCTGAAAAACAGAGGACACATAATTACAGAAACAAGTGTGTTGATTAACATCTAGAGAAAAAAGCTGTAAGGAACATATTGTACCTTTAAGATCACAAATATGACATGTAATGTTATTGCTGAGCCTTCTTTAAACAATTGGTTTCATCTATTTGTGTAAACCACATGATATATAATATATTGTACTTTTTACCACATTACATTTAATGGACAACTTTAGTGATTAGTCTGTTCACAAATTATGATTTTTGCATATAGAAGAAGAGCTTAAAAACTACATAAAAGCCCTCCACAATTCTTTGGAAAATGATAGGCAATAATATAAAGTATATTGGATTAAAAATGCAAAATACACAATTTAATTCTTTAAATTTAACAACATAAGTTATTTAAATGTTGGCTTCCTGATCACTACTGTTCTGGCTATTCCAGATCCTGAGCAGCATACCTGGTCTGCACTTGAAGGCAACGAGGAGGTACTTGGTTGTGAGGGGACAGGGGTCCTGCCCAAACACTGGACTGAGGACTGGGATGTGACAGGACCGGCGATCCTGACACTCTGACAGCACTTTCTACAAGAGTGGTAAAAAAACCATTGGAGGAAACGTTAACCAACTTCACATTCATCATCTTATTGTATATATACCTCGATAGCAACCGGGGAAGTGCACTCTGAATCCTCCTCCACTGTTGTGTTTGCGTTCGCAGAGGGGCAGAGATACTGATTGGGGACACGTCGTCCATAGAAAGCTGACAGGACGGACACAGACGTCCTGGAGGGACACTGGACGATGAGCGTGTCTCCTTCACAAGCATGAGCCGTGTGGTTCTTCAGGATGGTGTGGAGGTATTCTAAAAGAGGACACAGGGTGGTGCTAAATACACTTTTATGTATCAAACATGATTGTGGCGTATCATTTTTATGTTACTAAGCGTACTGTATATAGGTAGGGATAAATAATATAGCACCTTACAGCAGCTAATCTAGAAAAATGAAATCACTTTCACCTCATTTCACCTCCTATTTAAAGAGTAGAATTAAAACAAGCGTTTTAGATTTGATTTGCTACTTACAAGGGCAATATTTCCCCCTGTTATCTAAGCAGACATTTTTGGTTGCAGCAGTTATTAATACTAAATAACTCATTATTTAGAGGCCCTTCTTACCCCTTATTTTCCATAATTTGCAAGTCAATAGTGTGAGTTATCCAAGACTTTTTTTTTAGTCCTTGCAGCTCGGCCCCCATTGTCGACTGGGTGGTGTCTGAGTCACTGGGTGTAGCTCTCCAAGACAATATTTGGAATATGACCACACATACAAGCATACAAGACAACAGAAAATAGACGCTGAAGTCAGGTCTTTACTCCCATGTGTGGGACTTGGCCCCCTGTGTTTATGCGTGTCTCTGTGTGTGTTTGTGTGTGTGTGCACCAAAGAGCCTGTTTGAAGCTTCACAGAGCAAATGAGAGGCAGTACCAGGCACTTGCTCACAATGAACTATTATTAGAGCCGTCAGAGGCTGCAGCCACACAAAAAATGGAAACTCTGCAGAGGTCAGATAGAGAGATACACTGTAATGCCCACAATAGAGGTGAGTGTGACCAAAGCAGCATTTGGCTTTGTCAGAAATATCACAGCGCCATCGCTCATATTTTATTGCCTGGAGACAAAACAACAAGTCATCTACAGTTTATGTAAAGTCCAGTCCCTTTAAAGGCCTAAGTTCAAGACCCTGATCACAGTCTTTAGCACGAGTTTCAGCAGCTGTTTGAAAAGCAGGATGTGCAGAAAAATTCAGGGGAGGCTTGATATCTCTCAAAAGCTTCATTAACAATCGTTAAAAGAGAGAAAAGGTCATTATTTTTGACTTATTTTGAGCAATTATGTAAAAAATAAAGCACTTACGGGAGAAATCAGGAGCAGAATGCGCAGTTTGTATCCTCACAGCCAAAAGAAGAGGTAAGAGGAGGCAGAAACTCCATGGCACTGTTATTGTGCACATCCTGCACAACGGACCACCGGGGTTTTGTTGTAACGAGCTGACTGCCCGGGAGCGAGCGGTCAGTAGGTCAATGATGCCATTGTGTTTACAAGGAACAGCCAACCTCCCCCGTTAGCAATAAAAAAAAAGTAATGGTCGCCTGCGTTGAACAGAGCTGACACCCACGCTCTGGTGCTGCTTGTGATAAGAGGATGCACCGTGTGTTGATGTGTGTACGTTAAATTTAGATTTCTACTGTGCAATGTGCAATTAAGTCAGACATTAACCCCCAATATGAAACAACAGCATCTTTATACTGGAGCCACATGCTGCAAAAACCTGTGATGCGACTCCCCTCTGATTGAGGCTTGAGGATAAGGACGATGTTGTTTCAAGAAGTGAGTTTTAAGAAATGCTTTGCGTCATTTAAGAGATTAACGGACACTTTCATGTCCGTGTGTCAAAAATGGAGCTCAGAGGCCACAGCCAGGAGGCAGTTAGCTTAGCTTAGCATTGAGATTCAAAGCAGTAGTTAGATATAGGTATATAGGTGCGTTTTTCACTTCTGTCTTGATGTACAACAGATGAACCACCCATCCAGCACCTCTCTAGAGTGTCAGTGGTTGCTGCTCTGAATGTCAGATTAAGAAGCTGGACAGAAGCTACAAGTCTCTCTACGTTAGCACTTACACAACATCTGGCAAGAACATCTGTAGTGACAAGACTCCAGGAAGTCACTGAAGTCTTTGTTGTTTAAGAAATAGTTACAGCTCATAAGTCGTCTAAAAAACAATTTTATTCCTTTTTATTTTCTTTTTAATAGATTTCTGTCTTTGTTTGTGTTACGTAATGTTTCATAGTACTAACATTTTGAATCACTTTCCAAATCAAAGCACGTTTTTTCAAGTTTCAAGATAGCCTGGCTAGCTGTTCGCTAAGCTATGCTAAGCTAGACTAATCACTTCCAACGCTAACTTTATCTTCACAGACACAAAGGAGGCATTCATCCTTAGTCTAAATCTCATCTCGCCAAGAAGCAAGCAGGTGTATATTCCCAAATGTCGGTCTATTGTTTTAAGGGATTGTTTGCAGATTTTTAACCGTATATAAATCTATCTGTGTTAGGCATGTAGTATTAAAAACACCTGCAGTCTCTGTGTCTCCAGAGTCACAGGGATTTATCTATGCTGATAAATCAGTTGCTTATGTGGCCAGCAGCACCATCACATACAGGCCGGTTCAGCTTGGACTTGGGGCCTCCACCTTTGCTTGTATTCCCTTCTATAAAACTACAGTCCGCACAGGTAGAATGACATTTGAAAATATTAGCACAGAGGATTTTTTGGACAACGATCAATTTTACAGTGTTTTGGCTGATTCAGAAAATATAAGCAGTGTCTATTTGAGCCTGAGTATTCCAACGAAGAAACTCAGAAAGTATTAGGGACTTTAAGCAGCGACGGATGTAGGGAAAGCTACGGGGATCGAAAAGGAAAAGTTTATTGCTTATTTGACAGCAGCATCAGGAACAAATCGTGCCACTACGGCAACCCGTTGGATGTTCACGGGCGCTGTAGCCGTCCCTCAGCCGTCACTGCTTAAAGTCCCTAATGCTAAGGCAACGGACACAATGCATCCTGGTACATTTAGGCTGAAACTGCTTTGTGAACAGGCGAACTCTTGATCAGGATAGCACACACTGAGGAATGTACTGCTACAATTGACTACATGTAGCCTTTAAATTCCCTGTAATGCTGTAGGAAGGAGTTCGACCGGAAATGTTGCCCTTTCAAAACAGACCTTTAAAAGAAAAAGCCACATTCAGTCCACTTCAGACTGTAGGGGCTCACGGGCAAAGTAGTATTTTGTTGACAGGATAAAATCTTTAACTTCTTGATCTTGTGTGGGGTCTGTGTGTTTTTGTGTGTGTGTGTGTGTGGTTGTAATGGCAAAATCAAGACTCATTCTTGGACTGGCTTGTCAACAGTGAGGGGTCCTGTTTCTGGAGATAAGGCTCGCGTTTCCAGGAGGTCACTTCCAGCTGCTGTGTGTGTCCAGTGGAGATATGTGTCTCTCTCCATGAGATCCAGCCTTCCTATCTTTTTTGTCTTTGGAAGAGGAAGCGAGGAAGGTCATTGGTGTTTCCACTACTGCCAGTTTTTTTCCCAGGAGTGGTGGTCGGGAAATCCCTTCTGTCAAATGTCCTTTCTGTTTGAAGCCAGTTGGTTTCATTTTAATGATAAATGCTGAGGTTATAACCTTGATTTCCCTTTTACGCATCTTCTCTTACTCAACCCTGTGCTGTTGTTATACCAACCAAACACTCATACGCAACACAGGGGAAGTAACTCCCCATTACTGAGAACATTAACAGTGATTGCAGCCACTTGTTGAATCTAAATGAGTGAATGTCTAAATGGCACTTCAGTCATTTATCACCAAAGCTCCAATGAACACTCCCTACATAGCAGCAGAGTGGGAGTGATAATGGAGACGGATCATTTAAAAGAAGAAGCCCACGTTTTCATCAGGCATGCTAGTAAGACTAACACTCCCACCTTATTCCATTCGCCTCCCAAAGGAAGAGTCATTAAAGTGCCTAATTAGTCCTTAAATGTCTTGGAGGATGGGTTGTACCATTTTCTGGAAAGGGAGATGAGTTTTTTTATATACAACTTTCTCTCTTTCTGTTACATTTCCTGTGAAGCTTCAGTGTTATTCATCAAATTTCCAGGATTGGTTTGGGATCTCACCATGATGGGTCTGTTTAACATGGACCAGAGCCATGGAAAACTGAGAACAGGACGCACACCCGCGTATCTTCTGGTGTATTTGCTTTATACATTCCTCGTGATACCTTGCATAATCCTGTCTGCGATGGTGGTTAGATTTCTTTGGGGAAGTCTGCACCACCGCATGGGGATTTCATCATGAAATTTCCCCTCGTCTATTTACTGTAAGTGATACAATATCACAAGAAACAGCAATGCTGACCCATGGGATGCGTGGTCTGGAGATTAAACTTTTTCTTTCATTTTCATTTATGTAATCACTTCATTACTTATTCCAGCCTACATGAAGCTTAATGCCTTTAACTTTTAAGTATGAATATATATTTTAAATCCTTTGTAATAATTTTGAACAACTAGGCTAATTAAAAACAAGCTAGCAAATGAAAGTAACCTTCATCGTCACCATTTAACCTCCTTCCTTCTTTTAGCATGATTCACTGCATTGCCAAAAATTCCCTTGAATGTCTTGGCTGTTAGAAAGACTAGTAACTTACCCCGACTTGACCTCTTCAGTTGGCACAGTAGATACACGATACTGCATTCAAACCTGTACTGAAGTCAAAACTATTAAATGTAGTGTTTAAAAAGTACTCAAACTAAGTTATCTCCATGTTATATTTTTCTCTTTTAGTGGATTTTTGACTTATTCATTAACCGCAAATCAGCATTGTAATGATGAAGCCATTTTTACCTTGTTAAAAGTCAAGGCCAGAGTAGAATTTATTTTCATTCTCTCCATATTGTTAAGGTTGGTCTAGTGTCAGGACCACAGTAGCTGGAGAACAACAAGGATAGCAGTTCAAAAAGGTGTTTAGTTTTTGTGCAGGCAAAAGATTATTCAACAAAAGTAAAAAGTCCAAAAAAGGGCAAAACAAAAATGAGCCAGGTGGTGGTGGCTGGAGGCTGGCTCACCACTGAAGGCGGTGAGGAAAGAGGGCAGGTGATCTGAAGTTTGGCGTGGTAGCAGGGCGCACACACTGAAAAAACACAAAAGGAAAAAACTGTTAGCAACAGCAATAGTTAGGCCAAAAGCTAAAGCTCAAGGTAGCAGGAAGAAAACACTTCTGGCAAACTGGCAAAAACACTGAAAAGCTCTAGAGTCAAAAATACCTGCGTCAGCACTACCGAACGGGACGGAATTATCTGGCAGAGTGGTGGAGTCTTGACCAGTCTTTTATGGAGTAGGTGATTGCTGGATGATTGAGAACAGGTGTGCCTCTGCTGCAGCTCCAGAGAATGAATCAGCCACGCCTCCTGCCACACACACTGGGGGAAATGGTAACAAAAAGAGGAGGGGGAAGAGGAGAGAAAAACAGAGCCACAAGAAAAAACAGAAACACAATAAAACTTCAGACCCTGACACATATACAGTGCTCAGTATGTACATAAACATATTTGGTGATGTATCATAAAAGTAAAAAAAATAAATAAATAAAACAAGTACAAAAGATATTTAAAACAGTATTATTAAGTAGTTCACCTCAAAAAAATGATGGGAAGAATCCTAGTGTGCTCATAACAGGCAGTTTCAATATTAATCACACCACCAGTCTAAAGCAAAACGTGCACGAGGTGTTTAAGTGTGTTAACATGCTAACTTACCTGATAACACAAAATACAGCTGAAGCTGGCAGAATGTCATTATTGTTCAAAATATTTGAAACATAAATCAAAGTGTTTTAGAAAACAAAATGACAGGATATTGGTGTATTTAATCAAAAGTAAAGGATCCAAATTCAAACAATTTCATGTTAATCCATCCAATTATTGTAAAGGTATTTAAAGCAGGTCTGACCAAGTTACATATCCACCCTTAGAGTCACTTTGCAATCTTGTATAAAGATATATGTAACTCTGAATAATCAATAAAAAACACTGTGTGTACACTGAGCAATAGAATTATAAATTACATTTAAATGCATATATATTATAAGTATATAAATATAAACTAATAAATGTTGTGGAAAAGTACAATATTACCAGATGAGGTATAAAGTATACAGTAAATTCTCAAATTAAGGCTTTAAAGAATCACAGTCAAGTACTTTTATTTCTTTATGCAGCTATAATGTACATTTTAAAATAAGTCAGTCAACATATTATTTCAAAAACCTATTACTTCATCATAACAGCAAAAATAAACCCATGAATCAGTATCAAAGTACAATGTAATGACTTTTGATTTCTATGTTTCGCTATTTCTCGCATTCCTGTATCCAAAGACAGCACAAAACACATTATTGAGTCAACCAGATGTGTGACTAAAAGCTCTCTTCTTTAAAATTAGATTATGTGTCCCTTCTGTTTCTCCCTGAGCACACAGTGGATGCTTTGTACAGTCCTGTGAACAGTGTGCTTAATCTATTAGTCCTTTCATATCTGACAGTGTTGGAATGTGAGTGCTTGAAAAGAATGGTCTGAATTAGCGTGAGTCACATGGGTTTATCAGTTCCTGCGTATTGCAAAATGCAAATGATACTATTTTGAGATCTCTCCTCATAGAGTTCGGCTCTGGGTGTATGTAAGTGTGTACCCCGCCCATCTCCCTGGATCCTCCCCTCTCCTCTGGCTTGTAGAGTATGTTCAGAGCGATAGCCTCCAAGGAGCCCTCAGACACAACACAGCCACTTGTGAGGCGCTACACTTTAGACCACAAAGACACTTACCACCAGAGCAGCGTTTAAACAAGGGCACTTTTTGTCTTCAGCTTTCAGATCTGTGGATTTTTTTCTGGTTTGTCAAAGAACCAAAAGTTTAGGAGAAGTTTTGACTGGAGCAAGTACCTTGAATTTTTAAAAAAAACGTGAATTAAACTTTTTGGGGGACAACATGGCACTTCGGCAGACCTCTGACAAGGAGCCAAGCATCGAGTTATTCATAAAGGTCGGTGATTTATGTTCAATTTCACAAATTAAGTGAGAGAAGTAGACTGGAATGTGTGAAGAAAAGCAAATTACACCAACATTTATTGTTGTAACAGGCAAAAAAAGAAGAATTCACACAGGGATTTGCTGCTTGCTTAAGGGCAGAGGTGTACCTCATGTTTCTGTATGAGCATCAGTCAGAGGTCAACTCTTTCCATGGTTGCCCTCTATAGATACCCTGTGCCACCGATGCTGAAGTGTTTGTATCCCTGCTGAGGGTCACAGCTCATGTTTATCAGTGAACTCTGTCCACAGACAGACACACACAGTCCAGCTTATCAGACGGAGTGAGGAGCATGCAGGGTGAAAGGCCCCAGTCTGAACCAGGCACACCCACTTGACTTGCGCACATATTCAGATACAGTCATCCATATCAAGACGTCATGTACATGACAAGTAATTTCTCAAATCAAGTTGTTTCATAATGTCTGAACTGTAAGTAAATAAGGATCTTTTCATTTTCCAAAAGTTATGCTTGTGTGTTTTTGTTAATGGAATCAGCGAAGGGACACAGTGTCTCCTGATGTGTAAAGGTCAGCTGAACTTAGACAAAACAATATCAAGTAAACAGTATACTATCTCTCCATGGAAAATAAAGATATGACATTTATTCACTGAAAGGAATAGTTAAGTGTTTAATGGCAAATGTGCACTTTCTTGCTGAAAGATAAAATATCCATACCCTTTTTTCTTGTCTGTACAGAGAAATAGAAGCTACAGCAAGCAGACATTAGCTTAGCTGAGCATAAAAACTGGAAACAGAGGGGAAACTGCTAGCATAGCTATGTTCAAAAGTAACAAAATTGAACACCTCTAAAGCAAGGTTATTAGCTTGTTATGTCTTGTTTATTTAATCTGTAAAAAAAAATTTAAATGGGGAATCATGTTCTGGATATTTGTCAGGAATGGACTTTTGAAAAACACTGCTCCCATCCAGAAAATAGTCTGGCACATAACAGCCATTAAACAGCGATAGTGTCATATTTATATTTTTCACTTTAAAACTAAACAAACAGGATGTAACTTGTTAAAAACTTTGCATTTTAGGAGCTTTTAGGTAGATTATTTTGGATATAGTAGGCTAGCTGTTTCCCCTCACATTCCGTCTTAATATTAAGCTAGGCTAACCTGCGGCTGGCTATAGCTTGATTTTTTTTTTTGCAAAGACATGGAAATGGTATGGTTTAGGCTAACTGTATAGCCAGACAGCAAACAAACATGTTTTTCTAGAAGATTTAAACTATTAGTTGAATAATTAGCTTAAAGCTGAAGCTCATTAAAACACAGGCTAGGCTTCAAGCTGATTGGTGTTGACATGCTGTGAGCTAGCTTGAGCAGGAGAGTTAGCATCTGTTTTCCGCTACAACACAATGCCTGTGTTTCCTCTCTATGAAGGAAACAGCCTTTAAATATCCCAGACACACCTACATCACATCTAAAAAATTACCTGTTTTTTTTCAGCAGAAAGGAGAAGAGATATTACTGTGACCTTTACAATGGTGTTACTTTTCTGTGTTTTTCAGGCCGGACATGATGGTGAAAACGTGGGTAACTGCCCCTTCTGTCAAAGGCTGTTCATGGTTTTGTGGCTGAAAGGAGTCAAGTTTACCGTGACTACTGTTGACATGAGGAAGTAAGCAACCCCTCCTCTGGCATAAACACTTCCTGAGCATCTGGTCATGGGGACTTTCACACACAAGAACCCTATTAAGTAGCAAACAAGAGCAAAATTGAGAAGTTTCTCTCAGCAATTCTCACTTATCAATAGGTGTGTTTCTCACTCTGTGTTACACTGGGTGGAGGGAGGAGCCCATACAGCCAGAGTGTACAAAGAGCTCTCTGTCACTTTTAGACAAACACCTTCTTTAATTAAGGATTTATTGTGTGAATTTCTCAGGGTCATTACCGGAGAGCAAATAAGATCAGGAAACTTTGAAAGGATGCTGATAATTGAGTGATTCAGAACACACACACAAAACAGGGGACCACTCCCAGCGCTGTGTTTTTATAACTAAACCAACAGCCGACAGTGAAATCATTAATACACAGTTGATTCTGACAACCTGAATAACCAAAACGCTATCAGTTTTTTGAGCTTGATACAAGTCTGAATGAATAATAACTCACCTCTATCCCTCCATCTTTCTACGTTTCTACTCCCCAGGAAGCCGGCTGAGCTCAAAGACCTGGCCCCCGGCACAAACCCTCCTTTCCTCCTCTACAACGGCACACTCAAAACAGACTTCATTAAAATCGAGGAGTTTCTTGAACAAACACTGGCCCCACCCAGGTACACTTAGTCATTGAACAAATATTAATGAAGTGGGATTCTGATGAAGTCTAATCAAACAAGTTTACTCCCAAGCGCCTCCTTTCTTCTCTCCCCTGCAGGTATCCTCACCTCAGCCCGCTGAACAAAGAGTCCTTTGACGTGGGTGCTGACATTTTTGCAAAGTTCTCTGCTTTCATCAAGAATAGTCCAAACAACACCGGTAAGTTTAGGGTGTTTGTAATTTACCAAACATGAAACCATTCATGTTTCTTATCAATAGAGGAAAGTGTTTACATTTATACTAAGTACTGTACTTACCAATGCACTTCAGTCGGCCATTTCCTTTTTATATTTATGTTGCTTAGCCTACTTCTACTCTACATTTCAGGGAGAAGTAAAGTTTTTACTGTTCTATATTTATTAGACATCTTAAAGTTATAATCTCTAAGATTTCAGTTTCGTTCTATTTGGCGACATCTAATGGCGATAAAAGGCAGTTGTGGCCGCATATGTCCGAGATAACCAGATGCCTACGGTTGCCTCCCTTTGTCACGGTTGTAACTCTTGATTTTCCTCGCTGATGGTCGCTTTACTTTTTAGAAGTTGTATCTATAGTCATCGATCTTTTCTTTGTTTGTTCAGCCATAGTAGATTACTGTTTACTCGCAACACTTGCAGAGACCGAGAAAAGCAGCCGCTTAGCTCCGCCTACCCTCTCTGGCAGACCAACCACTGCTGGGTGATGGAAACGCGTCACTAACTGGGCGCTACTTGTGATTTTTTCTGCAAATGTCGCCACAGACACCCAGGCCGTAATAATACTATATAGTGCAAATGCAAAGGCTTTCATCAGTGGGCCATAGGGTCAATCACCATTGTGTTACCTCATTCAGCGATAGATAGTGACTTAACGTCACTTAATATTTATTTACAAGAAAATCTTCGAGATTATACTGTATCTTTAAGTTACTAGACTTTATCTAATACAAAAAATATGCTCATAATAAATACAACAAAATATATGCTCACCCTATAAGTATCATGATTTTTTAGTCTAGACTGCCCAACGGGAGAGCTGGAGCCTATCCCAGATGTCATTGGGCGAGAGACGGGGTACACCCTGGACTGATCACCAGTCAATCACAGGGCTGACACATAGAGACTGTGACGACCTTTCACGCTCACACCTGCGGGAAATTTAGACTCACTAATGAACCTAACGAGCACCACTTCCGAACCAGGAACCTTTTAGCTGTGAGGCGACAGCGCTAACCACTGCACCATCGTGCAGCCCTACATCTGTGATATTAATTTAATCATTTAACATTATAATAGAAACACTCTTAATAGGCCAGCTATTCTGCAGAATGATTTCTCATATTTTGCTGATGAGTAACCAATAATTTCAACTGTTGATAATACAACAGTAACAGTGATTGCAGTAAAAGCTCATGATGCTCAAAATGGCTCATGTTATTATTATTGGATTATTGTTAATTGAACAATAATGAGAAAGCCACATTTTATGTAGGTGGTTGAAGCTGGTTTTCATTTATCTTCTTCTTTGAGTGGATAAACCGTTTGCAATCCACTGCATTTTTTAAGGTCTTATGTTTTGTATAAAATAAAGAGAATATAAAGTAGCCACAGTGTTTAACTAGTATTGTAGTGGACTGAACGTGACAACGTTTCAGTCTGTAATGTAAAATGCATAAAGTAGCATAAAATAGAAGCACTTGCGTAAAGTAAAAGTACCTCCATAATGTACTTAAAGGTATAATAAGTAGGATATTTCCTTGCATTTTGTCAACAACACATTCAAACTGGGCCCACTCTCATTCTCTCGTGCAAGAACACACCCACCCTGCCGAGCTAACACCGACAGCATCATGGTTACCTTTGCTCTAGCATGCTAACCACTGGTTATGTACCACATACCTCTGTGTTTCTGACTCTCTAACAGTCCACGAGAAAAACCTGCTGCGGGAGTTCAAGCGCCTGGACAACTACCTGAACTCCCCCCTCCCTGAGGAGATCGACCACAACTCCACAGAAGCTGTCTCCACCTCCAGCAGGAAATTCCTGGATGGCGACCGCCTCACCTTAGCTGACTGCAACCTGTTGCCCAAACTGCACGTCATCAGGGTGAGAGAGGGCTTTGCATGATGAGTCTGTTTGAGCAAAGTATCACCTCTTTGGACAGAAAGACTCGGCTATATAGGGATCTAGTGGCAGCGGTGGAAAGTATATAAGTGCTTGTACTCAAGTGCCCTTCTTATGTGCAGCTTCGAGACACTTAACCTACTTGAAGTTCCCACATGGTCTCATTTAAACAACTGTTCTGACTGATCTGAGGCACACAGAGGTTTAAATGTTGCATTGTTTTTCAAATAGGGCAAACATTTGAGGAAAAAAATGCAGCGGCCCCGGGGTCGACCCCCACGCTCAGCTCAGCACTTTGCCGTGTGTCATCCCCACTCTCTCTTCCCCTGTTTCCAACACTATCCACTGTCCTGTGTATAAACAAAGTCATAAAAGGCCAAAAAAATCATCTAAAAAAATATGATGCAGAATTTTAACATAGTTAAACAGCTGGTAAATTAATTATCTGACTGATGTGCCTTCTGTCTTTGGTGTACTCTCTGTTTTATAATTTGGATCTTCCTTTCCATGTATTTCAGGTTGCTGCCAAGAAGTACTGTGACTTTGAGATCCCCACACAGTTCACAGGCGTGTGGCGATACCTTCAGAACGCCGCTGAGAGAGAGGAGTTCAAAGAGACGTGTCCCGCTGACATCGAGATCGAGAAGGCTTACTTCAGTGTGGCCAAACAGAGGAATTAAACATTAGATTCTCTGTCCTGTTCTCACCCATTTCAACCATGCATGTAACCTGTAGAGGGCGCTACAACCCACAAGAACAAACTGTAGCGATGTATCAGACACTGATTAGCCTTAAAAACCTTCATCTGTTTATACAGTAAGACTTTAGTAAGCATGCTCAAGCAGACGTTTTATTGATTGTATGCTTTGTATCCAGTCACTCTCTCATAAATGGTGTCTTAATACCACACTGAAAAAGGCCAAATGTGCAATTAACTGTTTTTGTTTATAGTGTAAATATTTTATATTTTTCCATGCTTTTTTATGATCAAAACACCCTTAGATATGTATGATTGTGTTAGTGTGGGTAGCAAACAGTTTATTTTAATGCAAACATGAAAAACACTTCTGTATCCGACCCTTTACTACACATTGTCTCACTGTCACACTAATTAAAAATACCAAATTTACTTTCATAATCCTGATTCTGTGTGGTTTATGTCTATAATTCTTGGTGGGAAAATATGACAGAATAATACAGAATTTAATGGCGCTTCTTTAGGTGTCTATAAATTATCTTCTAAAAATCTCTACATTGAAAAACAAAGAAACGATGTCAAAATGAGGCATTTCTAATATTCAAGTTTATTTTCAGCCACAAAAAAAGACCATTTTACAGATTCAAAAATATATTTTCTGTTAATTCAGTTCAGATTATGCATATATTGTTTTGGTTTGAAAGAAAAGTGATGATCCAACCGGCCCGTACAGAAATCACACCAAACGTCCCGCAGCTGCTGGGCTCTAGTTGGTGACACAGTATTTCCAGAAACATGCTGTCAAAGAGAATAATCAGAAGCAAAGTCAGACTCTTCAGTCCAAACACTTTCAATAACCTGGCCTAAATTAAGAAACTAAGTTGTTTTCCAAGTTATTCACTCCATGAATACTAATCATTTCGTTCAGGGACGCAGGGGGGCTGGAGCCGATCCCAGCTGTCATTGGGCGAGAGGCGGGGTACACCCTGGACTGGTTGCCAGTCAATCACAGGGCTGATACATAGAGACAGACACGGACACAGACATTCTTCACGCTCACACTCACACCTACCGGCAATTTTAGAGTCACCAATGAACCTAACGAGCATGTCTTTGGATTGTGGGAGGAAGCCTGGGTGCCCGGAGGGAACTCACACATGCACAAAGAAAACATGCAAACTCCACACAGAGAGGCCCACTATGCCCGAATCTGGTTTCAACTAGGAACCTTCTAACTGTGAGGTGACAGCGCTAACCACAACAAATTATGAGCCTCTAAATACATTTGCAAAACTGAACATTGATTTTGAGCATAAATAAATGAATCCACATAAATAATGACATTCATCTACTACCCAACAAATGGCCCTGACTGTATGCTGCTGTGCCAAATGTGGCACAATGTGGCAGAGTATAAAACTACATTATATCTACTCTTGTAACACATCCTTGGTAGCAGTTTAATGTGCTAGTACTTTACTTGTTTTATATTTGGAACACTCATAAATAAATACCAAATAAGACTAAAACATTTCTGTATATGTGTTCAAACTACCATTTATTAAATGTTATATGTTTAAACATGCTGAATCTTAAACTTAAAGTAGTGTTAGTGCATTTTTGACATCTTGGAGAAGTTCACTTTACAATATTTAAAATAACATTTATAGTATCTGTTATCCATGAGAATTAGGAAGTAATTTGATTTTACTTAATTTACTAATGTCAGGTTTATCCAATAAAAACAATCCAGTTAAACTCCATGCAGGTATAAGCACATAGCATAACCTTATAGTTAAACATATATCAGTATACAATCGTAACTGTAGCTTTCACTTCAGAGGATTCATGTGCACGATCCTGTGTTCCTTCCATATCCGTAATGATGATTCCATAATGTCGGGTATTACTAAGTAATGATTGAGCCCTCATTTGAAAACCTATATAAAGAGCAGGTGTGGCATGTCCTTTATAATAATAATTAGAGTCCCTTACCTCTTTTGTTTGCTCTCGGTAGGCTCTGCTCTGATCTGAGAAAACCCTGAGAGCGAAGCTTGTCAGCCGCTGCCAGCTTTAAAACTGCTTCCCTGAGGTCCTCCACCTGAAAATAAGAAAAACATGATGACTGCACATGCAGATTGTAAGATATGTTTTACACTCGTGTGTCGATCACATAATCCCAGTTAAAGCCTGTTCGTATTGGCCTCTAGAGTAACTTCTCCTTTAACCTTTTCCTTAAATTGTCCCTTTTTCTGTCACTTTGTTTTAAAAGGTGCTCTACTATTCTGTAGTATATAATGGTATAATGGACAAAATTAGTCTTACCATGTTTGCAAACTTATCTTGTTGTGCTGAATCTTTAGTCCCTAAAAAGACATAAATCAGAGGGTGAAAATCATAATATTGACCATATATGTCCCTTATTTGTCTGCAGAAGTCTGCATATTTGTAGTGTTTTTTGTTTTTTTTTACCTTTAGTCCAGGCGTCTCTCCCTCCATTCTGCTGCATCAGTAGAGGATACAGATTATTCACCTCTCTCTGCTCCGCCTCGGCCGTGTTGGGTCCATCCTCCACCTCTGAAACTAACTTCTGAATAAAATCTGTTGAGATGAAACACATTCCTCCTGTCATCCTGCCATTATGCAATTAATAGCCCTGCAGAAAGTTAAATTATTAATAATTTGAACAGAGTTTGGTTGAGTTGTCTCTGAAGTATGCAGGGTGAAAAATGCCTGGATAAATTTAAAGGTAAAATTTAGCAAAAGCATTCAAAACTTGTAATAAAAATAAAGAAATATGATCAAAAAATTAAGAATTTAAAAGGAGTCCTACCAGCCTGTGGCTCCAGGTTGGTATCAGGGTACAGAGGTAGAGCGTGTGTCCGCCTTGCAGAACAAATCACAGCTACGAGGTAAAACAGAGCTACGGAAAGCATGGTGCCTTTGTCTTTGGATGGCCGGATTTGCACTATACCTCTGCCGGGCAAAGAACTCCACTTATATACCCCGAGAGGTCATCCATCACAATCCGATCAATACATTATCATCACACACAGTCTGCTTCTTAATGGTCTTGACGCGATGGATCAGGCGTCATGGACACAATTTAGGGGAGCCTGTCAATTCAGCCGCAGCCTATCTGTGCTTGTTCAGAGACAACAAACAAATGTTGCCGAACAGCAGGGCCCTGATGGTTTTTTATGTCTGACACCATTTCGGTGTGATGGGCTGTTCAAACGTATCATCGCTCATGTCTGAGATCACAAAGCTGTCGAAGTGTGTCACAGCAGGTTTCTACGTCATTTTTTTGTTCAGTAATCGACATTTCTGAAGCCGTTAATTATGACTGTTTGAAAGGGCAGAGAGGTCATATTGTGGTAAATGTGGTTATGCCTGAGTTACAGGTACAGGCAGTTATATGCTTTGTACCTATGCCATGCTTTTTGTTGTTAGCGGATCATAATTGTAAGTGAACAAGCTGCTATGGTGTGTTATTTCTCTTTATATTTTGCAGAATTTTCTAATCGATTAAAGCATGAATTCATACGTGTGTATGCTTCCTTGTACATCGTTACCCTTTCATATAAGCTGCACTTTCCAAACTCAATCTTGGCACAGTCCTGGCACAGTGTAACACTGAAACAATTACACTGAAATACAAGAATTTAAATGTTTCTTTAACCCAAACCTTGTTTTGAACAGTGAAACAAATTGTTAACACCAAACTGTAGATAGAGGGTTCAACGACTCAATGAGGTTAAAGTGAAGCCCTCTTTTGTACACCAGTCAAACCTGTAATTAAATTAAATTAAATATTGAAGTAAATGCCCAATCAAATTAAGGTTTAGTAGCCTTAAATAATCTTCTGGGATTTTTTTTAAATGTATGTATCTTTGAGTCTTATCTTATTTTTTGCTACCTGTCTTGTTGCAAATAGAGCTGCTGAGATGCATGAACGATTTCAGACTCCATCTGAGTATTATCATCATCATTTTTTAAAACTTTAATTTGTCATGGTCTGAAGGTAACACTTTATTGTTTACCTTCTTCCTCATTCTACTGTAGACAGTTGCAATTGTTATAATTGTAATAGTCCAAATATTGTGCTTTATTAACCAGGATTAGAGCTGTAAAAGGCTTTAAAAGTGTTGATAGTATGCGTGAAAGTGTTAGTACGGTATGTAAAATAGGTTTATAACACACTGTGGCACAAGGCTAGTGAGAAAACAAGGACTACAAAGAATAAATCCTAAGTTTTAAAGATAAACAAGACTGAGACTCTACAGCCGCGGCAAGCTAAATGCTAACACATCTCAGTTTGGTGTTAGCATGCTAACATTTGCGAATTAGCGCTTAACGCGAGCTACAGATTAAGCTAATGGAAGGGTATGGTGGCATAACATATGAATTCAAGGTCTTACCAAAATTATTTCAAATGATCCTTTAGAAAAAATTACTGTATGTCTTTTATATCAAACCATCAAACTGATGTTGAATATTTTTTTCCAAAAGACGCAAATGTTATCCTCAAGGTGGCGCTAGAGTAAAAATCTTCAAAGGAGCTCACCAAAATCTTTTAGACACATTAGTTTGACATATTAGTGTCGGCAACAAACAGCAAGTGTCTTGCAAATATATAATGCACTGTACAGAGATGAAAGAGTTGGTTCAAGTAACTGATTAGTTTTAACCCATAGCCATAAAATGTAAAAAAGAGTAACTATTTTTGATAAACATTAATGATCAACACAAGTTCAGAGTTTTCGGCGGCTCGAGGAGGCTTTCAGTCAAGCTGAAAGGTCACTAATGCTCTTCAGATAAGTATATGTGGTATCAGGTGATTTATTGCGTTGTCTCCACGTCTCTGAAAATGCTCCAGAAAACAACAACATCTGATACATTTGGCTGCTGAACAGTCAATGAGGAGACATAAAAGCTCAGCAGAGGTTAATTTGGGGGTCAAGCTCTATCTTTGAAACTTTACATATTTTTTCTGATTTATTTTTTGCAATGCAGGAATCATTTAAAGCAGCATTAATTTAGTTATACACCAAAGCCATGTCACCTGGAAAGTTCAATCTCTAAACATTTCAAAAGTTTCATCCTATATGACAGGGTGTGGCCTACAGGCCATGTAGGCAAAAATGACATCCTTGTGTGTTTTACACATGTCACGAACCAAAGTTAAGGATGAGGTGTGTTTTAACTGACAAAATTGCTGCATGTGTAAAATAGGAAGAAGCAATTTGATGTTTTACCATTTGTTTTTTTTTAAGCTTAATTAAAGGAGATGTACATTTCATGTTTAATTGATAGCTGCAGTTCAAATATAATATAGAGCCATTTTTAAAATTGATACAATTTGTTATAAATTCTTTCAGTATGCATAAGAAGATAACATTATTTAAATTAAATTAAATTAGAATATTTCACAAATCCAAAATCTTTATCCAAGCAACAGTTTCAGAGGATCCAAATTATTAACAAAAAAAAAGGAATATGATTACCATAAATAAATATATAAAGATGTTATTTGTAATGATGTTTTATCATTGATGCTTTGTTATTATTGTATGTTTTGATAAAGACCAATGAGAGAAGGTATGACAATTCTAAAAAATTAAATAATCTTAGAACAGATGGTAAAATAATATACACAGTGTCACTGGAGAAACTCAATAATATTGTGTTAATATTACATGATAAAATAACCCTGCATGATCATGGGTTTTATACATTTATACTTGTCAATACTATTTATGCGTGTTAATACATAACTGTTAGTATTCGGATGGGACCTCTGCGGAGTCACGTGATCCCAGAAGGCGGAAGTTATATGTTAAACATCAGGGTGAACCATGCAGCTAACTAGCTAGTGTTTGATTAACAGTTCAGGCTGACGGTGGTATTCTCACCAAACAGGAACGGTGGGAACTGAAAGACAAGTTAAAACAGGAGCAGCGCCTGGCACGGTAGCATTACCCTCGGTACAGTAAATAATCTTGATTGTTTGTGTTGCTTACGAGAGTTAGTCGTGTAGTGTAACGTTAGGAAGCTAAGAAGCTATCAGTTATGCTAGCTAACAGTTGTCAGTTAAAGCGACTTCGCCTGAACTCCCTGCTTTGATGTCAAGAAGTTACTCAAAGCGGATGCTAGCAGTTGACAGTTGCTACTGTAACTACACGTCGATCTTAACAAACATTGCAACACACCGGTTTTCGTTGTGTTTAACCGAGACGCTCAAATCTTGAATGTTGTAGTATACTATGAAACTGCTTTATTTTTCATTTGTGCATATTACTACAAAGATTATGCTGAAAAGAGGCGTTTAGACATAGAAACCAAGAACTGCAACATTTCAGGATGACGCTTTAGTCATGATATGCCTGTAAAGACAATGAGATGATCCGTATGACAATGTTTGACTACATAGGAGATGAATGGTTTTAAGTAACATGGGCACCGACTTAATATATCCATATTATTGATAGATCGGTGATTTATTTTTTTAGATCAACATAATAAACGTGTCGGAAAACGTTAAGTAATTTTAATAGATACCCTACAAAATGAAAAGTTAAAGCAATATTTACGTTAAAGCTGTAACAATTGTTATAAGCATTAATTATATTGACGTGACATTTTCTGGTTCCAGCTCCTCATGTGTAAACATTTAGTAAATGGTAAATGGACTGTACTTGTATAGCGCTTTTTTAGTCTTGCAAAGCTGCTTTTACTCTACATGTCACATTCACCTATTGACACACACATTCACACACTGATGGGAAAGGCCTTAGTGCCAATCTCCAATCAGATATATGCCTATTCATACCTGATGGCTATGCCACCGGGAGTAATTTGGGGTTCAGGACACTTTGACATGTTACTGTAGCAGTCAGGGATCGAACCACCAACTTTCCGATTGAGAGACGACTGACTCTACCACTTGGCTACCATATTAAAATTTTAAAACAACTTTTTAATGAATCAAACTTAAACCAGACCCTCCAAAAAATATGCAGATCATCTGAATCTGAAACCTTCACTGTGTTAAATTGTTATGGGCATTTCTCCTATAATTTATAGATCAAACGATGATAATATATAAGTAATCAGCAGACTAACTGGTCATGACTACAATAGTAAGTTCACTTCTGACATCCTGTGATGTATAGAGGACAATACTGAGTACTTACAGACTTGGCACTTTGGCACAAAGTGACGTAACAGAGAGGAATTCAGAAACTGCAGAACCGGTTATAAATACGAGGCGTTCTTGTTCTAGATTATACATGCATGAAGTTGATTTGTAGGTCTGATGTGATGCTTTTGAAGTCTTTTATATTATCCTGTGATGAATAAATCTATTAAGTAAGTTCCTCATGCGCTAAAAGGAAAAGATGAGCTTAAAAAGTCTGCTTTCAGATATGATGCTCCCTGTTTGATAACTAATATGCAACTTGTATTAAAGCTTGATGCTGTCCTCCCTATGTAATTAAAATTTAGAGTCATCAAGTGAATGACTATAATATTAGTAACACTACTTATTAGGCCAAATTATATGACACTAAACTTATGTAACTGAAAAATCAGATGTAATGGAAAGTGTATGTAACAGTTGTCAGTTACTCAAATTATGCTATCAGCTCTAAGTAGGTTTATACCGAGTAGTATCCTTTAATGGCTGTATAAATTAATTTGCTCTCTCTTGTCCAGTGTTTGCTGCCAAAATGTTGTCTGAAGGCAGCTCTTTCATGAAGGGCATGATCATGGGAGGCGTCTTCTGCTTGGTGCTGTCACTCCTGGGTAGTTTCAGCCCCAGCATGGAGTCCGGGACAGAGGACCACCACCATCATCATGTCAAGGCAGCGAGTAAAGATGAGCTGACACGGCTCTCTGACAGTCGGGTGCAGGAGTTAAACAATCAAGTCCGGGTCTCTTGCATCATCATGGTCCAGCCCAAGATCATTGTTTACTGGGCAACAGCTGTCGACACCTGGAGCAAACACTGTGATAAGGCTGTGTTTTATACCTCTGAGAACTCAAAGGCACTCGAAGCTGTAGACCTGAATGAGAAAGACGACTGGGCGAGGTTACGGAAAGCTCTGAAGCATGCTTTTGAGAACGCTGGAGACCTACGCTGGTTCTTTGTGGCACAACCCACCACGTTTGCCATCATTGAGAATCTCAAATACCTCGTTCTCACAAAGGATCCCACCGAGCCCTTCTACCTGGGCAATGCCATGAAGTCAGGGGAGCTCGAGTATGTTGCTTATGAAAGTGGCATTGTTCTGAGCTATGAAGCGCTGAAAAGGTTGGTCAATGTCTTTCAGGATGAAGACAAATGTCCAGAGAGAGGGCGCGCCCTGTGGAAGCTGAGCGAGGACAAGCAGCTGGCTGTGTGTCTCAAATATACGGGAGTCTTCGCAGAGAACGGAGAAGATGCACACGGAAAGGGCCTGTTTAACAGCAAGAGCGTCGATACTATGATAACAAATAGCATGAAGGACAATCCCAGTAATGTTGTGGAAGGCTGCTGCTCCGACATGGCAGTCACATTCAATGGGATGTCTCCAAATCAAATGCAGGTCATGATGTTTGGAGTTTACAGACTTCGTCCTTATGGCCATGATTTTCATGACTCCTTAGTTTTCCACCCTCCTGAAGGCTCAGATAACGATTAGAGACTAATTTCTTCAAGCTGGACCTGGCATTTTAAAGTTTTTGCTTCTATGATGGCAAACTTAACTTTGGGGAGATGGATTTCTTATGCTGTTTGTAGAACTGGATCCTGGGTGGGCAAACACTTTTATGTATATTTGTACCTTTTTTGCACTTGGCACAATCAGCACCCCATTCCTTTGTGGTGGAGGTAAAGAGAGTTGATGGGTGTGCCATTCGTATGAATGAAGATAGGAAATATATCTAACTTGTGACATGAGGTTTGATGATCTGGAAGTTTTGGTTATTGTATAATTGTTATGTATCTTAAATGTTTGTCTTTTTGTGGTCTTAAAGCTGCATTGGAGTTAGTAGCTAATACTCTTTTCTGAAAAAGAATCGAATACGTTTCTGAAATTATTTAAATGTTCAACATGTTTGGACCTCTTAAACACATTATGAACATATTTTTTATCTTTGAAAATACGGAAGTTTATTTCTCGCCCTGTTATGTTTTGTCATTTCCTCGTATGATGAATCAGCTAAACGGAAAATAATATAATTAATGTTGACTTATGGGTAAAGAATACTTTTGTCACATGTTAAAAAAGACCAAAAAAAAGAGATTTTTCAGTGGAAGTGTTGATTTTAAAAACACATGGGTGTTGGACTGATCAGATGACTCGTTTAGAAAATTACTTTTGCATAATAAATAAATAAAATGAATTTCTGATTTAACTTAATGTGGTTTTGTGTTCTTGAATGTACACTCACCGCCCACTTCATTTGGTACACCTGTACAATCTAATGCAGTTCAGCACTGCCATGGATTCTGCTTTTATGTAGTTTAGTTTTTGTTGACCTTTGTTTCATTGAGAGTCTGAAATGTGTAAATTAATTTATGTTTATTACTGAGGCCGTAGTTAAAGGTGGTGTTGTACTGAACTAAACTATACTGAGATGTCTCTAATTTTTGTCCTCCCTATTTACATACATGAGAGGGCCAGAGTATTCGAAACACCTCTGAATATAAAATGCAGCTCAGTACAGCCCCACCAACAACTATGTTAGATTTAGATTTTTCAGGTGTACCTAATGAAGTGGCCGGTGAGTATATGTAAGTTGGGAATAATGCAGAAGAGGGCTAATAGCTTTCCAGGTGTGATTGTTGTACTTTGTTAGAAACACTGAATTTTTATTATAAATTTACTTTTAGTTTTATATAGAACTCTAAAAGTTTTTACTGCAACTGTGGCCAACACCTGTGACCACTAAATTGTTGTATCTGAACGTGTATACATTTTGTAGATTGCTTCTGCATGGCAAGTGTTATAAACACAGTGGCTTTAAAGATGCCCTAGTACTATTTTAATATGTACTTAGATTAAAGAAAGTTATTGACACTAAATATGATGGACTGACACCATATTGATACCGACACTGTTATTGATATGAGTGCAGTGGTGTGCAAATACTGTATTAGCAACACATCTACATTAGTAAATACAGTTTAAAAGGCCCACAAACTATCTGAATTTCCATAAAGACAAATCAATCATACCTTTAGGATTTTGTGAGAGGCTGTTCTATCAGGTGGCATTTTAAGCTAGATTTACCAAATATACTGATAATTTAAGTAGATTTGAAATGACAGCAAGCACATTTTATAGCTTTAGTCGCTAAACAAAGAAGAATAACAGGTTTAACTGTTTAAATCACTCCATCCTGCCGCTCCTTTGTTTTTTTGTAAATATGCTCTCGTCACTGTGACTGAACTGGCTACATTATTACTCCTTAGGCCTAATTTATACTACAGCTTCCTAAAGCCATAAATAAGGCATTAATATGGGCATCTTGAGATCTAGGATCCTATGAAAAATACCAACTAAGATAATCGTTTAAAGCAAGATCTTTCTTTTTATTTGTGCATAATGGCAATTGATTCAAAGCCTCCAGCAGGTTACACAGTCCGTGGGTGTAAACAGTTGACTGGCAGCTCAGGCCTTGCCGTCAAGAGCTCCACCTTTTCCAGGTAGGTGCAGCGTGAGGGTTGGGGGGTGGGGCGTTGCAGGTGTTGATGTCATCATTTATACGTCTTCATGTGCCACAGTCCATCATTCAGATAGTGAACATTCTCAATACCGATCCCCTTGTTGACTTTTTCTCTGTTTGCACAAGACAGATTACGATCAGGCATCATGAGAGCAGGAATAGAGAATTTTCTTTTTGCTTCTGTAAGATGTAGATAAAAGAAATATCTTACATGCTTTCTGCTGACATCTTCATCACACCAACACAAAGTGCATGTTGTTTTCCCTCCGCCATAATGGCCTGCATTCTTTTGTTAAAGACAAACTCAAAAGGCAGAGGATATAAAAGGTGAAAGGAAGGTTGTAAAACATTATAACTCTATGGCGCAGGACAGTTTAACTACATGTTATGGCCAAACAGGTATATAAAAGGATACAACTACTGTGTCCGCTCCAGCTGGGTACAGCTTTGCACCTGGTGATGTTAGGCCAGGACACATGATGTTTGCTCCACTTAGGACAAATTTAATGGCCCCTTTGTCGACTTGCTGGTGAGGAAGAATGAAAGGATCTATAAAAAGAAAAATGGGAGTTTCATGTCAGCATGAGGACATTCAAGCTCAACCATCAAGCAGTTTGCATTAGAAGATCTTACATTTATGCAACAGTCTGAGGGTTGGGTAAAATGGTCCTTCTCTCTGTCTGAAGAAGAGCAGTTCTCCATTCACTGTCAAGATTTCAATGTGTTCATGGCTGTGGGAAGCAAGAGTATTAGAAATATAAAAACTGTAGAAGGAAATCTATAACACTTAAAACACACTGCATGTGAGAGACATGAAGAAGCCATACCATCTCACTATTTTGACAGGGTCCTTTTTTGGCATTATGTGGTTGAGCCATGACTCGATGTCAGGAAACTGTTCCAACAGCTGATTTTTGATGCCTTTGATCACTGAAGTCTTCAGCTGGATACAGTTAGACACATTTTCTTTCTCATCAAATCTGAAATAGAAAGCAGAAAATGCCTTTTGTGTAACTTCATTTTGTATAAAACAGAACAAGTTGAGTGTCATGGCCATCTTTTTGTAAAAAACATTTGTTTAAAACGTTTAACTTTTTATTGTTCTAATTTTGCCTGGTCTTTCAATTTATATACCATATGCCTTAACATTTTACAAATACACAGTAGTTATTCCACAATTGAGTATACCGATTCAAATATTAAACATGACATAAACAACATATGGTACCAACAGTATGCAGACATATTGGGATGACAGTTATAAGAACTTTTCGGACAAGATTCGATTAATCCAATGTAATTACAATTTTAAAAGTAAAGATATGCTTAGCTAATATCAGATGCGCCTAGACACAATATGATTTTGGATTTAAGACTGTATTGTCTTCTTCAAAAACGTAGATGAATTATCTTCGGATACACAGCAAACTGACAAATTGAAATATATTATTAAGTGATCGGGCAGAGGCCATTATCTAATACACCAAAGAATGTCGCAGAATATCTCAACTCATGTCTGCTCATCAGTTAGCTTTAGCCTCTTAGCTGTGTCAAGCTAACGGTACAACCGGAAAACAATCAGCAACGTACTTTTTAAACATCCTCGTTGGTTTCACAATCCACGTTCCTCAATTGTGACAAAACTTATCCGCACTTAGCACGCAAGATTGGCTATTGTAAACAGGAAAATAACAAGATACAATTCATCTATCAAGTAATGCTAAAGCAATTCCACGCCTGTTCCGCGGTGCAGGGCCAGCGGTATGAGGGTTTGCGGCAATTTACGACGATTGTTGGCATTACACGGCAGGTCGGGCCGAATTCGATCGTAAAAGGCGCCTATACGGCTTCCATACTCTCTTGTCACCTAGGTAACTTCTGGAACTGAAGTATTTTAGCCCCACACATGAAACCCACAGTCAGTTGTATATTAAAAATAATAGTTTGTGCTAAAATGAGCTGTTTCAGCGCGCTTGTCTGTTCTTATTAGTCTTCTTATTTTTAAACATTTGATTGTACATAAAGTATTGCTGTTATATTTTAATTCAAAATAAACATGAATAATGTGGGTCTTCCTGTACACTTAGCGCTACTGTATATTTATCTAGCACAGCCGTCTGAAAACCAGTTCTTGTCCATAATCTAACAATACATATCTACCATTATTTTTTATTTTTTTACATTTAAACATTATATCCTATTCCTTGCTTTACTTTAACTTTCAGAATCAGTTTTATTGACCAAGTATGTGGGCAAATCTGAATCTGACTCCGTTTTTCTTAACTCTCAAAGTACAGACACACAAATTGACATACTAAACTTAAAAACATGGACAGGTTAGACAAGATAACACATAAACAGAACAACACTGACAGACAGGAGACAATAGACAATAGTGCAATGGTGCAGACATACATTTAGTTAAGAATCAGGTTGTCATACATCAGGTTGTTTCTTGTGTGATATTCATTTCATACACATTTTTGAACATTATTGGAGGGCAATTTCATGGCCAATGACTGCTTTACTCTTTTACTTTTGTGAATATTAAAAATTTAGGATTTCAATTTGAGGATGAAAAAACAATTTGTTGTTTGTTGTTTTTAATTATCCCAATTAGAGTCAGCTATGTGCACTCATTCATTTATTCATTCGTTATTTGTAATTCCATGACCATACAAAAAGACGTCGAACCCTATGTGTGTCCGTGACGTTAGCATGGCGCCATCTTGTGGCCACCACAGCGACAACGCTTTCGTCTGTGTTACAAAAAACACGCTTGAGCAAAAAGTACTTTTGTACAAAGTACTTCCGGTGGGGTCACCGACTAGCTTTTATGAGCGAATATTCTCCGGTGTTAACTAGCGGATGTTCTACTGTCAGGAGAGCTTAATTTTACCGTAGCTACATTTCTCCTGTAAATAACAATCTTTAACGGCCGCTTCACTTAACCGCTCTTATTAAACGACTGTACAACGCGGTTAGACAAGCGAGGCAAAAAGAGGAAGCAATAGCCAACCATCTTTCTTCTTCTGCCAGCAATAACAAGAAAGAGAGCAGGCTGTATTGAAGTGGAGCTGTGTACTTTGCAATTTATTGTCTGTTTTATACTGGAGAAAGGACTCTCCGTGTTGAGAAAGATAAAAGCTCTCGGACTCTGAGCTCATCTCCCGGCGAGACTGGAAGTTTAGGAACAGAAGACTGGCTGTTAAGAATTAGTATTCCCGTTTTTTCATGTTTCCAACAGGTTTATCTTCCCCTAATCCCCCACCACCGCCAACCCAGGAGGCTAGACCAGCGGCTACTGATGTCAAAAACGAAAGCGGTAACATCACATCTCCGAAGAAGAGGAAAATAAACGGCTCAGAGAGGGAAGACACCAGTGACACGATCTCCTCTTCGCCTCCCAAGACCCTGAATTCCTCCTCTTCTTCCTCCTCCTCCTCCTGCTCTCCCACTCCGCTGCACATTCAGAAGAAGTTGAGGTTTGAGGATTCAGTGGATTTCATTGGACTGGATGTGAAGATGGCTGAGGAGGCTGCCGCCGCTTCGTGCTCCAATAACAAAAGCAAAGCCGTGTTCCTGTCCGGTGGCGTGGGACACCATGCGAACGGACTGACGAAGACCGCAGGCTCCGGCACCTTCTCCAACAGTAAACCCGGTGCAGCCAAGAAACTAGTCATCAAGAACTTCAAAGGTAGCAGATCATGTAATTTCAAGCGCCAAAACATTCACTGACAGTAGAATACAACTTAAAGTCAACAGCTGACAAGTCCTCAGGCGCTGTGACATGGTTCCTACTGGACTATGAATTCCAAAATAGTAATATAAGACTAACTAGATCTCATCTGTCATAGTCTTTCCCCTCCAAAAGGCTGCATTACTACTCTTAGTAAATGCTTAAATGTTATACACTTAAAACCCATAAATGCTTCTGATGGTTTGTTCATCACAGTGGCACTAATTAGAACTAAGACATGTAGAAAATGTAGTATATAGTCAATACTGGAATGGGTTTTAGTTAAGTTAAAAGACATTTAAGCATAAATATCTTTAATATTATTATTTATCATGTTCATCAAAAGTCATATTGTGTAAATTTAAGGGCAAAATCCTGTATCATATCACGATATAGGATTTTTCATACCTTGATAACGATATATATCACGCTATAAAAGAAGAAGAAAAAGAATCTTCATTATCAAAACATTGACGGTAATTTTCACAAAAATCGATCAATTTTCTGCTTAAAAAAGGGCTAAAATTGTGATCACAAATTCATACCGCCCAATGTGACATCTTCAATTTGCTTCTTTCGTCCAAGAAACAGCCCACAACTCTTAGACTCTTTATTTATTTTCATAAATGAAAAGGAAAAGTAAGAAGCTGTAACCAGCAAATGTTTGACAGTCGTGCTTGATTATCTATTTAGCGATTATCAAAATGTATTTTCTTTTGATTCACTAATCATTGCCGTTCTGTTGTAATCCCTAACATGTAACTCAGGTCACCGCTTTCATTCATAATTTTATATAGCAATGTGTAGAATGTACTGAGAGCCTTTTAACCTTGTTTTGTTGATTGTTTGTATCAGTTTTATCGCTATTACTATTCAACTAAAAGAATACATATAAAGCAAAACAACCTGCAGTTAACTGAAGAATCTATTTCTTTATTCTCATAATACAGTAATCAAAATCTCATGTGATATCATGTCTAATAACACCGTTCTACAGCCATATATTTGATGTGTTTTGGTATACATGACCTAGCTTAACTTTAAATAGCAACCAAAACATCACTTTTAAAATAGCCCTGGTGACACAGCATAATGGTCTGGTGAGAGCCACTGTGAGATACTCAAGGCCTGCGACAGTTTACAGTCTTATCAGTCTTAACAGTTTGTTTTTGTGTTTCACAGAAAAGCCCAAATTGCCGGAGAACTACACACAGGAGACGTGGCAGAAGCTGAAGGAGGCGGTGGAGGCCATTCAGAACAGCACTTCAATTAAGTACAATCTAGAGGAGCTCTACCAGGTATCTTTACTACACACCTGCCGACCTCTCAGAGGAAGCTATTCATGACAGTTATAGATACTTTTTGACACTTTGTTTGTGTCCCCTCAGGCTGTGGAGAACCTGTGCTCACATAAGATATCTGCCAAGCTCTACAAACAGCTGAGGGCCGTGTGTGAAGACCACATCAAGGCACAGATTGATCAGTTCAGAGAATATCCTTTACACTTATCTCCATTGGATTTTACTAGTTAATTTTTGTTTACAGCATAGTGCTGGTGATGCAGCCTGTGTTTCCCTTAACCCTGTTCATACGGATGCCCTGGACAGCGTGCTTTTCCTAAAGAAAATTGACAAATGCTGGCAAGATCACTGCAGACAAATGGTAGGTATTATACTTTTACATGTTAAGATGACAACCTCACCTTCCATGCAAGTTGTTCTTGATATAACCTTCATGTTAAAAGGGGTATTCCATTGATTTTGTGTTGCACATCCTTATTGTTAGGAGACATGTTGAAAAATGTTGTGACTTAAATTCCCTCGTATGGTTCAAGCATCCTAGCTCAGCAGCTTCATTCCTGTCGTCGTAAATAGATGGTTTCCCAAACATCAGCGTCTTGGGTTTTGACGTGCTGATTTGTAGTGCAATGCAAGGTGGGATTGTTTGGTAACATCCCAGCAAAAGATACTTGTTGATCAGCACAGTGACTAAACAAAAAAACATGGTATAAAAGTGTGGAGAACAGACGGGCAGAACTGACATGCAATACATTCCACAGTGGCCAGGTCCTAGCCAGGTGCTGTCACTTTCAGAAAAACTTCCTGGCATATTTTCCTCCCTAAACCAACAGTGCCCGTTTGTGAACATGTGCAATTTTCCTCTGAACTATGGGCAAGCAGAAAAGTCTGCAGAAATGCAGACTCGCATAAAGGATTCACTTTGGAGTTTAAAAGTCCAAATTGGAGCCCTTTGTAGTTAAAATTTGACAATGGGACAGCCCTGAGCCCTGACAAACTTGACAGGAACACACCTCAAAGTCTGTAAGAGTGGGGATTGGAATTGGAACATCGACATTCCCATACTGGATGGAAAGAAAGACGTTCTGGTATCACACTGTCAAGCGTCTTGCCTGTACACATTTTTGCCAAGGCTCCTCCACCAGTGTTCCACCACCACAAAAAAATAAACTTAACATTTTAAACAAAAAAGTTCTCTCTGTGAAATTTGGGATTGTAGTTTCCTATCAGCATGTCACCCTTGGGTCCAACAAAGGGTGGCGGAGATATTTCTTTAATGTGTTCATATCTTTTAAATTCCTAACCTCGATCTGTAAAGGCCTCACAGGCCCTATTTCTTTATTTTAGAAAGCTCCTTTAAAGACATAAAACAACTGTGTTTATAGACAGTTAAGTGTTTGTGGTGATAGGTAAACTACTCTTCATGTGTAAAATCAGTGGGGTGCCCCTTTAATTTGAATCAAAGACAAATAGGCTTTAAGAAGTACGTGTTATTTGGTGCTTTTTCTAACTGTGATTTTTTGTCTTTACTCCACAGATCATGATTAGGAGTATATTTTTGTTTTTGGATCGCACCTATGTTTTACAAAATTCAATGCTGCCATCAATCTGGTGAGTGATGAAAGCTGTTCTCTAACATTATGAAGCTGGTTTCTGTTAAAAACTATGTGTTGAACGAGCTGCTCTGGTCTGCAGGGACATGGGTCTGGAGCTCTTCAGGTTCTACATCATCAGCGATCTGAAGGTCCAGAGTAAAACCATCGACGGGATTCTGCTGCTCATCGAGAGGGAGCGAAACGGAGAGGCGATAGACCGCAGTCTGCTGAGGAGCCTGCTGAGCATGCTCTCTGACCTGCAGGTAACTGACCATAGACAATTACACTATTATTTTGGTGTCAGCTGGTGTGAATCTGTGTTTGAAGTTCTACATCACCTGGATTTTACCTTTGTCCTCTACCACAAGAATATTGTTGCTTTGACAGCTGCATTTGTCTGAGATTATCAGCAGCACAGAGGTGTGATGATCTGTCTGTTTCCTGTTGACAAATGGCTGTAATGAAACTTGTGCTCTCTCCGGCTGTGACAGATTTATCAAGAATCCTTTGAGCAACGATTTTTGGAAGAAACTAATCGACTGTACGCCGCCGAGGGACAGAGGCTGATGCAGGAGAGAGAGGTGATTTATGTGACCCTTCTGCTCTGGGCTCGTTTTGTTATTTGTTGCTGTGTTTTTCTTGTTTCGGTGAATAACCGGCTCGATACAAACAATACAATTACACTGCACATATGTCCAGCGTGTAGCGTCATAGCAAAAGTATTCTTACATCTAAAACATGCCTCACAATGAAACAGATGGGACTCACTATTTCACGCAATGGAGCCATTCAAACAAGAAATGAATCATTAAAACACCCCACGCCCTCCATCTGTAGCTCCAGGTGATCAGAATGACGCACAGGCACAATAAGTGAAGGTTTCTTCTAACTTACAAGGAAACACTTTTGCTCAATTAAGACAACAAGTAAAGCAGGTGTGTTTACATGATGACACATTGGATTGAGACAGTCAGTATTCACAGTCTTTATTGTCTCACACCAGATATGTTCCTGTTGTCAAAACATTTGATTACAAACATTAAAGTAGTTGTTTCAGTTGTTACGGCAGTTTCTATTAAAGCAAACTTTACATATAGAAGTTAAACTTTACTTGTGTAGACTGTACTACCTGTAATATTCACAATATCAAGATTTATCTGTTCAAACAAATAGCCCATTAAAAGTCGATGATAAAAGTTTTTTTTATATCTGTTTATCAAATTCAGATTTAGAAATATTATCTTGAAGATTTCTGTTTCATTATCTTTCGCGGCAACTTCTGGCGATAATCGCTAATTGCAGGAGCACACTTCCTACATATCCAGAGGTCCACTGTTGGCTCCTTTTGTAACGGTTGTAACTCTCGCTGACGGTCGCTCTCCTTTGGTCCACTCGACTATTTGCCTTCATCTGAGCGTCGAATTTGTTTCTTTTTCTTTGGATTTTCTCTTATTTTTGAAGTTGTATCTGTAGTCATCGATCTTTTCTTTGTTTGTGCAGCCATAGTAGATTACTGTTTACTCGCATCATTTGCAGAGACCGAAAAGCAGCTGCTTAGCTCCGCCTACCCTCTCTGGCAGACCAACCACTGCTGGGTGACGGAAAACGCGTCACTAACGCTTGTGATTGTTTTCTGTGAAAGTCGCACCAGACACTCAGTGCGTAATACTGCAAATGCAAAGGCTTTCATCAGTGGGCCATAACAATAACAATACCAATAACTAACAATAACTTTATTGATAGCAGACATAGGCGCAATCATCATTGTGTTACCTCATTCAACGATAGATAGTGACTTAACAGACATTTAAAGATATGATCTCGAAGATTTTCATTTAAATAAATAAGACATTTGCAAGGCAATTTTCCTTGTTATTTACTATGCATTTAAACAAAGTGACATTACCTCCCAGGCAGTTGTCACTATCCCCTTATACACTGCCAGTTCAAGGCGGGATTATTACGCCTCTGTTCCGTTCCGTCTTCTATGTAAAGCGCACGAAGGTGGAATGGAGGGGGGATGTCGTCCTGCCTCTGAGCCGGCATCGGACGCAGTAACAGTGGTCTAACAGAGACGAAACGGCGTCATTGTAAACAGTGGAGCCAGCAGGGCGGAACAGCGGTGTGTGTGTACACTTCGCGCACGTTTTTCTTCTGCAACGCCGGAACGCTCTAAAAACACACTCTGGGGCGGCTTTACTCTGGAGTTGCTTGGTCCAGTGTAAAATAGCAAAGGCTGCATGACGGTTGAGCTTCGTTACGGCGCTGAGGCAGAACCGCAGTGTAAAAATGGCTACTGTAAAAGTTATCGGACCCTCTGATCCCTGTCTCTGTCAGTATTGCCAGTCTCGTTACATCTACCTGGAACAAATGAAGTCTATTACAACAGCCCTGCAATAAATCCTTACTTCACTGAGGATGCTTACTTCACTGGTTATGTTTTTTGGTACCTAAAAGAACTTTAGATTTCAATTGTTGATACATGTGAAGCACTTTGCCATTTACAAAAAAAAGAGACACTATTAAAAATGGGCTGTATCGGAGCAAAGCAGTCTCTTAATGTTGTTCAATGTTTTGGTTTTAGTAGTTAACATGACAATATGATTTGTATTTAAATATCCCGAACTGTCTCTCTTTTGTAGGTACCAGAGTATCTCCATCATGTCAACAAACGCTTGGAGGAGGAGGCAGACAGAGTCATCACATATCTAGACCAGAGCACACAGTGAGTGTTGCACTGAATTATTCTGTATGCAATTTAGCACTTCACAAAGATTCATTTATAACCTCAGCTCTTTTCCTCCTGTCTCAGAAAACCACTCATCGCTACTGTGGAGAAGCAGTTGCTGGGTGAACATCTCGCAGCTACTCTGCAGAAAGGTACAAAGCAGTTAATACTTTATATAAACTTAAAGGGCCAGTTCGCCGATTTAAAACCGCAATCCTATCATGCTATTATGGGGAGCTAATGCCATTATGGTAGAAAAAAATGCAATTTGGCTCTGTGCCTTTGGAGGACGCAATCCGCTTCTCCAATGGGCCCTGGAAAACCTCGGCCAGACTATGTGAAACATGTCATCTGGCGGAGGCCAGGGAGCTCGCTAAACACACTTCCTCAATCTAGGACGCCCGCATCCGAGGTCATGTCTCGTTCAAAACCGTCAGGTTTGAAATGTAGACTGCAGACCTGAAGATTTTTTAGATGATCTGCCGGTATATTCTCGCCTTATTTCGGATTCTGTTCCGCTCTGAACCATTGTCAGCAGCAATCAATGTCCTTGACTGGAAAACGTTAGTATTTCACTTCAGCCTCTCTCTCTGGGCCGTTCCTTTCAGAGGGAGGAGCGCAATGCACGCTGGGCGTTGTAGGAATGTAGAACAAGTGAAACCACAAGCTGTTTGTACAACTTTCTCCGCAGCTATGGCGCCAATTTCAAATAGTATTGCTTCTATCGATTACAGAGAACACCAGCTTTGACTGACAGTGGCTTTTTCCAGGGGCGAACTGCTCCTTTAAACATGAGGCGCATTAAAGCAGCAAGTGAATGTCTAACTATCCAGCCTGTCTGACCACATAATGCTTCTTGACAGTATAAAAGCAGCTGCTGTCTGACTTTTTGTTTGTTGTTGTAATCCTCCAGGGCTGACTCACCTGCTGGATGAGAACAGAATTCAGGATCTGTCTCTTCTCTATCAGCTCTTCAGTCGAGTGCGAGGTGGCGTTCAGGTGCTCCTGCAGCACTGGATAGAGTACATAAAGGTATGACGACATCAACAGTGATTAAAGCCTGAAGATAATGCGTGATCAAGGTTTTGTGTTTGCTTATTGTGTTGGTAACTGTTTTCCACTGTCATCCAGGCTTTTGGAAGCACAATTGTAATCAATCCAGAAAAAGATAAAACAATGGTGCAAGAGTTGCTTGACTTCAAAGACAAGGTGGATCACATCATCGACATCTGCTTCATGAAGAACGAGAAGTTTGTTAACGCCATGAAGGAGGCTTTTGAAACATTCATCAACAAACGGCCAAATAAACCTGCAGAACTCATAGGTTAGTGGCCTTCTTAAACTGCTGTCAATGTAAATGGGCATAAAGTCTTCATGAAATAACTTGGACTTTAAATGTTCTTTTGTTTATAGCAAAACATGTAGATTCAAAGCTACGGGCAGGAAACAAAGAGGCAACAGATGAAGAGCTGGAGAAGATGCTGGATAAGATCATGATTATCTTTAGATTCATCTATGGTAATATTTACTTTCACTTGTTTCAGCTTTACAATTTGTTTCTCTGTGTAGTTTTTTAATACAAAAATGTCATTGTAGGAAAAGATGTTTTTGAGGCCTTTTACAAGAAAGATCTGGCCAAGAGGTTGCTGGTTGGAAAAAGCGCCTCTGTGGATGCTGAAAAATCGATGTTGTCAAAGCTGAAACACGGTCAGTTTAATCACAAACACACTCAGTGTGAAACAAAGGGGAAACTTGACCCTGAACATATGTTGACTTGTGCCCCTTTTCTGGTGTTTCCTCAGAATGTGGAGCAGCGTTCACCAGCAAACTGGAGGGGATGTTCAAGGACATGGAGCTTTCTAAAGACATTATGGTGCAGTTCAAACAGGTGAGAAAAACAACAGTAGGTTCAGACATCAGTGTTGTTGTACTTTTCCTGCACTTCTTAGGAGAGTCAGATTATGTATAAGAGGCAGTTTTCAGACCTTCATCAAGTGTGTGAAAAATGCAGCCCCCTCAATCATTTAAATTAGGATGTTTCATCCAAAAAATTAAGATATCAAGGGTTACTTTTTGACTAAATCTGCCAATGCCAGCACAGATTTATGATTAATGACGGTGATTAATGATTGATGAAAAATGTACATAAATTCAGATATGACTGTAACTGTGTCCCAATCGAGGGGTTGCATCCTTCAAAGGCTGTATTTAAAGGCCGATTGAGTCACGGCGGCGTGTCGAAGGCTGTCCAAATTCGAAGGCTCCTTCGGATGCGACCGACAAATACGTCCTCCTTTTCCCGGGCCACGAAGGATCCATTGGGTGCATCCTTCATGGCCCAATGTATCCCAAGACTCATTGTGTGCCAATTTAAACGTGATGTCGGACTCTTAAACGTTGAATACTTTCTTAAATGTAAAAGTTTTTGGTTTAAACTCAATCAAATAGCTAGCGTTACCCTTGTTAAAATAAGAAAGGAGCCATGAAACTTTAATTTTTCCTTAAAATAATGGTTTAAGTTACGTGACATTAGTTATGTTAACTAGTTCGCCGGCTAGCTACCTGTTGCTAGGCGACTGCAGCGGCGTTTTGTGATGCCAGGGTACAGGCGGGAACAGCTGGTCCAGACCAGACTGTCTCATTTCAGTTCAGCCTTACAATTAATCTCAATCTTTGAGCTGTATCTAAGTGTATAAAAGTATCCCTAATCAGAATGAAAAGGCATATCCTATATGATATATGCTGTTTGCACTGTTATGAAAGAATTAAATCTAAGTCACAGATGAGCAAAAAATCTGATTTCTGCTAACTTAGTTTCTGTCTGAATGTAGACCAAGGTTAAATTCCTGGTCGACTCTTTTGTAACAGGAATAGTTTAAAAAACAAAACAACAAAACAATTGTCGTAATGAAAGATAAATAGTTACACCTTGATAAGTTTCCAGACTTCTAAAATTCCCCTAATATCATTATAAATTACTGTGAAATGTTTTTCAATCCAATAAGCTTTTAAATGTATGAATTTACTATTCAGACTGGACTTCAAGGATCATATTTCTTCAACTCAATGACACCAGATGTGCAGTTTTGATGTAAATAGCAACTAACCGATTCATTCTATTACATTTTATGCAGGATCTAGTGTCTGTGTCTCACATCACACGTGTCTCATTTGTCTCTTGTAGTATATGCAGTGCCAAAACATTCCTGGCAACATTGAGCTGACTGTGAACATCCTCACTATGGGTTACTGGCCGACATACGTCCCGATGGAGGTGCACCTGCCTCCTGAGGTGAGTGCTCAGCAAATATTCAAACTTTCTGAACATGCGTGATTTTACCTGCCATTCAATAAATACTGATTGTTGCTCTGTAATTGTTCTGTTATCGTTCTCCAGATGGTGCGACTGCAAGAGATATTCAAGACCTTCTACCTGGGCAAACACAGCGGCAGGAAGCTGCAGTGGCAGTCAACGCTCGGCCATTGTGTCTTAAAAGCTGGATTTAATGAGGTAGATTCCTTGTTTTTAATAATGATAACTATGTGAAATAAAGCTTAATCTTAATGGTTTTCTTTGATTTCTTGTACAAAAGGGCAAGAAGGAGCTGCATGTGTCACTTTTTCAAACACTTGTGCTACTGATGTTTAACGAAGGAGAGGAGTTCACTCTGGAGGAGATCAAACTGGCGACAGGAATAGGTCTGTACGATCACATCAAAGTTTGGTTGGCAGCACTTTGAATTCATCGTATTTGTTCTGCAGCACCACTGATCTTAAACACTGTTTGTGCATCTGTTGATTTACAGAGGACAGCGAACTGCGCCGGACTCTGCAGTCGCTAGCATGCGGAAAAGCACGGGTGCTCACTAAAATCCCCAAAAGCAAAGATGTGGAGGACGGAGACAAGTTTTCCTGCAATGACGACTTCAAACACAAGCTCTTCAGGATCAAAATCAACCAGATCCAGATGAAAGAAACGGTACAAGCTTTATCTTGTAGTAGTTTCCTCACTTCAAGCCCTTCAAGGTGATGCTGAATGATTTTAACTGACTGTTCTCTCTCAGGTGGAGGAGCAAGCGAGTACCACAGAAAGAGTCTTTCAGGATCGTCAGTATCAGATTGATGCTGCTATTGTGCGGATCATGAAGATGAGGAAGACTCTGAGCCATAATCTTTTGATGTCTGAAGTGTACAACCAGCTCAAGTTCCCTGTCAAGGTGATTTGCACAACACTGAATTCCTCGAATAACAAAACATGTTACAGTGATTTATAACGGGCAAGAATGTTCCTCATTTAATCTTCCAAGTTGTATATTTACATTTGTTTTAGCAGATTAAGTTTTTATATGGTTTGCATGTCATACTGAGATCTTTTCTGATATGACCTTAAAATCTTTATATTATTCCAACCCTAATCCGAGCAAATTTAGAGACAGTTTCATATGTTGTCCACCAACAGAACAAAATGTTACCTGTAAAACGTCCCAAAAATTAAATATTGTGGTCACAAAGTAATCCGTTTAGAATAGGTGTTAGAGTATTACACAGTTATAATGACAGTTACAGTGGCCCCTTTTAAACGAATGAAAAAAGATAGGAATTATTCTTGGCTGAAAATCTAATTTAGCAAAATATTAAGTCAGAGTACAGTAGCATTTTAAAAAAATATATGATACTTATAGAGCAGAGATAAATACTGTAGATTAACAGATATTCATGGTATGATAACCGTCACTTTTCATATCTTGCTATACCATGATACACTATACGGCTGCAGCCCTAGCTCAGGCTCGTCTTATGAATTTCTATACTTCTATTTCTTGTCACTTATCAGCCTACAAATGCATCAATATTAGCAAAAACCTATTATCTTACAATATCCAGTTTTAATTGAAAATCCTGATGTTTCAAAAGTGCAAATCAAGGTTTGTTTAAGGGTTGTGTCAGAATCAGAACGTATACAATTGACTCCGGTTTAACTTTGCTTTCTATGTACAAGCATTAAACATTAAATATTAAACTGAAAACTACAAGCCACTAATATGTACATGCTACGAGAGGCTGTTTTCTGTTATTTTGTTTGTAAGTTTTTGTTTGTAAGTTTTAAGACCAGACTACACTAGCTTGTACAAGAAGGACGTTTGTGTAGTAAGTTACCCTGAGGAGATGGCATGGCTTACATGAATCAGCTTTTCACTGTAATTGCGTCAGACTTGGAAGCATAAAAATAACCAGAAATGCAGGCATGCGCCCCATGTGCTAACCTTTGCTTCTCCTCTTCCCTCTCAGCCTGCTGACTTGAAGAAGAGGATAGAGTCTCTTATTGACAGGGACTATATGGAACGTGACAAGGAGAACCCAAACCAGTACAACTATGTGGCTTAGAGAAAGAGAAAGGGACAGAGGAAAAGAGACACAGATGGTCCAGTCAGGCTGAAGTGATCGGTCTCTAAATCTTTTGCTCCAGTGGACGTTAACCATTATCATCTCCAACCCAGCGACCGACAAGTGAATGGATACTGCTCCACAGAATTTTGTCAGGGGTCTTGTGATCCTGTGGACTGCATGCCCATTTAAAAGAGAATATTGTCCATATTTCTCAGCACCTCTGAGAGAGTTGGGCTGCTGCGGACAGACGAAGAAGACACACAGATGTTGTTGCTTTTTTTTTTTTTTTTTTAATGGAGAGGAAAAATATTTATTTTCAAACTTAGGTTCTTCTTTGTCCATATTTTGACTCAATATGCTCTTTGTTATCAAGTCACTTTTTTTCTTTCTTTTTTTTCCACACAGTATCCCAAGCAAATGCTGGCACTCTTAACAAAGCTCTAAATGTACTACACATTTGAGAGAAAACAGATCAAAAAATATTAAACTGATGCTTGTGTCTTCAGTCAGTGTCAAATGTTGGACTATTGGACTAACATTGATAGTAGGGAAATTGACAATTTGGGGAATATCTGTGTCGAATGTGTGATCCTGCAGCAAGTTTTACAATTTTTAAGGCTGTGTAGCCATCTGATAAAACTGTTATCATGAACACGTGAAGCGTTCAAACAGTTTGTGCCAAAAAAAGGAGCACTTCTTTTGTTAGAGGGTATATTCAAGCTGCTAAAACAGTTTATTTGTACAAGTATATGCATTTAAATTTCTCATTTGTTCTGTTATTGTATGTTTTTGTACATACTTCACAAAAGTGACATTTTAAATGGTCTCATCTGACAGTCAACTGCTTTTTAGGTTTTTTTGTTAACCCTTAGAAAGTATACTAAAAGCACAACAACTTCAGAGCCAATTTCTCCATCTTTCTCCATCTGGTGTCATAACACATATATACACTATACATTTTTTGTATGTCTCCCTGTGGGGCTTGCGGCCTTACTGAGAAGTGGGGGGAAATGTGAGTGGATTGCCTCAACACGAGTAAAAATATGATTGAGTAGACATGCCCTTGTTTGTATGAGTCTGTTAGATTTATTGCTTCAGATTAAAATAACTTTCAGTCGGGTTTTCTTTTATTTATCCTTGATTCCCTAACACGATCTTATTTAAAGCTCCTGTGAGGAACTTTTGGTTTGTGTTGATTTTGGCGCCACCTGTGGACAAAGCCGTACTTCTTATCTCTTTGCTGATTTTGTCCTGTACACGCTTAAGTAGTGTTTTAAACAAAAAAGGTCATCCTGCTTTCGTTAACCGTCATATGTATCACTCACTTCAAATCTTTGCCCTGGAAAATGTAAACAAATGCGTACAGTTAATCACTTCGACTGACGCCTACCTCCCCACCAGCAGTTTCAGGCATGAAAAATAACTATATAGAAATAATCAATCTTGTCACTGACTTAGTCTGGCTTGCTTTTGTGGGTCATATAGATATATCAGCATTAGTTCCAGTCTGTTTCATAACCAGTGAAAAACTCATAAACACATGCATTACTAAGCATTCATTGTCTGATGCTGGTAAATATTCACATTCTGGTAAACCTTTAAAATGAATGTAGTACAAAAATTAACTATATAAAAGGAGGAGAAAGATTTAAAGCTCGATTTTGAGTCCACACCTCTTTCTGGGTTGACACACTGGTCACTGTCATATGACTTCCATTTCCTGGTACAGTCGGCGGCTGCAAAGCTACACCTCAAACACCGCTGGCTGAGCGTTCCTGTCGGGTTATTTTTCTCTCCGGTGGCTGACACCCCTAACTGCTCGGCCATCATGTACCGATATGCTGCATTTGTTTTATTGCTCGCATCTGGAATCGGTATGTACTTTTACCTTTTTTGGTATTTAAATCCGTTGAAAAACTGTGAGATAAATATTGCTACCCTTTACTGCGAAGTGACGCGGGTAAACTTCTTGGACACCCCGGGCCCGGAGCTGTTGGGCACAGGCTAAATGCAGCTCTGGAAAACGGATTTTAAAAATGTCTTGTTGTTGTAAACGATCTTTAATTTTTAAAAATAAATGCTCTTTGGGTAAATTATCCTAACAGGCTTTAAAACGAAGCCGTCATCAGCTGTTGGAGCAGCATAGCTAGTCGTGATGTTTTGAAACTAGCTTGCTTGCTAATTGTTACCTACGTCAACAACATTAGACTGAATCGCTTAGCTCTAAAATATAAATATTCAACACAGCTGCTACATAGAGTTTCATGTCAGTGTATAAAAAAACGAACTATGCCTTGACTGCAATGAACTGCGAAGCTGACTTTAAAATTATGCTACCGCTCTGTAATGCGTTGGCCAGGTAGCATTAGCTAACTTAGTCGTTAGCATACGGGTTAGCTTAGCCGTTAGCATACGGGTTGGATAACACTTGTATTGACGCTAAAGTGTGGCTTGAGGATAAACCCGCAGACTGTCGATGTAATGTCTGCTGCTGAATAACATGAGTGACTCACACCAAGGTTAAATTAGGTAAAGTGATGCCCGAAACCGGGAAACTTCTAACATATAATCATTGTGTCCACTGGCTCTTATAGTTAGCATTAGCTACGTTAGGCAGTTTACTGTAAGCTAGCACGTGACTGCATATCACATAAGGACGCTCGTCCTTATGTGATATAGCTAGCGTTCAGTGGCGAACCCAGCTGACATAATATGTATATGCCTCCATAACATTGGACGTTAAAAGGCAAAAGATCTTTCTAAACAATATTATTATTATTTTTTGTTATTATTACTTGTATTTTAAGAGATGACATAACAAAAAAGACAATATTGACGCTACTGATAACAATAAGAAGAAAAAAAGATGGCTAAAAATAATAAATAGAGAAGAACAACTAGTAGGTTTTTGTTTGTTTTAAATAATATTACTTTCAATTTCAGCTGAGAGTTTTTAATTTGGGGCAACCTTAGTAATCAATTACTCTGTTAATACTAGCCAATGCTACACAATGTTAAGCAGTGCTGACATGTATTGGTGTTACACAACATTATGTGACCCATTAGGTTCCATGACCTTATCAGGTATTTCAGCTATGTTTGAATTACAAATATTTTTAACATACAATCTCACATACTGTGTTTGAATAGGCGTCACCACAGTTAGTTCCAACAAAATGATAACTGTGATTTCAATTAACCGAAATCAGTGCAAGAGAGAGACTTTACAATAAGTACTGACCCAGTTTTTTCAGTTGGGTTGAAGCTAAGTTTACGTCTAAAACTTGGTACTGTATTTTATAGCATGTTCACAAACCAACATGTGTGTTTGAGTTCAGGTCAGGTGCTTTATACATGTATGTGACGTTGGGATTGTGGTGAAGCTGTTGTTGATAAGCTGATGACTGTGCATATTTATAAAACCATAGAGTAATTGTGAACGGACCTTGGCCCTTAGTCTGTTCAAGTGAATACAATTTCTGAAAGCCAGTAAAAGGTACACTTCATTGTTGCAAGTATGACAGAAAATATTGTATTAAGAGTGTATTGATATCAACTTAGTGTCATGTAGTTCTTGCGTACACAAGAAATTGCTCAGAAATCCGATGATGTGACAGTAAAACTTTAAACTCAGTCTTTAAGTATATGAATGGGGGATATCATATCATTGTTTTACAACCTGAAAATGGCTTTTACAGATTGAATTAGGTTCCTGAAATCAAGGTCTTGTGTCGTCTTATTTTAGCACATGGAAATGATGGTCATCCATTTACACTGACTTGTTGGCTTTTGAAAGAAAGTAACCTATTTACCTGAAAATTTAGTGACATTTCTTTCCTTTTCAGCTGTCCAGCTGTCACATGGCGTTGAGGTGCGGGTCACAGACAGCGAAGACAAGTTATGCATATATGCCAATGTAATGGTGAACTTCTCAGTCTCATATGAAGTGTCTGGCAATAAGGTGAGTGACGTGATCTTTGTCACACTAACCATCAGTTATTCTACTTAACAGCTGGTCTAAGTACAACATCTGATAGTCTACTGTTTGTCATTTTTATTACATCACTTTACACAGTATCGTTATGTAATTTGAATAAAGCAATGTAGCTCTGCTCTTATCAGTCCAGCTCAACAGCGTGACTGTCATACTGCTCTTGTGGGAGCACATGTCATCAAGTGAAGGGGAAATGAGGGGAGTCACTATAAGCAGTTATATTTTTGCTATTCAGCTTTTCAGTCAATGAGTTTTCCTGGTACATTTCCTGCTATTGTCTTTTCACAAGTGTGTTGTTGTGCTAGAGAGAAGAGTTCACAGAAATGTTAAACTCGTATTAAATATCCTTCTAGCTTGAATGTATTTGTCATTGTAGCGGTCTACCTGACCCTATCTTAATAATGTTCATGTTGTATACAGGGGAAATGTTTTAAGTAATAAAAAAGTGTTTTTAAAGAGTTAGTTGTTTATTTGAAGTTGTTTTTTTGCCAGAAGAAATCAGAAGATCAATTAAAGTACTAAAATACATTGTCTATTACTTGTTCAGTGGTAGATGCTTTGTTTAAAATAAATTATACCCTTTTAGGATGTCCTTAAGGTCTGTTAAGTTTGCTTTGAAACACTTTATCAATAAGACCACTCTCTGCTCTCTTTAAGACTGAAACAGCTGAGATTGAACTCCCAAGTAAAGTCACAACAAATGGAAGTGACTGCAGTTCTACAAGTTCTATGTTGAAGATTAATTTTGGAGAAGGACACTCCTGGAGTGTGAACTTCACCATCAATGGATCAAACTATGAGGCAGACTCCATCACCTTTGCCTACAACCTCGGCGACAAATCCCTCTTCCCCAATGCTACGTCAAATGGTAACTTGTTCCCCTGATAGTTAAAACATATATACACATACACTCATTCATGATAGGCTTTTGTGCTGATGCTCATGTGCTTTTTTTCATTTCTTCTAGACACCATCCCTGTTATCGTGACGCCGGAAATTTCAGGTGTGGTCAAGGACACCTGCTACTCATGCAAGAGTAGCGACACCATTGAATCGAAAATGGTCAATCAGACTCTGTGGAACGTGCTCATACAGGCTTTTGTCAGCAACAACAGCAAGAGTGAGAACAGTAAGTACAGCTGCAGCGTCACATCTCATCGTGACTGTTTTATTTCTCTCCTGTCTTTACTGACGGACAATTCTCTCCCCTTTTCTCCTCACACAGTTACCTCTTGTGCTGCTGATGTACCCGTAACCCCCGCTCCCCCCACCACTCATGCCCCCACCGCCGCTCCTACCACAAAGACAACCCCTGCCCCTGTTCCTACAACCACCCCGACCCCCACTCTCCCCCCACCCAGTGTTGGGAATTACAGCGTCAAACGGGATGAAAACAGCACGGCCTGTCTGTTGGCCGAATTTGGCCTGCGGATCGGTGTGAAGCAGGGAGAGGTATATTCACCAACACTGAATTAATCTTGTTAAGCTCCTTGTTTTCTAGATAATGCACAAATAAAGCCCCCGCTGATTGGATTCTCTTCTCTTCCCCCTGTTATAGAAATATCAGGAGATGAACTTTGACCCTAATGGGACCTCAGTCACTGGAAAATGTGGAGACAACAGCAGCGATCTGGTGGTGACGTCAAACACAATGACCATCATGCTCACTTTCACCAATGTAGGTCCTCAACAATATGTTGTTATATGCATTTTATTAACCTGCCTGACATGTTCTAAGTGTTTAAAGGATCCATGAAAGTCTGTAAGATTAAGATAAGCAATAGTACTCTATTAAAAATGCAATTTCCCAATTATAGATTACAGTGGTTCCCAACCTTTTTGGTCGGCTTCACCCCTGCAGCTGTGTCAGATAGGTTGCAAGACAAACACGTCCTTGGATCTAAAGCTAACACTAGGTTTTTGTGTTTTGAAGTTATACAAACAAAATATGAATTTGCAAAAGTAGGACTTAAATCTATTACTTTTAGCTATCTATTTAAACATTTCTTTCCCCTGCCACCTTTCACTGCACTCTTAAAGGAGCGTTGTGTAGGATTTAGTGACATCTAGTGGTGAGGTTGCAGATTGCACTCAACTGATAACCACTCTCCTCACCCTCCTATTCCAAGCATGTTAGAGAATCTATGGTGGCCAGGAAAAATGCAAAGGCACTCTCTAGAGCCAGTGTTTGATTTGTTCTTTCTGGCAGCAGAAACATGGTGATCATTCTTAAACACAGTTATTGTTATTTTCAGCTGAAGAGTATACTCTAATGAATACATACTTAGAAATATTTAATCCCATTTCTGCCAGTTGATCTCGTAAAATGTTAGACATAAAAGCAAATGTCACTTGTCCCTGGAAAAACATCTAGAAATGTTGCATCCCAGGCGTCCTCATGCTGAGTCAGTGTGTTACTAAACTTGTATTTTCTGTCTGACAGGACACAAAGAAATTCCGCCTGCACGCTCTGAACATCACCGGAAAGACGAGCTCTGGTAAAAACCATAATCACATCTACTAAAATAGACTGGGCGCCATGTAAAGAAGCGAGGTAATGTTTAATTTTTTCTTCATATTTGTGTGTTTCTTTTCAAGGCGCTGTGTTTTCTGAGGCCAACACCAACCTGAGTCTGTGGGAGGCGGCTGTCGGTGCCTCCTACATGTGTAACAAAGAGCAGAACTACACCATCACAGGCGCGCTCACGCTCTTCACCTTCAACCTTCGAGTGCAGCCCTTTGGAGTCAAGAAGGGCGTTTTCAGTACAGGTAGGTTATTCTTTAATGCCTCTTAAAACAGACTCTACTGAACAGGTCCTAACCAAACTGTGTCATAAGCTGAGTTACAGTCTGAGGAATTGTTCCGGCTGATGACCCCGACGGTTTGATGAGAAATATAATTTGAAGCAACCAAATTGATTGTTTTGTTAACATGTACCAGTTCTAGGGCTGGGCAGTGTGAAAATTGGTAAAGACAGTTTACCATTTTATATGCTCAAAACAAGTTTTTTTTAATTAGTTTTTAGTGTACAAAAAAAGTGAAATACGTTTTACATATTTTATTTAGGTTTTGCTCTGTTGATAATCAGTATTAGACAATCTCTTGCATGTTTAATCAGAGATGTCCAAGCCATGACTTTCGTAGAGAATTGACAAAATATGAATAAACACAATACTAAGAATTAAAAACAATTTTCAAGCACATAAAATGGATACTAGGAAGGATTGACTACATGTTTTTACATGTTGATTCGTCAGATTCACCTGACGCTTGATTACCATCACATGTGCCTTTAACTACTTTTTTTTACAGTGATGAGTAGCAATGATGTGATATTTTATGTGCTGAATAAGATGCCAAACTGCCACCGCCCAGCCTTAGCTTCAACTAGTGCTGTTTTACTTAAAATAAAATCATAAAGAAAGGAAAATATTTGATAACATTAACTTAAAATTTGAATTTTTTGGTTTTACATCCCTTAAAAATGAAGAAACGTCTGCTCTACCTGACACTTCAAACAAATCCAACCTATCTTCTGCAGAATCGCTTAATTTGTATAAAGTTAATCTACTCTTCATGCAATTGATGTTCATTCAAAATGCTCACAATGATGTGTGACAGCTTCAAAGTTGAGACAATTCAGCGTTGTATTTTGGCACAGTTTGAGAGCTCAAATGATCTGACGTGACCTGCTGCTCCACTTCAGTGTTGTTAATCAGAAAAAATCACTGTTCCACCTGTTGACTGACTCTCTCTTTATCTGCAGCCCATGAATGTTCATTGGATGACACCAGCATCTTAATCCCAGTCATTGTTGCCGCTGCTCTGGGCGGCTTGATTCTCATTGTAGTGATCGCTTACGTGATTGGTCGAAGAAAGACTTATGTTGGATATCAGACCCTTTAAATCCAGTTTGTAATCCTGAAATATCAAAGGGGTTTCCAAGCCTGGTCCTTGGGTTTCATGTGCAATTGATTAATTGGCAAATTAACTAAATAATTCACAAGTTGAACTAAAGAAAACACACGATGCTGTTTTATGGAAAACAAGATGTTACCAGCTGTTGGTATTCAAACTATTGGTCATTATGAGACAAGAAAAGCACAGAGTATTTTTGAATTTCAGGGTCTTCAATGATACTTCAATAAGAAGAGTAAAATCCTTGTTAACATGGGGGGTTTGGTGTTTTTCTCAAGGACCAAACTTGTCTACCCTGATGTGTGTGTTTCTTTACTTTTGTTTAATGGATGTCTTGTCCTTTTTTTAGTTGTGATTTTTGTTAATGAGCAAGTGCAAGATCCACACAAACCTATTGTTTTAATTCAAGAAATAACAATCGCATCAAAGACTTTAAATGTAGAGCTTAATAATTGCATTAATTTGACACATTTTTATCCCAAAATGTTGTTTCTGCAGGATGCTGCACTTGCTCTGCAGACATTCCCCTTTTTGTCATTATTTAATTTGAGTGTTTTACTTTATGGTTTGACTTTTCATCCACATAAATATTCACTTTAAGACATATAATAATTTGCCCTTTAATTCCCTCACAAATCAAAGGAAGATTGTTAAGCAGCTTTCTTATTTTGATCCCAGAAATGCATTAACCTGGATGAAGGTCAGCTTCACTTAGAAAATTGTAAAGGAAATATGCTCATGTTTGCCCCTGTAGAGCAGGAGAACCATGGGAATAATTGTCATGATTATGTGGCTTCAATCATATTAAGAATGTGAAATCAAAGTGTTTGTGGTTTTTGCATTAAGAGACCTTTTTCATGGAGCATGTTTTCATTTCAAGCACTTAAAAGTCCAGGTGGAAGTAAAGACATAAAAGACGACATTTCAGATTTAAGGCTCTGACAAACCTACATGGAATGAGGCCTGATTACACCTGTGCCTTTTCTGCTGCACCATGTCAAAATGCCTTCTGTTTAAAAGGTCTCTTACGTTTGCACATGCTCCAGTCAGAGAATATATCAGAAAAATAAGGTCAATGTTTTGTTTTCTCACAGAATATGTTTTGGCATTACATTTAGAAAAGGGAGAAATTTGGTGTGTAGGTATTCACTTTCAGCACAGACGACCCTGAAAGAGGATACATGCATACAAATGCACTATGGCGCTCTTTAGATTTTTGCATTATGTCAATACTGTTGTTACATTATATAACCTGTGTAAAGGCGTACGCTTGCTGCAGATGGATCAGGGGATGGAAAAACTCCTGGAAACTTTATTTCAAATGTTCAAGTATTTCTCTAAAGAAATGACGGAACAAGAAACGATTAAAATTTTAAGTTTAGAAAAAAATTATGTTTGCTAAATATGTAGCTACAGCCAGGAGGCAGTTAGCTGAGCTTAGCACAAAGACCAGGAACAGGGGGAAACATGTCTGCCTGGTAGTTTCAGCTAAGTAGTTTAAGCTAAGCTGACAGTCATTTGACCTTATGGGTCTAGTTTGATTAGTTTAGTTCAACAGTGCTGGCTCACATATGTCTTGAGATTTTGATGAAGAAATTGCCAAATCCAGTGAAGTATTTAATGTAATCTCACGTGAAATGGACACAACTGTCCAAATATTATTGGCAAATAGTGGGTTTTTTATCTAGAACCCTGTCGCTGATATAAAGTAAATAATGATACCAGGAATGCCTCCAATAGCGAGGAACACCAGTTCCAATATCATGATGAGAAAAAAGTTACACTTCTCTACGCCTTTTATTATAGATATTTTTTAGCGCACTGGAAGACAAAAATGGTATCTGAACATCTCCAAACTCAAAGTAAGAAGCTGAAATTAGTTTTTTAGGAGCTTTTATGTCGGGGGAATCGGTGCAGGTTGCTTTAATGCTGTGTTCAGGACGGAGGCAGGCCCGGAACGTGTCTAAGTTAGAAGGCCCGTGCGACACGTGGTAGAGGATGTTTATTGTTGCCTTATTCTAGCACAGTGCTGCGTACTGTTAGCCTTGTTTCAACTCTTCAGGACTGGAGCAATGCAGGCAGGAAACTATGCTGAATATGAGAGTGCTTTGCTTTTTAAGCTGCTTTCCTAGGACGTTGTACGTGTGTACGAATAATCGCTGTACATCAATTATGAGCTTTGATTTTTTTCTTGTGATTTTTGCTGCTTTCAGTATTTCAGCTTTGTACAAACTCAGTTGCCTTAATTATGAAGACGGTTTTGCAGCACCCGTTTAAATGTCTAATGTCGTGAGGTTAACTTCACCTGCTTCACCGCAGGTTCCTCATCATCACACCTGTGCCTTCCTCTATAACTCTGATTCAAGAACTCACTAATACTGTTTAGTTTGGTATGATTCGGCTCATTATTTAATTTGCCGTCACTAGTTGAGAACATTGCACATTCAAGTTCAGCAAAGGGAATTTGTGCTGCAAGACCGTCTCGTGAAAGATCATTTAACGTGTGTTTTGTGGCTACAAATGATTTCATCTCCATGCTCTCATGCTGTTAGCTGATATATTGGATTTCATATTGTGTGTCAGACTGAAGTGGAGCTTTTTAGTATTTTAAGACTCATGGAAATAAAATGCGTTGCTGCCCTGGACACCTGAGTATTTTTGTTCCATTGTTAAAACCATGATGCTGTTTATGCTTTACATACTTGGGTGCTTCTTCCTTCCTTTCAGGCGTTCATTCATAACTATGACTTCATTTTAATGCTTCTGTTCAGCCTGTTAAGACATTCACCTCTCTGCTCTCTTCATTCTCGTCTAGCTGTGGAATGCCAGACTGATGCAGACAACTTCCTTGTTCCCATAGCTGTCGGAGTTGCCCTGCTTGTTCTCATTGTTATCGTTCTGATGGCCTATTTCATCGGGAGAAAGAGAAACATGGCCACCGGATACGAGTCTTTCTAAATTACCTTGCCTCGTGTAGATCTTTATGCTGAACAGCATAAGTGGGTTGGTGAACCGCTGCCTGTTTTTCTCGCTGCTTTTGTCTGATTGTGAAAAAATTACCAACTCATGTTGTACTGATCCTTCTATGTGGTGTTTCATGCTGTTGACTGACTGACTCTTGATATTTTGGGAAGTATGCTCACTGGTTGTTTTGTAAAGAGTTTAATGACAAGATAAATACTGCAGCCACTTAGCTTAGCGTAGCATAAAGACTTGAGATGGGGAAACCAGCTAGCCTGGCTCTGTCCTAAAGTAGCAAAAATCTGCCTACCAGCACCTTTAAAGCTCGCCGATTAACATGTTATAACTTCGTTTATATGCAAGATACCAGTAGTGAAATATATTTGGAGTGTTTGCAGTGAGTTGGAACCTCAACTGGTTCCCTTTGTTTCTATGAAAATAACTTAATGGGTGAATACGGCAGAAGAAAGCACCTAACCCGGCGTGTTTCCCTGGGCCTTGGTAAGAGACCAGGAAGCTGCTCTCTGCCTTGAAAAAGTGCGACCCAAAAAACACTGTTTCTTTTACTCTTTGAATTTTGTCCACAACAAACAAACAAGATGTAACATTAAATAATTATAATTTAAGATATAAATTAAACAAGATATAAGATTAATTTGTGTTCTTAAGAGGTTCTATTTTGCAGATTTTGTTGACTTCTAGCTGCTCTCCCGTTTCCTGTCTTAATGCCAAGCTAAGCTAACCAGTGCTGTATTTTTTATTGGATTGACATAAAAAAAGAAGTGATGTTGATCTGCTGCCTATTTTAGACAGCATTTTGCATTATTCCCAGACTATCCTTTAACATTTTATGTGATCATTCCTTTTGAGTATTTAATGACCTTTCCTGTAATTTGATCCCCTTTTTTATAGGTTTGATCTCCTTTTCTTTCTGCTCGGCTGCTTTGTCTAATCCTTATTGCACTGTTTATATCCCTCTCTTTTTTCTCTGCTGACTAAACCACTAACTTGCTGTGTGTCTCCTTTCTGTCTCCTCTCTGTCTCCTTTCTGTCTGTCAGCTGAGGAATGCTTCCTGGACTCTGATTTGAGCTTTTTGGTGCCCATTGCGGTGGGTGTCGCGCTCAGCTTCCTAATCGTCCTTGTGCTTATCTCTTACCTGATTGGCCGGAGGAAGAGTCGCACTGGCTACCAGTCTGTATAATCCAACCCAGCTGCTTCTGCCTCTCGCATCCTTCTCAACCTTCCCAGCTCCTTTTAAAAACACCTACCAAATCTCTCCGCTGCCCGTCAGTGCATCCGAAAAAAAATCCCAAATTTCTGCTTTTTTCCGTCTCCCTTTAAAAATAACCGTTTTTCTCGTACACAGCTTAAAAATTGATCCCAGCAACAACCCCGATGATTTCCTTTTGTTTTGCTTTGATGCCAATGACTGAAACAAGTACCAAAACATTTATGATCAATATTGCATCGTTTGATTGTAGACTGCATGTTTTGAAACTTTAAATTTATGGCTGTGAGTAGCCGTCCACCTCCTCCCCAGAGAGCCCTCCCTCCTCCCGAACCCCAGAGAGGCTTTTCCCTCTCGCTTCCTGTGCTGTATAATAGTATCCGTGTAAATTACTCTCTTGTATAGAATGAATGGACATTGATTTTTGATGACGTGAATGTACGAGCAAGCTAATAGAGACACTGTTGTCATTCACACCCCAGTCCAGACTCCACTGTTTCTTTAATGTTTCTTTAACCATCACTTTACATAAACTAACATTTTAATGAAAGTGTTGCACAAAGAGTCAGTTAAGTGTAGCTCGATGAAAGGGACACTAATTTATCACGACACTTTACCAGCAATGGGACCAGTTTTTGTGTTTTATTGGAAATAAATGATGTTAGGTGTCTTCATTTCCTTAAATGTTCTCTTAAAAGATTTCAGTATTTTGTGAATTAATTATAATGTTGTTCCCTTACAAACACATGTTAATTTAGACGTTAAACACGAGGATATTTGGCCACCTAACCCAAACCTTCAGGGGTCAACAAGGTCGTTAATGTGATTTAACAACTACAGTTGGTTGGGAGTAAGGTCCCAACACTACCCTCCATATAACAGCACAGTAACATCAACAGCATGAGCAGTTCCAGTATGAATACTACGATCATCTTCATCTTTTCATGTATATAATCCTCAGTTCTGTACATTCGATCACTCCCCCCCTGACAGTTTCGTGCCTTTCTGTTGTGCACCTCTGAGTCGCTTGCTTGAAGCTTGTCTCCATCTGATGAAGAATGTGATACGATGAGCTTGTTTAACACAAGTGGGGAACAAATTAAATAAAGTTTCGTTCTTGTTTTGTATCACTGTCGTTCTTTTGAAGGTGTGTTTTTCCACTCTCGAGTTGCGGAACTGGAAGCGCGTGAGTCTCTCGTGACAAAAACTGAATACAAAGGTCAGCGGCTCGTAAACGACGCATTCCCGCTGCTGAGTGAACCGCTGCGATCGCTCAAACTGTCCGCTCGACTTTGGTCAACAAGGTACTTTTTATAACCTGGGATGGTTCACAGAGGTATGACTCTCACCCAATCTATTACTGGCGTTCACCCAGAGGTCACACTGCGTGGTGTATGATGCCTGACTCATTGCTGAGATGTAAACAGTTGATCACATGGGCTCTACTTCCAGGTTGTTTGAGGTCCCACAGGTCTCACCGTCTAAAATCTATCAAATATTTATCTTGAAATAGTTCAAATTTCCTCTGACATTATAATAACCCAACATGTAGAAAACCAAATTAGATGTATGTAGGGACAGTATTTTCCCCATGTGCGGTGCCTTACGCCCTGTGTCGAGAGTTTTGCGAGCCTTATGCACATCTTTTTGTCAGCCATCTTGTCACTAATTGTATATGCTATAGCAAATCCCAAACCTACAGGAAACCTCATTTTTACTTACAAGTGGATTACTTGTATATACTATAGAGATGTAATTCTATTGTTGGTGATCATCGGTCTTTAAAGATGCACTCAGAGTTTTGCTCTTTTAACTTTACTGATGGTCTGGCTACATCCACGACTCCCTCATCCCTGCAGATCTTCTTTTACCTTTTCAAATCATTGAAAAAATGCTTCGCACATCCCTTTCAAAACAGGTGCGTAGGAGAGGAACAGGTCATACAACAAAAAAAGTGTAAACTCCTGCACACTGTCTAACTTGCAGAAATGATATTAATTTGCAACCTTTCGTTTTGCATGATGAAGGTCTTGTACCGAAACGTTGCAAACAAATATAATTTCTGCAAGTTAGACTGTGCGGGAGTTTAAACTTTTTTTTGTTGTGTGACCTTTTTAAATTAACTATCACAACCCAATACTGGAAAAATATCTACCACTCAATACTGTTTAAAGCCTACACTTATGAGTCACTCTGTGCTCGAACACAGTGTTTATTATGGATGATCCATGACAAGCACCCCTCAGGTTCAGATCGGGCACTGATTTCCTCCTAATCACCCACCTTTAGGTGTCTCCATCATTGCCCACGTGGGCGTTTGGGTCCCCCAGCAGAACTTTAGAGTCCCCAGGCAGAGCCCTTTTTAGGACTCCACACAGGGACTTCATCTGTTCAAATATCTTCAATACCATATGACACTCCCATCATCATCATTACAGCTGTTGTTCATGTTTACTGTCAGGTGTTCAAAATTTCAGGAAAGGACTACCATCTACATCTACATCTATTTATTGCTGAGAAAATTAATTGCTTGTACAAGGACCTTTTCTGTTTGGCTCACTCCAGTCTGCACGCAGTTATCTGCACTCAGCCGCCCAAAAAAGGATAACCTTTCCTAATACATTTGTGCTTTATATACTCTGTGTGATGCATGTGATGCTAATTAGCCTTAGCAACTAAGCTTCAATCATTGGTGAAAACTGATGGAGGGAGCGACGGTTTAGACCTCCACTCCCTCGTCGTTGATGGAGGGACAAGTCCATGCCCCCAGCCACCCAATCAGCGGGGTCAACACCCTGTAAAAAAAGATCCTCCCTGCCCTCACGTACTCTGCCTCCCTCTCTTGGGGTGCTGCAGGGATGCGGCCTTATCTGTAACTTTCTGGGAGATACAGGAACTCCTTATATGGAGTTTATTTTTCAGTTCGCAGCCTTGAACTTATCTTGGTGATTCTCAGTGAGCAATTTCTCACACTCTAAACGGAGGCCTAAGAACCTTTATGAATATTTGTGCTCTTTAGTATGATCCACCTGAGTAACCTGGCTTAAACTCTCCTATGTATTAATCCATCGTAACACGGGACTAATGACAGGTCCCTTCATTCTGTAGGTTTTGTGGGCATAATTACAGATGTATAATATAATAATAACTGCTGACTATCAAGTTTTAGCAGGACAAATTTATATTATAATGTTTTAAGAGTTAAGTAACTAAGGTTGCGATAAACAACATTGTACTCATAATAATAGCATAGACGAGGAAAACCATTGTATTAAAAAATAAAAGTACTGCTGAGGTCTCTATATCATAAGTAAATACACCATTTGTGGAGGCCTACTGAGAATTACAGGTTAAATATGAGCTGACTGCTAAACTATATAATACAAAGTTAATGAGGATTACCAGTATATTGTGGAAGAAAAGTTACAGTCCAAACCAGAACATTGTATTTATTATACGAACTATAATAGGAATAAATACAACATTGAGACCGTGTTTAGTAGCACAGTTCAGGCAGGATTAGTACTATAACACAACAGTTATACTTTTTAAATGGTACAGAGCTTTCACAAACTACTTCACAGGACAGTATGTCTCTTTATTGATCAGTCATTTGTAGTATTTCATTTTGTTTTTACAAAAGAAGGCGAGAAGTGATGCTTTATCATAAATGTATAATTCTGCTCTAGTCAACAAAAATATAGTAATAGTGTATTTGCAGTCATTTATTGTCTTTTTTACTGTGCAAGTACAGCACAAGTCCTGCTCTCAGTGTTTGCATGATAGTTCTTTGACTTCTTACAATATACATGTTTGAAAAATATAATGCATAAAAACAAATTAGTACACTTCATCACATGGAAATATGCACACAAAACCATGATCTAACCTGATAAAACAATAGCTAATTGCCGTTTAATGTTTAAGTCATAATCGTATTTGCATAGCCAGAACTGCTAACTATTGGGCAGAGTGTCATTTAGTTTGATTAATCTCGCTAATCATTACAAAATATCAGGAATTTTAACTCTCTACGCACTCGTCCTGTGCTCAGCACTGTGTGTTGTGGGTGCAGGTGCCCGTAGCACGCTCAGGGTAACAAAGGTACGACAGAAACACGAGTAAATATCTACTTCTTGAGGAATTTGTTTCACAGCAGAAGACATGAATATTTAAGTAGAAGATAAGGAGGGGGGAATTACATGTTTCACGGGAAATAATGGTTCAACAAAACTTTTTTCTCATACATCAAACTGCCTCTTTGTCACGGACGCATCCTGCCGGCAGCGATATATTTGCCTCACGCTCCGACGTCCAAGGAAAAGGTCACGCTGCCCAGGTAGCGGTCAGTGGGTGAATCATTAATGATGCCCTTTCCGTTCAGTTTGCACTGTATTTGGAAGTGAGTGTCGTACTGCAGTCCTGCAAAACGCACAGCCACCACCGGTGAAGAGTAGTTCACCTGAGACACAAGAGTCAAAGACATACCAGGTGTTATTTCAGACTTCAAAGATCTATAAATCTACATATGGATGAATCTGTCACTCACATGTCTGAGCTTCCCGTAGTATGGGTAGTACTTCAGCTCAAAAATGCTTTTGGGAAAAAATTCGACTTCTCCCAAAGCTTCTGGAGGTCCTTTCTGAAAGAGGAAGAACTGTAGTGAGTCACACTTGCTTGCATTCCAATACATTTTTAGATGTATTGCTTTTGACTGAGATTAAAGACTGTTGGGATTACTTTACCTTAACTCCACAAGTCACATTTATTGGTTTGCCCTGGCCAGGTAAGTAACCAAGAATCTGTAAAAGTAAGAAAAAAGTTAGAAGTCAGATAGAATCTTGGTTGCATGCCAAGATTGTGCTGACTCATTTTTCTTTGTATATTTTTTGTTGTATGTAGACATGATTCACCTTATTTGCTGCCATATTTTTTTATAAATAATACAATGTACAGGTTTAATTTTAACTTCATTCTGTGCCCCTGCTGTTGTATGTCCCCTGTTTTGTCTCTTTAGTGATCTACTGCTTCACACGTTTACACTCGTCTTACCCGGTTCATTCGGAGGAGGACGCATGGCCTTCCCTGAGAATAGCCATAGTGGGGGTCCCGCAGCCCCGAACATTCCCCCAACCAGGACCTCTTAAACTGACACGCTTTCCGCTCTGAGCTCTCCTCCAGGTCGTCCTGCATGAAGTATCTGTCCTGTGTGCAGCGAATGTTCTTCCTGTCCTGAGCAGCGTCGTTATATGCTGAAAAAATGGAGAGAGAGAGAAGGAGGGAGAGAGAAAAAGAGAGAGCATAAATAAACCCTTGCTAAAGCAGTACCCTGCCAGACTCAGGCCTCTGATTAAGGAAGTTTAACAAAAGCTGGGCGTGAAAAAAAAAACACATTGAAAGGCTGCACTCTGCCCACAAAGAGGCTTCCCTTCCCAGCATGCCCTGCAGGAACCGAATGGAAAAAGGGGACAAAGGTGGTGAAGATGAGGATTAACTCGTTGCATGCCCACTTCAAACCCAACAACCTCATCAGAAACAGACTTACATCTTAGATAATCATCCATAGACCGGGCGTACTTCTTCCAGGATTTGCGATCAGAGGCGTTGAAGGCGATATCGTGGCCCTCTAGGTGCGGGGCCATCGTCATACCTGCCAGTGGAGACCCAGAGACAGTCAACTGTGCTGAGACTCAAGTACAAGCGACGGACAGAAGGATGGTGGAGGGTGCAGTGGAGTGGATTGAGTTTGGGGTTATATTTACCTGGTGGCATCACTCTATCATTGAAGGTGGGATGGTAGGGACTAATAGACCACATGAGGCAAAACAAACAGCCGCCAAACATGGCCGCCAGAAATATATATAGTGCAGCGTAGAAGAGAAGGATGAGGCCTGAAAGAGAAGAGGGAAATGTTGTTAGGGAGAACATCTGATGCTGTAATCGGCTTATGTAACATCTCTTTATAAAAACTGTCTCTGATCTGAGTGGGTAAAAACAATGAACCATAAAGACGCTCAGACTGTGTGGTCTGTCTGGACTCCAGCTACTGTCCTTGATCAGGACGCTCACTAATTTGTTCACTCATACAAAAGCATGTCTGGACGTGGGAATAACTGTGATTGTCCTGGTATAAAATCCACTGTACTGAGCTAATGTGAGAACCTCGTAACAAAGACGCAAAGGGAACTAAGATTGTGGTGCAATTTTCAATTGAACAGTCCATTAGCAACTAATCAAGCCAAACGTGCCCTAAATGAAATGGCTTTTGCTGTGCGGGCAATTTCACAGGGGACTAGCTACCGCCAGCCCTGCGTCCCCGGAGCCACAAAGGCCTTTCTGTTTGAGCTCAGTGAGAATTCTCCCAGCTGTCCTTTCACTTAGGAACACAGTGAACCTCCGGTTGCCATCGTAGTGAAGGTCTTTTGCAGCCATAGAGGCCCGGCCAGCTCCAAGGAGCCCCAATCACCCCACTCTGGTATTGTGTCCTCTGTTACACACTCGTCTCACAGGACACACAGCACAGACTTCAACTCAGGGCCTTTTTCTTCATCACACACACGGGGCCCCACTCCTCCTGCACAAGTGTGCGCACACTGGTTATGTAGCTGAAATCTCTGCCTGGGATCCAGCATCTCAGCTTATGCATGTACAGCACACTTTGCTGGGATATACTCCCTTTACACTCAGTTGGATCATGTTTGCCATTGTGTACCGTGAAGCAGAGGGTGGGGGCTCTGCAGCATCACGTAGCAGCTCCTTTGGAATACCAAGAGGCTGCTCCATCATCATTGACTCAACAAACTCGTCCGGGCTTTCGCTTCTGCCAAAAAAGGTTTGCCTGCACCAAAGCTCAGTTTGGCAGAGAGCTCTATGGATTAAAAAAAGGCAACTCTACGTGTTTTACTGCAACTGAGAGGCCATAAGCATGCTAAGTTCAGCGAGGAGGTCGCCAAAGGCTTTGGGAAAGAGGCTGTGGAGAGCATGGTAAGATGTAGAGGAATGTGATTCCTGGCCAATGCGAGGCCCAGAACAGCGTGCACCCGCTGGGGATGCGTCCCCAGGCAGTCTGTTTTTGTCGGGACATTCTGAATCGTCCATGCACCTATGTAAACATTGAGCATAAGGACACACACACACTTTGAGGAGACATTTCTCAGCCCTTAACTATCCCAGAGTGCATCTTTTAAAGACGTGTGCTTTAAAGCTTGTTTAAAATTATTCAACCGTAACAGACTTCATATTAGATGTGTTATTATTAAAAACATGCAGTTAAAATAAAGTTAGCAATCATCCAAACGTCCCTCCCCACATCCCAAACACAGAGAACCTATCTTTCTTCGTCAACTCACTCCAGCTCTTTCCAGAGCGACCCATGAATTCGTTGGTCTCTGCATTCCACAGGTACGTCTTCAGGTCGTCTATTTTCTGGTGGAGTGTCCTCTGTGGTAGCGGCCTGCGCTTCCACCTCTCAAAGTTCAGGTCTTCCTGCTCCAGAGGCTGGTGCTCGGCCAACTCCTCCTGCTCTTCCTCCAGCTCTTGGCCATGTTTGAGAATCACTTTGTGAGGCTGGTGGAAAGAAGAAGAAGAGAAAAAAAAGCCCTCACCACACATATTCTCAACTGCTCAGTTCTGCAGTCGGCCCTATTTTTTCTTTTCAAATCACTGCAGGAATAAAAATGGCATGCCTTCTGCTCCGAGTATGACCGATGCTACAAACTGCCAGAGAGTGCTCTGCATATTAATGACCATCGCACTGCTGGTCCTGTCCCCCTGTTTCTGCAAATTATAAACCCGCTGGTGACCTTTGTGGCACTCGTTGGGAGAGCTGACCTCCTCTGAGTGGACCCTCCTGCTTGGAGCAGCAGCTGCAGACAGCAGAGCTGGAGGGTCACTCTGACAGCCAGATGTTACTCACTGACTCTCAGCATCCTCAGGCCAGGACACACAGATCCCAGAGGAGCCGCAGGACACAAGTCATTCGTGAGAAACTGGCCTTTCAAAGAATCAATTAATTAATTTTTAATAGTTTTATGACTTTCAGTCTTTTGCCAATAAAACCACTAGATTATTGAGTTTAGATAAGAGTGCTCATTGGTTAAAAAAACTTGGATTGCTTGTGAAAATATGATCTTAATTTCTGCATTTGCTTCTGGGAATAAATTGAGTAAAAAAAGTAATATGTTTTTCTGTCTAATTTCAGCACTTACAAGACTTGGTGGATGATTTTTAAGGAGCGTCTCTTCAGCTCCTCCCTCTGTGGAACTGGGCTCCATCTTCTTCACAGAGAGAAAAGGTACTTGTTAAACCAATCACATCCAGCACCGTGCCATTGACACAAAAGAGACGCATCTTTACATCTGCAAACTTTGTCAAGTTCAGCAACTTTTTTACAAAAACTTTTCAAAACAAAGCTAAACTATCTGAATAAACACAAAAAACTATTATTGAATCAAATCCAATGAAAGTTCTGACCTACCTGAAGTTTTCTTTTCAATGCAAAACGCGGATTAATACGTCGAGAACCCTCTTGACCCCCAGAGCGACAAAAATAATGTTTGTCAAAAAGTTTTGGGGGGTTTCATTAGAAAGTTTTAGGCACGCGGGTGTGGAGAACCTCCTTCAACTAGGCGCGCATCATAGTGAATGAACGCTGGACGGAGGAAATCTGGGGGTGGGATGCAAAGTGCTTTTTTTTATTTGGTCCCAAAGACGTTTTGGCAGCGGCCTGGACCACAGCACTGCATTCTGTACACGCACACCATCAGCCATTGTCTGCTAAGCTGGGCTAAGACTGAAGCCTGAATACAATATTTATGGCTTAACCCAGCACAAGACACTGTTTCAATCGCTGCCTGGCTGCATACTGTACGTGCACAAAAGACCCTCCAACAATAAATTATTTTTCTCCTGTTGTCATTTAAATTCGTATAGATCTGGCGTATCTTTGGCATGAAACAGGTGCATCATCATTGTAATATCTGTCATTAGTTATTGTCCCTGCACATGCATGCATACTAATCCAGTTGCGGACTCTTCTTGCAGCGAACCAGAAGCTCACCTCCGCTGAAGATCAAGTAGTCCTCCTCATCCCTAACCCTATCTGCACTCCGGTCACGTAACGCTCGGTTAGTACCCCGTGTAAAAGTGGGAGAGGGGGGACTTCAGGGACTTTTTTTTTTTTTATCCCCCTCCTCTTCTTTTTACATGAAAAGAGAAATTGCGTCATGGAAAAAATCGGTTCTTTGAGATTTGCGCAGCAAAAACGTGCACGCGTTCCTCTGCATGTGTGTACGTGTGTGTTCAAGTGACTGTACTTCACAGCAAAGGCCAACGATTCTTCTAACCACATAAGAACATTTGCAGAAAAGCAAGTCATCAGAACATCTGCAGGGAGGGCCTGTCTGCATTAATTCCATGGGCCTGTACGTGCACATAAACTTAAACGTGAGCATTCCCTATAAAAGTGCCTATCTTGAATGTGAACTTAAAAGGCTACTTTTTCAATGCCTTGTCCTTCCACGAGGTTAGACATGCATTTGCACAGGGGATGTCCCTTGGCAGGTAAATCTGCAAGGGGGCACCAATGAGCTGCAGGGTCCATGTTGACCCCACGTTCATCCCTTACTTGGTGCATGTGCATTTTCTCTCTCTCTAAAGTGGATTAAAGCCTGACCACAAAAGGTGTGGTTATTTGATTTAGCACATTAAGTTAGGAGTATACAACATTCAGGCATAAAACTGACAAACACGAGCTCACGATATGGTTATTAAGTATATTTTGCAATAGAGCTGCATATTCCAAAACACATTTTTAAATGATTTTTCATAGACAAGAGTGGATAAAGATCAACACCACTCTGTTCCCTTAAAATGTTCCTGTCAAAATGATTTTTTTTTTAGGCAGGGTTTATGCTACTTGGGCAATATGATATCATATAGGCTAAGAGTGAAGCCCTAAAAATAAAGTGGGGATTAAGTGCAGCATAATTGCAGAACAAAGAACAACAAAATTTGCTTTAGGAACTTTGTTTTTGCAGTTGCTGTGCATTGCTTGTCTCTTTTTTCTTATTTTACTACTATCTATCACCTAAAGTAAAAAATAATCTAGCCTACCAAACAAACCGTATGGGGCCCTTTCTATTTATTTTTGTGTACGAAAGAGTTTATGTCTCAGCATCTTACGAAACGTCCACGAAGGCAGCATGAGTCACTCTGATGGTTAATTAATGTGCTCTCTGAATGTATGACAGGTCTTGAATGCAACGTTATGTTTCCGGCGCACGGTGGCGCTCGTTGCTCGGCCTTGAGTCCTCTTATTTTTTCTAAACAGGGGTGTCACCTGTCAGAAATGTTAAGAGACGTTAAAAAGATATTAAACATCAAAACCCGATTTTTAAAACTACCAGGTAGGTTGGTGTTGACCCCTCATTTCAGTGATAAGCCTTGTCAGTTGGTAACCATGGATACCAGAGAACAGTTAGTTAGGCCCTGATTTCTACTCTCAGTTAAGTTTTATTTATTTATTATTATCATCACTTTTATTTGATATAAATGCAATGTAGGACTCATTTGCTAGTTTTTTTATTTAATGGCAGCAACGTTGTCTCGGTGGTTGTACATATTTTTGATTATTTAATCGACAGGAACGACAATTATTGGTGTTCAGCATTTTATGTGTAAGTTAGAGTAAACTTTAACAGAATTGTATCGAACGGTTGGTTGAGCTTTCATGTAACGTTTACTTTCTTCAGTGAAAACTGATAATGTAGCAGCAAGTAACGCCCGAGAGTACTTTGCTTGTTTGAGTGTGTGTGACATGCGCACATACGACCAGCAGCAGCAGCGACCCACTGCCCAACACCGACACACCGTGAGGACTGAGACCGACCGACGTGTCCTCCGCCGCGGGGATGTAAATGAGACGGCTCGGGCTCAGCAGGACGGAGGACGGCAGTTGTCAGAGAATGCGACTACAAGCGAACGCACCGTCTGCGTTAGCTCACGATTGTACACAGTTAGCTCCCGAATATATACAGCACATTACTGAGTCGTGATTATTGCTTTTTAAATTGCAAGAGGATTGTACGGCGGACTGCGTTAAACATCTTCCAGCCAGCATGCCTCCTGCTCAGAGTCTTCAATCCAGCGGACTGACCCTCTCTGAAACAAGCATGGGTATGTGTGAGCAAGGTCAACGGTGCGTCTGCAGCAGGTTTTATCAATTAAATAATATATTGGTTAAACCAGAATGCGGGATTTTATTGAACACCGATAGCCTATTTAAATTCATACACCGCAAAATTAATATTTTGACAACATTATTGTGTCTGTTAGAAACAGTAACATCCGTTTTTCTGCTCACATAGGCAGACAAAAACACTCGTTGCATCACCAGATCGTGTTTTTTGTCTGGTCCAGGCCGCAGCGCGTCACTGCAGGTGCGGCGACGTTGAGTAACCCTAGCAGCCTGGGTGTTTGGCTCTGATGGGTAACTGCCTGACACAGATTTTGGCAGGATTCTTGGCTGCTGCCATGCCAGTTAAAGGGAAAATGTGGTCCATCTGTGTAATGGAAAATCAGTGAATATCTATATCAGCTTTAGGCTGAATATCTGCTGCACAAAACAGGCAATTGTTACCAGAAAGTAGTAGAGTGTTGATTGTGTCTACACTGTTTTGCTGTTGTGTGCCACCACTACTGAGATCATTCATGTTCTTTAAACTTTTAAATCCAGTAATGCAATGAAAAGGAATAGTGGTTACTCTTTAAAACACTTCTTATTTGTGGTGTAATCATAATGGAATGGTTATGTAACATATAACTCAATTACATGGAGTTATGGGAGTTACTTTTGTTGTGTTAATATGGCAATGTTTAACTGAAGTAATCGTACCTTCACATAAGTAGCATTAACTTTAAGGCAGGAACCTTGAATATACTTCCCTGGTCTCAGGTAGACATTTACACAATAAAAATAAGTTAAAAATCTCTTTCCTGCAGAAGTCCTGAAGAAGAATCATGTCATTTCATAAAACAAAATTGATAATATATAGTTGGCATTTTATAATATTTAATGTAATTGTATGATATGACCTCTTAGATTAAAACAGAAGAAATGAGTTATGGTGGAAAAATATGTTTTCACAAATACAAAACAGTGAAGTTTAATGTAATTTAGCTTTTTAGTGAAGGAAAATACAGATTTACAGTGAACACAATCCCAGAGGAAAGAAAGCAAAATTGTACATATATTTCTTTATTTTTAATCTGAGAGGCCGTGTCCTTCATTGTGCGGGCTCCATGGTGACACCATTTGAATGAAACCATACGCTTCCCCTCCTCAGCGCAGTGATGAGCTCTGATGTACTTCTTATTGATCTCCCGGTTGGAGCATCAGCATTCAGTCGCAGTGACGTCTGTCTGTGTCTCCACTGATTGATAAAAACAGAACACAGACGTGACTTGGATTATCTGTCTTTCTTTAATCTTTCTGAACAATGCAGACTGAATAAAATCAACCAGAAGCAGGCAGATCTTCCTATATCAGCGTTTGGTTCAGTAGGCTGACTGCTGGAAAAAAAAAAAAAGCATCAGAGAAAATGCTGAAGACTGCGTCTACAATTACTGGCAGGGCCCTCTGGTCTCTCTCTTTAATGAATATTGTTAGAGATGATTCTCACCCGGCAGCTCTTCTGTTTGAAGAGATGCCCTTTGGGAGGAGGCTCAGATAACTCTTGTTTTAAATGTGAGTGGTTTCAAAGACGTTCATTCTCTGAGGCTTTGAGTCTTTGAAGGTAAAACTCTGGCACTGAGCATTCTGTGTCTAGTTTATGGTTGTCTTTGTTGTGATTTACGCCTATTACATGTGTTTGTTTATCTTAATAGATACTAAGTATGTTCTGTTGAATGTTCTGCCTGTCCTGATGCACTATGGGCTCAACAAGGCAGGTTAAAAGCAGGGCACAAAGGATGCATACATGCATACATACAGTAAAGCACCTGTTAAGTTGTCTTAATGCACCTAATGCATGTTTCCTCTTTAAGGGAACTTAACACGGCACTTTAATGTGTTCTTTTAAAAAAAAAAAAGTTTTAAATTTTGAGGGAACACTTAAGGGTACTTTGTACATTTTTTCCCCAATTGCACCGACCCTAATGACCCCACCGAGTTCACTTGTGTCAAACAGCAAGACTTGAAGCTATGTTAGAATCATATGGTCAACAAGAAAGCCCTTTGCCGCCAGAACACCACTTACTAATACTTTGACTCATCAATAAAAAAAAGCCTCTAATGTAAATGTAGCAGCGGTCGACCGATATGGGCTTTTCAATCGCTGATGACGATGCCGATATTTAGAGGGCAGGGCGGCCGATGGCTGATACATGAGGCGAGTATCATGTTGTTGCTTATTTTTGCATTTGGTTAAAATACAACAATTTATTAATAATAACAAATGAGACACAAAATTGCCAAACGAATTGAATGAACATTTACTTAACACTGTTGTAATTTCTTGTCATTCTTATATGTGCAATAAGCTTCAAGTAAAAATGTCATCACTGGAATTGGCTGCTAATGGTTCAACCAAACAGACCCTTGGAGCATGTCAGGAAGTTTGTCACTTAACCAAACCATCTGTGATCAAAGAGAAGAAGAAAAAAACATCTTTAGGTTTATTTATTGAGACTTTCACACCAACAGGATGCCCCATCAGGACTGTGTGGGTGTGATTGGATCAGATTTGATTGACAGTGGCCTTGCAGCATAAACAAACAACCCCACAGCTATCATCAGACTTCAATGTAACATTAATGTTTTTCCAGCTGAGTCACGTCGGATTTAAACCAGCGAGGAAAGCACAGAGAAACTGTTTGAGAACAGACATTTTCAGGGCAATTTAAAGAACAAATATCAACATAATAAAATCCTAAACACGTTGTTGAAATTCCCTCGCGTTCGTCATCTCCAAAATCTTAGATACTTTCACAGAATCGGCATCTCTTCTCTTCATCTCTTTAACTTCCCATCACATCCAACCTCATCCTCTCATTTCTAATCACTGTACTGATGACAGTATAGCAGTAAATGTTCACCCAGTTGTTGTCTTTCAGGTTCCTTTAAGAGGAGGAAGAGGAAATCCATAATAGTGACGGTGCTGCTGCTCATCGTATCCGTGCTCATCCTCATCTTCGGCCTGGCAGCGACGACCAGGACGCAGAACATCACAGTGGGAGGCTACTACCCAGGAGTCATTGTGAGTGCGCGTTCACACCTGGCACGCAGCTGCAACAGGCCTGTTCACTGTCAGAGATTATAACGAGTGAAGTGAGATTGTTTGCAGCGAGCTCTTCCTGCTCGCGGACTCTGATGAACTTCATTACTGCAGGTCTCTGAGGGGTGAATTTTCCCCCACATTCATTATTCAGCATTACTGTCATTAGAGGCTGAGTGAGGCAAAGTGTCTCATCCCATAAATGTGTTTTCTTCGCTCTAACCGGCTTTTAGCATTCTGCTTTTCTGTTAAAGAGCTAGCAGGAAAGCAATCGCTGTACGTCATGATACATTTACTAACAGGCTTTTTCTAGCTTTAACTTCAAATTCATTAGATTCATAGATGAAATAATCACATGTAAGGGATTTACTGAGATTTACTTACTTACAAAAAGATTAAAAGAAGCGAATCAATCTCACGAATGCTCAAATTACAGTAAATAAATGTGTATTTCTCTTATCTATAAAAGTGAATAACATTGTAAACATGTTGACTAACCTCTCCGGGGCATCACAGAAACACTTAACTCTTGATTCATCCCACTGTGATATGAAATCAAAGCTTTATTAGATAAACGCCCTAACAGCTGTTTTCTCTCTTTTCAGCTGGGCTTTGGCTCCTTTCTGGGAATTATCGGCGCTCATTTGATAGAGAACAAGAGGCAGATGGTAAGAGGATTTATATTACCTCAGTGCATTGAGATCACTCTCATTGCTTGGTGTCTCCTTGTCTCTACACTCACAGAGCCCTGTCATTAAGCTGCATTAACAGTCCCAGTTAGCCTCGTGACAGCCTGCAGCTTGATTATGTTGTTAATTTGGCGATAGACGCGGCAGACCCGACCACAGACTGCCAGTCCCACTCGACCTGAGGAGGTTGGTGTATCAGAGCGAGTCTCCTTGGCTTGAGGGGAGATGCAGACAGGAATAGAAACGGGGTGTAAGCGGAGGAGGACAGATGTCCACACTGGAATGTGGGAAGGAAACTGCAGATGAGAGGAGCAGGTGGGACATGCCGGGCAGGGACTGTCAGGGCTGAGTGAAGAATGAGTTTGAACCGTGACACCTTTCCCATAATGCAGCACAGTTTAGATGCCTGCTGCCCTGGTCAGTGTGTGTGTGTGTGGGTACCAAAGCCAAGCTATGACATGTTATAGCGCACCGCCTCTGATTTGTTGTTCCCCATAAAACATTATAGCATAGTTAATGTGTTGATGTTATTTATGATTTGGGGTTATAGAGGGACACTATACTTGTATATCATCTTATAAATAGATTAGCTGATCAATAGAAATTAATTGGCAACTGTTTGATAATAGATTGATTTGTTCATTCACTTCTTATGGAAGAAAATGTCAGGAATTCACTGATTCAAGTCTTGCAATCATTCACAGGTGTTCATGGTCCTCCATGGTAGTAAATAGATTTTTATATTTTGTTATTTTGACCTGTTGTTTGGATCAAACGGCTGCACGGTGGTGCAGTAGTTAGCGCTGTCACCTCACAGCGAGAAGGTTCCTGGTTTGAATCCTGTTTGGACATAGGGCGCCTTTCTGTGTGGAGTTTGCATGTTCTCCCCGTGCATGTGTGGGTTCCCCTTTGGTACTCTGGCTTCCGGAGTCCAAAGACATGCGAAATTGGCTCATTGGTGGCTGTCAGGGTTTCAATTTAAACAAAAAGGTGAGGACCCAGAAGCAGACTTATAAGGATTTAATTAAATAAAAAGCAAAAAAGCACAAACAAAACAGAGCAAAAAACTTACAAACAAAACTGGGAAAAAGGTAATCCAAGGGAACCTGAGGAGGGATCAGGGGAGGCACGAAGATAATCCAGAAAAAAGGTCAGGGACATAGACTCACACACGATGGACGACAATGAACAGGCAACGAGACAGGGGAGCACAAAGACTAAATAAACTTAGGAGGTGAGGCTAATCAGACACAGGTGAGACAATCAAGGGGCAGGTAAAAACAATCAGGGCACGGCACATGATCAAACAAGCGGGAAACACAAAGGCAGGAAGCGGACCAATACGAGAGACAAGGTGACAAAGTAAAACAGGAAATTATCTAATCAAAAAGACACAAGTGAACCGAACATGGAATACACTAAACACAAAACTAAACAATGAGAACTCATGACAGGGAGACAAAGTGACAAGGTAAAACAAGAAATAATAACTGAACACTGAAATACAAGACAAAAACATAACTAAACTAGAATGACTCATGACAGGTGGCTCCAAAATTGCCCGCGAGAGTGAGCGTGAAAAGTTTCCTGTCTCTGTGTGTCAGCCCTGTGATTGACTGGCAATCAGTCCAGGGTGTCCATAGATGATAATGTAGGCAAAACCTATTTACAATATTACACAAAACACAGCAGGTCTGGACACAGAGGTACTGTTCGTTTAAACAGGGTCAGGCAGGTGTGCAGGCTGCTGTGAGTCAGCATACAGGACAGTCAGGCTTTACAATTACAAAAATATGTTTTTACAGGTGAGGTTAATTGGTGACTCTTAAATTGCCCCTAGGTGTGAGTGTGAGTGTGAAAGGTTGTCTGTCTCTGTGTGTCAGCCCTGCGATCAGACCAGGGTGTAACCCGCCTCTCGCCCAAACCAAACAACTCTAAAAGAGTTACTTTATTGGAGAATTATTGCTATTTTCTGACATTTTAATGCATAATAGAACAACCTTTTGTTACAAATCATATTTTCTAACAATTTTGTGTATTTTCATTCATATAAATGGCTGGAAGTAAGTGAATCTTGATCAATAGAAACTGTTACTGTGATTCAACTAGTAATCCTGTCAGCTGTAATCAGCAGCAAACTGTGCAAAGAGCCCCTCCACTTCCAGGGGATTATAATGATTAAGGTTTGAGCTATAGATAATGTCAAAGCTTACATGATACATGTAGGTGCTGTTTTTATCACTGTAATCACTGTAGTAAAGACAAATGCTTGTTTTTTTATGCAACATATGCCATTGCTTGCCATAACTTAAAAACATGTCCGAATATCGATATGACTTAATGTGTAACAGTCATAATAAATGCTTCTAATGTTCAGGTATTATAAATGTAGAGTTTAACAGTAACTCACGCTGCTTCATCAGGGCTGTGTGGGTGTGATTTGATCAGATTTGACTGACAGTGGCCGCGCAGCATAAGCAAACAACCCCACAGCTATCATCTGACCTCCATGTGATGACATTATTTCCCAGCTGAGGTTTTTCAGTGGGCAGAGAAAAAGAAACAAAATACTGAAATCTATCAGTCAAATGTTTAATGCTGATCTTAGTTTTGGTTAGCAACTGATTCAGGAGATACACTGTCAGGGCTGTTAAGAAGAACGTACAGCAATCTTAAACATGTGCAGTTAAAATTCCCCTATGCCGCCGGATGAGCTCATGCTAGTATCAAAGAAATGTTGGCGCAGGCACGAATCCCTGTTATCACTACCACTGCTGAATCTGTTGCGTCACTGGCACTGCCTCCCTCCCTGCGAGCTGGGGAGGCTGCAGCCTGGGTGGGGTGATGTGTAACTGAATACATGCTGCCTTCATTGAGGGGTGACAGGAGGAGAGTTAGGCGACTGGCAGGGGGAAGTTAAGGGTTTCAGTGCCTATAAAGAGCTAGGCGACGTGCCAGCCACAAACACCACTGGAGCTCAGTGACAACCACTGCGCTCTGTCACTGTTGTGCTTTACTCAGCCCCCTCCCCCCACCTTCCCTGCATACTCATCCAGAGGTGTTCACACTCAAAGGGGAGCAGGATGACGAAGTTGAAAATGCAGCCCACAAAACATTTAGTTAACATCTTTATGACAGCGTGATGAGTAATGAGGCTGATGTTTTCTTTCACAGCTAGTGGCGTCGATTGTCTTCATCAGTTTCGGAGTGGTGGCTGCCTTCTGCTGTGCTATTGTGGACGGAGTCTTTGCTGCGAGGCACATTGTAAGTATCACAGCAGCTTCTATTTATTTAGATAGACTAATAAATTATGAATATGGATAACACTTATGCGCAGACTTATAACAAGGTTATTAATCAATGCTCTGCCCATTAAAGCTTAATAGACTCCGCATTAGATACAGTATATATTTAACATATGCCCTTCTGCAAGGACATTGCTCACATATGGCCGTCTGTAGCTGCAGCTGCTGCACCCTCTTCAGCAGGATAAATATATTTTGTGGTGGAGGGAGATTGTTCCCCATTACGCAAAGTACACAAACAATAAAAAACCTCTAATGCACTCCTAAAACAATTATGCTTCTATGAGTTATGGGTGTGTGAAAAGGGAGATCAGGGTTTCATTTGCCTTTGGTGTCAGTGGAAGAGAAAGTGGAAAATGTGTTATCAAACCCTTTTTTGTTCTCTTTAGTACAAAGAGACTCTGTTTAATGAAAGGGAAAGGAAAAAGATGCGGTGAGATGAATAGATATTTTGAGTTGAGACATATTTTATTATCTGTGTCTCGACACGTTTTGCTTTCAGATAGATCTGAATGTTTATTTCTCAAACTGAATCACATTTTTTAAGCAAAAGCAAACAATCCCTTTTACAATTAAGTGCTTAACAACCTCTTATTACCACTTTTCTTGTAGCAGATGAAACTTAATCATGAAATGCGTCCTATTCACAGGTAATGTTTCTGACACCCACAGGTGTTTGTTTTGAGCACCAAGTGATAAACGAGGCTCCCGATCAGCTGCGAGCTACACTCTGTAACTTATAGGGATTGTATAAAAATGAAGTTAAATGTCTCCCAAACATTGCTGAAGATTCTTTTAATCTCATTATCGTCAAAATAATCACGATAAGAGCCAAAGTATATTTAATTTATACAGTTGCATTGGCTGTTTGCTGAACATGTGCACACACAAAAGTTTTTTTGTTTATTTTGATGTTTGGATTTCATGTTCAGATATTGAAACACAAATTATTGAAGTCTTGTGTAGGTCCCTGCACACGTGCAGTTGGTTTGGATACCTTTTTTAATATATGAGAATTAGAAATAGACCGATATGGTTTTTTCAGGGTCGATACCGATACCGATTATTAGAAGTCAAGGAGGCCGATAACCGATATTTGGAGCCGATATTCATTTGCAGTAAAAGTTAAAATATTGGCGTCAAAATTTTGAATAATACAAACTCCAACACTTAACTTTGTTTAAATGCCTTTAAGCATATGTTTATTAAACAAACAAACAAAAAGCGCAGGGAGTTCCCAGGGTCAGCAGCATCTCTTATAAAGTTAACTGAAAATTGAAATAAATAAATCAATAACTTCCTGAGGTTTTATTAAGTAAATAAGACAAAGTTAAATAAAATTTGCAAAGAAATGAACTCTTATCGGCCATCAGATTAAAAAAAAAAAAAAAAATAATAATAATAATAATAATAAAAAAAGGCCGATGACGATATGCGTCAAAATGCTGAATATCGGCGCTGATAATCGGCCCGGCCAGTAATCGGTCTATCCCTAATGAGAATAAGAATCTGGTCCGGCAGGTAGGAAACTGCTGAGGTGGCTTAGGAGTGAAACAAAAGAAGGTTTCAGGCTGTGTAACATACAACAAACAGGAAGCAGAGACAAGCTGGATATCTCCACACGGTACTTTTTGAAAGAAGTGTAAGAAATTGATTGAATAAGGAGAATATCACTCACTTTCTTGCATTGAGTCCTGTTGCTTTCATGTGCGCATCAGGTACACTGCAGGCACACAGAGGATTGTACATTTGCCACATTATGCTGTTTCCAGAAAACCACTAATCCCGAGCTGCGATGCTGCGAGGACTGAAGTTAGCTCTGTCAGTTTGTGAACAGATTCTCATTTAGGACCTTGTGACTAATTGACATGATTAACCTGCATCTTTTGGGACCTCACTGGTCTCTGAATGAGGGGACAATCTCCTTAATCCCAGTTGGTAATAGAGCCTTTTTTCTAAGCTTTCTTTGGAGTTTTGATTGATGAAGTTCGTGATGAATATGATCAATTGTGCAGTGAAACATATAAACATGTTGTTTATTGTATTGCAGGACCTCAGGCCTCTTTATGCTGGACGGTGTGATTATCACTCCAGTGAGACCTCGTCTGAACGGGATGTAAGAAACACACACAGACGTTTTCCTGTCTGTTCACAGAGATGTGATGATTTTGTCCTCAGTGCACGTGTTTGACCTGAACAGCAGAGCTTGTTAGAAGTTTTAAAGGGACGTAAACTGATTTAAAGTGAGGAGACTGTAAACTAATTTTTGCCCTCCAGGTGCCCTGTCACACATCCTCTCGCTCTCCCTGCAACCTGCGTGTGAAGAGCAACACCTGCTACTGCTGCGACCTCTACAACTGCGGGAAGTGAGTACGCTGACACGCATCCTTCAGACCTACCTGCTTTGCTGTGCTTCTTTGATTGTGTGGGATTTTTGATGTGAACCTTTGTGCCATTTTTGTGTGAGATTTTTTTGCACTGCAACCTTGATTGTATTAGAACAAGAATGTTTGTTTTCTTTTAACCTTTGTTTCAGAGAACATCCTCTTATGGGACTTCAGAATAAAGATGTTTTGAAAAAGTTTAGGAAATCCTCCATGATTTGGAAGTAGGTCCCTTTTTTTCTAGAGCTTTTTCGGCCACATATGATCTACCTTTTTTGTTTCATAAGTGATGATTGCACCTAAGTAATTATGTAGTTTTACAATTTAACCCACCATAGAGATGTGTTTTAGGGTGCCATTTCCTCTGCATGTCCTGTATGTGCCTGACTAAACACCCCTCCATATCCCCTGTGTTTTGATTAAAACCACAAGCATCCATCTTTCACAGACTTAGACTCATTAATCTCTTTAAATCACGTTACATACTTCACTGTGTCCTGCATACAAATACTCAACAACATTATTAGTGACTTATGTGGCTTGACTGTAGGCTGTCTCCCTCTCTGTCCCACCCACTGGGCTAGCCGTGTAGAGGTGATTGGAGGCTACCACGAGTACACGGATGTGAGGAGCTGCCAGGACGTGGTGCACCTCTACCACCTGTTGTGGTCCGCTACCATCCTCAACATTGTGGCCCTCTTCCTGGGCATCATCACTGCGGCAGTGCTGGGAGGCTTCAAAGACATGGTAGCTCAAGTGAATGTAGAAAAGAAACGATGCGATGAATGGTCTTAAATTCTGCTGAATGATTTTAAGTCTGAAATTATATGAGGATCTTAAACTGTGGATTTGAATGAGCTGTATAAATGTTTTCCTTCTACAGGGTTTCCATGGATCTTAAGTCATTTAATTCACAAACCATGAAACAAGGCATTGATTGGTATAAAATGCTTTCAAAACCATTTGCAATCTAAAATCTCAAAACAATTAGCATTATAAAAGAATTCCTGTAGCATCCAACACCATGCATATCTTGTTGCCGGCTAGGTTGCTAGCTGGCTAAATGGCATGTGTTTGGACAATATGTGGTGATGCAAATTCAGTGGAATCTGGCTATTCAACCAAGATTTGGCAGCATGGTTAAACACTCGGCAATACTCTAGTACTTTGTCCCTTTTTAAGGCCCGATCAGACAGGACGTGCTTTGCAGGCTGTAAAACGCGAGGCGCACCGCACTGCCTTTTTTGTGGAAGTAAACACCCGATCAGACAGAGCGCGTTTTAGCAGCTGGGGGCGGCTTTTTTTCCTACTGTTGTTAAGGCAACCACCGAATCATTAGCTGTCATTAACCTAACCGTTACATTGTAAACTGACAGAAGGCTCGCCTCTCCTTTCATCCGATTGGACAATGAGAAAAAACGCCCATGACGTCGGGCGCTTTTCTGCTTTGAGTTGAAGTTTTTTCAACTTGAGGCGCTCGGAGCGTTTCCTCAAAAACGCAAGGCGCACAGTGCGGAAAAAAGCGCGGCGCTCTGCAAAGCAAAAGCAGCGCGCAGAAAGCGTCCCTCTCATTGAAAACAATGACAAAACAGCCGCCCCCAGCTGCTAAAACGCGTCCTTTCTGACCGGGCCCTTATACAACAGTTAGTTCTGACCAAGTAATCTGATTGGACAAGAGGCATTCTATGAGTGCTGATATAGAGCACAACATCACTGGGACTTTTCACTCTTGTGCATCACTCCGCTTCCGCCAGGTGTTCTGAATACTGTTAGTTAACATCACAGCAGACAGTGTATGTCTACATTAATCAAGCTGGTACCTCTGAATCACACAGCAGACTCTTATTTCACTGGTTGATGATCAATTAAAACAAACAGATAATTGTACATGATGAAAACAGCTGATCTGTGGTAACCTGTAGACACGGAGTGCGGGAGAATGTTTGTGTGGCTTGGTAACAACAGTTCAGTTTCAGTTAAATTGTGAAACTAGTTGAGCTGGTGGAGCAAAAAATAATCTGTCAGTGGTTATTACTGTTTCCTACTGTTTGCCGTAATCAGTACATTACGACCTCGGGTGTGACATTGCTTAATTTGCATAACTATTTCGTCATGATGTGACACTTTATTAAGAGATTAAAATGCAGTAGAAAAGCTATGTCGAGTTATATTACAAATTGTGGCTTTTTTCCCGCCCAAAGTTATACATTATTTTTAACATTTAAAGTAAGTAATATGACTTTTTTCTCTAAATTTACGACCATTAAAAACATCTAAAATCTGACTTGCCTTAAGCTGTAGAAACCCTGTTGTTATTCTCTGGTGTCTGAATTGATAAAAACGGATCAATATGCTTCCTGTTGCTTGTCAGACTCCCTCTGCTGCCTCAGAGAGCTCATCTGAACCAGAGGCCCTCACAGCTCCTGTCCCCTCTGAGCCTCCTCCACCCACCACCACCATAAACTCCTACTACAACACTGCCCCCTGCCTGCCACCGTACACCGCCTACGACATGCAGGTACAGAGTCACTTTGAACAATGACTGTTTATCTTTTTATACAGCCTGTGCTTTAAACCTGCAGAACTGCAGAATATGCATATGGTGAAATTTGGTCAAAACAAGTATTTATTTATTATTAGCAGTTCATTTATTTACGGTGTCTTTTTGCAGTATGACATGAAATGGTGTGGTGTGTATTCTTCTCTCTCTAACAATGAAAACTTCCATCTAGGGCTGTAAATGTCTGCAGCAAACTCAAGGCTGTTGTATGTAAACAGTTAAATAAAGCTCCATGATGTCTGAAAGCTTCCCCTCTCCAACTTCCAGAGGGAACAATAAAGATTCATTGAATATTCAGTAGCTGTCAGCAGTTATACAAACATGTCATACTAACAAATGTTTGTCCTCTCCTGCAGGGCTCCTACATGTTCCCTGACTCCTCAGGTCTGTCGGACGACTCCCAGTCTGGAGCCAGCCACCTGTGGCCCACTATGGTCCCTCCACGCTACTCGCCTCCCCACAACCATCCCGATGAGAAGCCCCCACCGTACAGCCCCTAACATGGCCTTAAAGGAGATGTTAGATTGAGGGGTTTGAATGCACAATTCCTCTGGGCTCTTCCTCACTATTTGTTGAAGGACGGGTGATGTTGAGGAGGATGGACACAGAGCACGCTAACTTTGAGTTCAGCCCAACACAAGGTGTTTGTCTGAGCAACACTCACACTCACGCCTGCACTGTGTGTGTGAAATACACATCAAGAGAGACAACCGGTTCACAGCCAGGACTGTTTACACATCTATCTGCCTTAAAGCAAAACAGACTTCCAGTGCTGCAGCACTCCGTCATCTGGACTCAAAAACTCTCCTGCAGCTCATGCTTTTTGTTCACCTCTCTTTAGTAAGTATTGTAAATGCTTCCAGCTGCAGGTGGTGCAGGTGAAAGCATCCTCTGTGTGAGGACTCATTAGCACAGCTGTGATGGTTAGAGAGTTAGCTTTCTGAATCTGAATCAGCTAGAAAATCACAAACTGTAGAGTCGTAGGCCCGAGCAGTCGTTTATTTAGAGGTTAACAGTGTCACTGTGCATTATTAAAAGGCAAAGTTAGCAGTAATGGAGCTACTACATGCTCTAATGTATGTACAGCAGTAAGATATACAGATACTCCTATAGCAGTTAAGCCTAAGGTATACAAACAGATCATGGTATCTATTTATTAACTCCTCTGTTTATGTTCAAATATGTTGATTAGTGTTTGGTGAACTTTGCAGGGCAGTGTATAAGTCAGGACGGTTAGCATCACACTCCAAACTCTATTTATTGTGTTTTTACTAAAAGCTGACACACAGGTATGAACATACCGTCTCTCTTTGTAAGTAGAGGTAACATTACATCTATGTGTTGTAATTAGTAAGGCTGATTGTAAACAGTCAGTGCTGGATTCACTGACATGACATGGGGGGGGGTCATAAAGTTTAAAGATTAAGAAGACAAAAGTGTAAATGAAAGCGTCTCCCTCAGCTTTTATCACTGCTTTTTATAATTTGAACACATTCTCAGGGGCTGATTGTCAGTTCCTGTTTGTCTTGCCATTAAAGAATGTTTTGTGTAACTTAAATGGTGTTTGTTTCTTTTAAGGCGAGCTGCCAGCGTGGCTCTAAAGATGGCCGTTCAGTTAGTTCATCTATTAAAAGTTGTCAACAACCAAAGGATGGGTAAGCATTATCCCTGAACCTTTCCTCTTGATCCACCACAAGGTTCATCTGGAACTGGTGAAATGTCTCGACTTGTGCTGGATGGATTGCCAATAATATTGATTTTCATGTATATCATCAGGATACTGTGGTCTTACAAAATCTTGTTAGTTTGGTAAAATGCCTATTTTTTACTGCTCCTAACAACTGAAACATAATCTTTTGTTTCATCTAAACAGTCACTCATGTGAACCGAAATCTTTTTATAGTTGTAATTGAACTACGTAAATGTAATTTGTTTGTCTCCTGGTTTCTCTCACTAGATGCCAAACAGAGCTACATTGAATGACATTGGCTCTGCTTTTTTTATGATAGTTTTAAGCCCATGTTTGGGTTGCTTGGCAACAAATGTCCAGTTTCAGTTAAGTTGTGGAACTACTGTAGGTGAGATGGTGGAGCAAAAAGTAAAATCTGTTGTTGATTATTACCGTTTACGACTATTTGCGATGATATTTAGTATATTTAGTTTGATATTGCTTAATTTGTAACCATTTCACCGTGGCGTGACACGTAAGTCTGAAAATGTTTGCTTAAGGTACAATAAAAGTGTTGACTTTACTACATAGCACCATCATGTGGTCAAACTCTGAATTTCCAAATCTTCACTTCATGACTAAAACCGTATTTTTTCGTTCACATTAACATTAGCATTGTGTAAAAATTAGCATTATGAGATTAGCATTTAGCTCAAAGCACCCTCAAACAAATGCTATAGCCTGGCTGTGGACTAATCTTGTTTAACTAAACTACATCAGAAAAATTTGCATGGATTAAGGCCCTGGTTCTTAACTGGTGGGGCAGGATCCAAAAGTGGGTCGCGGATTTGTTTCTTGAAAAAGTTGTGGCAAAAAGTCTATGCTGCGCTTTTATTTTGAAGAACATGGGTTCTTTTTGATGTGCGTGCAGTAGTAGTGTAGTTTCTTCACACTCCATGTATCCACTGATTGGGTAATCCCAGCTACAGTTACATTTACATTCTTGAAACTTGATGAGCCCTACAGTAGTTGCATTTATGTTGCACTTTCTTAGTTTATTTCTGTTGAACAAAGGCTGTTTGATGAATGAATTGCAGAGGGAATATGTTCTTCTTATGCTGCCGCCTGCTTGTCATTTTGGCTGACTATTATACTGTTGTGTTTTGTCATGTTGATATACTGTGATGTTACATTCCGTCTCAGGTCCAAACTGCACAGATTTTAATTATATAAATTTGAGTGTTAAAAAATTTGGCTCACGATTCGTCATTAAGGAGGTGGTGGTGGGTCCTGGGTAGGGATGCACGATATTGGATTTTTTGCCGATATCCGTTATGCCGATATTTTACTAACTCATTTGGCCGATTAACGATACGGATACCGATATTTTTTTCCCGCACACCTAATTGCAGAGATCATCATCTCTCTTCTGTATTGGAATTAGCGTACAGTATAATGGTGATACTCTTATCACATTTGTTACAACGGTCGGGTTGACGGGTCTTGAGATGGTTAATCAAGTTTGTAGAGTTGAAAGACTTTGCCTTGGCTCCTCCTCGCATCACCGAAGCTGAGCAGTCATTGCAAATAGCAGTTCTGCTATCTATTTCGGACACTTTGAAAAACTTCCACACCACGGACATTTTGGCTTCTAACTCTCTCATGCTGCAGGTAGGCACACACGAGGTCATCACGCTGCGACGCGCAGGTCTTCTTAGCGCCTGCATTTAATCAAGTATGCAGCAGACCATTATTTTATCAGTTAATTATATTGGCGTATATCGGCGCGTTGGCGCGTTCATTTTTAAGGCAATATCGGCCGATACCGATAACATCGTGCATCCCTAGTCCTGGGGCTAGACCATACATTCATTGGGCTAGACCAGTGAAGAACCACTGGAAAAAGGGACGATGGGACATAGGAAAGTTTACACAATAAAAACATCTTTATACATGTGTGCTTGTATCAGTTGTTTAGACTTATTTTACTCATATTTTGCATTGCGAGTGACAAAGTGATTTTTAGGATTTGTGTTGCGTTCACTTAAAATGCCATACAAGCTTTACATTGCAACAACACGCTAATAAAAAAAGGTGCTAACATGCTGCTAGTGCAAGACAATTAATTTTAAAAAATGGTAAAATAATATTTTATTTACCATCAGGGAAGCCGTATAGCTAACAGAAAAAAAGGACATTTTGTACAATGCCAGCAGAACTGAGTTTTAATGCCTACTTCAGTTTGTCTACTGCTATAACCCTAATAAATACATCTGATACAGTAAAAAAATGATTTACACAAATAAACACTGTACATCACACACCATTGTTAATCTGTTAATTCAAAACCCTGCATGATTTTATTGAATGACACAGATCAATGTTAGCGCTCATTTCTGTCAACCATACTGACCCGATACTACATCCTGACACAAAAGAACAAAGTGGAAAAGAAAAGTTTTTTTTTTTTTACAAAGTCTTCTGCCTGATCGAACGCTAAGTGCTATGTGTACGGACTGAGATTATCCCCAGTTTATACCAATGCTATCATCACAATTATATGCATAATCTCTAGCCTATGTTAAGTAGCCAGCAGATTCAGACATCAAAGTAAGAAAAGGAACGTAGCAAACATCGGAAATAAAAATGTACAGGTGTATTAAAATAAAACAGAAGTTGTTAAATGGACAAAAAAGGCCATAATTGTTGTGAAAAATTAAATAATTATGGTAACTTTCATGCCACAATACCCAGATGTGGGATCGCCAACAATCACATCATGAAAAAGTATATTTCAGATCATAATTAACACTCTCTCGTACAGAAGCATGTTTTAAATAGTCCCAAACAGAAACCAGGAATGATCAGATTCAATCCGAGAAAAACAGACATTACTGACAGACTAAAAATATGAGCAACCTTCTTTTATTTCAGTATGGGGTGCATCCAGATGATTTAAACTACATATGCATTGAAGTATCCAGAGTCAAGTCACCTGGTTACACAGAAAACCGTCTGAGATATGTAACCTTCTTTCTGTTTTATAAGACAGATCTCCTGGGGCCTGCTTCTGCTTCAGAGATAGCCTGGAAGTTAAAAAAGACTGCTCAAACAAGAGAAAACCCTTCAGATGTTTCATTCAATGCTTTGTGCTTCAGGTGCTGCGGCAACAAAAACATAATTATTTATTATAGCTACCGATTTCTGCCTCAATCCCCACTCTGAATTTTGCTTCGTGCGCGCCATATTTATCATATAAATATTTTTGTTTGTGTTTGATCCTGCTCTAAGTTTTGTTTTTAGTGCTAACGTGATTATCATTTCTTCCAATGATTAAAAAAAAGAGAACAGCTATTTCAAAAGTAACATGAGCTAAGGTGCGGTCTCATTACACCGCTGTTAAATCCATCTCTGTCAAGCTTGGATTAAAGCAGGTGCGACTGACTGATACAAGCTTTCTCTTCCTGTTGTGGTGCAACCTGCAGCAGTCTCAGTTGGACTTACAGATACAGGTTCACATGTGACCAACTTTGACTGTTCGGTTCTGACATTATTCTGTTGTGTGTCATTACCCCCAAAAATTTCTAGGGCTGTCCACTAAAAGTCTATAATGCGAATCATTCGTTAAGACCCCAAGTTGACTCGCATTTTGTCAGTCAAATTCCTGCACTTTTGTTTATTGAAGCTGCCTAATTGGAAAATGTACAAAATTGGTCTTAAAATTTGCTTAACTGTTCAGCATTTACAAGATTTTATCAGGAGCCAAATTATCCGGAAGGGTCTCTTCTTATCTCAAAGCAACAGACCCAGAGATAAAAACCAGTGAGACCTCTGGAAAACTGTTTTTCTCTGACTCTCTTCTTCAGCAGGATGTCAGTAGAAGTTACTACATAAGGATTCCTTCAGTGTTCGTTGTTTTTACCAAGAGCTAAAGTACCTGATGAGGTCTCCTACTCTTTTAAAGAAATGGACCTGATGGTTCAAACCAGTAAAAACAATGATTGCTTCATGTTAAGAAACAGCGTCTCTCCGATGCCTTTCGGAAGGGGCTGATAGTCAAACTGCTGCAAGACTCAACTCACTAAATGAGTGACTTCAAACACTAATAAAGTAGTTGGCTGGAAATGTTGTAACGTCAGATTGATAGCCGACGCTTATTGATAAGTTAGATCAACCTGCCCTGTCCCTCACAGGTAACACACAAGACTCATCTAGGTTGATATCGTAGTTTGGAGTGGTGCTGAACTAAAAAAGGAATGATAGATGAAGCTTTGTATTTTAAAGCCAAATCTGAGTCAGCTGACAAAATTCTGAGTCGGGTACAGCCCTACAAATTTCATTAAACAGAGAGGCTTACGTGACCGTTCCTGATGCTCACACTATCATGACTTACAGAAGACTATTGTTGACGTAAAACCAAAGAGGGAAAAACTGTTAGGGGCTGGGGCACCTAAAAGGCACAGGTACCGGAGCACAGTGTGCTCAGTAGGTCTCTGGTATAACAAAGTCAAACTCTGTGGCTCCCTGTGGAGGAGTATTTATGGTTGAACCCGGTCCTGTGTTGGCGTCAGGCTCGACAAAGATGTCGTCCCAGTTCAACATCCTGGTCTGCGTAGAGGACTGCATGTCCTCTCCAACGCTGGTTATGTGATGCACGCTGCCATCCTCGGATATGACCGGGACCCCCGGCCCATCGGTACTCCATGAGTACGACTTCATCTGCACCGTTTTACACGGCAGCAGTCTGTATAAGTTGTTGTCTTTGTCATCTTTCTCTTTCCTCCCGCTGGGATCCTGGTTGTGGAGTTGCTTGCAGTGGGTGGAAAGTAACTGGTAGTTAATGAACATTTCATTGCACAGCAAGCACTGGTAGCGCCGCTCTCCTGTGTGGTGGATTTCATGTTTAGTTCTGTACTCGGCCAGAGCGAAGACCTTGTTACAGTATCGACAAGGGTACTTCTTTTCCCACGAGTGGGTGTTAAAGTGACGGCGAAGACTGGTGAGACACACGTAGGGGCGCTTGCAGACAATGCACACGTAGAAGGTCTTCCCGTCCATGATCAGCTCGTAGTGATCCTCAAGCTCCGTTTTGTTCCTCTTCCTGGTTGGGCTGGTCCTCGGTGACTCCTCGGTTTTTTCAAAGGGTTTAAAAGGCTTTGCCATTAATGACCTCTTCCCTTTATTGGCTTTAGAGCCTCCTTCCCCTGGATCCTCCTTCACTGGGACAATGTCATACGTATCCTCTCCAATATTGGCGTACACTTTACAGCCTGATGAAATTGAATCAATCTCTGTGGCTGTATTGAGTGTCACTGTCTTTTTTGCTGCTATAGTCGATTTGGGAATGTTGGTTTGATTTGCGGGGCCTTCAGATACATCTAGGAGCCTTATTTTGAAATCCCCTTTCTGGGTGGAAGTAGAGACATGCTTCTTGTGGACTCCCATAATATCACTGTTTTCAGAGGACTGAGAGGCACTCGAGGGCTCAGGGGTGAAACTGCTTGCCCTGGCTGGTGTGGCTGAAGCACTTCCTGAGGAAACTCTGGCAGGGGAAGAGGAGTTATTGGAGCTGCTGTCTGGACTACGCATAGGGCTGCTGTTGGGCAAACTGGGGGATGGACCACTGATGCTGTTGTGCTTTGTGGAATATGTTTTCAAGGGGGCTCTGGCTTTCTCTTTCTGCTTTGCAGCTGCATGATTCGATTCTGCATTTTTCTTTGATGCTACATCTTCTGAATCACCTGAATCCAAATCAATGACCTCATTCGTGGTGGCTTTCTGATTTGCTGCTCTGGTTTGAGCATCTGTTTTTGAAACAAACATAACATCACTGTCTGAGTCGTCATCGTTCCCTGCAGGTTTGCTTGTCTGATTGAATTCCTCTGCAGAGATTGAGAAAGACTCTGTGATGATCGGCATCATCTCTGTGGACGTGTCATTCTTGTTTTCCGGCTCCTTAGACAAACCAGGCAGACCTTTAACTTGTGATAAAGGTGACCCCAAGTTTGCAATGAACTTGACCCCCAGTATCTGTCCAGCATTTATGAGCTCCTCAAGCATGTCCGAACGGACACGGATAATCTTGGAGCTGTAAATGTAATTGAGAATCTCCTCAAAGATTTCTGCTCTGATGAAGTTTAGCTCAATCACTTGTCCAGCTACACTGAAGAGCTGGTGGAAATATGTACTCGAGGCAGACAGGACTGTTTTGTGAGCTCGGAACTTCTTGTCCTGTATAATAATGGTGACATCACAAAATAATCCATGATTTCGCTGCTCGTTCATTGACTTGAGCACAGATTCTGAATACTGTGTGTCGGTCGCAGATATCAGCTTTAGACTTGGCATGTCTGGAGAAAAAAATAAAAAGACAAATCAAAATCACACTTCTGGATGTACAAGAAAAAGGCTGTTGATTACATTATTGTGGCATGCAGAATACCATTATGTTCATCAACAAAGCAAGCTGTTTCCATTTACAAATCCTGCTTTTCCAGGTTTAACAGACAATAATCATAGACACCCTGGATCCAGAAGGTTTGCTTAAAGAGGTTTGACCTTAAACATCTCTGACTTTGTTTCCCTTTGTCTTTACCATACAGCATGTGAGCAGCACTCAATTCCCATGCACAAGCTAGTTGCAATTATAAAAGGCCAAATACTGCAGGTCCTAGATTCATCAGGACTATGATGTCTATGTCTGTGTTTTAGTGGAACATGTCTTAGAGATATGTTGATGCATTAATATTTAGGCTGTGGTTTGACAGTTTAAAGAAAAGAGTCAGTGTTAGCTGTTGGACAAACTATGTGACGTTGACACTTTTCCCTTAAATATTTATTTGGCTTTTCTGTGCTTAAACGTTTTTAACTAATCAATGAATATCTACAACACAAATATGCTGGTATATCGTCGTAATAGGTAGCCTACCCTTTTTCATAAATGGAGTGGTTTAAATATAATAAAGCAACTTTCTGTATAAAGCAAAAGAAATGTTACAGCTCTAAAAACTACCAGCTCCAGAATTAGTTGAATCCAAACAGCCAAAACTGAACATTCAACCCTGCATGGAGGGATGATATATGGCAGGGCTGTTGTTGACTTCACCTGCTGAAGCCAAGTGGGTCTAATAAACCGGCTATTGTTTAGATACAATACAATCTCACTATGTATTATGTATGTAGATTTTTAATTTGAAATTAAAATTTGGGTTTTAGTCTTTGATGCAAACAGGAACAGTGAGAGTAAGAATGGGTACGTCCCGTGTTTATAGCCCTGTAAACAAATGCTGGTTATAGTCGGGCAACAATAACGTTACCTTAGCTGACGTTTGCTAAATGTTAGCTTGCCAAAGTTGTAGAAACTAGCAAAAAAATGTAGTCCCACGTGACATCACACATGCAGAACTCAATTCCTTTCACTGTAGCTGGGACATTAGCTACTTTAACAGATGTGCTATTACTGCCATCGATCTGTTTAGGGTAATAATTAATTTATGATGTCAGCTAGCTAACAAAGGTAACATTAGCAGTGTTTCCTCCCCTCTTCCGCTTTAATGAGAAGCGGAAAGCGCGGCCTATTTAGCATGCTAGCTTCACATACAACACCACAATAAATACGCGATACTGTAACATATTGCGACTTTTAAACGGCTGCATGTAAATGTATTCCTATTTACCTGCAACCCAGGTGTCTTCTGCCAAGACTAAGCGGGGCAGCTACAACCAACTGTAGTAAGTTAAGCTAGCTAGCCACAGACAATGGCTAACAACAGACTGCTTCCCCTGCCAGCTACACTCAGTGCAAGATTCTGGAACAGCCACAAGGGGTCGCCATTGTGAATGAGCCTTTTCTTCTTTTTGTTTTATTGGCGGTTGGCAAACAACTTTATGGTGCATTACCGCCACCTACTGTGTTGGAGTGTGGACCAGTGTACATGTATATCAGAATCAGCTTTATTGGCTTTACTGGTTTTCTGTGCTCTCAATGCACAGACACACATTCTAAACTTAAAAACAAGGACAGGTTAGACAAGGTAACACAGACACTTAGACACTAATAACTAAATCTAAAACTACTATATTTGTTCTTGTTTTGTTTGGTGGCAGAACCAAACAGTGATGGACATTCAGAGAACAGACTGGATGATGGCGGTGTAGAACATGATCAGCAGCTCCTGAGGCTCTGCTGGCCCTTTTTCCTGACAGTGTCTATGTGGGAGGTCCATTTCAGGTCCTTGGAGATAGTGGATCCCAGGACCCTGAAGGTGTCCACCGTAGACACGGTGGGGGGGCTTCTCCTAAAGTCCACAGTCGTCTCCACAGCCTTGAGCTGGTTGAGCTCCAGGTGGTTCTGACCGCATGAGGCCGATGACCAACGTGCTGTCTGCAAACTTCAAGAGTTTAACAGAGGGGCTCTCCTGAGGTGCAGTCATTAGTGTAGAGGGAGAAGAGCAGGAGGGGGCGCCAGTGCTGATTGTCCAAGTGCTGGATGTGATGTTTCCCAGCCTCACCTGCTGCCTCCTGTCAGTCAGGAAGTTGGTAATCCACTGGCAGGTGGGGGCTGGGTGAGTTTGTGGTGGAGGATACCAGGGATGATAGTGTTGAACGCCAAGCTGAAGTCCACAAACAGGATCCTTGCGTAGGTCCCTGGGGAGTCAAGGTGATGCAGGATGTAGTGCAGTCCCATGTTGACCGCATCATCCTCTGACCTGTTTGCCCGGTAGGCAAACTGCTTACCTCTTACGTATAGGTTCTATCCTCTCATTTGGGACTGATGGAATTGGCATAAAGCAGCTCTGATATTGTCTTTTTCTCCTCTGGAGTGTTCTCACTATAATGCCCATTATGTTTAGCAGTGTAATGCTTCTTTATGTTTAATTATTTCAATTATACTTTCTGGCTATGATATTTTAATTACTTTATACATATTACTGTCCTTGAATTCAACTCTATACTAAGTACCTTAAGTTGATGAAATCCAAATATGCCAAAGATATCTATGGATTACTTAAAAACGACCTCATTTTTTTAAATTTGTTTTATTTAAATATTATATTACATACTGTATTGTGCTTCTGCAATGTTTGTGTCTTTTAAGTTACGTCTGTTTATTCTACTTGAATGCAATTTTATGAATGTTGTGAATGTATGCCTTACACATTGTAAATGTGAATTTTCGACTGAAAAGTTTTGAAGACTGGTACCGGAACCATGTGCACCGGAAGAACTGTTTCTATTCCGGAACGGACGTGTCAGGACTTCCTGTTATTGAACGTTTTGATTGCGCACTGAAAACAGAAAACTTAGGTGCGAGGGTGTGTTAACTTCTCCTAAATCTGTTCCTAAACAGACACTGTTCACCCTCAGTGGGTTTCGTGGTTTTGGTGTGAGACTTCAGGTGTCAACAGGTATGCCTCTGTCGGATCGCTCGAGCTCTGACGGCGGCGTGGAGCCACGGAGTCCTCGGGCCCGGAGACCCCGGACTCGTTCCCGCAGCCGTAACCGCAATGACAGCCGCGACCGGAGCCTCTCTCCGGACAGCTTCGGGCCTAAACTCCCGAAGCCACGCAACAAGGAGAGGGAGCGCGAGGAACGGGAACGTCGTTTCCGAGAGGCGAAAAACCTCAGACGGATCCGCATAGGATCACCAGGCCGAAGCCGGTCCAGATCCCGGTCCCGGTCCAGAGAGCGACACACCAACAACACGAGCAACAACAGCCACAGTCACAACCACAACCACTGGTCCGATCAGCGGGACGCTCCTGGAAAACACGGCAGTTTCAAAGATGATTACTACTACGAGCAGCAGAGGGATGATGCTCAGAGACAGAGACAGGAAGCTTTCATTGCAAGGTGAGTTATACGGACAGATAGGTAAAATAAAAGTGTGACGATTGTCTCACAGCTGATTTCTCTCTTTAAGGAGACAGCTTACTTGAAATGCTTTTGCACGGTATGTCAACCAGACAGCTTGTAGATTGTCTCTTGATTAATGTCTTTGATTGGTCTGTATTTAATTACTGCTGAAGAGGACAAGGCAATATTCACAGTTTGAAATTATTATCACAACAGATTAATTGCTACTGTTACAGTTTTGAACAGCTGATCCAAAAGAAGAGGTTATTATTAAGGTCTTACAAAAACAGAAGAGCTGCTATGAATACTCAAAGATTTTCCCAAATAAAAATAAATCAAAGCCTTTGTTTAAACTGCTGCATCTGCATGTGTTTCTGTTACAGGCGTCTGCAAGAGCGGGAGAGGATCGGTGAGTTAGGTTGTCCTGAAGTTTGGGGATATTCACCAAGATTGAAAGAGCCAGAGTAAGTCGAGAAATTCTGTATGTTTTTTTTTCTTTCTTAAAACCATCATCAAACTGTCATGGAAAAATGTCTATTTTTTGGCATGGAGTAAGTTCACAGCTGTTGCCTTTTTTCCTCTAGTGCTGCTCTTATGTCTTTATTTTGTCTTTGCCAGCTCTGATGAATTCACACCAGTGGAGGAGGATGAGAAAAACAGCAGCTCAGAGTCCAGCTCAGAAGGTAGAGCCCCCACAGTGTTTGAACATGAATCAATTTTTATGTTATTGTGTGCTGTTATTTACAAAAAATCCTGTTTCTCATTCACAGAAGAGAAGAAGAAGAAAAAGAAGAAGAAGAAATCCAAAAAGAAAAAGAGCAAAAAGCACTCAGAGGACAGTGATCTGGAGTCAGATTCAGATGGTAAGACAGTCATAATTACATTATTGTAAGAGAAGTCTAAGTCTCAACTTATTTCAGCTGAATTATCCTGTTTTAATCTTTCAGAAGAGGAGGTAAAGAAGAAGAAAAAGAAAAAGAAGAGCAAAAAGTAAGTGCTAGCATGAAGCTATGAGCATATTTTATTCACACACATAGGGACACTCTAAGGAACCCAAACCATTAACTGATTCCAAACAGGTCCAAGAAGTCAAAGAAGAAGAAGGCCAAGAAGAGCCGGAAGGAGTCCAGCAACTCCAGCAGTGAGGAGTCGGAGGAGGAAGAAGAGGAGGATCCTAATGGGGTGATGTGGGTGGAGAAAACCTGCATGGATGAACACGTGGTCGGCCCAGAAGCTCCGCTCACCCACATGTCCCAGGACGACAGACCTTTAGAGTGAGTCTATTTGATGTTCACTTCTGTGCCAGCTCTTTATATAACATCACTGTGATCAGAATTTCTACAACACAACCACTCTTTGGAATGGCAATGTCTGTAGGTCAAGTACTTTGCTTCAGACTGACACTCCAACATCAATTTACTGATTGTTGAATGGTTTGGACATTTATGTACCCAGAGGATGTATTTCAATGCCTAAGATGATTATCTGACTTTTCCTCTTGTGCCATTAGCAGGTTCAAAGTTTTAATTATCCTGTTAAGTGTCATCTAATCGATTGATGCCACAACAGTTCGTCCAGAGACTTGTTGTCAAACGATAAATTCTCATGGCTTTGGTTTATTTCAAGACTTTTCTTCCGGCTCCACCATGAGGCTGACTTGTGGTTTGGTGGGATATGTTACAACATATGTGATATGGACGGTCACAAAATTTAGCAGATTCATTTCACTCTTATCTCTACGCCTAGCAACGTAATTCGGTCTAATTATTATGAGCAAGGACACTTCAATAAGCCGTTGTGTACTTGCTGAACTAAGAATTTGGATCTGGCAAGCATTATACCCCACCATGAGAATATTAGTATTAGCCCTCACACTCCTGCTAGTGAGGCTCCAGCCTCTTAGTCTTGTAAATTTGCCGTTTTGGGGGCTTTATATGGTATTAAATGGGATATCTATGGTTTGTTGGACAAAACAAGACATTTTAAAGTGTCTACTTCGACTTTAGAGCTAATCATGTTGGATATTTGGGAAATAATCATTGGTTTTATAACAATATTGGTTGTAGTATGAACAGGTCATTACATTTCCAACAAGCAGCAAACACTCTCTCTCTGAATCAGAATTTACACAACCTAAAAATCTTCTATTTTATAGTGCTTTCTTGCCTTTTGCTTATTTGTATAATAAGTGTATTTTTCTTGTCTTCCAGTTTTGGTCATGCGCTGTTGCCAGGTGAAGGTGCTGCGATGGCGGAGTACGTGAAAGCAGGCAAACGTATCCCCAGGAGAGGAGAGATCGGTCTCACCAGCGATGAGATTGCAAACTTTGAGAAGTCTGGCTACGTGATGAGTGGCAGCAGGTACGCTGCGTTTAGTCGCAGGACTGTAAAGGATTTGTGCTGCAGGAGTTTAATGATGCTTGATGTTTCAGATGTCTGCGTAATCATAATATCACATGTAATAATTACTGTTCACACCATTGTTTTATAAGTATGTCCATTTTATCATTACTGTGACACTGACAAAATTTCATGAATGTGACCCTGCAGACATCGCCGTATGGAGGCTGTGCGTCTGAGAAAGGAAAACCAGATCTACAGTGCAGACGAAAAGAGAGCTCTGGCCTCCTTCAACCAGGAGGAGAGGAGGAAGAGAGAGAGCAAGATCCTGTCCAGCTTCAGGGAGATGGTGTACCGCAAAACCAAAGGCAAGGAGGAGAAGTGAACGACATATCTACAATTCTCATTTAGTGGACACCTTTACCTTTTACTTTGTGATGTTTGATTAATGTGTTATTTTTAGGAGGAAATTGGAATGTACAGTGTGCAGGGAGGGTTTTAGTTGTAAAGAAATGTGTGCAATTAAATCTGAAAAGTACTCTTTGTATTGTATTCTCCATCCTGTTTACTCAGTGGAAGAAGTCTTTCCTTTCAGTCGTTTATCCTCAAGTTTCTCTTGTAAAAAGTCTTTTTGCGAATATTTGTGAGCAGAATGGTTAATAAATTGTCATTATCATCTTGCAGTTTTTATTTTATTTCACATTTTTGGCCACTCTCTTAGAGATTAGAGAAATGCCCAAAAAAAGCTATATAATTGTGTGTGGCATAAATATTTTTCCAGCTTTTCTTTTTTGGCCTCTCAGATTGTTTCAACTCGTTTTCAGTTCTATTTCAACCAAGTAAATATTTGTAAAATCAAGTAAACCTTTTGTTTAAACACGTCAGATTTAGTAATATTATGCATGACAGTATTTCAACAGGGATGGACATTGTAATGTGAAGATTACAACCAATAAGGACGCAAAGTTATTTTTTTATCATCAATCTTCTACGTAATAGATTCCAATTAAAGTCGAGCTGAAACGGCATTTCGAGAGTATCTAGCTTCCGTATCGTGACGTATTTCCGAGTGAAAGGACGTGCAGGCGGGACATATCATTAGAGGGATTTGATTTGATCGTTGAGAAGTGGGCGTAGACAGACGTTCTCCACAGCGCAGTAGCTAGCTAACTGACCGAGCGTTCTTGGTGCTCTGCGGCTAAATGTTGCAGATTGATTGGTTGAAATTGTTTGGTGCTAACTTACGTAAGCACGCGTGAAATTTAGTTTTACCAGAAGAAAAAATGATCAGATTTTGATATAAGAATACGAAGAAATTGATTTCCTGTATTTTTTTGGCCTATATTGCCAAATAGATGCACAATATTACCGGGGATGAGATCTAAAAGGATTAAAATGACATTTTTCATTTCACCTCGACTTTAAAGTCAGAAAAATCTGGAAAAACACCCTCAAAATTTCTCTAAGCCCAAAGTGACATATACAGATATCTTGATTCATTCAGTTTACAACCTCAAGATACTCAACTGTCAATGAACTAGCACATAGAAAAGCAGCATATTCTGAATTCATTGGCCATTTAATTACATTTGAATGAGTAATGTTGGATAATATCACTACTATAAAGAAGTACCAGATTTTGTTTTGTCTCGTGACAAATTCTCATATTCTTTAACAACACAGGATTCAAAATTTCCAGTATGGAACAGTTTATTGACAACAGGGACACATCTGCCTTAAAAGAATGCAAAAACAAACAGCTGAATGTTAAATATAATCTTCTGATGTACAACAAAAGAACGTTCTCCTCATCAGGGTCGTCATATTCCTCGCCATCAGTGGATGTTCTCAAGTCCCTGTTGAGGAAAAAGAAAATATAACTTAAATCATTGACTGATCACAAACTTTTATACATCAGCTGATTGTTTTCCTTTTTTCAGTTGGATTGGAGTTTTGAGACCTCAGATTAACATGAGCAGAGATCTAATCAGCTGCATATTAAACAACTCTGCTGGCATGCAGGGCCTTTAATTACAACAAAGTTATGTTCTTGCTTGTGTTAATTAGGCTTGTTAAAGCTACTTTTGTTGTGCAAAATTGTCATGGAAGGGAAAGCTTACATGCTATTGTATTGCTGGTAAATAATGTTATTGGAAAGATATTTGAATTCCCTATCATAACGCAAGAAAATAGTTATTCTCGAAGTTCATTCAACACCACTACTTTCTGATTATTACCTTAATTCTTGTATTGATACAACTTAAAATGGCCCTTGACATAGAGTGAAACATTGAGATTATGAAGATTTTGTGGCATGGAGTACGTGTCCTGGCTTTGCCTTCTTTTTTGTTCCCACTTATACTTGTACCATCATCTATTGTGAGTGTATTTTTAAAACATGGAATATTTAGATCCACTGCTGTATCTTATATTTTCATACAGCAGAAAAAATGTTTCTAGTATGTGTAAGTTGGGCAGTCAAATCAAAACGTAACAAATCATTTTCAGATCATGGACATTTTTTTAATCTTAGAAATGTCATCATTAAAAATGTAAAATTCAGCTCTATATAGTAAGAGTAACTTGACTAAACGAATAGTTTACGGTTTTATATTTCTAAAGAAGCTAGTAGATTTCCTACTGTGCTGAAATGCCCATTTCTGCATTTTGGGTGGAAATTACTTGGATGTATATTGTAACTGTAACATCTTGCATGTCTTTTCCACTGAGGGCCACCTGTTATGTTAATAAACATGGTTTGTAAATAGAGACACTTGCTGTGTTTAAAGCTTGTAGGAAAACGGTTCCCGAATTCGGGGCCGTTGAGAAAATACATCAAGACCACCACGAAACGAGATGCTTTCTTTGGCACAATTTCAATTCAAACGAGATCCCTGATTTTAGTATTACTATTGACACAAGGACACTCACCTTGGATACAAAGTGCTGTCCTGATCCTGACACGCGCTTGTCTCTCTCCATCAGATACCACTGCCACGGAAACCGGGCGATTTTCTTTTCCTACATGGAATTTAAGAGTAGTTCAGTCACAAAATCAAGAGTACACAAACACTGACAGACAGCATAATCCACGGATTTAGCGCTGTACTACTAGCTAGCATTTCCAGCTAGTTTCCCCTCACCTTCCCTCCGTTGGTGAACTTGTGTATCTGTGCGGTGGCGACACCAGGAATGATCAGACACACGGTCATGATGGCGAAGCCGGGCAGAATTTCATACCACATGATTTAAGCCTTTACCTGCCAGGCGACAGAGAGCAACTTTTATGACAACCAAGTTGCCCTAAGACTGCCCTCGACAGTTTATTTTGCTAAGAAGCTAACAAAATGTCGACCCTTCTGACGACCTATTGCGCTACCGGAACAAGAATAATATTTCCTGACGGATTTCTTCAAAGTAAAAGCTTCAGTTCTGCAAAGCTTGCGATGCAAAAGAAAATTCATATAGTTGTTAAAAAATCTGGACTATTGTGCCGTCAAACATAAGGATGCATCCCTATTTTTTATTCAATGTTTGTAAATGGTCAAAATGTTGATTCCACACTTTTCAAACTATTAACTGAAACTTGCAATCTTTTATTTTGAAGGGACTCGGAAAAAAGGAAGCTCTGTTTTGCTGACTTTGAGAGTAATTTTTTGTCTAACGAAAAGAAAAATTGCGTGTCAGTCAAATTACCAAACCAAAAATAAATACAAATAATCCAAACAAAATAACTATAATTTCAAATGTATGATATACGCCTTTTTTCGACTACAGCGCCGCCTCCTGCGGTAACCCTGAACTGCAGTCTCCACCGTCAGGGAGGAAGTTACTGTTAGCATTAGTTCGTTTGCTACTGGCTGGCTAACTTGCTAAAGAACGTAAACAAGTCTGCGGGATGAGATCCGTAGCTTTGCAATAATGAAGGAAGACAAGGAAAACACTCGACCGAAGGACAAAAGGATTGAAATCAGGTGCGAAGATGGAGAAAAGATGGAGAAGCCCAAGGAAAAGAAAGAGGCCATGACAAAGGTGAAACTTGCTAGCTACGTTAGCTAAGGTTGCTATAAGTTGTCAGTTTTAGTTCGATTAGCATAACAGCATGTTTCTTTACTAGCAGAATTTTTTTCAGTTATAACGTACCTAGTATATTTTGTTATATATAAATAAAATTAACAAACCCACACTTGACTTATTCCAACTTTAAGTTAATAGTAGCTATTTGTTGCCCTCTTTTTCAGTCTGATTGTTCTCCCACTTTGATGATTTCTTGAACTGTCAATAATCTTTTTCCAGATTGTGATCAGACGATTACCACCAAGTCTCACCAAAGAGGAGCTGGAAGAGCAATTACAGCCTCTCCCAGAGGTTGATTACCTGGAGTTTTTCTCCAACGATACTAGGTAAAAAATAACTAAAAAAAAACGTTTCATCATATAATAATATTTCCAATGGCTCTTAATAGTTTAACCTTACATGATTATTCTGTCCACCCAGCCTTTACCCTCACCTCTTTGCAAGGGCTTATATAAACTTCAAAAACCAAGAGGATATAGTTCTCTTCAGAGATCGGTTTGATGGATATGTGTTCATTGACAACAGAGGTATGATGAGCATACATGAACATCTTAATAGACATACTGTACTTATCAGGCATAAGCTCAGGCTTCACGATTGTCCACATATTGCTTTTTAACAGGACAGGAGTATCCTGCCATCGTGGAGTTTGCACCTTTTCAAAAGACTGCCAAGAAAAGGAATAAGAAAAAGGATGCAAAATGTGGAACAATTGCTGAAGGTAAATATTTTTGTACTGATATTAGTTGAGTAATATCATAGAAGAATGAGATCTGGCTATGAGTCAATTTAGTAGTACTTCTCTTTTAAATATTCATTGAATTACTGACATGTTTGTGAATATAATAATAATATATAATATATATATATAATATAATATAATATAATATAATAAATGCCAGTGGTTATTTATTTGCCTTGAATTAAATATAGTTTTAAAATACTTAGTTGTCCTTGTATGTTGGATATGTTCTTTCAGATCCTGATTACAGGAAGTTTCTTGAATATTACAATGGAGATGATGAAAAGTTGGCATCAACACCTGAGACCCTGTTGGAAGAGCTTGAGGCAAAATCTAAGGAGCTTGTTGGTAAGTTGACAATCATTTGAATTCAAAAGGGCTCCAAAAATATTGATGTTTTATTTTAAAGAGACAAAAATCCTGATGGATACATTTCAACATACTTTTTTCTCCTTTCAAGCCAAAAAAACAACCCCTCTGCTGGACTTCCTGAAGAATAAACAGGTAGATACGTGCTGTAGTAAAACAGTGTAGCGTTCTAGTGACGTATGTTTAGTGGTAAGATGAAGGTCAGTCTTATGTCCTGTTTTAATGCTCTACAGAGAATCAGAGAGGAAAAGAAAGAAGAGAGGAGAAGGAGGGAGCTTGAGCGCAAGCGTTTGCGTGATGAGGAGCGCCGCAAGTGGAGGGAGGAGGAGAGAAGAAAGCGCAAAGAGGCGGAGAAGATGAAGAGACTTGAGAAACCGTCAGACAAAGACAAGGACCAAGTTAAAGAAGAACCAAAAATTAAGGTGTGTACTGAAGTGGATTGAAGCAGTTCAAAGCTCTTTTTTTCAAGTATTTCATATAATATTGTGCTTCTTTTTATTTTGTTTTAACTGTGTAGCTCCTGAAGAAGCCAGACAGAGGTGAGGATGCCGATTCTGAGAAGCCCAAGGAAAAGGCCAAGAAACCAGAGAAGCCAAACAAAGAGGACAAATTCATGGGCAGTGGTGATCACAAGAGGCGTCACAACATTGACAATAAGGAGGACCGGGGAAGGAAGTCAGTTGCTTTAGTTATTTGTTTAAAAACATGTTGCTCACTTTGTATAGAGTTTTTAAACTGGATATTTGCTTCACACACAGACCTGACGAAGACGGGCGAAAGGAGTTCAGGGAGCGTGGCGCAGACCGAGACCGAGAGCGTGACCGAGAGCGGGAGAAGGAGCGGCGGCAGAAAGAGAAGGAGCGTCTCAGGCGTCAGGATGAAGATCGGCGGAGAAGGAGAGAGCGGCAGGATGGAGAGAACCCGGGCAGGAGGCGGGATGAGGAGGTCAGGAAAGAGAAAGATCGTGCCTTTGAGAAGAAGAAAGGCGAAAACACTGGGGACTCCTCTCACTCTGAGAGGCCGGAAAGGCCTGCCAAAGACAATAAGAAGGATGATAGTGGTAAAAGAGAGAGGCTTCGAAACAAGGTAACGTCTCTAGCTTTTTAAATGCTTTAGTCTTTCAATGCAATGGTTTTTCAGTGTTTCTAAGACCGGTCTTCTTTGCATCAGGACCGACCAGCCATTCAGCTGTACCAGCCAGGGAGTAGAAGCCGCAATCGACCTACAGGAGGAGGAGACTCCAACTCCGCCGACAGGAAGCCAGACACTGAGCCAGAGAAGGTGGCCGACAAAGGAGATGATTGAGCAGATTTCTACTTATGGCATCTTAAGTTTTGTGAGGAGAGGGGGAGACAGACAGGCCTGCGAGGCTCAGAGCAGCGATGTGGCTTCTCAGGGCGACGTGCAGGTCGAGCAGGGCTGCATCCAGCTCTTCCAGTCTCAGAGGCAAAGTTGTGATTGTGGAGCCTCTTAGTGCCTGAATGTGAGCCTCTTTAGTTTTATTTGTTAGGAAAGGTAACAGTAAGCTTTGGAAAGAGTTTGGCTGTAGGGCACATTAGGTGAAGCCAAAGCTTTCTTGGACCAGGTTAACTCAAAGTGACCTTATTTCGGTATTGTTTCTCTCATGTAAAGTGCTGAAAACATTGGCTTTCTACATATTCATGTCATATCACACTCTGAAGTGTTTACCTTGCCAATTACTTAACATGCAAACATTGCCAAGCTCTTCAATATTGTTTTTACACTGTGTTGAATGGGATTTATGTTGCAGCATTGCCATATTTACTTTCTAGTATACTCATTGAATTTCCTTCTTACTTTACCTGGAGAGCTAGACAATCCAAAAAAGTATGTGGAGAACATTTATCATGATCTGTAACCCTAAAACAGTTGTCTCAAAGGAAACAGTCTGTATTTATCTGGTTTGGTATCATGTGTTTCGTTCATACATTCATACAGCGACTGAGGAGAAACAGCCATTTCTGACCAGACTGCCATGTAACAGCCATGCCTGCATGCAGACAAAGTGATAAACCTGTGGCCTTTCTTCTTTTCTAACCTGAAACTCTCCTTAAATATAAATGTGTGATGCACTAATCTGAATGCAGCTTGAGAACATCACTGCTGGTGATGCTAACGATCGGTTTTGACTGGAAATAAAAGAGGTCTTTGCTTAAGTGTACATGACTTTGTCTTGATTTTGGTAAAATGTTAAGTATTAAAATCTCACTGAATGTTTTGAATGGGTTTAGTATAAATTTAGAGCAGTTTGAGCTAACGCTACACACTGTAGTAGTTCAGTTTCGTCCACTGCTGAAACTAGACTTGAATCTTTGTCTCAGTATGTCAAGGATTGGAAATGCTGTCGGGGCCTCCACAAGACATGCTCAAAAATAACAATGTAATGCAGACTCTGCTTAAACTAATAATCCATATGAAGTATTTTTTAGGCCTCGGGGTTTGTGCAGCTACCCCTTTTGCCTAGTTGGTTATCGACCTTCAGTCCAAAACATTTAATGTTTTATCATCTATTTAAATGAGCATACCTAATATATGCTACTCAGATAGTAAGTATCCAATGAGTGTTAAGAGCAGTACTAAAATGTTTATGTATATGCTGTAAAGTAAGCCCTATGATTAACTAGCGCCCACTCCAGGGTGTCCCACCTCTAGCCCAATGACAGCTGGTATAGGCTTCTTTTTTTTTAATAAAAGCTATATTATTATAAAATGTTAGATGATATAATTGCATTAACAGGGTTTAAATATTGCAGCTGTGGAGATGGTCAAATTTAATTATCTTAAAAAGTTTCTGTTTTTCATTAGCTTTTTTATGTTTTATATGTAATTTTTTTATTCCCAAATTATGGATGTCAGATATACGTAGTGGATTAAACAGTAAAACATTCCTTTATGAAATAAAGTCGTAGCATTAAAAAGACTCAAAGTAAAAATACATCAAATTAGTATTATTAAGAAATTCTCGCTCGAGATGAATGTCAAAAACCCTCCATGTGATGTCGCTGTTTCCGTGCAGACTTAGTGGATAAAAGAGCTACGTCACTTCCTTCTCTCTCTTCGACCACCGCCATAGTCGGGAAAGGACTGTGGGCAAAATGGTAAATACAAAATCTTTAAACATCCATGTCATTAGACCCTCCAAACATGTATAGACATCTTATTTTATTAGTAAACATCTTTCTTGTCCTTCAGAAACCTGAATGTTGATTAAAATAAAGTATTATCAGCACGTTAATGCTGCTTAGCGATGCTAGTCGGCAAACACTCTGTGATGCTACACATGTAAGCTAGTAGCTATCATCTATGAAGGAAGTTGGCCTTTACTTTGTAAATGGTTCGATTTTTACTATGTTATGAACACGTGTTTACAGTATTAGATTTAAACATTTGTTTGCATGGAATTAATGGCTATCTTTGTTGTTTCTAGTCGTCCCACAAGACTTTCAGGATTAAGCGCTTCCTCGCCAAGAAGCAGAAACAGAACAGGCCGATTCCTCAGTGGATCAGAATGAAGACTGGCAACAAGATCAGGTAAGTTTACTTTCTTTTACTGCCGTTTGTGCCATTTAAGATGAAACTGACTTGTAGTGAAAGCATATCGTGGACATGGCATGTCAAACGTATTTGCGAGTTAGCTTAGTACACTTAGCTTATGCTAATACAGTCAAGTAGCGCATCCCTCTTATTCCATCAAGCCATGATGAATAAGACGCCATACGAATTCATTTAAAAATCAAATGGCTGCAACAGACTCAATATCCAAAATCTGAGTAGATGCACAATACAAGCTCTTCTGCAGGATTTAAAAGACACTTGGTCTTGTTTGGCTGTCTTATTTACAATTAAAGTCACTAAGGCTCCATTAAGTGGCACATTTATCCAACAATGTATAAACACAGCTGTGTATTACTGTTAGGCCAATTACCATGTTTTTTCCAACCCTGTCTCCTATAAGTGTGTTCATGCACTCCATGTAGTTAATCTATCACATTTAAAACTAACTAATGCAGCCTAGTGCAAAAGTCCTGAAGTACAACGTTAATTAATGCAGGTTATAGTCTGTGTCTGAGAGCGTCTTTGGCCATGGCTTTGACTAAAATCTATATCAGATCTGTTTAGACTGATGTTGAATCATACTGTCAAATAGAAATGTGCTATGTTAAACATAGGGGACTAATGCTTCGAAACACTTAAGTATAATTCTTAGCTCTGAAACATCCAGTCTGTAATTTGTCCTTAAAGTATAGAACTGTACATCACCTTGCATAGGGTTTATTGCACGTGTTGTTTTTGGGTGCAGTACTCAAACTAGGGAGCTCTTATAAACAAGCAATCACACTTGTGTATATACAAATAATTTGTGATTTCCTGCTGTATCTTCTGTAGATCTTCTTAAGCAGTGAAATGTATTAAGCATATAAAACAAGAACATTTGTGGTGTAGAGGAATCTTAAATCCTGTATTTGAGTGTCTGTAAGGCTTTTAAAACTGCACTTCAGCACAGCTTTTCACTTTTGAGGTGCATGTTAACTCTGTAAATTATCATTAAGTGCTGAGCTGTATGACTGGCTGACTAATGCAGGAACTTCATGTCATGTAAAGCAGGTCTGCAATTGCAGCACTTCATTGCAGTAGAGTGCTGTCATTAACCCTGCTGAGAGCATCTTTTTGCTGTAGAGCTCTTACTCCAACTCACTGTGTCGGTGATGCGGAAGCTCTGTTAGCTGAACATCAAACTGTGTACTCAAAAGACTTCTCATCTTACTGAATTGTTTTCCTGCAGGATTTCTGCGGTACTTGTCTTTGCTGAAATGACTGCAGTCCCATAATTGCCACAATTCTATAGTGTCAGTGGGAAAGGGTTATAACTGTTTCTTCAGAGGGTGACTTACAAATAGATTTAAACATTTTACATTCACTGTAAAGTAATTTTGATTATTGCCATCTAAAGCTACTGACTATAAATCGCACAGGCTGTTTTAATTAGGATGGTCATGTGTGTTTGTGGCCTCTGAAATCGGCAGCATCCCAGACTTTGCTTAGTTTTAACTGAGCCTTTGAGCCTTAACTGCTAACTATAAGTTAGCCTTGTAGTGTGTTAGGAAACAAGTAAGAACACCGTTAATGCAGGATGAGAAATAAAACTGCAAGGTTGTAAATCAAGACTTTTAGTAGTAAAAGATGGATTTCTAATGATCCATTGGATTGTTATCCTTGGTGGAAAAACACTGAGCAGTTTAATTGCTTTAAATGTTATGGCAAGCTTTACTATTAAAATCTGATCTTAGTTCAATCATCTGTATGTAGTAGCCACCATATCAAATTATATTGAGTCCTCTGTGGTAGTCCATCTTATTTTAGCATTTCCTTTTGTGTCCATAAATGGATGACTCAGTAAATGAGTTGCACTGAGATTTGCTGAACTGTTTTTATACAGTGATTTACTTTTGATTTTCAAAATAAAAGCCCTCAGTTTTATTCACTTAAGGTTGACTGTTTTTTTCTTTACAATTCCATTTGTCATCAAAGTGTGAATGTTCACTCCTGACAAAGTTTTCTTGGATTTCAGGTACAACTCCAAGAGGAGACACTGGAGGAGGACCAAGCTCGGCCTGTAAACATGAGGGTCCCTGGATCCCAGCATCCCTCCATCCCAACATCTGCCAGGACCTCCAGCTGCTGGGCCTGAGCGCGGGGAGGGAGCCATGTTATCTGGAGCAGCAGTCGTTTTGTACAGATACTCTGGTTGTGCTCATGTTTGACAATAAAAGATCTCTGATCAAACTTGACATGATGTAGCACAGTCTTTATTTCCCTTTTTAAGCGTAGCTGAGTATTTTAAACTGACAGGCTTTGAGTGTTTTTCTGAGGCAAACTAAACATGACATGACAGTGCTGACTTTGCAGAAAGAGAACCACTCTGAAGGGGGTTTCACCCTCTTGACCACAAAACAAATACATCTGAATCACTCTTTCATGGAAGATGGTGGGCAGGAATTTGAGCTCTGGCTTTGTTGCTTGAGCCAAAGACGGCACTGTTTTCCATAAAGCCCAAACTAGAGGCAAGACAAAGTTTGAAATGTTTACGTTCTAAAATGGGGAAACTTTGCCACGTCAGTGACTATTAGGTTGTTGACATAAAGCAGAAGTGGGTCAGCAGCGTGACATGCTGGAAAGAAGCTCATATGCAGGATGTTTGATGCAATATACAGTATTAAATGAAATGCTAGTCTATTTATTTTTATATATAACCACATTATTGTTGACAGTTTATTACCCTGGTGAAATGGTGCAGTAGTACCTAACCTTTCTGGCTTTAGACTCCTTAAAATGACCAGTTTCGGCCACAATTGGGACATAAGCTTTTCTTCTACTGTTGCATTTACAGTATTTGGAAATAAATGGATGCCTTTTTAATCTGAACTTACTCTGCATTTCCACACATTTTTGCAATTGACCAGAAATCGGTGTGGCTGGGTACCGTGGGTAAAGAAAAGTTAAGCTTAAATACTTGAACGGGATAGATTTACATCGGACAGTTGACATTGACACTTTCAAAACGGTAAGCACTGTACAAGCAATTAGTTGAGATTATTATGGTTTGGAACAACTGAATATGAACTAATGCACATACTATAAGGACAAAGGACTGTCTCATATCCATTCAGCTCTTTTTTCCAAGAAATGAAAACGAAGGTAGCAGCTTCCTGAAAGCCCCAAACCTCCAGCTGCCCTCTCTCTTAGTCCTGTCAAAGGAGTTGACCACCTCCCCTGTCTCTCCATTATCCACCCCATCGTGTGCGCTCATGTTCACTGCACCAGCGCAATTGTTGTTGCTGTTTTTGTTGACACTTTGCGCACACCCGCTGCTGTACTCATCGTCCCAGGTCCCCAGCAGCTCCTTCATCTCCGCTGGGGCGTCTCCCTGCAGATACTGCCAGGCTCTCCTCCCGTTGTAGTCCATGGCATCGACGTTGGCACCGAAAGCCCCCACCAGCAGCTTGATTACCATGTATTGTCTATGCATGCTGGCAACATGCAGCGGAGTGAGCCCGCCGCTGCCCCGCACGTTTACATTCACTGGGATCCCCGCACGTTCTGCGTACCGCAAAAGTTTGATCAGAGTCTCGTCCTGTCCTCTCTTTGCCAGCCAGTGCAGGACCGAGTATCCGCTGATGAAATCCTTCCTGGTTAACAGATAAGGGTCCGCGGAGATGAACTCCATTATGGTTTCGTAGTTCCCATCCACCGCATTCAGCATCCACGCGTGCTCCATCGGGTACAGAGCCCAGTCTGCGTCCTGAGCCGAGGACACGCTGAGAGTTTGGGAGGACAGCACGCTACTCAACCCGCTGTTTGACGAGTTACTCAAAAGCAGCTCTTTCAGGTACTTTTTACGCATAGCGGGTGTGAGCGAGCCTCTCTCCGGAGACTCTTTCTGAAGTCCTCCGGGTGCGGAGCTGTCAGTGACCTCTTTCTGCCTCTGCAGCCTCGTCCTACGCTGCTGTAAGGCACCCGGCATGACCTGCATGCCATACCTCGAGAGTCGCTCCACAAGGGTGCCCTGTCTGGACCCCATGCTGCCGTGGGCGTCCGCATTGCTGACAGCTGGTTCAGATCCAGCATCACCCGATCTGCTCTCATACATGCTGCTTGGCGGAGTTCAAGGCGACTTCCCTTTATTTGGACAACACCCAGAGGATATCACTGTCAGATTATACACAGGGAAATGTTTCCCCTCCACTCAAACGGACTCATCCCGTGTCAAGCGAGGTAAACACTCATTTTCACAAGATCTACTGGTGAAAAAAATGCGTAAAAAAGCCATTTAAGCGTCTCTCAATACAAAAAGACTTAGTTCCTCTTTGGCACGCATTTGGAGAAGCGTCCAATTTAACCCCACATACCAAGTGCTCTCCTTTTGCTTGACTGCCGACATGCCAATGTAACTCACCTGTTCTGTCCAAAGCGCACACAGACTCTCCAACACTATCGATCATTAACCATTAACTCTTCTCTCCCTACTAAAACGTCCCGGTAAAACCAAAGGACAGTGTTTACTATTTCAAATATTTAGCCGAATTTCTGAGCTACAGATCACAGTCGAGACTCTTCTTTCCTTTCAAAGAGGAAATGAGACAAAGTTCATTCTAATCACAGGCAAAACCAATGGTGAGATTCCCTCACATGTGACCACTGATGGATTCCAAAGCAGGAAGTAATGCAGTGTGTGCTTTCCTGATACTTTCACACTGACCGGGCAGCACAATAAAGGGAGCAGGGATAGATAAAACAAGTTTATTTCAGTAAAATGTTGTCGTCAACAACAGAAAACAACAAAAAAAAGGTGCAAAACATGCATTAAAAATTCAGTCAGTAACAGATTCTGGAGGAAGTTCAACAGTCAGCTCATCGAGTGTTTGAAGAAAGGCGTCAAGCTCTGAGCAGTAATCTGAAAAGAGATAGAGTACAGTTAATGATACAGTAGGTTAATGACACACGTAGTTAATGATACCTGTAGTTTAAAACCTGTGCCACATATATACTTAATGGTTACAGCAACCAGGCAACAGCTCTTCTTACAGAGTGCTGCATATTGTTTTTTTAAATGTTATTTTGTGAATCTTGTCATGTACATATAAGATAGCATAACATTACAATTACTACAAATGTGACCCAGTATCAAGATACATTTGTTAAAATATAAACCAAGTAGACAGTGGCAGCATTAATTTGCAATAAAGGGGCTCAGATGAAACATCAGAAACCTGTATTATTTACAGCAACCATATTTCTGGAAAGATGGTTTTATTTACATTTTGTTTTTAAATGCAATTTCTGCTAATGTGCTAAGCATTCCTGTACCCCTCCCCTCTCACATCCGATGTACACTGAGAGACTAAGACTAAGTACTATGGCCTTTTAAAAATGCAGATGGCTAATCAGAGATTTATGGTGGTGGTGTTCTTGAGCATAAAAAACACCAATCTCTGATCACTTGCTCACTTATTAAAGTTGTGAGTGGAATCATCTAGACGTTTCAGGTAACATGCTAGCGGGCAGATCTTGTTCATACTATGAAATATAAACTTGCTGTTGCCACATTCAACTGGCACCACAGGTTTAGGTATCTGAAAGGCCACGGCATCTAAATGCATTTCCCAAAGGTCCCAACTCTTGATGAGAAATGAAAAAAATTGTTTTGCTAATGTTCCCTGCTTTTCAGATGGGGGTTTTGGGCAGTTTTGGTCTTGTGCAACTCAAAGTGAATAAGGGTTACAATACATTTTTATATCCCAAGCAATTAGTGTATATGCAGCCTAAGTAGGAACTTAATACCTGGAAGTTTTGGCATCTTTACAGGTGAGGGGTTTGGGAGAGGATCAATCGGTCCAAGATCCTCCTCACACAGACGTGGCGCTTGTGGGAAACAGGCCAGTCCAGGCAAAGCAAAGCCACTGAGAGGAATAAAATCTTCAGGTACACTGTACTTCATAAACTCTGGAAAAAATACAAAAAAACATAATGCTGAAGGGATTTATTGTACATAATGAGTCATTAACATTTTTAGAATGTGCAAGTCCTCTTATTTAACAAACACTGATTAACCTCAAAGGGCCGAGTCCTGAGGAAATAAACCATTAATGGATTCGACGAAGCAAAGCTATTGTGCTGCAGTGATTTACACAGAATTACATTTCTACTTGGGTATAATTTTACCTCCATATCCTGCACCTGAAATGTGACCGTATAGCCAATGTCATAATTACCTAGGGGGTCATAAGGGATGAAGTTCTCAATTTCTGGATATTCCTCCACTTTGGTCTGAGAAGCTGGTTTGACTTTAGTTTCCTGTGTTGAACAAAATTTGTGTTAGTATGCATAATTTGAGGTACAGATGAAACTGGTCACATTATAGCTTGCGTATGGGTCATTTTAAACCTGTGGCTTTAGGAGTTTCTTCTCTTGTGGGTTGACAGCAGGGGTTGAGATTTTTTTGTTGACAGCGCCAAAAGCCTTACGACCAGACGGCAGAGGAGTGGTAAAGGTTTTGGCAGTCATAGGAGATTTCAAAAGTTTTTCTGGTCAGCAGAAAAAGGGCCACGGTTAATCCATATGTTCACACACTGCTTTACCAAAAGAAATGACATCAACATTTGAATTTCCATACCTGGAGCAGACTGAAGCCGCTGACGCATCTTCAAAGAAGCTGGGTGAAGACATGCATTTTCGCGCTCTGCAAAGATTATGTTGGCCATTGTATCTGAAATCACAACCTCATATTAGCCAGTGCAACTCATTACAATCAATCACCACAAAAGACTTGTCTACAGCTGAAATGTTGACACATTAATGAAAATATTCAGCGGTTTTCACATACACATAACCATATAAGTAATATTTACAGTAAATGTGAAATATGGTCAGTTTCCTTTTTCTTTGTCATATGTTTGTTATTTGAATAACCAAGTTTTGGATGTATCAAGTCAATTTAAAAGATGTCCCATGGGCTTTGCGATACCCGATTAACTTTTTCCTAACTTTATATGCAAGGTTATAGCCTATGGAAATAGTTAAAGATCCAATTTGCAAACACCATCCAATGATAAAAACAGTAAGAGTGTTAACCCTCTGAAAAAATAGTGTTCATGGTCATATGATATCATATTGAAGCCTCTATTGCCAGTAACCACCCAATACTCAGCATCTGACACTAAACATCCAAGCTACATTGTAAAGCACTGCGACCTATAGCCACCTGGTTGTCTCCTTTTCCTTGGTTTAACATTAGCACGGTCACATATAACTTCGCTTTCTTTTTTTTGTGCGTTCCGTCTTCAGCACAATGCAAAAATGAACGTTGGTTCTTAGTAATTCGTTTCTTTTTCGGGCCAACAAGTTAAATAAACGTTTAACCGTTTAACTTTTACAAATATTAGTTCGTAAACGTTTGTTAATTAGCCAAGTTTTAGCCAAACAGCATCATAATGCTAACGATTGCTTAGCAGAGCTAGCTTACAGTTTACGTTGACGTACACGTACTGCTATTCGGTTAGAGCGCTGACAAATACATTATTACCTGCGCGGTTACACCGATGTTGGCGTTAGTACTAGCTACCTCAGTATTGTGCTTAGCGCCGCCGCCTGCTCCGCTGCTCCCGAATCAGAAAGTTGTTATGGTATAATATGTGTTGCTGAGTGACCGCGGGTCCTTTTTAAATTCACTGCTCTCTTCCTATTGGTCGCTGTACGAAAGAGGGCGTTTCCCATCCCAACAGATAGCATGATATTTTATCATGCAATGATATGCACATAGTAATGATAAGACCAAGGTAAAGCTGCTCAAAATTCAACGATAGCCTCTGGTGTTGTTTTTTTTAACTTGGAAATATCTTTTATTGGTGCCTCAGAAACGTAGTCATGGGTTGCCTCTAAAGTTAAATCCCCCTACATTTGCTACTTACTACATTTTTTTTTTTAACATTTTCTTTATTATTCAAAATTCAGGTACAGAGAACAAGATAACATTCAGGTGACAGCCAATCATTATAAAGTGCATAATATACAAAACAAAACAAAATGCCAGGGGACAGTGGACATTTGTAAAGCCAGAGATCATTATTCATTCATATAAATACATTACAGGAGGTGCACACTCATTGTCTTGATAGCCTTCTTGTTTTTGGAGGAGAAAATCGTTTTTATGTATTGCTTGGATCCATTTTCAAAAACAACAAATAACGGTTTAGATTTACTAAATTTAGATTTGTGAATGTGACATTTTGCTAAGAGAATTAGTAGGTCAATAATATAATATTGTTTTATAGTATTGCCTTTAAATTTATTGAAACCAAACAATACACTCTCTTGGCATAAAGTACTTACTACAGAATAGCCACCTACATTTGTAACGTTCATTGATTTCAGTTTCCTACCCTCGTACTGGACGATACCATTAAGGTTTAACCGTGGGGGAGCCGGGGGACCCATTTGAAATCATAATAATCTGGATTTATTTTTTTCCAAAGCACAAGCCGGAGTGTTTGTGGCGCTTATAATTCTGTTAACTTAACAGATCTCAATGTTAGCCAGTATATTACAATAACGCACCTAATAGAGCCTGTTGAACAGTGGTACATTCCCACTAGGCCATCCTTCGCTGAACTTCAACGGTGTAGCTCCCTTTGCTAAGCACAGAGAGCAGCAGAGGGTTCATCCTCCGGCTAACAGCTAGTACCATGGCGTCAACTGAGATAGCGAGGCAAGCGGTGAGTAGCTCATTTTACTCGTTTCAATCGTAGGTATCAATCCATACCTCATGAAATTTGTTTGCTAGTCTCAGTAAATTCAAATCATATCATTTTAGCATTGCGTATGATGCTGTAACTAGGAATAGGTTTAGGCTTGGTTGGTAACGGTAGTCACCACCCGCTTTTCATGTTATACTCCATCCAAAATTCAGTGCACCGTCGCTGAACAAAAGGAGATTACCTTTCCTAATAGCTTAAGCTTAAACCACATTTCAGACGGTATGAGCCCCTGAAATATCTTAAATACTCTGTAGTAGACTCGTTATTAGCTCAAATTAAACGACAGTCTATTATAGAGCCATCTTTAGGCCATTCATTCTGAACGCCCCCATTTCAGCTCAGCCACGGTGCTCATTTCCGTTATGTTGTTTCATGTTAGTCCCGTTAACTTCGGGCGTTGTCTGATGGGCATTGGAAATATGGACAGATCCTTGCCTTTTTATAGGCATTTGGGCCTGCAATTTGAAAAGCGTGTGTAAAGTTTTCCTGGTTTTTGTCTGGGGGAGGGAAAAGGAAGCCACTACACCCAGAGAGACTGCTCAGAATAGCAAAGGTTCTGCAGTTTGATATCCCTTTGCGGCTCAATGAATGAAAACCCACTGTGTGTAACTTGGCTGTGAGTGCCTTGAAATGCAGGATTGAGTTCAGGAATGTTACACTTGCAGCTGAAGAGGAAAGGCTGTTTGTCCAGTCACATTACCCCCAGTTTTACAAATACTCCCACAGCTGTTTAAACCCAATTTCAACTGTCCAAATACTCAACTGTCCAGCACCATCAGCCTGTCAGGTTATTTTAAATTGACCCGCAAACGGAATGTTTTCCTCTCAAAGCCTACGCCACATTGGAAAGAAATGTTGTGTTATGTTAAGCCACATAATGGCTGGTTGGCTGAGGTTTAGCTGGTTGAGAGGCCTTTCTTTTCCATATAATCTAAATTCTTTTCTTTCCTGCACCTCATAAATGTCGACGTAGGCCGCAGAAATGAGATTCACAGAGATGGGAGATGCTCACCAGCAGCCATACGCCCCCACACACATGTAACAACAGTGCTTTTACACCTTGGTGTTGTGTCACTCTGATACAGACATAGACTGTGTACAAAAAGTGTAATAGTTGAGTGAAAGGAAGTGCAACCAGCCAAAAAGAGGGGGTTTAAGGGTTCAAGTCAAAGTGACACTGCAGTAACACAAGTGCTGACGACATTAAATTGACTCCTTGGCTTTTATTTTGTAATTTCGAAACAATTTAAATTAAAGATTAAATTTAAAACCCTTTATTCCGAAATGAACAGTGACATGTTTCCATATAAGTACATTGTGGTTTGTAACTGTCTCGTCTGCGGGAAGAGACTACGAGCTCAGGAAACAGGAAGTGTGCTACATTGTACCTGAAGTCAGTCACAGTGACTAACGATCAAAATATGGTTGAAAATCTGGTAACTGACTTTTATTTCTCTGCAGTACATCATTCAACTTACGATGCAAATATAGCTTGTCAGAGAAAATGCTGTGCATGTGTACAGGCACAAGAGCATAGTGCTAACAGGGCATATCAATGCATACCTTGCTAGGTGATTGATTTGTATCTACCCGATGTTACATGTGGATATCTTTTGTTTTTAGGGTGAAGGCGCTCGTGCTGTCCCTCTGGCCGGCCATGTCGGCTTTGACAGCATGCCTGACCAGCTGGTCAATAAGTCTGTCAACCACGGATTCTGCTTCAACATCCTCTGTGTTGGTGAGTGTGTCATGCGTTAAAATGCTTTTCCTTCCTCTGTTCAGGCTTAAAGACAACTTACTTGCTTCAGTGAAAGTCAGGCTTTCCCACAAGATGCAAAGCATGCTGCTCATCATTTGCCCTGCTCAGATTCCCTTTGGCCAGTCAGCAGGCATTATGAGTAAGATGCTTTGGGTTAAATAAGGCAATTCAAACATGTCTGCAGGTAGTTATTATTCATAAGCATTACTATCAAAAACAGTTCGAATACAAGCCTTATGCAGGATTTATCAGACATTAAAGACGTGTTCCTATACATGCATTTTTATATTGACAAAAGAAGGAAGATGCTTTGGCTTTAGTCAGTAGAAATATTCACTTGCATGTGTTCCGTTACATTGTAATGGGTGCACCCATCTAAAACTAATGAAATCTAATACTGCAGTCGTGCAATAAAACCGCAGCTTTATGGAGGAGTCAGTTTATGTAGACGCTTACAGGCTTTGATTCAACTTTATGGTCATTTTGAAGGCTATAGTAAGTGGATATGTTTCAATGTGTTGTTGTATACTGAGAGGCTTTGTCTAATATTTTCCACTCTATTTTGATCAGCGATTTTTGGCCACATATTAAAATATTGTGGCTGTTGAAAAATGAGCATTTCTGCCTGCTGCACACGGTAAAACAATTCTTGCCGTCAGGATTCCTCTTGTTTTGGTGGCACATGAAAGCCGAAAGCTGCAATGGGAATTGCAATATTTTCTCTGCCTTTTATCTTATTTTGCATTTCGTAATTTAAGTACCGGCGTGAAAAGTCTTTGAAGCTTTTCATATTATATTTGTGATATTTCAAAGGTCTTCTGACGTTGATGCTACATCATTTTGCTCCAGTTTTAAATATTTCACTATCGTTGAGAGAGCAGTAAGGATTGTTGTCAATTCCTATCATTTGTGTCATGTGTCATGTTGCTGTTTAGAGGTGTAGTTACAATACTACAATCTGTGCCTGTTTTTAAAAAAGAAATTCTGTTGCCTGCTGGCCATTTTTAGTGTCATGGTTTTGGCTCGCCTACCAGCTCAAAACTTCTTTGCTATTTTGGGGATCGACTGAGTCCTGTTACATTTGTGTAGAAGTGAAATGTGGAAGATTTTTTTTCATGAAACACATTTCCTCCTTTCTTTAGTTGCTGTTACAACCAGAGTTTAAAACAAACTAGAGACATGTTAAGAATATGAGTACAAAATTGATGCAGTACACTAACCACGTCATGTTTTGCCATGTTTAAATGCTGTCATGTGATCGACAAGCACAGCACTTCCAAGTAGTACAAACATTACTTGAGGCAAAGTCATGTGACTGAATGTTTCTCCATGATTTGGTCGCGATGGAGGGAGTCAGATATGTGGAGATAGGGGTGTTTCCATTGGGCTAAAAGAGGGCTAACACTTCTGCACAGGGTTTTTGTTGTGTTATTTATGATTTCAGGACGTTTGACAGCGGTCCTTTCAAGTTTGGCTCTCTGTTCCTTCAAACAAGATGCCAAACAGCCTTCAGCAAGAGAGATTTCTCTATAGCAACTTAAACCGAGCTCAGAGACCGGTGATAGGGCCCTCAGCGCATCAGTTAATGTGGATTCTGAGGAAAAGATTGTGAATAAGGAACATAGTGCGATATCATACAAAATGGGCTAACATGCTTGGACTGCAGGTCAGGCTGTGATGAATAAAAATAGAATTTCATACAGAGAGAGCTCTGTATCTGAGTCATCTGACAGCCTCTCGCAGTAAATGGATGCCAGAATACATCAGCAAATAAGCAGCTATTTCTGCTGTTTCTGTGGCTGTGAGCATTTGAAAAATTGGTTTCGTTTGAAACATCTTCAAAATATCATATTTAATCTGTTTTCAGACACCCTTTTATGCTTCCCTTTGAGGTCCATTAAAAATGAGTCAATAAAAGTGTCTGATGAGCTTGAGCATACCAAAATATAAAGGGCCACTTTAACTACACTTCTGTTGGTTTTGAAATATGAATGGTAAAATGATGAGGTGGAGAGGTCATTTTAATGTGAAAGAAAAACTCATGACATGATTGATTTTGTGTTGTCAGGCGAGACGGGTCTGGGGAAGTCCACCCTGATGGACACGCTGTTCAACACCAAGTTTGAGGGCGAGCCCACCCAGCACAACCAGCCGGGAGTCACGCTCAAGTCCAACACCTACGAACTCCAGGAGAGTAACGTGCGCCTCAAACTCACCGTCGTCAACACCGTGGGCTTCGGAGACCAGATCAACAAAGAAGACAGGTAAAGCAGCCGGCTGTCCTGCCTTTGAATGGTGGTCTTTACTGCAGCAAACTGGTTTCTTTAGCACAGTTCTTTGTCTTTGTGAGCAATAGCAGAAATCCCGACAGATTAGGGTGACTAAGCTCTTTGTTTTGAGAAGGCTGCGGTTGTTTTACAGGTTTTACCCTTTGCTCAGTATCAATTTGCCAATCACAGAGGAAATAAGAGACTTGCCTGCGTTTTAGAGCAGCACATAATCATAGTCATGTGAACTGCCACTGGCAGAATATCCGACAGTATTACACACACTCTGCGTTTGTTTGTGTTTGTGTCTGTCCGTTTATCATTTTTGCCATGTATTAAGCAAAACAGATCTTTTAAAATAGATGTAGCAGTTAAAGGAGGGACTGCACCTTGTCAATGAGACAGTCTGTCAGCAGAGAGGCCAAAGCTGATGATGGATTCCTTGAATTTTAGTTAAACTTAAACATAAACCAGGAAGATGCTGGTGTAAACACGGAGAGGTCCCATGATACCTGAGTTTTTATTAGTGTATTTTTTCTCCGATTGACAGTTGGCAAACAGTATAACATTTAATAGTGAATATTATTAGAAACAACATGGAGGACAACAGGATGTTTGAAAAACAAATCATTTATGCCTTCCTCCCAATTTCTTCACCCTGTAGTTGTTTTTTAGTTCTTGACATTGAGCCATATTTTTATTTGTGATGGATGACCAGCTGGACATAAATATCTGGGATTTGGTTTCATAATATTTATCAAATATAAGAGTTGATGAAGGTAACCCAAATGAATTGTAACACAGATTCCTAACTTGAAACGACAGGAAGCAAGCAAGCAAACATCAGAAACGTTCAGTTTTCTCAATAAACTGCTAGACCAGGCTGTGTGAATGCCAAGTTTCGTTCACACGCCAAAAAACGACACCAGAAAACATTCTCATCCTCTCTGCAGCACTACAGCATCTCTCTTAGTATATCTAGACAGTTTTTCACACTCCATCCGCCTCAGTTGGCTGCTCGCTGTATGTAAGGAAGAGGTGTTGAACAGCTGAAAAGTGCACAATAGATCATGGGATGTCACCAGCCTCAAAGACTACGACGTCTGTTTCCCCCAAATCAAATTTTGGCAAACAAGGCTGAAATTCTTGGCTACAGACGGAGACTTTAGAAGGCACAGTATCTCTATTGGTATCTATGAAATCTATATCAGTATTGCTACACTTTTGATATACTGTACTCTAAAACGCTGGGTACGTTAAGTAGCAGTCTAATAAACATTTTATCAGAAAGAAATGCTCAAATCTCTCCACTGTTGGTCCCTCTTCCTGACAGCTACAAGTCTATTGTGGAGTTCATCGACGCCCAGTTCGAAGCATATCTACAAGAAGAGCTGAAAATCAAGCGCACGCTACACAGCTACCACGACACCCGCATCCACGCATGCCTCTACTTCATCGCTCCCACGGGACACTCGCTCAAATCCCTGGACTTGGTAACCATGAAGAAACTTGATAGCAAGGTGAGCTTCAATTGTCAAAAAATGTCCCATTGGAATTTGTTTTTGTTGATTTGGTGATTATTGATTCAGAGACCCACTTTCAAATCTGGGTGTTTTACACCAGTTCCAGATCAATTCCTGCTCGTATTAGGATTTATTTGCAGCTCTTCTTATATAAAAGCATCATGTAGTTATATGCAGTCGTGCATGTATCGCTAATGTAATAGCAGTTGTGTCTGTCGTTGCTTTCTAGCATTAAATGAGAAGTACAGTTGCCCTGCAGGAGAATGATGTAAAAGAATAGCTGTTATATAATGTCTTTGAACATGGATAGACTTACTGGAGCACGTCATAGATACTTTATACTGTAGGTAAATCCTTTTGGCAGTGTGTTGCTGTTTGCACAATTTTATCTATCCACTCTCGTCACGGGTCACAAACCTTTTCTAGGCCATCTGCCTGAATGCAAAGTGGCTCTGCTCTCGTTTCTGCATCGGTGTAGGTCAGCTGTGAAATGCAGTCGGCTCAATGATTGCTGCCTTTTTGTGAGGTCCACCACAGTAGCTTATTTGCATGGACCTCCTGGCTTTTGTACAAAGAGTCGGCTCAGTGTTTGCCAGAGCAGCTGTGCCCTCTGGCAGCCACTTACGACAGCATCCTCCAGAGAAGAGCCTCCTCTGTTTACACGTTTACCTGGGGGGGGTTGTATTTTCACCAGACTCAAGTATTTTTGTTCACATGACCCCTTAGTATGTTAGTTAAAGGGGCCCCCTAGTTTATAATAACAATAAATTGTGATTGTGTAGGCGACAGGGCACGGAGAAAGTTGTTGTGTGGGAGTGAAAGTCTCATTTATCATCAGTCAGTTGTATCTGCATGTGGGACCCTTGCTGCCTTTTCCCCTCCTCTTATCACTCTGTTTTTCTTTTCCTGTTTGGAAAACACTGATAGTACAGATGTTGAAATGGAGTCTTACGATTTAGACTATTAACACCAAGTTTGGAGAGCTTGTAAGTGATGTGGAGCAGAAGATGGAAGCCTGCTGCTCCCTTTGCTGCGTTTACTATTTATATCTCCCTGCTTAAGAATGTGTAATTGTCTGTGATGCACAAAAGGCCTGACTTTCAGAGCTCGAGAGAGGCCCTGTGAAGGGTCGGAATTATTAAGAAAGCATGTGTTATTTCCTTTATGAAAATGTACTTTACATCACTATTACACTCATGGGAAACCAGTGATTAGAATGGTCATGAAAGAAATATGGATAGATGTATTATTTTCAGTTGGAACTACTTCTTCTAAAAGAGTTATTTTGATTTGCAAAGTTGCAACTGACAGAAAGCGAAAAAGACGCTCTATTTTTAGCTGTAAGTCTGGACGTATTGTCTGCACATTGTCATTTTGTCATTTCTCAAACTGCAGGTCAATATTATTCCAATCGTTGCCAAGTCGGACGCCATCTCCAAGAGCGAGCTGGCCAAGTTCAAAATCAAAATCACCAGTGAGCTCGTCAGCAACGGTGTGCAGATTTATCAATTCCCCACTGATGACGAGTCTGTGGCCGAGATCAACTCCACCATGAACGTAAGGCGTCCTATCTACATCACATACATACATCTACATATCTACGCTTTTAAAGGAGCAATTCGCCCCTGGAAAAAACCACTGTCAGTTAAAGCTGGTGTTCTCTGTAATTGATAGAAGCAGTACTATTTGAAATTGGAACAGGTGTGGAGAAAGTTGTACAAACAGCTCGTGGTTTCGCCCATTCTGTACTCCTACAACACCCAGCATGCATTGCGCCCCTCCCTGAAATGAATGGCCCAGTTAGAGATGCTGGTGCAATACTACTGTTTTCCAGTCAAGGACATTGACAGGCAATGGCTCAGAGCGATACAGAACCCGAAATATGACGAGAATATACCGGTGGATCGTCTAAATATTCTTCGGGTCTGCAGTTTACATTTCAAACTTTTTTTCTTCCACAATGGTATTAGCTCCCCATAATAGCATTATAGGTCTGAGGTTGAAAATCGGCGAACTGGCCCTTTAAACATAAAGTATCCTTCATTCACTTTAGAGATGATGTAAAAGATGCTATCAGCGGGATATGTAACACATTTCCAGTTTGTAAGTTTTAACCTGAATTCTGCTATGCGTTACCGCCATAAACAACATGTGATGCGGGATCAGTCACAGGCATCGTCTGTGTCTGCTCTCAGGAAGCCACCCCATGCCGGGAGAAGTGCGCACAGAGCAGCACAATCAACCCGCTCTCTCTGCAGGAAGCCCACAGTGTGGGAAAGGGCTTGTATTCACTGACAGATGAGCCAAGGCTCACTTAACTCTTTATGAGGTCTCATTTGTAGAAATGCCTTAACTCTCCCTAACTGATTGTGTTAGTCTGTTGCCTCTCGGCTGTTTTCAAACAGTCTGACCACAGCTCTGTTCTAAAAGAGGTGGTACATCCTGCTGTCAGAGGTGTCTGTGAAAACTAGCTTATTGTCACATTACATACACATTAACACAGTTTTTTCCTTTTGTCTTAGTGATGTTAACACTTTGGAATGCATGCATACATGTGTGTTTTTATGTATAATGAAGCAATTACAGGGACACCCTTTGGTGTCTGAGAAATATAATGTTAGCTGCATACATACTTACATGGTGGGATTTGGGAAGAATTGGAGGGGAATCCACGAGGTGTGTTTGGCATTATACCAATGTTGTTTTTCCTTCTGCCAATGTTGCTTTTCTTTCTGCTCCACAGAGCCATTTGCCATTCGCTGTAGTTGGGAGCACAGAAGAAGTGAAGATTGGGAACAAGATGGTAAAGGCCCGGCAATACCCGTGGGGAACGGTGCAGGGTAAGGCTAGGTCACATCCTGAACAGGAAATGAGAGCAGGCTCCCTCGTGTCAGATCCAGTGCAGCTACTCCCTCCTCTCATATTCCTCCTCGAGTCCATCAGCTGCTGCAGACTAGCTCATAACCAATTATATAACCTCAGCTAGCTGCAGCAACCCCTCTGCCATTATACTGTACGTTAGAGCTGCAGTAGCCCTGACGTCATAAAGAGTTTGACATTGTACGTCACTGATGATTCAGATTTATCGACTGATCAATCTGTGATGCAGTCTGTGTAATGTGTTGCAAACTAATGGCACTCATTTTTATGATACATTTGCAGCCTCTTACTTTTCAGCTGTATGGTGTTATTGTCAAATGAGTGTCTCTCTGTGTGGGTGTTTGGGGATGATTGCCAGGACTATGTCCATCCAGCAACCAGCCTAGATGCAGTGCAATACATAAGGGACAGATATTGACAGTTTTTTTTGTCAAGCTGCATCATACAATTCATTTTGTTATTGATTCACATGAAATGATTTCCTCTTTTGAATTCTTGACCCATAAAAGCTTCCTAAGAAGGTTAGAAATGCTGATCAAAATTCCCCAGGCCCCAGACGACATCTATAAACTTCTCGACAGAATTGATTATAAGTTTTGCTTCTTAAATAACTTCTAGCAGGAAAGCGATTATCAAAATAGTTTTCTGTATTTTGAACAAATTGATGAATATTTGATCTGGTTTTGTACTCTTGAAGACCTCTCATCCGAAAGCCTTCTTCAGTTCTAGAAGAAGCTGTAGGTCACATGCAGAGCTGCAGAGGCTTATATATCTAGCTCCATCCACCAGCCAGATTAGAACTGAAGAAGCCTTTCGGTTTAGAGGTGAAATGTCTTCAAGAACTTCAACCAAAACCAGTTGCCTTTCGGATTAAGATTAAGATTAAGACGACAATGCTGACTTCCTTTTCCGCGTGCTGAATTGTTACAGAAAGAGAAACCTTAATTTGTGGGTCTTAAGTTTGCTGAAATGCTCGTTTGTTGAACGGAGCTCGGCTCGCTCATTTCTGATGCATTTGAGGAAGTCGTGAAATCTGATCGCTGAGCGGCTTTCGTGACACAGTTTCAAGGGAATTTATCTTGAGTTGAATTTTAGATCTCTAATGGATTGTTAGCTGAACTTGCTGCTGATGTCTGTTTATAGATATTAATAAGAAGGTAAATCGTCATCAGATAGCCGCTGATGGGAGCTGGGATGTCATTACGTTCCACCTGCTTTAGCTCTCCATATGTTTTTCCTGCATACGCCGCAGCCTGCTGATACATGATTGGTCAATATTACTCGAACTACAAGCGTACTACAAAAGGAAACCAGAACACTTGCCTGCCCGGAAATCTAAGTCCCTGCCTACAGATTCTACATTTCTATGAAGAATCTGTAAATAGAGATTACCATGGCCTGGATGGCTGAGGACCTTCACAGACAAATTTCAGATGTTGCTTCTGTCACTTGCTTTGCATTCATTTCAGGGTGTTTGAATCTACAGCCAATGATCTGTGAAGGAACTGTGGCCCCTTTAATAAAATATTTTCCCTGAGGGAAATGTTGTTCTTGAATTTCCATTGCCTACTTGGTATGACACCCCTCAAACATCCCTAAAGCTAAAAGTCAGCACTTGAACCTCACAGTTATTGTTCCATATGAAATGAATGCCAAAACAATTAAACAATGCACATTAGAATCCTGATGCTTACAGACGGCTCTGTCTAATATTTCTGTCTGACATTTGGGGCCTGTGTACTCACATGACCTGTGGCTGTGTGGTGCATCAATGAGTCCAGTTGCAAAATCCATAATCGAGCCACAGGACAAGAGCACTAGTCTGTGTTTAACTGCCACTGTTTGTATGTCTGGTCTGTGAAATACTCTCTCTGGTTGTCATAGAGTAAACACTGTAAAGTGATGATGGCTTCTGTTTCTGATAATAAACATTTATTACTCATTTGTCTTTCACAGTGGAAAATGAGAATCACTGTGACTTCGTCAAACTGCGTGAAATGTTGATCAGAGTGAACATGGAGGACCTGCGAGAGCAGACCCACACGCGTCACTACGAGCTCTACCGCCGCTGCAAACTGGAGGAGATGGGCTTCAAGGATACAGACCCTGACAGCAAGCCCTTCAGGTAGTGAACTAGAGAGCGCTCTCATACAGCTGGAGTTGCTCTGCCTCCTTGTGCTTGTTTTGACTCTCTGTTGCATTTTATCTTTGGAACGTTTATATTATTTTGCTATCATGCACCAGTTTGAGTTTGTGCACTCACGCATTATGTCTTTGTTATTAATTGCTGTTCCCTCTGCCTTTCTTCTTCTGCCAGTCTCCAGGAGACGTATGAAGCCAAGAGGAACGAGTTTATGGGAGAGCTGCAGAAGAAAGAAGAAGAAATGAGGCAAATGTTCGTCCAAAGAGTCAAAGAGAAGGAGGCTGAGCTCAAAGAAGCAGAGAAAGAGGTACGATCACTTAACTCTCCTCATCCTTGCATATGGAAGTTCTTGCTCTTGTTTTAAATAACACAAAGCATTCATTCATCTGCCACCGCCGCACAGCTGCATGAGAAGTTTGACCGTTTGAAGAAGCTCCACCAGGACGAGAAAAAGAAACTGGAGGAGAAGAAGAAGTCCCTGGACGACGAGCTCAACATGTTCAAACAGAAAAAGACTGCCGCAGAGCTCTTGCAGAACCAGGCCCAGCAGGCAGGGGGCTCCACCACACTCAAGAGGGACAAAGAGAGGAAAAAGTAAGTATTGTTCTCTTCCTTCTGAGCACTTCTTAATGTCTGTCACAGGTGCAGGGGGACCATCTACAATTGTATAAGGATTGGAAAAGTCTGTATGTGGGAGGAACAAGGTCACATTGATGTTCCAGGGAATTAGTTTGTGGGCTTTGTACAGAGGTTTATGTCAAACATCTGGACACAAATACTTTCAATATGTGAGATGTTGTTTGAAGCTTCATCTTGACAATAATGCAGACTCCTTCAGCGTTCATTCCACTTTGCAAATGTGCTGCAGACAGAACTTAATTTTGTTCTCTCCCACTAATACTCATTAATAATCCACCTGATGTTTGTATAATTGAATCCATGCAGGAGTTGAAGGCTCTGGATAAGCCTACTGCCTTTCTCAGACTCTCACTCTGCTAATTATTACTCAGAAGAAGATGAAAGCTCCAGTCTGCCCCTCTTGTCAATAACAAAGAATGTGTTAAGATCTGACCAGAATACATAAATTATCACCAATGTGGACATATAAGAAGCGCAGAGAGAGATAATGACTAACTGCTGTCCTCATCTAAATAGTTGAACCGATTCCAGCTGTCAGAAATCATCTTAACTGCTTTGATCAAGCAAAACACATCGTGAAATTAAATGCACATATGTGTAAACAACTTTATTGAATCTCGGTTAAAAATGACTGGGCAGTTCCACTGATAATAATTTATCACAGATCATAATTGTCTCAGTTGCTTCGTGGAAACAATTTGACAACTTTCCTCCATCCCATCATGTCTCTTGTAGTCACCATGGCCACTCCTCTGGTTTTAATCAATCCACAGCGTGAACTCTCTTTCTTGTTATATCTGACATTAATTCTCTTCCCCTCCAACAGTTTACATCAAAAGTTTCATTAAATCATGTTCTCCACAACATGTTTGAAGCCAGATGTTTTCAAGTATTCTTGTATTGTGCTGTTGAAACTGTCGGCCCCTTCATGTTGGTAATCGAATCCTGGTTTTGTGTTGAAGCTGATGTGACGCCGTGCCTGTTAGAAAAGGAAGAAGACACTTGCACTGAGAAGGTTCTTGTTGCTTTATTTTTTCTTCCCTGTTAATGTCCTTCCTTCACAGCCACTTCTTCTCTTTTCATGAGCTCTGCCTGGATAATCTTTCTCTTCCAAAAGGGGTAGCAGTGCAGCATCTTTAGCTCTGTCTGTGGGTCACTGATGAAAACCGACTAGGGCGGTCTTCCATTGTTAACACGGATGAATAATTATGTGTCTGTATTTAAGCTTCAGGATTAAGTCAGTGTTTTCTTCAGTTCCCAGAAGACACAGTTATTGAGTACTGCTTGTCGTGTGTAAGATGTCAATCTGTTCTGTGAGTGCACGTGTCACCTATGTTGCATCCATAATGTTTTCCAGTTAACTCCTCCCCTCGCACTTGCTGCATGCTGCATGAGGCACCTCTTCGGGTAAGACTTGAGTTACACCAAATCTATCTATGAAAAATGTAGGTTTCATTGATTGGTTCAAAGAGCCTATTGATTTTTACATCCTTTTGAATGAATCATTATTTTAAAATACAGGATTAAAATATATTAATACCTAAATCAGAATTAAGTATTAAATCAAGAGATTCTGCATTTAATTGGGCTAAAATATTACAACTTCTCCACACTACTGATCAAACATTTCTGCATTGAAACTTAATAAACTGAATCTTTTTAAAGGGGGGTATTATGCTAATTTCAAGCTTCGTATATCACTCTGTGATACCTATGGAGTAGCTTAGCATAATTTATAGTTAAAAAAACTCTCAAACAGCCTCTGCCTGAAACGACTCAGTCAGCTCTGTCCCTTTAAGAAACCCCGCCCCTACAAGCCTGCTTTCTTCTGATTGGCCAGCTCTCCGAAGCCTGCTGAGGTGCACTTTGTGACATCACAAGCAGCCTGCAGACTGAGCTGAGAAGCCTGGGGATTACTCCAACATACTTTTACCTACAGTTTTAAAACTTTTACTCACTTTTACTTTGGACATCCAACATTGTAAAATTATATATATGTCTTAAAATGTGAAACAGCACAATACCCCCTCTTTAAAAGCCTTTAAATCTAAATTCACATGCCTTTAATTAGCTCTTTAAAGTTATTTAAATGTGAAACAGTAATTCAGATACACGAGTGTTGCAGGCCCACAGTTTATCAATGGTAACATCTGTGTTGATCATATCCTTGAGCTGGCAGTGTTTACTGTCCTTGTGCCAGCTTCTAAATCAACCGGTTTATTAGCTCCCCACACACCCATTTGATGTACTGCCCCATCTGCCTCCCTAAATCCACAACAGTCCCCTTTTATTGCGGCTCTCCCAAAGTCCTTCCCCACACGGCCCTGCCGTCACACAAAGAGCCATTCAAGGCCGAACTGAGACTAACAGGTCACACCAGAGCAGCAAACAGCCTCAGGGCCCATCTCTGTTCATAGAGATGACATGTTTTGTTGATCTCTCAACCATATGACAATCCCCCCCCCCCTCTTGAGTGGATATAAGAGCCAAATCCACAGAGAGATATTGTTGATGCTGAACCGCTGGGGAGAGTAGCACTGAACGAAGACATCTGTCTCACAATCTGTAAACTCCTCAAGCAGTTCAGGACCATTAAAATGGATGAAAACAAGCTGCTGTTTGAGGAGAGAGATATGTAGGACAATCACACACATTGTTTAACGCTCAGGGGCGGGACCAAACCTCAAAACACATTTATTAGTCTAAGGAGAAGACGACTGTACATGCAGCCTTAACCTCTGTACACTCATACCTTTTAAGATGCCTTGAAAGAAAGCACGTTCTCCTCTAAATGCCACCTGGTCACTAATGTTAATGTGATGTGATGTGAAACAGTGTGTGCATGTGTGTGTCGTGATGATGTTTTAACTCAAAAAGAAAGCAATAACAGCCCTTCTCTCTCATTTCCAGCGTAGGGTTCCTGTAGAAAAAGTGCTCCTTGTGGCCATCCTGCTGTGAATGAGTTTCAACCCCATCATCCCTTTTTTACAGTGCCCCTTCCCCACCCTCACCCATCCCCCCCCATAATTCAACCCTCTACATGCCCTCCACCCCGCTCTCTGGAAGACGCTGGGCAGTGCTAGCCGTTTTACATCATTTTTTTTGTTTGTTTTGCTGAATGATGCTCGTCTATTAAATGTTTTGTACAAGCGGTTATTCAGCTTGTCTTTTATGGACATTTTAAAAGAATGCATTCCATATTTGTTTTAATATTCATTGATTCTTTGCATGATGGAGTGAGCTTTTTTAATCTTAACATACATGACCACTGTTGTGATGGGCAGAAATGTGCCGAGGCTAACGTGAAACATGCATCAGACAGCGACCAGAGTGTGTTCGTATGTGTCGGCAAAGATCTTAAGTAGATTAAAAGAAGACTTAAGACGGATGAGGATTGATGTAAAACCGAGTGAAGTTAATGATGTATGAGTCTGATCCAGATTCAGATTAAAGTCCTGCAGTCAGCTTAGTGATTCCCTGATTTTAAAAACTCCATGTTAAAGTGGTCTCTTTAATAAGTGCTTGTAAAAAAACAACATCAACATGCTTGTTATTATAGTAATTGGTTTATTAGCTTGGGCTCGAGCTTCATTGTTGTTAGATTAAAGTTCACGATAAGAGATTTCAGTCCTGGTTGGTTTGGTGACTTCCTGTTTACCGTGTGAACAGGAAGTACGGTTCACAGCAAACGCACAGCATGAGTTTCTACTCCCTGCAGTATTTAAAACTGAAACTTTGTCAGAAAGCGCTTAAAAGAATTATCAGTGCAATCTCTTCGTAATACAGGGTATTTCCTGAGACTGCTTCACAATAAAAGCCACCATGTTTAGCCAATTGAAGGCTTTTAATGTGAAGCAGCAGCTGTGGGTGTAGAAGTAGACAGTAAATCAATCTACCTCAGGAATGGTGGACACTTCCAATAGAATATATATTGTTTATATTCAGAAATAATGACTTAACAGACACTCATTAAATGAAAATCTTCGAGATTATCACTTTAGAACATACAGAACATCAAAGCTTCCACTTTAAGTTACTGCAGCCAGGTTTATTTTAAAATTACATTTGTCTTGGTATTCGGTCCCTTCGCTGATGCTGTTTCACTTTAGCCTGATGCATGAGTAGTTGTGAGCCTAATCTCTTTACCACTTCTCCCATACCTCATTCATTGTCATGTGTTATGTGCATACATGTCTTAGCTTTCACATTTGCACTTTTTTTTTTATGCAAAAAAATGTGATTTTTTCCTTTTAAGTATATATATATATTAATGTTGTCAGTGCAATTGTAACTTTCTTTTTTATTGTACTCGTACTGAAGGCACATTTGAAAGTCAATCACCATGATGTGCATTGTCCTGCAGGGACCAGTGTTGTTTGTATCAGTGTTATTGCAGAAAAGAAACATGATCAAAGAAAATAAAGGCCAATTTTTCACCAAATGTTACAACTGTGGCCATAAATCATTGTGTATGACAAACATGCTGCCAAATGACAGATGAGTTTAATAATCTTATATGGGGAGAGTTCTAGATTTGCATGATGAAGCATTTCAGTTGACTATTAAGTTGTGACATTGAATGAATGTTGATGCCGATAAGTGTAAATTAATAAGGTTCCCTTTACTTACATCTGTATTTCTAAAGGAGGCTGTGGTCCTGAGTCTTCACACACATTTGAAAATGGTTGTTTCTTCTTGGTGCAATCTATCTAAAATCTCCAGCTATGTTTTTTTATTTGTGCTCATAATCACATGGCCTCTTCTGACCTGCGTCATTCCTTCCGTTTTTTTACTAATTCAAGGTTCAAGGTTGCTTTAATTGTCTCCATAAAAGAGAAGACTATCTTGGATTGGAGACATAAAATGCAGTCTGATTCCACATTATACCAGGGTCAAAATACATCATTCCCTCCTCCTTTCATCCCCCCGCTCACTGGTCTATGTGGTTTCACTTTCCTTTGCAGTAATCCCTGGCTCTGCACTGAGTAGCCCCTCAGCCCTCGAGCTTTGCTAAGGGACCAGAGGCTTTGTGGACCCCATCCTTCAGGGTTTCTTAATCATTACCTGCTCTGCTATAATATTCAATCAATGTGTGTCTGTGTTTTGCTGCAGCATCTAACCTCACCCTCAGCCATCTAACTCTTGCTTTGTTGCCTCTGCTTATGTTTAAACGTGCACTATTTTGTTGTTTGTGAGTAACGCTTTTCCCACTTTCTGCTTAATGGAGATCACAAGTGCACTTGTTTGTTATATTTAAGAGGTATATATATTGGCAACACAATCATGTCTGCTTTTTAACGCTTCATTTCTGCACCATGACACATTATAATCTCATGATTTTGATCTTTTATGTATTGACTATGATTACAGGGATTTTACTACCATACTTTGTCTTTATGATAATGAAACCTAAATCTGTTTTCTACCTGATGTCAGATGCACTTCTAAATCTCAAGCTTGACTTTTTGAAACTGTTCTGCTTTGCCACTTCCTCTCTAACGCCCGGCTCTCTCTCTCTATTTCTCCCTCAGCTTCTTTTAATCTGTCTTGACCAGCTGAAGAGGGGATTGCAGCTTCCGCAAGAACTAAGCACCCTTTACCTCTTCCTGTTTTTTCTCGCTGTATTGAACCTTTTTTAAATTCTCCCTATGGCATCTCCCTGTTTTTTTTTGTTGTTGATTATGGCCTTATGTGGACTCGCATGGTATTTCTGACCACCTAATGAAGCTCTAAACCCAGGCAGGTTGGGAACCGGGCACAGTTTAAATCTGCTTTAATGTCTTAATGTATATAAAGAGACTTATAGTTAATAGAAGTCATCAGTCAGGGTTCACACATCTACAGGACTCATTTGTGAAGTCATTATTTGATCTGTACTTGAAGCAAAAATATCAATGACCTGCACTATGCACTCATCTTTTTAAAAGGATTCTCAATACAAAGCGAAAAAGAGTGAAATGCTTCTGAAACTTTAGGGCTTGCTGATTCAAAAACAAACTCATCAAGGACAGAAGCACTTAATTTCAAGTTTTAATGAGTAGTCATGTTGTTTTCTTGAATCTATCTCAGTTTGAAATAAAAGTCAACAAAATTAAATTAGACTCATAATCATCCAAACGCCAAAGCAATATTTTCTACTTAGCACTTCATTTGATGGTGCCCATGTTTACATGTCACCGTTGAATACCATGGAGGTCACATGTAACGGCCTTTTATTACACATTGTGCTTTAATATTCACCAGCCTACTCTATATTTTGCATGCATCTTTTTATTTAAATACCGCTGTGATCTTTGACCTGCTTGTTTTTATCCCCTAATAACTCTGGTTTGCAGTCTTTTTCAACTTCATTGCTGTTTTCTTCAAATGGTGCATATTATTTTTAATGTATATTTGCTCTGTCCTATTATTTCAGCTCCCTTTTTGCCAAATATTAGTATAAGGTGGAGTTGATCTGAATCCCAGATAGGAGTATTAAAAAAAGAAAATAGTCATGCATTTATATAATTTATAAGGATATATTTTGTGTATTGAAGTGGAGACTTGTTGTTTATTACCTATGATCTTTGGACGTGACTGAGTGTAAAGTAACATTTTGGTGTCAGAAAATGCCATACATTTTTCTAGTATCAGTCATCACCTCTTGTAGTCAAAAACTTTCCCAAACCACAAATTATTCAGTATCTTATTTTAGTTTGATTCCATTGATGTACATTTTCAATAAAAAATCTGATCCAAACATTTTGCTTTTGTTTTCATTTACAGTGTCAGGGGCTTGTGGTTACGCAGAATAATGTTGTTTATTAAGATGCATTATGTTTTTATGAGATGTTAAATTAGCTGATAAGGCCCGTAGTCCGCTTTTTGTATTCAATGAGTATGAAAACTGTGTGACACCTTAAATTTATCGTGAAATGTATATTTTATTTATCTATGTCTAAACTTTATAGATACAATATTTCCATGCTAAAAGGGCAGCAAAGAGTAGTTAACAGTCACATAAGTACACAATAAATTTACAGTATTTGCATATTGCTCAATGGCATACAATATATCACTTTATGATATCACAATGAAAAGGTAAGTAATACGTTAGTAGAGGAGCATCTTAATACTCACATATCCTTTTAATAGCTATTTAAAAGCACTGCGATTTGGAGAATGACTTTTTCAAGACAGCAGCATTAAAGTTGTTCAAGCTAAAACCCAATCAAAATATTCTAACTTGTTTTAATAGAATTTTTTTTTTAAAGTTTATTTTTAAATTTGAATCCAGCATTTCTCGGTTGTCATGGTAATACCTTAGTAAGTAATACAAAAGTTTCATGGTATTAGTGAAACTCTGCAGTGAACCTGTGAGTAAAACGCGGTGTCTTAACCGTCAATGTATGATTTTTTTACAGCATATTTTCGCTTTAAACTGTACTGTGTCCAGGTCAGTTTGAGCTTATTGAAATAAGGTGCATTCTACTCTGCTTGAACTGTCCGGCTGCAATGCATTCTGGGACGGCGTGGTGTCAGACGCCATGATTTTACATTAGCTGGACCAGAAAATGGATGCTTTCTGCTAACTAGTCAGTTGAATGGGTATCCGTAGCTCCCAGATGGTTTAGCATATTGATCTTTCCCTCTGATAAGTTCAACGTAAGTCTGAATCTAACTACATTTGGTTTTCTCTAAAGTCGAGTTGACTCTGATGGAAAACTACAGTACTAGCCTCGTTGCTGAAGTGGAGCTGGGGTAGCCAGCTGGCTGGCTAATGCTAGCAGCCGCCACCGGTTTGCCAATGATAAGTTGGCTAGGTTTAAGCAGCTAGCACGATAATGATAGCCTGCTAACCATATAAATAAAAGCACTGTCTTTTGCTCAGCTGACGGTCAGAGACATAAAGCGGACCAAAGGCTACACCTTAAGGTAAGAATTTGACACATAATTCGTCGCATGTCCAAATGACAATGAACGTAAGCTAACATTCAGCTACTTCTTAAACATGTTTGCTTGTGGGAGAAGAACCCTCTCGGCCTACTGCGTCATTCTGCCATGGCCTTGTTTTGATTCAAAATGCAGCTAGTTTTCTGAACCTTATGATCAAACCCCTTACATGTCTAGTAGTGTCATGTTATTTATATCCAGGCACACATCTTGTATGTCTGTTACTGCTCGCTGCTGGAAGGTGGTGCTTGTTTTCAGTGTATTGTTTTGAGCCTCTACAGGCAGCATGGCGTATGCCAAGATGTTTTGTTTATATATTTCATTCATACTTCACATGTTTTTCTTTTAAAACAGGTATGGCCTGGATTTGATTTGGAAGGAGCTGGTGATGGAAGAAAGGATTGACACTGGCGACATGCCCTCCTTTGAACCGAGTGCTAGTTCTGAAGCAAAAAAGAGACCTACTTCTTCTGATGGCAGTGAGTGTTGATCTGGGTTTAAAAGTTTATTGAATTTAAAAATACCACTTCATGGTTGTTAACATGTTCCCAACCAATTACCAAACACTATTATTATTGTTGATGCTGTTGATGTCTTACAATGTTACAAAGTTACAATGATTTATATATATATGTATATATTAAATAATGTCCTAAATATGTTGACTTCAATATATTTTTAGAATAAGTACCTTAGATGTGCAAACTTATATAGTATATTATAATAATATATCATTTTTCATACCAAGGTATAACACTGTAACCCTTATTACAATGTTAAAACTACAGTTAGACATCTGCACAGTTTAGTAATAGGCAGTCCAACTGTACTACACTTCAGGGTTCTTCAGGCCAGAGAGCTGCTGCAGCTGTAACATGTGTCAGAGGTGGGATTGGGGATTTCAGGTTTCTGCAGAATTGCAGCTTTTTCCAACTTATATTTTTATTTTAGAATAACCCCCTGAAACATTACTATCAGTAATAAGTTTGTCTGCCCCTCCATACTTTAACTATTCCAGCCTGTCTGTTTCTTTACTAAAGATGTAGCCTCCACTCTTTCAAACAGGCCAAAGCATCAAACTTTCATTGAAAAAAAAGGCTAAATCATTTCTTCAGTCAGGAACTATTGTGCAAACATTTTCAATGATAAGTAAAAAGTGCATGTCAGTGTATGAGCATTTCGCAGCAGATTTGGTGCTGTACTGATTATTTAAGGAAGCAGGAACAGTGTGTGTGGCAAGTACTCGTAATAAACTACAGTGTCCTTCTTCATCACAAGTAAGGATTGTGTCATTTGTGTTATCTTTGGACAACAGTGGAGCTCCATGGCAAAATTGAGAAAGCAATATCAGGCTTTGTGTTCAAACACAATCTATGAAGGATCAATGCATTTGAACTGTTTGCTTTTTGTAGGATTTGTTTTCAGACTAATATGGCCCAATACATAACCTGTTCATCTCTCTCCTCTAAGTTGGGATGATTGATGAGGAAATACTGTGTTGGAATACCTTTTTCCATTTTAAAGTCTATTATACTCCAATTTTGAAAACTTTCATGCTGATTGTTGGAAATCACATTTAAAATTCGTCTCCATTTCCTTAAAATTCACCTTTTTTTTGCCTGTCCTTATCAGTATGTGATATATCTGTAAGTGCAAGTCAAATCAGACATCGTTTCTGTGTTTCTAAATGTTTTCCTCTGTCATGTTTTTGCAGGAGACGAGCCAATGAGGAAAATGCCTGTGTCAAAATTTGGTTCCAGACCTCGCTTTGAGCCTGTACACTTTGTTAGTGGCGGAAGCAGTGGAGGAACCGGTGCTGATGAGAAGGAGAACGACAAGGAGGGCCGGAGGAGTGAGTCGTATGGTATGAGACAGTGGGACTCTGAACACTCGTCCTACAGCAGCAGCGGCCGAGCACAGGGCTCCTCCTCCCTGAGGCCTGCTTTTGACAGAGTGCCGTCTTACAGCTCTGACTCTTGGGGTTCCCATAGAGACAGGGACAGAGACCGAGAAACTTTTTCAGGTAGTACTGCTGGGTTCGGTTATGGTGGACGTGGGTCAAGTTCAAACTTTATGGCCAAAACACAACAGGACTATGTCGCTAAGTATGAATCCCAGGGTTCTCGAAATTCAGATGTATACACTCAGACTCACAGATACAATGGCTATGGGGGAGGAAACAGATCAGGAGGCTGGGAATCGGGACGTCAGGGTTTGGGGTACAGTCATCAGGACCGGCCGTCATCCAGCAGGCCGTTCTGCAGAGTCTACAACAGTCCTGGCAGGAGCAGTCCCACCACTTCTCAGTCAGGCTCTACGTCGCAGCCTAGTCCTATATCTCAGTCAGTGTTGGATGAGAAGCAAAGGCTGATTGCAAACGTAGCGTCTGCATTGGCTGTCGCTTTCAGGGACCCTATGGTCATGACTGGAAGTGACTCTCCAAACTACAATTTCATGCTGAGTCGCAGCATTCAGGCATGCAAGACTAATCCTGAGTATATTTATGTCAACCTGAAGGATATTCCTCAGGCTGACCTACCGAAGAACAGAAAAGTCCCAACTGACGGTTATGCCTGTGAGCTGAGGTGTCAGGGTGTGTATCTTGCTACCGGATACTCTGGGAGTAAAAACGGAGCGAGGGACCGAGCATCTGAGCAAGCTGTAAAACTCTTCCTGAAAACAGTGGAGGTTCGTGTGGTACAGCGCAGGTACAGACACTCCATAGTCAATGACATAGTCGTGTGCCAGATTAACAACCCGACACCGGCCTTCCTACCTGCCCTCCGCAACCCAGAAGATAAGCCCACACCCAGCTCTAAGGGCCAATACGAGCCTGACAAACGGAAGCACTGGACAGAGTTTGTTGTCATGGACAATGCTCACGACGCCATCTGCATACTTAACAATTCTGCAGCTTTTAATCGCATGAAGATAGACTATAAGTTCGACCAACTCCCCAACAGCAGCGCTTGGCTGTGCAGTGTTTTCCTGCAGGATGAGCTGGTGGCGCAGGCAACGGGCTCAAAAAAGAACTCAAAGCATTCAGCAGCTGAAGAGGCAGTCAGGAAACTTCGCATGAATCAGGCACAACGACAACAACAGCAGCAGCAGCAGCAGCAGCAACAACAACAACAACAACAACAACAGCACCACCATCAACAACAACAACAACAATCACAATACTACAGAGGAAACAATCATTCAGATAACGGTGGGCGCTTTGGCCAACCAGTCAGCAAAAAGAAGCATCTGAGCGAGCTGGTTATCCTGGAACATTCTGACATTGCAATATGCATCATTAATGACACAGCTCAGTTTAATAAAGTGACTGCTGATTACAAGTTCTCGGTTCTGCCCGATCATCGCTGGAGGTGTGAAGTTTACCTGGAAGGACAGTTTGTGGCAGCAGGAATTGGACCTAAAAAATTAGTAAAGCACATTGCAGCAAAAGAGGCCCTAGCCACCTTGAGGAGGACACAAGCTGTGGTGAAATCCAACCTAAGAAAGGACGGTCACAGTGACGCCATCTCTCGATCTCAGATCCTGGCTCGGTCAGGTGAGGAGGCCACCAGGCAGGAGATCAAGGAAGACAACATCGGAAACCAGCTGCTCCGCAAGATGGGCTGGAAAGGAGGCGGCCTGGGCCGTGATGGGGAAGGAATTGCAGAACCAATCAAAGTGAAGGAGCAGTTCTCTAGAGAGGGGCTGGGAATGGACACAGACAAGACTGGAAACCAGCTCAGCAAGCGGGATATTGAGGACATCATCAGAAACTACGCCAGCTCAGACCGTCAGGATGATCTCCGCTTCTCCACTGACCTCACCCAAGACGAACGCAAGCAGATCCACCAGATATCTCAGAAATACGGCCTACGAAGCAAGTCATATGGACAGGGGTGGCAGCGATTCCTGGTAGTCAGTCGCAAAGTACACAAAGACCAGCTCATTGGTCAGCTTTTACAGGAAGGACAGGTGGGACGATACGAGCTTGTGAAACCTCAGGCCTCTCACTAGTGTGCATGGAGCACAAGATTAAAAAAGGAAATGTCATTGGCTTGGACTAATGTACGGGTCACACACAAGTGTAACTGCTTTACATTTGTGTGTGACTTATGTTGAACACACATGGATTAAGGAGTCCTTCAGGTATCACCTGTGCTTTCTGCATTCCTTTGCCATGAAATGTACTTTAGCTTCGGCAGGGGCTATTGGAGAGGTAATTTGTCTTTTTTGTCTCCTGCCATTCCACGTCCTATATCTGTTTCTCTTTTGCACAAGCTCAAGTTCTGCTTTGTTATCATGTCCTGATGACCCTGCAGTTATCTCAAGAATCAAAAAAACAGACTTTATACGGTTTTTGTCACCAAAATCTACGTTTTGTTTCGTGGCTATGTAAGGAACCTGGCAGAATATGCAGCTTTTCACTGCTCGTTTGTGAACATTGTAGACCGTTGATTCATTAAACACAAGGATTAGAGAGGCATTACATCAAAACTGTAGCTAGGTGTACCACTCTCACTGTAGTAATACATCTCTATTCAGCAATACCTGCGATGTTGTTTGCTCTTCTAACACCTAGAGCTCATTCTACAAATACAAGCTGCATCTACGGTCGGTAAATCAAAGCTGTGATCTTCGTTTAATGTCAGATGTGCTGATTAATGTGAGTGAAGTTAACTTGTCTGCTTGTTTTCACAGCTGTAAATACTGAATAAATTAAAACTGACAACCATCAACAGCCTGAACTTGACACAGAGAACTGATGTATATTTATTTTATTTACAAGAAAATGTACAGTTTGTTACATGGGTTACCAGTGCAAAGTTTTATAATCAGAAAACAGACACCATCCTGTTCAAACAGTAGAATCAGCCTATTATGAAAGCTGACTTGTAAGATTGTAAAATAGCATAGAAATATTCTCACACAGCCTTAAAACAGTGTGAAACTGTGCGCGGAACAAAGTACTCAGAAAGGGTACTATGTCTCGTTTTAGTGTTGAAGAGGGACAAAGATTCACCAATATCTAGAACATATGAAAATCAAAGGCATGGATTTACAGGTACTGTTGAGAGCAAAATGACCCCCAAACGCATCTTGTCAGAGGGATGGATTTCCATGCCAGCTCAATTTTCTATCCCTATAAGAGGCTTTCAAAAGGCAGGAAGAAAACAAAAGAAGTGAGGCCAACAGAAGGAGAAACACCCATGAACAGCTTGGTATTTTTTAGATATGAACTGTCGGTATTATCACAGCAAACCACACAGCAAGCACATCTAATTAACTGTCACTGTATCTTCCAACCACTTTAACTCATGTATAAATGTAAAGGTAGAAAAGTGACAACTCAAAGAGTCTATTGCCTACTTTAAAAAAAAACATGAAAAGAGTTGGGGCATGTAGCAAGTAACCCAGATATAACAAGGTACATTAACTTTCAACAAATATACGCTATTGCCCAACAATAGCATTCGGCAGGAGTGAATGCCACAACACAACAGCATACAAACTTAGCAACAGTTATGGGACAAATATACTGAGAAGGATTTTTAAGATGTGTCGTTTTATTTTGTGAGATCAGCTGTTTTTTCTTGATCGGTGGTTTCTTGATTCTGGGCTGGACACTGTTCATACTCAGACGATAACAGGGGTCAACAGTCACGCCAACTCTGTTCAACAATAGCAGAAACCCTCTTCTCGTACTCCCGCTTGTTTTCCTGGTACAGCTGGGCTGCTTGGCTGTTGGCTGGACTGTTTGGGTTTGGCTCATCCAGTAAAGACTTAATAAATACAACCAAGAATGCCAGTGGGTTAGGTTTCTAATAAGGTTTGATGACGCTACAACAGCTGTAATTACAGGTGTACTTTGCTTGTTTACAGACACTATGTTGATATGATTTCTCTTTTGCGTTTAAATGCATAAAAGGATGTTAGGTTACCTGTATTGAAGTTAAGATTGAAGAGACGTCATAGGTTGGACTCCAACGATTCTGAAGTATATCTAAGCATATGCTGCCATCTGCATACACTGCAAAAGAGCACAGAGAAAACGAAGCTCTTTAAAACAAACGTTACTGAAAACAAGTCGGGATCAAATAAAAGATACATGTAAAACTTTTAATTGCTGTTATTTAAATTATAATGTATTGTTCTGCACAGACTGTTAAGCACATACCATTAGGATGAAACATTTTGGAGACAAATCGCACTGTTGGAGGTTTATTTGGATATTCCTCTGTGAATTCAATGGTAAGTTTGAAGGTTCCTGAAAGTACAAAATGAATACATAGTATGAATTTACTGAACAGTATTACAGTAAGGCAGGCTACTACAAAAATATCGTCTGTCGTGATATGTATGGGTCTGAGCAGTTGTTTTACTGCTGTAGATGTAACACTAGAAGAATGACAATCAGTTTTGTAAGTCGGCAGCGTACTTGGTGATAAACGCTTGTAGTGAAATGGTGTCTGTTAAAGAACATCTCCAAACAACTTTAACTTTTAACAGTTTATTTTTTCCATTGTCCACAGGTGCCAATCAAGATAATCAACTGTAAGTCAAAGATTTGCCTTCTTGGACAACTAGTGCCATTAATTCAAGCACAATGCAGAAAAGGTATTGGTTAAAACATCAATCCTTATTTAAAACAAAAAGAATCTTTTACTGCCAACACAATCTCACACTTAACACACTTTCAAGGCACCAGCCAAACATCTATTCACCAATCAATATACTCTAACTTCTAAAACCCATTCATTAGAGAAACAGGAAATATTTGCTGTGTAAATGTTCAAGCAAGGTTGGAAAGATGAATGATTTGGATGTCAAGAGTTTAAAGAGGACTCACCATCTTCAAAAGGCGTTCCCTCCGGTCTGAAAGAGAGGTAACAGACAGGTTGTAAATCAACTTACAGAAAACACACAAACCACAAAAAAGGAATCTACAAAATAGTTAATTACTTAAAAGTATCTACTCTTTTTTTAGTTTTATCAAAACAACTTCACTTACCCAAAAATGACAGCATTCCATACCATGATATTGTTTTCTGAAGGGGCACCACTAACTCCAGCAGGAGGATCCTCTTGCAGTCTAACAGAAACAGTAATCACAATGGATGTTAGACAGAGCACAACACATACAATTCAAAGTCATCCCTACTGCTACACATACTGTCATATGTCCCTAGTTGATGGTGTTCTACAGGGCAGGTGAAGAGCATGGAAGTAGAGCTTCAAATCTAAAAATCAGCACACAGAAAGGATCTGTTGACTATAAAACAAGCCCTTGGCCTTATCTCTAAGCCTGAAAGGGGGGCTCCTGTATGCTGAAGGAGGCCCTAGAGTGTGCAGATTTCCCAATGACAAACACTCCACCAGGATTTACAGCTGGGTGGCATTTGCCTTGCAATCTAATGATATTGTGGTATCATTGAAAAGTGATGAAATACTTTAAAGTGTCTATAGTGGGTAGTTCTGCCTGGGTGAAAATGAGTATGTCTTTACCTGCCTCGTCATTACAACCACATTCCTGATGAATGTTTATTGAAGTGTAGTCAATAAGTCATGCTGTAAAAAAAATATTGTGTTAATAGATTTTAATAGTGGGCCAACCAGGATTAGGTTTTAGACTCTGTGGCCATCAGCACTGTTTTGTTGGAAGACACTGTAGATCAGGGATAAGAAACCATGTGCCAAAGCTGACTGTGCTGAGTATCTGCAGGTTTTTAGTGACTGAATGGCAGATGGTTGCTTATCCTCAAGCTTAGACTGTGATCTATCAAGGCCTGGAGATAGGAGCTCCCTTGATCAGTGTGTATTTGGACAGTATGTAGCCTATCTTCATAAACGTTTCATCTGTCTGTGAGGGCCATCTGGCCAATGGCTTGAACTGTATTCCCAATAACTAGTTTACGAATAAAGCCTACAGAAATCACATATGAATCAAGACATTAGCATTTTCGAGGAATGCACGAAACATTGATTGTTTTATCAACGATACTAACTCGCAGTCAAACGTCTTAATTATATGCGAAAGCGAGCAGGAAGTTACACATCTATGTTACTAATTGCGACTGCATTGCTAACGCTGGTGTTAGCGTACGAACGAACGTTACCTGTCAATAGCTTACCAGTCATTAGTTTTTTTAAAGCTGCCCAAAATTAGCGGCAGATACCCTTACAAATAAGCAGATAATACGCCCAACAGTGTACGTCTGTTTGTATTATTTTTGGATGTTGGGGATTTAGTTCAGACTAACGCTAACAAGCTAGCCGTGGATGCTAACGTTAGCTATAGCTACTTCTCTGTTGTTTTCTTGTCGCTTACCGTTTAAAATCTCTCATTAAACGTCGTCTCGCTGGAGTTGACATCCTGTTTACACGAAAAACTAAATCCTTGGCATAAACTTAAGTGGCTCAAGTGTGGGGGATATGTATTGTTATCGATGTATTATTTTAACTCCTTGCTGGCTAGCTAACGATTGCTAGTTTGTCAAATATTTGGCTGTCTCTGCTCGTCTGCGGGCGCTACCACTTCAACTGGAGAGGGAGGACCTTAACATCGACTAGGTGAAATTGAATGAGATGTATCACCTCATGAACGCAAACAGGCTGTATAACTTAAAGTAGTATTGTCCAATACAGTTATTTGGTTGGGTGAAACCGTTTAAGCAAGACAAAGTTAAAGTAATTTTATATAGCCTTCAGGACCCCGTCCGTACACTTGTATCATTCCAGACAAAATTACGTCATATGTAGAACAAGGTAAAAATACGTATGGTTTTAAGGTTTTGCCCTCCAGTTCTACTACATATTGTTTTTTAAAAATAATTTATTTAGATTTTTATACATTCAGTTTTTTACCTTTGCTTATAGCCAGTGGATGCTGGTAATTTAAGGCAGTTATGCCTAACATGTAAGATTCAAATTACAGTAACATTGGACCACCACTAGATGGTACTTAGCTCCTAAGTGTTAAATTATACCCTGTGGCCACAACAACCCAAAACACGACCAATAATAACTTGTTTGCTTGTAGTATAACTCGTAACTACCATTGTAACAACAGCTTATCGGGCTATTAGACCATTGTTAAACGAATTTATCAAGCTTAATATAAACACCAATGTATGTCATAATCTCGAAGTAAAACGGTAAAAATGGCTATTTCCGGCGGCAATGTGCATGTCCCATATGGTCTAGCGGTTAGGATTCCTGGTTTTCACCCAGGCGGCCCGGGTTCGACTCCCGGTATGGGAACACTGTATTTTTTCATAGGATGAATATATGAATTGTGTTTGATACATCGATCTACATGCTGTACAATGTTTATGTGATTTGACAGCAAACACATTTGATAAATGGTGGGTGTTTAAAGCTGTGGGTTATTTGATACAGCCTTCTCAACATTCGCTCATCATTTCCTAAGAAACCTAACGTTACTGTAGCCTAGACCCCGCCCGTTGAGGAGTTATCCTCAATTGCTCTCATCTCACAAGGGTTTGGACATTCCCGGAAGATGCACATACCCACTGCCTATATCTCCCAGTGCTACCGCTGTCTAACGCAGTAGTTCAAGGGAACAAACAAGACTCAAACTTAGTTTCAAGGATACTTTGAGCAAACGATATTTTTTCCGTCCGCAAGTTCACTTGACTAAATCGCGTTTGGATGTAGCAAGGACACACCTGTGACCGCGGTTTGATAAACATAGACGTTAAAATCCATACCTGTTTTTCCGTGTTGGATAAAACCGGATTACATTTCCCACCTATGTATTCATCGATTAAAAAAAATCAATATTTATTGTTAATTATTTACTTTTTAAGACAAAGAATATGACGCGGACACAAAGAAGTCTTTTCTTAATGTCTTTTTAATCCACCACCGTCCCTTCGTGCTTATTGCTCAACTCTGAAACCTGTCCGAGTGCTCTCTGGTCTCGCTTCACTAGTACTACCAGGCTGCTGCAGCCAAACTTTTTGGTGCTGGGCCAATCATTTCCCAGGAAAATGTGACTGCTAGGAATTCCCCACGCATCAGCCCCTGTCGGAGAAAACGGCAACCTTGTGTCAGGAAGCACACGAAAGCAGCGGGAGGGTAAACTGACCGGTGACTGTGCGATGATGTATCCAGCAATAGTCACACTCTCACCAGGGATAATAATGCTCTCCTAGCGTCGCCTGGTTTCATGAGGAGAACCACTTAACTGCCTTTTAAAAGCCAAGGAATATGCTGTACTTATGACAAACTTCTACTAAGGTAAGCCCTTAGGGTAATTTTAACAGCATGTTTTGTCGTTATTGCTTGCTTTCTTGTAACTAACAATGTTATCTGTAGGCTATAGTAGGTAAACTCCCTGTTCAGTTATATCTGTCTACTTTCCCTTTTCTTGGAGCTTTTTATGTGAAATAATCAGGACTTTTAGCATAAAATGGCCTTAGATAAAGCCTATTGTTGGATATAACAGTTTTTTTATTGCACAATGCCTGCACTACACAAAGTTGTCCAACTACAACTACAGAAGCGTGACTGAACTCATGATACAAGCTACTAGGATACATGACCTGCAGCTCTGTTTTGCCTTCTACTCCATAGATTTCTGACTCCCCTTTGTGTCAGACAGCCGGCATGTGACTGCATTGATAGCCTGTGTGGCTGTGTGTGTGTGTGAGAGAGTGTGTGTGTTAGTACTTATAGTTGTGTTTCACTTCAACCATTAGAGCTGTAATAGTGATATATAGAGCAGTCATTTTGTCCTCATATTCTGAGTTAACTCTTGAACCTGAGTGTGTGTTGGCAGGTGTGGCCTTGTTGGGAAAACATGGAAAAAGTCAGTCAACTTTATTCATAACATACTCTCAGTACAGTTTGAATACGGATGTGATCTGCCTCAGAAAAAAACTACAGTTGGGTTATCGATTAATCATTTCAAGTGCATATGTAAGCAAGAATGCAAACAAAGAAATCACTTGTTGCATCTCATAAAAGTGGTCTACAATAATGAAAACGATGCCAAACTACAGAGGCCATTGACAGTATCATTGAGCCTTAAAACAAATCAATGTTTGCTTCTTTCACCAATTTCCAATTTTACAATAACATGCATGACAAAATAGTTTTTCTTTTAATAGAAGATCAACCCTATTCTGTGGCAAGTCTAAATGTTTGCCAGATGTTTACATTTCTGGGCTAAGATGCTTGTATCATGAGACAGACAAACACAATCTCATTGGTCCACTGCCTTTGCTCCCTTCAGAGGGGGAGGCCGTGACGCAGAGGGGAAAAGGGGAGAGTTACGAGCCTTAAGCATTTCAGTCCCACTGGAGACGAGACCAGCTGGACCCACCAACCCTTCACCCGCCCTGTTCTCCCCCTCCCCTACGGCCTGACTTTGGTGGGAACACTGGCAGAGGCCTGTGGATAATTGGAAACTTCAATCCACTGAAAGCAATTATCCAGAACAAGACTTTCCAAATATACTCCAGTGTGGAGTCTTCTTGTTTGTCTCTAGCATGTGCCCTCGTTTTAGAAACATCCTGCCCACATATCCAGCCTCCCTTCTGCCTCTCTCCTGCCTGCTTTGATAGCTTTAATGCTGCACAGGCTTTGAGTGATATGGTCAGTTGTGTGCACATAGAAGACCGCATGGTTGAGGCTAAAGCAGTTCCCGTTAGCCCTCTTATCCTGTGACACTGATGTCACCCTCAGCAATCTGAGCAGCTGAGGAGTGTGATGATGAGGAAGGGCAACAATGCTCTCTCCCTTTAGTGACGAGGAGCTCCTCAGACATCAGACACTTCTCCTTCTTCTTGCCCAAGACGTGCCCGCCTGCCTTAATGGGCTGCTGGATATTGATTTGGCTACACAAAAAGAAGATCTGAGCTTTTATCTATTTAGAAAGCAGCACTCCAGTTTCACAAAAGCTTTCAGAGTGGCCTTGTAAGAGACGGGAACCCGGCGGCTTTTCTTCTTTTGCAAGTTGGCAAATAATATGTCAAAACTTCTCTGTAATAGTCATGAGATACTCACGGATCCAGGAGCTAATATGAGGCTGTTTTCACAGAGCTTTAATGTGTAATGTTTAGTTTCTAGCTTTCTAGTAAGCTTAAAAAAGGTATAATGATTGAAAATGCCTTTACTGAGGCCTCCGTGTTTATGTAACAACCCTTTCTTAGGTGTAAATTAGTGTAATTGGATGCCTTACAATAACCACAAGATGGCAATGTTCATATGCTTTGACTAAACAAACAATCATATGAGACGGCTGAAACCTGAAATGACTTGCAGAAATGCAGGAACCGACTTGTGAAAAGAGAAATAAAACTGTTGAACTTCCCTTTTTCGAAGTCCCCGTGTTGGCCGGTGTTCTGTTGCGGGATCTGCAGGAGGGAACTGCTGTTTGCAAAGTTCCCTAATTGTACGCTGCTGTTTCACCACCACCCCAGGCCTTTGACACCTGAATATCACCTTGTCAGACATGTTTGATTGCTAGGCAGCAGCAGCGGCTGCAGTGAAACCGCTGCCACTGGACATGACGTCAGACAGAAAGGAGAGACGAGGGAAATTCCACCTGTAACCTCATTCTGCACTCATGCTGCCTGCCTCACAGGCATGTGACTGGGACGAGTCATCCTGCCTTAGTTTCTCCATGAATCTGTGCATTGACCATGATGTAATAGAGGATTACAGCCAATCTATTTTTAGCATGTTAAATGGGACATGTTGACTTTGTGTTTTAAGTATGTAGTTATGATATAACTTAAGTAGTAAAGGTCAGTTTTTTATATTGCTCAGACTTAAGGAGGACAATAAACTGATTAAAGCTATACTGATTTCTGTTCTGCTAAAAAGACCTGATCAAGACTTTGGGGTGATAAACAAGTAAGAATAGTTCAAAGGAAAAGTCTGTCTGAGAGTTAGTTGAGAAGATTGATACCACCACAGGCCTGTGCTATAAATACAAAGCCATCACATAACTATCCATTAGCTTAGCTTAGCACACAAACTGGAAACGGAGGGAAACAGCTAGCCTGTCCAAAGGTAACAAAATCTGCCATTTAACCCACAACTTTTGTTTTTTACAATCCAGCTGTTGTCTCCCTGTTTCTAGTCTTAATGCTATGCTAAGCTAACAGGTTCTTAGAAGCTAAAAAAGCAGGCTAAGTAAGAAAAATGTTATGAAACCATAGCCTTATGTCTTTGTCTGGAGGAGAACTACTGAAGGATGAACCAGAGTGCCCACTCTGGCAGCATGTTGACATCATGAGATTAGTTAACCGCATTACTAAGATATTTTTATGGTGCCTGCTGAGGTCCATGTAAGCACACGGTGTAGTAAGCTGTATCACTGATGTAAGTGTAATTACATTAAGGAGTGATGGCTTGGATTGTAATGTTCTAGCTTACTTTAGTTCGACCACACAAAGTAGTTCCTCACAAAAATAGAAACGGGCTGCGCCGGCAACTTCGGCTCATAATGATATTTCACCCTGTCATTTTTCATGTCTCTTAGAGCTAATGAGCTAGTAGTGAGAGGTTCACGGAGGCCTTTCATGAGTCAGCTCAGACGCTGGAGCTTGGATTCAAACTGTGAGCTTTGCCCCAAGAAACTCAAATGATCTTTCCTCATTCAACTCTCAGCAAACTCTTTGAACAAATGTGACTAATATATATCAAGTGAAGACAGAGTAGACAGGATTTGCAGGGCACTCTGGCAGCCCAGCACATCTGCTGAGAGGCTGTTGTCTGTCGTCAGCAGCAGTAAATTTTGTCGTTTGTTTGTTCTTTTGGGTTAATTTCAGAGCGACAGGCAGTCCGCAGGCTTGTTGAATTATTTAACTGCATGCAGCCAATGGGTATTATAATCTAGGCCCTGAGTGACAGAGCAATATGCTCTTAGGGCCTCATGGCATTTTATTAATAATGAGCTACAGATAAACTTGAGCTCTCAGGCTGCTGGTGCACACTGGAGCAGGCCTGCTCTTTGGCCTGAATTAGCTGCTGTGACACGGATGGCCTTTTTTTAAAGCTCAGTCATTGTGATTAGTTGTTTGAATGACAAACAGGTATGCTGTACATTACTTGTTTTCTGCTGGTGTCTGACTGCAGGTCGTAGTTTCAACCTGCAGAGGTGTGATGTGGATAATCTGGATTGTCAGCCTGCTCCTTGTATTTGATAATTAATGAGCTGCAGTTTGCATGTGTGTCAGCAGCAGCAGCAGTAGACCTAATACTTGTGCAACAGTAAGCTATAGTTACTGTATGGAACATTTTTAAATACAAGATTTTTATTACCTTTTTGGTTTACTGGCCAACCAAACCAGGAAAAGTTGCATCAAACCCCCAGTAATTTAAAGGGTCATAAACTACTAGAAAAAGAACACAGTGTAAATTTTAATTATTTACATTACACATCCTAATGACGTCATGCTCAGGGTGGGAAGCTAAAATATATAATCATCCTGCTGTGTTCCATATTTTAAGTCATATTAATGTATCTGACAAATTGTTATCATTTCATCACTTTCTCATTAATGTGTAACAATGGAGAGTAAAAATCATCGCTAACTTTAGAAAGCAGCTAGGGTTAGCATTCAACCACTTCATTACATTAGCACTTCCTAGCTAACATTACTTTAGCTAGGAAGTAAATTCACAGCTAACTTTACATTAGCAAAAAATGAATTCCTTTCCTATTGTATTGTGTAACATTACTAAATTATCATTTTAGCTTTTAGCTACTTCCTAGCTAATTGTAATGTTAGCTAGTCAGGGGCGGAATGCTAACATTAGCTGTTGTCTAAAGTTAGCTTATGGGTTAGAAAATATGTTGTTTAGCGTGAGGCTTGATTTAAATGTTTTTCAGTTGCTTTTCAATGAAAGAAGCCGTGATGATAACCATTTGTCAGATTCCCTGCATTTATACGACTCAAAACCTGTAACCCAGCAGTGAAACAACACAGGCTACAGCTTTTGAGCCTCCCACCCCGAGCGCTACCTTTGAGAAAAATGTCTGCCATGTGAATTTGGTTAATCGCGCATGTTACATCTTTGTCTGAGTAAAGTCGTGTTAACCAAAATGCCTAATTTAATATCATCAGCTAAAGGCCTGTGGTTGTTGCATTAAACTCTGCTCAGAGGTGCTAATGAGTCACTCACAAACAGATGGATAAGCTGATCCACTGAATTCTTGGTCTTAATAGCTGCTTGCTTACACACTGCTCTGTTTTAGTCATAGTCAGTCAGCAGAGTGATTCATGTTGGACCCTGGCTCTGCTCGGGATGGTCACTGTCCGAGAATGAGGACGTTTTCTTAGCGCTGTGAGCTGTCAGTGTATTAAACAAACCAGTCTGACCTTAACCAGCTGGCACACTTTTGAACAAATCTAACTTTGATTTATACACGTACCTTTCTCTCCTTCAATTTTTCACTACAACCAGACATGACAGATGTTTTTTTAGTTTTCTCCTACCATAATTCATTGTCCATCTCAGAGGGGTTAATTATAATGCCTTTCTCCCTTCTTGTTTACCTCACTCTGCCTCTCCGGTGGGCTGCACTTCTGTCCTGTTAGCCTCTGACAGCCTCATCTGAAAGCTTCCCTGCTCTGTATTTGAGCGGCAAGAGCAGCCATCAGATGACCTCCGAGCTACACAAATAATTCTGTGCGTCCTCCACGGGCTCCCGTATCTCATCCTGTCAAGGATTGTGTCAAAATGTTTGTCTGGTTTTTACGAGAACACAGTCCTCCAACATAACTCTTTACTGAGTGATCAGAATTTTCTGAGTGCAGCTTTTAGTGGAGGGGTTTGTCTGGTGAAAATTTGTTGTGCATGCTTGGATAAAGTGCGTCGTATAAATCAAGTCCAAGTGGGAGTGAAATAAAGAAAGCATTTAGCACGAGGCCTATTTGAGGGCTCCATTTACTTTGACCTGTGGAATAAGCATGTAGGCATTTAAATACTGTCAGATTAGCATGTTTTTTATAGGTAGATTTTCATTAGAGCTGCTAAAAATGACGTTGACATTTGGATGAACAAGTCAGGAGATCAACATTGCAGAAAATGGTAGCTTTGTGGCCTGCTTCTGTTGTGTCTGCCCTTTGTTATACAGAACCAACATGAAAGAGAAACCAGTGACCCTCTTTTTCATTCTTATTCAGCAAAGGAAAGGTGTGTCTCTAGTCCACAGGGTCACATGACTCTGCACCAATTACAGATAGTTAAATACCCCACCATTATAGGAATAAAGCAGGAACACAATGGACTGTGTGAGACCGGCTTTTTGTGTTGTCACACTGCGGGCTGATTGTAATTGTATCCCAGGGACATGTCATGAAGCACCAGCAATTTGAACATCTTCACTTTTTATTGCTTCCCCCTGAGTGTGGATATGATTTGTTGTGCAAATATGAGTGAGTTTGCGTTCAGTAGTAGAGAAGATAACTGGAAGGATAGAAAAGTATAAAGAGGGAATAATTGGAAAAAAAATTTGGAATTGGAAACACAATTTTTTTTCTGTGAAATACAGAATGACACACTGTTTACAGTCGTTACATTTAGTCTAGATTTGAGTCGCAACAAACACTGTGACTAAAGACACGTCTGCTGTAACTAACTCACATTTTCTGCTGCTTTTCTATTTCTTTTCAGACGAGTCGATTTTCTATACATGTAGTTTCTGTATTTTTTTCTCCAAACATTACCTGTGTCTATACGGCATTTAATCAAGGACTGGAATACATTTTTCCACAATAAATTGATCCAACATACAATGGACTGTACTTATATAGCTGCTTTTACACTACATGTCACATTCACCCATTCACACACACTGATGGCAAAGGCTGCTACATAAAGTGCCCAACTGTTAATCAGTTATCACATTCATACTCGTTGGCTATGCCACCGGGAGCAATTTGGGGTTCAGTGTCTTGCCCAAGGACACTTCGACATGTAGACTGAGGGAGCTGGGGATGGGACCTCCGACCTTGTGATTGAAAGACTACCACTGAGCCACAGCCGCTCATACAATAATAAATTAGTTCATGAAATGTTGAACGTAATGACAAATGCTCACCATGGGGTTTCAGGGCTTTCACTAATGTCAGAAGATACGGCCTGTGTCCACTAATGGTTTTTTGCGCTGGCAGTGGCTATTTTTTTTTGCCAGACAACTTTTGTAACCTAGCAACAGTAGATGAGAGGCGTTCTGAAACTGAGGTCGTTGGCGCTGTCAGCGCTAAAAACACAGTAAGTGGACACAGGCCTTTATGTAATCATTTTATGATATGAACCACAAAAAAGCAAACATATAGTCCTATTTGTTCAGCAAATTATTGTAATATCAGCTCAGTATGCGACTCAAACTATCTCAGTTTTTCAAAACTAACTATTGAAGTAATTTTTTTAGTAGACTTCTCCTTTAAGCTACTGTATATTACAATATATTTTGCACAGTGTCAGAAATGACAGGTATTTTAGAGTAGGTGCGTGCTTGTTTGACATGTTTAATTAATTTCGAACTATCAGGTATCACCCGAAGAACACCTATCAAGTTATGTTTAATCCAAAGTTCCAGTGTTGACTTGACTCCATTCTGGCTGATTATGACACATTTAATGAGGACGACTCACAGTTCAAATGAGACTCTTGTTCTTGGGTCTGCCTCAGTGAGACATGTAAGGGTATTTAGTTCATTCCTGCTGTTGCTCTAACCAAAAACTACAAGGACAATGTAATATCTGGCTCAGATGATGCTTATACACAGCAGAGGGATTAATGTGCTCCTTAGTATTCATTGAAGAAAAGCCATGAAGTGTTTAAATAGACTTTCTGAGAGGGAAACATTTTTTGGACACAGCTGATTACCCACATATTAACAGATCACTGGAACGCAGCGCTGTCTCAATATGCTTTTATTTTCCTCTTCAAATTTTAAAGAAGTTTTGCTTCAGGAATGTAAAAGCTTACTAAAGCTTAGTGCTGCTGCTTTAGGATGCTCCCTCGCTTAATCGCAAACCTTCTCTTTTCATTTAACCGCCTTTTTTCTGTCAAAGAAGATAAACTCTGAAAAGATAAATGCATCTGGAAAAATAAATCTTACGATAAAGAAGTCAGGTTCAGGGTCAGATTTTTGCTCACACAGCATAAATAACAATAAATTCTAATGTGCTTGCAGCTCTTCTTTAGGCCTCAAATCCTGCTTTTTAACAGTCAAATGTTTGTGCATTGATTGAAGTGATGTGTAAGGCTTACATAAGAGGAGTGACATTAGATTTACATTTGCTTGTGTACACTTGTGTGTGTTTTCACATGTTTACATATTTGTTCAGGGTTTCTTGCAGCACCGCAGTGCGTTCACCTTCACAGTTTATATCAGAAGAAGTTAACAGTTTCCTCCGAGGCCTCGGTGTTGTGGCGGTGATAAATGCAGCTTGTTTGGTGTAACTTTCCCTCACAGCGAGGCTATCAATTTGCTCCGAAGCAAACAGCTGCTTTCGTCTCTGAGCTGAGCTGCACTGAACGCGGGCCAGGAAGAATTAATGCTGTGATGAGAGCACTCGATGGAGAGTGAGAGGGTGATTTGGGGGGCCGTGACAAAGAGACTCTGCTGCAGTTACAATTGAGTTTAATGGGTTCGTTTTTATAATATCAATCAGTTAGTTTGTTTATGGTCTTTCTACACAATTTAATTCTAGTTTTAAAAAATATTCAGTTAAACTTGGGGCCTTTCAGTGGAAAACGAGAATAAATGTGCGTCAACACGGTTCTTGTGAAGTCGCAGAGTTCTCAACACTCACCACAGACCACCACTTCCTGTTTGCTCGGGCGTCATTTCTGATAAAGATAATAATCATGTCTCTGCTATATATATATATGAACACCGAACTAATCAAGATATATGCCGGTAAAAATGGTTTGTGTCACTTACTGAAGAGGATCTGTGACGCTTTCTGAATGTTGTAATAACAGCTTAAAGATAAAATGTAGAAAATGAGATGCTTGAGCTTAACTTTATGTGTAGATTATGTGATACTGATCACTGACTATTGAAACAGAGGAGGAGGGGAGGAAGAGGGAACTTTTGGGCCTCCTTGATGAAGCACTTGCTCACACCTCTTCTCTACAGTTTCATTTCTTTGTGCCTCCCACAGGTAGAAGATGTTTTATGGGGCTTTCTGTTGCAGCGAGAACAACTCCCCCACAAGTCAGCAGCCTCTCTGGCTCACCGACACGACTAATAGACCCACAACTCACTGTAAATGTTTTAATGGGACACAAAGAGACTTGAACTTTACTTCTGAGCTGCCATTCAGATTTTAATCACCCTGCCTGGCCCACATTGTATGGTCAAAGTCTGAAGTAAGTGCATACCTGTCCAACTGTTTACCTACACCTCCAGCACTCCTCCGCCCCTGCAGGAGAAACCCGTCTATCGTCTTTCAGGCTGTTTGAGGTGTGGCTCTCCGGTTGGACCTCTCTGCTCTCCCCTCCCCCGCTGCAGCTCCGTCCAATCCCTGCCACACGCAGAACTCACCTGAAAGGATTTGCATTGAGGGCCGATACTCGCCGCTGATTGGTGGGAAGGTGAAAGCACCCAGCCTCAGGGCGCCCCTACCAATGGCGACAGCGCTGCGTGACTCATAGGGAGAGGACAAGTTGCTCCACTACACTTCTCCTTTTTCTGCTTCAAACAGCAGCCATTGCATTGTCTTTCTTTCTCCTCCTCCTCTTCAGTTTTGTTTTGTCGTTGCTAAAAAGAGGTGTGGGGTTGGCCGGTGGTCCACGCCTGCAGACAGCTTTGTCCCCTTCTGGATTATCCCCCATTACAACTTTTGTCGTCTGTTTTTCTCTCGATTGTCATTGGTCACTGAGATCGACACTTGTTGGGTTGCTATTATGGACCTTGTCATCCAAATCCTGCGTCTTTGAGGTTAGTACTTTACCTGTTTTTAAAGGTTCTTAATCAATAATACTGAGTTGTGTTTGTTTGTTAGCTTGTGTGCTGTCTGTACATCAGGCAGCTAGGTAGTTAGGTCGCCATAATGTGCACCTTATAGCTTCATTGTAGGATTCTCACCAGCTCAACTGACATGTTTTCTTTAAGCGAGCTTTGACAAGTCACGCAGGTTCAATGGATATTCAGGTTCATGTTTTCCTTCTGTCTGACGTCTCTCAGGCCTACTTCTACATCAAATTGCGTAGAATGGAAAAACGGCACTTTGGTCGCAGAAGTTTTATTTATGACGTTTCATGTTTGGTTTCACTTACCAAACTTTTCCCTTCAAATTCAGTTGACACTTTCTTTGCCTTGACGACATGCAAAATCAAGAACAATGGTTGAGTTTGTCATTGTATGGACTAATACGAAAGAGCTTTTGCTGATATATCATTGTTGCTTTTCTTTTATGAATTCTTGCCTTATATGGTGTGCTGAAGCGAGGGCGGGAACAGTGTTTTGCAAGTCCCAGGACCAAGCCCACATGTAATTTTTGTGGTGTAGTAATCAGTAATTACACATTAAATCCACAATTGCTTCCAAAATGTTATTCTTTTGCAATTTTAATTGTCAAATGCTGCATTATAGGACTCAAACCTGCAGCTGTTTTGCTGCTGCTGCTCCCCACAGCCTTGCGCATGGAGTCGCTCATGCGGGGCCTCATCATGCATCAAAATCTCCACTTCATCAGAACAGAATGTTGCTCATCTTGAAACGTACATAGAGGCCCAGGAGCTATTCATTTCAATGCTAGGGGAAGTTTGAGCTCACAGTGCTTTGCTTCCTCTTTTATGCATGTATTAGCTGACCCTCCCTAAAGTATTTTTTCCCCCCATCAACCAGCTAAAAGATTCTGGTAAATGTTCTCTAGAATCTGCTTCTAAAAGTTGCTCAGAGCAGCAGAGATAAAAGCTCACTTCCTGTTTCACCAGAAATCGACTCTGCACTTTGTGAACCACACAAACATTGAGCACATACTACACTGCTGAATAAACATGGGTACAGCAGCATCCAGATTTTGCACACACCTTTTATTCAAGCAACATGTTGTTGCTGCAGTATCCTGCACAGAGCACCCACTTTAGAAAAGCCCTGAACCAGCACTGAGCTGATATTTTTATCCAACTTTGGTCATTTTTTCTTGTAGTAATATGCAAAATACTTAAGCTTGTGATTGTTTCATGGGTTTGGCATTTAGAATTGATTTTGTGCAAGTAATGTCTGACGTAACTCGCACTTGGGGCCCAGGACAGGCAGCTGAGAAAAGATCCCAGCATAGATCCTAAAAGAGTATCCGAACAGGCCGAGTTACTGCGCTATTCTTAGGTTTCTGGATCAATCGGCCTTTCACTGGAACAGCAAAAAAATACTTTCTTTTCTGCATTTGTGTTTAGCACTTGCTGTAGCATCAGCACATGACCCAGCGTGTGAATGGCTCTGTTGTGTCGAGCAGGCACGAGTTTGCATTTGACCTAACTTTTTCATCATCTGCGCCCACCCTGATTTGGATTGTAAATGAAGCCTCGGAGGATGAAGTCGTACTAGGTGCCTTTGCGCTCTGCGACATGGAGGCTGATAAAGAAAAGGGAGCTGGGGGGCTGGATAGCGTAGTATCAGGTTCTTTCAATGCAAAGTCAACAAGTCTTAGCCTGTAATTAGATCATTAGGCTTGGGCAAGATGACGGAGGCGTTGCGAGAGAAGGGCACGACTCGAGGATGGATCAGGGGTGGAGTTTATAACTACAGTCCCCAGCATGCCGAGATATGTAAAAATGGAGGATTTATTTCGTTTTATGTTACAGGCACATGCTTTAAATAGACAGATCCAACTTTGTACAAGCAGGTACAAACTGTAACAAAGATACAACCCCAGTTGTATGTGCTCTAGTTCAAACTGGTCTTTATCACAGAAAGGATCAAAATATGTTCCATATCTGTTGGCAGCAAGAAGACAAACGTTATGCACTTGCTCAGGGTAAATTTAAGGAACACAAGTAAGTGCGATAAGTAATTAAGTAAGTCTAAGGAAATAATTACATGTTTTGGAACTGATCAAAATCTTCATCTTTGACAGGGAAAGTTAGCATGAAACATCAGCTTGTTCTTTCTATATGACTGTCATTTATCCCACTGATTATCTGGTTTATTGAAGGAGATGCAGGAAACCAGAACACACACGGCTTGTTTACCCACGGCTGCTATCTTTTAATAAACCTGGCAGGAAAATGTTAATAAAACAAAGCAGACTCAGAGCTCCCGCCTTGTTTTGGCGGTTTGCTTCTCTGCTTTATATTACTCATGGATGGATTTGCATCATCTGCCCGTGTCAGCTTCTCCATCTCTTCTTTTCCATTTTCATCTCTCTTTCTCTGGAGTGGATGGAGGCCCTGAAGGTCGGAGAAGCAGGCTTGTGACGGGAAGTTTGATCTTCAGTGAGGAGCCGGGGAAGAAGTGGGTGGGGAAAGTTAATGTGTAACACTGTCCTCTGACCTAACGGCTACTGTCAGGGTGCCACGGAGCAAGGCACATCAGGTGCTCTAAACATAGCTGCACTCAGCGCGTCAGAGCCACCCTCCCTCCGCGATTAAAGTTAAATCGATTGAGCAACCCTCTCCTCCATGTTGCAACTGTCTCATACTCGGAGCGTGCTGGGACTGGCAGTTCTGGAGTACATGTCGAACCTGAGCTGAGATCATCTGAACACAGAGCCCAGAGTCTGTCTCTACTCAGACATGTTTCATTCGAGCCCTGAAACAGTGATCCTGATTTGTATCTGAGGAGCAGTTATGGTTCTTTTTTCAACTTTGGCCTTTATATTTGGACTTATTTCCTGAGAAGCGATAAGGAAGTGATGTAATGCTGGACTTTTTAGGGATTTTAAAACCCTGTAGGTTCCAAAACATTCAATGGTACTTAGGTTTTTTTGAGAGTTTTTATTTCATGCTCAACTGAAAAGTTTTTATTGCACTTTACGCCACAATAAGTAGAAGGTTTAAAGCTTATTTTGAAACTCCTGCAAATGTTACCTCTAATTTATCACACTCTACCTTAAATATACCAGAACATGTGAGTTTTATCGGCCTCCATCTCTGACTTGTCACCCACATTTTTTTTTTTCACACAAGGCTGCATAAATGGGCAGGTGTAAAAGACTCACATCACCCCCCTTGCAGGTCTGGGTGAAAGACAAGAGCGTCATGTACTAGGGCAAAGAAAGAGAGCAAAAAAAGAAAGAGAGTGTGAGAGCGAGATGATATGTGGAATATCAGGTCACACCTTTTGATAACACTCCTGCTTATGCAACATAGCACGCTGGTCAGGACACAGATTCTGTGCTCGTAAAAGGGAGCGCCTGCTCCTCGCAACATGGCTGCAAATTGAGCCATTTACAGCAGAGTCGAGCCACAACTGTGTCATGTGTATAGCTGTAAAGTAACTTAGAACTTTAACTAAACTTCTGTACTAAAGTAGAATTTGTAGGTACTTTTACCTTACTTGAGTTTTTCAGATGTATGCTACTTTATGCCTCTATTGCAATACTTTCTAGAGGGAATGTTTCACTCCTTTCATGTATTTTGACAGCTTTAGTTACTAGTTTCAAAACCAACAATGATGTAATGTAAAAGTATGTTGCAATATGACAGAACCAACTGCCAAAAAGTGTGTAAATCTGTTTTTCCTCGTTGACCATCTACAAAATGTACACGCTGCTTACACTTAGAAAAAGCCCATTCTTGTGTCTTTAAGTCTTTGAAGCCCCCCTCCAGTGAAAATCAAGTGTTTAACCTTGTAAACATCTCCATGTGGTGTTTCTCAAGACATATCAGGGACAACATCAGCAGTCATCTCCATGGCTGGGCCTGTCTGCTTTTAAACTGCAGTGTACCAAGGACAGGCTGAACAACACGTTTTCAGATTGGCAGGTTTGTGATGTCATAAACCTAAGGAGCCAATCCCGTTAATGGACGGGGTGACGCTATGCATATCATTATGTGCAACCTATGGCAACCACTTCGGCAATGCGTGAGCCAGCTGTAACGTCATCGTAATTTTTGCAAACTCACTACTGACTACTAACGTTAACGTTACATTTCAAGCTAGCTAAGTTTCAACAAGTTGCCACTAAACGATGGCAGAGTTTTGTTTTGTTTTCACGATGGAGGGGGCGGTTGGAAATTTGCTTAGTGGGCGGGGACTATGAGGACTGTGAGATGCCTTGGGAGGATTTTTACAAGGTAATTAAACGTATTTTGCAGAAAAAACATATCAGACACAAGTTATTATTTCAAGCAGAGCATTTTATATGTCTTAAAACATGACTGGAGCTCGTCTTTAAGTACTCTCACATTTTTCGTAATAAAATGTTAACTCTGCTTGTAAGAAGAAAGAAGGTGATAACCAGGCCAACAGACATTAACAGAAACAATCAAGAAAAAATACATTAATTACGAATTATAAACTCTTATTAAGTCAGCTACAAAGGTTCATTCTGGTGAGGTTGTAGTTTTGAAAAACAACTTGCCTTTAAGTAGCATACAGTTAATTTTACTTACTAAAACTACAGTTCATCTAATGCATGTATTTTGATAAGAGTTTATCTGCTATACAGTTTGTGTGGGTGGAGGTGGGTTTGAATTTATTAGAGACAGATAAAAGCAGCATGCAGAACCTCGTAAAAAAAATCCATTACAGCTTTCTGTTCTGTACAGCCTTGTATGTTAATCTGTAAATACGACAATATGGTGACAGCTATAAATGTCAAGCACTACAGAACACTATATAATGCCTGAAAGCACATCCACATTGCAACGTTTTTCTTTCCAACTCAGTGAGTCCCACCCTGCATGAGGTAACATGGCTGAAAAATCGGCTCCATACTGTGCAACGCTTGTGACCGTAAAACTGACATCCTCAGTGAAGTTAGTTTTAGCTGGTGTCTGTTGCCACCTCCCTAACACTGCCTCATGCTAATTTAAACATCATGTTGGCTTTAATGCAGTATCACTTGGTACAAAGAGGCATTCTGACCCAGGCGCAGAGGAAAATGGATTCCCCACATGGTTTTCAGAAGCTTTTGTTCCAGACACCCAGCTGCAGCAGTGTCTGGATGCCTCAGCAGCCGGCTGTCAATGTGGAAAACTAGACAGATCTGCTGAACTCCTGTCTGACTGGAAAATACTCAGTGATGGAGGCCAGAATTAAGGTTTATTTATTTTTTCATTATTTTATTTTTGACTTGAGGACTTTTCCTCGATGTACATACTATTTGAATTCTTCACTTTTGTTCTCTCATCTTCCTGTATGTTTGTGAAATGCTTAATGACTGGAAATAGGAGGACTGTCAGAGGTCCAGACTTTTCAGACAGAATGTAGCTTTTAATGAGGTTCAAAAAGCCACATGTACAAGGAAGTTGGTCCCAGTTTTTTTGAAAGTTCGTCGTGACATGTGGCTGTTGTGGTGGACACGATGTGGGACAAACAAGACGTTAAATCCCAGGTTTGACCCATAAAGGCCACAAAATGTATTTCAGTTTGAGTTCAATGCTAGCTTTCATTTAAGGCCCTCACATCAGTGCACACACACAGAGCTGCATGCTGAAATGACTAAAACTCTACAGTTCCCCTTTTTTCTTATCTTGTGAGAATTTACCCACCAGTCAAATCCCAATTGAAACTGAAACTGTGTTGCAAGTTGATCTTACGTTTTAGCTAAAGAGTGCAGCTCATCAGCTCATTCACATCCAAATAAGCATTTCACTTTGCCCTAACTTAATGATACTGTTTGACAATTTGGGAAATATGCTTATTCTTTTTCTTGGATGTGGATGAAAAGATTGATACTATTCTCATATCTGTTTGTTATAGCGAAGAGCTAGTTAGCTTAGCGTGCAGGCTGAAAACAGTGGGAAGCAGCTAGCCGTGCTCCGCCAACTACAAGTACTTCCAAAATTAACGAAATAACAAGCTATATCTCATTTGTTTCATCCTGAAAGGTGTAAAAACTTAACATTGTTGTGTTAGACTTACAAATGTATAACTAAATATTTTTTACCCCTGAAAAGAGTCCTGCTAGCTGCCTCCGCCTGTCACCAGATTTATGCTAGGCTAAGCTAACTACTCTACTGCTTGAAAGCTAATAGGCATTTTTTAAGTTATGAGCATCAAAAGTGCCAGTCATCAAGTCACTATTTTTAAAAAACCCTGAAATCATGTAGACTGGGCCTGTTGGCTAACTCAAGAACTTAAGTTTTTCAGTCTGTCAAGGTCCCCATGCTTGAACTAAAAGATTTAATTATTTCATTCATCCACTAACAGCCGTTTACTACAGAGACAGGAGCAGTCATCATTATGCATATGGTGCGTGGTCTTCAGCCTGTGTCCTTGCAAACACTCTGGGCCTCTGTTGAGCTGAATGAGGCCCACCCTCTCCCTCTCTCTCTCTCTCTCTCTTTCTTGTGCCACAGAGCCGACTTTACAGGCCCTCTCCCTCTGCGTGTTCCTAAGCAACAGCCACTCCTTGTTTACCTTTGCTTTTTTGCATTGTGATTCTCGTCAGAACAACACAGCCCCAGACCCTCTGGAGACTGATTGTCAGGCCTCTTTATTCAAAGTAGCGTGAGGCAAGCGTGTACACAGGCCTGTCCTTAACGTATGATCCTCCATAATGAGCCATTTCATTAACTCTTTGTCTCCTTTACTTTAATTAGTACAGATCTTATATGGTTAAACAATAACAGCATGTAAACATTTTGTTGTGTAACCACATTACGCACTTTTGCCTCTGCAGCCGGAGGGTTTATTGTCCTCATCTCCTGCCCTCATGCTGCACCTTCCTCATCACCTGACTGTCATAAAAGCATGTATTTCATAAAGCATTCTTAAATATTGACCAGGCTGTACAGACTGTCCTTCTGCATCCTCGATCAAACACTTTCCCTATAGGTGAAGTGAACCTTTGATTGATGTTTGCAGCTGCAGAAATTAATTAAATTAATTGTTTTAGCATAGATACAGAGAGCATGTCAAAGCCAAGTGACAACAAGTACCTAAAGCATGCAGTCCAAACATGCATCGTGACTTCATGAGTTGTAGTTCAGGCTTGTCAGTTCAGTCACGCATAGCTCAACAGTTTTCGCCTGTATTTGAAGTATGCACCTGACATCATGAAAAGCAATGACTCTGCACTTCAGCTCAGACATCCAGCAGAGGAGCCACACGTTTACTGGCTCCGAGATTAGATAGAAACATTGGCCCGTGATAGCCTAATACCACACTGACCCAGAGTATCCAATTGTGTGAAATCAGATAAGCTCTCTTGAAGGGGGCTAAGCTGTCTCGGTGTGAGTGGTCCTATCTGTGAGGCTTTACGGGGGATCAGATGAGAAGAGCTGATTTAGTCCTTATTAGCTGTTAAACCGAAGCTTGATCTGCGGGAATCTTAAAAACGGCTTTACTTAAGCTGCAAATTAGCATGTTACGTAGTGTTTTAACCTCTCCAATGGAGGAACCATGAACTTACATTTTGTACTGCAGTGTTAGGCTACTGCTAGCACACTGAATTAGCATTTCTGTGTGTGCTTGTTGCCTCTATTTCAGAAAACAATATTTCCCAGTGAATTTAAAGGGATGGTTTTTGACTTATTATGCCAAGATAGAAGTGAAGATGGACACTGTTCTCATGTATTTCTGCTACATGAGGCTGGCATCCAGTTAGCTTAGCTTAAAGACTGGAAATGGGGGAACAGCTAGCTTGGCTCAGTACAGCAACAGCTGCCGACTAGCACCTCTAAACCTCTTTAAAATATATGTTGAATGTTACTTTCTACAAAAACCATAGACTAAAATTGACAAGTTGCAGTTTTTCAGGAGGGGTTGGGGGTTAACTTTCTGCAAGTAAATCTATATTTTTACTTCTGTAGGGAGTCAGGCTAGCTGCTCACTAGGCTAGGCTACACTAACTAGATGCTAGCTCTAGCTACGTGTTTGCTGTACTGACATAAAAATATCTTCTGATTTAATTCTTGGCATAAAGCGAATGTAGAGTAATCCCCTAAATGTTGTACTATACCTTTAAGAATCAGAGACCCCAAACATGTGTGACAAGGCTGAGAAAATTGCGTTGTTTGATTTTACTCCCTCTCTAGGTGTGTTGTCGGTTACATACTGCTGCATGCCTGACTATGGGTGGACACATCAGCCTGCTTGTGTCCAGACCTGTTTGGTATGCAGCCTCCTCTGAAACAGCCGGGTCCCCGATTCCCCGGCCCTGACTCAGACTCTGAGCCCAGAGATTTTCACTGTAACCAGTATTGTGCTGCCAGGCTGGTGTGGAAAGTCTCTTGGCAAAGTTCAGACCGTATATAAGCTCCAAGTGGAATTTATCCCTTAGAGAAAATTAGCTGTTGTGGGAAGTTACATAATCTGAAGCCTGCTATCAGTGGCGCTGTGGTTTATAGTGTAAGAAATAATTAGGGATGTCATCCTTCACCTTGTTTTTATTCAGGTTTGGATGACAGTGCGCCGCTGGCAGGTATGATATCCTCCCTTACTGCTGCCAGTGTACCTGTGCTGTGACATGTTAGTATTGGTATGAATGTAAACACATCAGGGATGGGCGCGTTAATACGCTGTTTCAGGAGCAGGTACAGTAGTGCTGTTTTTAGAATCACTCCAGGATTTGAATTAAGCTTAGTTTATTAAGAGGGTTTATGTATATTTGTGGCCTCTTTATTATATTACAGCAAGGTGATTCTATGCTCTACCCTCCTCCTGTACATGTCTAATGTCGTGGGAGGCTTTCTTACTGTATAAAAAGTAGAGAATATAGCCTTTACAGTCTAGTCATGCATCAAATTGCGTACACAGGAGCCAAAACAACAGCAGAGTCAGGATGAAGCATTTCAAAAATGTCTGCAAGAAAGGAATCAGCAGGACGGCGTGAGGCAACTCACACACACGCACAGACTTGCATGCTTTTTATCCTCGCCTTTTGTGTTTTTTCACTTGGAATCGTTGTGATTTTCAAATTGAAGACAATTATGTGATTGAGCTGAGACACAAGACGGGCTGTGCGGAGCAAAATGAACTTCTTGTACCTGTTTTGTTCAGATATAATTTCAGATCCCTGCAGCCTGAGAACAAATTGTTTTTTCTTGAGGAGGATAAGTTTGGATGCTGTATCGCTCAGCAACAGAGTTAGGGAAAGTAAAGTTGAACAAAGTGTTGTTTTACACGGCCGACATCATTACTACGTCCTGCAACAGCTACTGCCTTTGTCACTGATCAACACCTGAACAGTGTGAAAGATATTGTTGCTGTTTGATAGCATGTTTTATGACAAGATGTGTCCATTCATACGCAGGTTTTATAAGAAACGATGGATTCTTCATATTTGTACAAGTTCTGTTTTCCACATGGAGGACATGAACGACCTCTGACCTCTGGCCTGCATACATCTCATTTTAAGAATACTGATCCTCAGAGCAGAAAACAATAACATTGCTACTCTCTGTTTGTGTTAGCGTTTGCATTTGCACATCTTATTTTGGCATGATAACGGAAAGTGGCTTGACTGGAATGGCAAACGTTTGACCCTGCAGTAGATAGGTTTGGTTCTTAAAGCCAGTTTAATTTTGAATCCAGGTCTGCTTTGCAAAAAACAGGAGGATTTGTTGAAATTAAATGCTGACAAATGTCTTATTAAGCCTTTGAATTGTCTCTGTTCTTTTGGAGCAATGTAGAAAACATTTAGATGTCAGGGTTCTCATTTTTTAAGCCTGCCCCTGGCGAAAAGCAAAACATCAGTGTTGTTAAATCACATATAAGATCAGGCATTGTTATTTTATAAAATATGTTGCCCGAGGTAATTTTTCCTTTCCCCACACTTGCTCGCGAGGCCGTCTTACTCTGCACCCTAATGACAGTGTCCAGATGCTTTAATAAAATCCTCCAGCCTCGTGGACATCACAGCAGCACACAGCACATCAAACTGTGTGTGTGCGAGGCTGCAGATGTCTTTTCTAAAACTTTGCTGCAATTTCCTGTCCTGTTTTCACAACTTCAATGGCTCTTCCTATCTGCGACATGTGGCCTGTTGCCACATAATAGAAATAGGCCGCTGGGGGTTGCTTTTGACAAATGGGCTGCATCTGTTACGTTAAAAACACGCCTCTCTGAGGCAAAGCCTGCTTTTGGATCCATCTGGTAAGATTGTAGTAATATAGTCAAGATGGAAATAAAGACGCGTGTGTAGTTTTGAAGGATTTATTGTGATTTAGATGTTGTGTGGGTACATTTCCAGGCTTGTTGTTTGTTTATTTAAGTAGAAGCAGAAGTTAATTCAGCAGATGGAATATTTCGACATTGTTAATGAATGTCTTGTATGTGCTTTAGGGCAGATCCTCTCACTGGTTCATAAACAGATTGTGGGGTTCTCTTGTTGCGCATGTAGCATGTGTGTGGGCTGATCTACAAGTGAGAACTGTGTGGTAGGAACCATGTCGTTTGTTCTGAGAATTTCTCTAAAACCAACTCATAGGGCCAAATAAGGGATGTGCATGTGTGATTGTGTGTCGGGGTGGGGGGTTACTAATGCAGTCTGTGTTTGCACGCCTTGTGTCAGCATTGTGGGTAGAGATGTCTGCAAATGGCAGGTGTGGCTGTGAGAGCTCTATTGTGATCTGCTAATTCACCATCACTGTCATTAATCAGCATGAGTGTAGCAGAAGCATATGTGAGAAGGTGAGAAAAAAATGTAAAGGTGTCTCATCAGCAGATGTATTTAAGAAAAACATTGTCAGCCTGCTGTTTTATTACACATTTCTGCTAAAACAATCCTCTGAGCTCACGCTGGAGATTTGACTGTGTCTTGTACAAACACGCTTCCTGTGAGATTACCAACTAATTTTCAGTTACGTCACTCGCATAGATAATTCTAGTAGCTACATTATTCATGTCAGAAAATGCTACCTGTGTCACAACAAGCCTCACATCTATGAGAGTAAAAGCAGCGTGCTGTGTGAGAAGGAAGGAGGGGGAGTTGAGAACTTTCCGCTCTTACACAGAGACAGAAATTTTCTTCTTGAGTGTGGTTTAACAGACAGGAAGCAGCACAAACCCACTGCTCAGTGATGCTGTTCCTGTGAGCGCAACATTCACAGGTCAGTTTGTGGGTGTTCTTTCTGCACCGCTTTTAAGATATGTCACGGCTATTTCTAGACGCCATTATTTCTCTTGTGTGCCCTAAACAAGAAAGTCCAGTATGCTGAAGTATGATGAAGGGCTTTGTTAGAAGAGGGTAGCGTATAACGTCTCAGCAGGAAGCATGCCTCGAACATATTTGAGCTAAAATTGACCAAAAAAGCAGTGGAATCTGGTCTGTGGGGACGTTTTGTCACTGGGGGACAGCACAGAGGTTCCATCTTTGTCTCCAGGTCATTTAATCCTTCTGAAGCTAATGTCTAGTCTTCCAAAAAAAACTGACAAATGTACTTTATTGTGCGCAAGTTGGCACAAACAACAGTTGTCACAGGAAGGCATCTCTGCCCTGAGCCCGAGTGGAAAAGTACAAGGTTTTTCAGGAGATGAGATTAAATTCCATTCTCCTTCTGAAAGCCTGCGCTCGAGGTGACGTTTTTCTTACAGTCTTCATTCGGCCCTGGCACGGCAGAGCCACATACCTCCTATACCCCTCAGACACAGACACAGTTCGCGCTGGCTCGGACGCATGCGGTGCCCAGCGTTGTGTCTGATGCCTTGTGTCCTGCAGCTGCATGCTTTGAGCCCCGGCAGTGTCTGTGCCTGCCTCTGTGCCCGTCTCTGCCGTTTTTTTTTATCACCACACGCATGGTGAGGCCTCAGGATTGCAGTGAAAGCACTCCTTTATTCAGCACCATAAAGTGGAGTTTGAAACGTGGTGAGACATGCTGTATTGTGCAACGCTGTGTGGTGAGTAAAATGTAGAATGCACAGAAAATGCTGTACACAAGGTAGTTTTTATGGTGCTGACACGGTGACGTAGCAGTGCTGCAACTTTCTAATAACTGCCTCCTACTCACACACTATGACCTTCTCTGCTGCTTTTATTCAATCAACACTTTGCCTATTTCTTGTTATCTTAAAATGTAGAATAGATGAAGATTTATACGCATACTTTACATCTTTCTTTCACTGCAGGAGCCGTGTTTTTCTACCCAAAAACGGTCGTGTTTGAGCTATTTCCCTTGGCTCTCAAAGCGCTATTGTTACATACCGCTGTGCAGTTTTATGACCTCTGCACTAAAACGTACCCGAAAGGGAACTGCTGTCCAGAAATGATGATCATGATCCTCTGATGCCCACATGGGCTATCACAGGGCTCCAGGAATGAGCTCCAGCCTCGTATCACTGAGTCATTTCCTTTACAGGAACCCAGAGGATCCTGCAAAAACAGCATGTCTGCGCTGACAACAACCACTCAGTAACACGATTGTGGTGAGCCCACGCATTTTCTGCCATCTTGCACTTTGGTGTTTTCTCTGCACAGCTCAATTGGGAAAACTAAAACCTTTTGAAGGACTCATTTTTGGTGACGATTTCTCTCTGTTAGGACTGAAATGTGTCTCTCAGCTCTGCTTGATGAAGGTAAAATCACAGCTTGTGTCTGTTCTGAAACCTTTGCACATTTAAAGAGTGCACTCCTGATTGATGTCCGTTTCACTTTTTACCACTCATATCTGCACTGCCTATACATGTGTGGGAAAAAGTTTTCAAATACCAGGAATACCATCCTCTCCCCGACACCAGCTGCAGCCATCTTCGAGCCCTGTGACGGCTGTTTTGCATACTGCCGAGCACTCATGTCACCTGTAAAATCAGCGTCTCTGCAACCTGAGCTGAAAATGGCTGATAAGTAAAGTTTGCCCTGGTCCTTTTTTTCTCGCATCTCACAATGTTTGCACTCACCCCATGCAGGGTGAGTCATTGCATAGTCATTCAATTGGCTTAAATTACCTCCTTTCATGGTCAACAATGAGCTCAGCTGAAGAGACTAAAGCGGGGGAAGTAGGGCCTTCTGGGAATGCTCCATTTGTTCATGAATCCTGACTCTAATTGGTTGTTATTGCGACTGGCAGTCACCATGCTGTAGGGGTGGAGTAGGCTGGTGTTTGCTTCATACTCCTCCTCAGTCTGCTGTTCGCCAGATATAACAGACAGCTGTAATCATCAGATGAGAGGAGACTGATAGAGTTACGTCACCGTGGTCGCAGACAGGGGCCATGATGGAGCTTCATCAACCATCAGCCGTTCATAGTACAAATCATTTTTAGGGCCTTCCTTAAGGATATCTTCATTTTCAACCATTTTCTGACATTTATTTACATATTTTCTACTTGAAAAAAAGATCATCGAATTAAACAAAAATGAAAACAACTGGGGCACTGGTTTAGCTCAGTAGCTACTGTACAGAGGCTACTGGCCTTGTTGCAGCCGCCGTAGGCTCGACTCTCTCCCTCAGCTGCATGCTGCATGTCATTCCCCACTCTCCTCTCCCAATGTTGCCTGTTTCTCTTTCAATCATTAAAGGCAAAAATGGCCTGAAAGAATAATCTTTATAAAAAATGCTGTACTAAAGTCTAGTACATTTATTGAAAAGGGGGGGTTTCACATTTTAAGACATATACACTACCAGTCAAAAGTTTGGACACACTTTCCCATTCGCTTGTATGAGAAAATGTGTCCAAACTTTTGACTGGTAGTGTATATATAATGTTACAATGTGGGATGTCCAGACTAAACACGGGTAAATGTATGTTGGAGTAAACCCCAGGCTTCTCAGCTCAGTCCGCAGGCTGCTGTGAACGCCAGGTTTCACACAGTTTTTTCTACACGCTGCACTTTGTGACGTCACAAAGTGCAGCCAATCAGAAGAAAGTGGGCTTGTAAGGACGGGGTTTCCTAAATGGACAGAGCTGACGGAGGCTGTTTGATGGCCTGCACAGAGCACCAGTGTGAGGAAAATGATGAGTTTTGTTTAACTGTAAATTATGCTAAGCTACTCCACAGGTATCAGAGTGAAATATGAGGCTTGAAATGAGCATAATACCCCCACTTTAAATCTACAAACATCAGTAGGCTAGTTTAATGTTAACAATGGAACAAATGACTAAACCATAGAGTTATGAAGTTCCCTTCAGCTATATGTAGCGTTTAAGCACCTTTCAGTTCAGCCTTCCGGTTTCACAGCCTGCAACAGAGTTTCTCTGCTATTTTTAGAAAAAAAGCTGGAAAAAAACTGACTGTACTCCACCTTTTCACCACCAAACATATGACAGACAAGGATCAAGAGGAGTGACTTGAACATATAGTAGCATTTAGCATGTCCAAAGGGTTGGTGGAGACCAAAACAGGGCTTAAATAAAGATGGACAAAAACATGACTTTGGATGAATGCTTGAGCTGTTCTGTGTCTGTTAGATGTGGAAAATGTTACTGCCATAAAAGGCTGCTAAATTAATATGCTGAAAATCACTTCTTCCACTGCTCCCATGTGGCCAAAAATCAATTAATGCTGCTTTGAAACATTTTTCTTGGTTACTGGGAGAACTGTTTTTTATATTTGTGCCCCAGTTTATTTAATAGTTTTAGCACAAGTTATTGAAATGGCTGAATGTTGTTTTTAACAGCTGAGAGCAATAGAAATAACAAGACGAGAAAGAGGCTGATGACATGCAGCACATGTGTTTGGTTAGACTCTAAACCAGGACGCTACATTCACACATTTCTCGCTGCAGTCCTCGGGGCCACCAGGATGCCCCGCCCGGAAACCACACTTAAATGCTTGAGTCTGTCAAAAGCAAGGCCCCACCCAGAGCGAGTCACAGGCAGTCTATTTGCTCTGTGGACTATTATGCATTGACTAACATCCCAGTAAAAAAAAAAATAAAAACCCTCCCTCCACTGTTCTCCTCCTCTTCTCCTCTTCATGACGTAGCGAGCGCAGCTACAACCCAGCCCCTGTGCTGGGACAAGGCAGCTGTTGTCATGTGCTCGTGGATAATGTGCAGGCTGCGTCTGAGTAATGGCTGGCTCTCTTGTATCCCTGTCTGCTGTTAGCACCATGCCAACTGGGCCACGCAGATCAATGATGCTCTGACAGGGGGGATATAGAAAATACAGACACTGACACAGTCTGAAACAGTGGACAACAGACATATAAAGTCAATTAGACACTAAATACATGCACGCGAAGGAGGATAAAAGAGTAACTGTTTACTTCTTTCTTGATTCCTGCTGCCGGTTTCCTGTCATATGATAACCTATGAATTATTAGATGCTTATAATTTCTCATGAGCTGAAACATGCACGCTAACAGCCCCATATATGTCCATAAATCTAACCCAAAAGAGGAATAATGATGCTTGGTAGTTTAGTGTCTCTCAGATCTTGGAGAAGGCAGAGAGGCCGGGCAGGGCGATTACCGAGTGGTCCAACACAACACAGACAGCTGCACTTCTACCTCATCTTGGTGTCTTGGTCTGCCTTCACAGAGGACAGACGAGGGCTGCGAATGCGTGGGTGTGTGGTCCAAATTGCAAGCGAGTGAGAGAGCGACTTAGCGGCCGCACACGTCCACCGACGTTTTTTCTTTTGTTTTGTTTTTTTTACAAGACTTTTACATCTTCCTCCATTTGGACGGACATAAAATGTATCCCCTCTTTTCTGCTTCAGCTTGGTAATGGCTTGTCACACTCTCCAAGCGCACGAAACATGCCAAGAGGACCAGGGCACCGGAGCGCTCGCAGACAGATGGCGGCAGCGCTCAGCTCTGGCAGAGGTGGGCATGGACACTGCCCAGAAGAGAGACAGCAAAAGAGGCGACCGACTAGAGTGAAACACCAGCTCGACCGCTTCCCTGTCTCTCTTCTGTCTGCCAAAACGATGCTCCCCAGACCCCGGCCACATGTTACTTCTCTGTCTGAAAGATAAACTAAATCTCAAAATGAGTTTGGCCCCCGTGACCCACAAGCTGCGGAAGTTTCAGTCCCTCTCTCTGTACTTCTCCGCTGTTACCACCCTTCAAAGTACAATTGAGCCTGGTATGCAAGTTCGTCAGTCACACAGGCATTTCAAAGCAAATAGGCTCCACCCTGCAGCAGTGGAAAAAGCACGGATGGTGTCGGGGGGGGTGGATGGACTAAACTCTGCCATCTTTTACTTCTCTACAGCTGCCAGCTCTTTGGTCTCACAGCAGAGTAGGGGGTTTTTTGGCCCGGGGGTGTCCATTTATTCTCCAGCCCAACATCAGCCCCCAACTGTCGTTCAGGCCCGAAACCTGCCTCTGGGTATCTGGTTGTCGGGGACACACCTCAAAACACACACACACACACACACACACTAACAAGCACAGGACCACCAGTATCCCTCCCCCGCCGCCTCTGATCACAGCAACTCCCCGAGGGTCAGCACAGAGGGGCTTCCAGAGCATCATCAGACGAGCGGTCTCTCGTCTGTGTGTGTGTGTGTATGTGTGTGTGTTTCTGTGCAGAGGGAGGGTTTCATTCGGACCCTCTCCGCCCCACCGCCTGCTCATGTGATCATACCATCAGCCCCCCTGAGCCTTGTGATCTCGGGTGGAGGGCTGAGGGGTGTCTTCGCTCCAGGGAGGGTGATAAAACGAGATCCTCCTGATGTTAGGTTGTTGTGCTGACCAGTATTGAATCTGCAACTATTGTGATAATTGAGTTATTTTTCAAGCCAAATTGCCCATTATTTGATCGTTTTAGATCCTGAATTGTATGAAATTTACATTTACCTTCCTACATTATCGGAAATTGAAGTTTGAAATGTACTTTTACGGGGGTCTGGAGGGTTTATTTAACAAAAGAAGCTATTTGAAGATGTCTCTCTTCCTCCAGGATATTGTGATTTCTCATTCTTTCCTACGATGCGATTGACCATAGGATTAATCAATGACTGAAGATAGTAGACTGATTATTTGATAGCTTGTTGCAGCTCTAGTTTTTCACTTTTAAGCCACAGAGCGTAAAATGGTGTGAGAAATGAGGCTGGATGTTTGTTCTGATGCTTGCAGGAACACATTTGCATTGACATTAAGCCACAAACCTGTTGCTATCTCATTTTTTGGGGGGCGAACAGAAAATACATCTGTGTAGTAGTGAGGGAGAAATCTGACGGGGATTTCTCTGCTGAAACTTGTGGCTTTTCAACTCTGAACATCAGACAGAGCAAAGATAAGCATGTCCTGCATGAAGCTGTGCAGCTCTGGTGCATTTATACATGCAATTGTGGGTTCTAGGTTTCTTCCCTTGTACTGTCTCTGCTCCTCCCCGCCTCTCTGGTCTCTCAGTGAAATTAAACCGATCTAATATGTCTCCTGACCTTAGCCCCTATCTCTTTCTCTCTCTCTCTCTGCCAGGTGTAGATGCTCCAGGCGCAGCGGGACCCAGCCTCCGTGTCAGAGAGGGACGAGGCTGCTCCCACCTGGGCCACAGCACGCCTCTGAAACTCCTGGTCTCTCTCTCTGATCACAAGCAGGACAGGAGGGACGACGCCATTTTGTTAGGGTGAAGCTGAGACTCTCTTGAGTGCAGACAAGGAGCCGGGAGTGGTCGTAGCCTGGGATATTTTAGGCTGCTCTCTGCCCTCTGAACTCTGCTGCCATGACCACTGCAGTGCAGCCCACTGAACTGGTGTTTGAATTTGCCAGCAACGGGATGGATGAAATCAATCAGGTAAGTATCGCACTGCACAAAGCACATTTAAAATCTGGATGTTTGTTGCTTTTATGCATAACTTGGCTTGTAGGCTACGTTTTCTAACCTCTGAACCAGTGTTTTACCATCAATCTTCTTCGCCTAGATGTGCTGTGTGTCTACTTGTTGATAAATGTTAAGACTGTTCATAGCCAGGCAAACAAACTTGTATAAACAGCGCAGTCTCTGGGGCAGGATTAGAAATCCATGATCTTTAACTCCGACTACATGTTAGGGAGCGAGGCGGGCGGAGGGGAGGATGGAGCAGAGAGAAGAGGTCTGGGAGGAGCAGAAATGGATAGACCTGCAGAGAGGTTAGGGTGCGTGGGAGGGGAAGGGGGCGGGGCTTGGCCGTGAACATGTTTAAGGCACAAACGTTTCTGTGCGTGCATACTTTGTGAACCTGTGTCTTTTCATTACCCGGTCAGGTGTACAGTTATCTCATCCCCACACCTGTGTCTGAATCCTGTGGAGCAGGCTTGATTGTAAGTGTGGTTGCATGTGTGTTTACGTGTTACTGGTATCTGTGTGTGTATCTAGAGTGAACAAATTGTCACTGGATCCCTGAATAGCACCGGTTCAGGCCTAACCAGACAGACCAGTTACGAGACTGCTCGCAAGGGAAGGGATAATTCCACTTGAAGCACTTGTATTGTTCCAGCGCTACAGTTCTGTTCGTTGCTGCACCCACCCAGCCTGTTATGCAAGCAGCATGCCCCTATTTACCACGTCCTGGAAATACCCCCAAAAAGGAACAACATACGAGCGCAGTGGCCATTTTGTTTCTCCTGGCTGTGCTAAAGATTAATTTTGGCTACAATAAAGCTGAGTGAAATTGTTAGTTCTTTAATGATTAGCCATGCTATATTGGGTTTAAGGTCAATAAGTAGCTCCCTGAGGTGTATCATGTAATGACTGCAGGGTGATACTGCAGCGCTCTGCTCTTATTTTGAAATGAAAACAAACAACCTTCTTCAGGCGACTGAAACTATCTGAGCTTTAGGCAAACAAACGCGATAGCATCTCTGCTGCTAACACTGTCAAACGCCGTGCTAATGAGGATATTGAAAGCGGTACAGACAGTTGGACTCCATTGTGGCGAGGCAGGTAAAGCAGAAGAGAGCAGGGTGTCGGGGGGAACAGCTTGCGCAGATGTTGTTGCTTTCAAAGGCAGAATGGGGAACTCAGAAATGCAAATGGGCCTGATTCTTATCGCTCCTGTTTCCCTGCTAGAAACACCATTCAAGTCAACAAAGAGGAAGAGGCAGCTGAAACCTTTATGATGTTCAGTATTATTTGCCAGGCTGTGTTACACGTCGGGCGCCGGTTCTCCTGAGAGCCTCACCTTCTCGCACTCTCGCACTGTCTCTCCCTCGCATAGTTATTATCCTGCACTTAGCAACATGCTTTTCAAATAGTCGAATCAACACTCTGACAACACAAGACGGGTTTGAAGGTGTTCTCAGCAAAAACAGACTCCAGCTAAGATCAAAACATCAGCCGACGTCTCGTGCTTCGTCAGCAAACTGTGTGGGACTTTCTGATGGGAAGGGTGGTGGCGGCGGGGGTGCCTTTGTCTACACACTCAACTGACTCTCTCTCAAGGACAGCAAACAGAATTTAAACTCAGACGGGGAGATGCGGTAGCCTCACTGTCTAGCTATCCGATAATATGTCTACCAAAGGCTCCGATTAACAGGAAACATTCAGTGCATGTGAGGGAGGCATTGATAGCGCCTGTAGTCTAAGCAAAACTCAGGGTTTTTATTAGCCCCGGGAGGCCTTGAGGTTGCGCTGCTGAGATGACACAAGCTGCTTGTGTTGATCTTATGACGGACGTCTTGTGGAGCCATCTAGCTGAAGATTCACACATGATATGTACATGAACACAATCCTATGTCCTGCGTTGGAGGCCTGAGCGTTTGATACCGTGTCCAAATAATGAGCCGGTCTGTTAGTTTCCTGGTTAAAGTGTAGCCGAAATGGGAGTGTATCCATGGCCTCCATTGCCCCCTCTTCCCACCCCCACGGCTAAAAGCCCAGACACCTGGTACGCCCCAGAGGTCCAAAGCAACAATGGACACTTGTGCAAAGAGACAGATAGGGCTTTATTCATGTTCCTCCTGCTGCACCTTTACGCTGTCCTGTTCCTCCTGTAATTAGGTCACCGCTGTAAATGTGTGCTCCTAATTGATCTGCATTGTTTGGTTAAAATGCTTAAAAGTACCACTTTACTTTTACAATTATGTTTGACACGTGTGTGTTTTGATAAATCTGTCAACCAGTCAAGATTGCAACAACTCCAATTGATGCAGCTTTTAATTTGAAGGGCAGCAGAGTAAGTCTAATAACAGGTAGCATGTTATTAGGAAGGTGTTCAGTTTTGGTTCGGACATATATTTGACCACAATTTCATTACTCTTTCAGCTTCAGAAAGATGTTCAAAGATGATTGCACTTCTCTCTTCCTAGCTGTTTTTCGAAACAGTGCTTTTAATATGAGTTTGTACCTGTGTGAGTGTGGACATTTAGAAGCCTGTCCTCAAACAGCCCAAACAGTAGCTTTACCTGTTTGGCACTGACACGGTGACAGGAATGATTGTAGTTCATTTTTGAAGTGTGCGCTGCTGCCATCTGCTGGTGGGCAGAGTATTTTCCCATCAAAGTACCTGAGGTGAACTCTCCCATTTAAAACCAATATTGATTATAAAGTTAAGTTTACGTAATCAGATCTCCCTCTTTCTCTAGTGTTGTTTGTTTTCATACTTAACATATGAAATCAACAACAGTCCCCTCAGGCCACTAGAAGCAGAGAAACATCACAATAAGTGGACCATATGACTAATTAGCTCCCATGTTCCTCCAGTTGACACTAACCAAGCTCCCGACGAGGACTCTTGACACAGTCTGTGTATGAGGAGCTTCTCAGTTCATCCTCAATGGTTTGGCCCAAACTCCGGTAATTCCCTCCCCGCGCTGCTTCCCGCATCAGCCTGCTGCATCCCTGAAATGAGGCGGCGAGGTTTTCGAATTCCCAGAGCTCGCTCAGGACATGATGAAGGGGGTTCTCGCCTGCGATTCGTGATTGATCCATTAACATTCATTTGGGTTTATGTAATTTCTGAGCATAAGATTAACTTCTCAGGAGAAGTAGGCCAAATCAAACAGCTGGTTCCCGTCTTCTTCGGCGGGTCCCCGTGGACCTGCCGCAACACCACAGAAATGAGCTCTCCTGCATGCTACGTGCCTCCACATTAGCTGAAATTGAGTATGAATCTACAGTATTTTACAAGGCAATAAAAATAAGAGACCAAATCAGGTTCTAGCATTAATCTGATGTCATCTGGGGGTTTAATATTGCATTTATGGTGTGTAGTGGAGGAATTAATGGTTTTTATTGCATATTGTACAGCGTATGTGCAAAAACCGACCGTCCCTGGCCTCCCTGTGATAACTGCTACATCTCTCACCTCTTTTTTTTCTGCATCTCTGTGTCCTCTCTCTCTTCAGCTGGACGACCCGTCAGTATTCCCAGCCGTGATTGTCGAGCAGGTCCCCGCGGCCGATCTGCTGCAGGTGTACTCGGGCCTCGAGTCCGATGAGGTGACCAACGGCATCATGGTGGACACCACTGTCCATCTGGTGCAGGAGCCGTCCATCCTGGTGGGAGGAGTGGACCTCTCAGGTACACATTTTTGACCCTACTAGTGGTTTAAAGAAAGTTGTGTTCATTTTGTAGCACAAACAAAACACAAGTCTATATTAGAAATGTTTACAAGAAATGTCTCTTTTACTTTACCTGCCAAAGAGCACTATTTACTATGATTCCCTACCTTGCCTCAGTAAGGAACCATGATTGTTACCTACAAACCCATGCGAGCCAACATAAAAAGACACCTTCTAGTTATGCCAGACATCCTGCCCGGAGAAGCACCCAATACAAGAACATACGACACCGTTCCCCACAAGGATATGAATGTATTTGTTGTCGTCTTGTGGACAGAAACAACAGTCTCGGGCCCAGAGGACAGCATGGAGACGAACGAGGCTGCCACAGCTCTTCTCAACATGGAGTCTCCAAACAACATCTTGGACGAAAAGCGCATGAGTGAGTTATTTTGCATAATCTAGGACTTCAAAATTGGTGACAAACAACTCAAGTTTGATCTTACTTTAAGCATGACACACATCCTTCATGGTTTCTCTTTGTCTCTGTACCTCTTGTATATGTATAGTTCACGCCTACGGTGCTCTGCTGGAGTCAGATGTAACATACGTCCCTCTGAGGCTAGACCAGATGGATAACGGCACCCTTGACATGTCCCTAGATGAGGACACTTCATCCATGGATGAGATCCCCCAAAAGTTTCCCCTAAAACCGCAGAAAAAGACCAAAGGTAACACTGTTGTCCTCGGTGAATTATCTCTAAAATTTCAGTGTTGTAGGTAATTGGATGATTTTACTGTGACCTCTAACCTTTTATAACGCACTACCCCTCAATTTGAATCACAGTGCGGAAGCCGCGGGTGGTGCGTCCCTGCTCCCCCATCACCACCCCTAACCTGCCACTCAGGAAGAAGAGCAAAGAGGGCAAAGGTAAGCCTCACTAACTAGTCCGCTTCTCTGTAATGAGCCAATAAAAATCAAGGTCTCCCCTCCTCTTGTGTACGCTCTGTTTCCTCCTGTGGAGTGTGCAAACAGCACTCCTCAACCCCTGCGGTCCGGCGGGGTTGAATCTGGGCGAGTTAATGGATGAGGGGATCTCAGCGTGCCGTGTTTCACAGGGAAACAGAAGTGATTGCAGGCTGGAGGGCACATTGATGCTCTACCGATAGAAACAGACGAGTGCTGCTCAATGAGAGCCCTCGTTGCACCGTACAGTGTGACACGACGAGGAGGGGGCTGGGGACAGCAGGTTCAGCTGCACACATATACATCACTCTGTCAGGCTGTCTGGGATTCAAGTTACTTCTGGGAGTGTTGCTGTTTTTAACCACTTCTGGTCAAAGCAAATCACAAAGAGAGTAATCTACTCCCCGGCTCGCTATAATTAATTCCTTTCCATGGTGCACACACACACTAGTTAAAAATGGTGATAAGAAAAGAGTCTTCTCTTGTAACCCCATAGCTACTATATAGCAAAGTAAAGGAAAACTCTAAATTAATTATAGATGTCTGTAGCGCAGCTTTAAGGCCCCACCATGAATTTCTAATGAGCTGTAATGCTAAAAACATAGCTTGATTTTTTTCCCCTCCAATTTGCAGGCAACACAATCTACCTGTGGGAGTTCCTTCTGGCCTTACTGCAGGACAAGAACACCTGTCCCAAATACATCAAGTGGACACAGCGGGAGAAAGGCATCTTCAAGCTGGTGGACTCGAAAGCCGTCTCAAAGCTGTGGGGCAAACACAAGAACAAGCCTGACATGAACTACGAGACCATGGGACGAGCTCTCAGGTGAGCACAAATGCTTTTTCATCTTAATCACCCTATGAATTAATAATAACATAAAAATGACATGTTAAATAAGAAGAATGCTAATGTCTACAATGTACTTCCTCCTCTAGATATTACTATCAGAGAGGCATCCTGGCGAAAGTGGAGGGGCAGCGGCTTGTCTATCAGTTTAAAGAGATGCCGGCTGATCTGGTCGTGATCGAAGATGAGGACACAGGACCCGACGTCAACGCCGGCTACGGGACCCAGAGATCCACCAACGGCCGCTCCATTGTCCGCGGAGCATCCAAAGGTCACGGCAGGGCTCACGGTCAACACCACGTCTCGATGAAGCCGATGAAGAAGGAGCCGAACGATGATTTTCTGTACCAGGAAGTCAACAGCGGACACGTTGAGCACCTCCTGCAGTCTGTGCACATGCTGCAGGGGTCCGGGATCCAAGATGCGGCTCAAGTTATGAGGTAGGAGATTGGAAAGGAAAGAAATCCACATCCACAGAGGTGTTTTGAGACGGACGGTCTGCTAAATGAAGAATAGTTTCATTTTATTTGAATGCAGCACAGTGGGAGCGAGAAAAACCTGATCGGACTTTTTATGATCGCTCAATCCAGAGTGATGAATCAGTCAGGATGATATTAGCGTTTTTCTGCTTGTGTTGATATCTGCGCTGGTCTTGGAGAATAAGCAACACAGAATTGCAGCACAGAAAGCCCAAAGTTGTGATTGAGATAGTTTAAAAAACAGTGTCCCTAATACATAGTTTATCCAGCTTGGTCACAACTCTTTGAAACCATTTGCTTATTCGCCGTCATGCAGAGAGTGAGATGAGAAGATCTGTATCTGACCCAAAATGTCTTTAAAGTGTTTGTGTGTGTAATTTCTTTATCTATAGAGAAAATAATGCCAGTAAAATAAAAGGTTGTTATGTTTCTGTAACTGCCAAATTTCAATGTATCGTCTTTCAGCTCAAATCCTCAGGACGCTTCAGTTGCACAAATCTTTTCAGATTACTTTTAAGATCTGGAGCTCATTTATTTGGTGGTCCCAAATCTGGGAACACCTTCAGCTCTCGATATTTCTTACACTTACAAATGCGTGCAGAAACGTCCTTGAAACTAACGTAATATAACCTGCTCAATCTTTTATTAACGGCTGCTACCTGCGAGGGAGTTCAACTCCATCTTTGAGCCTTTAAATGAAAAGTCAGCTTCAATAAGAAACGGAGATAAACTGTTTGCTTTGATGTGGAGGTGTGGACACAGTAACGCCTGTGTCCTATAATGCACTTAGCACTACAGTGCTTTCTACCTCCGTAAAGCTGGAGTGTGTTGTTGTTGTCAGAGAGGTGAACTCCTGCCTGTATAATCAATATATAATCAGTCATGTTGCCTTCTTGTAAGCTGTTAAACATTGTCTTCGGTTGTTATATTAATGCAGCATTAGTGCTGCTGTTTAAGATCCTAGCTGTGCGCTGGGTAGCTTTCTCAATAGGGTTCCATGAAAGAATAATCTCTGTCTATATTTGCAAAGATACAAACTGAATATTCAATCATGCTTGTGTCAAAGACGAGTTCATATTTAGCTCGTTTTGTCTTCTCAGATCCATCTCTGCTCCGACATCACTCCCGATGGTCCTCACATCCCCCGGCTCTCTTCAGTCCGTTCCCCTCACCACCGTTCTGCCCAACGGGGACTCCAGCCACTCCTCCCCTCCTCGAGTCATCCTCCACACCATGCCCTCAACCACAGCGGGCGGTAAAGACGTGCTCACCATCCAGACGGCCTCGCTAACAGGCGGAGTTAACAGCCTGCAGGACGGCCTCCCTCAGCAGCTCCTGGTCACCGGTCTGGGCTCCTCCACCACCTCCTCCTCCTCTTGTACTTCCCCTCCTGGAGTCATTAGCTCCACAGCTTCCAACCTCCCCCGCCTGGTCACCATTAACACAACCTGCGGGCAGACCATGGTGGCACAGCAGCCCGGCACCGTAATTGCCACCGTGCTCAAATCGGGCGACCTCTCGGGGCTGCAGGTCAAAGAGGAGCTGCTGGACCCCGGCTACTTCCAGACCATGGTGAACGGTGATCCATCACTGGCGTTCGACAGAGAAGAGATGGAGGTAGGGGAGGCCGAGCTGCAGTACAGGACTGTGATTATTGATACCAGTCAGAGCCAGGGCCAGGAGGCTTTGAGCGAAACTATAATAAATGGACATTCCTCCCAGAGCAGCCCCAGTGAGGGCCTGACCCCCGTGGAGGAGCTGGAGGTGCGTGGGGAGATGTCCCTGCAGCCCGAGCAGGGAATCAAAGGCCTGCAGGAGCTGCCGCTGTCGGTCCAATTGCCTGCAAACTTTATCCAGATAAAGACAGAGCCTGCAGAGGCTTAGAGCCGCAGGACTCTTCAACACAAGCTGAACCAAAAAACAACCATTGAATCCAGTTTTGACCACAGACTCCATTTTTTATTTCACCACCACAGTGATCAGAGTGAGGGATGTTGCAGCTCTTAAAGGTTGGTCAGTTCAGCCTCAGGATTTATTGTTTACTCACATATGTTGTGACCATGTGCCTAATTTTAAAAAATCAAGGGAGTGTTTAGCTTTTCTAAGATGTCACTTTTCAGATTTGGGATTCAGACATTTACCCGAACACACACGCAGACACACAAACACAACAAACCTCACACATAAAACAAGCTCCCGCTCCAGGAGAACAGCCATCGGATAAACCAGGGATCCCTGTCTACCAAACGTGCCAGTTAGTCATTTTCTTACCTTTTCATCTTGTTGGACTTGAATGTTTTAGGAGGAAAATGCAACAAAACAAAACCGGGGACTGAATGCCAAACGGGTGCAATGAAATCAGACTTCTGAGCGCGTGCAGAGGGTGTGTGTTTATCTTTCAAACCACATAAAGGTGTCCAAAAAACACATCTCAGAGTTTAATTGAAGAGTGCCTTACGGGAAGTTCAAACAGCTCGAGACTGTTTCTTTGAAACTTCTGGGGAGACGATGAAAACTGGACTAAATGGCTTTTCAGACTCGCAGAACTTATTACTCATCTATTTTCATATAAACAAAAAAAAAGGTATGCATTCACTCTCTATTAGTCCTGGCCTTAAAACACTGTGTTACTATGGAAATGGGCATTTTTCTATCCACCAAGGACAGTCCAACATGAAAACTGTTTGTGTAGAGCTGCAGACCGGAGGCACACAGAGATAGGGAGGCACAAATGGAGAGAGAGAGAGAATATACAGGATAAGACAGATTTTATCAGCCTCTGTTTAGAGGCTGCACGGTTTAGCTCCTGTTTATATGAAATGGAATTATATATATAAATGTATACATATAATATACAATTGAGATTCAATTTTAAGGCCATAGCGAATTTATTTATTTTGTGAATTTCTAAATTCTGTATAAAAAAGGCACATTTGTCTTCTATTTACATGTGTAAACATGAGGGAAAATACAAAGAATATGAATACCAGGAAGCTTATTTGGTAGTTTCTTCTTTTTTTTTTTTTTTTGGACCAACGTTTTTCATTTGTATAGCATTCATAATAATCAGCTTCTGAGTGTTGGGCTCAAGTGCAGCATCATTATTCCTCTTATATTCTCTTATTGTAGATATCCCCTGTTGCGTGTCTGATTTAAACATGTACTGAATGTGCTTTAGTTCCCTCTTTTCAGCAGACATACCTCTTTACCTTTTGCAACAGTAAAGCAGTCGGGACTATGCATTCAAAATATAATGTTCTGTCTACTGCATAAAGTATCAAATGTATCAATCAGTATGTCTTTGAAATCATATCTCATCTTTCCTCGGTACAAAGGCGTACCAGTTTCTACCCTCGTCTCCTCTTCCCTTCCCTCCTCTCCTTCCTCTCCTCGGGTCAGTGGACTCTGTGCCTTCTTTATTTGCCGTCCCACTTTGTTAAGGACCTCTCAGGCCAGCCATCCGATCGGCCCCTCGGTCCTGCCGGGGATGAAGCCATATTGATCCTGAGAGGTATCACAGCTAAATTGGTTGTATTTTCCTGGCGGACTGTAGCTGCAGAGTGAGGACATTCAGACACACTGACCTCCATCCGCGCTGGCACCTAAGGACAGGAGTTAAACGCTGCTTTACAACCTCACGTCAGCCAAAGTGCTCTGGGTCTGCAAAGACACTCTGAATGTATACTTACTGTTAAAGTACATGCAAGCATTAGACAATCAATAATTACACTGGGTTACTTTTGCATTGAAAGTCTTAAAGTGGGGTTTTTCCTCCTTTATTTGTGTTGTATATACTCTGTATCTGCCCCTCTGTGTTCCCCTTAAAGCACTGCTGTGTGTGAGATGTCGAGGTATGTCCACTGCTCATGTTTTGTTGCTTCTTCTGTTCTCTTGGGTTGTCTTTTGCCTCCCTTACGCTGAATATAGAATAGATTTTTAAGAAAAAAGTCAACGTACTAATTAAAAACAAAATCTTCTTCACCGAACATCCTCTTTTGTTTGTCGTTTTGTTGCAAGAAAAATTGTTTTTGAATCATGTGAGGCGTAGGGAAAAAATGTCACAGAAAACAAAATTAAACTTGGAAACAAATAGCTCGCAAGGAGGAGGGGGGGGGGGTTACTAAGTCAATTAATTTCTGCTGTCGAGATAATGAAAATTAAGTATTTGTGCCTCGGAAACTCAAAGTCGTTGTGCAGCTTTGAGGGACGTTCGACCACATGGCATTTGAAGAGAAAAGAGAAAAAAAAAAGCGACTGTAGAAAACTGGATGTGAGCCATTAGCGGGCCACAGACTGATTGGACTGTACTTAAGAGCACTGCTTCTCCAGTTGCTGTGGGTGGATGAATACATTAGCGTGTGACATGCCCAGAGCTGAAGACAGCCGAGTCTGTCACCACAGCTTGCAGAGTGAAGTGTGTGTGTGTGCGTGTGTGTGTGTTGAGGCTGTGGTTGGCGAGAGGAAGGGTTACTTGGATTTTATTCTGTCAGAGCATGTGTTATGTTGATGTGAGGAGCGGAGTGTGTGTGTGTGTGTGTGTGTGTGTGTGTGTGTGTTGGGGGGGGGGGGTATTGGCTTGGATTGACTGTGTGTGTTTGTGTGTGTTCAGGGTCAGAAAGGAGGAGGAGGAGGGTGGGTGTTGGTGGTGTTGAGGAAGCTGTCTGGCAGCAGGGATTGCCTACTGTGCCTAGCTCTGTCTACACCCACATGCACAGCTGTGGACCACACAGTCCAATCTTGCCATAGGGTAAACACACACACACACACACACACACACACAGGAAGAAAAACAAGGCCAGAGGTTCGGCGACAGCCACGACTGTAGCCTTCACTCCTGCAAACCTCTTCCTGAGTCTTTTCTTGACGGGGAAACAGTTTAAACGGATGCTCAAATTATCGCACGAGCTCCACACTCAACAACAAACACCCCTCGATTACACCCAAACAAACACTTTGCCTCTCTGTTCAGCGGTCCATCGATCCTGCCATATGGTAAGCGGAGGTTGTTATGGATTACTAAAATAATGAAAGGCTACCAGCAGCTGCTTTGTCTCTGCTACTCCTTTTGCTTTAGTGAGTCAGAGACCCCTGAAGATGGAGCGAGAGCCGGGGTCCGGGGAGAGGAGGACTATTTCTGTGTCGCCTGCAGCCACTGACACAGCGCGAGTGTTTACTGCTGTGCCATGCTGCCTCTCACAGTGGGAGCAGTTGAAGGATGACGACTGACATTATTGTGCCTGCAGCCTGTGGCAGGAACAGTACAGGGAGAGCTTATTTAACCATCAGGTCACCAGACTGGCTGCAACATTACAGGGGGAAGGAGTTGATGAGTGCAGCCTCAACCTGCAGCCAAGGTTACATTTAAATAGACTTTAACATTTGAGGGTTTGCTCATAGAAGTATTTAAGAGCAGCAGGTGTAGCAGGGTTTAAAATGAGCGGGGGAAAAATAGGGGACAATATAATGTGTGGGTTTAATCTGCCGCAGTACACCTCTCTCTCCACAAGATGGCACTGGTAATACACGTGTCCTCCAGCCTGGATGGGAGACAAGTATTCCTCCAGGTTACTCATCTAAATACAGACACTCCTCATACATTGGTTTTCACCCTCCTCCGCCCCAGAATAGCAACTCATGGATCTAAATGAAGGAGCGATTATTTGAAATGAAAATAAGCAGCTGGGAGTGAAGCCCCCCCCCCGCCTCCACCTCCGTATTTTTTTGATAAGTAACAAAAGGAATTAATTCACAAGTGAGGCTCGGTGATAGTGGCCGTTCCTCAGGCCAGGTAGGCCCAATCCTTTGAACTGCACTCACCTGGTAGACGCTCGGTTTCTCCTGCGGAGGAGCGGATCTGATTTCCTCTCTTCATCAGAGCAGAGATAAACAAGTGCTGGAGGGGGATTATTTTTTCCTAGACAGAGTGTAAAATGCATGAGAACTATTGTGCAGACACATCTTTTCATTCCGGATTCACTGCCTCGTATCTCATATAGACAGTATTGAACCACATCATACACGGTGGGAATGCAGATTAGCAGCATTAAAACCCTCCGCGCTGATAATCAAAGATCATCTGATTTCAAGTAGTTCAGGTTTTTGCATTTTAAGAGCAGAAACATCCTTCTCACACTATCTTGTTTTCCTGTCCTCTTCACATATTTGCATTGGTCTTTAAATGCAGTCACTGAATATCTCATTAAGTTAGCCGCATTCATTTACTCAACATCTTATTTGCATCATGAGACACTGTATATTTAAGAAGGAACAGCTTCAAATGCTGTTGATTTTGTTTTTGCTGTCGATGAGATGCAACTGGTTTCCTCGTGAGGCTTTCAATGACCTCTGGAGATTTGTGTTTTGGATGCCTAGGCGTCCTCTTTTAGCAAGCAACAACTGGATGGTGATCATAAAGGTGCAACTCGAACATCATCCAGCATCTTTCCTGCGTCTCCTCCACGATGGTTATTCGTTATTAAAACGTCTGACCTTCATGGTGAATATTTCGTCCCAGTAGACACGAGGATCTCTCAGGGAGCCAGCTGTAATATCTGTATCAGCCTCTCCAGTCAGGGTGAGCCATCCCATTCAGAACGACTCTCAGGGCTTCCATGGCAATTTACTCTCACGACTACACAAAAGAGTCCTCAGAGTCCTCGCCGGATAGACAACAAACAGCATCTTACGAAAAAATAACACTTTGCACTATTTCCCAACATTGTGAGTGTAAAAGCTCGGCAGCAACAACCCCAGCATCCCTGAAAGCATCCGTTTTAATAAACACTCCACTTATTTGATGTGATAAGCGGGATATAGTGAGAAATGAATTATATAAAAATGATTTTATGAACTTTTCAGAGACGCCTCGGGGGGCTTCGCGGTACCCTTGTCAGTTTATTTGAAGTATGTTTGCAATTATTGCATTTGTTAACTCATGCCACTACTTTTTACTTGACATGTTGCTTTGGGCGATTGACATTATTGATTTAAAAATAACAATGTGATTGCAGTCTGAACTCTATTTATGAGCATATCCATAAAACATTTACATACAGTAATGTGTTTCGGCTGCTTTTTTTCCCACAAAAAATCCATTTTGCTGCCAAATATTATTGATATCGCTGACATTATTACCACAGAGCCAGCATGAGTCAACATCAAGATTTACTTAGCAGGCGAAACAATGCTTTATTATGCATTTGATACACAAGAGAGTCTCAGGTTATGGAATAGAAACAATAAAAAGCATAAATGTCTCCTCTTTCTCCTCAGAAATCTTTTAAATTGACGCTAAATGTTTCTGCTAATGAGCGTCGGGACTGATGGAGAGAAGAGAAGGAGCGCTGTCTACTGTATGGATCGCATGAGTCAGATTCAAACCCACACACCCACACCAGCTTTCACACAAACACCCCGGGGCGTTAAGTGTCTTTCAAGGAAATCACATTGTTTCATATGAACAGAGATTATTCACACAATGAAATTTTTAATTGGAAAAAAAAAATCAGGAAAGAGACAAAAACATACAGAAGGGCTTCAAAGCAAACTATGACGAGCACGAGTGCTACGTTTCTCGCTGTTTAACATAGTGGGAATACTCTTGGGCATTTCTGCACCTTGTTATTGCGATGACAGAACATCAATTACAAACGCCTATCTCGCTCGCTGATCTGCGAGTCGCAGACGACTTGTTTCAGCTCGACAGATTGAGATGTGGTGTTACAGATTAAAATGGCCTCGGCGAAGGAGGAAGCTGTTTGAACAGTCGCACTATTTAAAGCAAAGTTTGTGGATTGCAACAAGAGAGAAAACAATGGAGGATAACAGAACAGGAAGTACAACACAAAGAGGTCTGTGCATCTTTAATCATACTGTACCACCAAAGTATAACATGATGCTAAAGATGATGCTACACAGAGCCAGTCGAGGACCCCTGGAGACTTCTTCTTCCTCGCAGCTATTTACTTTTTGGTTTCTTTTCCTTCTTAAATCCTAATTTATATATGTTGCATATATTTCATTTAATGCCCATAATCTTAACATGTATTATTTTGGCTTTACAGTATTTCTAACATTGTTTTTGTGTGTATCTAAGAAGTGCTGCACGACTGAAAAAAGTTAATTGTGTCATTTTTTGGAGATCATTAGGTGAGTATGGGGACTATTTTTATCCACCATTTATGCGTCTATATATATTGATACACTCTATGTACATTTTCATGCATAACAGTTTTAGTAAAGTAAGTATTTTTAAACTAATAAAGTAAAAACTAAACGCCTGACAAAGTAAGGACAGATAGCAGTGAAGTACTTTTCAAAGCAGATTCGTTTCCGGTGACTTCTTCCAAACTAAATTGCTCCCATTCAACAGGATCAAATAGCAAGGATTCTAAGTGGGTAGATAAGCAAAGAAAATTAGACAGCTGTTAACAACCAATGCCTTTTAAGAAAGAATCAAAAACGCTTCGACTGATTAGAATGACTAAAACTCAATGGGCCAACCTTCGGATTGGATAATGACTGTGTGCGAGGACTGCTTTGCTGCTGCAGAAGGAGGATCTGCACCTACGATCACATAAACAGTTTAAAAACCTCCTCAGACCCTCCCCAGCATGCGGGCGATCCACCAGTTGCACGGCATGACAATCTGACAGATGACGCGGCCACCTTGGTAGTAGTACGGCCAGGGGTTGAAGCCGCCCAGGGGCTCGTGGTAGCGGCGGCAGTAGCGATAACCGCGGCGGCAGTTCTGGCAGCAGAAGCCCCGGTCGTCCAGACGTCTGTCCAGCTCGATTCCGGCGTCTCTCTGCGGGAGGACACAGACAGGAGCGGGCAGGGTTACAATCACACACATGACCAACGCCTGTCCTCCCACAGGCAAGGGCAGAGAAAAAAAGGGAGGAGGGGATTGATGAGTCTGCTTTTCTTAGAATATAGAATGTAAAAACCAAACAAGAGTGAAAAGATGAGAATTGATGCGTGTGAAAATGCAAAGTTGTGCCATGCTTGATGACTGTGACAAAGAGATCAAGATAGCGGTGAGAGTGAGCGAGCATGATTTAAGCTCCAGGAGCATAAAACATGATATAATACCCTTGACCTTTCTATTATACCGGAGGAAGCACGACTGCCGGCTGGCTGCACAATGCCCCGTCTCTGAATCCTGCATTTACAGCCTCTCCACCACTGCTATCTTCAATCAAAGGGACTCTAATGTTGGTAGTTACCAGCATAATTACACTATTTCTTTCATCTCTGACCTCTTAACTCCCTCGACCGAAGCCCACACTCTGCGCCAAAATGGCAGCCCCTCCTCCAATAGAGCATTCAAATTAGAGCTCCCCACGTCTTGGCGCCCTCCCCCTGACCTTGACTTTAAGTGCACGGCACATTCCTAAAGCAATTAGCAGAGTAATGATCGCCTAACAAGGATTCTTTCATTTGCTCTTGCTGGCTGCCTCTGAATTTATAGAGGAGCCAAATGAAACCCAAACGAAAGGTAAATTGGGTAGAATTAATGGCCCTTGGATTTCTCCATTGTGCTGGTTGGTTCATGCCCCCGTACACTCATGGGGGCTGAGTGCCATGCCTTTGATCAAGAGCAACTCCAAATGGGGTTCGGAGAAGTGCCACTTAACTCACCGCGCAAGTTGAAGCAGCAACTGCCCTCAGTATGCATTTGACCACATTTCAATCTCTTTTAGCAAATGAATCCTCAGAGACGATCCGCCGCTGTCTCGTTAAACTGCTCGGATGCAGCGAGGAGTCGATGGCTTCACATTCAGAACAAACGGGCACAATGCTCACAATGAGTCAGCTACATGCAGTAGTGCAGAACAAAACACATCCACTGTTGGGAATAGAAAATGTGTGGGAATTGTTTAAGAGGACAGGACCCACAGGAGCACATAGCTCAGTCCTGCTAGTCCCCGGCTACATTTAGAGAGGGAATTATTTCTTCTTGCATCCACTCTTTTAGTCAGTGGGTTTTACACACATTGTATTTGTTTCCCTTTCTGTTCTGGCGAGCAAACACTTTAACCACATAAGAATACATTCATTGTAACTGGGGGGCTGGCTAGCAGGTCTTAAGCTCCCATAAGCTCCGCCTCCCTCCAGTCATTTTGTTATAGAATAAAAAATATATTTATTGAAACGTCAAACTAGCTTATATTCATATTTATAAGAAAACAATATTTATTTTGTATTTATTTAATGAGGTTCCAGTGACATGAACGTAGTCCTTTGCTGCTGTGTGATTTAATTAGCGGGTTTGTATCGTTGCAAGTGACTGAATGTGTGGGACAACATAAATGTTATTCTAGACTAGAAGTTACTACAGGTGCTCAGTGTTGAAGACAGTAAGGTGATTATGGACTGCTTGACTTATGTTATCTATAATACCCCTTTCCCACCAAAGTTCGCACGCTGACACAGGTTTTTCCAACCCGGGAAGACCCGCTAATAAATGCTGATTATCTCTTTTCCCATTGCCAGTGAAGTACACTCCTTTCAGTCTCTTTTCTGCTGCGTCACCGTCTAACGTCACAAACGCATCAGAAACAGGGTTAGTAAACAATAGTAGGCACAAGGAACTTACATTATACTCTTTGGTAAGCAGCATGGAGGCCAGTGAAGATGTTACAGTGGTTAGGTCACTATTGTATCTATTACTCATTCAGTTTGTTTATCAAACTCGGCGCCGACAAATTTGGAACGATGTTCGAGCGCTGCTCGGACGGAGACTTGGAATGTGTAGCTCAGATGACAAGGAGTCGCAGAAGTCACCGACGGAGCATAGCATCGGGCCGGAGAAGAGGCGGAGATTAGCGTGTCGACACGGGTTTGGTGTTCCCATCAATTCCGATTGGAGCCGAGGCGATAATTACCCGGGTCTACTGCAGAGTAATTTGACCCGGTTCAGAATGCTGATTGCAGCCTTTCCCATTAAGCCAAAAAGCCGGGTGTTAGCGGTGTTAGTGGGGTTTTTTGACCAGTGGGAAAAGGCCTTAAGAAACAAGGGAGAGTGGTTGATGTTGGTGATGACGATCACAGACTGCTTTTTCAAGCAATGGCAAAGCTAATTGCTAATGTGGAGAACATTGTGATGCCAACATAGAGGATAAAGAAAAGGACGAGGACGGTGAAGAAGAAGAAAAAGAAGTGTTTGAACGAGCTGCATAAACACTGTAAGTTAGCATCTTTAGCTGAAAGGAAGCTACTTCTGTTATGTGCTGTGTGCGTCAGGCTAACGTTCGCTACAGCTAGCAGGAGTTTTGTGCTGCTGTTTACATGGTAAGATTTGATTAATCCAATTTACCATAAATTATTCAACTATCAGTTCTATAATCGTTTTTGCTTAACATCCACTGTGTTTGTGTTTGTTATCTTTTATATGCATCTGCTTGGTCCAAAAGTATGGAATGAATTGTGCTTGCATTATACTTTACTAAAGTGCATTGCAGTTACATAACCGGGTTAATAGAGTCCTATTTTTCTGTAGTTGTATTATTCGTCATTGTTTGTTTAGTCATTAGCACCTGCTACAAACAATCCACCCCCATATCTCCCCCGATCACAACTCCCTGCCTCCTCTTCTGACTCTAAGCATGCATCCTGAGAAAGCACACCATGCATTTGACACGGGCTATGATAAAGTGGGCAGAATTACACACTCATGAGCCATACTTAAAACACATGGAAAGGGTGCGACAGATGATATCTCGGATGTTTGATTTATTACTATGACAAGCGCAGGTAGGCTTTTTAATGATTTATTGTTTCAGTCAAGTTTCAGGTCATCAGCTTCCAGGCAACAATCTGTTAGAGAAACAACAGGAAGGCTGTCAATGGACCAACGATAATCTTATCTGCTCCTCACAGCCCCAAACTGGATGTTACAAAATCTGGAGCCGCGTCTCCGGAAAATGAAGAAAATATTTTATTCAAATGATGCAGCGTTTATCAAAACAAACAGCCAATAGGCAGCATTGTACCTTAAAAGACAATTAATCAGAGCTATCCTTTTAAAACGGCGGGTACATATTAATCACTCCGGCTTTGAGTTGCCGTCTCTAGTGGGATGCTGCGGTGATAAGAATGGTTCACCTTGGGAAATCTGAGGCAGTCACTCAAAAACAAGCAGCATTAATGAAGAGTAAAAGCCATTACCCCCTTGCTGCATCTGATTTCATCACACACTCGGGCTCACGTATGCAAACACGCACACACAGAAGAAGCCTCTGTGCATAATACGAAGCACTGGATATGAATGAGTCTGCAGAGTAGAAGACTGCGTCAGTCATTCAATAAGATGTAATGAATCAAAGCACGACTCGTCTAATCTCCACACTTGTTGGTGTTATTTCACACACGCTGATCAGCGCTCTTCATGAGCTTGAAGCACATGCCTGGATGTGTTATTAAATCTCATAGCAGAGCGCTCAGCACATTCATTCTGGGATCAAAACAGCAGAGATAACACTTCTGTTTCATACCCTGCTTTGTATTCAAAACGGGCTTTTTCTATGTAGAGGCACAGGACAGAGCAACATATGAGTATGTCTCGCCGCTTGTCCTGATCTCTGATTTCATCTGGCTGTGCTCTACAGAGAGCTGGAATGACAATGAATGTGGATGTAATTGAATAAGGAGATAGTCGTGTATTTCAGTAAACTCTGCCGGTTTACCAAAGTGATAAGGAGCTTTAGCTTCCGTGTAAAGATTTCTCTAGAGGCACAAACAGCTCCGGCATTCATGGATTTGAATTCCTTCAGCTTTTTGCACCTCTGTAATGCACGAACAGCCGTGTAGCCTGACCCCGAGCATCGCTGCCAAAGGATGGTGGTACAAGAGACCCCGGCAGAAACAAACCAAACATGCATGTGTGTGTGCGTGAGGTCAATTCATATCGGAAGCCCATCCCTGCTAGATGGGTCAAGGACGGTGGCATCATCCCTTCAGCCTTGTCAGATGGTAGTTATTCAGTTTGAAATTTCCAGGGCCACCGCTGATACACGCTGCTCTCCGACATGGCAGCCGTGGCAAAGGTCACTTTCATATATCTCTCAGCCTCTGTCACAAGAACTCCTGCAATTATTCTGCTTTACAAAGACGTGGCACTGAAAGTCAGACTTATGACAACTTTTATGCAACATGTGTGAGAGCATAATAGATTGAAAAGCAGTGCGAGTAGCAGGCGTGTGTGCTTGTTTCCTATCTGCGAGCACATTTACATGAGATCTGAATGAAGCTAAGAAACAAACAAGCTAAAGAGAAAGGGATTGGCTAACACATGTGGCATCCTGCTGGAATGAACGAGGGTTCAGCCTCCCAATTACAGCCTGTCGCCTGCCCTCTGCTCGGCCACAAAGGCCTTTGTTATCGCCGGTCCCACAAACAGACTGGACGTGCTGCTGGAATGGATTGCAGCGGTATGCATAACTCGGCCGATAGATGCAGGAAGAAGGAGAGGCGAGTTTTTCATCCCCCCTGGTATGTTTTAATTGCATAGCGCTGCATCTCCCGCCGCAGAAGACGAGGGTGGAAGGTGTTTTTGGGACGGGCGTGATAAATGTCAACCTTATAGGACGTCTCATTTCTCTTCGTGTCTCTCGCCATTTCTCCCAGCTCTGTGAAGATCGACTCATTATCCTTGAGTTAGCTTTAGTGGCTACTCACCTGTAAGTACCGAATATGTGTGTATGCGCGCGTGTGTCAGATACCGCGACCCCCTGTGTGTTCCTGCGTCAGCCTTTAGCATTTCTATATAAATGCATAACTCCTGTGTTATTTCCTGCTTTATATGGTTTTCCCTCACAGTCAGGGATAATTACCCGCACAGCACTGAGTGGTTTACATGCAGCACACCAAAAATACGCCACTTGGCCTTTCCATTCATTTTATACGCTTTGATAATTAGAGCATTATTAATAAATGTAACTTATCTGTGCAGCAGCGAGTGACCTTGAGAGCGCTCCTTTGTACAGCGCCTCAGAAAAAAGGAAGTATGAAAAGGAAGTATCGGGCGCTGTGAGGCACAAGTTGCTGCCTTTGAAAGGCTGGATATTCCTCTCAATTAATGGAGAGACATTAAGGGAGTCTTCAATGAACTGGCCTTACTTAAACAGATATATAGAGCAATTGCTATGCCCTCTGGTGCACAAAGTCAGTTTTAACATCAATTAGTGAGCGATTTATATGCAGAAAGAGTCGAGGCAGAGCCGGAGCTGATTGAACTGGCTCCACTGTATCTCGCCGTGAGGTCCCACTCACATAGTCGTTCACTGCAGGGTGGTCCAGGACGTCTCGGGCGAAACGCTGACCTGCGACCTCCGCGTCGGGCGTGTCCTCGTCCTCCACCTCGGCATCTGCAGTCACAGACAGAGCAGCAAAGACAGGAGGTGTTTACATACTTGTAACAGTTTTTCCATTGTTTGAAGCAAAGTGAGAAAGCTCTTGGATTAAATTTTGGCTCATTTACTCAGTTTTCTCAGTGGCTTGAAGTTAATTACTCACATTCACGAGAAAGACGCCGGAATTCATTCCAAGCTTTTTAATTCTTCTGTCAAACAATGGTGTTGTTGCTGTTGTGATACGAACACACAAATCACTTTCACAGATCCTAATTAGTAAAGCCTACACTTCCTTTAGAGATAAAACCCTTTAAACCAAATTTACTTCATTTGTCTGATTGCTGAAGTTACTTTGTCTTCATCTAACCAAGTCATTTTTGACTTTCAAGGAGTCCTAAAAGTCTTATTTTCTGAAAGCATTTTAAAAAACTCATCTAATGTTATATGTGGAATGAGGTGACATATCTTTTTTACAAGTAATGATTCCTTATTCTTTCTAAAATAATCAATTATTTATGTTTTCCACACAAAATATGAGCTGCAATTGTGAGGGCACTCAACCTTTCGGCCCTGTGAGAGTGGTGAAAGAATCAACTCACTGCAATCAGGTGTGTGTGGCACTGATTGGCTTTGATTAAGCCCAGGTGTGGGGAGTCTTCATATACCCTGAGTCTCCAGTGCACTGCCCTGACTCATTATCTCACCTTCAGAGGTAGTGAGAGGTTCTCCATGTGGCTTCTGTAGTTGTCGGTGTATCTGCAAACACCAACTCAGAACTTTGTGTGTATTTGTGGTCAATTGCCTGTTTCCCAGGGAATAATTTGGGGTGCTGGAGAGTTTGTGTGACTCCAGCCTTTTGGGTTATCAAAGGCCTCCCGAGCAGCCTTTGCCTTTAGCTTCGAGTCTTCTGGGTCTCCTGGACAATTTTGGTTTTGAGTCAGCTGCTTAGCAGCGGTGATTTAGTTAATCATTTTAGTGCTTTATTTCATTAAGGAAGCCTGTAGCGGCTCTATACAGTTTCGTTGTCTTTTTCCTCCCCTTTCCAATCTATCGCTACTGCGATTTTGTGGTTATCCCTCTGGGATAACTTTGAGACACCCCTGGGTCTGCACCTGCTTTCCTGGCAGCAATTTTGTTTAACAAGATAAAGAACTACAGTGAGAGGAACACATCATATTACTCGTGCCCCTTCACGACAAAAGTAACATAAATGGTCCCCCTCACATGGTCTGCCGACATTTACAACAAGCTTTTACAAGACACTGTACTCGCATCACAAGCTAACACATTGACAACCATTGACAGTCTATTATAAATCATATTGTGTTCACATTGTTCAATATTTTTGTCTCTAAATAATCTTTTAAAAAGTTAAACATTTGAAAGAGTTTACCGTGTGACTCCTCTCGCTGTGATGCACATCTGCTCTCATGTATTTTGTGCATACAGACTTTTAAAATCAAATTTCCCTCCTGCAAGTTAATCCTTCAATTTTATCATCCCTGACCTGATAAACCAGTGTTTGTATGTTCTCTTTAATCCACCTTATTTTGTATTCATTCATTCATGAATATAAATGTGGGGTTTGTATAAGTTGAATGTACACTTCTAAACAGCAGCTATGGTATTCAGAGTGTCTTATAGTCCTGCAGGTACTTTACTGTGTTCAGTGGCAAAACTTTTGTCTTCATATAAGCTATGTAACATGTTTAAAGACCGGCTCCAGTCATGTTTTAAGACATATAAATGCTCTGCTTGAAATAATAAATTGTGTCTGATTTTTTTTATCTTACATTATCTTGTAAAAATCCTCCCAAGGCGTCTCCTCCTTCTCCTTCATTAAAAATTCCTGAATCTGCATAGGCCCCGCCCACTATGCAACTTTATAACCGCCCTCCTCCGTCACGAAAACAAAGCACGTCTCTGCCATCGTTTAGTGGCAACTTGTTGAAACTTAGCTGGCTGACGTTAACGTTAGTAGTCAGTAGTGAGTTTGCATTAGTTTGCTGAAGTGGTTGCCATAGGTTACACATAACGATATGTATAGGGTCACCCCATCAATTAACGGGATTGGCTCCTTATGTTTGTGACGCCTCAAACCTGCCAATCTGAAAACGTGTTGTTCAGCCTGTCCTTGGTGCACTGCAGTTTAAAAGCAGACAGGCCCAGCCGTGGAGATGACTGCTCATGTTGTCCCTGATATGTCTTGTGGCACATGAAGAACACCACATGGAGATGTTTACAAGGTTAGACACTAGATTTTCACTGGAGGGAGTCTTTAATACAGCTTATGGTGTATAATTACTTTTAAAAAGTCAAAATGACTACATCATTCTTTGCAGCCTAAAACACGACATGCTATAAACTAGTCAGGTCATAATAACCCAATATTTTGTTTTATATTGCTTTTATACAAGAGTTACACAAGCGGCAAACAGTAGTAAACAGTAACAGCCAACCACAGATTACTTTTTGCTCCACCAGCTCAACTAGCTCCACAACTTAACTGAAACTGGACTTTTGTTGCCAAGCAACCCAAACATTCTCCTGCACTCTGTTTCAACAGGTTACCACAGATCAGCTGTTTTTATCATGTTTATTTATCATATGTATGTTTTAATTTAACATCAACCAGTGAAATACACGGAGTGATACACAGAGTGAAAAGTCCCAGTGATGTTGTGATCTATCAGCACTCATGGAATGCCTCTTGTCCAATCAGATTACTGGGCTGGAACTTGTATAATGATACCTTTACTGAATCTGAAGCATCTTCCACCACTGATCATCAGCCTGTTTACTTTCCAAACACACAGACAGTAGCCTGTGTTGGAAGCTCAGATGGTTTTGGGAGTCTTACTGTCTCTACAGACCTCCATATGGCCAGAGGGGACGCCAACCAGTGAGAGTGTTAATAGTCTGCATTTAGAGGCCGAGATGCCCCCTGCTCTCACCGCTGAGGAGGGAGGGATGGATCCAGTGGATGGGCAGCTCCTGGCAAATCTCCCAGATCTTGGAGTCAAAGAGGAAGGCTGGGTTAACGATGGGCTCCTCGGCAGGAACCCACACTTGGGAGTTGTCCACCTTCATATCCATGGCCTGGGTCTCATCCACCTGCTGGGAAAAAAAACCACACAAACACACACACACACACACGCATACACATGAAATATAGCATGTCAGAGCTTGCAAAAACGCCCAGGCCCCCACAGAAAGTATTGTCCTGCATTTGCACTCTCCTCCCCTCAGCCACGCAGCAGCTCCATCTTCTTCGTTTTATCTATCATCTTTCTATCCTCTGAGAGGGCGGCAACTTCCTGACTCCTGACTCCCACTGCCCCGACTCCCTCCCCTTTCCCTCCCTCTCTTTCTCAAGCCTGCGGCGTGCTCTTTCTATTATACATCATTGAAATTCACAGACAGTGATGATTTGACTTTTAAATGACTTTAGAAGTGGTCTTCATTACTCTGAGTGTGGCTGCAATATCGTTTAATGTGACAGACACAATAAAGCCTTGCATTCGCCTCCCTCCTCCCCCTTTCCCTCCCTCCCTCCTTTCATCCCTCCCCCTCCTGCGCAACAATGCTTCGCTTGGCACCCAGCATTATCAGTGGGCTTAATTTGTTGATACTGTAGTTCATGAGCTGTAAAGTAAACTATTATTGCTTAATGATAGGGACTACATGTCAGTGCTGTCTAATAGAGACATATGAAGGGGATTTGGTAATGCTCTCCCCTAACAGAGAAGATATTTATTTTCTTCATGTATATGTAAATACACACACAAACAAACCCCTCTTCCCATTCCCTTGTTAATTAGCTACCCGGAACAGAAAAACAGTTCACTTGACAAATGTTTTAACAAGGTGATTTTCTCCCAGTCTAAGGCTTAATTGCACATTAGTTAAGCTTGACGTAGAATCCCGGGGCTATAGCGGGAGCGGGAATCATTTATAACGGGTCGTGCCCCCCCTCCCTCACGCTCACCCCTGTCACTCTTGCTTGAATGAGAGTTTCGCTTCCCATGCTGCTTCTTGTTTGTCATTGTGCCACACAGTTGCGACCTGCAGAGAGGTATAAAAAGCACACTCAGTCACGTTAAAGATTGGGTGTGGGGCGTGGCAGGTGACACTTTCCTCTACATTTAAGCAGCAGCCAGTAGACTTAACGGACTGGTTGTGTTCTGTAAGGCCAAAGAAGCGTCCTGGCATTGGACTGGTGCTCTCGCCAAATTAAAATCAACCTCGAGGAACACAAACAGCACTCTCTAATTGGACCTCTTAACCACTGAAGCCAAGTGAGTCTTCTCTGGAAAGTAAATGGAGGTCACGACAGGGGGCGCACAACATGACTTTGACTTCACAGTTGAGAAACGACTCCAATAACTTGTAGGAGAGGGCCTTTGGGGGGGAGTGGTAAAGGTCAGCATTTTAGCATGGGGCAGGGATTTCTAAATGCCAGTTGACAAGCACGAAGACAACATGATTACAGTCCTCCAGTTTACACACACTTCTTAAAGGCTTTTCTATTTTGCTATTGACAAATGATATATTATTCAGACACTAGCAACTTTTTATCAAGTATTAGACCTTGGGAATGATGGTAATTTCTTTTGGGCCGCCCGCTCCTGGTGTATATATGCTTTCCGCCTACAGTGCACAACTTAATTATACACCAGTTGTGCGGTAGTTAATGAATTTACCCTCTCCTGCCACTGTGACCGGAGGGGGGAAACACTGTCTACATGACACATTGAGTAAAGTGGTGCTATGTTTGCCAGAGATCAACAAAGATATCCTCATGATACTCTAGGGCTTTCACATACTGTACATAACAAAGGCAGGAGGGTATGAACCAGGTGGTTCATTTTAATTTACATCAATTTACAACCAACTTATAATGAGAATGTTCACACATGCTTACGGCCAACAAAGGCCTTGTAACATGAGTGTTTAAAACAGTGAAATTTCACAGCAAATATCGATTAATCTCAATGGATTTATAAGTGGATTTGCAAACGGTAGTGCTCAAGGTGAACAGCTAAAATGCAGTTATATTGTCAGGCTGCAGTGTTCCAGTTTGCACATTGTACATCTGACATATCATTCGTCGAACTGAAAAGACGATGGATGGTGAAAATCTTGAACACTGAGACTTTGACAATAAGCCATTTTTCGAAGATATGGCAACATAGTTGATAACTCATAAGATACTGACAGCTAGGTCTCAACAGCTAAAGTAAGCTGACAACCAATGCCGAGCAAACATTGCTGTTAGCAAGCATGCAAGCATAACCTGCATAGACCGTTAAAGCCGAACTGAAATGAGACGGTCTGTTCCATGGAGGATTTCCTGTTTACGTCACCAGCTGTTCCCGCCCTTACCCTTGCTTAACCAAACGCCGCTCCTGTCTCCTATCAACAGGTAGCTAGCGGGCTAACTAGCTTGCATAACTAACGTCACATAACTTAACCCATTATTTTAAAGGTAATTTCTTTCAAGGGCCCTTTCGTTTCTTAAACATGTGCACGATTGCTTATCGATTGAGTTGAAACCAAAACTTTTATATTTAAAAGCGTATTCCTCAGCTGCGTAAGAGTCTGCCATTTCGTTTGAATTGGTGTGCAATTGCATCTTGGGATACTGCATCTGAAGGAGCTTTTGAATTGGGTCAGCCTTCGGCGCGCTTCTGTAACGCAATCTGCCTTCAAATACGGCCTTCAAAGGCTGCAGCCCCTGGATTGGGACACAGGTTATGATAGGAATTTTATCGTTACATGTCACAGTTTTAAACTGTGACGTTAGCTAGGATGTTGTTGAATGCTAACAGTAGCTTTTGTCTATAGCGTATATGTAATCAACAATCGTCTTTCACCGATAAATAAGCTATGCTCCAATGTCCCTCCAGATTTTTGCTATCCACTGGTTTGTCAGTTGCTAATCGATCACAAAGAGGTGAAAGAAAAATAAAAGGGTGGACTACGTTTATAGGTTTAGCAAAACGTATATAACCGCTTCCTAACCCTAAGCATGGCAATATTTGAAAATGGCGGCCGAGCGAACATGGTGCTGACCTTTGAGGTAACAGACAGTCATCATAAATAGAAGAAGCTATTGTGGGCTAGTTGTGGGCTTAGCTTAACATGATTACCAGACAACAATGGGACAAGAGTTAGATTGACATTTTTTAAACAGTGTAAACTTAATGTCCTGTTAGCTTCCTTGCTAACTTGGATAGATGATGATAGAAAACCAAAAGAAGCTCAGAATTATTGGGATTGCCAGCACTAGCATGTTAGCATTTAGCCGCCATCAACTGTAGGGACAGAAGGTTTCACTGGTCAGCCTATTATCATTTGGAGCTCATAAATTCATGCAGACAAATATGAGATAAAGCAAACTGTACTGTGTGCCTGCAGGCCTTATGTGTAGTTAAATCCTGCACTGTGGTTTTGTTCCTGTTTTCTCTGTTTGCAGTTGTTGTCTGAGTGGGAGGTTTTGGGATGCTGGGCGAGCTTTGGTCATCCATATTAAGTGGCTGTTTAATGGAGCAAGCAGCATCCGTTGACAATGTTAAAGGTTGTGAGGGAGGCAGATGGTGGTTTCTGTGTCAGACTGGGGGAACTGGAATGAAGCTAAGGGATTACTCCTCAGACATTTCAGAGAGGAGGCAAATTGAAAAGGGAGGAAAAAACCCTGGCAAACAAGCATGTTTTTCACCTGGTTTTCCCTCGCAGGGGCTGCATGTCCTTATCAGCCGCTTGCAGTTTTTCCGCAATTTTTGCCATTGTTTTTTAGCTCGGCTCTAAAGCCTGCCGCGCCTGCTCTGAGCCTTGTTTTCTGAGAGCCTGTGGCTGGGTTAAGCTAGGAGCCATTAGTGCTTGGCTTTAAACCCCTGTGAGCTTCATGTGTTTCACCACCTGAGGAGGAACTTGTGCTGATCTTCTCCAGGGTCACGTGTGGGTGGATTTTCAAAGATAGATCAGGGGTCACTGTCTATTGTGAAGACAAAGCATGGTGAAATCACAAGCCAAGGTCGCTCTAAGTTACCGTAATATGACCCTCTCTTGTTCAGCAACATTAGCAGCAGTAAAAAAGTGTTGTCAGAAGAGTAGAAATTGAGTTTTGAAATATACACCTAGCTTTAAAGATGAAATTGGTTGGGGAATAAAGAATGTATGGTAGTTTAAACAAATTAATTCAATAGTCAGTTTGGGAAATAGGATTTTTCGGTTCCATGCCCAGAGTTAGGGGAGAAGATCACTGGCACGTTTATCAACAGATGTGGGCCTTGTGCACAGCTATAAGTTCATTTATCTTTCAGGGCTGAGACCAATTTAACTTTAAAACCATAGAAATACCAGATAATCTTCATTTATTACTGCTGCCACTACATTTGCCCCTCTGTCCTTGTACCAAGCCCAATTACACTTCCCAAGGACCCTGCATTGCCATTCCCCACCCCACCTCGCCCACCTGTTTCCACTTTCCCACATCAGCCCTGCAGCAAATAGCGAGCCATTTCCACTCATTTACCCGCCATATTGTCAAAGAGCTGTCAGCACCTATTTCCTGCCTTTTGTGAGTTTGTCCTCCTCATCAATGCCACTATGCTGATGTATCTTAAACTGACCAATAACCCTTGAAGTATTCCTGTCTGCCCTTTTTCTTGCATTTGGGTCATTTTCCATTGTTGCCTCACGCTTACCCGCTTGACAAAATTGTTCAGAGAAATTAATTTGTGATCGAAAAACATTCTGTGACTTGCCAGGCAACCAAGTGAAGTACCAGGAAGCTACTGTGCTCCACCCAAAAATAGTCGAGACGATAACTCCCTCATAATACTTAACTTAAATAACACTTATTAGTAAGTGAGCTTTAGAGGTACTGTTAGAAGAATTTAGTAACTGTAAAATTTGGTGTATAAGACAGAGTTGTTTTTTTTAAAGATTTTTTGGGGGGCTTTTGCCTGTATTTGATTGGACAGCTGAAGAGAGACAGGAAATATGGGGAGGAGAGAGTGGGGGAGCCTGCGATCAGTGTTGAAACTACCAACTGAGCTAAACCAGCGCCCCATAAGACTGACTTTTGATAATTTTTTTTAATCTATCGGGCTGCGTCCTACCTATCTATCTACCCCACCTATACCGGTACAACCAATATACCGGTATAAAATGCAGAGAGAGCTCTCTTATCGCGTTACGGTATTTTACCCAGACGCTTCGTCACGGACATGCGCCTTCATGCTCGCCAGTGCAGCCGCCACCCTCACAAAATTCAATAGGCTGTAGCTCAACTACAGCACCAGTAGCTAGCAGGGTTGCAAACTCGACATGGTAAAAACAGACTGCGTCTTATATTCTGGTGCGACCTATATTACAGATTTTACGGCACTTTTCGGCAGAGCAGAGATCGCAGTTTGCCCCTGTTTTCAATCCTAATGCTAGGCTAAGCTAGCCTTAGCTGATGAGAGTAGCATTAGATTTAGCATAGAGACCTAAGAGTTGTATCAATTTCCTCATCTTTGCCTCGCCATTGAAGCGAACCAATATATTAAAATGTGAATCTGCTCCTTTAAACACCGGCCGTTCCTTTAGAGACTGTAAATTCAACATTTATAGAGCACGGCAAACACCTGGATTAAGTTTTATACGAGCACAACGAGGAAACATTTTGAGTAAAGTTATGTGCCAAGTTGCAAAAGGACTTTTGACATCAAAGTCCGGAACTTTCTGTGCGCTCCATTAAAATGAACCGCCTCCCCATGTCTAGCCTGTGGTATATAAACACAAACAAATGTTGCCTGTAAATATAATCTAGACCGGATTTACACTGTCCTTAAACTGCCTGGCCAATGGTATATACTAGTAGTATAAGAAGGTTCTTTCTATGAGACAGGGTTGAATGCTTTGCTGTCTTGTTCCAACTATTTAGCTTCATCGTTGTCATCTTGTATAAGAAGGCTGTAGCCGTGTATGGCGGTTAATAGTGATTGGTTAGAACAACCTAATGCAGGAGACATCTGGAAAATACCTTCTGTTTTCTAAATGTATTGAACATGGTGTAAAATCATCTAGTTTGCTCACGGCGGTCCTAATAAGGCCTTCCGTTACTACAAGTATAAGCCCCCGTCACTTTCTTGGCCGTGGATGATTCACTTTGGAGCTGTGAATTAAGCCAGTTAGGCTTCACAGTGCACTAAAGAAGACAGATATGGCATGGACATATGGCGCTGCCTGGGCAATTAGTATGTGTAAACGCGGATCAGACATTATGAAGATGAGAGGGGGGAAAAAACAATATAGCGTTTGTTTTTTTTTGGTTTAACAGCTTGTGTTCTTAAAGTTAAAACTGAGTCTGGGTTTCGCTTGGACTCACAATTGGCTTATTCTGTTTTTAAAATGAAGCCGCAAGCCGGGAGCGTCAGATATTTGCCAGCTACTGTACTCCTTCCCAGCTACAATGTGGAATGTAAATGAGAGCATGCAAGCAGAAGAGACATTTGAGAGTTGGATTTTCTCTTTGAACATACAGCCCACTCAGTGAATTGCACTGTGACACAGAAAAATTGGGAATTTTGATTGATTGAATCTCTCCCCCCATCCTTTTTGCAGAAGTTCACATAGAACTGTAAGAGCCCAGAGAGGCAAAATGAATCCCTCTAAACTTAGAGAGGCAGCCTTGTGAATTTTACAAAGAAATCCTCTCTTAAAAAATACCGCTTTAATGGATTACCTCTCACTCAGACCACTATTGCACCCTTCCCCCTTTAGGCTATTTGGGTAGAGCCTTTGGAGGAGATGATTAAAAATTAATATTGGCTCAAGATTGACAGCAAACAGCATTTGATGTGAGCCACAAAGAGGCTACGGGATTTGTGGGCAGCTTTCTGACGGTTTCACAGGCACCACAAACCCTGGTTTATTCTTCAGTGAGAGGGGCGGGGGAGACGGGATAAGATGGACAGGCTGAGGATTTGCGTGGTGTTTGCAGTGCTCTACTCTGGTTATCTCCCTACAATATGCATGACAGCCTCTGCAGGACTACAGAGAGCCGAGGTACAGACAGCTGTGGGAGGAGACTTACCACTAACTCTGTGTCCTCAGCCTCCACCTCTGCCACCGTGGGTAGCTTCCTAGTTTGGGTCCTGATGTAGCACCTCTGATGTTCGGCAAACCGGATCCCAGTGATTCCCTTTGAAAAAAAAAAGAAAAAGAAATGATGGGATGCTCAGAAATTCAGATATATGTATCATTCATTAGCTCTCTGTGATGTGGATATCCCATAACTGGGGCGATCATTTTAAACCGCCCATCTTTTTGCTGATAATCAAAGCTGTTAAAAAAGTCAAAGAAGTTAAAACCTAATGAGAGAGAAGAGGTGTGTTTTTGATCTCTTTCTCTTTTAACGTGCTTTAAAATTGATGACTGCTCTGCCCCTGCAACACAGATCCTGCTTTCAAGCTGAATAGAGGTAAAAAGTCTGGGGCTGTTCCTCCGTGCACGCATTATACGTTACAGCGGGATGGATGGCACAGGAGAGCCGGGTGACATTGTTGAGAATGAAGTGTTTTCTACAGAGAGTGCCCCCATTGAATTAGGCAGTCATAGGTCCCTGTCGCTCTCTTAATCTGCGCAGTCAAGTGTGGAGTCACTCTCTTCAGCTGCACTGATGATCCTCCAGCATGTGGACTGTAGCTCTATTCACTCTGACACACTGAGCCTCAATAGGCAAGAAAGATCAGTTAATTCTCTCCCGCTGCCATTCTATGTTAATCTAAGATATTCAGCCGGAATAAGTCTGAAAGACTCGATCAGATTGTATCCAATTTATTTTCTGCAGAGTAGAGCTGCTCATTCAGCACACAGCATTAGAGCAGACGCAGGATCTACATCTGCCACGCCGCCTTTTAAATTGTATCAACTGAAAATTGCATGAGCGCTACCATGAAAATGGACTTGATTCAATCTAAATTTAATTACAGTAACACGGTGATTGCAGTGACGTCTCCTTTGAATCGGTTAACTTGACCATGTGGTTGCTGCTCCTGCGTCCTCTGTGGAGCTGTCACTCCCAGAACCAGATACCAGCCGCGCAAGACATGATACAAAGTGATGCCTGTCATAATCTAACCGCATGTAATTTCATCGGCGCGGAAAAAGGATGGGGCAATAATGGTCTCCAGTACAAAAGCATAATGTTTGTGCCGCGCTTTATTGTGATGAGTCTCTGTTTAATTTGGGTGTGCTGAATTGCTGAGCTGCGGCACAAGAGGAGAGGGCGATGTTGTGATGAGATACAGTGATTACTGGGGTTGGTCAATCAGAAAATGAAGGAGGACACATTAACACAGGGATGAGAGATGGAAAAGAGACTTAATATTAACATATCCACGGTAAGATGCTTATCTGCGTCTAATGAAGAGAATAGAGAACATGTCAGTGCATGCATCATTCAGCTGCTGTGAATTAACAGCTAAAGTCACGCCAGCAGCTATTAGCTTGGTCGATGCATCAGCATTATCAACATCATTTATATATTTGAGGAATGGATTTGAAGATGAACGCTGGAGGGTATTATTTCTTCCTTCAGTATTATTTGCTGTGAGAAGAGGATGCGGTTCAGTGTTCAGCTGAAGAAAGAAAGGTAAGCTTTTTTCATAAAATTCCCCTCTGACCAGCACATCCTCATGGCTGAAGGCGATCTGAGCAGGAGACAGCAAAAAGAATAAAAGTATAACAATAGAAAATAGTATTTTATATACAGGGAAAAGTTTTGTGAGAAAGCAAAGCAGAGCCCCGCAACTTACCAATTACTTCACACTGGAAGGAGTTGAACAACAGCAAAGCCTTGGGGATTAATCTATTTGAGTTAACTAAAGCTACATAGCACATAAGCTCAAACACAGAAGTCACATCCCAGCAAAAAATAAATAAAGTTTATTGGAAAAAGTGCCCACTTGTTTAGAGTGCAGAGTGCAGATAAACCCCCCCCCCCCCCCAAAAAATACCTCTCTATTAATAGTGAAAATCAAGTGTTGAACCTTGTAAACATCTCCATGTGGTGTTCTTCATGTGCTACAAGACATATCAGGGACAACATCAGCAGTCATCTCCATGGCTGGGCCTGTCTGCTTTTAAACTGCAGTGTACCAAGGACAGGCTGAACAACACGTTTTCAGATTGGCAGGTTTGAGACGTCACAAACCTAAGGAGCCAATCCCACTAATGGACGGGGTGACGCTACGGATATCATTATGTGTAACCTATGGCAACCACTTTGGCGATGCGCGAGCCAGCTGTAACCGCCATCGTAATTTTCGCAAACTCACTACTGACTACTAACGTTAACGTTACTACTACTGATTACTACATTTCAAGCTAGCTAAGTTTCAACAAGTTGCCACTAAACGTTGGCAGAGACGTGTTTTGTTTTCGGCTGTAATTTCACGAAATGAGAAGCTGAACTTTCCAGAACTGGTTTCGAATTTGCATAGTGGGCGGGGCCTATGCAGATTCAGGAATTTTTAATGAGGGAGAAGGAGGAGATGCCTTGGGATGATTTTTAGGACACAATTTATTATTTCAAGCAGAGCATTTTATATTTTTTAAAACATGACTGGAGCTGCTCTTTAAGTGTAAATGATGATCCGCTTTGGTTTTGTACATAATGTCCATCATACAGACTCCTGCCTTTTAGAAACTATAGTCCAGATTGGGGTTTTGTACCAAGCAGCATCACTCAGTTAGCCTGTTATCTTATAGAGCAGCATGTAACAACTTATCTCAACTTTTGTTAATAAATACCAGCGACTGTCTATATAGATGGACGACCGCAAATCCATCTACTCTCATTGTACAAAATTCAAGCCAAAATAGTGCCTGTGACGGGCGCTGCCATCTTGCGATGGCGGAGCCAGAGCTGAAACACCGAAGGAGCTAAAATCTCAAAACAAGTTCAGGGCCAATTTTCCAAGTGAAAAATATATATTGCGAGTTTGTCTTAATGTGGTTCTCTCTCTGGATGCCTCCGTCTCCAGTTTTTCCACGTCTCTCTGGTTAAAGCGAGTGTAGCATTGCCCTGAAACAACAGTGAATGGATTTCGCCCGTGGTCCACGCGGTCCTGGTGGCATAATCCCCTCATTTTCCATTCCTCACACAGCCCTCAGGGTTGATGGAGACTGTTTTAGAGGTGGCTGTGAAATAACATGCAACAGCCCCTTTTTTGTATTCAAAAAATCTATTCTAACATCGGTGCATAAGCTACCACTTAGTAAATCCTATTGTAAGTTCTGTGTGGGTTTCCTTCCCCCCTTTTTTTCTCCTTCTCACAATAAGGTTTGAATTACTCTGCTCACTCGCTTGTTTCTTAGTCTTCCATGGTGGAGCACTGAATCAAACAAATCTCCTCAGGGGATGTGCTTCACTAACAGGAAGTGGAACAAGCAACAGGCGCGTGTGTTGTGTGTGGGTATGTGGGGCACACACACACACACACACACACACACTGGGCTTAGTGAGGAGGAGAGAGAAATAGAGGGATTGATTGCAGAGGTTAAAGTTTTCCAGCGCTGTGCTTCGTTTCCGTCATACAGCCGTTTTATATTCACAAAGACCATTGTTAGAAAAACAATAACAACGCGTAGCTTTTTGTTTTTGGGGATGAGGTGTATCCTGTAACTTCCAGCCTTGCATCCCAACATTTCACAGTAAATAAGGGAGTGAGAAAAAGAGCATTCATTACCCAGTCAAGCAGCACGCTCCTGTCTCCGAGGTGCAGCATGTGTAACCTCCTGCACACTCGAGCAGGATTTAGGAATGAAAGGTAAGTTAATGAGTTCTGCAGGAGACAAAATTGCACTTGAAAAAGGTGTGAGGAACAAATAGAGATGGGGTTCTTAATGGTGTTTGCCTCTGTACTGCGAAGAAGTTACTGTATATTATTAGCGCGGAGAAAAACAGTCATTTTGTAAAAGACTAATCTTTCTTTCTCGGCTGCTGTGTGTGCACTTAAACACAAAATCCCTCCGTACACCTCGCCGAGTGTTATTTCCATTTCTTTGTTCCTCAGATGCTTCAAAGGTTTGTCACCGTTTTTATTGAGAGTGACAAAATATTGTTGAAGAGGAAAATATGATTTCAACAAAGGATAAATGTTGTCAACCGGCTCTTTGAAAAGGGCAGGATGAGAACATCATGATCCTTCCTCGGCTGAAGAGACGACACAATTACAGCGTAGAAAAGAAGAATGGCTCGCGCGGCCTTGTTTAACCTTTTACTTACATTTTTGAAGTCGTGCACCTCCAGAACCTCCTCGCTGCCGTTTCCCATTCTGAAGATCTCAATGCGCTGACCCGGGTCAATCTCCATCATGCTGTCTGTCTCCACCCCGTCCAGCATGGCTTTGTAGTGATGGTCGTACACCTGCGAGGACACAAGCAGCCTTACATCACTGTGACGAATAGACCAACATAACAGTGTTGTATTTATTATTGGCTGCACTATTTGTGCCAAAACACAGTGAAAAGTTGGTAAAAATGAGTCCACCCAAAATGACCCATCCAACTCTGTGCTAAATAAAAGAATGGCCCGTTCTGACCTCTGAGATGCTGCCCACATTTTTCAGAGAGGTGCTGACAGCTGATGGAAAAAACTATCAGGACAATAAAAGTTTTCTGGAGTGTCAGATCGAGAAAAAAAAAAGCTACTTACAAGAAGAATATCAAAACATATTTCTTCATGCTGAAAGTGACAATGACAGGACCAAGATGTCGCTTGAAAAATTCAGAGCTCAGAAGTTTTTATTAGCATCGTCACCAGCGTCCCTGAACCTCTCAAAAACGTTTTAAAAAGGCCGAAGAGAGCCAAATTCTTTTATTCACTTGTGACACGGGAAAACAGCACGAAGAAGAATAAAACTCCAAAAAAAAAAAGACGTTGTGAATCTGCTTTAGAGGCACATTTTGTAGCTCGGCTCCCAATCAACAAAACTACGCAGAGTGTATTCTGACGGAAACTAAGCTACAAAAGGGAACGACTGACTGTTGATAGCCAATAAGTACAGTGGCTGAGAGGCTTTGAATGAACTCTGAAACACAATTGCAAAAGCTGCAACGCAAATGCAAAATCCACAGCAGCAGTGAGTGAAGGCGGGCAGAATAGTGTCTGCGGACTGTTAACTGTGGGAGAGAGAAGTACCTGCTGTCTGAGGAGTAAGCGGAGCCTTGTTTGCTGGCTAATCTTTATCAATTATTATTACTATCGCTATGTTTTTGTTACTGTAATGTTGGTCTTACATTGTATGGCAGAGTAGCCGACATAAATATGAAAATATAAAGACATTGAACAACCAGTGTTTCGGATATGGAGTTCATTCGAAAACCTCCCGGCCACCTTTAAGGGGACACATTTTACTTATGCAATCAATTTTCTATTATTCTATCTAAGTTTGTTTCCTTATACAAAATTGTATACATATTTTATTTTAATTATTTTTCAGAGTCTCTTCTTCCTCCTGAAACGAACCAGCCGTTTTGCCATTCACAGGTCAGACCTCAGCCACGAGCGGCCACGCTGCACCGTCACTCCAAAGTTGTAGAAAACATGGCCGCTCTGGGATCGGTTATTTGGCCTTATGTGTAAGAGCCAGAATCGCCCGGAGGTATTGGAATTGTAAATTCCACGACTTGACTACAAGCTGTTGCAAGAAGGTAGCCTGAGGCGAATGACGGTGAATGAGGATTGGTTGATTTCAGTGAAAGCAAAGGTTCTAACGTAAAAACCTGCCGCTGTCCTGAACGGCCCATTTCAGAGGCGACCTTTTTAAAAATTTAACTGGAAAAACACGGAATTATGCAGTTTTGTTACTTTTTCAGCGTGATCAATAATACAACCAAAAATGTGAAACCCATGAAGATATGAGAATATCCATTTAAAAGATATGGCAAGCATAACCCTGCAGTGGCCAGAAGAGCTGCAAATATTGTTGCAGGTAGAGAACTTTTGACTTCAAGAGTCTTTTCACAACTTGGAAGGATTTTATGAAATATTTTTTATGAGGATAAGATAAGACACAACCTGATTAATCCCGACGGAAACTTTTTCAATTAATTTAAATTTTTTTGCATTGAATTTACTTTTTGCCATCCTCCACACTGGATGTTGCGTACCTCCCTCATACAACAAGAAAACAGCGTGACCAGCGTTAAAATCCTACAGAGACATCACACAGAAGCTGAAATACGCGAGAGAAATGAGAGAGGTTCAGCCGAAAAACACGCCTGAAACCGGTCTTCATCCATCTTCAGCTCCTGGATGAGCAGATGAAATTCCCCATGCATTCTGCGCTCTTGCAGAACAGGGTGCACCCACATGCGCTTGTGTTGTTTTTGTTGTCTCTTTTTCAGACAAAGATAAACAAGAGAAACACCAAGTGCAGTTCTCCTTTCACTGTCCATACTGGAAATGAATGACCTCACGTTATGAGGGAAATCTAACAATAATTTTATGTTTTAATATCAAGAAAGCTGCATATATAGCCACAAATGTTATAATAGTTACATAAAATGATGACACAAGATACATTTATTGATTGTATAGTTTATTCAACATCACCATAGCAACATCTCGTCATGCATGTCCGTGCCTGAATCCATGTGTATTCAGCATTATCCCTGACATATTGACAAAACTAACTGTTTATATTTTAAAGAGTGAAGCTGAGCTGCTCATATGACACATTATTGACCTACAAATATTGATCATTACAGCTTTAAAGCACCCCTTTATTAGCCAGTTCCACTTGCAACCTCAGCTCCCACAGTGACGGCAGGCTATCTTTAAAAAATGTCTGCCTCATACAAAACATCTAACAATGATAGACGACAACAATCGCTTGTGCATTAACAATATCAGTGTCGATGAGCTGTAAAGTGAAATAAGAAAAAGTATTGACAGAAGGTGCCTAAAGTAAGTCCAATAAAGACCTTTTATAATCTCCCACACAGCTCAAGCTCCTCCTCACTGTTGCCTTTAAGCGCCGTTGTTTATCACAACTGCTTGCTTATGTAGTGTTCTCGGACACGCATGGGTAGCTCTTAAAATTCCCCGTCTGAAAAATGATTCATGCCCAGCAGCTGAAAAGATGCTATTAATATTTATGTGAGGGTTGTGTTATGATGAGAAATATATTGCTGAGTTCATCTTCATCTGTCTCAGCGGCAAATCAGAGCGCCGCCAATGAGACGCATGATTAATGAATACAGTCGAACGGGGGTCCATCAGGATTTACATCCCTCGTCAGAAACATCTGAATGTCCTCTAACACTAAATTAGCCCTCGCTGTACGCTCGTTAGCATGTTCAGCATTTAACATGTTCTGTGTCCGCCTGCTTACACAAAGGACATTTAAACACACTGTATCACATACAGTGCGTCGATGACTTTCCCTTCTTTCCTGTGTGAGAACAGAGTACTAATGATCAAATGGGATATAATTCTTAATAGAAGACCACTGTAAGAGCGGCTGCAGCCTATAAATCTCTATTATCATGGGCCGCAGTAGCCTCGGCTCCAAAGAGAAGGAGTAAAAATCGTCAGGAGAAGCCAAATTAAGATGGGCCTGAAATTTAAGTGTCAATTGAGCAGTTATGGATCAAATTGGGGCTATTAAACAGTCTGAGAGTCTGTGTGCTGAATTAAAGTTCTATTTGAGCATTTCTTTTATATTAACATAAAGGTGGAATGGGGGAATAGAATCTGGAGGCTTATTGATTTATACTAAAACAGTGAATTACATTTTCAGCAGGCTATCACTTTTGATGAAAATCCTGCCGTGAGAATCTCCCCGCCGCACCAGGTTGAAATAGATAATAATGTATTACAACAGTTTGACTTCAGCTGGTTCGATATCCAAAGCTGCTGCTGTGCACCATAATTGGCATCTGAAAATAGAAATGAATAGCCTCTATACTGCTTCTTTGGATACTTATAGATGCTTGAGTACATTGGGGAAACTTGCAGTGTGATTTATGCTTTAACACAACATAATATTTAGCCTCATTGTTATGCCATTGATTGTTCTAATTTGTTTTTCTGCTGATTCTCATTATTTTTCTTGTCTGAAAATGTGCAGTAGGAGATTTAAGGAGGACTTTGTTTCTCATAATTTACTTATCTTGTACCATTTCTAAAAAGCAAATCTACAGAAACTGTCACTTTGCTGCAAAACCTTTAAAAAACACTTAATTAGCTTCCAATATGACACTGAACAGGGAGATAAAAGGCCGGCACACAGGAAGATCTCCAATTTATGTTACACTCTGCACAAGGACTCCGAAAGGCTACCGTTGAATACTTTTGTCACAAAGACTTTTGAAACCGCTGCGCACCAATGTGACATTAAAGCAGCAGTAGGCAAGATTCTTATTTTAAAGTACGGCAAGCATCGAGGCCATAATCAGACACTTCAGCGACTAGCTGCTCAATCAGAGTAGAAAGGGCACCTACACTGCTGATCTCAACTCAAACAAAGTGTAAAAAATCAGAGCTGTGAGGCACAAGCAAGTACTTGTGTTATTTTGACACAACTCGGCCTATTTGAATATGTCCGACGCCGGGGTATCGCATGATATTAACAAAAGTCAAGAAGACCAAGAAGTCGGAAGAGAAAGAAAACTGAATTTGAAACTTTCAACAATTTATTCCTTTTTTCTGTGTAAAAATTTAACAATGTTCACATTTGCAGCTTAGGGCCTTACTTACTCTATAAAGGTCGCCTCCTTGTTAAAGTAAATTTCTAAATGCATCAGAAGGAGGTGACAGGGGCCTCTGCATTCTTAATCCGTGCCTGAATACATTAAATACATAAATATTAATTAAAGTATGAAATTCTTCTAGTCCTGTAGAGCAGTGGTTCTCAACTGGTCGCAGATGTGTGCTTGAAAAAGAAAATAGTTGTGGCAAAATTCTATGCTGTGCTTTTATTTTGAAGGACACAGGTTTCCTATGATGTGCGTGCAGTAGTAGTGTAGTTTATTCACACTCCATGTATCCACCGGTAATCCCAGCTACAGCTACATTTACATGCTTGAAACTTTGAGTTTATTCTGTTGAAAAGGCTGCTAATTCAATGATTTGTAGAGGGAATATTTTCCTCTTATTCACTGCTGGTCATTTTGCTTGACTGTTATACTGTTTATACTACTGTACTGTTAATACTACTGTTATTAAACTGCAGAATTTTTCATGAAAGAAATTTGAGGGGTTGGAAAATTTTAGAAATTTGGGTCACGATTTGTCATGAAGGAGGAGGTGGTGGGTCCTGAGGCGAGACCACTGCTGTAGAGGATGGATGAGATCCAAGATTAACCACAAAATGCAGATTTATTTGTTTCAGACGAGGAGCTCACTCGCCATTCGGAGTCATTTCCAGAGACGGTGCTATTTAATGCCAGACTAGCTTGTTTGTTGTAAACCAGCTACTACTAATATTTGGTGCTCGGCCGGTAGCACACACGGTGGGTTTATCAGAGCGGCTGCCTTCTAAAGTGAAGTCCGCAGTGATGAAAAACGTCACAGTCAGAGGCTGTAAAAGCAAAACAAGGAGCTCAAGTGCTGTGTAAAGCTGATGGAAACTGCAGATGCACTCTTAAGCACATGCATGGTTAGACTTAATGTTATATTTTCTTATGCAGATAAACTATCCTTAACTGTAACATCTGTAGCCTCAGTCTTAAATGAACAACTTCATCAGAAGAAAAAGTCTTTAGAAATGAATGTGGTAATTCTTTGGACGACTGCTCTGCCCTCTAAAACCACATTTTATGATTTCTGTTCTTACAATTCAAGAGTTTCCGATCAACATGTGACTTTCTCACTGCGTGTGTAACTAACAAACTTTTAGTTCAGCGTCCACTTTCTGTTGTCTCTCTGGTTTAAAAACATCTAACAGCACGTTGAAGTGCAAAAACAACTCGCGGGGAATAAGATACGTTAGTTCATAAGACGGCGAAGCTGCAGCAACAACAATGTGAGGATGTTATTGTTACTTTTCTAATCTGAATGCAGCATTTGAACACTTAAGGGTTACGTAGCAAACAACCTTGCACTGTAGCGAAATGCACACTGATGCCAAGGAAACATTACTACAAACCAAACCTTATTTATTTGAAAAAGTGCTTCTACTTCTTCCGACAGTTCTCCCTCTGGAGCTCAGCTGGTCTTTTCTCACTTCACAAGATGCCTCCGACTGGTGTACAGTACGAGACAAAGAATTCAGATCTCCACAGCTAGGAAGCGGTTGGAGCTCCAGAGTGTGAGGCGATCTGTGCGGAAGCCTTCACAGACGATGCTTTGTTTATTTCCTCTGTTCAAGGTTTCTGTCTGAAGTGGTTCTTAACAACCCCCACCACCTCGCCGGTTTCAAACACAGACTCACAGCGGAGGGAGTGAATGAGAAGCGGCAGGCACAGCCAGACCTGCAGGTTGTTTGTGCGAATGGGTTCTGGTGTGGCACCCGAAGGCATTAAGCAAAGGTCACGTAGATGTTGTTACAGGTGAGTGGGTCGCAGTCGGTAGGCTACAGTGCGTGTGTATGTGCATCGACGGAGGAGGCGGCCGTGGGAATGAGAGAGATGAGTTGATGACAATATGTCCTCTTAGTTGTCCTTGAGGGTTAGGAGATAGAGGCTCCAGTCAGGCGGAACGGGATGCCTGTCACTCACGGCGGGGTGGTGATGTGCGGTGGAGGCGGGTGGCGGGAGGCGTAGGGGACAAGGTGGTGCGGGGGCTGTGCAGTGCACTGGCCTCCTGGGAGCCATAGGCAGCCCTGTGATAGATTGAGGTGGGCAGCAGCTTAGACAGTCACACTGGCGAACATTGTGTCCTTTTGCTTTTAGTCCTTTTAGAGTCCAGGCTGGTTTGAAAACACCTGCAGACGCGTGACTTCAAATCCACTTTGACTAGGCCATGTATGAAGAACCAGTTCATATCAACTAAATCAACAAGTATATACTAGAGAGGAAAGATCCTCATACCAAAACCAGAAGTAGGTTGTTTGTAACTGACCTCTTTGTGCCCAATATACAAGTCCAAATATTTTACTACAAAAGAATATACATGCATATACTGCGAGTTTTCCAAGAGATGTAACAGCCCATAGACAACAGTGAATTGAAACACTAACATTTAACCAAAACCAACATCTTACCCCTGACCCTGAACCAAACCTGGATCTTACCAGGGATGTGAGTAAGGATGCTGTCTCTGGTGTTAAAATCCTGTGATGTCATGGCTACATTTATTAGCAATAACACTTTAAGGGCCTGTGTCCACTAATGGCGGTTATTGTGCTGCTATTTTCTATTGAAAACCAATACAGTTCAGCCTTCTCAGCGCTCAGTGTAAACGGCTTCAGCACCAGCTGTTTTTTGTTGCTGCGCTCTCAGCTGAAAATAGTTCAACATTTGGAACACTGTCGCACTCATCAATGTCACTTCTCCCTGACCGACCAATCAAAATCAAGAAGGGGCGGGTATTCCGTTATCAACTTTGTCAACAACAATGGCTGACGAGAAGCTAATCCTTGTTTTTTTCGAGGGAACAATTTCCAGGTCTAGAGCTGCTGCTAACGCCAGGACACGATTCCTTTCCTTTGTTTATGTTTTCTTTGTAAAATGTCTGTTAATTAAAGCAAATATTAAGCTTACAGAACAATTTACAACAGACTTAACGGTCACTACCAAGGGAAGCGGAAGTGCTGCCAGACAACTTTTGTAACCTAGCAACAGGAATCGCTGGTCAGAAGAAACTCTGAAATTGGGGTCGTGGACGCTGCCAGCGCTAAAAACGCAGAAGACAGGAAGTGAACAATGACACAGACGATGCTCACTCAACTATTCAGACTACCTCCTACCTTAGATCATTCACAATGATTAACATTGTCACACTACACGGTCTTTGTTATTGAATGTAAACATATATTACATTCATGCATTAATGACCAACACTGATGGTTTTCTTGAGAGACACTTTGCTTGTTGCAGGCGCTTTTTGTCATCAAACTATAAAAACCACTGGTATATTAGTGTGGCGAGAAGTCTCTACAGAGTCTTTGCACGCCTGTTAATATCATTTTAAATTTATATTAAAAACATTTTGATTATACTGAAAGATATTTCTTTTTTTGCTTGATAATGCCTTTTCTAACAAGATTAGTTAATGATATGTTAAAGGTCAATCGAAGGCCCTTTTCAAAGACGTTTTAATATGTTGCAGTGTGAAAAGCACCGGTGATAATATTATCATTAATGATGGCTGAAGTCCATTTAGCTGCTCCATTTAGCAGCTTCAGGATCACTGTCAGAGTCTCACGCCTCGCTGGGAAACCTGAGTACCACAGAGCCATCGTCAGTGTTATGTTATCACACCTGTGCTTTTCTTACCATAACTAATAAGTAAAACTATCAGCTGTGAAAAAGACTAGATTAATATTGTATTCTGTGAGCATCTCAGCTGATTATATTTAGCTGAACTAAGTATCGGAAAACAGTCGTCATTTCCTCTTTCAGTTAGTCTGTGTATCAAAAGGCCTGTCTGTCAGTTTGGTGTAAGACTTTATGAATAACTTTTGTTTTGCATTTTGCCAGCGGGCACACTCAATCATTTACATTTTGAATCACAAATTACTCCTTCAGCTGGCTAAACTGACAGTGTGGTTTCCAGCTCGGGCGATGCTTTAAAAGCACAGTCTTAACTGTTGTAATTTCTGTTAGCAAAGACGTAGTTTGATGACATCAGAGAGCGGCATGGGATTCTAGGTGATGCTATTGTTGTAGTTTAAACATTGTTGGAAGTATTTTGGGATCATGTACGTACACAACTCGTCGTTTTCTGACATTTTATAAAGAAATATTACAGTTAAACTTTTAAATAAACTCTGAATTGGACACTATGTTTGATTGGAAGAAGGTGACGTTTCTTGAAACATGTTTTTAAGGTTCAAGGTTGCAGTAACAAGGAAACAGCCTGAAGTCGTGCTGTCTGGAGGCTGAGTCACAGGGATGCGATTTGATGTGTCTAGATTGTCTCTATTTTCGAGGTGTTATTTGTGTAGTGTCAAACTAGTGAGGCATGTAAGGTTTTCTTGTCTTATTGTCTAGGATTTACACTTGTGAAGTATTATCGTTATCGACTAAATTGCCTTGCCTTCCGCAAAAGGCCCTGGACAAAAAAAGATGATTGTATTGATTTTGCATTGGAAAATAGCTCTCGCAAACATGTCAAGTGCTTAAAAAATGCCCCTTATAAGGTTTGTCTTGCAGATATAAAAGGAAGCATCTGGCTCTTAGTTTTTTTCTATACTGGAGAGCTTAAACTGAAAACAGCTGGGCCTGGAAGAGCAGTCTATCACCTCATATCTTAGCAGTAAAGCAGGGGAAGCTCTCTCTATTTCCTCTTGTCTTAACTGCTGGCTTCTTCTTCAAGCAGCCTGCACCAGACATATTATTCAAAACTGAAGTCTCTTCACATGAGCAGTCAAATTTATAATGTCTACTAACGTATCCCAAGTGCTCACTGCTCGACAAAGTTGTTTGTTTCTCGGGTGTAGAAAAACAGAACCTCTCTGTCGGACACACAGGAAGTTGCCACCTCTGAGGTGAAACCTTTAGACATAAAAGTTTGTGCCAGAATAATTAGTCCTCCCCTAGAATAATGTCAATTAAAAACTCACCAGCAGAAACATGAGAAAATTTCAGGTAATGAAAACGAACCTGGGCGGAGAATTCTTGGAAACACAACACATTAAGCCGGAAGAAGAGCAGGAGCAGGTTCCTATGGAGATATTACTTGAAAATGAGGATCAGCGAGGGAAATAATTACAGCTGGTATAGATTTTCCACCTTGAGAAAGTGGTGCAGATGGCGCTCACACATGTGAACACATGTTCTCTAGATTCACTGTCAGACACTGTGTGGTGGGCATATTCGCGTTTTCCCCGGCAAGGTGCTTTTAACAGATTTTTTAATATAAAATCTGAGAAAACGAGAGGCGAGGGTTAGAGGGAAACACAGAGTAAGAGCGAGGGAGATCTGATTGTGGTGCCTTGAGACCACAGGGATTATGTTTGTGGACACTGATTACCAAGCCTGTCAACTCCCAAGGCCTGGAGAATTCGGATAAATGAAGTAGGAATGCTCCCGGGCTGCCAGACACATGCAAGCGGCTGTTTGGTGATGCCTGCTGAATACAGGCAGCTGCTTCTGGACGGGCCCCAGCTCGGAAAATTAAATTTAGAAAATACTGGTCAGTCACTAATGCGTCATCAACTTAGTCGGTACGGGGTAAAATGAGCCTTTTGGCAGCGCATGACATCAATCTCACTGAAGATAACCTGACAGGCAGCAGGATACAGCGCCGTGCAACATGTTGCAAACAGTGGAAATACTGTGAGGCTGAACATCCACCAGCTTATGATGACTCTGCATCTATAGTCACATTTTCAGCAGTTCTGCTCGACAACTATTAATTGTATTTTATGCCCCAGTTTGTGATGGAAGTGTCTTTATTTGTAAATGAAAACAAATAATAAAATGTCTGGTACTACTGGTTGTATAATGTTGTCAGTGCAGAAATCAAAGAGAGAAAGAGACAGCTTTATCTCTTCACTGAAGCTGCTCTCTCTCTGCCTCCTGACAGAATTATCAAGATTTGACCACTTTATATTTTATTTCATGTTTGCCAAATTTTATTTTATGTTTTGCCGAAATGTAGTTGCTTTAGACTTTTTCTCATGGTGAGTTTTAAAACAGGCAATGACTATGAAATAAATAACATTTAAACGCACTGTACACTGATGGACTGCTGGAGAGAGTGAGAGCGAGGGGGAGAGAGGGAGGGCACATACCGGTACATATAAGAACAGAACTGCGGAAATAAGAGGAAAACTAGTCATGATGATGAAGCCTGATGTAGCTCTGTGTAACTCTCAGGTTTATCAATGAAGCGTTTGAACTAAACTGCAGCCTGGAGTCTCTGTTAACAGAGACGAGTGGAGTGACAGTGTCAGACAATGTCGGCGTTTAATAATCGTCTGTCCAGTCTTAAAAGCTCAGTTTTCTCTGCTGCTCTCATTTTAGAGCACGCCATGTCTACTTTTCCCCCACTCACTTATTTTCTCCCACTGTGTCTCTGTAACTCTCCTGGCTCTTCAGTCTGTATCTGTATTCTCACACACCCACTGGGTCAGTCGCGGTGTTAATCTGAGTGACAGATTTGATTGGCTGAGTAGCGTCACGTGTGATGATTTACAACAAATGCATTGGTCTGCAAGTTTCCCCCCAAATCACTACCGCAAAGACAAAAAAGCTGCGCAGGTTAAAATAGATGTACTTGTCAAAACTGTCCGGAGACGACGACAGTTTGGTCCGGATCCGGTCCGCCGTTTGGGGACTGCCGTTGTACATCTCATGACAGTTGCTTTGGATGTGTGATTCAGTGGAACCAGCTTGATCAATCAAGACGAAGACCATCTGCTGTAATGTTAATTAACAGTATTCAGAACACCTGAGGTGGAGTGATACATACAGTATTGTAAAAAGTCCCAGTGCTGTTATACTCTATATCAGCACTCATGGAATGCTTCTTGTCCAATCAGATTTCTTGGAATTTGGAATTAACTGTTTTCTAATTGTACATAATATGAACTACCGCACACTGAGTCAGAACATTTCAACATCAGTGTCAATCATTTCAGTTGTTTATAAAAACAACAGTGCTCCTCTACAGTCATCGTATCAACCCCGGTTTTATTGGATAAATGGTTTTGATTGGCCTGAACTTAATCGGGTCAGATGGAAATCTCTCTAAGTGGGAGGAGGATAAGACGTGTCTGCCAGATCAAATAAAACCTGAGCTCGCAGAATTTATAAGGTCCAAGGATAAGCTTTTTCACTTCCCCTGGTGGAAAAACTCTTTTATGATATATATTCTTTAAATTTGTGTCATTTCCATACAGGCTTTCTGCTGCCACTGACAACAGTTACTGATTAGTCCTCTAAAAGAAAAACATGTGTTGGAAGAGGTCCACATTTTTGTGTGTTTTTCTTCATATTTCTTCATCCAATTTTATTTTAGTCACTAAAATATGCTTAACATTCAGATCAGCAACCACACTGAGCTTTCTTGGACCCAAAATCAGAAAAACCTTCCAATAAAGCCGGAGTGTGTACTGTAGTCTGGAGTTTTGTCTGGAAGCTGAAAGCATGTAGCCAGTCAGTGTGTAATGAAAGGATGCAACATCAGACCCTGGCTCTAAATATAAACAGTTGTAAGGCACTGAAACATTTCTGCATTGTAATTAGCCCCGGTCTTTTCTGTGGTTTTGTTATATGTGGAGGTAAATAGCTGCATGCAAGCTATTTACTTACAGTGCCCAAGTATGCAGTCTTTTTATCTTCAGGAAGTTCTATCAATAGCAACAAGAAAGAATGACCAAAATGCTTTGACTACAAATGTACTGAACCTTAGATATTTTCTCCTCACTAGACTGACATGAAAAATAATGTCAGATTCTGTTTGAAAATTATGAAGCAAGCTTGAACTTGAACTCTTGTTTTTCCGCGGTATCTTAATATGTGTTTGGAAGCCACACAAAAATCACATCCTGAGTATGTAGCATTAAATGAAAAGCTAAATCTAGGCTGGCGCAAGGTTAAAGTGCTTTTGGGAATTCACCCAAGCAATTACTTTAAGCATCAATTTGATGTTGAAATGTTTTACAGCTGCCAATGCCAAAGGCCGGTGAAAGAAAATGCTAAGGTCGTTAGCCTCTCAAAGAATAAGCAAGAACGTGTCGGGACGCGAAAGCTTAATGGAGCCATCTTCCTAAAACACATTAACACTGTTAAAACAAACAGCCACTGGCAATGTACCTCTCATGTACCATCTTTCTGAGCCAATTTTGCTGCTTAATAGTGTATTTTTAACAGATAATTTACAGTGTGATGTTACGCTTGGATATCTCTACAGAGCTAGGCTGGAGTTTGATCACAGAAACATGTGAAACCACCTAACACATCAGAGATAACGGTCAGCCAAAAGATTCTTTCTAGTCTCACCATTTTGCATTTATGTTCAGTAATCACACAAATCCACAGTAGAGGAAGAAAAGGAATCTGCACTGATAGAGTAGATCAGTAAGTGATGCAAGCATTGGTAAATTTAAACTGCATTTACCAAAAAGTGAATTATGACATTTCATCACAAAAAATACCCCTGAAGTGCATTTAAAGCCATAAGCTGATGATACTTGACAGCGTAAGAGTAACTGAGGGTGGATTTTTCCTTTAATGTGCAGCAGACTGGAAACCATTACTGTAAGTCCATCGACAACCCCTCTAAAAAAGGCTGTTTACATAGACATAGTGGTAGTGAAAATGCCTGAGCTTCACGAGATAATGGGTTTGAGGCTCCTGCCCTGATCAGATTGGTATCAGAAAGGTGTCGGATGGCTATCAGTCTGGTGAAAATCCACTATGAGATATATGAACTCTTCCATTTGAGTTCTTTACCCATCAGCCTGCAGCAGGTAACGTAGGCATTTGTTCGATCCAAGCCATCGCTGGGCGAGAGGCGGGGTACACTCTGGACTAATCGCCAGTCAATCACAGGGCGGACACACAGAGACAGACAACCTTTCACACTCACACATACAGGAAATTTAGAGTCACTAATGAACCTAACGAGCATGTCTTTGGACTGTGGGAGGAGACCGGAGGGATCCCACGCATTCACGGGGAGAACATGCAAACTCCACACAGAAAGGCCCCAGATATCCAAACTGGGCTTTGTACCAGTTATCGTTATAGTGCTAACCACTGAACCACCGTGCAGCCCACCATTATGTCAATGTATAATAAATAGCAAGCTAGCAGATGAATTGAGTAATCTTACCTTACCTTAATTATATACCGCATTTGCAGTATATAGTATTATTATGGCCTGGGTGTCTGTGGCGACATTCGCAGAAGAAATGACAAGCTGCGCCCAGTTAGTGACGCATTTTCAGTCACCCAGCAGTGGTTGGTAAGCCGCTGCTTTTCCGGTTTCTGCAAGTGTTGCGAGTAAACAGTAATCTACTATGGCTGAACAAAGAAAGAAAAGATTGATGACTACAGATACAACTTCAACAATAAGTGAAAATCCAAAGAAAAAGAAACAAATTTGACGCTCAGATGAAGACAAACTAAAAAGGAAAGCGACCGTCAGCGAGGAAAATCAAGAGTTACAACCAGAGCCAACCGTGGACGTCCGGTTAAATTGGCACGTATTCGCCTGTAATTCCTATTTATCGCCAAAGGTGCCGCCAAATAGAACAAAACTGAGAACTCTAAAATTATATCTTTAAGGCCTGGAAGCAATGCTAAACAGCTAGCATAGCTCTCTCCTAAAGGGGTGGGAATTGCTGGGTAATACAATACGATACGTGATACATAGCCATCGATATCGTTAATATCACGATACAGCGATTTGGCAATAATTTATACATTGTAAGACAATCATGTAATGATATCACGACATAACTTCTTTGGCCAATTATTCTCGTTCACGTTACCCTCATACATGTCATAAGTGCACCGTGAGGAGTCATGAAGTAGCGACGCAGTGAGTCCAAATTGCACGGAAATCTGTTTAGAGCGTCTTATATTTGTAAATCAAAATGTTATTTGTTGTCAGCCTATCGATATTTGTATTGCACGAGTCAGGACAACAATATATTGCCGTATTGATAAATATCCCTTTCTTACTCTCCAAAGTTAAAAAAATATGACTACTACCAACGCTAAAGCGTATTAAGTAAAAACCTTAATCCAAATACTAACAAATCCAAAATCAGAGTTGTAATTAGCCTACAGTTTTTGGCTAACTCGGAGATGATACAATGTGTTAATCAGTCAGCTACTAGTAGGTAACATTTTGAGTTAGGCTAGCTAGGCTAGCTGTTTCCCCCTACTTCCAGTCTTTGTGATACGCTAACTGTCGTCTAGCTGTAGCTTTATACTTACTGCACACACATAAGAGTGGTATCAGTCTACTTTATGTGCTAAATATGAGGCTAGGAGATGATTAGCTTAGTTTACCATAAAGTGTTTAACAGCTAGCCTAACTACCACCAATTTTTAAGCTCGCTGACTAACATATTTTGTGTCAAATACAACCTGTACAAATATTTACAGTAATGTCTTTTGCTAAGCTAAGCTAATTGTCTCATAGCACTAACTTCCTATAATCCTTTACTTCGCACATAGATAAAAGTCTTCATCTTCCCATTTTAGTGTCAGAAAGGAAGCAGATTTTTCCCATGATTCATAGACTATTCTTTCAAAGAGCCATAAAATACCACAAATTCATTGCTTTGTTCTCTTTTGGATCAATGAGAAGCCAACAGGAGGTTAAAATATGATTTCTGTAGGGCACTTAGGGTGAAAAAAGAGAGGAAACAATACTTTTTAAAAAACAAAAATCAGTTAGAGGAATAAAAGTATCTTCCAGGAGCACCTTTTTGTCAGGGATAATGGAGCGTGGAGTTATCTGAGGGCTGCTGGAATATATGGCGCACATTTGTTCAGTGTGGAATTTGGCAGAGCTCACAGACTATCATACTTCTCCTGTTTTATTTTCATTGCTGAAATCAATTCACAGCGGAGCCTCGGAATATCTTGAACGTAGCCTACCTTTCTCTTCTGTCAACCTACTCATACCTGAAAGGGGTGTAATGACCCACTTTCTCTCCCCGTCCCGCAGCGACTCAGCCGCTTACCACGTTTGACCACCTTGCTGTGGTCGACTACAGTCTGCAGCTGCTGTTCATTTACAGGAGCACGGTGCACCCCTTTTCTAGCTCTGAAGCATATATGACTAATCACAGCAGTCATTTTAAACAACTTGAGCTCTCTGCGGCTATAAATCACCTTGATTCGTGCTACTGTGCCTATAATAGAGCTGCGTTCAGGGGGGAGGAGGGCAGGGGGAACTTTGGGAGCTATTCAGTACTTTTGGTCAACACACTATTGTGAAGGAAACTCGGGGACTGGGACATATTGTTGTTCGATGTGTTGTTTGTCTCTATGATCTCAATAAAAATCAAAGTGGAAACAACAAAGGTTTGTATTTTCTTTGTACAACAGCTTGGGGAATAGCATGTTTCCCTGGACTTTTCTGCTTAAAAGTACATATTTTCCTTTTCCTTTTTATCTGTCTCTGCAGTTATAACTTCTACAAAAAACATAACACGCTATCTTAGTGCTATAAATATGTCCAACACTTTTTTTTAAATACACAAAGTGTCCAAGCAAATGTGACACCGACCCATCCAAGGCGGAAAATGAAATGTTGCAAACTTACATTAACCGGTGTTTGATCTGCTTTCAACACTCTTTTTTTAAAGTCTTAGCCAAACCCCAGATAAACTAGAAAGAGGAAATAGTTGCTTTTTTCTTCACCTCAATAACATGGAGAAAAAGGGGTTCCAAAATGGCTACTTTTTTTTTATCTTCACCTGCCAACTGAAAGAGAGAGAACAGAGGCGCCTCAGAAGTCCTTTAAAGATGATGTTAAACCACCTTTTTTGGGACATGATAAATGATGTTAAATTACCCCAATTCCACGAGCCAGTATGGGATAGATTTGGCTTCCAAAGCATCAACAACCGGTACAAAGTGGCAAAAAATGAAATGAAGTCAAACGGCACAAAGGCCTGGGCTATGACTCTGTCCCGCCATGTCTCTCTCCTCCCCGCCACTGTATTGTCCCACGTTGCATCCTCCCTTTGTGCCTTCCCCTGCCTGGTAACCGCTGCGCCGAGCAGAGGAACAATCTGCTCCTTGTCATGAGAGCTGAATGAATCCTGTTGCTTATTGTTGAGGTGAACACGTTATGTGAATACGACCAATCTCCTGCAATAAAAGGGCCGTCTTGGTTTATGAAATATTCATCAAAGGTATCCCCTGGAGACTGGAATGCATTCAGATGCATATCTCAAAACCTGAAACAGACTTCAACAGACAAAGAGTGCCAGCGTCTAAACTATGGAGGCAGACAGAGTCGAGGTGTGTGACCTCTGCTGTGGATCCGTCTCCTTGTCGCTCTGCTGGTTTTTCAGCCATTCCACCTCCTAATAAATCAACACGAAGCACACTCTGGGCTCCAGCAGCTAAGTGGCATTTAAGAAACAGCTTGTGAGAGCTGTAAGGCTGCAATTTGGATCATTTAGACACAAGGCAATAATTTGGCCAGATGAACGGCATTAACAGCAACCGGAAAGTTTTAAAGCCACTAAGAAAAAAAAAAAAAGTAGCCTTTTGTTAAAAGTCAATGAAGGCTGAACTTCTACTGGTTCACGAGGGAAAATGCTCACTCACTATTGGGGATGTGACACATTGAAATTCACTGGCAGTTTACCAACAGATGACAATAGATAGTCGCCTCGTTATTTATCAGTACTGCGTGTGGTGCATTTATCCGTGTGCCAACTTATGCATGAAAAAAATGTGCGTGGAAAGCAATAAAAGCGAGTCTAAGTTCAGTTGCTGCATAAATGCCAAGACTCTGTACAGCAGCTTCAGCAGACATGCACAGATTAGTCGGGATGATCAAAGTTGGAAATCCGCGACCACCTCTCCTCTTTTATCGCATCACAGCTGATATTCCCATAACAACAATCCCCCCGACCTCTCATTCATCTGCAGCTTACGACGTATAGAACAAGCCCGCTTCCCTGTAACAAGGTAGACTGTTAGAACGAGTCCTAGCAGGGATGCTGGAAGATATACAGGCTCATAATTGCTCAAACATTGTTTACAGCCTGCGTCTGCCTTGAAGACACAATAAAGGAGGGAGTGATGGTCCTATGCAGAGACAATGGGCGATCACACTGGGACTATGGGTACTGATGAGGAGCTCTTGGTCTGTTGCCATGGCCCCTGTGTGGGTTGCATGTCAGTGCTGGTGTGCCCTTCTTTTTAATAACGCTGAAAAAAGACTTTGAAGACCCGCTGGGGAGGCACAACACATTACGCTCCCCAGTGGTCTCTGATTCTGCAGCTGAACACTGTGTCATCCTTTTAAAAAAACCCAAACTATCATATTTTGGTTCAGTCATTCATCCTGTTTTAATATCAAACCAACATGGTGCACAATGGTCAGGTGCTGATGAAAAGCATGCAAATGAAGCACTTTGAAAGAGAAAATGAATGCTTTTCAGTGTTTTTTGCAGCAGGATGGGAGTCAGAATTTCAGAGAGGGAACATCACATTTTCAGTGAATGACATAAATGAGTTGGGTTTCTCTCAGTGTGCATATCTTCAGCCCTTTTTACACTGCGGTTCCACCTCAGCACCGTAATGAAGCTCCGCCGTCATGCCGCCTTTCCCATTTTACACTGGACCAAGCAACAGCGGCGTAAAGACGCCCCAGTGTGTGTTTTTACATTGCGTTAAGGATGTGTGTAAAAAACAGTGTATGCTTCACATACACACATGGTACTATTCTGCCCTGCCGGCTCTGTTGTTTACACGGACGCCGTTTCGCCTTTGTTACTACCTCCGATGCCGGCTCAGTGACGAAATGACTTCGCCCCACTATTCTGCCTCCGTGCGTTTTAATTCAAAGATGAAACGTAAACGGTGGCAGTATAAAAGGGGCTTTTGATTATCATGTCAGGTTGTCATTTCCATTAACGACCTCTTCATGTTCAGTTGAAGCCATCACCACTCCGTACAATACTATGTGATTCGGTCACATGGCATCAAATCGACAGCATATAATTTTATATCCAGCATGGTATTGTGTTTTAATCGATTTTAGTGAATGAACAAACTTCTTCAGACATCTTTGAGGTCAAATCAATGTTTCTGCAGCCTGTGCAGCAAACCGGACCTGCAGTCCAGTGAAGAAGAAGAGTGGAGTGGAACGGTGCAGTCTGCGGAGTCAAATGTTGCTTTTTTCCAGGGCGAAAAAATATATAATTCTGTGCTTTAAGCTGCCATGAAAGAGATACCTACCTAAGAGATTCTATCTGCTGTATAGTGAATAATGAAAAACGTTTCCCCAAAGGTTTAAAAAGAGAACACTATGAGACCAAACAATGGAATAATGTACGGAGTGTGGAGGTCACACACTGGACAAGGAGCATCCGAGCCTGAATTTCATCCATCAGAGCAAATAAAAACATTTTAAATCCCAAAGTGTAACATGAACATAAATTCTAAATAATATGATATGTTTAATTAATTGCGCCCTAAAGCTACTGAGAACACAAAGCAATGTGTTAATGTTTTTATGAGGATTTCTGCTCGACTAAAATACGCCTTCACATACATTTAAATTTCTATTCTCTGCACAAACGCTGCGGTTTTAACTGTCAGATTAAAGACATTTTAAAGCTATAAATGCCCCCTCTGATCTCCTCATTATGTCTAAGCGTGTTTAATCATTAATAAATATATTAATACAATTAGTTTTTTTATAACCTTCTTAAACGACAGCACACTTTAACTTTAAAGTGATGCTATTTTAGAGGTATAAACAGGTAACATCATCCAGGATGCCGTATGTGTCATTATAGTCAAACCTGCGTCCTGACAGACAGCGTTAAAGTGTCTCTCAGCAGGGATGAGTTTTGATATTAATATGTAGTGTATGACAGCGTTGTTGGTAATTAAACCCTGCAACATTTCACCCAGGCTATTATTTGTTCCTGGCAGACAGCTAATGAGCCCCACATTATCTCAGCGAGAGACACAAGCCCAGAGGACACACTGGTGATTTGAAGAAGTCTGAGACCCCTGGTGCTGCCGGTTAGAAGAAAGCCGCGTTTCCAAAATGACGGGTCTGCGCTCACAACGGGGAGAGGACAATCAAAACAACAGTCATCCTCTGCCTACGTTTAACGCCCGATTGGACCTTCCGCTTCATTCAGAGTCTCGTGTAGGTCATCGGGTCGGTCCAGCTGCCGCCGTGAATATCAGGAAAAGGGTCTTGACAAGCTTTATCACCATCAGCTGACAAAGTGAAGAACATTCTCTGGGCAAATGAGACACAGCAGCCAAGCAGCAGCTGTCATCCATCATACTCATGGTGATGAGTAGATAACTACACATCCAGTAACAACGCAAACACTTCAGAGCACTCGGATGCTTCTTTTTTTAAACATTTAGCTGCTTTTCTGCAACTCGATGTTCAAAAATTACGACCACAGACGAGTTAAACTGACATGGACACACGGAGAAGGCGGAGAAGATTTCACGCCCCCCTGATGTGTCAATCAACAGAATTTTAACAGCATTTTACAAAGGCGAAACTAGCAACAAAAAGGGTCGAGTTGAACATGTTTTCAAGATGTTTTCACTCATGATTCTCATTAGTTTCAAATGAAACATTTAAGTTCAACTTTGCCTTAAAACGCCCGACACAAAAGACACGAGACGCCTCTGCAACACTGGCAGCAAACTTAGGAGCAAGACAGGCTTCTTTATTCTTGGATTTGGCTGGATTTGGTTAATGAGCTTTGCCGGTTTTTACATCCCTCACTCGTCAAAAATCTGTCTGTGTTGGACTTAACATTTCATTTTACCTCCTGAATAAAGTCAGCTATTATAAATCTTGATATCCTTGCAAGCAGTGGACCTCTATTGTTTCTCTACAGTTCATCTTTGTGTGAATGGTCTGCTTTGGAAAACGTCCAATCGACTTTAATTTCTCTCTGCTTTTTTGTGCCTCCCTAAACTGTAGAGTGTTTGCAATTGTAAACAAGGCCTTTAAAGGTTCCCTGGGAAGTTTAAGTCTAGTAGTCATGCTGTGGAGGAACTGTTATTGAGTGTGTGTCTGTATGTTTATACCGTATGTTCTACCTGTACACAATGACGAGAGGACAAAGATCTCAGTTTCGTTCTCTTTGGCGGCACCTGTGGCGATAAACGGTAATAGCGGGAGCACACTTCCCAGATATCCGGACAGTGTTGCATGTGTGACGTCCACAGTTGGCTCCGGTTGTAACTCTTGATTTTCCTCGCTGACGGTCGCTTTCCTTTTTAGACTGTTTGCCTTCATCTGAGTGTCGAATTTGTTTCTTCTTCTTTGGATTTTCACTTATTTTTGAAGTTGTATCTGTAGTCATCGATCTTTTCTTTGTTTGTTCAGCCATAGTAGATTACTGTTTACTCGCAACACTTGCAGAGACTGGAAAAGCAGCCGCTTAGCTCCGCCTACCCTCTCTGGCAGACCAACCACTGCTGGCTGATGGAAAACGTGTCACTAACTGGGCGCCGCTTGTGATTTTTCTGTGAATGTCGCTGCAGACAGCCAGTCTGTAATTCTGCAAATGCAAAGGCTTATATCAGTGGGCCATAGGCTCAATCATCATTGTGTTACCTCATTCGGTGATAGATAGAGACTTAACACACATTTATTTAAATTAAACTCTTCAGTATTATCACTTTAATCTTGTGTGTGCACGTCTATGAGTCAATGTAAACTACGTGTGTCTCCTCAGGGAACATTTTGAGATTCAAGACTTTTTAATGCTGCGTTTAAGCTATTTTTTTCAACCTCCTCAAATGACACGCCCTTTCCTCTTCCTTCTATCAAACTGCCAAATGTAAAACCAAAGAGATGCCAAAATGAAGTCACATTATGTCCGCCCACTGTAGCTGCATTATCCAGACTGCTAGCACATCATGTCTCATGTCTTTAATTCAGGGATTAATAACATCTGGAATGAATATCACATCATTAATGAGGTTCATTACACCTCTAAAGACGGAGCTGTCGGCCTCACTTTCGCTCGTTTCCCGTGTAAACACTTCAAGTTTCACTGGATGAAAGATCTTCATTATTTTTGCTGATTTTTCATGTTTATTTTTGCCAATCTTTAAAACAAGCCTGGCAGGTCTGGATGCATGTCATTAAAATTAGAACACATTCCAACTTTTTAGAGCTCTTTTCTCACATTTTAAAAAAGGCTAATCAGCTGAGGTTATTTCATATGAAGTGTTAGGCTGCGAAAAAGACCTGCAGCCGTGATTTAGATGCTATTTCTCTCCTCACATATTGAGCAAGGTGACTAATGGGGCAAACTCGCAAAAGAAAGTCAATGCAACCTTTTAATTGCTGGCAGGTATATATAGCAGAGCAAACTGCCACAGCCACTTTTCAGGATAGAGATTTACTCATTTATAAAATCCATCAGAGTATAGAAAAATTTCTGTTCTGCAGCATGAAATAAAGCGACAGATGAAGCGAGTATTTCCAGTTTGCTGCTCACTTCTCTGCTCCGGCACTGTGGCTGTGAACGCTCGTCCAGGCTATAAGCGGTGCAGACTTCCTGGGAGAGCAAAAGTGGATGTGAAAGCTCAATCACATTCTAAATTGTACAACAGAGCAGAGGAGTCTACTTGGCAATCGAGGCGGTGAGACAGAGAGGAGAGAGAGGAACAGGCGAGCATTTGTGTCTGTTTACCCACCGCACTGTACATACAACATGCTGCACATGAGCTGCTGCGGCTGCTGGATTGGCAAAGCCAGGCACTGGCAATTAAGATGCATAATTTTCCTACACCCATGTTATTTAAGCTTCTAAAAAAAGAGGATCAGAGACGCGCTAAAATGCTGCATGGCACAATAAATAACTCCCGGTGGGCTTTGCAGTGCTGTCACGCTCTCTGTAGCAGCGAGAAGGCAATGTGCCACAACCACCATGGAGCCTTCCTACCTCAGGCTCTCCAGTGGCAATTTAAAACAACCCTCCTTTGTTTTATCCAGGTCTGCATCCCCTTCACTCCTCCTGAGCAGAAGGCATAATGCATCATCTTAGAAGGGGGAGCCTGTAGCGGCCTAATTTAGCAGCCAGGGAGAGACACCAGTGGACAGCGGCCTGCTAATGAATGAACGAGCCTGACGTGTAAAATCAGAAAAGATTACAGACTGAGGGCCAGGCCTCCCAAAAGGTCCCGCCAAACCAGCTGTTTAGATAAGCCCTGTTACCTGTCCAGAATAACAAGTCCTCCACATGAGACCGAGTAAACAAACAGTGTAAGGCGATGTTAGCAATGTCCACCCGAAAGAAAGGAAAAAGCCTCTGCAACGGCAGCAAGATAGCATCATATCACGATCAAATCTTGTGTCTTCCTCCCCTGTTGCATGTTGACACCTGGACACCGAGGGGACTGTTGGGTACACACAGCCTATGAGCAATAAATAAACAAAGGGGGGCCCGGCCTTGAAAAGCCATACACCTGTGACCGGTGGAAAGCAGCAGCAGGCGCAGCGGTGTTCATTAAGGGCGCCGGGCCTGACAGTGAGGCATTTAAGAGGCCATCAGGAGCGACAACTCAGCAGCTACCTTGGGACCGCAGAGGGAAAGGCATCAAGGTGAGCAATGCAATTTCAGCCTGAATAATGGAGCACTTTCCTCGGGTCTGACATTCATGTATTTCTCCGGCAGTTTTGCCATACAGCCCAAACAGCACCTGTGAGCTATTCAGAGTTCCCCTGGAAAAACTGGTTTACAACGTCTACAGGTTCACAATGAGTCTGTGCCTGGCTGCCGGTGTGCAGATAATCTCACTCAAAGTGGCTCATGAATTAAAAAAAGCACCAAATATATCAAATCTAATGATATAAAAATGTAGATTTCGGATGGTGTGCACTACAATTTCCCCTCAGCAGACATCAACATCCAGATTTTCTCTTTTTTTTCCCGGGACATTTTTGTAAGTCTCCTCTCTCTTCTGTTGGATTCACCAGGCAGATTCCATTTTCACGGAGTTGCTGATGTAAACTGGTAATAACAGAGGATTAATTTACAAGGAGGAAAAATCCCCTGGCGAGACTTGTGGCCCAGAACAATAATGAGCACATAGTAAACAGAAATTTGCCGTAAGCCAAAAGAGAATGCAGAGGCACCGAATCTACACACTGAAACGCACGATACACACAGATGCATACACGAGCACAACCACGCCCTCACGCACACACACACACACACAAAGGCAGAGAAAATAATGGCAAAGTGTCTTCCCCAGGCCTCTGTAACAACATATGTTTTCAGGTAATTAAAAGAAGATCCCGAGCGGTTATCATGTCATATTGAAATACAACGCGCCGAGCAAATTACCATTCTGCGGTTATTTATACAAAGCTGGGTGCACGAGGTCACGCTGCTTTGGTGAACTGAGAGGATAGACGAGAAGTGTTCGTGGCTGCAGCCCTGCTGCGGTTTCCACTTTTCATTAGAATGCTAAGGTGAAGGCGCTACGTAATGTGGGATATATCGCATGTAATATATATGTGTGTGTTTGTTTTATTTAGCTGATGTGTAATTCAAGTACACAAGTTAAACCATCCAGTGAGCACAAAATTAATTTGCGAGCAGAGATTTTTAGCAGCAAAAAACATTTTGTTATGCTTTCTGTAATTAGATCAAAGGCAGAGTTAACACTTCCTTTGCTTACTTAAATAAGTCTCACCGTGAGCAGAGTGTGAATTGTTTAAAACCTGGAAGTAAAGCACCGCTCTCTAGTCTGCTCCAGTAACTTCCATTTAACGTGAACTGTGAAAAGCATGCGACTCCATCAGCTTGTTTGTACGTCTCACATTATCGGGTGTCTGGAATCTCTAAAAACAGCTGGAGGAGACGGAAAGAGCAGATTTCAAACTGAGAAGCGACCACATCAGGAACTTTCACTTCAAGCTTGGTCGGCTCTTGTGAATCTGTTCTTGCAAACGTGTCTTTCTTTCTTTGATTACTCCCTGATACGCCTTGCACTCTTCAGCGTGTCCATTAATATAATGACAGTTTTAGAGAATACTTTTTTATTCAAAGGTTTGCTGTAATTTCTTTATTTGTACTGATCATAGATTGTACACAAATATGGACGACATTACAGCTCCCTAAAAGTGAAGCCAAAACATTTCTATCGCCCCCTGCTGACTGGCTGCAGTGTAGGTCATAAAGCCCGCCTCCTCCATGTTAACAGATGGGACATGAGTCAAACTATAAAATCAAAATACATGCCGGATAAATGTTTCTCAAACATGGTTTCTGTCATTATGGTTCTTATCATGATGATTTACGTCCAAGTGTTTATTTTTCTGACAAGTTTATTTTTAATGTGTTATTTGATGCTGTCAAAAGGATGATTGACAGCTCTGTTGACAAATTCGGCTCCTGCTGCCGATCTGTTCTCGATTAGCGGAGTAGAGGAGGAACGGTGAGAGGAAACTTAACTAAAACAATCACTACAGTCATTGAAGTTTACATATCTGTGAACGTCTGCTTCAGACCAACACAAGAAGCTGTTCTGTTGTTAAACACGCTGACGTGCGGGATCTTTGCTGTTTTTTCCCCCAGTAATTTAAGTGTGTCTTGGTTAGCAGGAGTGGCTACGGCTGCCTCAGGGGCTTCAATTTTGTACAATGAGAGTACATTGAGACACAGTTTAGAAAAGCAGGACTTACTTACAAATTAACAAAGCAATCTTGTGCAATGGGGCTGCACGGAGGTGCAGTGGTTAGCGCTGTTGCCTCACAGCTTGAAGGTCACTGGTTCAAAGCCCGGTTTGGGCATCCTGGGCCGACGTTCTGGCTTCCTCCCACAGTCCAAAGACATGCTCGTTAGGTTAATTGGTGACTCTAAATTGCCAATAGGTGTGGGTGTGAGTGCGAAAGGTCGTCTGTCTCTATGTGTCAGCTCTGTGATTTACTGGCGACCAGTCCAGGATGTACCCCGCCCTTCGCACAATGAGTTAATTTTCACCACGACAATTGTGTCAGAGAACCGTCTACTCCAGTAGAGATAGAGCAACATTAGCATTCATTAAAGGGCCTGTCTGCTTAACAGTTTCTCTTTTAGCCCTGTTTTGGGCTCCACCATCTCCTGATGGGGAATGTCTGGCTGCTTAGCTGGAAAATGTTTCAATATGAAAAACCAACTATACTTTGTCTGTCAGCCTTTTCGTGCTGAACAAGTTGGGTAAAGTTAGTTCACTAGAGCTTTTCTTGAAAGCAGCTGCCTGCTGCTGCTGCAAAACATACTGTTAAAAGGACTGGACCAATGAAAGTTACATTTTGGGCAGTAAAACCAAAGCTATGAACTAAAAGGCACCAAAAACCCTATATGCTGTATGAGTGTTAATGTCAAACCAAAAATAGTACAGTTGTGGGAAGTAAGACCAAAACAGTGAGCTGAAAGACACTAAAAAGTTTCTGTGCTTTGACGGTTTAAAGAATAAAAAATAGTACAGTTGAACAACGATGAAACTATGTTTTGTTTTGAAGTTAAAACAGTCCAGTCGTGTGAAGTTAAACCAAAGCGTTGAGCTGAAAGACACTGAAAAAGCTATATGCTCTGAGTGTCTTTGACTTAATGACATTATACCGTACATTAAAGCATTGTTGATCGTATTGAATGGTGGAGCTTTAAAGGGAACTGAAATCACCTGGGGAAGTCGTATAATTTAACTGCCTACTCTATGGTGATATAAGGACCGTGCATAAGTGGACTCTAGCTAATCTTGATTCGAACATATTTCCAGGCAGCCTGGAGCTGGGGAAATATTTAAAGGCTGTCTCTGTTGTACCGAAAGTGAAATTCTCCATATTTGGAGACGGGGAAAGAAGCAGTATCCCTCTTTAGCTGTATTTGAATATGAGCTGTCATCAAATAAAAAACAACCCCCACACAACTGCTTCCTAAAATAAATTATGTACACTCCCCTTGGCTTCAGCTGCAGTGCTCTGCTGCCCAGAGTCTATACATGCCAGTCAGAGCTAAGGATTAGCTGGTGAGTCAAGAAGAGTCCTGCTGTGTTAAAAACCTAAAAACCAACAAGGTGCTGGCTGCCACACTGATGCAGGGGAACTAATCCCTCCATCTACTGTGTCAATCCTCCTCTTTACCTTGAAAGCAGTCCCTAGATAGTATTTTTAGGATACGTACCTGAGTTTACTGTCCTACTGTGTGTGTGAGGAGGCTTCCTCCCCATCTGACAGACAGGTGGATCTGCTTTGAAGCAGCTCCGTCTCTCTCACTGATGTGGAGGCCGGAGAATAAGCCTCCCCCTCAAGACCCCATTAAAGCAAAAACCCGGGGTCCGCAGGTTTGATATTCATTGCCCGGGCAACCTCTGCCATCAACACATTTTGTGCCACGTGAGAATGATCACAGCTTATTAAAGTGGAAATAATGACTGCTCTACCTCCGGCATGAAATATTTAACAAGGACAAAGGAGATGGCTCAAAGGTGATTCATATCGATGTTGAAAGGAGAGAACGCGGACAATACATTCTGCGCAGGAAGTGAAGATGAACCCTGGTTAACCTGAGCTCAGAAAAAGACTGTCTGAAATTGAAATTTGTATCTTAATGGAGGCAGAAATAGAAGATTTGTAGCAGAGGGTTTGCTGAATTAATGTTTATTAGCGTTAACAAAGATGTTGGAATAACAGCAAACGGCTCCTTGCAGGGTACATCTCCCTCCGCTCACCTTACTGCATTTACAGTACACACAAAGCAGACCTATATATTCAGGTTTCACATATACTCATTTTTAACCATCATTTCACTGCAATCATTTTTCGCATTCCTGTCCCAGAACTTCCCATCTCTGGATGTGAAATTATTGATGTATTTTCCCTCCTAGCTTGGGTAAATTAGCTTTTCTAGCCCCTTGAGAAAATCCAGTGGCAAGGAGCGGAGTGAAAATGTTCTCCATCAAGTGTGATTGAATTGGATTTTACAAGATGAATTGCCAGGACAAGAGTTTATCCCAATTACACTGCCAAGAGGTTTCAGTCCTGCCGCTGCAGCCGCACTTGGTCAACAGCAATTAGGGTCAGCTTTGAGTTATCAGGATCCGTCATTGTGAGAAGATGTTTACAATGCGAGCGGAGAGTAGATAAATGCAACAGGCCAATGTTTGCGGCGGCAAAAAGCGGTTTGTGGCTCGGACCAAGAAATTACAGATCTGACAGCCAAAACATGAGCAGAGCAAAACACAGCTGTCTCTTCTATAACCCACACATCTTTTCATCTCGCAGAACACAATGCAGACTGCAGGCACTGCCTTCGGCTCTTTGTGTGGCTGTCCATTTCCCTTACTCGTGTATTTTTTTTCCTTTGATGTAACCTGTATGATTTGCTGATGTGGAGACTCAGAGTGTCTTTTATCTGACACTCATCAAGACCACACTTACCACAGTCAGGGACTATGAGGCGGATGACTGGAAGAGAAGGAGATGATGTTTAGACGTACCTTCCCAAGGCTGGGGCTCCACAGATACCTCAGGCTGAACACGCAGAGACCCAGAACCACGAAGACCAGCGCCAGAACCAGAGCCACGCGCTGGTAGGTGTGGAACCTGGCCTTCTTCTCTTTTCCCGCCTCAACCTGACAAACAGTTAAGGTTCAAGAGTTGATAAATGAATAGATTGACATTTTGAGATATACATTTTTTCCCTTTTTGGACAAGAGTTGGATGAGAATATCAATACAAACAATTTCATATCTGCTAGCTTAGCATACAGACAGGAAACAGCTAGCGTGGCTCTGTACAAAGGAAACTAAATCCACTGGAAGCACCGAAAGTTCACTAATTAATATGTTACACAGCCTTTGTTAACCATGTGTCTTTTAATCTTACATAACCCCCATAAAACCCCATATTGGTGTTTTTACTTTCTTTCAAAAGTAGACCTAACAAGCTAATCAATGATCAGTGAGACAGGCTAGCTGTTATCGCCCGTTTCCAGTTCTAATATTAAGCTAAGCTAACTTGCTTCTGGCTTCGGCTCCAAAACTACTGATTCTGGAGAGGTTTTCTGTCATGGCAGAAGGATCAAAATACTACAGTACCCATGAGGCTATGTGGATGTTAATGTGGGAGGCAAAGCAAGTCTAAGGCGTGAATCAGAGCGCTAGTGGGTTTGAAACAGTTTCTTTTAAAATTGGGCTGTCAGCGAATACTCTAAATTCGGATATGTAACCGAATTGTCATAAAAACTGAAAACGGTTGTCTGTCTGTGACGACTTTCACAGAAAAAATCACAAGCGGCGCCCAGTTAGTGACGTGTTTTCCATCAGCCAGCAGTGGTTGGTCTGCCAGAGAGGGCAGGCGGAGCTAAGCGGCTGCTTTTCCAGTCTCTGCAAGTGTTGCGAGTAAACAGTAATCTACTATGGCTGAACAAACAAAGAAAAGATCGATGACTACAGATACAACTTCAAAAATAAGTTGAAATCCAAAGAAAAAGAGACAAATTCGACGCTCAGATGAAGGAAAACAGTCTAAAAAGGAAAGCGACCGTCAGCGAGGAAAATCAAGAGTTACAACCGGAGCCAACCGTGGACGTCACACATGCAACACTGTCTGGATATCTGGGAAGTGTGCTCCTGCAGTTACCGTTTATCGCCACAGGTGCCGCCAAAGAGAACCCTTGGAGAAGCTATTCGAGATTACAACTTTAATTAATGATGTCCACGTTAATGTTTATTTTACCTCTTTTAGTTTCCTTTTACATCTGTATTGCATTTCACTCAGACAGATGCCACTGTGCGGATGTATTCACCTGTGTGCCCACTTGATGACAGAAATAAAACCATCCCCACGCCGAACACAGAGAAGAGCAGACTGCCACAGAAAGGTTACATTTATTAAACTTTTCCTCACTCTGCCTGCTGTCGTCAATTCCCCGAGCTTAGGGCCACAAATTAATAAAGACAGGCTTTTGTTCCAGCACAGCTCCAGCGGGGAGAAAATGAAAGCTTCTCATTCACACCGGACTACTTGTGAAGGTCTCGGAGGACAACAGAAAAGCAGATATGTCGGGAAAAAAACTCAACCAACTTCAATTAGGAAAATTGGTGTTGCTTATCTTCGTGTCTTTTTAAAATGATGATAAAGCAGCTTTGCTTTTTCTATTGTGGCTGAGGTTGTTACAGTAGTTAAGCTGCGGTAGATTGGACGGCACTTTAACATGCTGACTGCTTTAAATAACTTGTTGGAATAACATTAAAATTAAAGTTGCGTCTGACCTTTTGACTTTTCTTCTGTTTAAAATAATTACCCCAAATATCCCTGCATCATTTACTGCTTATAGGCTTTGTACTACTCCATAAATACAGTATGTAGGTGGGCTGATGTACAGGAGGAAGTATGGTTAAGCCATAAAGGCATACAGTTACACAGTGTCCTCTCTGAATATGGATTGGATTTCTGATTGGTAAATACATTAGCAGCACGACTTTGGGGGAGAACAGAGGACGCATTATTCAAGATGAGCCCCTAAAAACTTAAACCAAACCTTTGCCAGTAATGAATTCAACATTTTAACCATCCTTTATTGGACATATGCCTCAGAAACGTGCGGCACATCAAAGTGTTATATGTACATTCCTAAGGCGCGATGAACAGAGCCAGAAATTCCTCATATTGTGAATTTCTCCGAGTGATGGAAAAAAGAAAAATAATAAAACGGTGGCTGAAATCCTCGGCTCTCCTGTGGCAGGTTGCATAAGCAGTGGAAACTTTACTAGAGGACAAACCTCTCTCCGCCTGTGCTTTGAATATCGAATACTCAGAGGGAAGGAGGTGGGATTGAGAGACAGACAGACAGAAATAAAGGCAGGGATGGAGACAGGGTGAGCAGTCTGAGTGCACAGCAGCCGCCAACTAGTGTTTAAAGGTTTAGGAGTTCAGAATCAGCCAGGCGATTCCTCTTGAGCTTTGTGAGGAAGAGCGCCCGGAGCTCCCTGCTGTTACAATGCAAAGAAGGAGCTCTCTTCTTTGAGAAAACAACAGGAGGAAAAAAAACAAAAAAAACCACACACACAAGTAGCCGAGAAAACCAACAAGCAGAAGCATGGGTTTATCACGCAGGGGCATGCGCGTATAAAGCATGTGGAGTCTGTGAAAAATGCTTTTAAATAAGGAGCCACTTGTGGTTTCTTAATCATAATCATTATTCATCCATCGCTTACAGAGTATTTATGATACGTCTCTGCTGGAAGCGTTGCCCTTTCTTTGATGGACATTAAAAGAGCTTACTTTTCATATACACATAGAAGATAATAACACAGTGCTGTGGAGCTACTTACACCTATTGCTCTGTTGTAAGTTCTGCTACAATTGAACTATGAGAGGAGGAAGAAGAAGGATTTCAGGGCCAAAAATCCCCCCCCTCCTCTGCAATAATAAAGTCTCAAATAAAGACAATTCTTGGTGTATTTGAATGCTGCTTGCAAGCGAGCAGGGACGATATTCTGGATACAAAGCAAACACAATGGTTCATGTGAGACTGAACATAAGAATGGAAGGAAAGAAAGAAAGCTGAGGTGAAAAGCCTGAAGGAATTAGTTGGGAAAATTACTATTCTGAGAAAATCACTCAGTAAGAGATCAAGCAGCACTCTCTTTTTATTTCAGACTTCTGAGGTTTTTTTTTACTTAAAGCTTACACTCAAATATCACAGGAATCCCTGCTGCTGCACTTAATATACTGAGCTGTACAAGTTAAGGTCACTTTGATATTATAACTAACTCCATTTAGTGATTTTAAACTCTGCACAGTATGTATGGAATGGAATATATATTTTTTTGCAAGTGCAATAATAAATAAAATAAACTGGACTCACATCTTTCCACAGAATCTGTTGACTGCTGGATTGACTTCCAGCCTCCATGATGCAAGCCTGCAGGAGGATTCTTTCCGCTCGTCCAAGCTGGGGAAAACACTGACGCTCTGCAAGGCAAGGAGCCCCAGCTTCATTCCTCTGCTGTAATTTGGGAGTGTGCTAAAGGGGAGGGAAGTTTCAGATGGAGTGGAATTACTGAAACATTTGTGATACTCATTAAATGCAAGGCAGATGTCCCTCCTGCCCGCCCGCCTGCTCCCGTTTCAAAGGTGGAAAACCACGAATGGAATCAGACTGGAAGACAAACACTCTGTTGAATATATTACATACTATACTTGGATGAGAAATGCTGCAGTGATTCACCTTCAAAGGATTTCTGCTTGGAGGACAAAGTTTGCAGGTGAAGAAATGTAATTGTGCCGAGATAGTGACGATGCTGATCTTTTCAGCTCCTATTTTCTGAAGTACCAAAAAGAACCCGTTGTCTGCTTTTGTTCCCCAGTCAGTCAGTCTGCACACTCCACTACAAACAGGTAAAAAGAGCTGAGGTGTCTGAAAAGCATAACAATAATAAGATTCCACTTAAAAAAATGAATAGAATTGGCACTTGTGCACGTATAGAAGCGAAAGAGAGATGAAGCAAAGACTGTAATCTGAGGACAGAAGTTTAAAGATCGCCTCCAGACAGGATTTAAGACTCATAAAAAAAATACTCTGCTTGAAATAATAATAAAAAGTTCAATTAAGTTATTAAATAATCTTAAAATTTCATCTGTTTCCTCTCTCTTATTGAAAAGTACAAATTTGACTCAGATATTATTCGTTTAAAAGTTTTACTGCTGAAAGTCTCCCACGTTAATAATAAAGTTTCCACGTGTGAGCTGCAGTTTGGACCTTTAGCGGTTTCCAAACCCGTCGTGATCATGCTCGTGCATTCACATATTGGACAGAGATTTGAGAAAAGAGATGAATGTAAAAAGCAGCCGTGCCGTGCCAAGCTGCGCACAAACATCATCCTGCACAGCGAAGGTCAAACGTACAAGTGAAGCAGCAATAAAGAAAACACATTTTGGAGAGTGGAGGGACTTGAGGTCATCTGTGGAGCCGCAGCCCATCACAAACTAAAACTGTATCATAAAGCATTCGGGTCTTCAATAAAAACTACTTCAAAAGGGAAAGTAGAAACCAAGCAGCAACCCGCAGAGCTGGAAAATAAAGCCAACATACAAGCTCCAAAAATTGTGTCGTACCCTAAAAGGCCACTAGGGGCTGCTTCCAGGAGTGAGTCAATCTCTATTTGATCCTGTGTACAAATGCCAGATTTTACAGCAGGAACTAACATGTTTACATGGGTGAAAAAAATTTCAAGTAATGAAATTCTATTCGAAGGTTGATGACTGATGACTTCAGAGCAGGTGGATAAATATCTCTTTTCATTCAGTGAAAACAGGTGGCAGGTGAAAAACACGTTAGCTGAAGGCTGAAGTGCACCACCACTGCATGTTCTTAATATGACTGAAAGCAGTCATGTCTTTATTTCCAGGTGAGTTTTGATTTATCTGTGCAATCTATATCAAGCCAAAAACAGATGCACAACAGTACTTTAACAGTATTTAGTAAAATACAACATAAACTATGTGTAGTATGGTATGCTGTGCTTAAAGTGCGTTTAGAAACAGCAGGGGTCGAATGTATAAACACAAGAAGAGTTTTTACGCCACTTTCCACGCAGTACTATTAAAGCTGCTGTGAGGAAGGTCCGGTTGATTTTGGCGCCCCCTGTGGACAAAGCCATACCTCTTACCTCTTTGCTGATATTGTTCTGTACATGTGTAAGAAGTGTTATTCATCCTCCTTTCTTTTAACATTCAAACGTGTCACTCGCTGTGAATGTTTGCTGTGGAAAATCTAGAAAAAAAGGCTGATTTGACCCCTGCAGTGGTTACAGGCATTAAAAACAACTATAAAGATATAATCAATCTTGTCGCTGGTGGTCTTGTTTGCTTTTGTGGCTCATATAGAGGCATCTGTATTAATTTCAGTCCATTTCATAACCAGCTAAAAACTCCTTACAGCAGCTTTAAGTATATAAATCCGATGCCAGTTAAAATGTATGTACCGATACACAACGTTACACCGTTACTTTTCATCGTTATTTTATGACAACACTTTTTATTTTACAAGTTTAAAGTTAGTTTGACCCCGGCTAAATGTTTGGCACTATGCATTATAATAATTATGATGATTACACCGTTTCTGTTTGACACAATTTAAAAACATACCTGTGTACTGCCAATATACTCACTGTTTTAATTGTAATGCCAAAGCAGCTTCCAAACAGTGTTTAGTCTTTGTTCCCAGTTGTTAAAGTATCGCCTCTTCTTACCAAACTGCTTCTTGAATGCTGCCCCTATTTGAGGTGTCGGAAGCAGGGGAGGATCCAGAGGAGTATCCTGAAATCTGATCGGCCACCCCAAAATCTTAAACTAAGATTGGCTATTTGCCTTGTCAGAGGCGGGACTTGTGTTAAAATCAATGTGTTGCAACAGGCTGCTAGTAGCTTTCTTTCCATTTCAATGTGGCACATTTCCTTCAGTATTTTAAATTGTTACTCCGACCACAAATCTTCTGTGTGAGTCCTTAAAGAATTAAGCTTAGAAGGAAGGGTTAATTAAATGCTATTCATTCGTGTGTGTGTGTGTGTGTGTGTGTGGACACGTTCTTCATGCCACCCCTGCATAAGTCAGTGCCCCAGTTGGGCCACCCTACTCAAAAAAGTCTGAACCCGGCCCTGGTCCGATCAATTTATAGTAAATTGTGGGCATGCAAATGCATGACGCGAACAAATGGGTTCGGCACAGTGGCTACATCCTCTTTTTAACACCGTCTGCAGAAAAATAACTAGTTGATGATTAAAAACTTAAATGTTCATACATGTTTTTCTTTATGTTTAGCAAGCTTAGACTTCAGTGATGAGGCTCTCTTTTTATCTTTTGTTGATTCAATTAGTACTAAAGCTTCTTAGAAGGAAGGGGTTAAATAACGCTTGAAGCTCCTCATACATTTACCTACAGCCTTATAAAACCATCCTACTGCACCCAGTTGTTTCTCTCATCAATAATAATATATAGTTTTTGTAGCAGTGACTCAGGAAAGGTGTGATCACACCTGCTGTTACTTTACTTTGGTCAGAGCCGTGTTGGAGAAGATATTTAACCTTGGTACATTCTTGTTTGGTTTGTTGGGTTCATTTTATTTAGTTTTAAATGAACTGTAATAAATTGCAATAACAGCTTTTGTGTTTATGTAACCTGCTATTCTGCAAATCAAGGTTTGTTTCCATCTTCTCTACAATTACTAAACAGCGCAGTATAATAGACTACAGTGCACTCTGTGCTATGATTCATCTGCACTGGAAGTAAGTGAAGTGAGACAGCAAAGAATGGGAGAGAGAGATGATAACATGACATTTGATGGAAGTCACGGGCAGGATTCAGACCCAGGATGTAGTGCTGGCCGGGTACATCATGATGCACTGCAGTAAACGTGAAAAAACAGGAGGAACAAAAGGACGCACCAGTCAAAGTTGGATGTATCTGACCATACGACTAAACAAGAGTGTCATTAAATGGACAAATCTGCCGAACCCAGGATTTTGTTTAATGCCACTGTTTGTGATGTTCTGTTATGCCAGGCTTTTCTACAACAACCTAACACAATGTAACATGTAGTTTGTAGAAATTTTAATGCGGAAAAGTTAGATATAATATATTTAAGTATGAGATATTTTTTTAAGCATTCAGATAAACTGCAACAGGAAATGAGACTGGATCAGCTCATTTAGTATAGTATAGTCTTTTTGCCATTTCATTATCGTTCTATTATCTGCAGGTTTGTCGGTAGTGGTACGTTAGTGTTGTACGTTAGTCTAGTTAGTAGTGCAAAAGAGAGCGCACCACACGCACATTTACATAATTAAAAAACTAATGGATGGTTCTTATATTGGGCTGCACATGAGCTGATTCAGAGTTAACTCACAAAGAAAGAAAGAGGTCAGTTGTTGATTGGCACCTCTGGACTCTCAGAAACATCCTCCTTCTTCACTGTCTCTGTGTGGACAGATACTTTAGTAATTACTCATTATGTACTCGGACTGAACGATTTAGAGAAAATATCTAATTATTTTGACTCACATTGCGATTTTGATATGATTTGTGATATAAAAGGGAAAGATAATTTTTACATCTTTATTCTTATTTTCATTGGTTTTTGTGGGGATCTGTACCAAACGAAGATATCTGATACTTTTTTTTTTTGGCTTTTTGCCTTTATTCATAGGATAGCTGAAGAGAGACAGGAAATGTGGGGAGCAGAGAGTGGGGGATGACATGCACCAAATGGATCGGCAGACCGGGAGTCGAACCTGCGATCAGTGTGACAAGGACTGTAGCCTCTATACATGTGGCGCCTGCTCTACCAACCGAGCCTAACCAGCGCCCCGATATCTGATACTTAAGTCTGTGTATGATGTGTAGACCAGAACATCTCTGCAACACGATATATACTGTACAATACCTTACTATACTAACGCCATACTATGTTATATTCAATGTTAAATTGCTGTACAATTATAGCATATTTCATACTTTTACTTTATCTTTTAAAGAGTTTCATTACACACTACTGTATATTGTATTTCTATAATTCTGACTGCTGCTTGATCACATAAATCTGTGCACTCTTACTTCCTAGTTTCTGTCTTTAACTGCATCATTTTTTCTCTTCTTCTATTCTTTACAGTTTTATATAATTATTATTCCCTTTTTATCTGTTCTTATGTCCGTCCTTGTGCTTCTGTCACAGCTGAAAATAACATAATCAGGCTTGTCAAGTTTGTTCACAATTATCTTGTATAAGTTATTAGTTAGTGTAAACATTATCAAAGTTACTCATACTGCTCATTAGTCATCCTTCAATTATAGTTTATTTTCCCCCTGATCCCTGGAACGTAGTCTGTCCTATTGTTAGGTCTTTCCCATTGTGTTGTATTTATTATCAGATCATACCTGACATACTGAACTGCATACCTGACACATTCTCTGCAGCACGCCACCTGTTTACGTGTGAAAAAACCCCCACACACAATGCACGTTTAATTTGATCTGAACGTAACTTGTGACAGCGAGTGAAGGGTACAATATCGAAGCCCACCTGCGTTCACCCTGTTTATACAAACCACCTGTCGGCCTGTTTTTCATACACCTGAGATGCCACACAAAGCAAAAAGCTAGAAACCAGTGCGATGAAATGTTCTGAAGTGATTCCAGTTTATTAGAAACGCAATTTCACCACCTCAAAGTTCCACTTCACACTCGATTTGCGGCGGCGGAAAAAACGACGGCTCGGTCAATACCATCTGAGGTGGAACATTCCGGGGAAAAATTGGTCAACCTGCGAGCCTTTAGTGTGGCGGGGCAACATTTGAGCACATATTAAGTCTGTCAGATCTGATAGCTGTGGTGTGGGGCCCCGTCAGCTCTTTCCCCATTGATATAAATCTTCACAATTACTGTGACATTCTGCTTTTGGTAAATCAAGTGGCGGCTCTTTCAGGAATAGTGTCGTGTCAGCAGCAGGGTTGAGCATCCTGGGACCCTTATTCCCCTGATAGCATTCAGCGGCAAACTGGGGCTTTGACACGCGCAGAATAGAATAAACACCAATTTAGTCTGGAGTGCATACTAGATACTCGCAGATTAGAGCAGAGGTTGATGGGAGCAAAGCAGGAAGAATCGCAGAATAAACATTGACTCTCTCCTCTTCATGCTTCAGGCCCGACAGCTTTGACAGGAATTTTGTGTCACTTTTGCAAACACAGATTGAGCGCTGTGACCGACAGCAAGGCCCATTACATACCCAACAAACCAAGTGGGATCCAGTGAGGTTTTTTATATATATATAAATAAATGGACCATTTCCCATCAGACAACAGTAGTTCTGCTCAAAATGACTCGTAGTACTTCAGGCAGGCGCTGCCTCCACAAACTTGCAGAGTATATTTTGCTCTATTTTGCAGTGGCCATCTGGAAAAAAGCTGTTCCCTGTTTGCTTTTTTTTAACTCTTAAGCCAGCCTCTAAAGCCTTGTCGAGCTTCTGTCACTCACAGTAAAAGCTGCGGCGGAAACCCACACGTTTCCCACGTGCTCGACCGCATTCATTAACAGTCCCTTCCCACATGAAGGGAGACGGTCGGCACTAAAAAGAGCGAAATAGATGCAGAAAGAATATGTATAAGAGAGAGAGAAACACAGAAAAACAGAGCAGGACTGTGAATTGTTTCTCTCTCTCTCTCTCACAGACACGCAGAAAACTCCTCTGTGGATTGAATCACACTTTTGAGTGCAGAAAAAGGGTCCACACAGGTCAAATGTGACACACATTCCTGTGTGATTTGATTATACGCCTCCTGCCTCGACACAGCTACACCACCTCACTCTTTCATTACCGAGGGAGGAGAGTCGGGGCAGAATGGGCTCATCATGAAGAGCCAGTCAGGCATCCTGACTCGGTCTAGACCAAAGATCTGAAAGCCTCCATCCGTCATCTTTCAGGATCCTGCTCATGCTCCAGTGAAGGCAGGAAGGAAGCGTACCTCTGCACAGGAAGTTTACACAGCGCTCTGTTTCCCAGGAGTCGTCCTTCTCTTCAGCAGAGAGTACTGAAGGCCTGACACGGTGTGTGCTGAAATACTGCTGCAAATTCCTGAGTGCAAAATACACAGAGAGGTAAGTTAAAACATTCACAGGTGAGTTTCTGATGCAGCTCTTAATGCTTGTTAAATATGTCCGTTCACACATTCAGACCATTATTGTTAATTGGTGAATTTGAGGCCGTCAGACACATCACAGGAAATGTCTCCAGCAGTCTTACCTTCATCATGTTAGAGGGTTTTTTTCATGGTAACCTTTTATACAGTAAATTGATCAGTGATTCGACTCATACGTCACATTCAAAACAGCACATTTACTGCCATAAAGACACTTTTCCTATGTTTTTCTTATTAAGCAAATACTTTTTAAAATACTTTTAAATACTAGCATTTACTGTCTAGTGGTGGGACAAAATATCGATACAGCAATATATCGTCGCCCTGACTCGTGCAAGACAAGAATTTCTAGGCTGGAGCCAAATATCGATACTTCAGATTTCCCTCTGATTTTGACTCATCGCGTCACTACTTCATGACTCCTCACGGTGGAGCTCATGACATGAATGAGGGTAATGAGAACAGAAATTAATTGGCTAAAGAAGTTAGTCTTGCAATATATATATTATCGCAGAATCGCTGTATTGTGATTTTATCGTTATCGTGGGCCGTGTGTCGCGTATGGAATCGAATCGTATCGCATTGCATCATACCCTGCAACTCCCACCCCTAATACATGTCTGTCTGTCTTTTCATCTGTCACTCCCTCTATCCCACTTTCTCCTCACCTTGGAAACCTATCGACTATCATCTGATGAGTTGAGATATGACGTTTGCTGCCGACACGCACTGCCTGCTCGGGCGTACATAATCACAGGTTAGAGCCTTCATACTACTTACTATTTTTATCGTGGGCTGCGCACAATTTTCTTTAGACTGTAAAAATTAGATGTGAAAAGTTATATGGAAAATAAAAATACAGTATGTTTATGCTTGCAGTGCTTTTCAAATTAAAAGCACAATCCGGCATTTCTGTGTAGAGAGTCCCATTGTTTTTAGACAATGCTTTTATTTTGATGATTTTCCAGGTCAGTTGTTTGGTAGATTAAGTCACTTGAAGTCTCACGTAGGCCCTGCGTACATTATGTTAATAACAGAAATAAGAACTCTGGACAAATGATTGTTCACCAATGAGTCAGGTTCTGTTCGAGGTTTCTGCCTGTAAACGTTTTTCTTGCCACTGTTGCCAAGAACTTGCTCATGGTGGATTCATATTGGGTTTCTCTGTATATAATATAACAAGGAGTACGGCCTAAAAAGTGTCATGGTATAACTTTCCCGGTGATTTGGTGCTAAATAAATAAAAGCTGATTGATACACTCTTATATTAACACATCAGCGGGTAAGAAGGTTAAAGTCCATTTTCCAATACAAAGCAGCAAAACTCTCTCAACTTCATTCTTCTTCAACATATTGAAACTGTTATACCTCTAAATATTAATGTATCACACTAATTATTTGAAAATCAATCTACTGTGGATATAAATAAATCTATCTTTAATCATCATCTTCTCTGAGAAACAAATTCAATAAGACCACTGTACAGAAACATGATAAACCTCGTTTAACCTCTCTTGGGCTGCAAAATTAATCACGCCTCTTAAACTTGCACTCGCCTCTGCTGGGGCAGTCGTAACAAGCTTCAAACACAACACTGACATATTATCACATTTTAAGTTGATATGGAAAACTGCCTGCTGGAAATTAAACTGGAATGAGATGAAAGATGCAACAAAACTCCTGAGAGCTGGGGGGAACTGAAGACCTGGATCATAATTCATCAGTAGGAGCATCATGCAATCCAAGGCTTATATAATAATGTGGATTTTAACCACTTCCTCTCTCGTGTGAACCTTGTGTTGAGGTTATATTATTTTAAAAAGTGATGATTTCTGGTGCGTGTCAGTTTAAAGTCACTCATGCATTTGTTCCTATAACTGTTAAAGGTGATGGCTATGAACAGGAGAGTGAGAGATACCTGTGCACCATCTCTAAGCAGTTCCCTTGACACACTGAGGAAGTAGATGAATAGAAATGTGGATTATGACGCTTCGAGTCTTCCGCAAGTTCATACATTCATTCCCCAAATCTCACCTTGAGAGTAAAGCTACTTGCGGGGGGATTTTCTCAATTTCTTGCTTGATGGGACAGGTGTATTTACTTACATAATTGTATTCCTCATCCAATTTATAATGCGATTAAATATTAATACAATTCTGGGTTTGAGAAAGAGAGAGGAAGATCTAGGGAAAAAATATCTAGACAGCAATATTGTGAAATTGTTCGTCTTGCTTTGCAACTTTTACAATCACCCGTAAATGGAGCAGAAGCAGCGAAAGAGAAAATATTCTGCGTCTCAGGATGCATTGAAAACAGAATTATAACAAATAAAGCGCTCTGAGAGAAGATAAAAATAGAGGCAGGTATTTATTTTTACTGTGATGATCTTGACTCATCTCGGCTGAGCTTTGTTTAGTTAGCAGCAGAGCTCTCTGGGGGAACATCGAGCCGTGTAGTCAAAGTGGAACTCTCCAGAATGAGCTTTGAGCTTCCAGTCCCCGATATCCCAGCGTGTCAGACAATAGAGCCAAACGCAAGTCACAGCCAAATGGTAATTACCTCTGCAGCCTGCAGAAGCAGACCAATTGACTCCTGGAGATGAATGACAACAGGTAAAGGGCAGTGATTAGCCGCAGGCCTCCCAAGCTTTGTTTGGCGCACAGGGAGAAGAAATTCTCTATATAGGGCAGAAGATATGCTTCACTTATTACGCTCTGATTATTCTGAGGAATTATTATGGGAACACATTCTGCTCAGTGCTGGAAACTTTGCTCGTCATTGTTGGCTGTCTAGTACATCCAGATATCACATGGTTTGTTACAGGTGTAGCATCATGACCGAGTACACCAAATATTGTTGATTGAGGATACCTATAGCTGATTAGTATTATGACCCTGAACTGTGGAGTCACAGCTGCAGGAGCCGGGGACAGAACCGCCAACCTTTCCATCGAAAGGCGACGGACTCTCCCACTGAGTCACAGCCGCCTGTATGTCTTTTATATGTGCTGCATGTTTGTATGAAAGGTAGTATATAAATAAAGTACAGTTAAATGGCAAATGGACTGTACTTAAGTAGTGCTTTTCTAGCGACCTCAAAGTGCTTTTACACTACACATCACATTCACCCTTTCACACTCACATTCACACACAGATGGCAGAGGCTTCAACGTAAAGTGCCCACCTGTCAATCAGTCATCACATTCACACACCAATGGCTGTGCCACCGGGAGCATTATGGGGTTCAGTGTCTTGCTCAAGGACACTTAGACATGTAGATTGAGGGAGCTTGGGAGGGAGCTGGGGATCGAACCACCAACCTTCCGACTGAAAGATGACCAACTCTACCACGACCACTGAGCCCCAGTTGAGTTGAGTGCAATCTCGGATCCCATCAGTCTGAAGAAGATATAGCCTCTGGGGACAATGGTGAACATGCCGGGCGTGCAGCCAGCAGTAAACGACGAGCGATAAACGACTTTGAGTCATGTGTGCTGCACTGTTACAGAAGATTCTTGTGATTGACTTTGATTAACGGGTCTTACCTTTGCCGAAATTTCAACATCATGATGCAGACGAGTACAAAGTCAAAATGAAGCTTTGTCAGGTCTGTCCTCAAGAGGAGAAGAAAACTGCTTTTAAACTGTTCGTTCGTTGAACACAGGTCAGACTGATCTGATGCATTTGCAGAAGTCAGGAAATCTGAACGCTGAACGGCTTTCGTGACAAATCTTCAAGGGAATCTATCTCAAGTTGAATTTGTGATTGTTAGCTGAACTTGCTGCAGATGTCTGTTTATAGAGATGAATAAGAAGCTAAATCGTTGTCAGATGACCGCTGATGAGATCCGCCTGCTTGCTCTCCACACGGAGAGCATACGCTGCATACGCTGCAGCCTGCTGACAGGCGATTGGTCAATATTACTCGGACTACAAGCTCAGTACAACGGAAAACCAGAACACCTTAAAATCCACGTCCCTGCCTGCAGATTCTGTAAATAAAGATTATAGCGGAGTGTAAAGACTTTGTTGTTGTTAGTACTTTAAGCAGCCATTCACACCTAATGATGGTTAGACAGCACTCGGTTTGTTAATATGCAAAAGAAAATGAACATTTTTTTCCACAGCAACATGATATTCCTCATTGATGCTAATACAATGGTCATCAGTACTTCAGGTAAAAAAAAAAGCAGCTTAAGGCGACAAAATCCTGATTAATTCTCACAGACAAAATAAACCATTTTTACACCTCTGTTTACTCAAACTGACCTTTAAAAATGTACTGTTGTAAAAACAAACACTCATTAACAACACATTGATACACTGGTGACAGACAGCAGCCTAATTACAAACACCTGGGTGATAAAAAATAGTCAAAAATGATTAACTGGCCTACAAATGATCAGCGCCCACGTAATGAAACACTACCTAAACTCATTATATTGATCATAATGTCATTAATAAATCAGAAGTTAATTGTTTGCACCTGATGCATTTGGAAACAATGGCGTAATTCATCTGAACAGTTATAAATTTGACCTCGTTAGCTTTACAAGTCAAACCCTTGTTTTGAAATTTCCGTCCTTTTCCTCCTCAAAGCCGTGTGAGACCGTTTCCTTGTCAGTCATTAAATATTAATAAAATTAATTACTATCAATAGGGGTGTAATGATTCATTCATTGCACGGATCCATTAAATATGAATCATGCTGATTCAACTGCATCCATCTGGTAGGGAAAAAAAAGAAACAGAATGAATCCCTTCAGCCACAATCAATATGAAATTATTCCAACTGAACTATTCATGACTCTTTTCTACAATGGTGAATATCTGTATGAAATGCATCACAGAAACCGTTTCAGTGGGTTCATATTTAATGCATGTGTGGACGCATGTTGGCCGTAATTGTTGCAGTATTGCCTTAAGAAATGTAGAAGCATTCATTTTACTCTTTGACCAAACACTGGAGGGGAAACTCTCCCACTACGGTCTACACAAGCTCGTTTGTCTTGCATTTCCTACAATGTGTTCCTCTGTAATTTTAAAGGGGAAAGGGGGGAGCACTCCGACCTCAAATTACAGCTTTATATCATTTACAGCTAATTATTTTAATTTCCTAGTCTGCTAAATGACTGTTTTTTTCACTGTTTTTCACTAGAAAGGTCTTATTGCTAATTGTTCACAGTTGGAAAAAAACAAGGCTGATAGCATGTGGGAGAGTAACAAATTGCCACAATTCCCCAGAGGGGATTAAAACCAGATAAGGATGTTACTGATAGAAGCAGTCTGACCAGAGGGAAGACTGTGTATTAAAGGAGTAAACAGTTTCTCATAGGTGCTGATCAAGCTTTGTCTTGTGTACACTCTCAGCATTAAAGTTAGAGTAGAAGAAGATTTAGACGCATGTTTTGTTCCCAAATGCAATCAAGGAATATAATGCTCTGAAAATACATCCTATGTGTCCGTCCAGTCATTTTCATTGGACTGTTTAGCTAACAGCCAACGTATCTATGTAACTACACGCCCACCTGCCAAAGATATCTTAAAATAGTTCTGGTCTAATAATGCCTGTGTAATTATTATAAAGGCAACTGTCTCAATTTGACAGCAGCCGCTTAGCTCCGCCTACCCTCTCTGGCAGACCAACCTCTGCCGGGTGATGGAAAACGTGTCACCAACTGGTCCACCGCTTGTGTCTATAATTCTGCAAATGCAAAGGCTTTCATCAGTGGGCCATAGGCTCAATCATTGTGTTACTTCATTCAGCGATAGATAGAGACTTAACAGACATTTATTTACAAGAAAATCTTCAAGATTATCACTTTAACTCTTCTTGTAGCTTTTAGATACGACAAAAACTTAACAGTAGTTGCTTATGTAACCTATGCTTTGTGTAAGGGGTGGGAATCGCAGGGTTATTCACAATATGATACGTAATATTCGGCCCACGATGACAATAACATTGCTATAAAGCGATTCTGCGATTATTGATATATTGCAAGACAATCATATAAGGATACGTCATGTTATATAAATCATGATAATTAATTTCCGTTCACGTTACCCATGTCATAAGCGCCACCGCAAGGAGTCATGAAGTACTGACGTGGTGAGTCAAAATCGCAGGGAAATCTGTTTAGAGCGCCGTATATTTGTAAATTAAAATATTGATAATTGTATTGCACGAGTCAAGACGCCGATATATTTCCGTATCGATATTTTGTCCCACCACTACTTTGAAGTCTCTGCCACAAACGTATCCGATGTGGCCAAGACCTGAACAAGCAGTGATTCTCTAGAAGAACATCTGTAGACTGTAGATGTGTTTGAGGTTCACACTTAGGGGTGGACATTAAAGTCAACTAGTGCAATTTGTTTTTTCCCACAATACAAAAGCACAAAAATATGTATGTATGTATTGTAAAAATGTAATACTTTCTGAATATTGGGGGGAACTTGTGCCCCAGCTCCCACCACTCTCATGGCGTAGTTTCCAGCTGCAGCAGGCCGCTGTTGTTGGGAGAAAAACCCTCAATGCACAACCTGCTAGTTGCTGTTAGCAACCAGCCAGTGAACATAGTGGAGCATCTTGCAGCTAGAGAGTCCAATAATTTCCTCAAAAGCTCCAAAAAATGAAAGGTAAATGGAAGAGTGAACATTGTACTTACACTACCAGTCAAAAGTTTGGACACACTTTCCCATCCACTTGTATGAGAAAATGTGTCCAAACTTTTGACTGGTAGTGTACGTCTGCCAGGTGGAAACACACATGGCTATCAAATTCATGATGATGTTTCTCCATAGCTGCTGGATGTGTAAAAGCTTTGATAACATGTCCGTGTTTTCCTTACGCCTTGTTTCCTCTGCCCCGAAGTGGGCAAAAAAATAAAATCGAACCATCATTGCAGCGTTAAAAAGAACCTGAGATGCTACTTTTCAGCTGATGCACTCGGTGCCGTCCTACTTTGCCGCTGCTGTAAAGTTGGAATAAACTGTTCTCAATATTACAAGAAGTTCCTTTTCAGTTTAATCACAGTCGTAAAGCAAACACGCAGCCGCCTAAGTCATCAACTTTAAAAGCCAAATAAAGTCATTGCATCATTTTGTATCCGTTTAAATTCTCACTCGTTATGAAGTGTGAGATTTGGTCTGAGAGATCTTCCTGAAGCAGAAACCAATGTGACACAGCTGGCACAATGTGTGAAAGTGAACACTGAGCCACTGAAGGGAACGGGGATTAAATGATGTGTGAAAACATCTTCTGCTGTGATATCACCATTACACCTGTTAGGCTGTGACAACAAGCACGAGCGATTCAAACGCCTAGTATTCAGGCAGTGCAGAAATAACTGGATAATGTGATTTTTCTGAGATTTAACACGATAAAGAGACAATGTAGGCAATCTGTCGCCAATCTGTTACCATTGTTTTTAAATTAAAGGCCCCGTTGTGAGGTAATACAGACAGAGCGAACATGAATGATCCTTCAATATGCCTTAATTGGATTATACCATGCAGACATCGCTACCTGTTATCTAAATCCCCTACAGAGGACACATCTGGATCTCAAGTGAGGAAAAACAACGCTAATAATCTCGTCAAAGTGTAAAGTACAGAACAACAAACTAATCTGAACATTACGAGTGAAGAATACGTGAGGTTGTGCAAATTTGCCTTTGAAGCATAGACTGTATAAAAAGATGGAAGACATGACAGCTCCCTAAAAGTGAAGCCAAAACATTTTAAGCGCCCCCTGCTGACTGGCTGCAGTATAGGTCATAAAGCCCGCCTCCTCCATGTTAACAGATGGGACATGAGTCAAACTATAAACATGGTTTCTGTCATTATAGTTAGTTCTTATCATGCTGATTTATGTCCACGTGTTTTTCTGAAAAGGTTATTTTTAATTAGTTATTTGATGCTGTAAAAATGATGATTGACAGCTCTGTTGACAAACACGGCTCCTGCAGCCGATCTGTTCCGCATTTAGCAGAGTGGAGGAGGATCCTTGAGAGGAAATGTAACTAGAACAATCACTACAGCCATTAAATATATATATATCTGCTTCAGACCAACACAAGAAGCTGTTCTGCTCTTAAATACACAGAGGTGCGGGATCTTTGCCGTGTTTGGTAAGTTAGATGTGTGTTATGGGTAGCGGAAGGGGCGGGACATGAACAACGCAGCCCCACCAGCCGATCTGTACTGCGCAGACTCTGGCTCCAAGTGTGCAGGTTGGCAGTGCCCCTTTTGTACAATGAGAGGAGCTGGAGATGTGTCGTCTATCTTCATACACAGTCATTGGTTTGAAGGTGTTCCATTGGGAAAAATCTTGTGGCTGTTACCCACCTATCTCCGGAGGAGGTGTCTGTCTTGTTCAGTAGGTGCATATCAAGTATGTTGGCTGAACTATATTTAAAGGAAGCAGACAGTTGACACAAAGCTCGGTTAATTTTTCAAAGCTGAATTTTCCCTTAAAGCGGCTGTAAAAACCTGCAGCACAGGCAACCCTTAATTCACGCTTGAAAGGAGAAGAAACTACTTGCAGGAAAACTACAGCTTTCAATTGGTGAAATAAAAAGGATGGATGTGATGTCTGAAGCGACAAGCCCTGTAAATGGCTGTATTTAGCAAGTAAAGTTAAAGTTGCGTCAGGTCTCTTGAGGTAAAGTGACGTAAGCGGGACAGAGCAGAAAAGTAAACAGCAGTGGCAGAGATGGATTAACAGTGTTGGTTCTGTTGATGAAGCTGTGTCTTCTGCTACTGCAGAATTCAAGGGTAAACAGAGGGGGGACAAACAACTACACTTAGAGCATACCTTATATGACCTTTTGTCTGATCTATCCTCTACCTCTGCTGGAGGAGAGCAAAACAACACATACACACACACATCCCAGAAGTCTATGTTATAGTCAATAAGTTTAGCAGACCAGCTAGATATTTTGCAGTGTTGAAAGAAATACTAGCAACATTACTTCGATTAAATTAACATTATGTTTACTTTTATGTTGACTTTTTAATTCTTACTTTTGTCCATTTAAAGTGTTTATTGCAAAAAAACTGAGAAATTTACACCCGTCACACTACCGGAGAGGTGTTAGTATCTCCTCCCCATTAAAAAGGACAGATATGTGCATTTGGGCCCTGGTCACTGTTTCACACCATTTGATTGCTCCATCGTTGGTGGAAGCTTTATGCCAAGAATGTGCCTATAAAGGGAAAGAAAAGGGGGTGAGAAGTGCTCAAACATGTCTCTGCAGATGTTTAAGGAAGTGCATTTAACACATTTATCCAGCCTTGGAAATATACAACGTGTTTAAGTGAGAAACTGTGAATGTAAACAAAGCTGTGTTTGTTTACATTGAAATTTAAAATAAATCTACATGACACCTTTAAATTGAAATGGAAAAACACATACATTAAAAAAAGGCCCCAACTGTTATGACACTATTTAATTAGTATGTGTTAAAGTTGGAGAAGAAGAAGGTGAAGCTAATTTTATCAACCTTGTATATTTTAAACAGATTAAAACGGCGTAATTTTCTATAAACTAATCAGTCTTTTGTGCATATGCAGTCAATCTTAAATGTACTGTAGCTGTCACATGTAGTAACAGAAACAATAGCTCCCTCTGAAATGTGGTGAGTTGCCATAGATACAGCTCTAAAATACTCCGCAAAGAACAATCAAATTATATTTACATATGAAATATATGATCTGCAGCTTGTAAAGTTTGGATGAAAACCAACATTACAGATAAAACAAATTAAGTATAAAATGCAGCAAAGAACAGACAAATCTTTGTGTTTTTTAAACTCAGCTGTGCCGTTTGAACTTCAGTAATGTGAGGCCTGCACTTTTGTACTTTATACATTGTGCTGTGTGACTGTGGCAAGGCCTTTGGCAGCAAAGTATGCTGTTGCAGATAAAGTTTTTTAAGAGCATCTGTTGAAGGAATTTCTGCTGCAAGCATCAACAGAGTTGTCGACCAAATCTCTTACACACCGCAGAGTTTTATAGATGCCAGTTTAAACCAGTTCTTTCCCCTAGATCAGTAAAGGAGGTGGTGTTTTACAGACACACCTTTTCTGTTACATCCATCCATTATCTATACCAGTATGCAGCCAATCACAGGGCTGAAACATAGAGGCAGACAACCATTCACACTGGGGCGGAACGATTTTGAAAATATATCTATTATTTTGACTCATATTGCGATTTCGATATGATTTGTGATATTGAATTAAATGATAATTTTTACATAATTCTCATTTTCATTGAAAAACATGATTATGGTGTGTTTTCTGCAGGGATCTGCACCAAACAAAGATATTTGATACTTACGTCTGTGTATGATGTGTAGGCCAGAACATCTCTGGAGCACAGTATTTAAATTAAAATTGTATTTTGACATACGTTTCATCTTTAAGAAATATTGCACCTGGGGCGCTGTTTGGCTCAGTTGGTAGAGCAGGCGCCCCATGTACAGAGGCTATAGTTGTCGCACTGATCGCAGGTTCGACTCCCGGTCTGCTGATCATTTGTTGCATGTCATCCAACACTCTCTACTCCCAACATTTCCTGTCTATCTTCAGCTGTCCTATAAATAAAGCCAAAGGCCATAAAAAATAATCGTAAAAAAAAAAAAGAGATATTGCACCTCCTGCGATTTGAAAATTGTAGCACATCATATTGCGATTTCGATTAAAATTCGACTTATTGTTCAGCCCCAATTCACACTCACATTCACGCCTACACCTATTTCAAGTCACCTATTCATCTAACGAGCATGTATTTGGACTGTAGGAGGAAGGAAACCCACACATGCACGGGAGTGAACTCCACACAGAAAGACCCCCACCGGTTTGAACCAGGATCCTTCCTGCTGAGGCGACAGCACTTAAGCCCCCTCGCTGTTACACTTTAATACTGCAAATCAGTTTTTTTCTCTCAAAAAAAGCAGCCATGTTTTATTTGAATTATCAGTTAATGGAAATAGAAATGATTGACAGTAGCTGGACCTATTTCTTGTAATGACCATTGTAATGCGGCCAGTATAGAGACGTATTATAAACAAACATCCATAATGTTGTACTATTAATTAGTTTAATGTAGGCAGTGCTGCTTCTAAAAACTGAAGGAAAAACAAGACAAATAGATGCCAAACGTTCATTATCTCTGCGCTCATGAGCGGCGCCTATTTATCACATATTAATTATCATGATTTGCTTCTATAGACGAGGTATTTCTGCAGCCGTGGACTATTCAATAGACCTCTTTTTTTTCTGAGAACCTTAATTCAAAGAAGGGCTCTAAATTATTTTAATGCAGTCGTTTTTCTCTTCCTTTCAGCAGGAGAAGCCGTGGACGGCGCGCTGCTATATTTTAATTTGCAGGAGAGGGATAATTCACCTCATCACTTTAAATTCATCACTTAGAATTAAATAATGGCTCTTCTCGTATTTATGTCCAGCTACTTCCCAAGGTTTGAGAGTGCACATAGGAGCGACACTAGTTAAAAGAGTAAAAGAAGAAATCTCATCTCATTGCTTGATATAGTTATTAACTTCACTTTCTTTATTTCAACATGAACTATCCCCCTCAAACTTGAACAAAAGCAGTATTATGAGGTATGTAAAATTTTAGAAGCAGTCTGTAACACTTAACCATGGCTTTTTGTGACCTGCCTGTTGAGTACTTAGTGTTACTTGCAATTTAAATGCACATTTGTTATAAAAAGTATGTCGAAAAAACCTTTTCAGAGATATAACAAGAAGATTATAAAGTTCAAAAGTGTCGGTAAAACCAAAAGCAGAGTAATAGCTGACTTTAGTGATGAAACAGCAGCAGAATATTCGGTGTTTCTCCTATATCTCATCTGATGCAACGCTCAGAGGGAAGCATAACCTAGAAAATGCAGCTCACATTGATACAAAACATCATTTTAAAGGAAACAGGGTTAAAATGTTTGTCTACTGCATGTCCAACAAAAGACAGATTAGATCAGGGTGTATGTTTCGCTGATATCACAGGCAGTTGTCCGGCAGATTAAGATATCAAAGGCCAAAATGTCCGGAGGGAAAATATGCTAAATTAATTAAATGAATAATAATTAAATGAATAATGGCGAATTAAATAGGGTATTGTGTTAATTAAAAGACATGTTGACTAGAGAATTTAAATCTAAGCGTGTACAGCCTTTGCCTCCACTGTTAAAACATCGAGAGATGGACAACGGCACAGTGCGACCCATCATTTGCATCTCGGTACTTGGCGAGCTGCAGTGCCGATGACGACAGCGTTGCGTGGCAACGGCGGGTTGAAATTCCACACGGCCTGTCATCCAAGACTTCGGGGAAACCTACCCGGAATATTGCTAGCACAAGTGTGGCTGCAGAGCGTGGATTTGCGCTCCAGCACCGGATAAAAACAGCCCTGAGAAGCCACCTCAGTGAGGAAAAACTTTTATTAACTTGCAAGTTGTCCCGGTGGGTTGGATTGCTTAAACTTAACAAAAGCAGCGGAGCAGTTCTGTTCAGTGAAGCCCCGCCGCAAACTGACCTAAGCGGCAATTTGACAAACGCAAGGCTTTTTTTCCCCTTCTTTTTTTGACCTATATTGGCTCAAGTAGCTTATTGCAAAGTTATTTTATTCAACGTTAATGAAATGTAAAGACACATTTAGGATGATGTCTAATGATTGATTAATTAGGCATGTATGGCTGTTCAAAGCAAATGTCCTATAATTTATCTGTATGGCCGTATTAACAACACACAACACGTATCTGTAGTGTAAAATAATGATTAGTTACATGTCTTCATTGTAATTTACCATAAAATATCGGCTCTAGTCATAAGAGAAATCAAAATTGTGCTGTAAAGTTTGTTGAATGTCTTAAAGCTGCAGTACGCACATTTTGTGTATTTTGTATTGTGAATCTTGCCCACCTCCTCCATTATTGGTCATGTTCACAACTGAAAAAAAGCAAACACTCATGCTGGGTTCATGTATTTTCAAAAGGTTACATGCATGTTGAGCTGTGAAATGTTTTCCTTGCTGCTCTCTGTCATTGTAGCCGCTGCTAGGCGTCCCTGACAGCCAGCTGACTGCTCACTATACGTTCAGCTGAGTGTATAGATCCATAAACATCTCTGAACTCACTGAAAAGCCAATTTCAAGCCAAGGTACTTATGCTTTTACGAAGAGAATAATTATGTGAAGTATGTTTGCATGTGGAAAAACCTTGGGGGGCTGTGCTCGTAATGCAAGTTGCTGTAAAAGCGGGTCTTTCTTCCAGCAGTGCAGCAAAAGACATGCTAAAGTAAGAACATGCTACTAATTTATCAGAGAATTTAATCGAATGGAGCTAAACTGATTAAACTTTATTTCATGCGATGGGACAAAGTGACTCACTTTGTAACATTTCCTCACTGAATCACCCGATGTATAATTTTAATCAACTCATATGTATCCTCTCTTTTAGAGGTGCTCATTCAGAAATAATAGGAGCTATAATTGCCGTGTAATTACTTTGTGATGTAATTAAACCGTGATTAGGGAGACATTGTCGGTGTTTATGGAGCTCTAACTTTTTTCACCATTTTCCCTGATATTTTATCACTGCAAACATGATGCTATGTCCAAACAGTCCCAAACAACACATCTGAAGCCGATAAGAGCTCAACCTGCTTTCTGTTAATCATCTCAGTCGGATCTTGTGACAGACTTTTACATCAACCGAATCTTCGGGGGTAATAACTAACAAAAGCATCTTTTATATGTACGTCAATGCAAAGTTAAAACCTTTATGGACACACATCAAACTTGTGTACCCCAGAATGGCTGAAACAGTATATCTGAAGGTCAAAGGACAAGTATGGAAAATATGGAAATTAGCTAAACTGCGCGAAACAGAATAAAATAGCAGTATTTGTTTTAGAAAGCAAGAGCATTGTGTAAAAATTATAATGAAATATTAGGAGTGTGAATCTTTCAATATCTCAATTCAATTCAATTTTGATTTTTAAAGTCACATTCGATCCAAAATCAAATCGATTCACAATCAATGCTCTATTGTTACAAATGGGTGTTTATTTCAGGATTTACTCCAGACTGCTGTGTGCTAACAAAACCGCAGCAGCAAAGTATTATACGACATTAAAGCACAGTAAAATGTGTTCAAGCTTATGCAGCTTTTATGTTTGATACAATAAGGTAAATACACAGAGGCAAACCTGAGACAAAAGACAATGTATTTTTGATTAACTTGCAAAATTCAAACATTGTTTAGTACCTGACTTCAACTGTTGTTGACTTCATTTTAAGAAGTTCAAGTTATGCGAAATAAGAAACAATTTAACTTAAATAAGACCAGCTACCTCTGGATTTATCAGAAACCTGCCATTTAAAATCATATTTTTACACAAATAACAGTAAAACTCCTATTTTGTATCTTTTTTCAAACAATCACACAACATTATGTCGGCAAAGCAGATTCACGTTCACAGCTGTGTTGCCTTCGTAAATCACTCGCGCTTGTATACAAGACTCGAGCTGCCAGGCGTCCGTGATGCAGTGAGCGGTGAATGTCACGAATGACTGGGTGGCTCCAGAGGTCCACGCATCGCAGGTAAGAGCTATTCTGTGGGCGTTGGTGAAGGCTTTCCCCATACATTACAGACGCCAAGAGCTAGCTAACATTAGCAGCGCTACTAACTAGCCAGGACCGACACTCTATGTACAACGGAAGCCGGAAATTTTTCTTCTTCTCTTGGTTTACTGGTGGCTCGCAAACAACTCGGCACCCCTATGAAATTTCTTTAAGTGTCAAATCATAATGAAATGATTCTCTAAGTTGGCCCTCTTGAACAAGGTATCTGGTTGTTTTGGGGGGGCATTACCTGCTTGGTTCTTGGATAGAAAACAGAGATGTGCATATTCATAAATGGGAAAAAGAGGCAAACACTAAGATGACATTCACTGATCAGCCATAACATTATGACCACTGACAGGTCAAGTGAATAACATTGATTATCTCGCTACAATGGCCCCTGTCAGTGGGTGGGATACGTTAGGCAGCAAGTGAACATTTTGTTCTCAAAGTTGATGTAGTGGACTCAGGAAAAATGTGTGAGGATGTGAGCGACTTTGACAAGAGCCAAATTGTGATGGCCAGACGACATGGGCGGCCAAGGCTCATTGATGCGCGTGGGGAGGCTGGCCAAGATGGTCCGAACCAACAGAAGAGCTACAGTAGCTCAAATTGTTGAAAAATCTACTGCTGGTTCTGATAGAAAGGTGCCAGAACACACAGTGCATCGCAGTTGTATGTGGCGGCTTAGCCGCTGATCGGTCAGGGTGCCCATGCTGACCCCTGTCCACCGCCGAAAGTGCCTACAATGGTGCCCAGTGAGCATCATGACTGGATCACGGAGCAATGGACATGTTTTCTTTTACATCATGTGGATGGCCAGGTGCATGTTTGTCGCTTACCTGGGGAAGACATGGCACCAGGGTGCACTATGGGAAGAAGGCAAGCCGACGGAGGCAGGGTGATGCTTTGGGCAATGTTCTAATGAGAAACGTTGGATCCTACCATTCTTGTGAATGTTACACTGACATGTACCACCTACCTAAACATTGTTGCAGACCAAGTACACCCCTTGATGGAAACAGAATTCCCTAATGGCAGTGGCCTCTTTCACTGCAAACATGGTTCAGGAATGGTTTGAGGAACATGACGACCAGTTCAATGTGTTGACTCGGCCTCCAAATTCCCCTGATCTCAAACCCATCGAGCATCTGTGGGATGTGCTGGACAAACAAGTCCGATCCATGGAGGCCCCACCTCGCAACTTACAGGACTTAAAGGATCTGCTGCTAACGTCTTGGTGCCAGATACCTCAGCACACCTTTAGAGGTCTAGTGGAGTCCATGCATCGACGGGTCAGGGCTGTTTTGGCGACAAAAGGGGACCTACACACGATTAGGCAGGTTGTCATAATGTTATGGCTGATTTGTGTAGGTTTTATAATGTATCACTCAATATGACTGTTTTAGAAATACTCAGAGCTCTTTTGTATTTTGTGATAACAGTAAAAATAAAATATCCAAACATTTAGGAAAAGTCAAGGTGCTTCAGTTAAATGGAAGTGATTTGAACAGCAAAACAGACAAATTGAGTGCCTTGGAGGTTCTAGTGTTAAAAGGAAACACGTTAATGAAGCTATTTCATTGGTTAGCGACATTTGCATGAGTATATAAAGCGACCAGACGCTTCACCTCCATGCATTGCTTTGTGAGAAACTTTGGATTGAGGCTGACTTATCTAGTGACCCCTCCATCCTTCCACAGTACATCTAAAATAGTCTCCCGAGACCCAATTTTCCACCTGTATCCCTGCACTGCTCGCCTGAGTTATTTCCTCCGTGAGCACAAGTAAGCCGTCACGCTGGACTATGCTGAAGACAAAAGTTCTTACAATGATGAAACACCCACACACACACAAACCAAAGAGTCCTGGGGGTGTTTTTGATAGACTTTTAAAAAAAAAATCAGCATTTGTGAGCCAAGAGGCATGAACAGCTTCCCCAGTTGATGATATGCTGGTTGGCTGAGATGCTGCAGACAAATCCTAGTTGGCTTAGGGAATTTGAACTACACAGGAAGTGAGGAAAATAATATACCGCACATGCAGATAGGCTTCATTAAACATTTGACATTTGGGCAGACTGGAGATTTACTTTGCAAGAATTTGAATTCACGCTGCAGCTGATAACTTTTAAACAAGCCTACATGTTTTTTTTTCCTCTGTAGGAACTTATCACTTTGGCTCGGGTCATATGCCCAGGCCAACAAAATAATGATGAAATTTTGCGAAGTATTGAGTAGTGGAAAATATTTATATTCCTGGAGGTTCTATCATTAGCTGCTGTGCTCCTCCCTCTGTGTTTACTCTCACGGGTTCAGCAGGAACGCATCACAGTAATTGATTGGCCGCACAGAGGTGGATGGAGCACAGAGTTATCCACATTTCTGACTGATCTCCTTGTTACAGCTCTTCTCCCTCCTCCTCTCCGTCTCTCAGCTTCACAGGGGCCGTCCTAATGTATGACCATTGTCTGGAGGTCACTGCGGATGTCCGAGTCATGTGGAAGAGGCTCGTCATGCAGAGCGCTGCATGCTTCAGGGAGTAATCACGAGCCTCCAGCTTCCCCCATCAACATTCTTCGCTGCCCTTAGGCCAACAAACCAGATTTTTCATGTCAGCTGGCATGCACCTTCAACTCATAAGTAGCTGTTTGACTTTCACAAGTCTCGCATCAACCGAGCGTACGCACTCCCAGGCAAGGTTGCCATATCCTTGGTCCATAATTATATGCCAGTTATAAGTGTCCACTTGCGCATGCAGATGGGCTGGGCTCTTAAAAATCCAGGTAGCCGGTCGAACCTGTCCACACAGACTATTTATCATTCCCTAAGGGGGGAGCCCTCACATCGTAAAACTCATTTCAGATATTTCTCATTACTTTTGTTCTCAGCTACTCAAACACAAGCAGCACAGACAACAACATGTAGAGGGAAACTCGAAATAAAACAACTTTTATATTTATCGTTCATGTTTTCCTGTAGTTAACTGCAAGCTGCCTTTGTTTACATTTTCCAGGGCAAAACATTTAAAGTGAGTGATACATATGACTGTTAAAGAAAGTAGGATGAGATTTTTTGTGAAAAACCACCACTTAAAGCATGTAAAGGAGCAAAGAGATAAGAAGTACGGCTTTGTCCACAGGGGGCGCCAAAATCAACACAAACCGAAAGTTCCTCACAGGAGCTTTAACTGTCAATTAGAAGAAGAAGAAGAAGAAGAAGACATACTTTAATAATCCCCAAGGGGAAATTAATTTTTTTTCACTCTGTTATTACAAACATGCGACACACACACAGGCCCGAAATACACACAAGCACAAATATGGAGAGATGTCAGAGCACCTTGCTCAAGGACACCTCGACCGAGCTCTAGCTCAGGTTTGCTACTTGACTTCTCCTAGCAAATTATTTTAGATTTCGCTAAAACACATAACACACTTAACATGGGAAGAAATAATAAATTCACAATGACTTTAGCATTGTTTGTCAGAGAAATGATTTGAAAAAATAATTAAATATCAAAGTGAATGACACTTCAGAAAGCTCACTGATTGCATCAAAGCTCATTACTGCCTGCTTCATTAAAAGTGACAGTTACTCTCATTTGTTAAGTATGACACATGATTAACTTCCTACTGACAGGGATTTATAGACAGTAGAAGCAGCTGCCATTGTCTTATATGGTTAAAAACAAACATATCTTTACACTGTGAGGAATGTCACTACCTGTTGTGCTGTACATGCACTACGTGTGGTTTTGAAACATAAGGAGTAAAGCGTATCTGTCACTCCTCTGCAATCGCTGCTCCTTTATGTACACAAGCTGCATATTGCAGAAGTTGAGAGGGCGTCTGGTACGTCTGAGAGTCAGCCTTGAATGCTGACAGAGTAGGAGGGGGAAAAAAGCGCCCTATGAAGTGAGAATCTCTGCATAATAATCCACCTGTTTCTTACATTCCCGATAAAGCACATACGTTGAATTTTCATGCCACACATTCATAAGTGATGTGTGGCTGCCGTCATAGCTAAGTAGCTATGATGGTTTGTGATTGACTTCCCGCGTGATAGGAACATTGAAGGACGCAGAGAGAGTGTTGTCTTCGCTCATTACAACCGGCGTGGCCCAGCTGCAGAGACAGCTGCGGCGTACGTCAACACCTGCCAGAGGAGGGACGGGATGCCTCACTCCGTCGTCAGCCTCCGTCTTAGCTTGATCTCAAACTTTATGTTGATAACTTACGAGTGTCACAGTAAATAAACATGTAAACACCTGCAAATGTCAACAGTTCAGACCAATTTGGAGCCTGTTAATTAGAGATGCTGCTTGTTAATTTTCTCACATTCTGGAGGATTTGATGACTAAAGGAACACACGGTTTAACACCACGACGAACAACTGCTACACCGGTCTGAAAATCTTAATTGAAAATGTGCCCTGATGGTGAGATTGGCAGCTCTGCGTATGCGCCGTGACACCTGCATTACGGCACAGCAGACTCTTGGTTCATGAGGCAATTTTTTTGTGCACAGTTGAGATCCAGACTTCTTCCAATGGGACGGGCCGGCGTACAGCCCTCACACTCGGAAGCCCTACAAAATAGTCATTATAGTCCAGCACAGTCAGCAGATTTCGGCAGAACTTTGTAGCTCAGTGTTTGCAGCCAACTTCGTACTCAGAGGCAGGTTAACCATTTAATTCCCTTTCTAACATGAAAAGCTGTGACCCCTGCTTCTCTGGATACAAAGTACAACATTTCTTACAGGAAATTACCAGAAATACAGTTCGACCCGGGAAAAACTGAGATTAAATTTTAAATACATTTGGGCCTTAAGGCTCTGGAAACATGCAGCGGACTACATCACTGCAATGTAAAATACTACTGCTAAATTAGCTCTCCCTCTATTGACAGTTTGTATCTAATCAAGTTATTGTTCTAAGTCACATAATTTGATTGCGATAATGATATTAGATGTGCAGACAGTATTAATGGGAGAGGTATAACATGCAACAACAGTCCCAGAATTAACAAGAGACATTGAGGTTTTGAAAGGTTAATATGTGTGCATGAATCGGCTTTCATAAAGTTTATCACACCCAAAAAGGACATTTAAACACATTGAGAACATGATAGAAGCAACATGAAAGGCTGTCAAATGTAGTCAATGGTAAAGACTGAATCGGGGTTAAATATACAGATATAAAGTGCTGTGTGCCGAGGCCGACTTCAAAATGTGGCCGTGGCTTACTCATTTATATATTTCAGAATAAGGCAGGAAATATTTGGAATATTGCCAGAATATTTCTTTCTTATAAGAGGTCAGATCTGGGGCTGTGACGGTAACCGCATGACTGAAATACCGTGGTTATGTGACGCCAATCGCGGGGTGGACCCAGTGACCTTAATCATCGGGGAATAGAGACAGGCCTCGCTAACACCGTGGACTAACGACATTCAAGATATTGCGTCGCATCGTGTAGCAACAGACAGTCGCTGTCCTCACTGCATCTTTCAAATATACGATCAACATGTAAGCAAACCACACTGCTATCCGCTCTGCGTTGGAGACCAGAGGGGTGTTCTACGAAGATAACTGAGTTTTCCTGAATGTCAGTGAATGCGTTAGATGACAGCAGTGTTATGTGAGACGCTTAAAGGCTGTAAGCCAGTCAGTCACCTCTAGTACCTGTGACAGTGATCTGTGCACTATATCACGACTGTGATTGGTGGAGAGAGACAGAGAGAGGTGGGCTGTGCTCTTCCTGCTCGGTGTTGAGCATGGTCAGTCTCTGAGTGCGGAGCTGAAGCTAACGGCGGGTGGTGACGCAGACAGTTATACTGGCAGGTTTGTTGTTTTGGAATTGGCTACAGCTCACATGAGCCTGTGTTAATTGGGAATAATAAAGCAAGACAAAACTGAAAAACGCCGATATCTGATATGCCGATATTTTCCAACCCTTTTTGCTGATTGCCGATTTCGACACCGATATATTAGGCACGTTTTTTCCACCATATTGCAGAGAACATCAGGTCTCCCCTGTAGTGGAATTGATATCATGACACATTCACTGGGCAATATAAGAAAACTACTTAAATTAAAGCGTTGTTTTATCGGCGGACAACGTCTTCAGGAAAATGACCGATATGCCATTTGCAAGCCATAATCTGCAGATACCGATAACGTGCCGATAATATCATGCATCCCTTGTTAAGGCACAACATCTCAATCACAGATATGCATATTATTAAAGCACCACAATCTACACTTTATAAAAACAAGCTAACATGCTCTGTTGAGCGAGATAAATAAAAGAAAAACTAGAAAAATTTGGCAGTGTGCTGGGGGGTTGATAAAGCCCCGAACCGCAAGGGGGCGCTAGTGTTCCACCGCAGTTAGAAAAATTCAGTACCCTCACGTCCCTAATAAGGTCAAAAATATAAACTTTTAAAGAAATGCTAAATCATTTTCTAAAGCAGCAGTCACTGGACTTCACAGCATCTGTTACTCACACAGGGGTTAATAGTGCATCTGCATGGGAGCTATTTCCAGCTGCAGACTTGGTGTGCGAGTAAATAATTACCACTAACAACAGGATGTGACTGAAAATAGAAATACTACTACTACAGTACCGTATTTATTCAGTGTATTGTTTTGTCTTTTCATGGGATTAGTTAGAAAGACCACCAGATCTATCTTTTATCCACCAGGACTCCAAGAGTAGTTCTTTATAAATAAGAAGGTTATTATTACTGTGACAAATGTAAGCCATAAATACAGCACCCCAATTATCGTCTCAGGTGTCATAATAATGTGGTCTGTATATAAGCTGTGGATTTAAATATGGAACAGGTGCAGGTGAAATCAATCGTGGCCTTCCATTTGGTTTTCTGGGTCACGCTGGGTGTGACTGGGATGAGGAAATATTTCCCCCCTAAGTGCAGCTGAGTTTTACAGGGCGGAGAGGCTCCATAAACTGATGTGGAGCAGACTGCGGCCTCTCCTTCACGAGGTTACTGCCCATCATCTCTGCAGCATCATTGCTCCTTCATGTAATATGGACAATCTGAGGGCTATTTTAAAGCCAAGCACTTGTTATCCTGAGAAGTTTCTTTATAGTTGCATCACTCACGTTTGAGCACATGCTGTTTCTCATGATACTTACAGCCCACCTCTGACAGATCTCACCCTTTTCATCCCCCCCCCTGCAATGAATAGAAATAAAGCGGGATATATTTGAAATGAGGATTTGTTCCCTGGAAGTAATTAGGAGGCGATGTCCACAGAACTCATAAAAGCTATTGGTACAATGGTGGTTACCATAGAAACCTTGTGGCCGGAGTGGTCATGTGGGAGATGTGCCTTAATAATATACTGGCCGAGCACAGAAGGCAAATATAATATGAGTCTATAGAAATGCCAGTCAATGATTAGATACGACTGCGCTCCTCTTGACAGGCACATATGCTGCCAAAATGAATTGACCACCGGGATTTGAAAGGAAAATACCCACAGGTGAAGGCGTATTACCTGTACAGCATTAACTTTAAGAAGATGCAAATATATTGTACAACCAATCTGTGCTGGAAATTAGAGTTCAAATTAGAAGTGGGAATAGCCTGAAAGTCCTATTCTCATCATTGTGCTGAGAAACACAACACTATTTCTCAACGTGCAGTAATAGCTGCAGGACATTAAATTGGAAGTGTATTTGGTGTGTTTTGCATGCATACCTAATCACGTCCAAACTCCCCTTTAAAGCCTCTTTTACAAAACACACATTTAACCCTTTCACAGGAGGGTTCACCAAACAGATCAGTGCTGCAGGGCACTTGATACATAAATGGTGAGGTGAGCGACAGATTTTAGTGAATCATATCTAGATGCCGTTATCCTCATGGATGTTTCACTGCAAATAGCTGCACACCTTTAAACCAGCCTCCATTACTGCTATTAGCTGGATTTTAAGCCCTCTGTAAATATGCAGGGGCATTGTCGTTCTGTTGTTGGAACTGGTGATCCCAGCTCGTATTTTATATTGATACAATATGATGAGATACCTGATCTCAGCGTGCGGCTCCAGTTTATTGCACCTGCAAAGGAAGAAAAGGATATTCTTCTCCAAAATTAATATTGTGTCATTATTGATTCTTTAGAGGCTCCTTTTCAAATTAGAAATGTTATGGCTGATATTGTCCTTATGTGGCACACATTTCCTCTCCTATATTTTGGTATGCCCCAGTTATTTGATTGGATTTGGCAATGACACACCTTTAAAGTTAGATATTCTTTTCCACTTTTCCCGGTTACATTCACCTATCACAAAGAATCAAGGTCGTTTCTCGGCTTCGTTGCTCAAGTGAGACATACGTTAAAGCTGACTTTTCTCTTCAACACAGACCATTAGGTAATCTTAGGTCTCTTTTGCTAATATGTATATGGTATTAAAAGTTATTAGTGACACTGTGCTGTGCCTCTTTCTCTCTGTCTCTAAGGAGCGAAGTGACAGCGTGGAATTAATTTGAAAATGTAAGGTCATATTTTACAAACAATAGATCTTGATGAAGGATTTTCATTTGCTAATGCAATTTTGCACAGTTAAAAGGGCTTGTGTGAATGTCCTCAGCCTTGGCTTTCTCAAGAGCTCACTTTGATTTGAATTTGAAAGCAGCTCCGTGTTACTTTTTCACTCTGGAATTGATTGTCATTATGTCTCTTTGTCCATAGTAACATTCAATTCTCTTCATAACTCTCGGGTGCAGGCACTCTAAGTTGTTACACAATTAGCCTTGGAGTAGTTCAATTTTAGCCTGACGCTATAAGAAGCACTGAGCCGGGTGAAAAGACACTCCAATTTGTCCAATTCCACACTCGTGTGGATTTGAGTAATCATCCAGCTATACTTGCTGATTGGCTCTGAGTAGCAGTTGGTGTGAACAGCAGCGCCTGGAAGAAGATATTTTTTTATTCTTTATCCTCACTCAAGTCAGACCTGGAAATTACATTATATCACGCATCCATTTTAAAGGGAAGAAAGGGATTCCAGACTAATATGAAGGCAGAACGTCAGAAGAATTACCACCTCTTTGAGCAGTCACTACTCAGTTTAGCCAGGTAACAACTAAACATGTTCCACAGTGATGCTTTAGCCAGCTGTGTTAGTGAAATCAAACCAGTATCCGGCTTTTTCAGCCTAGTATAAACTTTCCTCTGTATGTTTCCCTGGACAGTGTTTTCAAGGGCATATCGAACACCTGAAATGTCATTAAAAAGGGATCTAATAATGGCTGGGAAAAACAGGCGGGATAATCGCAGCAGGGAGAACCAGTTTCGATCTACATATTTGTATCTCACTATTGTTTTAAGACAGTTGGATAAATTGAGAGCCTTTCCCTTTTATGTGCTAAACATCTGAAATAAAATGTCTTTATAACTGAAATCTGCTTTTAAGGTTTTGTGTTATTGATGTGCAGAAATGTAACTGACAACTCACTTTTGTTCTTTGTTGTCATAGCTGTAAGAAAAAGCTCTTTTAATTGATTTTCTTCATTTAATTTTTTTAATTTGTCTTTACATTTTTTTTTTTTTCCCCCTCAGCTTTTTTCGTCCTTCTGTCTTCTCTTAACTGTGTTTTTGTACCTTTTGTATTCTTTGTATAACTGTACCATTTTTTGTCTTGCTTTTGTTTGGCCTTATTGTTGTTGATTCTTTTGTGTTATTGTCTTCTGAATATCCTGCCTTTGCTTTGTCTGTCACGGCACTTTGTAAACTCTGTTATTAAAGGTGCAATAAAAGTAAAAGTTACATTTCACATATTTTATTCCCTTACTGATTTGTTTTTGTATTTTACATGGCAACACATGACTTTATATTTTAATTCCTGCAAGGACCATCTCTAAAACCAAACTAATTCATCCTCCACTCCTCTGATGCCAACTTCCTGTCTGCACCACTCAGGACCAAGCACCGGGCCAGGGGGAACAAAGATGCCTCCATAGCCGACCCCTCTGTCCACAAACACTCAGAGACTACACATATATGTCCATATTCAAAACTTAACTTTAGATTTAAAGTCGAGGTGAAATGAAAAATGTCATTTTAATCCTTTTAGATCACATCCCTGGTAATATTGTGCATCTATTTGACAATATAGGCCAAAAAAAAAATTTCACGCGTGCTTACGTAAGTTAGCACCAAACAATTTCAACCAATCAATCTGCAACATTTAGCCACAGAGCACCAAGAACGCTCGGTCAGTTAGCTAGCTACTGCGCTGTGGAGAACGTCTGTCTACGCCCACTTCTCAACGATCAAATCAAATCCCTCTAATGATATGTCCCGCCTGCACGTCCTTTCACTCGGAAATACATCACGATACGGAAGCTAGATACTCTCGAAATGCCGTTTCAGCTCAACTTTAAGGTATGAAATACTATTGGGTGTTTCAGTGAGTTGCTTTTTACGACTATTCAAACTTTATGTAATGGCTCTTTAAGTGTCCTGAAACGAGACTAAGTCAAAACCTAGTATGTGGCTGACTACATCAGGTCAATGTGCGCTTTTGTGGGCAATGTGTTACAAGGACTGTCCTTATGAGGCCGATGACAACGTGTTTGAAAGCAGGTGAGCGATGCGGACGTTGGAGAAAAGTATCCAGACCCTTATAGACAGAGAGTCGCGTCAGTGGAGGTCCAATATGCATCCGCCATTGCGATGTCGAAACTCTCTCTACAGCTCTGAAAGTACCGTCACTCACTCACTCAGCTACTCAAGTCACATACAGACCCATGTGTGCAGCTGACCACGGCGGTCAGCCATAAAGCTCTCTACATAAATACAAAGTATAATTATTATTAATTAATACACCATATCAACACACATGAACATACATCATATAGGGACACATTTGGCGTGCAGGCAGATGCATACGGACTAATTTACATTAATGTAGAGCTCAAAGCATAAATACCTACATTAAAAGTTTACACACTTTGCTCCATTGGCCGCTCAAGCTCATATTAAAGCCCTTCAAAGTGAGCAGACTGCTATCAAAACGACACAGCTTTACAACCATCAATTTATTGCAAGGCAGGACGGTTCTGAAGCTTCTTCCAGTTCATTAGTATCACTGTTTTGGCCGAGAGGTAGCCCAAGGGAAGAGACACTTAAAAGTAAATGAACACATTAGTTCAGCTTTCTGACCTAGCCAGCACACAACAGGAGAAACAGGAAAACTGACGTGAAAAATTGATCAATTTATTGTAATAATCTCAGATCCAAAAAGCTACCATTTACGGACGCTTACATAATAATGAAATGAGAAGTGATTGGCAGCTGTTTTAGAAATCGGAGAGATAAACTGACACATTTATGTATCGTATCACTTTGAAGTGAACACATTTGTTCAATTTAGAGCCTTTAAAGGCAAAGTGTTTAGTGGCGGTGTCACCCTTGTTATTTAGCTTATGTATCAGAGCGCTGTGCCTCTTCAGGAACAATCTATTAAGGAATATTGGTCAGAGACAGGGTGGCAGTATTACAATCACTGCTGTCAATTTGGGGGAAATTACAGATTAGTTACAGTATCTCAAAGTCCTCTATCTATCCTGGATAACAATAATGATACACTTTCATTTCTTTTTGCTGGATAACAGTGGGTTACAAAACACAGCCAAATGCAGATTGACACTCTTGGATAATAGATTGAATCACAGCCTGGAATTTTTGGCACTTAGGTGCCCCGTTTAAACTTTGGTGTACAATTTGGCTTGTTTCAAAGGAACTTTGAAAGTTTGCATTGATTTTGGCGACCCCTGTGGACAAAGTGGTACCTCTTATCTCTTTGCTGATCTCATCCTCTCATCCGAGTCTTTGCTGTGTAGAGTCTTTGCTGAGGAAGATGTAGAAAAAAGGCTGATTTGGCAGCACGGTTAACCGCCCAGACTGACACAAACCCCCCTGGCAGTGGTTACAGGCTTTAATAATAACCATAAAGATATAATCAATCTTATCGCTGATGGTCTGGTTTGCTTTTGTAGCTCATTTCGAGGCATCAGTATTAATTTCAGTCCGTTTCATAACCAGTGCAAAGCTTTAATAAAGAGGGGACAAAACTCTTTAATGAGGATGGTGGCTCAGTTTTAATATTTGAGCTGTACCAATCAGACACAAAGGGAAGGTCAGCCATTTATTGGTTCAATAGTCTTGATAATGTCTGGGCCAATTAAACTTAATATTTCAAAAATAAGGTCAGCGAAGTTATGTTGATGTCTGAGCTAACGTGATTCGTCCTGACAGTTTGGTGAGAGGCAGATTGATGCAGGAAAAACTACAAGATAAAGCTTCACCATAAAGAGGAAATGTGGCTTTGCTTTATGTCAGAGCAGAGATCTGATGTTATCAACTCTATTGGACAAAAGATCACTTACATGACCATACTGGCTTGAGTTTTTTAATCTTCTCAATGTCTACAGGGATCATTTTACATTAGCCGTGACAACTTAAGTTCTTACACTTCCTTCTCAGAATCTCTCAAGTGAAATTGACCTGACTCATACCTCCCGATGGGCACCTGAATCACTCTCCGAAGATGTTTTCTGTCTATATTCTTTATCAATCTGACAGTCAAGCTGTCAATTTGTTTGACATACTTGGAGATATTTTTGGGAATTATAAATCAGACATGGAAAAATGCTGGAAATGCTGCAAGGGGTGAACTTTAAATTTGTGTCTGAAAAGAAGCTGATTTTAAAATAACATTAAAAGTGAAAGAGAGCAATGTTTTACACATTTGTTATGTCAACAACTTAATTGTTCACGACTGTAGCACGGTCCTTTACTAGAAGCATAGCTCTGGGGGCGCTGTTTAGCTCAGTCGGTAGAGCAGGCGCCCCATATACAGAGGCCACAGTCCTCGTCGCACTGATCGCAGGCTCGACTCCCGGTCTGCCGATCATTTGTGCATGTCATCCCCCACTCTCTACTCCCAACGTTTCCTGTCTATCTTCAGCTGTCCTGTAAATAAAGCAAAAAAAAAGGCCAAAAAAATCATCTTAAAAAAAAAAAAAAAAAAGAAGCGTAGCTCTGTTTTGGGAAGGGCTAAGTGAGTGAGAGTGGGGTGGCAGAGCGAACGAGAGAGAACGTGTGTGCACGACTTACGTGAAGTGTCGGGGATCGGAGCAGAGAAAAGACTGATCTGTAGCTGTATAAACAACAGAGCTAATTTACAGTTTAGGCTGTGTTTGTGCATAATAAAGACTCCTCAAGACTCAAGCTACGCTCCCATGTCTTGCTTGCTGCTTGCTGCTGGCGTATTAAAGTGACGTGTGTTAGCCCCAAAGCTAGCTACAGCTTCGGCCCTGGAGCAGAACAACAACAATTCCCCCCTGTGCAACCACGGTCGGGATGCTGAAGCGGGAAAGGTTAACGACTTGGCTTGGCTCGTTAGTTTCCTCCATTGGTTTGTAGCTGGCAGCGTATTATCGCCATCTGTTGGGATACAAGGCACACTACTTTTACCGTGAGAGCATTCTGAGACTCTGGACAGCAGATTACTAGCTTGTTTGAGGGCAAGCATCATCCGCTGCGCTTTAATTTTGAATTTTGAATTGTTACAGTTCAAGCTAGTAATATTTCACCAGGTTCGAACGATCTATCGAATTTCGATTGAGTGACAGCCCTAATATGAACAATATCTGTAACTTCCTACAACATTAAAGCACTATAGGTTTACTGCTAAAGTAGCTAAAATTTTGAATAAATACAGTTTTTGTTGGGACTATCAGTTTACTTGCAGCAGAATGACCACGACTGAGTCAAAATAAACTATAGCAGGAATGTTTTAAAGAGTATGTATAAGTACAATGGAGCTCTATTGCAAAGGGGAATAAGCTTTACTACACATACAGTACTAGTAGAATAACACTTATCTCTTAACCGGCACCAGGGAATCATTATCTGGGGAGCTATGGGGGGGCCGGACTGTTATTAGCAGGTGCTAAGGATTTTTGACAAAACAAACAAAAACAAATACAATCCCTACAGAAAAACAAGATCATCTCGGAAGAATTGATATGAATGCAAGTTTTTAAATCTACAACCATAGCACAATGAATTCCACACTTGAGGAGTGAACCAATCAAACGCTTAGAAAATATATAACAAAAACCACAATCCAATCAGAGTCACCACAACAAGCATCTGTGGATTTAGCAAATACTTCAGCGAAGAGCAAAAACAGCTGTAGCAATTCCTAGTGTTGAATATGCTATATAACTTTCAGCTAACAATGCTAAGTTACAGTGTTAATGCAGCTCATTCAGACGGTCCTCTTCCTCCTCCTCCTCCTCTTTGTCCTCCATCCGTGGCATCAGTGTCCAACATCAGGTTAGCATCCTCATTGCTGGAGTTAGCAGCCTGTGATCTCCGCCATTGCCATCATCCAATCTCCCTGGTTTCCTAACAATAACAGTAAAAGTAAAATGGTCCATACTTTTGTTATTGTATGGACTGCGGTGGACAGTGCTGATTAGCACAAACTTATTGTATTGCACCGACCTGATTAAACACTTGCAGTAACGTTTAGCCCAGAGACTACTAGAGTTACGGTTGTTCATGTTGTCCCAACCAAATCTACCACCAAATCGTACAAGCAGCAGATGACAACGGACTTCAAAATACTATCAAAAATACTGTGATATTTAGTTTTTTAAATATACAAATACAAGCTGGATGGATGTCTCCACATGTAGATATCACAGTTTTTATTCCATAAATGTACAAAGTACTGGGGCTTGGGGGCCTTTTTCAGGGGGCTTAGGACCCTCCATCCTGCCACTGTTGCTTTTAGTCTTTTATAATGTATTTATAGAAGAACCTTCCATGAAACCGAAACAGTAAATATTTTGCAACCTTTAAAGCGGCCAAGTACTATTAGCCTGTTGACTTCAACACTGAGATACATCTGCTGTACAGTCACTATCATGCCACAGGTAGAAAAAGACTAGAACATATACCTAGGAGACACCTGCAAGTGAGTGTTCCCAGCTCAGTTGGCCTCTCAGCGAGCCAATACGTTATTTTATCTTGCAAAGAAAGAGTCTGCATATTCATACAAGCTTTGCATTGAGAAGCTAATCTATGTACACGTAACCGATTCATGGAAGCAAGGTCCTTTTTACAGCCCAAATGGATCTGGGTGAATTTATATCTAATGGCTTTAGTCGCTGTATAATGGCACCATAGAATACTGATGAAGTGGTTACATCAGAACCATGCAGTTTGACAATATCACATCCTTGACCTGGTCCGGTAATTAGGGCCTTAGTATGATGGATATAGAATGAAAACTTAGAAAATATGATGATGAATAATTCCATCGTAATCAACAGGCTTGGTTCCTGGCTGAATGATCCAATTACAAATGATGGTTCAGATAAGCTTTAATGATTTATGTGCCTTAAACATGACGTCAACACGTCAATAAGAATTACCATTATTTATATCCAAAATGTGTCGCTATAGCCCTTTAAAAGTTTCATTATGTTAGACCACAACTTTAATATTGCATTATATACATTACAGTGAATATGAAATAATGTTACTTATTTTTACAATCATGAATTTCACTTTTCTTTACACAAAAATCACTATCTGTAATATGGCGCTGCAGGTAAGAAAAACAAAAAGATTAATAGTCACCTTTATTAAACCAAATCAATAAGAAATGCATTTTTTTTTTACTTTATTGGGCACACTTCGCCCCATGTAACGTACACACAAAATACACACTTGTTAACAGCATTTCGTTCAGTCCACGTGTTTCAAACTGAATGAACGCTAACTGCTCGTTAACCTGACATGAATTATGGTACATGTAGCTAATGCAGCATCCTTGCTACTTTACACACACACACACACACACGCACGCACGCACGCACACACACACACGCGCACACACACACACACACACACACACACACACACACACAGAGTCACTCATCCTTAAACTAAACTAAACTATAAAATAACGTTGTAGAGAAGAATGAAACAAAATATCTACAAACCTTGTGCTCTTATTAGCTAAGTGCTTAACCGACAAAAAGGACCGTATTTTATATCATTTTGGAAGACTCACCTGCCGTTTTACCTTGTCTGTACTTTTTCTACTTCCGGCCATACCCTTTCAAAATAAAAGCACTGATCTCGATCTGAGCCATAGTGATTAAATGTACGGAAATATTAACAGGCTTAACAAAATTATCCTTTGAAGCTCCCGTGAGCAGTTTTTTGCTGGTTGTAGAAACAAATTGAAGTTAATTCTGATTACTCTATATAAACTACAAAAGCAAACCAGATCATCAGCGACAAGATTGATTATTTCTATATAGTTCTTTTTTATGCCTGAAACTGCTTAAGCAGGTACAGGACAAAATCAGCTAAAAGGTAAGAGGTGCAGCTTTGACCACAGTGGAGATAAAATCACCTCAAAGAAATAAAAGTGTGTGTTAAAAGCAAACTTAATATAAGAAACCAATTCATTTTCATGATAAAGACATTATATTAGACCCCACTTGGTTGCATTTTAATGAGCTTTAGCCTTAACACTGTTACTTCATATTTTTCCTGAATTTATTGTTATGCATTATTTTTAATTCTCTATTTAAAAGCCAGGATTTGCTTGTAAATACTTCCACTATAAAGATGCTGGCCCCAATAAAGCCCATATAGTCCATATACTCTTAAAACATTGTTTTGTTAGCTGGAATCTTTAAAGTACTAACTAGCCTGGTTCTGAAGAGACATATAATTCATCTGAAGGATCCTTATAGGTTCCCCCTAACATTTAGAATTTCTGTGTAGAAGCAGCATGTATATGCTCGACAAAAATAGAGTCTATTTGTGGAATCATAGATAGGTTTTTCAGACACGACACCTTTTTTTTTAGTGGGACTGAGGTGTTCTTGTGGTGAAAAATGTGAAAGAGAGTCTTAGCAATCTCTGAGATGCAGCGGGCGGTTGTGTGAGGCATTTTTAGCTAAAGTGCAACAAATGAGTTGCTCTGGTGTGTAGACACTCATGCACATAGATACAAAAAGCATGATTGTGGCTGCAAAAACCCTGAAGACATCTGCATTTTTTACACAATCTTGAATAATAATAAATCAGCTAGATATCCAACCGTGTGAATAATGTTTATTTCTTCAAATACAGAAATCAGTTTTAATAAAGGATGCCCTTACCGATGCCCAGCAATGCCAAGGTGATGGGGCAGTAGCTGGTGAGGCAACTGACATCAGCTTAACTGCTCGGGGGCTGTAAATATGGAGCCTGTTCCAAAACTGATAAACTCTGTCCACTTGTAGTGTTTGCACCGGGCTTAAGCCTTGACATATGTTTTGCAAATGAACATCTGCTGAGGCTAGCGATAATCCTATAGGCAGCCCATTAAACACCCGAGGTTCAAAGATAAGATATACAGTATCCCTATAGTCTCTGTCTGCTGCTATCATCTTGAAACTGATTTCCAATAACATACATGGGTCTGAACTCTTAAGCTGTCTCAGGCTAATGCTACTTATCTGGTCTAAAACACTAAGCAAGGTCTTTTTCAGAGGTTTAATTCACACAGGCTGCCTCATTGAAGGCTTTAATCATTTCACTTAGTGTCAGAGGCGGGTTCCCCTTTTATCTGCAAAATCCAGTAGATGGATTGCGGAGGGGGGCGGGGGGCAAGCACATATTTTGGGTACAGTTTATCACTTCTCTCAAATCTCTCTGGATTTCACAGAATGATAATACCAGCCAGTGTTTTTCATTCTGTCATATTTTATGTGCCCTTATACTGTAAATCTGCCACTAACTCAATGATTATCATTTACTGTGCGTACCATCGCACTAAATTGTTCTTCTTTCTGACCTCACATCATTTATATGTTGACATAAAGACACCAGCTGCTCGGGAATGTGGACATGATTTACATTTTTATAATTCTAAACGAAGAACCTGCACTGCCACTCAGTACGGAGCACCCATGAGGCCACTTTGTATAGTGTGCTACTCAGATTTTCTTTTGTTGTTCAAGCTTGAGCATGAAATAATCCTTGTGTTAAAAAGTCTGAGGTGACTCGGTCGTCACGATAAGTGATTCAAGGTGATGTTTTTCAAACCTTTGATGTCTCTCAAAGCACTAATAGAGCCCTATAAAAGTCTTAAAGTTTTAAAACACATCTTTTTTTTTTTAGTAAAAACCAGAGGGATGTTTAAAGTAACAATATTATGACTGCAGTATCCTCCCACAGTGACAAGCGTACTGTAGGCGTGCTTCATAGCTGACATTTCAATGTGGACTTGAGAAATGTTCCAACATGAACGCATACATGAACCAGATTACTAACATCAGGGGGTAAAAAGAAAAGAAAAACAGCAGAGAGAAAGGTCTCACTCGCTGACGACAAGGTTCTTTATCTGTATGACAAAATGTTGCTGGCTGTCCAGCATTAATCACTGTCACAACTGTGCCATGCTGATGCCACTTAAATAACCAAACACATAAGTGCATCCATTTAAAATAATGAGCATTGTGTTGTGCAAATAAGAAAACATTTGCATATAGCAACCAATCATTATCTAGCACTCAAAACTGGGAAAGATAAGTGTGTGGTTTATAATTAATCTCAGACAAATACATAAAAATCATGTGGGTATCTAGTCATGGGACTTAACCCAAGCATTTTACCATTTTGACTATTTCCATTTTTTTTTTAAATATAACTTTTTGTATAATTATTGCACTTTTTACTCCACTATATATTAATTACAGCTTTTTTCACTACTTACTTAAAAAAAAAAAAAAGGAATGATTAGCCCAAAAATGTAACTCAAATAAAATACCATGTCTTATTACAGATACATGGCTGTATAGGGTATAGCCCCAGGTTGTTTAAATAAGAATCAATAATAATTAGAATCCAATAAGAAAAACAAAACAAAACATGTAGGCTATTTATGCTGACCATTATGCTTTGGAAAGTAGCCTTCTTACTTTTAATATTTTTAAATAATTAATAAATAATAGGCTATCAAAACTTTTGTACTTGAGTAAAAGTTTGAACATCATTAAATCATCTCTTATTAGAGCATCTCTTCCCCGACACCTCTTAACCATAGACTGTATAAACTGGTTTGCCAACCGCCAATAAACACCAATGCAGAAGAAGAAGAAGAAGAAGATCTCTTCCTCTGTTTTGATAGTTTTCTGAAATGAATGAAACAGCGCCCCTCCGTCTTGGTGTGGTCAAACGTGTCATTGCAATCACGCCAAAACCACCGGGCAGGTGAAGTTACTACAACAAAAATATAATATAGCAAAGTTTCAAACCCGTTGAATTGTCAAGCCACTTATACTCTAGACTCTCAACTAACAGTTAAAAAGTTAACAACATAATTTAGAAGAGAGATGGCCTGTTTACGAGTGTTAAAGTTATGTGTTATAAGCTACTGTGTTTTCATAGGGATAGTTAGCTAATTAGCTAGCTAGCATAGAGGGAGAAGATGAGCTCTTTCAACAAGCAACAGCAACAAATGCGGCGGGGAATCTGCTAATATTCCATGGATAATTACCTTTTAACCTCCATAACATTAAGGAGAAACAGCTTCAACGTCAAGTAAGGTAAGTCAAATCCCTCCTCAGACTGTCTTGTCTCTTTGCTGGTTATATTGCTCTTCGTATGTGTACATACAGACGTTATATTTCAAGTCAGCTCCTTGCTATTGATTTTATGGAGGCTGTACGGCGCTTTGTTTGTTTAAAGCTTTGGGGTAGAGACGAGCTATGGCTTTCAATAATTTGGAGTGATTGCATTAATTTTACATTATTGATTTTTCAGTCACCTGTTCTGCTACTTGCTTTTGAGTATTTCTTCATCCTTGTAATGTTGGCTGTGTTTTAAAATGAATGAGTCATGAGAATTTAAAAGTAACTACTGCAGGCCTTAAAGGCAGTGCGTGTATGTGGAGCTCATAGTAAACTGTGTAGGCTGAGTCATGGATTTGGTATTCTTCGACGAGGTTATACATTATTAAATGAGTCTGTTTCTAAGTTTAATATTTTCAAAACAGACATTAAAGTATGTAAAAAGAATAGTGTTAGACTATTTGTAATTGTGTGAATAGTTAAACACTTAACGCTGAAAGAATTGACCAAACTGTGTTCTTTATTGACTCAAAATAGCTTTATAATTATTGCTGTCTTCACAACTTATCTCTATTCCTTTGATACAGTGAACTGTGCTAGAATTTTTCAGTGAAGTGTGTTGTCTCTTTTGGTGTCTATTTCCCCTCTACTGATGTATCTGTACGTTTTGCCTATCTAACATATGCATGGACAGAATTTAAAATACAGTTTGTTCCTTATATAGAAAAGCATGTTATCACCACATACAATGGAGATATCATGCAATACAAACAAAGCCAGAATCATAGAGGAAACATAAATGTAAGGTCACTTATTTGATCTATTTTTATTACATCAAAGACCTGTAACTAGTGCTTGTATAATAGCCTATATTTTCTGGGACTTCATTATTCACAGCCCACTTCTCTGTGATTTACCATCTCAGAAATATATTCATACCTCGCTTCTTTCTGTACTTTTTATGATTTGAACAGAGTTGAGAGTCAAGTTGAAATTTTTCTATATTCATGAGACCAAAATAACAGTCTATTGCAGAGTGAGCCTGTGGGGGAAAATGGGAGAGAATAACATAACAAATCCAGACAGAGAGAGCCACATAGCTGCGCCACCACCACTTCCAATCTGCAGCCGGAGATGAGTATCAGTCTGGTCAAAGAGCCTTCCTGTGTGCCGGAGCCGTCCTTGGAACTATTTAATCACAACATGGAACTGTGTGGCAAATTGCTGCTTTCTGATTGGCCCCCGCTTGACAGCCATGACCATATGGTGGGAAGTGATATACCTACCTGCTATCTTCCCGTGAGTGATGTCTCCAGTAAAAATGATTACTTCATTTAACCACGCATTATTCGGTTGGCTAGGGGTTGGAGCAAAATAAAAATTTATTAGGCCATCGGGTGGTAAAGCACAGCACACCACAGCTGAGCCTCTGGAGTGTTCGTGTGATGGCTTCAAATGTGACTATTTTGTTAAAATAAATCAGATAATCCAATGTTGAAACTAAAAATATATGTAATCAATCCTTAAAACAATGCACAGCACATTTCTGATTCTAAATCCTTCTGGTTTTTTATAGTTTTAGTGTCTTTTCTTGATAATTTATATTATTTTTGAAGCAAGAAAAAGCAAATTAGCCCAGTGGTTCTCAACTGGGACCTAAATAAGGGGTCATGAGATTAATCTAATCTCTGACAGGAGATTATGACACAAAAAACAACAGCAACAACAAACCGGAATTCTTTAAACATTTGTTTCACTTTTCCCACAATTATTTAATTCAATATATTTTTAATTGTGTAAAAACTATATATTTTTCCTTCTTTAGATCTCTAAAACTATTCACATTAAACAATTAGAGAGGGGAAAATCACAGTGTGATTGTGAGAACACTTTATTTTAATCGATGCTATTTAACATTCATATGCAGCTGGAGCTCTACAAAACGTTCTGAATCGCTCCAGATTCATTTATTATTTCTTCCCACATTCAGTTTTGTCTTTGTAGAATTTTTCTGAATTCTGTGTTTTAAGATTTACGTTCTTTTTTTGAGGAGAGCGCTGTCTAATCACACGGTGGATGTTTTAACAATTCAACAAGATGATATTCTAAATTGAAGGAATATAAATGCGTTTCATATAAGACAACATTGTACTATTTCTTTAGTTATGGAAGATTGATAGAAACGTTTGGATATTGCTTTGGTGCTTCCAGCTAATTTGATGTTAAAACAGGTGACGTGCCTTATGTTCTAAAATCAGCCGCGGGTGCCATCAGCGTCTCAGTTCAACAGTTTAAACCGCTGCAACTGTTTCCTGCAAATGCACAATTGTCTCATTACAAATATTTGGCCTGCACCATGCTTATCCTATGTCAGGGGCCTCTTTGACTGTGTGTGTTTGCATGTGTAGGAATAAAATGTTAAATATGGCTGCACAATACATTCCAACTTTCTCGAGATATGAGCATGTGCAAGAAACACATTGCAAATTAAGCTGTAAAAAACATTCACTTCAGTATGTGAGCGTTTGTCTAATCAGATGGAGTCCCAGTTAGCTGTCAATTGAATGGGCTTCATGTTGGTGGTACTGAAGGTTAGTTAGCACAGTGGCTGAGGACAGAAGAGTGTTGTTGACGAAGACCTTGTGGCGAAAAACAAAAGCGCTTCTGCTACTTGGAATTATTTTGGACTCAGGGGAGAGACAGGTTACGAACGCAGGTACTGTGTGAAACATGCTGAACAGAAGGCAGACACAGAAACTGGCAGGTAAAGCTAAAGGTCACACTCTCATATTTGTTCATTTATCACACGTCATATCGTTATTGCAATCTTGAACAATGTTATCGAGCATCACAGATTTTCCTCATTTGCAGGTCTAATGTTAAATGTAAGCCTGCCAGATTGACCATACTCACTGTGCACAAACTCCACACTTCCCTAGTCTGTAAAGGAGCTCCGCTGCTTTAATAGGTGTGGTCGGCGGTCACTACTGAGATACAAAAGTTACACAGGTCAAGGTGGAAAGAACGCAGTCTCTTTTGGATTTTTGCAAAAGAGGAGGAAGGGTGTTTGCCTCTGTAGTAACTTTTTAATGATGGTTGAAGTTGCAGGTTGATCATCATCTGATACTCATCTGATCTTTTGCCTTTGTTAGATAGGACAATGTGGGGAGGAGAGTGGGTGAGACATGCATCAAAAGGGCCGCGAGTCGGAGTCGAACCCAGTGCTGATGCGCAAAGGACTAAGCCTCTGTACATGGGACACCTGCGCCCCCACACAGGATAACTTTTACGACGTCTGATCAGTCAATCAATGAAGAGAGAGAAGACAACGTTGATGATCGGTAAACAGTGCAGGCACAAAAATGCATAAACTGACAGGGTCACAAGCTTATTCTGAGCTTTACTTACAATAATACCTGTTGTCAATAAGGGCAGCTATAAATATACACATAATTCCCTCTCAGGGTCAATTCCACAGTGGCCAGTGAGAACCTGGTAATTGAGGAATTGTCCTGTTAAGTGATATTTGCCAGACCATAGTACAGTGATACGGAAATTACATTTACATACCCCACGTCTCAGCACAGATATGTGGCATTTAGGTAAATGTCACCCAAAGGAATAAACAATCCCGGGTTTCATTTCGCATCCGCGCACTATTATTCATTAGTGCTGACTGACATACACCGCAATTAGATCAAATAATATTTCCCAACTTAACAAAGCCACAAATAAATGCCAAAAAATGATCTTTGGCACTGGGAATCTTGTGTTCAATGATATTACAATGGGATCGTAATTCAGCAATTATCATTAAGCGCGCCACATGTGAAACCGAACACACTACGTCATTGCCTAGTTCAGCTATTAAACCAACAAATCTAATAATGTGCTCATTATGCATGCGCTCGCGTGCTTTTAATGTGAAAAACCAGGGATTTTTTATGAGACCCTGCTGTGAGTGAGCACACAGACAATATTAAGTTACAAAATTGAGTTATCCACACAGCTAAGTGAATCCCAAGGACTCTCATTACATTACCCAATGACATGCAGATATATGCGGCTGTAAAGTGAATATTAAGAAGAGCATGTGATCATATCAATCTGCTATGGTAATGAGGGAGAAATAATTCAGGGCGCGCGGAGGCTCAGCGGAAACATCACGTGTGTATCCAGTGTTTGCAAGGGTCTTATGGTATAATTATACAAGAGGAGGAGATTATTAAAATTAAATATTCAACACTGAGTGCTTTAGCCAGCCCACAGATTCTTCTTCAGCGTTATCGCACTTGTTGACCTTGTTAGTCGAGGCGACAGTTTGTTGTAGAAATTACAAACCGCCGTGGAAATCGCCTCCTTCTCTCAATTGAAAGGAAATTCCTTCAAACCCGGCTTCTAATTCACTGTCAAGGTGTTCCGATAAGTGCGGAGGAGAAGTGACACGTTTGCTGATAGAGTGGGGAAAAAAACACAAAGCGAGCTGCATGTGGGATTCTGCACCGCCGCTCTCCACTCCCCTTATCACTCTGTTAGAAATCAGTCATAACCAACCGCTGAGCTGTGACAGACACTGTTGTTCTGGACACCTTCATTTGTTTACCCTTCTTTGTTTACACTTGACATTTACACTTACTGCTTCATATTCACTTAACCACCTACACACACACACACTTTCGTGACTGAATAGAGGGAGTTTGGTTGCCTCCTATTTGCAAGTGAGTGAAATCCTGACTTTGTTGACTTTATCTTTGTTTACATGATGTGTGCAAGATTTAAATATTTACCTTGAACTGTAGATTTGGGCTTATTCTTTACCAAATTTTGTTTACAAAAGACTCAAGGAAAAGATCAATAAGACAGAAAGTTAACCGAAAGTTTGTGCAAGATTCCAAAGTTTTATTATAGAAACTGGCAAATTTGTTTTCCTTGTGGCAAATGTTTGATCTTCATTTCAACTTCCCTTCCAATGACTATAGATGGATGATGCATCTCCATCTGCCTGCCCCTGTGACGGGCGCTGCCATCTTGCGATGGTGACGTCATTTGGAGGCAGAGTCTGCCAGTAGATATCGGCTGGTGGAGCTGCTGTAGCCACATCCGCTAACCAAAACACACACACTTAACAGCAAGGATCCTGCACGTCGGCGTGTTTAACATCAGAACAGCTTCTTGTGTTGGTCTGAAGCAGACGTTCACAGATATTGAAACTTCAATGACTGTAGTGATTGTTTAAGTTACGTTTCCTCCTCTACTCTGCTAATCAGGAACAGATCGGCTGCAGGAGCTGTCAATCATCCTTTTTAAAGCATCAAATAACTAATTAAAAGTAAACTTGTCAGAAAAATGAACACATGGACATAAATCAGCATTATAAGAACTAACTATAATGACAGAAACCATGTTTGAGAAACATTTATTTGGCGTGTATTTTGATTTTATAGTTTGACTCATGTCCCATCTGTTAACATGGAGGAGGCGGGCTTTATGACCTATACTGCACCCAGTCAGCAGGGGGCGATAGAGTTGTTTTGGCTTCACTTTTAGGGAGCTGTCATGTCGTCCACCTTTTATACAGTCTGTGGGCCCTTCAAACAGGTAGAACTTATTCTACCTGTTGCCAAATAAAACCACCTTTTTTACCACCTCCTGTTTGTTACAATCCATTAAAACTGATGATGACCCTTTTCCTCAGCGACAGATAAAACATTCCCCTTGTCAGAAGCTATCAGCTAAACCTTTCTCTGTGACAAGCACATTAAATTCACTGCCTGATAGCCTGCTTCAATGATCTGACAAAATAGAGAAATTACGCATATTTTCTTCCTGTTCAAAATTCTGCGAGACACGTCTTCATGACCCGATAATTGCACTGAGATTTCTGGTGCCAGAAGTAGCCTAAAGCATATAGAAATAGGTGCATGATTGGAAGGTTATTGGTTTAGACCCCCGAACACCTAGAACGGGGGAGAATGAACAAGTAGTGCTCTCCCTTTCTCGCCAGCTAACGCCGAGGTGCCCTTGAGCAAGGCAATTATGTACTATGTGCTCAAGTGAAATTACTTTGCTGGCTGTCTTTGTGTGCGGCAGCTCCCTCAAGTGAATGTACGTCATATCATGAGTGTGAAAAAGGCCTTGCAAGACTTTTACCTGAGAAAGTAAAGTGTGTTCATCAGGTGAAAAACTGCATGTAAAGCCCTGATCCATACATGTTGTAATGGATCAGTATTGGCTGTTTTGTCCATCAAAGACTGCCATCCTCTGCCCTCCTCCACAACAGCCCACGTTGCCAGTATTTCCCTGCATATATTAAAAACTGTAAATTAAGGAAGCACAGGTGTGAAGGACTCACAGTTCAAACACCTGGAAAGTTGTCAAAATACGCAGACGTTCTGCGCTCCGACACTAATGAATCTGTTATCACATCTTTTACCTCTCCTCTCTCTCTTATTAGAGGTAAAACGTCTCTTTTTTAGCAGCCACTGACTCTCCATTACGGAGGTTAAAATGACAAAAGTCGCCAGCAGCAGGTCACATCACTTGTCGCTAATTAACAATCAATCTGTGAGTAAGTTGACGGCCTTCCAAAATAATACTTGGCTGTTGTCTGGTCTGTGTGCTCTCTCAGCCAAAGATTGTTTGTGCAGTGAAAGAGGCGTCACTCTGTAACACCCTGCTGTACAAGTGGACTGCATGCTTCTGTAGTTCTAACAACTCAAACTGAATGATATTTCTTATTTCTGGCAGATAACTTCACAGCAATTTCAGAAGTCATATGTATTCCCATTTTAACTTAGATTCAGACAATATTTAAGCTTAACAACTTTGTAGTTTGAATCAGGATGGTCAATACAAGTTGCATGCGAAAAGTAAGGTTCACAAAACTTTGTATACTATTACATATTATGTACAGATATATTATGTGTCACAGATATATATTTATTCAACAATTAAAGTTACAGTTTTCAAGGATTTTGTTCTATCCGGCGCCACCTGTAAGCCATGAGCGGACACACCATCACCTCCAAGGGATCCAAACAGTGCCACCTGTGTGACCTCTGTGAATTGAAAGTCACGTCATCAAACCTTTCTGTTTGTTTGGTCACATTTACCATGTTTACTTAATGGACCTAAAAGAAGACTCACCATGCTTGCAACCTTCCACACAAGCGAGTTGCAAGCCCCTTTTACACTGCCAGTTCAGGGCGGGGCTGTTACGCCTCGTCTTTAATGTAAAAGGCACGGAGGCAGAATGGTGGGCCGAAGTCGCTCCCCCTCTGAGCCGGCGGTGAGGTAGTAACAGAGACAAAACAGTGCGAGTGTAAACTGTGGAGCTGTTATTGAAGCTGTTAACACTTTGATTTGAACCTTGATTTTGTGTTGATTTTAGCCTCTCCTTCCCAAGCAGTACGCCTTATGTCTTTGCTGATCCCTGCATGTGCAGTATTTACTTATGTACTAAACATAAATCTCCATTTGCCTCCTTTTAACTAGCTAACACACTGCTCACTGTGAGATGTTGGTTGCAAAAATGTAAACAAAGACTCTTTCAGTCTGACTGCTGGAAAATCGCTCCTTCGTAGTCTAACCCCATGTCAGCGGTGACGGGCATTAAAAATAACTGTACACAAATACTCACGTTTAAGCCGAGGGTCTGACTTGCTTTTGTAGGTCATTTAGAGTCATCAGTGTTGAAGAACTTTTCATAACCAGTTTTAAACTCCTTGCAGTGTGTTAACATGAGAACTTGAACTTTGATGGATTTTTACGTTGTGGTATTTCCTCTTGTAAGAGGGAATCAGAAGGCTGGCTCTGCTGTGTGGGATGTTGTATTTCATTGGGTATTTCATCTATATTTTTATAGATGTTTCATTGCATAGTTGTTTTTTCTTCTCTGTGAGTGTACACTCAGGTTATTACTTTAAGGAAATGCTCCACAACCGCGGCCTGACAGGAAGTAACTATTTTTAAAGGATTAAAAAGAAGTGTTGACAGTGTGCAGGAGCTGATTTTTGTTGCTTAAGAACTAGTGCACAAAAGGAATTACCCAATGATCCCTATTAAATACACTGCTTGCACAAAAGCATTACTTACATGCTTTAATATTAAAGTTCTACTGAAAAGGCACTCTAGCACGGTCTGGAAAATAAAGTAATGACAGAATTAAATAGCAAACAGCTGCCGTTTCCTCCCCAACAATTCTCACTTCAGGAAACAAATAGTTTCACTTCAGTTTGAAAAGATTTTTTGTATTCTGGACCGTGTAAAGTTAGTTGTTTGTTTTCAGTCCTTTGCTTTTATCGGCCTGCTAATATCAATTACACTAAAGATTGCTTTGCGTCGATGCCTCCGCTGCCGGAGCCGCGCACTCAGGAGAGATCAGACGCAGGAAGAGATCTAACCTCTAAACACAGGATCTCTAATTACTCTGACATTGCTCACGCCGTCGGGCCTCATTTGTATGTTCAGGTGAAGGAGCAATTCGCTCTAATGCATTGACACAGATCATTTCCCTCCACCTCTTCTCTCGCTCCTCACCTCACTTCATCAGGCGAAGGTGGACGGGCAGAGAGAGTAATATACTGAACCCATCTGTTCATCTGTCAGACCTTTTCTCCTCACAATTTATGGCACGTCTATTTGTTGAAGTGCCTTCCCTCCCACGGAAGCCCCCCCACGAGAGGAGCCGCACAAGTGAACAATTCTCACATCGGTTTCGCAGCCCGGGAAGCTGATTTGATGAGCCGAGCCGGATCGTTTCCGATGGAGGCTTCAGATGCATTCTAGACTAATGGCAGTCAAGGCTACAAATTGCACCCACTTACACCCATATATTGGTTAGCCTACTGTCTGCCCGACTCATGTGAGACAGGTGTGCTCCTGGCAGCTCCCTCTGAAGTATTGTCAGGCCTCTTTCAGCTGCTCCGCCCCTCTTAAAAGCAGCCAGGGAGAAAGGGAGCGGGTGATCCTGCATCGCCCGAACCAGCTGCTTCCTTTGATCTACTTGCTAGGTTCACTTGGTTTGGATTAAGAAGCCATCTTTATATGCACGCTCCCATATTTTATCCAGCAGGAAGCCAGAATCTGTGCCATCTGACACAACCTCTAAAACAACTGCTGATTAACAACAGAAGGCCAATCAATTCCCCCTGTGAGCCAGCTCAGGATTCACCACTGCTCTTATGGTAGACATATGGTAATTCTTTCACTTAGCATAAATTAAAGTCTAGTACACTTCTGTGCCTGCGCTGGAGGTCTCCTACTCGTGCTGTCACACCGCATTAATGCTCAACGTCAGGTTTCAGCAGCTCAGAGAAAAGGCAAAGTTGAGTCTTGATCAAGAGAAGTAATCATCCTTGACCCGCGTTACTACTCTGATAAAGCCAGTCCTATAAGAGCGTCTTTTCGCTACCTGCAGCTTGAATAATGTCACACCTGAGTATTAAGTTAGTGAAGTGGAATTGTAAATACAAGGTTGTGAATCTGTATTTTCACACATATGAGTGGGAGAAATCAACAGCACTACTCAAGCAGCCGCTGTCAAAGCGTTCCGACTACTCCACAGGACATTCCCACCGGCTAATTGCGAGCGGAGTTGTGTGAGAATTCTCTCAGGTGCGAATGGCAATCAGCAGCGAGCACGCCTCCTCGTCTCCAGAATTAAAGCTCTGATTGTGTGAACATTTAAGTAATCGCTGTGAAAGTCTCTCCCTGTGTCTTCCTCCTCTGTGTTTCTGTTTCTGGCTCTGTCTCTGGCCCGTCTCCAAGCCGGTCCTCTCCCGCTCGAACCTCACCGCGGAGTGTCACTCCACATGAAGTCACACTCACCGGGCGAGGGTATAAATAAACAGACACGCTTTGGGCAGCATGGTGGCTCAACATCGACGCACAGCAAGAAGATCCTGAGATTGTGTGTTGTGTTGTGTGTGTGTCCTAGCAGCCCAAAAGACATGCGTGTTTTGTATAAGGAATACTCCTGCCAAGACGCTGGCCTGAGAACAGGAGTCCCCTGGTGCTGAGCTGTGGCTACCCACTGCTGCTTCATAATTAGGATGGGAAATGTTTCCTAATTTCCGCCTTTCCACAGCTCTGTGTGCTGCATGCACTCCAGCAGGTACGCAGAGCTCAGTGGGAAGCAGCCCTGCCTCTTAAACCACAGCTCACCTGACCACTGTAATTTTTTATGGCACATTTGATTAATATTCAAAAGCATACAAAGTGGGTAAAAAAGGTTAGGGATTTAATTTTGTCGAGGTAACACAGTTGTGATTGAGCCTATGGCCCACTGATCAAAGCCTTTACATTTGCAGTATTACAGACTGGGTGGCTGGTGCAACTTTCACAGAAGAAAGTCACGCGTGGCGCCCAGTTAGTGACGCGTTTTCCATCACCCAGCAGTGATTGGTCTGCCAGAGAGGGTAGGCGGAGCCAAGCGGCTGCTTTCCAGCAACTACAAATGTTGCGAGTGAACAGGAATCTAATACGGCTGAACAAACAAAGAAGTTTACTGCTGCAATTACCCTTTATCGTCATTGAGATTGAATCTTTAAATATATAATCTCCAATATTTCAGATTTTGTGCTCTTGAACGCCTCCCACTGGTGATAATTGATAATTATGAGAGCACTCTTCCCAATTTAACCAGACGTTCTAACTTTTGATTTTCCTCGCTTTCCTTTTGCCTTCATCTGAGCGTTAAATTTCTTTCTTTTTCTTTGGATTTTCACTTATTTTTGAAGTTGTATCTGTAGTCATTTCTTTGTTTGTTCAGCCATAGTAGATTACTGTTTACTCGCAACACTTGCAGAGACCAGAAAAGCAGCCGCTTAGCTCCGACCTACCCTCTCTGGCAGACCAACCACTGCTGGGTGATCGAAAACGCGTCACTAACTTGTGATTTTCTCTGCTAAAGTCGCCACAGACACCCGGTCTGTAATACTGCAAATGCAAAAGCTTTCATCAGTGGGCCATAGGCTCAACCACCATTGTGTTACCTCATTCTGCGATAAATAGTGACTTAACAGACATTTATTTACATGAATATCTTCAAGATTATTACGTTAAAGCTGAAACCTGCCTTGCTTACATTCATGTGTACTGCATGAAGTCTAGTGCATTGCCTCAGTCTTAGTGCTGCTGCATGACTTGGTGCATCACTGCCACCTGTCAGTCAGGGGAATAGTGTAACATTTTTGGCAATAATGTGTGTCACATCACCCTTGAGCATGTGATTATATGTCCATCCTTGTGCACATGCATGACACAAAAGGTCAAATACTACATGTTAACTTAAAGTAAGGCTTCCTCGGGGTGCTGGTTTAGCTCAGTGGGTAGAGCAGGCACCCCGTGTACAGAGGCTACTGTTGATGCTGCAGCAGCCGCAGGCTCGACACTTGTCCTCTGCCCTTTGCTGCATGTCATCCTCCACTCTCTTATCCAGACATGTCCTGTCTCCCCTCAGCTGTCGTATGAAGAAAGGCTTAAATAATCTTAGGCTTTATTTATTTATTTGGGATCCGCATTAGTTATCACCCCAACAACAACTATTCTTCCTTGAGTCCATGGGGGCTTCCTTCTCCTCATTCCTCGTAGAAATCTTTTAAAGCTGCATTTTAAGCGTTACTGAAACACAAAAGATAAAATGACAAGAAACTAAGATTTAACAACAATTTAATTAACCGATCAAGCTTTAATTTTTTATTTGACAACTTCTGAAAAAATCTTAACTCACCTAAATTGAACACTGAATTTCAATATGTCATACATCAAACATGTAGTCCATCTTTCCAAATGATTGGGTCATACAAATGTTATGAAGCTGGTTTATAATGAGATAATGAACTGACACACAGTTTAAGTGATAGATTTATTGTCAGTAATAAAAGTTCCTTCATTGTGGTCATTGAAACTGAATGGCTAGCCGACAGGTGGGCCCAATAATAACATTTTATTAGCTGTGAAATGAAGCCGTAATGAGTGTCACTGGATGTTGCTCACACTTTCACCACATATAAAATGATAAACAATCTGAGTGCGAACCCGAGTGAAACATTAAGTGTCTTGAGTTGTGATGAATAATGCAGATTACCAGATGAAGTCTCTTTGTGATCTCTTTCTCATTTCACGTCTGCTTAGATCGTCTCTTTTTGTGACTTTATTAAAAGAAGCCAAACTAAAGAGCAAATTTACACTCGCAATTATATTTTCATCAGCCTCGTTATTACATTCACAAGACAATTTATCAATTTAACCATAGGCCTGATTTATTCAACTCTGTTTAAATGATTTAAATTTTGTGAGTTCCCTCTCTAATACAAATGTGTTTGATCATTTTATCCAACACTAATGATCTCTGCTGAAACGCTTCCCTGCCCTCGGTATGCGAACGGCAGCTCGTCTTTACAGATGAATAGCCCGAGCCTCAGCCGTCCATGACACATCCGTTTGGAGTGACAGGCTGCCGGTCTGATTTAAGCTAATAAAAAATAACCTCCACTTCGCCTCCGGAGCTGACATATTGCATATATGCGGATGCAGGAGGAGCAGCAATTTATTTCTTCACAAGGGGTCACTTGTATTTTTAATAATTCATCCAGCATATGTTGAGATGTCAGTCGCTGCGCTTTGATCAAAAGCTGGCCTGTCTCTCGCTGAGCCATCAATTTCCAATGAAAGTGTTTGGACTGCAGCGCACACCTGCTTTCAGTGTGGCACAGAGTGCACAACACTCTGAGACGGTTCACTCGACGGAAAATATTCCTCTTACTCCGTTATCACCACATTCGCATCATCGTGGTGATTAGACGGTGAAATGTAAGCAGTGCAGAGAGCAGAGCTGCCTGCAGAGAACATGGCAGCAGATGTTGAATGTTCAGAAGTACTGCCTTCTGCTGCCCTCTTGGGACGTCCCTCTACCTCCGGCCCGTCTCCCTTGGTCTTGTTTCTTCTCACAGCCAGCCGAAGAGCTTCGAAGTTTTTTTTGCAGCTTTGGGTCAGATTGGGTCCATCACTCCCCTCTTTTCTGTTTTTTCTCTGCACTGTTCTCTTGTTTTTGTTTGGTTTTTATTTTTTTTTATATTTGCTGCATCTTCAAATTCAACGGCATCTCTGTTTATGCCTTCAACACTGCACTTGTTTTGTCCTTAGGGGCCACCATACTCAATAAATAACAGTCTATGCAAGCTGTTCCTATACTTACAAATGATGCGGCCTAATTTTAAACCTAGAAATCTCCCAGTGCCCAAGCAAACCATTAATCACAAAACTTGAGACTAAACTTAAGCATTTGCCAATATGTATTTGTGTCATTAACAGAGAGCTCCTGTGTGAAAATGGGCCTAGGGCAATGCAGTAAATAAACATAAGCATTAAAATAAATGCATGTTGTAAAAGTGAAAAATAAAAACTCTGTGTTTACCCCTCACCTGAAGCACCTTTAAGGCCCACCAGCGGTCTGCAGCCCACACTCTGGGAGTCAGTGATCTATGCAGTCTGTGCTCTGCTTGAACATGAGAAAGAAATGACCAATGTTTTTAGCTGTTTATCTTTATGCTTCATGTGAACGCTCTCATGGAAACCCTGAGTTGACCAACTGAGTTGATACCTAGCGTTGTGTGGGTGCATTCAGACCTGACAGCTTTGGTCAGGACTTTCAGACTTTACTCTGCAAGTCTGGTTCATTTGGAAAGATGTGAACACGCATTCGAACTGGTGCGGACCAAACCACCAGACATCAGCTGCCAGATAAGACGAGACTCGGTCGGTTTCGATTCAGGTGAGCTCATAATCAGACAAGTAGGACCTAATATAGGAAGCAAAGCAAAAAAGTGCATTGTGTGTTGTTAAAAGGTGCTGACACCTGCAGAGACAGCAGGATGAGCAGAGGACAGACGTGGGGGAGCGACGAGGAAATAGAAATATGGGCTCACCAAACAATTTCACAAATGCTTGTGGAAACACGAAGGAATTCAAACTGTTCAGTGAAAAGTGAGGAACTGATTGAACTGTGGAACAATGTTGGTTAAAGGTTAAAAAAAACTCCAACAAAAAAACATTAAAGTCGGCGATTCTTTTCCCTCTTGTTCTCTCTTTGTTTACGTCAGGGAGTTTTCACATGTGGAAATTGACCAATCAGAGAGCAGTTTTCCTTGCGCATCAAAACTTTTGGTCCGCTGGTAGAAGCTGCCGTGTGAACACGCACCAAACTAGAGGCAAAATGCAACATTGTAACAATTTTAGTCTTTTGGATTCAGGTCAAACAAATGGACTTCTGTTCTGCTCCCTTAGTGTTGCTCACGTCAGGGTTAGTGAGATACCTTTGGTATGTTGTACCTGCGTCGTTCTACAGTCCTCTGTTCTGCTCCTATCTTCCAACAAGTGTTAAAACCTGACTTAAAGGCGCTCTGTGAAGTTTCCTTGTAAACAAACGTTATGTTGACATTCAGTGTTCCTCAAATGAATCATGAGTATCTTTGAGTTCCACCGAACTTGTTGAATCTCTGTAACTTCCCTCCGCCAGTTCTGTTGTTTGTGAGTTTTGCTTTTTTATATTTGCAGCATCTCCAAATTCAACTGCATTCCTGTTACTGTTTGTTCTTTCAGCACTGTACTTGTTTTGTCCTCAGGGGCCACCGTACTCGATAGATAACAGTCTCTGCAGTCTATGCTCAGTTTGATAATGAGAAAGAAAATGACGAATCTCGGCAGCACATTTTTTGCTGTTGATCTTAATGTTGTTTACTCACACTCGCACATTTGTTGCTGAAGGTGAGAAGTGGTTGCAGTGTTCAGAAAGCAGGCGGCTCAAACACTGAAGCACCAACAACACCAACCCGTCTCTTCTGTGTGGCGAAAAAAGGAGCTCAATCGCATTACCAAAAAAAGTACAATACGGTAAATTCATAATGATGAACTCACCAGGGGATCGGAGATGAAAACACGAGCGTCTTTCTATATATTAAACACAAACACGCACATATATTATATGTTTTTTTGTCGTTTTATGAGGAGTTGTGATATTGCTCTCTGACACCTCGCAGATGAAGAGCCAGCTTAGTATTCATGCAAACATAATTAGAATGTAAGTGGACAAAGATATTTCCCACAAGGTAGTAAAGGGTAGTTGGATAATAAAGTTATGTTTCTATGGCAACTGCCGGCACAGATACAATATGAAGGAAGAGTGAAGAGCAGAGGAGGGGAAAGACAAATTCATGAGACTCTGAGAGTGCCGGTCTCACTCTTTAAAAATCTCTGCTCGTCTTGTACAAGTGCATACTGAGTAATCTTACAGCCCCACTGAGCATACGTCTGTCTGTCTGCCTGCCTGTCGTACAGATCTATATATCTGTCTGTGAGTCTGTCTGTCTGTCTGTGAATCTCTCTGTCTGTCTGTCTGTCTCTTTGTCGTATATATCTGTCTGCCTGTCTGTCTTTGAATCTCTCTGTCTGTCTGTCTGTCTGTCTGTCTGTCTGTCTGTCTGTCTGTCTGTCTGTCGTATAGATCTATGTATCTGTCTGTGAGTCTGTCTGTCTGTCTGTGAATCTCACTGTCTGTCTGTCTCTTTGTCATATAGATCTGTCTGTCTGTCTTTGAATCTCTCTGTCTGTCTGTCTGTCTCTTTATCGTATAGATCTGTCTGTCTGTCTGTCTTTGATTCTCTCTGTCTGTCTGTCTCTTTATCGTATAGATCTGTCTGTCTGTCTGTCTTTGATTCTCTCTGTCTGTCTGTCTCTTTGTCGTATAGATCTGTCTGTCTGTCTGTCTGTCTGTCTGTGAATCACTCTGTCTGTCTTTGTCATATAGATCTGTCTGTCTGTCTGTCTGCCTGTGAATCTCTCTGTCTGTCTGTCTCTTTGTCGTATAGATCTGTCTGTCTGTCTGTCTGTCTCTTTGTCGTATAGATCTGTCTGTCTGTCTGTCTGTCTGTGAATCTCTCTGTCTGTCCGTCTCTTTGTCGTATAGATCTGTCTGTCTGTCTGTCTGTCTCTTTGTCGTATAGATCTGTCTGTCAGTGAATCTGTCTGTCTGTCTGTCTGTCTCTTTGTCGTATAGATCTGTCTCTCCATGAACCTCTCTGTCTGTCTGTCTGTCTGTCTGTGAATCTGTCTGTGTGTCTGTCTCACATGTTTAACAGTTTACTTACACATGTAGTCATTCAGTCATGTGACTGCATGTGAACACTATAAAACATATCACTAAATGAATCTTCAGGTATGCTCCAATGTTTTCTGTATTATACTCACTACATGCTTGTGGCTCCTTCTGCAACAGTGTTGTGGACCACATACTTTCCTGGGTGAAAGTATTCATAGATTTCACAGCCACGCTGTGCAGGTATCTAACCGCACAGGCTATTGTTTCATGACTTGCCAAAGGGGCCCTTGTAGGATGTACACTCAACATATTCAGTTTACTTGCATAAGAAAAAGAGCAGCGGTAAATTCCTGATTTTAAAAAGCACATGTAAATGTGATGTTTCTTATTAGGCTGTGCATTACATTAGAGCTGCAACACATGATTCATTTCATCAATAAATAGATGCACTTATCTTGTTTGCTTACTAACTGTGCTAACCCCAAAGGTAGTCCGTTACAGTGATATAAAAGAGAGATAATCATGTTGGAGAAGCTGGAACCACAGCCATTTAGCCAAAATGATTATGTATTCAGTTGCTTATTATATTTCTGTCGGTCGACTAATCCATTATTTTAGGTCTACAATGTATCAAAGTAATAGACATAAAATATAATTTGGTACTGGACAAATGGAAGCTGTGTATGACCCGTATTTTGGCATATTCTTACAAAAACATAGTAGAACAAACTGAGCCTGTAGACGGCAAAATGAACTGATATTCAGTGATGGCTGTGGATGGTGATTGTGACAGTTTCCCTCTGGATAAATGTTGTGTTGGATATTTCTTGTCAGTCTTGGAACTTACAAGCTACAGATTCGTAGAAGAGGCCACTGGCTGGACACAACTCTTGCATGAAATCAGAAGGTAACAATATAAAGTACACTCACTAATTACTAAGTTTATATCAGGAACATGTACTTTATGGACTTACCGTTGTGTTTGTTTGATTTATCAGACCATCTTTGTTGATAGTCGGATACAGTACTTGCCGCATTATAAAGAAACACTCTCTGGCATTTCAATTTACCTAACAACATGTGCACTTAGTTACGGTTCCTCATCAAAAGCTGAGACTACAGCGGGCAGCTTCTCTAAAAGCCAGTGTAGTGGCTCTCTCTTTCTCTAATGCAGTTCAAACACTGGACCTCAAAGGTAATCACTTTGCTTTGGTTTCTTATTTTTAAAGGGTAATTGGTGGTACACAGACAGCAGGTCAAACGCACACACACAGTGAAACACACGCATGCATTTTAATACTTTTATTTATGGTGATATTGAAAACTACATCACACACTTCTGTCTGGGTCATTGTACTTTCATGACTCGAAAATAGGTGACTTTCAGTGACTGCTGAGTTTCACCTTGCCTTTTTTATTGAACATCCCTGTTACATCGGCCCTCAACACTAACTTGGCTGGATTGACACATTTACAGACACGCACAAGCAGTCTGCAGACGTTAGCTAAAGGCTGCTACTTTGTAACACCTGACTGCTGCTGTCGCTAACATTATGTGGTGTATCACTGTACATTTGAGGTAGTAGGACATGATGAGCTTTTGTTTTATAAAGTTTCTGTCGAAGGGCTGATCGTGCTGATTAAACATACACTGCCTGGCCCAAAAAGAAGTCACCACCTGGATTTAACTAAGCAAATAGGTTAGAGCCTTCCATTGTAAAATTACTGCGGCGGCGGATGAAGTGACGCACCCATCATGCCTAGTGCCTACCGTACAAGCCTGTGGGGACAGTGTTATGATCTGGGTTTGCTTCAGTTGGTCAGGTCTGAGCTCAATTGACTACCTGAATCACCAGGTTTTTCCATCAATGGATTTTTTTCTTCCCTGATCATATTCCAAGATGACAATGCAACGATTCATCGCGTTCAAATTGCGAAAGAGTGGCTCAGGGTGCATGAGACATCATTTTCACACATGATGGCCACCACAGAGTCCAGACCTTAACCCCATTGAGCATCTTAAGGATGTGCCGGAGAAGACTACGCAGCGGCCCGACTCTCCCATCATCAATACAAGATCTTGGTGAAAAATTAATGCAACTCTGGACAGAAATAAATGTGACATTGCATACGTCTATCAAAAGCTAAAGGCGGTCCAACATAATATTAGAGTGCGTGACTTTTTTATGGCCAGGAAGTGTACATTTGAACACTGCTACAAATGGTAAATGACAAAAGTAGCACAACTGCAACAAGTCTATTTAAGAAACGTGTCGCTCCACCTGTTGTCTCTTCACCTGTTGTTTAAAGGGGGGGTATTATGCTAATTTCAAGCTTCATATTTCACTCTGATACCTGTGGGAGTAGCTTAGCAAAATTTACAGTTAAATAAACTTGCCATTCTTCTCACACTGGTGCTCTGTGCAGGCCCTCATACAGCCTCTGCCTGAAACAACTCAGTCAGCTCTGTCTCTTTAAGAAACCCTGAAAAGAGCTGTGGGATGTACTGCAGACGAGGGCTGCACAATTAATCGAAATACAATCGCAATCTCGATTCACACTTCTACGCAATCTTATTTCTTAATGACAAAGATTCTGCCACATATTTATTCGCGACATCAGCTGCATCAAAACAAGCGCTCCTCGTTCCTTTCTCAACAAATGACAACGCGGAGTTACATCGCACCATGTGATGCAGAGCGACAGTAACTGGCCAAAACAAACACATGTGAGAGCGAGTCTGAAAACGGCGAATGGCGACAAAATGAATCCAGAAGATGGCGGTGAGAACGAAATAAGGAATCTGACCAACCAATAAGACGTGGCTCCGCACTGTCTTGTTTTAGACATGTTTGGAGTACTTTCATCGGTCCGATTTCCGTCCTGACAGAAGTGAGCCAGGGCTCCATTGTTTACACCAGGGATCAGCTGATGGGAATCTGACACAGCGGCGTTACCGGCGAGAGACCTGAAATCCCAAAAGTACATCATATTACAATTAATATGATGAATAAATAAATAATAATACATTTCTTGACGAGTGGGGCTGGAACTTTCAACCAATAGTTGACAAGCAAATTGTGCAGTCTGGGGCAGTACTGTTGTTAATACTGTACTGTTTTCCTTTTGCTACAGTTATCTGACATTAAAGGACGACTGTGCTGATTTATATTTTATATACAAGACAAATATGGACTTATTAAAAAATACAATTTTTACAATCCAGCAGGAATAAAATTACTTCACTTTCGCTGATAGGATTTAACTCTATTTAACTGTGGGTTTTATTACTTGTTGTTTTATGCTCATCTTTTTACCCTTTGAGATTTGCTTCAAATGTAAAGTGCGTTATAAATAAAATGTATTATTATTATTATTAACTCAAATTAAGATTTTAAATGTATAAGACTTCTATTTGTAATATGCAGTGTTAAGAGCATTTTAGTATCTTAACATGTTACACTGTTGAATTCCTTTTACTTACAGTGAGTACAGCTCTGATTACTCCGACTACCACTGGATGGATCTAACTCGACTTAACTGAAAATACTCACTCAGAGTTCTTTAGTACAGAATGTAGCTTGATGAGCAGCAAATGTTGTCACCAGTCTAGCATTGTTGTCTATGTTGTTTCCATTCACTATCTGCCTCCATGCATTTTCAGATGCTAATTTCTCTGGAGTGCTGTTTGCGGTGACACTGTGACTCACACTGTACCGCGTCAACCTAAGGAGACGTTACATTTCACACCACGCTGTGATCGCTTGCACGTTAATGGGGATCACAGAACGTCTTGTGTTGCATTTCTGATGATTTTGTATGCAGTAAATTGGTGACACAAATGGTTGAAACTGTGTCAAATGAAACTCATTCACTTAGAAGTCGCTCTTGTTTGAGTGTCGTCTAAAACCTACCTGTGTTACCTTTGGCGGATGTTTCGTTTCTTCAATCTCAAACAAACAAGTATAGATTTCCTTTGTGTTTCTTTTTTATTACATTAGTGTGCTGCTATCATATGAAACAACACTTTATTACCTGGATAATGAAAAAGGCTCCTACAAAATAAAAGTAGTCTGCATTTTAAGTGTGAAACAGCTTATTACCTCAGGTGAAAAACTCACATTACGCCCGATACTTGCTTGTGACAAATCTAAATAGTATAAACAGTAATTTTAGAAGGCTGGGTGGAGCTGAGACAACATGTCACACAATATCATGCATCCATGTAACAATATTAAACTCTACATGACAGTTGGAGGCTGAAGAATAAATCAAGAGCTGAGGATAATGAGCACCAATTAAAAACTCTGGACAATTACACCGCCTGATTAGAAAAACACATAATTACACAAAAAGAGCTCTCAGCTCCTGTTAAAGCAACGAAAGCTACAAAGCTGCAACATGTTTGATGTGAATGCTGAATACACACTTGACCAAATGGTGCACGGCTGATTTTCCAGTTCTGGCCTTCTGCGGGTCTGATTTCATTCACATAACGACAGGAAACGTTTTTTTTGATAGTCTGACGGCGCAAAGCGATCGTTCTCTGCTGCTCTTATTGTTCTGATGGTGACAGAGATGTGGACATGATCTTCTATTCTTCTGTCTGCGTGTGAAAACAGCTGATGTAGCCCCTAATGTAAAATCCATGTAAGCAGCCTTTATAACTTATAAATCATTGTCACTTTATCCAGAAGTTAGTGTAGAGGTTGTGATAACTCAATACTTTGTGTAAATGTCTTCTCAACTAATGAAAGCCTTACCAACAAAACCGTTGCAGCTATCCAGCATTTTCCCTCTTGTCCACCACCTGCAGATTGACAGGAGGGTTTTTTTTATGACCTTGCCCATCTGTGCCTTTAAACGCTGAAGACCTGATTATTGTTTGGTCTCTTTGAAACAACAAATTAGCTGTAGAGATGAGACCTTTAAAACGGAAGTTAAAGTTGTAATCTCGAAGATTTCAGTTTCGTTCTCTTTGGCGTCACCTATGGCGATAAACGGTAATTGCGGGAGCACACTCCCCAGATATCCAGACAGTGTTGCATGTGTGACGTCCATGGTTGGCCTCCTTTTTAGACTGTTTGCCTTCATCTGAGCGTCGAATTAGTTTCTTTTTCTTTGGATTTTCACTTATTGTTGAATATCTGTAGTCGTCGATCTTTTCTTTGTTTGTTCAGCCATAGTAGATTACTGTTTACTTGCAACTGCTGGGTGATGGAAAACGTGTCACTAACTGGGCGCTGCTTGTGATTTCTTCCATGAAAGTCGCCACAGACACCCAGTCTGTAATACTGCAAATGCAAAGGCTTTCATCAGTGGGCCATAGGCTCAATCACCATTGTGTAATTTAAATCATCGAGTATACTTTAATCTTCAATTCCAATTTTAAAAAAGTCTAAATTATAATAAAGTTGATGCAAATCTAAATATATAATGAAGTTTATTTGGCGTGTAGTGGTTGTGATTAGTGCTGTTGGCTCACAGCTAGAAGGCCCCTGATTCCAGTCCCAGGTTGGCCATGAATGACTCTGAAAGACTGTGTCGACAAAACAAGATAATTCTATGGCAAGTGCATTGTAATTAAAAGTATTGAAAAACTTTGCACCTCATAAGACAGGTGCGTAGGAGAGATTGCAAGCAAACTTCAGCTCACTGTCCAACTTTGGCTTTTGAAGGTCGAGCACCAACACTTTGCAAGCAAATAAGTGAATTGTGATTAAAAGTCAGGTAAACTAAAGGATTTAAGTACTACTTATATATCAGTTCAAGTTGATCTCAACTTATCTTCTCAAAGTTAGTCAACTTAAAACTTTAAGGCAACTTTTTTTCAGTTCAAACAACCAGTTTTACCGATTAATCTGTCGACTATATCCCGATTAATCGATTAGTCGTTTGGTCTTTAAAAAGTCTGAAGTGAAGGAACAAAAACATATTTACATGAAAGAGGCTATCGTAAAATAATTTAGCAGTTTTTTTTTCTTGAGAAATTGCTCTGATCGATTCTCAAAATAGTTGGGGATTTATTGAATAGTTGATTAATCATTTGATGTGATTGCAGGTCTGTATCCTAAGGAATTACACGTACATGCATATGTGAAGGAAACCTCTGAGTTGACTGTCTGCCATGTTTTGACCTGACACTGTTAATTATTTGGTCCTTCATTATTTTACTGCCTTTTTCATTCTAAATTAGTTTAAATGCTAATTATTCTGCAGCTACTTTGCGATAATTAGCGATAATAGAAAATGTATCATATTGCTATTATCTCTGCACTTTTACGACTCATTAAAATGTCTTTTGCAGGTGTCACCAAATTACCTTTTAAGTTTTTATTAAAATCTTATTTTAATTGCAGCTTTCAAAATGTTTACCAGAGACATGTAATTACAGCAACATCAGAAACATAATACATTAATTGAGAATTCTGCAATACATGTCAACTTGTAGCAGCCATTATTTTCAGGGGCCATATATAAGACCCTCTGTCACTTTTGATTAATTAGCAGTCCGTCCCACTTATCACAGTGGAGCTTAATTAAAGTCCCCATTTGCATTAGCGCTCAGTGGACCTTTGATTAATACAAGCTTTTGTGGATAATTTAGCTGATATGTAGCACGAAAAGGAGAAATTACATTTGTACTGTGAAACATTAATCTGAAATTCTGAATGATCTTTGCGCTGAGTCTGCAGGATTTTCAGCACAGTCTGTTCATCAGGAGTCTAATGGATACATTTAGTTGCTCTGATCAGCGAGGGCTTCATCTAAATCATGTGGTGCAAATGACAAAAACGTCCCGCCGCTGCAGTGTTGGAGTTAATAAAACATGAAGCGCGATGGGAAAACCCCACCAACACTGACATCTGAGCTATAGTCACAGGGAAGTTTGACACTGTATACAAAGTGCTAAATTACCTGCCAAACACCCTGATATCCCACCTTCTCTTTCTACAGTACATGAGGCACCATTCAGCCCTGTGAAGTGTATTTATTTTCACTGTGTCTCTCTGAGTTATGGGGCCCATTCGCTCTGAGAACAGTGAAGAAATGCAGCATAACCTCGAGCAGAAAGACAGCAACCGCTCTGAGTTGTTGCTCGACGTTTCTCTTCTCTCTAAACCGTACGTTTTTAAAAATATAAACTTTTATTTCCCTTGGTGATTTTCTGCATGCCATAACCATTTATTTATTTACACTTTAATAAGCTGTGATGTCCTTAAGAGCAAACTGAGAGCTCTTAATGTCAACATGAAGCTGCTGCGTTTTATACATAAGGAGTCACCATCCTGTCCCTAAGCCCTCTCTCTCCCTCTGCCTGTAAGTAGCTCACATTTAAAGCAAGTCATATATATGGACAAATATAAAAATCACACATAAGTGTGAAGATGTGTTTTTAATCTCGCAAACCTCTTATGATGTGATTTGTGTTGTTGAAGCAGGCCTGTGTCGAGTTTGCATGTTCCCCCAGTGCATGCGCGAGTCTCCTCCGGGTACTCCGGCTTCCTCCCACAGTCCAAAGACACGCGTGTTAGGTTCACTGGTGACTCTAAAAACTGCCTGTAGGTGTGAATGTGAGCGTGAAAGGTTGTCTGCCTGTGGCGATCAGTCCAGGGTGTAACCCCGCCTCTCGCCCAATGACAACTGGGATAGGCTCCAGCCCCCCCCGCAACCCTAAACAGGATAAGCGGTATAGATAATGGATGGATGGATTCGTATTGTATTGTTTTCATATATATAGATATAGATATACAGAAAATGTAATAACAGTTTAAAATCCAAAGACTATTAATTTACTATCTGAAATGACAAAGAAAAGCAGGAAATAATGAGGACATTTTTGCTTGAAATATTCTGATCACAAAAAGCATTTACAATAGATTTTCTTAAATGATTAATCGACTTATTCTTAGGCTCTAAATAGTAATTAATAGAATTGACTAAAACTTGGTAAGATATTTGTATAATCATCATTTATAGAGGTTCAGAATATGCACTAGCATTTGATATTATGAGTGTATATATGAAGAGCGGAAACAATTACTTAAAGTGGTAATCTTGAAAATCTCAGTTTCGATCTCTTTGGCAGCACCCATGGCGATAAACGGTAATTTGCATATTTGTAATTTGTTGCATGTGTGACAGCTGATTTTCCTCGCTGTCCTTTTCAGACTGCTTGTCTTCATCTGAGCCATTTATTTTTGAAGTTGTGTCTGTAGTCATCGATCTTTTCTTCGTTTGTTCAGCCATAGTAGATTACTGTTTACTCGCAACACTTGCAGAGACCGGAAAAGCAGCCGCTTAGCTCCGCCTACCCTCTCTGGCAGACCAACAACTGCTGGCTGATGGAAAACGTGTCAGTAACTGGGCGCCGCTTGTGATTTTTCATTTTCACTTTACTTCATCGATTAGTTTGACAGAAATGTGTCATCAACTATTTGAAAACTGATTTATCATTTAGGTGATTAATTTGCCACAAGTGGCCAAACTTTGTCATTGTTGGTTGGAAAAGATATTTGAAGACATCCTTTTGGATTCTAGGAATTTGTGTTGGGCATTTTATGGACAAAGTGGCCACTTGAAAATGATCTATTGATTAATTGATCCTTCCATTATCTCTACTGCTTATCCTGTTCAGGGTCGCACGGGGGGGCTGGAGCCTGTCCCAGCTGTCATTGGACATGAAGCAGGGTACAGCCTGAAATGATCGCCAGTCAATCACAGGGCTAACAACCATTCATGCTCACGTTCACATCGAGGGGCACTTTTAGAATCCCATGTTATTGGATGGAAACTCCACACAGAAAGACCCCCTACATCCGAATTGGGATTTGAACCAGGGACCTTCTAGCCGTGAGGCGACAGTGCTAACCACTGCACCATGATGCAGCCATAGATTAATTGATAATGACTTAATGTAAGGCAGGACATGTGTTTCTCAGATTACTTCTTATATCGTATTAAAAAGTAACTTTATTTCACTTGGTGAGTCATCAGCTGGAGCCGTGGTAACCGATGAATTAATTGTTGTAGCATGAGCTGATAATGTGACCAATAAATATGCCTATCTCCTAAAGGTCGCTCAATTATATCTAATTAGTGGACGGATGTGAAATAATTAGTCAAGGCAACAATGGTGAATCTTGAGAGAAGGCTGAGTGCTCTCTGTAAAGTGTCCGCGTGTTATCATCACCCCTCTGCTGAGGATTAAAGCAATGTTAATATATGCATTTACCAAGGGAGGTGATGCTAAGCCAGCGCCGGGCTAAAAGCAGGGAATTATGGGAAAAGGAAAAGAACTCGGGGTCGTGTGATGGGATTACTGTATTTACCCAGCGAGTGTTTGTAACTCAGGTGCTTCAGCCAATCGCAGCGTCTGAAACCTGGGCTTTTATTTCCCTCTGATTACAACATTGTTAACCCGCGTCTTTCAGCCAATCAAGAAACACTCCAACGACAAAGTGAAAACTTTTTAACTCTCCGCTTCATAATACGGCCAGATTAACGCCGCAAATTCTGTGAGACTGCAGATGACACAAGCATTGTTCCAGGCGGCACTCTCTGCAATCCACCTCTTACTTCACAAGCTCCCCCCACCGCAGAAATTTATTAGGGGATTTGTATTTCTAATGACACCTGCGCCCTGCCACCAGAGCAATGTAAATAATCCCATCACAGAGCCCCGACTCATCAGCGACAGGCTAATCCCTTGTTTAAGGCAGTTACACCGACCCCACCCATTAATACCGCCTTCATAAAGACACAGCTTAGCATACATTATGGAGTTATAATGTGGCGATGTGCTTCCTGCCAACTTGAAATCTCCCTCTCTGCTCCAGGAAGAACATGTCACCTCTGCTGGTTTCATTAAGGGCTCTGCCACGCTGCATCACAGCTCCCTCCTTTCAAATGCATAAAAAAACCAAAGCTCTCATCTCGGGTTGGGTTAGTGCGGTAATAAATTAGACCCAGCCAAAAGGATTTAGTCCTTGGAGAGGAATGTTAAGAGAAGTGGAGGAGTCAGGCACACAAACTAATATCTTGTGACGACCTCTCTCCCCGAGTAGTTGCGGTAGTTTTTAAACTTCTGCAGCTTCATGGTACATGACTCAGTAAAGCATTAGAGGAAAATTCATCCGGCATGTTCTCTCTTGTTATCTGTGCACATTCGCAATTTGCATAGCTTTTTTCCTCATGTCAGCTAATGTCTAAAAATAAAGTTGTATATTTTTCTTCTAACTAGCATAAAGAAGCAGGAAAATATTTATACAAAATATGTGGCTCATGATATAACAGTATGGGTGTCTCTGTAGTGGAGACACTGAGATAGATGCATTCGCGCAGTCTTGCTAACTATGTTTTGACAAGCCCAGGGACTACTTCATTAGATCCCCCCTGTGATTGTGTGTGAGCTGTGACAGCTCTCAAAATATTAAACACATAAGTTACAGAGGCCTTACTCTGTCAGCCTGATTATAACACAGTTTATAGGAGGCGGATCACAGAGGGATCCCTCCTCATCGGCTTAAGAAGTTATCCCTTATCTGAATCAAGGGTCTATGGGATAGAGGATATTGTATGCTCTTTAGTTTTGAAAAAGCCATTGATGCAAGTTCTAAGTTGTAAACAATGACTTTGACTGCTGTGGCTAAGTGGGTCGCCGTCCAATCAGGAGGTTAGCGGTTCAAACCCCAGCTCTTTAGTCTCCATGCCGAAGTATCCTTGGGCACGATACTGAACCCCGAATTGCTCCAGTATTATGAATGTGTGTCCAGGAGGCTCAGCCTGCAGTGTGTAAATGTGTGTGAATGATGAGCCTTGTGTGGCAATAAACTAGTGGCTGAATGGGTGTGTGAAGCACCTTGAGTGGTCAGGAGAGTGCAGTCCATTTACCATTTAACTTGACTTGACTTGGTTGACTATCCTCAATTAGTTAATAGTGGGGAGCAATGACTGTATATATAGATGGACAACGCGTCTCCATCTGCTCCCATTGTACGAAATTGATGCCAAAATAGCCCCTGTGATAGGCGCTGCCATCTTGCAATGGTGACGTCATTTGGAGCCAGAGACTGCGCAGTAGAGATCGGCGAGTGAAGCGGCCGTAGCCACTTCCGCTAACCAAAACACACACTTAACTTACAGAAAAACAGCAAGGATCCCGCACACCGACGTGTTTAACAGCAGGACAGCTTCTTGTGTTGGTCTGAGGATAACGTTCACAGGTATGGAAACTTCAATGACTGTAGTGATTGTTTTAGTTACGTTTCCACTAACTCGTCCTCCGCTCTGCTCACCCGGAACTGATTGGCTGCAGGAGCCGAATTTGTCAACAGAGCTGTCAATCATCATTTTGACAGCATCAAATAACTAATTAAAAATAAACTTGTCAGAAAAATGAACACTTGGACGTAAATCAGCATGATAAGAACTAACTATAATGACAGAAAGCATGTTTGAGAAACATTTATTTGGCGTGTATTTTGATCTTATAGTTTGACTCATGCCCCGTCTGTTAACATGGAGGAGGCGGGCTTTATGACCTATACTGCAGCCAGTCAGCAGGGGGCGCCCGAAATGTTTTGGCTTCACTTTTAGGGAGCTGTCATGTCGTCCATCTTTTTAAACAGTGTATGGAGGGGAGGTACACGAATAATGATGTTTTAGAGTCTTAATAAACAATAACAAATGTGCAAAGAGGCTGAAGTCCTCAAAGCGGCGGCCCGGGGTTCCGCTCCCACCCTCGCCCCTTTGCCGCGTTGTCCTCACCCTCTCTTCCCCTGTTTCCGACACTATCCACTGTCCTCCATCTCTCTTAATAAAGGCATAAAAAGGCAAAAAAAAAATACTCAACATATACTACACATTATTAAAATAAATATATTCACTCCTACAAGCCGTTCAAGTACAGTTTAGGGCACCTGCAGAGCAGCCACCTTATAACAACCTACATGTGTTTCATGTGTTACCTGTTAGTCTCAAAGTGTGTCTATCATCTGTGGAGTGAAAACTTTGCTTTTCCATACGAGCAGAAATAAAAAGTGTGTGTCCTGGTCATATTTCCTTCATAATATCCCAGCAGCACTCTCAGCCACAGAGTCAATCACAGTGGAGTGGAGTGGAGCAGGTTGTACAAGCGTCTGGGTCAAAAGGTGGTTAGCCAACTTCACTTATGTTCAGTCACTTCAGCTGGCATAGAACCAGTTTTGATGTGCTGCAATAATAATTGTAATAGTTTACAGTCTGCTGCTTATTAACCTGCATTTCTCAGTCTACAGTGAGGCAGTTAATAACATATTATGACATCAATATATTACAGGCAATGTATTAAATAGATTTGTGAAATGTTATCTAGCGCACCAACAGCAACCAAAAAGAGCCTCAATCTCCCGAAAATGACTTTGATTCCATTTGAGTCATTTGGCCAAAATAAAGCTATACAGCACTGCGGATGATTGCAGGTTATGACAGAACTATAATCGCTGTCATTATCCAAGTCGTGATTACTTTTCAGTTTTGTTGTGAAACAGCTATAGCCTCACAGTCAGACAGATATTTGTTGGGTGTTTGCCTCCGCTGATCGGAAAGGGAAGCAGTCAGACTCATGATGTGAACACCATGTTCTTCTGCCGTGAATGAGGTGGTATGACAATAGATCTCCCGTCAGATAGGTGCAGTCTGACAGCATAAACAGAGACAAACATCAAAACACCTACATTGTGCTTTAAAGCGTGCCGCACTGACACTCAAAATACGTTTGTACACGTCATCAAATCTCTGTCAGAGCTGACGGGAAGATGGCAAAAACACAGCTACCTTGGTTTAGCAAAGGTTTCGGAAGTGCAAATAATTTGTGCACATTCTGTGTCGGAGATGCTCTCAGTTTCACTCACTGCTGCACTCACACTGCAGTTAAATCAGCCTTGATTCTCGTGGTGTTGAAAGGGTTTGTTTTAATAGCTTTTTGGGTTTATCTGTTGGGAGTTTGCATTGACCCTGTGGCGGTGTGTTGGAGAGTGCTGCTGCACAGTGAAGTAAAAACAATCATGATGGTGGAACTGTGAGAATAAGGCCGAGGCTGAAAAGAACCAGAATGATCCTTTAGAAAGAAGGGAAAAGAAAGTGTCTGTTTTTGTCTATTCTACTTGATTTATTATTTGTTAGTGTTGTTACACATTCCTGCACCACCTCAGTGTTTGCCCAAACCTTTATACTATGGCACTTTAGCCCCCAAGCATTTCCATTACAGTACTCAGCATTACTATTTAATGGTATATTATTCCATGACATTACTGCACTCCCATCTCCGACTACAATCTGTGCATGCTGCATATGCCTCGATGCACATTTCATGCTTTCTGTACATGTCGGTTGATACTGTACGTGTGGAATAATTTATATTTCATACCCTGCTCTGACCCTTAACACAGAATCTGGGGTCCTGTTGCTTCAACCAGAGGTGCTAAGTAGCTAATTATTTAGTATTTCATTACTTAGAGTAATTGCTTTTTCATGTACATTATTACAAAGCCATTACGCATTACTTGTTCTTACAGAGCTTCTTTATTACTGTCAGACACAGAGGAGGACAAAACCATCTGCTTCTATGCAAAATAATGAAAATTTTTTAACAATAGATTGACTTCTGCCAACATTCACCGGATGAGACTCCTTACAATCTCCCACAGCATCAGTTGTTTTTCGCAAGAGCCCCAAAATCGCATGTTTACATTTAAGGGGCAAAACCCTCGAGGTGTAGAAGTAATTAAGGAGGAAGTTAGGGGCCATGATTATTGAGTGGCACAGTTTGCAGATGGTGGAGGCCATGGTGGATAGATGGATCAACAACGCAGCGTATCCCTGGAGACCGATGTATATTTCCTGATTTCCACCGACAGTCAAGTTTGTTTTTATTCAAAGCTTGAACACAACCAGAACAAACCTTAACCGTGAGTTTATTATAATAACCATGTCAAAGAAGGTCCCCTTACCTTAAAGTGAAAATCTCGAAGATTATAGTTAAGTCTATCACCGAATGAGGTAACACAACGGTGATTGAGCCTATGGTCCACTGATCAAAGCCTTTGCATTTGCAGTATTACAGAGTGGGTGTCTGGTGCGACTTTCGCAGAAGAAAATCACAAGCAGCGCCCAGTTAGTGACGCGTTTTCCATCACCCAGCAGTGGTTGGTCTGCCAGAGAGGGTAGGCGGAGCTAAGTGGCTGCTTTTCCGGTCTCTGCAAGTGTTGCGAGTAAACAGTAATCTACTATGGCTGAACAAACAAAGAAAAGATTGATGACTACAGATACAACTTCAAAAATAAGTGAAAATCCAAAGAAAAAGAAACAAATGCGACGCTCAGATGAAGGCAAACAGTCTAAAAAGGAAAGTGACCGTCAGCGAGGAAAATCAAGAGTTACAACCAGAGCCAACCGTGGACGTCACACATGCAGCACTGTCTGGATATCTGGGAAGTGTGCGCCCGCAATTACCGTTTATCGCCACAGGTGCCGCCAAAGAGAACGAAACTGAGATCTTCGAGGCTACCACTCTAAGGAAGTCATTTTAACTCACATCATGTATCTGGCCTAATTCTTACGAAGCTATTTTTGTGCCTTAAGCTAAACAAACCTTTACTGTAGTTATGTTGAATATGGCGGACCCCTTTCTCACGTCTCACATCTCCAGTGTGGAACCTTTAATATGCAATCACAGAAGAGCTTTAACCTTTGCCATAACATATAATTGAATGCACAAACTTAAATGAACAATAGATACAGACCTGGAAAGCCCGGAATATAGAAGATGGTCAAATACATTTTGTTAATATTCTATTATTTTATGTCACAACATCAAAAGAGAGCAGGTCGTCAACCGAGACTTGAAGTTTGTCTTGTCGTCTGTGAACGTTTCTTTCTAACAAAGATCTTTTATTGATGTATTAAGGATTTCTTCCTAACCTCTGGGTCTGCGCTTTACTCCGGATACCATCCATCTTCACTCAGGTCAAACGTTTATCAGGATAATGTGTCACCAATGATGAAGACATGCTGTAAAACCCTCCAAGGTATTTAAGCTCCATGCTTTATGCTGTACTTTTTCTCCTCTTTGTAAACCCTGAACTGTAACAGTTATACATCAGGGCCATCTTTAAAACACTGGAAGAAAGATATGAGAGAGCCACTTTCTTAAGGGTTTCTGACTATATGACAAGTGGTGACACAGATTTAATCTATGGCTCGGAATAATTAACGACCACTCAGCTACTCAGTATATATTTGAAAAGATCTGATTAAGAGTGACACATCGTCGGGGTACAGTTGTATTTCTAGCTAAAGGGCTAAATGGGTTTGTGCTGGTAATGGGCTGCAGGAGGCCATAGTGCTTTCAGATTACATTGGAGACTGACAAAGTGACAGACTGTTTTGCTGGCCGGGGATGATATCCTATATTACACATGCTTGTTGCCTCAGAACTATTGCACATCCCCATGAGGAAGAACCTGCTCTGACACAAAGACGGCCCACCTTTCATCGAGACACAGACTCTGTGCGGCTGTGCCTTTGGCCTCTAAATGGCTGGTCCTGCTCCTGAGAGCCTGGTAATCATATTGAAGCTCCTGCGCTCTCTGCTGGATGGCAATATATCAGCCTCTACCTCCGAGGTACATGCGGCCACCATCATGGGCCACATGGTAGAGTGTGAAACCAAACTGTAAGGTCTCACAGACTTCTTATCTGTTTTCTAAAGGGGACTTGGTGGTAGAAGCCTTATGAGTTCCTCAGTGGGATTTGTCCTAAAGCCAAGTTTTGAGTGCTAGAAGCGTTTTGTCTGCTCCCTTTTGAACCCGAGGGGAAGCCTTAGTCAAAGGGGCCGTCTGCCAAAACGGCCTTTCTTCTTGCTAAAGCCTCTGCAAAGAATGTGGGTAAGCTTCACACCTTGTACATGAGCCAAGTGTGCATGTGCAGGAACTCCTCATCCCTTCCCCAAAAGACTATCTGCCTGCCATGCCAATCAGGCCAGTGAGTTGGCAGCATATGACCTTGCTCACAAACAATGTGAGGGGGATGAGAAACCAAAACAGCTTCCCCAGTGTCGCCTGGCTCTGTGAAAGGAGGGAAAGACAAGGTTTAGCCAGGCTGAGAGACTGTTTGTTTGGTTATGGATCGCTCCCTGCCCAAATAGAGGTTCAGTAAATTGACTGTACAGATGAGGAATAGACTGCTGAGGCGTACAGTACAGGTCTGAAACAGTACAAGTGTTTTGTTGTGGGTCATTCTTATAGACTGTAAATAATGGATGTAGCCCACTGGTTTGTCAACTGCCTTTTTAAAGCCTAGAGTTCGGCATTGGGCCACCGCCAAGTTGGCTTTCTGGAGCAAGAAGTGAGCATATATTGATGAGAGAGTGGCACTTGAGAGGAGTGTGAGGTTGCCATGGCCAGGGTATCAATGTTTGTACTATCTTAGGCCGTGGCTAATTCATTAGCTGGTGAATTAGCTTGTTAACTATCGTGTTTCACACAGAGTTAGATTCTTTTTGCGATTGTTGCTGACCAGAGATGTTTGGATTAAAGAAGCTAGGAAAGCTCAACCATATCTTGGTTTAGGGAGTGATAGCTGGTGAACGAAACATACAGGTTAACTTTAAACAACCAGGGTTCTCTTCACCACGTCCTCCATGTTTTCTGCAGGGAATAGCCAACCACAATCCTGATTCCAATGCATTGGCTGCCACAAAAGCTGAACGAGCTAATAGGCCAGCTACTGTGAGGCTGAAACTGATACATGCTAATTTGTGCTAAGGTATACAGAGTATATAATACATTTTCACTTACCAAAAAAGATGGATTGTCTGTTATTGTTCGTCTGAAACAATACAAACTATCCGGGAGGTTAAGTTTAGTGACTTAAAATTGCTGAGGTGACACCTAGGGGACGGCTAGTAGCATCCACCTATCACTTAACGTAACCCTGCCCTAGTTATGTCTAAATTTAAGCCTCAGTATAATTTAAATACACTCCTCGTACAGTTGAAATAAAGATAAATTAGCAACCAAAATTGTGTTTTGTACGAGGCTGTAAACATGTTTAATTCTGCTATCGGGTTGGGCATCTTAATATGGGGCTTAATGGGGATTGACTCACTTTTAGACAGTCTCAAGTGGCCACTCGTGGAACTGCAGTTTTTGGCACGTCTGCATAGCCCCGGAGGCTACCTCTTGGTCATTCCATGTCCATATCTCTATGTCCCTGGCTGTGCTGATGGATGTGCTGCAGGTTACCTGGAGGTAGCTCTGCAAGCAATGACCAAAAGAGACTTCTGGAGGAGGATGAAGAGATCGAACATGACACGGCTTTAAATATTCATCTTCGGCTCTACCAATTTGCTCCACCTGCAGTTAAGCTTGCGGTACACAGGTTGGAGCAAGCAAGCTGCCCATGTAATGTATCTGGGTTCTCTTCCTCCCAAAGCTAGCATCTAATATTCCAACAACTTCAGACTTTTTCAGTAACCCGCATAGCAGAGCAGGTTGGATCAATGGAAATTCAACTTTAGTATGTGAAAAGTTTCACCTCATATGCAATCAAATCACCTCTCAGAAACCAGTCCAGATTTTAATGAAGATCGGTTTATATCATCCTTCTTCCACACAAGTTTTTCCAAGTGTAAGATGCGACTGATGAATGCTGGTTGTTGCAAATAAATTAGTTATTAGCAGGGCATATTGTTTGTTTTGTAATTATACATAAATAAAGTCCACAACTAAAAGAAAATTTGTTTGAACAAATCACTTCCATGGCTTAGAATAATTGCTTTTGGATAAATGAGAAAGTAAATTACTCAAACGGTGATAAAGCTCGTCCTCTTGTTTTCTTTCCAACTTATGTATTGCATTACCAATTTTGTCATTTGTGAGACTTTTTTTATTTTCCAAAGAAAGAGTTCTAATTAAACAGTGTTAGCATAATGATGATAATTTCTTATATTTCTGTTGATAAAGTTTCAGTTTCTGTAAATACCAGCTTTTGTCTATTTAGCAATTATTGCGGTTCATACGAACTCAAAACAACTCCACAGCCACACACTGCTGCTGCTGCCAAGGAAGGACACAAAAGCGTTGCTTCCTGCATACCAAAATATATCAAACGCTTTCACAAAAGCTGGATTGCAACTGTATTATATCAATCAGCACACAGAGCAGCACACAGCCAACGCATTCCTATAAAAGTGTTAAAGATTTTTTACCATAAAGAGTCGTTTTGCACCCGGTGTGTCTGTGCCAAAAGTAAGAACAGGCAGAAGCAAGCAAAGCAGACGGTTGGAGGCCGGTTTTGTTCTTTGAACAGACGAAAGATTTGATCAGTCGTCATATCAAACTGCATATAGTAGCAAGTATAAGGTGCATGTTCATAGTATAAGTGCTTGTAGCTCTGACTTGTAACAGATGACACCGAGCGTTCGCAAAAACATGTTTGATTTATAATTCCGATGTAGATATGATCACGGTGCGTTTCTGCCACTGGCTTAAATTCCGCCATTTTATTATTTTTTGGTTGGCTGGTCTCAGGCAAGAAGCCGAGTCACATCAAAGTTCTGGCGATGCTCCTGTGGAGCGACTTCTTTGAAGCCCAAAACAAAACACTGCAGCACCGACTGCTTATCAGCAAGGACTGCTGATCATGGAAGTCGGGATGAATCGACGGTGATTGATGAAATGGAATGATGAATCGACAAATAGAATAGAGATGTGAATTTGTACACAATTTATATTTGATCAGCACTGATTCGGCTGGATCTCCCAGCATGCGAGCGTATCAAAGACAAATTTGTGGGCTTTTTTGGAACACGAAGCCCCGTTTTTGGTTAAAGCAATTTTTTCATATCATTAAATATGATAGAAATTCTACTGCTGGAGGCATGTATTGACCCAGAATCATCCAATGACTCCCAATCCTTAAAGAAAAAAGCACTTGAGGAACTTGAATTAAACATTTACTGACTGAAGGATAGTTTTTCATTTGAACATTTATGAGTCCCTTTTTAAATTGCCTTTTTATTACGTCACTGAAGTCCCAGTGGCGTTATGATGCAATCACCCCTTTCTACTTCTCTTTGTATTAGTGCGCACATTTAATACAAAACATTTGCGTTTAATTTTTAATCCTCTCTGAAGATTCCCACTGTGCACCAGTTTGAGTATCTGTCATAGTCATGTGGTGCGAAGAACATGACAGTGAATTTCTCAGTTGCTTCTTCGTGAAAGCAACGCTTTGGATGGTGTGGGGCCTTCACAGTATTGTAAGGACATAACATAGGAGCCGGAGACAATTCAGGAAAAGGAAGGAGAGACAAAGTTAACCGGAATGTTTTTTATGGTCTGCAATGTTTTAAACCAAGCTACGAGGTTGCTTAAATTATATTATTGGATGGATGGCCTTGAAATATACACTCATTTACATTTATATGTTGCCCCCGATGACAAATCAAGCGATACATTTGATTTTATGTATATAGCGCCAAATCACACCAAAATGTACTTTGCACAAATGTAGAGCAGGTCCACACCATCCTCTTTCTAATATTATTGAAAAAGGCCCAACATAAATCCACCACGAGCAAGCACTTTGCAACAGTGGCGAGGAAAAACAGCAGTCTTTTGGTGCATGTCATACCCACTTTCTCGTCTCCATATTACTGTTACTGTTCACTGTCCTATTAATATATATATATATTATAATTTAAAGGTAAAAGGACAAAAACAACAACTTTGGTTTTTCTTGGACATTTGCTGTAGGGCCACCATGAGGCTGAATTCTGGGGCTTTGAATGCATTAAAATATGGCTACTCCTCCCACAGGGTGAATTGTATTCACATGGGTAACCCCTTCATTTTTGGCACCATCATCACGGTAATAATTCAATTTACAAAATACCTTTAAAATACATTACTATTAGCCTCAGTTGTACCTTGTGTTGAGTGTTACAAATCGTTAAACTAATACCCCTTTCCCACCTAAAGTTAGCATGTTGACACAGGTTTTTCAGACCCAGGACCTGCTTATAGATGCTGATTGTCTCTGTTCCCATTGACAGTGGAGTATACTTCTATCGGTTTTCTGCTGCGTCACCATCTGACGTCACAAACGCGCCGGAGACAGGGTTAGTAAACAGTTAAGATGTTACGGTGGTTAGGTCTTTATTGTATCTATTACTCATTCAATCTGTTTATCAAACTCGTTGTGACACATTAGGAACGATGTTCGAGCGCTGCTCGGACGGAGACGGGGCGGAAGGAGTCGCAGAAGTTACTGACAGAGCATAGCATCGCTCTGGAGAGGGGGCGGAGATTAGCGTGTTGTCACAGGTTTGGTCTTCCCCTCAATGCGGAGCGAAGCCGAGGCGATAATTACCCAGGTCTACTGCAGAGTCATTTGAACCGGGTCTGATTGACGATTGTAACTGTTCCCATCAAGCAAAAAAGCCGGGTGTCAGAGGGTGTTAGCAGGGTTTTTTTTTAGCTAATTTTGAGCATATTACAAAATCTTGACTACAAACAGAACAGTAGTCTTTTCTTTTTACCATGTAGCACTATGCTAACATCTCCAACCCATGCTAGTGCGAGTTTATAAGATTGGGTTTATTCACTCGCCTGTATTACATTTGATCGGATTCAATTATTCACACACTTCTGAATGCAGAAAGTTCTCAAACATATTTTGAGTTAAAAAGCAAAGAGGGAACAATCGATATTTGTGTACTCAAATATATTTCTTTGTATGTATAAAGGATAAACCAAGAGATAACACAGCATTAAGACGTTTTATTTTTTATTTCATGGGCTTTTTTGGTAGAACTCTCGCTTTATTTCCACAGGCAAACATACACAGGCAGAAAAACCCATAAAAGTTTCAAACTGAGCTGAAATCAAACAGTGAGTCAGATATAAACAAATAACAGGGTTACAGTCAGGTAGGAATTTCATGTCGACATTATTGCTAAGAATTACAAACCGTCCAAAGAAGCGGTGAGTGTTGCTTTTTATTATATGCTACATAATTTTGTGGCAGCAAGCATTTCCCAGCATTACCATCCTCTTTATCTGATTACAGCTCTGAGTCATGTTGGTGAGAACCTCATGAAAAGTTGCGTCTGGAGATAGCTTTTTTTATCGGGAGCAGCAGTGAATATAAGTGATAATGAATTAGCAATACTTTTCACTCAGTGACTGTGAAACAACTGACAAATCTTCGGCGCTGGTTCGAGTACAAATGGAAAGTAATTAAGTACCTCTGTGATAAAGTTGTGCTGCGGCGCTATGAATCACATGATGTTAACTAGCATTGATTCAGCCCAGAGTGAGGGGTGGTGGAGCATCGAGAACTCCATTTACAAAAATCAAAGTAAATAGACAGATAAGGGCCGTGTTGATTGTGTAAGTTTGACAGACTGTTGCATGCATAATGAAATCATGGCTAGTGAATCTCTATTGACGAAGAACTATCTCTGCAAATAGTGAATCGTTATGTGGGATGTAGAAAACCCTGACTATTTTCTCATTTAGTTTGCGCTACATTGGCATCGAGATTTACAGAAGGAGATCATGGTCAGGAGTGTTTTATTGACTCGCCAACAACCAAGACCAGTGTTTATTTATTTCGGTACAAGTTATACTTTTGCTGGAGCTTTCTATCATCTTAATGTGAGTGGCCGCTCTGAATTATGAATCAGAGAAAGTCTGGAGTGAGATAGATGAAGCTGTTGGAAATCAACGTGCACATCTTCCTGGCACGTAAAGATAATAAAGATCTGTAAAGGGGAGCCAGACAGTTTGGCGCAGAGCATATTTACAGGCCTGATTCTCCACTAATTGTTAGAGTGTGCTATACCCATTAGACCTACTGTTTGTGGCGAGTCATAACACTGTTCGCTGATGCTTTTACAATGGATTTATTGCTTGTGCTTTCTGAACAATGTAGACAAAAGTGTAACAAATCAGAAAAACCATGATACAGTGAATCAATAGATCTGCACATACTGGACCATCTCAGTTTTAACTTCCTGTTTCCACGCACAGTAATTGTGAGCAAAAACCACAGAAGCACACAGTGGGAAAAAGACTGAATTATGATGGAAACCCACAGCAGCTGCCCAATGAACCCTGCATTATATGGTTATGAAATCCCTCCACAGAATGCTAACAGTACTTGACTAAGTTTAAGCATGTTAAACAGTTTTCCTGCAGCATTATATGCTGGCTCAAGAACCCCAATTACAACTTGGCCTCACAGTCTGCCCCGACTGTCAGCCGGATCACACTAAAACTGCAAAGGCAGACATTTCACTTTGAAAGGATTATTAATGAAATCTCGCTCTTTACACAGTGTTTCACTCTGACATTGGAAGAAGTTCTCTGAGAGACTGTTAAAGTGGCTGAGTGGACTTGGGGAGGGAATTGGCTGTAATTGTCACAAGAGCTTGTGACTTCAATAGAGTTGCCTTGAAAAGCTTTGGTCACACTTTAAACCCCCAACTGTACACTGCACTGCGTGTGTTTTGGCATACTCATAATGAGATCATAGATGGTCGGTTTTGCTTTTCAAAATGTGGTTGCAGTAGCAGAACGTAGCTCAGGCTCTGGAATTACAGGGTCAGATGTGTGCTTTCGAACATGATCTGAATTTTGAAAAATTGCGGATGTTTTATGAACAATTAGAGCTGTTCTGATACGATACCAGAATTGGTATCGGCCTCCAATACTGCCTTTAAATGAGATATCAGGTATCGGCCAAGTATGCCAGTCAATTCACTGGAAAACATCTTGAAAATATCAAATGATGTCAGGTTAATTATTGTGTTACAATTACAAACAACTGTGTGTTGTAGTGGCGCTGTCACCTCACAGCTAGAAGGTTCCTAGTTCGACAAAGGGGGCCTTTCTGTTCTGGAATGTTCTCCCTGTGCATGCTTGTGTTCTTTCCGGGTACTCTGGCTTCCTCCCACAGTCTAAAGACATGCTTGTTAGGTTAATTGGTAACTCTAAAATTGCCTGTAGTCGGTGTGGGTGTGAGCGTGGAAGGTTGTCTGTCTCTATGTGTCAGCCCTGTGATTGACTGGCGATCAGTCCAGGGTGTACTCCGCCTCTCGCCCAATGACAGCTGGGATAGGCTCTAGCCCCCCGCAACCCTGAACAGGATGAGCGGTATAGATAAAGGATGGATGGGTGAAACTGTGTGTTGCTCGCAAAGAGTGAAATGTTAGTCAAAGCTAGCAAAATATCAGCAATCACCGATATTTATAGTTTTTTATCACATTAGTATCAGATGGATGCTAATAATTGGCCAATACTCAAGTCTAAGTATAGAATTTGGTATCTGTAAGGAAAGAAATGTCTCTCAGAACATCTCTATGCACAATAAAGAGATAGATTCATCAAAGACAAAACAACTGCATTGCACCAAAGCACAACATTAGGATAATCAAATATTCACAGTCCAGCGTTTGTTCTTACATGCATGCGTAAACAATCACTTAAATCTGCTTTCATAAGCACGTTTCCTTCATGTATCCCCCTCCTCTGCAGGCAGGCTGTATTTCTGTCCTTTCTTTATCACCAGCCCGGCTCTCTCCTCAGATGCTCTGAAGTACAAATGCTTACAGAACATAAGCTCTGGCTGCAGAGGGAACTTTCCCAAGCCCTCAGCAGAGAGAAAGCATCAAAGTTAAATGATCCCAACCTTTCCGTAGAAGGTGCATATAAACGCTTCTCCATCCTCGAGCAAAGACAGACACGTACACACTCGTACGCGTAACCACATGGGCCGAACCACATGCTCTTGCCTCCTAATGTGGTGACACTGCAGAAGAGGTGCGAGAGGGATGACCCATAATTCATCACCCCGCACCTTGGACATCTGGTGCCGAGTACAACCTGAGCGAGGGGACGGCTTGGTATAACCATCACAGCGAACGGGTGTCTCTCCAGGCTCTCTAAGCAATTGACTCATTAGCTCACTGCCGACTGTCTGGCGATGCATTATTCATGCGGTGGAAGGGTGGGGCAGGAAGAATGTGTGTGTCTGTGCGTGAGGTGGGGGTTGTCACAGGTGGCCAGGGGTCTCCAGAGAGGTTGAATCAGGGTGGACAAGGGAGACGATGGTCTGTTCAGCAAGACATCAGGCAGATGTTGGGTGGATTTACTGCTTCCACCGTTACACACGCTTGTGTGTAAAAGCTTACGGGCGGGTGAGCAGACTAAAGCCATAGCTACTGCTAAAGGTCCTAGTTATACATAAACAGTACTAGGCCAATGTAAATGAATGTTTCTGTATCTTTGCTTAATACTGTAAGAGACACCATTTATTGTTGGCTAAAATCAATACTGTCATAATGTGAGGTTAATATCATGGGTCAGCTGGTGAAGTAATTTAGCACGTAACAAACCCACACAGATATTTTGCTAGGTATGACGTTAGCTAGAAAGCAATCTAAGGTTAGCTAGCTTGTTGTAATTTAGCTAGGCTGTATGGATCTGCCGTTGTTGCTTCAAAACTGCATTTTCAGACTCCATGTTTGCAATGTATCAACCAGATCCTCCCCAGAGCCCGGATGAACAAACTGACGTCATCCACTCAAGACATTTTTTCCAGTTAGCTAGTCCACAATTTGTGCGTGTGAGCAAGCAAGTCAATTTTTACCATATAAAGATCCCCACATGAATCATAATGTTAGCCAGCAATCAGGCTAATGTTAGCCAGCTAGCTATAGCTTAGCTAGGCTGCATAGATCTGTTTTACATTGCTTCATAACGTTACGTGATAAAGTCATTTTCAGATAGCAAGCTAGCAATTTACCAAGTCACTTCGAGGAGTCAGGATAAATAATCTGACTTTATCCACTCAAAAAAGTATTTTCTACATATGCTAGCCAACACTTTGTCTGTGCTAGCAAGCTAGCTATTGTTAACCAAAAGAAGGTCCCCCATGAATCAAATACAATAATGTCAGACAGCAATCAGGTTAGGCTAGCTGAATGTTAAGGCTTCATCACTGTGTTTTACATTGCTTCATAATGTTAACGTTAGCAAGCTAGCAATTTCCCACGTCCCTTCCTGGAGTCTGGATGAATAATCCGACTTTATCCACTCAAAAAAGGATTTTTCTACATATGCTAGTAAACAGTTAGCAGGCAAGCTAATGTTAACCATATGACGATCCCCAATGAATCAGATGGCGAGCTTATTTTATCCCAGTTTTCCCCTGGCCTCAGCAAAGTTTCCCTTGGGCCGGGCGGATACACTTGATAAACCATTTTGTTAGTTGTGTTGGACTTGGGTGCTGTTCATTTGTTGATGTTGGCAAACTCCATTTATAAGCTAATTGGTTAGCTCATGTTGCACTCTGGTTGTGCCAAAGGGGAGCTAAACAGAAGTTAAGCCAAAGAGTGTAAACGTTCTTCTTTGGATAAATCCTGGTTAAAACCTCTAAAGCTCTCCAATGAACTCTTTTTCTCTTGTTAATTTATTTGATAAAAAACTCATTGTGAGATGCTCTGAGAGGTTAAATACAAGACTGTTTCTTCCCAAAAAAAAGGTACCTTCAAGGGTCGATTGGAATCACTGAGATGGTTGTGGTCGTGGATAAATCACGGTCTTGGATACGTTTCAGTTTGTGTGCAGAGTCTTGTGGGATGATGGGGTAATCAGCCAGCCTGAAGTCTCGAGGAAGCAATGACAGATGATAATGCAACTCTCTAGTGATTGAAGCAGGTATCAGAAACTGAACACAGCACTAAAATCTGAACAATATACACTTTAAAAAGCATTTGTTCTGGGACAACATGTGCTTGGTGTCTTGCCAATGGGCTCTGGTAAGAGTTGAATTTATCACCTAGTGCCCCTCCAGTGCAGGAAGAGATGGATAGCATTAGGTCGGTAGTTTCTCTCCTCGCCACTGAAGGTCTGGGATAGATAGAAGAGAATAGATGTTGTTTGCTTGTATTTGGTAATCCTGAGGCATGGTTGCTGAGTGAAACTGGAAGGTAAATTTTAAATTTAACACTGGAACATATTTCAAAATTAAGACATTAAACACTATCAGGATTTTAATGTTTTAGACCCTGATCACTTATTCTTTCCAAACCACATGCAGTCCTTTCTAGGCGATGGAAACTCAAGCTAATCAACCCAAAAAGCTACTACGTTTTTCTCCTTCTACATAGCAATGGTAGTCTGGATGACAAAGTATTTCACACTTATCTGCTGCAAGGCAACAAGTGAGCTCTGCCCAAGTAGTGAACTAAGGGTCTTAGGTTTTAAACTCTCTTAACTCTTCAAGGCAAATTTGGCGTTTGCTTTTTTTATGGACTATATAAAGATATGACTTGGCCAAAGTGGTATCGAAAAAAGCATTAGGAAAAAGAGCAGTACCAACAAACTGATGGATGATATAAAGATGGACAACCTCTTGTACCAAAATGAAGCCCAAAGCCAAATTTTGCGCAGTAGAGATTGGCTGGTGGAGACGGGGTTTTGACGTACCACCACTTCTGCTACCAAAAAACACACTGAAAAAAAATACAAACATCCTTCACGTTGGCAAAGCAGCTTTTTGTGTTAGTCCTAAGCATATATTCATGCGTGTGGAAAGTTCAACCACTGCTACTCTGGAACAGAACGCTGCAGGAGCCGTATTGGTCAAAAGAGCTGTCAATCATGCTGTTAGTCCCCTTTTTATAGCATTAAATAACTAATCAAAACCAAACTTCCCAAACGAATGAACGCCTGGACATAAATCAGCATAAGAACTAGCTATAATGACAGAAACCATGTTTGAGAAAAAATCATTTGACATGTGTTAAGATTTTATAGTTTGACTCATGTCTCATCTGTTATCATGGAGGAGGCGGGCTTTATGACCTATACTGCAGCCAGTCAGCAGGGGGCGCTCCAAATGTTTTGGCTTCACTTTTAGGGAGCTTATGTCATCCAACTTTGTATAAAGTCTATGGTTTTGTTTGTGGGTTGAACAGAAGCAAGGGAACATGCCTTTGTTACGCCACTTGGAAGAGCCAAATTAAGGGAAACCAGTTAAGTGGAATCTCCCGTATCTTTTGTAGGTGTCGCTGTGCCACTGCTTCTTGGGTATAAAGGGTAGGAAGCTCACTGTCTAAGGTAGGTGTGTGATCCAAACGTTTTTTTGACTCATTAGTTAGTCTTGTATCGAGCTACTGGGGTGGCTAACCCAGGAGTGACCTGGCTGACACGCTGTGCGGTAGTTTGGAATCAACGTCAAGTGATGATCGGCATCCAGACCGAATTGCAATTAAAGAGAAGTTATTTTATTGATATCTCCATTAGTCCAGGTTAAAATAGTCAATTTCCAATGCAAGGCAACAAACACACAATTTGCGCCGTAAAACAAAACTTTGTGCCTTAAAACCGTTTGCCCTTCCAGGATCACACACCTGCCTTAGACAGTGATCTTCCTACCCTTTATACCCAAGATGCGGTGGCACAGCGACACCCGCAGAAGATACGGGAGATTACACTCAGTTAGTTACATAGAAACACTTAATTTGGCTCTTACACACACTAGTGACTCCTACAGGTAGGTTGAGGTAACAGTCGGGCACAGGGTGGTTTCTACTGGCCCCTCTCGTTTAAATCGTCGCTCACAGTTGAATAGGAGTCAACAAATGTTCACCCCTGCTACCCTCTCAGGCCAACAGAAAAGTTATGAAAAGAAAATCACTGCTTGACAGAGTCCCAGATGGCTGTCAAAATTGTTTAAATAAAACGTGTGCCTCAATTATGAAAGGTAATCTGTAAAACCACTTGTAAAGTGTGGAGTGTCCCCTATATCCATAGTTGGTTCAGTCATGTCCTCATTCTTCTGCATTTTATGTTCATGTCTGCCATCCTTATAATTGCTAATCGATGTATTGATTGATTAAATTTATTGAGTCCCATTATAATTTCAACACTACGGAAATTTTATTAGCTTTGGGAAAGACGGTGTTCTGTGACCAATCTGCTTTTATTAGAGCGATAAAATGTGCCGTGATATATCGAGAACTACGTCACGACAGAGAAGACTTGGGAGTTCAATTTTGGTCTTCAATACACATTCAAAAAATACAACTCTCTGGTGAGAGTTAGGCCAATTAAGGTAGCCTAGCTGTGTGGGAGTGTGTGTGTGGGAGTGTGTGTGTGTGGCTGGGTTTTTTTTACTGTGCATCTGTACAATAATGGTACCCTTGGGTGTGGGGGGCTGTCTTAATGACACGATGCTGCAATCTCCACAGTAGATGCTCCCAGAATTACAATGATTTTGTGTGTGTGTGTGTGTGTGTGTGTGTGTGTGTGTGTGTGTGTGTGTGCATTCCAGCACATGTAAACAAATCAATATGATGAAGGTTTCAAAGAGCAAACATAATTATCGCTGAAATGAAAACAATCGTGTCTGAGCTGTAATTACAAGCTCTTAAACTGTAAATCTTTCTTGATGAGCGACATGCTAACATACCTGCCACTCTTTGATGCATCCGTGCTTCTTATCAAACATGCAGTACACACAGAGATGCGGCGAGCACAGAGAGATTTTCCTGATTAACAACACTCCTCAGCTCAGGGTGGATCATTGGCATTGAGCGGATGAAGAAGACTACATAAGATCAAGCCTCTGTAGATGTTGGCTCTCACCCCAGGCCAGGGCATCAGCTGTCAAAGTCTTTGTCCAGCAGATAACAACACCACACTGAGACTCATGTTTCGGCCTCATGCAACCATCGCCAGTCTTTGACATTTGCAGCATCGATTAGACTCTCAGGGAACTGCATTGTCTAACTTGACAGGGGCTGAACAGGCAAACAAAAGCTCTCACAAAAGCAAAAGAAATATCCTTCTCTCTTTCACCTCGACATCTCATCCTTGATATGTGCCGGCTGGCTCGTCGTAGCTCAAGGGTTTTATTAGCTTCTAATAGGTATGTCATTTGAAAGTGACAAATCTGACAGCTATTTTACCCAGGGTACGGCGCCGCTGCTTTAATAGAGCCATTGGTCTGCTTCCTGCAGGAGACACAGAAGGCACTGGAGGAGCCATGTCTCTTTTTGTTGTTTTTCCCCCTGACTTAATGTGAGCTGCACTGCAAAATCTTTGTTCCACCATGAAGGGGATTGAGTGGGATTCAGCAACAGTGTGTTGTAAGATAGCAAAGGGTGATACTTGGGTTGCAAATCCTAAAGACAGACCCCCACTCATCCCGCATTCTCCCCGAGTCACCCGTGATGGCTTGCATTATACCGGAGCTGTGCAGACGATAGAATTTCCTGCGATGTGCTTTACATAACAAGATGTTCCGATAAAGCGAGGAAAAAAAGAATCAGATGGCTGGAAGCTTTGGGTACAAACTTTATATATGGAAAAATAAGATGTCTTATCTCCCTTGCTCTTTGCAAACTCTATCCTGAATGTGATGACTTAAAGAATATTTGCATATGCATATTTGTTCGACTGGATGTACTGTACCTCTGTGCATTTCCTCCTCCCCAGTAGCAATACACTCTTTTACATCCACTTCAAATTTCAAAGCTGTCACTTCAGACAATCTATGCATTTTTATTCCTTTCCTGCATTTTAGTCAGCATATCCAGCTGGTGGTGACTTGTTGAATTATCCCCAGCGCTCTCTGTTGTATGATTATTATTATTATTAGCTATATCTTATTCTCCTCAGCTGCAAAAACCCGCTTCCCCCACAGGGATCATTAAAGTTTAATCTGAGCCGAGCTAAAAATCTACAACATGAAATGATTCTGCTCCTATACAAGGCTGGGTGTTACCGTAATTTACTGTCGCAGCTACAGAAATTACGACGGCAATAAAATAATCATCATTTTGTTGCCGTAACCTCACCGAGAATTTACATTCTCTATGAGATATGCCTCACAGCCAGTTGTCAGATTTATTCGACTGTAGCATAATTTTACATTCCTGTTTGTCCTTTGTGCTACATTTTCCATTCGCATAAGATTACACGCCGCTTCCTGTGGCAAGCTTGAAGATTAAAGTCGGGACACACACACACAAAAAAAAATCCTTTTACCAAATTGTCTCAAACAGTGATTCCTCACACGGCCGTGTTCAGTGTTGTCCGTCCACTATGGTGCAGTGGAGTACATCTGCAATGCAGGGGGCTCGACAGGCTGCCCTCTATTTCACATGTCATTGCCTAACACCTTTCCTTTTACTCTTACTCTAAGCATCTGTCAGTGAGGTTTACCACATGGAGTCTACCATGTGTCTGGATGGCGGAGCACATTATTCTGCAGCCGCTCTCCCTCTTCTCTCTTCCTGCATGATCCCTGGAAACAAACAGCACCCATCACAGGAAAGTGACCTCCATATACACTCTCTGTTGTAGTCTGTAACTTCCTGATTTTATAGTAAAAGAAGTTAGATACAAAAAAATCATCATAAAGTTTAGAAAATGCCTGAGTGGTTATTATGCACAAACATGGCTTACATTTCCAGCAGAGAGGACAGTGCATGCACCTGCATATACAGGGAGTCTGTGTTTATGTGTGTGTTTCTCGCTTTGCATACAAGTGTGTGCTCGTGTGTGTGCTCATGACATACTTTATTCCCATCTCCCCCATGAGTCCTCCAGCTCTCGTTCCTGCCACCTCCCCTCCCATCCCTGTTGGTGATGGATCCACATTAGAATTCATCCCTCATCATCCTGCCGAGTTATGACCCAGTAATAGTCAGCCCCTGTGGCCTCAGCAAATGAACAATAAAACCACAGCCTTGCAACAGATCTGGGGGAGAAAAAAAAAAGACAGGGAGAGAGCCAGGTGCCAAATCCTGACTTTCAGCCGCTCTCACTGCAGCGTGCTTTCCTGTTGAGTGAGGTGAAGACGAGACAAATATGGCTTCACAGTGGCTACTTAACCTTGGCGATACTTTAAGCAAACCTCGCATCCAAACAATATGAAGATGGAAGGATTTACTCGAGCACCCTAATGCGTTAAGCTTGTAACACTAATGGGCATGCTGTCTTTGGATACACAAGCTCATGCATGAATGGGCCAGTGTTCTGAGAGACACAAAGATGCAAAGAATTGCTCGAAATGTATTTCTTACCTGAAACTAGAGTTGTTCTAATATTGATACCAGTGTTGGAAAGGCCTTCAATACCGCCTTAAATGCGGGATCAGTTATCGCACTAATCTAATACTGAACCTTAGACGCCGCAAATAAAATGAACCCGTTTATTCATAAATCTTTTCGTCTTTGTTGATCAAAAACAGTAGCCTACAAAGCAAGCTGCCTTATACTGCAACCACGGATGTAATATGGCTGCCAGTACTGTTTTAAAGACGCAAAGAAGAACCTATTTATGTTACGCTAGCAAACAGGAACAGGGCAGCGCTAGCAGATAGCATACCGTAAGTAAGAGCCACATGGAATAAAGCAGTGTCCAGTTAAAATCAGCAGACACAGCAGGTCTGCAAGCTACGTTAGCTTAGCTAGTTTGTTGCACTCTGCTTGTATTGAGGTTCGAATTTCTCTGTCGTTCGTTGTTCCAGAGGTTTTTAAACAGAGCTGAATTAAATGAGCAATTCGCCCCTGTAAAAACCACTGCCAGTCAAAGCTGGTGTTCTCTGTAATCGATAGAAGCAAGAATAATTGAAATTGGAGCCATAGCTGTGGAGAAAGTAGTACTAACAGCTCATTGTGTCCCTCATCCTACATTCCTACAACACCCAGCGTGCATTGCGGCCCTCCCTCTGAAAGGAACGGCCCAGCGAGAGACGCGGGAGTTAAATACTACCGTTTTCCGGTCAAGTACATTGATCGCTGCAGGCAATGGCTCAGAGCGATACAGAATCCAAAATACGATGAGAATATACTGGTGAATTGTCTAAAAAAATCTGCAGGTCTGCAGTCTACATTTGAAACCTGACGATTTGAACGAGACATGACATCTGAGGCTCCCTACACTGAGGAAGTGTAGTGTAGCAGGCCAGATTACGTAAAATGTGTCATCTGACAGAGGTTTTCCAGGACCCATTGGAGAAGCGGTTAGCGTCCTCCAAAGGCACAGAGCCAAACTGCATTTTTTCCTACCATAATGGCATTAGCTCCCCATAATAGCATGATAGGACTGAGGTTGTAAATTGGCGAACTGGCCCTTTAAACACTGAGGTCTCCTCCTCTCCAGAACAAACATACCTAGTCATTGAAAATGGGAAAAATACTGAATACAGAAGCTTAAAAATGAAGGTGTCTTCAATGCTATTAAGTGGAGAGATGTGTCAAACAAATCCTCATACTGGATCTGAATTTATTCCTAGATCTGTTTATGTCATTTTTGAGTTACCTTAGTGGGTCCAACCACCAAATTAAAGACAGTTTGCTGTCATACAATTCCTGAGCAAGGTAATACGCTTATGATAGCAATCATATCACATTCATACGGGATTAGGAGTCTCTGGAGTCCCGCACTGGTATCGTTTCGGTACTTTGAAAGATTTGAAAATGCATGTATTGGATAATGGAACATCTCTACCTGAAATCACAACATGCAACAGAAGAAGGTGTGTGAATGACACACACAGTAAACGACAGAGGCAATGACCCTGTCTGATCGTGTTTTCTGTGGTTGCCGTTTCTCACAGCAGAGCTGGATTATGATTAACTCGGCCTGGATGCCACCACATGGGGAGTTGTTTGAAACGCGAGAGGAAAAGTTGTTGTGGCGTAGAAACCGGTCCGATTGCAGGCCGCTGGGGGACTTCACAGGGATCAATACAGACGGAGTGACAGCCGTGCACTTGATTAAAAGTGACTGCTACATCTGGCAGGCTCGGCCATTACTTTCCCACTCAGAGTCCCCGGGGTGAAAGAGCATGAAGTGACAGGCCTCAGTCAGTCCTCCATTACCACCTTTCAGCTGCCCCTCAGGTAGCAGCAGGCTGGGGCTAAAATAGGCTGAAGGACGACCCGGGGGAGATGAAACAGAGAGAAAATAAAGGTGATGCGTGTCTGTTTGCCTATATGATCCTGTATGTGAGAGTGTTTTGGTATGTGTCAGCCTGTGTCTGTGCTTTTGAATCCACAAGTGAATACAGGTAGGCAGATGAGATTTTTGAGGTGAACAGGAAGGTCACGGCCGAGAAGAAAGGACAAAAAGCTCAAACTCAATGTTTAGATATATGGTAGGCAAAGTATCGAATAGAATGACTAAATGAAGGTATGCAGTGCGTCATGCAAACTTAATAAAACTTATAAATAGTTATTACGCCAACTCAGTCAAAAGAAGCTCTTTCAAATGTCAGGGGCATCACCCTCTTTATGCAGCATCGTCTTACACTTACTCCGTGTAAGATCTGATCTCTGTCATGCCCAAACGCGAGTGCCAAGTATCAAAGGGAGACTGACATTAAAAGAAGACACTGCGCTTGATGTTGTTAATCTCTCTGCCAGAATACAAGATGCATATTTGCTGTGGAACAGCGTGAGACCCAGCGACACACACGCAGCTTTTAATAGAGCCATAATGGACAGGCCACATGTCAGCAGTGAAGGCTTTGAGTACAGATGGAGCTCATGTGGCGCTAAACAGCTAAAAACAGGGGTGGTGCTGGGGTGTGTGTTTGTGTGTGGATGGCGGGCTGGTAGTGTCTAGTTAGAACTTTAACACCACAGTGACAGTGGTAAATAATAAATGACATAAACATAAAATAAACTTGGGAATTTGTCATCAGATGTCTGTAATTTTGAAAAACAATACATTTGATGTGGATCTATTAGATTATGCTGATGACTCATATGGATGGATGGTTGGTTGAATGATGGATGGATGGATATATGGATGAACAGATGGATAGATAGATAGATGGAAAGATGGATAGTTGAATGATGGATGGCTGCTATGGACCTGCTTGACTGCAACAACTACTAACATCAGACTTCCCCTTAGTATCATTATTGTTGCTGCTAATGCTAATAGTAGACCTGTTGACTTCAACTGTTACAATTACTATTACTACAGCCTTTATCATTACTTTGCTGTTCTTGCTAATCCATTATTATAAGCCTGTTATCATTACTATGCTTCTCTTGCTAATTTATTATTTGCTAATCTTTAGTGTACCACTATTATTGGCATTGTAACCATAAGTATGTATTACCTGTTGTTGTTGTTGTAACAAGAACATATGTTGTTGTTGTCTCTTTGCCTGTCTCTATCCTGCATCTCCTTCTATCCCATTTTCGGCCCGTCCAGTCGAGGCAGACGGCTGTTCAACATGAGTCTGGTTCTGCTCGAGGTTTCTGCCTGTTAAAAGGAAGTTTTTCTGCCAATGTGCCGAATGTTGCTAAGTGCTACTCATGGTGATTCATGTTGGGCCTCTCTTTAAATAACATAACAAAGAGTCGGTCTAGACCTGCTCTTTTTGTAAAGTGTCTCGAGATAACTTTGGTTGTGATTTGGCACTATACAAATTTGATTTGATTTGATGGATGGATGATGGATACATGGATGAATAGATGTATATATAGATGATAGATAGATGGATCTACAACACGTTTAAAGTGGAGGTGAGGGGAGCAGTTCTCAGATGATAGTAATCTGCATCCTCACTGCTAGATACCACTAAATCCTGCACACTGCTCCTTTAAGTTTTATGTAGCACCTTTTTTCTTTTAACCTTAATGGACATCGGCGATCTATTGCTTTGTGTAGAGCATGTTTTGCTGATACTATAATTACTGCCTTTGTGTGATATCTGTGCATCTAGATTTAATTCAATTGATTGAAAACTATTACATCACTGCAAAAAACTGGAATGTGTTTGTATCTAACTAATGTACCGATATTTCTATACTTTCCTTATACAGCCAAACGTATTCTTCTAAAGATGCTTAACAACAGAACATACGGATGGATTGGTGGATAAATAGATGGATAGAGGACAGATGGAAAGGAAGTCAAATTGTACGGCAAACTAAGATTGAACACCATTATTTGTTTGCTGCAGGTGGTCTGTGGATGCAATAGATTAAAGCAATTCCAGTCACTGACTCTTATTTTCTGTCCCCTATTCTTTAAATAACAATGCCGCGCTTATTTCCCAGTAACCTCCTCCCCTCAAGGACTTCATTTGGTTAAAGTAGTTCCTCCTTCCTCGAGGGAGTCGCCTAAACTGTCACCTACCATCCGAGCCACCGTGTGAGAAGCAGTGTGTGTGTGTGTGTGTGTGTGTCCGTGTGTGATAAGCCCCGAGTTCTGCTCAATCTCAGGCGCATAATACGCTTCAAAGCAAGCAGGACAACCTGCAAACTCAGCTGCTGCAGGTCATCAAAATGATTCAAAGGGAGCAATCCCATTTAACCCTAACCTCAAAGCCGGTGTTCCAGAGACCCAGTTTCAGATAGCCCCCTTCCTTTCCAATCTCCCCAATCAAAGAGCCCAAAGTCAGGGACGACGTACCGACATGTTTGTCTATCTCCAATAAAATGTGTGGGAGGCTGCATCCTTGAGCTGTCTAAATGACGCGAATGCATTACCTCTGTCTCCGGCACACTTCTAATTACTCTTGTTTCATTCGCCGAGCATTTGACACAAAAAAAAAAAAAAACAGCGTGTCTGATTTTAATTTCTAAAGCGGAAGACAAGAATGAATTAATCATCATATCTTTGAGTGGAGCCGGCATCGTACCTGTAGGTGTGCATTATCTCTCCCGTGCGTCCCCTCTCGCATTCAATCATGCAGGCATTAATTAACGCCGGGGCTGATGAATATAGCTCTCAACCCTGCTGCTGAATGAACCGTCCGTGTTACCTGTGACACCGTGTCTGCTGCTTTGTGAACACGTCGTGCAGTATTGAGCTGATCGGGGCACACATGATGAGACTGACAACACGGCAGGCCCATTCTCCGTGCTCATTAGCGGTAATGTTTTGTATTTACACATGTCACAGTAATGACGGTGTTAAAGCGGGTGACGGCAGTGCAACAGGCGCAGACTATAGCATTTTGTTCTGCCTCTCTATAGTGTGACACCTTGCCATTAGGGGGGATGACATATTCTTCTCATTGAGAGTATTAATCAGCTAATTAGAAGAGTTTTCTTTTATGGAAACATCACATCACATCCATAATTAAATGTAAATAAGGGAAAATAAATTCTTTAATGGTAACTTGTAAGTATTTCTAATTGCTACCACGGAGGTTTTGTCTGTCAAGCAGCTCAAAAACAAAATCCTCCCATCTCATAAAACTGAAAGCTTTCCTCCACCACAATAACATATATCAGAGAAATAGTTTAATTCAGTCTGCCTGCAACTGGTTAAGCTAGCTTTCTTGCCCTCAGGTAAGCTGTTTCACAGCCTAAGGGGACGCGATCATGTCAAGCACCTTGTCACCCAGCCCTTAAATTTAGATGATCTGACTTTGCTCGTGGCGATGCCTGATGTTCATCAGCATAATATTTAACTCTGAATCCGACTGAAATGTGAGAATATATATATAACTTTTTTATTTTTAGGCATGTGAGAGACACATTTTGACAACAAGTAGGCTGATTATTCAGGACAACAATATCAAGCATGTGTGTTTTAATAATGTTGCCATAATTAATGAAAATAAACTTGTCAGAAAAATGAACACTTGGGCGTAAATAAGCATGTTTGAGATTAATGTATTTGATGTGTATTTTGATTTTATAATAAAACTCATGTCCCATCTGTTAACATGGAGGAGGCGGGCTTTATGAATTATACTGCAGCCAGTCAGCAGGGGGCGATAGAGATGTTCTGGCTTCACTTTTAGGGAGTTGTCATGTCCTCCATCTTTTTATACAGTCTATGATCACAACCTTTTAAATTACATCTTCATAATTGCTACATTTATCCTCACAAAATTTAATAGACAGGTATAAAATCCTAAACACAGCATGATTTTTAGTGCAACAGGCCACTGATTATTTATACGAGTAAAATTGCTATGCGAGAACCGAGTGAAATCTTTAAACCCCGTCACGGTTAAAATGCAGCTGCTTCACATCTTTAATGGTCAGTGGTCATTTGCAGGAACTCTGCATTCACCGTTTGCCCTCAGCCTGATTCAAAGCACAAATCCTCCTCTCACATTCACGTCCATCACCAATCAGCTGCATGAAAAGAAAACCAATGCGCACAGCACAGCGTGCCCGAGATGTGCCGAAGATTGCACAGAAACATGTAAGAAATTCAAAGTGCAGCTACTTTAGCGATTTAAACACAAAGCATTATCAGTTACTTAAAGGTCATTTACAGCTTTGAACAAAGCAACACTTTGTTGGTAGTGCAAAGCAGACTGGGGATTTTACAGATAGACATGTCTGCTTCTGAGATCTCGTTACTTTGAAATTAACACGCAGCGAGAAAAGAGCCTGTTTTTACATTTCTTAAGAGTCTTTTTCCAATCAGAATAATGATCATGGTGTGATGCGCTACCTTCCCTCAAACACTTTTGTTGGATGAGCTGAGTTTCTATAATAAAAATGTGACTTTTATATTTCTCTCCAGCACAAACTGTAAGCTTTGGACGCTGGAGGAGACCCTGGATGTTGATGCAACTCCTCGGCAGCAGACAGGGGTCGATAAAATTCATAAATTACTAAAATCCCTTTTAACTCAGGCTTTCCACTTGACATGGTTAAATCAGCGTCTGTCCATGTGCTCGGCTGGCTGAGATATCATTAGCAGATTTTTCTCTCTTACGGTCGCCATGAATTAAACAATAGAGTTTTTTGAAATAACTAAAACATTACGTGCCGGATTTTGAAGAAAGATTCCACAGAAGCGATGGAGTCTGTTTGTAGACAGCATGTGTGTGTCCACTTGTGTCAAAGTGAATATTCGATTCGCCTCCTTTTAATTCCGAATGCCTAATCAATATTTCCCAGCAGCAGAGATACTGAGACATCTAAAGAAAATCCCTGGTGGCCTCAGGGACCTCACTGAAGCATGTTGCCCGCTAACACCTCCTGCTGTGCCGGGGTGAAAAACCGGCACGGCCATCCCACAAGTGCAAACAGTCGAGTACTGCCAGATCCTTGTCACGAGGGCCAACTCTCGATGTGTGTGTTGCGCTGACGGCATTAACATTTTTTTAATAAACACCTTGAGGAGCTTGTGACAGCAGACTTGACACGCTCCCTCCCCGGGCTCGTGGAAACAGCTGTTGGAATCACCCAGACGTGTGCCGTGAAGCCCTGCTGGCATGTCGAGCCTCTGCAGAAGCACCCGGCTGAGAAAACACACTTTATTACATGCAAAGTCTCCTGGGGGGGCATAATACCTTTAAACATGTGTGATCACTAAACTGTGGGAAGCATAGATGCACTCTTTTAATCTGCAGCTTTGAGGCTGGAAACATTAAAGGAGGGCGCCACAGTCGGATGAGATGCAGAGCAATTTATCAAACATGTCATTTACTGCATGTGAATGACATGTTTGGTGTGTAACATTCACTGAAGCATAAAGAGCTAACATCAAAAAGTAATACAACATTTGGAAAGTCTTTGTTGCATGAGGGAGAAAACGTCTCAATCATGTCTTCGCTACACCAGCTGAAAGACATTTAATTGTTTCAGTGGAGGCAAACCTTTAGGGGCCACTCTGCTTGTCAAGTAAATTGAGGATGCTATATGCTAGCGGTGGTCCGGCTCGCCGTGAATGGATGAATGGGTTGACACAGAGTGCACGGAAGAAGCTCGGCACATGAATATGAATCGGGGGCCTCTCCCGGCGTGTGTTTGTGCTCACTAGGCTGGAATTAGTGCTTTTCATTACTGATGGCTTACAGGCCGACTGTTTGGCTGGCGGCTGGGGTCACAGTAAAATGATGTGCTTGCCAAAGGCAGAGAGGCTGGGTCACCAGGGACTAAATGGCCCAGTTATGAAGAGCAGAGCTTATCTCCCTCTCTGAATCGACCGCATCCTCCAGCTAAACTAAACATACACCGCGTCCTGTGGGGAGCCCATCTCTAAGAAAACTAGGGACAATAACAGATCACTATCTGTCTCCTCCTTTATCATATTACTTTAACAATGCATTTTATACCATACTTTTCAGGCAGTTTTACTCACACTGATCCGAGCACAAACCAATCCATAAATTCCTTCAACGCTGTACAACAAAACAATTAAAAGCTACACTTTGACAGTTGCTTAATTTGCTCAGGACTTCAAAGCTGCTCTTGTTCTAACAAATGGCTTCATTTTTATGTTTCCAGGCTAAAAAAAAACACACTTGTTCATCTACAGATCAACTCCTTTATTGATTAGGCCCCCCACTGGGAGCGCTAAGTATGATATAAAGCCATCACCATATGCCTGTGTTTAAAGTCCCCTCTTAGAGCATAAGCTTGAAATGAGCTTGGATTATGCTTACTGTGGGAAACAGTTATCACTGCTCTTGGCTGCCTTTTAGTAGTACAGTGAATCACAGTGAATTATATCAGTGTGTTAAGGTGAGGAGTTGAAATAAAACGTGCTGGCATTAAGAGATTGCCTTGATGTGGCAGATTTTAAGCCGGATGTTCCCATTATAGTCATCTTCTTTTGTCTGTACGGGCATGTTTTTGTTCTGAAATGAACAATATTTGGTGACATTACTCGTTTCATTTTGTTTAAAACGTGGACATTTCAAGTTGGGATTTGTTCTTATGTCTGATGTCAAGACTGCTCTTTTACGTTTTTATTCTTTGCAAGACCCCCTCCAGTGAAAATCATGTGTCTAACCTTGTAAACATCTCCATGTGGTGTTCTTCATGTGCTACAAGACATATCAGGGACAACATCAGCAGTCATCTCCATGGCTGGGCCTGTCTGCTTTTAAACTGCAGTGCACCAAGGACAGGCTGAACAACACGTTTTCAGATTGGCAGGTTTGAGACGTCACAAACCTAAGGAGCCAATCCCGTTAACGGACAGGTGACGCTATGCATATCATTATGTGTAACCTATGGCAACCACTTCAGTGACACGCGAGCCGGCTGTTCGTAGTAATTTTTGCAAACCTACTACTGACTGCTAACGTTAACGTTACTCCTACTAATAACTACATTTCAAGCTAGCTAAGTGTCAACAAGTTGCCGCTAAACGATGGCAGAGACGTGTTTTGTTTTTGTGACGGAGGCCGCGGTTGAAATTTGCATAGTGGGCGGAGCCTACGCCGATATAGGAATTTTTAATCAGGGAGAAGGAGGAGAGGCCTTGGGAGGATTTTTACAAGGTAATTAAACATATTTATCATAAAAAACATATCAGACACAATTTATTATTTCAAGCAGAGCATTTATGTGTCTTAAAACACGACTGGAGCTGGGCTTTAAGCTAATTTCCATATTCCCTTAAGAATGCTATGAAACTTTAAACTGCAAGACTTCAGAGTTTGTCCATCATCCACTTAATAAAACACAAAAATCTAAGAGTACAAAAAACAGGTGAGTGACAAACAAAAATTACACTGAATCAGCATATTTTTCTGTTTTTTCATCTCTCCTTTTATTGGACGCGACATTTGATATTGACTTGGGTAATGAAAAACAATCTCTGTGTCAGTGACTCAGGTAGAATTGTATTGTGTTTGTGGTTTCTTCTTTGCTCAGACTGGAAACTGTCTGTTGTAGCTTGAATGCTACTGACTGCTCATTAGTTGGAAGAATTACAGGGACTTTTTCTGCTTTGTCTTGGTGTTTTTGTCGCACATATAACAGTTATGTAACACTGTCGCTGTCCAAAAACACAGTAATTAGAGCGAGACAACTTAGAAAACATTTTGTGACATCTCTTTGTCTAAACTGCACCAGAACCTCTCTTGATAAGAAACTTTGTTCTTAATGTTAGTGATTTTTTTGCAATTTAGTCATGCATTTTAGTCTTATGAAGAGCTCTCTCAATTATCTAACAAGTCCTCCGAATTCTATAATAAAATACATTGTTAATGATTCTCCCAGAGAATGACAAATAAGGGTATTTTTAAATAGATTAAATAATCTGTAGAAATATGTGCTATGTCAACTTCCAAAAGTCCTTACGCAGTCAAGGTTAATGTTTGAATACATTTAAGCACAAAAGGAATTTAATAAGGGAAAAGAAAAAATAATGATTTGGGTTCAATTATCTCGATTATTATCTCTACACCGATCAGCCATAGCATTATCACCACCTGCCAGACGCAGCCAAACCAGCCCTGACCTGTCGAGGCATGGACTCCGCTAGACCTCAGGTGTGCTGTGTTATTTGGCACCAAGACGTTAGCAGCAGATCCTTTAAGTCCTGTAAGTTGCGAGGTGGGGCCTCCATGGATCGGACTTGTTTGTCCAGCACATCCCGCAGATGCTCGATTGGATTGAGATCAGGGGAATTTGGAGGCCAAGTCAACACCTTGAACTTGTTGAACTCTTTGTCGTGTTCCTCAAACAATTCCTGAACCACCAACAAAACCTTCCAACCACGACAACCTCCTTTGTGCACTATGTAGCTCTACAACATCATATTTGTCCTTTTTTTGCTATTAATAGCAATCGCTACTGACGTTAGAGGCCTCTGTCACTCAAATGTGAACATACTCTATGTTCTTATTGGGTATTTGCTGAGAAAACTGAAGGATTGTTTCTTTTTACTCTACCATGGTACTCAAGCATCCATTGTTTGCTCTTACATTGCATCATAGTAAAAAGATATCCGTTTGAGAAGAGCTGGAAACAGCAACGAGAAAGATATACACCAATCGGCAATAACATTATGACCACCTGCCTAATAATGTGTAGTTTCCTCTTTTGCTGCCAAAACAGCCCTGACCCATCAAGCAATGAACCCCACTAGACCTCTGAAGGTGTGCTGAGGTATCTGGCACCAAGACGTTAGCAGCAGATCCTTTAAGTCCTGTAAGTTGCGAGGTGGGGCCTCCATGGATCGGACTTGTTTGTCCAGCACATCCCGCAGATGCTCGATTGGATTGAGATCAGGGGAATTTGGAGGCCAAGTCAACACCTTCAACTCGTTGTTGTGTTCCTCAAACCATTCCTGAACCATGTTTGCAGAGTGACCGGGCGCATTACCCCGCTGAAAGAGGTCACTGCCATTAGGGAATACTGTTTCCATGAACGGGTGCACTTGGTCTGCAACAATGTTTAGGTAGGTGGTACATGTCAGAGTAACATCCAAATGAATGGCAGGACCCATAATGTTATGGCTGATCGGTGAATGTTTAAGATTAGGGAAACATTTTGGGTTAAAGTAACTTCCTGGTTAAGGTTCAGTAACCGTCATGGTCATTATTTAAAGAACCCAGTAGGAAACAGGAAGCAAACAGCCATCCAACTACACCAACCTCCTCCTTTGTGCACTACTTAGCTCTACAACAACGTCATATTTGTCCTTTTTTTGCGATCAATAGCAACTGCTACTGACGTTAGAGGTCTTTTTCACTCGAATGTAAACATACTGTATGTTCTTGTTGGGTATTTGCTGAGAAAACTGATGGATCGTTTCTCTAGACTCTACCATGGCACTCAGGCATCCATTGTTTGCTGTTGCATTGCATCTTTGTACAAAGCCGGATACAACAAAGAGAAAGATATAGATAATTACAATGTGTGAGATGATATAAAATGGATTCAAAGAAGATATGGAAGAAGATATATGTTTCATATTGTTAAAATTAGCCAACCGTATACAGTACTTCTTCTTGCAGTAGATTATTAGCTTTAATAACTATCAAAACACGAGTTCCTTAGATGTGGTGGGAGACAACATGCTCTGAAATGCAAACTGAGAGAGTAGCGCCCTGAGCTTTCGAGGAGCTTCCCGTATTTTCTGTCTTTTCCCCAAAGATTCCTCAGACGTGGTTTAACTAACAGGCGGCTCAGGGAACTCCTCCTCTCTGAATTATAGAAATCATTTCCCATTAACCGTTTTAATAGAGAGGAGAAATTCAAGGACACCCTCAATGTTAAGATTATCACTTCAAAGACAAGCTGTTGACACTCTGGAAACTGTTAACGATGTAATGAATGAATCATGAGCGGCGCGTTTGGTCAGAGGGGCTGTTCCTCCTCCTCCCAGCAGTGTGGTCCGGCCCTCATCAGAGCCGTGTTTGTGACACCCTGCAGCAAGAGTCCTTACCTGACTTTCACTGCGTCGCGCTGACAGGTGCGGGGGGAAAGGACTGAGAGAGGAGAGAAGTTGTTTTTCAGACGGTGAGGTACAAAGGGACTTCTATCGGTCACCTCTGTTTCTTGATCATGCGCCTTCATGCCGGCATAACAAGACAATTAAGAGAGAACAAGCAGCATGTTAATCTGTGTCTGCAGATCAGGGAGGTTCATTAAGTCCCTCGTTATCTTTAAGTAATTCTGCAGAGCACGTCTTGGTCAGCAGACTGCGCATATCTCAGTAACTGGGTCGTATGCATGCCGTAGATATTTTACCAGTCATAAAACATCAAAATGGTGTCATCTGCCTAATTACGTCATTAATAACACCAGTGAACTCGTGGGTGATTGCTGTCTGTAGCGTGAAATGGATGCGTGAAGAATTTTGACATTGATTCCTGTGAAAATTTGAATTAGTCAAACAAGCGATTTGACCTCAGATTCAGATTGATCCAAGAAGAAATGTGTTTGAGGATTTCATTTCAGTTTATCTGGATATTAGAACCTTTGCTGCAGAAAAGTGGATTGGTTTGGGAGCCCACCTTTTTAAAGCATTGAGTTTGGCAATTTTGCTGTCACCATCTTGTTTTTTGGAACCAGATGTGACCATATTCGGACAACATGATGGATACCGCAGTGGTAGCAACTTGGCACTCACATTTATTCATGCCAAACACTGTTTAATTTGACTCTAAATAGGAGCGTTATTAGTTGAGGAAGACTTGAAACCAGCGACTGAGGCCATTCATTCATTAGCAAAACGTTTACTGGGGTTACAAATCAGCTGAGAAGATGGGTGATTTTCCCACCGGGTTTTATACAAGTCAGACATCTTTTTGACCCCTCGCTGGCCATTAGAAAGAATACAGGTTTAAGGGTCTTCTGCAATGGCATCACTTTTGAAAGAAGAGGCTCTGTTGCCCCAACTTAGGATTCTATCAGACACCATTTCCATGCTTCTGATGGGGCCAACAGCTCCTACTAGTCAACCAGAAGGTTGCATAATCATGTATTATTATCAGCAAATCCTCAGCTACTAGTGGAACCAGACCTATGTCATCACTGTAACAATATAAACATGTAGATTGTAAAATTGGCCACAGTTTGGTTAGGTACAAGCACCAGGAGTACTTGTTAAGAAAAATATGGTTCTTCAGATGATGTGTATAAGAAGATAATGAACTCCAATTTTGACTTTTGGTCTCACATGGACTACAAACCCCTGCTTCTTGGGTGAAAGTCCTGTGTTTGATTGGCCCATCCATCCACCCCCACCACCTCCTGGTTCAGATGTTGCTCTTTATACTACCTCACCCAACTTCCTTTCACCCATCTATGCCTTCCTTCCATCACCATCACTATAACTACCAGCCATCACTGCATAATGTGACTACAGTACCACCTTACCAATGGGTAATAATGGCTCACTCCCATCTCTGACTGTCTCTGCTCCTGATAAAAACTGATAATGGACATTAAAATGGGCCTATAACACCAAAAATGACCTGTCTACACAGCTGAAACTTGGTGATTCTTTTCCCTAAAACCTAAAAATGAAGACACTTTGTACTTATTCACTGCTTTATCAGCACTGTAAGACAGGACAAGAAGTGTGTAGCTGCATCCATTTTGACAGATTTCTCCCTCCTCTCTTGTTTATCCTGCTTTCTGTAAAAAAAAAAAAAAAAAGAAGAAGTCTGGGAGGATTCAGCTTTAAGTTGTGTCTGCAGAGCAGTAGGTGGTTTTTTTATGGATTTACTGCTGCTCTCCTATTGAATGAAATGAATGTCAGGTTTTCTGTCTACCACATGCTGAACCGACATGAATGCTAGACAGCCTATATCCATGGCATGTCTGTATACATGTGGAAAACACGTGCTTTGAACGTGAAGACTGCTGACATCAAATAAAACAGGTTTAAACCAACCTGATCATTTGACTGTTCACTATGTGATTGTAGTACATTATGTAATGGCCTAATCCAGTCGCACGAAACCTGCTGTTTGGGATCCGTCCAAGTGGTCGCACTGTAAATCTGAACAGCTGATTAATGGAGAAAAATGTGGACACACAAAGCTATGTTCATTAATTTTCCATGTTTTCTCTAATTTCCTCTTTTGTCTTTTGAAATACTGAACAGTTTTTACTCATCTAACGAATATTAAATGAAGAAAATATCTGAGAAGTTTTGAGGGGATAATCAGTCTTCAGTGGAACTGCTCAGAACTCCTACACAAATACAATCAGGGATCTGTGTCATTAGCGCTGCTACTGCTTATCAGTTTTGATACATTAGGCCACTCTTATTGATACTTCTAGAAGAAAGATAGTGCTCTGAAATTCCAAAACATGATAAATATCTGGCATGATGTCCAATCATGTCACTAGTGTAACCCGTGTTTCAAACAACAACTATTATACAGGAAGTGTTAGCTGTACTGTTGCTTTGCTGCATCATCTCACCAATCAGTGAATTTCAACCTCCCTGTTATGTCTAACGTCTACACAGTGTGAACAAACACCATAATGCAGTCATACAAGCCAATGAAATTCATTGTAAACAGACGGCTGCATGCTGGGGAAAGATCATTTAACACAAAGCAAACTGATCGAATGACTGATGTTCACATACCTACAGCAGCATTGAATGCTGCACTTGGTGTTACGTTTCTGACCAATCAGACGACCACGATAAGAACTGTCCTCGATTTGGAAAATAGACACCACTTGGTTTTAAGGTGCGACAGGCCTAAAAGGTTGCTAGCTAAATCTACTTCTTGGTTTGATTGGAATAATTCGGAGTACGGTAGCAGTTATGTGACAGGAATACAGGGAAAAAGTCTGATATTATCATAAATTAACATGCAACTGTGTGTCCTAAGCCAAGACAAAGGCAAGTCCGAATATATTTTAGTGTGAGATAAGAATCTTGAGTGGGTTTCAAAGTCTACATCCCCTATTTATTTCTTTTAAATGACATAAAAACAAGCCAAACCGACTTCCTGCACAGCTTGCAGTGATGAGTTTTTAAAACCACTCTCTTGTATTTGCTCATATACTTTTGCTTTTAATCCCTTATAGACACCCATAAAATCACAAACAGGACAAGAAGAAATAAATGCCAAAAATGTGTTATTCTTGTCTCACAGCTCCCAGAATGCCTTGTGAATATCTCCACACCCTGTTGAATTGGAATAACTCTGCAGACGGGGGCTCTGTGTGAACTTGACCTAAGCGGCAGCATTTAATGAGAACAAAACTCTCCAGGTGATCAATACGGTCCATCAATTCAAACTTTAAATGGAGTGTGCTCACCAGGCTGCCGTTCCATAAATCAACACACACACACATGGATTCAAAGAGCTGGTTTCAAACACCAAACAGTGTAGTGAAACCTGCGATGTGGGTGGATTCCCTCTGTTCGTCTCTTTAGCAGGTCTCCACTGAAGGGAAATGTGTAAACAGCTCTATTGTAAAAATGTGTGGAAAACATTAACATGACAAAAATAATGGGTTTCAAATTATCTGTGAATGACCCTCACTCTGAATCACAGAGTTGGCACTGAAGTGCGGAGAGTGAGAGCGTGGCCAACACGCAGCTCTCGAGAGCCGTCACTCAAGGCTGTCAGAGGCGGCGAGGCCGGGTTGGAAGGAGAGTGCTGCTGTGTTGTGACTGCAGCTCAGAGTCTAAGGTCAACACCGAACTCCCCCCACCCCTCCCATTTTCCATGAGAGCTCCACACGCGAGTCGGCGGGCCAACGATGTCCCCACTGACCGCTGTGATCTGCGGCCAAGCGGCGTCTCCCTCTGCCCGATCAGACCCAGCACCTCTTGTTCGACGGCCAACTGGCCTTCTTCCCCGCCAGCCGGGGCCAGGGCTCCTCCTGGTTCCGTATGTTCGGAGCTTTTTTTAGGGCCTGTGATGGATGCCAGCCGTCCCTGGGCGCCCTCCGAAGCCGCACCAGAGAGGGGGATTAAACAGATTTCTCTTTTTTTTTCAGAAAGGGGGATGGATGAGTGTAATCACCTATAATCTCAAATTCTAGGCCTCTTGATAATGAACCAGGGGCTGTTTGGGCCATTTGGATCAGCTCCCTCCAGTCACCTACTTAAACCATGAAAGGACCCATCACAACAGACTGAAACTTGAGAGAAAAAAAATGGAGTTGAGGTAGACGGCCACAGTTCTTCTAAGCTCGTGTGGGCGACACTGTCACTCCGAAGACTGAGCACTGAGGACCAAAGTCGCTGCGGCCAAGGAGCACTTGGCTATTGATCCTGGCTAAAATGGTAACCCTTGGGAAGTTAAGCTCTCATCCTACATGTAATGGGGAGGATAAAACGGCAGACTAGGACATGCAGTCTCTCTAATCTTATGAAAACTAAGAAGTGGAGCAGCATTTTAATTTACTGGGCTAAGAAAGGAATGGGGAGGCGGGCATCCCACGCTCCCTCAAACACAGGAAACAGCCTCAGAAATGGGCCTCTTAAACATGTGAATTCTAAGATCTATAATAATAATAAAAATGATAATAATCTCTATTTTATAGCACCATTCATGCAGCTCCAAGACCTTTACAATAAGGAAATTAAAGACACATAAAAACAGACAGAACATTAAAACAAGGATAGAGTAGCATTACAATAAGATGGAAGTGAAAACCAAACTGATAATAGTAGTAAAAATAATAAAGATGAAAATAAAGTGCATACAAACAGATGAAAATAAGACGCCCAAAAAAGATTAGAATAAATATAATACATGGAAGGCATAACAAGAGGTATTTAAAAACTATGTTATATAAGTAATTAAGGAAGGAATTAGAGTATACAGTATTGTACGGAAGCCCTTAGCGGACATGCATCCATACATTTTATTTACTCAGTTTTCCTGTGATAACAAGTAATTTTAGTTGGTTTTACCATTATAACTACAAATATAATTTGTCTCAACATCTCGACATAACAAACGTGTTTTACCATTATAACAGATTCATTTATTTCAACATCTCGACATAACAAACGTGTTTTACCATTATAACAGATTCATTTATTTCAATATCTCGACATAACAAACGTGTTTTACCATTATGACACATTAATTTATCTCAACAGCTCGACATAACAAAGCTTGTTTTACCATTATAACAGATTAATTTATCTCTACATCTCGACATAACAAACGTGTTTTACCATTATAACAGATTAATTTATCTCAACATCTCGACATAACAAACGTGTTTTACCATTATAACAGATTAATTTATCTCAACAGCTCGACATAACAAAGCTTGTTTTACCATTATAACTGATTATTTTATCTCTACATCTCGACATAACAAACGTGTTTCACCATTATAACTGATTAATTTATCTCAACACCTCGACATAACAAAGCTTGTTTTACCATTATAACTGATTATAACTGATTCATTTATAACATAACAAAGCTGGTTTTACCATTATAACTGATTAATTTATCTTAATATCTCGACATAACAAAGCTGGTTTTACCATTATAACAGATTAATTTATCTCAATATCTCGACATAACAAAGCTGGTTTTACCATTATAACTGATTATAACTGATTCATTTATAACATAACAAAGCTGGTTTTACCATTATAACTGATTAATTTATCTTAATATCTCGACATAACAAAGCTGGTTTTACCATTATAACAGATTAATTTATCTCAATATCTCGACATAACAAAGCTGGTTTTACCATTATAACAGATTAATTTATCTCTACATCTCGACATAACAAACGTGTTTTACCATTATAACTGATTGATTTCTCTCAGTAAGCTTGTTTTCTCGTGACAAGTTGACCAGACCACGACATGACATGCCTATTTCTGTTTGTTTTGTGCTTTTCCAGCTCTGGGGATAGGACTAATGATCTTCTGACTGTTATCTCGAGATGACAAGATAATTAATTAAAGATCTTGAGAAAGAATCGGAAACTACTTGTTATCTCGAGAAAAAGTAGTAAATAAAATGTATGAATGCTTGTCCAATTAGGGCCTCCATAATATAGAATGTGTAAAATCAAGTTGTTGTTTTTTTATTTAAAATATGACAAATTCCTGCTATAGTACCGTATAAAAGTAATTGCACATAAGGAACAACACATAATCTTTTCAAACCAATAGTTGTTGAAAGGCTCACTTAATATAATAATGCACAGAGAGAAAAGAGTGAGTGGATGTCGCTCTATAGATAGATGATGTACTGTAGCCATGTGCTGTTGAGGTGACATCGTACTTTAAAGATGACTTACCTCTGTCATAAAACATAGCGAGTGGAAGAAAGACAAAGACAGCAGGAGTGTTCATTTGAGTTAAAGACTCCCATACTGTCAGAGATATCGATACCGCCAGACAGCCAATGCACCGGGGGTGTGCTCGAAAGTATAACTCCTGAAAGAAAGAATAGCAGAGAGAAGAGGTGTGGAAATTAAATGTCATTTCTTGACAGGGACGTCTGCGAATTAAGCTGGCAGTGAAGTGTGACAAAGTTGTTTGGTGACAAGGCAGGAGAAGACAATTGTCAACACTTCTTCCCTTCCAACAAGTGCTGGCACCCAGGAAGTGGGTGAAAAGCTAAGAGATGTAGCAGAGCGGGAGACAGCGAGAGAGAGAGAGAGAGAGAGAGAGGGGAATCAATGTCCATGTGTGTGTGGGTATGATTACAGATGTGCAAGCTGCTGTGTGTCAGTACACTATAGGGTGGATGTGTGACATTTGTTGAGGTCTATGTGAGAAGTGTTCTCTGTTTGCACGTTTCCTCCCACGGTTTAAAGACGTGAGCCAGGTAGACATGAGAAACTTAATGACATGAAAGTGAAGACATGAGGGTATAAACAGTAGGTGTGACAACTACTACTACACTGTAGATACTATAGATCTGTCCATATGGCATTACATTTGATGCACAGAAATGAAAACGTAAGAATGCGTGATTTGAAGCTGCCTAAATAACACTTGTTCTCACCCAAGAAAAGTGACAGCATAAGCTGTAATTGCAGGTATGTTTTATGACATTACGAGCTATACATTCAGCCATAACATTATGACCACCCGCCTAATATTGTGTATGTCCCCCTTTTTGACCTGACCCGTCGAGGCATGGACTCCACCTCTACAGGTGTGCTGAGGTATCTGGTACCAAGACGTTAGCAGCAGATCCTTTAAGTCCTGTAAGTTGCGAGGTGGGGCCTCCATGGATCGGACTTGTTTGTCCAGCACATCCCACAGATGCTCGACTGGATTGAGATCTGGGGAATTTGGAGGCCAAGTCAACACCTTGAACTCGTTCCTCAAACCATTCCTGAACCGTTTTTGCACTGTGGCAGGGAGCATTATCCTGCTGAAAGAGGCCACTGCCATTAGGGAATACTGTTTCCAGTGTAGTAGCTGTTTATAGCGATATTGGCAGAGCCTGAAAAACTGTTTGCTTCACACAGAACCAAATTGGAGTGGAAGTTTGATGCCTGAGTTCTCCTTACCCTCTCTCGTCGACGTCGGAAAAGGCGTCGCTAGGAGTGCGCTGTTTGTGATTTTTCCATGGAATGACGCCCACTTTGTAATACTGCAGATGCTGGGGCTTTTATTAGTGAACCACAGGCTCAATCATCGATCAAACAATCATTGTGTCGTATAATTCCGTTCCTTATGGCTTTAACTATAGCAACAGAGATTTAAAGAGCTCTTATGTTTAGCTAAAATGTATCTCTAAAAAGACGACGCCTTGTGAGAATAAGTCCTGTCTGTCTCTTCTCTTCTTTCTTTTATTATTTTCAATATTTTGGACACAGCCTTCTCAAAACTTTTTTTCTTTTGCTTTGAAAAGCTTTTGGCAAGTTGAAAAGTCTGCTTTTGGAAAGTCCTCATCACATTTCTGACCTTGGCTCCTGAGAGTAAATGTGTACCAGCGTGCTCCCTCTCTTTCAAAGACATGCTAATGCAGACCTCCGTCCAAAAAGCTTGATGTCAGTCCGTGCCATCTCTCCACATCTGATGCCTCTCATGATCATATCCAGACTCCCTCTTTCATCAAAGTCCCCAGTAAGCAGCTAGTTTCTCCATAATGGCCTCATTCGATTACAACGTGTAAAGTACTCCATTAGTTCCTCTGTTCATGAATCATTAAGTGCTGGTTATGATCAGCCGGCTTCATGATGAACTGCAGATTGAGGAAATGGAAACTGCAGGAGCTGCCCGAGGTCACAGGTGGAGGCAATATTCTTAAAGGCTAAATGAACAATGGCGTATTAAGGTACCCTTTGAGGGCAGGCGGCGTGTGCGGAGCGTGTCGAGTTAAGAACCGTTCGACCGAACAAAGAAATTCCATATCAAAACAAAGCAATTTAAAAGAGCTTATTTAGTTTTAGATGCAGGAAATCCCCCGAGATAAAGATGAACATCGAAAAACTAATTGTAAAACCTCCCTCTCCTCTTTTGTTAAACCTTCGCTCTTCTGCAGGGGAAAAGAAGAAGTGTTAAGTTCAAACCTTTATTTAAAAAGACAGTAAAAAAAAAAGGATTTATTTACGCACGTTTTAGTTTCGTACTTGTCTTTTTTGTATTCCTTTCCGAGGCATAATGAATGAACGGTTCGCAGAGATGCCTCTGACATGATTTGCGAGCTGCTGTAAGAGGAGATAAGCTTCGGTGCCACGTTGGCTGGAGTTGTATCCATTTGCTTGTTCAGCGAGGGAGGGGTTGAAAAAGAATCAAGAAATAGAGAGGTGCCATAGAAACAAAGTGGTGATAAAGTTCGACCTAAAAAACAGACGCGAAGAAAGGGGGGGGGGTTGAGGGGAAACAGTGGAGAGGTGGACATGACAGACAGACGGCGAGCGTTATCCATAAGCCGTGCGCACACAGTGCTGAGGAGAGTGAAATTGATGAGTTCATCTTGCTCTCATTATTGTCATGATGGATCAGATTGCTGACTTCCCTCAAAGGCGGCTTAATGACTCGTTGACACAGATCTGAGCGACTGGCTTCACCGGTGGCGTCCATTAGCGCGCCACACAAAGCTCTCAGATGTGCTTAAACAAAATTGATAATTACCCAGAGCTTTCTTCACCGTAATGAATCGCGTCCGGGACAATTCATATAGCATTTAACGCGTTCAGCGCGGCCACTGAGGACGCCCAGACTGCCTTACGTCAAGGGATGATCACTTATTTATTTTGATTCGCCCATAAATTATAATTTCATGTCCTGTTATTATTTTTTTGTGTTTGTTTGATAGGGACAGAGCAGGCTGTAAGCATGCCGGAGTTAGCAAGAATGCTAATTCACATCCCTCGGCAGGAAACAAAGACACATTAAAATGCCGATATGCTTATTCTAATAATATTAATCGCAAATGTGGATTAAGCTAAAGAAATACATCAAAAAGCAATGTAAGGCCTTAAATGAACTTCCCGCATCATTGGTTCTGCGCCTTTGATTCAGCTGCTCTCCAACATGCAATACATGCAATAATAACAAGGTGGCAATATTACCATAATTACAGCTCTGTCCTGTCCAGCTCCTTCCCTCTCCTGCTCCTCCTCCTCCTCTGGTGTGTTGTTTCTTGCCGTTGTTAATGCTCAGCCTCTAATGGCCATGGCGTCTTCTCCGTCAGGGCTTAAAAACGTTCGTCTGCCTCCTCCATCCCCTTACTTATTTAATAATGAGACCACACAAGGCAGTGTCTCTATTCATAATGGGGCAGCAGCGGAGCCATCATGGTTGGCATACAAATCACGACGGGGCCGAGGCAATACTGCAAGAGAGATCTAATTGAGAGATAAATTAGACCTCCGCTACTGACGGACTGGCTCAGTGGAACTTGGTCCCCGTCAGTGTGAGAGCCCTGTGAGTCTGCGAGTCTGTTGCAAGCTTACACACGCTGCATGTATATCTAAATATGAGGATCTGAAGGCTCGTGCCGGTGTTGTTGCGACATTCTGATGTTTGTCGGTGGCTGTGACAAGCACGCTTCGATGTTTATTTCTCTCTATTTGCGCCGGAGAGTTCAGGATCCCACGCCACCCTGTCTCATCTAAAAGAAAACAACAAATCATTTCTCCCAGTTTGAAACAACAGAGCGGCAGGAGGGAGGATGGAGGTGGGGATGTTTGCTTTAAATATCATTTTAGTATGGTTGAGTGACATGGAGTCCCACTTACAGCCTCATAGGCTTCAATACAAACACAGTAAACCCATGAACATACTATGATCACAACACTTTATCATACTAATTGCTTATATTGACTTTTTTAATTTAAGCAATATCACACAAGTAGTCGTGCCGAGTACTGTATATCCGCACGGCTCTGATTGTGCTGTTATTCAGTACATCAGCACAACCTCAAGAGTGATATTGCTTTACCAGAAAAGATACCACAGGTCTACAAACAGTATGTAGTAGTGAAATTCCATAGCAAAAATAACCTAAACTAAACATGTGTTGCTGGTCATTATTTTTTAGAATTTTATTACACAGCTGTGTTAAATGGTTCGTACAGCATTACAAGGTCTGTTATTTCTCGATAACAGACCGTTGTTATGAAGAACAGACCGTTGCTAGGGATGCGGCTCTAATCACACAGTCCGTATGACTATCTGTAGTCATATCAATCCGCCGAAAAAAGTCAGGTAAATTTGTCTTTACAGAGGGGAAAAAGAAAAGAAACAAAACAGCAAAGAGAAAGCAAGAGAAGCTAGAGATCTGCAAAACTGAAGACGGCACATGAATTGAACATTAAACCGAGCACAGCAGTGTTTAAAGGAGTGGTCTGGTTCAAATTGTCTTACTTCATCAGTGGAAATATTTCCATTTAATGTGAGTTAAAATCACTAGCTTAGCTCATTTTAACAAGGCTATAGTTAGGTTATAGTTAAGCGTTGCTATGGACGCAGCAACGGTTAACCCCTTCAGGGTGCGACCTGCTCACGCTGTCGGGGTTCCGTTCCGTCATAACAACTTTCTCACTATACATTATTCCTTCCATTTCCAATGTGGGAAAAAAAGAAAAGCAAGAAGGCAAGTACAAATAGAAATAGGAATAGATAGAAATAAAATTAAATAAAAGATACAACTGGTATACAAAAGTGACAATCTAAAGTGACATGGGATAAAGTGACATATATGAGTAATAGCAGCAACATTTAGCAGTATGAAATGGCGTAGTAGTAGTTCATAAATAAGGTGCAATATAAAAAGTGTCAAATAAATACAGTATGTTAATTACAGTATGTATATGTATAAGGAATAGTGGCTCGTAGCTGCTGCAACAGACTGCCGACCTCACAGCGCCCGGAAGTCAAGTAAACACGAAAAGGAACACTGTGTGGGATACGACAGTACAGAGGAAAATGTCAAAAGACTTCACAGTGAGGAGGCAGAAAAACCTCGGCTTTGTGTCTGTGACCAAATCACATCCATGCTGATATTCAGTATATTCAGTATCACTTCCTCTCATGTGATGTTGCTTAATTATCTAGGAGATAGTGTCGTTTTCTTGATTTCCAGCACAGGAAAAAAGCAATTTGTTCTTTTGTTTTATTTTAAAAAACAGAGTTGTAATGTTTCGCCCTCTCTACATCACACACAGTCAAACAGGAGCCCTTCATGTTTCACCCGTACAAACCCCGGAGTATCCCGATGCGTGTTGACGACGCGAGCAGAGGCTCTGATAAACTGGAAAACAGGGACGACACTTAGTACGCAGGTGCTTGTACGAGCTTAACAAAAAGCCAAGGAAGGCCAGCAGCTGTCTGTGGGGATTTAACCATGTTACAGCTCTGATGCATTTTTAAATTGACCTCGAGCATACTTTGGAGACAAGGAGAGAGGGCAGAAACACACAAAGCAGACGATCAATTACTATTCTATAATTGGACAGGGCTTTAATGAGGCTGGCGGATGCAGCCTTGTGCACCTTTGTCAGCCGGAGTCACTGACGTGGGTGGCCCAATCAAAGCATGTCCTCATTAGCATATCTCGGCACATGCAACGCGAGCCCTCCGAGTGACCAGCACTTCAAACAGAAGGGTTCCTTCCAGGGTCCAATTTCCCAGTGATGACTGACCCCGACTCATTTTTGCATTGCATAATAACTCAAAGCTGACACAGTCCCATATTTTATTCCCAGAGCCACTTAACCAGGGGACATTATAATTAGAGCAGAAGAAGAGAAAAACAAACAACAAAAACGGACTATATTACATTAAAAAAACATGGAATCAGAGCTCTTTAAAGAGAATATCAAAGCAGATGTTTAATGACACGCCGTAACAAAACACTATTCAGTGAATGCAGTGGGAGGTTGAAAGTAGCAGCAAGTGTTTTGGTCTCATACATCTGCTCTGGTGACCCTCTCATCCGCTACGTCAGGTATTAGAGCTGAGTCAGAGGGGCAGAAAACTGCAACACACAATCAAAACAACAAGGTTTGAGCAGCCCTTTGTTCCCGTCTACGTGTCTAACAGCTGGCACTAAATCTGCTCCATGTGTGATGTTGGTATTTAGTATTACTGTGTGGTGTGTTTAATTGTCACAGATTAATTTATTCATATGATGATGGTTTTAGCTCGCACTGCTGCTTTATCTGTGTGTGTGTGATGTAGGTGGGGGGTAAACTTGCACATCTGTTTTTCTTTCCTGTGTGTGTGTCTTCGCGTGTTTTTGTAGGGGTAGAGGCAGATGATAAGGATACACCGTTGTTTGACATAGTGTTTAGTGTGCTGTTCATGTGATTGTGTGCACTAAAACTGACTGAATGAATTTCCTACATGCATAATAATGTTAATTTGTGACTTGATCACATTCCACATTTACAAAAAACACACATTATCATTTATCTGCGATACATGATAATCTATGGTGTTGACTGAATCACAAGGGAAATGGTGAAAACAAACATTAAAACTTTTTTTATTTTTATTTAAGGAATCAGTGACTTCCTTAAATCAATTTTTAAAACCCACTTTTTAAGACTCGCTTTTAGGTGACCTTTTAAAAAGCATTTTAAAAATGTAAAAAACTGGTTCTCTTCTGATATTTATTTATCTTTTATTTGTTATATTAATTTATAATCATTTTGTATTCTTTTAATTTTCTCTTTATTTGTATCGCCATATTGCTTTAAAGCTCCTAAACTTCGTGTTGATTTTGGCGCCCCCTGTGGACAAAGCCGTACGGCTCTTATCTGTTTGCTGATTTCGTCCTGTACATGCTTAAGTGGTGTTTTCTAACAATCTCATCCCGCTTTCTTTAACAGTCATATGTATCACTCACTTTAAATTTCTGCCCTGTAAAATGTAAACAAAGGCAGCGTGCAGTTAACTGCATCGTCTGACACCTACCCCGGCCAGCAGTTTCAGGCATCAAAAATAACTATATAGAAATAAACAATCTTGTCGCTGATGGTCTGGTTTGCTTTTGTAGGTCATATAGAGTCATCAGAATTAATTTCAGTCTGTTTCATAACCAATGAAAACTTGAACGAGAGTTTCCTGTTTTATCGCTTCTATTTGCATTTATTCTTTTGCGTTTGAATTTTTTTCTTGCCTTTTGTTGAATTTTCTAGACCCTCTCTCTGTTCGGCCTCACTGTTGAATGTTCTGTAATCTGCCCCTGCTTTGTCAGTCAAAGCACTTTGTAAACATCTGTTTTTAAAGGTGCTATATAAATAAAGATATTATTATTATCACCTGCCACAACAAAACAAAACACGGCAAACTGAAGCGAATTTAGCTCACAATGGATGTAGCATTACTCTTGAAGATAACTTCGTCCCACAGTGTCGATGCCAGTCCAGCTGCTAGTGGTTGTGGTGATGCATATTTACTGTGGTGCGCCAACAGACTATTACCTTCTAATAAAAAACATGAATTAAGTTCATGATGTGTTGGATTCAGTCTGTATTAAATTACATATGTTGCTACATACAACAGTCTTTCTTCCTAATGTACATGTTAATCACATGTATGTGCTGCTGTATATAATCAGGAGCAGTTTGAGGTTCAGACAGGAGGAATAAAAGACCAACCCTGCAATTAGTGGATTCCACCGCCCATAGTTATGACAACTGTTGTAATTATTACAGTGCCAGGTCGTGAATATGGCACACTTTGTGACCGCAATGATGACAGTAAGGTTTATTCTAACCGTAGAAATTGAAAACAATGCTGTAGAAATGTCTAAGATAAGAGTTTTAATACTGTTTATTCTGCCTCAAATTTAAAAGAAAGCTGTTTAATTTGAGGTCAAACCTTTCACCTTGTTATAAAAAGACATTTCTAACATTCTTTGCATCGTAACACTCGGCTGCTTCAGTGAGATCTCAACTGTCACATAACGGGAAATCTTTCCTGATTTAACTGTTACATTATTTATTGTATTTAAATGATGTTCTCAACATGATAACTATCGTGGTAAAATGCATTATAAAGTCTTTATAATGCATTCTCGCCTTACCCAACATGTTCTTGATCATATAAATCACGTCTCTCAAAATCATATATAACAAGACTTTCACAATAAAAGCATATCTTTGTCATGTATTGTTTTATCAGTTTTATTGTTGTAGACTCTCTTGTTGTTGGTTTTATGCATTTTAAAGGCCCATCTAGGGACGGGCATTGCAAATTATACAAGGCTATAAATGCTGTAGTGTGTGGCATCAGTTTGCTTGCTGCATACTTGTCCCTATACAAAAAAATATTCAATAAATTTCAGCGTTTTTTTTTAGTTTGGGGTAAAACTTCTACACAGCTCTCCATGTAAGGGCCGTATTGTTTTAGCCCCTAAGCCAAAATAAAGTGTTTTCTTGTTGTTTTGTTACCTAATTAGAACGGCCTAATTACTGCATTTGGTATTTTAATATGAAAATAAAAGAACATCACCAGGCTGGTTTGACAGGTTGGCCTCATTAACTAAATGTGTCCTGAAAATCCTCGTCTTACTCGCACCCTTAACATGTACAACCATCTGCAGTTAATGAAAATACATCACACTAGCAGGCACTGTACTAGTCAGAAACACCACAACTGTGGGTATTTGTACAGACGCAGAGTCTCTCCGTTTACTGTCTGATTCATCACACAGAGCCAGCAGAGCGCTCTGCATCAATATAAAGCAGCTTCCAATGACTGCTCCCTGTTTTTACAATCAAAGTCAACATCCTGTGTTTTGTCTGTGCAGCTGACGCCTCATTATGGTTAGATCACTTAAACCATAATGTTGTCTCCAGGAAGCAGCCGAGGATTCTTGTTTATGTAGCCTCAAACATAAAAATTGACATTTCAAACTTTCCTGTCTCAAAAGTTAGCAGACAGGATATGGCAGCAGCATATGCTCGTATGAGACAATGTGTATTTGATTACATTTAAGAGGGGTATTTGTCACCGCGGTTCTTTTAAAGCCTGTCAATTTGCTCTGTATGTAATGAGAAATGCTGCTTTCTTGAATAGATGTGATTGTAGGTTTCACATGAGGTCTGTTTAGTGTTCTTTTAATCGTCAAAATACCGCTGATTGTTTGTAAGATAAATACAAAAGACATTATATAGCATGAGAGAAGAATACAAGTACCGGCTTCATCTCCTCAGGCTCACACTCTGAGTTACACTTCACTTACGCTGCTCCATTCCTTTGTTTTTATCTCATTGTTCAGAAGTCACAATCCTGTTTTTATAGGATTCACATTTCTATGCTTCTAATTTGCAAACATGCTTTGAGAGAAACGTCATGCCATCTGAAGTATGTTGTTTTAATTGATATAATGAGGAGCATTTTGAACAAGCACATCTGCCACTTCATCCTTAACATACAAACCAAAATGCTCACTGACAATGTATTTTATTTGTTTATCCGCAACATCCACTCCTGCAATATGATATCCACTCAGAGCAACTTAAGCATGATTAAATCAAGTCAATATGTTTATTGAGCAAATTTAAAAACAGCAAATGCTGACCGAAGTGCTTCACTGAGAGATTAGATTGTGGGATTGTTCAAGCACAAACACAAACACAGGAATGATATAAAATAAACAGGCATAAATAAGAGGAGTAAATTGATGAAGTCGCAATTCATTCATTAAATCTTCAGTCTGGTGTCACTAAACTAACACACAATGAGAAAACATGTCCCATGAATGGAAGAAAACATGGTGGAAATATTTCATTTCTGTCTGTTTTATTGTTTCAGTTTCATGAGCACAGTTCTTGTCGTTGCCAACATATCGGATATTTTGTCTACTGCTGTTTTTGTTATCCTCGATGTTCTGGTCACACACATATACATGCAGTCAGTTTCCATTGTCACATTTACACATCATCATCTAATAATGTCACATCGATAACATTTGGCAGCATTTTCAGCAACGAAACTTAAGCTACGTATGCTAGGTCAGCACAACAGAAAGGCAACTGAACAGTGTCTTTACGCAGGTTCAGGTGTGTTCATTACAAGCACAGATTGGTGGAGAGAAGACTGCTAGCTTTCTAAAACTTCACTGTTGCAGCAGCTAACTGTTCCGTCAGGATAGTGCTAACGCTTTCGCAAATGCTAACATTAGCTTACACCAATATTTACTTTTTTCGTGCGCTGTTAGCTTTTCATTTCGTGCTAAATCTCCCAAGTGGAGACAAAAAAAAATCTGTCCAAATTGTTAATTTAAACACTAAAGACAGCAGGCTGGTTTCTTGTGGGACTTTTTAAGGCTGTATGCCGCTTCCAAAACACTTGGTGTGCTTGGAACTGTGCTTTTGATTTATTGTTCCCATCCTTGCCAAATATAATGACAGACTATTCAAGATGTTGTTTGTCAAGGACTATAACTAGCCTGATACTTAATACTGAGGTAGTGTGATTGAAAATAATATAATGCTGCTCTTCACAGCAATAAATATGGCTTGTGTTGAATGTAGCTTAAGTTGATTGTTTTTCGCATTCTGCTCAGTGAATGTGTTTTGTGTCCTTCGGAGGACGTATTTGAAGACGGATTGTGTCACAGCGGCGCGTCGAAGGCCGTCCCATTTTGAAGGTTCCTTTAGAAGACAAATGTGTCTTTTCCCGGGGCCAGGAAGGATCCACTGGGTGCATCCTTCTGGGGCCCAGTGTATCCTGAGATGCACTGCGCGCAAATTCAATCAAAATGGCGGACTAAACAGACGATAAATACACTTTTAAATGGAAAAGTTTTTGGTTTCAACTCAGTCGACCAGCTAGCGAAAAAAGTGTTACAACAATGACAAGGGCCATGAAACTAATTAACTTTACAATAATAGGTTAAGATACGCGACGTTAGTTATGATAGCTAGTTAGCCAGCTAGCTACCTGTTGCTAGGTGACAGGTAAAGGTTAAGGTTAAGGGCGGGAACAGCTGGTGGCGCAAACAGGAAAATCCTCCCTAAGACCACACTGGTTCATTTCAGTTCGGCCTTAGCGGTCTACACGGGCTACAAATGACCCATCCTCTGTAGGCCGCGTCCTTCAAAGGATGCAGCCCCTGAATTGAGACACTAGCTACTGTGTGTCGTTTGCCACTGGGCCATCACAATAAGTTATAATAATATGGTTATTCCACTGCAGGAGAGGCTGGTCTTTGCAATTAGCTGAAAAATGAGTTTATTAAATCTACAGAAAGGGTACTGCAGTCCTAGAACACAACGGGACAGTTGGGGGAGGATACATCAGGATAACTCGACAGTTTGAAGAACACCAGAACATACATCGTAAAACTATGTCGAGCAAGCTCAAGGATTTGGTAGCAGCCAGTGTCAATTACAACGGACTAAATGGGCTGTGCTCACATAAAATTCAGCCTCTTGCTTCTGTCAGCCATTAATACGCTTGGACAAGGATATCTGACAGGAGAGTTTAAGTATACAGGATGCAGAATCAGGAGAAGGAGCAGACTGAGCACATGCAAATCTCCCTGTTGGTTAGCCCGACTAGACAAAGCTGAACCCTTACGAATCTTAACTCAATCTTCCGTTGAGCAGAAGTGGTAATCCTTTATTTATTAATAAAATCAAATTGAGAAAATGAGACTTTTGGTTGCTTTCTTGTCTATTATGCTGAAAGTTGAATCCGTTGAATTCCTCTCAGACAAATTGAAGCCACGTCTCCGTGCACGTCGGGCATTTTATGGTAGGTTTAGCATGGAAATCTCAAAGGCTCATTAGACGTTTTCTGCCTCCGCTCGGCAGCTAAAGGGTATCTGCAATTCTTATCTGAAGTGGCAGGCTCTACTCAAATAAGACAAGAGCTATTATGAAAGTAGGCCTCGCAAAACTTTAAGAGACATGCTATCCAAGGAAGAGGAATGTTTAATGTGCTTGTCATATTGGGGGGGATGCCTCCAGCCCCTGCAGCGGTGTAGCCCCATCTCCAGTTAAACTGATAGGCCACATCATTACCAGGCTTCCACACCACTGTGAAGAGAAGGGCAGGCAGGTACCAACAGGGAGAGAAAGGAGAGACATCCCTGGGATCAGCTCAGTGTGGATGCTGGGGCTCAGCTGCCCACATATGCAATTCAAATGCGGATTGTGGTGTGCTGCGACAGGGGCTGTGCCGGACCAGGTACATCTGTATCTCTTCCGGCTCAGTGTGGAGGAGGTGGTGAGTGACAGCAGGTGGGGATGCAGCCCAATTAGAGCAAGGCTGTTGGAGGATGATGAATGGGGCCGGCTTAGAGAGCCTAGGAGAAACATAGGCCGAGGCAGGCTGGAGATGCCCGCAGCTGTCTCACTGAATGAGCATAAACACGCTGAGGGGCTCCTCCGTGCAGAAAAATGCAGCCAGCGAGCGCAGGCTTATGTGTGCACGGCTGTCTCTGTCCTCCTCTCTCTCACAGGCTCTGACAGATACGAGCTCACCTCCTTGACTGGCATGGCCTTGATCTAAATTTAGAGAATCATGCAGCTTGACACTCAAGCACCCCTGTAGATTCATACAGTGGTGAAAGTATACACTGTGCACTTTACAGAATGCAGCTTTGTGTGTGCGAGTGTAATGGTTATGATTGTGGGGAGAGACGGCTGTTGTGTGAATAAGAGTGAGGTCCATCACCTGTTGCTAGGAGATATAATCATGATGCAACTGCTATGTCAAGCTCTCATGATGTACTTTAATATGTAGGATTGGGTTTAGTGAGGGAGCTAAAAGGTTAGCTTTATACAATTCCATATAGAAAAAAATGTAATGTACATTTGAAGACTGATGTAACTTTTTTAAGTCCTTAAAAAACAGAGAATTTCATTTGGACAAGTGGACGTATGATATATTTTCAATGTTATAATGTTTCTGGGGGCGCTGGTTTGGCTCGGTTGGTGGAGCGGGCGCCTCGTGTGCGGGGGCTGCAGTCCTCAACGCACTGGTCGCGGGTTCGACTCCCGGCCTGCCGATCCGTTTGGTGCATGTCGGCCCAAGCTCTCTGCTCCCCACATTTCCTCTCTCACTTCATCTGTCCTCTCTAATGAAGGCAAAAGCCAAAAACATAATGTAAAAAAAAAAAAATGTGTCTGTTTATTTATTTATTTGGGTCCACACATTTAAACATTGCACATTTACAGCAATTTAATTATTCAAAATCCTAAACAATGGGAACACTCATAACAATACAACAATAACAACAGTAACGATAACGACCAAATCAATAAATACGACAAGAATAACAACAACGATAACAATAACGACAACTGTAACAACGACAATAACGACTACTGTAACATCAATAACAATAACAACCAACTATAACAACAACAACGCCAATAACAACCAACAATAACAACAACAATAACGACAATAACAACCAACAATAACAACTATACAGTCCACAACAATAACAACATTATAGACAACAACAATAACGACAATAATAATGAGTGCTATAACAACAATGATAATAATGACAACAACAACTACAATAACGATTACTATAACAACGATAACAATAACGACAACTATAACAACAACAACAACGACCATAACAATAAAGACAACAACAATAACAATAACAATAACGACAACAATAAAGAGAACAACAATAACGACAATAACAAAAACGACTACTATAAAAATAGCCATAAAGACCAACATTAACAACAACAATAAACACAATAAAAATAACAACTACTATAATAACAACAACAATAATGACAACAATAAACTTGACGGCAGTAACAATAACCAACAACTGCAGCGACAAAAGTAATAATGATAAATAGCAATAATAACAATTATAAAAAACTAACAGTAAACCAGAAAGATTCGATTTACACTTAAACATTTATTCAAATATTTAAATCCATAATAACAATGACTACAACTACCCACATTATATCTAGTCAATGAAACATTTGGGAAAGCTTAAAATGATAGTGCTACTTCAAACAGTGTGTACAGTGACGAGACAATGATACGATCTAAGACTGACAGTTCTTCATTAATGATCATACAGTCACATATTATGTAGCAAATAATATTCTCTTTGAAGAGGGGCTGGTATCCGGTGAAATTATTTATTCAATTTCTTTTTACAGACAGTTTTTTACTGGTTACATTTGTCAAAACGTATGGTAGACCATTCTGTATTTTCATTGGTCTGTACATGACAGTGTATCGCCTTGCATTGGTTTTATGAGACAGGAAGTGCAAGCAACCTCTGGATGCAGATACATCACTGTGTTCACTACAGAAAGCTCTGCACTGGCTCCAGGAATACATCTCAAACAGGAAATGTAAATCAGACTTATAACCGGTGCTGATTGGTGCTCTGGCACACCTGCAGTAAGGGGAAAATCTCCCAAACCTTTGTGAAAGAGATTAGCAGAGGTTTAAAATTCAATTTCACCACTGTATGAAATAGGAGGAGACTTCTTGTAGGCCACCAGTCTACTCCTGTCTGTCTGTGTCATTACCTTAATCCCCTGGAGTTGGGGGGGGAGTTCTGCTCCTCCACTATAATGTACAGTTGGTTCAACAATGTCTTAGAAAGTTAATTATATAAACCTCTTGTTTGCGCACTGCGAGGAAGATATTGGTCAGGTTTGTGCAGGGAAGAGTGTAATGCAGCAAAGAGCATACATTTCATCCGCTAATTCCCTCATGAGTTACCTCGCCTTGCATCAGTTAGCGGCTGAGGGTGAGCGAGTGAGACGATCGAAGAACAGATACAGTAGATTAAGAAAGATAAACCGCATTAGATGACTGTTGGAGAGGGAGGAAGAGGAAGAGGAGGGGATAAAGAGAGGAGAGAAAGGGCGCATAAATGAAAAACAGGGAGAGAGATGTTATCATAATGGTCTGCATCGGTAAATAATTTGTCTTATTGCACCATCTGCCACACACACCGAGGCTTATCATAATCAGTGGTAATCCATAACTTCAATGAAACAAAGAAAGTCATTAACATACTGCATGTGCAGAGCCTCCGATGTAGAGCAATCCCTATAGAGCAAAGCTGATAGATGAGGGAGTCCATGAAATTTACACTGCCCACATTCACCAAATGGCAAAAATGACACCATGCAGAGGAGAGTAAACCCCATCAACAAGTCTGATGAAAACATGCCAATCTTACCGATATAACATGATATGCAGCTGTGAACGGGTACAAGCCCATAACACTTATTTAAATTCTGCTTAGAAATGAGACAAGGGCTCTAAGCAGCACAGGCAGTAGTGGCACAGACAGACTACAAAAATGTTATGGTTAATATTACTATTTAAGAAGAGCTAGAACCACCTGGAGAAGAAGCACAGGACAAGATTGTAAGGCTGATGGGATGTCGTTGGCCTATGTTTCTTAGGGAAACACAAAGGGCAAAAAAAGTAAGAAATTACACTTTTAATATAAGCTAGAACTTGGGGCTTGGGGCGGCTGTGCCTCAGCGGTAGAGTCGGTCGTCTTTCAATCGGAAGGTTGGAGGTTCGATCCCCAGCTCCCTCACCTTCTTTACCATATAACACAGACGCAATAAAAGCCACAGAAACATTAAGTTATGAACAAACATACCCTAAAATATAGCAAATAGCTAGCTAGCTTCCTTTTTCAATGTGTCTTCTTCTATCATGTTAAACTTTAGGATGCTGACCATGTCAGGGAGGGGTGGGACAAAATATCGGTACCGCAATGCATCGTCGTCCTGACTCGTGCAATACAATTCATCACTACTTCATGACTCCTCACGGTGGTGCTTATGAAATTAATGAAGGTAGCGTGAACGGACATTAATTGGCCGAAGAAGAAGTTAATCGGATATCGTGATGTATCATTATATGATTGGCTTGCAATATATCAGTTATCGCAGAATCACTGTATCGTGATATTCTCGTTATCGTGGGCCACGTATTGCGTATCGTATCGTATCATAGCATGGGTTGCCCTAATATCCCACCCCTAATATCCGGCAATGAAGAAAGCAATATTTCTGAATGAAATGCAGATGCAGGACTGTTATAGTAGATACATTTATAATGTTATATTTATATCACTACTAGGGCTGCAACTGATATTATCTACAGACATGCTGCTGCTTCCACTCTCAAATCCCTTGATTCAGTTTATCACTCTGCTCTTTGATTCATAACCAGAGATCCCTACAACACTCACATCATTGTATTCTGTATAGCAAAGTTTGTTTTTCGACAAAGGCATGATAAACGCTTGTATCTTTTCATCTACGAGTCCCTAAGTGGAGGTTTGCCATCTTACATAACATCCATGCTGAGCTGGACCACTGGACCCTACCAAACCCGCTCTTCTGACTGAATAACGCTTCAAGTCCCTCAGGTTCACTCTGAACTAGGAGCATCTACCTTTACCTCCTGTGCTCCAAATATGTGGAATTACTTACAACAGACTCTCAAGATCGTCAATTTAATTTGTCTTGGACAAATTAAGACAATAATCTCAAATCACTTCACCTCAGTGCGCAGTTGTTTTCTGTTAGAATCGACCTTTGTGGTTTGTTTTAATCGTGCTTTTTGTATCTTGACGTCAGTGTAAATGAGAGAAACCTCAATGGTTTTCCAGACTTAAATAAAGGTTTGAATTGAATTTAACTAATTAAATATTGGCTTCAGATTTTTTCCCCAATATCAATCAACTGGTTGGACATTTTTGATCATTTGATAAGTATCATTGTCTATAAGACAGCATAAAACTCCTTCAATTGATTAGTTACGTGCGACCATCAGTCAAAAATCTGTGGAGAAGTCTATAATGGCATTAATCAGATAACCACTGATTACTGTACTCCTCTCTATACAGGCCGCTTGTGCAGCAGTTATAGTAGAGCAGAAGTTTGAAAGCTTCAGGTACCATTTAATGATTCTTTTCAAATCTTATTGAAGTTACCAGGTTGGATGAGTTCAAGCAATATGTTAGTAACTAAAAGTATTCCCACCTTCCGTGCTGTCTTTAGGATTTTATGTACACATTGACTAAAAAAAGAATGATAATGGCACTAAGCCAGCCCACACTGAGTGACCCGAGGTATTCCTCTTGCTTTTGGAGACAGTGGAACAAACGTGTTTGTGTTTTAATCGCTGATCTGTAATAATTGTATCCCCGTGTTGCTTGATAACTGTCAATATTTGCTTAGTTGAGCATCAAAATTATTGCAGAAAAATGTTCTTTTAAACACTTAATCACTTAAATGACTTTTCCTTTCAGCTAATACTACTTTCCAAAATTGTTAACGGCATAATGAGGTTTTACAGAAAGTGGAATTCACCATTTTTCAGTGCAGATTATCCACTCGTTTTAATAAATGTTAATGGTACTAAATGTTTTACTTCTCTGGGCTCACCTCACAGTGTGATCGCAGGACGAGGTGATTACTTTTAACAACAGGAAAGTAAATTTATAAGAGCCCTACTTTTCATTTATTGATCTTAAAACGGGAACAGGAGTTTCTATCCCACCTTCTGCCAACGTTTTCACCTTGTAGAGGTGAAGGTTGGGGTCTCCGGGCTGACAGGGATAATCCCCCCCTCCAAAACGTTTGTGTTCAAACACTAATCGCCGCCCCCGGCATAATTGACTGATCCGAGTTTGGCTCGGGCTAATTTATGTGTGCAACACCAGGAAAGCTTAAAGACAATCCTGGGGTGTCATCTATGTGATAGATCTCTCCCCTCGTGCCCTTGTCGCAGTGTGAAGTCTCATATGTTTACATATCTAGATCTGACAGGCTTCCTGTTGGAATGCAGCCTTCCAGGCATTTCCAATCGAGTGGCCCCGCCCACTTCTGAAAGCGCTGAACATGTGTGTATTTGAGTTCTTCCGTTTATGCCCAGCATCTGTGATTCCTTAATTACTGTTATAAAACTTTTATCACAAACGTGCATCAGACTGACAAATCTGCAAAGCACTGCATGTATTTGGAGGCATGTTTATATGTGGGTGTTTGTTAATGGGGGCATTTCTGGGGAATCAACACTGAATAAATTAACGAGATGTTCTGAATCTGCTTTTAAGTCTTTGCTTTACTCAACCAGCAACATGCGATCACACAAGATGAACCAATGAACATGCTTGAATTATATAGTAAGGGGGTTCATACTGCAACTTTTACAAGAGGTAAACACGGGTCAGTGATCAGGATTAAATTTATGGTGATGATGATAATGAGAGGTCGTGTAATATCCGCCATTATGGATTCAATCATATTCTGTTCCCTCTATAAACCGTGTTTAAAAGGATTGTGAATGAAATGAATGCCTTACCACGGGCCATTATGCAGTGTAATGATAATCACATGTCTATTATAATATACCTATTCCATTCTACATTTTCCAATAGGCCCTGAAAGACCATATTTCTAGACGGAGGGAGCTAAAACAAGGAACAGCTTCCACATAGCCTGTACAGTATGGATATAATTTACACCTATATTAACAGGGTAAGGCTGGTGATATTGTGTATTATTCTTAATTGTCAATAAATCCAACAAAAAGACCAAAAACAGCGTTGCATTACTTTATCTCTCAATAATGTACGACTTCTTTATGTCTCCTGCTATCAGCATTAAGCCCGTGTGCTGCTAATACAGACGTAAATCTTTAAAAACCAATCACAAATGCACTTTTATTCTATAAAACTCTTAATAATTTAATGAAATTGCTGGGTATTGCAGTTTCTTAGCAAATATTACTCAAACTGGAGTACAATGGGCTTTTGTTAGGGACTATTTTCAGGCAGAAATAGGAGGGCTTGTAAACAAGAAGGCAGCAGGACAGTGATGTATGAAAGATAAAATATAGTACACCAACACTGAAGCTCATCGGTGTGTTAATAATGATTTTTGGACAACAGTGGAGGTCTGCCGCACCAATGACTAAAATATTTAACTTCAGCTCCGTAGATGATGTTGATTTGGGTCCATTGGTTCTTATGACCAGTAAGTAGGGATGCACGATATTGGATTTTTTGCCGCTATCCGATGTGCCGATATTTAGCCGATTACCGATACCGATACCGATATTTTTTTCCCGCACACCTTATTGCAGAGGTCATCAACTCTCTTCTGTATTGGAATTAGCGTACGTGATAATGGTGATACTCTTATCACATTTGTTACAACGGTCGGGGTGACGGGTCTTGAGATGGTTAATCAAGTTTGTAGTGTTGAAAGACTTTGCCTTGGCTCCTCCTCGCATCACCGAAGCTGAGCAGTCATTGCAAACAGCAGTTTTGTTATCTATTTCGGACACTTTGAAAAACTTCCACACCACGGACATTTTGGCTTCTAACTCTCTCATGCTGCAGGTAGACACACGTGACGTCATCACGCTGCGCCGCGCAGGTCTTCTTCACGCCGGGGACATTGCGCCGAGGTCGGGCATTTAATCAAGTATGCAGCAGCCCATTATTTTATCGGTTAATTATATCGGCGGATATCGGCGTGTGGGTCGATATCCAATAGTTCATTTTTAAGCCAATATCGGCCGATACCGATAACGTGCCGATAATATCGTGCGTCCCTACCAGTAAGACACGCATACAATATGATTTGAGTGTAGAATATCTATTATATATCATATTTCATGTCTGAGTCCTGTGTTTACTCTCAAAACATCCTGCATATAAATACAGATAGAAGCTAGACAAAGGTTCAGACAAATTGCCAATCACAGTGGCTGCAAAGAAGATGATTATAAGAATCCAAGATGGAGGGTCAGCTGGGGTCACACTGAGGACTTGGAAACAGTGTCAGGATTTAGGGGGTCATCTAAAGCAGAAGCTGGGTTCTGTAACTCACTGCCAGGCAATAAGGACTTCTGTTGCTCTTTGTTATTTGGACATCAAGGAGGAACACAGCTATGTGGCTGGGACATCGCCTTCATCTACAACAAACAGCAAACAGATTGTGTGAAAAATGCAAAATAATGAATCTTGTATTTAATATTTTTTGGGAGCTGTGGTTCATGTTGTGACTCACATCTTGACCCCTGAACGATGCCCCTGGAAAATGTATTTTTAATGAATTTGTCTCCCAAGTTGAAAATGTTTATACCAAATGATGACTCAGATATCCCCCCACAATAAATATCCACTCTTACACAACAACAACATTGTATCGCAACAAAAACAACAGTGTTAAGACAGGATACGTTAGCCATTTATAGTCCAGATGACATGAAACATGTCCCTTTAACCCTTTCTTTTTAGCTAACCAAAACACACTCTTAAAGTTGGTCTGAAGCAGTTTGAAGTATGTAAACTTCAAAACAGTAGTGATTGTTTTAGTTACGTCTCCTCTCGCCGATCCTCTTCTACTCTGCTAATCCAGGAGCCGTATTTGACAACAGAGCTGTCAATCATCCTTTTTACAGCATCGAATAACTTATTAAAAATAACTTTGTCAGAAAAATTAACACTTGGACATAAATCAACATGACTACCTATAATGACAGAAACCATGTTTCGGAAAAATGTATTTGGCGTGTATTTTGATTTTATAGTATGACTGATGTCCCATCTGTTAACATGGAGGAGGCGGGCTTTATGACCTATACTGCAGCCAGTCAGCAGGGGGCGATAGAGATGTTTTGGCTTCACTTTTAGGGAGCTGTCATGTCGTCCATCTTTTTGTACAGTCTATGATTTTGGCCAAATCAGTCCGTACTGTTAGAATAGCATGCGATTTCGAACACTCGTTAGCTGGCTAGCTAGAACCAGCATGTTTTGTGGATGTGTCTTTCGGTGTTTGCCACCTGAAACCTTGTTCTGTTTCACCAAATGAGTGTAAGTTAGGGCCTGCTGGCTGAAATGTAATAGTCTTACAGAAAATTATATCTGTTAACCCTCCAGAATATGCATTTTACAGAGAACTGCTCCAACTACAAGGAGCTAACACACTTGAAATGTTTCAACCCAACTTTAAGGTTGGGGAAGCTTGTGCTCCTGGCTCGAGATTAAAAGGCTAAAACTTTGCACAAAGTGTTTACTTTATTTATATTAAGCCCAAACCCAACCTTGCCTAAACCTAACCAAAAGTAGGACTTACCATGCAAACTTGCATCTCCAATGTCAAAGTCCTGCAAAACCTGGCCTCCAAAATTTGGCCAAACAAACGAGCAGTAATTTAAAGCATTAGCGAATAACATTCATCTCAACATCTGCAGGCGATCCAGGAAGGTCAAACCTGCTAATGGTTGTTTTTGAAACAAATAACGATCATTTCACAACATGCCCACACGACTTCTGGGAAATGCAAATGTACAAACAGACAAATACCTTTAACTTATTGATACGTGTGTAAAAAATTATATTCGGGAGCAGCTTTGGTGTTTGTTATTCATTATTTGTTGTTTTCAGAATGTAATTAGTTGTCTGTGCACTGTTTGTTCAGAAATATAAATACTTCAACATGGCTGCAAAGGCTCCTCAGATACAGTGAGCACTGAGTCTATTTGCCTGCATCACCTACCCGTTGTTACCCGTAGGCACGGGCTCACTTTCATAGTCGAGGAGCACAAAACACAATTACATCAGCCACTACTTTGAAAAATTCAAACCCTGAGCACAACACTGACCTGCCACAAAATAGTTGTTTGGAGAATTAAATGAATTATGAAAGTGCAGAAAAACAATTTAGCCTTGCATATCCAGCTGCCGCTCTAATAAATCACTGCCACCCAAAAAGAACTCATTTGTGTTGTTGCACTGTGAGCATGATTGATGAGCACGCTCGGGGTTGCGGTAAAGGAGACACAGCTCACCAATGCTGCACTATATCTGAAAAAATGTAGTGTCTTTAATCTCTTCAACTAGCATCCATTATTGATATTGATGTAGCCTTACTTTTAACCTATAAAAACACAATTCCTCGCAGGCAGAAGCCAAAAGAATGATTGTCTTTATTGTTTGTGTTCGTGCCGTTTTTTGTTCAGCGCCGCAGAAACAAAGATTTGACAAACGCGTCACCTTGAAATTATGTGCAGCAGCTGTCACTCGTGACTGTACAGTCTGAATTTATTCCAGCCAGGCAGTGTCTGTATCGCCTCCCTGCTGATTCTTCATTGTTGCTCACTACAATAAAAGCTAAACTTCTCTTTTCCCCATTCGTATTTTTTAGATGATACCTGCCAAAAAAAGCCCCCCCCGCAGCTGAGATTATGAACCAATGATGCCGTTTATGATGCACATTTGCCTTTGTTGTTATTACTCTCTCTGCTGTGATATTCTACGTGTTTGCTTTGTTGTCTTTTGGCAGCTCTCATTCCAGGAAAAACTGAAAGGACACATAAGCGTTGTTGCATGCTAAAGCCATGCAATACAAGCAGATGTAAATCTCCATAAAGCCTGCGAGCACACAGACTCTGCCTCTGCAGCAGGGAGAGACTGAAACAACGGTGGCCCTGAGAAGCACAGGCGTATTGTTGAGTAGGGGCAGATCTGACACCACAGACATCAAATTGATATTAATATCAATGAGAAGCCTTTACCTTTTGAGTTATCGCTCTAGCGGTCAAATGCCTTCCAGGGGCGAGGCATAGCTGCGAACATGAATGTTTAACAAGCCTGCTGCATAGTTCACCTCAATGAGAGCCTCCAGCTCCGAGCTGAATTATTAACCACTGCAAGCCTGGTCCAAATTCCTACTGAGATTACATTCAGAGGTCTCTGCTCAGCAAAGTGTGGAGAAACAACACAAGTTGAAAGTCGAGAAATCCCTGATGTCATTACACCCTCCACGAGAGACGCTGGTGACACTTTCATTTGCAGGAAAACACATATGGAACAAAAACACGACTCAAACACCTGTATGTGGTTTCAGTGACTCGTTATGAGGAGACAATATTTCATGTTTCATTCTCAAATGATCGCTAAAAGACAACAGAGGGTGCAGTGGCACACAGCGGGCAGAGACAGCAGGGAGTTGTCGACCGGAAGAAGCCGAGTCGAGTTAAACTTTACGCATCAAGAAGCGATGGGATCCCACAAAGGACAATTGAAGGGCAAATTTTTTTCACCTTCTGTTCTTCCACTGTGAAACTTCTTGTGACCTTAGCTCCTGTCTGGTCATTTCTATCAATATCAAAATGTAAGAAAAGCTCACTGTAGTCCAAGCTGCTCTCCTCGAGGAATACAATGTGACCCCGCTTATTTACAGGGATATCACCAAAATGAATACATTCAGGGAGGTATGCAAGGTCATAGGGACCCCGAGTGTGCTTTGTAAAAGGTTATGCAACTTCCTGATGAATTTATTAGCAAAGAACACATAGTAACTGTAAGTAAATACAGCCTGGAATAATGCATATTTAAATATATATACAATATGGTGCAGCAAAAACTGCGAAAACCAATAACTGACAAATAGATCCCGCCCCCTTATTCAACATCATGTGTTCTAAGAACACATGATGTTTACAAAAATAATTGATTGATTGACACAATTCTTAATGATTCCTGAAACATCCTTTATCTATACTGCTCATCCTGTTCAGGGTCACAGGAGGGGCTGGAGCCTATCCCAGTTCTCATTGGGGCGAGAGGCGGGGTTACACCCTGGACTGATCGCCAGTCAATCACAGGGCTGACACACAGAGATAAACAACCTTTCACTCTCACATTTATATCTACGGCCAATGTTTAGAAGGATCGCCAATTAACCACCAAGCACCGAGGAAGAACATGGGAGAACATGCAAACTCCATCCAAAGGCCCACCAAACGGGGATTCGAACCAGGAACCTTCTAACTGTGAGGCGACACTGGTCAAAGTAAAGAATGACTTTTGCACAGAACAAGGAATCTGGATTTCATCACTTACATTGCTCTTCTTCTTTTTTGCCCTTCCAGTCGAGGCAGATGTTCACCATGAGTCTGGTGCTGCTCGAGGTTTCTGCCTGTTTTTGACTGTGGGAGGAAGACGGGACCCAGGCAGAACATGCAAACTCCACAAGGCCCACTAAGTCTGCGCTGGGATTCGAACCAGGAACGTTCTAGCTGTGTGGCGACACCATTGCACCACCGTGCAGCCATTCCTGAAAGAAATTGATCCTTGATTTCAGACAAAGACAAAAGCAACTTCTACGTTATAGCTTTGAGTGACCTTTGACCTCAAGAGATCATAAGAACCTTTTAAAAAAGATATGATGCATGTGATGTGTATTATCATATCATATCATGCTTCTAGACTTGTACTAGACATATAAAAGACACAGTAATAAAGAAGCAGTCAGGATTTTCACAGTGGAATCAGCTTCTTCTCGTCTCACAAGAAGAAAGGCTTTCAGGAGGAGGTCCAAGAGGCACATTTCTTTAGCTTCTTGGTGGGCTTGTGGGTTGTGCCGCCTGATACAAATGTGCAATGGTGTTTCTCCTGTTTGCCCCTTTATACTTTACATTCTATAATCTATGTGCAAATATAAAAGGCCCACAGGGGGCAATTCTTTTTGGAACATGGAGGAATTTCTCCACTGCATTACCACATGTTGCCACGAGGAAAAATGTGCTGCAAGGCTGAGTGGCAGCTCCTCTCTTTACACATGCACGCAAAGAATGACCAGGCTGAAAGTCCTACCGATAGTTATGGTTGAAGTACTATGCTTTTTCTTGTATTACTTTTTTCCCTCCCTGCACACACACACACACACACACACCTGCCACCATCTGCACAGACAGGTACATTACAACCTTCTGGTATTCACAGTTCACCTGCAGCTCCACTAGAATCACATCAGGGTCGGGATGGGAGAGCCCATGCCGCACATAATGAACCGAACTTGCACCATATGTAGCAGGTTATGAAGTCCAGATTAGAATGGGCGAACCATGAGTCGGCCTGATTGGCAGCTGCATTGATAAACAGCTCTCTAATAGGCTGTGGATGGGAACATCTCATCCATGACTGACTCTGACAGCCATCCTCCTCTGCTTCAAAGCAGCACATCCACTCTCCTCTCTGCAGCACCGGGCCTCATTTTCAGAAAAAAAAAGACATGGATGGCAGCCATCTCAACCTCCAAACCCACCACGACACCCACCCACTTTCTCTGGTACAATACATACAGAGTTGTGTGTTAACACCGCGAGTTACCCTCACATGGTAATTGCTCGATCTGTCTGAGAAGCGCTTGTAATGAATGCAGCTTGTAACCTCTGCTGGCTTGGAAAAGCTCGGGTAGAGTGGCTTCTTTTGTGGATGTGAGAGAGGGCAGTGAGGTGATGCGGAGTGAGAGGCCGGCGCGGTGCGGTATGAAATCAAATACACAGCCATGTTGTTCATAAACCACACATGCTCTGCTTAGTACACCGCTGGAAGCGCCTTGTAGTGGAGCCTGAAATACAGTCCGCTTCCCCAGGCGCTGGTACAAGTGAGATATGTTAGTGGCTGGCCTTCTCCATCAAACAGCAGCATATAAAGCACAGCACAGTACACCCATGTGCTATATATTGCCAAAAGCACTGCGCTGCTTTAGAAATATTCACTGTAAAGAAAGATACATGCGTCGCAAACTGTATTGTTGTCTTCAACATTATGGTGATGTACAAGGCTTGGGTTCCAGCTCTCCAGGTTTGAAGGATATAAGTATACAGCTAGTGTCAGCTCTATAATTAACTCTATATTTATTATACAAAAGGAAGCTATAACTTGCCTCACGTGATCACTATGGAACCTTGGATTGCCTCTGAGGACTAACTGCTGGTGTGTGTTGCACAAGAGCTTGACAGTGGCCATGTTTTATTAAAGGGTGGAATTTTCTGCCTTGTTCGTTTCCTTGACGATTAGAGCAGAAGTGATGAAGATATCACCAGTGGATTTGGGCCCGTGTAAATATCACTATCTGACCATGTTACATTGTCAAAGAATATACTGAAGTCAGGAAATTAATTTGAGGTTTGAACAATCGCAATATTGTGAAAGTGCTATCTCTGTGCGAATTGTATGCAAATGCAAGGAGCTTAAAAAATCACAGCCTATCACTCACATCGTGCCTGTGAAAACAACAGAAAGCAGGGAAAATGTCTTCACTATGTTGTAAAAACAACAGACAGAGATAATCTTCCTCCATTTTCAGACTCGGAGAAGCACAGCTGAAATGTCAAACATCCTCATCTGAACCGGTGTTCACATCAGGGCTGAGTTTTTTCTCCTGCAGATATCAGTTGTTGTTCCCTCACCTCAGGCACCACCTGCAGTCGCTTTGCTGGGTTAGGTCTTAGCTCACCTGCATTCACGTGGCTTGTTACAGTGGTGAGGAGGGCAAAAGGCCGCAGCAGTCAGGTGTTATCTGGCAAGAGGGTTTTTGGTAAAAATGAGGCCCTTCAAAAAATATATTCTTGACTCGCGTTCGCATGCTCCTCAGACGGTCCTAGTTCCTGAGTCATTCTTAAATACTGCAGAGTTTGGTTTATGTTTACTGCTTTTTATTAGCATCTGTTTTGGGATAAACAGATTATGTTATGATAATTATGTTTACAACATTTGCAGGGTGGCTGCGGCTCAGTGGTAGAGTCGGTCGTCTTTCAGTCACAAGGTCGGTATGTGAATGTGATGACCAATTGACAGTTGGGCACTTTACGTAGTGGCCTCTGCCATATTCTGGACTCTGGGATTCATGCTGCGTTCAGGTGCTCCTCAGACGGTCCTAGTTCCTGATTCATTCTTAAATACTGCAGAGTTTGGTTTACTACTTTTTATTAGCATCTCACAAGGTCGGTGTGTGAATGTGATGACCAATTGACAGTTGGGCACTTTACGTAGTGGCCTCTGCCATATTCTGGACTCTTCTTCATGCTGCATTCAGGTGCTCCTCAGATGGTCCTAGCTCCTGAGTTGGGAAGTCGTTCTTCTGATTTTGGCGTGTTCGGGAGCCTTGAAGTCGTAATGTGGGGAAAAAATGGACGCTACAAAGACAATACTGTATGTTGCATTGTATCTCTCATAACTGATCATGGCCACTCGTTTACATTAACTAACCTGATATCTTTTACACATTACATGGGACCAAAAAATATGATATGAAATACACAAATTAATACGTTTCTTGCCATCAAAACAACATTAAATTGACAATTCATAGTGTCATTTTATGTTATTTAAAGTTATTTAACTGGCATGTTGGATACCAACATTTTCTTCAACCTTCCCTGTAGTTTTTTCTACTTGAGGGTGTGTTCATGGGAATTTTCCCAATTGGGAACTCATTTTTCTGATTATTCCGACACCACCTGAATGCAAGGTGGGGTTTGAATCTAAATCTGATATTACCACTTACTTTAACTTCAGTTTACCAACAGACCGCAGGTTGTAATGTGAGTGGTGTGCAATTTTGGGTAACAAAAGAAACAATCAATCAAATTTTATTTGTATAGCTCCAAATCATACCCAAAGTGATCTCAAGACACATGACAAAAAGAGCAGGTCTAGACTGTACTCTTTGTTTAATTTAAAGAGAGACCCAACATGACTCCACCATGAGCAGCAACACTTGGCAGCAGTGGCAGAAAAACTTCCTTTTAACAGGCAGAAACCTCGAGCAGAACCAGGCTCATGGTGAACATCTGCCTCAACTGGAAGGGCAAAAAAGAAGAAGAGCAATGTAAGTGATGAAATCCAAAATTCATTCAATAGTTCGACCAGTGTTGCCTCACAGTTAGAAGGTTCCTGGTTCGAATCCCGGTTTGGACGTAGTTGGCCTTTCTGCGTGGAGTTTGCATGTTCTTGGCGATCCTTCTAAACATTGGCCGTAGATATAAATGTGAGAGTGAAAGGTTGTTTGTCTCGATGTATCAGCCCTGTGATTGACTGGCGATCAGTCCAGAGTGTAACCCGCCTCTCGCCCAGTGACAGCTGGGATCTGTTCCAGCCCCTCCCGTGACCCTGACCTGGATAAGTGGTATAGGTAATGTATGGATGGATCCAGTGCAACCTTTCTGACATTATTTTGAAGCACAAAGAGTACTGTATTACAAACCCTGTAGCTTTGGAAGACACTCACTTGATTTAAGTAAATCAGACTGCTCAAGACTCACCTTACCGTTGGCTAAAGTTAAGAGTGTGTGATTCTATTCACCATCTTTCCTACTTTGGAACTATGTTAGGAAATGTTCTCTTCACAGCTCATTCAAAGGAGAAACAACAGAACAAGAACTACAATTAAAAACTACTGTTTAAAGGTAGACTGGAAACAGTTGCAACATTTGCCAAAAGTGGACAGACATGTCAGGTTTGAGGTCATGTGTTTTTATATTTTGTTATACATTTGGCCGTTTGCTTCTCAGATTTCCCTCTGACATGCAGCTTTCTGTTTCTGTTGTTGGCTGTTTCTCGATAGATTGAGTGGGCAGGTCGGGAGCATAGAGGAAAATGAGTTCACACTTTGTCCAATCGGCTGGTCTGTGCCCAACTGGGAGCCCTTAAATCAGAGCAACCTTTGAAAAACTGTTGTTTGCTGAACCAAAAAAGCTGTGGTCACTGTAGAAAATAGAACACAAGGACTTTTTAGTTACCTCTAATATAACACAACCAACAAACCTGCTGCTGATTTTTCCTGTCAGGCAAGGTCACTTCACAAAGGGCTTATAGAGGAATCATACCTCTCTGGTTTTGGAGTCGTTCTCAGCCGGTGTTTTTGTTTGTCAGTTTGCCATTGAGGAAGCATTTCTTCCTCCTCTGCCTTCAGAGCGATGTGACCTCTGTTGAATCAAACTGTAGACTAAATAATTTCTATAAACCTTTGACTATTATTAGAGCTTTCCTGCTGTGACTTTAATTGGGTTTTAATTAAATTTGGACCTACGAGCATTTTGCAAGTAAAGTCAGGAGTAGCCTAAATCAGTCCTTGGATAAGAAAGGAGCAAGGACACAAACACTGAAACATTCACGTGTTTTGATGAAACATTTTCTACCTTGGTTTGAAAATGTTTCTGCAGCATGGATCACAAGATCATTAAGGAGCAACACAAAAGAATCCACTCAGTTAAATGACTAAAAAACAGCTTTTGATAAAGATTTCAATGGGAAATTAACAGGCAGTTAAAGCTAAAGTAGCTTTTAACCACTGATCCAAAATCACAATCAGCAGTGACTAACTTGTTGCTGCAGAGTCTGCTTTATTATGCTAACAGATTATGAAATGGTAGAGTCGGTCCTCTTTTAATCGGGAGGTTAGTGGTTCGATCCCCAGCTCCCTCAGGCTACATGTTGAAGTGTCTTTGGGCAAGTGTCCTTGGGCCATCGGTGTACCAATTGACAGTTGGGCACTTAACAGCCACTAGAAAAGCGCTTTATAAGTACAGTCAATTAACCATTTCACTTGGAAGTGGACACATTCACTCTCCACATCCGTCCATTGACACCTGAAATTGCTATTATACTTACATCACTAATATTAATAAATCTGTTGTAGAATACAAGGTTGTGAATTTAAGAGCAATCAATTCATGTAAAAAAGATATTTGGTTTCATTTATTTTTTAAAGTACACAAAGGCAGCACACAAATGTAATGGAAACATTTGTGATACCCGTCACTACTGCTGATCCCATCTCATCGTCTTATTGGTAAACTTATTGATGATGATGATGTTGTTAATGTTGATTAGGATATTTATGGTGATGATCATATTAGTGATGTTGTTGATGAGGATGATGATAAAATAAGAATAAATAAATAAATGAAAAATCTGCTTCTATAGACCCTGCGCCTTGCTTCTGTCTGTCTTGAAGCGGTTTGTTTGCACCAACGACTATAGATGGACGACGTGTCTCCATCTGCTCTCATTGTACAAAGTTGAAGCCAAATAGCCCCCGTAATGGGCGCTGCTATCTTGTGATGGTGACGTCATTTGGAGCCAGAGTTGTGCATCAGAGATCGGCGGGTGGAGTCGCTACAGCAACTTGTGCTAACCAAAACACATGCTTAAATTACCGAAAAAAACACAGCAAGGGTCCCGCGCGTCGGCATGTTTAACAGCAGAACAGTCTGAAGTTAATGTTCACAGATATGTAAACTTCATTGACTGTAGTGATTGTTCTAGTTACGTTTTCCTCTCTCCGTTCCTCCTCTACTCTGCTAATCCGGAACAGATCGGCTGCAGGATCCGGATTTGTCAACAGAGCTGTCAATCATTGTTTTTACAGCATCAAATAACGAATTAAAAGTAAACCTGTCAGAAAAACGAATATTTGGATGTAAATATAAATATAAATATTATTATTCACTATCAATTGATTTGCGTATTATCCCGTATTGTTTCACAGTCCCATCATTGTTGTTGGTAAAAACTTCAAAGGCAAACTGCTGTCGTCAATTAAACATGTTTTTTCTTCCCGCACAGTTTTGCTTCTACTGTAGAAAGCAAAGGGAAAGTTTATGCCTTTATTTTGGAGGTCATTTATCCTTCCTTTCTTTTTACCCATTTGTGAAGAATACCAGGAATATGTTTGGCAGGCCCGACACCTTCTGTATTCAGTGTTAATGCTGCTATAATGACGTAATATTTTAACATTTGTGTTTGCAAGCTGTTAATAATACAGTAACAATTTGGTGAAAATGTGTTTTCATTAGCACGCTGTGAGCACAGATTGTATCCGTTTTTCTTTTGCACGTTAGCTGAATAAATCACCAGTGTTAAAAGCACTGCCTCTGTAAGAGACGCCATGTTCTTCCTAAAACAGCAAACCACACAACTCCAGCTCTGAATTCAATAATTCAATCTGTATCAGATATTTTCTGAGCACAAAGTAAGAGGGGAAAATGTCATATGTTCCAGCAAAAGTACTGCTAAGCTAAAGCGTCATACAGGGAGCACACGGTGTCAACAGTTCACAATGGGGTAGAAGAGTGTGAAAAGTGACCTACTTTACGAACAAGATAACCCTGGATCACCTTTGTGTCATAAACTATTTTAAACCTGCGAAGTCATAGAGCTTCCACCCTCATTTAAGTGTAACCCAAACTTTCCTTCTACAAAGAAGCGTGATTAAGTCCCTGCACATGCCCTATAGCTAACGTCATCTCGCATGTGAGAGGATAATTCTTTCTGTCTCGTCGTCAAAGAATCTGCGGTGGATCAAAGAGATTGTCATTTGTCAGCTTATTCCTGTTAGAAAACCTTCCATCACAGGTGAGCACACAGATTTCATCTTATTTAGCTCATCACTACGCTTAGATTTAGTTCATCAGCTATTCCCTAAATGTCTGACATTCATATCCGTATCCGTTTGACAGGTTTGAAAGAGGAGGAAAAAAGTTTTTTGATGGTAACCAGGGGAGAGTACAAGACAGCAAAAATTTGGACTCTGGACATCCTTAAATTATTCCTCTTGTGCATATTCAAGGCTAAATAGGCAAAGTAGGTCTGACATGAAAAGCAGAGATAGAGGAAAGCATGAGTTGCGATGCCGATACCTTCGCGCTGCAGGCCCCGAGGCCGCTGCTCCTCTGCCTTCCAGTGGGAGGCAGATAAAGTCATCATTAGAAAAGGCTTGAGAGAGAGAGACGGAATCAAACAGAGCGAGGGAGAGAGAGAAATAACAGGTTTCAACTCAACTCCCCGCTCTCACTGATTCTCTTTGAACTCACAGCCAATTTTGCATGCTCGCGCAGACCTACGCCTCTAAGCCAGAAGAGCCCAGCACTTCCGACATCTAACCCCCGCGCTCAACCTGTGGTGCCGACTCCCGCTCGACGCCTCGGCTGCCTGCTGCAGAACGAGGGCCATAGTTGAAGGAGAGAAGTTGACACACCCCTTAGCTCCAGTAATCACCTGTGGCATATGCTTCTTCTTCTTCTCCGCTGCCTGTGTGAAGCAGTTTTAGCCTGAAGATAAGTGGTTTTACAACAGTAAGCGCAGCAAAGCACATTTTGGCGGAATGTGTTGAATGGCAAGTGGGAATGCACAACGATTTTTTAAAGTGAAAAGATGCCAAGCAACAGTTCACATTTTAGTTTCCTGCATGGATATTATAAGCAGAGTAACTCGGGTCATTGTTCGCCGACAGACTCCTTCCTTTCAACAAGCTGGAGTTCAGAATAAACTATGAAAAATAGCAAGAATTATAGCACACATAGCAGAAATACACGGCTCTATTTATTAATCACCCTTTAATCACCTCTGGCAATTACTATGATCAACGTTCGGCTGTCTATCCACCATCTGTTTATGTTATCTAAGTGTATAGTCATCCATTCCTTTAATGCTTTTTATGTTACGTTTATATCCTTTTTAATCTTATTTTACTCTTCTGTATTGTTTGTATGTAATCTGTCACTTTATCAGTACCAGCATTGTATGCATTACAGTTCATTCAGTACATATGTGTAACAGTATAGTCCTATACTTTTACCTTCTACTGTTACACTCTTATACTGCACTGTATTAATATTGCTGTTACTGTTTTTATATAGTATATTATATTCCAGTATTCTATATGTATATATTCATATTATACTACGCATACAAAACATACTGTACCGTACAACACCATATTACATATTCTGTCTGAACCGCTATACATTATTACATTATTATTATAAACATACATTTTTTATTGATACCACATACTTTATATTATATAGTACTTTATTATATTATACTACTATACCATATTCTATACCAAAGGTTCTCGACTTGATGGTCAGGACCCAAAAGTGTGTTGCCGAAGTGTGTTTAAAAAAAAAAAGTCTTTGCTGTGCTTTTATTTTGAAGGACATAGTTTCCTATGATGTGCGTGCAGTGGTTTATCCACACTCCATGAATCCACTGATTGGCTAATCCCAGCTACAGTTACATTTACATTCTTGGAACTTGATGAGCCGACAGTAGTTGCATTTATTTAGCAGTTTTTTAGTTTATCTCTGCTAAAAAATGCTGTTTATTTAATGAACTGTAGAGGGAATTTTTCCCTCGCGCTGTAACCTGCTGGTCATTTAGTTGAATATTATACTGTTGTGTTTTGTGATGCTGACATACCGGGATGTTTCGTTTCGTCTCAGGTCCAAACTGCAGCATTTTGAATTAAATATATTTGAGAGGTTGATTTTGGGTCACGATTTGTCATGAAGGAGGTGAACAGTTGAGAACCACTGATCTGTATTAAAGCAATTTTACTTTTATATTAGATTTTTACTATTGACTTAATATTCCATATATATTATACAGCTGTACATACTGTTTTAGTGCACATGCGGCGACCACGCGTGCCACCAGGGATTAATAAAGTATTTCTGATTCTGATATACGTATACACACTGTAATATACCTTACTGAATTTATTGCCGCTTTTATATTGCACCTTGTATTGTATTATATCTTATATTTTATACCTCATATCATACTGTATTATCTCATACTGTTAAAATGCTGCTGTTATTGCCCATACATGTCACTTTATCTCATAACTGCCATAACTTTTGTGTTTACTTAATTGCTATTTTGTCTTTGTGCTGCTGCAACAGCCATATTTCCCCTCTGGGGATCAATAAAGGATTATCTTATCTTATCTTACATTTATTTAGTCTGCTGGATATTATTTGGCCTTTTAACTTTTTTCTCAGCTATGTCATTCTGTCATAGCTGCTGTAACGCTGCACTGCAATTGTCTTTTAGGATTAATGAACTACTTCATGTTCGGTATGTTCAGAACGAGTGTGCATGTTGTGTGACATTTATTTGAAACCGCTGAGACCAGCAAACATCTTTGTCAATATAGGCCTTAGCAAAGAATGTCAATGCCAACATTTTTCAAATTTTCTCTTTACATTGTGATATGTGCAGGAGTGTATGTTGAGGTTACGAAACATTGTGGTTATATAAAATAGCTTTGGAACCCTTTTATTGCAGGTCTGTGATGGGATACACGGTCTTTCTCCTGCATGAATGATGGATGCGCTACATGCCCGTCCACCAGCCTGACCTCCACAGTGTGATTGTTCCAATACAGACATATACTGAGGTGGTGTAAATCATACATTGAAGGTTATAAAACAACACATCACCTGACCATCCTGACTCAGTTGTGTCTGATCAACCCAGGATTTTGCTGATATGCGCCTGCAAATTATTGGAGATGTTTTACTCCTTCAATTAAAACGTCTGTCTCAGACATTAAGCTTCTCCTAACGTCTCCTTCTTGTTGTATTCACAGGTGGATCCCACAAGAGAGGAATGAGGAGACGATCGCAGAGGTGATGTTTCCTAAAACCTGATCTCAAATTTGAGAAGTTGGGAGTGAATGCTATAAAGGTCCCGGCAGAGAGTCGTCCCTTGGTAAGTCTAACACTGCTCCAAACCTCTTCTATAGGAAGCCATTTATTCCACAGTGGAGGCACTTCTTTAGATTCATCACTTTATCAGACTATGCTAGCACTACATCTAGTCTTGCTGCTTTGTTGATGTTGTCAAACTGATCACATCACACGCGTGATAATTTAATCACATTAAGTGAGAGGTCACAGATTTGAACAACACAACAGACAAAACATCTGGAATGTTCACACACATTTGCTTGCGTGCAGTTTTACTTTCCCTCCTGTTTGATGTATTTGAAGCTGTTTTTGTTTTCAGCCGTGTTTCATTCAAAATGTTTATGTCTCTAAGCTTTCTGAGGTGACAACTTTCAATGTATGTGATCTGCAGTTGGTAAGGTGATAGGTATAAAAGGTAGGTTGGTATGGTGCCAACATATAAAACAGTAGACTTGATGGCCGGGGAAAAATCATATCCAGAACCTGGACAATCAGCAATGGAGTCCCCCAGGGATGTGTGCTCTCCCCTCTACTCTTCTCTCTTTACTAATGACTGCAGCTTGGTAGACTCCGGCAGTTTGCAGACGACACATTGGTCATTGGCTTCATTCTAGAGGTTTGAACTAAACAGTGGAGATGACAGTGGACTTAAGGAGGGGCCCCATAACAATGCCCCATATGCATTATCAATAGCACTGTGTCTGCTGAGGAAACATTCAGGTTTCTGCGATCCACAACACAGCAAAGGATTTTCTACTCTACAATAATCCAGTCTGTGCTCTGCACATCCTTTACTTTCTGGATTGGATCGACAATTGGATGGACTAAAACGGACAGTCAGGACTTCAGAATAAAATCTCTAATGCCAATCGGCGCTCCATTCTGGAACAACACATCTCAAGAGTCGGGAAACCAGCCGAACATGTCACTGACGATCCATCACTACCCGGACACAACCAGTTCCAACTTCTGCCCTTGAGTATACATTCCTTCCTTCTTTACCTCCCTCCCTCCTTCCCCACCCTCCCACAGGCCATCACTCTGAAGAGCACTTCAAAGTGGCTTCAAAGGAGTGGTCCACAAACCAATGGGTGACGTCACGGTCCGCTTCTTTTATACATTCTAAATCTACAATTATATGGCACCTCAGTCAGAATAAATTAGCCCCAACCTAAATGAAATAATTGACAGAGGGGTAGTGTTGTGCTCTTTCTTGGCGTTCACTCCATGTCGACGTATGTAAGTGGGGACTTCCGTTGTTGGAAATGCTCATAACAGCAACTACTTTGTTGACCAGATGATAGACATCCATCATCAGGGAGCAGATCAAACACGGGTCAAAGACAGATAGCTGAATGGGTTGCTGCTGAAAGGTAGTCCTTGAGGAAGATAAATGCATGACGTATTCATTACTTTAGCATGTCACACAGCAGATGCAAATACATGCGTCAGCACATGTAAACACCAGAACGTTTAGATGCCATCACATGTAAAGACATGACCCTAAATCTTCAATGATTTCTACGACCGAAGGCTGTGATTATTTTATTGATGTTGTAAGTCATTGGTGTTTTTTAATGTATATTTATATACAGTATATCGTTATATAATACAACTATTTTCTTAGCAAAAATAAAGACATCTTTATCAGGGTGTCTGATAAAGTGCCTTTGGAAGGGGGGTTGTAATTGGGGTTAAGGGCTGTGGTCATCTTCCTACAGTTAACATTAACAGTAAATGTAATAACAGTAACAATCATAAGCAATACAAACATAGTTTCCTGGCTGTCATGGCAACTTAAAATTCACAGTTAGGTGAGCAATCAGTTACTAGCGCACACCTAAACCGACTGGACTCCACTGTGGTGAAGTAAATCTATTACAGTAACCATGGCAACAGCTCTGTGACATTCTGCGGTTTGTTTCTGTGTCATTTCCCTTCGTTTAGCGATGGAGAATGGGTTTAATTTGGGTGTCTGACTTCTCCAAACGTTACCCACTGCAGATGAAGCTGGGGTTAGGATTAAATTGGAACATAACTTAGATGTGCTAACAACGGAAGCTAGCTAATAACAGTAACTGGATAACTACAATCTTATTTATAAGAACCATGTGTTTAAACTGCTTTTTAAGTTTAGCTAATCCCATCTGCAGCACTGCTATCAAGCTATCGGGAATCGGAGGCTGTGCAGGACTTACTAGCAGTAATGCTAGCAACGGCATTAGCATTAGCAGTAAAACGTGCTGCATGTGTTTCATGAGGTTGCTGGTGTTACCCTCTTTGGACTCAGCTACCTTTTTACATTGTAAGAAGATTCAGCGAAGTTAAATGTTAAAGTGAGCCTAAACAATCACAGGCTTAGCTCTGTCCGCCATATAGACCAACTGGACCTTCTCCAGCATGAGACCACAACAATGCGACGTCATTGCCTGATGACAGCGGCTTCGTCATCACTAGGGGACGAATGCCAGCTATGATACAGTGAAACTATTTAATGAAAACGACATTAAGTAAGAGAGAATGTTAACTTTAAGTACCGGTAGGAGCACCGCTTGTACTTGAGCTTGTTGGTACTTTCAGTACTGACTAATCATGTACTGCTAGCAAAAAATACCGGTTCTTGATACCCATCCCTACCAGTCATGCAGCTAAATCAACTTCTGAAGACTTGACTCTTAATATATTGGAGTTTGGTGAGAATGAATAAGAATCATGAAGTAGAATTGGGACGATTAACCTGCATAAAGACGCTCCAGAATCAGATTAGCCTTCTTTAATGTCATTGAACATTTCAGTCAGCATCAGTTATTGGTATTCTTAAAAAAAACCCCACAGATGTTAATATCAGAGGAAAATAAAAACCTGTCCAGCTTTCATCTGCAGTGTTAATGTAGTCTTAAACAGGCACACCTGCAGGTTGTGAATCATACATGTTAAGCAAGAGGTTTCACTCTTTCATCCTTACCTGCTTCTCTTTGCTGCTCATGCTTATAATTACACTATAATTGCTGTAGCATACTGTGTTTGCAGTAGGAATATGCACATGTTCCTACTGAAGGTGCATGACGTAACTTTATGTGCTTGTTTCACCGGGTATGACGGTAAAGAGCTTCAAACATCTAAAAGATGTCAATTAAAAATGTCATGCCCCTGAGTGCCAGATGACTCACTAAACCTTCATCGTGTTCAAAGGGAGACGGCAGATAAAATGGGACCTGTTTCAGCACCACATGTACACTGAGGATAATTCTTTGGAACATTTTGGCCCCGGCTCTATTTATGCTATAGGTGCTCCATTTCTCACTTTACATGCTCTTTAAGAGAACAGCCCTGGCAAATATTTTAGAAGCTGTGGCTGAGTTACTGCTGACTGCTGGCAAATCTCCACTCATGAATCAGTTTAAGCTTGAAACCATGTACTTTCAAATTTAGTTACATGCCTCCACTTTGAAAAAGCCGCTGCTTAAATCGATGCCATAAATTTGTGGGCTGCAGTTGAAATCAAACGGCCACTGTTTTGGTGTTAGGTAAGACACTATTTACATCATGATGTAGACTAGAATCAAAGTAGGTTTTCAAACTAATGGTTATTAAAATTATGGATTTGTTTTTCTATTCTACATTACTAAATGTCTGAAAATCATGTTGATCATTAGAAAGTTGATGCTGTCATGTCTTGAACACTAGAATCACAATAACTATTGTTAAAACCTTTCACACTTGAATTACCAACGTGCCTGGTGCTCACACCAGCTTGTACCCTGCCTCTCGCCCAGTGACAGCTGATCGGTTACAGTCCACCCTGCGACCCTGAATGGGATAAGCTGTATAGATGATGGATGGATGGATGGATTGAACTTCTAAGGTAGTCTTTTTGACTTTGGAGTGGCTGTGGCTCAGTGGTAAAGTCAGTCGACTCCCATTCAGAGGGTTGGCGGTTCAATCCCTGATTTACATCAAGTGGAGTCATGTAACCAACATGTTGACGTGTCCTTGGGCAAGACTCTGAACCCCAAAGTGCTCCTAACTATATGAAAATATTTACTTCCTGATTGGAGATTGGCACTTTACAAAGAAGCCCATGTCGTCAGTGTGTGAAAGGGTGAATGTGACATGTTGTGCTGTAAGAAGACGAGCAAAGTGCTATATGAGTGCAGTTAATTTACCATTTATTTACTTTTTAATTTTGCAAAGGAATAATTTTGTTTACACCCATGCAGCTATAGAATTCTGACCTTTACTAAATGCCTAACATTGTTAGTTTATTTAAAAACAAAACACTAAGGACTCCTGAGTATTTCCACCTTGAATTACCATAACAATCGTAATGATTACATTCCATATACATTATGTATCATTATAGTGTGTGCCCCTTTTCCTGCTCTTGAACTTGCACTTCCCAGTTGTCTAGCAACAACTTTTTCACTTTTCTTTTTTTTTTTACCCTATTGCAAAGCTAAAATTAGCTTCAGCTTTGAGCTAATGTTAAGGATGAAACTGCCTCTAAATCAACCTGATGCCTTCTGAAAGAGACACCAAGATGAACTGTTTTGCCATGTTGAGGTATATGTGTTTCATTCGTGTATTGGTGGTGATGAATTAGCTTATATTTTACACATAAAAAACTAAATATGATTCAATTAGATGGTATATTTTACTGGAGGATTCAGCAGATATGGATTAGCAAGTATATTTTCCCATTTATTTGAACATTGTTTTTTTTCCTTACGATTTAATTACCCTTTATGAGGTTATTACTTAACCTATCCTAACATTACAGATCCATTTATTCTTGGATTTTATGGAAGTAATGTCACACGAGCGGGAGTGATGTTCTGAATATCATCACTGCTGTGATTCTCCTGCACTCTGTGTCTACAGCCGATCAGCTGTTTTGGTCATGTACAGTTATAGATAACTTAGAAGTGCTAAAAGCTGAAGCTAGCTAACAACAGTGACTGAATAACTACAGGCTTATTTATAAGAACCATGCGTATTCCCTGCATATTGAGTTTGGCTAATCCCATCTGCAGCACTGCTATCTGAGCCACCAAGACTTGGGGGCTGCGCTGAGGACGTACATTCTAGAACACGCGCTTCTGCTGGTAGCAGCAAAGTCTGAATTTCTCTGAATCTTTACTTTATTTTTGTTGTATTTTTATCATGTTTTGTCAACTACTGATGGATATTTCTGTGGTGAGAAGAGTGTGTTCAAGAGAAGAGCTTCTTTCATTGAAACAGACCAAGTCTGGAGGATGCCATCGTATTCCAGCTGAGATGGAGAGGTGTGTTTTTGTGGTTGCCGTGCTGGTGCAGAGGTGAAGGCTTGGAAATGGAGATGTAAGCCCCTATCTGCCATCAGTCATCATGGGAGGTGTCAACTCTCTGCCCGGCAAGGGTGATGAGCTGGAGGTATTGGTGAAGACTCGGAAAGTATACCGAGACTTCAATCATGTGAAGAAGGTTGAGGCCATTCTAAACAACGCGGATCATCCACTTCATAACACCTTGATGGATCAAAGAGACAACGGTGGCGGACGGCTCCGCTCTCTTCGCTGCCGGACGGAGAGATATATCTTTTTGTACCCACAGCCATTAGACTTTTAGATTCTTCAGTAAGTGAATTTCCCTTTGGGGATCAATAAAGTTATTATTATTGTTATTGTACTCGCAGTAACGCTAGCAATGGCGTTAGCATTAGACGCTTTGCTAAAGCAGTCAAACGCGCTGCACTGCTTTAGATTTATAGACTGTAGAACTCGTATGTGTTTCGTGAGGTTGCTGGTGTTACCCACTTAAGACACAACTACCAGAGGTACCAGCTTGATTAATGTAGACATACACGGTCTGCTGTAATGTTAACTAACAGTATTCAGAACACCTGGGACATGAGGCGGAGTGATACACAGAGTGAAAAGTCACAGTGATGCTGTGCTCTACATCAGCACTTATCCAATCGGATTACTTGGTCGGAACTAACTGTTGTATAATGATTATTAAAATTAAATGCAAATTGTAGTAGTTATAGAATTCCCGTAATATAAAGTGTGAAGGAGCATGTCTTATAAAGTGAGACTATGAAACTGCTCTGTGCTGATCTCACATAAAGAGTTACCTAAATAAGGTGTTATATAAGGTCGCATGTTTATCTCCAGGTAAGTACTCAAAGAGAGTCTTAAATGAGCAGAGCGGCAGTGTGCACTGACTGAGGCTGTCCTTGCATCTTTCAGGTGCAGCTAAACACATGAAAGCTCGGAGTGTGAGCCAGACGAGTAATGCTGATTACATTCTTAGGAGACAAAAAAGCGTACCGTGCGACTCTCTTTTCTATCAAAGAAGGCAAACATCTGGGGGGGTAGAACATCCACTCTGAGCTCTTTCTGCACACCCACCCACACGCAGAGCGTCTCCTTACTTTGCAGACGATGTGTGCAGTGAAAGGAAGCCTCTATTACAAATGGTTCTATTAAGTGCCCTCAATGGAGGATTTTTAAGTAGCCTTGTGGTAATGATGGCTCCCACCTTCTCTCTCTTTCTCTCTGGCGCACTTTTGCCTTCCTCTCTGTCTTTTTCCTCGCTCCGAACGACCCCGAGAGCACTAAAACACACTTGTCTCCTCATCTCTTTTCAACGACTCAGAAAAGATGATGACTTCTCTCTCTTATGCATATCTTAGACATGAGGTGTCTTTTTAAAAGGAGGGCCTTCAGATTTTTGCATTCAGCCAGACCAGCTTATGGCAGGGATGAATGCAGATCAGTGCTTTTACTTGAAAATGTTTGATACAAAAATCCCCTCGTAGTAATGATTATGGATTCTGGGGGGGGGGTCTGTGTTTGAATAGGGCGAGCTGTAGGCCGATTCCACCGCGAAGAAGAACAGAGGAGATCAGGCTTCATTGTCAGGCCTGACAAGATTAAGCCGACTCAAAAAGCTGATCAAACCGAGCAAGATTCTGCGTGGCGAGGCGAGAAGTGGTGGCATAGGTGGCTGCTCTGAGGTGTAAACACAGTTCTGACATTGACAGGGACACTTCATCTCACCCTGCAGGGGCCAGACGGAGGCCGCACCGCCACCCTCCCTCCTTGCACCACCCAGCCACCTTGTGAGGAGGAGACGCGATGACCATGAAATCCTTATCTCGCTCAATTCAGCACCGGCAGATATTGCTGCACAGAGGCTCGGCCGCGACAGTAAGTGACAGCCTGGTTTTATCTGTCTGCATAGGGATGAATCAACTGGTTCTGTTTCCTTTTCTGCAAAACTGATCGTTATCTTCACCCTCATTATTCCAGTGTGTGTGTGCGTGTGTGTTTCCTGAGAAATCCCCCTCACCTCAGTTGCAGAGCTTTTTTTTTATTTAGCTCTGTTAATAACTGTCGCCTGGTAATGAATGTGGTTATTAAAAGAACAGCTGTACAGAATGGTACGAGCATAAATCGGAATTTGTGCCGGAGCAGACAAACCCATTTAATAGCACAACAGATAAATACATCTCATTTGAAATGTCACCCCGTGCACCCCTCACCCGTCTTCACTTACTCTGTTTTTATGTGTGGTCTCTTATGAGCAGCCATGCTGCTTGATTATAACATTAGAAGAGTTGCCTGCTCAGCATTCAGAAGTATTACAGCCTCCACTGTAACAGCCATGTGTCTTCCTCTCGACATTTTCATCTCCTATGCAAATACAGACCCAATGGAGCCAGTAATCATTCATCAGGAAACTGTCTCCAAATGGTAACTGCTTCTGTCCTGCTCATTCATTATTCATCAGCGCGGACGGGTCAGGCGGCAAGAGGCTCCACTAGCAGCACATACACAAGGAGGCGGCCTCATTCCTCTGTTTATCTCTCACTCGGAGTATTGAAAAGAGGGAAAAAGTCCAATGTTCACTTACTTAGCTCTCTGCAGAGTGTCAGAAGTGCCGCTGTGTAGCTTGGTTCACTACTCCGCCCCTGGTATTGATAAAACACCTCCGCCTGCCGCTGATACTCCTGTTCATTACTGTGTTTAATGAGAAACTTCTGCATACAGCACGCAGGACGCACCGCGAGCGCACATTTCACAAATGAGTGGGAAATGTGTTTAGGAGGAGCTGGAGGCAGAGTTTCATCACAAATATGTGACAGGCAACGTGACATGCAAGGGGAAAAAAACCCCCTAATAAACAGGCCAATATGCGAACACGGCAGTCATATCTGTAGTCTCTTTTTTCTTGCTGGTGTTTAATTCAAATTACACAGAAGCAGAGGGAACATCAAACCAACATGTTAACCTAGCAAAGGAAGAAAAATGAGCTCCCTCAGATGCAGCAGCACCACGCTACTTCTGTGTCTTTCTGGTGTCTCGTCTTGATCCCTGCAGGAATTTTCCGTCTGTGTATTAATAACTACTTCAAAGCGAGCGCGCCCCCCTGAATGTGTTGTGCATGCATTTAGAGGTCTATCTTCCTCTGTTATGATCCCCCGAAGCAGCTTCTACATGTAAACATACCAAAGGCGAACGCACAGCGACCTGCCGGCTCTATCTGTCGCCGTGCGAGTCAACCGTCCGCGTTTTAGTTTGATTTGTTTCCGCGCACGAGCCCGCACGTGATGGATGAATTCAACACCGAGTATTCATCAGGGCTGTCGAGCCGGTCGCTTGTCACCATTCGGATGAATGGGAAGCACTATTTGTGTTATGCTCTGAAACTATAGCCTGGCAAAATTAGACTTTACTTTGCTAATGGAACACATCCAGAATTATTAAATGCTCTCTGTCTTCAAGTTGGCTGATAAGTTCTGGTTTTTGACTTTTGCCCTACAGCGACAGCTTCAGCAGAGGGATGCCGGGAGTTTTCAGCTGTGAGGGTTTTTGTGAAGTTTATAGAACAGGCCAGGGTACATCCCCTCTGGTCTGTCATCATACTTAAGTGGAGCATTGTCTAGGCCCTGCAGCTCCCCCCAAAACTGCCAGTGGTGCAATTTCCTCAAGACCCCTCAGGGCCCATAATTCTCTTTGTAGGTTGTCTGACAATTTGCTAAGCAGTTGAGTCGGGGACACAGGAAGACTGAGACGTGCTGCAGCTTAAAGCGTCGTCACAGAACAAGAAGCTCTGCAGACAATTCTGCAAGGTTATGTGAACCATCTAACTTTCACATTTCATACATGGCAGCGAAAAACCCGAAATATGGAATCCTCATTCAGCGCACAGAGAAGCGCCCAGCAGGAAGTTTATGAAGCCAAATAACACAACATGGCTGTTCTTTTCAAGGAGTAAATATTTGTTTAGTGGCGATCATCAGAAGAAAAGGAAATCCAACCAAGTACAGTACGAGCCTGAGGAGCCAGAAGGCAGAAGATGGAAGGGATTTTGAGTCCCGCTCTTATCTAGCGCTGGTGCTTTCTGGGCTACCCAGATTTAGTGCATCACATGCGTTAATCACCCTGCCAAGAGTAAAAATTGCACCAAAGGAGGGCGTTGGCTCGGAGCTGGAATGACACACATTCAGCATGCATGAGGAGCTGCTGCGACTGATGTGCTACTGTACACAGAGGGAGCCGAGTCCTCCATCAGTGCTTAATGTTCCCATCCACTTGTCATGTTGCAGACATGATTATGAGGGAAGTTTTTTTTATTTATTTCCTCGAGGTGTTTTTATCGAGCCATCTGTAACGCTGCAGAACTATCACTACACTGTTCACAAGGACACTAGTTACACCGAAACGCCAAATTTATGCAAAAATCTGTTGTGCTGCCTGTAAAGGACTTTATATCTGTGGTGATTTGTGTCCGTGTGTGTGTGTGTGTGTGTGTGTGTGTGTGTGTGTGTGCACAACCGAGGGGAAGAGAAGGACAGTCATAAAATCTTTTTCTTTCATATTGGCACAATTACCCGTGGAAGTAAAATCATACTTCCAATCTTTTTCACATTTCCCCTCACAGTAAACCATTCACAATCGTCCTGTAATTGATTGTAAGAATGAAATTGCCCGTTACGATCCCGGATAGAAATTGACGGAGGGATTGCATGAGGGAGCTGAATAACAAATATGAGGACAGGATGAAAGACACTGCTTTAATTCACCACAACTGATTTGATAATAAAACTGGAGCCCATTTCACAGTATAGCCAATTATGTCCTCAGTGAGTTCTGCCATCACGCCTGTCAGACTTTTACGCCTCACAATCAAGTGTGTGGAAAATCCAAAACCGCTGTGTTGATGAATCTATTTTGGAAATACTGTGACATATACAATCATGCAGATATTACACACGCACTATAATTATATTAACACCATATGTTATTATAACTTGTCAAAACCTTTAACGCTCCCTCCACTTGGCAACTTTTCTCTTGCAGCGAGCTCATTCTGCAAAGCGAAACACAGGAGAGAGCTCCAAGGTGACATGAAGTATGAGTCAATTCTTCATGTGAAGGAAGTAATTAATTAGGATGTCAAATGTGCAGAGCATCCTTGCCTTCATTTTTCTTCTTAATTGGGGAATAATTTGGAATTTGGAGAGGCGGCAGATCAAATGTAATGAAGATTGACACCTGTTATTTCTCCCTATCTCCTCCACCCACCGCAGACATGGGTTTATTAATGGCCGTGCCCTTTTTGTAAGGTTATAAACACGCTGTTCGTCTGAGCTCGCTGCGCAGCCACGAGGGTCGTGTCTTCATAGACGGCGAGGATTGGTGGGCTGCTGGGCGCCACCCTTCAGGGAAGACCTCTATGACAGTAAAAGACTGCTTTTCTCCTGCTTGACTGCTCATATCCCGTGTAACAGCTGTCAGCTGAGTGATGACTTCATTTTGACTCCTCCTGGAAGGATCCTCGACGGTATTGCCCCCCTGAAACTAATATCAGCGTTAACATGTGTCAAAAGGTCAAATGCGTGTGTTTCCACCTTTCACACAACACGCTCGAGCTATGATCAGCCTAACCCGAAATTAAAGCCGCTGCCTGAATGTGGAAGGAAGATTAATTGCCCTCTACAGCCCGCGTGTACTTAATCTCACGTCCTCAAAGTGTGGCTATGTGAGATTAGGTTGCACTAAGCCACTAAGCGCTTGGTGTACACACACAGACGGGGACATCTCCGAGTGCATGCACACATATGTAAAACATAAAACACACACAGCTACGTGGGCGGCTGCTCAAATGTACACAGGTTCAACCTGAACAAATGTAAGCGAATGCGACACAGACACACACACAGGCTGCTAAACCAACCACCAAATGTCAATCTTCAATCCAGAGTAATTCAGCGGAGACACAGAGCCGTGCTGTGTTGTCACAGGACAGAGAATCTTAATCAAACCTGAGCTCTGTCAGTCTGCTGCTCACCTTGTGTTTTCCCCTCACACAAAATCAAATTAAATGAGGAGGTGGGGAGGCGTGTGTGTTGGGAGAGAGTCGCTGGTCTGAAACAAGAGCATGGGCTGCATGGAAAGCAGGACTAAATAATCATTGTTTGCGTGTAGCAGATTGGGCAGCTTGAAAGGGTTAAGCATGAGTGGATTAAAAACGCCGGCACACATCCGTTTCCATACTCTAATCCTCTTAGAGCCCACTCCTAATACGTTTTTATATCTTTCCTATCTCTCACCGAGGTGAAATATCAGATTAGTTGCCAGGCTTTGACTATATCTTATTACAACCTTATCTAACACTGAGGGCTTGTGAGCTTGCAGTGAGGTGGGGGCAGGCGCCGGCCTCGCTGCCTTTTGTTTGGAAAAATGCAGAATTAAGGTTTTCCTAATGCAGCGGTCATTTAGATTAGCCTCTAAAACGGATGATTGCTCCATCATCCTTTTATATGCTGATGTATTACACTTCCAGGTTCTCTTGTTTACAATGCAATGTCAAAGAAAGCGCATCCTCTTTACTATGATGCTGAGGAAAATGTGACGGATATGTTGTGTGTGTTCGAGGAAGCGCGCCCATCATGTGCAGATATGCTGCCTATTGACTCTGACATGCCCCATAAACCCATTCGTGAACATAAACAACAAATAATCCACACTACCACCGACATGAGACCTACAGTCAATGTATACACCGCCCGCAGCTGAGCTAGATCTCATGCTGCTGGTATCGATCATTTCCTTGCAAAAGTTAATGAAACACATGAGAACACACGAGTAAAATCAATGAAGTGTTAAAACAGGTTGTTCATATATCTCAAGTATCTCCTGTAGACGGGAAGAAGCATGTTTCTGCTACCGTATTGAGTAATGTGACCGGCTGTGAAGTTGCACAGAAAGTTGCAGGTTAGTTTAAAGCCCGCTGGCCAGAGAAACGGCTTGTGCAGGGAAGTCATGCAACTTATCACTTAAAGGTTATTAGGTCCAGCTGGAGCGGTGCCTAATCAGGTCACCTTTACGGAGAAGTTCATTCAAAGCTGCAAAGAAAAGAGTGTGCTGAGTCACTTCCCTGTTTGTTCTGCACTTTGAATGGAAGATTATAGGTGTGACCCTTTGCTTCCAACGGCTTTATCGAGACCGTCTGCGGGACGAAATTTTGCATAGTAGCAGATTCAGATGCTAAATAAGTTGGTTGGTCATATTTGGTCACACAAGAAATCATCAAGGAGTGTTCCCACGTTACTTAAAGTTGGTTATTCACTCCAAGTCCGAGGCAACGGTTCTCTGCCGGAAAACGGTGGATTGCTCCCTCTGGGTGGGAAGTGCTGCCCCAAGCATCTCAAGGTCTTCTTCACGAGTGAGGTTAAAATGGACGGTGAGATTCACAGAAGGCTTGACGCAGTGTCAGCAGTATTGCAGGGCTTGTACTGGACAGTTGTGGTGAAGAGGGGGCTGACCCGTAAGGCGAAGCTCTCAATTTACCAGTCGATCTACGTTCCAATCCTCACCTATGGTCATAAGCTTTTCGTAGTGACCGAAAGAATGACATTATGGATACAAGCACAAGAAGTCATGCTGTTGTCCAAGTCTGAGGCCATGGTTCTCTGCCGGAAAACGGTGGATTGCTCCCTTCGGGTGGGAACAGAGGTACTGCCCCAATCGAAGGAGTTCAAGTATCTCAAAGTCTTGTTCACGAGTGAGGGTAAAATGTATCGTGTGATTGGCCGACAGGTTTGTGCAGCGTCAGCAGTATTGCGGGCGTTGTACCAGATTGTTGTGGTGACCCGTTGGGCAAAGCTTTTGATTTACCAGTCGATCTACGTTCCAACCCTCACCTGCGGTCATGAGCTTTGTGTAGTGACTGAAAGAATAAGATTGTGGATACAAGCTCCCGAAATGAGTTTCCTCCGCAGGGTGTCTGGGCTCAGCCTGAGAGATAGGGTAAGGAGCTTGGGCATCCGGAGGGAGTATGCGCTACTCCTTTGCATCGAAAGGAGCCAGTTGAGATGGTTCGGGCATCTGATTAGGATCCTCCTGGGCAATTCCTGTGGAGGTTTCATGGACAAGTCCAGCTGGGAGGAGACCCTGGTGTATACCCAGGACCCGCTGGAGAGATTATATATCCCACCTGGCTTAGGAATGCCTTGCTATCCCCCAGGAGGAGCTGGGAAATGTTGCTCGGGAGAGGGACGTCTGGGCTAACTGCCACCACGACCTGACCCTGGATATGGATGGATGGCTATACGCTTAGCTAGCCCTGTAGTCACACCATATGATTTTTAATTGTAAATTAACAAGTCAAACCAGATATCCACAAACTTTGCAGTCCTTTTAAATTAACCGAATCAATTTCAATTTCTTAATATTGGATTTAGTTTACATTGAACTGCCAACCACGTTGCTTTGCAGAAATGTTGCCACCAGTTTGTTGAAGCTTCAGCAGTTCTTTCTAGCAAGTGGGAGATATCGCAGCTGTCCAAAATTCTCATCCTCATAATAACAACTGGGAGAAGGATGTGAACCTTCCCTCGCACGCTCATGATATAATATCATTTCCTTTTCTTTCTCACTTAATTCTTTTTAACAGCAAACTTTTAAATGCCCACCTCTGCCACTAAACCATTCGGCTACAAAAACACTGAGTCACCCATTCACTCTGATACACCGCCAAACAATGCACCTTTGACTTATACACTCTGCCTGCAGTGCTCATATAGTCTGCCTGCAATGCAGTGCACTTTCATATCAGCATAGAGAAGGCACCAGTTAATCCACGGGGTTATGATAGTGAAAGTCCTTCTTTATCCACCTTAAGATGATCCTGCTTTTGCAGTCCTGTGCCGCGCAGATATCAGTCAGAGCCGAGGAGAGAAAAAGTACACGATTTTGTGTAGAATGTACATCCTGAGGTCTGCAAAGGGCCATGATGACTCGCCCACAAACAGCGTGGGGTTGTTCCACCTTTGTGATCACCGAGGGACACACAGAGGAGGAGATGGGGTGGAGCGCTGACAGCAGAATAAACACATATTGATGGGAAAGTTTACCAGTGTAGCTGCAGCAGAGGCCAGTCCAAACCGAGTCGACTCTCTCTGTGGTGTGAGTTAACTTAATAAGGTGTGCAGTGGGGAGAAAGATGGTCTATGTTTGTGTAAGCTGGGTATTGGATCATTTAAAGATACTCTGTGTGTGTCCCCACTTTGTTTTGTACACATGCATGAGGATGCAACACACTATCATTCTGCTGATTGACAGTTTGCTGCATAATGGGAAGGCAACCTAGTAAACAAGAAGGTAAATATCAAAGTAATTGTGTTTCACGAGGAGGGAGATGCAGTTAAAATGTTTGTTAGGCTTTAAGGATGGACACAATGTTTTGTTGCTACATTGAATGTTTGCAATGAACCCTGGGTACATTTTTGCAGCTGATTTCTATTTTGTTTTTCTTTGAATCATGATCTATTTTTTTAGTTCCTGGCAAGTTGTAGTTAACAAAAATAAAGAAACAGTAAAGTAGCATCCATCAGTCAGACTTCATGCCTTTTTGACATAAGTGATGAACTCATTTCTTCAGATAGCATCATGCAGGAAAATAAAAGTAATATTTGTGTTAGATTCATCTCTATTTACAGACCAGATTTAAGGTGTTCTGGTCTCCATTTGTGTTAAGTTTGAAGTCCGAGTAGTATTGACCAATCCTGTATCAGCAGGCTTCGGTGTATGCAGGAAAAAACAGTCCGTGTGGAGAGCAAAAGCAGGCGGAACGTAATCCACCATAATGACATCCCTGCTCCCATATGCCGCCATCTGACAATGATTTAGCTTCTTATTAGGTTCAGCTAACAATCCGTTCTAAATCTAAAATTCAACTTGCGACAAATCAGCTTGAAGCTGTGACAAAAGCCGTTCAGCGTTTATATTTCCCGAATGCACCAGAAATGATTGATCGTCCTTTTGACAAACGAGCATTTAAAAGTAGTTTTCTTGTCCTCTCGAGGACAGACCTGACAAAGCTTCATTTTTACTTTTTGCTAATCTGCTTCATGATGTTGTAATTTCGGCAAATTTAAGACCCGTTAATTAAAGTCAATCACAAGAAAAACGGTTTCTTTTTCGGGTTCATACCACAGTAGTTAGCCAGAGTGCAGCCTCTGTGTAAGTCACTATTGAGAGTGAAACTGAGACTCACCAGAAACAGATGAACGAGCGCTCCTCCGGGGGATTTAATGAACCAAGAAATGACAGCGTTTAATTTGCCGACATATCTGGAGGGTTGAAATGCGCTTCCCTTTTGATCTGAACACACGGTCGGTTCTCAAGTTGCTAACTGGACTGTAAACAATGCAGGAAAGAGAGACGTTTATCGCTAAATGCTGGCTAAACCGGAATGCCCGACATGTTCACGCTTGCTCCCAGAAGCTATATCATCATCAGACTATATATTGATGGATTCCAAGATTGGTGTTAGATTGTTATCCACAGCCGAGATACGGTTGTAGTTTACCTTTTTATAAATCTTTATCTTTAATATCTTTAATACATTTTTAAAATCTGCATGCCGCCTGAAGGTTTTTGCCCTAGCTTGTCTTATCTCTGAGTTTTGACGGTTTTAGCTCATAAATGTTTTAATTCCAAGAACAGTTAACATCAGATAAAATAACTAACCGAGACAGAGCATTTCTGAATATGAGATGCCTCTATTAAAGTCAGTACAACAGGTCAGACAGCTGCATCAGCCTCTGAACAAGAGATATTTTGGGCCTTGTAAGATACTGGTTTATTAATCAGCAGCTTGGTTACCATGTGGGACTGCAGATGCATGCAGATCAGAATAAATTGTATTAAATCAATAATAAAGATATTTGTCCATCTATCTTTAAAATTGTTGCTTTTACTTTTCATTCCCTGCTAAAAAAACACAACACAGTGTTTTGTAGTTCTTGTACTTCAAAGGTTACTTTTTATTTAGTTTTAGTGGAGTTAGTGGAGAGAGGACAGAGCACATAAAACATCACATTTCTGAAATTCCACTCTCCACAGCCTCTGCTCAGGTCCGCAGGAGTGAGTTTTACCTCCAGTGCTGCCATTCAGAGTTCACTTCCACAGTGCATTGATCCTGAACTGCGTCTTGGAAAATAGCCAGTGCCCAGGGAGCAAGAAGAAAACGGTTGAGAGGCGATTCCAGAGATGTGCCCCCCCCCTCCCCCCACCATCCCCCCTTCCCTTAAAGAAGTGCTGACATAATCTGCATCTCTGTACTCATATGGATCTCATAAATTCACATCCACGCTTGGTTAAAACACATGAATGAGGAGATGGAACTCAGGTGGAATACAAACAGCTCGGCTTTACAACCGAGTCATGAAGCGGTTTCCAGGGAGGCAGAGCATTTGAGTGTGGACATCTCTCTTGCTATCTCTCCCTCTCTCTCCCTGCTGCTATCTCTGGCTGCAGCATGAGGCTAGCTATGGGGAAATTACCCATGAATGAAACAACTGTTGACACAAAGAGAATTATTTTTTTGCCCTTGCTCCACTGTACGGGCAGTGGATTATGAAATCCTGTGATCCCTCCCCGGTCCTCAGGCCTGGGTAAACATTAGCTGACACATGGGGGAAAGGAATCCCCACAGCCTCAGGGCCAGATTGCCTCCTGCCAAAATAAGCAGCACCAAGCCCACTACATAGTAAGAGAGATAATGGAACCACGAGGATCCAGAGAGAGGAATTATCATACACATTCAGGTAATAGGGACCTTAGCATGCCTGGAGGTCGTGTGGAATAAAAAGAGGAACATGTGGCAGAAATAGATCGAGATATAGAACGTACCCTTGATATGTGTTAATATAACCTTTGCATTAAGAAGAGTGACCTACTTGTGGTTGTAACCATAGGCTTAGAGATGCTTAGTTTTGCAACATGCTTTTGGTTGGACAGCGTGGGTTGTTGGTTCAAATCCAAATATAACTTATATTTACCTGAAGGACCTCTAGTGGCCACATGAATTAGGACAGTTGTTTGCCATACTCAAAGGAAGACATATAGATCAGTTTAGCATTAAACGCTCTTCAGTAATATGTTGCCATGGATTGTTGGGTCAATATAGTGTGTGACTTTAATATGGGAGACCACTGTTTGTATCCCTTGTCCAACCAACTTTCATTTTTGAAACCATGTTTGCAAATCTTCCCTGACCTCGTTCTTCTGTTACCTGTGACCTTGTTTGTTAGAAATCATTTTTTTGCCTTTAGTGCGTTTATTTAGAGAGAGAGGACAGTGGATAGTGTCAGAAACAGGAAGAGAGAGTGGGGATGACACGCGGCAAAGGGCCAAGGATGGAGCATTGATGACTGTAGCCTCAGTATATGGGACGTGTGATTTAACCGCTGAGCTAAACAGGCACCCTATTAAGTTGGCCATTTATCTCTAAAATATTCCCTAAATTGAAACACAGTAGTCAAAATCTAACCATACCTTTAAGGTAAATAATAAGGATTTACAACACATTCAAACTGGGCCCCTCCTCCTGGGTCACCAGAAGCTCACTCTCACTCTCTTGTGCGAGAACAGCTAACACCCACAGCATCACGGTTACCTTTGCGCTAGCATGCTAACCACCAGTTACCGTTACATGCTAACCGTTGGATACCTTTGCGCTAACATGCTAACCGCCTTGAGGCACCTACCTGTCCAATAGAAAGAAGGCCAACTCTGCATCGCTCTTTCGCCATCTTTGCCGGTCTGAATGGGGCCCAGTTGCTAATTTGAACCACTCCCACACTCACCTGTACGCTGTGATTGGCTCAGGGAACCACAACAGCTCCCCTCCTGAAAACGTCCCGTGCAAAGCAAAACAACAGAATAGATGCAAAGGGAAGGGTCTCACAAGGGTCTGCACACACACTCACCAACGCACACATGTAGAGGCCCATAAGTGAAGATTTATATTATATTTGTAAAAGTCTATATTAGATTTTTCTATGAAAATCCTACTTATTATACCTTAACCATAGCGGTTGCAGAACAAAATATATATTTTAATATATTTTACCCATATTTGTAACTTTGAAAAGGCATGTGAGTGTCATTTTGGCATATATTGTGTTTTAAGCCCTATTCATATGTGACTCATACTACCTGGGGATCTCTAGTAGTTTGTAATAATTGCTGAGGTCGTCTGCGATCTTAATCCTGTGCGAATCGGCCATGTCAGTAATTTGTAAAGTAAAAATTCCAACCACATTTTGGCAAACACAGAGGGCACAGAGAGACACAGACGTGAGGGGGTCATTTCTAAATCACATGAGCTCCCCAGGTAATACTAGTCCCGTGTTATAGTGCTTCAGTCTGGAGTTCTTGCTGCGGCCAGCAACAACAACCCAGAGCAAGACTGAACAACACTGAGCATATAATTGGATACTTAGAATTGAATGGATATAAAGGATATAAATTGTTGTATCAATACAAAATAAAAAAGATTTTGATGGTTTTCTTTTCATGGAATTACAAAGGTTTAGGTGTGACCTATTGGAGGTGCAATTTTGAGTAATTTCTCCCCCCAGTAAGATGTCAATATGCATCATCATCATCATCATCATCATCATCTGAGCTCAACATGAAAAATATGTGCAGTTTTAATCTCCACCTTCGGTTCAATATTTTAATAGTCGAGTCATGAAACACTAGACTTACTTAATATACTATGACTTAAATAAACCTTTATACTGTCAACTGTTTCCAAAGAATATACAGCTGACTTGAACTTGAATTAGATCAAATAAAAATGCCTGTACCTTTAAGGGCTCCATGTTTACTGCAGAGGAGTTTCAACATGTGTCAGTTTGTCACCGTTCCTAATACCCAGAGGAAGTAGAAAAAGCATCAGAAGGCAGACCAGACTCGTCTCTCAGGCTCGGGCTCGGTTCCATCGGGCTCGGGTGAAGATTACAAACTCTAATGTGTTTATTTCAAAATGTTAAGGACCTCCAACTCTCCATGGATCAAAAATCAGCATGTGATGTTAAAATACAATCTGCTTAGCCCAGACCACTTCATACCACATGCACAATTAGTTTATGTGAGACAGCATGATATGCCTTTCATGTGCCATTTCCTTAATCCCACATTGCACAGAGGGATATGAAGGAAATCAATCCCGCTCTATCCCTGCGTTTTCTCGTACGCGGATATCTGCAAAGGGAACTGCCACCTTCCTGTAGCACCTTACGCCACCTTTAACGCCAAAGGCTTTGAAGACAGCTAATTTCCATACTAATTTCTTTCTTTTCTCCCTCCCCAAAACGTAATTCCAGGCCAGGCACGAGGCGAGGAGACATGTGTCGCTTGATCTAATGGCAGAGGACTAATTGCATTCTGGGATACATGCCTGGAATTCAGAATGTCCAACAAAAAAAGCATGTTGTGCAGGCAGACCACATACAACATGGGGACAATTAATAACCCTCCTTCAGGGGAGAGAATTTGGACTGTCCAGCCTCCCAGAAGACTGCACTGCTGCCTTTATTGATATCTGCGGCCAGATAGAGACAGGCCCTGCCATCCCCAGGCAGCGTGACTCCACTGGGGCTCCGCTGTGACTGGACTGTTATGAGGCCAACTTAGCCAGCCTGCTCCAATCATAGGAGCACAAACAAGCCCCTAACCACACTGAATGCTAAGCCAGATCAGTCTCGGGGGTGGTTTGTCAGGTTTTTGCAGGGATAACATAGCATGAGATTATTTTTCTCTCTCTCACTGCGTCTCTGCCTCTATTTCTCTCCGTGTGTGTCTGTTATTTTGAATCCCTCTGAGGAGGAGAATGCCTTTTCGACACATGCTGACACGCACATGCACTCACGTCCATACATAGTGGCATAGACACAAATACGCCTGTGTGCTTTACGCCCACACGCTCCCTCACCTCCCATCTCCCCTCGACACAGGCAGGCAGAGCAGTCGAAGCCTCCATTTATACGGTTCAGATGTGGTTCAGCTGCGAAATTAAGAAGAGGTGTCGACAAGCTAATGTTGGAATAACAAGAGCTACTAATTTGTGGCCAGCCTTATGGAGCCTGTGCCATCAAATGTTGCTGCAGCCCAGTATTAAGGTGATGAAGTGTAACATTTTAAACTGGCACAATCATAGGGCAAAGTCCTCATTACCGTGAAGGCACCGGTGGCACATTATGAAAAGCAATAAACGTGACCCCCCTCCCTCGTGCTGCATCTATCACGCAGACAACATATGGGTGCCCGCAGGAGTGGCTGTGCCTCCCCGCCTGGGGTTTGCTAACAACACTGTCATGGTCAGTGTGAAAGGAAATGTCATTATCTTAACAAAACCTGATTTTTCACCAGCGGGAGTTTGTTAGAGTGAGACTGTAACCTTTCCAGTACTGTCACCAAGGTTTCTGTTGTGTAAGTGACAATGTGCACAGCTGTTTAGCTAGCTGCATTTGAGATACTACAAAAAAGGCGGGAAACTCTTATGCTATTTTAATGTTGTGCAACTGTTACAGCTTAATCGTATAAATGTAGCATCTCTGATGATTTATTAACAACTGACAAGACTATTGATGGTAATAATCTGGAAGGAGAACCGGCCATGTTTAGAAGAAAAACAACACAGCTACAGTTAGCTCAGCCTCTTTCTAGCTACCATTACGTTAGCTAAGAAGTAAATTTGTAGTGAGTTAGCTAACAATTTACGCGTCTTATTTTATTGAGTAGCGCGACCAAACATTTGATAGCTACAGTTAGACACCAGCTAATATTAGCCACATCCTAGCTAACAGTCATATTAGCTAGTAAGTGGCTTAATGCTGACTTTAACAGTTGACTGAAAGTAGCTAATAGGGTTAGCTGGATTGGATTTTAACTATCAATTGTTCCTGGAACACAGAGGTGTGACTTTTTAACTCCACTTGAGCTTCCCATCCGTAGCATGACATCAAATGTTGCTTTGACTTGAAATATGGCCGGATTCCCATCTGGATTTCCACTATCAATTGTCTCTTAAACACAGAGCTAACAGTAATATTAGCTAGTAAGTGGCTTAATGCTAACATTAGCTGTTGTCTGACAGTAGCTAATAGGGCTAGCTGGATTGGATTTTAACTATCAATTGTCTCTAGAACGCAGAGCTAACAGTAATATTAGCTAGTAAGTGGCTTAATGCTAACATTAGCTGTTGTCTGCCAGTAGCTAATAGGGTTAGCTGGATTGGATTTTAACTATCAATTGTTCCTGGAACACAGAGGTGTGACTATTTAACACCACTTGAGCTTCCCATCCGTAGCATGACATCAGAGGAAAATGGGCTCTGTGTGAATATGGTCTACGGCAGGCAGAGAAGGGGGCTTTGTGTGTTATCCTCTGTGAATATAAACTCGTACCCTCATTTTACAGCACACGGCCTGGTCAGCCTAGTAGGGATTTAGAGTATTACCATCTCTAAATCAGTCCCAGCCGCTGAAAAAAAATTGGATATTAGATTAGATAGACAGATTAAAGAGGGAATAATAATCCCCACAATATGTTTTCCTCTTCTTGCATCCCCAGGTTATGAATACAAAGATCAACAAACACATTTACTTAAAACTGACATATGTCACCAACTTCAAAATGCCGCTAAGCATGGCCGAGCATGCACAAATCCCCAGCGAGAGCTAGTGACCATGATGTTTCCGTTCACTGCTTCACTCTGAGAGGGTGAAGGAGGAGCACAGCCGCACTAATTTGTCTTGACGAGAAAACAGCTGTAAACACCCCCAAGGGGGGGGCGAGGAGATAAGCGCCGTGTTGAGGAGATGGTATCAGATGGCAACAATGTCCCACCCAGGCGCCATGCTACATTTTCAGGTGTTCCATCCACCATGTTGTGCCTATTAATCAGAGCTGACATTGAATAAACACAGCAACACAAAGCTAATTGACCGTACGCCAGGTGAACAGAAACTTCTGTGTTCACAGATCCTCTCTATTGTCTGCTCGGAGACTCGGGTTTGTCTGGCTTTTTTTCTCTTTATATTTTCTTGTTTCTTTTACTGCTCACAAAGACAGCTGATTATTGCACACAGGGGTAATTAGATCAAAATGAAATCCCTAGCTTGACCTTGTTCTTGTGATTACACCTATTGTGCTTCATGCTATGGAAATGCAGAAGGAAAGGTTTATAAAGTGAAGCATTGAGGAGCATACAGCTCCAAAATGAACATAGGAACTGCTGTCCAAACTACCCGGACTGAAAGAATGTTTCTTACCGGCCTTGATTGCCTAAAGCACTCGTAGCTACTGTTAAATGTTCGATTTCCCAGTTACATGTTCAAAAGATCGCTGTTCAGAGGTCAAACCATTTTGGAAGAAATAAATAGTAGTGTAAAAAAGCGAATATCTAGAATGATGTGAAGCTCCGACCGATGTGTTAATAATGTCCTCTCTTTAAAAAGGAGCTCCTGGAGGCGGAGAAGAGAAAACCAAAATGTTCTTGGTATGTATTATGAAGTTTTTCTAAATATATGATTATCTCAGTAATTTACAAAGAGAACATATGATTGGCCTGTGCATATTTCTCTAACATTGGAACGTTGTAGACCCTGTTTTATTTTAAGTAGATTCAAAATATGAAAGATACACTAGTAGCATTTGAAATAACATGCAATAAAGTGAATTTCTAATGTTTTCAAAGCGCATTTCCACTTTAAAGGGAGCACTTTAACAAATATCCATTTAGAGTTTAAATGCTGTTTATCATAGAGACATTCAAAGAAAGACTGAGACCACATTTGGCTGCAAACATGAGAGGACTGTACACAAAGTCTGTTAATTGCCGCCTAACAGCATAAATAGCCGGAGCAATTATGCACAAATAAAAACAAGCTTCTCTTTAACATGTTTCATTTCAGAAACAAATGGGTCATTGGGTTACTAATTATTAATTGTTTAAACATCAACAAACTGCATATTAAATCAATGCGGGCTCTTGATGATCAGGAGCGGCCACCAACCATGCAACTTCAAACAGCCTCGTTCAACAATTCTTTCATTCATTTGCATTTGTATGCATCAAGGGCCGCAGCCATTCTGATACGGGGACCATCTGCATCCATTTCCTGCTCGTGTCAGGCAAAGCATGGCGAGAGCTGCGCTTCCATTAAACCTGGGGGAGGCTGTTCAGGGAAATAGACGCCATTTCACTACCACATCAAAAAAAATATGTGAAAATCAAAAGCAGCTCTTGTGCTGGTGACAGAGGACACACGCTCAGCAGTCAGGAAAGTTCCGTTTGCTTCTTCCATGGTAACACTCCAGTAGATTGTAGAGGAAAAAATGGTGCCCAGACACACAAACATAAATACCTCTTCCACTATATTTCTGCTCAGTGACTCACAGAGAAGGCTGGGGAGGGGAAGAAATAGTATTAAGTGGTATTAACACTGATTGAATGACACACAGCCAAGCCGGACCCACTGTACTCCTTTCTCCTGCAACTCAACCATGATGGGGGTCCCAGGCCAGTGCTTTGGGGAAATTAGGATTAAAAACAGGATTAAATTAAAAGTAGCACAACAACAACTGTCAGCACAACAAAAAACTAGTTGGAGAAGAGTTGAGAAAAAGCCACTTTTACTTGCAGCCATGTTGGCGATCTCAGGGGACTTTGTGAACCCTCAGACGGACGGTGAGAATTGATAGTAATTGATGTATCATGGACAGGCACAGTGTGGAATGGAGTGGAGGGCGTCTCGTCATTGACGAGACGCCCGTAGATTAAGCCTGTCAGTTCCCCTTCCTTTTTATGCCTCTGGCAAGGGGTGCTCAGGAGGAATCAATTTTTTGAGAAGCAGTATGGATGAAGACCATAATAATAACGTCATCGTCTTCTCCAGCCAAAATAAGCGTGGCCATCTCGCTCATTCGGAATCAATGCGCCGCTGTCTGTCTGTCTCTGCAGTCTTGTTCTTGCTCCTGTAAGTCTGTTTTCCCTGCACGGGCCAAGTTCCAGTGGCGGGCAGGACATAGGGGTGATAATGCCAGCATCTGTCAGAGCAGCTTAGATATTCCTTTCCAAGCAAGCAGCAGGGACCGACTACAGACGTGTGCCATTCGTTGGCAGCAGGGAAAAATGTGATACGAAGTAAAATCAGTCATTCTCTGTGTACTTTCAACTGGTTCAAGCTTTCCACCACAAACACCTCAAATATGCTCAAAACCGGTGCGAGGTTGTGAAATTCCCATGGTCTTAAGTAGCCTAGCTCTGCCTTTTGACTTGAAGTTTAAAGATAAACCACGGCACGGCTTTAAAATTCAATATTTTGAATTCTGTTTTTTTTTTTTAGAAACAACGGTATTGCTCTGAACAAGTGCCAGTATTTTCCACGAGTCTTTGTAGCACCTGATCCCTGTATGCTGTGTGTCTGGTGGTTGTGTTTTGGCATGTTTTGGGGTGTTTTATGTCCCTTCTTTTAGCTTGATATTAAACCTTTTATGTTATTTTATGCTGCCCTGGTTTACTACTTATCTGTGGCAGAAGACATATTGTTTCTTAAAGCTCCTGTGAGGAGTTTTTTGCTGGTTACTCTATATGACCTACAAAAGAAAATCAGACCATCAACAAAAAGACTGATTATTTCTATATGGTTATTTTTAATGGCTGAAACTGCTGGCGGGGGGTAGGTGTCAGACGAAGCAATTAACTGCACGCTGCCTTTGTTTACATTTTCCAGGGCAAAAATTTAAAGTGAGTGATGCATATGACTGTTAAAGAAAGCAGGATGATATTTTGTTTGAAAAACCACCGCTTAAGCATGAACAGGACAAAATCAGCAAAGAGATGAGATGCACAGCTTTGTCCACAGGGGGCGCCAAAATCAACACAAACTGAAAGTTCCTCACAGGAGCTTTAATGTGACCTTTTTGGTTAAATACAGATAAATATGACAGAAAATATGACAATAGTGCTACAATTATGTCCACAATTATATTTAGATATTAATACCTTAACAATAAATAACACAGTTTTAAGATTAGATATTGCATTATAATAGAGTTGTTGATGGACAACATCTGAATGCAATTCACTGTGTTTGGATATGAAGAGATATTACAATTAAAAACACATTTTGAAAGCATTATCATGTACTGACAACTCAATGAAGATTTGTTATCCATTTCAAACATCTTTCTGTATTAAAGATACACCGCAAATATTTCAGTTTTGTGCTCTTGAGCGCCACCCACTGGCGGTAAGCAGTGATAACCAGACGGCTATGGCTGGCTCCCTTTGTCATGGTTCTAACTTTTGCTCGCTTTCGTTTGTAGACTGTTCTGCCTTCATCAAGTTGTATCTGTAGTCATCGATCTTTCCTTTGTTTGTTCCGCCATAGTAGATTACTGTTTCCTCGCAATGCTTACAGAAACCGGAAGTGCAGCCGCTTAGCTCCGCCTACTCTCTCTGACAGACCAACCACTGCTGGGTGGGATGGGAAACACGTCACTAACTGGGCGCCGCTTGTGATTTTCTCCGCAAATGTCGCCACAGACACCCTGTCCATAAAAATACGATGTTCTGCAAATGCAAAGGCTTTCATCAGTGGGCCATAGGCTCAATCACCATTGTGTTACCTCATTCAGTGATAGATAGAGACTTAACAGACATTTATTTAAATGAAAAAGTTCGAGATTGTTACTTTAAGTATGGCTTTTTAAAAGCTAAATACCTTTCATATTTTATATTAGTCTGCTTTAAGGGGGAACTATGGTTGTAAATACGTACTGTACCATGGTGAAAATCAGAAATCAATCCAGGACATAAACTGTGGTCGGTCAGACACTCCTGACCTTGACTGACTGACAGTTCAATGAATCAGCAGACAAGTAAACACACTCACACACTCACAATCGTCTCCCCATTTTACTCCACCGACCAAAATAATGGCCGTGAAAACAAACACTGATGCTACGCAGTCGATGCGCCGCCGCTCACAATGGAAAATTTAAGGATTTTAACATAGGAGCAAAATCAATAAAGGACACAAAGGAACGTCGACAGCAGGAAGTATATGGAGGTGGATGGTAGCTCATAAATGAAATATGCCACCACTCTCGCAGAGAAAGAAATACATTGTGGCTAAATTACTGCGCTGTAGTTTATGATCAACCCTGCTGCTCGAGGCACTGCTGTTTCCTTTTTTTTTTTTAAACGCTGCACTCAACTGCAGGGATAAAAACACCTGCAACATTTTTAACCCTCATCAGGCACTGTAGGAATCCAAAAGGGACCTAAACATGCAGGCCAAACCCTCAAATTTAAAGGGTTCTGTTTTAAATCAACCCTTAAGACATGAAACAACTGTCGTCATTGTAAAAACCATAAGAGTCGCATAAGTGCATGAAGAACAATAGTAAGACTCCCTTTTCATGGTATATTTTTACCCATAGAAGCAGTCTGGTTGAATGTTCAAAGACATCTCGTAGCAGGAAAAGAACATTTCACCACTCAGTACTTTAATTGACACTATTACCATGGAGAACTTGCACCTGTTCAGCAGGCAATGCAAGCGTCTGTAACATCATCTGAGACAGATAGAAATACCACGCTTACTATCCACCGTGTTGTACATACAGCCATCAGAAAGCCCCGAGGAGAAGACAGCGAGTCCCCTGCCACCGCCTACGGTTGTTTAACTCGCTGACATTAAGAATTTATGAGCTTAAAGAATCTTCCGGCGCTTTCCTTACGCGACGGCAACATGTCTTGAAAAGTGTTACGGAGGAGCAAACAAGTTGCTTTGTTGATACTTTATTGTTTGTCAAGATGCGAGTGCATTATGCAGGAGAAGAGGAGATATTTTCACTACAAGGGTGTGTCATCTGAGGGACTCTGAGTGTCGGGAATTACGGCTCTTTGAACGGCTCTCGGAAAGGAACGGAGCCATAAGATCCGAGGTGAGAGAGTGGTCGGACTTGCGAACGTGCCTGTACTATATTCTCCTGTGTCGACACGCATATTTAAAATTCAGCGCTTTTAAAATTTAAAAGGAAACAACACAATTAATCCACGTCATTGATCAACAAAAAACAACAAACTTGGCGGAGGGTTGTAATGTAGCTGACCGTTGACACTATGCTGTGGTGACATGATTCTGTTGCTCGTGACCTCATGTCGCGGAGTTGCAGTTGAAAAAAGCTGCCTGCAGTAATTCGGCACAAAGGAGAGTGGATTTAGGACGGGCAGTGAAATTTGGGCACAACTATAAAAAGAACTGCTCTCACCTCACCTACGACTTGGTTCCCGTCGTTCGCACCAAAGAGCCGTTCAAAAGAACCGGATCGTTCGTGGACGTCACCACACTAAGGGACTCTTTTAGGAGACAGTTTGGCCTTTCCTTCATTTATTTCACAACCTTATTATTCAGAAATGCTGGCCAGTCATTCTTCACTTTTAAGGATAATGATCTCCTTTTGTAGGATACAGTAACAAATGTGTTCCTTTGCATATATTCTGACTGATATACACAGTTTTATTTCCGTCTAGCATCCTAAAATAGGCTGATTTAAGCTGCTGCTATTGATCTTTAAAGTGTTTAATAGTCTGACACACTTTAGGTTTTTGTAATAAATAAAAACATTAATAAATATGCTAAATTGCACGTCCATAAATCACAGCAATGACCTTATTCTGCCCTCCATAAACAGTTCAATCACTCCTTATTGATTAGCAATGATTGGCTATAGCTCAGAGCTAGTTCACCTCTAGGAGCAGCATATTAATTGTGGCCAAACTGTCCACTTGGAGTCCCAAATAAAGCGGAAATTGATTAGCTAATGTTTGCCATTGTTATTCTTCTAGTTGTTTTTGCATCGGGGTGAAACAGTCTGGGGGTAAAAAGAAATGGACAAACTGGAATCACAGATTGGAGCGGACGCTAGGTGTCACCCTTGTGACTTTGAAATCGGCCTGCCCTCCACAGGATGTGATGGCGGCTGAGCGCGTGCTGTAGAGACGCAGGCAGGCAGGCTGGGAGGAGGCTGTGTGTGTATGTGTGTGAGTGTGAGGGACCGGCTGTGACCGCGTGACACTTCTCTCTGAATGAGAAGAGCGAGATTTCAGGGAGGAGGGTGATGAGGGGAGTCAATATGTGGAACTTTATATTCACCCCCTTTTTTTGAGAGAGTTTTTTTTCCTTACTTTCTGGGTGCTGACACGTGACAGGCGTGAGTTGTACGTCATAAGTAGCCTACTTATGATGTCAACCTGAGTTACACGGTGATAAAGCAGAAGAGACGCACTGAATAATAGCTAATAATTGATTTGTTGTTGCTTTTTGTTATGATGATTAGCGACAGAAATGAGGTCAAAGTGCACACACTTATTATTAACCTGCATAAATAAGGAGTGTGTAGCTGAAAACGCTATTTAATCACAGTAAAGGCAATTTGTTATTATTATTAACAGTATGAATTTGCTTCCTGTTTTATTAAATTGTTATTAAACTCGCTCCATTAGACTCTGACGCCCACTGATGACGTATCCATCTAAACGTATTTAATGTAAAAATCCAACCTGCGAGTCATTAACAGTAGAGACATCGCTCGTGACGAAAACAATTATTGACCAGCTCGTGCTCTTGGCATTTAAATGGATATAATATACAACATTTAACTCTTTGTGTCCCGGTGTGTTTTGAGTAATTGATAGAAGTGCTCAGGGGCAATATTTAGTGTGGAACCCTTAAAGGTTTTTTATTTCCCTGACATCCACTAAGAATAAAAAACCTTCGTTATTTATGTATTGATTTACCCTATGGCGAGATTTCCTCCCAGCATGCTGCTACATGGAAACCCATAATCTATAATGTTTGTTAGTTATTGGGGAATTGGCTCACTATGGTGCCCGTCTCCATGCTGTTGCCGGGGTTCAGTTCAGATGTAGTGCAAACACACACACGTTAGGCTATAAATGATGTAACATAACGCGCACAGTTGCAACGGTTGTATAGATCAACAGGGCCTCCTGCACTTGACTTTGTAAAATGCAGTAGAAGATAGAGGAAACTGCTATGTTTGCTTTTGGCACAGAGGTGAGAAGACTTCTGAGGATTAAATTTATCCGCGTGAAGTCCAGGATCCCCATTGAGATCTGAGTTGTAACCTTAAAAAAATCTGCTGCAGAAAAAGGAGGAAATAAGGGTAAATCTGGGGAAAGTTATCCTCAGTATCTCCTTTGTGCCTCTGCGGAAGGAAATAAGTCTGTTTTCTGCAGCACCCATGGGCCCTCTAAAAGACACCATGCGTCCTCAGATCCAGACTTTTGGCACTTATTTTTAAAAGATAATCTTATACACATCTTCCTGTTTGACTTGTACTTTATAATTGCCCGTTGAATCGTCCATCTGCAGCAGAACAGGTAGTTGGCCGTGTTTCCTCGCCTGTACATTGCCCCTCCCACCAGCAGCTCCAGCCCTCCTGTGTAACCCCTGATTGGCTGAGGGGATTGCGGGTCCTGAGACTGAGCGCTCAGCTCGGAGCTGCGCGTCCGCCAGTGTGCACCAGTGAAGCGAGAGGAGCGCTTGTTGGAGTCAACTATAGACAGCCTACTGGCAACGAGTGGTGATTTCTTTTTTTCTCTGCCTCCACCAGGCTGGATATAGGCGTCTGTGCTTCTACTTTGCTGCAGCCCAGAATGCGTTTTCTAGGCGACATATAGCAGGCTCTTCCAGCGTTCTCTGCCTCTGGCTGCCACAGTTTCATCGGATTTTTCTGTGTGTGTTGCATGGACTAATTACCGGGATACGTGCTGCCTTTTTTTTTCCAAGTGAGGAAATTAATTAGTAAGTAAAAGCTTCAAGACTTGCGGAGGGGATGAAAGACTAAATCTGCTGGAAATAATAAAAAAGGTAATCGGGACTTCAGTGATGTGATGAGACATTCCCCTGTTCTTTAGGCAAAGATATCCGGACTTAAGCTGTTGAATAATTTTGTGACTGCAGATCCCTGTACCTTTTTTCATCAGATGTGCAGTTTGAAAGCACCATAGCTGCCGGCCGGAGAGGAATTTTATCACTGCTTGTAATTTATCACAGAGTGAGATGTTCGTGCAGAATGCGACTTAAATATCAGCATAAAGGAGGAGACTTAAACACGGACCTTTGAACCTCACCACCTCATCTGCACGGAAGATTTTTTTTGTAATATTTTTCTGGACTTTTCTGGCTCCCAGGATTTCTCATTTTGCGTCTATGCAGTCCGAGCGTGTGTCCTCCTTCCAGCGCACTTGAATATGGACAGTTCATCATGTTTTTGCCGCTTGATAAGGGCTGCACGGATTTACACGGCTAAATCAGTGTTGTGAGAAGATTCAGCATGTTTTCACAGATCTGTTCCGTCCGCTGCAGCAGACCGGAGGATGTGCTGCGCCTGAGAAGAGTCAAATAGGCTGAGGCACTTGTAACAATTCTAGCGTCCACACCATGATTTAATTTGCATACACACGAACCATTCGTCACCAGAACACTTTTTTATCGGACACTTGAATGAGATGATTCATCTGGAACCCCTTTCCTCTTTTCTCTGACGAGCGTTCTTGTGCGTAATAATCAAGGTCTTCATTAGAAAAACTCAACAGGTACAATGCAAAGCAAGGAGATGGAATTAATACAACTAATTGCTGTGTTCCTCTTGTTTTGGGTCGGGGCTGGGGCTGTTATTAATCTGAAGTATGGAATAAACGAGGAGATGAAGCCCGGCTCCGTGATTGGAAATGTGACAAAGGACGCGCTAAAGCAAGGATTTCAGATTGCACCGCAGCCCCCGTACTTAAGGGTTATTTCCAATTCCGAGCCACGATGGGTGGAACTGAGTCCAGCCGGAATCCTTACAACCCAAATGAAAATAGATCGGGACGTAGTTTGCAGACAGAACCCCAAGTGCATTATTTCCCTAGAAGTGATGTCAAACTCTATGGAGATCTGTGTCATCAAAGTTGAAATCGAGGATTTGAACGATAACGCACCCAGATTCCCAACGAGCCACATTGATATTGAGATTTCTGAGAACGCCTCCCCTGGTACCAGGTTTCCCCTAGAGGGGGCAAGCGATCCGGACTCGGGGATCTTTGGAGTGCAATCATATTCCATCACCCCAAATGAGCTTTTCGGACTAGAAATAAAGACCAGAGGGGATGGGTCCAAAATAGCGGAGCTTGTTGTGCAAAAATCGTTAGACAGAGAGACCCAGTCCCACTATACGTATGAAATCAGCGCAGAAGATGGAGGAGACCCTCCTAAGATAGGCGCGGTCCAGTTAAATATCAAAGTAATAGACTCTAATGACAACAACCCTGTTTTTGACGAGACAGTGTATACAGTGAACGTGATGGAGAATTCCCCCATTAATACATTAGTCATAGACCTGAACGCAACGGATCCTGACGAGGGCACTAATGGAGAAGTGGTGTACTCGTTCCACAGTTACGTCACCGAGAAAACGAGGGACGCGTTCAAAATTGACCCCAGAACCGGGATCATCACCGTCAACGGGGTTTTGGATTATGAGACGGCGCAAATATACGAGATCGACGTGCAGGCTAAAGATTTAGGTCCCAACTCGATCCCAGCGCACTGCAAAGTCACAGTGAACGTGATGGACACGAACGATAACCCACCTGTCATCAGTTTGCTCTCCCTGAACACGGAGATGGTGGAAGTTAGCGAGAACGCGCAGCGCGGGTATGTCATCGCGCTGGTGAGGGTGTCAGATAAGGATTCAGGGGCAAACGGCAAAGTGCAGTGCAGGCTGCAGGGTAATGTTCCGTTCAGACTGCAAGAATATGAGAGCTTCTCCACCATACTTGTTGATGGCAGGCTGGACAGGGAGCAAAAGGACACGTACAACCTGACCATCCAGGCGGAGGACAGTGGCATCCCTCCTTTACGCGCCACCAAATCTCTGGTAGTCAAAGTCACTGATGAGAATGACAACCCTCCCCACTTCCTCAAACCGCACTATCAAGAGATGGTGATGGAGAACAACCTCCCCGGCTCGTGTCTGCTGGCTGTGTCAGCAGAAGACCCAGATCTGGGCATGAATGGCACAGTTTCCTACTCCATAGTCCCCGGTGAGATTAAGCACATGGATGTAAACACATATGTCAGCATAAACCCATCAGGCCGCATTTACTCCATGAGATCATTCGACCATGAGTACACCAGGACTTTTGATTTTAAAGTTTTGGCCAGAGACAATGGCAACCCCTCTTTATCCAGCAACGCCACTGTGCGTATTGTTGTCCTGGATGTGAATGACAACACACCTGTGATGACAAACCCTCCCCTGGTTAATGGCACAGCGGAGGTCTCCATCCCTAGAAACGCAGGGGTGGGCTACATGGTGACTCAGGTGAAAGCAGACGACTACGACGAGGGGGAGAACGGGAGGCTGACCTACACCATCTCCGAGGGGGACAGGGCTTTCTTCGAGATCGACCAGGTGAACGGAGAGGTGCGCTCCACCCGGATGTTTGGAGAAAACGCCAAATCCACGTATGAGATCACTGTGGTGGCGCGTGATCACGGAAAGCCCTCCCTGTCCGCCTCGGCCTACATAGTGGTGTACCTCTCCCCGGACCTGAACGCGCAGGAGCCTATCGGACCTGTCAACCTGTCCCTCATCTTCATCATCGCGCTGGGCTCTATCGCAGCCATCCTGTTTGTCACCATGATCTTTGTGGCGGTCAAGTGCAAGAGGGATAACAAGGAGATCCGGACGTACAACTGCAGGTACTGACTAAATCTGTGAGTGTGTGTGTGTGGGTGTTAGTGTGAGTATGTGCGCCCGTGCGTGTGCCCGCCATCGTGCCTGTAAAACTGCGAGTTGTCAGTGCATTGCTTTTGTCATGCAGCATGTAGAGGCCTGAATGTGAGGACTGCAGATTTCCCCCCCCCCCTCCTCCTCCTCCTCACAGCTGAAAGTGAAGCAGTCTGCTTTAAATCAGACACAATCCGCTGAGGAGGCCCACTGTTCCGCGTTAAAGACAACGTGATTGATTGATTTAATCCACCCATTGTAACCAATTGACTCATAAATATGACCGTTCAACTGTCATGTTCAATTTGCGGGTGTGTAGCCGGACAATTAACGTCCCACTGGCTCAATAGCAGTCCCAGACATTTATTATTTAACGTGCACCGTGGCTGATTGGCTGTTATCAGCCCTAATCTGAGCTGATTATGGACAGTCCTCTCTGTCATTCAGATGTACCTCTGCTTTATTATGCACCAACAAACACACAATACATTAAAATAAAGATAAAAATAACATTAAAAGAAAAAATGCTGTTAAGATGATACATAAGTCACCATCTACTATATTTACCCAGCTCCCCTGAAAGGAGCACACTATTATTTCCGGACCTTGCATATTGAACACTCTGTTTTGTTCATCGATCTGATCATCAGCTCTGGCTTTGATTTCCCTGTGCCACATTACCACCATGAATTTACATATAGATTGGATTTGAGAATTTAACCTGCAGCTATAATCATATTTTGCTCCAAACATAATTTTGTTAATTTGAAGGTAACTCAGGCCGTATTTCAAGCATGTAGCACGGGGAGAATATTCTAAACATGCCCAAATATTGCTTTGGTTTTTCGTCCTCTATATAGATTAATTATGGTTGTTTTTCATTACCCTGAAATGCTTTTAATATTGTGGAAAATATCAGCCTTTCTTATACTTATATGTTAAAATAAATTCTTCTTAATTGAAATCAACTTTACATCTCTCCTTATCACTGCTCCAAAAGCCTGATTTAACATAAAATAGTACCAGTGTTGACATCTTGATCACGACTATTTCTTGCATTATCATATCCTCAGCGTCCCTTCCACATTTGTTTAGAGAAGAAACACTGATCGACAACAACAAATCCCACATTTCAAACTGCTCTCAGTCCTCCTCTCGTGTGAGCCTCCCTCCCTGCTGGGAGCTTTAATCAGCCCTGATGTGCTCTGCTCCTCAGTCGCCACCTCGAATTTGAGGAGCAGTTATCTCCAATTTATTGCTTGTCCTCTGTCAGTCCGTCTGACTCTGAAGATTTCCCCTCCACGATTTCAATTTGTGCACAAAGTAGAGACACTACATGCTAAAATGATAAATGGAAAAGAGATGGAGTATTTTCATGCAGCTTCCCATTTTCTTTGCTCTAAATCAGGAGAGGGGAGCAGAATGGGGGAGCTGTTTCCAAGATGCAATCTAAAAGAAAAATGAAAAAGACAAAGTACACTGGTGCATCTTAACCAGTGTGATTGGAGAAGCGACTGAGGATTAGAGCTGCCTTTTAGTGGGAAACAGAGGCCAGTGGGGGCTGCTGCAGCAGAGACAGTCTAGACAATACAAGTGGCAGGAGCAGACACATTCCAGATATTCCAATTTCATGTGGAACGATGGTTCTGTTGTGGGCCTTATAGGAAAATAAATCATTTACTCCATGCCTTAAGCTTAGAAAAGGCCACAAACCAGAGTTTCAAGCAATGCAGACGATAAAAAAAGATCTCAAATTGTATGAAATATGTCTAGTGGAATTTGTAGTCCTCACTATAGAGTACAGAGCATCTGTTCTCCCGTTGAAAACTGCAAGGCTGTGTGAAGAATGAATATTTCCCCCAGTCGGAGTTCCCTTTGATAAAACATGGCTGTGTTGCTCATTTGCTCTTATTAAAGTCAAAATACTCAGCTCAAGTTTGCAGCAGCCACAGAGAGCAGCTAAATGAATGTGAATCTGCAGTTCTCCTGCACTCCGTCTTGCTACTGGGGAGCATGATAATGAAAGAAAAAGTGGAATTAGTGTTGGCTGTGTGCTTTGAATATGATTGCATATACCGGTAGTGCTGCTCAGTGCCCGTGTGTCCTTTTGCTTTATTTGCTTCTGTGGTTTTGGCATGTTTGCATTTTGTCTGCCTGTTTGTGACATGTCGATTGTTGAGCATGCAAATGCAAACCAAAAAAAAGGGATGAGGGTTCAATTGCAGGCCGGGGAGTGGGGAGTCACTTAAGTGTGCCGTTCCACCCCCGGACACGAGCAATGAGCCTTCGTCTGGCACCCATGGTTGAACAGTGGGCCTAGCTGGCATGGCGGGCGAGCTTTGTGACCGTGTGGACAGGGGAGGGGGAAGGCAGAACACTGCTTTATTGAGTCTGTTCAGTTTCTTCTACTTGCGCAGGGTGGCGGAGTACTCATACGGCAACCAGAAGAAGTCCAGCAAGAAGAAGAAGCTGAGCAAGAACGACATCCGCCTGGTGCCGCGAGACGTCGAGGAGACGGACAAGATGAATGTGGTGAGTTGCTCGTCTCTCACCTCCTCGCTCAACTACTTCGACTACCACCAGCAGAGCCTGCCGCTGGGCTGCAGGCGCTCCGAGAGCACCTTCCTCAACGTGGAGAACCAGAACTCGCGCAATGCGGCTCCCAACCACGGCTATCAGCACCCGTTCACTGGGCAGGGCCACCAGCAGCCAGACCTCATCATCAACGGCATGCCGCTGCCAGAGGTGAGATACAATTCGCTGTGCTCTGTCCTGAATCCTTGGCTGGGCTGCTCTGGGTTGTTAGGGGGTTAAAAAAACGGGGGAGTTTGGCTTTTAAAAAATGATTCCCAACACTGAACGTGAGGTTTAAGTGTAGAGAAGATAAATAAGCTTTATTAAATCCCCTTTTTCCTAAATTTTTATGGAGTTGTCCCGATACCAATACTAGTCTCGGTACAGATACTGATACCGATAGCGATACCAATACCAGTATCGTTATTGGCCTCCAATACCGCCTAAAATGAAGTATTGGGGAAATCGGCAAATGCGCTTGTCAGTGCACCAGGAATCGAAAAGATTCAAGTAAATTATGATGTACAATAACAAGCAACAATATCGGTATTGACGATACTCAAGTCCAAGTATCGGAATCGGTATCGGGAAGTAAAAACGGTATCGGAACATCTCTTTATTTTTAATGATAGGCCTCCTTGAATGAGACACACAGATTCAATGCACCACCTTTCAACACATCCCAAGGTCCAGTGATATTTTTCATTCCTTCATACCCCGGTTTAAAGTGTCCATGAAATTCTCTGTCTGCTATTGATGGAGCGCTGAGCTATTAGAAATGACACGCCTGACGTCGTGTCCGTCCATCTGAGTGGAATCCTTCGAGGCGTTTCAAGGTGCCGAGACACCGACGCTGACCTGCGCCTCGGATGGAGCGCTTTGCCAAGCAGAATTGGGAGGCCTGACAAAGTGGATTATTTGGCCCCATCGCACCACTTGTTTTCTGTTTTTCCTTGTTTTTTATGTGTGTGTGTTTGCTGAGCTATTGCAAAAAAAAAACAGAACAGGAGTCTGAGCACCTGCCAGATGTATTGACCCGGCTAATCAGCTCCAGCACACAGCAGTCATTTCAGGTGCTAGCAGAGAGAATAATCATTGCTTAAATGCTTTATCCGTTGTGTTGTCCGTTTGGCTGCAGTGTTAGCGCATGGCCGCTCTGCACAGCCAGCCATCGAATTAGCTTGACATACCACGCATGGCTCCAGCAGAGCAGTGAAGGTCTGGCGTTGAGAGTGTATATGCAGACCAGCTGATCTTTAGTTTATGGATTTTTGTATGTATGAACTGGTCTATCGGATTGTTTGGGCAACCTCTCCACTTCCTTTCACTTCTCCTCGATCCCTCGGGAGAAACGATGCGTTTATGTTTGTTTGTGTGCGTGAAAATGTTTATCAGTGTGTGCGCAAGAATGCTCGCTCCCATAGACAGCAGCAAATAAGCTCCGGCTCCTTGCACACACACACGCTTGTAATTGATGACTCCAATCTCCGTTTGACATTCAGTGAGAAGAAGAGAAGGTGGGGTGCGGGGGTCTTAAAACAAGAAACACAAGATGGATATTGATGTATTGACTGCGTGATCCAGAGAGATCCAGGCACCGATGGATCCTGAGGGGTCAATGAGACCTACTTACAGGCACGCTGATTTACTGGGCCTGTCTGAGCCGGTTCTGACTGAGTGTGTGTGTGAATAACGCAGGTGGAAAGAATGAGAGATGTTGTAAAAGGGAAAGGGGGTGGGGGTTGTCCTGTGGTGTTATCCGGTCAGTGGAGAGGCAGAGGTGGGGGGATTCAGCGGGCACATGCAGTGACCCGTATGCTGTGATTGTATTTGCTGGTAGGTAGCGCTGCGCAGGTCAACACCACCCTTTTCCCTGCCAAAGAGGAGGAGAAAAAAAAAAGTGGGTCTGACTGCAGAAGGAAATCAACGGACGCTGTGAAAGGCTCCACTAGCACCCCGTCTCTGTGGCTTAAACATCCAATAAAAGCCCATTTGCCGCAGGATTAGGAGAGCCTTTATTTGTTTCAGCTAATGAAAAAGTGGAGAGGGAGACAAACGGGGTCGAAGATTGATTTTGATGATTCCATATGCAAAGCTGGGAGCTGCGTGAGGCCAGATAGAGAGATAAGGAGGAGATGAAGTGAGCGAGCGATGGGTGAGTGAGTCTCAGTGCCAGGTGTCTGAGCCCATCCACATTTTCTCATCTTCTTAGAGGCGGTTGATTGGCTTTGATAGAGGCCGGGCCTGCTTAGCATGCAGCTTCCACTGCTCTCCGCCTTGCTCATGATGTTGACAAACATCTCTTTGACCCCGGTCTTTGCATATTTTCCCTGGACTTAGAATAGAGAACGTGTGTGTGTGTGTGACGGAGAAAGTAAGGACTAGCGAGGACTAGTGTTAGCTACACAACAGTTGTCGTTGTTGTCTTTCCTCCCCGTTGTGGCTCTTTGCACAGACAGAAGCTCTACAGTACGTACAAATGTTGCTCTTAAATAAGAAATGTTTCACTATAATTACAATGCCATTTATAGCGCAAACAAACAGCAGTGCAATGACTGATAATTGCTTCGTTACGATGAGCAAGCCCGGGATTGAAACCACTTGACTCCACAAGTCCTCAACCCGTATCCCATTGACTGGCGAGGACACACGAGTGGCTGCACTGTTGTGATTACTGAGGCTGCTTTTGTCCCCAAAAAATTGTTTTCATCCTGAGGGCGACCTCATAATTACCCATGATTCATTTATTTGGCGGAAGAGCTTTTTGTTTCTCGCACAGGGGCACAATGATGCCTCTGTGTTTGTTTATTTTGCTAACATTTAGCTTAAAGTGATCGCGGGGATCAGATTGTGGAGGTCAGATTAGCTGATTGCTAATGGAGCTAAAAGAGTGTATAGGCTCGGGTCTGTGTCATCAGTGCAGAGTTCCCCTGTAGTGTTGGGCCAGTGAGCATCCCGCTTATGTCAGCTGGAGTCGAGCTTTTCCTGCTTCAGACAAAGCATACACACACACAAAAAACACACACACAAACACAGCAGACTCGGCCAAGATAACAGTGACAGGTCTCCCCGAAGGCCTCATACCTGCTATTGCATTGTGTATATTGTAGCCTCCCCTGTGAGAACGTGTACCAGCGTATACCTCCCTGAACATGGCTGTCCGTTGTTTTGAAAAGCCTCAGCTGTGAGATGTTTGTTAGACCTGCCCGTGGTAGCACTAATATGAATGCTCACAGGAGAATAGAGCTGTCTTCCATGGCTTAATTATAGTGAATCACTTGGTGGGGGAGACAATTATACAGTAAAGGAATGGCCTTTGGCTAGAATGTGTTTTTGAATTTGTAATGTGCACTAAGGCTTCGCACACCTGTGATTCCAGATAATGAGCAGAGCAGAAAAAGAACTTATCTTATGTTATTGATTAGCCGTTTTCAGGTAGGAGATTGTCGATTTTTCTTTTACACGGATAATAAATGAACGAGAAAAAGGTGATGAATGAGTAAAAAAAGGGGGTTGGAGTTTGTGCTACAGGGTGTGAATATTCACAAGTGAGGTAAATTGATAATTGATGCAGTCCTCGTCCAAATGCTCCCTGTACTGGTTCCCTTTAAGGTGCTGCAGCTACAGAAGTCTGTGCGCAGGGATAAAGTTACTAACTACCTGTTAAATAGTGTAATCACTAACTTAATCCAAGTATCGCAATTCTAAAGTAACTCATTACTTTCAGTTACTTTTGGATTACTTCAATAGTAAATCTGCAAATAAAGACGAGAGAAAAGAAACTTCAATACTTTGAAGTGTGCAAATTAAATTAACAGTGATAATGATGCATTTAAATGTACTTTGTTAAGTCTGTTACTCACACTACTTCACTCTCAAACTTCAAGTAAACTGCCATAAACTTATTCCAGTCTGGAGCTTGTGTTTTCACCCGCACCATCCCGGCCGCAGCCATCGCCACAGTCACAAACAGTTTCTCAGTAGTAGTAGTAGAAGACGACGGGTTAGCTAACGTTTTTAACTGGAATTCTGTGCAGCTAACGTTAGCGGTTGGTCTTACCTGTAAATGTTACTTTAAATGACATGTGGAGTCCTTGGATAATAACAGCATCTTCACAGCTGGAAGGCAGAACTTTGTTCTCGTTTGAAGACAAAATGATGATGAAATTTCCACGGTGTGGAAGCATTTTTTTATCACCACAGGCCATTGGCAACCACAGACTGTTGATGGCAACTTTTGAGTTGTGGTGTCATGCGACTTTTGTGTCGTGAAGTGTCGAAACTTGTGCGTGCAGGTGCATGGTATTATCAGAGACGGTCAGATGTACGGTTTAGAAATGAGACGCCAGATGTTATAGAGCATCTTTGGTGTTATATCGTATAAAATGTGTTTCAAAATTGTAACCTTGCTAGTAATCCCCATTTTAATAAATGTATCTGTAATCTAAGTACCTCCTTTTTTTGCAACTGTAACATAATACCGTCGCCTTTTTTTGTATCCTTATTGCGCCGTTACTTGTATTCCGTTACTCCCCAAGCCTGTCTTTAGTGTCAGGTTCAGCTTCTGACAGAAGAGATAGGATGTACATTTTCTGTTAGTTTGTTCACAGTCAATCAAAGTCGCCCAAATGAGAAAATGAAAATTGAAACAAAGCATCTGACAAGGTGTCTGTGTGCAGCCGTCTCTGCCTGTTAGTAAGGAAGATGTTGTTGATATGGATGCAGCAGAGACAACAGGGAGTGGTTCCAGCGAGGCTGCACATCCCTCGCTATCACTTCACATCAGGACAATATGCATGGGAGCATTCAGACGTGTCATATTGAGCATGCAAAGTAGATGTCATGCTGTCAGCGCATACTACACATCTGTTGAAAGTGCCAATCTCCTCCCACACATATCCTCATGAATACACACGCGCGCAAACATTTCTGATGGAGTGTCACATTTATTTGAAACACGGGCTCTGACATTATCATTTACATCATTATGGCCGACTCAGGAGTCTCAGAGAAGCAGGAACGAGAGGCTTAATCCAGCGTTTTGGATAATCAAACAATGTTGTGATTCTGCATTTAAACTACTCTTGTAATGCTGTTTCTGGTATTGTCATCGCTCCCTGTTGTTTGAGATGTGCTCGGCTATAAATGATGCTAATAAGATTTCTTTAGTAGTTTCTCCTCTGACAGCTCCAGCGTTAATGAAAACATAACACATTTACTGCACTTCCTCAGTTCTTCCTCAGTGCAGACAGTTTTAGAGCCTATGAAATAATTTATATTTCCCCCTCTTCTTAACAGCTTTCCCATTTAACTGTAAAATATATATGAACATTTTGAAGGTCTTTTTTTGAGTCAAGAGGATTGTGTGGATTTTGAGTGCGAATTCAAGTTTTATTTTCGTTTTACCTTCACAGACTGTTTCCGGCAGAATCATTTAGCGTTGACAAAAAGTAGTCTAAAGTGTAATTAGGAGAGGACAACATGCACAAAGTGGAAGCAAAACTCTTTCTCTCTCCAGCTCTTCAATGTCGCTGAATGCACGCATTAGTGCGACAGCAGACTCTGGCAGGTACTTTACAATGTGGAAGCTCTCAGCCTGATTTCAGCTCGGCAGATTCTGACTGTCAGCTTTGTATTCAGGCTTCAATGCCATTTGGAAGTGAATAGAACTGAATGAGTCTGATTTTTTTTTTTTCCAGAAGAACTAATTTGAAAATGTCCCGAGTCATGGTCTTTGATTTCAAACAGGATAAACATCAGAATTTGACTCAGTACTCAAAGAAACAAAACATCAAAATGTTGCATCCTTTGAGGATACAGGTCGGGGGTTGTCACGGCTGCTCGAAGGAGGAAGTACATCCTCTCCAGATCTTAAAAAGTGGATTGAATTAATGTTAGAAATAGTTTCATATGAACAAATGCTAGCTTTAAGAGGACTGCTTTCATTCTCATAGCATTATAGCGGGACACTGTGAGGATCTGGTTGAACTTCTGTAACTGCTAAATGTTTGTTTATTTTGTTTTAAATGTGCAAATTTACCACGGGCCGTAATGATGCAATAGGTTTGTTTATCTTTAAGTAAATAAAAACTTTCATAACAAGAATTTAGGAAGCAGCTCAAACCAACCCCTGTGCACTCCCAGTAAACAAGAGTTCCCTAATGCATAATAGTATTTGTAAATGTAATGATTCCTGATCCCTTTTTTCTAAATGCAGCACAAAGCTGTGTTACTCACATTGAAATGGGCTAAGCTAGCTGTTTTTACTCACATTAAATGGAAACATTTGCACTGATGATGAAGTAAGACAAGTTGAACGAGACTGCAGCACCTGATTGAGGTTTCCTGTCTCGTCGCTGTCAGAGTCTGTTGACGTTTTCTTTTCCATTCACCGCCTTTAAACACCGCCGTATCCCGTGCTGTGTTCTGTTTAATGTTTACTTCATGTTCTTTAAACGCCGTCTTTTTTTCCCTCTGTGAACAAACCGACGTCAGATTTACCGGACTTCTTTCGGCGGATTGATATGATTACAGTTAGTCCTCCGGATTGTGTGATTAGGGCTGCATCCCTAGCAACCATCTGTTCTTCATAACAGCAGTCTGTTATCGAGAAATAACAGACCTCGGAATGCTGTAATTAACCAATCAGAATCGAGTATTTAACACAGATGTGTAGTAATGTCTATTATCAAACATACGGTTCCAATTTTAACTCTAAAGTTTACATGCAAAGGTATCTTTACTAAAATTGGCAAATGTCGATCTATTTCTTTGCTCAGATTGCACAAAAAGTAGTGCTGTGCACAGCAGCAGCAGCAGCAGTAGTGCTGAAACAAAAAGTAGATCCCACTGGTCGGATTGCATAAACAAAAACTCTTAACCTAGATTTTTTGCATACTGTGGTTTGTTATTTATTTCCTATAATAAGTCTAAGAAGTTGCATTATCTAACCTTCCGCTCAGACCTGCAGTATATTTTGAGATAACCCCTGTATCACCAGATTCTTGCCAAACACAAAGCCCTTGTTTACAGTACAAGAAGCTCAAAGAGAAAGAGCCAATGTCTTCATGGGAAAACAGCCAGATTCTGTGATAATAAAGAAGCTTCTCAACAGTTTGTCAATCCCGATGGAAAAGTAACAACGGCAGATACACAGACATTGTTCAATAAGGGAACGGATACATAACTGCTTGTTCTTAAAAGCCAGCGTCTTTATATATTTATTTGTGAAGTGTTGGGAGAGTGGGAGGTGTATGTAACATTCTTTAAAGTCTCCTCCTTTCAAAGGATTTGAGGGAGAATCGTTTCATCTCCAAAAGCTTGAGCTGCGTGCTGATTGAGTGGCAGATGAACCTGTTAATTATTTAGAGAGGTTATTTGTAAGGCACGGGCTTCAGAATGCTCTGCTTTTCAAGTGTCAGTGTTTATAAGGTGAAATAAAGCCGAGTCTGTCAGAAATAAATTACCGGCATGACAGTGATGGACTCGGCGCCCTCTTATTGCATTCCTCAGCTGGCTCCTCCCTTTATGTTTAACACTGAATTGAAGCTGCAGGCTGATTCTGTGACATTACTCAACAAGATGCTTTTCACTTCATGCACAAGCGGCGCTACTTTTACACTCGGTTGGGTTTTTATAGCCTTGACCCCAACCCGCAACACCCCATCACTGCATGTCATTCCCGATGTCGCGGAGGTACAATGAAATGACATAACAACCGCAGGCAGCCAGTCAGAAGCGGCCAGGCCCGCCGGGCTGCCACCCTCTCGTCGGGATCAGAGCATCCAGCCAAAGAGCTGCGGAGTCAAAACACACGAGTGACGGCGCCTGATGTACACATGTCACTGTATGTGTCCTTAACAGCGTGCGACTGCAGGAGCATACAGAGGGAGGAATGGTGGAGAGGCCGAGAGAAACGAGGAGAGACAGAGAGGAGCAGGGGAGGGCAGGCAGATCTATTTATAGAATGCCAATGATTTTGCTCAACCTGTATCGCTACTGCCTGAAACATGTTATTTCTCTCTGTAAAATGCAGTGTTAGGAAGAGGAGAGGTTTTATTGCACAAACCGTATCAGGCTCTACAGAAAGCAATAATACCACGCTTCTATTGTTAGTACAAGATGCTGTTTCTCCCCTGAAAAGAAACAAACCAATGTGATTATTTCAGTGTTCCTGTGAACGTCGACAGTAGTGATAACAAAGGAGAGTGCTGTAGAGTTTTTCAGCTATTTTCTTTAAATGGTACAGGCCAGGATACAGGCGTCAGACTGTATAAGCTACAGACATTTTTTTAAGCTGTGTCAGACACCTGCAATTACTTTAAAATAAAGTACAAGCATGTGGTTCTATTCAGTTAAATGATTCATCCATCTCTTGCGATGAATGCGACCTGTTTTAAAACAACAGCCCTGAAAAGCAGAGGATGCTTTAAAAGCCGCATCATGTGGAAAGAATTAACTTTCTCGTAAACATCGAAGGAAGTGGATTTTTGTGGAGCCAAAGATAATGGCATTACTTCTCCCAACTATTTATGTGAAGAGATTCCTACTGGACACGTACCTAACTGCAAACAGGCCTATAATGGCATTAGGCGCATAGGTTGATGGGTCCACCCGTAAATGAGAGACGGCTAAATGGAAAGGAAAGGAAATGGACATAGTGATGATGTTTATCGCAGGGGAAGGGGACATCATTACGCACCTTGTTAAGCCCTGCAAGCAATGCTGCGTGGACGTAATTACCCATTGAAATGAGTTTCCCGCGGAGTTGGGCTTTTTTTTTTTTTATTCCTCAAATTAAACTCTCTGATTTCTTTCCTCGGACTCTCAAGTGCCGGCAAAGTGCCTGTTACCGTGCGGAAATTTACCATCAGAGAAAATGGATTCGCAGCGATCGTATATGCATTTTCTTGCCAAAAAGTTTGTCACACTGCAACTTTTTTTTTAAATAATACAGCTAAACAAGTCTCAGGAAAACTTATGACAACACAAGGCTGCAGGAGAATAAAGAAATAACCCCGTCTCTCATTAATGCAGATGTTGCTGCCCGTGTTTGCCTATAGTTATATTAATATAGGCTAGAAAAGGTCAGCTTACATATTTAACAACACGAAGGCTAAGACTTGTTATTGCCAGGAGTGAAATCTATTTGCTGTGGAAGCTTACAATGCTGTTTACTCCTCAGTCAAGAGGGATGTGCCCACCTCTGTCCCTCTGGCTTCAAAGTATTAAAACAGCAGCACTGGTGCGTTGTGTGTTAGCTCCAGTGTGTTTGTCCCCTCTTGCAGATAAGCATACCAAGGAACTCATAATCAGTCTGTGGGGGAATAATTTTTTTCTTTTCAGATCTTTTGTGGCACAACAAAACCAGAATGTTTTTTAAAGTGAGAGAAAAGTAATTACAATCCTCTACTAATGACGATATGATTAAAATGTGCCACAAACTAATTCCATCCCAATGTTAGGACAGAAAACGGTTTAATTAATATTCATAGATATCTTTTTTTCTCGCTTGAACTGCAGGTTTTGAGACTTGTTGCCACATTGTTAAGAGAGCTCCCAGGGTCTTTCCCCCCTCCCCCTCTGAGTGCAGATGCTCTTCCTTTTGAATGACAGGGAAATGGGGCTGGGGGGGGAGGGATTCTCTGAGAAATAACGCTGTGAACGGAAACTTTTCCAAGCAGCCAGCTCTGACACCAGGGAAGAATGACCTTTCCAAGTGTCCTGTTTTCTGCCTAAAACAAAGAGGGAGCAGGAGGATGTTAGTTAGCATTTCCCCCCCCATCAGATTAAATGTCAACTTCTGCATGCATAATTGTAGGAAAGGAGGAGGACTTGGAGGGAACCAATTTGCTGGTGGATAGACGGATGCTGGGCTTAGTATTCACTGCATTGCAGATATTGTCACAGAACTTTTCGCTTGCACTTTATGCTCTTTATTTTTGTCGTACCTTCATGTTAGCGCCTAACAGTGATCGCAACGTAAAGTGAAACTTAATTCAGCTGCAAAAAGATGAAAGAATATCCCCTTTGTCACATGTCTTTTTTAAAGCGCAGACAAAAGGGGAGTCATTGTATCACACACAAATGCTGCATTATACCTTTGTGTTGCTCTCGTAGCGGAGCAGCCCTTCCCGTTTCTCCCCTCCTTTCATTTCTGTAAATTCATATGCCGCTTTTTTGTTTCTAGACATAAACCTGGATGCGCATTAGGGAGCGCATGTATGGGACGTTTGATGAGCGCAGAGGCTGTTGGCAGGCGAGCCACTATAGCTGCAATATCGGCCGCCTCAGAGGCATGCAGCAGTATGGCTGGAGGAGCAGCAGGGTAGCGTAATTGTGCATTGTTCATCCACAGAACAGAGGCAGAGCATGTAATGAGCTGTAGCATTTTCACCAAGCCAGCCTAATGGGCTATGACCGAGTATAGGCCTCTCAGAGCCCTCGCGTTCCCCCTGCCCTGTGTGGCCAATGTCTCGGGCCTCTTTCTTTTCTTTTCACCCAGTCTCCCCTTTTTCTTCCGTCAACCATTCCTTCACCCCCTGTTATCCCCCTCCTTTATCTCCGCTCCCCTTACCCTTTGTCCCCCTGTCTGAGGAGATGGTGGGACCCCTAATGTGTTCTATGTGTGGCTCCTTTTCTCATTCATGATGTCTGTAAAGCTCTAAGCAGTCAGTCTGATTCAGGCTGACATAAATCAGAGCAGCTCATTGATGGAGCGCCGTGTGCAGTGTGATTACATTAAAAACCCAAACACAGCACACACATAAAAGTTCATGAGGAGAATTCGCTGATGTTAGGTGTAGGGGATTTGTTGTTAGAAGTCGGCTCATTTTTCTATCAAAGGCTGTTTTGCATTTTGATTATCTAGTTCTCCTGAAAGCAATTCAGGTGGGCCTGTTTCGCTCAGGTTTGTTTCCCTGGGATTAGGGCTTTTTCAGAAAGAGCTCGGTCCTATTATTAACGCCCATATCTGGTTTCTAGGGAGGCGTGAAACCACTACAGGTCAAGTTGTGTGTTCCAGGGAAGAGATTAGATATGTTCTCTGTGCTGAGCTCAGAGGATGAAAACACTACTAATGATAATAGTTATGATTGCCTCGCAAAGGGGATTGATAACGACTTCACTCGCCTCTTTGTGCTCTCTTATGGCATCAGAAAACAATATTCAGGGTTGAGTCAGTGTCTGGCTGCGGAGCACAATGGGACGTCAGCTTTGACTTTCCCCTCACGTCCACAGTTTGACATACCACAGCATAGGCAGCCAAGTCAATGAATGAAAAGCACTTGGCCTCTGTGAGACTATTCGGAGTGCTATTCTTTCCCCAGTAACCTCCTTAGTTCAAGATTACTTTACTGTACCTGTTCTTTATTCCAGAGCGGTTCCCAGTCCAGTCTTATGGGGAGCCAGTGAGAAGGCATGCAGCCTACCTACTCGTGAAAGGGATAACTGCTTATAATGTTGAGCTTTAATGACAGAGGATGACAGGAAGGTCACCATGGAGCTGAGTTTGAGTACCCTTATCTCGTTCAAGGATTGTTACAGCAAAGCAGCCTGGGAGGACTGTGAATGTATCAACAGATAGCAGAGATGCTCTCATGTATGGGAATATGAACGCTCTGTTTTGTTAAAGCCTAATCGTTCTTTAAATCATTAATGGAACATTAAGTCATTAAAACTACTGAAAGAAAATAATATGATCTCACCATATTTTGAAAATATTATGAAAATTTTGCTGTGTAATGTGTTTAGCCTAGCTTAGCACAAACAATGCAGGTGGGGAAAAACAATGTGCTTCCCACAATGGCTGAATATCCCCTTTAAAGGAACTATTTACAACTTATTTGGGGCTTACTGTTTTAAAATGTTCTCAGGAGTATTTTAATATCAATTCAATATTTTTTTGAATGAGCTAATTTGCTTTTTTGTTTAGAGTTATACAAGAAAGTTTTCATATGAAATGTGTCAGCTGGGAGTTGTGACTTGTTGGAGTTTCCACTGGTTGTATTTTTTTGGAAGACAAATTTCACTGGCTTCATATGCTGATTTTTTTAACCTTTAGACAGAGCACTGCTGGTTGTGTCTCTGTGCTTTCAGTTTTTATGCTAAGCTAACCACCTCCTAGCTACAGCTCTATGTTTAGCGCACACATCGAGTGTGGTATCAATCTGCTCGTCTAACTCTCAGCAACAAAGTAAACAGGAGAATTTTCCCAAAAGTCAGTTGTCTAAATTTATCTTTAAATACATTTTCCATGAAAAAAATTTAATGTAGTCTTACCACTGCTTTTCTCTTGGTTGCCATTATCAGACCAAAATACTGTCCATCCTAAATGTTAATGTGTGACTACCCCCTTTTTGTTTGTGTAGAAGAGGACATCAGACAAAATACCAAGGGTGGTGGGGGAGGACAGACATGGGAGTGATGTTCTGACTTTTCATTTGTTCGCTACCCAGTAATGATTATTTTGGCCTCTAAGCCCCAGATTTGGCCTTGTTTTGCTATGGGAAGCAGCATCAGCGGGGACAGAGCAGCCTTGTCCTGGCTGAGGAGCTTGTCTGCGGCTAAGCCGGTTGGCAGCGAGAGTCAGGTACACAGCAGGGAAGACATTTTGAGTGGAGAAGCAGGATGTCAACTGGGAAGCGAAAGGGGAGCGAGAGGCAGAACAGTCAGGTTAGGTGAGGAGGGGTCGAGTTTTGCTACAGCATTAGCCGCATTTGTTCGCCCGCTGGCTGAACGAGAGCATTTTCTAATTATAGACCTCCATCGTTTTCCTTGTTAGTAGAGCTGGTAACAAGCCAGTCGCCAGCTTGCATGAGCAACTGCAGAAAGCTGACTTTTGGTTTAATTTGGAGGACTAGCTATAATCCAGACTAAGTCCCTTAAAGCTGAAGCCCCCTCCGTCCCCCCACCGCTGTTGGATTACGGGAGTGTCTTTAAAAGGATAAGGACCTGCTTATCACTGCTTCCCTCACCACTTGTTTGGGTTTTCAGATGTGGGGGAGGACGCTTCATCGTCACCCAATGTGGCCTGCATGGAAATGAGTCAAAGAGATTAGGCATCTGACGACTGAGATCAATGATAATCACAATTTACAGTTTTTAAAGCCTCGCAGCCACAAAGGCATATGGATCATAGCTTAGGCCCGCGTTCCCACCCCAGTCATTTTCATCAGTTATTCTGCTCTAACTAAATAAAGCAGCTAAATCAGAAGTCCAACAGTGTGTTGTAAGTACAATTATTGTTGCCTTTTATCGTTTTCACACAGACGTTTAATCACTGATTGACACAATGGCTCACAGTGAAAATAAGGAAAACTGGACGAGTAGAAATCAACCAGCAAAGTTACAATGAAAGATTTAACATGATTTGCAGATTATACATTTTTCACAAAATAAAGTTGTCTTCTCTCTGTTTGTAGAGCCAATGGTGCTGATAAGTACTCCTCTTATATATTGAAATACCTTATAATCAAAGCATCATAACCATGTTTTTTCTTTAATCTTTAAAAATCACAAACAGCGCCCAGTTAGTGACGCATTTCCACCACCCAGCAGTGGTTGGTCTGTCAGAGAGGGTAGGCGGAGCTAAACGGCTGCTTTCCGGTCTCTGCAAGTGTTGAGAGTAAACAGTAATCTACTATGGCTGAACAAAGATCGATGACTACAGATACAACTTCAAAAATAAGTGAAGTCAAAGAAAGAGAAACAAATTCGACACTCAGATGAAGGCAAACAGTCTAAAAAGGAAAGCGACCATCTGTGAGGAAAATCAAGTTAGAACCGGAGCCAACCGTGGACGTCACACATGCAACACTGCAGTTACCGTTTATCGCCACAGGTGCCGCCAAAGACAACAAAACTGAGATATTCGAGATTATCACTTTAAAGGAATATTTTGACATTTTGTTGTGTTCTTGTCACCATGAGATTGTCATCCACCACTGCTCCAAGCCAAAAAGTAGTCCCACACATAACCTCCAGTATAACAAGACATTTCATGTTAATTAATCTGCTTTAAAGGTGCTGCAAGAGCTAGCTGTTCCCCCTGTTTCAATTCAAAGCTAAGCTAACCGTATGCTGAATTGGATGAATGGATGCAATCTGCTTTTCTAACTCTCTGCAAGTGATTCCAAAAATGTCAAACTAGTCCTTAACAGCGTAACTGAAACCATCAGCTGCCCAGGGGCCAAAGAACAAAGTAATGTATATGTAGTTAATGAGCTGAAACTCTGATCTGATCTGTTAGCAGCTCAGATCCTGACAAACAGAGAGAAGCTAAAGAGAAGGTTTATCCTACCAGTTTAGGGCTGTTTGTATCACTCGCTGCTAATGAAGTGGTGTTAGGACCTGGGAGGGGGTGGCAAGCAGGGAATAGAGACCAATCTAGCACACGTATCTGTTGTCTGACATGCTATATTTAAATGTGAGATGCTGCTATTCATCTCATCGGGTGAGATCATGGGCGCCAGGTGAGGGAGCGGAGCGAATTCCTGGTGGAGCGAGGCTGCGAACCCTGAGCTCTACCGCCCAGGAGCACTCTGGGAGTTACGGCCACACGGGGAGGGGAGCGCAGAAATAGAAGTAATAATACATCTTGTTTATTTATATAGTGCTTTATAAGGTATTCAAAGACACTTTACATATAAAAAACAACATAGCAAAGACAATAAAAGCAATATACAGTATAAAACAATGAAGGTGCAGAAAAATAAAGTTAAAATGTGTATATATTAAAAAGAAAAAAACAGTTACAACAGATTAAAAGCAGATTTGAAAAAGTGGGGGAGTGAGTGAGAGTGTCTGAGGTGATGGGGGAGGGAGTTCCAGAGGGAGGGGGCAGCAATAGAGGCTCTGTTAGCTTATTGTGAGCACTTGTTTACTTCAGTGTCGACGTTTTTGACTCAGCTCATTAACCTGTGCACCTGAGTGAAGCAACACCTCTCCCGCTTTCTCTCTCTCTCTCTCTCTCTCTCTCTCTTTCTCGCAATTAATAATGATAACTAAGGGCATACGCATAAACACATTACACTCCGGCTAATGAACAGATGCAACAACGGGGCCGACGAGGCGGCTATAACACCTCCAAGGCAGCGAATCGATTTCAGCTGATACCGGTTCACAGCTACACCCTGTAGCACTTTCCTCCAATCTAATCACGGATCCATTTAAACCGCGTTAGCTGGGAGTCTACTTGCCGTCAAAATGGGTTTTCAATTTCTATTATTTTGAGAGCATTGGTTAAAAATGAACCAAGTGCAGAGGTAGAGTAACGACCATACATCTCCCATCCCTGAGAGAAGCAGACGAGTCTCCACGATCACCCGAGCTCTCGTCGCTCCCCCTCTCTCCCCCGATTACCCATGCAGCCCGCATCCTCTCTAAATTGTTTTGCATGACCTTTGCTACAGTAGCTCTAATTATTACCATCACACAGGCCCTGTAAGGCACATAGCTAATTATACTGGATTTATCTGAAGGGACATTGGTGCCATTCTTCATGGGCTTGTCTCGGCTAGCATCAGTGGGGGTGATCTAAACCCAGAATAAGGTTAATTTGGGTAATACAGTAATAGTAATTAGAGTCACAATAATTACAAGCATAGTTGTAATAACAATGAAGACTAGGTTATTAGTAATAGAGATCTAAATGAACTGGCTGGATGCAATACCTTATTGCGGAGAACGTCACGACCACAAGACATTATTACCGAAGCAGGTTGTTGCTGTTTCCTTCCCATTGCTTTGAATCGATGTTTGACGGCGCTAGTTAAAAGATATATTTTCAAAGGCGTTGCAGGATCACCCGTTAGTGTGTAGGTACCAGGACCTCTCGTCATCGCATCTCATAAAGAATTGTTACCAGAGGAGCCCCGCATTTTTCAAAGCTCCGACATGAATGAAGAGGGGCAGTTGGAGTCGTCTTTTGGCTGGCGGGCAACTCTTGTAATGAGCCTAAGAGGGTTCCAATTATTCCACTTGCGATCAAAAAGGAGGAAGAGATTACTTCTCTTGCCTCTTTTTTCTTTGACATTTTACACAGTAACATCTTTTGATAGGGGCTGAGGGGGAGAGAGAGAGAGAAGGGGGGTGGTGGTGGGAGATTGCTGGTGAGCGCCTGATAGTCGCGTACAGGCTGCAGCAGAAGAGTCAAAGACAGACAAAGCAATTCTTCTGCAGCTCGCACGTTGGATGCTTTTTGTAATATAACAACTCCTCCCAATGCACGTGACATTAGTTCTCTCAGAGTGTGTGTCACCTGCAGAATGTGACAGAAGAGGAAGCTTTCACACGGCCGCGGGCTTTAGCTACAGCAGGCTTCATGGATGATCGCTGCCATATTCTTCCACAGCGATACTGTAAATTGCGAGGAGGCATGTCGGGCACTCACTCACTCTCTGCCGTTGTTTTCCTCCTCTGCTTAACAGCGTAAGTCATGTTCCGAGGAATACAACGGGGAGTTGAATTATTTGATTGTGTGCAGTCTTTTTTTTCCCGCCTCTCTTTCTCATTTATTAAATTCCCAGATTACAAGTAAAAGCACATTAGATGCCTGGCGGTAACTAAAAGGATTTCTCCACTATAGGATATGAAACCATATCAGCCTTGGAGAAATAAACGCTGGGAAAAAAACAAACAAAAGACAAATAATATGATGTACCACAGCACTGAGACAAAGAGAACTCCAATCTGCATCAGCACAGATAAACATCCACCCCTAAGATATGTTCTCGCTAGATAACAGCTTAGTGTGTGTGTGTGTGTGTGTGTTTGCAGCACGCACACACAAACACTGACACGCCGAGCGCAGCTTTGATAAGCACAGAAAATTACTACATGTTGTTTATGGTGGCAGAACAAAAGGATTCAAGGTATTCATTTCAAGAAATCAAGCTGTGGAAAGGTGGATGCGGGGTCTAAGATGCATTTCAATGGGAGAGATTTGGCTTCATAATATAGACATAATTAGAGGGAGAGAAGATGCTGGCGTGTGTGTGCGATTGTGTGTGTGTGCGGCCTTTTTTCCCCTGTGGATCCAGGCAGAGATCCACCGTCTGTTGCTGTTTTCCGTGACCCCGTATATTTCCCCCCGCAGTGAAAAACGATGTTTGCCCCCAAAGACGGCCCTAATACAAATTAAATTAAATGAAGTCAGTGCGGCTAATCCCTGTGTGTTTCAGCTGCTGGAACGACCCCCCCCCCCCTCCTCTCCTACACGCACACACAAACGAGTGGGTCAAGCCCACTGCATCTGGCCCCCTCTAAACTAGCCGTGCTCTCAAGCTGCCAGCCTCCCAGTCGGTCCCTGATGGAGACGACAGACGGCCCCCGCCGCGACTGTACTGAGTGTTTGTGTGTGAACACGTGTGCTCTACTGTAAATTTGTATTGTTACTCCCTTTCTGACTCAGTCGCTGTTGATTCCACTCTGCTTGTTTTGCCTTTGCGCCCGTGTGTCTGCATGTGTGCGCTTCTCCAGGAAAGCTTTATCTCTGTTTGTGCCCGGCTTACACGTTTCGCACATATCTCTTGTTTCAGCTGGGGTCTATATTTTAGTAAGTTTACAGTTAAGTGTAAAATATAGTGGATTCGCATGTTCACATCTCTCAGACAATGTAGTAAACAGCATTGCACAGTGGCGTCAGACCACATAGTGTTGTGTTGTTCTGCCTGCACCCTGCACCAGCCCTGTTAACAAGCAGGATTTACAGATGTGGTGATAATGTGCGAGCAGCTAATACTCTGCTGTCAATCTCAAGCTGACAGCTGCCTGGAGGGACCGCCCCAAATATTAGCACCAGATGTGCCTCACATTAAAGCAAACTGGATCAAAAAGCTAACTAGGCTTCCGTATAGCTGGATCGGAGTAGCCTTGTTGTGACGCGAGCTAAAAGATCTCCAGAGCCCATCTGTTTAATAAAAAGCCCCTTTCTATGATACGCTCTCTGGCACCGTGCCCGAGCGTCCACCCCTGATTTGAGCAGCGGCCCTGATTTGCCAGACAAAGTGCATGGAGTGAGTTTTAGCAGCTGGTGCACACAGATATTATGTTTAGGGGGATTGCGGGTTAGGAGGGCGGGTGGGGTTTGGAGTACAGTCTGGAGTACATGCTTGTGTGTGCGTTGCGGATCCGAGCACCTGCACACATGGCCTTTGAAAAGCCCCATCACCCCTCCATCCAGCAGTGTAAACACGGTTTGTTTGAGCGAGCGGCCTCGGGTAGTTGGATTAATGAGCGCTGATGAAGTTCCCCTCGTATCCCGGGTGCTGCCTCCCTGTTTGCCGGAGTGGCTGTGATGTGGTGGTAGTGTGTCTGCAGGCGGTGACTCATTCCCTTTACCCAGTGTCAGATTAAGGCATGTCAATAAACAGACCCACTCAATCCATCTCCGAGTGACTGCATCCGCTCACAGAGCCTCCCAGTCTGTAATGAGCTGCTGCAAATCTCCGTCCAACTAAAATGTCTGGAAAGATGCCTTGTCACAGGGAGCGAGAGAGAAGGAGAGAGAGACAGACAGGGAGACTACAGCTGCAGCGGTGTGACTCGCAGCCAGAGCGAAGCTGCTGAGAGAAAGCGTATAGTACAAGTTGATTAGGTCTCCTCGCAGATGCACCGATTTCTAATTGTGTCGTCCTCGTGTGGATTGAATTAATCTAAAATTAATTCCAAAAATGACTCAAAGTTACGCTGTTTACTCGGTCACTGCTCTCGTGTGAGCATTTAAAGGGACGTGTTTACATAATCTGCAGTGGTACTGAGTGTTTATTTTTAAGGCCTAACCCAGGGGAGGCGGGAGAGCCCTTTGGGAATCCCCTCCCCCTCCGCCTCAACACTGGCTAATATAGGCCACAACCGAGATGATGAAACGCTATCGAGCAATTCTCTCACGGACATTAAATGGCTGCTAAAAACATATGTTTGTCGAAGCGCTCCTTCCCGGAGGGCCCGGAAAACCGCAGCGCCTACCTGGATTACACGTCACCCTCAACGTTTCCGGAGAACAAAAAAAATCCCCACCTACTTACCTGCCTCTCTCATGTGGCGGCATACACACATTAACGGATTTTGGGATGAGAGGAGTGTGAAAACTTTTCCATCTGACATCCAAATTAAAGAAAATCCCTCGAGACTTGCCTAAAGGGGAAGTTCCTGCTATTTGAGTTTGATTAGGCTCCGCAGGCTTTAAGAAGAGTAAGCCGATTTCTCTTAGGAAACAGCGCAGATAGTCGAGTCTTTTTTCCTCCCACCCCCCTTTTTACTATGTAAAACCATGAATCGTAATCTCATAGAGATACTCGGCTTTTCTTCCTGACTTTGAGATAGAATGAGCTTTAAAAAACACAGGCAGACCTGAGCGCAGAACAGGTGTTCAATGAAACTGGATCCTGCCTCGTGGTGACGCTTTAGCTCCCCTATTCATGCTAAGTGGACACTATAACTCCATGTGAAAGGCTTAAACGCAGCAGCCTTGTCTCTTAAGACAAAGACTAAACAAAAACAGCGACCCCCGGAACCCGCACAACCACCAACAGTTCGAAACATGCCTGTGCAGGGCTGTGATTCCCCGGTAAGACAACAGCTCTGACTTAAGCCTCTTTAGCGTCAGCCGACTCCGCTGGAATGCAGACGTCTGCAGAGGGGGCCTATTATTTAAAATCTTTTCATCATGCTGAAAGGGAGGGAAATAGCTTTGACGTTGAGAAGCTCATGAATAATGAATGTTGTTTCTATCAATGTATGTATAATTAATCACATCTCTGCTAACTGGACCTGTGTGGAGCCTGTAGGCCTGAGTGACATGGAGACTGGTCGGGAGCGTCGTCTCTGTTTTCAGAATAAAAGACAGCCGCGCGGTCGGCACTTTTCCTGCGCGTGTGTGTGTCGAGGAGAGGAGGGGGGCACACAGGTGGGGAGAGCAATAGCCTTTGGCCTTCTTCCCTCACTTTATGAGAGCGGGGAGCTGATTGTTTTGGTCAGAATGAGCAAATATTTGTTCTATTCCGCACGGAAAGGCGAGAGAAATGAGGAGGAAATGCCAGCAGGAAGTGGTGTTGTGTTTACGTGTCTGTTTCATTGTGTTTCCACAGAGGCTGTTATTTGGTTTGCTCAGACAATACGCTTAAACACATGTGGTCAAGGGCATAAGTGACCTCATAATAGCATTTAATTCTCCCAGATTGTTTGCTTTTTTTTCTTCCGGCTGCAGAAACGTACGAGCTAAGGAGGCTTTTAAGCCCCTTTCTCTGCAGAATCACTCACTTTCACAACGTGATTGATTCCCAAATGGGCTGCTGGGTTTGAGGTGAATTGATGGGTGATGAAGTGAAATGATGCAGAGAATGTGGCAGGTTATTTGTCACACATGTACCCTTCTGTCACAATTGATTGTGTATAATTTGAGTATGCAGGCGAGCCGCTTGATATTAAATGGTAACAACTCTCTGTATTCATCACGGCAGGCCCCCGTTAGCGGGCAGAAATAGAAAATGTAATCTCATCCTCGACCATGGCTGCGCCTCAGGCACTCTTTCACCCTTTTTACCGCTGATCCTCCCTGTGGGGCCCTGCCCTCTCTAAAGGAAGAGGGAAATCTATAATCTAGCAGATGGCAGAGCAGCTATGGGAAATTCTGTAATGTGGAAGATGGTGGTGATGATGGTCGTCGGGGGCAAAGGGCAGACGGGTGGAGGGATACGACGGCGACGGGGCCCAGCGAGCGCGTCTTCCTCCTCACATGGTAAACAAAATGTAAACCCACGTGGAGAACGTGCCTCCGCGGTCTGAGCCTTTGTCATGGGGCGTCACACGGGCTGATTGTGAGCTGCTTAGAGGTGCTGCCGGGTTGCCGACCCCCGAGGCATGATGGGAGCACGCCAGCTCAGCCCTGCGAGTCGGGGATTTTTGGAGAAGTGCTTTTGTAGGAGAGAGTCTGTGTGTGCAAGAATGTGCAAGAAGCTCAGAGTGAAGCATTTCTTTTCATTGTCACAGTGGATAGGATGACAAAGACACACACACACACACACGCGCACACACACTCCACATGCTTTTGCTCTCCTAATTTTTTTTATCCATCTCTCGTCTTTTAACTTCTCCACAACCAAAACCTAGCCGGATAATGAAGCCTTTTTATTTTCTAATTGCAGCTGGCTCGCCCTGTAAACCCCCTGCCTCTCTCTCTCTCTCCTCATGGCTTCCTTTAGCAGTGGGATATCAATAACAAGGCACATTGAAGTAACATTTCCTTCCGGGACCGAGGGGAGTCCACGAGCGAGCTGCGGCGGCAGTAAACGAGAAAAGGGCTGAGGCACAACCTCGAGCGCAGCACACGGAGCGGCGAAAATTAGATGCGACAGATTTTAATTGATTCTGTCTCGTGTGTTGTCCTGTATGTTCAGCGTGTGCGTTTAAATATGGCAGGAAGAACGTTTTAAGCACGGCTGGATGTTTTTAATCAGATTAATGGTGACATTAAAGAGTTGACAGACATGAAACAAACACTTATGAAATTATTAGAGACAACCTGCTCGGCCCTGCTTAAATACCTTCTGTTTTTAAGCTGTTTAATAGACACAGATTATCTCAAATGTTAGCCTTTTTCTCCCAAAGGAAGGTTTAATCTTGTGATTTAGAAATGCTATTAATTCAGGATAACATTCCTCATTAAAATCGCAGTATTCTGGATTTTTGTTCGTCCGTTTTTTAAGCTGCAAATGCAAATTTAAGACAAAAATAATGTCTATAAGTAAGAAAACAGACTGCTGATACAATATAACATGTTATTTCTGCATGCTGCTGCATCAGTGGGTTCTTTGCAGCCTGCTTCCTTGTTTAAATGTTATATTGTTGCTTTATCAGCCTCCATAATGCATACAGTAGGGCAGCTGTGTGACATTTTTCTCTCTCTTTTTCTCTCCTATCTCTGTGACATCTGCTGAACTTGTCGGGTGTTTACTGGTGTAACAACTGGCGTCGTCACTCCCCTCCACCCCACCACCACCACCACCTCACCCCTCCTTCCTCCTTCCTCCTCTCTCTGCTGCTCCCCATGCCCCCACACAATGAATACACTTGCATCCAGACTACAGAACCAATTGTCACGCTGGGAGGAAGGCAAATCAAATCTTACGGCAGCAACTAGGCGAGGAGATTGCTTTTCCTCTCAGTGGCAGAGAGGCGAGGCCCGGCGTCCCTGAGCTTCGGGTTTTACTGGAGAGAAAGAAGCGCAAGGGGTGAAAAGGGGAAAGCTACTGGGCTGCAGCAGCTGGACCGCAAGTCTCCCGCAGGTCAAGTCTCACCCATTTCCCTTCCATCTTCACCCTCCACTCTCTTTCCACTTCCCTCCGCACTCATCCTGACACTACCTATCCGTCACCCGGCGACACCAGGGACTACATTCCTCCCTCTGGTCCTCTGGATGAAACGGAACAATAATTACGGGGATAGAGTGGCTCTGGCCGCCAAACCGGGGCCGCTCAGATCACAACAACACATTGTCCAACCTGATTAAGGAGCCATTTGTGGCGTCTTCGCTGTAGTTAAGCAGCCCTCGTGCTCTTGCCTGAAACTTGACCTCGCAGCGAGATGTATTGACATGTCCTCCAATTTGAGGTCGGTTAGAAAACGTGGGGGCAGACATTACATTTCTTTACAGGAAGCCTCGGCTAATGCATCCGATTCCTCCTCAGAATAGGTGCTTATGAGGGACTCATCTCTGCCCAAGGTTATGCCCTCACATGGGTGTTTGTTTATTTCCACTGACAGTTTGATAAATGGAGGAAATGCGGTTATCTCCGCCGAACACTTTGATTAACGGGTCGCTGTGGAGGAAGAAGCCAAGGCATGGAATGGTTGAGTACTATGAAGACTGCTGCACATTTAAGAGAGCTCCGTGTAAAAACCCTGAGAGAGAATTGCATTATGGAAAGTACAGTTCCATTTCTGGACTGGAACAGCTTGAGAGCAGGGGCATACTGCCTCCCTCTCCAGGCCATGCTCGCACACAAACCTGCCATCCAAACCAATTACAGGCTGCAGCCCGAGTGACATTCACAAGAAATTTCCTATCTTGTCTTTTAAATGAAGTTTTCCCCTTGTTACTCATGCCTTGCATTTTCATTAGCCTCTCTCTGGACGCGCAGGCACTGTCGAAGACGAGGCGGGTTTATTTCAGGACCAGAGTGGAGCTCAGGTGAACACAATGCAAACACAGACGCGTTATACAGCCGTGCATCTTTTAAAAGACGGATATATTTCTAAAAGGTGGCTTAATTTATAAATGAACTCCATGATATGTGTGATTAATAACGTAATCTGTGTTGCAGTATGTTGCCGCTGCTGTTACCTTTGATATTTAATGGAGTCAAACTGAACGGGAACAAAAGGAGTCGGGGGTAATAACAAGAGAACAAACATGGCGCGCTCCAAATTAAAGGCTAATAATAAAATGTTAATTAAATTCCTTTTATAAATTATCTTCTGTATCGTAATGAGTTAAAGTTTAATTAGGGCTAAATGGTAAAAAGGAGACGCGACGATGCTAACCTTCAGCGCAAACACATTGCATCATAAGGCAGCTCGGCGCAGTCAGAGGCCTGCCCTCGTATTGTTGCTAATTATTCATTTTCCTGCACAGATAATTAGGAGGGAAAGAGGGGAGATGGCAAACAACAGCTTATCTGCTCATGATTGAAGGGAGACCTTTGCACTTTGAGAATACTGACGGGGAACGTCATCTTTGAGATGCACGAGTTCCTTAAAGTTTGCAGAGATTGAAGATGAGCATCAGTCAGGCAATAATCTCTATTTACAGGCAGGGACGTGGAGTCCGTTTGTAGTACGGTTGTAGTCTGAGTAATATTGACCAATCACGTATCGGCAGGCTGCGGCGTGTGCAAGAAAAACAGTCCGTGTGGAGAGCAAAAGCAGGCGCTGTCATGACGTCCCGGCTCCCATCAGCGTCATCTGACGACGATTTAGCTTCTTGTTAATCTCTTTAAACAGACATCTACATGCTAACCGCTAACAATCTGTTCTAGATCTAAAATTCAACTTGAATTCCCTTGAAGCTGTGTCAGATTTCCCGATTTCCTCAAATGCATCAGAAATGGTCGATCCGACCTCCGTTCAACAAACGAGCATTTTAAAAGTAGTTTTCTTCTCCTCTTTAGGACAGACCTGACAAAGCTTCATTTTGACTTTTTACTGATCTGCATCATCAAACTTAAGACCCGTTAATCAAAGTAAATCTACAGTTTATTTTTCTGTGAACAATGCGGCACGCGGAAAAGGAAGTCCTTTATCACTAACCACTGGCTATGCGCCCGGCATGTTCACCGTTGTCCCCAGAGGCTATATCGTCTTGAGACCTTAGCCGATGACATCTGAGAGAGGTCAGACAGTAAAGCTGCTCAGTTTATAGATAGGCTGCACTTATATGAAGCTTTTGGAGTCTTCCCACCGCTCATTACATGTCACGTTCACTCTTTCACACTCACATTGACACACTGATGGCCAATCTCCAATCAGGATCTATTAGATCATACGAGCAGTTTGGGGTTCAGTGTCTTGCCCAAGGACACTTCGACATGTGACTGTAGCACTCTGGGATTGAACCCCCAACCTCTCCGATTGAGAGACGACCGACTCCCCCATTCAGCCACCAGTTTGTGTTGTCTTTGAAGACACATGAAAACTCCATCAACACCAAGAAACCAAACAAACACGAGCATGTTTTTTTGGTAGCATTAACAAGCCCTTGCATTTTTCATCGTCTACAAACAGGTCACGGGAGCGATTTGCCAGAGGTAAACACCACGCGGTGGCTCCTGTGATCTGACAGCATCACTTTTATTTATTTAAGCGTTTATTTCTTTATTTCAAACGCCATGCGAGGTGACTGGAACTGTGATGTTTGGCATTTTCCGCTGCTCCCCCGTCCTGCCTGCTCGCGCTCCGGAGCATTGTGGTTTCACTTCCACGCAGAGGCTGGAAAAGTTCAAAATGTTCAAACCCATTAACATCTAACGAGGGGAATGTTTTGTGTATGGCAGCTGCACGAGGCTGCTTCTACCTCACCAAGCAGGCCGTGTGTCAAACGTGTAGCTCACGTCCTAATCAGCTATTGTGCTCCAGAGCCTGCATTAACCTTTCTTATCATGGGGGTGACTTTTTTTCTTTTATATCCGTAGCGAGGCTTTCCTCGGAAGTCAACCCATCGACTTGCAGCTTCTATCTGGATACAATATCTGTGCCGTGGAATTTTAAGCGAAGCCTCTGCTTTCATTTTGCGACAAACACCTGCATCTTATCAAACTCTGTCGGCAGGGTCGTATCCTGGCTTTCTCGCATGACCGGGGAAGTCCTTTGAGAGGCTTTGATACCCTCTGACATCTTCCCCCCAGTGTGAGGAGATGCTTTGCAGATGCAGGAGGGGGGGGGCTACCTGCTCAGCGTTACACTAACTCCTCTGTCCATGTGCTCCTTCTCGTCAGACGTTCTCCTCACTAAATGAATGTCGGGGAGGGGGGGGAGAAATGAATGTAGGATGCCTTTGAACTGTGTTCTCTAATGTGGGTCAGAGATCTATCGTATGCATATTCTGGAAGCCTTTTCATCTGCAATTGCCGAGTTAAGATTCCCTCGGTGCGCTCTTAATTTCATCTACTTTTTCTCGCAGTTATTTATTTAATATCTCCACATTAATGTCTGCTCAAACATGGTAAAAAAGTGAAGAGTTCAGAGGAGAATAAAGGGAAACTTTTCTTCTCCCTCTGTCTGCGTGATCGTCTGTCCGCCCTAATGACTCCATTTTAAAGACTTTGGGCTGACCGGCAGCAGAGGGAGAGGGGTGAGGAGGAGAGGAGAGGAGAGGCTCGCGCGCGCTCGCTGCAGCACTCTTCCTCAGCTCTCGACTCCCAGTCAGCCTCTCTGTGTGTGTGCTTTGAAAGAGAATAGGATTCAGCCCTTTGAAAGCCCGGGCTGCTCACCGGGGCCTTTGTGTAAAATAACATTTCTACTGAAAGCCAATTACTAGCTAACATTATTTTGGTTGCCTCCATTATTAAAAGTACCTCTCTCTCTCTGTTTGCCCCCCCCCCATCATCCCTCAACCACCACCCCCCCTCCCCACCCACTCGCCCCCTCCCTACCCTCTCTTACAGACGGAGAATTACTCCATTGACTCCAGTTACGTGAACAGCAGAGCCCACCTCATTAAAAGGTATGTCTTGATTAGGAATTGTTACCAGCACCTCGTTACCATTGTTATCTGTAATTGTTTTATCTAATGAGCGCGCAGCTACCGGTGCTGCATTTGTTCCTGCATGTTTCTCATTCAGCGTAATTGTAATGGGAGGATAAGATTTTTGGGGGGATGAATGGAATTCCCTTCATAGTGCGTTTAGTAGACACTTGTTGAAATGAGGCACGGGCTCGTACTAGCAGATTATTACATCACACCGAGCTGCAGCTTGCAATGATTCCCACATTTACAGATAACCTTATTACTCCTGGATAATTTGGTTCATTAGCAGACTCGTGCCTTGATCGGGTTTGAATAAATACTCATTGAATGAATGATATTCTTTTAGCGCGTTCCCTCCTCTGTTTTTAAACACAGCACACTTAAGCTCCTTTCACACTGGTTAAAAAACCTGGCGTGGTACACACGACAAGATAATCGTGGTGTGAGGCATGTTAGGGGTGATCTTACTTCCCCCGTTCTGCTCGGAAGGCCGTCGTAGCCGCACCGATTTCAAATATTAAACATGTTCAATATTTACGATCCATTTTCCTGTTGCGAGCACGCACTCAGTGGATTGTCACGTGGAGCGAAACGATAGCCAATGGTGAAGCAAGCTTACTGAAGAAGGAAGCACAACAATCGCAAACGCGAAGTAGCACGTGTAGCCCATGTTCACGCCGTCTCCACCTCTTCATCCACAGTTTGTTCTGTTTTCTTTCTGAATTTTCAGTAAAAAATCATCGCCAATTCTTCCGGCCTGTTGTCCGCCATGTTTGTTTACTCTAAAGTCTCATTTGTCCGCGTGAGATTTCCAGTGTTGAAAGTTGGAGAGTTAGTTGTACTGCAGGAGCAAAACTGTTCAATCTATGATTACATATCGTCAGGTGTGGGCTCTCTCGCATTTTCAACATCTGTTCAGATTTGAAAAATCTTAGTGTGGGAAAGGCTACAATCGGCATTCAGACCTGGACCAGATTATCGCCTCGGCTCCAATCGGCAATGATGGGAACACAAAACCCAGGTCGACACGCTAATCTCCGCCCCCTTTCCGGTGCAATGCTATGCCGCGCATTGAAGTTCTGGCCGCTGTAAATACAGAAGAACATACAACGGCGAATTTGTTCTTTGTTTCGTGCGAGATGGAGCAACACTGGTGAGGCAGCGATGTGAGAGAGCGTCCTCTGATCTGAGGGGAAGAAGAAATACGGCGACAGGGCGGCTAATGTTTACTAACCCTGAATCTGACGTGTTTGTGACGTCACACGGTGACGAAGCAGAGCGACATGAGTATACTCCACTGGCAATGGGAAAAGAGACAATCGACATCTCGTCAACACGCTAATTTTGGTGGGAAAGGGGTACTATTAGTCCTCTTTTTCCCCCTGAGTGAGGAATAAAATGTTTTCATTGTTCTTTGTATTTCAGTCCACCTGAACCAGCTTATTAGATAGCAGGAATGCAGGGCTAGGGGTTAGGGGGGTCACATTATAATTGCCTCCAGCCATTAAGGTTCTCTTCACCAGGCTCACTTGGAAAACTACAATCCCCCTCCCCTTCTTACCTGCAGCCATGGATCATTCCAGCCCTTTTTCCTTTTGTTTGAGGCCATCCCGGCCCCCCTTTGAAAACCCATTATGGCAATTTCCCCCCCAAAAGATTCCCCCGCATTAATGTAAACAAAGAGCATTCAAGTGTGGGGCCTTCTGCAGCACACTACAAAGAAATCCCCTCAGGAGCCGGGGAGCCTATGGTCTGGGACAGGTGCAATTACAGTGATAACATCAGAGAGCCAGCATTACCTGCAGTCCTCTCTCCCAGGCTGCAGAATGCGAGCCTTTGGCTGGGGAATGCAGCTACCTTGTACTGCCCTTCACTTCCTCTACCTCTCCTTTATGTTTGCACAGTTCTGTTGACTCTCCGTCCTTTCTTTTCTCTGCTTTCTAACCTCTTCTCTCCTCCTATACAAGTCATTCACATACTTCTTCCTCCTCCTGCACGAACACATGTTCATATATTCCCCCCTATTTAGTGTTGTTTGTAAAGCAGAATTTGTTCCAGTGGGATGGAAATCAAATGAAGGGAAATCACGCTGTTAGTGTGCAGCTGTTGATTGTAACCCCCCCCCCCCCAACCCCACCCTCTTTATTGACTGTGAGCCCCAAACAAGACAGATGCTCAGTTTGTATGCTTCCAGCGTTTCCTGCATCCATCTTCCTTCCAGGAATTCCTGATTACTGCAGTATTTGTTTGATTGTAGTGAGCGAGTGCCTCCTGTTTGTTCTGTGCGATGTCCTTGAAGCCAGTGCATCCATCCAAAAATGTCCCCGGCTGAGACACCCTGTAGCTGCTGCGCTATCTGTGAAGTTAAAGAATGTGCACTTAATCCAGAAAGGCTCCCTTAAACTTGCTTCTTATTTCATGATTACTGCGAGCAAAGAAGCCGCGGAGAAGCTTTGTTCTCTGCAGAAGTGTAGCATTTAACTACGACTCGCAGCAACAGCAGAAAAACACTATTTGTCTGTTTTGAATTCATGGAAAATAGGCCTCTCAAAAGGGCAAAGAAATCACAGAAAGGACAGGGCAGGGGAAGACGGACGGCTCATCACAAACGAAAGGTGTGCTTGCGAGAAAAGGCGACGTGACAGTTAATCAACATTCCCCCCTGTCCCCCCTTCTGGCCCCCATGTAGCACGTCGACATTCAAGGACCTGGAGGGGAACAGTCTGAAGGACAGCGGGCACGAGGAGAGCGACCAGACCGACAGCGAACACGACGTCCAGAGAGGACACTATGTTGACACGGCTGTCAATGACGTGCTGAACATGACCGTGCCCCCTAATGTTTGCCAGCTGCCAGACCAAGGTAAGGAAAATCTGCGCTTGTATGTGCCTGTGTGTGTGTGTGTGTTCAGAGGATTGGGACATCTTTTGGAGAAGATGAGGCCAATATGTGTTTGTGTGAGTCTGTTTTTCTGCCACAGGAGCATCTTTTAAGGTGCATTACGAGCTTCAGATGTGCAAGTATGAATAACAGCGCAGTTTTTTTGTCTTTGATGTCCCGCTAGAGCAGCTAATGTGCAGGATCTCTGACAGCTAAGGCTCCCCTTTGATACAGGCTTAGGCAACATTATTGACTGATAGTAGCCATGTCGGCTCTTGAAGTGCGGCCGACTTCAGATGTGCCTGAATGGCAGCAATTAGGCTCACAAAGGTAGAAGGTGGGAATCTACATATCTCCACGTGCCCTCATCCATTATTCAGCGGGATCATTTAGCGGCGAATTAACGTGGATGTTTCATTTCTGACTCGCCGCTTAAAAAGACATCCGCTTGGTTGGCAGGAGTCAGCGTAAGGGGTCGTGCTCGTTCTTAACTGCTGCCAGTCAGAGCGAGGGAGGGAGCGGGTCAGTGTGTGTGTGAGAGACAGAGGAGAACGGAGGATAAAGCTGTCCGGGATGTGACTATATATGCACCTGAGGGTGTTTACCGGGCTCAGAGGAAGCGCCGCATGCACAGGTGCAGAAGCTCAGCAGAGCTCCAGAGTCAGACTGTGTGGAAATTGCAGACATTTGAGGATGACTCACATTAGCAGTTTTACTCGGAGTGAGGAGGAAACACCGGACGTTTTATTCTCCCGAGGACACTTGCAGATATCGCTCGCACTATCTCTTCTTTACATTGAGCTTTATTTTGGGAACAAATTCTCCCTTTCTCCAAACCGAACCCCAGTAAAGCTTTGACTTCCTCCCCACTCTACATTTTCCCCCTCCTCGCCTCGTACGGGGGAGACATTTTAATGAGCAAAAGATAACGAAAAGGAATCCTACATTAAAAAAAAACGCATCGAGGAATCTTAAATAATTCATCTATTTTTATCCGAGGAGTGTGAAGTGTGTGGGTGTGGCTGAAGCAGCGAGGAACAGACATGTGCGGGCTCTCCGTTGGCAGAGCTAACTAACCAGATGCTTCACGTGGAGCAATGTGGCCGATGATGTTGTTTGACTGGAGGATAATAACATTAGGCAACCTGCACTTTATGTTAATCCAGAATAGAGTCACACGATATGGCTTCATGGCGGCTCGCCCGTGTACTGTAATGAATTAGCTGAGACGTTTATGGGGGTCAGGAAGTATGGTGACCGTTAGAATCAACTGTGTGTTCCCTCGGCGCCCGGCAGCAGACGCTAATGAACAATGAAAATTTGCTGACTGTTGGTTGCCGGCTGAAACGACTTCACAAGCGGCGGAAAAATCAGGCCTTTAAAAAAAAAAAAAGGCATCCGCGCTGACAGGCCTTCTTGTAGCAGTATCTCATTATTGGAGACAATTAGAAATGATGTACATGAAGAATATTACAAGTGGGGAGAGCTCTCTGAGGCGCTGCTTTTTTCATTAACACCACCGATGATTGTATCTGTTTCAGCAAAATGGACGCGCGCCGGCTGAATGTGTAATGCAGCGACGCGTCGGCGGTAAACAGAGACGAGAGGCTATTTCACAGAGCTGTCCATTCTTTTGACCAGAACGAAGCGATGATAGCGAAGGATCTGTTTGGAATCACAATTAGGTGCTTTGTTATTGGCGGGCAGTTTTCCTTGAAAAAAAAATGTCTCCTCTGGAATCTTTCCATGCTTTGTTTAGAGGAAGTCTGCAGCAGTGGTCCTACCAGAGAGTAATGAGAAGCTGTTCATAATAATTAAAGGGCCAGTTCGCCGATTTTCATCCACAGTCCAATCATGCTGTTATGGGGAGCTAATGCAGTCGTGGTAGGAAAAGAAATGCTATTTCGCTCTGTGCCTTTGGAGGATGCTATCCGCTTCTCCGATGGGCCCTGGAAAACCTCCGCCAACCTTCCTCACTATAGGACGCCCACCTCCGATGTTATAAATCGTAAGGTTTGAAATGTAGACGCCAGACCCGAAGACTTTTTAGACGATCCACCGGTATATTCTGGTCGTATTTCAGATTCTGTACCGCTCTGAGCCGTTGCCTGCAGCGACACTTAAGTATTTCACTCCAGCGTCTCTCGCTGGGCCGTTCCCTTTCAGAGGGAGGGGCGCAATGCATGCTGGGTGTTGTAGGAATGTAGAATGGGCGAAACAACGACCTGGTTTTTTTCAATTTCATTTATTGGGATTTTTACAAAAAGTGGTAGAAAAAAAATTACAGATTAAAGGTTGGAATCAGTCATCAACAATGTAAAAGATCATAATTTACAAAAAGGAAACATAATACCCGCATAAAATAAACAAATAAAATAATGATAATTATAATAATAACAATAGAAAATTGTAAAAAAGAAGAAGAAGAAGAAAAAAGACATGTAGGAGATGTCGCATGAGACGCGTGTCATTCCGGGGAAGTTTAATATGATGATTCTGAAATTCAGCAGCTGAGTTCTTCTTTAATGTGATTCAAAGGAATTCCATAGTTTATAAAAGGTCTTTGTGGAGCCTCTCAGGAAGTACTTTAGTTTAAAAAAATAGAGTATATCAAGTATCCAATGTGCAAAGGTGGGTGGGTGAGCATCCTTCCATCTGAGTAATATTAAACGCCTAGCAATCAAGGTGATAAATGCGACCCAGTCGGCTTCAGCCTTTTAGACCACAAGCTGTTTGTACGACTTTCTCCTCAGCTGTGGCGCCAACTTCAAATATTATTGCTTCTATGGATTACAGAGAACACCAGCTTTGACTGACAGCAGCTTTTTCCAGTGGCGAACTGCTCCTTTAAATTTGTTGACCAAAGATCCTAACAGATGCAGAAATATAATGACATAGCACATGAAATCGTCCCTCTGTTACCATCTTGACGGTCTAATTACATGCTTATAGGGCTGACGGAGAGGCACAGATTCAGCATGACGCAGACGCTCTGCTCTTGTATGAGGACTGTACACTTTCTTCTCTTCTCCTGCCTTGCTTCCTCTGAGCCTCCAGTACAAAGGCAGAAATAGAACAGTGCGGGTTTGTAGAATTCGAGAGCGGCCGTGGTTACAGTCACGTGACGACGGCGGTTTCGCGTTGAGCTCATCTGTCTTAATTGACAAAAAGTGGACACTCTCTCGCTGGTTGTATCGGGGCGGAGAGAGGGAACTGTCAGAAAACAAATAGGCATGTTCGCTAAACACCCCGCTGCTAAGATGTCTTCTGGGAGTAGCTTGTGTTGTACAGTGCGCCTCTCCTGCCAGCGAAAGCAGAAAACAAGTGGAGAGACTGCAATTGCCAAAGGACAACAAACACACACACAGACGAGGCGAGGAGCGAAGAGGCCTGTGTGCTTTTATTGTTCTGTTTTCTTGTGCTGATAAGTGCTGAGAACAAAAGGAGGCTGGAAAGAGAAGGAAGGGGTTAAACTCTCAGTGCAAATGTTTGCCATTACACGGCGTCGTGTAAAAGACGTCGTCCAGGAGACGAGACGTTACCTTTACACAAAGACCTCGAAACCACGTCACGTCGGGGGCTTTTGTTTGTGTGACAAGAATCAGCTGCTCACTATTTTTCTTTCTGTATCAATTTATTAGATATTTGGCTTTTGTCCGTGGGAATCATTCGTGTTTTTCAAAGGTTTCAACGACGCCATTCACACTCCCGCCACAGCCGCCGCCAAGGTAACTTCCAGAGAAGTGCCTGTGAAGAGATTTTCTTCTTAAATCTGCCTCTTCTTCGTTGAGTCCCTGCCAAGAATCTAAAGAGGCGCACGCGTGTGTGTGTGTGTGTGTGTGTGCGCTCTTTTTTTTAAAAACCTGACCTGAAATCTCCCTCACCCAGTGGATTAGATTTAGGGAAGTATCTGAAGAACAAATTACATTAAATCTCCTCAAATCTATAAAAGAAGGACTCTCTTAAACATGTAATGGCTCCCTCATATCTGCCAATAGAATAAAAAGGGACGTAGCTAAAAAGTGAGAGCTATATAAAATCTTCTCTATCTTTATAGGCATGTCTGTGAAGTTGGTGGAGTGGGGGGGTTGGTTGAAATGTGCGACATGCTAGCTTTGGCTCTTGCAGAACCATTAGTGTCAGGGGAGAAGCCAGGGAACAGACTCGGAGGGGGCCGGCGACAAAGGGAGCTAAATCTATTTTTTTCCCGACTTCCTTTGATTGTCATAGCTCACACTTTAATTCCTCCCGGATATGGATGAGCCATGGTTTTTAGGGATTAAGATTCATGTATTGTTAAATCGCTCGAGTTATCTCAGCAGGAGGGGAGGGGGTGAACGAGAGAGAGAGAGAGTGAGAGAGAGCGTGATTTCGCTTTACAGCGTCCGATTTGTGGGTTTAGAGGTTTGTGGCGCTTCGTTTTGGGATTACTACCAGGTCAATATGTAAGTGTTAGAAAATAAAAGCCCTTCCCTTTTCGCTTTATTAGACTCAAAGGGATCCAAGACTGCTCAATTAGCCGGAGCAGGGAACAGGCCTCTTTTATTTCTGACACATTCCTTGGCCTCCACCTCTGGAGAATATCTCTCATCTATCTGCTCGCTCCCTGTGGGTGTGTGCCTGAAGCTGCAGCCCAGGAATGGAAGCCCCCTCTGTGGGCCGCAGACTCTTCCAAATTCCCTTCTTCCATCAGCAGATCCGCTGGGTCTCCCTGTCCCTAATTGATTTCAGCCCCCCCCTTCGCTCCTCTTTCCCCCTCTCCTTCCATACATCCTCCTGCTGCCTGCAAACATCTCCCAACTTCGCGCCACTCAAGCACCCCCCTGCTCTCCCCCCCTCTGTTGAATTAAAGAAAGAGTAAAAGCAGCCTCGCGTGTTTCTGCTGCAAACTTGCCCTAAATTCAACACGGGGAACATTTCGAGTTTGCAGTCCTCTGATCTACTAACGAAAATGCTGACAGGTGTCAGAATGAGGAAGGCAACAGGAACAGGGCCGTGCTGCTGACAACACGAGAGAGAGAGAGAGAGAGAGAGGGAGGCTGCGTGTGAGGGAGACGGAGATGGAGAGATGAGCTGAGAGTCTAGTAAGCAGTCTGAGCGAGGGGGAATAAAAGAGAGGAAAAGAGGAACAATCTCTCTGACAGGTAGGATTGTGTTTTCTGTGTGTGTGTGTGTGTGTGAACGTGCCAAAGGGTTTGACTGATTCTCAAACAACATTTGATTGAATTAAGCACCAAAACTCTTCTCCGATGCTGGAGACAACATGTGTTGCTCTTATGATGTCTCCTGATTAGATTAACACACAAACTCCATACTGGGACCATCCATTTTGATTTGGATTTGTCTAATCTAATGTGTAACCCGTGGTGGAGGTAAAATGGCTGACAGTGACAAAGAGCTCGGTGCAATACGAGCAATAAGGAAGACAGAGTGCACACACACGTGCACGCATACACACACACACACACTGCAGGCTCAAACACACCAGAGGATGCTCGCGAGCAGGTGTGATGAAGTCTGTAATGAACAACCAGGATGCAGATTCTGCCTCTGAGATGTGGAGACTTGAGGAGGTAAAAAAAAAAGAAGGAAATAAAATGTCGTTTCAAGCTGTGTCCATCTGCGCTCGCCTCTTTTATCGTCTCCGAGTGAAACAGTGCGACGCAGCGAGAGCTCTGCCTCTGTCTCATTGAAATTAAACCTAATGTAATAAAACAAATATTGATTCTGCACCTTGTAAAACGGACGAGTGACCGCGATTGCTTAAAGGGAAGATGTGCTCCCTCCCTCTATCTGCTTCTGCACAAACTCCACCGCTCTGTTCTAAATTTGAAGAATCTTCCCCTGGCCTCTCGGTACTGTTTGTTTGCAGTTCTCGCGTAAGTCAACAGATCTTTTTTTAAAAATCATCCGCGCGCCCGTCTCTTTTTAGTTCTTTAGTTAATCCCAGGAGGGAATAAGTTAAGAGATGTGAAGAAAGACTTAAACAAACTTGACATGTTTTGATTCCCCGCTAAGTTTTTACAAGCATCGCCTCTAGCTGCTCTTCCTCCGCCAGCACAGACGCAAACAAAACTGCAACCAGAAGGTTTCTGTTCTCCAGCCCGGGCTGGAAAACATATAGTAATGTTATAATCGTATAATGGAACCCTCGTTCTGCCACAGCTCTCCTAAATATACCCAGTGTATTTAATCAGCTCAAGAGGGGACTGCTTATCTCTCTGCACTTGTCATGGATAGCGTATTGAACATATCAGAGAGAGAAATGGGAATAGTTCATTATTTTCTAGGGCTCACAATGAGCCTGATGTATCTCATTGCAGGCCCTCCACTGACAGCTCATTTTCTAGACAATCCTGGCATTCAGTTCACAACGCGGCAGGGCAAGAGAGAGAGACACAGAGAGACAGAGAGAGAGAGAGTGAGGAAACACAGAGACAGAGAGAAAATAGGGCTCCGGATCTCCATTGCTTATTCATGGCGCTGTGGCATGCTAGGTGTGTTAATAATCTCCGCAGAAACCAAGTGAATCACAGTTGTTTGTTGAACACCTAGCCAAGCTGGGCCCCAATCGACAGCAGATGGGAAAACAGGGGGATCAGGATGATCCCAGACAGAGGGAGGGAGATTAAGAACAGGTAATGTGCTGGAGTTGATGGGGGCCGAGTGTGTATTAAAGAGAGAGGAGAGTACCTGCATTTTAAATCTGCCTGAGAGTGTGTGTACATAGTGTGTGGAGTGTGTGTGGCTGCAGGTTAATCAGAAAAAAGGAGGCGGAGAGTGAGGGAGGAAGAGACGGCAGAGGAGAGGAGAGAGGAGAGGGATAACGATGGGCTGGGAGGGAAATGGAGTGAAATCCGAGCAGCAGAGCTTCAGCATTGTCTCCGGTCTGCTCGCCTTCTGTGGCTCCCATTGATTCCAGCTCTGGTCCGGGGGAAAAGAGGCAGCGGCCATTTTTCCTAACCGCACCATTGTGTTTTTAATTCTTTGAGGTCAAGGCGTGGGCACAACCCTGCCGCCACTGCAAAACAAAGCAAACGGTAATAAGAGCTCGGCGTAAAGCAGAGGCCTGTAGAGGAGTGCAGCTCCATCTGTACTTAAATCACACTCATCTTAAGGACACGAGTTACTTCTGATAATTACTCAGTAATCTTATAAAGATAGTTTTACTCATTAAGTGTTTTAATTGTCCCTCTGTCCCTACATCCCCGCACACCAGCGTTCAGCAGTGAGGTGTATCTTTATTAACACGAGCTCTTGCACCACAGGGTTGATGTGGGCTTTCTGCCATGGATTCTTATCTGAACTTGATTTACATTCGACAGTGATAATCTTATCTTCATTGTAATGAGAGGTTAACAAAGCCTCCTCTGCCAGTGTGTTCCTTATTTACATCCATCCCACCTATAAACAGTGCAGAGGCCGTACCACTATTGTGACAGTGACATCGACAGTGAAGCCGAGGCAAATTATTTTTCCATCAGAGGAGTCTGCAGAGGGAGGTGGCCCGGGTCGACACGACGAGTCGTGACATAGAGCACACTTTGTTTCCTGGTTTCTGTCGACAGTCAACATTGGTGTATTATTTTTTTTAAGATTATTTTTTCGGGCTTTTTGCCTTTTATTGATGGACAGCTGAAGATAGACAGAAAATGTTAGGAGGAGAGAGAGTTGGGGACGATCTGCGATCAGTGCGACGAGGACTGTACGCCTCTGTACGTGGGGCGCCTGCTCTACCGACCGAGCTAAACCAGCAAGACCAGCTCCAGTCATGTTTAAAGACATATAAATTGCTTGCTTCCAAGGCATCTCCTCCTTCTCCCTCATTGAAAATTCCCCAATCTGCATAGGCCCCGCCCGCTATGCACAATTACAACGGCCGCCTCCATCTCGAAAACAAAACACGTCTTTGCCAACGTTTAGCGGCAACTTGTTGAAACTTAGCTAGCTTGAAATTTGGTAACTAGTGGTAGTAACTTGGTGAGTTGGCAAAAATGACAGTTACAGCTGGCTTGCGCATCGCCCAAGTGGTTGGCAACATAATGATATGCATAGCGTCACCCCGTCCATTAACGGGATTGGCTCCTTAGGTTTGTGACGTCTCAAACCTGCCAATCTGAAAACGTGTTGTTCAGCCTGTCCTTGGTACACTGCAGTTTAAAAGCAGACAGGCCCAGCCATGGAGATGACTGCTGATATTGTCCCTGATATGTCTTGTAGCACATGAGAAACACCACATGGAGACGTTTACAAGGTTAAACACTTGATATTCACTGGAGGGGGGCTTTAAAGTCCTTGGACTCTCACTACCTAGTTGCCGTTTTATTTGGGTGACTCAGTTTAACAATGGCTTTTAACATTACGGTCCTACTGGGAAAAGCAATCTGATGATGCTAACATTTTATCTCATATCGCTTGGACTGGACATGAAACCAACAGGGGATTGTGTCCGAAGCTGATTGGCCATTGTTGTCTGTTAATTATGCAATTTGTGTGCTTAACAGTTAAATCTGCCTCCCTCTACCCCAAGGACAAAAAGTCCACCTCCAGACCTGATCCTGATCCTCATCTTGGCCTCCCCTCAAGACTCCCCTACCCCACCTTTACCACAGCCTTGTTGCTGAAATGCTCTGACTATAGCCCGCTCGCATGTGGAGTAAACACCCTGATGAGGACATACTATACACATAGACTAACTCAAAGGAGCCTCAGTGTGTGGCTTGGAAGTGGGGAACCGAGTGACTGCCAAAGCCGGGCTTGTATTACAGGGATCCCAGGATATCAGACACCAGGCGGCCTGTGCTCCCTCCAGGCAGGGCCGAGCCTGGCAGCTGGCCCGCAGCCCAGATAGCTATAATCAGCTCCATTACCTGTAGCACTGACTCCCATTTATGAGCCCTCATAGTGGAACCACGGCTACACTGCGGGGCTTATAGATGCTGTGAATTTAAAGTACAAGTAGCATGCGGTCGCACATGCTATAGCTACACCTGCTGCAGAAACGTACATTGCACGTTTAAGATGACATGCTACACGTGTGTGCGGCGAACAGGGAGAGATTTTCCGTGCATTATGTGTCTTGGCATGAGGCATTTGTTTTATCTTCTCCCTGGGTGAAAGGGAAAGATTAGGAATATACTCTGCTCTGTTTAAGGGGAAAATCAGCTGTCTTCTGACAAGTACATTGTAGCCCGCAGTTTTCTGTCCAGAATACAAAGAGACATTTATCACTGCAGCTGGGGTGAGGGAGGAAGCTGGAGAGAAAGAGAGAGAGAGAGAGGGAAGGAGGGGGGTCTCCTGTGCTGCAGCAATGTGCATTTCTTTTTTTAACCCCTATTACTTCCCCTTTCTGTGTGGAAAAACATCCCAATCTTTCATGCATTTCCTACGTTCTATTTTTCTTTCAATTTAATGCCTTTGTCGTCGCCTTCCTGCTTTTTATCGCGCCTCTCATCACCTTGTTTCTCCTGACAACATTATCACTCACCCGGAATATGTAGCAGGAATATGTAAAGTTATATCGCCCTCCTCAGTTGCACCAACAAAAGGTTACTACCTCAGGCATGGTGCTGTAATATTCCCCTACTCTGCTCTCCTCATGTATATTCAGTGAGAATAATTTATTCTGTAGCATTTTATAGTTGTGAAATGCAGCCTTTTCCCGCACACAGAGCCTGTGTATATACTGTAAAACACGGCACGACAGGATGTACTCTTTGGATTTGTGCTCGGCAGAAGTGTAGCAGAGGTTAAAGTGGAGTCATCCAAATCACCCCGATCGTTACTATCTTTCATTCAGCAATTAGTGTCAGTGCTCCCCCGCTGCCCTCTGCGTGACCTTGCAGGGATGATCTCACTGTATTGTAATTCAACAATTTTTTAGTAGGTCTCAATAGTGGGAGGTTTTGATGTAGCTGCTCGTGACCCGGATTATAAACTACTGATGATGGAGTGAAGGCACGGGGAGAGAGAGGGGAGGGGCCTGCTGAGGTGTGCGGACCTGGGGAGCCGCCCCCCGACCTTTTCTCAGTCCATGAAAGATCTTTCAACACGTCTTCATATTGGAGAGTCTTTGTGCTCTGTCTTCTATTCAATGAATTATCATGCACACGTTCCACAACTTATAACTGTGTAATTTAGGGTCTTATATGTAAAATAATAAGCTTCTAAAAAGTAAGTCTAAATTGGAAATATTCTTAGTTAAGTGTCTGTAAACTTTGCTGATATCGGTTTGAGCGATCGATGCCACGATCCAAGCTATGCAGCAGCCGTGTGGCTATTTACACCCCGCATTAGCATCGTCCATGCCGTCTGCGGGCGTCTGTTATCACCTGCCTATCACCGGCTGTTGTTTTAGCTCGTTGATGAGCATGGAGGGAGTTTAAAGCACGCCTAAGATTAATAAAGCACGCTACGCTAATGCTACAATCCTATCATTTAGCGCTTTGCTAAATGGACTGCATTTATGTAGCGCTATTTTAGTCTTCTGATCACTCACATATTTCACACACACATTCATACCCTGATGGCAAAGGCTACTATGCCAAGCACATGGTAAATGGACTGTACTTATATAGCGCTTTTCTAGTCTTGCAATCACTCAAAGCTGCTTTTACACTACATGTCACATTCCCCATTCGCACACACATTCACACACTGATGGCAAAGGCCTAAGTGCCAATCTCCAATCAGATCTATGCCCGTTCATACCTGGGAGCAGTTTGGGGTTCACTGTCTTGCCCCAGGACACTCTGACGTGTGACTGTAGCAGCCGGGGATCGAACCGCCAACCTTCTGATTGTGAGGCGACCGACTCTGAGCCACAGCCGCCCCGATCTCCAATCAGGAACTAGCTACATTCACCAATTTTGAGTGACGATTCAACAGAACAAATAGCGGCTAACGTTGCATGTGTATGCTAACTGCTAACTATGACAGCATTTAGTAGCTCATCATCCAGTGAACTGTTGAAACGAGTATTTTCCTTCAGCAGGGCTTCTACTTCTCCTCCTCTCATTCTGACTCAGACGACTCAAACATACTGTTAATGCTGCACTGTGCTGTGCACCATTGCTTTGTGTGTAACCAGGCAGCTGTCAATCAAAACCTGGTCTGCCGTACCCACACAGTCTTAACAGACAAAAAAAATTGCAGAGGCTTTAAAGGAAACATGAATGGCTACTGAGCAGTTTTAATCTCAGCTGAATTAAGATCCCAAACCACGCATGGAGTTCACTAGCCGGTGTGAACGCCTGTGTGACGCACTCGCAGCTGTGCGTCTCATGTTCATGTGTGAGAAAGGTCAAGAGCCGAACAGGAAGCCGCGTGGTGTTGCTGCATTGTGGCGTCGCTGGCGGTGCTGGATAATCACATTAGAGTAACTTCATCAACATTAGAAACATAATTCACCAGAGCTTTGCTTTTTGTGTTGTGCTGCTGACAACGCTTCCTTTAGGCTACGACACATATTTGTGGGCATTAGGGTAATTATCATATCACATTAGTATATTATGTAAAATCAGGTCAGTAAGAAGCATGGAAGTCCTACAGTAAGTGTTGCATTAGTCTGATTTAGCATGCAAAAACTGTGCTTTTGCAGCATTTAGGGAGGCTTTACTGTTGTTCCTTTTATGTGCGATTGACTGGAGGACAAGATTCACTCAATGGGCGCGCATGTCGGCAGCCGAATGTGACTTTTCAAACCCCGCTGTCCCCCACCTCTTTAAAGGGGAGGATAAAAGGTAATGGGAGAGGTTGGCTGTTAAGTTTAATGGCAGACAGGAAAGTCTCAGAATGGCTCTTTTTAATGATGTGCCTGTTCTCATGCAGTCCTCGTTAAAGACGAAGCCAGGATGCATGCAGAGGACGGAGATAGGGGGGGGAGAGTGCGGCCAGTCGCTGCAATACCCCCCCCCCCAACACACACACACACACAACATCTCTAAGACCCACAGCGGGGGTCTTGGGGCTCCTTTGTGTGCTCTCCGGCACATCGTAGCAATCCTGCGCTCCTTCTGCATTCAGCTCACATTAGCATCAGAAAATAAATAAAGCAAGCAATCAGGCCGTGACCTCTTATATCCACACTGCTGCCGGCCCCCCCCCTCCCTCCCTCCTTCCTCCTCCTCCACCACCTCCTCCTCCTCCTCCTCTGCAGTCTACATAGGTTTAACCAGCTTGGATTTGCAACTGAATGTCAAGCACTGTGTTTGGCTTAACCACAGGGCAGGTTGTTCCTCCAGAGAAAAGGGAACCGGAGGATGGAGAGGAGCGAGGGAATTGGATCTTTGACACCTGTCACTTCCACTCTGCTGCACCTTGCTCCCCTCGCCACACATAAGGACTTTTCATGTCACAGCTCAGCATGTTATCATGAGTGGGCACGGGGCCTGAGAAATCCAATTACTACCACTGTGTCAGACCCCTGCCATCATCCTTATGTATGCTATACTCATGTTCCTCAAATCAGGAGAGATGTGCCTATTAGTTCTTCTCTTTTCTTCAGACCCAGTCTCCCACCTCCATTTCAATCTGTGTGTCTTAGATAGCTGCAGCTTCCTCGCCGCTGACAATCCTCTATATAGTGTAGCACTCGCTAGTGGGTGGCTAATGCTACGGACATTGCTTCTGACTGCCTGATATTAAGTGGTATCATGGTGCAGACCTCACTGTGGTGAATAATGGAGAAGCTAGGAGAGAAGCAGCGTGACTCCCAGATGCCAAACAGAATGGCCTTTGTGACGGGGAAATGAAACGTGTAAGAAAGGCCTCCCTCCGGCTTCTCCTCTGCCCAGTAGGTGTAAATCTAATGCATCTGCACGCAGCCAGGACCTCGCTGTCTTTTACTTATCATCTTTTATTTGCTCCTCGTCCCTGAGTGACACTGTCAGCTCCGCTCAGTGTGAAGAAGGCGGGCTCTATTTTATCAAACCACAATCGACCCCCGCGGATGTGGCCATACTGTATGTGTTCCCCGCACGCTGAGCTAAACCTGCCCATCACTCTGCATACCACCACACTCACCACGCTACACTGTCCTACTTCCAGAGGTTGTTAAAACTGTCGGGAAAGGAGACAAGTCTTTTTTTTTTTTTTTTAAGAGGAAGAAAAAAAGGGGAAGAAAATGAGAGAGAGCAGCGAGCGTGCTGGTGCTTCTGCGACAAGATAAAATGGAATATAAAACACACAGTCCTGGCTGACACAAAGTGAACATGACTGGATGAGAAGCCACATTATATTAATTATGTAAGGCCCCTTCTTTTGAGGCGAAGCTGCGGCTCACAGAGAGTGGAAGTCCTCAGATATTGGTATGCTGCCCGGTGTGCCATCTCCACTTATTCAGAGCCGGACACACTGACAGGTGCTGAAGTATTGTGTTTATTTCAGACGGATAATAGAAACAGCACTTGAGAGGAAAAAAAATCATCCAAAAAGGGGGAAACTATGAGAAATGTGTCTTTATGGCGAATGTGAGAACGTAATGGTTTCTTACGCTCAGATGTTTATGGGTTATAGATCGCACGAAACCATTAAATTCTAAATCTAATTTCCCACATTTTATTAGTTGTGTTTTTCTTTTTGGCTGTAGGGAAGAAAAATAGGATTTAAAAATAGAATTGTTGGCGTCTGCGAAGCTTCTTTAATTCGTCATGGGCCTGCTGTTTTTTTAAGGAAAAGCCCCCATGCCACAAAAAGCATTGTTTTCCATCATCGTCATCGACGTTTGCAGTTTATCTTTTCTCTCCTGCACATCAGAACTGTTTTAATTCTATAATAGTGATCTATTTCACGCCAATACATTATTTAATGGAATATTTTTTTTGGCCTTTATTGAGAGAGGGGACAGAGTGCATAGTGTTGGAAACAGGGGAGGAGAGAGTGGAGAGGGTACGCGGCAAGGGTGTCCGGCCTGAGGCCGCTGCATCAAAGGCTGAGCCTCTGTACATGGGACGCACGATTTAACCGCTGAGCTAAACCGGCGCCTCTATTTAAGGAATTTTTAATTGTTCCTCCCGGTTTTGGATTTAAATAAACTCACCTGCATTGTTTATTTCCATCACTAAGCCATGTCTTCCTCTCCTCTCCATCCCTTCTCCCCGTCTAGCTTCCCCCTACCCCCTCCACCCCAATCACACATGTAATTTAAGAGTCTGTTTCTGTGCCCCCCCTTGTTTCTCCCAGACTCCAGGGTTTAGGAGAAAATTAGCTTGCTAGATCGGTCAAGCTTAAACACAGAATTGCTGTATTTGTTCCAGTGTATTTAAAGATGTCCTCTGCCAATGCGTTTTAGAGGAAACGAGCCGAGCAGACAGAGACAGGCAGGCAAGAGGCAGGCAGACAGGCTGGCTGGCGTTGTGGAGTGGGCAGGTCTGCTGCTTGGACGCCAGTGGCCTGCTGAGCTGTGCTTTGGGGGGGTGTATTTTCCTCGTGCTGTGGGCGTGGAGCGTCGGAGCACAGGTTAATTTGAAGCCTGTCATTAGAAGGCCGATTTGGGACGCTGGGAATTGACAAGGGTGATGTTTGCTTTGTGATTATTGCTAAGTACATCACACCTTAGTGCAACACAATACTTGGAAACTGCCAGATTTTACTCAGCGGTTTGAATGTGTTTTAGATAAAGTTTGTTACTTAGATAAAGTGTTGGGGAGGTCAGAAACCCAATATAGTACCCGTAGTTTACTTACAAAGTGTTTTGGTAGTATGAAAATTTGTCACAACCAATAAAGCAGCGCCACAGCAAATCTTTTAGCAAAAAAAACCTCCTCAATCACATCAAATTACCTTTTTCTCCCATTAGCCTTTTGGGATGATTCCTCTCCGCATGATGTTTCCCCACGATATCCTATTTTAACTGGAAATATATCAAATTAAACGAGTAAAACGAGCTCGAACTGCAGTTTCTTTTGACTTTAATTGCATTTTTTTTCCCATCCTGTCTTTCATATTTTAAAATAATTATCCCTTTAAAACAGTTAAAACCAAAAAGATGAATTTACTCTGATCACTGAATTACATCCCTGATTAGTTTTACTTTGTAATGTTATATATGCGGCTCCAAAAGTATCTAATTTAGTCCCATAAAAAGTTATTAAGCTGATGTCTCGTTCCTGTGACAGCGATACGCTCGGCATCATTATCTTGTTGTAAAAGCTCAGACTTATTACAAGTTCTTCTGCAGGTTTTAAGTGTTTGCTGTGTGTTTGTAGAACCAGAACATTTAACAAATGTACAATTCAATCAAAACTTTATTAAAGACTCGAGGTCCAGATAAAAAAACGTACAATGCTTACAATAAATAAAGAGTTAATGTTTGAAATGAAAAACATAAACCTAATGACACTCTTCCCATTATCATAATGCATAAAAAACCTTATTTTCAAACTTTATTGGGATTAGATTTCTTTCTCTTTTTATGTGACCTGAACTCGGCCTGCGCGGTGGTGCAGTGGTGCAGTGGTTAGCGCTGTCACCTCACAGCTAGAAGGTTCCAATTTTGAGTCTCGGTTCGGACAAAGATGCCTTACTGTGTGGAGTTTGCAACCTGCTAAGACCCGGCTTTTTTGCTTAATGGGAAAGGCTACAAACTGAGGACCCGGGTCAAATGTCTCTGCAGTAGACCCGGGTAATTATCGCCTCGGCTCTGATCGGCATTGATGCAAACACAAAACCTGTGTCGACACGCTAATCTCTGCCCTCTTTCCAGCACGATGCTATGCTCCGTCGTTAAATTCTGCGACTCCTTGTCATCTCAGCTACAAATTTCTCCTGTATCTGTCCGAGCAGCGCTAGAACATCGTTCCAAATTTGTCGGCGCCGAGTTTGATACACAGACTGAATGAGTAATAGATACAATAAAGACCTAACCACCGTAACATCTTCACTGTTTACTAACCCTTTTTCTGGCGTGTTTGTAACGCCAGACGGTGACGCAGCAGAAAAGAGACCGACAGGAGTATACTTCACTGGCAATGGGAACAGAGACAATCGGCATTTATAAGCAGGTCCCTTCCCGGGTCTGAAAAACCTGTCAGCACGCTAAATTTAGGTGGGAAAGGGGTGCATGTGTCAGCCTTGTGATTGACAGGTGATCAGTCCAGGTATAACCCCACCTCTCACCCAATGACAGCTGGTATAGGCTCCAGCCCCCCTGTGACCCTGAACTAGATAAGGTATAAGATATCTAACAGCATCTGAAAAATCTATGTGATGCATTTTTATAAACATTAAACTCCTTCTGGCGAGGGTGATGCAAAAAGTTTTCAGATTTTTGCTCTGTAAGTTTTGTTATATTGTTGCTTCTTTCTGTCTCGGGAGCCTCTCTGTAACCTCTTTCTTTCTGTTCAGCCCAGTTAAGCATTATGCAGCCTGGCTTTTTGCCTCTCTGCCTGGGTTAAATCCCGTCCAAAGGGCCTGTCGAGAGTGTTAAACAGTCACTGGCTCATTTACCGTACACAAGCGAGCGCATAACTTCTGGTCTAAAAACCTACAGATCACACAAAATCTGACCACCATAAATTCTATATCTCCGAGCGCTGCGCATGTCGTGACAGAAGCCAAAAGTCAACAAACTGTTTCAGAGACTTTACAACCTCTCGGACGCAGAGCTGGTACGAGCGGGGCACGGCGAGGTGAGAGGATCCTCCCAGCTAAAACGGGATTTGTTGAAAGCAGCCCACTCATGTATGTCCTCCTGACAAGCAGCACCGCTGCATCGTTTCCACTACATCAGGCAGTCCATCGCCTAGTGGTCCTGCTTCTGAGCAAAACAGTGCACTGCGATGACATAGTGATTTATAAAACGGCGCAGCGATTGCTTTTTTTCCTCCCGCTGCTGTTACACAGCTGTTAAACAGATGCTGTTTGTACCAATTTAGAAGCTAGTGCATTGTTTGTCAACACCAGTTTGGAAATTCATTCTTTATACCGGGGCCGGCTGGAGACCGTGCTGGCTGGGTGGACGGGCCGGCAGCAGGGGAGGGAGCGAGGGTAAACATTGTGCAGGATTTTGCTCGGACTGTTGCCTCGCTTTAAAACAATTATTGACAAGTGTGTTTAAAGAATGTAGGAGTGGTTTAAAATTAAGCTAACATGCCATTTTACATCCGATTCTGGGAGGACAGAGGCCGACAGGCTGTCAGACACTCTCTGCAGTCCTGGATGGATTAGACAGTGAATTCACTCCTGATAAATTGGCTGCTGCTAATGCTCAGAAATAGAAACCAGGGCCACGTGAACCCCTGGCTTCACCAGCCGTACGACAGCACTAACAAGGCTGCCCAGTGAGTCTCATTTCCTCCACAATTAATATTTGACTGAGTAGAAAAATTCTCGTCAGATCGGCAGAAACGAGAGGGAGAGATTTTTGGGTGAAGGAATTATTTAATTACAACGATGTACGTGAGACGGCGGTACTGATGAGCCCGAAGAGGAGGACAGAAGGAGGAGAGGTGTAAAGGATGGGGCTTGCGCGGGGATGAATCTGGGGATGTTTGGGGGGGGTAACTTGATGTGACTGAACCAGATGCTGCGGGGAGAAGGAGAGGACTCGATGCTGTGTGGAGAATGATGGCTTGCGTGGCGCAGTAAGGGTGCCCCTCTACTGTTTGTAAAAACAAGACCATCACACTCCATCTTGCCGCTCCCGCAGGAGCCGGGCCTCCAGGCTGATTTATGGCCCGCAGACTGAATTGGCTGGCTGGGATGACAGCAGTGCTTGGACTCTCCCTGGTGAGTGGTGTAGGAGGCTGCTCGGCCAAGCCTCGGCCTCAGCTGGCCGCCGAGCTGCCCTCTGCTGAAGTTAGGGCAGACTGGATGTTAAACTCCATCCCCAGTGTTAGGATCAGGCGGGGGCCAAGCCTGTTAGCTCTCAAGCACGGTTTGGACGCCGAGCTACAAGACAGTCGTCGTCTATTCTGCCGGTGCCATGTTTTCACATTCCTCCCTCCCCTGTGATACTGCTCTCAGCTCCTGCATCACAGGCTCCATCAAGACTCTGTAGTAACAATTTAGATTTAATCAATCTTTGCCATGTGACTGCCAGGATGGAAAATTAATATGGAGAGCAATTAGAAAACAGCCATCGCGCTGTCAGAGATACGCCGAGATGAGAGCAGGAGAGTGGACAGCGTTTTTTTTTTGCTTGTTGTAGTAAATGAAATCCTTCTGTCCAACGCGGGCGTTTGGTCCGAGGCTGTCCGAGGAAAGGTCATGAGGGCGACGGCGACTTTTATTAACTTTCTGTAGATTTAATTCTTCTGGATTTTGCACGCAGCGATGAAAGGAGGCAGAAAGCAGCATGCCAGAGATGCTGTCTGCGTCCCCAACACCAGAGCTCCATGATTGTCTATCAGTATAGACAGGCTGTATTTGTTAGTGTATTGTTATAGGGTTTAATATCAGAGAGGAAATAACAGCAAATCAAAGGGAAGGCTGCGCGAGACACAAGAAGTTAAGTATATCTAAATAGCTCTAAATCATGTTCCTTTTATAACAGCTACATCTACATTAAACTGTCTGGCTGTCTGTTAAGGAGCGTCTTCTTTTATATGACAAACAGAATCAGGACATTTATTGTTTCTGCTACAACAAAAATGTCACATAGAGAAAAAAAAAAAAGGAAGTTAAAGCCAAAAGTGGCAGACAGTCTTTGCAGAATGATTTATCGTGCCACGCTGCTGTTCCATTTTTTTTTTTTAGGTTCATCTCGCTGTAAAACCAAACTGACTGAATTGTGTCACACTGCTAGTCCCCATCGCCTCGTGGCTCCAGTTAAACTAAGAAACACACGCTGAGGTTTTTGTCACCTGGACGTGGCGTCCGCATCGCCCCGTCTTGTATCCGGGCCCTCTCCAATCTGCCCTCCTGTTTCATGCTGCCGCTTACACTCATTTTGCAGGATTACATCATTGTTTTCAACCTCCGGGCTGTGTGCGCTACTTTTGGAGGGAAAAGCGCCTTTGTTTTCCAAGCCAGGCTCCGCGTGTTAGCCAAACAGGGCACAAAATAGCTGGCGATGGCTCAGGGAGCTTTTCGGGGAGTTGCCTCTTTTTTTTTTCAGTGAACGCATCCCTTCCCTTTTGTGTCGGGGGATTTTAGCCTTTTGCTGATTCCTCTTTTTTTGCTACATTAGCAACAAACAAATAGCACCTCCAGCTGTATGACATGAAGGCATCATTATATGGCGCGCGCAAGGGGGGGGGGGGATTGAGAAATGAGCTTGTCGGATTGTGGAATCCCCCGTGCTGAAGCGGAGGATCTGTCTGCTGTAAGTTGAAGTTAAGACGCGTTTATCTGATTGAGGCGCAGAGATGGGAGAGAATCGGCTGCAGACGCAGGATGAGATTGTAGGAGGTGTGTTGGGTTTTCTTCCTGTGCTGGTGCAAAGTGATGCTATTCCAGGTAGCTGCAAACAGAAAAACATGGCCGACATTAACAGGAGAGTTTAGCTCCTGCATTTGAAGTGGCAATATTAAGCCATGTGCATCAGTACATACATATTTAGAGAGCTGCCATGTGCCTCTGCCTGTCTTTAGCCCTGCAGCATTACAGTGGAGTCTGATTTGATCGCAGTGCTGTGCTACTTGATGCATGTGTTTTTTGCCTCCGCTACCATTAGACTGTTTATATTTTAAAAACACAAGCAGCTTCCCCCTCCCAGTACGAGCTCCCTCAGTGATTAATAGGTATTTAATGGAGGAGAGGAAATGATCCCAGTGACATCCTGCTCCGTGCCGAACCTTAAAGTCTGTTCCTGGAACTGATTGGCGGGCTTATTCTCCTGATGACTTTGAATACACATTCACAGCAGGAGATGCCTTCACTGTCTTTGTGTTCCGTACTTATAAAAGCCATTAATTCATCTTCCACCATTAGACTTTCTGCAATAGGAGGAGATTGTGTTTTGTAAGAGGTCGATGGCCTGTCACTTTTTTTTTTTCAATCTGGTCTTTTTCCATTTTTTTGTGTCTTTTTAAAGCAACATCTGCGTTTTATGAAGCTCAGCGCAGAGGCAGGATGTGTGAGCGTTAATGGCACTTGGCTTTCATAACAATGTCATTTACAACCCAGTTGCTCTCCCATAGACCCCTAAAGGAAAGGAGGGAAAGTGGTATTCACTGCATATGCATGCGCCGCTAAGTAGAGAGCATACAACTTGTGTATATTTCTTTGTGCCTCGAGGCTTTTCGTGCTTTAGAAAGCGCTGCGGGCTATAGAAAAAAAGCCAAAGTGTTTAGAGGAAATTGCATTCATTAGCGAAATGCTTGTAAATCTTTAATCAGTGGGAGAAAAAAAAAGATCGACTTCGTCAAACATGTCAAACAAGATTCGGGGAGAAATTTCGGATTTAGAGCTGAGGGCTAAAACACTTCTAAACACATTTTATATAGTTTATCCAATGCAAACATGTACAACATGTAATCTAATTTTCATTACTGCTTTAAGTGAAGCGCTGACGGCCTAAAGCTTTAGTTGTTGTTCTCAAGTTATCAAGGAAAAGGCATGAAAAAAGGAGGCTCAAAGTACAGTTAATAACAAAGCAGCCACATAGGATTATAAAAAGAACACGGGATTTATAAAGGCTTTAAAAATACTGCTGCACCGGACAATGTAATCTAGTGTGTGGGCATGTTTTTCTATATTATTCGGCGCCCTCCATTATGCTGCTGCTACCTGGCTGCAGACTTTCTGTTGTGATTACATTATTACATTCTGATTGGATCCCTTCTCCTTAAACAAAACCTGCAGCTTTGTGCCTTTTGTCTCCTTGATTGCCGCCTGTGCAGACTCGACGACCAATCAGCATTCATGCAAATCTACACACATACGGGAGCGGAGAATATATTCAATCTGCTCATTTTCGGCCTCATAAAATGCTCTTAACTGCGCGGAGATTGTATAAAACTGCCTATTTATGCTGCAAAATGAATAATAGTATGTAATGATGTTTCATAAAGTTAATATTTCCCACAGTAAAAGGAGCCATTTACATACGAGATTCTTATTAAAACGCCGGCCCTTGTAAGAAAGACGATGTCTCAATCTGCGTTTAAAGGAGAGAATGGCATGTCTGTGTGTGCGTGCGTGTGTGCATTTACACACAAGCAGCATCAAAGGGAGCTAATTCCCTGCCGCCTGTGACTCACTGTGAGGCATTCATGTGCACACTGGTCAGTCATGTGTCTGCATTTTTGTAGCTGGTGTTCATGCTTTCAGCCTCCGAGCGCGATGATTCCACCACAACTCCACTTCCTGTAGTGGCTTCAAACGGCAAACGATACCCTTTACTCATTCATCCAGTCATTTAGTCGCCATGTTATCTGTCACTCTCATCAGATTATACTTTATGAGGGACAGCTCTGGCGTATCTGCCCCCGAAAAGCCCGTCTCCGATCTTTAAATATCGATCCCCAGGGCCTTAGCGGAGGTGCCTCTCATGAGCGCAGGAAAGAAGGGGAGAAAAACAGATCATTAGTGATTTTAATTAGGTGATCTGTCAAGCTGCGATTGCCAGATGTAAGCGTATGCATTTGGGTCGATGGCAATCCCTCTCACAATCCCCTGCTTGTCACCTTGGGCCTCTGGAACGCAGGATGGCTCTTGCTTGGAGTGAAACGAGCAGTAGGGGAGCGCAGAAATGTGTCATCAGCGGCAGGTTCCTTCTCAGGAAGGGAGCAGGTGGAAAACACAACCGCGCGGCGACATAGGAGACAGAGATTTCTGCGTTGTTATGTCTATTTCTAGAAAGTGTCTTTAAAAGACGTCGAGCTCTTTAAGAGATTCGAGTGTTTTTATGTGGATTAAAACAAAAAATTGCAGCATTTCAGTTTGAGTATAAAAGAGCATGACACTTTTTTTGTTGTTACAAGATGCAAAAACTGTCTTGAAAGTCCTTCCCCCTCCGACACAACGGAGTATAAAAGAGTACAGTTATACAGACTCAGGCGAATCTTTCTTTCACTCCAGCGTTAAACATCATTACATATTTATAACTCGGCGCCAGATGACAGAGACAGAGAGGGAGCGAGGGATGAACCAGGCAACAACACCGCAACTCGTCTGCTGTCTCTCCGTGTGAGCTATCTGATTGCACTGTTTAAACCTGCCTTTCATCTGCTGTTGCTACAGAAAACCCGATTATGCAAGAGCTGCAAATGGACTTTTGATTTCACAATACCTAATTTAATTGGCATATTAGAGGCGCCCCAAACGTCCAGCTTTGGACATCAGTGAGCGGCTGTGTTGAGATGATGCACTTATGCAAAGTATATAATTAAGATTAAAATTAAAATGTGTTTAAGAGTTGAAAATGAAGCTGCTTTTATAATCAAATCTAACAATCACGTGTCCTCTTTGTCCTCCGCAGATCCCAGCGAAGGCTTCCACTGCCAGGACGAGTGTCGCATCCTCGGCCACTCCGACCGCTGTTGGATGCCTCGCGTCCCCATCCCGGCCCGCGCCAAGTCGCCCGAGCACGCCCGCAACGTCATCGCTTTGTCCATCGAGGCCACCACGGTGGACGTGCCGCACTACGAGGACGGCACAACCAAGAGGACTTTTGCCACCTTCGGCAAGGATGGGCCCGAGGACGTGGAGCGGGGCGAGTTAAAGGGAAAGCGGACTCAGGAGTCGCAGGTGTGTAGCCCAAAGGCCAATGGAGGGGCTGTCCGCGAAGCTGGCAACGGGCGCGAGGCAGCCAGCCCCATCACCTCCCCTGTGCACCTGAAGAGCCCCGTGTCCAAGCCGTCGTCTGCCTACAACACGCTGAAATGCCGCGACGCAGAGCGAATCGCCAACCACAGCCTGCTGCGGCAGCCGGAGGGGAAGGACAGTGAGCCGGCCGTCAGGGAGATCAACACGCTTCTCCATGATGGCCGAGACAAGGAGTCCCCCAGCAGCAAGCGCCTGAAGGACATTGTGCTTTAGCGAGCTTCTCTCTGACACGCACCAACATGCATACACACAAACAGTGTAAACTCACATATATGTACCCCGCAATAGCTGTGTGTACACAGAAGAAAGTCAGGCTGACACACCCATTTGCAGTATACAATATTCAAGCAGCAGCCGGGGCTGAGGATGAGGAACTGTAGTATGCTGCAGCTAGTTGTGTGCTCAAGCCGAGGTAGTGGATGTGGCTTTGTCGTAGTCGCAGTACTTTTTCCTTGTTTGCTTTCGTTCCGTTTTCTTTCTATCGGTCTGCAATGAGTGGGGAGGCAGGTTACTGTCGACTGCATGGACACGGCCGGCGGAGCTCTCCAGCCTTCTCCAGCGCCAAAGCAGGACACTACGTGTTTGGACACCCGAGGTGCCAATTCTTAAGTACAGTTATGCCTTTTGAACTACTTTTGTATCACAAACTGATATTTGCCTTCTTTGGTTTTTGCAGTTTGTTCTAGCTGCCAAAATCGCTCTTTGTTCCTTTGTATAGTGAGCTTCATCAATGTAATAAACGACAGCAGACACACACAGGACTCATCTAAAAATATCCTCCATTTTACTCCTTCAACAGTTTTCAGTGCATTCGGGAGAAAGCAGAGGGAGGCCTCGCAGTCTCATTTTGCCCTTTTCCTCGGCTAATAAGAGAAACTTTGTCTGCGTATCCCTGAGGACATCCTAGTGTCATCAGACTGTGAGGTCTTTACAGTATTTATATTTTATCAAGGATGGAGCTAAATGAACTCTCGCTATCTGCCCAGCCGCTGCGAACACTGGAAGTGGGACAGACACATCCTTGTGTTCAGAAAAAAAAAAGACTCTTACTGCTTTTGAAATCTCCTGTGCCCAACCTTGATTGTAGCCAGTGGAGCACAAGTTAGAACTCTGTGCTCTGGTCTTGTACTTTTTTTGACTTTTGACTATGGGGCTAGGATAGAAGGGATCGTCACTCATGTCTTGCTATGTGAAACTCTCCATAGGGTTTACTATTATCATTTTTAATAACCCGTTGTTATGTGACAATCCCTTTAATGTTTTGTTTCAAGAGAAAAAAACAAATAAACATTGGTGTTCAACTGAAGCTACAGTAGCGTTTGTTACACAAACACAAAAATACAAAAAAACATATATGCCAAAATATATTTTATAAATAATTTAAAAATGTATAATGAGAATATTTAATGCTGTGTAGTTATTTTATGAGTAAGTTATACTTGAAATTAACTTGCTTTTGTTTATTTGTCTTTTGCTTTTATATTGAACCTGATTTGTTTTTTTATTTTGAAAAATGGATTATAATTTTTTTTTTAAACGTGTGACCCCCCTGGCAACTGTTGCAGTCTACCTTGTTGTAAAGAGTTTCTTATTGGTCAGTTCTTGTGCCATCAAGTTTCTGTGTGGGCTACTAAAAAATGTGAAAAAAGACAAAAAAAAAAAAATCAACAAGAAAAAAAAAGCGATATCAGCACCAACATTAGTGTGTCAGTTCAACGAGCTTAGAGTGAGATAGCAAAAGATACCAAAAAAAGATGCAAACAGAACCTTAAAGATTGCAGGATGTTGCTGAATCTTAGTATCTAAGGAGGAGAACAAAAGGCTCCCAGTGTTCTTCAAACTGGTGACGGGGTTCCACCTATTTTAATAAGTCGGCTTCCTATCGGGCCCAATCACGTTAAAAACAAGACTTTTTCAGCTTCAACTGAGGGCATTTGGACGTGCAGACGTGCTTTGCTCAGCACTGCTGTCACATTGTGCCATCTGTGTTCAGTTGATCTCACAGATAAAGCGCAGAGCAGAGTGGTATAAACAGGGCTCTCCCCTCCCACAGACACCACACAGCAGACCGGGTGGAATCATGTTTGAGTGGATAACGTCTCGGAAGAACCGTGTTGCACATCAGCAATGTGGTTTTATGTTGCTTTGCAGTAAACTATGTACAATGTGGAAAAATATGAATGACAATGGACAAAATTGCATACAACAAACTAGAACTTGTAGCTGAATGTTTTGCTGGTCTCACCCATGGCTTCTGGCAACATGAAAATCGGAATAATCACTGAATGTATACAGCAGCTTATAATTAAACTATTAAATGTCCTCCGCTTTGCTTCCTTGTCTTTACTCAACACAAGACGGTTTTAATATTTGAATTCTCCCATTTTTCAGAAGAGGATAAAACGTTTTTTGGGGGGCTTATTTGTGTGAACATTAGGCCTCTGTGGGGGTGTTTTGCTTGGATTATTTTTTGGAGGGTCAGCACTGCTTGGGTAAGAGCCGTTTTTCCCCATGATGAGCTGCTGTAGCACCTCACAGCCCAGTAGGCCTACAGCCAAATAAGATTGACATAGCATTTTCCCCTCTTTGTCAACAAGCTAACATAGCGTCGGCTTGGACTGATTTATACCATCATTTTCAACACTTGTGAGGAACTACTCTACTATTAGCATTGTATTTCTTTAGGACAGTAGAAGTCAGGGAAGCTAGGCTTCTAGCTAGTTAGCTAGGCTAACTAGCTTACACTGGGAAAATGAAAGCTAGTTAGCTTAAGTTGCTAACATCGGATCCCTGTAATGAGCTGCTGTAGAACCTCACAGCCCCGTAGGCCTACAGCAAAATAAGATTGACATAGCATTTTCCCCTCTTTGTCAACAAGCTAACATAGCGTCGGCTTGGACTGTTAGCTATTTATATCATCACTTTCAACACTTGTGAGGAACTACTGTACTATTAGCATCGTATTTCTTTAGGACAGTGGAAGTCAGGGAAGCTAGGCTTCTAGCTATTTAGCTAACTTACACTGGGAAAATGAAAGCTAGTTAGCTTAAGTTGCTAATATCGGAACACATTCCCAATATTGTTAACTTTTGTTCATGTTATTTCAACACGTGCTTAGTCATTGAAAGTTCTTAATCATTGTTGTGCTCCTCCGATTGAATACAAAGCACAGGGTTAGCATGTGTTAGCTGCCTTTCTTACATGAGTACCATGTGCTTCCACATGTGTAGGCGCTTACACACGGACATTTTCATCAGGCTAGGGGACATTATATTTAACGCTTTGAAGGCCATGTACAGAAAATTTGCATTGCTGTGTTCTTTATAGAGGGAGGAGTACGCCTCCTGGAGCTCTGTAGAAAAGCATGAAAGCTAACCATTAGCATACAGACAGGTCCTGAGAGAAGGAGCCTTCATATGGGATGTTGCTTGTCTCATCACCAACTGTCTGACAGGTGTTCATTAGGACAAATCAGTGTTGAATTCAGACATATTGCACATTGTTTCTGTATTTTCATAAGGTCTAAGCTGGGTCGATAGCGACACCCAACTTGAAACCAGGACAGTTTCGGACAGACAGGGACATCTGGTCACCATATTTAGATGTGATATTGACGAATGACTGGACTGACAAGAGTCACATTAGCAGTAATCCTGTAACCTCAGCACCCTGCACTCTGACTGTACAGAGTCACTGAGTTCTCAATCAACAGATAGGACAAAGCAGCGACTAACAATGTGGCTCCCAGCTGCTGCCTGTGTGGCCCCTGGAGGTGATTTGACGAGCTTTCAAACTGCCCACCCACACAGATATTGAGTCAACCAGATTACCAGTGCAAACACCAACAGCAGGAAAACTAAACTTGGATTTCTCCTTTTTGCATTAAGCTGTCAATTTTGAACCAAATCTGTGTCCAACATAATATATTTACAATCCGTAATAAGCCGTTAAAGACCCAAGAAGTGTTCCTGAAAGCAGCATTATAACACACGGAGTGATGTCTCTTCTATTTGTCATGATAAAATGGAAATTAGTTTGAGTCGAGGCGGGCTGCAGCTCTGCATTAATATTCCATGCATTCGCTGTTGCTCTTTCCCATTATTTCCAAAGCAGACCTCAGGGAATGATCCAACAAGTGAGGTGAGCGTGCGCTCGTGTCTGTTTCTCATGCCCGTGCTCTTTTCATCTGCTCGAGTGGGTCACACGTACCATTTTTTCAGACATTTAACATCTCCGAATGTGTCTAAAAACACCACAATACAGCCGCTGATCAGGACCGTGAAGCCTGTCATCGAGCCTCACATTCGTCTGGTCGTTAATGTGCTTTCACAGCTAACCGTATGATGTCATTACAACACCAGATCCCACTTGTAATATTGATTTATTAGCCGACTTTGAGTGGAAGGGTCTAAAAGCTGTGAAGTAATTCGAAAGGCAAGACAGAGCCTGATTCTTTCTCTGCGAGTCTGCAATTATTTCTATGACATTTTCACTCAATAAAGGCCCCACTCTTCACCTCGCTCGTACACAGAGGATCTCTCTCTTGAGTTCGTTTGTATGGATTGATGAGGAGATGCCGAGGAAAGATGCAGAACAGGACGCATTCCACCACAGCAGACAGAGAAGAGGGGAAATAAGCGGGGCGGGGGGTTGGGGGGGGAGAAGACACAGCTGCCCTCCATGATAAGAAAAAAGGAGGGTTGGCTTCATTTCTATAATTAATTTGCCATTCCCTCTATACCCTCTGGTGGAGCCAACATGAAAGCTGGTCTGAAAGCGCACTTGCTAACACATCCATTAGTCTATAAGGAGGATCTTGTTTCTCCCAGCTAAGTTCTCTTCTCATGGGCAATACTACTATTCTAGCCCTGCCCCCCCCTCATACGAGTTCCTCATGCCCTTTCCGTTGTGTTTAGACCCCTGGGTCTCCACAACAAACCCGCCCGAGCTAAAGGTGCAGCCCAGCCTCCGACTGAAGGGCAAAGCATGCATTTTAAAACCCACTTTAAAGAAGGCAGACTCATTATCATTAACAGGAAAAAGTGACTCAGAAGCACAATATCGCAGTAATTCTTGTGGAAAAAAGTAAAACTTTGTCTTCCAACAGTATCCCCTTGGGTCAAAGCTTATTTGCAATGCAGGAGCCGTATTTGTAAATCCCCCAAATGGTGCTTGTCCACGCATATTTAATGACTCCTGATTCATGGTGGTCATGGAGAATATTCTCCATTACGGGCGAGATTTATATCAAAGGTTACCAGGACACACATCCTATTAACATCCTATTAATGTTTCAATTATCATTTTGCAAAATGGTGAGAGGGGGAATCAGAGAACAATTAAAGTGATTTATTCCTGACACAGACACGCAGTGAAGAAGCGCAGGAAGGAGGAGGGCCCGCGGCCTCGCATTCCTTCAATGCAGAAGACTTTGTCGTCTGTTCTTTTGAGTCGTCCTCTCCAACCAACCCCCCGATCAGCCGCGCTGATCTCTGTCGCTCCAGTGACCTCATTCTATCAGAAGGGCTCGCAGCTGCTCCTGCCTCATTATGACCAACCTCTTCTTTTCACCGACCTCTGGTGGAGGTTCACCGTGGGATTAAGTGACCGCCAACAAAATGTTTGACAAAGTGAATTGTTCTTCACTTGCAATCTTTCAACAGAAGAATCCAAAAGGGCAGCTGGACTTGGTTGAAGTTCTTGTTTCACCTCAGAACTGAAGAAGCCTTTCGGATGAGAGGTAAAACTTCAACCAAGTCCAGTTGCCTTTTGGATTAAGCTTTGAATTATCACGGCACGGACGACTGAGAACCTTCACAGTTTGAACACCACAAGTCTGCCAGAGATGATGATGAAGTAAAACAATTTTAGTGGCATTTGTGTTGGAAGGCCTTGTTTGTGTCGCTGGAAATTCCAATAGTACCGTATAAGAGTGTTTATTTCAATGGCTGCACCTTCAAATACTCTTATCTACAAGTAATGATTTTCTCTCTGGGGTTTGCTGCAGTTTGCCAATTTCATTTTACTTCAGGCATGCAAATGAGACACTGACTTTGGGCACTCACATCTCCTCTCTTATTTCATCCACTGAAAGACGGGTAAAGTGGTCATGACTCCAGAGTTGCACTGTAGTCGACATAAAAAACAAAAAAGCAAAAACTAAAGGAAACAAAAGTTTTTACTCTAATTGCAATTCTTTGTTTCTCTTCCTCAAACTTGCCGAATTAAAACTTCAAAGAAGAGTGCTGCAACTTTTTAGTCTCTGTGTTCCCTCCCCAACTCTCTGCGGATGTTTACTAAACAGCTAATGGTTTGTTCCGCAGGTTCACACCTTTAAACAGGACGATTATCATCCCAGCTGGAGAGGAATCAGTCCGCCCCGGAGCTGGGTTCACCTCGCCCTGCGTGTGTCCTCACACCACATCTGCACCGTCCTCAGCCTGGGCCTGGACGGAGATTCCTCTGCGGACGCTTGTGGAGAACAAGTTCTGACTTTTCTGCAGCCCCGCTCATTTGACTGTGACAAGCTCAGTGAATACTATATTAGCTCAGAGACGACGAAGCCAGAGAAAGTTTGCAGAAATTATGGAGACTCTCCAGGACATATTTTTCCTCTCTTAAAGGCAAGGCTGCCCAGACAAGAAGAATAACCTTTTGTTGCAGCGTTACATTGTGTTGAAGAGGTTAGTCTTTGTCGCAGTGAGAAGTGGGCTGGTCGTTGCTATCAGTAAGAAGACTGATTACCCTCTCCGTCTCCCCAACACAACTACATATCTAATAGGCTTGGCCAGTGGCCGATTCCCTTTGTGGCGGTCACAAAGGAACTTTGATCGCCTCTGAAATGAGCGGCTCAAACAATAGTCTACATTCACTGACCACTGCTCGGCCCTCAGTGAGATGGGACGCCGCCGCTGCCACATTCCCCCAGCAAGCTTTAATTGGAAGTGATGCCAGACAGATCATATCATAACCATTAGCGATGCCCTGATAAAACCGACCTGGGAGCTGCTTTGTGAAGCCTCTTTGTCGGAGAGAAGGGTCCGATGAGCCCCAGGACCCCGCAGCCTGCCATCTCCAGCAGCAATCACAGCCTGACCTCGGTCACCTCTCTCAGCCCTTAATGCCCAGGATGCAGGCTGCAGGGCTGGGGAACAGGGGGCGGTTGACCTCCCCCACCCCCCCCTCTCCAGACGATAAAAACACTGATAGCAGGGATGAGAAATTAAAGACTGTGGCCTCTGAAAGCCTCCATTATTGTCAGCAGGAGCACAGCAATGAATCTCTCCGGTCCTCTCCATGGACGTGCATTATCTGAGGGGTGATTATTTGACCTAAAGTCACTGCTTGCCAATGATTTATTGTACCCTGGCACTGGTACCTTCGCTGACCTCTCTGCCCTTTTGGAGGGAAGCATATTGACAGAAAACAGTGGATCATAAGAGGTTGAAAAAAGTTTTAGGAACCACTTTTAATCAATTTTTTGGAGTCAATCTCAAATACTTTTTTCTCCCTTTGTGGAATGAAGCATTTTACAGGAGTATAACGGGGACTTAAAAGTTCGGATCACTTGTTCCACTCCTGCAGTAATCCAGAAAGATGGATTACAGTCCAACTTGCGACCAAAAATGTGCTGCGAAAAGCTAAAAACCAAAGGAGCATGTCACTTCAAATGTCAGTTCTCATGGTTACTGAGGTGCGCTCGCAGACAAGAGAGCAGTTTCCTAAAATATGCAATATCTTCACAATCTCTACGGGAGTGAGAGGTCTTTGTTTTCCAGCTGTTGTTCTGCTCTCTGATCTTTTGACAGTAAACTTGTGCAGAGTGAAGACAGAACATAAGCCGAGCCAAAGTGCTCTCCAAGTGTTTACCTGCTCTCTTTGCACCTGCGTGACTCACACGGTAACTCAATCTAACCGGCTGTATTGATCACCCTCTATATGCATTTGATGACATATTGATTTTAACCTTTTTGTTTTTGCTGCTACTATATCGCATAATGTTTTTAAGCCAGCTGTACAGTTTACACGGCTCGGTGCTCGTTCCTTGGCCCCGCGTTTTGCCGCGGAGTGCCGGGGGAAATAATGCTTCCATTGTGTGCAGGTAGAGGAGAATGGAAATAAGCTGCTTGGTAGGCAGGCCTGTGCGGCTCGGTGCTCTGCGAGCTAATGGTGAATGAAGATGAGCACTTTAAGAGCCACCGCACACCTGTTTTCTGCAGAGTGTCCGGCACCGTTTGGCTCCTCTCGGCCCTCATCAGCAGTCGTTCGGCCGATTCAACAGGCTGAATTGAACTGTCAGTGGAGGCGGTAAATGAGAGAGAGCTGTCTGACTGGCTGTGCGGTCTAGTAAACCAGTGATTCCACTCGTTCGCTGCCCTTTTGCTGTGTTTTCTTTTCTCCCTCTGCAAGCAAAAAGATCACAGTCTGACGGAGCGAAATGTGACTTTTAAGAAGACAAATTCATTTGTCTTGTTTCCAATATGAGTTTGAGTCATGAATAGAGTATCTTTTCTTAGTTGTGAGCTGTTTTTTTTGGGCTATTTTTGAGATTTTATCAGAGCAACTGAGCCGACAATAAGGCCATAGAAAGTCTGCCTCCGTCTCTGTGATTAAAATGTCATAAACCATATTAGCTATTAGCATAAAACACATTATCTTTTCAACCTCAAAACGCCGCTGATGTGCTATAGCAATTACAGCGTTGAGTTTCCCACCACTCAAGAGCCCCGCGTGCATACCTGTCGTGATCTGCGGTGTAGCTTAAAGAAGAAAGACACTAGTACAAAAGGCATATGGTGCTTAAAGAAAGATATACCGTGTTTTCCAGCTGGCGGAGCAAACAACGTGATTTAAACTGTAGAAAGATCAAAGGCAGGCAGCTGGAATATAAAAACCACTTGTTTTGTCCTGCATGTCACCTAATTAATTTCCCTGCGATGTCCCATTGTGACAGAACAAGGCTGCCTGTTTCCTGAGCTGCAGAGGAGGAGAAATGAGTAACATCTGATCCAAAAAACACTGGTTCTAACTGTTATAAATTATTCATCTTTTTGTTTTAATGTTGACATGAAATGTAGCTTTCAGACAGCGATATCGGCCTTTTGTGATTCAGCTGTAATCCTATGACCAGCAGAGGCAATGGAGATTTATGCTAAACTATCCTCCTGCAGCATATCAAGTATAGATCATATGAAGGAACATATGACTCAGTATTTAGGACTACAATAACACAATCATGTTCTTCCCTTTGCCTCAGTCCTTGTCAACACGGTTCCTAAAACTGATGCTATACATCAAGGTTTCAGAAGCAGCACCGCACCTCAAGATGCATCTTCCAGGAATAAATTCAAACCTCACCCTCTCGTCCTCGCTAACTCTTGCATTCTGCAACCCTCCCTCCCACCCTACACATCTTAGAGGGTGTTCGCTCCTGCCCGGGTGCTACCGCGGATTCACCACTAAAGCTTCCCCAAAATCGCCCAACCCACGAGAAGTGTGACCAAGCATCATCTTTATCATCATCTTCGGCGCAGTCCTTGCTAGTCAAACTGTGGTTACATACGCCTCGTGTGCTTTGGCAAACTTTTATAGACTCAAATGAAAGAAGTGTTACATTTTTGTACAACAAATTCTTAGTCCTCCGTGCGAGTAGACCCTCGTAAAAAAAATTGAATAGAAGCAATCTGTTGGCGCAGCAGGGATGCAAATACATAGGGATCTTGCAAAAAATACGAGAAGAAGTAGAGTAAAAATGTTGCTGTAATGCATGGTGACGTCAACCGGCTTTGCTCGGCCATATCGAACACACGCAAGCACACACTCCTCACGCTTCCTCTTTATGTATTTTGAGTATGTTTACCTTGTGGTAAAAGATAAAATACATGACTGAGACTATCTTTCAGTGCATATTACAAACCTCTCTGTCGTGTCTTGGTAAGGCTTTCAACTCTCTTCCTCAAACTGGACTTCCTGTTTTGTACTTTATTACATTATCCAGTGCTTTTAACAATAAGCCCATACCAATGTTTTAATGCAGTGAAAGCACTTAGTCAAGGTTAGAAAGAGACAGTTTTAGAAGAAGAAGATATTCTTCCCCGAGGGAAAATTCAATGTTTTCACTCTGTTTTTTTTAAACAAACTTGCTACACACACAAAGGCCTGAAGTACACACATGCACAAACAGGACTCTATGGACGTGCATTAATAGAGAGATGTCAGAGCGAGGGGGCTGCACATGGACATGCGCCCCCGAGCAGTTGGGGTTACAGTGCCTTGCCCAGGAAAGGAGCTGTCATGAGTTTCTAGTTTAGTTCTGGTTTTGTCTTGTATTTCGGTGTTCAGTTATTATTTCTTGTTTTACCTTGTCACTTTGTCCCTTGTTATGAGTTTTCATCGTTTAGTTTTGTATTTAGTTTATTCTGTGTTCTTGTCAGTATTTAGTCTTGTTTAGTTAAGTATTTCACTTGTGTCTCTTTGGTTAGATCATTTCCTGTTTTACTTGTCACCTTGTCTCTCCTGTTGGTCCACTTCCTGCCTTTGTGTTTCCCGCTTGTTTGATCATGTGCCCTGCCCTGATTGTTTTCACCTGCCCCTTGATTGTCTCACCTGTGTCTGATTAGCCTCACCTCCTAAGTTTATTTGGTCTTTGTGCTCCCCTGTCTGGTTGCCTGTTCATTGTCGTCCTTCCTCTGGAGTGTCGTCTGTCCATGTCCATGCATCGTGTTATTTCTCTGTGATCTCAGTGTTCCCTTGGATTTCTTATCGCCTTTTTTTTACCATTGGATTTTGTTTTCCTGCTCCCCTTGGATTCCTCAGACCAGTAAGCCTTTTGTTTTGCCTTGTGCCTTTTAGTTTAAATAAATACTTATTTCAGTCTGTATCTGGGTCCTCAACCGTTTGTGCAAAACCTAAACCTTGACAGGAGCTAGTAGCTGGAGAGGTGCCAGCTCCTTCTACCCAGTCTACCCAGAAAACTACCGTCTGCCCCGATAACAATATTTTGTTTAAATATTAATAAAATAACCGTCCTTTTGACGTTTACAGAACATGATCCCATACTGACCTAGTGGCATCGTATTTAAAGAGCTGCTTTTAAAGGGAAAGCAAATACTTAAACATTTTGCCACTTGGCAGATACATCCGAACGTTTCTAATGTGATTCTGCAGCATTATGTTTTATACTTTTGTGCTAACCAGTAAAATCCTGGTCAGTGTTTTCCCCCTTTGCATGAAGCTAATAAAGTGCTACACACAGACATAAAGTATGCAAACACGCATAATCACTTCTCAAGTCGTCTAACTAATTAAGACAACTTCATGCAAATAAAATGTTTCCGTATGCATAATATTTACCCGAGACTGCTGCAAATAAACGCCATTGTACTCCTCTTAAGAGGCAGCGACAAAAAAAGGGTTGAATGGATTTCACTATTCTGCAGAGAAGAATGAGAGATTACTCCGAGAGCTGAAATTGGAACGGTGTGTCGAGTGCACGCTGCTTATTGTTCTCTATGTTATTTAAATCTCTGAACAAAAGGGAACGGATCGCCTAGAGCTTTGACTACAGGTGTGTGTAGCTTCTGCTGCAGCTGCTGGAAGAAATTGGACATGGTTTTTTTCTTCTTTTTTTTTTTTTGAGCCTAAGTTGTAGAAATTGTCGGAGACAGATTTTCTCCACAAGAGAGAGGCAGAACATGAAATAGTGCCTGGAATAAAGCGTTAGAACAGAAAGAGTGCACTCTGGCCACGGTGGCGGGGAGCTGTATCATCACAAATACATCTTCACAGATTTCTTGTGGGTGGTTTATGTAATTTGTTACTCGACACCGGGATAGTCAGCACAGCAGTGTATATATCTCCATGCTGGGACTATTGTAGCGGTAAAATCCTCTTGTTCAGCACACAATAGTGGAAGATTTGCCAACACTTGTGGCCATGTTTGCCTGCAAGACATCTTCGTTTGCCGTATGCAGTGATCATATTTATTGTTAAATACCATTCCAAATGGTTTCATTAAAACGTGCCAGCGTCTGTGCATGTGATTCAGTTCGAACTGTAAATGCATTTTCTCCTCTGCTGAAAGCTGTACTTGGCTCACCTGGCAGCTCAGTCTTGCACTGCAATGCTTCCAGAAGTCACAGAAAACCCAGGGGAGTTAAGTGTCTTTGTTTAATATGACCTCATGAAGAATAAGTAGCTCGGTGTGAGGTTTTTTCCCCCAACAGACCTCAACAGTGGAAGGACTGGGTGATACCACCAACATTGCAGGAGAGGGAACGAGGGAAAAACCTGCCGTGGAGCCACAAAGAGAAAGCGTGTGTGTTAGAAGCTTCCCTACCCTCGTCTCTTTTGGCCGCTCTCCCTGGCTCACTTGGGAGCTTTTTCTCAAATTCAACAGGATGGCTTCTAATGAACCTGCGCCTCAATTTACAAAGCAAACTAGCATTTTTATGGAACAGTGTTCCACCCATACAAGACGGTCCTTAAGGGATTTACAGGAGTGTGTATTACAGCTTCAGCAGTGCAGTTCATCAGGTACTGGCAAATGCAGTGGAAAAGGGAAGGTTGTTGTAACAGCAGTGATAATAGACCTACATTATTTTATTATCAGTGCTCTCTTTAGCAATAGAACCACGTAGCTTAGCATTGGCAGACCGATTTGCAACAGCCTGTAATCTTTCAGTTATAGTTGTATTCATTAACTCACCAAAATACTTCTGGATGCTACAACCAATCAGAGCAGCACAATATTTAACGTAGCGGTAGGCTGCCATGCTAAGTAGCTAGTTCCAACATCCAATTCAAAGGGCTTCTAGTTCAACATAATCCACAGATGTATGGCATGACATGACTGCTAGCAAACACTGACCATTAACACGTGCACACCAAAATGGCTCTTGATGCTACAACAAATAGGAGCAGCACAATATTTGACGTAGCGGTAGGCTGCTATGCAAGTTAGCTAGTTCCAACATGTGAGTCATATCGCTTCTAGTTCATCGTAATACACTAATGTATGGCATGACATGAGTGTAAGCCAACACTAACCATTTGTAAGAGGCCTGGAACACAGTCAAGTGACAGGTTAGCAGATCAAAAACATTCCACGTCAGCAGTGGCCATCTTAGTTGTTTACAAAAATGCTTTGTCAGTCATTGTATCAAACCCTGCTGATATTATATGAGTGGTTGTGATTGGCCAGTCCCGAATCAGGTTGGATGGATATCTGTCTGAACTTGAGGGTGTCCATGTTGTGTCAAAAAAGTCTCAGGCCTAGGGTCAGATGAGGCCTTGGTCCTCTCTAAACACTGACAAGTGATATTTCTATAAGTCTAAAAAAATCAGGCTACAAAACTTCACTTAAAAGCACTCAATGAGGAGAGAAAACAGCAAGATCTGATGCAACAGGGTTTATTGAGTCCAAAAACAGAACTACAATACAACCAGAATCTAAGCCCGGGCAATAGAGACTGAGTTAACATTCACAAAGCTCGTTCTTATATTCTCTTGGGATGTCCCACCCAAATGCTGCTCACAGATGTATAGAAACTTCCATTTTTTTAATGTTACGTGCAAATTGGGATGTTTTTAATGGTGTCGGTCGAAACTGACCTTTCAGCTATTAACTGACTGCTTTCGGTGTCATGAGTTTCTAGTTTAGTTCTGGTTTTGTCTTGTATTTCGGTGTTCAGTTATTATTTCTTGTTTTACCTTGTCACTTTGTCATGAGTTTTCATCGTTTAGTTTTGTATTTAGTTTATTCTGTGTTCTTGTCAGTGTTTAGTCTTGTTTAGTTAAGTATTTCACTTGTCACTCTTTGGATAGATCATTTCCTGTTTTACTTTGTCACCTTGTCTCTCGTGTTGGTCCACTACCTGCCTTTGTGTTTCCCGCTTGTTTGATTATGTGCCCTGCCCTGATTGTTTTCACCTGCCCCTTGATCGTCTCACCTGTGTCTGATTAGCCTCACCTCCTAAGTTTATTTAGTCTTTGTGCTCCCCTGTCTCGTGGCCAGTTCATTGTCGTCCTTCCTCTGGAGTGTCGTCTGTGCATGTCCATGTCCATGTCCATGCATGCGTATTATTCTCAGTGGTCTTAGTGTTCCCTGTGTGGATTTTTCACCTTCCGGTTTTATTTGGATTACTTATTGCCTGTATTGTTTGGACCTTTTTGCCAATGGATTTTGTTTGCCTGCACCCCTTGGATTTCCTCAGATCAGTAAGCTTTTTGTTTCGCCTGCCTTTTTGTTTAAATACATTCTTATTTCAGTCGGCATCTGGGTCCTCAACCGTTTGTGCAAAACCTAAACCTTGACATTCGGGGTCGTCTGGTTTTAACTTGTGTAAAAAAAAAAACCTGCTACTGTCTGCTATTGCCTGAAAAACCGCTAACTTGCGGCACTGTTATTTCAGCCCAAATGTCAGTCGTTATTTTTTAAAAATCAGCAAAATCCCTTTTTTTTTCAGCATAAAGTACATTGTGTGCAGTCTGTTCTTGCTACAATAAGTTTCAGTTCCTTAACTGCAATAATTTTACCATTTAATCATTTTTATACGAGTTTCCAATACTTTACTTGATTAGGTCAACTTGATATATGTTTCACACAGATTATACATTCTTCACTCTAATAATATAATTCCCTTTCACGGGCGCTGCCATCCTGCGATGGTGACATCATTTGGAGCCAGAGCTGCGCAGAAGAGATCAGCGGTTGGAGCCGCTGTAGCCTCTTCCGCTAACCAAAACACACACTTAACTTACGGGAAAAAAACAAGGTTTTGCATGTCGGCGTGTTTAACAGCAGAACAGCTTCTTGTGTTGGTCTGAAGCAGACGTTCACAGATATGAACTTCAATGACTGAAGTGATTGTTTTAGTTACGTCTCCTCTCACCGTTCCTCCTAAACTCTGCTAATCCAGAACAGATTGGCTGCAGGAGCCTTATTTGTCAACAGAGCTGTCAATCATCATTTTGACAACATCAAATAACTAATTAAAACTAAACTTGTCAGAAAAATGAACACTTGAACATTAATCAGCATGATAAGAACTAACTATAATGACAGAAACCATGTTTGAGAAACATTTATTTGGCGTGTATTTTGATTTTATAGTTTGACTCATGTCCCACCTGTTAACATGGAGGAGGCGGGCTTTATGACCTATACTGCAGCCAGTCAGCAGGGGGCGATAGAGATGTTTTGGCTTCACTTTTAGGGAGCTGTCATGGCGTCCATCTTTTTGTACAGTATGATAACAATTCCATTGCCATTCAGCAACTTATACAGAGATAGATTTGTACTCACACAAGGTCCAGCATCCTTTTTCAGAGGATTTCCTGCCTCTCGCCTAACAGGGAGATGCTGCTAATGTTTTCTCAATGCATCCTGAAACAGTAATTGAGGCAATGGGAGACAGGAATTGTTGTGGCCCCCTCATATCAACATAATTTTACGCTCCATTCAGACTAAAGCTTTTTGCAGAGCAGCAATCTGCCAGTCAACATGACATCACAGATTACAGTGTGCGGCCTCAAGAAAAAAGCTACAAACACATTATTAGACCTGCTGCATTCAGAAGAAAAACAGCAACGTAAGAAGGAATGATTATAAACAGGTGTATGTGAATCCTCATGTTTCTGTGAAGTGTGCAAAGCTCCTTTTGTTTCTTTTATACTCACCATCAGTGGCTACTGCTAAGCAATGGAAATGACCTCTGCTACATGCATAACGTTGCCATAGAAATATGATTATTCTGGTGATTATAAATCAAGCAGAGAACGGTGTCCTTGTGCCGCAGTCATTTGGGATTAAAAAAACAAAAAGGAGGGAAAAGAATATCTGATCACCCCAAGGACTTCATTTTTCTCTCTTGTAGCATTATGAAAAGATCAGGAGCAAACAAGTTGTGCAAAGCCGAAACCTTCATTAAATCAAGCAAGAAATAGGTTATTAAAATTGCAATACCAATGCTGTAAATGTATGTTCCTCAGTTCTCTTTTACATTTGGAAAACAAGGGTGACTCAGTGATTAATTCAATGTAAAGACTGAGCGTGCAGCGTTATAAATAACTAACAGAGCAAATCTGCCAGATTCCTTTTTACCCCCCGCTCTCGCAAATAAGCAAATCTTTCAGCCAAGGTTTTTCAGATTTTAATCACTTCTGTTGTAAGCAACAACAACACAAAAAAAACATGGACCTTTTTGGGCAGTGCCATCTGAATAACCATCATTTCACCATGGCTGCAGTGAGGTCAGCAGAGCAAAGCGTGTGACCATGAAAACACAATCGAGGAGGCAACAAAATCATCATTACATTTACAAAAAAAAGCACACTGTGGTCCTGCAGCAGCTCAGCCTTTTGCCCTGAAACAAAGAGCGTCACTGGGCAGATGCAGGCATTCATTAAAATTGGTATTTGGCATGATTAATGACACTTGCAATTTGCAGGGAAAAGCACAGGCTCTGTTGAGGCTCAGGGAGGAACATTGTACTGCATTGGGTAAAGGGGGTGGGTGGTCCTCAGTCCTCTCTGTGGAAACCCACTATAGCTCTGTCATGTTGCGCTGTGCTGCAATGCCTCTCAGAGAACACACTCCGTGGAGCACAATGACTTGATTTCCTTCGACGAGTAGTCTCTTCATTCTTCCTTTTTTCCTTTTTTTTCTTCTCCTGGCCTGATCATTATTTCCTCATTTTGCATTCGTTTCATCAGAGATAATTTATCTCTGCCTGCTTTAATGAAGTGATAATTCCATGATAATTAACGTAATCCTGCACCAAAGCAAATTTGCGTAATGACTGTTGTTTTGATAGTCAGAGTTGGTGCATGGGAGAATGTCCACACTGGGAGGAATCGAGGCTCCGTGCCAAGCAGAGGAAACAGGAGACAGCAGAGTCAGGAGCCAGAGGACGGAGGAGGGATACACTAGAGGATTTTGACTCTGTGACCCTGACTTTCAGTGCTGAAGGGACCCTGGCACTTCTCATCGAGGAGCTCAAATAATAGGTTGCTAATAGGTCATCTTAGAGGGGAAAAAAGCCTATTTGGTCTGCCTACAAATATAACTGCTTAGAGATGATCAGCCAGGTGAGGCAGGGCTCGGGCCGAGGTATTGTCCTTGACATTTGATTTGTTCGGGGGTACAAACTTTGACATTTCACTTGTTTGATATTTGTTCGACTCACACACGAGCAAAGTCTAACCTTTGCAAAATCCTGGACTAAATATCCATTAATGCTGCCTTGTCCAGACAACATTAATAGATTAGCTTTGGATTAGGTGTCAACAACTGATCGTGGGCTGCAGATGCGCATGCATGACCTCATATTTACAGTGTATATAGGCCAGATTAGTAATGGCAGACAGAATGATAGTTTCACATGAACATAAGCATGCACACACAGCGGAAGAAACCACTAAAGCCAGCTCCTGTCAAAAATGACACTTATGTTCATTCATTTTACAGTGTTGTTGTCATACTAGAATTTAATGTTCTCTGCATGCATGCACAGTAGATGGATATATATATAGAGATAGATAGAGTAAAAGAGAGAGATCCAGCCATACTCCAAATCTAAATATGTTTCGAATGTACCTGCCACTTGAACCTGGCTCTTCACACTACTTTACATAAACGGACAACAATGGAGCTGGAGTGCATAACTCATACATATTCACACTTGGCATGAACCTAGAATATAAAACTACATTTGTGTTGGCTTATTCAGCATCTTGACTTCTTTAGTTTAACCTGGATTTGTTTGCAATAGTGTACCTGTAGACTAAAAAATAACAGCACCTTTTGTTGTAACTTGAGTGTTCAACTTCTAATGTGGGTTGCATATAGTATTTGTTTTTAAATATGCATTTGAAGTAAGTAAGTTGTTTTTTTGTGTTTTTTTTGTTGTTAAAGGAGGCACACACTGTATAAACAGAGGATTCATCGATAATGCATACACCAATGTTAACAGATTGAATCCAGCATTCAGAAAAAGTGACAGAAATACAGCTCTGGGCGCCGGTTTAGCTCAGCGGTTAAATCGGCAGCCATATACAGAGGCCAAAGTCCTCGATGTGGCGGCCCCAGGTTCAACTCCCGCCCTCTGCCCTTTGCCGCGTGTCATCCCCACTCTCTTGTCCTCCCCCGTTTCCAACACTATCCACTGTCCTCTTAATAAAGGCATGAAATGCCAAACAAATAATCTTTAAAATAAAAAAGAAATACAGCTCTGGAAAAACCACTCTTAATGTTCCGTAAATCAGCATCTCTCTCTACATGTCATGTCCAGCCCAATCCAGATCTGAACCCCATTGAAAACCTCCTGGATGTGATCAAGAGGAAGATGGATGATCACAAGCCATTGAACAAAGCAGAGAAGCTTTAAGAGTGGCACAACATCACCCAACAGCGCTGTGACAGACTGGTGGAGAGCATGACAAGATGCATGAAAGCTGTAAGTAAAAACCAGGTTATTCCAACAAATATTGATTTCTGAACTCTTCTTAAGTTAAAACATTAGCATTCTGTTGTTTAAACATGAACATAAACTTGTTTTATTTGCTTTATTCGAGGTCTGAAAAACAACTTTTCTTTGCCTCTTAAAGTGATAATCTTGAAGATCTCAGTTTCATTCTCTTTGGCGGCACCTGTGGCGATAAACGGTAATTGTGGGAGCACACTTCCCAGATATCCAGACAGTGTCGCATGTGTGACGTCCACGGTTGGCTCTGGTTGTAACTCTTCATTTTCCTCGCTGATGGTCGCTTTCCTTTTTAGACTGTTTGCCTTCATCTGAGCGTCCAATTTGTTTCTTTTTCTTTGGATTTTCACTTATTTTTGAAGTTGTATCTGTAGTCATCGATCTTTTCTTCATTTGTTCAGCCATAGTAGATTACTGTTTACTCGCAACACTTGCAGAGAGCGGAAAAGCAGCCGCTTAGCTCCGCCTACCCTCTCTGGCAGACCAACCACTGCTGGCTGATGGGAAACACGTCACTAACTGGGCGCCGCTTGTGATTTTTTCTGCAAAAGTCGCACCAGACACCCAGTCTGTAATACTGCAAATGCAAAGGCTTTCATCAGTGGGCCATAGGCTCAATCACCATTGTGTTACCTCATTCGCTGATAGGTAGTGACTTAACAGACATTTATTACAATGAAAATCTTTGAGATTATTTCTTTAACAAGTCGTCATTTTCTGCAAAAAAAAAGACCTCAGTGAGAATACTTTATTTGGAAGTAGGGAGAAATGTTGTGACAATAAAACAAAAGTGCGTTTTACACAAGCCTATAAATAGTAGAACCAGAGAAAAACAGATTTTTTCCGGAGCTGTATATGAGGTGTTGGATCTCCTTGCATATTAAACAGATAGATTTTTTAAATTTCAGCTCAATAACAGCAAAGCACAAAGACAGGCCTGGATTAATAGCTTTAAAGTGAGAGTGGACCTGGAATATCCAGCTGGCTTGATCCATCCACTGGCTCACCCTGGATGTGGGGAAGAGTGGCAGCCAACAAATCACCAGCGTGTTTGTTTGTTTTACATGATTAAGCATATGGAGGGAGCATTAAATCACCCTTACCTTGCTTCACAAACTGACAGCTGCAATACCCCCTTTACCACTCTGCGCGCGTGTTGGCAGGAAGTGTTTCCATTCAAAAAATTAAGATTGATTGTCCTAAACAAAAACATGACCATTACCCATGATGACAATGAATTAAAAGCATCTCTTGGTGAAGTCTCCGTCCTCTCAGCCTGAGTAGATCAACTTTATTTTCGCTGTGCAATAAGGTTCGACATGTTACTTGACATCATCAAATGACATCTTGACAGCTTTCAGCATCAGACACACCATGCTTCATTATAAAATGCTTCATTATTCCTTTCTCATGATCATAATTAATGTAGCTTCACACAGTAGTTTATTTCAGTTAATAGATGAATGTTTTACAGGTGAGCTCTTTCATCGTAACACCCTGTGCAGAGGTTTGTAGAAGTCGTGTGATGTGCATCATACTGACACATGCTCATGCCGACTCTAATTTTAATGACATTTTCAATTAATGTATGAAGTGCCATTTTCAGCTATTTATATTGTACTAATTTACACAGTGGCATGTTTATATGGAAAGCAGCAGGTGGGCGCTGAAAAGTAAGCAAAGAAGACTGTATGGCACATTCACACCTCTACCTCCCTGTAATGTATGTTTACATTGAAGATGGGTGTCAGTTTACATTTTATATTTACTTAAAGGTCTAATAACAAGGATTTTTCTTTGCATTTTGTCAATAACACATTCAAACTGGGCCCCTCCTCCTGGGCTCTTCGTCACCAGAAGCTCACTGTTACTCTCTCATGAGAGAACACGGCCACCCTGCCGAGCTAACACCGGCAGCATCACGGTTATCTTTGCGTTAGCATGCTAACCGCTGGTTAGCTTGTCCTACCCGTTTTGAGGCATCTTCCTGTCCAACAGAAAGAAGGCCAACTCAGCATCGCTCTTTTGCCATGTTCTCCTGTCTGAATGGGGCCCAGCTGCTAGTTTGAACCACTCCTACACTCACCTATACGCTGTGATTGGCTCAGGGAACCACAACAGCGCCCCTCCTGAAAACGTCCTGTGCAAAGCAAAACAACAGAATAGATGTTGAGGGATTGTTGGTTTATATTTTTTGATTAATATAGTTGAGGTTAGTATTGCTGTTAGAATTCCTGGTGTATATATTCCCTTCCTTCTTCTAGTATTAGGCTTAGTTTTTACTTTGTATTTATTTTCTCCAGTGCTGTGCTCGCTTTGATATCCTGCTGCTGTAATGCCATAATTTCTCAGTGTAAGAGAAAGCAACATAAACTGTGATGTATCAAAAACAGATGTATCTCCGAAAGTCACAAGCCTTGTTTACACTGCGGTTCCGCCACAGCGCCGTAAAAAAGCTCCGCCATCATGCCGCATTTTTCATTGGACCACACAACGCCGGTGTGAGGCCACCCCGTTGTGTGCTTTTACATAGCATTCCGGCGTTGTGGCGAGGTGTAAACAAACAGCGTGCGCTTCACATACACACACACAAGACGCTGTTCTCCCCTGCCCGCTCTGTCATTTACACTCACGCCGTTTCACCTCTGTTACTACCTCCGATGCAGGCTCAGAGGCGGTACGACTTCGCCCCACCATTCTGCCTCTGTGCATTTTACATAGAAGACAAGACGTAACAGAAGCGTAATAATCCCGCTTTGAACTGGCAGTGTAAAAATGGCTATACAGTTAAAAATACACATCACACATTGAAATGCTGCAGAAGTCATTCGCATGCTGTTCAGACACAGCCCAAAAAGCTAATTTGAACTTAAGTCCCACCTCTGATCTGCGGTCATTGTGAAGGATTATAGGGTGGCACCTAGGGTGTTCAATCAGACTTCAGGGTGGGCCACCCCTGGCCACCACACTGTACACGTCCCTGGTCTGTAAGTGTTAAAAAAAAACCCACGAGCTATGAATTAAGAAAAAGTGTTTATAAAGTTTTCATCTAACACAAGTACAGGATGCATCGATGAGTGAAGTGAAGATTGACAGATACAAATGTTCCTCTTGTTGACCACAGCAGCTGCAGCAACACATGTTGGGAGTGTTGTCAGATCTATTTATTCCATCTATTGTTTAATTTTGTTTGTGTACAAGTTTTGTATTCTCCAAAAATGTCTATTCTGAACGAGAAAACAAAAAACTGGTCAATCAACTTCCCTGTAAAATCCTCACGACTCATTTTTTAAAAAAACAGACAAAAGATGAAACCCGTGACAGCCGCCACAGCACCCCAAACAACAATGTGTTCACTGTAATTTTGGCTGAGGTATGATATTTTCTGAGCAATTGTCCCTTTAAAGACATAAAGATTATTTTCAAGAAAGTGTAGCAATTATGCTGTTATGTTATTACCTACGCACCATGGAGCTCCCGAATGGCATTCTGCTCATTGTTGCTCTCCGGCCACTTGTCCTTCAAGTCCTTCAAATGCTCTGAAGATTCCCCCAGGGGGAAAAGATGGGGTGGAATTACAGCGTGATGTCTGAGGCAAACAAAATTGATATGTTATTGATGAGATGATTATTTTGCTCAGCACATTTGGGCTTCGGCGGGGGAGACAACTTGGACAAGGGGACTACTTTCTTCCAAAAACTGATAGTTCCTCATGGCAAAAGTAGGACATAAAATCTGTTCAAAAAGTGCTAAACTTGGCTATAATTGACAAACTCAAAATTACAATGATTAATGCCTTTAAATCAGCCTAAAAGGGACAGTAAAAGATATATATTTTTGTGATAATTTGACCAAACAATAAGGCAGATTGACAGATTATTTTGTGCAGATGCAAGTGACTCGTAAAAGGACCTATAAGGAAACTTTTAACTGTGAGCGGATCTGGAACAGAAAGAAAATCCATCACCGCAGTTCATCTCATTTACTGAGGAAACATAATAGAAGGTCTTTAAGACCCTAAAGTCCAGCTGTGGATGTCTGTGCTGCAGACAATGTTGGACAGACAGGGTGGTCGCTCATTAAAAACCTCCAATTTGCTGGGAGAAGAATGGCAACCGGCCCAAAAGGCCTCTGCAATGCTGGGGATCTGCACACCCTTTCACAGCGGTGCGTGTGTTTGTGTGTGAGTGTATCAATTAAGGAGGCTAGTTGGGTTTCTCTCTTCAAAGCACCTAAATAATTTAACCATCAGGGGTCAGATCCTATTAAGCAGTGTGACATCAGGTCTACATTGTGGCAGTGTTTATAGAGCCACAAATAATGGGAGAAGGTAAAGAAGAAAGTGTGACACTACATGATGCCGCCTGGCACACTCTGTCTGACAGTGAAAGGGGATCTCTGTTATGACTACAAGTATCTGATACTTGCACTCACTACTAAGGTGGGAGCGGCATAAATTGGCTCTGCTGATTCTTTAACTGCTTCCATCAAACTAGATTAGGAAGGTGAGCCGGAAGATGGACCCCTGATGGTTAATTGAAGTTTTATTAATGCTGCTGAAATTCGACTGGAAAAGAGCAGACATGACCGCAGGGCTAGTGGGGAGCCTTCCACATCGTGGTGTTTTAAACCAATTATGGGTATTTTCTAGTGTCTTTATCCGTACATAGTTGGCGGAGAAACCCATTTTATTTGACCTTGAATGTCCCTTTGCGGTTGTCTGCTCCGAGGATACAGAGTAGCTCCCTAGTGAGAGTTCTATGTATTCTATAATTAATAATTCAGCAGCTCATTGCTAGCAGACAGCAGTCTGGCGGAGGGACTGACACATTAGTAGTATGGGGCAGTCGCTTCACTCAACTTTAATTAGGTGTTTATAGTTGATTATGTAACAATACTATATTCAACATTGACATTTTCTTCCTACCACTGTCAAAATAATAAACTAGACCCCTTCTCAGAAAGCATAGTGACAATTTATTAACCCTTTTGATTTAGTTTGCACCTTATTCTGTCCTTTTACAGTATTTTAGTTTATCATTAGCTTTAAACAATAAGAATAAAAAGGTAGTTTTTGGACTGAGATAACAGTTATTATACCAAAAACACATTGAACCAAGTGTGTAAGGAATAGTTGGACATTTTGAGCATATTCACTTAGGCTGTTAGCATGTTTTACCTGTAAGACTCACTTTTTTTTAGAATTTTCTATAAGCACCAGCTGTAAATTAGACGTCAAAACATTTTCAGCCAACTACTTTCTCATAGTGTCAACTGCCGTTACCTCCATTTTTAACAATATAATTTAACTGGACGAAGGATTTTAGTAAGGTAGTGAGCTAACGTTAGCGACAACTCAGCTGGCAGCCCCTGAAGCCTCGCCAAAGAGCTTCAGAGAAACACTGATTTTTATTGGTTTTCATCACCGAGCATGTTTGTTTTGGAAAGGTGGAGACTTCTGCGGTTGATACGGCTCTCAGTAAAAACCTGAACAATGAACAACACTGAAAGAATACTAACCTAAGCTGTGCACCTTAAATTAAGCTAGCAGCTGCTCAACTAGCAGCTCCTCCTGCAACCTCTGCCTACTGTGGAAGAGCGATAGGGAAACACAGATTTTTTTAATACCGGTTTTAATCATCAATTCTGTTTCTTATAAAAGAGTAAGAGACTTGCGGATGATTTGACTCCCGGTAAAAACCTTGTAAACGCTGAACACTGAAGGGTAGATCTGAGTCTGGTATAGCTTTTAGCTAGCTGTGCTGTTCTTCCGGCATTGCTCTGTGCGCATGATGCAGCTAAAACAAACAAAAAAACATTCAAAACAAACAAAATCAGTCAACTTTATGGGTGCAGAAATGAGCAGACCGAAACCACTCTCATAAATATGAAGCCAGGACACAGCCTAGCTTGACAGAAGGTTGTCTCCTGACTGTAGCAGCTAGCAGGTCTGCCGAAAGGTAACAAAACATTCTTTGACCAGCCCTTCTAAACTCACCAATTCACAGTTTATATCCCATTTGATTAATCCGTACAAAAAACATTTATAAACAATGAATTGCTCTTGGGGGAATTATTTTACTCCTGGACAGTGTTTCTGCCTGCAAACAGTCTTTAAGGTAAGCTAGCATATGCTAACAGTCTCCTTGCTGCAGCCTCAAAATAAAAGGACATGTAAGACATATATTCTCTCAATCTTTGAGAGAAAATGAGCGTGTTTTTCAAAAATGTCCAACCAGTCCTTCAAGAGTTGAATGTCTGTTTTATTTAGGAGTTTTTTGTCGGATCTGTGCCTCTTTTCTAAATGTGTTTAATTAAATCAGAAACATTCAAAGAGTAAAAAAAATGTGTTGAGGTATTGTCAGATGTCCTTTCAGGCTTGTTCATCAGCTGAAAAGGGAGTGCATGATGCTGCTGTCATATGGATGAATTGACACGTCCACTTCCTGGTGTTACTGGTGTCAAGTAAATTGAAAACAGGCAGTGGTAGCTGTCATAAATATGACTGTGGTGGTTACAGACACTATTTACTGCTTCCTCAATATCAAGGCTCCAGGAGTGGAGCTACTCCAGTTGCCCATGCACACACAGTTTTGTCAATTTACTTCACTCTGCACCAGTGGGTTCCATAAATATATATTTACACCCAGAAAACTTCCTGCAGTGTGTATGTGGCCAGTGAGAATTAAGGCATGGGACTATACCTAGCATATTAAAGTAATGAATTTCTTAGTTGGCCACTTTTTCCATATGTGTCCTGTGAATTTGATTAGGGACACTGTGTGTTATGGTCCCCTGTAGACAGGAAAATAAGGTGTCAAAAGCACTTTGCATGTTGACAGAGCACCCCTTCCTGCAGGATCAGACTCTCCCGAATAGGCCCTATTAAGTAAACCCAGAAATCGGCGGTAACAGCCTTTAGACTGACGACCCCCTTCTGCTTCTGCGGCTTCCAGTCTGTATGACATTAATATTCATTTTCTTGGTTTTAACGAAGCAGGCAACAGGCATGGGGTGCCCCGGGAGCACTGCGTTTAGCATCAATGGAGATACAGTCAAACAACCAAACACAGAGGGGGAAGATGGCTGTCTCCTTCCCCTGGGCTCCATATTAATGAGATAACGCCACACTGCAGCCAATTACAGCCACTTCCAGACAGATGCCTTTGGTCCAAGACAACCTCCCACCGTAGACTCTACCCCCTCCTCCTCCTCAGTCACCATTCCTTTACATGAGCACACATACATCATTTCCCCCTGACAAAAATCCATACAGGATATACATTATGCATGATTTAGCAGAGAAAATAGCCAACAACAATTGAGCAAAAAGGAAAAACTAAAGTGCTAAAGACCATAAACAGTGTCTCTTTAAAGTATACTCATATCCTCAATGTTAAAAGCACGCATTATTTGATTCACTTGTCAATTATGCATCCACCCATGCTCTGATTGGCTCCTTCCAGGGTCATTGGGGGGTGGAGTCAATTCCAGCACACACTGGGGAGGAGGCAGTGTACACCCTCGAGAGATCACCCATATATCACAATGCTAACATATACACACTGACACTCACTCACATTCACATCTACAGACATTTACCTAAACTGCATTCTCTAAACTATGCAGTTTTTGTGATCGTTAGATACCCACGCAGGCACAGAGTGGATATGCAAACTCAAAGCACAAAAAGAAAATTTCAGTGGTCGAGTTGGGTTTGAAGCCTTGACCTTCTTGCTGCGAGGTGACTGCCCTATATAGTCAATTACGCTTCATCAAAAACTTCCCAACAGAGCGTTGTAAGAGTTTGCATCGTGGCTTCCAACAGGGATGCCATTAAAGAGCAGAAAACCTGTAAAATTGCATTCTGTTGGAGGCCAGCCTAGCATTACAAAAGGCTCCTAGTAAGAGTGCTGTTATAAGTACCTCAGTATTTAAAAGGCCTTGTGTAACCCGTATGAGATGGCTCATTAATTGTGCATTACAAAGCTGAGGCGGTGGAAATAAGGCTACCTGCCTGGCATCACAGCAGCCCCTGTATTGGATGGTGCAACTTCATGGTCCTCATGAATAGCTTGGCTTAGTGGTGCAGTTTGGCTGCACTCAGCACAAAGAGAGTAAGCAGCTGCTGTTTGCCTACTGAAGTCTGAATTGAGGCTGAGAGCAATAATCATTGCCCAACCTCCATAGAAAAGAAAAGTGCATTTACCCAGAATGCACCGATGCACAGCTGCTATGAAATTACCTCGAACAGGAATAGTCCTCATGTGACCCCAATACCAGAAGTCTCTTTAGAGTGTTACAACTTTATTCTGTTGTTTTTAAACTGATGCTGGCCTAAATGTCATGCAGAGCAAATACAGTGCATTCAACAGGAAACATATAATTATGTTGTTATAATGGGAGCCTCGTATGTTTCAGAAATACTTCCTTCTACATGCAACAAGAAGAAAATGTGAATTTTTATAAAGACGATAAGTGCAAATATTGTGTTCCTTACTTTTCATTGTGAAGCATGTCTTTACAGTTTGGTCGAATGGATTACCTCGTGAAATTACATTGCTAATGAAAGCAAACTTTTGCGTTTTGACATCCTGTGTATGTGTGTAGACAAAAACTGCCACTATCTGGCAGCTAAAAGTGTGTGTAGACAAAGACTGGCCCGTTCTGAGAGAGGAGGCAGACAGAGACCAATAGGGGCCTGGGGACCTGAAAATCGTTGGGCTTGGCTGGTATTCAGGGTGAACCAGGGCCAGTAGTACGATGCATGGTCTCGATACAACTCAGGGGAGGGCGGAAGAGTGGCATGACTGGAATTAATTCCCTGTGATTGAGGCAATTGCCAAGGTTACTGCAGAGAATCAAACAGTGGAATGTCATAGGAAGTGTTGTTTTCAGAGGCACAATATCCTTGGTCACAGCTCATACCAAGGAGATGCTAATGATAGCTTTATCTTGTATCTCTTTGAAAAATCTTTGAAAAAGATTTTCCCATGAGGCAAACCTTTTTCTAAGGTAAGAACCATCAGAGTCTTCTTTTCAAAGGACATCTATCCAGCTCAGACCTCTGCAGTATTTTGTAATTTTGGGTCTTATAAGCACAGAAGAAAAGACATAAGTAAGAAAAGTGCGACATGTGAATATACAAAACGTAGCAGACACCACAATTTCAAACAGGATCCCTCGCTTACAGAAAATATGGGATGCACCTAACCAAACTGAGCAACAGTTGTGTTTTACTTAATTAAAAATTCTGGTCTCTACGATGCATCACTATTGTAGTGTAACCATGGATAATTAGAGTTTTCTCTAGGTTTGTAAAGAGCTCAGGGATTGAGTGCAATAACCATAAACAGAACCCAGGCAACACAAGTCATTTCAGCCAATGCAAATCAGATTGTAAACCTTGTGTAAACCAACTGTAAACCTTCAGTCAATGATAAACATATCCCATGAGTATGATCCAACGGGACACTGTCGGAGCCTTATGAGAGCTGTATTATCTGATTGCAAATAAAATGAATGCTGTATAATCTATATTAAAATGATAAGGTGCTCAAGTTCTACTATACAATCCAGTGGTATATTTACATATAAATATAGATTTGGGTTTTTCCACTACTCCCTATACACTCTTACATAGTTTAATCTGTAGGAATCTATAACATATATAAGATAATCATATGAGCGCTGCTTTCCAAGGAGAACCATGTGTCTCATTAAAGTCACCTTTTATGAGCTCAGAAGTGCTGCCCTGTTTATTCAGCTTTGTGAGAATGGTAAGGTATGAATTAGTTTTAATCAAAGTAGATACAAACATATTACACGTCTAGTTTTAGCATTGAATACATAGTTAGAAGTGTTTTTATACTAGACTGTATTGTAATGGATGATGAGTCTCATGTAATGAGCAATTAAGATAAAAGTTAAAATCATTGTATCACCAATGCAATACGTATATAATTGAGTTTTGAATTTCTATAAAGGATGTCTTCAAAAACGTTATATTATAAACTTCAAAAGGTATAATTAATGTCAGAGTTGTTGTACTGAATTGCAATGGATTGTTCATTTCTACTACTACAGTAGCTGATGTTCCACTTCCGGCCACTAGGGGCAGCCACCCATGAAGGCAGCACTGCGCGGCTGCAGCTCTGCATTGAATAACCGATGAAGAGATTAGGCTATAAACTATCTTGGATTTATATGGGGTTGTGTCGACATAAATGGATTTACCTGCGCTCTGTAAGTACTCGTTTTAGAAGTACACAGATGTTGGACATTAATGTAAACTCACTTGGTCCCTATTTTCACCGTGCGTCTAATTAGCTTCTTAATTAGCACCTAATGCCCCATAAGCTAGCATCCAGATATTAATAAATAGCATGACGGTCAGTATCAGGGCGAGGTCGCGTGCTAAATGTTCCAGAATTTTCTACTCGTGTCGATGAAAACACCGCGTGCCGGCACACCTCTCAAGTGGGATCATCAACAGGTGCTTTCAACAGTTAGCCTGGCTGCCAAGAGAGAAGCCACAATCTCTCATCAGCAGCGAGGATAGTGGCAGTGTTGGAGCAGACACATTAGTCCTGCCGCCAGCATCATGGCTGTCATCAGCGGCGGAAGTACTGTTTGCTTGGCAAGGCCCGTGAACGACAGCTCCTTTGGGGCAGATAAAGCAGAGATGAGAGGGATTCTGGCGGGCCAGCAATCGGGACGAGCCTGAGGAAGAATAAGACCAGGAGCAGCTCTGTGAAAGAAGAGATGATGGGCGTGAGAAGGGAAGCAGCATTGAATATGAACATGGGACATCATCTGTTTAAGGTAAGAAGTCAGAAAATTAATAATTTTATTGAGGTCCCAAATCGATGAGTAGAAAAGTAAGGCTGACTAATCTGACTTTGAAGACAGTTTCCCTTGCCTGTCCCAGTGAGCACAAACTGGGATTTCAGCCTTGAAATTTGGTGAAAACAGGTTCATCTAAGACCTAATCTCAACTAAAATAATTAATTTCAGCTAAAATACGGCTATGACATCAATGTGTCAGAAAACATATTTTTGTAATAATCTAAAATTTTTATAACTTGTTCACCTTATGGTTGAAAGGAGGATGGAAATGAATATTGTGACTGCAAAGTTATTTTACAGTGGTGGATTAAATCTGAAAAAAACATTGCGCTTTATGGGCTGTGTGATGTTAACAAGAAGGTTCAGAGAAATCATGTGGGGAGCAGTTCTTTAAAATTTTCCACAGAAGAAGAAAAAGAAGACCGCTCATGCCCAGGTACTTCGGCTGTGCAGATCTGACTATGAAGCCAGAACGACCCCTCGATGCTTCTCAAGAGAAGTTGGTAGCCGACAGGGTTGAGTGCTCGGCTTGAATGCAGCTCGAATCCGGCTCAACCCATTTTGCAAAAAAAATTTGTGATGCACTATGACACTTGAAAATTGCTGTTAATATGTGTGTGAATGTGTGATGAAATCTGGTCTAAACATAAACGTTTAATCAACGTCCTCAAATAGACGGTGCAAAAACCTTTAAACCAGTTATGAACGTTTTTTCACCGGGAGCCATAGTCGTCATTTAAACGTCTTTTCAGCGAAAAAATGCTTGCTGGGGTTGGCCTTCTAAACAAACTGTACCAAGAGAATTGTTTATTTCATTACCAGGGATTGGCATTGACTATGCATTGCTGCCATCGGCCAAGATCTGACCGACTCTTTGCTGGAGTCCAAACTGGTGTGATCGATGGACTTTGAGGATTGGATCATATAGCATTCACAAGGTCAAGAAAGAAACTCTTCTAGAGGTAAGACTTTATTTCCTTAACTTTGCACAGTGTGCTACAGCTTGGTGGTAAGATGTTTGTTTATGGTGCAGTATTTAGAGCCTTGTTATTAGGTGTTTATCGTGTCTGGTTTCTGTTTGGCTTGGTTGTGCTGCTTGTGATGCTTAATGAACATCAGTTCTGTTATGGATTCATCTCTGTGTGACATTGTTTTCATAAGCTGCAGTTTACACAGTCACCTCAGCCTGTTGTTGTGCTCGTGGTCGGTGTTATTGCTCTTTGACAGTCTGTTACCTTTGTTGCTATGAGCGGAGTGGCTCTGTTAAGTGCTGAAGTGGTGGTGGTGGGTTGAAGCTGTAATTCAGAAAGGCCTTCATATCAAACTGTAATCATGCAACTTAACACAAGTTAGATGCGCATGCTCGTTTTATCTTTTGACATTGAGGCCAAATAGTGTTTGTTGGGTTTTGTTTTCAATTATTTGAAACCTTTGAACATTGAAGTATTTGTGGCAGCTTACGTTGGCATGGATACAGTATAAATATGATGCCGATAATAATAGTTTAATAGTACTTAAGAAGAACAGCAGCATATTGTCCCATTTGAGAACATGAAACCAGCATACATTTTGCATTTGAAAAGTGGTTATCAAATATTAATAGAGTGGCCAATTATTTATAGTTGAGTAATCATAAATGTACTTATTGTCTTAGCTATGTGCAGGTTATGCTGTATTGAATCTACTAGATGCATGTATTATGTAACAGAATGTGCCTGTCTGTTTTGTGCTTATTTGCTTATAGGCATTTTATGTGCATTTATTGGAGGCCGAACCTCAAACTTGACTCTGCTAGTTCTCCAGACCAGTGGAGGGGGTGGTGCAAACCACTGTGCCACACAGTGGAGAGGTGGATTGTACTGCAGTCAAATGGTTGAGAGGCTTACATAAACATTTAGATACACTGGTCATACTCTGCTGCGGACAGAGTGAAAAAAGAGTGCTGACACATACTCCAAATATGTGGTTGGAAATAAATGCACTGAAAGTGATAAGTCTAATAGCAGTTAACAGGTTGTGGTCTGGTCATATTAAGTCCAGTGTGTGACTCACATTATTGATCGATGCTCTTGTTTTCTCACAATCTGATAAGTTGATGTTAGAATGTACTTCCAGTAAAGCAGAGACCAGAACAGACTGTTTTATCTGACTCCGAGCAAGCTTGCAGCAGCAGACTGGACTGTAGTTTGTTGTGTGAATGGATACACATGACATAAATTGGAACATAGTGACTCTATGATTGACAGCTGAGTTATAACAGCTGCAGTGTTGTTAAGACAGTGTGCAAAAAAGAGAAGATGTCCTGCCCTGACCTTGTTTTGTCAGTATACAAAGTATCATCAGCATTTGTTTACTATTTAGCCTACATTTTTGTATTAAAGCTGCACGCTGCCTTTGTTTACATTTTCCAGGGCAAAAATTTAAAGTGAGTGATACATGTGACTGTTAAAGAAAGCAGGATGAGATTTTTTGTTAAAAACCACCACTTAAGCATGTACAGGACAAAATCAGCAAAGAGATAAGCAGTATGGTTTTGTCCAAAGGGGGCGCCAAAATCAACAAAAACTAGGGATAGACCGATTATCGGCCGGGCCGATATTCGGCATTTTGACGCATATCGGCATCGGCATCGGCATTTTTTTTTTTTTTTTTTAATCAGACGGCTGATAAGAGATCAATTTAAAACTGGGTTATTTTGGCTCTGATGCATATGCTTAAAGGCATTTAAACAAAGTTAAATGTTGGAGTTTGTATTATTCAAAATTTTGACGCCAATATTTTCACTTTTACTGCAAATGAATATCGGCTTCAAATATCGGTTATCGGCCTCCTTGACTACTAATAATCGGTATCGGTATTGGCCCTGAAAAAACCATATCGGTCTCTCTCTAACACAAACCGAAAGTTCCTCTCAGGAGCTTTAATAAATAAGGACTAAAGGAAATGATTTTGCAGCGAGAGTATAAAAGCTGAAATTAGATGCTTCTGGAACATTTTGTAATCTAACTGGGGCACACTAAATTCAGCCTTATAAGGACTCTTCAGCAAAAGTTTGATTGCTACTCATCTCAGCAAAGTTGTTACACTAAAAAGAAAAAGCAGTGTCTTACTCACATCTGCAGGGGCTGCACTAGTACAGTTGTGTTGGATTTCTCTCAGATATAAAGTACATGTAAGGGCCCTCAATTGCAAAATAAACAGCAGAGTGGAATGACTTTGTAATGGAGTGCTACTATGCGTTTACAGCACAGTTCATTTGGTCAAAGGGAAATTGAGGTCCAGCCATTGTAATTTTGTGGATGCTTGACTTAGTGAGAATTACACTGCAGTAGAATTGCGATGGAGAGATAGTGAGAATATGCTTTTTATTGTAGAGAGCGAGTGCAAATTACCCTCCCTAAGAACTTAATTTGTTTTAGCAAACTGTACAGAGGAGAGAGATGAGAAATTTGGCAGAGAGTGATCAGGAGAGCCCCGGGAGGTCTCAGATCTGCATGTTCCTCTAATTGTGTCACATGCCTGCAAACACACAGTATAATCCAAAAACAGTGACGCACCCTCACCATAATAAGCCATCGTGTTGTAATTTATACTTTGAAATAGTCTCTGACAGAAGTTGAGACAATGTTTGAAATAAATATCCTGGACATAAGCGCCCCCGTAGAGCTCATTCACATGTGAGATCTAATCTAGCCGTTCTTGTGCTCAGCCTGGCACGCAGGCAATCGTGCATTTCGGCTGAACCACAAATTAACACTCACATTTAGGGGGAAGCAATTTTTATCTTGGAAAAACGCTGGCAGTATGACAATGCATTCATAATATCACTTCAATGATGAGCGATGACATTCAATAACAACCAGTTTGGAATCTAATTTGAGAGATTGCAAAACAAAAAATATGAAATGGCTAAATGTAATATCAGAGCGATGGCAAAAAGGGGCACTTTAAAATGCTAACATGGGGCTACAGTTGCTGTTTGGGAGCTTCAGTGCACTGTGATTTGCATAAAAAATAAAACAAAATAAATTGTCCAATGTATTATAAGGGGAGTTAAATTCTGACACAGGCTAAATTTAATATTAGAAAACACCAAATTCAAACCAGAATGAGGCTTCATCGTGTTGAATGATGACACACAATTAAATAAATACAATCATTATTAAAGTATAGTATTTATAATGACTTGTCATATCAATTATTGTGGATGTTATCACCAAGAATACATTTAAAGCTAATAAGCCTTGTTAGGTTGGATGAGATTGTATACCTGGCATCACCTAAAGGAATGCAGCAGATACAGAACCAGTGCTCTCCTTTGGGCGCTTCCTTTACACCTTTTATTTACTAGGAGAAAAAAAATCCCCACACCAGCTGAGATTGTTTTTTTAGCCTTGAGACCATGAACTATGCTACTGTTGGAATCAACTCAAACCTCCCCTTTGGCAATGACTGTCCAACCTTGGCGAGGTGGCTTTTGCCTCTGTCCTGAAACATGTCTTTGTGGCTGAGGTTTGTTCCATAGTGACAATTTGCCATTAGGTCTAATGCAATGTGGGCAGACAGAGGCCCCCTTTGACCTCCCCGTTTCTTCCCACAAGGCAAAGAGAGGCTCCTGCCTTGTCAAGGTCAACCTCCCTTTCAAGCAGACGGCCCTTCGAACTGCAGGGACTGCAGTCACCTCTGAGCCACCTAGGCGCCTCACAGAGAGCCGTGGCCCCCCTCACCTCTTGCAATTACTGCCTAGAACACCACACCCCTGTTGTATCTGCAGGAGCCTTAATGACAGGAGAGAAGAGTAAACAAAGAGGTAGTTCAGATGTACCGCTGACACTTTTGGCCAATTACTCAAGTCTGTGGTCTGCAATTGGCTGTCTGGAGGGCGGAAAATGGGTCTGAAGTGAAACATCATTGAAGTCCAACTACAGTAAATCTAATTTTGTTTGTGCTTTCCCTCCATACCAACTTTGCAGACAGAGATTTGCTGCGGACCTGAAGTAAAAAGCTGGCATCCATAACTATTCTGAGGTCATAAATGGTTTAAACATTTAAAACAAGCACATATTTGAAAGGAGACTCTCTCTACTCTGCTACTGACAAATCAGACCCATAACTCAAACTTGAACCTGTTTTTTTCCAAGCTCATGTGCAAATACAACTGTTGCATACTGGACGCTTGCTTTAGCCACTCCTTTTACGTTAGTTAGCATGAGTGAGTGCAGAACCGTAACCTTGTCTACACCAATACAACTCTGTGTACATTACTGTGCACTCAGCTCTTTGTACAGAAATACTAAATTATGATGACTAAAACCTCACAAAGATAAAAATAAAAAACAGGAAATGGACATGGTGTACATGCAGAGCAGCATCCGTACAAAGCCGGGTAACCGTTAGTAGTAGGTGAGTCAGAGGGGTCTGGATCTTCTGATTCTTTGGGGAGAGGGCTCTCAAAGAGCTGTGCTTGTTCTATGTGTTGTTGCTGTTTGCAATTCTATAGAACATTCCAGCTGAGGGGGCTTGGAAAGCTTTCTGGCTGGTGTGAGAGGGGTCAGGGAAGAGACGTGTGTTTAAGTGCACTTTTTGATCCAATGTGGTTAAAGGTCTGAGAGGAGGGCGAGCTGCATACTGAGATTTTCTCAGCTGATTGGATGATGCACCGCAGCCTTTTGCTCTCACGTTGGATTACAGCTGCAGTGTAGTCAGTCACAGTGAAATATGAAATGGACAGTAGGGACTAGTTTCTCCACTACAAGCCTGAGTCTGTAGGAATGAGAGTTACTTTTACTCTCCTATGGTGTTGAATGTTTGCTCGTGGTGTTATTATGTGGTGTCACCGATAACCAGTCAAATCAGCTCTTTTCCTTCCTGTCAAAAGCAGTCAGTGGCACCTCCAAAGAAAACCCCTCACTCTGCACATTGTGACACTTCTGTGTCAAAAAATGTGCCCACCCTGAAAAATCCAGTCATATTTCTCCTGCTTAAGGGGTTTGTATCACAGATCAAACAGCCGACATATCCACAAATGCTTAGTGGGCTTTTAGAGGGATCATGGCAGCCTTGTTTGGTAAAGCGATAAACACAGCAAAGATGTGACTGCCCCCGTAGACCTTACACATCGTCTGAGCATGTGGGCTGTCCAAGTGCAAATCTTCATCATCCAGGACATAAAGGAGCACTGTAGGGCCTGATCACTCCTGATTCTCCCCTGCTGCTCCTTTTGTCTCACCACTCAAATCCATGAATAGTCACCAAAATACTACACGCAAGCTAGAGAGCAAGCGTGAATCCATCATCTGCAATTCTGGCACCAACTTACAACTAAGAAATATTCAGTTCCTTTCCGAGATTAATCATGATGTCGACAGAATATCAGAAAATTAGGATAATGCCAATTAGATTTTCCGAAGTGGTGATGTCATTGAATTGCTTGTTTTGTTCAGCCAACAGTTTAAAACCCAGAGATACGTTTATTCTAGCATTAAGCAATATAATAGGTAGTCCTCACTAGGGGTAGGAATCGTGGGGTAACCCACGATACAATACGTGGCCCATGATAACGAGAATTTATTTCCTTTTTAGACTGTTTGCCTTCATCTGAGCGTCAAATTTGTTTCTTTTTCTTTGGATTTTCACTTATTTTTGAAGTTGTATCTGTAGTCATCTTTCTCTTTGTTTGTTCAGCCATAGTAGATTACTGTTTACTCGCAACACATGCAGAGACTGGAAAAGCAGCCGCTTAGCTCCGCCTACCCTGTCTGGCAGACCAACTAGTGCTGGCTGATGGAAAACGCGTCACTAACTGGGCGCCGCTTGCGATTTTTCCGCGAAAGTTGTACCAGACACCCAGTCTGTAATACTGCATCAGTGGGCCATAGGCTCAATCGCCATTGTGTTACCTCATTCGGCGATAGATGGCGACTTAACAGACATTCATTTAAATGAAAATTGGAGATTATTACTTTAATCAGCTAATTTATAAGTCAGCTCTGGACCCAATCATAGTCATTTCTGTGCATTCATTGCAGCTTATACCAGCACCTGTATTTTAGTTCAGTATTGTCTGAGTAAACTGAGCCCACCTTTATTCCCAATGTTAAGACCATCTTCTACATATAACTCTTAGAACTGTCAATTGTTTGATGATACAGATTTCTGAATTCACTGTGTAGTATTACCACCACGTTTATTTAAAGTGATTGTTTGAGGAAAAGAGGAAATGTATTCTCAGTGGCTGGTACTACAGAGTGGAAGTAACTACAGAAAAGTTGACCAAGTAAGATAGAAAAGCCATTACTGCTCTCCTTCACGGTCTCCACCATACCTCCTGTGTTCTTCTGAATTAACTTTCAAGGGCACAGAGTTTGAGCAAATATTTCATTTCCCCCGAGATGGCCATCACTCAAGCTATCACTTGAACAACTCAAATCTGTCTTTTGTGAAGGAAAAAGGGAAAAAGATAGAGGGTATATAGAAAGTGGAAGATGACTGAGATTACTTGGTGCTTTTTTTTTTTTTTATCCAGTGTCAATATCGAGAGACAGAAGATGGAAAAGTGATGATTGAAAGCTTTCAGATTTCTCTATCAGTGGAAAATACATTTTTAAACATACCTCTATACTACACTGGAAATAAAGTCAATTTGAATTCTTAGTTTTTGAAGCCGCACCTTTGCACATCATTTCAAAGGTGTCACATCAGCTAATTAGGATGAAGAGGGCCTATTTTGAGGATCAAACGAAAACCGCCTGTGACACTGTGTTAAATCTTATTTTTTGCCGACTTCAAATGTATCTATTTTAAATTGATTGGGTCTTTCTTGGCTCGGTTGTCTATTAATCATTTGATGGTGTGAGCAACATGGCAGTTACCCAGCAGTGATGTAAATTGGGCTTCAAAGAGGAGGTTTATTTTTAAAATCAGAGCGCTAGCTTTTCAGGTTGATTATGTCTACATACAAAGACTCGGCAGAAAGTATTAGAGAACAAGCGGCAGCATGTGGAATCAATGCATTTCCATTTCCTTTACACATGTTGGATTCTTTGTGCTCAAAGGAAACATGTTGATGGGCCTCATCATGGCACTTTGAAGAGTAATGGTCTGTTTTCATGAAGCATATCAGCACACTGATAACACCGTGTCTCGGTTTCCTTGACTGAATTAGGTGGCCTGACAGCAAACATGAGTAAAACAAAATAAGACGGCGTACTCTGCCTTTAAAGACGTCAGGGAATTTGAATATTTTTCATACCTCTGTGTAAATCGCCTTTATTCCCTCTGCATTTGAATATGTGTCTGTATTTTGGGACAGAAAGTAGTGTGTTTAAAGTGTGTCCATGACGGGGGGGGTTGCGCAGGGGACAAGGCTCTAGAGGTCATTGCTTACTGCTGCTGCTTTCCCCGTGTTGAAACAAGAGGCAGAAGGTCAGATTACCCCCACCAGGATATGAAAAGGGAAAACAGTGCATTAGCCCGCCTTTGTTCCCCCAACATACATGGACCTTTCCCACTGGTGCTGCTGGTTTCTTTGTCCCCAGGGTCTCAACGGGTCACAGGATTTGGGGGTAGAAAGGACAGGGGGTTGTCACACAGCTTTCCAAAGGTCGGTGTCTACGTCGGTCAAACCCCTAAGCCATCAATGGAAAACAACTGTTGCTCTGCTATCGCAATACAGGGATATTAAAGCTATTCATCTCGACGCCGTGCCTCTGCTGAGACAGCTCGGAGGGGCTCTGATGCATGCTTAATGCACTAATCACACTCTCTCCCTAGGACCCCCGCGTTCTGCCCTAATCTCTTTGTCTCTGTTTCTCTCTTTCTCATAACTTTGATAACCCATGCCACGCAAACACAAATTGACAAGTGGTACACTCACAAAGCCGGGGTGACACCTCCTGCACAAACACACCATCCTGCGCTGTCTCGTACACGGAAACGCGCTCGGAACCTGCCGGCAGCCGAGTGCCTTCGGGGGGGGGGGGCTTGTTTATTTTGCAAATGCAGACAGCTTCCTATGAGGGTTATTATGGTGTCCAAAGCCATGTCCCATCATCCTCCTCCTTCTGCATGTCCATGTGGTGTCTACATATCAAATTATGTGGGTTAAGTGTGTGTGCATGTGGTTGCTAATACTCTGCAGAGCTGCTGGTGTAAAGGACATAATACTGTTAGCAAGGTCTGGATATTGTCAGAAGGGTTTATTTATTTATTTAGCAGAGTCTTGTAGTTGATACAGCTTCTCCTAACTAGTATTTTCTAATTTAGTTGACTTAAAAAAAATGTTTTTTAAAAACTGTAGCCCCACAATTTTCCACCATCTGTCCAAACTAAAAGACATTCAGTGTCCATTGATGTGAAAATGGAGCAAAGCAACAAATGCTACAGTGGAGAGGCAGGATAAAGGCGACGTTTGGCATTTTAACTTGAAAAATGACTTAAACGTTTGATCAATAATCAAAACAGATTAATTTACTGTTAATTACTAATCGTTTCAGCAGTTGATTCTCCATCACAAATTAGGTAACAGCCCTTTTAAAGTGTAATCAACATAATTATAAGAATGATTTGATTTTTTTCAATCAATGTTTCAGAAGACACGCTTATTGATTCTGAGACAATCGCAGCTAATGGCTGTAAAAAAGAACAACCTCGATGCATGTTGATACACAAACACATGAGCGATAGCGATGGCCTGACGGGCGTTATAGGAGAAAGCATATCCTTTTAACGTCTCTCAGTTGTACTCGATTGTACTGACGCTCAGCATGCAGCAAACTGCAGGCTGATGGATCAATTGCTGTGGCCATTTTCATTTTCAGCCGTTCTTAGTGGCTGCAATGAATCGATAGCTTTTAATGACCGATGGGAGGGATTGTGTCTTCTTGGTTGTTATTGTCAGTGATCTTTCTGACCCTACTTCTGGAATAAAAAGTCTGACTATTGGTTGAAATGTTTGTACAATAGCACAGTGTACTCCAGCCACTTTCAAGTTGCTAATAGAAAGTCATCACTTGCTATTTCTACTTTGGTTCGTTTGCTCATTCTTTAGTTTTTTATTAAAAGTTACTGTTTTCTAAAACATATCAACCGACAGCAAACTGAAATCCAATTAAATTCCTCAAGTTTTTCCTGATTTCGTGACACATTTCTATGCTCAGGATATTAAAGAACTTCTTCTTAGTGTTCCCTCCCCCAAACTAGAAATAATAACTCTTCTTTCATGCACATTTTTTGGTGCCTGAGTTTTCCTCACTGAAAAGAGCACATATTTTCTAACTCTCTTCAAAATGAACGACAAATGATCTTAATGTATGCGCTGACGGCTTGAAGGACACAACATTGTGCTAAAAAGCCACTCAAACCTCTGGTCATGGAAATTCTTCTGCTTCAGTATTTACTTAAGCTTGGTTTTGCTTTTATTCATCGAGTCGCCTTGTGCCCTGCATGCCTTTGCTCTGCTGCACTTCTATGGTGACTCACTGTAGGTTCAAAGTGCACTAAATGCAGATTTAGTCTAAAAGTTTTTGGTCATGGATTGTAATTAGAAGTGCACGATATTGGATTTTTTGCCGATATCTGATATGCCGATTTTGGATATATTAGGCACGTTTTTTTCCATCTAATTGTAGAGAACATCAAGTCTCCCCTGTAGTGGAATTGATATCATGCCTACTCTTATTGTAGTGACCCACTGACAGATGCAGAAATAACAATACAGTGCTTTTTAAAATGTACACATTCACTGGGCAATAAAAGAAAAGTACTTAAACTAAAGTTATGTACAAAATGCCTTATTAATTTGTATGTCACATTTTCTTTCAAATAAAACCGTAATATTCATCCAACTTAGACAGGCTTGGATGATGCTCTCCCTGAGACAATCCTGACAATAGCCACTAGGGCACATTTTACCTACTGCACTACGAAATCAACCTTGCTGTCTGTTTTGGAAACTTTGAAAAACTGCCATACGGCAGACATCTTGCATCCTTGTTCATGCTTGACGGAAGCAGTTGATTTCACATGATCAGAAAGTTTTTAATAATAACTATAAATATAGAAGAAGAAGGTACATATATCCCTCTTTGTGTCATTTGTTGGATCAGGTTCGTTTTTAACCCCAATCTAGTGAAAGTGCCCACATAGAGTATCTTAAAAGTTACCTTGTTTTTGCTTCTCTGTTTCGACCCTAACAACAGTTTAGGGTACATGGCCGAGTACATTATGTTGGCGATTTAAGGAGGTTTTATTGGACCCCTCATGATTACCTGAACCAGTACACACACAATCTTGTTCAAGCCTCTCAAAAGTGAATGACTTCTGACCCAATGCTACAAAGTCCATAGTAAAGGGTTTACCTTGTTTTAACAATCAGAAACTAGGCCGTGCAGTTCTCCCCACACGGCTCCGCACACTTTTAACCTCTATTCTCTGCTCTCTTAAACTCATACCCCAAACTGGCATAATTATGTAAGTCCTTGTAATGAATGAATAACTGTGTAAATATTTATCTTTGTGCCTTTGAGCACCCAGAGCAAACAAATAAAGGGCTGCTCTAGTAAACAGATCTCTGCAAGATGGGTGTGTGTATGAAGAGAGAAGGGTTCCTACCAGCCGGAATGGGACAGAGCTTACCCTTAATGTTGAACTGACGATACTATCAAGAATTTATTATTATTAGATGATGCATATTAGTGGAATCTACATTTCTCCAATGTAATGTTGGCTAATAAAGTCAAATTTAAGTTGTTTCTTAGAGTTTTTATTCATCCTGACTTTGTGATATGCTTCCTAAGCTTGATAAGCTCTTTTACAAGCAAACTAGAAACTTTATTTAGAGCATTTTGTTGCAATTTTCCAGTTACTTCAGTTTTTCATTCACCTGGTTTTTAAATACAGGTTATGTATTTTCTAAGTCCCCCTTTTTTGGCTGACTGCCGGGGTAAGCCCTACACATAGGTCTGTATGTGACTGACTGAGTGAGTGAGCGCGCTCACAGTAAAAATAGGCGAGCCTCCTATTCTCTACATTTTCGGCGCTTGAGTCGCGCGAGATACGTTCATTTCAAGCCAGCAGCGTGAAGACTCTTATCTGTTTTCATGCATTTCAAATTAAAAAGAACACGTCCCACAGCCGTCACGCACACGCCATGCTTACAGTGTTGTCCACAAAAGCGCACATTAACCTGATGTGGTCAGCCACATACTCGGTTATGACCTAGTCTTGTTTCCTTTGCAATCGGGAGGGGATGGGATTTACATTTTTGGCATTGGACTGGACAGTAGTACTAGTGGTAATAATCCAGTGATAAAATATTTATCACAGTAAAGCTGCTAAAAGTTCCATAGTTTTTTTTTTGAAGATACCATATAATATGCAGTTTTATGGCCAGTAGATTTTTTCAGTTTACCAACCATTGGAATATAGACTATAAAGGATGTTTTTGACCCTGGGTCAAGATTCAGGGAGGCATTCAGGGACTGCGTCAGCCTGTGATGTGTTGGGAAATTTTAGATCCAAATCCAAGACAACCCCTTTTTATAGATACATAGTAGGGCTGTCAGTGAATATTCTAAATTTGAATATATAACCGAATTGTAATAAAAACGGATTTCCAATTTTTAAGATTAATATCCGAAGTGAAAAAAAATCGTGAGCTCTCGCGTGTTCCCGCATGTTCTTGTATATCCTCGCGCGCACTCTTGGTTACACAGCATCTTTGAATGCATCACAACGTCATGTTATAGTTAATAATTAAACTTAGTTGAGCTGAAACGAGCTACTACAACGACCGTGCGGCGTTCGGTAATGATGCCGGAGAAGTCAAACCCCAGCCCGGCTGAAGAGAGATTCTCACCTCCGGCATAACAGGCAGGTACAGGTATGTTGATTGTTTTTTAATGTTTAAATAAACATACCTGTCACCACACAGCTCGCTTGGAGCGCTGAATGTCCGTTCTACCGTAACCTAATTACTTTATTTGTTCATTTTGCAAGGTGTAGAAAGCCTATGTTGATCTTTTAAAAGGCATGTTTATGTTTAAATAAATATATCTTTGCCCGTAAGTTTGTCTATCGTTGTATTGGTTTCCCCTCTTGTGGAGGTATTGCGCAAAAATAGATATTAGTTCGAACACGTGTTTTTTTAGAAGGAATATTCGAACGTCATTTTGGGCCAATTTTGACAGCACTAATATATAATATTTCTTTGTTGTGTGATTCATTTGCAGGTTTTGATCGTGGACGTTACCACCCCAAGATAAACCTTGAACCAGTACCCACCACTGACTACCACTAATAAAGCTGACAGCTAATCAGATCGTCTTCATCAGTAGCATCCAGTGGTTGAATTTCACCATCATTTAAAAGCTTCTAAAGAAGCCTTTTCTCAGCTGGTAATCAGCACACCCCTCATTTTGAAACACTATGTTGAAGGACACTGAAGTTTTACTGTAGAATTCAGGCCTTGAGAGGCCGCGTCTGTAGAAAAATAATAAGCAGAGATAATTTAGTGATTTAAGAGACAGCATATTTCAATGGGAGGGAAGTGAATGTGCTAATGATTGAGCCTGCCGCTTTATTCCTACTGAGGGAGGTTCAAGGTTACTGTGAGGCTGACATAGCTATTCATCACAGCCATAACATATTTACACTTGCTCACACTGTGTCATCACTACTGTCCCACCTCAGCAGAAGATTACTTCCCTGCCCTCTGGCTCAGCCCACTTATCCAAAACTCCTGGTCAGAGGTCGCGAGGAAACTGTCTGAGATTCACCGTCTGAACCGCCCCTTACTTCATGTCCTATTGTTGCAGTGCTTCAATGCCTCACGCTCTGGAAAATACCTGAGATCCCTCTTAGTGGACTCAACAACCACAGCTGAAAAGACGTTTGGCAGAATCCACAAGACAAAACAACTCACAGTTAAAACTTAATAACGTCATTTTGTATTGTGAAATCCTTCAAGGACTGTAATCATTTCTTTTAAAAATCCGACTCTGAAATGAAGTAAAAATCACGATTATGAGAATCAACCACTTTATTATTACATTTCTCAAATTCTTATTACCGATGTGATTTGCATTGCCGGGAACACATTTTGGAGGACACATTTTTTAGGGAAAATACGCTCTGTACAAGTTCATTTTCTGTGCCCAGCTGAAATGAAAAACAGCCCTGGATTGAACTCTACCTTATAAAGATTATAATGTTTTTTAAAAAGCGAGGTGTTGATTTCTGTTTATGGTCACTTTGGAAGCTGTACTTTTTTGGTGCCGTTAAATTGTAATGCTTTTATACGTAATAGTTATCCTAATAGTTTGCCTGCCCCATTCATAGTAATGAGGGGTTACTATTGCTGTGTAAGATTAGAAACCAAAATGACCATAATTAGCAACAGAGGAGTTTTAATGTTAAAGTGAAAATCTCAAAGATTTTCATTTAAATAAATGTCTGTTAAGTCTCTATCCATCGCCGATTGAGGTAACACAGTGGGACTTTGGCGACTTTAGCAGAAAAAATCACCAGCGGCGCCCAGTTAGTGACATGTTTTCCATCACCCAGCAGTGGTTGTTGTGCCAGAGAGGGTAGGCGGAGCCAAGTGGCTGCTTTTCCGGTTTCTGTAAGCATTGAGAGTGAACGGTAATCTACTATGGCTGAACAAACAAAGAAAAGATCAATGACTACAAGTATAACTTCAAAAAGAAATGAAAATCCAAACAAAAAGAAACATATTCAACGCTCAGATGAAGGCAAACAGTCTGAAAAGGAAAGCGACCGTCAGCGAGGGAAATCAAGAGTTACAACCGGAGCCAACCGGAGACGTCACACATGCGACACTGTCTGGATATCTGGGAAGTGTGCTCCTGCAGTTACCGTTTATCGCCATAGGTGCCGTCAAAGAGAACGAAACTGAGATCTTCGTGATGACCACTGAAAAGTGAAAACACCTCTTTAAATGACATGCTCATGTTTGAGGCCTCTTCTGAAATTTATACCAATTTTACGGCTGTTGTAGAAAAAATGCACTTGCAACAGGGACTGTTGCCAATATGCAAATATTTCCAACTCATTTTGTCCCATTGCCAATGATGGTATATACTACACATATTTTCTGCCACTTTATTGCTGACACCATCACATTTTTCATGATAACCCTCAGGCAGATGCAGACATAAAACTTTGAAAAAACAAAACATTTTCAAACTGTCCACATTGACCGGTAACAATCAGCTCATTTTATATGTGAAACATTTATTTGTATGTAGCATTTTTAATGATGCATATCTTTACCTAGCCAAGGATGGCATCTTATTATCATAACCCTACTTGCAACTCTCCCTCCCAATTTTAGTTAATATTATACAATATTACTACTTATCATTGTCGATACATGCCTCTATGTGCCTATTTTTAATATATTTGGCTGCTTAGGATTAATACAAGGTCCTGTGGTTCTGTGTGACACCTCGTCTTCTGACACTGTTTTTTGGTATGTTTTTGTTCTTTATAAAGATTTTTGGGCAAACATTGCTGACAGGAGGAAAATGATTACATTGCACCCTGTTTAACTTTCTCTCAGCGCTGTGGCTGTCATACATTTTCTTGCTCCTCATGAATTCTGCTTTACATCTTCCCTTGACCTTGCAGCGTTTCTATCCATGTGGAGGAAAAGTGGCTGGAAAATGAGAAACAGATTTATATGTCAGCGGCTCAAAAAGACCAGCCAGACCAAAAAGAAAACCCACTGCTACTATTGCTGCATTATCAATACTTTATCATGGGAAGGATTTCAAATAGATAATTAATCTGTTATCCGACTGAAAGAATATGCAGCTGTATCTGCCACCAGCAGTGGATCTCCACTACTGTCCAGGCTATGCTATTAAAATAGCTAATCGGCGACACAGACCAGAAAGTGCAGTATGCCATTATGGGTAATTGTCCCTCATCAATATTACATTACTTAGTTAGCTAAAGCTTGATACCATCAGTTAAATTTACTGGCCAATGCCTTCATTTAGTGTCGAGCTAATGAAAAAAACACTAGGTCCTCATTCACCAATAAATGCCAATAAAACTTTTGATGTGAAATAAATTGAATCCTGGTCTGTTTGAAAGACGAGGCTTTCTTTATTATATACTGTAAATACTCACTCAGCTATTGGTACTCTCTTGTGAACAAACAGAGCTTCTTTGCCTTTTATGCAGATGTTATTGTTCACTTGAAAGTGAATGTCACCCTCACCATTATATTCTGTGGAACGACACAGTAATCCATTCAGTGACTTATTAGTATATGACAGATGTGCTCGAGAGATGTGACTCTCGAAGATGATTAAAAAGCAAATGTAGACCTTTTTTTCACCCCAGAAAGCTCATTTATTTGTGAAATGAAGATGATAAATGTATATTCAATTGTGTGTTTTCGTAAACAAAAGCTTAATTTGCTTTCTGGTGGACTGCTATTTATATTTATTTTTGCATCAGAACGATCTTAGAGTGCTGTATTTTTAATTGTCGTATTTATCTGTGTGACAGAAATGCGGCTTGTAGCCCTACTTACCAACTACATTTACAAGAGAACACAAAAGATGTCTTTCTACTATTAGAGAACAGCATGAACTGTTTAGTCCCACAGCAGCTGACTTACAACTCAGTGTTAAAAACCCTCGAGGTTGGCTCCTGAAGGAATGTTTTCAGGGGCTTTATGCACCACTAAAGAAGGGTAACAACAGCATGCCATAAGAAATTGATACAACACAAAAGAAACTCTGGCTGCATGAAATGTTCCCTCTGGCTCTTTATGTTCTTAAAATGGCCTTTTTCAAAACACCACTGGGCAAAACATTTCCAGAATTATTTTACTTCACTTTTGTTGAGGCCATCAAACCTGCCAAGCCAGGCCAATCCCTGCAGCTCATATGGCATTCTTCAAACTAACATGAGGTGACTTTGCAATGCAGAAAGCTAAGGACTCTCTCATCTATTGTTAAATACGGCCTACAGAAATCATACATAACCTTAACAGCCTTTTCTCATCACTTGAGAATAACCAACACATTATAATCAAACAGCAGTGATTGTATTTTATTTATTGATGAGAATAAATCAAAGTGTAACACCACCGAGCATTTACAACGCCGCTCTTAATGAGCGCCTCAATTTACATTAGTTGATTGCCAAAGAGAGAAAAGCAGTGTTTTGCCGTACTCCTCAATTGATCATTGGAATTATCCCCTCAACGTGCATGATAAACAAACGATAAACTAAGTTTATGATAATTTACTGACAAAGCCCATAATGCACTGCTGTCTACACATGTTGCCCAACTGATGTAAATCCATAACAAAGCAATTCAATATGTAAAACAAGCAATAAACGAGTTTCGACGATAGACATGCAATTCATAATTTGGCTTTTGGTGTGTCAAAAAAAATGCTGTTCTTGAACATGCACTGTCGGCCTATCACACGCTGCAGACTTGCTGACATTATGTCCCACCTAATTCTGCAACACCAATGACATCACAGCTACCAATCAGTGACCTTAAATCACCCACTGACCACACACAGCAGAGTGATTGCTCGCCGACTGAACACAGAAATGGCATAAAGCCGAAAACATAGCTGCTTACTGCTGTGTTCCTAAATTGGCGACTGCATCACTAGATTTAATAACGTCTTAGACCTTCCATTGAATGTATTTCCGAAAAGCTGACAATGACAAATTTTTCCTAGTACCTGCGAAAAATGGTAGAGTATACATTTGGAAATGTTTTTCTACGAGTGACACATCTGTTGTAACAAAAGTAGCTCTCAGCCATTTGCCAGCCAGAGGCACAGCCCGGCTGTAACCCTGAAAGAGAAAGTGGAGCAGGTGGGTTCTTGATCTCCAGTGACCTTGCCACTGGTCTCAGGTGAGCTGAACATTTTTGCTACTGAGTGAGCTTCAGGGCCTTGGAAGAAGGGAGCAGATTAAAGGAGCTGTCAGCAGCTGGCTATAGGCACAACAGCTGCTAATAAAATGTATTTTACCAGTAATATTAAACCAATTAAGTCAATTGAGTTGTTCGTGTACAAGAACATAATGTCTGAACCCTCTGCACTGCGTAGGTCTGCTGTTATGGCGCTATAATATGCGATATAATAATACCTGTTATAGTTCCTTTTATAATACCCAACAGAGACCAGTGCAATTAAAGAATATCATTATAATTGGTGGAAGTTGTTGACCTTTTGCTCGCTTTGACTAACATTAAACTCTCTACGCCGGAGCTGGACTGTTGTTGTTTGTTATATTCACATGATATTTTACCTTATAACAGTAGATTATTAGGCGGGATAATAAACTATGGTGACCAATGCCTGAGACCACATTTTAGGTGGTAATGGAGGCAGATACTGATACTGGTATTGGTATCGGAACAGCTCTATGTATTAAACTTTATGACATGCCATTTTCTTGTAGGGCTTGTAGAGTAGGGGTGGGAATCACAGGGTAACCAACGATAATATCACGATACAGCAATAATTGATATATTGCAAGACAATCATATCACGATACCTGATTAACTGAAGAATACAAAATGCCTCTAAAAAGGTGAAGTGCAGAAATAATGTATTATTCACTGCAGTTGGGTGTCAGTTTTGACACAAATTCAGATAAATGTGGCGGTGACTCAAATTGGCAGGGAGATCTGTTTAGAGCGCTGAATTTTGTTTTATTAAAATATCAATATTTGGCACCAGCGATATGATAATTGTATCACACCGGTTGGGGCGATGATATATTGCTATATTGACATTTTGTCCCACCCCTGTTGTAGAGACACATACATTACATTGTAGGATTTATAAAACGTCAACTTATGGAAGACAATAAAAAAACATAAATGGAATATTGCATCTTTTTTTGTGTGAGTGTAACTATAATTTAACTATTTACATAAGTTTTACTTTTTCTGATTTAGCTGTGAACACACAGCCTCAGTGTTGTTAATATCGTGCAGCAACAAGATGCATTGAGGTCACAGTGCGATAATGGATGCCCAGCCGTTTTGCTGCAGAATCTTTCAATCATTTCCCCGACGCCACCATTGGCAGAAAAAAACTGCTGAGTATACAGATTCCTAATTTTGCCCCATTCTGTATTTGCATTGTCAATGCAAAGCGAATACTCCTGCTTGGGTGCTTGTCCAGCTATCATTCTTGATCAAGGGCCTTGCCCTACCAGACATCAGTGAAGCTATGAATAATAATATTCTACAGCACAGTTGGGTTGTTACCTCATCCCGGAGGAAAATAGCCAAATGGATGAAAGAGTATGTAGTAAAATACATTTATCTTGATCAGTATATCTCTTATTAATGTCTCATGTTTCTTACTATAAAAGACAGAAGGTGATGAACTAATTTGCCTTATTTACTCTACTGATATATTGATTAGTCAATGATTACATTAAGTGTCATTCAGTATCTAGTGTGCCTGTAGTCCTTTACAAATGTAGTGTGTTCTGCATAATGAATTACATAATTACCATTGCAACAACTGAGCCAGCAGCTCTTGTTTCTTCAAAGTCATCTTGTTACCCTTGATTTCCTGTAATTCCGCAGATGCCACTTTGTCTGGGCTTCTCCCCTGAGACAGCAGCCATGAGGGATCGGGCCTACTTGACTGAAACCAAAGCCGGGGGAAAAGGACTGGGTCCCCTGTGAACTGACGGTGTATCAGAGTTTAGGACCCTTGTGACAGCGCTGCAGCTCAGTGAGAATGCTAATCCTGGGAAAGCTATCAATGGAGGGGAGGAAAACTAGAGAGAGAGACAGACAGATGTTAGTGTTACAATGACTCAATCCATCCATCCGTTTTCTGTATCCATTTATTCTGTTCAATGTCACGGGGGGCTGGAGCCTATCCCAGCATGCACTGGGTGAGAGGCAGGGTGCAGCCTTGACAGGTCCTCAGTCTATCACAAGGCAAACACACTTAGACAGACAAACACGATTTAGAGTTTCCAGTTCAGCTAACCTGCCTGTTCCTCTCTATGCTTTCTGACTTTGGACCAACCAAGTGCCCATACTATTGTTACTATTAACTCAATACCATGAATGCACAAAGTAAATTATATACTATTCCAAAATTTGACACATACATGCACTTACTGAGATAAAAGTACCAGTGGATGGTGCAATAAATAACTTGGTTGCAGTGTGAAATTTACATAGGAAACAATGATCTTGGTATGAGGTGGGGCTGTCACTTTTCCCAACGTGAAGTATCAGGGACACAAGCACACAAAAGACTGATATGTAGCTGTATAAACAACAGAACTAATGTACAGTTTAGGCTGTGTTTGTGCATAGTAAAGACTCCTCAAGACTCAAGCTACGCTCCCGTGTCTTGCTTGCTGCGTGCTGCTGGCGTATTAAAGTGACGCGAGTTAGCCCCGAAGCTAGCTACAGCTTCGGCCCTGGAGCAGAACGACAACAAGCCTCCCCTGTGCTTTCTGAATAAGGTCGGGACGCTGAAGCAGGAAAGGTTAACACCGGCTTGGCTCGTTAGTTTCCGCCGTTGGTTTGTAGCAGGCAGTCTGTTGGAATACAAGGCACACTACTTAAAACGTGAGAGCATTCTGGGACTCTGGAAAGCAGGTTACAAATATTTCACCAAGTTTGAACGATATTGAATTCTGATTAAAAAGTGACAGCCCTAGTATGATTTCTACAACCTAACTCAAGCTCAAAAGGAATATCTTTTGCAATATACGCGTTAAAGAAGAGTCTTTTCTTTACATTAGAGCATACAATATGAAAATATTCATCCACCGACACATCTTGGTTTAAAATAGCTACTTATCATCCAGAGAAAAGAGCAAATAGACACGTACGAAAAAAAACCTCTTTATTTCTAGACTACTGCAAAAAGTGTGCATATAGTAAATTCAGTGCTTGGCTTCAAATATGGCTCTGCATGCATCACATATATGGGTCATATATTGCAAGTGTCAGAGGAATCGTCACCCCTAATGTCGCAAATTAGTTTGTTTTTGTTGTGATTCCGTCCTCAGTTGGCTAAACTCTAACTCAGGAAGCAGGCCGTTTCTAATCCTAATGAGGACTCTCCTATTACTTCACTGGACCTGATAAGGCACTAGTCTGTGACACTCAATTTTCAAAAACCCCAACCCTATCAAGGAACTATCAAGTGATAGGATTGCTGCAGGACCATTAAGTGAATGTCTAATTAACTTATTATAAGGCATTTCTGAGCTGGCTATCAAATCCCTCCTCTAGGCGCCAATGCATCCATCTGACCTGGTTTGATTGCACAGTCACATTAATGAGCTCTGTGATGTCCCACATACAGGCTCACCTCGCTTTCCAGCTGCAGCCAACATCAGAGGGCTATTTGGGGTGGGGGGTTGATTGTGTGTGAGAGACGGCGAGAGAGCAGAGTTGTAATAGATGTAAAATGAGCGTAACCAGCACTTAAATGCCCCTGCTGGTATTTAAAGGTTAATTTGTTTGTTCCTGTGATTAAATAGCTCTCCATTAACTTTGTGTGTCGGTTAGACGTTGAGAAAATGTGGGATAAGTTGGTCAATGCTGAATACTGTCAAGAATAAATGAGTGTCTGGTCTTTGTGGGCTAAACTGAATGGGGGGAAGGGAAGAAAGACGGGAGTCTAGGCGAAGCTCTCCCGAAACACTTCATTTTGAGACGCGTGACCCGCCCTCGCAGCTTAGAGGAGGAACACTGTGTGGAATCAAACCCCATTTTCTATCTACGGGTGTCATGTGTCTGCGCTGGTGGGAGAGGAGAGAAGAAAAGAGGAATTTATTTTCATGCAAAATGAAAACATTTGCATAACACGCGTGAAACTCATTTGCAAGACTCCCCCGAAACTTTGCATTAACACAACATGGAAAACAAGCAGACAAAAGAAGCTCACAGTCAATCATTCACCGAATCAACTGGGAACTGTATGAATTATCAGACGGTGTAACTTGAGTCTGTTACCCACCTTCATATGTGGAGACTTTATTCAGTTTTTAAACCTTTGGATTTGACCTCTACCTATTGATTAAGTTGCTTGTTTTACACGTCCTTGAGCGCAGAGTATGCGACCGAAAGTATAAGCGAAGGTCGTCTCCTTAAGTTGATTGTCAAGGATAGCGGAAGGAGATTTTGGTAGGATTACGGTCTCTGTGTGCATAAGCCCTGGGTTTAAACTTTCACTTCATCCATGCTTCTCTCTCTGAATCCCTGCGCTGGCTGGAGTCAGAGAGGTTCACTGCACTGCCCCCTCCTGTATGGGAACGACTATGAATATAAATAGGTGAGCTCCTCAAGGTATTACAACTCATCCATGCTCGGCAGCTGGTTGAGAATGTCAATACCTGCATAATACAGGAATTGTAATTTCCCTCAGTTTCTAAAGGTTATAATGGCTGGAGTTTTCACCTACTATTTAATTTATGTTGGCACCAGGATGTGCCACTGTGTGGGTCAGGGATATGACTAATCCTATTTAATCATCCATCCTAATTGTACCATGTTATCAAAGCTGGTATTTTACATATCCAAGGAGAAATTACTGCTATGTTAGAGAGGCTGTAAGATATTTTCACATGATGTTTATGTAAAGTGGTTTTGACAGACTTTTCTCTAATTAAATCATTTATCTAAGGTAAATGCAAACTACTTCCCAGTCTGTAATCAAACAAATAAAACCCCTGAAATAGAAAAAACTCCTTTAAATTGCAATTTTGCTGCGCTCTCTCTTATATGCAGCCTTGCACGTGGAGCTCGCAAACACAGTCGTTATTGCTTTTAGCTTTAACGGGGTCAAAAGCCAAAAAGCACAATAAGATTTCTGGGACTACCACAAGGATATGACTTAAATTCCATAAGCAGACCACCGACATACCTGGCATGAAACGACTGAGCAAACACTAAAGCGACACAAAGAGCATTATCAGGCGGGAGACAAATCCAGAGACAAATAGGAGGAGACAAAGATACGGCTTTAGCGGAGTAGGCCATTAAAATTCCATTTGAATCATAGCGGTCTGAAAGAGCGAAAAACAGCAAAGCTGGGTAACACATAGAGCCTGATGCTGGGACTGTGTGACTCAATCCTCCCCTGAATTCAAAAATGTTGCTCCTTCCTGTGATCAGTCAGCCCGGGGCAAAACTGGCACTGCTGGACTGTGCCTGAGCGAGAGAGAGAGAGAGACGGCGTGAGAGAAAGGAGAGGAGAGAGATGTTGCTGTGTGTGTGTGTGTGAGTCGGGCTCCAGGCCATGATACCAAACTTCCTTTGAACCGAGCAGCTGTGGGCTGCAGGACTGATATAATATTTAATGAAATAATTACATATACAGAGAGAAATGCATTGGTTAGGGAGTGTACCTTTCATGCTGGGGATCTGGGGGAATGCGCTACTAATAGACATGATTTGGCTACTTGCCCTTGTTGCTCTCTCTCCTCCTCCCTCTGTATAATGCACATGCAGCCCAACTCTGATATTAAAATTTCTGCATTAATCCAGAATTTAAAGCGTTGGCAATATATGCCGGCAGTAATTTCTTTATTTCTGCGGGCAAAGTCTCATTGTCAGCAGCATTACCGGGGGATCATTAAATCCAGTGCGTTCACATTTATATCATGGAAGACTTTTTAATTTAAAAGTTGGTTTAATATCACGCCCAAAATAAACATGATAAAATCACATCATGTTTATTTGAAACTTAAGTTTTGCCAGTTGGCTAAACCTGATATATTGAGGCGTTAAGTGCTTTAGCTCCTTTGTCTTTGTAGGTTGTAGTAAGTAAAATGGATTTTTAAAGTGCAAAGAATTATTCATAATCGGAATGAAAAGCTGCTTCCTATAGGGAAAGTGTGGGTGAGCTTAATGTAGAAATGCGAATATACTTAATATTTTAAATCATTTGGATTTCATGTAGAATATTTCTTATAATGGACATAAAGTAGGCTTTTAATTTGAAATAGATTCTGTGGGCTGTTACAACTTTCCATGTGATGTATGCCAAAGTGTCAACGCTCTCATCATTTCTGCTTACACGGCATCCTCTGCCAAGCGGTGCATATATCAAATCCTTACAGAAACCCATAGCTCATCTCTCCTTTAGCAAACTACAACACACTATGCACTGTTACCTGGAATTTCACATAAGATTAATCTCCTGAATCGGAGGAGTCGGAAGATTTTGAAGCCGCTGATAAATCTGCGCTGCCTTAAAATGTGATGTTTTCCCATAGCTTTCACTTTTACGCCCAGACTCTCATATTATCATGTTTCTCCTTATTGGAAATGTATTTACACGACCTGATCTGACTCAGTCTGAGGTGATCAATTTCAGACGTTCGAGCAAGAATAAATCAAACCTCACATTCTCTTTTTTTCCCTCCCCAACACAAGTGCACCACCTTATCTGAAGTGCAGAGATTACCAGTGATTTATACATATAATAGCCATACCCACAACAAGTTTGCTCAATAACAGATAGATGGTGTTGCCTAGCAACTGCTGAGTGCCATAACAGCGACTAGTACCTGCTCCTGGAGGCAGACTCCATCTTGTAGGTTTCTCTGTCCTCTAATTGGCCAGGTGGGTAAACACTGATCCCTCGCTGCTCCATCCTCCCATTTTCAGCCGGGGTCTTAAGTGACACATAGCCGCAGCTTTATGCTAACCTTCTGACTGGGAGGATGCGCACAAATGCACTGATACTTGCATGAATATAAGTGACAGCATGATATATGGAGACATTTACTCCCCATACATTTACTGCCTAAAAGAATACAATGTACTGACAATACATCAATGTGTGTTGTCTCTCATTCCCAATCAATTAGAAATTATTCAGGAGGTAAATTGCGTGAATTCTGCTTGTGGCACTTAGAGCGCAGAGAACTCAACAGGCTGCAGGGCGAGGTTGGTAATTATAAACAAGTAAACAGAGGTACTGAGCTGGATGCAAAACCTAATGTCTTCTTTACACCTTATCCAAAACCACTTTCCTTTGACAGATGTGGAACTATTAAAGATGAACTTAAAGCAACTGTGAAGAACTTTCATTTGATGCCTATTTTGTCATCAACTTTGAACAACAGGGAACGTCTAACCTCTTTGCTAACCCTGTCCAGTATTTGCGTGTGCTGTTTTTTCTAACATGATCTCTTCCTGCTTCCTTTTAACACTCTATACGTGTGAACTCACTGTGAACTTTTCAGTGGAAAATGCAAACAAAGTCACTTCCTGCATGCTGTACACGCCTTCTTTGTACACAGGCCAGGTGGCAGCAGTTACAGGCTTTAAAAATAACCGTACAGTTCGGTGTATAAGACACGCTTTTGATGCTTTCTATGCTAAATGCTAAATGGACTGTACTTATATAGCGATTTTCTAGTCTTGCGACCACTCAAAGCTGCTGTTACACCACTGATGGCAGAGGCTGCTACCTAAAGTGCCCAACTGTCAATCAGTTTTCACAGTCATACCGTTGGCTATGGCACTGGGAGCAATTTGGGGTTCAGTGTCTTGCCCAAGGACGCTTCAACATGTAGACTGAGGGAGCTGGGGATCGAACCTCCGACCCTCCGATTGAAAGACGACCGACTCTGAGCCACAGCCGCCCCATATATACCGGCGCGACCAATATACCAGTATAGAATGCAGAGAGAGGTACATTATTGTGTTATGCTATTTTACCCTGACGATGGCGCTCTCCGGTTCTTAAGTGCTGACGTCACTTTTCCGCATTAAACTGTTAATGCCGCTACAACGTCTCCTATTTGTTATATGCCGCAGTGCTGTTTTGTGTTTATGTCGCTGTTTTAAGCTGTTTCGCCATCAATAACTTGATTGTTGCCAACGCTTCGTCACTGACATGCACCGTCATGATCGCCATTGCAGCCGCCACCCTTACAACGATCAACGTTACTGTTGGCTGCCAGCTACCGCTAGCTCCAGCGCCAGTATTGCAAACTCGACATGATGAAAACAGATGGTAGGCTGACATTTGTGTGTGTGTGTTTTTACATGTAAATAAGTTGTAGTGTTGAAATAACTTACACCTGTACACATTTCTGTATAGAAAACCTTTTTATATAACCTTTCTGGGATACCCTCCAAAACAGACTGCGTCTTATATTCCTGTGCGACTTGTGTCACGGAGTTCACGGTGTATAGAAATAGTCTGTTTGCCTTTGGAGGTCAAAGAGACGTTAGAATTTATTTCAGTCTGTTTCATAACCGGTTAAAAACTCCTCGGAGTACGTTTAACACCGGCTTTCAGACGGAGCTTCGGTGTCCTGTCTGACCTTTCCTATTCTGAACCTGTTACCACACAAAATAGTGATGTCACATGCACTGACTGCACATCTACAACACTGCAGCTGAATGACAAGTTAAACCCCAGTAAGTAGAATAATCTCTGTACAGCATACTGTATTGTTCCAGTACTTAAGATTCTGTTGAGTGTGTGTTAGTTTTATGATGAGCACTTGACTTGAGATTATTTGTCAGCCTCATGTCTTAATTATTAGCACATGTCGAGTTAACAGCTGTCCCGAGCCGATCCTTAGGAATGCTACCGAGGGCATATTTTAATGGATGGCAGTGCATGAAATAATGCCAATCAAAATCCAATCTTTTCTTTAATGTACTCTCCTGTCCACCTCCGCCAGCCAGCGTCGCAGCGAGTGAAAGTTAGTGTGGTGGTGAAAAATAAAGTTTGTCAACAATGTTCACACGCTGAGGATGGCAAGATACAAAGACTCTCTAAGCTCTGCCGCTAATTATCATCAGCAAAGAGCAGCGTACAAAACAGTCAGGTTGCAGCTTCTCAGTTTTAGCCTGACAGTTATTTTCACTGGTTAAAATGACAAACGTCGCCTGCGGCAGATCATATCGGCTGTCGCTAATGAATGTTAATCCTGTGAGTAACTTGGTGGCAAAATTAAGCTGTTGTCTGCTTAAAGTGCTAGCTGCAGCTGGTGTCTGTAATCATCAAAGATTGCTGGTGATGGAAGAAGCTCCACTCTTGTCTGAGTTGTGGGAACTCCAGATTTTGCAGTGGTGTTACAGAGTGGGACATCTGCTCGGTGGCTGATGGCATCATGTCAAATTCAAGAGTCGAATTCTTAGTTTCAATATATCAATAATGCAAGCTTATCACTTTAGATGATTTCTTATATTTGGATTAAGTAGTGCCAGAAAAACACGGTGCAGAGAATTTGGTAGTCTCTCTGTATTGGCGGGTACCCAATGTTGGCCAGAGTGCGCCATTGCAGCAATGCCTCCCTTAAAACATATATTCTGCTGATGTGCTGAACGTTCTTGTGTCAGCTGACCGTGCCCGCAGTCTTAATTTTAGCAGCCATTTTAGATTTAGTCCTAGTCTTCTTAGTCTCATTAGTTTTAGTCGCATTTTAGTCGCCGAAAACTCAAAACATTTCGTCATTTCTTTTAGTCAACTAATAATACTAATACAATTAGCCTAACGCAGGTTCAGTCTACTGTAAAGTCCTTTCATGTGTCCACACATTAATTGTTTCCTGACGATGTTCAGCACGGGTAAAAATGATTGTCAGCTGAGGATATATGGAAACTAATGGATCGTTACGTTACACATGTAAAGCCACAGAACAAAGCCGTGCAGTTACAGTAGCGCATACCGCACATTCCTCTCTTGCTTTTTCACAGCAGCAGTGTCGGTACCGTTAAAACTCATCATCGCTTCTCATTTAAACAGTCTGACTGAAGCAGACCGCTGACGATCGCTCCTTTTTGTGAGCACATTTTAGTCCCATCTCGGCTCGTTAACAGAAACAAAACACAGGTGTCATCAGAGATTTTATTATCAACGATCTATTTTTAGATCGTCAGTGTCTTGTCTTCGTCATGGAAAAAAGGTTGTTTTCCTTCATAATTTTTGTTAATGAAATTAACACTGCACGTCCGTCATAGTCATCCGGTATGTTGTACGTAGATAGCAATTGAGAAATGATCACCCAGGCAGATATAGCTGACAGGATAATATACAGCACTAATGTTAAATAGCTGTGATCATTTAAAATACACTTTAGGAAACGGGTGTGTTCTTCAAAGTTGACCTCAAGTCTAATTCTACCTAAAACATTAACCAGTGTTCACAGTATTAATTGGTTTCCCTCTTAGATAGAGCAGTGACCCCCTTTGACCCCCTCCCAGGTGAGTCAATCCATTTTTTATTTTGACACTTTTCAAACAAATCAAACAAATAATCCCAAACTGTATGCTCTGTGTTCACATATAACCTGAAAAAGTGAACACACGACTTCTAACAGGAGTCTATTGCAGAAACTAATAACATATTCGCTGCTGTGAAGCTGTGATATGCTGCTGTTTTGATGGCGCTTGTGGCCGCCTTGAAAAGGTGTGTCACCTCGCTGCTTATCAATACTCGCATCGCTGCCTAATTAGCCACAATTAAGTCTGGAACGAGCTACAAATAGTAGAGCAAAATAGAACACTTAATTATCTTTCTCTTCAAGCTGTTTCCAGCCCTAGAAGGAAAATGCGATGCTAATTAGCTGCTCCTTAAAATAGCCTGCTTTTTGGATTACCTTTTTATCAACAGGTTCTGGAAAACAATCTGCTCACATCTGCCAAAAAGAGTTTACTGAATATGAGAACAGTTTGTTACTTAATGTATATCGTCAGTGATGCGAGCGTTCCCTCCCTCCCTCCCTCTCTCCGTCTTCAAGTGAAGCTTCCATTTAATCAATAATTCAAAGTACTCATGAAAACATGGTAGATTCTCTCACTGAGAGGCTGAGCTACTTTTGATTGAATTACCATCGTCTATGTTTACAGGTTTGCCAAAATGTTTATGAGTGTATGCGTGAAAAAAACACTGATAATTGGCCTCTATTAAGCAGATTCCTCTGAAATGTAAATGCATATTAAAAGGTTAATTTGTGAAGGTTTTAATGTGCATATTTGTGGGAATACACAGATATGTTTGTGTCGTATTTATTGCTGTAGTAGGAATACATAGAGACATACAGTCACCAGACGTACAGTACATTACGTAGGCTATGATTCACCAACATGTCCTTTGGCGAACACATGACATTTACCTCCAATCAGTCCCTCTTCATATCTTCAACACATGCACTAATTGCCTCGGATGGCCTTTGAGGCTTTCATAACCTTGCTGATTCTGGCAGAGAACAGTCTGCAGTCTCTGTCCACATTCATAATAAGTCATGTCTCGCCATTTATCATTGGCCCTGTGGCACGCGTCAGTGTAAGTGAGAAGAACTTAGATAGCCATGTGTCACTGTAAAGACAAGGAGGAGATGGTGGCCATCTCAGGAGACGTGGAGGGGGAGTAAATTCATTTGCTGCTGCGCTGACGATAACATAGGTCATCTGTACACACAGACTGCATGGCAGTCCCTCCAGGAGAGAGGAGCAAGGGGAGAGGAAAAGGGGGAGAAATGGAGCATGGGAAAAGGGGGAGGGGGTGAGAGGGGTGCATCTAAGCCCCTCTCTCACTGAGCTGGGAGGCGAAAAAGGAGAAAAAAGGCATAGTGGCTGATAAAAGAGCCATTCAGCTGAGAACACCGAGGGCCTAATCGCCAAAAACAGCCTGCAGATCGAGCCAGATCCCAGAGGAGAGAAGAATGGGTAGATAGAGGGATTTCTGTAACCCCGTCATTAATAGCTTTTATTTATTTATTTGTGCTCATGACTTAAATCAAAAGATATTAGAATCAAATTCATTTATCTGAGTGGGAACATATTCAAGGAAGAGTGAAGGGGGCATGAGAACAACTCTGGGAAACAAGAGAAGAAGAACTGCAGCAACTGGTGAAATGTGAAAGGGCTTAGATAATGCCTGTTGACATGTCCTGAGTTGTAACATTGCTGTGATTTCGCTGGTGAAACAAAGTGTGTTTACATTGTAAACCAAATCCAGATGGGAAAGGGATTTTTGGCCTTTGGTGCCGTTAGCCACCGAGCAGCTTTAACTCTTCACATTTGACTGCCTCTAAACAGCAACCTGGAAAAGGCTTTTTACTGCTCTTTTGTAGCTAGCAGGAGATTACCATTGTATTTTAGCCTTCATATATTATTCCTGTGCCCCGGAGTAGTGCTGTATTGGGAAACATTTACCTTGCTCCTCCAAAGCAAAGTATTTTTAGGTGTTTTTGTTTATCTGTGATTAAAAGTACAGTTAGACGAATAAATACAATGTTAGGGGCTACAGAAGAGGATGTTGGATTAATATGTATTTATGAAGATGACTTATGCATGAATTTCATCATAACAGTAAGACTTTCAGTATTAAATATATCGGCTTCTCTTAGTTCTTTAGTTGGAGCTATAACAAGGCATTATTTGTTTAGGGTCGGCTTTGTTTCAATTTAGCCGATTCTAATTTAGCTTATTTAATCTGGTTGTTATTGGGTTTGGATTCCAATGTATGATGGAGAGAACAGAAGAAAACATTGTTGCCTATCTTTCTTCTGGATGGCTCTTTTGGATGTAATTAGTAGGAGGGCTGCTTTCTGAACTTAAAGTTAAACTCTAACTTAAAAAAACCTAAGTAAGAAAGATGTAGTATAAAGTCACTATCCACTAGGGGTGGGAATCGCAGGGTAACCCACGATACATTACGCGAGACGTGGCCCTCCATAACGATAATATCACGATGCAGCGATTCTGCGATAATTGATATATTACAAGACAATTATATAATGATACATCACGATATCTGATTAACTGAAGAAGAATTCAAAAGCTCCCTCAAAAGGGAAAGTGCAGGATTAACGTATTTATTAGCTGCAATTTGGTGTCATTTTCACAGAATTTGATTTCAACTATAGAACAACTGTAAAAACCAACTGGTTTCCAAAACATTTCTTTTTCTTCGGCCAATTAATTTCCGTTCACGTTACCCTCGTTCATGTCACTAGCGCCACCGCGAGGAGTCATGGAGTGTTGACGCGGTGAGTCAGAAATATTGCACGAGGACGACGATATACTGCCTTATCGATATTTTGTCTCTCCCCTAATATACACACCTGCTATTTTTCCTCTGTTGCTGCTACATTGTGAAGAACAATTCTGAGACCCTTTTTTCAGATTTTCAGATTATCTTCGCTGTGTTCGAGTGTGTCTAGTTGTGTGCAGGTGTGTAGGTTTGGGACTCAAAGAACAACGGCCAGGTTGCAATCTTGAAATCATCCTTACCAGGACTCTCTCTCTCTCTCTCTCTCTTCTGTGCTTTGTCTGCTTGACCATAAGAGTGGCTGAGCTATACGCAGCACCCTGAATGAAGTATGGCTGCGGCTGTATACAAACAAAAAACCTGCACCCTTACCGCCGGGCAGTACAGAGGTGTGGCCGTGGTTATTCAATCAGAAATAACATTTTAATTCTCTGATCCAGCTTTGTTCTCAGTCACTTTAACTCTCTAAACCACAGCTGCTCTCTCCTCGCTTGGAATTTTGATGGAAACTCGTTGACATTGCACTGAGAATCCACATTTTCACCACATGACTCAGGCAGTTGATTATGTAACAAGCATCCATCAACAAGGCCGGATAAAATCTGTGATGGGAACGCACAAAAATGCTAAAAAATGTGAACATGCACTTTGAATAGACGTTCTCCAAGGTAGTCACCGTTAGAGCTGTTGCTCGAATGCTTATTCAATGTTACGATAGCCAGAAGTGCGTGATAAACTACAGATAAATAAGGGATTGTATAACTAGCATGTGTTCTCAACGGTGTATTAAATTAGAAGACAGCAGGAAGAGATATGCGTTTTCCACCTGCAGCCTCTAATTTAAAAAGTGCCGCCCAACAGCAGTGACACACTAACACAAAGTGATTCATCGTGCGTCCTGTGATTAAATCTTTCTCAGTCAGCTGCAGGCTGCAGAACAACTCCAACTTTTGTGCTTCTGCGCACAATAAACTGGTTTGTTATAACTCCTTCCAGTTTGCCAACCATCAGAAGGAGGAGACAGCGACACCAACCGCATCCACCGTCCTTATAACTGTTGGTAAGATGCATCGCACATGATGACATACAGCACAATTACGTTGAGGTCATTCTAAGATGTCTGAGACACAAAAAACAAACCCACTCTCCAAACAGGATTTAGATAAATGCTGTTGCAGTTTAGGCAAATATGTCCGCCACATCTCGTTCTGCTTCCTGCACGTTCACGTTGCCTTCCCTCTGCAATTGGTGTTTTTTTTTAAACTTGTTAGAACAGAAGCATGAATTGTCTCAGGTCGCTGTCTCTCTGGGCTGTGAATGATTTATTTGCCTCCCGAATGCCTGAACTCTGACAACTTGTCAATTAAAGTCAGCATCATGGCTACTGACACATGACACTTTTCATTTCACTCAATGCCAGGCGGAGGCACCTCTTCATATTTAATCACAGTCCTCCACGAGAACCTTGAAATGTTTTTTAATTGTGCTCTGCTCTTAGCTATTTAGTCCTTTTAGAAATGTCCATTTTTTAAAGGCTTAATCGCACAACTGGACCTTGCAGCCTTAACTCAGATGTGTCCCTCGGATCAAGCTTAATTTGTATTTTATTACAGCTGACTGTTTGAAGGTCTTTGTACAGCTAATGTTACACAAAGAGGAAGTAATACCAACCGCTCTCATCTTACGTCCTCTTCCAGTTCTATCAGCTCCTACAGCATGCACATAAGAGGATAATAAATGCATACCAGACTGGTCTTTAATGTGATGTGCAATAAGACGTGCAGGCCTTTTTAACAAGATTGTATATCATCAAAGCAGAAGGTTTACGCTGATATTTTTCCAGGCATATAAGGCTAATCATCTGTGCAGATGAAATGTAACCAGCACACAAAGAACATTTTATTTTTCAGGGGGGAAAAAAACATGCAAAGGTGCAGCAGGTGCATCTTTTCACTCGCTCATCAACAGCGCACAAAGAAAACCAAACAGTCAAAATGAAGGTTGACCCAATTCTGCACCCGGTTTACACAGAGACGGAGTTCATTGTCAAGGGTAAACTCTGCACACAGCACCTACACTGAATTATGCAGGAAGTAGGAAGGGGGATCATTATGGGACATCTGCAGTGCCACCAAGTGCTGGCAAAATTATAGCCTGGAGAACTGTGTGATTGGCACTTAATGAGCGAATGTGAGTGACAATGAGCTTTAGCCTGGGGGCAACAACAGCATGGGGCGGTGGTAGGTCATGAATCTAGAATAATGAAACAGTAAACGGTCTCCATCACTGCTATTGATTTTCCCCGAGCCGTGGTCTATGTTTTATGTCCATGATCATCCACCAACATTGCCACTAACGCAGGCGGCACTTACAGGCCCTATGCATGTAGTAAACGAAGGGAGGCACGGGAGGATGAATGACCTTTTTCCCTCCCTGATGGACCCTTTTAGCCCATATCTCACACTATCTCCTCTTACAGACTTTATTAAACTGCGCTCATTTGATATGTAGCTCTACCTCACAGGAGCTCCGGCTTTACAAAGTCCTCACAGAGGTCTTCTGTCATCACTTTTAAATGGGGAGAAAAAGGTTTGCAGAAATGATGCCTCAGCAGAGGACTCGCTCTTGACTCCTGCTCTGTTGTCTTATCAAGTCTTTCATTAGCATGCCGCCGCTGCCGGAGCGCTTCATAAATGTAGCTGGTAATTCACAGGAAGCAACCCCCCCTCCCTACCACCACCACCACCACCCGCTGAGGCCTTCTCCTCCCTCGTCCCCAGCCATTATGCAATTCCTCATGCTTGTGTGACTTTTCTCCACACCCACTTGTCTGCCAGTCTACCTCCCTATCTATCTGCCACTCACATTTCCATCACCCACCGCCTCCTCTCCCCACCGCTACTCTTACTTTTCATTTTACGTCTCGGCTCCGGAGCACGAGGATGGATGTTTACAGTAGCAGAGCTGCCAGATTTAGATTTTATGTTTCATCATCAAATTAGCCGGGTGTCACATTTGAATGATCTATTTTTTCCTCTAAGTGATGTTAACAGGGTGGTGTGATATTCTCACCAATACATTAAGGTTATGTATGCATCATTACTAAGCTTTCAGTAACTACAAAAGTGGCTGCCTGCTGGGGAAAAGATGGAGACATCCTCTAGCTTTTCCAATGTGTGTTTCATTCATCAACTTGAGAAATATCCCGGTTTGAAACAACAGATGCAGTGCAGCGAGGACACATTTTACACAGCCATTGAATTAATCAAGCTGTAACACTTTGACCTCTATTTCTTTGGGTTGAAGTGACTGTAATATTACGTAAAGCTCTTAAAACTACATGGAAAAGCACCTAAAACCAGTGTTAAGTTCAGTAACGAAAATGATGAAAATTCGTCAGCGACCTTTTTTTCACGACGAAGACGAGACGTTGACGAGCTAAAAATGGATCTCTGATTAAAACTTTGACGTTTTCGTTAAAGAGACGAGACAGGACAAAAATGTCTACTTTTCCCTCTGTGCATCTAATCTGTCTGTCAAACTATAAGCAATGCATTCCTGTAGGGCTGTCAACGAATATTCTGTTCACATATATAACTGAGTTGTAATGGCTTAAAGCTGCAGATATACTCCGTTTCTCCAGCATGTTCCTCCGTGCGCAGACGTGACGGTCCCGGACTTGTTTCCATTTAGTTTTGCGAGTTTCCATGTCGTTCTTATCCGTCTCCAGCTGTTTTGACAGGCATGTTTGTTGCTGTGTCGCGGTAATAACACATCGTGCAGATGTGGATAATTGCAGACTTTATCTGTCAGTTCTTCTTCAAATCTGTCTTCCATCGTTGTCGCTGCTGCTGTGTTGACCTTGTCACGTACCTCTGCCGCTACACTGCCCCTACCGGTCAGGTACACACTGCATCTTGTGTAGTGTTCATTTTTGAGGACGTGCAAAGCCGACGCGCCAAACGGACGCAGGGAACATGCAGCGATCATGCGTACGCATAGTTTAAAGTATATCTCTGCCTTTACACACGTAACGTTACGTTCCAAACGTTTCCTTATACACATATAACCAGTGGCAGCAGGCCAATAGAGGGTGCTAGGGCGCCGCCCTCCCTAGTGGAGAGTATGTTTTTATTTTTATTTATTTTATTTTGAAAAACTAATATTAACAAAATTACTTAAATATGTAATATATATATATATATATACAAAAAAAATATATACATTAATTAATGTTCATTGGAAATGTGGGAAACAAGCGTTAGGCTACTTGTCTCTGCTTTAGGGGCGCTTTTTCCAGCGCCCCTAAAGCAGAGCTGTTAAAAACAGCAAAGCTGTTAAAAACTGAGCATGGCACAGCACAGCCCCTCCTAGAATACTTTTTCACCAGCCGCCACTGCATATAACCTTAGCTTAGGATTTATGTTACCCGTGAAGAACATCATCAGGAAATGATGAATGAAAGGAGGGTGCTGCACAGGAGATTGAACCTGTATCAGGCTAATGTAATTAGATTAAAGAGAGAAAATGTTTTGACTAAAATGTTAAAACAAGACAAAAACTATAAGGGGTAAAAAATGACTAAAATGTGACTAAAGCTAATAAGCATTTTGGTCTACTCAGACTAAATCTAAAGTAGCTGCCAAAATGAACACTGCCTAAAACCATATGAGTTAACATTTTCTCCTTTTTATGTCACTTAAAAATGCAAATTGTTTTGTACTACATTTAATAAAGGACAAGGTAATTCAGAGTTCTGCACGAGAACACTTCAGCAGGCTTGATCCTTGTAGTCAAGTAAAGTTTAAACCAGGCTCCAGAGTTAATGAAATGTGCTCCAGAACAATGTTAGGTCATTTTTAAGCCTAGTTATATTTTGCTTTTTTCCAAAGTATGAACTGACAGGTAAGGAGCGAGGAAGTGCCAAATTAGAAGCTACGGCATCATGTGCACTTAGCAACACTTTAGCCTTTGGGGAGCCACCGTGGTGTCCTGAGGCATGCTGTTGTTAGCCTTTGCATTCACCTCAAACACAGACAAATACCACTGACCTTCTGCACTGCCTAGCAAGCCAGACTATTAACCTGTAGTCTACCAACCTTTAAGAATTTTTCCCTATTGCTTTTGTCTGTCATTTCTCTGACAGAAATGTGCACAACAAGACTCGTCAGGTACAGAATTCAAATATTCGTAACCTTGTAGTTTTCAAAGGGTGTTTTTCAAACTGAGTGAAAACTCAGTCACCTTATTTTGATGTCAAATGAAGTTTCTTTTCAACAGTTTTATTTCAATACTCTCCTGTGTTTAAAGCAGAAATTAAGTGTTTCCCCTGAGAGTCAAGGGTAGTTTGTGCTAAAAGGATTCCAGCCCTTACAAAGTTAAGGATTATTTCAAGATTGCAAATGCTATTCAGTCGTTTCTGTTCTGCATGAGTCAGGTTTGTAAGTCACCCTCCCTCCTCTGCTATTCATGAAAGCCACACGCATCTGTTTTGTTGTACCATACGGGCGATTCCAGATGGAGATCTTGTATTTGAAGGTAGATGGGTACACAGTTTAAAGGGGAAGAAAAGTTAGCTGTTATAGCTTTAACTTAGCTGTGGATAAAATAAAGGATGAGTATAGTTAATGAGGTGCATTGCTCTTGTGGCTGTCGTTAACCGTCCTCGTCTTTATCATCTGACTTTTATTAAATAATTCTGTCAGAAGGGATGTAACGCTGATTGTCAAACGGATATAATTTACAACGCTGTTTCTAAACTTAATGAATTCATTTTTCAATTCACAATGGGTTTTTAATATTTATAATTCTGCGGCGTGGCAAAGATGTGGTGTGCCACAGGTGGCTATAATGTTCTTTTTTTTTTTTGTCTTTGCTAAGCTGCTTCCGCCGCTCTGCTCACATGGAAATGCTAGGCGCTAGCAGCTCAGTGTCACCATTACTATGATGCATGTCTGGAAAGAACTGTGAGATTTACCATGTCTGCCAAGGAATCATAAATTATGAAAAAGGAAAATGTCACAATGTCACAAAATGTTACATTGCTCACCAGGATTCTGGAAAAGAAGTTTGACAAGGCTGAAAGGTAGAAGTATTGTTCTAACTATGAGATGGAACAGGACTGAAAATATTAGCTTCATGACAGAGATAGTAATCCAGTTTTATCCAGTGTTTGTCACAGTGGAACATGGGAAGGACTTTCGCCTGTTGTGTATTTTATCAATGTATTGAACGAATAGATATTTGGACCTGATGATGGTGCGAGATGAAAAGTTATCTGAATTCATCTGGTGTGGGAAATAAATGTCCTTGACAAATTTTATGGCAATCATTGAGTAGTTGTTAAGATGAACTTCTACCCAAAATGTCAACCTCATAGTGACGCATGAAGAGTCTAAATATCGCAGCGCGTCTTGATCAATGACTGTATGGATAGATGGACGACGCATCTCCATCTGCTCTCATTGTACGAAAGTGATGCCAAAATAGCCCCGTGATAGGCGCCGCCATCTTGTGATAGCGACGTCATTTGGAGCCACAGTCTGCGCAGCAGAGATCGGCGAATCGATGGGCCGTAGCCACTTTTGCTAACCAAAACACACACAGCGGTGAATTTAACATCAGAACAGCTTCTTTGTGTTGGTCTGAGGTTACCGTTCACAGATATGGAAACTTCAATGACTGTAGTGATTGTCTCCTCTCGCCATTCCTCCTCTACTCTGCTAATCCGGAACAGATCGGCTGCAGGAGCCGTATTGGTCAACAGAGCTGTCAATCATCATTTTTAGAGCATCAAATAACTAATTAAAAATAAACTTGTCAGAAAAATGAACGCTTGGACATAAATCAGCATGATAAGAGCTAACTAAAATGACAGAAGCCAAACATTTATTTGTTGTGTATTTTGATTTTATAGTTTGACTCATGTCCCATCTGTTAACATGGAGGAGGCGGGCTTTATGAGCTATACTGCAGCCAGTCAGCAGGGGGCGATAGAGATGTTTTGGCTTCACTTTTAGGGAGCTGTCATGTTGTCCATCTTTTTATACAGTCTATGGTCTGGATACATCTGATTAACTTCTTTCTTTCTTCCATTTAATTTCTGTTTGGTTACCTTCATTCATGTCATGAGTGCCACCGGGAGAAGTTTGGTGAGTCAAACTAGCAGGGAAATCAGTTAAGAGAGCAACATATTTGTAAATTAAAATACCAATATTTAGCACCTGCCTATCAATAATTATATTGCAGGAGTCAGGACGACTGTATATAGCCGCATCGATATGTCCCACCCCTACTGTGCACCGTGGAAATCTGTCACCAAAGCTTGTACCAATTCAGCCAGTAGATATTTCACAGGATATGTGGGCACCAGAGGAAGCCTCAAGACATAATTTAAGTTAGTTGTATTTACTCTCACAGGATCATGAACGTACAGTTTGTACATTTTCTTGACCATCTATGTAATAGTTGATGACATATTTCCAAACCAATGTAGCTTGAAAAGCGACGGCTCCTCATCGAGCTTGGGGATGTTTCGGGGGTGTTTGTGTGAGTGTACGGACTTGAAAATGTAACAATGTTTCAATGCTCGCCTCATTCAAATCAGACCAATCATCCATACATAGAGGAAAGGAAAAAATGTATATTACTTTCACCAAAAAACAGAACTGATGATCTAAAAAAGCGTAAGGATGCTCATGTTTCGGTTCTTAGCACCAAACAATACTATAGTGCCTTAAAAGTTTACTTTATGATTCCAAGTCATTTGGTGATGTACAAACATTACTAGAATCAATATGGATCATTTTTCTGTAGAGAGTAGAACTAAACCTAAAACACTGAAATGTCAGATAAAAAAAACAACTGAACTGAAATGCTTTTAAGCTGAAAGTTTGTCTCAATGGCATAGAATAATTATAGTGGGACAAAAAACACTCACACTTCCTGAGTGCCTTTGTGGCTTGGTAACATTTGTGATGTACTATTATTGTAAAACCTTCAGGCCAACAGCAACAAGTGCACTCAGTAGTGTTTTCCCAACTATCAGGAGAAAGTTTTTCAAACAAGTAAATTACCAATGTTGCCTTTCAGCCATAGTTTCTCTCAATAAAAACATGCTCATTACAAACTATTCAACAACATTAATGGTTGACTAGGGAGTGGTTATGGCAGATGTTCGATGTTTATGTGATGGCTCTGGGGTGTGTGTTGTCACTGCTAGAGGTCTTTCATTCAGTTAATGTGTAAGGAATCTACAGATGGACTTCATCCAGGCTAAAAACAAAACCCTTTGAAATGGCCTATTGATCTTTTACTCAGCTCTCCTTCTCTCTTTGTGTATGTGCGTTGGGGGAGCGTAACTAGATATGACTTTCTGTCCTTGGTCCGGCCTAACAAAGTCACTCGTACACCCACATCCACACATAAACACATGATTCACACCGATGCAAACATGGGCTGGTGTACATGCATGGGCCCTGGGAGTGGGATGTGAATGCAGTGGGCTGTGAGGATGGGTAATGGAGGACAGTATGTGTCCTGGGATCATGGCGGATGGATCCTCCATTGCGAGGGCGATGAGACCTGAAGGGCGACAGGGAGATGGAGGCATTGAGGGAGAGAGCAGCCGCAGCCCAACGCTCTGTTAGGCGCCTAATGGAGAGACAGCGAGGAAGCAGCAAGCACTACAGGGCCCACTGCGCACAGAGGAACGCCGGAGGAGCACAAACTCACAGACGGGGAAGAAAAGTCAAGCGGCAGGGGCTGCTGCAGGACTGGGGCATTGGTGATTGACAAAATTATTTGGTCCTGAAATACTGGAGTTCTAGAAAGGTCCAACAAGGTAAAGGTTAACAGCACAAATCATCCATAACACATATGGGATCGACTGATGTGTTGATCAATGACCATATATTGATTCAGCAGCATGGTAATGGCTGTTTAAAAGACAGATTACCTGATGTGAAAGCAGATTTTTTTAGCAGACAACTTGCATACGGTAGGCTTTTTATAAGCAGTTAGCCTTTAGCTTATGGACGACCAATTTGAGGCCTTGATATTAAAGGGGGGTATTATGCTAATTTCAAGCTTCATATTTCACTCTGTGATACCTGTGTAGCATAATTTACTCCTCATTTTTCTTACACTAGTGCGCTGTGCAGGCCCTCATACAACCTCTGCCTGAAACGACTCATTCAGCTCTGGTCCTTTAAGAAACCGCGCCCCTAAAAGCCAGCTTTCTTCTGATTGGCCAGCTCTCCAAAGCCTGCCGAGGGGCAGAACTCTGTTTGAGGCACGCCTCCTACTCTGTGGCCATGTTACAGAGTTGTCGGCAAAGAGTAAATTTCACCTTTTTCGACTTGAAATGATTGAATTGAAATGTCCAAATAAACACTTCTCCAAGACATTTTTAACCAACTTGAGGAGCAGAGCCGTTGAGCAGAGTTCTGAGGCAGACTGAGCTGGTGGGTGGGCGTGTCCTCAAACTGTGCCAGGGACAGGAAGTTCTGCTGTGTCTGGAGCAGATGCCCAAATATAGAGTTCCTCCACTTTGTGACATCACAAAGTGAAGCGTCTGGAGAGCAGGGGATTACTCCAACATACTTTTACCAACAGATTTTGAAACTTCACCCACGATGTCTTAAAATGTCAAACAGCATAATAGCCCCTCTTTAAAGACTATAATTTATTTTCTATTTTACCATAAATGGGACTTAAGGAATTCATGCTATATTGAAGAAGACATGAAACTAGAAATTGAGACCATAAACCTATTCGGAAAATATTTTTACTGCGGTAATAAATCAACTGAAAAGTAGGGTAACTTTCTCATCTACTTCCATACAATCTGACTTTCTTTATGCAGCCATTGGTGTCGCCTCCTGCTGGCCATTAGAAATAATGCAGCTTTAAGACTCTTCTGCTTCGGCTTACTTTTTCAGACCCAAAAGGATACCTTTTGGCTGCTACAACTCCTGTCAGTGGAGATCCCTCACCAGACAATAACACATTTTTAGCCACCATGCAGCATGATGACATTTATAACCTTCCACAGCATTAGAAAAACATGTTTTTGTTTTTTATTTAGTTTTATTCAGTTGTTAGAAGTCACTCCAGGGCAGCTAAAAGGACACAAGGTCAATCCTGTTTGTGTATTGGACTGCGATCAAAGCAAGGTGGCTTTTAGGATTTAACCCAGTGCTTCGTCCTGCTTCTTGCTTTTGTCTTTAAGGTCACTGCCTCTGTCCTCTGCTACCTTTTTGTCTGATCTGACAAGGCACGGACAGGCTAGGAGATCACTGATTTACAGGTAATATAACCTCTGCAAATGTTAATGCTGATGTTCCGGCTTCAGTTTCCTTAACAAGTGTGTTGTCGTACCGGCTTATGTGCTAAAACATCTAAATTGCCACTTTAATGTCCATATAACTTAAAAAAAGAACATGTATTAAAGCAGGTAAATAAATTTGCTTTTTGGGGATTTATTGGAAGGCTAACATGCATTACCATTCCCAAAATATTTATCTTCGAAGATGAAAAAAGCACCACACTTTATTCAGACACCGGGGATGCGTATATAAAATTTCCTTTGATCCTTGAGTGTGGGACAAATACAGATGGTGGAAGCCATTTTTTCATTTTCTTCAATTTACGAGGGAGAGAGACTGGATTTCCAGATACAGCGCACAACTCGGTTTACCTTGGACTGCTGATATCACGCTTAATTGGATCAAAGTCTTCCATTGCAACAAGACTTACAATTTTTCTTCCTCAACGGTGGAGCTATTTTAATGAGCTCCTTTTCAAACAATCTCACCTTGCAAACAACTAATCTACATCATTGCTGTTTTCTGTACGCGAGGAAAGCCTGGGAAGAAACAGAGCTTTAAATAAATGAGATTATTTAGTTTTACAAAAAGTTGAGCATCAGTTAATTGCGCTTAATTTTAGGAAATCACAACATGCAACCGCTGTACATATTGCATTCTCTGCCGTGTTTATTCAAGTTTTTAATTATTCCGTTCACAACATTTGAAATCTTTTCGACACTTACTGGGGAACAACTAATATGAATAATTGCAACAAAGGCCCAACACCTGAACGACAAGATTAGAGCACATTGGTTACATAAAGGCCTGTGAGTAGGTTGTTCAAGTGTGAACGGCACAGTAGAGTACCTTCCTGTGCATTTCATACATACTTAGGAGGCGAGGATGTGCACAGATTGCACATTGGGATGGTAATACAATATGAAATCCCTGCATTCTACTGTCTTGTGGACAGCGCATGTAACATGACTCTCAGCATGCTACATGTTCAAAGCTATAATAGTCACTGACACACCAATTATGGCAACACACTAAGATTAGGCCTGTGCAGCCCGTTGTGTCTCCTCCTGTTTCAAAATGCATTTGTTATGTAAAATGTGTTACGACTACAACTATGACAACAAACAGTGTTTCCCAATTACAGCCACCTTCATCCGTGGGAGGTACACTAAAGAGAGGAAACAACTCTTTCAAGACTGGCGTGAGAGGCTTGCAATAAAAAGATAAATTATTCAGTTTTACAAAGAATTTTCCAGCTCATACAAGTGTATGGTGAGGAGTGCTTGATTAAGCAGGTACCCTCAAATACTCATTTATGCTAAACCATAGTTTGAGTCCATTTACATTTATTTATTTAGGATCCCCATTAGTGTTACCGTAGTAACAACTATTTTTCCTGGGGTCCATACATGTGTTTGAATTGTTTATCCTAGTTTAAAGAATGGACCCATAGCGAACTAAAACGGCATCCTAGTTTATAGAATGGACCCTTAGCGAGCTAAAACGGCATCCTAGTTTATTGAATGGACCCTTAGCGAGCTAAAACGGCATCCTAGTTTATTGAATGGACCCTTAGCGAGCTAAAACGGCATCCTAGTTTATTGAATGGACCCTTAGCGAGCTAAAACGGCATCCTAGTTTATTGAATGGACCCTTAGCGAGCTAAAACGGCATCCTAGTTTATAGAGTGGACCCTTAGCGAGCTAAAACAGCATCCTAGTTTATAGAATGGACCCTTCGCGAGCTAAAACGGCATCCTAGTTTATTGAATGGACCCGGCGAGCTAAAACGGCATCCTAGTTTATTGAATGGACCCTTAGCAAAGCTAAAACAGCATCCTAGTTTATTGAATGGACCCTTAGCGAGCTAAAACAGCATCCTAGTTTATTGAATGGACCCTTAGCGAGCTAAAACGGCATCCTAGTTATTTGAATGGACCCTTAGCAAAGCTAAAACAGCATCCTAGTTTATAGAATGGACCCGGCGAGCTAAAACAGCATCCTAGTTTATTGAATGGACCCTTAGCGAGCTAAAACGGCATCCTAGTTTATAGAATGGACCCTTCGCGAGCTAAAACGGCATCCTAGTTTATTGAATGGACCCGGCGAGCTAAAACGGCATCCTAGTTTATTGAATGGACCCTTAGCGAGCTAAAACAGCATCCTAGTTTATTGAATGGACCCTTAGCGAGCTAAAACGGCATCCTAGTTTATTGAATGGACCCTTAGCAAAGCTAAAACAGCATCCTAGTTTATTGAATGGACCCGGCGAGCTAAAACGGCATCCTAGTTTATAGAATGGACCCGGCGAGCTAAAACAGCATCCTAGTTTATAGAATGGACCCTTAGCAAAGCTAAAACAGCATCCTTGTTTATAGAATGGACCCTTAGCGAGCTAAAACTGCATCCTAGTTTATTGAATGGACCCTTAGCGAGCTAAAACGGCATCCTAGTTTATAGAATGGACCCGGCGAGCTAAAACAGCATCCTAGTTTATAGAATGGACCCTTAGCGAGCTAAAACAGCATCCTAGTTTATAGAATGGACCCTTAGCAAAGCTAAAACAGCATCCTAGTTTATAGAATGGACCCTTAGCGCGCTAAAACTGCATCCTAGTTTATAGAATGGACCCTTAGCGAGCTAAAACAGCATCCTAGTTTATAGAATGGACCCTTAGCAAAGCTAAAACAGCATCCTAGTTTATAGAATGGACCCTTAGCGAGCTAAAACAGCATCCTAGTTTATAGAATGGACCCTTAGCGAGCTAAAACGGCATCCTAGTTTATAGAATGGACCCGGCGAGCTAAAACGGCATCCTAGTTTATAGAATGGACCCTTAGCAAAGCTAAAACAGCATCCTAGTTTAAAGAATGGACCCTTAGCGAGCTAAAACGGCATCCTAGTTTATTGAATGGACCCTTAGCGAGCTAAAACAGCATCCTAGTTTATAGAATGGACCCTTAGCGAGCTAAAACGGCATCCTAGTTTATAGAATGGACCCTTAGCGAGCTAAAACGGCATCCTAGTTTATTGAATGGACCCTTAGCGAGCTAAAACAGCATCCTAGTTTATTGAATGGACCCTTAGCAAAGCTAAAACAGCATCCTAGTTTATAGAATGGACCCTTAGCGAGCTAAAACGGCATCCTAGTTTATTGAATGGACCCTTAGCGAGCTAAAACAGCATCCTAGTTTATAGAATGGACCCTTAGCGAGCTAAAACGGCATCCTAGTTTATAGAATGGACCCTTCGCGAGCTAAAACAGCATCCTAGTTTATAGAATGGACCCTTAGCGAGCTAAAACGGCATCCTAGTTTATTGAATGGACCCTTAGCGAGCTAAAACAGCATCCTAGTTTATAGAATGGACCCTTAGCGAGCTAAAACGGCATCCTAGTTTATTGAATGGACCCTTAGCAAGCTAAAACAGCATCCTAGTTTATAGAATGGACCCTTCGCGAGCTAAAACAGCATCCTAGTTTATTGAATGGACCCTTAGCGAGCTAAAACGGCATCCTAGTTTATAGAATGGACCCTTCGCGAGCTAAAACGGCATCCTAGTTTATTGAATGGACCCTTAGCGAGCTAAAACAGCATCCTAGTTTATTGAATGGACCCTTAGCAAAGCTAAAACAGCATCCTAGTTTATAGAATGGACCCTTAGCGCGCTAAAACTGCATCCTAGTTTATTGAATGGACCCTTAGCGAGCTAAAACGGCATCCTAGTTTATAGAATGGACCCTTAGCGAGCTAAAACGGCATCCTAATTTATGGAAAGGACCCTTAGCGAGCTAAAACGGCTTCTTAGTTTATAGAATGGACCCTTAGCGAGCTAAAACGGCATCCTAGTTTATAGAATGGACCCTTAGCGAGCTAAAACGACATCCTAGTTTATAGAATGGACCCTTAGCGAGCTAAAACGGCATCCTAGTTTATTGAATGGACCCTTAGCGAGCTAAAACGGCTTCTTAGTTTATAGAATGGACCCTTAGCGAGCTAAAACGGCATCCTAGTTTATAGAATGGACCCTTAGCGAGCTAAAACGGCATCCTAGTTTATAGAATGGACCCTTAGCAAGCTAAAACGGCATCCTAGTTTATAGAATGGACCCTTAGCGAGCTAAAACGGCTTCTTAGTTTATAGAATGGACCCTTAGCGAGCTAAAACGGCTTCTTAGTTTATAGAATGGACCCTCAGCGAGCTAAAACAGCATCCTAGTTTATAGAATGGACCCTTAGCGAGCTAAAACAGCATCCTAGTTTATAGAATGGACCCTTAGCAAAGCTAAAACAGCATCCTAGTTTATAGAATGGACCCTTAGCGAGCTAAAACTGCATCCTAGTTTATTGAATGGACCCTTAGCGAGCTAAAACGGCATCCTAGTTTATAGAATGGACCCGGCGAGCTAAAACAGCATCCTAGTTTATAGAATGGACCCTTAGCGAGCTAAAACAGCATCCTAGTTTATAGAATGGACCCTTAGCAAAGCTAAAACTGCATCCTAGTTTATAGAATGGACCCTTAGCGAGCTAAAACAGCATCCTAGTTTATAGAATGGACCCTTAGCAAAGCTAAAACAGCATCCTAGTTTATAGAATGGACCCTTAGCGAGCTAAAACAGCATCCTAGTTTATAGAATGGACCCTTAGCGAGCTAAAACGGCATCCTAGTTTATAGAATGGACCCGGCGAGCTAAAACGGCATCCTAGTTTATAGAATGGACCCTTAGCGAGCTAAAACGGCATCCTAGTTTATAGAATGGACCCTTCGCGAGCTAAAACAGCATCCTAGTTTATAGAATGGACCCTTAGCGAGCTAAAACGGCATCCTAGTTTATTGAATGGACCCTTAGCGAGCTAAAACAGCATCCTAGTTTATAGAATGGACCCTTAGCGAGCTAAAACGGCATCCTAGTTTATTGAATGGACCCTTAGCGAGCTAAAACAGCATCCTAGTTTATAGAATGGACCCTTCGCGAGCTAAAACAGCATCCTAGTTTATTGAATGGACCCTTAGCGAGCTAAAACGGCATCCTAGTTTATAGAATGGACCCTTCGCGAGCTAAAACGGCATCCTAGTTTATTGAATGGACCCTTAGCGAGCTAAAACAGCATCCTAGTTTATTGAATGGACCCTTAGCAAAGCTAAAACAGCATCCTAGTTTATAGAATGGACCCTTAGCGCGCTAAAACTGCATCCTAGTTTATTGAATGGACCCTTAGCGCGCTAAAACGGCATCCTAGTTTATAGAATGGACCCTTCGCGAGCTAAAACAGCATCCTAGTTTATTGAATGGACCCTTAGCGCGCTAAAACTGCATCCTAGTTTATTGAATGGACCCTTAGCGAGCTAAAACGGCATCCTAGTTTATAGAATGGACCCTTAGCGAGCTAAAACGGCATCCTAATTTATGGAAAGGACCCTTAGCGAGCTAAAACGGCTTCTTAGTTTATAGAATGGACCCTTAGCGAGCTAAAACGGCATCCTAGTTTATAGAATGGACCCTTAGCGAGCTAAAACGACATCCTAGTTTATAGAATGGACCCTTAGCGAGCTAAAACGACATCCTAGTTTATAGAATGGACCCTTAGCGAGCTAAAACGACATCCTAGTTTATAGAATGGACCCTTAGCGAGCTAAAACGGCTTCTTAGTTTATAGAATGGACCCTTAGCGAGCTAAAACGGCTTCTTAGTTTATAGAATGGACCCTTAGCGAGCTAAAACGGCATCCTAGTTTATAGAATGGACCCTTAGCGAGCTAAAACGGCATCCTAGTTTATAGAATGGACCCTTAGCAAAGCTAAAACTGCATCCTAGTTTATAGAATGGACCCTTAGCGAGCTAAAACGGCTTCTTAGTTTATAGAATGGACCCTTAGCGAGCTAAAACGGCATCCTAGTTTATAGAATGGACCCTTAGCGAGCTAAAACTGCATCCTAGTTTATAGAATGGACCCTTAGCAAAGCTAAAACAGCATCCTAGTTTATAGAATGGACCCTTAGCGAGCTAAAACGGCATCCTAGTTTATAGAATGGACCCTTAGCGAGCTAAAACGGCTTCTTAGTTTATAGAATGGACCCTTAGCGAGCTAAAACGGCTTCTTAGTTTATAGAATGGACCCTTAGCGAGCTAAAACTGCATCCTAGTTTATTGAATGGACCCTTAGCGAGCTAAAACGGCATCCTAGTTTATTGAATGGACCCTCAGCGAGCTAAAACGGCATCCTAGTTTATAGAATGGACCCTTAGCGAGCTAAAACGGCATCCTAATTTATAGAATGGACCCTCAGCGAGCTAAAACAGCATCCTAGTTTATAGAATGGACCCTTAGCGAGCTAAAAAAGCATCCTAGTTTATAGAATGGACCCTTAGCAAAGCTAAAACGGCATCCTAGTTTATTGAATGGACCCAGCGAGCTAAAACGGCTTCTTAGTTTATAGAATGGACCCTTAGCAAAGCTAAAACGGCATTCTAGTTTATTGAATGGACCCAGCGAGCTAAAACAGCATCCTTGTTTATAGAATGGACCCGGCGAGCTAAAACGGCATCCTAGTTTATAGAATGGACCCTTAGCGAGCTAAAACGGCATTCTAGTTTATAGAATGGACCCGGCGAGCTAAAACGGCATCCTTGTTTATAGAATGGACCCTTAGCGAAGCTAAAACTGCATCCTTGTTTATAGAATGGACCCTTAGCGAAGCTAAAACTGCATCCTTGTTTATAGAATGGACCCTTAGCGAAGCTAAAACTGCATCCTAGTTTATAGAATGGACTATTAGCAAGCGAGCCATTAGCTAGTTAAGCAGCCTGAGTGAAAAAGGCTGAGGTTGGTAGTGCGACTTGAAGGAAGTCTGTGTATTCCTTGACTTCCCATCATTGGTTTTATTGCCATCAGCTTCAGGATTTAAAGTGACTTCAGTGTTTTGTTGAGGACCTCCTGAGGAAGTGGCCTAGATATTTATGGTTCTAACAGTTATGCATCAGTCCTGTTAATATTGGGTGAATATTATTACACAAATAATAAGCTACGCTTGTTTTTCTTTGTAGTGGCCCTTTCATCAACATTAATATATACAGTAGTGATTGCTTCAGTTAATTTTGGTAACAGTGATAAATGCTTAAAGAGCCGATATTGAAAGAGTCACATATTTTTATACACACATTTCTATATGTGTATAGAAATATGTGACTCTTATTATATCATTTAATTTTGGAAAAAGGGGTAACAGCAATCACAGCAATACAGCCGCTAAACATACAGTATGGTTGGTATATAACTTATGCCATCTCCTGCCTGAAATGATAATGAACAATTTTTCACACTTAATTAATCTCAGTCTCCTCCATCATTGGCCTTTCTGCAGCTTCTATGTAGTGAGCACATGTATTCACAAGTGGAAACAGGGTTCATTGAAAAGACACAGAGGGGGGAACTAGGTTAGAGAGCTGCAGCCCCAGAAGGACTCCACTACACTCCACTCAATAAGAAAAGCCCTAAACGGATTTCAGCGAGGGAACTGCTCAGGGAGAACTGAACAGATTGATGGATACACGTTCTGCATGCTATTGCCGGTGGAACAGCAACACCAAAAGCTTCTCATCGACAATTACAGCAGAGAGAGCAGAGAGGGAGATAAGGCCAGGGGAGACGATGCATTTCAGGAAGATATTAGGTTTGGGCAGGAGAAAAATATATCCACACCGCCGCCTTATGCAGTCGCTTTCCAGCACGGTGCGTCGAGAATCCTTGGCAGTATTACACGAGTGTGCGCAATTCAAATCCTCTCATTGTATTTCTGCAGATTCAATACGTTTCAAGGTCACTCATAGTCACCTGTAATTGATTATTACAAGCAAGCAGCACCAGACTGATAAGCTCCTTTCACCATCTTAACGCTGAGCCTATTTGACAAAGACTGTATTCATCTCCACTGTTGACTGTCGACAAAGGAGGTGTAGCCCGTTAATAGCGCAGGCAATGGCAATATGATGACCGACATCTACAATGCGATCTCACGGCGCAGATAATAGAGCACACTGATATGACTGCAGATACATTTTTGCCCCTTAGACAACAATGTGTACAAAGCAACAGCTCCTTTCAGAATGGTCAATAGAGCATTGTACGACACAAAGCAAGTGTGCATTTCGCAGGCCAGGAGTGGAGTGAAACGGAGGTGCGAGGGACATAAGAAAAACCACATGTTGCACCAGCAATAAAAACAGATTCTCTTCTACAGATGGCAACAGCCAGAAAAAGGATATGTTACTTCTCTGCTATCTTGTGTAAACTAAAAGTGTAGCACACAATCACTGCAGCAGAATAGGCTGTGAGACGAGCCACCTCACAATTAAAGAGACATCACAGGTTCTATCCAATGCATATGGTGCAAAAAAAAAACCCAAAACAACATCAGCTCTCTGGGTTGCTTTGATAAGAAATCTCTCTCCTCTCTCTTATTTCCACCAGTGCTGTCTCGCGCGCAGCGGGGAAGCATGTGGCTTGGCACAACTTTTGAAGTCTCACTTGGACGCGCGGCAAAGGGAAAGGGTTGCAGGTGTTGATTAGACGTCAGCTTCACTTTGGGAGATAAGTTGCTGCGTGAACAGGCCATTCTTGATTTTTCAAGGGCACAGGATGCATTTGAGAGACTGCCAAAGGTCCGCCTTCATGCTGCTGTTCACACTGGAAACAACCAATGGGGAGAGCAATACTGTGGTTTTCATGCAGGCTTTTTTGAACACAGAGAACCCAGTGTAAAAAGACTCTTTCGATCGCTTTGTGTAATACTATCGTAGCAGTAGTAGTAAGGAGGCAAAATTCAGCTAGGCGTGCTTATCAAATTAAATACCTATTAGTGGATTAATGCGTCTTAATCCTAAATCTTTTTTTGTTTGTCAATAAAGCTTGAGCCCAGGACGACAGCAAGGTGTAGATTATCACATATTTTCAAACTCCAACCTGTGAAATTGTCAATTTTTATGGTTAAAATTCATGTATTCACCTATGTGAATCGAGTCGGAAGGAATTCTCACAAAGAACAGTTTCACATTTTTTTTATTTTCTGGAATAAAACTGACTTGGCTGCAGGCGGTTGTACCTGGTGAACACCAAAGAAAATCACTTGAACATGGACCTTCACATTTCTACCATGTGCTGTGGGACTTAGAGCCCAGTAGCCTATCATTCAGCGTGTTAAAACAACGCAGGTAGTGATGATGTGGTTGCTAGGCAACACTAACTACTTGATTATTTATTGAATAGAGGAGGTATGCCTTTGTGTGTGTGTGTGTGTGTGTGCATGCGTATGGGGCACGGTCTATTATTCATGGAAATCACGGTTATTTTTCATATTTTGGCAATTCTGTCTCTCTGGAGGAGACGGGCCATGTGATAGCAGCGTTTCTCTGCTTATCAACATGACGCGCTGCAGGGCTGACACAGCTCAAGGCCAGATTGAGAAGTAGTGAATGAGTTTGTGTGTGTGTGTATGGACGAGTGGGTGTGTGTCTGTGCATGCGTCGGTTTTCTGTTCGGCAAATAGTATACAGTACATACAGTCAATATAACAAAGAACAGCCCTGCCTCTTATAACATCACCTAAACGGTAGAGAGAGTCGATCAAAAGTTGCTGTTGACCCAAACAAACTGTTTCGCCTCCTCCTGTAGCTCTGCTAAATTAGTGCTGACTGAATCCTCCTTACATGCCAGTTCCATTTCTGGAGGCTGCAACATTATTAGACGTCGCCCGTGTCCTAAGTCCCTGCATTACAACCGGTATAGGAGAAATGTAGGTCATCATAGAAAACCCACCTCCAAACCCCCCTCCAGCTCAAATCCAACCCACATCTTTGAGGTAAGAGAAGTCTCGGGCTGCACACTAATCCTTCCGCTCATACTGAGTTTCAAATTCAATCTCGCTTTTCTCATTATAGGTTTTTGGAGATACTGAGACCCCATATTGGTCAAGAGATAGTTCAGCTAATCTGATAGGGTTCTGTAGTTAGGGCCTGCAGAAACCGATGATCCTGGATCCGTGGGTGAGGGATATTACCAGCACAGGGCAGGTGGTGAAAGCTCAAGAGGTAAGACAGAGGGCGAAGGCCAAGCATGGTGAATGTAACCTCGCTTATTGTTATTTGTTTGGACAGCCAGGAACTTGCCCCAATTGTTCGACTGTTCCATGTTGGTTTGCCGGAGACGTCGAGCTGAGGTGGTGAAGAAATGTACAGTATGCTCGGAAAGGCAAAAAAACAAAATGCAGTATTGATAGAGCATTGTGCTTTGGGAACGGAAAAACAGTTTATAAATGACTGAAAATATACTTGTTGTTAGAGTCGTATAAGCACAAAAATATATACACATCTTCCTACTCAGACACACACACACACACACACACACACACACACACTGTATTGTCTGCTTTTTAAGCTTTTGTGTCTTCAGATAATCAGAGAAAAAAAAGACATGGATTTTGTTTTGAGTGAAATAGCCTTGAATGCTTTGGGAAAGTCACAGTAAATGTGTCTGTTTGACAAGAATCTAATTCAATCTCATAACAGACTAAAATCCTCCTCATTGGGGCGAGCAGGGAGATCGATACTGTTGACATGGTAGAAAATAGGTCAGGATGTGTCTGAGTCAAAGCAGCACAGGAAATCAACATATCCAGTACACTGCTGTCTTGTGAGAATTTGCAGTCTTGGAACAAAACAGGCCGGAAAGTGTTGTGTTGGATGAGGCCCAAGCATGAAACGGTGACTAATAAAATGTTGACATGCACAAACCTCTAGCTACGCAACCCTGGATAAAGTAATATGTCTGGCCAGTGTTAGTAATGTTTGGTAACCCACACCGGCTGCATCCGGTTAATATTTTTTCAGGCATCACCAGAGGAAATCTACCACACACAAACACAATGATGCACACACATACACACACAGCGGTGGGAAACTGGCCCTGGAAAGCTGGTCTAATGCTCTTGTTGCGCAAACGTTAAGTATCAAAACATCATGTAGCAGTTGCTCAATTCTGTTTTTGGACACATTAAAAACCATCAAAGTGTTTCCGTTGTGTTATTTGTTTTTAATGTTCTGTGGGACTATCATGTTGTTGCTCCTATGAAGGATTTCTGTTTCCCCCCTTGTTCCAGCTGTTCCAGGCTCATCTCCAGCAGCCTTCTGACCCATTTACACTGCTTTATGTAAGGCGAATTTAAGGGGAGGCATGATGCAGTCAGTAGGATGTCGAGCCCCGGCTGACGGGCCACATTTCCCCAAAAATAGGATGACAAGTCAAATATCTAGGTTTTCAGCTGGAGCTGATTTAAGTTATGTCCCGGGCTGTAAGAAGCAGAAAGTTGTGTAGCACAGTTGGCAATTTGGCACTGTGCTGCTGGGTACTAGACCTTGCCATGGACCTGTGTGGGCAGATGTGCTGCTCTGATTTGGCTGTAGGCTCGCAGTGGTAATGCAGTCTGCAGGGTGGAGATTGGACATGGAAACAGATCAGAGATCTCTCTGTGTGGATCATGCACACATTTGGGAAGAAAATATAAATGTGAGAGCGCTGTGAAATGATAGGCTCTGAAAAACTGTTTAGACTTAACTTCTTCTTTTGGAATATAGTAATTGTTTATTTGTTATTCGAGGGTTTTAGGCATTTGTTTTTAAGAATTTTAAGATTCACAATTTATGCATCCTTCAAATTGTTTTTAAAGAGGGAGTATTATGCTGTTTCACATTTTAAGAAATATACTGTATATATATATAATGTTTGAGGGTGAAGTACGTTGGAGTAATCCTCAAGCTTCTCAGCACAGTCTGCAGGCTGCCGTGAACGCCAGGTGTCACACTCTTTTTTCTTTACTTGTGACGTCACAGAGTGCAGAGCTGGCCAATCAGAAGACAGTGGGCCTGTAGGGGCGGGGTTGACTGACTGGCCCAGTGGTTTCAGGTATGAGGGCCTGCACAGAGCACCAGTGTGAGAAAAATTAGGATTTTTTTTAAACTGTAAATTGTGCAAAGCTACTCCACAGGTCTCACAGAGTGAAATGTGATGCTTCAAATTAGCATTAGCCCCCCTTTAATGATGGTCAACATGAACCTTTTCAAAACATATAATTGATAGAGCATTAACATGTTTAGACACACTAACTTTAAAGAGTGGTAACCAGGTATCAGCTTTTGTTGCCCAAATTGAAAAAATGGTTGCCATTTTTAATCACCTTATATTTTGCGTTATAAAGATACTACGCATATATCTGCTTAATCATAAAAATGTGACGTGAGATAATGTTTAAAAGCCTTATTACAATTATCAAATTTTAGTTTGTGCTTAATGAGATACTTCCCAGAATTTAAATCTAACTTGTAAGTAAGTAAAATATCCATTGCTACACCTTTAATGCAGTTGTAATCGTCTTCACAGATCCCGTAAAAAGCAAGCCATTGTTTACTTGTTCATTCATTCATGTAACCTTTACCACTTATGCAACACATATGTAGGAAAAACATATTTGTTTTAGGATGCTTGTTCTCCATAAGCTGTTCCAAATTTTTCATATCTGACAAAGCGGTTGTAATTTTTTGCAAGTTTTAAAAATGGTCAAATGCAGCCAGGCAACTGCTACTGTCCAGCCCTGAGAGTTTTTTTAATACCACTTAACCTTTTTTTAATAGCTGGCAAAATATGAACTGTGATAGCAATACTTTGATTCATTTGTAAATTCCTGTTTATTCCATTTTCAAAGAACCTTCTCAATAAGACTTCTCACATCTGGCAGGCCTCTTCAGATTCTTCCACACCTTCCACTGCTCCTCTAATATTCTCTGGACAGTAAGTGGCTCCAGCATATCTCCGCTTTCAGAAAGGCTCTGCCTTCTGTTTAATTAAAGTAATAAATGTCCAAGTCCTCACACAAAAGGCTCGACCTGTTTGTGATGTGCTGAGGGAAGTTAATATCATCAAAGCCGACTTATCTCCAAGAGGACGGCTTGCTGATTAAAGGTGGCTTTTAAGACGATCCTTTGCTGACATTCACCTGTATTGGAGGCTAATGCTGTGTTTATAAGCTTCCTGACTGACAGCTGGTGCCTCTCGATGGGGATCATCCTTAAACACATGCACCCATATACACACACAGACACACATGGTTAATACTCAGAGGTCCAGGGTTTAGACCCACACCATGGGCACGCATTGAACTGCACTCCATGGCTCCCTGGCACGGTTAAGTGCACAGCTATGGATTAGCGGTTAGCCCAGCAGTACCCCTTGATTATGCACTTTGTGGTGACAACCTGAGCACGACTCCATTATAATTGACCTCCTGTTAAACCAAGCAAGCTCACACTTTCCCATAATGGTGCCTGTGAATAAACCTTTAGGTTCTTTACCTGATGCGTGGCCAAGTCACATGGCATTTCACTCTTCAATTACCAGATAGAGGCTGACCTCGGGCTCCTCAGACTTTATTAACACCACATGCTCTTTGGGTCTCCCAAATGGCAATTATCTCACCATGTTCACAGGTGATTCAGCATGAGTTCCATTAGTCTCTTAGCACAATGCTGTTACATTAGTTCATGGCCTCTGGTCCCTTGTTAGTTTCCAGGCCACAGCCATGACAAATTGGAGCAGACACTGAATCAAATTTAAAAGAAAAGGAACAATGTTTCACTTGAACGGAACGTTTTCTTCAGGATGTGTTTTTCGAAATTGAGAACAACAATGCCAAGTGCCTGCCAAGAGCACACGATATCTGCGATTTCGGGAAACAACGACAATATTGCTGAAATTGATAATAATGGAATCAGCTGTAAATCAACTGGTCTCCTCTCCTCTCCTCTGTCAGACACAAACACAAAATCATGTCAAAAAAGAACCCCTGAAACAGTGAAGCCCAGTACAGACCAAAGAGTCCAGATTAAACCCTTTTTAGAGCTGCAGGGAGACGTTTTAGCGGCGTAAAGTGTTAAAGCTGAGATTCTGATGGGGCGTTTCAGCAGCCAATCAGATGTAGCCTAATCAGCTAGGCATGTCAGTGACAAACTGCTGGTCAGAATGACACCAAAAACGGAGAAATTTGATATTTAACGACTAAATTTAAGGCAGAGAAATTTCCAAACAACTATTAACAGTGAGAAAGTAAAGTAAAGTATGAGAGTATTTGTTTAATGATTTTATAGATATGATATGGCCCTAACTGCCCGACAGACATTGTATCCTCCATATTACAATAAAGGAACAGGAATATAATCAAAGACACAAAGATATGTTTCTGGTTTTCAGAACTTTTAGACTTTCTTGAAGCTTTTTCGGCCAATAAAAATGTATGAAAGATCTCGCAAGACTACCAAATTTAGCCAGCTTTCAATCAAAGTAGTCACCAGTGATGCCTTTTTTCTCTGCTTGCTGTGTATCGTGATGACTTTATCGGACAATGTTGACAAACCACTCAAGAATGTCTCATTTCATCCTGTCTGCGTCTCCTACTTTGGGGGAACGCAGCTTTAGTTCCCATTACAGATGTTGACAGATGTTATACTTTGCATATGTAAGTGTCGTTGTTGACACATTCGTGTTATTTATGGGAGCTGCTTAAAGATACGAAACTAGCATCAGCAATATTTTGACTCTCTTTTCATCTCCAGTCATTGTGCATGTGTCATAAAGACACATTTATTCTCTCACTCTGGGTTCTGAATGTTCAGCATGTTACGAAGGAAGTTTTACCAAAGGCCTCACTTTGGCAGTAACCAATCAAGTTGCCAATTTGTGAAGCGATTACAATCACCCGGCTATTCCCTGCATAAACATCCGTGTCAGAAGGATTTAGATCTCTGGCCATCATTAGAAAGAGGCTCCTGTGGTGCGTCTTGCTCATCTGTGTGATTGATGATCAGGCCTTGCTCTCTGTGGTCTATGACAGGGCCTCAGTGGACTAGTCCCTTAGCAACTACTCAAATGTGACAAGCAGACCAAGCTGGCAGGCACTGGCCAAGGTGAGAGCGGGACAGATGGGAAGCTTCTCTCCAGAGTGTCGTCCACAAGGCAGAACCAAACAAACTGCTTAAGGTTTCGCTTTAGATTCCCCTCCCTTCCCATCGTGTAGGCCCGGCCCTCTTCCCGCTCCTACAACAGGTCTTTTCCATTTACGTTTCGACACTGGTGTTCTTCACGCTCCCCTGCTGCACAGAGCCCCAGGTCTTCAAGGTTAATCAGTCCGGTTGGTCATATTTGCCAGGATGCATCTGTAATCTCGTGGAATCGTCCATACATCACAGCGAGAATGTTGTAAGGAAAGCAGGAGTGCCGCCTCTCTCGATAACCCAGACAGAGGGCTTCTAATGCGTTTGGACAGACGACGCTCCCCTGTGATTTGCTGTCAAAATTTACAACAATGGAGAGAGAGAGAGAGAGAGAGGTGCGGGAGGAACTCATGTGAGTCACCTGAGGGGAGGGCAATGCTCACACCACCAGTCAACCAAAGCCCAGCTCCTCCTCTTCACGCCTGAACGGCATCCTAAACATGGCTGTGCTGACCTTGCGAGCAGCCATTAAACACCTGGAGGAATTCTCCCCATCTAATTACATCTGCTGCTGCCAGCCCTTCAGTGAAAACAGGGACTGTTCCCCATAGTGGTGTTTCGGGGAAAAGTGAACGGTGTCAAGTTAAGTTCATTTTTAATTATTCCGTGATGAATTGTAGCCCAAACCAGTGTTTGGATATTGCAATATTTATAAGGATGATAACAGACGATTAGAATTTATGGGTGTTAAGAGACATTGTATGTTCGGTGTGAGAAATAGCTCATTCTTTAATAGTACAATACATTTATAGTAATTAATATTCTGCTTTAGAGCTCGACAAACAATTCTTACCTTGTATGATTTGTCTGTACATTATTTTTGTAATTGCCCATTCTTCAGACAATGTAAGAAATAGTAAATCTTGTCCATATCAACCCTTAACCTGATGGTATTGGTTTTCACAAGTGTTCAAAACATAAAGATATTCAATCTAATAAAGCATAAGACAAAGAAAATAACCAAATCCTTGCAATTAAGAAGCTTAAACTAAGGACATCTTTGTATTTTAGATTAAAAAATCAAAGTAGACAGGTTATCCGTCCGTCACTCGTCCTGCTAAATAATTGTTGGTTGAGGAAAAAACAATACGTAGCAAAAGTGTCTAATGTGTTTATTTTCCAGCTCTCAACTTTAGTAGTATAAAAGCTGAAATAATTGCACCATTTACAGATTCTTTTTTTTGGTACCAAATCAAACATGAAACAATCTAATTTGAAAATTGATGTGCATCTAGCCTCACTCAATATGTGTCTCTTTGATTACACCAAACAGCAGACCTTGTTCATCTGGAGCCCTGCTGAAAGAAAAAAAAACCGGCGGTGGGTCTGACAGTGGTGGAGCAATTCCAAATAGGCCTCATGGTTGAGTGAACGAAAGGCGTCGGTAATAGCACTTCATTGTAGATAGACAGGATGCTGAGCAGAGTGAGGTGGGTGGGTAGGGCCCTGGTATTTTGATATCATTCAAAAGCTCAGCCAGGACTTCTCAAAGCAATTACTATACTGTCATTGTTGAAAATGGGGTGTCAAATTCAGACCACTAAAAAGAATGCAATTACTCCCAGACCTGACAGGAATGAAAATACTTTCTATTGTTAACATATAGTTTGACCGATGTCTTATACGTCTCACAACACAGTCATATATGGTTAGGACAGATGGAGAAAAACCCAAGAAGTGTCAAAATGTGAAGGTTGTTTTCTTCTGCCATGAAAAGAAATGAGGGAGAACAACATCACAAAATGTGTCAGTTCCACAAAGGACTTATACACTTATTATTCATTTATAATAACTGTAATAATGGACTTGTCAACACTTTGTTATGGTCAAGGTAAGTTTAAGTTAGGTAGAGTTAGTGAAATATATGTACAGTCACTTTTTAAAATGTTAGTTAATTCTGGCTCCTTTCTTAAGTAATCATTACTATGGACTAGGGATGCACGATATTGGATTTTTTGCCGATATCCGATATGCCGATATTTTAAGCCAATATCGGCCGATACCGATAACGTGCCGATAATATTGTGCATCCCTACTATGGACGATATTTTCCTTTTTTGGTTTGAATGCATTGTATTTAAATGTATGGAGCGGGTCTGTATAGGGTATAATGGTGTTAAAGGTCAATTTTATATGCCGTTTGTCATTATTTAGATGTAATTTTAATAGCCAATGTTAGCTGTAATATAACCCTTTATTTTTATTTTTATTCTATTTTTATTTTATTTTGTCTCTAATGTTATTTTCTTACGAGGGGGTGACAGATGTGTGATGTCATATGTATTGTAAGCTTCTGGATGCCCACATTTAAGTTCAAATTTAAGTGTAAATCATTTAAGCAACATCACACGAGAGTGCTGTTGTACTGAATATCAGCATGGCTTGTATTCTATAACTGAAGATAATAACAGGTGTGCTGATATTCGGTACAACAGCACTCCTTATAGTGTAGTATTGCTTTTATACAACAGTGTTACAAGCAGCATTGTTATCATCTACTTGGCTTCAACACTACTAATTCTGCAGCTTGGATGAAGCTGGACTTTTGAGCCATTTTTCTGCACTCTTGCTACTTTGTGTTAGTCTCCACTTTTCAGCAGACCAGCTGGATTGTATCATGTACATTCTTCTGTATGCTTCCATGTGTCATGCAACCAAAGACGTCAAGAGTCTGTCAGAAGTGAGATGCTTTGGATGTGTGATTCAGAGGTACCAGCTTGATCAATCCAATCAAAGAATTAACTGTATTAGGAATAACGGAGGCGGAGTGATACACACGGTTAGAAGTCCCAGTGATGTTGTACTCTATGTCAGCACTCATGGCTTGGTCTGAACTAGCTGTTGTATAATAAAAAATATAATCACAGCTTAAAAACACTGGGGGAAGATGAATAAGAACACCCTCAGTACATTGTAATGTTATCTAATGTAAGAGCCCTGGAATAAGCTCTGCTTTTTTACAGTTTATTATGTTCATTGCGTGTTGAGTCATAAAGGTGTTGATTCAACCTGGGCATGTTTTAAGCTACAGTTTAGTTTGTGTTGGTGTTGTTTTAGATTGCCCTCGCCCTCGCCCACATTCACCACCCGTCCTTCTGTACCACCTTTACGCTTTCAGGCGATATGTCAAAGTGCTAACTGTTTGTAGTTGTCTTCTCATTTTTCATGCACGCATCTGCATTTCAGATTCAATTTTGGGAGACGAGGCTCAAACCACTCCGGGAGGCACTGTTAGGCAGAGATGCTGTGATTCAGGACAAGTGACGAGCGAGATTTGATTTCAAAAATCTGTTATTTATAATCACATCAGCTATTTAAAGCTCCACCAGGCAAGAGCAGTGAGGGAAAGTGGCCAGGATGTTGAATTTCTCCTTCCATAGGGACCTAAAGAAGAGTCTTTTTACTGAATATTTTTGGTAAGGCTGTAAGAAAAACATGGGATTGTTTTGTATAGTTTATTAGTGCCGAATGATTACTCATCATGTAACTGCTACCTCCTGCTGCCACTTTAGCAAATGTTCAAAATCACCTGTTCAAATAAACAATGCAACTGTACATAGTTTGTGATCTATAGTTTTTTTTTAATTGTCTTAAAAATGACATTTAATGCAGATTTCCATTTTTATGTTGAAGTTGCAAATTTGGTCAAACCTTGCACAAACATAGATGCATGCATAGACACCTAATAGAGATTCCTTTGATACATCTGGCCACACATTTGTCACATTATCTTTATGCACAGTAGGACTGTTTGTTGTGTGTTTATGCAGTTTATTCAGTATGTGTAGGTCGAGCTTTTTCTCCAGCTGCTGCATGAACCCAACTCTTAAACAAGTGTGTCCATTGTATCAGTACTTTTCCCAGAGAGGAGACCGGAAGCCTGAAATGCTATTTGTGTTAAAAAAAGGGGTCTGTGTCTGAGGCCTGTAGTGAGGAACAAAAGTTAATTCATTAATTTCACACTCTGCAAAACTGACCAGACTATTACTGGTCATTGTAGCTGCCACCATTACACATTATTATTATACATTAAAAACCTGAAATGACACTAAATGTGTTATATTTCATGAAAACTAGAATAAGTGTAAAGCTGAGGACCTAAGGGAGCATGAGAGGCAAGCTCATGAAACAAAGTGACCTTATGAAAAATGGAAACAAAAACAAACAACGTGTAAAGTTGGTACCTAAAATGAATTATTAAAATTATTTTCAAAACCTGTGCAAAACAATCCCCCACAGAGTTAACAAGGACGGCTTAAGTACAATCAGTGCAGCCTTCACTCTCTGCACTGTGTTGCTTTACAGGTGCTGTGAGGCTTCACATAAAACAGGTCACTTAAATGTCAACACGATGATTCACTCTTACGGAGGAAACTACATGAGGAGCCACGTACGTTTCCTTCACTGATGACAATAAGTGGACAGAAATAGTCAGCAACGGCAGAAGTACTAAAATTATTATGTGTAATATAAGTATCATTACCATCACTGAATATGGAAAGCATAACAAAGCAGTAGTTCAAGTGTAGACATATAAACAGAACTACTCAGTGAGAGCAGTTGTGCATAAATAGCCAGCTAAAGTTAGCCCTCATTAGTCATGAGTAGCTACTGGTTGTAACTGCTTTTGCCTGAGTAAAATATCTAAAACAGCAGTCTGTGACCATTGAGTGTAGAATATTTTAATACACACAGATTTCAGTTTTATGAAAGAGTTATTTCTCATTCGTGTACTTTTATATTTGTGCTTTCAGTATTAATATCATAGTGCCGTTAAATGAATTCCCTTCACTGTTATGTTTGCATTGTTCAAGGACTGTTTCCTTTTAGCTCTGTTCCTGTAACAACTCTTTGAAATGACAATATCACATAAACAAGTTTTGTTTGTGATCATAGCTTTGAAGCTCCTGTGAGGAGTTTTTCACTGGTTATGAAACAAACTGAAATTAATTCTGATGACTCTATATGACCTCCAAAAGCAAATCAGACCATCAGCGACAATATTGATTATTTCTATGTAGTTATTTTTAATGCCTGAAACCTCTGGCGGGGGGGTAGGTGTCAGACGAAGCGATTAGCTGCCTTTGTTTACATTTTCCAGGGCAAACATTTAAAGTGAGTGACATGTGACTGTTAAAGAAAGCAGGGTGAGATTTTTTGTTAAAAACCACCACTTAAACATGTACAGGACAAAATCAGCAAAGAGATAAGAGGTACGCCTTTGTCCACAGGGGGCGCCAAAATCAACACAAACTGAAAGTTCCTCACAGGAGCTTTAAGGAATAAGATATGTTTCAATATTGTCAGAGGTCTTACTACAACCTTTACAGCTGGACAATTTAAGCTAAGAACCAGTGTTAATTAAAGAAAGTGTTCATTAACGAAACTTATGACGATAAATGTTCGTCAACAACCTTTTTGCCATGACGAAGACGAGATGTTGACAAGCTAAAAATAGATCTTTAAGAATGAAAACTCTGACAAGACGAGACGGGACTAAAATGTTAGTGGTGGGCTGTCAGACATTCACAATCCATCATATTTTAAAGCCTCAAGCACCAGTTAGAGATGACGGGTATCCACAAAGGTGGTGAACCTTCCTTGTTAACTCAGGCTTTCTGCTTCAGGCTCTCTACACCCTCAGAATAAGGGGCGTGTCATTTGATGCTTCTTCATTGATCATTGGCTGTCTGCTTCAGTCAGACTGTTTAAATGAGAAGCGATGATGGAAAGTTAGGAGCAAGCATAAAAGCGTAATCCAGTGTTCTTAGATGCTGTGTCCTAACCATGAGTTTTCGTCGACTAAAACTATACAGCGTAAAAATGACTAATAAGCGTTTTCGTCTGAAGACTCAGACTAAATCTAAAATGAACACTGCTAAGAACAGCTTAAATTGTACAACATAAAGGTCTTTGAATGAACAAAATAACAAGTATGACAACAAAGCAATGTAAAGTTTTCAGCAAAGCACATAAAAGTTTTTTCCTCTAAATAACTTTAAACATACATAAACATGATGTTACATAATGTGAATGGTTAAGAGGACAGCTGTGTTCAGGGATAAATAAACTATCAACCCAGCTCGCTTTGGACCTGCTAAATGTTGTTATTGTCATGGCTGCACACTGACTCACAAAGACTTATTTTGGAAGCTATTAAAGCACCTTAATGCCTCAAGCAAGCTGCTGTAAACCAAGGACATAAAACAATGGTCACATAAACAGATATATGTGGGCGTGGGATAAATTTGACCTGACTGCTGTAGACGCAGTGAAAAAAGAGCGCGGTATAGAAACAACAATGCATAATGTGACAACGTTAAAAGCATAAAGGGCCAAAGTGGAGGAAAAACTGATATGTGGCTGCTGACAGTGAACTCGTCATACAGTCAGAGTGACTCATGTGATTTGGGGTTGTTCACCCTCTAAGGAGACTACCAAAGGGGAAATGACCAATCCACTTGCAATTTGGAGTTACTGATGCATTGATGTAAAACAGCATTCTCCCTGAAGATAGGCCTTCATCATACCTCAGTCTGTACAGAGAGAGAGAGTGAGTAATGAGGATGGATGAGGAGTCGTGCCCTTACTTGCTCTTTCCTTACGAGTATTGCTTTTATGAGTGCTACCATAATAACTTATCATGGGGTAAATACAGTATGTTTTGTTATACAGTTTAGCATTATAATATCATTATTAAAACAGCAGGGTGGACTCTAAATAGATGCTGGTGAAGACTACACTTTGTTTCTACAATTGCTGTTCAGACTGTTCATGCTCCTGATTGTCAAACTGTGGTTTGCTGTGGTTTGTCCCTGATAGGCCCAGGAAGACGATTCAAGCTCCTCAAGTTGTGTGCGTGTAAACAGTTCTCTGGCTGACACGAGCGAAGCCTCATGGGAGGTAAGTTCAGTTTACACAGGCCGTGTTCTCTGCCAGTTCTATCACTTCATCGCATCTGAGCTGAACAAACACTCTGAACCTTAAGTTGTTCCTACCTCATCTCGCATCCACTGTGTTGTCAAGAAAACAGGAGTGTTTTTAAATTGTTGTCAAGATCTTAATCAGTGTGCTGACAGCTTGTTGCTGTAAATACAACATGCTCGTAGTAAATTACATTTAAAATGAAGGTTAATCCGCCTAATTGAAGGCTAATCCTTTAGAAGTAAATGCATTGATTTCAAATGATAGTATTAAAAGCTTGCAAAATGTGTCCAGATGAAAACATAAAAACCTTTCGGATGCAGAGTTAACTTCCACGCAGCTTGCAGGAGGAGAAAATAGAGGCACTTATTCATTCATTCATTCAAAATCTTGACCTTTATTCGAATTGGCACATTACCATGTGCTGATAGCAAGCGTTCCAAACATGACCTTATGTTGATAAATATTTGCCACGAAAGCTGAAATTGTTTTGAAAGTTAGTGGTTCACGTTTTGAGAATATTTATAGATAATATAATGTGATATAATATTATTTAATATTTGTAGAAGATGTATATTTAAGCAATATGAGACGAGAGGGAGCGATGTTGTATGGAATATCATCACCGCAGATAATCATAGCAGTGCTGATAATCACTACAACATCACAAGCTCAAGTGTGATTGCTTTTATACAACAGTTATACTAGGGATGCAGTTATCAGTATCTGCAGATTATGGCTCAAAAATGACATTTTTCAGCCGATATTTTCTGCCGATAAAACAAATGCTCGATGATTCCCTAAAAAAAGAAAAGAAAATGTTACATACAAGTAAATATGGCATTTTGTAAATAACCTAAGTTTCAGTAGTTTTCTCATATTGCAAAGTGAATGTGTACATTTTAAAAAGCACTGTATTATGATATTTCTGCATCTGTCAGTGGGCCACTACAATAAGAGTAGGCATGATATTAATTCCACTACAGGGGAGACTTGATGTTCTCTATAATTAGGTGGAAAAAAAAAATGTGCCTAATATATCAAAATCGGCAGACGACAAAAAGGGCTGGAAAGTATCGGCAAAAATTCCAATATCATGCATCCCTAACTTATACAAGCGACAAATACTGAACAGTAATAATCAACAACAGAATACTTTTTGCTCTATTGAATCAATTCCACAACTTAACTGAAACTGAACTGTTGTTGCCAAGCAACCCAAACATTCTCCTGCACTCTGTGTCTACATGTTACCACAGATCCGCTGTGTTTTATCATGTACATTTATCTGTATGTTATAATTTATCATCAGCTGGTGAAATAAGAGTCTGCTGTGTGACTCAGAGGTCCCAGCTTGATTAATGTCAACATACACGGTCTACTGTAAAGTTAATTAACAGTGTTCAGAACACCTGGCTGAGGCGGAGTGATACACAGAGTGAAAAGTCCCAGTGATGTTGTGCTCTATATCTGGTGTCAAATGAGATTACTTGGTGGGAACTAACTGTTGTGTAATTGTTGTATATTTAGCTTATCTTGACATGTTTTTTATCTGGTGATTTGTTTATAGCTTAGCTTTTATAATTTCTTGCTCTTGTGCACGGCTTTGAAGCTCAATGCCACAACTTTCACAATAAGGACTTGAATGTGTCTCTTAACTGCAGTGATAATTAAAGGCCACACAGCTTTATCTTCCTTTAATAGCTCACAGAAAGTCCAAAGAAGCGACTTTATGAAGGCTTGTCTCTTGAATCCAGCCTGTGTTTTTGTGTGAAGGCCGATCGCTCTTCCAGGTGTCATAAAAAGGCTGAATGGACCGGCGGCTTTGTGCAATGACATGGTAGCAGTTTCATGCCACTCCCCAATGGTCAATGACTCTGCTTCATCATTGTTCCATGCCATTGTGCAGCTCTTAATGGGCCCAGCTGCCACCTGTCCTCCATACAGTGTTATCCAGCATGGGAATGGCATCCTTACACTGTTAGAGCTACAGATGACAAGCTTTTGACAAGCCATTTCAAAGACGTCAGCCACAACACACGGCTGCCTTTGAAGCGCGCTCGGCTCATGTATGATATGAGGAGAAGGCAGGGTAGCATGTCTGAAAGTGTGGAGAAAGTAGAGTTTCCTAACGTCTGAAGTGGAATCAGCTCTTATCTCGCTGTTAATTGCGCGCAGATCAAGCCTCGGCCCTCAGCACCCTCCCTGCATATTCCTGCAGGCGTTATGTGCGAGCACATAAAGCCTGCATATTAACTGCTGAGTCAAATCAGACATTTACAGAAAAGGGGCAAGACATTTGTATTAGCGGTTAATTGACATCGCATTAGTTGAATGCAGAATCTACACCCACCCAGTCAATAATCACTTGTCTGTGCTTAAGCTCTGCACTCAGAAATGAAGGGCTTCCATTTTCTTTTTGTTCTCTGAAATTTCTGTCACGTGGTTTCCTCGGGGATGCTGTTTGACTCACAATACTGGAAGTTTTCTTTATAAATATCCAGTTTTTTACATTAATTTAGCTGATTTCTGGATTATTTGCGGTATCGTCCACTGGAAAAAGCAAATCAGTGGCATAGAAATGTGTCTAATCGGTCCTCCAGCAAGGTTTTCTTAGCGTGAGGTGCTATATTTGCATGTATCTGTACTTTATTTCACAATTAAAAAACACTATTGAGCGCTTTTATCCTTGAGAGTCATGATGAGATTACCCTGAGTTGAGGAATAGCTCATTATGTAAGCATATAGCAAAGTAAAACTCATCTGGCACTGGAAACCACGCTGCTTCAATAGTCCTCCAGCAGTGCAAACTGCCTACCTCTTCATATGCTTGCTATCCTATGAGATTGGAGTTCTTAATACAACCCAACTGCATTTCCACCACTCTTTGCTTATGTCAGCAGGTGATTATATTGCACTCATTATAGAGTGTTTTTTTTTCAATTCAGCAGTCAATTAGAACAGCCTCACCTGCTGCCTTGATTCTCTAACGTGGCGGCTCTGCACCAGCATTTACCTCTACCTTCTCTTAACATGTCTTTTGCAGTGTTTGCATGTCCTATGCACATTAGAAACTTTAGTGCCTTTGTCTAATATTAAAGCGGTGATCAGTGTTTTAGTGACAAGAAAATTAGAATTCATACTATTCATAGAGACAATGAAGATCTACAAGACACAAAATGTCCAAACGTCCTGTGGTTTGCTTCTCAATAACCTGAATAAACATACAGTATGTGCAACTTTATACATGTGGAGGGAGGTTTATATTGTTTATAAGCAGCCACACAATCTGCTGTTGATGCAGCTAGGACAGAGAATTAATGTGGTGTTATGTTTTATTAACTACCCGGGTAGTCGTAGGTAATGATAATATGAAAATGTCCTATTATGGATATAAAAAAGTTGTGTTTTTTGTAATTTAAAGTAATAATCTCAAAGATTTTCATGTAAATAAATGTCTGTTAAGTCACTATCTATCGCCGCATGAGGTAACATAATTGTAATTGAGCCTATGGCCCACTGATGAAAGCCTTTGCATTTGCAGTATTATAGACTGGGTGTCTGCAGCGACTTTAGCGGAAAAAATCACAAGCGGCGCCCAGTTAGTGACGTGTTTTCAATCACCCAGCAGTGGTTGGTCTGCCAGAGAGGGTAGGCAGAGCTAAGCGGCTGCTTCTCCGGTCCGCAAGTGTTGCAAGTGAACAGTAATCTACTATGGCTGAACAAACAAAGAAATGACTACAGATACATCTTCAAAAATAAGTGAAAATCCAAAGAAAAAGAAACAAATTCGACGCTCAGATGTAGACAAACTGTCTGAAAAGGAAAGCGACCGTCAGCAAGGAAAAGAGTTACAACCGAAGCCAACCGTGGACGTCACACATGCAGCACTGTCTGGATATCTGGGAAGTGTGCTCCCGCAATTACGCCATAGGTGCTGCCAAAGAGAACAAAACTGAAATCAGTCAGTCTGATAAGATTAGCCTGAAAAGTTAAATGTATTTACATTAACATGTGTTGGGACCCTTCCAGCTCTTTGCACTGTGTAACACAGTAGGTAAGGTAGACTGGTTTGATGAATTAAGGAGAATTCTTTTCAAATCAGTACCTCTTGGTATTTTTTTAGCTCACAGATCAGTACTTACTGCTCGTAAAGTAGGCGGTTGCAAATAAGCTAACAGAAACACAGAGGTGGCATCACGCTGCTAAAAGTTTGATTACTTCAGCAACCATCCGCAAGATTTCTGGGATCCTATTTGACAAACTTTAGAACTGCCTGCATCTTGAAAAATGTCAGTCCATTTTAGGTAACAAAGACTTTATATGCCTTCCATTGTTGGCCAGAAATCTGAGTCTTTATTTGAACTTCTTCAATAGTAGTTTTCCAGCACATGTTCGAGATTACAACTTTAACATATGCATAATATACACAGTGAAAAATATTGACCATTGATTTAATTATTTGATGTGAAACGGCATTTAAATATGCGTAAAGTAATTTAGATAGATTATTGTGTCACATTGTTACAATGTAAATATTGAGATAAAATTGCCTATTAAAATTGATCTCTATCTAATTTCCCATTTCATGTAGTTGGCATTAGATATAATATAAGCTAGCTAAGTTATGATAAAATGTCATATACTGTAAAGGCAGTGACTGTAGAGGCAGTGGGTTATTTCCTGCTCCTACTTATTTTAATAATTGCAGCCTTGACTGGATAAAATAATATGAAAGCAGTATTATTATTATTACCGTTCAAATTTCCCAAATTACTCCCACTTCCCATCGATTAATGAGAATAAACAGGATCAGCGTGCTCTCTGAAACAACCAGAACAGCGAGGCATGTGGATGAGGAATGGACGGGTCTCTGATATTCAGTTAGAGGAAGCTTTTAAAACCATGTGCAACAGTGAAGCTGTTCTGTCCAGACCTCAGCGGGCCTGTTAGCTTGTTTAGATGACTGGTCCAGTGAAATGACCCAAATTAGGTTGTTAGAAGAATAGCTTTCATGTGCCAAAGTGGCCCCGACGGGGATGCATGAACGAATGCGTGCACAGCTTTCAATCTGGACAGTAGAAACTTTTCCAATATTTCATGAGCTGTGTTACATGTGCCAAGGGCTCAATGAGGGCTTCGTTTCACTGCTCTGTGGCGGCGGAATGTGTGCAGACAAATATCGCATAAAACCAAAAAAACAGCTTTGATTGAGCCAAACCGCGATGTCCAGTGTCTGATGTTTGTTTAGGAAATATCACCGGATTAACTGAGACTTTGATTCCTCCTGCGTCATAGAGACTAATTCTATGTATTGGAAATATCAACAAAAATGTAAAGTCATTAATTATTCAGAACCGAATGTGCCTAAGTTTTCTCATTCAAACATGCCAGAAGAGTGAAAGCACAAACATACTTATCTCTGTTGTTTTTGTCTCATAATTACAGTTCTGAAAGTTAAATCCCAGTCGCTGTTTTATCTATACTGTGTCAAAATGATTTCCCCTGTAATTATTTGCTCTACTAAAACACAGTTATGGGAATACTCTGACGCCCTCACTTTGGTGAACCGTACAAAAAATGAAATCCATATACGGAAACACAAAGAAGCCATCAAACGTAACACAAGTGCAGAACTATTCCCATTAAAGAACCAGCTCACCCTAACGTGTGTACACTTGCTGTAATTGCATATGTCCTATGAATTGTTTTAATATACGGCGTAATGAACGTGCCAATTACATTCTCAAATGAAATTATGACGCTGTAATCTGCAGTAACCAGGAGAGTGTACTATATGGTTTACATGGGTTGGCACAGTAATAAGCCTCCAATGCTGACAGTGCATCAGCAGCAAAGCACCATGGTCCTCAGAGAGCCATCAAGCAGAAAATGATAATTAATTAATCATGGAGTGTGAGGCAAACTCGGCTCTATTAGCCCTCTGGTAATTCCTTCCCCTCGGCCTCCGCACTAACCGTAGAGATCACGTCTCTCCAAAAAGGACTGTTTACCCAGCATGCCTTTGGTCACTGCGCTGACAGCTGGTTGGACAACCTCATGACCTCTATAATTTACACTATTAAGCCATAAAACTAAACAATGTGAATATTTGCCTGTTGCTTGTTTATACAGCAGCTGATGTTTTCTTGCAACACAGCAGAGACAAATTGCTTCCTCCCTTCGTCTCTTTCAAAATGAAACCACCAGGATCCAGACCCCGTAAAGGTTCCCTGGTGGTTTGAAATTCATCCTTTAATGTAAACCTGCTCTACATGATGCCTCGTGATATATAGTTGCATACATTGTTCCTGCTTCATGACTCGGTTCAAATGTGGGCCACATATTGCGAGCTGCTGTCATGCTTTTGGTCGACGTCCAAGCCCTTTCCCAACCGTGGAAACCACATTCTGCTGAATCATGTCTCCTTCGTCTCACAAGACTCTGCTAATTTCATAAGAGTGAAATTGAGATTCAGCAGATCTTGATTCATAGGCCGACCCGCTGCTCTTTCTCTCCAGAGTGTGAGCTTAGGATAAAGAACTGCAAGTATTAACACAGGCTGTATCACTGCACACATGAAAGAATATCAAACTGCTGTTTGCAAGTGTATCATTGCAATGTTCTATTGCTGGGGTTATATAATCACTGAATTATAACACATGAATGCTTAATACATTATGAGATTAAAGTTCTGATTATGTTCAAGCACAACTCGGGTTGTCACGGTACCAGAATTTTAAACTTCAATACGATACTTGTAAAAAAAAACGATACTCGATACTTGTTTCGAAACCACGGCAACAAAAAACTCTTAAGTACCAAACTTTGGGTAATCGCATTGTTTTTTAATTGTTTGTCCTGCACACAGTGCTGGTACAGGAAAACTCACTGAACATATTATTTGATGTTGTTCGGACCCTATTTCATATTACTTGTGCAGTGGTGTTCAGCTCACAGCCAACAGTCTGCAGGTCAGGACTAAATTCAAACATAGACCAGGTGACATCACTGTCCCTCTCCTCTGCTCTCCGTTAACGATAACGTAACTTGTTCGTCTTTTACAAGACGCCTTTACAAAACGTCGGTATTTGCCGATATGTGAGTGAGAACAGACCGCTGTGTCGTTGCTATATCTTCAGGTGTGAAGGAGGGCGGCGCAGACAGACGCACAGAATGAAGTGCGACTTCAGCTGCAGACAAACTAAACCCTGTACGTTCCTGCGGGGTTGTACGGACGTGTGAGCGAATTAGTTTGTTGTTTAGAGCGTAACCGCTGTGCAACCGCTTTGCTTTCAATAGCGGTGCTCGCTCTCTTCCCTTCCTGTCCATGTCGCTCGATCACCACTCTCTCTCTCTCTCTCTCTCTCCCTCTCTCTCACTAGCGGCAGATTTGGTTGGGCTTCGCTACCTTTCGGTACTATCGGACGTAAACATAACGGAGATTGTATCGTACAAAAAGTTAGATATTACTTGATTATATCAAACACACCATCGCACAGCATATTGCTGTCTGTTCGAGGACTGACTTTAATTTAATGATGATTAATAGTGACAATTAATGATCACCATTAATCACTTTAATTAACAACTTTATATGAAGTATAACAGCAGAGGTGCGCCAGCTGAAATAAAGCATGCTCTCTCAAATACATGAGGTGCAGAATTTGTCCTTTTTTTTTCATTAGAAAATGTTTAATATGCTGAGATTGAAATGATCCTGCAGGCCCACGAGTCATCCCCATATACACAGTCAAGGTAAAGATCCATAAATTGATTTCTAACTATGTAAAATTGACTGTCTGGCACTCGCGGCGTGGCAGTGCACACTGGCTATTACTCACGAGTGGAATTCGTATGCGCAACCGTGCCTGTGCAATTACAAAGCGAGCCCATAAATTAGTCGCTGGATATGTCTTAAATCATGAGGGAAAGCATCAAATACTATCTCTCCCCACTAAGACGAGTGTCTACACTGTAATAGGAACTGGAATACTGTAGTTGTGAGTGTGACAACAGATAATCGGCAGGCCCCTGAGGAGAGAGGAAGATGATTCTTCAGGAGTGGGAGGGAACTGAACTTCAGTGTTTTCAGTAAGCGATTTTTCTCTGTGTAGCAGCCGGGAGGAATCAGGATTTGAAGCTGTGTTTTGACACCTCAGATTCATGGAATTTTAAGTGATATATTTTAGTCCTTATTTGACATAGCAGCTTAGATTGCATTGTATCAGTCTGCAGAGAATGACAGAGGCTGTATCTGGGTGAAGGCTTGCTTATGTGTTCCATCTTAAGACATGTGGAGGCTCAGGATTATAGATGTTCCAATACCACTGTTTCCTTTCTGATATATGAATGTTCGATCTGCTGATACCAAGTCACGATCCAATACCAGTGCAAGACTTAAAAAATAACAGCCGTACAAAACTAATCCTGTATAGATGTGATGTGTTTGCTATCATTTCAGTATTGCCTCGCTCAGGCTTGCTATGACAGAGAACTCTTTTATTTGGTAGTCTGACAGTCAGTCATACTGAGAAAGCACATCAATAAATCTAGGAATAAATAAGCAGTCCCTCCAGGTTTTCACAGACATTTTCTGTGATTGTTGCGGCCTAAAATGCCCGATTTCGCAGCAGCTTTTTGCAATGCAAGTTGCAATGTTTTGAGGCTTTTTATTTTGCTCCACACATTACACATCCAATGTGAGCCACTGGGACAAACAGAACAATAAAGCTAATAGTCTATTGACAGAGCGAGCTGTTTGTCTTCTGATATCCCTTCCAGTCAATTTTCGTGTCAAGATGCCAAAAAAAAATGTTTAAGAAGTGAATGACACTAAAGTCAAGAGCAATGAAATGCTCGTTTTACTCTGCACGTCCACATTCAATGCTATCCATATGAGCAAAGGAGAATCTACATATTATTCATAATATTTACAAGAGGTGGGACTAAATATCGACACAGCAGTATATCATCGTCCTGACTCAATACAATTATTGCTAAGCTAGCGCCAAATATTTTAATTCACAAATAAATGGTGCTCTAAACAGATTTCCCTGCGATTTTCACTCATCACATGAATCCAAAGTCCTAATTTGTTCTATAGCTCTGTAAATGTATTTTACAGACTGAAAACACAAACATTGTTTCATCTCAGTTTGTGTCAAATTCTGTGAAACTGACACCAAATTGCAGTGAATAAATACATTAATCCTGCACTTTACCTCTATAGGGGCATTTTGTATTCTTCAGTAAATCAGATATCTTGACGTATCATTATATGATTGTCTTGCAATATATCAAGTACTCCTTCGCTTGAGGCAAAGACTCACTCCCCACCTGGAGGGGGCAATCCACCGGTTTCCGGCAGAGAACCATGGCCTCAGACTTGGAGAGCTCGCTGGAGGGATTATATATCCCGTCTGGCCTGGGAACACCTCGGAATCCCCCAGGAGGAACTGGAAAATTTTGCTGGGGAGAGGGACGCTTGGGTCGCCTTACTGAGTAGGCTGCCTCCACGACCCGGCCCCAGATAAGCGGAAGATAATGGATGGATGGATATATCAAGTATCGCAGAATCGCTGCATCGTGATATTATCGTTATCGTGGACCACATCGTATCGTAAGTTACCCTGTGATTCCCACCCCTAATATTTAGGCTGTTCTACTCTGTATTTGGCTGCTGCGGCAGTATAAACCCTTGCTAATGTTTTTACAACCCTGCAGACCCCAGGGGATGAATATTTCAAATATCAGAGAAGAGAGTTTGTTGATGTAAATGCCTTCATGCATAATGGGTGAAATTTGTGGAAAAGTTGCAGCCAATTGATTGAATTAACGTGAATTTGCAGATGAGCAACATCGCAACTTCCTGGACTGAATAAGGATTCGGTAAGAGGAGATTTGTTTGGCATCTGTCTCACTTATGTCAGCTTCAGAGCCTTGGTGGCACACTGATTTTTAACATGAAGCTGCTTTATTTGGTGCTTTTACTACCAAGTCAATTAGTGTTGAACAAGGGGTTTAAATTGACTCCTGTTGAATAACTCAGAAACGACAAATGAATGCTAACCTAAAAACAAGCTAACAATGCAGCCCCCTCAGACCTGCTGTGTCTGCGGAAACGTCAGAAAAACACTGATTTTTAACTTGACACTGGTTTGTTCCATGTAGCTCTTACTTTACATTCCCTGCTAGCGCTGCCCTGTTGCTGCTGTGTAATAAATTACCTGAAATTGGTTCTTCTTTGCTTTTCTGAAACACTAGGCAGCCAAAATAAATCCATGGTTGTTACACAGATTGAAGGATTTCCAGTTAAACTAGATGATTTCATTCTTGGCTAATGAATGAGGTTATCACATCGATGCGTGGTGAACTCGCTGATACCAGATGCTGCATTTGAGGTAATAATGGAGGCATTTCCAAAACCAGAATTGGTATAAAACTCAACACAGGATGTGTGCAAAAGCCTAATCCTAAACAAGTCTATAAAACAGTCGGATTCAAATTTTCCACAGCAGCATGTGGACTCCACTTTGAGCCGCTCTGATCACATGCATATGCTTTATCGCATCACGTAAACACATCCCCTCATCAAACTGAGAGTGTGGAGGGCAGGCAGCTACATCGTTTCTGATCTTCCTTGTCTTATAATATTACCACTGGTATGCAGTATGAAAGGTATGTAGAGGTTGTGTAACTGCGGTTGCATGTAAATGTGTAAAAAGCGCACATGACGTTCATGCATGTGATGTCTTTCAACTCTGCCAACATCTGAGAGGCATTATCTCCATTACTGCAAAGGAAGACAGCAGCATGTGCTCGGCGTCCCCTGAGGACTGCGAACATTTCCACTACGCAACGAGCCACCTCATCCACGCAGGTCTTTTACGTATGGGTATTTTATGGGCCTGCGGTCTGGCAAGGACAGAGGAATTAGCCTGATCCACATTCATTAACCTCATTCTCATTCTCCAGAGCAACAGTGCTGGAGAACTATCTGTCACCACAGCACAAAAATGATGAATTGGTAATCAGTTGAGAGCTGTCAAGAAAGCCCCAGGAATGCAGGATTTACGCACTTGTTTGCCCTTGCATTAACCGTTTGTAATCAAATCACTATTTATTGTAGGTTCAGTTCGACATGTTTTACGACCCAATATTGTCATGTTTAGGCAGGAAGACAACAGTGGCAGTCCTTATTGGAGGCAGCATTGAATTCAGGGGAGAGGTGGGAGGTGGCGGTGTCTATTTCAAATAAGTAGACCTCCCCCTAAAGCTTATGATGTGTGCTGGTTGTGATTCATTTTTAATCATCCTCTTACATTTTTAATAACTTCCTTAATGAAAATGGCATGTGTGCACAACAAATCAATACGTCTAGCTGCTGTGAAAAAAAATGGAAATAAACCTGCAGGAAAGAATGAAACATTTAAAAAAGAAGTATGAAAAATGTGATTTACGTTGTAAGACATCTACAGGCAGTTAAGTTAAACTGCGCTTATGTGCATCCTCAACACCAATTAAAAGCGTGTCAGAGACATCACCGCCGGGGGTTTAGAGCCCAACCTGACCACTCCGTGAGCGAGAGAATCCCAAGGAGGAATCGATACAGTGACAGCTGAGCTCCAGAAAATCCAGACTGTATCCTAATTAGGGGGGTCAGTGTGTACGAAGAATTTCTCTCGCTCACCTAATTGTGCTTTAAAGTTCAGACACAGTGAGCGGTTGGATAGTCGAGTGCTTGGGAGGCCAGCCGATGGGTAGTCTACCAACCTGTTAATGGCTCATGTTTTAAAAGTTAATGAGAGCTGGAGTTAAAAGCAGCATTAGCTAAAGGCTAGGTGGAGTGAGCTATGTGGATTAACTTTTCATTACCTCCTCATTAGGTGGGCCCGGGGATTAGAGAGACCCCTGTATGAAATGTAGCATGAAAATATCCAAGTGGGCCTGCGTAAAGACAGTTTGGAAGCAGGGAAAAGTGGAGGAGTTAAAGTAAGTGATTGAGCTTTTAGCCTTTCCTTCTCCTCACCGCTGAGAATCCCTCCGCAGTTAAGATGACATCGTTTGCTCCCTATTAGCCAATAAGAAGGCTTGTAGGAGCAGGCGAGCCTACCGTTTCCCGAGGAGGTGACTTTGAAAAACTAGATTGGGTCATTAAAAGTAGACTAAGAAGGCCATTATAATTCTCACACTGAAGTTGCCATTTATTTGCATTGTGAAGTCCCTGGTGTAGCAGTTAAATGTCACTTGCCAACTTTAATGAGAGTAAAGTTAGGTAGTGTGGCCAGAGCTGATTAGAGTGTGTTTTTTTTTTTCTACAGCAGCTCCTCATCCGATGCCGTGTCCAAAGGAATCATCAACACTTTCACTCTGAGAGACGACCGGACAATCAGGTCCACAGTCCCCCCACTCCCACCACAGCTCTCCCTACAACTTAATTACCCTCAGTGAGGAAATGGAAGGCCAGTGATCTTCAAACTCACAGTAAGTGATTTGTAATGTGGTGTGCCGATGGGATGTGCCATTAAAAGTGAGAGCCTGTCTGTGTGTGTGTCTGGTGTGGATGACTTTTCCTCCTTTATTTCGAACCTTCATTAAAATAATGTAAAAGCAGGAAGTAAAGAAACATTTTAACTATCAAGCCCCAGGTCCACGCTCTGGATTCACGGCCTATGCAAAAGGAAAGAGATGAAAACAGCTGAGATAAAGTAATACAGGTTAAAAGACCCAAAAACTGAAGGCCACGACAGAGGGGTCAACAAAAATGAAGACAGTGCATGAAGTAAACACTAAATGTAACACAGATACGGCGGTGTTTAAAGACAGTGAATGGAAAAGAAAATGTCAACAGACTCTGACAGTGATTAGACGTAAAACCTCAAGCGGCGTTGATTCCTGCGGTCCCGTTCACCTTGTCTTCATCAGTGGAAATCTTTCCATTTAATTTGAGTAAAAACAGCTAGCTTAGCTCATTGTAATGTGAGTAAAAACAGCTAGCGTAGCTCATTTTAATGTGAGTAAAAACAGCTAGCATAGCTCATTTTAATGTGATTAAAAACAGCTAGCTTAGCTCATTTTAATGTGAGTAAAAACAGCTAGCTTAGTTCATTTTTATGTGAGTTAACACAGCTAGCTTAGCTAATTTTAATGTGAGTGAACACAGCTAGCTTAGCTCATTTTAATGTGAGAAATAATAGCTAGGTTAGCTCATTCTAATGTGAGTAAAAATGGCTAGGTTAGCTCATTTTAATGTGAGTTAACACAGCTAGGTTATGTCATTCTAATTGGTAAACACAGCTCGGTTAGCTCATTTTAATCTGAGTAATATTAGCTCGGTTAGCTCATTTTAATCTGAGTAATATTAGTTTGGTTTGGTCATTTTAATATGACTAAAAACAGCTAGCTTAGCTCATTTTAAGAAGGCTAGAGTTAACCGTTGCTATGGCTGCATTCAAATTATTGATTTCCTAAGTAGCCGTGTAATTAGTGGGATCCCTTACCTATCAGTCGCCTACTTGACGACTGAAGCTTCAACTGTTTGTGCAGAAGGTGAAAATAAGAATTTAAATGTGAAATTGGTCTACATTTTGGTACCTTGACACCTTGACGACACAATCAGATTGATCATGTTCTGTTTTTGAAAAATGCCCACATCAAAAATGGACTGCTTACAAAAATGCAGTGCTAATAGGTTAGCTAATCTTTTAATTCTGCTCTCAATCTGTGTGCACATTTGTATCGCACACAGAAATGTGTTGATATTGATCTTTTCTAACTGTGAATCTTAGAATTAGAGAAAGGTGGATGAAGTGATGTCAGAGAATTCCTTTAAGTAAATCACCAGAGAATTTCTCTGTTTTTAATTTGTATCCAAGACAGCAATTAATCATTGTATAAGTATGTATTGACATGTTTATCTTTTACGGATTTACAGCGTTTCTAATCACCAGTATGTAACAAAGAGTCACTACAGATAGGGGTTGTGTGTATTTGGAGCTACGTAATAATTTTCATTCAAAGGAAAAAGAAAATCTGTGGAGTTTCCAAAGCAAATTATAACCTGCTGTTGCTCCATCATTTCTGTAAAACACGGATGTGACCAGCTAAGAACAATCAACGCCTCTGGCAATTTATCAAAGGGGACCATGTTCCACGCCTGCACAATTCCACGCTGAATCCCTTGGAGTTTTCTTGTCCGTTTTTGTGACCTGTCAGGAAGGAAAAAAAGAAATATAAAATGTGTGAAAACAACCCTGAGAGGTGTGAATATAATCTGAATTAATGAGGCCATATCATATGAGAGGAACAGTCTGGAGTGACTGCGGGTGCATTCACATCATTTGGATAATTAAAGCAACTTACTTTGACATTTACCACACGTTTGTGCGACTCACATTAACGATAACTGACATGCAGGCCGGCCTCTGTGATTGCGTTTATGATCAAATGATTGTCCCAGTTTATTTCTGCTCTCATATTGTTATTCTGCTATTGACTGAAAAAGGGAGAGAAACTGTTGACAGGAAGACATTTTTGCACCACCCATTATGTTCATTATGTCATTATCCTTGATGTTTATCCTGTGATAATTAGATGTTAGGCAGTGTGGTAAGGCATGATAATATTTCACCTTTTCTCATTGCCTTTCGTTATCTTTCCTGTTGCAAAAAAAACGGAGTCACTTTTTAACGACGCTGCTAATGCTGGCCCCTGTAACTTCTTACCTCTCGTTCATTGGGGGAGCACACGTTCACTGTGACACCATTTCAATGGCTGATTTCCCTCGCCGGCCAATTAAGGAGCAGCACAAAGGAAGTTAGCTGAAGTCACACAACTGTTTTCTTTTCCTGTAGTGGAATGAAATGATCACCCACCAGCTCATGAAACAAAATTACTGCACAGGAGAGTCCATTTCCGTGACATTGAGATTCCCGCAATAATAAAATAGTCTTGCACGCGACGGCGTTTCAGAGCAACAGTAGAGATAAATGCTGTGATATTCGCAGGTGAAAAAGACAGATTGATTCATAATGCTGGATTCAAATATCCCGAGGAGGAAGCAGATGCATGAATTTTCTGTGTGCTAGCGGGAGTGACTCATGCGAAAGCTCACGAGGAGGTCTGTTAATATTACAAACTGTGAATGCCAATTATCGATCGTTATGCATGTGGGTATTTATCATGCATTGTAAACCCCAGGGTAATTAAATGCAAGTGCTATGCTTATGATAGCTATCATCAGTTTCTTTGCCAGGGCGGTCAATCATTCTATTAGAGGCCTTGCTGGAGCTCTGTATGCTGCGAGGCCAGTGGCAACGCAGCGCCTCGGGCTAGCAGAACTAATTAGAAGGTTGCCCAGTGGAATTCTATCAGCACCATGTCCAATCCACCCAGCCCGTTTCTGCCTTTTCGTCCCAATTTTCATCTTAATTTCAACACGCTGTACGTCTGTGTTTCTCTTAATTCCCCCACCTCCCTCTCCAGGGCCATCCATCACATTTACTTGATATGACTGACAAATGTGATGCCGCGTTACAATCCAACAGGGAGCGTTAGAAGTGAAGTTTGTGAATTCATGCTATTCTCACCTGGCTTCATTTCCACCATTTTAGGGAATCCTTTTCATCATTTAAAATTTCCCCACTGGTGCCAGAAATACCTTTTAGGCTCTCGGGCTCTTTTTCCAGCTCACATAAATCACAGTTAGGCGGAAAATATCTTCTTCTGAAAATGTGACCTTCCCTCTCCAGAAGGTTGATTAAAAAATATTTGGTTTTTGTTTATACTGGAATGACAATGATTGCAATTATTTTTTACCATCAGTTACTGTTTTTGTTTGTATTTATTAACCAATCATTAAATTAGGAAAAATAGTAAAAATTTCCCAAGCTTTTTCTCGGTGCCAAAAGTGACATCTTTTTTTTTTTTTTTTTTTTCACTTTTTGCCTTTTCTAAAAGTACAGTGCAGATATGACAAGAAACGGGGGGAACACAGAGAGGAGATGTCATGCACCAAAGGGCCAAGGTCGGAGTTGAACCAGCAGCCGATGCAGCGTGGACTCTGCCTCTGTTTATGGGGCACCTGCTCTACCATCGGAGCTAAACCAACGCCCCAAAGAGACATCTCTAAAACTGTAAATAGATTAGTACAAAATGTACAAAAGCTGCCTATTCCCATATTTGAGAACAAACAAGTACTCAAAACTATTATTCGATTGTTAAAATAGCTGGCAATTGGGGCGCCGGTTTAGCTCAGTTGGTAGAGCAGGTGCCCGATGTGTAGAGTTCACAGTCCTCGACGCACTGATCGCAGGTTGGACTACCATTTGGTTCACGTCATCCCCACTCTCTACTCACCCTGATTTCCTGTCTCTCTTAAGCTGTCCTGTGTCATAAAGGCAACAGCCAAGAGTCCAAAGACCAAAGGTTTTATGTAAAACCATTCTACTAGTCATGCAAAATCAAATAATGCTAAAATTAAACGCTTAGAAATATGTTAAAGACCCCCTTCAGTGAAAATCAGGTGTTTAACCTTGTAAACATCACCATGTGATGTTCTTCATGTGCTACAAGACATATCAGGGACAACATCAGCAGTCATCTCCATGGCTGGGCCTGTCTGCTTTTAAACTGCAGTGCACCAAGGACAGGCTGAACAACACGTTTTCAGATTGGCAGGTTTGAGACGTCACAAACCTAAGGAGCCAATCCCGGGGTGACGCTACGGACATCATTATGTGTAACCTATGGCAACCACTTCGGCGATGCGCGAGCCAGCTGTAACTGTCATTGTAATTTTTGCAAATGTTAATGACACTACGACTAATTACTAAATTTCAAGCTAGCTAAGTTGCAACAAGTTGCCACTAAGCAATGGCAGAGATGTGTTTGTTTTCATTGAGGGCGGGGCCTACATAGCTTCAGGAATTTTTAATGAGGAACTGAAGGAGGAGATGCCTTGGGAGGATTTTAACAAGGTAATTAAACATATTTTGCAGGAAAAAACACATCAGACACAATTTATTATTTCAAGCAGAGCATTTTATATGTCTTAAAACATGACTGAAGCTGCTCTTTAATATGTTACATCGGTTTACGCTGCAGTATTTTAAAACCTTTGGTCACACTTTCTATTAGGATGATATTATTATTTCCAATATTTATAATGATTTTTGTCCTGGGGCGCTGGTTTAGTTTAGCAGTTAAGTTGCGCCTCCCATTTATAGAAGCTACAGTCCTCTGCAGCGGCCCTGGGTTTAACTCGCCCTTCGGCCCTTTGCCGCATGTCATCCCCTCTCTCTCTTCCCCTGTTTTTGTCCTGATCTGATCTATTATTGCACGTGTGCATTGCCATTGCATTGCACAATTAAAAACAATAAAAAATCCTATCAATAATACGCGCACTATTATGTCAGTTATACACACCAAGGCTGCTATATATACATCTATCGTTATCTATTTTAAGTGCTTATTAATTAAATTGACAGAGTTTGTGAAGAGAAGCTATAATCCCACTATGTATCAACACTTTCTGTAAATATATCGTACAATCATTGAACAGATGTCTTGCATATTAGACCATGCATTAACCATACATCATTTAAATGCTAATAATGCTCCCTGAAAGTCTAATTTTACCTGTGATCCACATCTTCTCTCATTCAAATGACTTTAAATTAACCGTTACAGATGGCCGAGACATTTGTAAACAAACTCTCCCTTTCTTTCTCCAACACTCTCAGAAACAGGAAACCTGCATATCTCCATCAGCGTTTGATCCACCCCCATGCTACGGCTCAGCCATCCTTCAACTGTACACGATGAATTACTATCTCAGCTAGTCACATGTTAAATTTAAACATTAAACAGAGCGCTGGTAGTACAATAATTACACCCCAAGGGTTCATTCAAGCACAACTCTTTTTTTCATGTATGAATCATTTTATTCTGCACCTCAAAACTCCTATCATCTTATTGCTGTATTGTACTGTATAACTGTTATTTTAATCGTGATTATGCTCAAAGTCTTCCATATATTAGAGCCAGTGCTTTAACAACACTTGCTTGCCTTTGATCTGACACATGCAAATGTAAAAAAACAGAGTGATAAATGTAAAAGCAGACAGACATAAAGACACATAGTCCAAATCAGACAGAAAAATGAAAGTACTTATAAAAAGGGAACGATGAGAAAAGCTCGATTTAGACCGTGTGACATGAGATGCTTCTGTCAGTGTCAGCACTACAGGGATCCTCTGGGGTTTGGGGATGGTTCTATACTCTGCCAAAGATGGATAATTGGTTATTTTGAGTATTTTTTTGTTTTATATGAACAAAGCTCAGCTGCTGCAGCTCAACCTCAAGTAAACAACACACCTTGGGAATAGCCTCTGTTCAGCCGCCTCCTGTGTGTAGATCCAGTCCGGATGCATGTTTTTGTCTGCAGATGTAAAGATGTACTCTCTTAGCTCAGATTGAGCTATTTTGAATTCCTCTGATCATACAGCCACACTGATAGAAATGTAGATTAGCTGTGTAACAATTAAGTGCCACTTTTTTATTTTTTTAGGATCAAATCACATCCATTTATTTATAATTTATTTAAGGACCATATTAAGTAATCATACTGTAGACATATCATATTGAAAACAAACAAAGCTTAAAAACTACTTCATATCGTGTACATGTTAAATGACTGCACCAGTACAGTGCCCCATTTCTTTGCAGTTTGTTGTCAGTGTTTCCAAAATGTCAGCTTTCCAGAAAATTTGTAAGAAAGAAAAAGTGTATGTTTGACATTTTCCACTTATTTTTAGCTCTTTCGCTGCCCTGTTTATTCTCTGAGGTCTGAAAAGCTTTCATGGGCACGACGCTCAAAATGGCACAAGACACAGAGAAACACAAAAACATCAAAGGTAACAACATAAAAACGTATAAATATGTATAAGCCCTTGTCTAAAATAACACCACACAGATGCACTGTTCAGACAATTAAGAGTGAATGGACTGGCTCATTGTATTGTAGAAGCTAATTATTATTAATAATAAGTTAATGAATAATTACGCTAATAGAATTGATTAAAGACAACTCCGAGTTAAAGGAGCAGGCCAGGATGACACAGCAATTATCCTCGTGTACAGACTGACTCCCTCTGCTTTCCCCCCCCTGCATGAGAAACAGGATTGCACATGAACATCTGTTAGCACAGCTGGTTTCATCATCCAGATCTGTGTATGATATTATCCACAGTGGATCCGGGTCTGAAGGGGTTGCATTGTTCTAGTTCTGGCCTTGGCGAAGTTTACTTCCTGTGAAGCCATTATCCCAAGTAATTACTGTCTATGTGTGACTGTAAGCTTAACAGTGATTTCCTTATTACTTTGATGATTAACTGAGGGTATCCTCTGGTTATAAAACAGCTCAACTATCAAAGGAGAGGTATATATGTGCGTGCTTTAGTGAAGATTTCAAACATTTGTGCAGGCCTATTCATGACATAAATAAAAGAGCGCAATGCATTACATTAAACACACATAACACTGGTACGAACAACATGACACCACTGAAATATTCACTGTGTTTATACCGAGCTGCAAACTATTATGTGGATCATAGCAGGAATTTCTGGTTTTGATCGGAGTCAGCTTTTATTTCCACATTTCACAAGGGAAAATACAACATTTCCACCATTCTCCATTCTTTCTGATATGAGGCCAAACATGGTGCTTTTCTAAATATAAAAAGAGCTCTGTCGGGTGTTTTTAGGGGTAAAATTAACCCATGTATAAATTATTGGATAGACGTGACAAGTTAAAGACTAAAATATCCTCAAAGGATGGATCAGAGACTTGACACATGGGGGAACCCGATAGAGATGGTTTCTGTAGTATTCTTGTTTAGTATTTCATGGATTTCATCGTTCAGTAACCATTTCCTGTCACGTGTTGCTGCACTTCCTGCCTTTTGTGTTTTCCCGCCTTTGTAATTGTGTGACCCACTCTTAGTGTTTTCACCTGGTTAGTCTCACATGTGTCTTATTACCCCATGTGTATTTAGTCTCTCGCTGTGTCTTAATTTGGGGGGATGCAAACCTTAGAAGGATGCCGTCTTCGGAGGATTTCCTTTTGGCGACACCAGCTGTTCCTGCCCTCAACCTCGTGTCACCAAACGTGGCTCCTGTCACCTAGCAACAGGTAGCTAGCGGGCTATGTATAAGCTTGTCACCTGTTAACAACAAGGTAATTTGTTTCGAGCCCCTTTTGTTTTTTTAATATTTGTACCCCTAGCTATTTTATTGAGTTGAAACCAAAAACTTTATTCATAAACTACATTATAAACTGGCAGCTGTGGATGAGCGGTGGAGTCGTCGTCTCAATTGGAAGGTTGGAGGTTCGATCCCTGACTGCTACAGTCACATGTCGAAGTGCCCTTGGGCAAGACACTGAACCCCAAATGACTCCCAGTGGCATAGCTATCGGGTATGAATGCATGGATCATTAACTCTCAGATGTACATCGCTTTGGACAAAAGCTTCTGCTAAATTAAATGGTAACATTGTAACATAACATTTAAAAGTGTATTCCTCGGCTGCTTGAGAGTCCACCGTCTCGTTTGAAGGGGAAGGATGCACCTGATGGATCCTGGATCGTGGCCCGGGAACAGGAGGACGCATTTGTCGGCCGCATTTGTTGGAGCCTTTGAAATGGGACAGCCTTCGACGCGCCGCTGTGACGCAATCAGCCTTCAAATACATCCTCCGGACACAGCTTCTGTGTTCCTTCCCTTCTGGGCCAGGTCGTCAACTTTCTGCAACCTTTCTCTTAGGGTAGATGTTCCTCGTTGCTCCCCGTGTATTTCTCCCGTGTTTCTAACCTGTTTTTGCTGGTCCTTGTTTTTCCTTTGGATAATTTTTGCTTGCACCCATTGGATTCAGTCACAAAGTAAGCCTTTTGTTTTTTCCTTTTTGTTTGCAGTGATGAACGTCATTGACTGCATTTGTGTCTTCTATCCTTTGTGTAAACCCTGAAACGTGACTGATCATTTCAAAAACAGTTTCAGTAAACCACTTTAAAGTCCAGTTGACTTACACTGCATCAAAAGCCATATTTCAATGCAATTGTTAGAGATTCAGGAAAGCAGATGGTTAGGAATTCAAAAAATAAAGTAGAGTTGTTTCTTATATATTTGGAAATATAACTGGAAAGCATCCAGTTATATTTTACCTGCTTATCCATCTCAGGGTCACAGTTTCAGCACTGCGAGAGGAGCAGCAGGGCATCCTCTTTCACTCTCAAACTCCCCCATCTTTTCCTGTTGGAACCCCAGTGTGCTGTTCCTGGAGCACCTCCAAAGGAAAGCATCCAGGAGAATCCTAGCAGGTGTCTGATCCACTTCACATTCTGGCTCCTGTTTCTGTGGAGCAGGAACAGTTCAATGCCGAGGCCCTCCTGACTCGTTAAAGGCCTCACTTTATTATCATGCAGGCTGCGGCCAGCCTCCCTGTCGAGGAACATCATGTAGCCACTGTGTATTTATTTGGGTCTTAAACTAAAAATCTTGACCAGAGGTGAGGTTTAGAGTTCAGAGCAAGGCTGACCAGTTAATCAGAGCAATGCTCTGTGACTCACAGGCCTGAGCCGACTGCATGATAGTGTTAACTTGTATCTGGAAGGCAAGCTTTAGTTGTGATTGTAGGTGGAGTGGAAAAACATTGAACTACAGGTTATTCTCTGGCTGTTTGAGCCTGCGTTTGTTTGGTGTCTTTCATTGCAAAATGGCACACACGCATTGTCAGAAAACATGCTAACGTTTAAAGAGAGACCAATGAATTCATTGTGTAAACTCAAACACAAAGCCAACAGATGATGCTCTCCCCATTACAAAAAAAAAAAAAATGTAATACCATGTTTGTAAGACAGTGAATCAGTGAAAAACTAATCGGATTCAACTGCACATATTGGACTCTGCAGCAGTCGTTGCTTAGCATCTGTATGTGAGCAGAAAAAAACCCATGATATCCGTGCCAGATACATGGCATACATACAAACCCTGATTTACTGCCGCTGATGTCCCCGACTGGCAGGCTGCCTCATTTTCTCGCAAAATTATCATTCGATAACGAGGCATTGTTTCTAGGAGAGTCTTGTGTGTTTCTGTCATCATGCTAATTAGATCACTTTTAAATGTGCATTTCAAGTGTTGTTCAGTATTGTTAGAGAGACGCTAATTAAAGAGATTTCTAAGATGAAGCCTGACCGATAATGATCACACATTCATCAGAGATGCTGTTATATGGATTATTGATTGACTATACCACACCATTACAGACCATCATCTATGCCTTCGTCTTACATAAGTGCTGACTAATTATTCCAATGAGAATAGTGTTTAAGTTTTTCCACACTAAAATATACATAAGATAGAATTTTGTTAAGAAAATTCTAGTAAATAAACAAACTGTACAAAAATAAGAGTAACACAAAATAACAAGTCAAATACAAATAAAATATAAAATGTATGAGGTTTGAATACAACGAGACGATACAATATAATATAATATAAGCAAAATAAGCTAAGAGAAAAACACAAAAAGGAAAAATAAAAGCACGTGGTAGTCGTGGTGGTAGAGACCTACAAAATGGCTTATATTAAAAGCACACCCAAAAGACATATAAGGTAATACAAACATGCAAAATTACCAAATCACACATAAACATCAGTGCTAACTAATTTTGAATACCATGAGAGCTTTGTAAAAATGGTATAAATAAATCTGCTGTAATATTACTTTGATATAAAACTGGCATAAGGGCCTGTGTCCACTAACTGCGTTTTTTTTATTTGTGCTGGCAGCGCCTTCAATTTCAGAGCGCTTCTCACCGTCGCTTACTGTTGCTAGGTTACGAAAGTTTTCTTGTTGCACTTATGCTTCTCTTGTTAGTGACGTAAAGTTTATTTCAATCGCTATGTGTGCTGAATATTTTTATCAAGAAACATTTTACAAAGAAAAGGAAAGGAATCGTGTTCTGGCGTTAGCAACAGCTCCAGATGTGGAAATTGTACCCTCGAAAAAACGCCGCCGCTTCTTCATTTTGATTGGTCGTCGAGGGAAAAGTGACCCTGACGAGCATAGCGGTGTTCCAAAAGTTGAACTATTTTAAACTGTGAGCGCTAGGAGCGCAGTGATAAAAAAGAGCTGAGGGCATTTTTGCACAGGACGCTGAGCGCTGATCACGCTGAACTACATTGGTTTTGTACAGACAATAGCCGCTGCCAGTGCATAAAAAAGACGTTTTGGAACACAGGCCCTTAAAGTGTTGATACACCTCTCTGACATATGCAGAACAAATTAATATTACAAGCTGCAACAAAGCAGTATTTATTAAAGGACTTTAATATTGCATCTCCCTGTGCAAGTATACAAATGTCAACCACCAAAATATGGAGACAGAGTTTAATTATAAATCCACCTACAAATTTAATTTCCATGTCAAATGTTTCACTGTAGAACAACAGTTGTAGCGAGCATGGGTAACTTGTACTATACATTGCGGTGAATACTCTAGAGAGCAATTAGATTAAATTTGGACTTTGGAAAAAGTCATGTAGCTGTGGCACATGGAGTTGATGTCCTCACTTGTGGAGTCACACCAGTCTCAATATTAAAAAGCTATTTCACATTAAAAAAATAAGCCACCACTACTACCTCTTACACCTCCCCTATTTCTTCTCTGTCCGTTTTCATTAAGCAAAATATGTGATTGAATATTCCAGAGGGGTTATATCAATCATTCAATAACATTTCCATTTAGACATGCCTGTCCTATATCTATATTGGGTGAATGAAGTATTTCTTCCGAGTTAGGATGAATATATATTCATAAGAACATAACAAGGATGTGATTGAATCGACTGCCTGCCCACAAGCTAGTGAAGAGTAATTGCACAGTGTACAATTACCCACAGTTCCATCCGTGTGTCATTGGCCAATATCAGCGTGTCAATATGCTACGACACCCAGCGAGCCGGCGTCAGCGATATCTCTACAAAGTGTCGTCTAATTAACGTGCAACAATGAGGTTGAGTGGTTTAAATGTTGCTGACACCTTTCATTGCATCAACTCACCTTTAATATTGCATTTGAATAGACACAGGTGTCAGTTAACATTTCACCAACAATTCAATCATTAACTGAAACTAATAGCCTAAACATGTGTCATTATTCCAGAAGCATGACCTCCTTATTAAGGCTAAACTAAATTTAAAAAAAATATTGATACATTCACAATCTTTCCTATTGCTCATAAGTATATAACCTCCATTAAACAGCAGATGATATGTCACTCTCATGCAGATTTATCTGTAGCTGTAGTACAGTGTAGGACATAAGCTGCAGCCAACAGCCAATATCTATTATGTTAGTGATTGGTAGAATGTACACACGAAATAATGATTTACTATTGAGTGTTACTATTGAATTTCCCACCCTGAGCTTGGGCATAAAGCCTCTTACATTACATTTATATTTGAGTATAATAATACCAATTCAATATGTATTCAGGGTTTCATTGTTCAGAATCCTGTATTCATAGGCTCAGAGTCGACATTTCTAATATAATTTTCCGTGTTCTTTTATTTTGGCAAAGCACAGATGAATTATAAAACAGTGCCATTTAGACAAACAGAAAAAAAAATGGAGACTACAGTTTTAGTTCTTCAGAAGACAATCTTGTGTTTGTTCTTTACTATATTGGTAGTATTATGACATTATTAAAAGCTAAATCTTAAAGCCCCCCTCCAGTGAAACTCAAGTGTTTAACCTTGTAAACATCTCCATGTGGTGTTCTTCATGTGCTACAAGACATATCAGGGACAACATCAGCAGTCATCTCCATGGCTGGGCCTGTCTGCTTTTAAACTGCAGTGCACCAAGGACAGGCTGAACAACACGTTTTCAGATTGGCAGGTTTGAGACGTCACAAACCTAAGGAGCCAATCCCGTTAATGGACGGGGTGACGCTATGCATATCATTATGTGTAACCTATGGCAACCACTTTGGCGATGCGCGAGCCAGCTGTAACCGTCATCGTGATGTTCATCGTGAACGTTACTACTACTGATTACTGCATTTCAAGCTAGTTAAGTTTCAACAAGTTGCCACTAAACGATGGCAGAGGCGTGTTTTGTTTTCGCGAGAGAGGAGGCAGTTGAAAGTGTGCATAGTGGGCGGGGCCTATGCAGATTTGGGAATTTTTAATGAGGGAGAAGGAGGATTTGTACAAGGTAATTAAACGTATTTTGCAGAAAAAAACATATCAGACACAATTTATTATTTGAAGCAGAGCTTTTTAAAACATGACTGGAGCTGGGCTTTAAGATATTTGGTCAGGATTTGGACTCAATGATCAGATTTGATCATAAGTGATGAAAACGGCAACAGAACTAAGGTTATACTGAATTAAAAACATTCTTGAACAGGTTGTATAAGTTGACCTTGACCCACTCACTATTCAGCGATTCCTGATGACGTGCATTGATCACATTTTCATTCAGAGTATATATATAAAAAGCTTATATACAAGAGTTTAGAACATTTTTAATTTCTAAGCCCTCGCATGAAAACCTTGAAATCTGGCTGAATTGAAATCCACTGTATTACGATACATTAGCTCCATTGTAGTCCACAAACATGTGACGGCACTGACCTTGAGAGGCACAACTTTGAAACGGTTTCCTCTCTGTCAGTAACATTCCAACATTTATTAATCATGTCTATCGTGCCTCACTGAACAATATGAACTGAACAGTGTCTAGCTCGAATGATCTTTCAGATATAAACAGGTTCAATAACTCAAACACTGATTCAGATGCACAAACTGATGGTAATGTTAACCGTTGCGAATGGTAAAAATGGAGCATTATTTCAGATTCATTGCTGGGAGATCACAGAAAAAGATCATGTTCTCTCCACAATCAAAAGCCTCTCCTGTGTGAGATCACAAACATGACGAACAGTATTTGTTCTACAGCTGAATGCTAATTGGGAACAAAGCAAAAATTGCTTCCATGCCAATCAAAAGCCTAGTTAGCTATTTGCCTTTTGCCCAATTAACAATTGCTATAACAAGAAAAGTTTTCCCTACGCTCAGGCACTAATGAGTACTAAACCCAACAATGGTGCTTTAACTTCACTTTGAGGTGTGGCAGCTCAATGCTTAAAAGCCAATGCTTAAATAACATTACCATGCAGCAGTAGCTATTCTGTTAAGTGTTATGCCCTTTGTGATAGCAGCATTTACATCAGCTAATGTTGGGCTATAGCTCTTGCGTATAGGATTATCCTGTATTCAGGCTGTTAGAGTGTTTAACATAGCGAGTGTATACCTGGGTGTAAATAGGTAAAGGGAGGCGAAAGCACTGGAAAGAGAACATCAGGATAGAATGTACAGAAGTGCTCAATCCTCTGGCTCATAAAGTGCCAGACATCTCATTAGCAACAATTACTTATGAAACAGAAAATTATGCAAAAGCACTCAGCACGAAATGACTTGCGCACGCACACACACACGCACACACAAACCAATGAACTATACAAACACCTCAAAAAGTAGAGGGACACATATTCCTGCTTTGTGCAATAAGAAGGTTAGCCCTGTTACTAATTATGACACTAATTCATTATGAGAGCGAATTAGAGCCTGGCCTCTGCTGCGCCCAAACTCCAATCAGGCTGTAAATGAGGCAGAAAAAAATGGGTTGAACCCGGTAATGGAGAGCCTCTTCAGACATGTGGATTCCAACACCTGCACATCAGGAACTCAATACTTCAGAGTTTGGTACAAAAAGACAGCTGAGAGACGGGGACCATGCTTCCTGCGCATATTAGAAATATAAAGTGACATGCACTGCTTTGCTACACTGTAAGTTTCAACTATTGACTAAGTGATCATCACAGTGATTTAAGGCTACATGTGTTGTCCCAGCCTTGTTGCACTTTCTTCCTTCTCGTTAACTCTAAAATATTCCGTACCACAGTGCGACCCACATGTAACAATACACTGAAATGTTTTTTCTTTATCAGTCTCTAACCATGCCGTAACTAACCTTTCCAATTTCCCTCTATGTGTGTAAAAGTTATAGTTCTGCAGACTCCCACGTATGCTGTTTGTTCCTCGTGCTAGGCGACAGCTCATTTAAGAGTAACCTTCAGAAGATAACCTTTAGATGTATGCGTCGAGAAAAGTTTGGGATTTAAGAGAATTCGACTGAACAAAGTGAAAAAAGGACAAAAATATCCATATGAATCACACATGCTACTAAATTTGTAACACACAAAGAGATGAGGCCTCGGGCCCGACAGAACCGGGAGAGAGCGGGCATGGCAGGTCAAAGACATGCCAGGGAAGAGAGATATACAATGGACTGAAATGCAAGGTTATGTTCAATGTGAACAGCAAGTTTTGATGCATCTTTAGACGATTAATTGATCGTTTGTAAATCTACAAGAGCATTTCTTTATTCTGGCTAAAGGTGTCATCATTTAAATCTTACAAAGACTGACTAAGGACGACAATTAGTACCTTTTGTACCACCTCTTGTTAAATATGAATCCTGGTGTCATATCCACTAAATCCCAGTTGTTCTAGAATAATAACGAAGGAGCTTATTTTGGAAATGTTGAAAGCCTGTACCTTTTATTTTGAGTAATTAGAAAATGGATATAAAGATAAATACTAGCGACTTATTCATCTGCAAACTGGGGCACTTTCTCTTTATTAACACACACAGGCTAAATCAGCCATGTACTGAAATATGTTTAACTTCATATTTGTCAGTGTCACGTCCATGGATCATCTTTAGATTAAGTCATATAACATCTGCCGCAGTTTTAAATAACTTATCATGATATTAAAAATATAGACGTTCAGGTCCCGCCTGCTCCTGTGCTTGTTCATGGCAGCACGAACATCTAATAACTGCAGGAGAGACTGTGGCACTGGGACATGACCAGACGTCTGTCACATATGATGAATTTTGTCCCTCACCTTTTCCCCTTTTCTATTTCCAGTTAAGATAGATACAGCTCGCACCCAAGAGGACGGTGGCCTTAAAAGAGATGATAAAGTAAAAGTGGTGAAATATCTTAGAAACCAAGCTTCCCATCTTCGTCTATTGTCCTGCGTCAGGGGAAGCATCTTTTCTGGAACTCCTCTCGGCCATACTTTGACAGCTAATTAAGAGGATGATGAGTGCCACAGTGCTCTGATGTGACGGAGAAAAATTAAAGATGAAAGAGGAGATTATGTTTCTATTAATATGAATTCAGTTTGCTCTTTCGACACCTCAGTCTTTTGGTGCAACATAAAAGTTCACCGAGAGAAAGACAGAGGACAACACACACATTTGTGGTATTGAAATTGCATCCAATACACAAGTGATTTGTGCAAGAGCCTAGTCTGTATCGTCAACATTATGCACATAATGTGTTGTATTTTATCACCGACATAAAGTAAATAGAGACATTGAAATATTAAGACAATATCCACCAACATGAGCATGAGAGGAAGGTAAGAACATTAGCGGAAAAAGACAATCATCTGCAAAACAAATCAAGTTAGAAATGAAACACCGCCTGTGTTTATTTTAATGCGAGCTGCGTCTCTGCTATGAGGCGAAAATATATTCTTCTGTGATTTTATGATGAATTTGTTCGTGTTTACACGGCACGTTGATGTATTGATATTCAAAACATATCTGTGAAACACTATGTATTTGTGGACATTTTTATTTCTCAATTACACAGCACTTAGAGCTCTGTTTCATATTGTCCAAATGCTGCTTCTGTTTCACATTTATTGTTTTTCTTTTGTATTGTTTCTTCACAACATTAAAAACAAGACAATTTTACATAGGTTGATATAATTTATATCCTGAGACGACTGAGCAGAGAGTGGAGGAAATAAAAGATTTGAGTTCATTCTCCTCTTTTAGTGCCTCTCATTTGACTAACACTGTCGCACAAATATCAGGCTTATCGACCTCCAGAACCTCTCAGACTGAAGGAAATGATGAAATCAAATCAAATCTCCAACGAATTGAGGTTGATTGATGACTCGGTGCTGGTTTTCTGGCCATTGCAATTCCGAGTGAAATCAGATAGACTCTCCACACTTTCTCTGGGTGAGTCCACAGCAGTAATTTGCACACTTGATGAGCTGTAGAGGTGCCTTGGGACATCCATGGAGGCATGCTGTAGATGGGGAAAGCAATATTGAACACAAATAGAGTTTAATACTCTATAAGAGGTTCATTATAGTGTATCCATGCTCTGTGGCATGTCAGCTGGGTCGGTCAACTACTTTGTCCTCAACCTCTGGGAATAACATTTTTGGTCTCCAGAGGATGAATGATACTGACTTCAGTGATACCCTGACTTTTCCCGCAGCCCCACCATGTTTGTCTTATAAGCGTGAAGTACCTCCACAACTGGATGATTTGCCGTGGAATGCCATAAACAAATTCAGAATTCCCAAAGGATGAATCAATCACTGGATGAATATGAATAATTTATATAGTGATTTTGTGACATTGTATCGAGTTTTTGTTATATATCTCCACATCTACATGATGGATTGGGTCAAAATTTGGCGCAGACATTCACGGCCCCTAGACAATTAATACAGGTGATTTTCAGTGAATTGCCTCAACAACTGTTGGAGTGGTAAGAGGTTTGGTCTGGGCATTCATGTTCCAGCCCAAATGACTTTCCAATACCTTATTCTATGACCAACTGTCTGCAAAACCAATGAACTTCCAATATACTTTGTGTTTAGTGCTTAACAATACCACAATAAGATGGTGAACATTGTAAACATTATACGTGCTAAACATCAGCATGTTAGCATAGTCATAATGAGCATGCAGGCATTAGCCTTTAGCTTAAAGAACGAGTTTAGCATGACTCAACTGGAGGTTAATACTGTGTCTCAGTTGAGACACTGTATTACAAACATCAGGAGTTCTTAGCAGCATTAACACTCACTGGCCACTTCATTAGCCACATTTGTACAATCCAATAAAACAGCTCTGCACTGAATTCTACTTTCATGAAGCTTCTAATTTTTCCGTTTTGGTTGACACGATCAAAAGGTAGTAATTATACTTTATGGTTATAATTAAGGTTGTGGTTTGCAGTGGTGTTTAACTGTTCTGCATTATATTGAGGTGTTCCTAATATCCACCCCATTTACCTCCACAAGAGGCACATAATGTTAGAAACACCTTTCAACAAATGCACTCCAATCAAACACCAACCACCCACTATGCCCTTAATAATAAAAAGGGAGGAAAATTAACTTCCTGACAGTGTCAACAAAAACTGAAAAATTAAAAGCTTCATAAAAGTACCTGCTGAAGTGGAAGTGAGTGTATTTCAGAACAGTTTTAGATTACTCCTATTTCGATTAATTTGGGGATTTACACCTGCATAAGACAGATACACAAACCAAAGACCACTCTTTGCGCACAGTTTATCTGGATTTGGGTCTTTGCAAAACTAAGGTAAACTTTCAAAGTCACTTTCAGTCAAGGCTACCTCTAAATGTTATTTGAGGCTTGGCAGCAGAGTTCCCTGACAGGTTGTGCCCCCGCTGCCCTGGTTGCCGCCTGGCCCTCCCTTGCTCTGTATGGTGAAAGCACTTCTCAGTACTGGCGTGCCTGTGGAGAGGCTGCGTGCAGGGGGTGGTGGTGGTTTTGTGTGTGGGTTGGGAGGGCTTGGCCAAAAATTGTGCAAATTGTCATGTCTCATTTATTTTCCTTTAAATACATTATAATATTGTAACATGTAATATTAATACCTAGATTTTGTTTTAACTGGTGAGCTGCAAGGAGAGACAGGAGTGCTCACATTGCTCTGAGTCCATCTGTATTCCAAAGTCAAATATTGAATGTTTTTTATTGAGTAATTTCCATGAGATTTGTTTGTTTATCTCTGTATAATTTGTGATGACACTTCAGTGACATGCTAATTGCGTTTCAAATTGAATTAAGTTAAATATGCCTTGCGGAATATGACAAAATAACCATAATCTCTCAGGTGTTGATGAGCGTAATGATCCATAACAATGACTTAAAGATCATTTCAAATGATTCATATGCATTTCTGTCTGCAAGACTCCGCTATTACAAGACACTAGCTTACGAGCCAGAAGGCTAAATATCCGGAGTGAGAGATGGCTACCACCTTGCAAAGGAAACTATGCCTATTCTGCTCAGTTGTTATTAAATGTGTATACCTAAATACATGTATTTATTAATTTACTTAGGATCCCTTTTAGTTATTATCACAGTAACAACTATTCTTCCTGCGGTAAAGCCTTAATGTCGTTGTATAACAGGAAACAACGACACTAAGAGCGTCCCTCCTGGTTAGTGCGTAAAAGTTAAAAGGACACACTTATATAATATTAGAAAAACAGTTGAACAAAGCACATTTATACACATTAATGTCAAATAAACTGTTACACCCAATATATAAATAAAGCACAGTGCCAAAGAGTCAAGGTGCTGTAGTAGTAATAAATAGCTGAGATAGATAAAAGGTCTTGAAGTCATTAGATTCATTCAAGATTACACAATAGACAACTTGTTTGATTGATGCTCTACTAACTAAGCAGTAACACAATGTTAAGCTATAACCTACATCTACTGCGCAGTTGATGCACAACAGGGTGCTGCTGTACCCGCTGTAGCTAGCTTATCTTGCAAATTTGACGGGATGTTTGAGTTATTTTAGGTAGGAAATATGACACAATAAGAAGTGTTTTGTTATATAAAATGATCATAACTGCGTATTAGAAAAATAGAAATGAGTAATAATGATATATAATATATAAAATCCATCAGTTAGAATGGGCAGGATAACTCTAGACGTCATTAGAAGCACCAACAAGCCTTGCCAGACGTGTATTCTACCACGGTTAACAGGAAGTGACATCGCAACATTGTTACAACATGCTACCCCGTGATATAACACCTTCTCAGCACACGTGTGCGTGCCTCTTCTCGAGCTCTATAGAAGCAGAACTTTTCTGTTCGCTTGAGTCACAGGGACACCGTCACTCAAGGGGACGGGGAGTGGGTGGGGTTGTAGCTTGATATTCTTCTTCTGACACTCTCAACACCGCCCACACAAGATAGTGTGCTTGTCATATGTGGGCGCTTGTTGACATGTCGTCATGGATGTGCGCGTTGGAAGCAGAAAGGCATGGAATATATATATGTTAGACGATGACAATTCTTGTCTTTTTGGCCGCCAGGAGCAGATTGTCTTGTGAATGAAGCTCAGACACATCGCACACATAAGATAGCCTTTGATATTGTTTGTCTGGCAACTGCTTCAATCAACTGCTTTTTGTTGAAGGTAGTCATTGTTTTTATGGTGAGGATGTTTCCAGTAGTAAGAGGCAAGGCATATAACTGTACAGCTCAGGTTTGTACTATAAATATTGGTGGTGAGAAGCCTCCAGAGTACATTAGGAAAACCTGGTTACTGGTTTGCATATTGATTTATCTGGTAATTAAGTAACATTTGCTGCTTCACTGCATTAATTATATCTAACCACTCAATTTTCCCTCATTAAGGCAACTTCCAACAGGAAAATCAAAAGGTAATGTTAAGGTAAAAGCCGATTTGAACTGAAATACACTAACAGTAAAAGATTCAATACTGACATCAAACCAGGTTTAACACGTTCATCCATATTTAAAGACACACAAACTGCACACGCAAGCGCACACACCGGCACAGAGCGAGCACCTGCTGGGAATGTCTGTGGGTCTGGACATGACCCTGTCAAGAGTCTTCAGGAGATTAATTTTCCAGGCCTGTTTTCTTAGATAAAAAATTGAGACGGAATTACAAATGCGCGACGTGGGGAGCCAATCTGAAAATGATATACATTTCAAAGGGATTAAATAAATCAGCACTTTTCTCACTTCCTTCATTTGTCCTTTGTTTCAAGCTCATATTTCTTTAAAGCGAAAAAGCCTTGTCAGGGCGCATGAAGATGCTCTGAGTTTCCAGAGGTAGATATTGTCGATGCAAAATGAAGCCATGGGACTCCATGCAATGGTAATCAGGGTAAAAAAAAAAAGAAGAAGAAATCCCTTCTAAGTAATTTATCCTCCAAAGTAATTTCAGTATTTATGGGATTCACCTTCAAAATTTAATGTGGCATGCAGGTAGAAAAAACATAGGAAATGAGAAATCCAGTGAGAACGAGGCTGAGGGAGAGGCAGGGCGGCGGGGAGGAGGGGGAGAGAAATCCAAAGTGGGAGTCATAAAGTAAGTAATCTCTCCAGTCTGCCATCCAGACGGCTCTCCTGTGACCTCCAGCACCGGTGACCTTCGTCCTTCACATCTGACAAAGTTGGGGAGGACACGCTGGAATTATGAGCCGCCTCCGTATTTGAATGCACTCATTATGTCTGTGTCTGCATAAGAGCATCTGTTAAATGACTGAATAGTAAATTGTGTGCTGAGGACAGCAGACTAGCAGGGCAGATAAAGGAGCTTTGTCTTAGTTACATTTCAGCAGGGAGCAGCATGGCTGAGACTGCCGACAGGTTTAGATACTGTGCGAGCCTAATGGTGGATGACTGAGGGGAGGAGAGGGAGTCGCTGGGAGAAGATATGCCTTTGTCCCCTTGTCCGAGCAGTTTTCTGTAAACTCATACAAGTAGCGTCTCATACAAGAGTATTACATCTAGATTTTTTTACATAAGCATTATTTGTCAAATTGTGCCAAAGACGCGTTAGATGTTTTGACAGTAAAAGGATTGTTAATGCCAGCTTTTCACAATAATGCCTCTTTAAGTTGTTTGATTTTCTGTGTTATCATCTGACAGTAATTGGAAAGGTTGATTTGTTGGAGTGGGAGAAAGATGGAAGAAACCGAAAATGTTAAATGATTGGTTTGAAAGCAAAACGATGCCGACTGTCATTTGAATTTATGTCACTATAAAGAGGGAACAGGAGAGGTAATATTTCCTGCTGAGAAATATGAGAATATTTAAGATAGTAAGGTGTTAACACATCTTAGAGCATCTTATATCACTTGCATTTTTGTACGTGAAACTCACAGAGCGGTATATTTACATTGTTACCCACCTACACGCAGTGTGTCCATCCTTTAGGTCTAGTTAAAGTCTCATGAAACATTTTAAATTGTGCATTGTTTACATCTACTCTATGCTAGCGGTCTTCTTCACTGCTTTTCCTGGTGCATGTCTTTATAGCTTACCCCATAGCTGTGTGCGTGTGGCTATGCATGGGGATACTAGTGTGCATGATAAAGACAAAACATACAAACACTGCACTGTAGCAGAATGGAAAGATCCCACAGAGTAGCTCTAAATCCTGCCCATCATCAAGCACCCTTCTGAGTGTTTAACTTGAATACATCAGAGCGGAGTAAATGCAGAGTTTACATCGCTTTGAATGGTAGTTTTCTTAATATTTCCAGACACATAATCAATCCTCTAAACTGAGAAAAGTCTGAAACTAAAACTGTTAATCATCATCATCAGTGAAGTGCTATTGCCACATTTATCCCCAAAATAAGGCGACTATATTAACAAGGTAACACTGCTATCAGGTATATTGTTACTTATTCTTATACAACAAGCATCAATTTAAACCCTCTTTTGACTTATTATTGCTTCCTTTCTCTAAAACTAAATCTCAACAATGTAGGAGAGGTGCCAAATCCAAATTCTTATTGACATAAATTTCTGATTTGTTATCGTTGGGAAAAATAACTGTTAGTTGCTCTCACATCGTGTACCAGAGGTGTAGACATCAATCACAAGAATGGTATTTATTGATAACTGAACTCTCATCTCGACAGAAAAGTCGGCCATGTTTGTGTAGCTCATGTGTCGACGGGGGGAAAAGGGAGTTCAGTTTTTTGCTTGTGAGGATCGTGTGTTAGCACTTGAACACCATCCAGAACAGTTTTCTTGCAGCTGATCAGAATTCTTGGCTCGCCTTGCTCTTCCTTCAAACCTTCTATTTAAGGATTGCACCCCCCTCCGAGCTATTGTACCAGCGCCACTGTGCTAATCAATCACAGGCCGCGTTGTGTGCAGTAGCGTATGTGTGCGTGTGTGTGTTCTTGAAGGGGTGTTTAGCTGATGGTATTCGAATGATTATGAGTCCTTAAACATCAAGCCTATTGCCAAATTGCCCTTGACAAGGAAATATGTTGTTAGCTAAGATAATGTGCTGCCCATTATTTTAGGCTATAGTGCTCTGCCAGGATGCAGGATTATTGGGAGCTTGCAGGGCGGCGGCAGCTGCACGCTTAGAGATACACAGAGCCGAAACAGGGAGCATCTCCGCCATTATGTTGCCAGTTATGGAGACAAGAAAGAAAATTGTAGGTTATACCTAAAGGCGAAATGAAATGCCTCTTTGCACCTCAGCACATACAGTACAGTGTTTAGACACGCAACAGTTTTATGCTATAAAAAAAGTATTTGCAGAAATTCCTCATTAAAATATTGCAGCAGAATTAGCAATAACGGCACACTCCTGGGCTTTGGAAAATAACTTCCGCACAAGGTACAGTAGCTACAAAGATGTGCTGTGTGCTTTCATGTGGTCCAATTTGGGACTTCTCCAGCTCAATTTCCCTCTGAATCGAAGAAAACTTTTCTTCTTCTTTTTTCAGCGTGGTGAGTTGCATATCAAAAGGAGTGGGAGGAAAATATAATAAATGTATTCCAGTAATAATCATTGTTACAATTCATGTGACAATGATATAGAGAAACGTCCTCCTAAGTTAGCTGTGCTTAAACTAATTACATGTTGGCTCCCTCGTCTGTGGCTTTGTATTCTATTTCAAGATATCAGCTAATTTATCAAGACGTGGAATTATATAAAAACAAGTGTTTTCTGCACTTTGCATTTTTCTTGAATAGAACTTGCATTGCACCAAGTACTTTGTGTTGTCCTGTTCGCCGGTGTGTTTTATACTAATTAAAATCAAGTGTCTCATTTCCACTCCGATAAGCAATATGTCATCTTACACAAGCTTTTAGATAAAGCAGGATTTACGGCCTAATATCTTTCGCCCTCCATATTTTCGTCAATCAACATACATCAACAACAGAGCATATGGAAATGTTTGTCTGAGGAAGAGATGTCCACATAAATCATTCACACGTTCCAGCCTCTAACATCCTCTATAAACATGCATACATGAGATATCAGGGAACCTCTCCGTGCCTCGGCGCCATATTGCAGAGCCTTTGACAGTATAAAAAAACATGATATATATAAACACCTGCTGACATACATGCACATAACCATAAAAGCAGCTTGAGAGGATGCATGTTTCACAGTAAATCAAAGGTCTTCAAACAAAACTGTCAGGCCAGCGTCGGTTCAAGTGAATATCTACACGTTCAGACGGGGAAGATAAAGTAGAGGCAGGAATAAAGATCTCGGTGATGGATGATTTTAAAGCGGTGTTTATGTGCAGGAATGTATTTAAATTAACACTGTGTGTTGTATGATTATTGTTACACAGGGGTATTGGTGTAGGAAGTGGCCTGTTTACATCAGTGCAGGCAGCGGAAAGTAATTGATGAATTATTTAAAAGACTTACTGATGTAAACAAACTCGGAGAAGCATCAGACAGCATTACTATAAGGCTTGAGGTAGTGTACAGTATTTACATGACTGCACTGGCCAATCAGTTTGAGTGTAATGGCAGGTTCCAATACTTGTTTTCACATATTTGGTTTCACATATATGTTGTTATTTTTTGTTTGCAGTAGTGGAAGCCACTTTTAGTACAAGTATTTTGCTTCAGTTATAGCATTATGACCACCTGCCTAATATTGTGTAGGTAAGAGGCCACTGCTATTAGGGAATACCGTTTCCAAGAAGGAGTGTGATTGGTCTGCAACAATGTTTAAGTAGGTGGGACTTGTCAAAGCAACATCCACATGAATGGCAGGGCACAAGGTTTCCCAGCAGAGCATTACCCAAAGCATCACTCTGCCTCCGCCGGCTGCCTTCTTCTCATAGTGCATCCTGTTGCTATGTCTTCCCCAGGTAAGCGACGCGCACACACACCGGCCATCCACACGAGCCATAACATAATGACTACCTGCCTAATAATGTGCAGTTTCCTCTTTCGCTGCCAAAACAGCCCTGACCCGTCGAGGCATGGACTCCACTAGACCTCTGAAGGTGTGCTGAGGTATCTGGCACCAAGACGTTAGCAGCAGATCCTTTAAGTCCTGTAAGTTGCGAAGTGGGGCCTCCATGAATCGGACTTGTTTGTCCAGCACATCCCACAGATGCTCGATTGGATTGAGATCTGGGGAATTTGGAGGCCAAGTCAACACTTTGAAGTTGTTGCCGTGTTTCTCAAACCATTCCTGAACAATGTTTGCAGAGTGGCTGGGTGCATTATCCTGCTGAAAGAGGCCACTGCCATTAGGGAATACTGTCTCCATTAAGGGGTGCACTTGGTCTGCAACAATGTTTACGTAGGTGGTACGTGTCAGAGGACCCAAGACTTCCCAGCAGAACACTGACCAAAGCATCCACCAGCCTTCTTCCTATAGTGCATCCTGTTGCCATGTCTTCCCCAGGTAAGCGACGCACACACACCGGCCATTCACACGAGCTGTGTACACCGATCAGCGATCACATAATGACCACCTGCCTAATAATGTGCAGTTTCCTCTTTCGCTGCCAAAACAGCCCTGACCCGTCGAGGCATGGACTCTACTAGACCTCTGAAGGTGTGCTGAGGTATCTGGCACCAAGACGTTAGCAACAGATCCTTTAAGTCCTGTAGGTTGCGAGGTGGGGCCTCCATGGATTGAGATCTGGGGAATTTGGAGGCCAAGTCAACACCTTAAACTCGTTGTGTGCTTCAAACCATTCCTGAACTGAACTCTTGCAGTGCACATTATCTTGCCACTGCCATTAGGGAATACAGTTCCCATGAAGGGGTGTACTTGATCTTAGGTAGGTGGTACTGGTCAAAAGACTTCCCAGCAGAACATTGCCCAAAGTATCCACCAGCTAAGCGTGCACCCGGCCATCCACATGAGCTGTATATTACTAAAGAAGAATATACTTGTTGACTGTTGAGGCATTTTAAACTGCTTTAGACTACACAATAGGATATAACCTACAGCGATGCCGTACTTGTTCAGGGTTCAGGTTTTGATTATAAAATGATCATCTGCCTTTAAAACAGTTGCATGTCTACACAATGAATGGAAGAAGTGGCGTGATGGTAAATGTAGAAAATTAAGCTGCCAATACTAGAATTTCATTAACCTATGCTGTTGTATGTATGTTTTTGTATGTAGTGTCTTTCTTTCAAACTTGCAGTGAATGTGCCCAAAGCCATATGGTGGGATATGATCATGGATGGGTGTCAAACAGAGGAGCGTGCAAAGCTGGTGGAGGTTGTAGCAATTAAACCAGTTTGTGTTCTGTGGAAAACGGAACAAATAGACGTCCAATAGATGACAATGAATAAATGGGAACACAGCAGCTGAGACCTTTTCTGCACCGGAGGCATGCCATGGGTAGGGAAGTGTCTGCAGCACTAACACAACAGATGTGTTTTACATCACCTGGCTGGTGCATCCCACAGAATCCATCATTTAATTACTGACCCATTTGCTCTGAGAGAGAGAGAGTAAGGAGGACGAGAGAGGAAGGGACTGAAATAAATGCCTCAAAATGAATTCTGAATCCATGAGATGTCATATGTAGCTTTAATTTTAGAATCCTCATGAAGCAAAATGACCAAGTGTATTACCAGCCAAGACTAATCCCTTTCATATAAATCCCCACATTTCCCACTTTGTCTGGTTATGAGAGGCCCAGTGTGTCTGCTGGATGCTACTTACTCTCTTTCTTCTGCCTTAAAAAGCATCAAACGCTGCAGGAGGAGCGGGACACAGTGTCATCCATCATGATCAATGTCTGCATGTGACTATCACGTCGTTGGAAAGCAGAAACCTACTCACCCTACACGCAGTTCCCAATGAAGCGGAAAATAAGGGCAGAACATAGTCTGAACATTCCTGAGTATAAAAGTGAATTGGAGAGTCGTGCGAGTGCCACGAAAAACATCAGCAAAATAGGCAACACATGTGCAGCAACCTTTGAGATTGTGTCATTCACCCCTTCAGGCAGCCAACGTGCTTTTGTTGGGTTCATTTGTAAATCTTATTTTATCTCTTCAAACTAACCATATCTGATTAAATTTGAGGAAAAATATGACCTCAGAGGAAGCTTCACAGACCAGACGAAAACAAGATAAAACGCCCAAAAATTGAAGTCGCAGTCATATAACTGAATCCTCCAATAGCACCGAGAGTCAAATGCTTCAGCAGGGGGAGGGGGGGGGGGGTTCCTCTGCTGTGGGCCGGAGAAGATTATTTTCGCTGAGTGGATTGACAGCTAGCTTGCGAGCAAGTTAAGCTACTTCCATGAAGGATGATATGCACGCTGTGTCTATAAGCAAGAGTGACCCCACTAAGTACACCTCACCATTCTTACCAGAACCCACATATAATTTCACGAGCTACAAGCCCTGTTTGAGGAAGATTTTATTAACTTGATTGTATTTTCTCTCTGAATCTGTTCTTTCTCTGTACATATAATTGAAATATCTGAACCAAATCACCAGAGCTCTCGGACGATTTTAAACTGATCAATGTTGTGTTTTTGGCAGAGAGAGAACTGTCCAGTCAAAACAGATTTATAATAAGATGTTGAAACGATCCTGTGTATGATCTGGACAAGCCACAGAAATCCTGGTTAAGTATATTTTAAAAGGCCTTAGGGGAATCATAGACTTGGAGGACTGCGTCTTATCATTTTAAACAGCGTATATATGAAGTACACGAACGCAACTACAGTAAACAAATAACTTCCAAACTTAAAATCCCATTTACACACTGCACCTTAGAGTTGTATGTCAAATTATAAGTATTGTCGCTAACATGTTTAAAGGATTTGAAGTAGTTGATAGAGCTGTGTGTCACTCCCACTCAGAACATATGTATGTAGATATAGTCCACTTTAGAGATACATTTGTCACAATGTATTCCGCTGTGACTCAAAGGCAATTTTTTTCTACATGTATTCCATTATATTTGTACAAATTTACTTTTTTAGGAACATAAAAGTGACAGACAGGGTATTCATTGTATTTTCTTATTTTTATGGTGTTGATACTGAATCAGATTTAGCCCAGGAAAAGATGTACTCGCCACAGCAAACAGTAGTAAACATAAGCCGTTTTCCCACCAGTCAAAAAACCTCTTAACACCCGCCAACATCCGGCTTGTTTGCTTAATGGGAAAGGCTACAATCGGCATTCAGACTCGGGTCAAATTACTCTGCACCAGACCCGGGTAATTATCGCCTCGGCTCATATCGGCATTGATGGGAACACAAAACCTTTCCGGCGCGATTCTATGCTCCGTCGGTAACTTCTGCGACTCCTTGTCATCTCAGCTACAAACTCCGCCCGTCTCCTCCGAGCAGCGCTCGAACATCGTTCCAAATTTGTGCCGAGTTTGATAAACAGACTGAATGAGTAATAGATACAATAAAGACCTAACCACCGTAACATCTTCACTGTTTACTAACCCTGTCTCCGATACGTTTGTGACGTCAGACGGTGACGCAGCAGAAAAGAGACCGACAGGAGTATACTTCACTGGCAATGGGAAAAGAGACAATCAGCATCTTTAAGCAGGTCTTCCCATGTCTGAAAAACCCGCATCAACGTGGTAAATTTAGGTTGGCAAGGGGTAATAGACAGTGATACACTGGGTACATTTTCATCAAATTCCTCAGAGGGATTATTTTTTTCTCTACAAAGAAGCTCATGGAGTAATGTTTTACTTCAGTGCATGTCGTCCTCCTGAATTTGGTGTTCAGGCTTAGAGTTAATGTGCCTGTCCTTGTTAGTAAAACAGCACAGTACAGAGCACACAGATTCAGTAACCAGAACAACTTGTAAGAAGTAGCTTTGGCTGCTAACACCCACATGGTAACTTCAAAGTCAGCTTACAGGATCAGGATCAAGATAACATACCAATGTTTTATTTTTAAAAAAGGACATGATACTTGGTGAAAATATAAAATGAGCAAAGCTTCTGTTTGCTGATGCTGGTAAGAGAACTAAACACATAACTTGCAGGGGTTGGGCTTATTTGAGGATGCCAACAAATTATTCCCATGCATCACATGCAACCAATTTAAGTTGAGCAACACTTTTTAGGAGTAGGTTTAATGATGTCTGGATTTCATTAGCGAGCATTACTCAGCTCCATTACTGGAAGTTATAAAAGCTTGACGGTGCACAAACATGACGCAGACATTTATAAGAAAACATATGAACATCAACAAAAAGAGATAAAAAAGAATATAAAGTCCTACACATAGATGCTGGTTAAATAAAAACTTATCAATTGCATGCGATCCATCACAGATGATCACTCTGTTCAGCTGTCAGAAACGAGACAAGCTTTGGCTGACGTAACATAAATCAGTAATGATGATGAATCCATCATATTTGCTGCTCTTACTACATCACTACAGCTGTGTGTACTGACGCATCATCACTGCACATACTGTATATAAGCCACTACAGGATTAGGACCCTATGGAAAGGTTACTGTACAATCCAGTAAAAGCCTGTATGGCTGTGGGAGGCCAAGTAGATTTAATCACACATTTTGGCTCATAATCTCATCATCAACTGGGCATGGTGTCTGTGTTTTTTTTTCCTCAGTGTAGCCGTTAGTCAAATGAGGCCAGTGCAATCAGCCCTGACAGATTTAGAGCATGTTGCAAGCCCTGTTTGTCACAGGCTGTACCTGCCACTCAACTCGCAACAGAGAGAAAGAGAATAGGAGAGGGAGAAAAAAAAAAAGACCATTTTGTCGTTTGCCTTTTGAATATCTTTAGGCAACCTGAAAAGAAGTAATTTTAGGGCCTCCTGGGGCTTAAATTGCATGCCTTGATTTTGTTGAAAAGCACTGCAAACCCACGCAAAAAGACTGTACTAATTCCATAGATTCTACTAATTACTTATAATTGCCAGCCAAAACTTCATGGAGAATGAAATCTTTGTGACAGCTCATTTTCCTGTATGAATGAGCAGTCACACTTTCACATAACTAAGATGTATCTGTTCTATATGATGAGGTTTGCACCAAAGCTTACAACATATATCATCGTTTATGACTCCTTTCCATCCTGCAGGTGTGAACTTCACATCATCAGAACCAGCACACACATTCCACCGTTCACTAGCAAGGACCGAACCATCGACAGGATGCGATTTAACAATTTAATGATGCTTGGACGTGGAGAGGTCAAAGTTCATACGGTGAGCGTTTTGGGGAAGCTTCACTGGGGATCTGCCGTAGCACCCAGGCAGAAAAAGAGCAAAGGGTGGGAGGGAGGGGTTCTGAATGCGAGCGCGAAAGAGGAGGAGAGAGGTGGGCCGAGGAGCGGTTGAGGTGTGGTCCTGCTCCTGAAACTTTGCTATACACTGTTTTCGATCAGTCCCGCATCACCAGGGAGAAGCCTGACTAGACAGTGAACAGCTAACAAATTGACATGCATTTGCACACCTGCATCCTCCTGCCTAAATACACCAAACTGAACAGTTTAAGTCCTCAAATTACAATTTTAAGTCTTATTGACCCAAAGTAGGTCAACTGTTTTTGAACAAAACCACCAAAAATTGGGACTCTTTCAGTCGTCGCCTCGTTGCCAAATTTAAAAGGACGTGGATCGACCCAGCAGGTGATGATTCCAGTTTGCGGCTGCTTAAAGAACAGCACGTTTGCGAGCACGTGTATCTAATGTTCCGGGTTCTCTTCAGCTTCAATGGGTTTTTTTGAAAGCCTTCTTTTATGTAGAAAAACGATTCGGCCTCGAGATGAGAAACAATATTATGCTTTTGTTAGACATTTAACATTGGCCATGAAAATTAACATCATGCATTATTCCATTCACATGAAACCCATCAAATCACCATTTTAAATTCTAATAGAATGTCCACTTAATGTGATGTAGGTTATAAAAAACTCGTTGTATAAGAGTAAAACGTCTTTTTTGAACATATACATGTTTGTCTGTTAAAACATATTTGGTCCATCAAAGAGCCCCCCAGCAGCATACAGGAAGTACAGGGGCACAGGGGGTGTAGTCCTCTGCCTATTTCTCAAATTCTCCCCACATAATCACCTGCAACAGGATTAGTTCGGGGGCTCAGGGTCTGCCACTAGGTCCTAAATATGTTTGCCAAAAGCCCCAGCTGGCCTTCCCTATTATTTGGACAAGGTACTGCAAAGTCCCCCCCACCCCCCAAGAGCATGCCATGCCTCCATCTTTTCCTGCATCCTCTTACCCCTCCATCCGCCCATGATGCCCGTCTACAACACCGACTTCTCGCTGCGTTTCCTACTTAATGTTGGGACAGGTCACACTTATGTTTATCAGTGCTTGGTATCGCCGCAGGCGAACTCGTAATTGCATTTAGATTAGACAGACAGACAGACCAATGCATGGGTGCACTGTTCCATTAGCAAATCCTGCTGCTCGCTGTGCTCACGACATGTATCTGAGGTGATGCGTGTCATGCATTTTTGCTTCCTGCCGTGTCATCGTTTGCTGATTGAAGGCTTTTAAAAAAAAAGTGCATGTTCAAATTTTGTAAATGACCGCGCTTAGCTAGCAAAGCAGTGAGAAAGCAAGCTTTGCAAGCACAGCGAGGGGTCCGTGCTTGTGCAGCACATTTAAGAAAAACAGGGACATTTCTGTAGAGCAGAAAATCATACCCTATATTTAACACTAAGATGCGTGCAGTTTAAGGAAGAAACATACAAACTGAAAAACACATTGCCACTGTGCACAAAGTTCAAATAACACCAGCCTGAATCGTATCCTTCCAAAGCATTCAAATAACTGCTCTCCAAGAACAATACAAAGACAAACTGTTAGCAATGGTGTTCTAATTTTAAAAGTAACTGTCTGTTGGCTTTTCTTCACTATGAATTAAACCGTTCATGTCTATGGATTATAAAAATTACATGATGGCATATGGGTGTTGAACTGAGCTCGCAGCGCCCAACCCAACTGGAGAGCGAAGCTCAGACTGCTTATCATGTGTAGACAGGCGGAGACCGGGGAGGGAGCATCTGAGGCTGAGTCTGAGCGAGGCTGAGGCTTAGAAAGGAGGGGGAGGGGGGATGACGACAGGGTAGCCCTCCTTCTATGACCTGTAACCAACGTGCGGAAGACATTTGACGTTGTTTTCGTATCAATAATTTCAGAATGAATTTTTGTGTGTGACAAGAGGCAGCTCCTCCTTTCTAAATGTGTGAATCATTAGCTACTGCAAATCTCCTTAAACTAATTGATGTGAGGATAAAGTAGGCGTACGCTAAATGCATCCAAATCATTACATTTTGCTGTGCATTTAACAGAGGGTACGGTTTAGCTTGAACTGAGGGTGAGGGTAATTTTCTTACCTGTAACATGCATGAAAAGTATTGCAGACTAATAAAATAAATGCCTTTAAGACATTTTCTGACATTTGTTTAAATAGAGAATTCACTAAGGAGGTTAGGCAAGCATGCTAAGAACTACAACAATCAACATGAAATGAAAAACTCCAAAATAAAAGCATTAAAAAGAAAAATATGCAACATAATTTACTTAACAGAGGTAACTGCAGACAAGGAGGATGGAAATAAGCCATCATGCATGAGACAGGTTTCATTTGGAGGGCAATAAAAACATTGCAACCTTCACTGATATACTTTATTTTCCATTTAAATATTTCTTATGCACAAAATAAAGGTTTGCCGCTACACAGGCGGACTGATAATGTCAGAGTCAAACAGACATATGTACATCGATCTCAGGTCAAGCATAAAAGATTGAGATTCTAACACCTTACAATCCCGATAATCTCCCTATGCTTATCAGTGCGGAAAGACTCGGGAAAGATGAGAGCATCCTGCTGTTGCTTATCCCCTCCCAGCATGGCCACCACACTGATCAGAGGAGGAGGACACAGGTGGAGCCCTGGAACAGTGTCATCATCAATGCTCGCACAGAAACCAAACAGCCTGGCCCCGGCACCAGGAGCTGGATTTAGCCAAGGTGGGAAATGCCAGCCAAATGCCTTTTTGCTCCTCTCGATTCCATGCTCCCCTCTCATAGCAATATCAGGGGCCGTTCCGCGGATGGAGAGAAGGCTAATATTGAACAGGCAGGCCAGACAAATAAGAGCAAAGTGTACTTAGCCACCTGTGGACCAGCTGGAGAGGAGATGGCCATAAGATGGCATGAAATCCGCAGAGAGTCAGCCTGATGAACAAAATGAATGAAAACAACAGAAGCAGTGGACCTGCTGCCACACAGCAAATTACACAGACCCTTTGTCAGAATTACTAATGAATGGCGCCGCCACAGAACTCCAAGGCATCTGTGATTTTATGAATCCTGTGTAATGACTTGCTTTTATTATATTTAGTGCGAATAAATCAAACCTTTAGCGTTTTCAATTGCAGATTGCACAATGTTGTTTATCCCAAGTATCTAAGAAGTAGCACTAAATGATTGCTTGGATACGAAGTCGGTTTCCTGTTTGTGCTCATTAATTCATATTTGAAGCATGTCTTAAGATGAAGCCTTAACATATAGACCTCCCAAATCAACACTCAAAGTGCTGAAATTATTACTTTACAAACTCACGAATATAAATTTAAAATACCTGCCCTGAAGCTTTGCTTTATTGTGAAAGAATACAACAAGTGCAAGGCAATAACCAAGATGCTGAGGATTGATGCTGAGTTGAAAGTGAAGTAAATAGCAAAGGTGCAGAATAATAAGAAAGTACTTAAACTATTGGTGATTATTTCAGTTTTAAAGATAGCTGTTTGCTAATGGCATTTTCACTAGTAAAGTGTTCAGCTAAAGCAGCCCCCGCTAGCTTAGTTACCACGAACATTAGCATTAGCAATATTATATGTAATGTAATGTAATGGACTTGGATGGAAGGCTCAGTGTTGTCCCACTGCAGTTTCCCTTGCAGACCTTTTGAACCTCTTGTTAGCTCTAACATAGGGAAAGTATAAAAAACAGTTAAAGATACAATGTCGAATATTTTTGTTTTTGTGCTCTTGAGCGCCGCCCACTGGCGCTAATCGGTCAATCTGGGAGCACACGTCTCAATTTAAGCAGACGTCTACGGCTGGCTCCCTTTGTCATAGTTCTAACTCTTGATATGGTCGCTTTCCTTTTCAGACTGTTTGCCTTCATCTGAGCGTCAAATTTGTTTCTTTTTCTTTGGATTTTCACTTATTTTTGAAGTTGTATCTGTAGTCATCCATCGTTTCTTTGTTTGTTCAGCCATAGTAGATTACTGTTTCCTTGCAATGCTTACAGAAACCAGAAGTGCAGCCGCTTAGCTCCGCCTACCCTCTCAGGCAGACCAACCACTGCTGGGTGATGAAAAATGCATCACTAACTGGGCACCGCTTGTGATCTTTTCTGCAAATGTCGCACCAGACACCCAGTCCATAAAAATACGATATGCTGCAAATGCGAAGGCTTTCATCAGTGGGCCATAGGCTCAATCACCACCTCATTCGGTGATAGATAGTGACTTAAAAGACATTTAAATGATTATTACTTTAAGAATCATAAGGAAGAGATTTGATATCACTTGGAGTTACAAGAAGAAGGTGGCCATCTCCGATTGTCAAAGCAAGCTCATAGCCTCGAAACCGCCATGAGCCATACTACTGTGCTTCCCACACACATTGCCTCATGTTGCTGGTGGAGAGCGAGCCCACAGAACAACAAGAGCTGGTTGGCTCCCATGCCCAAGGCTTTAGCCTGCCAGCAAAGAGGAAGCAGCGGGAGACCTATAAGCAGCAGCCATCTCAGTCCTTTCACTCCAAGTAGAAGAGCTGAGGACGGCGGTGCTGCAAGAGATAAAGTCCATATTCTGTGAGAACACTGGCTGAGGATGGACAATCAGCTTACTTCAGTGGACTCAGCTCTTTATGGCATAGCTGCTGATCGCACTCCTCCTACTAAATCTGAGAGGAAGGAGTATAACATTGACCAGTGGCCATATGGTACACCTTCTTGCCGACATCACAGCAAAGCTTGAGAGGATGGTAAAAGAAGGCTAACACTTCGTACAAAGAGATCCCTGGAGGCAGAATGGAAAGGAAGCACGCTAACTTTGTTTCTATACTTAAGAAGAATTTTTAGGCATCTCACAACTACATGTTCTTTCATCTCATTACATTTTCCAGAACCGCTTATACTTTAGTTTTAATGCATCAATGCATTTCAGAGGAATTCTTGATTGTTTTCATTTTGCATCGTTGTGCACTGACTTTACAATATCAAGTTCAACCACAAAAAACACAGAGAAAAGACAATTCCTTGGCGTATCCATTTGTGCATCTCACACGAAACAGATGTAACATGACAAAAAGCAGCAAGACATTCTCAATATAAGTGATTTGCACATTGGTGCAATGTTAAATGTGAAGTCAGAATGATTTAAGTCCAACAGTCTACCAAATATGACTCGGGGCTTCAGTTAGTTTGCACAGAAACAGCCAGTAGAAGTGTCCATTAGACTGCTACATTTGACCTTTTTCACTTTAACTTCAGTAAAGAAGTTGATTCAGTCCTGCTGCTTAAAGCCCAGAATGTTGTACCCAAGGTTACTTAGTAAAGCATGTGTTCAGCCACCTCTGCCTGGAGGCCCGTGGCCCTGGATTTTATAGAAACACTTAGAGTCGATTGTGGTAATTAAGGCCGACGTGTAACAGTCTTCTGGTACAGCCATCCTTGCTGAATCATTGCAGCTTTTGCTGACAGAAATTGGACGAGCTCAGATGTGTAAGACCGAGTAGTTTGTTGAATAAAGTATGCAAAGTTTTCAGTTTCAGTCGTTTATACCTTAACGGAACCAACCATCCATTATCTATACCGCTTATCCTGTTCGGGGTCGCGGGGGGCTGGAGCCTATCCCAGCTGTCATGGGGCGAAGGGCGGGGTACACCCTGGACTGGTCGCCAGTCAATCCCAGGGCTGTCACATAGAGACAACCTTTCGCACTCACACCCACACCTATGAGCAATTTTAGAGTCACCAATTAACCTTGCAAGCATGTCTTTTGACTGTGGGAGGAAGCCGGAGACCCCGAAGGCATGCAAACTCCACAAAGCAAGGCCCACCTTGCCCAAACCGGGGTTTGAACCACCTTCTAGCTGTGAGGCAACAGCGCTAACCACTGCACCACCGTGCAGCCACCTTAACGGAACCTAAAAACCAAAATAAATCCTGAAGTGAAATGTTTACATCACCTCATTTCTAATCAGTGTAATGTCTGATGAGCAGCATTTATATTCAGGTTATACACAGTGTTGCATGTTATTTATCTGACAAGGAAGGAATTAATTCAATGAGGAAAACACCACACTGTATAATCACCCATCCCATTTCCAGGAAATCAAATAAGTGGCTATTTCCTTTCAAAAAATTAGCATGTCAGGCCGTTCAATTACTTGAGTAACGTTTTCAAAACCATTTAATCACTGATAATGCATTCACGCTAGCTCACTATATCCAATTATCTGCTCTACACTGACATCAGTCCACCCTGTGCTCCATGTTAGCACTGATCAGTATTAATCTAATCAATTATGGAATCATTTGACGAGCCAAAGGCTACGCAAATCTTATACTAACTGAGCTCTGTAAAGCACGTCATGCATTGTAATGAGAGTGCTTGATGATATCCCCCCAGCCAAAGCCATTTGTGTGGCAACAAGGGCAGAAATTGAAATATTGGGCCTTCAGTAAGAGAAACCCACCATGGCAACGTTGCAGTTATACATCTCTGATACTACAGGGGGAGCCCGCCCTGATGCACATGCTCAGAAGCATCATATCCTTGGTTATTATTGGCTGAGCTGTGGTTGCATTCTGTCTGGTATTCTGCAGTTCATTAACCTATAGCTAAAAAACTCCCCAGACAGTTGATCTAATGGAAAGGACACTGGGCTCTATCCCCTCTGCTCCAGTAACTAAAGAGTAAAGATAATTAGGGCCTAGTTAACAAGACGGGATGCAAATTCTGTTTTCCATGCTATCGTTCAATTATAATTTGCTCCCAGTGGGCTTAACATTCTTGGGAATAGTCGCCGTGTATACCCGGGGGTCATCCAAATACATTCCTTCCACTGATATTGGATGACATTTCCACGGTAAGACAGGTGTAATCCTTTGGTTATTGCGTGTCAATAAGCACAACTCAAATGGAATCCTTCATTTAGCTCACACTTAGAGCCGCGCCGGGGAAAGTTGGTCCTTCTAATAAGAGTGTGTGTGTGGGGGGGGGTAAAAAGGAGTATAACAATGCCAATGCATAATGGATTAGCCCAGGTTTGCAGGCTGAATATCAAGCAGGTTCCCGAGCGCACGCGAGCCACCTGAGCTCCGTTTCAACAGAGCTGTTAAGGTGGGAATGAGCCACCAGGTGAACGCCCACACCGACACTCACTCTGACACACATGATATAGATAAATGAAGCATGCTAATGAACTGTCTAGAAGCCTCCCACCAACAGGAGGGGATAATCTGTGAGGACTTGTCCCTGCTTGGATTAACTTTATAATAAAAGGAGAGCAGGGAGACAGCAGTAAATATGGCTGACTACTGAAAAAATATTATATTATGAAGTTAACTGAAGTAATCAAAAAGCATACACCAGTACATTTTTATTTCTACTTTGTAAAGCTGAAGTCATTTGTTAAAGGATGGATGTGGGAGAATCTGTGCTACAGTGTCGCGGCTGAACTGGAAAAACTGATTAGGTGGTGTCACAACATTGGTTATTTCAATGACTGCAGCCAAGATGTTCACATAAATACGCAGATGTTGAATGGGTGGAGGATGTCAGAGTGAAAAGTTGCCGCAGCTGGTGCCAAGATACACAGCGTTTGGAAATAGACACAGGTACACATACACCCGGCACCGCCACGAGGTACTGGCACATGCTGAAGTGGACTTGGCACTCGAGCTGGCGAACAGATGTTAATCCAGGACAGATAATTACATCAGTGAGTGAGCAGACATTTTTCCACTTAATTTCCGTCTTTTAAAAGTGTGACTTCTCCCCAGAGGCACTTTGCTAGAGAGATGCCCCTGGACCCGGTGCCTGGGAAGAAGCCCAAAGCACCCCGGTGAGAATCCTGATCACTGGGCTTCGGTGTGACCTCGTCCTCAGCGGGAGGCCTGTCAGGTTCACTTCAACAGCTCTGTTGCAGTGTGTGTGTGTGTGTGTGTGTGGGAACATATGTTTGTGTGTGTGAGTGAGAGGAGTTACGTTGTCAGCCAATCGCATTTCTTTGCTGCTATTTAAACCCCTTCAGAATGCTCAAGTTAATCAGGCTTTTACGTGGTTGTGCACAAACAAATTAGCTTTTATTGGTCATTTCATTGTGGGGAAACATCCACCTTTATGACGACGTGGAAGTGAAAAGCAATCAATTTGAATGTTCATGTATTGAAGTGTACAGTAAATTGATGTTTCCTCTGCTACCTCACCTGCTTTGCCTGGTTAATGAGACTCATCTGTGTCTCTACATGTTACCTATTTACATCCACTCGCCAGCAGTCAGGCTTGATAGCAAATAACTTTAGCGTGCCCCACTTCAGTGTCAAATGATTCTTCATTATTGTCTATCTGGAAGCCGGTAAGTAGGTTAGGTGAGGGCAGGACAATTTATCAGCGGCTCTTAGTTGTAATTTAGCAACCCAGATCCACAATGGCACACTCTCCAGCTACGGGACAATGCTTCCCTCCTGCCCGGGCCGCGATAAATCTCACTTTAAATTAAGTTAGCATGTTCTGCTACATTGCTTAATGAGCTGCGCTAGTAAACAATACTGTGGTACTCTCGCTGATTGATCGGTGACAGCAGCTTTACTGCTTTCACAAGGGCCTCAAAAGGACACCCGGGGTCTTTACGGCAGATGCTTTCATCACTTACCCCTCGCAGACAAATGTGGGCACTTTGTTGCCTCGTTCTCAATAAAGCTGAAGGGAGCAGTCCTACAAAAGGGTGACTTCAGGGGTATTATGATTGTGTACGTGCGCTGTTGATTGTGGTGTGTGCCTTTGTGTGCGCGAGCGTATGTTTGTAGGTAAGTGTAGAGGAAGGGCGCAGAAGTGCATTAGGGAAATTTACAGTCCATAAGACATTAGATAATTCATTGTGTGGAACCGTGCGATAAATAAAAGCACAAGCGTGGGTAAATAGTCTGCAGCAATGAGTGTCACACTCTCAAAAGACCTTCCAAAGACCTTTTTGCCTTTGACAAAGCAAGTGGGCACCCATAACTCCTCCCTACCTGCCACTTGTCTGAAATATAAGTGCCCATTTCTCACATTCTCTACTTGAGCCAGTCTTTTCCTAATGAAATACATCGCCCATAAAAGAAATGTCTCTTTGAGGCGGTTACCTAATATAGGTTTTAAATGTCAGCTTCCACTGTCTCAGAGAGTTTTCTAATACGACTTACCTTCCCTGATTTTGTTCCTCCATGTTTGGATAGCAGACGTGTCTCCTTCTTTACAGTGATTCGCCCCTGTCTTTCTCTCATCGACAGCTACTTTACGCAACTGTACAAAGTTGGAATTAAAACCAGTCCATGAGGTATAATTAAATGTCGGCTCCTCTATGGTGTGGGAAATGAAGTGTGCAGTATTGAGCGTTGATATCCAAAAAGCCCTTTCCCATCGATCCTGCTGGAGAACTTAGTTTAATGTCCTTGGAAAGTGCGGCAGGTAATCCATTGAGTTATTAAACTGTGAATGGCCGGGGATTGCAAGGCAAATTGTGATTCCTGCGGGAATTCTTGTTGCACCCAAGCGTCCGCTGGCACCAAACTCTCCTCCGTCTAACTTCCTGTGCAGAGTATTAACAGATGAGGCATTTCTCCTCTGGCCGTACGTTTTGAACTTTAGCAAAGGGGGGAAAAGTAAATGTAAGGGAGAACTTGCTCGGGGTCCTGAGGGAATTAATTTGCTGTAACGTTGCGTTGACAGGAGGACGAGACAAAGGGACAAGTCAAACACAGGAAACATGGTTAACACTTCCAATCATGTGTGGTGTGAAAGACAAATCACTTGGATAACACTTGCGGAATAAAAAAACACATAATTCCTCAAGGGCTTGTCTTCCCGTCATAAAAAAACAAGCACAGGGCGAGGCGGGTCACATGCTTTTTTTTGACACGTCCTTTCTGATAGTATTCAGACCATTGGGCTCAAATGAAGCTGGGCGGCTTCCTGGCCTCAGATAGGTGACAAATTCATTGTTAAAAAAGGTGCATGTGGCAGGTGAGGCCTGGAGAATGAGCACATATCCCAGGGCTGGCTGGCGGGGTCTCCATGGGAATGGCGAAACACTCACTATGTTTAATCACTCATCAGGGGAGACCGGAGCCGAGTACTGCCATGTTGTACGATGGGTTAACAATGTCTGTGTTTACCTCAATCAGGCACAGAGGAGCACATGACCACTGAGAATGAGGGAGTTTGTTAATATGGGAAAACGGAGGGCACAAGCTTGAGGTATGTGCAGCAGATTGTGCCTCCTCGTCTCCAGAGTCGGGCTCGTGTTTTCCCCCACATCTCCTGCCCATCTCCCGCAAGAATCCCCGAGCTCAGCAACAATATGGCTCAATTATGGGCAGCCATTGCTCCCACTATCCTCCGGTGGCATGTAAGGAGGAATTAAAACTGTGTAATATCTGAGGAATGGCGCACACACAGATGCACTGACCTGATACGTGACATTCTCGATTCTCCTGTCTGGAACTTTTGTTCCGGCAGACTAGTCAGAGGAAGAAAAAACATGTTCAATAAAATTGCTTACACCGTCTGGAGGGGGGGCCGTGCTGGAAGGACAAGAAGCGGGTTTGAACAATATTGTGTTCGCTGTACAGGATTCTTTTTTTCTGTTTAGAAAAATATTGGAATAGTGTGTGAAGATGCAGGTGTGAAAGCAGATACTTGAAGATGTGATTGCATGAATGACACCTAACATGCAGACCGCAAAGAAGAAGAAATAGGTCTGACATTTGGAACACAGTTTCATCTTTTCAGGGGGAAGAGGAAGTGCCTCTTCACTTTTATAGCTGGGTTTGCTCGGGTGTAAACACACACACACACACAAAAGAATAACATCAACAGCGGCGATGGCTTCATTCAAACGAGGTGTACACAGGTGAGCCGTCGACAAAATCCAACACTTCAGCAGCCTGTTTTTATTGTTACAAGACACATGTACGCTGGCTAACCGTATCACTATCTTATCATGCAGATGAATGTCACACGCTCCGAGTGTTTGTCCCCTGACAAAGCCTTGCAGCACCTGATAAGGTAAATGCAAATTAAGCTTGTGGTTGTACTGTACTATAAGGGAGGCTGTCATATCCTAGAATTAAATGCAAATCATGCATTATCGCCGAGCACACTCCCCATCCAGGAGACTGATGCCTTTGTGTTCCCATGCAAGCAGCAGAAGGTGCGCGGCCTGCTGGGGGGGAGAGAAAGACAGAAAAACAGGCCTTTGACAGAAAACTGCACTCATGACTGAAAGGGACTTGTCAATCGCATGAACAATACCCGTCTCTCAACCTGTAATTATGGGTTTCATTACACAACCATGCACCTCTCTCATGCTGTCACTACACCTCTCTCTATCTGTGTGCATGTGTGCACCCACAGGCAGACACCACACACACACACGCAGAGTCAAACACAGAGAGAGGGAGACTAGCTGCAAACAGGATATATGACAACACTTGCTTTTTTTTTTTTAGTAATCTTCTTAAGGAAATGTACGCATCAAAACAAAATGTAGTAAATCCTCAGGCTTGGCTTTTTGGGCTGCGGGAGAAAAACAAAACCGTGTTGGGTTTGAGCGATGCAGAGACACAGCAACAAAGAAATGTCAAAGGAGATTTTAATCACAGATTGTCGGGGGTCTACTGAGAGTTACATCTACAGACAGCTACAACAGGACTCAGTGCACTCAGTCTTTTTATTCATTTAAAAGCTCCCTGCATATGCAGCCCGCATGAACCATGTTTGAATTCTCAGAAGGAGCATCCGAGTGCTTTAGGAATATCTGTTTTTGTGGTTGGGGCGAAAATACAACTTGTTTTCTCGGTTATAATTAAAAAGGGATATCTAAATAAGATGACGGAGAGTTTGTGTACACCTGCGCGGGCAATTACACTGCATTTGTTCTTACATGATCACTGAGGTATAAAAAGCGGCTTCATGGAATGGAAGATCCAATGCCTCAAAACTCTGATGACACGTATGTTTTGTGTTCGTTAACGCGACGAGTCGGGACTAGAATGTTTGTGGTTGGCTGTCGGACATTTAAAACTTTTTTTTTCCCACTGTGCATCTAATCTGTCCGTCAATACAAGCAATGCATTCCTGTAACTGGTTCAGTTGGTTGAGGAGTGTTCAGATCCCCCTGAATCCATCCCAGATTATGGCCCAAAGCAGGAGCTTGACAGCAACGCACACAAAACAAACAGGTGTTCTGCTTCAAGGTCTGTGCACGCTCACAGAAATAGGGGACGCTTTACGCGTCATTTGACGTTTTTTCCACCCAATAAGAAGCGATCACCGACTGTCTGCTTCCATCAGACTGTTTAAATGAGAAGCAATGATGAAGATATAAAAAGTTACTACGATAAAATCAGACATTGCTGCTGCAAATAAGGAATGTGCAGGATGTGCTACTGAAACTGCACCACTTTGTTCTGTGGTTTTACATATGTAACATTACATTCCCAATTACATATAACCTCAGCAGAGGATCTATATTGTCCATGGAGTATATATATTCAGGAAATAAATAGTAAGTTTAAATAGTTTAAAGATCTCGAAGATTTTGCCGTCATCTGAGCGTCAAATTTGTTTCTTTTTCTTTGGATTTTCACTTATTTTTGAAGTTGTATCTGTAGTCATCGATCTTTTCTTTGTTTGTTCAGCCATAGTAGATTACTGATTACTTGCTTTACTTGCACACATGCAGAGACAGGAAAAGCAGCCGCTTAGCTCCGCCCACCCTCTCTGGAAGACCAACCACTGCTGGCTGATGGAAAACGCGTCACTAACTGGGCGCAGCTTGTGATTTTTTACACAAATGTCGCCACAGACATCAAGTCCATAAAAATACAATATACTGCAAATACAAAGGCTTTCATCAGTGGGCCATAGGCTCAATCACCATTGTGTTACCTCATTTGGTGATAGATAGAGACTTAACAGACATTTATTTAAATGAAGATGACTGAAACTGGACCAAAATGTTTTGAGTTGTCGTCAAACTAGACTAAAACCATAAAGGGTAAAAATGACTCAAATGTGACTAAAACTTCCATTTTCTTCTGAAGACTAACACTAAATGTAAAATAGCTGCTAAAATGAACACTGCGCCTTTAAAAGCTGATATTGATGAACTTCTGTGAGAGCAAAATGTCTGCATGGAAGTGACGGCAGAGGTTCTAAAATAGAAACTCATTGTGACTTGACGTCCCACACAAATGTGTATTGTTTTGGACGTTGGCCATGTCATATTCATCCTTCTGACATTTGACGAACAACCCCAACATTTTTCATAAACTCCCCGCCACATAATAATGGGACCCAGCGGCATTAGGGCCAGTCTACTCAATCTTTCATTCACTCTTTTATTCTCATATGCATGTGCTATAGTGCTCTGGTGGAGGCCATTCAGAGCTAATGAATGGATGTAATTGAGAGGCTGGAGTAATACACAATTGAAGTCTTTCACGGGTTTTATGGATCTGAGGCTAATTAATGAAAAATAGAAGCCGCATTGTCTCCCATCAAATCCAATCCTTAATTCACCAGGGTCCCAATCACCCCTTCACTGAAGCCTAACATTTTAATCATGCTACCTCTAGAGCACAAGGCTAGTCCCCTAGTCGATTATTGCAATTCAATTTACCATATTAATTATAGCTGCTGCCGAAGGGTATATTCTTTCTCCCCACGCGAGGTGAACCGGCTTCATGTTGTCCTCTCCCTACATGTTTGCTTATCTGCAGCCCTGTTTGGGGCATGTATATATATATATTGCATTGTTACTATGGGATGCAGTGTGGTAATCTACCTCCCAGCGCTGTACACCATCAGCGTAAATGAGCGGACAACCCTACAGAGGAGCGCCCACTGTTAATCCTTCTATAAAGACTAATAAGATCAATGATGGCCCCCTCGAGAGGTCAGGAGCTTTGAGGGAGTCCTGGTGCTGCCGCGTGGCCTTGAACTATCTCAAAGACCCTTGTGCGAGTGGTTTAGAAAGCAGGCAGTCCACGGTCAGCTTTCTTTTTGGCCTGTAATAAAGTGAAGCACTCTGGTCAAGAGCTGCTGGCTGAATGCAAGGAACTTCTACTGCGACGTGAAGCCGAGAAAGTGCTGTTCGAGTCCACGCTTACTGTAATGTAGCACAGAGAAAAAAATAGATCCGTCCTTGAAAGCTGGAAATATTATACATCTGTGCTCAAATATTAATGAGCAGCTTATAAAAGAGATGTATTCGTGTGCATTGGGAGCCTAAAACAATCTCCATTACTTTAAAGTTTCATGAGTTAATAGAAAACAGTTATTAATGGCCATCAACCATTCTTGCCATTTAATGCCTTAAAGCCTGATTTGTATACACTGCAGCGAGACGAACACGCCTAAAGGCAACTCCAAGCTTTGCACATTACAATGCTGCAGAGTCTGTGTGATGTGAGGTGATGATAAAGTGCGTCCCCCCCGCTGTAGGTCTCTCCTTGCTCGGTGCAGAGGACCACCATCCCCCTCTCACCCCCCGATGCTGAGGCCTCATCTCTGCTCCGCCGTCCCTGGGCTCCTGGCATTCTTGCCCAGACCCCTGTCAAATCCCCGAGAAGAGGCAGATGGGCCTGGCTTTTTATGTACTAATCAAGGAGGAATTTGCTCCCTCACAGACACGTCACCTCTGACCCGTGCGTCTAGTCACATTCATTATTCATCCTCAGCGAGGTGAGCCGCTGTAAAGGGTCGAGAGCAGAGCGGAGGATGAGGAGGCGAAGGGGAGGAAAGAGGATGCGGGGTGGAGGGTTGGCGGGTTGGCGGCGGGGGGGGGGGGTGATGAGCGCTTGTCGTGCTCCGCTCCAGCTGCCAGCTCATCCCAGCGTTCAAGTGTCCCTCAGTCCTTCAGACCAAGAGGGAGGCCCTCATGCAACGTTTGGCTCAAACCATGTTGTGCTTTTCTTGCCATTACTCACACACTTCAGACCTCCTTCATTTCCTTTCATCTCTGGTGACAGCTAAGGACAAATCGTGTGGACATTATTTTCAGCAGAATAGCTCAGAAAGGAAAAGACACATGAAGAGGTCTTAAAAGCTTCCTGGAGTGTTTGTCACATTGTCCTCGTTTTCTCTATGGGCCCCATCTTTGTGAAAATAACTAGGGAAAAGTAACACACTTTAGCAACTGAAAATACTTCCTGTCTTGAGTAAACACCTTCACCAAGTAGGTACCAAAACTACTTTTTCTCCAAACTTTAACTTTTAACCTCAGCATGGCTCCTTCAGAATGAAAATCCATGCACACAACACTCCTCAGAATCAGACACTTTATTTATCCCCGGGGGGATAATTCGGGCGTTACAGTCGCTCTGATACAGACAGAAGCATGGAGAAGTATAGGAACTATAAATAGAGGTAAAAAATATGTAAAAATATGTGCATTATATTTACAATAAAATAAGAAATAAAAATAAAGATTAAATGCTGAGAAGTGTCCCTCTGAGTGACACTCAGAGGGAGGAGTTGTAGAGTCTGATGGCCACAGGCAGGAACGACCTCATGTGGCGTTCTGTGGAGCATCTCGAAGCAATGAGTCGTTCAAGAAACGTGCTCCTGTGCTTAACCAGCACATCATGGAGTGCGTGGGAGACATTGTCCAAGATAACATGTAACAAATCACTAAAAGCCAACCAGTTACCTTTGGTCTTTCCTGGAACTGCCCTGCTTTATCTTCTCGACAAATGTGCTCAAATTACCATAAAGGAGTGAGTCAGAGAGGTTTAAGCTTTACCTGATACATCAAAGATGAATCAATGAATTTGAATTTATCTTATTTGTTAGGGACGATGCTCTTTAACATAGTTCCAGTGCAGAGCATGAAACCGATGACAGTTTATAGCTTTGAGTGTGATGTAAAATAAAGCATTCAGTGTGATAATCTACAGATAAGATACAGTTAAATACATACACTATAATATGACAATACACACATTCTATACACTGATACAAATGAGTCATTTAAAACACAATAAGCTGAGTACAGCTCTGGTTTGCATTAATGCCAACTATACTGTGAAACAAACACTTTTCAGAGAGTCTATAAATGCAGTAAGTGCAAGTGTCACTCAACATGTCACGAATGTTAAGACTCTAATAAGTGTTACATTAATGCACACTGGACTTTTATAATGTCTGTACACTGCCCCACTTTTAATTTGATACTGTAAGCTTTTTGCACTCACCAATATCCTGCACATCTGTACAGTTTTTAATCACACCTGTTGAACATATTTTGTATTATGCATTGTTTTCTTATTGCCTATTCTTTTATTCATTCTTATTAAGTATTTTACTTATTTTTGTTCTGTTCTGTTATAATTGTTCTGCACCAACATTACCAAAACAAATTGTATGTGTAAACCTACCTGGCATAAAAAGAGTCCATAAAGTGAGTATTTTGGTTCTTTGCAGGCTGCAACCAACATGCCTATAATCTGTGTTTACCACACCTGAGTTCTTCAGAACAACTAAACAGTCATGCTCTTTTTTATTTGCATACCATTCATCCCATTTCTTTGATTTTGGATCCGTTCGCTTGAATATAACGTTTCGTACTCGTGCTTCCAGACCCGACCACAACATTTTTAAAAAAATAGATCACTACACAACGCATACAAAACACTATCAAAGAGGCTTTTAGTCTATGGTGGTGCAAGTTGCTGTATTTTTGAGGAAGCAAATCAAGAGTCACTCATGAAAGTGCTATAAAACAAACACAAGGTGTTTTGATAGCTCCATCTAATTTACTGACATGAACAAATACTGAAAAGAAAAAAACCTATAAATTATTGCTTGAAGGTTTTCTGTGCCAACTACAAATTGTCTGTTCTTATTCAGTGGTTTTATATCAAACAGCAAATATAGAAGGTTTTTGACCCAACAAAGTTCTCAGCAAATATTTATGTACTTATTATGGAACAAAAGAGAAAACTGTATAAATAACTTCCTCAGTTCACCACTGTTGTTTAAACCCTGGCTAACCCCACTTGAATATTAGATCTGACTATACATGTTGAGAACATGCCTGCATGTGTGTGAGTTTTGCGGAGTCTAATTTTAACATAAAAACTGTTTCTGTTCCTGCTTTTAAATCCTGAGTCATTGACAGCGAGAAAATAACTCCTGCCTCGATTTAGCCGCGGAAACACTCAAGAGCCTTCTAATGTCCCATTCTCACCACTTTAACTTCATCGCAGCCATGACAACTCGCATTTATGAGCACATCAATATATTTTCTAATCAACAGTATGAAAGGGAAGAGTGGAAAAAAAAGGTCTGGACTGCTCACAGTACAAAGCCATCGCTATTAGTGAGCCGCTAAAATGCTAGAATGTAATAAGGTCAGCGAGTAGCAGAAAAATATGATCACACTTCTCAAAGGCTAATTCCATATTACATTCATGTTAGCACACTAATCAATTTAGATTCACCCATCAAGCTAAGTCAGATCATTAGGAGGCAATTTTCATTTTGCCTGAGAGTCCATTAGTTGCTTGAGTAACATTGGACTCTAAATTGATGCTCTCAAATTGCATCTGGACTGATTTTAGAACAATAACAAGCACGGAGAATTACATGCAAATGCATCATTAGATCTAAAAACACATCGACAGTCGCAGCGGATGATGGTGCAAACACATCACGCAGTAACATCTTCACATTAGCACCAACTTTGCCTATCGTTCCAATTGCTCCCATTATTGATGTGTTTATGGAGGCTTTTGGCACACTCGCTCCTTCACATCTTAATGGATGGAAATCGCAGCGTGCACGCTCCACTGAGCATCACGAGAAGTGACTTTCAGCTACCTTGCACAAGGTGGGCAAATCAGTGGGGAGCAAGCCATTATGGCAGTGTTGTGGTTCATTTGAGTGCCATGCACTGTGCGAGAAAACATGATCTTTCCAAGTGGCCAGGGGATTCTGCACAGCGGGGTCGCTGGGGAGGAGTTGCCCCGTAAATTACGACTAATTACAGCTTCTATTGAGCTGAAATCCAGTCTGCTCGGGCCCACGGTTCCTCTAAGACACAGGAGGGATTTCACTCTCCCCACTTAAACCTCGCTATCCATAGGCAGCACTGAGAGACTTAGCAGCGTTTAAATTAGCATTCAGACATGTGCAGAGATGTCCTGTGTAGATAGATGTGGAAATATTAGTGTGGGTTCATATGTGGACTGAATATTTCCATTAAAGTCAATTTTATCTTATTTCATTATAGATTACTGCCGGCACATTTACATAATCTATATAAAATTGCTAATAAGATAATTAATGTCCAATAGACCATGACATAAAAATTATCGCCCCATTTTAGTTTTGTTTTCTCACGTAACTCCAATTAACGAAAAATAAATGACACAACACTGGACGCTGCTCATAGCTCGGTGTGATGTTAGTGTGATGCAATTCCCTCAGCCCGGGCTTTCAGAAAAAGAAGGCCGTTTTCAAGTCTGTAACAGCGTGAGCTCCGACAGAAAAGAGGATAATTTTTATATGAAAAGAAAAAACCTGCATGTTTGCTTGCTGTGTCATCCCAAAAAAAAAAGCCTTTTATCATGTGCTGCTTCTGCACCAGACCAGGGCCTTTCACTTTCCTTCAAAATCACACGTTATGCACACAAGACTGCGGCCCAGAGGATGCTAGCTTTGTGAACCGTGTTTACGAGCATCTTCTCACAATAAAGAAAAAGCCCACGAGCAATGTGCGCTCTGCTCGAGAAGACGGTGTTACCTGAAAAAACGTTTTACAAAAACACGGTCCAAGCTGTGCATTTGTTCAATTAATTAATTCCAGAGCCCAATAAAAGAGAACTGCTAATAGAAACACAGGCTGCCTCAGGGTTTTGCCCCACTTTGAGTGGAGGAAATGTGTTACATGACCAGAGGATAAAAAAAGATTACAGTCCATGTTTGGATTTCTTTCAAACCCCCAATCAGAAACTCCACAGAACCCAGAGTGACCATAAATCCTCCTGGCTCCTCTCATGTGCTTTTTTAGACACGATCTCAGAGGAATCGTTCAGGATACTGTTACCATGGGCACAGGAACAAACCTTTCTCCTCTATTCTCACAGTCAGAGCTACTATTATGGAAAAGAAAGGAAAAACTATGAATGAATAGCATCAGACTAACTCGTCAAAATCACAGGGATGTTTCGCCACCGTCCTCTCCTGCCACTTCTGTCACCGAGACGGGTGCATCGCTTACATCACCAAAAAAAAAGGTTACAAAAATGGCAGAGTGGGCTGGAGGTGGTAAGTGTAGTGCCAGACGCTGGGCAGTTGAAAGTGAAAGTGGTGCCCAGTCTTCTCAGAGAGGGTGGCAGACAGAGCGGACATTAACACCTGTGAGACTGGTAAGCCACAGCTTTGGCAAAGCCTCTTAGCCCCGGCCTGTGTCATCCATTTCATGTGGCACCGGCACAGGGGCATTCACACACTGCTGCCTCACTACTACATTACAGAGTGTAGGAAGCCGGATGACACACCCTCTGTGCAAACACAACCCTTATCTCAACTCAGTGGGGCCGTAACATGAGAGTAACTTTCACAAACTGAGGGGGAAACTTTTTGCAGCCGACAGACGCTTTCAATAAGAAGCCTTGAGTTGCTAGTTTGTTGATGCTAACGTGGTTGTGTGACGGAGCTGTGCTTTGTTTTTAATTAAGCTGTGTGCAGCTGCTCTATTGGGTGTTGCATTGTTATTTGTGGAGTGTAACTCGGCGTTCCAGATCACCTTCTTTTTACTGCTGTACGCGCTGCAGCTGCCCTGACACAGATTGTACTTTGCACTTTGTATTACTCTATTATGAGATTGCACCTTAAACTTTGATCCTTTTGCTCATACATTCATGGCAGCCTCATCTGTGCTAAGTTGATGCGACATCTCGTCCGGTGCGCAAAGGATTGTGGGTCAGAAAAGGCATGCATGCTTGCAAACTGCAAAATGCGATCAGATGTAATAGGACATCCTGGTATTTTTTAACATAATGCATTGGATATAAATGTTCTGCAACAGACTGACATTGGAAAGCACCCTAATAATATACTGACACTGATCCACTTACACGTCTTCCCTGGTGCTGAAATAACTTCTGGACAGAACACACACAGTAAACTTGCAAAATTAAAAACTAACTAAACACTAAAAACTATTTTTTAATTCATAATCTTGTGCAAAACAAGTTTTTACTACTGCAGACTGTCAATAATGCTGTTAATTTAATTTCCACCATTGCTTTTGGCTTATTTTTGTAGATTACTTATTGCAATACACTTTATATTTTTACTTATATTTGAGTTGGGATTTTAGTGTTTCTCATTTTGGCGCAATCTGACACTGACACAAGTTCTATCTTCTCTTAAAAATGTGTACAATTTAATCAGTTAACAAATATTATACATATCATATTATGGTGAGAAAGATATGCACACAGTTAGCAGTGTAATAGCAGTGTATATTTTTACATATTCTGCAGCCAAGCTTTGTTGTTGTTGTTGTTTTCCATTGAACCTCTACATACCCCAGTCTTTCCCGGATCACTTTTTTTGTTTTTGCTGTGTCGCATTACTTTCTGGTAAAGCCGTGGAAAAAAATATACCCAGTGAGACCATTAAAGTTTCATCTTATTAGCCCAGTAGGGAAAAGTAGAGAATGCAGGGAAATGGACATCATTACTGAGGACTACTTCCAGGGAAACATAATACTTCTTTTTTTTTTTTTCGTCTGGCTGACATTAATGATTGGCTTCTTTCTCGTACCACGGCAGGCTTGTCAGATGCAGCTGCTATGGAGATGAGATCCACCTCAGGCTAAATAATGTTAATAGGATTCCCACACAAACACCTATCACATATATCTTTGAGACGTTACACACCCTCCTCGTTCTTTCCTCACTCCGGCTGCAACACGCTACTTCTCCTGCAATTTATTATCTGGAAGATTTACTCCTACAATCTAATACATTGATACAAAACACATTTAATATTCTGCAACTTGTTTGGGCATTTCAGCATCACCTGTTAGCTCGAGTCTCACGTTAATACTCGGATTTCTATTCTACGAAATGCATGTCATATTTACACAGCTCTGCTATCAGGCCTGCAGCTTGACACCGGGCTAAGTGATGTCACCAGAGTGCCGACAGCTCTCCAGATGTATGGCGGTAGGAGAAGCAACACTTGCGAGTGTGGAGAGACACTGAGGGAGCAAATAAGAGATGATGGGGGAATATGGTGGACGCATCTGTGTGGAGGATGCTGCGACATGGAGACACATAAATAGCCTGCGCCGAGAGACTCCGAGGGGAGGTGAAGTGGGCTGCGGCTTATGCCCGATCTCCGTTGCGTGGCTGCAGAGAGGAGAGGAGGCTAAAAATGATCATTACGATCATTAAATTGACAGGTAGCTGCAGTCAGGTAAATGCTGAATTCCGTCCAGTATCTGTGGGATTAAGGAGTGACGTGAATTCTTTGCCGGTAATTCTTCAAGACAAATAGCAGGGCTCCCCAGACGCCGCCCCCCCCCTCCTTAAAGGCAGCAGGCAGCCTGCACTAATTAGCAAGGGAGGTGTGAAGGAGAAATCATTACTTTATCCACACACTGTGCCCTACATACCTCTCCCTCTTCCCTGCAGACAACATCAGTCCACCTCCCATCTATCCTCTCCACACAATCTGCAACATGGCGCGCTGCATGTTCATTTGTCTTTGAGTGCGCTCGAGTATTTGTGTGCAAAGTCTGAGCCCAGCAACAGAAAATACAGATCAAGATGGAGGGCGATTGGAGGACCTCGGGTGAAGGCAAGAACCGGAGATGGGGAAAAGAAGACAGAGGCAGGAGGGAAGATGATGATGGAGGTGCTGGAGGGAATAGAGGGGAGAGCGTGAGACTAACCACTTGACAAAAGAGGTGGAGGGAGGGGTGGAGGGGGCATGTGCTGCAAGGTGTGGACAGCACAGCGCCACGACTCCCTGGGTGTAATTATGATAGAATGGTCTCTGATTGATTGTTTGAGCCTGCAGGGCCTCCAAAGCACCTCTGCGCTGTGGATGAGGCCTTTGTGGCGATGCTTAGCCCCCCTCATGTGGATCTCAGCTGGGCTTCTATTCCCAGCAGCATGATTCATGAGCGCTGGAGCTCTCTGCTAACCTGGGCAGGCCTGCAGCCCAAACCATCAGGTAGGACTCAAAACAGTTGCCCTCTTTACAATTAATGAGTGAAGGAAGCAGAGGGCATCCACCACCGCCTTCTTTCCTTCTCTGGTTTAAATCCTGCAGTCGCAATGTGTTCAAGATAAGATCTTGTTACCTCAGCGCGCAGATCAACAAGAGGGGGAGAAACCGCACGGAAGGCTGATCTTGCTAAAAGCGCCGCTGTTTATACACAGACACAAACCGCCACAGGCTTACCAGTACGACTACACAGTCAAACCAATCAGATTTAGGGCTAGATGCCACAAGTAAAGTGGTGCACTTAGTACACCCTGGCCACTATCTCTACAAGAGCATCTTGAATATTTAACCACGGCTCAATTTTAAGTACAAGCTTTTAAAATATGTGATATTTATTTCATGGGGACAGAATGCATAAAAGCCGCAAAAATGGAAGCCCTGTTGCATCTTCCCTCTTTTCAGAAATGCACTTAGATTGAGCTGCACTTACCAAACACAATGCACTCTCTCCGTTTGTGCCCCAAGTTACACTTGACCATCTGCAAGTGAAAAAGTTGCCGGTAAAAGTAGATAAGAAAGGATGATATTGGAAAAGTACAAAAGGGAAAAACATGGCTGTTCAAGGCCGGCTATTCTAACAGGAATTTAAAGTAACACGGCTTCACTTTTACAGAAACAAAAACATCCGCACATGCTCTGTACTTACACACTAGTGTCACTCAACACCAGCAGCTGAAAAAAGGAACAACAGTGGCATCAAATAAAACGATGCTGTAAATGAAAATCCAACATTCATAGGTGGTTCACAAGAGCAACTAAGGCAAATGATAGTATTGCACATAAATCCTGCTCAACTATCAACCCACTCAGTCCCCACCCCTGAAAAAGCGCCCTTTCAGCACATATTCATAAAGGTTCTCTAATGGCTTCCAGAGGGACGAGGGGGCCTTCTCCTCAGACAGAGACATTTCACAGGCCCACAGGCGGAGCACAGAATAGCCAAGAGAAAAATATCAAGTCTGGAAGAGAGAGACAGAGAAAGAAGTGAAAAAAGGGAAGGAAAGAGGGAGACAGAGGGAAAAGGAGAGAAACAGAGAGCGACAGAGAATGTCTTCATCATGAGTGGAATAAGAATGATGCCCCACTGGGGTCTATTAGTGAGACTTTACATACAATGGCAGCCTCACCAACTTCCAAGTGTGGCAACAATGCAAAGGCCCCAGCTTTCTGTGGCAGGGACATTAAAGTGGTTGAGGGAAATTATCCACTTGTAAAAACATGTATAGATGCTAACAGATTGGGTTGGGCCAACCTTCTGCTGCCAGGTGTATCTAATAAATCGGCACTTGAATCCATCCATCCATCCATCAATCAGTCAATCCATCCATCCTGAACTCCTGCCAGCGATTTTTTTGCTCCATCCTTTTGAACACTGCATCTCATAACAGGTTAAAGCCTCTCTCAGGTGAAAAGAATAACCTTCATAACTATCACAAAACCTAGTTCAAAAACATTTTGTCATTTGGACCTTTTTCAAGGCCGTGCAGGTGTGGTTGACAGCATTTTGATTGACATCTGCCGAGCACGTCCGATGGCAACAGTGCATGCACACAGCTTTGTGCACTCCGAAACAGTATGTCTAAGTCGGAATCCAAAGAGTAAGCAAAAGCCCTGCCAGAAGCAAGTATTTATTCAACTGTTTGTAGAGTGGTAAGTAACATAGTGCTTTCCAATCAATATCATATTAGCTGTTAGCATACGCATGCAACATTAGCTCAGATGCCCCCATTTGTTCTCAAGACTATAAATGCAATGCTAAATGTGTTAGCTAGTGCTATTTTAATACAAAGCGCTCTACGTCCACTAGAGCAAATAGATCATCGACGCCCAGTACTAAACTCCTGCAGCCAAAAAAGACATGTGGTTGACAGTTAAAACTTATAGCAGTCAGTACGTGGCCTGTGGACGATGCTAACTTTGGGTAAAAACAGCCAAGCAGCTGCCATGTGACTCTTCTTACTATTAGATGCAGAATTAATTACTTGATAAATATCTGGGCATGGCTGCACGGTGGTGCAGTGGTTAGCACTGTCGTCTCACAGCTAGAGGGTTCCTGGTTTGAATCTCGTATGTACGGTTGTCTTTCTCTATTCAGCCCTGTGATTGGCTGGCGATCAGTCAAGAATGTACCCCGCCTCTCGCCCAGTGATAGCCACCCCGCGACCCTGAACAGGATAAGCGGTATAGATAATAAATGAATGGATATCTGGGCATAATCACAGCCAATTCAAACCTAATATCAGAAACATTACAGAAACATAAACATGTTACAAATTTTAAATGCTTACTCTACTATACTATACACATAAGACCCTAAAGTTAGAAGGCTATTTGAGTTTCCAGTGGCTCTGATCACTTGCAGTTTTGTTAATAGCATAGTGCAATACATTTTTATCCCATTACAATTCATACTGGTTCAGTATAGGGCAGCACACCTGTATCACACCTCTACATTGTTTGAAAACAAGCCTTCTGCATTTGATTCGCATTTGATAACAGACCTGTAAAAGTGTGTACACCTTACAAATTTACAACAAAACTTTGACTGACATTGAGGGCCCACAATTAGGCCTGGTTCAACTACAGACCCTGGACCAATTATTGTGAGCCTTTAGTTCAAGTGCATTTCCCATTTCTCAGAAGCAGCCCATTAACGGTTGCTCATGAACAGAATCCTCTACTCCACATGGTGCTCATTAAAATTGCATTGGGAAGGTGCCATTTTCACTTATTAGCTTAATTGTCAGGTCATGTAGATTGGACAGATGACAGTGAAGGTGTCTACGCCAAAGGACATGTTAGTCTCAGTCAGACACTGCTGCTAGACAGTATAAGCCATCAATTTCTGAGCGTGTTCGTACGTCACATATACGGGCCAAATTAAGCCACAGACAAATTAAACGAGCTTGCTCATAAATTAATAGGACAGGGATGGGGGCACGCTATATATCATCACCGTGTAAGTCATCAATCATTGTGAGGTTGGAACTCTTAACTTCCCATCTCCTGGATGACTGTGAGGGTTATTCTCTCATCTACTCCTTCGTTGTGCCTTCACACCCACATGAAAGTGGAGTGTCACGTTTTGAACTCACTGCTCAGGCAGCTTCAAAACCGCACAGTCTTACCAACCTCTGTCTTGCTTCATTTCTTGCAGAGCTTCTGAACACATTGGTCCATCCTAATAAGGTCATCAGAGGAAGTTATAACGATTCTTAAAGAGACAGGAACGAAATACTTTGATCCTAAAGGCCTGTAAATGGAGTAGTTTAATTGTTTCACACAAACATACTAAAATACAAAGCACATACGATATCCACACGCAAAAGACATTCAGGGTAATACCAACACCATCCATCCATCCATCCATCCATCCATCGTCTACACTGCTTATCCTGTCCAGGGCAGCTGTCATTGGGCGAGAGGCGGGGTACATCCTGGACTGTTTGCCAGAGACAGATAACCTTTTACGCACTCCCACCCTCAAACCTACAGCCAATTTAGAGTCACCAATTAACCTAACAAGCATGTCTTTGGACTGCGGGAGGAAGTCTGGGAGTACCAGACATGCACGGGGAGAACTACACACAGAAAGGCCCCCTACATTCAATCCAGGATTCGAACTAAGAACCTAGCAGTGAGGCGAGTGCTAACCACTACACTGATGCAAGAGATGTCGCCATGGTAAATTTGACAGAAGGGAATACTTAGAAAATTAATTAGCGTTTTTATTCCACAAGATAACTCCCTGACATTTGATTGACAAGTGACCAAAGGATGTTTTATAAAAGGAAGATGGATGTATATTTATACTTTTTTTTTGCTATGTTGCAGCAAGCCCATATTCTCCTCCGTCAAGGTCAGTTGTTTTTTTCCCTCATACTATATATCCATCAGCTCAGTCTATGTCAGTTTTCTGTTACTCTTTGCAAACATCCAACAACAGCTGTAAAGACTCTGAATTTACATCCTTTTCTCCGTGCTCTGAATGTAGCGTTTACAGCTATAGCAGTAGTTCCTGGAGTCACTGTACAACCCCTCACAGTAAGTCAGTCTGGAAGCATGTCACCCATTTTGCCCATTGGGCCTATAATTGCTCTGCTGTAGACGCCGTATATATCAGCCACGCACATGTGCTTATTCCTCACTTCTTATGCACTTTACTTCACAGTCAGAGCCAGCAGCAGCTTGTTAAAACACCACTTTTACCATGTCCCACAGTCCTGACTCTGTTTCATGACTGACATATTAGTGCTTCTTGCCCTATAGGCATTTTTGAAGGAGACACTTGACACAGGCTCTTCAAATTTCTTCAAAGTTCTGCAGCTCTATGTAAAGTGTTTCTCTCCTGTACAGAAGATATCCCTTTAAGAAATCCTTTGCTTCTTAAGATCAGTTTGAATATATCTGAACGCAAATGATTCTGTCTGCAAAGCCAGGAGTTATTCTCAGGCAAATGCCTCCAGAAGACTTGTGTCACAGCGCATCCTTCATGCCAGTGTCATATATTTTAAACTAACATACAGCAGGGAGAGTTTCTCTCAACTCATTAAGCCCTGACTTTTATTTTGAAAGGAATTTAAAATCCCCCCCGTGGATCCGCCGCAAAAAAAAAATCACATCAATAAATAGGTGTCAATCAATGCTGCATTTAAAATATTTTTCAACTGCAAATATGTCTTATTCATCACATTGATTCGCATAATCAGAATGATTGGCATCATTAGAAGCCTTGATGGATTATTCACAAGACTCTGGCACATGCCCACAAATGACCACATCAGGCGATCCTCCTGTGGCTGCAAAACAAAAGTCAATCATCAAAATTAGCTCTGAAGCCAGACACCGACACAATAGGAGCATTCAGTCAGGATGGTTTCCACACAAACGGGGCCTTCACTTAATGACACTCCTGGTATTCTCCAGTTTCATTTGGTTATCTGTGCCCGAATGAGTAAAGCCTTTAATGTTTCTCTGAAGTCCATCAAAGCCTTACCTGGCATGCTCTCAACCAACACACATTAATCTGTGTACTCGCTCGCTCTCTTCATCACACGCGCAAACATCCATCTGATTAAGAGTATAGAGAGGCCGTTTGAAGATGATCTATTTGTATTTGAGTCTCAGAGAGGATGACATTTGAAAGGGAAAACGATAAAGAGCAGTGAAAAGTTGACTCGGCCGTCCTGAAGACGGCGGGAGTGATTAAACACTCAAATATTAAACTGAGGTCATGCTCCGCTACAAGACGAAGAACCCATGAGGAGGAAGAAATGTTCTACATCTTGTACCTGATGAAAAGAAATGAGCAGAGTGAAATATACGAAATATTTCTGATAAAGCTGAATCATAGTTTAGACGACAGAGCGAGAGGCGACTTTGCTGCTTTGTTAGTAACAACAAAGGCATCACAGGTGTTAGACGCCATGCTCTCTTAAACCGGCACAATGACTCTCCAAAAATATGAAAGGGAGGAAGTAAGAGGCCTGTGCTCCATGCTTCTCAGGTGAACAGCTGGACTGTGGAATATTTGGCGGGCATAAAGTATGAGGCACAGCTGGCTTTTAAGAGGAAGAGCTCCCCTGGAGCCTCTGGGAGGTCACAGCCTGCTAGGCCGTGAAGCGCTGCTCGGCAGGAGCCGTGTGTAAAGGCAGAAGGCCTGTGCCACTGTGTGCAGATGTTCCCCCCCGCTCTGCTGGCTGCCACAAAACACACACAATGCAGGAACCTCGGTGCAGAGATGATTTAACACATAGAGCACCTTCACTTATACATAAACACACAAACGCCACACGTTTACTGCACACAAATTCCCCCTCCATATCCTGTCTGCACAGGCGCGTCACTTTCTTGTGTCCTCCATAGCAACAAGCACCACCTCAGTGCTCCTGAGTGCTGCTGCTGGAAACAATAAAGCAGGGTTTAAATGAGCTCTCCAAGGTCTGAAACACACAGCCAAATGTAGGAAGGTGCCCCTCAAATGCAGCAGCAAAGTGCTCCTCCTCACTTCATAACGGAGCTGCTTCTATTCATTACCCACAGGTAAAGCGGAGTTACAGGACAAAGGAAAAGCGGGGAAAAAAGCTCAAGGCTCCAACCTTCACCCCCCTCTGTGCCATATCTTATTATGTTTGTCTCGCACACATTTGAATAGCGTTCTGCAACAAACACAATCAATAGCACAAAAAACGTCCTTCCTTTAATTCCTGAGCTATATGCGTTTATCGACCCGAGCGCTCCGCCGGGATGCATCCATGAGGGACTAACAATGCTCCCTGTTAGCCGACGTTAGCCGATGTTTGCGGTATCATTACAAAGTAACTCGTTGGAGAATGTCAGTCACGGGCGTGTGTTATGGGGGGGGATTTATTTCAGGTGGAAGAGAAGCCACCATAGGCTCGGTCTCGTCATCAGACACCAGCATCAGCAGTCTCCTGACAGTGATGAAGAGAGAAAAAGACAGTGTGAGTGGCAGGCCCTAGTGAGGGACAGCACTCTGCTCCGCAACCTCCTCCTCCTCCTCCGCACCGTCTGTCCGCCCCGACAAACCCTCGCAAACCCAAGAGACGGATCCTGCTGCTGACACCAATGGACAAGCACATCTGGCGACCAGGGTCCACTGGGGGTCCACCGTGACAGCCCCAATCAGCCACTTGATATTCACTGTGCAGACTTCCCATTCGCTCAGTCTGATGCTGGAGACAGAAAGAAAGAGGGGGGGGCAACCTTTCAACAGGAAATCAAATATTAATCAGCCCAATCACAGGCGTATCTCCATAGCTGCAGCCTGACATTGATACGCAATCAATCAAAAAGCCTAAATATGGAGAGATTAGCATTAGATCAACAGTAAAGGATTGAAGTTTCAGAGTGACTGATGACAATGAGGTCATGAATATTAATACTTTTCTTCCTCTGCAGTTTAAAAAGTGTATGTTTTTCATTACATCTCAAGTCATCATGCGCCAGACGTAAATGTTTGAGCCGAGCATCAAAGCCTGTCGGTGCCTGTTTGCAGCGTTAAAACCTGTATGATATGACAGCAGTGCTGGTTTTATATGTATTGTTAGTTCTATTGCCCTCTCATTAATTATGTACCACAAACTGGCCAAAGGCTATATTGTTGTCTACAGTGAAAATTAAATATTGATAAAGCTCCAGCTTTCACCCCAGATTTCATTGTGTTAACAAATATGTTTTGTTTGCGAAACAATTTGAATTTAATAATTCATCAAATCGAGGAGAGGCCATTATCATTCAGTATGAGCCCTGTGCGGGCTCCAGATGTCAGGGATCATGTCCTCGCACCGACGATACATGCAAAGTCTGTGCCCTCTTTTATACATTATTGAAAGCAAATTCTGCAAGGTGGGCCTCGACATGGGCACAGGGACTGATACATAACATGTATGGAGGTGACCCGACGCTGTCTGTCAGGGAAGGATCGTGCCAGAACTACAAAGACGTATTTACACCCAGATTCTTTGTGATCAGGGAACACATCACTTTGCTGCAAGGTAAAATAAGCGCTTGTACCGAAGACGCTAAACATGGGTTAAACTAAGATAAGAGCATTTAAACTTAGCCTGACACAATGAACATACATTAATGAATGAAGTCATATCTTTTCAATGTGCACTTATATTTTTTCAGCATGAAGATTCAAACAAGAAAAACACTGGCTCTTTAAAAGGTTAAAAGCTCGAAGGCCCACAAATCCAAGGTCCAGAGAGATCATAGCGTCCCAGCGGGCTATAACATTAGTCACCGGTTCCTTCACGTTGGTCATAAATCTAGCACAGCAGCATCTTGACTCCGCCTGGGAACATGAATGCAATCCTTAAAACTAAACGTATTCATTATTTGTCATTGCGGGCTGAAAGGAGGGCGAAAGCGGCGGCAATTACATCCTTAAACGGGAACATCCAAACCCTATTGACCGCTCTGTCAGCCCCCGGTAACAAAGCTGGACTTGACATACCGTTAGCGGCGGTGCGGGGGCTGCAGAATGGAGGGGAAGTGGTGGCTGATAGGCGTGACGGAGAAGGGAAAGAGAGAGGGACAGGGGACGCCTGTTTGGGATTTACAGCGGCGGGAACGCTCACCTAGCAGCTGACCGTACTGCTTCACAGGTCAGCCGCTCTAACCGGACTCCATTAATACGCCGGTCCACCTTGTGGCACACTTAATGCTCCAGCGCACCCGCCGCCTTAGGGACGACTTCACTGGCACTTTACTCTAGAACAGAGCCAGAGAGGGAGGAGGCCGGGGGTCCAGGAACAAAAAACCCACTGAAAGTAGAAGAGGGGCACAGAAGAGAAGTCACACAGAAAAAGTTTGAAGGCTGGCTTTTTCTTACTGTAGACTTTTATATTTTTCTGTCTGGAAGTGTATGAGTCAACTTCTGCAGCTTTCAGGCAAAGAATTCTTTCTGTTTCAAAGGTCAAAGTTTGTTGCTTTGGAGTCGTCTCGAGTTCATCCTATACACCAGGTTCCACTTTTTTGGCACCCCAGCCTGAAGCACACTTTAGGGACGTGTTTGAAATGTTTGATATTGATGAGTTTTGTATCTATAACAAAAGAATCGGTCTTTAATAAGCTGTATTTTTGAGAATAAGCAACAAAAAACAGGTTACTGGTTCAGACTTAAGTCAGAAACTGTGATAAAAGAAGAAAAAGAAAAGTTTGAACCTGGGAAACTTTCATGCCGTCTACTAGATCTTGACAGGTCTTTCAAGCAGAGAACTCCTCCTGTTTCAAAGGTCAAAGTTTGTTGTTTTTTTTGCTTCAGAGCCGACTTGAGTCATCCGATACATCAGGTTCTACTTCTTTTGGCCACGCAGCCTGAAGCACACTTTAGGGACGGGCACGGACATCATGGTATAAATGTGTTTTATGGCGAGGCAGCTGCTGCGGGCAGGCTGTTTTTTATGCTTCCTGGCCGAGTACAACATGGCCACCTGCTTGGCGGTAAAGCCTCGCTGCTATGCTGGGCTTTATGGGCACGTTCGGCAACTAAACAAAGATATACAAGGACGTGTGTGGGGAGAGCTGCCGGCCGCATATGGTGTGCACTTAAGCAATTCATCGGTGCCATAAGCATCGGCGGGAGCTAACTCCCGGGCTCCTCGTGGCTCTCAGAGCACAATGAGACCTGAGGGATACTTCTTGGTTCACGGACCCACTGATGAATTACTTTCCTCTGCAAGTCCGCGTTTCCCTTAGGCGTGACTGTATGTGTCACTACTCTGACAACTCTGTTTGCCTAAGCTCCAGAAAGCCTGCTGATTATCCCCAGACCCTGTGTGGGGGCGCTGCGACTGGGTGGGGATTCACAGATGATCACCCGTAGGATTTAGCAAGGTGAGCGTATGTGAGTGGTGCTCAACCACCTGCTCTCCTGATAAACAAGTTCATGTACGAGGAGGAGAGAAAGTGATTATTAGAAGGATTTCAGAGTGTCATCCCTCCCTCGCTCCCGCTATCTCTCTTTCACGACTGCGAGCGGCAGAACAAAATTACTCCCCGCCAGTGAATAATAAGGAAGTTTATGAAACGTGACGAATGCGGCGGCGCTCTACATGAAATACCAATGAGGGAGGCGCCCCAGCGTAGCAAATGCTACATCCTAATATCAACAGTCACCTTGTGTTACTCCCTCCACTCCCCAGAAGGACACATCGTGGAGGGAGTATGAGCAATGATAATCCCAGCGTTGGGTTGTGGGGCATGTGAACGGACACGTGCAGGCAGCGAGCCACTACAGCAGGTCGACACCACAGTGGACGAGGGAGGGAGAAGTGTCGTCATACGGCGTCTCAGTGTTAGCAGCGTCACCTATGTGCTGACACGCTGGGTGCATATTTGGTCACAGCGGGGGTCAGAGGAGGCATGAACATGACTCAGACTCAGTTGTCACTCAGTGTATCAGCGAGTGAGTCAACGTCGACACCAGAGCTCATTGAGAAACTAGCTTACTGTGATGCACTCAGAGGGACATGAAACTGCAACTGAAACTACTTTATTGTAACAAGTGGCTAAAGTTTCTGGTTACAGTTTCTGATTACTTTGCTTTTTCTGTAGCAAACTGATGTGGGCTAAACAAAACTATTTGTTGTTATTATTTACTGTGGACTCAATGTGATCGTAATGATTCCAAATGTGTTTTTTAAAGACAAAACAAGTCATTCTAGTTGTCTATACGTCTGAATACTTTTATGCAGGATTTAACATTAGGCCACATTACAGCACTGACGAGCAATTACATTTTTTTTTGCCTGCATCTAGCTTGATGTTGCACCTGGAAGGTAGTTGCGTTTTTTTGTACTGGGCAAGGCAAGTTTATCAGAGCACCATTCATACATAAAGCAATTCAGAGAGCTTTACACAGTTAAAACGCGCCGATAAAACAATGCTTTAATTATGCTCGACGATTCCCTACAAAAGCTTGATGTAATGCTATGACATTAACTTGGCGTGAGTGTGCACTCGCACTGCCTGCGCAAAGTTATCAACAAAATAAAGACTAAAAACTCTAGCTAATGGGTTTATTTCACAGCGGACATTTTTACATCCAACAGGAGAAATAGCACAGGTGTTAATATTAACTTTAATAATGTTTCTGTTCTATTCAGGTGTCTGAGAAAGTTGACAGGCAGCCAGCATGCACACAACCAGGACCACGAAATTGAAGCAGCTAAATGGATTACAGCCATCATTAATGCTACTATAAACACCTGCGCTTTTCCTCCTGTTGGATGTAAAAAATGTCCGTTGTGAAAAAGACCTATGAATATAAGTTTAACAACTTTAACAACTCTTAACTAGCAAACAGCTAGCTCACATTCTCGTCATTTTACCGGACTTAACAACATCAGACACGCCGAAAATTCACTCCAAAGCCGCCGCTAACAGAGAGTAACATAAACATCATTGCAAAACTAACTTACATATTCATGGACGCCCACATGATAAAAAGAGTCTGTCGATCACTGATGTCCCTGTAGTAAGTGCAGTAATCAAGTCCGGGCATGTCTCCCTCACTGCCGTGTTTTGAGAGGATGCTGCATTCAGGTGTGCTCAGAAACTTGATTCATCAGACACGTGACCTTTTGTACAATGGCAAAAAATCCAATAGCGTGCATCCCTATAATTAAATACTGATTCTAGCACTGGGAAAACAATAAAGTAATAGATTAAAATATAAGATCAATTTGAAGTAAATAAATATCCATGACATTCAAAGAATTAAGTAAAATTAGATAAGAAGTTATGGGAATGCAGCAGTAAATAAAAGACCTGTTTTAAAAGAGCTAACTGACTGAGAAAGCATCAGGTACTCTAGTAGATTGTTCCACAGTTGAGGAGCGTAGTAATGTTCATACATTTTGTCAAAACATTCTGATTAATCCGACTGATTCCAGCCACATCGCCCAGAACAAAACAACTGTTTTCTTGTCATTGTAATTCATTTTCAAGTGTAGTTACTATATTTAATTCTGAAGCTACTGTGATTTCTTCATGAAAATCTGTTTAGACATCGTAAACAAGGAAGGAAATTGGTTGTAAAGCCTTGAAACCCGGTTAACATTAAAAAGGAAACTCACCCAAGGTAAACTTAAATGCAGGTTATAACCCCAATTTATTCACACAAAAACAAAAAATGTTATCATGGAAATAATAAAGTCCACTTAAACGTTGCCGTCTATTCCATGGGAAAACTTTCTTATTAAACCACAAAGTCGAAATGTTCCAAAGCTCAGAAATGTAACAATCCTGGCAAAAGATCAAAGGCAATGCATAGAAAAACCATAAAGGTTCCAAAAGAATCGCACTCACCGGTCCTGGAGTTGGAGAGTCCTTGAGAGTCCTCCTGAATTGAGCCTAAACACTGAAGTCCTTTCTTTTTCGCTGCATGTGGAAGATGAAACACCATAAAAAGGAGCTAATGGCTTTCCTTGTTTCAGACAGTCCTTTTCCCCAGAGCTCCTGCAACAACCTCTTCACAAACATTTCTCCCAATCACTCCTATCCTGCGCACCTGTGTCCACCTGGCTGACAGAAATCACCTGACCAGGGCTAACCAGGGACAGAGGCAAGAAGGATTTGTTTATGATCAAAACATCTTTATTCAAAAACAATTAATCTTCTCTTCTCGTTAACCTTGTGTCAATGTCACACATAAATATACTCTTATGCATCCTTTAGGTACAACTCTGTAAAATTGCTGATTTCTTGAACTAATTAGAAATCAGTATTGTTCTACATTTATATTTGGTGAGTAATAGCCTCCATCTTTCCTGCCTTTTTATCACCGTTGCTTGGCATGTGTCCATCTCCAGTTGGCAGGCGGATTATTGTGACTCTGAGGCAGGAGCGTGCATCATGTCACCAGCATGCCTGTGACTGCGTCCTTGTGGTGCAGGGCAGATCCAAACCAGAGTCCTGCACAGGTCCACTTTGTCCGACCTGTTATTACAAAAGCTCACTACAGATACGGACCTGTTACCCGCAGTTATCTCCTCGTCGAATCCCAATCTGCCACTCTGTCTTAACAGAAGTCCTGCAATTCAACCCCTGATTTAACACACAGGCTACACAGAACACACTCACTTAAAGGTGCTTTATTTCTACTTGGGCAATCAGAACAGACATGAGTTCAAATCATATTTCTCCTTAGCTGTCTGTGTCACAACATTGCTATGTTGTTTGTGACTTCAAATTATTAAGCTGGATTTGAATTTAGGGGTCAAATGGAGGAGGATTAGGGCCACGTGTTACTTTTTTCTGAGTTCTGAGATTTAAAGACTTTTAAAATGCTCTGCTTGAAATAATAAATTGTGCCTGATGTGTTTTTTTCTGAAAAATATGTTTAATTACCTTGTAAAAATCCTCCCAAGGCATCTCTGCCTTCTCCCTCATTAAAAATTCACAAATCTGCATAGGCCCCGCCCACTATGCAAAATTCCAACAAGCCCCTGCGTCGGGGAAAACAAAACACGTCTCTGCCATTGTTTGGTAGCTTGAAATGTAGTAATTAGTAGTAGTAACATTAACGTTAGTCAGTAGTGAGTTTGCAAAAATTACAATGGCGGTTACAGCTGGCTCGCGCATCACCAAAGTGGTTGCCATTGGTTGCACATAATGATATGCATAGCATCACCCTGTCCGTTAACGGGATTGGCTCCTTAGGTTTGTGACGTCTCAAACCTGCCAATCTGAAAACGTGTTGTTCAGCCTGTCCTTGGTACACTGCAGTTTAAAAGCAGACAGGCCCAGCCATGGAGATGACTGCTGATGTTGTCCCTGATATGTCTTGTAGCACATGAGAAACTCCACATGGAGATGTTTACAAGGTTAAACACTTGATTTTCACTGGAGGGGGGCTTTAAGGCAGATTTTTGATTCAATCTGAGGATTCAGACTTTTTTTCAGCCTATAAAAGGTCAGACATCTGAGAATTAAGTCAGAAACCAAACTAAAAACATTCACATGTTTTCCTCCTCCATGTTATACTAGTTTATACAGATGTTAAAAGTAGATGCAACCATCTTTACTTCTGAGTGTGAAAATAACACAAAATGTTTTGTTGTCAGCTGCAGCCTACCAGCAATTAGTTCATATTTACCTTGTCTGTAACCATGAATATATAAATATATATTTTTTACCTGTTTTGTAACTTTGTTTTTTGCAGGTTACCCCTCAGGTGCACAACCCGGTGCAGGACTCCAAAACAAAGCAGGAGCCTCATCAATCAAACATTGCTTGAAGTCAAACGCCTCACAGGGCAACTGAAATGATTGAATTATAGAAAAATACAAAAGAAAAATGTCTACTTATTATTATTTCCTGAAACTTCACAACAGTTACTTTCAGCTCCTATTTGTCAGCTTGTTCCGCTCGCTCAACACTGACAGGACAGTTTAGTGTTGTACATCCTGCTGTAGGTTTGTCTGCAGGTTACAGCAGCCTCTCTCGCTCTCTCTCTCTCCTCTCACTCCTCCACAGCTGAGCGACAACAGTCTCTCCTGAGTGAAATCATGCGTTTCCCTGCCGCCTTTATCTCTGATGGCCGTTGCTCCGGCTCGCAGGTCATTATTATTTGTTGCCGGGCGCGACACACATGAAAAGTCCACTTTGCTTGCTCGCACACTTTAAACCTTTCAGTGCAGAATGACTTGTTATGTTTCAACTAGAGCATTATTAATCATCTTGGGTTATGCAGAGCTGGGTAAAAAACTGTTAGGAGGCCTGAATGGAATGCCCTCCATTTTTTATGACTGTTTATGTGTGTGTGCGTGTATGCGTGTGTGTGTGTGTGTGGGTGTGTGCATTTGCGTGCATGCATGTAAGTTTGTATTCGCGGGGTCAACCCTTTTATCCTCGTCTTTCAGGAGAGAGAGCGTGAGTGTTTGTGTGTTTCTGCATTCTCCGCAGGGACTATTTCAGTCGAGGGCAAAGAACACAGAGAAACTTTGAAAGAGCTTTTATGTACTTTTGAGTGAAATGATCCTAAGAAAGGCTTTTTATGAAAAAATAAAAAAAAAACTTTTTATTCAGGCTTCCACATCCAGAAGGGCACTTACCCAATTACCAAGCTCCCTTCCTCCCTTTCTACATCCATCAATCTCTCCTCTATTCTTAGGCCTGCATCTGTGTTGTGTGTGGAGGCATCGCCATGGGCTAAGAGCATGAGCTTAGTAGTGGAGCAATGTAGGGCATGTCAGTGAGTATGCAGTGAGTCAGCCATTTGTAACCACTTTTCAGCCATATTGTAAGACCACAAAAGATCATGCGACCAGAAAGGAAAGGCGACATATTTGATTACTAATCTCTGTAAAGTTTTCTATTTTTAAAGTTTATTTGCCTCGTACGTTTTTTTTTCTGGATGATTAATTTGTGACTTTTAAAACGGTTCAAAAAGACCAAAATAAGGCCCTTTGATATCTACATTTGCGGAGGTAAAATAGGGCACGTACAGATAAGGCTGATACTGTATGACAAGCTATCTGAATGAGAGGTAAACTCATTCTGTCGCCCTCACTTTGGCATCGCAGCTCGCTTTTAACCGCAGCCTTGTCACTCAGGAGCCTGAAAGGCAAGACCTCACACAGGTTTGACAGATAAAAGTCTCCTCACTTCATTGCTGTTTGACATTTTACCTCCCAGAAAAGTTTCAGCCTCTCTTCTCCTTCCTTCCTTTCTTTCTCTCCTTCCATTTCACACACACACACCTCATATATACTCCCCTCAATGTGAGTCCATCTCCTCTCCTCCTGTCCATCTGCCAGCCAAAATGGAGCCGCAGACAAAGGGAGACACGGGCTAACTCAGTGATCTGAATCAAATGGCAAGAGGAGGAGGAGGGTAGCAGAGGAAAAGAGGAGTGATGGGTGCCAGGGAAGGAGCACGGGAGACGTGGGAGACAGGGTGGTGGTGTTGTGGGGGGGGGTTTGAGGGTGAAGGGAGGCATGAGGGGCTAGATGTGAATTTTTTCTGACAGGTTGAAGTCTCCTCTGAGCTGACCCTCTCCCTGCTGGGAGCCGCGTCTCCTAGAAGTGTGTGGGGTGAGGCAGGACGGAGAAAAGGAGGTATAAGAAGGAGCAATGAACTGTGATCATGGAAATGCCACGCCGAATGCAGCAGCAGCAGTGATCAATAGAAAGCTCGCAGGATATTTATCTGACCGATAGAAAAGAGCACAAACTCTTGCAGGAATCTGTCAGTATTAAATTTCACAAGTTAGGTTAATAGCACCATCGCTCAGTGTCAAGCAGTATTATTGGACATAGTGTGAGCAGCCAACACTTGAAGTATTGTGACACAGAAGACACATCTGCTGTCTGGGTCATTTTAAAACTTCATGTACTGAAAGGAGCATATTGATCTGTAAGAAGTAACGCTCGGGCAGGGAAGGCTGGACAAACACGGTGACAAGTGACTTCCAGTAGCTGGAGGGCAGAGAGAGAAAAAACAAGATAAAGAGGGCAGATCATTGCTTTGAATGTCTGGGGAGGATGTCTGAGTAAGTACGTGTAAAAGAGAGGAGTGAAGAATGTCAAAGTCAGAGCGATGAGGAAGGCAAAGATGCTGGTTCATTCTCGTACTGAAGCGATAATTAGTCCACCAACACAAAATAATAAGGTCCTCTTATTTCCTTTTTCTCAAATCTTAAGATTCATACAGTTTAATATCTTCGGTAATTTAATAACTTTGATTTTGAGCTGTTGGCAAAACAAGCAATTTAAAAACACCAACTCGGCCTCTGAGAAATGTTTTACAGGTTGGTTGGGGGAATAAATCATAATAGGTGACGTTAATGAAAAGAAATGTTCGTTGTAGTATTTATTTACTTGAGAGATCTGTGGAGCATAAGTGTCTTCAGACAAGCTAGCAGCTCTGCAAGGCAGGAGATATGCTCACTTCTCGCTGCTTGGAGCGTCGGTTGATGCAGTATGCACGTGAACGGTAGGGGCAGTGTAGAGGCAGAGGGATGTGACAGGGTCCGTTACGTCCGTGCACAGAGGAAAATGTTGGAGAAACGGAGCGGGGATGGTGTCGACGGTGTGTTCTGTCCACCCACACGAAAGCTGTCACTGTTTCTACCATGATCTCAGGAACAACATAATAGTGACCCCCTCTGCTAAGCTAAACACAGTGACGATGCTCGTGGGCTACAGTTTGGCAGGTTATATTTACCACGTTTAGCCTTTAAATTTAGTGCTTATTATTATGACTAAGCTAAGCCTTTGCATTTGCAGTATATTATATTTTTTAGGACTGGGTGTCTGTGGCAACATTTCGCGGAAAAATCACAAGTGGCCCCTAATTAGTGACGAGTTTACCATCACCCAGCAGTGGTTGGTCTGCCAGAGAGGGTGGGCGGAGCTAAGTGGCTGCACTTCCTGTTTCTGTAAGCATTGAGAGGAAACTGTAAGCTACTATGGCTGAACAAACAAAGACAAGATTGATGACTACAGATAAAGTGAAAAGTGAAAATGCAAAGAAAAAGAAACAAATTCACAGCTCAGATGAAGGCAAACAGTTTAATAAGGAAAGCGAGGAAACTCAACAGTTAGAACCATGCAGGGAGCCAGCCGTAGACGCCTGGTAAAATCGGGACGTGTGCTGCCATAATTACCGATCATCGCCGGTGGGTGGCGCTCAAGAGCATAAAACTGAAATATTCTAGATTGGAACTTTAAGACCTGCGTGAGTTTCAAGTAAGATTGTAGTATAATTATAATATTAGTGTGAAGGAAAGATACACCACATTTTTCCTGCTAATTTTTGCTTCTGTAAAACGTTTGGCCGCTAGGAAAAACATTTGCAGCAGGGACACTATATAGTTATTTGTCTACACAGTATATATTGCGTTTGTGATATGGACAAATGAATGTATTTAAACAAGCGGCTTATGATGCAGGCGTCTTATTTTAAAAACCGTTGTGGGTGGTCAGATTACGTGACAAGCCTGGACTCTAAAAACACTGCGATATTTATGGCAAATACACCTGCAGCACATTAGACAAGAAGATTCTTTCAAAGCCGTATTTGTCAAGACGCACAAACATGTAATTTATCAAACTGTTGTGCTTAAGTGCAAAGTGCTGCTGGGATACAACTCCTCCTCAGACAGAAATAGCTCAGGTAAGGAGGGAATATCTACTGTCTGCTTTGTCTCATCACCATAATGTTTACGTGCTCTCAAGTAGGTGAAAATGCAAAATGAAAGATAATTATGTCGTACCCCCGCTGATGACTGCTCTGTCACCAGGCGCATTAGAAACACCACTGTGTGTAGTGTGAAGAAAAGAGGGAGGGAAGGGAAACAGGAAGTTGTGTGGGCCTGGATCATCTCTCAGACTCTGACAGGACTACTTACCTGGAGGTTGTAAAAATAAATAAGTAATACCTGCCACGTACACACGACTGTACCTGTAAGCTCATTAGACACTGTATCTCATCCCTCGTTCCTGCACCCCAACCAAGACGGATCTCTCACCCTCGGTACAAAGCGCAATTAAACCCGAGCAGACAAATATAGCGCGGGCGGTGTAATCTTTCTGAATCACCTGGAAAGTCAAGAAGATAAAATTGCTGCTCTTCTTTCTTCCTCGCCGCGATGCCGGTGTCTCGTAAGGAACTAGGTTGGCCTCTTCAGCATGTTTACTTGCAGCCAAGTACAAATTAACCTCCCTAGATCAACAATAAACCTAATTAGAGTTGTGTTCTGCAGCACACATCTCTAAACACAGATCACAGCTTGTTGAGAGATGAATCTCCATCTGTCTGGCTGCACACAGGGAGGAGGAGAGACGCAGAGAAGATCAGTCCCAAGATTCGCAGAATGGAGCTTTGTGTGTGTGTCTGTGTGTGTGTTTTAGAGAGTGAGAGAGGCCCTTGTGGCCACGGGGTTACTTCCTTGTGTCAGCCTTTATTTTATGATGTCATGCTGCAGCAGGGAAGTGGGACATGGCACATGCAGGGAGAGCACGCTATTGGATTTGAGCATGTTTAAGGGGGTGCAAGGGGGGGGGGGGTGTAACGCTAAGGGGCTTGGACAGGAACAGCTCTGCCCTGCCATTTGAACCTCACTCCTGGGACTCACACAGCCAGACAGGGAGGCACACTAGGCTTGGAAACAGGAGAGTGAATTCATCTCAAAAATGCATGTGCACACACAGACAGAGTTTAATTTTCTAACAATACAACATGGCCTCAGATTTATTAGTTAAAGATCTGATTGTGTAAAACACAATTAGGCACAACACTTGTTTTTTTTTTTGACCGTCTACAAGAAGAAAAATCCAGAGAAAATGTTCCCTGCTTATCGTATTAAATCCTTCAGTATCAAATAATAAACTAATGATTGAATTTCAACAGTGTCTTTACTTGTAGCCTAACTTTGGCAGAGAAAATCTGATGTTAAAGGAGAACTTCAGTATTTTTTAAACCTGGGTCCTGTTTTTACAAATTTGTGTGTCGAAATGACTTATAGGAACAAAAAGTTTAGGAATCGGTCCAGCAGCCTCCGCCGTAGCCGCCACACGGCCCCAATGGCTGCAGCAGAATCATCTAGGGCAATAGCGCCCGATCAAAGTACGTCCACTAAAAGTGCTTGTTTTTGCCACCGACAGGCTCAAATTGTTACTCCAGGTGTACGAAAACATTACGGAAATGATCCCGACAAAGTTCGTCCTTTTTTTAAAGAGTACGATCCTTTTTGTGTAACCACAAACAGAAGTCTCGCTCAAGGAGAAGTCTCGCTCTGAAATCACCTGGGTGGTGAGATGTTACCTGAATCTGAGAGAGTTGGAGAGAGGATTTGTTTACGTAGAGGACTGCCAGCAAGAGGTCTTCACTGGTCCAAAATTCTGTGCCTGAACCCTAGACCTGTAATTGTGCGACCCGGAACACACAGGTCGCACAATTTGTCCTACCTGTGTAACGCAGCCTTCTCCCCTGTGCCTGGATGTGCATATAATCCATCCTCCGCCAAGAAAGCTCATAACACACATCCAGGTTTTCTGTTATCCATGTCGTGTTGATAAAAACAGCAATGCTAATCCACTAGATATCCATTATATATATATCCATTCGGGTATTACTCATAATGTTGAACAGATCCAGAACTGAGGATTATAGAACGAGTCCCGACCCGGACCCATCTGGGTCCCGGGTCTTCAGGTCCCTGTAGTCCCATGAAGACGTCTACTGTCAGCAGGAATATATTTCAAAAGCCATGGCTGAATATTTACCTGACTTCAATGATGAAGGCATTTGAATTTGATGGCCGTCCCTATTTATTTGAGCCAGAGCATACGGATGATGAGTGAGGAGAGAGAGAGGGGGGGCAACAGGCAGAGGAGGGTGAACCAGCTGCTGCCAGGACACGGAGCTCGGGAAACTGGTGAGCGAGACTTCTGTTGGTTACACAAAAAGGATCTTACTCTTAAAAAAAGGACGATCTTTGTAGGGATAATTTCGGTAATGTTGTCTGACACCTGGAGTAACAATCTGAGCCTGTCAGTGGCAAAAATAAGCACTTTAAGTTAACGTACTTCAATTGGGCGCAGTTGCCCCACATGGCGGCTGCGGCGGAGGCCATCTACCCGGCCGATTCCAAAAGTTTTTGTTCCTATGAGTCATTTCGACACACACATTTGTAAAGGCCCAGGTTTAAAAATACCGAGCTTCTCCTTTAAAGGGCAGATTTTTAGGTTTAAAAAAGAGCAACTTTTCGGGATATGTGTTTTCTGCAGTAATTTCCCTAAGCTCCCATTGGACATGACAGCATTATCACTTTGCCTTTGACACTGTGCAAGATAAAGCAGTGGGGACACAGAGGTCCAAATCTGTTGCTTTTATAGGTGGGAGCTGTCCCATTCATCATGCACTAACACCGAGAGCTCTCTGTAATCCCTGTCCATAAGTCAACGTGGGGCAGGTGTCTTCTGCCCCGCCGCAGAGCACACTGAGACCTGAGTATTTGGAGGAAAAGACAAAACAATGCGAGACAAAAAGAATCTTTCAGAAATCAGTTTATATAACAAAGTGGTTATTATTTAGTATCATACTCCATTACATAGTTTATGGAAGGACAGTGTGCATAACCATCTTGTTTTTTTCATGTTCTTAAGGATACAAATAAACTTAAAATGTTACAAATATAAATGTTTTTTAAGACAATAAAACATACTCAATGACAACACGGAGGGTAGGCAGGGATATGGCAGCTTACACATCACGGTCGGACAGGGTTTGTCAACAGTTATGAGCGTTTGCTTGTTGATTCAGCCGCAATCGGGACTTCCACAAATCAATAGTAAGCACTGACAAAGTCGGAGAGAACTGGATATGTGGCAGCTGGAACTATTTACCAGAAGAAATACTTTGCAAATAGTTCACTCTGTTAGCGGCAAAGTCGTGTTCAAACATCTCCAACAACTCTTCCTCCTGCCTGAGCAGAATATCTGGTGAGGTAAAGTGCACAGTCAGTAAGTGTAAGTTTCACTGCAAACTTCTTTTTGCCACCAATCACCACCAGAATGGCACCTGTTATGGGTTTTGACACATCGTTCATACCCCTGCCTCCTCATCCTGACAATTACCATGAGCACAAGTCATATCATGGGTTCAGGTTCGTTAGATACAAGCTAAAAGACGAATGGATGATCGGCCTGAACACACTCGGGCCTGTTTTCACGCTAAAATGATGGAACATCTCAGGCTCTTTGACCCGAGCCTCTACTGCTATGTTCTATAAAAACACTTCATTTTGATTATCCTAAAGATGGAATGGGAGGGAAATACGACAATCACTGACAGGGATGATGAGGAATGTTGTCATTGTAGAAGTTTCTCTTGAGTTTAAATATAGCTGCGCTGGAGCTGCTTTTATTGTGAAAAGTTGCTTCAATTTCAAGTTTTCAGCCACTGCTTTCCGGACATTTGTTCTGTTGTATTGAAACACACATGAAGTTAAAGGATGAAGTATTCTGATTTGATTTTTTGCACCATTTAAGAAATACCGTAAAAATCAGGACTATATAATCAAATTTGGTGCATAAGACGCATTTTTAATACTTTTTTTTTCAGCTAAAAAGTGGGCTTCTTCCTTTATACCAGTATAAAATGCAGAGAGAGGTATTTTATGATGTTACGCTATTTTACCCAGATGAAGGCGCTATCCGGTTGTTAAGTGGTGATGTCACATCAGGTCCAAGGCGCTACAACATCTCCTATTTACAATATGGAGCAATGCTGTTTTCCTCGCTGTTTTAAGCGAGGAAAACTAACGTGATTGTTGCTAACGCTTCGTCGCGGGCACACACCGTCATGGCCGCCATTGCAGCCGCCACCACCATAAGCAGCGTTACCGTAGGCTGCAAGCTACCGCTAGCTACAGCACCGGTAGCTAGCAGGATTGCAAACTCGACATGGCAAAAAAACAAATGGTAGGCTGTAATTTGTGAATGCGTTTTAAATGAAAATAAATTACAAAAGTGTTGAAATAACTTGTATTTAGTTTTAGCTTTTATTACTAAATAGCTATAGAAAACGGCTGCCAGCTACTGCTAGCTACTGGCAGCCTACGTTAACGTTGTATGTTGTGATGGTGGCGGCGGCATTGGCGATCATAACAGCACATGTCCGTGACCAAGCTCATATTCCTCTCTCTGCATTTTTCACTGGTATATTAGACACACCACTGATATATAGGATGCAGCCCACTTTTTAGATGAAAAAAGTTTTTTAAAAATGCGTCTTATACACCGAATTTTACAGTAAATATTCATAATGATCACTGTTGCAGGAATGATGCATGATGGGAACTTCTACAATGGCTAACACCGTAGCACTTAGCTCATTACGTTCTACAATGGCATCATGACAGATGTTTTTTTCTTCTTCCCCAAATAAATTACATCTTAAAAAGTGTTTTTTATAAGAAATACCACATGACTATCATTTTAAAATCACATCAAAACCTCCTACTTTCAATGACAGCTCTTAACTGGATCAAACGTATATTAAACGATGGCTAAAATACACTTTAAAATGTCTGTACAATCTTTCTCATACATGGACAATAAGAGAACCTGTACTCCCTTTGATATATCATAAACAAAATTTAAAAACAACTTTTAATATTCCATCATTGTATGAGAGCTTTTTCCCACGAAACAAAAGTTGGCACATGTGGGAAAAAAAATCTTAGTTGATTAAATTGTGGGCAAAAAGTTTCAGTCAAATTATAAAGAAGAGAAAGAATGAGAAGACTTTGTCAAGCACAAACCACTGGTTGTTATGGCGTGTACAGTTTTTCAATCAGAAGGTGAAAAATACCAAATGTCACAGCAGACACAGGTGTGAGTAAAGGAAAAAAAAAACAGGTCTTATCCTACTCTTAAACTGCACGTGTGGTGGTGTACAGAACAAAGGGCAGGTTGTGATTAGAGAGGGGAAATCACTGCCTTTGATGGCACACCTCTATCCGCTGTATACAACACATCTTTAAAAGTCCAATCTCTGCAGAATCCCTTGTGCGGAAACCTCATTCTCCATCTCCGTGCGACTGCTCCGACCTTATATTCAGAGGAGAATTATTGTCTTCGTAAATATGCAGACTTCTCTGAGCATTGTGGATGCACCTTGAGCCGAGATGATGTGTAAAATTGCATTTTTAGAAGCATGCAGGCTGGGAGAGGAGGCATCATGAAACAGACACATCACAAGCTGCACTGGCAGATTGTTTAAATGAAAAATCTCCATCTTTTTTCCGCCCAGGAGTCAAGCACACTGAATCCTATTTTGCCTGGATTCCTGTTCCGATTACTGAGCTGGCACACACACACACACACACACACACACACACACACACTCCCCAAAACACACGCAAACTGAAAAAGCCTAAAGCAGAGTTATGGTATTACTAAAGTTACTCGTGTTTTGGTAAAAGGGTCACTTATGCCTTTAGTGCCGGGGAATTGGAGGGCGTTCGGAGACTCGCTTGCTAAGACAAGCATCATCTTGTCTTCTGTGCCCCTGTTAGTCGATTATTCTGCTCGTGCCCACTCTCCATGTGGATTCGGTGGTTGTTTTTAGTAGCATCTGCTTACAGTTTAGGGCAGTGGGGGGACAGGGCTGCCCCAGGCATGAATATATGAATAAATAGTTCACGTGAAGAGAATGTGTGACAGTTGCAGAGAAACAAAGCTCACAGCAAAGTTTGGAAAGAGAACTGGGAGCGTCGTGTGTTTGCTTTGCTGCTGAAAAGCTTCATCAGGTTGGAGATTACTGGAATCAGATGTTAAGCATTAAGTTAGGACCGCGCAGATCCAACCAGGAAGCAGGGTCTTTGATAGCGTGTTGCAGTCTGTAGTCAGGAAGCCCTTTGGTGTTAGAGCCACGGATTCCCTCGGTACGTTTGGAGTGTTTCTTTCCCCCAAAGGCTTTTTTTTGGGGGAATAAAATATGTCCCGTTGCTCCAATTAGCCATAAAAAAATCAATCAATTTATCCACTGAAATCATGGCTGTAAATTTATAAGCTGCTAAACCCTGTTCATATAGATTAAAAAGGGTTAAATATCTTATCTTATTGAGCTAAACGTGATCATCTTTATTATTAAATGAGGGAACAAGCTATTGAAACGCTGCTGTTAGGGTTCTTTGTAAGCCAAATATAATTTCTGGACGTATTTTATCTTATAAAAAAAAGATTGAAATAGATAAATATTAAAAACACTGTGATCCTTTAGTAAAATCAAGCTTCCCCCACTGAAAACCTGTGTGACCGCAGGAGAGGTCAAAAGGGTCACGTTAGCTCCTCCGGGCAGTTGTATGCATTTAGAAATGTGTCAGTCTCTCATGTTAACAGCAGAAGCGACCTTGGGACAGAGATCAGAGACCCGCAGGCTTTGGTTAGTTATTACACAACTAAAAATAAAAATGCATCTTGTCAAAAAAAAAAAAGAAAAAAGAAAAAAGAAAACGGAGATAACAGTTCGGAGGGCCGTGAGTCACACGCTCTGAAATATCAGCGCAGACAGGGGCCCTGGCTCTTGTGGCTTTGTGGGATATGTAATGAAATTAAATGATTCCTGCGGACATGAAAATGTACTGATGTTGGTTAAAGGAGGGATTGACAGAAAAAAACCTTAAAAGGAACCTGACGTTTAGAGTCCGTTGACTTGTCGAAGAGAACGTCAGCATGTTGTCGGCTTGCCAACATTTGTGTTCAATCCCCGTCTTCCATGTAGAGGGCAGCTGGCCCGCTGCATCTCTGTTGAATGTGCTGTGTGCGGTATGATGAGCATACATTATGCTGCAGTCCTTGGCAGAATGTCTATTCTCAACACATTGCATGTTACGTGTCATAACTGTACGTGAGCTGTAGCGTTTTCAACGGAAGGCTTGCAAGAAAATGGACTCCCAAGCGCTGACAAACTTTCTTTTCAAACAGCAGCAGCCTGAAAATTATTATTGTTTTATGAATCAAACCAGCGGGACAGGACAGGAACATTTAGAGTGATGAGAAAGAACTGAATAAATATGTAAGGCGACACACGAACAAGCATGGAAATTAAATCTGTATGTGTTATCTATTGTAGATTTTCCCGCTCTGCATTTTCTCTGTTCATACTTCTGTGTGTGTGTTTTATGTGTGTGTGCGCCACAGTGAGGGGTGGTCCGTCCCTCCTTCAGTTGTCGTCCAGGTCTCCACTTCGCCGGCCTCTTTGGCACTTATCTAGCGTCTTGTGGTAGGCGCGGGCGATCATCGAGCTTGGTGATTTGCGTTGTGGCGTGAACGAGACCTTTCCAGGACTGCGCGGCGGTTGTCTGTTCAGAAAGGAGAAGAATAGAAACAAGAGCGTGAGACTGAGAAAGAACAAGAAAGTGTTGTTACATTGATCCACACTGGCACGCAGCAGCTCAACTAAATGAAAGACTGTATAGAGAAACTAAGGGAGGCAGTGAAAGGAGACGGAGAGGAGAGAAGAAACAACATGAAGCAAATGCGGGCTGATTGAGAGCGGAGCAGCAGGGGAGGACGGAGAAACAGAAGAAACTGTTGGAGTTGAGGTGCTTGTGTCTGGTGTCATAGTAACTCTATTCAGCTCCTGATCCGGGCTTCCACTCAAGAGGCCCTCAACTGCTCTCACATCTCATACAGCATATGCACAGAAGGCGAAGTAAATGCACACATGCAGGCGCACGCACAGACAGGAGGCCCAGGAATAATAGGGCTTCATAAACAGAACATAAACAACACTGAGAAGCAGTGAACAAGGACTGAGAGTCATGTTTGTGTTCACATTTCAGCAAAAAATAAAATGTAAAGAAGGCTGCACAATAGTAAAACTACATATACACCGATCAGCCATAACATTAGGTCCCCCTATTGCTGCCTAAACAGCCCTGACACATCGAGGAATTTGGAGGCCAAGTCAACACCTTCAACTCGTTCCTCAAACCATTCCTGAACCAGCCTTTGCTCCCCATGCGCCTCAGTGAGCCTTGGCCGCCCTGACCCTGTCACTGGCTCATTGGTTTTCCTTTCTTGGACTACTTTTGGTAGGTCCTGACCACTGCAGACCGGACACACCCAACAATAGCTGCGGTTTTAGAGATGCTCTGAGCCAGTCGTCTAGCCATCACAATTTGGCCTTTGTCAAAGTCGCTCTCATCCTCACACTTGCCCATTTTCCCTGCTTCCAACACATTGACTTTGAGGACAAAAGGTTCACATGCTGCCTAACGTTTCCTACCCTCCGCCAGGGGCCATTGTAGCGAGATTATCAATGTGTTTTTTCCTCACCTGTCAGTGGTCATAATGTTATGGCTGATCGGTGTACAGTACATTGAGAACACAGACAAGCAATGGACAGGGACTGCAAGATTTGTTTGTCTTATATACTCTAACGGAAAGACGTGTTACCATCCATATACAGTACACATAAAACACAGAAAAGCAAGACATATTTGTTATATAGTATGTCAGAAGATTATTTAGGACATTAAATAGTCCCATCCTCTGATTTAAAAAGTCTAACTTAAACAAATAGACGGAATGAATACATGTAGACATAATAAAACTAGAAAACAAAGAATGAAAAGTCTTCCTCTTGTACATTTAGACCTCCAAAAAGCATCAGACATAGACTGAGAGACTTGTGTGTTATACAGAGTTCCAAAGAGATTCTTGGAGACATGAAATTTGAACAGAAATAAATCAAAACAAACTAAAATAAAAGTTTAAAGCCGTGTCTGTTACGCGGCTGACTGGCGGCACTGACTGTTCCCCTGCAGAGTTTGTGGTCAGAAAGCAGGGCCAGTATCACTTCAGGTTTCTCGGTTGGCAGTTCCATGAAAGAGTCGTACAAACACTGCCGCCCATGCTATCCAACCATGCCTGCCCAGAAATGCCCATGGCATCCAGCGGGCAGCCAGGTGGCAGGTGGGGCTGGACAGGACCAGGAAGCATAGCCATGGAGATGACTGCAGGCACACCCACGCAGGACTCCCCGGTGTTTCCAAGCGTGCCGCCACCCCTCTGCCCATTACTCAGTGCCAGCTGTAGGGTGCCAGGCGTCCCGGGCTGGGCGTTGTTTAATGGCACTCACTCCATCCATCATGTCAGGTAATGAGCTGAGAGTGACTGTGATGGCTGGGAACTTGTACACAAACAAGTACACACACATACACACACTTAGAGTCCCAGCATCGCAGTAGAGAACAGAAAGCACTCCTTCAGATTGGATACAAGCTTCATGCAGATGGTGCACAGGAGGAGAGAGGGAGAAGGAGGGAGGGAAGAAACAGGAAGTGCAAAAGGAGGACAGATCAAGAAAAAAACTAGATGAAAGGTATTCTTTGCTTCTTTCAGTTGAACAAACTCTCACATACAGTAGGTGATCGTTACAGCGTACATGTTTGGGCAGCGTGCCCCATCACTACTTAAGCACGCGCTCACTTTTTATGTGCACTGGTTGTACTTCAGTCTGTAAACAGGACTCTCCTTCCATTCAAATCAAACCATCCATAAAACACAAAAAGAAATAACGGGGCCGGAGTAGAAATAAAGTTATGTATCATACTTAATCTCTCCTTGCCAATCATTTGCAAGCCCAATTGCCGTAACCTCATTTCTGGGCAAACCGTCCCCTTTGACCCTCAGTCAATCAGGGGAGGGCATGAAAAACAGCTCTGGGAGAGTACAGATGCTTTGTCTCTAATGTGAGGTCATCTTGGGCTACATCTATTACTGTAAATGGGATGGGAAAAAGAGAGCGGAAAGGATCAAAGGGAAGAATATACAAGAAAAGGGCTTTAAATGAAGAGAGAGACGAAGGAGTGGAACAAGCAGATCCATAAAAATGAAAACTACTGAGGGTCTGAATGAGGGCAGCACTTATACTTATTTATCCAGTCAAGAATAACAGCCTATACATTTGAGTACCATTATACTACACAATACACAGAACACATCAAAGCAACCTTTGAAAACATTTTAAACATTTCTTTTGACATACTGTATAACAGCTTTGGTGGTTTGTATAAAGTTGTTTGATTGCAATAAACCATCATTTCTTTCTTTCGTTCGAATGACAAAAACAACAGATACGATAGAGCTATATTCATTCTCAGTCTAAGGCGGGGGCAAGACAAACACCCAGACTTCTAGCCTACTACCTCAACAATTTATATTCATTCTGCAGTTAACCTTGGTCTCAATTCAAAGTAGTTGTGCATTGATATGAGCAGTATAAAGAGAAAACTGTACAAACCAGTAGTGTGACCACTTTTTGGTGTGTCCGCTTCCAATTTGGAGCCATTGGTTGTCGCAATCTTGGTATTATGGAACCAGAATCGACTCATATTTGACCAAGAGGGTGGATAACCATGACGACGCGTATATTTTGATTGACAGGTCGTCTCCCTGTTCTTTTTTTCCCCCCTGAATGGGACCATAATTTACTAAATGAGCACCATTGTGTTAAAGAAGAATCAAAGCCCCATACACGCTATATAATCGAACCATAGGCCGTATAAAAAAGATGGACGACATGACAGCTCCCTAAAAGTGAAGCCAAAACCTCTCTATCGCCCCCTGCTGACTGGCTGCAGTATTTGCCATAAAGCCCGCCTCCTTCATGTTAACAGATGGGACATGAGTCAAACTATAAAATCAAAACATACGTCAAATAAATGTTTCTCAAACATGAGTTCTGTCATTATAGTTAGCTCTTATCATGCTGATTTATGTTCATGTGTTCATTTTTCAAGTTAATTTTTAATTAGTTATTTGATGCTGTTAAAAGGATGATTGACAGCTCTGTTGACTAATCCGGCTCCTGCAGCCAATCTGTTGTCTAGAGGAGGACCGGCGAGAGGAGACGTAACTAAAACAATCACTACAGTGTGTAGTGTCAGTAGTCAGTAAGTTTCCATATCTGTGAACGTTAACCTCACACCAACACAAAGAACCTGTTCTGCTGTTTAATACGCCGAGGTGCGGCATCCTTGCTGGGTTTTTTTGGTAAGTTAAGTGTGTGTTTTGGTTAGCGGAAGTGGCTACAGCAGCTCCAACCGCCGATCTCGACTGCGCAGCTCTGGCTCCAATGGCAGCTCCCGTCACGGGGGGTATTTTGGCTTCAATTTTGTACAATGAGAGCAGATGGATTCACGTCGTCCAGCTTTACATACAGTCATTGAATCGAACCTCTTTTGGCAACCAGTAGAGTCGCCCCCTGCTGGCGTAGAAGGTTTAATGCACGCACATTTTCAGCCCCGAAGGCGACGCCCTTTTCTTTCATACTTTCTATGGGAATAACAAACAAAAAGTGCTCCTTCGAGGGGAAATTGAGTCTCGCCCATCTGCCTGAATACATGGGAAAGCTTTCGTCAAAGATTTTTTTTCAAAAAAAAAAAAAAGGAGAGAGAAAAAAAAATACTTCCAGCAAACTGCGTCTCCCATCAGAGGATCCTTGAGCGGAGAGCTATTGGCTTCTCATAAAGACTTTTCTGTTCCTATCTTCAGGTGCATAAAAGCCAATCCTTTCCCACCCAACATCAATCTATCACAACAATTGAACAAACAGCAGCCATTTCTACTGGGAGAGAAACATTACTACTAGCCTCTACTGAATTGAATGCTTCAAGCACACACACACACACACACACAGACAAAAAAGGGATACAAAGTGAGACTGGAGGGGAGTGGGAGGGGAGATCCACACAAAAGACAAACTCTACGGGTTTTTGGAGCACTGATTGCAACTCTTTCCACTCGCATTGGTTTTGATGGCTTCTTTACCTGTTTCTCCCAGAGGCAACATCTTTCCGAGTTACAGTAGGCGAGACACAGAGAAGCACAAGCACAGGAGAAGAAATTGACAAAAGAAGAGCAGGTATTCCATGTTACAGCAGGGACATGTTGGCATATCCGAACTTAATTAAATGCTGGCTGGCAACGGTTCTCAAAATGTTACTAAATGCACCGAGGATTTCAATGACGGTGGGCAGATGGAGGGGGAAGTCACTGCCTCACACATGCTCTAATTCCATCTATTTCTCTCTCTCGCTCTCTCACACACATAGAGGGAAATACATTGTTGCTCAAGTGTTCAAGCGGGGCGCAGAGAAACGGCACAGCGCATCGCTTTGAGGAAATCACACACGCACACTTCCCCCTCTCTGTTTCGTACACACACAAGCATATCCTTGCGTGTATATCATGATGATCCCTGCCACAAGGGAGAGACTCTGAATAAGACAAGGGTAATGGGAGGAGGAGAGGACGCCAAGATTACTAAACAGGCAAAGCAGAGGCCTTAAGCCGGGCGCAGTCAACTCCAACCTTCTCCTGACTGTTTGGAGGGCCTCCAGTGAGATGTCGTTTCATGTTATGATAGACGATAGGGCCTCGGTGGAATCCCCCAAAAGAGATTAAATATCATAATGACTTTTGTGTTACTGTCATCTTTGGCTAATTACGTGGAATTACATCATGATAAGGCTTTATGATCCGCAAAAGAAGGAGAAGCTGCCAGTCATCTATCAAACGCTTTCAGCATGGGATACTTTGAGGAATTACCTCTCAGCGGCCAGTACAAACAGGAAGCCTTTCGTAGGGATTATGCGATGTTAGTTAAATATCCTCCGGGCGGAATCAGACTCCAAACACGGTCCTCACATTCATCAAGGCCACGGTAACAAGGTCAGGTTCACATAATCACCAATCATGTGTGTAAATGGCTGCAGAAGGCGAACAGGATGCATCATAAGGCAGAAGTGGAGCCGCAACTATTGTGGGAGAACTTTGCAAATGATGCATTCACTGTCCTTTGTGCTGAACAAGTGAGCGACGACCTGATTTCTCCGACGTGTCACCGCCTTTGTCTAATTCTCTCCCCCGTGTCGCTCTGCACTTCATATTTTGATGCGATAAAACATAATAAAGGTGATTAAATCTCTGCACTCGGCACATCAACATGTTGTGTTTGCTTCCCCGTCGAAGCGGCACTAGCAACAGCCGCAACCTTCTATCACCTCTTTTCATCTCCTCCACCTCCCTTCTCCCCCCGCTCCACCTCTGCCAGGCTCCGAGCTACAGAGTAATGGAACTCCCTACACAGAAACAAGATACGGCGTATAAATGGGATGCAGGGGGAGAGAAGCTATTTCTTCCCGCTGAAAGTTATGGGCCGGGTATCGCAAAACTACAGTCGTGGCAAACACAACCCCTCGTTCAGCGGTAAGAGTAATCACCCCAAACAAGGAGCAGGGGAGGGAGAAAAAGTGCAAGTGAAGAAAAGATGAGTTCAGTTCGGTAAAAGTGGGAAAAAAGGGTGATGGGGATGCTGGGTCAAAGAAGAAAGAGTGTCAGCGACCCTTTTCTATCTGTTGTTACAAGTCACTCATTGATTTATACAAAGCAGCTGAACGTACACAAACAAATGGTCGAAGATTACAGCATGAAACGCTTCTGTATTACATGTTTCTTTTTCCTTTTGGTTTTTATTCTTTACAGAAGTATATCTAGCGTTTTCAACAAAAAAAAAAAGAGCAGATTGATTTGAACCAGATTTCACGCTGTTTTTATGTCCCCATGCCTCCAAAAGTTGTTGTGTTCCCTGCTGCAAGAAGACACTGTTTACCACAGTTTTCAGTAAACAAAGGTCAGCTCGCTTTTGGAGGAAAAAAAACTTAAAAGAAAAAAAACATTTTGTGGCAAACTCTTCCCAAGTAAGTAAAAAAAACACACAAAATGAGCACACAACGTACAAAAACAAGAACTTGTACTTTGCGACGGCAGCTTGTTCTCGACTCAAAGTCTTCAAACACGACTGCGTTGTCGAGGCCTTTTAGAACAGTCACACGGCGCCCTTTAGAGCCCTGGTTCTCAACTGTTGGGTCGGGACCCGAGAGTGGGTCGCAGAGCTGTTTTCAGTGGGTCGCGGACAGTTGATGCTGCGCTTTTATTTTGGACACAGGTGTTCTTTGACATGCGTGCAGTTTAGTGACACTTCATGTATCCACTGATTGGGTAATCCCAGCTACAGTTACATTCTTGAAACTTGAGGAGCCCTGCAGTGGTCGCATTTATGTTTTATCATATGTCTGTAATGGGAATATGTTCCTCTTATGCACTGCCACCATTTTGGTTGATCATTATACTGTTGTGTTTTGTGATGCTGACATTCTGTGATGTTTTGTTCTGTCTCAGGTCCAAACTGCAGCATTTCTTCATAATTTCTAGCTCGCCATTTGTCATAAAGGAGGCGGTGGTGGGTCCTGAGGCAAGACCAGTTAATAACCACTGCTTTAGAGCCTATAGGAGACACATTTTCAACCTCAGTCCTATCATGTTATTATAGGGAGCTAATGCCATTATGGTACAAACAAAATGCAATTTCACTCTGTGCCTTTGGAGGACGCTATCCGCTTCTCCAACAGGCCCTGGAAAACCTCCGCCAGACTATGTGAAACACGTCACCTGGCGGAGGCCAGGGAGCTCGCTAAACTACACTTCTGCAATCTAGGACGCCCACCTCCAATGTAGTGTCTCGTTCACAATCGTCAGGTTTGAAATGTAGACTGCAGACCTGAAGAGTTTTTAGACGATCCACTTGTATATTCTTGCCTGCAGTGAAAACGGTAGTGTTTCACCTCAGCATCTCTCGCTGGGCCATTCCTCAACCACGAGCTGTTTGTACAACTTTCTCCACAGCTATGGCACCAATTTCAAATATTACTGCTTCTATCGATTACAGAGAACACCAGCTTTGACTGACAGTGGCTTTTTCCAGGGGCGACTTGCTCCTGTAATGAACTCCAATGTAAACCCCTCAGCGATAATCGATAACTCAGAGCAACAACTAGTTTATTTTCAAATCTAACTTTGCAGTATGAATTTTGAAATCATCATCCATCCATCCATTATCTTTATCCTGTTCAGGGGGCTGAAGTCTACCCCAGCTGTCATTGGTCGAGAGGCGGGGTACACCCTGGACTGGTCGCCAGCCAATCACAGGGCTGCCCGCTACGTTCGCACCGAAATTTCTGAACCTTCTAGCTGTAAGGCGACGGGCAGCTACCATGCAGACCTTGATACTCCTTGATAAAACTGAGTACAACAAAATGATGCGTAAGCGTGCACATACTTGCACTGCAATCTTTACTTCATGGCGCTTGTACACCGACGTTTTCAGCGTTTGTGCTGATGTGTGAAAGTTTAGGAACATTACTTGACTGCATCATCAGATTGTATGTTTTATCTAATTTACTATATTGACATATCCAGTTTGTCTCTTTCTGCCTCACCAACATTTTCATTTATTGGATTCCTATACGACCTAGAATGACTTTCATGAAGTCCCTCAGTAGTACACATGCTACTTTCAGTCAGAGTCGACTACATGGCTTACAGATACACTGAGCTAGCCTGAGCTCGTCTGTGAACACAAGGAGGTGTGTGTAATCCTCACAGTCAAAACATAACGTGGATTATAGAGGCAGCGTGCAACTCTTTCTCAGTTTTTTTTTAAAAAGATGCATCACCTCAATAAGGGGAGTGCGCAAATGCTACAGACCTGTGAGTGAGGAGGCTGTAATCTCAGCCTACCACAGCAGGCCGAGGCCATCAGAATGGCATGACAGAGGGAAATGCCAGAGACAGGTCTGGATAAACATGCTGAGGCAAGATCCTGAAACTCTCTGCTTCCACTCCCCTTTTGTACACAACGTCTTTCTCCCTGTCCCGCTTCTTCTCTTTTTCAATTTCCTTCTCCTGCCCTCTCCAATTTAGCTCCCCTCTTATTACCGACATTACCTCCTGTGTTTACCACAAAAAGCCGAGGCCACTTGTGATTTCCGAGCGCACGGGAAGCACAGGAGTTCAATCTAAACACTCACAACAAATTCTAACCCCCGAAATGGACACTAAATCTTATAGTATTCAGATTAGGCCTGCGTGTGTATGAGTTCTGGTTGCTGCTTGACAGTTTGTGTACAGAAAGTGGAGGCAGAGTGAGTTTAACTGACAGCCTGTTGAGATAAACGGTAACGAGGAGAGGTTCGGGGAGAGCAGGGTGGTCATAACACATGCAATCGCTTCTGACAGCGCGGGGATGTGGTTAATCTTTCCATGCCTCTATCACCACTCTATCTCAGTGGGTGCTGTGATGTGCATGCTCTGCAATGCTGGTGACTGACCCAGATAGAGAATACAGCCATTCTTCCCCCCCGAACAGCCTCTCACGACTCTTTATCCCTACATCCCATTTACCATCCAGACTCCCTTTGACAGAAACTGGGCTGTGCACTGTCACTCACAACAAAAACTGCATCAGGGCTGAATTTCCACTTTCTTCACCTAATTGCAAGTAGCGCCATCCCTGCTCGCTGTGCTCTTTTTGTGTGCATAAACGCAGCCTATTTCTCTGTGATGCCCCCACATGCACACAGCATATAATGTGAGCGCATTCACTTGCTGTGCCTCCGCAAACCCGACTGAAAGGAGCTCTGTCTGAGAGTTATGCTTGCTGGAAAATAGCAGGAAAATCACTGCACATGTACATATACAAATGCTTATTTTCAGAGGGAAGAAAGCACGAGTTTATCTGCTTAGCAGGTAAGCTTTGACAGGTGTCTACCAGGGACAAGCCGCAGGAGAGAAGGAAAGGCGTGTTTGCACACCTGTATGCACTCTAAGCTAAAATCCAGTGCTGCCTTCGAAGCATCGCTAGTGTTTGTTAAATGTTTGATTGAAAACAACGAGGCAGTCGGACCGCGGGTTCCTCATCGAGCCCCTCAGGTTTCCTGAAATCTCCTTAAAATATCTCTGCTGGTCTTCATTCCTCAGTCACGGAACAATGCCTCTTGGCATTCTGGGATGCAGCGGAGGCAAACACAGTCCAAATGAACAGTTATATGAAAACACTTTTGCAATCGATCAGAGCCCGAGGCAAAACTCCCATTCATGATTGTCCTCTCGGCAGTCAAGTTTCAGGAGGCAGGCGTCAGACTAAGTATAACCACGAAAGAAAACAAATATCCTCGAGAGGAAAATCCTGAAACTGCTAAGCAGTGCCCACCTGTTTGCCTGCTGTTTGAGTTTACTTTACTTTGGCACTATCTCCTTCGTTTGGCACAGGAAGAAAGCGAACAGTGTAGCTCAGAAATTTAGAGGAATGAGCATGTGCATTGAAGGAAACAGGAGCAATTGCACTACATTTAAAGATGAACTATAAGGCTTCAAACAACAATTATTCCCATCATTCTTTTTCTCCATTAAGGGATGAAGTGCTTGGTCGGACAGTAGTGAAGTTGCAGCCACAATATGCTAGCATTCAAGTCAACCAGTTGGCTTTACAATTGCTGCTTTCAATGATCTAATAGATTCATCGTCTTGTCAGCGCAGCTTTAATTAAGTCCTCTTTTTTTGTTGCTGGAGTGGACCTCCTGCATGTGGGGCCTCCTGGCAGTGTCAGAATATGTACACTACACCAACGTGTCTGATTTGAGGCTTCACTGGCAGCCTGAGACCGCGACCCCGAGGCATGCGGGAGCCGTGGAGAGCACAGATGGGGCCTGTAGCAGAGGGCCCAGAGTTTCACAGGCCCGAGCCAGGAGAGAGAGAGTAATCCATCAGGCCAGGGCACTCTGCCGCCGAGGGGGGCCAGTCAGTGACCCTATAAGACTGATTGGGGCTCTGTGGGAGGCCGGACCCCCTGACTACACGGACATCAGTGTCTGGCTTGCTCCACTGAGGTTTGGTCCGCACTGGACCGAGCCAAAGCGGTGACCTGGTTCTGTTCGGATTCTGCGCAGGGAGCGATCGAGATCACAGATAACATTCAGTAAAAAACGTTTTAAATGTTAAATTTAGCAACAACGCCTCCTATAGTAAAACAGGTCATCGTCCCATAAAGAATTCATAACCCCTGTCTGTATATTTAGCCTCATGTCAACCCTCAAACTGACATAACTGTATTACAATAATTACATGGTGGGGTAGTTTAATACAATGTAAGAGTGTAGATGTGATAGGAATCTAATTACTTTATCTAACGGTCTCCCGAGCCGACGAGGTCAGAGCCAGTGTCAGCCAGACGAGCGGCGGTACCTGCGGCAGCCAAGGCGAGCCGAGTGATTGACAGGTGAGCGCACAAACAGAGAGATAGTTAGACAAATGGAAGCTAAGATATAGTTTGAATGACAGATGGGAGCGTAAATGGATGGTTTGGCAGCATGATAAGGTAAATAGGCTGATGGATCACCAAACAAATGTGGGAGGAGGAAGGAAGAAAATAAAAGAGGAGAAAAGGAAAGAAAGGCCGCCTGCAGACAACAGAAGATAGGAAGCCAGATAGCCTGATAAACACAGATGGATTGTGTTGATACACGGGGAGGTGGGGCGAGATCGATAGATTGTTTTATTCTATTTGCTTGGCAAACTGGAGATTTGATGTGGCTTGTATCAAGGCGATCTGTTTCTGACGACGCCAGGCGTGACTGTTACAGATGGCGAGATAGCGACACATCTCAATCTTTGGCTAGCCTCGGTGCAGTCGATCTTCACTGCTAGAGCTAGCAGCACCTTCAGCTGCGGCGTGTTGGAGTGGAATCAGAAGTACACAGACTCAGATTGGGTGGAGGTCTGAATTAGTGAAGATGCCATGCAGCGTTAACCCCTGACGCTGCTTGGAGAGAATAGGGACCGGCTGTCTCAAAATGGAGAGAGGCGACGACTCGTTGCTTATATATTCTCAGATTTGAGAAAAACAAAATGGATGCCCTGACAACCTGACTCCTCATTACTGCCGCTTGCGTTTATCATGTCAAAATGGAAGACAAGGGTATGTGAAGTTTAGAGGCAAGGGCTCTCCTAGTTAGAAAGGTGGCTTCTCTGTGTGGCTGCTTGAGGGACATGGGGGTGCACTGCAACAGCCTTGATGAGTGTTGCAGGGCTTATAATAGACAGGAAAGGCCCAGAAAGCATGCCCTTTAGAGGTGCAGCATCTCTCACCGTCTGACAGCTTACAGGGCCTCGGCTCCACAATGACACCTTCACAGTGCGCTCGAGATGACACACAAACACACGCTCACAGGTGCATAATGCTCAGACACATATTCTCAGAAACACAAATAAGTTTGGCAGCACACACGCACACAATTACACACACACGCATAAAAAAACAAGCGTGCACGGGCTGGCAGCCGCGCACACACACGCTAATCCGTTTGTGGAAAAAATAGTTGACAAGCTGAATCTCGGCATCATGCTGACAGTATTAATACTTATAAAACAAGCCAGGCTATAAAAACATCCGGCATTCACTCCAAGAAGGGGCTTCTGGAAACAAACATCTGTTTGTGCCATGTTAAGGAAGCAGTACAACTCCCTGACTGTAAACAAAAATATAGTTAAAGCCCCATCTCTAGGAATAGTGTTGGATTTCTGTCAGAAACACAGAGTGGGCGAGGAGGATAAGTAAGTAGAGGCGGTTGTTTGACGAGGAGTTTGCAGTGTGTGTGTCAGTCCGAGTACACAAGGAAGCAATGTCCATCGCTCCGTTTAAATGTTGTTCCTTCCTATCACTTCAAATCTGGACGATTAAAACTATGAGATCATGAATCGATGAGTGTGTGAGTAAATCAGAAACATTATAAATTATTTCTTGCTATTTCATGAATATTCCTGTCAGTTAGCTGTGTTCATTTTGGCAGCTATTTTAGATTTAATGCTGCACATTTCAGTCATTTTTTACCCCTTAGAGTTTTGTCTAGTTTTAGTCGAAGACAACTCAAAACATTTTAGTCCAGTTTTACTCAATAAAATGTCACATTTCAGTAGGGCTGGGTTTTTAAAAAATTTAATAATAAATCCCGAGATCGGTCTTTAAAAATATGTGTAAAAAAGTGTCTGATCACTCACGTTTCTGAGCGCACCTGAACGCAGCACGACTCAGCGCATCTACCCGAAACACTGCAGTGAGGGAGACATGCCCGGACATGTTTACTGCACCTACTATGGAGACATCAGTGATCGCCGACGGACTCTTTATATCACGTGTGCGTCCATGAATATGTAAGTTAGTTTTGTTACTCTCTGTTAGCGTCGGCTTTGGACGCGAGTGTATTTTTTCGGCGTGTTGTTATACAGTATGCCTTTCCCCATAACTCTTAGTCTTGTGTGGTTTTGTTCTTCGTGCTATGAGATCTCGTGGCCAAATCTCGTGCGAGTTGAAGCCCAGTTCGTGTAATTAAAACCATGAACTGAAAATCAGTGTGCAATACCTCAGCTCATGCTCCCTTATGTCAAAGTCATACAAGAACCTGAGTTTGACCTGTGTCATGCAATGCGTGGATGAACCCCATGTGCCACTTTGGGGTTTGACCTACAGTTACACATAAAAAACATGAAAATATGATAATGTGTAAGTTACATACATGAGAGGTGAACTGTTCTCATTGGTTAAAGCTTATGTGTTCTATAAAAGCCAGTGTACTGTCCCGTAATCTGTAGACAGGTATTCTCTCTCATCATACGCAATATACTGATCTTGAAATCCTTCGAAAGCTCTGTGTGTTTGTTCACGAGTTTTGAGTGTCTAAAGATTTCCACCACATGAGTCACTGACAGGAAAAAATTATTTGAAAATTTAGAAAATCAAGGATTTGAGTCATTTATTGAGCAAAACGTCCAAGCTTTTAAATGTGCTCATTTACTGCTTGTTCGTGTCTTAGAATTCAATATTTGGACTCTTTTTGCGGTGTTGGTGGAAACTTCTCACTATTTTCCAACATTTTATTTACCAAATAATTTATCTGTGAATTAAAAAGTTAATCAATAATAAAACAATATGTTAGTTGCGGTCTGTCTGCACTGTAGAGAAATAATCATCCTGCAATGTACACATTCATTGTAGGTGTTTGTGACTGTGTCGTACAGCTGGGAGTTCCTGTTGTACATGTGGCATTAATAAGTAAGTATCTGCCTCTCACTAACATGCTGCACTGTAACACTCACACGGCTCATGATAAAATCTATTAGCAGTAAGCACGTCAGATCAGAAGTCAGTTATTTTTTTCCCATCGCTGGCTCAGTTCAACAAGGACAAAAAAAAATCTGCAACTGGTGAGTTAGACGTCTACAAGTTTTCCTGCAACAAATCTCAGGCTCCTCTTGGACCCCTCACCACTGATGCCTTACCCGAGTTAATAAAACATGGTGTTGTGTGTTACTTATTTATTAATCCCCTTTTTGATGTGTCCCAGCGTGCAGTGAGAGTGGTGGTGGAGATCATAGAGGGCTTTGCAAGCGAGCAGGCTCGCTCCTTTCCTCCATGCCATCACCATCAGACCCATTTGGCCATGTGAAGACGCTCCTCTCTGTTCGCGTGGGGAGGGGGGCGGGGGCGGGGTGTGCTTCCAGAAAGACTTTTCACTTTCTCTTTTAATATAAATCATTCATACCGAGAGATGCTCCCTCATGTACACAAAACACCACAACTCTTCCTGCGATGGGCTACACTTTGCTACCTTCATGTTTTCGCTTGTGCGTCGCCTGTGCGGCTGTCACTGTGGGCTTTTGTGTACACGGCTTACAGCAGAGGCAGCAGAGAGAGGACATGCAGGCGTACAGCGACGTCACGTCTGGTAACTTTTAAATCAAAAACTTCTTCTCAAACTCAACAGTTTACTAAAAATCCAATAAAAAATCTTTTGATATTTCCAGATCAATTCGAGAGCTGTAAGAGAAAAAGAGCCCTTTATTCGCCTTTATTAACAGGTTGTGTTGTGCTGGATCTGATCTCGTGCAGTCGCGTGGTAGAGTAAACACTAATTAATCTATCCTTCTAAACAACATCTGACAGTCTGTGTCTATCAGAGCTCCATGATGTCCACAGCTTGAACAGAGCATGTGGGTGTGTTCCGGCATGCGTGTGTGATTTTGTGCATGTATATTATGTGGTGTTTGTGTGTGTGTGTGTGTGCTTGTAAGGGAGGTTGTTCTTTTTTTTTTTAACTGCCTGCAGGTTGACTACACAAACCCAGCGACCAGACATCTCTGGCAACAATGGATTCTGTGTGAATGAAAAATGCATCTGTCCCCTTCACTTATTCATCAAGGAGGAAGATATTTCTGCAGGGATGCCCTCTAGAGATGTGGCGCTCACATGCCAGGCGGCCCGCCGCCACTTTACCCACAAGGTTTTCAATAAAACAAGCAAACAACACAATTCCAACACCTATAAATAAGTGATCGTTCCTGAATAAAGTGCTGTACACAGAGCCCCTCGCTGAGGCCACTCATCACAATTTAATGGAGCGCTGTACCGGCCAAAGTTATTTCTCTCCTCTCTCCCTCTCTCCTTTCTATCTTTCTCCATCTTTTAGCAAAGCCGGGGAACAAAGTCATTGGAGGTAGCTGAAACAGGAGAAGCAGCGACGCGTTCAGATCATCATCATGCCGTCACCTGGCTCAACATTTGTTAAGATACAGCACTATCTGTTTCATGATTTATGAGGCTATCAGCATGCCCTTTCTCCCCCCCCCTCTCTTTCACGCACACACAAAAAACCTACAAACATTTACACGCAAACGCACACAAACTCCACGAGTTTCCTTCCCAGTTCTTTTCCCTCTTTCTGGAGACAGGTTGTTCGCAGCAGTTTGAACATTCAGAGCGGTGGCTCGCCAGATGCTTGGGCGTCTGTCAACGTGGTGCTATTGTTAGCTAGTTTTTGATAAGATTTACATGGCAGAAAAGCCATCAAATAAGATATACTACTGAGAATATGAGAGGGGATCACACCTAATCCGCACACCTGCGTCTTGGCAGCGTTAAGTCTCTTTTCCATCCAGACCAACGCTCGCGCGTGCAGACACATGCAACCGCCCGCCCACACCCACACAATCAGGAGTGCAAACTTAGAGTGAAAATCTGGGAGTTACACAGCAGCTTGAGTCTGATTTAGACGTGGGTTTTCCCGCGGCTCAAAGGCTCATGATTACCATACTTGTTCAAAAACTAACACACATTTAGACTAACACACATTTACACGAATCGAACTTGTGCACACACACACACACACACACACACACAAGCATCTCACTGTAAGTCTCTTGTCTTATGATCCTTTCCCGCCACAGGAGCTTGAATCTTCGAGGAACGTGGGATTTTTTTTACCTGCACTTTGCAGCTCCTGTCGTTGTCTCGACATGTCAATAATGTGCCAAACATACTGGTTGCTTTTGATTCTACTAATCTAATATTCCCTCCCTAATCTTTATCATATTTAAGGTGAAATTTAAAGCAGACGAGTGCACTTACTAAAGTTTTAGTGTTAGTTCCTCGGGCCCTTAACTTTCTGCTACTATTTGGCTGAAAATGCCTATTATACTTTTTCTCTCTCTGACTGATGTGCACACACACACACACACACACACACACACACACAAACTGTGCACATCAAACCTGTGCTGATTAGAAAAGAACTGGGTCACTTGTGCCCCGGCTAGTGGCACTTTTCTGCTCTGGCCCTATAAGCCCCTCGGTAGCCCAGAATCCCTCGGCGTCCGTGTCAGAGCCAGGGCCTGCGGCAACACACCTGTGTCCACACTCCTTCACTGGGATCAATTAGCATTAAAGTTTCAGAGCCGCTCTCCCGGAGTGTGGACATAGTGTACACTGGAGGGGTACAGCCTGAGAACAGCCGCAGAAAGAGACGGACAGAGACGTGGGGAGGGAGATAGATTTGTAGACACACGGCGGCAGTCAGTAAGACGAACACATACACCTCAGTCTCTTACCTTTAACCCTAAACTTTCTTTCCTCGCTCTGGATATATATTTTATCTTTTAAAGGTGCACTGTGTACCATTTTACATGTATTAATCATTTTTTATTGCCAATGTATGAAGGGATAGTAAAGGAACTGAAAAATTGAGACCTACCCCAACTGTCCCCATTGCCTCTGACGGCCTGTGGGCTGATTCGGCAGGGCATGTAAATCACCTTCGATTGCTTTTGGGGATCAAAACAGACCCACAACTGGCTTTCTTGCTATTGGACAGGTACGCTGAAATCACTGCAAAGCATGTGAAATATATCATTGTGATATTGTGGTTTTAGCTGGCTAATGTTCGCTAATGCTTGTGATGATTTGCTGATTCGTCGGTCTAATTGTCGTTTGGTTACGAAGAACAATGCCGGAGTCATGCAGTGTATTTACGATAGAGCTAGTTGGCTAACCTTAGCATGCTTGCTAACGTTATGACTACCAAAATACTATCTCGGTGTGCATGTCTGTTATCTAGCTTGACTCATACCTTCACCAGCTAACATGAAAAACGGTGTTGATTTTGGCCAACAGTAAATTATGTAGCAAATGTGTATAACTACCAATTGTTTTTTATTAGCCAATATCGTTGCATTATCTGCCCAGGCTAAGGTTAGCCAGCTAGCTGTAAGCTGGCAACAAGCTACCTTTAGCAAACAAGCCAGTTTTGCCAGTTAGGCAACGTAGCAAAACACAGTGGATAACATCAGAGCGTGCAAGAAGGTTGACTGCAGTTTACTCAACAGCCAACGGTGTCGCTAACAACAAGGATTTTTGAAAGCTACACAGTGCAGTAAGAGTATTTGAGAGTATGTGTATGGCCGTTTTTTATAGAGCGGGATAGCGAATAGTCTTTCGAAACAGGGAAAACAGAGTGGGGGATGACACGTGGCAAAGGGCCGAGCCGGGGGCCGCCGCATCAACGACTTTAGCCTCTGTACATGGGATGTCGATTTAACCGAGCTGAGCTAACCAGAATCCAAAGATTCCCAAACACACCACATCCTACAGATCATATATTTCACTTCAATCTTTTTAAAGGACAGGACTCTGGAGAATAAGAATCCTTCACACGCACATCTCATATTCTATCGAACACCATCACGTCTAATAGGACTCGGGCCTGCGTTCTATATTCTGCAGCACGGCTGTACCTGTATTATAAGACGGCTGCTTTCACTGATCTCCCTCCTCCGTTCCACTGCATTGATCTCTCCATAACTCTGCTAATGCCTCCTTCTCATACACTTAAACAACATTGAACAGTGCCTTTACAACACAGTGCAAGATACAGAAGAACAGCTTGTTTTTCGTGAAGGAAATGAGGGCAAATAAGGACCTGTGCATCGAGTTTTATTATCATAAAAATATGTTTCAAAGCCCTTTAATTTATGTGAGATATCACTTTTGTTATTCTACTCACAAATGGAAAGAAGAACAGCTTCTATCTGCCTTTTTTTTTTTGCATTAACATCTTTTTTGGCAGATTTTCAAGCCTTAGAAACCGGACTCTGAAAAGGTCATCTGTTCAAACTTGCAGTATATATCTTTGAATTTCTGTCCTATCCACCCACAGGTTATTGTTGTTTTTATAACCTTTACTCTCACAAAGTTTAGTGTGTGGCTCTAAACGCTCTTGGTTCAGCCCCAAATATGGCCGATCTCCCATCTTCCCCGGCACCACAAAGCGTCACGTCGCTCGGCACCGGCGAACAGACAGTCAACAAGTAGGCGGTAACGTTTGTTTTGAGAACACTGTTCAATCCCGTGGCTTTCCCCCGGGGGGGCTTTACCACCATGTGTGTCAGTTTACAGGAAGCATGGATGCATTTGTATCCTCGCTTATGTGTGTGTGTGTGTGCGCCACAGAGGAAAAAGAGCACTGGGGGCAGCTGTACCTGCGCTGCCTCGTGGTTGTCTCTTGACAGTGCCCTTCACATCACAGCATGGGCCTGGATGTTGGATCTGACAGAAGTGACCTCCATGCCACATCACCCTCAGAAGACACACAAACACATGCCTACGCAGGAGCAGACGTGCGGCAAACTCAGACAGACAGATGCACACACACACACGCGCGCGCACCTGGTAATTGCTGGCATATATAAAGACGCAACGCTGATTCAGACACAACATGTAAATGCGGAATATTCCAACGCATTCATACTGTGTGTGACCACAAACTGTGCACCACACTAACCCCTCTGGGCTACTTAGCCACCCAGCCTCCCCGTCACACAGCTATCAATAGGGATTCCAGAAGAGCGCCTGCTAGACGGCACGGGTAAACAAAGAGGGGATGAAAAAAGAGCCTGAATCAAAGGCTGAGTGGGGACCCTGTTATTCTCCCAGAGCGGGAAATCACTTGCTGGCAATTTGTGACTCATTTTGCAGCGTTTTGTGAGGGGGTGCGTTTGACACATATTGTAGTGATGGGGAGGTGGGTTGAAGGCAGCCGGGTTTTGGTGGTAAACTTTGACTTAAATATTTTAAAAAATGTCAAGCCGTTTGTTCCTTACAATGCCGCTATTTCCGGAGAATTGTCGGCTAATCAGAATTGGTGTTGCATGTGTCAAGCGGAAAGCAGTAATTGATGGGATTCAGTGCGGGCACAATTCAGCGTGATTGATAGGGCGTGGAGGAAGCACTGAGTCTTGCATTTTTCTCCCTCTGTAAATAATAAACAATAAATGTCACTTGTGCCACTTTGTGGAACTCAGGAGAATGATTATTTCATTTGGCATCTCTTTCCTAAACTCTTCGATCAATACTGCGCTAACACAGCCACCTTTTTTAACTGATTAGCCTTATCTTAATCCCCATAAACACAATGTCATTACAAGTAAATCCATTTCCTTAGCACTCTCTCCACCAGCGACATATTTTCCTGGCCTCCCCTATGCCTAATTGAAATTAAGTTAGGTGACCTTTGGGGGGCCTGTAGGGGCCTGCTTGTTCCACTTGCCTCGTGCTATATTTCATTTGCTAGAACCTCATAAATCAGCCTGTTGAACTGGGCCGCGATGATGCTCTCGACCTTTCTCATGACATTTCCAAATGGCCACATCCTCTACCTAGGATCATGGCACCATGAAAGGCACCCGGCCATAGCATATGAAGATGAGGATGAGGACGAGCCCGCGACACCAGGCCCCTCGTGGCAGCAAACAAACCTGTGGCATTGGGCGATGGCACTGAGAACTGGCCTTGATTGTCAAAAGTGCCGTTCTGTATTCACATTTTCTCTCTGAAAACACGACACACTCCTCACAGATCGGGAGTGTGTGAAGAATGCTTTTGACTTTGAGAATACTCAGTCAAACAAATTAACAATACACACTTGAAAACGCTTTAGATCCACTGAGGACACCATCTAAAATACAGTTGGTGGAAAGAAAACAAGGCTTATCATTCAGGCCAGGTGGGTTTACATGTTTTTCACTGTAGCACCCTTTGAACAAGATCCTCATTGTATGCAAATCTACAGTGGCAACAGCATAAAGTAGCTTTTCCTGCTTGTGTTGTTGTGCGTGTTCTATGTATAGTCTGCCGAAGAAATCCTGTGTGTGTGTGTGTGGGTTTGTGTGGGTTTGTGTGTACTGCGGGGAGAGAAGTAAAGGTCCACTTGTGACAAGCCTAGTGGGAATAGTAACATCTGGTGGACCGGCTGCCTCTCTGGTTAACATGCTCCTCCTCAGTGGCCCCCGACGACACACATCCAGGTACCACATGCACACACATGCGGCTGCACACGCACACATATGGACACAAACAAAATCAGGTGCATGCACGTATGAATATGTGTGTACAAACACCCAGCCCTTTCCTTGCAATTCTTGTCATGTATTTTTAACTTGCATCCACGTTCCGTAACTCTCATATAAATAACAGTACGTCACCTCAACACATTCTGCACCATTATAACACTGGTGAGAGTATAAATATAGGGCCATCATTCATGGAATGATGCTAAAGAGCAACTATGTCCAATTTGCACCAGATGCTCTACAGAGCCGAATTAAGCCTGCGTTATTGCTGGTGGAAAATGTCATGTTATTGGCAAGGTGAACCCTCTCCACTCGCACCCCTGTTCTCCATGTCTGCATGGATTTGTGCTGGCTCACTCCCATATCCCCCTTGTAATCGACTTAATACAGAGCCGAGCCTTATTTTATCTTCCTAGCTCTCCGTCACTTACGCAAACAAACGAGTGTATTTAAAGACAGCGCTCACAGCTCAGCTGAGCTTCAGCGAAGCGTCGTACCTGCTGCATCGGATGGAAACACGGCTTCAATTAACAGTTCCTTTAACGTCATTAACTAAGTAATGATGCAGGCAGAGGTCACGTTACAGCTGGTCGTGTAACAGAAGACGACAGGAAGAGTGGGTCGCCATTGTTTCATGAAAGGTTGAGTTACTTGATAGAACTGGACTGACTGCTCACTGCCTCCAGGCGTGGCATTTGGCGCCCGGGGCGAGATTTGGACTCATAACTCCGACCTCCCTTCAACCCCCTCAAATACACACACACACACACACACACACATACACGTCTTTATTACTAACAGGGGACTATCATGAATCCCTTACCAAGTGGGGACCCCATTCTCTGCTATTAAAAAAAAAATAGAACAGAAAATTTGCTTAAAAGGTATTTTACCTTAATATTACTTCAATCGTGAATTTTATTACATTTTTTAAAGAAGTTGCCAAAACAGGACTTAAGAGATGTCGATGCCAGATACTGCAGTACAGCTGTCTCTTCCCAGTTTTTCACCTAATGAGTGTTAATTCACTGCAAAGACTATCTTTGTATCTTATGATGTAATCTTTCTTATGTTATCAACATTTAAACATTTCTGTAATGCATAAATTAGGGGGGAAAAAAATCACGGCCGTGTAGAGGCACTACCGAGTATGATCTCAAACACACCTTAGGTCCCCTCTTGGCAAAAGTTATAAAAATTCACCTGAGTGCTTTTGACATTATTTTAGCTTGATTGAAAGCATGACCAAGAGAGGACCTCAAAAATGTTCCCTGTTAGACAGGAAGTCCCCTGTTGCTGAGTGTGTATTGCGCCGAAGTCCATATTTAGATAGGTACGCGAGGGCACACAAACACACACACACTCAATTTTCAAAAGTCTGAGAGTACAGCTAAAAGATAATTTCCTTATCGATTAATCGGAAGATAGTTTTTACATTTAATAGATAAAAAATTGACCTTACAAATTTGAGAAATGTATGAAAAAGCTCTTTACATTTTTTCAGAGACCTAAGTGATGTCTCAAATTGCTTCTTTTGTCAAACAGTTGAAAAAGACTTTTTATTCACAACGTGGCAAAAATCGTCAAATCTTTACATTTAAATTGAATCTTGAATCTTAAACTAAGAGGCTGGAATCAGCAAATGTTTTCATTTTCAGCCCCTGTTTTGAAGACAGAAATTGTTTTTCGGAGTTTAATCTTCCGTTTAAAATCCCGAAAACAAAATTCTCATAGGTCCAAACCCTTCCCCAGAAATAACCAACACCAATTTGCTAAAAATTATGGCCTCAAAAATGCTTTTTAATTTATCTTTCTATCGTCCAGGCACTCTTTGGCCCTCACAATGACGCACACAAACCTAATCTCCACCGTTTCTCCAGGCTGCGGCCAGGTCTCACCGGAGACATGCTTGAAAGAAGGCGTGTTTGTGTGTGTGGCAGAAGCAGCCTACACTCCCTCAGTGACCCTGGCAGCCTGAGGAACACTCAGCTGGTCTCCTGCCAGAGCCTCAGCACCCTTCCTTCACCAATCTATGTAATGGCCGTGCTAATGATGGTATAGCAGCCAGTACCTCAGAGAGCAGTAATTTAGACAATGCTAACACCATCACCACTGCAGTCGTTCCACGGCGATGATGCGCTCCTGATATCAGCCACTCAAGCATCCAGTGGTGTCTTTGTGTCGACATGACAATGGCAGATAATTAGACAAAGAGCATGTGCACACGCTCTTTCACTAACTTCAATGAGGAAAATAAACTTGGAAACCCTATCAGACAACACCGCTCCGGCCTTATTGTAAGTGTTTACTTTCTCAGCTGTTTCTCACGGCTGAGCAAGGCAGAGTATTGATTTTCCTTTTGAGAAAAAAATAATACTGAAGAAGAAAGGAACATAAATAAAAGCAAGAAAAACTAGAGAGTGTTATGGAGAAGAGGAGATTGGACGGCATAAAGGAAGAGACGAAATTGCCAAACATGAAAAGGCTTTTTTTTTAATGTTATTGGGAAACGGCGGTGAATAGAAGTCTGAACGAGGAGCTATTTTTACACCCACTGTTCATGCTAGCAAACATGTGTGGAGGGGTGAGTTTGATATGCATTGATTTCCCTGAATATTGAACAACACAAGTAGCGTCTAAGTCGCTCGAGCGCGGGCCCCCTGTTGCTGACCATCACACACACCCTATACCCAACATTGACGAATCCCACCGGGGTTTCCTGCTGCTCATCCATGTGCCATCAATCATTTTTTTTCCGCCCTGGAACTGAAAGTTTGTTTTTGTGTATTTGAGCAATTTTGTGCGTAAAGCTTCACTTGAGCGAATAAAAGACACGGCACAGCATGGTCCGATGGTGCTGGGATGTAGGCACATGGAGATGCAGAGCTTAACAATGAAGAGGCAGGAGGTCAAAGGTCGCGTTGTAGTCTCTGAATTGCCTTCAAACTTTTGAAACTTGTCTGGAAATTAGAAGTCTGGTGTTGGCTGAGTCTTTGTGGGCTGAATCTGAATCAGACGGACATGTTGTTTAATAAATAAAAAGTGTTCAGCTGATTAAACACAACCTACTCTTTAATCCTTTCCTTTGAGAAGTCGCTGTGGCATGAAGTTTGTCACGATAATGACCCCCGAGGTGTCCTGATCCGTTAAAAAATCACCCAGTCGCTGCGGAAAACTCCATTACATGTTGTGAAAATCATCACCTCCGTCTCCTCTATCACTTTCTTAAATCAAGACATCTCTCAGTGCTTTATCGCTTATTTAACCAGATAATGTTTTCTTAAATCAAACCGGCTTCTTCAAGCAAATACGTGAACATCTGCGCTGATTAAAAATAAAACCACGGATGCATCAGAGTGAGCAACTTAGACACACGCCGAGGTACGGCGGAGTTGTCCAAGTAGCTGCAGCTAATTTGATTGGGATACATTTTGACAGAAGATACACTTTTAATGAAGAGCCGTGTGGTGGGAGAAATTAGCCATTACCCTACAGAGCTGGCATAAAATGTTTATAAATGACAATGATGTTGGCACTGACTGTGAAGGAAGTGCAGAGCTCGGGGAGCACGGTGACGTTTAGGGCTGTCAGAGAGCAGGGCGCAGACTTTACCTCATCGAGGGAGGAAGGAGAGAGAGGAGGTGTACGAGGGGGCATGCAGGAGATTGCGGCGATGATGTGCATGAGGGAGGGAGACAGTGAACGACAGGGCGAGAGAGTTTAAAAGGCATGGCGTCTGTTGGCTGGCAGGATGGACGGAGGGAGAGAGGGAAGTATGCGACAGCAGAGCGTGACAAGTGCGGCAGAACAAACCGGTGGTGACTCATGGGCTCCTTCATTCACTGCTGTGATCAGATCCAGCAGGACAGCCCACCATATGGGATGGCACAACTTATTCATCCAATCACTTGGACTACATACAAGACCAGAGGAGGAGAGGGGATGGTGTGCGCGCCCGTGTGTGTGTGTGTGCGGAGGAGAAGGTGCCTGAAGGTTTCTGGAGGATGACAGTAAATGAAAGAGGAAGTGAGAAGAACAAGGCGACTAGGAGGAATGTAATTAATCCACTCAAAGCTCAATACTTTTGAACAAAAACAAAAGAGGCATAAATGTCACGGGGAACAAGACATGCTCGTTTGTTTGGAATTATAAAAAGTGATCAGTTAATTGCACCCCCTTTTTTGGCTCCCCTCTGGTGATCCTGTTACAGCTTAATTCACTGAATAATATCACATTTACATCAAACTCTTGTCCTAGAAACCCGACCAATTCTGCCTATAAAAACAACACAATTAAACGGGGGACTCTCAGATACTAAAATAAGCTGTTGTCTGCCTATACTCTCAGATTATTTGTTTATCCTCTTAAGAAAAAAAACCTCTGACTCGACATCCACATGACATATTGGAAAAAAAGACATTAAACAAATTATTAAATAAAAGCTTCTAAGCATTTAACGTTGTGATAATCACCCCCGTCTTTTTCCGGGCCTCCGTTAAATGCAGATTAAGGCTAAGCTCTGAGAGGTGAAGGGCCTGGCGAATCGAGCCCCAACACACCAAGCGCAGGAATAGAAACAGACATAATCTAAGCAGAGCCAGATATTTTTGTGAAGAAAAGAATGTTTCTGCGCGGTTGGCAAGAGGCGTCGTAAAGCCTTTTATAAGGTACCTAAACTACACTGTGCTTCACTGAAAGCAGAACCAATTTGCTTAACTTCCCAACACGCAGGGCCCCTCCGATAAAAGTGTCGGTCCTATGCTGCGGCTGGCAAAGATATTGTTATCCACTTTGTTCCTCTGCCACCTCGCCAGCTTACTCAATTTTTGCAAGACAGATAGCTATCGTGGTGGGGTAATTTGGGGATTAGGCTGGAGGTGTATTGTAATCGCATGCTTCTGGGGTAGCGAGACAGTCATTTCGGATATAGGGACGCTAGACTGTCCAAGATCAACCTTTTTGTCTTTTATTGACAACAATGGGTCTTGGAAATCCTCAGACTAACATCCAAATAAGGAATGTGGTTTTCAAAGTGCCAGCAAACATTCACGTCTTTACCCATCCAGCAAACAGTTATGTAAAAAGGCAGATAAGAAACATCTTCCAGAGTACGCAGCTGAATGTGCATTAAGAGAGCCGTCCTTTAAGGCTCTGCTAATTTATGTTTTTGTGGGTAATACTGCCAAAGACCAGGAGGAAACGATTATTACTGACATACTTTGGAATAAAATGGCAGTATATTCTCTTATAGCAAAGAGCAGGTCGTTTGAGCATGTGCAAAATCTTGTTGCATTACTTCTTAAACTGTAGCTGTGTCAGGATGCGTCATTAGTTGCCTGCGTGGACCGCTAAGGCCGAACTGTCATGAGACGGTCTGGTCTGCGGAAGATGTCCTGTTTGCGTCGCCAAGCAACAGGTAGCTAACTGGCTAACTAGCTCATATAACTAACGTCACTAAACTTAACCTACCGTGTTATCCATCCATCCATCCATTATCTATACCACTTGTCCTGTTCAAGGTCAAAGGGGGGCTGGAGCCTATTCCAGCTGTCATTGTGTGAGAGGCGGGGGTACACCCTGGACTGATCACCAGTCAATCACAGGGCGGACACATACAGGCAGACAACCTTTCAGGCTCACACCGACACCAACGGGCAATTTTAGAGTCACCAATGAACCTAACGAGCATGTCTTTGGACTGTGGGACGAAGGGGACCCAGGCATGCACGAGGATAACATGCAAACTCCACACAGAAAGGCCCACTTTGTCCGAACTGAGGTCTGAACTAGGAACCTTCTAGCTGTGAGGCAACAGCTCTAATTGCTGCACCACCGTGCAGCCTCTTAAATTATTATTTTAAAGATAGCTTTAAGTTTCAAGGCCCCTATTCTTTTTTTTTCACACTTGTATTGCTAGCTATTAGATTGATTTGAAACCAAAAAGTGTATTCCTCGGCCGCTTGAGAGGCCGCCTTCTCGTTTGAATTGGCCAGCTGTGAATCTCGGGATACACTGGGCCACGAAGGATGCACCTGCTGGATCCTTCAGCCATTCTCTGTTTTGCCTTAAAACACATGCAGCCCCTTGAATTGGGACACAGCTTGTAACTGATACACTGCAACACATCCTTCAACCTCCAGTTAACTGCCACAGCTAATTTGCAGCGATTCACTACAAAACGCTCCAAAATGAGGACATGATGAAAATATATGAGAGTTCTTTGGGGGAGTCAGAGGCTAGCATTATCTAAGGTACAGAAACACATTAGGCGTCCCGAGAGGTTGGTGACGGTGTTATCACATTGTCAGTGAGTCTTATTCACAGTCAATCATCGTTCCTCCTTGTTCCCGCTGCCCTTTGCCACAGGCTCTCTTCTATTCTTAGATCCTCCAAATGATCTACTTTTCACTTTTTTGTCCCCGTATTACAGGCAATTCAGGAGCAATTCACTTTGGCAGGTACAAGACCGCGCTTCAAAGAGGATATATGTATTGAACAATGAACGTAATGACATCTTGTATCTTGTCACTGTGAGTTGTCAAACTGAATGAAACGTCTTCTGCCAACTAGGTAGCTTGAAACATGTGTTTGCTCCACAGATCTAGCAGAAAGAGACCAACAAAACACCCTTATTAACCCGAGTTCACCAGTGTTGGTCCGCCTCCACAATCTTACCATTCAAAGTGCCTACAGAGTAATAATAATTACACATTTAAGTGGTATAATCTGCTTTCAGTGGCCAAAGAGACAAACCGGAATGTCCTTCATACAGCTGCTGCAATAATAACCAGAGAAATAAACAGAAAAGCTGCTCAAACCGCTCAAGTGTATGCATAGCTAAGGGCCTTGTAAATAAAGTAGAACACAAAACTGTTCAAACAAGGTTGTGGTGCTGGAATTTAAAATGAGAAAAAGTAAAGTTGGGAGCGGGAGTCGCAGTCGCCCGGGCAGAGCTCCATCTCAAGGCTAAAGACACATTAACAGTTTCTATATGTGCCCACCGCCTGAAGGCTCCCACTCTCCTCATTGTGCCTGTTGCCCTATCTGGGGCAGCAATATTTGATGAGGTTTGACAGAAGTAAAAGACCGTCCGCATCACAAAAAGAAGAGAGAAAAAAAATGGTCACATTCTGACTCCAGATAATAGATGTTGCCATTCTAAGCCCAATAATAGTGTCTATAATGAAATCAGTGGGGCAGAAAAGAGGCGCTCTTTCATTTCCTTATGCAGGGCCGTGCGATTTGTACATCCCATTATTCATCAGGTCCTGGCTGCTGATAACTGTCCCATTTGCATCTGAATCAAGAATGCCTTATAACCTCCCTCCCCAAAAGCACCACCCCCATGCAAATGAAGTGACCTAAAAAAGAGCAGGTACTGTATTTAGTTATTTGCGTGCAACCGTGACCTAGTCTGGAGGTTTGCAGAGTTGTTAATATACATTAAAATATTCTTTAATAAAAGGGGATCCTATGCTTCTTTACTTTCCTCATCATGTCAGTATCTGTACTGCTGCCCTTTCCCCCTCCTGGCATGCCCTACTTCTATAGACAAAGACAGGGCAAAGAGAGCATCGTAGAGAACGGTGAATAATCTCGGCCTTTTTCAAAGAACGCTCGTCGACTTCAGTACGCTCTGCTGTTCAAAGGCGCAACACTTTCCTATTTAAAATCTCTGCTGCAAGTCAGGAACATACTGTGTGATAGTTGTGATCAATCATAACTGCAGAAAAAAAAAAGATTGCACCGGCTCAAAATAATAAAAAAGATGCTATCCATAAAGTGGTGATCTGCTGAGGGATGAACTCCTCTGAGGAAAGTCTAGCTGTGCCAGACAGACTGTTCAAACCCCCCCCGGTAGACGGACAGATTAATGGAGTGTGCCTCCATATACAGTCGTCGTCTTAAAGCCGAGATGAAGTTGAGTGCAATCCTCAGCTGTCTCAACAGCACAGTACGGCAGCATATGGAGAGATGGTGTGTAAAGTGGTGAATCACAGGTGGCTTGTTTCAATGTGTTAACTGACACATACTAGACAATTCAACAATACTGTAAACCCGGCGTTACACAAGCAAAAAATCAACAAAAAGACACACAAACACACAAAAAGCAACCCAAACACACCAAATGCCAGAGGGCAAATGGGTAGAATAGAGGAGTGGGGGTCTTTTGTGCACACTGAGTTCAGGTCTTGGCCATTAAATAAGCTGGCACTGCAGAGGTGAGCTGCATTGACAATGATATATGGGAGAAACACAATCCATTGCTGTTATGAATTGGTTGGCTCTGGTGCGGACAATGCTTGCACAGGCGCGCGCACGGATACGCACACAACAGATACACAGACACTCGCGAGCAAGTGTGCAGACGCACACTAACAACACACACAATCAAGAGGCAGTGGTCGAGCCAATAGTATCTTCCTCTCTTCCAGACAAATTCAATTTTCATCCAGGACATATGTAAGCTGATTAAAAGAGCCAACAAAGACTGGAGAAATATGTCACATCCTTCAGGACTGGACACAATATTGAGTGCTGCTTTGGCAATGGGATGCCTCCTCTTTCGGAGTCTTTGCTCTTCTGTCTCGAGACATTTCTGCGTCACCTGATGCCATCAGACATTCCTTTTTCCTTTCTAATCTTCATGGCTCTCTCCTTCACTCCTGCCCTTGAAAAGGGGAACATATTACTAAAAGCATGCTATGAAAAGCACGTCATGAGGTATCTCTTTGTATTTTTGGCTGACCACCGGGGTCAGCCCGACACATGGGTCTGTATGCGACTGACTGAGTAACTGACTGACTGGCTAACTGAGTGACTGAGTGATTGACGGTACTTTCAGAGCCTTAGCCTTGGAGAGAGAGAGTTGTGACATGTGTGGGGCGGCTGTGGCTCAGTGGTAGAGTCGGTTTTCTTTCAATCGGAAGGTAGGAGGTTCGATCCCCAGCTCCCTCAGGACTGTCCTTGGGCAAGACACTGAACCCCAAATTGTAAAATGTGTAAATGTATAAATGTGATATCTGATTGACAGTTGGGCACTTTACGTAGCAGCCTCTGCCATCAGTGTGTGAATGGGTGAATGTGACATGTAGTGTAAAAGCAGCTTTGAGTGGTTGCAAAGACTATAAAAGCGCTATATAAGTACAGACCATTTACCATTTACCATTTACATCACAATGGTGGATCATGGAGCATATTGGACCTCCACTGATGCGACTCTCTGTCTATACGGCTCTGATACTTTGTTCGGGGAGTAGGCTCCTCTGCTGTTCTCACCTACATCCGCAGTGCGTACCTGCTTTCAAACACGTTGTCATCGGCCTCATGATGACAGTCCTTGTAACACATTGCCCACAAAAGCGCACATTGATCTGATGCGGTCAGCCACATACCAGGTTTTGACCTAGTCTTGTTTTGTATTTATTCGGGCGGCTGTGGCTCAGTGGTAGAGTCGGTCGCCCTTCAGTCGGAAGGTTGGTGGTTCGATCCCTGACTACTACAGCCACATGTCAAAGTGTCCTTGGGCAAGGCACTGAACCCCAAATTGTTCCCGGTGGCATAGCATAGGGTATAAATGTGCATAGATCTGATTGGAACTTAGGCCTTTGCCATCAGTATGTGACATGTAAGTTAAAAGCATCATGCAAAATGCAGTCCATTTACCATATTAAATCTGGGTGTATATTCTTTAGCATACACTAAAGTATATTATTTGACTGCTTAAGGAGCAACAAATGTGTTGTGTTATTATTATAATTAACAACTGGTTAATGGCATTGTACAGGGGCATTTCATGTCACACACCATCTACAAACAATGAAACAAAGAACAACCTGGTCTAACCGTCCTGCAGTTTTGAAATAACAAAGAAAAGAAGTCGTGCCAGCGTTGTTTTCCACCGTACACTTGTGGCCGGGGCGGAGCCTTGAGAGTCAAAAGTGTGTCACACAGACGCACACATGCCGATGCACCAGGGGCGTCACAATGTCTGTTTAGCCACTGCAAAATAATGTCATATCACCAGAAGATGTGTGAAGAACACTTCTGAATTATGAATGGAGGGAGGTTAATTATGGATGGAGGGAGGGCAGGAGTAATGCCTTAGACATTTCCCTGAAACACATGGTTGGATACATGGCTGAGGAGCCACTGCACACTCCTTGGCAAGTCGGAAGTCAGAGAGACTCCTTAATTAGCTCGTCGGCGGTGATAATAGTTGGTCTTTGTTGCGTGCGGATGTATTCAACCTCATTTCTGTTAAAGAACACTCTTCAAATGAGTGCATAAGATGAATGTGCTTAACTCAAGTTGACAAGGAAAACTGTGCTCTTGATGACAATAAAGCGGAAAGAATGATTATATGAAAAGCAATTATAGTCACAGCTCATCCTTATAGGGTGATGTGGAAAGTGATCGTCAAGACTGGCATAAAAGAAAGCCATGAAAGGAGAGAGTAAGGCATTGAAGTTGACTTCTGTCAAAACTTCCTTTTGGGGGAAAATATACCACTTTCATTATCTTTGTTTTTAAATGTACTTTTTGGCAGATGACACAAATATTTGACAGGTTTAATATTTGCCTTCTTCTCAGATCCTAAGTTTTAACTGTTTGATGCATTCAAGCGTTTGCGTTTATCTTGACAAATGATTCCTTCGCATGAGAGCTGCACCTGGAGCCGCGATGGGCTGAACGGGCTGTCAGCCACAAACAAAGACCGAACGGGGTCAAAGATTTTGGTTCGATAACAACGAATTAGGGGACGCACCCTGGGCTGGCGACCTCAAGAGAAGCAAATGGCTCAGAGTGGAACTAACGAGGGGCGTGCCTTCCGCCGCGTGAGAAGAAAAAGCGAGGCCATTGGGAAAGAGTGATGTTCCAGACACCCATGGAGACGTGTTTCAGGGGGCTTGTGACCCCTGTAGGTTTTTGTGGAGTTGGAGGAGGATTAGTCAAATGGCCTCACTGCGTTTGTGCCATAGTCATGACAACTCGACCCGTGCAGCTTGCAGTCATAATTGAACTTTTGGTGAAAACAGAAGATTCTCCTCAGTCACCCACCAGCTGAAGGCACCAACTATCCAACCCCCCCTCAGCTTCAAAAGAGAATAATGAAAGGATCTGAATTTCGGGCACGTCGATCACTCACCAAACTGAAAGATTTGTGTCCCATTTACTAAACTTGGTTGGCTGGTTTTACCGTTTTATTATAGGAATACTGTTGCTACAATAACCTATTCAATATCTGTCTTGCCAGCCGTAGCTCTCTCTGTCACCTCTGCATTTCTCCAGATCAAACCACAAGTCGAGACTTTGAAACTATGTGCCTTTATACAGAGAGATTACTACAGCCAAGAAGCAGACATATTATCTTAAGTTCATGGTGCTTCATTCAGCCGGTTTCTGCAGATCACTCCGATTCCAACACTCATGAATACAGTTGTAATCGTACAAGTGACTAATAACAGCAAAGAAGTTAAACCTCTCAGCTCGGTTCAAGGTTGAACGAAGATAAAGGAGGATAGAAAGATAAGGGAGCCGTTCCAACATTGTCATGTCTTCAGGAAGCTGAGTGGTGCCGCACAAGGCCCCGCCTGACGTCTGCCTGTTGCAGTCCTCAGCACTGAAGGCCTTGGGACATTCACATTGTGCATTCACCAGGCTCTACTGAAACATTCAAAGCTTTGCTTGCAAAGGGCCAAACTTTTGTTCCTTCACAAAAGGCCTGACCAGAGGTTCTCCCATAGATGGGAGCCCCGTTCAAAATCAGATTATTTCCAGTGAAATCCTCCTTTCTCCACCTGCCAGTTAACTATGTCAGTGCCATTGTGCCTTCCCTGAAAAAGCTCTCCATTTTGGCATAATGGAGGCTGGATGTGTATTATTGCTTTTACTGCCACTTATTCTTGGTAGGAAAGAGGCACACCCCACCCCCACACTCCTTCCTCTCCTTATATTTTTTTGAAGAAAAATCTGGGCCACATGCCCCAGAGGAACGCAAAGTGCTTTAATTCATTCGCACCTTTTCTCTCTGGCTGCCATCTCCAAGGCTTCTTTTTATGCCCAGAAGTGATTTGTTCAGGCTGGACCATCAAAGCAATTATGGTAGCGGCCTGCTTCTCTATTATGAGGAGAGATGACTGACAACACAGGGATGGTGCGGGGGTGGAAGGGCACTTGGCTTCAATTTATTTGATCTGAAAACATTTTTTTCTCATTCATTGGCATCCACTTATGCAACAAAACACAAACAAACCGGCGAGATTATCTCCTTGAGATTTTTTAACTGAACACATCTTGTCAAGTTCTCTCCGTAACATTTTTCAATTACCTCTCTCACCTTCTCGGGCACAGCAGTTGTGGGCCACAGTTAGCAATCTAATGCAGGCCGGAGAATGCCAGCTATGTAACGAAATACTGAGGGGCATGGCAGGCACTGATGTGTAGCAATTAATGTAATGGACATGAGAGAGAGCACAATCCATGGCCTAATGAGAATGTCTTATATTACAGTGCAAATGCACAGGGTCGCCAAGACTCCTATCATTACTGGGCTATAGGAAGATGGCTCACCACAAAAGGGGATAGTCCATAAATGGATAATGCGGAGAGAGCAGAGCATGGCGCCACTGAGCCGATGTTTCGTCCAAGAGTAATAATTCTGCCTGGAGTGACGCGGGGTCATTGGGATGGATGGAGACAGGATGTGAGTAAAAATAAAACATTTAAAGAAAACAGGGCATTAGGTTGAAGAAGGGGGTAGTGAGGAGCGGGTTGATGAGTAAGAAATTGGATTAATATAAGAGTAAAGAGGTAGAGGGGGCATGTGAGGAGAGTAATAGACTGAGAGGATGAGTGAGAGGAAGAGGGCGGGGAAAGGGGGACGAGAGAGCATAGTGTAAAGACAGCGATGGAGCAATATGACACATCGGCTAATCAGTCTGCTGTCTTTTTTCTTTCACAAGCTGTCATCGAAGCCATCAGGACCTTGTGCCTCTCTCCCTTCCTCTCATTGAATGATTTCCCTGTTCAATTATTCAAGGTTTATAAGCAGGGACCATCCATTCAGCTCGCAGCAGATCCAGTAAAATAATGGAGGGGCTGCTTCTTCAGCCATATTGACTGTCATAAAACTTTTACAATTGGCAAAAGAAAAATCAATTTCTCAGACGGACTGCTGCCACCCGCCGTAAACATGTTAACGGTGGGATCAGGAGTGAAGAAAAGAGCCTTAGCATGTAGCAGGCTTTAATAATGCAGACCATAAATGATTTTATATGCTCTCTTGCTAATCATAATGCATGCTGACTGAATATTTACAACAAGAGAATGCTATATTTAGCTAACACAGATGCTTAGACATGTACATGAGTGGGCCTATATAATCAGGCCTCCAGCTGGAGTCTGAGTGGAGTGAGATTTCCGCAGCATATCCGTGGCTTCAGTCTTCACGCTGACCTCGCTGTCTCCCTAAAAAGCCAAAAAACCTGCGCGAGTCCCGCTGCGACACAGAAATCAGGTCAACCGCTGGCCTGCCAAGGAACGCTAAGCTCCAGTAAACATTCCCACAAATCAACAGCACACACAATGACACCAAAACAACATGCACAAAAAAAAAGATCAAAAGTACGGACACACACTCCCGCTCTGACTTGTCAGAAATCTTACGGAACATCACAGCTCCCATCCGCCATAATCCGCCCCCGGGGCAACGGTGACCTGAGCCACTGGAAGAAACTCATCGAGAGTGGAGGGAAGAAAATAATAGTTGAGGTAATGCAGTGTGCAGTCTCATCCTTTACTTATGCCTTTAGGGTGGAGATGTTACAAACTCAGCAACCTCCACTGGCTTTCCACTAATGCCTGACCCCCGCTGTTCGGGTACTTCTGAGGCCTTCATCCTGCCTGCCATTAACTCAGCTCGGTTTGCATACAGCTCGCCTGCACACAGACACAGAAACACATGCATACATATAGTGTACAAACATAAATCACACACAATTATATCTCTGCATGCAGTATACTGTTGAGTCAGACATAATTATGCATGCACGCACCACGCTCGCATCAACACACATGCCAAATCACAAATCTCTACCCTTTGCCATCGTGCTGCTTCTTCCTCATCCACTGGAGGCAGAGGGTCTGAACCGTGGCAAAGTGTCTATTTTTAAACTTGACATATTAGTCATCTCTTAGGGGAGTAACATTGTCGTTTATGGAATACATGAATACCAAGCTGTTGTGTTATCTTCTTGTTTACGCCCCCCCCCTCTCCTTCTTAACAGAGTGTAACTGTTTTGGATGGATTCATATAAACTCACAGATGCAGGCGGGTAGGATCCCTGTCTCTGTAAGAGCACGGATGCCAATCAGCTCCAGCTGAACAGGGAGTTTGCAAGATCCTCACAGCGTTTTGGGCATGTGGTGGAATGTGTAGAGTTGTTACTGATTTCTGTCGTCTTCAGAGGACGATAGAGGGATAGAAATGCTCTCAGGTACACAAGAAAAAAAAGTCATTTGGTTTTCCTGTCCCTCCTATAATCTTGGGGGAAAAGTGTTAAAGTTCTCCAGCTTTGTTGAATTCCCCTCAGCCCACCGTTTAAGTCACTGTGTCCTTTAGATCAGCTCGCAAATCTCGTTTCATATCTCGCCTCAGCTTACCTAAGATTTACCCTTGAAACTGTTCATCAAAATTGCTGATTAAGGCAAATAATTTCTTACACTTTAAAGTGGTCATCTCAAAGATCTCAGTTTCGCTCTCTTTGGCGGCACCTGTGGCGATAAACGGTAATTGCAGGAGCACACTTCCCAGATATCCACACAGTGTCATGTGTGACGTCCACGGTTGGCTCTGGTTGTAACTCTTGATTTTCCTCGCTGACGGTCACTTTCCTTTTTAGACTGTTTGCCTTCATCTGAGCGTCGAGTTTGTTGTTTCTTTGGATTTTCACTTATTGTTGAAGTTGTATCTGTAGTCATCGATCTTTTCTTTGTTTGTTCAGCCATAGTAGATTACAGTTTACTCGCAACACTTGCAGAGACCGGAAAAGCAGCCGCTTAGCTCCGCCTACCCTCTCTGGCAGACCAACCACTGCTGACTGATGGAAAACGTGTCACTAACTGGGCACTGTTTGTGATTTTTTTCTGCTTAAGTCGCCATTGAGAACCAATCCATAATACTGCAAATGCAAAGGCTTTCATCAGTGGGCCACAGGCTCAATCACCATTGTGTTACCTCATTCGGCGATAGATAGAGACTTAACAGACATTTATTTAAATGAAAATCTTTGAGATAATTACTTTAAAGGTGAGCACCATGTGAACAGGAAACTTAAGTTAACCATTGTAAAGTAATAATAATCCCTCAGCAGGTTTCAGCTTGGCATTCTGTGTACCACTTTAGAACAAGAGTGGACCAAAGGTCCTCTGGCAGACCTCTAGACAGAGATATTGGCTTCCAGAGCTAATGATCTCAAATTGTACACTTGTGGGTAATTAAGCATCGCTGTTCTCTTAGTAGCTTACAACAGCAAAATATGTCATTGTGAAAATAAACAACAATTACACTCACACTCATTACGCTCTAATTGCATCATCCTATGCACCAATCACTAGAAAGGGGACATCTTATTAAAAGCTTAAAGAAACCAGCCTGTAAAGCCACTGCAAAATAAAACACCATATAACCTAAAAATTGATTCAGGTAAAAATAGGAGGTTATGCGATCACTATGCATTGAACAGAGCATGCATTTAAAACCCACATGGGTATTTGGTGGTGAACTACAACATCAACGTGTTGCATGCACTTAATGTAGCTGAGAGTGCTGCTGAAGCTGGGGAAAACCCGAACAGGCAAGGGAGTAATTTGACCCCACTCAAATCCTTCCATCAGGCACTAACCAAATAGAAGTCAAAAGAACGAATGAAGAAAGACAAAGAGATAAAAGGGATGAAAAATAGAGAAGCGGCTAAACCACTGGGATTAGCGCTAAGTAACTAAATGGGCCATATCACTTTTCCATTACCAGAGAGGAATAGCTTTTTCAACTGCTGGAATCTAAATAAAAAAGGTGAACTCTGTCCTCCCCTCTGTCTTTTGTTCATTGGCGTGTAAATGCTGCACAGCCTCGTAGCCTTCCGTTTCTGACTTCCCTGTATGAGCAAATGGGGATACGCCATCATATCCTTGAGGCCCATCAATAAATAAACCTGACGCAAATAAACAGATAAATAAATAAATGCGAAGAGCCTCGCAAATGGGCATCAGTCAGCATTAGTGATGGAACCATGTCAAGCACAATCATGCCTGACTGGAGGGGGAGTGCCTGAGTGGAGGGAGCATTCGTCCTGATTGCACGCCCAGTGTGTGTGTGTGTGTGTGTGTGTGAGGCTTTTCTGCTTTTTACCTTCATTTAACCCTCTCCCCTCTTTAACTCTCTGGCGCTATCGCTATCGATACATCTTTCCATCAGTGCACAATACGCCCACTCACGCCATTTCATTCAATTGCATGCCCTCGGTCTTCTACTTTCTCCCTGCCACGCTTGCACCTCTTTCCATCACGACCCATATGAGATCACAACTTCCATTTCTTTCAACCCTCGATTATGTCAACTGAGATAAAAGTCTCTTTTACCTCCTAAACGGTGTTGTCATCTGTCTCCCTCTCGTTGTGACTGACTGCCGTATTAATTTTAAATTTAATTTTCTCTTTTGTAGACTGAATTTATCCTTGAGCATGAATTACGAAGAGGGCAGTGCTCTCTCGACAAGCAGCGCCAACTGGATGTTTTTACAGATGCAACACTGACCGTCAGGAGGAAGAGTACAGATTTCCTCAAGGCCCAAAACTTTTATCTGTTAACCAACACACACTTACAATTAGGCTTTTTGTTTTTTTTGTTACTTAGAGAATTAAATAGATGCTTAACTGCATATTCAGTTAACAAAACACCTGGGCTGTAAAAGTTTGCAGATGCTGCAAGGGGTGTGTGAGGCTAACTGCCGTTATTAAAATTGCAAAACGTTCTGGTCCTCAATGTTAATTGAAGGGTGTGCACACTAATGCAAGTTTTCTTATTAGTATTCATAGTTTTAAAACTAATGAACCATTTACCTTTATTTTCTGGCATAAGATCTTCAAATGAGGCAGAAAAAAGTCAGTCGGGCTCTAAAGAAAATATGCAGGCGGAAAGAAGTTGGAGATTTCTGCTACATTTGGGCGTTCCGTTGGGCGGCTGTGGCTCGGTGGTAGAGATAGTCATGTCTCAATTGGAAGGTTCGTGGTTCGATCCCTGATTGCTACAGTCACATGTCCTTGAGGAAGACATTGAACCCCAAATTGCTCCTCAATAGATACTCAATGGAGATTGGCACTTAGGCCTTTGCCATCAGTGTGTGAGTGGGAGTGTGAAAGGGTGAATGTGACATGTATTGTTAAAGCACTTGTGTGTAGAGTTTGTTTAGCACTGACTGTTGTTATGGGACTCCTGGTGTTATGGGACTCACGCTGTTCACAGTAAATTCTGACACGCTCGTTTTAAGGAGGCGTAGTATAGCCATGGTAACAGCAGCGCCATTTTGGTTAAAAGTGGAAGTTTTTTGACTGTGCCAAAGGAAGGTGTAGATGTGTGTGTGTGTGTGTGTGTGAATAAACGGCTACTGAGGTGTGCAGCCAAAAAAGAGAAGTTTACTGGTTTACTTGTTAATCCCAGCGACTCCTACACTGAATTGTAAAATGTGAATGTGCAAAAAGTTAAATCAAAAAGTTCAACCAATCTAAAGAAGTGTTGCAAACATGGAGGTTCTATCAGAGTGCATGAATGAGTGGGAAGCGGTTGAATACGAGTGGGTTTGAAGGCTGTTTTCATTGAGTCGCATTATAAGTTTTGATGGGATTTAATATCCGCACTGAAAGAACTGTCTGGCTTAAAATATGAATGGGTAATGAAAACTTGAAAAAATGTGGACATTCATTTGAGAGGGAATTTAAATATGGAAAGCCTTGTATATTTTGAAAATGCCTGAATGTCCTCAGTGAGCTGAATGTTTCATCGTTTGAGCGGCGTCTCTGTGTTGGAAAATGTGGTACTAGTTAAGTTATGTAGTTAGTTGTTCTTGAAGTATACAGATCCTGCTCAATGGTATACATCAAAGGGAATGAGGTAAAATGTCAATCAGTTTTTCCCCCTCAAAACTTTATATTGGGAGTTCAACTTTATTCAACTCCAGGAAAAAAAAATATGACTTAAGCACCTCTAAAAACATCTGTTTACCAGAGATGTGGACTTGAGACTTGGTGACTTGGACTTGAGTCGACTCGAGTCACTGTTTTGATGACTTGCGACTTGACAAAAAATAAATGACTTGAGACTCGACTTGGGTTGAGGCATGATGACTCGGATGACTTGCGTTTTCATAAGTTTGAATGTTAGCTGTTAAATATAAAATGATAAAATTCAATGTTGCCATGTTTCTAACTCTCAAGTATGTACGCAGAGCAAACGGGGAATCATGATTGGACGACTCAAAAAGCTCCCCGCTATGTGATTGTCGTGATTGGAAAAACTGGCTCTCAGTCAAACTCCTCGCTATGGCAACATGCAACATCAAAGCCCCCAAAGAGAAGCCTCATCAGTCGTACTCGTTACTACTCAATACCAGACCTCTCTCAGAACAGACCATCATCATGGCTGCGTCTGTGCCAAGATAATACAGATACAATTCATTGTCATACTTTTTGAACAGGTTATATAAATTGGCCAATAATATCATTATTAGACGGGCGACTAATACCTTATCTTTTCTCTTTATAAAGGCCGGATACTACAGGTAACAGTGCTGTATGATGGGGGGAAACGTTTTTCTTTATCTCTGTTATCATAATCACCCATCACCCAGTCCACCTTCCTTTCCTGTACCTCCCTATTACAGACACCATGCTCGGCTAATGTATAAGTAAATATTAATTCCACATCATTGTGGTTGACAGACTGTAGATAGCGGTTGGCACTTCGAATACAAACATCCCACTGGACATTATATCTTATAATTCAATAATAGCGGCACCATATTAAGGAGGTAAAAAAAACACAGCAGAGTATGACAGCAGAGGAAGAAGTATGTGATTCTGGCACCGCTTCTTATTGTCAGTGGAACACATAACCATACACGATGGCATCCTATTCCACCGCACATTATTTGTTCTCCAGCCGATCATCACTTGGCCCCGCTGTATGCCTAATGAGCGATAAATAAGGTTTAATTCAACTGACACAAGTTGCCCATCCTTCAGCACTAAGGATGATGGCTTGGGCGAGATTCCATTGGAATTATATGAGGGCAATTTTTCAGACGGTGGGATGGTCCGACTGTCTCCCCTATATTTGGCTTTCACAGGCATTCCTGTGGCGTTGAGCTCTGCAAGTTTATAGGTCTATTAGGAATTCATCAAACAATGAACCATATCAATCTTATTGTGTGAATGTGCCCTGGGTGAAAAATAAGATGAAACCTTCCATTATGGGGCCTCCAAAGCATATTTGCCCTCCAAAATTGATCCACTATTGACAATTTACACTTAGGGTGACCTTTCATAACTGCCCACATACTTGAAAGCCAATATTGTTTGGAGAGTGAGCAAGAAAAAAAAACACAGCCCACTGCAAACGCTTTGGGATATTATTGAATATGATAAGTTAGTAGACATTTGCTCCCTGCGGTCGTTCGTAGATAGTCCACTAGGCGGGAGGCCTGAGTACTTTCTACATCGATGAGGCCCTGTGCCAGTAAAGTAAGACAATATTGTACATAAGTGTTGAGAGCTCTGAGTCCATTATAACACTAGGTGATTAATTGTGCTTAAAAAAAAAGAAAGTATTGCCCCAGGGAGCAAGGCGCCACATGATCAGTCTTCTCAGACAGGGAGTTGTAAAAGGGCACAATGGCATCAAAAGGGCATGCAGACAGCCCCCTGTTGATACCCCGTACTCAAGTAGATAACTTCAGTATAATTTAAACTGCAAAGGGTTTAGGGGGCACTTAGCAGCGGGGGCAGGGGCTGGAGACCCCTGGTGTCCACTCAGAGAGACTACCTTTTATTAAGATTTGATTTATCCTCTCAAAATGGCTCCATGTCACACTTCACTTACTTTACGTCCTCTCTTGGCAGAGTCAAGCAACGGATCAGTTATGCGCCAAGGGTACTCAAATGGTACATAAAATCTTCATCTATATTTCCATGATGGGTTTTCTGCTGTGGATGAAAAACGAGCAGGTCCAGAAAAAGGCTCTGTGGGTCAATGGGACGGACAAAGGCTTTGTCTATGCCCTAGGAAGTCAAATCTTAAATGGAGTGGCTGCCCATGCCTCACTTCCTCCCCATCTGCGTTTCCCTTTGGCTGTTGATAAATATCCTTATCTATGAGAAGCAGGTGATAGATTTCAAGCAGCACGTCTCTACAGAGCTCTACTCTCATCTACTCTATTGATATCTCACATCTACTAAGCCATCCGAGCTATAGCAAGAGGCACCGACACCCTCTGGGTCTCCTCGCCCCAAATCATGTTAGCTCCACTTCCTGTAGGATCGCCTCTAGGGCCGCCCCAATGAATAACATCTATCAACTGAAGTGCAAAGCCAGGAGCTTGTGGAGGCAAAGGGGCCTCAGCCCTCAACTCGGAGACACCCTACAGCAACAGTCCCTATCTGATAATGTGACACAGGCTTGAACGTGTGTGTGTGTGTATGTGAAACAGTACAGCAGAACAACTGCTGGAGAGGATGAGAGACAACAAGAGGGAGATAAAGCGACGGGTACAACATATGTGTGAGCAAATTAATTGCTAGGGGAATTACGATCACTATCACTTCCTGTGATGTAATTTAAGAAAGAAATGTGTGATTTTCCCCAGATTAGGAGAAAGATGAGAAATAGCCGCCTGGTCGAACACATTGTGGTTGTCGGCATCAGGGTGATGTGGTTAGCAAACAGACATGTACAGTGTAAGTATTCATCGATCATTTATGTCGCAATTAAGTCTGAGGGTTTAAAAGCACAAGGGGGAAATTCATCCTCTTTGGCCAGCATCTCATTCTTCTGTCTTTTCATTTGCCTCTTCACAGATTCATCCCCTTTCCTCCTTTAAACTTTCATGAGAGAAAATAGGTAATTTAATCTTCATTAAACATACAGGGGGCCCCACTCTCTGACCTGCACAGCTGAATTAACGGCGAGGCTTCGGGGGATTAGATAGTTGGGCTGAAATTCCGTAACCCTGACAAGCATTATATCACCGCATCTCTGTTTTAATGGGCAGGAGATGATCCCTCCCTGTTCAATGTCAAATAAGTCTTTAAGAGGCTTACTATATAGAACACGGGAGGGAACTTTTGATGGACTGAACTGTGAAGGTGAAACGAGAGAGAGCGGGGCCAGGTATAGGAAAGGAGACAGGCCCTGGTTTGGGATTGTAATGACGTTGAAAAAGGCAGCAAATAAACAAGATTGGCTCTGTTCTCTTTGAAATCTGATTGATGTGTCTTTTGGGATGCCCCCCAGTACGAAAGGCCTACTGAGTCTGTGGCTTTCATCCCTGACCATAAATCGATGAGCCAGGATGTATGAGAGGCTCCTGTTCTCTACCCACCAATCTCCTGCCATATACCCAGGTAACTGTCTCTCCAGAAAGGGAGGGTCGGAAAATGAGAGGGATTTCTATCATCTTTTACACACTGCGAAAAAACAGTTTAATATACAGCATTATACCAATCGGATCCAACAAGAAGACGCACTTTCTAACTTATCTCCCTGGAATGAGACTAAATCCACAACAAAAATGTTTTTTTTCTGGTCTCCATCAATCCACTTTGTGTGTGTTGAATTAGGACTGGCTGGTGTAATTGCATAACACATGAGTATGGCCTCTCGGGTTAGGTTTTCCATCTTGCACAAAGTGGAGACAAGGAAATAGGAAATGCTTCTGGAATTGGGTGTAATTGTGACTGGCGGCTCCAAGAATTGTGTTCAGCCTGACACTTGAGGTAGTCTGGTGGAGTGTAGTTTAGCCTGGAGGACGGCAAAAAAAAAAAAAAAAAAAGCCTCTACAAGCTGGGTTTAAATGAACTCCTTTTGACGTAAGCGAAGGTTCTTGTGCGACTCTGAGAGACTCTCTCCGGAACATGCTGCTCGTTTGAGGATGACAGGAGGTTAATCAAGCTTTAAAGCATGAGATTACAACAGACATGACAAGCAGGAGTGAATAGATTTGGCACACAGTCTGATACAACTGCTCAGAAAAACCTCCTCTACCAGTAAATTCTGAGATGCCGTCAGTCCCCGGCTCAGAGAGAAAGCAAATATGTACACAAACATTAATGCTGCTGTACTGACCCAAAAATTACAACATCACTCCACTGACTAAAATGTTGACAGTTCCCACAGTGCACAAAGAAGCAACAACCCAAAGACGGCGTTGGAAGATGTCTTTTGTCACCAAATCGTCCGTCGCTGGGGAACTTAATTGTTTCTTTTTTACAGAGAATACTTTTCCCTCAAACTGTGCGCAAACATTTCTGTGTCCCACTCATGAGATGAGACAAATTCCCCCAATGCTCTACGGCAGCTGAGCTCATTTCCAGATTCCATTTGTAAAAAATCCATGGAGCCAGCATGTCAAAAGGATTTTCCCCTCTCATCACCTCTGAGTAGAGAATCCATGCAGCTGTTTATCAAACCACAGTCCGGGTTCCATATCAATAAACAGGGAGTCGTCGGTGCATAATGCATTCTGGTAGCATCGCGGCGGTGCGCTGAGAAGGGTCCGGTGCACGGTGCCGCCAAGGAGGGAGAGCGAGAATGGGAAAATAGGTCACAGAAATACAGAATATTCAATTCAATATGAAAAATATTCATAAAGAAAGACAGAAGATATTATATTTTACAATAACCCCATGACATTTCATATAGTGCCTCTGTAGAAAACCACTTTCATCAGTCCATCAGGGTCTAGCTTGCATTGAGTCACAGGAGCAGAGGTTAGGTTTCCCTCTGCCCTGCCATTTCCCCAAAGCAGGGTGTATCCTACCAGCATGTTCCTGGTCTAGGTCTCCACCCATGACCTACTTTTTTCAGTCCCTACACAGGGTTCATGACCATAGGTGAGGGTTAGCTTGGAGCTTTACCTTCAGGTTTAGCCCCATTTATACCAGTGTTGAAACCACAGTGATCTGTACCTGAATCTCAAGCCCCAAGCTACTCTCTTGAACAGAGCTAGAGATACTTTAACTTCACTTGGTAGCTCCCAACCAAAAGGGGGCATCATATCATTTTCTGTGGACAATAGCCACATGCTAATTCTCTTTCAGCCCACTGTACAGCTGCTGCAAACTTTCACGATCACACCAGAAGGCACTGATGGATTAAGCAAACAGGACGTGATCGTCTGCAAAGAGAACTCCACTATATCTCAATTCAGCCACCCCTTATGAATCCCCACAGGAAACAACAAATAGAATTGGTGAGAGGGTACAGACTTGGAAGTATTCTACTCCTACCTTGCAGCTGCAAAGCTGTTTGACTACATCAGCAACCTCCACCAGAAAATGAACAAAGCTTCCTTCGGTTGTTAGAACCTTGCTACCTCAAGCGTTGGGCTCCTACCCATCAATCCAACGAATAAATTCCTCCCCTGCAGAACTATGGTCTTGATGGTGGCGCCTCTTTTTAGGACCCACCTGGAATACTCGAGGGTCTAAGATTCCAAACAGCTGCTTGCCACAGGGTCTTTCTCAGCACTCATTTTCATTGAGAACTTGAACATAGCAGTTGTTTTCTGCTTATTCATGAGTATTACCACAAACATCCAGCGACTGTCACTCTTCGTGTCCACCCTGGACAGCTGTGGAAAAGCCGTCCAGACAAACCTTGGATGCTAGCAAACGCTTCTCCCAACCAAAAGAGGAATAGACCGTGTCCTTAAAGACAGCTTTCTTAGTCAGATATCAGTTTGCCAAGGACCTCTCCCCGACTTGACTCAAAAAATACTTCAAAAGCTTTCTGTTAATTAAATATTGAAGCATTTTTCACAAGTTTTTTTAGAAAGTGTCAGAAGTGTTTGTTAACTTACACAGCAAAAACACTTTCGGGAGATGTTACCTTCCAAGAAAATAAAAAAAACATCACACTACACAAACTGTTAACATACACTGTCCATGAACACACCAGCATGATGTGAAACACTGGGACATTCACCCAAAACAAATGAAACATAGAGCGAGACAGGGACTGTTGCAACACACAGACGACCCAACATATTAGGTTCAAAGGCCATTCATGTTTAAATTGCTGCTTGTAACATAAAAGGCACGGATCCTTCAAGCAGGGATATGTGGGGTGCTTTTCCACATCAGTGTGACATTTACCAAACATATAGGGAAAAACAAAGGTAATTCACAAAACCATTATAAGTGGCCAAAGCATGAAGGTCTGCAGACCTCTGAAGCAGAACACTTCTGATGCACAGCCAAAAGACAGAAGGTGACATGCTGTGACAGCATAAGTAACAGGAAGAGCATGACAGTTAGATGATAACTGGAGCTGTTCTACATAACAGAAATCATGCTGAGTGAAGCGAAATATTTCCTTCAAGTACTGTGACGGCTTTTCGGGTTGTAATTGTCTTACAATATTAAACATTTAGGTTCGAGGGGCCAATGTAAGGGCAACTTCAATACCAGTGTACTGTCCTGCATTTGATTTGAAAGGTATTCAGTGTAAGATTTACCTCTTGTCACTCAGTACAAGCATTAATCAGTCCCTCCAGGATTTCACATTCTCTGCGATTGTTATGGCATAATATGCCTGATTTCACAGCAGCTTTTTTTTTTTTTAAAGTTGTAATAAAAGTGTTTAAGGATTTTTTTTGTATAACACACACAAGCTGTTTGTCTTCAGACATCACTTTTGGTTGATTTCAGTGTCAGGACTCCAAATACTGTGTGTACAAATTGAATGACACTGAATTATTAATAGAGTGAAAGATGCCTTATGATGCTTATGTAACATTGCAGACCTCAGGGGGTTAATATTTTGAGTATCATAGAAGCGTTTGGTGACGTAAACGACTTTACACACGAGAGGAAATAAGATGATTGGTCAAATTTGTGGAATCGTGGCGGCAATTAGCCAACATTGCAAGTCAAGAAAAGTTGTGGCATTTGGTTGAATTTGCAACTTCCTGGAGGGACTGATTAATGTCCATTGCAGTCTCTTCAGTCTGTAGTATTCTTTTCTACTTCCGCACGTTATAACATGATCCTGCCCTGAACTGCCAATGTATAACTAGTTATAAAATATGCGGCATTGTTTAAGACTTCAGACACCTACATAATTTGATGTTACCTCCACTGGCGTTGACATATAGTCCGCCTCTAACAAGTTGTTCTTAGTCTAATAAACGTTGTTCCCTCATTTTGTCTGTGAGTCCTAATGGCCATAAAGTGGACATAAAGTGCACCAATGGACTCTTCTTTTGTATTGTGTACAGTAAATATACATACAGAAGGGACTAGCTGCATTTCTTGAGATCTCACCTAGACATTACTAAAGCCTTACTCATGCATGTCGGTAATTAGTTATTGATGTGCTATTGCAAAATGTAACTCCAAATGAAAACAGCAGTGCTCAGTGTGTGTGTGTGTGTGTGTGTTTCGATTTCATACATGTTGCATTTTGAAACATGTTTCTGATGAAATTACTGTAGCTTTCACGATTCTCTGTAACTCACGACTCTAAGTTCAATATAATTATGCAAAAGTAGTTTTGATTTGTTTGAAAACAGCAGGTTTTTTTAACTTATTGGGGTCAGTAAAGTTTGTGTAAATCGACTTTCATCTAAAGTTATAATGCTGTTTTTTTTTTACATTCTGTAAATCTTACACATTACACCTTTCCAACGTTTTACTCTCTGCAAAGTCAAATGCAATAACTCAGCGCAGTACTCTGCGTGTTGTAGACCAGCTCAGCTTGAGTGTACTGACAGGAAGGACGTGTGAGTTTTGCATCCAGGAGAAGTGCGGGGTGGTGCTGGGTCTGGGTTAAAAAGGTAGTTAAAAACCACACACCTAGAGTTCTGTTACCATAGTTAGCACCCGGCCACCGAGAGCCTGGACTGGAGGGGCTTTGATCACCTGTAATAATGTTGGTGATAGAAAAAATAAAAAGTAAAGAAAAAAAAAAGATGGAGAAAAGGGAAGAGAAGAAGGAATCAAAGATGACATATCTTAGATATTTGGCAGAAATCAACCACCACGACACCGACAGACCCGGGCTCCAACACAGAAATATAGAATGAACAAGGTGCAGGTGAAGAATGGAGCTGGTTATGTGTATCGATGAGCAGCATTATAGGTGTTGAAATAAGAGCAAAGAAGTGAAGTATGGGAGTATCTTTGCTTGTTGTGTTGAAAACACTATCCAAACAATTTGAAGGTACGATATAAATTTGTACTCATAGTTGATTTTTCTAGATACACATGCACCGATTATGGAGCTGAAGATGACTGATGGTGGTGAGAGATCAGACTCACTGAGCCGCACATACAACATCACAGTGCGTACAGGCGTATACTTTTTGTTAACGTGTGTCTGTAAGGCAAAAAAATGTTTAAATCTAACCCTTAACTTTACAAGATCTCCAAAAAGTGACTTGACAAAAAAACTGCCTTGAAAATCTGCTGCTTTCTTCGTACAATCTAGTCAGATTCTCCCCCCTTTTTTCTCACCATGATCGCCAAAGTAAAGACGGCAGCACCTGTGGCTCTTCTGCAGAACTCTGCCTTGAATATCAATTGACCCTGGCACCCCCACTAGGTGGTACTCCCCTGGGCACGGGCCATTTATCATGGTCGAAGTGAATATGTTAACACCAGAATTACACTAAATCAGCTTCGGCCTGCAACTGCAGCCTGCACAGCTACATTATAATAAGTGCTTTATGAAAGGCTAAGGGACAATAAATCGCTAATGACCTGCACCGAGCCACACGTGTGCTTGTTTCTATGACACCTCTCTCTATACGTGCATATGTTGCTATGCTCGATCGTGGTTTATGTGCGCCGTGCTTCCAGGAAACAAATCTAAAGGACACATACACAATCCTCACAAGCTAATTATATACAAAGTGTAGAGCGGCGCTTCATTTGTACGATAGACAGGAGCCAATTACGTTGCATGTAAACAATTCACTTGAAGCAGAAGATGTATATTCTTTTCTGCAGACGTGAGACTGACAGAGAGAAGAAAATATATAACATTAAGACTGTTTTTACCGTTTCGCGGTGTCCGTTTTCGCCGGTCGCGGAAGGCTGCTCCGGACTGTAGAGCTTCCATTAGGCTATCCATCACACCGGTTTCATCTCCCTCTGTAAGAGAACAGACACAAAGGCAAAGATGTTTACAGAGCATACCTTAACACAGCAGGATGGTATAGAGACACATATATACAACATGTACAAGTACACATAAACAAACACACACTTGTACACGGTGGTGTCAAGGTCTAATTCTAGGTGGAAGCTATAGATGACCTCTAGCTAAATGAGCAGCCTTACATCACACGTATAAACATGCCTTTCATACACCAGTGTGTGTGAGCGTTGAGACAGAGGCCTGTCACTCATATTTGTCTTTTTTTTGTCAGTAAATAGCAAGGGAGGAGGAAAATACACTTAGAGCTTAGCAAATAATACAGGCAGAGGAGCCTCAGGATGAAAGCATCCACTGATGGTCATTGACAGATATTCTTTCTGTGGCTAACGCAGGGGAGCTAAGTGCTCTTTACAAAGATTTAGTGTGGAGCCGCTCAATACCCGGGCGCTCTATCATTGTTCAGTCAATGACACCGGGACCGGCCTTCGAAAAACATTCCCCCCCTGCCCGTCGTTTGCAGCTGCAGCGAGGATCCATGAAAGTAGAGATCTGAAGGTAGTTGGCATTACTGGAGAGACAGGTAAGAGACAGTTAAAGTGCCACGAGGCCAACAGCGTGACAAGTTGTGCCTACAGTCTGCACAGGCAGCAAACTGCTCAATGGAAAGAGGGTTCAAAAATAAGCTTAGGTTCCTTATCTGGGTCATCTATCTTTACGCCCCGATACTAATGAGTCAGAGGGGCACCCTTTTCATCATTCTGGTCCAGAAAAGACATTATTTTAAAGCAGGATCATTAGTGTGACTTATTGTAGAGCCGGCGACTTGGCTATCAATTCTTTAGCATACATGAGTGAACTAGCTCTTCCTTAATGTTTACCATCAGGGCGCAGGTATCTTGTTCCTCGACTGTGCTTACAGCAACAGCTGAAGGGAAACATCCTAAAATAAGTGGAGACTACTGCTACTTTCAGCACACAGCACTTCTCCAGACACTGGGGTGATCTATCTTTTGTTACTCGCAAAGAGACACGACAGTAAGGCAAATTGAATTTATGAACAAAACACGCTGACAATGAAGGCAACACGACTAATTTAAGGAAATGGAAAATATATTGCCGTTACCAGAGAGAGCCACGGCTGCACATGTTTTTCCCTCCTCCCCCAGCAACCACCACCGAACCTGCAGTCATTCATGCACGTAAAAGGCGACAGCGCAACCAAGAATAGTAACATGTCTTATGCTAATTTTAAAGAAAAAGCAACTCTTCACTTGTACTCAAACTAATTTTGTTCTCTATCTCATTCCTTCTCTTTCTTCCTCAAGTCCTTCCCAAGGGCTACTTTGAAATCAAAGTATCTGTTCTGGCTGTGTGCTGTGCTTAAAAGCAATCCCGATTAAATCAAGCTTAATTAGACCAGCTTTATCAGAACAAAACCAAAGCCGAGCCAAGTAGTGCTTATCTCAAATTGCAGCACTACACCTCCGATAGCGAGCTCATTGGTTTAAAAGGGGGGAGCATGGGTTTTGTCTGCCGCGGACCCAAAGAACAATATGGAGAACAACTCGCAGCTACTATAACTGTATCAACTCCCAGGATCTTTAGCTACTCCTTCATTTTATGTAGGCTAGCAAGGACACGATGTGAGGCTGACAGACGGTAGAAAGTGTTAAGTGGCAGGTAAACATTTATCTACAACCACCTTGGCACAAGAAACTTTTTGACAGCTCCTTCTTCACTGCCTTCTTCATGGAGACCTAGACATCACAGGGGGCACCTGACACTTTGATCAATTTGTCCTACTTCTAGCTTAACTGTAGCACAATTCATCATTTGTAATGGCCATGACTTGGGAGCCGTAGTAGACCGGGGTGCAGGGGGAGGGTTGCAGACACAAAGAACCCAAATGACTAAAACGGGAAGCGTACTCCCAAGTCACCCCGCAGTGCTCAATTAACTGTGTCCTATTGGGCCACGGCTTAAACTTCAGCAGGCCTGACTCTTAGCACAGAGAACGTCACAAATGAGCCCTCAGACTATGTACTGGTTACCATATGTGAGTGTTTTTGTTTACTATTAAAAGACGAGGTAAGCTGTTAGAACAAAAAAAATAACCCTGAGTATTTGACTACACTCTTCCTGTAATCCTCCGAGCAAACTTTCCTCACGACTTATTACAGCATTGCCCACTTTAGCAGACATTTCTGCCTTGTTCCCTGCAATTCACTCTTGTCTTATTTTGAGCTGTTAAACCCAGGGCAAATATTCATCCGCTTCTCATTAGCAGCAGTGGTAGATTGCATGCTGGGGAATTACAGAAAAGCTAACCTTTTATGCCCAAAGATCTTTCTCAAGAGGAAAGATCCCCTCTGCTCACAGGAAATTGCTTTCTAAATGGGTTAAGATGGGCTAAGACCCAAGACATTGACAAACCCTTCCAGTGATGAAACACCTTGGTGGGCACCTCAACAGACAGCCCCGGGGTCCTTTAATGATCTTATTAAAGCTTGTGGAAGTGTGGAACATGGTTGCGGCTTTTGCACTTTTAGGTACTTTCTTAAACAGTTAAACCTTTAAGAGCAGAAATAAAGCTCTGTGAAACTCTACCTCCCAGAGAGAGACCGTGTACCTGTTCTCTATCTTTTACTTTGATTCCACAAACCCCCCCCCACTTCCCCACCACCCTCCTTCACCTGCATATCAGGAAGAACCTGGATCCAGAGGCTGTGCCAAATGCAACAGTGAGCCCTGGGGACCGGCTCAGTCTGCAATATATTTACAAGCAGCACTATCACATTTTCTTAATTAGGAGGGATAAGAAGAATAATGTGCTCTCAGCAGGAGTGGCATAAAAGACTTCACATACAAGATTAGTTTTTCCCTGAAAAAAAAAAAAAATCCACAGTAAAAAAAAAAAAAAAGGAGTCGGCAGTGTACTTTTCACCAATGGAAAGTGCAGAACACAAACTCAAGTGTCAACAGATGCTGTAAGTGTCACTGTTAGGGGAGGAGGATGAAATGGAAAGAAGATGGGAGGAGGCAGAATACAGGGAGGAAAAAGTGAAGAGGGTCTCTTTGGGTGCGGCAGTGCGTGCGCTGAAGTGGGTTATTGAGAGGGACTAGTGGAGCGAGGAAGGACACAAGGTCGTAAAACACCTTCCTGGCTACTTGACGGCCTGAGCCCTGTGACATTTAATTATTTCTAAAACATACACTGCAGCATGCAAGCACAGGAGCGCACACCTTTTCCTACACTTTTTTCAGTGATACATATGTAGATCTGCAGGAGAACTGGCTACATTTAAAGGTATAATAAGTAGGATTTTTCCTTGCATTTTGGCAAGAATACATTCAAACTGGGCCCCTCCTCCTGGGCTCTTCGTCACCAGAAGCTCGCTCTCACTCTCTCTGCGAGAACACGCCCACCCCGTCGAGCTAACACCAACTGCATCACGGTTACCTTTGGGCTAGCAAGCTAACCGCCGGTTACCTTTGCGCTGGCATGCTAACTGCCGGTTACCTTTGCGCTAGCAGACAGAAGGCCAACTCTGCATTGCTCTTTTGCCGTGTTCGCCGGTCTGAATTAGCCCAGCTGCTAATTTGAACCACTCCAGAAGCTGACTCTCACTCTCTCGTGCGAGAACACGCCCACCCCGCCAGGCTAACACCAACAGCATCACAGTTATCTTTTCGCTAGCATGCTAAGCACCGGTTACCTTTTAGCTAGCATGACAACCGGCAGTTACCTTTGTGCTAGCAGAAAGAAGGCTAACTCTGCATCGCTCTTTCGCCATCTTCGCCGGTCTGTATGGGGCCCAGCTGCTTATTTAAACCACCCCTACACTCACCTATACGCTGTGATTGGCTCAGGGAACCACAACAGCGCCCCGCCTGAAAACGTCCTGTGCAAAGCAAAAGAACAGAATAGATGCAGAGGGAAGGGTCTCAGAAGAGTCTGCACACACACTCACCAACACACATGTATAGAGGCTCATAAATGATGATTTATATTATATTATATTTGTAAAATTTGCAGCAATTGTATTTTGCAGATTTCCCAGCTGACAAGTGAAGGTATGCTTGACAGACTAAGACAGTGAGGGATGGATGGATAGTTAAAGGGAGGCAGATAGAGAGCGCACTCCAACAAATGTCAGCAGGATGACCTATACTCGCGGCTGCTCCTGGCAAGATCATTTAGAGGAGACGCATGTATCCATCCGACTCTTTCAGAAAACCACTGCATCATCCGAGCCTCCATTGCAAACTCTTAATCCTCAATCAAGGACCAATTAGGAATCAAACACACAAGCTTACATTATGCAAAACATGACATCTCATTTGTTTATTTCTGCCAATTAAAATCAGTCATCTACAACACTCAAAATGTGTATATAACTAAGTGAAAGAACAGCTGTCGCCTCCAAAACATGACGAAGCTTTTCACTCAATCAACGGAGCAGAAAAAAAGCTTGCGAGTATTTGAAACGCCGGGCTCTCTTCTTAAACACCAAAGGCATGGCATTCCTATAATTATGCAGCAGTGTCAACAAAGCCTGTTCATAAATTCAATTTGCTATCTGTCATCTCCTGCATGTCGTGCTGGGTGAGAAAGAACACAGCGGATCGATTGAGAACTCAATTTCTGATGGCTCACATGCAGCCGTCATGATTCATGGGGGAAAAGAGACGCAAATAGCTCTTAGAATTCTAAAAAGGCTTCTGTCTGCTACGTGTTGTGATACGGCGGAAAATTATGACATCGTATATGTCGCGAGAGAAACTGGTTGCAACAGTGGCATGTTAATTTGAAGGATAAATAACAGTACGCATACAAAATAACGACAAATCATTTTAATAAAGCTGCCTTTGAATTAACATAAGCACAGCTAAATTAACGTATACTGCATCAGGAAAATTAGACATAGGAGAGATGTCTATTATCCATTACTATTCACCGTCCTTCTACTGGCCAAACCCTGAGTCTAATTTGCTCTGTAATGAGATCTAATGAGAGCTTACAGGCCGCGTGCTTGATGAATTGAAATCACAGCGAGAGAGGAGCACGGCGAGAGTTTAACCTCACCCGAGTCACCTTCCGTGACTCCGCTCGAGACGATGAGAGGGACGAAGCATAACGAAGAGGAGAGGAACAAGTCGGTACTAGTTTTTTTTTTTTGCTTGCCGCGGATTGTTTTTGAACACATTTGAGCCCATCTGTTCCCCCACAGAGAGTCACCTGTGCAATTAACCTGGACCATTAGCCGTGAAACAAAGGCCTCAGCGGAGGGAGGGGGAGTGCTGCTTTATGGCCAGGTGGAGAGGCAACAACCACACTTTCTTTTAATCTCATCGACTCTCTTCTCTCGCTTGTTTGCACCTGGGTTTTGTGATACTTCCACATCTGAATTCCAGCTCAGCCGCCTAGACATGCACAACCACCTGCATTACTCAACGCCTCCCCTCCTCCCTCCTCTTACCGCTCTACTGTCTACTCTCCTACTGTCTGCTTTTTGAGTGGAGTCGCCCCCTCCCTTTCGACCTTCTTCCCTGAAGTCCCAGCAGCTCCTAAGACCCGAGCAGACAGCGACCATTACTGCCACAGAGAACACAAGTGCCCGAAGGACAGCAGTCACGCACCTGTTAGATGTCTTTCCTTTGTTTTTCCTCTCTCTCCTCTTTTTCTCCGTCTCCCTGCAGTCCAACCACCCAACCCTGACAAAAGCTTTGACACAATGACCGGAGAAACTTTCCAGACAGACCCCGGTCTTTAATTTGTTTGTGCAAGTATGTGTGTGTGTGTGTGTGCGTACACTACTCTACTCCAGTGAAAAAGAGAGGCAGTAAAAAGGGGAATCTAAGGATAAGGGTAATAAAAGAGACAGATTTGCCTGCTGATTAATCTGGATTGTTTTACTGTAACAACTTGATGAGCAAACCCACTCATGTCCTTCCTAACTTGATTAGGGATGCTTCCACAACCCTCCATTCCAGAGGGAATGGCAGTGTAGAGACTACTTTCCTCGCTTTGAGCCCCTGTGTGGCGCCAGGGTCAGGGAGGGGAGGGAAAATGTGGAGAGAGGGCAGAATGTCTCGCGGACGGGAGGAGGTGGGTGCGAGGTCAGAGGTGCATTGTGTTTGACGTGCACCATGTACAGAGAAGTGTTGGGGCTAGGCCGCCCTGGCCGCAGAAGGCCCTGATCCCATAAAAAAAGAGAGAGATGTCCTGACTGCGAGAGACTGGGGGAAACGTGGAGAGAAGTTGGATGTCGACAAGGGAGAGATGAAAGTGGATTAGCCGCCGTGGCGATTTGCATTCTGTGGTGGAACGAAAGCCCCTGCGATGCCCCGAATAGCTGGATGCATGAATAAGTAAACAAACAAAAACAAAAATAAACCCTCCATCTGGATGGATGCTGCCAGGCCCCAAGTGGGAAACAGTAGGGAGGGGAGGTTGGGAGAGGGGAAGGCGGGCGGGAGGGGGAAAGATGCTCGCAACGTAGCAGTCACCACACTCGGCTTCCTCTGCTATAATTTACTTCTCCTGCCTGCGGGCCCCCCCTCAGTTGCCATATTGCTATCACCATCCATCCGCTGCTCTCGGCTAGTTTGCCCAGTAACACCACCACCAACACACAGGGGAGAGCTCAAACCCAGCACTGACAGATGTTAAGTTGACACACTTTCTCTGAGCCACATGGGGTCAACATGTCAGGGTGCCAGCAGGGCCGAGGGAGGCTGTCCTCGCAGCAGAGTAGACCACTCGTGCTGCTGCTGCTGCATAGGCTAAGTGCTGCTAAATTTGGCTGCAATATGGTGGAAACTGAACCAAATGCATTCCCACTGTGACCTAGACCTCAACTTATCAAATGTGTGGTCCTTAAGGTCACTAAATAGGACTGCTGTTTTTACCACTCGCACTATGTTCAACTTTCAGTAGTGTTATACATTTGTAATGTAAGAGCGGCCCTGGTTTGGATTGCTGTTGAGTTTACCTTTGTTTGACCTCCTCTAATAGATTCCAGCGACTGTGTTCAGATCCGCTCTTCCCCATGCTATCAGAGCCGTCATCAAGTCTGCTATGTGCAATTTGTTTTGGTGTTCATGGCGTCTTTTTAAATACTTCTGTTGACTTGCAATGTGTTTTTGTTGCAAAATAATCCCAGAGAAAATTGGCGTGGGTCGTTTTTCATGCTCTCACTTTCATTCTAGTTTCCTCGGGAGAAGTTCTTCTATCAAAGTGTAATCTTCAACCCTTTCTCTGGGAGTCGCTAAAGCCAGAAACGTTCTAATCTTCCATTGGGGCTTTTTTGCTGCTGTATTAAACATTAAAATGTTTTTAAATGCTGCGCAAGAGAAGCCTTCTTTCATATCAGCAGCATCAGGAAGTGCTGCTTTTATTCTCAAGGATGGTTTAGTTCAAGGACAATTTCAGTCCTTTTTTGTTAGCGGTTTGGTTCCAAGCCATGTGGTAGGGTAGGTAGTATCAGCGGGGGGTTGGGGTTACCAAAACCTTAACCCCCCCATCTTCCTTCCTCTCTCCTCTCTTCCCTCATGAAAGTGAGGGAGTAGGGGGAGGCACAGCGTACAGCCAGATCCGCCGGGGGTGAGTGCTAGCCCCGAAGAGGGCCTTGCCCGTCTTCTTTTCTAACACACCTCTTTCTACAAACTCTTCTCTTTTGTGTTTAATTCAAAAACATTGCAGTATCAGCCTGTTGAAGTTGGCAACGCTGCTTGGGGTTGACGTGACCACTACGGGTCATGTGGTAGGTTAATTATAAGTACTGGGGTGAGGGCACGAGGGCTTCTTCACTCAGCGCTTATCCTTATCATTAGGGCGCATGTATCTGGTGTTTTATTCAAATTCAGACTGGGTATATGTCAAGGAGGACGCACTTGGGTAGATGAAGAGGTGAAAGCAACAGCAACATATTAACAAGCTAACAGCACCTTTTACCGTGCTGTAGGGGCGTATGGATGAGAAAGGCCTGGATCTGTTAGTGGCGTTCACAACATCACGACTTCTGATCACAGGACACTTTGCACGTGACTTTTCAGACCAGGGCAATGAAAAGATGACGTACGCTTGGGGTTCCATGCATTCAGGGCAGTGTAGATATTACCCATTTTACTCGAGCGGCACATTTGGATAGCGGATGCAGACTTTTGGAATCCAGATCAAGATAAAATCTGAACCAAACCACACACGGGCTGTTTGCACCAGTGAAAGGCGGTGCTGTCTGGGGAAAGCTAAATGGATTTGACAATGGGATTTGATGGTCTTTGTAGTGAGGGTAATTAGGTTTGATTGACTGTAAAGTGACTGGTGAGGTCCAGAACTGGGAGGGGAAATGATCAGACGCTTGAACCACCCACAAATTAATGAGATTCAACTGTGCCTGAGCTGATTTCACCGAGGAGAAGACGAACGTTCACGGAAGGGGATTGGTGGAGAGAGGGGAAAGGAACACGGTGGGATGAGAGCGGCAGACTCGGAGGGAGAAAAACAGGAAGGAAGAGATATCTGATGCACGTCTCACTTCCTTGATTGTAACCTCACTAAATGGAGTTAAAGTGATTAAAAGCTTTAAGGTGCAATCTAATTAGAGTTCTTTATCTTTCTCTGGATACAAAAGAGGAGGATACAAAAAGAAAACAACAATATACAGTATATTCAGCTTGGCAATGTGGGACAGACTATTCCCTGGTGTTGCCTTTAATTGCTAATGAACTATGGTATTTATCATAGAATATTAAACGTCTTCCTATGAAGCCGGGCTCGTTTTCTTCCTGCTGACATTTATTTATGGAAATGCATTAGACTTGTTATAATCTGGGAGGTTCATTGGTATTGGATGAGTGTTTTATTGTATCACCTACGCTCACAAAATGTCATTTTGCAGTCAATCAGATGTATTTAATCCTTGCGTGTCATTTTATCTATGAATAATTCTCCCTTTCTGCATGTTTCCATTCACGCCGCTCGCTCTCGTAGGCCCTAGCCGAGATGCAGTCAGCCATATTCAGCGCGCCATCATCGCCTTGAGGCAGATTCTGATTTGGACGGGAGATACGGCGCGATCTAATATGCTGTTATTTATTAGAATGGGTGTATGACAGCAGATAATCCCGGTGCCCTTGTTCCCCGTCTTTCAAGGTAATGATGGAATTCAGCAATCCATACTCAGGAGTTTCAGAGCATGCCGTGCACTTCCCGCGCTCCGGATCGACACAGCTCAAAGGCAAGGACGAAGAAAAAAAGCAATTTGCTCAGAGTTTGGTATTACAGAGCTGCGGCATCCGTATGCAGATGTGGGGACGGATCCGTCGCTCTTATAAGGCGTCTGAAACTACAAATATAGAGCCAGACATGGACGCCATCACTTGCATGACAAAGAAAAGACACTTTAGGGAACAAAGAGGCTGCAAATTCAGAAGCATTGTGCCATATTTTATCATTGCATTCTAGAAAAGGTCTGTCTTCTCCCTAATACCGGCTTCACTCTCCAAGCTAAGCAGAGGAATACTGAGCCGCTCTCTCAGAAACATTTCTTTTATCTGCCAGGGTTTCTGACCTTCACGTCTCTACAAGCTATCTCCTCCGGTAATATTGTTTGCCATGTCGGCGGTGCTGTGGAGACACTATGCAAACTTAGAGAGCTAACCTGTCCACCCCACTGCTGCCTGTCAGCGCTTGTCTATGATCACCTAGCTGGCATGGCTGCGGCGCAGGTATGCGCTGGCCTACCGGCAGCTGTCAGTGTCACACAAAGCCATCAATCCACATCTCTGCCCCTGTCAGGATTGACAGGGCTCCGGCAGCCACAACCAGTCAGCCAGCTGCACACAAATATGTCAGGTTAGTTTAGCATGCTGCGGTAATAGACACTTGGAAAATGTGTTTTGGTAAACAGAAGAAGTAATCACATGTTTGTCTTATAGGAAGATGTAGAAGCAGGAGGAACACATGTCGATGAGGACAAGTTAACTTTGAGAGTAAATAAAGGTGAGCTGAATAAACGTCATCAGAGTCTAAGAATAATAATGTCCCAGAATGCAGCAGCTAGGCTTCTTATTGGACATCACATCACTCCTAACCTTGCTTCCCTCTGCTGGCTCTCTGCCCGTTTTAGAATTGATTTAGAGATTTTACTTTTCACTTTTAAAGATGTTCATTTAAATAAATGTCTTTTCAGTCACTATCTATCACAGAATGAGGTAACACAATGCTGATTGAGCCAATGGCCCACTGATGAAAGCCTTTGCAATCTTATCATCTTTTATTTATCTCTTTATTTATATTGCTTTATTGCTTTAACTGCCGTATCTGCTGTTCTATCACTTTTACTCCTTTTATTTGCATTTATTCTTGTTGACCTTTAGCGTGTGTGTTCCTGCCTTTTGTTGATTTTCTTTGACTACTCTGTTTAGCCTGACTGTTGGCTGATCATTTTGTTATCTTCCCGACTTCCTGCCTTTGCTGTGTCTGTCAGAGCACTTTGTTAACACCTGTTTTTAAAGGTGCTATATCGACAAATATAAATTAACACACAAACACTGTAGTGTGGATTAACACTAACTTACTTTGTTTGTTTTTAGTCAAATAAATGCCTCTTCCAGATGAACCCACTTTTATTTATGTAGACATCCACTAGTTCACCCTCAAAGTGTGAAAGGTTGACAAGAAGGATGCATAAATAGAAGCTGCAGGCCCATCATTGTCAACATGCCAACTGCTCTCTGCAGAGACTCATAGAGACATGGAGACCTCATTCTAGCAGGCCGTGCTGAGCGGGAAGAAATGCCTCGACGACAATCACCGGCACATAATAACAAGGCTTTAGGAGAGGGACGGAGGACACACAGTGTAAAGTGTACTTAATGAAATGAACCATTCAAGGATTCATTTACAGAAATAAACAGTAAAAGAAGGCTCCTGAATTTTGGGAACATATTTTCGATAAATGTGCTCTGTAATTTTTTAAAGATAATGACAGAGTAGTTGGTCTAGCAACTTCCATCTGTTGTGTGAGCAAAGATAACTTCATTCTCGCTGATAATAATGTCTCTTCAATACTTAAATTAACACAATAACCTTGACAAAACTCCTTTTTTCTCACTGTAATATTCCCACAGAGCGAGCCGGCGCATCGGCCTGCGTTCTGCCCGTGTCTGCAAGCTGTTGCAGGAGCGGATTGAAGCGGCTCAGCGGGCTCTAATTCACACAGTAAAAAAAATGATCACTTTGCAGGTAAAACTTCATCATAAAACAGCATCTGTGAGGCCTCTGCTTGTGTTTTTAAGGTTTTAAATCTACCGTCTTCGGCCATTTTAATAATTCATTTTTAAAAAAGTTTGTTTTATAATAAATATATTTATCCACCCTGAGACCTACGAGTAGTTAATCTTTCATCTTATACAACGTAAGTCCAGCTGGATTATATTTAATGTGTGTAGTCAAGTACGATAGCAGACAGTTGGTACAGCCGTAAAAATGTGTTGTAAAACTCACAGGCTACAACCAATATGCTTCTAAACTTGATATTCCTCGGGTTGGCAATAAACATGTTTTTCAGAGGTTCATATGGTGAAGGGGACTGCTACACGAGCTACAACAAATGTTCACATACTGAGAGGCATACTGTGTAAAGTAGGTCTGAGGAAAGAGGAGAGAAAAAAGCACACTGAAGACAAAGTTCTCCAGCACTTCCTTTCCGGTACCTGGGAGAAACGCCTGGACTACATAAAATGTTCAAATAACTTTGTTTTCCCTGCTTGTTTGTTGATTCCTATGTGCCTTATGCCAAGCTGCATTGTGCTCAAAGCGGCATGTGCGCTTTCCGGCTCTGTTCAAAGCTTAGTGGATTTGACTGGGGTACGCGGTTGACATGTGGGTGCAGACACTTGCCCCAGACGGGGGCACTGACCCCGGTGATGCCAGCCGAGCAGGCGGCCAGAGGGGCCTGCTACTCCTCACTAATGCCTTAGAGAAACAAAGTCCAGATGCTCCACCATGCGTTGGCTCTTGACGCGCTCGGCATGCTGCCTGTGAGATTTTTTTCATGCTCTGCGATAAAAAATACCCTGCTGTGATAAACCATCTTCCTCTGTTTCAGACAGAAGCATTAGTTTGGCTTTATTTCCGCAGTGTTCAACAGTTATTTCCAGTGAAGTCGGGCGATTTAGTAAATGTTGAACATCTGGTCAGTCCAAGAGAATATGGAAATCCACTTAGAGCAAATTAAAACAAATGGGGTGACCGGGTAATGATTTCATAAGCTATTTCCTACATTAGGATTTCTAATAGTTCACAAGGAAAACACGTTCAGCTCTGCACTTGTCTCATCCATCAATCATGCTCGTTGAAGGAGTGTGCATGTCAGTGCACTTGCAGAGGGACTAATCTCAAGTTAAACCCGGTGGGAAATGTGAGAGAAACAGAATTTTTTTTAAACCAGTTTCCTAAAAGCATTTGTCTGTTTCCCCTCCCCCACCCCGGTGCCGTCCTGGCAAAAGCTAAATGAATTAAACTCTCATTAAATATGCATTTCATTGTTAATCATTTGCAAGCGGAGAGGATTAGGTCGCAATTTGTGGAATGACATAAAATCTATCCCTTCACAAAAATAGCCTCTTGAAATGGCAGTAAAAACAATAGTATGATTCATCAAACATCTTTCAGCAATGAAATGAGTAAATCCACAAAACACATATTGACCTGTAAGTAATTCTCATAATACAGAGACCATATGTTTAGTCCATCTGTTCATGCTAATGGATGTAAACAGAAAGATCTATCTATCTATCCATCTATCTATCTTATGGTGACAATCAGTCTGAGAGTCGTTCTGTGCATAGTTGTTGTAGACTGATGAAGGAGAACAGAACTCATTGACAAGTCTCTACAAGTTTCCACATCTCACAGCGCCGCACCTGGCACTAATGCTTTCTTCTTCTTTTGTTAATTATTGGCGGTTAGCAAACAGCTTTCAGATGCGCTACAGCCACCATATAGTGGTAGTAAAAAAAATGTTTTAAAGTAATAATCTCGAAGATTTTCATTTAAATAAATGTCTGTTAAGCCCCAATCTATCGCCGAATGAGGTAACGCAATGGTGATTGAGCCTCTGGCCCACTGATGAAAGCATTTGCAGTATTACAGACTGGCTGTCTGTGGCGACTTTCGCGGAAAAAATCACAAGCGGCGCCCAGTTAGTGACGCGTTTTCCATCACCCAGCAGTGGTTGGTCTGCCAGACTAAAGAAAATCCAAAGAAAAAGAAACAAACTCGACACTCAGATGAAGGCAAACAGTCTAAAAAGGAAAGCGACCGTCAGCGAGGAAAATCAAGAGTTACAACCGGAGCCAACCGTGGACGTCACACATGCAACACTGTGGATATCTGGGAAGTGTGCTCCCGCCTGCCTACCTAGAGTTGAACTACAGATTTATTGCAGTTCTTCAGTTAGCCTTTTAACTTTTAAAATGCTTGTTTGCATGTTTGGACATTATTAATTAATGGTAGGAGGAATAAGAAAAACCTCCTTGTGCAGTACACTACATTATTTTCATCAACCCTCACAAAAAAAATGGCCGACGCTCAGCATGAAATATTGATGGGAAAAGTCTCCTCAAATAACAAACTCCTCAAAATATCTGAAGCACACATAGAATTTTAGAACAGAATGGGAGAGAAGAGCCAAGACTCTCAAGCCAAGGCTGTCAACTGGAGAGGAGTGGAGGCAGAGAAAAGAAAGATGTGCAACAAGAAAACACTGAATATCCTGCTATGTGTGTTCCAACCAAACAGCTTAAAGGAAGAGAAACTGAGAGAGAACACAAGAGCCGAACAGCAAGCTGCTGTAACCTTCAACCTGCTTCTGGCTCAAATTCATTTCCATTCACTGGCTCCATTTAAAGTGCTCAGCATTTGATTGTCCTTTCTCTGATTGCATTTCACACAGCGACAAGTTAGTACACAAAAAGGAACTATTCAAGGTTTAATGAAAATGTGTAGTCAATGCAGGTAAGAACCTTGACAGGGAGAGAGAAAAAAGCCGCCTGGGTTTAACACATTCTGAATTTAAAAGTATGCATTTCATAACTGCCAAGGTCATTGTGATGGCGACAGTCCGACGAGCGAGGTGTTGCTGTGGAGGACAATCCCCACTATCTCCAAGGCTGCAGGCAACGTTGCCCATGTCGCCCTCATGTTTTATTCATGCGAGTCATATTATGGCATTCAGAAACCCAGATCAAAATCTGCTCTGGCAGAAATATTTAATATCATACCTACTTCTCTACCCTTCTCCATCTGGTTAGCCAGAATGAGAGAGAGGAGGAGACAGACTCCTGCAGCTCAGCCATGTTGGATTATTAAAAGTGAAGCTTTCAAAGAGGTCACTGCTCAGGGAAAGAAAGGAGAGAAAAAACTGTAGCATGCATCAATTATCTTGGAGAGTTTGTGGCATGCTGAAGACTGTCTTGTCACATTTCCCAAAGTGGCTGAGCTACAGAGGGGTCCTTGGCTGACGCTGACATTTAGAAGCTGGTGAATTGTGGAAATCCCAGTCTGTTTGTCAAAAAAACGGACAAAAGACCACACTGACTGCTTGCAAAGCCCCTTCGGGCTTGAAATTCCTTCACAATGTCATTGGCATAACTAGACACAGGCACCCAGCACTGTCGCTCTAATTTTTCATGTCTGAGCAACTGCAACTTACACTAATCAATACCCCGTTTACCGGCATCGCTGGAGGACAATAGAGTGATTCCAATGATTCACAACAATAAATATAGAACGCTGCCCGCAAACAGGCTCAGGCTGGAGGAATAATAATTTTCTGTCGTACTGCTTGCACATGACCGGCGATAAAAGGATAACAATGGCACAATCATAATGGAAGTGTAATCTATAGAGCTACTTTCAGCCTCCTTTTAAAGTTGACCTTAGCTTTCTATTATTACATCTGACCTTCTTCTTTCATGCTATTGCCAGTTGTATGAGGCCTCGAGCTATTTCTTTGACTTTATTTGTGACTACATTCCAAAAACCTTTATTATTACTAGGATGCATGATACTGGATTTTTATGCCGACATTTTTCAACCTTTTTTGCCGATTGCCAATTTCGATACTGATATATTAGGCACATGTTTTTTTTCCACCTAATTGCAGAGAACATCAAGTCTCCCCTGTAGTGGAATTGATATCATGCCTACTCTTATTTTAGTGGCCAAAAACTGACATAAAGCAGACACCTTGCACCCTGCTTCACGCTTGACGGAAGAGGCGTTGTACAAAAGGTCACGTGTCTGATCCCTCACGTTTCTGAGCGCACCTGAATGCAGCATCCTCCCGAAACACTGCAGTGAGGGAGACATGCCCGGACTTGTTTACTGTACCTACTACGGAGTATTCAGTGATCGCCGACGGACTCTTTTTATCGTGTGTGCGTCCATGAATATGTAAGTTTGTTACACTCCGTTAGCGTCGGCTTTGGCCGCGAGTGTATTTTTGGCGTGTTTGATGTTGTTTAGTCCGGTAAAAAGACGAGAATGTGAGCTAGCTGTTAGCTAAAAAAGAGGTGTGCAATTTGTTTAACTTCAATTCATTGGCTCGAGTTTCTGTGACTTTTTAGTCTTTATTTGTCTATTGTTAATAACTTTGCGCAGGCAGTGCGCGCGCACTCGTGCCGAGTTAATGTAGTAGCATTACGTCAAGCTTTTTTAGGGAATCATCGAGAATTTAGGCAGAATTAAAGCGTTGTTTTATCGGCGGAAAATAGCAGCGGAAAAATAACATATCTGCCGATGCCAATATGTCATTTTCAAGCCTTAATCTGCAGATACCGATAACGTGCCCATAATATCGTGCATCCCTAATTATTACAGAATTAAAACAATGGAATCTAAACTTCTAATCTAATGTGCTTAATGTTTATGTGAGCAGATGCATCATGGGAAAAAACAACTAAAAGTAGAATAATCTGTCTGTCGTTTGTAGGCAGAGCAAAGGCGAAGGGAGTGACTACAAGATTCCTTCACAGCTGAGAAAGATGACTCCCCCTAACGCCTACACATTATCCTCCTCCTTTAGAGTTCAAAATCCGTGTGAAGCACAATTCCATGAAACCCCCTTTCACTTCCATCCTCCTCCCCCTTCTCCTCCCCTGCCTCTCCGTCTCCGCGGTGGCACGGCGAGAAGTGGCATACCTTTGTTCATGTCAATCAGCTGCTTCTTCTTCTGCTGGCGCTCCAGCTTCTCGCGCTCGGCTTTCTCCTTCGCCAGCTTGGCTCTCTTGATCTTCTCCTCCATCTCCCTCTTCTTGTGGTTCTCCTTCACCGCTTCCTGATGAGGCACACACAGACACGCACACACACACACACACACACACACATAGAGAGATAAAATCAGAATTCGGCGTCTGCCACCGTTTCTCTTTTAGTGTCTTCACTACTGTATAGTGTTAAACTGCAGCAGCATGCCATCAGCAAATTCTCATTCAGAGAAGGTTTGATAGTTAGAGATAAGCTCCTGGAATAAACAATATATCATGCCATGTGTATGGGCTCTTTCAATCTGTCTGTAAGGCTCCTCTCTGCTTTACATATTTCCAATAACACAGAGCTGATTTGTTGTCAATAAAACATCAAGATCGCACTTTTTGAATGATAAAAAAAAAGGCCAGATTATCATCGCACTTATGTGCGACGCAAGTATATTTCCTTCGCCACTGCATGAGGATAGAAACGTGTAGAAGCTGTGAGGCCGTCTCAGAGGAGGGAGACAGAGATATCATCCTCCTCCTCCTTCGTGACCGGCTGAAATGTCAGGATGGAGTCAGAGAAAGAGAGATAATCAACGGTACGGATTCAGCCTTTACAAATGTGTCAGTTTGTTCTTGTGCCAGCAGAGAGTAAGATGCAACCGTGTGACCTTTGGAGACAACAAAATGTTCCCTCATCCCGGGCCTGTGGCGCCGCCCTTGACAGCAGGACCCCATCATAGGTGTGGGTGATTGTGTGTGAGAGGTCATACTGTATGTGTAAGAACGCATATGAGCCTGAGTCCATGGGCATCTTCTGCTCATTCCTCCTTTATGTATGCATATGTGTGTATGTCAGTACGTGAAGGCATGGCCCTCTCTGTGCGCTGATGTAATAAGTGGCGACAGCACCCCCCACCCCCCCCACCCCCACTCCTCTCCCCTCCCACATCTAATGCCCCTGTGGTCCTGATGTGTGTGTGTGTCGTGTTGGCAGCTAAGACAGAGGGATTACAGGGATTGTAAGGAAGGAACAAGGAAAGAGCAGCTCATCATGCCAGTCAATAGTAGAGCTTTGCTCCATGTCCAAGGACACGAGGCCTCATTGTCACTGTCTCCTTGTTGGATGACAAGGGCAATGAGAGAGAGAGAGGACGGACGACCGAGAGAGAGCGCGAGAGATAGAGAGATGAGGGTAATCAGAAGTCAAGTTGGGATAATAGAGAGAGAAAGCCAAACATAATGGGCGAGTGAGTGTGTTTTTGCATTATGAGCATCATGAGATATAACCTATATTTTATCACCGCTTGTGTAACTGATGGAGCTGCACTCTGTGAGGGCTTTTAACTGTGCACTTTGCCGCCGTACGCTTTCGAATGGCACTGAACGAGAGCGGAGCTGCGCATCCGGTAATGTAAGAGTTAACCCGTGCGTCCTGTTTAAATGATGGGCAGCACTGGCAGCACGAATCAAATTGATTTCTGTCCTCTCCCGCTGACAGGACTCAATTCATTCTGGAAGTAATATCACCGCACGGCTCGACATCCACGGCATAAGTCGGGAGATAAATTATGCAGATTACAAATAAAATCCTGCCGGCAAAACTTATTTTAAACAAACAACTAATTCTGACTGTAAACATGATTATGCAATGTAATTATGTAGCTCTAATCACACGGCACCACTAATTACCATAGCAACAAATGTGTTGCACAGCTCCCATTCTCTTTGACAGCCCCCCATTTTGCCGTTGGCCACGACTGATTGTATCAATCTTGTTTTCTTGCCAGCTCTGTATATTGTAGGAGGACGTACAAGAGATAAACAATACTCTGGAGATGTGAGAATACTCTTCAGCGCGGGGAACATGATTCCAATCTTATCAGAACATCTTGGATCTGTACAATATTTACAGTTAATTTCAGGGGACCATGGAAACCAGTTATTTCTGGCTCCCACACTCAAGTCATCTGTCCCGCAGTGAGGCTCATCACTATAGTTATAATGCCACCCAATGAGAGGTTAATCATTGCTATCTATCATATATTATCTATTGTGATCTTCTACTTTAGCCTAACAATGTATCTTATAAACTAATGACAGGAACACTGAGATCTAGCAGGGGTGGAGTTTATGAACTTGTGTGTTTTTGAGGCATGACAAAATTTAGCGCCACGAGAGAATTCAAGGGTTAGATCTTATGTGTTATGGCTCTTTATGGCAGATTCATTCATGAATCTCAAGTATTATTATTTCATCAGTATCATTTGACATTATCTCATGGCCTTCTTCAGTAAATGGCACTTCCTTAAAGAGCCGGTTTGCCGATTTCCAACCTCAGTCCTATCATGCTATCATGGGGAGCTAATGCCATTATGGTAGGAAAAAAATGCAATTTTCGCTCTGTGCCTTTGGAGGACGCCAGCTGCTTCTCCAATGGGCCCTGGTAAACCTCCTCCAGACTATGTAAGACGCGTCATCTGGCAGAGGCCAGGGAGATTGCTGAACTACACTTCCCCTTAATCTAGGACGCCTGCCTCGGATCACATGTCTGGTTCAAAATCGTCAGGTTTGAAATGTAGCCTGCAGACCCGAAGATTTTTTCAGACGATCCACCAGTATATTCTCGTCGTATTCCGGATTCTGTACCGCTCTGAGCCATTGTCAGCAGCAATCAATGTCCTTGACTGGAAAACGGTAGTATTTCACTCCAGCGTCTCTCGCTGGGCCGTTCCTTTTTAGAAGGAGGGGCGCAATGCATGCTGGGCGTTGTAAGAATGTAGAATGGGCGAAACCACAAGCTGTTTGTACAACTTTCTCCACAGCTATGGCGCCAATTTTAAATATTATTGCTTGTGTCGATTACAGAGAACACCAGCTTTGACTGACAGGCTTTTTCCAGGGATGAATTGGTCCTTGAAGTGTCCTATGTACATAACTTGTGTTGTGATAATGGGTAGTTAAGTATTGATAATGTGTCCTTATAGGGATGCTTTTGATTGCAAACTAAATAATCCAATTTAAACTAGAAGCCACTCTAATGGTGCAGATCTTCACCAAGGCCAACAGCCCAATCTTCTGCGATACGCAAACTGCAAGCACAACTACTATATAGTATGTCTGGCTGTATTTCCAAAACTATAAGAAATAAATGTAATTGCTTATTCCTGAGTCCAATCCAGATGTGATATAAAATCCAATGGCGTCTTTCTTGGCTCATGCTTCACCCTTCCACCAAGTTTCATAAATATCAGACAGTCGGCAGTTTCTCTTTAATCCTGCGCACCAACATCAACTCCTAGGCGGAGGTGAAAATGTTGAAAAGATTAAAGTCAGATATGGTCACATAGCTTTAGAAAATGGAGAAAACAAATCTATAGTATACGGAACTGAAGTAAAGACAGACTAAAAGTGTAGTGCAGCACTAAAGCACACAGGTCAAAAGCTCCACGCCCCCTACGATTATCTCCATGATAGACAGCCTCCCTCGTGGCCTTGATTCTACCTAAAAACCCTTAAAACAAACGCTGAAACCCTGCAGTCCACAGGCCACGTTTACACCTGGCTCCGAGCCCTCAACCCCTCTGCTGTAGAGGAGGGAAACATGCTGCAGGTTCTCTGTACAGATTGTTCCGGACGGTATGTAAATTAAGAGTTAGAATCAACACAAAGACAATAGAAAATGTGTGCTTTTTGCATAATAGCACCTTAATGCCAGATGGGCTTGTCATCAACCCTATTGATGCAGCACCGTCTCGCTTCCAGGCTCGTAGAGGCCGCACCACAGAGTGAGTGCATGTCACACTTGTGGCCTCCGGTGCGTCTAAGATGGAGATTATAAGTACTCCTCGATCTCTACCTGGCTGGAAAATGGAATGCTGTGCAACCCGCAGGTCCGATCTCGGCACAAGGGCCATGCAGCATATTTCCCTTCCCAGGTCTGTCCTTTCAATAATTCATGAAATGTGTTTGCTGTTCTTTCTTGACCCTGCACAGCACAATACATCTCCCACAGCACGGCTCCCCTGCCTTGCATACAAGTTTGCCAGTCCGATGAAGGAGCAATGAGTATTTCCAACTGCTCGGCTGCACCAGTGATCTCACACAGAGAGTGTCACTGCTATATCTCATTTGAATTTTACAAACACTACAGCGCCCGGGCTTTAAGCTGCAAATGTGTTTATTAGCCATCTGTTACACTGTAGTGTTGGGAATTACGGCTCTTTAAAGGGAGCCGGATCTTATGGCTCCGTTCTTTTCCGAGAGCCGAGCCATAAGATCCGAGGTGAGAGAGAGGTCGGACTCTGTTCTCTCATGCCAACGCACACGCATATTTATGATACAACTCTGTATGACTACAGAGATGTCAACAAAAAAACTACAAACTTGGCGGAGGCTTATAATGCTAGCTCACCATCAGCACTATGTTGTGGCGACATGATTCCGCTGCACTTGACCTAGCATAGCGGAGCTGCAGTTGAAACAAGCTGTCTATAACTATAAAAAAGAACTGCTCTCACCTCACCTACGACTCGGTTCCTGTCGTTCCAACAATTAATCGATTATCATCTTTGTTATCATGCACGGCATGCGCTGTGAAAACGTCACTGGGGGCAGCCAGCCAATGCCGCGGCTTATGTAGCTCACATGATGAATTACAGGAAGTTGCGCCGTCTCCAGGCTTCATTGGGATAAACTTGGTCAACAATGTGGAGCATCTGTTTGTTGTGCAGTGCTGATGATGTGTCCGCCTCCGGTAAATTAGAATCCGTTTACACGGACAGACACACGATTACGGTTTCTAATGTTCATTTAAAAACAAACGTAACGGACTGAAACTCTGTCTATTTTCTCTCCTCTCCGTTTTGTGATGGGCCCATAGCCGGGCTGCTAATGAAGCAGTGGACAGTATACTGTAGTAGTAAAGCTGTTAATAAGCTAACGCCACTGGTAAAGCTAATTTAACACTAATTCTTGATAAAGCCCGGCTTCATTAAACATCACAACATGGAGAGAGAACTGATGGAAAGCATTTCTGTCCATCACGTTGTGTTTAAATTAGCTTGTAATCGTGTGTTTGTTCGTCAGAACGGACGCTAATCTATCGCTAATTCGCTGAAATTCGGTCGGACAGACACTGGAGTATAACAACCGTTAGTCAGAGCCGGACTAAAGTGAATCTTATTTATGCACAACAGAAACTTGAGCAGTTTTGGATTCAATATATATTGGTTACATTTCCCTATTACTCAGTTCATGGCTGCATCCCCAATGTCCTTTTTTATTATGGTAATGGCCTCGTCTGTTCTTTGCTTTCTCATGTGAAATTAACAAGATGTTCACTGAGTTAATGCTAATACTAAAATTGAGCTTTTTATCTTTTTATCCGATTAATAATCGACAGATTAATCGACCAAAGAGCCGTTCAAAAGCACCGGATCGTTCGAGAACATCACAAAACTATTACACTGTGTGCCAGGATGTGGGGGGGTGGCTTCAGGAAGTTGTAAGTTACAGATTGTGAGACTTCTGCTCTGCGGTGTCGATGTATTCCCACATTGATAATTGACCTCCAAAGTCAATGTAAGAGTTTTTATGCCTCTGTAACGCTACTGTGAAGTTAAATGATTAGAAAACATGGCTAATTAAGCAAGAAGTGAGGGAGGGTGGAACCGTCAGAGCGTCATCTCCAGCTTTATCAGCATGAGTATGATAATGATTGTCATATTGTGGAGGAATTAGCGAGCTCTAGAAATATCAAATCAGCTCAAAAGTGGACTGATGCACCCACACACACACAGTTATCATTCTAATCTCTTAGATGCTCTATCTTGCTACTTTCAGACCCGGCCTGGGTCTTTTGGTCTTATTAGAAAGTCACTCAATTAACAAGGAAGACTGTTAGCTCATCCCAGCCCATCTGCTGCGCTTTGATAACTCATTAATGGAAAAAATCCTCATCCCCAATGCTCCTGGTCAGGATTACACATGCAGACCCTGCGATTGCATTTCACTCATACTCTATTTCAGAATATGGCAGCAGCATTAAATTAACAAATTGTTGGACTCTTCCAACACTGACTCCATGTGCTGAAATCAAATAATATTTCATTGGCCACGGGGAGAGAAAGGGAGAATGGGATAGGAGAGAGAGAAAGAGAATGAAACAGAAGGAAAATAGAGTTAATGGATTCTCTTATCAGTTACATTCAGTTCTGTGAGGACTGTCTGTCAATGCGTTTACTCAAATGCCTCATGTCGGTCGGGTGCATTAAGCCCTTGCTTTTTAGTAAAAGCAATTTAGGGTGACTGTATTGCAATGGAATTCTTTAATAGTGCAGATGCTTTGTGCTGTGAATGCATTACACAGAGCAAAGCAACAGAAGGGAGCGAGCAGAGATGTTTTGTCTGAGTCAAACAACTCAGTGTCTCAATATTGAAATAAAAGTGTGCGGCACGCCAGCAATATCAAGAAGTTAAATTCAAGGCTCCTTTCTTTTAATCATTAGCCGCCAAGAAGTCGCGGCGTTTATTAGATTTGCCATTTGGAAAAAATCACTAATGGTTGATGTAGGTCGACTTTGTCAAAGATAAATAACTAGCACACACCCCCCCCCCCAAAAAAAATTCCTTCACAGACAAGAAAAAAGCTGAGGAGGAAGCTGGCAAAGACGCTAGCTCAGTTGTTTTCACAGGGTAAGAAAATAAAAACAACCTCCAAGTAGAAACAAGCATTGATTTCTTGTGCTCTGCAAGCAGATGGGATTAGCCTTTCTGTCAGCAGAGCTGAAGAGCCAAAAACTATAAATAATATCTGAAGAATATGGTGATTAAAGGATTGTTTTTATATGAATACATTAACTCAACAGCAGCCCCCCCCATTTCAAGCACACCACAACACTTTATCCCACTCACTTCCCTCCCCTTATCCATAGCAGGAAAGTTTAAATCAGTAATAAAATATTCATACGCAGCTATTTGCTTGAGAGAATAATTTATTTTCTTGGGTGGATGCCTCTTTTAGAGATATGCAACTCTGGAATCCTTGAGGGAGCGTTGTGTTTTGTGCTGGAGCACTTTGATCAGCAGGAATGAAACGCCGGTTTCAGATGGGGATCAGAGTAAAGAGAGGAGAAGGATTCAGACAAGGGGACCTTGCCATTCACAGTAATGGGTTGTGAAGACTGAGAGCTTGCCTTCTAGACACCGTGTCATCATCCTGACACAGGGAGTTTTTGGGGCGGTGCCAGGAGGGATGGGAAGACTGTAGATTGTAGAAAAGCAAAGAGTGTTTAGTAAATGTTTAACTTGTTTACTCAGGAAGAAATGAGCACTGGCTGTTCTCTGAGATGATCTGCTTCGCCCTGTGCGCTTTATTCACAACCTCCTCTACATGGAAAGAAATTCCAGTTTTACTTTTATCCAAAGTGAAATCAAATTCCATTTACCTCAGACGCAGGTTTCTCACTCATGTATTCTCTCTGAACTTTTCAGGTTGAAATTAATTTGAACTTTTAAATGTGTCATACACCCGACAGAGAATCATGTTCAAGGTCTTTATATGGACTAAAATCCATATAGTCAGCCTCTAATCTGAGGAAATATGATACATTTTAACTAAACTTTTTTTCCCAGCAAGACTCTAAAATCTTCTAAACCCTCAGGTGAAAAAGTAAAATGTATTCCATCTACTTCAGGACGTGAACATCTTAACCTCCTCTCCCAGACTCATTACCCCTCACCAAATCCAGCAAGATCTGCAATGCCCCGCAGTGACAGCACATGCACACGCGTACACACATGCAGCTGCAAGCTAATGAAGCTATGTTTAACAGGTTAAGAAGCTTGGCCGAGCTTCTTTTATCAGTCGCGCGCTGATATTATAAACTTTCCTCAGTTCTACTTTGAAATAATATATTCTAATCTGTTCCAGAACTTTTTCCGACAGCTCCAAAGTCAGTGCTGGTCGGAAGACAAAGTTCACAGGTACGTTATGCTCAGCAGGTTTGAGCATAAACGCCGTTTAGATGTACATTAGGCTTCATGTAGGTGGAAAGTGTCTAATTTACACATAACACAATGTGTTTTATAAAACAAGGGAATGTTTTGAATATATTTGCATGTAACATATTTTCAGATTTAAAAGACATGCAAACATAATCAGCATGTTTATTTTTTTTAAAGATTATTTTTTGGCCTTTTATGCCTTTAATTATAGAGAGGACAGAGGATAGTGATGGAAACAGGGGAGGAGAGAGTGGGGGGTGACACGCGGCAAAGGGGCCGAGGGCAGGAGTCGAAACCGGGGCCGCCACATTAAGGACCGCCGATTTAAATGGCAAATGGACTGTACTCACATAGCGCTTTTCTAGTCTTCCGACCACTCAAAGCTGCTTTTACACTATATGTTACATTCACCCATTCACACACTGATGGCAAAGGCCTAAATGCCAATCTCCAGTCAGATCTATGCCCATTCATACCCGATGACTGTGCCTTCGGGAGCAATTTGGGGTTCAGTGTCTTGCCCAAGGACACTTCAACATGTGACTGTAGCAGTCAGGGATCAAACCCCCAACCTTCTGACTGAGAGACGACCCACTCTACCACTGAGCTACAGCCGCCCCGCCAAGCTAGACCGGCACCCATCAGCATGTTGATTGGATGAAAATAATCTAACACAATTTTTAGACCCTTAACCTTAAGCACCCCTATTTAGTGTTTCTAAGCAGTGTATAAACATGTAATAAAGGCATTATAACAACCTATAATGTAGTTGTAAGACAATATTATGACATTTTATGGGCTATTTTAATTAAACAATGGTTTCATCAGTTATAACTTATAACTAAACTCTGCAGAAAAATCAGGAACCACTGCAAAAATATGTATTTCTCTGGTTCTTCTATATATAGGTTTGTGTAAAATCAACTTTAACATTACTCCAAACTTCCAAATAAAATATTCTCATTAAGGTCTTTTTTTTCACAAAATGACGACTGGTTAAGATGTTTTTCAGACCTTGAATAATGAAAAGAAAAAAAAAATCATGTTCATTTATGAGTGACCACAGGACGAGTTTAAGCTCTTATTACCTGCTAACAACTACATTATTTTCTGTTATTATCCATTAATAACATGGTTATAAATTACAAATAGAGGGGCTTAAAGTAAGAGACCTACTTTCATAACCTTTCTGTCTAAGACGGCATTGAAGAAAGTAAAATAGAAAAAGTCAGTAAAAAGAAAAGAGGTTGTGTCAGTGATACTTGAAGGAAAAATCTCTGGCAGTTACATTATGACCTACTAAAATATGACATATGGAAGGAAATCACACAGCAGGTGAGTGCGGTTACATTCTTGCAAAGAACAGTGAAAGAACTTGAAAGCAAGACCAAAAAGCATGTCAGGGCCAACCGAGGGAATATAACGACTGAAATAGGAGGCCGGGAAACATGGTGTACTGTCCCGGACCAAAAAAACTTTCTGGCATTTTCAGATGAGGGAATTGACATCCCCCCATGAACTGAAACTAGCAGCTGATTGGCTCAAAAATCACACACTTTGATGGACAATCAGATCAGTGGGAGGGAAATGTTTCTACCTATGTTGCTTACTTTCAGATTGCAGTTGTATAATGTCTTCTGTGGCTCCGGAGGAGATCGGGAAAAAAGCTTGATGATGTCATAGTGACATCATTGGGGGACAGGACTGAGTGGCTTACCTCAGGTCTAAGTTCAGAGGAGCTGTGGAACATAACTGAACTATGGACAAAATGCTGTATGTTGCTTTTCCATCACTGGAAACATGAATGTGTTTTTACTGGTTTTCACCCTGCATGCTCGATTTTATCCTTCAAAACCAGCGTTTTCTAATTCTGTTCAAAGAATCTCTGGGCTCCATTTTCGTGTTGGCTAAAGCACACCGAGGTTATATCTTTGCATGCATCACTTTCATGTCTTGGTGACCCTCGCGCACAGCACTGGGAGGAGAGGAATATGCACTATCGGTCCACTGCCTACCCGCTACACGCAGGTCGACAACAAGGCGTACTTTCCCGCCTTCATCTTTTGGTCCCTTTATATGTTGAATGTAAACTTCTATTAAACCACACAATCTTTCCACTTTTATTTTATGTTTTTTCATCCAACTGAAGATTAATGAGCGATTCTAAGACGCCATTGAAGGCCTTTCCTCTACAGTGGTGATATGCAGACCAGATTTACCGCTTAAATATTGTGTAACTAGCATCAGGCTGTAATGTAAAACCACAGACAGCTCCATGGTTAAGTGCACATTAAACTTGTCATTTTGATTAATTACTCTGCGCAATTCTACTGCAAATGGACGGGGATGTAGGAGACAGACGTGTTGAAAAGTGTTTCAACACAACGTACAGAAAGTTGTGCATCACTAACACTTTTTCTTCTCTGCAAATTAGTGACCCAGGACCGTCCGTTCTTGCCATTCTTCACGCAGTATCTCCATTTAGAATATGTGTTTACAAGGGACGCTGCTGTGCATTTCTTAAGGCTGCTCTCACACCTGAAGTCTGTTTGTTACAATATTGCATTTTGACCGACACTGTTCCAAAGTTATTCCCCTTTAGTTTGTCACTAAACAGTTTGAATTCCTCCGTGTTCAAGCATTTGTGAAATTGTTTGGTCAGGTCCCACGTCTGTCCTCTACTCTTCTGGCTGCATGTTTGTCTCTGCATCTGTTAACAACCCACAATGCACTGTTTTTCGGTTTACTTCCTGTATTAGGTCCTACTTTAAGTCTGTTTGTGTTCTCACCTGAATGGAACTGGACCGTGGTTAGTTCAGAAACGGAACATGGTCCGGTGGTTTTGGTCTGCACCAGAGTTCGAATGCGTGTTCTCACCTGTCCAAACGAACCAGACTTTCCGAGTCAAGTCCGAAAGTATGAAGGCGTCATTCGGAGCTAGACATTTTTAATATGAATACTAAAAGAGCTACTGTAGATTGGCCTGGTTTAATTTTACAGTGGTCACCAAAGAAAAACAGATGCTATTTTTAAAATCACACTCTATTTGTGGATTACTACTAAGGCCATATTTAAGTAGCAATGTGAAGATCACATGGTGCCATCTGATCTTAAACATGTCTACAAAGCGAATTCTACTTAAAAGAGTCACCATCTGTTCTTGGAAATATGTTAGGGCGGCTATATTCATAATTGAAACATAACAGTAATTTTCCTCTGAAGACATGTCCAGATCCCCAAAGAGTCAGTGCATCATGACAGTGAGAGCAATCAGTTTAAAAGGGATGAAAGTAGTGAATGTGGTCGCCCTGATTCTAATGCAGCCACCTTTAATGTATAAAAATGCATTCTTTGTGATCATTTAGACCACATTATTTATCCTGCTGTAATATTTGTATGCAAGTTTGAAGTTCAATGATCAAAAATGCAATCAGTTGTTTTTAAATATGTGTGGTAGGGAAGCCTTGGCGGACATACAGATCCAGTATGTTGCTGTGCGCTTGAGTTTCATCCATAAAAGTATAACACTGTGATATCTACACGTTTTTACCATCAGTCAGGTCCTACTGAAAGTTTGATGAAATCTTGTGCACGTTGAACACGGAAATTCTGTTCTCATTTGTCACACGTCGGGTGTTCAATGACACCCAATGTGTGGAGGCAAGTGAAAGTGTGTGCAAAAGAGTTTGCCAGTGTGGGTGGTGGCTTCTGTTAGTCTGTGTGCGACTGCTTTAAAGGGACAGGAAACAGGAGACTTGTCATATGCATGCACAGAATAAAATGTACACTCACCATGAAGAGGATGCGGAAGCTGGACAGTTCTCCGAAGAAGTCCTCCACGCTGACCGAGTGAGGGTCAAAGGCGAAGTAGCTGCCGATGCTCTCGTAGAGCTTTTGCATGTTCTTGTGCATGGTGGACAGCTTTTCATACTGCTCCCGGGCATGCTTGCAGAAGCCGTGAGAAGGACAGAGTTAAGGAAAAAGCAGATACAAGACATCTCATAGACAAAACATTAAAAAAAGCTACTGTACTCAGCATTAAAACAACACCTCACGAACATGTCTGCGATAAAAAAAACAAGCCATTGTGAGGAATGATCACTACAGAGGCTTTATAGCATTCGAAGAGTCCACCTTTGTCAAGGTCAGCAAAACAAAACACTGGCTAAAGAAGGGTCAGAGACAATCTAATGTGCCATTACAATAACCTCTTCAACTCACTTTGGAGTCAATGGCACGGCGAGCTAATAGCTGCAGCCCCCGAGTAATGGAAAGGTGTTTTGTAGTCAGCAGCATGACACAGATGGTTGCTGCAAAAAGCTGATTGCAGTCATTGTTCTATTGTTTCTGCCAACAACAGTGGGGTCAGGTTGTTTTGAACCTCACAGCTCACGTCGCACTGTGTAATTTACTGAACAGGCGGAGCACTTTTCTCCTGGTGAATGGCTATTGACAGCCGGCATCAGTTAAGCATTATCACAGCAGCCACTGACCTCATGGAGACTGCACTTGGACACTCCAAGACTCGCGCATCCGGGGCGGGATGAGGACGACACCAGCTTACACAACACGTGCATGTACACCGTTTTGCATACACATGTAAAACTCCCACACTATAAACTCAACCATCTCTGGTTTCAGTACATCAGCAGAAGTCTCCAACACCTGCTGTGTCTTCAATCACTTTTCCTTCTTAAGAGGCTACAGTTATTATAACTTTAATACCTGCAATAGCTCAAAGCTGATCGCTAAGATGTAGAAGAATTTATTACAAAATTGGTTTTCTTTTTATAGCTCTTGCCAAGAGTCCTGTTGGTTTTGATCCCATTGTACTTGCAAGTAATTGCTGAGATCTTGAAACGTGAAAACATTTCACAAAATAGATCTAACTTGAACAAACAGGGGCCATCACATGATCAGGCTCGGATCAAACCAAAAGTTTTGGCACATGAGCAACTACTCTATTTTAGGTAAAGAAAAGGGAGCACACCTGAATTGTTGCTAAAAATTCTTGTTTGCACGAGTACACACGGTTATGCCAAATACGGTATGTAGAAGTGGCCATTGCCCTTATTTTCTTTACACAGGTGTTTGACTAGGCCTCACAGCTAGAAGGTTCCTAGTTGGAGTCCCAGTTCAGACACAGAGGTCCTTCCTGTGTGGAGTTTGCATGTTCTTCCCGTGCAAGCTCGGGTACTCCGGCTTCCTCCCACGTTCCAAAGACATGCTCGTCAGTGTGCGGGAGCGTTTCACTGATTGTTTCATTGGTGACTCTAAAATTGGTGTGAAAGTAAGCGTGATTGTCTGTCTCTGTGTGTCAGCCCTGTGATTGACTGCCGATCAGTCCAGGGTGTACCCCGCCTCTCGCCCAATGACATCTAGCATAGGCTCCAGCCCACCCGCGGCCCTGAACAGGATAAGCAGAATAGATAATAAATGGATGGAGGTGTTTGACTAGCTCGGGTTTGTACAGCTTTTTGAGAGTAACTTTTTAGGCACCTAAAAATGTAGGTGCCAACTAGCTGAATGCCCAGCACAAACAATGTCAAAGGTTAGAGGACATGTACGCATCCTGAGAGCAGATCCTTATTCAATGGAGAGTGAAAAAACACCTCCTTAACATTTTGGTGCTTCAGGCAGGTCTGCTCTGCTCTGCGTCTGGCGGGAGTCCTCAGGAGACAACAAACAAATATGAAGAAGGGATCTCACCATTTAAAATATATAATATTTTATTTGAAGATTTTTAGGTGTACAAAAAAAGGGATTGTGTAGCTGAGAGAGCAGACTGTAAGGGAAATCTTTCAAGGAGTATACAAGAAGTCGAGCATATTGAAAACCTAACCTTGAAACCAAAACGGTAAAAATAAATCATTTCTCAATAGTTTGTAAGATCCCTGACTATCTTATTGGCTTGTTTACAACCTGTCTGATAGTCTGGTAGCTCACTTGGGTGAGGAGAATGTAATCATTACAGGTAGCACTGACAGCCAGAGCAAGATAATAAAACCAAATAGTGCTGGAGTTCAGTTTCCTTGAAGAGTTTTTGAGTCAATCTCTCTGTTTTGGGCACACTTTGGTGTCTTTTTACTTTAACGTGAGCGTCCTTCAGTCCTGTTCAATCTGTAGAACCAGCGGGCTTTAGGTAAACTGTGGGTAAAAGGTTTAATAATACTTTTACAGAATACTTTGGCATAGTAGTTGCGAGTGGCAGAGACAAGCATGAGTCAGACTGTACTTTGCTTCTACATGTTCTGTTTACTTATGAGCGAAGCAGCTTCTTCCTCTCTGCATCATGGGTACAGTTAAGGGCAATTAGTGCTCGTATGCAGTCGCCTTGGCAACATACACAGGCTGGTGGTACAGCATGTGGCCTGCGACTGTCGGGGCTAAACAGTTATCTGGATATTGTTCTTTGTGAGCAAGCTGCCATTATTTTGTGCTTCTCTACAATGCCGTTTGTTTGTTTGCTCTGTCATCTTGGTAGACGTCCATCTTGAGGTCCAGGGATTGTTCTGGATCCCATAGGCAAGCTATTAACTCATAGTTTTCGTGGCTATAAATAAAACATCCGCATGCGCCTGTGTGTGTGTGTGTGATGTGCCGGGCTTACTGTACATATGCTCACATGTAGGCGCGTGTGTGAGGAAAGGCCTTTGTGTAGCTTAGAGGGAATAAAAGCACTGACAGGGAAGGCTGGTTGGATTACCGCCCTGCAAGATGGTGCTGCAAGAACCAAAACACAGCAGCGATGGCAGGCTCCAGGTTAGCAGCAGGCCCACACACACAGGCCCGATGGATGGACTCATCTTTATGTCTTTCCCCTTACCTGTCTCTATCTCCCCGTCTGCCTGGACCTGATTTATCCCCCCTTGCTTCTGTCAGGGCTGCCTTTATCTCTTCTTTTGTCCACCTCCCTCCCGCTCCACTTGTGTGAGGAAAAACTCCGGGGCCCGACGGAGAGATGTAAAAGTAAAACTTAGCCAAAGAAAGATACCCTTTCAACATCCACACTCCTGACAGAGTACAGCGTTGTATTTGTTCGGGAGAGTCTTAAAATGAGACATGTAAAGAACAATCTCTTTCTAGGGACCAATCTAGCATGAACAGCACCATATGGTGGAGTGTCATTTATTAGAGAAACTGAACCTCAGTATTTTCCCCAATAATCCTGCTGCAGACAGCTTATAGAGCCAGACTGAGCTTTATTTAAAGTCCCCGCTCTAAACAATGCCTAATTGCTCAGTATGGAAAATTGACTAGCAATGTCTATATCTGTAGAATATTTCACAGAGTAGAAATACATCTAAAATGAGTTCCCATACCAAGGCCATTATCATAAAGCCTCCAGTGCATCTTGTAAATGCTGTACCAGGTATCAGCCAGTTCGCAAGCAACTGCAAGGATCTGAAAGCATGATCTATAAACCTTCTACTTGTTTCCTCATCAAAACAGTAGCTTATACATCCATAATATTATGGCTGCCTGCAACAATCTTTGCTCCAGAACGGTAAAGAAGAACTTAAGGTTAATTACTGTGTGAAGATATTAAACAGTGCGTTAGCGGAGAGCGGAGGGTAAGCCAAGGCTAGCAAAAATTCAGCCATCAGGGTTTTCCCATCTCTCATTTTTAGACATTTTATTTATAGTTATATTAAAAGAAACTAGTAAAAATGTTTCATGCTGAAAATCAACGCGACTCCAAAGCTCTCGGAGGCGTTTACAGGAAGTCAGGTAGGATGCTAGCCAAGCTATTGCTAACATTATCCTAGCTAGCTTGTTTGTAAGAGTCCAGCTTGTTTCTAGGTTTGGGGTTTGGGGTACTCGGGATCTGCTGATAGTGAATCAACACAGAAAGGAATCTGAACATCTTGTATAAATGAAATATATGCTGGGATAAAATGAAACATTCCATTATTGATGGCTGTTATCAAAGGCAAACTCAAAGAACAGAGACGGCCTGGCAGCAGCAGCATCGCCACGTGCGAGCTGCAGCAGTTCAGCCGTCACGCGACAGGTAGAAGTAGGCGGCGTTGCCCGGACTTGGTCTCCATCACACGCACTCAAATACACATGTATGCACATGCACAGCGGTAGCTGCGTCCCGCTGGGGACTGGACTGAGGCTGGCTGTGCTTTTGCTCCTTGTATTTCCACATCAAAGACATGTCATATTGATGGAGCCTGACACACATTGTCCTGCAGCAACACAACCGGTTCGGCAGAGTCCTCATCAAACACACATACAGAGACAGAATGAACAGGCGCGTGCACACAGTCACACACCCACTTTTTGAATGCCTCTCTGTCAGGTTGTCCGTTACTCTTTTCTTTCCCACAGTTTCTCACAGTCATCGTAGCCTTTATTGTCTCTCCTTCTCCAAAGATAAATCTTTTTCTATTTCTCTCTCCTTTCTTCCTGTCCACCGCTGTCTCTTTCAAACACGTTCCCCTTTATAATTCTCTTTCTACATTTCCCCTTGATATTCTCTCCATTAAATTCTCTCGCTCAAACGAGAACTCGCTTCGTTCTCTCCTACTCGGAGTGAACTTTCAGAAGTATGCTGTCTGAGCCGTGTCTCAGTCGGGCTCGAAGCAAAGCAGAAGCGAGGCAAAGGGTCTAAAGGTAGAGCAGCACGCAGCCTTTGGTTGCCCCGACTCTGTTTGTCAGTCTCTGCCCTCCTCCTGTAGCTGTCCTCAGAGGAGTGCTACCGCCTGCACTTTATGTGCGCTGAAGCTCACCAACGCAGAGCAGGACAATCGCTCCAGGGCTGGAGGGCTCAGTGTGGATGCTACCAAAGAAATGCATGGATTCCTTACATTTCTTTATGATCGGATTAGAACACTTAATTTCTCAAATAGGCAAATTTATAGCTTGTGCCTTGTCTGCACAGCCTTGGAGTTTCACTTCCACGTCGTAAAGTTTGTTTAATTGTAGGATAAACAATCACAGGTCAAAAATGGGTTTTGGGAACGGCAGCTAAACATGTCTCACACAACTCCAGATTCTGACAGCATCACATCTAACTGTGTTGATTTACAAAGACAATGTCAGATGTGAAACTTGATGTCAGCGGCGGCGCTCTGCTTCTTCATGTTTTTATAATTCTCTCTCTCTCAAATCATCTGTGTCAAGATCTCGAATGAGTTTTTTGTCCTGTCACTGTGTCCTCATTACTGTGTTTAATCAGTCACTTTTTATCTGCGTGTTTGACGTGCCAGAGAGGGTACACTTAACATCAGTAAGCCGCGATTAAGGGCGCTCATTTTTAACACCACAAAGTGACATCAAAATCATATCCAAGTCAGACTTACCCTAGATGTTGGGGGAAAAAGAAGCTTGTCTGGAGCTACATTCAGTTTCATGATATAACCCAGAGAAAGAGGGAAAGAATAATCAATTTATGAGCCAAACTAAGTTAAAACAGTTTCCACAATGGCCACCTATGAGGATGGCAATAAATTACCAGGTTTGTTTACCTGTGTGCATGAGAGAGTTATTAAAGTGCTGCATAAAACCCTACAGTGGGGGCCCAAAAAGCCTTACTTAATAAATCTCCTGTAACCTAGTTGCATTAATGTTTATTTAATGCTTTTCCTATGTGCTCGCTGGCCCCGCCAACCAAGGCCCCACACTAAGCCTGCTTTTCTCCAAACCCCACCATCCCCGCTCCCTTTATCCCCACACCTACTGCCAACAGCCCCTGTGGGCCAAATTACACCAAAGCTGCCCACTGACTGGACACAACCCATCATGTTGAGCGCGAGAGGGGGATGAGAGAGGGATGAAGGAATGGAGTGCAGCGGTAGGGCACGGAGTGAGAGGGAGAGAACAGAATATTGGATGTAATTTCGGCTACTTTTTCTGCACTTTATATGAATGTAGCTCCTATTTTTTCGCTGGATATCTAAAATTATTTGCGTTTGCTGCCTGCTTTTTTAATTTAAAAATTTTGCCATTTTTGCAAGCGTCACTTTTCTCATCAGAAAACGTGCAAAAGCCGAACAAGCAAGGAGAAGAAAAAGGCAAAGTTTCATCACTACGATGTTCTTAGGCTAAGATTCTTTTCCCCGGCATCGCAGTATCCCTCTCTACTCTGTGTGTGAGGCTCCTAAGTGAGTAGGACAGCACCATTCTGTTGTGCGAGGTGATACAAGCAGAGGGAGGTCCGTAGGGCGAGCAGGAAAGAGGCTGACAGCATCCTGAGTTGGGCCGCGGCGCACAGACTCTGGGGCTCTCAGAGGGAATTAGCAGAGCAGCCAGTTCCGGGAAAATGGGATGTGACCTGGTGTTGAGGTGGATGAAGGGAGGAGGGAGGGGGAAGTGTGTGAGAGGAAACGGGAGGGAGGGTGGGATTAGTCGGGAGAGAGGGAGGGAGGGAGTTTGTTGCCAAAATTCAAAGGGGCAGCTGTATAAATCAGTTGCATATCTGAATGTACTGCATAGATTTTAGAGAAGAGTAATAATGAATGAATTAAAGAACAACAATAATTCTGAGGCAGGGCTTTCGCTTATATAAATGCCACTGTTAGCATGCTAACATCTGCTAGTTTGTAAATTAAACGGCAAATTAAAAAATCACCAAAGTTCTAACAATTCATCATCCGGCATCACGAATGTCTGCGCCAAATATTAATGCAATGCAAAATTTATCAAGACATTTCCCACTAACCCAAAACTGTCACCCTTAATGTGGCGCTAAAAGAAAAGGCCTCACAAAATACTTTGAATACTCGAATCATAATTTGTAGGAAACATGAATCTCTGCACCACATTTCACCCCCATCATCATCATGCAATATTTGTAGAGATATTTCACTCTGGATCAGAGTGTTGGACAGACTGATGACCCGGCCAACAATATAAGTCCTGCAACAACTGTGGCTACTGTGTAGTGCCGCATTCATCCTTTAACTAATCTCTATTTACAGATTCTTCATAGAAATGTAGAATCTGTAGGCAGGGACGTGGATTTTATGGACGGCAAGTGTTCTGGTTTCCGTTTGTGCTACGCTTAAAGTCTGTGTAATATTGACCAATCACGTATCAGCAGGCTGCGGTGTATGCAGGAAAGCCAGTCAGTGAGGAGAGCGAAAGCAGGCGGAACGTAACGACATCCCGGCTATAATCTCTATAGACAGACATCTGCATGCTAACAGCTAACAATCTGTTCTAGATCAAAAAATTCAACTTGAGACAAATTCCCTCGATGCTGCGTCCTGGAAGCCGTTCAGCGTTTAGATTTCCTGACTTCCTCAAATGCATCAGAAATGATTTATCCGACCTCTGTTCAAGGACAGGACTGACACAGCTTCATTCTTACTTTCACTAATCAGCATCATGATGTTGGAATTTATGCAAACTTAAGATCCGTTAATGAAAGTCAATCACAAGATAAACGTTTTCTTTTTCTGTAAACAAAGCAGCACGCGGAAAAGGAAGTTACCATGTTCACCGCAGTCCCCAGAGGCTATAACGTCGTCAGGCTATAGCTGATGGGACCCCAGATTGTCCTTTAACCAACAATAGTTTTCTAGTGCCTACATTCAAGACAGCCAACCTGTATTTTCTTCCTGACTACACACCAATCTGAAGAAAAAATGACTTAATGGTTCCTAAAATAAAGAACAAAACGTTTCAGCTCCCTACAATCTCCGCTCATGTGAAATAGGAGCCTGTTTGTTGTGCACAAGAATAAAAAATTCGAGTCAGGCTCATTTCACACGGAGAAAATAATTAAATCTGCAGCAAACTGAATGCCGTGCTGAAACAATACTCTCTGAAAATTGCTGGACTTTGTCCAAAGTAATCAAAACAGCATCTTGGATGAAAATCAAGGGTGTGCCATCGAGAAACTCTATCCTGTTGATCCATCTTTGTCACCGCACACACATGCGGACGCACACGCACATATAACACTGTATCTCTTTCTTTCGCCCTCTCTCTCTCTCGCTGTCTCTCTGTTGGATTACAGAAGGTGCCAACAGGGTGGTGATTATTCGATGCCCTCTCCCTCCCCTTCGCAGAATGTAATTAATGTAATACTTCAGTATGCCGCTGCAGTGATCAGACTCCAGCTTCACCTCTTAACCTTCAATGTTCTCGGTGTCTCCGAAAGACCTCACTTGCTTCCTTAAGTCTTAAAGCAGTCAAAACCTTAACCTTTTTTTCTGCTCTTTCATTTACTAAATGTATTTTCTTTATCTTTCTTGTCTTGTATGTATATATATATATATATATATATATATATATATAAAACGTATGTACATAGATAGCATTTACATGCATTTTTCAGAACCGTGAGGGATGTATTTTGCACGCATCAGAGGCTCAGTGAATTATATTACCACTCTGACACAGGGGTCGTGACCTTTTCCTCTCTCCACACTCCTCTCCATCATCTCCCCTGCAGCTCCCCGCCTCCTTTTTCTCTTGAAAATTAAAAGCCAGATTTGATGTCAATTTTCCTGTCAATTTATTCTGCCCGTCTCTCCCTGAAATATTTATACCTGTAGAGAGGAAGGTTGCCTCTGCTTAAGCATTCAAAGCTCTTCACTACAGCACCCAGCTGGTGTTGGAACAACTCAATGAGGGGGGAGGCTGGTGGGTGTAATGACTACATCTGATAAAGGAAAAGAGACGATATAAATTAGATATGAGAGGATTAGGTCCATGGGAATGACCTGTTGAATCATGGATAGACTATTAAAAAAAGGGGAGAGAGTGCAGGAGAAAATAATTTGGTGTCCGGGATAATGGTGCCGGTGAGCGAGTGTGAAAACAGCACAGTCCTATTAAGATTATTGGCAAACACGCACACACACGTGCGCAATACTATCTTTGATAACCTTTTATGGTCGTTCTCAGCCTTTCATCCTCATTCAAAGCAATCTCGTGTCACATCGGTGCCCGGGGCCGGTGCCTCTCTGCGTAATTTCAGAGTGGAAACATGGCAATGCAAATCTACCGTGTTTACAATGTTCATACTTGTCAAACTGTAAAAGGTCAAGTCTTGCGCTTCCCCCCTGACGCTGATCTAATCGGTAAACATCAATCCCCACCGCTACATGACAATGGCTCAGGAGATGCCCCTTGAAGAGACAAGTATGTGCAAGAACACAGGCATCACGCATGTCATTTCAGAGACACAAGCTGGTAAACAACATTACACAGCTAAGCAGCCACAGGAAATCCTATTGGGCATTTTGATGTGATGTAGAATGTAGATAAGTGCAGGTTTGGATGTTTATTATTCAGAAGGACACCCACGAGTAATGTTTGAGATGCCAGTCATAACCATCATTGATTTCACCTTCTATGAATCCAACTAGCAGCTCCTGTCCTTCAGTGCAAATACAGCTGCTTGAACATGGCGGGTAAATGAATGCAGTCCGGCCATCTCATAATAAGACACTGCTTCTGTTTGCTTATTATGCAGACATACCATAACATCCACTCCAATGTCCATATACCATTCAGTGCTTTATAACATGAGGCACGTATGGCACTCTTCACTGTATTCTTTATGTTAAAGTGGTTTGACCTTTTCTAATGTGTTCTCAAAAGAGACCCTGATTTTGTTTTTATTTATTTATAAAAACCTTCGCATAAAAATGTTGTTATGTATGAACTCTTTGGCTGGATAGTTGTAGCACATCACCGGTGTAGCAGGATTGGCTCGTAGGTTAATGCAGGTTGCACTAGATTACTTTTAGGCTGCATGGCTTCACAGCTAGAAGGTTCCCAGTTCGAATCCTAGTTTTGATGAAGAGGGTGGAGTTTGCATGTGTGGGTTCCCTACGGATACTCCGGCTTACTCCAACAGTCGAAAGACATGCTCGTTAGGTTCATTGACTCTTAAGTTGCCTGTGGGTATGAGTGTGAAAGGTCTCTTTGTGTCAGCCCTGTGACTGACTGGCGATCAGTCTAGGGCGTATCCCGCCTCTCGCCCAACGACAGCTGGGACGGGCTCCAGCTCTCCCATGCAAGTGGTATAGATATTGGAAAGACTGCTTTTATAATTTGTGTATAATTGTCTATTTAAATGTATTTTCAATTCTTATTTTGTTACTTTTATGGTATTATTATAGTTTGTTTATACTGTGCTTAACTACCCATAGACCTGTTGACTTTTAAGTACTAATCTCAAAGATTTTCATGTAAATAAAAGTCTGTTAAGTCTCTATCTATCGCTGAATGAGGTAACACAATGGTGGTTGAGCCTATGGCCCACTGATGAAAGCCTTTGCATTTGCAGTTTTACAGACTGGGTGTCTGAGGCGATATTAATGGAAAAAATCACAAGTGGCGCCCAGTTAGTGACGCGTTTTCCATCAGCCAGCAGTGGTTGGTCTGCCAGAGAGGGTAGGCGGAGCTAAGCGGCTGCTTTTCCGGTCTCTGTAAGTGTTGCAAATAAATAGTAATCTACTATGGCTGAACAAACAAAGAAAAGATCGATGACTACAGATACAACTTCAACAATAAGTGAAAATCCAAAGAAAAAGAAATTCGACGATCAGATGAAGGTTAACAGTCTAAAAAGGAAAGCGACCGTCAGCGAGGAAAATCAAGAGTCAGAACAAGTTTTGATTCTTATTTTTACACACGCTTCATGATACACTCATCCATACACTCTTAACACTACTTATGATACAGATTTACATGTTTGTCTTTGCTTTTTCAGTTAGTTTGTTGTTTGGCAAGACAAATCTTACAAAGGTGAATATTTTGGGTGCTTCTTCTTCTGTTGCAAGTGGTAGCAAGCTTGACAAACAACTTGTTATTGCTAATATTACACATATTTTATGTACGTCTGTATTGTCTTTTGTTGTTGCTGCTCGGTCTGTTTCAATCCATCTCTCACTTTCTCGGCCCATCCAGCCGGGGCAGACGGCTGTTCTACATGAGTCTGGTTCTGCTCGAGGTTTCCGCCTGTTAAAAGTCAGTTTTTCTATCACTGCTGCCAGAAGTGCTGCTCATAGTGGATTCATGTTGGGTCTCCCTCTAAATAAGATGTTCATCTCAGTGACACTTTCTTCATTAAATAAAGTTTTCCTTCATAATTACATATTCTTGTGGGATGCATACCATCAGCTTCGAATACCAAACAACACAAAAAGCCAGCTATAGTGAAGATACAACTGCTACCATTGATGCTGTGTGTCTCCTCCTGTTTCATTCACAATGCCCCACTTTCTTACCTGGCTCGCCTCATTCCTCGATAATATATTATAATACCAACACACTATGCCTGTAGCCTCCTATTTGGGGGCCAGCCAGATATTTCCTTGCAGCGTGATCAATTTAAAAGCCTTGTCTGGCTTTGCTACTGAAGGAGTACAAAGAATGTGTGCGGACGCCCCGTATAGATTTGTTTCCCTGCACATGCCAGGTCTGTGTAGCTCCACACAACGATGACAGTGATGAATCGCAATTGCTGGTCTGTACTTTTTGTTTCATGCTGTGTCTGTCTCTCTGCCTTTTTGTTTTAACCGTCTTGATCTGCTGCTAACAAGCCTTTTGGAAAATCACAAAGACACGCACACTCATTGTCCAAACTGCCTCCACCACATCGTTACTATTGTATGTATATCATAGCCTCATGTGTGTCGTTTATACCCGCATTTTCAGACGTTAATGGTGATAAAGCATGATGTATAGTTTTCCTTATCAGTCATTATGTGGTGTTTGTTGGTGTATGGTGTGGGGGGAAAACAAGGCATGGAAGGCCCGTCAAAATAAACCCCCCAAAACATTGCACCACCCTGCGATTGTATTATTAAGGCAGACATCTCTGGAGCTGCCGCATCTCAAGACAAGCACTAATGTTCAGCTACTCTTTCTTATATTCTCCAGTGTTTTAGATAAAGTAAAAAAAAATGTTACATATCATCTTAACATATCGCTTGCAGTCAAAGTCAAAAATGCATCTCTGTGACGGTAAATGACAATCGCCTCACTCACCCTAATGCGGCAAACTCTCGCTATACAACCTATTACTCCTACAGCTTTGCACAAATGAAGAGATATATTTAAAAACGAAGCTATCTGACCCCGGTTTGCTCACAGCAGGCCCAGATTACATCTTCTGCGTGTGATCGCTGTGCATAAAGCTGGAAATGGTGCCTCTTAGGTGGCCACTTAATGCATGCCTTGTGAACAGAGCAGTAATCAAGGCAGGCAGCGCCGCTTGCAAATGGACATCATGTTGGGCTGCCTTTGATGTGTGCCTCCAGACTGCTGGGGAATGTTTTAAATGTCAATGGAGTCTTCTGCCTTCATGCTGCACTGTTTCAATCTTCCGCGCCGCCAGAACGCGGACTGCAGTCGAATTTCTTCATATTATGTTAATCACACTTATACTCTGCAAATAACTCAACGATAACATCAAGCATTGTTCTGTTATGGGAATGAGAGCAAGGGTTAGCTACTGGATACGGGGAATATTATTTGCACAATCCACAACAAAGACTGATTAATTCAAATCAATTACACATGTGAGTGTGTGCGTGCATGTACGTGTGTGTGTGTGTGTGAGAGAAAGGGAGAAATCTGACACCAAGCAAGGTCCACCAGCGTGTGAACAAATCATTTAAATGCTCAAATGGAATTTAAATCAATGTCTTCATTATTTCACTTATGAAATCTAAAAATATGTAAATCAACTGTTTGAGGCTCACATCTATTGATATCGCTAACTTTCAGTGGCCTCTGGGATACAGAAGCGATGCAGTGACACAGTCCGTCAAGTTCACTGAGGTTATGTTTTTGATTTCCTTTTATTTATATTGTCATTTCCTGTTTTATTTTGAAACTCACTCTTGTCTCTGTCTTTCAGATCCCTGTTCTCAGGGTCTCTCTCCTCATGTGTCAGCCCCGCCATAATTGGACCCAGCTGTGTCTTGTTTCCCCTCGATTGTTCGTAGCTGCATCTCAATTCGGGGGCGGCATCCTTGGAAGGACGCGGTCTAGAGAGGATGCGTCATTCATAGCCTGCGTAGACCGCTAAGGCTGAACTGAAGTGAGACGGTCCCTTACCCTTGTGTAACCGAACGCCGCTGCTGTCGCCTAGCAACAGGTAGCTAGCAGGCAAACTAGCTAGCACAAAGTCACGTAACCCATTATTTTAAAGATAATTAGTTTCAAGGGCCTTACATTTTCTTAAACATGTGTAACCCTAGCTATTGGATTGAGTTGAAACCAAAACCGTTTACATTTAAAAGTGTATTCCTAGGCCGTTTAAGAGTCGGCCATCTTGTTTGAACTGGCGCGCAATGTATCTTGGGATACTTCATGGCCCAGTAAAAAGGAGGAAGCATTTCTCGGCCGCATCTGAAGGAGCCATCTAAACGGGACAGCCTCCAATGCACCGCTGTGACGCAATCAGCCTTAAAATACGCCCTTCGAAGGATGCAGCCCCTGGATTGGGACACAGCTTGAGTATATATTCCCTGTGTGTCTTCCCTCTCGTTGCCAGTTTGTTGTGTGTTCCTTCTTGCCGCCTCTTTCCAGCATTTTTCTTCCTGATTTTTTTGCCTCTGCCTTTTTCGCCTGCCCCTTTTGGTTTATTGCTTTTGATTACCTGTGTATCCGACCTGGACAGGACATTAAACTCTGCCTTTTTACTTTAACCCTGCCGAGCGTGAGTCGAACATTTTGAGTCCATCATCTGTCATTCCATTGGTTGTGCCATGCAGAGGGTTAAATTTTAATGCTTTAAGTAGACGCTCTTCAGAGCCAAAAGGTGGAGCGTGGAATATATTTCAGAGTCAACAACTGAATGATAAAAGTTGTGAAAGAAAGAAAGAGAGAGTGAGCTAGAGAGAAGGAGAGAGAGAGAGACAGAGAGAGAGGGGTGAGAGAGTGTATATTGATCAGATTCCTTCGCTAGGACCACTGGCCCAGCGGCTAGCGTGACAGAGTACAGCTCCATTCAATAGCCTTATCATTACCACAGCACAAACCCATTCAGCAGGTCAGCCTGTTTGGCCCCTGGTTCAGTGCCTGTGTGTGTTTGTGTTTGCCTGTGCGTGCGTGCGTGTGTGTGTGTGTGCGCGCGGGTGCATGCAGTGGGAAGAAGAAGAAAAAAAGAGGGAGTAAATTTCGATTCCTTGAGCCAATGAATCCCATTATAAGAGCACTTACAGCACATTTCTTTGTTCACAACACTTTGGGCCTAATGAAGTGTCCTAAGAGTGGAGTTAGAGGAAGATGGTATCAACTAAAGAGTGTTGTACAGCACAGGTAAAGTTATAATAGGACAAAAGCTAGACGTTAGTGAAAGTTTTCCCATGAGGCCTCAGGAGACTTTGGAATATTTTACGTCCAGTTTTCTATATCAGTATAGCCGAGATTGACGTGCTGCAAATTGCACCCAACTTTCACGACTGGGAGAGAAAGGCACGACAAAGCCAGCGCAGAGAAATTGAAACCATCAGTGCTGAAGAATTAGGCTGCAATTGGGTTGCTTTACATATAAAAGAACAACCTCCTCCTTTATTAGATTACAGTCAGACATGAGTGGCAGAAGTAGCTGTCAAAGACGAGGGGAAGGAGAAGGAGAAGGAGAGACGCCGACCGGGGGGAAGGGAGGAATAATGGAGCCGTCTCCACTGGCAACGCACAGGCACAGAGACTATTTTTAGCAAATTAATTTAAGGCTCTAAATAATTAACTGATAATTATCTGGCAATCAAGAGTAAGATAAAATGATCTCCCCGAGAGTTTTTTTTGTCATGGAGCTCAGCGGGCGGACGGAGGGGCTTTGTGTGAGTCGCCAGTCACGATGCGGAGAAAGACAGAGAGGGAGAGGGAGGAGAGGAAGTGACAGGGGGAATACAGTAAGACGTGCACGCTGGAAGGCAAGTGGATTTACCAATGATTAGAGCCTAATGAGTGACAGAAAACTGGCACTCTCAATCCATTTGTCTGCGGAATAATAGACGTGTGTAGCAGCTGTCTTTCATGTGTTTGTCGCTGGTTTACATGTAAATAGAAAACAGCCTCGGAAGGCAAAAATGACGAGCAAATCGACACATTAGCTTGCAAAAAGTGTCACGATTTCACACCTATTACTCATCCTTTATCTTTATAAAGTTGGGACACTTTTCCGTGATGGTGCGACTGAGCTAAAATGTGACATAAGTAGTTTGAAGTTCAATGGAGTTGTGGAGGTTTTGTGTCCAACCGTGACCCTGACAACTTTCCTCCCCCAAAGGCAGAAGAAGACGAGGGAGAGAGAAAGCCCTGACAAGCCGTTGATGAACTGCCTCTGGCTATATATGTGTGTGTGTGTCCTCCAACCTGTAAAAATAAAAGTACCTCCACTGCCACTTCATCTCTTTCTTACCGATTCCTTCCTTTCCCTTCTTGTCTTCATCTCTCTGACACTCTCATGTTTTATTCCTGCTCTCACTATCCCATTACTTGCTCAGTCCCGCAGCACAGAATTGGGTAGAAATAGCTGTCAAACGAAGTATGCAAATCTGTCAATCGATCTCTCTCTCTCCCTGTCATCTGTATTATTTTAGTGGCTTCCTTAACTCTTACCTCCATGGCGTGTTTAATTACAAAACACTGTACCTGTTGAGGGGGTGCAGGGACAAGTGAAATGGGATAGAGCAACTGTGCACCAACAGACAGGAGCTAAATGTGTTTGAACCACCAACAATCCCTTTGTCTTCTGGAGGCAATAATGTGAAAAGGTACAGGCCGGGAGCCAGGCACAGTCCTCAGGATGTTTTTGCCACCTTATTTGTCACTAGTATTTTCTGTTACACAAGATGATAAGAGAAGATGTATTGTTACATTAACTATAATTTCAACTCTTCACAGCTTGAGTATATTGGTTTTGACAAGCAACTATCTGTGCATAAACAACTTTTTTTGTGTTTGAGTGTTTTATGTTTTCTGCTCTTAACTTCAGATAGCAGGAGCAGCAGTACAGATGAAAATGTTGCCTAAAACAAGAGACATGATTTGGCTCATCTGGAAGGTCGGTAACTGACAGTCCCGTTCTTTCTGACTGGAGGTACAGTGAAGCATTTTGGTCACAGCGAGGGGAACTTTGACAGGTCATCTTGGGCTCAAATTCAAGCTTATAAACTTGGGCAGTTTTTTTACGGACATGTGAGACAGTGAATTTAAACAACATCATAATTTTTGATAATAATTTGTCAATCGGTCATTTTTTTTTGTCTTTTTGAAAATGTTCATTTTTAAAATATAATGGCATAGTGCTGCTCGATTAATCGAATTTGAATCTCAGTTACGATTTATAAAAAAAAGAATTTGAGTTAAAACGATTATTTTGCCGCACTCCGTTTCGCAGTGACGCTCTGGTTTTGTCCTGTGATATAAATCCAGCGCGCCCCTTTCCCTCAGCAGTGACATTTTCCCCGCAGACACTCCCTCACTCGCCGGGCTGGCAGGCTGTAGTGGCATGCAGTTCAGTCCGAGCCAAGATGACGGAGAGAGATCCTTCAACAAGAAAGGTAATATTTTTCAAAATTTTACACTTCAGCAGACAACAAACTTCACACCGTAAATTCCCACAGACATGGCCTATGACCAGTTCTTAGTTTATAATTGACAGAGCAGTGAGGATACATTCAGGCGAGGAGCAGATGCGCAGGCATCCATGCGCACTCGTGGCCACGACTTTTTCATAAAATGTCACCAGAGGGGCTCCGTTATAATTTATTTATTTATTTTCAGGTAAATAAGGTTTGAAGTTCAAGAACATAAACTGTGAAAGACCCTTTTTTTTAAAGAAAAAAGCTAAAAATAATGGTTGCTGTTTCAAAGTCAATGAGTAATCGTTTTCGACGATAAGACGAAGACCATGCAAATGCAGTACCTTCATATAGCTTAGGTCATCATGTAGCCAAAAGCATCTTCAAAAAAAGTGTTTTTTGGGCCCCTAAAACCAAACGACCTTAAGTTGGGAGTGGTCGTCATCATCCTGTGACGGCCCAAGGTACAGGCTAACAGAAAATAATAGTGGAAAAGAAGGGCTGGGCCTGGCTCCCGGCCGAGTCATAGTGAGGCATTTATCAGGAGGGACATGCAGACATATGTTTGCATACTGTGTCCCTTTTAAGGTACCCCGGATTGCAGAGGCCACAATTAGCTTGACGGTGTGACGTGTTTGGGTGAGAGCGAAGGTTGACAGCCTTACCTCTCCTCCCCACTGCGCAACCTTTTATAAAATCAATGCCACCACTAAACACAACTCTCCCCTGTGGAGCTGAGCCCTGTTACAGCCTCCTTCCCCTTCCAGTGTGGGGAGGAAAACACAGACAAACAGATAAATTAGAGCCTCCAGCCTGTCTGCTATTGTGAAGCGACAACAGTACTGTCAGTAATACGGGAAAAAAAAGGGGGAAGAAAAAGCGTGTCTTTTATTGAAACAAGAACCCCTGCATTTAAACTTCACTTTCTTCAGCCAATTATATTTCTGTTTCTCGACAAAAACGTGGCGCTATCTGTGAAAATCATTGTTATTGGCTTGATTGCTTGTCGATGGGTGACATAACAGAAAAGGTTTTGGAGGCTTTGTACACAGGATCTTAACAGTGACTGGACCGCTGGTGAAAACATTTGCTCACATTATCTCAGCTCGGAGACATAAATTGTTCTCCCTAGAAAAAACTGATAGAAATACAGCGACGTGAACAATAGGGGTGTGAAGAAGCGGTGTACAAAGGGGAAGAAAAGCATGTTGTTAGTCGAGTAAATAGACATCAAACTTATTATTTGTCTTGCACCTCAAGGAAGGAGCTTTCATAGACTGTTCTCTGAGCACATATTTAGAGAGGCGCTTGGTTTGGGCGCGTGCAAACAGTCGACAGTGATAGTGTTGTTGGTGAATAAGCCAAACATCAAAGCCTGAACACCTCCCTCACAAAAGAAACATCCATCCATTCCTGCAAAGTGCACTGCTTCTTGGCAAAATGCATGCAAAGGCACTAAGATGAGCGAATCTCTGTCAAGACAGGTAGCACACAAACAAAATGCAGCACTACAGGTATGTGCTTTGGCTGCTCCAACCGCTCCATAGCACCTTAACTGCACTCATTTGGCAGTCTGTTGCTCTAATTTGCATCCGATTACATGCCCACAGAGACAAACTCTCCTTAATGGGAAGCATCATCCTCTGCAGGTGGCGGGGGGAAGAAAACAACGAGTTAGGGACACAGAAATGATCTGCATCCTCAAATAGTCGCCCGTCATTGGTCAATTGCTGCTCTGATGACATCCATTTGTGCTCGGAGATATCATTTTCAATCGCTCAATCTCTCTTCATTAACATTAACTGCACCAGTCGACAATGTGGACGCATTAACCCACTTATTTTCTTAATTGCCACATCCGGACTGTTGTATTCTCTGCCTGCTGTCACCTGATACCGCGCAGAGTGATCAGGGCACAATGCAGCCTCTTCAGAAGAATGCACTTACAGTATTGTGCGTGTTTGTGAGGTGGTTTCAGCTAGACTAAATGCAGCCCACCTTCTATTTATGCGGGCCGGGGCGGGCGGTGGGCTGACGGTGGTATCGAGCAGGAGAACAATCTATATCAGTCATTAAAATGCAAATGTGTTTACCAAGTCTAGCTTTGATGCTGCACTAATAACAAGCAGTGGGGAACAATCATGAATCAAACTTGTGTAGCGACCTATTGAACGCACGCCGACGCCATGTAATGAAACAAGAGCTGAAATAAGAGCAGTTTCGACAGTCAATACAAAATCCTGTCGTTATCTGAGAGCGTGGAACGGAGAATTAAGCAGCACGAGATGACGCTGGCACCGCGCCAAAGCTGCGTTTTCAAAGGAAACCCACATTCCATGCCCCAAATTAAAGACTATTGCAAGCGAGTAAGAGATGAAATGCTCGGATGATCTGTAAATAAACATGGCTGAGAGCACAGCACCTGTTTATACATTTTAATCCAATGCAGCTGGATGGATTTTGCAGGTAGCACCGTGAAGGTTTCCCCTGCTGACTGTGTCAAGTAAGGGAGAGATAATAATGCAGCAGGTTTATATAAACACTTGTGCTTTTCAATGGATCCCCTCTCACCCTGTGACCCCCAGCTGTTTTTGGCTTATGACCCTGTTTGAGCATCTCAAGTAATTTTTTTTGTCTTTTTGAAAATGTGTGTAAATTTTCAAAATAAAATGGCAGCAAGCCCGTGAATCTTGTTTTGTTACTTTCCCATTCATGTCAGGATACTCCCTGCCAAATTTCATACCTGTAACCCCGGACTTCCACTGGTTGCGTGTCCGTTGCGTGACAGCTGCGGTGCGGTTTGACTCCGTGCTCCGCTGTCCGTCAACACCCACCGGCTCGGACAGCTGGAGACGTGAGGTTATTGTTTGAGTATTACGGAGTATTTTATCCTGAAAATTAACCGGATGTTTTAATGTGGTTTCGGTGTCTCATTTCCTGTCTCGCTCGATCTGCTGATCTGCACAATGCTCCAGAATCTGGCACAAAAAGAAGCCCTGTGTATCTCCAGCGGAGAGCTCCGGACTGCCGGAGTTGTGACGCAACGGAGCTGGTGGAAGCACTCTCCTTGACTAAAGTGGAACCCATCAGCTCTGCTGCTGTAACGGAGCGGAGACGGACCGATCACACATCTAGTGGAATTTGAGGGTAAGACCTTCATATGTGCTAGGATATCATGTAGCCAAAAGCATCTTTCAAAAAAGGGGTTTTGGGCCCCTAAGAGGCCAAGGTACAGGCTAACAGAAAATAATAGTGGGAAAAAAAAGGTAGCAAAAAACATCACATGGGCCTGGCTCCCGGCCGAGTAATAGTGAGGCATTTATCAGGAGGGACATGCAGACATATGTTTGCATACTGTGTCCCTTTAAAGGTTCCCGGATTGCAGAGGCCACAATTAGCTTGTCGGTGTGACGTGTTTTGGTGAGAGCGAAGGTTGACAGCCTTACCTCTCCTCCCCACTGCGCAACCTTTTATAAAATCAATGAGTACGTTTTGTTTTTCAGATTAGTTGATTTGATCATTTTAGAGGCCAGAGACGCTCAAACTTTGCAGCATTTACAAGAGAAGAAGAAAACATGTTTCTTTCCACTTACACATTTAAACATCTCGTGCTAGCTCTGATTTATTTTGCAGCCCGTTTTGAGTTCCCGACCCCGAGGGGAGCTGTTGCTCTAACGCAGCATAGCCGTTGAGACAGAAATATCCCTCTTACTCTTTTAAAATGAAAAATTACTTTTTAATTTTGCTAAAATATACATACAGTTTGTAAGTAAAAATACACCATGCACTTGAATCGTCTCCAAAAAAAGTTGTCCTTCATTTAAAAGACAAACCGGGGGCGCTTGTTTAGCTCAGCGGGTTTAAGCGCCCACCCTGTGTGCAGAGGCCCAGCCCTCGATGGCCCTTTGCTGCTTGTTGTCCCCACTCTCTGTTCCCACATTTTCAACTCTATCCGATGTACTGTTGAATAAAGGTCAAACAAATTATCTTAAAAAAGGCAAAAGCATAAAGGACAAAACAATGCTCGTCCTTGGTGTGCACCTCATCTCTGCATACTTCAGCAAAGCTCTCAATCTTTGAAGGATATCAAGTGTCTCTACTATAAAATGCCATTATGATGAACAGGAAGAAAAAAAGCCAATCTTGGGGAAAACGCCTTAATTCATCTGTGATATCTCATTAAGCACCTAATTGACCGTAATGTCTCCCTTCCCCTATTGGCTAGTGATCTGTGAGCATGTGGATAACTATCGAGCAACACTAAATAAATAAACTCCAGATGAGCACAGAAGAGCAAAGGAAGGCTTGGTCCCTCCCTCTACACAGGGCCAATTAGAGAAGGCACTGTTCGGATGAGACGGCAGACTCATGAAGAAGAATTACAGCTACATCAAATATCAGACAGGAGAGTGAGAAACCCTCAATGGAGCTTTTAGATTTTATAAAAAATGGAAGAGATGGTGTAAAATACATTATAATCATTGCATATATAATATGTTGTAAAGACATTGTATACTTTGCTTATTTTGGTATTTGTTGGGTTTGTGAGTGAGTTAATGTCAACCTTGCCCTATATTCACTTTTTAACTTAATAAAGGAAGCATGAAAAATTTGTCGAAATAATGAATGAAATAAAAATATTCATATTTATATAATATATAAGTGGTACACACAATATGACAATAATCCCTCACACACGATGAGGAAGAGGGTTAATTTCATTAAAGAAAATTATGACGATAAACGTTCGTCAACGACCATTTTTCCATGACGAAGACGTGACAACAGATTTAAGACAGCAACATAAATGTTTCAATTCGTTTAGATCCTGTTTCCTCATCGTTCATTTACTGTTTGGATGCTGAAATTTAAAATTATAATCACAAAGATTTTCATGTAAATAAATGTCTGTTAAGTCACTATCTATCGCCAAATGAGGTAACACAATGGTGACTGAGCCTGTGGTCCACTGATGAAAGCCTTTGCATTTGCAGTATTACAGACTGGGTGTCTGGGGCGACTTTAGCGGATAAAATCACAAGTGGCGCCCAGTTAGTGAGGTGTTTTCTATCAGCCAGCAGTGGTTGGTTTGCCAGAGAGGGTAGGTGGAGCTTAGCGGCTGCTTTTCCGCTCTCTGCAAGTGTTGCAGTGAGAGTAAAAATTTGTAAAATGTGACTCAAACTAATAAGCGTTTTTGACTAAAGACTAAGACTAAATCTAAAATAGCAGCCACAATGAACACTGCTGAGGAAGCTCCCACGTGTGTGGAAAATTGAACAATAAAGGTTTCCAAAGTTCTAGTAGATGCTCTGGGAGCCCATGGCAACATAAAGCCACATGTGGCTCAGTTCAGAAGCTCTCCTCACTCACACAATCCCTCCCTCTTGGAATCCAGAAAAAGAGTTACAAACCCACTTCTGAGCTTAGTCAATCTTAAAGAAAGGGATGAAGAGAAGAAAGGAGATGGGTAACAGCAGAAAGTGAGGACAAGGAAGTAATAGATGGGAGAGTGTGAGACAGAGGGAGTTAGCGAGAGGGAGAAAAGAGGGGTCTCATCTTTTTGCAAATCGTATCATCTCTGTGAAAGCGGACAGAAAGATAGAGATGAGCATTACCACTAATCTCCAATCCGCACCTTGAAAAGAAGTCTAACTTTCATTTGCCACCGACAAGCTCCCTCTTGTGATCTCTGGGGATGACAAAAGCACTCAGTGAACAGATTACACAGTGTATTTACTGTCTTACAGTATGGAGCAAATCTCCGGCGCAGAATTCTCTTCCCTGATTGCGATGAACTAAATCGGAGTTACTTCATGGAGGTTTTTGAAACACCACGGCTTTCTAAAAACAACGTACATTGTTTTTTAAAGTCGTGGTAATCGGTAGGCTGTAAAACTAATCTCAGAAAGGATTATTATCTGTGATCAGCCTTGCATCAGAGAGAATACTTGATACTGCTCTGTTTCAGATCAAATCTAATAAGCTTAAAGGTAAGTATAGGGGCTTAGTATTCATTTGTGGATACAGAAGCCTGTTCTGTGCATAGTTCACTTGTAATATGATAAGGAGATATTGTTGGGGGATTAGGTTATCTCCCAGGAGATCTATTAGTGGATAAGTCCTACTGGCTGTCTTATGAATCATTACTTTACTGGTTACAATCTGATCTGCACATGCTTCCCTTCAACTAGCAACACAATGACCATACACACATGCAAGCAAAGGAGTTCAACCTTTACGCCCGACTGCATGAAGAAGCATTTCTACGACATAACAATGGAAGACGGCGCCAAAGTGGTGCACTGAAGGATCAGTGAGGATGTCAGTCAGCTTCAGTGAAAGATCAGAGAGGTGGGGGATCAGTGGATTGCCAAGCATAGCCCATATCTATAGCCCTGTGTGGGATGACTATGCCAAAGGTAGGGACCAGTTCTCTCAGCGTGTAGTCCTTAGTAAGGATAAAGCACTAATGGTAGTTTATTTATTTATTTATTTTGTCTGTTGTGTGTCTCTATCTTTCTGCCTCTCCCTCCATCCCACTTTCTCGGCGCATTCGGTCGAGGCAGATGGCTGTTCACCAACAAGCCTGCTTCTGCTCGAGGTTTCTGCCTGTTAAAAGGAGGCTTTTCATTGTCACTGTTGTCAAGTGGGGCTGCATGTCGGTGCCCCACAGCCAGAAGGTTCCTCGTTTGAATCCCGGTTCGGTTTGGGGGCCTTTCTGTGTGGAGCTTCCTCCCACAGTTCAAAGACATGCTCGTTAGGTTCATTTGTGAGGCTAAAATTCCCCGTAGGTGAATGTGAGCGTGAATAGTGATGGTCATGTGATTGACTGGCGGTCAGCCCAGGGCGTACCCCGCCTCTCGTCCAAGGACAGCTGGGATCGGCTCCAGGAGACCCTGAACAGGATAAGCGTAGATAATGGATGGATGGATGTTGCCATGTGCTTGCTCATTGGTGGATTCATGTTAGAACTGTGTAAACAATATCACAAAGAGTGCAGTCTCCACCTGCTTTTCATGTAAAGTGTTATGAGGTGACGTTTGTTGGGAATTTGAGCAACATGAAAATTGATGGATAGAAATCCTGCACTGTTGCTAAAGTGATGTGAAATAAAACAGGGACTAATCTTCTTCATGGGGAGTAGGGTTTCAGTCAAACTGGCTCCAGCAGAGTGCTTTTGGCTATTAGCACAATAACCAAAATTGAGGGCATGAATGGGATACAAATGGAGTGGCAATTGGTAAGAATAATTCTGCAAAGAATGCCACAAAGTCTAAAGCCATTATGAGCACTTTGGCCCTCTGTACCACCAGCAAGGCCCCATTATTACACGTTCAGCCCAGGCGACATCCTGTACCTCAGTCACGACTGTGGTATTTAGCAAGGGGAGGAAAAGATGACAAAAAAAACCCTGAACAGGGCTCCTTCACAGAGCCTAAGGGTTGGACGGGTGGAATTCAATCCACTTTTTCTACCTGTTAGAAATCTATTAGAGGCCAATAAGGAAGCTGAAGGGAGAAGGTCTGAGATATTTCAGGTCAGCCTGGGAGGTTAATTGTTGAGTCGTCTGTCTGGTCAGTGAGGGGATCACTGTGTGAAACCAATCCTAAAGGCAGGGGATGAGCGGCGAGTGTGGATGGCGTTCAGGAGATTAGAGCGGTTGATGGGGGAGGCAGAGTGAAAGAGAGCGAGAGAGAGAAAGAGACAGAGGAGGGAAACATGAACCCATAGACCTCAAATCAACACTTTCACAAGGCTGCCAATGCTAAGTGGGTTTAGACGTACACTTAATGTGCTCGAGAGCGGTTATGTGTAGCCAACAAGGCCATTGAGGCTAGCTCTACTTACATTTCAAGTACAGGGTGTGGTTTAACCTTTGTGTCAAGCAGAGCGAGAACAGAGACGTTATTAGTATCAGAAATAACAACTCTACCTAGTGCATATCACCTAGCTGGAGGTAAAGAACACACACGCACGCACACATCACATGCCACACAACCTGCACCACCCACTCTCTCCCCTCGCTGAGGTAATTAAAGAGAATCTGCTGAACAGAGGAGACAAACTGATTACAGTCCAGCTTAATCACATCCACTGAACCCTCAAGGAACTTCCATCCCTCTATGGCTGCTCCCGTGTCTCTGTGACCGTTTCAGGAGTAATAACAAAACAGGTATAAAAATAACACATAAGCACAACTGATGTCAGCAAAACAAACTGTGTTCTTTGTTCTGATGAAGGTCGAATTAAAACGCAGAATATAGGCTGTGGTGTGGTCGTGATAAATATTTAGCTGTCTGTTCAGATGCACAGTGATACAGTGAAAAGACACAGACCTCCTGTGGGCATCGCTCCACATCGCTCCGTCCGCCTCCACGCCAGTCCCATTTCACAACTCGTTCTACATCTGTGACACATAAACACACACACACACACACACACTCACACATACATGAACGCACCCGGGCACTTTTCTCGCACATGCAGAACGTCCCTCGTCACCTTGCTCAGAGATGAATGAGTTCTCCACTGTCCTCAATCATTTTAATCACTTCAATGGAAAACGCCTCATTCAGGGCTATCACTCTGCACTGCCCCGCAGCTAGCTCATGTATACACACCACCCGCACACAAACACAGTGACAAACACTCTGATAGCACTAAGTCCTGTGATACAAGAGCATTGCGTAACATTCGTGACTATCTTTCATGGCTCTAATCTACATGCCTCATGATTTACACACCTGATACACACACCTGAAACTGTACGAAATGGGCTAATTAAGGGGTTAATTGTAAGATTAGTTTGGGATTTAATCAGAGGAAGCGTTTTATAATAGTCTAATCATCATGTTCATTATGCCCCAAAAATGTCTTGTTCCTGACGTGACCAATAAAAGATGCAATTATTATAAAATTAAAGCTACTTTGCTGAATAAATAATGTAAGATATGACTCTTTAACTCAATATCATACGTATATGTCAATCAAAGGTTAAATAATATAAGACAACTATAATGAGACAACTCACAGTTAGATTTCGGATCTCAAAAACTGTACATGTACCAAATGCAGCCCTCTGTCCTATAATTAATTCCTTTTTAAGTCCTTGGCTTGTATCTACATGCCTCTGTATTTACTTCACAATAATCATAAATATATTAAAAATATATATAGATGCAAAAGTACAAATTCAGCTAGCTTACTGGCAAACTGTTGGATCTTTAGTTCGACTTTGATTATTTTCATAGAATTCAAACGATTATGGTCATTATGACCCAATTCTTCTTCTTCTAATGACTAATAAAAATTGCGATTGTGAATAAGAGCAGGCTTTGAACGACTCCACCTACTGCTCATCCTCCCTTCCCCCTCTGTTGGAACACAATATAAATGTAGGCTCGCCTAGTTCTTATGATGAGATAAGATGGTAACACTTTCTTTGAAGGGGTGTGCATAAGACTGACATGACACCTTCATAACCATGACATGACACCCGTCATGAGTCCTTATGAATGTTCATGGCTGTTGTCATTAAGTGTCATTCGTTCAATTATGTCATTTTTAATGCAGAGTTGACATTGTTTGAGCACTTTGCATTAAAAAGTACACTTAGTGACAACAGTCATGAACATTCACAAAGGCTCATTCATGTTCACGACAGGTGTCATGTCATGTTGTGAAGGTGTCATGTCAGGCTTATGCACACCCCTTCAAAGAAAGTGTTACCAAGATAAGATGAGAAAGGACAGGTTAAAGTGATGGATGAAAAAAGACAATATAATACAATAATAATACTACTAATAAACACATACACTGTGTACACCTTTCCCTTATTATGGATGGTTTGTACAAGAAAATTGCACACACACACGGTGTATCATGGTGATATGGTTGATGAGAAGGAAAGTGACATGTAAATGGTGATGTAAATAGTTACATCTTTCATCATTTGTGTGATGGGCATATGTAAGAAAACTAATGTGTTAGCAGGAGATTGAAAAGCACGCATTGGTATGTTGGATGCTTGCAGGTCGGGTGTATATACACATGTTTATATGATACATGTATGTATTCACCTGAAAATGAAGATGGAGGGCTGAAAGGGCTAAGTGGACTCACACAGGCCACACGGCCTAACTATTTGAGCATTATGTGCACTTATATGAATGTAAAAGAGTGGACAAGGACTTGATGTAAAGAATATATCATATACATGTTGTCTACTTTGTGATGTGGCCTTTTAATTGTACTTTTCACCTTGTTGTTATACATTCCAAGTAAAAGGTGAAACAACAATGGATTGTAACATCATTTTACTATAGAGGTAACTCACTGTTACATTTTGTATTTCAAATAATTCGGTTACTAAAAGCAACTCTCTTTTAACTGATGTTAGTGATTTTAATATCTCCAGGAGACTTATAAACTAAGGTTGACCTCAGTGCTTCAAAGTGCAGAAGCCTCATTTGTATGGAGTCAAATAAAGGTCAAAAAGATTCTGAGCTCGCAAAATAATGTTCACAATTAATTTTACAGCCTGCAGTTGTTTCTCACGTTTTGTTTGCATGTGAAAAAAAAGTGCATGCGAGTATCTAAATTTGTGAATGCATAAAAAAAAATGTGTCCTCAAACATTCAGGTTTGTGAACTTGTCAACAAGTTTTGCAGGTGTAGAAATATGTTGTGCACACAAATACTACAAGTACTCTCTAGTCCCTGCGGCTTGACTACAAGAACGATGGCACAATCCATACCGGGTATTGGACATGAACATGTAAACAGAGACTTGAAACTCTCTGAGTAGGATGCTGCTCTGCAGAAATATAATAACACAAGAGGCTGTTGAGTGAACACGAGGGTTGATCAGGTGGTTCAATGGTTCAAGTGGGCAATTAGAGGCTTTTTTCAATAACACAGTGGTACCGTAATGTTGTGCATGTTTGATCAATGATTAGATAGAACTATATTTCAAAGCAGAATAATTTAAGAGACATTGTAGATCTGCAGGCAGCCTTCAGGTATACATGCATTAATGAACTCTCTTTGAAAATAAGGGTCACATCCAATGATTGACAAGTGTTTACCTGCATTTACAACTACAAATAGGAAGCAAACTGGGTTCTACAGAAAAAAATCAGACTTTAAAGTGATCACTATGATATAACAGGGACGCACAGTGTAAAAATGAGTAACATCGAACAGGAAATCTGATTAAAACCACTCTTTACAAATCTGATTTGCACATACAAACTGTAGGAGTAGGGCAATGGAGCGCATGCAAATAGAATTATATTTCAGATGGAGCCTCATGACCTTGCTCGCAGAGGTTTAAGAATGTGACCACTGGATCAAACAAGCCGGAGGCATCGTAACCCCTGCTGTACTATCCATCACAAACATGCCCCAAGAGCACGTTCAGCCCACAGAGCGCATAAAAACTGCAGTCAGTCATTCAAATTGCTCAAGTTAGTATTTATTTTGCTACATCACCCTTGGAAACAATGTTGAAACCTTCTCGACCAATCACAATTATCAGCAGCACGATCTGCTCGCTGAGCCGGAGATCTGACTGAGTTTCTGTAAACAGCACGCACACCTCTAGAAGGTAAGTGCTTTGATGATGGTTACCGAGCAGTGTTGCTGTGCAACAACACCTCGTCGCCATCGAGATACGGGAGCAACCGAACCGACGTGTCCCTCCCGTTAACGCCCGTTCCTACCTACACCCCTGGATATGTGTTTTCACACCTGCGCCTGCTCTGGGGCTCGCAACATCAGGACACGGTTGGACAGAAATGTGCGTGAATGCGTGTTACTTTTGGCACCATTGTTAGTGTGTTAAAACATCTCTGCACTGCAGGCTTGTGGGGACATAGGTGTGTTTTTAAAAACAAAAATGGAAAGAAAAAACATTTTGATGAGAAAATCTAATTAGCAAGCAGCACTTCTGGTGGAGGGTTGCAAAGAAAGTATTTTTCATCTCCTGTAAATTAGCATTTTAAACATTTTATTGCATTAATCCTCAATATCCCTTGATAAAAAGTGTAGTAGCAGAATGGGAATCTCCTTGCCATTGCTATAGGATTATTTTAAGACGCCCTGCTAAATATATTCCAAATGTATTCCTGAGAAGTCACGTTTCTTTCCTTCAGTTTGGTGAACTGGCTCTAAATGCTAAAGTGCCCATCAGCCTCGGCAGCTGTTGCCATGGAGAAGAGCCTAGCCAGAGGTGCGAATAAGAGCTGTAACTTATTCAGATGATTTCTTTGTTGTTGCTACTGGGAACAAAACACTAAACCAGAGTTGCAGAAATCATCTAATATTGAATAAAGTGTATTGATTTAAGATGTATTATTGGGTTTCTGTAAAGCACGATCATTAGCTCCAGCTTACTGCTGCTGGCAATTACTGTACAGCAGAGCATTAGGCTCAGTGGCTGCACGTTTGCAATCATGGAAATGTTTCTCCATACACAAGAAAAAAAGTGTTTTGCTGTAGTTTGACTTCCTGTAGTGGTCGAGGAGAAGAGAAAAAACAGCCCAAAAAAGGCAAATTCTGCCACTTTGATCACTTTGGATTCATTTCTACAAGGACAATAAGATGATAACTTTATACTGTGAATATAACTGTTGTTGTTTCTTCATGTTTATACTCTGATTCTGAATGTAATCATGAATATAAGAGCGTGATCTACTTCTAAATGCTACATATACCCTATAGACAGACAGATGAACAGATAGACAGACAGACAGTTAGATAGACAGACAGATGAACAGACAGATAGACAGACAGTTAGATAGACAGACAGACAGGCAGACAGACAGACAGAGAGATAGACAGATATATATATAGATAGATAAAAAGACAGTTAGACAGACAGACAGACAGACAGACAGACAGACAGACAGATAGATAGCTAGATAGATAGATAGATAGATAGATAGATAGATAGACAGACAGACAGTTAGACAGACAGACAGACAGATAGATGGATAGATAGACAGACAGACAGATAGACAGACAGATGGACAGATAGATAGATAACAAGACAGTTAGATAGACAAACTTCAATTACATAAAGCAAACTTAACTGCGTGTTATTTTCTACATGGATTTACAGGCCGATGACAGACAGCCCTGCTCAGTACAGTTTGTCAATATTTTTGCAAACAATGAAAAAATCTGTTTTTAAATAAGTATGCTTTTATAGAGGTTATGTAAAAGTACTCTACTTTGCCAAGAAATATGGATAAAAACAAAACTCCACTTTTGTTAGCGCACGAAAATGTGTAAAAAAACTCAACGGGAGTTCAGACATTCTTGCTAAAACTGAATGTCCTTTACCACCAGCACGGCCACCCTTGAAAGTTGTAGCAAGAAAAGGAGAGCAACAGAGAAAGAGATATATGTCTCTCTGGTTCCTACCTATGTTCTTAAGTGAGGATGGAAAGCTGCAAGGCTTGAAGGCAAAAAGCCCCGGGATCAACCATAAGTCTTCATCACAGAAAGTCAATTCAAGGTCAGCTGCTGGTTCAGGTAGCAGATGTGTCTCACACATCCCTGTTGCTGTTAAATGACAGGGCTTAGACCCACCGACAGTATACACTCTGGACGTGTGTGTGTGAGTGAGTGAGTGTGTGTGTGACAGCAAGAAAAAAGAGAGGTAAAAATGGATTTGAACCATTTTTGTTGCTAATCTGTTTTTATTTCCATGTCCCTGCTATTACAGCTAACAGCAACGTGTTAAATGCCTCTCTGTCTGTCACTGCAAGTGTGAGTGCAACAGCCAGAGGTTTCCCTTCACAGCAAACTGCCTCATCTCATGTAATCATGCTCATGGAGGAGCCATGATAAACACAAGCACTAGCTCTTCTGGAGGTCACCCCATCCATCCATGCCGCTAATTGGAGGTTAATTGTCAATAAAAGCCCACACAGGCATGACTGTTGTTTTGAGTCGCATTATGTTAGCCCTGCCGGTGACGGCTATAAAAACAGACGTAAACTCCCTTTGTCGTGGCATGCCTGACATATTACTGCTTTGATGTATTGGAAAAGAGGTAATGATCAACATACATCGCGTACAATGCATGTGCAAATGTGTCTGTGTGTGCACACATCAAACAACATTATAGCCCCGGTGCCAAGTCAGTCATGGCAGTGTGTACATACATGACGTAATGACATTAGATGAGAAGAGAAGCAATAACTATTTCAAGGCTCGCTTTGCATGTGATTGCTCTAAACCTATCGAGTCACACTGAGAGTGGGAGCAGACCATTAATTGGTTCAATTGATCGAACAGTCAATTATTGTCGCGGAGTATTTATTGACCTGTAGGCAGAGGAGCTATGTTCGACGTCCCTGCATTTGTTGGCTCGCTCAATCATCGCCGCGCATTTCTCACGATGAAAAACAAGGATATTACCATCCCTGTAAGGTTCACGCAAAGTTCACACACGGCTCCCCTTTTCATGCCGATATTTGATTGTTTCATAACACAGAGAAACAGTCGAGAGTCCCTTCCAATTAAGACTTCAGAGATGGTTGTCAGTGTTGAGGGGGGGAGAAAAAGTTTTCTAATCCAATAAAATTATCAAGGTTTCCTGAATAGAAAATCAGCGGCGGCAGTAATTCTGCGAGCGCTCGGAGAAGAGAGGGAGGATGGAATTACAAGCCTCTCAGCACATGTCATCAGCGAAGAATATCCTCCAAAAGCTGAAATTCAACAGTGTGTTTTGACAATTCTGTCTCAGCCTTGACTGGCAGAGAATGCCAGCCAATCCCAATTTGAAATGCGACAAGGAAAAACAAAGCCTGTCAGAATGAGTTGGGGAGATGTCTACTGAGAGCCACATGTGGTGAGAAACAGAGTCAGGGGGGAGAGAGAGAGAGAGACTGTTCCTTCTCTACATGACTCTGTCCCTGAGACACATGTCACGCTGCTCCCCCCACAGTGGGTGACTCTGACAGGATACTGTCTGTGCAGCGTTCCCCCTCTGCGTGATTGATGAGCCTCATTTTGCCAATTAATGGAGAATCCCCTGTTGACTACCATCAGATTGCCGTTTGTAACTGTTAGTGTTCCTGACTGTCACAGATTCATTTTAATTAGAGATCTCTTTCTCCTCCGACTTCTCTATTGTGCCTCAAATTTGCCGAGCAGAGCGCGGCGTGACATTCCCGGGGAAATGGCCCACAGCGCTATTCGCCGTTATTAATGTATTCACAAAGTGCACGGCTTACTCCGTCAAAGGCCAAATCTGTTTTTGAAGCCGTCCACCCTAACCTCGACCATATACCGTATCTTTTAATCAATTAGCAAACGTTGGGCAATTAGTGCACTTTATTTGCATAATGAAGCGCCTAATTGCTCCAAAGAGTGCGAACGCAGTCAATAAGTTGCGGCTAATCGCTTGCGGGGCCACGTATGCTGTAGGAGCGAGAGATGGCCCGCAGTCATGCAGACTCACTGATCCCTCGGCCCTGTCGTTTGAGAGGAAGGATAGCCGACACGGAGCGGAGTTAGAAATCAACGGAGAGCTCCGTAACAAACAGAACAACCCTGTATTCCCTCGACAGCATCAGCAAAAAAGAAATAGCATTACAGTAGGGAGAGGAGGGGAAGTGTTTGGGCATTAGTTTGATTTACATTTTAGAGAGGCTTTCAACCGGCACACACAGCAACTTCAGCTAATGATAGTCTTTTCATCAAGGAGCGTTCCCCAGCCTTTCGGGCGCTGCCCCATAGCACTTATTTGCAATAAGGCAAAACAAATGGTGCTACTGGGTAATATACTGGTCTGAACAGGAATAAATGTCAGCCATTGTATGAATGTCTGCTCTGTACACTATCTACGAGCATTAAGTACATTTCGCCACGCTCATTTTACAATTATCTTCTGCTGTAGCGGTAGAAGTGCCATTATTTATTACAGAATTCGTCTGAATGGATAATGCAGGAGGCTATCAAGGACTAAAAAACATCATTATATGTCTCATTTTGTCCACATCCATTTTCCTCTTAGTCAACCTGTGTCGTTTAAGTTCCAGCCATCTTCTGTTGTGGATTCGCGAGCTGAAAAACACCGCATACCCTCGGTGGCTCATATTTACCAGACAAATAACTCCAGTCACGTTTCCCCCTCCACTTGCATTTGATAGAATAATTTGCCAACAATGGGCCTGCCATTCAACGGAGTCTCAGGGATTTCATTAAAACATCAAATGAAAGTGAAATCATGAGCCATGACGGTGGAGAGTGGGGATGGCTAAGCAGAGAAGCGTGGCTGGTGTCTACTGCAGGATTAGAGCTCAGCAACAAGTGCTCAAGGGGGGCTTTGCATCAAACCCAGGAGCCCATGACAAATGAGGGCGGCTGGGCTTCTGTCTATTACCCTGCACTAAGCTCAGGCCTTTTGGGGAAGTAATGAGGTGCAGATTGGTGCTGCTGCCACCGGGTCCTCAGCCCGACTTTCTGTAGAGCAGAAATAATCAGTGGAGACTTGGGCCAGTAGGGGCGAAGCTGTACAGCAGCTGAGCTACACATGGAGACATGATGATAAAAGAGATTAACTAAACAAATCATTTCTATTCAGGGCACTGCGGTTGCTTATTCTGTATGCGGGGGCGTGTCCTCGGGGTTAACTTCGGTGGCTTGGGCCCCCCCTTGAAATCTGATTAGCCTGCCCCAGGTGCCATCCCGTAATCCTAAAAAATGATTGGCTCTATACCCGTTCCGAGGCGGGACTTACATTTAATTGTTGCAACAAGCTGCTGGTAGCTTATGTAGCATGTCAATGTAGCACGTTTTCATTTGTTGGAGGTTTTTAATGTGACTTTTGGAGATACATGATCTTTTAGAGAATTATGTCGCCACTCTTTAACTTAAAAAACCTACAAACCTCTGCATACGTAAGTGCCCTTTAAGGCCACACCAATCAAAAAAGTCTGGAGGTGGACACACCAGTTAAATACTTAACCCTGTATACTTAGTATCAACCTTACAGGAGACGCATACAAATGTATACAGTAGGTGTGTAAAGAAGCATTCACCATATCAGGGGAGCAGCCCCGAATCCCTAAAGGACACACTGGATCCCAAAGGAAACCCTTCAAGACTGGCAGGGCATGGAGGCTTTATCAGTGCAATATGACAGCAGGACTCAGGAGCAAAGGGGTAGATCCAGTTTACATCATGGGTGTACCTCCTGTACTCCAATGCCACATCCCCACTCCTGCCCCTGGGAGCTCCAGTCCAAGACTGCCTGTCAGCAAGCTTACTCTACTGGTTAATGGAGCTGCCATATCAGGCCGAGTGTCACCGCCTAACAAGATACTGATTGGGGAACTTCTGGGGAATTCGCTCATATGACCAGAGGGCACCGAGATGGTCTTGTGTCTGGCAGGGAACACGGCCCGCGACAGACGAGGCGATGGTGACATGATCGTTTTTTTGTTGGCAGAAAGCAGTACATGTGTATTCTGAGGAACGTATCACTTGATTTTTCTGGCTTCATCAGAGTCGAATATGTGTCTGAGAGGCAGAACTGTCTGAGCCAAATTGAAATATCTGTGGACACAAGTTAGAGGCATCATGTGGGGAAACTGCAATATACTGTATTTTCACATATTATTGGTATAACCCTCAAGTGTTGCGAGGTTAAAAAGCCACATGTTTAAATCTATACCCCACAGTTGCCCTGAGAATCAGTTCACTGCTTTACTTCTTCTTCTTCTATGTTGACTGTTATTTGTAAAGTCATATTTTTTTTGTTTTTTAAGATTTCTTTTGGCCTTTTTTACCTTTTTATTGTCAAGATAGTTCAAGAGACACAGGAAATATTGGGAGGAGAGAGCAGGTAATGAACTGCAGCAACATGCCAAAGGCCGGAGTCCAACCTGTGGCCGCTGTGCGAGGACTGTAGCCTAAACCAGCGCCTGTACTGTCATATTTTAAACAATGAAATATCAAAATGTGCCTGTAAGATTCAGTTAGATAAGATTTAATGTTATTGTCACTGAACACATTGAGTCAGTATGAGCACAATAAAACTGCAGTTGTTGCAGATTGATGGTAAACTGCACAATGAGTGCAACTGAAATATAGAAACAGAAATATATGACTAAACAATTTACCAGTGGGACAATGAAAACCTGACATTATAATGACTTTAATAGGTTTGTTTTTTGGACAGAAAGCAATTTAACGATGTCATGTGAAGCTGCCAGATATTGTGTTGGGGTTATTTACATATATTCTTAAGTTGTATAGACCCGCCAAAATAAAGTATTTTATAGACCCTTAAAATGAAAGGATTAGCTAAAAACAAAAGTGAGAAGTTTAATCAGGAATGGAAATAATTGACTTGATTTAATTAACACACTTTAGACTGTACGTTGCAATGGAGCAGGAAGGGACAGAGCAGCATAAGAGCAGTACTGCATAATAGTATGACATGATATACTGCAGGTTTAGTGGGTTATACGAGGATCCTGTGCAGTCATAATGTTTGCACTTTTGAAAGCAAACTTAATTGAGCAACTCCGGTTCAGACCTAACTTAAGGTAATTTAAAAACTCAAAATAAATATAGTGCGGTTTTATATTTGTCATCCAAGGTAATGAGACAGCATTGAGTAAATAACAATAAAGAGAATCCTTGGTAAGAAAGCAACACTACCTTTTTTTTTCATTTGTATTTCTGTGCTTTGTCTGTGTTGTAATTATAATTACAATATTAATTTAAGCAGGTTTTTTTTGGAGAGACCTACCTATTTAAATGCGTTAATTAAAATCTAGCAGAATGCAACATAAAAGATGTCTATTTGTTCTTCTGATTGCAGCTCTCTCGCCGAGCCTGGACGTCCACATTGAGGTGATACAGAAACAGGACCGGAGCCTGGAAAACAGATTTAAGCACCTCTTCTTATTTACACTGGTTCCCACTAAATTTTGGGTAATTAAAAGGCTCCGTGGTTTATCTGTGCTTCACTTAATTGGCCACACAGTTTACAGTGAATTTCATTAGCGGAGGAAAACACTCGGGCTGGGGGTGTGCGGGGGGGGGACTTCGGGAGAAGGTGGTGATTAAGAGAGAGCTTATGTGTGTATGTGTGACAAGTGGGTTGGGGGTTGTTTGTGTATTTCTGCTTTAAGAATTATAAGGAGCTGCTGAAAGTGCCACCAGCATCTTTTAACCCAGTTTTCTTCTATGCAAACATGCAGAAATAAACACGAGTCTGTAAATAATCTGACTTACCTCTCATTCACACGCATAAAGGTGTACTTAAGAGAGACAGTGTCTCCAAACAAGCCTGTGCTCCTCCACACAAAACAAGCCTTTAACAGGGGATGTTCCTGCGCTTTAAACCCAGCAGCCTGCTAAATAGAACAATTGTTTCACTAACACCATTTATTTAACCTTAAGTGCCTGGTGCCGATACAAGAGAATGCTGTGTACACAAACCTGTACACAAACCTAGCCCGGAGCAAAGAGAGCCTCAAACTGTTGCTGTTAGACAAAGGGCAGCCATAAACACATTGTAGCGCACCTCCTCCTTTGATGTGTGAACTAAATCAGACTGAAGTCTCTGAGAACAGCAGAAAGGTGGTAACTGTAAAAATGCATCAGTCGATTTTAAGGCCATAAAGGTTGGTATTACAGGCGAGCCCCGGGGCCGCGTCAAAGTGTGTCTGGCCTGACATTGTGTGGGCGATGGAGGTGGTGTGAGAATCTGGCACAGTTAGGTGTGTGGGATTTGTAGGAAGCTTCACATTCACCAGAAGGTATCAATAATAACTGTACATATATATCGCTGCTGTCAGAATAGTATATTTATAAAATTAAATTCCCTCTTGGTTCAGACACTGGTCTCATGAAGAGATCTAACAAAAGGGTTTTTTAAGCACATCAGTTGGGGAATGCTGCCTGCTTCTTAGGAAGGACTGATTTGCTCGGAATTCTGGGTAATATTGCAATGACTTCAGCCACTCAACTCTATTCACTCAGCGTTGTGGAAAAATTCATCAGGTACAAGGGCATACTTACAGACTCATTGCCTGTTTAACAATACTACACACACACACACACACACACACACACACACACACTGACACACATATACACAACAGTGTGTGACATCTTCATTATTGTAGTTAATAATGGGTAAATAGTAATCACATATTTTTATTATATCATATAGCTGCTTTTTAGTTAAAAGTATATTCTTGATCCTGCACACACACACACACACACACACACACACACACACACACACACACACACACACACACACACACACACACACACACACTAACAAATGCACACATGAATAAAAAAAGTCACCAAATATAATAGGGGCATCTTAAAACCACGTTAAATAATTTTTCAATTAAAGCTCCTGTGAGGAGTTTTTCGCTGGTTATGAAACAGACTGAAATTTATTCTGATTACTCTATATGGGCTACAAAAGCAAACCAGACCATCAGCGACAAGATTGATTATTTCTATATAGTTATTTTTAATGCCTGAAACTGCTGGTGGGGGGGTAGGTACCAGACAAAGCGATGAACTGCACACTGCCTTTGTTTACATTTTCCAGGGCAAAAATGTAAAGTGAGAGATACATATAACAATACAAAGAAAGCAGGATGAGATTTTTAAGAATAAAAAAACACCACTAAAGCATGCACAGGACAAAATCAGCAAAGAGATAAGAGCTACGGTTTTGTCCACACAACATAACAAGATTGAATCCTCTCTTGGTTCAGAGGTGTTATCTCAAGAAGGTATGATTTTTGCTCAGAATTCTGGGTAAGATTTTTTTCAAAGTAAAAGCACGGCCATGAGCAATGACTTCAAGCCACTTAACTCCATTCACTCAGCTTTGTGGAAGAATTCATCGGGTACAAGGACAGTTTACTTAAACTCACTGCCTGTTTCACAATACTACACACACACACAAGGTCAAAAATGGGTAAACAGTTATCACATATTTTTGATGTAATCTTATTAAGTTTTATGGTTGGTATTTCTTTTCAGGATACCGGCAGCCATATGATCTAAAAATCCTGTACACACACTCTTACACATGCACACACGCAAGCAGTGGCGGCAACAAACAAAGCAAAAATACGTCAGCAAACAGGGCGTCAAAAATGTTTTAACCACATTAAAGAGAGTAAACACACATAGAATAAAAACATATATCTCCAACAAAGACACTATTAAAAGCTGTGGTTTAGCTCTTTAGTTATAAATCTTAATTTTTGTGAGATTGTCCTTCTTGCATTTAACTGTTCCAAGAGAGAAATTAAGGCTGTGCTAAATTTATTAGCTCAGTCTAACATATCTTATTGAAACTGGCCCCAGAGGACAGCTCGCTGTCGCTCAACGCGCGAAGACGGGAGAGAATGATGCGCTCTGACTCCGGCCTTCTGGGAAATAAAAGGTTAAGCTACTTATCAGTGGATTGGGTTAAGGCATTGAGCACAGCGGCGCCGAGATGTATTGGACATGTCCAGGCACCCATCAAGGTTCAGTCCGCTCTCTCATCATCCGCATCGAGCCACCTCTCCAACATTAATATTCCAGTATGCAGAGTCCTGCTCGAAGCCCCCCCAGCTCTACTCGATCATATCCAGCAGGAAGTGGCAATGAGCGTGTGTGTGTGTGTGTGTGTGTGTGTGTGTGCATGCAATGGCCATAGCCTCTCTGGTGAAATAGGGCTCTCTGGGGGCTTGTGCCTCAGCTCTACAGCCTTTGTGGGCTCCCATTACTTCTGACAGATAGAGATCACTAAACTGCTGAACAAACACCCCATTCAGTCATTTGCATACATTACAGTAATGGAAGGAGAAAAATGTATCAATAAAGCCAAATGAAGTGCTTCCACTAAGCTCTACTTTCTCTCTTTCTTCCCGTCTTTCCCTCTGCCTTTCTTTCACCGCACACTTCTATCCCTCGATTTCATAACTGCTACTGATCTCTCGCCTTGTTTTTCCCTTCATGGACTGATTTCCTCTGCAAGGTAAACAAATCAAACCGCTGATAACGACTGCAGAGCTGTTTGTGCCGGGAATGTATCAGACTTTTTAATGGGTGAAACCTGAAAACTCTGAAGCCTAAACAAATTAGGAACACTAATCAAACACGGCAAGGGAAAAAAAAAATCATAATTTATTGTTGAATGTTTAATTAAAACTAAGCTGCTTTGGGGCACATATTACATTCAAAATACCTTGCAGTGACCATGGCCTCCCAAAATTAATCAAAGGGGGAAAAAAAGCTGACAAGAGTCAAAGTGAAACAGAGGCTCATGTACTCACCTGCACATACACACTGTAAATTACTCTCTCTCTCCTCCTTCCTCGCCCCTGTATCTTTGTAACACACACTAGCGCGCGCACACACACACAAAAGGCAGACTGACTCATTCATCACAGTGCCCAACAGTCAAGACAACAGAGCTTCACTTAACTTTTTCAGGGTTGCTCAAGCATCAAATGCACGACTTTTAGCAGTTGTTGTTCTTCCATCTGTCATGCTTCAAGGAGCCAACATCCTTTTTTTTAATCCAGGGAAAAGTTTAAAAAGGTACGTGTGCCTTGACTCTGCTATCTTATGTGTACCAAAGGAAATGTCAACCCAAAAAGTACAGCACTGTATTTCATGCTGTCATTGTTCCAACACTTAGCCGCGCTGCACAGATTAGAGCGCTACCTGAGCTACTAAAGGCACTAAAAAAACCTCAGCGAATCACACACAGCCTGCGCTCTCCATCTCTTGTGTGGACATCTAATATCATAGACGTGTTGGAAAATATTGTCCTGGGAGATAACGCCAAGTGGGTTAAATTGAGACAAACGCATGTATACACACATACACAAAGACCCGGCTGTTAGAAACAAACAGCTGCTCGACAGGCCTTCAGCAAAATGTGACTGCATCCCTCTGCTGTGCTATTACATCAAGAAGAGACTCTGAGTCTACTCTGAATACAAACTCAGCACCACATAGTGAAAGGAAAAGTTCCCTGAAGTATTATGATGATTAAATTATTATCAATTTTATCACTTATTATACACATGAGATGAAATGCAGCTCGAACACTCCAGGGAGCTAACTGCTAGAGCAAATTAGCGTGCACTTTTCATTTGACTCCTTTCTGTGCCTCCGTGTGCGTGCATCCCCCCCCTCCCTTAAAAAAAAAAAAAAAGTAGAACAGTAAAAATTATGATTAAAAAACATGTATAACTAAAGCAATTCTGCTACTCGTAAAATCAAGGGAAGTGTATCATTAAGCATTACGACAACAGCCCAAAATGGGCCACGACGCAGATGGAGAATGAAATATACATACGCTTGTCAGTGCTTTTCCGACGGGTGGCTACTTTATATAAGGCAGGAGCAAAAATAGAGCTTATTAAATCCGACTGAGCCTCCTTCCTGGGACAAAAAAACTTGATCAGGTGAGATGAGGAAAAAAGGGGGGAAGACGAGGGGAGGAAGTGAGGTGTTGGCAGGTCATGGCCAGCCAGCTTCTCCCTGCCACACTCTGGGGAGGAATTCCAGACAGTGAGGAAGAGCCATGCTGCAGTATATCTACACTTCTCCATTTCCTCTCACTCAAGCCTTTAGTTCCCGAAGGAGCCCGGGAATCGATACTGACATCGGGGGGCAGAGTAGCTTTCTTGCCTGCCTGTTCTGCCTCCGAGCCGCTGCCGCCCGGGAGGTCTGGGCTTCAGTTTTTTTAATTACACAAATTTAAGTGCACTTCTTTGACTTGGAGCAGATTGTTAATGTGTTTGAGGGCTATTACTCTTATACCACCCAATGTGCAAAGTCAGCCTTAATAAATCTCAGACAAAAGGCAGCAAAAATCAGGTTAAATGCTGTCTTACGTGTGAGCACCCAGCATATGGAAACACCTACTCACTTGTTAAACTGCGCTCGAGTAATTCTTCCTTTTCTTGATAAAGCAGGAGACAAAGACTGCTGACTGCTTTACTGTTTTTTGTGTCTCCATGAAAGGAAGCCCAGCCTCAGGGTATTGACAACAGACTTGATTTCTACCATTGATCAAACCTATACAGTGAGGACCTCTCCTCTCAGAAAGGGCATTCAAGAAAGTGCAGAGACATGGCTAATTCAATTTGGGAGCAGAGATGCTCGGCTTTAAGTGAAACACTCTGTTATCGAAACAGGAGAGGTGCCATGAGAGGAGATAGTGCACGGATGGTTGTGTGGAGAGGCTCGTGGCCGGTCAGGAGATGAAATCAGGGATGGGCGATAAGTTGGTGCGAGGGGCTAGAGCCCCTATTAGAGTCCCCCAGGGGGAAGGCGACGGTGGCAGAGTGCAGTAAAAATAGCCACGGGCATGATTTCACTCTTGGGACCCGGGGAGGAGTGAAGAGGGAGATCTGATCAACATCTCACGGCGAGGCAGCCAGATCCATTCCCCCGAGTTCCCTTGGGTGCCACCTATCACACCAAGTGACTTAAACTGCTTACCAATGCCAAGCAGAGCGGCGAGCACCTTTGCCACTGCTGTCAACAAACTTGTAGACACAATGCCCTAATATGCTAGTAGAGTACTTTTTGCGGAGCGAATTCTACTTTAAACCCAAGCACGGTGTTAAAACACCACAATAAAAAGGATATCGACATCTTTTCCACAAACTTATCTTGTTGGTCGTCCGTTTTGGGGAAGTTCTCGATGTCGGTCTCCAACCTCTGAATTTGCCGTTCCATGGTGGTCAAACTGCTTTTTAGGATCTCAGCAGACACTGTAGACAAGAAAAATAAAGAAAACATATGTAAGAAAACAATTAGAAACCACAATAAGACCCGTAAGAACAGGTTCCAAGTTACAGGAAGTGATAGAAATAAGAGCGATCCCTGTTAACTTGCTTGAAGTTGAATAAAGAACAGCTATATCTGAGTTAGACTGTAAGTTGCGACATACAGACTCCTGCATAATATATCTGTGTGTGGCCCAGAAAGCATGTGAAATGTGTGTGTGTGTGTGTGTGTGCACGGCTCATTAATCAGTCCGTAATCACTGTTTGCGGAGTAGCTGTGAAATCCACAGTATTCAGATCAGGCCTTTCAAGTGGAGACTTCAAACAGCGAGAAGAGTCTTAGGGGATCAGACGGGACAGGAGCATGGCTGCAGTTCCATGTTTAGGTCTCTGTTAGGGGTTGAGTCTTATTGACACAAACACTAACACGGCCTCTTGCAAACACATACATATATATAGGTTATCAAAACAACTGGTTTCATAAAGGGAGAAACATTAAAAGTTATATGCATAAAAGCAGTCGCAAAAACATGTCCCTTCATCTCTCTCAAGATCTACCTTCATTTTATGAATAATTGAATCACAGCCATACATTTTATTTCATTCCTAGGCTTTGCCAACTCACTGCAATATTGACTGCATTAAGGATACAAGGTACTTGGTTGAAAGCCTTTTGTTTTAACTATAACTTTACATTTATTTTCCATTTAAATCATCCTTGGCTGAGTCGCACAAGACTGAACATTCAGACAAAAGATAGACACAAGGCGAGAACAACAAAGTGCTCGACAGAGGGCAGACCACAGCCAGATCCTAATATACTTCTAAGTTACAAGATTGTTACGGCTGTGAGTGTTCCCTGCACAGTTTGTCCCCTTCCCCCTCTCTGTTGTGTCTTCCCAGCTCTTCGCAGGTGATTGATCAACGAGGTTCAACCCCAGATATGACATCTGAAGACAGAGGCTTCTGGAGTGGGGACTGCTGTGGTCCTGCATCTCAGCGGGGATTTTGTGTTGTTGGGTTTTGTTGGTCTTCAGTTAATGATTTGGTCGTTTAATTGTCCTTTAATAAATCCCATGGTTTTGACTTTTATAAGGTGTTTTATGTGGTTTTGTTGGGTCAGTTGTGGATAGTTGTTAGGGTGGGACATAACAGATACTGATGGTGATGTTAGGTGGAAGATGAAGGGAGAAATACTTGGACACTGACTTCAAAGATATTTAAATAGACAGCATTTCGAACCCAGACTTTTGGACCTGACAAAGATAGATTTGAAAGCCAGATAGAAGTTCACAGGGTCACTGAAGTTTTTCAGTTGATTTTCCTCTTTGAGACTTTGTGAATCAAGAGATGTGTTAATTTGAAACTTGGAGGTTGCACATATACAACACAAAACGGTTCGAGGTTGAAAACCCGCTATGATTCTTCCTCTTGAGAGCGTTCATCAGCGAGCTTTATCCGACTCTGTGCTTGAGTTTTAAAATGTTGGTTAAAGACAAACAGGAAATCAAACAGATGAGTGGAAGCAATCACACAAACAACTCTAAAAGAAATGGAAAAGTGATAAACTGGAAGATTTTCATTTAAATAAATGTCTGTTAAATCACTATCTATCACCGAATGGGGTAACACAATGATGATTGAGCCTATGGCCCGCTGATGAAAGCCTTTGCATTTGCAGTATTACAGGCTGGGTGTCTGCGACTTTAGCTTTAAGTTAGTGATGCGTTTTCCATTAGCCAGAAGTGGTTGGTCTGCCAGAGAGGGTAGGCGGAGCTAAGCGGCTGCTTTTCTGGTCTCTGCAAGTGTTGCGAGTAAACAGTAATCTACTATGGCTGAACAAACAAGGAAAAGATCGATGATTACAGATACAACTTCAGAAATAAGTGAAAATCCAAAGAAAAAGAAACAAATTCGACGCTCAGATGAAGGCAAACAGTCTAAAAAGGAAAGCGACCGTCAGCGAGGAAAATCAAGAGCAGAGTCACACATGCAACACTGTCTGGATATCTGGAAAGTGTGCTCCTGCAATTACCGTTTACCACCATAAGGTGCCGCCAAAGAGAACAAAACTTAGATCTTTGAGATGATCACTTTAAACATGGCCTGCTGTCTGCTGATGAGTGACACATATGTGTGGTCTTGGTTTGATGTACACTTAAAATCACCGGTGTCTGTGTATCTGCAAGTGACATATGAGTAAATGAAAAACTGATGAATGTCCGACCTTTCACCAATCATCACCCGACAGAAGTGCGCATCATGCATGCACAGCAACCTCTCCATCTTATTTTGAGGCTTGTCAACGTGATTTGCTTCAAACATTGATTGATTACCAATATAAACAGTGATAAAGACAGCCCTCCTCAACAACTTACAACATTTAACCTACACTGCTACAAGGTTAGCCCATCCACTAGACTGTAATTGAAGTGCGGAGGGAGTGAGGAGCGGGGTAATGGACAAGCTGTCAGGAGATGTGGCCTCAGTGACACGAGGGTCAACCTTGTCTTGCTTTACATCAATTCCATAGCTTGGATTTGTTCTTTTTTCTCATTTTCTGACAATAAAATTGGTTGGCGAGATTGTGGATCACATCCACTCCTGGCACACTGATGCAACCCGCAACAGAAACACAAAGGTGTCCTTGCTGGGAAGTACACACTCCCAGATGCACACCATCTGCCGGCTGCGATCAGTCCAGAAGCAACAGAATAAGAGCGAGGGGTGAGGTCACTGTCATTATTAGACTTTGCAGCTAGCTGAGTGGCTGGGCTGATCCAGTAACTGGGAGTTTCACAATCCCTCCTCCTCCTCAATTCTCACAGAGCCGACTCCTGGGGATGACAGTGAGAAAAACCGCACTATCACATACCCTGTTTCTCCACTGATGGGGCCTCTGAGATCCACATGCTATTGTCACAGTGATCTCATCCTCCGCTAATGGCGAAAAAGGAAAATGAACAGTGTGGTAGGTTGGACAGATGGATGCAAGAGAGCAAACAATTACGTTCGAGCCATGGGAAGATTTTTCCGTCATTCATTGGGGCTTTTGATAGCCGCTTGTGGCATGAGTGATAGTATTGAGTAATAATTTGGCTGCAGCAGTGATCATAGTAACCATGGAAGCCAAGAAACAGTGGCTTGAGCTAACCAGGGGAGCCATTAACAGGATCAGAGTGAAGCCAGGGGAGTACAATAGAGACTATTGTTGTCATGGGAGTTGCTTAACATTGAGACAAACTGGCACACATAAATGCGCCGGGTAAAGCGTAATGTTTTGGTCCCTGGTTTGTTTACATGTTGATGGTATGTTTATGCTTTTTAGAAATGCATACATTAACGCCACTACCCTTCTTCGCTCTACTAATCTAGTCTCTACAGATCATAGCGCGGGTTCTTCTGGGATATCATTAGTAGAATGAGCACAAAAGTAACGCTGCTTTTTCCAGGGTGCAAAGCTCGGCCACAGCGGTATCTTCCTCTGAATACACATTACAAGTGGATCATCGGAGAAACAGAGGGGATAAAGGTGGTTGTATATTCAGTCTTTTCAACACAGAGAGGATTTCTCAAACATGTAAAATTATTCTAATGACTTCTGTCAGCAAGGCCTGCTAGTGTCTTTTACAAAAAGCAGGAGGAATATATCAGTCTGCAGGTTTTCAAGCCGGAACACGCAGACTCCTTACGCAAGAAAAAACATGTCATTTCTTTATGTCGCCCGCCGTTTTCTTTACTTCCTGTCAGGCGAAAGAAATAACCGCAGGAGTTGAGTGATGCATCGGGGACAAGAAAGGGTAAAAGAAAGACAAACGCCATTAAAAAGACAAGAAGTTAACTTGTGTGAATAAAGAAGCGCATAAAAACTCCCTCTGTGGTCAACAACGTAGTTATGGATAATGGCTCTGGAACAGCTCCGGCCCATAATGCATTACTCATTCCCATGAACAAAAGACAGACAAAAAGCATTTCCTTTAGCTTTGCCCTGTTTCCTTCAAATAAACTGCCAGGGAAAAAATACTGTGTAGCTCGCAACACCAAATCAAGCGCCATAATGTGAAGATGTCAACTTTATATTCAGTCATTTGTGGAAGGGGGCAATTTTCATTTTGATTTATAGACAAATAATACCAATCTTTCATGGAGTGCTCTTGCAAAGCCGCCAAAGGTTACAAAGGAAATTGAGATTTATTTTGAACGTTGCTGCCAACATCGAATAAAAGATCAAGTTTTAAATAATCTAAACACTTGTGAAAACAAAGACGAATGCAACATAAAAACGGAGGAGAAGGTCGTTCATAAACGCATTCGTCACCGCAGCCAAGGAAAGTGTGTGTTTGTGTGAGGGAGATGAGGAGGAGAGAAAGACAAACGGATACTCAAAAGAAGAGATGGTAGAAACATGCTTCCTGTAAATGCTTGTATATTTAAGCCTATGATTCAGCATGGTTGAATAGCATGTCTGCGAGTTAGCTGAATTATAGGATATCATAAAGACAGGAGTTACACAATCAAGACATTTACACGATTCAGAGCCGGGGCCTTTTGAAAAGGAGTAACCCAAAGTAAAGAGAAACGTTTGAGTCTGTACAAAATCCATCAGTCCCTCTTGAGTTATTTTTGGCCTGTACCAAAGTGTCTGGCCATCCAACCGACCCACCGATTCATCGAGATCACATCCCCAGAACCACATGACTTGTGTGGGCAGCCTAGTTCAATAAACAATGATTTTTATCAGCACTTCCATCGTATATGAAAGGTTTCTAAAGCTCCAGAGATTATAGAAGTTAAAACCTTAAAGAGCCCAGAAGAAGTAACCTGAGCCTGGCTTGTTATCTTCTCCTCTCACAGCCTCTTTGCATACACAGGGTGTAAAGAGAGGACGACCTTGAGGGGACTCCACACATGACCAGATACACATAACGCCTGCTGAGAGGCGTATTCATCACATGAGGGTAAAACTGGCTATCGATCAGCGGGATGATACCGAAACATGACGGATCTTTTGTCTATGAAAGAGGAGTTATATTGTTCTATTTTTTTATCCCTAATAAAAATCATCTTTTGTCTTCTTTCATTTAGCTGTTGGTGGCACCTGAAAGTGAATGCGAGATGAAGTGGGAGGCGAGACGACACTACGGCAGAGCAACGAGACAAAAGGATAAACACAACTCTATGTGTTCCCCTTTCAGCAGGAATCAAAGCCGCTCCAGTCGCGGGAGTGAAAGTGATATTGCTCCTGTGGCAAAACAGTCACATTGTTTTCTCTGATTACCTCAGATCATGTGATGTGAAGAACAGCAGGCAAGAGAAAGTGGCAAATAAGGGAATGTAATGGACAGCACAGACAGAGGAGGAAACTCAGGGGAATATTAGTAACTGTATGGTGCAATTTTGTGTTATCAGCCAACATGCAAATTCGACCAGCTTGTTCTGATATTCACTTCTGTGCTTTGATAGTAGAGTTACTTTTAATAATGAATGTTATGTACAGTGTAGCGATGTAGCAATGTTCCCTTATAAATAATTACACACGTAAAGAAGACTTTGCATCATACCAGAAAATAAACAATGTTGTGTCATTAATTTCACTCAGAGGACACAAATCCACACGGCGCGCAAACGTTTCCCCGTCAACGTCGCACTAATTGCGAGCACATAAAAAGCTAAATCCTTCTTACTTTTGCTCTATTTCCCCTTTTAATTTGCATTTGCCTTAAACCCCTGCATGTGACACAACTGTTATCGTAATGAAGGATTTGTTGTCAGATTAGAGCCGATGTCCCCCCAGAGACAGAAACCATAAGGTTAAAATATGCAGCGGTAAATCTGTAAGAGCCCAACGCAGCAACGATCGCCAGCTTCAGCCTTTAACAAATCATTGTGCAATTAATATTTAGGATGGAATTATTTTAACTTAAATTAACAGGATACATTATCAATTTAGAAATTTAAATATATATTATTTAATGTTGTAGTGGGGAAAAAACCCCCGACAAAGTCCCTTAATGTTATTATTTTATACCACAACAAAATACATTGATTACTTACAGCACATTAGCACTGCTCTTATATTTATTACTATAACATTAATTATTACTGCTACAGCGCACTGCATTAACGCATATCTATAATGTAACAAATTTATAATGCAGTATTTACTTGATCTCCCTCCAACACTGGTGTCAATGAGAAAAAAAAAGCACTATTATCTGGTGATCTAATATTCTAAATTTGTAAGATCTATAAAGTAAAGGAGAGGGCGGCGTGGGCAATAAGCCAAGAAGAATAAAACATGACATTAGAAGCACATCCCTTTGAAATTACAACATTTGAAGGCCCGTATGAGCCGCAGCCAAAGAGCAAAAGTGTAGCCAGCTACCCTGAAAAAAAACCCACCCCTCACTGTACTTCACACTCTGGAAGGAGGCCTTGTTTACAATGGAGGTCATGTCTGTGAGACTTTATTGCTTTCGGCAGCCATCAGAGCTACAGGCCAGTGCCAGATCTCTGGAGGAATTACAAATGGAGTCAATTACAATATATTTTGATGCATTGGAAAGTTTAGACACTGACCTGGGGTGATGACAATTCCCTGGGAAGCGCTGAGGAAATCAGTCAGTGTGATGTTCTGGTGCCATGTGTGAGGCGCTGCCCACCGCAATAAAAGGAATACGGATCTCGCAGGGGCGTAATGGTTTACCTCCTCCCTCCTGACAACCGACCATCTAAATGATTGTCATGCACTTACTTGAAGCCGGTCATTTCTCTGTGCCAAGACATATTTTTCTGTGATATTGATATGATGCTGGTGTCACACCAGACAACAGACAGGTATATGTCAGGAGTGTATAAGTCTGGGTTTGCAGAGACGATTTCTAAAACCAAATGAAAGAAAGTTGGCGCATGAAGGATACCAAAGGGAGATGAGTGACCGTAGCCTGAGGTGCTTAATGCGCTGTCTGTTTCCACGCATGTTCGTTGGCATGATCGTTCTTGCTTGAAAAAGAGGGAACTGTCGAGTGTAGTGGATTTCTACGCTCTGTAAAAACACCGCTTTGTCCTCATCAAGGTAAGCGAACAGATGCACACTGTCTGATATCTTTGTGAAGCCACGCTTGCTGGTACACCAACTAATTAATTACTGTTTGCTAATGACTGCGCCGTGCCTCGATGACTGAAAAACCCCATATTCTCAATAATGTATTATTGTACTCCACAGTGAGTACAATATGTCCACGGTCTTGCACACATCAACATTCACAACTGTTTTAGGATTCCTGAGGCAGAGGGAGGACACGACGTGTGTGAGTGTAATAAACAGGGGAGATGCTCAGCGATGGGGTGCGCCACTCATGATATCCTGCGGAGGTTGACTCATGCCTCTAACCTCATTCACAACTTCAAAGTTGTACCTTATCACACAGCAGAGGCTATTTCACCTGACAGCTCCGAGGGACACACTTCACTTGACATTTCTAGATCCAAGAGACCCAGAAACTCACTTGACTTATTGACTGCCAAGTGTAATGTTAAAACCTGATGGCTAACAGTGTTTGTTTTCATTTGAAGCAACAGTGGTATTATTTACCATTATAAATGCGCCTCCTAGATGGAGCTCAAACAATCACCGGGCTTTTAAATATTTAAACTCAAGTATAACAACTTCACCCTAATATGCAATAGCCACAAGCAGCTATTACCACGGTGTAAGCAAGCCCAAGGGCATGCACACATACACTCAGATACCTGAGCACTCACGCAGAGCAATTCAGCCTCAAACAAATATCGCTCGACGTGACCAATTTAATCAGAAAAGACTTTAAAATCCTGTTTTTAAATGTGTTAAAGTATGAATGCTCTCAAATTAAACATTTAAATTACTCAAACGCTTTCTTTCTCTCTCATAGCCAAATAAAAGAGGGTTAAGCCGAAGATTTCTTTAGAAGGCAAGATCAACTTTTTCGGGCAAAGAGGAGGAAAAAGTTTTGTACAAAAGCAAATAAAAACATATGGTGGATTTTTATTACACTCATAGCCATGATTTGAGGAGCTTAAACATGAAGTGCAGTCTGCTTTGCGATTTATACATGTTTTGCCATATCCTGATGTGATGCTAGATCATTAAATCTTAGAGTAGATCAACCTTGCTACTATAAATGTTGTTTTGCCTATACTACATTAACTGATTATTGGTGCCACTTGAGGAGAGCAGCCGAAGAAGCTGTAATCACAGCATCTGACATAACATTAATAACCCTATTCAGTTCCTGGGACCAACTTAGTGGCAAACGATTATCAATTTATGCCTCCAGCAGACACAGAGCAACATTAGTATTCATTTGAAGTTGTGTCTCTGGCTACCTGATGAACGCAAGTGTAATATTCTCCTTTTAGTTCAAGCTTTGGTCTTGAAAAACTCCTGAGAAAACGGGTCCTTTAGCTTTAGTAGATGTTTTACTTTTGGCTAATGCCTGGTGTCTGGTGCTGTGCAGGTAGTGTTCAGTTCTTTTCTGTATGGCTTTAAAGCTAAAAAGAAAAGTACAACAACAAAGAATTGGCTAAAGAAGGATCATTAGAGTGAACCGGAGAGTTGTGTGATAATCATGTCGGTTTAGTGTTTGCTTTTGATACCATTTGTTCTTTTGTTTCCATGAAAACGCCCGCTTACTCCATCATCAGTAATCTGGAGTTTGTTGAGTTTACACAAAGGAAAGCCACCATTTAAGCATGTTATATTTTGGGTCACTTCAAAGTTTAACAAGCCAGAAACCACATGTATTTTTTTGTCACAAGAATAATTAATGTTTGTTTGCCTCAGTAATGAAAGCTTTAAATCTGTGTACATGTACAGTGAGAAATACGGGTAATCCAGCAATGAGGAGTGTCTCAGATAGTTTAACAATTCTGAAGTTCAAACACAAGCAATGCATATAGCTGGAATGTTAATAATGAAAAATTATTTTATGTTGGATCTTGTGCAAAATAAGAGCTCAGGAGCGGCGTCAGCAGCAGACACCAGCACGATATAAGAAACAATAAGCCATTCTGTGAGACTCACTACTTCCTCTCAAAATTAACAACAAATCTCCTTTAAATGCGACTTCAACCACTACTTGCTTTATCTTTTTTAAACTTAAGATTATTTGCCATGCATCTTCCTGTAGTCTCTGACGGTGGCTTTTCATGAACAGCAGCGTCAAGGTGAACGTGGCTGGGACTAAGTGAGATACAGTAGCAGCCTTGACTGTAAGTCTTCATCCTTTTTTGCTGCTACACATTCACTTCCCCAAAAAGAAATCTTGCTTAGTTTTCTCTGTCTCTCCCTCCTCCTGTATTTTAGTAACTCTTTGTTCTCTTTTTTTCCCCCTCAGACTCTCTCTCTTCCCCCTCCTGTTATTTGGGTTTCTGTTGGTTTCCATTTGTAGCTCAAGAGCTCCCTCTGTGAGAGATGATGCTGCCAGACAGAGGAAACTCTTAATATGGGCGTATAAAGTAAGTCATTTAATGAATGTTATTTAGTTTTTTTCTTTCTATAAAGTTCTTAAATAAGGCTTCTTTACATACAGGATACAAACTTTAATACAGGTAATTATCAGTTTGTTTTATTTTGGTAATATTGTTATTATGATGATAGAAATAAGCTATGTGGATGATATCCTGTAGCATCATGTAAATAAATGAATAAAATCTTAATCAAATAGCTTCATTGACTTAAATTTGCAGGTTATAATTTAAGCTATAGAATATACTAACACAACACTATGTGTATATTTAAATGTATTGTGTTCACACTAAATGATAAGATCCATTATTATTCATCACTAATTTGTCAGTATGAAATGTGGCTAACTAATTAGCATGTTCTGTGCACTCGTATATTCAAGGTAAACTGGCATGAGTTTTAGTTCTCTTTAATTTAAAGAGGTAAATGTCATCTATCTCCCACGAACAAATGAAATTATATTTTTCTTCGTCTGCTAAAATACGTGTCTCTTCAAACTATCACTTGGATCTCTGAGCATATTTCACAAATGAGATTTCCAGTGCTTAACCGTCTGCACATGTGTGGTGGTGCATGACTCATGAGGAGAGTGTGAGGGTGGGTGATGACTCAAGGACTGTGTTTGTATCTCTCCCTTCCTTTTGTTGATGAAGCAGACTAAAGATATTTATGATTCTAATAAAGCCTACATACGCATACATATTCATGCTTTTTTTGTCAGGAGAAAATGCATCACATTGATTATTATTCAGTGTTTGTCACAGATACATCAACCTCTCTTTCCATATTTCCCTTTTTTGGGGTTATCCACATGTCTGGTAATAACGGCTTCTGCAGGCCTACATCGGTTTTTGGTTCTCATGCTGATTTATTGAACGGCAGTGGATTTTATTTTTAATCCTAAAGAAATAGCTCAACATTTTAGGTGTTTAAACATTTTGGAATTAACATAAGATCAAATATGGCCGATCTAGAGCTGGAGCAAGTAGACCATTAGCTTAGCTTAGCATAAAGACAAGAAACAAGATTCTACTTGCCTGCTTTGACCAAATTGGGGGGTAGGAAAGAGAAGGGAACTGGCAACTAACTTTATTGCTGTGGCTTTATGGGTGGTTGCGTGCCCCAGTATTTCTGTACACAACCTTGTCAACAGATAGATTTTTGTACACATTAAACAAACAAACCACATACAAGTAAATTTGTGAGCTTTAGTGTTGCTGTTAGGCATTTGACCTTTAAACAGAGCAAAAAAAAAAACAGTTTCCATCCATTTCCAGCCTTTAACTAACCGTCTCCTGGCTCCAGATTTATATTGACCAGGCAGATTTGAGAGTGCGATCGATCCTCTAATCCAACGTGAATAAGCACGTATCCCAAAATGCCAAACTCTATCTTTGAATATACGTGTTCCATCACAGCCAATGGGGCTCCAATACTGAAAGCAAACTCCCTGCACTGCCATTGTATGACGTGTTCTTGCCCTGGAGGACCACACTACCCAGCAGTCCGGTGGTTCAACAATGAGTGATGCTGACCTCTAATCACGCCGTGTTTGATTTGCACAATCCATCCACGCAGACAGCAATCCTTTACAATTTTTCAAGTATTGTTCCGTTAGCTCTGCCAATCATGCCAATTGCTGCCATCCCCGTCTCTGATTATTGATGAGATTTAGATGGAAATTATGCATTCGCTGGAGGAGAGGAGACAGCCACAGACTCGTCTTGATTGGCTTTAAACTGAGCTGTCGTACTGAAGAGGCATCTGTCAGATGGCAGGTCACATCGCCTCAGCATATTGGTTTTATCTTCCAGCGCAGATGACTGGTTATGGTGGTTCCCGAACAAGGGAAGCGGAGCAGGGGATGTGAAGGTAACTGCACGCATTAAATAGGCTCACTGAGAGGAAGATGTGGAACTGGGTTCAAGATTTGGCAGTTGCTGGTGGAATATATTTTGATTTATTTCGTTATATCCACAGTCCTCAATACAACGGCAGAAAACAAGTGTTAGAACCATCATGCTAATCTTAGCAACTCATAAATGTGCATCTAAGGTTGCAAACTTTAACACCTGTTTTATCAAAAGTTGTGTTTTTTCAATGCAATGTTCAATATTGATCAAATTGTGGTTTAAAATTACTTTTTTTTTTAAAAATGTTACTGCCAATAAAGTCTGCCATATTTTGAAATAATAAATGTATATTGAATATTTTCTTTCTCAATTACAGCCAACTTTCTCCAACCCTCACTTTATTATTTTCAACTTGGAGTCTGAGTCACTTCTTTTTACAAAGTTATACCATACAGTCGTGTTATTTCAGGTATTTCAGGTGTTTTTCTTGGTCCCAACCTTTTGACATTGGATGTGTGAGCCTGCGACACCTGCAACCAGACGGTTTGTTCAAAAACGTAATGTTTTCAGTGTCAAACATGATATTTTAACACATTTCTGAAAACTCTTTGCAGTACTTATTTGAATTCAGTAAAATATTCATTGTTACTACACAAACTTGATCTAGCAGCCTTGAACCTGAGAGCCTGTGACTTCTATTGTGCCTAATTGATGTACAAAAACCTGAATATATCAAGGACATGGTTTTGTGCTTACCTCCTCTTTAATACAACTCTCAAAAATAAGGTGTTTTTTATATTTTCAGCAATAAAAAAAGTCCTTTCATTCAGAATGTCTTGTCTTTTTAGGGGGAGAATGTACAGTACATGTTTCAACTACTTCCTAAAATAGACCCATTGATAGTTGCATAAAGCAGGCATACGAGTTACATTAACTTGTTCCACTTCTGCTTGTAGCTGTGCTGTGACCTAGATGTAACTGCCTAAATTAGGATTCCCCGTGTCCCTATATCACACTTATATAGGAGACGCAGAGAGATTCATATCCCTTACACGGCCACAAAGGTCAGATCAATTCTCCCGCCGACCACATGTGTCTTCATTTAGCAGCTGTCACGTAAAGACTTTATAGGACATAACATCTCTTTGGAAACATATGTTTAAATAAATGTACAATCATGAAGTATTTAAGCCGGGATGTGTTCAGTATTAATTTGGCTGGAGTGCCGGCATGTCTTTTGTTTTCCATCCACATGAGACAAGGAGACTCGGTACGCACGGTTGCCGAGCCATAAACACAGCCCCCTTTCCACCTCGGGCAATCCTTAAACTCATCAGCATTGTAATGAGACTTTCGAGCTGGGAGATGAATTAACTGGCTGACTTTCTTGTTTTTATCCCCCCCTGCCTCCCATACAGAGTAGCTGAATATAGCATCAGGAGCGATGCAGGACTGTGATGTATGTGGAATGACCGATACTCATGGAAACACGTATGGGTGAAAAACAGAGAAATTGATTTGTATTTACTGCGACAGAATGAGACAATCAGGCTTTCGCATTAATCAGTGTATGAAAAAAAAAAAAACTTACTGAAAGCTATGATGTATGAGCTCATGTGCACACACACACATGCACATACAGTACATGCAATCATAAAGTAAAACCATCTTTGTCCTTAAAGCGAAGGTCATGTGGGCGTACAGGTGGCGCGGAGAAAAACACTTGTCCCTCACTGCAGGGAAATGACTCGACATCAAAACAATATTGAAACTCAATACAAAAACTATTTGTTTGTAGTGTGTCTAGACTGCCTCGGTGCTCCACTAAATGCAGCTTATTGCAGGTTTGTGGGTGGGAATCCAGCGAGGGTTTATGCTATTGACGCTGCACTAGCCAGTGCACTAGTTGTAGAGTGGTATCTTTACACCGTCACACAATGACAGCCATACCATCCTGATTTTACTCACTGCTGCCAAGCTGGGGTTGGGCATCGGTCGGTACTTGGATGGGACACAAATCGTAAGGGCCCTGTCTGTTAACGTAGTATGGTAAAGTCACGTTGCAGTGAAAGGTAGCAGCTGGTAACTCCATGTGAACTGGAAAGGAAGTATGGCAGTCTCCACCTTCCCCAGGCCAACAGAGAGGGATGGTAATGAGAGGGGCTTAGGTACAAAGTAGCTATGAAATTAAACACTTTAAGTTGAAATGCCAGAATCTTATTAAGCAGCGAGAGTTCTCAAAGTGTTTTACATTAATCCAATTTTACTTCTAAGGCATATTGAAATGGTAAAGGAATCTGAATGGCACTAAAGTCTCTTTAACAGTGAACATTAGTGTTGTTTGCAATGTTTTCCAATTGATGTACTGTTTATAATTAGAAAACAGAGGTAACATATAGACGATCTAGGGGGCCCAACCAACAGTACAGTTCAATCTTGTACAGGATAATACAGAAAGTTTTGGACAACTGACAGAATAATAAAGCTCAAACCCAAACCTGACCCATTACTCCATGCAAACAACACCTAAGTACCGTAATTAAGCCTCCAATATGCACTCCAGCAAACACCAGCACTAAAGTCAGGTTTGCAATACACAATTCTAAAGTTAAGAGATGAAGAACTTTTCTGACATAAAAAAATTAAGGGTTTTAAATTAAACAAAGGAAACACTGGATGCTTTAAGCTACTGGATTTTAGTCAAGCCCTGCTTTAGCTAATGTGAACCTGCAGTTATGACACGTTCTATCCGAGTTTACAATCCCCAACAGAAATGGAATATTGAAGGTTTTTTTTCCAACAATCTCTGAAAGCGAAATGGCCAAAACCACTGTTTTTCAAATTAAAAGAAAGGTTTTAGAAAAACAAAAATGTCAGCAAACCCAGTGCACCATGGACATGGGGAAGGCCTCTGAGACTGGAGCCAGTCAAGATCCGACTGGTTCAGGTTCCCGCTGCCACAGGGCAGGCAAAAACATTATGGAGCTAACTGCGAAAGACATACAGTACCGGGGTGTTTGTGCTGTTATCTTGTAGCCCAAGGCAGCCTCACTGTGCGCTCCCATTTAGCCATTTCTTAGGGGGGTTTGTAGCTCGCAGCCAATCAGCCTATTGTAATAACCAACAGCTTTAGGCTTTGCTGAAAGCTGTTGTTGCCCTGAATGTACAGTACTACTCCACCGATATAGGTCACCGAGAAAATGAAATTTTAACCTTCAAAGTAGCAGGGATGTGTTTGCAAAATATATCCTGGGGGGGATCATTATTACAAAATGATTTCAGTCACTGGAGGAACCGTTTTTCTGGAGGCACTTTTAAATACTTGCCTGGTTCTGTATCTCATCCAGACAGTGTTTCTATATATTATGATTTGAAATGTGGATATCGGATATAGTCAGAGTTTAGTTAGAACCAGAGGATCTCTAAGAGGATGAAATGAGTCGTCAGATTTTTAGTCTAAAGGGACTCCTGGTTAAGGTGCATGTTTTAAAAATATCCCCACCCTTTTTAAAGTTAAGGCAGCAGGTCATTTAGCTTAGGCCTGTGTACATCTCCGACTCGCACAAGGAGATCAGAAGAGAATGATCTTCTATTGCTGTGAAGGAATTTTCTTTATTGAGGTTTCTAGGTATTACACAGTATATTCATAGGTTGGTTTCAGGCCAGTTTGAAACCTAAGAACAGAAGGTCATAGCCTTTCTCTCAAAGCAGTGTCTGCTCTCTTTGTCCCGTTCAGACTCCACAGCAGTCTTGATATTGCCGGGCTGGCTTCCTCTCCCAGAAAGAAATCAAGGTCTTTGGTACCTGAACCTTCATTCTTGTGTGACTTGGGGACAGAAAATGTTACATTGCTTGAGTTATGTAAGAATTGTTCTTGTTTTAGTATTCAATACCCAATAAAATCTGAATATATCTGATAAAAAAAGAATCTTATTTAGACACAAAGTATCTCCTCGGGTAAGGGAGGCTAAAATACTCTTCCCCAAGGCGAGAGCTGTGTGGCATTACAGAGTGTCAGTTTAATTCTCCTCATATGGGCTTTAAAAAATACTTCTTCATTACACATCTGGTCACAGCTCAAGATTTCTATTACAATTGCCAAACTGAAAAAGCTTAAACACGACTAACTGATGATGCCAAGAGTCTCTTTTTCAGCACAGTGGAGACAAAAAGCGTCCTCAACTTTAAAACACGTCCTGGAGATCTACACTGCATGCTTGAGAAGCTCCGCTGTGATTCTTTTCTGCACTTGATTAAGTCAGCTTGGAAACATAGCCCAAGGGCAGAGAGAGGGGATTATCATTGTCTTCCTCAAAGAAGGAAGCTTTAAATGTGCCCATAAAATTACTGGAGTCATTGTCATTTCCCGCTAATGGCCGGGCTGATTAGCCGAGAGGCTATTGCACGCCTTCTCTGGGAACAGGTGGGCAGTATTTAGCTGGTCATCCCAGATAACGACTGGTGTATCAGAGGTAGCACAGTCCACTGAGCTTGTGGTGTCTAATGCAGCAGATGAGGTCTTGGTGAGAAAGGCTATCTAGGAAGAGACATTTTTTTAACCACATGCAAGGGTCATAAAAGGATGGTGAGACTGCGCCGTGGAGGCCATTTTCATGTCCAAGGCAGACCAAACACAGCGTGTGAGCATCCCCTGCCAGGATTTTACACTCCAAGGAGGGCAGTGAAAAATTATCTGTTGGTTGAGGAACACAGTTTGGCAGAGGACAAAGTCAGCAGCAACAAAACTATTTTGCTGCTGCGTCCCCATTCCACCAGATGACGATGGTATGTCAACTGCAAATTGGCGTATCTATCTTTCTATCAAAGAAAACTCTGCTTGGCGTTCAGAGTCCACTGAGCGTCTAGATGGTTCAAAAATGTGGACTGAGTTCTGCCGTGGCTGTTCAATATCACGGAAAGGGAACAAACGCAAAGCATTACAACTGCACACACGTTGAGATCTGCATTACAGAGAGACTTCTGAGTGGAGGCCCAGGATGCAATAAAATACAAACCTAGAAAAGGGCAGCGCATTGAAAACTTTGCCTCTTGAATCCGAACAAAAAAAAATGGAGCTAGGACAAGCAGGATACAAGGCAGCAAAATTGAGTCAGAGACCTCTCCAGGTGGAAGAAAAAAAGTGTGCAGGGGAAGCTGGAAACAATAATGGGCTGACATGAAACATAATCCCCTCTGTCTGCGATTTTATTGGCAGCCCCTCCAAAGAATGGTGGCTCCCCTATTATGACTTAACACATCAAAATCGCAGCATAGCACACACAGAAAAGGCCACCTGATGATAAACACAGCAGACAGCGTCAGAGGCTTTATCTCGTGGCTGCCTGCAGCTCGACACAGGTTCAATTTGGCCCGCAACAATCGATTCTGTCCCTCCTTTCCTCTGCTTCAGTCGGTAGAATAAAAACAGACCTTTCTGTAAGGAGCAGGTCTCAGCTGGTATGCCATGTCAAGGCAGAGGAGAGGAAGACTAAGGACACAGAGACACCTGAATTGTGGTTGACCATCAACCTGGCATGCATATTTTCACTGGCTCGACATTTTAATCACGGTCACAGAAGAATATTACGGTTTTCATCTTTGAAATATCTAGATGGACTGAATGGATGTGAAGGAAAAACTCAATTCAACAGGAGCCTGTTCAGATGGCTTCGATATGGTGAAATCAAACTTAAATTCAGACTTCACTTTTGCTTCAAGTTGATGTTAGGCCATGAAATTAAAAGGATTTGTAGGTTTTTTAACCTTATTCCTTGCTATCAGGCATGGGAATAAAGTATGAACAATGCCTGCTGTTGTTACATTGTGTATCTGGGGAGCAGCTCGACGCAAGTACAAACTCTTTTCAGCACCAGGGTTGTCGTTTTTCTTGTAGGTGAGATAGCTGGTGGCAAGGAAGAACTATGGGATATCTTAGCTTGGATTTCGAGTTGCTGCCTCTCTTGTATTGCAAACTAGATATGTTTTCCAAATTGATGACAAACCGAAAATTAGAGGATACATTGAGCAGTATTTTGGCTGTGTTTGATTTTAAGCTCCAGCTTTATAGAAGCTAAAGTAAACGACCAAAGTGTGCAGCAAAGCAAAGGCCGAGGCTTTGGTTGCTAATGTGTAATACATCCTGGTAGATTTAGGCACTGCTGCTATGGCTCTATGAGCAGAAGCTTTCTTTGTCCATTAACAAGCGGAATTAATTGCTTTGATCTACTGCATTTACCATAAACACTGGTTAAACATCCAAATAAAACATGGCTAAAAATCCATCTAAGACAAAAGAAAGGCAAGTTAAATCAACAGTGCGAACAAAACTGCAACGTCTACTAACTTGACCCTCTGCTCTTTCTCAGTAGATATTTCACACATTCATAATATGCCATTTGTCATCATTGGCTTGAAAACCCACGATTGGTAAATGACATCACCAATGGTGACGTAGCATTTTTTGGGTAAGCTTCTTTTTGTCCCCAGGCTGTAAATATTAAAGATTTCCTCGTGTGTGAACGAGCTGCCATCTTGTGGGTAATTCTGTCCTAAAAAGTGACACTTCGGCTTGCTCTCTCTATTTCAATAGAACGTAATAATTTCCTGAGCTGAAAGCAAAAGGGTTGAGGACGATATCAGATTCATTAGATGAGAGGGAAAAACACTGTTACGCAAGTGTGCAATATAGAACCCTCCTTTCATGACAATTATTACCACCCCGTCCCATTTACTTGCAATATAAACCCTCACTCCGACGAAGGTTGTCCCTCTGATCAGTATGCAGGCGACCTGGCTTCAAATCCTCAATTTCACATGCAAATGTGGTGCAACTGATTTAAATAATATTTGAATATGGATCACACAGTGTGACTCCATATCACAGAGCTGGGGAAAAAAAGAAGGTGAAAATGCAAATCATCAACATGTAATAGAAAGGTCATAGTCAGGACCTGTTAGATTTATTTTGGAAATAAAGGCCTGGCTGCTAAATTAAACTCATTCCATAAAGCCTGAGGACAAAATTAGAGGAGATCAGTATGATTTACATCATGACGGCAAACAAACACAATATGGTCTGTAATACTAAAAAGGACCCAGTTTGTGAAGGTTGGTTTGGCTGCTGTGTACTCGACAAAGGTACCCTGTTTTATCCTACATTCAAAAACACACTGAGGAAAAAGGCTCCATGCATAATTTTCTACAATGGCAAGAAAGATAAACGTGTCATGTCGAGAACAAATACCTGAAAGAGGGTTTTCATGATAGATACAGATAAGCCTGGTGTTGGCCGTGCAAAAACCCTATGAGCGCCATATAAATGCAATACAGGCAGTGAATACCTATGTCTCTGCTCCTCCGGGGGGTATAAATCACGAATGATGGTGGAATCTTCACACACAGTGGCATGCATTACTGAATGGGGGCACGGGGGAACCGACTCCCCTGGGCCTAGTAAAACTCCGATGAGCAGCCCCGGCATTGCTCACTCCAGGCCATGCTTTTAAATTATATATTGATGACAACCCATGATAAAAATGACCCAATCGGGTATCCAAAATCAATTCCCACCCCCGCTGTCGCGCAGGGGTTGGCGAACGCTGCCCAGATTCTTATGACAGCATTTGAGCCACAGACACGTTTTCTCAAAGTGTGGTCAATAGAGGCAGAGAGTGTGGGAAGGAATGAGGAGGAAAACAGAGGTACTTTAACGCAATGACCACCCAGTCGGTAAACGACGTGTTGCCTTTCTGGGTAAATAGCATGTCTGGTATGATGTGTATTTTCCCCGCCATGGTGTGATTTGTGTGCATAGAACAAGGATCAACAGTACTATGATTGGCCCTAAAGTCCCTTTTTGCTGATTTAAAATATGTCACTAGCTTGATCAAACGTTTTACGGCACCGAACACAACATTGACTAAAGGTTCGTGAAGGTTTGGGAGAATTTTAGACATAAAAGCGCAACATTTTGCCATTTGTCTAAACATGGCTGCTTCTGTTGCTAGCAATCAGTTGTGCAGGAGGCCCCGCTCTCAAGAGAATAATTCCATAAGAGGATAACACCCATATGTACAGCAACACCAACACACAGGCACACCATGCCTAATCTTTGAGAGACACTGCGAAAGCACAACGCTGCCTACGTAACGCCGAGACCAGAGCGTTAAGTCTTCACTTAAAGGATATGAAAAGGATCGCACTGACTCAAAAGTGATTTAAATATGTTACGTCACTCCTACATAGTCACTCCACAGTTCTTACCACTCCACATTCAAATGTAGGTAAAGAAAAACAACTGCCGTTTGACTTTGAAGTGCTTTCTTTTTTCCTTGTAGACGCACTTTTGCTTGATTTGGTAAATTGATATTATATTAAAATGAAAGGCACGTACTGGCTGTATGTATTATTGGCTTTATGTAGCGCCTGTCGCTCAGTGGTAGAGCTGGTTGTCTCGCAATAGGAAGGTTGGTGGTCGCAAGACTAGAAAAGCGGTCCATTTACCGTTTATAATGTAGATTTGCTGGGGAAAAATATGCATGTTACGGTGAATTTAGTGAAGGCATGCGTCACACTGTTGAGGCGACTGTTGGGGCAGCTGTGGCTTAGAGCTAAAGTGGGTTGCCCTCCAATTGGAAGGTTGGTGGTTTGATCCCCAGCTCCTCCAGTCTACAATATAGGCTACCACAGTATCCTTGCCAAAGTATGTCTAAAGGGCAGTCCATTTACAATGTGCTGTTTTGTTTGACATCATCTTATTTTGAAGGGTAATTTGAGGCACATTCTACTATAGCAATACATGTCTTTTTTTTTCTTTTTTTTATGCCGTTTTGCCTTTATTAGACAGTGGATAGAGATGGACATGAGGGAACAGAGAGTGGGGATGTCATGCAGAAAGGGGCCAAGGGTCGGGGTTGAGTACGGTGTCGAGGGCCAGGCCTCTATACATTGGGAACGTGCCTTAGCCGCTGTGCTAAACCGGTGCCACAAAAATACATGTCTTAAGTTCTAATAATATATTTGGATTGACTAACGTAAAATAACCAAAATAAAAAATGGGATAACATTTACAGCGAAAGTGAGATGTGATCAAAAGTGACAAGAATGTATATTACTTTTTCAGCTTTGGTCCACAATAATATGAGAATAGAGTCAGACAAAACCAAATCAGTCATGCCTACGTGTGGTTATAGAATAAAATTTCATTTAGCCCTATTGCTGGAATTGAAAAGAAAAAATCACAAGTGGTCTGTGGAGGACACTTGGGAGAGCACTCCAGGGTTAAAGCTAAAAATACTATTTAACAATAGAGCGATACCCATTTGGTGGAGAGCTTCTCTTTTTTAAATATATATCTCTCCACCGAGCTGTCACACTTGCACACAACATTAATACTGAACAGGTTGGACATATTGTACTGTAGATTATGCTCTTTCAGCCAGTCAATATTAAAAATCCCTGAACTTGTTATTGTTCGGTCTCAACAGGGGTCTTATCTGCAGGGTGCAGGGATCACCTCAGAGAAAACTCAATTTCCTGCTCATTTGTACAACAATCCTAATCATTATCTTACTCATCACAATCCACTGACAGCCGTGCTATCGACTTTCTCCGTGAAAACAACTGTGAAACCCGCTAATGTTTTTATAAGATGTCCCGACAGCGACTGTTTACAGTTCAAGAAAAACAGCACTTGTGTTGCTCAACAATTCGTAAGACGGGCAAATTGCATTTTACATCGCTGGAATCATGTTGCAAGCTCTTATCATTGAGTATTGTAACTCAAGCTTTGTGATCATGTCCTATAAGTGAATGTAAAGGTCAAGCATTGTGATAACATTCTCAGCTGTTCAGTGGAGATATGAAACACTGAGGAGTGCAGTACCAAGGCACCTATCTGTCAAGCATTGTTACAGAGAAAGTATTCCCAACATGTTGCTGGTTCAATGCATACAGAATGTGATCAGCCGCAGGGTTACACTGGGAACAGGTTCAGCTCCTGCAGGGTGGTGCTGTAGCAAGGGGATATTCTGAATGACATTACATGTCGTGAAAAATACAGTCAATATATGATACTATAATGTATGTCTCAAAATAAGCCAAACATCTGATGCTTATTAACACGTTTAAATTTGATGGAGAAAAAGTAGACGTGACAGTCACGTTATTTTTCGGCCATAGTGTCAGCTGCCTTCCATGAATGCTGCTGTACCCGGCAGGTGGTGAGCAGACAAGCGTCCCTCCGCAGCCTACCAAAATATACTCGTTCTGTGTTTGGCAATTGCTTCCTCATAGCTCCCAAACTCTACTGGAAGTGGTGCATTTAGCAGTTGCTAATACTAATTTGGATCCGAGAAGGCGCAGAATGGATTATGTTGCATGTAATTTGAGAGGTTTATATATTAAGTTTTGCAGGGTTTTTTGGGCCATTTAATTCTCCAAAGACTTCCAGTTTTCAGTTAAATTCTACTTTCAACTGTAATAAAGCTGATTTTAATAAAAATTTTCTCACAATGGAGAAAAATATTTTTGCTTGGTGCAGTGCTTAGCCTAAACCCAGGTCTGCCAATGGAAAGCATGTGTACTCTGAAACATTCCAATGCTAAACACATTGAAAATGTCCAGGGGTATCATAATGATCAGTGGTACAGGAACAGTAATTGGTGATATTACCCATGCACTCTTAATGCACCAGTTGACATTCCCCATACTGCAAACACACGCCCCTTGAGATCTGCTTCTTCTGGGTCCGAAGTTCATGGTAGTGTTTGAAAGAGAATCCTGAAAACAATTATTTTAATCTAGTGTGATGGATGGGTTCTAGTTATGAGTGAGTGCAGAAAAAGTGAGTTGCATTTGAAATGGAGCTTCCTTGTTCACCTCAGCTCATGGAACACTCCCAGCATGGCAAATGGTCTACTGTGACAGGCTGAATTTCTAGGCTGGCAAACAGCATTATTCTCATTCCTGGTCCCATTGTCAGCTCTCATTGAAATCTGCTGTCACGGACTGGAGCCTGATGCTGAGCAGGGCTGCTGGCCTCCCTGCATGTGTCTATCTCTGTCTACACTCATACCGGCCAACCAAAGTGGTGATGTAAGAAATCAGAGGTGGAGGGAAAGAGAGATGGACAGAGGGAGAAGAAAAGAAGAAAGAGAGACAGAATAGTTGTTTTGGTCTCACAATGAACTACTCATCCACCGTGAAGTGAGTAAAGAAGGGAAAAAAAGGAAAAATAGAAAAAAGAAAACTCTCTAGAGCTCATCACTCATCCCGAGCTGGAGGAGCCAGACAGGTCTGTTTCCTGTTCCTAATATTCTTCATGACAGACTGTCCATTTAAAGTGCTGGCCTCGCTGATCCTGCTCTATCACTTTCATGGTGCAGGGATGTGTATACCTTAAACAACCAGAGAAGAAACTGTTGTATTTCTAGCCACTGTGAGAGTGTAAAATTGACTAACGTTTATGTATTCTTAATGTTGTACTAGCAGGCAGATTAAAACATTTCTATGGAAAAAAGAAACAAATTAAGTACTTATGATGCAGCCGGGCTCAGGTGCAGGGAAGTTTTTTATTCTTTAACCTTCCACAAAATAAAGTGTTTCTCTCAGGGCGATTGTTAAGACTTGCAAATAGTATTTTATTTTATTTTTTTTACCTGGCCTCTGCTTTTTTTTTACCCCCTCTAATCGTGCAAACATGTACATGCAGCAGTAAACAAAATGTTCACTTAAATCGACAAAAATCCTGACCCATGGCTGACCTCATAACCTGATATTGGGCTGATGTCAATTCCTGACGTTGGCCTGATGTCATAAACTGATGTTGGAGTTACGTCAAACCTGTTGTTAGGTGACGTCAAATCCTGTTGTCAGGTGACGTCATAACCTGACGTTGTTGTGATGTCAAATGCTGACCTTGAGCGGACATCATAACCTGACCTTGGGCTGACTTCATAACCTGACCTTGGGCTGACTTCATAACCTGACCTTGGGCTGACATCATAACCTGACCTTGGGCGGACATCATCACCTGACCTTGGGCTGACTTCATAACCTGACCTTGGGAGGATGATGTCAGATGTTGATGTTAAGCTGACGTCACAACCTGACTGTGTCTTAAGAATAAAAGTATCCTTTGGCAAAAATTATTCACAAACAACAAAATGCTTCTGAGGAGTTTGCTAGGTGCTTAGCCAATGAAATGCTTCAAATGATGAATGGATGCAGTGATATTGTACATGGGTCCAACCATCTGACTCTGGGTTGCTTCTTACACTGAAATGTTTTTTTTTCTTCAGTGTTGCAGGAGATTTGAAACTTGTGACATCTTGGACTTGGGTTTTCTCTCCTCCTTGCAGACCCTCTAAATCTCAGTCCAACTGGATGGGAAGCATCAGTGAGCTGCAATCTCGATATCTCTCCACAGATTTTCAAAGGGGTTTAAATGCAGGCTTTGTCTGGGCTTCTCGAGTGCATACAGAGACAAAGCCACTCCACTGTTGCCTTGGATGTGCGATCTGGGTCAATGTACTGCTGGTAGGTGAATCTCCACCAAGTTCTGAAGTAGTGTCACACCACAGCGGGTTCTTTTTTCCTACCCATAATTCCCAGAGTCATGACAAGCTTTCCTGCTGCCGTAAGCTTCGACATGGCACGACAACTTAACGTGTAACACGAAAGATAAAACTGCATACCTTTGAAAATATCCCAATTTACAAAACTGTCTGCAGGTTTACCCTCGTGCAATTTCCAACTGTGTAAATTGCAATAAATTTGAAATACAGCACATCTGTGAGCCTCATACCACACCCTATTAACTTCCACGATTAGATGGCAAATGGAATTCCCATTGTGAATATTAATATGTGCCTAAATCAGATTGTCATTCAATTACTTTTAAGGGAAAGTGGAAAAGTTTACTACAAATCTTGGAACAGAGACTTCACTGAGTGTGATATTTCCCCCCCTATGGTTGAGATGGCCTGGTGTTAATGGAAGCTGCTAATTTAGGGAACAAAACATGACTGAAATGAAACACACATCATTTTAACCAAAACAGGAAAGTGTGTCCATTTCAGTGTTTGGCATACATCATGTCCACTCTTCTTAAGCCTCTGCAGCTCACTTCAGTGAGATTTGGAGGACTGGCATGAGAGAATAACTTCTCAACCCCCTGATTCCCTGCAACTCTATTGAAACCCAAAGACAAATGATCCTCTCTGTGTTACACCCCATCCAAAAAGGCATTTGGTCGACGTAATACGGAGCCAAGTACTGCGAGGAGTTTAAATGGGAAATGGGCACTGCTTTATTATGCTGCAGTGCCTTCAAATGAATGTGGATAATAGATATATTCACAGCGGTATTAATATCCTCTGAGTTCATCTTTTTTTTTTTCCTCCCCTCATTCTCCATTTTCTCTCTCACAGGCTCCAAAGTACTTTGCCCTTGGCTATGCCTTATACTAAATAGATTTATGAGAACATTTGTGTCATATTTCCTCTTTTCCCGGATTGTCAAGACAGATTGTCAGTGCGCCACTGATTGAGTGGAATCACCACACAGACTTAGTTCCCATTGTCAGGCCCCACATATTCATCTCTGGGGGTAGGGGGGATTTAACAAGGCAAATTGGCCAATGACACTTCTCTCAAGGCTTTGCTGCTGCCATTAAGATGAGGTCAGGGGTATGAAAACAGTGGATCCTTTGACTACATTTCAAACGATTATAGTCTCAGTAACCCTGGGTACATTTCTGAAAGAATGTACTGTATATATAATGTATATATATTATGCATACAGTATATGTTCTATGCAGACTGCACTCTTATTCGTTATGAGAAAATCTACCTATGATCAAGCCAGTCAGACAGGAAGAGGAAGGTTTATAGGCTATGCTTTTGCATTATTAAGATATGATTGGTACAAATCATTTGTACATATATGCATCACGAAGTATTATTCAACAATGAAATAACCCAACCCAAACGTCAAGTGTTGCTAGTCCTTTTCCAACATGCACTACTCTGCTGAAAATTTCCTGGAGTTGTCCGGGTGGGCTCCATGTGTGAACGCAAACGGACAAATTTTTCATCCCGACTTCATGCAGACGTTTTCCAGCCTGCCAAGAGGCGTTTATATCACGCGACCGCTGTGAGGGACTTGTGTGAAAGGGCAAATCTAAAATATATTTCAGGGGCAGACTGTCTTCAAATTTTCTGGAAATTGCATGTGTGAAAAGGGCTACTGATTCTCAACTGTACCACTAAAACACAGTAATTACTGCAGGCAAATGAAGGGTGTACTGTACATTGTTACAAACTCCAGTTGGCAGTGGTGATGGTGTGCTCTGCTGAGTGTGACCAGTCATTTGTGGGGGGAAGGAGATGGCTGGAAAAAAAAGAGCAATTTCAATCAGGAGGCCTGAGCCCCTTTGAGCTACCCAGACCTCTGTCAAATCCTTCATCCCTCAGAGTGATTTATCGGTAGAGATCCGAGATGACATGGTGGTAGGAGAGACTACCAATCCTCTGATCAGACAGAGGTGGAGCTCACAGTGAATTATGGGTGTAGTTTGGATACACAGTCAATAATAAAAGGAGAATTGGTCTCATAAGAGAAGGCAACATGTTTAATAAGGTAACAAAACCTTGTGTGAACCTAAAAAAGCCCGAAATGTAGAAAACTTTGGAAATATTCAATTTTAACTACACCCATTACTGCTGCACTAAAATGATATCTTTTTTAAACTATGATTTCAAAAGATAAACAGTGAATGCAGATGTGGTCTTATTTTCCTATTTGTTATCTTAACAAAGGCAAAAAAATGGTTCCAATGGTGTCAAGTCTGAACTTGACAAAGTACTCAGTATCAAGGTCAAAGATTGTACCGTCACCACACATAATTCAATAAGCTGCAGTGATATATCTCTCCTCATGCTTTTATCACTTTAAAAAGAGCCGGAGTTCCTGAATGACAGTGGTGTCTCTATCGCCGCTCTTCACTGTCTGAAGGAAAGTGCTCGATGCTCTCGTCCTTGCCCGTTCTTCAGGTTGTAATGATTTTACCAGCTTTACGCAATCAATGCTTTTGGGAGAAGAAAAACTAGAGCAGCTTATTCTTCACTGACCTAAGGGCAAGGCAGCCCAACCATTTGTGTGCTTGCTTTTCTCTCTGGAGAAAACAAGTTGTTGAACACAGTTGCAATTAATTCTAATATGAGGAATTTACATAGATGCATATGTTTGATCTTATTTTATATTGGGATTTGATATGACCCTAAGGTAAGCACTGCAATTAACTTTGGCCTCAAGTGTTTGTGTTCACTCAGTGGACATGTTAATATGCTGTACGTTGTTTAACTGGAATTTTAAAATTGCAAGATAATCTGAATTTGCATCTACGAACACAAAATGATAACTATTGTACAATAACAGACAACAAATAGCTTTAACTATGATAACAATGGTGGTGCTCTATGCGACAGAAAAGTTGCATTTGCTCCAATGCTTTTACCAAATTACATTAAAAATATTTTTTAATTAGATATAAAAATATATATAACAAGACAGAAAACTTGTTATTTTAGCAATTTCAAAGTAGCTTTAAAGCTATGGTATAAATTTGAGTTGCCAAAAGCTCCAGTGATAAGAAAAAAAAGGGTTAGATTTGAAACATATTAGAGCTTGTAATTAGACAAAGTAACGTAACACATATAAGACATTAATTAAATAAGGACCCACAATGAAGTTGTTAGTGTCCATAAATTATCACAGTCATGATGCTTTGTTACAGTTTAAAATGAGCAGATTTAATTATTAATTTAATTGCTCACAGTGAAAATAAACATAAATAGACATATTTCACACATGTTCTTAATTAGGCCTACATTGGATGTAAGCCCATTTTGAGCTGCCGCATATTGTCCTTACTATTCATATATACACTATTATTTTCAACTGCATAAAGCCATGTGTCCACAGTGCATTGTTAAAGCACAGCCCTTCCCTTTGTCCAGGTTATATCTGGAACATCTGCAGCATGCTGCCCCTGCCTCCTTACATAATCATGTGAATTCTAATCAAAATTGACCTTGATACAGGCAGGCTTTGATAATGGCTCAATCCTGGGAGAGAGGCTCCTGAGGGAGTATCTCCATGTGCTGGACTTGTCTTAGTTATGGTTAACCTCCTGCTTCCGTTAGGACACCCACTCTCCTCTGCTCCAGGGCAAGTCTATGGGCAGCATACTGATTCCTCTGATGTAATACGACTAACAATCATGTGTTTTTGGCTAACCTTAGCCTCCTAAAAGTCTAAAAATATAGCAATATAGATGTCCCCAATACTTGAGAAGTCGTTATAGGTGTGAAATTACCTGCGAGATGAGAGAGTGAGCGGTAGCGAGTTGAGAGACAATATAATTAAGTGGTAATGACACAATGGCTCCTTATAGTAATGACCTGCAGTACTTCTCGCTGTACAGTTGAGATGTGAAAGACATTGGATCAAAACAGTAAGAAATTATGAGTTGGAATATATTTAGTCAAGACTGAACTATTGTTACATCACCTTTTCAGTGATTTAATATGAATACAGAATTATTCGCATTACCACAAAATGCTATAATTATATGCTATAGCAATAATAAGCTATCACCTATCATTTCAATATTTATAGGCCTGGTGTATAAGTCACAAAAATGTTATTTTCGGGTTGTTGTAAAAGAATATGCACCGTTTTTGTATGGTTGTGAAAGTGCTGAAATAAACTGTGTCCAGATGACGGAAAGGTGGCAAACCAATTTCTTAGAGAAATTGTGCACTGGAGGAGAGAGAGCCAATCAAGGCAGGGGAAATTATGATTTCCCACAGAAATTATCCCTGATTGCACTTATCAATGATGTGCATTAATTGTACCGCCAAGCGTTGTAGATGGCCATTTGATTGCATTTGAATCCCCCACATTGCTGTCCGTGTCCCTTTCCAGTCAGCCCCTCCCCCCCACGCCTTTGACAATCAACAATCAGAAATCAAATGCCCGGGTGACGGGCTTTACACAGGTTTGTTTACATGAGATGGTTTAAGTGTTTTAAAATGTGAGATGTTGATAATATTTTGGTGTGTTGGTAAATCATTCATTTTATGCAGCCCAAGTGTAAATATTGCCTATAGTGTATTTTTTACACAAAACTCTAAAGTAAAATTGAATGGGTTTCCAGGATTCAAAGTATTTTTTAAAGTGGTAATCTTGAACACTTCAGTTTTGTTCTCTTCTTCCCAGATATCCAGACAGTGCTGCATGTGTGACGTCCACGGTTGGCTCCGGTTGTAACTTGGTTTTCCTCGCTGACGGTCGCTTTCCTTTTCAGACTGTTTGCCTTCATCTGAGCGTCAAATTTGTTTCTTTATCTTTGGATTTTCACTTATTTTTGAAGTTGTATCTGTAGTCATCCGTCTTTTCTTTGTTTGTTCAGCCATAGTAGATTACTGTTTACTCGCAACACTTGCAGAGACCGGAAAAGCAGCCGCTTAGCTCCGCCTACCCTCTCTGGCAGACCAACCACTGCTGGCTGATGGAAAACGTGTCGCTAACTGGGCGCCGCTTGTGATTTTTTCCACTAAAGTCTCCACAGACACCCAGTCTGTAACACTGCAAATGCAAAGGCTTTCATCAGTGGGCCATAGGCTCAATCACCATTGTGTGATAGATAGTGACTTAACAGACATTTATTTAAATGAAAATCTTCCAGATTATTAAATGGTTGGTTGTAATATGAGTAGATAATATAACTGGAGGTTTACTGCAAAAGAAACCTGGTTGGATTGAAGAGAAAACATTTTGTAAGTCGATGGAAAATTGTTCAATCAGAAAAGGAAAGTGAAAGCAAAGAAAAGGACAGAGTGGGTTTGAAAAGGACAGACATTTTGACTAGAAAAAAAAAACGACAGTCGCCAGAAAAGTCTATCATGCAAAAGTTGTTTTTAACTCCATGTTAGAGCGTACGGTGTATTAAGGTGAAAAGTCGGCTTTATTTAATTTGCTTCACTTTCCCTCAAAGGAGACCAGGAGCTTGTAAAGGATTTGGAGATAGTGGTGAATTATTCAGCGCTGCTCAACTGTTCAACAGGCAATAAAAGCTTTCCAAAGACATGGAGCTGGCCAGCGCACGGCCTCTGATCACTATGTTCCTTTCTGCCTCAAAGAAAATCTAATAAAATTGACTTTTACAGACACGCTAGAAGAGGTTTCAGCTTTTCTCGTTTACCTGGCTTTAATGTGCTAAAGACACGGTTGTACATACGGAATAAAACATGAGAGTGGTAAAAAAAAAAAGGGGATTTCTTAATAGTTCAAATGAATAAAAGAGAAGATTTGAAACAGTGTTTTTAAAAATCAAACCAATGGACTATTTACCTGTAGACCTGTTAGCGCTTTTAATGCCTAAAATGTAATCACAAAGTCCCCTTAACTGTTACAGTACGCCGATGAACACCCTGTTTAATTAGATGTTGTGATCAATGAAACAAGAAGCAACGGGCGGCCAGATTGAAGTGTTTTCTTTGCATCCCTGCTCCTTAAATAGTTCCTGAGGGTTTTGTGCTACAGACATTTATTTACTGGTCTCAGCCAATTAACTGCCATCTCCTTCATTTCCACAAAAATGACAAAGTTGATATAATTCAAAATTTGTGGAAATACACATCTAAATATATACAGCGCATGAAGACTATTCAGTCCACTTACACAATGGCTGGCAGCCTCTGTCAAGTGCATAATTAGTTGAATTAGATTAAATAACCAATTACGAGACTAACAAAGTAAATAAGCCTGCAGGGACTCCACCAAATGCTTGAGAATAGAATTAGAGCGGAATTAGTTTATTGACAGGCTGAATGACAGTGTGGTCAGACAAACAGCTCTATTCCTGTCACAAAGACGGAGCGCTGGCTGTCGTCGGGGGATGGAGTGGATAAGTAAAGGGTGAGAATGTGTACACTAAAACAAAATGGGATGGAATTAAATAAATATATCGCAGGCTAAAAATTCATTTTAAACCTCCTACAGTAAAGGCCTTGGCTCTCTCCAGGCTGTATTCATTACCAAATGATGTTGGCACTTTATAATGCACAGTTGGGTGCTATGTTATGAGATGGTCTTAAGACATAACGATATAAAGACTTACCTCTGCTGGCACTCTCCACATGCTCCAGTTCTTCCGGGAACCTCAGAATCGCTTCATGATGCTCTTCGCACTTCTCAGCCAGGAAATGAAGAAGCGTCGTACTCTGACTGATGGATTTGGTGTCTCGGAGCTAGAAAGAAAAAAGAATTCAATTAACACTTGATTTATGCATTCTTTATTTCGACCCTTCCTGTCTGTATCTCTACACCGACTGTCAAACATACAAAAACCTCATCAATGAAACCTCCTTGTAATGCTACTTTTAGTTATTTAAATGTATTTCTAATTTAAACCTAGAATTAGTAAGATTTTCATTAATAAAAATCGTGTACAGACTCGTACTAAGATAATCTCAATCATCCCTTATGGCCGACTAGATTTCTACGTAGCTGCAGAGATCCTGCCCTCTACCTGTGTTTTCCTACTTGGCTGTGTTCCGGAAGTTTCTGGGCTTCAATAATCAGGCAGTGGGTGTGTAGCCCTCCGCCAATAACTGTGTGCACGATGTGAGGACGGGGCTCTATAAAAACGTAGCAACCGAGTGACAGATTGAAAGCAGGCATCCAAGGGGAAGCTGGTGGAGTTGTTGAGCCAGGGAGGAGGTGCTGACTTTGAATGTCGTGTCACCTTAGTACAACGGTCAAAAACTATTCATTCTGGCTTTAATGTGAAAATACTTTTTCGCTTGCTTTGCTTCCCTTTCTTTTTTTTTAAGAGGAGCTGAAATAAAAATGTGACCCATCCAATATCTAATGGCTTAAAACTAACAAATATGCACATACAGAAAATTCTAAAACATACACATAAAATAATAAAGTCCTAAAAGTATAAAGCAATGACGCAGGGAAGTTTGAATGAAAGTACTAAAGTGTTTTTGCCAAGGATGTACGTGTGCGTTTGTGTGTGCAAATGTGGAGACAAAAGTCTCCACATCAGTGCATAGGAAACTTGTTCCATATTCATTCCCCACCGTGATTGCCATGCTGTTCGAATGGCATGCTGGGAAAACTAATTAGCACAACCCACCTCTGTGTACTCATACTGATAATATCCGCGCTGTAAACAGCCTGCAGTCGGACATGCCCACACATGTGCGCAGGCAAACACATGCGTGTGCAAGCCCTCACACACAAACAGGCACATACACACATTTAGACAAAAGTGGATTGAAACAATTACAGGCAAAATCATACCCTTGTGCAGCACACACACGCACACACACACATTTTTGTTAGATGAAGATCAATCATTTGCTCACGTCGGGTAATCACAATTTAATTTCATGGATTTTAAATTTTAATTTGTTTATTGTTATCCCCCGAACTGTCATTACTGCACAAGAAGGTGCATCTCTGGTATGCTGATTTCATCTGCTAACTAATATTAGTAATGTGTAATAAAGAGAGGGTAAACTGGGAGAGGTAAAAAAAAACAATCAGGGAGCTGTAAATGGTAGCAAACCGAGCACTTACTGAAAAGAAGTCTGAATAACGTTCGCTTGTACATTATGTATCTCTAGATTCTAGTATATTGTCCTTGGCCTCGCTGATAGAATGTGTTAATGATTTAGAGAGGTATCTTTAACCTGGACTAATCTAGCGCCCATACAGGGCAGGAGAATGGGCAAGCTGTGCGGTTTTTATTGAGTGCAGTGAGTGTAAGTGGAGGAACCGTGTGGTTTCAGGTAATAAGGCAGCCATTAAAGTTATCTGATGAAACTGGAAGCATATTAGCATTGTGAGGTGAATATCATTGACATAATAAGAGCGGACCGAGTCGGCAGTACATGCATATTCACTGGTTCTTGAACAGACCACTCTAACCGCTTGTACTAATCCTGTACCCCATGAATAATGGAATCATCTGTACAGCATAATTAATGATTAGAATTCAATGTTACAGCTTATTTCTGAATAAAAAAAGATAAACATGTACACGTTGAAATACCTCAAGTAGCACAAAAAGTGTGAAGTAGTTACTGTTTTGTTTTATGTTATTTAGTGGGACTTGCCTGAACAGCATCCTATTACATCTTCTATCTTCTTTTACCTGCAACTTGTGTTACCAGAGGCCTCTCTTGATCTGTCCCTGCTGCCAGAGGATCTACTGTTTCTTTACTTTAATCTACAGTATACAATATTTTTCACAATGTTAAAAATATTCCAACAGAAAACATAACTTTTGGATGTGTTTTGTGGCCTGTTCCTTAAAAAATGTGGATCACTTACAGTACAAAAAACAGGAAGCTTAATTATAGCGCTTTAGTAAAAGTTTGTAGAAACAAGCATTAGGGGTTCAGGTGTTTTAATTTGGTTTTAAACTAAATTTTAACACCATTGCTTTACAAAGTCGCCTGTAAATATCGGAAAATGTCCAGTCCAACACTGTAATACTGATATATGTTAAATATTCTAGGGGGTAACATGTAACAAACAAAATAACACCATGTTATGTTATATCAAATATGCATTTACGCTGCTGATACACTTTCCAGATTGTAAAAACACTTTAAAGCTCCTGTGAGGAGTTTTTCACTGGTTATGAAACAAACTGAAATTAATTCAGATTACTCTACATGACCTACAAAAGCAAACCAGACCATGTGTAACAACATTGATTATTTCTATATAGTTATTTTAAATGCCTGAACGTGCTGGTGGGGGGTAGGTGTCAGAAGAAGCGATTAACTGTACACTGCCTTTGTTCCATGGCAAACATTTAAAATGAGTGATACATGTGACTGTTAAAGAAAGCAGTTTTTTGGTTAAAAAACACCACTAAAGCATGTACAGGACAAAACCACCAAAGAGATAAGAGGTACGGCTTTGTCCACAGGGGGCGCCAAAATCAACACAAACCTACAGTTCCTCACAGGAGCTTTAATGTCACACATTTAGGTAATTCACAATAGCACTAGGTAGTAGTGAGACCTGTGCAAGCAGCAGTGGGAATCCAACATAAAGCCGAAGGTGCTGATGTTACCTTCACAATATTTTACATCAGGACTTTCAGTCAGTGCAGCTTTAAGGTATCGTGAGAACTGTGGCAGGGGGCTGTGGACTGGAGTGTGTCTGAGCACAGGTTGTTGCGAGCTGGTCCATGTCAAAGCCTGGGGCTGTTTCTTAATAATAGTCCTTCCCTTGTCCCGGCCATTTCAAAGTTTGTACTAAAAGTGAAACAGGCTTTTATTATCTGAGATACCTTTATAATACCGTACCTTTATAAAATACCTTTTTATATAGGTGTAGTTTTTATATTTGTTGCTTACAAGGTGTCTTATTCCATCTTGCTGTATAAATGTAACTGAGAGTGAATAAATTGTCCTCCTTCAAACAAATCAGCCAATTTCAAGTAGATGGAAAAAACGCTGCTTCGTAATTACATTGCTGAAAACATTCTGAACAGCAGTATCATTCAATCTTTCATAACATAAATTGCCTTGAGGTGGTATATATTTCAAATCCCTCACTAGTTAAACGAAAGATGCCAGTACGTTTAGAACTCAGGTACATTACAAGCAAACATGCTTCAACTTAAACATCTAGATTAAGATAAATCAACCACACATACAGAATAACGTATAACAGAAGAAGTGCTGATGGGAACATAGAATCCCCACGCTAACAGAAGAAATGTATCTTCTGCAGCTGGAGCTGGAGCACAGGACAAACCTATTACACTGTATACTCCCTCACACAATTCCATATTATACTAGAAATAAAAGTGCAGATAGCATTACGCTACAAGGAGCATACAAGGCCACAGTTGAGAATGAGCTCTTTGAATAAAAGGAACTTTAATTGTATAATAACACTTATAATTGCTGCAGTAATTTTAGCTGCAGATAAGTAATCAGGACACAAGGTCACAGTGATGTTGCCTGGATGTAGAGTCAAATGCCTGTTAGATAGCCTGTATTCTTCAACCAAAATTGAACACAAATTATCGCCATGTGGTCTTTAATAATTAAGCAGAGTCTGTGAGAGTGTTTTTCCCTCAGTAAGTCGGGGCTAAAACCCAAGAGAGAAAATAGTTCTTTGTTTTTTAGTCACACAGCAGATGGTTTTATCCATTTACCCAATATGTTTCATTATGGAGACAGTCCCCTCTATATTCTTAATTATCATGCATATTTCATGCATTTATTAAGTGTACCTCCGAATTAGAGTTTAGCATGTTTTTTTACACTGAACATTTCACACATCTGTCCTTGTAAAAACAGACTGAATGTTCAGTTTGTTGAATCTATGCGACCAGGCTGGCTCCCAGGAGATTTGTGTGTCCTTGGTAGGACAAGAGGCTGTGACGGAGGGCTGAAGGTAGAAGGGCTGAAGGTGGGTCAGCCAATGCCCTTCTGCTTTCTACTCATTCCCATCATCAGCCTCCTCCTCCCTGATGAGCCCATTAGGTACCCTAGACCTGCCACCCAGGGGGCCATTTACTTGATTGACTAAAGTGAGAAAGCAGACTTTTTTTCTTGTCCATCTATAATGGCCCAATCAGCCCCCTGAGGCATTACCAGGCTCTACACTGACACTCCACGCTGATTCAGTCCGTCTGCAAGGATACAAAAGACATGCTGGATTCTAAAGCAGAGCCCTTTTCACACCGACATGTTTACTGCCTTCAAATATGCGTGTGAGGCGGTGGTGGCTTTTGGATTTCACACGTAGGCCTCCTATATGGAAGGCAACCCATGTTGAGTGTTTTCGCATGACATCACCGGTTGATTTGACATGATTCTTTATGATGGATCCATTTTTTCTGCCTCATAACAATTGTAACACTGATCCTGAATATTGACACCTAAAGAAGAAGTGATATAAATCCTCAAACAGGCTGCCTTAAATATGGACTCTGCTGCTCATTTTACTTGTTCATCCCCACAGTTTGATTGCCAAACTTAGGCAGTGCTGGGAAGAGCACCCCAAAAAGTACCCAACGCACTCTGTAGGCCGCCCAATAAATATCCTCATAAGGTTTATCGGCTATTAAAATATAAGACATTGAATACAGCTGCGTATGTGTCTCAGCACGACAGTGCCAACGCTACTTTAAAGGGACAAGATAACAAGGCGAAATTTTGGCTCTCAGTAAAAATATCTAATTTGTACACATGCTGTTGATTTAGAAGATATACCTGTTCTGTTGGATCTTTATCCTGTAAGAAGTTGGCATGAAAGAAGGTGGAACACTTTGTGACTTTGTGGATTTTTTAAGGGTTGTGCATGTGGCCGTGTTTCAGTGAGGGTTTTTCCCCTGCTTAATGTGTGGGGGTAAGAAATGCTCAAGGAATTCTCTAAAATCCAAAACAGAACTTTAAAGTCGAGGTAATATGAAAAATGTAATTTTAATCCTTTTAGATCACATCCCCGGTAATATTGTGCATCTATTTGACAATATAGGCCAAAAAAATACAGAAAATCAATTTCTTCGTATTCTTACATCAAAATCCGATCATTTTTTCTTCCTGTAAAAAAATTATATCCCGCGTGCTTACGTAGGCTAGAACCAACCAATTTCAACCAATCAATCTGCAACATTGAGCCGCAGAGCACCAAGAACCCTCGGTCAGTTAGCTAGCTACTGCGCTGTGGAGAACGTCTGTCTACACCCACTTCTCAACGATCAAATCAAATCCCTCCAATGATATGTCCCGCGTGCACGTCCTGTTTCACTCGGAAAAACGTCACCATACGGAAGCTAGATACTCTCGAAATGCCGCTTCAGCTCGACTTTAAAGCTCCTGTGAGGAACTTTCAGTTTGTGTTGATTTTGGCGCCCCCTGTGGACAAAGCCGTACCTCTTATCTGTTTGCTGATTTTGTCCTGTACATGCTTAAGTGGTGCTTTTTCTCCTTTCTTTAACAGCCATGATGTATCACTCACTTTAAATATTTGCCCTGGAATAGGTAAACAAAGGTACCGTGCAGTTAATCGCTGTCTGACACCTGCCCCCCACCAGCAGTTTCAGGCTTTAAAAATAACTATACAGAAATAATCAATCTTGTTGTTCATGGTCTGGTTTGCTTTTGTAGCTCATATAGAGTCATCTGAATTAGAGTTTCATAACCAGTGAAAAACTCATTTCCACAACTTAAACTTAACTAAGTCACTGAAATAATTAATCCAGTTTCAAGACTCTTGATTTGATACTCATTTATGTACATAAATAAATACCACTGACTTTCACTCTACATTTAGAGCCTCAGTGCTTTTGTTGTTTAAGTACTGTTTTCAATCTAAGCTTAAAGCCCTGTTTTCATTGTGACATGACTTCCTCTTGCTTGGCCTCTAGTGAGTCTGACAGTCTCTTCTCTTACCTTAGCTTAGGGACTTTTCCTCTCAGAACACAGTTTAAGGAAGCCTCTTGTTTCACTGCCTGCCTGATGTATGCATGTGTGTGTGTGTGTGTGTGTGTGTGTGTGTGTGTTAGCCAAACAGGTCTGCTTCAAGAGCTTGGTTGTGCTTATAGCTGTGTGTGCACGGCTGCCAGTCCTCTCTTTCACACCTCTGCATGCTGCGATTTTATCTGGCAGTGGACACAAATGCTGCCTTTTTCTGGTTTGAGCTCCACTGTGCTCCACGCCTCCTCATAATTCTGTTATTTTGTTTATCAAACATTTGTTGTTTGATTGTTGATATTGTACGGTAGATCTTAGATCTTAACTTGAAGATGCTGGAACAAGAAATCATGCTTACCAACTTTTCATCCTTCACTAGTAAGCAAAAGCCATTAGCTACTCCTACTTACTTAATGCAGCAGCAAGCCTGTTGAACCTAAGTTAAGTGGAATATGGACTTTCATGTTCCTCTTGTCTTGTAGTGAACCTTATCCATGCGTTGTGTTGGACAAAAAGCGTCTACCAAGGGAATAACTAAAAGATTCGATGTGTCATGTCGTATGCTGTGGTGCTGTTTTACCTTGACGAGGAAGTTGATGTTGAAGCCAAACGTCTGGGCGTTCCTCGAGCCGGCGTTCATGTAATTTCCGACCAGCAGCACCAACTCCAGGAGTTTGCTGAAGCCGTCGCTCTTCTTCACCTCCTCGCAGGCGAACGTCACATTCATGATGTCCGGCCGGATGTTGTTCACCTGCTCCTCAAACGTCAGCTTGAAGAGAATGCCGTTGAGACGAGGTCGTAGGAGTTTCACGGAACTCATCTAAGGGGGAAAAATACATACATTTTATTAAGGTGCCTTCTAGCCAAAGCTGATTTTTAAAAACTAATTGATTGGGCCCAGGCTTTCTTGGAGTAGTGGGCAAACCAACATGGCCACCTTGGTAGCCATTTTCAAAACAACAACTAGCTGGCAACTTGTTACTCTTCTTTTATGTGTTGATACTTATTTTTGAGAGGTCCCCATGCAAAACTGGCAATATTAACTTTACTGCAACTCGTCCTATACCATGCTAACATTACTATATACAGTATCTGCCTATTATTTGTGTGAGAAACCACTAAAAATGTATGTATTCAGGACAAATATGCTCTCAATTACATGCACTTTATGCCTCACTTATCTGCATTCAGCCACAGAAAGCTTTGTAAATGTGACGAATACAGTTCTCTATGAATTCGGGTCCAACCAATCTTGCAGTATCTTTTCATAAAGTACTAAAAGATGCTTTTTGGTTCCACCACCACGCCATCTCCAGTGTAATTACCACTGCGGCTAGTTTAAATGAACTGAAAATCAACTAGCCTCTTTAGCAAATGCGACTAACCTCTTTCCAGCCTCCCTCTTGACTTTCATATGGACAAAGGAATCCCCCCCATTAAACAGATTTGTCATAAATAATATAACAGCCTCAATCAATACTTGTGGGCTTGGGAGTGGAATTACTGAAGGCAGACAAAAACGAGCGAGGAAATAGCAATGAGAATGGGAGGGAGTTAAAACAAATAGGGTTTTGGCTGTTAGATATGTGGCAAAGCAGCAACCACAGACAATTTGTACAGATTGCTGCATAATCCGCTGCTTGAAGGCAATCTTCAGATCCAGCCCATAATGTTTCATTATGGCTCAAATTTATTCATGTGTATGGGCAAGTTGTCTGTCAAACAACCCTCTACTTCCTCCACACCAACATTCCCGCCCACCTCAAGTCCTTGCACACACACACACACACGCACACACACACTTGTAAAGGCATAAACACTCCTCCCATCGCCCTCACTTGAATTGATTTGTATACAATAAGGAGAAATCACAATGAATGCCAGCACGTCGGTGACAGCTCTGGCAGAGAAAAGCTTGAACATGGCTTATTTCCCAGGGGAACTGAACGGCTCTGCATTGAGGAGCTACTTCATCAGTGGGGAGGTATATGATCACAAAATTGGTGAGATCACAAGGGAAACTGCCACCCCCTGCTTCATTACATCTCCTAAAAGACACAGGCACAAAAAAAAAGCCTTCAGCGAATAAAGAGACTAGCTGGGGAGATGGAGCACATCTGCGACCCTTGGGTCTAATTGAACATTTCTTTAGTAAAGCTGCGAAATGTAAGTCTGTGATCTGGTGTTAAAGTTAAGTTTTAAAGATAGCAGCTCCTTTTACAGTCGAAAAAAGGAGCTGGGTATTCACTTGTTAAATGGATGGCTAGAGCAGTTAATTAAAAAGTAATTACAGCTGTAACTAAGTGGAAAGGTCAGAACAGCTTGATGATGTGCTTCCCTTCTTCTACAATTGATTTACAGTAAAACTCTGTCCTTTCAGTCACCTTTACACACCAGGTGGAAACTCAGGAAGAACACAGGCCTGTGTGCAACGATGAAACTGTCCTCACCAAAAAATATGATGTATAGGCCGATTGCAACAGCTTATTATGCTAACTAATAATTCTGGTAGCTGTTGTAATTATGATAAGAGCAAAGGCGGATGTCATGTCACATGCTGTATTATGAAGAGCGAGAAGGTCTGTTAGGGGTCGGCGGATGGATTGAATAAACACAAACCTTCCACCCAGGAGACCAGGCTTCCAGCAAGGTTGTAATAGTTTTGAATTTTTCTTTAGTTTTTATTTTTATTTTGTTTTGACTTTCAGTTTAGTTTTAATTAGTTTTCAATGCTGGTTTCTTAGTTTTAGTTTAGTTTTTTATTAGTTTTAGTTTTTTGTTATATGGAATACTTGTCAGGGGGGGGACCCAAAAGGGCCAGAAAAAGTATCGTAAAATAAGAACTCAAAACATCATAAATCATTGTTAAAATCTATATTAACGTTTCCCCTCTTCAGCCTGCCATGACTGTCACTGTAAACCTTAACTACACAACAATTCAGGATGTATCTCCATACATCTCGAGCCTTTGTTTTGGGATAGTTTCTTCAGTTCAACGCAAAGCAACGGATCCTTTTCACAAGCATCCAACAGCTGGTACTTTCAAAATAAAAGCCAACTCGGTCAGACTGAAAGTAGAAACGTGGAAGCTCTGTTTGATACAAAGGAGCCCACGTGCAGTGAAACATGCACACCTCTTGTAGAAAGATTCAAAGCAGACTGGCGTGTTTTACAGTAATAGAGCGGATCTCAGTGGACTGATACGCTTCTAGCAGCCCCTCTCCTCGCTGCTGTCACGCTACATGAAGCCCATACCTCTAATAACTGTACAGCAGAGTAAAACACATCACGTTGTGTTGTCTCTTTTCACTGTAACTCTGCTAGGGGTGTGCAGGGGGGACGTAAAACTGTATTTTACACCATGATGTTTAACTTTACGACGGTCCGCGGATCACCTGCGTGCCGAACCGTGGGGGGTGATCCGTGCAGGCATATGTATAAATTTAATTGACAAAGAAGAAAAATAAGGACATTTTCGCTATAATCTTATTTCATTTTGGTTAGTTTTGTAAACTCACAATATAGTTTCTTTGTAAAGCCTCGTTTTTATTTTTATTTCAGTTCAACGAAAATGTTTTTGACAATTTAGTTTTCGTTATTCGTTAGTTTTCGTTAACTATAATAACCTTGGTTTCCAGCACAAAACGTCAACGCCAACTTCAAACTAGCACAACAAACCAAGACTTCTTTCTGAACCATACCAAGTAGTTTAAGTGCCTAAACTTACCAAAGTACTTTTGGTGTCTTAACCTAATCAAACTGTGACTGTTTCACAAGGTAACCTGGTTTGTTCAGTCCAGACATGTAGGTAGGAGAACATTTAACCTGGCATTAAATGGAAGCTCATTCAGGGAACCCTCTTGTGAATTTCTTTAGAGTGTAGGAACAATCTGTGTGGTTATACTGGTTGGCGGACTTGTTGGAAAAGTCAGCAGAATAAGTCTGTGAAGGTTCTCAGTCATCCAGGTCATGGTGACTCGAAGCTTAATCCAAAAGGCAGCTGGACTTGGTTGAAGTTCTTGAAGATGTTTCACCTCTCATCCATAAGGCGTCTTCAATTCTAAGCTGACTTGTGGACAAAGCTAGAAGTAAAAGCCTCTGTAGGTCATGGATCTGGATCATGTGAGCCCAACGATCCACGAACACCAGAGGATGCAAACAACTCCCGTTGCTATGAGGTCAATAGCCCAGGTTAACGACGCTCCCCTCGATTACACATCGATTAGCATCCTAATGACCTACAGAAACTTCAACCAAGTCCAGATTAAGCTGGAAGTAGTAGGGTAAGATGTCAGAGCATAGGAGATACATGTTAAGATTGAGTTAAGGTACACACCTGTATTTCCATGTTTAATTTTAACAACACAGTTTTGATGGCGTCAAAGTGTACGGTCAAATTGAAGACCGGGCCTAAAATGTTTACTCACATTTACAGTGGAAGGCATTTGCTAATCTTTTTTGTCTGATTGTTGTCTTATACTTGTTTTGTTTTATCACTTTCCGAAGGCCATACTTAAAGTTTGCAGTATGTTATGGACGGCATTATTTATTCTGTTGCTGAAAAGAAAGAACTTTTCAAAGAACTTTATTATAGACAGGATTCATAGCCGTAGGGTATGATTTTATCATGAGACATCATTGACAGTTGATGTCAAAAGATGGCATTCACTGAATTCTTGATGTGGACTGCTAATCAAAAATGTCTGAACTGTTCTTTGCTCGAGTAAAAAGTGCTTTTAAAAATCATTGCCTCGTCGTTTGGAAGCTGGGTTACCAAATATTGACTTTTTTGATATTAAATATGCCCTTTATATTGTTAGATGTTTTTAATTAAATATAACTGACTCTCGGGGAAGTATCCCTCTTGATTATACATTTTTAAATTTCTCGGTCCCTTGCTAAACTGCTGTCCACATCCAGCAGTCCCCAACTAGAAATGTGGATAAAACAATGGTGGAGGAAGTCAGAAAAAAGTGTTAAAATGTATGTGCGTGTGTGAGGTATACAGAGACACAAAGAGTGAGCAATGAATACAAAATTGAATTTCTCAACTGTGTTCGACTGCAGCAGGCTGGGAGTACGATCGTGCATACAGTGTGTTCTCTCGGGGCGAGATCCAGTAGTCACCAGGAAATTATACTCACCACGATGCTGAACTGCTCCGACTCCACCAGCTCCTCATATTCACCCTTTAGTTCCGCCAGCGCACTCAGCTCTTTCTGCTCGGGCAGGTTCTTTATCAGGTTCTACAAATGGGAGAGCACACACAAACACGTACACACGGAGACACACACACACACAAACAGAGCTAGTGTTAATGTAAATCTCATATTCTGTCGATGTCGGGATAAAATGTTTGAAATGTAACTTCTTTAATACTTATAGTACAAGCATTAGGCTACTATGCCATGGAAGGACAAGTACATACAGTTCATATAAGGCTCATATGAAAAACTAACATTGACAAAGAACACATTTTTTAGCTCATCTGTTATTTATAAGACCAGATACCAGTCAGAATCTATATATGTTTGCCGATGGTCTGGTGGGAGGAAAAGTAGATAAGGTCACATAATCACTGCTCACTGTTGGCTTTTTACTGTGACAGTGGTGGCCCTTAGCCAATTACCCAATGTGTCAGGGACCTTCAGATAACTGACCTTCTCCTGCATAATCCACATCACCTTGCAATTGTCTTGAAAATACATGCGTTAGGTTTGCAATTAATTTGCTATTTTTTCTGTTACATTTCCCAGGAAAAAAAAAAGAAGAAGAAGAAGAAGATGCCGCTGCTGGTGAGGTTGGAAGATTAAGATGGAGATGAGGGAGATAATGGGAGGGGCTGTGTTTTGTGTAAATGTTAATTGTTTGCGTGAAGGTCAGCCAAGTTAATAAAATTGACCACAGCGACTTTTCCCTCCTTTTCTCAGAGGAGAAGAAGAGGAAGAGGTGCCCTTTTCCACTTTCTTTACAAAGCTTCTTTCCTCATTAGCTCCCCAAATTTATTCAGCGGGAGCCGAGTGGCGCAGAGTCACGTGGCCAGATGGGAACCTAGACGGTGAATGCAGGGAGTGACACAACTCTGACCACTGTAGAGGCCTACAACAGGGACCTCGTCCAGAGTCTACTGCCCACTAATGATGACATCTTTGTCCTTTCCCTCAGGGAGTTCAGCAATACAAAAAGTAAGCCGTAATGCACGCCCCGCATTCCTGTTTTGGAAGCAGCCGTTATATCAAATGTTGCTTGCTTTCGCTGAAGCTCCAATTAGGATCTGCGGGAAGCAATGGTGCCATGATAATGAAGCCTTTTGATCATATCAGCAGAAGCAGAAAGGATTGTTGATGATATGAAAAAAGAAAAAGAAAAACATTTGCGTAATTGGATTTGTAAGAAGGATTTATATTGGAGTTAAATGATGACTGCGCACAAGGTTTTCCTACTTTGTCCCCTTTTTGGTTCAAAGCAATAAATATACTGTTTTCAACATAAAGCTAATGTAGCTGATAATCCACTCTTGGCCCTTAATAATAAGCTATTGATGCTTCTGATGCTGTTTTGTACCCGAGGACACTTTCATAGAGATTTGGCTTCAGAAAATAAACAAATCGACAGGTTTTTTTTACTATATTTACCTGAAAAATACATACACTTTATTGCTTTCTCTCCGCTGTTTTGTCTAATTTATGTTTTTCCCCTAAACAGAGCGACGTCAAATTTACCGGACTTCTTTCGGCGGATTTAAATGATTACAGTTAGTCTTCCGGTTTGTGTGATTAGAGCTGAACTCATAGCAACGGCCTGTTCTTCATAACAACGGCCTCTTATCGAGAAATAGCAGACCTCGGAATTCCATATTAACCAATCATGCATTTAAGACAGACTTGTAATAAAGGACAGTCGCAGCTGGATTAGTAACCAAGTTCACCTTGACAAAGTATAAATGGTTCTTAATGAATTTGGCATCAGAACAGCAGCAAAACATTTATCCATTGCAATAGTTATTGCTAATACTTTGGTAAATCCCTTTATTTAGGACGCTCATTGCTTTCTGAGCAAAATAAAAACAATAAGGAGTTTGTTTCCAGCCCTGTGCAGTCTTTATCAACGCCTTCTCGTTTGAGTTGAGTCTGGTTTGGCATGGAAAAGAAATGGAGGAAAGTGTCCTTGCCAGTGTCTTTGTTGGTGAATACATTTCAGCCAATTTCTCATATTTTATACTCCTCTTCTTTCTTTAGTGACGCTTGTTTTTTATACTAGACAAAGACATAAGCATGCAGAAATCTATGGCAACATTCAAAAACACACAGCGAACTAAAACCCTTCATTGGATTTGCCATTTCCAGAGTGGAGGCCTTTGTAAACACATTTAATGCTTTGGTAGAGGTAATATTATCCTAAAACATTTCAAAATGCTACGGCTGAACACATTTGAACGCACAGCACAGACGACTAGATAATAGAGAATCAAATCCACCTTGAGCTTGTCATTTCATTTGTCTGTCATCTTGTTAATTATTAGAAACCCCATAGAGCACAATTGACACAAAGGCAGCACCATATGTGAGGCAATGTGGGAGACTGGGTGATGACGCTGGGCCAGACTCCTCACCACAGGCCACCAGACACACACAGCAGTCGAGGAGAGATTACTGGAAGTACGCATACAACGCCACACATTCATTTACAGCATTGGAGGAAGATGAAGGAGCTACGTATTAGCACACTTGCCAAGATACAGCAATCCAGCGACAAAGAGGAAAATTTGGTTGTTCAGGTTTAAACATGATAAATCCTGCTTAGTGACTCCTTGTCACAGATTAAAGAAAAACAAACAGATTTTCAGCTGAATTTGTGGAAAATGTAAAATATTTAACAATTAGTAAAAACATAATGTAGATTTGCTGGGAAAAAAACAAATACATGTTATGGTACATTAAGTGAAGGTATGTTTTACACTGTTGAGGCAGCTGTGGCACAGAGGTAGAGAGGGTCGCCCGCCAATTGAAAGGTTGGTGGTTCGATCCCCGGCTCTTTCAGTCTACAATATACCAAAGTATCCTTGTCGAAGTGCGTTAACGATAAGTTGAATAACTTCCCTGTATTGCACTTAATAAGTGTATGAATATACATAAGCTGACATGTACTGCACAGTTCCTTGATTGGTCAGAAGGCTAGAAAGGTGCCATATAAGTGCCTCACTGTCCTGCCACCATGTTCTGCTGTGGATGTCTGGAAAATGTCTATAATGTCAATTAAGACTCACCTCAAGGCAGGTTTATTCAGCCATTTAAAGGCGAATATTACGTTATGACTGAACCTGTCATCAGAAACAGTATGCTGTGTTATATTTCTCCTCTGACTTCAGAAATGTACATTTCATAACTACATGTATTATTCCTCTACTGTAACAGTTCATAAGCTTTTCAAAGTTCCAGTCGTGTATATTTTTATGCTAATCTTTTTTAAGCTCCCACGAACTGCTTTTTCTTTTTCTAATGTAAACCCTCGATGTGATCATTAAATATGTGTTTCAACTGTCAATCAACCATGAGCTAAGTTTGTCAAATCAGAATCAATTAATGTTTTTCAGGGACAACGAGAGTCCGATGGCGCATGCACTCGCACAATGAATACTAAATCAATGCCTGCCTGTCAAAATGTGTAGCACTTATTTTAAAGAATAACCATGAAAATGAAGAATATTTCTGGTTGCTGTTGTTTTTCTGAATCGCTGCAAACTATAGAAAATACATTTGCAGGTACAGGTCAATGCAAGGACTCACTTTTACAGCAGTTTTCACCTCAACCTAACTTTAAACTCTGCAAAAATAATAAAATAAATAAATAAATAAATAAGTTGATGATATTAATATTCGCCGAAAGCAACATGATCTGCAAAAGGTTTAAACCAAGAGGCCTGGGAGCGGATACGAGGGGAAAGTGGAGTGCAAAAGCAATATGAAATACAAGTTACGGTTCACTAAACATTTGTAGAGGATGACAGTATCTGTAGGGCTTTCACTTCCGCACTTTGATCTCCGCTGCTGTCAAATAGCTTCAAGTGATTCAAGTTCACAGTTTTACAGCACCCGCTAACCCATGCCAAGTTAATACAGTTTAAAATGGGGGTATTAGGCATGTATTAGGCATACAAATAACCGCACAGTTTACAGCACTGCGTCTTGTTAAAGCAGCAGGGGCTGATGTAGGGCAAAGTCGAAATGCTAGGGGCTTTGACATCCGTAATATAATGAATTGAAAGGGAGCAATCTTATAAGAATGTCTGGACAGTAATAACAGAAGGATGTATATTGGTTCAAATATGAAATTGTGCAAACAATGCACGTAAAGCTAAGTTGAATCATAACCTTTTTTTGTGTGCAGCAGGGCCTGTAACATCCACACCCTTACGACCTCAACCTCGTGAAGCATATTCCCAACAGTAATGTTAAAATGATAAAGAAAACCAAGACGTCTTAGTCTGAGACACGATAATCGATACAGCTTTCCTCAGAGCAATAAAGTCTTTATTAAGCTGGGTTAAATAAAAGAGAAGAGGGGGAGAACCAGCCGACGTCTGAAAGATTATCTGAGTAAACTGTGTTCCTCTCTACTAGGCCTATGGGAGGTCTACAACAAAGACGGGGAGAGGAGCCATGTCTGCCATGTGCTTGACAGATGTGATTTTTCTCCTTTTTAATTGATTTTCTCCTCAATTTTCAGGCGACACAGAAACATGCGGCGTTTGTTGCCCGCGCTTCGCGATGAAGAGCGGCGCGGGACTGCCATCTCCCTGCCGCGACACCTCAGCAGGCTCCCTACCTGGCTCACGGCGAATCAGTGAAGACTTCAGTTTGAATCAATAACAAAATAAGAGACAGACTGCTCAACATTCTGCAAGCTTTACTTCTCAAACCAGCGCTTGACAGCTCCAAAAAAGACATTATGTGGAATTTTAAAAGGATTTCTCTCTTCTTTTTTTCAAACTCAGCTTAAGAGTCGAAAGAGAAAAGAAGTAACTTTGCACAATAGTTTGTGGGAGTAGACAGCATCCATCTCAAACAAAAGGTTACTACCACAGAACTGGAAACTGAATATGTGGAACAAAGGCGATCAAGTTGTGTTTTTGTTTGCGAGAATGGGAAGAGTTTTGACGGATAATGCTCGGTGAAAAAAGTGCAGTACATTCAAAATCCATTTTTTCTCGTCTGGGTGATTTGAATGCACAAAAACAAAATTTAAAAAACGATTTTTTTTTCAGTAAATTAAAAGCATTTATCTTGGAAATGTTCCTATCACACGCAGATGTTTTCTTCACCATTTAACCTCAACAATTAAGGAAGAACTTACAAGAGAATACAAGGAACAAAGACCAACAGCAAACAGCGAGTCTCGTCTCACAGGTAAACATGTTTAACAATGAACATCAGTCATACAGGCTGTTGTAGCCGGTACAGAATCTACACCCTGCCAAAGCACACAAACACCTCAAATCTCACCGCGAGGAAAGCTGCAGTGACAGGCTGACAGGCAACAAACTGAGTGTGACAGATTCTAAAATCGCATTAAACTAAATGAGAAACGCGGTCTGAGAGAAAGACACAAACACAGCGAGAGAGGGGAGAAAAGGTTGAGAGAGATACAGAGGAGGGGGAGGGATTAATTTGAGGGGTTGGGGCTGGAGAACCTGACAGACTTACTGTGACATTAAATGTGTCTTTTAGAAGGAAATATGGAGGAATTCTTAAGCGTGCACACCTGAGCACTTACATTTACTATGATAGGTGTGAAGTAGGATTAAGAGGGATATTAACAAGGCAAATAGAAGGTTCACATAGAGAAAGAGAGGAGATAAGAAGAGTGATAGAACTTGTTGGAGGCGAGGAATTCTTTCTGAAAGCTTACTCCAACCTTGAATCTGTTGTGATGAATCTAACTTGTACACCTAGAGAGTATACATGAAGGTATATGAGGAAATTGTGCTGAAATATAACTGTGTCAAGATGTATAAAAAGGGGGGATTCTACTTTACACTCCATTAAAATGCTCTATCATTTGTGAGTATCCGTCTTTTACAATGTCTCGTACCGTCACACTAATACAGTGCCGGTATATGATGAAACTGTCAATCACATAAGAAGAGAGCTAGCATGCAAAACAGTAATAGAAATTAATTTGTTTGTGGAGGCTGCTGTCTGAGAGCGTCTCCGTGAGTGATGTGCCATCTGTCACGGAAAACAAAGACGCTGAATTGGAGAGCGAAAACAGAAAACACATTTTAACTTAGTTAAGAAAACACAGCACCCAGTGTGCCTGAGGAGAAGCTGCATGGACTCCACCTAATCAAAATTTAACTGTCTGTGCTGTATTGTGCGTGAACTTGCCTCTGTGAAAGTGTGTGCGTGTGTGTGTGCTTTTAATCAATATTCAACCTGAGGACAGAGTACCTGGCCTGGACCCTGTGGCTAAAGATCAGCAGCGCAGTGATGATCAGTGAAAAGTACATGTAGTACCTTTGGGTCCTGGCCATCAATTTGTGAAGCGCATTTGATATTGCACCAAGCCTCGCCTCGCCTGTCTTCCCCTCCCTGCCTTTACGTTGTTTATTCAATACTTCTCCTCCTCCTCTGTCTTATTTTTCCAGCCCCACCAAATCAGCATAATGCATTTCACATTTCATTGTTAAATTAGCATTTGATGGAGAAGAGAGTTATGTGCTGTGTGCCAAAATACACCACAATTAAGCCCGAGGGAGACCCCGCTTCTCCTGCTTAAGCTCTAATCCAACAGGCCCAGTGCACAGCCACACTTATCGCCTTGCCCCACATGTGCACTTTTTACACCATGCAAATGATGCCCAGCGATGTGCCAGGCTGCTACAATCACCTGTTGTTACAGCAGAGAACAAAGGCTGGCACGGGCACTGCCAGACCCTGCAGCCAATGGGCTACAACGTGTAATGATGGGCCCATGCATATGGATGAGCATCGTGGTGATCTGGGTGATTGACATGAGAGATAAACAATAATAACAAGCAAGGCTAGTACGAAAGAGTCCTGTGAGACCTTGGCGGGAAAGGTTGTTGCCATGGCGAGGTGAAGAGAAGTGGTGCAAAGCCGAAAGCTGACACCGATGCTATTTACTGTGAGACAACCCAGTCAGGGTGTGTAAGGGTTGTATGTGGCACAATACTGTATGTAATTTGCAACTACTTAAAAGAAAGAGAGCATTATTATTTCTTAAATAATGGCAGGTATGGTATGTTATTTTTTTTCACTTATTTGCGTTCATGTGGCTTAAGAGGAGAAAAAAAAGTAGTCACAGCAGAATTAAACCTCTTTAGCTTCCTTAGCTTTGACAGTCATCCCCTCTAAGATGACAGCCACTATGTACAGTTTCAACCCATAGTATGAACTCCATATATATTACATAAAACACACCTGCATGATCATCTAGGGATCAAAATCCTATTGATAAATCAACACATTTAACTTCGTGGGGAAAGGAGACATTCACTGCAAAAATCAATAAGGGCCTGTGTCCACTGATGGCAGTTTTCTGCACAGGCAGCACCCACAACCTCAATTTCAGAGGGCTTCTCACTGGCGCTTACTGTTGCTAGGTTACAAAAGCTTTCTCATGGCACTTTCGCTTCCCCTCAGTAGTGACAGTTAAGTCTGCTTTAAATTGCTCTGTATGCTTAATATTTGCTTTTATTAAAGGACATTTTACAGAGAGAGAAAACTCAGCAGCTCTACACCTGGAAATTGTATCCTCGAAAAAACGAGTGTTGGTGTCACTGACCGCCAAGATTAGGTTCTCCTACACCATTGTTGATGACAAAGTAGATATCAGAACCTGCCTCTTCTTGATTTTGATTGGTCGGTGAGGGAGAAGTGACACTGAGGAGCAGTGTTCAACTATTTTCAAACAGCTGACATGGAGGGCATTTTTGGATGCTCAGGATGCTGAGCGCTGATAACGCTGCACAGGGTTGATTTTGTAGAGCAAGGCGCTGCCAGCTCAAAAGATGACATTAGTGGTCACAGGCCCTATCTTATAATATTAATAAGTTATTTGTAAGAGAAAAACAGCTGAAGAAATTAATTTCCTGATATTGAAGCCACAGGAAATAAGCTCTAAAATAAGTGTCTGTATACAAAAAGTTAGACGCTCCATTTTCACTTTATTGGAAGTAAACATGTATTGAATCAACATAAGTGCAGAGAGCAAAACAGACATCCAAGAGATGCTGTATAATAACTTGCAGTTAGGTACAAGAAGCCCTCTCACTCTTCCCATCTAAATCACTACTTCAATTATGTTGAAATAAAAAGCTCAAGGACCGTGAAGATGAAATATATTTCAAACAGGTGGTGGTCTGTCACATCAATATGTCCTTACATAAGAAATAATATGACTACACGTGACATGCTGTGACATTAATTCCTGCTCCACCATATTTCTTATGCAATACTGCATCATTTTGTCGCTGACATACTATATTCCCATGCTGACTCAGGACGTGCAAAATTGTGTTTTATATCTTTATTAAATAATATCATACCACTCACCCTGAATCATATAATGAATACAAATGTTTCCCACTGTTTACTTAAAAGGCCTGATATGTCATCCGATGAGTGTTCAAAATGATGTGCGCACTAACTCATTAAAACATGCTGAGTTTAAATACCAGAGACACTGGACACTTCCCTGCACGCCTTTGATATTCTTACCAGTCCATTTGCACACAACATAGGGCAATACTAATTAGAAATGAATAGTGGCGGTGCAGTGTTAGTCATTAGCATTTCCTTTTGAAAAGGAGATGGGGTAATATAAAATACATTGGCAGACATTAAACATTAAGAAGGCACTCTGATATTCCGCAAAACAAGCCCCAAGGGCCGTATCATTCGCTGACGAGAGTTAGCTTACCACACACACCAAAAAACGGGGCGTGTTTAAACATTTAGTGATGACTCCCTAATTTCAGGCAGCCAGATCACATGGCGTGTTCTGGGTGAGGGTGGGAATAAAGAGATGATCTGCAGCAGCCTACAAAACTGTTCTTTCTCTTTGTTTGAAATGTATGCTCAGTCTATGTGTGTATCTATGTCTATGTATGGGAATTGAGCACTGATGGCTCAGGCCACCTTAAGCCTATAGTCCTGAATTAGTGCATAATCATTTTATCAGTGTTACATGAAATGTTTAATAGTGTAGAAGTCAAGACCACCTAAACAGAGACCGAGTCTTGACAAAGACTATAGTGTATCAAGATTTAGATAAGGCGAAGACATTTAGGGATTGACACCAAGTCAAGCCAATCTGGAACCATCACATTCCAATAAAATCACTTGGGATATTATCAGCATGTTATCGGTGTCTGCAGATTAGGAAAATTACACATCAGCGTCGTCATTTTTATGCCGATATTTTCCGGCAATAGAACAGCAGCGTATGCTACAACATACTCTGCATTGCATTCACCACGCCTCTTCTGTCAAGCGTGAAGAAGGTTGAAGATGTCTGCAGTAAGGCAGTTTTTCAAAGTTTCCGAAACAGACAGCAAGTTTGCTATTTGCAAAGGTTGCTCAGCATCGGTCATGCGAGGAGGGGACAAATCTCATTCATTCAACACTACAAATGTAAGCGCCCATCTCAAGAATCTGCCAGTGGGCCACTACAATAACAGTAGGCATGATAGCAATTCCACTACAGGGGAGACTTGATGTTCTCTGCAATTAGGTTGAAAAAAAATATGTGCATAACATATCGGTAGCAAAATCTGCAATCGGCAAAAAGGGTTGGAAAATATCAGTAAAAAATCCAATATTGTGGGTCCCTAAAAATCACCCACAGAAACAGTTAAGATGTCTTCATGACAGTTCAATTGATTGGTCTTTACTGGTCTTGAAATATAATTCAAAGTTGTCTTTTTCTGAGACAAAACCACATCAGAATGTGGTCAATTCCAAGAAGAAGACAGAGATCTTAGAAAATTGTTTTGAAGATGTATCAAGACCAATTTTCAATCGCTTTTGAGCACTACAAAAATTAGAGTTCAAGCTTTAGTTACAATAACTAACTCAAGAGTTACAAGGTATGTGGACTACTACTTTTAATGTCCCTCTATCCACCCACCACCCACACATGAACATACAGATGTAGTAGGTTCGGTGGACTGAAAATCCTTGTTCCCAAAAAGCTCAAACATACTGCAAATAATTTGATGTAACTTTTAAACTTCAGTAGCAAAGTTATGTTGCCAACACTAAATACATCCCTTTGTGCTTTTATATGAGCCCTGATCCACTGGGGTCACTATAGTGATGAGCTTTGATGTGACATGGTTAAATTTGAAATGGGCTATACTTGGACATCACACGGACTCTGCAAACTGCTATTTATATATATACGGTATGAGCAACCACGGCCTGTTTCTGCACCACGGAGGTAGAAAAGCTTATTAAACTTAAAAAAAGCTACAATTGCCTTGGGGGGCATTGGATGAGGGTAGGCATGTATTGTTGGAAATTTAAGAATTTGTCAACCGTAATCACAAAGAACAATTCCCTAAGATGTGCCAATTAAGCAACGAGGGAGCGCATACTAGTCCAGCCAAAATATTGTGGAAGAATAGGGAAAAAAAAGTGGCAAGACAAAAGAAGAAGCTTGGAGAGCTTGGAGAGTGCACTCGCTGAGCATTAATCTAAATTCTTGGAAACCAATACCACTTAATCCCTCCTACAGTAAGTAAGAAATCTTCCTTACAACGCCTTTGGACTCATTCCTCTAAGAGATTGTAGAGCATGTGTAATACAACAATAACAACATTGTCAGCCACTTGAACTTATTTAACAATTTTCCAGGGACCATTCCTACAATAGGAAAAAAGGATTTTCTTGCTTTTTTGTTGCGACGGGCCGGCTTAATATGAGTTTTCACGTGCCATAGGAAGTGAATCCCAATCGAATAAAGTGGCATTGAAGTAAGGGAAGTTATTTGGTCTGAAGTGTCACTACTCTCGTGGAGCAAACAGTAATTCAATATAACAAATCTCACTGACTTAGAGTGAAAAGGATTCATTGCATAACAAATTAATTCTGATTGAACACAACTTAAGTAAGCAGAGGTACCATTAAGTGATTTCTCGCTCTCTTAGCTGGAACATTGCAAAAATGAATGACATGTTCATATAATACCAAAACAGTGTATGTCATTTTGTGTGCATTTCTTTCCATTGTCACTGAACGTTTCTGTAATGCTTTCACTCATCTTTGATCTAATGATGAGATGTGGCTCTAGAATAATGTGCGGCTGGACAAATTCTGATCGCGAACTAGGGTTAGGGTTAGGGTTAGGGTTTTCTAGTCAACAGACAACTCAAAGCACTTTTACTCCACTGTCACATTCACTCTTTTCACACTCACATTCACACACTGATGACCAATCGGGATCTATGCACATTCTATCACTATATTCACTATGCCTTTGGGAGCAATGTCGGGTTCAGTGTCTTGCCCAAGGACTTCGACACGTGGACTACAGCAGCCAGGGATCAAACCCCTAACCTTCCGATTGACAGAGGAACCAACTCTACCGCGAAGCCACAGCCACCCCTTTAAAAAAATGTAAAGGAAGTAGCGACGGTTGAAACACAAGTAATATGGTAATAAATAAATGTAGAGACACTCTTCAATTATGCTTTTGGCCTTTTACATCAAAGCGACCTTGCCAGTGAACTATTATGAGCAGCCCCCTGCATGTCTACCAGCTGATTACACCATAAACTATTCAAGTTTACAAGTGCTTATTAATAATCTAGTCATTGTTTGGCCTCCTTCTGTTCCATTGGCAGGAACTGTAAGGGCAGCGGACCAACTACCATCATTATGCCATTTAAGCCTTCTCCCTGGAGTGACGAGGGACGTTTTGGAGAAATTAAAACACCAAAGGAGAGCTAACTTGTGTCAATAACAGCCGGGACATGGGCAAAGCATTGTCATGATTTAAACAATGGGAGTTAGGTAGAATATGCACTTAGCAAGGGTGCCAAAAGAACTAGGGGTGCTGGACATCCTGTAGAGCCTACACAAACACACACACACACATAATGCAATCAGGGCCCTAAAGCTCAGAGAGCACATGCATGACTCTTTCCCGCACAAACAATGTCTACACAGCGATCCCTTGCTGCTTCTGTTGCGAGCCAACAATAGCAATGAATAGCTTTGTCAGACTGTCTGCCCCCTTAAAAGCAGACCTTTGCCAAGCCTTCTGAGGCGCAATCTGTTTTCACAGAGCCAACGATCATTATTGTCTTTCATTGTCCTCTTCATCTCATTATTATACAGGGTAGGGTAGTGGGGTGGCTCTGATGTCTTTCTGAATTTGATGAAGCTGACCTGATAGACAAAAGTGACCTCTGTCCACCAGCAGCATGAATATTGTGAGCAAATGAGATAGAAAGATTCAGTGATTGCATGCAAACAAGTGCATGTGTGTGTGTGTGTGTGCACGTGCTTGGACCTTGCACACATTTATTGGTTGGATGATAAATGACAGAATTGTGCAGGCACGAGAAGACAGAGGGGGTATCTGACATTGTCTATCCATTTGCATGTACTGTACGTATGTTTGTACGCAGGGTGCATGGAGATGAAAATAGGCGTGCGAAATTGCAAAGATTCATATGTAGTCTGGATGAATGGTGAGAGCGGGGACTGTCTGCCAGCATTCAGGGATGTGTACATCATCTCCGAGGCGTTGATGGGCCCTAATGCAGAATAAGGAGAGCCAATCAACTCCTATCTATCCGCTCTGCCAGGGTGACACATTGGAGGGGGTGCTTCAAGGCCAGCACACTGCCACATTCTGCTGACAAATCATTACATTAGACATGTCGACGGAGAAGGAAGATAATAAGATTGAGTTACAGAGTTTTAGATGCATTATGAACACCTCTTGCTTCCTTGATTCCTTCCATTTCCACTATTCCTTCCATTTGTCAATTTCCCCGCTTGCTCGCTTGTCAATGTTTTTTGAAAAATAATGAAAAGGAACAATTTTAAACTGAGCTAAGTTTTGCACTGTTTATGTTTCTTCTTATGTTCTTTAGGTTTGAGAACTGAGGTTCTGGGTATTAAAGCATTTTGGGAATTCCATAACCTTGGTAGGAGTCTGGGGCCATGTCCACACGTACACAGGTATTTTATCAAAACGTAGATTTTTCTCTGCCTTTTGACCTTTCGTCCACACAAAAACATTTTAGGTCACTGAAAACTGATCTTTTGTAAACTCCAGCCATGGTGAAGACTTTTAGAAACTCTGTTTCCGCGGAGACAAGGTAAACATTGTCAGCATTTTTGGCTTGTGACGTCAGGCTGTGCGTCGTTATCTCCATGGTGACGCGCCACTAATAAGGCGACATTCCTTGCAAAATGATGGACGTGACAAAAACAGTGATGCTTAACAAGACTTTTTAGTTGTTTAAACATGTATGTACAGTTACTCGTCTACTACATTGAGGAACAGAGGCGTCGGGATAGATTTTTTCGGACTTTTGTCTGGCCACGATTCTTCTTCTTCTTTGCATGATTGGGTTATATCGCTGCCTGTTGGTGTTGCATTCTCATGGCAGTGTTTCTGTTGTGTTTTTGCTTTTTTGTTTGGACAGGGATTTTTTATAACTGTGCTTGTGTGGACGGGTTTTTTTTGGAAACGAAGGAGGCAAAAACTCAGTTTTCAATAATACCCGTGTACGTGTAGACACGGCCTGGGACTCCAGGGTCCAGGACCAATGAGAAAAGAATTCAGGGCATTGTGAGAACTAAAGAAAAATTATAACTGACGAGTTATAATTAAGCAGACTTAAGCCTAAGCATACAGTATAAACTGATCCGGATATTACCGGAAGTTGACAAGCCGCCATGACTGAGGTGGCGTCTCCCCACAACATCTGCACTTTTACAGTTACTTTCTGTGTAACGTTACTTTTGACAAACATGCAAAGGACATCGGGAAGAGCCTGTGGAGTCATCGGCTGCTCTAACAGTCGTGACCAACTTTAACTTTGGAAAAAAAAGAGCACAACACATGGCTTTACGTCATGAAGAGTCCCCCCGTATGAGACCGGACGCTCTACATAGATTCACTGGCCGCGCAGAGGATCGGAAATAATTAAATTATTATATTATTATTATTATTATTACTGCAGACTTTCGGCCCTCTCTGAGTGACCTGTAGACAGAATTTTGTTGTTTATTGCCGGGTGATTAATGAAATTATCATGTATATAACATTCCTCTACTAGCTGGTTAGGACAATCAAGTAAGAGCTGCATGGAATCATTACAGACCAGCTGCATTAGCCGGTGTAACTAATCTGTGAAGATTAAGTGCAGCTGTTAATGATTAAGCTAACTAGCTAGTAGAAAAACGTTATATTACACAACTTTCATCACAAACATGTGGCAGATGATCTAGTTTTTCTCCATTTCTCCATTATGTAATCAGGCTGTCGTTGTAACCGATGTTTAATATGTAAAATCTAAATAATGTTAGGATCGCTTGATGAAGGTAACTTCACTGGAGGCAGCAGTCTCACATCTTTACTATGTATGCTGCCGTCACAGTCAGCAGGCAGGAGCAGACACGGAGTGGCCACCGCAGTATGGCGGCTACACAAGATGGAGCTACATACAATTTGGTCGCCGGATTAGTCTATGTTGCGTTGTTCTGACCAGACCTAATTGTATATTTTAATATTTTTTGTATTCTGTATTTTAATGTGTTATTTTTGCCTAATGTCACTTTTCTTTGAAATGCTGTTTTTAACTGTGTAAAGCACTTTGAATTGCTCTAATGGTGCTTTAAGACACTACTGTTCAAATAATAAGCCTTTTTTATATGTTTAAATTGTCTTAACTGACATTAAGAATAACATTGTAACAGTTAAAGAGCTGATTGCAGGGAATATACTGTGTTTCATCGCGCATATTCCCTTTATTCAAAGAGGTTTCCTTTGTCCTTTCTTTCACCATTTCAACTCCAGTATTTATTTACTTTTGGTGCACACAATCTCCCACTCCTTCTAACATTAGCAAGATGGCAGGCATTTCCTTTTAGCATTGCCCAAGCCATGCAGGCACATCTTCCCACTCTGTGTGTATGTGTGTGTGTGTGTGTGTGTGTGCAGTTGTCCATGTGGATAAATGGTGATTGGCGTGTGGCTGAAAGTGGGTGGTGTAGAGTGATTAATCAGCATAATGAGTGTAGATGAGCACTGTGCAGATGGAGCCCACACTCAGGACTGTGTCACCCAGCAGGAAGTCTCTTTGCTTCCCTTTGCTGCCTCTGTACAGCTCGAGCTGTATTTCTCAGGCGTGTCACTCGCTTCAGTGTTTAGTCTGTGAGCTCATTTCTGCATCATTTTGTTCCATAATCATCTGACTCTTATTTCAACAGGAAGTTTGGCCAAGAATACAATCAGGGACATTTTCATACAAGTCAAAGTTTCCTGTATTCATTTATTTTTTATTCAGACGATATTATGTCGAGGCAGAAAATGTTTATACTGTTTTAAGAAGCCTGTGAGCAAATTGGGCTGTCCATCAAACACAAGCAGAAGAAAAGAGTTTTCAGTTTTCTTTCATGAGAAGTAAAATTCAAACAGGATCAGGATATAACCATTAACACTCATTCATACACCAGAGGCGATTCCTTTGGGAGCAATTTGGGGTTTAGTGTTACAGTGGACACTTCGACAAGTACACTTCAGGAGCTGGGGATCGAACCGCCAACCTTCAGATACAGATATAACATACTGTAGACTGCAAGTGAAGTTCATTGCAAGCCAGTAAAATATGCACGAAAATTAAGAATCATTAAAACCTTAAAGAGGGGGTATTATAATGTTTCACAATTTAAGACATATATATCATGTTATAAGGTAAAAGTATGTTGGAGCAATCCCCAGGTTTCTCAGCTCAGTCTGCAGGCTGCTGTGAACTCCAGGTTTCACACAGTTTTTTCTACACGCTGCACTGTGACATCACAGAGAGCTGGCCAATCAGAAGAAAATGGGCTTGTAGGGGCGGGGTTTCTTAAGGGGACATAGCTGACTGAGTGGTTTCAGGCAGAGGCTGCAGAAAATGTTTTTTTAACTGTAAATTAACCGGAGGTATCACAGAGTGAAATATAAAGCTTAATATTAGCCCCCTTTAAAAAAGCAATATTGTAATGCTTGTTTATTAGAAAGATGATTTTCTTTTCTGTTTTGATCCAAAGTGATCCAGTTATTGTAAATACACTAGCATTGTAAAATGTTGATAAAAGCAAAACTACATTAGTATATTAAAATGTGTTTTGATAAATTATTGTGAAATTAAGAGGTTCAACAATAATAAGGATTTTTCGATGAACATTAAATACTCAATTTAAATGGAGAAATTCTAGCTTGTATAAAAAGAACATGACACTAGAAGGAGGGGGAACACTGACCTGGTGTATTGGAAGTAAACAAACATTTTTCTTTAGGGTGTTATCCTAATTGTCCGGTCCCGGCCTCACACTGTCTTTAGCATCGTTAACTAACCAGCAATGACACGCTTGCCAGATGTTGGTGCCTTCTGCCCCGATAAGTTAACTCAGTTGGTCCCCCAGCCTCCCCCCTGGATTTGGTGACATTAGCTCTGCTCCCAGATGCTTATGCTGACTCACACACTTGCTCTCTTGGGCCTTGTTGAGCCTTTCTTTTTTCTTCAAGCAGCCTTATTGTCCTGAATTTAGTAGAAGGGGCGAGTAACAAACTCTTACAAGTAGGTGTTTGTATTTGGAAAAAAAAACTTATATTTTTGTCACGTAGGCCTGAATACTTCTCAAATCCCTAACACCACTGATTCACAAACACTTTTTCTGGGTGAACAAGAAGAACCGAAAGTAAAATCGGAGCTTTTTTCTTCTCTGTTTGTCATGTTTAGCCTTTATTTTTCAATTACTCTCTTTATCGGTGCCATGCAAATGTTGTTGAGATACCAAACACCTTGAGAAAATGGACAAAAGAGTTTCAACTATTCAGAGTGCAGGCTGTTGACTATTCACAAGCTTCCAAGCTAGCTTGTCAAGGTCGATTTCGGCTGTTTGATGGCGAATGAAGTTGTTATTTTTCCTACTACCCGACCAGACTATTGTAAACCGGTCCAGCAGTGTGCCTGGTGATGTGTGCAAAACGGCCCTGGTGGGGATGTATCGGGGACGCAGCTGCCCTGCTGGCAGTTATACACTATTTCTGCTTTGCTGCAGAAAGGCTGAAGGTTGGAAAAGGTCAACACCTTAACTTCCTTTCTCCTTCACAAGGCAGAGGGGGTCTGCCATCTCATAACGCACAGTCTGTAATTTCTGCCAGATTGCCAGCCAATTAAAGGTTATCAGAGCTCAAAATAATAGTCCTGCAGGGAAGCTCTCTAGATAGGCCCCATCTAAATATATATTGCCTCACCACCTTTTACTAGTGTCTGGGATCCAAGCAGCGGGGAAGGCAGCAGACGAGCTCCTGCACAGGAGTTTGTTGATAAGCCATGTGGGAAAGGACATATATATCAGTACAAGGGTGGCGTTTTTTTATCATGGAAGACCTCTGGACTTTAGCCTGCAAGCTATATTTAAATGCTTCCCTCTGCCTGCACACAACACAGTGCTTCACTTTAAGATGATATTGAAATGTGTTATTTGCTGTTTACGCCTCCTTCCTCTGAGATAAAACAGAAACAATAAACAGCAGGACTGCTTTAGTGTCTCTCACAAGGACAGTGTGAGAAAAAAGAAAATAGTGCAATTGAGGCTCATGCTGCCCAGTGATGCATTTTCACCTCAGATACACCCGCCTTGTTTTTAATTAATGCTTTCTGGGAGAAGAAAAACAGAAATAAAATGAAAACAAAAAACAAGTAGCCTTTAGAAAGCTCATCAATTATGGTTTAAGACAAAGGCAAGAGGAAAGGAGGGTGGAGTTAGGGAGACTTTGCCAAGCCTTGTCCTTCAATATCCATTATAAGAAGATGAATGGGGGGTCTCTGTGGTCCACATCAGAATGAGGAGACTAGCTGGTGCCAAAAACAGACTGTACCTGCTTTAAAATGGGGTCGCCCAGACACTGGAATTTAAAAATTGTCTTTTTATGTGAACGTGTAGAGAAAGTCTGTCCCTCTCTGACACAAACACACAAGTGCACACATTTTTCAGAGGGTAAAAATAAGCGTGTGTGCGAGTGAAAGAACTAACACACCGCAGTGAACATCGGTCTTACCTGGATGAGTGATTCGCTCAGTCTTTCCTCGTCTACCTCCAGCACAATGTCCCGGATCTCTTCATAAGGCAGGCGGAACGAGCCCAAGAAAATTGCTGTTGTGATGGAGAGAGAAGAGAGTCATTTCCTCTACTTTTTATTTTTTCTATTTTTTTATTAGACCGCCGGGTTCAAAGAGACATTTCAGCACTCATCGCTCCTCAAACAAAATGACCACAGACCTAACTTGTCACTTGGAAAAACTAATACACTTTCTGCCCTTCAACGGGATGGTGTGTGTCACCCTGACAGAAATTGGGGAGGGAAACATCAAGATTTAGCGGACACAGTGAAACATATAAAAGAAACACCATTTCTTGTTTATAAAAGTGAACAAAAAAATAAAAATAAAGCAGAGTGTTAGTTGCACTTTCGGTGGCGGTAATTGTGCCATATTGGACGGCTACACTGTTTTGTTTGGGTGGATACAAAGAGGTACACTGAATCCGCCTCGGGGGACATCCTCGTGGGTGTTTCACTCTGCAGGTGGGGTGCCCACAGTGGAAATTGGAGCTGATGGTGTATCCAGGTGGAAGTCACAGGTGGATGTTTGGTAATGAGTTGGAGGAGAGTGACTCAACAGCTGCTATACCGCTGCAACAGTGGGACCTGATGTCTGTGTTTGACGCGCAACAAACAGAGAGGCAGAGCATCTATTTTTTCCCTTCTTCTTCACAGTCTATTACTAATTGTTACACAGACTATTTACTGCTTTTACTCACAACATAGCCATGAAACATGATGTACTTTTATTCACTTAAAGTTTACCATTCTGGCTTTGCAATGTCAGATTTATCATGCCTCTGAACTTGTGCCATATAGTCTTATCCTTTATCCATATTCTATTTGTTTGATATATACATGTAATTTTGTTCTTCATAAACATGAATTCAGGTGCATTTTTTTTCAAAGGGTACATGGCATCCTCATTTGTTGTTTACCTGGTATACATTTGTTCGTGTGTCTTCAAACTGTCCTACACATCCCCCTCATATGAAAGCAACAGCTGGGCACAAGCTCCTCCTGGGGGAGGCTTGTCATAAGTAATCCTGGGACGTATTGTAAGTTACAAACTAAGGTAGATACAGGTGAGTTAAGGAGTGACAGTCTGAAAATCCAACTTTAATGCCATCTAGCAGGGCCCCCATATGTCAGTGATGGATGTGGTCAAACTTGCACCTGTTTGTTAGTTCCTGGCTGAATGTTAACCAAACGGAGCCAAATGTGGTGCAGGCGTGCTAATGCTGCACAATGCAATAGATGGTGCAAAAAACTGCACCTGCATATCAACGCGCTAAAATCAGCTCTGACACTTTCCTCAGGAGCACTGAGCTATATTTGGTGGAGGTGCACAGAGGGGCAGCGACATTTTACTGTCATCTATTAAGCAATCGTGGAGAGAAAGGCCTTCTAATTTTTTTTTCCACAGTTGCAACTCAGATATGTTTGGCAAGCTGAGGGTGAGTGGGACACCAAACCGTTTTGTATGAATATAGTTTTACATAACAGAATTATTCTACTTTACATAAGTTGCTGCATTTGGAAGGGTCTTTGCTTCATGAGTCACCTAATAGCATGAGCGTTTACAAAACGTCTTACTATCAACATTTTGGAAAACAACATATATAAGTCCCAGTGCACACATACACTTTTGACCTGCCAAAACTTCCACAAAACAAGTTTAAGTTTCCCTCTGTAGCTCTAACAGAAATCATTGAACAAAAATACATAAACATATTGTATTGATTTTTACATTTCCAAGCAACTTAATTTTCTCTTGAGGGTGTTTTTTATGACTTAAAAGAAAGTTTACTTTTCTGCTGGGGTTCCACTGGCTTTCTAAACATCTTACAACTTCTGGGGAAGTTTGCTTTTCCAGGAGTTCTGCCCTTATTGCTTTTTTTTTTTTTTATGGCTTTTGCCTTTATTATATGAGACAGCTGAAGAGAAAGGAAATGTGGGGAGGAGAGAGTGGGAGATGACATGCACCGAATGAACACAGACCAGGAGTGGAACCTGCGATCAGTGCATCGAAGGCTGTAGCCTCTGCATTCAAGATAGCTTACATGATATAACATTCTGAAAACTAGATTCTGCTCCTGTTCTTCTTAAAGGAGAAGTTCGGTATTTTTAAACCCGGGCCCTATTTTTACAAATTCATCTGTCGAAATGACTCATAGGAACGAAAACTTTTGGAATCTGTCCAGAAGACGCCTCCGCTGTAGCTGCGATACTGCTGCAATGGCTGCAACATAATCCAGAGGAAATTGTGCCCAATCAAAGTACGTCCACTAAAAGTGCTTGTTTTTGCAACTGACAGGCTCATAATGAACTCTAACTCACGTTTCCAATGTCCTTTTCAGGTAACATCTCACCAACCGTGAGATTTCAGAGGGAGACTTCTGTTTGTGGTTACACAAAAAGGATCTTACTCTTTAGAAAAAGGACGACCTTTGTAGGGATCATTTCTGGAATGTTGTTGGACACCTGGAGTAACAATTTGAGCCTGTCGGTGGTAAAAACGAGCACAGTGGATGTACTTTGATCGGGCGCAATTCCCCTTGGGTTATGTTGCAGCCACTGCGGCCTACATCGGAGGCCATCTACTTGACCAATTCCAAGAGTTTTTGTCCCTATGAGTCATTTCGACACCCACATTTGTCAAAATAGGGCCCAGGTTTAATACAGAACTTCTCCTTTAAGGCAACACATGATTTACAGATCCATCCATCCATTATCTATCCCGCTTATCCTGTTGAGGGTGGCGGGGGGGCTGGAGCCTATCCCAGCTGTCATTGCGCGAGAGGCGGCGTTACACCCTGGACTGATCGCCAGTCAACCACAGGGCACAGACACAGACAACCTATCATGCTCACACTTTAGAGTCACCAATGAACCTAACGGGCGTGTCTTTGGACTGTGGGAGGAAGCCGGAGTACCTGGAGGGAACCCACGCATGAACGGGGAGAACATGCAAACTCCAACCGGTAACCGGGATTCGAACCAGGAACCTTCGAGCTGTGAGGCGATTAGCGCTAACCATTGCTAATGATATAAATCAGTGTCCAGCTCCTCTGCAGTGGCGAACAAGTTATCCAAAGTGAATCATATCCTGTCTCTCTTCTTTTAAGAGCTAGATGTTCTAATTCTGACCTTCTTACAGACTCTTTTCATTTTACTCACTCTTCTTGCGCTCCTTTTTTCCACTCACGACTTAATGGTTTATCTACTGATAAAAAGAAAACTGCAGACAATTTTCGTTTAATGTTTCCGTCCAACCTCTGCTTTGATAACCAAGTGACTAGTGTAATACAATCATCCACAGAGTACAATCACAGTCACAGCGTATTTCTTTTATTCACTGCAAAAAGTAGTCTGTGCTTTTATCTTATCTCCCACAACTGTACTTCTCTGTATTCAGAGCTTAGCCACCAGTCGATCGCTCACCTGCAGCTTATTGTAAAGGCTGCAGGTTTGGTGTGTAGACCGACAGATAGGGAGACAGTTTATCAGACAGCGGTGTGTATGCATAATTATGATACCAGAATACATAAAGTGGCGCAGACATCACAATCATTCATTCTGTCCCTGTCGCAGAACCTTCAATACTAACACGCATCAGAATTGAGAAGGGAGCGTTGTGGGCTCTGCAGCAGGCAGTGAATATGATCTATGATACTGTAGGATGTTGTCAGGGCGGCTCGGGGGAGCTGTGTAGCAGCGTAGGACCACATGCCTCCCACCCATTGCCATTCTGGAGGTGAGATTTTCTACACTTATTCCCGCTTCCTGCCAAATTCCGAGCCCATCTGCTGGTGCTGTAATCAAAGATGGCAGTGACACCTATCAACATTGTCACAGCCCATACACAAGTGCAATGACATGAGCACGCTGGCACGCACTCAAATGTGCAAAGGCGCGCACACAAACAGTGCCACGCAGACGCCTCAATGTGTTATCCTTATGTTCGAGCCAGATGCCCCTTTCTGACATCAGACCCCAATATTTTGCCTGATGAACTCGTTCGTCTGGCCTCTGTTCATGGAAGATGCAAGAATGTGAAGCCTCGCTCCACCATGGCAAGATATCGCCATGCAGCACAGGAAGGAGATTGGTTAGGAGGCACATATAGCTGTTAATGTGTCTGACGTACACTCGCACCTTTGCTTATTTGACATTCTTGTTCGCTTTTTCAGAGTGTAGACAAATTCATCCACCTATAAATATATATTTTCCAGACCCCGCTGCTCATCCTTTAAAGAAGAAAGGCATGGAAACACGAGTGAGGTGACATGCAATCTTAGCATTTGACATGTTTATTTCATGAGGTGTTATCATCTACATTGTGTCTCAGAGATAAGGGATATCAAGGCCGCATATGAAATCCCAAAGACTTTTTTCTTACCCTCCGATCCAACACGACTAGCCAGCAGTCACTCAATTTGTTTGTGTAATGAATTCGTACACACGCTTTGTGGATTTGGGATCAAGGAGGTTCATATGGAGGAGACAAGGTGCAGGGGTCGAGCTGTTAGTAAAATTCTAAGGCAACATTTGCATCTAACCTGAAACGACACCCAAACAAAAAACCTTTCCATCCATCACAGCAGAATAAAGGAAAGCTCAGAGGTGAAGTTAAATGCTGTATCAACTCAACGTTTAGCCCGCTAACCCCATCGGGGATTCAAAACACCTACACGTAGCTTTAGTGCTCCGTTCTGAATTTGCTTGACACATGATTACAGACGGAGAGCTTGGACACAATCTATATGCACTTTTTGTGACCGCTTTAAAACTGCCAAGGAAACATTTCCCCAAAGGCCTCAGTAAAACACTATCACTGCTGAGTGTTTTCTACTGTTTGTGTCCCCCATCATGAACGATTCTGTTTGTGGGGAAGAAGTAGAAGTAACGCCGACATTTCTGACTTAAAGGTCATGGTTAAATTGATAATCTCAAAGATTTTCATGTAAATAAACGTCTGTTAAGTCTCTATCTATCACCAAATGAGGTAACACAATGGTGATTGAGCCTATGGCCCACTGATGAAAGCCTTTGCATTTGCAGTATTACAGATCGGGTGTCGGTGGCGACCTGCGGCGCCCAATTAGTGACGCGTTTTCCATCAGCCAGCAGTGGTTGGTCTGCCAGAGAGGGTAGGCGTAGCTAAGCGGCTGTTTTTCTGGTCTGTGCGAGTGTTGCGAGTAAACTGTACTCTATTATGGCTGAACAATCAAAGAAAAGATCGATGACTGCAGATACAACTTCAAAAATAAGTGAAAATCCAAAGAAAAAGAAACACATTTTACGCTCAGATGAAGGCAAACAGTCTAAAAAGAAAAGCGACCGTCAGCGAGGAAAATCAAGAGTTACAACCGGAGCCAACCGGTTGTGGTTGTGTACAATGTAGTACACAGTATGGCATCTGGGGAGTGTTCTCCTGCAATTACCTTTTATCACCATAGGTGCAGCCACAGAGAACGAAACTGAGATCGTTGAGATTACCACTACAAGATTATCGTGCTCCATGAATAAATGGCGTAAAGCATGTTGTTATGGGGTGTAAAATACACTAAAACATCATCAAAGTTTATACTCACAGAGATTCTGCGCTGTCTTGGAGTCCAAGATGCGAAGCTCTTTGGCCTTTTTCTTGAATTGCTGCATTCTGTCGTCAGTCTCGTCTTTAACGTCTTTTTTCACTGCAGGAAGAAAAAAAAACAATATTTTGAGATACACTTAGTCGACGTTTGGGAAATGATATATAATATAACAAGATGCCATTTATTCAAATGCGACACTGACTGCTCTCAGCTCTATAATTACATGATATTCAAAATACATATTTTCTCTCAATATGTCCCATAACAAAGTGGAATGAATAATTTACAAGCATTAGAATGCAAATACATTTATGCATATTGAAATGTAAGCTAACAGACCAAGATGGGTAAGACAGCACCAGATGGCATTAACCAATTAATAACCATCGTTTCCATACCAGTCTTTGTTTAAAACTTTTATTTTATAAAGGGAGAAAACAAAGGGCAACTTTTAAAGCAGATTAACATGCGACACATCCTACATTCAGCTGGTGTGTGTGTTCAGTTTTCATTCGTAAGGCCTCTGTACATGTCGTCTGTTGAAAGGTGGATGTGATAGATAACTCTGGAACCACATAATGCTCATTATCATCGTCTGTAGCTTCAGAGCACAGTCCTTCTGAGGTCTTCTCCCTCTTCATTTATTTGCAAGTGCCAACGTTTCTGTCACTGTGACAGTGGGTAGATGGTTGATAATCACTGCTCCTTCCCCGAGGCCCTCTCTGTCAACTTGCTAGAGCCAAGGAGATAATTGTGTTACCCCCCACAATCCCAGAAAATGGCATTAAGTCTCTGTTACATGACTGAGCACAAAAGACAAATTGGCCCAAGAATGAAGGGAACTTGGATTTCATAATGGAGACATTATTGAGTCTGCACTCTGGGGAAACACCACATTTTGGCTGGTATTATTCCTCACTTACACTTCAATCACGAAGAGCTCCAAAAACACAGGTGTCCATGCGCACAACAAAAGATCAACATCTCAAACCGTAATTATACTAAGGAGATATAAATGATTTATCTTCACAGAGAAGAAGCAGCATTATGAGAAAGTAGATTCCTTAGCCCCTCCCCTCTCCTCCCAGTGGCTTATGGGAGAGGCAGCACACTTTGCTGCTAATCATCACAACTGCTCTGTTTAGGCCCAAGGTGGGAGTCTCCCAGGAAATCTAGAACAAACAATCTGCTCCCAAAGCGCCGCCTTGCATATTTGAAGAAACAATCAAAGAGGCAACATCTCCTGGGCAGCCGGAAGAAGGAACGCTGAAGGCACCTGCCTTACTCCAGTGCTTGCTGTCAACAAATGACATCAGGGATGCAGTTGTTTACTGTATTAAGAAGTGCTTAAATGGATGTAAGTGTGTACCGATGTTAAAAACAGTATTATGGTTTGATTTTTCATCTGAGGAAGTGTTCCACAGAGGCTGGGAAGCCCCTGTACCGGGACTTTAAAGAGGGGGTATTATGCTGTTTCACACATTTTAAGACATATATATAATTTGACAATGTTGGATGGATACTTAACGTGGGTGAAGTTTCAAATATGTAAGTAAAAGTATGTTGGAGTAATCCCCAGGCTTCTCAGCTCAGTCTGCAGGCTGCTGTGAGCGCCAGGTTTCACACAGTTTTTTCTACATGCAGCCTCAGCAGGCTTCGGAGAGCTGGCCAATCAGAAGAAAGCAGGCTTGTAGGGGCGGGGTTTCTTAAAGGCACAGAGCTGATGAGTCGTTCCAGGCAGAGGCTGTATGAGGGCCTGCACAGAGCACCAGCGTGAGAAAAATTATGAGGTTTTTTTAAGTGTAAATTATGCTTAGCTAGTCCACAGGTATCACAGAGTGAAATATGAAGCTTTAACTTAGCATAATAACCCCCCCTTTAAGTCAACTTGGACCTGATACAAAACAAGTTATAAAAGCTACATGCTCAGTGGGGCTCAGAGATGCATTTCAGCCTATGGCGTGAACTTTTCTTTTTGTTAACAACAGGAAGATCGTGTTCAAACAGTGAGAAAACAAAACATTTTTTGCTTCAACCGTTGTCAGGATGAAGACTTTCTTGCCACTTTTTTTAAGATAAAAGCACTAACTTGGCAAATCAATGAGCGTCAAGGGGTCTGGTACTTAAAAACCGATGTCATCATACCTCCTCAGCTGCTGAATGTTGTAATGTCGATGTGATTTTCTGCCTACAAATTTCCTGGATTAAACCTGCCTTAATGCTTGAGATTGTACAACATCGCCACACATATTTATTTCCCGGTTTAAGTGTCAGCAATTTTGTATGACACTTCATCCGCAGCCACCAAATAAGACAGCCACAAACTAAATATTATTCACTTCATAAATAAATCCTCTGACCACATCATTACAGGCACAATACCCTCAGTGGAGTGCACTGAGTCAGTTAGCAGAGAGGCCCAAGGAGTCATGCTGGATTTCTCATGTGGCGAGAGCCTTGGACAAAGAAACTGGAGAGGCAGCGAAAATAAAACATGAGGAAACAATGATCTCCCTCAGAGAGTGGCCCACAGACAGAGGGCAAATTAAACTGAGAAGGGAAATTTGGCTGCTTTTCGTACTAAATTGTTCTCTTAAACCCCCATTCTCTTTTCTCTACAGCCACTTGAATCTCTCACCAGAGTACCTAACACACTCAGCGGGGATCTCTCGGCCCATTCGTCAGCGCCTCAGCTGTCTTCGCCCTCACCCCCAGGGCCCTATGCTCTCTTAAATTAAACAGAAACACACTGTCTTTAATAATCGGAAACAGCCACATTCCTATCTGATGCCATCCTATACACCTCTGAGCTCTCCCGCTGGGCGCTGAGTAGTCGCATCAGTTGGATGATTTCTGCTACAGTATTTGTTGGCTGACTCAATTATGCCACATGTCACATGCTTCCTCTGAGCACTGCGTGTAGACTGATGGGCCCTGGAGGGCTCGCGCACTCTCAAGCTGCCACAGTAGTTGGAGTCCCAGGTGTGTAGACAAGATGACTATAGGTGGCATATTTCAAGCAGATGGTGGGCCACAACAATAAAGAAAGTTTCATACATGTCTCCAAAACAAAAAAGTTACCTGGCAGATACTATCACTCGCTCCACTTGGTGAAACACTTACATAAAGCAAAACTTGGACAAAAGTTTTTGTTGTTCTTTGTATTAAATTGCCATTTTGGGATGTATGTCCATTGTTTTGTTCTGCCAAGACAGCTTAAGCTGTTCAACAATGTAGGTCCATAACAGCTGATCGAAGTCATTGCCAGCATTAAAACGTGTTTAACTAGTTGCCCAGAGGCTATAATGTAATCCCCCCATTGTTTTATGTTTGTTATAGGAATCCAAGAAGAAATCCCTCAGTAAAGAGGCTTTTTTGGCAGCTTGCTGGACTCTGGGTACAATGGTGACATAAAGCCATAGGGCATAGTGATACAGCAGTACATTCTTTATGAACTGAATAAGGTGTGCGATCGTTATAGGTTTGTTTTTAGGCGAACTCCGTCTATAAAAGACTGGAGATGATATTTTTTTAGCTACGATCAATAGCTTTGCACTCATTGTACTATGCAGACCTCCACTTTGGCATAGCTGATTTTTCAGCCAGATGGTCCTCAAGGAGTAATAATAGAGTCAGAAACTTTTGACTCGACAGTGCAAGTCTGAGAAGATGTACCAATAAATTATAAATGCTACCTTTCCACATAGATTTTCTGTAATATGTGAACCTACACGGGCGAGGAGCTTTGAGAAGCATGTCAAGGAGGAAGTGTTTCAAAATCATGTTTTAACAAAACACATGAAAGATTCACCGGAGCCAACACAACCACGTGAAGGAAAAGTCTCTGGTGAGTATATCTGTTACACATTCCATTAACTGAGGGGGAGTTCAAGCGCGCTCCGTGCCAGAAGGAGTCACCAACTAGATCGAGGTTCCATTGAAGAAGCACACGAATGTTTGAGGAAAAAACAGAATTGGCTTATTAGAGATGACTTGGCAGCCACGTTAAGCCTTCTCTGTGGGCCTTGGACGGAGGTATACCCTTGGGAAGCTCTGTGATAACAAGAGTTCTCCAACACTTGGACGTCCAGACTGTTTGCTGGCCCAGAATCCTCGTCCTGGTTGGCTTCCATGCGATATCTCCCTCAAGACGTGCATAAAACCCAGGGCATTACAAAGCTAAACACTACCACATGTTCACTTCCGGACACAGACCATGCGGCTGAGCTGCGCCACCAGACGACATAAAATAAGCGGGGCTTTGAAAAGAAATAAAAGAAACTGCAGATGACAGGTCTTCAACAAACATATTTACAGTAAAGGCAAAGGGATAGAGGGGAACAGACAATGTGGAGTCTGGTCCTCTACGAGGCAATTTATTCCCTCAAATGTGCAATCTGCCTGCAAACGCGTGCCCTGTCCTCAATCTCAGGGACTCACACTGAGGATTGAGCTGCTGGAGAGCTGCCAGACCGTCTAAAGGAGATGGATTCTGAGGAAGAGTCAGTGGCCTCAGCCATGCCACAGACCCACAGAAATACCAATTCCCAAAGAGTGGGTGTATATAAAAATGCACAAATTGACCAGCGAAAATACCCCTTGAAAGTTCAGCGTCTCTATTTTATAGATGCTGAACTCATAACACCCATCCAACCCCATGAAAGTCGGGGGATAAATAACTACAAAGAAACAGTCAGATAGGGGAAACATGAGAGGATAAACAAAAAACATATAGCAAGGTATTAAGGAGCATAACATGGTGAACAAAGGTGTTGCAGAATGCCCACTGGCGAGATAAAGGCTCGAGTAAGAAAGAAGGTGCTGGGCGCAGTCATAGCTGGGATAATGAGTGAGACTTTCAAAAACAGAGAGCGCGCGCGGGCTCAGGATCTGAACGTACCAAATGACCAGTGAAATCCAGCTGTGACCAATTTCTCCCACTGACGACGGCTAAAGAGAGGTGTCTCTCTTAACCGCACAACCAATTTGCTGTGCGGATACACACCTCTCTCTACCCCGATCCTCCCGATATCTTGGATCTCAGAAGCATGCCCCCCACCCCCCTCGCAAGAAGGCAATGCCTCTCCTTTTGACTCAGAGACTTTAAATCATTTAGTTGGCTTTCAGCTTGGCAGACCTGCATTGATTGTATATACTAAAGCGGAATACAAAAAAAGTCTACCTATTCAGTATGAATGAAAATTCAGCTTTGGAGACAACAAGATAAGTGCCTGGTAATAAGACGTAGAGTTTGTGGGAATGTACATGTTTCTAAGGCTTTTATTTGTCATCATAACGATAAATGCCCCCCCTTTGTGAAGCTTTAACCTTCACTAAGAAAGACTGTTGAGAAGCAAAAGTGCTTCTGCGCTCAAGGTGAAACATTGCAGTGAAGTTGCTGGGGCGTGGGGGCTCTCAATCATGCAATCATCACTAGGCCTGATAATAACAGTGAGTGGGGGGAGTGGCTGATAATGATAAAGATGTCGAAAACTGTGCTTTGTCAAAACACACGTCTATGAGCAAGTTTTTAAGCTAACCGGTGTTCTGGAGTTACCCGTCGTCCCATCTTAAACCATCTGGTTCTGGTTATGGGAGATATCTAAATAAAACAGTGTGTGTGTTTAGGGAGCTGGACTCTGACCTGTGGCCAGTAATGTTTTCAGTATGCAGGGAGAGGCTCAGCCCACGGTTGAAGGTACGCAGCTGGGCCTGGATCGCGGCCCAGTGAGAAAAACGCCTCCTCTTCTAATTGAGACAACACAGATCTCCCTCAGTGACCCCGTTCCCTGTTCCTATTCCAACAGCAGAGGAGGAGGACTCCTGCAAGCCATTAATGTTTTCCATGGAAAGGTTTAGTTTCTGTGAAAAGTGGGGAATGGGAGCAGTAATGTCAGGGACATTATGTTCAACAAAGACTTCCTTAAGTGAATCCTGGCTGTGATGAGAAGAATCTCTTTGATTTGCGAGGAAAGTGTTGTTGAGATTTACTTATTGTATTCACAGACGTTCTATGTATTCATTGAAAGGAAACAATGCCGTTGTTTATGTCATGTCACGAATTAACTTCTACTCCAATTCTATCCAAACAGACTTTTAAACTGAACTTAAAAGAGAAAACACAACAATGCTGAGCAAGTAAAAAAAAAATCCCTGAAATCAATAACTGTGAGCTTTTTCGATGACCTGGGGTTCGGTACAGCCTTTTAACAAGTATATATTTAATCTGCCCACATCTACACATGACTGTTGTTCTCTCTCAGAGGCAGGGAGTGTGGGAAGGCTCTGACTCTGCCTCTTAAATTGGTCATGGAGACATGCTCCTGGGGGCAGCGAATGGATTGCGCCTGACAGCCAATCAGTTCGAGGAAACCATTCTCTGGTGGTGCCGAGGCTGCTCGTTGTGACCCAGTGCGCCTGAGCGCTGGCGGGAAGGCACTGGGCTGATGGTCCAAACGGCTGCCCCTGGTGTCTGTTAAGACCCCGCTGTGCCGTCCAACCTTTAGCATTCAGCAGACAACGCTGAGGCCGGGTTGTGTCACTATGTGGGGATGAAGAACAGAGATTTAAGGCTGAGGCTGTTCCTCGGACAGCTGACAGGATTACTGATGCCCCCACAGTCTCTATTACCTCTCGCAGCACCGCGTTACAGAGGAACCAGAGGAGGGACTTGCTGCAAAAAGGCTGAAACAGAGTAAAATGTTATGGTTTGCACCTGTACTGTTGGGCACTTTTAAAGGACGTATTAGGGAATATGTGTTTGGTCAGTGCCAGGAGTTACATGAAAATACTGATTTCAGTTTCACCTCCGTGCCCTCAGAGAGAAATCGGTCTCAGACATGTCTGGACTTGTTTTTCGCTGGAAGATGAAGCAACAGAAAACAGCAGTCAGCAACTATCAGAAAAGCTTCCAGAAAACTCCTCATCACACGCAGCTTTCAATGTACTTTACACGTTACATATAAGAGGTTAATAAGCCATGTAACAGGTTCGTGTGTGTGTGTGTGTCTTGAAACTGACGCTAGACGCTTTCCACTTCTTACAGACTTTGAGCCAAGACAAGTTAGCAAAGGTCATGGATCAATGTCTCCACTGAAGCCATGAAATTGCTTCGCTCTTCTCATCTAACATCTTGTAAGAAAGCAAACACGACTAATGACAATAAGATAAGTTTGTTTTTTTATTATTTCAAGTGTTTTACTTTCAACGTGTAGTTAAAAAAGGACAGAACACGATCTGGGTGCCATTTAAACTGTCTGCTGGAGAAAAGCTGCTCTGATTGTGTGCAGTGATTGTCCTACTTTAGAGTGTATTCGACAGGGTTGCATTTTGTACATTTGTCAGCTGACAAAACATAATCTGCCCTCTCTCTATCTCTTGTAAAGCTTTACCCTTTCCCTTCCTTTCATGTGTAGCCCAGCTCCTCTCTTTCTCGGAGAGTTCTTCATTATTGCAGGATGAAAAATGGGATGCTAAACAAGCAGGGAGAAGTAGTTCTGATTTGATTTGTATTATGTCTCTGTTATGAGCCATAAAAACCAGCAGATAGAAAGTGGGAATAATAATAATAACACATTTCGGTGATGTTTTCTGTGTCGGTGTTTTTGAACAAAATTAAACACGCAGGTGTGTCTAAGCAAACAGCTAAGAAGAGTGACGCGTGAAAGGCTGTCAAACAAGGAAAAGACGACCATGCTTATGTTTTATTTTTAAGAAATGTGCTCAAGTATTATCTCTTCTTCTTGTGAAGGTTAACCGATAGGTTGATCCAATTTGTCAACTGAGGCGTGAAAGGACTTAAGAAATACTTCACATTTCTGTGCTGGAAAATGTCAAGGTTTGCCGAGTGATGAGGACAAGGAGGAGGGAGAAATGACTTTTTCTCATTCTGGCAGCTCGACTCCACGCTTGTTAGCAGCAATAGGTTTATCCTTGGCAATCAAAACGGGGACAGACATATACAGTGAAGTTGGAAGTCCCCAATCACATAACAGACAGCTGGTGCTGTGTCTGCCACTAAAATGCAAGCATTGCCCTTCTGTACGCGCGCAAACACACACACACACACACACACATAAAATAAAGCTGGGTTCGGTCCCAGGATGTGATTGAGGCTGTAACAGCTTCCATGGTGTCACCTCCTGATGACTATTCTTCACACAGCTGCAGAGAAGCATGTTCTGGTGACACGATGGTGTCAAGGCAGACATGCCCTGATTAAAGATGCAACACGCGGCACCTGGGGATAGAGTTAAAAGCGAGGCAGGGAGAATATGAGCGTTAAGAGAGGCACTCAGTCGTGAACTGCATTTAAATCCCAGAACCACAGCAGTTGTTGAGCTGCTCACCTGCCTCCATGTTTACAAGGAGTATCTCTCTCTCTCTCTCTCTTCTCTCTCTCTCTCTTTATATATATGCATAATGGCTGTTTCCAACCATTCTGATGATACCCAGCAGCCTCCTCATTGTGACCATAATGCCACGATGCCCTCCAGCTACAATCAGCCACTATTAGCACGTCAAAGTCGTGTGTCACGGCGAGCACCTTCACAGAAAAAAGTCCATCTAAATATGCTACCACTGTATAAAGAGTAATAGAAGCCTAAAAGCTATTATACTGAGCCAATGTTCAAAACTGTGTTTACCTTTAATAGACAAAGAATATTGTCGCACGGAGCGCGCGGTACAGATTCACAGCATCCTCTTTGTACACAAATTAATGTTGATTTGTTAGAGATGAAGTGCTGATGTGCTCTGTAGTGTCCGAGTGGTCGGGGACAGTAAAGATAAAGATATTTGTGGGGAACTGAAGAGAAGGAGAGAGGAAAGAGAGAGGCTTTAAGAGGCTTAAAGAAACAAGGAAAATATGAGCATATTGCATTAAAAAGTACTGCTCCTGTTACCCAGAATGCCTGCTTCTGAGCATGCTCTCTCACAAACATAGTGACCTTCTAATACATAGTAACCGCTTCCTGTGAAATGACTACTTCCAGTGAAATCACTGTTCTCCGCTGGCCTCTAATGGAGATGTAATAAGATGTGTGAAAAACATAATTGTCGGGAGAGACAGGAGAACAACTTTAAAATTACTCTAAGAAACAGGAAGGTGGCTTGATGAGTGATTGTTAGGGGGGGGAGAAAAAATATATGCACATAGAATTATAAAAATTGACACCTCTCACGTGCAATTCAAATGCCCCCCATTATACGTTAGCGACAGGAAAAGCAGCAAAGGCGTAATTATTTGAAATCTGGCTGACTGGAGTGCAGCCTGTGACTGTGTGTACCGCGCAGAGTCCAAATCTTGATTACAATTATCCTTTGTTTAGTCAGCGAGAATAAAAACAGGTTAGTCAGGCTTAATGAGCACTAATGATAGACTTGCTCGGTGCAGTGGAAGAAGGTAGGAGGTCAGAGCACTGTATGTAAAGCAGGCTTTTGTCTCTGACACGGCACGCCCCGTGACTCCAGTCGCAGTAGGGTAATTGGATTCCTGAGTCGTGCTACACTGGAATTAGGGGTATCCATGGTGTTTGGGGGCACAAACCATTTAAGTGCAAGCACCTCTTAGTGGGCTGATTATGGCGTGTTTATGAGTCCTGCTGCTGCCCTGCTTTCGGGATGACTTGGATGGTATTAACCTGTTGGCAGAAAAAGAGATGCTGAGGCACTGAGTCAGTCACTTAGTGGAGTTTCTGTTGTAAAGTGGAGCCTGTGAGCGAGTGGAAGGGTCCAATAAAAGACCATAGTGCTGACCCAGACTTTTAGTTGTTACCGTGAACCTACTTCACCCTTTCGCCAGAAATAACAGCATTACAGCAGGACACCTCAAATACACTATTACAACTTTTTAGGACCTTTGTGCAAACTATTAATACGCATGGTAATGTCCATGCATCCATTTATTAACTATACCGCAGCCTGGACTGATCGGCAGTCAATCACAAGGCAGACAACTTTTAAAGGCACGGCAAGTTTATTTATAGAGCACCATTCATCAATACACGTTAAGTATTATTATCAATGAAACTTATTAGTCGTGTATCAGAACACTTTGTCGGGTTCCAAACCCTGAAAAGGGATCCCCAGAACTACCTTTTCTCCTGTAAGGGTTTCAAACCCTTGGAGTTATTACAATCACACAATATTTGAAAGCAAAACATAGTTTGTTGTTTATTTAAATCTACCTTTATGTTTCTAAATCAACTCTTTTGCTCATGTCTGTGAAGGTTCTCAGTCATCCAGGTCCAGGTAATTTGAAGCTTAATCCAAAAGGCAGCTGGACTTGGTTGAAGTTCTTGAAGACACCTCTCATCCGAAAGGCTTCTTCAGTTCTAAACTGACCGCTAAATACTAATGACCTCCAGAGGCTTATATTTCTAGCTCTGTCCACCAGTCAGTTAGAACTGAAGAAGCCTTTCGGATGAGAGGTGAAACATCTTCAAGAACTTCAACCAAGTCCGGCTGCCTTTTGGATTCAGCTTAGAACTCTTAGTTTTAAGAATTCCCAGAATTCTCTTGGGTCCCAAACCCTGGAGTCCCAGACTCTTAGTAAAGTTGTTGAATTCCTCTTGCTCACATTTACACCAACGGGCAATTTTAGAGTCACCAATGAACCCAACCAGCATGTCCTTGGACTGCAGGAGGAAACAGGAACACACGCATGCACGAGAAGAACACGCAAATTCCACACAGAAAGGCCCCCTAAGTCCAAACTGGGTTTCGAACCAGCGTCAGCGCTAATTACTGCACTGCACCACCGTGCAGCCCCCAAGGTAATGCAAATTAGATAAGAATGTAGGGGGTACGATTAAATATAATAGCTTTATATTATATTTCACAGCTACTGTTTCACCGCAGTAGGAATAAGAAGGTGCTGTAACATGATGACACCCACTCTACTTTATAGCACGGATGTGATCAATGGGGAGGTTAAAATCAAACAGAAGGTAGCCGTGGGAAAGCACAGAGAGTCATGTATGCCTCCTTTCTGATCTTTCATGAAAGAACATGTCCATCAAATCTACACCGACTCGACAAACTCAAGTTCTCGTAATAATCTCCTTGATTGCGCAGTGCTCTGTCCGAAATGGCAATCATATTGAAAAATACAGTACAATAATGAGATGCGACTCGAGCCCAGTGAAGTCCAGAAAGTCAGTCCAGCATCCACTAAGGCCTCATAATAATCGTGTAAAGGAACGCGTGTGGTGAAACATACACTTTAGAGAAGTTGCTGTGATGTGCTGATCAAAAGGAAGTACACAGACTTCTGCTGCTCTAAGCCTATCACTACAGTAGGTAGCGCTACATGAAGGGAAACTGCATGAGGGCAGATGCATGTCCAATGGCGTAAGATGATCTCTGGGATGTGTGTTCTCTCTCTAGTTTATTTGGCCCCCGATCGGCCTACTTTGCTGTGATCTCTTACAAACACGCACACACACAGTGGCCTTGATCTTGACTTGAGACTATAGACTTTCTGAATCCGTGGTACAATTCCATCTCTGGTGGATTGAAGCAACGGCTACAAAGAGAAAAATGCACATAAAGAGATGTGAGATATACTGTAGGCCACATTGGCGTACGCACATAGGTAAAAGAGTCGTAAGTAGTCACGTGGGAAGTGCACAAAAAGGAAAAAAAGATGTGAATCCTCAAAGCGTTCCAGCCCCAACTGCCATTTCACCCTTAATAGCCATGAACAACAATAAACGCAGGTTGTGCTAGCACCAGATGTTCATCTCCGCCAAAGTGTCACTTGTCAGGTGGATTTTATGGCTGTTCCGATTTGTCTCTGACATATAAAGCGTAAGTGCACACATGTTGAAGGAAAATTGCTAAATCCTGCCAAGACATATCGTAGAAGAGAGAAAAAACTAATTCATGATGGCATTTCTCCAGGTGCCACGGAAACGCAGGCAGGTTGAAATGTAAGGATGTATGGGCAAAGGCACGCTTATAGATGATGCGCGCTAATACGCACAATCTGTTTATTCCATGGTGCATATTTTTAAAGCCTTATATGCTGCACATGGCGGAGCAGATGCTGCATTCATAAGCTGCAACAACAAAAAAAAAAAAGATTTGTTGGTAGCACGAGAGGGCAAAATATCAAACTTTCCCACAAAAGCAAAAAGGAAAAGCTGCCACGCAATTTTATATTCTGCTCTGTACAGTACTCCAAGTACTTTACCTGCATTTCATATGCTTTTAAGATACCACTCCTGTGAAACCACAATAGCTGAAATACTGGCATTACAGCCCCAAAAGGCAGAGTTTGTGGTGCTTTGACATGTAAGTACATCACTTAAGCAATTTAGAGCTCTGAATGGTTATTGCAGCCATTCTCTTAAGCACCAGTCTCTGAACTGATGGGCTCCACCTCAGAAATGTGTCGACGTGAATCAACATGCTCTGTAGCAAAATATACACTTCCACAGCGCCGGGTCGCGTGAATGGGTTACATTCATTGAATTTTCATTTCACTGCTCTCTGCCATGATGCGTTCGCATGAAAGCCAACGTCGGGGGAAAAAAAACACGAATTTAGAGACATTTCTGAAGTCGCACGGACAAAAGGATAAACGCTTTTAGAAGTTGGAAAAGGCCGCTGATCCAGGCTCATGTGAAAAGAAAGTGTACCACGATTATGATTTTGTTCCTTACTTCCTTTTTCTCCTTCCAACCATGAATTCACCTGAGTTACACTGATCCGTGCAGCGGTGCTGGGACTAGAGAGGAGGGGAGGTTCACAGATCCTACAGCACAGGATAAGCCTTCCATTGGAGGAAGTGGAGGAGGCGCAGGAAGGCAGCGGGGAGCATCTTGAAAGGGATATACAGTGGTTTCCTGCTGGCCATTCGTAACTAGCATAACGCAGAATTGTCTGTGTGTGTGTGTGCACATAACTCTATGCATGCATTAAATTAGATATATGTGCAGGCATTTTCCTTGTTATTATAGACAGCGTCTTCTTTTTCAACCCCGGGTGCTGTTATCTGTGACAGCAGTTGTGTCTGCTGGGGTTGGATCACCTGCAAGATGCACAAAGAGACACTGAGGGACCAGCGCTCCACTGTGTCAGTCAAAGGCGACAGCAACAAAAACAGGGACAAAAATAACCCTGACAATCACCAGGGAGAATCTGTTCAAATTAAATTAAGGATGAATTTAAAAATATGACAAGGACCGCCTAATCATCTGTTTTTACCTCAGTCACAGACAACTTATCATCAGATTGCAAGCATTTACAAGAGTTCAGAGTCTATGAGGGCAGGCAGCTTTCAAAACATCATCCTTGTCTTTGACTTCTCAATACCTTTAAAGGCATTCCTTTTATTTCCAGAAGAGAACGATAAGAGGATAACAGGTTAGAAGTACTGCAAAATGTGTGAACGTGAATCACGCATATGGCAAGCTAGCGGGAAAAACTATGGCAACTGTGGCTTTCGGCGTCAACTCTGACACATGTACGATAGATTGCATCCGATATTGCAAATAACTTCACTTAGTCGTGTCTGAAAAAGAAAGTGACGTACCGAAAAAACAAAAAATACGCGTGGGCCTGCTTTTTAACAGATGCTGGTAAAAGTGCTCAATCTGAGAAATGAACGAGTCCATCCTCCTTCGCGTGATCTTCAAACAAGAGCAGTTAACGAGACGCACACACTTCAGAAAAATGAATCCGCAAAAACCTCCAAGTTGCCGACGTACTTCAGGACCCAGATAATCGCATGGCAGCCTATTTCAGACAACCAGGTGGCAGCGTGTGTTTTTGAGGCTTATGACTTCCCATACCACCCACAATCAGCAGCGTCCTCCAGGACTTCAAACACTCCCTCTGTTCTCCAAACCCTCCGGTCTCCGCTCTCTCGGGGAAGCGAGCACCTGGCCCGGAGTTTCGTATTCCTCTCAGGTGTGCCTCAGCAGCGTTGCACGGGCCTGATATGCACGCATATTAAGTACTGTATTGGCATTCTATTTTTCCAATAGTTGCTATTTTACTTTCAAAGTAGGCCACCAGTGAAGGACAGTGCACCTTTTCTGCATACCAATTTCATCAGATAGAGGATGAGTGGTCTCCATATCCCCTCAGGTTTTAGGTGTGTGCCTGTGTATGCATGTGTGAAGGTGTAACAAAAAGAAAGCCTGGTTAGTTTTCATGTCTTTGTTAAACCATAAAACATGCGACCGTTATTTTAATTCGCTTCTTAACTATGCAAAACAAAGTCTGCACTTTTTACTCAAGTCCTTAAAAAATCCCCAACATGGTGGTACCTCTCCTTTCCCTCCACACTGTCCTCCATCCTCATCTTCTCTGTCCACCCTCTGCCTCGGTCGCAGGTAGCTGTCTTCTTATCAGAGCTGGAAGCTCACAGAGTATTCCCGGAGGCCGTTCATGGGTTTCTGCCTTACGGGACTCCACAGACTCAAAAAGCAGCAGAGGAAGCCCACACCGACTTCATTTCCCGGGAGAACAAAGCACATAGTGGAAGGTAGTGGATACATTACACAAACCTGCATCCCTGTCACTTACAAAGTCAGAGAGCCTGGAGTCAGGGAAGAGCATGACGCAGGTAGCAGGGGCCCAGCTCCCCACAGCATCAGTATTTACCTTTTGTGAGGTCTTTGTTCTTTGTTGCTGTTTAATGACGCTCACTGAATATAAGTTAATTCAATTCATTCCGTTTTTTTACTTTTGTTTTCATAACAACAATATACAATTTTAGATGCTGTTGTTTTAAATAGAAGGTGGGAGTAAAGATAATTAAAAATGCATCATAAGACTAACTGCTGTTTAGCTTATTAAGGTGACTTCCAGAATAGAGCCTCAGTTTAGTTTAACGCCACAGTTTAATTGTATAAAACTGGTGCTGGATGAATACTTACTAAAGATATTATTAGCAGCCAGTCAAAAAAAGCAATGACACATAAAATGGTTACAATCCAAACCTCCTACAGAGACTGACTGGAAGTGGAGAGAATGACTTTCTCACTAAATCTGAGGGCTTTAAGCTGACTTGACTGGACTTGGTTGAAGTTCTTGAAGACAAAACTAGAAATATAAGCATCTGTAGGTCATCAGTGTGCGAAAAGATGTGTAAATCTGAGGCAAGAAAAAAATGTTGGCATACTTGTAGCCTTGAGAGTGGATTTCTGAGCCACTACTGTAGTAAGTATTGTATTTCCATCAGTATAACATTAGGATATGTAGTAGAGCTGAACTTTTTTTTTTAAATAAGCTAATTGCAATTATTTTGACTTATATTTCAACTTCGATATGATTTGCGATATTAAAGGGAATGATACTTTTTACATCATTATTCTCATTTTCATTGAAATACATATTAAAATGATTCTAGTGTGATTTTTGCGGTAAAGATATTTGCAGCACAATATTTAAATTAAAATGGTATTTTGACACACATTTCACCTTTAACAAATATTGCACCTGCACTCTTGCAATTTGAAAAATTACAGTAGGCCATATTGCAATTTTGATAACATTTACATGAATTGTTCAGCCCTAATATATAGAAGTTTTTGTTCTTTGCGTTGTGTCTGTTGACAAAAATAAAGTAAAACAAAAAAATTATATATATATATATCACTATAACTGTCCAGAAAAACAACATACACAACTGGAATTTTCTTAATTTGACAAACTATATTTAAAACAAGACTAGGTGAAAACCTAGTATGTGGCTGACTGCATCAGGTCAATGTGTGATTTGGGGACAACACGGGAAGCGTGGCGTGAGCGTGACGGCTGCAGGACGTGTTCATTTTTATTTGAAATGCATGAAAACAGATGAGAGTCTTCACACTGCTGGCGTGACACGAGTGTATCTCGCACAACTCACGCGCCGAAATCGTAGAGAATAGGAGGCTCGCCTATGTTTACCACGAGCCACGCGGTTCTCGGCCAAAATACACGGTGAAGATGAATTGTGATGAGTCCTGTTGATGTCTGACAGCAGTATTAACATCTCTTCCTGTAGTAAAAGTCACAGGCAGGGAGAGTAAAGTAGGTCAACACTTCCAGTATGCTTTTTCAAAGTAAAAGCCTGATCTGGAATTCTGACTTCCCTCGTTTGTACACAATGCTTTTATTTTGAAGGGCCGTTTTTATTACTTTATCTTGCTCTGGAAGTACTGTCACTCACTAACTCACTCACTCACTCAGTCAGTCACATACAGACCCATGTTTAGGGCTTACCCCGGCAATCAGCCAAAACATGAAAAGAAAAATATTACTTACACACACATCCGTACACATACAGGCCTCATTATGATTCATGCAGATTAATCTTTCTCTCTCTCTCGAGAATCTTTGCGACCACAAAGTCACCAAAAAATGCCGTTCCGGCAGCGTGCATTCAGTAGCTCAAAGGGCGGGACTATCATGACATGACAATCAAACCGCTCTGCACTTTAAAGGCCTGGGCAGGAATTCAACAGGGCTGTGTGCTGGCTGTGCTGCTCAGATGCTGGATGAAATAATTGTCAGCAGTCAGCTCCAGTGTTTACCATCTGTCTGTAGCTGTATGGCAGACTGAAACAGACATAAAAGGAGGGAGTGGGTATTTGTTCAGTAGCCATCAAAGCAAAAATTAAGGCAGGGAGCTCGCTGTTCCGTGTAGGGAGCGGTGATAAAAAAGTAGGCTATGTAAGATTGCATTTTTAGTATACTTATTTAAAGTAAGGCAGATAATGCAAAAACAGCTTTTTAATGAGAGCTGTAATTCCTCTACAAAGACAAAGGCATTGCCCGCAGAAGAACTTTCGACATCCATTAAGAGCAGTTTGGTGCCAGGCAAGCTCCACAGGAGGGAGAGGTTAAGTGAGCTCACAGGCATGAACAATCACTCGCATGGCTCCTGGCAGTACGAGAAGCACGCCGAAATGGCTCATGCCTCTGTTGTAAACAATAGGGGGTCCTTACCTGAGACAATGTTCGGAAATTACTTAACATCTTCCGCTTGGGTGTGAAAACTGATTCGCTGCACTTAAACCTGAAACGGTCGGAACATTAAAGAGAACATTTCAGTCATGTATGTTACGGATGCGGCGGGGTTATTGTCTGCAGCCGGGACGCAATACCATCAACCCCTGTCTATCACCCAAACACGGCCGCTCCCTCGGTCCTCACGTCTACTGTCCATCACTTAAAACATCTGGATTCATTTTAGAAGGTCAGCGCCGGTGAAGCAGAAACCGTCAGTGGAAGTTGTCTTGATGTGTGTCATGAAATAGAGCAAGGAAATGCCACCGTCAGATGGACCAGGAAATAACATTTCTGTCGATAATATGAATTCTGAGAAACCGGGTAAGATAAAGGCCTGGACGAGAGCTATAGACACTCTCTCTCTATATATAGGACATAAAAAACTCACAGTGGTCCATTAGGCGGATCATTTTTGGCTGAGTAGAATATGTTGCATCCTTTAAATGTAAAGAAAATGACGACTATTAAACTGAAAATCCAGCTGAACTTCCTGTTCAAATTAAACTACCTTATACGACTTAATCCACCCACGCAAACGGGTGCAAACATGTGACAAGAAGCCGTGTTTTATTTTATTTTTTTAACAAAGAGGCCCTGCAGGTGATGGAGGCTGCGCTTCAAAGCCCCTTACAAAAATAAACACATTTTTATTATGAGTATCTTTATTAGGTGTGTGCTTTTGGGTCCTTGCTCATTTCTTCGGGGGCAAACAAAAGTAAGCTGAGCACTAGTTCCACAGTCCCTCCCACCCGTCTCACCGTGCCAATACTTCCCTCTTAACACCCTCTGCCTCCCTCTCTACCAGCCCTCCTCCTGGATTAAAAGCTCTTAATTTTCACTAATTACACAAACTCATTTCTTTTTCTTCATGTCTCGGCATTTCTCCCTGTTTTCCCTCCATGGGGCTCGTAAACACGTTTTGAAACTGGGTTTAATAAAGCTGCCTTGTGAGGGTTTAGGGCCTTTAATGGACACGGGGCTTGTTTGATAAGTCTCCACTTCATCACACACTTTATTAATTAAAGTTTATATTACATTAGAAACAAAGTTAAAGCTATTTGCTCCCCATTAATGGTTTCATGTAGCTGCATATCTATGGCCAATTAATTGGAGCCTTGCGTCCCCATTTGCATTTTTCCCTTGTTTGACAAAAGCGTGTTGGGGTTAGCCGCAGGCAATATGTTGCAAGCAGCGGCAATACTGCATTGTAATCCAAATTTATTAAAAGGTTGACTGCATTAGCGATTAAATGGTGGCGGGTTCAATGCCTGAAATATCTTCAGCTTCAATTGTAAATGAAACAAAAGTCAAAATTCATCCCTCTTTGTTTTGTGCACTAAGGAAGAGAGATATAATAACACACTGTTGATCCACACAGCAGAAACATCTACGGTAAGAGAGGCAGTCAGGGAGGGTATCACTCACGGCCAAACAGTATGATATTATTGTGATACCTCTGTCACAATATTACACTATTATCATTTTAGACAGTATGTGGTACGCACTGTTTCGCAATAAAATGTCCACCAATTACTTTCCTTTTCACATCTCTCTTATGCAGTGTAAGGTTTCAGTCTTTGTTGTCATTGTGCAAAACAACCAGTGAAGCATCTCCCTGAGCTGCGTAGTGTCGGATAAGATCAAATATAATACAAGTAAAACATAGAATTAACAATAATATAAAAAAGCCAACTTGGTCATACAAAGTGTAAAGTACAGTGTTTTGTAATATAACAGATCTGTAGCTGATCTTATTGTCCTGTGAGAAAAAGGCATATGTAGGGCAAAAGGATGATCTCTCTCGATTCATTCTAATCAGTTCAGTCATTTTTACTGCATCAAAACGGGATTGTTAAGCCGTCAGACGGACCAACACTGTCGTAAAAACCTGCCATTAATGTCGCACACACCAGACAAAATGAACTTGTGTTACAGTGTAGTCTTACTCAGCTGTATGCAAGCATTTTTACACACTACAGGCATGATTATATTATTATTATTATTATTACTACTTTATAATACATTATAGTTATATTACAGGCCTTTTGATTAATTCAGCGTGCACAAAAAAAGTCATGCAGCCCCTTTAACAATTGAAAGTAAATAACTGTTGTGTTTTTTACAGACTAATTTGTATTTACAATATTTGCATAGTAATTTCAAAATAAAGATTGATAATTAAAAATACAATGATGGCACACAAAATAAGTTTTTTATAAAAACAAAACAACTTTATGCTGTATTGATTATTTGACCCACCCTAAAGAGGAAGGTCAAGCAGGATGTAGTTCTGCAAACTGAGGCTATTTAATTTAAGTACACCTGTTGTACATATTTTGTATTATATTGCTTTTTTATATAGAATTCTAATTTTATCTAAATTTCATTTAAGGTCCCTGACAGCAGGATACTACTGTTTAATACCTTGTATTTGTTTTTATTCTACTTCTGTCTTAATTGTTCTGCCTCTAAACATCAAGTGAAATTGTATGTGTAAAGCTACTTGGCAGTAAACTTGATTCTGATTGAATTTCTATTTTGACTTTGTAAAAAATGTTTGAGATAAGTAACTTGTTTACTAATTTGAATACAAGTTAAAAATAACCACACAAAATAAGACGTGATGCTGTTTACATTCTAATCTAATAATATAGGTATAAAAGAAAACGAGGTGCTTTAACTTTAAACAGCAGGTATATTTTTTTTCTTATCTGAAGTGAATGAAGATTTTGTGTAGGAGAATCTTAAAGGCTTTATCGCCGTAAGTACGAGGAGCAAAAGGCAAACTGACACCCTGTGAAAGTTTTCTGAAGCCCTGCATGACTGGACACGGCCCACCCTCTTCGTGTGTGTGCGTCTGGGAAGGGGATGATGTAGGAGGCAATGCACAGGAGACAGCAGGAGAGCAGAAGTGGTGTGGCCTGTCAGACATAATGAGTAAGCAACAATACACACAGTAATTGTGGCCAACTCCAGGGACCCCCCTCTGTGTGTGGTTGTGGCGATATGGGCGTTTGTGTGTGCAGGAGCGCACAAACACAGACATACACACCCGGAGCTCAGACTCATGCAGAAAGCAATAAGTTAAAAGAAGAGAGGGCACACATGGGGGCAGCCACACAGAGTGAGACTGAAGGGAACAAAGAGGGCTATAAACACTTTGTGTTGCATGCTGATTGCGTGAAATATTTTAAGGCACTCGGCAACGCGAGGTTACAACAACAACAGTCGGAGCAACATTCGGGAAAAACATTTAAAAAATGCTGAAAAAGCCAAACGCAAAAGTGGAAGTACCTGCTTCTATAAAATACAGGGGTGTACAAAAGTTGACGACCTAAATGTGGGTCAAATTGTGTGTTTCTTTCTTTTGTGTGTGCGTGCTGTAACACTCAAACTACTGCCGAAAAAGATTCAGAAATGTCAAGGAATTAACCTCATGTTTAGCCCCACTAGCAACCCAGCTAGCAGGGAACGTTCCCAACACATTGGCTAACATTAGCTACAAGTTCTAATTACGTTTTAATGAATCAAATATTCAAAGAACGTTTTATGGATGTTTATCATTTCAAATAATGTTCTTGTAACGTTGAAACTTAGACGAAACATTTTAACTGCAAAATTCTGAAGATATGTTCAGGATGTTATTGAGGCCTGGGATGTCAGAACGCCTTTTATAAAACGTTTGCTCAATGTTACATAAAAACAAAGGTAGAACATGCTAACTGCAACATTCTGAGGATCTTTTCAGGATGTTAGTACGGCCTGAACTATCAGAAAGTGATTTATAAAATACGATTTGTTAACAAAAGAACATTCTCACTGCAACTTTCTGAAAATGTTTTCAGAGAATGTTCTCCTACTCTTAAACAGAACATTCTGGGAACCAAATAAAAACTTCACACTCAGAACATCGCACGTAACATTCTCAGAATGTTCCTAGAACAAAACATTTCCGGCTGGGAAGAACCTCGGACTTAAACAGAACATAAATGCGTAATTGGGTTTGGGCTTGAATTGTCATCCAATTTCCTGGAAATGACATTAAAGTTTAAAAAGTAAAGAGGAAGTCTGAGGAAAAGAAAGCATTTTAAAGACAGTGTTTCTTATTAACCTTTCAATAATGTTTTTCAAAGTACACTTGTGACTGCCTCGTTTACTGTGATCAAATTTGTTTTGGCCTTTTATGCCCTTTATTGAGTGAGAGATAGGACAGTGGGTACGAGGGTGGGAGGTGAGCCCGGGCCTGCCGCATCGAGGACTGTAGCCTCTGTATATGGGGCGTGCGATTTAACTGCTGAGCTAAACCGGCACCCCGACAACTTTTACAATCAGAATTGCTTTTAGAGCTCGGGCTGACGTGAACAATAAACACAGATTAATCCCCTCTTTTATTTTAATATTTAATAATGTATAATTTCTCAAAGCAAGAGCTGTTTTTGAATTTGAGTTTGTAGTCATGATATTGCCATTGTTTGATTTCACACTGGTTCAATAGACATGCATATCACTACACTTAAACAATAAGCAAGGTTTGTGTTAAAGACTTACTTTAATCCTCTCTCACTGGGTTTTGAGCCATTCAGACCAATATGAGGAAAACAAATAACATTTTTCAATTAAAAAATATCAATTTAAACTAAAATAAAATAAATCTTTGAGGTGGCTAATAAAGATGTTAAAACAAAAAAAAAAGTTTCACACGACATAAAAGGCCTTCAACTTAATCGTGCTTTTAATTAACAACTTTTGTTAACAAAGGAACGATAATTAATCATTATGCTCCAATACACTGAAGATAAAAAGAAGCGCGTGAATGTGACAAGACAAAAGGTATGTGTGTGAATTTAAAAGTAGAATAATACCTTCTTTCAAAAGTAATTTGCTTGCTAGTTATGTAGTTTATGTCAAAATTAAATTAGACAATCGTGGGGGGGAAAATGGGGAAAAGAAGCGGGAGAAGTGGAGCAGTGGAAAACAAGGGGCGACAATAATTTATGCAACAGGGGAGGATAAATATTGATGAGAAACGGGGGAATTAACAGGATTTAAAGTTGATCGAGGGTGAACACAGAGCTCTTTGGGTAAGAGGACAATGAGATTAAGACCTCCATCAACATAAATACATAGTGCCATCTACTGCCCCCAGACTCTGACACTGCTGTCTTTCACCAACTCTAAATGCATATGCAGATGAGGGTGGTGGGGTTGGTCAGCAGCGGTCAGCTCCTCGTGGACACCGTGGCCTGTGCCTGACCGAATCCTCAGTATGAAGACTGCTACTCCAGATTAAAGAAGAGCAGCACCCGCCTTCGGGGAGGGGAGGTCGCACCGCTGTTTACCCCGTGTCAGGATACCAAAGCAGGGCCGAGGCAATGCTAAAATGTTCCTCTATTGTGTGTCTGTCTTCCTTTGTGTGTTTGACAAATGAAGTGTATAGCAATACAGGGTGGGAAACCAAGAGGGAGGGGGACTCTCCCACAATGGCAGCAGGTGCACCGAGACAGCTAATATTTGCACAGCAGCCTCTGTGGCAAACAAGCAACTCCCTCCCCCCCTGAAGAAAAGGGGGCAACTGTCTCCTCATAAATAGCTCCGTTACAAACACATAAATCCAGGGCTGACTCCACCAACCTATCCGCATCTCATCCCTCCTCTTCTCCCCAGCAAATCCCTTCCCCGCAGGACAATTGCCAAGATGCATCTTGGCAACATGTGACATTGTAGAGGTCAAGCTGGAACCTCTTGTGTGAATGCATGTGTGTGTGTGTGTGTGTGTGTATGCGATCCACCACCTGCAGCGTGCCAGACGCATGGATGCCCACACTTCAGTCTCAGCCACACTTTAGCTGCGATGAATGAAGAAACGTAGTCTTTGTTGTGTCTGAGGCCTAAATCGATTGTCTAAACATAAGATAGACAACTTAATGCACAGGTTATAGTCAGGTCACAAATGCCTTAATGGAATCAAAATTTGACATGTAAAGTTTAATATTCAAAACCATTTCCTGTTTGAAAGTAGCACACGCCCATCGGTAGAAACTTTTAAAACAAAATAATTCCAGTTATTTCAGCTGCTTGTATCAAAGAGTCTGAGATGAAATATACATATAGAGAATGACAGATACACAAAAGAATCTAAGCCCTCGTATATATGCATATGCCTTGTTCCAAACAAGCTGATCTATTTATGTCAAGCGCCCCCCAAAAGGTGGGGGTCAATCTAAAGGGGGCTGAGGAGTAACTGAGTGATTGTGTGTAGGCAAAGCCCTTTATCTCGTGTTTTCTTCATTTCAAACCTCTCTTTTTGGTGGTTAGGCATAAGAAATGAAACCCTAATCCATTTAGATGGAAAATCCATGGCAGCCGCCCTGGCAGTGTGGGGGTATTAATAAGATGACAATGCAGATTCATCAACAGGACCAGACTGTTGTTCCATCACTGCTGGGCCAGAGGTAATAGATAAAACCCACACCTGCAAAATGCTGGAACTTCTCTAGACTTTTGTTTAAAGCCACCTATCTCACTAACAACAGCAGAAAAATAAGTGCATTCTCCAAAGGTTGAACAAAACATCATTAACAAATGTTAAATATAAGATTTAGTTGCATTAATGCTGCACATGATGATCGAAAAGATCAATCAAATACATTCCATCTTAATGTTGGCGCATCACACTAGAAGTCCAAGAGTTTTCACAGTAAGCAGAAATCAATAGTCGTACTTTCTCTGTTATTGGGTCGACTGGGCGGTTGTACACATCACGCCTCGCTAATGGTTATCAATGTAGCGAGTTCGTGCAGACGGCTACAGAATCCAACAGGCAGCCAACTGTCTTTGAATCGTTCAAACATATCGAGGGTTTTGGAAGAGGCTACTACGTATAATTTAAGAGGTACTTAAAAGAATCAATTAATTGGTTCGGTAGTTGGTGGGGGGTTAAGATGGAATTAAACCCAATTTAGGAGGGTGAGAGTAGAGATAAAACATCATACTTCTGAACCTCAAGCGACTGACTTTTTTGTGGATCTTATAGGAACAGACGAAGGATTGGCAAAGTAGATAGAGCACTGGTAGAATGGAATCCTGTATAGGGTCTCAAACTCCTCCCATAGGTGTATGAATGAAGGAATAAACGTGCATTTTAGCACCCTTTATATGTCAATCTCCTTGTATGATCAACTGGGAGCCTTTGTAAAAGCTCGGCCGATAATGCACTGATTCTCTTGGGTCTATACGTGGGTTAATGAACCTTTGCTTGGTGCCCGGGGTAAGAGGTAAATCCAGCCATTAGCCGAGATCATAACCACTTTAGCGCTGAATGTGATGGAAATGGAAGATGATGATATCACCCCATGTGACATAAAAGCCGTCCGTTTTAACACCTCCAGATGGCCTGTGAGAGTTGTTGACATATCTGCAGTCAGGAACTCAATTGGGGGTGACCTTTCCTCATGGCTGGACACGGGATTGATGTGGATCCTAGTAGGACTAATCGCAGAATGAGGATCAGTGGCACTGGAGGTCCCTCTGGCTCGGGATAAGAAAAAGAGATACTAGAAATTGGCAGCTTCAGACTTGAGAAACCTTTAAGCCACAGCTGAACACCACATGGTAAATGTGAGAAGCAGAATACAGTTGCACACTGGCTACAAGGGTGAACATTTAAATCAATAACACATGGACATCTCTTAAGACTTGGCTAGGCCCAAGGAAAATCCATGTGAAGCATTCAGGGATTGGGCAGGTGAGGGGTACCAGCTTGGTCAATAAACTGGGCCCCTGCCCCAAGGCAGCAAGCTGACTCCTGCTGTGAGACAAGACCGTAGGCCAGTGTTTAACTTTCATCCTGTCAGCCAATGGCACTCCCACTGCTCCCACACCACTTGCCACTCAGCGCGACATTCACCTCTTCCTTACCACACACCCCCGCCCCTTTGATGAAAAGGCAATCAATGAGCTGGACCGGCCTGCATGGTAGCCTGAGGCTGAGACTAAAAATTCTGCAGTCAAGAGTTTTCTATGTGAGATGGCACTGTGGGTAAGAAATTGCAGACTTGGTATAAAAAAAAAAGGTACTTCTGCAACCGCTGGTTCTGCTGTAATGGCTGAGAACTTGCTGGAATTAACAGAAAATATTCACCAAAGGAAAAAAAATATACAAATGTGCAAATTTACCATCTCAAAAAATTACACTTAAACTTTAACAACCTCTTACTTGCTGTTTTGCAAATGAAAGCAATCTAATGTTTGCTATAATTGGAATAAAAGTTTCCATCTGCTAATTAAAAGCACTTACATGCCCATGTCTTTACCAATGTAACAGTAATCAAAGATAATTAAAAAACTTTCCACTTTCATATTTGCCTTGCTTAGTTGTCTTAGTTGATCTATTTTTAGTTATGTTATGTATTTCAGCAGGACATTCCAAATATGCTTTTAAGTTTGTACCACAGTAAAACGTAACGTTCTAATTGGACATATGACCAAATACTACATAAGCAATGCAATTGACCTTATCACAGTGCCATACAGCAGGTACAAAAAGGCCATATAAAAAGTGATGTCTTTTAAAGTGATTTTCATGTAAATAAATGTCTGAAGTAAAAAAGTCTCTATCTATCGCCGAATGAGGTAACACAATGGTGATTGAGCCTATGGCCCACTGATGAAAGCCTTTGCATTTGCAGTATTACAGACTGGCTGTCTGTGGCAACTTTCACGTAAAAAATCACAAGCGGCGCCCAGTTAGTGACGCGTTTTCCATCACCCAGCAGTGGTTGGTCTGCCAGAGAGGGTAGGCGGAGCTAAGCAGCTGCTTTTCCGGTCTCTGTGTGGCAAGTAAACAGTAATCTACTATGGCTGAACAAACAAAGAAAAGATCGATGACTACAGATACAACTTCAACAATAAGTGAAAATTTAAAGAAAATGAAACAAATTTGAAGGCAAACAGTCTGAAAAGGAAAGCGACCGTCAGCGAGGAAAATAAAGAGTTACAACCTGGAGCCAACCGTGGACGTCACACATGCGACACTGTCTGGATATCTGCTCCCGCATTACCCTATATCGCCATAGGTGCCTCCAATAAGAACGAAACTGAGATCTTCGAGATTACCACTTTAAAGGCTGTTACACACTGAAGACAAGTCACTATATTCATGCTTAACTTAGACTAGAACCAGCCTCAGATGGTGAGCAACAAACTCTAGCTGACAAAGCTTGAGGCTCTCGGATGAACTTTGGAAACATGAACTTCTTTTTCATTCCGGTTGCCTTCCAAGTGTTTCTTCCTTTTGTGTGTCTGGCAAGCAGCAACAAAAAGAAACAAGTCAAGTTAGGGATACGATTTTGAACAAGTTCCTGTGAAATACTTTGTGTAATTCTATCTATTGTACGCCTTGTGACTGTTGCGGTTACTTTTGACTTCCAAAGAGCATGATTGCTGTGTTTACTTGGCTCCACTGTTCCACTAACTCCTAACACAATGACAGAATCTTAATTTTTGTATCCTGCTGATTGAAGTGACATTATGCGAACGCAGCCGCACAGCAACGCTCGCTGTTCTGAGCCGCACTGTTTGAAACGTGTGATGGAAATCGTATCCACAGGAAGCGACACGCTACCTACCACACAAAACAAGCTGCAGGTGAGAACGCACATGTGATGCGATGGTGTGAACCAGTGTGCAAAATCTGCCAGAAATTTCATAAGAAGTTGATAATAACCCAGTAAGAGACCCTCGCTGTCGACGGCAGGAAGATGAGGAGTGGGAGTAATTTCTTAGCCATCCTTTCTTAGCCTCAAAGTGACAAAAGACAAATCTACAGTTGCAAATTAACCCCGGAATAATGAATGAGGAATGGAGCCCTGAGGTCTTAATTGAATATTTGCTGGACTCATTTTGTTGACAATGATGGATGTGAGCAAAAAAAAAGAAGGCCTCAGCAAACTCATAATTCATATTTCATCATCCCTACATCAGACTTCAGCCGTGCAGATTTATTGATTGGTGAATGATGAGTTTTCATTGTGCAGCAAAACTGAATGAAGTTTGACGCGTTCCGGTGAGGCTTGATGAATTGGGGCTATCTGGATTTGGAGATGAACATGAGCGCTCTAAAATACAATAGGAGTCTAATACATGCACACACTGCTAGCTTAATGTGTTTGCTATTTGGTGGTGTGATGTGTGACCTTGCCCGGCTTAGTCTAGCTCTAAGCGGTGAGAATTTTTTTAAGCACATAACCCCCAATTTCTCCGAAAAGATAGATCGGGCTTTGTGTTAAATATCTTCTTTGCTTACTGAAAGAGACGCCGTTATACACTGCTCGCTCCTGCATTACCTCCAGCAGAACTAATGCAGGGCATCTCCATATATCCTTCCACTGACAAACCGAAATAGCTTGATATATGGGAAATTTAGGACCTCTGTAAGATCAATATCAACCTTGTTTACGAGCACAACCACCAATGTGTCTTTAAATCTATAAATTGTGTTTATGGTCCTGGCATTTCGGCTTTTTTTTTCTCCCTGACAAATCTGCTATCTGACAGTGGATTGACTTTGAAAACCAGGATGTCATTTCAAGCCTCTAAAAAGACTTAAGCATTTGGCAGCGACCTTGTTTCGGATGCTATTTCTGTGGGCAAGCAACGCTAAGCATGTTACTAGAGTAAGACGATTTTGATGGGGGAGAAGTCACTCAAGGAAATAAGTCAGATCGCAACGCCTCGAGCACTTTAAGGACATGTCGGATATGCACAATGCAGTGCTGATCACAGAGCACACTGGGGCAGATCTCTTTAAAATGCTGCTCTATGAATGTGACAGTGCTGCTCTAGGCATACTTATTCATGGGATTAAAAACAGCACAATGCGGCGTTTGAAATCCACAACTTTTGTCCCAGTTGTAAGAACCGCACTTCTAAAGAGGGGGAAAATACATGAAATTCTTGGAATCTAAAGAGGATTCGGAGAGAAAGAGGTTGGAAAAAATAGATATTGATGATGTTCGCTCCATTTATCAACACAGAGATGATTTATACCTGAGCTGCAAGGTGAATGCAAACTACCTGATTGCATGGAGAAGTGTAATAAAAAACAAAGCATGAAGATGAAATGCATACTAAAGACCCTCACAGTTTTGACAATCAGATAGTTAGCTATATTTCATGAATACAGAGTCACAAATTGGATTGAAATTAGAAGGGACATTGGTTTAAAATAGAAATGAGTGAATTACCTAAATTCAGCGAAGCACTTGTGTTCTGAATATGAATTAACCATCAGTAAAACAGCCATTACAGCGTCTCATCATTGCTTTTGTTCCCCTCACTGCTATGTTTTAGCATTCAGGATGAACAGGCAGGGACCCAAAGATGAAGTAGTCCATGTTGCAAGAGCTTGTAAAGAGAAATGTAAATACGCACAAATTATGCCATATTTCACTGACACACTTTTCCTGAGGTACAATTTTTGCCCTAAAAATACGGCCGTAAATCCTGAAATTATTAACAGCAACAGGTGCACATTAAAAACCAGGAAGATACTGCTAAATTAAAAGTTTACAGGAGCATCAGGAGCAAGGGGCCGCAGATACCTTGTTTACAAAAAGACATCCGCAGAAGCTTAGCGGATTGTTTTCCTTTATTGCATGTTCATAAGAACATGTGTTCGACTTTGCGGTCGCGTAGAGACTGCAGTAGCTTTAGAGATCTGAACAAACAAACCCACCTGACATTCAGATGCTAATAATATCATGTGTTGAGAGGATGGGTTGAGGCAAGGCTACGCTTTGCACAAGTGTATGCCTTATTACATTGGATTAGATCTCTGAGTATAAAAACTGATGAGAAACATACTCAGCACATGTATGCTCAAAGGTGTAGCATACACTGCATAGTGGGGGAGGGAATCACAGGGTCACGATACAATACGATACGATGCCTAGGTAACGATGATATCACGATACAGCGATTCTGTGATAATTATCTAAACAATACCCTCGTTCATGTCATAAGCGCCATCGTGAGGAGTCATGGAGTAGTGACGCGGTGAGTCAAAATCGCAGGGAAATCTGTTTGCGTTGTATATTTGTATATCGTATAGTATATTATTGTGTTTCTTTTTTATTGTGTTTCTTTTTTCTGTTCTTATTTTGTTTCTTTAGTTGTTTTTAATAATGTAAAGTGACTTTGAGTACCATGAAAAGCGCTATACAAATAAAATAAAAAAGAGCTAAGCGGCTGCTTTTCCGGTCTCTGCAAGTGTTGCGAGTAAACAGTAATCTACTATGGCTGAACAAACAAAGAAAAGATGGATGACTACAGATACAACTTCAAACATAAGTGAAAATCCAAAGAAAAAGAAACAAACTCGACGCTCAGATGAAGGCAAACAGTCTAAAAAGGAAAGCGACCGCCAGCGAGGAAAATCAAGAGTTACAACCGGAGCCAACCGTGGACGTCACACATGCAACATTGTCTGGATATCTGAGAAGTGTGCTCCTGCAATTACCGTTTATCGCCACAGGTGCCGCCAAAGAGAACGAGACTGAGATCTTCCAGATTACAACTTTATGGTTGCATGATTATAGTTTTTTTTACATTGCTGGCATTGGGACAGGTATGATTTTGGCGGCACACATTTGACTGGAAATGCAACAAAGACCACGATGTAACTGTATGATTTTCACCTTTAATTTGAGTGTGTGTTTTGTACATTTAGACCCGATGAACTGTGTAGGAATTTGCACTTTATAGCCCTGAGAGTTAAACAAAGGTATGAAACCTGTTCACCCACATCAGATGAGAACAACCCCAAAACACCCTCAAGCTGAAAGTCAGCAAACTTCATAGTCGTGCTTTCATTTGAAATAAAGTATGCTGGAGTACAGCCAAAACAATGAAAAACATTTCACTATCCCAGCACTTAACAGAAGTGTGTGAATTTTGGTTTATAAACTACAGCTCCAGCAGAAAACTCTCCCCCTCAGACCATATAGTTCACCTTGAGGACAGTGCAGATGAAAAGACAACTTCTACAGCACATCCAAGGGAAGCACTGGCAAGAGACCATGAATAAATATTTTCCCAGGAGATTGAACTGGGAGGACATGGTAAAAAGGTGGGAGACGGTGGCTCTGTGTGTGTGCGCGAGGAGGTTAGATAGGGAGTGGGGATAAAAATGCAGCTATCTGGGGCATATAATACAGTGGGAGGCTCGGAAATGACCGAGCCCCGCCCTCCCGCCCCCGACCAGCAGATGAAGGCGAGGAATGCTTCCCTGGAGTTCAGAGGCCGCCAAAAGCTCCCTCTGTGTCCCGAGGCTCAGCTAAGACAACATTCCCTGAGAAATAAACAGCTGTACACACCAAAAGGGAAGAGATAATGCTACAGAACTTTACAAAGCGGGGGAAGCAACTAAGAACTATGTTGTGTCGGTTACAGAGGAACACTGCTCATCAAAGCACGCTGAATATATGCAAATGTGTTTCAAATATAGGGTTTGATCAACAACTTCCTTTTGATGTCAAATGAAAATGGCGGGGACGGCTTGTGACGGCCTACCCGCGTGTGATGTACTGTATGCGGACACGAGCGCTCACGTGTTGGCAGGCCGGCAGGTCTACACAAACTACAGTATATCTGGGGAAGAAGCCTTTGATTGATCAAGCAAAAAAAAAGGAAGTGGGGATGCAGTAATTGAGTTTCACATCGGCTCGAGCAATCTTGCAAATTGGGCACTTTCTTTCATGTGTGGATTGCAAATAAATGAGTTTCCAGCATTTTTTTTTTTTTTAAAGGACTTAAAAATGAAAATACTCTCGAGCTGGCCCAAATATAAACATATTTTTTTGCAGTTGCTCTGCAAACACGACACATATGTGCTTTCAGAGCTGCATATGTCACTATTTTTGATATATGTGATGCCTTAAAAGCTTATAAGAGTTCCAGAAAGGGGGGAAAAAAACCGCCCATCATGCATTTCTGTTCATTGGATTCATCTTGCAGCAGATTTGTACATATGTCGCTTCAATATGTGGAAAAATACTTAATTGCATGTTCTGGTAATTATGAATATACTTAAGATATGTAGTAGTGTATGTGTGAAAATCTTCTTCAAGTGCCTTCCTCCAGGAAGTCAGGAAAAAATGTGTGATGTTTTTTTTTAAGTATTATTTTTAAAGGTGCTAAAAATATGCTAAAAATGGACGGATGTTTTTTCTTCGCCTGAACAGGCCAAATGAGATGGGCAAGTGTTTCACAAATATTTGGATGTAATGTTCCAATTAATTCACCAATTCTAACCATGTTTCAATTTGATATGATTATCCAATGTGTAAAAAAAAAAAGTGGAATCACTTGAAAATGTCCTAAAAAAGGGAAAAGAATATTCAATAGTTTATTCCCCCCAAAAAATAAATAATGAAATAATCTTTGGCGTGTTTTCAGGCTGCTGTTGACTGCAGCTCTACAAGCAAACAACAATATACTCACTGCCACACTGGGTCGTTCATTTAATGGCATCCACAGCAGATGGAGCTTGCAAGTGACAGTGGGAGCAGACATGACTTTTAAGTTCCTCAAAACAAGAAGTAAACATACTGTAGAAATAAACCAAAAATATCTAACCCACCACCAATTACACGACACTGTCGAGCGCTGACGGGTAATAGGGGGCAGCGAATGACGTGCAAAGTTTAGGTTTAGGCCATTCTGAGCACACAGCGGGTTACTGATGTCAAAGGGAAACGGAACAGTCAATGTCTGGCTCATACATTATAAACAGTTGCACAAAAATGTAATTACTCATTGCAAATAGCCATATATGTTTGGAGGCAAGATAACTTCAAGGGAAGGGTGAGCAAACTGTGCTTCTATGAAAGTTGGGAAAATTTAAATCAAAGGGAAACAGCCCAAATGTGGTGTCAGCTATAAAGCTCATACAGATGTAAAGCAATATAGCTGCTGTACGCACATGCTTTAACATGATGGGTGGGATAACTTGGTACTGCCAGAAAAGTCTGTTATGTGTTGAGCCTAGGTCAACAGATGTTTAAATGATAATATATTGTCACTGTGTCAATTTGGGCAGATTGTGATTAAACATATTGGTGATGTAAAGCCCAATAAACATTGGATAGTTGGAAAAACATATAGCAACGGATACTTTCCATTATGGACATGACAGATATTATCCGACATCAATCAGGTTATTAATCAGGTTATGCTGCTGTGTTATTTTCCTTTAGTCTTAATATTTAATCTCTTTGACCTGTCTGTACAAAGTTATATATTCACGTCATTCTCAACATTTACAAATAAACATTCAGGAAAAAGTACTTTGGGGTAGGGCTGACCCGAATGCCTCGAAGCTTAAATCGTTGCCATGGTATTCGACGGCGAATATCAGCATTCCAATTTTTTGTTTCCCTTTTTAACCTTTAGAAAAAGTGAATAAGAATTAGCTTATTGAAGTAATAACCCAACATTAATTATTGTAGTGACTTTTAAACAAATCGATATATCTAAATAAGCCACTGAGGTGTGGACGGGTGAACACGATATAAATCAATGTCCATGCACTGTTCATCTGTTGATTTCTTTGTCGTCATTTAAACAAGTTCAAGGCTCATTTCAGTGTCCATTACATTATATATGTAATTATCCCATTATATATTATTATCCGCAGCTGGCAACACGTGCTGGCTTTGCATCTCTGCCACCTCAACCCCTTCGGAGCACATTTCCCACCCGTCACCGTCGTAGCGAAGCTTCGAATACTATTTAGTGCTGGCTGCCAAAGCTTCGACGCCCAAAAAAAAAGGTATTCGGAACAGCCCTACTTTGGGGAACCTTAATCTTTACCTAGCAATAACCTTTGTGTGGCAAGCACAACTTTTCCTCCACCCACGAGTGTTTCCCCAGCTAGCAGGGAACGTTCCCATAACATTGGCTACCTACAAGTTCTAATTATGTTTGACAGAAAATGTTTTAATTTAATATTCAAAGAACCTTTTAAGAATGTTTAGCATTTCAAATAAAGTTCTTGTAATGCTTAAACTTAAACCAAGACATGACGTTTTAACTGCAACATTCTGAAGATATTTTCAGGATGTTCGGTCGGCCTGAACTATCAGAGCTTGATTTATAAAACGTTCCTGAAATGTGATTTGAACATCCTCACTGCAACTTCCTGAAAGTGTTTTCAGAGAACGTTCTCCTGTTAGTAAAAGGAACATTCTGGGAACCAAATAAAAAGTTCCCACTCAAAACATTACCAGGACATCGCACGTAACATTCCCAGAACGTTCTTAGAACAACACATTTCCAGCTGGGTGAGTCCAGTACTTAAAACATTGCTATGAAGTGGAGTATCATGAGCTTTTCATGGGAAATTAAAAGGAAAAATGACACCGCTGTGGCAGCCATGGACACGTCTGCTCACTTTAAAACCCCCGCTCTGATCCCCTCTCTCCATCGGCTGTAAAACTGCACACACACGGCTAGTTGTGGAATTTTAAATCATGATTCACCAGACACATCCAGGTATGTATAACCTCCGTGTCGTGTTTGTCATTGCTGCAGTTATTTTTTCAGGCAAAACAGTTTCCCTGCCGACAGTCATATAATCTGTCCAACACACTGTATATCTGGGCATGCGGTGTCACCCAAGCAGATGGCCTCAGCTGGAGCCTGGCAGGGAGTCGAGAGGAGAGGAGCACACTGTAACTGTCAGGCCAGGTCCCTGGAATCCCACAGCTTTCTGCTACACTGATCCCAATCACCGTACACCTGCTCTCCATCTTCCTCACTTTCAAACTTCACTTGTAAGACAGACGGGGAGATTTGAAGAAGACGTGAAAAGGGGAAATTACTTTCCCGAACGCTTAAGCCCCAAGTTTAGACTTGAAGTGAGAGCTGATCCCAGACCACAACGTCCAAAAAACTTTTGCAGTCTTTCCCCGCTGAAGACAGGGACAGTTGATGCATGGCAGATTTGGTGAGGTCACAGTATATCTGGAGGCCATCTGCCTACTCATGCTGGACTGTGATTATGAGCCTTAGGACTCCCTAAGGTGAGAGGAGGGAGCACAGGCGGTTCACTCTATAGCCTGCTGTCTCCAACAGTGAATTTCACACGTACTTTTGGCCCGTTTGTCCTTTTATTTCTGTCTGCTATGTTGCCCTACTTCATGAGCTCTAAACACACTGCATTGTCATCAAGTTCAGCCGCATTAATTTCTCGAATTTGCACAGGAGCTGCATTAACACAAATTAATAAAAGATGTCAGTAGGCAGATAAAATAGCTGTATTAAGATGTGTTGTAATACATATGTAATATCTTGCTTTAGGTCTACACGAGGCTGCGAAAATATTATCTTATGTAACACTTGGACTGAAATTTCTTTTAAAAAGGTCATTCTTACCACATTTTTTTCTCTATCATTTAAAGGACAAAGGCACTGACACTTATGATAAAATATTTCCAAATTTATTCATATAATTGTATTTTATCGCTCAGCCCTGTGATTGACTGGCGATCGGTCCAGTGTGTACCCCGCCTCTCGCCCAATGACAGCTGGGACAGGCTCCAGCTCCCCGCGCGACCCTGTTACGTGTCCGCCTCACCATCCTAAAAAGCCTCCATAACAAACCCTTAACCACCTTGTTATCTCACTAGCCACACTTTAAAAAAAAAAAAGCCTTCTATCTCTCATCAACACAAGTCTAAATGATGTTTGCATTCATAAGTAAAACCAATGCACAAGTGTATTAATTAGGACTTTTCTTCATGTGAAGAAGCAGCTATAAAAGGTACCCTGCGGATGTTTCGCAGAGCCTTGTTGTGCTATGAGTCCGTGTTTTTTACGTGCAGCTCCCGGTTTTGTTTGTTCTTCTGGATTGGAGGATGCACATGCACACGCACACAGATGGCGCAATAATACATTTTTAAAACTCCACGGATGCACAGCTGGCAGCAATCCTCTCATAAAGTCGAAGAATAAATAATCAATTGATTAAGTCATATGCCAAATAATCATAGCTTGTCAGCATAATCAGCATGAGCCAGAAGCTGGATGTTGTTACAACAACTTGATGGTGTTACATACTTAGCTGCAACGTGTGTTTATACATTTCTGAAACTCTTTCACCCCTTCATACATTATTTTCTTACAAATATTCTAGGCAACTGAGCAGCAACAATGGATACTAGCAGGAGCATTAATTTCTAAATAAATAAAAGTATGTATGTAAAGAATGGTATATTCACTGACCAAGCTCTTCTGTCATTTAACTAAGCAATATCACATGAGAGGGAGTTATGCTGTACTGAATATCAGCACGGCTGTGATTCGGTGGCAGATAATCACAGCTGTGCTGATATTCAGTATAACATCACGACCTTGAGTGTCACATTGCTATTAGTCATACAAGCTGCAAATAGTAGTAGAAAGTAACAATAAACAACAGATTACTTTTTGCTCCACCAGCTCAACTAATTCCACAACTTGAACTGGACTGTTGTTGCCAAGCAACACAAACATTCTCCTGCACTCTGTGCCTCCAGGTGACCGCAGATCAGCTGTTTTTATCATGTATATTTATCTGTTCGTTTTATTTCATCATCAGCCGGTGAAATAAGAGTCTGCTGTGCGATTCAGAGGTACCAGCTTGATTAAGGTAGACATACACAGTCTGCTGTAATGTTAATTAACAGTACTTTGAACACCTGGCTGAGGCGGAGGAATACACAGTGTGAAAAGTCCCAGTGATGTTGTTCTCTATATCAGCACTCATGGAATGCCTCTTGTCCAATCAGGTTTCTTGGTCGGAACTAACTGTTGTATAAACGTACAATAAATCAAGTTATTTAGATATGACATATAAGGAATTTAAATCATCAGTGACTTACAGTTTCATATGTTATAAAAAGTTATTTACAGGTTTTTGTATGTTTGTATGTACATTTCACTGGTGTTGGCAGTGCTGTTTTGCCAACTTCAGCAACATTAATCAGATATAGAAGGAGCAATTCACCACTATAGTTGAAGACCACTAACTTGATGAAGTCACACAGGCGATACACTTAGTTAATGATGGTTAAAGTATTTGCAATTCAACTGCATGCATGTGCTCTGTGCTGCAAGGGAACAGTTATAAGTCTGAGAACTCTATAGCAAACATGAGCATGCTTAATAACTCAGCAACCATTGATGATGGAAATCCTTCAGCCCTCGAACTAATTTATGTATTGTACTTTAGGTATGCATGACATATTTTTAATTCTTGTACAATCCTGATAATTCAAGAGGTATTACATGCATGAAATCATGCCGTTTCATGCCTGAAGTCACAGCAATTAATGTAGCCTAACAATGGGTTTCCAAAAGTTGATATGAGAACCAAACGGCTTGCAGCAATAGCCTCCGCATTCTGCTCCTCGTAACATTTCCGACAGGAATCCACGGGGAGCGCGGCTAAGCATTTTCTAAATCTGCAAAAATGTTGATGGGATTAGAATACCTCTATTCCTAAAGCAGCCTGATTATATGTGAGAGGGTTAAATGGTTTTAAATGAATTGTGAGCATGACTAAGACAGATATTGAAGGAAACGCAGAGAGATAGAGAAACAGCTGTACAATAAAAACTAAATATATATAACATGCACAAGCAATATCAGTCATTCTTAAAGGTTTACTCAATGCTATATGTTGTTTTTTCTTCTCTGTTGAGCCTGTCAGTGTATTATTTTCCTCCCACTCAAGCCCTTATGAAGTGATTGACAGTGCCTCCCAGAATTCCCTAGGTTACAAGGACCAGGGCGAAGGCAAAACAAGGCTCATGCTGGGTGAAGCGTCCCCTGTTGCTGCAATACCTGGAGGCAGCCACAGAAGCTGCCCTGTCCACACTAATAGGGAGGGCGGAGGGGGGCTGAGGCGCTTTTAGCCTGCCTGCTAGCACGACTGATCCGTCCTACTGTTGCTAGCATGAGAAAATAAACGCTATTACAGGCAAGTATTAGGGCATGCCTCCTTCTATGGTTCAAACTGGGCACAAAAAGAGTTTCTGACTATGAGTGTAATGGGCCATCGCTTCCTTCCTTACCTACCTGGTTGTTGGATTGGCATCTACCTTTGCTCTCTCTTTATTTCTCCCACTCACAAGTCCAGTGCTTTGGGATCAATTCAGAGGCAGTGTAATTGCCTTGAAACTATTGTAGCATCATTAGACCGGAGTTCTAAGATGGCATTTGCAGGGAAAGAAAGGGCATGGCTAACAGCTTCTCCATAGCTCTAAAGGTTACTTTTAATCACCCAATGAGGAATCCTCTCCTACCAGCTCCATTCCTGGTTTAATTTTACCCCCAGTTCCAGTCAAGGGTCCACATCCACCAATGCAGCAGCGTGTCTGGCAGCAGGCAACTCCGCTAATTAAGTTGTGGGTTTGTTTGCTACAGAAGGATTCTGACCTTTGACATGCTATGTGATGATACTAAAAAAGTGGCTTTCACTTGGACTGGAAATATAAAACCTGGGGGCACGTTTAGTAACCAAAGCAGAGATATTATTAAAAAAGGCCTGTCGTAATAAAAAAGACTTATAAAGGCAGGCATACAAAGCCCCATTAATCTACCGAGCTTGTTCTATATATATTAATGTTTCTTTTCCAATGGTCAAAATCTGTCCTATTCAGGTGGGAGCTGAAGTGTGCGATCAAGAACCTTAAATTGATGCTCAAATAGCCTCAATCTTCGGTTTCCAACTCACGCTGCGAAAAGGCTTGATGGCAGACTTTTCTTTATGTCATTGAAGGATGATTACACTAGAGTGGGCCATTCATTCTTTCATTCCCGGAAGAGGCTTCACTTTGCTTAAGAGGTGTCTTTGCTCCACTAGCAACAAAACAAAGTGGCTGGGGCAGAACACCGAGCTGCCAAATTGAAACGAAGAAAGCTATAATTCAGTTTTTACCCTGTCAGTGCATACACTAAGCTATGACATGATTGTCACTGATGAGTCCTCCATTTTTCTGCTTCTGTCTGTCTGACTTTTCAGCCCCATGCGTCTTCAACACAAAGCAGCTTTTGCACCACACCTAAAACCCTACGGGCGATTCTTTCATAAATGCATAAATTAGGGGCAAATATTACACACAGGAAAGCGCTGCATTTTGAAAGTGCAAGCCGCACGCGCGCTCATCAGCAGGGTGTCTTTTTCTGACTTCATTATTTCCTTTAGGAGTGAATACAGTCGCAATCAGACAAGAAATACATGCGACAGAAAGTCTTGCTAGCGCTACATTTCTGCTCAGCTCCCCTTCCCCCACCGATGGTGAATGTGTTTCTTCAGCTGGCAGGAGTAAGACTGACATACATCACACACACACGCGCACGCACACACACCGTATCTAGGTCAAAGATCCATTAAAATTTCAACAAAGTCCTGTGCTCTGCCATGGAGGTGCAATGAAAACAATTCACATGGATGGGGAATGCCCATAGGGCTGTGCTATACCTTCCATGGTGGCCAACACTACAAAGCCTGGGTGGACTGTGGTTAGCACACACAGGAGATACACACACACACACACTAAGATCTAACTGTTCCTCTATCCTTATGAGGGCCTTTTGTTCGCTTATTCCCTACCCTCAAACCATAACTTCACTTAAGTCTGCTCCTTATGTTGTGATAAATTCTGTCACTAATCCTAAACCAGATTAAAACCCGGCGATATCTCTAAAAAGCATAACTGACAATGCGCAAACAGACCTTTACTTTTTCATTGCCCCTTGCTTTCAAAGTCTAAAACACCTACTGCTTTTCACAAAAGATCACAACACATGTACAAACAGGTACGCCTGACTGTCTGTCTCAATTTATTTGTGCTACTGACACTAGCAGCCCCCGATCCTCCCAAACACACTAATGCCAAAAAATGTCTCAATCCCTGCCCACTCACAATAACACCGCAACACACACACACACACACACACACACACACAAACCTCTGGCTGGGTATAGGTCATGGCAGTGTCGCATAGCTGCCGGTGCTGAGTCCGAGTCACAAGGACAGAAATACTGTGCGACTCACCAGCAGTTACAAGCTGCTCCAGCAAACCCTGTCCAATTTTTATCTAGAATTACAACAGGAAATAAGAAGATGACTACCAGCTGGTTCAATCTACATAGTTAAAGTGAAAATCTCTTTAAATAAATGTCTGTTAAGTCTCTATCTATCGCTGAATGAGGTAATACAATGGTGACTGAGCCTATGGCCCACTGATGAAAGCCTTTGCATTTGCAGTATTACAGACTGGGTGTTGGTGACTTTCACGGAAAAAATCAGATCCCAGATATCCAGACAGCGTTGCATGTGTGAGTTCCAAGGTTGGCTGCGGTTGTAACTTTCCTCACTGACAGTTGCTTTCCTTTTTAGACTGTCTGCCTTCATCTGAGCGTCAAATTTGTTTCTTTTTCTTTGGATTTTCACTTATTTTTGAAGTTGTATCTGTAGTCATCGATCTTTTCTTTGTTTGTTCAGCCATAGTAGATTACTGTTTACTCGCAACACTTGTAGAGACCGGAAAAGCAGCCGCTTAGCTCCGCCTACCCTCTGTGGCAGACCAACCACTGCTGGGTGATGGAAAACGCGTCACTAACTGTGCGCTGCTTGTGATTTTTTCCACTAATGTCGCCACAGACACCCAGTCCATAAAAATACTATATACTGCAAATGCAAAGGCTTTCATCAGTGGGCCATAGGCTCAATCACCATTGTGTTACCTCATTCGGTGATAAATAGTGACTCAACAGACATTTACTTAAATGAAAAAGTTTGAGATTGTGACTTTAAACGTTGTAATTCCTCAAAATATCTGTATTTAAACTTTTATTTAGAAAAAATGAGTGTATTATAGCAGCAAAGTAACCCTTAGCAGATTTGATCAACTCTGCTATCTGACAAAACAAGTAATAACATACTTTGTAACAGAGCCTTAAGGAAGAATAAAAATCAATATTATTCAATAATTTTTCTTTGTTTCTTACTTTTTTGCAAACACACAAAAGATTAAAAAAAATATTTATTGATTGATTGAATTTATTGATTTTTGGCAATGCACTTTTTTTGTTTTAACGATGCACATTACTGCAAAACTGGTCTTTGAGGAAAAGAGAGAAAATGCAAATTAACTACAAAATAATTCAGTAATAAGACTTAAACTTCCAGAAAAGAGCTCCTTTTGATTCAGACTAAGGGAGGTCAGGGGATTGACTTGAGCAGATAAGACGTCCTACTTAGTGATTCTGCAAAAAGACAGAACACTTCAAAGAAATCACACAATTGCCTTTCAAGTAAATCACCATTGTAAAAACTGCATAAAGCATTTGACTTGTAAAGGCAGAGAGCGTCTACATCAGAGATACACATGATATCACTACTGTACTGGAGTTTTACACACACAGTGTTCCTTTTGATCCCACAGTGGGAGTGTCCCCCTAGTAAAATCCAACCCTTTCTCACACTGCTAGAGGATTATATCTGGTCGAGAGCGCCATAAAAGTTGATCAATTATCCTCGGTGGACTCTGCTGATCACAGTGGAGTCTTCTGTGTGCAGAGATGAGGGCTGAAGGCGCAGAAGGAGCGAGTGTCCAAACTCACTGGACATGAGGGAAATCAAACAGTGAGCGAATTGGAGACACAGGAAGAGCATGAAAACACAGAAGCGCACACACAGAGAGTAGCAGGCTTTGGTGGAAAACATTGAGCTGCATGTGTGAACACCAGGAACAGCCTGGTGGTGCTTAGTTTGAAGATGGTCAAAGAGCACAGTCAAGGCAGAGGTGCTTAGATGCTACTTTATGCATTCATGTTAAAAAGAACGGGCTCATGCAGTTTAGATGTAACACAAAAATCAAGACCTACCATAATTAGAGGAAGAACAATTTTTAATAAGAGAAGAGTAAGTATTTCCCAGTTAAATACAAATTAAGATGGTTAATAGAGGGGTTTTTTTTTGTTTTAAAGAGGGGGTATTATGCTGTTTTACATTTAAAGACATATATATAATGTTACTATGTTGGATGTCCAAACTAAATGTGGGTGAAGTTTCAAATCTGTAGGTAAAAGTATGTTGGAGTGATCCCCAGGCTTCTCAGCTCTGCTGTCTGCAGGCTGCTGTGAATGCCAGGTTTATTCTACATGCCTCAGCAGGCTTCAGAGAGCTGGCCAATCAGAAGAAAGTGGGCATGTAGGGGGCGGGGTTTCCTAACCTGGGACAGAGCTGACTGAGTCATTTCAGGCAGAGGCTGTATGAGGGCCTGCACAGAGCACCAGTGTGAGAGTGAGTTTTTTAACTGTAAATTATACTAAGCTACTCAACTGGTATCACAGAGTGAAATATGTAGCTTGACATTAGCAGAATAGCCCCCCCGTTATAATTTAATAACTAGTATAAGTAACATTTAATAGGGCGTTTTGAAAAGAGCCAAGGCCAACTGCCAATGGGATTTGTCTTAATACATTTGTTTAATTATGTTGCTCGGAAAGTAGGTACATACATAGCCAATGCTGGTTCAATTTAAATAGTTAAAGTGATAATCTCTTCAAATAAATGTCTCTATTGCCAAATGAGGTAACACAATGCTGATTGAGCCTATGGCCCACTGCATTTGCAGTATTACATACTGGCTGTTGGTGACTTTCAAAGAAAAAATCACAAGCGGCACCCAGTTAGTGACGTGTTTTCCATCACCCAGCAGTGGTTGGTCTGCCAGAGAGGGTAGGCGGAGCTAAGCGGCTGTAAACAGTAATCTATTATGGCTGAACAAACAAAGAACAGTCTACAAATGAAAGCAACCGTCAGCGAGGTAAATCAAGAGTTACAACGGTAACAACCAGAGTCAACCGTGGATGTCTGGTTAAATTGGGACGTATGTGCCTGCAGTTCCTTTTTTCACCAGTAGGTGCGCCAAAGGGCACGAAACTGAAATCTTTGAGATTATATCTTTAATAGCTGTTATACAAAACACCTACAGTGTGTCATATACATGAGAGATTTTCTGCAGATGATATTTTGGTTGTCCACTTTTCATCTGCTCACATTTGCTGACTGTGTATTTGTTCGTCCTTCATCTGACAGCCCATTCTGAAGTGTTTCCAGGCATCATGTGACACTCAGTTATTAAATTATCACTAATTTCAATGAAACTCCAAAGAAACCAAAGAAGAAAAAATAAAACAGCATGAACGTGACACATTGTGAATAATGACTCACATTTCATTCCAAGTAAAGTACTTGCCGGTGACATTTGAAAAACAGTGTCAAATTCAGGAGCAATTCTCAGCGGGTGCTGGCAGAGCCTAATTAAACTACAGCATCTACTTCAGCCCCTCTCTCTCTGCCTCGAAACACAAAAAAAATCCAGATCCAGACTCCCTTGTCTGTCTGAGTGCGTGCGTGCGTACACAATTATATGCATGTGTACTCTAATGAGTGCATGTGCCTTTGTGCACGTTGGGTCTGTATCAGAAGGAGAGACAGAAGACATAGTATGGAGGAGACATATTTTTCTACCCGCTGCAATTTGCCCCGAGGAGGAGAGGTTTGCCCGTGGTGCTTAATCTCGGCGGGGATGTGCGTATGTGGGGGCCTATCAACTTTCAACGGAGCCAGAAATTCTCATATCTTCCCCTGCCGAGCCAGCGAGTTCCCCTGGTGGAGGAGACATCGACACGCCACGATCACGCACGCACACAGGTAACCACAACGGCCTGTGCAGAGGAAGCTAACTCAATAAAAGCCTAATAATGTTGTTTTTAAGGCTGCCTTGATTTAAAAACATAATTTACAATATTAGTTTTTAGCATCGAGAGATATAATCGGGCCATCAACACCTCTGTGACACCTCTCTTAACAAAAATTAAAATCGTAAGTTTCAAAAAGATCACATGTATTGCTAGGCAACTGGACTGCTTCCGCTTACCCACACACACGTGCAACAAATCAAAGGTACAGAAAAAGTAGTTCCAATATGTGTTTTGGTCACATAAAGTCACAAGGCCCTAAAAAAGCTAAAAGAAAACATTCATTTGAAAGAACAGGATATAAAGGAAGTCCTTGTCTTCATGCCTTTGCAACTGCTCTCCATCTTTGTTTCACTCCCTTTTCTTCCTCACTCCTTTTCATGTTGTAATTGGCTTTATTATGAAATGAAGGTTATCAATGCTGTGCTTTCACCGCCGGTCTCTGCGTCTGATTGGGCACAGCAGCACAGTCCTAATTATCAGAAAAAGAACACATCGGCGCTGACCCACAATAGCCCTCTCATAGCATGCAGCGGTGTTTGTGCACACATGTACGAAGGCACACACGCATTGATTTCAGATAAAAAGAAGCCCGCAAAACAACATGAAATGCTCTCAGCCCACACAGTTAGCTGGCGCCGACCCATTCCATGTCACAATGACAGTAGCCCTAATACATTCCTTATTAACAGGAGAACAACCTGCCTGGGGTTTTAATTGGGGAAGTGAGCAGGTATTGGCAGTGCATCAGATAGCAGGGCTTGATGGTTATTTCGAGTGGTCTGATATGAATTCCAGGGGGTCCCCTCCATGGCTTTGTTGTGCTTATTAGTCGTCTGAACAGATAACAGATTGCATCTTAATTGGAAATCCCACCAGAAGCCGTGGTAACCATATTGTAAAATGATCCACACCTTTGGAGGTTTGTCTTTCCCAGGGTCCTTTGCCTATGGTTACAGGTTAGGCGAGACAAGGTTTTATGAAAATGAGAAAGAAAGTAATTACATGTGCTGAATTTAGAGATATTACATGTCTTAAAGAAGCAAAGATGTTAGCTTAGTTAGTGTGTAACAATTTATCCGTCCCTATTCTTAGCACACATTGGTGCAGCTTAAAGGTGTCCGCAGACAACAACTGCAATTCATTCCCATCTGCTTGAAAAATATGTGAGCGTCTATTAGCCATATGAAACTCTACTAAGATCTTAATTTGAGGAATGTTGGCAGAACAGGTGGCAGATGAAGATTGCAGTGATATCCCAAGGTAACAGCAGCCGGATTCAAACAAATCAATTTATCTGCTTTTAAAAGAGAAGAAGAAGCACTTATTAGATGTTAAAGGCCAAATATGTTGATAGTGATTTACAGCTCTTACAAGAACAATGTGTGAAATGTACTGATTATGTTAAAGTCAATTCAAAGGCTTTATCGGTACGATACTGCCAGAAAACAAATTTGCCAAAGCATCAGACAAAGAAATGATCAAATATTTGGACAATATATTATGTGATTTATGTTTCCAATGAGGCCATAGAGCCTTGTATTATATTATATAATATTTATACTGTATTAGACTTATAATTGTGTGAACTTCAGTCAGATGCTACAACACTCATTATCTGCACGTTCCTGTGAAATGCACATGCAGTGTCTCTTCTTCATGACTCCTCATGGTGGCGCTGATAACACGAATGAGGGTAACGTGAATGGTAATTAATTAATTATCGCAGAATCGCTGTATCCCAATATTATCGTTATCGTGGGTCACGTGTCGCGTATCGTATCATGAGTTACCCTGCGATTCCCACCTCTACAAGGCGCATTACTGTTTAAAAGCAAGGTGTGCGTCAGACAACAGGCAGCCTGAGCTTTCTGGCTGGTGCACCTGTTTGATAAATAAAAAAGCGTGTAACAACACAGTGAATGGATCAGAACTATTGTGGAGCACTTTTAGTCTGGCCTTCAGGATTTTGGAGAAGGTGACAAAGAGGAGAAAGAAAGAGACGGTGGAAGATTCCACGATGACTGTCGAAGGAGCAGCAGAGCAGGAGAGCCAATGAAAACAGACCACGAGGGGAAGTTAGATGAAGGAGCTCCTCCCTCGCTTCCTCCTTACATCACAGCTACCGTTCAGAGGTTTCTCGCACCCAACCGAGGAGCCTTATCAACCAGACTCCTTCCTTTTATCTTGACATCAAAAATTCTCAGTCGACAGTGTTGCAAATTACAGTTGGTTAACTCTTTGTATGGAAATGCAGGTTAGCAATGTGTGTAGGAGGAACCACTGGGGTTCATTTATAGAACCATGCTATATGCAGATGCATGTGTATGGATATAGGCGCCTATACATGTCTTTATGCCACTCATTTTGATATGTATATAATATGCAATGATGATGAAGTATCTATCTTAGAAATGAGCCATCTTAGACAAACTGATGCACTGAATCTAAATGACAGTAAGGGGGTAACTTATCAGCATCAGTGTTTGAAATCCAGCTGTGGAAATACAAGCACACCAGCTGCACCATCACACCACACCTGGAATTGTTTACTTGATATCGATATATAACACGTTATAATTTATGCAGCATGAGAACTCTCTGTGTATTGAATGGAAGGCTTAGCACAGCAACATATTGATCATGGTTATCTGGTTTCCCCAAGCACTGAGCACTAGCTTAGCTTCGAGATTTTAAAGGGGCCGTATCTTTTGAATGGGTATTCTCATATTTTGCATGAGTCTCACATTTTTGGGTGTTTATTGTTTCACAGTGGAAAAAGTGAAAACTGCATAATTCCGCATTTTTCCAGAGTTACATTTTTAAAAAGGTCGCCTCTGAAATGCGCTGTTCAGAACAGCTGCAGGTTTCTACGTAGAACTTTGCTTTCGCTGAAATCGACCAATCGTCAGTCCTAGCTTAGTCCTTGTCAAGATTTCAGCTTACCGTACGGCTAAGGCCGAATAACCGATCTTAGAGCTGCCGTGTTTTCTACAACTTTGGAGTGACCACTGCCCCACGTGGGATCGCACACGTGGGGGAGGGGCTATGCGGTCACTCCAAATACTGTCAGCCAATCGTGGCTAAGGTCTGACCTTTAAATTGCAAAACGGCTGGTTCGTGTCAGGAGGAAGGAGAGGCTCAGAAAAATAATTAGATTAAAATATGCGTACAATTTTTAGAATGAAACAAACTTCACCAACGTGATTCAAAAACACATTCGCATAATAGAAAAATAAAAATATGTCTCCTCTAAGACGGGTATTTACAACGCTAACTGAATTGTTGAAAGTAGATTAAATTTTTTAAATACAAAATAATGTTGCTGTATGCTTCCTACAATCATTGGTAACTGTCATTAATTGTATGACACAAGCTATACAAGTGAGCATACATGCTTTCCAATCAGACTGTACATTAGTTTCCTTATTAGAGTAAATATTTTCTCGACGTCTCCGACTCATGAGGCATTCTTTTTAACTGATTGTGCTAAAACAACTGTAACCAGTAAGTTATAAGACCTTATGCATGTCTGGTAAATAATAGTAATTACATGTGAAGATGTGCCCGAGTTCTTATAATCAGGTGAGGTGAGAGCACCAGACTGAGTGTGAGAGTGTAGAAAATCAGCATGTTGCATATTACACATAAAAGTGCTGAAATAGAGGCTTTGGTTATTATTAACAGGGCATAGCCTGAGTTATAAGAAAATATGGAAGTTAAGCTCTGTGATTTCAGATTCTAGTCGTCTAAATAAAGCTGATTGAAGATTACTGCAAAGACACATATTAAGAAGAAGTGACTCTGTTGAATTGTTTGGGATGGTGTCAATTATTAATGCAGCTGGTCCTGTGAATATATTTTCACTCGGCTTCTTATGAAATATTCAAGGACTATCTTTACATGGGGTTCAGTTGGAGATACAGTGGTCTCAATGCAGTTCAAAGTGGCAATCAATACAGAGAGTCCAGCACCCAAAGCCTGCATGATAGCTGCCTGTGTGCCAGCATTAGAGATCAGGAAATGATGCGTCCACAAAAAATGTTTCAAACTAAAATCACGTCTCCCTGGTGCGCCTGATAACACACTTTTCTTTCCTCGGCTCTGTGTATCACATAACCTTTCAACATTTCCAGATACAAACAGTACAGTTTTAAGGAACAGTTTGGCCTTTCCGTCAGCTAACTGTTTTTCTAAGCTGTCTCCTCCACATAAAGCAAAGCAGAGAACATTCCTTCGCCATACACGCATTTAATCTTCTCACTGACACCCAACACTAAAACTCCGAGGACACGAGTTCCTGAGAGAAAAGGTTCAACTGGTTTTGACTCAAACCATTACTGTATAGCAGATAAAAAAAAATAAAGATTGACCGTGACATTGAAATGCACTCACTCCCTCTGGGAAAATGAAACATGTGAAAGTTAATACTTTCATTCATTCCGTCAGAAAATGAGCTCACATCGATTGTGGGTCGGCACGGTTCAAGCATCCAGATCGGTCCCTGTCGCAGCGTATAGAGAGGCCTCACTGTGCGAGCTGATGATATTTTGATGGTGGATATGTTGTGTTGGCTCGTATTAGGTCTGTGTATGAGGATGTGTTCTTCCCTCTGTAGCCACAGACTCAAACCTCATAGAGGCGTCAGTTGTTGGCCTGTATCACAGTGCCCCCTAATGGTGGGAAAAATACCTGATTGCAGCAGCTCATGTGGAATGATGTCAGGCTGTAGATGTGAATAAATTATTCTTACAGAGAAAATAAAGGCTACGGCATGAGCGTGACTGACAGGGAAAGGGATGTAATGAGAAGTATCAATACTAGAGTCAGAGATTATAATGCAACCAAAAGCTTTGTTATGGTCTATATTATCTTATTTTAAGCAATCACTTTGAACTGTATCCTTCAGTTCATCTAATTCATATCATAAGGAACATTATAGTGGGAAACTTAAGCTGTAAAATAAGACTAATGAGATAGAAAATGAGGCTTTGTTACGGAGGAGGATATTTTTTTGTTCCTTTTGATTATTTCTTCAAATTAACTCTTTAAAACGGTTAATAAAAGTTTAAATGTAAGTTAATTCTTATTATGTTTACGGCTGTTTACCCAATAACGTCGCATAACTTCAGCAAGTAAAACTCTATTATCTGCAAGTCATTTCAGATGAACAAACACAGCATTCTTATACTTCAATCATAAAGTCAATCTATCCACATAAATCGGCGTTCGACTGGACTTCTAATTAATTTAATCGTCGATTGAAAATCAACCAGTTCTCATGTTGAAATAAAAGTAATTTATCAAATTAAAAAAACAAACATTTGTTGGCTTCAAAAAGACAAATCTTGGCTTTCGTTCTTCATTTTAAATTCAATGTTTTCATAATTTAAGCCAAAAAAAATATTTTGGAGTTTTTTTTGGCTGTTTTCCAGAGAATTTGAGAATGAAATAACATTTGATACTTGTTGCAGGCATTTGCCATTATTTTTAATCACTCTGATGAGAATTGCCAACACCATAACACTTCTCCTTCAGTGCTAAACAAGCGTCAACACTTCTCGTCGCGTGTTTACGCTGCTCTCTCCCCCCAAAGAGCGCGGTGCAGGTGACAGATTGCTCGTGCTGACTTTGAGAGTGGAGCAGGAATAGCTCTCCTCCAGGTTTGGCAGCTTGTTCAGTGATGATTGTTGGAAGGTAACAATGTACCCTTGACCTGCCAGCTCTGATTAGTGATTAACCGCTTTAGAGACCTTGAATTGGGGGTACTGTAAGCAACGAGCTATTCATATTTTTCTGGGAAGAATGTATCACAGATTAATTGGGGCTTATTTTTCGCTGTGCTGGAGGACACTGACATCAAGCCACATTCAGTGGAGGAAATTCAGACACCACTGAACCAGTGTTGACTGTTGGTTTGACGCCTTGTTTTTCTTAATTACAACAGACAGAACAATAATAATAGTGCAGGCCGGCTGTCGAGGCCAGTGTGTGTATCTCCAAGAGTGTATTTCTGGCGTTACACAGCAAAACAAAGTGCATGCGTGTCCATACATTTCCCTCTAAACCCACACTGTTTAGTAACCCCATTCCCAGACACGTGACTATCAAATCAACAAAAAAAACAAAGTAATAAGAGTGATGCGCCCTCGCAAAGTGAAGGAGGATAATTTAGAAATCTCACAGCTTACTCCTGATCCAATAAAGTGGATGGAAGTGCGGTGCTGTATGCACAAATCCTCTGCTGAGAAATGTTATCATTTTCCTTAGCAGCAATAACAGCCTCCACCGGTGTAGTTATCACATCCCTCTCCCTCTATCACTCCCTTCATCTCAAATAATACTACTTCTTAAAACATCTCTTTCGTGTGTGCGTCTTCTCACCCCCGTATCCTTTTTTCTTCCCTTGTGCTCTCTCTCTCTCTCTCTCTCTCTCTCACACACACCCTCCCTCGTCTCACACTCTCTCTGCTCATTTCAATAAAGCTTTATTGGCGTGATTAGATCAAAATATTGTCTGCAATTAAGTACGTGTACATAAATAAAGTATATTATATTTACAGCTCAAGCCGCAATATATAGTGTATATACATTAGCTATCAATAACACAAATTTCATTGGAAATGCTCAGAAGAAGAAATAAAAGTAGGTGTACTCTAACATGTAAAAAAAATCCCTACATGAGAGCTTGTCTTGCTTTGTGGCATTCATCCTCTCACCTAAATCCTCTTACTCTTTTAGAACTAATGTGTCACTCCGAACAACAGTAACACACTGAGTCACACAGCACGGGATAAACTCAGCACGGTTATCTCTTACTATTACTTCTAACTGTTGCTTGCAAAGCAGCAGCTACCAGAGATAAACACACAAGCAAGCATGCATGCACACGGAAACATGTGGCTGCATGAACACACACACACACACACACACACACACACACACACACACACACACACACACACACACACACAGAATTACACACTGCTTAAATGCCTGCAGGTAGATGCATGTGGTACTTTTAGGCACTTTGTGGAAGCTCTTCAGTCCAACAGGGGGACGAGAACAGTTCGGAAATGTTGCAAGAGGTGGAGGGAAGGGGTGCATGATATTGGATTTTTTGCCGATATCCGATATGCCGAAATTTTCCTACCTTTTTTGTCGATTGCCGATTTCGATAATGATATATTAGGCACATGTTTTTTTTCACCTAATTGCAGTTGATATCATGCCTACTCTTAGTGTTGTGGCCAAAAACTGCCATAAAGCAGACAACTTGCACCTTGACAAAAGGTCACGTGTCTGATCACTCACGTTTCTGAGCACACCTGAATGCAGCATCCCTTCGAAACACAGCAGTGAGGGAGACATGCCCGGACTTGTTTACTGCAACTACTACGGAAACATCAGTGATCGTCGACGGACTCTTTTTATCAAGTGTGCGTCCATGAATATGTAAGTTAGTTTTGCACTGATGTGTATGTTACGCTCTGTTAGTGTTGGCTTTGGCCGCGAGTGTATTTTCAGCGTGTTTGATGTTAATTCCACTAAAATGATGAGAATGTGAGCTAACCGTTAGCTAGTTGTGAAAGTCGTAAATGTCGTAGCATAATGTCAAGCTTTTTCATGGAGTCATCGAGCACTTAGGCATAATTAAAGCTTTGTTTTATCGGCGGAAAATATCAGCAGCAAAATGACATATCTGCCAACGCCGATACCTCACCTCTGTCATGATAAAACTACTAGTTTACTCGACACCACAGAAGTCCCTGAGCAGCCATTGTATTTTTTTCTTTCTTTCTGCATAACAATAAGAAAAGTGATGTGTGCACCTTATCTGTATATATCTGTAAACAACTGTCAATTTGCCTTTCAAGCTGCCTGTACATCCGAACCACCAGCCATGCCATTAGTGAAAACAATGCGCAGTGAGTTTCCTTTTGACAATGAAATGTCATTGGAGTCTGTTGTAGCTCTCATGCTGGTATCAGCGCCCACCTGTGTCTAAGTATGTATCAGAACACCCTGGGGGTGACTGCATCGGATTCTACAAGGCACCGCCACGTTCGCAGCACAATGGTGCGCTGGCTGCTCTGCTGCGGGGCCCTTGGTACTTCTCTAATAATCTACCCAGCATGTGTTTATCTTTGTTGGACCAGGTTGTGTGGAGGAGGCGGACGGGAGAGGAAGGCAGACAGAATCCTGCCAGCCTGCATGTGAGGAGCCCGCAAATCCAGAGGGACTGCTGGCTTTGTGTGAGCGTGCGTTCATGTGTGTTTGCGAGAGAGAGAAGTGGCAGCAAAACAGTTATGCCAACATGAGTTATGGTCTGACTTACACAGACACAGACACACACACAAAACATTTAATTGCCAAAAAAAAAAGTCTCTCCCGGGCTCCATTGTGTCTAATGTGTTCAACGTTAATCTTACCCTTTGGGGACATTTGCTGTTGTGTTAATTACACACCACCAGGAGCCCTCATTAACACACATACAAATACGTGCACGCACCAGCACACACACAAACACACTATGTACACAACTTAGGTGGAGAGAGTAGAAGTGTAGATTAAGTCAGGCAGTCCAGTATGAGGAAAACAGAGCTAATGAAGCGTTTACAGAGAGTGGGGGTCATTTGAGACTCGCCTAAGGTCAAACCGTCTCCCACACCTTTAATGAACAAACCCAGCCTCGGATGTAGGGAGGGATTCACAGGCCCCGAGTGGCTGCCGTGCCCTGCTTAGTCATCCACTACACCGCTAGCTCATCACATCCTGGCTAGCTTTGGCTAATGCCAGCAGAGGAAAGCAAACACCAAGCATGACACACAGACAATTAACCCCAGAGTATTTTCACTGGCCCTCTTGTCCGCCTGTTATCAGCGCTCTTTACATTCTGCTGCTCGCTGCATCCATTACAACAAGGGAAAAACCCAAAAACAAGTGTTTGTCTCACTCATTTCAAACTCCTTTGAGGAGGGGGAGAAAGGAGAAGATTGTGACGCCGCTTCTTCTTGCAAGTGAGGAATCCTCCTGGAGGGTGGACCACGCGCGTCAGGGGCAGAGTAATGGGCTACAAGGTGACCCTTATGCACCTGTCGTTCCCTCACTTTCCCCTCACCACAGGACCTCTAATTGCATCGCGGGGAGGGAGGGGGCCCCTCGCACAAGCAATTATAGATAGTCAATTATAGATACAGTTGTAGCAGTTTTGTAAGAGATGTATAGCATTTCCTCGGAAGAAATTGCCCCAGATCATCGGGACAGGAAATCGATGACAGAGGGGACTATCTTCAAAATTAAATACCTGGCTCCACGCAGCAATCAGTATGGAAATGAGGAGTGTGGAATCTGTTTTTGGAGTGTTTGCTAGAACTTAACAAAATATACAGTGCTGTTTTTTTCAGTTTATAAGCGATTAAGAGGGGTCATCACTTGCAAGAAAGGCGCATCTAAGTGAGGCAAAAGCAAGGTAATGCACCGTGTAGAAACATTTACTGATAACAGAAAGAAACAGCTACAACTCTAACAATCTTTCAATTCGGTCCCTTAAAGTGGTAATTTTGAAGATGTCAGTTTCCTTCTCTTTGGCGGCACCTGTGGCGATACACGGTAATTGCGGGAGCAGATATTCAAACATGTGTGACGTCCACGGTTCGTTCCGGTTGTAACTCTTGATTTTCCTCGCTGACGGTCGCTTTGCTTTTTAGACTGTTTGCCTTCATCTGAGCGTCGAATTTGTTTCTTTTTCTTTGGATTTTCACTTATTTTTGAAGTTGTATCTGTAGTCATCGATCTTTTCTTTGTTTGTTCAGCCATAGTAGATTACTGTTTACTCGCAACGCTTGCAGAGACCGGAGAAGCAGCCGTCACTAACTGGGTGCTGCTTACGATTGTTTCCACTGAAGTCGCACCACACACCCAGTCTGTAATTCTGCAAATGCAAAGTCTTTCATCAGTGGGCCATAGGCTCAATCACCATTGTGTTACCTCATTTGGCAAGAGATAGTGACTTAACAGACTTATATTTACAAGAAAATCTTATTTAAATTTGAGTAAGAAAATAATAACAATGCAAATTATAGTCACAAAATGTAACCCACACAGAACAGTGAGGACTGACTTCATATCTACAAGGTAGGAAACGTCCACTTGCTATTCTTCCTGCTGAAGTCTCCATTTCAGTCGAGCTGAACTTTAATAAAAAGTGTAATACGTTCCTCACATTTACATCAGACATAAAATATCAAATGCGTTTCACTGCTAGTGTGATTAAAATTAAAATCAAGGCGTATCAATCCTCTAAGGTTAATTTGTCTTACACGGTACGTCTGTGGGTTGTTTCCATCCCAGGGATGCCTGTGGCCTCAGAAAGGTTAATAAGCTGCTTTACCTCAGCGAGAGATGGATTGGAAGAGAGTTGGAAAGGTGAAGAGAAAGGCCAGGAGAGCAGGAACACCTTAATGCAAATCCACACAGTCAAAGTAATCTGTCTAGTCTTTAAAACCATCCGCTCCCCCTACTTAACAGTCTCCATCCACGGCTGGACCTGTGCTTTCCATGCAGAGGAACATTAATACATGGACTTGACATCCGTCAGCCCTCATCATGCGATGAGCAACTGGGGTCAAGGGTCGGGCCAGGATGTGAAGATGATGAAATACCTGCTGGAATATATTATGCAGTGCTCTGCCTGCCCACATCGGATTTTAATCTACTATTTATTTCGACTGATGTGCGTGATTCGGCGCAGTATTTCAGCCGGCTTCATGTGTGCTTATGTATACAGTAAAAAGCACAAGCAAAATTCCCATGACCCTGAAGTGTAACTGATGTAGTTTCCATTTACTGGCTTGTGTGGGTGGAGCAAAAGTGCAATAACAGTGCAACACCACTGAAAGACCTAAAGCTTAACATGGATAAGTGTGAGCGGAGCTTCACAGCAGGCCCCGGCACCCTCCGAGTTTGTGCATTTTCTGTTTGATACATGGTAAAACGAGGCGAAAACAATATTCAAATAATGCTCCACAATTACAGCAAACTGTCCTCTAAACATTTGTACAGCTTTAGGTTTTTTTCAACAGATTACTGTGTGTCTAAAACATGTTCAAAGGAGAGAACAAAGAAGGAAACAATCATTAAATTCAGAGAAAGTAGTCCCACTTTTAGTGTTCGCACCACAACAATAAAAAAACACACATACGTGTGATTTATCTATAATTTTACCTGTCCAACAATGCCTTCTTCTCTCGATTTAACACATCAAATCTTAAATTATCCTGTCACTATTCATCTTCTTCAGAGGAGGCATCAAGAAGACCGACAGAGGGAAGTAAAACATATGGAAAATAAAAACAAAGCGGTTCAAGAATAACCATCAATCTTCTTTTCCCCTCCTTTCTCGCACAGAGGAACGAAAAAGTGAGGAAAGACTTTCAATTCTTTCACTGTCTAGAAAAAACTGACACTAAGACAGAAAACAGACAAAAGATACAATGAAATACAGACAGGATTTACATATGTATGCTGTGGACACTATAGCAGGACAAGGATAAAAGGGGAAGAATCTGAATTTAAGTTCAAGTGACATGACGAGGAGAGAGAGGCAGAGAAAAGTACAGAAAGGGAAAAAGGGTGGGATGATGGAAAAGGAGCACAAGAAAGGGGACATGAATAAAAGTTAAAAAGCAAAAGGCTAGCTCTTCCAATTTGTGTGTCCTGGAGGGAAAGTGAGGAAAGTGCAAAGAACAGTTTATGTGCCTGCGCCTGGAGAGGTGGTGCTCACTCTTCTGTGGGGACAGAGAGAGGCTTTAAAAAGCTTTCTGTCATATTGGATATCCAAAAGTGACACATCTTAACTCAGCATTACATTTCTTCTACAGTGTTGGACTGCTTACTTCCTGTTTCATTGCGTTTTCCCCTGATGATGTACTTCACAAACTTCAGTTTCTAAAAATCCTTGTGTCTATTTTTGGTCGCACTAACTATCCATCTCATTCATCACAATCTGTACATTTATTTCACATCTGTTAATGCCTGAAATACAAAAAGGGATTGACTCAAAATTGATAGAAATGTAACATTAGTGCTGAAATATTCAAACAACTAAGAAGCACATTAGCACTTTGCTAAGTTGGCTGTCTCAGAGTCACTATATCCTGCTACAGTCGTATGTTCATTAGTATTTGACGTATATGTTTGGTGGTTAGCGCTGTCGCCTCACAGCTAGAAGATTCCTGGTTCGAATCCCGGTTCAGACATAGTGGGCCTTTCTGTGTGGAGTTTGCATGCTCTCCCCATGCACGCGTGGGTTCCTTCCGGGTACCTCAGCTTCCTCTCACAGTCCAAAGACATGCTCGTTAGGTGGATTGGTTAACTGATGTGAGTGTGAGCGTGAAAGGTTGTCCGTCTCTGTGTATCAGCCCTGTGACCGGTGATCAGTCCAGGGTGAACCCCGCTGTGTCTATTTTGGCAGCTATTTTAGATTAAGTCTAGAGTCTAGTTCTTAGTCTTATGGTGTGGACCCACTGAACGCAAACTCACGCAGCCAAAAATTTGCCCCATTCATAGTGCATTGCAAGCGGCCAATTCACTGGTCAAAGCATGCTGGGATGTCGACTCGCACCAGGCAAGCGGCGCCACTTTCAAACAGCTATTCTGCCTAATTATGTCATAATCATGCATTTAAAGAAAATGGTTGTGGAGCCCAAGTTAAATTCATGAATGGTTAAGTTTAATAAATAAGTACAGTGCATATTTTGTTTAATAAGATAAAGAGATAAACATGTTTATTTTATTATATTTAAAAAGCATTATGTTACTGTCTCTTTCAGAGAAGTAGGTCTTTTCAGGTAATACGCCCAGACATGTTTTTTGTTTTAGGAGAGGCTCGATGAAGGACAGAGCCACACGGTTTTCTGACCATAGTTCAGCTGACAAGGATAAATAGCTGAGAATCTTCCGGGAAAAAGTAACCTAAAGTGGAATTAAAATATTGTTTAATCTTTTTACATCTGAGTCAGGGTTGAAGTTTATCCTCACATCACTGCACAAGAGTCACCCAAGCAACACTGAGTTTCTACGAGCCACATCAGTGATTTACTATTTAGTGAATGAACTTTGTGGGGTGTACATTTTTTTGAAGACTCCTCAATTCACCCCAAAAAGTGACCAGCGAGGCTAGGCGGAAACGAGTGTCGGTGAATTGGTCATGTGCAGAGTGTCCGCACCGTTAGTCTTCAGATGAAAATGCTTATTCGCTTTAGTCACATTTTAGTCATTTTTTCATTTTTATGCGGAAGTAGCATCAAATGAAGCGTCAAACACTCCTCTCTCTGTGAGCGTGCACAGAGCCTGAAGCAGAAAGAGTTAACACAGAAAGTTATCAGCCACCTTCATGATACCTGTAATCTCTAACTGGTGCTCGAGGCTTTAAAATATGATGGATTTCGATTGTCCGTCAGCCCACCACTAACATTTTAGTCCCGTATCGTCTCGCCTCGTTAACGGAAACAAAAAATGTGTGTCATCAAAGTTTTTATTATCAAAGATCTATTTTTAGCACGTCGATGTCTCGTCTTTGTCGTGGGAAAAAGATCATTGTTGAACTTTTTTTGTCATAATTTTCGTTAATGAATTTAACACTGGCCTCTCGCCCAATGACAGCCGGGATACAGGATAAGCTGTATCGATAATAGATGGATGGATAGATGGAGGTTTATTTTTTCAATACATATATCAAGAATAGCAAAAAATCCAGACTCCATGTCTACAAAAACAAAAGTGATTTGGTTTGAATTCCAGTGATCCCAGCTTTAACTTTCACTCTGTTTTTCTTGTTGTGTTTTTATTGGCTTCCTTCCTTTTCCCTGTGACTTTGGATCACGATCTATAATCTGCTCTGTCTACCTCACTCTCCCTTTCCCTCATCTCAACCTTTTGTGTCTGTGCAGTAATTTACCTGGCCGTGTCGTGAGAAGTCATGATTGTTTATATTCAAGGAGGCACCATCTTGAACACGCAGGACTCTTGATTGTTTACCCACCCTGCATGTGACATCACGGCCGCTGTCTCTACCCCCCCACCCTCCCCCGCGCTCCTCTGTCTCCTCTTTGTCCCTTTCCAGCCAGATTGTCTGCGGAGTGTCACCCCCCTGGCCCACTTGTAGTCACAAACCAATTCCAGCAAAGAGGCTCAAAGACAAATTAAACTTAATGCCATGTAACAAACTCAGCGGGCGACTGTGCACTGCCAGGCGTCGTGTTAGGCAGTGCAGAAACGGGACCTCGTGTATGGATATCACGAGTCAACATGGAGCCGGATCCAAAGTGCGTTCGGAGAGGTCGGAGTTAGACGACAAGAGTGAAATTAAGATAGTAGTTAAACGTTTGCAATTACAGCCGATGCTTTCTGTTAGCTGCCGACGGAGTCTGTGTTCGATCTCATTTAGGAGGAGATTATGAAATACAGCAGGTGGTTGAGTTTGAACAGCTTGAAAAACAAACTTTGTCTACAGGCCTATCAGAGAAAAAAATAGCAGCTATAGCTTAAGTAGAAGAAAAGCTATCCAGCCCTGAAATTAATACCTGCCAAGAGGAGTGAAAACAAAGCTGTTAATGGAATGGTGAGTGTCACTGTAAATGGATTTGTGTGAAGGCTGCCGCTATAGAAGTGCATTAAGAAATCTGAGGAAGGGGAAAGATAAGTTCCTTTTTTGTGGTAGTTATTGACAAATCTGTATAATTCTACATTTTTCCTCAAATTGTTGCTCTTTAAAAAAAAAAAATCCTCACATGCTTCACTCGAAAATGTCCAATCTATTGCAGCAGTGCATCGACACACATCGAGTATTTCCAATAAAACACACCGCTCTTGTACTGATACTTCTGAGCTGGATTAGATATGCACTCCATATTCTGCAGTCTGGGATCATGGGGGCGAGTTAATGAAGCTCCGCTGGGGCTTTTCCATGTGAAAAGCTCCGGTGACAGTACTGACATTGTCCTCTTTTTAACGGCAAGTCCCACTGTTAATAAGGCGTGCGATCACTCAATTAGGCAGCCACTGAAGTCTCGCTCCTGCAGAACATTTAAAGATATGCATAAATACACAAACTGAACACGTCATTCCTTTTTGTTTTCAATCTAAATATCACTTTGGAATACATAATGCACTGTTATAGGTTACCGTTTCCTGGGGTTGCCGGAGGAAGGACGTTTTGTTATTATGCATGATGTAACAAATACGGTCATGCCGGTAAATGCCATGTAATGGAAATGTTGAGGGAACATCCGAGTGTTGATGTGAAGGCACAAGCACAATGCGCACGACCCCGAAATAAATGTAGGTTTAACATTTAACTATCGAAATGAATAATTTAACTTTTAACTGATACATTCAGGAAGATGTCAGGAACGCCCGGCTTTCAGTGTGCTTTTGTTTGATTATACTTACTTCACAGTCTGTTTTGTCTTTGTGTTGTTGACTTATCAGTATTCGGTGTGTGTGTGTGCAGAGTTGGCTAAGTATAAGGGTTGTCTAAGTGTTGTTGACAGAACAGTTCGAGGCAGATCAAACTTACTTTACCACAAGGACGAAAATACATTTAAAACAGTTCTAATCTACAATAAAAAACGGTTAAAGGTACAGATAACTTAGGTATGCTGTTAGAAAGTTACAAGACAAAGCTTTGCCTTGACTCTATGAATATATGTGTGAATGGGCTAAAGGGTATGCAGTGTAAAATGCTTTGCATGGTCGAAAATCGCAATGGTGACTTACACCGTCAGTGGGTGGGTTACGTTAGGCTGCAAGTTAACCTTTTGTCCTCGAATTTCATGTGTTGGAAGCAGGAAAAATGGGCAAGCGCAAGGTTTTGAGCGACTTTGACAAGGGCCAAATTGCGATGGCTCGACGACTGGGTCAGAGCATCTCCAAACCTGCAGCTCTTGTGGGGTGTTCAGTCTGTAAGGAAGGGAGGAAGGAAAACCGGTGGACCAGCGACAGGTTCATGGGCGACCAAGGCTCACTGATGCACGTGGGGAGCGAAGGCCGGCCCGTGTGGTCCGATCCAACAGAAGAGCTACCTACCTAAACATTGTTGCAGACTAAGTCCTTCATGGAAACGGCATCCCCTAATGGCAGTGGCCTCTTTCAGCAGGATAATGCTCCCTGCCACACTGCAAGAGTTCAGTTCAGGAATGGTTTCAGGAACAAGACAACGAGTTCAAGGTGTTGACTTGGCCTCCAAATTCCCCTGATCTCAATTCAGTGGAGCATCTGTGGGATGTGCTGGACAAACAAGTCCGAGCCATGGAGGCCCCACCTCGCAACTTACAGGACTTAAAGGATCTGCTGCCTCTCCTCAGCACACCTTTAGAGGTCTAGTGGGGCCTCGACTGGTCAGGGCTGTTTGAGGTCTGACACAATAGGCAGGTGGTCATAATGTCACGGTTGATCGATGTATATGAAGTGCAGTCCATTCACCATCACAGAGCGAGATTAAAAAGATAAAACAATAAAGATTGACATTTCCTAAACATGATTTAGCTGGTGTGCGCAGGGGGACAGAGAGATAAAACATATTTAGATGCACAGGGGTTATTTATTTTTGAGGAGACAGATTTACAGATACATTATGGTGTACCTGAAGGCACATAAAAGTTAGCAGAGTGCAGACCTGGGAGGCAGCGAGCGGCAGGTATCAAAGAAAGCTAATATTCAGAGGGCTAAAGTTAAAGTGCACTGCGATCGTCAGAATGGCTCTCATCTGAGCAGAGAAGATTAAAATCAGTGGGACATCACAGCGAGGCAATATGAAGTAGGAATGAGAGGATATCTCTCTCGCTCGCTCGCCCGCTCGCTCTGCCTCTCGGAGACACAGATGCACGCGCACATTATATAGTCTCCTACAATAAACCAATTACTTGTCATTAATATTTAAGGGCCTAATTTCCATTCATATGCGATATATTAAAAAACGTGCAGGGATGAGCGCGAAAAAGGGCTGACCCTGAGATATTCACAGTGGGCCGGCTGTCCCAAACAGAGAGGAATGAACATTAGGGTGTTTTGTGTTTTATTGAGACAAATGTGTCCTGCCTGTGCCAGGAATTAATGGCCTCCCTTCTAAAATGAGGAAAATGGTACCATTTGAGGCCCTTTCTTTTCCAAAATGGGATAATATCCTCTTTGGTTGGCTTCGAGTAATAATGGACATTTAATCCAGAATGCTTGATTTACTGGTTGGACAAGAGGTCTTGGGTCATCAAAACAATTCACCAAAGGGGAAGCATCTCTCCACTCACAGACACTGATGACAGTTTACAAAATGAGTATGTGGTGAAATGCCAATTGCGATCTTGTTTGTGGGAGACTGCAGCTGTTAAACAAAGAGCTTGATAGAAAGCGAGAGTGGGTGTTTTTTTTTGTTTTGTTTTTTAGTGTTTTTACAAGGCCGGCCCTGGCGCCAGATGGACACGGCTCTGTCCAAAGAGATGATTTCAGAAGCAACCGGAGAAAGGCGAGATAAGAGAGGAGAAAGGGAGCGATGTCAGGAGAAGAAAAGCCCAGGGTAAAGATGCAGCCTGGCGGATGCTCCCTCCTCTCAATTAACAGAATCAGTAATAAACAGCCTCGTTCTCCGGGGAACCATAGAGAACCATCAAGCCTGACTTCCCCAACACTGACATAGAACATATCAGAAGCTTATCGTTGTATACACGCTATTAATACAAGACTATCCCACAGAGGGCGGAGGGTCTTGAGTTGAGCTTAAACTCATTAGACAAAAGCCTTTATTACATTGTGACTATCTGAGGAGGCAGAGCTCCAAAAGTAGTCTCGGGATATTTGTTTTCAAGAGCAACAAGCTTTTCAAAGGTTTCCATCAACAAGACACATTGTTATTGAATGAATACAGCTTAACAGGATTAAAATAATTTGAGTGGCATTTATTGTTTGCGACTGTTTTCTCTGAGCCAAAACTTGCATCCGTAGACTTGTTCTGAAAATGCGCTGTAAGGCTCCAAACACACACAGTGAGCTGGTCAGCCACACTTTTCTCGTCCGACTGAGAAGTCGCCGAGTGTCATGTGAGTTGGCCGGCCATGCGTGAGTGTGTTTGATCTGGTGGCCGGGTCAGCCCTGATGTTAACGCAGTTATTAGGGGACTTATTAGGGAGAGTCAGAGAGGCAGCTAAACCCCCCACTGATTCCATCATTACTGCCGTTGTGGCAGGGTCATTACCGCCCTGCTGCCGGGGCTTTGTAGCGGGGATTCAGAATCCACTGGTGTGCACGCCACACGGGCTCAGAGGGGAATATGTGTGTGTGGGGGGGGTAGAGTTGTAGGGAAGAGAGGTAAAGGAAAATGGGTGTCAGCGTGAGGAGGACTCCAGAGGGATTTGATCAGATCTCATGTGATGAAGGGAGGGGGGGACTGCAGCTTTCACTTTGAAGGTTTAACCCAAGTTACCTTTCCAGGGCTGAGCGATGAGCATGACATTTTGAGAATATAATGGTGAAGTATCAAAAAATAGAGTAAGACAACATCCATCCCTCCATCCATTATCTACACTGCTAACCCTGATCAAGGTTGGTGGGCTGGAGCCTATTCCAGCTGTCATTGGGCGAGAGGCGGTGTACACATTTTGGACTGATCCAGTCAATCACAAGGCTGACACATAAAGACGGACAACCTTTCACGCTCACATTCACACCTACGGGCGAGTCACCAATTAACCTAACGAGCATGTCTGTGGTAGGAAGCCGGAGTACCCAGAAGGAACCCACGCATGCACGGGAACAACATGCAAGCTCCACACAGAAAGGCCCACTGCGGCCGAGCCGCGATTCGAAAACTAGAAACCCTCTAGCTGTGGCGGCCCCTGACTCCTTCTGTCCTGTGTTCCTTTTCCTTGCAGGTAGAGATGGGCGGAGCTAGTTACCTTTCACCTGGGCAGGCTGAGGTGTATTTAAGCTGGCTTCTTGGCCTCATTTTCTCTCTGTGGGCTGCCATTACCAAACCTTTTGGTTCGTTTTTGTTTTGCCTGTACAATACGACACATTAACAGACTGGAGATACATTTCTTAGGTTGTCGTTGTGTTAGTTTCAATAAATTATTGTTTAAATTACTTTTCTAAACTGTGTGGTCTCCCTCTTTGTCCAGCTCACTGAGCCTGGGCTGTGACAGGTGGCAGCGTACCCACTGCACCACCGTGCAGCCGTAAAAAGAAAAACAAAACACGCTCAAAGATAAAACTTCAAAACTGAATTAATGTGCCGTAATAAATTCTTACACATCAATAGAAACAATTACACAGTTTTAATTTCCATTATGAATTATATATCAAAGACACAACTTGAAATACAGCACATGATGTTACAAAAATCTGCTTAAATTCTTAAGGCGAAGGACTCCCTTGATATCCACTTTCAAACCATAACCTCATGCCTCTCCGTCTCACCAAAAGGTGTTTTTAAGGATCGGTAACATTTCTCCCCGTCCCCTCTGGCCTTATTCACCGCAAGCACTCATGTTAGCAGGTTCATTAGCTGCCTCAGCATCATTAACACAGAGGCATGCTGGGAAAGAAAGTCCCAATGACCCTGCTCAGAGGGGTGGACCAGAGCCTCTGATTCCTCCTTGAGGATGTACGTACATCGTCATTAGGCCTCAGCGTCTCTCTGCAGACGTATGGGTGTCATTACCTTTGAAACTGTAACATGTATTTTGGTCTACACAACACCAACATTCCTCTTGAGGGAATTGGGGATATAATCATGTTAACAGCATGGCTGCTACCCAGAATAAGTGTATTTATCTGTAATATTTATAGTATAGATTTATAGCGTCTTGTCCTGTGTTATGTGTAGTAAAGCTTTTGATCTATACAGTTTATTCAGGGATTTCAGTGGTTGAGAAACCGCCCTCCTTTTGTTGTGTTGCTCATGCTGTGAAGCCCACACATCACCATTACAAAGTGGCATATGCCCTTTGTCCATCAGCAATTGGTGTGTGCAATGGAGGAAACATTTTGGAAGAAAGGGGGTGTGAAGTTTGCCAACATCAATCTTGTTTCAAATTGAACTGCAAAGTTCCAGCTGAATGAATTGCCTTTCAAATGCAGCAGGCCATGGCTACACACATTCAATCCCGAAGTGAATCTGATTTGATCCCAAAGAGCCGTACAAAGGCACAACCCACTGATTGATAAAGCGAACTGAGGGGAGATGAGGGTAAAAGAACAAAAAAAAAAAGAGAGAGGAGTCAATGGAGAAGAGGGCAAAGAAAGAGGGGGAAAAGCCGATACAGCCAAAGCAAAGATAGAGAAGAGGATAAAAGACGAGAGGAGAAAGCATGAGCGGGGAAAAAAAACAGATTTAAAGGGAAATAAAAAAAACTCTATGACGTGGTCGGGTTGTTCATTTAATGTCTCGTACACAACTTCAAAAGAGGTGAACAACCGGGGTGGTGAGCAAGATCAAAAAGAGATGCGTGACGCTGGTAACACATCGGCTCTACGTGCGTGGGTGGTAACAATTTCCCAATCACAAAGCACTCGGAAGCTCCGAAGGTGGAACACCTGCTTTGACATCAGTGATGGACGTGGAACTTTAAGATACTATATTTACCTACATCAGAACAGAATCATGCAAGTGATATTTAAAACACAAAGACTTTATAGAAGCTATGGAACTATGGAGAAGTTCTTAGGAGGAGTTCTGGAAAGGATGAATCACTACGCCTTTACAGCTACAGCAGTCTGTTACCATAAATAGCAGTGTCAACTAACAATGGTAACTGCTATATAAATGTGTCAGGTGATTAGCACATCAGACTTTGAGTGATATCAAGTTAGTTCATTTGTGTGCATAGTTTCTACCTTAATTTAAGGTGACAAAACATAAATTAAAGGATAATTCTAATTATCTTATTATAAATACGTTACATACACACACTGTAATTATTTTCAAGTTGCTACAACGTTCCAGGGACATCAATGAAGCGTCTCCTGTAAATCCACAGATTTGTATCCATGCAGCTCCTTAAATCAGCATCTCTCTCTACATGTCATGGTCAGCCCAATCCAGATCTGAACCCCATTGAAAACCTCCTGAATGTGATCAAGAGGAAGACGGATGATTACAAGCCATCGAACAAAGCCGAGCTGCTCGAACCTTTGCGCCAAGAGTGGCCTAACGTCACTCAACAGCAATGTGGGAGACTGGTGGAGAGCATGCCAAGGTGCATGAAAGCTGCAAACAGGTTGTTCCACCAAATATTGACTTCTGATCTCATCCTGAGTTAAAAAATTAGTATTCTGTTGTTTAAAAATGAACATGAACTTGTTTTCTTTGCATTATTCCAGGTCTGAAAAACATCTTTTTGTGATCTGAACCAGTCGTCATTTTCTGCACATCAAAGACCTCAGTGAGAATATTTTAGTTGGAAGTTTGGAGAAATGTGGTTTATAATAAAACAAAAGTTAATTTTACTTAAAAGTAGAATCAGTGGTCTCTTATTTTTTTCCGGAGCTGTATACATACACACGTATCTAATTACTGTAGTTATATTGGAAATTTCCAGCATGTTTGATGTGTAATATTGTTTAGCATTATTAAATTGGTATCCTTTTTTTAGTTGTCTCTGTCATCCTTAAGTGAGACACATACTGTTTGTAGTCTGACTTAATCACTGAGACGCCGATGGTATTCAGAGTACATAATAACTGACATATGTGTTGAATTCTCAATCAGGCCAAAGAGCCATTTTATAATAAATGACTGAGATTTTTTTTTTTTAAAAAGCCACTTTTAGAAGATTGAAGCCGAGCTTGAAATCCCTCTTGATTATCATTTCCTTTTCTTGGAGAAACTCATTAAACAGTGAGACTCATAAAAGCAGCAGGGGAGATGACAGTCCTGCATTCTCAGTTGTTTTAGAGGCCTCTGAGCGCAATAAGCATCTGAAAATTGGGGGCTGTTAAAGTGATTCTTTTTTTTTTCTTCTTTTTTTTACTGCCTAAGTGTTGTTCTTCAACAATGCAAGTAACAAGCAAGAATCCCAAGGAACGCCAAGTTAACACAAGCCTTTTTGCACCATTTTCTGAGGGCAGCTCTGCAGGGAAGGCATTTACACCTGCTTGCCTCATCTTTCACGATACACTAGTCCCCCCCCCGAAGTGTGCTCGACTTATAAATATCCACGTCTCAGATGTGGCAAAGATGGAGGTGCCGCAATGAAGGAAAGGACAAAACCAACAAGTGTGTACGCTTGTGTGTTTGTGTGTGTGTGATTTAAACAGCGGTGGCGATATCGCAGACAAATGAAGTCGGTGTTCACCAGTGACTGGTTTGTCAAATCAGCACAAAGGATTTATGGTCCGTGGTTACACTGAGAGGTTACAATGAGAGTACAACACCTCGGGAATTAATCTTGCAAGTCTATGTCTTCCAACACTGCTTTAAACACACCACTACCTGCTAAACAAGTCGAACTGAGATAAAGGGAGACTGAAACCCAAATGGGTCAGGCCAATGTGGAAATAAAGGCGGGGGTCTGTCTGACAAAGCGTTTAATGTTAAAGCTCACTTATTGTGTAATAAGCTCAGACGGAGTGCGTCTGAAAGGCTGCGCGAAGCATGAAAAAGAGGAAAAACAAATGAACAACTATCTCATTTTAGGAAGATCCCATCTAGCACCTTTTTTTTTGCAATACCATCCACATCAAAGCGCTCCTCATTGACTTTCAACTTCACTGACGGTGTGTGTGTGTGTGTGTGTGTGTGTGTGTGTGGGAGAGGGGGGCGGATATCAAACATTAAACAGCATTTTTCATTCATGAGCAAATCATGTTCTGTTTCAACAATAGAGGGAAAAGAGCTGATTCAGTGAAGTCGCTGCAGGGGTAATTGATAGGGATCCAGCAAAGGTAACTCCCGGGGGAAATGCTGGATCATGAATTCCTACCCTGCCAGCGGGAACACGGACTATCTATAGAGCTTTTTTCAAAGTCCCCACTGGGTGAGAAAGTGAATTTAATAAATGATTTAAAAGGACATTTAAAGCTGAATTAAAACCAGTCTGTGGAACTCCAGTTACTAAGTTGTATTTCATGCGAAAAAGTCGTCTTTTACAACAGTTCTCTGCAAAAATATTGAAGATTTACAAACACTAAATGTGGAATTTACCTTCCCAGTGGGAATATATGAATCAAATCAAATATACACATATTATTATATGAGTATTTCAAAGTTTTCAAACGCGCCTGACTGTCAATTAACTCAGATATGTCATGAAGCATGTGTTAAAAAATATATAGTGTGGCAGTTATCCTCTGGTGGAAGCAACAGGCCTGCCACTGCCACTTCATTAAGCCTCGCAAATACTGTTTTTTTTCTCCTTCCCACATTCTCCCTCCATCTGTATTATGCCGGCAAATCACCTTGCGGCAGCCGAGGCAAGATTGCTATTTATTTCACAGAACAAAAAAAGGAGATGAGCCTAGTTTGTAGACCTGGAGGCTGTGAGGAAGACGGAGTTCGGAGCTGCAGGCAGGCTGACTGGTATCCAAACAGACGGTGGGTATATGGGGAACAGTTGGAGGACTCTGTATAGTTACGTCCACACTTCCTGCCAGAGCTCAGATTTGACTGTTCGGCGCTTGACAGGGCTCTGACTTCTCCCCTCCCACTGCTGCTGGAATAAGAGGACTGTTCCACGCACACAGAAAAACACACACACTGTCAAAGAAGTGGAAAAACACTCAAATTGTCATGGGGAGGAATACATCAAGTGCCTGCACACACCAAACAAACTTGCTCTGTACTGCTTGTGTTATTCATCAGCAAGTTAGGTAGCCTGGTTGTGTATCTGAGAAACAAACTGGCCGGGACAAGAAAACTCCCAGAGCTTCCATCACAAAAGCCTTCCCCTCTTCCCACATGGAGGACTGGTCTACTGGACTGGAAAAGGCAGGAGGCAAACCAAGCATAACTGCTCTCGGCTCACACATATACGTACAAGTTCAAGTTTGTGTACACCCACGTGCCTCACAAAATCACTGATTTGAAACTACTCAATGGGTACAAAGAGCAAAAACAATGAGCAGCCACAGTGCATTCAAGCTTTCTCAAAGACACAAACAAACACTCCAGCAAGAGCACTGGTAGCACTAATTGGCACAGAGATTTGACTTGAGAGCATACATAGATGGTGTTCAAATGCAGTCGAGAAAAGTTCTTGGGGTTTTTTTTATAACATAATTAACATTTCAGTGAGGAAAACGGTTTCTTAAAGTGTCACAAGATGAAAGTGGCTTGGCGTCTGTTGCCGAGAGGCTAAATGAAGCATGTGTGTGGAGATTAATTAAGGGAGGGGGGGGGCTGAAGAGAGATGACGCCTCCTTACCTTTGCTCTGCGACGAGAAGCAGAGGGAGAGCTGAGCAAATAGGTCAGGATTCTCAAACTTCTCTTCTTTGACTTTGATCCAGAAGCAATTCTCTGCCATTTCCTGAGGCACTATCTGCAATGACACAAGGATTCCATTATCACCACAATCAGAGACCGCCATTCCACCAACCTGCCACTCAAAAAGTTCTTCTCACTGGAGATGGGGTTTGTCTGTGTGTGTGTTTTTTTTTTATTCTGTGTGTGGACACACTGATGCCCTTGTGTGCATCCTTGGCATCAGAGAAGCAAAGACAACAAACATAAAGATCTAAAATTCCACAAGATGACAAATTAAAGAGAGGGAATTGTGCTGTTTCACATTTTAAGACATACAAACTAGAGATAGACCGATACGTTTTTTTCACGGCCGATACCGATTATTAGTAGTCAAGGAGACCGATAACCGATATTTGAAGCCGATATTCATTTGCAGTAAAAGTGAAAATATTGGTGTCAAAATTTTGAATAATACAAACTCCAACACTTATCTTTGTTTAAATGCCTTTAAGCATATGCATCAGAGCCAGAATAACCCAGTTTTAAATTGATCTCTTATCGGCTGTCGGATTAAAAAAAAATAATAATAATTTGAAATAAAAAAAAAAAAAAAAAGGACAATGCCGATATGCGTCAAAATGCTGAATATCGGCCCGGCCGATAATCGGTCTATCCCTAATACAAACAATGTTATAATGTTGGATGTCAATACTAAACGTGCATCTGTAGGTAAAAGTATGTTGGAGTAATCCCCCGCTAAAAGAGTCTCAGGCTGCAGGCTGCTGTGAACGCTTAGTTTCAGACAGACATCTCCAGGCACTTCACTTTGTGATGTCACAAAGTGGAGGAATTCTATATTTGGGCATCTGCCCGAGAGGCGTGCCACAAACACAGAGTTCTATCCCTCGGCAGGCTTCGGAGAGCTGGCCAATCAGAAGAAAGCGGGCTTGTAGGGGCGGGGTTTCTTAAAGGGACAGAGCTGACAGAGTCGTTTCAGGCAGAGGCTGTATGAGGGCCTGCACAGAACACCAGTGTGAGGAAAAAGATGAGGTTTTGTAAATTATGCTAAGCTACTCCACACGTATCACAGAGTGAAATAGTAAGCTCCTCCCCTTAAATGATTATATGGCCACGCTAGACTTAAACAAAAAACATAAAATCACCTCTCCTTAGCTTCAGTTTTTAGCACAAAACCTCAGCAACCCTGTGTGTACACTTTTCCTTTCTAACCAGCAAAGCCTCTAAGAAGCACCAAAGCACCTACACACAGAGGTGATAGCAGGCCACAAAGATTCCTTTCCCTTCCTATTGCTTCCCCCCCACAGAGATCAGTAGAAAAGAGAGAAGACACATAGACACCTATTACGTTGCTGTTATTACTAGCTAATAATGCGTGACACCTCACTACCTCGACTGTACAGTGGGTGAAGTGCTAAAGTGAGAGCTCTTAGCGTGACACTGTTGTGGCGTTGTATCGAGGGCCTGCACTAGCATTTGGCCTGTTGCACTGTTGCCGTTAACCTCCTGGAAAAGCACAGTTATCACACACAGAGAGAGGTTTAAGTGCAACACAATACAGACAAGAGAGTTCCAGCTGATGCTACGCGATAATTCCTAAGGGCATATAGTAACGGCAATAAGTGTGACAGTGTTGCCGAGTCCTATAATGGCAATAATAGGTGCCTTAATGGAAGGCTTATGAAACTTTCGACGTGAGCTGGTGTTAGTGCTGAGTGTTGATAACAAAGTGCCTCTGTGCTCTCATTTGCTCTCGTACAATCCACTCAGAGTCCTAGAAAGCAGCCGGTGTCATGTCTGTGAGGCCTTATTCAGGGAAAGTGGTGAAATTATGATGCAGCAAATCACTCAATAATGCAATGATTCATGTCGTACAATCAAGACTACACCACCAACCTCAATAACCTCAACTACTAATACTACTAAAGAAACCAATAACAATAATATTAACAATAAATGGAGGAGACTGCTGACATTAAGTATGCCACCAATTTCAGATTAGAAGTCTTGAATTAGACTAGTTAATATCTTCATGCTTTACTTACGGTTACTTAATCTATCTTTAATCTACCTTCTTCAATGTTTAAACACACCCACAGTAAAGTACAATTTATGAAGATTGTGATTCCCACATTGGAATTATGTAATAAACACGCTGTTAGTAAGCAAGATGGAAGATTGGAGCATATAAAAATACAAAAATTCACCTTTTTTGGTGGAGATAATAATTATAAAATTTAAATTAGCGCGTGCCGCTAAAAGGGGGATAAATGTGAAAGTTTACTATCAACTGCAAAAGCAAGGTAAACTTCTCCCTTGACCTTACTCAACTAGTTTAAGGGTTAGCTCATCACTTTAGACTTAACAGCAGATGTATACTGTTAGGGCTGTTACATTTTAATGAAGTTAGTCCTCTTCTGCAAATATCTGCCAGCCCAGGAACCAAGAATTGTTACTAAAGCTTGGTCTGATGCAACTGGTTCGATTCCTATTGCTAAAGCTTCACCTCTTAATTCAAACTGCAGCAAAGCGGGTTTAGTGTGGTGGAGATTAGGGCTGAACAACTTTGAAAAAAATATCTAATTGCAAAGATTTTGACTTATATTCCAGTTTCGGTATGATTTGCGATCTTAAAGAGAATGATAATTTTTACATCATTATTTTAATTTTCATTAAAAAAAAATATTAAAATGATCATGGTGTGATTTCTGCGGTGATCTGTACCAAACGAAGATATTTGATACTTAAGTCTGTGTACGATGTGTAGGCCAGAACATCTCTGTCGCACAATATTTAGATTAAAATGTTATTTTAACACATTTTTACCCTTCAACAAATATTGCTCCTCCTGCGATTTGAAAATTGCAGTAGGCTACATTGTGATTTTGATTAATTGTTCAGCCCTATAGTGGAGATGTTGCAGCTATATATCAGATCGGCGTGTCTTTTAATGAAGACGCTTTAAATACTTTGCTTGCATTAAAAGCGAGTGTGATAGGCAAGCAAAAGTTACCTGCCTAAGATCAGGTGTTATTACAATGAAGAAGTTATAAGTGGTTGAAGCAGACAGATCTGCTTCCTCGAACACGGCCCATTGGACCAACCTACTTTGCTATTTTGACCTGATTCAACAATCCCAAGATCTCCCTGGATACTGATGTTAGACAACTTTTTTTGCATCTGTTTCAGACCCGTACTGCGCAACACAAAAAGTGTTGTTTCGAGCAGAACTGCTGGAAAGCAGCCCATCAGTGACAACTCCACTGAAATATTCATCACCATTTCTGTTCTGTGTCACGAGCTGAATCATCATCCTCTAACGCTAACTGTGATGATCTTGTTGCTGCTTTTAACTACAATTTGCTGGAAAAAAGAAAGACATCGCTGCACAACTGAGAACCAAAACACTTCCTGGGAAAATTAAAGCTTCTAGATGAAATGTTAGCAATTAAAACTCGACTGCCGCAAATCTAAGCAGAGATGAAGAAGAATAAAGTTAAGATTGATCAGCTAATCTGTGCTGCTGAAAACAGAAAACTGGCCGGAAAATCCTACCTCTAAAATCATACAAGGACTACGACCTGACTAAAACCTAAAGGTTGAAGGAATACACTTCTATTCTCAATCGTGTCAACCGCTTGTCCACTATACTGTATGGTCCAAGTTTACCAGGCTGGCAAATTTCCCAGGTCACAGTCATGGTCGAGTCTCTCTTAAAGTATTCTTTTTCACATAAATCTGGAAAGTGGCAGAAACAGTACCTTGAGAAAACTGTTCCCCTACAAAATAGTTCAAGCCATGACAAAACAAAACAAATGTTAAAATAATCTTAGCCTTTATAGATGGGGTTGTTCACAGTAATACAACAAAATAAAGCATAAAACCTCCCTTATCAAGGATGCTTTTAGAAATAACAACTTCCCAAAACTCCTTCTCAGGCATGATAATGACACAAAACACTCAAACCTGGCTGGAAGTCACAGCCCTCTTACTCTTAAACGAGGTCCTGAGTCCATATTTAATATAGCAATGATGTTGGGGCACTGGCTTAGCTCAGTGGTTAAATTGCGCGTACCATATACAGAGGCTACAGTCCTCGATGCTGCGGCCCCGGGTTCAACTCCGACCCTCAAATCAATCCCACTCTCTCTTCCCCTGTTTTTGACACTATCCACTGTCCTCCACTGTCTTTACTGGGCTTCTCCAGGAGGTTAACGGCAACAGTGCAACAGGCCAAATGCTAGTGCAGGCCCTCGATTCAACGCCACAACGGTGTCACGCTAAGAGTTCTCACTTTAGCGCTTCACCCAGTGAACGGCAGAGGTAGTGAGGTGTCACAAATTATCAGCATAAAAGGCCATAAAAAATAGCGATAATGTCACTCACAAAATATGAGAAACTATAAGATACGACGTAAAGATGTTGACTTGTGGTGCAAATTAGTATTGAGTGTGTTTATTATCTGAAAGTAACAAAATAAATATAAAATTATTATGTTACATGTTATAATCAAATGATACTTGCAAACAGAAGCTTGTATAATAAGAATATTAGGGGGCTGAGACAAGTGTCCTGTGTTACACCGCACGATTTGTTAGAAGTATCTAATTAAAGATCCCGAAGATTTTCCTGTCAGTGATGTATGAAAATTTAGAATCAATTTTAATGAAAACAACACAGTTTCCAGGTTGAGGAATCATAATGTGTTAGCAAAATGCTACGCTAGAATTATAGACACTAATGACTGCAGCTTTGTGACCTGTATCTGTCTTAGGTTACTGCCAATCAAAGTCTGGTCGAGTTAAGAATATTAACATCCCAATGCAAAAAAACCCCACAAGTAATTAGGCAAAAGGTGTGCAATACCAAAGGTCAAAAAGTGTTACAAGGTATATCAAATTTTCAGTTTGACCTCATGCTCAGAAATTATGTTATTTCCATTTAGCTGCTCTAAATATATCTATATATTTTTAACACTGTACAAAATAATATTAATAATAATGCTAACCTGACATTAATTTAAAGACAGTATTGGGCGGACAAACAAAGGCACCAAAGACCACCAATAAACTGAAGCTACATAGCTAGGGTTACCTGCCGGGCCCGAACAGAGGAAAGATGTCATCTGTATGTTTGAGTGCCTTTCTATTGGTGCAGGAGTTATTTTCATCGCATCGCGTCCCTACTGACTTTTGTTCTGCCGTTCCCACATGGTTACAGATATCCTTAATTAGCACAGTAAGGCTAAATGAATGTATTTTTTTCTTGCAGAATGCATATTAAATAGAAAAGAAAACGTTTGCATATTGTTTATTTTGGCATTTGGACAGTCCCACGCTTAATCTTCACTAATAATTTTCTCTGGGAATCACTGATACAAATGTGGAAGTACAGTCAGGGAGGAAATAACTCAAGCTGATTTAAAATGCATTTAGCACTTAAACAAAGCTGACATTTCCCAGTGTGTGCCTGAGCCGATTTTCTCCCATGTGAGTGCCTTGTGTTACCGCTTCTGACTGAGAATTCTCTGCCACCACATCTCTGGCTTGACTGGAGGACTCGAGCTGCAATTGAAAGTGTACAAATATTTCGACTTCTCATCTAAAAGCCCCCGCTGAGTGTGGAGATGTCACTTTAGGTACAACATGCTTAGGCTAGATTGTATGTTTGTAGGTATGTTAGTAATTATCAGATGATGCCGCAAGATTCCTAAGCTATCCACAGCTCTATTTGAAACTCCATTGTCAGGTAATAATTGCCTATTTTTTTTGTCCCTTTTTCTCTCATGAAAACTCTGTGATTCATACTCTTGTCAGACATGCATGGGGTCGTGGAATGAAGGGACGTAGGTCTGAAGAATATCAAGTATCTCTAAATAACAACTTCTTTATGCAGCCAATTCATAGCTGCTCCTGGTAGTCCCCTACTTCCATCTGCCGCACAGAGAGAAGACAGACGACTCTTGTCCCACTTAATCGGCACAAGAGACACAGATTGTTTTTCCTCAGGTGGTTATGAATTTCATTTGCATCACCAAACTACAATTCCTGCGGAGGCAAGGTTAATGCTCCTGCGCATTAACTCGTTTCTGTTCGCTTTCCAGACTCTGCTATATGCGAGTTACCGCATGCACACTAATTATATACACAAAACCGTGTAAATACTGCACGAAAAATGACAAATTACATTTTAAAATATCAAGGTACAATTATTATTGCCCAATCCAGGGTGCACAACAGGATTGATATTTCATACTGCCACATGACGCTATTAATATCTTTCCTTATTGCTCAGGAAACACCCACACAGAGTCATGCATTAGCATACTGGCATTTTAAAGAGTCCTTGAGGTGACAGAAATTCGACCCGGAATGTGGTGCTTATAATGCAATGGTTAACATTGACTTGCATTTCCACATTTCTTTATTCACTTTATACCTGTAATTTAGTGGCCTGTTGTTGAAAAGATAATGTATCAAAGTATTGTTTACTTGGTGTTTTGGGGAAAATCACTTTTCGCAAATAAAAAAATCCCATCCAAAAATTCAGTTTAAATAGCTTCATTCCACTCATATCATTAAACATAACGTGCAACATTAAAATGATGTCAAAAGCACGAGTTAGATGTTTTGGTTGTTGTCAGTTATAGAGGGCTAAAACGCAAGGTCACACAAGCGTCGGCAAAGAAAGAGCTATCAAATTAATGCCAAGAAGTCCTGAGGCGATGGATAAATTATCTATGGTAAAATAGAGCCCACACGCAAGAGACTGCGCTGTTGAAATTGTATTCAAATGTGATGGAACGTTGCACAACACAGTCTTCATTCAATTATGCTCAGGATGTGTAAATTCAAGGACGTTTAAGCGATGAAAATTGTTTAGTGTTGTGTGCTTTGAAACGGTTAAGGAGGGTGGAATAGTGTGACCATGCCTGAATGGTTGTTCTACACAAATAAGTGCATTTGAATAGATGGCCTTTTGATGTGGATCTTCAACCTCGCACCCTTTTATAGAGGGGGGTCACTTTAAGAATCCTCTAAAACCAGTGCAAGAGGTTCGTAAGGAGATTGCTTTAAATTTCATGAAGATTGGAATAATATTTCCCTAACAGTCTCAAATCTCCGATATTATTAATAAACATGAGAATAAACGTGACAGTGAATCTCATGTTTCCATACCTTGGTCCAGTTGACCCTCTTCATCACCGTTTCCGGCTTGTAGGTCCTCTTGGGTTCCAGTCCGTAAGGCAGCTTGATAACAGGCGGTGCAGGAGGTGGGCCCCCGAAGAAGGGTGGAGGGGGTGGGGGCCCACAGCCAGGAGGTGGTGGCGGAGGTGGAGGTCCACAACCAGGGGGCGGAGGTGGTGGCGGTGGCGGTGGAATGCCGGCATGGCCGGGGAGAGGTGGAGGTGGAGGTGGGGGCGGACAGCCACCAGGTGGGGGTGGTGGAGGAGGCGGTGGAGGGGGAGGTGGAGCTGCAGCACCTCCCGGTAGAGGTGGTGCTCCGGGCGCAGTTGGACCAGCTGCAATCTGAAAATAAAGGGTGGAGATGTTAAAGATGGCCAACACGTCAACCAAGCCTCAATCTGATGTCAGTAAAGGTCAAAAGTCATAAGATGTAATTTTTTGGTTTGTACCAATGAGGAGGCGTTTCTGTGCTGTTAAAAACAATGTTTTACCACCTGCAGGACTTCAGTGTGTTCAGGACTCAGTCACCTGCTGTGAGCTTAGACTGTAGGCAGAGATTTGGGTCTGTGTGTGTAAAAACAGTTAACCAGCTCGTTGCAGTGTTTAAATTCAATGATAAATCGGCTCTGTGCGAGTGTTGCTTACAAGTTCAGACCGCACAAGGAGGTCATCTCTTCTGCTGTTTTCATGACTTTACTAACCAGGAGAAAACGATGGCATGTTTGTCAACTATTTTCATGGATATGTTTGCCAAGTTAACTTTACTATGAGTCATTTAAGCAGGAAACACAATACTCAACATTTATTTTTATTTAAACCACATAAAGAACTGTACATTTAGCATCAGAATCATTATCAGAATGATTAAGTTATTCAATAATTTGACCAAATATTGTCTATTTTGTCTAAATAAGAAATCCAAATTGTCTAAAAAATTTGGTGTTTATAATTTATTCCAGTTTTGTCAGACAAGCATGATAAATGACATTAATATGTTTGGTTCTTCTGACATTTTTTGTGACTAGCCTTAATTAAGTAACCATAGTAATGCTATGATGGAACTGGGGTCTGTACACAGTTTTACACTTCCGCAGCAGGACATCAGGCTTTGGGAAAGACAAGTGGAAATTTTGAAGTTGAACTTAAACTTAGTGCGTTAACACTAAAACTTAAAATATTTGGCATTGATTCACATTTGTATCTATTGACTGGTGGCAATGTTGGATTAGTAGTCACACCATTTACAAATATCAATGGTATCCACACTTGGTTTTAAGCCCATCCCTATTAATATTTATAAAGAGGCGGGTGATTAACTTTCAACTCTAACTAGTTGGGACGACATAATATATCATTTATTTTACTATTTTAAAGGCCAATTTAGGGCATTGTAAATTAGCCAGGGCTATAAATGCTGTAGCGTGTGGCATCGGTTTACTTGCTTCATACTTGTCCCTATACAAATAAACATTAAATAAAATAGCATTAACATTTTTGTTAAACGGGTTACCATAGCTCTACTAACATAGAGTTATGAATTGGCAATAAGGTTGGCCCACTGCGTTCAATAAACCTGGTGAATATGTATGTAAATACTAAGCAAAATGTTGATAAAAACCTGTGACAAATACTGTTTTAATGTACAAAAGATAAGAGCGTTGCTCTCCCGTCAAGTCTTCGTCAGGAGTCCTCACAATGGCAGGCTATTAAACAGCAGACAGGGATGTAATTAGACCTGAGTCTGATAAGACAAACTCTTTCAGTCCTTTGACATGTCTGCACTATCACACATACCACATACACAGGTAGTGGGCGATAGTCAGCGATAATGCCAATTGAAAAATGTGTCGAGAAAAAAAAGGTATGCAAATCCAAAAATTACAGACATGCAAGATTAGACAGGCGTAGATCTGTAAAGATGATTAGATGCCGGCTCTGACCAAAAAGCATTTCCACTTCCACTTCTCATTTCCAAAACCAATTTCCCACCATGAGCTTTTCCTCAGTCACTTGATTGGATGCGTAAAATGTGATTGGCTTCATATTTAAAGACATTAAGTTGTGTTTCATTACATAATGGCATTGGCGAATTGTTTATTAGGGCCAAAATTAAAAAGGTGTTCTGCGAGGAGCTTCTTACACACATCGCCCGCAGCCCTTCAGTGGAAAGCCACAGCCGATGATTACATGTCTGTCAATCTGGAGCCCTCCGTGGCCCGTTTCCTCTTTTAAGATTAATATGAGAGAATGGAAGCAAATTAGCTGCTAAATTAGAGCGCAGTTGTTTCCGTACCGAAGGGCCCTCCGAGTCTTTATCTCTCTCTCTACCTCTGTCTCCCTCTCTCCCGCTGATTTACCTAATAGTAATAAGCCCAGTGTTTCACAGAACCCTTGGGATCTAAAACCACCGCCACTGGCTTCTACTTCCGCACATAACAAAATACAATGAGATATGAAGTGTGTAACAATTGCAAAATGTAAATCGTGTAACAATTGTGTATTATTACTTAAATTATAATAACCATCTTATACTGGATTCACATGGGAAAACATCAGACGTTATGTTCTGCATTGCAATAAAGTAGCCCATACATCAATGTCAGTGTCCGGGTCTGAGCTAGCAAATACAATTATCTAAAATAGGTGGAATATTGTACCAATACAGTTTGTGAGAACCAGTAAAAGACCCAAAAAATATATTGTAAACTTTATAGAATAAAATTAAGCATGAGTTTTAGGATCCCACAAATGTCACAATTATGTTCCTATATCATATGTTGATTTCTAATATGCATACTATCAAGCATGTTTTCGATGTTCGGTTCTTCGCCAGCTCGTGAAGGTGTCTCTGCTTCTTTTTGGCTTCCGCAGAGCCCATCTGGAGCTCAGTTTTAAGTGGAAGTCACGGCTAATATGAATCTAACCCATCCAATTTTGATTCATAGTCTTCTGGACTCAATGGGGAGGTCAGCCTGGCAGGTAATTAACTCTGAATGCTGTGTGATTAAATCTATGCCCCAATCTCATCTCTGATAGAGGAGTTCAATCAAGAAGTGTTTACATATGAAAATTGCATTAAACAAGCAGGAAGTGTGTGAGGTAAAAAAACCCCATAGAGTTTACCAAAGATTGCAACTGCTACCAACAGAATAAATGTCTGTGGATCAATAATTTCAACAGGCAAATCAAATGTGTGTCAAATCTGTGTTAAAGTGGTAACCTCGAAGATCTCAGTTTTGTTCTCTTTGGCGGCACCTATGGCGATAAACGGTAATTGCAGGAGCACACTTCACAGATATCCAGACAGCGTCACATGTGTGACGTCCACGGTTGGCTCCGGTTGTAACTCTGGAATTTCCTTGCTGACGGTCGCTTTCCTTTTCAGACTGTGCCTTCATCTGAGCATCAAATTTGTTTCTTTTTCTTTTGATTTTCACTTATTTTTGAAGTTGTGTCTGTAGTCATCCATCTTTTCTTTGTTTGTTCAGCCATAGTAGATTACTGTTTACTCGCAACACTTGCAGAGAGCGGACAAGCAGCCGCTTAGCTCCACCTACCCTCTTTCATCAGTGGGCCATAGGCTCAATCACCATTGTGTTCTCTCATTCGGCGATAGATAGCGACTTAACAGAAAATCTTCGAGATTATGACTTTAAATAGATACAGTATGTCAGTATGAGATTTCTTTCTTGTCAATGAAGATTACAGGCATTGCAGATTAGTTCATGTCCAATCAATATAACATGAATGTACATTCAATTCAAAGCTCACAGCAGCTACAAGATAATCTGTACAACACTGCATTGGGCACACATGCACATAGATCAAGGGAGGTAATAAAATCAGTACCAGAATCAGTTTAAAAATCCTCTTCAACTAAATATTTGAAGATTCACAATTCATTTCATACGTAACTTGCATTTGAAGGTAGTCTAATGTGCGATTATGTCAAGGGCCACGCATGCAAAGAGGATACCCACCTTGGCTTCATATTCCCTGATGAGTGTCTGAGCCTCTTTGAGCTTGTCTTGCTCATTAGTAAACTGTGCAGATACAACACACACACACACACACACACACCAGACACACACCATGGGAACACACAAGTCACAAAAAAGGGCAACAAAGAGACACAAATGGGGGTGGGTTAGATAGACAGAGAAGAAGGAGAACACTAGTACACTAGAACAGGTAAGGTACTCACAGCAATGACAAAGGAGGCAGAAAAAAGAGGCGAGCAGGGGAAAGAGGACGTCCCTTACACAGTTAATGACAATGGAGGCACAATGTTATATTCCCATTTTGTCTGAATGAGCTATTTGATGTGCAAAAGGCAGAGTGTACTGTACTTTTACACCTAAAACAAGATGTAATCTATCTTCAAAAGAGCATCAGTGTAAAGCACTGACTGCAGCATGAAAGGAACAAGGCGCAGCATCACTGACAGTCGGTGCACCTTCAAAACCCTTCTTCCATTTCCCTTTTTTTTCCCCTTTCTGGCATTGCAAAATACATTTCAACTTAACACTCTCAGATGTGTGATGGGCATTGATTTCACGCTGCAGTCTTTGTTTTAGAAATGTACCCATGTTGCTTTGATATTTCTCTCTTTGCGACCTTGCCAAAAGAAAGAGGTTGGAAGCATATTCCACAGCTGAACTGAAATGTTGTATTTTTTAGGGAGTGATTCCTACAGAGCAACTCTTACTATAGACTGTAGAGAGCTAAATATTTAATGTGTATAATGGAAAAAGGAGATGGAAACTTTCAGTCGGGCGGGTTAAAGAGAAGTTCGCAAGAATTCTGGAAAATGGAAGTAAAGTGCAATATTTAAAGCAAAGAGAAGTTTTATCTTTCATCCTCCGGGATTTAAAGTTAGAGGCGGTGAGATATTTAAGAACGAGTCAGAGATTTTTAGTACGGTACGCACTGCTTTTGACCAACTGGTAATGTAAGGATATATGTATAAGACATTTGAATGTGTGTCAGTGATTTAAACAGTACATTTCTGGCTCTATTGTGAGCTATGCTGTCATTATCAGTCGAGTCAAATGTGTAATCAGCCAGGACGGGAGGAAGTCTGGCGGTAAAAGAGAGAGAAAACGGTCCAGCACACCTCCAGCTCCTCTTGGGGCACAGCTGGGTCAGCTACTACACCGCCAGGTTGTTAAAACCTATTAATGGGATGGCGCAGACTACTCCAGTGCACCACTGCAGTGCTACATTATTCATCACATCCACAGCCGATTCAATAAAAAGCTTCCTTTTTTTTTTTTACCTGGAGAGGTTGCAAGCAAAGTTTTGGGGACGGGTGGGCGATTTTACTTGCTGTGATTCCTGCGTCCAGTGTTGATGTTTACAGGCTGAACCTCCACTCAACTCAATTGAGGGATAATCAAACAGACACATCAAACAGGCCGCTTGTTACAATGCCAAAGTTCCCCGAGAAGGACTCATTAAATGTGCTGCTTCACAAACAAGGTGAAGGGATGTGACTCGGGCTTGCATGTGTTCTCATATCTGACAGGAATTCTATCAAGGAGATGAAAGGTTGGGGTAAGCTCCCACTTCATTCATATTCTGAAAAACGGCGGCGATAGCAGCAGCTTTGATGGACAAACTGAATGCGTGTCCGCGCAACGATTTAAGGGGTCGGTGCTCTCACAGTTAATGGCTTTCTGCAGCACTGTGTCAAACATGGATTAGGTTGAAGAAGATACTTTTTCAGGCTTGTCTTCCCGGAGTAACAGAATCACAACTCTCTGAGACATGATACTATGGGGTTGCCTGAGGTAGCCATTGAATTGTGTATGTGAACACCTGTCTAATATAAAAAGATAGGAGGTATTTTTATAACAGAATGTGGAGGAAATTAACTCAAATTAAAGGCAAATTAATATGTAAAATAAGCTCTACTTTTCTTCAACAAGAGGAGAAGGAATTGATTGATCTTCATAATAAACTCTCTTGCAAGTGTATCCCTTTAGTCCATTAACTATTTGTATGTTCTGTCAAGATGCATAGGGGACGTGATGAGGCCCTTATGGCCACATCCGTGCAAGTTTGCTCCAAAGAAATTGCATATTTCCCCGCTGAGGTTAATGTCTGCTGATGTGAAGCTCTCAAGTAGTCACCTCTCTTTGAAGGAGCATTCAGACAAACAGAGGAAGAGAGGGCTTGACTCTCCAGGGCTCCTCTGCTCTACACTACCTGTTAAAGCACCACAGTCAGTCAGTCTTCAAAAGACAGAGGCCTGTCAGGGGAGGGTGAGGGGGAGGTGTGTTATGGGGAAGAAAACACTTGGAAACACAACATAAAAAGCTCCAACAAGGGAAAGAGGGCAAGCTAAGGTAACGCAGCCTGACGCATTCAGCTCTGACAGAAGGTGGAAGAAGGAGAGAGCGAGGGGAGGAAAGGGGGCGAGCAGGCAGAGCAGGTGGAGAGGAGCTGCAGAGTCTTATGGTCTCATTAAAATAGGAGGGTAGTCTGTGGGATAAGAGTGATGAACTAGTTTGGGTACAAATGCATATAAAAAGTGGCGACTCGGCACTCAGGCAATTGAATTGCAGGGGTGAGACCTACACACAGCCAAAGCTTGTGCTACATCACAGCATTTGTTTCAGGCATAAAGGATTAAAGTAACATTATAATACTCCTTTCCCACCAAAAAGATGCATTGACGCAGGTTTTTCAGACCCGGGAAGGCCTGCTAATAAATGCTGATTCTCTCTTTTCCCATTGCCAGCGAAGTATACTCCTGTCGGTCTCTTTTCTGCTCTGTCACCGTCTGACGTCACAAACCCACCGGAAACAGGGTTAGTAAACAATGAAGATGTTACGGTGGTTAGGTCTTTATTGTAGCTATAGATGCTTTCCCACTGGTCAAAAAACCTGCTAACACCCGCAAACACCCGGCTTTTTTGCTTAGTGGAAAAGGCTACAATCGGCATTCAGACCCGGGTCAAATTGATGGGAACACAAAACCTGCGTCGACACGCTAATCTCTGCCTCCTTTCCAGCTTGATGCTATGCTCCATTGGTAACTTCTGCGACTCCAAATTCCACCCGTCTCCGTCCAAGTAGCGCTCGAGCATTGTTCCGAATTTGTCAGTGCCGAGTTTGATAAACAGACTGAATGAGTAATAGATACAATAAAGACCTAACCACCGTAACATCTTCACTGGTTACTAGCCCTTGTCTCCGGCGTGTTTGTGACGTCAGATGGTGACACAGCAGAAAAGAGACCGAAAGGAGTATACTTCACTGGCAATGGGAAAACAGACAATTGGCATCTATAAACGGGTCTTCCCGGGTCTGAAAAACCTGCGTCAACGCACTTATTTCAGTGGGAAAGGGGTAGATTACCGACAGAGCATAGCATCAGACACAGGTTTTATGTTCCCATCAATACCGATCAGAGCCGAGGCGATAATTACCCGGGTCTACTGCAGTCATTTGACCCGGGTCTGAATGCCTATTGTAATCTTAGTTAGTGGGCGTTTGTGGGTGTTGGTGGGTTTTTTGACCAGTGAGAAAGCGGCTTAAGACTCCTTAAAACTACCAGTGATGCTCGGACCACATATGCAGGTGCAGTTGATCAGACAGTGAGTGCCAGTGTAAGCAACAAGAGATGAATGTTTGAAAGAAAAAGCAATCTGAAACATAAACGTAGCTACACCATCTTTCAATGCTGGTTTATATTAAATTCCCTAAGCAGTGAGGCAAACTGCCCTTTTGTCTCAAGACAGTACTAAAGTGTTTGAAATTGGGTTAAGGGGGAAATAGCAGTCATTTTCTGCGCTCAAAATGGAGGGTTTTGCCTGGGAAGAAATGATTTGGAGGCCAGGAAAGGAAATGCAATCCATCTTTGAGATGATAGAATTACATAGGAAAAGCTTCAATAGAGCAATTCGCGCATAAAAAGAGCTACAACTTAGGAGGGAGATTGACCCTTTATTAAATCAAATGTTCTTGCATGGATGATAACTCCCACTTACAGGCGCAGCACATCTGTAAGTGGGTTGGAAAGGTATCCTTCTGACCAAATCAGCCTTTTTCTAGTGCTGCCATTACTTCTTGTTACTGTGATCTTAAGAGAAACTTTTTTATTCCGTATGAAATCGTATGAGATGTTTTTCACTTCGAAACTGATTAAAAGGGCTTCTTGACATGTTTTCTACTTTTTCAGGCTTTTTTGGAAACCATACAATGTGAAAGATCTCTGGGGGGGATGTAACACTGTTTCGCAGAGTGGTGGGATTTCTCTTTATGGATTTACCTGGGACTCCAGGGCCTGGATCTTCCCCTCCAGCTCTTTGATTCTCTCTTCCTTCTTTTGAGATTCAGCCTGGGCCTCCTGCCGTGCACTGAACTCCTCATCAAACTGCAAGAAAAGAAGCACAAGCATGTCTATGTGCACATAACAAATATGTGTACAAAGATGTAAACACACACACACTCAGGTTGGTGAGCCGCGCGGTGTCTCCAGAGAACGGCCACGGGGCACATCAACAGACACCAAAACACACCGTCTTACACTCTCTGGCCGATTTCTATTCATAGCTCACATGGCCCTAGAGCCCTGTTGTCCTTTGTCTTTGTTTCAGGCCTGGCTTTCATGTATGTTGATGGATCTAACCTTTGCAGAAACCCAGCCCTGTCGCTACAATGATTTCACCAGCCCAGCAGGGTGCGTGGTGGGCTGGTGGGACAGGACTCTTAAGAAAAAAACATATCCTGGAACCCCTCGGTGTGTCAGACAGCAGCAGTGACGCAAGACGATGCATTTAAATATCATATATAATATGCCAGGGGCAAGGTTTCACAGTCAAGGAGCAGTGATTCTGTGTTTCTCTTGAGTAAATAAAAAGTAAAATCAATAAATAAAGTGAGTAACTGATGTAATTGCATTAAATTGAAACAAAAAAAGAGCCGTCTAAAAATGCACAACTGGATGAAAAAAGGCCGACACAACTTAACCGCCTCGGCACTGTGCACAAATAAGTATACATCAGAACATCGGCATTGATTCTTGTAATGCTGATACGGATCATGTAGCGTCACAGCCAGGTATCGATCAGGGCATGGAAAATCAATAGCTTGTCTGGGAGCTCTGAGGAAGAAAAAACTTTCCTGATGGGAGTCGGCCAACCAAGGGAGCTGCTGGGAGTGATTAATGTCTCACCTTTTTGGAGTACTCTGCAGCCTTCTGCTCGCTCTCCTCAACTTTAGATTTGTCCACACACTGATCTGCAAGACAAGACAGGCATAGTGACGAGATTATTCAAAAGCAGCTCTGGGTTGAATTGTGCATCATTAGCTCAGGTGAGATTTACTGAAGGACGTGGGTCTTGTTTTTCAAAGCATATTAAAGCTTGTGTTTGACACTGAAGATACCAAGACCTGCATTTTTCTCCCATTAAAGCTTGTATAAATAAGATGATTGTGATGAAATGCAAAACTAAGTCGATAATTAAGTATATGGAAAAAATGAAATGATATGTCTGCCCTTGAAGAAAGGGAGATAAAGTGGGCAGCAGTGGCGACTGATGCAACTGCCGTGTTAACCTTGTGTAAAGGGGACAAGTGTTTTCTTGATGACTGCCTAGCATTTGGTGGTATCAGTCATAGTGTGCAACTATTGGCTCATGCAGCAGTCCTATCTTCCGCCCTCCTCTTCTCTTCATCCTCTCATTGACACAGGTGCCCTTGAATAATGGGAATCGTCACATTAAAAAGTGTGAGGGAGCTTAAAGAGGGGGTATTATGCTGTCTCACATTTTAAGACATATATATATAACGTTACAATGTTGGATGTCCAGACTAAACGTGGGTGAAGTTTCAAATCTGTAGGTAAAAGTATGTTGGAGTAATCCCCAGGCTTCTCAGCTCAGTCTGCAGGCTGCTGTGAACGCCAGGTTTCACACAGTTTTTTTTCTACACGCTGCACTTTGTGACATCACAGAGAGCTGGCCAATCGGAAGAAAGTAGGCTTGTAGGGGTCGGGTTTCTTGTTTCTTGTGTATTTCTGTATGAGAGCCAGCACAGAGCACCAGTGTGAGAAAAATTAGGAGTTTTTTAACTGTAAATTATTCTAAGCTACTCCACAGGTGAGTGAAATATGAAGCTCGAAATTAGCATAATTTAAGGCCCTATATTCCTGTTAAATGGGACATATTTTATATATGCAATCAATTTTCTATTATTCTGATGTGTTTTTGAATCACGAGGGTAAAGTTTGTTTCGTTTTAAAAATTGTATACATATTTTAATGTAAGTATTTTTCAGAGCCTCTCCTTCTTCCTTAAACGAACAAGCCGTTTTGCCATTCAAAGGTCAGACCTCCCCACTCCAAAGTTGTAGAAAACATGGCTGCTCTAGGATCAATTATTCGACCTTATATGTACGAGCCAGAATCGCCAGGAGGTATCTGAATGGTAAGTTGAAATCTTGACAACGACTTGACTACAAGCTCGTGCAAGAAGGCAGCCTGAGGTGAATGACGGTGAATGACGATTTCAGCGAAAGCAAGGTTCTACGTAGAAACCTGCAGCTGTTCTGAACGGCCCATTTCAGAGGCGACCTTTTTAAACATGTCATTCTGGGAAAACACGGAATTATGCCGTTTTCACTTTTTCACTGTGAACAATAAATATGAGAATATCCATTTAAAAGATATGGCCCATTTAAATTTGAGTTGACGCGAAAATCCCAAATTTTACAATTACCCTAAAGACGAATAAGCTGAAGGAAAACACAAGTTCTAAGTGATAATTGTTGTTACATAACACACCAACAACACATTTTCCACAGAAACATAACTGTTGTCAGGAACTGACACCCTGTCGTAAACGAAAAAAGGAGAAAAAAAGGTGGGTGGGGGTGGGATGGCACCTTTCAAACACGCATTTGGATGTGGCATCAAAGTCCACATCTTTTGTATCAATGTAACAAAATCCATCTTTGAAAGTTTGTTTAAACTGATTAAATCTCAGTAAAGTGAGCGAGAAAACTTATGAGGTAGCGCGTCAGTCCTCTGCGGATAGGTTTACAAACTTTTAATGACCCTTTGTTGGCAAGTCACAGAACTGTTAGTGACACAACGAAAGGAGACAAAGCGGTGTTATTTCTTTCTTTCCTCTGTTCGAATAAATATTCTCCATTAGTAATGCAGCGCAAATGGATGTTCTCTCTATGATGCCAGGAACACGACTGACAAATACCTTAACTGTGGAAAACGACATTTAATGTGATTCCGAAGTAACAGCATTTATTTTGACGGATAATATGTATTATTCATCAATAATTAGATGACCCACATCTTATATGTCAAGCCACTGCAGGTGTTGTGTTTGCCATCTCAGGGAGATCTGGGAGGATAATGAGAATGACTGCGAGGTAACAAAACATTTTTAGCAGCAGCGGTGATACACCTCCCGCAGCACCGAGTTTCAAAGGAACATAACTCATTTTGAGAATGATTTCAGCATATGACAAGTCTTGGAGACTTTTGCAAAAACAATTTGTACTTTGTTCAAAATCAAATGAGTGAGTAAATGTACCAATCAGATGGGTGAAGTCCACGTCCAATCTTTTACTGTAGCCAAAGTCGGGGTCCATGCCGTTGCGATGCAGCACCACCTGGGACACACATTCTTCTATCACCTTGTAATACTGAGGCCTGAGGGGTCAGAAAACATAAAGCAGAGCAATTAGACAAGCCACAAAAAGATATGAGTGACGCAAACTCTACAAGGATAATTAACCACAAATGATTCCCTTATCCAAGCTAGAGGTCACAAAATGCCATGTCGAAAAGGGTGCTGCAGGAGAAAATAGGCACCCTATTAAATTTGATCACTTGCTTCACCCCGATCATGAAATTAGCAGATTAATGGGCACACAAAACCCAAAGTCTGTGTTAGTCTGACCATTTCAAGGTGACAGACGGTAACCAAGGCTACGCTTGCCCTCTTGCCTAATTTGCAATCATCTTAGCCAATTAGAGCGACCATAAAAAGTGAAATGTAAATCTAATCAGCGTAATGTGTGTAATTGAAAGCACAATGACCGGGAAAACATGTCGGCCAGTTAGGACTGTGACTGAGTGCTTGGTGTTGTCAAGCACGGCGTGTGAATCAGCCCCAGAGTCCCGTTCCGCCACACAGGTTGGTATGTGACCTTTTCCTCAGTAACATTATCAACTTTAATTGCAAGTGACATTTAGCAAATACAATGCCAGCTTAAGCTGAGCCCCAGACTGAGAAATAATGATTTTCTAGGCATGACATTGACCAGAAGTTGATGTTTAAATTCACAACAGAAACAACTTACTTTTTATGCCTCCAAAGACTCAAGCTGGAAGTTGAGATTTGAACTGAGTTACTAGAAATGGAAAATTGATCCTTAGAGTAATAATCTCGAAGATTTTGATTTAAATAAATGTCTGTTAAGTCTCTATCTATCGCCGAATGAGGTAACACAATGGTGATTGAGCCTATGGGCCACTGATGAAAGCCTTTGCATTTGCAGTTTCACAGACTGGGTGTCTGAGACGATATTCATGGAAAAAATCCCAAGCGGCGCCCAGTTAGTGACGCGTTTTCCATCAGCCAGCAGTGGTTGGTCTGCCAGAGAGGGTAGGCGGAGCTGCTTTTCCTGTCTCTGCAAGTGTTGCGAGTAAACAGTAATCTACTGTAGCTGAACAAACAAAGAACAAGATCGATGACTACAGATACAACTTCAAAAATAAGTGAAAATCCAAAGAAAAAGAAACAAATTTGACACTCAGATGAAGGCAAACAGTCTAAAAAGGAAAGCGACCGTCAGCGAGGAAAATCAAGAGTTACATCCGGAGCCAACCGTTGACGTCACATATGCGACACTGTCTGGATATCTGAGAAGTGTGCTCCCGCAATTACCGTTTATCGCCACAGGTGCTGCCAAAGAGAAACGAGATCTTCGAGATTACCACTTTATAGATTCTCATAAATAGTGCCCTTATGTCATAAAAGAACAATTCCCTCAACTAGGAACAACACATACTAATGCAAACTCTGTGCTCAAGTGCTTGTTGGTGTTACTGCTAACTAATTGTCGCAGTGTGAGTGACTGAGCCGTACAAACTCTGGCTATGAAAAAAACGTGCTATGAAATCTAGAATATATGTAAAGCGGGATAAAATATTACAAGTAGGAGGAAATCATTTCAGCAGCTGGAGCAGGGACGGCCCTCTGATTCAATAATCACATCATCTTCTTTCATCTTCCTCTGAGATATTAGAGAGTATCCTAGTGGGCACCGAGTATGTTCTTCTTTAAGTCCCAAAGCACAAATATACAGTACAACACGACAAATGTGCCTCTTGATTTAAATGTTATTTACATAAATTCTTATTTTAGAAAACATCGAGTCTTTGCAAACTTCCAAGTTAAATTGGAAGTTTAACCAAATCTCCTGGTATGCCAGATATTCTGTTTGATGCCATTTTAGCATCTTAAGATCGTGCACAGATAAATTTGAAATTCATAAATTCAGAGACGATTTTTCCGACAACTTTGATGCAGATAAGGAGTGAAAAGTGTTATCAAAGCCTGTGCGGTGGCTCTGCATGAAAGCATTAAGGGGAAGGAGCAGTAATGTAACTTCACCATTATAATCTGAGCAGGCAGAGCTGTGAACAAGGTGCCTGCTGCCAGGTGGGTTCATTTTGTGTAGGACCAAAAATGCACGTACAGTAGATCAGTATGTGTTGATGAGCAGTAACTTATTTAAATATATATTATAGGTATCATAATTAAAAAGAACAACATTTAGTGGAATGAAGTTCATATCCCAGGCTTTGACTCTGTTGCCCACAGTTCCAAAGGTTGTGCTGGTAAGTTGTGGGTGGACAGGCCGTATCACACGCTGAACACAAATATGAAAGAACACTAAATTCTGAGCCAAAGCAAATAAGAATAAATCAGCATTTAGGTGCACTGTTTTGAAAGCATGAAATGCCATACATTAAGCTTGAGCTGGCGGATGCGCCCACTCGTGATTGGAACAAGCTGGTGAAAGCTCACACATCGCCCTGCATGGCTTAAGCACTGTGGCACTCGGCTTACAACTGTCACCAGTGTACACCACATTATTATCTCAATAAGCCGCCCTATTTTCCCTTCGTCCTCCATCCTCTGCCACCACCGAGCAGATAGGGGCTGGGTGGAGATAACTAGAGACTCGGAGAGTGACCCAGAACTGTCAGGCCCCTCCACAGTGGGCAGGGCTGGGCTCCAGAAGCTAGCATATGTCCCCTGCATCATTCCCCACCTCTTCTTTTACGTTGGCACCTTCATTTCTTCCAATGATAGCTCACAGTTCAGCGCAGCCACAGCCACTTGATCCAGCTCTGCTCCACATAGCCAGTGTAATCCCCATATCACCAGGCTCCAAAAGAGCAGATCTGCTCTATATTTACTGGGTGGGTTTGATGTGCTCCCATTCATTAGGCTTGCAGTGAGAGATTAATTATCAAAAATAAACCAAGCCCTGGAGGGGAGAGCAACAACTAGTGTTGTGTTAGGAGGAACGACAGCAGACAGAGCGCTGCAACAGTTTGCCCACTGTGGATCTCCTCACACTTATTAGAATACTAATTATATTATTAAATAAATTATAATTAATGCGGATTATTACTTAATATTCAAATCAAGATGCCAAGAGTGCTATCCATTCCAAGACATACAATGATAAAGACACTTAATCCTCGACTATAGATGGAATATTATGAACACCTATGTACTCCTTTGATCACAAAGCCAAAGTCTGTCACACATTAAGACATCTTATCTCATCGAACACTGCCAACATGGAATGATTCAACTAGAGTAATGCTATTTATTAACACATTATTGACCTTATGTTGAAAACATATCAAACATACTATTTCAAATGTGCCTAATGTTGACTATAACATTAAAAAGATGGTAGATTTAAAGGAGCAATTCTCCCCTGGAAAAAGCCACTGTCAGTCAAAGCTGGTGTTCTCTGTAATCGACAGAAGCAATAATATTTGAAATTGGCGCCACAGCTGTGGAGAAAGTTGTACAAACAGCTTGTGGTTTTGCCCATTCTACATTCCTACAACACCCAGCGTGCATTGCGCCCCTCCCTTTGGATGAAATGGCCAAGTGGGAGACGTTAGAGTAAAATACCACCGTTTCGCTGCAAGCAATGGCTCAGAGCGATACAGAATCGGAAATAAAACGAGAATATACCGGTGGATCGTCTAAAAAGTCTTCAGGTCTGCAGTCTACATTTCAAACCTGACGATTTTGAATGAGACATGACATCAGGCGGGCGTCCTAGATTGAGGAAGTGTAGTTTAGCAAGCTCCCTGGCCTCCGCCAGATGACGTGTTTTAGATAGTTGGAGAAGCGGATTTGGCACAGAGCCAAATTGCATTTTTTCCTACCATAACGGCATTAGCTCCCCATTATAGCGTTAATGGACTGAGGTTGAAAATCGGCGAACTGGCCCTTTAAGGGCAAATTGTGAAAGAAGAAGAGTATCTATTGGAAATAGCTGCATGTAGCATAGTGCTGCATCCCCCATCATTCTAACTCACACACTTGTGATGGTGATAAACCACCTCAGTCAGAAGGAGTTTCTGGTGTTCATGTTTGTGTATGCACATGTACCGTTTTTTTCCCCCTTGCATTTGTGATTGAAGCTGTATGGGGGAAAAAAACACATCTTTTTAAAATATCATCAGTTTTTTTTTATGGGCTCTGTCACCAATCCCTTCATATTGCAGGCTTACAGAAGAGTACATGGACACTGGAGCCGAAGTGGACGTGGCTGTAGCTGGTTAATGCGAATTCTATTTCTCACTTCCCACAAATAGATGAGGAATACATTATTCATAACACCAAGGGAACAGCAACTTGTCTATGGTAAATTCATCTTCCTCCTCTCATCTTCACTTCGTCTTCCAACTTTCTTTTTTTTTTTTTTCAGTCTTATTTCTGCAAAAAAAAAAAAAAAAGGTCTGACACAGCAGTGAATTCATCAGTGTCACTTCATCTAGAGGATGTGCAGAATTCGTGCCCGGTGGCTGACGTATTTGCTCCTCCAAGGCGAAGAAGAAAGCTAACCCAACAGTTTAAAACTAGTAAATTATTCCAAAGTACGGAAAATTATCCCTTCTCTTATAATTTGTGTTTTTTTTCCAAGTGTTTCAGGACAAAGCGAACTTTTAGTCTCATCTCCATTAATTTCACCTTCTTCTACTGGTTACTATGAGGCTATATCTTACTGAGTAGTTTTGGTGATGCTGCTCTTATCATTGATGTTTGGGTTTGATGTATTTCATATTTTTTGTACATGTTTTATGTACTTCATTATTTTCTATGTGTTTCATGTTTGTGCTTTGTATCACCTGAATGCAAGACCCATTTATTCTCAGCTAGGACAAAGATTGATTAAGTTAAATTAAGGAATAAAAGAGGCGTGCAAATAGAAGTTGTTTTCACAGCAACTGTTTTACATAAACAATAGAAACATTACACTAATATAAAGGTAGATGATGTTGGCTTTCCTACAGTGGCAACCTCTACTTCCTGTGATTAATGAATAAACAATCTCAGATACCATTGGCTATCGTCTGAGACAATACAGCCTGTGGGGACAACAGTGAACATGTCCGTTAGCAATAAACGTCTTCGCGTCAAGACTTCCTTTTCCGCGTGCTGAACTGTTTACAGTCCAGTTAGCAACTTGAGAAGCGACCGTGTGTTCAGATCAAAAGTGAAGCGAATTTCGCCCCATTCATATATGTCTGCACAATAAATGCTGCAATTTCTTGGTTCATTAAATCCCCCAGAGGAGCGCCCGTTCATCTGTGTCTAGTGAGTGTTAGTTTCACTGTAAATAGGAAGTTAGACAGAGGCTTCACTGTGGCTTACTTCAGCAGTATGAACCTGAAAACTTTACTTATTTGCTTGTGATTTACTTTGATGAACAGGTCTTGCCTTTGCTGAAATTTCAGCATCATGATGTAGATTAGTAAAAAGTCAAAATAAAGCTTTGTCAGGTCTGTCCTCCAGAGGAGAAGAAAATTACTTTTAAAATGTTTGAACGGAGGTCAGATCATATCTGATCAATTCAGTCGGGAAATCTGAACGCTTAATGGCTTTCGTTACACAGTGACAGGGGAATTTATCTCAAGTTGAATTTTAAATTTAGAACAGATTGTTAGCGGTTAGCATGCAGATGTCTGTTTAAAGAGATCAATAAGAAGCTAAATCTTTGTCAGATGATGCTGATGGGAGCCGGGGTTGTCATTATGGCGCATTACGTTCCGCCTGCTTTGGCTCTCCACACGGACTTGTTATACTGCATACGCTGCAGCCGACATAGAAATGTAGAATCTCTAACTAGAGATTAATGAATAAATAACCTGGAAGTGATGGATGAGAGGTTCATATCTACTGTTAAAAGCCAAAAAAAAGTCCCAAAGTTAAGACTATCCAAGCACAGGGCTTCACCAGGCAGTCAGTCAATAAAAGGTCAGTTGTATTTATATTATAAAGAAACTTACCTGATGTAATAGTCGTTCCTGATGAGCAATAGGTGCTGGAGGATTGACAGGAAGTAGGCATCGGAGCCGGTGTCTTTCACCATATTGGACAGGAGATGGTACACCTCATTCATATCAGTTCAAGGAGCACAGTTAAGGAAAACAGCTTTAATGAGAGAGTTATATCTTTTTAATTAAGCAGCAGTTCAGGCTAACTTCTACCAACAAGAGTTCATCTTCAGGTGCCTTAAACTCTGTGTAAACATTTAGAAAGGTATTAGTTCTTGTTTTTTTTTCTTTATAACTACTTGTTTATTTTCCCCACTTCCTCACCTCGGGTTTCTGACAGGCATCATGGAGCAAAAGCAAAAGGAGACGTGATTCCTCTTATCCATTCGCTCTCGGGGGAGCTAAAACAGCGAACGTGAGGAGGGGGATTGGCAATAAAGAACGCTCCCTCTGGTTTACCTGTCACTCCGAACCTTTCGTCGGGGAGGAAACTAATTACATGAAAAACTCGCCGGTTTGAATGTTTAAGGCAGGAATGATGGGGGGCCGATCATTCGCAGGGCAAAAGTCTGGCTGAGATTCAGCTCTCAGATTAAAAGTGACATGCACTCAGGAGCGAAAATTCAGGTTATTAAATTTGCAAAAGGTATTGATTATGTGTCTTGTGTTTGCTTTTCCCCAGGAGGAAGTAGTGATGGCTTTGACATTGAAAACAGATGTTAAATCAGACGGTCTTTCTTTTCCTCCTTCCATATTCAAAGATCATATACCACATACATTTAATTAAATCTACAGTTTTAAAAAAGTGATGCCTCTTTGATTTTACAAACATCAAATCAAAAACAATGCAAGAAAATACACCAAACAATGAAGGCGAAGATAACGATATATACTGAAAAATGTCTTAAAATTCCATTTCTGTCTTAATGACCAATTGGTAGTAAGAGGTTCATTAAGAAGTAATTAAATCTGTGTTTCTCCAACTTCTAATAGCTTCCTAAAAGTGTAGCTCTAAGAAGTAAAGAAGCAGGGAAAATGAGTGATTTGGAGCCTATTTAATTTGTTTGCTCGAGAAAGGAGGATTTCCCCACGGATGCTCATCTTGTTTGAAAAAGTGAAATAAGCCTCTCAGATATGTGAACGCATGCAAAAAAATAAGGAAGACGACTGAGGAGACAGTGCCCTGTTAAGCTCGCACAGATGAAAACCTGATTGCCATCATAACATGAAGTGCGCTAAAATATTTACATAGTGTGACGTACTGACTGCAAAGCAATGGAGTGGCATTTTCAGCACTGTGGTAGCATATGTTGTGAATTCCCTTCCTTCTGCTTTGGGGAAAGAAAGTCAGTTAAATACATGATTTTTGGGTGACTAAGCTTAAGGATTCAAATATAATTAAGACAAATTAGGACTATAAAGTTCACCAGAGCAATAGTAATATTTCTACTACTACTGGCATGTTCTAAGAGCTGATTTTGCAGACAGACAAATGTTATGGACAGGCTTGGGAAGTAACGGCATTACATAGATTACAAAAAAAAGGCAACTGTATTCCCTTACAGTTACAGAAAAAAGAGGTAATTCGATTACAGATGCATGTATTAAAAATGGGGAAAAATAAAATACATTTTAAAATGAAGACGAAATAACACCAAAGGTGCTCTATAACATCTGGCTTCTCATTTCTAAGCCGTCCGTCTGACCGTGTCTCACAAGACCACTCATCATTGTGCCAAAAAAATGCTTCCACACGGTGGAAATTTCGCCATCATTTTGTCCTCAAAGGATAAAATGGGAGCAACATAGCAGTACAAGTTCTGCCTTCCGGCTGCTAAAATGCTGTCATTAGCCAAAAACATCTAATTGAAAGACAGGTAAGACCAACCGCTTACGTTAGCTGCACAGAATTCCAGTTTAAAATGTTAGCAAACCCGTTGTCTTCTACTTCTACTACTGAAAAATAGTTTGTGACTGCGATGACGGCCGCGGACGGGATGGTGTGGATAAAAACACAAGCTCCAGACTGGAATAAGTTTATGGCAGTTTACTTGAACTAAGTAAACTTCCTAAAGCTTTGGGAGTGCCGCAAGGCTAGATTTTAGGACCACTGCTCTTCAGTATATATATAAATGATCTCGCATCTGTTTGTAATGAGGTTAAAATTATCATGTAAGCCGATGATACCGTGCTCTTTTCATGTCTATTTCTGTGTGGGTATGGGTTAGGATGCTCTCTTAAATGTTGGTGGGGAATGTATTTTGTAATATTTTAATGTCTAGACTTCTTTTAATGTCTATGTCTTCTAAAGATTTAATTATTTTACTGACCTGCACAAGGACTAGGGGCGGAAGATAGCAATTTGCTAAAACCCGGTACAAGACATCTTTCCTTTTTTATATAAGGTTAATGTTATTTGTGCATTGTCCCTGTTCAAACAAAGAAACGTGTGAATAACATACGTAACAAAGTACATTTATATGCCCATATTTACCGCTATTAATTTAAACGGGCATTCGCGCATTACAAAAGTATTGAAATTTCTTTTCTCTTGTCTTTATTTGCAGATTCAGTATTGAAGTAATCCAAAAGTAACTGAAAGTTACATTACTTAAAAATTGTCATACTTGGATTAGGGTATTGATTACATTATGTAACAGGTAATTAGTAATTGTATCGGAATACATTTTTAAAGTAACCCTCTCAACCCTTGTTATGGATGCATCAAGGGAGATTAGAGCGGCCCAATAAACAAGTCAAAGGTTAATCTGAAGATTGGTCGATGCATTATTTCTTTCCAAATACTATTTGTCAGGTTTCATCAACAGCTAAAGGGAGACGACTCTGTAATAGAGTATCAATAATATAAATAATGTATTCCCTCCATTAAAAAAACATCACTTCACTGCAATCTCCATCTCCCACACAAAACTATCTGCAGCCGCTGCAAGAGGAGAAGATCAATTCTTTTAAATACTGTTTGACACTTTTCCTATTAATTTCAACAATGTATGTAATTAAACTCCTATCCCATATCAAATTTTTGAGAGGGAGAGAGAGAGGGATGGGAATACAGGCTCTCCTCCACAGGATCATTTCCCTCCCTTGTATTAGCTGAGTATGAAGCCTGGGAGAATTACCAATCCTGTGAGATTCAATTATAGTCTCACCACAGCGGCGTTTGAGAGGACATGAGAAGGAGCTCAGACTGGGAAAGTATCCAACTAGCTTCATCTATCACTAAGCTGCAGACATAAACCTAATGTAGAATGCCAATCCGTTCGATGACACCCCCCCTCTGCGCTCTCTTCTCTCTGTCTCCCTCTCTTTACACTCCCTCTCCAAATAATGAATAAACATGAGTGGCAGTCGAGTGTGACGTAGGCCAGTCAGTGTTGGGGTCAATCAATCACCATTCCACAGCTCATTAATATGTATTAGTGGCCTGGAGTCACCTCCTCGGCACATGGACCTGGGCCGGACACAGAGGAGATGAGCCTCTTCAGGTTAATATTCATGAAACTGCAGGGAGAAACAAGACACATGTGCAATGCTCAGGTAGCAGGAGTAGTAGCTGCAAGATAGCATGCACATACATGACTAAGTGTGTGTGTGTGTGGGTTCTATGCAGGGAAAGGGACGAAGGGTAGCCTAGGCATTCGGATCATGCTCAGAGCTGGCGGATCAATACCACATTGTCCTTGGAAACAAACATTGGGCCTTCTCATTTGTGAACCTGCTCAAGCACATCATTAATCCAGGTGCACTTTTTTTTTTTCTCCCCTCTACACGCACACACATACACACACACAACCTCCTTCCCTCACCTCCATGTGTCAACAGAAACTGTCAGTCACGGCAGCACACTGTGCCGGTACTAGAACTGTGGGACTCGGCGGAAGAAAAAGGTTGTGGGAACGAACATCTGCATAACAATGTCAGCGTCTGGTTCCACAATGTCAGCCGTTCATACATCGCCTCAGAGAAGATTTGTGAATTATTAAAGGGTTCTTCTGCCGGGATGCTTGAAGAAGTTTCTAGCTCGGGACTAAATTACTGCCCACCTTATTAACTTCTACTCCGCATGTCTGGAGTTAAATGGACATTGGTGGCGAGAGCTGAAGGGGAGAATTCACATTTCTATAATGGTGCAGAAAGACAAGGAGTGATTATAATTGAGGAGAAGAAACCTTGATCATATAATATAATATGACTCCACATAAAAAGCGTTTAAGTGTCTACTGTGCGTAGTTAATGGGAAGACGAGGGGAGCATCTGTCTGTTGGAAATCTTCCTCTTGAGCCTTACAACAGTCCTACTTAACCCGATACGAACAGACAAAGTAGAGAAAGAGGACGAGGACGAGGAGAGCAAACAAAGATGAGGTGGGAGGTTAAGATGACCGGGTTATTTACCTAGTATACCCGGTCAAAGATGGAGCTGGAGATTGAGCCTCAAATCCTCCTCTAATGAACCAAACCATGAGAGCCTGCAAAGCTTGACCAAACCCAGAGTATTCGCTCATCTCTAATGCGAGCTCTCTAGGCCTTTTCATCTGCATATTCACACAAAAGGATATTCCATCTCAGCGCGGATGTCATCCAGGCGGTGGGAGAGTTCGATGGAGTCCTCCTCCTTGTTCTCATTGAATACCTTCAGCTGGATGTCGAGCTCCTCCGTCTCTTTTAGCTCCTAGAACGAGCAAGACAAACAGTAGATGGATGAAAAGATGAAGTTATACAAAAGGTCATCTTGTAATGTAGATTATGTATTGCAAGTAATAACTTCGATAAGAACTTATTACTCGACTATGTGTATTTTTGAATCCTCTTTACTGTTAATCTTGTAAAGTAGAAACTGTTACAATAGAATATTAGTTTCGTGAACCAGCTGTACAGCAAACTGAGACGCCCTGAACCCTCTCACTAGGTATTCCAGACAGTGCCTATTCCTGCACACCTGTTCCAGCCACGAGGGGCTACAGCGGTGCTCTTTACCACTTCTCTATGAATCACCGGCAGCGGAGTTTACACACGGAGACAGGGCCAAATGTAACCCAATTTCTGCAGGTATCAATCACCCTGCGCTGTTTTTTGGGCGCACCATCTGTCTTAAGCAACACTGGTTCAGAGGGAGGTGCACAATGCCACAAAAACGGGTGGGGGAGAAGAGGAGGAGAGCCAAATACATGTGTCAAGGACTATGAGAACAAAACAAATTGGGCTTTCTTTTTTAGCGGAGTTCACTTTTTCTTTGCCTGACTCCTGAGCATAACTCATAATTAGATGAAAAGAGTGTCAGTTTGAATGTCGGCGTTAAGAAGCGGCGAACGTGGCGTTCATAAATGACTGTACACTGAGACGCTTTCATATCGGGGGGCAGAATTGAAGATAATTAAAGTAATGACAGTAATAATCAACAGGAGCAGCTGGGATGACTTATTAACAACTGGCTCTGTGACACGTTCACCCTGCTTGCAACAAACGAGGGCTTGAGTGATGAGTCGGAGCTCGTCTGCGGGCGCCCCGTGTGAGGATGTGGAGGCTTGCTGATAATGATGCCAGGACGACCTGTGTGATGAGGTGCTGGCACTGCGTCGTGCTTGACACATGGTGCTACTACAACTACAAGTTTGGTTTTCTCTAATATCTTCTCAGCACAAATAAAACATTCTTAATCAACTCACTTAAAACAGTTCTCAAACCTTGTGAAGAGGATTTAATTTGACACCATAATTTGGTTTGAATGCCTGATGGTTTCATTTAACACAATATAATGAAAGTATTGAAGTTGAAATTCTGTTGTTTTTGAAATGATAATGCATTACAGCTTGAATGTGCTTTGATTAAATGTTTAACCCTGATGCATTATGCTTCTATGCTACCAATCTGCTAGGCAAGGTTAGATTATGTTCAAAGAGCCTTGACAGGGTATGCAGTTCTTAAAGAGGGGGTATTATGCTGTTTCACATTTTAAGACATATATATATATATATATATATATATATATATTATTACAATGTTGGATGTTCAGACGAAACGTGGGTGAAGTTTCAAATCTGTAGGTAAAAGTATGTTGGAGTAATCGCCAGGCTTCTCAGCTCAGTCTGCAGGCTGCTGTGAACGCCAGGTTTCACACACTTTGTGATGTCACAAAGTGCAGCCTCAGAAGGCTGCGGAGAGCTGTCCAATCAGAAGAAAGCGGGCTTGTAGGGACGGGGTTTCTTAAAGGGACAGAGCTGACTGAGTCGTTAAAAAAGTTCTTTTTTTTAAACTATAAATTATGCTAAGCTACTCTACAGGTGAGTAAAATATGAAGCTTAAAATTAGCATAATACCCCCCTTTAAAAAGTTACCAAAGCAATACAGTGTTGTGATTATGACCTGTAGTCAAAAGACTGAAATGACTTCTGATGCATTTGCCTGATCTAATCTAGCCATGTGTTGTCTGACAGTTTGATAACTCACCGGCAGGATCTTCTTGAGGCCGCATCTCAGGAACTCATTCCGCAGATGTATCCGGAAGTCCAGATCATCAGGGGAGGTGACCAGGGCGTTGATCAGCTGCATGCAAGCAACCTGTGGAGCAGACAGACAAAACAATAGACAGTGAAAGAGAGACAAAGGAATCGGAGACCAAAAAACAGATAGATTTCATGCAAACATAGCTGTATCAGACTATTTTACTTTATTGAAAATTCTATGTTTGAAAAATAAATATGAAGTTTGGAGTCTTTTTTTTGCTCCTAATATTTTGAAACTTCAGAAAAGGTAGTGCAACAAAGAAAAAGACAGACCAAGAGAGAGACGGTAGAAAGTGCAGGTCTATTGACTAGGTGTGCATTATTAATGGATTTATTGGTAAGGAAAAAAGCCTCGTAGTGTGTGTGTGTGTGTTTCTGTGAGTGTGTCTGGTGGAGAAGGGGGGTTAAGAGGAAATCGCTGATGAATTATAATGAGCAGTAAGGTGTTTCAGGGGAGCAGGCAATGGATAAGACAGCTTTCCTTGGACAGACAATCGATAGCAGGCTGAAGGATTCCCATGGACGATGTGAAACATTGTCTTCTGAAACCTTGACCCGATCCTGTTGGCTTGTATGTGTTATTAATAAGGGCCACAACAACAGTGATTCTGTGCGGTAACCTGATTCAGTTTGGGTAGTTTTTTGGGGTTTAATTTTTTATTCTGACACTCGTTCCATGCAAGAAATCTGCATATGAGTTCAAATACTTTCTTATTATTCTTAAACACAAATTCTATTAGCGCTACAATCAAATACCGTATTTGTCCGAATATAAGACAGGTTTTTTTCCCCCTTGACATACATTTGAAAAAGTGGGATCGTCTTATATTCGGGGTCTAGGGTTCGCAACAGTAGACGGCGCCAGTTATCTGTCAAGTGTGTGTACCCCTCATGACTGAGTCCAGCCGTCACTCACAACTACAGTGCAAGGGGGAAGAAAGCTGGAGAGACACGGTGATCGTCTAGAAGAAATGGCTTAAAAGTAAGCCAACCAACAACTGAGGCGAAGTAATGATGTCAATTTTAATTGTTGTCACAGAGTGTAATGACCGAAAGAAATGTCTGACTGCTCTACAAATAGAACTCACTATATTTGAACCAATGCGGTACTTTGTTCTTTAGCTTTTCCCTGATGTAAGGTTTGCTTTTCTGTCAGCTTAAAGGAGCAGTTCGCCCCTGGAAAAAGCCACTGTCAGTCAAAGCTTGTGTTCTCTGTAATCGATAGAAGCAATAATATTTGAAATTGACGCCATAGCTGTGGAGAAAGTTGTACAAACAGCTTGTGGTTTCGCCTATTCTACATTCCTACAACACCCAGCGTGCATTGCGACCCTCTCTCTGTAAGGAACGGCTCAGCGAGACGCTGGAGTGAAATACTACTGTTTGGCTCAGAGCGATACAGTCTACATTTCAAACCTGACGATTTTGAACGAGACATGACATCGGAGGCGGGCATCCTAGATTGAGGAAGCGTAGTTTAGCGAGCTCCCTGGCCTCCGCCAGATGGCGCATTTTACGTAGTCTGGAGGAAGCAGATAGCTTCCTCCAAAGGCACAGAGCGAAATAGGATTTTTTTTCTACCATAATGGCATTAGCTCCCGATAATAGCATGATAGCACTGAGGTTAAAAATCAGCGCACTGGCCCTTTAAAGTTGGAGCAGCAGTAGAAAATTAGTTTGTTAGGCTGATGTTGAGAGGGAAAAAAATGCATGTTTGTATCAATACAGATGTAAGATTCTGTATATTCCCTAGGAGGAGCATAAGCTTGTAAAAGTAAAGGATTCACCATCAGTGACTATGTGGAACGTGGTAGACTTCTCCATGTTCCTGGAAAGCTTGAGGGCTTCCAAAGCCAGATCTGTATATTGAAACCTGACATTTTACTGTATCCACCAGAGGCCAAACGCATGAAAGAAACTCCACCAAATCTTCACAGAATCTATGTGAGTGAAGAAAGCCATGGAGATCATGAAAAATTCTGTCTCTTCTCCCGCATACAGATTGATACTTACATCAAGCACCTCAAACACACCTCGGCCATATTTTGCGGAGAGGGAAGCGGCTGAGTTGGGGACGGGGGGAGGGGGGTGTTATCTGTGTTGGGTTTAGAGAGCTGCAACAGTGCCATAGGGGGCTTCCAAACATTGTAATTAAAAGTGCCACCGCTGGGACGGTTTTAAAGTTGAAATGCAGACTTTTTTGTTTTTTTTCGTGCTCAGCAGACGAGTGTAGCCTAAACAACAGCAAAACACATTTTAATCACATTAGCAAAGTCTACTTCTACAGCCCATCACAGGTTTTGGATAAAAAGTCTATTAATTTCCTCGAACCCCCTGCATCAGCAAAGCATTTTAATTTACTTCACAATTAGCAGGGCTTCATTTCATTAATGGCAAAATTTAAAGGAAAAACAACAGCCTCCTAATAAAAGAATATCTACTTTCGCTTCCACCGCCCGCCTCATCAGTTTCCTTCACGACTTCCCAATCCCTGCAGTTAAACAAAGTAATTCCTTAAGTAATTCCCTGCTTTTGGTTTCTCAAGAAACATGTTTTCAGCAGCGTCTTTACTGCGTTTGTAAAGTTACTCCTGCAGCTGAAGAATACAAGTGAAAATTAAGAGAGGTATGCTGCTTTAGTTGCCCTTTCACACTGACTCCCCTGAGACTAAGCTTGACAGCAGCACGGATAAGGAAAAAAAAAAGGGAAAAGCAAGGTGGAAGTATTTGTAAGATGTGAGAAAAAAGGAACAAGGCAGTGAGAGGAGGAGAAAATGTGAGAAAAGAAGGACAAAAACCTTGAGGGAACCTAACATCTCTGCTTTTTTATTATCATTTTTCTGTTGTTTGCAAAAAAGAACAGGGTGGTTCAGAGGTGCTCGATGAAGAAGGTGTTTTTGATTAAAGCACTGGTGATGGAGCTCAGGGTGCATTTCAATCGCCCCGTAATCACATCCCATCATGAGCACGAGGTGCAGTGGGGTTGACAAGTGTACCAAAGACAGGAAGGAAGTGGAAGCAGAGAAAAACACATGTATGGAGACAGCTGAGGCTGAGGTACTGTGGGCCCAGGAGTGACACAACAGTCGATTTAAGTCTATAGGTGGTTTTCATGACCAAACAGAATGTATGGACTGTGCCAGGTCTCTGTCCAAGAAAAAATGGTGCTTTTTCTAAGTTTTAGCAGTATCAATCAGTGTGTTTGAATATCCTGAGGTTTCATAATCATTAGTGATGCACGATATTATCGGCACGTTATTGGTATCTGCAGATTATGGCTTGAAAATGACATCGGTAGTGTATCGTTATATGTTTAGTTGTGTACAGTCGCATAAATGTTGCATAAATGCACGCACACACACACACACGTGCAGTGTGTGTGCGCGCATTTATGCAGATACAGGTGCCAACGCTGCTCTATGATTGGCTGGTCGTCGGTTGCTGCTCGTCCCCACCTCCTCCTCCCTCCTTCTGGTGCGACATTGGATCTCTCGACCAATCATCGTCATCCAATCCAGCAGGGACAACAATTCTTTTGGGAAGAACGTTTGGCTGTGTGTGTGTGTAGTGGTGACAACCGGCTCTCTTGTGTATGATATAGAGGCTGTATACTCGGTTCGGGCTATAGGTGATATATTAAAATACAGATTTGCATCACATAGTTTGATTGTCGTGTTTAGACACACTAGGATTAGGGGTTCTGTTTAAAGTGTATTTTTGGTCTTTGCAACATTTGAGTAGTTAGGACAGATTATACTGTGAGGTTTTAGTTTCTCATTTTGTTTTACCCCAGGTAGCATAGCTCTCAGTTGTTTTAGAGAGTCTCTTTTTGTTCGGATTATTTCTTTGAGTTAACAGCAACTACCCCGCCCTTTCCGTTATAGTTTGCCTCACCACTTTTTGTTGTTAAAGAAAATACTCCTTTTGTTGAATAAAATAACTCTGATTAACCTTTTAACATCTGGTTTGATTCTGCGTCGTTCCCCCACGAGCTTGGTTGTAACAGGCAGATATGTCATTTTTCTGACGGTATTTTCCACCGACAAAACAGCGCTTTAATTCTGCCTAAATGCTCAAGTATTCCCAAGAAAAGCTTGACATAATGCTACGTCATTAACCTGCCGCGACTGTGCGCGCGCACTGCCTGCACCATGCCAATTCCGTCAAGCGTGAAGAAGGGTTCAAGATGTCTGCGGTATGGCAGTTTTTTAAAGTTTCCGGAATGGGCAGCAAGGTAGTTATCTGCAATGGTTGCTCAGCATCGGTCTTGCGAGAAATAAGAGTAGGAATGATATCAATTCCACTACAGGGGTGACTTGATGTTCTCTGCAATTAGGTGGAAAAAAACATGTGCCTAACGTATCGGTATCGAAATCGGCAAAAAGGGTTGGAAAATATCGGCATACTCGATCCTAATATCGTGCATCCCTATTAATAATCTAATAAAAGGGCTGTCGGAATGCCTGATGAACATAAGGGATTGATTTCAGCTGCTTATCAGTGTGTGATTCCTAACCTGCAGCTGCTGGGCTTCGTGGTTCTCCAGTCCTTCCACGATTGGAGCGAATCTCTCTTTATTGTTCCTCTCTGCAGCAATTGTCATGGCCGCCAGAATCTTATCCAGGCTGGAAGAAAACAGGGAACAGGGGGCAGGCACAACACAAAAGTCAACAAACACTTTTATCACCTCGCTGACAGGACATTTACTCACAATTTTCGGCTCAAACACCATGTATCTTATCTCCCCTTGTGTGATGGTGTGGACATTAGCTGGGCCAGTCTTTGGTCACCCTGACAAATGCCACAGCGTTCCATCTCTTTGTGCTGCAGTCTCTAATGCTGACTTCATTTTGCTTGTTGCTAAGCTGATGCTTTGCAATAAAAAAACAGGGTTTTAGTGCAAATGTGTTCAGTTCTATGCAATTGTAGGAGAGCGTATTTGGCTGTGTGAGAGGGGGTATAATTTATTGTAAGGGCTGCCAGACTAATGTGCAAAAACACCTATTGAGTAGGTAAGCAAATTAGAGTACTTATAAGAGCTAAAGGCAGCTCGGCTAAAAAGAGTATTGGACGATTTCAGCGTCTAAATTGTGAATGAAAGAGAAATTCTGCGCTGCACACACAGACACACAGGACTGCGATGAAGGTAAATTGATGTCTTATGAGCACTTAGGTAAACAGTGATTTACAATGTGTGTACATAATAACAGGCAACAGGTGGTCTCTCTGTCACTGCAAGGCCACATTTGCTATTTTGCCTTCATCAATTGAGAAGCTGAACAGCTTAACTCCCCTGTCCTCAACGCTCTTACTCGCGAGTATAAAACAGCTCTTAGCCTGATATACAAGTTCCCCTCGCTGCTCCGATAAATCAGCTGAGAAGTAAAATACAAGTCACACCAGGCTAAATGTTAAAATGTCAGGGATCAGCCAATTAATGCATGTGTGCTCACCTACAGGCGTGCTTCTGCCATTTTTACCTTAAATCACCTCAAAAGGGAAAATTCCGGATGACGAAGTAAAAGCACAGTCGCTTTGTGAGCAAGGGAGATCGTGTGTCCCACCAAAAAGGACTGTACGTTTGAAGTAAGCCTGACACAGAGATAAATGGAACGGCCATGCTCTGTGATAGGGGGTTACAGAGTCACAGACAAGCATGGGGAGCTGCATACTGAGGAGCTTTAAAGCCGGTTCAGACGACGCTTCCAAACAGGCGAGATAGATCTGCTTAACTTGTCGTGTTCCCTTTTGATGCTGTCAGCTGAAGAGGGTGTTGAACACGAGCCAGAGTCACAACATCAGTTGGCAGAGATTTTTTTTTTTTCCTGAGCGAGAAAAGTGACGCCTCAGCTCCTTTGGCTGTCACTTCTACAGGATACGTACATTTTAATGCAGGGCTGTGATCATGGCAAAGATTCCCGTGTTTACCGCGACCTATTCTCGAACACTTTGAAATAGAGTGAGAGAAAGTTTGTGCATGCAAGCATCGAGTCTGTGATGAGTGTTAGATCAGTGACTGTAACAGATTATAATTATATAACCCTCTAATTAGTGGTTCTTTGTAAAAATGCATTGATTAATACAGATTCAAGTGCTTTTATCTGGCCCGTCCAGACCTGTTGTGATTGGTTAATTATGCTTTTGATATTTTGAAAAATAGAATCCAGTCCTTCCAAGAAACCACTGAAGTAATCACCTGTTAAGATGAAACTTGCAGCAGGTTTTGCAACTAATTTTAGAAATGTTTAAACAAAATAGTATTGCAAATCATTTTGCATTTTTTGTGAAATATTTGGAAGAATAAGAAAAGTACTTAACATGTAATTCTGCTATCTAAGAATAAGGATATTCTCACTGTAGATTAAACATTAAAAGATGGCTTCCTGTGACATCAACTCTTTTTCTCACCTACAAAGCTCTTAATGGTCCTGCACCATCATATCTTAAAGAGCCCATAGTGCCATATCAGCCCTAAAGTCTCTAAGAGTAGTATGGGAAGTAGAGCCTTTAATTATCAGGCCCCCCCTCCTCTGGAATAATCTGCCAGTCGGGGTCCGGGAGGCAGACACTCACTCTACTTTTAAGAGTAAACTTTCCTCTTTGATAAAGCTTATAGTTAGGGCTTGGACCAGCCCATAGTTATGCTTAATACATTGTTAATATCAGTCTGTTATATATTAATCAGCTGTAAGATGTTAATCTGATCTACAGCTGATTAACAATCTGTAACAAGAACATATGTTGTTGTTGCTCTGTTTGCCTGTCTCTATCCTGCATCTCCCTCTATCCCATTTTCCAGCCCTTGCTGTTCAACATGCGTCTGGTTCTGCTCGAGGTTTCTGCCTGTTAAAAGACAGTTTCTCTGCCACTGCTGCCAAATGTTGCTACTCACAGTGATTCATGTTGGGTCTGTCTCTAAATAAAACAACAAAGAGTACGGTCTCGACCTGCTCTTTTTGTAATGTGTCTTGAGATAACTTTGGTTATGACTTGGCGCTACACAAATAAAATTTGATTGATTGAATTGAAGTTAAATAGTTATTGAAAATAAATGTGATTAAGAAAAATAATTGCAAGCACACTGATGATAAAGAACTCTCTTTAATGTTCTACATATAAAAATATATTGGATTTATTGCACGGTTTGGATTCCCACTCTATTCTGTAACTTAAATCATCCTGAAAGCCGTGCACAGTCACAGAACAACAAGCATAAAGGCCTATTTGGGTGGTCAGAGATGTGAGACACACTGCTGAACTCAGCTTCTCCAGCAGATTTTGTGGGTTTGTTTATTTCCAACCACTGCATACAGACTGACTTTGAAGTGCCATTGTTATTCTAGTCCGGCCCTGTGGGAAACAATAAAAAACACTCCCCTAAATCCAATTTATAAACTGCCAGCCAGGTTGTGTGTCCATGGCAAACTACACTGACTAGTTCAACACATTAAAGAGGCCGAACTTCATCATCCGACCATGTGAACCGTACTGTCTGAGGTCATCTGTAAATGCAGTAAACACTCACAGTGGGTAAACATGCATGCATGTGGTCCAATCTCTGTCTGAGTACATCCCACCCAGTGGGAGAAGATTGGAGCAATAGTGATATTCCAGTGTTTACGAGGAAGCTGCCGTCTCCTTCCCTCTTGCTGAGACATTACAGAGCGTGTAAACAGAGCGGAGATGGACCGTATCTCTTTCATCATCGTTGTCAGGATTTTGAAATGGTGTGCTGTTTTCATATCAGCTGTGATTTAGTGAGAAAGATAGGGAAATGTGTCCCTCATTCAACTTTGAATACAGAAAACTTCTTAATAACTTTGGATGGAGATTATATGCTGTCTAGAGGTGCATTTTAAACGGTATGCAACCTATAAATACTCAGCTCGAGGGAGACGTGTGTGAAGCAACTTACATGTTTTCCTCTCCAATAATACAGAAAGCAGAGAGGATTTTGACGATCTCCGTCATCATGCTGGTCTGTTTGGGGTCGATCGCTCGCGCCAGCAGCAACAGACTCCGCTCATCTCCCAGGATCCTTTGCAGTCCATACTGTAAAACAAGGGAGGGAGGAGGCAGGATGTGAGAAAAGGTCCAGTGGGTATAAATAATGAGAGCATTTGCATTTGTGGAGAACTTTCACTTCAAGTAAAAAATGAATTATACAAAGAAGCTGTAATGTACGTAAGTTATAGTTAGCCTTAATTTGCTTTTAAGTAGGGACAACGAGGCCATGGGAGTGAATGGAGAGGATGATGAATTAATTCAATTCAGGACAGGACTACAGGGACAAATACATATAGTCTCCTGTACTCTTTAGTCTCCCTGCATCTTAAGGAACGGGCAGAGATGACCACATGAGGGGATTAAGTCTGAGAGAAGCAATATCAATAGTTCATCTATCCTTGAAACGTGTGCCACTTTTGAGAAATGAGCCAGACCTTCCCAAAAAGAGATAATTAAAAGATCTGAGACTGTGGGCTCGAAATGGTAAAATTAGCTGCACTTTACTGTCCCATTATCCCAGGCTTGTCAGAGTCCACATTCAAATCGGGTTTGGAAACCTGGCCATCTGAGCTATTATTAGAATGTTCAATGGTGTACAAAGGCTGGTAGTGGTTCATTACCTTCACGCTTCAACAAGGGGTTTTATACTTAAAACTTCAGGGCAAAAGCTCTGAATCAATATTATTGTATCATGCTGGTATACAGGTGTATTGACATGGAGTCTGTTTAATAATGCATTAATTGTGTGGATTATTCTTTGGGCTAAACGGTGGAACAGTGGTCGCCTCACACCTAGAAGGTTCCTGGTTTGAATCCCGGTTCGGACAGAGTGTTTGCATGTTCTCCCCGCGCATGCGTGGGTTCCATCCGGGTACTCCGGCTTCCTCCCACAGTCCAACGACACACGCTCGTTAGGTTAATTGGTGACTCTAAAATTGCCTGCAGCTGTGAAATCTTGTCTGCCCCTTTTCCACTGATCAACAAAAACCCGCTAACACCCATCCTTTTTGCTTTGTGGGAATCGTACATTCGGCATTCAGACCCGGGTAATTATCGCCTCGGCTCCAATCGACATTGATGGGAACAAAAAACCTGTGTCGACACGCTAATCTCATACCCATTTCCGGCGCGATGCTATGCTCCGTCTGTAACTTCTGCGACTTCTCGTCATCTCAGTTACAAATTCCGCCCGTCTCCATCCGAGCAGCGCTCAAATATGGTTCCAAATTTGTCTGCGCCGAGTTTGATAAACAGACTGAATGAGTAATAGATACAATAAAGACCTAACCACCGTAACATCTTCACTGTTTATTAACCCTGTTTCATGCACGTATGTGATGTCAGGCGGTGACGCAGCAGAAAAGAAACCGACTCCACTGGTTCCACAAAAGACAATCGGCATCTATAAGCGGGTCCTACCGGGTCTGAAAAACCTGTGTCAATGCGCTAATTTCTGTTGGAAAGGTGTGTATGTGTTAGTCCTGTGATTGACTGGCGACCAATGACAGCTGGGATTGGCTCCAGCCCTCGGGCGACCATGAACAGGATGAGCGGTAGATAATGGACGCATGTTTTATTGCTGACTCATACAAACCTTATTGTTCATGAAGGCCTTCAAGCATTGGATGAGTTTATGCTGGTTCCGTTTATCGATGATCTCTTGTCTGAAAGAAAGAAAAGGATATTGTCGTTACCGTGAACAGAAGACTTTAAAAAGATAAAGAGAGAGATGGGATGTTATGTCAGATCACTCACTGTTTCTTGTCCAGCAGCTTCTCCAAGGCATCCAGAAGAAGGCCGAGACCCTCGTGACCGAAGTTATTAACCCAACTAGGAAAAAGACACAAATAAAATCAGTCAGTCTAAGTAGTTATTGCCCTGCTGTGTTATTGTAAGCCATGTTGATTCACAGAGGGAAGCAAACACAAACAGTAACGTATTAAGCTGAGAGGAAATCAGTCACCTCGAGTAATATCAGAGGTTTAACGCTCACTTGGATAAATTGACTGTTGTAGTTTTTAATTCCAAACAGGGAGCGCGAATCAGAAACCCGCCCCGCCCTCCCTGATACTTAATACAGTCTGAATGAATTTAATAGTACACATCTACAAGCAAATGAACACCCATCCGTCTTCACTACTGTTCCCGCCGCTAAGCAGTTTGTATCCAGCCGCCCCCCCCTGTGCGAGCCGCTGTGTTCCTGTGCCAAAAGATTAAGCAATGCAAGAAAGATAACACTGTAATCGATAATGGATCGCGGGAGATAATTGGCTATAAACCGCAGCGTATCAGGAGACGGCAAATGATCCAGTACAGATGAGCCCGTTTGTCTGAGCTGGAGGAAGAGAGAGAGGCGAGCTGGAAGGGGTGCTGTGGTCACGGCCAGATTATGTCATTAGCATTACTTGTTTTCAGGCTCCTAACTGTCAATAACGCAGAATGCATGGGGCAATTTTCTGACATTAACGGGGCATAAGTCAATGATTTATCCGTCCTTTTCGACAATGATTTGAAATAATAATGGTTTGAGTATTAAAGTCGTTTGTATTGACTCAGTGAGTCGGAAGAGACCCTCTATTAGGGATGAGATGCATTAGCCTGAGGCACCTGGCAAAGCCGAGGTGAGGTATTTCTTTGATCTGAACACACTGAACCTCCCCTCCTACCGTTACTCAAATATCATTAGCAGACAAGCCAAACCAATTTATTGTTCTTTAGTGTATAATGATGATCTGTTTTCTTAATAAAAAACAAAGCATTATAATGTTTTGTATTAATTCAAGTTTGATCACGATGAGCTGTAACAGTCGGGCTGTTTCCTTCCTGCATGTGCTGTAAGGCCTTAAAGAACAAAGTGGCTCAGTTTACCGCAGAATAACAAAGCGGTTGCATGTGTGTGATACCGACGCGGTAGGAGTAAATGAGAGACTGGGACAACAAAGAGGGTAAGGAGGCGACGTGGCTGAGGGAGCACAATTGTGTAAATCCATAGTCTTTGTTTATTCTCCCCAGTTATGATGGTAATGCCAATCTTCAGAGGGCTGGAAATGGAACCAATATTTGTGAGGAGAATTTCCGTTGATTACTCGGCGAAGCGGCAATATGAGATCCTGGGAATGCTGCGAGACCTCAAAAAGATGTGTGTGTGTGAAAAAAACTGCTTTGTTCTCTGCAGTAGGGACACGTTGAGGTTCCTTATAATTATCATATCATGCAGCAAAGACGATGCAAATGATATGTCGACTGTGTTTTACTGCTTTTATAACATGTTTCCCCCTACCTTCAAAAGAGGCTGTAATTATACTTTCATTACATTACTGACCATTTAATTAAGTAGTTTGATTGAATATCCAAAAACTGCATCTTTGTATCTATTTATAAACTAATCTACCTTCCTAAATACTCAATCTAAGAGACACTGCCCTAATGTGTTCTTACTTTTGTGGTTGCAATAAAACAGCCAGCTGAATAATGCATAATAATGTCTAACTGACGATGTATTTATGTGAGCTGGCTGCAGCAGGCAACTCGAGCCGCACTGATTTCACTCTTGCATCATTCTCCAAAATCACCTGACAAACACCCTCTGCTCTGTCATTGCCATCGCTGCCCTGCACCAGTACTGCACTCACACTTTCAGCCCCACCCCAGCATCCACCTGCAGGCTCCGGCTAGGGGCCTTAAATTTCTGCAGGTAGAATAAATCTGCGAGGAGCGATGAGGTCAGAGTCCACACGTCAAACACAAGCTATGTTCTGCTGCTGCAATAAACATTACAGACTATTAGAAATGTGAGTTGTCCGACTGACGTATAAATATGCATTTTTTCTTCTTTTTTTTCAGGGAAAAATGCTTAAAATTAACTATTAAATATGTGGTCTTATTTTACAGGTAGATCTAGTTTATTTTTATAAGTAATAACACATAAATAAAACAGTAAAAGTTAAAAAGATAAAAATGTTTTCATGTTGAGTCTCATGATGACCCAAACAGAGCAGAATGGAGGTTCCGGAAATAAGTAAGTTAAACTTAACATCAGGTACGTTTTTATAAATGAGCTTTTACATATTATACAAATACACCATTCAGGAACTCATCCATTGACAAACTGCGTGACCAGTGGACTTAAAGAGATAATCTGGAAGATTTTCATTTAATTAATGTCTGTTAAGTCACTATCTATCGCCGAATGAGGTAACACAATGGTGATTGAGCCTATGGCCAACTGATGAAAGCCTTTGCATTTGCAGTATTACAGACTGGGTGTCTGTGGCGACACTTGTGGAAAAAATCACACGCGGCGCCCAGTTAGTGACGCGTTTTCCATCACCCAGAAAGTGGTTGGTCTGCCAGAGAGGGTAGACAAGTCAAGTTAGTGCGTTGACGCAGGTTTTTCAGACCCGGGAAGACCCGCTTATAAATGCTGATTGTCTCTTTTCCCATTGCCAGTGAAGTATACTCCTGTTGTTCTCTTTTCTCCTGCGTCACCGTCTGACAAACGTGCCGGAGACATGGTTAGTAAACAGTGAAGATGTTATGGTGGTTAGGTCTTTATTGTATCTATTACTATCTGTTTATCAAACTCAGTACCAACAAATTTGGAACAATGTTCGAGCACTGCACAATTTGTAGTCGAGATGACAAGGAGTCGCAGAAGTTACCGACGGAGCATAGCAGTGCGCCAGCAAGGGGACGCAGATTAGCGTGTTGACATGGGTTTTGTGTTCCCATCAATGCGGATTGAAGCTGAGGCGATAATTACCTGGGAGAGTCATTTGACCCGGGTCTGAATGCCGATTGTAACCTTTCCCACTAAGCAAAAAAGCTGGGTTTTAGCGGGTTTTATGACTAGTGGGAAAGCGGCTAAAGAAAAGATCGATGACTACAGATACAACTTCAAAAATAAGAGAAAATCCAAAGAAAAAGAAACAAATTCGACGCTCAGATGAAGGCAAACCTTAAAAGGAATGCGACCGTCAGTGAGGAAAATCAAGAGTTACAAACGTACCAAAGGGAGCCAACCGTGGACGTCTGGTTATCTGGGGAGTGTGCTCCCGTTTATTGCTACAAGGTGCCACCAGATAGAATGAAACTGAGATCTTCAAGATTACAACTTTAAAGACTTGAAAACAACCACAGTGGTAAAAGCTAGCTGAATTGTTACTAAGCGCTACTCATTTGATTGACACCAGTGCTGCTTCTTTTGGAAGAAAACTGAGACAACTCCTACTGATGTTCATAAAAATGTTTCTGTTCTACAATGACTTCTGTTGTGTTTTTATGACATGGACAACTTCTGCTGTAGCTTTCAGGTAACCACAAGGCAGTGCTCGTGCATTTTGACAAGAGATGCTTCATCACTACCTACAGTGAGAGTTAAAAATGTGATGAAACTAGAACAAACACATTCACTGTTGCACAACTAGTTGCAAAACATTACAATGCGCAAAACAAGTCAGGAAGCTTAAATAATGAATACCTTCAACAGAGAAGGTGCACTAATTAAAACAGAATGCAAATGTGAAACTTTGCAGCAGCTGTTTGTGGAGAATGTCTGCTGCATGTTTACCTTCTCTCTAATAGAGTTGGAATGAAAACTGAATAGACATAAACGAAAGGAGGGACGGGGATTGTCGGCGCAGAAAACTTTTCATCAAAAATGTATGTCTTGCTGCAGGTTGCAACATAATGCGGTCCTCCTCAAGGTTTTTTAAGGCACTAAATGTTTTGACTCCTCCCTGCATCCCAGACCGTCTATCATTTTCTGTCCCCTCACGTACACCCTCAGGCCCTCTGCAGCTTGCCTTCTAAAAGTCCCCAAAGTTACCACAAAGAAAATGAGATATGGTACTTCTAGAGTGCTTGTCCCGAGGCAATAAAGAACCCTATCTCTGTTCATCAGAGAAACTGCCTCAGTGGACAACATGCTATTTCAACTACTAACACTTAGAACAATGCTAATATTAACAGCACTGCTGCCAGGGCTCCTATTTGGCATAATAATAATGCTAACAGGCTGGAACAGGCTGCTGGCCTATATCTAACATATGATTAGCATAAATACAGTTTGCAAGCTCACAATATTACAAGTAAGCATCCCAATTGGTTGAATGTTGTAGAGCAGCCAAATGTGCATTGCAGAGGTGGCTAAAGCTCAATTGTTTGGGTCAAACATGACTTGCTTTTCTCTTCAGGCCAATTTAACACTGAAGGAACAAGAGATCAAATCCGTTCCTTATCAGTCTTTTCTCCTAATGTGGGCATACATCCAAGGATTTCATTAACTTGTGGGAGAACTTGTTCATCTAATATTGATGGCTATAATCCTCTGGTTAAGTGCCACCAAATTGTGTTACTTTCTGCAATCATGTAAATCCCGCAGGCGAAATGAAAAATTCATGCTCGGTCTTAGGGAAGCAATTTCTTACTTTATATTTTGTGTTAGAAGTGCCGGCCTGACGCAGTTATGTTGTAGTTACTCTAAGTGCTGTACAATGTATGCACTGGATTATCAGCCTAAAAACAAGTGTATGTATAAAACGTTTGAGCTTTACCTAAAGTCCATACTGTGGTCGAATAGTAGAAAGAATTAATACAACAAAGTTGTGTCTCGCAGGGAGGTGACCATCTGTCTGCCAGTCAAATGACATTCAGTCCCCAACAGACTACTGACTCTCTGCCAAATCAGATGTAGTTATGCATGAGCAAATATTCATGCATACATCCAATTCCTATACTGCTTATCTTGGGGACTGGAGCCTTTCTCATCATGCATTTCATGTAAGGCAGCGTACACCCTGGACAGGTCAGCAGTCCATCCCAGGGCAGACGCATAAAGAAGTAATGCATGGAGGAAATTTGGACTGAAAATGTGAAGTCCATACAGAAATTCCCCAGATGGCCCACAGTCATCTTCCTGTGAGTATATAGCGGTAAGATCTGAGTCCCCCATGAGAAAAAAACTGTCTGTATATGCGAGCAGTATTTTAGAGTTACACATTAGGGAGCCTTTCTGCTGCGACTGTGGAGAGTTTTTATCTGGTTGTGAAACAGACTGAAATTGATAGGGATGCTTCTGTATTACCTACAAAAGCAAAGAAGACCTTCAGGAAGAAGACTGATATATATAGTTATTTTTATTGCCTGTTACTGCTGCAACCAGGTCAGACGAAGCATTTTACAGCCGACAGGAAGTGCCTTTGTTTACATTTTCCACACGAAGGACTCAAACATTTCTTATGCACGTATAGGCGCAGGGTCAGATCCAGACTTTTTTGACTCCCCAACTGGGGCGCTGACCACCCTACAGGGGTCACACGAAGTATGTGTCCACACCATAGACTGTATAAAAAGATGGACGACATGACAGCTCCCTAGAAGTAAAGCCAGAGCCTCTCTATCGCCCCCTGCTGACTAGCTGCAGTATAGGTCATAAAGCCCGCCTCCTCCATGTTAACAGATGGGACATGAGTCAAACTATAAAATCAAAATACATGTCAAATACATTTTTCTCAAACATGGTTTCTGTCATTATAGTTAGTTCTTATCATGCTGATTTATGTCCAAGTGTTCATTTTTCTGACAAGTTTATTTTTAATTACTTATTTGATGCTGTAAAAATGATGATTGACAGCTCTGCTGACAAATACGGCTCCTGCAGCCGATCTGTTCCGGATTAGAAGAGTAAAGGAGGAACGGCGAGAGGAAACGTAACTAACACTAACACTACAGTCAGTGAAGTTTACATATCTGTGAACGTCTGCTTCAGACCAACACAAGAAGCTGTTCTGCTGTTTAACACGCTACCGTGCGATTTACACACAGTTAAGTGTGTGTTTTGGTTAGCAGAAGTGGTTATGGCGGCTCTACCGGCAGATCTCTGCTGTGCAACTCTGGCTACAAATTACCACCAACATGGCAGCGCCCGTCACGGGGGCTATTTTGGCTTCAATTTCGTACAATGAGCGCAGATGGAGACGCATCGTCCATCTATATACAGTATACAGTCATTGGTCCACACACACAAGAATGACTAGCATTTATTAACCCTTTCAATCTCCACTCATCATATCTACTTTGACTACTAACATAGTATCGAGAAAATGTTGTATTCCTGTGTAAAAGTAACACAGCGGAAACACAAATGATCTAAGCTTAATTCTTTACGGGCTCAAAAAGAAGACGGACATCCAGAGTAACAATTTCAAGTGCCAACAAAAGGAAATGTGCCACATTGACATGCTGCAAAAACAGCCCAAATAGTTCATTTAACATACAACTAAACAAATAGCCAATCATAGTTTAGGATTTGGGGTGGCACCTTCAATGCGGGCCCAGGCCACTTCTCTGGATCCGCAAGATCAGCAAAGAGATAAGGTGTACTACTTTGTCAAAAGACTTTGTCGCAATGAGCAAAACAAGCACGAAAGTTCCTCACAGTAGCTTTAAATAAAAACGATGACATCCCTCCAGCGTTCTGACAGTCTCTACACAGACCATTTCATACTTCAAGGTTCCTCGCTGAAACATGAAGACGGGAAATTAACAAAACAAGCTGCAGCAGCACTTCAGTCACCCTTTATGAAGACTCATTAGTCATCATCTCTCCTCCACGCACTTCCAGTACTCTGCATACATTTTGGCCGAGTGGTCCTCGCCGAGTGCTACTTGTTGCGTTCAAGGCTGTCTTGGCGTTTAGCTCAATGGAGAACAAGAAGTTACAGTGTGTGTATAACACTGGTTGCTGCTGAAAGCGAGGACAGTATATCAAAGCAAATAGTCTGGAAAACGAAGTGTCGAGTGTGTGAAGAGTTCCGCAAATACTTGGCAAACGGAAATGTTGATACATGATGAAAAGATTACTGTGCATCACCAGCCACAGTAAGTGACTCAACAGCGTCAGGAACGGCGCGAGGCAGACACTCTCTCTCCCCCTCTGTGTGACTGATGGCTGTTCTCGTGTCTAGATGGCTTGTACGCGCATTGATTCCAGTCTATAGACCTGTTTTATTATTCTATCATGGCTAGGTGGGGAGCTTTGTTATTGAAAGCTTCTGTGAAAGTGCAATATCCTTCATATTGTATTACAGGCAACGCCGTACAAGTGTCCCTGTGTGGGACGGCTGACCCATTCAGTGCTGCAGAGTTCCAATGGAGGCCCAAAAGCTCTGTGCAGCAAATAGCTCGGAACATTATAGCATGAAACCAAGCACCAGCAGTGTCTGCTTAGTGATTTGCCACGCCAAACGTGGAGCTACTTTATACTTTGATCAATTTAATAGCCTGCTAATATTACTGTAATGCACAGGGCATATCAGATGACAGATATGAGATACAGAATATTAACCGTCCATCCTATTCAAAAAAGGCAAAAACTAATAACGAGAGCTTACTAAAGAATAACTCTTGTTTTTCTTTTTCTAATGTGGGCAGTAACAAATTTAGTATTATGGGTTCTAATGTTGTAAGTGTAAGGAAAATCATTGGAGCACTTATTGAACTGTTAGAGGAAAGATGGCTGTTTCACTGTTACCAGTCCAATCCCAAAGATAATAATACCTCATCATCTTGTTTGCCGCTGATGTAGCTTTGAGTTTTTTTGTTGCATTTCACATCTCATTCTCAGTTTTCTGGTTTAGAATATTGTTTTTTTTGTTGTCTTTTGTGATACCGTGTGCTGCATGCGTAGGTTTACAGGGCCGTTGAGCAGAGTAAGACATAGTGCAGAGCGGAGGGGCTGTCTGACGAAAGTTAAATAAAGCATACACCTAACTGAAATTTGTATTTGTTGTACTATTTTAAGTGGCTAAAGTTTGTGGTACTTTTGACCCCGTTTGCAGCAGAGCTTAGCTTAGCTTCCGTGTAGGAACTCTGGTCGGCTTCTCCTAACAGGGACTGTTATCTACTGCATGTAGTACACTTACTGTTGGGTATGTACCTCATATAGCCCCACTTAAAAAAACCCAACTATTCCTTTAAGGTCACACCAGATTTCTCATAAGCAGACTATTCTTTTTGTAAACTAGAAAAATGTTTCATGGACTGCTAAAAGACTGTAGTGTTTGCACACAGCACACAATCCTTCACCTCACACACAAAATGAGTTCAATATTAAAGTGCCTGTTGATGTGTATAGAAGGCCTAAGTAAAAAAAACTCTATAACACAATGCAGTATAAGAGCTGCCCTGTGTATCCAGCATTTGCATGTGTATAGAGCCAAAACCATAGACCTGTCCTTGAAAGAGAACAACTAGCAGCTAAGATCCATCACATGTAACACCAGGTAACATGCACTCTCTCCATCCATGTGACAGGTGCTATGTCACTCGATTAACTGCCCCGATGTTATCACAGGCATGGATCTCCTGCCGGCTAGCACAGTTCTTAAATATAATGCATCACGGCAGAGATGTCATGTCCAGTCACAGCAAATCCACTCCTAGTGTAACACATCTAATTTACCTTTTACAGTAGAGATAATATTTGAAACATGGTTTCTTTACAATTAATGTTTATGATAACGATAATCTACTTTTCATAAAACTTCAAAGATCCACTTCAACAGCTCGAAGAAACAACAGGAACAGTGTTCAAAAATTATTATGCAGCTGTGTTAAATACTTGATTCTGATTTCGTTAATCACAGCATTCCGAGGTCTACTATTTCTCGATAACAGACCGTTGCTATGTAGAACAGACCGTTGCTAGGGATTCAGCTCTAATCACACAATCTAGTGGACTAACTGTAATCATATCAATCCTCCAAAAGAAGTAAATTTGACGTCGGCCCTTTAGGGATACATTCTGCAATAACAACCTGCTCGCTATACATTATCCATCACATAATGGTACTAAAGCAACTAGCTCAGTCTCAGGACAATACTTTTATTGTCAGCAATGTGATTGCTGTCAGCAGGCAGAAGTGGCGTGTACAGGAGAGAACTGTTAATGGTATTTTTTTCACCGCTTAATTCCCAAATATGGCTCTAACATCAACCAACACAATGGCCTTGGACATAAATGAATGTTCAAATAAATCTTGGTGAAACTGAAGGGCCTGAGTGTTTTTCTAGTGCAAGTATGTAAAGGGATGCAAATTAAATGCGACAGCAATAGTGTGCACCTGTATGTGCACAAAAGGACTGCGAGGGAGGTATTGGGAAACGGAAGTCTCTATCTGAATTGAATGAAGTGCAAACAGCTAAGTGCACACCGCTCGCAGCACACCATGTTCCCCAGTCACTTTGAAATGACCCCCTGCAGAGTGCAAAACACTCTTGAAATTTCTAATTATCCCCTGAACAACACCGAAGATTCCTAGACAGCAGCCCTCACTGCAAGGTGGAGGTAAAGAGAAACCAGTCGTAACACTGGCAGATTGCTGTTTAATTAGACCAATTAATATAATCGTTCTGTATACAGTGAATCTGTATGTGTTGTGGAATATGAGAAAAAGGTTTGATGTGATGTATCAACGCGTTCCTCGGTCTTCTGCAGGGATTGGTTTCATCTTTCAAGGAAGAGAGGAAAGTGCAGTGGTAAGCACTTCTTTGAAAGAATGGTTTCTATTTTCAAAGCCATAAAGTTGCCATTTTGTTGAAGCTTTTGTTGCCTTCAGCTATACAGTTGACGTATAAAACCCTCTGCAAAGTGTCAGTGTACACCTCCTAGATTGTGTGTATGTTAGTGTTACTCTTTGATCGTCTGGGAACTAGTAAAAGGTGAGGACAGCTCTGCAGCTCTTGAAAACCCCGAGCACACAAGATGACTGTTGTAGGTTTGGGAAGGTGATGAAGGTGTTATTCCATAGAAAAGTAGGGATCTATTACAGAGTCAATTTGAACCAGATTGAACAGATATAATGCGTATATGTTGGTTAACTATGAGCTCAGGTCACGATGGATTCTGGGTGATGTCGTAGTTTTCCTTTTTTAGCACATAATGTGAACGCAAGTGATTTTGTCAAGCTGTAAATAAACGTTAACACTTAAAAAATGCATAATCATTACATATTGAATTGCGTACATCACATCCTCCCAAAATCTAAACCACGGTCAAATTTAGAAGGCAACATTTCTGAATTATGTACGTCTCACTTTGTATGTATCACATTGGGGCCGTTACAGATATGAGTATCTTGGAGGTTAACAGATGGTGTCATAAAATGAAATAGGCATCACTCTTAAAATATACCCAGACACTGGGGACGTTTATGTCTCCAAAATTATTTTCACTGCCTCTGAGGGAGAAGGGCGAACTCTGAAGTCAGCCGCAAGGGTAAAAACTAGTTAACTGGCTCATTCCTGACTGCTCATCACGTCGCTTCAAAACAGTGTCATAACATTTGCTCCAAATTTAACAGTCGAATAAAACTCCTCGAGAGCTATAAAATGGGAATAATTATACCATACAGAGACAAAAATAAGATCGGAATCCCTAATGAGTCAATTCCTTCTGTTGCTTTTAAAAAAACAAAAGACCAGATGAAGCTTTGCCTACAGATTTTTTGCAAATATATGACTTTATTTTGAAATTTTCTCTGTCTTGTTTCCCCTTGACAAGTGCCGGAGCCACCTTGTCTGAGGCCTGGATGGTGCCAGTGGTCCGTAATAACACTGGAAGTCTGGAGAGTAGAGTTCCCCCAGCACAGTGCAAAGAAAATTACCCCACTGGAAAGCTTCCCCTCCCACTTTACTTCTTTGCTGTGGCAACAGCCGGAGCATATTTCATGGCTGTGACAGGTTAGATTTCTGGATATCTGGTGTCTCTCCTCATCCCTTCCTGGAGGATGTTAAATCTTGATCGCCATGGTGGGAAATCAAATTGCTATTTTTTCCATTACTCTACAAAGTGATGGGATGGGAAGAAATGTTGCTTGATCTAGAAATTTCAAAGGCATCAAGCAGGCATCAAAGTGTCCTGAGGTTGCCTGAACCCAACTAAGGACATCAGATTTTTTTAGTGCTAAATTTAAAACGCTCAAATTTACATGAAGTCAGATTGAGCTCATCCTGGGTAACAAAGTGAATACAGAGGATCAATTAAGGATGATTCACTGAGATAGGGAGCTATTTCCACATCAAAATTGACTGAGTTGAAACATTTATTCATCTCTGCGAAGAATCTATGTCAGACGGCGCTGGCCCATTGATGTGTACTGTACCTAAATCCTCACACAAGTGTCACAGTAAGTAACTGAGTGCAGTCGTACTGAGAGTCACACTTTGTGCTCGTGCCAGACAAGATTTCTGGCCTAAGCTGTCGAGGGGGTTTATGCAGCCTGCGAGACGCTCAGATGATAATTGTTCAAACAGTCACAATAGCAGATGGACAGATGGATATGTTGCTTTGAAATGGTGTCGATTGGCTGTTGTGCACACAGCGGACAGAGGAAGCAGAGGGAGGAAGAGTCGAGGATATGAACAGCATGAGCAGAGCGAGTGCAGAGGGAGAGGCTTTTTTGACTTTCCTTTTAATTGTCTTGGTTTTAACTTTTTGATTTGGTACCATCTACAGGGATACACTTTAAAATGTTAAAGTTTTTTGTTTCAACTCAATCGAATAGCTAGATTCACATGTTTAACTTACTCGACGTTAGTTAGCCTGCTAGCTACCTGTTGCTAGGCAACAGGAGCGGTGTTTGGTGATGCAAGGGTAGACCAGACCGTCTCATTTCAGTTTGGCTTTAACGGTCTACGCAGCCTATGAATGGAGCATCCTCCGTGGACCACGTCGTTCAAAGGCTGCAGGCCCTGGATTGGGACACAGCTATAGAGACCAGGTGACAGCGCTGCTCTTTGTCTGTCTGCACTCTAACGTAATTTTTGCATCTTTATTAGAAGCGAAACAAAGAAAATGTCAGTATTTGCCGACCTGTGAGTGCGAGCAATATAAGAGCTGCAGGTGAGGAAGGGCGGAGCAGATAGACTCACACAGTCGGCAGGATGATGCTGCAGACAAACTAAACCCTGTAGCTTCCTGCGCGGTTGTATGGAGGTGTGAGCGAATTAGTGTGTTGTTTAGAGCGTAACCGCTGTAAAACAATCAGATTAAAAATGTCTTGTTTCACTGCTGTATTTACATTAACGGCGCTCGCTCATTCCACTTCCTGTCTATGTCGCTCGACCACAGCTACTGCCTCTCTCGCTCGCAGCACATTTGAAGTGAAAACTGACTCTAAATTTTTTTTTTCAAAGCTTCAGTACCTTTTGGTACTATCGAATGCAAACATTATATCGTTGTGGTATCGAAAAAGAATAGAACATTTTGACAACCTAACTAACCACTGCACTGCCCTGATATGGTACCATACACATAAAATGTAATGACTATAAAGTACAGTGATTCCTACTTGTGTAAAAGATTTCACTATTTGAATGAAAAAAGTAAGATAGCACTGTTCAGTTCAGCCGTCTAGAAATGATCTGTCTAGTCAAAGAGGAGTTTATTTGACAGTTAGAATCAAATATAGATAATAAGATATGAGCATATGAGTTCTTGCTCAGTCATTATATATAAGCACCAGCACTGTTCTTGCAGGGTTTCTCAGTATGCTGTTCAATGCTTTATCAAGCTGGGCATCAGGACAGACAGTCAATAGGACGAGCAGCTTTATGTTAGCAGGCATAGTAACTTCAAAGCTCGTAAAAAGCCCATTACTAGTGTTCCATGCAGCCCTCGGTGCTCGGCTACAAGCATTCAGCTGAGAAAAGCTGCTGAGACTGATTCAGACTCAGAGACGCCCTGTGTGGCAGAGCAGCAAGATCATCACAACAACCCACACCTCGAGCATCCAGACACACAGAGAGAAACTCTGGCGTCAGCAAATGTCTCCCGCCTCCACACAAAAAAAAAAGACCCCACAAGAAAATGCCCCCGGGAAAATGTCTGGCTTGTACCGTGAAGATTTCACATAATGAAAAGTTAGGCGCCCCGGTTCAATTTTGCTTAAATATGTCTTAGGGATCTGAGAGGTAGCAGATCTAATATGGAAGTCACTGCCGGGATTTGACAGAGTCATAGTGTAATGCTGAGGGCTAAACATAGGGAACGCAAAGGCTGGAGCCATGGATGTGTGCTCTGCTGCCCAAAACCACTTAAAGCACTGTACTATTTTTTTACTGGAAAGTCTATTGATGGAGCAGCAGCCGAGTTAGATCAGAGGAAGTGAGCTTTAACCCCACTGCTTCACACTGGTATTAAACATAACGTGTAAAAGGAGGGTTTGCCTGATCAGTGTGAAAAATGAGACGTAGAAGAGTTTTGCTTTAGTGACTATAATGAAGAGAAAAATATGTTTTGCCAACCCAGAGATTAAATTCCTTAATGATTTTTGAATGAACCTTGTAATAGTCTTGAAAATGTTCATGACAGGAAATAAAGAAACAGTGGGATGAGAGGGGAAAAGAGGGCCTGACTGAAGCACAGCAGGATTTCTCTCCCGCTAAAAGGAAAAATAAGAGGGTTGTAATTTTCTGTAAGTTGGCGTTTCACTTCTTGTCAGTGGATTAAGAATTAATGAAAAGTGGCTAGTCACTCTGACACTTCTAAATTAAGAAGAGAGTATCCAAATGACAAAATTAAAAGCGGGAGGATGAAGTAGAGGATAAATAATTGGCTGGGGAAATTTCTGACAGAAAGAGAAGTGGAAAGCGTGGCAGCTGAGGAGAGGAGAGTGGAAACAGAGTGAGCAGCGGACGCTCCGGGCGATGCCATCTGTGGGTGGATCTGCGAAGGCTGCATGCCACACACCTGTGTGGAACTGCCTGGGAGATAAGGCCCCCAGCACAATGGCCCCGTGGCCACCTGTGCTGCCAAACAGGTGCACAGCCCAGCCAATTAAACTATTAGACAAACACAGGCCTCCGGGAGCAAATTAGCAGGCTGCCCAAACATCAGAGGAAAAACAAAAAGCAATGGTAAGCAGTCACTGTGAAGAACAACAACTCTTTGATGGTGAGACTTTCATTTCAGCGTATACAATTAAGTTTAATGTTTCATTAATATAGTGCTGGTTTGGATTTTAATCATGACTTCATCGTGTTTAAACAGAGTAACAGTATATGTCTTTTGTTAATGTGTGAGGTAATTATATGTAATAGGGATCAGAGCTATATTAAGCTAATTTTATATCAAAATTACATGAATAATTCTTGAGTCATCAAAGCGTGATACATACAAAGGTCTCTATAGACAAGAGTACACTCTGATTACACAAGCTAGACAGCTTTAGAATGCTCATCTTGTAAACAAATGAGTACTTAAGATATTTAGAATAAATGGACCACAACAAAGACAAATCGATGTCAAAATGATCAATCTAGTTTGAAATACTGATTATATATTAAACGTATGACAAAGCTATTTCTTTTTTAGCACCAGTGGCATTGCATGGATCTGTTCTTATCGGTCAAACTTCAACTTGAAGACACAGACACATAGACTCGGTGTCAGGACACTGTAAGATGTCTCGAGCATTAGATGTTGCTCTCTTGGAGAATGTGTGGGACAAATCAGGTCATTTTAAAATGCCACTGATCTTACTGGACACTTGTAATCTGTTCTTGTCCCCGAATGAGAGGTTACCAAACCAGGAGATTATAGCAAAGGTCAGGACAGACTCTACCAGCAAACATAAAACATGTATGTTCTGTCATTAGTAAGTACATGTACCAGTATATTCTAACATTCAATAACATTTTTAACTTGCTGACAGGCTCTCAAGACCTGAAACAGAGCTATTACATTGAATTTTAATAAAGATTAGATTAATCTTCTAGGTCTAGAATATTCGTAAATTGAGTTCGTTATAGAACTTGTGGGGGATATTATACTATTTCTATTTCTAAGCTTCATATTTCACTCTGTGATACCTGTGGAGTAGCTTAGCATAATTTACAGTTAAAAAAAACTCCTTATTTTTCTCACGCTGGTGCTCTGTGCAGGCCCTCATGCAGCCTCTGCCTGAAACGACTCAGTCAGCTCCGTCTATTTAAGAAACCTCGCCCCTACAAGCCCGCTTTCTTCTGATTGGCCAGCTCTCCGAAGCCTGCTGAGGCCGCTCTTTGCTCTGCTCTTTTAACACTATAGTGGTTGATAAAAACAGACTTCAAACTCTTTTTCACGGAATTGTTTGAACACAGGCAAGACAAAGTTTGTCTGGCTATTTTTACTTTAAGGAAACTAGAAAAATAATCATCTGTTGACTGTACGCTGACATTTCTGTTGGAAAAGGAGTTTGTCCTTTTAATGAGAAATACTTTTCAGAGCTATAGACGATAAGGGACAACTGGGAAAGTTAAATAGAACAATTACTCAAATATCTCTTTATGTAACGAATACAAACGTATTGCGATTGATAATTTATTCAAGTAAAGTTTTGGAAAGTGCAAAAATTTAAAAAGAAAAGTAAACCAAGGGATCATTGTTCTTAGATGAGAATTAAAACAAGCATGACTGCACTTCTCTGTCACCTACTTCATGGTTAATTCCAGTATATGATATCATACCGTACAAAGGTTACATTAACATAGAGGAGTCTGAGGAGTGGCAAACTTAATGTGCATTTCCTGTGTGTTGTGATCCATGACAATTAAGTGCATTCATATTAATCAGGAGTAACCTTATCCATGCTTCAGGAAAACAATCAGGTCTTTCCCTGGGAGAGAAATAAGAAGGGGTGCTAAGAGGAGCACGGCGACGGCTGTTCGTCAGCACTCCTACACACCCACAGGTGGTTTTCTCCCTGGATGGACGTGGCCCTCTGTTGGAGGTGACTCCGTAAAGCACTGGTCCCTCACATGCCGGTCAAAGGTTCAGCTATATGAAAACACCCACAGGGCAAGCCTGGCCTCGCTTACACCCCCTCGGCACCGGTTGGCCTTTCTGAGTGGAGAGGCTGACTTGACTCCCCATAGCTTGCTAGAGACCGTCGGGACCGACATCATAGCTCTGCGATCACTCGAGGGATGATTACTTAACCACTCTGCTGTTCACTATGCTATATAATGCACTTACATAACATATGTGCAGTAGTGTTAAGCTGAGAACATTATAAATCTATGTATGATTCCTGTGTGTATGCATCACAAGCTAAAGTTAGCTTGATAGCCTACAGAATATCTCTGTATACTTGGTTCCTGTACTGAGTTTAAAATGGAAGACGAGCGGTGCAATGCATGAAAATATCCTCCTAAATGTATTCGGGGATGTTTTGACCATCTGTTGTTGTAGGTTTTGTGCAGATTTTTAGTAAGAGCACAGAACTCTGTGCTTTTTCTAAAATTGGTTGATGCAGGGGTGCAGTGGTAATGCTGGTAGTAGCACACAGATTAAATAAAAGCTCCTCAGAGGCCACGCCAGCAGGTCCCTTATTTCTTTAACCGGGGTGAACATAAAAAAAGCATTCCACTTATCCAATGAGCATTTAATATGCGCCATTCATTGATCCACATTAAGAAACATCTCCTCAACAGTGGGCTGGTAAATAATTTAAAGGATCCGCTGTCGCTAAGGGTTCTGTTGCTCCGGTGGGACCGAATTAAAACTGAAGATCCCATTTACAAAAGAGAGGGCAGAGAATTTGGATAACAAGTAGAGACAAGGTTGCAAAAATCTGTGAGGCCTTGTAATGACTGACTCAAGAGCCAATCAATGTCAACAGGACAGACAGAAAAATCATTACAGAAAAGCATATAGTTATATTTAAAACAAATTAAAGAGGAAATCTGCAGATCCTGGTCTTTTTCAGTTTGGTAGATTGAAGCAGGTTGTGCACATGACACATAGCCACGAGCTTATTAAAGCCTTAGAATGGCCGGCTTTCTGATGTGGAAAACTAGACTTCCTATCTATTAGAGCTTAATGGACAGAGGGGTCTGGAAACGACTTCCAGTGACTGGGAGCTCGTTTGGTGAGGCACACCAGTCTCCATGCTTGTTTAAAAGTTGATGCCTTTCTTGTCTAACCCAGCTGATCAATCCATACAGATCAGTTCCAGTGAGGTTCCTTTACATACATCCAATTAGAAACACATGGATAGCAGCAGACATGCACATGTTGTGATTCATGTAGATTATATTTAGACGGGAATTCTGGGAAAAAGCTGCATTAAAAACATATAATCCCTTCGATGTGTAAATGCAGAGAAAGAAAAAAGTGTCTTCCATCAATAAGAAATATATATACAGTTTCCAGTGTATTAGGTACATCTACACAGTCCAGCCATAAACCTAAGGACGATTTTACACAAAAATGTAAAACATTTGCCAGTTCCAGCTCGGGCTGCACGATATATGTCTTAACAATTGCGATGTGCGCATCGCAGGACGTGCGATAGTGAAGCAAACTCGCCACTTTCTTGTTTCCCATCACTAATCTACAGGATAAGTCCGTCTGATTTCACATTAATGCAGCTCATCGTCAGAGCACACAAAGAACTGACCGCTATGCATGCAGAGTCTGTGTGTCACCTGCCTGTAAACTGTAAACAAGCACGCAACGGTGCTGCCGTCACAGATCATGTCGGCGGAATGATCGAGACAGACACACCCGTTACGCAATGCGGCTTATATGCGAGACTATTCCTGTTATCAGCCGCACCCCAGCTGCTCCGGTGTCGCTCTACCTGTACTCTCTCAACTTTTTCATGCGGAGTCTCTGAACCGATAGTGTGGTAAAAGTAGGAGGGGGTTTTGTTTTGTTAGAAGAAAACTGACTTAAAAGTCCCAAATAATAAACAGTATGATTGTTAATTGTTTATATACATGGAAACACACTGCAAAGAAAGAAAAAGAGCGAAGAAAAAGAGAGATATTCTCATTTGAGCTGTGGTATTTGGGGATATAATTCTTTAAAATTTCATGTACAAAGGCCAAGTTTTTTGGGGTCCTTTTATGCCTTTATTTACAGAGAGGACAGTGTTGGGAACAGGGGTAGAGAAAGTGGAAGGTGACACACGGCAAAGGGCCGAGGGTGGGAGTGGAGCCCGAGCCGCCGCATCAAGAGCTGTAGCCTCTGTATATGGGCCGCTGATTTAACCGCTGAGCTAAACCGGCACCCCAAAGGCCAAGTTTTAAGTGTGTTAAAAAAAAAAATGCTTCACTTTCTCACCTGACTGGGTTACTGGTGAGAGACACTCTGAGAGACTCCAGGCAGTTGAGCAGCTTCTCTTCTGTGATGCCGGAACGCAGCTCGTGGACATATTCTTGGGATGAGAGTGTACACTCATGCTTGCTGTTTCTGAGTCCACCCTGAAAAGAACACATCGACGAGATAAATATTACACTCTATTACATCAACACTTGTGCTAATGTGATGAAAAAAGAGCAAATAACAAAAAAAGGCAAGGGTGTAGATCGATTAAAGATGCCCATGCATAATTTGCATAAGGAGCATCTTCCTAAATGCATACTGTAGACACATTTGGAAGACACCTACATTTACAGTTCAAAACAGACTATAAAGAAAAGTACCAGGAAGAGGGGTTTATATGGCATGTTAGCTGTTTTTCAGTAGGTGTAGTTGTTCAGATTTGATTCTCTCAAAGCTGCCGCTGATAAAAGCTGCCCAAATCTTCCGTGTTTTACATAAAGCACGAGTGAAGGTCTCCAAATGTGTTGGCCAATTTCTGCTTTGCTCAATCTGCCAATACTCTAATGATGGACCGTACTCACAGAGAGCCAAACACCGGCTCTACGCGCTATCTGCGGCTGCTCCTGCTTGAAGTAAATGGATTCTTGTGTATAATCTCCACAGAGGGCCCTTGGGACGTGTTGCTACACTGATGCTTACACAATGAGACTACCTATTGGCGTCAATACACACACTTACACCACAGCGGGGGAAACACACATCTACACACTGACTCTACTAGCACACAGTGAAGTTGTACATTACATTGAGCTACAGCTTGATTCCAAAGTTGCCGAATGATTGATCTATTGTCGTCGCTGCACAGTTCAGGAAGCAACATGGATTTTCAGGAAGTAAAAAGGCTTTGCATGCAAATTGAAACATTTTACTACATTATCTGTCCTTCCTGTACGAGCTCCAAAAGAAATCTGTGTTAAATTAGTCACATTTAAGGTGGGGGTTGAGTTAAAGGGGGGTATTATGCTAATTTAAAGCTTCATATTTCACTCTGTGATACCTGTGGCGTAGCTTAGCATAATTTGCAAGTTAAAAAAACTCCTCATTTTTCTCACACTGGTGCTCTGTGCAGGCCCTGATACAGCCTCTGCCTGAAGCGACTATGTCAGCTCTGTCGCTTTAAGAAACCCCGCCCCTTCAAGCCCACTTTCTTCTGATTGGCCAGCTCTCCGAAGCATGCTGAGGTCACAAAGTGCAGCGTGTAGAAAAAACACTGGCGTTCACAGCAGCCTGCAGACTGAGATGAGAAGCCTGGGGATTACTCCAACATACTTTTACCTACAGATTTGAGACTTCACCCACGTTTAGTCTGAACATCCAACATTGTAACATTATCTATATGTCTTTAAATGTAAAACAGCATAATGCCTCCTTTTTAAAGTAACAATCTTGAACATTTTCATGTAAATAAATGTCTGTTAAGTCACTATCTATCACCGAATGAAGTAGCACAATGGTGATTGAGCCTATGGCCCACTGACGAAAGCCTTTGCATTTGCAGTATGTAGTATTTTTTATGGACTGGGCAACATTCGCGGAAAAAATCACAAGCGGCGCCCAGTTAGTGACCGGTTTTCCATCACCCAGCAGTGGTTGGTCTGCCAGAGGGGGTAGGCGGAGCTAAGTTGCTGCACTTCCGGTTTCTGTAAGCATTGCGAGAAAACAGTAATCTACTATGGCTAAACAAACAAAGAAAAGACCGATGACGACAGATACAACTTCCAAAAATAAGTGAAAATCCAAAGAAAAAGATGAAGGCAAACAGTCTACAAACGAAAGCATGGAAAATCAAGACTTAGAACCATGACAGACGGAGCACTGCTGTAGACGTCTGGTTAAATTGTGAAGAGTGCCCCAATAATTACCGATAATTGACAGTGGGAGGCGCTCGAGAGCACAAAAATAGAAATCTTCGAGATTGTATCTTTAAAGTAAAATACATAACAAAATGAGAAAACATGCTACAAAAACAGCATCACATATGCCTGAAATCATTTTCACTGTGTTCGTCCATGGACTGCCGGTTCCCCACGAAGTTAGCTGTGCTAATAGGCAGTTTGGGAAGTAATAAGCTAGCTCATTTATGTGGAGAAAAGAGAGGCCTGCTGCTCTCTCTGCAATGTACAGTTAACATGAAAGAACCTGTTTTTTTTTTGGTTGGAAAAAGCAGAGGCAGTCTAACAACAGCAAGCTGCCAATAATTCTGTGCTGTAGGTGTAAACAGAGCTCATTGTGTGACTGGTTATCATAACGAAAAAGTGTGGCTTTGATAAAGGCTGATGTTATATCATGTTCCTCAGCCAGTGGGGGTTATTCCTGCCAAAACCAAGTAGAAGACGTTTCTCTTTCACAGCCTTTGTAAAGATTAGATTTGATTAATCAGAGTGGAAAAGTAAGCACACAAAGCCTGGTGCTAGGAAACACCAAAAGACATGTAAACATGGATCTATTATTCCATGAGGAAGACTGAATTTCACCATTTCTCTTCCAATGCCGGGATGAACCATTACTTTTTTCTATTATCTCTTAGATAATGTGCTCTTCTGCTATTGTGATACCAGCACTGACAAAAACGGAGCAAAATCTCAAAGTAAGTGAAACCTGAAAATGTGCTTTCACATAATTGTCTAGTTTTCAAAACCGTGGTTTGATTTTCTCCTAAATCAATCTTCCGTGCTTCTGACTTTTATCCGTCTTTCTCAACTTGATCTATACAAACACTTAGGCCATTCATCTTTCTCTCAAGTACTGCTGGGTGAATGTGTGGGAGTGAGTGTCTTAGCTTTTATCTGACTGAAGGTAGTTATTAGGCCGCGGGGAGAGGGAAGAATCCGTCTCATTACTATCTATGGTTTTCAACTATTAGTCTTTGTTGCGCATTTCTGCCTAACATTATTTTACAAGCCTTTATTTTTGGGTATTGACTATGAACTGTTTTTCTTGAAAATAAAAACAAGAGAAAAAAAGATATAAAGGATGTGGAAAGCAAATTTAGAGAGGGGAAAAAATACTCCAGGCACTTAACAAGACCCCGAGAGGTGAAATGTTAAGTCGTTGAATATGTAAGGTTAAACTAAGACATTGATGTAGCGGTTTCTCTAGTGTGCGTAACCATGACAATTACACTTTTCTGCTTGTATAAAAAACAGTTCAATTTCCTGAGTGGCAGTGTTTATTATTTGAAACAGTGTCTAAGAAGAGTCTATGTCATTCATTTTGACTCACTTTTGAAAAATGTATTTCAGGTATTTTATCCTATATATTTAATGACCTGTGACTGTGTGTCCCTGTATCTAACAGAACACACTCTCTAGACCTTCGGCTGTGAAGCCAAATCTACTGTATTAACTTTAATAAGAACAGAGGTCTCGTAATTAGCATTTCACTCACGGCACAATCATCTAAAAAGGGCTCTTATATAGGAAATGTGCTGCCAAGGTATGCCTCCAAAGGTTACTCATAGGGAGGTCTTAAAAATAAGATGTATGATAACTTTTTGAATTATAACATGAGGATGAGATTTGGGTCTATTTTAGCTTGCTAAAATTGTTTGTACTACACTTGTAGTCGGCTTCCATCAGCGGCATCTGACAACGTTTTCGCTACTTATTATTCTCTATAAACAGACATGTACAGCAAGTTCAGCTAACGATCTGTTCTAGATCTAAAATTCAACTTGAGATAAATTCCCTTGACGCTGTGTCACGAAAGCCGTTTAGCGTTTATATTTCCTGAATTCCTTGAATGCATCAGAAATTATGGCTCCGACCTCCGTTCAACAAACGAGCATTTTAAAATGAGTTCTCCTCTCGAGGACAGACCTGACAAAGCTTCATTTTTACTTTTTACTAATCTGCATCATGATGTTGAAATTTCGGCAAAGGTAAGACCCATTAATTAAAGTAAATAACGTTTTTTTTCTGTGAACAATGCAGCACGTGGAAAAGGAAGTCTTGCCTGGAAGTTGTTTATCGCTAACCGCCGGCTAAACCGGACACGCCCGACATGTTCACCATTGTCCCCAGAGGCTATATCGTCGTCAGACCATAGCCGATGGGATCCAAGATTACCGTACAGTAAACTTATAGAATAGATCAATATAATGTTAACCATGTTAGTATATGGTTCTTAGATGTAGCTCCAACACTTTGACATCAAAAAGACTTGACATACTGTGTCTAGACTAGTGTTATTCTACCACCAGGTTGGGGACTGGGCCAGGGCTCAAAAACTGACCCTAACCAACCCTTTCTTAAAATAAAGATAAGAGAGTCAAAATGCTTCAAATAATTTCCCACCGCCGATTTCGGTTGTGATACCTACTTTGAATTTAAAAATGATATATGGTGAAAAAGATATTGAGGGCCCTCGGTCTGATCTGAACTTCTTCCCACTTGTACATGAATCATTAGGCAGCTGCACAGATGTCCCTTACCGGCACACGGCATAAAAGTGCTCATTATTTAAAACACTTTCAGTCAAATGGGCCTATAGATCCTCCAGGGAGACCCTTCCCTATTGAGGAGATAGAAACTACGGTCTTCATTATCCAATAAGGCCCATATTCCCTAGACAGCGACCTATAGAACAGGCCTGGTACCAGAATCATTTAAACAGCTGATTAGACTGTGCAGTACGTTGCTCTGGTCCAATCATGCCAGGGTTGAGCAACATAGAAAAATACATGTAAGTGTTCTTGTGCCCTAAAAGGAGGGAAAAAATAAACAACAATATGGATTTATATTCACGGGCTGAGCATTGTTGGGAAGGCGGTGTAATATGCTGTTAGTCCCCTGAAAATATCATTCTTGATTGCTGGATTCATCACAGCAGTCAAACTCGCCGGCTCTTTTTCACTGTAGAGACGGCTGGGGTTTTGGAAACACACCGCTGTCTGCAGCCGATCGGTTTAGATGAATAACAAATGCTAAAACAACCGAGTTGGGTAGACAGTGGAGAGACGATATGTCAGCACTGAGCTGAAAAGAGGTTGAAAGATAATGGCAGGTGAGATGTATTAAAGCCTCAGTGGTGGGTTTCATGCAAGTCTGAAGACCAATCACCTGCCATCTGCCAGAGGCTCGACTTCAGTGGTTTCAGAGCCTAATAAAATGTACTCAGTGGCTTTGTCAAGGGCAGCTTGAACAAAAGAGTAAGGACTAAAGTTCAAGTTAAATGAAACATTTAACAATACATTTAAGCACTTTTGGAAAAAAATCAGGCCTTAATAATACTATTTTTCCACTATGGATACTGCCTAAAATGTGGTATGGGGTTTAACCGAGTATTCCAGTCAATGTACCAATCTAAAACCATAACCCATTAGCCCCAAAAATGTGTTGTACTGAATATCAGCACAGCTGTGATTTGGTTGTAGGCACGAGGCCGCAGGGCAAGTCTGTTGTTTGATTCCAGACACACACGAGCTGTGTCTCAATTCGAAGGCTGCATCCTTCGAAGGACGCAGGCTACGAAAGAGGTGTCGTTCTTAGCCATCGTAGGACGCTATGGCTAAACTGAAATAAGACTGTTTGGTCTACGGCGGATTTCCTGTTTGCGTCACCAGCTGTTCCCACCCCCATCCTTTGCGTCACCAAGCACCGCTCCTGTCGCCTAGCAACAGGTAGCTATGTTAACTCGCTAACATAAGAGAATTTGAAGTTCAAGGCCCCTTTAGTTTTTTTAACACTTGTAACGCTAGCTGTTCGATTGAGTTGAAACCAAAAACTTTTACATATAAAAGTGTATTCCTCGACCGCTTGAGAGTCCACCATCTCGATTGAATTGCCGTGCAATGAATCTCAAGATACATTGGACCACAAAGGCTACACCAGCGGATCCTTCGCTGCCCAGGAAAAGCATTTGCATCTGAAGGAGCCTTCGCATTGGGACAGCCGTTGATGCGCCGCTGGGACGCAATCGGCCTTCAAATACGTCCTTTCGAAGGATTCGCTAGGGTCTGCTAGTCCCAGTGATGTTGTTCTCTATATCAGCACTCATGGAATGCCTCTTGTCCAATCAAATTACTTGGTCGGAACTAACTGTGGTATAATAAAGAATAACAATCGTATGTTTCGTGCAGCAAGTGTAATATTTTTCAAAACTAGCAAGATGTCAGAAATCAGCATTTTTCCACCATTATTATGTCTATTTTTTGAATCATTATAGTATCAGATGGGTAGTGTCTAAGTATCATAATCAGTATCAAAATGGGAAATCTTAATATATACATAAAATATCTTCTCACTGTGAGTCTATATTTGGATATGGCTGATCAGCCGACTACATTCTCAGAACATTACTACCTCAATAATACCACAGGGCAGTGAGAGGAGAACACATCACCCACTTTTTATTTATCTTCTTCCCTCTCAGTAGTTCCCAGCAGGCACGGCACTATGTCCAGAAAAGCTGGAGCTCTGGTTTCACCGCATGCTCTGACCTCTGGAAACCAAAGACACTGACCATAAACTGCTTTTTCATGACCCTGCCCCGAATCAATGGAATCCTTTGGGATAATATCAACATTACACCACCACACTGGCAGAAGAGAAACAATCTGAAGATTAGAGGGGAGGGGAGGGGGAGGGGTGGCATTACCTGCCGGCTACTGGGTGATGGAGTCTTCCCCTTCAGGCTCACAAAAATAGTCAACAGAAGAAAATGGTGGAAAAGAGACCCTAAAGAAAGGAAGGCTGGAGGGATGAGGGAGATTTTTTGTGAGGGTGGGAAGGTGTAAAAAGAAGCAGAGGAGAGTGTGAGGGAGATAGAAGAAATACAGGTTGGATACAAAAAGAGAGAAAGAGTATGGGGGAGGAAAGGGCAGGGCAGAGAGATAGAACATCAGGAGACACTGCAACCTCAGCCATAGAGGACAGACACCGCCTTTTGACCACTGCCTGGAGCCTCATCTCCTGCCGCTTATTGAATCCCCTATTTGTCGATAACAGTATTTCCTGCCAAAGAAAATAGTGCTGGGAGCAATTACTTCAGCGAGCCTGTCAATTTCATTTTGGGGGGTTAGGGGAGCATTGAGGCTCATTCCCTCCTCCTCTATCACCTCTGTCTCCCTGCTCTCCATGCTGAGGGGGAGTGACAGAGTGCTGCGCCTTTCTATCGAGGGCAGGGCAGGGAGACAATGCCAAGGCGGCTGCACCTCCACATGTCATCTTCACCTGTAATGAGCCCATAACAAGCTGGCAGCGGACTCAGTGCCCGGTGCTCGGCACACTCAGGCAGACTGATAGATACATTATTCAGCTTCTTTGTCAGCTTACTGGAAAAAGCGCATGGCTGCAGCGTGTCTGGCCTGGAAGCTACAGCGGGGAGATAGCTGATTGCCACTAGCTTCTTCTATTCAGTCTGCCCGGCAACCTCTCTGTCTCTCTCTCGATCACTCTCACAGACACATGGGCACACATGCAATCTTCTAAACAATGTTTTCCTAACTCTCTTACCTCTTACAGCGCAGTGTGATGAAGAGGTGCAATTAGCAAGTGTCGCAAGAACAGAAGAACAGTACTGCGCTGGTGTCTCTGTAATTCATCACGGCGGGAGATTAGCATGATTTCTTTTTTCTAAGATGGCCAGTGTGAAAGTCGTCCAAAGCTTTGTGTGCTAAGCTTACTGTGTACCAACATCATGACACCAGTGTATTCACTCTTTGGAGCGCCCCATGCTATTTAAACAAAGGCACAGATGTTGCTATCAGCTAATTTTAAAGCTCTATTTTAAGCCGTAACAACAAGGAGCGGAATAAAGCTGTACAGCTCTGTCTAATGGCTAATTTAATTACGTGAACAGTTTTTTTTTTGTCGCTTTGACAGAGAGTGATGTGAAAACACTGCTTCTTTCATTGTTGGAAAGTTTTGTACCAGACGCCCCGAGCCTCAGCTCTTTCATGGTGCTTCAAGGTGACAGAACAGTGAACATGCGATCCGTGCAGGTTGGACCAACAAAAATAACTTTATGTGGAGGAAGAGCGATATGAAAGAAAACATCTCCAACACACTGATGGTTACATTGTGATATATTGTTGACAGAAGAGCGGCCTCGCAGGGCAGATCTTGAGGGAACACCAAAGTAAAAATATAACATTTCAAATAACGTCTATACACAACACGGTTCCGGGGAGGTAGGCGCAGCACATATACAGACACGAACCCCGGCGCCGAGCACACACTCCCAAAAAAAAAGCTGCACACAAAAAGTTATGGAATAATGAAAAATCTAATTACTCCTTCTTTGTGGGTAATTAATGAAAATTACTCCAGCTCCCTACTGCTCTGTGTAAAAATAAAACAGATACAATCTGTGCAATTAGTGCATATCATGCTGTATGATAGCAACGTTACAACTTAATTTCCGGCTCATTAGAGGTTGCTAGATGAGTTGAGAGGGAAGATACCACCAGAACGGCTGGAAGGCGGCGTACAGACAGGTAGCAGCAAATGTCACATGTCTCACCATTTCCCCTTATTATACACACATGACCTATGAGCAACCCCGTCGACACAACCGTGCCAGGAAATAAGGTTTGCATGCGGCAACACAAACACGCAGGAGGTGTTCTGTAAATGAGCGGTCTTACATTTAACACAATCTAAAGTTTGGCATGTGTCGGTGGCAGCGGTGGTAAAGGTCAAAGGGAACACGGATCAGTTGAGATGTTGCTTGGCTGGACAATGAGTTTTCCCCAGCCCTACTTAAAGGACAGAGTCCTGCCGCCGGCTGATAAGACATTTCATCTCGCCACCAGGGCGCAGGGCTCCCAGCTCAGTGGGGGATTTCCCACCAGACCATGTGGCCAAGCATTTCACCCTTTTCTCCTCCTTTTTTCCCCCTATTCTTTCCCCCTATCTGTCTGTCGCTGTCTCTCACTCTGCCCACAGTGAGGTGTTTTTGAACCCTGGGTGACAGCCACAAAAAAAGTGGGTATATCTGTACACTCTGGGGGCTTCTTTCTTTTTTGTTGTATTTATTTTCTTCCTCCGCCTTCCGCCTGTTTTGGCCAGAAATAAAATCTTCAGACAGCTTGCAAGTACAAGTTGCTGATAACACAGACACAATTAGGCCCACAACATTCCCTCAATAATCAGGCTGGTGGCATTACATCTTGTGTCCGGTCTAAACAAGCTGCCGCAACAGCGAGGCGGACTGAGGCGGGAGCACAAAAAAGAAACAATGAGGCATTAGGCTGGAAACAGCATGAAAATAACTCTGCAGGGTTCACTTTGTAAGACACACGGCGCAGTGGCCAAGGCATCATGGTGTTTGCTGCACTTTTGTGTGTGTGTGTGTGTGTGTGTGTGTGTGCGTGTGTTTATCCCCAAGGTCTGGAAGAAGCACACCCAGTGACAACAGCAACCACAAAACCTGAGGATAATATTTAACTATTTTAACCCACAATAGTTTGTAAAGGTAATTCAATTAAAACCAAGGGTACTCCGGTTTTGTGTTTACACATCCTGTGTGTGTGTGTGGGTGTGTTTTTCGTTGGTGTGTGTGTGTACATAAATATATTTAAAGGTCACATGTAAAAGAAAGAATATGGGGCAGCTCAACCATGGGGTAGAATAGATATGAGATTTATTTATTCAAACCTGGAATTTATATGGGAATATTTCTGTTATTACAGAAAGGCCATGTTCTTATAAATGGGTTTTAAACTTTCAAACAAAACAGAAGGAACCGCCCCGCCTATCTGGTTCAGTCTGGATTTTTCCATGCACAAATGAATAAAGGATGCTCCTTTGTTTACAGGAAAAGCCTTACATGCCTTTTGACTTCAATATATTCAAAGGCAATAATAAACAAGGACGCAAAATGCATTTTTTTGAACCCCATAAGGACAGCTGAATAAATAACACAAGTAATAATGTGTGTCATGGTACAAGAGCGACGTTTAGCGACTAAAATATTCCATCTGATTGTTGCAATTGTGTCTGTGTTAAAAGGCAATTTGGCAAGTGTGCTAATCTCTATTTACAGATTCTACAGTTTCTGTTTGTACTGCGCTCGTAGTCCGAGTAATATTGACCAATCACGTATCGGCAGGCTGCGGCCTATGCAGGAAAAACAGTCTGTAAGGAGAGCAAAAGCAGGCGGAACGTAATGCAAAATAATGACATCCCGGCTCCCATCAGCGTGAATTGACGATGATTCATCTTCTTATTGATCTCTATAGACAGACATCTGCATGCTAACAGCTAGCAATCCGTTCTACATCAATAAGTCAACTTGAGATAAATTCCACTGGGACTGTGTCATGAAAGCTGCTCGGTGTTCAGATTTCCCGACTTCCTCGAATGCATCAAAAATTATCTGTTCAACAAACGAGCATTTTAAAAGTTGTTTTCTCCTTCTTGAGGACAGACCTGACAAAGCTTCATTTTGACTTTTCACTAATCTGCATCATGATGTTGAAATTTCAGCAAACTTAAGACCCGTTAATTAAAGTAAATCACAAGAAAAACGGTTTCTTTTTCTGTGAACAAAGCAGCACGCAGAAAAGGAAGTCTTGACTGGAGGTCGTTTATATCGCTAACTGCTGGCCACACGCCCGGCATGTTCACCTTTGTCCCCAGAGGCTATATGGTCTTAGAATATAGCTGATGTGGTTGGAGATTGGTGTTGTGGTAACAATAGAGATGAAATTATTTAATATCCTGCTGCACTATTGTTGCAACCTTTAACCAATTAAATCCAACCAAAGTCACGGTAGAAGTCAGTTCAAGGTTAACATATTTATGATATTCCAACCTTGACCTTCACCAGCCTCCCAGCAAAGGGTTACTGTTTCCACCTCTCTGAAATGCCCCACACCTCCTCTTTTCTCTTTCACACTTTTAACTTTAGCCTGACCCAGCCAGACAGTTCAGGCGTTGGAGAAAACACGCATACGCACACCAAACATGTGCATCCTCCTGGCTGCGCCCCAGATGTGGACAAGGGGAGGGCAGGCCGACAGGCACCGTCAGCAAAGTCCCCTGGCTTTAATCCCACTGCAAGTTGACCTGCAGAATACCATCATCAGTGTTTCAAATAGCAGCTGAAAGGTGTCTACAACGATAGAAAGTTCAGTCGGGATGAGCTGGATTCCCTTATCATCGCACGACCCCAGAGGTACAGCAGTCACCATCGGTAACGGGAGGATAAAATCAAAAGCAAAGTCTGCTTCCTGGCTAAGTGAAACTCCAGACACTACTCACTCAAAGACTCCATAAATAGAGGCAAGTAACCGCAGCATTGTACCCTGTTTAAACTGAGGGGACTCAAAATAGTTTGTGGGTGGCAGTATTTGCATTAGGAGAGATTTACATAGCAGGAATTGAACTTTAATTTTGATGGACTTGCATTGAACCTCAATAAGAGGGCAGACATTAACAATTATTGCGCAACAAGCCAAAGAAAAAGGTGCTGCAGGGGAGACTGACTAATGTGTGCGGTTTTGGAGCTCCTACATGATCTGCTGCTTAAAGACGGAGGAATTTAGGCCCTGGATCCTTAACGTCTGTAGTCACTTGGGTCAGAGCTTAAGCCTTGCCCTATTGATTCTTCGAGAGCTGGAGCAACTTGGAAAGAACACAAAACGCATTTTTCGCATCCCAATGCACACACATACACTCGGAAGGCAGATGCATACAGCTACACACATGGTGGGTGTTAAAAAAGGCAGCAAAAGCTAAGTCTTCCCATTCCTTTTTTTTATTCAATGAGGTGCATTATTTGTTGTATTGATGCCACAGATCATTAAAACCTGACAGGAGGGAATGCGATGAAAAAATGCGTGTCCCTGCAGATGCATCAATATGACTCACGCATTTGTATGTGCACGCTCGTGTCGGTGCATGTACGTTTTTTTTTTCGGGTTGTGTTTGTGTGTGGTGCCGAATATTCCTCTAAGCAGTTCTCCCTGTGCTTTGCAGGACTCGTGTCTGCACTGAATTTCAATGACACCTCTATAAAGATAGGAGCAGATGTCAGCCAGCTCGCTGAAAGTCAGGTAGGAGAGAGTGAGAGAAGTAGAGTGAGTAAAATTGAGTGCACACTAGCTGCAGAAACAAGTCTCGAGTTATGTATCTATTTGTAGAAGTGTAATGCAAGGAAACGGCGGCGATATAACATGACAGAAAACACCTTTCAGAATGGAACAGCTGATGGACATTTGGCGAGATGGAGTTCCGACAATAAGATCATTAGAGAGACTTATGGATTTTTTTTTTTCCTCCAATGACTCAACCTAAAAATAAGCCCTTGCGCCGACTCACCCACGCCGCTTCAAGATAATGTTCTACACTCCAACCACTCGCTAATCAATTCAAGGTCAGCAGGTGGCTCGATATTGTCCCAAAAGTTCCCCAAAAAGCGAGACGTGAGGTACTTTATATGTAGATGAGGTGAGGAAGCCGTCAGATTTCAGCGGTTATATGAAAGTAACAAATAACGACAGAGGAAACTTAAAAGGCATGTCAAGACGCCTCGGCACTTGTTTCCCCCCCACGTGTGCTCCCGGTATCACGGCAGAGAGGGTTAACAAGTGAGCTGTTAAGCAGTTAAAGTCACAGAGGATCTCATTTAGGTTTGCACTGTGGTCTCTGCTGCATTGATTGCAATGTGAAGGCCTAATGAACTCTGTGCTCTCGTTTCCAGCTGTGGGAGCTCGGCAACTTCTGATTCAAAGTTACAAAAAATGTTTGAAAAAAACAACACTGAAACACTGAATAAATGAGGGAGAGTACTAATATAGGTTTCTTATGTGTGTCCTGTTTCATGCTCCTTCATCCAGCCTCACCGCCCCCCCTCCATAAGGGACTAACCTTGATAAATCATACATAGGGCAAATACGCTACAGGGCCAAAAGGTCCAGGTTAGTTTGATATTCTTCTTCTCTGCTTCTCTTTCCCCTGCGAATCAGCTGAATAACAATTCTGGTACCTAGAATAAATAACACTTCAATTACCTACTGTTGACATAAAAAGTTGTGCGAGAGAGAGACAGAGTGTAGACACAACGTGAGGCAACAGAAGAAAACTCAACAAGTTAGAGAAGTGGGTTTAAGTTTGTCTAGACATTTTGAGGATTCATGACTAAGCCTGAGAACTAACAGAGCTAGAGAGTGATGGAGAGTAAAGGAGAACAAGAGATAGGTTTGTCACCTCAACTGTTTGGTGTATATGAGAATTTTAACGAGACAATCGGTGGTTAAAAGTTGACTTTGTTCTCCCGTCTTTGATGCTTCTACTGCATTTGTTTAACCATGGTAGCAGGTCACTCTCCGTCTTCAACATCGATATAGAGCAGTGGTTCCCAACCTTTTTTCCTTGAAGCCCCCTCCTGCTTGTATCCAAGGAAGGCTGAGCCCCCCTCGCCCGCACACACGTACACCAAAACAATAAAGTGATTCATTCCAAATCTTTATTGGCAAAAATCATCCAGCCTAAAGTTCTTTGTCGTTTCAGTTTATCAAAGTTATCTTTACTTATTATAGTAAACACCCATTTTAGTTCAATTTAAATATGTGGATGTTGATGCATGTATGTCAAAAAATATATGTGTGCATACATGTGTGTATGTATGGATGATCGAATTGCAAATACGATCTTGACCATCTCAGTGCAGACAAAGCCTCGCGCACCCCCAGCGATCTTTGGCGCACCCCTTAAGGGGAGCGCGGACCCCAGGTTAGGAGCCACTGATATAGAGCATGCAGATGCCAGCATCCGGAACGACAATGCCAAGAATTTTCTTCTTACTTTTCCATTGTCCACCAATTTTTACAGCCTCTGAGTGACGTGATTGGACAACATCAACTTCTAGGAGTCGACTGCCCCTCGTGAGTGGATGCAGGATGTCCAATTAGCCGCTACTAATGTCCATATAATCGAATTAATGTTTTCCCTTTTTGTCAACAATTTTGTCATCTTTCATAGATAATTGGTTAATTCGCTTTTTTGGCTGCTTCAATGCCCACTTTCTTTGGTCTTTTATAGAAGACATTCATTTTTACCCACTGCTAAAACAATGCTTTGCAATGGCAAGTGGGTGTGTACTTCAACAGGACTATCTTACTGCTGTGTAATAGGTTGTTTGAGACATCCATATCTAGTAAAAATGTCCTAATATTATCGTCTTTATCAACGTTAATTTTATCCCAATCCCCAATCAAGATCATTTTAATCGCCCAGCCCAAATTCCTCGCCGTAAAAAGGCCATCAACTAGCTGTGATTGATGGGGTGTGATTCATATAATTAGCTGAGGATTAACATGGCTGATTGGTTCAAACTTCGGTGGTATTGTTTGTTGTAGGACTTTGTTTGGTTGCTTGTGGAACTGTGAGGTGAATCAGGCTGTGTTGGCCTAACCTTGACCCCCAGCTACAGAAGGGCGCTGTTGTGGTAACCCAAAGCCTTGCGCGGCCAAAGGTCGCAACCTTGTTGTTGTGCCGGTGCCACAGGAGGGAGCCTCTACCTTCACCTGTACTGCCAGTAAAAGAAGGAAACCGAACAAAAGGTTACGCACTGCAACCCTAATTCCGTAGGTGCAGCAAGAGCCCTATAACCCCTTCTGTGATGCTTCTTTACTTACTGACTTTGTGGATGCAGAATGAGAGTATTCTGGATGGTTGGGTCCATTCTAAATCAGTCCACACATGCATGCAAATTTTCAATAAACTGCGCCACACTTTGAGTAGGAGAGTCTATGTAGCAAGACAGAGAGAAGCCTGTGCTCGTAGGTGAAACGGCACAATTTGTAACCCTCCCTACTTAACCTCTGCTCCCGAAACGGTGTGCACCCTTATCAGTACAACACACGAAACCGACTACCCATCATTCCTCGGTAATCCTCTCCAACCCGAAAAACAAACTGCTAACAATGTGCAATAAATAACAAAGAGGGAAAAAAAATCAGCAGGACAAAAACTGGGCTCAGGTAAACATGATTTGGCAGGGGCATTAATGATGTCCAATCCCTACACAGGTTCTGTGGGCAGATTCTGATGGAGGGGACAAGCATGATTTACGACAATGGAAGGCCTGGGAGAATAGTGATGGGCTTTGCCAGAAGCCGAATGGCTGGTATGTGTGTGTTTGTATCTGTTTTCATGTTTGTGTTTGCTGTACAGACCCTCCACTTGGACAGGATTGTAAATGGGAGTAGACTGAGCTCACACCAGCTAGACACACAGCGAATGTGCACATAAATACCCGCACATAAACACACACGCACATGCACGAACCGGCAAAGAAAAAGCTCTGCATTTCTTGAAGCTCAAAGCAGTGGGTTGGGTACATTGGATTTAGTTATTATTTCCAGGGCGGTCAGCTTTGATCTCCTTCTCATGTCTGTATTGGGGTCGTCTCATCTCTAATAACCACAGATATATTTCCTCTCCTCTCCCCTGTTAGCTAGATAAATAGGATTTCAAATTGTCTGGTGCAACCCCATCAGAAGAAAAACATGATCTATGAAATATCTTCCCATGAAAAACCCATACTGAGAGATTATCTTCCCATCACACAGACAGCACAGCTAACAGATAAGGGTGAGGGAGGTGATGTGTACTGAAAGAGAAACATATTGTGTAAGTGTGATGGAGATGGAAACTAAGTATGTGCATGGATGTGTATTTTTATTTGTTTGTTTGCAGGTAACTAGCATAAATTGCGGAACAGCTTCAGAGAGAAAGTAAGAGCAATGCAGCGCGGGCGTGATTCTGGCCGTTTGTATATTTGTCTCAATCCTAAAGGGGCTTTCTGTCTAATCAAGCATTAGTGGATGCACTCACATTGAAGTCTCAGGAAACCAAAACAGTTTCTTCTAATATCCCCACTATTACTTTGTCTCCATCAAGAGGCCGCCGTCCATTCAATAGCGGTAGAAATACCTATTCATCAAAGCGTCTGTATCCGGGGCCCTGCCTAATAACAGATGGAGAGATCTTTAACTGCCCATAAATGAAAGCTCCAAACTTGAGAGAAAGCACTTGCATCAGCAGAGCAACAGCTAAACGAACTCCCTCCCAGGTTGGGCTTGACTACTCCAACAAAGCAAGATTAATTTGCCTGTTGAATTGAGGCCGATGCCCCAGCCGTGGCGCGCTGCCTGGCTGATGTTGAGGTGCAGCGGTGCCTCCCGTGCACCGGGAATACTGCTATAATGTCAACAGTGCAGCATTACTGGGAGAAGAATAAACTGGCCTCCGCTGCTTTAATGAGAAGAAGAGGAGATATATTTTTTTATCCGTTCCCAACACAGACCAGACATACATACACTGTGCATCTATCTTTGGAGATGAATGCATGAGAGGGACGGCCATAGAGACACGCAGCTAGAGACGCAGATAGTACTACATGAGAGCGGTATGCAAACAGAAGTAGACCCACACAAATATTAAGATTAATAAGAACTAGAGCAATTACAGCTTTGTTCAGGTGCTGGAGCACAGGGGGCAACGTGGATCGCACAGAGTAAAAGAAGATTATTATTAAGTGGACTGTGGTAAAGTCCATTAGCAATAGATTAATTAAAGAGATATTGCAAATGTAATATCCACCAAACTATGTCAATATTAGCATTTACAAAAGAAGCGTTGTTATATTAAAAATAAGGAATACAGGGAACACAATATGTAACCTTGGGTGAATTAATTAAGTAGTTTAACCTGTGCAAAATGTGGGATGGGAATCTATGTGCCATTGAGACTCGGAATAATAGTTCAGAAAGGAAGAGGAATTATTTCATTAGCAGCTATTCGTCCCTTAAACACAAACACACGCGCAGCACGTCCTTGTGTGTCAACCCACGCGTCCCCACATCTGTCCGCACATGTCTGCGAGCGAAACATGTAAGACGCTAAGAAGCTGTACCGTTTCCAGCAGAGGCCACTACAATGCTGCCTTCCTTTTCTGGCTTTTAACTTTTTTTTGTTCCCCACCTCTGACAGGTGCGACCTTTCGGCAGCGCTGGTAGCGGCCACTCTCGCCCCCAGACAGTAGGCCTGGATTAGTCACCATCTCTGAGGATTGTGGCGCCTTGCACCAATGCGCATGTGAGGCCCAGGCTCTCTCCAGCATGGCCGAAGGGCCTGCTATGAAAAATAGAACACCTAATGCCTGGAGATAGAGACATTCATCAAAGACCAGGGCCCCTGCCTGCCTGCTTTGTGTGCTGCCTTCCCTCCTTATTCTCCATTCACTGCTGAGATGCAGAAACAACTCACTTATTGGAGAGTCATAAAAGAGAGATGGGGAGTTTTATTATTATTGCTGTAAGAATGTAATATTATTCCAGCCCCTTTTCCCCTAAAATAGTCCCTTGCTTTTTTTACAACCATTCTAATGTGTGAAGTGATCTCTCATGTTTAGAGGGAAATAAGGAAATCACAGTCTTGTGAGAGTAGGCATCAACAGATGGATGCGTTATGGAGCTTCTTCACCACTCGATTCAGCACAGCGGGGTGCATCCATTGGCCACCTTTTGAATGACAATTGGAGGGAGACCACTGAGAATATGAGGAAGGGGCCAAAAAAATACCCTGGGAAATGGTAGCCATGCCAACTGGCGGCGAGCAGCCAGACCAGTTAACCTCTGCAGTGAACTGCTAAACCCTGGGGTGCGGCTCGGTAATGACATCTCTTCCTCCACGTCTGCGCTGCATCTCTGCATTTGCTGCTGTTGATCCTGGCAGGTCGCAGAGGTGCGCCGTGGTGGAAGACGCGGCCCGATGTGTGCTTATGCCAAACTATAACATGCCACAGGGACGGACTACTTTCCCTTAGTTTATTCAAATTCCACTCCACCAACAAGGGGTTAGCACAGTACTGGGAGGGAGGGCAGCTATTGAAAATATCAAAGCCTAAAGGTTCTGTGCCATGGGATTTCTGCATTGCCTAGAAGACATGGTAATGAGAGCAAACTTGTGGTGCAAGGAATTTATGCTGCTCATAAACACAGCTCACACACTGAGACAAGGAAAAATAATATGCACGCCAAAACTCGTGCAAATTGCCAATTATCCTTACACATATCTAAGAGTCAAAACTTCCAATCGACAACTTTGATTCGCACTCTTCTTATGGAATGGAAGTAAAGGGTTCAAAAAGCTATGTTTGACAAGCACCGGCCCGATAGATTGGGCTTCTTTCGGTGTGTAGAGGTGATTTTTCACACAGAGCCTGTACATAACAAACGCAGCAGACTATGCCAAAGGCTAGCCGGCAGGATTTCAGATGCACACACACCATATTTCTCAGTAACACCACAGCTCCAGGTGCCTCATGGGGCCACTGCCTTCCTTCATCCCTCCATCTCTTCACCCATACCCCTGTCTCTCTGATCCTCGTCTTTTCTCTCTCAGAACCTTGGCTTTAGTTGGGCCTTCAGTGCGAGAGCTCCCGCTGTCATACATAGTTCTTCGAGGAGCAAAGAATGAGGCAATACTCAACAATAGTTCAGCAGTGCAACAAAAGTAAAGTAAAACCTTCCCTCCTATTGTTGTAGAGTAAACAACCAATGGAGAGGAACTGCATAAGTGTTAAAGTACTGTTGCACTAATAAGAGAAGACACACTGCAATGCTGTGTCGTGTACCCAAATGTGTTTGTTTGTGCGAGTGACTGAACATTGCATCAGGCATGTAGATTGTGTTTGTGTATGTGCCTTTGTGTGCGCGTTCTCTGCCAATGCCAAGGGCCTCGCAGACGTGGGGGGTAAAACGCTCTTTGAGAATGGGATTTAGTAACACACAGGCAGCCCTGGCATGGCCGCTTCAAAGCGGAGGCAGGCAGAAATTCCATCTGTACATGTGTGCGCTCATGTGATTGTGTGCACATGTGCGCGTTTGATGTGTGTTTTCTCATGGATAAACCCACCGCCGCGCCGAAGGAAGTTCATTTCGAGAGCTTCCCATGGTAGTAGCACCACACACAGCATCGGGGAGAGAAAAAAAACATGCTTGGATGGTTTCTAATATTACAAAATGTATGTCAGATAAGGAAACCAGACAGCAGAGCAGCAGACTGGGGGCAAAGGGGGTGAATTTGGATGCTATGACTAGGTGAGGCAGCTTCAGGGTGAGTAATCGCATAGCTCATCTCCAGTTTTGGTGAACTGGTAATTTTTCCAGTTCAGATGCTGTCTCAAAAATGCATTGGAGGGAGCTGAATCAGAATACATGACAGCTTTTCTGTAATGTAACAAAACAGTGCTTTATAGTGTGGTTCATATTCACCCATTCGTTTTATCCAAACAGAATCATAACGTGCTGAAATACTGAAGTCAAGCACGGTTTAATATCTGATATTTGAGGTTTGTCACGTAGACGGGTGGTTAGGTAGACGTGTATTTTTCCAGTGGTGTCCCTCACAACACGTACAGCAGGAAAAAAATTCCAGATGAGCAGCACAAGCTACTGGTATCTGACTCACAATCATGCCAGAGTGTAATAGAACATGAACATATTACTTGCCCCAGAATCACTCAGCGTTTCATCTTATTCCATTTGGTTTAGCTGACCGTAACCCTGTCTGGTTCCACTGCTTTTGCCAGCCACCACAGACTGATATGCCTCCTCCAAGAGACTGATGATGAGTAGGCAAAGATTGCTCAAAACTTCTTCTCAGTGGGCTACACGCTGCCAGCCAGACAGCCAGCCAAGTTAAAAGATTTATAATTTGATCTGAAAATTAGTTATCTAAATTTGCCTGTTGACAGGGACAGAATTTTATGATTTTCTTTTTTTTCCCCGTGCAGACAGTTTTCTCGGCTGCCTGAAGACTGACAAGGAAAAAAGTGAAATGTAGGAGTCTGCCAAGATGCCAACCATAAAATTCCATCAGCCAGAGGACTTTACTGCTTCGGGCCCTTGCCCAATGGGCAACAGTAGACAGAGAGAGAGAAAGAGAGAGAAGGAGAGAGAGCTATGAAGAGGAAACAGATGGGAAAAGGAAGAGGATTTACGATGGGTGACGGTCTCCTTTTAACCCCAATATTTGCTAAGAGGAAAAAGGATGGTGAAATTATATTACGGGGGCCGCGATCAATAACCACAAATATTAAATAGCCCCTGAGTTCTTCTGCCTGTACACGTGGCTTTATGTGGAGAAACACCACTTAGAGCTAGCATTAGCCGCTCGGGGAATGACTGATGCAATCAAGAGCTACTGAGCGTCATGGACCTGCCTTAACTCCATCTTTCACAGGTCACTAGGAGAGATACTATAAAACCAAAGCACAGAGTCAATACTAATGAGAGGAGACATATTCCAAGTGGAGCTGGTGACAGGGAGTGTATCCGCAGCCTTTTCCCAACCGCTATCTGCTTATCAGTGGGTGAGCAAGGCCATGCTGGAGATTAGGTTTCAAGTGAAATGCGGTGAGTGAGTATGACTTGCCTGTCACTGCATCTACAAACACCTCAGAGAGTTGTCACAATAATGGAATTTTGTTTGGAGGGATGGTGGTAGCAGTGGGAACGGAGCACACAGATAAACACGAGTGTAGGCTCAGCTGTCAGCGCAGATGTGAATCGGGAGACCGCGTTATCTAATTCTACATCAGGGGGAAAACATCAGCGCTACAATTTTTGTTGTGATTATGCAAACTTAATATTACAGGTTTTCTTGTGGGCGAATACATTTCTGTTTGAAGCCACTCGTAATACGTTTGCCATAAAACCAATACAAGAATCAATTTGTCACCGCTCAACGCGCACAAGGGCTGGAAGCAGCTGTTCTAACCTCTGAGATGTGTCTATATCAATGCCTTATCCATATTTAATTTTAACTTATGCAACACTTCTTATTGATTGTAATATAGATTGGTACATTTTTTTTCACCTTGTCCTCTCTCAACACTTTCCAAGTTCCTCACCAAAGTATTTCCCCCTTCCGTGTAACACGAGCGCAAGACTTGCATGATTAACATGCAAAAGGAGGCATTCAACTTGCCATGCACCAGTGGCAGCAATAATGTCCCGCCGTGGACGCGAAATCCCCGGGGTTTAATCACCTCGATACAAAGACGCTAAAGGAAGAGTGCATCCTCATTCTGAGCAGGAGTAACATTAGCTCAGTCAGGCTAAGACAAGCATCACATTCATGGACCAACAATGGAACCAAGCGCTGTGGTAAATTGGCCTGTATAAGCCCCATAAACCATTTCAGATAATGCGCAACTGGTTAGTGGGCCGACATAATGAGGTTTATCGCATTGTAAATGCACACAATTGGCCCTGTTTGGTAAAATACGACAAATGCACAAGGGCACTGGGGTGTGAACCTCTTTAAGCGCCTCTAAGAACTGTGGGAGCCGTGATGTTGATGTGTGCTCTCGCTAAAAAGCTATCATTACCCAACATGCAAGATGATTTAAAAAGCTTGAGTGATTTATCATCAAGTGGGTACCTCAATCAAAAGTCAAGGACCCAACCATCCTCTCTGTGCTCTTTGTGCTCGGTATCATCACAACATTTGGCATTTTAAATGAAGACTTCCTTGAATACCCGGGATCTGAGAGAGCTTTACTCTATTTCCCCTGGTGAGGACTCAGTGCCGGCATGAGTGAAGTGAATGCTGCTTCCCAAGTGGCACCCTCAGAACGCACCTGGACTCCTTAATGGAGACGCCCACACTGGAACAATGAAGTAATTGACAACTATTCTGCAAAGCTTTTCAGCCTGGGCTCTCTTTGAATCTGATGACAACAACAACCAGAGGAAAAAAAACACAATTCAATGGCAGATAAACAAGTGTGTGAATATTAATGTCGCACTTAGTAAGATCTCTGCCCTGGCGACACTATCAGAAACATCCAGGCCAATTAATTAGAGAACAGGACATGACCTTCAAGGTGCATCCACTGCAGTTGTTAGTTGATAGGAAACAAGGACAGATTTGCTCATTTGAGATTTAAGGGGTGGGGGGTGGTATTATAGCCTGTTTAATACTGGATGACATTAGGATGCATTTGTTCTTTTGTTGCTGGGCGAAAAACAGTAGAATAAGCTAGATTACAAAGGAGGACCAGAATGGGTTTTTTTCAAACAAGAAAGCCAATGAGAAAAATGATTTAGCCAGAGTATTGAGAGAACAAATCATATCACTTAAAAACAGAAACTGTGATCACACAGTTATAAGTCAAACTCACTCATCGCATTGGACCTAAATCGGCCCCCTTTTCCAGTCAAGGACATTGATCGCTGCGGGCAATGGCTCAGAGCGGAACAGAATCCGAAATACGATGAGAATATACCGGTGGGTCGTCTAAAAACACTTCGAGCAGTCTACATTTCAAACCTGACGATTTTGAACGAGACATGACATCGGAGGCGGGCATCCTAGATTGTGGAAGTTTAGCGAACTCCCTGGCCTCTGCCAGATGACGTGCTTTACTAGTCTGGCGGATGTTTTCCAGGGTCCATTGGAGAAGCAGCTGGCGTCCTCCAAAGGCACAGAGCCAAATTGCATTTTTGTTCTACCATAATGGCATTAGCTCCCCATAATAGCATGATAGGACTGAGGTTGAAAATCAGCGAACTGGCCCTTTAAGTGGTGTTTTTTAACAAAAAAATCTCTTTCTTTAACAGTCATATGTATCTCTCACTTTAAATATTTACCCTGGAAAATGTAAACAAAGGCAGCGCGCAGTTAATCGCTTTGTCTGACACCTACCCCCCGCCAGCAGTTTCAGGCATTAAAAATAACTATATAGAAATAATCAATCTTGTCGCTGATGGTCTGTTTGCTTTTGTAGGTCATATAGAGCAATTAACTTCAGCCTGTTTCATAACTAGCGAAAAACTCCCGACAGGAGCTTTAAGACACAAATAAATTAAACATAACATCACTATTCAAGGAAATTTGCAAACTGCTTGGCAATTGGGAGATGCTTAAGTCCTCAACAGATACTTAGCTTCAGCTGCAAATTTTATTCAAAAAATGTGTCTAATTTGTCTCGAAAATAGTGAAAGAACACAAACACAATGACTCACATCAATTAAAAAAAGGTTTTCAGAGCTGTCTTCATTTTGAGCAAATAGATAATGAAGAAATATCATGTAAAATCATTCCACTATTTCAGACCACGCTGGTACACCGAATTTCTTCCTTTAAGGGTTATGTATAGCACACTTTAGAGGACTCTCTTTTTCATTGTCACATTGTGACATCGGGGCTTAAAAACGAACGTTAAGATGCATCTTGAATAACCTTGACACATCTTGAAAACCCATTTTTGTACGCCATTGATTTTTCTGCCTGTATAGAGTTCAAATGAAACCTTCATATGCCTTCACATTAATAAGAGGGATCAATCTGTTGCATCGCCCGTGCTCGGCTATACTGTATGTTTGAACAGGTTCATGGACACTGGGAGGTAAATCAATACCTCTCGACGTGTGAAAGGATGTAGTAGATTCAAGCTTTTTACTCACCAATGTTTACTATGTGGATACACATACTGTTCAGGATGTCATGAAACAGTTGTGCCAACATATTTGTATCATTCTCCTGCACTTTCTCATGTGTGTGCTCGCAGCACATTCAGACCTCTGCTCACGAGCGTGGATATGTGAACTGTATGCATTTGAAAAGATGACAGGTGGCGGGAGCGTAGTAGATCTTTTGAGACTTGTCACAGCGTTCCGGTTTATGAGCCAGTGACAGGAAACACACACCCATCCACATCAAAGTTTATTACAGTTCATCACCTCCCCACCTGCAGTGTAATGACATTTAGCCAATCCTATAAAAATCCCATGAAACCTGTGGGTATAAATCAATGCCTTTCCACCTTTCCAGCTGCTGCTCACATCCATTATTAAAGCTTCCACATCATATTCAACAGAGAATGAGAGAGTTCCTATGACAAGCATGTGTAGGTTTATATTTATGCCTGTCTTCCCCCAAATCAGGTTGAGGAGACCGAATAAATAGACATAAATACGCAGACACGACTGCATAAAAACACACACGCGCACACAACACACCATAGTGTAGCAACTCCCAAACCCCCCAGCCCCGTGGAAAAAAGGATCAGTGTGTATCTCAGCTGACAAGCAGTTTACATAAAATCCCTTTCGTTTCATCTAGGCAACCCCAGTAAGTGTATGGTTTGTTGCAACCTGGCACGGAGCTGCACCAGCTCCACCTGTCTGGGACTGGGGTTTATCTGGTTTAAGAGAGAGAGAAAAAAACAACATAAAGTCCACATCTGGCGATTTCCGTTCCTCTCCCACTCACCTAAAGCCTAATCAGATACAGATGTAATGCTTAGATTGAGTCCAGAATATGGGTGTAATGACAGAGGCAGTTTTTGTTTCTGTGTTGCAGGCTGTGCGGAAAGCTTGCTTGAGCACCTGCATGCATGCGCCCCGATATGTACGCCTGGGCTCGGCTGTTATGTGAAATGAGGATGCTGGTGTGTGGTTGTTAATGCAGTCAGTGACTACCCTCTGCAGGCGGGCTGAGTGAACGTCAGGCTGGGAGAGGAGCAGAATGTATGAAACAAAGACAGTATAGTACTTTAAATGGTGATGCACGCTCATATACCCAATAAGAAATATGATTGTTTTCAGTTTATTTTTGATTATTAACCGTCATTTATCAGTGCTTACAGCTTGCCTGCATGCCATTTACCCAATTGATGATCTTCCGGCTGCTTTTTAACTACCCACTGAAACCCATTATTTAAAATGAGCCATCATAGCTGACAAGCACATTATTAAAGGGAGAAAACATGTTTTTATTGTAGCTCTATTTTACACATTTATGTTGTTAAAAGGGAAGATCATTTCCCTGTGCCAATCTGTGTCTCAAGTGCAGCTCGTTTAGGGCATTTTTCACTCTCAGCAAATTCTCATGGAAATGTTAGCGCCTTCCAAACATCACATAAATCTCTGACAAATGATGATGTCCTTCATTAGAAACAATTCCGAACCACTGAATGGAAATCGACACAGGTTCAATGGCTGGTTATGATGGCTTTTATAACGTATTCAAATTATCAAGGACCATAACAAGTGACATAACAAAATTTTCATTCATGTGCAACCTGAAGGCTGTTTTGATACCTGATTGCTTAATATGAATATTTCAGAACAAATTGTACATCTCTCAGTGTAGCTCCATTTTTTTTAACTACATGGGAAACAGCAAAGAGAAAGCAAACCTATCAATACCATTGAAAGTTACGTGCGCATCTACACTGATTTCACTTCCATCTCTGTGAAGATGGGAGGTACATCAAGCTCTATTCCCCATAGGTTAAACAATAGCTGTTGAAGTGCCTCATTGCTGCACATCAAAAAACAATGCACCGCGTGAGTCTTTGAATGAGCTGTTGAAAGAAAACAGCCAGTTTCCTGTCAAGGTGAACATCCTGAAATGATTAGCATTATTTACTGCACCGACGTACTGCAGAGAAGACTGCGGTGAAGAACAATAAGCACTTGAAGATTGCGTTTAAAAGGTGAAAATATATCGCCGGGCTCGGCGTGGAGCTGCATCTTGATTTTCTCGGTTGGTGCAAAGTGTAGAATTAGTTTTCCAGGGGGAGGGGAGGAAAACACGATCATTTAAGAGGGTGTCGTATATCCTGCGAGGACATCTTTTAATTCCTCCTCTCTCTCCCTCCTTGGCTTCGACAAACCCCGGCTTTCTAGTCCGCTGCCCTGGCTTTTAACACGTGTTAAGTACGGAGGTCAGCCGGATGCTAGGGGTCTCTCTGTTCTGTTAAAAAGAAGAATCAGCTTATTAAAAAGTGAGCTCGAGAGGAAGCATCCATGCTCCACCTCCCACTGCACACAACCACTTTACTAAGCTAATTAGCTACTTGGGCCAGTAGCTGGTGTCAATGGGAGAAACAACATATTTCACCCTGTCAGCTTCTGCCGGTGACCTCGGCTGAACTTTTGATACACTATTAAAGTGGAGGCCCAGAGATGTCAGCGCAGCCTCGGCGAAATCGGCTCATCTTTATAAATAACTAGCAGCCAGTGTCATCAATTAGTGTATAGGCTTCTACAAAATAAGGTGAACTGTTTTGCTAGTATAGTTACGGCTGTGTACAAAGTTGTCCTGTGTACCATTTGCTTAAGTGTGCTTCAGAGTACCATAAATGAGCTACAACTGCCTTGATCCCGTCACTTCAGGATCCCACCTCAACACTGATGAGTACAATGATTTGACATCCAAAAAGCAATTACTGTAGCCTCCCTTTGATTGACATTAAACTGCGCTGGCTTTTCATCCAGCTAGTGTGCTACATAAAAGTTAAGGATCACGCCTTTGCGGGAACCAGGAAGTGAACGACTTGAATCAGAAGGTTTGCTGTATATTTTCAGCGAGTGTTATCCTCAAACGATCACTTACTGATTGCTTCCCCACGCAGCCTTCTGGCACGACAAGCCTGGATCTTTGATTAGTAGAGACTCCCCCATAATCACAAGTGTATGATTATGGCATTAGGCCGGATTCTTCACATCAGAATTTGCAATCAAGAAATTGGCGTCGCGGATCAATACAGTGCAGCACCTCATCTGATGGCTGAGAGGGGAGTGGGGATTGCGTGCGGGAGGAGGAGGCTTAGAATCAATTAGGAAGCGACTGCCACATCCAGACATTACTTTTAATCTTCTAATGCATCGGCATAAAGGCGCGGGGGCCCCGGCGTTTGTCGACTTCTAAGGAGGAGGAATCGATTCCTTTCTGCACATCTTGACGCCACTTCGTCCCGGGCCGTTTCAACAGCATTCGAGACATAATGAAAGGCAGAGAGCCCAAATCCGCTTACCCTGCCTAAGTGAAGAAACTGTATTTGATGTCACACTTTAGGTGAGGCTGAAACATTTTAATCCTTGAAATAGTTTCTAATACATCTGAATACCTGGTTAATCTCTCAGATGTGCCACGGTCTACTGTAGTGCTGCGGGCTTGCCTACTGTGTTGACATCCTGTTTCATCATACTGATATGTCAAGCATATAAAGCGCAGTAAGAGCTCCTGATTGACCTGCTGAGTGACACGAGCGGCAATCTCTGGAAGGCACAGCCAGATGTGGATGTCTTTTTCCCCTATTCCTTTACTTTAAAGCCAATTACTGAACTCGTGGATGCACTGACAAACTATTGCACTGTGGGTAATATTGTTTCATTGGATAATCTAAAGTGTCTTGAACAGATTCGTGCAATTGTAGTTAAAATAATACAGGGGGGCTCCATGTGTCCTTATCAGTGGACTCAATGCTGAGAGTGTGGCTCATTCAATTAATCAAGCATCATTTAAACCAGCGGGCTTTGTGACAGGGGACCCAATCACTGGTGAAAAAAGCCATTCCCGACATTCCCACTCCGGGTCCCTTGCACTAATGCACTGTGGCAACCTTCTAACTATCCAATTCCAGGCCCAGACCCCCGCGGTTTACACAGTCCCTCCGCTTCTTCCCAGTCCCCATCGCTTCACTTTCATTAGACCCCACACCTCTATCAAAGGGGGAACGGGAGGGAAGCCGCAGCTCCATCTCATGTCAGAAAGTTGCCTTTAACGCAAGGGGAAGTGGGGGAGAGAGCGCAGACTAAGTGGGGAGAGAAAGAGTGACGAGGGAGGGACCTGGAGTCTCCCTGAGTGTTACAGTTCAGAGGGAGTTTAGCCTGAGCAGAGGAGCTAAAAATCATCATTATGTATGCATGCATGTGAACATGTGTGCACATCTATGTATATGTTTTGCTAGATGGAAAAATGAAACACTGCATCAAATCAGGTATTAAAAATGTAAGAGACTGAAGGCAAACCATGTAAGATAAGTGCAGGTAACTTCGCCGTGTCTACAGTCTCAAAATAGGTCTGGCTCTGATAACCAGAACTTTAATATGTGAATTTCTTAAGCTACATGAGGTGAAAAAGTCATTACCTGAACCGCAGGCTCACACATATCTGTCAAACACACACACGCACACACACACAGATACAAAGCAGACCCTGGAAAATGGAAATAAAATCTGTCTTGAAAATCACTTCAGAGTATTATTTGTATTTAGGACATTGTCAGCAGTAAACTTGGTTCAAACACTTAACAGGAACAACAACCTCAACATTTACGACACAATAAATCTTTGTAACTAGTTTAGTCTTCATTGTCAACAATCTTTGAGCATTATTCTACTCGGTTTGCAATTGGAAGCTAAATGTTGCTTTCCGGTCAAATGATCAATTAACAGCGATCATCATAAACCATGTGTTAACCTGCTCTGTAGTGAGGGGCAACTACCAAATGTTACTTGGGTTATCAAGTCATATCTTTGGGGTAGACGGTAGCTGGGTCTTTAAGAACTGGGAGGTTCAAGTCCCAGTACGGACTAAGCATGGAATTTGGCTGGTAGTCGGAGAGGTGCCCGTTCCTTTCACTGTCCGGGTGCCCAAAGCAAGGCACGTGCAGCCCCCTCACTCTGACATCTCTCTCCGTCACCGCATGTCCATGAAGTTCTGTTTGTGCATGTGTGTATTTCGGACCTGTGTGTGTAGCATTGAATTTCCCCTCAGGGATGAATAAAGTACGTCTTCTTGTTCTTTGGGGTGTTCTTGTTGGGGTACTGTTATTGTTCAAAGGCATCAAAGGCCCTCAGAGCTCTGGCAGCATTTCCAACCAACAGTCCAAAGCCCAGAGATACACAACTGCTAACAATATGAACATGAAATCTACGCTTAATAATTTACCTAAAGGATTAAATAAGTACCAATACTGCTTTCAAACTAAAATCAACTACTTTATGAATCATCTAATTGTTTTGGTACCACTAAAATGCTGCCGGCTAGCATCGTAGCAAACGTCATGGCAACTCATTTTTCTCTCTACTTTTAGGTAAAAGATGTTACCTTAAAGGTATAATAAGTAGGATTTCCTTAGAAAATTTACATATAGACTTTTACAAATATAATATAATATAAATCATCAGTTATGGGCCTCTATACATGTGTGTTGGTGAGTGTGTGTGCAGACCCTTGTGAGACCCTTCCCTCTGCATCTATTCTGTTGTTTTGCTTTGCACAGGACGTTTTCAGGAGGGGCGCTGTTGTGGTTCCCTGAGCCAATCACAGCGTATAGGTGAGTGTGGGAGTGGTTCAGATTAGCAACTGGGCCCCATTCAGACCGGCGAACATGGCGCAAGAGCGATGCAGAGTTGGCCTTCTTTCTATTGGACAGGTAGGTGCCTCAAAACAGGTAGGACACGGCACTTAGCATGCTAGTGCAAAGCTAACCGGCGGTTAGCATGCTAGCGCAAATTTAACTGCCGATTAGCATACCAGCGCAACGGTAACCATGATGCTGTCTGTGTTAGCTCGGTGGGTTGGGCGTGTTCTCGCACGAGAGAGTGAGAGTGAGCTTCTGGTGATGAAGAGCCCAGGAGGAGGGGCCCAGTTTGAATGTGTTGTTGACAAATTACAAGGAAGAATCCTACTTGTTATACCTTTAAGATGATACTGCCCCAAAAATTCAAGGGTGAACATAATTATTTAATGATCACTTATGTAGTGCTCAATCATCCCTGAAAACCTCGACAGAATGATCCTATTTATTCCACACACTAGTCCTGATTTCCATCTACAAGCTCTTCCGAAACTGAATGACAGCTTTACAAGAAAAACCTCTCTACAGGAATTATGTCCCCCTACGCCTTTAAAGCTATAGATATTCTTATACTGTCGGGTGTTTGTTATATTTTCCACACTCTGCGAATGTGTGTGTGCACCCGACAGTGAAAGGAAAACTCGTCCTGCTGACAGATTCTAAACCTGACCTGAACGGTGACCCCGAGCAGCAGCAGCTCATGTAGAGAAAGATAGACAAGCTGGCAGGATGCCTGAGCCTGCCAACATCTCCTCTTTTCTGAGCACTCTCAGAGACCGACAAAGCTTTAAAGGTGCTGCCGAGATGCTGAGACCAGTAGCACAGAACCGCCGCCCCCACACACATCTGAGGAGAAATGATATTCTGTCCTGCAGAGAGAGAAAGTTAGAACTCCGAGATCCTCAACAGTGCCGTGATTAAAAAGGTGGAGTGAAACAGAAAATGAGTAAAGGGAAGGAGGAATTGGCAAATGTTAAATGGGGCTGCGTAATTATAATTCCATGTGTGTGTGTGTGAGTGTGTGTGTGTGTTGGAGTTACAGAGACAGGAAGAGACAGTACAAAAGAGAATAATTGCTACGAAAGCCGGACAAAGCAAAACTGAGTGGGCACAAAAGTGAGAAAGGGGTTCATTGCATGATGACTCAGGCTTTGTTTTATGTGCTATTAGAGAGCAGACTGCAGAATTCAGACAGAAAAACTTTTAAACTTAACTTATATCTGCAAAAAGATAATTTTACGCCAACAGATTACAAAAAAAAACTACATCCAGGTTTCCTCTAATGTTTTATTTTGAAAGTCCCTGAGAGCTCAGCACACCTTTGAGAATTCACAGCCCTCTTTCAGAAAGTGAGAGCCGCAGCAGACGGGTATTCAGGGGTTCACAAATGTGTTAATAGCACCACGGCACACCACAGCAACACAAGTGCCGTTTAATAAGAGCACCAAAATTCAAACCTGCTGCTCTGCATTTAAAGTTATAACCACATTTTCAGTAGCAGTGCCAGGCAGGATGTGTGGTTTATTCTAAGGACAGGAGAGGTGAAAGTGTTAAACGAGATATGGGCTATGCGGTGTTTGAGTCGTGCTGTGCGTCTAAACATAACAGTCTGGCCTGTTCGTTAACGCGCGAGTTGAAAGTGTGGGGAGTGAGATAGAAATAGGAGTCCCTGTGGGTCCCCAGCCACTCCAATTTCAACCGTAGCGTCCCAATTAAAAGAGTTGCAGGGCGGAAGAGGTTCCTGCGCAAGGCTGGAAGAAAGTGGCTCACGGACCCCCGTCTGAGAGGGACGAGGTGGAAGACTGCTCAGATTTAAATGATGTTCAGAGTCATTTCCAGCGTGAAGATAAAAACCACGGTGCCAGAAGTTTTCTCAAACACAACTTTTCTTCTGTCGATGCGCACAAAAAGAACAAAACACTGCATACGTTTTAGTCCAACAATGGAGCAGGAAATTACTTCTTCAAACCTAAAATAATAAACTTTATTGACAGTTGTGAAAAAAAATTGAAAGCATACTGAACTGGCTCCACATTCTGCATTCTTGTCTGTGTTCATTGTCACAAAGTACCCTCACTGATTATCCACAAAGGAAGTGACAAAAAAAGAACAATCCCTAAAACAGAATCTATTTAGTTTTGCCTCCATTAGTTCCTCTAAACTTGACTGGCCAATTACGGCTTTCTTTCATAGCAATTACATTGTTTTGATTTTTTTTTTCTTCTTTTCTTATTTGTAGTCATCTGCAAAAGGAGCACTCATTATTTTGTTACTGGCTTTTTGGTCCTTAAAACCTAATGAAACAGACAGTCACAAATAGGCTGTATAACCACTGGGCCCAGGAAAGACGCTGCTTTAAAAAGCCGATCGTTTTCATTTCGCCGTCACTGACGAGCATAAATGGAGACATTAAAAACTGTAGCCCAGAGTGGTGTTTTTTTTCTTTCTATCTCACTGCAGTGCAGACTTTACAAAACAGAGAACTGCACAAGATACTGCTGACAAAAGGTCAAATCAAGGAAGCAAATATCTGTTTTATGATGACATGTCGTAAAAACGGTGTTGTTTTTTTAACGACTAGCCTAAAGAAAGCAAATTATTTTGTTTCAAATGTATGAAGGCTGCGACAAAAGATAAGACAGTAGTAAACATGTTACTTCCACAGATGATTTTAAACCCTCCTGGACCAATGCCAACATGTCATCTTGTTTTGTTTTGCACTCCAACATTTAAGCTACTTCACTATATCACAATAGCCCGAAAAAACAGCACACAGGTTTGCAGTGCAACACTCACACTCAACCAAAATCTGACTTAAAGTGGTAATCTCGAAGATCTCAGTTTCGTTCTCTTTGGCGGCCGCTATGGCGATAAAAGGTAATTGCGGGAGCACACTTCCCAGATATCCAGACAGTGTCACATGTGTGACGTCAACGGTTGGCTCCGGTTGTAACTCTTGATTTTCTTCGCTGACGGTCGCTTTCCTTTTCAGACTGTTTGCTTCATCTGAGCGTCGAATTTGTTTCTTTTTCTTTGGATTTTCACTTATTTTTGAAGTTGTATCTGTAGTCATCGATCTCTGTTTGTTCAGCCATAGTAGATTACTGTTTACTCGCAACACTTAGCTCCGCCTACCCTCTCTGGCAGACCAACCACTGCTGGCTGATGGAAACGCGTCACTAACTGGGCGCCGCTTGTGATTTTTTCAGCTAAAGTCGCCACAGACACCCAGTCTGTAATACTGCAAATGCAAAGGCTTTCATCAGTGGGCCATAGGCTCAATCACCATTGTGTTACCTCATTCTGCGAGACTTAACAGACATTTATTTACATGAAAATCTTTGAGATTATCACTTTAAGGTTTTAAGATATGACATTTCCATTATCAGACAACATTTCAATGCATTAATAAGAACACTTGAAGTTGACAAAATGCCAAGAAAGCAGAAAGACCATCTGTTTTCTGACACTACCTGAACTCAATATCAGCACAGAGGTGGTAAATGCGTGCTATTAAACCCCTGCTTTCCAACTGACGCAACACAGTGACAATCAGCCTGCTTTATCTGTAACTTCACCGTCTCCTGTGGAAGTCCTGCAATCTCCAGGCAAACCATGCCAGCATATGGATGCAGGCGTGCATGCACACACACAGATGTGCCGCGAGGGTACTTAACTGTCTGTCAGCTTATATTAGGGCGAAAGAAAAAGCAGCGTGTCGAGGGAAAAAAAGTGGCCGACTAGGAGATATGTGTGCCTGCCTGACTTGATTTTCACCTACTGCCAACAACAGGGGGTGAAGTTAATGAGGTTGTTCCATGGTCCCATCACTTCCAACCCCGGCGTCCTCTAACTCTCTATATATTCTCATTTCCTCCAGCGTCATCGTGAAGTCTGCTCCATGCCACGTTTTCCCCTGGAAAGACAATCCTCGCCCTCGCGTATCGAGGCAGAGTGAAAGCTGGGACATCTTTTGTTCGCAAAAAAAACACAGGCACTGAGGACAGATTGGACTGAGGCGTGGCCGCGCAGAGTCGCAGTGACATGGCACACACGCACGGGCAATGTGTCATAAAGTCACGTATCCAGTCGGGTACAAAGACAAGTCGCAGAGAGGACGAGATGAAGACAAATGTGGAAATAATAAGAACAAGTAGCAGATGTGAGTTAATGATCAGGAATGTGCGCAAACGTCTGTGCAGATTCATCTGACACTGATGAATCATTGAGGCAGACGCTGACAATGAGCGACCCGATGCCCGTTTTTATCGCAAGGTCGAGATGAGGACGGAGGTAAGTGTGAAATTCGGGGGCATGAAGGAACGTGCGCTGTCATTTCACTTTGTGCTGGAAATCAAGCAACTGAACAAAAACGCAAATCATCTGCTGAACCACGTCAACCCTGAAATATTGTGGCCTTCGTATGAGATCACATCACTGCAGAAACCTGTAGCTTTAAAGCAGACGGAAAAGATGATTTGTCAGGATTTGTCTTCCCCACATACAATAATGCTCACAGCTCTTCTTCTGTCATATATGTAGGAGGATTCACCATCCCTATGCAATTATTACTGTAGTAATACAATGTGTAAATTATTAAGTTGGTGTTACAATGGCCTAACCTCATCCAATCATGCTGGTGTGATCTATAATTCAACAAGGGCTGCTGAGGTTCCCTTATTATTACCAACACACTGGAATTCCAAATGAGCCCGCTGCTCGCCCTCGCTCTGTGTCACTCTATCAGTCTGTCTCTTTCGCTCGCTCTCCACGTCTGTCTTGTCTGTCTCTTTCTGAACTTGACGGCGGCACGCGCTCCTAAATTCATCGCATGCATTTATTAAGGCCGGTGCAGGAAAATCATCATTAGCAGCCACTCTTTGCAATAAAAATTTCAGCTCTAAATGGAAACCCGGCAGTGGTATCAGCGTTACTCCGAGCGGCATGAGAGGAGGCTGAGGGAGCGAACGTCGCGAGGAGAAGAAAAAAAAAAAAAGCCTGTTTGATCATCATCCTAATTACGCCTGTAACAATACCCAAGTTGTTTTGCACAGAATCAGCGAGAGAATATGCAAATAGGCGCCGCTGCACTGCACTCGTGTGCTGAAGCCTGGGCAGAAGAAAAAAGTGCATTGTGGTGCTTTCTTGTTTTGAATTTCAAAAGGAAAGTGAAAAACGTTTCCAAGAATTCTCTTTATAACCCTAGGCATTAATTCTGCATATTACAATCAATTATAGAGATCTGAATAGCAGATTTATCTATGGAGAGAACATCTGGAGAGGAGTACTTCAATGAGACTATTGTATCAAAAAGGACTCCTCTGTGGAAATGAAATGCTGAGCTGCAACCAAAGGCTGCGGGAGAAGAGAGACGGGGTTAGGGGTGCAATTAGGACAGAGGAGACAGCAGACAAGTCCCTGATTGATGGTGTTGCATATTCAGCAACACAGCGCTAACACGGGAGGACAGGCAGCCGTGGAGGGCCACACGACACATAAAAATACAAGCAAATACAGTCAAACACAAGACGTACACACACGCACACATGAGCACAAGGGGCACTGATGAAGAGAAGTACGACAGGAACTCAATCTCATTCACTTCCACAACTTTACTGAGCCAATTACTTTCAAGCACTTAACACCACACAGAGAGAAATAAAGCGGGAGATTGAATAAGGTGGATTCCAGAGTGCATCTCCAGTCTCATACCTCCGAATCCTCAAGGTTACATGTAATATAAATCTGGCAACACAAGTATTAAAGCTTACACTTTCCTCAGTACTTCAGTACTTTGCATAAACCTCTGCATCCCTCTGGGAAATGCAACAGCATGTGTGATATTTATCCCTGCACGTGTTTGTGTGTATGTTTTTAATTAGAGACAAAAAAAGACCTGACTTTGACAGTTTTGTGCCACGCAGGCCTTCGTGCACTCTTGTTCTCCGGTTCAATAATTAAACTGACAGAGTTTGGGCTTTGACCAGGTGGGGCCTGTCTCTTATCTTTGTAACTATGGCGGTCCACAGAGACAAAGACATATGCATTAAGCAAAGCTTTTAACAGGCCCAAGCCCAAGTGAGAGCTGAACCTTTGCCCAAAACAGGAAGCAGGAGGCCTGAACGGCGCCCCTCATGGAGTTTGCACAGACCTGGCAGGGCTGCAGCTCCAGCCGGGGGAACAGAGACCATTTTCCCTTCACATGTCAGCCCCCAAGGGCGCAGCAGCCTGAGAGTACACAGAGTTCAGCTAGATGTGTTGGAGTGCTTGTGAAATCCAGGAATGATGGCGGGGGACAGTGGGGAAGGAAAATGCTTCATGTGATGCGCACGACATTCAAACATGTGCTTCTGTTTCTGACGGAAATGTCAAGCTCGCTACTGCAGGAATTCAAATGTTACTTAAAGAGCAGCTCCAGTCATGTTTTAAAACATATAAAATGCTCTGCTTGAAATAATAAATTGTGTCTGATATGTTCTTTCTTAAATCCTCCAAAGGCCTCTCTTCCTTCTCCCTCATTAAAAACAACAACTGCATAGGCCCCGCCCACTATGCAAATTCCCAGCTGCAAACTCTGTCGCGAAAACAAAACACGTCTCTGCCATCGTTTAGCGGCAACTTGTTGAAACTTAGCTAGCTTGAAATGTAGTAATCAATAGTAGTAACGTTAATGTTAGTAGTCAGTAGTGAGTTTGCAAACAACATGATGACGGTTACAGCTGGCTCGCGCATCGCTAAAGTGGTTGCCATAGGTTACACATAATGATATGCATAGCGTCGCCCCGTCCATTAACGGGATTGGCTCCTTAGGTTTGTGACGTCTCAAACCTGCCAATCTGAAAACGTGTTGTTCAGCCTGTCCTTGGTGCACTGCAGTTTAAAAGCAGACAGGCCCAGCCATGGAGATGACTGCTGATGTTGTCCCTGATATGTCTTGTAGCACATGAAGAACACCACATGGAGATGTTTACAAGCTTAAACACTTGATTTTCACTGAAGGGGGTCTATAAAGTAGTTTAGTAGTAGTTTAATGGATGGGCGTATTCCAGATGTCGACATTCTCATCATCTTAAACATTGGTTTAGCTCAGTTTGTAGAGCAGGCGCCCCATGTAAAGAGGCTACAGGCCTCATCACACTCTTCAAAGGTTCAACTCCCGGTCTGCAGATCATTTGCTGCATGTCATCCCTGACTCTCTCCTCCCCACATTTCCTGTCTTTATTCAGCTGTCCTGTCCTATCAAATAAAGAAAAAAGGCCTTTAAATAATGTTAGAAACAAGGGCATTTCTGTTCAACCAATACCTCAAAGGTGGAGTCAAGATTCCACTAGGATCCTCAAGAGTAGAACTAGTAAAGGAAGTGCCAACATCACCTTTTAGGTAACCCTTATTCACGCCTAAAGCTGTTGTAGCTTAAAAAATACAGCAACTTTTGCTTACACATGACTTTTCTTGGTGATATTGACAACCAACCGAGATGGTCTACACCTCCGTTGGTTTACTGCACAGCTGACCGCCACACTGAGACTAGATGTTTTACAGATGTAGCTCCACCACACAAACCGCATAAACGAAACAGAAGCAAAACCGCACACTTTACATGTTAAGTGATACAGGTTTGAATGCGGAGCAAAAGGCCCACACAATCACAAGTGCACCCAGAGAAAAACCAACAAGTCTGCACACACACACACACACACACACACACACAGACATTCTCTCACACAGGCATGGAAGCACAAACGAATACACAAATGCCACAGCCAGCTTGCCATCTCTCTGCGGACAGGAGGAACACTCCCGCCACATCATCTCAGAGTGCTTTTCATCACAGTGTGACAACATGTCAGCTCCAGTCCCCGTCACTACGCCACACTGCATTGATATTCACCAACTGTGCAGCAGCCTGGGACACAACACAACCATGCCAAAAATATGACACTGGAAGAATAACTCTCCTGCATTTACTTGCCTACACACACACACACACATGCAGCAACGTGCACATGCTGCGACTGCCACATACATGATGTATGCACGCATGCCATTTTTTTACTCAATGTATGAAAACAGCAGGAAGCTAACCGCACAAAAGCACTGAGGTGAGTACGTCTGTCGTGCATATACTGCTGGTCACATGTAAACTCATTTATGTCCCCACCGGTATGTTTGTTGTTTTGTGCTCGTACCCGAAAAAGAGAAGCTCTGAATGTCTCTGTATGTGGTATCAGGGCTCCTCCCTAGACCACCTGTCAGACGCTCTGACAGACTGATTTATTGACTGACTGACAGTGCCAATTCTGCATATATTCCCTCTAAACCCATCCTGAAAGCTACACTCAAAAAATTACTATTCAGCACCCACTCACATTTACACCCCTGAGGCAAAGAACAGGAGAACCGGGGTGAGGGAGGGGCGGGAGAAAGGGTGTGTTTATATACGTATATATAAAAGCATGTGTGTGTGTGTGGAAGTTGTACATAAACACCATGTTGCGATTTAATTACTGTAATTTTTATCTGTCATTTGCTGAAGGAAAAAAAAGACAATGCAGCAATAAAACAATCATCTGAGGATGCAGACAAAAGCACAACAGTGACTGGTAAACACTTTTATTACTTTGCCGTAACGTGAGGATATTAGGGGGTTTTTTTATGAGTGCATTTACATTGCAGGGAGCTGCAGAATAAAGTATGAATCATTGATGATCTCCCTTGACGTGGAGGTGATATGAAATTGATGAGGAATCAAATAGGCAGCCAAGTCAATCTGCTCGACAAATATTGCCTGCACTGGAACACCAGGTAAGCATGTAATGAAATTTCCAGTGTAGTCTGAAAAATCCTGCACAAGAGTGTGATTATGCAGCCTCTCTTTTGACTGCTCTGTATCTCTCGCACAAACACAGCCCTGAGTGTGAATACAAACACACCGGCTGGGGAGATGCATTCAGTGGAGCAATTAAACGTCCCTGTGCGTCTGCATACAGACTATCAGCCAAATCAGACTCTACAGGTATCCTCTGTGGAGAGAAGGTAGTGTGGATTAATCCACCCCTGCGTGTCGGAGCTGCATGGCTGCTCCACCAGCCAGGAACTACCGGGCTTGTTAAAGTTGATTTATTAGGCCTCTGTTTACTCTGGCTTTCCCAGGCAAGGCAAGGTCAACAATAATGGTCCTCTGAATGGGAATAAATCTCGACCTGGCTACATGGCCCCGCACTGCTTTTTCCCAGCAACCTTTCATGGCGTACAAGATCAAATCAACCCCCCCAGATCCCACTCTCATGCACACACCTACACTCTTTCCCTCCCTTAGTGACTGAGGTATCACTTTGGATTGCTCCAAATTGGCGCCCCTTCTGCGATTACTTTTTTTCCCTCCTTACTGTACCCTCTTTCCTCCTCTGTCTGCGCTCTTCTACTACTGCCTGTTGTTGCATCTGCTCATGCATGTGGGAGTAAACAATCGTTAAATCAATTAAGACCTTCATTCTTTTGTAGCCTGAGGTAGGAGGGGGAACAGGGAGACAAAAGAGTCAACATGTTTTCTACAAACTGATAACAAGGTGCATCCGTAAACTTGCTCGCTGATAAAACAGTGCATCAGTAACACATGAAGGTTGAATCTTCTCTCCCCGTCTCTCTCCGACACAAGGCTGACAAGACGATACATTTGCGCAACTCGTGACTTCCCTGAACAAGGATAGAAAGGGAAAAACAACTTTGTTTCTTTATCTATTATTTATTCCTTTCCAACCCCGTCCCTCAATCTGTGTCGGGCAGGACACATAAAGCCATAATTCCAAAGAGTGGAGACGCCTGGTGAGTGTCTACACAAAAATGAAGCTCTTCAAATCTGGCAATTTGTCCTGCAAAATGAAACACCCGCGCTGACGGACAAATGAAACAGGCCGTCTCTTGGCTTACATGCACGTCAACATGTTTGTGTCAACAAAATATTCCGCTCTTATCGACAAACACTTTCTGGCTTGCTGAGCTTCTGCCGCACTTCACTTTGCAGGAGAGAGTAAGAGACGTGTGGAATGAGACGAGGTGGATGTGCTATTTCCAGGCCTTTTAACATTAAAAAGCAAAGGATCTGTGAAGAAAAGATGATGAATATTTTAATGCTCGGTAGACCACTCTGCATGGTCAGTGAGGAAAGACGTAAGGATGGTTTCCCAGAGGTGCTCTATTTACAGATGTAGCTATTATAGAAACCATGTTTGTTGTTTTAAAACCACTGCACTGCTGCTGTAGCGGTGCTCTATTGTGGGAAACCATCAACCACTAAAAGCAGAACCAAAAATACAAGCATTTCACGTCAGCGTCATTGAATTCACGCTGAAATGTAAAGATAAAGCTGTGTATAGCACGGACGAGCAGAACAACAGGCAAGGAGAACAAGTATGGGTGTGACTCTGCGTCGCTCATAAAAGTCTCACCCTTTAAAAGGTGTCTCACCTTGTGCTGAGCCACCTTTCATTCAGTGCTGCCAGGGGAGGAATTATAATGGAGGAATAAAGGTCGTCATTTGAGCTCTGCCATTAATTCTCATCTTCAGCTGCCCCTGCACAAAGACTCAGGCCGTGTCATTAGGCCACGTGCCATGTGTCGCCTTCCAAGGTACCTGTCTTACTTTTAAAGACTTCATGGTTACTACTGGACTTTTGGAGTTAGAGAAAGGCCATTTCACATAGTTAAAAGTTAATATGGTAACTTTATGTGCTGGATAAGCACATTGGAGGAATACTGAACCTTTGAAACACTGGTGGCTATAAAAAAAAGCACACCATGTAGAGTTCTCACCTCGGCGTCTATTGATAATAAATTACAGCAAAAATTGATCTGAGGAAAAGCTCCTGCATCCGAAAGGTTCCCTGAATCAGGGTGAGGATTACACATGCGCTGGTGAGGGTGTAAGAGCAGTTCACAACCTTTATCTAATGTCACCCTCTTCTCCCTCCTACATTTGTCACTTTTTGAACTGTATCTAATGACGCAGAAGCACCGCAAAGCGGGAAAGGAAAAAAAACATACACGCAAATGTAACCTAGGTGATTTGTCAAGATTGTGACACGTCGGTGCGGAGCTCAGCTCAAAGCTCTTTGATATAGTCATTACGCTCCCTGTGAGGTTGATAGATAAAAACTTAAAGCAACTTTAAGCAGAGCCCCCCAACCCCGTCGAATCCACCCACTGTTCCTCCATCACACAGCAAAGTAATCCAGTTAATAACAAACAAACCAGCTATTTAATATTCCCCCACAAGCGCTGAGAAATTTCTGTAATGCCTCAGAGACATACTGGTCAGATTAGCATAAACCTCTGTACCAATATGCTTAGTTTAATTTTAAGAAATTAACTGTTGCCTGCAGCGTTCCTCCAAGCTGAACTGAACTGCATGTCAATGCGTAGCCACCGGTGCTAGCTCGTTCAACAGCGAGGCAAATCTTACCAAGTGCTTCAGTGCTGCTTAGAGGAGATGGCAACAAATGGGACAAAACAATTTTTGCAATCATTTCATTTCCCCTGCTGAAACATTAAGATGTAGAACAGATGTAGCTCTGAGAGCATATTAATTATCTTCAATGAATGATCAATAACAGGACAGGAGGAAGCTAATATGAAAAGCACAAATGTTCTTTCAGAGCATATTCTGACTGCAAAACCATACACTAACTAGACGGCACAATGCAAGCTTATAAAGTGTAGCACCGACCTCTGCTGCGCACATTATATGCTCCCTTCACAGTCAGCGGCAATCCAAAGCCTTATCTCTATTAATGCGATCACACTAGTTGACAGAGTTGTATTCCTTGCACACGTAGCCACATAAAAGAGAGTTGAAAAGGGCGGGCTTTACTGTGATGCGATTAATAACAAAGTCCTCACAGTGAAGAGGCCATTAACAAGAGTTGCAAGGCTGCTTCGTCTCCTTGCCAGAGTTACGGCGGCACCTCAGCGGCAAGAGTCTCATCCACGACACAACTATTAAACTTTCATGTTTACCTTGCCCGGCACGATCACGCACACACGCATGCAGACATGTATGCACTCCGCTCGCCCTCATTTAGAGCAGTCTTCCGCGTGAATCAACCGTCTTTATTCCTGCGACTAATGTGAAGTGTTTTCTCAAACTTGAGAGGCCACGATGACTTTGAGTGAGCATCATTCCAGTCATTAGATCATGCTAAATCACGGCTCTTGAAGTGCTTTAACGCCCCATAAATGCACCGCTCACTCTCCGGCTTTGATGAGGCTTTTGATATGCCTTCACTCCATTAGGCAGTCAAAGGGAATATACTAGCATATAAAGAAGAAATAAAGTCGCCTTAATTTCATCCATACAATGTCCTCAAATCAAAGGCAGCCTTTTAAGAGCGCCTCCAGACACTTTACCTAGCAGTATGTATGCAAAGTCGTTTCGCTCTCCAAGGTACTGAAAGCTCAGAAAATCTCCCTTTTGCCACTTTGTCTGGATTCTTCCTCAGTTTATATGAGGTCACATGATAATTGTAAGGCCGTTACATGAATGACGGTGTTTCTTGGTGTTAAAATGTTCAGATAAGATTGACCTTATGTTAACGCCTTATTTTCAGACAGTGAATAGCAGATGACATGTCTGAATGGTGAAAGCTCAGATTGCTCAGGCCTCTGAACCAGATCAGACAACTTTAATCTTGGGTTCAAGTGGATGATAGGAACTAAAAAAGGTGTTAAAAAGGTCTTTGCGATGGTCTATTTTTTTTTTGGACAAGCCTCGGGAATATATGTAAAGCCCCTATCTTCCTCCCTTCAAATTGATTCTGTGCCGCATTTACCGAGTCTGGGCAAGCCACAAGCGATACCCCGCGAGCCCTCCCTCCCTCATGGGATTATCTCACAATCGAAAAAGTGAGATAAATGTTGATGAACAGGGCCTTTGGTGGTTTATGGTAGTTTGCTTGAAGCAAGACAAAAGGAGCGGGCAGGAAATGAGGGGAGTGACACAAAGAGCAGGAATGGGATGAGAGAGATAAAGGAAGCAAAAAGAGAAAGAGATATGAGAGGAGAAAATTGAGATGAAACAGATTGAGTTTGATGTGAAAGGGCAGGGACGAATATACAGACAGAGAAGGAGAGAATGACGGGAATAAAGAGAGCAAGGGAGCAGGAGCAACCGGCATAATTGTGTAATTGAACCAGACACAACAGCGCTGTGTCTATTAATCTGTTCGTCTCTGTATGTAGTGTGCAGCAGCTCTCTTGGAAAAACTCAGCACTTCAGCACTAAAGAGAGATCACTGTCATTTTCTACCCAGCCTTAATAACTTACATGTAATGGGTTTATCTTCTATGACAGCTTGTTATTGATACACAGCTAGCTTTTAGTGGAAGAATCTTATAAATACAGGTCAAGTTTTTTTGGCCCAAGACTAATTCTCTAACACTTGTCTAATAGGATTGGCTGTGACGGCTGGTAATTGTATTGCCGCACACATGAAGCACTTCAGTTCCTCTACTTATCCCCCAAACTCCTCCATTCATTTCTTTATTCTTTATACTTCTGTCGAACCTTTCAGTCAAATTGAACGAGCCTTTGTAGCGAGGCTTTCTAAAGGATCGATTGACAACTAAAGTTGCAGCTTTTTATATCACCAATGAGTTCAAACTCGGTGGAAAGAATATGGTTGCGGTTAGGCAATTAATCTCTACATCATTCTCAAAGATATCTGATATTCAGCCTTAAGTTGATGGTACTAAAAAAAAAAAAAATATCATTTGATATATTTTCAAATGAAAGGTCTGTTAATGGTGGCATGAACTTCTGTAACAGGAAACAAGGTGACAGACTTTCAAGCATAAGATGACAGGTGCAGCTTAGGTCATTTGTACTAGTAATATCAAAGGCCTGCCTACTCAGGGCAATTAATTATGTACTGTATAATTTTAGTTGTAAGCCCATCAATAAAATACACAACAATGAAGGAATAAAACAGGAAGTCATAGTGAATAAAAGAGGAACAACTTAAAACATTGGTTGAATAAAAGAAGCATTCAATTAAAAAAAACGTGAAGAAAACATAAAAAATTACAAGAAGGCCTTTCCGTTAAAAAATGTCATCAAAGGAGATTTTTAAGAAGATACTAATGTAGCGAGTCGGAGTTTCTCAGGCAGGTCGATCCACAGCCGAGGAGCCTGAACGGCGAGCGCTCGGTCTCCTTTAGCTTTTAATTGTGACGTGGGGACGTTAAAGAGGTTCCTGCCTGAGGGTCTCAGGCTGCGCACTGGTTGGTAAGGGGACAGCAGTTCAGATATATATTCTCGGGCCAGGCCATGAATTACTTTAAAGAGGGTGTATTATGCTGTTTCACATTTTAAGACTTATATATAATCTTACAATGTTTGATGTCCACACTAAATGTGAGTGAAGTTGCAAATCTGTAGGTAAAGGTATGTTAAAGATTCACACAGTTTTTTCTACATGCTGCACTTTGTGACGCCGGAGAGCTGGCCAATCAGAAGAAAGCGGGCTTGTAGGGGGCGGGGTTTCTTAAAGGGACAGAGCTGACTGAGTTGTTTCAGACAGAGGCTGTATGAGGGCCTGCACAGAGCACCAGTGTGAGAAAAATGTGTGAAATATGAAGCTTGAAATTAGCATAATTTATATATAAAAGGTTGCAAGCTTCTAAACAATGTAAAACAATGTCTAAGTCCATGTCAGATGCAGGGTAACAAGAAGTAGCCGTGCAGACAGTTTAATGTAATTTTAAAACACTGTCACCATCTTGGTCAAGAATGTCTTATAACCAAAAAGTTAATTTACGTTATACGTCTCATATCACATCTTTTAAGATCTTAAATATCAGTATTCGTCTTGATACAAAACAGACACGATAGAGGAAAACTGTGTTAATAAGTATCTCTAATAGATATTAAGGAGCTGTTCTTGGTTTTACTCCATGATTTTGTCAAGCTGATTTTTATGAGACAAGCTGAATTTATTGGCTACCAGAAGATCTGAACCTGTGACTGCCAATAAGAATAACTTCATCAGGCCCGTCTGCAGGAATTATAAATGCCAACATTTAAAGTGTCTCTACGCCCCGAAGAAGCCCAGCATGGCAGCAGCGAGAGGACGTCCCATATGACAGTAAAATCCAGCAGGAGGGCTGTTAACTGCACGCTTTGAAACATTTTACATATAATGCTTGTTCCTATTTCCAAGATAGTTTAAGATAGATAAGAGTATCTACTAGCAGTAACATCTCTTCTCTTTCGGATCCAGCCAGGTGGCCACTACACAATAGTTCCACATAAAAACCACGCTCTCCTGGTTCTCTGTAAATAATTAGTAGATTTTCTGCCGCACTGATTCGCACTCAGATCCGCAGTTAAAACAAAGGGCCATTTCATCCCTGGAACCATCAAGACATAATCTATTTTAAAAAAGATGAAAAGAGATGTGATTCTTATTATCTAATTAATCCTGCTCATGCCCGGAGGTTATTTAATTTGTCGAAAGACCATTAAAAAGCCTGCATCCAGCAAATAAAATAATGAGGATCTTAATTTGTTCTAATTCTGGAGAGCAGTGCCATAAACTAGAGCTGGCAATATCAGACCCTACAGACAGGCCAAGCTAGCAACGAAATTAGGCAAATGCCGCTAACAGATAACTTTTGGAAATTTAATACCTCTGACAGCAGCGACAATAATTTACTCATAGTGCCTGCATGACGCCCCATAAACAGGAAAACAAAGCATTAACTTGTCAGAGGGAAATGATGTCTGTTTAACTGACTCCATCGCGGAGCGGGGAGAAGTGCTTTTTGTTCAACAACTTGATGTGTCTATTACGGAGCAGGGAAAAAAAGACAAACTAATTCATCAAAGAGAGATTAAGGGTGTTCAAAAGCGCAGTTTGTCAGTTAGAGCACATGAAAGGACAAACCGAAAGCCATCAGTGACAGATTAAAAAGGAAGAAGAAAACGGTAGTATAGTTTAATAAGTTCAACTGCACGGGTGAGAGTCGAGGAAGTGACAATGAGCGACAGAGGCACTCTCTCCTGCCTGAGACGCAAAACGATGGCGTGCAATATGGCTTCATTCTGGGAGGAAGCGTTCATTATTCAAAGTACTCTGAATCTAATTTGTGAAAGGACCCATTGAATTCATTTCCATGATACAATAACCCAGCCAAGCTAAGGAAAGGAAGGACTACAGCCAACTTTCAAGAACAAACTTTTGTCCTAACTTGCCCGTCCACGCGGCCCTAAATATTCTTACAACAATCCTTTTAACATCCATCATATCGGAGCAGATGTGGCATCAGAGAGGCGGCACAAAATGTGTTATCTTAAAAATCGATCTGCAGCTTTAATTAATTCTTTCGTTTTCTGAAACCAGCACCCGATCGATAGAGACTAGGCGCTACTTGAAGAATGACATAGATACCCTTATGATAATTTTGAATATTAAGCTCCACTTTATCTGCAAATGCCATCCGGACTGCAACGACCATCAATATTCCTTAGGCGTCCCAGTGACAAGATTCATGTTTTCTAATAAAAGCGTGATTCCCCGGCCCTGCTCTGGCTTGATGCCTACGAATAATGTCATTCATGGAAGTGTTTATTGAACTCAGAGGAAGATGGCACTGGGCCATTGGTCACAGCACAAAACAAAAACCAACAGACAATAATCATAAGACAGAAAAACACCAAACGCGGCTCTCGCTCCTTCTCTGACAAATAACTGAATCCAGAGGGGCAGAAAATCCCGAGCTACATTTTGAGCTGCTTTGCTTACTCCTCTGTGTCTATTTCCTCCAAAGCTCAAATGGCCAGAAGCAGCGTGTCTGACCAGCATATTAAAAAAGCCTCATTTAATGCTAGCATTACTCCAGGGAATAATAAATTCACTTGATAATGAAGTAAAGCTTTCCAGAATGGAAGGTTTTTTTCGAGTCCCGGCATTACTTTCGCCTCTCCATCCTTGCTCTCTAACTCGACCAGCCCGAAATCCCATTTTGTCTGTGTGCATTGCGCACATACTGATCTCAGCGTGGCATGAACTGCATTCCTAGGGCTTTCTTTAGCTTTGTGGGTGAAAAAAAAACATAAATCTAGAATGCCTGCCCTTCCTCTCTCCATGCCGGGGATTAGACCTCGATAGGAGCCTTGGTTTTACATGGGGAGAGGATAATACCATGGAAATGGAACCCTGCTTCTGCTACATCAAGACTGACTATGGAGGAAACAGAGCTGAAAGGCCACTACAGCCACTGATGTCTCTTTAGATCAGAGCTGGGAACTAAAACTAAGAGGAAAGAGGCTCTTTTCCCCGCCATTATATGTTAGAACTATGAGCTGATAACGGAAGGAATCAAGGACTTTGCCATGCTTGTTAACTTCTTCCCAACAAACCCAAGGAGAGGAGAAGCGTATATGTATTGTATCGTAAAACGTGGGTGTGAAAGTGTAAATGTAATTTCTTAAGGTGGTGTCTATTCGCATGGGAGACAGCGCAGAAAATGTTGAGCAGTATTCAAACTGTGTAGCAACTTATAAATGCTATTAAACAGCAGAAAGGACAGAACTATTCATCCTTAAAGCTTAAAGTCATAAAACAACAAGTTCACGCGGAGCTCGGCTAAAGCTCAACCTGAGGGGTCTCCGAAACTACTCCATACACACCAAAAACACTCCTCATGACCACATGTCAGACATACACTGCTGTACATCATGCTAGGAAAAAACCCACACACATACTAAGCGCATAGCATGCACAACAGGCAGTGAATAAACTGCATTTCCCAGTGCGAGAGACCACCTCCAGCCATACATAGGTAACACGCTCCCCCTCTGAGCCGGAGCCAAGCTGCTCCTAAGCAGGCATGTGGGAGTCGACACAGCTCAGCCCACACGATGTGTTTACATGGTGCTACACTCGGCCTCAGCAGGGAAAACATTACGGTTCGAGCACAGAAATATGCATTATTAATCAATGGATTTAAGCATAGTCGACGCAACCGGCTTGGCACAGACCTCCCGATGAGATTCTTTACTCTTAATATCGTTTGTTTACAATCATGATAATGCATCTGATAAAATGACACGTGCTGATGGCTTCATACATATATGGATAAATGTGGCTGTATACGGGACACTGCAACTCGCAGAGAATAGCAAAAAGGATTCTTTCACACAAAAGGAGAAAGAGAAGTCCCTAACCTTCTGCCTTCTTCACAGTCTGTTGTTCAAAGTTACGCATAAAGCATAGAGGAAGTGCAGGTACAAGGTGAAATGGTTTCTTCCCTCCCCCCCCCTCCTCCAGTGTGATGTTTGCCGGCTCGCCATGCCACACTAACACAGAACGTTTCAGAGCTCTTCTCTCTTTAAACACTAAAGATCGGTCTCTCCGCTCAGTACCACTTACCAACTTCAAGGTGATGCAAACGCCAAAGCGTTAACTCTACAAAGTACATAAGTTTCAGACAGAGACGCGTGCTCTCGATAGAGAGCTGGGAAGAAAGCGTCGGTGGAGGAGGGGAGAGGTGACAGGCATGTGAGGAACACCTTCTGAAGTGTCAAAAGATGGGCTCATCTGATGAAAGAGGATAGGAAAGAGGAAGGGAGTAGGGGGGGGGAGAAGGAGGGGTGTGGGGGGAGCGAGAGACAGAACGAGCTGATGTCACATCTGAGGCGGCGGAGAGGCTTTCAAGTCAGGAGCATTGGCTCTGTATTCCACGCAGGAGCCTCTCTGGGTGAATTTTAAGGTTTGCGCATGTATGTGTGCGTCTGAGTGTGTGTTTGATAAAGCACATGATGAGTGTGTGCATGAAGAAGTAACAGTTGTTAAGCTTGTATATGCTAAACAGGAAAAAAATGCAAAGGGAGGAGGGGGCGGAGGTGTGTGTCTGAGAAGTCTGTGCGTGTGTGTGTGGCAGCGGAAGACTGGCGATGAGGAGTGTGCGCAGGCAGATATTCAAAACCTATCAAAGACATCAACCACTTGCTAGTTTTTACCCAGGGTATTAATTGTGCGCGATGGTCCAACTCATCAGTGGCTGATATAAAATGCCAGAGGAGTAATGATTAACAGTAATATAAACATAAGACCACCACTCCTGAAACCTGCATAATCGATCCGCTGGCCTGGGCTTGCATAGAAAATTGCTGCAGAACAATCAATCCCTCTTAAGTTTTGTGAATCCAGTCGGGTAGCTTAGCCTGGAGGAGACTAGACAGGGGCATCAATGTGGGCACAAGGGAGAGCCGGGGGAAGACAAAGCCTTGTCAATAGTGCTTCGTTTTCCATCAACTCTGTTCCTTAATCACCCTGGTCTTAATGTGCCTTCCTACCCGACAGGCCCACTCCCATTCCAATATATCCTCCATGAGCTGGCCCTAAACAAACATCTACCTGCCTCCTGCTCGCTCGCCTTCACAGAGCTGCCCTCATCCATCTAAGCCAATAGCAAAGGTCTTCATTACAGAGTGTGTGGCGAGAGGGTGGGGGAAAGTTTGTCCTTATTGATGGCGTCTCCATTGTCTTTTCCTGGTTGAAAAAAAAAAGCACTCCTCACAGTAATTACCTTCTGTGCATCTCTCCTTCATGGTCAAGTCACAGCTACTTTTAGTCCTTCCAAATGCAATTAGCTCAACGGGAAAAAATGTCACTACAAGTTCCTGTAGAGCGAGCAGCAATTAAGTGACTAATATATTATCATAGAAATGCCGGGGACAAAAGCAGCTTCTGCTGTATACAAGGAAGTACATTACTCAAAGTTTTTATAATGGTGTTTAAGCGTTTGTGAATAGTTATTTATAATTCAGTGAACAAGGAGGTAATAAAGAAGAGAAAGCAGCGAGCAAAGTTAACGCCTGACGCAGCCAACAGCCTCAGAAAACCAAAAAAAAAAAGAGAAAACAGCCAAACTGGCATCCAGCCAGATGAGATTGCAGGCACACCTGAGCACTGCTTAAGACAACTGTGGCAGAAACCTCATCTTCATTGAGTTAATTAGCAACACCCCACAGTCAGCATCTCAGGGTGTGGGTAGGAGGACCTGAGGGAGCGCAGACTGTCTTTGTGTCGATTGGAGTAAACGGCTGGCCTCCCTGATGAGCTCCCATCAGCCCTCGGAGCCTCCTGCCGTCACGTCCCACTTGATGGTAATTATTCGGAAGGCGAGCACTTGGCTAATGTCATTATTTAGATTTGGGGGTTGATTTACTGAGCCTACCGCAAATTGCCATCATGGCCACAAAATTCTGCATCACCACATGTTTTCAATTTAGCAGGTTATTTAATACTGGGGTTGTGAATGAGCGTAGCTAGAGTTTAGTTAATTTCAATGCACTGTCGCTAATTAAGACCTGATGCTGGGCTGTTGAAGACGGGGTTTTTTTGCGTAAACCTGCATTAGTTATAATAAAATGGACTAGACGTGCTGTACGCTGCAAAATACTACAAGAAATGCTAAGTCAAAAATGAACCAATGGAAGTACTGTCTGAAAAAATAAAGCTGATAATGCTCTGCTGGTATTTTGGCTTGTAATGTTGTTTAGAGGTGCCTAAGTAAGAACCCATATAGATATATTACATAGATATGTACTGTATATTAGAAGGGCAAAAGTGAAAGGTCTCATCGTCATCAGACATTCAGTCGTATTTTGCATACATTTCTTTTTGTACAACAAATATTGCCTTAACCCAAGCACATACTTGTTCCAGCTGTAAAACCTATGTATATGGGTATTTAGCAGTGTTGTTAATCAATTCAGGTTCACATCTCCACATTTTAGTGCAAGGTATTTAAATTCTACAAATTGTATTAGAAATATGCATAGCGACTAGCCTCTACAGGTTGAAACCCGGCTGCTGCAATTAAATTTTTCTATTGGCTGATCTGGTGGCTTGTGATGTATGTGGTGCCTGCTATCGTCATCAAACCCTGGAAAAAATGTACGTCACTCAACTCAGCAAACTGTGGGGAGTTAAGTGGATAGAGAGAGTTGCGCGGATTGATCATAACTGTAACTTTAGTGAAACCGGAAACCGGAGGGTGGAATTGGGGGTGGTAGCTGGAGAGGTGCCAGCTTCTTTCCTGGGCTCCGTCGAGGTGTCCTTGAGCAAGACACCAAATCCCCCCCCCTGCTCGGGGCGCATGTCCATGTGCAGCCCCCTCACTCTGACATCTCTCCATTAACGCATGTCCATGGAGTCCTGTTTGTGCATGTGTGTATTTTGGGCCTATGTGTGTGTAGCATGTTTGTACTAACAGGGTGAAAAAATTGAATTGATTAAGTATCTCTTCTTCTTCAACAGTGTATTAGCATTAGTTATCTAGTGGCCAGAATGGGTCGACACTGTTACTTCTGCAGTAGGCTGCAATAGCACCTCCGGATTGCACTTTTTTTCCTAGTAGACCTAGAAATTAGGCGCCGGCGGTTGCGTACACTGGGCCTCCTGGAACGTGAACTCCCGCACAGAGCTGGGCTGTGCACCGTCACTTTCCCAGAGTTTGCTTCTCCAGTCTCATGGAGGTGGATATGGGTTTTCCTAATGTTGTCATGCTGAAAGATGTTGTTCTCCCAGTGCCGACAACAACGCCTAAAAGAAAACTGCAGAAACTCAATCCAGAACATTTCAGTTAAACCATTTCACTCCATTACAAAACCTGCACCACTGCACAAGACATTAGGGCCACACTCTTAATGCTGTGAACCTATACAATCGCTCACCATATGGCATGTCAAGCTGTCGAAGCATATCGAAGGTGGCAGACAGCCCATGCGGCACTTACAACAGAGACCTTAGTTTCTCCATCTGATTTCCTTTGTTTCTACATTATTCAGGATGTAAAAAGCCATCATCTACCCTCAAACTGTCACCCGCTGCAGTGATGTGGTGTGGAAGCTTAATACCAGATGCTGTCTGACTGAGTGACACTTACAAGTAAAACCTGCCACTCTCTGCTTCTCACTCATGCCTGTACGACCTATAAATAAGCCGGGTCTTAAGAAGAGAAAAATCCTGTCGTTTTGGCTTCTTAAGTGTTATTGTTTGGCGTTTTAATTTATGAATCTATAACTATTAGTCTGACATTATTTAAGACATCAAATCAGGACAGGTTTAGTGATCTAATTATCAAGCAAAATCCACTATGAATTCTTACAAATGACTGCGCGTGACTATTGAGTCATTTAAAAAAAAGTCCTTAATATATATGACGAAGGGGGGTCCCATCAAACAGCATGTACCACCACATTTCAATGCAGAGGAGCGGGATGACTAATGAGATGCCAAACAGCAATAGCCATTTCTGCGTTCTGTACATTGGTTGATCTACGTCAAAGCGAATTAATCTCAAGTAATGATGCTACATGCTAATATGGCTGTTTGATGGATGTAAAGACAGCCTAACAGAGTCACAGGAGGGAGTAGAGGAGAAAAGCGGGAGATAAGGATGAAGAGGGAAAAAAAAAAAGAGGGAGAGGAGTACAAAGCCCCTGAGGAATTGCGGCGCACAGAGACTTCTATTTATAGAGGCGGGACTAGAGCAGAAGAATGACAGGCATCTACTCTGTACCTGGAGCGCTCGCAGTAACACAAACAAACATATGCAAAACTTTTGCATATTGATGCGCTTTTCGAACCAATTTCTCTTCCTCCAAAGTCGCAATTTTCCCTCTTCTTTTACACCATGAACACTTACAAATACATGGTCGAAAAATCCTCCCGAGCCAAGCTACGTTTCTTTAAGCATAGTGAGACCAAGAGATTGAGGCAGCAAGAGAGAGAGAGGGAGAGAAAAAGTGAGATAAGGGGGACAGAGAGGTGTGGTTGTCTGTTGGGGGAGAACGAACAAGTTCAATCTATATCTGTTAACAAAAAGTCGAGTGCGAGGTGGAAACTGTTGACAGCAAATAAACAACATTAGGTGTACACTTTTTCTGAGGGGAGGCATGGCAACGGATGACAACTTACATCTCTGTGCCTGTGCTGTAACTTTTAAAAGCGTTTATATGGAGCATCAATCTGTCCTCTGACATCCATCACAACATCACAAGCCGGTGCAGTGCAACGCGGAGACGACTCCGCGGCTTGTACCTTTGCCTCCTGCCTAATGAATTCCCCTGTACCTCCCCCAAACTCGAAAGTGAAGTCATGGCTCCCGCACAACTTAAGCCACTTATTAACTAGGAGTTTGAGACTGCACACTCAGCCATCTGAGGTGGCAATTATGCCTGACAACTGTTTGATATGAATCAGAGGTGCTATTTTCTAGCTGCAGATGAATTAATGAAGAAGTCTTCCAACCTAATTTAGTAGTAGCCGACTTGTGGCCAGGAGCCAAGAGACAGGCGGCAGCCTTTGGTCATTACAGTATAATGTGAAACAATGATTAAGTTGAGTGTCATTTAATGACTTTTGACGATTAAGTTTTGATGTTATAGACACATGCTTTCCAAAGCTGGCTGCTTCTGCATTAGTCGCTTTGCATGTTCAACACTATTACAGAAGACGGCTGTTTCCATGTACAGTTTCTCTGAGCCAAAACTATTTTTCCTGCCTGTACGACATCGTTAATGAATTTTGAATCATCCCCAAAACCACACATCTGTTCCCCGAATGAGCAGCATATCCATTCATTTATTAAAATCCATTGAGCTGCATTGTTGTGAATGCTGTTTAACAAGTATAAAAACATGCTTTTAATAATGTAGGGTGCAGTGCCATATCTATTAGACAAAAACAAGGGAGAACTTGCCAAGGAGAAAGAGGAGTATGTAGGAAAAGAGGCACAGGATGCTTTCAGTGCTCACTTTTTATCGCTCTCCATGGTGCTGAATAAGTCTGCTACTGAAGAGATAATTTTTTAAAGGTATCTTTTGGCTTATATGAAATTCAAATGAGCCCATTTCTCATTATTCTGTGGACTCAGGACTTCCACGAGTGTTTTGGGTAGCATGCTAATGCAACTTAATGAAACTTAATGAAAATGCTTGATCATCACACGACTCCCTCAAGCTTTAATCCACTCTGACTCTGATGTTGATTATCATGTAGCTGCTGGAATTACAGGTATGCCTGCTGTAGGACCTATGTTGCGGCACACACATTGTCACGCAGGCGGTGTGCGGTGTAGTGGACGCCGGTGAGCGTGGAGTGAGTTAAGAGGCTTAGCACCATGGGCAGATCCACCTAGCTGGGCCCTGCTGGCTGCCCCTGGGCCCACCCCATGCCCTCATTATCCTCCTGACTCCCTCCACTCATCCTCCTCCAGTGGTGGTGGGACTAATCCACACTAGCAAGGGTAGGACCTAAACCTGGAAGAGGAGTTTCGACTGAGGATACGCACCTGCATTGCACACAAACACATTGTCGCGTTGCAGCGGCACAGACAACAAAGCGGTAAATAATCTGTAAAGTGTCAAACCCGGCCGCCTGCAAAGCTGCAGCGGCTAGAAAAACCCTTCGATTGTTAATTATCTCCGGTAATTGATGAACCCACACAAGAAGGCTGCACAATAAGACACAGAACACATCTTTCTATTTCCATCTTCAAATACAGTCCAATATTCCCATTCAAGCATTATGTATTCTTATGCATTTCAATAAGCAACAGCAGACTGTTTATGCAGCCATTACTGCGTTATGACATATCCCAAACCGAACCCAGATATAATCATTAAATGATGCTTGCCATATGACATTTAATTTATTTTTGCTTTGATATTTGATGTTCTCATTCATTAATGGAACACAGAGAATGAGGCAGAGGGGCGGCGGTAAGGCGGGGGGTGCAACAGATTATTATTTTGCGTGGCTTGTGGTTCTTCACTCCCATAATGGCCTGCGAGTCTTTTGTGCTTTTGGGAAGTTGTTGGGGCGTTTTTTTTTTTTTTCCAAGTGAAAATGAGGCTTGAGGCTATTCCATAGTGTATCAATCAGTGTGACGGAGGTTTGAAGATGCATGAAACACGCCGGTGGGATGGGGAGCTGGTGATGGGGGGGTTAGCATTTTCTACCAGAGCAAACGGGTCAGCAGAAATGAGGTACAATTCTCTTCCCTTGTTGCCATGCATAAAGCTTCTGTCAACAGACCTGGACCATCTGTCTTGTTATTTACCACATCCTTGTTTTCCCATAACCCAAAGCTCCGTTTCATGTTTTCAGTGAGGAGATGAATTTATGAATAAAATAAAGTCACCACCAGTAATTAAGAGGAATAGTTAAACTCTGGTTAACTATGCAGACTAAGGAAACTTTGTGAAGCTTTCTGGACCTGAACAAATGTGCAGATTTTTTGCTTAAGTAGACTGTTCTATGATGCGTGTTTAAAGTAAGAGAAACATGTAATTGAGTGAGGTGTGAATTTGACAAACCAAAGAGAAAGTTAAAACATGTCAAAAGGAAAAACAAACATCAACATTAAAAAGCTCACACATTAGGGCTGCACGATAACTTTTTGTTAAAAAAATCTGTAAATTATACCAGATTAATGCAGCGTGTTTTCATGTCCAAACAATTAACGATCATACTCATTTTTTGGGACTTTTAAGTCTATTTTTCAACAAAACAACCCTCCCCCATACTTTTATCAAATCGGGTCAGCCACTCTGACACCCCCATGAAAAAGTAGACAGAGTTCAGGGGGAGCGACACGTTTCTTTATAAAATAAATTAACAGACTTGTGGGCTTCAGTTGTGTTACTTATGCGTTATGTCGTCTACCATTTCTAACGATGTTCAAATGTATGTTTTATCGGCGTGATCAGCCCGGTGACGAAAACTACTTTTGCTATCCAACTTCCTGTCTGCACACACAACCTCACGCCGTGTGTGCTGCAAGTATAGCCGCAAAAAGTAAACACTTAATATTCAAGAGCACATTCTTTGTGACAGCAGCAGCGCCGAGTATTTACAGGCAGTTGACACACAAGCCCTTTTTACACTGTTGTTCCACCACAGCGCCGTAACGAAGCTCCGCCGCCACGCGACATCCGGAGTTGCTAGCGCCCATTCAAGTCAATGCTTCCTGTGGGCGAGGGCTTGCGCCGTGTGACGGACCAGAACCGCAGCGCAGACAGAACATGCCGGACACGGATCCTGTGGGATCGAAGGGTTGTACTCTCTCCTGTTTATACTCTGATTCAGTTGGAAATATGACTCTCTCTCCATGACTAGCTACATTTTTTGAAAACCACAATCTCTTCATTTGCTTACAGTAAATGAAAGAAAAAACAGGAGGAAGGTTAACAGCATAAAACGATATATCCAACTAAAAAGGAGACATATTTGGGAGCGTCTAGACGCAGATTTAACTAAAATAACGTGTTGAAAGATAACAGACTTTCAGGGGCTTTCCATAATTCAGCCTAAAAATTGTTTGTGCCACGCTGAACTGTCGGGGACGTCAGAGAGTTATGGAGGTGAGTTAAAATGAAAGAGAAATTAAAGTGATTAAACTAGTATACACAAAAAGGCTGGTGCTAACCATGCATAGCGAATGGCTCTCACACCTAAAGTGAGGGCATCGTCTTTAATCAGAGGGTAATTTATTGACTCCCATTTACAAAGCCATAATACTAGTGATCAAGCCCTTCAACCGTAAAATGCAATAAACTAGGGAAGTGTTTTGTGAACAAAGGAAAATAACAAGGCCCCACACATCATTATGTTGCCTTCATATCCCATTAGATGAGTTCCAAATGGGTTTTAGGTTAAGGAAGCCATGCCACATACCGACGGGGTAAAAATGGCAGATTATCGTTACATGTCCTCATTCCACTGTGTGAATGCGCCGCACTAAACCCAAATCCACTCGTACCCACATGAGGCTGCACTGACTCAGTGCACCCAATGTCTTAATAGCTCAATTTGAAACGGGCAGGAGCAAGAAAAACAACGGCTGAATTTGCGAATGTCATGTTACATACGGCTGAGTGGGCATAACTTCTGCGGTGCTGCTTTGATGCTCTTTCAGATTAAGCCATTATTGCAGCTGCCAACCGCCATCTTCCCAAAAAAGGGCCTGATCAGTTGATGAGCCAGTTGTTACAAGAACAACTCACCTAACTGGCGTAAGTAGAAAGGCCTTTACGAGAACACGGCACATACGCATTACACTTTACCTGAAGCAGAAAATTGTCTGGAAGAAGATGGCAGGAAGATGTTGCCGTGTTTTCTTCCCGTAGCATTTTCACGAGTTATTTCTCCCTCAGCAGAGGCGCACATACTTGTCCATCAGGGAGAACAAAGCCATGTAATTGGCTGCTTCCCCACTTGAGTCCCTGATAGCACAATGTTAATAACAAACTGATGAGAAATTCATTAGGGCTCCAAATAAAAACAATCTCTCCTCGATAAGAGGCGAGGTACATTATAATTAAACTGATGCCTCTCCGTTTTCATTAGGCCGTGGAGCCTGAAAACCTGAGGACTGAACCGCCGAGATGGATGCAATTAAGCGTGATTGTTTTACTGCACGTTTGAGTCTAAAGTATAAAACAGAGGCACCAAGTTAATACAAAAGGTATCCGTGCCGCAGGAAGGAAAAAGATCTAAAAGTGTTGTCAGGAGCTGACCCCTGAGGCACACTGTGGAGCAGAAGACAGGTTTACACTGCAGTCTGGGGGAATTGGTCAAGTCAGGATTAGTTAGACTGCTCACTAGTGAGAGGGAGGGACAGGCTGGAGAGAGTAATAAGACATTTCGCTTCTCCCTGTCTTGAACTCTATTCCCATCACTTTGCCCGAATACTGTTTCTCCCTCTGCCCAATCCTGCTCTCAACCTTCCAACCCCTCTCTTTCCATCTTTCCTCTCACCACTCTAACGCCCTCTCTCCCCCTCTCTCTCTCTCTCTCTCTCTGAAATGCCTCGATGGCTTTGCAGAATTCTTCTGCTTCGAGGGGGGAAACAAAGGGATGAGACGCGCAAGATTTTCTGTGTACTTCTGTGCTTGTTGTGGCAGGGGAGGGAACTGCTTGCTTCTTAGCTGTCAGCGATGCCCTGGCAAAGCCGTGTCTGTCCACAAAGCTACAAAGCCACCAAGACCAAAGGCCCCCCTCTCTTCCTATCACAGCGACGCATTCACATAAAAACAGAAACCCACTCATGTGTGCACAGATACATGCACAAACACCGCACTCCAAAACAGACGCACACACACACATGCAGAAAATGAAGGCCTTGGGTGTATAATAGTATAAATGAGAGCACTCAATATCACCAGCGACTGTGAATACTGAAACATTCTATTAGATATTTTGAATATAAAAGCAAACAATGGCAAAAATCCTTGCTTCAGAAAACCTTGCTCTCACAGACAAGGTAACTGGTAGACTAACTCATATATTTTACTCTCCCAAACTGGAACAAAATGTGAAGCAAACAAAAACATGTACTTTCAGCCCTGCCCGTCAATTTAGAGAGAAAAGCCATATTTGCAATGACACTAGGGCAAATTCACAGATAGGGAAGTATGCACACAAAGCATTAGCTTAATGCTTTTTGTCATTCCTGTTTTAATTTTGCAGGCATTCCACACTCAACTGACCTCGACTGCAGGAAATGTCCGCCATACTTAAAGGGGACATATTTTAGCTATGCCATCAATTTTCTGTTATTCGAATGTGTTTTTGAATCACGATGGTAAAGTTAGTTTCGTTTTAAAGATTGTCTACATATTTTAATGTAATTATTTTTCAGAGCCTCTCCTTCCTCCTCAAAGGAACATTTTGCCATTCAAAGGTTAGACCTTAGCCACGATTGGCTGAGAGTATTTGGAGTGACCGCGTAGCCATTCCCGCCACGTGTGCGATCCCACGTGGGGGAGCGGCCGCACTGTCACTCCAAAGTTGTAGAAAACATGGCTGCTCTAGGATCAGTTATTCGGCCTTAAATGTACGAGCCAGAATCGCCAGGCGGTGTCGGAATGGTAAGTTGAAATCCTGACAACGACTCGACTACAAGCAAGTGCAAGAAGGCAGCCTGAGGTGAATGCTAATTGGTCGATTTCAGCGAAAGCAAGGTTCTACATAGAAACCTGCAGCTGTTCTGAACGGCCCATTTCAGAGGCGACCTTTTTAAAAAAGGTAATTCTGGAAAAACACTGATTTAAGCAGTTTTCACTTTTTCACTGTGAACAATAAACTGTGTAAAAAAATTGTGAAACCCGTGCACAATATGAGAATATCCATTCAGAAGATATGGGCCGTTTAATGACGCTAAAGATGGGCTCAATGTCCCAAAACCTTGCCTGTTTGTAACTAGCATGCACGAATATTCCGAGTCATTCCTGCCTTCGTTTCGCTGGCTTTCCACACTCAACTAACCTCGACTGCAGGAAACGTCCGCTATACTTAAAGCGTCAACACAACATATGGATGGGTGAAGCTATTGTGGTTTGACCTCAGGGAAACAGGGAGCAACCAGGGTCACACTAATGTGGACCAATAATCTCTCCCGGAGTCATTAGGATGATCAATGCCATTCTAATGAGATAACATCTGGAACAAAGGGCCCTAATAGCAGACAGCTGCTGGGCAAAGTGAGCTAATTAGGAGAACATTCAGTGATGCTAACTAATGCTGCAGCCAGTGGGGCCCAGGTTTTTGGACCCCACCCTGTTAACATCCAAAATACAACATGTTGAATATTTCATGCCGGCTCTAATAACTAATCATGACACTGTAATATCAGTGGTAACGCATGAGAGGGAGCGAGCGGGGAGGGTGGCAGGGAGACAGAAATACCACCACATCTCAGCTTGACATGAATGCTTATCGAGCGGCACTAAATTGGTCAATTATGGAGAAAATCTGTTTTGAGGTAACCTTTCAGCTTATTAAATACGCTATAAATCAATCTTTAGGGCAGAATGACTGGCTGGCTTTTAATGAGTGAACGTGTCTAATCTCTCTCTTACTCTTCCCGTCTCTCTTTCAGTGTGTTTGTGCATATGGGAGTCGACTTCATATGCACATTAAGGTTAAGTTAGTGTATTAAAGTGCTGTTCTGCACAACTTCCAAGTATCTAACCTGAAGTTGCACACTGCTGGTTGAAGTTATTGGATGTGAGTGGCTCTATTTGAGGACTAAAGTTCGGGGGAAAAAAACCCGAACAAAACTGGTCCACCTCCAGACGGTGGCTAAGCATGGAAGCAGGATCCAATTAGTCCTGTGCTTAGAAAGGAAAATAATGGAGAGCAGCGTGAAAGAGAAACTTCATAATAATGTCTGTAAAAGTGTCTGTACAAGTCCTGAGCGATCACGAATAAATATAATTACCATGAACAAAGGACACCGTGTGGTCTAACGTGATTTTAAACGACACTCCATTGTTAGCCCACGAAGCATTAATTACATGTAATAAGGAAAAAGGGGAAAGAATGAAAAACCTTTCAGACATTACAATCAAGCACACGCTCCGGATCCCGCGCACATTTCTACCTCCAACTCACATACTCTCTTAACAGCAGGTCTTTATAAATTTGTTTGCTATTTTGTGTTTTCCTACGGAAGCCCTTAGTGGACATGCATCCATACATTTTATTTACTCTGTTTTCCTGTGATAACGAGTTATTTCTGGTCGTTTTCTCGAGATCTCGACTAATTTATCTCGTAATCCCGAGACAGGGCACCACCGTAAAGTCGGATGATCATCATGATGAAGCACAAAACAAACATAGAAACAGGTTTAACTTACCTCATTAGTGATGGCAATGCCAGCATGGCATGTCCTGGTCTGTAATATCAAAGTGACCAGCCTCTTGTTTTGTTTTCTTTCTTATCACGAGTAAACAAGCTAGTTATCTCGAGATAATGGGCCAAATTAATCCGTTATAATGGGAAAACCAGCTTTGTTCTCCCGAGATAACGGGAAAAATAAGTCAAGATCTCGAGAAAATGACCAAAAATTACTTGTTATCACAGGAAAACACAGTAAATAAAATGTATAGATGCATGTCCGCTAAGGGCTTCCGTAGGAAAACTGCCATTGCCCACATTAATGAGGTAACTTGAACCTGTTTCTATGTTTGTTTTGTGCTTTTGCAGCTCTGGGGATACGAGTTATTATCATCCGACGTTACAGAGGTGCAGCGTCATTATCTCGCGATAATGTGATAAATAAGTCGAGATCTCGCGAAAACGTCTAGATTTAACTCGTTATCACAGGAAAACGGAGTAAATAAAATATGTCCGCTAAGGGCTTCCATATTTTCTTTTAGTTTAGCATCTAAAATACGACTCTGAGAGTGTCAGATGTCATGCTGTACAAAAATCAACTATTGGCCCCCGCATTTTGTCGTCCTTTGAGGGTTTTTTTCTCCTGCTTTTCATAAAAAATTTGCAGGATTTCTGATATAAAACTTCTCTTTTATAAAGCAAAAAAGAATGTTACAACATGTCCTTTACCGCCTGTAATTTTCCCTAAAAAGTCATAGCCAAGGAAGCCCTGTATTCCTTGTACTGCTGTATTGAGAGTTCCTCACTGCCTTTACAGTATTTAACAGATTACGCAAAATGTTGCTCAGCTAAAAACATACCAAAGCAATCCTTCCCTGCTCTGATTCTTCTCATGCTGGTTCATATGAAGTTTGCATGGAGGAGGTGCCGTATGGTAACAGCAGAAAAGTACATTAGTATGGGTGGTTAGGGAAATAGAAAGAAATACCATCAGGTTCTGAGTGCAGTCGACACTGCAACAGCACTATTCCTCAGAGAGCATGACAACCGCGGTGAAAAAAGCTCCCAACGAACAGTAATTGGTTTTAAAATAATAGAATTCATTACAGTTATGGCGCTTGTTCAGAAATGCAAACAGGGGAAGAAAAAACATTCACTTGAGACTTAGGCTGAACTGCTTCACTAAAAACCATGGGGAGATGAAAGGCATAATTCAAATGACAATTTTAGAAGCCTTAGTTCATTTATATCAGAAGCTCAGAAGATGTTGCCGGCATAATAACATCAAGATTTTTTTTTCCCGTTCTTTTGTTCTACTTACAGGGCTTGGAAGGGAACTTTTTCCCTCTCAATTTCATTCTTTTGTGGTAGCAAATTCCTCCTGCTCACACTGAGACATGCGAGGTGACACACAAACAATCGAGCAAACAACACCCGTCGGCAGCGGAGAGACAGCCAACTGAAAGCTAACATGGGAAATGTTGACAGGAAAGAAGAAAAACACCTCACACATGACACTGAATTTGCTGCTTGTCTTATTAAATGTCTGAGTAATTATACACATCAGGGGTCTGCAGCGGAAGGTCCTGTGTGTTTTCTCTCGCATCCAGTGGCAGGCTGCGTGTTGATCCAAGGCCGGCGTCTCAGGTGTGAAGAAGACGTCCGACCAATCAGCATTAAAAAAGATCATCTCTCAAGACCGCTCAGGACATAAAGAGACGGGTCAGCCATCTCAACATGATTGGATGTCACCTCACGCTGGGTCTATAGCCGACATCAAGGACATCACCATTTGGAACACCATACATCTGCCATCAAATCAGCCCTGCGCCAATAACAGGTAATTGGCCCCATTCTAAAGAAGTGCTTGATGCATTCTGACCACCAAGTGATGGAGCCAAAAGCCTTTACGACATATGTGCAAGCATCGGCAGGGACGAGCGTATTTGTTGCTTTATTTTACTTCATATTTATCTGGCAGAGTACCCGAAGAAAAACAAGACCACCATATGGCTGTGCATTAAAAATTGATGTGGTATGTTAGTGAGGGCACCTGAGCCGAATGACAAGGTGGAAGAAGTCGAAATAGTGAGGGAGCCTTTATCCGCCGCTCTCTTTCACCGGGTTCTGTGCTGGAAAAAATGAAAGCCGTACTCAATCGAGAGGATGCTTCTGCAGAACACATGTGTCAAATGTGTGTCGAAGGGTGCCAATAAGCAAGCGTAGCGCGCGTGTTGAAGTGGGGTCAGGAAAGAGATTTGATGTTTATATCTCGGAGGAGAAATGATGGAATACGCACAAAGTGCGGGACAGTGATGAGGTGTCAGTCTGCTGTCATGATGTATAAGGTAAGCGGGAAACAGAGGTAAAGACAGTGATATCAATGGTGTGTTTCTGCAAGCATAACTGATGTGTTGTTGATAAGGGGCTGCATCTGTTCATCAGCGCGGGGCCGGTCTGATAAATAATTCAGATATGATTGAATAGGCGAGCGGTCGATACAGCAGGTCTTGTCGATAGCAGGTGCGGTACAGGGCCCTGATCGTGCAAGTGAAGCGTTAAAAGTAAAGACCCAGCAGAGGCTGGCTGTCTTCCACCGTGTCAGAGGCAGTCTCATTCTGTATCCGTACACAGGAAAGATAATAATGATGAATCTGTTCTTTATCCTTCGTTTTTCGCCTCTCTGTCTACAGTGGGAGGGTGAGAGTATTGATCAGAGAGGACAGACCAATTTGAATGCCGCTCACACTTTTTCTCCCCTTTAAAGATCAGACGTCTAAAAAATGGCATTAGTGGCACACATAGCCGTGTGTTATGTGGGCTGAGAGAAACCCATTAGGTCAATTCCTTTACAACAATGTGGCTTTTCAGCCTCTGTGCGTGTTGCACCATCTGGCCCATTCAATGGGCGCCCACTGCCCCCAAGTGCCGGCCTTGAGTACTACAACAGGAGCTGAGCTGCAGCTGTTGCCGCCTCTGTCTGAGTAGAGGACGACCATGACAATGCACGACCAGATTCTGTGTTCATGGCGCTGAGGATGATACACTCTCAGCAAGCCAAACCAAACTAAGATCCAATGCCATCAGCGCCGTAGTGAAACATCCCCGACAGACCTACTCAATACTATTCTTTGCTTTAATACGCAGCTACAGAAGTTGGCAGGGCACAGTGGAAAGCAAGGGGAGAGAGGGAAGGACAGAGCATGTAATATGCGAAAAGCTGCGACCAGTTTGGCAGCTGAATCCCGTCCTAGTCAGCATGCATGAAGGAGAGGTGGTGCCAACTCGGTCAGGATAAAACCCTCATTCCTTGGCACGGCGAACCTACGCTTTACCAACCAGGCTTAAGTCACCGCAGCCTGAGCCTTTATATCTAGGGCATGGTTTATTTATACCCGTGCATTCATTCATCTTTTCATTCATTCATTGACAGATTCACGAGGGAGGAAAGGGGCAACCAAACAGTCGCCTGCTATTGGTAAACGGCTTGAAGGCTGAAATTTGAAAACTGAGGCCCATGTCTCCTGAGCACCCTTAGAAAAGAAACTGCAAGCCAGACAATAACACAGCAAGTGATCTGGCCTTGATCATGTCACCAATCATTACAGCAGAGAGCCGTCCGGGGAGTCGGGGGGGGAACCTGGCTGTTGATGAGGCGATTATGTGGCTTTACTCTGGTGCGTCCAAGTATGACAGTGCTATGAGAGCACAATAGCTGATAGGCAGAGGCGATACCTTGTTAGCACTCTGTTGTGCTGAGTGGACTAGTTGGCTGAGCAGTAAGGCGCTCCCGCAGGGCTTGGTGGGCTTACTGCAAGAGTTGGGGGGATTATAAACAGGCCATCAATGTGACTCTTCTCCGAACCCGACAGCTACAACAACTTTGGTTAACCACAGGTCCCTGTCAACAGCTGCCTCTCTTTGTCCTGATTGTCCTCAAACCTCACAACAGAGACATCGCAGATTAGACGGGTCTGCGCATAAGCTGTCGAGGACACTGCCCACATTGGAATGCAAGGCCACATATTATCATTCTGAAATCTGCATTTCATATGACAAGAAATGCACAAGAGGAGAGAGCCTGGCAAGGTTATGCACAGAAGGGCATTATCACATCACCCACTGCAAACATTCTCCGTGATCACATCTCGAAAAAAGGCACACAACTCCATCAACCGGAGCAAAAAGAAAACACACTAAATACACACAGATGTAGAGGGGGATATCAGAAAGCTAAAGGAGCAAATAAAGAAATCGGTAGTGACTGGAGGAGCAAGCAACCATAAAACATGGGGATACACGGAATTTCACAGCTGTGTGAACAGTTAAAGCAGATGCGGTTGGATGTGATGGTGGCTGCATACAGAGAGGCGGGTTGTAAAAATATGCTATAAAGTTTATGGAGCCTAATGCGGCCCTGCAGGGGCCTCCTGCCGAGCTGAGCATGCCGGCAGTGCCGTTGAGTGTGTGACAGAGCTGTGGGGGAGAGATGTACAACTGAGAGCATAGCCAGTATTCACAAGCTCCATCACTGGTGTGGGGATGTGCATACAGTACATAAAATTCGTGGATATGCAATCAACAGAACTAAGAATCCAATTTTTCTCTCCCTCCTCTTTCTGAAATGCTCTGCCGTCCTCTATCTCTTCCGCGCGACGTCTAAATCCAAGCTGTAATATCCGAGTCTATTTGAACAGCATGGACAAAAACAGTGCTACTTATCACACGCACGCACATGCAAGCATGTGCACACGCCAACATGAATACAGACAGGCTATAAAGCACTGCCATAGCCACTGTTCAATCCAATATCAGCATACTGTGACCACTTCAGCCTTTCATGTTCCCTTCAAAATAACAAGATCCAGCTCTCTCCTTCTGATTGAAGAGGAGTGATTGTTTCTGCCTTTGAAAAGACATATGTTGTGTAGAGAGGGGACGTGCGAAGGAAGAAGGAAGGTGGAAAGAATGGAGAGATAAAAACCAAAAAGGGAAAATTAAAAGAAGACAAGTGCTGATGGTTAAGTAGCCTCTTTTTCTCCTCCTCAGTGGGAGCTGGTGTTGACTTGATCCTTCCCACACAGCCCACCCTCTGTCACAGCTAAACCTTTGCTTCTTACACAGCCTGCAAAGGTCACTCTCAAAGCATGAGCGCCCGAAGACACGCAATCTGGAAGTCACAAGCAACCATAATTCATAAATTGTATGTAGGCCTTAAAGTTCAACATTACATGACAAATGTGACTCGAGCTATTACACCACCAACAAACTGTACTTGTAAATGTGTCTTTCAACGGGTGAATGTCGTCCCGTGTTTAGTATCATGTATGCATAAAAGATCTTTAAGAGATCTTTTAGCACTTTAATTCAGTTGTGAGGTGCAAATATTCAAACTGCTCCAAAATCCAAGTAGGTATACATATATATACAAGTAATAATCCTATATAATAAAAAAAAAGAATTCAAAAGATTGGGGGTGAAAACAAAAGTTGTTACTTCCTGTTTGGTGTCAACCTGGTTGAGCTCTGGGCAATGTTGAAATTATTCACAGTCCTCACAATATAACAAATATTTTAAAAGGAATGTTGTAAAAAATATCAAACAATAACTAAATTACAGGAGTCGTAAAGGTTACTCAAAGGTTAAACTACCATCTCCCCCAGCGGTACCTCTGGCTAACTTGTGTTCCAACAAATATAACTGACTGTTTGGCACAAGGCTGTCTACACAGACCACAGGCTAACAGCACAGGTCACTGACTGTATATAAAGATGGACGACGCGTCTCCATCTGCTCTCATTGTACGATATTGAAGCCAAAACAGCCCCTGTGACGGGCGCTGCCATGTTGTGATGGTGATGTAATTTGGAGCCAGAGTTGCGTAACGTAAATCAGCATGATAAATAATTACCTATAATGACAGAAACTATGTCTGAGAAAATGTATTTGGCGTGTATTTTGATTTTATAGCTTGACTCATGTCCCATCTGTTAACATGGAGGAGGCGGGCTTTATGACCTATACTGCAGCCAGTCATCAGGGGGCGATAGAGATGTTTTGGCCTCACCTTTAGGGCCTGTCTATGGCACAGGTAGCATACATTTAGCTTTGAAAAAGGGAGAATATTAACATATTACTACTGCAAACACTGCTACACTTGAGAATTTGTACCCCTGCATGCTGTTCCTCCACATATTAAACTTGGGCAAAGACTGGCATGTCAAATATATAAAAATTATGCCCTGTCATATGCTAATCTATGTTGTTCCCAGGGATACAAGGTAATAAGTGGTTTCCTTCATGGAGATTTGTTTGTTCTATTATGTTGCTTTGAGAATGTTTAACTCTTAACCTATTCTGCAGTGATTTAGAAAAGCTGGCAGGAACTATTTCAGTTGGGAAACAGATCGCAGGCCTCCGTAGAAATCATCCCATAGACTTCTATTAAAGCCTGACTAAAAGCTTGAAACTCTAAAATCGAGGTGGTGAAAGAGAAGTGATGTGACCTCGTGGAGTTCTGGACCAGAGCTATAATTTGGTATCACACATTGTACCAGAAAGAGCAAGGAGACAGTTTGACCATGACCATGCTCTCCAACATCCCAGTGCAGGATGGTAAATGGAAGTGTTTCTATGATTTTAAAAAAGGTACTTGAGTAAACAAACCTGCAAATATTTGGTATCCATGAAAAACGACACCTGCTTAGAGATTTTGCAGAAATGCTATTCAACAGAAGTTTGTCGAATAAATCCTTCCTCATCCCGCCCCCGGACAACTTTTTTATGTCCGTCAGATTGAACCCTAAAAGGTGCTTTCTACCAATCAAAGAAACATCTTATTCAAACAGTCCCCTCCGGAGCATGTTTCCTTGATCTTAATTTAAGGTAGAATACATGCTGAACACTGGCTCAGGGCACGGGAGGCACGCGCTATTGATTAATTTTTCATTGCCGTTCTTTTAAAACACCAAGGACATGTGCCACATCAAATCTGCTCAAACCCACAGCACGCAGTTTAATAGCGCGCTTGAAACAAAACAGTCTTTTGAGGCGTGTGGTTTTTAAAAAGGTAAAGAGGCAAACGGAGGAGGGAGGGTGCCTAGATTTCCTTTCAGCCTCAACATATTTTTTTTTTTTTTTTAAAGAAAAGGTCCTTCGTAAGCACTCCTGGCTCAGTGAACGAGCACTTGATTGGAGTTAAAGAGGAGCCAGATGTCTGCATGTCCTCATATAAATGCAACTCTCTCTTGCTGTCACCCTCGTTTTCCATCTTAATGCTTCGCAGTCCTCTGGCCTTAAAGGGACAATCTCTAACTTTTTCATTTAAATAAATGCTGTTAAAGTCACTATCTATCACCGAATGATTAGGATTAACACAATGGTGACTGAGCCTATGGCCAACTGATGGAAGCCTTTACATTTGCAGTATAACGTTTTTTTATGGACTGGGTGTCTGTGGCAACATTCGCTGAAATAATCACAAGCGGCGCCCAGTTAGTGACGCATTTTCCTTCACCCAGCAGTGGTTGGTCTACCAAAGAGGGTAGGCAGAGCTAAGTGGCTGCACTTCTGGTTTCTGTAAGCACTATGAGGAAACGGTAAACTCAGCTACAGACAAAATCAATCAACAGAAACATGTACAGTGTCAAGGTCATTTTTCTTTTTTCTTTTATGTTGAATAACTTTGGAGTTTTATCTGCTGCTCAGACAAAATAAGCTAGATGCAGACCTTTGCGTATTGACTTTGAATGCTTTGGATTAGAATTTTTTAAATTCATTCTTAAAAACAATAATAAATACCTATGAAATGTTTGGTAGCTACAGAGCTGCCTCCACATACACGACAGTAAAGCAGAAAAACAAATAGGTAGGAGGCTTACAAATACCTTGCATTGATTGCAGGGAAATAAAAGTTGATAATGAGAAAAACATTTCAATGTTCAAGGTTTGTCCCAATGCCTTGCTTGTAAAACACTCAAAAGCATCTATTAATTTGAAATGTAAAATATATAACCGCACGGAGCCCTTTCACTTAGATTCAGCTGTGGGAATGGATGACCTTGTAGTTGTTGTAAGCTGCATTCAGTGACATACAAATGCTGGATTTTAGATGTTATTTCATTAATATTTTTATTATGTGCATGATTACTTCAACATTTCAAACTTGAACCGTGTATTGTTCGCTGCAGTTGTAAATTGGAAGGCATCATTATTCGCACAGCCACACACTTGGTCCGTCCTTTGCCGCTTTGAAAAGCAGAACTTTATCATTCTGTTGAAACTAAAACACTTCAGATCAGAGTTCAGCCACTGCAGCCTTGTCGGATTTGTTTGGTCAAATTCAAATACTGTCAAACAAACAGAGATAAACTTGTTTACACACACACACACTAACCCTCGCCGTCTGACATCTCAGAGCTGACCAGCATGTTACCATGGAAATAAGCAGTCATCTGTCCAGTCATACAGATATTGATCACCTTCCTGTGGTCTGGAGATTGCTGCTCATCAGTGCACGCAGCACACACCCTTTTTCTCACTCATGTGCGCCCTCGCTCTGGCAGCCTCAGCAGCGTTTCCCTCTGAGCTGCAGAGCCTGTCAATGGCGGTGCAGAGAGATGGAAGTCTGCTTTCACAGTAACACTGCAGGAGTCATTGATGGATTGTTACAACGTGGCCCTTGACTTGTGACGTAAATCAGGCCAATCTTTACAGAGACTGTTGCTATAAAACCATGGCAGTGGCCAATAGGCAGCTGCAAAAGAAGAGGTGTCTGGTGCAGACTGGACTGTCTGAGTGTATCTGCAGGCATGCTGTTACCCAGGTGTGTGTGCTGCTCATATTCCCCTCAATCTTCCTTAAGGAGGTGGGGAGAGCATGTGAGACTTAGCAGTGTTGCACACTTACACGCTGGTCAGACTGGATTAGAGCCAATTCACACAACCCTCTATTCCCACCTCATTCTGTACTGTGAGAGTGGAAAGTGCCAGAGAGATTTCATGCCTGAGACAGAGGAGTTACAGTTGCGTGTTCCCTATAGACAATCCTAACCAACACTCTGCTTCCAGCACATCTGAGAGCGCTCTCTCCCACCGACGCACGCTGACAGCGTGAAAATGGGAAACTGCCAGCAAAGCAGGGAGCTAACTGTACCCACGATTGGCTAACCAGGCTAAACGCTCTGTGTTTTTCCTCTTACAGTGATTTTTTTTTTAGAATGGTAGATCATAGCTGTCAGTATGTGAGTTATATCTGTAGGTGACTGCAGCAGGCCTGACAGAGGTTACAAAGGTCAAGTCTAATGCTTAAGTGTGCTCTTGAGTTGGAAGAAACTTCTTGATAGCAAGGGTCTCCAGCATCTTTTCAGACGGTTTGCAGAACTTCTGAAAGTAGGCCTCCACATCTCGGATGAGTGGTCCTAATACAAACTGGGGTAATTCTGTCATATTCCATTTACTGAACACAATGTGGCCACTGCACCCGATCGAGAGCTACTCCATCCACGTGCACACAGGCCGAGCCGAAAAAGCCCGCTCTTCCCACAGAAATAACCAGGCACAAAAGAACAGTTTGACAAAGGAGGAAACTCAATCGATACAAAATGTGTCTGTAAAACGCCTCAAAGAGCGAGGTTTGTCTGTGAGCGCAGGCAGAGCAGAGGCCAGGTCACAGTGTGCTGCTTTACCTTGCCTGTGTTCCTGTTAAGCTTTACAGTCCTCTTAATCCTTACCAAGCTCTCAAAAGGCAACAGAATAGCATTTAAAGTGACAACTCAGCACTTGCTAAACCAATAACAGAGTGTTGCTTGGTCTTTTTCTGTAAAGGCAACTAAAAATATCAGAAGCCATTTTTTAAAAAAGGGAACAGGGTGACACTTAATGGGATCTTAACAGAAAAGAAGCAAGTGGCATAAAACCGAGAAACTATACCGAATATATCAGTGGCAGAAATTGAATTTGTTATTGTGCCTTTGGATACTAGAAGAAGGTCAAGTGATACAACAAAAACAGGAATACACATCTGTAAGAAAACAAGTCTTATGAAACAGAGTTGCTGACAGCAAATCCAAACATATAGCCATGAATACGTCCACTTATTTATGGTTGCAAAAAGATCTGATATCCTTTCCACGGGTCACTAGGTTCAGGGTGTGTGTGTCTACAACTTATTTGTGAATGCTCATAGCCTTATTAAGTGATATTCTCAGTATGTGTTGCTTCTCATAGACTGAATAAACACGGCTGAAGCCATTTAGATGCAACATGTTCTGATAAACAGATAGCATTGCAGATGATAGGTATTTGTTGCCATTACAATATTCAAATGCTAATAGGTAGTGACACTGCAATCTCTCTTAAAAAAGAGGAAGAGTAAAAACCAACAAAAGGCCTCCCAGTTCATTTGCAGGCTGTATAATTTCAAAATCCCTCATTTGAAAGTGCAAGCATTTACATGCAGGAATTGTGTTTGCAATTTATAGCCTTTCCAAATTACAGGCCATTAGCAATATAAAGGCTGAAAATAAAAATGCAAGCTATAAAAATGACCTCACTTGCACAATTTGGAACGTGCTCATCGCCATCCTTCCAAAAGATGGTAAATGAATGCGCGTGTCGGAGAGTGTGCGTTTGTGTGTGTGTGTGTGTGTGTGTGTGTGTTCAGGGGGGGGGATGAAGACAGATACACAGGAAGAACAAACTCAGAAGCCAAATAAGTAATGGGTATACTTACCGCAACTTTGCTCCCAGTTATCTGCATGCAGCGATCAGCGGAGAAGGTTAATGTGCAAAAAGACACAAACAGCACAATCATTAGTAGGCCAGAGAATCCTCTCTATTACAAGTTGAGGCATTAGCGTAACTCATGTGACATCACAAACATCCTATACACAATTACAGCACACACTATATGACAAATATTTTTAAAAAGCCAACAAGAGAACCTTTACAATCATGGGCACAGACTGAAGATAGTGTCTGTTGGGCAGCTGCAAAGATGCATGAAAAATGTGGAAAGAATCTGCAAAGGATGCGCATAACAAATGGCCAGAAACAACATCTGTGGAAGTGATAAACAACAGGTTTAGACATGCTGAATTCAACACAAGGGATTTATTATGTGATTAACAGGGTGACATGTGATATTCTTTGTAGCTGACTGGCTGGTTTACAATAAAAAGAACAGTCTAGTGTGGACAAAGAGGCTGCACAGGGTCTCCCTCGCCTGAGCAGATATCAATCAGCTGCCATTATCGTTGGGCTTCAGGTGTCAACTTTGTGTGGCGGAGCTACCTTGAGCACATGCAGTCAGCACCATTCTTGGAGTTTAACCTTGTTATCTGTCAATAGTGGCAGGTAGCAGAAGTGTTTTTTATTACTGCAACTGTGGGTCTTGTTTCACAGTAGGAGGGTGTCTGTCAGCCGAGTAAATGAATTCTATACTGTGGCTGAGCTCTTGTTTCTCTGCAACATGTTTCTGGGGAAATGCATTTTGATTGCGGGAAGTTACAGGACTCACTGTGCTCCTTGTCTTTCTTTCCCTTCTCCTGCCCCCCCCTCCCTCCTTCATTTCTACTCTTCTAATCTCCCTTTCCATTTCTTTTATTGTCACTCTCAAACTCTCCAAGTCTGTGGCCATTTGATGCTTGATTTCCTCCTTCCATCCCTCCACCAAGAGTTTATGACAGCAATAAAGTCTGTTTTACGCGTGCCGCCACCTGATCACGCACATACTACTTTCTAATCTTACCGTGTACTCGCATTTCCATTTGCACTCCAGTGAATGCAGCATGTCACTCTCCAACACTGGGGGAATATTTTTTTCTGAACACTGCGGGCTAGACACCTTTAAATGAGTCACGTTGACTCAGATCATTTCCACAGATGTTGATGCTTTAACAGTGATGCATGTTTTTGCTTCTTGTTTTAGAGCAGCTTGACCAAAGTGACAGACAGTATCTTGAGTGTGCACAGACAACAGTCAGGGAGGGGCTCGAGGGGGGACAAGTTCAGTGTCACTAACAAGCTGGTGTTTTCAAAACCATGTAACACCTTTTTCTCACTTATACAAGAAGCAAAACTCCTGACAGTTTATGTCCCGACCAATAATTTGAGCAGTAATGGAGTAGGGAGTTTTGATATTGAGAATCTCCTATTATATAATATAAACTAAATAAAGGACAGGTAACTGCGTACAAGTGTAAGACTTTCTTCTTAATACAAATTAATTACTAGCAGAGATGTTCCAATACCTTGACCTGGGTTGGGCTGTCAATACATATTCTAAATTTGAATATAAAATAATAATAATAATAATAATAATCTATAGAATAATAATAGAAAACATTCAGTTATTAAAATTAATATTTGATATGAAAATCAGCACTTCCGCGGCTGTCTCGCGAGCTCTCGCGTGTTCTGGTATGTCCTCGCACACTCTCTTCTTGAGCATCTCTAATGGACACAACGTCACTTTACACGTTAATAATGAACTTTAGTCGAGCTGTAACGTGCTAATACAAAACAACCATCTGGCCTGTTGTAATGATGGCAGAGAATTTAAATCCCAGCCCGGCCGGAGAGAGAGAGAGATTCTAAGCCCCAGCATAACAGACAGGTAAAGGTATGTGGATGTCTTTAAAAGACATGTTTATGTTTAAATAAATATATCTTTGCAAGTAAGTTTGTCTCTCGTTGTATTGGTATGCCCTCTTGAGGACATAGTGCGCAAAAATAGATATTTGAATAGTTCGAACCTTTGTGTTTTTTTCGAAGGAATAATCGAACGTCATATTTGGGCAAATTTGACTGGGTAGGCCTACCTCTCCTATACTAACAGTTAAAAATATACATAATATTGGTGGGAAAACACCTATTGACATTTTGCTAGTCTGCTAGCACCACACTGTTGTCGTTGTTGTTGTTTGTTATTTTCCCACAATAGTTCACCTAAACCCGGTTGATTTTTGGGGAGGCTAATTGGTTACGGTTTCAAGCGGTGCGTTGACTGGCATACTCGTCGATACCCGATACTGTGTTGGAGGCAGATACAGATACTAGTATTGGTAAGGGAACACTCCTAATTACCAGCTTCTTTCAAAAAATGTTTTACAAATTCTATTTGTATAAACACGTATTGTCAGAATGAAAAGAGGAGGCCTAGATGGTCCAAGTAAAAGGCACCATTAACAGAAAAAAAGGTGTCACATTGGAGGTCAAATCAACCAAACCAATACTTTTAACACTGAACAATCCCCCTCACAAGACCCTGCCATCACACCCCCCCTACATATGAGACACAGCACGTTTGAAATTAAACAAGGAAACAATCACTGTCAGTAGGCAGAGTGGATCTCTGATATAAAAAAGGTCATTGTATTAGTGGTAAAAGAAGGTTGGAAGTTTTAATGATGTTGGCAACACGTTAAAGGAAAAAAAGAAAGGGCAAGAGATGAGGTGAGAGCGAAATGTTCATGCAAAGCCGATGGTCAAGGACGTCCACAGACACACTCCTGCAAAAGCAAAGCTGGATTCCATTGAAACATATTCAAATGAACAGTGTCAATGCACAATTCTCCATTTAAAAGAGAGCTTTGACTTTCCTTGAAAGACGTGTTTCTTAAGAGTAAACAAAGTAATAATCAGCCTTTTCTACTGCCAGGGATCTTTTGAAGGCAGACAGCTTTATAGAAACAGCCTTTGTGGCAGGTCTACATGCATGAATGATACGTACCAGAGAGGTGCACATTGTGAAGGACCTTTAACCTTTTGAATGTCAAGGTGTTTACATGTGTGCATTATTTGACAGAAAAAATAAGGTTGCTTTGTTGCCCAATTGAGCAGGTCTGCAGAGACAGACAATAAAGGCCACAGAGGACTGGGGGACATTTCTTGTTCCAACAATATGTACTGATTTAGCTCTAAAGCGCTTTAAGCCTGCATACATTGCATTAGCTGCAGGTTAAGAGAGAAACGGGCCTGTCCAGATTTACATACACAAATCTGAAAATTATGCATTATAATGCCATGGCTGCAAAATATAAGCTTAAAACAGGCTGCTCTTCTTTTTCTAACATCAAAATTGACTGTCTTGACGAATGTTGTGTTTGAACCTTACACTACAATCTGGAAAAAAGGCACAATCTTGAAAGTGAGATGAATGTGTGTGACGTCTTTCCAAAGCCCCAAAAAATTGCAATCCCACAATACAGCATACGTATTTGCTAGGGAAAAAAACAGTCACATTAACACTGAAGGCACCACTGGAAAAAAAACCCACATCAACATGTCCAAAATGCACCACTCCCACATTCATCACCATCTACATTCACAATGCAACATATGATTTAGTCCACACTGCATGCCCATCAGCAACCACAAGCAGCATTCGCCCCAGACAATGCCTAACCCTGTGATGATAATATATAGTTTAGTGATGGGATTCTTTAACACGTAAAGACTAAAAATATGTAGTATGGATGACAAACTAGACTGTTTTTCATTTAGGCCCTTCTTTTCTGTTGTATTATCTGCTGACAAACTGCACTCTTTGATTATTCTTGGCTATACATGGTCCTATTTAATTATGAGGATTAACTTCAAGCTGTAGATAATAACAATATGCTGCATACTACAGAACTCACTTTAAGCTAATTAATACATTGTCACAAGCTGCCAGCTTGTCTGCTTCTGCATCGTCACCTACATTTCTCCGAATACGTTTTCTCTCTTTAAGTCTGTAAGGAGCTAATAAGAACCACAGGGTATTAAAGAGGTTTAATATAGAAGTATATTGTTTTGAGTTGGTGTTGTTGAATTCATTAAGGCCCTGGTTTAGCAATTATGGGTAGGTGTGTGTTTACTGGAGTAAAACTAATTTTGAGATCTTTAAAGCATGTGATAATTTGTATATTGGGTTTTTGTTGATGCGCTCCTCTGATATATTTAGGCTTCGTTCACACTGCAAGACTTTGTGCTCAAGTCCCATTTATTGCTCAGATCCAAATTTTTTTCTTCAGCTGTTCACGTTATTTTTAAAATGTAGACAATGTGAGATTGCAGTGTGAACTGGCCAGGGTCCTGAACTGACCCGCAAAAGAACAGTAGCAAAGGCTACACACAGCACGCTGTCGTATGTAGACACACATGGGTGCCGTAGACGTCAAGGGTTTACGGTTTCATGTATTAATTGATGTGCCGCGGAAGCCAGCGAATTCAACAGCAGGTGATAACGAGGATGAGGAGAAAGAGAGCAAAATTTTAAATCATGGCTTCTTGTGCAGCAATGGCTGCCACTACGCGGAGTCGGAGCCGTCTTCTATGTTTATATTTGCAGTTTGACTCCACACCAGCACAAAATTGTGACGACTGTCGATCGAGAATGACGTGAAAATCGCATGAATTCCGATATGACAGTTCAGACTCAGGTCACATTGCAAAAACATCAGACCTGAATCTGTATTAGGACCACATATTAAAGTGGCCCGAATCCGATTCCATGTGATTTGTGCTGTTCACACTGTCATGAAAAAACAGACCAGAGTCACATATGAGCAAAAAAAATAGTGCCACATTTGCCTGCAGTCTGAACGCAGCCTAAGACTCTGAAATAAATGGCCTACTCCTGCGTTAGTCATAATAGTGCAAGTAGTTGTGTTTATAGCCTCTCTCAATGTGATGGAGATATACAGTAGTAGCACATTAGCATCAGAATCACACACAAGTGCGCCTTAAACTATAGTCTGTCTGCTCCCTCATGTATTGTCTGTGTTTGACAGAGTCTGTGCATGTAAAGGTGCTCCAGTGTAACTGTATGAGCCCTTTGCATGAATCTGCGTCTGCACAGATACATCATCGCTGACACCCAACCATCCCCCTCCTTCAGTCCTATTAAATGTGATAGCAGGGTGCTGACAGACATCACATTTAGTCCTCTGTCCTTTGACTACGCAGATAACGTTATTCATTTGAATAAAATATCAGTGCTCACAAAGCATAATGGGCCCTGTGAGGAATTCAATCATCTCGGATAATCATCATTATCAATAATGCCAGTTAATTACCATAACAATGAGGAAGGTAATAAATGATGATGTCAAGAGAGAGCTACCAGGTTCGGGGAAGCGATGGGGGCAGAAATCACTTTCTTTCCTTCAGCGCCGAGTTGAATTTCACTTCACTGGGGTGGTCATAACTTCAAAAGAGGATGAGAGTGTATCGGATATTCATGGATTACCGTCAGATCGCTTTATTTTCACTGCTGTTTCTGGATTAGAGGGATGATTGGGTTCTTGATTGCTCTACAAGAACGGGCAACATAATCCTAAACCCTATTATTGATATTAAACAGTGCAGACGGTCGTTAACAGCTGTTAAAAAAACTGTACACAGACCTAACAAAGACACATGTTGTTTTTCATCAGCTTTAAATTTAGTGTTTTTGTTTATTACTCTAATTCTGCTGCCAGAATGTTGACAGAACTTTATTTTACTACATGATAACCCAATAATGTTGTAGGCACCGCCACCACTAGGCAAAATAAAAACTCCCATGCAAGTCCACAACTGACAACCAACAATTTGCATGCAAGCACATGACCATCCACCTAGCATTGAGTGAGTAAGTGACTACAATTTAAACCTTAAAGCCTACAACTGCTGATTAAAGGCAAATACGATGGAGGAAGTAAATCAAAAAATTGCAATCAAAGATGTGGTGCTCAAGCATGAAGAGTGGAGAGAGAGAGAAAACGACGCAAGTGAGAGTGTGCAAGAACGGATGACAAAGCAAGTCGTAAAAAAAAGCAAAAGGATCGGGTTAAACTCATTCTGGAGAGTCGTGTGGAGTGTCATCATACTTCAGCTCATCCACTACAATTACACAGTACATACTCTTCAATCTAGAAGCAAAGAGCTCTTAGGTTTACACTCTCACTTACAGATTTGGCAGTGGCTGAGATGTACTGGACCACCATCTCGCGCTTGGTGCTCAAGTCCTTTCCGCGCAGGGGGGCTTTGCGCTCCTCGTTCAGGTTCATGTCCTCCTGGAGACACAGAGAAAGATAGGAGACATTTAACGTGATGGTAGAAACTTACATTTTACAGATTTATAAGGAATCTTGATAAATTATACGACTAATATTCTTTGCTCGTAATAAAACATTAGTTTAAACCTCGGGAACATAGTGTTAAAGTTTCCCTAATAAAAAGAAACAACCGAAAATGATAAAATCTCATGACCACCATTACCTTTAAAAATCATATCCTGTCCTTCTGCAGTTGAATAAATTTCCTTTCCATCTATGTGTCTTTGTCAAAGTCACGAGGTGCAGCATCAGGAAATAATGGCAGCAATAATTAGTCCTTGAAGCGAAAGTAGCAAGGCTATAGCAATAAAAAACTGTACACCCAAACTCCGAGCAAGAGAGCCAAATCAAACAACAGTGCTTCTATTGAGGCCATGCAATCACATCAGATAGGCTGGATAGGCAGTATCTGCGTGTTATTGGGAGTATTATCTTCGTGCTACTTTAATTCTGCATCACAAAAGAGGTCTTTCATGTGAGACACATCAGGGGATGGAGCGAAGGCCGGACAGAGCACTAAAAGCTAGGGAATGACATGATGATTAGAATGGAGGGGGATGTTTATCAGAAGCACTCTCTCACAAAGAGACGGCTAGAATGAACAGAGAGGAAAAAACATCCTCCTCAGGGTTTTAGGATGGAGGGAGAAAAAGTTGTGGAGCCATGCTGCCCTCTGCTGGAGAGCGCAGGAAATCATGTCGAGTTTGGCAATGATTCTCCTCCTCCTGATTTATTGCAAAATCCACCTAATAAATTAAGCTTGTCCCGTCTAAATAAGAACACTGTAATACAATGCTTTGAATATCCTTCCACAGGTAATCTGATTCAAACAGTTTGGCTTCATTTGTCAGTGAAGCATGGACAGGAATCCCATCCAGGGGCAGCGTGACCTACATTCCTTCGACTACATTTCCTCTAGTAAATACCCTCGGAGCTAAAAAACCATTAACATCCTTTTTGTGGGACAGCGAGGTAAAAAAAAAAAAAACGTGTCGGAAAGTTTTACAATTGCCAGGTTTTTTTTTCATCCGAGGAAACCAGCAGGTTTTTTAATTAATCTTTGAACCCTGCTAATTTATCTGCTTAATTGGCATTCAATAAACGAGGCAAAATGTGGAGGGGTGAGCGCGGTGTAGGAGGGGTAGGAGTTGCCGGGCCTGCGGGATGCTTGTCAGGGGGCAAACTGGAGGAATGAGCCCTCCACGTTTAGTCTCCAAAATGATTAATGCTCTTTTATTAATTATACCCTCACAGGCTACATGGAAAGAGTCCCAGGATATCTCGGGCTGAGCTGCCGGTGTGACTGAAATGATGATATTTGAGTCGGTGACGCCGGAGAAATCTTTTTGTCTCATGTTTGTCTCAGAGTTTTCAGATGCTAATCAGTCATCACTCGTATTGCCTAAGCCACGTAATGTCATTCTGCAACACTTGGCTAATCAAGCATCAGGGACAGAATTTTTAGGAACGCTGGATTTGAACTGGAACAATAGCTGAGGTTAATTAGCTAACTTTCGGTGCAAACAAACAGCCTTACTCGGAGTGCCATCGGCTTCAAATCACAGAGAGGAGCAATTAAATGTTACAATCAAACGTGTCTGACGCTCAAATGGATATGAAGACTACAAGCTATGGAGGGGGGGGGAGCGGATCTAAGAAAAGCAGAAGACGTACTAAAAATGTTTCGATTCCACCGTGACAAATCGATTATTTTTTGTCCACCACCCTCAAGTCTGATCCGTGTGTGCGAGGGCAGACGCGGTAACTCTCCTGTGGGCTGGTTTTAATGTCCTGGTGCAGAGTGTAACTGCTGAGGGATCACATAGGAGCTTATTACTAGGAGTGTTCATCCTGACAAAGAAGCAGAGAGAGGCACATAAAACCTCAAACTGGCCACAGCAGCACTGCAATGTGACTTTTTGTGTTTTACTAGTCCTCTGACTCTGAGAGCACCATACTATGACTCTTAACTATGAGAAGATACTCTCAAGATTAGTAACGGAGAAAAACTGGCACTGGAATAAAACCAATCAATTAATCTTAAAGTGATAATCTTGAAGATCTTCATTTAAATAAATGTCTGTTAAGTCACTATCTATCGCTGAATGAGGTAACACAATGGTGAATGAGCCTATGATCCACTGATGAAAGCCTTGCCTTTGCGGTATTATGGACTGCGTGTCTGGTGTGACTTTCATCACAAGCGGCGCCCAGTTAGTGACGCATTTCCCATAAACCAGCAGTGGTTGGTCTGCCAGAGAGGGTAGGCGGAGCTAACGCAACAAACACACTTGTGTGTCAAGCAGCTGCTTTTCCAATCTCTACAGGTGTTTCTTACCTTCATCCAAAATGCAACTGGACTTGGTTGAAGTTCTTGAAGGCGTTTCACCTCTCATCTGAAAGGCTTCTTCAGTTCTAAACTGTTGGACGGAGCTAGAAATATAAGCCTCTGGAGGTCATTAGCTCCATCCACCAGTCAGTTTAGAACCGAAGAAGCATTTCCGATGAGAGGTGAGATGTCTTCAAGAACTTCAACCAAGTCCAGTTGCATTTTGGATTAAGCTTAGAAATACCATGAGCTGGATGACTGAGAACCTTTAAGTGTTGCGAGTAAACAGTAATCTTCTATGGCTGAACAAACAAAGAAAAGATAGATGACTACAGATACACCTTCAAAAACAAAAATAAGTAAAAATCCAACTATTTTGACGCTCAGATGAAGGCAAACAGTCTAAGAAGGAAAGTGACCATCAGTGAGGAAAATCAAGTTACAACCGGAGCCAACAGTGGGCGTCACATATGTTTGAATATCTGGGAAGTGTGCTCCCGCAATTACCGTTTATCGCCATAGGTGCCGCCAAAGACAGCAAAACTGAGATCTTCGAGATTAGCACTTTAAGTAAAGGCGTCACATTCTTGGAGGTTTTCAAGCTAACAGAAGAGTAAAAGCATAATTTGGGTGATAGTGCCAAGATCATCATTTAGACGACTTATAAGATGACTTTAAGCTCCAAAACGCAACATCTTCAGACACAAAGCCACCCCATCAGGGAGATATAAAAATAGTTAACATGTTATCTTGTGTGCAACAGTGCTCCAAGGTTGAGGCTCCTGGATTGCAGTCTGCTCCTGCTACACAGCTGCCTCCTTAGCGAGATGTAAATACCGGATATATCATCAGTGGATTTACTGCTGTGCATTTCAATGAGGGGGCTCGGAATTCCAGCTGTGCATATCTCGGAAAAATCCATTGACAGACACATAGACTAAAGACATACACTACACCCTCCTAAAAGCAGTGCTGGAAGTAAACGTTTCTTCATGCCTTTTAACTTTCCCTTTAGGTTTATGAATATACTTCAGCTCCCATATGATGAGTTTGAAAAACTCTGGAAAGAGTTCATTTGGTTTTCCTCCAAACTGACTGTTGAGTGTTTCTCCCGATATTTTCCCTGATCCCTTTGATGACCTCTCAGTAATAGGCTATGTGCTATTGAGGCTTTGAGGAACACAGTGTAAACCACTTTCCAGAGAGAAAATATTTCCACTTTCTCCTAGTCGTTAATGCACAGCAGGTGGTCTCAATAATATGGCATGGGTCATCGCTCCATTTGAAGCGGGCTGGACTTCTAAGGCCGTGGCATGTAGCACCATAAAAACAAATCAATAACAGAATGGGTGTAATTACAAGAGCAGCAACAACAATGTTTGTGTGTATGACATAAAAAGAGATGACAAAGACGGATAGATGCTTAACAGAAGCTACGAGCATCAAAAGAAACTCGACACCATTGGTGTTTCTGTGTTTGCAACATCAAAGCAGAAAAGTTTACAGCCAGTATGAGCAACTAGTGATGGCTTCAAAAGTACATAAGTAAATAACCCTTTTCTTTTTGATTTCATTACTGTAATTGCACTTCCCAACCTGAAGTGTCAAGGCCTGTCAAGTGTCAGACCAGCAAAAATGCCTTCTGTGTCGTCTGTCAGTGAGCAAATTGAAGCCTGGGTTTAATGTCACGCCGCTGTGAGCACAAACATAGTAATTGAGAGGTGAACTGAGTGACAGGGATGAGCACCCAGGCAAAAAAAAACACTGAGCGCTCGCCTGATGAAAACCAGGAGCAGTGGTCGCATTTCTCTGGCCCTGGCAATAAAGACCATTGTATGAGAAAAAAGGAAAGGCAGGCAGCGTACCGGGCACACACACACACACTCAGACATTATCCACAATAGTACACACAACCTATGCAATGAAGCCAGAGTAATTCAGCTCCTCACTTCAAAGAGATGGGCTGAAAGCTTTTTGTTAGATTTCAATCCTGCAGTACATAAGGCCAAAAATGCATTTCAATGGAGAAAATCACAAGTGTGACAGAGGTTTGACCCCACAGATGAGTGCGAAGTGAATTTCAAAGTTTGGTGTTCTTCTGACAGTGGCCGAGGGAATATGCCAATGGAGCTCTACTTCACAAAGGCTTAACATCTGAATGGTGAATGCATTCATCTTTACTACAAGTGCTTTATCCTACTTTGGAAGAATTAAATACACACTAGATATTGTATATATGTTAACCTGCTGTAGCATTCTACAGCCTGCAGAAATGAAACGTCATAATACACATTTTTGAATGTATTTTACACATTTTGTACCTTGAAAGTGATAATCTCAAAGATTTTCATTTATTCATGTCTGTCAGTCACTATTTATCGCCAAATGAGGTAACAAAATGGTGATTGAGCCTATGGCCCACTGATGAAAGCCTTTGCATTTGCAGTATTATGAACGGGGTGTCTGTGGCAACTTTCTTGGAAAAAATCACAAGAGGCGCCCAGTTAGTGACGCGTCTTCCATCACCCAGTAGTGGTTGGTCTGCCAGAGAGGGTAGGCGGAGCTAAGTGGCTGCTTTTCCGGTCTCTGCAAGTGTTGCGATTAAACAGTAATCTACTATGGCTGAACAAACAAAGAAAAGATCGATGACTACAGATACAACTTCAAAAATACGTGAAACTCCAAAGAAAAAGAAACAAACTCGACACTCAGATGAAGCAAACAGTCTAAAAAGGAAAGCAACTGTCAGGGAGGAAAATCAAGAGTTACAACCAGAGCCAGCCGTGGACTTCTGGATATCTGGGAAGTGTGCATTCACTGCTATTTTGCTATGAGTTAGCATCAGTTGTTCCATCGTCCAAGGATTCATTACAGAGGGTTTTACCTGCACTTTACATTTTACAGACATCTCCAGTTATATCATTGGACTTTGGGATACAAGGCATTGATGGCTTTCTAACCTATGTTAAAAGTAAAGGGGGGAAAAAATCTAAATTTCCAACATCATTTCTATAAATCTGCTGATGACGTTAAGCTCCGTCTGTGAGCACAGCTCTGAGTGTCTTTGTCAACATTAGTCATTGAAGCTTACTGTACGTGCACACTGGTATTACTGGGTCTTGGATAAGAGCAAACAGATTTGAGGCTAAGGCTGACATTTTAGTCACACAAACTGTAAACCATGATAGCTTGGAGACTTTTATCAGGACAGATTATATAGTGAAACTACAAACAATATAAAGATGTTGTAAAAACTTGGAGAGCTTTGAAAAGCAGTCATTTCATTATCATCTCTTTTATATGCCTGGCAAAGCTTTGTTCACTAAAAAATCTCATCAGCAGTAAAACAATGACGTACAGAGATCTGTGGGTAGTAATATCGAATACTTTCCAGACTTTACTTTTTGCCATGTCAAACTCCTTTCAAAGACATTCACCACAGCAGCTCTGTTTCTCTTACTGTGTGCTTCTTTGCAAAAATAGTCATGCCACAGATGGCCCTGTGAAGGGGGAAATATTGTAAGAGAAAAATACAAAGCTCACCATCATCTTCTCAAAGAGGTCAATGATCTCCTTTTCCGACAGGTTCATGGAGCGGTCGTCGAAGAGGGGCTGAGGAACAGGCAGCTCAATCTGGGTGGAGAGGGGATCTGTCGGGTGTTGGATAAGGGGCTTTTCCTTCTTCATCCCTGTTTTCCTAAAACTGGTAATACGATCACGCTGAAAGAAAACAAGAGGGTTTCAGACGTTAAAATATTGAAGTGCAAACAATCCTATTTAGAGAAGGTTAAGTAATAGGCTCATTGTGTTTTGTTGCTGTTGATTTATGCTGAAAGAAAACCTGTTTTTTTTAAAAGGGAGTATTTTGGTTAAACTGCCTTTAAGGGAATTTCTTGTTCCCGCACATCAAGAACAGTTTCTTTCTTTCTTAAAGAAAGACTCTGTTCATCAAAAAAAAAACAGTAAACAGGATCATCTCATGGTTGGGACAGCTTTGACTTTGTTTCTGCTAACAAACACGGGGGGAAAATGTGGAATCAAATGCAAAGGTGCTGCTTCAGATCAGGCACAATCCTTCACTCTTTTGTCAGGGGATTCAGTCCTGACTTCATTTTGTATAGAAGTCAGCTGTGACTGCAGTAACCTCTGTTGGCTGAATGGCTCAAGTCTGTTGCTCATCCGACCACACCCAACATGTACGACTGACCAGACGTGATCAAACCCAATTGTGGCGAGGCTAAAAATAACATTGTGATGTGGTGTGCTGCACAGGGTGAGGACGGAGCAAGGAGCTACCAACAGATGTGAGCACAACCATGGCTGTAGATAAAACAATGACGTATATACAAGTCGTCACAGGGGGGGAAAAATTAAACCTTAGGATGACAAAAAAATGTCTACATTAACATCCTTGCCTTTATGGGGCAAAATAAAAATGTATTTTGTCCTGAGGGGGGCGTAAGAGGTCAGGCCATATTGTTGCCTAAATGTAAAGGTTTCACTCTTTAGTGAGAAGAATGAAGGTTTTATTACTATTGGGGTGTTGGTAGAGGAACGCTCGCTGTGGTGAGATTGTGGACATTTTTTGTAAACGCTGTGACCAAATTTACGCCATTGACACGCCAATCCATCCAATACTGTTGGTCTTACAAACGGACCACCATCAGCGTCTCTAGAAATCTGTAAGAAGCTAAAACAATATGATAAAGTTTGCAACATACTAGCAGCAAAAACACCTCTAAGTACTGTATAAAACTCACAAGGACGTACTTACCATCGTGCCCATTGGATTACCTGGTTTGTGCTTATGTTTTAACAGGTTTAGCATTTTTAGCTTAAGCTCACTGTGATAACATCCTTGGGGTTTAGTTGAGTTTCCTTGTTATATTCATCAGTTGATGCTATTCTGATGAATGCATTAAAATTGAGAGTGAAAGCAGAAAAAAGTAGGTGGACTGCATGCAATGAGTCTACAGTATGTTAGTCATATTTAGTGAAATGGGATGGAGAGGACATGCTGGGATGAATGAGCATATATAAATGAAATGAAAAGACAAACATGAGATGATGACATACATGATGTCACTAGTGTCAGTTTGCTGAAATATTGCAGGATGGATCAAACATACTTTGTGCTAAGAAAGAAAAAAAAGGATGTTCCCGATAGCTGCAGTTGCATGTTGACATTGCATTGTGAACTCTATAATTACTGCAATACAGCCTGAGCTTCCAGTGTCAGAGTTAGGCTATTTGTTAACTAAGGGTATTAAAAAAGCCCCGGGCAGAAACATCTAATCGTAAGTGCTGCTGATAATTTCACACTAAATGATCTATGAGCTGCTTACAAACGTCGAGATGCTTTGGGCTAAATTTTGTTCATAATGAAACATTTAGATGTTTGTGGTGCTAAATAATGGCACCATGAAATATCATCTATTATAATAAAACATAATGGAGGGCTACTTCAACAAGTAAGAAGGCCAGGTTTAAGGGCACGGCCTCTACGCAGACACAAAACACTGTTACACGTCTGTATATTAACCCTACATGTGACCTATCTTCATGTTCTGTGTGATTAAACATAATTAATTAGCTTCTGGCACGTTTGATCCATTCACATATTTCAGTTCAGAGTCTCATGCAGCTTTGACAAAAACATGAGGTGATGTAAAACAAAACATGTCACACTGAAATTAAACCAAGCACCTTACCATATCATCAGCCAATGTTTTTATGTGTATGTTCTGTTGGAGGGAGGGCACAGTGTGAAAAACAAGATACAGCAAAATAAAGAATGACAACACCGCAAAGTAGAGACAGTATGTTTCCCATCTGAAGCGCGTTCACATGTAGAGTGGTTTCTGGATACTGCTCATTTTCCTCTTGGAATTAACAAACATACTTATACACTTAAGAGAAGACATAAGGATGTGGCACTGAATGTCAGAGCCTCAGCTAGCCCTTGCTTGTTTATTGTTTTTCAAGCCTGCTTTCGTTGAAAGGTCACTCGTGTTCTTATGCCTTTACAGATAGGTTACCATGGAGATCGTGCCTGTGTGGGTCCTGCGAAATTTGACAGCTACATTAGCTTAGAAAAAAGCAATACGTAGGAGTGAATTTGATGATGTTACTGTTGTTACGAGAATTAGCTTGCTAGCATAATTTGCTACTATTTCCTAAATGTATTTTCAGTGGGTGTTCAGCTTTAAGTCTGAAGCTCTATGAGTTTGAATCAAGCAAAGAGGCTTAACTTCCTGTCAAGTTTACAGCTAGCTATATAAGCTACAGTTATTATGATTAAGAAAAATCTCACTTGGCACTAATAGCTTTTAAAAATGAGAAGCTTATTATAAACAAGGCTAATACAGGCTCTATGCGTGAATGTACTTTTAACTTAAAGTCCTTAAAGGAGCAATTCGCCCTTTAGGCTACTGTCAGTCAAAGCTGGTGTTCTCTGTAATCAATAGAAGCAATGATATTTGAAATTGGCGCCACAGCTGTGGAGTAAGTTGTACGAAAGGCTTGTGGTTTTGCCCATTCTACATTCCTACAACACCCAGCATGCATTGCGCCTCTCCCTCTGAAAGGAACGAGAATATACCCGTGGCATCGTCTTAAAAATTTGGATTGGAAAAAGATTGAGGAAGTGTAGTTTAGAAGCTCCCTGACCTCTGCCTCCTTAACTCAACACCAGATAATCACTGATTTAGGTAATAGTACGCTAGCTAGCTAATTCTTGTCTCATTTGTCCTCTGAATAAATTCATCTAATTCAGTGCCCTGTTTTGCTATTTTCCAAGCTGTAGGTGTCATATTTCAGTGGACCCATTCAGAACGCAGCTTTAAAAACCTGGTTTGGCTTGGTTTTTAATCTTAAGTAGTTTAGAATACTGATGCAGCCCTGGCCCATTCTTCTAATACTTTTCCCCATGAGGTTATGAGCATATCCTAGATACTCTACATGTGTAGGATGTGATGTGAAAATATAATCTGAAATAAAAGAGATTTAATGTATGTTAACATAAGTGTGTGTTCAAGGGCGTACATCCCAAGCACACACACTTTAAGACACAAACAAATACAGAAAATGAGATATATCATGGAGCACCTTTGATCCCACAGCCACCGACATAATGGGCACACTTGCACCCACTGATGCATGCAAGTTAGTGTTGGTCTGCTTTAGTTTTGTGTAGCCTAAAGATAATGCACTTTAACAAGGCAATATGTAGCAGTCTTTAACAGCAAAAGGGTTAAATTATCTGTGTTCTGAAGAGCATTCTTGCGTGACAGTCACTCTTGTTCACTTAATGTCATTACAAACTCCAGTTGAATAATTTCCCAACTTTTCTATTTTGTAGTAGTTTCCTAATCAAATTCCGTTTTCTCAGCGAAATGTTACAAACGGCTCGTATAACAAAATTAAAACCCCAGCTTCTCTTCACAACAGTTGTTTATCTTCATCTGAGACACAATGAGACAGACTTCTGCCAAAGGCTTGTGGCTCAGCGAGGGACAGTCATTTCAAACACACCTCAAATGGGAAGCAGTAGCAACGCTGCCATATGCTGTGGCGCTAGGCTGTGAAGTACTAATGAGTAGGGAGATGTGGGGTGGTGATGGCCATAAAGCCTGCCTCCAGCCGCAGATATCTCCACTAGTCTAATCAGGAAGCTCCTGATGCTGCGGCGAGCGAACAGACCGGCTCTAACCTGCACCTCCCTCTGTGTGTCTTCATCAGCTGTCGCTGTGGGCATCGCTGAGCAGACACTCAAACTGAAATATCTATCACTAGTTTAGTCTGCAACGACTGATCAACAGTTTGGAGATAAAGATATGAACAAAGGAAAATGGAGCTTTTGTCTACATGTGCAGGCTTCATGTGTTGTTCAAGCTGTTATTCGACGACATCAAACATGTCACATTCATCCACAGTGTTCAGCCTGAAGAGTGCAGGTATTTGTTTCACCGTCATTATATTCTGTTACACAGCAACACAAGAGATCCCAACATCTGTAAAGCAAAGAATTGAACCTGAGCAACAACTTTTCCCATTTCTCACTTATGTATCATTAAGCCCAGCATTCTCTAGCAGCCTAAAACTGCGTGAAACAATAGCTAATTTTCAAATGGAGTACTTAAACATTTTCTAATCAATTTAACAACAATCAAACCACTGTTTGGTTAATTGCCTTGACTTGAGGGCCTTTCCTTGCCCATTATCTTGGCAACATCGCAACAACGCAATTTAACATCTAACAATTAAGCTCGCATGTCCTCTGGGCTTCTCCCGCTTATTAAAGTAAACTTTTTCATCATAATAAATGTTTATTACCGAGCGCATATTCCTCTAAATAACCTAATCAAATTAGCTCTGGGTCCCTCCTTAATCAAATATGATTATGACTCCGTGCAGATCCTTAAAAATGAAAACGCAGAGCAATATTCCACAACTTGAGTCAATTTGGGGACACACAAAAAAAAAGAAAATACCAGTGTGCATGTTTTACACAATAACTTTCTAAATTAATAATATAAAATACAATTAATGTTAATAATACATTAGCCCATGTAGGGACATATCATTTCATTGCTTAGTTTCATTCCAAGATGACCAACTTTGTTTCCAATTGGCTACCGCGTTTTAATAGCAACTCCTGTTATTCCCAACCAATTTAGCCAGACCATCTGTATGATGTCATTTTAACTCACTCACTGGAACTATCGCTATAAAAATCAGTAGCCACGATGCCTCTGTAAAACGAGTTTAGAAGGAAATTAGCTTTTACTTTAATTAGTTCTAATAATAACGGAGGATTACTGGGAGCCAGCCACGGTTGGCAGTGAGGACTATAATGCTATGTACTGATGACGGTTCTTGGCAACTTCATGAAACTACCTTGTGTGCCTGTTAAATCAACAACTCGGTGCAGCTCGGGGCTAGTAAGCGTTAGCAGCACTCACAAGTGATTTTAATGGGGATAAAAAAAACTTTCCTATGCTGATAGAAGAGCTGTGGGAAATTAAGGAAAATTTTGCAAATTTTATAATTAGCTACGAATACTTTTTAGTGTAATTTAGTAGTATGAGGGTCAAGTTGGGGTTTTAAGATGGGAAATCAAAATTAAATGTATTTCATAAACCCCAAAGTAGTCGCTTTTTCAATTGACAGTTAACTAAACTACCTAACACCAATTCCAAACACTGTCATTCTCCTCTGTGTTGTTCTTAGTGTAATAAAGCTCATCTCATTCCTGCAAACATAAACTATACAGGGCAAGACGACTGAAGCTGCAACGTAGAGATCTTGCGCTGCTTAGAACCATCAGGAAATGTACAATTATTAACTTATTGGAAGAGTGACTCACAAAATAGAGCAGTAGACACTGAAGCAGTATAAAACTTGCTTACTGCACTCAAACTTTACACCGTGCAATAAAAGGATAAAGAGATAAAGCAAAACGAAAGAGAGAGTATCGTATTAACTTTTCTTAATAGCCAATAAGCATGTGACTTTTCAGAGCAACAATGTTGATCCCTAAAATATATAGGCTGTGAATAATTGACATACTCTGTTTTTTAATAGGTGATACTGGTCTTAATTTATGTCCAAAGAGAAATTAAAAGTGTTGATGCACAATGTGCAATGAAACCACAACATGAAATTGATTACGCAGGAACTTTGTAGCCTGAGTCAGGACTTATGACCTAAAAAAAACATTGAGAAACCCCTACATCAGCATTGTACAGTGGTCTGGATAATTCATATTGTGATTCTAACAATAGCACATTGCAGCGTGGACTCATGTCCATTAATAATGCATCGCTTATTTTAGTGGCTCATATTGAAATGTGCAATTAAACTTAATTTGTAAAAAAAGAGTAAAAGGCGAGAGGGAGATTTCGAAAAACAACACGGGAGACTTCTGTTTTTGTCTAAACAGTTGTATGGAAACTTGGTTTACCAATTCGTCACAGCTTGTAAACATAAAAGCCCCCTGAAGCGCAGTAACCGTATAAAGCATAAAAGAGGCAGAGACACATGCACTGATCGCTACACAACTCCAACTCCTAAAGCCTTTTGTGAGCCAGACCTGTAGCAGTCAGCAGAAACAGGAGTAAAATGTAAAAACAGCTTTCTATAATGTGCAGGGAGGATTGTGATTCACAAAACTCATAGCACGGATTGAATACATCTAAGACACTCTGCTGCATACCTATGACAGTATGTAGGAATGATTGTGGCATCTATAACTAAATCAGAGACCAGTGGAGTGTACTGCTTTCGGTCTCTTTTCTGTTGCGTCACCATCTGACGTCACAAACGCACCTGAAACAGGGTTAGTAAACAGTGAAGATGTTACGGTGCTTAGGTCTTTATTGTATCCATTACTCATTCAGGCTATTTATCAAACTTAGCGCGACAAATTTGGAACAAGCGCAGCTGGGACGGAGACGGGCAGAATTTGTAGCTGAGATGACAAGGAGTCGCAGGAGTTACCGATGGAGCCGACTCAAAAGAGTCAATAACTACCCGGGTCTACTGCAGAGTTTGACCTGGGTCTGAATGCCAATTGTGGCCTTTCCCATTAAGCAAAAAAGCTGTGTGTTAGCGGGTGTTAGTGGTTTTTTTGACCAGTGGGAAAAGCAGCTATAGAGACAGACAACCTTTCACGCTCACACTCACACCTGCATGCAATTTTAGAGTCATCAATGAACCTAACGAGCATGTCTTTGGACTGTGGGAGGAGGCCGGAGTACCCGGAGGGAACCCACTCATGCACAGGGAGAACATGCAAACTCCACACAGAAAGGCCCACTACATCCGAACCAGGAACCTTCTAGCTGTGAGGCGACAGCACTAACCACTGCACCACCGTGCAGCCCAGAAACTAATCTAAAAAGGAAAAAGAACTGTGTGTACTTCTGATACTAAGCATAAGGGTCCTTTAAAGATACTGTATGTATTATGCTGTTAAGTAAATGAAAAAGCTTTTAAACAGTAAGTTTCACTCAGACAAGTAGCTGAGGGTCCTTTAGGTCATGGCATTGTAGCACAACATTGTTGAGGAATGTTTGCTAGTCACAGCCATAAACATCAAAAACACATAAATGTCCTTGAAATTCAATTGGATGTTACAGCACGTTTAGTATCACGCTCAATTTTGAGAGATTGGTATCAGACAGTGTCAAAATTCAGATCTAGTAACTGAGAAAGACATACACTAATCAATTTGTCTCAATAAATCTCATTACAATGGCTGTCTTTGTAACCTCAGGGAAGTAGTGCACAGCACGGCCTTCACTGCTTCGAGGGATTTATGAAGACATGAAAGCAACATTTATCCTTCTTGATAAAATCTATTAAATCAGTCTTAATGTTTGTACTGTAATACGCCCTTATCAAGCAGGGGGAGAGGCCAACAGACAAACTAAAACCCAATTTACTCATTTCATTTCACAATTGTCTACCTGGAGAGCATTTATCCTGTTAGAATATATTTACTATAAAAACTGACTCCAGCTGCCAGATTGAAGTGCAGATTCCCTCTCTCGGTGTTTTCTCTCACACTATGCAAATAATTCTTCCTGAACGTTAAATGACAGTAAACATCTGGTTTCATTTGCACAACAGCCCTGAGTCTCATCTTTATTCAAACTTTGGTTGATGTTTTTATCTCCCCGGCTCCAGGGCCTTTTTCAGGAGGGTTGTCTGAATAACTTTGCAAAGTTAAGTCCACAACAGGTCTATTTACATCAGGGGTTTTTTTTTATTTTGCAGGGCTCTGAAATGTTACTCAGCATATCGAGATGATTGACTCAACTTGCTGTAAAGAAAAGGGCCCCTTCAGTGGAAACAAAACTACATGCTAGGGATGTAATTAGTTGATAAATGAGTCCCTATTCACCATTTAAAATAATATTAATTCAAGTGATAATCTCGAGGACTTTCATTTAAATAAATGTCTGTTAAGTCTCTATCTATCACCAATGAGGTAACACATTGAGCCTATGGCCCACTGATGAAAGCCTTTGCATTTGCAGTATTACAGACTGGCTCTCTGTGGCGACTTTTGCGGGACAAAATTACAAAATCCAAAGACAAAGAAACAAATTGGACGCTCAGATGAAGGCAAACAGTCTAAAAAGGAAAGCGACCGTCAGCGAGGAAAATCAAGAGTTACAATCGGAGCCAACCGTGGACGTCACACAAGCAACACTGTCTGGATATCTGGGAAGTGTGCTCCCGCAATTACTATTTATCCCCATAGGTGCCGCCAAAGATAACAAAACTGAGATCTTTAAGATTAGTATTTTAAATGATTATCAATTAACAAAACACTTTTTTTTTCCCCATTGAAAAAAATATGTATTTACATAAATGTTGAATATAGCCTAAAGTAACAAAAAGGTTCCATTTCCTTAAATCAGACATGAATAAGAGAGAAAATAAGTGTTGTCCAAATTAGAATTGGTCATGTCATATTTAGTTCTTTAGTTTCTTATGTAACTGTAATTTTAAAATCATAAAACACAGATAAAACCAAAACATCCACATCCCAGTACACCTTTCTGTGAGTTACACAAACACAAATGGCAGCAAAGCTGAGGTACAAAAGTATAGAGTAAAGGCTTCAGAGTGCTAAACAGCACACACACAGCACACAGGGGCACACAGTGATGTGACTGTAGGCAGCGCCACGAGCACAGCTAACGCACGAACAACAGCCGACAGCCTAAATCTATTGTACACACACACACACACACACACACACCATAATAGCACACTTGTCCTTGCGGCAAACTGGATTAGGAGTTATCTAAATCAAGCACAGAATGTCAAGTTATTCTCCTGAACAAATAAATTAAGTCTTGACACATGCAGTGTTGACTCTTCAGTTGGTTTTCAATCCAATATTTCCCCCAAAAATACATCAGGACATGTAATTACTTTGAAAGAAAAACATATTAGTAATGCAGCAGATTTCTGTAGAGCTTAAGTCTTTAAAAGGGCATGAGTCTGTGTAGCCTTATTATTTCAGGAGAGGGCTGGTACTGTTTACTGTTTCCTAAAACAGCAACTATTGAAACGGGGAAGCACACAAAGGCCAGTGGAGCTGAGATTTGAATGGCTTGACCATGTGACTGCAGACTAGCACAGCATTGCCCTCAGGTTATCTCTGTCTGTGTTGAAAGCAAATCTCTAGTCGTCTAAGCTCGAGGGTTGGCATGATATGCAGCCATTACAAAAGCAGGGGGTTAGAAAGAGAGGGATCAGACATTTCAGTGTGTGGAGACCTCCTTAAATTGTTCATGACATCACAGAGAATTGTCTGCTGCAAGATATTGTTTTATTGTAAAGAATTAGATCTGCAGCCAGAATGATGTCACAATAAATATGCGGCCTTGTTTTAGCTGCTTTCTTGTGCATCGTCCGCATCTTTTTCTTTAACTGGTCACATGTGCACAAGCATGTGAACTCACAGTCGAGTGAGCTGCTCATTCATTGCCGTAGCGATTAACCACTGCTAAATTGTGAGTCCAGTGAGTAGTCCTATTGCAATGACCTCTTTTCACAGTGTCCCACATTACATGTAAAGTTTTATTCAATAAATCCATTTTTATAATTGAATGATTGATTCAAATATACAATTAGCTTGCTTTTATCTCTCTATACACTGCTGGGGCCCTTGGATCCAATCAAATTCTTCTGTTACACCGGATATTGGGCAATATATCACAGCAAATGTCATATTCTGTCTCTTATTTGCAATTGTCACTGTTTACTCACACTTGTAAGTGTGAATACAGCTGCCTAACAACCCATCAAAATCTGATTTCTAATTTATGCTGTCACAATCATTTAAAAACAAACATTTTGCAATTCCAAACACCTCCTGTCAGCAAATTTAGCAAGAGTGAAACATTCCTCATCGCGAAACACCAGTGCTTGGAAACCCCTTCATTAAGGCCTTCATCAGAATCTGCAGCCTACATATCATGAATCATCCAACTAATGTCTGCCACTATGACCAATTTCAAAGGTGATTCATGCATTGCAACATAGAGAAAACTTCAGAGCATTCAAGATATGTCTTACTCTGGCTTTTTTTAACAGGCAAAGCCAAACAAGTATCCCTTTCTTAAGTCTTTGATCTAATCCACGGATGTACATGAATAGGGCTTATCTCAGAGGGTGACATTAGAGCAGTGAGTCTGTCAGTTTCTTCCACAGTGTGACTAAAGCATTCTTTACCACTTCCTCTCCTCTACTTCCTGAATACCATTAAACACTCCATGTGTTTGTCTGTTTCCTGCCGTTTCCCACACGTCTGCCTAACACAATCGCAGCTAGTCACTCATGATATAGAAGTGGGATACATATTATGCAGCACAGGGAAAAAATAAGTAAGATTACATGGCAAAAAGTTGTTGATATTGACCAAATAAGAGACAGGCAATTCATACAAGAGCAGGCAACCTGTACTAACCACGTGCGAACATGACCTAAAATGATCCCAGAGGCTCCCCTAAGGCTTCTGAATCAAAGCGACTTTCAAATGCCACAGCTTCCACCAACAGTGACACAGTGAGCCATTAAATATGATTCACAATGTGATACTGTCAAAAATGTCAAAAGCACAAATGTTAACAACACTAGCAGTAGACTTGATTCAGATAAAAAATGAACTTTTGTAGCAGTGATGTGGGGAACTAGGGCTTGTTCCTAAAATCCACAGTGAATCACAGTCACAGGAGTGTTACACTGGCTTAGGCAACAACATGTTGTGTGGGGCCTTGTTATATTTATTTAGAAAATCCATAATTTAATTAAACTTACTTAAAGAGAACGATGAATAATTGTTAATCACTCAAGCACACTTTTAAATATGTCTATACAATTCATCTGTAGCCTATAGAATGAAATTAAGTCCTTCCAATCAGCTCATGTCCGGGGTGTCATATTAAACTTCCCACAGCTAAGGTAGTGCTCAACTGTCCATTCATTACTGAAGCCTTAATTACTTTAATGACCAACTAAATGACGAGCATGATTACAATCGCCGAGTCCCAATTCAATACTAAGCATTAATTACAAATTGCAAACACTCAAATAAAACCTGACAGAAAATAGAGGAAGTTGCCAACCTGCCGATGTTGCAACCATGCCAGCTTTTCCTTCTGCCTAATTCTTGTTTTGATGTAACAGGCTTTAGAAAAAAGTTGTTTATGAAATATTTTCTCAAAGCCCTTTTCAGAAAGCACTCAATTGACCCGTAATACTAAAGCATTAAAGGCTGTATTAGCCTAATGTAAAAACAAAAAAAGAGGTTAAGCTCACTAGTCTGGAAATTACCATGATGAAGTAACAATCGAAATGCTCAAGTACCAACAGCATAGAAGTTAATCTAATAAACACAGAGCAGTATTTTATGAGCAGAATCCATGACTCGACATGATAAGGTTAGCTAGCTACAAGGTTTCCCTGCGTATTCATAATTGCTGTTGGCTCAACAATAGTTTGTGTAGACTGTGCTTATAGAAGTACCTTGCTAAATATTACAATGTAAACAACTAACAACCACCAAAATTGGCCTTATTACAATTTGAAATGCTGCAGTGACTTAAGTGCTTGTTAAGAGACGGCTAACGTTCACGATAATCAGTTGCACCTGGCTTGCTCTTGTTGCTATTAGTAACAAGCAGCACAGGAAGGAAAGCCATCTAAGTTATTTAAGACTTGTCCTCCTGCAGCTCCGTTACAACAGTAGAAAGTCAATATAGCCATGTCGTAGCTACATATTACATATCAGCTGGCAGCTTTCTAAGTGTGTCAACATCTACTGTGTATTTACAGACCACAAATGCTTGCCTACATTGTGTGTTCAACACTATGTAAATACTATCTAAATAGAGTCAAAGGTATCATTGGTGTTCAATGCATTTATCCCCCTTCCGATAGCAGTACCAACTGAATTGAAAATATTGATCCCACTCCAATTTCCATTTTTAATTTTTTTCTTCTAAAATGTGCTACATTTAAAATCACTGACCAGCTTGTTTGGAAAGTTTGTCTACTGCCATTACCCAGAATGCATTCAATGCCTTACGACTCTTAAATGTGCTGCCATGATGATAGAATAAATCCTAGTGATGGACCACACCTAGTCCATAATAGACATAATTTGTCAGAGGTTTTCTTTTTCATAAATCCAAATCATAGGCACACATACAAATGCTCCAATATGAACAGCATGGTTAAAAACAATTTATCATAACAAAGTGTTAGTGGTCTAAACACACTTCCCTGAGGTATCCCACAGTTTATAAGACTATATTTAATCAACATTTATGATTTTAGAACTTGTCAATTTAATTAAGAGCCAATATGTGTGGCATAAGTTCATTTTTGATATCACACGGTCATCAGTTCTGACAACTTTTACATCTCACATCCCAATCAAGTTGATAATTTTCATAACCATGTTAAATCGGGCCTAAACCACTGAGTTGCTGACCAACTTTTCCACTCAAATTGCAGTTAATGTGTAGAATACTGTTGAAAAATCTTTGAACTACAGAGAATAAACACTGTTATGAATAGACTCAGTTGTGTTGTAAACCGTTCTCCCTCTTACTCAAGCACTGACAAGGACCGTTGAGATAATGATCGCCCATATGCCCTTTGTGTGAGATAATACAAATGAAAAACAGACAAGCCCAGCCTGTAGTAAGCAAACATGAATCAGTCCTTTGACTGACTTTTCTCTTTGCAGGATGAAATTACCGGCCAAACACACTTTAGATGACGACGATTACTTCTGCTTGGAAGTTATGAATAACAAGTTTGATCATCAATATTAATGACTATGAATAGACTTCTGCAAACTTGCTGAAGTGCAGCTAATGCTTTAGTAAATATAACGTGTACTTCAGTTTGAAAACCTCTTCCAAGGCATAAATTGGTGAAAATATCAGATGTATTACAAATCAATGTTCAATGGATCATTCATTCATTTATCAAACTGCTATATTTTCTACAAATTAATCACTCCTTTTGACATCCTATTGGTCTTTGGTTCTTAAAGTTTGGGATTAATGTCAGGTAGGAAAAGTAAACCTTTAGATATGTGTGTTAAAAATTCAGACCAACTTTTGCTTATTCATTCACTATGAATAAATAGATTCTGTCAAGAAGCAGTTAGTCCCCAAAACATGGGACAAGGTTTCTTGTGTCACACAATGAACGAATGTACATCCGAAACACTTTACATATCAATATATCATTTTTGATTGCTTCAGTAGAGGTTCATAATGTCTGTTTTCTACATTCTGATTGTACTGTTGCTCCAAAATAAGCTTATTCAGTCTGCACTGGGATGACTTTTCCCTCATGCTGTTCTGTGTGAGGTCATATTTTACTCTGGTATGTAAAGGGGTAATTTTTCTCCCTTACTGTCAAACCTGCTCCCCTGAATTCCTCTCACTTCTTACCTCCAGCCTGTCTAATGGAATGTCATGTATTTACACCTTTAAGAAACAGACACATTATTGCAAAAAAAAAAAAACAGAACATTTTTGAAAGATTTCTATCTCTGAACACTGTGTATCATTCTCATGTCCTTGGCGGGGTTGAGTATCTAGTTTCTGGCACATAAGCCTGAATGGTGTTGCTGTGACGTAATCCTGCCCAGTGACTTGTAAAACAAACATACAGCTTTCAGTGTTTCTCCTCTACTGATTTGACTTTGCAGAGACCAAACTGTGGCTGTGTCTGCCACTTTGCTTATTAGCCATGCAAATGGTACTTTTCAGCAGCCCAGCGTGGGTAAAGACAGTGACAGGCCCTACTTTAATCCTGCTCATGATACATATTAACCCATCCTTATGTTTGGCACGTCCACACAACCTACACAGCACTTCAGGAATGTAGTCCTATAGCACCATATATGGTGAAATACTGTAAAAAGTACTGTACGCGTAAAGTGTCCAAACATGAAAAAGAACAACATTTTTGTTAATCTGAGATTACATAATCACTTGATTGATCTCTGCAAGGAATTATGGCAAAATAATTGCACTTTTTCTTCTATTTTCCATTTTAAAGAGGTTTTTGCATTGCATTTTAAGTGAATAAAATAAGCATACACGTTTATGGAAGTACTTTTTCACATCTCTAAAACACATTTTGAGCTACATTGTAGAAGCTAAAAAGTAGGAATAAAGAAAAGAGGACATATCATGGCTCCACCCCAGGATGAAAAATTACTTCCTCCCCCGAACTCTGTGTTGATCTCTTGTTGAGATTTTTTGCAACAGCCCCAGTTTAGACTTCCTTTCCTTCTGACTGCTCTGCTTGGAGGATTGAGCAACAGGGAACGTTCCTGGCCCCGAGACCACTTTAGGGAACAAAAAGCTGTGTTCTTATAGAGACTTCTCACAAGTGATTTGCCGAGTGCTTACATCACCCAAACACCCTTGTGAACAATATTAAACTTGGGAGGCAGGATATACAAGAGTTGCAGGCTGTTGGTAGGATTTCCCAAGACAACACCCTTTGGTAGTTCTCTGAGTGCATTTCAACCCACTCTTTGGGATTTCCTGTCTGGCAGTTATTATGGTCCCACTTTCCCTTACCTTAACTTTGCTGAAAGTAAACCAGTGATTACTTGTTTTAAGACTGTTTTCCCTGAACTGAAACACAACACCAGTGGTAAAGTTTTCCTCCTTGTGTGTCAGTCTTAAGGACAGCTGCATACCAGAGCAACAAGAACCCCACCTAAGTAAACAACCAAGGTGTTAATGAAGTCATCAGCAGGCAGCCTTTATGTCTGCAATCACTCCAATTTGGCCTATTAGTCACTTTCTACAAAAACAGGAACACTAGTCTTCTAAAATGAGTATTTTTCCTTGCCTTGTTTGTTATTAGTGGCTCTGAATGTTTGACCAATCCCACCAATAAGCAAACAATCACAGTTCACTGAAAGACACAATATGAGGCCACACTTCCAGTAGTCGAGAGACGTCATCGAGAAAGTTCAACCGCAGCCAGCCAAGCTTTCCACGCTGACAATTGTGGAAGCAGAAATGATGATCAACAGCTGCCAAAGTTTTTTGTCTTTGGTCACGGAAAATTACTCTCAGCCACTTTCTACAGCTGCTGACCACGTGTACACAGTGACACACTTGTAACACTCTCTAATATTGCTAAGATTTACAGTTTCATCTCAAGACCGCAAATGCAAGACTGTGGCTACAGTTTACCAAATAAGGTTGTAAATTGTAGTCGTGGAGACAATGTTTACACAATTACAGCATAGTTTATCTTTGCTCACATTAGTTAAAGCACACCATAGGTTGTCAAAAGTGATTGATCTAGACCTCATACAGAATGCATGACAACACCTTCCCCCCCCAAACCACCAACAGTACCACCACTTCCCCCCCAATCTTCTGATCTCATTTCCAGGCATTGAACGGCACGCAGGAACAGCTCCATTACACCAGAGCTCTAATGATGCAGACTCAGGGTTGCTCACTCTCTAACTAAGGTCTTGCCAATAGAGAAGCTAAAAAAGGCATAAATGTTGATGTAGTTTTCAGTTGTTATCAAATAGACACAGTCATCTTGTGACTCTCATTTATTGTGCTGATAATACTTTTTTATCAATCACACACACTCATACAGGTCAGTAAACCCTCACACGCCACATAAACATCACACTCTGCAATGACTCATCCTGTAACTGAACTTCTTCTCTGCGTTTGTATTAAAAACAATCACACTGAAGCCAAACTGTCACAACAAGAATGCTCTTAAAAGAACTTCAGGAGGTGTATTGACGGGGAAAGTCACATGATGCATTGAGTGCTTTCAAAGGTAAAGCACTCAGTGAAACGCTATCTCTTTTGCTCAACAGCTATTAGCCACTCTGTATTGGGATACATTAAATGGTAATAACAACACATCAATAACTATTTGAGCATCATCCTGCACTAAACAGAGATGTGCTGTATTGACAACATGATGTTTACTAACTGCACTGGAGTTATGTGTCTACTTTATCATGAGAATTATACTGACTTGTACTAACTATTAAACTATTAGAATAAACTATTACAATTGCTTGAAATAGCAGTTAAGAGTGAAAATGTGCAGCAGTGCACATTTCTCTTAGTAAGGTTCAGAGTGAAATTAACCACTGGATGTGGGACTACAGGACGTGACATTTCAATACAGTGCAAACCACTTCCATGCAACTGTCTGAAAACCTACCAGCTTTTTGTTTTTACCCTCATCCTCGCTGGACTTCTTTTTAGAGGGTTTACTCGGGTCATCACCACCGCTGGCTTGATCCATTTCAGCTTTCAGTTATTTTCCCTCCAGAAAGACTTAACAAGACCTCTTCAAAAGTTGGCAAACTCCACAAGCAGGCTTCCAAAGAATACTTCTACAGCAAACCATCCAGGTTAGGTCTTCTCAAAATCCATTCCGTGTACAGGTAAAGAATAAAAATCAAGTGGAAAGTTTCCCAATAGTTCCCAAAAAAGTATCCAACAGTCGAGGAGGCTGCTTGAAGAATAAGTGTGGTAGTGGGGTATGGTATCCGTCCTGATGCCTCCTCAGCTCAGCAGTAAGTCAGTTCACACCGCTGGCAAAGGCTTTCTGAAATTACCAGAACAATATATAAACAACAACTACATAGTAGTTATTACTGTATCATTGGTGTTAAGTTGCATAAATGTTTGTTTTAGCACGTGCGTCTCTTGACAGCCTTGTTAGTATACCGAGTGCAGACAATGAACCCAGCATATTGTTTAAAATAAAAGATGTAAACAAACATGTCAGAGGAAGCTTAAGATACTTTGTTTAAAATGTAAACTAAAGCGTTTACACTTACAGACAAAGCCCTGTGTTGTGCAATAAGCTACATTGTTAAAGAAAGCAAACTTACAACCGTGGAACTTAGCAATAACATAGTAGTGACTGACAAATAATGCTTCATGGCAGTCAGGATGCTCTGACAGTTTTCAACGTGCACTAAAAAGGCCGTAATGTACATATAATCCGGTCATTAAACTGATTTAATAAACAATTGTTGTAACGTTAATAGTGAGAAATCACCGTTGTTCTCTCTGCTTGGAATACTTTGCAGTGCTAAACACTTAGCCGGGCTAGCATAAAAAGACGACCGTAACCTACCGACATTATTTATTTCAACAGACACAGTCATACACAACCACACACTTCATTATGCTATAAATTACAGACCGAACAATAAATAAAATGTCAAAGAAAACTCACAAAATCCCATCCAGAGCTTACCTTAACAACCAAACGTGAATGCCAGGCCCACGGTAATACCGCCCACCTGCGCTCTGATTGGCCCGTGAGAAACGTATGGCGTGGGAATTCCTGTCACTATTGGTCAGATATGCTGACAGTCATAAGGTCGGCGTGGCGTCGAAGGGGAGGAGTCCGTTGTGAAGGAGAGGTCAGTCTGATCTCACAGCAAGCGGATAGGACTCAGTTGTAAGAATAGAGTCATGAGTGAATTATGAAAGGTTGACCGCGCATTGGAAGCAGGGCGGGAATTCGGCTAATTACAGCACACCCTGGGTGTGTTTATGTGTCTATGTGTGTTATTACACTAAACAAATATCCCTACTGTGTCTGTGTGAAATAATTGTAGCTGATGTTATTGTTAGGCTGGTTACCTAGTTACATAATAGAGTACAGCATGATGACATGCTGTGTGTGTTAGGACGACCATATTTATTCTTTATTAGCGACATGGGAGTTTAAGTAGAATATAGTTTTGAATAACTATCTTGTACTGACAAAATAATATTCTACTTATCAACATTAGTTTCAACTGTAATTCTTCAGCTTTAATTGTACCTTAGTAGGAAATCTTTTTCAATAATTCAAGTAAACACTTTTTTTGAGACTGGAGGATTGATTGCCTCCAACAAGTTACTGGCTCCAGTACAAAGCTGTTATATGGATAAAACAATTGAGATTTAACATGTTTATTGTTGGAGTTCAGATATGCTGCTTTTTTTTAATTTTTGACAGAGCCAGGCTAGCGGTTTCCCTCTGTTATAGTCTTTGTGCTAAGCTAAGCTAAGCTAACCAGCTCCTCCATATATTTTAATATGAGCCATATAGGCTCTATGCAAGAAACTCTTGATTAATTGCGTAAAATCTTAATCTATTACATAGAGTCATTACATTTCTTCGGCTGTTGTATATAAACCCTTAGAGAAATTGAATAGGCTAGGAAACCAACAGATTTTAAAGCCACAATATGCAGGTACAGTCTCTTCAAGCTGGTGATTAGAGAGTCTGACTCATTTTTTGAGACCAATGGTTTTCAAGGATGGTGTTTATAGAGCTCCTTTTTACAGACGCCAGACATTATCTGATGAATATTGTACAAGTTCTTCGAGTGCACACAGGTGAGGGTTAAATCTCAAACTGAGCACAGTACCAATGCATGGGTTATGAACTTGGATTGTGGTACTCAAAAACACAGAAGACAGCCTGGGTTTAACATTTTATTAATTATGTTCAAATGTTTCAGCAAAAAAGCCTTCAAGAGCTACCAGTCTTTGAATTGACATCTCAGCAGCATGAGTTTGTTTGTGATTTAGCATCACTGGCTTTAACTCTTTTTCTGATGGTTCACAAAAGCTTTGCTGACAACACTGAAAGAGTTGTTTGCCAACCAGGTGATAAACAATCAAAAAATATAAAACTGCCCTTTTGTTAGGAAGCCAGTGAACAGAGTGATTTGTTGACTGCTTTGAGAGATCGTGTCCAGTTGTCTTATTGCCCCACAGACAGCAGGAAAGTAATGATTTCACCGTCCTGTTGTGTTCAGATCAACACTGACCAATGTTCAACTCAATACTGTAAAAAATGTATTTTCTTTCAGTGGATGTCTAAGAGATCTCATGACGTCCTTCACACGAGATACCCAAACATATGATGATGACTACATAAAAAATCTGCCTTCCTAGACAATAATTAATATTAAAACCATATCAAGATCCAACATCCAGTGACAGTCACACGCTTGCAACATTTCCTTCTCTCACACAAATTCCCCTTCCTCTAATCAGAATGAAACAAACACTAGAACAAAATATTGCATATTATGGCAACAAACACAATATTGATCCAACCACAACATGACCAAACACACTGCTGGTGGTTTTTGGCTCTATAAATAAGACTTCTCCCTCTTGCTCACATGTCATTCAGTGGCATGTGACCATGTGCAAGCAGCTTAGTAAAAATGAGACATTTGATCTCTTTTTGGATCCTTTCCCTGATGTGCATAAGAATATTGAGGTTAAAGACACGGTGTTAGAGGAAGTCTTTGAGATAGGGGAAAGTACTGGAAAAGATGAGAGCAAAAAGTACATTATCCCTCTCTAATAAGAGTCATTAGTATTCATTATCTGGGGAACATTAATGTCTGTATGTTGTGCATGTACATATGTTTCACGGCATAAATCAAATATAATTATTATTATTATAATTGTACAAGAATCGTGAATATTTGTGCCAAAATTCATGACATTCATGACATCTATCCCAAAGGTTTTGGGATATTTAACCAAAAGTGAATGTGACTTCATGGTGGTGGTGATGGGGAGGTCAGTTTCCCTGCAAAATCAGACTCATTAAATTTCTGGAAAACATGAATGCCTTTACAAAAACGTTTTTGAGATATTTTAGTCTGTAAGAATCTGACTAAACAACCTGCATTGCTTTTCCATAGAGATGAAACATAAGCATGGAGAGAATAAAGAGGGCCCTGCTGTCGCATGTTGGATTGTAGTGTTATTCCATACCATCTCCGACTTTTCAGCAGTGGGCATCCGTGTTGTGGAGGAATATAAAGCCAGGGAGGATCCAAGGGAAGCACCATGACAGCAACTTTCACCAAAAATGGCTGCAGTAAGTAGGAGATACAGCTCTACCTAAGAAATAGATCCAAACAAAAAAGGAAAATGTGCCACACGGTGGGTCACAAGAGCTGTGAAAACCAACATCATGTGCCACGCATGCAAGAAGTTAATTTGCAATTCAGGTGTAACTTATGTCAATTAAAAACCTACACACACAACCAAACAACTCATACACACCTGCAGCTATCATACAGAATGGGAAATGACAGTACCTTAAGAAAATACATTATTCTACGTCAGGACTCAAGACTCAAGTTCAGTTGGACTCTATTTGTTACTCCAATCAGTGATAACTACTCATTTTATTTCTTTTTCTTCCTAGTTACTATGGTGGCAGATCAGAGCAATCACACAGCAAAGGCCCAATTGATTTCCATTTGAAGAAACAGGCTGCAGATTCAGAAATGATGCCAATTCAAAAACACATGCAAAAGTCAAAAACACAAGTGCATTTATATGAAACGCGCTGCAAATGCAGAGACAATGCAAAGTCAAAATCACACAAACCCAGAAAACACATGCAAAAGAAAAACGCTGCAAATCCAGTCAACACAACGGAAGTGCTTCACTTAGATAATATACAGATCATGATGCAATTAAATAACTGTCTGATCTGTAGGATGTAAGAACCTCAGTACTTGTTTTAATAGTAATTTTCAATAATAAAAGTGCATGCAATAACTCCCAAACATGCTTTTTTGACAACATACCTTTTCAGCTTAGTTGATTAGAAAACAGATGCTATGTGGTGGAAGCACACACAGCATGTTCTATAGTCGGTCATTTCAATCAGCAATCACTCTCTTATATGAGGAAAAATGTTCATAAGTAATGAACTGTCATGGTAACCAATACATATTGAGAATAATATATACAGGCTAAGTAGAAATTGGACTTTAAGTAGTTTAGCCAAAGTTCTAATTCTGCCTGATCACTTTGAAAAGGCCCATAAAAACCCAATTTCAGTAAACACTCCACGAAAAACATGCTAAGCTTTTCACTCTCTGTATTTCCGTTTCAGTTATTATGTTTGAGTCCAGCTGCTTGCAGGCAGCTCCAAACATTTAATTGGGTCATTCAGCTTTCCATCTGTGCATGTTGGACTCATGTCACCCACAGTTGGGTCGGGCCTGTTGGATGTTTTTGCAAGAAACTGCAGCGACACATTGCAGACCATGAGATACAAAACAAGAAATCCCTGTTTGGTTTAGTGGAAGATACCCACAAAAAAAGCTACCATATATGGGTACATTTCAGAATAAATTCAAGATTCTAACATGTTTTATTTAATAAATCAATCTAATAGTATCACAGCCACTTTCATCACACCAATAGAGTTTATAGCAGGTGTATATAGAGTCCAAATCTTTTGCTAAACACAACAACAGCATGCAGACGTGAAGCAGCTAATTCTGCAGCTCAGCAATAACATAATGCACCATTTGTTGCTGGTGTTAATCCGATGCTAAGCTAATGCACCCATTGTTCCAGAAATGACCCTGGTAATTCTATTTTTTGGGTGCTAGCATACACCAGTGTCAACATACACTCGTAACCTACCAGGCAGCTGCTCTGGATGTGGGGACATAATTTTCCCATGAGTCATTTGGTCATTCTGAGATGACCGGCCATGGCCTTGAAAAAAAGGGTTCAGATTAAAATAAGGTCCGGATTTTTTATTCCTTTTCAAATATGCTCCCATGGATATTTGTAGTGTCTCTTTTGTTGGACTTTGCAGACAAACCTTGAACTATCCCCATACTCATTTAAAAGCTGCTGTTTAAAGATAGTTGGACTTATAACACACTACGTTTTGCGAGAAATGTTCACTTCCTGCAACTGTGCATGTCTGAGTCCTGCGGTTATGTAAATCTTTAATTCTGCCAACTGTTCTCCATATTTACCGTTCACATCCTATTTAGCACTTGAGCCAAAAGGTCCCAGCTGAACCTCCCAGCATGCTTTGCACTTGTTATGCAGAGCCATTCCTCTCCTATTACGGAATCGCAAGACTCCGAAAGATATGAAGCTGTTGTAGGCAGCGATGGCAAAGAGCTCTGTGTTTAGACCTGAGAGATGAAAGAGAAATGAGTTGTAAATTATTCATTGCCCCCCCACTGTACTACAAGGCAGCACCGCAGTCTTCTCCAGTCTGGCAGGGCTCACTATAAACTCAGGGCAAACTCTACTTAGTCTCTTTTACACTGCTAAAGTTAGACGTATTGCTTAGACAGATGATTAAAAAACTTTTGCTTATCTTGTGTTTATGTTTATTTTTAGACGCATTGTTTAATATTTGTATCAGTTATGTAATATAGAGCACTTCTATCATAAAGCTTCTAACCCTGTGTCATTTCTTTGCCTAAAGTAGGTAGAAAAGAAGCAGGAAGGACGTGTAGGAAAAAAGACGTTGGGATCACTGTAGCTGCATTTGCCACCTTTGCGGCTCTTTTTCATTGTGCAATCTGTTTATTTCAATAAATAAATGTCAGATAACCTCAGAAACATGTTGCAAAGACAGTCATTATTAAATAGTTATTGAAAATGTTGTTGTCCTTGCATACTCACCAAATTAAAATTACATTGCATTGAAAAGCGCAGAAAGATATTTGTATACCATGTCTTCCCCTGAAGGTTGGTTTACCTGTTTCCATGGGAGCCAGCTGCATGAGTGTGCGGCTGAAAGGCCTCTTAAAAACATCGCTCTTGCGACAACACGGATGAAAACACAAAGCTGCGACAGAGAGGAGAGTGTCACCGTTCAATGTTATGCAAATTCAATAGAAACCCTGAGTGTGCCTCCGTGTTATTTGTGCGCTGTGCGGCACATCAGATGAAGTGGCAGCAGAGTCTATGAACAATATCCTGCTCATGTCAGCCTGAGGAAGCATGAAGAACTTTGCTTGACCTCTAACTTTTCTGTGCTCGCTGCTCCAAGTTCGCACTTGCCGGCCAGCTGGCAACAAATCAGGGAGATATATGGTGGATTATATAAGGCATGATGAATTATTTAGATTTTATTGGTATCACACAGTGTTTTGCAATTTAAGAAAATACTGGTCAGAGTTCAATAGAGAGACAGAGACAGAGAGAGAAAGACAGATGGATTTAGAGAGACGGAGAGAGAGAAAGACAGATGGATTTAGAGAGACAGAGAGAGAGAAAGACAGCTGGATTTAGAGAGACAGAGAGAGAGAGAGAAAGACAGCTGGATTTAGAGAGACGGAGAGAGAGAGAGAGAGAGAGAGAAAGACAGCTGGATTTAGAGAGACAGAGAGAGAGAGAGAAAGACAGATGGATTTAGAGAGACAGAGAGAGAGAAAGACAGATGGATTTAGAGAGAGAGAGAGAGAGAAAGACAGCTGGATTTAGAGAGACAGAGAGAGAGAAAGACAGCTGGATTTAGAGAGACAGAGAGAGAGAAAGACAGCTGGATTTAGAGAGACAGAGAGAGAGAGAGAAAGACAGATGGATTTAGAGAGACAGAGAGAGAGAAAGACAGATGGATAGAGAGAGACAGATAGAGAGAGCGAGAGATGGATAGAGAGAGAGAAAGACAGATAGAGAGAGAAAGACAGATGGATAGAGAGAGACAGATAGAGAGAGCAAGAGATGGATAGAGAGAGAGAAAGACAGATGGATGGAGAGAGACAGATAGAGAGAGCAAGAGATGGATAGAGAGAGAGAAAGACAGATAGAGAGAGAAAGACAGATGATAGAGAGAAAGACAGATGGATGGAGAGAGACAGATAGAGAGAGAGAGCGAGAGATGGATAGAGAGAGAGAAAGACAGATGGATAGAGAGAGACAGATAGAGAGAGCGAGAGACAGATGATAGAGAGAGACAGATAGAGAGAGAGAAAGACAGTTGGATAGAGAGAGATAGATAGAGAGAGAGAAAGACAGATGGATAGAGAGAGATAGAGAGAGAGAGAGAAAGACAGATGGATAGAGTGAGACAGAGAGAGAGGGAAAGACAGATAGATAGAAGAGCAGGTTTTCCAGATGTCAGAAGATCAGCAGTTCGATCCCCGGCTCCTCTAGTCTGTATGCGGAGGTGTCCTTGGGCAAAATACTGAAACCTTAATTGCTCCCGAAGAATGCACCATCCATGTGTGAATGATTATGAAAAGGGATGCTGATTAGCTGGTTGGCAACTTCACATGGAAACCTCCATCATAGTGCGTATGAATGTGTGAGTTTATCAGGTGAATGACATGTAGTGTGCACTCACTTTTAGTTGATAGAAAGTTGCTATTTACGTAAGATAACAAAAGGTAGATTATAACTATAGAAGAAAAATGGACTGCTTGTAACCGTTATATAGTATGAATAATGAAAGAATCTTTGATGACTTACGAGTGGTTGGTTGTGGTACCAATCTATACCACTGACAGCTTCACCGAGCCTGAATGCAAACTTGGCTCTGCAGCACAAACCATTCGGGAGCATCAAAGTCTAGCCTGAAAACAACAATTCATCAAGCCGTTGCCATCAGCTTAGTTTATTAACTAAAATTTACTGAGGTACGTTTTATGACTTACTGCAGGAATATACATCTCCCAGGTGTTAAACATATGGCACACATCCTGATATAAAGCATTTTGAGCGAGTCCTGAGGCTCATGAACGTGTGATTTGTTTGTATTTATCCTGACAAATCCCAACAGCACAGTTATTTAATGGCAAAACCCTCATGCTGTTTTAGTAATTTTTTAAAAAATATGCCTTTGTTGTAACTCAGGAATTCCCCTCAGGCAATTTAAGTTGACCCTTGGAGGCCAAAGGTCACAAAGGAACAGGGCCCTTGCTTACAAAGGCAAGTATTAGAGTAGCTATACAGAAAACATGGCCTTTAAGTGTATTTTTGTTTCTTTTGGGGTCGTATTTTAAGGTCATCTCACCTGATTTTGGACTAAGATACCTGGATTGAGGACATGTTATTCCTGGAATGCATTGTGATTGTTGTCTTTTAAGGGTTGTCAGACCTCAACAGCACTGTACACTACAATAGGAAAACCAAAATGTTGCGATGATCTTCAGCTAGAAGAATATGACACAAACAGAAACTAAACATGCAACTACACTTGTAAGATGTGAATAATAGTTGCACAACCTTGTTATTTCCCTTTGGGGTCAGGATGCTCAGTTTAAACAGGCATAAGTGGATGGCAATTAATGTGCACAAACCATGCGGTAAACAACTTGACTCCCTGTCTGTAATCGGCTACACCACGAGAGATAGCCATTGTTCGGACGAGGCAGCAAATGAACCCAGTACAGGACATACTCTGCAGTTTCCTCTCAAAAGGTGCAGACACATATTATGCTGTAATTGCCTACAAGGGAGCAGGACAAAGGCTCGGAACATCGCACTACTTGGACTTCTTTTTAAGGACTTAAAACAGACTGGTAATTACTCATTTCTGTCTCGACAGTCCCAACAGGTGACCGTGACCTTAATCAAGATAACAACAGGCAGACTTGCTAACTGTTCAGCGCTTTCCGTGGGGTATCCATGTTGATTTTTATTGTCCCTGCAGGGGGCTTACGCTTCTTTTAACTCCGTGATTTAGGTTGACATTCTACAACAGGACTGACCAAGCCCCCAATTTAAATTCATTGTTAGGGGAGAGTTATGTTCCTGAAAATTGCTCCAGTCATACATTTCAGGAATAATTTTCCGAAGTCTCCTTAATTAGAAATCGTTCAATGCTCAGCACTATTGCCCAAATCACCTTGTAATTAAAATGCTAATTCACTCAGGATGTAATTGTTGCGGAGAAACCTGGAATCCCCAAGATGACAGCAAAAATATATTAGGGGCGCCATCCAATTGAAAATATGAAAGGGACTGAGTCCAAACATACAAGAGGAATTACATTTTTCATACACAAACTGCATCATGCTGACAGTCTCTGTACAAGCACACAGCATAGGCTTAAATCCTAACACCCACTTACATTTGGACTCAAATTGTGTGCATTTATTTCAACATGAGGCAAATAGCTTCTTTTTTTTGTTACTTTATATCAGGTTTTTACATAAGAAGTTATCCATTTCTTCACTTATTTCAATCATCCTGCCACATTTATAAATTTCTTCTGTGTACAACCAAAGTAAATTAAGGAAAAAGGGGAAAAAAAGGGGGAAAAAAGGGCAGAGAAAAGGGGTAAAAAAGGTAACAAATAAATCAAATATAAACACAGACTAAACAAAAAAAACAGAAGGGAGAACAAATAAGAAAAAAACAAATATACAAATAAATAAATAAGCAAACCAGCAAGCAAATAAATAAATACATTCACATTCAAAAATACAAAACACACTGAAAGCCAAACAGCTTCAATGCTTTTCATTTGCATGTCTGCACTTGGTATGCACGCTGCGCCTCCACACAACTCTTCACTCATTCAGAAACAGGGTGGCCATGTGTCCCTGACCAGGGCCGGAGGCCTTCAAAAGCCCCACTGGCATAAAGAAGAAGACAAGACGCTGGTTGTACAGTCAGAACTGGTGTTTGCATACATCACACTGCGAGCATGTAAAACCATCAGTGAGCGAGCTTATCATTTGTGATAAAATTAACCACACTGGCACTACATTTAATCACTCTCAATTAGAGACCCTAACCTTTGCTGTTGATAGCTTTAAAAAATAAAAACAAATTGGTTGATTCCTGGATATATCCTCATCGTCAAATCCTGCAGTAGTCCAATTAATACAGTATAGAATAGATGTTTCATATATCCACGCTCCATAGTAATGTCACAGAAATTATAATTCAACATACTTCATCGGCAGAGAAGACAATGATGATATGAGGTACAATATTATGGTGCTCCTCTGAAACTAAAAACTTTATGTACTGTACTGTAAAGCAGTAACACAATGGTATACACACAGGGCTTAGACACAGATCTAAGGAATCCAGGAAGTGTAGTCGAATCCTGAACCCATTATGCAATTACACAGATCTTCTTTTCTTCCTGTAGGAGGGTTTAGGGAGGTTGCATTAGGTGGATTTTTGCATCCAGCATGACCTAAGCCTACCACTGACTGTTATTAAACATGTTATGTGACAAATGATACACAGCTCTGGAGAAAAATAAGATTGTAAATCAGCACCTTTCTCTACATGTCATGGTCAGCCCAATCCAGATGAACCCCATTGAAAACCTCCTGAATGTGATCAAGGTGATCAAGGCAGATGGTCGCAAGCCATCGAACAAAGCCGAGAGCGGCCTAACGTCACCCCACAGCACTGCGACAGACTGGTGGAGAGCATGCCAAGACGCATGAAAGCTGTGATTAAAAATCAAGTTATTCCACCAAATATTGATCTCTGAACTCTTCCTGAGTTAAGACATTAGTATTCTGTTGTTTAAACATGAACATGAGCTTGTTTTCTTTGCTTTATTCGAGGCCTGAAAAACATCTTTTTTGCATCTTTTTCTTATCTTAACCAGTCGTCATTTTCTGCTATCAAAAGACGTAAATGCAAATATCTGATTTGGAAGTGGAGAGAAATGTTGTTACACAAACACAAACCTATAAATAGTAGATTTAGAGAAAACATATTTTTGCAGTGGTCTCTTAATTTTTTCCGGAGCTGTATGCGGCCTTACTGTTCCAAGCGCTGAGGATTAGTTTGAGATCCTGAAAGTGCAATATGAGTACAGTAATACTTCCTTTGAGGAGTTAGTTTTAAACTGACTCTAAGCTTTACTTTAGATGCTTAAATAAAGAGCATGTTCTGTACTGTAGGCTTGGGATGGATCAGGTATGCCAAATGGGATCCTGGGATGGACAGACAGCATGGAGGACTTTATCAGTCATTTCTCTCTTCTCTTATACAGCATGTAATTATCATGAGTGGCAAATAAAAATAGACAAAGTCTTTGTCTATCTCTTTTTATTTGATTTCCTATTTTGACTATTTGATTAGATTAGATTATTAGTTGGAATTAAATTCTCATAACTATTTTACGCGGTGTAGTAAGCATCTTAAACATGTCCGGCATTGCTTTCCACTTATCCAAAGCAGGAGTTTAGATAATCAAATTAGATATTAAATGTTTTTTACGACTGTTGTTCAATGAATTCTGGATGCAATCAGAGGGATTGCTTTGCTAATAGACATTTCTATAATTAACCTTCCAAGGTCAGGTCATTGTGACAACAGAGCCAGCATCTATGACCAGGGCTGATGCAGGGGGGGAAGCACTGCGGTCAGTACAAGTCCAAAGGCGGTTGCAGTAAATAAGCTTCAAAGTCATGAGGAATGTGTGAGTTGTTGAAAGGCTCATGTGGAGCAGCAACATGACGCAGAAAAAGGTGGGCAGTGATGCCCTCGGTGGCAGAAATTCCATCAATCAAGCACAGTGTCATTTTACATGCCGAAGCACAGGAAACCTCTGGTACCTAGAAGTATGTAAAATCACATCTACAAGGTTCTGCCACTCTTGTGACCCCGCTTCCTCTCGGCATATTAAGACGCTGTCAATCACTCAGAAGGTAGCTGTCAACTCCACAAATATTTTGAGTGTCCTGACAGGGCCTCCTCTGCCGCTAGCGAAATTGGATGCTGCCAAAGTTGGAACACGGAAAGCAGACAGTCTGTTTAGAAACATCATTTTTGGTGATCTGAAAATAAAATGCCTGCATGTCGAGCCCAAGAACGGCTGGGGAATGTCCCACTTTGGTAAGCGGGTGAGTGGAGGTGGCTGGGACTACACGCCAGGAACCAGCCAGGTCGTCATTGTAGCTCTGCTTCCCAGTTTCATCCACCTGAACACGGCTCTCCTGGGCCTCCTGGGCCAGAACAGCAGCAGCAGCTGGGCACCAAACATCTGGCGCGAACCACTGGGAGAGGATGGAGAGTCTGTCAACACAGCGATGGTGGCATACCAGGGTCAGCCTACAAAGCTGTCCAAATGTAAAATCAAAGGGAGGTATCACACAGTGTCTGAGCACAAGACTAACTTTGCATTGTGACAGCTGTTACCCTTTTAGTCCTTTGTAATTCAACATTTGAGGCTAAGGAGAGCTAACATCGAGTCTGAGACAGACACATTTCTTGGAGGACTGCGAAGGAGGCAGTCTAAGTTCAACCAGGGCTAAATAATTCAGCTTGTTCACTCCGGCTTCAGGCACTGCAGTAAAGGCTGCAGGGTCCTGTCTGCATCTCTGGATCTGCTTAATATTAGGCTTACAGTGACGGTTTGAGGCTGCACTCCGAGGTGGAGTTATGAGAGGGGCTTATTTCAACTACGAATGCAGGGAAAAGAAGAAATTGTCAACCCAATAAAGCAACAAGAAACTCTGCAATCCCAGTCTATAGAGCTTTTTTTAAAATACCCAAAGGTATACATGCTAGCTGCATGAATTAAAGGACATACTGGGAGCATAGTGGATTACCAGCCTAAAGCACACTTACTCTAACACACAGTCTGGCAAAAAAAAGGTGCTATGACCTTTTAATAGAAAGCAAAAAAAACCTCCTTTGCATCATTATTTTGTTCCCACATCAGCAGGAGTTTCTTTGCCCGTGTGTCTGTGTGCAGGTTAAGTGATTGCAGAACGCCGCCCTCCGCCCCTGTTGTGTCAAATTCAACAGATTAGGTCCCGATACTGGGGTCTATTTTTGGATCTTCAAACAGAGTTACAGCTAACTCCACCTCTGCTGCTCCGGTGTGGAGAAGAAGCAGGCTGTGGGTTTTTTTACTGAGAGAGGAAGAGGGCAGCTCTGGGACAGGAAACACAAGCAGATTTCCCTGGTGGAAAGAGCTATTAGTCTGTCATAGTTTTACAGAGGAGAAACACAATAGAGGCTGCTGAGACACAGCTGAACTCCCTATTGGAGGTCCCCCAGCATGCTGGAATAATCTCAGTGTTTACATATAACATACATGAATATTTACCCTTCTGGATTTAACGCAAATGAAATGAATATTTACTAAAAATTACTGGTATATTCACCTTTTTTTTATTACATTCAAGAAGTATTTTCAAGACAAACCAATGAGGAAACATTTTTTATTGTAACAGATGGTGTTTGAAATGTTTAAATACAAGTCTGACTTACAAGTCAAAGAAGAATAAAGGCAATATACCTATACTGCTTATCCTGTTCAGGGTCCTGGGGGGCTATAGCCAGTCCCAGCTGTCATTGGGTGAGAGGCGGGGTACTCCTGATTGCCAGTCACACATTCACACCTACGGGCAATTTTAGAGTCAATATTGAACATATCTTTGGACTGTGGGACGAGTTTAGATTTTAACAGACTTATTTCAGTTTTTGCAGTGACTGTATCTGTCGCTAGAAGGTTCCTGGTTCGAACCCCGGTTCGGACAAAGTGGGCCTTTCTGTGTGGAGTGTCCTCGCGCATGTGTGGGTTCCCTCCGGGTACTCTTGCTTCCTCCCACTATCCAAATACATGCTTGTTAGGTTAATTGGTAACTCTAAAATTGCCCGTGTGAGTGTGAGCGTGAAAGGTTGTCTGTCTCTATGTGTCAGCCCTGTGATTGACTGGCGGTCAGTCCAGGGTGTACCCCGCCTCTCGTCCAATGACACCTGGGATAGGCTCCAGCCCCCCGCGACCCTGAACAGAATAAGTGGTATAAATAATGGATGGATGGATGGATGTTTTTCTAGGTATCTGTACCATAGTCACAGAACACCCTGGTTTAATCAGTGTATTCATAATTCATATTGATGAATCCTAACAGACAGTATCACCAGTAAACAACTCCTGAGAAAAGTTTCTACACACTTCAGTTCAGGAGCAAACCAGCCACTTATCCACACTGAAATTCAATATTCACTTGTTGCACTATTGACCAGAAAAAGCAATAACATGACCTAACCAAATCTCTATTATGTCCCAATCAACTCTCCGACCCTCCCTCTTCATATCATCTCTGCCAGCTTCCTCCCACATTCACCAAACTTCCTGCCTACATTTAGCACAGCTCTGTGGGAGCCTATCTGCGAGGTCCAGTGGGACTGCATGTGTGTTGGCTTTCAACAGACAGCATTGCTCTGGCTATCTGATCTTATCTTACAGTGGGAGTTGGAGCTTCTAGCACCTATCTGCAGTCATTTACAGCTGCTTCATTTCAATTATACAGTGCTGATTGGCTTTGCTAGCATGCTACGGTCCCAGTGGGTTCTTCTGGGCAAACAAAGCGGTGTTACAACTCTGACCCCGACTTGTTCATATAAGGTTGGATCTGTCAAGGGAAAACTGTGACTCACTCTGAAAACATTATCATATACTGAATATAACTTATTATTAGCACAAAGGACGCTTCCCTATCTGTTTCAGTGAAGATATAGCGCATGGTGCGCCGTGTTTAAAGAGGTAATCAGTCAACAAGGCACCCTATTTTACATTTCATTATGTCGGATGTTTGCTTGGATTTTCATCTCGACTCAGGAGGGAAAAAAGGGAGCGAGATTGTGAAAAGGAGAGAGAAAGGGGGGATATTTCAAACCCACGGAGGGCTGTGATGCAGTGTGTGCAATTATCAGTGATCACTGTCTCTCATTCCTGAGATCCTTTAATCAGGCCGGGGAAAGTGAACACACTGGGATGGATCATGGATAACAATCTCCAACAGAGTGTGGACACCACTAAAGCATGATTTTCTCATTTCCATGGGATGCCGCATTAAGATGAAGTGCTTTCCTCTAGTTACTGGCTAATTGTCTTGCTACGAGATGAAGACAAAACAATCTTGTTGCTGAGTGAAGAGGCGTTTGAAGAACTCCGACGGAGGAGAAAAAAAAAAAGGACTCTCCTGTCTGTTTGTGGTTTATATGAGTCTCCCTCAAGGGCGAGGCGTAAGACCACACACCTGAGTTGTTTCGTCTTAATTGCAGGTTCAGACTGTCAGCCGGGTACCTAGATCTTATTTTGTTTAATTAGGAATAATTGCATTGAGCCAACACGTACCGTCGATTGTGGTGTTTATTTATCTGGAGGGTGGTATTTTACAAGGAGTAACAAAGAAGAATAAATATGATGCGAGTCATGATGATCAGCACCATCTGCTGATATAGAAGTTGTGCTTTCCATACAAACACAACAATGGATGGCTGCAGACCTGCGGTTGATCAACAGTGACATCTAGAGGTTTGGTATAAAACTGCACGTGCCTTCATTCCAAAACCTTTTACTACAATCATTTTATAACGACTCTGCAAACAGTGCTTGTTAAAATAAAAGTTAAAAGGCATTAAACAGGTATTAAAACAGGTATATAAAAGTACAACAAACTGCAACTCGGCAACATGCAAAATCCAGTCGCATTTATTTTGCTCCCAGCACCAGCAGCGACCATCCAATTAGTCATGCACCGCTGTAATATGGTGATCAGTGGGAGCTCGGAGGCAAGGAATAACAACATAGATGGCTTCATGAGGCATGGCAGACCAAATGACAGCGATTTACCATCAAATTACTTTGCTCCGCAAGGTCAACAGCTCTGTGCAGGGAGCTCTGGGAAGCAAGATTTCAGAGTTACTGTGCAATATAAAGACAACGCAACAACGTCAGGCAAATATAAATGACATTTGCTAGTATCTGTACTTTGTTATAGTCGACATTTCTTGATACCTGCAATAAGTAAATGTAGGTAGAAATAATCCCTCCTTAAACACCTCCAACTATTACACTTCTTTAATGCTTTTCTGATGTTTTTTGTTCCTCCAAATTTGTTTGTAAAATTTGTGAAGCACTTTGTGTCCTTTCTCTGTGAAATGTGCAATGCCAAATACACTTTATGGACTTTTTATTTACTATCAATGAATCACATGCTACAATGGGCAGGGTTAGCTTGTGACCCTCAATAGTATTTGATTTAAATGATTTCTGTTTACGTCCTGTAGTTCAAGATGAGTCATAGGGATGAGCACTTTAAAGCTCCTGTGAGGACTTTTTAACTGGTTATGAAACAGACTGAAATTAATTCCGATTACTCTATATGAGCTACAAAAGCAAACCAGACCATCAGTGAGAGAAGATTGATTATTTCGATATAATTATTTTTAATGCCTGAAATCACTGGCGGGGGTGGTAGGTGTCAGATGAAGCGATTAACTGCACACTGTCTTTGTTTACATTTTTCAGGGCAGAAATTTAAAGTTAGTGATATGTATGACTGTTAAAGAAAGCAGGATGAGATTTTTTGTTAAAAACCACCACTTAATGCATGTACAGGACAAAATCAGCAAAGAGATAAGAGGTACGGCTTTGTCCACAGGGGGCGCCAACATCAACACAAACCGAAAGTTCCTCACAGGAGCTTTAACTGGTTAACCGTTAAAGGGCCGTTAAGAATTTTAACCGGTTAATATTACTAGTTAAACAGTTAAATAAAAGTCTTTTTTTTATACATATACATATATATTTGGGAAACATGTTCTTCTTATCTGAGCTGAGCCTGAGAGGAGAGTTAAATGAAATGAGCAAGAATGCAGCGTGTAGGACTATTTCACCCAAGACGACGATGACGACGACAATGATGTAAATTGTGCAACGCAGTACTTAAAAACAGCGGTGGTACAAGCACGATGCAATACCACATGTGAAGCAAACATCCACAGGCGTCCTGATTCGTGCGTTTCTCAAACAACTCTACCCTCCATGCTAGCAGGGAGAACGTGCGATGCACAACGGTCTGAGGGTATAACGCAGAGAATATGTTTAATGGTGGAGAACTCGCTGAGAAAGTGTCTGCATGGGTCCCAGACTTTTATCCAATCCAAAAAGTACATTTTGATCTTCTCAGTTTACCGGTTATTAACCGTTAAGCGTGTTGGTAAACCGGGCAGAAAAAAACTCTTTAGTCATAACACATTTTGTAATGTTTAACAGCAAAAGAAAATAGATACTGAGATAATAGATATACTGAGAGATAATCGACCCAAGGACCCGATTAGAATAATTTTATTTCAGTGTTTTCTTTTAAGGTCATCAAATCACTCAAATTCTATCCAACTTTATGAGGTTGCACCGTCTTCTTAAACTCCAAAACTTCTTACTCCATAAAAACGTCTCATTCCTCCACTTCCCCCCAAAGCCAGGCCAAGGAATACACTCAAAATTTGTTATCATCCATTTGGTGAAGGTTTAGGCTGGGGGAGTGAGATTGGTGAATTGTGCTTCTAGTCGGTAGCCCCAGCAGGCAGAGTAGTTGCTGTTTAAGGGGCACACAGAGCCTCCAGCAGCCTATTAGGATTAGACTGTGTGTGTCCCCTGTCAGCACTATCATACCTGAACTAAAATGCGCTCCAGAGGAAGCGCAGTAGTAGCAGGCCCAGCTGGGGTAGACCTTGCTTTTTTAAGACACACACTAGCCTCGCCCACACACTGTTCCCTTCCTTTTATATCTCCCACCACTAACAAAACACCATCTACCGTACTGCCATTCTCACTCCTCTCCCCATCTAGCATTTTACTGCTTTTGGGGGAAGCAACGGAGAGATCCTCAGTGTGAAATGGATGTGCAATCACAGCCCTTTCCTTGAAGGTTATTACCAACACTTCTCAGCTTTTCTTCACGGCCACCATGAACCCGATGGGGGGAAATGACAATGGTCAGGTTTGTTGAGTCGGAGCATTAAGCCACAAGCAGGAGAAATGGCTTTGACACTACAGGCTCTCCAAATCACCACACTGAGCCACCTAAATACCACAGCAATAAGCAACGAGACAGGCTGCATTTGTCATCACAGAAGGGGAGCTCGTTTCAGAGCAAGGCAGGCCGGGCGCGTCTTGTTTGGCACTTTTCTCGGAACGGGGGGATGTGAAGTGTTGTCAAGGAACAGCTTCACAGCGGTGGGACAAAGCTTTCATTAAGGCGCAAATTGAGGGACATCACTACAACGCAGCATGTCTGGGGAGCTTTTTAGTTCAGGTAAAGCAACGGTGAAAACAAATGGGCCAATTGAAAGCTCATTACACCGCCAAATATACAGTATTTTTAGGCAGAAAAAAAAAATGAAATAAAAAGAGAACCCCTAGTTTATGACCCAATTTCTTTTACACACACATCTGGTTGAGGAGCATGATTAAATTCAAAGTCCCAGCTAGACCCATTTTAACTTTTTACCATCTGAATATTTGCTACACCTGATACCCAAATAGGAAGTATCTGCCTTTTTTCCACTGCAAGAAATTCAATGTTTCAGAACACATGTAGCTACATTTAGCCGAGTTATAACATGGGTCTGAACTTATTGACACTTTGGATCACATTAGCGATCATCTCAGAATGCTATTCGCTATTGAACAATCTACTTTAGGCTGCGGCCAACAGTAAACATGACCTATAATGTTTGTGAAAATCCTGCTGTGACCCAATCCAGTGGCTACATCCTTCAAAACATGTATTTCAAGGCCGATTGCATCACGGGGGAGCGCCAAATGCTGTCCTATTTCAAAGGCTCGTACCGATGCGGCCGACAAATGCGTCCTCCTTTTCCTGGGCCACAAAGGATCCATCGGGTGCATCCTTCGTGGCCCGACGTATCTCGAGATTCATTGAGCGCAATTTCAAATGATATGACGGACTCTTGAGCAGCCAAGGAATACACTTTTAAATATAAACGTTTTTGGTTTCAACTCAATTCAATAGCTAGCATTACACATGTTAAAAAAAATTAAAGGGGCCTTGAGACTTCAAACCATCTTTAAAATAATAGGTGAAGTTATGTGACGTTGGTTATGTTAGCTAGTTAGCCAGCTAGCTACCCTAATCTTGCTAGCATACGTTAGCATTTTGGCTAATAGCTGAGTCATTGAGCTGGGCCGCAGACTAGAAATGTCTTCTATTGCCAAGTTGTAGCTAAGATCTGTTTCTATTTTCGAGCAGTGAACAACGTTAACATTGCATTAGAAGCTTATGGGATGGAGATAAGTAACTAAATTAGTCAGGTGTTACAGCTAAAAAAAAAAACTATATGTTTTGATTGCAAACTACATGAAAAAACAACATAATTGTCTTATTTTTCCTTTAGCAAGTGACCATGGTTAGGGAACATGCCCTCCATGTCGTCAATATATTCCTAATAATGGACACCTTCTTGGACATTATCCCCTACGTATAACTCACAGTACATAAATGTGTATTTGATATATGTCATTTAAGCCACACCTGACTTATCCATTGTCTAAAGTCATTGCATTGTAACTGATACACACAGTGTCATATTCCAGCTATTATTATTCTGCACGCAGACTACCTAAAAAATCACATCTCTGACTTCCTAAAATACTCAGCCATTTCTTCCCCTCCCAGGTTTGTCTTGCCATCTCATGAATCATTAAATCCCAGAAATCAAAATGATGGAGGCGACGTCCTGAAATGATGAATGTCATCTTGCATCAAATGAAACAGATAGCATAAATTGCAGGGCGGAAAACTGTAGTTTAACATTGACGGTACCCAGCAGGCACACCTTCTTTTTTTTTTAACTCAGCATTGAAAATCTGCACACAACCTCTTTGTTGAATAATTGATACAGAGGGTGAAGCCATAAACACGGGTTTATAGAAGTAACAGCGCACTGTAAAACTTTCCTAGGATGTCAGAAAATATGGTCTGAACTTATTTACTAGCTTGCTTCATGTTGTTGGTTGTTTTTCCCCTCTCTTCCTCTTGTCATGGAATTGTTGCAAAATGTACCATTATTCTGCTATTGTTTTTCATGCTAAGTATAGTGAGGAGCCTATAGAACACATATCTCAAAGATATGTTATTTTTGGCAGAGGAGCAAATTGAGTAACCATGTAATTACACTGGATTTTACAGGATATAATAATAACAACTTCATTTATATAGCACTTCCTTTACATGCATGAAAGACAGCACAGCAATGGACAACATGAATGAACAGTTTTTGCATGGATTTCAATAAACAGTACAATAAAAAGTGCTTTTGAAGAAACTGTACATCTTAGATATGGTATTATTAAGAATCTCATGGCACCAGTATACCTCATAAAGGAATATGATACTCGGATGGAGATAAAGCTCTGTAAATTGTGCATCAATGAATACAACCATAAGTCATGTATAGGCGCTAAGCTGAATGCTTTGTGCTCATAAAATCAATCTCCGCTTTCTGATATGAAAAACACGAGCTCTCCTGAATTTACAATTTACACTATGAAGATAATAGATTATTACTGGCTCCACTGTCAGCTGAATCCGTCTCCTCCACCCCACAGTTTTTGACCACTTGGCGATGCGTTATTAAACCCCAACAGCTCCATTTGATCAGGAAACTTATTATGAGGCATCATGTTTTCATTATCATGAAGATGACATCTTGATCACACTATGATTTATTCTGCCTCGTTCAATCCGCTCAAGAACTCTGGAGGAATGGGAGGAAACCCACACATTAACACGCACTCACACACACACACACTTACAGTAGGGAGAGAGGGAGTAAATGAGGACGTTGTAGAAGAGACACACATCCACTTCGGGGACAGAATCCATTATAACCCACCTGTCAGCCCTTCAATTCACTCCTCATGATTTCACCCAACAACCCATTTACTGAAAAAGATTAAATTTTCTGGAACACAATAACCCCGGCAATTAATTCAATGTTGTAATAGCACTCTATCTTTTGCATGTGTCCCTGAAAAACATTATTTACCACGCTCAGTGTTTCCTGATGAAGAGCTGTTTGTAGCAACTAGTCAGATTCTTGTTGAGTGTTAGATGAGAAACACTTTCACTCCCATGTCTGTGGATGAATATGAAGCTACAGCTTGTAGCCAGTTAGCTTAACCTTGCATAGAGACTGTGCAGGAGAGACATAGCTAGCTTGCTTGACTCTGTAATATCGCTACTGGCTCACACATTGACCCAATTTATTTGTTTTGACTACAAAAAATACAATTTAAAATGATGATATTCTGTTTACAGGGTTCGGTAAGCTCTGTTGGAAAACTATGTTTTTGCCAAAAGCAGAACACTGTCGATGGAAAGCTAGCTAGTTAGCTTATAGTTTTAAGTTCCCCATTAGCGAGTTAGCTAACAATGTTAAGTGCCCAATAACACACACAGTGTTACTTTTCTTGGATATTTAAGTAATCGCTAATGTAAAACTGCAACAGAGCCCATATTGAAGTAGAACACAAACAGTACAGATAGCATAGGCATGGTGTTAGGCCACAACTGGTAGAAACTTTGTCATAGTGCTAACCACCAGCTAACAGCTATGCTAGCTATCAGTTTACTAGCTTTATATATCTTCATCAAAATAACAAGTCCAGTTATATTCACTTTCACATATCTATGAAGAAATTACCAGAATACTAACGGACAAATTCTCCATCACTTAAATCAAATTGAGGTAAAAATCTTGCTAAAACACTGCTGTCGCTAGTTCAATAACCAGGGGAGGGCACTGCAGTCGGCTTACACACATTTCATTTCGGCTGAGCAGCAAAGCATCTACTCAACAGAGGGCAGAACAAGCAGTAACTTCCTCGAGTCTTTATATAACTAGACAGAGGCAAGACGCTAACCAGCCACTGTTTGATAAGACTCAAGTGTCTCTTCTCCTTGCATGGCAAGAAAGAGAACAATAATATATGTAGAACGTAAGTCTGTTCATTTAAAATGGATTTGCATGTAGGATGATTCAGATATGAACATTTAGAGAATGGGTTATATGCAGTTTTGAAAGCTGAAAATAAATGGTGCAAATTCTCTTGGTATTATACTAGTGTTAAGTATAAAACAAACCCACAATGTTCCTGTGACCGACGGTGTACTGGTGATTTTTATCTTTCTATTTTCCAAGGATGATCAATCATGTTATATACTTGACAATAATGGCTTTTGGTATGTAGAGGACAGTGATTGTAATACTCCACCTTTTGATAACTTTGCTCAACCTGCCAAAACACAAACTAAATAAAAAGCTTCAAGCATTTGTATCAAACAATGCAGCTTAACGCTAAATGTTTTTTCATCAGTTTTGCATTGACCGACAAGCGCAAAAACCTCTGCAAAGTCTGAAGAAATTGGCAGAAGCTTTGTATCCTTGAAAACTCTGGCAGAGTAATGTGTAGAGCTGTTAACTTTTGATCCTTTGAAATGATTGGAAGATAAGGACTTGTTTGTTTTGAGATGCACCGAGTAGTTAAGAGGGAAGTTGCTGTTAAAGAAGGACACCTGATGTTTGGCATTCACTGCTTCTCGCCTGATGATTTCCTTTCAAACTAACAGCTTTATTTAACTGGCGAGGCTCAAATAGACCCTTAAAACAACATTCTTTAGTGAGTCTTTGAAGGTCGGGGAATAAGCACTCAGGAGGAGGTGGGCTAGGGTTATTTCATGGATCACAGTGCCCTCTTGTGGTAAATCTTTGTTATGCCTCACCTCTCAGCCTCAACAATGCAAAATCCACAAAACTCTAATTTTTCAGACTGAAATGCAAATGAAGTTGAAATGACTTGTTTTTGAGGACACACACATGGGTCTTCACGTCTACTAATAGATGGTATCAAGTTGCATTATGGGAATAGTAGTAGGTTCCTAGTTTGAATCCCGGTAAAGACAAAGATTGCCTTTCTGTGTGGAGTTTGCATGTTCTCCCAGTGCAGGCGTAGGTTCCCTCCGGGTACTCCGGCTACCTCTCACAGTCCAAAGGCTTGTTAGGTAAATTGATTACTCTAAAAAATCCCCGTAGGTGTGAGTGTGAGTGTGAAAGGTTGTCTCTATGTGTCAGCCCTGTGATTGACTGGTGATCAGTCCAGGGTGTACCCTGCCTCTCACCCAATGACAGCTGGGATAGGCTCCAGCCCCCCACGACCCTGAACAGGATATAAGTGGTATGGATAATGGACGGATGGAGTGTTAGTTAAGCTTGATCCATATTAGTAAAAGTCAAGATATGCCGACCTCTTTTACCTACATTTTGAGTATTTATGTTGTAATGTGTGTCTAGTGAGTTCCCTATCATAGAGTAAATTGCGGAAGTAGCCCTTTAGGTGGATAGGTAAGTGCATCACTGTCACTTATTTTGGCCCAATGCCAGGATCTTTTATTCCTTATGTTTTTCTTCATACATTATTGTGTATTTTATTGCTGGGTTTTTATCTTTGAAAAGCACTTTTTAAAGCTGGTTTTGATATGTGCTATACAAACTGTATTTTTGCAATATAAGCACATAGGGCAAGCTAGTAAATTCGAGATGAATGGATGGACAGTAATTCAATTTTTTTTAGTAGTCTTTTCAATAAGCCCAAGTAAATGTAATATTTCTCTTAACTATTTCCTGTGGAGAGCTTCACTGAAAGACCTGAAAAGCTTGTACAGGGCTTCGCTTTACTACATTTTAAATTCAGATCAATTTCAATGGACTAAGCTGTCAAGGAATCTGATTCAATTGTACAGTCACTCGGCAAACATTTAGTCCAAACAACCAGGCTTTTAGAGGGTTTAATTGGTCCATAATACATTCATAATGGAATATTTTCTATGAAGCATTCTTTCTGAAATTCATGGAACGTGAAGTAAATCTCTGAATGTTTCCAAACATGACTTTGCCCTTGATCTGAAAACCGTGTCTTTCTGAGTGTGTTGCATTTACCAAACTGCTAAAAGAAAGCAAGGGGAATGTCTATATAACATATCACAAGTTCTTTTCTGCAAGATATGTCGAGCCTTGTGATTAATGGGATGGAAAATCATTAGGATGTAAACAGTGGCAGTTGGTACACAGTCCTCCTGGGCTTGGCAGTGTGACAAATATGACTAATTAACCCACTGAACCGACCCATGACCCGCTCAACAGCTCGACTCAAAAGGGAGTGAACCAATCAAAACACAACTAGGCCGTCTACTGCCTGCTCAGTCAAATTAAAGTCACAAGCTACATTATAAACAACACAGCCAGCAATTAAAATGAGATGTTTTAGCTCTTCTGCACATAATTAGTTATTTGGTCTAAAACTGAGTCCTAAAAAAGATTTTCTAACAAGCTACTATGTGGGATTTTCAAAGAATTATTGTTACTGACACCAGTGTCTGTAAACCTGTAGTTAGCATCCTGTTGCTTTATGTCACTTACTTAAATCTGCGTCCTCATACGGGGACATTACATTTTGGCTTCACAGCACCATAATATTTAATTCTGCAAAACTTAGACCAGTTGGTCTCATTCATGGACACTTTGTCCACCAACCTGTGGTCACAAAAGCAAATTACACTGATCGGTGAACATTCAAGATGGCCGTGACCCCGACCAAAATGTGTTACAGTCGGTCTCTACAGAAAACTCAACCAGGTACAAAACCTCTTCAGATTTTATGATTGAAACTTGTTTATTTAATGTGTATTAACAGTTGTAGCTTGATATGGCAGACAAATTTGACTAATTTTATCAATAGCAACAAGCTACAACACCGTTACGACAAGGTACTCACTTGAGGACATTGGGACTTCTTCAATGTAACACAAAGACAATTCTTAGGTTTTATACTTATTAGGTCCTATTAATCCCCAAAAGGTAGGAGAAATTAAAAATGCATACCAAACAAAAGCTCGGGTCTCAGGAGGGTAAGTCACATTTTATTACAAATCAATTATTTTAATATTTTTGGTGCATTTAATGTCATATTTATTTATTTATATTTGATTTTGGCAATTTCATTCCTCCATAATACTATTTTTTTAATAGGTTGGATTTTGGTGTCACATTTCATGGCAGTATTTGATCACTTTATTGTGGTTTGGCCACGATGCAAGACGCCACCACAATGCCAATTTGTATTTGGTTGTCTAACTGCACTGTCTTTTTGGGATGCGTTAGCATATTTAGCTAACATTTTGGTTATTTGATGCAGATATGAAGCTTTATATGCTTATGATCTGTTTTCTATTGCGTAAGTAATGGGTTTACGGTTTACACGGGTTTCTGGCAAGGTTATGATTCGGGCTGTTTTTTATTGAATTGGGATGGTTTGGAGTTGTAATTGGGCTGGAAACTGTCAGATCAGATCAGATCTGGCAACACTGGTCACATTCACCCATTCACACACTGATGGCAAGGACCAAAGTGCCAGTGTCCAATCAGTATCTAGTCACATTCATACGAGCAGTTTGGGGTTCAATGTCTTACCCAAGGACACTTCAACATGTGACTGTAGCAGTCAGGGATCGAACCCCCAACCTTACAATTGAGAGAAGGCCGACTCTATGGAGAAACAAAGAGAAATCTAACAGACACATTTTGTCCAACACAACAATTCTCCACCACTTAAATCAAATTGAGGCGAAAATCTTGCTCAACGCTAGCTCAATAACCAAGAGAGGGCACTGCAGTAGTAGTAGTCCGTGAGGAGAGCAAAAGCAGGCGGAACGTAATCCGCCGTAACGCCATCCCGTCTCCCATCAACATCATCTGATGATGATTTAGCTTCTTATTAATGTCTATAAACAGACATATGCATGTAAGTTCAGCTAACAATCTGTTCTAGATCTAAAATTTTACTTGAGATGAATTCTCTTGACGCGGTGTCACAAAAGCCGCTAAGTGTTCAGATTTCCCGACTTCCTCGAATGCATCCGATCCGACCTCCATTTAACAAATGAGCACTTTAAAAGTTTTCTTCTCCTCTTGAGGACAGACCTGACAAAGCTTGATTTACTTCTTACAAATCTGCATCATGATGTTGAAATTTCAGCAAAGGTAAGAAAGGTTAATAACAAGTAAATCACAAGAAAACGGTTTCTCTTTCTGTAACAATGCAGCACGCGGAAAAGAAAGCCTTGACAGGAAGTGATGTATTGCTTACCGCCCGGCACGTTCACCGGTGTCCCCAGGGGCTATACCGTCCCAGACTAGAGCCGATGGGATCCGATATTGCTTAGGGGTCTACAATGTTATCAAACAACAAGCTAAGGTTAGCCAGCTAGCTGTGACTTAGCTTGGCTGCATGGATTTGGTGTTGGTTTCTCTGTAACGTTAGCTAATGAAAAAAAATGCCAAAGGCGAAACAGTCCCGATTCTCTTAGATATGAACTATAACTATACAGTAATGTTAGCAAACAAGCAAAGCTAAGGTTAGCCAGCGAGCTGAGACTAAGCTAGCCTGTGTGGATCTGGTGTTGGTTGCTCTGTAACATTAGCTGATGAGAAAAAAGTGCAAAAGATGAAACAGCCTCTACTCTTTAAAATTGCTTTACAAAAAAGAATTATGCTGCACTAGAATCAAGGAAGATAAAACTTGATATAGATAAACACAAAACAGTGAAGCTGCACCATATTTTTAATTACTGAATAGTTTTGCCTTTATTGAAAGGACAGCTGAAGAGAGACACGAAATATGGGGAGGAGCGATTTGGGGATGACGTACAGCTAACTGTAACTGCAGCAAACATTCACGACTGTAGCCTCTATACGGGGCGCCTGCTCTACCAAATGAGCTTAACCAATGCCCCAGAGTTACTGAATTCTTAAAGCACTGGAAGGTTTTATTTCTAACCTGACCAAAAATGTTATTTTCCTTCAGATTAAAACAGATATTTGTCCACAAACCTTGAGCTCGATCAGATCCACTTGTAGCTCTGTCATTTAAAATATATGTTTGTTTATACCTACATAGTTTTAGCTGACTCTCCACATACAATATCTCAAATATTTCCACTTAAATAGCCGACATGGTAATATGCATTATTTTCTAAAAAGGAGTATTTAGTTTTGGGTGAGTGTTTTGTTTAATTCAAGTTGGTCACATGAAGTAATTGAACAATCAGAGAGTGAATACAGCCTACATTTAAGAGTTCCATAAGTGTTAAGAAACATCTCTATCAGCTAAATGATGAAGTCAGAGTTTTCTATGGAAAGACTGTTTTAGAGTTGCAGCAGACTTAGACTGTGAATCTCTACTCTGGACTTTAGTTGGAAGGTCATACCAGCTCTGGGGGTGAAAATGTGAGGCTGAGCAGAGCGATGACCAAGACGCTGCAGAGGTAAAGGTTGCTAAGTTCCGTAAGATGTCCTCTGCAAACTATGGATTTACCTGACAGTGTAGGTGTGAAGCTCCCACAGGTGCCTTGCACAGGAGCAAGCTACTGAATGTAAATCAATCGGCCACAGGTAGCATGTGGAGGGAGTGGAGGTGGATAATACCTTCAGGAATTTCCTAAAAAACTTGTAAGTAAATGGACTGAAATCATATATGCAAGGGAAATATATTTAATTAATATGGAGCATAATGAGTTGAGATGCCCTCATAAATGATGGAACATAACAGAAAAGCTTTTATCTCTGCAATATATCTGAACACATGAACCCCACTTCAAAAATCGGAGGCTCCACAATGATGACCGTAATGGAGATTTTTTGTTATATATTCAAATTAAGGCAGTTAAGGCCTGCTGCTTGCAAGATAATGCAACTTATTTCTGAACAAACTGTAGTTTTCTTGCATACCACTGGGGGGCAACGCAGTCCTGCAAAAGCCTGTGCTAGGCTTCATCGGTACAAAAACAAGCTCAATCCTAATCAAAGGAAACTCAAGGTGATAGCTGATAAAGCAGATCTGTTTAATGGTCTTCTGTGTGCAATTCTTCATGTTGAATATGATTCATTCATTACGTCATCAGCCTGATACCGACTGCTGTGCTGGACTTTTGTATGTGTGTATATCATAATTTAAAATGCTTGTGCCGTAGGAAAATGTCCAACAGCACTTTGAAAAGAATTACAAAAAGTAATCACTTGCACAGACATGAAATAATCAGAAGTGGGATAATCAGCTGCACAGTATGAATATGGATATATGCATAGAGCTTGACACTGTTTGAACCTGTCGAGATAAGTGCTGTCTAATGAGCGGGCGACATGCTGCATCGCTGGCAGAGAATCGACCAATGTTTTCCCTAAACTGTTAAATGGGCTTGTTGAATGTAGGATGACAGTGTTGACTGTCACACTCTAAGCCGCGTGGCGTCCATCTGTGCCTGCTGGTAATGTATTCAGGGGGCTGAAAGTGGCGTCCCTCCACCTGTGAAATCAAAGCTTCAAACGGCAGATAAAAAGCCTTTTTATTGCCCTCCTGCTTCCTCAATCAGCCTGCAGAGAAATAAAAATGGTGATGGCCGACAAAACACCTGTGGAGAGGCTGAAAAAGGGACTTGGAGGCATTCACTCTGACATATTCCCACAAAAAAAAAGATTCACTGAGGTTTCCGAGCATGATCGTAGATTTATTCAACCCTACTATGACAACTGGAAATAAATGCAAACTCATACGGGAGCTCGCAAGAAGTGAGCCTGTGAGACTGACACACTGCTGGTCTTGCTGTCTATGCCCACGCTGTGCAATGAGTGAGAGCAAAAACCTAGACCGTCAGTTGGACTGCTTTGGGCTGTTTTGATGTGAATGCAAGCATGCATGTGTTTGTTTGCATGCACACGCATGTGTGCATACCCATAGTACACAATTCTACTTCCTTCAAGTTTCTCACTCTTGCATGTAAAGCCTTCTCCTTTCTCCTTTTCAGAGGATGTGGGGAAACCGTCAGAGGAGACTGTCAAATTAGAATTTAAGCTGCCCTACTTATTCGCTGAAAGTGTCCCATGTGCCTTGCTTCTGAGTGGAGAGACATTATTTGACATGTCTATTTTCTTTATCTTCCTGGCACATCTCCAAAGAACTGCGGCATCTTTATTGTGGATCTAGCTGTAATGAAAGATCTTAGCCGAGCTGTCGATTCAGAGACCCAGTCAAAGGTTACACGCAGTGCTGCACTGTGAGAAATTCATTCATTTTAAATGGACGGCAAATATCAAGTAATCAATCAAAGAATGCTTATATTCATACGCTTCATATTTATAGTTAAGGTTCTCACTGTTTCCTGCTTCAAAGTTCCTAGATATACCCCCTAGAGCTGGTGACCCCTGAGCGACCCCACAAGAGCAGCTGGGTTTAGGTGTCCAGTGTCAGGTCACTGGATTTTGAAAAGGCCCAAAATACCAAGAAACTGAAGGGTTCACAACAAGTAAACTACACAACTTTCCTTTTTCTTTTTTAGTTACCGTTGTCCCATTTTCATAAACAGTTGCATAATAGAGGCTTTGGGGAGAAAACACCAAAGACATAAAATCAAAAGAATTTCCGTCTCTAAAAAAAAACACCACGACTGCGTGATAACTGACCTAGAATTTCAGACTTGGAACAACAACAGACCAGAGACGCTTTATTCATTACATTGTGAACAAGTCAGCAGATAGTTAGACCACCATTAGCTGCACTGGAGCTATGCTGGCTAATCCTTCCCATAGCATTCCTGATAAATTGCTGGAAGGCAGCTTACTCGGCACTATTTAATTTCCCCACTCGGCCATCCAAAGCTTCACACCGGGCATTTCGCAATGACACCCACCAGCTCCCTAGACGGTCACACAATACACCATCAAGTCATACCCTGTAGAGTTTTCAACATTTCTCATCAAAATAGATGGTGCATCTAGAATACATATACTACCTCATAAAGCCAATGAGATTCATCTTTATGGTTTACTCTGCTTTGTTTACACTGGCTTACAGACATCTATTTAGCTTTAACTGGCAATTTGGAGCCCTCTCTGTATCATTATCATCCTCTGCAGTCCACAGAAATGTATAACACACAACTTCATGTACATGGTGCATATCTACAAAATCTATTGTCAACTAATCATGGGCCTTTAACAACTGCATTTTAAGCAGTTTTGTCAGCTTAACTGAACTTTTATAGAGTTTCACTTCAATGTTTAGGGGTCTGACCTTCAATTTTTCTCAATTCGTTTTCATTCAGGCAACTGTTTTCATTGGAAAAGGCTCTAAAAGCTGACCATAGCCAACATGTTCAACACCAAAACTGAGATGGCCAAAGTTAACAACTAGCTGGAAACGGTTAGGGAGCTTTAAGCATGTTAAAGCTTCTTCTAAAAGTGACAACTAGTGAGCTTTTTGTTCAAGAATGGCAGAAAAAGTAGTGCAAGTCAGTGCTGAAAACACTGAGCTCCACTCTGCGCCCTCATGGACTCTTCCTACACTACATGAGAGGAGGCAGTGCATGTTAATGGGTTTGGGGGAGTGGCTTAGACATTTCTGGTTGGACACTACCAAGGACATGGTTGGATACTATCAAAGTCTAGCTTGATATGGCTAGTTCCTCCAAAGTCGCTTACCCCAGCTTTAAAAGCCAGATTTTTTCCTCTGCAGCTGGTAGAGGCCAAAAACAGAGCTAAAAGAGAGTAAATACTGGACTCTAATTCACCAGGTGGCCTGACACATGAGTCAAAATGAATGATTATGTTGCAGTTGCACGAACTGATGGATAAGTATTGTGGATAAGTATTGTAAATAAGCAACTGTTTGCTAACAAGTTTGCGGTATCACCTTTAAAAGTGATCTGTCAATATTGTGTTTATAACTCTGTTTCTGCTTCACCCAAGTGGCCAAAAAAGGTATTGCACGTTTAAGAATAAGGTTTATTCTCTCAACTGATAAAGGATCAGTTAGTCCTTCTGGTTATGTAAATATTCAATAAGGAAATACCTTTTTTTAATTGGGCAGCAAAAATGTGCTGCACCCAGCGCCCCTACAGGCGTGGAGCACTTCCGCTGTGTTGACTGGATTTGCAGCATTTTTCTTCTGCATGTGATTTCTGGGATTGTTTTTGACCTCGCATCGTTTCTGTATTTGCAGCGCGTTTGATGTTAATGCATTTCGTTTGTCTTTTTGCAGCATGCATTTACAGCGCTTTTCCATCATTGCATTTGTTTTGGACTTTTGCACGTGTTTTTGAATTTGCATCGTTTCTGAATCTGCAGCCTTGTTCTTCTATGGGAATCATTTGGGCCGTTGCAGCACGATTGCCCTCGTCGGCCACCGTAGGTTCAACACGTGACACAAACAACGTAGGGACCCACTCGTATAAATATTGCTCTAGCGCGCCACGATTGGTGAAAAATCCACCTAAGACAAAATAACCTTATATTTGAACTCCAAGGTGAATACTATATTTAAGCTCATATCAGAATTTGTCAGCATTTGCAGCTGCCAGCCTGAGATCCCTTTTGGCGGAGAAGGAAACAGCAACGTGAGTCAAATAAGTAAGCCGAAATACGAGCCCCTTGGGATTCTCAGGCAGGAATCTGTGATTGAAAAAAACATGTCAAAATACAGAATTTGAAATACAGGCACATACCTCTATATCTCGCGATGCGCACTGTATTAAAAAAAAGGTTCCACTGAGCCCTTTGGGGGAAATTTGTGGAGACAAGGGGATAAATGAAGAAGAGATGCACTTGCACGAATGGAGCAGCTCCAGTGGTTTGGAGAAGTGCAGGTGACTTGTTATCTCTATGTCCCTGTCTCATGCTCCAAGGATTTCCTGTTGTGTAATGGAGACAGATGCCAAATGTGTGTTTGTATGTGTGTGTGCATGCAGGGGTCATCTTTGGATGTTGTTTTTTTCTCCACACAGCTATCTTATCTCTTAAACCTCTCCGACTATGTGCTGCTGGATTCCCTGACCAAGCACACACAGAACCTTGCGATATGGCAGTCTGGCAAGAGAAATAGGAAAATATCCAAAGCTAAAGGTAAATAAATAATGTGCGAGGAAAGGTAGGGAGAAGAGGGAGGGGGTGTGTGAAGGCTGAGAAAGGGAAAAGAAAAAGGAGATAAGAGAGAAAGGGTAGAGAACACACAAAAAGAGGAGGGATGTGCCGAGACAGAGAGAGATAGAGGAGGGGAAATAAAACACCACAGGGCGTTTTATTTGAATGACCTCAGCCGGGAAACTGATGACCTCCAGTGAGTTAAAATAATCTCGCTCTTCTTGCCCTCTCGTGCCCCCAGGATAAAGCGAATGGACAATTTCATGGGGCTGAAAAGTAGATGAGAAATGGTACTTCGCTGTTTCAGGATTATCAATGCCCTCAGTTCAAATCCTTTGGTTACAGTTCTGCATAATGGATTCTATTAATTCTGTGGTTAACATTTCCCCCTTGTCTTTCGACGCTCACTCTGTTGAAACACCAAAATGTAATCGTTCCTCTCCAACCTGAACCAGATCAATACTTGAGGGCTTCTATTTGTAGCTTTACAAAACCCTGGAGGCCACTAAAAAATCCCCATCACCTGTTCTTCTGTTGCACGTTTGTTATGGAAGTTATTTAATGAGAATGTGTTTGCCACAAGGGACGGGGAAAAGAAAGAGCTGACCTGATGTTCCTAAGGCCGGGTTACGTTGATGAGTCTCTAATGCATTGCAAAGGGATTGTTGACTTGGCTCTTTTCAGCTCGGGGATTCACATCTTTACCTTGAAAGTAATGCTGTTGTCCTCAGAAAAATGTGGCTAGAATGGAAGAATCAAGGGGCTGAAATATAGCATCCCCTCAGGCCTGAAGACTCAACACAACAATCAGCGAATAGATTGATTATTTATGTATCAAATTTGCAGCAGATCACCAGGGGCATGTCAGGAAGTTTTTGACTGGGGTGGCCCAACTGGGGTACTGACTCATGCAGGGGTGGCAGGAAGAAGTGTGCACATACACATGTCTGAATAAAGTTGTTACATTCCTGTGTGTTAGATGAAAAAATAAATGTGTCAATAACAAAATTGATCTCCAAAAGTCACAGTAAAAAGTACCAACAGAGAAAATCTGCTTGAACGCTCTGAGCGCTCTAAAGCTGCACGCGGTGAGAGATAAAATGCTGCACGCGGGTTTTGTTTCTATGACAACAATAAGTTTAACTTAACGACACAGCTAACAACAAGCTTACAACGCGTAGGCCGATAAAAGCACAACAATTACCAGCAACATTTAGTGTCCAGCCGATCTGCTCCCACAGTTGGGCTTTTCAGTCTGTATTGTGATACTGTTTGCGTGTCATATGTACAGCTCTGGGTAGACAGAAACGGCCAAAACAAGTTGCTCCTCCATATTTGGTGGTAACCAGGGTGACGAGTGGCGCCCCTCTGATTGGTTGCCTGAAATAAGTGGCTGGTGACAACACCAGCGCCTTTCTAGACGTGAGAGATTTTCAACTCGAAGCGCTCGGAGCTGCCACACAAAAATACTGTCCGTCCTCAAGACGCTGGCGCTCAGAAGAAGTTGCTATGTGGACATGGGCCTAAGTTGGTGTGAACTTGAGTCCTGCCTTTAAATCATAGTTTATGGGGTGGCCAATCAGATGTCAGGGAGGGCCCAGGCCACCCCGTTGAAACACCCCTGCAGGTCACACACACAATATGCTGTATGGTTTCTATATGAAGTCCATGTCCTTGTGTATGTTTGCTCTTTTATCTTTAATGTGCATGTCCAAACAGGCCCTTCAACGTATGGGCCGTACATGACAGCAAATGCATTTCTCATGTTCCCTGTCCGTTGTCATGCGTCCATGGAAAACAGCGGGGTGTTGGGGATGTTCAGACAAGGAGAAAATACATTTGTCAGAGTCATTTCAAACACAATAAGACAAGTCCCAGCCTGGGGTTTCTGTGCGAAGAATAGCAGAAAAAGCCCTGATTCTCTAATTTGTAACTTTGAATGTAGTGATCCAGCCTAAGGACCCTCATGAGGAGACAGAATCTAATAGCAGTGAGCGCCTTTTATTCTCCTCCCCCCCCTTCTTTTACTCCATCGCTTCTCCTTTGATTCTCCTACTCCACCATAATTTATTCTCATTTCTTTTGATTTCCTCTCTGCCAGTCTCACACTTCCCACTCCCCTCCCTTCTCCGCATGTGAATGAACGAGCTGTGTGTTCATTAAACATGACACTTGGAAATAGAATAGCCGGCTGTCGATTGAATGGAGTGGAGTATCATAATGAGAGGAAGGAGGAAACAGAACGCAGTCATTCTTCATTTTGAAAAGACGCAACACACAAATGGTCGTGATTATGCCTCTGTCTTTCTCTGCTTATCTCACCGTGCCAATGTAAAAAACTAAATACTGTGTAACAATGTATGAGTGCAACTGTTTACATGCATGTATAGCACGCAATGTGGGGGAAATGCATGACAATAATGGGCCAAAATTGCATTTTATACAATCCCATCTCTGGTTATTAACTCGCAGGACTGTGCAATGTGCAAACTTATTTACAGCGTCATCAGAGAGCCATAAATAAAGTGAATGAGTCATTTCAGATGCACAATAGAGGGGCCATTATAGAGCACTGACTGCTCTTAGCAACTGCAATAGCTACGGTCGTTTATTATTGCACATAAATATTTTGAGCATGTTTGTATGTGTAATCCATTTCCTACTGCTGCAAAGCCAGGGATGTGTATCTACAGCAATTCACGGGCCATTTCACTCCGAGTGTGCTACTCTATTGATCTTCCAGACACATTATTAGATGGAAACCAAGAGAAAACACGACTCGTCACGTTGAGCGAGATGAGAAATTGACAACAACGCTCATTCAGACATTTTATATTCAAAAGTAAGCTGCTTAGGTAAGAACGTGGAGGAGTGATTTTAAACCTCCCATAATGCATTAATGCGATATCATATTGTTTATGGGCTTGGAGGATGAAAACATTTACAGTAAAATTGACCTCCATGGATCAACCAATGAGGCGGAAAGGAAGCAAAAGCCAGGAAAAATGGATCTGCAGAATTAGGCGCAATGGGGTTGGAAGGGGAAATCCCTTTCCAATAGAGCTGATGGTCCATTTGTTAAGTCCCCGAGGATGAGGGGGGGCAGAGAACATGAGCTATTAGTGCGACATGGGGTTTGCCATTAAAGCAGCATGCACAAGTGATCATGTAGGCACTGCTGACATGCTTAAACCATGAGCACACCATGAGCCTTGATGCCTCTGCGACTCCAGAGAGCCAGGGGGGAGCTCCATGAACATGCAGAGGGTTTGACATTACAAGTCCTCGCTGCTGTGCATGGCCTGTATTCTCTTGAGGAATTAAACCATTTTTATTGAAGATCATTTTTTCTTACAACATATGACTGTAGGCTAATTCTGTATTTCAGACAACTTGGAAGTCAAGTTTTTCTGACCTCCGGCAAGGAAAATTGCTCTGGAATGGCATTCAAAGTCGGAGTTCCTACTTGTGAACTCGGAGCAGATTCATCTATCCCGACTTCACAAGAATCAGATGTCTGACGTCACACAACAATGGCTGCACCCATGGAGAGGCACATCGTTAATGGTAAATATGGAAGGAAGATTTACCCTCCCATCACCTGGAGTTCTTGAGGAAGAAGGACACTGAGGCACTTTAGCATTCATGTAATTGAGGCCTTTCAAGCGCACCACTTTCCATGAGGGAACACATTTTTACAGCTGCCCGAAAGGGGCTTAAAATAGCTGTGATAGCTACATAAAAATAATTAAAACAGACCAAAAAAAACAGGAAAGTATAATAAAGAAAAAAACCCGAAATAAAATCTAAAAAAAAACACACCAAAAAACGCAGAAAACGCACAGAGCCACACGTGAATGAACAATATTCAGTGAGCAGTGGGCTTGTGAAATGGCAAGAGGGGATCAATGGACCGTGCACAACTTGGGATCACTTTGTGACCCCCCCCTTCATGGTAACTCAGGTACCTAACCCTACACGAGTATCACAGACGCCTTAAATTAATGAATCATTTATATTATACAGCAGATTCAGTTTGTGAATTGTTTATCGAGCCCTCGAAATGGGAACCAGAATGGGAATTGGTCCCTGAGCCCATACAAAATTTGTTTAGGTCTGACCAACGAGAGCTCCAAGAAAATTCAGAACATCAACATAGAAAAGGACAACTTGTCTGTTGAACAGAGATAAGCATTGCACATGCTCAGACAAAACCATCATCATCATTTTAGATAGATCGCAATATCTCATAGAGGCCTATAGACAGCTAAATAACGCTACTCACTATGTGCCTCTGACACACTCGCTAAATTGCGGCCGGAATGTACGAGAAAAAATATATCTCGGCTAAACAAAAGTACCTCTGTTTGGTCTGGATCCTCCACAGCCCTGTAAATTCTAACTCCTCCCTAAAATCCACAAGGATCCAAGTACTTGGACGGTCCCACATGAGATCCCCTCAGGTCGACCGACTGTGCCCAATTGTGGGAGTGAGTCATACAGAGTAGCTGAGTACATTGATGATTTTCTGAACGTCCTTGTTCCAAAAACACCCAAGCTACTGTAGTTAGCTCTTATCATGCTGATTTACGTCCAAGTGTTCATTTTTTAGTTTAGTTTATTTTTAATTAGTTATTTGATGCTTTCAAAATGATGATTGACAGCTCTGTTGACTAATACGGCTCCTGCAGCCGATCTGTTCCGGATTAGCAGAGTGGAGGACGAACAGGGAGAGGAAACGTAGCTCAAACAATCACTACAGTCATTGAAGTTTCCATACCAGTGAACGTTAACCTCAGACCAACACAAAGAAGCTGTTCTGCAGTTAAACAAGCTGGCGAACGAGATCCTTGCTGTAAGTTAAGTGTGCGTTTTGGTTAGCGGAAGTGGCTACAGCGGCGCCACCTGCCGATCTCTACTGCGCAGACTCTGGCTCCATATGACGTCACCATCGCAAGAAGTGGCCTCACTTTCATACAATGGGAGCAGATGGAGACGTGTCGTCCATCTATATATACAGTCATTGATTTTAACACCTTCGGTTTTGGACAAATTAGATACATTAGTGAGCTTTAGATGTGCTAATAGCCATTTTCTTTTCTTTTCTGAGCAAAGCTAGCTGTTTTCTTCTGTTTTCACTCTTTAGGCTAATCTACGCCAACAACTGTGTGCTGTATTTCTTAAAAGCAGTTTATTTTACAGAAAAATAATTGACTTTCTCAGAATTAGAACTGTAAAATTGAGTGGTATTATAAACCAAACAGCTGGGTAGAGAATTGATGACTTCACAAGGTCATAAACAAAATGCTGCAAGCTGTAAAAACTACACATAGCCAGTGGCAAGAAAATCAAAATCACAGCCTTTGAGTCCAGAGAAAAAGAGATGATTAGGCCTTTAAAGGGAAAAAAGACCCTGAAGGTATTGGGGAACATACTGGGCAGATCCATGTGTCAGGTTGGATCAGGGCTCCAGCATTGCGGGCCAGCAGGCTGACAGCGAGAGAGGAGCAGTGGACTTTATGCCTCTAAGCTCCCCTGATTGCTTTGACACCCGTGGCATTCCCCAATAGGAGGAAAAACGGCAACAACAGGCTCTTTAATACAGAGTTTGTTCCGAGAGGGCAGAATATCAGTGGCGTCTTATTAATGTGGCAGGGCTGAAGAAGAGTACCTCTATGAAATATGGAGGATGTATCAAGATATACTTGAAGATCTTGAATATTTTGTTTACTTTGACTTTAATGTTAAGAACAAATTATAAACCAAGATCTCTCAAGTAATGGCACAAGAGGTAAAGCATGTCCTTTTATCCCTGTGTTGGCAGATTAATATCGAGCTCCTCCTGTTCATGTGTGGAAGTATCCCTGAGCTAGTCAAGTTGCTCCCCATGGGCCAGTGAAGGTGAAATGCAGTCCATTTAGACATTCAGTAGACTCATAGCCATATGTTTTTGGAGGCATGTGTCTCCCCATATGACGAATGTAAGATAAGATAAGATTGTACTTTGGGAAATTCGGTATGTTAACAAAATATTCACTCAGCTTTGTTCTCTATTTTGGTCTCCACCACCTCCCAAGGGAAATATCTATCTCTTAAGTTGCTAAATGCTCTACTGTGTTGACCAGGTAGTTGGTAACTGTCTGCTGTGATGGTGGGCACTTAGTTAAGGGTTATCAGGGCTTTTCCTTGCCTAAATATCTGCCTGCTATTGCCAGTTAAGTGTTGTGAAACATAAACAATCGGGCTGACTGCGTCACAGCAGCGCGCCAAAGGCTGTCCCATTTCAAACGCTGCTTCTGATGCGGCCAACAAATGCGTCCTCCTTTTCGCAGGCCACGGATGATCCATCAGGTGCATCCTTCGTGGCCCAAAGTATCCCAAGTTCATTGGGCGCCAATTCAAACGAGATGGTGGACCGAGGAATACACTTTTAAATGTCAACATTTTTGGGTTCTGCTCGCGATACTAAATGTTAAAAAAATGAAAGGGGCCTTAAAACTTACGTTAGTTATTGTAGCTAGTTAGCCAGCTAGCTACTTGTTGCTATGCGACAGGAGCAATGCTTTGTGACGCAAGGGTAAGGGCGGGAACAGCTGGTGACGCAAACAGGAAAACCTCTGTAGACCAGACCATCTTATTTCAGTTCGGCCTTAGTGGTCATCCTTCCTAGCCCACGTCCTTCAAAGGATGCAGCCCCTGAATTGAGAGACAGCTAATATACCGAAAGATGCTAAAATGCCCCGTAGAGATATGGTGAATTGCAAAATGTTTCTAAGATTCAGTGGGTTTACATTTAACGTAATCGTTATTACTACTGAATAAAATACTGATTGGCTCAGCTTTCAATAATTTCCCATCTGGCCTCCCCCATATTCTTTTTGCTAGCTGGTCTTTTCTCAGTTTGAAAAAAAACAAATATGGAATAACAAAGCATCTGAGAACAAAGGAAAGTGTTTCTCATAGGAATAGATGACTGACGTCAGTTATACAACCACCATTCTCAGCATCACTGCACTACGCTGACAGCTACTGAATATTCATTTCTCCATCAGGGTTTATAGTGCTACATTATTTTTCTGCATGTACATCGCCCTCCATTCTGCACACTCGGATAATAAACCCACCCGTATGTGTTGAGTTAACATTCGGAGCACATCTGTTTTACAGCTATCGGACATTATCTGCAGAGTCTCGCTAATGTGACAGACATGAAACAACTGTCAGCGGACTGAAAGTGCTGCGATGCTTAAAGGGGCAGAGAGCATGCCAGCTGGTCAGAGCTGCTTCACGTACATAAAAAAGTATTTACACCCTTATGTTGAATGCAAAACACGTGGCTGCCATACCTATGCATGTGGTTTTATTTTTGGAGACGGAGAGTGACTTTTAAGAGCATTTAGTTCCCCTCTTGATTGAAACTGGCCACTTTAGGTGCCCAAATAAATACTGACAAAAGCAACTTTGTTAGAGCCTCAGACACATTATTCTGCTTTGGCAGGCATAAATGCATTATTTAACACAAGTTGAAGGCAATAAAATTTCATCTGAGGTAAAATAAACAAAAGCTCTCGCCAGATTGCGTCAAAAAATGTAATGAAAATAATGAAAAATAAGCCTCTGAAAGGTGAAACAAAGGAACACTAAACAGAAAATAGAGCCCATCACTTACGCTCATTCCCATCTTTCAATTTAGCTGCGTAATATTTTAAATCAGTCTGCTAATCCTGCCTATTTAACCCCATTACCCCTCGCAATAAAAGCCTAATAACTAGTTTTAAATTGCTAAACATGGTTCATCCTTCTTGCTTTAAGCAGGCTAGTCCTTTAATGTGTTATTAGCCACAGGAAATGGAAGTGGCAGATATCGTTTTTCGAGATGACTCCCAGTAACAAAAGGTGACGGGAAGTATAATTTCAAGACCTCATTAATGCTGATGGATGAGATGGTGCGTATCACGGTATCAGTCTCGCAATCAAGTGTTTATAATATTAGCTTTATTACATCCTGCGGGACAGTGTACACTCCAATCACTGTGCATTTTAATTAACTGCTTGGCAATTAATGCCACAATGAGAATTAGGTTGCGTAATCGCCTTACCCCCCTGGCAATTTATTAAACAAATATCTGGCAAAGCGGTGACGTGAAGCAAACAACTCTTCGCCTATCACCGCAGTGGTTTGTTTCTGCTTAGTGCAGGCTTTGATTGGGGACTCAAACAGCTCCTGGCATTTCGAAGTTAAGGGCAAAAACAGCTACTTTGAGTCAAATTTGCTGTATTTATTCTTGGAGTAAACACCGACTTAATTAAAATGACGAAGACAGAGCAGATGGTGACACTTTTCCCTGAGAAGTACCCTAAAATGCATTCTCGTTTTGACTTTATTTAATGGATTTGGAAACTGAGAGTGAAGCCTTTTTCAACAACACCTGACACACACGCTCCCCGTCTCCCTACCTGCTCCTGCCGGCCCCCTCCAATTTGCTTTGCTCAGCGGAGCGGAAAAGAAGAATGATAGGCCTTGTAAGTGTCCGGCCTCAAACCAACTCTTTTCAAACGGCTCTTTCCACAAGTGTGCCACTTATTTATAGATGATGGGCATGCTGGATTAACAAGAATCCCCAAGACTGCGGTTGGGAGGAATGACTTTGAGGGCTTTTTTGGCAGGGTCCGGCAGTCTATTTCCCAGCGTAAAGCCCAGCTGAGCCTTTTGGCCGGGGTTACCGACATGGCACCCTTTGCTTTTAGACAGCACATGACAGACTGAGGCTCTTGGCAGTTTGCGCTGAACCCTGATGGTTACAGTTGAAGCGTTTCGTTACACCATGAAGAGTGGAGATTTCTTGAGTGATACGCTGTCAGAGGGCCATATTTGAAGAGTGTATCGTTTGTTTTCTTTAATTTGGATGCGGGTTTGTTTTGCTGTTGCACTAAATTTGGGTTAAGTGCTGAAAATATGGAAATTGGAAACATTTTTAAAGATCTTTTTCTTCCAGGCCTGTTAATAGTATTGCCCATGTGCATAATATCAGTGGAAAGCAGGTCTGACTAGGTGTTTTTTAGCCGTTGAAATGTGAGTCAGCAGCAGGTTGTGAGTGAATTAGTAAAAAGCTGCACCCTGTCCATGCCTGTCAGTGCTAGATTAGTTCTGGGTGACAGTATGACCTGGCAGAGCTCTGTGTCTTGGCACATGTTAGCAAACCTACGAAGCGACAGCAATTGGCACAACTGTACAGCATCAGCACCCTAGATTCAACATGTTCTCTTCTCCGAGGCGTTCAAACGGCATTTTGTTTTGGCCCCAACATAAATCTTGAATTTGCTTTCTGCTTTTTCTCCCATGCAGATAAGCAGGGTCGCTCTGGGACGCAGTCGATGCGAGACATCCTTTCAGTCATGAGCGGAGATACAAAGTGCAGTTATGCAAAGCAACCTGAGCGCTTCCAGGTAGCAGGGTGATATTTTATATTTATCTGCTTTCTAAAGAAAGTGCAAGCCTTGCTGTATGCCTACAGAGAGGGACACAATAAAGCATTCGGGTTTTACATCATGCTCCCCTAAAGGTGTTTACAGGAACAAAATACAAAAACTGTGCGCCTGTTATTTGTTTATTTATTTTTGCTGCAGCCTTTGATAGATAGTTCAGAGGGAACAGGGACAGGAAACTGTAGAGAGAAAGGGTGATGACAGATGAAATGCATTACGTCTCAGGCTAGGAGCTAAGCAGAGTTGCGCTTGTTTAAATTAAACATTGACTCATGAGCTTAATTGTACCAAAGAAATGCATAATCTGTTGTTAGACAGGTGAAATTGAACACACAAATCTTCCCCGTAATCATGTTTTATATTTTTTGTACCAATCTGTGTAGATAGAGTTTGTTAAACAAGCTTTATTACACTGCTTTCTCTTTATTAAATTAGCATAAATGTCAAAACAGGTGCTCATTAAGTGAATAAAATAACTTTACCAAACACAGAATAATAAAATCAACAACCACAAAGTAAGGACCCTTTCCAATTCCTCACAGTGAGGTCCCTATAGAACTTCTTACCCCAAGCCTGTATTTACTATCAGGTTAATGGACTATAATTCATATTTTCATATCAACCATGGATCAAATGATTATTTTTGTGCAAATGGGGTTGCTTGTAGTAAAAAAACATGCTCATTGTTTTGGTTCACTGTTTTCATCTGCATTGTTTTAACCATATTTTAGACAAATCGATCGTACCCTGCCTGCCTATCACAAAACTGCAGACTTACTGACGAGCTGAGTGGAGGATTTTGGAGCTGAAAACATACAAAGAAATATTTCTTAAAACATATCTCTCTACTGAGTTGGTGGAGACCAAAACAGAGCTAAAAGGGATGCTAATGTTGAGCTTATACGACTCCAAATGAATGATAATGTTGCTCCACATTGATTAGGTGTTTAAAAAGGCATTTGTTTGCTTACAAATTAGCTACTTATGCACTTCAAAAGAGGTAGTATGTCAGTGTATCTGAGCTTAATCCAAAAGGCAACTGGAGTTTGGTTGAAGTTCTTGAAACGTGTGTTTGCTGCCCCCAAGAGGCCAAAAAAAAAACTTTCTGTGACAAAATTTCAATCAGATTTTAGTTGAACTCGCACAGGTGATAATTCATCCATCCATCATCTATATCCCTTTTTCTGTTCAGGGTCGCGGGGGGGGCTGGAGCCTATCCCAGCTGTCATTGGGCGAGAGGTGGGGTACACCCTGGACTGATCACCTGTCAATCACAAGGCTGCGTCAGAGAGATGGACAAACGTTCACACCTTCAGGCAATTAAGAGGTTCACCAATGAGCCTAACGAGCATGTCTTTGGACTGTGGGAGGAAGCCGGAGTACCCGGAGGGAACCAACACATGCACGGTGGAGAACATGCAAACTCTACACAGAAAGGCTCGCTACATGTGAACATGGATTCAAACTCGGAACTTTTTAACTTTTTGTAAGGCAATAATCACCATTTACCGTTTAATATTCTTATCCAGACCAATATCCATATTCACTAACATCCTATCAACACAATCTAAATCCAGAAGCTTTACAAGTTAAGAAGTGTCTGTTTATTTTTTGTCCTAAATCATAAACTCAGTTCTTCAGAAAACATCATATCACCCCTTCTGTAATGCAACATTTATTCGGTCACGACTCAGACTCACACACCAACTGTAAGAGAGCGTAGAGAAAAGCTCTGCCTCTGTTTGATGTCTATCATGTTGCGATGATCAGCAGTGTATCACTCCGCTCAAACCTGTGAGCTGTGGGGAATTCTCATGAAGGCTTTAAGATTGTGCAAGACGGACAGAAGACACGGTTTCTAGTTTAATCCTCTGCCTCTGTGATAACTGTGATAACTATCAAGGTTGAGATAGAGCTCCCTTCACACGGTCTTCACACCTTTGCTGCTGCATACATCAGAGGTGTGATTAAACTTAGCAGAAACACAATGTGAGTTCAAATGAATGTTTATCAATGAATTGTATGATTTAGAAATATCTGCCTTAATCTTATCGGGGATGATTTCAGATCATCTTTACCTCTCTGAAAGAATGGGTTTGTCCCCTCAAGGTGAGGAAATATGACACTGTAGGTACATCTATCATTTGCCAAAGCTTACCGCTAGCTTTGATGTGGCAGTGAGGTCAAAGTATGAAGAGCGAGTCTGCTTTGAGTCGGGGTCAGGGATGAATATAGCTTAGCAGTAGGTTCAGGTTAGCAGATTAGCTCAGAGAGTCGACAAGGGAGTAGATATTTTAACGCTGGTACTTTATTCGACTGTATAACATGAACCATGCAATGTCTGGTTTCCTATGGGGCTCAGAGAAGCATGTCAGCACTCAAGGCTCCTGTAGATAGACAAGCAAACAAAGTGGGACTCCAGCTTGTGGCGCTACAAGGAATCGTACCACACTTCCAATATTCTGACTGCTACAGTACTTACGTTATTTACAGTATGTTAGTTACACCCCAATATTCTCCTCTGGGAATCAAAGTATTATCTTAACACAGGTTAGGTACATGTATGGCATACACACATTGTACTTATTTAACCCTCTTGTCATGTTTGCTTCTCCGTCCTTACTTTGGTGTTCCCGGTCAAATTTGACCGGTCGGTTTTAAAGGTTTATTTAATACCTTTTTAAGCTGTTAAAAATGTCTCAGACTTGTGGTTAACATGAGTAACTGCTGTGAATATACCAACAATAGACACTGAAAATGTATTCCAAAATCCATCGATGTTGTCTTCCACTTCTGAGACATCCTCCTCTATCTCTGGTTCAACTTCAATCTCCTCTTCATCTGGTTCAAAGATTGTTCAGTCTGAAATGTGTTGTCCTCGTGGGGGGATGTGTGGATGTGTGAATGGGGATGTTTTCCATCTGATGGATGAACATAATCTAGTGTCACCCACTCATTTCCTTTGGCGGTCATTTTTGACTAGAAACACCACAGGTGTTACAAAGTTGACTAGACCACTCAAAATTCAATGAAAGTGTTGATCAGCAATTTTATATGTTCAAATGCCTCGTGTGTAGGATATCATAGGAACTTGAAGCAATCAAATGTGAAACAAAATATTTATGATTGACTGAAGTTGTAAATTGGTCAGATTTGATCCGAACACGACAGGAGGGTTAAAACCAAACCATGATCATCTTCCTCAACCTAATAGAGGAGTTTTGGGGCCTTAACTAAACCAAACTGTGAGCGTCTTTCAATGTTATCCAACTGTAGATTATATTTCCATCCATCCAATTAAGTTACTTAACTGGCTGCCTATCCCAGCTGTGAGAGCCGGAGTACACCCTGGACTGATCGCCAGTCAACCACAGGGCTGACACAAAAGCCCTTTTTACACTGCGGTTCAGCCACAGCGCCATAACGAAGCTCCGCTGTCATGCTGCCTTTGTCATTTTACATTGGATCAAGCCACGCCGACTTAAAGTCGCCCCAGTGTGTGTTTTTACATTAGTTCTGACGTTGCGGAAGCAAAATGTTCGCAAAGTGTAAACAAACAGCGCATGCTTCACATACACACACATGCCAGCCATTCACAAAAAACATTGACGCTCACACTCACACCTACGGGCAATTTTTGAGTCACCAATTGACCCGACGAGCGTGTCTTTGCACTGTGGGAGGGAGCTGGAGTACCCGAAGGGAACCCACACATCCACGGGGAGAACATGCAAACTCCACACAGAAAGGACCCCTATGTTGGAACTGGGATTCAAACCAGGAACCTTCTAGCTGTGAGTGACTAACCACTGTACCACCGTGTAGCCCTACATTATCTTCACATGTCTAGAATTCATTAAATATGAAATGTTTAACAAGCTGTATTTTAAAAAATTTAACAACATGTTGCTGATTTGATATCGCTAACTTGACTGTTATATTTTGTTAGCCAAACTTGTCGCTGCATGTTAATTATTGCTAACTTGACTGCAGGGCAAAACTAGAGTGGTACCTAGGTAGTCTGCAGTTGCCTTATTTTACGATTAAGAAGTAAGAAGCGGTGGTCTTAGTAACCTCATAATCTCTTACCTTTAGCCCATGGCATCATATTAATTACCACTCAAAGGGCAGTTTCATGCTACAGCCGCTTGTTCTTTCTGGATTTAATGGTGTTATGGAGCTGGAGGCGGGGGAATTAAGCTGCAGAAAGTTCAGACCTTTGACGAGAATATTCACTCCATCATTTTTGTCACTTTGACATCTACTTCACCTTCTTATTCTGGAAACATCACTGACTCATGCCTCTGCTCCCTCTGGCCTCTACGGCAGTTTGCAGGAGCTGGAGATTAGCGAGACCTAAGTGAATGTGCTCATGCTGCACATTTTGCTGTGAATACAGCAGAGAGAGAGAGAAGCCTTTGCTTATGGTAAAACTGCACTGGAGGGGATGAAGAAGTGCTTTAACTGCTCCCTTATGAGTTGGTCCAGTGCATAAATGACAAGAGGCTACAGAGGGAAGTAATGAGGCAATGCTACTGTCCAAGTAATATGTGTGTCATTAATTATTTAGTGTTATTGACACCTGTTTAAAGGCACAGTTTGGCTAGTATGTTAATGAAATGAAAAAGATGGATGATGCTACAAAATTCTTCCACATCTTGCAGGAGAAAAGTATCTCAAATCTGATTCTGACGAGCACATTATTCCCCGACTTCTTCCAATGCCAACTGCACAGAGACTTGCAGCCCTGGCAAAGATGTGGCATACTTTCCCCAAGCCGATTTGAATAATATCTCCTCTACAAAGTACCCCAGGCTCACCGGGTTGGAAAAGCATCGGTGGGTGCAGAATCCTTCAACAGCAATTGATCCTGGGGGATTTGAGGTGGATTACCATGTTATTCGTTCTCGATGCAACCCCAGCCTCATTTGTGCACCGTATGAAAAGTGAGAGCTTTTCCTGCAGCCTGGCTTCTCCATGTTCGGGCAATACAGTAATCGGTGTTCAGCGCTATATGTGGCGGGGCTAAATTACAAAGCCTCGCCTCTGCAATCCTTATGTAAAGACATTAATTGGCCTATCAAGCTGGGCAAATAATTACGCCATCAGTATGACCATTATCTGCCGGCCTCTTCCGTGGGTTGATTGTGCCTTCAGGTCAATCCAATTTAGAGGCAGAATATATGCAGCATAAATCCAACAATTACATATTCAACATTGTGAAAGTTGGACGGACACGTAGAAGTCTCAATGAGGGCAGGGTACGCTGAAACTCGCTGACTGTGCAAGATGGCAAGATCATTTGACAAGGACACCAAAACACATGGAGTGAACAAACAGACACAGCACACCACAGGGCCCAATTTATAAGCAGCCATTTAAATATTCTCTTTAAAGTGCTGCGCTGCTGCAACCTTGCTGTACCTCGGCAGCAGGCAGGCAGGAGGCCTTGGCTTGAATTCAGAAGACGACAGAGCCAGGGAGCAGACTCACACTGCTGAAGGCAAACTAGCCTCTTCAGCAGCCATGTTTAAGCAATGTCCAATTCTACCCTCCCTGCAATTTCTCTCAGCGTGCTGCCTCTTTGTTCCAGGTAAGAGTGTCCAATAGTTATCATGTCCAAGTTACGATTTGTATGCCCAGTTTGCTGTGTTCAGGTGCCAACTAAACAACTCTTTTAGCCATGTTTTCATCTCTGTATTCCAAAGAGGAAGTCAGCCACTTCAAGGAAGCGCAGAGCGGCGATGACGTTTGAAGTATCAAAAGTTTGTCCTTGATGTGCAGTGGTGGCCGTGACGCCGCATCTATCCAGTGTCCAGTGAGTCCTTCAGCACAGTCTGCAGATTACTGCTTCTCAGATCTTGTGTATATAAATAGACAGAAAAACTGTCACTGTGTGAATCTCTGACCTTCTAAAACAGCTGTCAGATGGCAGCAGCTATACAAGGAACAAAGCCTGCTGCTGTCAGACAACAATAAAGTTATAATGAAGCTGTCACGTACTAATATGGGGCTTTTATAATGCCCGTATTTTGTCCGCTATAAATACTGGAACAAATGAAAACTGGTAGATGAGCAGCAACAAAGAAACGGACTGTTAAGTCTTCAGAAATGTGCGAATGTTGCTTTTAGTTTGGTGTGCAAATTAAGGTCACAGTATGACAAAAGTACTTTGCTCATGCTCATCGTAATATCTGCTTTGATAGTTTCTCAGATTCTCAGAAAAATCTTGTTAATGCTGGCAGATCAACCCAAAAGCACGACAATGAGACAGACTTCAAAGTTCAGGCAAGGTCAAAAATCCGGGCGATCAGTCACACAGGCAAACAAATCCAAAAGGGAGCAGGCAAAGAATCCAAAATCAGGTGAGCAGGGTCAGAACAGGCAGATCAACTGGGAAACACTGGAGAGCTTGGCAGTGACACACAAGACAATCTGACAGGGACCAAGTGAAAGTGGACTGGTATATATACTCAGACACTCAGGCCAGAGATAAACTTTCTGTTTAACCTTGTGTTTGCGTACCCTACAGTCACGAACGTAACTGTTCACATACTTGTCTGTGCACTGCGCATGTTACTGGAGGATGCCTCTAGAGGGCATACCAGAGAGTTCAGGTCGTGTGTAACTGCCGTATGTGCGGGATGTAAGCAAATGGCATGGCGACACAAAAGGAGGTTACTATTTTATCACGTCTGACATCATGGCAGAATAAGCACCAGCTTTTGTGTGTTCAGTAGACAGAACACACCGTCGGCAATGCCCCCACTCCGTTTCACCAGTTTCCTCCGTGCACGGACATAACAGCCCCGCAATTGTTTCCGTTTAGTCTTGCAGGTTTCCACGTCAACTTCTAAAATGGAACTGTCGCCAGCTGATTTGACAGGTCCCTGTGCAGTGGCAATGACACATCGTACAGATGTTGATATTGCAGACTTGGTTTATGAGCTTGTCTACTGTTCATGTGCATATTGCATCTGGATGGCTGATTGCCAGGCCTGAGAAGTTGAAATAACAAAAAGATCACAATAGCAGAATCTTTAACACTAAATGTTAGAGGGAGGTGAGAAGAGACTGCTGACAGTAAAAATAGATTATACTTATAAGAATCAGCATGTAGCTGGATACCTATGACAACATTAAGCTGTTGCTCATTTATCAGATAAATGCCCCGAAGCACACTGCATATTCACAAACTGAGATGTGCTATATGCAACAGGACAAATCACAGCTTGTGTCATATATTGTGCTGGATGGCATTTTACAGTCAAATAGGCGTTCATTAGATCTGTATCTGTCTCCTGATGTGTTCATCACAGCGTCAAGATTTACGTTCTCTTGGCCAAACACAAACGCCTGATTTAACACAGAGGAAGTGCTGTGCAGCGCAGCGCTCATCTTGCCATTTAGCTGAAGATGCTCCTAAAGGGATGAGTCAATAATCACAGTCATTGTGACCCGAAAACATTGTGCAGAAACACAGGCCGCGTCGAAGGGTTAATTATCCGTCCTGAAAACAAAACAATCCGATGTCAGTGAAACAATGGAGCGGAACAAATGGGAGGGGAAAGTTTCACCTTGTAGTTCAATGAATTTAAATCAATAAGAGCTCAAACAGGGACGAGGGAAACGGCTGAGCTCATTCATTATGTGTGATTGACCTTGAGTGTTTTCAGTGGACAAAAACATCCCAAAAAATGAAGCTATATTGTTCAAATATATGCAGAGGAAAACAAATAGATTCACTAACACAGAAGTTAACAATCTTCTTATGAGTTACAGTGTCCTGTAAGTAGTCCAGGCTTTGGTATGCAGAGAGCGACAGGCCGATTAGCGCTGATACAGTGCTGTAGTGCATGAAGACGTGGGTTAATGGAATAATGCAATGTGGCGCGCACTCCAGCCTGCAAGCATAATGCAAATATTTACCTTTCCACTTCAGCAGAGCAGGATGAGCCAAATATGCATCTCATTTACATCACAATACCTCGTGTACAGGAGAGACAACATTTAGGCTGGGACTCAAGCGAAGGAGAAAATAAGGTCACTTCATTTCCACCCTGGAGAGATGGAAAAACCTCTCTTTTTTTTTTTTCTCACATTGGGAGAAGCGTCGCCAGGCACAATGTTAAGCAGAACATATTGACACTTTTTGTTGTGTTGTTGCTTACGCTGTAATCCTTTGCTCCTTTGCGGAACATGATAAAAATTTAGCATTTCATTCAGTCTCCCCGCTGGTTTGCAAACACTACCGCTGAGTATGAAGTTATTTTTTTTTATCCAGTCATGGCTCCAGGCAACAACAAATGGCTCCTAGTTTTGCCCGAGGCTGCGTTTATCAAATTCCTCATCTGCCTGTAGCTCGCTATGTAAATGTGCTCTATGGATACGAAGCAGTTTCATTACTTTCACGTGTTTGACGGCGTAGAGTCGAAACAAATGCACGTTTAATGGCGAAAGCTTTAATGAGGAATTGAAAAATTCATGAAAGAGATGACCATTAAGGTTAGAGCCTGGCCGAGGTTACCCCTCCAGTGTGCTTCTCCAATCGTTTATTAATAGGCCTCTTGCATGTTTTTGACACCGGCTGTCAAAGAAACCATTTGCAAACTTAATGAAAGGGAGCTCTCTCTATTCTGCCAATTCTGCAGAAAGGTGGCAGAGCGCAGCAACATTTCCCTTTATTAATCCATCTGAAATATAGTGAGGAGGGCGAACGCCACACAGGGAAGAATAAAAAGTTAATTTCAAAGCTGTAGGCAAAAAAAATCACTGATAAAATCACTGATAGAGGATCATATCTACCGCAGCTGCATCATACAGTTTAATGTGTAATCAAAGTAGAATTTCTGGATGTTTCTGAGTCGGTTTGGGCCGTAATATTCAATCAGTGGTTGGTTTTATGTTCAGTAAACAAAGCTGTTCAATCAAATGAGCATTACTGGAGCCTCCCTTTAAACAGGCTCTCCTCATTGATGGGTAATCTGTTTCTGGACACACTCCATTCACTGTCACTTTGATTCAAATTAGAATTGTAATTTAGGGTTATTAAATCACCTACAAAGCATGGAATACGAAAAAAAGTCATCCGTCTTTAAAGAGGAGGGGAAAGCCTTGGTAAAGAAACGCCTCTCTCATCTTTACATCTCCCATTTTTTTTCCCCAGAGAGAAAACTTCCATGCTGGGAACACTGGAATCTGACGTGACGATCTCGGCAGGATTTGAGGCTCAGAAGTCATTACAGCAAAACCCAGATTCAGCACAAAGTCATCAGGAATGAAAACGAAATGAGGCATGTGCACTTCCTTAAGGGCCTTGTCATTGTCTTTCCTTGGCAGCCTAGCCTTCCATTTTCTAAGCATTAGACTCTACGAAATTCCACCTGTCAAACCGACAGTAGAGCAAACTAACACAAGACCTCTCCTCTTAAATTTAATTGGATGGCAAACAAGCTGTTGCAAACAAGAGCTATCCCTTCCTGTTTCAATTAGCTCCTCAGATTTTTTTATTGGTGACGAGCAACTGACATAAAAACACATAATACAGCTACAGAAAGAGACAGTTGACAGCCGCATAGAGAATAACAGTTAGACACACGTATGGATGATACTGAATCCGAGTGGAGTCCCCATTACCTGAGTCTGATTGGAGTCCCCATTACCTGAGTCAGAGTGGAGTCCCCATTACCTGAGTCTGATTGGAGTCCCCATTACCTGAGTCGTAGTCGAGTCCCCATTACCCAAGTCCAAGTTGAGACCCCATTACCTGAGTCCGAGTTGAGACCCCATTACCTGAGTCCGAGTTGAGACCCCATTACCTGAGTCGGAGTCGAGTCCCCATTACCCAAGTCCGAGTTGAGACCCGATTACCTGAGTCCGAGTTGAGACCCGATTAGCTGAGTCCGAGTTTCGACCCCATTACCTGAGTCTGAGTTTCGACCCCATTACCTGAGTCGGAGTCGAGTCCCCAATATCCGAGTCAGAGTCGAGCCCCCATTACCTGAGTCTGATTGGAGTCCCCATTACCTGAGTCAGAGTGGAGTCCCCATTACCTGAGTCTGATTGGAGTCCCCATTATCTAAGTCGTAGTCGAGTCCCCATTACCCAAGTCCGAGTTGAGACCCGATTACCTGAGTCCGAGTTGAGACCCGATTAGCTGAGTCCGAGTTTCGACCCCATTACCTGAGTCTGAGTTTCGACCCCATTACCTGAGTCGGAGTCGAGTCCCCAATATCCGAGTCAGAGTCGAGTCCCCATTACCTGAGTCGGAGTCGAGTCCCCATTACCTGAGTCGGAGTCGAGTCCCCATTACCTGAGTCGGAGTCGAGCCCCCATTACCTGAGTCGGAGTCGAGTCCCCATTACCTGAGTCGGAGTCGAGCCCCCATTACCTGAATCCAAGTCGAGTCCCCACTACCCGAGTCAGAGTCGAGTCCCCAATATCCGAGTCAGAGTCGAGTCCCCATTACCTGAGTCGGAGTCGAGTCCCCATTACCCGAGTCCGAGTTGAGACCCGATTACCTGAGTCCGAGTTGAGACCCGATTACCTGAGTCGGAGTCGAGCCCCCATTACCTGAATCCAAGTTGAGTCCCCATTACCCGAGTCAGAGTCGAGTCCCCAATATCCGAGTCAGAGTCGAGTCCCCATTACCTGAGTCGGAGTCGAGTCCCCATTACCCGAGTCAGAGTCGAGTCCCCATTACCCGAGTCAGAGTCGAGTCCCCATTACCGGAGTCGAGTCCCCATTACCCGAATCCGAGTCGAGTCCCCATTACCTGAGTCGTAGTCAAGTCCCCATTACCTGAATCCGAGTCGAGTCCCCATTACTCATTACCATTACTTTAGGCATCCTGGCAGGAACTGTTACTGAACAAGACGGCACGTGATTGCACATGCAGGTGAATAAATTTAAGGGCCTTAAAATCAATAAAACTGTCCTCATTAATAAATAAGTCAGAGTCCTCCTCTCCAGCTTCCGTATCTGAATGCAGTCAAGCACAAGTCCAAGTCACGAATCCTGAAAATCCGGACTCGAGTCGGACTCGAGTCAGAGTCCTCGACTCGAGTACTACAACACTGGTGTGCATACGTTTGTATGCTTGTATGGGAGGCAGTGATATTTATGTAATTTAGTCAAGAGCGTGAAGACATTTTTCTTAAAGGAGGTATCATGATGATAATATAATAATATAGTATATCATATACATATATACACACCTTTATACACCTTTTTTGTGTGCGTGAAGTGGCTGTTTGAGAGGTCATACATGAGTACACACACATGCATATTAATGCTTAAACATGTATGCACGCACACACAACACAGGATGAGTGGCAGGCCGATAAGCCAGAGGTGACACTCTGCTAGGCTTGTTAGCAGCACGCACACACAGACACACACACACACACACACACACATGCATGAAGTTCCCAAGCGTGACTGGCCATCTCCCTCCAAGAACATTAAGAGATTTCCCCACACCAAGGCCTCTCTCATAATCGCCTCCCTCATCTCCCAGTCGCCGTATTTGTCAGCTCTGTTTCTGTGCTGAGCCTCAGAGACGGGTCCAAGGCGGGCTCATCTGCCCTCATGATTATCTCAGTTAGGCGTAATCTCCCATCTCACCTTTATTTGTCTCTGATATGCACTATGGCTTTCTCATCTCCTATCTGGGTCCCAGTGTGGATGTTAATAACCGCACGCCTTCGTTGCAGGATTTCTGTCAGCGATCGGAGGCTGTGTGGAGCTCTTCCTTACGGCTGATCAAAATCATCCCGTCTCAGGCTTTCTGCAAGTACAGTGTGTGCCAGAGGGAATCAGATACAGTATCGCATTACTCTTGCCTTTACTATGATTTTCTTTCAGAATATAGTGGCTCACAAATGTGTCATGAAAGATTTTATACACTCCTTGTATCCATGAGGGGTCAGAGAGGTTGCTGATTTTTGAGCAGGTTGGAAGGAGAATTCAAGGACACAAGGAGGGTCTGCAGAGGAAGTAATCCCTCCGTTAAGCTGTCTTCTTTAAAAAAGAAACAAGTATTCTGTCAAGTAGACTATGGAAACAGCAACAAAACAGAAACGCAGTGCTTTTAACCCAACTGTCTTTTAATAAACACATTTTTAGAATCTATTTCGAGGCCTCTCATGCGCTCCTTCTTCTCCTCTACGTGCCAGCATCCATTATAAAAGCATGACCCTTCCCTCATTATTTATTTTTTCCGAGGCTTCCGAGAAACAATGAGCTTTGAAGTGTAAAATATGATCCCCCCACATCTGCTGTTGTGGCTCTGCTTCATGTATAAATAAGCCGTCAGAGAGACGAGATGCATTTTGCTTACTGTACATTATGACGCACAGTGTGGTGGAGATGGATGCACTTTTAATGTAAGAGTGTGGTATCAGATGCGTTGGAACAGGAAAGTGCACTCGGTTTTTTCGATGGTAGGAGTTGCTTAAAGATTCAGTCTTTGGTTTTAATAGGCAAAGGAAATGTTCGGTGGTATAACTCCCCACAGGGTCAATAACAATGAGCCCCATTCATCAATGTTTAATGATTTACTGCTGGCATAAGATCTTTGACCAAAATCTCCTCATTAACTCATCTGTTATTATTCAAGAAGCAAAAACGGACACTTAAACAATTCTCTTGAGACATTTTGTAAACCGTCTTCGATTTCCACCACATGGATGAAGTTGTATTGTGTCACAAGTGCTTTGAGGATCCGTTTCTTTCTTCCAAAAACATGTTTAATGACTAGATAAAAAATCATCTGTATACTTTGCTGAGAGGAGTAAACTGGGTATGAAACAGACTGAAGATTGACTATTTCTAAATAGTTGTTTTTAATGCCTCTTATCGCTTCCACCGGGTCACTGTCGGACGAGGCGATTCAAGGCTGCCTAAACACCCGACATTTTCCAAAAGTTAAAAAAAATAGCCATGTGTGAGTCATGAGTCAAAATGAAACGACTCGCTTCACAATCAGAAATTGATCAATTACATCCCAAAACAATCAGAAGGTCTAGAAGAGCTGCATGATTGAATTTAATCTCTATTACGTTAGCGGAAGTGTCTTGTGCGCATTTTCTGTGGGCAATTCAAGCTATTGGTAACTGATTCAAGTGACTCGAGTGACTCGAAAACCCGACTCTCTTTAAACTCAATAAGTAAAAAGAGTTGAACCTCCCATCTCTACAAAATACAGCAGGCGGATTTTTGGTAAAGTTCTTCTACTCATTCATAGGACATGATCAGCAAAGAGATGAGAGGTACCGCTTTGTTATAACGCAATGTAACAATGTTGCAATTTCATTTAGCAGATGCTTTTGTCCACAGAGACGGACATCTGAGAGTTAATACAACACAAGCAACGATCAACACAGGAGGGAACAAAGTCAGTAAGTGCCAACAAACAGCTTCAAGTGCAACCGGACACAGGAACCAACAGGCTGTACACAGAGGCAATGCACAGGGCGTACAGGCAGGAGTCGTTTTTGTTGCCGTTTTGTAAGCGAGCAACAGGGTTTTGAATTTGATGCGAGTGGCAACTGGGAGCCAGTGGAGGGATATGAAAAGTGAAGTGCTGTGTGCTGTTTTGGGTCGGTTGAAGACCGGTCACGCTGTGTTCTGGACCATCTGCATGCATCGAGGCCTGCCAGTAGGGAGTCGCAGTAGTCAGTGCTTTGTCCACAGGGTTCACCAAAATTGCCCCCAAATGAAAGTTCCTCAAAGTAGCTTCATTGTCCTTTCTATGCGATTTGCTTTTTTTTCCACTTTGCATTAATGATGTATGTGCAGAGTTTGAGACTAGAAGGCTGGTTGAACATTGATCTTCAGAAGGAAAAAGTTTCTCTAGGACCACCTTAGATTCATGTCCATCACGTGTGTGCATACTGTTTATGTTTTGGGAGACATCACCACAAAATTGGAAGCAGATTTTGGTCAAATATGATTACAATGAAAATGTATTTATCTGACAAACCTTTTAGTTGACAAGATGTATTTTTAAGAATATCTTTCGAGGTCATTGAACTTTTCATAACAGACAAAGCAGTGTATTTTTATGTCTCTTAAAAGATGAATATCTGTAATTGTAAGGTGTTTATTTTTGTACGATGGCTTAGATAATAATCACAGGATTTTTCTTAATCCTGATTCATGATATCAACAGACATCATCAAAGAAAAAATGGTGAGAAAGAGAAAAGTTTCAGTTATAATTTGTTTATAATTGTAATTTAATGACTCATCGAATAAGCAGCTTTAATTTAGCAGCTAATTGCAGGTTATTGACCTGTAGGAGATGTTTCTGGAACAATCTACCACAGCTGATTAATACAGCAGATAGATGAGGGCCATATTCCAAAACGCAACCAAAAACACAGCATCTCTAATGTAATGTCAGCGCAACCTTTGTCTGCTTATCTGCTCTGTTACATAAGATTTCAGCACCCTGCCGACGTGACAGCTCCTGTCAAAACGCAACCTGTCCCGTCAGCCCAAAAAACAACCAGCGGAGGAAACAAGACGATCAGGACGGGAGACTTCTCAGTATTGGAACTCGGCCTGACAGCCTCCCGGGGAGATTTGGCTCGGCTGCGGCACAGTCACCTCTATCTCGACTCTCTTTTCGGGATAGTTATCTACCTGTCAGGAGGAGGACACACGGAGAGAGAGAGAGCTGTTCTACCTGTCTCCACCTTCAGGGACTCCTCACTTGATTAATGAAACAATTGACTCAGTGATTAACACCTGTGCATGGAGTTACTAAAAAAAGCCCAGGGAGACCTGAAATGGGGAGATATTGATTTCCTCTCTTCCCTTAGCGCAGCCCCCATCTCCCCGTCCCCTAAACTGTGACCATGAAGAAGACACTGAGCACAATGCAGTCTGTCTAATTACTCAGCTCATCTACATATTCACTGGGGTTTTTCTGCATTTAATCACACTGTGGTGAAGAAAAGAAACATGTCGCTTCACTTGCATGCTCTGATTTTGTATGCAGAAGGAAACCGATCCCCAAACAGAGTTATATTTCTGTAGGTTAACGACAAGAGGGAGTGTTAACTGATGAATAAAGAGATCAGTCTAATGCAACGTTTGGACGTCTCTGCCTCTTTGATTTATCCCTGCATCTGCTCAATCAATATCGGCTGTTTACTTTGATAAAGATTGATTGAAGTTGATGTCTGTATTTGTCCACAATGACCTCCATCCATCACAAGATGTATTCAATGAGATGTGATGGAAGACAAAAGTAAATATATAATATTCTGACTTTCAAAGTTTCCGTATCGAAGTTGAACTCTTTTTGGGTATCAAAGGAAAATCTAATATTTAACAAACATTATGCCTGCTGGTCATGATGACCTTTTTACAGAACACCTCTGTTATAGCAATCTTGGACTGAAGCGAGTAGGGTGGATCTACTTTTCTCTGCAGTTTGCAACAGCTACAAGGATTTCCAAGGGGACTACTCTCTGCGTTTACAGTCATACTAAAGGCATGAGATTTTTTGGGCCTTTTGCCTTTATTTATAGGACAGCTGAAGACAGACAGGAAAAGTGGGGAGTAGAGAGTGGGGGATGACATGCACCAAATGATCCCGGACCAGGAGTCAAGCCTGCGATGAGTGCGTCGAAGGCTGCAGGCGGGCGCCTGCTCTACCAGCTGAGCTAAACCAGCGTCCCTAGGGGCACGAGTTTTAACTTATTATGTTAAACTAATTTTATTTTTATAAAGCTATCGACGTGTTCACCTGTAGTCTGTGCTTCTTAAAAGCTCATAATAGGTTTGGTGGGTGAATAATATGAGCAAGAGTCACTGTGGTTAAACGGACTGTACTTATATAACGTTTCTAGTCTTCTGACCACTCTAAGCGCTTTTACACCACATGTTACATTCACACACTGATGGCAATGACCTAAGTGCTAATTTCCAATCAGGATCTTTGCATTCATACCTGATGGCTGTGCCTTCAGGAGCAGTTTGGGGTTCAGTGTCTTGCCCAAGGACACTTCGACATGTGACTCTAGCAGTCAGGGATCGAACCCCCAACCTTCCGATTGAGAGATGACCGACTCCACCACTGAGCCACTAAAAAATTAGTTTATAAACTTCAACTTTTCAAACCTCGGCAAGCTTTAAGTGTGATTCTTAAAGGACACTTTAACCAGCAAAGACGCCAGTCAGAAGGCAGAGTGTATATTTTAATAACTTAGATGATCACTGGTGAGGAGCCTTTCAAAAAATTGTGTTAAAAATGTAAATTAGTTTAGACATTTTCAAGCTTGATTGATGGACATAAAACCCCAAAGAATGGGCGAGATCAGACCAAAAGTAGAATCACAGTTTGTGTGGCTATTTTGCCTTTATTAGCTAGGACAGCTGAAGACAGGAAACATAGGGAGAAGAGAGTGGGGGATGACATGCAGCAAAGGGCTGAGGGTGGGAGACAGACCTACGGTTGCTGTGTCGAGGACTGTGGCCTCTGTATATGAGACGCCTGCTCTACCCACTGAGCTTAACCAGCACCCAAACTTACATGTTTGCTTCAGTGTAATTTTTAGACAAAAGCATAGTTGTAAACTGTATTTAGAATGCATTTGTATTCAAAAGAAGTGCATTGAAATAATCGTTACGACCTCACAACAGACCCAGTTAAACAAGGTTATCTGCCCCTCTTTGCTCCACTGATGAGGGCGAGCAGAGCGAGGAAAACGGGGGATGGTCGGAGGATTAACTGTCATCATTTACATTTGTCCGTCCCTGAAGCCAGGGCAGCATTATTCTGTCAACTTGTATAGATCAGAGGGGTCAGGAGTCCACGTCCCTCTACACAGGATTCACAGCTTCCCTCTGAACGCTCACTCGTGAGGGAGACAGCGGGAAGTGTGGGTTCATTAGTTGGAATTCTGGACCTGAGGTGCTGTGACGGCTTTGAAAGGGAAAGTTAAACTTTTATTGTGAAAGTCAGTTGTTCTTTGCACCACGACCTTAGCTTAAATAAACTGTAAGCCTCTAGTTGGTGGTTAAAATGCCCTTATTAACTACTGTATGTACTTAAAAATGAGGATTATAATATAATGTATAGGAGAGAGATTAAATGTCCAAGGGATTTATGTTTTTAGGCAAGACGGATAAAAAATAGATAAAAAGGTTGTTTTAATTGACTGTAGGTCCCATGGAAAGATTTTCTCCTTCATTGTACATGAGTCAATGTTCTTTGTAGTTAAAATAAGAAAACATACCGTAAAATCTGGAATACGAATCGCACCAGAATATAAGACGCAGTCTGTTTTGGGGGGGTATACCGGAGGAAAAAGGTTTTCTTTAGACGTGTATTATAACTTATTTCAACAGCTACCGGTGCTGTAGCTAGCGGAAGTTGGCAGCCTATACGGTAACGTTGATTGTTGTGAGGGTGACGGCTGCAATGGCGATCATAGCGGTGCATGTCCTTAAGGAAGTGTGTAACAATCAAGTTAGCTCTGTAGAAGTTAGCACTGCGGCATATTGTAAATAGGAGATATTGTAGCGGCTTGGACCCAGAAACAGTTTACTGCGGATGACAATAGCGTAACACAATAGCATACCTCTCTCTGCATTTTATACTGGTATATCTTACTGGAAGAGTACCTGCTGCAACATGGGAGCTAAAAAATAGCTGTTCTAGGAACTGTATGAATCATAGTTCTTGCAGTGCGGGGGATGGTCCTCCAACTGTCCTTACAACTGTAGAATAGCTCCTTTGCTCCGAAGACGCCTTTACCTGTTTCCTAAATGATCGCATCAGTATGTCGGACACAGCCCACTTTTTAGATGAAAAAAAAAAAGTATTAAAAGTGCGTCTTATACTCTGAATATTACGGTAATTTTTTTAGGCATTTATTCTGAAATGAAGCCTTAGTCAGAGTCAGTGTTTGGTCGATGTTACAAGAAAGCTTAAAAGATTGTTTTTACATCTTAAAATTGATAAAGGCAAAAATGTATTGTGAAATGAAAACGAAAAAGGCAAATACTTAAAAAGGCAATAAAGACATTTAAAATAAAGTTTGTAATGTGGAGGGAAGAGAACCTCCCCGGCCTCCAGATATGTTCAGTTTACTAACACACACATTAGATGTTGTGCAGCCCTCAAGAGAGAGAGAGAGAGCAGCAGCAGCAGTTTCTCTACTGCAGCCACTTCTACACATTCAGACACAATTACATTTCATGAATGTTTATTCGTAATTTGTTTGACTCTGAGGACGGGAAACGGAGGCGAGAAGACTTTCTGATTCATAAAAAACATTAAATCATTGGAGGGATGAAATTGAGCTTGTGACGAGAAATAGGATATAAGCAATTTTGTGTTATTTGGGCGTTTGATGAGGCTATTATTTCAAATGTGGAGGAATCATGCAAGAGAGGAGATTTTATCCTCTGGTTTTATTATAGAATATGCCTCTGAACAAGCTACAAAGATGTACTGAATTTGTTCCTGAAGCCTGAAGAAGTTAGAACAAAATGTGTTCATTCAAAATGTACAGGATGGAAAATTAAGGCGACGTTTGGTTTGCAAGTACCTTCAACTAAACTCAAACAGAATCCAGAAGTTTGTACTTGTGAGAGTGAAACCTCTATTTTCTGCAGCAGAAGTGACAGCTGGACTTTCAGCTGAGTCTGGCTCTAACATATAGAGGACAGCCTGCTGCCCAGATGTACCCTAAACAGAGTCCCACATGCCCCCTCTGCCCCCGAGGCCTGATAGCCTCAGATGGTGCTGCTCCTGCTGCCCATCGAGACTCGCGCATCTCCGCCGAGCAATGAGCCGCTCGCTGTGGGACGAAAGTGGCACCGCGGACAGATGTCACCGCTCAATTCATCACACTGTGCAGATGCACACCGGTGGACCTGTGGCTCATCGACCAGCTGACACAGGTTTCTATATCTGTAGAGCATGCATTTAGCTCCAGGACATCATAAACGGAAGCTGTTCTGTATCGGTGCTTACGGCCACATGCACTTTATGCAGTGAGTTTAATGCTGATAGTCAGTCAGGTGAAAAAAGTGCAGACTCAACAAGATGTCATTTGATTTTCTGCAGGTGATGCCCCCATGAACCCAAACCCTAGTGTTAAAGCGGCTATGAGGTACTTTCATTTTGGGTATGTCTTATCTCTCTGCTGATCCTGTCCTGTAAGTGGGTGAGGTGCGAGTAGTCTCTAAAGAAGAAACTAATCCGGCCTCCTTTTAACTGCCAACATACAATGTGAAGATTTGCTATGGGAAATGTAAATATAGGTGCTTTCAGTCCATGCGCTACAAGTCGCTTTGTTGGAAGCCAACCGAGTGACGGTGGTGACAGGCTTTCAAAATGACTGTATAGATAAATAGTCTTCTAGTTTATGGCCTGCTTTGTTTCTTTAAGGTCATGTTAGGAGACCTTAGTATAAAACTGATGCTGTTGTAACATGTTAAAACCTCTTCACAGTAGATTTTGTAACAATTCAGAACCAAAAACTGGGACTCAAGCACAGAGGGAAGTCCAGGACACCAAAAACCAGCTCAGAACCGAGCAAGCGATCACAAGGCAAACAAGGCAGGAGAGCATGAACACACTAACGGTGAGTCTACACAGGCAAAGTATCTGAAGCGTATTTTTGACACGCGTGTGCCGAGACAGAACCGCTCCAATGTTATTAAATGCTGGAGTCTCCACCAGCCGCGTATGCTTCGTGGGAGGACGGCGTAATATACGAGTAATTTTCTGCAGCTCTGTTTGTTGTCGGCGTCAAGTCTATCTTTCCCCGCTGCTGCGCGTCAGTGCAGTGTAGAAAGCCAATGACTGCAAAGTAAACACATTCCCACCACCAAGGAATCCATGTTAAACAATGTGATCTCATCATTTTGACCAACTTCAATTTCAGTTTCCCATTGAAGTTATTGATCGGCTATGAGCAGGCAAGATTAATTTGAAAGAGCAATGATTGTGTACATTTCCTCAACATCTGGGTATACCAATCCTATTCATTCACTCTCATTTGACTTCTACATGCCACCCCTATTTATGGCTAACTTTGAGACTCTTCTTTGCTGTTGTCGCAGCCTGAGTCGACCGCAAAATAGATGCTGCCTTGACGCTTGCGCGTCGCGCACTTTCGTCTGACGCTGCAGTGTCGGTGAAGATTCCCAGTAAGGCGACAATAACAGGGTAGGTGGAAACACAGGGGTGTATACAATCCAGACTTATTACACTTGAGACACAGGTGTGTCGGGGGGAAAAAGGCGAGAAACTGAACAAGACAGGAAGTAACAGTAGACATATACACAAGCACCAGGATTACAGAATAAAACAGGAAGTGAACACTGAACTCCATCAATATGTGTCTAATGATGACGTCAAACACAAAATATGATCAATAAGGCTTCTGGTAAATATTGCATTTTTTAATTTCCATATTTTTTAAAAACTGTGTCATGAAAATGTCTTGTGAAGAAGAAAATTAATGCTTAGAACCAGATGAAAAAGATATTGATATTACACTTGAGATTAAATATTGATAATTTGTCTATGCATGCATCAACTTTAATAAGAGCTACATTTTCTTTAGCAGCAAACATGTGTAAAAGCTTGGTAATAAGATATTATTATTCCAGGTGTAATCGGATTCTCATTAAAAGCAGGTAAGATAAATACATGACGGATAGTAAACTACATCATTTTTAGTTCTGATGTTCTACAACAGAAATCAAAACAAACGCAGCATGACAACACGACTGGTGCTCTTTAATGTTGTGCGCAGTTTGTCAGTGTCGACGCTCACTAACAAGACTCCCGCAGAGAGAAATACAGCACGCCATATTAAAACAGTGCTGAAATGAAAAATAATTTTATTAGCTTTGCAGAAAGCCTTGAGGCTTCCAAAAGATCTATATGTGCTGACATGATTTCATCATATTCTGCAAGCTGTGCATCGATTTTTCTTTCTCTCTGGCATGGAAACATGACACTTCAGCACTGTGTTTTTCCCTGCTAACGCAAAGTGCACATTTGCTTTCGTTTGCATTAGTTTCATCACATTTTTCATTTCAATGTAACAAACATCCTCAGTGTTAGGGGAGACATACCAAGCAGGTAAACACTCAGAAATCAAAGCTCAATCACTGCTCGGAAGCACTCCTGGCTCATCAGGGTTGAGTAAGAGCGTCGTTGTTGTCTCGAGTTTAGGATGAAAACAGAATCAAAGCAGACAAATGTTTGCACTCCTAAATTTATGCTTATTTAATGCAGAGCAGCAGCCAAAAAAACAAGCCCTTTGCCTTCATCTTCATTCATATGGGTGCAAAAAATCAACCCTTCATTACTTCCACGGCTCTTACCTCAGAATGGAGTCAAATTTAGGAAACAGGTAAAGGCGTCCTCGGACCAAAGGATCTATTCTAAATTTGTAAGGACAGCTGGAGGACCATCCCCCGCACTGCAAGGACTATGATTCGTACAGTTCCTAGAACAGCATTTTTTTAGCTCCCACGTTGGAACAGGTACTCTTCCAGTAAATGGGGAACCTTGAGTGGTGAATGAGCCATGTGAGATGTAAGGCTGCAATCAGTCAATAAAGCACTGTAAAAAATGGACCAGAACACACGTATATGGGCAGAAGGGCAGTCCAAATTCACCTCCTTTCCATTACAGCTATTATCATTAAACACACGACAGACAACAAACACGCAGCTCCAGCAACGCTCGATGAGTTGGTTTGGTAATAGTAATATTAGCGGTAGTAGTAGGAGCAGCGGTATGTTACGTTGCTATACTAACTCCAGTCCCCGGAACAGTTTTGTCCGAAAAAGGTGTAGCTTACTGTTTGAACTGAGCGGCACAATTTTTAGATCTGACTATATTTTCTCGTCACTCTGCCACGTTATCCCTGTTTGTCCGGGATTGTCCCAGTTTCAATCTGGGTGTCCAGAGACCTAGCAAAGATTTGTAATATATCTAAATATATCTATGTATCTAAAATGTGTTCAACTTTCACGACCAAATTGTCCCGGTTTTCACCACACTTAAAATAATAATATTAATATACTTGTTTTCAGCGCTTATCGGCGGTTATCATGTTCTGTCATTATTACCTAACCCAATCAAAAAACACCACGCGTCTGAATTCAACACAGATTTGTGTATATGTTGTCGAGTGTGAGTTGTGCTTGACAGTGTGTGCATACAGGTGATCGGGGCGGCGAAAGTGTGTACAGTTTGTGATGCATTTAACACAGCACCCCCTCCCAGAAAATAGTTCCAACGTCCCTGATTTCACTGTATTTTCTTCACAAGGAGACGTGCGTTTTGTCTTCATTTAAATGATATCCAACGCACTGGCAGGCCTCTCAGTGACTAAGCGACGCTCTCGCTGTTTGTGTTGTTTTTCCTCCGTACAAACACGGGCACGAAGAGGTCTCTGTTTACTGCAGACATGTCACGGTGATCGCGGAAGCCATTAAATGTCGCTACACCGACAGCTGTTCGGGGTCATTCATCACATGATGGAGTGGGAGAGAAAGTTGGAAAGATGAGGCGAACAGGAGGGGATGCAAATCTGCTGAGGAAGGGAGCGCTCGCAAGTTGATGAAACATTTCTTGGACGATTACCCCCAGGTTCAGCCGCTCCCTGTTGGCCATACAGACATTTTTCTGCTTCTTTCACTCGGAAGTTTGTTCATACTTTTGCGCTGTAAACTTCAAAATGAGTGTTTCGACTTTGTGTTATTCAGAAACACAGAAAAGATCACGACTTACACCAACGCTAAAAGAGAAATGTATTAAAAGTTACAGAAGAATTCTCTCGATCGAGTCTCGAATTTTCCGCCCACCCTGATCCGATCTGCCTTGAGTGGCAGCATGATTAGCCTTAGCTGACACTTCCTCTTCCACACATGCACGGACACATCCCAGCATGCAAAAACGCTCCCGTGTCCACATGACAAAGGAGAGGATCATCACACGCCGTTTACTCTTTCCTCACCTCTCAAGGACACAGACCTTTATCAGCGCTGACCAGCACTATGTGTCCCCACCATCCTCCCCTGTCCAATACGCCACTGAGTTATGGAGCGCTTTCTGATGCTCCTTAAAGGGCAGCGAGAGAGAGATGCAGCGTATGCTTAACACTAAGCCGATGGCTCCAGACACTCCCCATCCATCACTGTCTGCCCCCGAGCAAACCTCTTTTTGCCTGCCATTCCAGCGCTGAATCGCAGGCCCTCCAGGTCGTACTTACATATGGTGGAATTATGCTAAACGCTTCTCTGAAAGGGCAGCCGTTTAAAAGGATTTCTGGTAAAAGAGAAGGTAATATATTTGTGTTTGCAAACAGCTGGAAAATGATGCATTTATTATACTTAAATCTGATATTGAGTTATTCTGCTCTTTTGAAAATGCACAACCTTTGTTGTTCCTGCTGTGTCAGCCTAGTAATGTGAAAACGTTTCTGTTTTTTATTTGAAGCCAGACGTCAGGAAATAACATTATGTAACATTTGCTATTATATTTTTAAGTTTCCGTGCCCCTCTAGTGACCATAGTGCAATTAAAACTACATCAGTGCTGTTGCATTAAGGCAGCAGGACTGTTGGAGGTATTTCCATGAGGACAAAATAAAATTACTTATCAACCGTTCAAGGTTACGGCTCACTTGGTGATAAGGCACATTTCTCTTGGCTTTGCGACTGTATGGGAGAATTAAGGCGAAACCAATCTCCTTAATGTATGTGTCGTGGTGAGAGCGTAGGCGTACCAGATTATGATCCAGTTTAATTGGAAGTCTGCGTTGCTCTCACTCTGTGGGTTTGACTCGTCTGGTCAAATAGAATTTTGTCGTCAGCGCGGCTGGACGTCGGCAGGAGCCGGTTAAAGCCAACATGATTTCAAATGAGTTGGAATTAAGAAAATTACTCAATTAGTGGGTATTTATTCACAGCTGCACGCTGCCCAGGGAGGCAATTAACCCGTTTGATGCCGGAGCGTGAGTCAGAGCGGCTTCAAACATCTAACCGAGAAAGAAGGGTGACAAGGTCAAATCATGCATCGTGTTCTTCAACAAAGAGAAAAAGATGACACAAACAGTGGCTTATAAAAGCATGCGGACTGAATTATCAGTTTCCACTCAAGACCTGACCTTTTTCTTTTGTTGCTTGAAGTCTTTAAATCAATGAAACAAACACAATTCCAAGTCTGCTTTAGTGTCCTACAGTAAAACATTTAATCAAAGAAGAGGGTGGATTCTGAGTCACTTAAAACCGAGAAAGAAACAGGTGTGTACAATTATGAACAAATAAGTTATGAAGGGATCAAAAGGGACACAACAAATGATGTATATCATTGTACAGTCGTTGATCACAAGTTTAAAAAACAATGTTGATAGCCGTTTCGTAACAGTAAAAGCCAATAGACGCACCATATTTTTAAAATTATTTTCAAACACCTGTTTTTAAATATTTAAGGACTTTAGGGACTGTGGGGAAATTCTAAAGATGGCAGGGTAATTTTTATTACTGTACAAAAATGGTGGGTCCTCATTGCCAGGTTCGCTCATTCTGTGACAGCATGAGTACCTCTTGAACAAAAATCTTTAAAAATAAAAAAAAACGTGTGACTTGTGAGTGACTTGAATCCTAGTTACATGATCATCATGATCAGCCCAATCGAATTGAATAGTCAGTGTTACACATGTTTAAGAAAACGAAAGGGCCCTTGAAATAAATTATCTTCGAAATAATAGGTTTAGTTAGTTTTGCTAGCTGGTTAGCCCACTGGCTATCTGTTGCTAGGCAACAGGAGCGTTGCAAAAAGTAATCTGTTGTTGATTGTTACTTTTTACTACTATTAGCCACTTGTATAACTGTTGTATAAAAAACGACCGAATCACAGCCGTGATGATATTCAGTACAACATCACGACCTCTCGTGTGATATTGCTTAATTATAACAATCCAAAATTCCCAATGCATGTTAAGATATTCATGTTTAAGCAATATTTAATTATACTTAAGAGTTTTCTTACAGTTCCTTACATGAAACAAGCGTTAGTTTTGGAGTGTTTTCAGGCGCAGAATTATGATAAAACAAAAACCAAAGTCTGTTTTATGAAGCTCCAAAAGATAAAAGTGGTAAAAGAGGATTTAGTTTTTGAATATTTCCTTTTCAGGGAGTTCAAATAGAGTTCAGAGTTTTCAGTATCTTCATTATTCAAAACGTATCTTGTAATTCTCTTCAAACAGCTTCACATCCTGTGTCGAGATGGAGTTACAACTACAAACCTCAGAGAAACCATCTCCTCTCGTAGTGGTGGTTCTGGAACACGATGAGTGTTTTGCAGGGTGTGTATTTGCTGTTCATTTGGCTCAGGCAGAGGCGGCAGCGGTGCAGACTTTGCCTGTAGTCTGCGAGCCGGATGTTGTTCCAGGTGACAATTAAGGTGACATAAAGTGGAAAGCTGGCTGCTCGCTCATCTATGCAAGTAAGCACTGAGCTAATGGGCAGCGGGAAATGGGAAACTTTGTTGTGTTTTAATTGTGTGCACCAGCCTGGGCACATTTCGCTGCAGGTCCGTGTTAAATTGGATGCTGCACACATTTGACTGCTTTTGTATTTAATCTGTTTAGTCACTATTGTCACTTTCAATAACGGCTGCGGTTGAATCTTGGTTGGGAGAGACGCCGCTGGGACGGAAGTGCACGAGGAAAAATGGGGTGTTTGCTTTTGTGGTGTTGTGGTGTGTGATTGTGCCGTTTTCAGTAATGTCGTCTCTCATTTCGTCTTTTTCGGGACATTTTTCTGCAGGGCACGTGTAAATGCAAACTGTTGAATAAAATCTCAGCATGGTTGCTTTTCATGGCTCCTCCACGGAGATGTAATGTTTGCACAGGAACAGGCATGATACCATCGACAGACGCAGCGAGAGTACAGTGATATTGATGTTTCTCAAATTCCCAAACATACAGAAGGCATACAAAAAAATACACGCCTGCACATAAATACTGCAACAGAAACCTTCACGTATACAACAGACAAACAACCTTGAGCTTCTCCTTTGGCACTATTTACAAGGCCTCCTATAAACCTCTTTCCCCCTCCCTCAAACATATACACTATATTATATTTTATGGGAGCCTGTCAATGATTTATAGGAAATGGTGTATATATATTTGTGCACCAAAAGAGCTGTATACAGCTTCACTGTGCCTCTAAAATATGCAGTCTGAACCTTGTATTCAGCTTTACGTAGCAATGAGACGGTTGTATAGCAGCTATTAAGGACATTTAAAGGGAATCTACAGGTTTATGGTGCAAATCCAAAGGTAAAGCTGGGCTCGACTACTTGGCTTGAGCGTCTTTAAATTATTTTACACGCCAATGGCGACGCACCGCTTTCTAATAAAGGCCTTCATAGAGAAATAATAATGCAATAAAGCTGTCAGCAGGATGATTATTGTCACGCCCGAGCACGTGTCCCAAAGGGATAATAAACAGAGCAAAGCCGTTTCCATTTAATTCATCTTTATCCTCATCTTCAAAACACAATCAAAGGTTTTTCTGGTCTTTGATTACTGCGGCTTAAAAGCCAAACAGTGAATTGCACTTTACTGTAACAGAAGATGTCAGAGATTACATTCTAACCTCTGGGGGTGAACATATCACATAACCTTATTTACTCTCCACCACTGGATCCCGCAGGTCTCGCTTCATGACTGTGGAGGCTTAGAGCTTTATTGGGCGTCCCTCTTCAGGGTGTTTCCATCATGAGTGCCACAAGGAGCGGCACAAGGAGGAAGGAAACCAAGTTATTGCTTGATTACATCTCGCTTCTGCTCCTTTCACTCCCCTCCCATGTGGCTCCTGATGATGATGTTATGAGCTGGCCTGCTTATAAATCCAAAGACAAGATGCTACTTGAGGTTTTACACCGTACACAATCCAAGTTAACGATATTGTATTGTGCAAGGCAGCTACAACAGGTATGTGTAGTGATAGAGAAAAGATAAAATGGCAAGACAGTTAACCATAACATATTTTTGTAGTATGAAATACTCTGACAAGACGCACTGGTTGGATCAAATTGGTAGTTAGCAATCTTGGAACCCATCTGCTATCATCCGACGACGATATAGCCTCTGGGAGTGACGTTGGATTTTGTGGGCATTCCGGTTTAGCCAGCGTTAAGTGATAAGGACTTCCAGCCAAGACCTCCTTTTCGTTGCGCTGCATCGTTCACAGTCCAGTCAGCAACTTGAGAAACAACAGCATGTTCAGATCAAAAGCAAGGCGAAAATTGGCCTTCGAGATACTGTATGTCTGCACAATAAATGCCGTCATTTCACAGTTCACTAAATCCCCCGGAGGAGCGTCTGTTCATCTGTAAGTCTCAGTTTCATGTAAATAGTGAGTTAGACAGAGGCAGCACTCTGGCTAACTACTGCGGTGTGACACGAAAAAGAAAACGTTTTTCTTGCCATTTACTTTAATTAACGGGTCTTGCCTTTACAGAAATTTCAACATCATGATGCAGATTAATAAAAAGTAAAAATGAAGCTTTGTCAGGTCTGTCCTCAGAAGAAAACTACTTTTAAAATGCTCATTGTTGAACGGAGGTCGGATCCATCTTTTCTGATGCATTTCAGGAAGTCACAGCGTCAAGGGAATTTATCTCAAGTTGAAGCTTAGATCGAGAACAGATTGTTAGCTAAACTTGCTGCAGAAGTCTGCTGATGGGAGCTGGGATGTCATTATGGTGGATTAGCCTCAACTTGCTTTTGCTCTCCACACGGACTGTTTTTCCAGCATACGCCGCAGCCTGCTGATACGCGATTGGTCAATACTACTTGGACTACAATCAGTAACCAGAACACTTCCTGTACTAAAGATCCACGTCCACGTCGAGATTAAGTAGTTACAGGTTAAATTTCATAGTTCAACAGAACATAAAATTTATTCCACAGAGATTTATAACATAATAAATGATTGATCACCTGTGTGGTTAAACTAAATAAAAACCCTTTCCTAAGAATCTTAAGCAACTCAACCAATTAAAAAAAATACCCTTTCCCCCTCAGCATAAGTCACCTCTCAGTGCAGCAAAACAACGCTGGTTTGTGTCCATGTGTGCCTGTTTGTATTTGGTGCCTGTGTCTGTTAAGGTGGGTTTCAAAAGCCAGCGGTTGCCATAGAGACAAGCACAGAGAATTATGGGTGGAACTGGCGCTGAGGGAGACATCACCGGTGTTTGTGTGGTTATTGTTCGTTCCCTTCCCTCCCTCATTGTCTTCCTGTTCGAACATCCCTCAGAGTCACAATCGACCTCCACGTGTCTCCAACATCTCTGACAGATCTTTTATTTTGTCGTCTTAAACGTAGCTTAGCATTCTGTTGACGTGTAACCCCTTCATACCTCGACTTGTGCTCCCATTAAGCATATTTATTGGTGTAATTCCTCACTCCTAAGGCAGAAGCATTGAGCTCCCTGGTGTCATTTGCGGTCACTCCATTAGTGTCTGCTGGTTCCATTGCAATGTAATACCAGCGAGCAATTATGTGACCCTCCCTCGGCCCCAGACCCCCTTTCTTTTCTCAAACTCTGGAGGAAAGTTTGATCTCAGATTAGAATTCTGTGCCGTTTTATTTTGGAAGTTCTGGTTCAGTTTGATGCAAAAAAACCACATCAAATAGCATTTGTTTCAAAGAAAAAGAAAAGTCAGGGCTTTTATTTTGGAAGCAAAACACGGTCCAACAAAACAGACTCTGTTTTTATTAATCAGCGAAGGACAACAACAGAGCATGCCTCTGTTTTTTTTTTGTTTCTCTAAAGGACGTCAGCTGAATGACGAATATAAAGCACCGTATGCAAGTGTTCTCTTCTCTCTCTTCCCTACTTCTTTAAGGACATCACAGAAAAGGAGCAATAACACTATGTGGACATTTAGTCTAATTAAAGGATTAGATACACTTCCCTGGTCTTGTAGAAAAGCCCCATTTATTTATTCTTATTGAATTTTCCTTTACGTTCTTTCTGTTTTATTCAATTTCCTGCTGCAGTTTGTTTTCATTACGGGGCGACAGAGAGAGTTAGTAGGCCTCCTAAACAATGCCACGCAGAGTTTAAGTATCTCAGCCTGAGCATTGATCGGAAACTATCCGGCCTGCATTAACATCTAAATGTTCCTGGCTCTTCCTCTATCAGAGACGGCCTGGCAGACATCCAGGACCCGGCTTGTGTAAAGTCTGTCAAATACATTAATAGTGATCTGCTTTGGCTGCAGGGTCAGAGAGCATCAGGAAGCTTTTTAACCTTGTGTTACAACACTTCCCTTTGAGAATTACAGATTGTTACACTACATGTCACATTATCACCCATTCACACTCACATTCACACACTGATGGCAAAGGCAACTTATGCCAATTTCCAATCAGGATCTATGCACATTCATACATAGAAGGCTTGGGAGCCTTTGGGGTTCAGTGTCTTGCCCAAGGACACGTCGACATGTGGTCTGTAGCAGTCAGGAATTGAACCGCCAACCTTCCAATTGAGAGACAACCGACTACCACTGACCTACAGCCACCTTCAACAGACATATAAGGAGACAAGATTTTGGGAGTTGGTATCTAAAATCAGTTATTACATGGCTGTGTTGAATACTTGTTTCTGATTGGTCAGTTAAAGCATTCTAAGGTCTGTTATTTCTCTATAGCAGACTGCTGCTATTAAGAACAGACTGTTGATCACAGAATCTGGAGGACTAACTCTTATCATATCAATCTGCAGAGAGAAGTCTGGTCAATTTGACATGAGTTAAATGTGAGTTATTACAGCTAAGAAAACGTATATTAAGAAGACCATTTTGCTATCAGTAAAATCATTTCCTGGTCATTTTATAACACATGATTGATTTCAATAGTAAGTAGCAGTGTAATAAGCAGGACAATGTACAGTGATCAGGTTGTTATAGTGGAATGGATGCCCGACAGGGTGAGCAGGTCTTGTCTCACCATGATTTTTACACAAAAAATTTATTTGGAAATTATATTAATTTAAAAATGATCATATTTCTATTTTACGTTTACAAATGGTCCGTTACACTCACAGTGAAAGCTGCGTCTATAGCAACAGTTAACTATGTAGCCTTCTTAAAGCTCCTGTGAGGATTTTTTATCTGGTTTTAAAACAGACTGAGATTAATTCTGATGCCTCTGTATGAACTACAAAAGCAAACCAGACTATCAGCAACATGAGTGATTGTTTCCATATAGTTATTTTTAATGCCCGAAACTGCTGGTGGGGGGGTAGGTGTCAGACGAAGCGATTAACTGCACGCTGCCTTTGTTTCCAGGGCAAACATTTAAAGTAAGTGATACATTAACTGTTAAAGAAAGCAGGATGAGATTTTTTGTTAAAAATGAATACTTCAGTATGTACAGGACAAAATCAGTGCAGAGATAAGAGGTACGGCTTTGTCCACAGGGGGCGCCAAAATCAACAGAAATGGAAAGTTCCTCACAGGAGCTTTAAAATTAGCTAACCTAGCTGTTGTTACTCAAGTCAAATGAAACATTTCCATTGATGGTGAAGTAAGCCACGGTGAATGGTCTTTTCCATTCACCATCTTTGAACACTGCCATATCCCATACTGTGTTCATTTTAATGGTTTCTTCGTGTGCCATCTTCAGTTTTGCAGATCTCTCTGTTGTAGCCTTCAATTTTTACATCAATTAACCTTTATTGCTTTTGCTTCTTTTTTTCCCCCTCTGTTAACAGACCAACGTACAATTTACCTGACTTCTTTCGTCAGATTGATATGATTACAGTTAGTCTTCCAGATTGTGTGATTAGAGCAATTAGAATCCCTAGCAATGGTCTGTTCTTCATAGCAACTGTCTGTTATCGAGAAATAGCAGACCTCTGAATGTGTAATAATCCTCTATAACAACCCGCTCTGAACATTAACCCTTACTTAGACAGACCACTTCTCTGGTTCTAGCTCACCTTAAACTTACTTAAAACCAGGTCAAATCTGCAGCAGTATCATTGCATTACATCACTAGAATGTGTTTGTCATTTACCCTCCTCCCCACAAGTCCAGGCTTAAAAAAAAGTCTGTATTATTTCCTCCAACAGGATATAGAAGCGAAGAAGACCTTCCTTTAGAAGAAAGAGGATACTGTCAGTTAGCTCCATGGCCTTATCAGTGTATCTCAGCAGGGAGGCCGGAGCCAATCTACAGCGGCTGGTTTTGTCAGGATCCGTGCCACGCCGGGCTTTTGTTTCTTCAGCTTCCCTAGAGAGCGAGCCATGAGCCTGAGAGACGCGACTGAATGTCAGCCTCTCTGAAAAGAAGCTCCTGCAGGTGTCTCAGCAGGGCACTGCTTAAAGACGGCCTCCAAGACAAGAGAAAAAGAGCCTGTATCTAGGTAGGGCATCAGGCAATAATGTGGCCTGAAAGGAAGCTGCAGAGGAGTTTTTGTGAGACTTAAAATTGAAGCCGACATAAAAGTTCAGAGAAGGAAGAAGAAGTGAGAAATTAAAAATAGGCGACTATTTTTTACTTTACCCAGGCAGAAACATAAAGTCAAAGATGCAAGAAGTGTTTTGCAAATTTGAAAAGAGGCCACAGTCCCAGAGGGCGGCTGTCATTTACGTGACATAAAAAAACACAAAGGTTCTTTTGAGGCAAGAAAAACACTGTTTTCAGATTTGAAAAAAGTAAAATGATAATTAAGATGAAGATGTAGAAAAAATGGCAACCATACATGGCAGGCAGGTGGGTGTGATTTAAATTAATAATGGCACTTATTCAGAAGGCAAAAGTGCAAGAATGAGCACTTCTGAATTTTAAAAAGACTGAAAACTCGACGCAAAAAAAGATGAGTGAAAGAAATGCTCCAATTTTTTTGTGGTCCCTCTGGAGTGGGTGGTGTTTCCTACAAAAGAGACGCTTGCTGCAGGGCACCAAAGCCATCTTTTTAAAAACAGGGTGACCTAAATGCTCATGTACGGACTTGGTGACAAAATAGGATGCTTACATTTATCTATGAATCCATTAGTCTGCCAAAGAAAGAGATTTTTTTCCCTCCATCAGTATAATGCGGATTACATAACAGTGTGAATTATACGTCCCAGAGACGGCAAGGAAAGTAGTTCAAAAGGAGAATCTGAAATGTGAAGCGGAGATAATTTTGATGTCTGGGAAACAAGTTCTCATTTCCAGAAGTTGCTCTACATTTGGCCTGCCCCCCCATTCATTTTCAAAATAAGATGTTGTGCCTGTGCCTGTCACAAACCTAATTACCCATGATGGATGTTAGACAAGTTTCTGACAAGAACTAATAATTGTGTTGATCATTCCCCGAGAGTTTGCTGCTTCCATTTCCTCCCACACCCAAACCCTGCCTTCCATCATGTCAGGGGATGCTTTGACAAAATAAACCCACAACATGCTGATGAATTATTCAAATTTGACTCAGTGATGTATGAAGACAGAGTTGCAAGCCAAAGAGATGTGGTTAGCACTTCTGGTGAAACCTTCCCTCCCGCCGACTGAACTTCCAGTCAAGCCAATTACCATCCACACCCCTCCAGCTCTTAGCTCCATGTGAGAAGAAGAAATAGAAACAGCCTCTTACATTATCCAAGAGTTTCTGTTTCATGACACATTATTCCAATTTCAATCTAACTTATTTAAAGAGAATGCAGTTGTTTTTTTGTCCTCGTCAGCTAGTGTGTAGGACTCGCAGCCAGTGTTGGGTAACGTTACGTTTAAAAGTAACTCATTATGTTACAAGATTACTGCCATTAAAAAGTAATTTGTTACATTACTGCGTTACCTACTGAGAAAAGCAACACGTTAGATTTCTTTAGCGTGACAAAAAATTTTAACCCTCTTTTCGACTCTTTACACATGTCGGTTATATTGTCAGGATGGCGTGTAGCCTACTGTACGTCTTCCTTTGAATGTATTGACTCTACGTCATTGCATAGCCTAGCGTACAGCCCATAATCTGTAACTCTGCAGCCTAATAATAGGATGACAAACGCAAAATAACCTTTACAGCTCTTTATTATGCTAAGAATCTGACAGTGAACTGAGCAGAGGCATACAGTATTGGGCACAGCTGTTTCAATGACAACAATACAACACAGGATCTTAGTCCCACCACTGTTGCGGAGCTGTGTTTAGCTTGCTAATGCTTCCTCAACTGAGAGCCCTTCGCAGCTGACAAGCACTTATCCTCCAGGCACAACTTACATTTCACCATGTTTTTGTCCCTTGTCGCCCAAACATTTTAAGCAATGGGGTATATTTTCATGAAGTAAACCCTATCCTCTCTATCTTGCTAGGTGAATTAGCTAGCTACGCATGTGCACTGAGACAACTGTGTTTACCTTCCGCTGGTACAGAGCTACCTGCCAAGAAGTAGGAGAGAAACAGAAACAGTGCTTCTGGGATTTTCTTTTTTTGTGGCGACAAAAGGAAAAGGGAAGCGCATCAAATTTTCCCACCCGTAACGCATTTGGTTACTCGTTACAACAAAAAAGTAATCTGTGTACTGAATCGGATTAGATTGAGTTTTGATGGTATGCTAGTAAAGTTTACTTGCTGTTGGCTATATTTAAGGCCATTTCCAGTTAAGAAACATCTAGTTACCACTATAAATTACGTACTGTTTTAAAAGAACAAATGTAGGATGACTGCAAACTCAACAATCTTTTGCTGGAGTTGTCATGTCTCCAGTTCGATGTAGAGTGCACATGTTGATGACATTGCACAAGAGGGTGGCTTCATACTCTTTCTGCTTACCTGTATGTTGCTTTTTGCAGTTTCGCTTTTACTGGGCATACATCCAAAATTACAAGAGTTTTTGATATTAACAGAAAAACAGTCATCGTAACTCTTTACCCAGGCGCACCCCTCACCTTAACTAAACCAAGTAGGTGAGAAAGCGTTGGACACAGACAGTCTCCTGCTGTGTTCCACATGTGTGAAAGGTCAGCTAGGGACAATGTCCTGACCTGATTCTCTGGACATTTTCCAGAGTTCATTTCATTTTCACTGTAAATGTTGTGCACATGCCAAAAAGAGACTTTAAAATCCCCTAATGCACCCTTAAAGCCGAGGATTTCTGTGGCATACCTCATACTGCATTTTCCCCTTTTGTAATCTGGTCAAGGTCTGATGCACTACTATTTCTATCTACCTGATATAAACTCTAATAAAGACGTACTAAGCCAAAATATTCTTTATTACCTTACAAACGTAGTCACCAGAGACTTTCAGTGATCCGTAAACTCAGCGGACTCTATGTTGCTCCACATCTCCTTCTGTTGCTGTACAAAACCATCATCCAACCCATTTTACTGTACTGCTCCACATGCTTTTACAACATGCTCTCTGTTAGAAACCGGACTAAATTAACACGCATCACCAACACTGCTGCATCATTGGTCTACCCACACCCAACCTCACAGACTGCAACAACAGGGCCATTACACGCATTGCAAACACAATAGAACAGGACTTTACACATCCACTGCACGACCACCTCACCCCGCTGCCCTCAAGGACCAGGTACCGGACTTTAAGGTGCAGGAAAGCTCGGTTTGGGAAAAGCCTGATTCCTGCAGTAATAGTGGCCCTGAACAACAGGCCCCGCTGCTCTTGTTTTTGTTTTGCCTTGTTTCGCACAGTGGTTGTACACTTTGTCAATGTTTATTTGGAGTCTATGTATGTTTGTACAGTCTGTGAAAAAGAATTTCCCCTCTGGGATAATAAAGTTTAAAGCTTACTAGTATGAAGACAGTTGGACAAGACATTCTGAATTTCTTTGACAGCAGTTGGTCAGCTGTGTAAAGAGACACAACAGTGTGCTAGGACGGCCTATTGAACCACTTCTGTTGTTGTCAAAACCACGTCATCTATGTCTACTGCAGCTCACTGACAGGATGAGGAGATGACATTGACCCTCATCTCACCCAACCTATCTCTCACTTTTTCCTCTCCTCGCTTGCCTCTCCCATTGTCCAAAAGTAACTTTATGATTCTCCCTCTCCCTCTCACCCTCTCTCTCATGTGCCCCCGGCTGTTGGTCTGAAGCTCTCTTAAATATTCATAACCAGGGAGAGGGGAGAAACTGATGAGGAGGGCAAAGAAGCACACACTCAGAAAAAAATACACCAGTGTTGTACCCTGTTGCTGGTGCACTAAACGACACTACCGTTTTAATTTGCACCTTTGGACCAACGTGAGCCCTTAAACTAAATGTTACTAAAAGAGAATCAAGTGTGCTACCTTTAATTTATCTTATTTACCTTTATTAAGCTTTTTCACCAGGTCAGCATGATATTCATCCCGGTCAACACCCTCAACAGTCAGTAGGAGTCAATGATGCCTAACTGCCTTCCCACCTTTAAAAACGGTCAGCTCTGTAAGATTGTAAGCCAAGCTGAGCCAGAAGCTCCACAGTTTTCGATGAGTCACCTTCACTGACTCTGTCTATTGATTTTGTTGGGTGAAGAAATAAAATTGTGATGAAACATTAAATGTTAAAGCTGGGCTGAATAGAGGAAGAGGCGCACTTTCACAGCTAACAGATGCCAGACAAACTGGACTAAAATATTTTCAAACCTTTTGCAAAGGATGATAAGAACTGCATTAAATTTCTACTAGCTTAAGAGCCTGTGTCCACTAATGGCGGTTTTGGCGCCTAAATTGGCCAACCTAAATTTCAGAACGATTCTCAACGGCACTTACCGTTGATAGGTTACAAAAGTTGTCTGGTGGCACTTCTGCTGCCCTCGGTTAAATTGCTCTGTATGCTTAACAGGGTTTCCCTGGACAATTTCCCCTAGCTCTAGCCCCTCCCCTACCTGTTCATTTTGATATCACAGGGAGGTTTCACCTACTGAAAGTCGCACACATTCGGCAAAGAAACAGAGAGACAGACACACACGTGTGTGTTGCGTTGAAGACCTGCAAACGGTGGATATTTTTCAAGCAAGGATCAGGTAGTAGATTTTTGTGCCGACAGGTAATGCCGGCCCCCGAGAAGCGACATTGACGAGCACAGCGGTGTTCCAGAAGTTTAATTATTTTTAACTGAGAGCGCTGTGAGCACAGCGACAAAACATAGCTGACGCTGAAGGCATTGTTTTGCGCTTAGGGCGCTGAAAATGTTGAACTGCATTGATTTTAAACAGAAAATAGGCGCTTCCAACGAAAAATCTACGGTAGCGGTAACAGGCCCTAATAAGAATGCTGTGGCTTTAGAATCAGGAAGTACTTAGCAGCTATACCGTGTATAAAATGTATGAATCTGGACCCGTGATATCTACTATGTGCTTGCTATGGTACGTCTGTAAAAATATACTACCTTTAAATCTCTATGTACGAGTGTGCAGCAACAACAGCCGTGTTTGCTCGGCTGAGAGAGAGAGAGATCACCTCCAGGTTATTTTGCAAAAACACCAGAGGTCATGAGTACTAAAGACCTCAAACCTGTGTTGTTTTCTGTGCTGTTGAATCTCCTGCTGTTTTCCAGCTGTGGGCTCTTTTTGTTGCCAAAGTGAGAACACTGAAACAGAGCGAGATGAAGGTCAGGCCCCCCCAGTAGCTGAGGAATATTTAAGACAGGTTTGCAGCAGATCGACTCATCACTGTTGCCTTCAAAGGATGGAGAGAAAGTCATCTTTGCGGTAACTTTACTCTCTTTAGTTTGTGTACTTTTCTGGATGGTAGTAATGGATATTCAGGCTGTTTAAAAATGTCAAAGGGTTTACTAAATATTGCCCCCGGCAGTCTCCTTTACTTATACCTAATGAATCATGCACAAGGAAGACGTACTTTTTGTCTCATACAGCACAAATATTAATGGCACACATTGAAGCCCATGACTGTTACACTTCCTACCTACCTATCAAAATAAAGCATCTGCTATTGCTCTTGAAAAATCCTTATCATTTCCTAAGATATGTATAAAATATGGGCACAGATTTCCACTAGCTTTGGGAAAAATAACGACATAGGAATACATAAATAATTGAATGCATCAAAAAGAGAGTAGAAGTTTAAACTTTCTTCTGCGATGGTCTATTGGAAGTGTAATGCATCACCTAAATGCTTTACAACACCTTTTTTAATGTATCTACAACCTTCACAGGGGGCCTGGTACATCCCGTGCCACCTCTCGTAAGCACATTTCTGATACTGCACCATGAATCATCCTCTCTCCTTTTACTGCTCTTGGTTTTCTCTTTCTCTTGTTGCAAGCACAATTGTTGGTTATCCCCCTCTTTCCTTGGACTTTTCTGAAATGAGTAGCGTTAGTTAACGGCCTATTTCCCCCCTGAAAACCTGCTTTACCCTTGAGCAGCTCGTATATAATGTGCAGCGCAATGGATTTCAGGGAACGCTAACCTCTGAGGTCTGTTACCTGCTAAAGTGGAAGACCACAATGTCGACCTTTTTTCATTATAAAAAGATAAGATGCAGTTGCTCCCGGTTTCATCATACCGCATGTCTGAGAAATTCTTGTTGAACTCTGCAGGTTCACTCCTCTTCGCCTGGACACCTCTGGCAGCCGAGATGAGCTGCGGCCTTGTTTACCTTATGTAACGCACCTCAAATCCCTCTTAGACCCATTAACTCGAGGAAACATTTCCAGATCCCATCGCATCAATAACAATTGAGAGCAGACAAATGAACCTGTTAAGATTCAAGGATCCTGACCACAAAGGGGTCAATCAACTGCATGTTAATTGGCTCTATTTTCACCCTGAGTAATTTTGCACCTAATTTGTATTACAGCTGAGAGCCACTGATCAATTATGAAAATGTTTTCAGTGTGCATGCACTCAGATGCACTTTTCAACCGTGGCTGAATATGAATAAAAAGGAACCTGCCCCTGTTGGTCTGTTGTGGTGCTCCGGTCATTATGATGGCTCTCTTGAGTAGCACTAAATCTTTGTATTTCAGTCTGAGACACTGACTTTATGGAGCTAAACCAATCTCAGGTGCATTTACTCAAACATCAGATGGTGCCTAATGTCTCTGTGCAGGTTTACATGGCCAAATAGGACCATTTGTCACAGTCAACTTCCCGGCCAGGACAGGTGCACAATCAGACCCTGCCAGATTATCTTATCAATATAAAACAAATTTAAAAACATGTGCACAAAAGACAATGTTGAGCCTGAACCTGAATGAGTCATTGAGGAGGAGGCTCAATATGTCACAGTCTTTTGCAATGAGTGTAACGTAGTTGTAACTACGCTACAACTACGCTAACTACAAAAAATGTACACTACGCATACGCGAGATGCAGTGTGCACATGACCGGTAGGGGCAGTGCAGAGGCCGAGGGGATGTGACAGTGTCAACAGCAGGGACAACAATCGCAGAAAGTTCTGAAGACAAGCTGATAGATCAAGTCTGCAATAACACACATCTGTACGATGTATCATGGCCAGTACACAGCGACAAACATGCTTGTCAAAATAGCTGGCGACAGGTAAGTTCCGCTTTAGATGTCGACATGGAAACAAGTCCGGGACCTTTACGTCTGTGCACGGAGGAAAATGTCAGAGAAACAGAGATGGTGCTGACAGTGTGTTCTGTCCACCGAACACACAAAAGCTTTTTTTGCTGAGATCTCAGAATTAGCATGATGGTAACATCCTCAGGTGTCGCCATGTCTGTTGTTTACATCCCACAAATTCGATAGTTGGCCTCGGCTCTCCGGTGTGCCCTCTAGCAGTATCCTCCAGTAACACATGTAGTGCATAAGTATGTGAACATTTACGCTCACTACACAGCTGGTTGCGTATGCGAACGCAAAGTTACAAGCAAGTATATCTCCAGCTTAACGCCCCCTTGCGGTTCGGCGTTAACCAACGCCAGACATCCTGAGCTACCGTGCTTGCGTGCTGTGCTTCCAGGTGCACGTATTAGTGCTGATCGTTTACCTTCTTCCTCTCGCCGCTACGCATACCTGCCTTTTAACCTTCTATCTCAGACATCGGTTCAGTTTAACTTTTTCTTTCACTCTCTTGGGATCAATGGAGAAGTGTCTTACTGCTGCATCTCCTCATTTTTGTTCTGCAAAGACCTGGCAGCATTCATGTCCTACTGTTTTGTACATGCTGCCACAGTGACCTGCAAATGTGACGTGTGGCGTTTGAGTAACGGGAAAAAACGGTGCTTCACTGCTTATATTTGACTATTTATTTTTATTATTGTTATAAATTGTTATAAATTGTTTCAGTTAATTTATTGAACCTGGGATATTAAGTAGGCAAGCTATAGGTCTCTGATATTTAAAAAAAAACATAACGGCGGTATGGCGGTCAAGCCCTAGCCAGGTGCCTTTCGTGCTCTGACAACTTGGGAATGATAACCAATGAGAGAATGAGGCTATTCTGGATTTATTATGTTTTTTTATAGTGTATAGATATGATAAATATGGGGGAGATATGCACCAAAGATATCTTACAGAGATTTAAACTGTAGCGGTTGTGTTAATATGCACCTAAACCACTCGTCTATGTCAGGGTGTTATTATTTGCAAAGGGCAGACATTAAAAGTTAATATGTACTATACTGTCTACATTTCAGGGATGTATGAATCATACTGTGGAGACTATGTGAATGTCAGAGCATTCATCATTGATAATAAAATCATGATTAATTTAAAAAGTTGTTACAAGGGTAAAGACTATCAACAGAAAACGAAAGCACTGTAGCTTCTAAAGGGTTCCTAACTGTGAAGGAAAACTACAACCAAGAGGCAGATTTCTCTGACGCTTCTGTTAGCTCATTAAAAGTTAATGCATCGCTACAGTGCTCTGCATTCGATGCATTTCCATCATGTACTCTCAACAGCATGATAAAAGAAGCCACGGGGTACAGTACTGTTGTCTCTCACTGTTTCTACCCTGCAAGTGTCACAGGCAGAGGAGAGGAAAATAGGACAGCCATTGAATGCTTCTTCAAACCCACTCTAACAGAAATGAGTCACACAGACGCTGATCAAAACTGCAGTCTCCAAAACTTCTTCACCGAGCTGAAATTAAATAAAAAATTATCTAAATACTTCCTACTCCACCGCCAATTAAGTATGTTATGCCTGAGTAGGTTAAAAGGAGAACAAAGACAGTATAGAGCCCCTTGTTTATGGCAGCTTCGTGTTCCTGCCTCATAAAGCTGCACACAGCTGCACATTCAAGTCAACACACTGAGTTGTATTTCGTGGTTATAACTCTTAGATAAGGCGGCTTGTGTGTCATAAAAGACGCTGCGATTAAAGCCCACTGCATCATAGCTGTAACATGACTCAAAGCACACACCACCTCCGATCTGCTCAGTGTACAAATCATTACAATTGATCTGTGGAGAATGGAGGGTGTGATGTGTGTGTGCGGAAGAAATATGATTGTGGGTATCTTGTATACAAGGAAACAAACATGCTGTTTATTCTCGGTTTCATGAATGTGTCGGTCTTCAATTTGAAAGCCAAAATCGATGTTTTTTCTGAAACATATTTGGGGTACATTTATATATCTAATGAAAAAATATGAGTGATAGATAGAAAGTCAGAACACTCACAATTCACTTCTCAACCAATCAGGATTGAAAGATTTCGCTTTTTTTGCTTGAACATTGTTGAACTACAGGATGTGTCTGACCACATGTCCTGCAATTAAACTGCAAAGTTAGATGTAAAAATACATGGTTTGTTCATTCCCTTAAGAGTGACCGTAGATGCTTTTTCTGATCATTCTACATCATCTGTCTTTTCCTTCCTCACCGTAACAAACCTTAGAGGGATATGTAATTGAGCAATGACTCTATATATTGATGGACGACCATGTACTCCATATACTCTCACTGTACAAAATTGAAGCCAAAATATCCTGTGACAGGCGCTGGCATCTTGCGCTGGTGACACCGATTTGAGCCAGAGCTGTGCAGCAGAGATCAGCACGGTAAGGATCCCGCACGTCGGCGCGTTTAACAGCAGAACAGCTTCTTGTGTTGGTCTGAAGCAGCCGTTCACAGATATGGAAACTTCAATGACTGTAGTGTTAGTGTTAGTTACGTTTCCTCTCGACGTTCCTCCTCCACTCTGCTAATCCGGAACAGATCGGCTGCAGGAGCCGTATTTGTCAACAGTGCTGTCAATGATCCTTTTTACAGCATTAAATAACTCATTAAAACTTGTCAGAAAAATGAACACTTGGACATAAATCAGCATGATAAGAGCTAACTATAATGACAGAAACCATGTTTGAGAAACATGTATTTGACATGTATTTTGATTTTATAGTTTGACTCATGTCCCATCTGTTAACATGGAGGAGGCGGGCTTTATGACCCATACTGCAGCCAGTCAGCAGGGGGCGCTCGAAATGTTTTGGCTTCACTTTTAGGGAGCTGTCATGTCGTCCATCTTTTTATACAGTCTGTGGGTTAGAGACATAAACCAGGTTTTGGTTTGGGTTAATTAACTCTGGAATAAGGTAAGGGGGATATCGTGACTGGGGTTAAAATGACTACTCTGTTTAGGTTGGGGGACTTTCTTCATCAACAGAACAATTGGAGTCATGCTTTGTAGAAAGAAAATAAACATGTACTTGATTGTTAGTTTGAAATGAGAGATGAACAGCTGTAAAGTCTGATGATTTGTTGACCAAACCAACAATCCTGACCTTCTCCCTTTGCAGACTTTAGTCACTTGATACCGAGTTTTACCTGACTTCCTCATTTGATCCTGTCATACTGATTAGAGCCACTAGAGGGCTTTGAACGTTATCAGAGGTCATTTTGGGGCACTAACTCAAACGCTGTTGTTCTTCTTGGAAGGACAGTCTCCTCTTTAAGAACTGCATAACACTCATATTTTAGGTTCTTTAGTATATTGTTAGTGCTCTTAAAAGACCTGTCAATCAAATCCAAAATGTTTTCCTGTAAGGATGTGGTTTGGTGCTGTACGTGGATGCACTTCACATGCAGATGTAAAGGGTTATATGGGGTCTAGATTCAAACCTGCCACATGTAGCTGGATAAATCCGGCTGTTATCAGCAGCAGAGACAGTCTCCTCCTGCAGCTGGAAATAAGGCAGTGAGAATGTAAAAAGGTGCAGGGGTAGCCTTTTCTTGTTTGAGAGACTGAACAGAGCAGCGAGCAGCAGCTGCTTGGGTTTGAAGCTCTTATCTGGAATTGAGCAAAGTGTTCGGCTCACAATTGTATGCAAGACCAAAGCAGCACTTGGAGGGGAATGCAACACAAAGCACTTGCAGGGTTGTTGGAGGAAACCACTCCACCAAACAGCAGGCTATGTACAAACACAGCAAACATAAAACAAATCAGCACTCGCTTAATGTATGCCATAGCATGCAGGATGGACGACACGGGAATGCAAAACACGGGAAGATGATCCAAACTCTCTTTGATCAGGCCTCCATGACATTAACGGGTGGCCTTTCACTCAGTGACCTACCCAACCCGTGTCTCTATACTCACGTCAGTCATAAAGTTTGACCTTTGCTTCCATTTTAGTCCGTTGGGCTATTTATGCTAGTGTTAAATATTACAGGCACCCAGTTAAGCATTGGTTAGGCTCTTTAGAGCTGTGTGCAGTTGCTGTGCAGTATCAGGAGGTGTCGTGTTCTCATGACAGGGGTCATAGACCTGCAGATGAAATAGAAGGAGCATGGAAACTAAACAAACTTTTATACTGTTGGATTGTCTTATGCTTAAAAACTTGGCAGAATTCCTATGAGATGGATTAATAAGTGAAACCATAGGTAGGTATGTTGGGCCAAATGGAACCAGGAGGCTGCCGATGACAATGAGCTTTGTTTTCACCTCAAATAAGTGAACTGGTGACTTATTCCAAAGAGTTATTAGCACAGAAGTTTGGGAAATATGGTCATTTGCTTTCTTGTATAAGAGAGGTGTACTCTCATGTCTGTAAACTAAAAATGGCACTGGAGGAGCCAGGAGATGGTTAGCTTTGTTTGGATAGAGCCAGTCCTGCTGTCTCGCTCTACTCCAGGCTTTCTGCTAAAGGCAGTAACACTCATTTTACACTTTGGTTTAAATTTAGATTTGAAAAAGGAATGTGTTAATTGGTGAGCCTTGCTGCTTTGCCACCTGTCTTTACGACATTCATCATTTGTCTTAATAGTCACATCCGACACACGGTAGGAAAGCAAATTGTGTGTATTAAATGAAGTGTATTTTCTAAATTCAACTTATTCTTTAATATGCAGGTATATGCTATCTATTTACAGATTCATAATCTGCAGGAAAGGGATTTTGGTATGAAAATGAATCTAGTTTCTAGTTTTCCAGCTGTGGCTCAGTGGTAGAGTCGGTCGTCTTCCAATCGGAGGGTTAGAGGTTCGATCCCCAGCTCCCTCAGTCCACATGTCGAAGTGTCCTTGGACAAGACACTGAACCCCTAATTGCTCCCGGTGGCATAGCCATCAGTGTGTGAATGTGATGACTGATTAATAGTTGGGCATTTTATGTAGCAGCCTCTTCCATCAGTGTGTGAATGTGTGTTTGAAAGTGTGAATGTGACATGTAGTGTAAAAGCAGCTTCGAGTGGTCACAAGACAAGAAAAGAGCTATACAAGTACAGTCCATTTACCATTTGTAGTGCCCTTTGTTGTCAGAGTACTATTGACATTATCATGTATCAGCAGGCTTTGGTTGCATGCAGGAAAAAAAGTCTGTGTGGAAAGCAACAGGGGCGGAACGCAATCTGCTGTAATGCCATCAAAGCTCCCATCGGCGGTCATCAGACATCATATCTAGTTGCTAGTCGACTAGTTGCTAGTCGAACTGTAACAATGTAGTAGGGGCAAGGTCAAGTATGGCACATCCAGGACCTGCCACAACCTGCCAGGGGGAACTGCCAGTAGCTACTACAACCTGCCGGAGCTGTAGTGGCACTTTTGGTGGCTGCCAGGACATGCCAGGGGAACTGCCAGTAGCTACTACAACCTGCCGGAGCTGTAGTGGCACTTTTGGTGGCTGCCAGGACATGCCAGGGGAACTGCCAGTAGCTACCGCGACCTGCCTTGACCTGCCAGAGCTGTAGTGGCAGTTTTGGTGGCTGGAGGACCTGCCAGGGGAACTGCCAGTCGCTACCGCCACCTGCCACCTGCCACCTGCCACTACGTGCCGCAGTATTTATGGTGGCTACCAGGACCTCCCAGGAAGTCTTGGCTGGAAGTCCTGTATTGCTAACCATTGGCTACACCGGAAGCCCTTAAAAGTTGGCTGTCGCTCCCAGAGGCTATATCATTGTCAGACAATAGCCGTTATATTGACCTCATAATGTGAAAAGGTTGGGTCTCGACATGTACGTTTTGTTGTTTTACTCAAGAGATTACACACAAACATGTCTACATTTAATGTGCTAAAGATCAACATAAAAATACTTAGAAATGTGTTATATTTGTTTGTGTCTGGTGCTGTTTTTCTTGCCCACCAACAAATCATAGTAATTGAATCCCCCAAAACTAAACCAAACCTAAACCCTCAATTTCATACAGGGGGAGGTTCCTTTTATTCACCTTTTTTCCAATCAAGAATTCAAGAAGTGAACTACGTGTTATGGAATCTTAAAAGACTCTTTGGCCACCACACTTGTGTCAAACGTACTCTGTCATTGTAGTCTTCCAATAATTTGGCTGACTGACTCTCTGTATTGCGTTGTCATTTCCTTCTTTGCTACCATGTCCGTCTGTCAAAGCCTATCAGCTTTCTGTTGTAACGGCTGTCTACTTTGGCTGGCTGTATAAATTGAATGGGTGCTGTAAGTATGCAGACTGAAGGTCATATCTGTCTGGATTCTTCCTTACACATCCTCAAAGACCTGAGGTTATCTCTGTGCTTCATACATGTAAACGAACATGCACTTTTCCTTTAAATAAAGTTTGTCTAAAGTCAAGTTGTGGAGCTGGAAACATGATTGTGCAAACAGCAAAGGCCAAGCGGATTAGGCTGAAATGGGTTTAGTCCCATATTTATGTATGAGGAGGTTAGATATGGCCGAGCACGTTCTCCATTGAAAGGTGGCTCCTTCTTGAATAGGTTTATCCTTGTACCTTTTAGAATTCCTTATCAGAAAGTGTCTTTCATACACATTTTGTCAGCTGATAATTTTCAACAGCCGCCTAACACCACCATGCTTGACTTTTATTCATAAAGGTAAATCCAAAAAACATTTTGAGGTTTGAGCACTGACAAAATGTGACAGCAGAACACCAAATATATGAAACAAAATTAAGGCCTCAATAAACAAATCAAACAAAAAGGAGAGCAACAGAGAAAAATGGCAACAAGATAAAAACAGAATTAAATTTATTTGAAAATCAATTGAAATGTAGTTCTTCGACTTTGCATCTGCATAATGTGGTTATATTCAGTATGCATGCATTTGTATTTTTGACAGGTGTTGTTTCTGCACTCTTCACTTTGTTGTTCATTGTGTTTTATTGTACCACACTTAATATGCTTTTCTGGATGGCTTTTCTGGGCGGCTGTGGCTCAGAGGTAGAGTCAGTCGTCTTTCAATGGGAAGGTTGATCCCCAGCTCCCTCAGTTGACATGTCGAAGTTTCCTTGGACAAGACACTGAAGCCCAAATTGCTCCTGGTGGCATGACCTTTAATTTATTGTGACCATGATGACAAAGGTCACCTGACTGTGAGGATGAAGTCCACCTGACAACTGCCACTTGACTTAGTTCTTTCCTACATGTCCAAAACTTGTAACTTGCAATGCCATCCCATGAAAGTGTTGAACAATGAAATATGCTGGGGTTTCGTAGAGATTTTTTTGGGTCTTTTATGGTTTTATTTGGAGAGAGGACAGTGGATAGTGTCGAAAACAGGGTAGGAGAAAATGAGGACGCTATGCGGCAAAAGGCCGAGGTTGGGAGTTGATCCCGATGCCACAGCATCGAGGTCTGAGCCTCTGTACATGGGTCGGGAGAATTAAATTGGTGCCCGAAATATGTACGCATACGTATTTCCATTTTTGGGGTTATTGTCAATCAACCAATTCTGCCATTAAGGTATGAGGAGGTGTAAAACTCTCTGTACGATGCAAATGTGAGTCTCTCTCAAGGCTGCATCAAGACTTCCATATTGTTTGCGAAAAGTGTAGATCCATTGAGGACAGTTGTTACCAAACTCCAATCAAATCCAGACAGCTGAGATACAACCAGAGAAGATGGCACCTTAACCCCGTCTCCATGTACGTTTCTCTGAACATATAAAGAATAATCACTTCTTTAGGCCATACACAGCATGGACCGCTGCACAAAGCTGTTTGTATTCTCCCACACCAACAGCCATGCAGGATGTTATTTACTCTGTAGCTGAGGATAAGGAAGAGGTTCGGCCACAAACAGGAGACGCCAGCCACAGGTCGATCCCTCGGGGGAGGGCTAGAGATTGGGATTTCGTGGCAGGCTGAGCAGCCATCTCTGGGACTAAGGGAGTGAAAAAAAACCTCTGAGGTACAACTAAGGCAGCTAAAAACCACTTTCACAGCAAATGTAAGAATGCTGGACATGATGCCAACATAGTGGATTGCTGATAGTCAGAGAATAACACAGACATGTTGGAAATCTTCCCTCTATGGGTATGTTTCCAGTGTAAATCATAGTCTAAGTAATCCTTTCTCCACAGTCTACAACTAAAGAAACAAGCAGATCATGTCATCTGAATCAGCACCACCTTTAGGTTCCTGTGTTAAAGGTCGAGCTTGCCATGTGTCCATGAATAAAATGCAAGCATGGCTCTTGGTTATATTAAGGGGGTGTTGGTCAAAAAACCCTTTGCGTGCAGTTGCACGGGTGAAGCGAAATAAGAGCAGAGTGATAACCACAGCTGGAATCTGACCTTTCATTTGCAGGCAACCCATTAATATAGAAAGCTGAGATCAGGGCAGGGTGAGAGGTTACACAGGCACCGACGTGATAAAAGAGTTGACATTTTCAGCACTCACTTCCGATATTTAGGTTGTTTATGAGCAGCTTGTTCTCATTTGCTGGGTTGTTTAGTTTCATGTTTCAAGTTAAAAAAATCTTGGAAGTAAATATAAGTTGGATTAGTGTATACAGCACTTTATTAAAATACAGTGAATGGCTGATTTGCTGTCTAGACATCAGGATAAGGATGGATTAATTATTTCTTGTGAAGCCTGATACACTATTTGGACTTGAACATTTGAATGTAAATGTAGCCTGTGTTTATGTGGCCCATTATCAGTTGTTATCACTACCATCAGAGCGCTTCAGACAGGCCAACTACCAGTAGGCCAGAAGGTGGAGAATCATGGTTTATTATCAACATGTCTGCAGCAACAGCCGTAGCAAAACGCGGAAAGTTACCAGACCTTATTTGTCCTGGTAACAAGAATAGACTCACGTAACGTTGTGAAAGTCACAGTTTAGTTAGGTCTAGATACAAAAACTACCTTTTTAGGTTTAGAAAATAAAAGTTAAAATTAAATTTATTCTCAGGTGGGAGACGAACTCCAGTCTGCTAGGTGACATTCTTGAGTGTGCGACTCATCCATTCAACTCAACCACCCCCTCACCTTTTGAATGGCGCTTTTTGCGCTGGCAGCACCCACAGCCTCAATTTTAGAGCGCTTCTCCCCAGCGTTTACTGTCGCTAGGCTATGAAAGTTGTCTGACGGCACTTGCGCTTCCCTTGGTTCCCTTGGAAACAAAGGAAAGAACTCGTGTCCTGGCCTTAGCAGTGGCAGCAGATCTGGAAATTGTACCCTCGAAAAAATGAAAGGATAAGCCTCTCCTCTGCCATTGTTGTTGACAGAGTATCGTAAGTCAGGCCCCTTCTTGGTTTTGATTGGTCGGAGAGGGGGAAGTGACATTGACGAGCGCAGCGGTGTTCCAAAATTTTAACTTTTAACTTAACTTAATTTTTAACGTAATTTTTAAATGAGTGCGCTGTGAGTACAGCGACAATAAACAGCTGACTCCGAGAGCGTTTTTGATGCTGAACTGCATTGGTTTAGAAAATAAGCGCTCTCAGCGCAAAAAAAACGCCACGAGTGGACAAAGGCCCTGATTCTCCGCCACCTGACTTCCCTCCTATGCTTCGCTACCTTAATAATTACTGCATTTAAAGCTTCTATGAGGATGCTTCAGCTGGTTATGTAACAGACTAATACCAATGACTCTATATGACCAACAAAAGCAAGAAGGACCATCAGGAAGAAGATTGACGGTTTCTATAAAGTTATTTTTAATGTCTGTCACTGCTGCTACTGCGTCGGTGTCTGACAAGTGAGTTACAGCAAAGTTTCACAGTGAGCGACACTTTTGACAGTTCAAGAAAGCAAAGATTTTTTGCCAGAAAACACTATTTAGGCATGTAGAGGACAAGATAAGCAAAGAGATAAGAGGGACGACTTTGTCCACAGGGGTCTTCAATTGGCACAAAATAAAAGTTAGTCAAAGTAGCTATTAAATAACTCCACTGACTCATTGGCCAGACCTCAACTAGCTTTGGCAAGCATTACTTTCTTTTATTGCTATCAGGTAGGTGATAGTTGTCTGTAGCAGTTAACTCTGTGGCCTCAAATGCGGGAAGCCTTCTCACGTTAGAGCCAGTAAAAACAGTTTATCTGCCAACAACAAGGATCCTCTGGTTTTTATTTTCTCTGATTCTCCACCTTCACTTCCACATCTTCTCACCCCATCTCCACTTTCCTCACTCCTTGCCACACTACCTAGTTGGCTTCTCAGGTTTCTGCTGCTGGCAGGAAATAAATAAAAATGCATGCCGGTAGTGAAGAAGCAGAAGGTTACATCAGTGTCAGAGTACACTTTTGGCATTTCAGCAATGAGAAACTAAGGGAGACAGCTGTTTCAATAAATATAACATTTCAAATGCCTTGACTTCTACTACAGCGATGAAAGTCGGCCTGCCAGCTAGAGGAGACAAACACGAAGCAGCATTTTGAATGGTATTAATAACAACTGCTCTCAATGAATTATAAGATTGAAAAGCCAGAGAGGCTTATGGTTTCAGCCCTGCATAAAAACAGAGAAACGCAATGCATCTTTAATACCCATGCTTCAGTGAAGGAGGAAGAAGGATATTGAGTAATTGCATGAGAGTAAAGGTTAATCTGCTGTGTTTGCCCACATAAAGAGAGCAGAGAAGAGTGACACCTCTGCCTGCTTAGGAAACACTCGATCTGCTGGTGGGAACCTACTCAGGAAGACGAATGATTGCAGACAGAAGCAGTTTGATGTTCAGACCCTGTGAGTGATGGGTCAGGTTGTACCACTGCCCTGTGATCTCTAATATACTGAGACTTTAATGGGTACTGAAAGTGCGGCTGCACTGATCTATAACCTGAGACTCTGCACGTCTGAAAGACACCCAGTAGGTGTCTGACTGATGCAGAGATCTATTCTCTGATGGGAGAGAAAGAAACCAGAGTCCAAATGCTTTGAGAAACTAGCAGAATCCTTAAATATCTTACTGTCAAAGTTCAGTAATTCGGTGTAAAGAATATTAGGGTGGTGAATTAGTGTTTGACCATTCACTTTTCGGAACTAACATGATGTCGATATTTTTTCCAACTTACATCAAGTGGGCTACTTTTAGATGCCCAATTTTACATGATTTTTTACATATAACATATAGGTAGGATTTGACTACTAGCGTGAGTATAAAAAAGACACTATATTCTGCCTGTTTACATGACTTCAATTACTCATACACAACTCAACTAACACAGTACTTAAGTAATCTTCACCATAAAGAACAAAAAAAATAGTCAGATAATGAAAAATAAACCGCCTTGAAACTACACTTATAGACAACACAACATTAGCCTCTAAAAGGTTGACATGGTTAGCATGTTACCATTGTCTAGTTCAACAAGCAGCGACGCGCAAAGAGCTACGATAGCATTTCTATAAAAGAATTACTTTCTATCTCACTAATTTAAGCTCTAATTTAGATTACAAAGTCCTAAGAAAAACATCTGGCTCTTTCGCTGCTCATGCTGCACTAGCTATGTTCAAGTCAAGCCAAGTCACAGGTTATGTCAAGTCAAGTCAAGTAGAGTCCTTAGTTAAGACAAGTAAAGTCCAAAGTCAAGTCACTTTTTTCCACCCAACATACAGCACTCTTACCTGTAGTATCTTTTCTTTATAAAGAGAAAAGACAAGGTATTAGTTGCCCGTCTAATAATGATATTATTGGCCAATTTATATAACCTGTTCAAAAAGTATGACAATGAATTGTATCTGTATTATCTTGGCACAGACGCAGCCATGATGATAGTCTGGTCTGGGACTGTATTAAGTAGTAACGAGTACGACTGATGAGGCTTCTCTTTGGGGGCTTTGATGTTGGGTGTTGCCATAGCGAGGAGTTTGACAGCCAGTCCTCCAAACATGACAGTCACATACGGGGGAGCTTTTTGAGTCATGATTCCCAGTTTGCGCTGCGTACGTACTTGATAGTTACAAACTTGACAACATTGAATTTTATCATTTTATATTTAACAGCTAACATTCAAACTTATGAACATACTCAAGTAATCTGAGTCATCATGCCTCAAGTCAAGTCTCAAGTCATTAACTTGCGAGTCCAAGTCGAGTCTCAAGTCATTTATTTTTTGTCAAGTCAAGTCGCAAGTCATCAAAACAGTGACTCGAGTCTCAAGTCCACATCTCTGGTAGCATGGACGCCAAATGACTCATGAGCTAGCAAGTAACGTATTGTGCAAAATACATAGTGCAAAAGTGACATATTGTAATATTAGGGAAAAAAAGCACTCTCTACGACTAAAAGTAAAATATATTCAGAAAGATTGTGAATAATTTACTACAGGAGGGAGAGCTCATATGGACGCTTCTTGTAGAAACAGTAAATAAGACTTCATTTGAAGGCACCAATAGAGGCACAAGTCACTGATTAAATGTATTTAGCTTCGACTTTTGGGGGTTCTTGTCTCTTCATTTTAACATGTTACACTTAAACTTCACTATATTGCACTTTACACATAGCACTTAGTGTTAGCCTACTCCAGACCTCCTCCTCCGATACTAACTCCTCCTTACTAAAAAGACATTTTTATTAGTGTTTCAGTTCGGCTTGGTCCATCACGCGAATCTATTCAACACTGCAATTAAACTCATCACTACAAGCATCATCCTGTCCATGCTATTTAAACCTAATTACGCATGAGGCATCAAAACAAACGCTACTGTTCCTTTAAATTTTTTCACGCCTTTTTAATTTTTTGGAGCGAGGGAGGAAAATACACGATTAAAAAAAAAACAGCAGGCGAAATCACGCTGTCACAGGAAAAAAAAACAGTCACTGAAACGCGATCCGTCACTCCCCTTCAAAACAAGCTCCAACCAACACTTTGAGTGACTGAGCGACCAGTGGAGTCCATGTGCCTGAAGCCGAGCGCCTGCTGTGTGGATGTGTGCAGCCCTCTGGACTTGGTGGGAGGGGGAGAAGTTTCCCCAAAGACAAGCTTGGATCACTGAGAGAGAGAGACGATGATGCCTTCCTCCTCCAGCCGAGTCTCACAAGCTGCTCACTGGATTTGCTGATTTCCCGAAATTATTTTTTTGCAAGTTATTCAGCGGGACTGAGGAGAGATTTTGAGTTAGAGGATGCTCCCACAGGTCATTTGGATTTTGTATGTCTTGTCTTTCTGCTTTTTCCAAGGAGGCTTTATCAGGTGAGGCGCACTTATATTAATTATTCTTTCTGTGTTGGTGCGACTTATTTTCTCTATAGAGCTTGACATTAACTTTTCGACCATTAGAAATGAATCATCTGTCATTTCATGTACTTTTTTACTTGATTTTTACGCAGCTCTCTTGATAATTAGCAATTGTTTTTATTTGTTATTGTCGAGGCGAAGAAAATGTTTTTTAACCTTCAAATAACTATCAATTTATCTGCTTTTGGTGCCATTTAATAAGACATAATTAAATCAGAAAATGCTCGTTACAAAGCGGCACATGCGAGCGCAACACGAGCGGACGTTGGAATGATTTTACCAAGAATAATCCAGCCTTTTACGCGCAGGGCAAGCTGAGATCTCGCGTCAAAAACTCTGAAATTCACAGTTTGATATCATGGTTGCAGTCTGTAAACTGGAAGCAGATGCAAATGTAGCAACAACTCGTAATGCAAACAACATACAATGGGGGGGAAAGTAATCAGATATCAGATCTTGTTGTCATTGTGCGCAGAGAAAACCTCTCCTGGTCGCAAACTACCTGTGGAATTCCTGCTTCTCTTGCAGCGCTGATAAAAGATGTAAAGCAGGCGTACTAGACATTTAGCTTGGGTGATATTTTCAGAAAAAGTGTTTGGCACATGTGCGAAGTGGATTCATTATTGTCAGATAAAGGGAGCAAGCTCCAGTCAGAGTGTGTTAGGTGTGTCTGGGGACAGAAAAAACACAAACACCTCCCTCTTCCCCTTTTTCTTTCTCTTACTCAGAGCTCCTTGTCTCCCTTCCTTCCTTCCTTCCTTCCTCCGCGCTCCCTCCTTCTTGGTGGCAAAACTTTTATTTGCAGTGAACACTTTCCTTATTTCATGCCCTGCCACCCTCAGGTGTGAGCGGAAGGGAATTAGGATCTGCATAATCCAGGAGCGGAACAGAACCGTGACTCCGTGAACCCAGGGGCGAGAAGAGCAGCTCTTAGCCTGGAGAGCAGTCAACTGACAGCACCTCCTCCAAGAAATTACATGCTCTTCTACCAGCCTATCTGCTTCTTGTAGGGAGGGAGTGCAAGGGAAGAGGAGGGGATCGAGAAGGGCAGGTATAAGAGACAGAATCTGGTAAAAGAGTGGGGGAGAGATGGAGGATGAAAATGGAAGTGGAGCAAACTGGGATGGAGAAAAATGCAAACAAGAAACTGAGAGGGTGATTCATTTAACTTGAGGCAGAAGGGAGATTAGTAAAGTGGAGGACAGGGCTGGGAGATGGAGAGAAATGGCTCGGATAGAAAAGAGGAGAGGAGATGGAAAGAGACAGAGAGAGAGGGGTGAGAGAAGGGGAGTGTTGTTAGAGATTTAAAAGGAGATTGTCATGTAGAATAGTGCACAAGCTGGATTGGTGAGATAGGTTTCAAATTCGACGCTCGACCACGAGAGGAAATGAGAAAGAGGAAGGAAAGGTGTAAATAGCAAAGTTAATATCACAGGCTGGGAGGGTGATGGCTGTGGGTTTGGGTGTGTGTGAAAGAAAGAGAGAACGTGTGTCACTTCAGGTGTGTTCAACTTGAATATAAGCTGGACAAGAAACAAAGAATCTGGTTTCTTTACCTTTTGTGACACCCAGCTTGGTTTCATGTGAAGTTTCTTGGCATTTTGTTAACGGACCTTTTAAGTAAAAAATATAAAACTAAAACTTTGGGCCATTTGCCCTTCAAAGTGGTCTTTTATAGCCACGGGGTTTGTTTTATGTCTTTCCTGACAGTGTGAGCAGCTTAATCGGTCGAAGTAGCTGTAATATTTTTTATTTCTTTTACATTTTCCCAGTTTACAGTTGCCTGCAGTAGCTTTTCTGTTGGGCTATATGCTCCTTTTCCTTTCCTTTTTTTCTTGGTTTACATTGTATTCCTTGTTGTTGTCAAGGGTAGGTGGCTACAAATTCTTATCATGGGGGAAATCCCTATTACCCATTACAATAAACACATAGGTGGTGTGTTTAAAAGGCAGGTAGACAAAATCCATGCATTACAAGGCTGCTTCAAGTCATTCTTTAGCTGAGTCTCAATTCAGGGGCTGCATCCTTTGAAGGACGCGGGCTACGTAGGATGAGTCATTAGTAGCCTGTGTAGACCTCTAAGGCCAAACTGGAATTAGATGGTCCGGTCTACGGAGGATTTCCAGTTTGTGTCACCAGCTGTTCCCACCTTTAACCTAGTGTCATCAAACTTCACTCCTGTTGCCTAGCAACAAGTAGTTAGCTGGTTATCGAGCTAATATACCTAACATCACATAACTTAACCTATTATATTTGTTAAGTTAATCTATTTCAAGGCCCCATTCATTATTTTAAACGTGTATTGCTAGCTATTCGACTGCATTAACACCAAAAACTTATACATTTTAAAGTCTATTTCTCAGCCGCTTGAGAGTCCGCCATCTCGTTTGAATTGTCGCGCAATGAATCTCAGGATACGTTGGGCCACAAAGACTCAATTCAGGGGCCGCATCCTTCAAAGGCTAAGGCCTACGGAGGATGCGTCATTCAAAGCCTGTGTCGACCGCAAAGGCCGAACTTAAACAAGACGATCAGGTCAACAGAGGATTTCCTGTTTGCACCACCAAGTGTTCCAGTCCTTGCATTACTCCTGCTGCCTAGCAACAGGTAGCTAGCTGGCTAATTAGCCAACATAACTAACGTCATGTAACTTAACCTATTATTTAAAGTTAATTTGTTTCAGGGTTCCTTTTGTCTCGCTTAGTTTTACGATTGAGTTGAAACCAAGTGTTTTCCTCGGCTGCGTAAGAGTCTGCCATCTTGTTTGAATTGGCGTGCAATGAATCTTTGGATATGTCGGGCCACAAAGGATGCACCCGATGGATCCGTTGTGGCCCAGGAAAAGGAGGAAGTGTTTGACGGCCGCATCTGTTGGAGCCTTTGAAATGGGACAGCCTTCAACGCGCCACTGTGACGCTATCGGCCTTGAAATACGTCCTTCATAGATGCAGCCCCTGATCTGGGACACAGCTTTTATGTCTGCGAGTAGTAGTCCATATTAGGTTAGTGTTTGCCTGCTGTTGACCAGTCTAACTTTCCATTTGCCACAGTTCCAGTTTGCTTCCTTAGCTGCTTAACTATGGGACTGTTTGTTGCCAATAAAGCTTTATACCGCTGTCACACCTGTGCTTTTCTGCTCTGAAAAGTGAAGAAAAAGCCGCATTAGAAACAACACACACACATGCATAGAAAGCTTTGTAGAGTGGCCTTGCCTGATCCAAATTAGCCATGCAAGAAGTTTGAGTAAAAGTCCCTCTGAAACTTACAGAAAAAAAAAACATTTGATGGCAGCTTCCAGTCAGTATGTTTTAGTTTGTAAGGTAATTCTACTGACAATATATAGTAAAGCAGTAGCTCAGTTATGGGATTAGAAAGACACACGACATTTCTGTAGTTAACTCTGATTTTCAAGCCCTCCCATCTGCTGTGGAGTGTCATTAACAGCAGAATTCCTGTTGTGCTGCATGTGTTCACAGCGGGGTCCCAAACAGCAGTTAGTCTGATTTTGTTTGTGATACACTGCTGCCTTAAGAACTGTACAGTAACTGTTGTGCACCGTATAAGGAGATGTTGCATCCGGCTCAAAATGACCTCATCATCATGTTTACATCACGACAGTGGACACACAAACTGTGCTAATGTACCCACGCCCTCTGCTCATCTGATGTGTGTGTGTGTGTTCGTCGGCAAATTGAGAGTGAAGCGTAGGGAATTGCATTGAAGAGAAGGGCAGAGAATCGCACCAAGGATCTCTGTTGCCCTTGCCTCTGGTCAGTGAGAGATCATGAGTCAGCTGTGGAAATATCAGAGAATAAGTCTTATCACTCGGTAGAGCTGGGTCCTGAAAGGCCTGGTTTTTGGGGGTCCACTAGATTGAGAGTTTGCGTATGTTCGTGAGAGATAGATTTGGAAGACGGCAAGTGCTTTCACTCTTAAAGTAAAGCCATTATCAACTTGAATTTGTTCATTAAAGTTATATCTTCTAGCAAGGAAAGTTATTTCCTACTTCACTGTAAAGAAACCTCACTTTATTGCAGAGAAATGTTCTGTTTCTCTTTTTGGTTTGGTTTCACTATGGGGAACTGTTTTAATGCACTGTCACTACACTGTTAAAGAATGTATTGAGGTTAGCATTACGGGTCCATTTGTTGTTTGGTGGCAGGTTTCTTGTATCCCCAATGGATGCCCAATTAAGATGATGTATATGCCACTGGGATACCATTGTAACTGCGTTTTTTGTAATACGAGACTCCGCTAAATAAATGATCCATTTTTAAACGGCAAATTTCAGAATTAAAGAACAAGCATTTCCAAACTCCAGTTTTTCACCAATCTCCAAAAATCTGTGTTCAAGGCTGAGAGCTCATTATTTTCAGTTTCAGATCCCTTCCTCTTGCAGCAGGACTCAACTTTTAATACGAACTTTGAAAGAAAGTTGGTAAGATTTTGAATAATAAGCCTTACTAGGGGTCCATATCGCCCAAAGCAGCTGCCTATAGCTGATATCAAGCATCACATCAGTGGTATCTCATAGCATAGCACTCAGGTTGCCTCCAGGTTAAGGGTTAAGCTTTTTCCAGCTACACCACTGTTAAGGAATTGCAAGTCAGAAGTTGTGATGTGCAGAGAGGGGTGAAAAGTTTGGTATTGGGTCTGGTCAGTGTGAAGGACAGTTGTCCTAAGAGACGTCATTTGGTATGAAACGTTATCCCCCAGTTTACTTTTTAGCTGAAGCAACTTCTCACTTTGAGCACTGAAGAGGAAATGGTTGTAGGGTTAGAGGGATATATGTAGCAGCAAAACTTTATTGGCTCAAGCTTAAAATAAAGCATGAAAGTGGAGGCTTACACGCTACATACACAGAGGTCTATATTCTGAAGCTCAAATCATCTTAATATGACACAATAAGGAGATCTTTCAAAGGGTGTTAAGTTCTGAGCTCTTTTACTGTGTGTTGAAATCACCCACCTAAAGGTTACAGCCTTCTGGACTTTCCTATTTGCTCAAATAATGGGCCAAGACAGTTTTCTTGACATTGAGTGGTAAAAATCATCTACTGTGGAGATATACAACTGCATTTCAAACATCAATCTAGCCATTAACATTATTTTACAAAGATAGTTTATATCAAGGGACGAGAGGACGGTGGGAAAATGGACCGTGCCTGTTAGCTGTGTCATACTATCCATATTTTTAATCCTCCTCAGAGTATAAACTGCTCTTTAATGAGAAGATTTGTTTGCAGTGAGTTGAAAGAGGGGAGTTGAAGCTACACATTCATCTTTATGTATGAACTGTCCATTTAGAGACAGAGCTAACTAAGAGTCTGCAAGCTAACTAGCTCAGGGAGCCTTTCCCCTTGAATTCGGATCGGAATGGTTGACAATTTTGAGAGCAAAGGGGTAAAGTGAAGGGCACAGTGGCCTACAGGGAAAATGAAAAAACCTTAGGCAGCAGCGGCATTGGCATCATTGTAGCCGGGTAGCATTTTGGCAGTTAGCGTCCCAGCTACAGCAAACTTCCACCTTGCCCTGAGAGTTGTCTAATGTTGAATTCATGTAGTGTAGAAGTAATTGGACACTGGTTTCCCAACGTGGTAAATTCTAACTCAAAAGGGACAGCAAAATTCACTACACGACTTGCAAAGTCGAGGTCATATTGCGCACGAAAGTTGGACAAGACACTTGGAAATATTAATGGGTAACATCCAGCAAAGTTCCTCTGATCAGTTTGAACCTTTGCTCTATGTTGTTACGCTAATACTTGAAACAGCTTTCAACAGGTAGTTAAAACACAACTATCTTTTATGTAGCATCCCTGTTGTTTCCACGTAACAACTGTTAGCTCATGAACACACTGAAGTCAGAAGAGTAACTCTAATTGTTTCCATTGTGCTTCATGCTACAGGCAATGTAAAGTGATTACGGGCTTTGTAAGGAGAAAGGTTAGAGGCAATATTTTAAAGACAAATACTTTGTAAAAGCCAGTATGTGCTTCAAATGTCCGACTCAAATGACTTGACGGGGTGTTTTCTGTCGCGAGCTTCTCTTAAAACTCTTGTTAAAACAGCAGAAAAACGCTGTTTTTGCTGGAAACACTTTGGAAAGAAAATAAATACAATTTAGCCAGTCCAAACTTCAAAAGCTCAGTTGTTGGGCGAGGACACAATCTTTCTGTGATAGCTTTTAATTAAATTCTGATGGTAGCCCCCGTCCCGGCTGGAATAGAAGTATCTGCAACAGCAAAGTAATATCTGCAGGCTAGTAAACAGTGGAGGGAAAGAGGAAAGCAAATATTGTGTGCTTTAATTTAAACGTTTCACATCCCACAAGGAGTTGAAAATGTGGTTTGTCCCTTATAAAGAAAATGAGCATGGGAAAAGCCGAGAATCAGAGAGGGCTGACAGACAAGCTTTGAATCTCCATGCAGGGTTTCATTTGTTAATTTGCTTTGTACACAGCGGAGTACTGTGAAAACCTTACCAACTGCACGTTACTGAGATGTAACCTTGACTTAGACTGTCACAGACAATTTTGGGGCTTTCTGATCCTTTCTGAAAAACACAGGAAATCCCCACACACTTGGCTGACACACAGACTAGAGCTGCGAGGAGTGCTGACGAAAAAAAAGGAAGCATGAAAGGAGGACAGATGGGATGTTTAAGTGAGTTAATGACTAAAAAATGAGCACCAAGCTGGAGACAAGAGTGGAACAGACGGTTTGCTCTCCACAGCCAGATCCGCCGTGAACAGTGGTGGTATACTTATCAATGAAATATGAAGACTGCAGATACAGAAAAATTAATCAGACGACAAACAAAAAGCTTATATTTCTGTGCTGATGAGCTTTGAATCCCGTTGAGGATCTGTGGAACATTTCATTTTAACTTCTCAAAAGAAAAACTTCAAAACAAGCCAAATTATTCTGCTCGGTCTCGGAGGAATGTGTGGATTTGTTGTATCTACAGCTCGTCCAATTTATTGCGTTGTAACCGTGTCTGCAGAGAGAAAAAGTCACCAAAAAACTACTGATTCAGCCCTAACAACAATTGGAGGAGAAATCTGGTCTGGGATCTAAGTTAGGAGACGGTTACAGATCCACTCTTAAGCCTCCAAATGGCTCACAGACTCATCTGGCCCGTCCCGGTAATTTCAAGCAGTTAATTTTTAGGGTTCAAAATCTGGGTGATTACGTCAAAACATTTCCAACGGGACCTGAACAGCCGACAGAAGAGAAAAGGGAGAGAAAGAAATGGAGCAGCTGTCTGTGTTTTCAAGCAACCGTAAACATTCTCGCCCTGAGGCTTACGTTAGCTAGAATGCTCCTGTTGACAGAAAACTAACAGGTACAAGCTTACCTCCAGCTCTCAAGAGAAGACAACCCATGTTAAGGCATCCCTGCAAACATTTTCTTATACAGACAAGCTTTCTGCTTTGGTTTGTTCTCACTGCAGAGCGTTACGACAGCAGGTTGTAGTCAGTCTGCTTCCCTGTGAGATCTGTGAGGTCGTACGAGGTCAAGTTAGGTTGTACGTACGGTAAATCTTAAGCATTACCTTTAGTGAGTGATGTTCCATTACATTGGTATCTTGTTATGTGTGCTTGTTTAGGATTAGAGAGAAGAACATCTTTGGCTCCATCACGCTCATAAAGCCTGGCCCTTAAGAGATATTGAAAATATGAGAGACCGCACACATGACGACAAATAATGACAGATTCAACAGAGTTGTTCCTATAGAGTGTGGAGAGCAACGATATGACCAAAACAGCACACCACACACCAACAGATTCCATTCACGAACAACCAGAGTCCCGACTCTCGAAACTGGAAATCCCGCAAAATCTCTCGTGATCAAAACGCAACTTTAGATTAAACAAACATGGCGGACAACGGGCAGGAAGAACTGGTGCTACGGATGAACTCGTGAGGACGGCATGAACATGTGCAGCCGACCGCTGGCTGTGGTTGTTGTGCTTCCCTCTTCAGTCAGCTTGCTTCCCAGTTGGCTATGGTTTTGTTCCATGTGACAATCCACAGAGTGTGTGCTCAAATGTCCTCGGGGTTCCCCCCACACTACAGGATATCGGAACGAGCAGATCAGGGCAAGTAAAATCACTCTTCACAAACCTCACACCACAGGAAAGTCGAGCAAGATAATATTTAGAATCATCATAAAATCAGGACTTTGCTTACTTTTGTCAGAAGGGGGGAAAAGGGCCCCAAATCAGCCTTACTATATTAGTAGTAGTACGTACCTGGCTTAAGAAAAACCTCAAATTTTTAAATCAATAAGGGTTTAAAACTTCTGTAGTCGGAGCATAGCCGAACGAACCTTCCTCCTGGTTATAAATATTAGTCATGACCAACTTTGAATGAAACAAGGTAGAGTTGAAGAGAACACTTTCTTGGCCACACAATGTTAAAGCCCTGACAACAAAGTAGCGTCTGACACAGATCTGCCCATTGCCTCAGTAGGCGTTAGATTTGTGTTTGGATATATGGTGGAGGTGACAGCTTACTGATGGTGTCTAGCATTAAGCCAGCGCCTTCAGTGTCAGGCTGACACCTCCGGCTGAGAGATGTGACTGATGGTTTTCTGCCCATTTCAATCACACTACGAATGACCTTTCTCCATTCCTGTTGCATGAAATGTGCAAAACAACCCCTTCCACCAGCTTAAGAAATAGTAATTTACCCTAATATTCTGATGCTGGAGGATAAACAGCAATTTTACCTGGATATATGCTAATACACTTTCTCTTTTCAAGGTTAAAAGCTCGAGTTTCAAAGCTATAATCATCAGCAGCTAAAAAAAATGTTGTTTTTCATCCTGGATTAGAAAAAGGGAGTCTCTCCCCGCCTTTTTTCATACCCTTACTAAACCATGTTTTTGTGACATGCCTTTGCTGCCAGCCCAAATCAAAACTTCCAATCCTCTGAATAATAAATGCATCATGAAGTGTAACTGATGAGCATCAGCTAGGGGTAAACTTTTAATCTGTGCAGCTGTGTGGCCAGCTAATTCGGAGCTGGAAGAGCATTAAAATGCAACATCGTCCATGGGTTCATCCAGGGAACCAGCAGAACCTCTCAGGCGTGCATTCACACAGGTTGAGATGAAATGTGTTTTTATGCTTCCTGCACATCACTCGGCTCACACACATGCCGGATAAAAAGCTGTGCCACAGGTAAAAGCAAGTAATGACTCGTGGCTACACATTTTTGCAGGCTGCAAACTGCAGTTCAAGTAGATTAAGTCCACGATTAAATGAAGAAACAGGGTAAGGAAAAGGAGGCAGTGTACATTTTTTATGGCAAAAGGCATCTAATTAAAGGTACAATATCTTAATATTAATTATGGATTAAGATATGAAGTGTTCAGGGTCACTCACCATCGGGACAATCACACAGAGATTTACAACCTGACTGCATGTACCCTCAGCTCTATAAGACGTTTCAGCTCGTCGTTTCGGTTTTATAGCCAGAAACTTTACAGCTGTTTTCAATGAAAACGCTCATTTAAATCAACTGTAAGCTACTTCTAACAATCACAATGCTACTTTTTTATATAGCAGACACTTTTGTCCAAAGCGACGTACATCTGAGACTCAAGTCCGCACTAAAACTGCAACCAAAACTATTGACTGGTGACCACAGTGGAGCCTTAAGGAGCACAAGCCAGATGTTTTTCTCAGAAGGTGGTGGAGACAAAAACAGAAATAGTGGAAGAGCGAATACTGTACTTGGACACGACTCAAAATGTTTCACCATAGCTGTGTCCCAATTCGGGAGCTGCATCCTTCGAAGGATGCATTTGAAGGTCGATTGCGTCACAGCGGCCCATTTCAAAGGCTCCTTCAGATGCAACCGACAAATGCGCAAGTCTTTTCCCAGGTGCGTCCTTTGTGGCCCAACGTATCCCAAGCCTCATTGTGCGCCAATTCAAACGAGATGGCGGCCGAGGAATACACTTTTAAATATAAAAGTTTTTGATTTCAACTCAATCGAATAGCTAGCGCTACAAATGTTAAAAATGACGAAAGGGGCCTTGAAATAAATGATCTTTTAAAAGATAGGTTAAGTTACGTGACATTATAATAGCCTGTTAGCCCGCTAGCTACCTGTTGCTAGTTTCTCATTTCACCATAGCAACACAGGCTACGAATGACTCATCCTCTGTAAACCGTGTCTTTCGAAGGATGCAGCCCCCGAAAAGAGATGCCACATAGTAACACAGGGTAAACACAGGGTTTAACTTTAAGCTGAATGTGCATGGACAAATATTTGCTAACCTATGAGGAAAGTCCCATAGTTTTTGCACAGGAAGCCTGTCTGTTGTACTGACAGTGGCCAGGCTCTATACTTAGACTTCCAGTTAAACACTTAAACACTTGCTTTATTCACAGGCTAGTCTGTCTAGAAGAAGAGCAAAGGCAGACAGAGCAGGAGGGGTCACTGCAGACGTACAGAGTTTAGTTTGCTTCGCTGGGGTTTTAAAACCACAGCTTTGCCGACAAAAATATCCACTTCCTTCTTTCAACGTCTTTCATTCCTTGCACGGATGAAACCAGGACGGCATACAATGCTAGTCTCATCACGATCAAGGTAACAAAATGTGTGACACAGTGGTAAGGTAATGCAATTATCTGGACCTCTCCACTCTTCTTCTCTGGCCCTGGCAGATTAAAATGGCCACTTATTGACTAGAGCAGCACTTTGGCTCAGAGGTTCACTGCTGTAGGTCATTATGTTCTCTGCAATTAGGAACATGAAGTGGGGGGACATTATGAAGCCCTCCATCATGTCATTATGTCTGCCCATACAGTCCATGCTGATTAGACTTCACTTTTGCGGGTTGAAGGAAAAGTGTGGCCTACGAAAACCAGACCTCATAATATATGGTTGAACAAAAAGAGACAGTGTGCAGTGGAGTTAAACTGAAGCTTGGCTTTATAATTGAATCAAAATCACATTAAATGAACCATTAGGAATGGCCATGCTGCAATCAATCAGTAATTACACAGGCGAGTAATTTATCAGCCATATACTGCAGGCTAAAGCTAACAGTAATAGAACATATTGTACTTATTAACCATTTACTCAAAGTGGAATTTACACCTTAACCAACCAATAGGCTTTAATTTTGGAAGCTAAATTGGTTCTAAACGGCCTGTATGCTATAGTACATGAGTGAATTGTTCTGATTAAGTATGTATAGAATACACAAATCACATGGGTGGACGTTTGGAAAAAATTGAGATCAAACATGAGCCAAGCTTTAAAGTTATAATCTCTGAGATCTCAGTTTCGTTCTCTTTGGCAGCAGCTATGGTGATAAACAGTAATTGCGGGAGCACACTTCCCAGATATCCAGACAGTGTCGCATGTGTGACGTCCACGGTTGGCTTCGGTTGTGACTCTTGATTTCCCTCGCTGACGGTCGCTTTCCTTTTTCGACTGTTTGCCTTCATCTGAGCATCCAATTTGTTTCTTTTTCTTTGGATTTTCACTTATTTTTGAAGTTGTATCTGTAGTCATCCATCTTTTCTTTGTTTGTTCAGCCATAGTAGATTACTGTTTACTCGCAACTCTTGCAGAGACCGGAAAAGCAGCCGCTTAGCTCCGCCTACCCTCTCTGGCAGACCAACCACTGATTTTTTTCCACGAACGTCACTACAGACAGCCAGTCAGTAATACTGCAAATGCAAAGGCTTTCATCAGTGGGCCATAGGCTCAATCACCATTGTGTTACCTCATTCGGCGAGTGACTTAACAGACATTTATTTACATGAAAATCTTGATTATCACTTTAACTCATCAACACCCTCTTCTTTTTTGGGTTTTCTTTATAAATTAAAAACTAAAAGGACTTTTTTATTTTTTAAATATTAGCCTTTTGCAATGAAACAGGCCTTGACATTTCCAAGGATTTCTCTCTAATTTCTGGACTGCTCTGGGGGTTCATGTAGTGTTTAGATGTTATTTATTCACATGAGAATTTGATTTGTTTTATTTCACAGTAGGTTATTCTTCTTCGAACATGCTCCCATACATTTTATTTATTCAGTTTTCCCATGATAACGAGTTATTTCCTTGAGATCTCGTTATCTCAAGATAACAACGCTGCACCACTTTAACGTCGGATGATCATAACTTGTCTCCCCACAGTTGCAAAGGCATAAAACAAACAGGCCTAACTTATCTCATTAGTGTGGGCAATGGCAGCATGGCATGTCCTGGTCTGTGATATCACAGTGACCAGCCTGTTGTTCTGTTTTCGCCAGAAAATTGTACCGTTATCACGAGAAAACGAGTCGAGATTTCAGAAAACTTAATAAATAAAATGTATGGATGCATGTCCACTTTGGGCTTCCGTACAATTTAACTAAATGCCAGATGAGTCTTTTCTTTCAATTCAAACATCTCATATTCATTTTCATGCTACTTGTTATAGTACCAGCAGTGCGTCAAAGTTCTTCATGTTGCTCGTAACCAACTTCGAGTTGAATAAAAAGATCTTTTCTCAGACCATTACCTTGTTTTGCAATTTGGCACTCGAAAATAAAGGCTCACTGAATAAAAAAGCCTCTGTTTAGTTCATGTAAACACTCAGACTCCACATAGTAACACCCAGGTCTCTCATAAAAGGACGCAGACGCTTGGCTGCAATAAAAATAAAAGCCTAAGCAACAAACAAATAGTCCCTCTTCCTCCATTTTACTCCAGCCGACACACATGAGCAGTGAAGCAGAATTTGTCGGGGCGGTAAAGGGTGCAGAGAGGGTTGTTGGGGGAGATTACATTTGTGTTCGTAAAATAACACAGTGGCCTCTCCTCTCCAGGAGCGTGAAAGGAGAGTGGTCCATGTTGGATACAATGCAGGAGGCCGTATTCCTCTACACACTGAATGAATTAGTGTCGGATGTTTGGACACAACTGTCACAATCTATGGAAACAACCTAATTGCATGCCCAAAACCTAATCACAGTTTCACACCAGCAAGTAAACAGGTGCATGGATGTGCATGGGTTGCTTTGTATATGTGGGAGAGTAGTTTTCTTTATCGACATTGTAGCAGCAAGAGATCCAGTATTGCTTTCCAATAATTCCTTTCCGCAGAAATATCACCTGACGTTGATGTTTCGATATAAGTGGGCTGCATGCCATAAGTGACCCGCAGGTGACTCTCTTTATACACAGTACATAAAGCTGCTTCAAGGGTAAAGCACCACAGATCATGTCCATCCACAAATCCCTTCCCCTCCGACCTTTGGATCACGGTCAGACTTTACTCCTCACATTAGTGAGATGACTAGCTGTCCTTGACAGGTGAAGAGCAGTCTTAATGACATTATAAGCTAAATAAAAGAGTTTTTCTTAAGAGATCGCAACATTTTAAGCTTTAAATCCATGCTAAGCCCATGGATATTTTAGGTTGCAATGTTACACAAGCTGTGTCTCTATTCAGGGGCTGCATCCTTCATAGCTTGAGTCATTTGTAGCCTGTGTAGACCGGGCCGAACTGAAAGGAGACGGTCTGCTCTACGGAGGATTTCCTGTTTGCGTCACCAGCTGTTGCCCGCCCTTATTCTTGTGTCACAAAGCACCGCTCCTGTTGCCTAGCAACAGGTAGCTGGCTAACCAGCTAACATTAGGCCATGTAACCTATTATTTTAAATAACAAGGCCCCTAACATTTTTAGCTAGTTGATTAAGTTCAAACCAAAAACTTTGACATTTAAAAGTGTATTCCTCGTCCGTTTAAGAGTCTGCCTTCCTGTCTGAATTGGTGCGCAGTGAATCTTGGGATACGTTGGGCCACAAAGGATGAACTTGATGGATCGTTCGTGGCCCGGATGCATTTGCGGGCCGCATCTGAAAGAGCCTTCAAAATGGGACGCAAATGGCCTTGAAATGCATCCTTTGAAGGATGCAGCCCCTGAGTTGGGACACAGCTACAGCATCATAGAGAGGAGGATTAGGATGCAGCTTTGACTACAACTGTACCAGGGGGTGTGCTGTCTTACACCTAACTGTCATTTAAGCAGAAAAAAACTGTCCTAGAACCAAGTTAGCCTCAGTGTGGACATATCGTTCAACATAGTTCTGTTAAAGCTTTTGAAAAAGCCTTGTGAGATTCTTTCTATACAAAGCACATTGCTGGCCTTTTATGCTTTTATTTAGAAAGACAGAGGACAGTGGATAGTGTCAGAAACAGGGGAAGAGAGTGGGGATGACAAGTGGCAAAGGGCCGAACCTGAGGCCGCCGCAACTAGGACTGTAGCATCTGTACATGGGACGTGCGATTTTACCGCAGAGCTAAACTGGGCGCCATTTGCAGGTTATGTGTTCTTGCTGCTGTGCTTTTCTCTTGCATATGCAGTTAATAGCCAGTAATGAACGCGTCCAACACGTGAGCGAATGTTTGGCACAAAAGCATACAGTCTACTTTGCACCCCTTTTAATTAGATGTGTGGAGAAAGGATACAAAGCGTATTAGCAGCATGTCAGGCTTTGCACAAAATGTCAAGTTCCAGTCTCTGTGATAAATATGGCTCAGGCTACTTTGAGAGTGTGTGAGTCTATTAGATCGTATCCTGAGCCTTTAATTAACTCTTCCCCCCATTCTTGATTCAATCAATGGCCTGACGGGCATTTGTCTCCTTCCCTGAAAGGACAGATAGACTTTAGGTGTGGAAATCATGATAGCAGGGCCAGGCTGATAATCATTATCTTTATCACTTTATTAATTAACTGATGCATTGAATTGTCATAGTTATAGTCATTTTTAAAAGGCCAAAAGCAGGCTTAAACTCTCACGCTTTACATGGAAATATAACCCCCAGGCATGCAGGTCCTTTCAGGCTCTGATGTAGCTGCAGGTGAACTCCAGGGAGTAAAAGTAGAGGCTTGATAAACTGATGTATCCATATAATAGTGCAGACTACTGTACATGTTACAAATGTTACAAGGAACTTATGCGTTGAGGTCACCGTAAAACTCAATAAAAGTCTTTGCTGGCTAAAAGGCTGAAACGGTCATTTCAAGGTAATCCAGCCAATATTTCTAAGCTTAATTACGTCAGTTTTTTTAAAGTCACATTGACATTGGGTATAATTTTCAGACGCCCCGGTCACGTAAAATGTGTCCTGACATTCAGCCACAACACGAACGTCTGGTTTTTACTCAAAGGATGTGATTTTATGGTGTTTTTCTAGCTGGTGACTCACACGGTTAGTCATGCATGGCCATACTTTGTTCAAGATTATCTCGGGCAACACAGAGCGTCCTAAGCATCCGTAACAGGGCTGCAGACACATCTCTTTATCATGTCGAACAGACACTGTGTGAGTCCAGACTGTATTCTCTCTCTCAATTTGGTGCTAGGCCACAGAGACTCCCAGCATTTGTCTGTGTGTCCCCACGTGACGCCCACATTGTGTCCTGATATAGTGTGTCAAATCCTGGGGTTGTCTTTGGAGGAGAAATGTTTGATTTTCAATAAATGGGTGGCCTTTTTTGTCAATTGTGTACGAGAATCTGCAAATGCATGCTCGGATTTGCCAATGTGTTGCAGAGTAATCTCTAATTGGGGTTAAGATTTGGATATACAGAATCAGAAAACAATTACAACTCGATGTTAACGGCCCTTTAAAAGCTGCCATTGCTTTTTGAGACACATTTGGACTTAATGATAGCAAGAAACAAGGCTGATGCACTACACATGTCTATATTTAAACCTGTCCTTGAAAGTAAGTCAGAGCTGTTACTTTGAAATGTCGGGGAACAAATTCGACTCCAAGTTTCAAACTGGTTTTGCATAATGTGCTGATGTAGGCTGTAGTACCAGCTTGTCGAACAAATTCATACATTAAACAGCAGTGCAACCTGTTCATGAAGATTATTTTTCTGAATGTTTGTCCCAGTGTAGCTCTGTTTGAAATAGTGCCTCAAAATTTAGGATGAAATCATGATGTTTAAATATCATAACACCACAGTTCTTTCCAACCAAGTAATCTGATTGGATAAGAGGCATTCCATGAGTGGCGATAGACAGTACATCACTGGGACTATTCACTCTGCGGATCACCCCGCCTCAGCCAGGTTTTCTAAATACTGTTATTAAAAGGAGCGATTCGCCCGGAAAAAGCCGCTGTCACTCAAAGCTGGTGTTCTCGATAGAAGCAATATCTGAAATTAGCGCCATAGCTGCGGAGAAAGTTGTACAAACAGCTTGTGGTTTCGCCCATTCAACATTCCTACAACGCCCAGCGTGCATTGTGCCCCTCCCTCTGAAAGGAACGGCCCAGCGAGAGATGCTGGAGTGAAACACTACAGTTTCACTGCATGCATTTGATCAGAGCGATGCAGAATCAGAAATATGACCAAAATATACCGGTGGATCGTCTAAAAATGTACGTATCTACAGACTACATTTCAAACCTGATGATTTTGAACGAGACATGACATCGGAGGTGGGCGTCCTAGATTGAGGAAGTATAGTTTAGCAAGCTCCCCGGCCTCCGCCACATGATGTGTTTTATGTAGTCAGGTGGAGGCTTTCCAGGGCCCATTGGAGAAGTGGATAGCGTCCTCCAAAGGCACAGCGTGAAACCATAATGCCCGACATAATGGCATTAGCTCCCCAAAATAGCATGATAGGACTGAGGTTGAAAATCAGCGATCTGGCCCTTTAATGATACAGGAGATAGCTATATTTAGATTGATCAAGCTGGTACCTTTGAATCACACAGCAGACTCTTATTTCACTGGTTGATGAAACATTAAAACAAACAGATAAATGTACTTGATAACAAACAGCTGATCTGTGGTCACCTGTAGACACTGAATGCAGGACAATGTTTGGGTTGCTTGGCAACAAAAGTCCAGTTTCAGTTAAGTTGTGGAACTAGTTGAGTTGGTGGAGCAAAAACAATCTGTTGTTGAGTATCACTTTTGTACTACTACTTGCCGCTGGTATAATTGTTGTCTAAAAGCAATATCACACTCAAGGTCGTGATGATGTACTGACTATCAGCACGGCTGTGATTATCTGGGATTATCTACGACTGAATCACAGCCGCGATGATGTTCAGTACATCACTCCCTCTCATGTCATATTGCTAAAACATCAGTGAAATGTTGGCTCAAATGTAAATTTGAAAGATCAAATACATCACTCATATATTATGACTAAAAATGTAGTTTATAAACCTGCCTTTGATTGAGAGTGCACACATCGCTTAATAAAACAATGTTGTACTATAAGGTTTCGTCTCATCGGCCCACCTTATCATATAACCGACAGCTTTCTATAGGACTGTATGCCTGACCTGAAGTATGCATGAGATTCACACATTCGTCTTTCATAAATACTAGATTAAACGTGGGAAACATGGTATATATGGTTTATGTGTGTAGGCCTACATATTATTGCACGTGGCCCAGAACAGCTACTTAGGGGATCTTGAGGTGAAAATGTTCTCTGAACTGCTGCTTTACAAGGTCAACAACTCCACATTTAAACATCTTACAGAGTATCGACAGCACCCAAAGGATTCAGCTGTGATTTCAGCTGAATAGCATCTGAGGATTAGGCCCTCCTTTTCTCTGATTCACTCTGTCAGCATCTTTTTCGGCTTCTATCATAAAAAAAAAAAAAAATTCTGACAACTACTTTTTATTTTACCACTGCAGTAAAAAATGTAGGGAGACACTATCCACTCATTAGGAATTTATTTCCCCTCGGATAGCAAGTAACTTCTGTTGGTTAAAGTGAGCTTATAGACACTTTTTTGCTGACTACTTGCTGGAAACATAAGGACACAAACAACCCATAAAATCATCTCATATCTAATATCATCATTTATTTATTTAAATCCTCAGGAAACACTTTGAGGGAGAACTTTCATTTGAGATTGTACCGAGGTACAGATGACATTACAGTAGGCGTAAAAAAAAATGTTGGGAAGTGTAGTAAACGCAGAATACATGACGGAAACAAGGCAGTGTTTAAATCAGTCTCGGACATGCTTGGACTCGATCATTTCAGACAGAGTTGCTTAACTGTAAATGTTCTGCACTTTTTTAAACATTAAACATAATGCAAATTTTAAGGAACCACCTGGGAAGACGTTTGGGACAAAATTGTTCAATTCCAAAGCACTGTTTGCCGTCTATTGGAGAACACGTTTGCTTGTGTTTGCTGTTGAATATTTAAAGAGCTACATTTGGGTTCTTTGGTGCTCAGGAGGTGGAAAGTTTCACGGACTAAAAAAAAGAATCTTCACCTGTTAACATCAAAGGGTTGTTGCCATGTGTTAGTTTAAAAGAATTAAATTTACATGAAACATTTGATGATTTGGCCAATAGTTTTATCTGCTTTTAGAGCTGATCAATGACTGCTGTATCTGTCTGCAGCCGGATAATTGCAAAAACAGCATGGCATTTTATGGTAGGAAACAAAACCGTGTATAGTAAATACCTCCTTGTGAGGATCATTCCTTCAATAATGTTCTTTGTTGTGTAGTTGATATTACTTTTATCATCTGCTCAGCAATTCTGATTGTACATTACTTGCCAAAAACGATGAAAGCAGCAAAAATTACAAATTAATTATGGGACTTGGTTACGCACAGTTGCAATAACATTTATCTTGATTAAAGTGGTATTCACATGGGTAATCGCCTTGCCTACAAAACTGTCGCAATGCAGTGCATCTTTGCGGAATATTCCCTTACTCATCTTTTATTGGCCAGAAATGCACCAGAACAACTACCTAACCCAAAATGTCCTCCTACAGTCCTCATCAAAGAGTCATACCTAACTTCTTTCTCTCTTCTCCTTTAGACATCATTAAATTTTGCATCACTAGCATGTTTAAAATGAGTAACTAGCATCTCACGAAGCGTTGTAAGGCCTCCTCCTGTGTGGGAGTGATTCAGAAAGTCCCCAGGAGACCCAGCTCCACGGTGGTTTTGTCATGAGGCTGTTGGTTCCAGCCAGCAGCCTGATTGTGCGAAACCGGTCAGTGGATATGCCCACAACTTCCTTCGTCTTCGTCCACATGTCAGAAATATGGGTCATATAGAGTGCAGTGCCTGTCTTTGTGTGTGCATTTTTCAGATTGACAGCAAAACCCCGGTAGCTTTCTATTGTTTGGTTTCAAGCACAGGTGGACCATAACTGGGGCGAAGCGCACACTGACTCACCTCTGGCCTTTGGCTCTCACATGTCGTTGTTAATGCAGTATCTGCTATGATGCCATGATCCCTGGGGCAAGATGAGAAAAGCACCAATCCTTACTTCTTCCATTAGCAGCAACATTAAGCAGTTAATAACCAAGAAACCAAAAGCTAACACCATATATAGAGGGGGAAAGCTGCGTTGCATAAGCCACTTAAAGTCTTTAGCAAACGGCTAATAGAAGGAAAAGATGATGATAGCAGTAAACGACCTACAGGTAACAGGAAAACAAGCATATGCGATCAGAGGATGTGATTTACACAGTGAATTACGGCAGCTGACACCTCTATCCATATTTATACGGCTGCATGTTGCAAATGGAGGACATTAATCATCACAGTCAAGCAGACTACAGCATCTAATTACATGTTTGGTGTACACACACTGTTGTCTGCCTCTGTATGAATCCAGCTGGAGTGATTTCCCAGTGGCCTTTAAAACTAAATCAGGATGGGAGGGGTAGGGGGGGATGCGGAGCCCAACATGTGGAGAGCTGGTGAAACCCTCGTTATGGATATACTGAAAATTCAACTGCACACACGCTGTAGTGCTTCGTTATAGCATGCAATTACCATCCCAGTCTGGTGGCATCAGGAAATCCAATCTTACCCCTCTAATCACTGCATTTCATTACCTTGACTACAGTACATGGAGAAGATGAGAGTGACAAACATCCTGCTTTGATCATAGTTTTGATACCTCCTGCATGTGAACACAGCCGTTAAGCTTACAGCACGGTTCATAATGATAGCATAAATTGGCAGGTTTGCATCAGGACCGATAGCTTTAATTGGAGTTCTGATACCGATTCCAGAACCAGAAATGTGTTTTTGACGCTGCCCAAAATGTCGGCTCGGGCATCAGCAAGTCTGTGCACCGATACAATACCATAATTTAACTTACCTGGAAATCTTTTCTTTGTCCCTCCAAAACAGGCAGCACTGTGCTGCAATCATGTATGTGTTGTGGCTGCCACTGGTAACGACTGTTTTAGAGCAGCAAAGAAGAACAGAGGATGCAAAGTTTGGCCATGTTTACACGTACACAAGTATTTTTCAAATCTTTTTCTCTTCCATTTTGGGTCACTGAAAACGGATCTTTTGTAAAACTCCGGATAGGGTAAAGACTTTTAGAAACTCCGTTGTAGGCGGGGTTAACGGCGTTCTTGGCTTGTGACTTCAGGCTCTGCGGCGTTATGTCCTTTGTGAGGCGTCACAAATGACTCAACAATCCTTGCAAAATGACGGACGTGACATAAACAGTGATGCTTCTAACCTTAACAGGACTTTTTACATGTTTACACATGTACAGTTACTCGTCCACTATATTGAGGAACAGAGGCGTCGGGACGAACTACAGAGGTCACTTCTTCACATTCCAGTGTGATATTATGGAATAACTCCACTTCGCTATCAGTCCACAGATGTGATTCCCCCTTCCTCAATGGCCATTGCAGCCCGCGAGATAGTCTTCCGGTAATAGATTTTTTCAGACTTTTGATTGGCCGCAATTTTCTTTTTCTCCTTGGCATGACTGGGTTATATCGCCGCCTGTTGGTTTGGCTTTCTCATGACAGTGTTTCTGTTATGTTTTCGCGTTTTTGTTTGGACAGGCTTTCTTTTATAACCGTGCTTGTGTGGACGGGTTTTCTCTTTTGGAAACCAAGGAGGAAAAACTACCTATAAAAATACCTGTGTATGTGTAGACATGGCCTCAGTCAGAGCTACACAGAGAAAAGTAGTGTCACATTAAAAAAAAAAGGATGTTTCTCAGATGTTTCTTCGGACACAGCAGGTCTGGAGAGCTGTGAGCCTAGCTGCTGCTAAATGTTAGCTAGGAGCTATAAGCCCAGTTTGTTTTTTGGTTAGTATTTCTCTATTGTTCATTGTGCCTGAGGTTTATGAGAGATATGCAAAGGTTGGCTGTATTTACATAAACATAGATCAGCTGCATTTTGTGTTTAATCCACGAAGGAAAGAAAGGAACTATTATTTTAGCACATTCCGTTGCCCAGAAACATTACAAAACCTAAAGCTTATGCTGTGAGGAGCTGTATCTACTGTATGAGGATAAAGCCCCAGTTCATCTCAAGCCCCTAAGCAGACACATCAAAGCAATCTTTTCCAGTCAGTATAGTTCCTTCTCACTATCAGAAATCTGGCTGGCTCCGTCTCAAAAGAGACTGACAGCAGGCAATCCGTGCAGATATCAGATCTTAGATGTCGAGAAGGTGGCTTGAATACAGAGAGGCTCAAAGAGACAGAGGGAGGATGGGCTGGTCTGAGGAAGCTCTATGATGGATTCATCTCCCTTGAGGGGAAAGGTCAGTTCCCCGGGTTTATCTCCGAGATTACCATTTAAACTGCCGTAGATAGAAACCTTGTCTTTCTTTGATTAAGCTTTGGGGAGAACTAACAGGAGGTAAATGCTTTACAATTAATTTGGCAGTTAGAAGCATATTTTCCCTTCAAAGTTTAATGCTAATTGTTAGTGGGAATGGGGGCTGTCTTGTAACGGTTATGGTTGAATCACAATTGACTCAAATGTCAATGATGTCTGTAGTTTTTAGCAAAGAATATACATTTAATACCATGTGTAGTGTCATATAAGTGCACATTTAACAGGGACAAAGGTTAACCAGAGCCTCTCTAAAGATAGCTATGGTTAGCAAGACTTTTCTTCTCTAGTAACTAAGCTAGTCAGCCATTATGAGCCAGGCTAAACTGAATTAGCCCAAAGAAACCAGCCTTCTCCCAACTTCACTTCAGAAGACTAGAACAGGGAAGGGACAATAATGTATTAAAATAATGTTCAGTCTCCTTGCTGGTTTTCCAGAGACATTCAGAGTCATTCATGCTACCGATTTAGCTGTTAGCGGTGTCATTAGCCGACTGCTAACTCCGTAAAATGTAGCCTATATTTTAAGGCTCATTATTAAGGTTATATCTCTGTATTTACAGTGTTTATAATGTTTCTGATTATATTTTATTTAGAAGTAGCCCTCGAAGTATGTATTTATAATTCAATTGATCATAAAAACTTGCAACTACTAGTCGACAAGGAAAATCTTTAGTAGCGGGCAGCCCTGTCTTTGTGGGTCTATGAGACATCTAAATTCAGTTCCTCATATTCCAAAGTTTTAAATGTAAGAATATTTTCAAAGATGAGCTCAAAACAGAACTTTGCTGGATAATGTGTGTAGGCTGAACAGTTCATTCTGTCGTGACACTTTGACAGCAGATGTAGCAATTAGGAGTTGGAGAGAATGTAGGACCGTTTTGAACACGCAGTTTTCAGCAGAAGATAAAAGAGTGAAGTCACAAATAGAAGGAAGTTACTGTATATTTCACACAAAATGTGAATTCTGAGTCAGTAGACTAGAATGTATCAGAGTGTTGAAGATTAGTTAAGGCTGCATGGGAAAAGCCTGGGGTGGTAGTTGGAGTTCAGTGTGGTAGAAACAGGCCATCATGAACAGAAATCTGTCAAGCTGCAGCTCATTGTGCCTCTGTCTGCACTATGGTACAAGCCTAGAAACATAATTTCTGCCGGGGTACTCCGGAGATGTCAAGCTTCACTCCCACAAGATTAAAGATTACATTACAAATTAACACACATGAGCGATGGCACCGAGTTGAGATTGACTCTTGGTTAGCTTGGATTAGTCCAGATCATTAAACCCTGGGGTTTGCTTTCAGGCAGCTAAATATACTTTAACAAGCAGCGGATTGTACCAGTAGAATGAACTCATGGCTGGAGTATTTAGTACAAAACAAATGATCAAAGATAATACTAGAAGTAGTTCAAAGTTAGGGATGGGAGTGAAAGCAAAGCCATAAACACCAAGATGGGAATAAGTCATCTGCTACTATTTAAAGTATGTTTAATCTGCCAACTTTGTTCTTCCATTCTCTCAGCATCTCTCTCAACATATATCAAGGTGTATGAAAATAATGATTGCTGGCTCAACACAATGTATAACCCATGTTTTGTGTACACACCTTTAATTTTCGAATGAGCTGTTGGGCATCGGCTGGAGAGTTCATCTCTATAATAATAAAGCATCAGCTCACGCTACATATTCATAATTTAGAATTGAATTCATAGCTTTGTGAACAAATAGGGCTAACGTTGCATGTATGCTAACTGCTAACCATAACATAGTAAGCAAAGCGTTTTCTAACTTACCACTGAAATGATGAATTTTCAGATAGCAGGACTCCCCCTCTAATGACATGATAGATAGGCCACGCCCCCACAGTCTTGAGAAAATAAGCAGTTTTTTTTATTAACTTTTATTGTCACTCTGATTTTTGTGGCTATTTCAAGCCAAATTTCCAGAAGTTGTAAACAATATCATTACTCACAACATAAGACAGACCAATGTATTGTTAGACTTGTGTTTGATTTATTGATAAAAGGAGTATTGACTGTCGCTCATTGTCTTTTTGATTTGTGGACCGTAACAGTCTTTTGTTCATCAACCTCCTCCTGCATAATGGTGCATATTTAATCTATACATGGAGGCCATCTGCAACAATGAACTGTCTAAAAAATTCAGGAGTAATTTCAAATCCATCTTATATTTTATGTACTGTAGATAGAATATGCATGCATGCCCTGTGGGTTTCCCCCATTACATCAGAAACCCAATGGAACCATGTCTAGTAATCTGCCTTGCAAAAGAGACCTCTGCACTGAATGCTTAATCTGCACTTAATCTTTCAGTTCATCATTTCAAGTTTTACATTCTCTGGGTTGTCCTAGCTGGACATCTAGATCTAGTATACTCTTAAATGGCATCCATGCTCAGTGATAAAGCTTAGCTTTGTCTACAACTACGCTTCCATACCTGGAGGTCTCACCGTAAAGGAGTGGCAGTGGTCATGTCATTGAAGATAAATGTGCAAGGGTAAATTGCAATGTGCTCCAAATCCCATTCACCATTGAGGCTATTGATCAAACAGGGACAGCGGTAGCCATGGGCCATCATATACAGCAGTGTGAAGACAGCAGCTACACAGGTCATTAAAGACAAAAAAAAATGACATGTCTTTGTATTACCATAAAGCGCGCTGTGACTGGATGTAGTTTAATAAAAGGCATGTATGGTTTGGTGGAAAGTTGTGTTGATTGTCTTGTCAGCGTTAGAGCTCCTCTATAAGAACAATACCTGCGACTAAAGTGGACATCAAAGGCAATTTGACAAGTAAGAAATTAGAGCAATGAGAAGATGACTTGCAGACAAAATGCTTCCCGTTTTAAAGTAACAACCAGTCTTGTGGTTTTCACTTACTGTTTATTAATGTACATCTAACAGCAACAATTAAAGATTTATGCCTGTCCATATTTGTAGGATAAACTCCGGCTTTGTGTTGTAAGAAAAAAAGAGGAAGCAGGGAATTTTGCAGCTGTAAGGAAATGTTGGGTCTCTCACTGACCTCGCCTTCCTACAGCCCCCTCCCCAGTCCATTTATGTCCTCATACATTTGAGCTTTATGTACGGTACACAGACTGACAGCTCTAGTTTTTTTCCCCTTTTACTGTAAGGGTATAGCAATGTGTTCCTTGTATCTAAATGATGCAGCACACTGGAAACGGGTACCATGTCTACAGTTATCCTGCCTTTCAGTCCTTGACTAAGCTGTCTGGTCAATGAAATTCAATATAAGTGGCCGAGGATGTTGTTGTTTCCAAATGTTAATGGAATGGTTAAAATTGGTGAACACGATCAATTTACCCACTTTTCAACTTGATATGAAACAAGGAACTGAACGCCTCAGACATTAGCTCCAACAGTCCAGCATCCTTAGGGATTGTATTTATACCGAATGGTTCTAAATACAAATCACGGTTTAAAATGCAGGGCCAACAGTCAATGTCAATGCAGGAAGTAGCGTTGTCCTTTATTTTATGATGTTATGACAGAAAAGGTGGTTTGTCTATGCCCTCTGTAAGGACACACACAAGTGTTTTATGATCTGACATCTATGGGTAGGACAACATAATTTGTTGGTGCCTAATAAAATGAATCCATTTCATAATCTGCTATAGTTAAGCCAGGTTAGGTTAAGGCAGTAAAACAGCTTCAGGTAAATGGGGTTTTTGTTTAAAGTACGCAGTTCAGTTGAGGGAAACCAATGTAAGTTTTGATGACTTTCAAGTGACATTATTTGTCCTTGTCGGGAGAGATTGTGGTCATAATTTTGTAGAAAGACAATGTTAAGTGTTAGTCCTTTCTGTCCTTTTCCATTAATGACGCATCACTTCCTTTTTTTGACCAAAGGCAAAATCATCCATTCAGAAGGCGGTGGTGTGAAAACCCACATAACACTTATAATGTTGGGAACATGTTGGCTATATCAGATACATAAGCTGTTAGCTTTCCTATAACATATGGTGTGTTAGGTTGGGTTTTGGCACAAAAACTCTATGGTTAAGGTTAGGAAAAAGAACAAGGGGTAGGGTCAAACATTTATTTTGGGTTGGGACTTATGGTGCGTTCCATTTACCTCGGAACTGGGAATCATGTCACACCCGAGTTGATCGCGTTCCAGTGTAGTCTATGGTTCCCGTACAACAAGTCAACTACGGAACAAATATGAGGTCCACAACATGTCCACAGATAGAAGTTGGACAGTACTGTGAGTACAGCTGATTTAATGAGACAAAAAATAGGACAGAAGTGATAATAAACAGTTAATACTACAGCTTTCATTTACTGTTGATGCACGGAGATATGAGGTCGGGGTTGGTGAGGTTCCTCCGACTTTCCGAGTCGGAAATCCGACCTCAGGGGGGAAATCGGAAATTCCGACTTCCGAGTACAAATGGAACGCACCATTAAACCCAGGTCTAATGGTTGAAGGTCATGTGTTTTTTGGCCTATCGACTGCCACTGAATCCAACCCCAGGTTGGAGTTAACGGTCTTTCCAGTGTGTCACTTAGAGCACTTTCTTTGAGTTTCTAATATTGAAGCAGAGCGGTTTGTACTGGAGGTAGTTAAAAGCCCTGCACATCTCATGGAGACGCTGAAGAGTACCTTGTGCTGTGTGAGATGCTGAGCATCACGACAAAGCGTCAGCACAATCTCAGCACAGTTTCTTAGAAAGTGATCGTCCTCGTTGGACTGTTATCTTGTTTAATCAAACCCTCTCCATAGCATATTTAAAATTTCTATAATCGTTCCCTAACTTTCATTACACAACCGTTACAGAATTGTAGAAAGTCAAAAATGTTGAGAATGAGGTTTTGTCTGGAGTTGGTGGATGCTTGTATCCACTCTTACTAAGACTCTTTACTTAATGATTATGGATTAACACCAGTAGTAAACAAAATCGTTCACTATGGTTGCAAACAAAGCTGGCTATTGCTGACGAAGCATCTTTCTGCACAGAGAAAAATTGGAAAACAAGGGAACCGTGGCCAACAGTGGCCCATGCATCCATGTTAGCAGAAAATTGACTACTTGCTGTTTCCCTGAACCATCGGTCATGTGTACGCATACTTTGATTAAAACAAATGGCTGAATTAAATTTCTGCTTAAGGACAGGTGGGGTGGAACAGTAATCAAATGCAGAGGAGCTCTTTAGATGAGTTACACATACACTGGCTTCCCATGGTTAATCTGCTGACAGCACGGTCCTGACAGGTTTGTCACAACAGTGTTCCCCTCTCAGAGTTGAAGAGTGTACTAGTTTGACTTTTTATGGATGATGAAGAACTGCCATAGAAAAGTGCTAAATCTGCAAGCGTGTGTGATTACTTTGTCTGTCTTTGGAAAGATTAAAAGCATGTTCTCTCCGTGCCTATTTAGTCTCCTGCTCAGAAAGACGACACAAACACACAGTCGTACAGTTGTTCTGTCTGGCAGACGAGATATTCCAAAGACAGGCTCTAAATCATTTCTGAGCAGCTGTTTGAATTCTACTTTTGTACAACCACCTCAGTTTTTCCAGTACTTAAAAGCGTGTGTACACAGCTTTGTATCAGCTCTGCTTTCAAAGCCAAATATAGTCCCTTACTAACAAGAGAGCGACAGCCAAAACTTGCTCTGTAATGGAAGGAAAGAAAGAGCCGTTGTGTATTCTCGACGGCAGTCTGGCACGGATGCTCGAATAAAAGGGAGGCAAAAGGTCAGGCTCATTAAATGTCAGCAAAGAGCATCTTAATAATTGAATCACTCAGACAAAAGCAGCACGTGATTTAACTCTGAGGAGTCACTTGCACCAGTAGTTTTATAGTCACTAGAAACAGATACAATTTTTAGGTTTTACAGTACACTAACCTCAAAAGACTTTAAATCCAAACACATTTGCAAAAGACACAGTTTGCCAATAAAGACATCGGTTTTTGGTAGCTGTCCAGCTTGTTTTTACTCGCTTCACTGCCTTTGAAACCTCTGTCAAGAGCAGCCGCCCTGGACCGAAAATTCAAGCAGAAGCGCTCGCACCAAAAACCTAAAGAGCGAATCTTTTGACACGCTTGTAAACAGACTGAGGCTGTTTCTTCCTTTAGCCTTTCTTCAGTATGAGAATATAAATCACTGATGACACTGTACACATAAGGGGTCCAATTAGAAATGCATGAAGGCTTTTTGAGAGGTGATTTAGGCCCTGAGGGAAAGCAAATCCACAGCTCAGGATGAAAAGTTCAGCATCAGACCTCACCTCAAAGAGTTTACTTGAATTATGATTTCTGTCTGCAAAGCGTTATGCAAGAAAAACAGGTCTTATTTATAGAGTGAAAAATAAGTTTGCCGTTGTTCCTAAAGTTCCTGTTGTTAGATAGTTTAACGCAGTCTACACCGATCAGCCATAACATTATGACCACCGACAGGTCGAGTGAATAACATTGATTATCTCGTATTATTTTAACATCATGTGGGTGGTTGGGTGCGTGTGCGTCGCTTAGCTGGGGAAGACGTGGCACCAGGATGCACTACTGGAAGAAGGCAAGCCAATGGAGGCAGTGTGATGCTTTGTGCAATGTTCTGCTGGGAAACCTCGGGTCCTGCCATTCATGTGGATGTTACTTTGACACGTACAACCTACCTAAACATTGTTGAGGACCAAGTACATCCCTCATGGAAACAGTATTCCCTAATGGCAGTGGCCTCTTTCAGCAGGGTAATGCGCCCGGCCTCACTGCAAATATGGTTCAGGAATGGTTTGAGGAACACGACAACAATGAGTTCAAGATGTTGACTTGGCCTCCAAATTCGCCAGATCTCAATCCAATCGAGCATCTGTGGGATGTGCTGGACAAACAAGTCCGATTCATGGAGGCCCCACCTCGCAACTTACAGGACTTAAAGGATCTGCTGTTAACATCTTGGTGCCAGATACCTCAGCACACCTTCATAAGGTCTAGTGGAGTCCATGCCTCGACGGGTCAGGGCTGTTTTGGCAGCAAGATGGGGACCTACACAATGTAGCTACCATGAAACATTACAATATTCTGAAACACAGAAACTTCTGGTAAGCGTAACACAAGAATTACCAGGTAGTAAATGCAAATTGTATCTGGACTGGATGAAATTGGGTGCGAGCTATCCTTAAAGACACTTTGAATTGGATGCAGTAGATCCAGAAAAGAGGAAAAGCTGCAGACGTAGAGAATATTTGGTCGTCTGTACACTCAGTAACACAGAACGAATGGCCCTAAATGGAAATATTGTTTGATACATTTCAAGCCCATATCTCTGTCATATGCTGCAAATGTACAGTATGAAGATTATTGCGTATGATCAGTATCAAGATGAGTCACAGAAATAACAGTTTATTTTCCGAGGGTTCTCATGCTGTTGTTTTATCTCTGTTTATTAGCATCGACACGCAGAAATGACTCACACATTAAGGCTGTGCTTTACTGCTGTGAGAGTGTGCGTGTTGCTGAATAGTTTTGACGTCATCTTCTTCGTCATGAATGTACAGTGTAGTGGTAAAAAAGTGCCATGTCTTGGTAAGACTGACTTCTTTGACGGACGTGAACTCCTTTATTGCCTTCTCACCAGAAATGGTAAATAATCCTCTCTCATCGGTCATGAGCCGGCTGTCAAAATGCCTCCACAAATCTCTGATCGAACATGCCATTGTGTTCAAAACAAGATCCATCAATATTCCTCGAAAACTACAAAGTAGATTGTCCCAATTGTTTGTCTCTGAAAGCCTGTGACCACCTGTCAAAGAAAATCATGCTTGAGACCAAACAGGATGCTTTATTGTTCTGCGTAGAGCTGTGAAACAAGCACAACACAGACAGTTGGTTATCAATGGCTTATTGTAAGAAGCTGAAAATTCATCTCCCCGTGTGCCTGTGAGTGTGTGTGTTTATGTGTGTGAGTGAGAGAGAGGGATGGAAGTGGTACCAACATACTGTAAAATCAGCATCACTACAGAGTGGACTCTAGCCAGAAGCACTGGAGTGGAGGAGTCAGGGGACCATGAGAGTTGAGCTTTATAATGTAAGAAAGACTGTATGTGCACGGCTCCACAGGGAAAATCAACAAAGGTGCTGGGTGCTTTTATTATTTGTTCAGCTGTACAGTGCCGGCAGCAGGCTCCAGGGATGGAAACTTTAAGATGGCATTGAAATGTGGTACCCAAACATATAAACTGTGTGTGCATGCACTGGATGTTGCAGCGGTATGATCGGTACTTCATTCATTATACCGCAGTAGATGCTGAAGTGTGTGTGGATGTTAATGCGATCATTTAGACTGTTGCCTTTGCAGCGGCAAGGTTCTGGCCTTAACTTTGTCCATTAAATCCTGATGATGGACCCCTCTTCTGGCATTGTTATGGCTGCAAGACCCTAATGTAAATGTACTTTGTGCTGACAGCCGACAGATACCCGGCGGACAAGTTAGAAGTGTCCCTGATCCAGTCTTCGGCCTTGCAAGGTGTTCAGTAGAACTGTTCGATTCTGTCTGCACTTTATGGAGGGTCTTACAGTATTATTATGGCTGACACAACGCAACATCGATTCATACAAATGGCTGTCTTCTTTCAAACTCAGACATCGAAGGACAGACGCTGTCAATTCACAACACTGAGGAATTGACATTTTCCATCTGACGACTGGGATGTATTGACAAATCATGAGCAAGGACACTGAAAATGTTGGCATGTCAAACAGGAAAGTAAACCCTCATATACTCTAAGTTTACAAGGAAATGGTGGCTTTGGCTTATACAGTTGGAGCAGAGTCACAGATTAAATCTCATGGTGCTAACATACCATTATATTTGTGCTTTATACTCGAAATGTAGCAGTCAATATGATCCATCATTTAAGCTTGATTTCTAAACAATCCCAACACAACATTACAAGTGGAAGATCTCTCCGGATCGGCTCAGCTTTTCTTTTGAAGTTCCAAAAATATCTTCCACAAATTCCTCGATCCTGCGGCCCCTGACAGTGCGGTTTATTCGACTCTAAATGCAGCTAAGAAGCCGTAAGATTGGTGGATCAGTGGCTGGCTACACACACTTCTGAGAGCACAGCACATCAGCAAAGCTGTGCCTCGGAGGGGACTGAACCCACCATCTGTACTCCGGAGTTTCAGATCATGACAGATCATGAACTGTTAACAATTGTATCAAAAGCATGGGGTGCAATCAGCTGTGCTGCAGCAGGGGTCGGTAGGAAATCAAATCTGTTGTGAACCAGGGTTTTCTAGCTTGAAGCGCTATTTTTCTTGTTTTCTTATGTTCCCTCTCCTCTGCTTTTCTCCATCTCTCTTTCTCTCTTTACTTTCACTCTTGCCTGTTGGTTATTCCTGTCAGTGGCTGTCTGAGCCTCACTGGAGCTTGTATCAACTCCTTCCTCTCCCCGGTGTGACATTCATAGCATTACAATTGAGCCATCAATCTGTCAAGCTTTACCCCTGCTAAGCCACGAGCGGTGGGAAGCACAGGAGAGGGACAAGTTTACCTCAGCGTCTGCTTTGCTTCTGTATAGTTATGGCCTAACAAGCACAATAAGTCTGAGACATGATGGGAAATGGATAAGCTTTTAGTTGCCAGCTGAGGCGAGCCGTTGCATCGTTTTCACCCTCATTTCCCCATCCACCGCTGGGTATTTTTTGCTGATGACTGACTTGGTGATCGCTGTTGGCTTCTCATTCTGTTGGAATCTCATTATTTCTTTTTCCCACCACCCCCACTGCTACATCTTATGCATACACACTCCTCTGCTGTTTCCCAAAACCCTCTCTTTTTTTTCTTTCCCTCTGTATTTGTTCCCCCTCCTCTCCCTGGGTAACGTCAGACTGAGCTCCTGTAAGGAGGAGATAAAGCCCCCCAGCAGGGCAGGACCACAGCTGTCGCCTTCCGACTTCCTGGACAAGCTCATGGGGAAAACGTCCGGATATGATGCCCGCATCAGACCCTACTTCAAAGGTATAGTATGTGTAAAAGCAGACCATCACAGCAGCCCTCAAGAAAATCCAGCTGTAAGCAGAAGCACGAGGGAAAAAACAAAGACCAGCACATGTGCTGTGAAAGCTAAACAGCTGACTATTCCCATGTGTATGTGCTGTATGATTATTTTTTCAGAGATGGTATGTGGTCTTTCATTAATGTTGCATAAAAGATATAGAGCACAATGATATCCTTGAAAAATGTCAGTCATATTGAATCTAACTAATGAGCATCATGTCTGTGTTTGGTTCTTACAGAGAACTTCATGCGCTAAGGCTTCAAAGTCACTATTTGATTCCATGTTTTTACGTGTTTCCTGTAAAAACTGAACGCTAGGGAGGGAATTGTCGGTCTGTTTGGTTGGGTTTTACAGCCAAAAGCACTGAAGTGTGTTACCAACCCAATGCTGCCGACCTTCATCAGATTTTAAACAGGAACAAAGAAACAAAACAAACCCTACGACTGGACGGTAGAAACACAAAGAATAAGCTAACTAAGCTAGCACTAAGCTAACGTTACTGCTAGCTTGTTGAATCACAGAGAATTATGCTGGTCAAGAGGCGATTCTGCTCTTTTCAAATCACACCAGCGAGATCTGACAGTCTCTGTCTGTCTGCCTGCCTGCCTTAGCGTGTGTGTGGGTCAGCTCACCTCGCTCACTCCGTATTTAGAAACACGTGACGAATAAGTGGATTAAGTACGTGCTATAAAAAAAACACATACATGGTGATACTACGTCTAGAAATCTTGAATTTTTCTTATGTGGGAGAAAAAACATGGAAGAATTGAAACTCCAGGGAAACAGAGGGAAGAGTGGCAGGAACAACAAAAGGGTGAGCAAGCATAGACTGCTAACATGTTAGCTAGCTCCTGTGACTAGTAGCATTCATAGGTGAAGGGAACTTTAAAGTAACTTAATTGCCTTCATGAACCATATGTCACAGCTGCTGCTGCTCCAATATCTGACTATGTTGATGAGCAGACAGAATCGATTAGCCAATCTGGAACTAACTTCCTGACATGCATGAACCTGCTCCTTCACCCCAAGCAGTAGATTATCCTTTGTGACCCTCTGGTTTGACTTTTTCTACATTAAACCTCGCCAAAATCTGCCGTAACATAAACATAAAACCATTAGCCATGTTGGAATAGCTATGAGTGGTGTTGCTATATGAGAGCTTCTTCGAGGATATTGTAAATGTTGAGAAAAATGTATTTAACAGAAGTCTAAAAGTATATAGCCACAGCACACAGACACTTTTCTCAGGCAGCAAAATGTATGCAGACACTGTGACCTTTCTTAGTCTTAGTTTTAACAGCCCCCAAAGTTGGCTGTCATTTCCCAAGCATTTCTTCTTAAAACTTTCTTGAAGTTGGTCTCAGTAAATGAGATTTTGTTTTGGCTGTAATTACTCTGGAAAGTGTAAGCTGGAAAATAGCACATACTTTCTCCTGGTCCTTTTAAAGAGCAAGCTCGTCAACAGCAGAACTGGAGCTGGCATCAGTTGGGCTAAAGCAGCATTTTAAGTCAAGAAACTGTGAGGGTGAAAATGAATGAAGAAACTGCTGAAATGTTAAAAAGGCCAGAGGAGATACTTTACCTCACAACAAATCTCAGCTCTTCAGAACAGATTTTAGGGTGTGATTCATTCTGTGTGCTATACATTTTAGTGTGTTGCTTTTCAACTGATGTTAAGCGTCTCTGAGCCCCATTAAAGGACTTCTTTCTCTTAAGTGTTACAAGTACAACATGTATCTTTTAATGTGGAGCACTGTGATGTCTTGAATTTCGTGTAAGGGGAAAGATGTGTCAAATCCATCTGGGTTTTTTTCTCCCCTCAGGCCCACCTGTGAATGTCACCTGCAATATTTTCATCAACAGCTTTGGGTCCATCACAGAAACAACAATGGTAAGAAAACCTGAGAGATTTAAATGTTTCAAGTATGTTAAAGAGGCAAATGTAGTTTTAAAAAAGTGCCTTATGATGCTTAAAAACCTCACTGAAGTTTGTGTTTCTAGACATGAGTTTGGGTAATGGTTTGTGTGGTCTTAATTGTTTCTCTGGAGGGTTTATTAAGCTAGAACTCTCGACACACACCAGCCCTTTTTCTTCCTTCCCAACTTCTTTGCCAAGCCGTTCCCTCATTTCTGTGTTTCCTGGAGCATAACAGTGCAACCTTCAGAGACCAATGGGTCACTGACACGCTGATAATGAACTGTCCACTCTGCAATTAAAATGAAAAATTGAGAAAGTGAATGAAAAAAGGTATGTGAGAGAGGACTAAGGGTTAGGGGGAGAAAATGGCTGTCCGAGTCCGTGTTACAGTGTCAGCACAACACAGGAGTGCTCTGTTTCAAAGGTGTATGGGGGAGGCCCAAATGGTCATACCTGCAGTCAGGTCAGCCCAAAGTACGCTTTTGAATTGAATGCATGGAAGAACCAGGGTTTTAATTCCTATAAATTAAGTGAACAAGCAAGAGAAAGAACAATCTACAATGCCTGAAGATGAATTCCGAATTAATTGTACAGATAAGAATTCCAATTTAATTACTCGTGTATGCTCGCTGCACGTGGAAGTGATTGTGTCTCGTCCTCGGCCCGGCCTTCACTGCAAACCCTCTGCTCACCAGCATCACACGGCTGCAACGGTCGATCGAACAGTACGCCATCTAAGTCAATCAGACACCTTCGTCAAATCTGATGAGGGGCATTGCAAAAAGGGTGATGCTTTTATTATTCACAGACACTGAAGTTACATTACAAAGATGGATTATCTTAAATAACTGCAGTGCCTACAACTGTCATTTTGTTTGGGAGATATGTATGCATTAAATACTACTATTATCCACACAAAACATTTTTAAGTACATTATTTGTCTGAGAAAATGCCATTTATACGTCTGCCAAGGAAATTATGTTTTATGTGTCTGTTCGTTGGCCCGGCGTTCATGGAAATTGGTGGAAGGATGGAGCAACAAAGCATTTTGGACTGGATAAGCAAGCAGTAATAGCGGCACCGACTCACGAAGAAGCCATAATATTACCAATTACCCAATCAAATTTGTGAAATATTGGCAATATATCCCCACTAATAGTTGGCCAAGGAACACTTTTGGCTCTGGGCTTGTGGCCTTGGCGAGGTGCCCTTATTTATAATCAACCATTTGGCTGTTTCAAATCCTCCAAGACCATTTGTTAACTGTGAACACGATACCCAACAGTATGACAATGCACAGCTAAATATACAACAGTGGATTGCATAATATGTATGGCATATGTTCTTTTTCAATTAGTTTATATCATTACTAAATAGCTAAAGAAAATATGTAGGTTTAGACTTTCAAGTGTTATTCCTTCATAAAGGCAGAATGTTACACATTTCATGATGGATGGATGGATGGATGGATGGTACAACAGCTCTACTTGCTCATATTCATTATTAGTGGGAATGGACTTCCCAGTAGTGACCAGTAGCAACTTCCACCAAATCACGACTGCAGAACAATCGAATTATAACCTCTCAATCTGTACTTTAACCTTCACTGGTGCCAAGTTTCCCATTAACAACCCTGAGTTCTTCCACAGGACTACAGGCTCAATGTATTTCTACGGCAGAAATGGAACGACCCCCGCCTGGCCTACAGAGAATACCCAGATGACTCCCTTGATCTGGACCCATCCATGTTGGACTCTATCTGGAAGCCTGATTTATTCTTTGCGAACGAGAAAGGAGCCAATTTCCACGAGGTCACCACTGATAACAAGCTGCTGCGGATTTTCCAAGATGGCAGCGTTCTCTACAGCATCAGGTAACTAAAGATTATATTTACAAGATCTAAAGATGCCAGGTCGGAGCCACAGAGGGATGGCATGGTCAGTTTCGGCACGACATCAGTGGGTTGATCAAGATGTAGCTGCAGTATAAGTTAATATAAATGTTGTTCGTGACTTTTGAAAGGTCAAAAAAGTAACTAGGTCGTTAAAACGAGCAGGTGGCAAGCAAATCAACCATGACTCTTGACCACAATTGCAGCAAATTGCTAAATTGCCAATGACAGAACCACCTACTGCACCTTTCCACCCACTTAGTGTGTCGACAGGTCACAGAAATACTAACTGGATGCAGGCATGGAAAAAATGGACGGAAATGTAATGTGGCAAGTGTGTTTGTATAATGTCACTCTACTGGATGGGAAGCGAGCAGATCGCTTATTAAACCTTCAGACAGAAGGAGACAACACCTTCCTAGACCCTCCTTACGTGTCACAGTATATATTTTACAACTTTAAACCTATTTCTTGTGGACTAAATGTGCCGAAAAAGGTATTTGAGCAACCAAGTAGTTGCACATGTAAGGGGCGACATTGTTTTGGTTCTAGAGCGACAATTTTGCCTTTGAAAACACACTTCCCCCCCTCGACAGAAGCTCTCTCTTGGGTGCTTTTCTGCAAAATATTTGGTTTAAAATCAAACTTTTAATCATTTTTCAAAGCAAGTTTTGAGACTTTTTAATAGGATTGAATTATTTTTCTATGTTTGATGACTGCAAAGTGGGAACAGCTTTGGGAAAAGTGAGTACAACATAAATCCTCTGGTCTCTGACTCACAGTTTTGCAAATACAGATAATCACCACCTCATTTCACTGATTCACTGCATCCTCTAGATTTGCTTGCTAACTATGTTGTGTAATTATAGAGTAAACATCTTTTTGTGCTCAAAAGACATGATGTAATTTGTGCAATGTTTGGGGAGTCAATCGCTTGGGTGTTTGTAGTTTGTTCTTCAGCCGGTGAAAAAGATATTGTGTCATCATAACACAGTAGCAAATGGGTGCCTGTGTGTATACTGCTGGCGTCTCCCGTCTCGCCTCTGGGCGATGCATTACAGCAGTTAATTACACAGCTTTCCTCCAGACAGTCCCAAATAGCTCCCCCTTCTCTCCCTCTCTCTCTCTGCTTTGAGTGTTCTTGAAGGCTTAATGCATCAACACCACAACAAATAAAAGTAGGGAGCCCTAACCCAATTAATTTGCAATTACTGTAGTGCGACAAGTCATGAAATGGCAGAGTAACTTAATCAATATGTTTTCCAATCTACTGTTTTAAAGGAAAATCTCTACATTTTTAATTTGTCCGATTTTGTTGCATTGAAGAGACAAGCAGCTTTTCACTGATGTATTTCACCATTCCTTTACTCTCTTAACCTGTTATTTCTCCTGGTGTTTTGGTATCTTCTCCCTTTCATGCCTTTTGACATCCCTTATTGCTCTCTTCTCTCTTCCAATCTTCTTTTCTATCTCAGGCTGACTCTTACCCTGTCCTGCCCTATGGACCTGAAGAATTTCCCCATGGACATTCAGACCTGTACCATGCAGCTTGAAAGCTGTGAGTCTTCTTCTCTTGTTCCTCCTTTTGTCTCACTTTCCTCTTTTTATGTCACCCCCTATTTTCTACTCTTTGCCTTGCATATAAAGCGTCTAACCTTGGTATATAACCTGTATCATAAATTGGGGGTGATATTCACATTATTAAAGTCCATTTATGTAGATTAGATCCTTTAACTTTTCTGATTGCATCTCAGGTATTGGTGGTTATTTATTAATGCATAATTAGCATGGTTTTTCATTATGCTTAACCTTTTCCCTGAACATTAACGGCCTAATAATAGCTTAGTCACTACAAGCAGGCACAGCAGGCCTGTCAAACACAGCTTTCTCTTCATGTTGTTCCTTTCAAGCGGTGTCCATTGAGCAGTGTGCTCTTACAGAAAGATAATCACAGCCTAATAACTGCATCACTGTGGTGCCAGTACATACATTTATAACATGTAGTGCAACCAACACGTAAAGAATGGTACGGTCAATTAGGATCCTTTTTTTGGGAGGCAACAACTATCCTTTAGAAAGTCAGGTGACAAACCTTGCGAAAGTGTTAGAACAAAAGTGTGGAAGCTAAGACTGTTAGCATGTTGTACTAACTAGCTCACTACTTACAGTAACAGCATTTTCAATGAAACGGACGTTTCACTTAACCTAATTTTGTGGAGTAACGATTAACAAGACTAGGTCAAAACCTAGTATGTGGCTGATCGCATCAGGTCAATGTGCGCTTTTTGCTGCAGACGCACAGTAGGTGAGGACAGCAGACAAGCAGTGGAGGAGCAGCCCCGCCTACTCCCCGAACAAAGTATCCAGAGCCATGTAGACAGAGAGTCGCATCTGTGGAGGTCCGCCATTGTGATGTCGCAAGTCTCTCTCTCTCTCTACGGCTGTGAAAGTACCGTCACTCAGTCAGCCAGTCAGTCACACACAGACCCGTGTGTAGGGCTGACAAAAAACGGTCATGGATGGTCATGGATGCTAGCCTACTTGGTCAGACTTAAGGCTAATGTTAGCTAGCTTAGGCTAGTCCTCGCCCTAAAATAGGCATTCCTCTCCTCACTTTTTGGAGTGAACTGTAATTCCTTTTCAAAATCTTGTCTTACGAGGCGCTCGTTTTAAAATGAGTAAGCGCTAAACATCAACTCCAGCCGAAAGGCAAGGGTTTCAATCAACTCATGAATGCTTATGTTAGCTTAATTAGCTAGCCAGCCAGCTACTACTGTCTAACAAAATTGAAACTAGAAAGGTAAAAAAAAAGCCTGTTTTTATCTACCAGTGTCCGAATTTTGAAAGGGAAAAACGCTCCATACTGATTGTAAACTGTAGGAGACAGAAAGCTGTGTAGTATCAAGAGTAAGGGGTAGTGAGGCTCAACAAAAAGTACATAGCTACTTGTCCACACTAACAGCTCATTTAATGCATTATAAAAGTTCCAGTAATGTACAAAAGACATTCGAAACCTTTTGAAATGTAATTACACTGATAAAAACGCAGCAGGAGAGTTATCCTCTCCACTGTTCTTCCTTTGCCTTTAGCAGAGATAGTATCTGCCCTCATGAAACCAATTTCCAGGATATAAATAATAAAACTTTAATTTTGTGTCCCTTTTATTATATATGTGACCCACCCCCTGTGCCTAGAGGTGACCTAATTTCTCGTCATAGGGACAAAGGGGTTTAAGTCTAGTAAAAGGGATGAAGGAGCACTCGTATCGTGAAGTCACTGCACCTTTTCAGAAGCATTTCTCACAAATAAACAAGTCAAGCTGAATGCTGGTATCTCTACCGTTGTCCTTAGGCCTATCTGATTCAATAAGAACAAGAGGCAGTGTTTGTATAGAACTAGTTACTCCCTCTTTGTACAGGAGGCAGCATGATTTATTTCTGTAAATTAACCCAGGGACAAACAGATAAAAAATCCAATAAATTTAGTGTACGGGGGAGGCATGCAGCATAAAAACAAAAATATAAAGACGTTTTACCCTTTAGGAGGGAAAGGGAGGGGAACAAATGTGTGCGTAAACAGTCCTGTGTGTGTTTTTGGGTAAGTGTATCACATCTCAGTGCCATTAGAGAAGACGTAATAATTTCTGATTAAAGGCCTAGTGAGGATACTTGGCCTTGTGTTGACAAGTGCTAGTACACCACCCAAGGGTGCGATCACCTTGGCTAGAGCTCGATGTTAAAGAGGACATCTTAAGTTTTAGTGCCACTGCCGGAGCTGTGGAAACACCGTCTGTTCAATGTGAGAAAGAGAGAGGGAGTCGAGTGGTGAAAAAAAAAAAAGAGTTATCTTTGAGGTTTAAAAGAGCCAAGGCCAATCTTCTTTTCTGGCCTTTCATGCCACGGGCTTATATAGATGTATAAAAATAGAAGCAACCATAAGATTCAGCCTTATTCTGACACATCAAAGCCCCATATATTCAGCTTATACCACTCCGCTCTGCCGTGAGCCATTAGTGTCCAGTAACCTCGAAACTCTAAGTGAAAGGCACGACAGCAAATCAGAAGCATAACCGGCCGCATTAAGATAGCGCCTTTTGTAAGGTGAACCTCTTTTTAACATTTCCAGTCATTACTCCACCCTGCTAGGAGATTCCAGCCTTGTGAAATTCATTTATTTTATTGCACCTTGAACACTATGTCAATTATAGTTTGACGCCTCTAAGCTGCAGAGGAAAAGAAGACGGCTATATTATCTTAGGGAAGCATTGGTATTCTCCTCGCTTGTCCCAGCGGGATGTGTGAATGACAGTGAATTCTCCTCGTGAACAAGAAAAGTGTGTTTCAGCTGTGTTGTTTTTTTTCAGCCGTGTGGTGCGGGATAGGGTATAACATCTTGAATAATTGATGTCTTGTAACCCAGGCCCTAAAGGGTCCCTGGAGACATCAGTATTATACAGATGTGGGAGGATTCCTGCTTTGTTGTTGCATGTGGCATGCATTTTTAATGCGCTTCTAATCAGGTGGATGTGTCAAGGAGTGCCAACCCCTAAAAAGGTGCACGCAAATCAACCGTGTTATCATGCAAAATAATTATTGATTGGAATAAATAAATATAGACTCCATTATGGTAACGTTCGTACATTATACTAATGCACATGGATAGTATTGTGCATACACTAATCAGCTCAGTATATCCACTTGCTCCCCATCGCCCCCCTTTTCTTCTGTAACCTTCAAACAATCCCTGCAACATGACTGTAGCTGTGGCGGCTGACCTTTACTGTGACAAACATGATGGCAGAGGGAAGCTGGTAGCTGGACAGATGGGCAAAAGCGACATCATATGAGCACAATCTTCCAAGTTTTCTTCTCTCTCTCGGTTTCTGAGTCTCATTAGCCGATGTTGTCATGCATAGAATTTATACCGTGGTAACAAGAGCCCAGTTAGGGTTGTAGAGGAGAAAAGAAATTAGGTTAAGAAGAAGAACGGGGGTGAGGCTCATTGCAAGAGGGATAGTAAGAACATTAAACCGCTAATGCAGTATTTAGAGGTATAGATTGAACAGAAATGTTATCAGTAATTTTGACAGCTACACGAATTGCTAATATGTTAATGATCCTGTGGTTGAAAAGTTCCCCCTTTAGTCAATATCCAATACGCAGCCTTGCTTGGATGTCAACTTGTAGCACCTTTTCTGACTAGCCTGTTTGACAAGTCAAAGTAATTTTTTAAATGTAAAATAGTAAAATGCATGCTAGGAAATAATGACATGCATCATCTTAACAATTCATGCAAAAACGCCTGACATTCTGTGCAAGATGCATGGAAAGAGGAGGGAGAATGAGATTATTCATGTTCTACTCTATATAATCTAAGATAACGTGACACAAGATGACACATTTCTTACTTATTGCTACCATTCTTCTCACTTTTTTTCCCTCCCCTCACCTCCTCTCTTCTCTTTTCACAGTTGGTTACACCATGAACGACCTGATCTTTGAGTGGCTGTCGGAGAACCCGGTTCAGGTGGCTGATGATCTCACCCTCCCCCAGTTTGTGCTAAAAGAGGAGAAGGATTTGGGCTACTGCACTAAGCACTACAACACAGGTACATCACTTCTTCTCCATAGGCATGTAAAAATTAGAAAAACAATACTGTCTGTAAGCAAAACTGTCATGCATCTGCAGGTAAATTCACCTGCATTGAGGTCAAGTTCCACCTGGAACGTCAAATGGGCTACTACTTGATCCAGATGTACATCCCCTCCCTCCTCATCGTCATCCTCTCCTGGGTGTCTTTCTGGATCAACATGGACGCAGCACCAGCCAGAGTGGGTCTGGGCATCACCACAGTGCTGACGATGACTACACAGAGCTCTGGCTCAAGAGCCTCACTGCCCAAGGTGAGTCTGGGGACTAAAGACTGACATGTATGCTGGTTTGTAGATAGTGAAAGTTGGATTCTTTGTAGCAGGTGTACTATCTGCAGAACAAATTGATCAACATGAGTCCAGGGATGCAGGGGATGGATGCATTTTAACATCAATTTAGTATTTACACAGTGGAAGTTTTAAAAACTGGGCTATATATATTTAATGTTACCATAAAGGGCAAATATCTGCAACGGCCCAAAAGATTCCCATCAGGGGAAACGGGCTGCAATTCATCAATCATGCAAGTTCAAAAACACCAACACCAAAGTCCAAAGCTTTGTTGCAAATGAAAAGAAAAATGAAATTAAATGCATTGTTTATGTTTTAGCAGCGTGTTTGCTGATTATGCAAAGTCAAAAACACAAACCAAAAAAACTAATGCAACAGAAAAACGCTGCATTTTCAGTCCTCTCAACAAAAGTGCTCCAGGCCTGTCAGGGGCACTAATGGAGCAAAGTAAATACAAGTTCTCTTACTTGAAATAATAATGATTACAGAGGCCAATATAGAAAATTAAGAACTTATCATAATAGCGTTACATAATGCTGTCAACCTACAAATAGAAAAATCTTATGAAAACAAACTTATCCCCTGAAAGGTGATACATGATAAAGAAAAACTCTTAGTATTTCCTGACACTAAAAAGCTCAACACAAATCCTTCTTAAATTAACTGATAGACAAAAGATGTTTTGTAACTGAGGAGTGCAAAACATGCTGGGTTTTTCGACCAAATATAGGTATAAGAGCCATTTGGAGGGGGGTTTTTAGAATGGGACGACCTGATGTAGCGTATTTAGCCGTGAAATGCTGACTTTGCATGAGGCACGTCCTGATTTAGGACACAGACTCTCTGGGGAGCAGCCAAACGAGTGCCAGGTGGGGCGAGGGCACTGCACTCTGGCATGTGAAAGACACACAGGGCAGGGCACGGTGTACCCGGAGAGAAGGTTAGAGAGACAGCCTGCACCATACTGTCACTACGGTAAATACATTTTTCATGGACACATGCCAGCCAATCAGAGTAAGTGTTTCAGTGCATAAGGTCTATAGGATTGCTGGTACCCACTACCAATTAATGCCTATGCTGGTTGCAGAGTTTGACTGCACATCCTGTGCATTTTGACCCTGAGAAAGTTTAGTTTATTTATCTGACTGAGGGACAACATTCACACCTGGAAACCTTCCCAGAACAACCAGTCTTATCTGTCAGCCACTGAGCAGAAAAAGACTCAACAGTGGTGGTAATGAGAGAGGGGGAGCACAGCTTTTTTTTCCCCCTCTCCCCATACAGATGTAACTAATAGTTTAAAAACGTTATGGCTCGTAACCCCTTTAAATGCAGAGATTCCGACTATAGAAGCCTCGTAACAGGTTCTGGATATATTGTGGATTTGAGTTATTCCTTCTGAAATTTCTTCTGACTTCTTAGTTTTATTTGAAGGCTTTTTGAAGCCTGAGAGATCAAGCGTTTTTTTTAAGCGATTTTTCATGCTTTTATATGCTACATGCAATTTCTTTGCTTTAAATGGGACATATTTTAGCTATGCGATCAATTTCCTATTATTCTAATGTGTTTTTGAATCACGTCTGTAAAGTTTGTTTCATTTTAAAAATATAGTCATATTTTAATTTAATTATTTTTCCTGAAACGAACAAGCTGTTTGGCCATTCAAAGGTTAGACCTTAGCCACGATTGGCTGACAGTATTTGGAGTAACCGCATAGCCCCTCCCCCACGTGGGACACATGGGGGAGCAGCCACACTGCAATATCACTGCAAAGTTGTAGAAAACATGGCTGCTCTAGGATCGGCTATTCGGCCTTATGTGTTCGAGCCAGAATCATCAGGAGGTGTCGGAATGGTAACCTTGACAACGACTTGACTACAAGCTAGAGCAAGAAGGCAGCATGAGGCGAATGACGGCGAATGACGATTGGTCGATTTCAGCGAAAGCAAGGTTAGACATGGAAACCTGCAGCTGATCTGAACGGCCCGTTTCAGAGGCTACCTTTTTAAATATGTTATTCTTCACTTTTGAAACTCGTGCAAAATATGCGAATATCCATTTTAAAGACATGGCCCAAAAAAATGATGTAATCCTCTGAAATATGACAAAGAAAGTTCATCTTTAAAGGATAACTATGGAAGAAAGGGATTATTAATTAGAATTTTGGTGTAATATTTTCATCAGGATTAATTGAAAAGGAAGTCAGCAGGTGTGAAATGATAAATTAATTCAGTGAAAAAACATTAATATGTGTGACAGCTGAAGTATGAGACTTTAACACAGAGGAGGTGTTGATTAAAACATGCCAGAGGTCTTTCAAGCAGCATCATTTCCTGTTTTTCCCCCCACTTTGTTGGATGTATCTGTAACAGTCGACAAACTGCTGCTCAATTGAGTGAACTTGCTCAGTGGGCGTCTCTGATTTGCTGTGACATATCTTCTCTCATGAGCGACCGGGGCAGAGCCGTGACCTGTCTCATGGCTATGTGTCAACTGCCCACATCCCTCTGACTCATTACAATCCTTCTCCGCCCCAAAGATGTGTGTCATTACGTGCCAGGGCTGAGGAATGTGTAGTTTGCAAACAACTCACCAATTGTACATTATCCTCAATGATTGGCCGTCGGTGACGCCGTGGCCTTGTCTTATATTTCCCCCCCAGGTGTCTTACGTGAAGGCCATCGACATTTGGATGGCGGTGTGCCTTCTCTTCGTGTTCGCCGCCCTGCTGGAGTACGCCGCGGTTAACTTTGTCTCGAGGCAACACAAGGAGTTCATCAGGCTGAGGAAAAAGCAGCGGCAGCAAAGAATAGTAAGTGTAAATCACACGCAGACACGCATACAAACTGGCACACATTGTAGTAGAATCTTAAAGCAGCACACACACGCTATTGTCAGCCTCTATAACAATGACTTATGCCTCTTGTTATTGTGGGACGCTGTAAATTCAGGAACTGACAGCATCAACACGCTACAGCTGCCTGTCATATAACATGAGGATGCTCGTTTCCATAGCTTGTATCCATAGTGACCTGTGAGGAGCCTCTGTGATCTTTTCTCTCTGTCACTGAATGTCACCCTATATCTGCAACCCTGTGGCACTGGGGTACACTAACCCTGCATTCAAACTGCAATATTAATGCTTGGCTGTATTCTGACCTGACGAGGGCAGCGGCAGACATGTTGACTATTTATCAGAGCAGTTTTTTAACATATAACTTCTCCATAACAAATCTGTTTTGATGAGTTAATATGTAAAGCTAAGCAAGCACTAATTAGACAACTACTTTCCTTTAGACAGGTCCCTCAAGTGTTATTCTGTACTGTACACTAATTAGGTAAAACCAATAAACACTTGGTTTGAAGCCTTAATTATTCTTTGTAACAGCAAATAGTCATGATTGTTGAATTTCAGGGGATAAAAGGAATAATATCATTTGAAGCATCATTAAGCAAGAATTTTGGACCCCTAAAGTTTCCCCGTTTTGTCACCAACTAAAAGCAAGTCAGAGATTTACTCGTCCTCTTCCCTTTCTTATCCTCCGCCATGAATTCTGTACTGAGAACACCAAGCTAAGATCAGTAACTGGAGAAGTTTGCCTGCAAGTCTTTCTGCCAGAAAACCCTGTAAAGCTGCGTAAGCGTTACACATTTCTCACAGGACACCGTACCCGTTCAACTAAAGTTACACGGGGAATGAACAGGTGTTCAGGGCGCGGAGAGGGAATGAAAGAGGCACCAATCTCCCATTAGAAGTCAGTACCATCAAGTTTTTAATCACTTAAACTCTCAGCTTTTATGCTTCATAAAGGATTGTCACAGTGGACTGTAACATAAGCAAACAACCTCAGAAGTGTCATTAGATTTTGATTACAACGTTGTGAAATCTTAAGTGGTGCATGACATCCCCTTTTTCCATTTTAAGTCAACCTCTCCACAACAAATCAGTGAGAAGAGACAAGACACGACTGCCCAGACAGAATCTGCCATGTAAAATAACCACAACTGTTAGACAAATTGTGCTTCACCCCTGCCAAAGACCCTAAAATTTAACATTTATGCAGCCTGTGAGAGAACAGTAAAACCTCTTCTCCCTTTTACCTCAACTCTCTCTCACTGCTCTTTGCTCCCTCTCGCAAACCAGGTGCCAAGAATCGCACCAGAAAGCAGCTCTTTTCTTAAATGTGCCGTCATGTCTGAATTAAGCCGCGTGAAACATTTACATAAAAGTTCCCCAAGTCTGAATAAGAAGCAAGAAGGAAAATGACTTAACACACCCAACAAGGTGTCCTGAAAGAGGGAAAATGTCAACCCCAAAGTTAATGTCTCTTTACTCAACAATATTATAAACGTATCAACACTATTGCAGCCCGACCCTCAGTGACATTTATGAGGTTATGTAGAGACTGTAGAGAATAGAGTTCCTATTTGTTTGGTGGCACCTGGATGTCACCTCAGGTGTAGAAGAAAAAGCAGAAGAAGAAGTGGTTCTAAACAATCCCAGGTTGTCAAATACCGACTCATTATACCATTGTTTATAGTCTGTTTCAAGGCACCCTGTAAAGTCTGTTTTAAGGTCCGCTTCTTCCTCTCTGCAGTATGACTCTCCAGTGATGTTTCTCATGAGTCCTATCAGCTGCAGCGTCCAATCAATAACTGATATCTAATAAGGGGGTTGGTCGGCCAGTAAAAGACTTCCATGGAGGCTGCTCTCGTGTATCCTCGCTCATCGCTCCTCTGAATGCAATAAGAGCTTTGAGACGGTTCTCAATATGGCGGCTCTGGAACTACTTCTGGTTGGAGCGAGGAAATATGAAATCAGAGACCTGAGATCTGGCCAGAGAAAAAGAAGAAGAAGCAGACAAAGAAGAAGAAGAAGAAGATACCCGAGGGGAAAATCAATGTTATCACACTGTTAGCATTACAAACGTGCTACACACACAGTTCTGAAATACACACATGCACAAGCAGGACTCTATGGACATGCATTCATGGACAGATGTCCGAGTGAGGGGGCTGCACGTGGACTTTGGTGCCTTGCTCAAGGGCACCTCGACAGTCCCCATGCTTGGTCTGTACTGGGACTTGAAACGGCCACCCTCCAGTTCCCAAGCCAAGTCCCTACAGACTGATGCTACCGTCTACCCCATATATATACACAGTATATCGACTAAAATCTATCCAGCCTATGAGAACGTAACCCTGATTATTCATGGTCATTTTCAGACTGTTAATCCCCTGAAGGCAAATTTGTGAAATAGGCTCTAAGCCCTAAAAAATCCACCCTATCCTCATTACAGAAAAACAACTGTTTTTTGAATAATTTGTCTTCTGAAAAACCCACAACTTTAACTATGACTATCGAGACATGCAGCGTCTAAGTTGACAAATAAAAAGGTTTACAGAGATTTTAGGGCCCTTTTGTGACACAGAGAGGTTCATCTCTAGAGAGGCAGACGGGACATCTTGAAAATCCCATTAAACAGCTCACCGGCTGGGCAGCTTCCCAGACTTAGAGGCAGAGGAGCCCAGCAGATTTACCGGGCAGTCTGCCCTCCTGCATCGATATAGGAGAGAGAAAATGATTGTCTGTAGAGGAAAGGACTTCCCCTGTCCACATCAGTTGCACAATTACTCCCACTGTGGAGTTTGAGGTCGCAAACTATCCATCTGAGAGGTATTGACGCATGACCTGATGTGTTGTACTGATCTGAGGTTGGGAATCTGATGGAGTGTACAAATCCCAGACCGTCCAATTCAATCAATGCACTTCTCCGACGCCGCTCTGATGTTTTCTAAGCCGAACCAGCCACAGCAAATATCCACTCGGCCTTCAAAGCCACAGAAATAAAAGAAATACAGCTTCCATTTATAGTTTAGACAGAAATAACTCAAACAGGCTCCTTGAGGATGCTTTATTTGTCTTCAAAGCCAGCTCCCTAAACCAACAGCCGCAGATAATGTCCTGTATTATCACACTCGCAGAGCCTCTTGAAAGCTGAAAACGTCTGCTCGAGTTTGTTGTGTGAATATGCACCTTGAATCACTTTATGTTTGGCATGGCACACATAGGTTTTCATTTAAATAACGCATGGAGGACTTTTATTCCCTGCAAATATGAAGGCCTAAACGTATTACGCAGACTATTCGAAGTGACTAACAAACTTTTGTGAAACAGCCGAGGATTAAAAAAAAAGGAGCAATAACTCTACTATTTTTTCTACCTTCCTTTCCAACGGAGGCGTATGCCACTCAGCCTGGGAGTGTTGATTCGTTGCGGAGAGAGAATGACAACCCTGATAACAGCTCAGCTATCAAGAATCTCAGTGAGCACTGCAGCGCCTGTGCTAGGGTAAAAAACAAATGAACCCCGTGCAACCCTGACCTTTAAACCCAATTTCTGTCTTGCAACTTTGACTTCAAACCTGAATATATCCTGGCATCTCTCCCACGACTAAACCTGCTTTGTGCTGGTCTCGTCCTGTCACTGTAACCCTCTCTCTGACCTTCTAACCCTGAATACTAACATTTCTAACTTGGCATTTTTGCCCTTTATTCTTCCCTGATGTGTTCCCTGTTTTAAATTCAACTGCACTTCCTGTGTGAGCTGGCTCCTTGTTTTTAAACTTTTAATCTCCTTTTTTCCAGGACACAAGCTAAGACTGTTCGTTAAAGACAGAGCAATAGTTTTGTTCTACTTTTCTTGAATCATTTAACTGTCATCATATCAGAAATATGCTTTTTAAACATGAGGGAAAATGAGAAGATTGACACCTTGTACCACAAATATAAAGCTAAAGCTAGCTGCTTGTATCCAGTTAGCCTAGCTTAGCTTAAAGACGGGTAACAGCTAACCTGGCTCGGTCAGAAGGTTAGAAAATCTGCTGCTCTGAAGGTCTAAAGGTCACAAATTAACAGGTTATATCTTGTTGGTTTCAACAGTACAAAGCACAGTGTAGAAATAACATTGAGGCAGAACCAGGCTAGCTGTTTGCCCTCGTTTTTAGCCTTTAAGCTAGCTGGCTGTTGGTCGTCACTGCTTTATATTTACAGTGATAAAAGTGGTATTTATTATCCAACCTTACTTGGAAACTATGAAGATAAGTAGGAAAAGTCCCAACATGTCAGTGGAGTTAGCATTATTTGTGTCTCTAATTGTCCCTGCTCACTTCCTGAAAACAACCCCCTATCCAGTCACTTTATTCTCTTATAATGAGAGCAGGCTCAACTGATCTTATGCCGACAAATCACAAAGTGTTGCTGCTGCTGAGAGCACAAACGATGAGCACCTATTATCTTTAGAGAAACGCACCATTAGCCTTTAGCACATGATGTACTGTGCTTAGGACGGAGTGGGAGGGATAATTAAGCTGTGCTAGAAGAGCTACAACTCTCTCGCCCCCTGTTGTATGCTGCAATTTGTCATGGGGGCAAAAACTAGTTAGTAAACATTAAGTTATTCACAACCAGGCCGTTGTTAGACTAAATGAAATACTGTGCAGGGCAAATTTTAACAGTGAGAGACAGGTGGAGAAAGGTGTGAAATACATAAGGAGTATTGGACTACTGACAGGAGCTCACAGTGTCCCACACTGCCAAGTCTGTCCAGCACCGAGATGTCAAGTCCGGCAGAGCACCATAGAGCTGCCAGGGTCGGAGAGAGAGACACAGAGCTTTCAGGGCACTTCACTTTGACTACTAATCATCCAATTTAGATCCCACATCTTCACTTTCCTCTGCTAAAGTGAATCTCTCAAAGTGTCAGTGCGGCTGTCAGACTTAAGCTGCGTGTCTATTAATATTCTCTTCAGAGGGCGGAGACGGTGTCTCATTCACTTTAAAAAAAAAAAAGGGGCCCCGCCATTCATCAAAGCAAAGTGCCAAGTGCAAGGCTTTTTTGGTGAGGTTGAGATCATGACTTTTTATTAATAGGCATTTTGAAAGGTCTGTCATTGGGCAACTTTGAAAAGAGCTGGAAGGAGAGATGGAGGTTAATTTATTGATTAACTTTAGAATTATAATTCCCTTCTTTCTTCTAATGATGATGCCCTCTGATTCCCCTCTTTGTGTCAGAGTAACTTTAAACAGCTTAATTGATTTGAGAAAGTTTATTTTTTAAGGCTGGCACCTGTTATAGGCCTGGTTCCTGCCTCTCGTGTATGATGATGTTTGAAGGTCATTTAACTAAAATTGGGATATTCTGAAGGTATTTCCACTGGACTTAAAGTTATAATCTCAAAGATTTTAATTTAAATAAATGTCTGTTAAGTCACTATCTATCCATGAATGAGGTAACATAGTGGTGATTGAGCCTATAGCCCACTGATGAAAGCCTTTGCATTTGCAGTATTACAGACTGACTTTCACAGAAAAAAATCACAAGCGGCGCCCAGTTAGTGACACGTTTTCCATCAGCCAGCAGAAGTTGGTCTGCCAGAGAGGGTAGGCGGAGCTAAGCGTCTGCTTTTCTTGTCTCTGCAAGTGTTGCGAGTAAACAGTAATCTACTATGGCTGAACAAACAAACAAAAGATCGATGACTATAGATACAACATCAACAATAAGTGAAAATCCAAAGAAAAAGAAACAAATTCGACGCTCAGATGAAGGCAAACAGTCTAAAAAGGAAAGTCAGCGAGGAAAATCAAGAGTTACAACCGGAGCCAACCGTGGACGTCTAGATATGTGGGAAGTGTGCTCCCGCAATTAGCGTTTATCGCCATTAGGTGCCGCCAAAGAGAACGAAATTGAAATCTTCGAGATTATAACTTTAAAGTCTCCGATTGCACAATAGAAAGAAGATGTTTTACCCATTTCTCAAACATCCCATATATTGCCTAATCCTAAAACAAGATGGTAGATTGATACAACTTGGAAAAAAATGTTAAGACTTTATTATCATCGTCATTCACCTGAAATAAGAACTGAAGTCACAATTTAAGTCGACATTGTATTTGTCTAGCATCAGACAGAATCCTTTCTTTAATCTACGTTGTTAGAGTCTTTGAGGATTTTAGAAATACCTTTAGAACTTTTATAAATGCTGTTGGATAAGCATCCAGGTTGTTCAAATAAAGCCAGGTAGTTTTCTAAGAAACAAACAGAAGAACTCTTTACTGTTTCAGTCACACACAGAGAAAGTAGTGCCCTTTTCCCACACGATCAGTGACAGCTCATTTAAAATTCCTCTGTCCTGGATTCAAAATAAAAAGAGAATCTCGTGGTTTTTCTGCTGGTTGCACTTTGCTGCCCTTTTGTGCCTCGATAACCCAAATGCATTCGGGAATCAGCCACTGAGAGGAAATGCTAATTCTAGTTGACAGCGAGAGGCCAATCTCTTTTCCCTCTGCTTGACTCCACAGGAGGAAGAGCTGGTGAGGGAGAGCCGCGGCTTTTACTTCCGGGGTTATGGACTCGGTCACTGCCTGCAGACCAAGGATGGCACCGCCGTGGAGGGGTCCACCGTGTTCACCCCTCCTCCCCCTCCTCCTCCTCCTCCTCCTCCACTGACCACGTACGACGGAGAGGTGCTCCACAAGCGTTTCGTGGACCGGGCCAAACGCATCGACACCATCTCCAGAGCCGTGTTTCCCCTGAGCTTCCTCATATTCAACATCTTCTACTGGATCACCTACAAAGTGCTGCGACACGAGGACATCCACGCAAATTTGTAAAAAACGCTCTCCAGTTGCTACGTTTTAGGGTTTTTTTCTTCTCAGAACCAAAACTGCCTGTCAGATCTGCATTACAGTAAGGAAATGTGTCAAGAGGCTTTATCTGCCTTTTAAAACAACTGCTAAAAACGTTGTGCTCAGGTGCGTCTTCAGGATCTCAGACGAAAAACGGCGATTAAGCCGAGAGACAAGGTTAAGCTGCCTGGATTCAGGCTGGTGTTGTTTGTTCGTTTCTGTCTTGGTTTGATTGGTGCGGATTACAGCGGAGACAAAACACTGCTGGTACTTTGTGGGTTCATGACCTTTGTTTGACAGTTCAGAGAAGTTGATGTTGATCCTGGCTGGATGAGATATACTGACTTGAATTTTGACACTAAGCATCTTTGAATGAATGTTTTTGAAAATAAAAAAAATGGGTTTTTTTACACCTTTAGATTATTAAAGGGATATAAATGGTTGCGGGGGGGAAGGAATGGGTCTTTGATATTTAATAATATTCAATAAGTGGTGATAACTCAATTTAGATTCTATATATATATATAATAGTGTATAAAGTGTATATAAACAAAGCTCTTCATTAAACCGCACAAAGCACAAATATGTATTTCCTTTTGTCTAAATTTAAATAAATTGTTATTCTGCCAGGAAACCACAAGTTATTTGTTCCTCTTTGAGCTGATGATTCGGTTGATTACTTCGAGATGCAGCACAGAAAGGCTTTTTCGAGGGTGCATAAGAATTCAGACGCAGAATAAGTGCATCTCAGACAATTACTTTCCTATTTCAGCCCTTTAATAGAACCAATAAGCTCTAAATCCCAAGAGGAGAGGGGAGAAGTTTGATATTAAACGGTGGATATTAAACTTAAAATGGTGAATGCTGCAAAATCAGTTCACATCGATGGTTTTGGGTCTTTGTGAAACTTTTTTCGTCCGGCTGTTAAACTCGACACTTGCGTAATGAGTCTGTAAAAGGAAGCAGGACAAAGTTGTTGAGAACGTTGCATAAGAGCTGCAACTTCCTCCCCGGTCTCGGGAGCGGCTTTGGAGGAAGGTGTGGTGATGCAGGGCTGCAGTGGAGGAGGAGGGCGGGGGGAGTCAGCGAGGGAGGACGAATGGGTTTTTTAATGGGAAATCAGAGGGTTGTTTTATCAACTAATGAGTTTGAAAAGGGCTTGGTGTTCCACCGCTAATGACAATGAAATTCAGAGAGGCAGCTGGAGCCCACTGTCCTTTAGTCGGCAATCCTAATCAACTCCTCTGTATTGTACGCTTCCCCAGGTAATGAAAAAGTGTGAGTGTGTGCGTGTTAAAGTGAATGTGTGTTTTCAAGCATGCCTATGTTTCCATTTTATCCTCTCTCGGTGGTTAAATTGATATAGATTTTTTTAAATGTATCCAGCGTTCCATATTATTGTTCTGTATCACCGCCCACTGAGCTGCAGGAGACGGTTCTGAAGCAGTAATTTATAAGGGTCGATGGCACACGCACACAACTTTACAGCATAAATAAAGACAAACAAGAGGAGCTGGCTGATACGCACAGAGCTGATGGTTGGACAAATAAGGACAGAGCGGCTTTACATATTCACTAAAGTCTTTCTGACAGCTGAAGAAGATTTAGGAAACAATGTGAGGCCGTGCAAATGTCAAGAAGACGAGCTGTTTGTCTCCCTTTATGTCTCCTTTTCAACAACTCAACATCTAAAAACCTTTGATGGGACAAATTGTTTGTCCTGGACGTTCTTTAAACTGCTGTTTGGAAAAGGAACCAAAATCAATGTGAATAAATCATACTTTAAATCAGTATGCTGATGTCTAAAAAGATGGCATTTGGATGTGACCGGAAATGCTTTCTAATCTTTATCATTCCAGAATCTTAAAAGTTAACTAATGACTTACGTTATATTTATTTTTAAATGTATTTAATAAATTATTTTTAATAAATCGGCTATAACCAACGACTCCAAGCTACTTTCGGGTAGTGAAGCATAAAAAAACAAAACATTATTTGACGTTAATCGTTCTTTAGCATGAGCCTTTTCTTTGCCTTATCACCTCTTTAGTTCAATCCCCAAAACACCTCCCATGAATCTGTTGACAACTTCATAAAAAACGTACTTGTTAGCAACAATTGGATTTGATTAAATAGAAAAGATAAACACCAGCCAATGCAAGTTTTTCTGAACCTGAAACTCGTTCCTTCTCATTGTGGCTTTCACGTGATTGAGTGAGCATTTGTGAAAACAGGTTAAACTGACAAACCCTTTATTAGAAAGTCACATGACAAAGATGTTTAAATGCAGCCAGCAATCATTTTTTCATCAAAGAAATCAGACATTTTGTTCTCTACGGTGTCAAAAAATTGTGACAAAAAAAACCTCATAACAATTACAGAAAGCTCAAGTTGACGTCTTTGGGCCCGATCAGACAAAACGTGTTTTGCAGGCTGTAGAGGCTCACAGAGCGGAAAAACACGAGGCGCTCTGCAACGCAAGAGCAGCGCGCAAAAAAGCTTCACTCTCATTGAAAACAACTATAAAAAAGCTGCCCCCAGCTGCTAAAACAGGTTCTGTCTGATTTAGATGTTTTGTTTGAACAACCAAAAGTCCAAAACAGAAATCATGTGCAAATATAGAAGATTAAAGAAGCCCAAAAATATTTACAGCTGAAAATCTGGATCAAGACGGCCTATTTTTTGTATGTTGTATTTTATAGCGCCTACATTTTTCAATGTAAAGCTCTGAACACTGCAAAGATAAATCTACAAGACCCAGAACAATAAGTAGTACAATCTGCTTAGCAACATGTCCTGTTTTACTGTTCTTTTGACTGTATATGAGTGATGGTATTGTTTCTATGACGACAAAAGAAGCCTTTCCAAATCCACAAACCCTGACCAAAACAGGCACACCAGATCCACACCTCCTACAGAAAACAGGATGTCCCTCTGTTGATGGATTCCCATTATATAGGATCCTCATTCACTGTGCCACCAAATTCTGGTGCTGACTTTCATTATGCTGTGATAAGGTACCAAAAACAACCGTAGCTACCAAACAGTCTTTGGATTGAATCCTCCAAAGGAAGGATGGACCCAAATGAGAACATGTATGCATTATTCCACAGGCTAATGGCGTATATATCTGCTTATTTGAAGGCCTCCTCTAAGGAATGCTTTCTTAATGAATCACATACATCTCTTTTAGTCATCAGATTGTGTATAAATGAACATATAAATGAGCAGGCGAGAAGAAATAATGCACATTTGTTCACGTCTATGGCTGCTGGTCATCACGGCCACGGCTTGCCCTTGCCGTCTCCCTCGGGGGTAATCAACATGCTCTCCCCCCTACTCGTTTCAGCTGAATGTCGATGGTGCCACAGCTAAAACTGATGTGTGAGCGTCGAGAAAGCAGCCTAAGACCTGAAATCAATACTGCTGTCCCTTTGAGCACCAGATTCTTACCCTTTCACACATGCTAAAAGAGAAACACATATGGACACTAAAATGATACTCATTCGGTTAGGAGCTTTAACACTTAAAGAGCGATTACGAGCTGTTTCAGGGTCATGTTCTTCTTGGCATCTTTTTAAGAGCCTTTTTTTACTATTTATGAACAAGAAATTAAAGTTAATACGATCCAGAACCATCAACAAAATGTACAACTGTAAAAACTGTAGCTCTCTGTACCAAACATCAGAGATATCCTTGCAACCCTCGGAGGCCGCAGCCTGTTAAGACGCCTGCTGGAATAAGAAACAGCAGCCTGGGGGAAAATATTGGTTTCTTATGACAGTGATGTATTAATGAGACAATGCTACACATGTCACCTTTAAATATATGGGTGTAAACACGGGGATGTGCTTGCTCCACGCAGCATAATGGATGCGGTGAATGTCACCCAGCATGTGTAAATACAGCTTTTTTTTCTGTGAGGTCGCTTGGGACCTCTCGACTGCGTGGGAGGTGTAAAGGTTTAATGCAAATGTCCTGTCTATCCAGAGCTTAATGATCGAATGCCACAATGCTGGACATGCATGCAATTTCCTTCATGTGTTGGTTTGGTTTTTAGTGCATCAAGGGTGCAACGAAATACAAACAACTCTCCTTCACCCTCAAGGCAAAGATTAAAAGAAATACACAAATGCCACATTCAGTATTCATCATAAGCTGTTCTAAAGGATTGTCTAGGTTAATCACTACAAAAGAAACTTGTCTTATAAATCTAATAAAGTCTATTCGCAGTTAATGCTTTGTTCCAGACAACCCGGAAGTCGAGTTTTTCCGACCTACGACCAGAAAAACTGCTCTGGAACGCCATTCAAAGTCCGTGTTCTTACTTGTGAACTCGGAGCAGATTCATCAACCCGGACTTCACGAGAATCAGATTTCTGATGTCACAATGGCCACACCCATGGAGAGGCACATCGTAAATACTAACTATCAACTGAAAAGCAGCGTTATTTCTATATGGCTGCATTGAAAAACAACTACTTTCATATAGTGACACATGTTCTGCATGAACATATTTATAAGAAATGTCGCCGATGTGATAAGGTAGCTGGTTAAATAACTTAATTATCTTCTCTCCACAAAAGTTATTCTGGAAAACGTTTCCAGAAGAAAGACTTGCCGAAGAAACATCAGTTCATCACAGTCGGCCATGTTTTGTGTTTACGTTTGGCATCATGCACCTGGAACCTGGAGTTCAGAAGTTGGAAATTTCTACTTGTAAGTTCCCAGTTGTCTGAACGCAGCATGAGGTCTTGCCACATGCAACAGGTGAATTCAAAAATGCATCGAAAGCAATCTTTAGCTGCGTGTGTCGGTCGTCTATAAATAATCAAAGAATTGTCTGAGTTTAGAGCTGCTCATATTGGTCCCATGTTTTAGAATCCATTGCTAATTTGCAACCAAAGTATGCATTTGTCCATGAAGTTGCAGCTTATAGCTCGGTCAGACTATTCATTTAGGAAGCATTTTTGTTATGCATGTTTAAATCGTCTTTACATCACAAAAACATTAAAACAAGAGAGATCTGGGATCTGTGGCTGTTGCAGTCTGTAAAAAGACTGTCCAACCATTGTAGTTGTCATCTAGAAATTAGATGGCTCAATCGATATATTAGTGCTGACAGAATGAATCCAAGTGTTGCAAAAAGGGGCCCCAAGATTGTTCCCTTCACAATTTCTCCATGTGAATAATCAAAACCAGTTCATGCAACCAGTTTCTGGAGCATGGTGGAGTTTAAGAATAAGGGTTTTTATACCGTACCATGCCCATCAATAGAGCTGCTTGAATGTGTGAAGGGAGAATTGAGGAGTCATCTGTCAGCAGAGAGAATCCTTTGATACACCCCAGAAAGAAAAAGATTCTTGTCCAGAACTGATGAATTAATGGACAGTCCCAAGATGCCGACCTGCACTCTGAGCAGAGCCATGACTTTGGTCCTCCACAAGCTAAAGCTAGCACGCTACTTGCACTCTTTCCTCTGTCTCATTAACTCGTTCTCCACCAGCAGTCAGGCAATGCACAATTGGGTTTTGGTCGATTGGCTTTGGTATTTTTCCTGTTGGTCACTTTTAAATTATAGCTTACTCTCAACAGTTTCTCCATTCAATCAAACTGCTTTGCACTTAGCGCCAATGAAGATGTAATGTCATGGTTCACTGAGCAGAGTGATGGCAAACACACAGTGCTCGTCGAACACAAGGTAATGCCACATTGCTGGAAATATGACCCCTCTATTTCTAAATACTAAATACTAAATACAAACTCCGACCGTAAGACACAGCACCGAGTTTCCCCCCGGGGACAAAGAAATAATTTCTCATTCTGATTCTTACAAATTGGACCACACAATACTCTGCCATTTAAACCATAGACTGTAAGATAGACGACATTCCAGCTCCCTTAAAGTGAAGCCAAAACATCTCTAGCGCCCCCTGCTGACTGACTGCAGTGTAGGTCATAAAGCCCGCCTCCTCCATGTTAACAGATGGGACATGAGTCAAACTATTGAATCAAAATACACATCAAATAAATGTTTCTCAAACATGGTTTCTGTTCATTTAAGTCCAAGTAATTTGACAAGTTTATTTTTTATTAGTTATTTGATGCTGTAAAAAGGATGATTGACAGCTCTGTTGACAAATACGGCTCCTGCAGGCGATCTGTTCCTGATTAGCAGAGTAGAGGAGGAACGGCGAGAGGAGACGTAACTAAAACAATCAATACAGTCATTGAAGTTTACATATCTGTGAACGTCTCCTTCAGACTAACACAAAGAAGCGGCTCTGCTGTTAAATACGTCGACGTATGGCCCCAAATAACATCACCATCGCAAGATGGCAGCGCCTATCACGGCGGCTATTTCAGCATCAATTTTATACAATGAGAGCAGATGGAGAGGCGTTTTAATCTATATATACAGTCATTGATTAAAACTGACATAAAAATCTCTATCTCTATCTGAGAGCTACTGTGAAACCTGATCAACTAAATTCTAACTTACATAGTCACCGTAACAGGCTGCTTTACAACTAAATAATGATGGCTAATGTAAATGAAACATTAAAGTCAAAACATGTTTCTCTTATTAGCCCCTCAATTTACTTTACAGCCGAGCGGCCCCTTCAGTACTTCAAGTCACATGACACATGAGCACTATTTGTTTTAAATACTTTTAAATGGAGAAGAACAGCAATTTCCCATTTGAAGGACCTCATCTCTGTAGGCCACTGATCTCAAGGTTGTCTGACAACCTCTATAATGGATTTAGCATTGAGGTCATGAACAAACATTGTTAGAACAACATGCATAAAGTGGACTCCTGAGCGCAGAGGGAAATCCGTAGACATGAAGTTGAGGTTATAGTAATGGTAGTTCTTTTTTTGCATCTACAGCAGCTGTAGAAAATGTTACACTGGATTTATTCTCTGAAATTTAACACATAAAAAACACCCCTAAAAGAAAACCTTTTAACGTCAGCCAGAGAGCCAACGTAAAGGCAGATGAAAGGAAACATGACGCTGAGAAGAGTTGACAAGTCGTTCTGTCCAGCCTCTTTGCATGAGTCAAGAAGGTTGATGCACCGCTCCTCAAACAAGGTCAAATATACTCCCAGGCCGTTTAATCTATAATCTTTTTATAACTTGACCCATATGTACAAGTTTTTTTTTTTCCCTGTTTGTCTCGTTTGAATAATGCAATCAGAAAACATGCATCTTCAAACAACGCAGCAGGGAAAAGCCTACATTTCAAGCAGCACGGGAGAACTCCTCCTCGTGTATACTTAGAAAATCCTATGTGGATTCATTTCCACTAATCCCTCGCTGTGCTTCTGCTTTTCTGTAATTCCAACATCTGAGCGAGGCCCTGCAGCTGGGACGACAGCAGCTCAGGGGGTTTACGTGGATAATGGTTATAGACGTATGTACATGTGAAGGAGTTCCCTTTGTGTGCAAACAGGAGTAACAAGGCATTAGTCTCTTCCCAATCCCTCTGTAGAGAGAGAATAGGTACCAGTCAGAATTATGTCAAACCCCTTTTCAAAAGTCCCTCGCTTTACAGGATGTTCAGAATTTCTTGGGGAGAGCTGAAGCTAAAAATTGAATTAAGTATGACAGCAATTTTTTTCATACAAGACGGCATAGCATTTGTAAGGGATCCTTTCTCGAGGAACATTATGGATGTTGAACGGAAGTACAAGGCAGAACATATGCATTGATGGGACAAAGGACAAAAGCATGAGCTTACACCTTCACATAGGCTTTAGAGGATAAAAGCAGTGATGACATTTTAAGAATTAAGAGCATAAAAAGTGTGGAGATATGTCCATATTGACTCAATGTACAAAAAGCTGTGCTGAAAAGTACATATTCAGAGCACAAACAAAATGTATGCTCTGAATGTATCTGGGTCACAGTTCTTTAAAGAAAAGATCAAAGGGATCAGCATTAAAGATCCTTCAAATATCAATATCACATTTTTGTTAATCTTCCAAATATCACCATCAGTTTTGTCTGCTGGCCTGTAGTATAAGCTGCAGCATTAAAATGCCTCTATCACATGCATACAGCAGGACATGAATCACTTCTCTTGATACTTTGATCTACAGTAACTGGCTGTTTATCTTGCACTTTTTCTTATAGAATTTTAAATGTATTTCTCTTTCTTGCAATGGGGTATGTTTTTTACACTGTCAGAATTAGAATCAGCTTTATTGGTATGTACACATACAAGGAATTTGGCTCTGGTTTAACTTTGCTCTATATGTACACTTAAAAATTAAATATCAGACTTATATGTACAAACCTACATTAAAATAAAATATTAAACTAATATGGACAAGCCTACAAAAGACAGTAGTGCAAATATGAGGAGTGCAACGATGCTGAAATATGATATATGATTTAAAAATATGTAATTCTGTAACAGATCAGTTAAAGATGACAGTTCTGTGTTTAAAAGGTCCTCTCTGGTGAATATGGCCACAGAAGGGGAGCAGTAAACCAAACAAATACGAGGCTTCATCCGCGGCACCATCTTGTTTTGTTGTATCTAAATAAAGCAGCCATACAAGGAAGAAAATATATAGTTTGAGGAATAGGTTTAAGCGCAACAGTTTAAGCTCACTGAAGTAAGGAGAAGAATGCAGCAAAACAATTTTAAACGAGAGTAAGTTACAATTTAAGTTAAAAAAAATTTACAGCCATCTATTCAGAATGTAAGTGTAAAAAAAAAGTAGTGGAAAAGTACTTTTACTTGGAACTTGAAGCTGAAAGCACAGACACATCTCTTCACTCCAAAATGTCTTTTTACTAATCTGGGTCACTATTCTTTAAAAAAAATGTAAAGGATCTGCATTAAAAAAACTGTTGATATTTTATCAGACCTTTTTTTAAAATCTCCAACATATCAGTTTCAGTTTTGGTCTAAATTAAATGATGTGTCTGCCGGGCTGTAGTTAAAAGTGGGTCCATGAGCTGTTACAGTGAAAGCTTTTACACATAGACACAAACAGGCAGCAGTACGTGTACTTGTTTTTATGCAGGACTTTTACTTGTAATAGGGTATTTTTTACACTGTCTTAATGGTGATTTAACTGATGTTATAATTTCTCCATCCAATGCATTTCTTAATACATCATCCTCTCTCTCCTCTCTGTCCAGACTAACTAATGTCTGCAGCTCAGTATGAGCCTATACAGGCTCTCATGTGGAAAGTTGTGTGTCTGTATGGGTGGACATGTGCCGACACTGTGCCGATCCCGCGTCCCCTCTGCTCGCAGGTCCCTGCTGCTCCTCTGCTCTTGCTGCTATTCAAGTAAACAGAGGCTTTTCTCTGCCTCCCTTCCCGCCCTGTCCATCAGACACCACTCACACTTCAGATGATGCCCAGGAGAGCGAAGGGAGGGAGACAGCTTGCAGCCTCTTTCCTCTGCTGCTCTGACACAGATTCAGTGCTGCAGGTATAGGCTGGGAGAGGTGCGCCAATAATTATTTCCCCGGGAGATGAAGCATGTATGTGCACAGGCGTGCATGTGTGTTAGTGAGAGTGTGTGGTTGAGAAAGCTAAATGTCTCCTTGGGTTTTCACCACAGAGAAACAAATATACAAACAAACACTGCTATCAAAGACTCACCATTCATTACTTTACCTCCATGACTCACAGCCAGACCGATACCTGACACTCTGGTGCTTTGATTGGGTTGGCAATGTTTCCATTTCAATACTTTTGTAGACAGGCATAAGCACAGCAAGCACGCAAAGAAATACCAGTTTGAAGTCTCTTTTTAATTAGTTTTGGGGATTACTTTTTACTGTCCTGCTGCCTCTTTCTGTTATTAAAAGAAAATATATGACAACAAACAGAAAAGTACAAACCTCCTCCTGTGCTCATGCAGAGCTACGAGGATCTTTGCTTTGTTGATGTAACTCTACAATTCTTCAACGCAAGCCCCCTCTTATCTCTGTGCTTAGCAAAGTGCATCAGAATTTACAAGAAGCAGTGGGCTGCATTTTAACACGTATAAGCTCATATGATGGCTTCAAAATGGCTCCAATACTTTACATAAGACTGCATTTATCGCGTTTCCATCACTTTGCATTGCTTGTGTTGACATTGTGGCAAGATCCAGCGACAGTATAAAAAAAATGCTTATGACAAACGCCAGTCAAACTCAACAGCCTGCATATCTGACAACTCGCAGAGAAACGTTTCAAAGCATTTGGTGCAATGCAGACTTATATTTGTGATATGTGATGCATTCACAGGAGAAGTAATGGATGGCTACTACTACAACAAAGTTAACTCCACCCAGAACTTATTTTGTATAGTTGCTGTTAGCTTACCTTGTCAGATGATTGGTCTTGATAGGATTTGTTCTCATGTAGCCCTCTTGTCAAAATCCTGTCAGTACATCTTTTATCCTCCTCCTGCTGTTTGGAAAAGTTTTGAAGCTACTTCCTCCCCCTGCATCCTCTGTGGAGCGCTGTTTTTAAGCATTTTTATGTTGCAGAGCCAGTAGAGTAGTGTTTCCTCTTGTGTTTAAGCTACATGTGTTAGCTGCAGCTGTTCATGCAAACTGTTTGTTTTGGTCCTTCTTATTTTAAATCATTACATTCCAGGTGTTGTCGTTCTACAGTCTTATTGTCACTGGCTTTCCCATTTGGCTTAAATGTTTCCGGTCATTTACAAAATCCTTCCTGGTTTGCAGCTCGCTCCTCTGTTACATGCTGTCTCTGAGTGAGCGGCCATTTATACACACCAGGAGTAATCAAGGTAATCATCCCCAGGTGTGGACTGATGGTCTGCCCCTTTAAGAGTGGGAGGAGCCAACATGGTTGGTTTAAGAGGGCACACACAGCTCAGCGCTCCTCTGAATGTGTCGCATTGTAATTAAAAGAAGTAAAAAATAAGGTCTTTCTATGATTTGTAGAGTTAAAGAGATAAGCTTGGATAAGCCACTTGCACCTGAATAGCCAACAAACATACAGGTGCGCTGAATCCATAGGGTCCTGTTTGTTCATGTGTGTATTTTGGGCCTGTGTGTGTGTAGCATGTTTGTACTAACAGAGTGAAAAAATGTCATTTCTACCCGGGGATAAATAAAGTATGTGTTCTTTTTATTTGTTAATAATTACATATGTTAATTATTAGACCTGTTAGCAGTGTGCATCTTTTCCCTCAAGCTAATACAGCATGCTAAAGAATGCACTCAACAGCCTGAACTGGATGCAGCATGCTAAATGCTGACAAACAAACTGTACCCTGTCAGCACTGACATTAATATCTGATTCTGTAGTCACAGCAGGCCCTAACATCTAGATTCAGGTATTTAAAGTCTTTAATCTGATCGTGTTAAAGCCGTAGTGTCATTAAACAGATGTCATTTCCTCTCTGAAGGTGACACAAGCTGAGACAACTCAAAAAGGTCATTTTCTTCTTTGCTAATTAAAAGTGGGGCAGAGAAAAGTCTCTTTGTTAAATATCACGTGTCCCAGAGAGAGACCGAGACAGAATGATAATGAGTGCTCGAGACGTCTCTCTCTCTCTTTAAGGTTAGCCTCTCCATCTTCTTCTTGCTTGTTTTTCACTGGCAGGTCACAAAAGCAAGGCTGTGCCTGCAGGACCCTCTCAGGCTGCTCATTGTTCGGCCTCCTCCTGCTTTAAATTAGTATGCAAGCAAAGAGTTTGAACTCTTACAATTATGAAAGGTATAATTAATGTGTATAATTTCATCATCACAAGTTTTTGTTTGATAGTAATTAAAACTATTGCTGAACACTCCGTGCAATAATTTTCCGATGCTGCTGCTGTGTTGGAGTTTTCATTAAAGTTTTCATTACAGTTTCTCCTTCAGGGCCTGAATGCATAAATTTACATGCACATGACCCCCTGTTTAAAGGCCGAGGGCTCACCAATCCTCCCTTACTCTTTGTCTGGACTCTGCATTGGACATCATCACCACGAAGGACGGCATCCTGGCTCCATACTACATCTGTATTTACTGTCCCTTATCCACGATGAGGTGGCAGCATCATATTCAGTGCTCCTTGATCTCCTGAAGCAACGATAGTGTGGAGCTGGGTCTCCTTTGACAAGCCCTGCTGCCCTTATATATGATCCCACACTGCTGGTCTTCAAAGTTACTTCAAACTAACCCTAACCCTACTGAAGTACTTGATATAATGCTACTTAAGGAAATCAAGGATCATGACTTTCTTGTTGTTGCTGCAAAGTAGAGTCGTGTACCACCACTTCTTTCCTTGACTCTGAAACCAAGATTGTTTTTGTCTAAATCTGTCTTGCACTCCTATTATAAAGTTGTGGGTCTTTACTTCAGTGCTCAGTTTTCATTTCCTGTTTTACTTTGTCGATTTCTTCTCCTTTGTTGCTGTCCTTCCTGTCTTTGTGTGTTTTACCTGTGTTTCCACCTGTGTGACTGTGTGCCCCGTCCTGACTGTCTCACCTGGGTCTGATTACCCTCACCTCATTGTGTATTTATTGGAATGCAAGGAATTATTATTATTCTTTCTTTCGAAAACATCACATTTTTGGAGGCTTAAACATGCCCGAAAACTCATTAAAGTTTGCACGCACATAAGGTCTGGTAAAAAATCTCGACCATGACTTGTGCAAAGTGGCTCCACAGCGCCCCCCTGAAATTTTCTAACAGGGGTCCCCATAGAGGTTACTTTCACCTACATGTATGAAAGTTGGAAGGCATATTAAACATGCCAGGATTTAGAAAAAATCCTCTTGCACCTATACCTAAGACTCAACAGGAAGCTAGCCATTTTAGTTGGATTTTCAAAATAAGGCCTATTTTTTGTCATTGTTGGCTGACCGCTGTGGTCAGCCCGACACATGGGTCTATATGTGACTGACTGAGTGACTGAGTGACTAAGTGACGGTACTTTCACAGACATAGAGAGAGAGAGAGAGAGAGAGAGTTGCAACATCGCAATGGTGGATCATGGAGCATATTGGACCTCCACCGCAGCACGCACCTGCTTTCAAACACGTTGTCCTCGGCCTCATAACCACAGTCCTTGTAACACATTGCCCCCAAAGCGCACATTGACCTGATGCGGTCAGCCACATACTAGGTTTTGACCTAGTCTCGTCTTTTTGTTTTCCCCCATTTCTGCCAGTTTGTTTGTCATCATATTTGAACCCTTGTTCCTTTATTTCCTCGTCGCTTTACCAATTTTTCACCGTGTTTTCTGGAACCTTTTTTTCAGATGTTTTTTTTATTATCCTCTCCCCAAGGACTCCTACTGTGAGCCCATTTTTTCTCTTTTGTTGTATTGAAATAAATCCTTGTTAAAGTCTGCTATTGGGTCCTCTCCCTCTGTTTTATTACCCAACCGTGATAGATATCTACATGTTGAGCAAATTGCTGAAACGATGCGTCTGGAGGATTCGCATCAGTACCGAAAAATGCATGCTTTAGAGTCAAGTGCTGTATTTGTAGGGCAGCTATATTCTACCATAATTTAGTCCTTAAGCTATAAGCTTTTTATAGGAGGCAGTTTGGAGTACAGAGGAGAAAAGTGTCACTATTTTTGCTGCACTTTATATGTAACGGCTGGCTTGTCTTCTGGCAGTACAAAGCAGTATTAGAAGGTAAAAGTCGCCCATGTGTCAGTGATCACAAACACCTCTGACACATTGAGAGGTGACCTGCCTTCTGAGGTGAGCAGGTGGTGTGTGGCCTTGAAGGAGAACTTGCGTTCACTGACAATGTTGTCATTGATCCTGTAACACTTCATCAATTAACACCTCTAGCGATAATACGTGGACAGGGATCAGGATTACACTATCAGCATGTTATAATACCAGACAACTGTGAGACTCAGAGGCGGAGCAGAACAGGACACAAAGTGCAGTTCAAAAAGGCTTGGTCCTTTCTGACAAAAAGGAAGTCATACTTAAAAAGTAACAGATCCAGTGAGGGGAAAAGGGCAAAAACTGTAGATTACAAAACTATGAAGAAGCTGGAGAGTGATGCACTCAAGTAAGATAACATGAAAAAGTTGAATAAAGTACCATTATGTATTCCCCCTGCTTTGATGAGATTTTAAACATAATAATAATAATTGGGGTGGCTGTGGCTCAGTGGTAGAGTCGGTCGTCTTTCAATTGGAAGGTCGGAGGTTTGATCCCCAGCTCCCTCAGGCTACATGTCCAAGTGTCCTTGGGCAAGACACTGAACCCCAAATTGCTCCCGGTGGCATAGCCAACGGGTATGAATGTGGTAACTGATTGACATTTGGGCACTTTACCTTTGACATCAGTGTATGAATGTGTGTGTGAATGTGACATATAGAGTAAAAGCAGCTTTGAGTGGTCACAAAACTAGAAAAGCGATATACAAGTACAGTCCATTTAATAATAATAATAATAATAATAATCATAATAATATCAAGTCTCTGCTTCTCCAGTCTCGGATTCCATCGGCTTTAGTCTAACGACAATATAACCTCTGGGGACAACGGTAAACATGCTGGGCGTGTAGCCAGCAGTTAGCGATAAATGACTTCCAGTCAAGACGTGTACGCGTGCTGCATTGTTTACAGAAAAACAACTATTTTTTCTTGTGATCGACTTTAATTGATGGGTCTTACCTTTGTTGAAATTTCAACATCATGATACAGATTAGTAAAATTGAGGCTTTGTCAGGTCTGTCCTCAAGAGGAGAAGAAAACTACTTTTAAAATGCTCGTTTGTTGACCGTAGGTCGGATCGATAATTTCTGATGCATTTGAGGAAGTCAGGAAATCTAAGTGCTGAGCGGCTTTCATGACGCAGCATCAAGGGAATTTACCTCTACTTGAATTTTTGATATAGAATAATTTGTTAGCTGTTAGCATGCAGATGCAGTCTGTTTATAGAGAATAATAAGAAGGTAAATGATCATCTAATGACAACTGATGGGAGCCGGGATGTCATTACGGCACATTACGCTCCGCCTGCTGATACGTGATTGGTCAATATTACTCAGACTACAAGCGTAGTACAAATAAAGACCAGGACACTTGCCGTCCCGGAAATCCACGTCCCTGCCTACAAATTCTACATATGATCTATAGTAATAGACTTGATTTTCGAACACTAACAGGCATGGCCTCACTTTACAAGGTTCTGATTTACTACTCAGCCATTCCCTCATAAATCCCATTGTTTATTGTTTTAAGACCCTACCTTCTTCACCCTTTACACATCAATTTTCCTGATCAGGAGGAAGCTAGTGTTTAATTTATGGAGTATAGCAGAGCCTGAGGACTCCACTAGGAAAGAGATTATAAAACACATTAATTTTTTACGGTTCATGCTGTCCAAACTTCTGACGTCATGCTTTAAAAGTGAAAACCGAATGTATTTCTTTATTTCAAATGTTTAGTTATGAAGCTACTTTTCTTCAACATGCATAATTTGAGGAAGTAAACATGTGAGAATAAAATGAAAGCTACAGAACAGTTTCTCAGTCACTGTGCAGGTTCTGCTTCTCACAAGGACAGGCTGAATTGTACAGGATAGACTATAAATGATCGATAAGCACGGTCAAGCACTTTTTAGCAATGAAACAGCTGTGATTCCAGATTTTTTACATAATTGTTTCTTATTTCAGCTGGTGACTGAGCAGGGTGTTTGTTTTAAGTTGTGCGGTGTCACATCAGGACAAGAGACCAAATGCAGTAGCTCAGACCTGTCTCCTCACGCACCCAGAGACTCTCTCTGCTCAGGTACCTCATACGGGTTCTATCGCTTCCTGCTGGTCGGAGGATGTTTTGTATTTTCTTTTGGCGGGAACAACAATTAAAACAATGACATTTTAGTCGTATAGTTGCTGATCACACATGGTGAAGTTTTGCATTGGAAAGCTAGATGCTAGCTGCTATTGAGTTACAACATTATGTGTGCAGTAAGCTTAGAAAGCTCATGTTAGCCAATTGCTTATCTCCAGTGCAGTAGAGTAGTAGTGCTCTCACTTTGTAGAGCTAATATGAGTGAAGATTCAGTAACTGTGTTGCTTACTTTTCGCCTCATATGTGTTCAGAAACAGATTCTGGTGGCCGGCTACGGTGATATTAAGTGAAAATTTTATAACAGAAAATGTTGTCAAAGTGATTTGGTTCGCCCCATTCGCTCACAGACCTAGGTGCCTGAGGAAAGAGGACTGCCTTTGGACCCCATCAGTAAGTTAAATATGAGCTGTGTCCCAATCCAGGGGCTGCAGCCTTCGAAGGAGGCAGTCCACGGAGGATGCTCCATTCATAGCCTGCGTAGAGCGTTAAAGCCGAACTGAAATGAGACGGTCTGGTCTACCCTTGCGTCACCAAACGTTGCTCCTGTCGCCTAGCAACAGGTAGCTAGCGGGCTAACAAGCTAACATAACTAACGTTGAGTTAGTAAACCTATTATTTTAAACATAACTTGTTTCAAAGCCCCTTTCGTTTCCTTAAACGTGCATCTCTAACTATTCGATTGAGTTGAAACCAAAAACTTAAAAATTTTAAAGTGTATTCCTCGGCCACGTAAAAGTTCACCATTTCGTCTGAATTGGCGCGCAATGCATCTTGGGATACGTTGGGCCGTGAAGGATGCACCCGATGGATCCTTCGCAGCCCGGGAAACAGAGGACGCATTTGTTGGCCGCATCTGAAGGAGCCTTCAAGTTGGGACAGCCTTCGACGCGCTTCTGTGATGCAATCGACCTTCAAATACAGCCTTCGAAGGCTGCAGCCCCTGGATTGGGACACAGCTATAGTTTAAACTCAAGTCTTTTCATAGGAAGTAACTCAGTAGGGTGGAAAATGAATTGTTTGCCTGAGTATGCATGTTTAAATTTCAGTGACTGAAGATGTCACAGAACAAGAGTGACAAAGCATATCAATCAATATTGTGCCTTCAATTAATTCCTTATATATCACTATACCGATAAAAAGGTTTCTGTTCTTGGAGATATCTTTTGTGAAGCTATAAAACCTTAAAAATACAGATTGTCTCGACTACAGCAAACCCAACACATCCACTAAGTCCCGTTGCCTTGGAAACAAAGGCCCTGCTGAGGAACATGGAGTGAATAATACTGTGAGATGTGGGGATGGTACCCGTGTATCGGGGCTGAAGCATGAAGGTGTGTGTGTGAGCGCTTTACGTGAGCATGCATGATGCACAGAGCATCTGCTGGCGCTGGAGTGATGGGACTTTGGTGTTTGAAGAAGAAGAAGCACCAGGATCAACATCAGTGAGGTGAGCTCATGTGCTCCTCCCTCACTTATATTCCTCCCCGTCCGCTCTAAAACTCCCGTCGCCATCGCTCTGAGCCGTCTGTGCAGGAGCATCAAAAATAAACATCACATCTCTCTTTGTTACGAGTGGAGATGTGAAAGAGGAGACTCTGCGGGGGACGCTCAGCAGGTGTTTCCACACCCTTTATTTACTGTCCACTTCCTGCTGAGTAATGGTCCGTCCCATCCACTTACCCCCCGTCTGCACACACCTCATCCAATGTGTCAGTGTGAATGCAATCTTACAAACTTGCATTTTCCCACTCCCTGTCATTGCTCATGATATATAGATAATAAATGTATGTGGAATATCATAAAACATCGTCACCGAAGGCCATATGTCAAGTATTGAACCCTGCTGCGAGGGCTTACAGCTTTTTCACGCAGTCAACAAGATCTACTCTTTAAAATGAATCCAAACAGGAAGCAAAACATTTTTTAAAGTTGTTAACATGTTTAACTTAGTAGGTGAAGACATGAAATTGCTGTAATTAAAAGCTGCCATCTATCAGTGATGGTTTGTAATGTGAAAGGGGGCGCTCATATCGGTGAATGCATCATATTCATCACCTGATCCTGCAGTTTCCCTCAGCTCCATGAAGTGCAATCGTGTCTTTCAGCTCTTTTTTGGGGGGTATTTTACGGCCTACAGTGGCGGATGAAGTACCTGAAAGCTGCACTTGAGTAAAAGTACAGATCTCAAAGCAGAAAATGTAGAAGTGAAAGTCAGCTATTCTTATATCACTCCAGTAAGAGTCTTAAGAATCTTTATTGTACTTGCACATCACAAGTATTTTTCTGTACTTCGAAAGTACAAGTAGATGGTGATAATAAAGAAGAAAGTGGTCAGAATATCATGAACTATGAACGTCATTTTTAACTGTAAACCACCGTAAAAAACGGAGCCTTCACAACTTCTCTTTTGTTGAAAGTCAAGTTTTAAACCTTGTTAACATGTCCATATGGTGTTTTCTAATATAGACGCACCATGATGGTGGTATTCTACTCACGTAGTCACTTGTATCTGACATGCCTGGAGTTGACTTAAAAGCAAAACAGCGGCTTTGAAATCCCTTGTTTCACGTTTGCGCTTGATTTATCTTGCTTCTTCTTCTTCCTCCTCTGGGTTTTCACGCCAGTTGGTACCCACGATATTGCATTACTGCCACCCATTAGTTTCTAACCTCTGTTTGCTTTAAAGCCGGATTTTCAGTGAAATAAAAAAAATCCAAAATCATTAGACAACCAACTTTCTTACGATTTAATTTTGAGTTACGAAGATTCTGGAGTAAAAGTGGAAGTTCACAGAAATATAAAAACCCACGAAAGGACAGATACTCCCTGAAAATACTTAAACAGGCTACTGTCACATTACACCGCTGGAAGCCTACAACTTCACTGTTTTGTTCCATCTGCAAAATCATTAGCGACTGACCTGTGAACAATGTTGAGAGTTTAGCAGCTAAAGAGGCAAATATTTTTCTCAGGAGTGGGTAGAGAGAAATATACAGGTACCATGAGAGTGAATACTGGATTAAAATCAAACATGTGTCCAGAAACACAACTCATAATGAATGATAAAGTTGGCAACTTTCTGCTGGATGTGTAAAAAGTCAGCATCTTTTTTTTGTAGGTAAAACAAAAATGTTGCATTATCCTCATATAGGAAGACAATATAGTTTTTTTTTTTCTGGCACGTGTTGTATTTAAGGACTAGAAAATGATTTCTCAATATTCAGCTCTACAGAGATTATTATGAGCAAATAGTGGCCTTAATGTTGCTAGGCTAACAAAGTGTGTTTGTAGTGAGTTTGTTGGCCAGTACAGTAAACGTGTTTAGTTAGCCCAGTGTGTTTCTCGTGTTACAAATCTGATCAAATAAATTCACGACAAGTGAAAACATCTGAAAATGCTTTTGCTGCAGAAACGGAGAGCAGAGTGAATCATCTGACAAGCAGCATGAATTACCTCGATCACAGCTGATGAGGAGCTCAAACACACACACACAGACAGAACTGAAAACTGTCAGTGAAACAGACCCTGCCTGCTTCAAGAGCCTGACAGGAGAGTGTGTGAGTATACGACTGATGGATATGCTTTATAAGCATGGGATTTAAATTCTGTTTTAATGGTGTTATTTCATTTTTTATTTCTACCTTCAATCAATCCATCAATCAAATTTTATTTGTATAGCGCCAAATCGAGTTATCTCAAGACACTTTACAGAAAGAGCAGGTCTAGACCGACTCTTTGTTGTTATTTAAAGAGAGGCCCAACATGAATCACCATGAGGAGCACTTAGCAATATTCGGCCAGAGAAAAGTCTTCAAGCAAGACGACTCCCTTCCTCTTGGATTAATAGCATCTCCAGGAGACTTGTTGTCTCATGCTTATCCCAATATTTGACCTGACTATGGTACATCAATGCACTTTTACCTGCCTTGTTTCATTGTTTTATTGTCTAATGGATTTATGATTGGTGTGTGTTGTGGAATGGGAATGATTCTGTGTATGTATTTTTAAGCAGCGTTGGTAGGGGCACTCACAATGTCGTTGTATTCTGTATGACAATAAAGGCTTCTTCTTCTTCTTCAAGTTATGATTTTGAAGTCTTTTCAGTTAAACAATTGTCAAGTCACTATCTCACCATACAAACAGTCTGTGAGATCAGTGACGTAAGTAATACAGTACAGATGCCAACATTGCAGACCTGGGGGATCTGAGGGGAAGTGAGTCAGGTGACATGCTGTACATGAAATCGTAATTGCAGCAATTGGCCAAAATTGCGAGGTCAAGAATAAGTTGCAACAAGTGGTTAAATTTGCGAAAAATGCAACTTTGCAGCTTCCTGGAGGGACTGATTTGTACGACTCTTTTGTTTTAAGAACTGGCCGTTGATAGACATTCGCAGGAAAAATCTCAAGCGGCTTTCATCACCCAGCAGTGGTTAATCCACTAGAGAGATAAGAAGGAAGCAATGTAGCGTTAACTTCCCTGAAGTAAATGCTCAGTCTAGCCAAACAAACAGGCACAGGATCAATGAATTCAGTCTCTGAAACCTAAAGAACAAGTGCAAATCAAAAGAAAAGGAAACTACGTTGTTGCCATATGAAGAAAACATTCAAAATCATCTGCAAGGAGGCTTTCTGGAAACGCAACTGTATTAACTAGTTATTGCCAAACATCGTGCCAGAGAAAATGAGACTGTGAACAGCTTGTACTTTTTCCACCCATTGGCAAAATAACCGTTCTTGCAACTTTGATCACATCAGGACCTGACAGCTCCTATTTCGATTAACTGGTCTTAATTCTAGGGAAGTATTGCTGGTTAATCTTGACCTCCATATTTGATGTTCTGCAGTAATTAACATTTGGAAATAGTTTCCTGCGATGGGAGTCAAGCGTATCTCTTACTAGCTCACAGAAAACAAACAGCTTTCTTCACCTGGTCTGACCCTTGTTGTACTTGTTGTAAATGTTGTGATGCAAAACAGGCTGGGGTTATTCAGGCTCAAACTGTACCAAATCGTCTTTGCATCTCCGTTTTCTTTTGTCTGTTTGTAATCCTTCAATCACTTAATACTAAAGGGCACTTTTAATCTTAAACCCTGGTAGGAATCTGACAGAACTTTTACAAAACTCTCAGATGCACACACTATCAGAAAAAACACTTTTCTCAGAGTAATAGCAGTCACAACCTTTAATCTCTATGTCAGACAATTAGAGAGCTGTGAATACACTTTGCTTTGACCTACCAACTCCTCATTAGCATTTAATATGAAAAGAACTGAGCATTAAAATTTTAGCATCTTTCCGGCACACAGAAAATTATTCTAATAGGTTAAAATCCCATCTGAATCCAATTACGCCTTTGCTATTTGATTCAAGCGTTCAAAAGCTTAACAGTCAAGTGTAACAGGAGGTAATGAGCTGAGGCCTCCGTTTTTATCGTGTTAGAGATTTCATGAGCGTGTGTGTAAACAATGGAGGGTGTGTTTGGAGCATGGGAACGTGGGTTTGCAATCGTGGGATCTCCGGAAGAAAACATCAGTAGGATGCAGGATTCAGGATGCTGTTCTCCTGCATCAAAGTGATGTTGTTTTCTTGTGTATGCCATTTAGAAACGCACAGAGATGCTATATATTCTTTGTTACATCTGTATTTCTGTCCATTAAGGTTGCATGTGACCTTTTGCTGTCATAAAAGATGTTTCCAGTTTAAACAAGAGGGGAAATACAACCTCACTTCCTTCTTTTTCCTCCTTTCTCTACGACATCTGCATGACCGGGTGGAATAATATGACTTGATAACCTGCTCCCCTTAGGCTACTGCTCATTTCTATCACCGAATAGAGCAATATAACAATACATTTACCGTGATAACAAATAATGGTGTGTGTGAAATTATTTGTTTTTCCTTTCAGAGCAAAGAGAATAAAAACCTGCTCCAGGCTGCAAACCCAACTCGGAAAAAAATCAATTTTCAGGTCCGTGGTAACCTGAGACATATTGAACTCCTATACAGAATAATTTCTTCAGGTAATACAGAGGCAGCGTCTCAAAGAAAACACAGGCTGAATTTTTCAACCTCCAAATGAAAAATTAAACAGGGAGGTACAGCGCCCCATGAAGAGACAAAATTGATTCCCGTCTCTCAGAATCAGAAGGAAGTACTCGGCTACAAAATGGAGGTTGTTAAAACGTGAAGGTCTTTCGTCTGAGATCAAGTTTAAACCCCTTTTTATCCAACGTACTAGTGTGAGCTTTTAAGTTGCAAATTGCTCCATACATGGTTGATTTGGCTTCTCAAAGTTCACCGGGAGAAGTCCTGGCATCAGAGTTTATCTCTATATGAAAGGTCAGGCCTGTATCCATTACACAGATGCAACATACAAACCATGAAAGATGAGTTTTAAAAAGGTTGACTTCATCCTCCCTTTATGTAAGGAAAGACACATTTCAATAATGCGCAGTTTTTCTATCTTACTCTTGATAAAAAAAGGCCCACAGTCTTATATAACCAGCAGATATTATTGACTCTATAAGCAAGAAAAAACCCAAACAAAGGTCACTCTGTCTGGAACTTACGCAGCAAAACTGGTGAGGTAAAGCACAATGAGTGGCAGTGATGGAGGGCAAAAACCTGCTCTCAGCTGTTTCACAGTTTAGCAAACTGTTTTTGCAGGAACAGATTTAGCTTGAAATGCTGTGTATCTAAGTCGGATTCAGTACTCATTTTACACTCCAAAATATTTAAGACACTTAGGGCCTGATTGACTTAAGGATTGCGCTGCTTTTGCGCCCGCAAAACCTGTGCAAATGACACAAAAAGACTCCACCTCATTCTCCAAGCACACACAGAGGGTTGAATGCACCCCAAATTGCGCTGCAGAGCAAACAGCATCTCTGTGCCCTGGTGCCGTTTGCACGATTTAGTTGATTCATTATGCATTAGTAGCAAATTTAGCCCCGTTCTTATGCAAATGAGTCTCCTGTCAAATCTAATTCACAAGCGCCAGCGCTAACAGCACCGCGCAGATAGAGTGAAAATATTACCGTCTGCAGAGAGCTGGTGGTAACTGCAGCACAGTATTATAAGGGCTGTCACGCTCTGAGTTTACACTGATCATGACGACAGTTCTAACTTTTGTGTGATCAAAAAATGTATCTGTCTGTAAATACAATCTGTTAATAATATATTGTCATTATTATTATAATCGGGGGACCAATCAGTCCGGGGATGCGCGAGGCTCAACCCCGGCACATGGGCACTTTGTCCACATGTGTGGAGCCAGTCTGGAGCAGTTACGCATGACAGGGATTATTATATGGACGAGCTGCTGTTGCGCACTCTGCGTTACAGACAGTTAAACAAGTAAACACCTGTCGAGTCTGGACTTTACGGTAAACTGTTAAAAGAGCTGCCCCCTCCTCTCCCTGCTTATCATCGATCCGAGACTCGACCCCCTGTCTGTGACCATTTGGTGCATGTCATCCTCCCCACACTTCATGTCACTCTTCAGTGTCCGATCAATTAAAGGCAAACGCCCCAAAAATAATCTATAAGAAAGTAAACTAAAAGTAGAGAGCATGAAAACTAGAGACGATTGATTTTGAGTGTTCTGTGTAGCCTGCCAAAACGATGAAGGAAATAGCAAGCAGCAAACGGCTAACACTAATCCTAATTAACTGTAGGTGGTCTCAAAACGGCTCCCAGAAAATATTGGAAACTAAACAAAAAACATGCTGTACAGAATAAATATGCATGTATGTAGTATGGTTTCCTTCTTGTCTGTGTCTTCTTCTTCATTTTTTGTTTTATATTCCTTTTGGCCGATACCCTCTAGTAGAATTCCCTTGTGGGAGAGGTGAGTGTCCATTGTTTAGCTGAAGCTATTGTCTTATCTATTGTATTATGTACGGTATTCTTTGTGTATATTTTTATTTCCTACAATGTACGACCGTGTCTATTGTTACTTGTCGATATGATCATTTAATTTGAAAATCCTGTAAATGTCAAACTTATCGTCCGTGAGCTAGCTTGCGCGGTACGTTAAGCCTAATTGCGGGCCGCCATTTTAAGCTAACTTGTGTGCTTTAATTTTGTCTGTAGAGGAGCTGGAGCGGGCTGGGAGATGTAACGGAGGTTCTGTCTGTCTTTCTGTTTACCAGTGTGGCAGAATACATTTACTGAAAGAGTCCCGGTGTGAAAGCCTCATTTACACAACACAACGCAGGAGCCCACCGGTTACATTAGCATGCTAACAGCTGAGGCTGATTGGAATGTCATTAGTTTTCTGTATTTCATCATGAACTGAAGCACATGAAAAGTTCAATTTTAACCTGATGATGGCGCTAGATGAAAGTGAAGGGGTCATCAAAGTTATTTGAAATCCATTCTCATGAGAAACAAGAATGTTGGTGCCAAATTTTGGGGCATTCCATCCTCCAATTGTCAGGACATTTTACTCAGTATCACAAATGTCAACTTTATGATGGTGCCAAAGGAAATGTCAGGGAATCACCAGTCATGTATCATCTTAGCATCTGGAAGTGTCTTTACCAAGAGATATCAAGATATGTCAGTCTGGACCGACTAGGTGGACTTATCAAACAACTAATATCCCATAAGCCATGTATAAATATATATGTATAACTACTAATAAGACTGAATGTTTTGTTCACCTGGTTCTTTTTCAGCTGCTTTATTATGTGAAGTGGTCCAGATCTTATGGGAACAGCGGCTCCAGTTGGAGAGACTTAAAGGAGCCTATTTTTACGAGACGTTCAGCTAAATTGCATCTGAAATGTTCTTGATCCATCTGCTTTGACATAAATAGACAAAGACATGATAAATACCACAAAACTAGACGCCAAGTAGACAACCTCAAAATATCCTTGAGTACATGTCCTGCATACTGAGCTGAACAAATCCTTGATTTTATCAGACATGTAGTGCCTCTACTGTATGCTTGATATTGATTTTGCAATGCACTTTGTTTACCTGCTATAGTGCACAATACACAGTTCTATCTAATTACTGTGGAGAACGTGTATCATCAGGCCTCCTCAAAGGCTTCGTCCTGGCAGGTCCGGGCTGCTTTTGTAACAGAAGGTCAGTCTTTGTGTACCGCCTGACTTCTTTAGGACTACCAACTGAGTCATGTGTCGATTATACTATTAAAATAGATTTTCTACATTTACACTGATATACCCCCTTCGCAGAGGCTCCGTAACTCTCTCTGCTGGAGTAGCTGCTCATTAGTAATAATGTTTAAGATGCAATCAATACTAGACTATTATTGAACACAATTTGCACATTGGCGGGAGAGTAAAATCATAATTAGGCACATATTTTCCAGAGGGGAGAGTGTCACATATGTTTAATGCTATGTCTGGCTTTGACAACATATTGATATCGAAGGCTGTCCTTTCTCACAGACAAATTACAATGCTTTAAAAGTAAATATATTTAAATAGAACAAACAGGAGGAACCGGGGTGCTCTTTTCGATTAAACCCTCCCACTAAAAGGCAGCGAATAATGCTTTTGGTGAATAAATTACTTGCTCCCAAAGTTTTTCTTCTGATACAGATCAGCCACGCTCCACCTGATGTTTGACCAGTGTTTATCTTCTTTGTTTGACCAGCAACATCTTCCAGCAAACACCTTCTTTCACCAGCAACACCGTGAGAAACTAAAAACAAAATACAGGTAACATCAGTAACACAAAAGGAATTTACAAAACACAAAACACAAAAATGTTATCAATGCAAAATAAAATGTACAAAACATACCGTGCACCTTCTGACCAGAAGTGTACGAGTCGTTACAATCCTGTATGTAGCACAAACTTTTCATCGCTAAGCTCCTCTCTCTTGGTGTAGCTTCTTAGGGTGGCTTCTGGCAGTAGCTTCTTCAGGTGCACGCATTACCGGCTCAATAAATCACATGATCACAGTATGTTACTATTTCAGCGTAATTCACAGGTTGAACAGTAGGTGTCGCCACTAACCAGGAGAACCCAAATTACATATAAAAACATATCAGGAAGGCAACACGTTATTTTGCGACAGCTACATTTACTATGAAGAGTTATTTATAAAAAGGACTTGCCCCCACAGTGTGGTTCCTAAACATTTGGGGCTGCAGAGAAGCAGAGAAAGCAGCATTTCTACATATGAAGGCAAATTAATTCTCTGCCTGTTTATGTGTCAATGTCAAATAATTTATCAGATTGACAGCTGATGAACTTACCAAACAAATAATGCATGTAAACCCACTACTTTGCTCCACATCTGCAGCTGTTTCAGCATGAAACCTGCTGTTGATCCAGCACATTGTGCCCCCCCTCTGAGAGTTGACAGAGATTTAATCTAATTCACAAAGAACTAAGAATCCGTCTCTGCACTAAATGCTTTCCAGCTGTGAACAACAATGAAAATAGTAACACTTCCATAACATTGCATCTACAAAAAGTGGCTTTAATGTACCGTATAAGATTGAGTTCATTCACGTTGAAGCTATGCACAATACATTTATGACTTTCTAATTACATTTTGACTAGTAAGAATGAACCGTTGAGAATTTAATTAAAGATAAGTTTTGAATCATCACACAACTTAATGGCTCATTCTTACCAGTCACAATGTAATTACAGATATCTTAAATTAAATCTGGGCTAAATACTTTATCAAAATTCTATATGGGAGTGTCTGGCGGTGTTTAAAATGCATACCAGTATGACGAGAACATCCCTGGTTAAAAAACAGACCAGACACTTTTGTTCCATGTCAATCACCCTCACTCTGTCTCCCCTTGTCATCTGTCAAATCAAAAGAAAATGCACCTAGAAAAGCACTGTAATGTAGTATATCCAATGGATTTACATGTTCTGTCAAATCTGTATTAAACATGTCTGAATAATCGACTACCAGTCAGGGTGGTATTGCACATATGTTGAGTATATTTGGCTAATCAAAATTTAAGTAGTATTTGCATAAATTGAATTATAGAAAGTCAAGTAAAACGCAAGTGGCAACCTTGTGGACTAAGAAAGTAAGCCAATGCGAGGTGTCAAAAATTGCAGTTTTTGAGTGGCCACTGGCTCCAACAGCATGTTAATCCCCTTTAAACCGCATATTAAAACGCCCTGCCAGAATTAAACATGTTTAAAGCCCAGTTCAAGAACAGTTTTAGTCTCTATAGCAGCTAAGTTCCACCGGCTTCATCAGTTTTTTCAGTAATAAAAATAAACAAGTCCGGTTAAGAGCAAGAATATAATTCTAGTGGAAAATAGTTAATTAGCTTAATTGCCAGCTAAGGAATTAGCCACAGACACAGACTCGACAAGCTTTGAAAGTTTGGATTTTGCAAACCCTTGCTCCTCTCACGTGCCACCGTCTTATCAAAATAAAATCCCCTTTGGCTGCAGAAAACATGGCAGCAGCCAAAATGCACAACTCTAGGTCTTAAAAAGACTACTATCTGCACTTAACAAAAATATAAATGCAACAGCTCCAGCTCTGGTGGACATTCCTGCAGTCAGCATGCCAATTGCACGCTCCCTCAAATCTTGCAACATCTGTGGCATTGTGCTGTGTGATAAAACTGCACATTTTAGAGTGGCCTTTTATTGTGGCCAGCCTTAGGCACACCTGTGCAATAATCATGCTGTCTAATCAGCATCTTGATATGCCACACCTGTGAGGTGGATGGATTATCTCGGCAAAGGAGAAGTGCTAACTAACACAGATTTGGGCAAATTTGTTAACAATATGTGAGAGAAATAGGCCTTTTGTGTACATAGAAAAAGTCTTAGATCTTTGAGTTCAGCTCGTGAAAAATGGGAGCAAAAACAAAAGTGTTGCGTTTATACTTTTGTTCAGTGTACAATATTAGATAAAGTGTCAACTTTATAAAACCAAATGAAGAGTCCCCAGATGGAAATAACATGGAAACCCTCAATACACCCCTTGCCTAACATTAGGAAATTAGAGAATTTAAAATCAATCTCCATCTGATTACTGAACACAAATGTTAAATGACTGGCTTATTAAGAAATGTAATTTCTTCTCAGTCCAACAAGACCTAATTAAAGTAGCAACATCATCACATGACGGCTTTTTCAGCTGTGACACTTACTTAAAGAGCTTAAGCAGCTAATTACAAGACAATAAATGATTTTCCATTGTGGCTTTGTGAGCCATATAGTGTTAGTCCTCGTATATATGAGCAACAACTTATTAGTGATATTTGCTCTTGCTACCACCTCTTCCCCTAGATCAATACAGTAACGGTACCTCTTGGTAAGAGGCACACACTCGCAATGCTTTCATTTTTATCCCTGTACATTTCATAACAAAGTTGCCGACATATATCAGCCATGACAGTCTCTTCAATTACGTGACACTGTGTGAAGAAAGATACATGATGGATTGGTGTCAAAGCCCTGGGGAGCCATAAGCCAGACAGAAAGTACAGGCCGCCCATCTGTCAACAATCTCAATTAACCACAGTACACACAGAGGCACACTGCTCTTTTATACAGCAACAACAAGCATCTCTATCATCACGAGGGGCCAGCTCCCATTTTTACAAAGAGAAAAGTATGTATTCAAGTGAGCCAGATTGGTCCATCCATCAGCTGGGGGGAGGGGGGAGTCAAATTGAAATCTGACATTTAGAGCCTCGGCGCCTTTGCTCACTGGCACTGATATGAACTACAGCAAGTGACAAATTGTTTGTATCAGGCCTATCCCTCAGTGAAGCCTCGGAAAATGTTTAGGGTTGAAATAGGCACCCTTGTCATTTCACTGAAAGGTCAGGTTTTGTGTTCATCTATGCTCCCTTTTTACATACGGCCAGCTGCGGGGTTGAGGATTATTGTCATGATCTGGGGTGCTGCCAACTCATGAATGCTGCCTCATTTGTTTTGACTCCTCAATATCGCAAGTTCCAGAATCATAGCAAGCTTTTACTGAGGCTGATTTAAATAATGTCACAAGTAATGTGATCACAGTTATTTTACAATACAATTATGCACGACCGAAATGATTTCAAAACTTAAAGTGAACCCCTTAAGGCAGCGCAATGACAGAATTCTCAATGGACAGAATACCTGACCTGTGTATCAAAAATATACACATACCTCTGCCAACTTCTCATATTCGTCCACAGTCATTTAACAATACAATTATGCACAACTGGAATGATTTCAAAACTTCAAATGAACCCTTTAAGGCAGAGCAGGTCAGAGTGCCTGACTGTTGCATCAAAGCATATCTTCAGACCCTGTTTCAAATCCTGCCCCTGGCAAAACAATGACAATGACCTGGCACCTGCCTTTCTTTAAATTATCATAATATAATTGCCAAATAGATATACATGAACAAGTAAGTACTGCAGTGTTGCAGGTTGGAATAATGGTTAGCACCATTGACTTGCAGGCAGAAGATTCTGGGTTCAAAGTTGGCTCTCTCTGTGTAGAGCTTCGTTTTTCTCAATGTTTATCCATGGATACTGGGTTGTTCCGTCAAGTGTCTATCAATAATTTTATGGAACAATTAATGGTTTTGTTCAAAAGCTTCCATGTCAGTGTCCTTTAAATCAATGGCTCATTTTATTGTATATTTTTTTTAATAATTTCTATTCTAAAAATATGTTTTTCTTTCTTCAATAGCCTCCATGTCATGTGACCTATTGTTCTCAAATCAAGGTCAGATATTGATACTCACCTAGACGAATAAGACACAGCTAATTTTATTGGATTTTATTGCTCCTAAAGTTTTTCTAAAAGCTTCCATTTCATAAGACCGAGTGTCCTGAAATCAATGTCAGATGTTAATACTTACAAAACTCCGAACGAATCCCTTAAGAAAGGGTATCCACCTAGCTCAATGGACAGACCACCTGTCCCTTCCATCGGAGATTGCTTGTGAATGGTAGGGAGAGTAGGCAGAGGTAGAGAGAGTAGGGAGAGTTGGGAGAGGTAGGGAGAGTAGGGCGAGTAGGGAGAGTAGGGAGAGGTAGGGAGAGGAGGGAGAGTCAGGAGAGGTAGGGAGAGTAGGGAGAGGTAGGGAGAGGAGGGAGAGTAGGGAGCTGTACGCTCACCTTTACCGTGCAAAGAAGGGTATGCTTGCAGGCCCGTTTGATCTCCGCCTCTGGGAGAGTAGGGAGAGTAGGAAGAATAAGGAGAATAGGGAGCTGTAGGCTCACCTGTCCCTTGCAAAGAAGGATACGCTCGCACGCCCGTTCGATCCCTGCCTCTGGGAGAGTACGGAGAAATTTAGCCTGGTATTTTATGTTCATTTTGTCACAATACAAGTATGGGGTAATTTTCCAAACTCTTTTTTATTGATGTTTTTCCACACAACAAATAGTAGTTTCTTAAAATGTTTAAACATACATACATAGGGTAATGGCACATAAACACTGAGTATATGGCAAAAGTAGAAGTTAACATCCCATTTTTAATAACAACGAGTAAACCAAAAAAATATTGACATAAAGAGAACATAAAGTATTTAATAGTTATAGTTTTACTAGCAGTGAATACACCTAAATATTTATTATTTTCATACTATTTTCATACTGTGTGCCATACAACATTGTATTTTTTTGTTTCAGTGTTGAAGGACAGTAAAAGACAATATAATAATCCGGTCATGTCAAGTCACCTGACTTGCCAGCTCATATTTTTATCTGACTCCAGCAACAGGAAACATCCGCGCTTCCTGGTTTAGCAGTCAGGACGGATCGCTATTGGACGGTTACAAACGCATTTCGATTACATTGGTCGAGACTTGCGTCAAACTTCCAGGGAGGCGGGCTGAAGACGTTTTGCACGAGGAAATTGTAAAACACAAGCCTGTCGTCATTAATGTGTGGCAAGTGTCGAGCAAAAGTAAAAATGTACGGAGCTATGTTCCTCCTCGGGCTCATCATTTTAATGAGTCGTGCTGCTGAAGCGCTGGACAATGGTCTGGCGCTGAAACCCACAATGGGCTGGCTCCACTGGGAAAGATTCATGTGTAATATCGACTGTGACAGGGACCCCAATAACTGTATCAGGTAAGAGACATCAAAGCTGTTAGATGGCGGTGATCAAACAGCAACACGGACGAACAGGAGTGTGAACTAAAACTCCACTGTAAACATCTTGTTAAAAAAAATGTCTCCTCCAGAAAGTACCAAAGAGTGATTCCGCATTTACAGGAAGTGACAAAACAGGGGGGAGGGGGATCCCGTTTAATTATTCATAATCATAATTATCATAATTATTATTATTGGATATTATTTAATTGAGAAACTGTCTCAGCAGGAAAGAAAATGACATCAGAAACAGATCATTGTTGAAGCAGTGGACATTTAATAAGACAGGACCATTATGGAGCCACCTGATTTAATTTGCCTTTATTAGTTCTGTGGTTTGAGGAACTGTGAGATATTGAAGTCGATGCATAATCTAATAATCTATATTTGCAAAGCACCTTACATTCCAGGGGAGATAAACAAGACATGTAAAAATGATGGTTGTAGTAGTAAGAGACAAGGTTTCAACAAAGAAAAATGGCAGAACAACAACAAAGATCAGGAGAAATTACATAGATGTGCTACTACCCATTACTTTCTTGTTTATCAATGACTTGTTTGGTCATCAGCATAAAGTGAAAAATGCCTGAAAATATTTATGAAAACAAATGTAAACATATCTTTAACAGTCATGGTCTGTTTCAACAGCCAAATCAGAGTGATGTCAAATGTAAGACTCACAAAAGCAGTAGCCTCTATCCTCTGATTTGAGAAGCCAGGGCCCAAAAAATATTTTAAAAAATGTAATTAAAAAATTAGGTCTTCACAATCCACCCCAGATATTATTGAAATTGCACTATGGAAAAATTAAAATACCAAAATTGCAGAAGCTGCTATTTTGATAAAGGCAAAATGACAAAACAACACTATAATAAAGTATGGTAGTGCTGCAGAGATGCCCTGGCCTGCAAATCAAAAAACCAAAGCGTTTCAAACAAACGTCAGTGTGTTGTTTGAATTGTTGTTGTGGTGAAACAGTCGACAATGATCAACGGAAAAAACAAGCATGTATTTGTGTCTGCCGTATTGCTCTTGCACATGACATTGAACACTGGCATCAAACTGATACTATGGGCCCCTCCTGCCTCCTCTTGTTGCCCTGGCAGTGAGAGTCTGTACATGCAGATGGCAGATGCGATGGTGAAGGAGGGCTGGAAGGAGGCCGGTTACGAGTACGTCTGCATCGATGACTGCTGGCCCTCTCACCAGCGCGATGCCCAGGGCCGCCTGCAGGCAGACCCCAAAAGATTCCCGAGGGGCATCAAGAAACTGGCCGACTATGTGAGTAGCAGGTATAAAAGGAGAGCCTGGGTGTGAATATACTATTCAATGCCATAATTCCTCCATGAACTTCAAAGAGAGAGGGGTTCGGATAGACTTAAGGAAAGCGAGAAATACTTAAATTTTAGGTTTTTTTACTAGCTGGAGGGAGCAAAAAGAGTATTGAATATGAGTTATAAGATTTACCAGTCTTTGTACTTTATTATGAATAGAATACACTGTAATTTAATGCTACAGATGTCATTCCATAGGGTGCAATGCTTCTAAGTTTAAAAATGTTTGACTCATAAAACTTTGGGAACCAGTTGTTGAATAACTCTAGGTGTAAAAGTGATTACACAGTCACATTACATACTCATTATACGTCCATCTGAGCAAATCTGCAATTATTTACATAATGAAGAGAAAAGAGCAGATGTGGAAACCAGGTCTCAGATTTCATACAGGGAGAAATTCAGCACCTGGAGCCGAGGGAGATACAGTAGGTTGGCATACATTGTTTTAAGTAGGAGGATGCTGTCGTTCACCCTCTCTGCTGCAGTCATTATCTCTTTAGGATGGAGACTCTAATGACAGGCTGCTAAAAAGCTAGCTTCCCTCAGGAAACTGCCCACTAAGGCAGAGCCATGTCCTGTAAATGAGGCTTTTTATGCTGTACAACACCGCCCCCCACTGGTACTCACCTGCCAAGAGCAAATCTCCTACTCTCAGTACTTTGTAAACTAAATTAATTAATTTTAATGTATTTTTAAGGTCCATTCTAAGGGGCTGAAGCTGGGTATCTATGCAGATGTGGGGAAAAACACCTGTGCTGGATACCCTGGCAGTCTGGGTTACTATGAGACAGATGCTCAGACATTTGCTGAGTGGGGTGTGGATCTGCTCAAGTTTGATGGCTGCTACATGGACTGGAAACTGCTGGGAGAAGGTAAGCTTAGCTCTGACCTTAATGTTTACATGACTCAGCTTTAAATTTGAGTTTGAAACAATGTGATAGGCCAGTTATTTTCAATATCTAACATTATACTTCTTTAATTAATCTATATGTTATCCATTTGTTCTGATTCAGGCTACATGAACATGTCAAAAGCACTGAACAAAACTGGAGCAAGTATCCTGTACTCCTGCGAGTGGCCTTTGTATGAGTGGCCCTTCAGACAGGTGAGAGAGAAGTTGTGCCTCTTTTCCCCCATTTTTATGCGTTATGTGAAATATGTTATTTCATTGTCATTATTTTCTTGTTTCTGTATCATGTTACATTATATTTATTTTGTTGGCACTTGATCCAAAGCAAGTGTATTTAAACTATGTATGACCAAGGGCTAGCTATAACATTAGTTTCAGGACTTTACCCACACTAATGTAAGAAAAAGATTAAAAGTTCTAACTAATGGCAATCAACTGGGTGATGATGTCATACATCATGTGTTATATGGCATAAAAAAAGGATTTCTGTGCCTGCAGCCCAACTACACAGCCATCCGTGAAACGTGCAACCACTGGCGCAACTACGCTGACGTGTACGACTCGTGGAGCTCGGTCAAGTCCATCTTGGATTGGACTGCTTCTCATCAAGACATCATCGCCCCCTCGGCTGGACCTGGGGGCTGGAATGACCCCGATATGGTACTTGACTCTTCTCTACAATCCTCTGTATGATCTCAAAAGCAGCATAGAACCAGTGGTCTTTAAGTTACAAGCTATTTAATTATCACTTTTTTAAATCCTATCTGAATTGCATGTAGAATTTTAAGTGCAGATTTGAAGGAACAGTTAGTACAAATTAACTTATTTGCTTTCTTGCTGAGACAAAGATGAGAAGATTGGCACAGCTAAGCGTCTGTTCAGCTAATATGAAGTTAGAGCCAGCAGCTGGTTGAGTTAGCTTAGCGTAAAAACTAAAGACTGTCTCTGTCCAAAGCTAAAAAGTTACGAATTAAAGTGACAACACTTTGCTTTTTATACAAAATAAACGAGATACAAAGTATAAGAGTGTGTTTTAGAAAGCACATTTTGTGACCTTTGGACAGTGCTAGGCTTGCTTTCTTCTCTATTTTTGTGCTAAGCTAACAGTCTGCTGGCTATAACTGCATATTGACAATACAGAAACAGATGTATGGTATGTCTGGATCCTTTAATTTAACTCCCAACAAAAGGCAAATAATCATATTTACCCGAAATGCTCCATTCTTTATAATTTATTCAGTCTACTATTTAAATGCCAGAATGAAACATTGGTTTTAGTGCAGTAGCAACTGCATGGTTATTTACTTAGATAAATGGGTGAAAACATCAAAGTATGACAAACCCAGTTTTTTCTATTTTCTTGTAAAAAACATATTTGTCAATATAAGGCTGTTGATACACTGCACACTATCAGAAAGCCTAAATTACCCTATTATTTACATATTCATGACTTTGGTCCATTTCTCTAGCTGGTGATTGGAAACTTTGGCCTGAGTCATGACCAGCAGGAGTCTCAGATGGCATTATGGGCCATCATGGCAGCCCCTCTGCTCATGTCTAATGATCTGAGGGAAATCTGTCCTCGCTCCAAGGAGCTGCTGCAGAACAGGCACATCATCGCCATCAGCCAGGACCCATTGGGCAGGCAGGGATACCGCACTGCCAAGGTGGGTTTCATATAAAATACCTCCTGGAATTACAGCTTTTGTTTAGCATTTATAGGACATTGTTTCAGTGTATAAATGCTTAATGCTGTGTCGTCTCTGGCAGGGTCCTGTAGACACAATCGTACAAATTTGATTAATTTAGGTAACATACAAGTTATGAGGTGCTGATTTCCATCAACAAAACTATATCAAACAACTTTTTCTACAGGTGGAGAGCTTTGAAGTGTGGGAGAGGCCGCTGTCTCAGAACAGGCTGGCAATCGCTGTGCTGAACAAACAGGAGATCGGTGGTCCCCGCGGGTTACCCATCCAAGCGGCCCCTGGCTGGAAGATCTGCAGCCCCAAGTGTAACGTCACACAGATCCTGCCTCAGTATAAGGAGATGGGTGTTCAGACTCCGAACAGCAACCTGGTTGTATCCGTCAACCCTTCAGGAACCGCTCTACTGACTGTCACTCCCATAAGCAGCAACTTCCCAGGCCGTCAGTCGCTCCACTGGCAACACCCATCATTCAAGCACAAGAACAACATTTTGTAGCCCTAATGTGGTTACGCACTTCAGTCTACTGCACTATTAATGTTTTTCAAAGTCTTTTAATGTGAACAGAAAGGTTGCTTTTTAAAATTTGAGTGCCTGAATATATTAAAGAAAAAGGGAGGAAATATTTTATTTTGTACAGTTTGCTTAAATCGGAAGTACTGTGATAATTGTGTTACACACACTTATTTCATATCATGTTTAATAAACCACTGGAATTTTTCTGCAACTCAGACCAGGGGCCTCAACGAAGTGAGTTCAACATACCACGGGTATCTTTTCCTAATCTGGCTTTACTTAACCTAACAAAGGCACATGACGCTGGTTGTCAATTCAATAAGTCAACCGAGGGTTTCTATGAGCGCGTTCCCATACAGTGTAAGGGCCGTCGTTTGGAGCAAATGAGCAATCTAAACACGGTAGAGTCTGCCGTCAGCTGATCGGCATATTTCACAAACCAAGAGCAAATTTTGATTTTAGAGAGATATGAAGAAGTCGCATGTAATCCAGACTAAAATCCACTCAGCTGCAGTGGCCAAATAAAAGAAACAGACTGTAAATGCACATATATCACTGCTCCATAATTAGAGCACCATTAATTTATTAGAACACTTGTATTACATTAGATTAATTCATTGCAGATTTATTTTTGTGGCATTAATGACGGATTTAAACTTATTCTCAGCCCAGCTGTATCGAACTACGGAGCAAATAAAAATAAATCTGCAATTTAAAGCATTACGAAAGCTTACTTTCATATCTTACCAGTACTTCAGGCTTCTATGTTTTTATCAGTCTCTGATGTAGATGTACATCAGTAAAGCATGATGAATATCTTTCATGATTATACTTCGTAAAATCAGACAGTAAAGCGGAAGTGTTTTACCGCTCTGTCTCCCTCAAGATCTGCTCTCAGAGCTCCTAAATCAAGAGACCTGATTGGTCAGTGGGTGGCGTTTACTTCAGATTGATCTGTAATCTCCAGCAGGTTAGGTGCTCAACATTAGTTACCATGGTGATCTACCCCGGTAAGTTATCTCCCTAACCGCAAATCCTGCTTCATAGTATACCCCGCCGGCTAGGTTCAATTCAGGTTTTATATTTCTCCATTAGGAAGAGCTTTAATTTGGCCCATCAGACAAGTATAGTGAAATACAGGCGAAGGAAGGACCAAACTCCCAAGTAAATTTTGATACATTTATTGAAAATAGTGACAACATCCTCCAGAAGACTGAGCCACAGTTTAGAACTGGATGACCTGGCCCTGTAAGAGAAGAGATACAAACATTGGTTAAAGTGATGTTCAAGCACAGTCACACACTGATACATTACTGATATATGGTTCATTTGAATTGATGCTGGAAATAAAGCATAATCTACCATTAGGATTACAAACTTTTCTATTTTACTCAAATTAAGACTGTTTGAAATAGATATTCTCTCCCAAGTTGCATCATCTTTTGCATCACTGCCATCTTTGACTGACATTTTGGGTGAAAGCTGCACTGCAGCATGGGCTGAGAGGACATAATGATGAAACCAATTAGACAAATATGCTACTATGATTTATACACATTTATTGTTCCAATTATAAAAACATTCTCCTTGTGAAAGACCAGATTCAAGATAAAGTATTTTGAAATGATATCGATGATATCACCATTTCTTCTTAAATTCTTTGTCAGACTTTCTGAGGTCATGAGATAATTGCTTAACAGTTTGTGACACCAAATTTCCAACGTCCTCTAAAATTCTGTTAGGCAAACTTATCACTTTACAAGCATTAGTGGTCAAAATTTCAACATTTAACCACTTTTTTTGAATCATGTAAACTTAAAAACTACAAATATGGACACTTTAAAAGTATTGTATTTACTGCTCAGGACACTTGCCAACACAAGGTTTTAAAGCTGTCCGGCAATTTTCCTACAAATGATATAAACAGCTAACTTTCCATGTTAATATGGTATTGACTTGATTTAAAATGCCATGTTAACAAAACAAAGACAGGCCTGCAAAACTCTTAAGTTAAAACTATAATACACAGCATCATAATTTCTGCATTGTTTTCGTTATTTTGTCTATATGTGAGCAATACGTGATGTGTACAACTGTACAACAACCATACAGCCCATATTAGTTGACCTACATGATTCCAATCAAAATCAAGGCATCTCACCCAATACCAAAATACCCTGTGCTGAGGCAAAGTGTGCTCAACACACTTAACACTCAAAAACCTGTCTAAACATCTTTTTTTTTTTATCTTTCAGCTTTAAAATTGTAGACTCACTAGAGGAATACAATCTAATTAAATCTGAATATTTTCTGTACAAATATCAATAAAACAGTGCCTTCCTTCTTACTATTCCATTTTATATTTGACTCATTGTAAGGGTTTCAGTTCAGGTTAATATATCAAAAGCTAACATCCATCAGATGCAGCTTTTCTGAATCATCTTGCAGCTGCTAAACCACATTTTCCTTTACTCTTCAGTGTGATGAAGAGCTAAATATGAATGGGACTTTAAGATTATTATTTTTTTTTTTTATGTCTACCGTTTGTCAGGGTGTGGCTGGATTAATAACCAATTTTCTAAGAATAGTTATCATACCATCTGCATGTCATGCCTATGAACTCCCTGCTGACTATTGTTGAATTAGCTAACAAAACCTTGCATACTCCAGAAAAGTCAACAACAGAGGATTCATTAAGTGCTTTAAGGCTACACTTCATAGATTTGACCAGAGACATCCAACTATGCCATTCAAAATGTCGTGGTGCCTACCTTTCTCTTCTTGTCACCACCCAACTCGAAGTGCTTGCATCTCTTGATGGCCAGCATTCTCTTGGATCTGCAGTTGGGCTCGACACACTCAAGCCTCAACACGATTTTCTTTGTAGTCTTAGCCTGATAAGATATCCCACCATTAGGTCTTAGTACATACACACACACACATTTCTTGATGAATTAAACAGCACTGGAAAGGTGATCATACCTTCTTCCTGAAAATAGGCTTTGTCTGACCACCATACCCGCTCTGCTTTCTGTCGTATCTCCTCTTACCTGCGGAACATATATTACCCAGTTATATTTAAATATAAATACAGATGATTTTCCACATACAGCATATACCCATTGATAAGGATCATTTACCCTGGGCATAGAGGGAATCCTTCCCCTTCTTGTACTGGGTAACTTTGTGAGGTTGGTGCTTCTTGCACTTTTTGCAGTACGTCCTGCGGGTCTTCGGGACGTTCACCTAGGCAACACAAGATGAACATTAAGCACATTTGCAATACACAGAGGCACACCATGTTACACATTTTCTTCATTACCATTCAGAAGACGATTTGTACTGATAAACATAGTGACTACGACGAAAGTCCTTAACGGACATGGGTCCATACATTTTATTATCTCAGTTATTACTGGTCGTTTTCTGGGTAAATAAAAATGGATCAATGCATGTCCGCTAAGGGCTTCCGTAGATATGCCCTAAAAAGCTATTATCTTCATCTGTCACCATGGCCTGCTAGGATTTTACCATTGGCGTTCATTCTGCAAACAAGCTGCCTTTAAGGGAAGCAAAACTCGCTTGGGTTTAGCATTCTACCAGTTAGCACCACGAACAGGGTAAAGGCAGCTGACGTCAGCTAGCAAGCTTGCATGTTAGCATCGTGGCTAATCACGTGAAATTGATGCTAATAGGTGCGTAAACATAGAAAACAAATGATACGTTGAAAGGTGAAAAGGCTTTTGTGTCACATTACGGTTACTTAGACTGACATTTTCTTAAATCCCCTTTTTAAATAGCCTACTGGAGAGGAAGTGCAGCTAGCAGCGGCATTTCAGCATCAACACATCAGGTTTACTTTAAGGACAATCTAGCAGAGTATAACATACAAAAGACAACTAATATTACCATCGTTACGTGTATCGAAGCCCTGTTCACATATGTTATCAAACAAGACACAATAACGTTTCTTAAATCGATAAGATTGACTTAGATTCCAAAAAGTGCATTCGTCTAATAATTTCATACCATGGCTGCGACCCGATGCAGAGGAAAAGAGGGAGGTCAGAACCGGAAGCACTCCTTAATGTAGCAGCGGTGAACAGGCTGCACAGTCTGCCCCCTAGCGGCATGACGTTACAGGAGGACAACAGCTGAGAGCACACAAGTTACCAAAGAGATTAAATTTGACCTAAATTGCTTAAATGTAGTCTTTATGAAAATAAAACAATCTGATTCATAACCACATTTATCTCTGCACCTTTGCACTGCTCATTGCACTATTGTCTTCTGTCTATAAGTGTTCTGTTTTTTAAATAACACACCCATCTATATATATAGATATAGATATAGATACATATATGCACTTTGTAATATATATTTGTATCCATAGGCCTGTATATAGTATTTTTAGTTTTTAGTGTTTTAAGTGTCTGTGTTACCTTGTCTAACCTGTCCTTGTTTTAAGTGTAGCATGTCAATTTGCGTGTCTGTACATTGAGAGCAAAGTAAACCTGGAGTCCAACTTCTTGTATGTGCCCACATACTTGGCCAATAAAACTGTTTCTGAATCTGATTTCTGCATAAGTTATCAGTTTGAGGTTTGTTGATGTCTCATCCCTGCAACACCTTAATTAGCAGAACACTGCAAAAATGTCCCTCAAATAAAAGATAAACTACATGTGAGAGACAAACACCTGTGTTAATGTTTAGCCCGCTTCTACTTATCACCAAAACTGTCCACAGGGCCGATATGAAAATGAGCAGGAAGAAAAAGGGGAAGTAAGCAGCGTCGATTCCTCTCTGTGGGTGTGTTTTAGTTTCTTGCATCACAAACTAACACACATTTAATGAAAGACTAGCAACTGAGGCAAAGGTTCATACCACTGCTTCAAGCCTCAGCATCTGGAGTTGACCGTGTGATGCTTGACATTTTTGGATGTCTGGGTAAGTGACAATACTCTCTGAATTTATGCTTTAAGAGCATGATGTATTTTGAATCAGTTGGTAATTTAAAGCAGCAAAATGAATGCATTTTAGTTTTACTAAGTATTATGCAAATTTGTGCAAGTACAGACTTGAAACCCACTGATATTCAGTTTAATGCAAATCCTTAAATTAAATGTGTACTTCTTTGTGTACAAACAACTACAACTCACAGTCCAAATCATCGTGACATTATGTTCTAGAATTCACTTGCTTCTTAATGTTTGGTGTATACTGCAGTACTTTGAACATGTTGCTATAAAACACAGTCCTTTTACCGCATCTTGCAGCACTGAAGTGGTTTAGACGTTTGGTGAGGTTATTATCAGATAAAGTTTAATGTGGTTACCTTTAAGACCCGTGAACGACAAATAAGCCTGAGCCTACACGCATCACAGGAAAATACGTATTCTGAAAACTGACCTGCACAAACACCCCAAATTCAAAAGGTATCTGAACATGTGTGGGAAAGCATTTCTTTGTGGTTAGATTTCACTCTTTGAGCTTGAACTCGTTGGTCTCTTTGTCTCTCACTGTCTCGCTCTTTTACTCGCGCACACAGACACACATACACACACACACATGTTCTTGCACACATTCACTTATCAGTCAGGAAACGTCAGGAAAGAGAGCATCATGACAGGTTCCTGTTAAAACAACATTGCAAGGGTTAGGTTTGCTGTGTCATACAAAGCAGACATCACGCAACAAAATTAATATATGCAGTCTGTCCTAAAATGTATGTTCAAAAGAGTTTATAACCATTTTATTTGGGCCTTTTCATTTAAAACATGTACTGCCTTTGACGCAGTGAGTTCATGATAAAGTTGGCAATGTTTAATAAAGATCTGTTGTCTGTCACTCTGATTTTTCAAAGATCAGTGGCTAAGTGGATAAGAGCTTTTTTTTTTAGCCTGATTCATAACAGATAGAGTCAAATGAAAAGATAGCACATGGAGAATTTCACAACTCAAGAACAGACAAAATACTGAGGACAAGCATGAGAAAGAGAGAAAAAAACCATCTCAAAGTGTTAAAAGAGTTCTTGTGCTGTGCAGAAACAGAGAAAAAAAAGTGAGACTTGTGCACAGTTTTTAGCCATGACTCGTAAAGTAATACGTCAAAGGTTTGTGACGTACATTTTAATGATTTAACAAAAGATATCAACATGTTAAGAAGAGATAAAGTCAGGTTGAAGAGCTGCAGGCCACTGAGTTTCTTCTCCCTTTATATTGCAGTACAACACTGATGCAACTTCCCTATGAGTTTGTCCGTGTCAGCCAACATGAGTCAACTCCCTTCAAAAAAAAAAGGCCAAAAAAATCCTCTTTTTGCAGGAATGATACAGTGAAATACAGACGTGCAGTTTCAGTCGACTGGGGACAACCAATCAGAGATAGGCGCACAGGTGTTTTAAAAGTGCAGAGTGCGTTGACCTTAACTTAACTGCGAAACTGTGAGAAAACATCTCATGGTGGCGGATGAGGAATGAATAAACAATGTTTTACGGAAAAAGGGAACAATGCTGTCTGCTCATGACGGCACAAACAAAACCGATAGGTATTGTCAGTCTGGTGTGAAGAAATGTCACACTCCTGGTTAACAGGAGGGAGTGACAGAAGCTTCTGGTAATGTTACAGTTACAGTTCAGATGATAGAAGGAAGTGCTCTCAGGCTGAAAATAGGCTGAGCTGAAGTGCAAACACAGTGTGACAGAGACTAGCAGACAATGCGCACTCAGCTGTGATAAAAGGGTGAGTTTGAGCATCTAATAGTTCATGTTTCACCTGGAAATAAGTCAAAATTATTTGTACCTTCAGTGCACTGTGTGCTTTGGTTGTATTTGAGACTGAAAACCGTACTTTGGACATTAAATTAGCTGTTTTGCTGGAACTACATCATGCATTTGGTAAAAGTGGTGGTTTGATGTGATTTTAGTTGAAGTTTAGCATCAGTAGGTTACAACTAAAGCTGACCTTACTTGTCTGTTTATTAGTAGCAGCACAGTTTATGATTCTTTCAGTGCTTCTTTACCCCACTCCTCTCTCACCTAGCTATGGTAGCAATATAAGTCGTATCTTGTTTCGAAGGTGCGAGTTTCAATTTAGCACCAGTGGTCAGTAGGTGCAAAGAACAAGGCACAATTATAGTCTTAAACTAAAAAGAGACAGCCTTTTTAAATGCCTACTTTTGTTCCAAGGCAGGTTAAATGTAATACTGCGTTTGCATGCATGTGCTTGAGAGAGAAAAGTGAGATTTTACCAGTTATACTCATTTCAATAGTATGTTTCACCAAAGACATAGTAATCATTCAGGAAGAATATAGTATTTATGAATGTATGTTGGCATTCTGTTTAAGGGCAGGTTGTGGCTTAGAGTGACTCCAGAGTTAAGAGTGTGCTTTTTGTCAGTTTCAGTTATACAAACCACAAAATCACAAATATCCTGCTCCACAAGATCACTAAAAAACTTAATGTGCTACATGAACCTAAGTCAGCAACTGTATTGCTTGACAACAACATTGAAAATTGGGTTCTTATCTACCTTAGCTCCTTATCTACCATAAACTCATCCAATATCTCCTTTCACTGCTTCCTAGCACAAACGTATTTGGGCCACAGAGCTGGTGCGATGATGATCAGGAGGGGATTTTTGGAGTCAGAGGATGTTGCTGGCAGTAAAAGCAGGCTTATGCAAACTACAGCTAATCACACACTGATACGTGCTCGCACTCGGTCGTCCTCATCTCTCTCCAGATCTCCACTCTCACCTGTTATTGTGGCACTGCTCTGACCTTAAAATCTGTTAAAATACACTTTAAAAAAAATGAAATGCAGATGCTGAATAACTAAGTGTGAAGTGCAACACGACACTAAGCTTATTGCTAAGCTAAGCACAGTAATAACGGACCAGTCATTCACAGCTCTCAGAGCCGATGTGTGAAAAAAACAGGCAGGTGTTGTGCTGCTATTATGCTTTAAAAAAGTCTTTGACGTTGTCCTTTTCTCTTGTTCCCATGTAGACTAACCCTGGTTGAATCATGTCAGAAAGTATAATGGAAGAAATCTTCATTAAACGCTCTCAGCAGAAGAAGAAGACCTCGCCTTTGAACTACAAGGAGAGAATGTTCGTTCTGACCCAGGAAAAGATAGCGTACTACGATTTTGATCCTGACAAACGGGTGCGTTTAAGAACCACATAAAACAGAATCACGATGTTAATATTAAGATAAATTGTTGACTGTTTCCTCATCTGTTAAGCAGAAGCGAAAAGGTCTGAGAGGATCAGTCGATGTCGAGAAGATAAAGTGTGTAGAGACGGTCCAGCCTGAGCCCAACGCCCCGCAGGAGCGCATGTACGCATTCCAGGTAAGCAATTATATCAATTTATTTGTCTAAAAGAGAGGTGCTCTTCAAAAAAAAATAAAAAAACTACGTTTAAAGGTACAGAAAAATGTGCAACAATATCTTATATTCAAGATTTAAAAAGTATGTGCTTTCACTCCTACATCTAAGCTGGTGTTTACTTGAAAGAAAGAGAGAAACTGTCCTTTATCACACTATTAGTCATTGTGGTGTAATATTGTTTTAAAGCTGTCATGACAAAGGTCAAAATTATGGAGAAGCTGTTGAAATGGGAGACTAAGATGTAGTTTTCTACTCAGCAAACAAAAAAAGGGTCCAATCCTCCGACAGTTTATAATGTGAAAGTCCATAGTTAAGAAGTGAAACCATCTCTCACTCTCAAGTAAACTAGGGGCTTTCAGTGACCGTGCAGCTGTTGCCATTGCACATGAGTAAACCCACACAACAAGACAGCATGAAAAATGCATCTGTATGGCATTCACCATAAAAGAACCCCCCAGAGTATTGGTATTAAAAGATTCTGTCGGAAACTTGAGCGACAAATTTACTGAGCTAGAAACTTAAGAAGTAGAACATTTCTTGGAAAAACAGCTCATAGGTGTTTTCTTTTTTCTCTTTGACTACAGATTGTGTATGATGAGGGGCCGCTGTATGTCTTTGCAAAGAACGAGGACGTTCGGGCACAGTGGATAAAGAAGCTGAAAGAAAGTCAGTATATGCAAACAAATGTATAAATGTATCAGGTGTTTACAGTCAAATAAGGAATATGGAATATTTCGCCTTACCTTAATATCGCCCAGAAAGGCTTGGTGTCGATGCAAATATCAGTCTTAATTCAATGTAAATAGTGTATGTGGTTTTTTGTGTGTGTGTGTGTGTGTGCAAATTTTTGTGAATAGTGGTCCGCTGTAACAAGGACCTCATGCAGAAGTACCATCCTTGTTACTGGATGGATGGGGTGTGGCTGTGCTGCCATCAGGAAGTTAAACAAGCCATGGGGTGCAAGGTGCTGGACAGTAAAAACGGTGAGATTCCCTTTAGTTTTAACTCCACAACCAAACCTCCACTTATGACTTACATATATTTCATCTTAAATCATGTCATGAATAGGATTTGCATCTAAACAATCTAAACGACGGGGATCCAGGAAACCTCTTCCTCCAACGCCAACAGAGGTACTCACACAGTCCCTTAACAGACACAATACTGACTACAGACAGTCACTTTTCTCAATGATGCATAAACGTATCTAATTTGTTTCAGGAGAAACCTGGTCGGCCTTTACCTCCACAGCCTCCTGAGCCAACAGGCCCCACTGTAGGCATGACTGTCATTGCAGAGTATAATTACACACCCATGACACCCCAGGATCTGGAGCTGCGGAGGGAGGAAGAGTACACCCTCCTGGAGATGTCCGATCCCAACTGGTGGAGAGCCAGAGACAAATATGGGTGAGTTAAAAACTTTATGACATGTTACTACAAACAGCCAGCCCAAAAATTACAATTACGGCTACAGCTGGCTAGCACATCACCGAACTGGTTGCCATAGGTTACACATAATGATATGCATAGCGTCACCCCGTCCATTAACGGGATTGGCTCCTTAGGTTTGCGACGTCTCAAACCTGCCAATCTGAAAACGTGTTGTTCAGCCTGTCCTTTAAAAGCAGACAGGCCCAGCCATGGAGATGACTGCTGATGTTGTCCCTGATATGTCTTGTAGCACATGAAGAACACCACATGGAGATGTTTACAAGATTAAGCACTTGATTTTCACTGAAGGGGGTCTTTAAAAACTTATCATCATTTTCATTTGGCGTTGTTGGAGCAAGTGTATGTCATTAAGATCCTACTTGTGTTTGTAACAAGCCCAGATAAACACCGTTTTGTGTATTTGGGTATGTGCATGGGGACATGATTCAGAAATGTTTGTTTCGTTTTGTTTTGCAGAAAGGAAGGATACATACCGAGTAATTATGTTGTGGAAGCAGAAAGTGTTCTAGAAAGATTTGAGTAAGTATTTGTTCTGTTGTAGTGTCACAAATTTGGTGAAATTGTATTTTTCATTATCGCTTATAATATGCTTTTATTGTTGAAACAATAAATGCTGCAGGAAAAAAAGTCTGTTCATGTTTATTTTCACAGCTGGTATTGCAAGAATATGAACCGTAGCCAGGCAGAAAAGCTGTTGAAAACTGAGGTAAACTCAATAATTGACACGTACTGTTTTTTTTATAGAAGGAACATTTTGAAATATTTCCGCAGCTACAAATACATCAAACTTGGTCAGATTTAATAAAACTTATTTAAATGTATGTTCATGTTTTGTTTCCCAGAACAAAGATGGTGGCTTCTTGATCCGCGACTCAAGCAAGGCCGGGAAATACACTGTGTCTTTGTTCAGTAAGGGCGGAGGGTGAGTGAGCTTAGTGGTGTTTAACACCGCTTTGTGGTACACCATTTACAGTATATCCTCTATCCACTGGCTTCAGTTATGTGTGAACGTATCAAAAGAAGAACTGTTTGTAATGAAAGCGGAAACAGTGGGCCACAGAGGGAGAGAGATGTAAATTATTCATGCAAAACATGGACTAATCTGCCAGCACAACTTTTTTCATCGCAGGGCTCAGAGACTGAGCTGTATTGTGGCAACCCTGAGGAGATACTCGTGCATGTGTGATAAATGATAGCTTCGTGTGTTGATGAAAACCTGTTCAGTAAATCTATTTTAAGTTACTCTTCATGCTGTCTCCACAGGGAAACTGGTGGAAGCTGCAGACATTATAACATCTGCACCACCTCACAGGGCCAGTTTTACCTGGCAGAGAAGCACAATTTCAGCAGCATCCCAGAGCTCATCAACTACCACCAGCACAATGCAGCAGGTTAATAAAGCAGCTCCTAATGTATAGATATCTCCTAAACAATTTTGTTATTTTAATCCTTAAGTATTTTCAATACAGTAGGATTAAATTGTGATAACAGAAAAAGGAAATGACTCTATGATGTGGAGATTAAAAAAGTATTATAAGTTTGTCATTGTCTATAGATTAAAAAAGTTGTTTACAGGTTATAATGTGTTTACCTTATCTATCCACTAGGTATGGTCAGCAGGCTGAAATACATTGTATCCAACCGGGCGCGACCTCCATCAACAGCAGGACTTGGCTATTGTAAGTGGATACATGTATGACTTGAACTACAGGCCACAGAGCTTTAAAACACATGTGTACCTGGCTTTTGAATCTATTCTCATTTTAATCATAAAATCTACTGACTATCTGTGGGTACAATATATGAACCAACAATTCCCTGAATAATGGACTTAAATTGAAGCTTCATGTATCATTGACATCAGGATCATTTCTCAGTAGCGTTTTATGGCACCTCTGTGTTTTTTAAGAACAACATTTCTGTACGCTATTGGAGCTAGCAAGGAGCTAGCTTAGCTGAGCATAAAGGACTGGAAACAGGAGGAAGCAGCTAGCCTTGATCTGTCAATGGTTATAAAATACTCACACACACACACACACACACATACACACATTCACACAATATCTTGTGCTAAATCTGTACAAAGCATGTACATGTCAAAACGTCACACGGTTTAACAGGAAGTTATTTGCTGGACTATTTCCTGGCCAGCAGCAATAACCCACTAGTGTCTTGATGTCACCACAAAGTTAATAGTGGACAAAACCTCCAGTAATACTACTCTGTGTTTTGTGAAATTGACTGAATAAAATGTGTAATTTGGGACCTTTAGAGGTGCTGGTGGGAAGATTATCCTGATAAGCTGTCTACAGTTTTTATGCTACGCTAACTGGTTGCTGGCCAAAGCTAGCACAGGGACATAATATAACTTTTATCATCTTACCTAGCACTCGACAAGAAGAGCCAACATATAGAAATGACTGAATTGTCACTCCCAATAATTTTGTCCAAAAATGTATATATGATACGCTTAATTGTTGCACTTTTAACCTGCGGAGGAGTCTCTGCCTGTCACTGTAAACATGGACTCCAGTCTACAGTTCATACACTTCACTAAACTGAAACCTATACAGCAGAACAACATGTCTCATGCTCATATAACCACTTTTTGCGCCACATCTGTGCTGTCCATATGCATGGTCTCTCTCTCTCTCTCTCTTTTGAAGGGAGTACAGTTTGTTTAAATATCATAAATACTCAATTACTATCGCTGCCTTAATGTATTTGGTTCCAATGGGACATTTGAAACGAAAAACACCTCATCATCACCATCATAATTCCTTTGTAATGCAGGGAGAGTGCAGATGAAGCAGATAAATAATTCTGTCCTCTGTCAACTAAACTACTCCGAGACTACTAGAAGATATGTTGACATGAATAATCATATTTTAAATCTTGCTAGCACATTTTAAAATGAAATACAGTTAAAAAGTTGTCCCAATGAATGTTACAATGAAAACTACGCCCTTGCTGTTGTGCGCTTCAGGTGTGTGGGAGATTGACCCCCATGACCTGACCTTCATCAAGGAGCTGGGCACTGGTCAGTTTGGAGTGGTGAAGTATGGAAAGTGGCAGGGCCAGCACGACGTTGCCATCAAGATGATCAAAGAGGGCTCCATGTCTGAAGATGATTTCATAGAAGAAGCCAAAATCATGATGTAAGCAAGAGTTTTTCAGCTGCTACTCTTGCATTAACTGCAGTTTATAAGTTATTAAGGATTTGTGGCCAGGCATAAAACAGCTGCCGTGTCACACTGTATTTTCTATCACTTCTGAGAGGAAACCAACTCATAATCTTACAGTAACTTCCTTCCCCTTCTGCTCAAACCAGGAAGCTTCGCCACGAGAACTTGGTCCAGCTGTACGGCGTGTGCACCAAACAAAAACCCATTTATATAGTAACTGAGTACCTTTCCAATGGCTGCCTGCTGACATACCTCAGAGAGGGCCTGAAGCAGCACCCAACAGCCGTGCAGCTCCTGGAGATGTGTAAAGACGTCTCTGAGGGCATGGCCTATCTCGAGTCCCAGCGGTACATCCACAGAGACCTGGTGAGAGAGAACTCCTATAGCATGTGCAACTCAGCAACACATATCCCAGTATATTTATAGACAAAAACGTTTGTTAGATGAAATAGGATTAGTTATTTGAAAGTAAATCATTACACTAAAATCACAAGTGTTGTTTGGTTTTTGTCCCAAGGCTGCCAGGAACTGTTTAGTAGACAGCAATGGCACAATCAAAGTCACTGACTTTGGACTATCAAGGTAAAATTCTTCAAAATGTTATTATCAAAATATTATAGGACATATACATATACATGCGGCACATTGGTGACTAATAGTGTATGGTACGAAATCCTTTTTTTGTGTGCTTTAATTAGTAAAGGGAAGTAGCTCAGTTATGTTTAAGTACTATTCTTAGGTCCTTTTCGGTAATTTACATGAGCATTTCCTTTTAAATGCCTGTTTTTACTTTGACTTAATACATTTTAGAGGGAAAATATTACATTACAGAGTATTTCATTGAATTATAGCTCTATTTTTTTTTATCCCATTGCTCTATTTTTTAAATTGTATTTATTGTACTATTTAATTTACTGCACAGGAGAGAAGCTATACAGATTTTCATTGTACCTTGATATAGTGACAATAAAGTTAATTCTGAAGATACTGTATTTTTTTTTTAACTCCACTAGATCTATTCAACAATTATAGTTCCTACTTACTTTGTGTATTAATATTTACATGCAAAGATACCTTAATGTTGACACATTATGTTGTTCACATTTGTGTTACACATAAAAAGATGTAAAAAAATGTTCTAAGTAACTCTGACTAAATCAACTTCGGCAGTAGAAGGCTACTAACAAATGAATGAAGAAGTAATCATTGTCTACCGTAATTATGATATAACTCTCACAGTGGAAATTTTTCTTAACACGCATACACTACTTTTGATACTTTAAGTGCATTTACTTTACAACACATTTTCTATTTTAAATGCAAAACCTTTTATTTGTCGAGAGTATTTTTACATTATGGTATTTGTAGTTTTCCTTTTTACTAAAGTAATTAAATTCTTCTTCCACACTTGTCTTAGGTATGTCTTGGATGATGAGTACACAAGCTCAGCAGGATCCAAGTTTCCTGTTCGCTGGTCACCTCCTGAGGTCCTCCTATACTGCAGGTTCAGCAGCAAGTCGGACATATGGGCTTATGGTGTGTAAACACAGTGTGAAAGGACTTCAAATCATTTAAATTCACATGTGTATAAAAGCATTGTAAAAGTTTTTCACACTATGAACTATTTATTTAAATGCATAGGGGTTTTTATGTGGGAGGTGTACACTTTGGGACGCCTTCCGTATGAACGCCTTAACAACACGGAAATAGTGGATCAGGTGTCCCGAGGCCTGCGCCTCTACCGCCCCCAGCTGGCCAATGAAAAGGTCTACAGCATTATGACAAGCTGTTGGTCTGAGGTAAGTGATTTTTTTTTTTGTCTGTAATGGGTCTCAGCAGATGTCATTATCTTGTGCAGAATTATGTTATTATATGGAATCCTAATATAGAAACAAAATCTTAACACCAATGTCAGTTTCTTTTTGTTTTGTTTTTCAGAAAGCTGATGAGAGACCCACCTTTGAGGAGCTAGCACTAACTGTTCAGGATTTGCTGTACGAGCTGCAGTAGCTCTCAGATTAATCCAAAGACACAATCAGTTCAACCTGATCAGATTAAACATAGGACTAAAGAGTCACACTCAGCTCCTCTGTATGTGAATATGCATAATATGAATGTCACTTTAACTCACTGATTAGAATAGCCCTCTTATCACATTGTTTGAAGTACAGTCCAACAGACTAGCATTTAAAGTGTGTATATTATTTTTAAGGTTATTGGATTAAAATACATTGTATTTGTCATTGTTGTATTCTGTGTATTGTATTGTGTGTAATCATTGTGTAATATAGACACCTTTGCATGAAGCTTTGTGAGAATATATCCATATTGCACAAATAAAAGCCAAGTAGGCTATGTCAGGCTTTGAAGTGACTGAAACATGGTGTGAAATGAAAACGTCTGTCAATTCATCCTTTTGTTCCTACATTCTCATCAAATGTGAACTTTTTTTTACTGTATCAATACTTTACATGCATCAGTATCAGTCTTATTTGTATATGGCTGTTGTGAAATATTACGTATGTATGATGACGTATGCCGTCAGAAGAACGTGCTCTGTGATTGGTTGGTCTACTTCCTGTTTCCCGTCGTTCATACATACCATGATACATGCACGTGAAGGTCAGCAATAGTGCCATAAGAAATTGATATTTAGAAAATATTGCTCTAACGAAGCGTTTTAGCTAACAATGGAAGGCCAGGGAGCGACAGCCGACCCTCAGCTTCAGCAGTTCATCGAAATCGAGTCGCAGAAACAGAGATTTCAGCAGCTGGTGCATCAGATGACTGAGGTTTGCTGGGTAAGATCAGCTTTAAGCTAATGCTAACGTTGCAGCTCTACTATTTACGTTTGACTTACCTTTGAACTGATGATTAGTGTGTTTCTTTTTGACATAATAAAAGTTGCAGATACGTTTTTTATTTGCCGTGGTTAGATAATGATGTCCCATTACATAAATAAAGGCGAAAGTAATCCCATTTGTGACCCCCTCACTACGTATGTCCCTCCGTATGTTAGTCACATAGCGTTCCCTACGCAAACCTGAATTATATCCATTATTAAGCCGCTCGTCATCCCAAAGATCTCTACCCTCCGCCAGGTACGAGAAACTGTTGCAAACAAACGTTTACATACAAGTCCCCTTGACGCACGATTACAACTACCACGGCCTGCGCCCGTGTCAATAAATGAAGGATTTAAATGTTGGTTTTGTCCATGGATAACATTTTATCACGCTAGACTGAAAGAAGACATGTATAAGATCTGTAAGACATTTGAAGGAAGTGTCTGTTGCTGTTTAATGCGCTTAAACTCGTTTTTACGTCCCCGTTCAATTTTCTAACTGTCACGTCATGTGACGTAAGTACTGCTGAGGTCACAGCTATAGCAAGCTCGTGCGCTCTTGTAATAGAAGCAGTATTTGCTGTAATGCACTTCTCTTCCGGTCAAGACTTCCTTTTACGCGTGCTGCATTGTCTCCAGAAAAAGAGACAGTTTTTCTTGTGATTTACTTAAATTAATGGGTCTTGCCTTTGCCGAAATTTCAATGTCATGATGCAGATTAGTAAAAAGTAAAATGAAGCTTTGTCAGGTTTGTCCCCTCTCCACACGGACTGTTTTTCCTGCATACGTGATTGGTCAATATTACTCTGACGACAAGCATAGTACAAAGGGAAACCAGAACACTGCCAGCCCTAAAATCCACATCCTGCCTGCAGATTCTACATTTCTACCTAGAATCTGAAAATAGAGATGAGCTGTAATTTAAAATTCTAACGCTTCCATCAGACTAACTCTAATTGATCTGTCTCTGTCTTCAGGAGAAATGTATGGATAAACCTGGGCCAAAGCTGGACACAAGGACAGAAATGTGCTTTGTTAATTGTGTGGAGCGGTTTATTGACACCAGCCAGTTCATCCTAAACAGGCTGGAACAGACTCAGAGGGGCAGGGGCTCATTCTCTGAATCCATGTCAGACTAAATGCTGTCACTGAAAGGACTGACAAGACGCACAGCACTCGGCACCTGCTCCGTGAAGAGGCCATTAGGTCTTTATGCAGCTGACTGCATGTTGCAGAACTGTCCCTTCAACTGGAAAAGGAACATCGTTGAGTGTTGCTTTTGATACAAGTGCCTGAGATCAACACTATGTATGGAGTTATGAAGATGTGTTTATTTGTCCTCCATTTAGCAGGATATGAGTGTTGCAAAAGCTAATATTATGGGCTTCTTTTGTGCTGATTTTGTTTGTAAAACCAAGGAATTCAAGTCTGTTAAATGGTCGAACTGCGAAACTGAGCTTGAATGTGTTAAACTCCACTGTGGAAAACTAGTGGGTCAAGTGCGGGAGACTGCAGTGAGTTGGATGCATCCAGGAAATTTAGCTGGCAAGCTGTTTTTGACAGCCCAGGACTTCATTACACACTCTACCATAATTTAAGAAAGCTGAAGTGAAGTTACGGACTGTATATATGCAATAAACAGAATGCCAAATAATGCTGTCCATCTTTTGGAAAATTGAAGTCAAGTAAGTTGTAGCCATGTTTTTAATCGGCAGTATCAAACACACAAAAAGTAACAGGTAACATCAGAGATATGTTACAATTTGGCACATGTTGGGAATAAATGTATACAGGAAAAAGAACATTCTTTGGTGCTGTTTGTAAATAATACTGAGGTATTACAGAAACCCATCAGTGGAATTATTCCAACTTGTTCATCAACAACAGATGATTGAAATGCATTCAGGGCAAATAAGTTATTTTTTCCTTAACACTGGTTATAAAATCATATTTGTAGACTATACGCTAAGGTTAAAAGTGCAAACCTAATAAGGTTATTATTTCAGTAACAGAAGGCACAATGTGGTTTATGCAGGCAAGGATTCAACGTTCAATTATTGTTACTCCTTGGCTGCTGTAGAAAATGCACTCAGAAGTGTAACAGACTTTCACATTGATATAAGTTACACTTCAATGTACTTCGAGGAGTTTAAAAGTGGTTATCAAATAGACTCAACTTAATACTGATGCCTGTTTATAACCCCAGAAGTGAACCAGACCACCATCGTAATGCTCGACTATATTTTGTATGGCTGTCACTTCTGCCACCCGGTCGACATTCGACAAAGAGATTTACAGCTTGCAGATTGAATGAGCCTTTGTCTAAATTTTACCCTGCAAAGTTTAACAAAGAGCAGTACACAAGCTTAGAAGAAAGCAGAACCAGATTGGATTTATGTACCGGAGAGGATCAGCAAAGAGAAAAGATGTCCTGCTTTGTCATTAGGGGCCGTCAAAATAAACACAAAATAAAAGTTCCTCACAGTAGCTTTAAGATTAGATTTCTGTCCTCTCTTTTCAACTATGATATATAAGAAATCCAGTGTAATGAAAGAGCCAATATGTTCACTTATTCCAACTTGAAATTCAGATTTAGTAAACTAACGTCATATTGTAAAGCTGGAGTGTGCGTTAAAGCTTTAGAATTGCTATAAGTACCATTACTCAAGTATGAGCTAAATAATTGGTCTTCCTTTAAAGAGCTCTTTGGTGCGTACCCCGCCCCCCGTTTGAGCCTCCTTCTCTTGGTAGCTTTATCTCATCCTCTGCTTCGGCGTCGATGGGGAGAGCTACATAAGGCTGGTTCCCCCACGGACAGCCTTGGGGACCCTTCCTTAGGTAGAGTGGGAGGGAATCCCAGCTAAATGTGATGTCCTTGAAGGCATGGAGGAGGAAGATCCCCAAAATGATAGTGAGGAACCCGCTTATTGTTCCCACAACCCCGTCAGTGGTCATACTCAACCATTCCTTGAAGAGGATGGCTGAGCAGGCCATGACGGAGGTGGTGAAGAAGACGTAGTAGATGGGAGTGACTAAGGAGGTGTTAAAGATGTCCAGGGCTTTGTTCAGGTAACTGATTTGAACGCTGACACAGACTACCAGGCAGATGACTAAGGACCAGAACAGGGGTTCCTTCAGCACGGCTGTCCCAGCAAACAGCTCCTTAATGCCAATGCCCAGGCCCTTGACACAAGACACAGAGAGGGAGCCAATCACAGAGCAGATCAGGATGTAGACCAGCACATTCTTCTGTCCAAACCTCGGAGCCACAGCAAAGATAAGCACCAGGCTGCTTCCCACAACGCACACAGCAAACACAATGAAACCTAGTGGGAGCATTCAAGAAGGAGTTAGTACCCTGAAAGAAATCCATCCAACCCTTGTGTGGGATTCAGTTTCCGCAGCGTGGTTAATCAGATCATACTAATGAGGGGCTGGTCCTACCTGGGTCTTTGAGCTTCTCAGCCATGGCACTGAGGGACGCAACCTCCTCCTCCTGAGGGGCATGGATTACCATCACTGTGGAGCCCATGACGCACAACAGACAACCAATCTTCCCATGCACATTCAGCCTCTCGTTCAGGAAGTAAGAGGAGAGCACGGCACTGGAAGGACAAAAAAATGATGCAGAAACAGAAAGTTAGGAGAAATGTTGCTACATTATAAAAAGGATAAGTCTTGTGATTGCTTTTAGCTGCTTTTATTAAATACTGTTAAAATCCCTCAATCAGAATACTGCTAATTTAACTTTAACAGCCAAATGTTGTGAACCACTGCTCTTCGAAGCATTTACATCACTAGGAGGGTTCATGGGATAAACTACATGTTTACCACGTTCTTATTAAAGGAAAATGTCAGCCATTCCCACAATGTGACTAAGTTATGTTTTTGGATTATAGAGGTCTGCAACACAGATTCTGCTTAGCTAAACAGACAATAGTTGTTTATGTAGTGGGATGAATTAATTGCTTGTTTTAGTATTTCATATTGATTTATTGAAAGTAAAAGAAACGTAAAATATAGACTTTAAGTAGTGAGAAGGCTAGGAATATCTGTATCACATTAAGCAAATGTTGTGTTAACATGCGGCTAAATAATACAAACAAAGACAATTACCTTACAAGTACACTCAGTGCTCCAAGAGGAGTCACCAGTGTAGCAGGCGCAAATGCATATGCAGCAAAGTTAGCAGCCTCTCCAGTTCCCACTAGAATACAAACATGACCATCAGTGTGCATGAGTTCATAAGTGAAGCAGCTGGTTTAACATTGAAAAATTATTCTTTTCCAACCCACGTGTGCAAATGTACTCTTTGGAGGAATGTGTGCTTCAAAGAGAGGGTGTGGGTGCTGCAACGTCACCAGCAAAAATACCAAACCCACATTAACCTCATTTCCCCCTTGAAAAACAAAGGCCGCAATGTTTCCGGGGTATGGCTGGTGAGCAGTGTAACCAAGTGGAATAACAAACAGCTGTCAATGTCACCCATTTTGCAGAATGAGGTCTGTAAAGCATTCACTTACTTGATATTAGTCCTGCCCACCACAGCCATTCTTTAAGGTAAGCATATCCACCTTGACCTGTAAGGAACAGAAAGCAAAACAGTTACAGATGACTCACCAACAATAATTTCTCACCTAGGTTGGAGGGTCATTAGCTTCTTCACAAGAAAACACTTCTTACCACAACTTCCTGAATACAAATAAAAGTCCTGTACAGATCGATTGGCCTTCATTTAAAGTTTACACAGACCTTATGACGTTACATCTTTAGTGTATTATTCTCATATTCATATTTTCTAAAACTTCCCATCAAGACATATCTAGCTTCCCAGAGATTTCTACTATTTATCCAGTAGGCCTACCCTTAACAGAGGTTACATGTAATGTAATTAAGTATTTTACAATATAGTATTGTTCGTTACATGTTAATTAATTTTTGATTATGTCCTTCAGCAATTACTTTTTAGATAAAGTTTAGTTTCATTTTAATAGGGTATTTTTCCACAGTACCTGCTCGCATTGAGCCCTTGCTGGCCAATCGCAGCAAGCCTTTCTTCTTTAGGATGAAACTTCCACCGATAAACGCACTGGAGCTCACAGCCAGAGCGAGACCGATGTAAAAGTCTGTACGGTTCACTTCCATCTATAACAACAGGTGACACAGAATAACGTTCAAACGTATGCAACAAATAACTGAACTTCAACAGAACTTTCAGGAGGAGTCGAGCAACAGGCACCCCATGTTTAAAGTCACATGATAGACTGACTGTTTCTACCCCAACGAGGTTGAAACTAGCTTTCAAGACGGCTAGAGATAGTAAGAAAAGAAAAACTAACGACTTCTCTGACTTGTTTATGATTTAGTTAAATCTAACATACTATTAACTGCCGCTTAACGTTACAGTTTATAAAATGTTTTACCTCAGCTGTCACGTCAGCCCCATTCGTCGTCGCTGACCGAGTGCAGGAAGTGGATAAGCTGATTGGCTTGTTGTCACCCGGTACTTCCTGGTAGTGTCCAAGGAAACGGTAAGGAGGGAGGAGGCTTTCTGATAGCTGAAAGCTGATAACTTTGGTAGAACGTTACGTAAAGAGTCTTCGATATCTGATTGGTAGATTGTGTCTGTGCCATACTATGTAGCGTTTTGATTGGACGGGTAAGACCGGAAGAAGAACTAACCTTGACAAGCGAACAAAACATGCGCTGCTCGTTCACGATAAAAGCATAAAATTAACTGATTCCTTTCAGATAAATGGGAGGCATTTAGCACTATTACTTAACGACCTTCCATGTTTTTTTCTGACTGTAGTTGTGTTACTCAGCTTATTAGTTTTTGAGTGAAAACTCAGCTAGCTAAATGAATAGCTAGCACTTTAAAAATATCTACAGCACTAACAGTCGCTCGGTGGACTTCATGTGGACATCACCAGCTTTCCAATGATGAGGACCCAATGGCTGTACGTCACCAGAAGCTGTAAGGCTGTTGACAGACTCCGACAAAGCCCATTTTTCTCACCAGTTTCAGCTCTGTTGACACATCAGAGGATAACTCTGTTGAGATGTACGAGCACAAACGCCTGCAAAAAGGACAGGAGTTACTACGTAACAACTCCCATCTTTTATGTTAATGCGTCTCCTCATTTAGGACACTTGTATTCTGCTGTGATAGCTGACTGCTTACACAGGTATAAACTACTGAAGGGATTCAACTCAAAGTTTGCAACAGGTAATTCCTCTATTTAACAAAATACACATGTTTGTAACCGCTCTTGCTATTTGTTTTATGCTGTAATAAGAAAGTATAAGTGTTCTTATATATTTTAAGTCATTTTTAAGCAGATATGCTCAATACTTTTTAGTTGCAGTCTATCAAATGTTGGAATTTGAAGTTTTTTTCAGATTTAAATCAGACTTTTTGCCAGACAAAGATAAGATAATCCTTTATTGATCACCAAGGGGGAAAAGAAGCTATTTAAGATTTTTCAAGCAAATAATGATAATAATACACAATATTAACTTACATTTCAGGCACAGACGAACATGGCTTGAAAATCCAGCAAGCGGCTGAAGCTGCAGGAAAAGATCCCCTGACCTTCTGCACTGATGTGTCTTTGAGATTCAAACATCTCTTCGGCAGCTGCAACATATCGTACACAGACTACATAAGAACCACTGAGCAGAGACACCGCAAGGCAGTGGAGCATTTCTGGTCAGTGCTCTGGAACAAAGGGCTCATCTACAAGGGGAGTTATGAAGGCTGGTATTCCACCCAAGATGAAAGCTTCCTCACGCCGTTGCAGGTGGTCGATGCTTTGGACTCATCAGGGAAAGAGATCAAGGTGTCGCTGGAGAGTGGACACAAGGTAATTTGTGTGAAATTTGGATCATAGCAATGTGATTTCAGTAGAGATGATTAAGTGTAAATTTTACACATTACACATTAAGGCAAGTTGGCTCATCTTGGCTGTAATGGTACTACTCAGCCTGTGGAAACAGTTGTACATCTTCTCTCCAATCTCTTGCAGGTGGAGTGGATGAAAGAGGAGAACTACATGTTCCGTCTCTCTGCATTTCGTTCTGAGCTGCTCGACTGGCTTGAAGGAAATCCCGGGGCCGTACAGCCTGAGCGTTTCCACCAGGCTGTTCTCCACATGCTGCAGGAGGAGCTTCCCGACCTCTCTGTTTCCCGTCAGAAAAGCCGCCTTCAGTGGGGCATCCCAGTCCCTGGTGACCCTGAACAAACCATCTATGTGTGGCTTGACGCTCTGGTAAACTACCTCACAGTTGTTGGATATCCAGAAGAAAAGGATCAATGGTGGGACGTTGCCCACCACATTGTTGGGAAGGACATCTTAAAATTTCATGCCATCTACTGGCCAGCTTTTCTGCTAGGCGCTGGACTGCCGCTACCACAGACGATATATGTTCACTCTCACTGGACAGTCGGAGGGAAGAAGATGTCTAAAAGTTTGGGTAATGTGGTGGATCCTCTTGAACGCTCTCAGATGTTCACAACTGATGGTATGAGGTACTTTCTTCTGCGTCAGGGTGTCCCAGACTCAGACTGTGATTATACAGACGATAAAGTTATCAAGATGCTCAACGCAGAGCTCGCTGACACTCTGGGCGGTCTGCTTAACCGCTGCACAGCTCCGGCTCTTAACCCGGCTCAGGTCTACCCTTCTTTCTGCTCTCAGTCCTTCCCAGTTGATCAGGGAGGCAGAGCTGTGGCTGAAGACTACCACATGTTGGACGCTGTAAAAAATCTCCCTGCTGTGGTAGAGGAGCACTATGAGAGCATCAATGTATACAAAGCTCTGGAGGCCATCAGTGCCTGTGTGAGGCAGACCAATGGGTTTGTTCACCGCCACGCACCTTGGAAGCTTGATCGAAGGGACAGTAAAGACCAGCGCTGGCTAGACACCATCATCCATGTCTCCCTTGAGAGCCTGAGGATTTATGGCACGCTCCTTCAACCAGTAGTACCAGAGATTTCACATAAGCTGCTGTCTCGACTCGGCTTGAAACCAGATGAGAGGAGATGGGTGGATTTGAACTTTCTGCCAAGGTATCAAGGGATGGACTGTCCTTTTGAAGGGAGAGTGCTGGGACCTGACTCGGGAGTGCTTTTTAGTCGCTTGGAGAGACCGAATGTGGATAAACAAAAACCAAAGACAATGAAAAAGGCAGCAAAATTGAAATGAGGAAATGTTTCCTGTTTCCTGTATCCTGATTCTGTCAATAAAGGAATTAAGCTCCTCTGGTTGGTTTAACTTTATCTTCTCAACACGGAGGTGTGCCTGCATTGAAATCTTCTTCACTCCAGTTGTTTTGCTGTCAATAATCAGTACCTCAAAACGTATACCTTATACCTAGTTTTTTGACACCATCTATTAAACTTATTTAACTATTTAAGACTGTTCATGGTGGTTTATATCGGGGACTTAAAATATTGCTGTCAATATCCATTTCATTTTGTTTGAAATATCAAATTAGTATTTTTTTTAATATAAATACATGGCAGAAAGGACTGTACGTCTGCAACACATTGGATATTTTGTAGTTAAAAAAATTCTAACTCTATACTAAACCTGACGTGTATATACATGCGTCTTTACATTCACCAAAAATATAGCTCTATTTTACTTTTTCGTTGCCTTTGCTGAATAGTTGCAGATGTTATTTTCAATTTATCATTAATAGTCTAATGCAAAAAAAGATGCAACCTGACATTACTATAACCCGACTCATTAAATTTTCATGTAAAACATTTTGACACATCTCAGTGAGTGTAAAGAATAAGATTAATGATGGCCAAATACTATTTAGCTGCTTTAAATTCAGGGTGGTGTTGTGTATATTGGCTCAGTAAGACTCTTGAATGAACACAGCCATCATGAAAAAATAGGTACAATTAGTAATATCTGTGCTTTTCCTATTATTAAAAGTTACAATGTCTGCATTAAAAACGGCCACAGCTGCAGTCATTATCAATATTTCCATGATAGATTGAGACACATGCTGAAATTATAACTTGTCTAATGACAACAGTAATTAAGGCTGTGGAAAGTCTATAAAGATTGGCTATATGTCTTGAGTTACATTTTGTAATAATTTTCTTCACAGGAAATGTAAAATTTACACCAAACACAAGCATCTATCATTTAGCAAGATGACTTTGACTAAAGGCATAAAAGTACAAGGCATAAAAACTGACATGATTTTTTAATGAGAAATACACGAAACTGAAAAAATTGTACAAATTGAAATAAAATAAAAAAAATTGCATTATTCTTATAATTTCTGGTACTTTTTTACATAGACTTTACCATTATTAACCATTATCTGTTTACTTCAGAGCAGGATCCCTCATTTGATAATCCATAATTACACGACTGAAGTCAAGATATTCTCTGATCGTTGCCTCAGCGGTCGAGATGAGATCTGGTTCATCTGTGTGGTGGTCCTTTGTGCCTTAAACAGCCTACACCGGACTGGACATATCTCATCTGCAGAGCCGGAACTTTGCACATAATTAGAGCCTTTTCTCCGTACTACTATGAACAAGCACAATCAGTAATATGAGTTGGTGCCCTGTCCTGGTTGTGTATCTGAAAAGAGAGGGAAAGTTTCATTATAAACATGAAAATGTTTTTCATCAATACACAAGAAAAAGAAACACTGGAAACTGCAGTGAAAATATCTAAATACAGTTTTTGACTTACTTGAAAGTTGCTGTTGCAGCTGTCTGACCAGAGCTGCAGTCTGCTGCTGCTGTTGAGTCTGCTGCATTCCCTGTCGTGGGAACTACAAGAGAATAAAACATTGTAAGTATAACAATTTCATTACATTTTTATGCAAGCTGAAAACTGTCTTGCTTGCAATTACTTTCAGCGCTGTCATCTCTAAATCACGTGTTAATTCGGGCTATTTTATCTTGTGAAAACAAAAAGAGGCGGGCCTATTTATGAAAAACTGAAGTACGATTTTGTGTTATTTGGTCACACCTAATCTTTATGCAGAAACGTGAATTTTAGGGACAGCAAGTGTTCTGGTTTTTGTTTGTACTATGCTTGTATTCCGAGTAATATTGGCCAATCACGTATCAACAGGCTGAGGCGTATGCAGTAAAACCAGTCTGTGAGGAGAACGTAATGTGCCGTAATGACATCCCGGATCCCATCAGCAGCTATTTGATAATGATTTAGCTTCTTATTAATCTCTTTAAACAGACATCTGCATGCTAACAGCTAACAATATGTTCTAGATAAAAAATTCAACTTGAGATAAATTCCGTGACGTGGTCACAAAAGCCGTTCAGTGTTTCTTCGAATGCATCAAAAATGATCCATCCGACCTCAAACAACAAACAAACGAGCATTTTAGAAGAAGTTTTCTTCTCCTCTTGAGGACCGACCTGACAAAAATTTTTACTTTTTACAAATCTGCATCATGATGTTGAAATTTCAGCAAACCTAAGAACCGTTAATTAAAGTAAATCACAAGAAAAATGTTTTCTGTAAACAGTGCAGTACGTGGAAAAGGAAGTCCTGACTGGAAGACGGAAGGGCTACACGCCCGCCATGTTCACCGTTGTCCCCAGAGGCTATATCGTCGTCCGACTAAAGCCGATGGGATCTGAGATTGGGTCACACCTGATATCTGCCTTCAAGATCACTGTCATGACTGTTAAGCAGGTTCATAACCAAACAGTGACTTAAGTACTACTGCTTTACTGTCTGATGCATTGATCAATATTTGGTACCTGATCTAACATTTTCAGCTTAAATCAGTTGCAACAGCCATCAAGATACCATTTATGCATGCTGGCACTATTGATCTCAATAAACAGCAGTAATAAGAGGAAATGGCCTTTTGATTTCTTGTGATTAACGGGTTGATTGTCTCGTTACGTTGCAGTAACAAAGCCGTTTTCTTGAGGTAACGATATAATTAGCTCCAAGCACAGCAGTTCTCTGCCTCAGTCGATTTTAAATCCTTACTAGTCACATTCATTCTACAAAATGCATACCATATTATGTCTACTTGTTTTAGTATGCTATGAGAATAAACTTGCAGTGATTTTTTTTTTGGCATTATTCAAAAACATATAAAGATTTATTAACAAGTAAAAATCAACCAACATAACACTCCCAAAACGCAGTGAAAACTTGTCTCCAAACATTACTTATCCTATGTACAAAAGGACTACCTGGACTGGACCTACCATAGGTTGCTGGGGGGGCAGCGGCTGCATGCCCAGGCCCTGGTTCTGACCCTGGCCTGGTGGCTGCACCGCTGACACCTGCTGCTGCTGCTGCTGTTGTTGCTGCTGCTGCTGCTGTGGAACTTGCTGTTGAGGAGGAACCTGCTGGGGTTGGACCTGCTGCTGCTGCTGCTGCTGCTGCTGTTGTTGTTGTTGCTGTTGTTGTTGTTGAACTTGTTGAGCCTGCTGCTGCTGTTGTGACATCTAAGAGTTAGGAAAGCAGTGTTTAAGTCAAGCATGATCTTTAACATAAAGAGTAATCCCAATCTCATGAAGTATGCATCATATATCCGGCAATGCCCTTTATAAGATGATAGAGCACAGTTAAATTCCATCATTCTAGAGACCTACTCTGAGTGCTTGTTGTCTGAGGTACTGCTGCTGTTGCTGCTGTGCTGCTTGTTGCTGCTGCTGCTGTTGCTGCTGCTGCTGTTCTGCCAGCATTTGATTGGGCCGCATGCCTGAATGGACACCTTGGCCTCCCATGTGGTTGAGAGTGTGCATGATGGGATTCTGCTGGAGGGGCTGGTGGGAAAACCTGAGGTGTACAGGACAGGAAGAAGTATGACACAGGTAGCAGTGTAGTTTAAGTATCATGGCAGAAGGTTGACGGTATTCCCATAATAAGAAACGAACAACCTTCCTTGCAAAATAATACAAACCTTTGTGCGTTCTGCATATTGTGTGCGTAGCCCGGGGCCTGCTGGTGAACGTAACCACTGGGCCTCTGCTGCATTTGCCTAAGAGGATCCACCACAGCCGGGTTGGCTCCAGGATGGGTGCCCTGGAAGTTTTGGTTCCCATAGGAGGGAGGAACTATACCACCACCTTGGGACGGATGCGACTGCATCCCTATGTGTGAACTGTACGTGGTATAGCCCTGAGATATGTTCTGAACAGACAAAGCCAATGTAATTAGTCAAAATCAAGACAGAGGAGGACATTATATGTTTATTGGCCATGTCTGGGTCAGAATTCTTCATGTAGTAAAACCAAACAGGACCAGGTAAACTCTGAAAACTGTCAAGGTAAAGGGAATCCTGTTTTTACAACTTTGAGCATCAGTTTGTTTTAAAGGCGTCAGATGATATCTGTTCAATGCATGAAGGTGTCAGATGGATAATGCAATTCTTGACAAAACAAACAAACAAAAAGCAACACGAATAGATTTACCTGAGACGCCTGCATTGAAGTATATGGTTGGTTGGGGGTTATTTGTCTAATCTGCTGCCCAATCATGCTCTGATTCTGAAAAGAGAGACAACATGTCAGCAATCAAACAGAGAATCAAATGCTCTCATTCTGTTTAATTTCACTAACTCCTGCTGATGGTCAACTCTACTTAAAAATATGGAGTAGCTTGACCTGTCAGTGCTCACTGACTCACCAGTCTGACCTGTAGCTGCTGCCGCAGTATCTGGCCCTGTGGCATGGTAGGCTGGGGCTTATAACCCATCGGGTATTGCTTGTCCATACCAATCATGCCAGGCATGCTTCCCTGCATGCTGGGCATCATGCCTGGGTAGCTGGGCCGTGTGGGCATCATTTTATTCATTTGTTGGTTGCGGGCGGGTCTGTATGGAGGTTCTAAACCTGGACCACCTGTGAAAAGAACAACAACAAATTCAATTTGATAAAACAATGATGCTGATTTTGAAGGCATACTGGTGTGTGCATGTGCTTTGAACAGACCTGGAGGTAGAGGCTGGTTCTGTGCGTACATGCCCATGGCCTGCTGGCTGTAAAGCCTGCCATATGGGTGGCTTTGCATCAGCTCAGGTGGCATATTAGTCCCATAGGTCACACCGCCTGGTGTACGGTTCACATAGTCCTTTTGACAAAAGGGGATAAATACACTCATTTATTAAACTCTTTGTAAATACATACATGCCTATTATTCTTAAATCATACACTATAAACACAACTGACGTCTTGCTTGGTTGCCGGAGTCTTCTTCTTCTTGCTGGGTTTCTTCTTCATGTCAGAGGACACAGCGGGCGCACTCTTCTCGGGCTTCACCGGCTCTATCATCTTCTTCTCTGGTTCCTGGGAGACAGGTGTCAGCGGCTCCTCCTCTTCAGGGGGCAGCGGGAGCGGCTCCAGGTAATAGCTACGAGGTTTGGGCTTCAGGTGGGTGTGGTAGAGCAGAAAGCGCTGCTGCTCCTCAAATTTGGTAACCTTGCGGTCCACGCGCACTGTACCGAACCAGCCCCAGGAGAGGGGGGCGGAGTGTTTGAGACCCTCAAAGACATCCCAGGGAGAAATCTTCTGTTTGGTCGACACTTGAAGGCCCTGATGACGCAGAGACACAGCAGTGTTATTCATGTTAAGATCAGCATGTGCAGATGATGCTTACACTCCTGAGAGCAAAATCAAATAAAGCATGTGAACTATAATACTGCTGTTAATGAAATATTGTTGATCCAAAATGGTTGCTGTAACTTTTTCCCTCTTAATTACCTAATATTATTTGTATGCAAATTGTGGTGTGGAAATCATAAACTGTGTGACTTTGCAGGTTGATGCCAAGTTACATTAACTTGTGATTAAGCACTTACCTCCTTCTCAAATCCAGCGATCTTGTTACCCTTTGTGTCTATCAGCGAACCCTGAGGTTCGCAGGTTATGACATCACGGGTCTGCTTGGGCAGCGGCAGAAGCTGGCGAACCTTTTCCAAACTTTCTGACTGCCGATCTCCGAGCTCTTTCTGTTAACAGTGAAGTAAGTACATTGTTGTTAAGTAAGTAAGTAAAGCTTTATTTAGAGGCCTTTCTACACCAGGTTACAAAGTGCTTCACAAACACAACAATAATAAAAATAAAAAATATATTATCAACAAGGCAAAACGAAAACAAACTTAAACACAAGGCGGGGATGGAGAGCTCCAAGAAGGCTGAAGGCTGAAGAAGCAGATCTGATGGATTGGGGGAAGATGATTCCAGAGGGTCGGGGCTACAACAGCAAATGCGCGATCACCTTTTGTTTTGGTATTGGAACGTGGCTTTGATAGAAGGCTGAATTTAGATGATCGGAGTGGACGAGAAGTAGAATATGGGACGAGAAGGTCTGAAATGTAACTGGGGGCGAGGTCATGCAGTGCTTTATATATGTAATAAACAGGATCTTGGCGTTTACTCAGGGAGCCAATGGAGGGATGAAAGTCTCTCAATTCAAGGACCATGGGGGCCTTTTGTCTAATTTCTACGCGAGTAAATTTACCGAAATCTCTCTTGTTTGTAGAGTTATGAGCTCATCAAGACAGATAATGTAAAAATAAACCTTTGCTACTTTACATCTAGCCTGAAAACCTTTTGGTGACACATTACTTTGTTACCCTGCTGTTGGGGTTTGTCACATTTTTGTTTATCTGACTATTTTGGGAGGAGTGATTCTATCTTCTCTAGTTTCATTATAACTGTTTCATCTTTACTTTAAAAGACCCTTTCTGACTCCAAATAAAAGAATAATACAAATCTTATGATCCTGGACTTCAAAGTAAAAGAAAACCTTGTTAAAAGGCGAGCGTGTTGTGTGTGAGAAATATTCTTACCCTGAGCTTCTTCACCAGGTTCATGTAGGCTCTTTTATTCTCCTCCATGCTGCCCTGAGAGATACTGGACATGTCAGCAGCCAGCGTGCCGTTAATCAGCACACTCAACATGTCCAACACTGTTGTGAAGAGCTCACTGTTGGAGAGAAGAACACATAAGAGCCAGGCAGAGTTTTTGAATCGAATATAATAACTGAAGTATCTGACTAGAGGATCAATAGGGTTTCCTCTTCAGTCCACACTCACTTATTGGACTGCATGTCCACCGTGCCACTGCTGATGATGTCAAGGAGAAGCACGGCCCACTCAGTGGTCTGCTGGGTGCTGCGCTGCACGGTGTCAAACATGCCACCCACCTTGTTAGGAGAAGAAAAATACTGTTAGTCTAAGACAGTTATGAGGTTATTGTGGCTTTTGTTGCAGATAATAAATGTAATGAAATCAGGCCCATTTCTGGTCTATTAGAGCTAAAAGTTATTCTGGATGGACGTTATAAAGAAAGCTTGCAGCGGTCGAGAAGTTCTTACAAGATTGAGTCGCAGTTTCAGAGCCTCGTGCATCATTTGCTTTGCTTTGCAGTCGTCCTGGTACTGGTCTTCCCTCCAGTTGGTAACAATCTGCTGCACTTGGCTGTAGAGGGAGGTGAGGAGGCCTTCCCTCTGTTCATCCTGTCCCTTCAAGCACGTCAGCACCAAAGACAAAAACGGCTGCTGGCTCAGCAGAGACATACTGAAGAGAGGGGATAAAAAGGAATTTAATAAAGAAGAAATCAGGTGCAGATGTTAGCTTTTGTAGCTTTCATAGCCTGTGAGGGTGGCACAGAATGAAAATGCCAGTAAGTAAGACACTATTACAGATACTGGCGAAGGATTTTGTCCTTGTGGAAGATTAAATTTAATCTCTAAATTAGATTAAACAGAAGAAATATGCACATCTGCCGACCTTTTTTGTTTCTGCCTGTCCCTCTCTTTGCGTGAAGAAGAACCCAGGTGCTGTCCTTTCTCCAGCTCCTCTCCTGCTGCCTTCAGTACATGGCCCTGCACTGTTGTGGGCAGCTTGGCTATCAGCGGCGCCACCAGCCACACACCTGACCGCTCTGATGAACTGCAGCACACAGTGCAAACAAAGAGAGTTGAGTTACAACATCACAAAGGACACATAAAAAATAAACAAACAAAATAAATTAAAACAGAAAGATAGACACCTTAAAATTGGCTTCATCTTGCTGCTAGCGCTGTTGTTGTTTGAACCGGAGCCTCCTTGAGCAGCTGCTCCGTTCCCTGAGGGATTATTGGAGTTCATCTCAGCTGACTTCTGAAACACCTCTATGGTGGCCTTTGCTATGTTCTCCAAGAGCGAGTAGAGCTCCTATTGGAAAGTAAATGTGGAATATTCAGAGCAATTCATTTGAAAAAGACTTCACATTTACATGTTGTCCTTTAAATGGTTAAGACTGAACACTTACATTGTTTGTGCTCTGTTTGATCATCAGCTGCAGCTCCAGGGACGACTGTCTCATCGTCCATTGGTCCATGTTCTACGAACCAGAAAGGAGAACTGTTAGTCACATGTATTATTCCCTTTTCTGGTCAAAAGCTATTAAAAGTGTGCACAATTCAGCCAGGAGAGGGCAGCAACACCTCAGAGTATTCATGCAAGGCCGTCATCTTCTCAGGTTAAATGAAGGTTATTGTTATTTTTGAGAAACCTACCGTAGTTGGATCTACTACTTAAAAATGTATAATAAGTAGGATTTTCCTAGAAAAATAACACATAGACTTTTACAAATATAATATAATATGAATCATCACTTATGGGCCTCTATACATGTGTGTTGGTGAGTGTGTGCAGACCCTTGTGAGACCCTTCCCTCTGCATCGGTTCTGTTGTTTTGCTTTGCACAGGACGTTTTCAGGAGGGGCGCTGTTGTAGTTCCCTGAGCCAATCACAGCGTATAGGCGAGTGTGGGAGTGGTTCAGATTAGCAACTGGGCCCCATTCAGACCGGTGAACATGGCGAAAGAGCGATGCAGAGTTGGCCTTCTTTCTGTTGGACAGGTAGATGCCTCAAACCGGGTAGGACAAGCTAACCGGTGGCTAGCATGCTAACGCAAAGGTTAGTGATGCCACGAGAGGGTGAGAGTGAGCTTCTTGTGATGAAGAGCCCAGGAGGAGGGGCCCAGATTGAATGTGTTGAAAAATCCTACTTATTATACCTTTAAACTATACAACCTTTATTCACCCAAAACTATACGATTCTCTGTCACAAACAAAAGGACACAAGTGTATGTGAGATTCTGTGTATTCCTGACCTGTAGGATGCGCTTGATGCGCTGCCTCTGAGGGTTGTCACCATCATCGCTGTCCAGCTGGCGGTGTGGATAGCAAATAAGCTGCAGTAGCCGCTGGGCCTGAATGTTTACCAGCACCGGGTCCTGGAGGGCACTGCTGTCCTCGGACAGAGACTTCAGGCAGCGCTCACCGACCCATTCCTGCAAGATGACACAGAGGGAAAGAAGTGGCAGAATAAAAATGGGACAGCGTTTATCAAGCTTGACAAAAGCCAGGTGGCAGGTGATGAAAATGGGTTTTTTTTTTTTCAGGACTAGAGCTGCACATGCTCGAGCCTTGCTGGGTAGAGAATGTGTCCAAAGTAATTAGAGATGTAAGAGCATGCCTTCTGAGCTATTGCCTGCAATCTCTCTCTGGGCCTCATATCTATGCGACATGAGTGGCTCAGAAAAACAGGAGATTAAATAGTTAAAAATGAAAAGAAAGCCTGATTTCTCAACTCTACACAAAAAAAAACTGTTTATTTCAGACACATTAATCACTCCTCTCAGTACCTTCATTTTCATCTTCCCCATTTCACACCGACTTACTGAACGGTGGTCGTGGATTTCATTGCTTTTACATCATTCATCCCGTGTCATCTCATATCCTCACCTGCTGGCAGATCGTCTTCAGAACATACTTTGCATACACATCCAAGCTGGCCGTCTCTATGGAGACATTGCGCCCCTCAGATATGTCGTCGAGGCCAGCAGGGTGTGACAGTCCTGAGCCTCTTAGCTCTGCATCACCTTAAAAAAAAGGCACGGAGAGAACAGTGAGATCAATCGGTGACATCATGATGCAGTATTTTAACAGCATGTAAATCTGCATCGATCCCTTTGAGGAGGCAACTGAGGCTGAGCTGACGCAGAACAGAGTTTAGAGAAGGCAAACTGACCTAAGCTTACCCCGATAATCATCATTTCTTTAATAAATGTTTGTCAGGTTTTGGCCTTAAGCTTACAGCAAAGATTCTTACCCAGCATAAAGACAGCTTTGAGGACAGCAAACACTGCTCCAACAACAATGCTGTTCTGAGAAGCAGCAAGAAGGTGACGGTCACATGATGACCGGATACCAACAGAGGATTTATCTGCAAAAAAGGCAAAAAAGTGACCCTTTTGACAATCAGGTCTAAGAGAAAATGTTGATGGTTTAAAGGTTTCTGGTTGTTTCCACTACCTGACTTTACGCCGTCTTGGGGGACCGGGTTGCGCTGTGGCGTCTTGAAAAGGTGCAACAGAATCCTGCAGGTGAGTCTGGCTCCTGGCTCAGAGTCTTGCTCACTGCAGGCTGAAGATAAGCACGGACAAGTTAGAGTTTATTTACATCACATTTTTAAGATAAGGTACAAAATCTGAAACTTGTCCTCCATGTACCTCGAATCAAAACAGGACAAAGTGGAGTTTTCACAGACGAGGGGAGTGAGAACAAAGCATTTACCACAAACCAGAGCTGCTGTCGTTTGGCTTGTGTAGCAGCGTTATAAAATGAGCCAGACCCAAACAAACAGCATGGCTGAATGGAGCCTTGTCTCCAAGCTGAGAGGAAGAACGATTAACAGTGGGGAGAGAGAGAGAGGCACTTCTGTGGCCAGAGCACAAAGCGCACACCAAGGCTTCGTGGACGCAGATCAAACACGCCGTGTTTACTCTCCTCTCTGATAGAAGTAATGCATTAAACAGTTTGGTGTTCCTTCCTACGAGCCCGGCTACAATGTCGTGCTCAGTCATTAGTTCAAAGTCTAATGGCGGTGGTGTTTGTATACATGTAGATGCTTGAAAGGGTGGTGGTGACGTGGAGAACCCTGGCAAAGCTGAATCACAGATAGAAAAGACGAATAAGTGAACTAAGTTTAATAACGTGGTTCAGTTTAAATGATAGTTTAAAGCAGTTACTCCCCACCATGGGCTCGTGGTTCTTCCGATGCCAGGGGGGGACATGAAATAACAAAATTTGACAAAATATAAATTTGGATGTGATTAAAAATATATCCAAATAAACCCAATTCGTACATATTGAGACTGGCCACGGAAAGGAAGCAGCAGTAAACCAGTAGAGGTCTTAACAGTTAGCTAAAAGTAATTGATTAATGGTTTTAATAGATAGAATACATGGCTTACGTCCAGCTTCTGCCAGTGCAAATGTACAATTACATACCTGACCAAACTGAACTTAAAAAAATGAAGAAACTGCTCCAACAATTTCCACTTCTATGTAATAAACATAGTTTAAAACATTCAGTTTGAAATTAATTCATATTGACATAGAAACCACTCTTTTAATGGATGATGATCTGATAAACCTTTTTAATCTGATTTTGTGTCGCAGGAAGTTTGTTTACCTGCATTGAGGAGGGAAGGAATGGCCACACAGCGAACCAGGTCTTCTAGCAGCAGGCACTGTCTCGCAATGAGAATGGCTACAAATGTCGCCAGAGAGTCGTGGAAAGACAAGTCGCTGACCTGAAGGAAAGGAGCACAGAGATCAACTTTATAACACGAAATCTGTGACATGAAAAAAGCAATAATCAGAGAACTGCTAAATATTAGAACGGCCGATGCATCCAGGACTGAGCCTCTGTACATGGGACGCGAAATTTAACCGCTGAGGTAAAGTGGTGCAGTGTTTTTACACCATATTTTATGTCGGTTTTTTTATTGCACCATTATCGGAGGTTACTCGGCCAGTACTTAAAGCTACAGTAGGCAACATTATTTCATAAGCATTTTGTTAAAATAACAAGTTTGGTTCATTGCATTTCCCTTACAACATTAAATTGAAATGATTGCTGATCTGTGACTGTGAGCACCCGCCCCTATGTATTTAGGTTGAATCAAACAACCAATCAGGGTTAGCCTTCCACGCAACTTGCCAATCACAGCGACTCTGTACAAACTAGCATCATCTGGCTTCTACATGACTAGTGTCAGCGGCGCGCACGTAGAGGCTGGTCAGTCAGGAGCTATGGCAACTTAAATTTCCTGTACTTCCTTTGTCAACAATGGCACTGCTAAAGAAGCAAAAAGAAGAAAGAGCTTGGGGGAGAAAAAAGCTACAAAGAGAGCCCTAAATAAAAAGAGGGATCAGGCGAGTGGGAGTGTAAGGGACAGAAGAGCGATGCAGAGGTTGCCCTGTTCCTTCTTGACGTGTTACGGTAGCTCTTATGGTAACAGCTAACGGTAGAACTAAGCTAAACACCTAGAGGTAAAAAGGTGGTCCACACCAAGAATCATAACTATAATGATAACTTTAGTCGTATTTAAACATTTTGCCAGCTATAAAGTGTACTTTTTGGAATAAACAACATTTCTCTCTCTCTCTCTCCTTGCCTCGGTGCTTCAGAGAGACGCACCGCACAATGGCCGACACATACCAGCTGCAAAACGTGTGTGTGCGTGTTTGGTGTAGCAGAGTAATACAGACAGGCAGAAGGTTTTTTACACTTTAAGTCTAGGTATCAGAATCGGTATCTGGAAGGTCAGAGCTGGATCATGTCTACGATGAATCTTAATCTTAAAACTCTATATGTATCGCTTGCTGCAGCTCTGCATTAGTTTATTAGTCAGTTAAGAGAATGAACATTGTTAGTGTGGAAAATAAAACGCACATCATAGCCTGCTGATTTACAACACATGCAAGAAGGTTATTTTACAACCCTCCACCATAAGAACAACTTACATCGACATTACACAGCAAATCATTGAAGCCACAGTTGCCGTTGTTAGAGGAACAGCAGAGAGCCTTCAGGATGCCGAGCCACTCAGCGCTCAGGGAGCGACAGTACGCCGTCAGCTCTGCACACAGGATCCCAATATCGTTCACCCTGCGAACACAACACACGATATAAAACAAGTCCGACATATAGTGGAAAACTGCACCAGTGAGAGGAGTAAAAAGAACAGAAACAACACCTCTCAGGGTCTCTGTGATCCACACACACATCCATGAGCACGTTACAGACGAAGCTGTAGCGGTTGGCCGGGCTGTCGTTGAGGACTTTGCCCACCATAGAGTGGTTAAAGTTGTGCGCCGAGGGGTTGGCAATGGCCTCCATCATGAACACAGGATCCCAAAGCATGTTGGAGTCCGACGGGTCGATGTTGCAGTAGATGGAGTTTTTCACTTTGGAGCAGAACTCACTGAGAGAGAGCAGAAGGAGAAAGGAGAGAATGAAGAGATAAATGGGCACTGATGGCTAAAAGAATCAACTATAAGTTACAAAAAGTGAATCATGTTAAACAAAGACAGAAGATAGACTTCTATCTTTGAGGGATTAGTCAAAATAAGTCTCTAAAGCAGAGCTACGTTTTTGGAAATGTTTTCTACCTGAAGATCTCTCCAAACTTGTTCTTGAGGTGACTGCAGGACGTGTAGAGGTCATACAGGTACGCCAAAATACAGCGCTCAGCTGAGGAGCAGTCTGCCGGGTTCACACCTGATTTCACCACAATACGCAACCTGAGAACACATAGACGCACGTTATTCAGCAGACATTTTGACTAATGGTTATCCGGTAATCTTACTGACAGTTGGATGGGAAGATTGATACCACTGTCACGTCTGTAGACTCAAAGTAGTGTAGTGTGGAGCAAAATTCAGCAGCCACTAAATTAGCTTAGCATAAAGGCTGGACACAGGGTGAATGAGCCAATCTTCCTCTGTCCAGAGGTAGCATAAAATGTAGCTCAAACAATCACTACAGTTAATGAAGTTTCCATATCTGTGAACGTCTGCTTCAGGCCAACACAAGAAGCTGTTCTGCTGTTAAACACGGCGGCGTGCAGGATCCTTGCTGTTTTATTCTGGTAATTTAAGTGTTTGTTTTGGTTCGTGGAAGTGGCTACAGCGGCTCCACCCGCTACTTTGGCTTCAGTGAGAGCAGATGGAGAAGCATTGTCCATCTACATTGGTCTTTCCCTCCTTAGTGCTAAACTATGTTAGCTCCATGTTGATGGTAGCTCATGTGATTGGTATCTATTTTCCCATCTTTACAGGAAGGTTAATAAACGTATTTCCCAAAATGCTGATCCATTCCTTTCACAGTATTTTCTGTATAAGCACTACTCTTATATCTAATTAGGTTTCTTTTAATTAAAGGCTTTACATAAGCTATCTTTAAGCTATCCTTATCTTTTAACACTTAAGGCGTTTAGCAAATGCTTTAATCCAAAATGACTTTCAACCACTGCAAAAGCAGAATCAGCTGGAATTTCTAAATTAACAGCATCACAAACAACTGCTAATAGTGTTGTGGTCAGGAAGTGCCCCGTCAGCGATGCTGTGAGAAATCTCATTATAGACTGTAGAATGAGGCTCAGGGAGAGCAGAGCCATCCTTTAACCAGCTGTAACAATCTGAAACACATTTTTTACGACTGTAATTATAAGTTTAACTCATTTTTTCACCGTGCTTCATCTGCATAAACATCCCCTTATTAGGCTTTATTTTTCATGTCTGTCTCAGTACAGTAAATACACTTAGATCCAGGGTCACCAATGAAAATCAATGCTGAAATTTCAAGTAAATATGTAAGAGACATACCCATCAAAAACTTGCGCCGTCTGCTCAGGATTGAGAATGAGGCAGGAGTGGTACCTCCTCAGCACAGCTACGATACACAGACACAGGCTGGTGGTGTAGCTGCCCACCAGGCTGGACGACTTCAGCAGCAGCTCGGCTTCCACCAGACTCAACTCATTCAGAAGCTGCAAAACACACACAGCCAATGGATTTTTTACAAACAATGATGAGATTTTTCTGTCCAAGTTAATCTCCGGTGATGATGTCGGGCCGTACCTGAATAGCAAAGTCTATGAGGCCACTAATGTTGAGGGAGTACTCCATGAGGTCAAAGATGAACTGAATGTGCTGGACGAGAGGCAGGTGATAAGACATCCCTAAGGCAAAGCTGGTGATCTGTTCCAGCACGTTCCTGGACACCTGCACGCAAAACAAAAAACATCATCAACATGCAAAAAAACACACAATATCTACAGCCTTGGCTCTGACACCGAGCTGCAGCACGACTTTTCAGCAGCGCTCCAGGACAGACGTTTAAAACAAAAGAAAATGTTCAAGCAGTGCCAAAATATTCCGTCTGCAACTGGAATTCTGATGTCTGAGGGAGACAACCCTGACAACTGAAGGAGAAGAAAAATAACAAATGGGAATATAAATGATTAAAACTTTGTCTTTAATCTCACTGATCTTACTCTATAAACTAGTGGGCGGGGCCTTTATTTACTTCAGCTGCAGAGGGTATCAGGCTTTTATATGAAGCAGGCTTATGTTAGAGACAGGCCGTTATTTCTAATTCCCTCTGTACATGTGGTCATATTTTAGTATGAAGCCTCATTTTTCTATGATCTGCTCTGTTTGCGCTGTTTTTTGTACCTGATTCTTTTCAGATCGATGTTAAAGCCCTGAGCAAGATGAAAAATTCAACTTGAGATAAATTCCCTGACGCTGTGTCACGAAAGCCGTTCAGCATTCAGATTTCTCGACTTTGATCAATCCAACCTCAGTTCAACAAACGAGCATTTTAAAAGTAGTTTTCTTCTCCTCTCGAGGACAGACCTGACAAAGCTTGAATTTTTACTTTTTACTAATCTGTATCATGATGTTGAAATTTCGGCAAAGGCAAGACCTATTAATTAAAGTAAATCACAAGAAAAACGGGTTCATTTTCTGTAAACAATGCAGCACACAGAAAATAAAGTCATTCATTACTGCTCCAGTTTGATTGCACCCGCAGTGACTAAAACAGGACACCAACACTTGAGATGAGTAATCCACAACAACAAAGTGTTGAATTGTTAAAAGTAACATGATTGTATGATTATTGGCTCGTATTTGTAAATAAAAAGAATGATACAATTCATTCCTTCCTTTGTTCGTGTCGACCACGCCCCCGACTATTTATAGAGAGCCGGCTTTTATTTGACTACCGGCTGTTATTTGAGAATTTACGGTAAATGAAAAATATATCACAGATTTACTCCTCTTCATGGGCTTTGTTGCAGATAAATGGTTAAATTAATAAATCTTTCAAGATGTATGTTTTTAGAGTAATGTTAATAGAATGGTTCTACACAATATATGGAGATACACAATATAGCTTTCTTGCAATTAGCTTTGCAAAAAGAAACCTCACAGTGACAGGGCAAAGAGCCCCAATAGAACGTCTTTTCTCAGTGTTACACTTCTGTTCTTTTCTTATAGTGTCTCTGCGTGGTTGTATTAACCTTTGGAAATACAGTAAACAGCTAGCCTTAATCTGCCCAGTCTTAACACTGCGCTGGACGTAGCTTCATATTAAAGACACGTCATATTACATCGCCAGGTCAAGGCGGGACTGTTCCACCTCATCTCTAATGTAGAACGCACAAAGGCGGTATAGGGGAGCGAGGTCGATCCACCTCTGAGCCGACTTTAGAGGTAGTAACAGAGGTGAAATGATGCCTGTGCAAACAGTGGTGCCGGCAGAAAGAACAGCACCGTGTGCTTGCACTGTTTGTTTACACGTCACCACCATTTGCTTCCACAACACCAGGATGCTTTTTAAAAACACACACTGGGGCGGCTTTACGCCAGCCTTGCTTGGTTTAATGCAAATTGGCAAAAGCGGCTTAATGGTGGAGCTTTGTTACGGCGCTGTGGCGCAATCGCAATGTAAGGCAATTATACTTAATTCTGGCATGTATGTTAAAATCACCATCGTCTTTATTTCTTATTTTATTGTATATTAATGCACATACTTTAAGTATTCTTACTTGTATTTATATTTGCTATATTACTTTATTCCCTATATTTTCATGCTTCTCTCTGTGTCAGAGCAACTGTAACGCCCACATTTTCCACGAGGATAAATAAAGTATTTCTGATTCTGAAAAAGATCTATGGATATTCTTTACTTTTATTCATTTCCCAACAACAGGAATGAGCCAATTCCCAAAGTAATAAACTAATGCTTTCATACTTATATGGGTGCCAACAAAGGTGGCAGAGCAGGACAGATCTTTTAAGAAGCTCAGATGAAGGCAAACAGTCTAAAAAGGAAAGCGACCGTCAGCGAGGAAAATCAAGAGTTACAGCCGGAGCCAACCGTGGACGTCACACATGCGACACTGTCTGGATATCTGGGAAGTGTGCTCCCGCAATTACTGTTTACCACTAAAGAGAACGAAACTGAGATCTTCAAGATTACCACTTTAATTTTAACATATAAAGTGTTTAAGAACTTATAATATTGCATCATTAACAGTATCGCGTTCAACTAAATTCTCTTTAAACCCTCAGAGAAATCTAAATACATTATGCTCTGCTTTGTTTTTAAGTGAAAGTCACCTGACTGCATTATCTATTCAAATTGTATTCACCCATCCCTCAAGAGGAATCAAAATACATTCAAATTACATTTAAATTCAAATGAGCCACCTTCAGAGGGGAGGGGGGTCTTTTGTTTTGGGCTGCTGAGGTATTTGCATTTAGAAACCCTGCGGCTACCTCAAATAATTAAGTGATCCAACATGCACTGGGACACACAAGGACACAAAAGAACGAGGCTTCCTGGTCTGACCTGGGAGGTGACTTGGTGCTGGTCAAAGTGGGAGAGGTGCTGGAACTTGGAGAAAATGTCTTCTGCGGTGGGAAAGGCCTCCGGCTTACTCCTCTTCCGCTTTTGTCCCTCCTCTCCCCCTGCGTACGTGGGAAAGAGAGACGAATGATAAATAAGAGAGGGAGCAGCGACTCATAACTGGTCAGCAGTATTCTTTCCAGTCTGCTGAGCGGACCGGCCGTGAAATCAAGTTAAGCTGACGGTCCGTTATCTCACCCAGCCTCCCTCGATCTGGAGCTTCAGTGCAAAAGACACTCAAAGGGAAAGAAAATTGGTACTTTTCATTTAAAATAAACCCAATTTTGAGCTGAAGGTCACCATCAGCTCATAGTGATGTGATAAGGTGACACTAAATCATTCTAATCTACACCATTATAACTCTGAAAACCTTAAATCACCTTAATAAGGTCACATGTATCCAAGATAAAGTGGCTGTGAACAGATGAGACTTATTAGCATACAAATTGGGTGAAAAGAAAATTGAGCAATGCAACACCCTCAGGGTCGATAAAGAAAGAAAATAGGCTTGTTCTCTTAAGGGCAGGAGAAAGGGAATACAAATGAAATGTATTTAACAAGCACGAGTTATTAGGAGGATAAGAGATGGAATGGCGACAGTGGGGAAAGCGAACAATCGGGCTGCATGTGAATGATTTTTTACAAACATCCAAGCATGATGAAGCTCCTGCGTTTCAAACTGCTGTCTGGAAAAATATTATTTATTTTCATATGAAAGGCGAAGAAATGCAGGAAAACATCCAGCTGGCAAATTGAGGAACACATATCCAAACTTTAAAACGATTTTACTGGCTTCCAGATTTGCTTTGCCTTCCAGGAAATGTAAGACATAAATAAATGTGAGACACAGGACAGCTTTAAGTCACAGGCTGGTGAAAGAGAGGAACACAGTTACCTGTTTCTGCTGTGCTTTTGCGGTTGAGCACCTTCAAGATGTCTTTGGTAATTTTCTTGATGGTGTGTCGCGCCTCATCCCTCAGTTTGCCCACACCGTACAGGACAACTAATCTCTGGTTGCACTCGTGGCTGGCATTCTCCTCCTAACAGAGACGGCAAGGGCACAAAAAACATCCTCAGAAACTGCATGAACCCGACAGCCCGAGTGGCATGGGGAACAATTTCGGGACGACAGATGTGACAAGGTTTGAGGAATAAATGTAACAAAGTTTTGCAACATCAGTAAGTGAGATTTTCTGAATAAAACAAAAATCAAGGGTCATTTTGAAAATCATACAAAAAAATGGAGATATTCAACATAGGCATGTTTTGGTTTAGTGGGATTTCTTTGATAATGGCTAAATTGGGTGGGACAAAATACGATGTATTGTGTCCTGACAATCATCAATAGGCTGGCGCCAATATTTTGATTTACAAATATATATATATATAATATAAATATGGCGCACAGATTTACCTGTGATTTTGACTCACAGTGTCACTACTTCATAACTCCTTGCAATGACATGACATGAATGACGGAAAACGAGAACAGAAATTAATTGGCCAAATAAGTTAATCAGATATTGTGATGTACTAATATAGGACTGTCCTGCAATATATAAATTATCGCAGAATGGCTGTATCAGTAGCTCAGTCTGTAGGGACTCGGCTTGGGACCTGGAGTTGGGCCCGTTCAAGTTCTGGTACGGACCATGCATGGAAATTGGGGCTGGTAGCTGGAGAGGTGCTGCGTCATTTCCCAGGCACTGTCAAGGTACCTTTGAGCAAAGCACTGAATCCCCCACTGCTCGGGGCGCATGTCCATGTGCAGCCCCCTCATTCTGACATCTCTCCATTAATGCATCCATAGGGTCCTGTTTGTGCGTGTGTATTTCGTGCCTTTGTGTATGCGGCATGCAGAGTGTAAACATTAAATTTCCCCTCTGGGATTAATACGGTATATATTCATTATCTTTTTTATTCATTATTATCGTTATCATTGGCCACGTATTGTGATTCCCACCCCTGATCTACACAATGTTTCCATAAGTCTGTGGTGGTGTCTTTAAGATAAGATAAGCTTTATTGAGCCCCCAAAGGGGAAATTAACTTGTTGTTGTAGCATCTAACAAAACAGGCAAATTAAATAAAGCACTGAAGTAATAAAGAAAACAAGTGAATTTATTTATCCCAGATCACAGCCCAAAACCTATCAATATTAAGTTTATTATCATTATTGAGAGGCTGAAAATAGGTTATTTTTGTGTGTGTTTTTGATTGACTTAAATTATAAATCGCTTCATGAAACAGTTAATTATTTTTTGTTGATGAACTGATCCAAGCTGCATCTGTATTATTTAGTTTGCATTGTAACTCTGGCAAAGCTAATTTTAGTGAAAATTAAATGGTCCCATAGCAGAGCAGCGGAAGCAGCTTAATCATCAATATTTGTTTATAAAGGATGCATTCAGGCGCAGTATTGAGTGTAGGTCACCTGGGTTTGGCAGCACTCAGAATCACTGCATTAACATGAGTTAAATGGAAGAAAATAGACTAGAAGCGCAAAAATATGGGTCGCTGTTACACACATACACTGTAGGAAGTGTGAGATGTACTGTATGTGTTCTAATAGAGGTTCATCTGTTTTTTCAGAAGATTCAGAGAATGACGACTGGAAAACATGGCCCAAATGAGTCATGTGTAGACAGCTAATAACTGTAATTTCTGTTTAACGCTCCGAGCTGTGGGTTGTCTCACCTGAGGAATAGGGAAGTGAGTGGCATATTGAATGTGGCGAGGTTGCTCATACAGCTGAGGGAAGGCGGGGTCCATGCCCTTGTCCTTACAGCCGGCCTTGCCGTCCTGCTCTGGGGCAGACTTCTCAGGAGAGGGGCTCCCCTTGGACTCGCAGTGCATCGGAGGAGAGAATATCTGTAAGGCAAAGGGGGACTGAAATCACTCCCGAAAGGACGCATGAGGAATTCCCAATTTAGTGTGGCAGCAGTACAGAATTTTTTAAAAAGGTCACTATATTGCAAACAATACTAAACATGTTATAGAGGGGATTACAAAATGTGTGTACCTCATCAAAATTAGCACTGGAGTTGTGATCGATTTCCATGGACTCCGACAGGCCGGTATCCTGTTGAACAAACAATAACCTCAGGTTACCCTTTCACACCACGCTGATGTACAAATGACTCATCACACTCCACAACAGATGCCTCCAACATGCCTCCATCTTGCCACTGCCGCCTGCCTCTTGCTCCTTGCGCTCTGACTCATCGGAGGGCTCGTCGCTGGGGGAGCGCGGGCGCGGCAGGTGGGAGTCAGAAGCCAGGTCACCGCGGGAGATGAGTGTGCACATGTAGATGTTGTGGGAAAAGACGTCGTGACGGATGAGCTCGCAGAACAGCAGGACCAGGTTGGAAAACTCCACACGTTCACTTTCGTTCCCAGGCTCAGCTGCAGAGGGGGAAAAGAGGTTTTGAATTATTAAATACCAAGTTTCTGTTGCCAAATCATTCATAATAAATATGCACTGGGTGATGAAATAAGAAGCAAAGTCAAAAGGATATAAAGTTCCCTCAATATCAAATCAAGATTGAAAGCTTTGAAAATCTCAGCCGCAGGAAATGTTGAATAAAAAAAACAGGAGACAAAGAGACTCACTCAGTGTGGGGGCCTGAGTGTCGAGGAACTGCAGCAGCACATCCTGAAAGACTGGTAGTGTGGCGGCGGAGAGGGAGCCGGATGACACAGAGCCCTTCTCATCCACCACCTCCGACTCACCACACCTCTGCAAACACACACACACAGCGGACAGACAACACACAGTCAGTGTGTTTACATGCTTTCCTTATTCAAAGCATTATTGGGTTTAAGACTTTGTCAAAAAAGGGAACATAATATGAAGTAAGCCATCATGATATTTTAAATTCGACAGGGGACATGATGGGTTTGCAGGGCAATCCTAGCAGTAATTCATATTTGAATAAATGCAAGATAATATGTGCTGAAGCCTTTTCATTATAGGATAACAGAACGAGCAAGGGGTCTGTTTTCAAGGTCACAAACCCCCTTGAGAACAGCAAGGCCAAGGCCATTTTTTAAACACATTCCCTTTGACATAAAATAAATCAAATAATTTATGTGGATACTGGATATAGTTTGTCTTGACCAGTATCTTGCTTAATTCACTAAAAAAGTACTGTAAAATTCGGTCTATGAGCACTTTTAACACATATTTTTTCATCTAAAAAATGGGCTGCGTCCTAGATACCGGTGCGACCAATATACCAGTATAAAATGCAGGGAGGTATTTTATTTTGTTACAATATTTTACCCAGACGATGGAGCTATAATCTAGCTAAACCTTACTCATGGACAGGTGGCGTCATGATCGCAGGTGCAGCCGCCATCCTCACAACAATCAATGTTACCATAGGTTGAGCTAAACTACCGCACTGGGAGCTAGCAGGACTGCAAACATGACATGGCGAAAACAGATGGTAGGCGTTGAAATAACTTGTATAAACGCTTTTATTAATAAATAGCTGTAGAAAACGTTTTTCCCTCTGGTATAAGCTCAAAACCAGACTGCGTCTTATATTTTGGTTGGTTGGAGTTTTTTTTCTTTTCTCGTTACAAAAAAAGAGTTGTGGATCAAAAAAGTACATCTTTCTATCTCTCTAAATTGCTTTAGGAGGCTTGATAGATTAAGACATTAGCGCATATAAAATCCTGGCTATGGCCATGTGTGTTTATCTTACATAACTCCATACATACTGTATATAGACATACAGTAATGACAGATACATGGTCCATAACCAAAGGCAAAAAAACTAGTTAAGCTTGTTCTGTACTTTCAAAAAGGAAATCAGTATTTTGTTTCAGTATGCTTCATGTGGTGCAGCAGCTGCTCGAGCTGATACTGTTGCACATTTTAAAGAAGAAGTTGTACATGGTAGAATTTGACACTTCTTACCGAGGGGAACAGAGCAAGAACACCAAGACAAGAACATGGTAAAAATACGAAATATCTGTACTATTAGCCCTGAGGAAGTTGTAAGACACGACAGCACAGTTATCCACTTAGCCAAGTGAACAGCAGAAGAGGTGTAATTAAGCTGAACACCATAAAAACAGCTCGTTTGGACCTGTGACAGAGACAAGAACATGTAGTTACTCACAGACTGTGCTGCGTGTCTCTTACCTCTGCTTCTATTTCAGCCTGTCTCTTCTCCAGCAGCTTGGCCACCACCATGGCCCTGTGCCTGCCAGAGCGCTTACAGCACACTGCCCATTCACAAAGCAAGGTCACCACCGCATCATCGTCCGGTGACATCTGCACAGAAACACGCCAAATGAGACAATACGGCTGAAAATAGAAGTCCTTGTCGCATTTTATAATGTGGTAATCACATGGTGAGGATTGTTGCGTGGAATTAGCCTCACATTTTGTTTCATGCTTCATGCAGGATAAAAATAAAGAGATGAGGGGGATCTTACCTCATGGCCGTCTTTACTCTGTCCTGACCCAAATATTCGGTTGTACAGTGAGTCCAGTGAGTTGTTAAAGTCAGACTTCTCAAAGCTGTGGTTGTCTAACACCTCCAGGGTGTGGAGAACCCTCCCGATGGTGAACCCTGGCAACAGATTACAGAAATCATCACAACACCGGCCTATGCAAAAAACCTGTTTAGATAAGGTGTAAACATTTGTCTGCAGAGAGAATAAAGGAACAGTTCTCTAACCTGCTGTGGTCTCCTGACACTTGTCGAACGACCACCTGAACTCCACCGCCTGGCCTCGCTCCTTAACCTGCTCCTCGATCTCTCTCAACTTTGTACGGACCTGTGGTACAGAAAAGAGTGAGGAAATGTTATCTTCAAAGAACAAAGAAGAAAAAGAAAATGGCGGTCAATCAAAAGTCTGAAAAAATCTATTGCCGGAAGACTACCTGGCGGGCTGCAATGGCGCATCGAGGAAGGGGGGCGATATATCAATGTAGTGGACGAGGAACTGTACATATGTGTTTACATGTAAAAAGTCCTTTTAAGGTTAGAGGCAACACTGTTTTTGTCACGTCCGTCATTTTGCAAGGAATGTCGCCTCATTTGTGACGCCTCACAAAAGGAGGTAGCGGTGCACAGCCTGGCGTCACGAGCCAAGAACGCAGTCTACCCCCGTCTCCGTGGAAACTGAGTTTCTAAATGTCTTCACCCCGGCTGGAGTTTTATAAAACATCCGTTTTCAGTGACCTAAAACGGCATTAGTGTGTGGACGAAAGGCCAAAACGCAGAGAAAAAAGTATACGTTTTGAAATACCCGTGTACGTGTGGACATGGCCTTACCGTCCATTAAGGGTGAGTGTGTGTGTGTGTTTTTTCTTGTCATTCTTCGGCTCAAAAGTGGAAAAAAATGGGAATGTACAACTGAAGTGCTTTTCCAAAAACCTGCAGTTTGCAAGGATTAAATTAACATTCATTTCAACACTGAGGAGTTACCTGCTGTGTGAAGGCAGTGTTTCCCCCGGGCATTGGTAAACTGGACGGGGCGATGGGCAGGAGGTCCAGAGGAGAACCAGTTTTGTTTCTGCTGTCTGTCAGAGAGTAATGCCACACCAGAGCGCTGGGGCAGCACAACACGATGCTCTGATGGGACAATAACAACGGAAAAGACAAACACAAATATAGGTAAGAGACAGTTTTTAAGTGTCTTGACATTTACGCAGCTGATAATGTATAAAAGTAAAAAACGTGGACACAGTACCTGTAGCATGCAGCTGAGGCCGAATACCAGAGGCCGGTGCTGAGGGCAGATGTAGAAGTCTGTGAAAGGTGTCTGGGGCTGGTTCCCACCTGCCGGCTGTGAGGTGGGGGTAGGGGGCAGGGCGTTACCTTGCTGCGCTAAGATGCCGTGGGCCGGATGCCCTCCTGTGCCGGGGCCCAGGCTCCCGTCGCTTAGCAACAGGTTGAGGCGGCGTGTGCAGAAGTAAGCCAGTCTCCGTGACAAGTAAGCCGACTGTACAAATTCCCCTGAGTACTGAAGGGCGGAGGAGAGATTCACAGCATTAGCCACAGCACTCAGCTTCCATTAATATCAGTCAGCTTTGGAAATATAACACAAAAAGGGAGGCTGCACCCCCCGGTGAGCATCCGTCAGCAAAGGTCAACAGCAGCAAAGTGCTGCGGACGACAACACGCAATCTGTCAAGGAAAAACTGTCGACAGCTGTAGAAGCCAAGCAGCTAGAGAGTCACAGTGTTTACAGATACATGTGAAGCAGGACTGCATGTTTCCTAAAGCCAACCATCAGTGCATGAGTGATGATGAGGAAGAGGTGATATTAAAAGGATAGACAGACATACCTGCAGTAAAAGGGGCAGGAGAAGTCTGAGAAGCTCATCTTCACCGGGTCGGACCTTTTCAAAATACTCCAGCACCCACGTCAGGAACTCGTGTCTGTCTAACATGCCGTCCTGAACACAGACATCGACACAAGGGCATCTTAATATGAAGTACATAAACATCACAAATACAGTGTTAAACGTGGGGAGGTAGACTTCCTTAATGTTTGGAATAAAGATAAGAAATATACAATGATTTTCATCTATAAATCAACTTTTTACAGTCGTGTCACAAGTATCAATCTTCCCAATCGAACTTCCTGTAAATCTGGTTAACACAGGTCATATGAGAGGGTTATGATCACACTGTTTACTCGAGCTCAAAGCCTCTTCAGCTGTTTGTTCTTGTTTTGCATTATCCCAGTGAAAAGCTGAATTACTGTACTGTAATATGTGTAAAAATGTGTGCGACTACAGTACAGTTTTACACTGTTAAAATGTTAAACCCAACACTGTTTGGCAGCAAACTATGTTATTGAGTGAACCGACCTGAAACATGAACATGGCGAGCTTCTCGTTATACTCCCACTGCTTCATGGCCGTCTCCACATCAGCAGGAGTGGCAGGCAGGGGCGAGCTGCAGCCTTGACTGGGAAACTGTCTGTAAAACTCGGCCACCTTCTGAAGCTGCTCCCACAGGTACTTAGTAATAATCTGAGTCCATTCTACAAACACATAAACACAAATTCTTGTTAAAGCAACAGAAAGTATATCTTTTTTTAATCTCCTTTTACAAAAAAGCTCATGAAATATGAGCCAAACAAGTAAGACTCAAAGAAACACAAACTGCTTTACTAAGATTACAAACGTCACTTGCTTACCTATACAAGGATCAATCACATGCCTCTTCTTCACTTTAGTTTCTGTGATGGCTGCGTGATACGCACACGTCATCTTAATCATCCATGCTGAACGCATAACAGGGACTGAGTACTTGGCCAAGTATCCAAAAACCTCCTCCTTCTTGCTGAAGATGGGAACCTGTGACGAAACGACATTCCAGTATGCGTCAGACATGTTGAGTTAAGACAAGTTCAACAAGGAAGACGCTGATTAAAAGACTAAAATGCTACATTAGAAACACGGGAAACAGGATGTGAATTGGGTGTACGTTACATCCTTGTAAAATAAGCATCAAGCTACATGCATTTCCTTTTCCTAATGTTTTCCTGATTTCTTCTTTTATGGTCTGAATGATCAGCTAAGGTGGAAGCTGAAGATAATGTGCACCTGGAGAGATGATCTGCCAATGTCATTAAAGTCGAGCTGAAGCGGCACTTCAAGAGTATCTAGCTTCCGTATCGTGACGTATTTCCGAGTGAAACAGGACGTGCAGGCGGGACATATCATTGGAGGGATTTGATTTGATCGTTGAGAAGTGGGCGTAGACAAACGTTCTCCACAGCGCAGTAGCTAGCTAACTGACCGAGCGTTCTTGGTGCTCTGCGGCTAAATGTTGCAGATTGATTGGTTGAAATTGTTTGGTGCTAACTTACGTAGGCACGCGTGAAACTTAATTTTACCGGAAGAAAAAATGATAAGATTTTGATATAAGAATACGAAGAAATGGATTTTCTGTATTTTTTTGGCCTATATTGTCAAATAGATGCACAATATTACCGGGGATGTGATCTGAAAGGATTAGATTACATTTTTCATTTCACCTCGACTTTAATAAACACATTGTTCATTATAGGGGAAATACAATGAAATGTGGACCAATGCAAGCAGGAATAAAAGAAAGCACATAAACTAGAAAGTAACAGTTTTGGGCTTTTACACACTAATAGAAAACCACATGTGAGAGCTGCTGCACAGACAATAATTTGTTGTGAAAGAACAAAAACATCTAACCAGAATATCTATGAATAATAGATTTACAAGTTCAAAAACCAACCAAACAGCAATAAAACTTGTTTCCACCAACAAACCGTGACATTTGCTGTGTTTGGGGTCAATAAACGCAAACAAGACGAACAATAGGCTTTATTTACACAGAGGCATTGGGTCTGTTTGACAAGGAAATGAAACACAATGCATTATTTATCTGTTGTGAATTGTTCTTGTTTTGGGATGTTGAATTAAATCATCCAGGAAAGATCTGCACCGTTCAGGGACTTTTTATCACTGTGGCTAATTTACCGACTGGCATCTTCTTGGCTTTCACAAGCGCTGATATAAAGGTACACATCAGGGTCCTTCACACCTAATGTGTTAGTTTCTTCTTATGAGGCAGCAAAATTAATCTAGCTGCAGTTCCTCGAATGGCCACTTGAGGTTGGGCCCAAAAGCGAGTAAATCTCTAAGACCCTCATGTTAAAATGCCTGACTTTAGAGCAGAAATAAAACTTCTTATATCCTGATACGAAAAACAGGCATACACTTCATAACTGTAAAACTTGGACCACTTCGCATTTGCTAACAATTTGCTCCTTCTGCTCCACCCCTTATCCAAATAGGATCTCTTTAGGCTCCAAAAAACCAAGATAGCAAAGGCCCAATTTGTTGAAACAGTTTGGTTATCATTATTACCAAATGGGATACACAGATAAACATCTAATTATTACAAGCAACTATGGTAGGAAATCTTAAACTAGCTCGTCGTGTTCGTAGCATATTAGCATTTTGGTAGGAAGGGTAGCATGCTTAATCTTAGCTGTGAATATAACATGCCAACGGTCCATCTCAGAACCCATTGGCTATCGCCTGCTGACGATATAGCCTTTGGGAGCAGCGGCCAACTTTTGGGGCATCCAATGTAGCTAGCGGTTAACGATAAAGGACTTCCAGCCAAGAGTTCCTTTTCGATGTGCTGCATTGTTTGCAGATGTCTGTCTATAGAGATTAATAAAAAGATACATCGTCCTCAAACAACCCTCGATGGGAGCCGGGATGGTATTACACCGGATTGCCGTTAGCCCCGATTGCTCTCCACACGGACTTTTTTTTCCTGCATGCAACCAAAGCCTGCTAATACGTGACTGGTCAATACTACCAGGACTAGAAACATACTACAAACAGAAACCAGAACACTTCCAATACCAGAATCCTGAGCCTTCAGATTATACACAGACAGAGATTAGCTAGCATTAAACATGCTAATGCTATTATGGAAATTATCTGGCTTTGACTACAACTTAAATACCTCATGACACAAAAACAAAAAGCCTATTGTCTTTAGTATTTGTTAAACAAGATGACAGGAAAACAGTATCTTATCAGTATTGATAAATATGGACAGGAAAATGGTTGAGCCGGACAGAAGGCATTTGCAACCAAAACATAGTGCATGTGGAAAAAACAAACAATATGCTAATGTTTTTCAAACAAGCGAAATGTTTTTAATCTATTATGGTAATAAATATCTTTCATGTGGAATGTGGTGAAAAACATTGGGATTTGATGACAGACGAATAAATCCACACCAATCCTTTCCACATGCAAATTGCAGTGAACAGCCAAACAAAACACTAAAGCATTTAAACAAACTGATTAAACAGCCAAACCCAGCCTTTGACTTTTATACTGCATGTACAAAATTCCTTTGTTCTAAGTTAAACCAACATGCAGGAAACAACATTTAGTTAAGAAGGCTTTCAGAAACTCACAACAGGGTCTTACCTTTTTAGCTAGCTGTGTTAGAGGTTTAGTCCCGGCTAAATCCGTGAACCAATTATTGATGGAGCTCTGTGACCTCGCTGTGACGAGCGAGAAATTATCCTTCTGGTTGACCTGTGGCTTACGTTTCCCTGTGTCTTGAAACGTGTTGTATCGCAGCTTCTCTGCAATGATGCTGCTGAAGTTTGAGCTGATCTGGAGAGAAATGAGGGAAACGTGTGATGGCCGACTGCATTTCAAACCTCTTTCCTAGAGATACAACAAAGAAGCATGCAGGGGAGAATCGATATTTCTTACCTTTGAAGGATTGAAGTTGACATTTTTAGCACTGCCATGTTCATCTCCAGATACAGCTGGTTGGTTATTGAATCCTTGCTTCACATTCAGGGCAGTCAACTCATCCTGAAATAAACACAATTTACAATGCATACTGATGGTAGGGCTGGGCAATAAGACATTATCATTAAAACTATATGAAAATGTCTATCGTATGTGTTTTTCTATATTGTCTCTATTGTGATGTCACAAAACCAGTGGCTGAACTACTTTACAGCTATTTTAACGTCATTTTGACAGTGCTTTAAATTCTAATCCTTGCACATGGGAGTGAACCTGGAGCGAACCACAGAGGGAGGTGCTGTTTATGTACATGGACATTAATGTGTAGAAAAGGACTCAGGCACAGCCCGAGTGAAAATGGAAACTCAGTACTTTTTATTTGTCAAGTATTTTATTCACACAGGATTATCCAAAAATAGGCTTTACTATGTGGTTATTTCATTTAGACTAATTAGTTGTTATTTGTTAGACCAGAAAACATGCTATATCGTGATATCTAGGGATGCATGATGTCATGGGCACGTTATCGTTATCTGCCGATTATGGCTTGAAAATTAGCAGATATGTCATTTTTCTGCCGATATTTTCCGCCAATATAACAACACTTTAATTATGCCTAAATGCTCGATGATTCCCTAAAACAGCTTGATGAATATTACCGCTTTATTTAAAAGAAAATGTTACACACAAATAAATATGGCATTTTGTACATAACCTAAATTTAAGTAGTTTATTGCCCAGTGAATGTAGACATCTGAAAAAGCACTGTATTGTCTTTTCTGCATCTGCCAGTGGTCCACTACAATAAGAGAAAGCATGATACAGGGGAGACTTGATGTTCTCTCCAATGAGGTGGAAAAAAACACGTGCCTAATATATCGGTATCAAAATTGGCAAGAAGGGTTGGAAAATATCAGCATATCAGATATCGGCAAAAAATCCAATATCGTGTATCCCTATATATCGTTATCGAAATATGAAAAATCCTATATTGTGGTATAGGGCTTTGGCCATATCGCCAAGCCCTACTTCATACCAAATCAAAAACATGAATGCAGAGTTACTGATCCAAGACCAGCTTTAACTAGCTAGGAATAGTGATTATTTGGGTGTTGTGCGCACGGGAAAAAAGTCTAATTTAGTGACACGTTATTAGGTAAGTATTTGAGTAATTTGGAGCAGCCTTGACAGAATCCCCCACAGGTACAGCTTTACAAATCCACATCAACAGATTATCTTGGGTTAATAATAGATCAGTATCCAATTGCACTACACTACTACTGCCAGGCCAAACATCTTCTTTAAAACTGCTAATTTAAGTTATATTTCAGCTGTGAGGTCATGTAGGTTAGCTCTGCAGGTTTAGCTAACGTTGAACCAAAACATCAAGCCAACAAACAATTTCCAATCACGCACAGCCTCAGAAACCAGCGGATATTGTTTCCATCACAAGGCTAAATGCTGGTTGTAGAATAACATGTTGGATAGCATCCGCCAGCCGATTAGCTAGCTTGGCTTAGCAAACTCTGGCATTTAACAAACCGGTTGTTTTCCAAGTAAGCCTGTGAGCTAGCTAACAAACTGACAACTAGGTGCAGTTCATTGTTATTGCTAGGCCCAAATCGTCTACATAGCTAGCTAAACAGGCTAGCTGCTATTAGCTTGCACGGCTTCTCGGCTAAAAGAATCCTTCATAAAACGGGATTCCTGGACTTTTAATATTGCACATTCTAAAATCTGACCTCTTTCTGCTTTGGATCTTGAGGATAGACGTCTGGCGGGCCGAGTCGGGGCCGCTTTAATGGCCGGTGTTCGTAACTTAGGATCCCGAAAGCAGCCATCATCCAGCGGCATCACAGCCAGGGCTTTCCTCCTCCCCAGCAGCCTGAACAGAGCGACAGCAACCAGACACACTTCCGGCGAGGCTTCATCCCCGGACTTCAAAATAAAAGTCGGGCAGATGAACCTACTAATGCACGTTAATGGAGTCGTTCTATTTTGATACCTGTACTAATTTCTACAACATACAATTTATAATCAACATTACCGATAAGTTCGGTAATTACCACTAAAAACCCTGCTAATATAAAATGGGACTAATACAGGGAAAACTATAAATGCCTGTCAACATTTGCAAACGGGCCGAATAAATACATTTTGATTAAAAAAAAAATTCGAGGTTTTTGATCATGTATAGTGTCAAAATCAATCAATGGTGCTAAAATCGTATCTGTGCAGGAACTGAATAAAAAGTGAGGTTACACAAGAACTGCTTTTATGTACATGTGACTACACAATTACTTAAATTTAGCATCCTGTGTGGTGCGAGAACAACTCTGGGTTTTGACAGATTTTATTAAATCTAAAATAAAACGGTTAGATTGATTAGACGGTTACATTCGCAAACTTAAAATTCTCATGCAGAGCTTTTTCGTTTTACAGGATCAAAACCGTTTAATTTGAGAGAATCTTTTTTAAATCATTGACCAATTCTCATGCAGTTAAAGGGAAGGCTCAATCAACAACCAGTTACCCAGGAATTGGTAAGGGCCCTGAAAGCTCCAGACCTACTGAGTGTCTGTGCAAATTTTATTGAGAAATTTATTTTAGAAAAATGCACCAAATTATCTGAAATGATGTCCAGGTTCGGACGTGGAGGGCTTTTGTGTGGAGTTTGCATGTTTGGATGGATGGAGTACATGTTTAATTTTAGGAGCTTCAGTATTTTAGTCTGGTGCATACTTACCCTATAGCTAAAGGTGTTTCAGGAAAGAAAAACTGCACATATCGGTACGCTGCAGAAGCAACATGGGCTTAAGTGGTTCCTAGGCTTTTGTGGTACCTAGAAGGTATTTTTCCCCTGGAAAAAATGAACAAAGGAAAGAATGACCGAAGAATGGATATTTTGATTTAGTTGTCTTGTCAACGAAATACTTTCCATTTCAGACTACAATCTATGAAGTCAGATTAAAGCTTATTTAAAACATTTTACAACACAAACATACTGTGCATGCACACGTCCTTGTTAGAAAAGGAACATATCGTTTAGATAGATGGCTGCAAGGTCAAAAAAAGTTATGTCATGTTGTTGTAGCAATTCAGGTCAAGGAGGTGAACCCTGGAAAGGAAAACACTGGCTTTGAGTCACTGACAATCTCATGATATCAGCAAGAGTATTGATAATGTGTCCAGCTGAATGTGGACACAGTTGTTTGTCTCTCTCTGTTACACATGCAGGAATACACACACACACACACACACACGTATTTATGTAAAGGACATTTAGTGTAGTTTTACATAACCCCCCTTATTCCTGTGTGGCTCCAAGAATTCCAGCTATTTTCCCACCTTGTTAAGGTATTTGGGTTGTTTGCTAACAGCTGACCAGTTAGCACACAGTGCACATAATGGTCTGCTACCAGCACACTGTCCGCTGCTGATCAGGTGTGGGCAGCAAAGTGCTTTGGGCAACAAAAGGCTTGTTTTCACTTGTACAATACTCCCTAAGTCCTGTGAACAAATGTAGAAGTAGTGGAGTTCCCCTTTAACATATGACATATCAACAATCAACAATGGACATCAGCATATATAGAAAATATTTTTATTGAAAAACAATAACCGAACATTTACAAAAGAATATTGCAACACTACAATCTCAAGTGTACAAAGGCAATCTTGAAAAAAATATATGGATGCAATAAAAAGATATTGCACTCTTCATGATTGTTCAGCACATTCTTGATTATAAGGCAGAAGTTTACAATCCCCAGCTTTAAGAAAACACAACATTTGAAGATACATCCTGATGTTGCTCAGCTCCAGCTTTGATGCACATTACATATTTTGTACCGAGGTTCTCAACCTTTAACCTGCACCTTTACTTTGTTCGACACTGGGATTATGTTGCTGATAAAAAACATTATAGTCAGTGTAAAATGTGCAGATTTTAAACTCCAGCATTTGGATTAAGAGGAAACAGTAGCCCACTCCAAAACAAAGTACCTGCATGCAGTCTAAAAAGCATGCTTACATGGCTAACTCCATTATATGACCTGAAAAGTGTACAGCTCTAGGCACATATTGCATTTGCAATAATTTACAGAAATCTCTGCATAATAACATTAAACTAGGTGCATAAAACATAAAAACAGTGAAACATTGTTTTAGACAGTACCTCCTACTATAGGAATGGTTAATAGGTGATGGTTTTAGATACACTGTATTGAATAATCAATACTAACTTGTGAGGTGTTACTTATCAAAATAAATGAACTTAAACTAGCTCAGAGGCTCACTCTGAGGTCGGCCCCCAGAGTAGGAAGCATCACATGTCCTTCCATGTGTTCACATGAAATATAAAGTGCTATTGTCAGAGTCATTGCTCTGTTTTACTTGTAGCTAACTATTTTGCCTCCAGGAAATAACCCTTGAGACACGGCAGCAGAAAGTTCGAGGCCTTTACGTCTCTGTTTGCATAGTTGGGTTTCATGTGTCGTCCAGAAGTGTGGTCCCTTGTTCTTTGGTTTGGAAATAAACAGACTTTGTTACATGACGCAGCCTCTGTGTTTCAACACTTTTAACACCATGGCAGGATTGCTTTAATTGTGTGTTTTGTGTGCAATTCAGGTATTCGCCCTGAATAAGTTGTGTTGTCAGCGCTCACGTCCAGAAATCAGCTCCAGTGTCTTTTATCTGCTTTGGTTTTCTGAGGCTTCGATCATGGCTCTGAATCTTGAGTTCTCATCTGCCAGCAAGGCAGCAGGACTGTCAAATTCCAAAATCTGTGAGAATACAAATGACAGAACAGTGATCAGTACCAGCATCTTAAATCAGAACCAGCTCATTCCATGAACTTCAGTAGAGGGAACAAAAATCCAGGCATTTTATTCTCTTTATGAATATTGCAACCTCAGTTATGTCCTGCAGGCAGCGTATGACAAGAATTTTGACATCTGGAAAATAGCGTCCTCAGACAGTCTTGTTATGCTTTAGTGGATGACACAAGCTTCTACAACCAATCCTAATTGACCCCTGTGTCCTCAGACAGCCTTTACACTCAGCTGTTGGTGCTCGAATCATGTCGCGTCTCAAACTATGAAACTTTTTTTTAATATTTCTGCAAATTGGATATTTTACAGCTTCGAGATTGACATTTTTGCATGTCATTGTTACATTTTTTTCTGATTGGGATCATTGTTTAAAAAACTTAACATTATGCTATACTGAGAAAGACTTGAAACTGGCCTTTGAGACCATGAGGTCATTGGGGAAATGTTTACTGAGGCAATAACTTAAGTGGGAAGTTAGGTCTTTCCACTCACACTCCATCGTGGAGTGAACTCCGTTTGGCGTCACACTCACAGCTGAACGGAGCACCCTTCGTTTAGGTGAAGGGATTAAATACCGAGCAGAGCTTTGAGACAAACTTGGCGGAGACAGGATGTCTGTGTAACCATGGTTTCATGTCATACAAATAACAAAAGCGCTGTAAATACCAGCGTGGCAGAGTCATTAAAATCACTGTCCACATCATGAAGAAAATAAATTTCATCCAGAGTTTCGTTGGTAGCTTTTCTTATTTGTTGCATAAATATAATTTTCAAACTCATAATGACCTGCTGAGTTTGTATAGCCGTTAATATAAAAACTTTTCACTTGTATCGTTTCTCGACAAGAAAACGGTTTATTAGATCCTGAATATAAAGTTAACTTTAAGCCGTGACATAAGTATATTACTTCATGTTTATCTTAATTAAAGCAGTTCTGGTTTGTACGGGTAATAACACTGAACTTGATGAACATAACACACCATTGCACCCGGTCAGTAAGTCAGCATCGGTAGAGACTCGCTGGAGGAGGATTTAACACTCAGAGGTTTTGGGCGGCACTCAGTGTGGCGGATCCTCCATGTGATCGTGCAAATGGAGTGGAAGTGCGTAGGGAGTGGTTTGGGAAAGGCCCTCACACTTAATGCAGGTTTAAGGCACTTTGCATTAGCCTCACTTTTCAAACGACGGCTATGTTCACTTCTTACATACTGTTTATTCAAAAACAACAACAAATCAAATGCTTATTTGTCTCTGCTACATAGTAAAAAAATAATGAAAACACTGCATTAATGTTTGTATAGAAACTGCCCTTTACTTGCAACCCACTGCAGGGAGGATAAAAGCATGTTTACATGGTCACAGGGGCAACAATTAAGAGCTAAATCTGCACCATGAATCTTGTCTATCTTGATACATCCATTCCCTCACTCCTTTAAACTCCCCCTCTATAAACTCAGCTTATTAGCAGAGTTAAAGGCTGACGCTGAAACTTATAATCATGTGCGTGTGTTTCATGCTCACTAGTGCATCACTATTAGCTTGAACACAAGACCACTTAGGTAAAATGTGTACTGCCTTATCCAATCCATCACCTCAAAGGCACCAATTCACACAGTAAATCAGAGGTGTTTCAACCCCCGAATGAGCTTCAACCACACGCCTGAATCGCGCAATCATGCGGTCTGTCGTGTTGCGTCTATACACACCTGGCCGTTGTCCAGGACCATGACCCTGCTGCAGCTCATCACAGTGTTGAGACGATGGGCGATGATGAGGGTGGTGCAGCTGCCAAACGCAGAGCGAATGGTCTCCTGGATGAGACGGTCTGTCTCTGTGTCGATGGCGGCAGTTGCCTCGTCCAATATAAGAACCTAGAAAAAAATATGTAAAAATAAGACAAAATTTTTGGTCTCTGTTCTTGCTGTAAAAATGTAAAATTAAAGAATATCAGTGTAACAATCAGGGATAACACCATACTTTATGTCTTGTTCATGCTTGAACAGTTTTATGGCTGCAGTTCTGACACATACCACTTGGTGGCAGTGTTATCCCATGCAGAGACATATGAACAGTAACAGTTCTATGATATAGGAAGGGTCTGTTTCTCTATAATACGACTGAGGAGAATCTCTAATCTGTCACCACCCATGCCTAACAGTGTTGCACATGTAAATGTGAACCAGCAGTGTAATACGCTCAGCACCTTGCTGTTGCGCAGCAGGGCTCTGGCCACACAGAGAAGCTGTCGTTCCCCCACTGAGAAGTTCTCTCCGTTCTCCGTCACCTCTGACTGGAGCGAATGAGGCAGCTGGCTGACCTGAGGAAGGCGAGAGGACACATATTAGGTGGTTTATTCTAATCTAGTTATGCATTATACGGGATAATCCGTCTGTGGTACACTATCATGTCACTTACCATGTCTTTAATGTGTGTCTCCTCGAGAGCTTCCCATATCTGGGAATCAGAGTATTGATCCCAGGGGTCTAAATTAGTTCTGTTGGAAAGAAGAGAGAATCGTTAGATCTATTAACTGGATTAAACGTTATGACCATTTTACATTAAGAGAGGAGGTGCTGCATACTGCACTCCTGCCACTCCTGCTGACCAAGGTCAGTTCTAGCCTGCGGCAGGAGGCATCCATAAAGCCACTGACTGCTGTTTTATAAAAGCAATGCTGATGTTTTGTTTTTGAATCAGTCTTGCCTGTCAAATTTCTGTCTCTTTTATTTCTAACTGCATGCACATTTTTGTTTGATTTCCCCGTAGTGTGGCTTTAAATTCACACTAGTGCTGCGCTCACACTCAGCAAACAGTATCTAGTTGAACTTAAATTTCTTTAAAACAATTAAAGAGGAATAGTAGCACATACATTGGTGTTTTAACAGGATCACACACAAGTTGACTGAAGGCGCATGACTGTTTGCCGTGGCAAGCAGCTGACTATGTAAGAAGGAAGTGTGATACATATGTAAAGGCTCGTGACAGATGCCACATTGTTGCACCAGTAAACAACCAGGGGTTTTTTACCCTCTGTCAGTCAGAGCTGGTGTTCTCTGTAATCGATAGAAGCAATAATATTTGAAATTGGCGCCATAGCTGTGGAGAAAGTTGTAAAAACAGATCGTGGTTTCGCCTATTCTTCATTCCCCAGCACACCCAGCATGCATTGCACCCCTCCCTCTGAAAGGAACGGCCCAGCGAGAGATGCTAGAGTGAAATACGAACGTTTTCCAGTCAAGGACATTGATCGCTGCAGGCAACGGCTCAGAGCGGTACAGAATCCGAAATATGACGAGAATATAACGGTGGATCGTCTAAAAAAATCTTCAGGTCTGCAGTCTACATTTCAAACCTGACGATTTTGAACGAGACATGACATTGGAAGCGGGCGTCCTAGATTGGGGAGGTGTAGTTTAGCGAGATCCCTGGCCTCCGCCAGATGACGCTTTCACGTAGTCTGGTGGAGATTTTCCAGGGCGCATTGGAGAAGCGGATAGCATCCTCCAAAGGCACAGAGCCAAATTGTATTTCTTTTCTACCATAATGGCCGGTTGAAAATCGCAGGTGTTTCTCCTTTTATTACTTCTGCTCTGCTTTGAAATTTTGCTACGTGGGAACAAAGCAAAAGCTACAAAGCTCATAAACACATTTCACATCAGCTCACATCATTTGTATTACCTGACTGTCCCGATGAAGAGCACCGGCTCTTGAGGAATGATGGCTAGCTTGCTCCGCAGGTCATTCAGACCAATCTGTGCAATATTGATTCCGTCAATTATAATAGAGCCTCCAGTGAGCTCCACCAGCCTGAACAGAGCTACACCCAGAGAGGACTTCCCTGCAGACAGAGAAGAGACTCCATGAAGACGTGTGTGTGTGTGCATGTTGAAAAGGGATGTAAAACAGACTGATGGCTGCAGGTTAGGGGAACAGAAAGGGTCACTAAAATACCTGATCCCGTGCGGCCCACGATGCCGATGGTCTCTTCGGGCAGGATGGTGAAGGACAGATTTTTAAGCACAAGCGGCAGATCATCACGATAACGCATGCCCACATCCTGGAAGGTGATCTTTCCCTGCTGAGGCCAGGAGGGGGCAGGAGCGGCTGCCTCGGGGCTTTGTCGGGGTGCTTCTTTTTCCAGACTCTGAGATAAGGAACAGTGATGATATCTGGTATTAATCTCTAAATCTCTGCGGAGGTGCAAGCTCCCTCACTGATTTGTAGGGATTTTCTCTCTATGAGTTTTTCTTTGCACTTGAGACTGAACAGAAAAAGTTGAGTCTACTCTTTGCAGTTTGATGGCTGTTGTGTGAAACGAGTCCTGTCATGTGCTCTGCAGTGTGTTAAAGCCTCACACTGGGTTTCTATCTGCCTCCTGCTGTGTGCATCACACATATCACATGCACACAATAAATACAAACATGTATGTACATGCCAGCTGCCCTAAATTCTTCTGCTCTATGTCTATGTGAGCAATACGTCTGAGTGCCACATAATCCACCTTCCTCGCTGCGCTAATCAATGCTCTTACCTTTATATAATGATTGATCCTCTCGACCGATGTAAACCGAGCTTCAGTCTCTGTGAGGAGCCGCACCGTGAACTGAAACAAGCCGGTCAGCTGGAGGGGAGAAGAAAGCAAAGGGGGGCGGAAGATCAATGAGTGAAACTGTCGCATCAATCACTATGAAACACTTAATATTTACATGTGCAAGTCCCCCTTCAATAAATGAGCAGTAAAACAACCAAAAATATTACAGCCCAATAAACAGGTCTGCTGTTATGGCTCCTGCACAAATCCCTGCAGACACTGAGCGTTTAAAAAGTAATAAACCAAACATCCTCTCTTAAAACGGCTGTGGAAATACTCACGCATGCACACGGTACTTTGATGCATGCTCTTCCAAAAGAAGGGGAATGAGTGAGGTTGATGCTGGTTGATTTAGATAAATGCTAACAGTATTTTAGCAGCTATTGTCACTGTAGCACAAGGGGAGAAACTCAGTGAACTAAATAGTGGCCTCAACAGCAGATTTAACCTAAAACACAATTATCCACACTAACATTTGCCACCGTAATCATACCAGACAGAGTAAAGCTGCAGCAGCAAAACCTCTGAGTATATTGAATTAAACAAACTGTGCATGTTAATTGCGTATTGATAGAATAAATGCAACAAGCTCTAATAAAAGTTTACCCCTGCACCCTTTAAGCACACTTTTGCAGCGGCTGTTAGAAACTGAATCCACCTTTACAAACGTGTCTGGCGTGTCAAGCTACCCTCTTTTCAACCCTTTAGACCCCCAGGGCTGCTGGTGCCTCCAAACATCGTGTTGTTTACAAACCTGCACTGCGTATGATATGGCCAGGCCGGCGTAGGCTGGAGGTATTTGATTGTGCATGAAGACAATGAGAAGTGCTACAGCGGTGATAAGCGAGATGCTGATGAGGTCCAGGCGGACAGCCATCCAGCGCATGGCGCAGCTGAAGAGGTAGTTGGAGGCCTGATTGGTGTCCAGTAATTCCTGATATCTGAAAAAAGAGCGAGATAAACCTGTTTCAGCCAGAGCAGAGGTAAGAAGACCTCTAGATCCCTAGGGGGAAATGCTCTGGTACGAGGTTTGGTATGTTTACCACCTTGGAGTAAACAGAAGAACTACCCATGAGAGATAGGATGAAATTAAAGTTTAATGATCTCCATCTCTTGACAGACACTATGCTCACCTTTGGAGGAAGTCGTGCCCTCTTCCATAGGCGTGGATGGTGGAGAGTCCCTGCAGACTGCTGGTGATGTGAGAGGTGAACGGTGATTGGCTGATGTTCTCCAGACGCTTCAGCTCGCGTATCAAAACCCTGGAAATAGAAAGATGATGTTTTACATTTAACTTCCCACAGTATTGAATTAAATTATAAAACCAATATTTTGAATTATGAAGTTAAAATTGACTGAACATAGATGTTTAAAATGATAATATAATTTGGACTGAGCCTTTTACAGTTTAAAACACTTTTGTCCAATCATTTATGAAGCATTGTATTTGTATGTGTTGTAATTGTGATTCAGTTTTGGATGAGTGATTGAAAGTGACAATATCTTTAAAGTAATAATTTTGAAGATTTTCATCTAAACAAATGTCTGTTAAGTCACTATCTATCACACAACAGTGATTGAGCCTATGGCCCACTGATGAAAGCCTTTGCATTTGCAGTATTACAGACTGGCTGTCTGTGTCGACTTTAGTGGAAAAAAATCACAAACGGCGCCCAGTTAGTGACGCGTTTTCCATCACCCAGCAGTGGTTGGTCTGCTAGAGAGGGTAGGCGGAGCTAAGCGGCTGCTTTTCCGGGCACTGACGAAGAGAACGAACCTGAGATCTTAGAGATTACCACTTTAAATATCCATTTTCTTTTATAGGCACATTGGAACAAGAGACCAGAAATTGCATTGTTTTGATTTGTTACCCAAAATAGTTGTGACAATCCTAAGTAGGCAAGTTTGCAGCACCTAAGAATTGAAAAAAAAAACGCCACTCATGTTTGTTTCATTCGCTCAAAAATAGAAATGATTGCGTGCAAACAAACTTCAGCGTTATGAGAAGCAAATCTTTCAAATATATCACGTTAAATTGAAAAGCACCATGAAGAACACCCTTCTCCTACGATGGCGCCACAGCAACTGAAAAGGAGACAGATCTTTAAAGCGCTGTCTGAAGTGTGAAGTACGATCCTTAATGAGGGTTATTTGCTCTGGTTTTAACATCTAAAGTTTGCATTTCAAACCAGCACAAAGGACAGACTGTCTGTTGTGCAATATGACGAGCATCTTTACACACAGATGACCAAATAATGGGCAGCCAGAGAGACACCAGACTCTGCGACCACGTGGCGGTGTGAGTGAGAGAGGTTTATTGACAAAGGTTGGAGTATCTACACACGGCTGGGATGGATGGTGCGTGTGAATTGCAAGTCTCCCATGAATCATGTGGTTTTCTCATAAAAAGCCCAGAAGAGAGAGAGACGGAGAGAACATGACACTTCCTCGCTTCGGGGATGTGATCTAGACAAACATGTTTATGCCCTGGGCGATTTCATTTCAGACTTCAATAAAGGCGGCTTTAGAAGCGGGTAATTTCAATGGGAGATCCAGTTTGATGTAACGTACATATTCTGGGGTGTCACGACTTTTTTAAGATACAGCTTTTTAATCTTTTAAAGTGTTGCCGAGGGTGATCGCTACAGATGAGGGCCATCTCTCCCCCTTTGGTTTTATTCATGCTTAATACTTCAACATTAATTCCTCTTGAATAGCCGGCAAATCAAGAGTCTCTTCAAAGATAAATTAAGATATTTTTTAATTGAACTGATCCCCGAAGAGACAAACTGGGATCAGATCTGATTAAAGACATGAAGAATTCAAGTTTGTGTCGGGCCAGTAATGAAGTGATTCATATCCACAGACATGGCGGGGAGGCTGTGTGTGATTTGCGAGCTATTTGACTTCTCAGCTGTGAACCCAAATCATTCCTTTTCGCCCTCCAAAGATCTCAGCTCTACCAGACAAATGTGTCTTCAAATCACTCTGTCATTTTATACTCGTGAGTGATGCACAGCTACAAATCTCTTTCTATGTGTTTGCCTATTCTGTTTTAGTACTTCCTGATCTACACCTGCAGAAACAATAACACTGAGAGTCACGGTCTTCTTGCTCTCTCAGATAGAGGAAATAACAAGATACCGCGGTTATTTCCCAAGGCACCAGCGAGCTGTTGTTCGTCTCAGCGGATTCACATTTATTGCACAATTGCTGCAAAACCATAAATAATGACTAAAGCAGTGTCTTGAGCTCATGCATGGTGTTTCTCAAACATTTACCACAGACAGGAAGGTGATAAAAACTAAGTCAGCAACTGATAACTCTTTTTTCTACTGTTATTTAGCTGCAGTTTTCTCCTGGTTTTCAACTGGTGGGTCGGGACCCAAAAGTGGGTCATGGAGCTGTTGATAGTTGGTCGCGGATGTGTGCTTGAAAAAAAACAAAAGTTATGGCCAAAAATCTATGCTGCGCTTTTATTTTGAAGGAGATGGTTTCCTTTGAAATGCGTGCAGTAGTAGTGTAGTTTATTCACACTCCATGTATCCACTGATTGGGTAATCCCAGCTACAGTTACATTTACATTCTTGAAACTTGATGAGCCAACAGTAGTTGCATTTATGTTGCACTTTTTTAGTTTATTTCTGTTAAAAAAAGGCTGTTTAATGAATGATGTTTCGTTACATCTCAGGTGCAAACTCCACAGATTTTAATTAAATACATTTGAGTGGTTAAAAAATGTGGGTTGCGATTCATCATGAAGGAGGTGGAGGTGGGTCCTGAGGTTAGACCAGTTGAGAATCACTGGTTTAATACAGAAAGCTTTTTTGTGAGCATGAAATTTGTTGAGTTTGTCTAAATTTGAAGGAGACAAAATGTTAATTCCCAGTGCTGAAATCAGACATAATACCCAAATTTGCCACCTTGCAGATTTCTAGCCTGTTACAAGTCAGTGTTTTCAGACCAACATTAACAATAAAGTCCGATCTATAATATTCCCATCACCTCTTTTAGGAGCTGAAGAAGGAAACTGTTAGCTAAAAGATACAAATGTAAACCCACTGTAGGCTACATGCCCTGAAACAAAGAAAAAAGCAAGTTAGTATTAAAGTGGTAATCTTGAAGATCTCAGTTTCGTTCTCTTTGGCGGCACCAATGTCGATAAACAGTAATTGCAGGAGCACACTTCCCAGATATCCAGACAGTGTTGCTTGTGTGACGTCCACGGTTGGCTCCGGTTGTAGCTCTTGATTTTCCTCGCTGACGGTCGCTTTCCTTTTCAGACTGTTTGCCTTCACCTGAGCGTCCAATTTGTGTCTTTGTCTTTGGATTTCCACTTATTTTTGAAGTTGTATCTGTAGTCATCAATCTTTTCTTTGTTTGTTCAGCCATAGTAGATTACTGTTTACTCGCAACGCTTGCAGAGACCGGAAAAGCAGCCGCTTGGCTTCGCCTACCCTCTCTGGCAGACCAACCACTGCTGGCTGATGGAAAATGCGTCACTAACTGGGCGCCGCTTGTGATTTTTCTGCGAATGTCTCCACAGACAACCAGTCTGTAATACTGCAAATGCAAAGGCTTTCATCAGTGGGCCATAGGCTCAATCACCATTGTGTTACCTCATTCGGTGATAAATAGAGACTTAACAGACGTTTATTTCAGTGACAATCTTTGAGATGTAATGTACTTAGCTTTATCAAATACTCATATTGGTGCATATACTTCAGGATTGCAGATCCGACCCCTTTAAACATGTGACTAGCTCATGGCTCCATGGTTTGTATTTACCATAAATGATAATATCATTGTTGATGATATTTTGTTAGAATCTTGTAGCAAGTTTTTATCTATGACTTCTTGTTGCTCATTTTGTCTTTTGTTAGACAAATTAGATTCTGGTTCCTGTAGATGAGGTTTGTTTTGTTTCCACTATTGTACAATAACAGAAAATAATTTTAACCTTCAAATATTCAGTGTTTTGTAGTTATTTTGTGTTTTGAGTGTTTTAAGGCAACAAGACTTGGTGGAGAACTAAAGTGAGCTAAATGTTTACTTTTCTTTTTGCCGTTGCCAGGTCGACAGAAACTTAAAACGAATGCAAATATCGCTCTGTGTCTGCAGGCAATTATCAACTGACAGGTAATCCGTGTTACGGTTATAAGCCTGTGTGTATCTGTCAGTGTATTTGGATGTTTTTCTGTCCCCTCAAAAGTAATGCAGCGTTAAGTTTCTACTTACTTAAAGTAACTGGAATACTTGTTGCTTATCTATCACTTGTTGGGAGATGAGGTGTGACGTGCAAACAGTCAGATTGAATCTTAATGCTAATAACAGTGATAACAAGAGCAATGAGAGTCTGACCTTGAGACACGGTTGACAACGCAGAGGAAGGCTCCCAGTGGAAAGATGGAAATCAGGAACCAGGGGAAGACGATGCCCACCATCCCCAAGCAAAACAGCACCAGGGTCAGGTTCTGCAGCAGCATTTCAGCTTGCATGGTGAGACGCACGTCCACTTTGGAGAGGAGACATATAATATATCAGACACACTGTCTGGGGCTGGATCTATCCATCTCTGTATGTGAAGAAAACTTTCTCTTTGTCCCCCTAAGTGTTTATGTTTTCCACAAAAGAGAGAAGGAGCCACAACGGAGTCTCCAAAAATAGAATTCTGAGAAACAAAAGCAACCATCCAAAAAGTAAATAAACAGCAACCCACAAATCAACTTGTCAAGCAAAGACACTAGTGAAGTGGATAACACAAAGCCACTCCCTCAGGCTAAAAACTCCATGTGAAAACACACTGTGTCTCGGCACTACACCTTGTCAACCGCGGTGACTTCACTGACTGAGAGCTCTCTCTCTCGAGGGAAAGATTCCCAGTCAACACAAATCAAGCCTCACCCTCATCCATGTCTCTGGAGAAGCGGGTCAGGATGCGGCCCAGAGGTGTTGTATCAAAGAAGTGCATGGGGCTGAGGAGGAGCCGGCGAAACAGCTTGTCGTGGAGCACGGAGGCAGCCTTCACCGTGCACTGTCAACACAAACAACAGCCGTGTTTGAACATGAGACCCGACACATGGAAACAAACAACTTAGAAAAACATACGGAAAGAGTCAGGGCTCGGATAAACACACAGTCGGGAGGAAATCGTCAGTCAATGTGCTTAGACTAAGGCGGAAAAACACACAGTGGATAAAAACAGTGGCGCTAAAATGTTGCCTGCAGAGCTACAAATGCTACGACCATATGCTGAGCATGTGCGCAGTGGTGGGTAGTACGTTTGTTTCCCTCGCACGAGGCAAGCTGTCAAAACTTCATCTATAATGAGTTTCTGGAAGGCTGACACAAAAGGTCGTGACCTAATGAGCAAGAGACATCTCTCCAATTGGACAGAAATTACATGTGGCAGCGGAGGACAAATTAATTCTATTAATGGAATATTCAACACTCCCAGAGATCTCCTCACAGCTAGGGGTAAAAAAGATTAGCCATCTTTGAAAAATTAGCAATTTCATGTGGCACACATTAACGTGGGGACCTGACCTCTGCAATGCAGCGTCAGGACGGGTTAGCTTTAAAAAAAAGAGGAGCCGAAGGGGCACTGACACGCATGCACGCACACACATCCTTTCTTTCTCTCTGCCTCTCTGTTTCTCTTGCACTCACACAAACACACACATGCAGTGGTTCGGAGACATGGCTGTGGACAGATAAATGGATTTAGCCCGCAGGCATTTTCAATTATAGCAGTGAGAGCCATGAGAGCATGAACAAATGACAATAAAGACAATTAGGTAGGGTCACTGCTCAACTGTACAGCACTAATATATTAAGTTTTCATATTCCTGACAAACGCCACCATCATTTTAAAAGTTTATCAGCGATTAAGCGGACGAATGTGGCAGACAGAGTGGAGTCTGGGGTAAATGGTGAGGGGATCTTACCTTCACAAACACCAGCCCTCTCACTGTCTTCAGCAGTAAAGCAGCTCCCATGGATGAGACGTAAACAGCAGAATAGTATTGAATGTGAGGGTTGAGTCTCATGCTGTTGCTCGCCAGCGTTTCATTCACCGAGATTAATGATGTGTTCTGAGGGCAGATGGAGCAAACAAATTACAAACACTGAGAGAAAAATAAAATCTTTCCCTCGATGCAGAGGAATTTTGTCTCTAATGAAATTGAGAAAAGCACACTTTGGCAGACAAAGAGCACATGAAAACCAGTCAGCTCGACCATGTTTACTATTCCAAGCACATTTCTCAGTAGCAGCCAGCGCCTGCTTTGCTGCACATCTGTTTCTTCACTGCTCGTGCTTGTTTTTAATTAAGTTTATCGAGGTGCCGTTACTTTTTTAATCATGCACGTTCAGATTAATGCTCAGTCTGCTACAACAACCCACTGAAGAATAGCAGCCAAATACACACTAAAAAGAGGTGTCTATTATAGTGAAGAAGGATGATCTCTAAACTCACCCCGCTGCCCAGCTTGATCCAGTGGCTCAGCCACCAGTTACTGAAGGCTATGCTGCCTGTAGTTGACAGGAAGAGGAAGATGTTGATGATGAAGACGACCGGCCCGCCTGCTGCTTTGATGTAGGCACCGTACACAGACCAGGCGACTGCACCCGAGCCTTTCTCTTCAGCTTTCATCAGTTGCTCTGAATAAAAGATGCAAGGAAGAAAGCAAGAAAGAAGTTACTTGAAAGCCATTCGCGAGGAAGTAAAGCATTTAGCATTCATTGTGCATGTGCAGCATGAAAAGTGGCACCGTCTCTTACTTCCTTTGTTGCTCTCCACCTTTGGTCCCACCTTGGCGACATCGGCAACACTGTCAGCCTTTTCTGCACCTGCGCTTTTCTGTTTGTTTTTTAAATTCTCTTTCACCAGATTCTAAGAGACGAAAAAAACAGTGAAAGAAAGAGAAAGACTTTTGAAACATGCTAAAACAGCAACACCCTGCAAGGCATTTAAATAGAGATATCTGTGACAGGATCTTTAGCGGCCCACCAGTAAATCAATGCACGCATAAATAATGAAAGGCCATGTATGCATTAACATTTCCGAGCTATCGGGCCTTCCTATCTGGGCCTATGAATTATTCAGCCTGTAAAGCTCACTGTTACTGTGTAGTGAGGGCAAAGATGCTTTATTCAAAAGAGCTGGCCTGGTGCCTCGTCTGCCCCCGGCCTTACCTCCTGTTGCATGCTGTTGAACAGGGTGGCATAGTCACGCTCTTTACCCATTAGCTGAGCATGGGTGCCGCACTCGGAAATCTGCCCATCCTTCATCAGAATTACGTTGTCGCACTCAGACAGATACTAAAGAGGAAAAACCAAACAACAGAGGCAAAATAGTGAGGATTTAGTGTTGCAGACATTTAGATTATTAAAGTTTAATCAAAGCTGCTTTTAGACCTTTTCCCTTTCTGGTTTAAAGAAACAAAACAGTTGAGAGAGGAAAAAAGTGTGCAATATTTCCACAAAGCTGAAACCACCAAGATAGGACCGTTACTTTAACGTTAACGCAGGTTTTTCAGACCCGGAAAGACCTGCTTCTAGATGCCGATTGTCTCTGTTCCCATTGCCAGTGAAGTATACAACTGTCGGTCTCTTTTCTGCTGCGTCACCGCGCCGGAAACAGGGTTAGTTAACAGTGAAGATGTTACGGTGGTTAGGTCTTTCAGTCTGTATATCAAACTCAGCGCCAACAAATTTGGAACGATGTTCGAGTACTGCTCGGACAGAGACGGGTAGAATTTGTAGCTGAGATGACGAGGAGTCGCAGAAGTTTCCAATGGTGCATAGCATTGCGCCCAAGAGGGGTAGGAGATTAGCGTGTTGAGGCGGGTTTTGTGTTCCCATCAATGCCGATCAGAGCCGAAGCGATAATTACCCGTGTCGACTGCAGGGTATGAATGTTGATTGTAGCCTTTCCCACTAAGCAAAAAAGCCGGGTGTTAGCGGGTTTTTTGACCAGTGGGAAAGAGGCGTTAGTGTGCTTGAGGGAAACATTTTAAGTGAAATTAAAGGTGTCTTTCGAAGACGGTCTCTTACCTGCAGCTGGTGGGTTACAAAGAGCACCGTCTTGCCTTTGGCAAAACCCCTGATAGCTTTATGGAAGACATGGGAACCCACGCAAGCATCGACAGCACTGAGAGGGTCATCCAGGAGAAGGATGGGCCGCTCACTGTAGAGGGCACGAGCCAGGCTCACTCTCTGACGCTGCCCTCCACTCAGGTTGGCACCTCGCTCTCCAATCTGGAAAGACAAAGTAGTATTGTTGTTGCACTGAAATGCAAACAGGAAGAACATTTCCACCCTGGCTAAGAATAAAGAGCCAAAGTATAATATTGCTCAGAAGCAGATTGACCAGAACCCGATCTTCTTCTATCATCATATAAAGATTATAGAATTAGATTTATAATTATTATCTAACACTGCATCAAGTTATGCTTCCATCTGGTCCAAGATACATATCCCAGGCCTGGACATGGGCTCTATGTGACGGGAGTTTTGTCCCTTCTGCCTTAGCATTACTCAACAAAAGCAATCAGGTAGCTGTCATGTGTGTAGGTACTGTGTGTGTAGGTTTGTGTTTACTGACAAGATGTATCTGCGTCTTTTTTTACTCTCTGTACAGACTATGGCAACACACTTCTTGTAAAAGCACAATAAAGTATCTATCAATTTATTACCTCAGTCATGTCTCCGTATGGCAGCTCTGTAAGATCTGGGAGAAGACAGCAGGCCTGCAGGACAGCATGATATCTGAGGAAATGACGAGGGAGAATGTTAAATTTGGGATAAATCCGATTTAATAGCATCATTAGGCGGCAGTTAATCTTACTTGTCTTGGTCGTAGTCATTTCCAAAAAGGATGTTCTCCTTCAGCGAGTCGTTGAGGATCCAGGCTTGTTGTGACACGTAAGCGAAGCCGGAACTGGCGGCTACATTTCCCTCTAACAGGGTCATCTGCAACGCAAAATCAGATTGTCAGAAGCAGAGAAAATATTTGAAACGCTCCTTTTTAAATCGCAGGTTGCTGCTTTGCTTTGTGTGTGAATAAAAGGGTCAGAAAAGCTATCCTTGCTGTTGTTATTCATGTCTTAAACGGAGCAATTTAGCTTAACATGCAGTTGAATCTCACCTGTCCGAGAAGAGCAGACAGAAGGGAGCTCTTGCCGCTTCCGACACCTCCACAGATTCCCACCAGTGAACCCTAGCACGGGGGAAAAAACACAGGGATTGTGGGGATTACATAAGGTAGGAAACCCTTTAAATAAAACCTCTTTAATCCATGTAATGTATGTGTTTGTGTTGTTACCCTCTTAACACGCAGGTCAATGCGGTGCAGGGTCTTGTGCAGTGGGGGTCGAATGCTTTGAGTGGAGGAGATGGTGCTCTGCGGACTCTCCTGCTCCATATTTGTGAGGAGACTTTGCGCGGTGGGACTTTCCTTGCTCCCTTTGCTGTCGTCTGTGGAAATGTAAAGGCTGAGCTTTTCCCTGCGCAGCACGCGCTTCATCCCTCTCCCCTTCTTGGGAAGCTGGCTGGGTTTTGCAGCCGGTGGACGCGCCTTTTCCCAAGCCAGCGTGGCGTCCTGAAATTCCACCGCATTGCTGGGATCGTCCATTTTGACCAAAACGACCTCTCTGTCGTCCATCATGAAGAGCCTCTGCGGAGACAGACACAATGGGTTACCTTATGCAACATTTAATGGAAAAAGGACGCTGCAGCTTTTCCTTAAGTGTAGTTCTTAAATGAATGCATATAAACAAGCTCAGAGTTTCTGTCTTTGCTTATGTTGAAGCAAAAGGTTGTTAAACGCAGCTGACATTGTGCTGTGTCATTAGATATTGGCAGCATGCACATACATTTCTCAACCTTGTGTTTAAGGTACAGTCACACCACATAGGGCTTAAATAACTCACCCTAGGCCTTTTGGTAACTCAATACACCCTAGGCCAAGGTTTATCCTTGGCAGAAGTGATTGCTTACTTAACCTGAGCTGGCTCTGTGAAACCATCTCTCACTAACATGCGACTTTTACCATGTTTTTGAAATACAGTATGTCGATAAGACAGTGTGTGGTTTGGGTGGGTCTGTTTGTCGTAACAACGGGAGTGCATTTTGATTGGCTACGGACCCGGTAAAACCTGCCCGACCACTGACATCCAGTATTTACAGCCTCTAAGTCAACATAAGTGTGTTTTATAACTGACCTGTATGACAAGTGGAACACACACATAAGCCACTAAAACACTGCCAGTTCAAGGCAGGATTATTAGCATTAGTGTAAAATGCACAGAGGCAGAATGGTGGGGAGAAGTTGTTCCGCCTCTGAGCCGCCATCAAAGGTAGTAACAGAGGCGAAATAAACAGCAGATCCGGCAGGGCGGTACAGCACCATGTGTGCGTGTGTCTTTGAAGCTTGCGCTGTTTGTTTACACCTTGCATATGTTTTGCTTCCGCAATACCAGGACGCTGTGTAAAAACACACACTGGGGCAGCTTTATGCCGCTGTTGCTTGGTCCAATGTATAATGGCAAAGGCGGCATGACGGCGGAGCTTCGTTACGCCGCTAAGGCAGAACCGCAGTGTAAAAAGGGCTATAGACTAACTGCTTTGACTGACCGAGCTGAAGCTTTAACAATGTTGGGATTGTAAAAACTCATTGTGTGTCATACTTATCAAGTATGTACAGTATCCTACAGTGTGCATGGGGTCATATCAGTGATTGTGTGTATAAGTGTTTATTGTATAACAACCCCCATTGTCAATGAAAGTGCGCAGGCTCAGGCAGAAATACTGATAGTGTATAATTAGAGCCATGTCACGTTTTGTTACATTGACTTTATTTCCTCTCATTTCATCCCAATGAAACAGCCTCAAGCTAAGTAAAGCTAACACAGTTTGCTGACTTCACTCTCTTATGTAATGCTGGTGTTTCCTGAGTTTCACAGGAAGACAGTTAACACAATTAACGCCCTGTTACACCAGGAAACTAGGGACTTATCTCGCTTTGAACATTTATGGAAACATTTGGGATAATGTAAGTCAACAACTCAACAAAAGACGTGGAAATGTTGCATTATTCTAACATTAAACAAAAGCTGTGTCTCAATTCAGGGGCTGCATCCTTCGAAGGATGTGGTCTACAGAGGATGGATCATTCGTCACCGCAAAGGCTGAACTGAAATGAGACTGACTGGTCTGTGGAGGATTTCCTGTTTGCATCACCAGCTGTTCGTGCCCTTAAACTTGTGTCACCAAATGTGGCTCCTGTCGCCTAGCAACAGGTAGCTAGAGGGCTAACTAGCTATCATAACTAGCGTTGTGTAACTTATAAAGCATAATTTGTTTCAAGGGCCCTTTTGTTATTTTTAACATTTGTATCTCTAGCTATTCGACTGAGTTGAAACCAAAAACGTTTACATTTAAAAGTGTATTCCTCGGCCGCGCTACCTCGTTTGAATTGGCGCGCAATTAATCGAAATGAAAAGGACGCATTTGTCGGCCGCATCTGAAGGAGCCTTCGAAATGGGACAGCCTTCAATGTCGCTCGCTGTGACGCAACCGGCCTTCAAGTATGGCTTTCGAAGGAAGCAACCCCTGAATTGGGACACAGCTAACATCAATAGCAGGTGTCTTTGTATTAAGTAAAAGCAATTGAGGCGGCTCTGTGACAGGGGCGGCTGACAGACGAATCAATAAGTCTTACCTGAAATCTTTTGACAGCGACAGCACCCTCTGACAGAGCTCTCACAGCCAGTGGTGTGACTTTCAGGGCAAAGGTCATGGAGTTGAAAACTGCCACCACGGTGAAAGCCTGAAGTAGGATGTGTAGACATGAAGACAGTTACTCTTATTATTTTATCTAGGGCTAAACTTGACTTGAAAATGTAGTCATGCTAATAATGGCACATCACCCCTTTAAACAAGTTAAAGTGTACATTTAAAAAAAGGGCATTTAAAGGATTTATTTTTGAAACAGACATTGAAGAAATGAGGAGGAGAGAGAAGCCACAGAAAATATAATTTTACCTTGGTGGTAAGAAAAACATATGCAATCTTTAGATACATCTAAACTGGAAACATAACAAACATAGTGAGCACAGTCTTCTGTATCTAAATACCTCAGCTGCAGTGAGGTCATAACCCATAGCCATATGCAGGGTGAAAGTGCAGGCACTTGCTATCACCACAACGATGGGAGCCACGCCCACTGTGAGGCTCTGGACGACTCCGGCTCTCTCCAATATCCCCCTCTCCTCTGATCGCACCTCTGTCGAGGAGATAAGAGGGAGAGAGGTGATAAAAAAAAAAGGCAAAGACGTGCAGGCACAGAGAAAAAATAAAGTAAGGGTTGAGTGACTCCCAGAGGGTCCTCCAGTGAAAATTCAATCAACAACACCATAAGAGTCGGTTACCAACACACAGAGAGGACAGAAATAGATACCAGAGGGAGCACAAGGGGCCCTGCATCCATACATGGTATGAGAGGGGCTTCAAAACCTGCTGAACCTTGATAACTGTCCAAGTGTAATGCCCGAATCCTGCCCCCCCTTCCTCCACGTTTGTATCTCCTGAATGCACATGCTAGCTGCTTTGTTCACCCAGTTCAATGAGTGCAAATACTGGAACACGAAAGCTTGTGCGTCTTTAATTCAACCCCGGCAGCATCGTGTGTGAAATAAAAGACCCCCCTCCCCCTTGTACATGTTACTCTCATTGGGACTGCGCTCCGGATGGCTTGTGTGTTTCTGCGTGGATTACAAAGGAAAAGTTGCACGCTCCGGGGGCGAAAAACACTGTGATCATCAATTTCACAACAAGAGTAATTGACGGAGATGGCACTGTAACTCTAAGGACTCATTGGCCATTGACTTGAATGCCAATTAATTATCATCATAATAGGTAATCAAAGGGCAGCAGTGAAAATGAGCCCCGCCTGGCTAATTTGTAGCATGATTAAAAGGGGAAAATGATCCTTATCCACAACCTACACACAGGCTCTCGTGAGAAAAGGCCATCACTAATTCATGGATAAGTGGAGCTGCCTTGACAGTCATTCAAGGTATCATAAGGCCCCAAACACCTGGCAAATTAACCTTGAAGCCTAGGGATTCAAACTGGCCTTGATTATAGAGGAGGGCACGGGGAAAGACTTAAATGGAGGGAGCTAATGAAAATGGATTTAGGGTCGGGGTTATCTTGCCAGTTCACTAAGAGGATAAGTCTAATTTAAGGTGATAAACTGACCAATTACGTGCTAATTTGCAGCAGTGACAGGTGTTCAAATGAGTTGACCCTTTATGCTGAGTGAGGTGGGAATTAAAAGCTTATTAAAACACAGGAAGTTAGCATCTCATAAAAACTAGCTGGCCTTGAACACAAACATAACATGAGCAGTTTTAGCGCTCGGCTGCCACTCACTGTTAATATTCTGCGCGAATGCATCCTCCCAACAATACACCTTGATGAACTTTATGCAGCCCAGGATCTCGTTCATGAGCCTCACGCGCCGGTCAGTCACCACCACGCACTTCTTGCGGAAATACGCTGTCAGTCTCGATGCCAGCATCTGTCCGGATGGGGAAGAGAGAGAGAGGAAATGATGACAGGAGAAATAAGTGGCAGGGGAGGAAATGAAAGCAGACACAATCACATTAGCTGTGCTGCAGGGCTGTCCGGGAGAGCAGAGTGATAAATGCCTCTCACATCAATAGCAGGGGTCTCCGGCTGTCAGGCGAAGGCTTGGACTGAGTGTAATTTGAAAATAACAGCTAAAAATTTGACAGGTGATTGATAGACGAATAGTTATGATGCTTTTAAAAAAGTGCTGGTTGTATTTTCAAAGAAGCTTCAGCGACGAGCGCTAATGTCTTCTTCTAACCAAATTAAAAATGTAGTTTACAAACAATGACTCAACAATAAAGCAGTGTCTCTGGCGATTATGTTTGGGTAAACTTCTGTGATGTAATTGCTCGGCACAGCTGCACGATCAAAACTTCTGATAAAACTTTTATGAATTGTTATTGAATTACTTGTCACGGCTGTAAAGGGTCTGATCATTGCTCCCTCTAAGGCTGTAATTTGACTGTTTTGTTGCTGACAGCAATTTTCACCATATTAAAATCACTGACAGCTGTTGTGTTTTCTATTTTGTGCGCCTTGTGCGGAATAAATGCATCCTCTATTTTATAACAACAGCCTTGAACTGAATAAGCTTATATCCTTTCAGCAGACGTACCATGACAGGGTAGAAGAGGATGAAAACGGCCGACCCAAGCAGAGCAGTGGGGCCAAGGAAGTATGCAGTGTAGGACAGACCCAGGATTCCCACCAGGGGCCCCCCGGCCAGCAGGCAGCCCACCGACACTGCTTCATACAGCCGCTGGCCGTCACTGGAGCAGATGTTGATCAGCTAGGAGAAGAGAGAGTACGATTTACCTTCCAGATTACTCGACAATAAGACACACTGAAACATAAAGGATATTTTACAAATGACCGTTCCCTTATTCTCTCGTTTCCTTGTAGGACAATGATTCCTCTTAAGCTGCATAATAACTAATCTTACACAGTCTCCTCCCTCAGGCTAAGGGATTTGCCCAGATCTAAGCAAGAATGGTGTAAGAGCAGAAATTAAATCCACCTCAGTCTGCATGTGGTGCCCCGCAGTGAGGGATGGTTTTGTTAATTCAGGGGGCAAGTCCCCTCTGGGGTTGTGTCTCGTACCTCGCCTGGACTGATGTCTTTGGTGCTGCGTAGGCGGAGGATCTTGTTAAAGGCAAAAGTGAGAGCAGCCCCGCGGAGGCGTGCTGCAGTGCGGTAGTTGACGGCCCACATGAGCGCCAGAGACCAGGAGCGCATCAACTCCATGAGGAAGATCCCGGCTACCAGAGACAGGCCGTACAGCACGAAGCTCTGCGGGCTCTGGGAATACTCCAGCAGAGCTCGAACCAGGAGAGCCTAGGGACGGAAAAAAGCGAGGAGACAGAAAGTGGAAAAGAAGGTGAAGGAAAGGGTGGAGAAATAGTAAAGGAAGGAGGAGATAAAGTGGGACAGAAGAAGAAGGTGAAGAAGATAAAAGGGAGGGGGTACAGTTTAGAATCAAGTGGTTACTCAGTCAAGTTTAAGGCCTGGCGGGAAAACATGAGAAGACTTACAACATTTGTGATGAGTCAGATATATATGACGTGATTGGAAATACATGAATTACAAAGAGAGCGTGTACAGCACAGCTTTCTCAGTGACTGTATGAAACAAATCAGCTGGAAATGCGAGACACATGCGTCCTTGTGTAACAACTAAATCCAGTTAATGCTATTAGTTGTTGGCAGCAGCAAGCGCATACTGCACACATACCACCTGATCAACGTAAACAACTCGGGGAACAACAACGGGGTCGACTCAAGAACACCATAAATTAAAACTGAACTTTTGGTTTAAGGGGAAGATTTTAAAAATTTCAGATATTCTGTTTATTAAAATAATTGCTTTGATTCTCTTTGGGCATTTTTTGGCGGATCAAAAACAAAACAGCACATTTCTTGACCAAAGCGTGACTGGGTACAAATCAGATAATCTATGGTATTATAATGTGTTTCCTGATCTAAGGCTTTGTAATCTCCCAGTATGGTTTCATTCTAATTTCCAGACCAGCGTGAAACAGGATAAAGCGATTTTCTGGAAATACACGCAGACTTGGGATTTAGCGACCAATTTTTAAGTGCATATTAGCCGAATCCGTTTAACATTAAGGAAGAAGAGGATTTGGAAGGTACTCACGGGCCCAACAAAGCCTGCCACCATTGTTAGGAGGAGGGAAAAGACGGCCACCAGCATGCGGGTTTGGCAGAACCTCCAGAAGACTCTGGTCAGGGACGCTGCCTCTCGCCCCCGTTTCTTCAGCTCATCGTGCCACAAAGTTTCGAGCCTGGAACCAGAAACCAGGAGCAAAAATTAGGACGAGCTATATGAACTCACAGCTCAAGCAAACATCACAATTTTATTGAACATTGCCTCGACAGTTAGTCAAACTCACTTTTCCACCGTGAATGCTATGCAAATTGTAGTTATAATTAATTAAGTGTATGTAAAAGTTGGCATTTTAGAAGGGCAAAATTATCATAAGGGAAAAGAAACTTGTATTATTATTTTAAATACTGTGGAGCTGAACTTTGCCAATTTATAAGCCTGCTTTAAAACACAACAGGAGATATATAAATGCACAGTCTGGCAGGAAATTATGGCAGCTGCAAATCTCAAAGGAAAAATTACGGCAGTTTTGCTGATAATATTGTAAAGGTGACCTAGGATATACATCATGAATGATGAATCACATAATTAGACTGAGAGACGTTCAACCACACATGTATAAAAGATGTGCTAACGTCCTTTATTGCTGTATAATGCCCCTCAAAGAGGGTAAAATATCATGTTGGCCGAATGCATCATTGCTAATGACTCTATAAAGCAGCAGCAGAGCAGCTGCAGAAAGTAATTTACGCCCTAATGACTTTATTAAAAACGTATCAGAGATAGACAGAACATTAAACCAACTAGACTCTTCCACAGACTGATAATTGCGACTGGAAGTAAAACGGATTTAAATCTCAAAAAGTACAATTAACTGCAGCCCAATAACCGGATAGAGGACAGCTTGACTCACTGGAGTTTAGACTTCTATGTGAGCATTTCATTTTGTTTTACTAAATCCTGTCAAGGACCAGGCAAGAACAATTGAACACATCACTGAAAGAGCAAAAATCAGATATTTTCTTTGTACTATCTATGCCTAAATAATTGTAAATATTGATACACTGCGCATCCAAGGTCATGTGTAAATAAAGCTTTAAATATCACATTAAAGATCCTTTCCAAGACTTTAAAAATCCACAATGTAACAGCAGATCTTTAGTTGCGTGCATGGTCACACACATTAATGGAAATGCAAGCACCCAGGCGACAGTGTGGGATCGAGAGGAGGAATAATTTGCTTTTAAACACGGCTGAAATGTTCCTACCAGCCATCGTTTGAGTTTGCCAAATGGCAAGCGAAGCTGAGGTTTTTCGAGGGTGTGTTGGCCAGGACTTCGCATTCAAGGTTCGCACCTCACTGAGCACCAACAAGTGTCAACTCTCCCAGGGTGCTTTTCCCATTCCCCCCTCTCGCTGTCATCTCTGCTTTGCATGCCGGTTGCATAACTGTTCTTGCTATGTAAACACAAAATAAAGACCTCCCGTCTCCAGAGACTCTGCAGCGCTCATGCACACCATCGCCCACCCGTGCCAACGTGATAGCTTTGTGCCTCTATGCTGCTTCCCTTCAGCGTGCTATTTAGCACACACAAAGCAGAAGCACTAAACCGCCAGGCCCTGAGCCAGAGCCTTTATAAAGGAAAGGTCATTTACAACACACACAGTTGTCACAAGATAAAGGCGACCTTCCTCAAATAGTGACCCTCCTGTTTATTGCCGAGTCATTGCGCCATGACTTGACAACACGTGAGTAATGGAAAAAGCAGTGGTTCACTTTCTCAGCACATGGTAGAAGCTAAATGCCCTCTAATATCATTATTGTAAGTCTATTGTTCATTCATAGACTTAGTGCATTACTAGAAGGCATTTCTCAAGCCGTGTTTGGCAGAAAGTAATGACTTTTCTCTCACGGTCAGTCTGTTGCAGCCTGCTCACAATCAATGACAGCTAATGAGCGTGACAGGGCAGACACGGTGTATCCCAGGTAGAGGAGTTAATGACATAACCACCCAAGTCAGGCACTAACTCTCACTGTAATCTCTAATCCCTGCTATTCTTAGCAGCATCCCGTCCCAGCACAATGTTCCTGTGAGGGTAAAGAGAGGCTGGATGTTCATCAAAGAAGTCACATTGCACAGAATCAACAGACGGAAAATAAGCCCAGACGGTTGTTTACATGGCAGGGCATTATAGATTTCTACCTCGGACGTGCACCTGTTTGACCGCCACATCACCACATCCACCTTCTCTACGTACAGTGCAAAGCGAGGTTTCTCAGTTTGTATTCGAGGAAGAAACACAATCCAAGTGACCCTGCAGTGTGAGAGTGAAGCAGCATGTCCAGATCAGTTCACCTGAACACGTCCTAAAACCACAAGCTCTGCTGGGAGTCTGAAACAAAAAACATGACTTTTTCACCTTAATGGATCCTTCTTTGTTTCATAACGTGTGTGCACATGACAGAAGAAGAAGAGTATTCAATTTAACTTTGAGTTTGTTTTATAGCAAATGGAAAACTAGCAAAAATCTTCCACTGCTGAAAATGACAAAGCAACGCCTTTCCACCAAGGATGAATAATCAACATTATTCATACTATGACTATACTTTCCCGTCTGGGGCTGTTAGCCACACGCTCACTGTGACGTAAATCTTTAAAACATGTCACAAACAGCCAGGAAAGAGTATATAGCATTGACTTAAACCTAACATTGCACATGTTCATGTTAATTAAGGAGCATGTCTCTTAATCTAATGATGTTGTGACAACTGAAAATCTTTATCTAGGATCAGTGAGAATGGGTATCCAAACACCAGCCAGCACAATATTGTCTGTATGTCACATGCTTATCATCCTTAATCTCATCTTTTTGTGACAGAATATAATGTAGCACACACATCGAAAGGGGTTTCAACTATTCAACAATTAGGCTTTGAATAAACTGGCATTACTTAGAATCACGTGAGTTGTTGGCCAAAATAAACAACCCAGAGTATCACTAAACTTCTTCCTTTAAGGAGGGATGACACCGAATTTTTAACTGTTCCCATGACAGCACAAAAGATAATCAGAAAAACCTTAGAAAATGCCCCAAAAAACTCTTGCTAATTAAACAAGAATTTTAAAGGAAACTTGCTTTGACTGGAAGGCAGCATAAGCACAGTTATCCTGATCACAATAAGCAGCAAGGCTACGGCTAAATACTGACTCTGGCCCACAGAAGCAAACGCTGAGAACTTCTCAAAACAGAGCCCTGAGGCCAAGCTACAACCCAGGTACCCACATCGTGACTCTCACAAAGGGCCATGAATGTGCTTCTCATGACAGTCAAAGCTCAACCAGACTCTCTGACTTTAAAGGGGAGAAAGTAGTTTAACTCTGTCTACCAGGCTTGTCCACTACTCGCTACACAGACTCACACACATCACACGCTAAGGTCAACAAAGTCACCCCTCCTTTAACTGTATATTCCATTCTCCTCATGAGGTTACATTAAGGCAGCCATTTTGCTCTGATGTCACACTCAGAAGCGGTGACAAGAAAGATTTTGTGCTGTTGTGTTCCAGGTTGTTAAGGTAAGAAATAAATAGTATAATTTTACTTATCCAGGTGGGTTAGAAACTGAGAAGCAATTGGATAGTAAAAATCTGACCATATTCCATAAATTACAACAGATTTTACCTACCCATTAGCTACTGCAGCTAATGTTACAATTGAACAACTTCCTAGCTAACGTAACGTTGATAGAAAACAAGTATGAACTCAATATGAGTTGAATGCTAATCATTATCTGTTGTTTTTAGCAACTGGATAGTGACATTTGTGCTTTATTTCAAGCAGAAACAATGTATTTTTCCTTTTAAGAACCTTTTAGCTATTGTAGGGTAAACAGCTAACGTTACAGTTCAATATTATTATTATCGTTTATTAGCTGTTGTTTATTAGCAACTGGATAGTGAAATTAGTGCTATATTTCAAGGAGAAACAACATATTTTACCTTTTAAAAAGCATTAGCAATTGTTGGATAACAGTTAGTTTTCTACAATGAAAATCTGTACATTACAAGGCAAAATAACCTTATATACAACCGTTATCAATCTTAAGTAAACAGCTCGCGTTAGGATTTTAACACTTCCTAGCTAACATGTGTTTAGTTGTTGGGAAAGTATGCCATAAGCCAAGACATAATTAATAGAAATACTGTATGTGTTCCAGTGAGCATAATGTCACTGGTTGAATGCTAATGTTAGCTAGCTAGCTAACTAACCAGGTTTTTAAAGTTGAAAAGTGGCCTGATATCCTTACATATTTTCACTTTCTATTGTTGTTTTTAGTTTGCTGATTAATCAGGAAGCGGTAAAATGAAAAACACTATGACATTACCCTCTTGAGAACAATCTCCACTTCCCACCCTGAGCATTTCATCAGAAGAAAATGGGCGCCGTGTGAATATGGTAAATGAGGTTTAACTTCTCCTTTTGACAAACAGTTTTCATGCCATGTCTCACACCAACTGCAGTTTTCTAGTAATACTTTGATAAGGCTTCAAATAGAGTGTTCCCAACACCGCAGGTCACTTTCATCAGTCAAACCTCAGCAGCGCCACAGTTACCTCACCTTTGGCAGTTGATTTCAGAGGCTTCATGGCAAGACAGTCCCCACACATCATCTATAGACAAGCTAGACGCCTTGTAGGCCTTCAGTGCCAGTGGGGAGAGCCAGTGCAGAGTCATAAAAGAGAAGAGGCCGGCGTTATCGACTGGGTGCTGATGCCTGGAATAGAGAGGAAGACATGGAAATGGGTGAGATGTCCAAAAGTGCAGGCATACACAGAGGTGTTATGTTGGGGGAGAAGGCCCTCATAGGCAACCAAGAAAGACACGACGTCTTTGCTTGCAGGAGTCGATGAAATGTGAATCATGACCTCAGTGTTTGAACAGTAATTTACACGCTCCTCACAGAAATCTGAGAGAGCAGCGAAAAGGGGAAAAAAAAGATCAGGGGCAGTTTATCAGTCGGCATGTGTTCAAACACGGTGCTGTCTGTCGCTGGGGGATAAGCTACCACCCCTAATCATAGCCTCCTGCTCGTCTCTAACCCTCAGAGCACAGCAAACACAACAAATGTGAACTTTTGTGTTGATGTGTGTCTAAAGTAGTAGCTGTCTGTCTATATTCCAGCTGTCTGTGTACCTTTATGTCCACCTATATCTTGCTCAGAGGGAAAGGGACTAGACATGAACATAAATACAGTTATGTTTACTTGTGTGTTATCCTGAAGGGCTTCAGAAGCTGCAGGCTTTTCCGGTAGCGGCCTCTTCTCTTCGGCCCCCTCTCCGTTGATGTCTCTGCGTCCTCTTCCTCAAGCTCTGGAAGAGGTTGTGGGGAGGACAGAGGCAGGCCCTCCACCCGCCCTGCTGCCTCGAGGGCATCTGGGAACATGGCAGACCTAATAGGGAAAAATCGGAAAAACAAAGAAGTAGATTTATCACAAACGTATTTCATATATGTAACAAAAGCCTGCAAAGCCTTCTGGGTAATTCCTCTGCAGGTTTAAACCTCTAACTCCAACCTGTGTAGTTTTTCTAATCATTGAAAAACAGTCTTGTTATGCATCTAAAGAGCTCAGAAATTCAGTTAAAAACTAGTGCTGCAATCAATGATTATTTTCATTATTGATGATTTATGATATTTAAGAAGGCTTTTTAATTGTAGAAAAGAAAATCTTAAGAAAAACACTTAAGCTAGATTCTTAGCAGGAAAATAGAAGTAATAAAACACATTAACTGTTTGTGTCGTCTTTTTTTAACCCCGAGAAAGATCAGAGAACAGCCCGCGTGTTTTGCTGAATCACCCTCTGAGACGCAGATAGACTTGAGAAATCACCTTGTTCAGAGGTCGCTGCCCCTTGCTGGTGTACAAGTAAAGTGCTTATCTATTTAAAGACGGCCTGCCAGCAGCCCCAGGAGCTTGGGAGCAGACATCTGAGCTGCCAGTGTGTCCGTACACTGTCACTGATCCCTGCAACAGCAAAGCTCTGTGACAAGGTCGGCCAGGACTCCGAGCGGGGTGCAGATTGACTGTCCAGAGAGTGTGGTCAATAATGAGATTCAATAGAGACGACGCAGTCACGCAGCAGGGGCACAAACAAAGTCACATAACAGAAATTTACACAATAAGTTCTGCTGGGAAATACATGGCAACACAAACAGTTAATGCACATGTAATAGTGTTAAGGGAGCCAAACGCCGGGGTTGGGAAATGCATGAAAAGAGGTTTTGTGCTCCTTCTGCAGCCCTCAATGCCTATATCATGTGAGGTTTGTCATATGGCTGTGAACTCTACAGCGACTGCTAACCATGCATTGCAGAACTTAAAGCCCTGCATTGCAAGAACTGCCTCAGTACTATTAATTTAAGTTTAAAACTCATATCTAGGATTGAAACATGCTATGCTGAACAGGTCTGGACTTGTTTAAAAATGTGCATGAAAAAACAAAACAGGTCAGTGATTATAAACTTTGCAGACTCCAAAAGAAAGACGCAGAAAAACAGAGCGAGAAATAAGTACAAAACACGAAGACTGACATCTTATCAGTTAAGGTTCACTTTAAAGATACATGTCAAAAATAGAGCTGTTTTGTTTGGTCATGCATCAGCATTTACAAAAAGGATAAAACATAATATATAAGCTACTGCTTCTGAAAATAACTATTTAAAAATGATTATTTAACATATTTACATATTAGTTTCCCAACATTTTTGTCTTTAAGACTAATGGGCTACATGGAAATTCATTTAACTGACAAAAACAACCTTTCCCCTTAAATACCTGCTTAGTTTACTTTGTATACAAGACCCTAATAATGCCTCAAGATCATGACAACTTTGACATCATCATGATTTTACATTTTACTTTTATTATACCCTAAATTCTTACACATAAACTCTAAGATAGATTGATACCACATATGCTACATCTATACTTCTACAAATACTATGACTACTACTATTGTGTAAGTGTAATGACTTTCATTCACAACACACTTACATTCAGTCGGCCTCAGTAGCAGTACAGCTCTCAGTTGTTGTGTTTATGAGCAGGAAATGCAGATGAAGACACAGTTCACCATGTTGTCTCTTGTCTAAGTTTTCTCATTAAACCTAAACTGCTTTCCCACAAACACGCGGACACATCTCCTCGCGCCGCGGACCGGAGCTCAGATGAAAACATGAGCAGGAAACACGGTAAACTTGACGGCTCACGTGTACGCAGTACGTGATGCTTCCTCCCGGCGGTGTCTGAGGCTCCGGTTCGCCGTCATACCAACGAGACCCTACAGGGAGAGGAATTCCCGATATCACCGTGACGTCATAGCGGCTCCACCAACCGGCGACCGTGCTGGACGGTCACCGTAGAAACGGGAACAAAAACGAGGAAGTACACGTTCCAGACAGGGGCGTGTCCGTCACGGTGTCCATAGGGAGGAAGAACACACTCATCAAAAGAAAAATGCACTTGAACGAGAGGGAAGCAACTTTGCATTTTCACACAGCAAGAACCTAAAGTTAGACATTTTATTTGGATGAATAATTAATTAAAGATACATGAATAAATAACATATGATTAATTAAATATAAGAAATGCACACACTCCTTACGAGAAAAATACTACATTATTTTGTTTTAAAGAGTAGTAGACTACGTCATCATGATTATATTTCAACTATTCAGATGGTGAAGTACAAATTAATTTATGTTTTCATAGGTGTGAGTGTAAGCTACAGAAGGATAAACATTATTATTATTATTATTGTATATTTTTAAATCAACAGCCAATCTTGTATTGGTCTGTTACACTAGCTTTCTTGCTCTTCATGGTCTGATGTGTGTGCAGCATTTAATAGGATCTTTTCCACAACAATTCAGGGTTGCAGATATTGATGACTTTCATTATAGATTAACCATTTAAAAATATGAATCCATGAGTTGGTCCATAAATGATCAGAAAATGTTAATGAAACAAAGCAAATTGTTTCATTTGAGAACCTGGAACCATCATTTTACTTAGAAAGTTTCCACCTAATTTTAATTTATCATTTGGTATAGATTGATGTGCCCCTATAACCAGCACATGTAAATTTATATTTCTTTATTTCTGGCAGTTTTTGTATTTTTTTTTCTGTTTTAATAGTATTGCTAATAAACAGGACATTTATTCATAAAAAATTAGATCTGTAAAAAGTCAATAATCTGTACCTGCAGCAGTGTGTTTTTAAATTCCGGGGATGCAAAAAAAACTAACTTTTAGAATCAATTAATCTTCAAGGCATCATGAACAAAAATGATGCCTTGAATTTGTTCCTGTGTCCAACCAACCATCAAACCCAAAGATGTGTTATTTGCTATAAAAAATGACAAAGAAAAGCAGGGACGCTAAATTAATTGTCTTTCAATTGCCTAATCCTATAAAAGACAAATCCTTTTGGCTCTAGTTGTGACAGCCTGGAATTACAAAGCTGTTCAGAGTTTCACCTCCTTACCACATTGCAACTCTGCTGACAGGAGCACGGAGGAGTTAGACTGAAGAAATATCTGCCAAATAAATAAAAAGTAAAACCTCTCCACAGTGACTCGAAGCTGTCCTCACGTAAATGATAAAGACCTTAAACCCAGCTGGCTTTACGAATAACAGCTACACTGAGACCTCCTAATGGCCCACAGCAGTCAAGCCACGGCAATTTATAAGTCTCTTATGTGCACAACACCACAGAGTCGGACATAAAGCTAATCCAAAACAACAATACATCTGCAACTAAACAGCAAGAGAGAAAGAATGCAGCTTAGTAAACAGCACACGGGTAAAGTGGGGCTTGTTTACACATTCAGCAACTTCTCACCATTTGGAGAAAGAATTGAAGTGCTGGTCTTCACTCACTATAAGAAACTTTTAAAATGCTTGCATTGTGATTCATGAGCGAGACCAATTATGATGCTAGCTCCCAGGGTTCTCACCACAGGAACAATAAAGTAATCTGAAATATACAGGTAGATGTGCGGCAGCAGTGAAGGCACAGAGCGCTCGGTTTTTGTCTCACAGAGTGCATCTGGAGTTCTGGGGGAAGTTCATCCCTGAGGCGACCCTGCAGCAGCTGCTTCAGTGCCAAAAAGTTCCCACCTAGCTGCTGCTTAGATTTACCTTTTCTCTTCATAATTTAATTGAAAAATGAATTAACATTATTGTCACCTTCCATACACCCCATAGATCTCTGAAAGTTTGGCTCACAGAAGTGTAAGCACAATTTGGGATGTACCACCTAAGTGAATCATGTTCTCTCTAAAGAACATACACATTTTTCCGTTTGTCATCAAATGTGTATTTGAACCTGCGTTACTGGGGCAATCAGTTCTGAACAATATGTGTTTTAACCTGTCTCATAAGAATAGCGTAAATGCGACTGAAACATGTTCATTCTGTCCACCATGCTGTTGTTTTAAAACAAATAATACCAAACATTGCTGAGTGGAATATGATGGAGTAGCCTATGTATTAAGTTTTCTGAAAGCATCTGTGAGAGAAATTCCTGTGATCAACATGACTTTTTATCTATGACCATGTGTTTGTCAATATGATCATGCTTTTGCTGAGAATTGATTCCTAACCATTGAAGAAATGTGTCTCATGTGTTCACCATTGTATTACTTTGTTCATGTTGAAAGGTAATGTTAAATAAGACTGATCAATGTAAGGAAAAACCCCTTCCTATGTGTGTTTGTTTGTTATATATTGTCTGCTGTATCAAAGAGATGTGTGTGAAAGAAGATTAGGGATGATAGGCATATGACATTCGGTTGGTAAAGTGAGTTTGGTGCTAGACAGAGTTAGACCTACTAGAATTGTGCACATGAATTTCTGGTCACAAGTGGCAATAAAAAAAGTTTCAGGGTTCAAGAGTAACAGGCCTTGAATCAACACCGGCCTGATAGTGACACCAAAGTGTTATGTTGCAAGTTTGCTAAGAGGCAATCTCGGATCCCATCGGCTATACTCTGAGACTTTATAGCCTCCGGGGACACTGGTGAACGTGCTGGGCAGGAAGTGATAAACGACTTCCCGTCAAGACTTGCTTTTCCTGGTGCTGCATTGTTACAGGAAGAGAAACCGTTTTCCTGTGATTTACTTGTTATTAATGGGTCTTACCATTGCCGAAATTTCAACATCATGATGCAGATTTGCAAGAAGTAAAAATTCAAGCTTTGTCAGGTCTGTCCCTCAAGAGGAGAAGAAAACTTTTAAAATGCTCATTTGTTGAACGGAGGTCCGATCGATCTGATGCATTCGAGGAAGGCGGGAAATCTGAACGCTGAACGGCTTTCGTCATACCGCGTCAAGGGAATTAATCTCAAGTAAAAATGTAGATCTAGAACGGATTGTAAACTGAATTTACATGCACATCTATTTATAGACATTCATTAGAAGTTAAATCGTCGTCAGATCACGCTGATTGGAGGCGGGGCGGCATTACGGCGGATTACATTCCACCTGCTTTTCCTCACTTGATGGATTGTTTCTCTTGCATATGCTGCAGCCTGCTGGTACGTGATTGGTCAATATTACTCGGACTACAAGTTCAAACGGAAACAAGAACGCTCGCCTTCTCGGGAAACCACGTCCCTGCCTACAGGTTCTACTCCTAGCCAGTTGGTTCTACTCTGTAGACTATTCTGTAGAATCTGTAAATAGAGATGACCTTAAAGGTAAAGTGATTACTTTTTTAAAGATCTCCTGAGCAGCTTTGATTTCAACTTCCAGCTTTGATTTTATTGTCTGCCAAGGGAAATTGTTTTTGCAGCGGGGTACAAACATAGAAATCATTGGCACACAGGACCAGGTAGAACAAACATTAAAATACATAAAGACAAGAAAACATCAAGAGACAACAGGGCGCAGAGAGCTATTAAACTGTCATTAAAAACCTGATCATAAATTGGGCGAAACAACACTGATAAACAGACTCACTTCCTTCTTTCTCCATCTTTAAAGCCAAATTATTTTATATTGGTTGAGCCAACTTATTCTTCCTTTCTGGAATGATTGATTTCTCTTTTACAGGAGGAGCTCAGGGAAGGGTTATTGGGCAAAGCGTAAAGGATGATCTAAGAATGAGATCAACTGCATTTCTTAACACAAAGAGCTGACTGAAGAAACAGTAAAACCCCACAGACACACTCTCTTACAATCTGAGTTCCATCTATTCAGAGGATGGAAATAGAGATATCTGATAGCTCTTATCATGAGGAAACATCACTGAGAGTGGCAGCAGAGCATCTGTTCAGACCTCTGTCTACATGAATAGTTGAGTGCTGCTGGGATGTCGAATAAGAAAACTCCCTGGTTCTCTTAAGATTTTTCCATTGGGCTTTTATTATTGTAGAAAATGGGCTCTGTGCCATACTGTATTTAGAATACTTAAACATTGTGTTCAGTAAGATAACCCTAACAAATTAATCGTGCATTTCATAGCCAGAAGTAGAAAATTAATGTTAGGCCATAGAGGAATTACACAATGAATTGCACAACTTCTTCGTTACCAGCACCAAGTTTTCAACTTGAATCACCGTGATGCATTTAATGACTCCTGCAACATCTGGAGACACATTTAAGCACTTTATAGCAAAAACCTTTTTAAGACACACAGAAATGTTAAAATTCACAATTGAGGCAGATCCTGATATGTTTAATAATGTAAAGCAAAACATAAAAGTGTCTCAAGCCATGTGTTAACTATACCCTTATCTCATGTATCCAATTAAAGCCAACACAACAAACCTGTAGACTTTGAGATGAGGGAACCAGAGGTGCGAAAATGCTTACTGATTTCCAGGGTTTTAGATATAATTACTGCAGGACTCCATGGCTTCTGTCCCACCTCTGCAGAGGGCGAACATGTGTGTATGCACCAAATTCGCTTCAGGAAGCAGCTGGCTTTTCAAATCAAGTATTCAATATTAAACCATTGAGAAAAATCTGCTGAGTTTGTGACTTTACTTTCGCGCTGATAAAATAAAAAGTCAAAGATGCATTGACAAGAAAAACTCTTATCCATATGATAATGCATGCAGCCGAGTGCAGGCTTCACTCCATCATTTGATAAGCGAAACAGGACTAATTGAGTTGTATCCAACAGTTCATACATACTTACTGTGGCTGTCAGCAAATAAAAAGAGAGTTTCAACAGTTTTTCGCCTCTGCCTCTGTATTTTTCCTGCACTATCTGAGCTCTCTATGACTTAATACAGTGATGTAATCTCGCCGGCGGCCTCCTCTGCACCGCTGACAGACAGAAAAAGCAGTACATAAAATGTTGAAGAAAATCATCGACAGGGTCTCACTTTACTGAGCTGGGAAATTTGCAGAACTTCTGCAATCGATGCTCTGAATCTGGACTCCACTATCAACCTCCAGGGACTTTTATGATAAGCTCCGGGCCAGAGTTCAGTCCAGGTCTTTCAGACTTAAAAATACAGCAGGGAGTGATGTTCAAAACAGGCGAATCACTTATTTTCACTGACTGTTGACTTAATATGAAAGTAAAAGGCCTAAAGATGTAACGTAAAGGAAGTTTTAAATCTGTTGTGCGGGACTTTTGTCTCCCCCTCCTGGCAGTGAGAGTAATTACACAAACAATCTGAATGCAAGCTTAAAAAAATGTCCTTCCTTGACATCTATCTGCGCTCTTTAACAAAGCTACATGTTTCAATTGCTTTTGGACACATCAGAAACTTTTCTTGAACTCCACCTAGATTTCTCTGCCATAGGCTTCGCCAAACTCTAAGTTGCTTCATCCTACTCCACCGCTACTGTTGCTCCCCACTTCAATTAATCAGTGTGCCACACTGCCAGTGCTGGACTGTCGCCAGGAAAACCAGATTGGAAAACCAGATTGGAAAACTCCTGTTTACAGTGAGTTATGGCTGTATGTGTTCCCTGCACTATTTGTCCCGTTTCCCCTTCTGTTGTCTCAACCACTGCAGGTGAATCTGATTGGTAATTATGTGCACCTGGCCTCGGAGTGGGGACAGCTTTGGTTCTGATTTTGTGTGGCTGTGTTTTGTTGGTCTTCAGTTAACGATTTGGTTGTTTACTTGCCCTTTAATAAATCCCATGGTTTTGACTTTTTTAAGGTGTTTCATGTGATTTTGTTTGGTCAATTGAGGATAGCTGTTAGCCCCATAGGGCCGCCATAGGGATTAACCCGGCCGTGATTGGCTGAATCAGCATTGTGTGAACTAACTTGGAAAGAGTTTCAATATAAGAGACATTTAGAGGCATTTGGAGGGAGGTGGTTCTGGGACACTGGATCTAACTGTTGAGCCTCCTTGAGGTGTCGTGGATCTAACTTGATGAAGCACCCATGAAGGGAAGCTGGGTCTGTCGAAGGTGGCAATGCTGCTTGGGTTGCAGAGTCCTCTCAGGGTCATGTGGTAGGTTAATTAAAAGTGTTAGGATGAGGGGATGAGGGCTTATCCTTATCATTCAAATTACATAAGTGTCCACAAGCTTTTAAATGACTTTTTAGGAATGATTAAATGAAGTTAAAGACGGGCTGTGTTGTCTTTGATGGATATGTTCTGATAAAGAGCTATCTGTGCATTCACTACAAGTGGATCTAACATGATTTATACAATGTCGACTTGTGCGTTTGTGTCCGTCCTTTCACCTCTACATCTTGAATATCTTAAAGTCCACCTCAGCCTCATATAATGTCTTCATCCAGTCCTTCACCATGCAGTGAACTTTGCTTAAGTTGAACATTTCCACTCCTTATGGACTGACAAGGCTGCTTAATTTGTTTCTCTGCCTCTTATATGGTAGTGATGAATATAGGTGCTAAATGATGAGCCTTGAAAAAAGGACCCTGATTGTTTTTTAAGGTCAAAATATACAGTAGCTTTACAGTGTATTGTGAGGGCTGTCAGCAGTTTCACTGCCAAAATCTGTGTTTTTCAGAGTAAAGCTCGCTGCTCTCTGTAAATCCTTTCTCCCTTGATGACACTGTAAATGTTCCAGCTGATAAATGCAGAGCACAGCTTGTTTGTTTCTTTGTGGAGAGTTGTTAAATCCCATTAATATTCATAAATCAGTCAGTAGCATTGCACATTGTAATTACTTGGCATTTATTAGAATGCAGGTTTCGTATTCACATAATGCAGCTGAAGAGACAGGGTCACATGTTGCAGGCTCTGGGTTTGCAAGGAAACTGACATAGAATAGATCTCTCACATGGAGGCGCTCACCTTAATCACGCAGGAGGTCGTGTGTCTGAATTTGTGACATTTGTAATCAAGGAGGACGTTCAAAACCGACTGAGCCACTAAAGTGAAACTGAGACAGTTATTGAGTCTGGTGCTGCTGCAGAGTTCAATTTCATTTATTTACCTTTCTTTTCATCTTCGTTTATCAATTTATTTGCATATTTAAACCATAGTCCAGTAATTTCCAATGTTTTTTTTGTTAAATTTTTGAGTCTGAAACTACGGAAGCCCTAGGCGGACATGCATCCATACATTTTATTTACTTCGTTTTCCTGTGATAACTCATATCCCCAGAGTTGCACAAGCATAAGACACACACAGAAACAGGCCTAACTCACCTCATTAGTGTGGGCAATGGCAGCATGCTATCAGTGACCAGCCTGTTGTTTTGTTTTCGCCAGAAAATTATCCTGTTATTGCGTAAGAAAACAAGCTAGTTATCTCAAGATAATGAGGTGTATGAGTCGAGATCTCTCGAAAACAACCGGAAATTACTTATTATCACGGGAATATGGAGTAAATTGAATGTATGGATGCATGTCCGCTTATGGCTTCCGTATAAAACGAACCTAACACAAGAACACAGCTCAGAGGAGGTTGCAAAAGTCATCACTTCACTGGAGAATGAGCACTGGTTGCAAGACAGGCTGAAAGTGAGCCAAACTGTAAACTGAAGAAACAACACCGACTTATCATTAGGGCTACAACTAACAGTTATTTTTATCATTAAAATGTGTGAAAGTACCTAGAAATAAAAATTGCCCCATGCTGATATATTTAAATAGCTTGTTTTGTCAACCCAAAGATGTTTCTTTTCTCACACAGAAAAATATTTACATCTTAAGTTGTTGATGATTAATTTCGATTGGAAGATTATACTGTGTGTCACAGTCACACCTTATCTTGAAAACTAAGAATTTCCCTTGAATCAGCTTCCTGTCCCATAAAATATGCATGATTGTGTAAACAGAGTGTTTCAGTGGTTTCGATATATCTTTCTACTTCCTGTCTGAGATGCTGCTGCCTCATCAGAGGAGCTACAAAATCCCTGACAGCAACTCGGGGACCATAGCTCACGACTTGACAATCAATCAGGTTTAATAAGAGGTCGGTCATGCGTTGAGTGAAAGCTCGGGGGCTGTCACTGTGGATTTTGATACAATGTGTCCCTGGGATCCTGATCAAGCTGTGCAGCAGGAAATCAAAAGACATTAAGTGAAGACTGATGTCGTTTTAATGACACTGACACTCAACTCTGTGGTTCATCCGGGGTGACGGCAGTCTACAGCTCTTAATATTATCATGAAACTTTACTCCATATATTACTTATAATTCATTCAGAGTACTAGCTGATGTTAACCATTCGCCATCGTCACATGGCGGACATTTCCCTTTGGTTTTAAGTCATATTCATTTAGAGTATCTGACAAATTGTTAGCATTTCACCACTTTCTGAATAATGAGTAACTGAAAAGACAATAGATAGCAAGTTTTTAAGCTAATACAACATATTTAAACACATTAGCTAGACAACAGATACTGTTAGCATTCAATTTTTTTAAGCTAACACTACGTTAGCTAGGAAGTTAATTCAAACATTATGTTAGCTAGGAATTAATGCCTTTCCTGTTGTATCATGTACCACTACCAAATGACAGTTTTAAGTTTCAGCCACTTGCTAGCTAACTGTTACATTAGCTATTCTGTGGCCGAATGCTAACATTAGCTGTTGTTTCAAGTTAGCTAACGGGTCATGTTGTTTTAGCTTCAAAAATGGCTTGATTTCATCGTCTTTTTAGCCGCTTATCAATCGAGAGGCAGTGAAATGATGACCATTTTATACAACCTGAAACCTGGAACACTGTGGTACAACAATATAACAGCATGGAGCCTTCCTACCCTGAGTGTGATGTTAAGAGGAAAATGGCCGCAGAGAGGGAGTTACAGGCAAAGTGCTGTGCCCACAAAAAGACACAAGTTAAATAGAAGTGGTGATGCAACTTTGTAAACTTGTGAGGTCCAGTGTAATGATGATGATAAAATTCATCCTTTCCCACATAAGCCGTACATTCAAACATTTGAGGGTCACTTAGGGACCTTAATACATTTTAACACTCAAACTACCAAGGCAGTCATTTTGACTGCTTTCAAAATGTAAAACATCATAACTTTGTTTAAATAAAACCTATGTACCAATAGGACCCTGACTTTTCCTAAATGTGTTTATATTTTATTCTAACATTGTTTTATCATTAAAATTTCAAAACACAAAAGAGATCTGAGAATTACTACCTCGAATGACCATAGCAGTCAAATTGACTGCATGCTTTTTACAAGGGGTGTCACAGGTACAGGTAACCTGTGTTGACTGTGAGTGATTTTGAGCTATAAGCAAAACAACTTGGCATCGGCTGGCTGGCAGCTATCACAGCATTTGGGAATGTTAATAATTTCTACAGTGTCCTGTGACTATGTACATGTCTGACGACAGGACACTCATCGTACAAATTCAGTGAAGTTCTGCTGATGGGTAATCAAGTTTCTGTTTTATGGTGAAACATAACAATTTGTTGCATTGCCATGGCAACATTGGTCTTATGATGACCCCAACCTGTTTTGAAGGCAGGATAAATTTGCTTTTATTTCACAACAAAAAAAAAGGATCCAGTTTGAGTTTGCATGTTTAATTTCAGAGAAGTTATGTTGGTGTCAATTAAATAAATAAAAAACCTCATTCATTATAATTTTCATTTTGTGTCCTGATGTGTTTTTTACCTATTCCATCAATTTATTCTTAGATCTTTATATTGATTATCCAAATTATATGCAAATAATGTCTGAGCAGTCAAAATGACTGCTATGGTCATTCTAGTAGTTGCAGCTCCTGGTAGACCGAGTGTTAAAAAGCAGTCAAGGGCTAGAAAGACTAACTACTATTAGTATAAGGGTTATAGAGTTTAGTAAAACACAGTTATGATAATGATAAGTTAAGTGAAATGAAACAGCAAAAAGAGAAGCTGTCATGTCAGTGCTGCCTTGATGCTCCTCACCTGTCTCACCTCAACATCCGGCTATTCATCAGATTCAGCCCCTCAGACTGACTCGGGGTCCAGGTCCAGTGAGCGCATCTCGCATTCTGCCCCATGTCTCCAGGAAGTGTTTTCATTGGACCCCAACTCACTGCATGAACTTCTCTTCCTACACAAGCTTCATGTAAGTCGTGGTTTTGACCCTTGACTTTAAGTCTGTAAATAAAGAACTTGCTCAGTAGCTTATTGAGAAAATGACTTGATTTAAGGACGTTATATTGTGTGAGGCGATGAGGAATTTTTTCTGCCATCAGAGATTTTCACACATCATAATAACCTCCTTTTTTAATCTCATGTTGCATTGGGCCATTGTGGGCATACTTACAATACAGAGGCTATGACTGAATTATAACAATACAGAGTTTTATATGACTTCTAAGGTATTTAATGTGGCAAGAAAAAGAAATTCCAACCTGTTTTGTGCTCTATTATGATAAAAATTGTGAAACAGGATTTTACCTGCATCGCCTACTGCTATTACTTGCTGTATTTACTTCATGAACACAAACTTGGTTTGAATGTCCCTTGGTGCTCAGGCACACAGTACCCCTATCCGACCTTCTCAGGTGCCGGGCGTCCCTGCAGGCCTTCAGGTGTTTGCAGTTAAACAAAACTTAATGAAAATCCTTCAACCATTTAACTGAAAGCACCACATGGGGACGCTTTGCTAACTCCGCTGCCAAACATAATAAATATTTAAAATGAAAGGAAGTTATGTAGCAGAGGAAGTGAAGCCAACCAATCCCCTTCTCATCACATCTAAAAATAAACTTTCCTCAAATAAGTTTTTCCACGGAGAAGGTAATTGCTGTCGGTGCAGGATTCTTCTTTGGTAAAGGTCACTCGATTCATAAGAGCATGAGGAGTGGCCATCGCTCATTAGCAGAGAGTTTCACTATCCCGTCTAACCTGGGATGATCCGCACCGAGCTGGCATTTCAGATCAAACGCAGTGATCGGGCTCACTGCTTTCACCAAGTAATGGGCCTGAAATATCACTGTTGGAGCTTTTGGCAGGAGGATCTTCGGCCTAGACATTTTCCCTACAAGTGAACAGTATTAAACAGATTTTTTAGAAGACTTTTCCCAGACACTTCCCCCTCTAATGTTTCCGCTCTGTAACCTTCCTCTCACCTGTTAGTTGTGGCAGCTTAGTGGGTGCAAATACCTTCTGGGCATCCACTGCTGTGCGTTCCTACTTTGTATGATGATCTATGTATCGGAGGGAGAGAGAAGGAGAGAGGCAGAGATTTTATAGAAACAGTGAGATGCATTGTGTGTCACACTCCACTGAAACCCGCAGCTTAATATCCTGCGCCCAGACACCCTAGAGAGCAGTGTAAAGCAATTATTCCAACACTTGCCATTCATTCAGGCTAAAAGTGCACGCAATTCTCCCAGCATACTGAAACACAGTAAACAAAAAACATTGTACAAAACATGATTTGCTACCTGCCAAACTGAAAATCTCCTTTAGTTCTACTTTTAATATTTCCATAGTTTTTGGTTTCTAAGATGTCATTCCAAATGGCTGCAGGCGAGCGTTCCTCGAGATGTACTGCATCTCTGCGCTGCAGCGCTGGCACCCTGGAAATAGAGTCAATTTAAGGAGCTTTTATGCAAACATAAATTAATGAGGGCTGCTGAGCTTTTACTAAGAAAGAAACCTTCACGCACATGTCCCCCAGCTCTGTGGCCATGCACCCGCTGTCAATGCAAATCACCCCCGGTGCTGGAGGAAACATTATACTGTGAGGTGTAGCTGCTGTTGTGCTCAACAGGAGGAGCTGTTGACTCACCACGTCATTTCAAAGAGCTTCCATCTACTTAAGATCTGTAGATATTTAGTGACTTATCTGCTCCGAGTGTCCGAACTCTCCCACTGCAAACCTCTTATCTTATTTCAAACCACATCTGCTGTACACACAGGCAGCACCCTCTCACCTGCGCGCTCAGGGGAGGCCATAATCGTAATGAAGCAGATGAGGAGGCCTTCAGGAGGCAACATGAGAGGAAGAGGTAATTAAGGGTATCTCCATCATCATGATATCACCCAAAAGAACCTGGTTATCTCCTCGTGTCCAATTACACCTCTCTTGGACGTGATCCGAGTGTGTATAAATGGATCAAGGAACAAAAAAAATCCACCAAGGAGGACATTAATGCCCTTAAAATTTAAAATTCAAGCTCTGGATTTGCTAAAGCTTAACATCAGGAGACGCCCAAGGACATGTTCAAACATCTTTACAGGGCGGGAGCGTCACCGCCGGCGAAGTAAATCACACCTTTGATTAGCTTCCTCTTGCATACACCTTGAATTGAATTAACGAGTAGGCTCCTCGCTGCGTCGCGGCAACGAGAAGACAACGGTGAATGGAGAGCGGCATTCACAAGGGGACTGCTGCTGCATTTAATTAGTCCGTGTTTGCCTCCTCGTGCGATGCCCGAGAACCTGATGCACAATCACGAGCACGCTCGCTCACATTCCAACAGCTGTGAAAGACATGAATTGCGAGCGCCTCCAGTCAATCAACACATAGGAACGGCAACTCAACTGGGAGGAAATGCTAGACAGAAAGCAGCGTCTGAAAGAAAAGAATGCACCGTATTAGTGTTTTGTTTATGTCAGGGAATGCGAGCAGGAAACCTAACGAGTGGGAGAGGGGAGGCTAGAGTTGTCATCAGGGATGTTCGGCTGAGATCAAGTCTTACAGTGTGGAGAGAAAGTGTAGTCACGCATTACTCTGAACAGGCTGCATCGCTCACAGTCCCATGTGCACCATCAAGCAGGGAGAAGCTGAAGCAGTATGGATCTGCACTTTCTCTTCTATCAGTAACAAATAAGTGGAAAATGTCTCCGAAGAAGAGAGAGGCGTGCCTGATCTTTCTCTTAGAAACTGCTGTGACTGCATATTAAGAAATCATGCACCAGCGTTTACTCTCTTTTCTAATCATGCTTGACAGAAGCCTACAACCTCGGTGGGTTGGAGGTTACATACTGTATTTAACATGCAAACAACTCCACTCCCACGACAGATAGTTTACTTTCTACCCATGAAACGCTCTTTCCTCTTCCAACCTATGATGTTAATAATGGATACACGCACGAGGAAGGAAAGCCTTGTAGGAGCTTGTAGGCAAAACACACTCATTCTCCATTATTAATTCAGTTACAAGGACTGGTACGCTGACAAGAGCACGAACGCTAATTTTTCAAATGCAGTGCCTGTAGGAGACGGAGGAAGCCGATGAGAGCAAATCATGTGTAATAATAAACCTTTGTTTCTCAGAGCGAAGGGGGGGAGAACGCACGCCGCCAAATAGCCCAGTGGAGGCACATTAAGGATGCTTGACTGGGCTTTTGGGAGGAACCTTCAGTCCTGGCGGCGAGGGCTCTCTATCTGGGGAAGATGGAGGAGAAAACTCCCCTCTGTAGAGTGTTGTGTAACCACTTAATATATGGATCCAGGCAAGTAGCACACAAACATCTTGTGTACGCTGTATGCTAGTAACAGCGCACACACCGACTGCCTCACCAATTAAACATCATTAACATGATCCCTTCGGTGTGTTTCAAAGTTAAGTGTGATGCTGCAGTGTTATGCCTTAAGCCAGGCTGAGAGCCGGGCTTAATTGGCTTTGGAAAGACACAAATGCCCTCATATACGTTTTGAAAAAACAACCTTGAAGCCCTGATTTTAAAGTACACAACACGTATATAAAAAGGTATATTAAAATAAACTCAAAGTTTTTATATACTCAAAAGTTGTTTTTATAATCAAAAATATCATCCAAGCATTTACAGTGTATTACAACAAATGATTCTATGCAACTGTTAACAGCCTTTACAGAAAATGAAGAAATATATCCATTTTTGATCTATGTTACAAACCAGGAACAGCAAAAAGAGAACAGAGGGAGGCCCAAGGGTTCGGAGGTTTCAAGTGTTCAGTTAGACCCTGATTAGCCTCCTTTGGTTAGCCCTGTCGTCCTGGCCCACACTGACACCATACAGAGCCAACTGCAGGCTCAGAAAGTACAATGCCCTGCCCAGGTGGGCGATAACTACATTATTATCCAGTGACTGAAGGAATCGGCGCACTTCTGCGACTCCCAGAGAGTCGTTAGATCTAAATTACTTTGCAGACGTTGAGAAACTCACGAAGAGTTCAAGCTCATGAAGACTGTCGCCGTGATTTGGTGTCAACATTCCCGTAACAATGGAAATGCTGCGTTTTCACATCTCTGCCCCCGACACAGAGTGTACAGTGTCCTCGTACAGTCAGGTACAGTCCACAGTCTTTGATATTTGGAGGCTTCATTCTGTGACCTTCGCATCTCTGCAGTGTCCCTCATGTTGAGCCTTGTCTGGCTGTCCTGTCTTCCATGTCCCAGAAGTGTCACCAGCAGAGCCTACGTGCTTTTGATGCCCTGGAAGCCGCAGAAGTTCCAGCGTTTCTCCAGACTGGCTCCGACACCGGTCAGCTCCTGTCTGAAGGTGCACGGCAGCCGAGAAAGTAGAGCCTCCACCTCACTGGGGTTAATCTGCAGACACACACATATCACACCAAGGTTAGACGATGAATAAAGGGAAGTCCACATGGATTAGGAGGCACTAAACAAAGTCGTAACACCGAGTAAAAAGCAATCTTGTCCTGATTGATTTTGTATAAAATGGCAACCAAATAAAAACACACTGCTCTGGTCTACAGTATGTCAGAATGGACCATGATATATATAGATGTTGAAGATTTTTTTTTAAGCGTTTCTGCTTTATCAATAACCCATAAAAGACATAAAAGGTAGAAGGGAGAGAGAGAGGGAATTATGTGTAGCAAACACTGTTGGTTTCGAATTGTACTCAAGCCGCTGCAGTAAGGACTAGGCCTTGACACGTGGGACATATGCTCAACAAGGTGAGCTACAGGGAAGGCCTGGGGCCGTGATATCAGCATCAAGGTTTCAGAAAACTTCCTGTGCTTCCTGTTGTGGCACAGGATTATATTTTGTACATAGGCGAAGTCTTTTCTACTGCTTTACTATCCAAAGGAGTTCCACAAGGGTCTATCTTGGGTCCCCTTTAATTTCCTAGTCATATTGCCACCATTGGGATGAATTATTCCCAAACACAAAACTGACTTCCCCTGTTGTGTGAATAACACCTCTATGTACCAGATAAGCCTATTACAGATGTTTCTAGGATGATGTCACACTTTTTTAATCTTGATAGGCGAACATTTTCAGTCGTCATTCAGATATCTTCGTGACTTCTCTTTACAGCCCCAGTGTTGTCAGTTATCTTGTGTCTAGTTCAGGTAGAATGTCAACAAATCATCACATCTTGATTTAATTTCTTATTCAGAGCCGCCTATATTATCATCATAGAGCAATTGTGTTATATTCAGCTATGACACATTATTAAGATCAGGTCTTCTATTTAGAGATCCAGAGAAGGTCATTCATGCTTTTATCTCCTCAAGGCCCAATTATAATAATGTGATTTATTCTGGTCTCACAGGAAAAATAATATTAAATACAGCTTGTTAAGAGCCCTGACACTGAACTTCTTCACGCTCCAAGAGGAGCGACCACATTACACAGGGCCTCACTGTCCTTGACTGGCTGATTTTCATTGATAAAGATTTAACTGATTTTAAGCTCTGCATGGTCAGGCTTCTGCTTGTATCAATTTAACCTGATATGATCCTAAATGAAGTGTGGCATACTCTTGATAGCTCTTCCACTGGTGCCCAAATCTTACCCCCTCACTGTGGGTGACATAGCCTTCTCTGTATGGGTACATCAGCTGCAGTACTCACCTCCTGAGGACTTCAGATATTATTTTGCTGCCTTTATGTTGCTACTGTTCCATGTGTTGTCATTATTTCATTTATGAGTAGTTATTTTATATCGAGAGGATAGAAAGAGCATTAGATCATTGTGCTATGTCACTTGTACTCCATGCATGTCACATTCTACAATCTTTAGAGTCGATATACTTTTTACAGAGAATCCGTACTTAAAACTGATTTTTATCTCGACTTCTCAAAAATGAAACAGTTCTTTAAAATATTAATGTTGTTACACAAACTGTCCAAGAATATTGAGTGTTGGGAAAAATGGGTCTTAAGATGTGAATCTTTCAAGGCCATCTTCCACACCGAGAACAACTTAACGCCTGATCTATAACTCCAGCTACTGCACACTTTTTGTGGCTTTGGGCGATCAATACAAAAGCTTCAAATAAAACAGTCTGTTGACTGGCTGTCTGTTTTATCGGACCTGCACAAAGCAGGAGCTTCAAAACTCTGCTGTTTTATCATTTCATCTGTGACTGAGACTTGGCCAATGTTAGGGAGGGATAAATATCAAAAAGTGAAGTTTGCAAACAACATAAAGCACTCTCTTCTTTCCAAGACACAAATGCAATTTTGGATGAAAGGAGTGACACCTGCACAATCCAAACAACACAATTCATTTAATGCTACTTTCAAGCTTCATATTTCACTCTGTGATACCTGTGGAGTAGCTGAGCATAATTTACAGTTAAAAAAAAAAGACTCTTCTCACACTGGTGCTCTGTGCAGGCCCTCATACAGCCTCTGCCTGAAACCACTCAGTCAGCTCTGTCCCTTTAAGAAACCCCGCCCCTACAAGCCCAGTTTCTTCTGATTGGCCAGCTCTCCGAAGCCTGCTTTGTGATGTCACAAAGTGCAGCGTATAGAAGAAACTGTGTGAAACCTGGTGTTTACAGCAGCCTGCAGACTGAGCTGAGAAGCCTGGGGATTACTTCAACATACTTTTACCTACAGATTTGAAACTTCACCCACGTTTAGTGTGGACATCCAACATTGTAACATTATATATATGTCTTAAAAAGTGAAACAGCATAATACCCCCTCTTTAAATAGACCATATTTGACCCAAATTGGATTAACCAAAGGAATATAAAACTGTATATTAGTGCTAAACGATTTTAAACACTTTAACCACACTGAGAGCTGCCGGCAGGTAATGTTGTGTGTTAAAATAGAAGTGTTCTTTTTTCCAGAAGCTTTGCACATTTGCTCTTTCTTTAAAAAGTATTTACACAAAATAGTAAGGACAGTATGTTGCTGTGAAATATGTTTAGTCATCTCTTTGGCATTAAAAAAGGCCCCTTCTTCAACATCATCAAAAAGAATCACAGAGTCAGTAGAAATCTAAAGCGAGAGTGTGACGGCAGAGCGGCCACCTGACTAAGCGCAAATTGGCTCACACAACTCGGGTGGGCCGAGGATCATGAGTCGATTGAAATTCTGCGGTGACACTGCCAAAATCCACTGTACAAGCTGTTGTCGACGGTGTCTTGCATTAATAAGTGGATTGTTCAGGCCCTGTGTTGATGTCAGGACGCATTAAGGTCCGTGATGGAGATAGGACTGGTGTGTCATTACAGACAATGGAGCTGTGCGTGGAGCCTCCAGATAAGCAGAGAGGATTGCTTCTTGTTGTTGGGGAGTCTAGTCAGTGTTATTGACAAAAACTCTGTGGGCTGCTTGATGTGTGTAGCCGAGAGACTCGATGTGGGAGCAACACACAGCGCATTCAAACTCATACGCACACACAGACAAACAAGTGTGGGCGTTTGCTCACGTACACATAAACACACAAGACAAAAGACCCAAAAGGCATGAGAAAATACAGTCACACTCTATTCTTTGCATGTGTGAGGATGAGTCATGGTGGTGATGAGCATATTCAAAAGTTCTAGATATTTCTTTGGGCAACTTTGGAAATGGAGACAAAGTTTTATAAATTCTTGATCCTAAAATCTGACGGTTACAGCCCCGATGTTTAATGTGTCTTCTGTTTGGTCCTTGATTGCGACTGTAAAGGGAGCGGCGACACCTGCCTTTTTTTCTGAAGGTCTTCTTGTCGGGGCGGAGAGCAGAAATGCCCATAAATCTCAGAGTTACCTTTTTGGGGGTGACATTGAAAGTTGGCATTTTGAAATCCTCGTGTAAGTGGCGGTGAAGAGGGATAATATGTCTGAAATGCCTCGGCTGAAAGATGGGGATGAACTGGCTGTGATTTGCGGATGCACGAGGGATGTTTGGTGGTAAGTGTCAGAATCAAGGCTCTAGTTTTAATATGTCCGAGCATCAAGGGAAATCATAACACAAGCAGGATATGGACAGATATATAGCTTTGAAAATTTAAAGAGGGGGTGTAATGCTGTTTCACATTTTAAGACTTATAATGTTACAATATAGGATTGAAGTTTCAAATCTGTAGGTGGAAGTATGTTGGAGTAATCCCCAGGCTTCTCAGCTCAATCTGCAGGCTGCTGTGAACACCAGGTTTCACACAACTTTTTCTACACGCTGCACTTTGTGACGTCACAAAGTGCAGCCTCAGCAGGCTTCGGAGAGATGGCCAATCAGAAGAAAGTGGGCTTGTAGGGGCGGGGTTTCTTAAAGGGACAGAGCTGACTGAGTGGTTTCAGGCAGAGGCTGTATGAGGGCCTGCACAGAGCACCAGTGTGAGAAAAACACCAAGTTTTTTTAACTGAAAATTATGCCAAGCTACTCCACAGGTATTACAGAGTGAAATATGAAGCTTGAAAGTAGCATAAAAGCCCCTCCTTTAAAGTTTTTGAAGCAAACATATATTTAGAGTTTTGAAAATGTTTCTTATGCTGTTTGTTTGTTTCATCTCTGTAAATGTTTCCCATGCTGCACTGCAAGTCGAGGGACGTTCACAGGGGGTTCAGAAGCATCAAAAGATTTCAGATCAAGTTTTAAATCAACTTTAAAACATCTTTTCTTGGCTCAGAAGATTGACAGTTTTGGTCACAGCCTAATCAATGTTCAATTAATGGCTGTACCTCCACTGAACTTTACGAGCCACTAACAGCAAATAAAACGTTTCATTTTAACCGAACTGACTAAATTAATGCTAATTATCTACTCTGCTCTAATCTAATAATATGCCCCCTGTGATGCGTGTCAATCCACGAGACAAGGAGGAGACATAAAAGGTTTAACGATACAGTTGCTGTGAGAGCTTAGAGAAACTGGATTTTGCTGAATCCATCCCTAGCCAGGCCTCTCCTGTAAAAGGAAGCTTAATCACTAAAGTTTTATCTTGCTCCTCTGTTGCAAATCTGACATTTTGACAGAGAACGTTAACTAAAACTTTTCCTTTTAATACTTGGCTACCCCTACAGATGTCTCGTCCAAAAGCATCAATTGCGAGGGAAAGGGCTGTAAAAGCATCGAGGATCATTGTCTTGGATTCACAGCAGGACCCTGGCGTACAACCAGCCCATATGTCAGCCCTGTGGGGGGACTGACACGGCGTGTGTACGGCTGCATGAGATCTAAACTGATACTGATACTACACAGTGGAAGTTTTGTGTCTGTTACCTTTGTGTCCAAACGCTGCAGGTAGGAACAGATGTACTCGATGCTTGCTCCAAACGGGTGGACGTGCAGGAACGTCGAGATGATCCCTGAGGTAGAAGAAACAAGTCATGCAAAGATGAAGTTAACACACAGACTGTTTCTGTCACCTGTCAAACACTGACAAACTGCGCCAGAGGATGTTCCTCTTCTCCTCCCTCTAACTGAGTCTAGCGCGAGCTTGGAGTGGCTTCTCCCCGAGTCCCAGCGCTGTTAAGAGGCTCTTGTATATTGCGGCTCCAGATTAGAGGGAGAGTTTAATGACAGCTTTTGATGCTGTTGCCTCTCGTCAAAACCCTGCTCAAACAAACCATCTGCTCTCAGCTCACAGGGACAGGAGAGAGATTATTTCACCTCGGCTTGCTAACTACCTTAGGAGCATCAAGAGACCTGAGTTGAAGTCACAAATACCACTATAATTCTTCTACTATCACTCCTTCTACTAGGAGTAGTTACAACACTTACACTTCATTTTTTTACCATCTGCAGGAGGTCGGTCGGCTTGAACACAAGCATCATGCTAGCCAGGAGCTGCTCCACTGGCAACGAATGAGAGGCCGAGTCTCGTGGAGCAGTGAGATACAACACCGAGTATTTGATGCTGTTGATATATTTGCAAAAAAATCGCCCACTGGAGCGGTTTGGCTGTCTGTGTTTATTTGCCTTTAAGGGCCAATGAACGTCTCCAACTGACAGTGCAGACGTTTGCTGTGACAACATTCGCCCACTCAGTGCATGTGCAGATACGAGTGAGTGTCAGAACTCGTACGTAAGACTCAGAGTCATTAACAAAATGTCTCAAAAGATGATTATTAACAAACGTTTACACGCTTCCAGAAACTCCAATTTTACACAAACACATTTTGACACAAGCACAGACTTTAGCCTATTTTATGCACCTAGTTTATGCTTTTAACTCTCATGCAAATGTGTAGCTTCTTCTCAGGGATGAGATTAAAGCTTAAAATGCATCAGCTCTGCGTCTGTTCCCCTCAGGTTTGAGTGTTTCTTTCTTTTCACCTTTGTGCTTTATACTGTATTAAAAGGCAACACATGAATGCTTGCTTGAGTTTTTGCTGCATTCACACCTGCTAGTAGTTACCTGCTAGAGCGCCCTGGGCAAAACTGAGCTGCAGGCCCCTTCTGACTCCACTTTCCCATCTTTCTGTGAATATTGAACCATCATGGCCCCTTCAAATACCCATCAAGCACAGTGCCTGCAGCCCAGGAAACAAACCTATAACCCTGTGCTGGATTACTTTGTTTGTTTTGTGACAACTTCTTCATGGTTCTTTTATTATCTCAGGGATGTGCACCATAAAAGCACAATATACAGTAACCTTAAGTAATAAAGTTCCATTTCAACCAGTCTTTGACGCAAGTAGTTACGCAAGACCCACCTTCAGGCCTCTGTGTGTTTAAAATGAGGAGGCTTGGGGCCTTTTTATTTCACTCTCTGCAAGAGAAACCTTCTGTGCAAGTGCAGCACCATGAATGCAGAGTGGAGACTGATGTCAAGCTGATTTTAGTGAGGTCTGATTGTAACATCTCTTCACAGACTTAGATTTAGAGAAATAATGTTAGAGCAACATCAGTTTCGACGTCTGATTATACTAGTTGTAGAACTTTCCATGATAAGCTTGTAATTTAAAATGAAGCTACATAAGAAGAATAGAGGATCGCTGCAGACTGGGGGGCTCAGACATTGGAGTGGTTTGCTGTCTGAACGAGGATGAGGGAGGATGTGTGGTGCAGCTGAGAGGTGGCTCGTACAGAGGTGTGACAGTTATTAACACTTCCATTTAGACATTTAGACATGTACTTCATACCATAGTGATGCTTTAAAGGTGCTTTTAGTGTTTTTCTTTTACTTGATTCAAATAGTCTTCCTGTAGTTTTGTGGTATACAGCTTTGGAAAACAATAAGAGACCACACCCAAATTTTCCTCGAATCAGCATCTCTCTCTACATGTCATGGTACATCCAATCCAGATGTGAACCCCATTAAAAACCTCCTGAATGTGATCAAGTGGATGATGGATGGTCACATGACGAGCTGCTCCAAGAGCGGCCTACTGTCACCCAGCAGCAGCGTGACGACATGCACGAAAGCTGTAATTGTTAACCAGGTTGTTCCACCAAATATTGATTTCTGAACTCTTCCTGAGTTAAAACATCAGTATTGTTGATGAACTTTGCATTATTTGAGCTTTGAAAAGCATCTTTTGGTTATCTTAACCAGTCGCCATTTTCTGCAAATAAAGACCTAAATGAATTTAATTTGGAAGTAGCGAGAAATGTTGTTTACAATAAAACAAAATTTCATTTTACTCAAACACAAACCTATACATAGCAGGACCAGAGAAAAACATATTCTTTACAGTGGCCTCTGAGTTTTTTCCAGAGCCGTGTATTCCCAAAGAAATGTGCAATTACACAATTATTACGAACCAACTGACACACAGATGGGGGGAAATCTAAAACACATGTATCCATAGAAATGCATAACAACACAAGAGTGCTTGCTTGTGTGTACTTCCTGGTGCTATGAAGCAGTGTTAAAATACAAATAAAAAGTGTCAATGTAGAAGTCGGATCAGGTTAGCGTACCAACGAGCAGAGCTTCCCTCTCGGAGTGGACGGGACTCGGTGGACTCTTCTCCGTCGGACCTTCTTTCTCCTGACTGCAGGAGACCACTGTCGACACGGTGGCTTCCTACACACACAAAAAAACATCCAAAATCAGTGACATAAAATGCATGTGCTACCAGTGAGAACTTTTGATGAGACGTAAACAAACTAAGAGTTAAGCTGGTGCATGACGCGCAGAAAAAAGCCAAACATGAATAAAAACAAACACATCAGGAAGTTTCACCACCAACACATTCATGCATTGAGACAATGAGGTTGAGGATAATGAGGCGAGGGAGAATTTTCAGCCAGCAGCTATATTTCTGATAAGGAATGAAATGAATAACACACACACACACACACACACACACACAAACACACACACAACAAGAGAGTGTAGGAAGAACAAATAGAGAGAGAGAGAGGAAGAGAAGTGGAAGGGAAATGATCAAGCTGTTTGTTTCACATCTCTGACAGGTGGCAGAAAAATGGCAGAGGAGGAACAGAAGAGTTTTTGTCTGTTTGTCGTCCTACATCGTATTGTGTGTACTATTTCCTCTTATGGTGTGGGATGCCTGGTGGCCTTTCTCTGTTTTTAATCTATCCATTACGCCCGGCGAGTGTGTGTCAGGGTGTGCGTGGGTGTGTAGACATACGCACATGTGCGAGCCATTGTGAGTTTGTGATTGCCTTTATTTCCTAGCCTAGTTGTGTCTGGGGTGATTTACTCAATGACAAATGCGGTGGCAGTGAATTGGATTGGCCTGTAATGATCTGTCATGTCACTGGAAGAGGTTAGAGAGGAAAGTCAGAGGCGCAAGAAGAAGAGCGGGAGAAATGAGGACACAGAACAATATGTGGAGAAGAGCGGGGAGGCTTTTCTTTTCTTCCTACTTACACTGGCTTGATTAGCGCTCTCCTCGCTGCCTCTGTCATCCTGCTTGGACATCTCCAGCTGCGGCACATTAGAAACATATGAGGAGAAGCAGCAGAGCAACAGGCTAAGTGCTAATGTAGACAGACCGGGGAGTGTGGTCGCGCACAGCATGGTGTGCAGAAACAGACAACTACAAGCAGGGTTTATTTTTAGAATAATGTCAAGAAATGTGCTGATTTGGAACAAACAAACTCCAGACTGTGTTATTATAGAGACAATGACCTCAATTGACTCAGTTATTTTGGCCCTATGCAGTGGGCTTGAGAACCCCTTCACTGCTCCTCCTCTTCTAGGATGGCTGTAATGAAACGTTCGCTATAGCACACTGTCTGTGGAGACATTCGTGTCCGCGCATGTGAATCCATATAACACTTTGTGATCCGAGAGTTGTAAATGTTTAATGTCTCTTTTTTCAACTTGCCTTTGTGCAGATTTCCCTTGGTGTAATGAAATATTTACTATCCATAACTTTGTGTATTTCACTCGTCTGCTTAAGAGATAAGCTGTGTCTATACTATTTTTCTTTATGATTGAAGCACCATGTGTAAAAAAGGTCTGGTCTGTGGGAAACACCGCCTTTTCCTTGTGTAGCTATCGGAGCTTATTGTGACAATAAATATATGAGAAAAAAATCATTTTTGTTTGTTCAAATAAGCTTCTCAATAATTGTTTCACATACTTCTGGTTACAGCACAAGAACCACTGGTTTGGACTCAATGGATTACATTACATTTCTTCATTAAAGCTCCTGTGAGGAACTTTGGGTTTGTGTTGATTGTGGCGCCCCCTGTGGACAAAGCCGTACCTCTAATCTCTTTGCTGATTTTGTCCTGTACATGCATTAAGTGGTGGTTTTTAACAACAAATCTCATCCTGCTTTCTTAAACAGTCATATGTATCACTCACTTTGAATTTTTGCCCTGGAAAATGTAAACAAAGGCAGCTAATCGCTTCGTCTGACACCTACCACCCGCCTGCAGTTTCAGGCATTTAAAATAACTGTACAGAAATAATCAATCTTGTCGCTGATGGTCTGGTTTGCTTTTGGAGGTCATATAGAGTAATGAGAATTAATGTCAGTCTGTTTCATAACCAGCGAAAAACTCCTCACAGGAGCTTTAAACTGTAAACTGTGTCTGGTTCCAGCTTTTTAAATGCTTCTCTCTGATTTTTTAACGTTACACATTGACTGTACAACTTGACACTGTGGATTTTGGGAAACTACAGCCTTATTCAGACTTCAAGCCCAAATCCATTCTGGCATATCTAGATAGGATCCAAATCTGACTTTGAAAGTAGAGCAAATAACACATGAGAAGCTATTTTTCCATAACTGGTCTCGATGATGGATGATGGCTTTCAGTCCAGATACTCTGGCCTCCAAAATCAGATTTCAAACTGTCTAGTCAAGAAGATGGATCTACATTTGTCATGCTTTCATGTTGGAAACAGAGTAACCAGCACGTGTATTTACTGGCGAATATGTCTTTACCCCTGCAGCAGCAGTGTTAATTTTGTGCTATTTTAGATTTAGTCTTCAGATGAAAATGCTTAGTAGCTTTTAGTTACATTTTAGTGAATTTTACCCCTTTATAGTTTTAGTTTATTTTTAGTCATCACATTTTAGTCAAAACGATTTCTCTCTTGAGAAAATATGACCCCCCTCCAGTCTCCCTCTTCTGTTTTTATCTGTTTGCTTCAAGTAAAATTAACACTTTAAATTTCAGCAGATCATCCGTTCAGTAAAAGAACAATGAGGACACAGCATTTAAAGATTGTGTTCATCATCTTCTCAGTTAAACAGTCTGACTGAAGCAGACAGCCGGTGGTTGCCCCTTGTTGTGCAGAAGAAGCGTCACATAACGTAAAACGCCCCTTTTCTGTGAGTCTGAAGCAGAAAGAGTTAACAGAGAAAGTTCACCACCATAGTGATACCTGTTATCTCTAACTGGTGCTTGAGGTTTTAAATGATCATGGATTTTGAGTCCGACAGCCCGCCACTAACATTTTAGTCCCGTCTTGTCTTGTTAACAAAATCAAAACATATGTGTCAGCAGTTTTTATAATTGTAAATCTATTTTTAGTTTGTCATGGAAAAATGATTTTGACGAACATTTTTTGTCACAATTTTCGTTAATGAAATGAACACTGTGCAGCACACGCAGGCAGGTTGGTGACGTCTGGACACACAAATCTGATCTGATCTCTTGACAGAAACAGTGCAGACAGTCTGAACTGAATTAAGGTCTGAATTGAGAAACAAAGCTGATTGCCGTGAAGTCTGATTTATCTATACTTTCTAGCATTTTTGACTGACTGCCGGGGCCTGCCCTACACATGGGTCTGTATGTGACTGACTGACTGACGGTGACGGTACTTTCACAGCCGTAGAGAGAGAGAGTTACGACATCGCAATAGCAGATCATGGAGCATATTGGACCTCCACTGACGCGACGCTCTGCCTATACGGCTCTGATACTTTGTTCAGGGAGTAGGCGGGGTTCCTCGTCCGCTGTCTTCACCTAAGTCCGCGGCACGCGCCTGCTTTCAAACATGTTGTCATCGGCCTCATAAGGACAGTCCTAAAAGCGCACATTGACCTGATGCGGTCAGCCACATTCTAGGTTTCACCTAGTCTTGTTTAGGGTTAAAGCAGAGTACCTTTCAGTGGTTTAAAAGTTTCCTTTGGCTCTAAAGAGAGCTTTTGAAAGTCTGAGACAATAACCTGCTATTGTCATCACAGTTATTCTAGTTTGAGCTTCAGACTTAAAAACATTTCTAAACAGCGACCCTGAGAAAATTAATCAACAGATCAATCAGTAACGAAAACAATCATTAGCGCCAGGACTAAAATATATATTGAAAGCACCTGATTAAGGCCTTTGTTGTGATCATATTGTAAATAAGAAGGTTAATAGCCTCAACGACCTGCGCTGGTGTCATCCTGTAACGTGTGACGACAGCTCTGTGACAGCGGGATCGGTGAGTGGACCAATGAAGGAGAACTGATGGCACAAAGGGAAGTCCTCAACATGAAAAATCACCCACAACGACGGCTAATCTTCAGAGAAACGTGCACCCGAGCATTGATTCCTCTTTCCTCCTTTAATGAGACTGCCTCTCATGATTCATGTTTGCCCACATGCAGGATTTTAATTAGCATTTTTTCCCAGGGCTCCCAGTCGCGGGGACACATTTCTAATCAAAGTCATCGCCATTAACGCGCTATTGACAGCTCTGTCACTCCGGTAGATCTGAAAAGACGACACACGCGTTTTCAATTACTTATTCACCTCTGCGGTATATATGAAACCAGCAGTCAGAGCAAACAGACGACGCAGGATCGAAAGCCTCTCGTTTGTGTTATTATCCAATTTAATAGGCGATTGAACCTGCAGCTCTTTTTAATGACAGCTCTTCCTCTCATTATAGCGAGCCAGAAGGATCATTAACAAACATTAGCGCTGGAATACTGGGATTACGGGACAACACCTGAAACATTAGTAAACATGACGTGTGAAAGAGAGAAAAATGACGATGGACAGATGATCTGTTTAATGAGATCAAGGTGTCTTATGGTGAAACAGCTTGCCCATAATCAATATGAGATGTAAGTTTAGTTTGCACGCTCGGTCAAATAACAATGTGATGCTGTGATGGAAAAATAATGTAGCAGGAGTGGCATTGCCTCATGATGTATGACAGCATCAGCTGTGGTTATTACTGTGTTATACTAATAGGAATGTGAGCACGTCTCTCCATTCAAACCCCGACTTCTCTGTGTGAATGCAGCCCAACATATGTGCAGGAATGAGAGGATGTGGGTTTGCCGGTGGTTTATGTCACATAAAATCTCAGCTGCAGACAAACAAGGAAACAATTTGACTGCGGTGCAACACGCTCAATGTGTTTCTAGTTAGACGATGAATGGATTTCTTCTGTTTCCTTGTGATGTGGTTGCAGCGAGAACATGCAGTTACAGAGGAGTGGACAGCATAACATCCTGTCCGGTAGAGGATGTGAGGAAAAGGTTTATAGCTTGTGTTTTTTTTTATTTTAAAAGAGGATGTCACTTTAAAAATGTGCAGGTATATGCGTTATTTTGTAACTGCATGTTTTTAATTAGCTTTTGATAGTTTGTGAAAGGAATCTCCATGAAGGCTGTTGAACCAATAATGTCAAATGTAGCTGTCGTTTGATCTATGTGGGGGAGTAACAATTCAGAAAAAATGGGTTGTAAGACGCAAGTTAGGGATCTTTCAGACCTGACAGCTTTGGTCCGGACTTTTGGACTTCACTCCGAAAGCTCGGTTTCGTTTGGACAGGTGAGAACACGCATTTGAACTCTGGTGCGGACCAAACCACTGGACCATGGTCCGTCAGGAAAGATGGGACTCGGTCCGTTTCCAAATGAAACACGGTCAGTTTCAATTCAAGTGAGAACATAATTGGACTTAAAGTTGGACCAAAAAACAGTGCATTGTGGGTCGTTAAACACCTGCAGAGACAGCCAGGCGGCAGGATGAGTAGAGGACATGACGTGGGGGAGCAACGAGGAAATAGAACTATGGGTACACAGCAAATAAAGTCCATGATGTTCTCTCTTCTTGTTCTCTCTCTTTGTTTGCTTCAGGGAGTTTTCCAACGTGGGAATTCGGACCAATCAGAGAGCAGTTTCCTCGCGCATCAAAGCTTTTGGTCTGCTGGTAAAAACTGATGACTCAATATGAGCTACAAAAGCAAACTAGACCATCAATGACAAGATTGATCTTTTCTATGTAGTTATTTTAGGTGTCAGACAAAGCGATTAACTGCACGCTGCCTTTGTTTACATTTTCCAGGGCAAAAATTTCAAGTGAGTGACACATATGACTGTTAAAGAAAGCAGGATAAGTATCTCCAACCACCATTTAAACATGTACAATCAGAGGTACGGCTGTGTCCACAGCGGGCGCCAAAATCAAAGTTCCTCAGAGCAGCAGGCTGTTGGACACACAACGTGAAATTGCAAATGAATTTGCTTTATTTGATAGGGACGATGCAATTTAACATAGTTCCAGTACAGAGCACGAAACGGATGTGTTGCACAGAGAGTTTATAGCTTTTGCTAATTTTCAACTCTTGTCCCGAGTAAATGTATCTTAGTTTGATCACAGTGGGGGAGTTAGTCATACTTTAGAACTAATAGGTTGTAACATGCAAGTTAGTCTCAACATGGGCTAAACTAATAAGTTACAACATTGTAGTGCAACAGGCTTCAGGCCGTGTCGTGGACAATAAAGAAGTATGAAGGTATGAGAGCGAAACCTGTGATTATTCCATTGTTGACTTATCTGCATATTATTTTCAAAATAAAAGCATTCTGTTGGGGAAATGTAGAAAAATGCCCTGAAGAGAAGTTTAGTCTCATTTATGATAAAAAACACTAAATAACACATTTAAAAGCTTGAAAACGTTTTGCATTTTTCTTACAAAATTACTAAACAGATTCGTTGTTTTCTGCCAACTGACTAATTGTTTCAGCACAAAAAATACGGCTGTATAATTAGTATGAGAAAGCCAACACACAGTTATGTGAGAATGAGACTGTGATATCATGGGACTGTGACTTTGAGGATACGAGCTCTTTGAGGATTTGCCTTCTGTGTGTTGAACAAACTTTTTCTCACAGTTTTTAACCGTCCTTCAAAGTTTCTCCACAAATAGTCCTTCAAATTATCATTGGCTTAATATGTTTACTAAGAGGTTCATTACCGCTTCTGAAGGCTGAATGAAGGAGGACCATAAACTTGATCATTTTACTGAGCTACTTAAACTTGAAAGCTCCACTATTAACGTTTTTTTTTTGAAGGGGAAATTAGGAATTAAAGAGTGGATTATAATATGTTGAAAAAGAATGAATTAAGCTCCCTGTGATGAAAATGGGAACACCAGAACGCTGATTGAAGTCAGGACTTGTCGGTCTCACTGTGGTCGGCTCTCCCCCTGCAGTGTCGATATCACACGCATGCACCCAAAATAGCTTCTTTGCGATATTTGATAAGCTTATGAACACGTTTCAAACTGGTTCAAACTGCTGAGTCATTTCCTCGACCCCAAAACTACACATCGCAACGATCATACTCGTCTTTTTATTTATTTATGATTTATTTCTTCAATATCTTTCATACGTTGGAACGCATCTTCTAATTCTTTTCTTATTAAAATGCAAATTAGATGGTAGTGTTCACTTTCAAACTAAGAAAGCAACTTTTTTTTTAATATAAATACACCACAGAAACTTTCAGATTCTCCCCCTTTCTTTAATAACTGCCAACAAAGAAGTCTGTTTCCACTAACCTGCATAGCCTGTGTGTTCTGCAGGTTCTGGAGTCCTTCCTTCAGGGTCTGGACTTGGCTTTTCAGCTGCTGTTTGTCCTCCAAACTCTTCTCCAGGTCTGCCTCTCTCTGTTTTAAATCTTCCCTCATTTTTAACAGTTGCTGCAGAGAAAAGGGAAAAAAAAAAAAAGGCATTAAAGCTACTGGAAACTAACAAACCGTGACGGTACAAACCCTTGTACTCAGAGCAGAAACAATCAGATATTTGTTTTATTAATATTTAGCATGTAATCCCCACACTGGTAATTAGGACTTCAGCTCAATACAAGAAAGCAATTAGATACTGATGTGAATTATATCTCCAATAAACATTTTTCAAAGAGGAAACAATAGTTTTGTTATGTTCTGTCTTTTATTATTCTGTTGCATGTGTCCACGAGGAGTAATTTGCGAAACTCTCTTCTTTTAAACACTCAAAAACAGACAAATTACATAAAGAGGAAACACTCATTTGGGTGACAAACGAAGAGAAAGCTTTGATAGCTCACAACGGTATTTATCTTCAATTTGTCCTCTGAAGTTCTCTGTTATCTCAGGTAAAAAGATTCGCCTCCTGCTGAGGTAATTTCAACAAATACAGGGTCCGCGAGACGCAAGAGGGGGGTCCTCTCAGACAGGCAAAGCTGCACATTAAGCGCTTCTGTATGACGTGCGCTCTAATTCACAAAGGAGAGAACAGGTTGCCGCTACATGCTGATAATATTTCATTGTAATTTTCTGTGTCTGCGTGCTGCAACATGCGGACCCTGGCGAGGGGAGGTATCCGATTTCAGTGTCTCACAATTCATTTAATCCACTCACCTCATCTTTTCATAAACACATCACGAGACGTACGCGGGAGAGGTAATTACTCTCCGCAAGCAGAAATGAACAGCAGGGCCTTAATGGATTCTCTTCTTCTAAACATGAATCGATCATAATTTCCATTACCTGTGACAACCCGCTTAGTGAGGACACTTGATAAATGCCAGAATGAGTCAATTAAATAGTTCTTTGGTGTTTTAAAAGTACATGAAACAGTTTCGGTCAGTAAGGTCATCCTGCAGCCGAAAGGTTTCGTAGTTAAGAAAACTAAGTTGCTGAAATCCACAGACTTGAACAGCAGTGAGAGCTCTCCCAGTAGTCTTGGAACAATTGTTGAAGTTAATGTTATTAGGGCTGCAACTTGTGTACGATATTATGGATGGTTGATGAAAACAACAACATGTATTCTTTTCCTGTGATTTATCATTAATGATCACAATTTGAGTGTCACCCATACGTTCATCCACCCGTCCATTCTCATTATCCTATTCAGGGATGCTGTCATTGGGTGAGAGGCGGGGTACACCCTGGACTGATCATCGGTCAATCACAGGGCTGACACAGAGACCTTTCATGCTCACACTCACACCTACAGGCAAATAATCTAACGAGCATGTCTTGGGAGGGGGAAGCCGGAGTACCCGGAGGGAACCCACGCATGCACGGGGAGAACATGCAAACTCTACACGGAAAGATCCACTTTGTCCGAGCTGGGATTCAAACTAGGAACCTTCTAGCTCTGAGGAAACAGCGCGAACCACTACACCACCATGCAGCCCCCATACATCCATGTGTTTGCATATACTACCGATTACGCAGACATGTTGTTGCACACATGCAATATAAATGATTTACAATTTATTGATATTTGCATCTTGAACTCATCTTCATGCAGTCATTTATTTTCGGGTGGTTATGATGGCGTCTACCTTCCCTTAGCTGCTTCCTGAAGTAATTGTTTGCAGATATGATTTAGTATTGTAGTGTTACTTTCAAATATGTCTTGGAGTGTGTTTCCATTTTGATAAATCTAGGAATCTAAGGATAGCAACTGAAATTAGGACTTTATCGTTCTATCCCTGAGAACCCAGCTAGCAGGGAACGTTCCTCTAACATTGGCTAACATTACCTACAAGTTCTAATTACGTTTGAAAGAAAAGGCTTTAATTTAATATTCAAAAAACATTTTAAGGATGTTTATCATTTCAAATTAAGTTCTTGTAACGTTAAAACTTAAACTAAGACGAAACGTTTTAACTGCAACATTCTGAAGATATGTTCAGGATGTTATTGAGGCCTGAACTATCAGAACGTGATTTATAAAACGTTCCTGAAATGTGATTTGAACATTCTCACTGCAACTTTCTGAAGTTGTTTTCAGAGAACGTTCTCCTGCTATTAAAAACATGGCACGTAACATTCTCAGAACGTTCTTAGAGCAAAAAAATTCTAGCTGGGAAAGTCTGATACGCTGTATTTTAATATAATATCATCAATAGATCAAACTGTTTGAAGATGCTGTCCAACCACATGTAGAAATAAGCGTACTGTGTGATATGTAAGACACATTTTCAGAGAAAGAAAAGAAATCCAACACTTTCATCATCTTTCTGAGAATAAATCGGTCTGAACTAGTTTTAACAGCCTTGGATTTGTTCCAAGAAGAACATGTGCGCACATGCCTCAAACCCCAAGGAAAACCTATTTGAACAGCGAATAAGCCATCCTTTAACTAGAGTAAACCTGAAAATATTATTTTTCAGCAGCACTTCAGAAAGAGACTAACAGCTGCTCCAGACAGCTGTACTCTCCTTTCTCCCACATAGCACTCTTTGAGAGTGCTCGGTCATGAATAAAAGACAGTCGGAGTGGAAAATTCAATGGGTTAACCTGATCGACCTCGTCTTTAAAAAGAACCTGAAGCAGAACGGTAACGAAAGGAGATTAAACTTTTTGTCAGGTAAAGAGTGCCTGTATGCTTCTGCGTGTATGCATATAAAATAAGTGCTACCTTCTGCATGCCCTGCAGAGCCTGCTGCAGGAAGCTGAGCTGCTGAGAGTGCGTGTTGTCCTCCTCGCTCCTCATTGGTTGGTTCTTGCCCTGTTCCTGTTTGAGCAGCTCCACCTCGTTCCTGTAGGCGTCCAGCTGACAGCGCAGGGAGTCGTTCTCCTCCTTTAAGGCTTCTGCTTGGGAAACAGCTGCAGGTTCAAACATAAAGAGCAGCAGTATTTAACATGGTGATTATTATGTATAACAGTGCATGGTGGTTCAATTTACACCTCATCCCTGCATGCTTTCATCCAGCTCAGTGTCACTTTCACTGTGTGGCTTCTGAGCTGTCTTCCTGGAGTTATCGCTGATCCGTCTCTTTTCACGGAAACATATTCAAACTTCAATATTTTTATTCATTGAAATGTATATTTGTTACATTGTGACATTTCAAATCCTGATTGGATCGCTCGTTGTTCGTTTGAGTGAGAGCAGGCAAAGTAATATAGAGTGATATTGAAGGTTGGTGAGCTTCTTAAAATTCAAAGCGTCATGGCGAAAGAGAAGAGCTCAATTTTACTTTTGCAATTTTGTGTTTCAAGCAGCTGGAAATTTGCATAATGTCCTCTTGGTAGATATCTGCTGATACATATATCTCTGCCTGTTATAGCAGGAAAACTTGTCTTGAAGTAGATATATGAAAAATATTCTTAAAGTTGTAATCTCGAAGATCTCACTTTCCTTCTCTTGGTGGCACCTATGGGGATAAACCATGATTGCAGGAGTATACTTCCCAGATATCCAGACAGTGTCGCATGTGTGACGGTTGGCTCCGGTTGTAACCTTTGATTTTCCTCGCTTTCCTTTTTAGACTGTTTGCCTTCATCTGACCGTCGAATTTGTTTCTTTTTCTCACTTGCAGAGACCGGAAAAGCAGCCGCTTAGCTCCGCCTACCCTCTCTGGCAGACCACCACAGCTGGCTGATGGAAAACGCATCACTAACTGGGCGCCGCTTGTAATTTTTTCCGTGAAAGTTGCCACAGACACCCAGTCTGTAATACTGCAAATGCAAAGGCTTTCATCAGTGGGCCATAGGCCATCTTTCGGCAATAGACTTAACAGACATTTATTTAAATGAAAATCTTGGAGATTATCACTTTAACTGTACTTTATGACGAGTTAAACACTTAAAAACTCCTCTCATCAGCTTCATTAGGACATGTCCTGTTCTTATTTGATTGATAAAAGGAGTAAGGAGCCACTTCTGGTGCTCCTGGTTCCTAATATAAAAGCTCTTTTCATTTTTCTTTCATCGACTGCCTGATCACCAATCTTAAGTTTTTTGAAAGGAAGAGTTTAACTGAAAACACAATTTAAATCAATTGACTTTTGCTTTATCGAGTCAAATCTGGATTCATTTGGCAACTTTGGCGACATTTCTTGTCCACAAATTCAGCAATAAAGCATCTTTGCAACCAGACTCTGACCGGCTTTTACTACATATCAGTATTTTTAACAGGTTTTAGAGTCAAAATGACAAACAAAACTGGGTTTCTCCAAATCAAGTGGAAATAAGAATTACTGTTGATCATAGCAGAACTCTATTAACAGTGGCCTGGCAGGAACATAAGCAAAACAACCCATAAAAGTCAACACTGATTGAAATGTTGCTCCATCTTGAAGGGTGCACAGATTTACACAAATTAACCTTCTCTGGCGAAAGCACACGCACTCCTCAAGGTTTATATAAACAAATGACATGAAACAAAAATACAGAAATGTCTCATGTGTAAACAAAACAGTTTTAAATATTGTGTTCATATCAGATCTCCACTTATATCAAGAAGCTGATTATAAAGATCAGGGCCTTTAAGAGATCCTTGCACCTTTTTGGATATTTAATCCATGTCTGATAATCAGACACCTTCGGTTTATTAACACAGACGCCTGAAAGCTGTGATAATCCCACAGAGTTTCATCCGATAGCTCTCCACTGGACATCTGACCTGACCTATCGAGCAGAGAGAGGAGACAGTGGGAGTTATTACAGTAAGAGACCCGCTCAGCTCCGGACGTGTCCGGTATTATCAGCTCTGCTCTCCTCCTGCGGGCCTGGAGGGGAAGCTCTTTGGGGAAAGTGCAATACACTGACTGGACGGGGGAGATAAGCCCCATCCTGTGCGAGTCTGTGTGTGTGTGTGTGTGCATGAATGCCTGTCTGGTTAGTTTTTGTGTGGGCGTTCATGAGTGCAGCCTGCAGTCTATCATGAAGGACCATTGGCTGTGTTAATGAACTCTTGCTGGGTGTGAGTGTGAGTCCATGCTGCGTTTGCGTGCACTTCTCTCCCAGCAAAATGAAGGTTTGAGGTGAGAGGAATATTGATCTGAGAGCCTCATCAGCTTGGTGCGAGGAGATGTTAACCACATGGCCAGATTCGGAGCAATTCCCCCCTCTGTTACATAACAGGTAGCGCTATCGACCTGCAGACATCCTTGAGCCTGCATGCACACGCACATCTACAGACATACAGTCATGCCATTCTTTTGCTTTCTTTTCTGTACATGAGTCAGACGTGGATCTACTCTTTTAAGAGGCTGCAGTCATAACACAAGTGTTTTCAGGAGGAACAGTCGACGCGTAAATATGCCCTGTAGCTTAAAGGTTAGCGAGTAAAGAGGGTGTAACAGTCAGCCTGTTAACACACACACCGAGAAGTGTCACATTAACACCTGTCACCTCGGTCGACCCTGCAGCACAGAGCGGAATGACAGGTCTTTGACAGCAACAGCTAATTACTGATAGCTAAATAGCAAGGTTGCCAAAGAGAAGGGGGGGCTGAGCTGACGCCTGTATTTACATACATTTGCATGCTGATTAGAGAAGCTGTCATATTAGCGAGTGGCAGAGATCAGAACGATTAAAAAGCAGGAAGGAAGAGAACGTGAAGTGAGCAAAACAGGCTGAGAGACGAGCTTACATGTGCTGGTCACGGTTAGAGCCCTGCACTGTAATAAAGGATTTTTAAGGGTCGTGAATAAAATCCATGCAAATTGTGTAAATTATACTAAAAGTGAAGCAAGTGAATTAATTGAGTAAAGCTTACCTGCATTACCTAATTTTCAACAGTGACAATTGCAACCCAAAATAACATAATAAAAACTACCCAAAGATTTTAGGCCTGTGCTGCAACATTTGCTCTTGGCAGCAGGTCGGGGTTGGATTAATCGGGGTCAAATAAAAGATTCCTGTTTAACATTTTGCTGTGTATCAGAATGAATAAAAGTTTTTATTAGGGATGCACGATATTGGATTTTTTGCCGATATCCAATATGCCGATATTTTACAACTCATTTAGCCGATTACCGATACCGATATTTTTTTCCAGCACACCTAATTGCAGAGATCATCAACTCTCTTCTGTATTGGAATTAGCGTACAGTATAATGGTGATACTCTGATCACATTTGTTACAACGGTCGGGGTGACGGGTCTTGAGATGGTTAATCAAGTTTGTAGTGTTGAAAGACTTTGCCTTGGCTCCTCCTCGCATCACCGAAGCTGAGCAGTCATTGCAAATCTATTTCGGACACTTTGAAAAACTTCCACACCACGGACATTTTGGCTTCTAACTCTCTCATGCTGCAGGTAGACACACGTGACGTCATCACGCCGCGCCGCGGAGGTCTTCTTCGCGCCGGGGACATTGCGCCGAGGTCGGGCATTTAATCAAGTATGCAGCAGCCAATTATTTTATCGGTTAATTATGGTGGATATCGGCGTGTTGGCCGATATCTGATTTTTTTAAGCCAATATCGGCCGATACCGAGATCGTGCTGATAATATCGTGAATCCATAGTTTTTATACATTTATTAGTTAGATATACCAGACGACTTGTAGTCGGCGTGTCTGTATATAACAAGAAATGTAAACTTGTAGCCCTCTCTTGGCGGTTGCACTGGCTGACTTTCCTAAATATTAGGAAGTAAATTAACACAAGCAGGCTAATGTTGTTAATTGGGCCTTTCTGTATGGAGTTTGCATGTTCTCCCTGTGTGGGTTCCCTCCGGGTACTCGGGCTTCCACCAACAGTCCAAAGACATGCCTGTCAGGTTCATCGGTGACTAATTTACTTTAGTGTATCACAGTTGTTAAATTTAGGTTCACTCAAAACATAGGGTACAATTTACTCAATCCAATAAAGTCAATTTTATTGAGTAGATTCTATAGGTAGCTTTTTATAGTATGGCGACAACTCAAGACTTATGGGTAATCTAATGTGGGTGGTGAGATTAGCGGCACTGTTAGCTTTTGTTGCTTCAGCAAACACAAAAACATTCCTTTAGGGGGAAAACAGAAGATAATGGCACTTCAGTGGCACCCGGATGGGAAATAAGATGGCAGCTGCCAGGTGCAGACACACATACACACACGTAGGTATACATTCACCAGGGTAGATGTCATTAAGTAGTTATGTTGAACATCCACTCAGTGAAGCATGTTTGGTGTCAGCATGTTTGTGTACTTTGCATGTGTTTCCTATTCATGTGGAGTTGTCAGGTGGTTAGTTACTGTCAGCTGTCTCCCTCTGTGATTTGAACGCTCTCTGTGCTCGTCCTCTGGAGGCCTTGATCACTGTATGGCCTGTCATGTTGACGGAAGTGTGAATTGCGTGTACATGTATGGGCATGAATACCTGAGTCCTCTGAGTCTTTGCTGTCAGGAGTGTCCTCCATGTCATCGTCAGACATCTCCATCTCCTCCTCTCGCCTGATGCCCATCAGCTGCTCGTTGTGCATGTTTCGGATCTCCTGCAAAACACGAGCAAAAAGAGGGGCGGGTCAGATCTGCAAAGACTCATGGGGGATGCATGCTTATGCAGGTGCTATTGGGATTGGGATCATCAGTGAGGCATCTCTTTGATTTCACTGTAAATGTTAAGCATTAGCTGAGAGGAGCAGATCAGTACAGAACAAAGGAGTGTAGATGAATAAAGATGGAGAGTTCGGTCTCAGAGCTGGGGCTGAACTCCTCCTCTGGCACAGCGAGAAGGCAGATGGTAGCACAAATATAGCCAGACTACACACTTTTTTTTTTAGTTGCCGTTCTTGTTACTTTGAGAAAACAGCACATTCGTGTAGCTGAAACACACAGTGGCAACCACAGCTCCTGTCACTATAACTTCAGAAGACACTGATTAAGCCTGACAAAGCATGAAATGTGCCTTAGTGCTTACAGTTGCTTTACATCCATGTGTTTTGCTCACACAGAAACCCACAGGTGTAAAAGCAGACCGTGTCTGCTTTACTTCAGCCTCACAGACTGAATCTCTAATGACTACATCCATCTGCAGACCCGTAACCACAAGCAGGTTTCTAAAAGGTTTAAAGATTAAGGTCAACACACTGAATAGACCAAACCTTCCAGGTGTGTCTCGGGAGAAAAGCAAGACCAACAAACAAAAACCTCCAGAAACATTACACACGCTACACATTAGGTCCATGCTTTGACCAAACCAGTATCTGTGCGTGCATTTGTCTGTGAAATCCATTCAGCTTTCATTCCCTATTGTGATGTCGGAGCTGCAGCAGCACACAGTGTTTCCATGCAAAGGAAGAGGTTTAATGCTAATGGAACAGGAGAATAGAGAGTCCAGCGGTATATGCTGTAAAGAGACAAAGAGTGAAAAGATTTCTATACGTAAGAGGGTCGAAAGTAAACACGTCTTTAGTAGACGACCATCCTTTGGGTCAGGGTCAGACATACGGGTAAACATGCTCGGCTTATAGACGTGGGCAAAACATAAAGACGAGGAAATTAAGAGAGATAGATTTTTCGAGTATTAGTGGAACAAAAGCTTTATAACACACTTCATGACCGTCTAAGCAGGTCTCTGCTGAGAATGAGACCACGTCTAAACAAAGGCTATATATAACGCTATGGATTTCTCTGTAACAGTTTATTAAAAGATGATTAGTTATACAGAGTTATCATTTTATTGCGAATGATAATGCTAAGTGCTGAGCTACAATCACTGCTAAAATAAGGCTTTACAGTGAGATCAAATCTAGAGCCCCGATGATTTTTTCCCCCCCCAACAGTTATTTTTCGGCCTTTTCACGCCTTTATTGAGAGAGTCGAACCCGGGGATGCCGCACTGAGGACTGTCCCCTCTGTACATGGGACACAGAATTTAACCACTTAGCTAAACCAGCGCTTCCTGCAATGATTATTTGATAAGCTGTCTACTACTACTACTCTGATAACGAGAGAAACGAGACATTTCATGAACTCATCTTCGGCCTTGGGAAGCACTGATGAAATTTTTTTGCCAACTTTAAGACCAAACAAACAATCGATTGGTTAAACTGATTTATTGTTAGAATAATCAATGGTTGCAGATTTTACCCAGCAGAAGGAAGTGATCGCTATCATCTTTAGACTCTGACACTTCAACTTGGCTCATTTGGACTATTAAGGGGCACGGTGGTGCAGTGGTTAGCACTGTCGCCTCACAGCTGGATGGTTCCTCGTTCAAATCCTGTTTCAGACGAAGTGGACCTTTCTGTGTGGAGTTTGCATGTTCTCTCCGTGCATGTGTGGAGTTCTCTCTGGGTGCTCCGGCTTCCTCCCACAGTCCAAAGACATGCTTGTTAGCTTAATATGTAGATCTATAATTGCCTGTAGGTGTGAGCGTGGAAGGTTGTCTGTCTCTATGTGTCATCCCTGTGATTGACTGCTGATCAGTCCAGGGTGTACCCCGCCTCTCGCCCAATGACCCCCCTGCGACCCCGAACAGGTTAGGGGTGGACGGACTACTTCGTTTTTCTATTAATCACAAAATGTGTTGAAAGCAGATTTTAATTAAAAGAAAATATCACTTTCCTCATCTTCAGTCACCTAACATATTATTTACTTCCCACAAGGTTATCTGGCCTTCACGCTAGATGTAATAAAATCACACATTAACAGCGTAAAAGAACACATGTTGAACAGATGGAAAGTGTTCTGACTTTACGATTTAAACTATTAAAACACACAGGAACATGTGTAGTGACAACCACAGTGACTACTATGACTAATTTACGACAACAGGGTAAAAAAAAAACTCCTAAAAAAAGGTAAAGGGAGCAAACAGCAGCCTCAGAGTAACTAAACTTACAACCATCTGTCAGCTGACATTATCAGCCCGAGCCTATGGCAGAGGTCAAACAGGTACTCTACACAACACGAGCACACGCAGACACACAACCATCTGGTGTGTATGGCGCACTGCATCCACACATACATCCACCGCATACACACGCGCGCACACATCACATAAAAACACTGATAGAGGGAGGCAGCTGTTGTTTGATTCTGCCTGGGAGCTGCAGCTACTCAACACCGCCGCTCGCTCCTCCATATTTCACCTCCAGGCTAAAGAATCATACTGAATTTACAATGACGAAGAGTGGCTGCCTATTTGATGATAAACAACCCCGGAGCCATTTCACTTCCTTACTTATGCTCTGTGGTTAGAAGCTGCCTGCGCCACACAGGCCTATATGGTGAAAATAAACCTGCCTTAAGATTTTAAATCAAATCACTGAAATAATTACCACCTGTGCTGAAAGTGTCTGACATTACCACCCACCTGTGCAACTTTTTGACACTTTTAGGTCATTATTTTGGTTCTCTGACTCACACACAGAATGTGTAGTTTTACCTCATAGCTCTAATTACACCCACAGTCTGTACAGTACAACCCAAAGGCAACAGTATCCAGCAAAGGCCGGCTCGGTGTGCTTCAGCAGCCCAGCGAGAAGTGAGAAGAGCTGAAGCAAACAAGTCATCGGTGATGATATTCAAGCCGAGACTCCCAAATATTTACTCAGTAGCTGATGGTGATCAAAGCAAAGATTTCTGGCAAAGTCTGCATCAAGTTGCCAGAAACATGACCCAAAAAAAAGGACTGTTTGATGTGTAAGCAGGCAACTGTTTGCTGTCAGGTTAGCCAAACATCATAATAAGTCATGGTAAGAAATGCAGAATCAGAGCTGTTTCTGTTTGGTGTAGCAAACTACCTGTGAGTTAAATAATGAAACTCTAAACCTGCAGTGACAGATCTTTGGCTACTCACAGTGGAGGAATCAGACACAAGCTGTAAATAAAACATTGATATAAACAGTTACATATCCCAAAGTCTGTACAGTTTATTTGGGGTCATGTTTCTTGCCACCTGATGAATGCAGGTCCAATATTTACTCTTTTTCAGCTATTTTTCCTTTCGACCTCTGAGAAAAATATCTGCTTCTTTACTTGCCAATTGCTCCCAACTAACTGTGTTTCGTGCTGAGCGTGTGGACGATCGTTGGCTTTCAGAGCAGTTTCAGTAAAAACAGCTGCCTGCTGTTGCTCCTGCTGGAAGTGATGCTGGGGAGGAGAGAGAAGTTGCATCTGTAAAAGCACAACACTGAGCTGGAAAGCGCATCGTAAAGCTGAGGGGGATGGCTAACTGAGATGCACTAGTTTTCTGTACCAGTTTCACTTTAATCATTGGATCCAGTGTTAAATAGAAATGTTGATTAGGGTAGCTGGGTGGCAAAAATGTGTCTTAACCAGAGTAATATTAATTTTAAAGTGATAATCTGGAAGATTTTCATTTAAATAAATGTCTGTTAAGTCTCTATCTATCGCTGAATGAGGTAACACAATGGTGATTGAGCCTATGGCCCACTGATGAAAGCCTTTGCATTTGCAGAATTATCGACTGGGTGTCTGTGGCGACTTTCGCAGAAAAAATCAGCGCGCAGTTAGTGAAGTGTTTTCCATCAGCCAGCAGTGGTTGGTCTGTCAGAGAGGGTAGGCGGAGCTAAGCGGCTGCTTTTCCGGTCTCTGCAAGTGTTGCGAGTAAACAGTAATCTACTATGGCTGAACAAACAAAGAAAAGATCGATGACTACAGATACAACTTCAAAAATAAGTGAAAATCCAAAGCTGAAAGCGACCGTCAGCGAGGAAAATCAAGAGTTACAACCGGAGCCAACTGTTGACGTCACACATGCAACACTGTTTGGATATCTGGGAAGTGTGCTCCGCAATTACCATTTATCGCCACAGTTGCCGCCAAAGAGAACTGAACTGAGATCTTCGAGATTACCACTTTAAAACCTTTTAAGATAGTTTCATTTTCGCCAGTTCAGCATGCGATTCCTCACTGTGCATAAACCTGCTTAAACAGACTGGAAAATGCTGCAACAAGAGCTTTGAGCCCAAGCGACTTCATCTGTCTGTTTGTTTCTCAAAGTGAGACACACAGACATTGTTATATAAATATATATAATACACAAAACACAGTGTATGTGGTGTCATTCTGAAAGTCAATAAAGTCTATTCTCACAGCAAATAAAGTCGCTGCAAGAGGGAAAAACTACAAATGAAAGATGTCATTTAAAAGACTGTTTTCTGAATGAGCACATATCCTGCAGTGAAGAATCCACCCACAGGGGTCTCTTTCACTTGCATCTATGCTCATGTTGTACTCCCTGGCGTATGCTCTGTGTATACAACACAGTATAAAAGAAGGCTGAGAAAGAATGGACAGATCCCTAAGGCCTGATGAAAACTCTCTTCTTCACATAATAGAGTTTAATACTTCCTGCTGCAGCGTACATATAGGGAGCGCGAGTCCCGGATGAATGGATCCTTGAGAGACCCTTGAGGTCAGAGCGAGGGAGAACAAATATGCAAAAGCGGTCTTAACTGATGTCATACAACCCCGGATGTACTCAAGCATTGCTTATAAACATGCATCATCCAGCTTCCTGCTAAGTCATCAAGTATGTGCTAAAAGACCTCGACACAAGCTATAAAAAGCAGCAGCTGAAAAGACGGGCACAGACTCAGATTATTCATTTCATTATCTTCATGATTCTGCAGCAAATCTGAACATTTTGCAACACCTACCTTCAACAAGAAGTTTTGAACAAGTTGCTTGCTGCCTCTGCTGTGAGATTCTGTGGCTATAGTTGCATGAGTGCATGTCTGAATAAGACTATAAATTGTGCCTTTAATCTGTTTTTCATACTGAGGCTCAAAGAAACTTACCAACTGGATATGATCTTATATGGTCCATTAGACCCAGGACTGCACCACACTCAAGACCCTCCATTACAAAGGACCCATCATCATGTTAACTAATACTTCACGTTGCAAAGAGGAAAAAATGGTGAGCAATGAATACGCTTTTATGTCTCAAGATGTTCCTCCTCACACATCCACTTCAAATCTTCAATTTTGTCGGTGCAGAGGGGAGAAGGCTTGTTTACATTTACCTGTGTCCTGGACACCCTTAGAGATGGAAAACTCACCCAGCAGCTTGGATCAATTCAAGGGGGGAGGGCATTGTTGGACGGAGGGAAGGAGGGAGAGGGGGAGAGGTTTGGACCTGGGTGTTTGTGTGTGTCTCACACTGGCTGGAGAAAGCACGCACCTGTGCTGCAGCCTGGATTCATTTACTTACTGTTGCAGGGAGTCTGATCTGTTCACTTGTGATTTTTTTCTTCATTTGTTAAAGTTTCAGCTTCATTATGTAAGCATTCTAACTATCAATAGAAAAATAAATAACTTTACGATGATTAAAAAGGGAAACATGTGGGGAACAAAACGGTGTAAGTCTAATTGTCCATAAATCATGTGAACAACAGGATGAAATCAAAGTGTACTAACCTCTGCTTGTTTGCGCCACATGTCCAGGTTCTTGCGCTGAGCTTTGGAGAAATGGTCCCATGCCTTTTGTTTGGAAGCGGCTTGGAATACAGACACAATCTGTTCAACTGTGGCGGGATGCAGGGAAGGACCAGAGACCATCCAGAGACAGAGAGAGAGAGAAAGACAGAGGGCAGGTGGGAAGGAGCAGAGGAGTGAGAAAGTGTTGTCAACTAGGGATGTAAAGATCTGTGTGTGCATGTGTGTGTGTCTGTGTTTGTGTGTGCACGTGTATGGTGTTTGTGCGTTTATATGTGCGTGTGCAAGCGTGTGATCTACTTACCTGCTGATGCCAGAGCATCATCTCGTGCATGTTTGGTCCCACACGCAAAACTTAAATTAGTCATACATTTTCCAACACACATACATTATATAGCACACACTGGTTCATTTAGAATAAAGCCCTTTAACACTGCAGCTCTGCTGATACTGACTTTTTTAGCGGGAGGGATTGACACTTGTCTGGACAGGAATATCTCTCATCTAGTGGCTCGACTGCCATGAAACTTTGCACAGACATAAATGGTCTTAAGAGGATGGATACTAATGAAGTCTTTCTCCAACACAAGCGTGAAATTGACATGATGGCTTCTTGTAAAATGTCTTGATAACTTTTACATGGATTGCCTTGAAATGTAATACATGTCAGTCTCATGTTATGAGTCATATTATGGGTCTAGTTCATGTTTTATTCATCTGTGTGATGCTGTTCTGCCTCCCTGCCTGGGGTAGGTGCTGTTGTCTCTGTGTGTTTCTCTCTCGCTGCTGTGTTGCAGGTGGCTGTTGCAGAAGTAGACTTCGCCCTGCCTTCTTCCTTCACTCCCAACCCCACCGTAGTGTTTCAGCGTCTTCGAGAGAAGTGGATGATAGCGTGTGCGAAATTCAATAAATCTTGTAAACACCGTAAATACATTTGAAATCTGAAACGCAGTCCTAGTAGTGGTAGAGCAGAGTAGTGTTTTCTTTTGATCCATCCTTTTCCTCCTGTTTTTTCTGTTAGGGAGTTAGATAAGAAATTTGTATTTCTTGTCTTTTTCATTATTGAGGTAAGACAGTTTGGGTTATTGGTAAAGATGCTCTGTTTGTTTTTTGGCACTGCTCTCCCTGAAGTTTTTCGACTTTGTGAAAATAAGTCAGAGACTGTGGACTGCATATTCGTTTGACTGTCTTCTGTGGGAGTGAGGAAAGGACAGGGGGTCACGTCAGTGAAGGTTCTCAGTCATCCAGGTCATGGTAATTCTAAGCTTAATACAGAGGCAACTGGACTTAGTTGAAGCTCTTGAAGACGTTTCACCTCTCATCCGAAAGGCTTCTTCACTTATAACTGACTGTTGGAAAGAGATAGAATTATAAGCCACTGGGGGTCACGTTGTGCACTGTGCGCTCCAGTTTCCCCTAGGCCTGACGTAACACTCAGGATAAAGAGTATTACCTACCAACCTCCTATCATATTATTTGTATTTACCAAGCTTTCTTTGGTACCTGAGGTTGGCCAGTTCAAGTCCTGGTACGGACCAAGCATGGAATCGGGGCTGGTAGCTGGAGGGGCGCCAGTGTTCCTTTCCTGGGCACTCGAGCTGCCCTTGAGCAAGGCACCGAGCCCCCCATGTGCATGTCAATGTGCAGCCCCCTCACTCTGACATCTCTCCATTAATGCACGTCCATAAAGTCCTGCTTGTGCATGTGTGTATTTCGAGCCTATGTTTGTGTAGCGTGTTTGTAATAACAGAGTGAAGACATTTAATTAATAAAGCATGTCTTCTTCTTCTTCTTCTTCATGCTTAATTGCATTAGCAAATACCTAGAAAATAATTACCATCAGCCGTGAGTGTTCTTCTAAAGCAAATATTAACATGCTAACATGTGCCGTGTGTACAGTAAGAACAGGCTCAAAGAGCTGCCAGCACGGCTGCATCTTTGTCTTGTTTAATATTGGTTTAACAAGGGATATTTTGCTAAGCAACTGGCAGCTTCCAAAAATAACCTACTTGAAGTGTGCCACTGTTGACCACAGTGAAGCTTCACAGCAGCAGTGGGAAACTTGCCCAAGGACACCTTGTTAAAAGTAGCACAGCGTTCCTGCTTTCCTTTCCTAATGTAGATTTCTCTCCTCGTTTAAAATGACTGTCAAGAAACCTAACACTGTATTAATCTGAGCGAGCTTCTTCAAGGAGTCTCAGTCAGACCTTTAACTCTGAGGTGTCAACAGTTCCTACATGTGATGTCTATACTGACAGCTGATCTGTGTCTGTAAAGTCTGTGTCAGATTTCACCTTCACTGCAGTGTATTGATAGAGTCATTCCCCCCCTCAAACCTCTCCATATGTTGACATGTGGGTGGTCATGCAGGAGCGTATGGGTGGTCTGTGTATCCCAGAGGTCCTAATGAACACAGGGGTGGACTCAATATGACCACCAGCTAAGTGTGTATGTGTTTGCAGAGTGGTGAGAGACAGAGCAGTGCAGGGATCAATAGCCTCTTCCCAGCACCCTGTAATTTGATGGAGCAGATCGATGGTGAAGTCAGAGAAGGGAGGAAAGGGCACAGACAGACCTTCAGGCCTTTGAGCTTGTATGCAAGTCTATCCATCTATCCATCTATAGGCGAGATACTTTTTTTGTGAGCTGGGTGAACTGACCTTAAAGGCGACATATAACATCAGCCCTGTGCGGATGGAAAGCTTAGACAGGCTGAATCTATGAGGCATGGACAGGGTGTAGTCCCCATGTAAATCCTCTTCACGAGTCCAGTCTCTGTGTTGCATCATTAATATGATCAGCAATGCAGCACAAGGAAGACAAAGTCATAAATAGGAAAGTGTTTGCATGTGCTGAAATGATGGCGCATGGCTAACACAAGGACAGCAACTCTCCCTCTCTCTGTTGCATATACAAACACATACCCGCCCACGTACACCTTGTACGTCTTCTCTATGTTATATTTACTTATTTAACAATAAACGAAGCAGAAACCACGGTCTCCACTTTGTGTTGAAGGATGTTTGCATTGTCTATGTGGAGACAAAGTGCTTCGGGCAGCACAGATGAAGCTGTCAAAAGGTGGGTAGGAGCTGTTTCGCCTTTGGCTGTTCTTCATCTTAAAGCATGCATTTACTGTACATGTCTGCCCTCCAGTGTATTCATGCGATGAATGTGTTAGGCAACTTACTATTTTCGTCTGAATAATATCCCACTGCAGTCTCTGGCATGATTTTCTTTTAATGTTTAAGATGCTCCTATCTTAGAGGAATAAATGACAACACTGTAGGGAGAAATAACAAACTTACCTTTAAGCCATCCTCCCAAAAACAAACATGATGGCTTCTATGATGCTATTTAAATGAATAACCCTTGTATTCACTATGTTTTGTTCTTCCTGATTTAAAATACTGAGTGCACATGCTCTGTGCATCGTGTTATACTTACCTGTTTTCAGCATCTTCAGGCACAAAAGTCTTGACCGGTATTTTGTCTTTAATCGTGAACTGTATATCGCCCTGCAACCTACTGTACCTTTATATTCTGTAACTTACACCATGGTTTTTATTCCTTCCTATCCTCCTCCTGCACACATACTGCACAAAAAAAGAACAAAAAAACATCCTCTAGTAGTGATTTTAAAACAAGTTACCCTCTCTCGCTCAGTTTGAGTGATCCTGAACTTATCTTTGATCTTTAAACGAAATTATATCCAGTATAAACTGTTCACATTCAGGTCTGTAGTGTGTGTGATGAAGAACATAAGACTCACATTGACCCAGTATGCCGGCCAGGGCGGTCTTGAACTTGTCTTTGGCCTCCTCCATCTCCTTCTCGTGTTGACTCTTCTCGCCTGTCAGCCGGCGGATGTGACCGTTAGACGACTGGATCATGGAGTAGAAGTTGTTGGCGTTCCTGCGGTTCACTTCGCCTCGTTCCAACCAGGTCAGGAGCACACGCACCGCTTCGGGAAACTTGCCGTCGTCTGGCCAAGAGGTGTGGGCACAGAGAAAGGGAGAGTCAGTTTCTATACAAGCAAAAATACATCAATCCTGTGCTATCCAAGGACGGTAAAGGTGGTGAAAGCAGTGTCTGGGAAGCCATAAAAGAAGTCAAAACTTTGCCAAAATAAAGTTTCTGTTATATGACATATTTAGAAAAGTATAATGACAGGTAACTTAAAATAAAGTAAATAAATATAGCAACATGAATTGCAAATTATTATTTTGTGGAGTGAAAAGTAGACACAGTTAAGTCAGGGTTAATTTGAGCAAGGTGACACTGAGAAAAGACTAAAAATAACAGTAAGCTAAAGAGAACAAGGAGAGCAGAACAAAAATACATTGGATGAAAGGATATAAGAAGACTGTATATATGACAGACTGTCATTAGCTTGGCAGCAAAGAAAAGCTTCACAGACTTCAAGAACATCTCAGAGACATAAAGAAAGAAGAATTCAGAGGTGGCCTAGGTAAGGAGTTCTCGTCATCAAGAGGACATTTGGTGTGGAGTATACGAATGAATTACACGGCTGTGTTTAATACTTGATTCTGATTGGTTAATTACATGAAATGAAGTAAACATTGAACAGAACACAGTATGAGATATGCAGGTGTTTAAAGATGGTGAATGGAAAAGAAAATGTCATCAGACTGACAGTGATGAGACAGAAAACAGCAATCGTGTGCTGCGCTGATTCCTGTGGTCCCGTTTACTGTGTCTTACTTCACCATCAGTGGAAATGTTTCCATTTAATGTGAGTAAAAACAGCTAGCTTACTCATTTTAATGCAGGTATTAACAGCTAGCTTAGCTCATTTTAATGCGGGTATTAACAGCTAGCTTAGCCCATTTTAATGTGGGTAAAAACAGCAAGGTTAGCCCATTTTAAGGTGGGTAAAAACAGCTAGCTTAGCTCATTTTAATGTGGGTAAAAACAGCTAGGTTAGCTCATTTTAATGTGGGTAAAAACAGCTAGGTTAGCTCATTTTAATGTGGGTAAAAACAGCTAGCTTAGCTCATTTTAATGTGGGTATTAACAGCTAGGTTAGCTCATTTAATGCATTAAAAACAGCTAGCTTAGCTCATTTTCATGCAAGTAATAACAGCTAGCTTAGCTCATTTTAATGCAAGTAATAACAGCTAGCTTAGCTCATTTTAATGTGGGTAAAAACAACTAGCTTAGCTCATTTCAATGTGGGTAAAGACAGCTAGGTTAGCTCATTTTAATGTGAGTAATAACAGCTAGCTTAGCTCATTTCAATGTGGGTAAAAACAGCTATGTTAGCTCATTTTAATGTGAGTAATAACAGCTAGCTTAGCTCATTTCAATGTGGGTAAAAACAGCTATGTTAGCTCATTTTAATGTGAGTAATAACAGCTAGCTTAGCTCATTTCAATGTGGGTAAAAACAGCTATGTTAGCTCATTTTAATGTGAGTAATAACAGCTAGCTTAGCTCATTTCAATGTGGGTAAAAACAGCTATGTTAGCTCATTTTAATGTGAGTAATAACAGCTAGCTTAGCTCATTTCAATGTGGGTAAAGACAGCTAGGTTAGCTCATTTTAATGTGAGTAATAACAGCTAGCTTAGCTCATTTCAATGTGGGTAAAAACAGCTAGGTTAGCTCATTTTAATGTGAGTAATAACAGCTAGCTGAGCTAATTTTAATGTGAGTAATAACTGCTAGCTGAGCTCATTGTAATGTGAGTAATAACGGCTAGGTTAGCTAATTTTAATGTGAGTAATAACAGCTAGCTTAGCTCATTTCAATGTGGGTATTAACAGCTAGGTTAGCTCATTTTAATGTGAGTAAAACAGCTAGGTTAGCTCATTTTAATGTGGGTATTAAGAGCTAGCTTAGCTCATTTTAATGTGAGTAATAACGGCTAGATTAGCTTATTTTAGGGAGGCCACAGAGTTAACCGTTGCTATGGACGCAGCTCTCACTATGAGTGTAACAGAGTATTTTTAAATGGAAAACAGAAATATAATCATTTTTAAGTTTCTAAAATTATTATTATCCAAATCAATATTTTGTGTCAAATAATTGCTTTCCAAGTAAATAGTCGTGTAATAAGCGGGATAATGTATAGTGAGCAGGTTGTTATCGCAGAACGGAACCCCGTAGGGTGAGCAGGACCCTGACGCGAAGCATGCAATGTCATGAAAAGGGCTAAACTCCCTTTCCCTCTGGATGGAAGATTCTGGGTTGAGTGAACCTAAATTTGCAGCAAATAGCCAGGATGTGTGTTTTTACAACAGCAGCCCAGAGTAATTAGAAACAAGTCCTTGGCTACAACATCACTGCGTTCATTCTTTACACCCGGGCCAAGGAAGCGAGAACTGAGAAAGACCCAAGCAGATGGTGAAGAGGCAGAAAGTCACAGCCATTTTGTTAACGGGCAACAGTGACTGAGACCTGGAAGTGTCATTGCTCATTAGTCAAACAAGTTTATTCAGCCAGAAACCTGAGGGAAAGCGGGGAAGAGGGGGGGGAAATGGAGAGGTTGAGCAGAAAAGAAAGCAGGCGAGGCAGAGTGGAGGAGAAAGGACAAGATAAGAGAGCGAGGGGGAGCATGTGCTGAGGGACGAGTAAACTGATATACCGTGTTTAACAGCTTTTGTGTAACGTCTCTTGAAAACAAATCCCTGAATTTGTTGGAACATTAGAGAACGGCTTTGTCAGTTTTACCAGCTGCAGTTTAAGACCATTCCCATAATGCCTTGGATGTATTGGGTGTCCCCTGCACGCACACAGACAGACAAGCAGGAGCAGCACTTACTCTTTTACCTTATTCCCCACCCTGTCTGTTTGTAGTTGCATAAATACTTCCAATTCAACTTGTGTTTGCTTCTCTGAGACAATTTGAATTTGTTTTTGTGAATGTCCTTGGGATGATTATAGCAAATACTTTTTTCCACATGAGATGAATGAGTTTATCGAGCTCCATTTTTCTGTTTGCGCTTTTATATCCGGCACATATTTATATTTTGCCATCTCTACTTACCTTTGATCTTGTCCCCCAGTTGGCTGCACTCGTGTTCGGAGTAATGGACGATGGGAGGAGGCGAGGGCGGTCGTAGGCGATCCTCTTCCATTTTGCGTCGATGCCTCTCCTCTCGGGCCAACATGCGCTGGTGACACTCCCACTCGTAGAGGTCGTCCCTGGCCTGGGCGAAGTCCACGTGGAGACGGCCCGTGTCTTTTTTGTCTGTGCTGGAGCCCAAGCGGATACGATAACCTATGGAAGATAAAAGTGTAAAATAATAAGGGAGAAGCAGGGGACTTTAATTTAAATGAAGCAATCTGTCTGCTCAGACATTTGTATTTTAATTTCACAGTGTGCTGTGATTTTGCAGGCTGTAAATGTCCCTTAATGATACCTTTTCTTTAATACAATTTTCTTTTCATTGTATGGCGTCAGTCTTTTGATCCACTAGTTTGATTAATATTGTAATCTCAATAACTTTTGGGTTTCCATCCATCCATCCATCCATCATCTTCCGCTCTTCCAAGTTGACCCAGATGTCTGTCTCCCCAGCAACATTTTCCAGCTCCTCCTGGGGGATCCCGAAGCGTTCCCAGGCCAGACAGGATATATAATCCCTCCCGCGAGCTCTGGGTCTGCCCTGGGATCTCCCCCCAGTTCGACGTGCCAGGAAAACCTCCAAAGGGAGATGCACAGGAAGCATCCTAATCAGCTGCCGGAACCACCTCCACTGGCTCCTTGAGATGCGAAGGAGTAGCGGTTCTATCCTGAGCTCCTTACCCTATCTCTAAGGCAGGGCCCAGCCACCCTGTGGAGGAAACTCATTTCCTCTGCGACCTCATATTTTTGGTCACTACCCAAAGCTCGTGACCATAGGTGAGGGTTGGAACGTAGGTCGACTGGTCAATCAAAAGCTTTGCCTTCAGGCTCAGCTCCTTTTTCACCGCGACAGTCCGGTACAACGCCCCCATTACTGCCATAGCTGCACCGATCCGTCTGTCAATCTCACGATCCATTTTACCCTCACTCGTGAACAAGATACTTGAACTCCTCCAAGTTCAACTTTTGGATTTATTGTCATGAAATGTTCTACAGACATTCAGGATCCACAGAGGATGAATCCTACTGTCTTTGCATACTGATGTTAGCATTTAGCTTAATCCACAGCTGTGCCTAAGTGCAGCCCTGCATAGCCGCTTCATGGCTGTAGCCTCTTAGTCTTATTAGTAAATATTTGACTGTAGAGAGCAACATGAAACAAAGGGAGAGAGAGAGAGAGGGGGAAGAGGGCGACATGTGACAAAGCTCACAAGTCAGATTCAGACTGGGGATTTCACGGTTTTGTTGTTCCACCTTGAGCCACTTCAGCACTGAAATGCTCCAGTGCCTCTAATTCTTGACAGCTGTCAACTCCACACTTCTGAATCACATCTGTAACGGCTCTTTTCTTAAACAGCGCAAATTTATCAGTGATTTTGCAAAAATACTCCATCAAATAATGGAAGTATTACACCTTTTAGATTGCTTATCAAATTAAAAAAACAAACTTTAAACAGAATAATTTAATGGGACGTCACGCATCTGTTTTATGCAAATGAAAAGCAAGCCTGGAGGAGTGAGCTTGATTTGATTTGTGAACTTAATAGCAAAATGGGAAATTAGGAGCAGGAGACAAGCTCTGCATTAACTTTCCTGTATATGTTGTAGGGTTGTTTCCGCCTGTGACTCACTCTCAATCAGTGTTAATTTCGCTGAGGAAAATTACGACGATAAATGTTCGTCAATGATAATTTTTTCATGGCGAAGACGGGACGTTGACGAGCTAAAAATAGATCGTTGATAATAAAAACTCTGATGAGACATTTCAAGTGTCAGTGGTGGGCTGTCAGACATTTAAAATCTATGATATGATATTTTCCCGCACTGTCTGTCAAAATACGAGCAATGAATTCCTGCAACTAGCTGAATTGGTTGAGGGGCGTGTGCAGACCCCCCATGGCAACAACATGACTGCATCCACGCAAATTGGAGGGCTGTACAATGAAGCAAGTTCAACATATCCAGGCTTTATTTATGTAAGCTTGCACAACAAAGCCTCAAGCACCAGTTTGAGATAACAGCTACTATGACGAAGGCGGTTATGAACTTTCTCTGTTAACTCAGGCTTTCTGCTTCAGGCTCTGTGCGCGCTCACTTGACGCATCATTTGACGCTTTTTCCACACAAAAAGGAGTGATCATCGGCTGTCTGCTTCAGTCAGACTGTTTAAATGAGAAGCGATGATGAATATATAAAAGTTGTTCTGGTAAAAACCAGCACCGCTGCTGCAAATAAGGCAAGAGAGGAATGTGCAGCATGTGCTGCTGCAACTACACGGCTTCGTTCTGTGGCTTTACATGTGTAACGTTACATTCCAAAAGTTTACATATGTACAGTATATCCTCAGCTGAGGGTCTTAATTACCTGTGGAGAACATTTTCAGAAAATAATTAATGAAAGTAAGGCGCGTTACTCCAGACTGAACCTGTATCAGGCTAAATTAACTATTTTAAAGAGAGAAAACATTAAAAAAAAAAAAAAATTTATGACTTTATTGACTAAAACTGGACTAAAATTATAGTTTTTGTCGAATAAAACTGGACTAAAATTATAAAAAGTAAAAATGACTAAAATATGACTCAAACTAATCAGCATTTTAGTGTAAAGACTAAGACTAAATCTAAAGCAGCTGCTAAAATTAACACCACAAAGCACTAAACAAGCCAACTGTTGCCCACCTCAATCGTTGTCCTCATCATTACCTACTGTACTTGTTGCATCCCTTCTTATGAGAGAATGTACAGTAGCAGTACAGTTTAGTGGAGTCCAGACCGCCTGCATCATTTTGTCAATACACTAGAGAGTCTTACAGAGCCCAATTACTTCTCTAGTGGGTACTAAAAGACAACAATACCCCTCATTACCCCCTCTTCTCTACACTACTTCCCTCTTATCCTCGAGCTCTCCCTCCTTACTCAATTTCCTCTAATGGCTGGTTGTGGATCTGGAGTGAAATCATACCCATTTGGTGATTTAATTGGTTCAAAACGATAAGTGCAAGTGCTCGGGTACACATATTGAGTGCGTCTCTAGCTGGACATAGTAATGATGCCCATGAAGCTGAACACACTCATCGCAGGAGGTAGTGCTGGATGCCAGCGCAAACAGGAAAAGAAATGAGCAAGAGTTGCAGGGTTTCTGCTTCAGTCTGTTCTCAAAATCTACAACTGTTCTTCCATATTTCATACGAGGATATCTCTGCGGCTGCTGGTGTGTGCGTCATCGGCGGCTGTGTTGTTCTGCACAGGGTGTGTATGTACGGTTATGTGAGTGTGGGGGTGGGTGAGGTATTATTTATGGGAAAACTACACAGCTCTGTCATCTGTCTAATATATTGGCCTCAGCTCTCACATCTCAGTGTAGGGATGGAGGCAAGACCGAATAGGAGGATCTCTCATGCTCACACAAACGCACACATTTGCACATGCATGAACACACGCTTAATAACGCTGGGGATGCTACTGAAGCGGCTGCTAAGTTAAATGGGTTTTTTAAAGGAGAATATAGGAGAGACGTAACAGGCCTGGGCTCCAGATAAGAAGCTTGTTTCACATGGTTACTGAAGCTGCTTCTGTTTGTACATAATGGTCATTTATATCTTGTAGTGAAACTCTCATTAATTTCAACCTGTGAGCGTACAAGCAGCCCTTTCTATAAGTTAGCCTAATGAAGTGGTAAAGAGGGAGAGGCTACTGGTTCTGCACGCATTTTTCCCCCATTACTGAATGTTCTTTTAATGATCTTCTTAACATATAAATAAGAGTCTCATGAATAAATGACTGATTCTTTATGTTTGTGGTTTAGCCTACAGGCTTTATTATTGCAGCTTTGTTTATGAGCAATTACATTTTTTCGTTGGCAGTTCCCATGGAGCCGTGGCCAGGGTTTCTTGGAAGAGGATTAAGCATGTTTTCTGTCAAAAGATGGCAACATTGATTGAGTTAATTCAAAATTTACAATGAACCCTGAAGTTTATGAATTTAATGTGCAGATTGTTAAATAATTTGTCCCAACTGAGAAATCTGCAGCTTTCACTTTCAACTTTTTAAGCCCTAAAGAAGCAGATGTTTTGATGTATTTTCTCTTGAACTCCAAAGGCTCTTATACATCGATTTTGAATTAAACACAAGATACTTGTGCCCTGATGATAAGGATAAGTGCTCAGTGAAGAAAACCCCTGGTAGCCACTGAAAACCGAGCGGCATTGCCAACTTCTACAGACCCTGGCTCTGTCATGCGAGCTCCAGGTATTGACAACGTCGATTACTACAATAATGTTTTGAATTAAATACAGAAGGGAAAAAGAGAAAGAAAGAGAGAAGAAATTGTAGAGAGAGATGTGTTAGAAAAGAAGCCAGGGTGAGGTGCCTGGATGGTCTCCCTCCCCCTACTCCCTCACTTTCATGAGGGAAGAGAGGAGAGAAGAGAGAGCATGGAAGATGACGGCCTAAGGTTAGGGTAGGAGGTAACCTTAACCCTAAGCTTATACTACCTACCCTATCATGTGGCTTCTAATGGCCCCCATAACTCAAACTTTGAGAGCGATTGCGGGTAATGAAATCTTACCCGACAGAAAGAGAGCCTTGTCCACAGTAAACTCCTCGGCAAATCTGATATGGCAGAAGTTCTTCTTGCTCTTGCGTATGGCGGTGATGTCGCCGCACTGTCCGAACACCTCCATGATGAGCTGCTCGGTGGCGTTCTCCGGCAGACCGCCGACGAACACCGTCTTACACCCTGGAGGGCGATCTCTCGTGGCTGGAGGGGGGAGGTCTGTTCGAAGTGGAGAAACAGAGAGAAAACCTGGTCACACATGTGCAAACAATCACGAGGCGCGTTGAGACTGCACATATAGGAGTACCCTGAATGATAAAACTGTCAACTGTACATATGCTCGCCTTTATGTGCAGGTAATAAAATGAAATCCAATAAGAGCAATAATATTCTACCTAAGAGGAAAAAAAGCAGCTATATTTATGTTTCTTTCCACAAATGCTAGAATTTGAATCGCACTGATACCAACGAGTTAAAGAAATAATAAAGCCTGGAAGTTTATACTGCATAGCAGGTGCATCAATCTATCAAACATGCATACAAGTAAGAAGTATAGTAACAAGAATATGATGGATGTGAAAGTCACCCATACAAGAAGAAACAGACTCAGTTTAAATATGTACATCCATCAAAAACATTTAAGGAGAGATTCTGAAGGAGGAAAGGGAAGGAGACCTCCATGATAAAGCATCCAATCCATACATAATGAGGGACAAAAACAAAAGCAAATACATCCAGAGGGAAGATGTGACAAATAAATCTCACAAAGTATCTGAGGTCAAACTCCACAATTACACTGACAATAATAAAGGTCTGAATCATTTCTTGACGCTTGAGCTTGATGCTGCAAAATTCAATTTAGTAAAATGTTACAATATGGTGCTAATGACCTAAAAAATGATAAAGCCTAATGCATGAATAATGATAACTTGGAGCACAATGCTCACATCTTTTATTTGCAGGATAAACATTCATATCAAACCGTCCCGTGCATGAATATTAAATCCTTTTGGCCACAAAGCGATTGCAAATGCTCTCATGTGGAAGGTCTCCTGCATTGCAGAAATCACTTCTTCAACACAGATGAGTGTTGACTGTTCTAATCTCCAATAGATCAGGCTTCTCATCCATGATGAATGTGATTAGCCGGGTCTGCAAGGAGTGAACCCGGCTAATCAGCGGAACGCTGAGGATGCTGCATGTCCGGATGTCAGCCGGAAAAGCCTCGCCGTCATTGTTACTCACTGTTTTTGCTCTTACAGATATCGATGCTCTGAAAAAGAACTGAGGCTGAACTCGGTTTGATACCTGAGGTGTAGCATGAGGGCCTGTTTGATCAGCACCGGGTGGAGTAACTCAGGCAGCAACAGAACTCATTTATGTGTGATCAAAGACCAAACATTCCCTCTCTGTCAAACAGAGAAACCCTCTCCAAAGGTTGTTAGAAAGCTTCACAATAATTACTTGTACTTTACAGGAAGGTCTGTTGTGTATTACTGTTAAACTGTTCAAGAAAGTAGAGTCCATGCAATGTGACAGCTCGGTTTCACTTCTTGCCCCCAAAAACAGACGCACCATCTGACATCACAACTTAGGTCTGTAAGGACAAGACATACATTCTCTTAATTAGAACTATACATTTAGAACTTGGGCTCAATATGTCAGGCTCCATCTTCACTCCAACCCCTTTAAACAACTGTAGTGCAGGCTTTTGAGTAGTGAAAAATCAGAGATCATGATACAAACGGCTGACTTGAGGTTTCTCAGCAGCGTGGTTAGTCTAATTCTACAGGACTGACTCAGGAGCTCAGTTATTTTGGGAGGCAGATAATCATTACTGAGGAGCTTTCACTGCTTCACATTCAGTTCCTGTCGTGAGGGCTCCTTCTAAAGACGCTTCAAAATAGTATAATAATAATAATAAACCAACCTACTGGGATATATTTTACAAAACCAAAAGATATTTATGGGATGTTAAGAAGTGACATACTAAAAGAGTTTTCTTCTAGCTTTCTATCAGCTTATAATCCCTCTGCTGTCAGAGCTCCTTGCACTTTAACGCAGCACTCTGAAGAGTTGCAACAAAAACTTTGCAGAGTCCGAGCCAGCGCTGTCCCTTTCTTTTAACTTTTTCACAAAGAAGCCACCACTTCTTCCCCTCCCTCCCCTCCCTCCTCTTCCCTTTAAATGTGCCTGGTAAAGCAAAATATTGACTGACATTTCAGTCTCTGACCTCCAGAGCTGGCGGATTAAACTAGTTTTCAGTTGAGATGGAGAGAAAAAAAAAGAAAAAAGAAAAGGTGAGTGCAGAAAAAGCTTAGGATAGCAAGAAAAGGCTTTGTTGGCAGATGCTACAAAGAGTCCCAAATTATCTGACCTTTTCGGTGCATGAGTGGGTGATGGTGGGGACGGTGAGCAATGAGGACAGGTGCAGTGCAGTAGAAAAACAAGGTGTCATGTTGTATATTAAATAAAAAATGTTTAATTTTGTAAGAGAAAGTTTTTGGTATATTTGGCTCCAGTTGGGTAATTTGTTCGTGAGTAACAAGAGTTAGCAGGAGTGACATCATTTTGCTGTCTTCTCAGATAACTGCTGTGCTACTGTTCAGCACATTAGCATTTTATGCAAAGACAATATGCTCATACACTATGATTCAAATGAACTATTCCTGACTGAATTACAATAAATACATGAAATAACTTATGAAACATATGAAAGAGTTTGTCCAAGTGATTGCATTACTTATGCAAATGAGAGCAGGTGAACCTGAAGCAGAGAGGACAGTGGGAGCAGCTTTTGACACAACATGTGGGTGCTGCAGCCAGGCTGATTTTTGACCAAATTCGAACTTTATGCGTGTGTCTCTTTAAGTAATTGCGAGACACTTTAAGTGAGATAATTTGATAAATGGGTCAAGTGTAGAAAGAAAGACCAGATATTGACAGGTTGAGAAAAATTTGTAACGTTTTAAATTGTCAGTATATAAGTAAGATAATGTACAGTGAGCAGGTTGTTATAGCGGAATGGAACTTTGCCAGGATGAGCAGGACCTCTGCGATAACAACCTGCTCACTATAAATTATCCCAAATATTATAACACTGCTATTTACGAAGAAATCAATTATTTGACACAATATATTGATTTGGAAATTATTTTATTGATTTAAAAATGATTATTTTTCAGTTTAAAAATCTGTCTGTTATACTCACAGTGAGATCTGCATCCATAGCAACGGTTAACTCTAGCTGACCTAGCTGTTATTACTCACATTAAAACGAGCTAACCTAGCTGTTATTACTCACATTAAACGAGCTAACCTAGCTGTTTTTACTCACATTAAACGAGCTAACCTAGCTGTTATTACTCACATTAAAACGAGCTAGCCCAGCTGTTATTACTCACATTAAACGAGCTAACCTAGCTGTTATTACTCACATTAAACGAGCTAACCTAGCTGTTATTACTCACATTAAAATGAGCTAACCTAGCTGTTTTTACTCACATTAAACGAGCTAACCTAGCTGTTTTTACTCACATTAAACGAACTAACCTAGCTGTTATTACTCACATTAAACGAGCTAACCTAGTTGTTATTACTCACATTAAAATGAGCTAACCTAGCTGTTATTACTCACATTAAACGAGCTAACCTAGCTGTTATTACTCACATTAAACGAGCTAACCTAGCTGTTATTACTCACATTAAACGAGCTAACCTAGCTGTTTTTACTCACATTAAACGAGCTAACCTAGCTGTTATTACTCACATTAAAACGAGCTAGCCCAGCTGTTATTACTCACATTAAACGAGCTAACCTAGCTGTTATTACTCACATTAAACGAGCTAACCTAGCTGTTATTACTCACATTAAACGAGCTAACCTAGCTGTTATTACTCACATTAAACGAGCTAACCTAGCTGTTTTTACTCACATTAAATGTGCTAACCTAGCTGTTATTACTCACATTAAACGAGCTAGCCCAGCTGTTATTACTCACATTAAACGAGCTAACCTAGCTGTTATTACTCACATTAAAGTGAGCTAACCTAGCTGTTTTTACTCACATTAAACGAGCTAACCTAGCTGTTTTTACTCACATTAAACGAGCTAACCTAGCTGTTATTACTCACATTAAATGAGCTAACCTAGCTGTTTACTCACATTAAATGGAAACATTTACACTGATGGTGAAGTAAGACAAGTTGAACTGGACCGCATGAATCAGCGCAGCACCTAAATGAGGTTTTCTGTCTCGTCATTGTCAGAGTCTGATGACATTTTCTTTTCCATAAACACGGCTGTATCCTGTGCTGTGTTCTGTTTAAGTGCTGTCTTCAGTTTTGTAGATCTCTCTGTTGTAGCCTTCAGTTTTTGCATTGTTTAACCTTTATTGCTTTTACTCTGCTGTTTTGTCTCTTTTCTTTTGTCCCTCTGTAGACAGACCTACGTCAAATTTACCGGACTTCTTTTGGCGGATTGATATGATTACATATTGGATTGTGTGGCCAGAGCCGCATCCCTAGCAACGGTCTGTTCCTTATAGCAGCGGTCTGAATCATGGGCTGTCTAATGTCGTTCATGAGCTTTTAATCTAACATGTTACTTGGTTAAACATGGAGGCCTCTGTACAGCCTCTCTGTCCAGCCCCGCCCCACAGGCAAGCTGCCACCCGCCGGTCTGTTATACTAACACAGGTCTTCACCATCCATCATCCTGACTGGTTAAACACCTCTTTATGGTCCGAGGGGATGCCACGGGGCGGAGGCTTCAGCTCTCAAAGGACTGTAATTCAGAAGATAAACTGCATTTACACACACGCGAGTAAACATGCTTAGTTCGTTCCCGTCACATGTGAATAAATTAGATATACTACATGGAGGAACACACTATTCAGCACATTTAATATACTAGGACTTTATGTTACTGTAAGTCACGTTGTCAGTTTATTATTAGCATCTTGGTTAGCGGTCCAAGTCCACCAATGATTTCTTTATTTAAGGGCAGCCCTATACACATCTATACCTGCAGTGAGAGAAAGGTAACAAACTAAAAGGACCTTTAATGTATCTTGTCATCTTTTGCTATTTAAACTGGTGTGAATTAATGTGCATATGTAACACTGGGACACACTACCGTTATCCTCAGAGCTCAAAATACTGTTTTATCTAACCAGAGTTTGATTTGAAATACGATTGTCAAAATAAGGCCAGAAGTCCAAATACTGAGAGAGATACCTGAATACCATCTGGAGAGCACAGCACTTCAGCACTACAAAGGTGAGTGGAAAGGGGCAGCGGTGAGAAGATGAAAGGGGCGAGGAGGGACTGAGGAAGAAAAAGAAGAAGAAAGCAACACTAGCTTGACGAGGATGCACATTGACGGTAAAGGTTATGCAGACTGAGAAGATAGAAGATGAGGGAGAGTGCATGAGAGCTGAGGGAGAGCTGCAGGGTTGTTTCTGCTCAGTTACAGGTCAATGAAAGGGGGTGATGCACGTGGTGTCAGGTTCAGTGTGTGCAGCTTGAGGGTGATGCCTACTTGTGATGGACACCATATGCAACCTTGGCGCCTCGATGCCAGAGCGTTGCCTGTGATATTTGCTAAAAGCCTGACTGCAGCCAACGTCAAACTTGTTTTCCTCTGTTCCCTGCATACTGTATAACCCTGAAAACACCCTGAATACATCTCTAGTTCAGAGCATTGGGGCTGTATAATAAAGCTTTATTTCTGTATAAAGAAACACAACTTACATTAATCAATACTGAAAATAACCTTAAGTTGCAGCCCTGAACACTAGGCAGAGATTTCATATCATTTTACACTTCTTTCCTCTAGGATTTTTTTTGCATCCAAAAGCACTTTTGACAGCATGCAGTATGAAATAATGATTTTCCTCCATCATTAATGTTCTTCTCTCATCCTCTTCTCACTTCTGCCCTCTAGAGAGGTGACACAGCTTTAGTAAAACAGATGCTAAAGCGAGACTCACGTATTTGACTTTGAACCTGATAAAACCAATAACTTGCAACTTTCCAGACATTTCAAAAGAAGTTTCATCTTTAGTGAGACAGTTTGGTCCACTCCAATGGATTGCACCCCGACCACAGACTGTTACCTCGATTGCCTCACTTAGGGCCTGTGTCCACTAACGGCCCTTTTTACGCTGGCAGCGCCCATGACCTCAATTTCGGCGCTTAATGTTGCTAGGTTACCAACGTTGTCTGGCGGGACTTCCACTTCCCTCGGTAGTGATCGTTAACTCATCAAGTCCTGCCGTTAGCATTAGCACTAGAAAAATAAATTGTACCCTTGATAAAACAAAAGGATTAACTTTCCTCCGCCATTGTTGTTGCCAAATATGACATCTGAAGTCCCGCCCTTTCTTGATTTTGATTTGTCGGTGAGGGAAAAGTGACATTGACGAGTGAGGCGGTTCTAAAAGTTTAACTATTTTCGACTGAGAGCGCTGTGAGCACAGCTGAGTGCTGAAAAACCTGAACTGTATTGGATTGTACAGAAAATAGGCGGTGCCAGCGCAAAAAACGCTGTTAGTGGACACAGGCCCTTAGAAGGGCTGAGGACAAACATTAGAATGATATGTTTAGGAGGGAGGGATTAGAGGACAACAACATATAAATAATAATAACTATATAATAATTATATCATAATTACAAGGGAAAGACATGATCAAATCTGTGAGAGGGGGACTCCCTCTCTGGGTCTGGTGGTCTTCCATCCACTGGTACACACTCTACATTGGCTCACATAGGCAGGCCCCCTCCTAACAGTTGGGGCTCTGCCAGCAAAAAAGATTACATAAACCACATAAACACCACCATGACCTAATATCATCGGCAGTGTAGGTCCGGTCAGTAACTCCTAGTACGGCTCCTAAACCCCCCACCCTGCAACCCCAACGCCAACCTTACCCACCCCCATTACGAATCACCTTCCTCACCACAACATGGACATACACCCACACATTATTAGACATGCATTCACACTCAGAAGCCCTCTCTTTCACTCTCTACTTTCTCAGAGCCATCGTTTTCTTCTTCTTTGGTACCGTCTGATCACTTTGTAACCGTCTTTATTTTCCTAAAACACCATGTTTTGTGTTTCACTTGTATCGTCTATATATTTTCTCACAATGAAAAGCAAAAAGAAGAATTTGGCGGGTGCCTTTTTGAAGAAGTAATTGTATGGGCTTTGTTCCATTGGTGTCAATACCAAGTAAAGATATTCTATCCATCAATCCTTTGCTTTCTTCGGCTCCAGGTTACAATAAGTTCAGAGGTTCCCAGACATATTCCAGACACCCTTCTTTCCAGCCATGTCCTCCAGCTCCTTGATTGGGGATCCTGAGGCATTTTCAGTCTAGATGGACATATAATTCCAACAGCATTTTCTGAGTCCGCCTGAGCCCTTCTTCAAGCTGGACGTGCCTGCAATATCTCCACTAAGAGCTGTCCAGGAGGCATCCCGAGGAGATGCTTGATCCTTGCTCCCTTCAACACCAAGAGGCAGCAGCTCTACTCCAACACTCCTCCTGGTAGTCCAAGCTCCTCATTCTGTCCCTGAGGAATTTTTGGCTTCTTGCGACCCTGATCTCAGTCGTTTGGGTAGGCTGAGTGGTGGGTGAAATGGTGCAGAAAAGGGAGCTGAAGGCAAAATGTCCTGCTCCATCTTCACTTCACAACTCTTGTCTTCTGCTTCACATAGAGATGCTGTCCATGTACATCATAACCAGACGTAACAACCACTGTCACACCAATCCATACTAGTCTTTCAATTGCTTTTTGAGTCCCTCACCTGGGCCCAATTTCTCTTCAAGGAGCCGCCGGCCTTAACACAACTCTCAGGGTTTAGTGGCTTAAGTGTACGAAGTGGAGCTGAAGCTTGCAGAGTTACTTGACTTTAATAAGAAGAATCAAACCACAGCAGTTTTCCTCAGATGTCTGCCTGTTCAAAATACTTGGCTCAGAGATTATTGGGTTTTTGTGACACTGAAAAATGTGACAGGCAAGAAGATCTCGAGAAGAGACTGGGATCAAAAATCGAGTGAGGAGTAACTGGGACAGGGTAGAGAAAGTAGAAAGTAAAGTATTAAGTTGGGAGTTCCACTATTGTCACGATACATCACTGAAGATTGAAACCGCTTCACATTTAGAGGCACAGATCGTCAAAGATGTGGCATTAAGCAGCGATGTAGATATTCCAAACCATGTGTGATATACTAGGCCGCATAGAAGCCAGAAAAGAGTTGTGCTTGTGCCACAGAGTGATTGTGACAGGCTCTAAAGTTGGAGGGTAAAATCTGACAAGCTGATCCCTCACACAGCCTCAGGGTTTATATGTGCACAGCCTACCTAGTTCATTTCCTTATATTGACGCCTGGCTGGAAAGATTTTCCTAGCTGAAGTTCAACTTTTAATCAGCTTTTCCCTCCGCACCATATTGTGACAGTGATGGTTTATACTGAGCCCCACTGCACACCACAGCTAGGAATAACTTCTGAGCAGTTTTAGAGGTGTGGTAAAAGAATCATATTTGTCTAAGAGAATGCAAGAGTGTGAATTTGTTTTTGTAAGAGGATCGTAAACTCCTGAATGCTGCCACGATGAGAAGCATCTGTTTTATTCCACCTTGAAGATGACATGAGAGACTTGTGTGCATAAAGTCCCCAGGCAGAAACTTTTCTGCAGCGTGAAATCTGAAAAGTGAAGGTGGGATCAATCAAAGCGCCCCCCACTAAGTCTTGTCTAAAACTGGATAATTGGATGTTGGAGGTGAGATAAATATAAACAACAGCGTGTGCAGCGAACCTACAGTCAGATAACACAAAGTGACTTGCCCTGAAAACTTCCACTGTGGATTGATGATGTATATGGGCTTTATGGCAAACAAGGAAAGGTTTTTGCAGGAAGAGGAACAACACAGATTATCACCTCTTTGCATCTTATATTGGAATAGGGAACACAATCTTTGTAAAACTCTCAAAATCCACACCTTTTTCTTCTTTTCACTGAAAATTGGGAAGTCATTTTGGGTGTAAAATGTTCCGTCCATGAAATGAAAATAAATGCTACGTTTGAAAAAGGATCAGTTTATCTTTCAGTTTTTCCAAACTAAAATGAGAAAAGTTCTCTGGTCGTCTACGACTCAATTGTGAATGTCTTAAGTTTTAGACTCTTGCACTCGAAATAACAAGTTGTAGCACTAAAAACACATGTGACCGTAATAACCAGCTAATACGAAGTTTAAACAGCGTATTTCCTTCCATGACAACTGGGCAGCTCCACGAGCATTTGGCTAAATTTGATGCCTTTCAGAGGCTGCATGGTGGTGCAGCGGTTAGTGATGTCGCCTCATAGCGAGAAGGTAGGGGGGTTTGCATGTTCTCTCTGTGCATGCGTGAGTTCTCGCTAGGTACTCCGACCTCCTCCCACAGTCCAAAGACATGCTCGTTAGGTTAATCGGTGGGCGTGATAGGTTGTCTGCCTCTATGTGTCAGCCCTGTGATTAACTCACTGCCACTCGCCCAATGACAGCTAGGATAGGGTCCAGCCCCCATCGTGAACCCTAACAGGATAAGCGGTGCTGATAATGGATGGATGAATGATCATTGTGGTTTCATTTTATTGCATGGACATGTTGGTAAAAGGAGAAGGTTGCAGGATACATCTGTGACAACCCAGCTACTCTGACCACTATTTAGCTCCTGGGGGCGCCAGCTGTTGGTGCAGCCAGCAGATATCCAGATAACTGATATCCAGGCCTCTAGTCCATGTTCAACGTACAACTAGCAACTTTAGTAATGATGTCATAATGTTGTGATGTAAATGCAAATAGATTAAAAGCTAAATTGTCTTCATTACATGGCTGTACTTTCTTTCTCTCCACATCGACAGCTTTACTACAAACAGAAACCAGAATCCTTCCGACACTACAAATCTTGTCCCTCGCCTGCAGGTTCTACATTCATATACAGTTACGTGTTTATAAGGATTAGAGCAGGATTAGCATGATATTATGTCTTACTGGGGTTAGGGGGGAACAGGGTGCAGCTCTTGCAGTGGATGATCTCCTTGACAAGTGGGATATCCTGGGAGAGGCCTGCTGGCACCATACCGAGGCCGGGCATCAGGGGATTCAGGGGGGTGATTCCAGCCATCATACCAAGGTTAGGATCGAAATCTGGAGGAAGCAGGAGAGAAATATGAATAAGATCATACAGCGGATCCTTCCTTGGAAAGAAGTAACACCCCCACAGTGAAGACTTGTTTCCGAGGGCTAAACTTTCATCAGGTATCACTTCGCTTAATCTTTTAAGTACCATTTCACCCTGTTTACTTATTCACCGAGTGATTCCTCTGTCAACACCAGTGACACACAAGTAGCCTACACATAATGGAAAACACAGCCATTCATGAATAAAACATCTGGTAAACAACATGCATATTTCAAGAAGTTTTTAGTGAGCCACTCTCTTTGTCACTCCTGCTGTTTGAAGGATGACCTTAGAGATAATGCACACAGTTGGATCTGCACCCAAACAACACAGAAGCTTTATTTATAATATTGATTAAAGCTGCAGCACTGGCATCCATATACACGCGGGCTTTTATGTGCACATGCATCCCAGGAAGGTGCTTTTTGAAATGGAAATGACACTGCCCTCCAGCATGCGCCCGAACGTCACCTGCAGAGGATTCGGAGTTGACAATTATGCCGCAGGGTGTGTAATGTTTATGTACCTGCGTACGTGCATGCAGAGGCACTGCTCGCTGAAACAAATCCTTCACAGGAGATTATATACACACACTGTAATGTAGTAGACATGTTACAAAATCAATCTGACAAGCCAGGGGAATATATCACAGAAGGTGTTATTGCTGACTGCAAGACACAGTTGATGAAATTGGAATTATGGAATGCAGATGCGGACAGGCGACATAATGATACGAGACAGCTCCACCACAAATCCTACCTTTACAAAGATCAATGCTTACTTTAGCTTGACACTGTGGATGTCTAGCTTTGTTATAGAGGCTGTACTTCGCAGCGTGTTGAACTGGGCTGCATTGAAGTATGATGTGTTTCTTCAATTGTTTCTAGTTTTGCCTACAACACTGAACATACAAACATAATGAGGGGAGTCCAGCACATCCCCAACATTTACTACACTTGTAGTTATAAACATAAACACGTCCAGGTAGCGTACAGTCCACATGTTTTTTCTCCACCTTGCTTTTCCAATTTTCAGCAGTGAAATGTTACCGTATTTCATCATTCATTTTAATAACAATTGAATTCAGGTTGGGTGGTCTTTGCTGTTGGTTTCACTTACACATTCTGTTGCTAGTAGCAACCACTGCTGGCACAGTTCCATGGCAGCTTAACTGGCATTGTTACGTCCTCCGTTTTGTCTGTCAAATAAATATTGACAAATATTGACCGTGTTGGAGTATTATCTGTTGCTTCTCCTTTAATTACAAGAGTTTGGGTTAACTTAATCATAATCTTACTCTAAAGATTATTATCAGAGGTACCGGCTTGATCAATGCAGACATACACAGTCTGCTGTAATGTTAATTAACAGTGATGCACAAGCTGTGTCCGAATCCAGGGGCTGCAGCCTTCCAAGGCCGTATTTGAAGGCCGATTGCGTCACAGTCGAAGGCAGTCCCAATCCGAAGGCTCCTTCAGATGCGGCCGACAAATGCGTCCTCTGTTTCCCGGGCCCAATGTATCCCAAGATGCATTGCGTGACAATTCAAAATAAATAGCGGACTTTTACGCGGCCGAGGAATATACTTTAAAATGTAAAAGTGTTTGGTTTCAACTCAATAGAAAAGTTAGAGATACACATGAAAACAAAAGGGCCCTTAAAAAAATTATCTTTAATAGGTTAACTTATTCGACGTTAGTTATGCTAACTAGTTAGCCTGCTAGCTACCTGTTGCTAGGCAACAGGAGCAACGTTTGGTGACGCAAGGGTAGACCAGACCGTCTCATTTCAGTTCGGCTTTATCTACGCAGGCTATGAATGGAGCACCCTCCGTGGACCGCCTCCTTGGCAGGCTGCAGCCCCTGGATGGGGACACAGCTATAGAGTGAAAGCTCACAGTGATGTTGTCCATATCAGCACTCATGGAATGCCTCTTATCCAATCAGTTACTTGGTTGGAACTAACTGTTGTTTAATTACTATTTATGGAATCTTAATGAACTTAGAGCCAATGACATGCCCCTTGCTTCTTTAGCTTACACATGCTAACTACCTGGTGTTATATGATGACTTTGCTAGCTAAGTCATTCTAAATCAACCAATTAGAGGCTGTTGGTGTAAAGAAACATCCCATTAAACACTGTTATAATGAATTAAGAATGATGGAATAATATTTTAGAATGGAGTTTAAGTAAGTGTTTCATTAAAAAAAAAGAATTTGACTGTTTATACACGTGAAGAAATACTCACTAGAAGTTCCCAGTGACATTCTCCTCCAACAGAGAACAGCTCAGGAAACGCTGTGTGGTTATATTTCAACTCTGCCTACTTTGATCTCCAATTTCATTTAAATCCAGTAAAGGAGAAATAATATTTACCAGAACACACCATTAACTAGAAATACGTGCTGTATTTCCCTGTAAGTGATTTCCTCTAAACGTACTGCAAGAGGGAAAATAGATGAATTGAATGATACTCAGTAAAAGAGAATCAAGAAATATGCACATTTCTGAGGATTCAGAATAGGTCCCTGGAGCCAGAGAGGGTGTAATAAAGACGTTCGACTGATAAAAAACCGTCTGAAGGACAGAAATGAGGAGGGAGAAAAAGAGGGCAGACAGAGAGAAGGAAACGCAGAGGGGGAAAATGTGCCAGGCGAACAACATTAAAGGAAAATGGATGGAAAGTGTATGTCTCTTGATGACCTCACCATCAGTCTCTAACCAGGTGTCAGAGCGAGAGGAAACAGGTGATAAGAAGTACCCTAGGTGCCAGGCGATGGATGGTTACGTCTGCAGGTTACGGTGAAGGAAAGGAAGATGGATAGAGGGAAGGAAGATAAGAAAGGAGGTGAAAGATGGAAGGCTGGAGCATAGCAAACATGAATGCCAAACACTTAGCATCGGAAAGGACTGAAGGAAAATAGACGAAGAATAAAGTCAATATTGTTGGAGGCACTGTAGAAATTAGGAAACATGCTTACGAGTTCATACGTTGAAAATCGATGCAAAGCGAACTAAATCACAGCTCATATCGAGGAAACGATCCGGTTGCATCAGGTCATCATGGGTGGCGTAATTCCACTGCAGCGTTGCTCGTGTTCCCTCTGGAGTGTGTGTTGGGTTGTGTGTGTGCGGCTGTGCCTATGCATTTATCTTCGTCCATTAAAAAGCCAGAGACCTGAAGCAAGCATGTAGCAGAGCTGTGTGTAATAAAGGAGATTATTTACTTCTTCCCAAGGATTTCCCGCTCCACTAGAGTTCTCTCATCTCCAGTTTCCACAACGTAGCTCGAGGATATGTTTCATCGCTAACGTACATTTATTTCCTCCCTCCTACAAAAAAACCCTCATTATACTGAAAGTAGACGCAGATAAAAATGCACATCACACTGGCGCCCTTCTTCCAATGTGCATATTGATGTCGTTTTGAGAGGGACTTGCTGTTATCTAACAAATTAAAATGTATGTTGTGTTATTTAAATATTCATTAGAGGACATTTTACGTTGAAAAAGCGTTATACTGGGGGCCTTGACTGTTTTGCTAGATAGAGAGGAAAGTGCATCTTGTATCTTTGGGCCCTGCGAGAATTAGAATGGTTACACCCTCATTTTCTCAAAGCGAAGGATGTCCTACAGTTTAACAGTACGCAATTAATATTTTATATCATAACAGTCAGTTGTAAGGGCGGGAATCGCAGGGTAACTCATGTTAAGATATGCGATACGTGGCCCACGATAATGATAATATCACGATACTCGACTCGACGATATTTGATAGACTGCAAGACAATCATATAATGATCTATCACAACCAATTCAGTTCCATTCATGTTACCCTCATTCATGTCATAAGCACCAACGCAGTGAGTCAAAATCACAGTGTAAATTAAAATATCGACAGCATGTTGATAATCGTATTGCACTCAGGGCGACGATATATTGCCGTATCGATACTTTGTCCCACCCCTAGTCAGTAGCCCAACAAAAGTCAATGACGTATTATATATCCTTTTTTGCTGAGAACCTGTGCTACAAACAAAGAAAGCCTGTCAATGAACTGAGTGAAAAGGGAATGACTGAGTCAGTTATGAAGTAAAACCATTGGTCAGTAGAGGATCGGAGTTTCCCCATTGGCCGTTGCTCTTTCAAAATGAACTGGCGCTGATGTCAGGTACTTACTGTAACTTTACATAGAAGAGTATTGGTGCAGCTGTCAAAGCTACTGCTAGTGGGGTCCTGCTTGTGCTCGCCCACTTACAGAACAGGCCCCATCTCAGTCAGAAACACCTCAGTGTCATCATGTGTATATGGTTAGCTTTGATCAGACTATCAGCTCCAAAGTACACATATACTTTTTTTGCAGCCAATTAAAGGAATGGGTTTTACTGACATTAGCTCCAGCCTCAACCAATACATGTTAAAAAAAATCAGTCCATACTCAGTCAATGCATTGTAGCACAGTGTTGCGTCGCAGTACATCATATGGCAAAAAACCAGATTCACACTGTTGGATCAGGTAATTAAAAACAGACCATGTTGCAACAGATCAGCAAAGAACAGAGAGTTAAATGACCACAAATAAATGATAACAATCATTCTGACAAAACACTTCATAGAGAGTAAGTCACTGAGTTGGAGTAAATAATACGTTTTCTTTCAACTCAAATATATTGAGATATGAGTGGAAGGTTTTGTTCTTGCAAAGGCATTTTAATCTTCAAATAAGCTTGATGTCGTCTCTTTCAAAATTATTATAGATACAACCACTGTGTAATAGTTTGGCCAAAATATAGCACATTAACCAATCACAGCCCAGCGGTATACCAGGTTTCACCTAGTCGTGTTTATCATGGGTCTAAAAACAGATAAAAATAGATCAAAGAGCATAAATCACTCAAAATCTCACACATTAAAATCTATCAGGATGCAGATTCTACACAAAAGCCAACTTGTGCCACCAATATGAAAGTAAAGTCATCAAAGCAGGATTTAAACCTGCATATGTAGGCTTGTTGATGCTGCCACCTATAGGCAAAGAATATAACAACATTTCCGTAACATGCAGGGGATGGATCCAGCGCCCCACTAGGAAAATTGTTAAAGTGACACAATTGCTCTTTTCCTGGTAGCCCACTTCAATAAGGTGCATTCAATATAATGGCAACGTCCTCGCTGACCTGGGTCATTTGTTTCCTGTCACCACATCATTCTTTCCTCCTGAAGTGTAAAAGCTCTCAGTGAAAAAGCCACAGAAAACAAATCTTCAATATAAAGCCAGGCATCGGTCACACAGAAGCACGACAATAGATATTATACAGTTTTGAATCCCACGCTAGATTACTTTTGAAGCCGATCATGTGAAGGTAGAATAAGGTTAACAAGAAGAGGCTGCTGCTGGTCACTGGGTCACTCTGTTATAAATATAAAAGGACAAGAAGTCAGGCAGCTCCTTTCACAGGTCAGTAATCTGTGATGCTACAGGGATGAGTGGGTGAGAAGGTCATCGGGGCACAAACATCACTGTACATGATAATGAACATAAATCATAGAATTTGGCACAACCTGAGATGAAACAATGTACGTGTTTTCAGTCTGTATATTACATTATCAGAGCTATATTTATATTGTCTGTTTATTTATTTTAATTTACATTTATTTGTAATTAAAATATCAATTTTTGGCGCCAGTATATCGATAATTGACGACAATATATTGCTGTATCGATATTTTGTCCCACCCCGATTTAAGTACATATAATTGATAATAGCTTTGTACTACAATACAAGTTAATGGCGCAACTTTTACTTGTAAATGAGTTGTATTTTTTGGTGATTGCTTCTTTGACTCAAGTGAATGTTTTGAATACTTTATCCATCATTGTTGATAATCTAGTGTGGCTGAGAAGCAGTTAAAGGTTAGAAATACTGACTGAGTGTCAAAGTCATGTGAGATAAAGCTGTAAATTGAAGCAAAAACAATACTGAAGAGAAAATGATCTTCACTATTTCATGTTCACAATGAAAAGACATTCTGCCTTGAATGCCTGAGCACTGTGGGCGTACTGTAAGTATTATAATCTTCTAATTGAGTGATACTTTATTGTGAATTAAGTCTCGGAATGATAGCACACACCAAATAATGAGAGCACGATTGGACACAGAATAGTTCTATGAGACCATTACTCGTGTTTAATTTATTCAACCAGTAAAGTAGCTGAATGTTAATTTAAAAACCAGCCGGGGATGAATAAGACAACAAGAGCGAGGTTTAATAAAGGGGAGATTCCACAATAGACCAAATGGGCAAGGATGAGGCTAGCTGTAAAGTATCAGCCGAACTGATTAGTCCAAAAAATCAATTACTTGATCTACAGAACATTTTCAATATCAATGAAACAGATACATCAGAATTTAAGGAAAAATAAGTGATTAATGCGTCTCAAATGTTAACATGTGGTCGTTTTCTTAGCATTATAGAGCAGCAGACTTAACATGTTTCTGTTTTGAACAGCTCATCCTGAGCTACCTGGAAAACTGTGATTGTGCATTTTGTAGTATTTTCAGACTAAACAATGAATGGAGGAAAAATATGGCGAACAAATTGGTAATGAGGTACTTGAACATTAGTTACAGGTCTAATTTGGTAACATTTGTGGAACCCTTTAGCTTTGTCAGAGGAGGAGCTTGGTGTAAAAATATAGGGATGCTCCGATTGAGAAAATCAGGGTCGATACGGATGTTTAAAACAACAATTTTGCCGATACCAATGTTTTTTTCAATAACTGTAACTTTTATAATTATTAATACCCTCGTCTAGATAAGGGGCCAAAATTAACTTTAATTATAAAGAAAATAAATGCATTCAGGCCTTCATCACACTCTTTGAGAAAGCATGAATTCTTTGAGAAAAGCATGAGAAAATATATTTTTATTCAAACTTCTTTCACATAAAAATAATCTTGAAAAAAAAATGACTGCCTGAAAAGCCTTTTTAGAATCACCTGGTCATAGTACAAACATTTCTTTTAAGCTTCCAATTTCCACAAAGAGTGAGCCCTCCTGTCAACTCACTCTGGTAATCAGTTTAGATACCACATGCTGCCGAGTGAGACCTCTCACCGAGTAGAAACACTCTTTGGAAAACCCAAAAAACAACTTCTCTGACGCAGTTCTTTACAGGAAGAATCTGGAGCTGGTGTGTCCAAGGAAGCAGAGCCAAAACTCCAACTACAGCGGATTTAACTACCTACTGTGAACCGCCATCTTGATTCTGTGCGTCACCAGTTTTATCATTCGCCGGCCGCGCCATGACCGAGAGCCTACTGGCTAAGAAGTGAATTGCTTCCAGGCCTGGAAGGTAACGTTAAAGGTAAGACCAAAGAACAATTACGGGCGAATCGCCACTAAAACATCAGCTACTGCCATCGGCACATGCCACCTTATCAGCTGATGGGCCGATGTCAACACGGCCACCATCGGCCGATTCCGACGTTCAGCCGATGCATCGGTGCGTCCCTAGTAAAATTCATCTACAAACCAGGATTATGAACTTTAACGGGTCTTCAAATAAAAGGCACACATGGTCTTTGAAAGGAAGAAGACTCTCATGTAATAAACGATGCACATAGCTTGAAACTGAGACACAGCTTACTGGCCAATATGTGGTTTACTCATGAGAGCGAGGAGGAGTAGGTCTCTTTGACTCAGTAGAAACTTCACCAAGAGATTTAAAGAGCACGAGGGTCCTTTTGAAAGAGAACAACAAAAAGAAACCTGCGGCTGGGTCCACCCACACATGGCCACACATCTGTCTGATCCTCTTTACCGTGCTCGTCTATGAGCTCCAGTTTCTCATGATAGCAGGGAGCTGTTTGTGAATTTCCAGCACCTCGTCCTCGCATAGGACACGCATGAGCACAAAAACTGGCCTCTTGGTTATTGTACATTTCTCCTTCCTTTTCAACTCTATTTCGTCTACATCATCTCCACCTTTTGATGTAAAACAATCTATTTCCTGGAGGCCTCACCTTCAAGTAATTACATGTGGAGCTGCCTGTCAATCAGGAGGTGCAGAGAGAGAGAAATAATAGAAAAAGAGGCAGTTGATTGCGTGCAGCTCCTGGCGAGTAATGTCTTCCTCCTTTCCTCCCTCCCAGTGTCCGATTTCCAGGGTAAACGTCCCTTCTAGCAGTCGGCAGAGGGTGGGAGGTTGGAGAAGGGGGACATGGATGGTTGCTGTGAGGCATGCTGGATAATATTCTCTAATGAGGCGAGCTAGAAACGCCACCTGGAACCCTACCAGTGGCTGAAATCTGCCTCTCTCGATCTCTGCCAGGAGTCGCACTCCTTTGCATTTTCATAAGAACATCTCAGACTTAATTTCTCTTGCAGGAACATTTCTCCTGCACTGCAACCTGGAGGAGAGAAATGACATATAAACAACTCACTGTCTATTAAAGTTATACCATCGGAATAAGAAATTGTATCCTTATGCTGCCTCGCAAAATCTTCTCATCTTCTGACGCCTTTATAGTCACAATGATCTTGCCTTCAATCTAATACATCTGCCATGGAGAGGAAGAACTGTCAGAAAGTCCCATTACTGCACACCCATAACTACTGCTCTATTTTTTGTTCCTCAGACACAAAGTATATCCACTCTGTCCGCCTACACTCAGCCAAAAACCTCTGGCATCATACCAGTGCATTTCCGAGCAGTCAGCAGAAAGGGACACGGCGTTCAGTCCGAGGATTGGAGAAGGCTCGCGGCAAAGGAACGCCTGTCAGCTAATATATTTCCTGTTAATTCAGGTGAGCTAATGCGCGACAATGAGAGGACCCTGATTCATATCTTTAGGGGTCCTCTAAATTCATGAGGAGTTGTTTCTAGATGGTATGTTATGAGGCACGACAGTAAGTTTTCATATATTCCATTGTGTGTTTGTGTGTTTGTGTACAGCAGAGGAGGGTTTAGGCGGCCGTGGGGGAGGGGATGAGGACGAGTGGGACGATGCAGACAAAGGAGTGGTTGTTTATTCAGGCAAGAGTTGTCTGTCCCTCGAGCCTGCTTATCTATTCTCTAGGGTGTTTGTGTGTGTTCATGCATAAGAATGTGCATCTAAAATTAATTCTGTTAACCTTGTAAATGTTTAAAGCTAAATGTTTCCCTTTTGTTGGAGTGTGTGTGTGTGTGTGTGTGTGTGTGTGTGTGTGTGTGTGTGGCCGAGCAGCTTCTTTAGTCAGTTCCACACATCTTGCTTTTGTCCATTGAGCATCTTTGATTCTAAATGTGAGTAAAAATAATAAAATACATATCTTTATTATTAGTAAAGCTCTTTTAAATGCCGAAGATGTTGCGTAGGGGACCGGGGCTGCTGTGCGGTTATCTGTAAGGTAAGACACACTTAACTTTCAAGGTCGGACAAACACAAAAATGGTTACGAGAAAGAAAATAAGCATTACTGCTACTTTTCACTAAGCTTCACTGAGAGGCGGTTTGGTGTTTAATGCTCTTAATGTTGTGTTGTGTAATTTGGAGAAAGGATTGGATCACAAGGTGATTAAAGAAAAGAGTAAAGCGTTGAGAAGAAACATTGTCCTCAGACCGAACACCCCAAGGCTTGTGCACTTCTGCTTGTTTCGTATCGTATTTTAAACCTGCATTCTTACCTGTATTAATCAGTATTTTTTTTCTTTCTATGCTAAATTCTAAAAGAGCCTCTATTGAAGTTTGTTTATTAGCATTTTGCTACCAACACTAAAACGAGCATCTGGTGCTTGTGCATTCATGTTTTTTGCAGTTCCAATGACATTGCTGTGCCAGTGCCTATGATAATAAAATCAACTGAACTATTTAAATTATATATTTTAGTTGCACATACATTTTTTCCTGACTTTTACACCAATCAGCCATAACATTATGACCGCCTGCCTAATATTGTGTAGGACCCCCTTTTGCCGCCAAAACAGCCCTGACCCGTCGAGGCATGGACCCCACTAGACCTCTGAAGGTGTGCTGAGGTATCTGGCACCAAGACGTTAGCAGCAGATCCTTTAAGTCCTGTTAGTTGCGAGGTGGGGCCTCCATGGATCGGACTTGTTTGTCCAGCACATCCCACAGATGCTCAATTGGATTGAGATCTGGGGGATGTGCTGGACAAGTCATCACCTTTACTTGTTGTCATGTTCCTCAAACCCTTCCTGAACCATCTTTTTTCAGTGTGGCAGGGAGCATTATCCTGCTGAAAGAGTTTAGGGAATACTGTTTCCATTAAGGGGTGTACTTGGTCTGCAACACTGTTTAGGTAGGTTGTACTTGTCAAAGTAACATCCACATGAATGGCAGGACCCAAGGTTTCCCAGCAGGACATTGTCCAAAGCATCACACTGCCTCCACCGGCTTGCCTTCTTCCTATAGTGCATCCTGGTTCCATGTCTTCCCCAGGTAAGCGATGCACCCGTCCATCCACACATAACAAACTGCAATGCACTGTGTTCTGACACCTTTCTATCAGTAGCTCTTCTGTACGATCAGACCACGCGGGCCAGCCTTTGCTCACCACGAGCATCAGTAAGCCTTGTCCGCCCAAGTCGCTGTTTCATCGGTTTACCTCCCTTGGAACCTTTTGGTAGGTACCTCTGCAGACTGGGAACACCCCACAAGAGCTGCTGTTTTGGAGATACTCTGACCCAGTCGTCTAGACATCACAATTTGGCCCTTGTCAAAGCCGCTCACATCCTTGTATTTGCCCATTATTCCTGCTTCCAAGACATCAACATCAAGGCCAAAGATTCACCTGCTGCCTAACACATCACACACACTGACAGGGGCTCTTGTAACTAGATAATCAATGTTATTCACTTCACCTCTTTGGTTGAACCTCTTCACACTACAGCTATAACCCGTGATATTAGAGCTGGTCCCTAAACAACTGTTGCAAAGTGCTTTCACACATTAAGAAGAATTTTTAAAAGGGGCTCAGGAGCCAAAATGGCTGGGAATCAATGGTGGAGCCTTTCAATCAAAGCCAAATGTACTGATGAGTTGGCTAAATGCACAAGAACAATGAGACAATACATACTGTCAAATGTCCTGAGGAATACAAACCATCTTGGGAGGTCTGTATTTTGATAGAAGTATGGAGGAGGAACTCTATAGCTCTCCATCTGGTTCTGCTTATAGGCTGGGTGTGTTAAAGAGAGCCCGGATGAAAGTTGGGGAAATACATGGTCAATGCTCCTAGACAGGCATCTCCCCTCTCTGCCTCTCTGCCTCCGTCAGATGTTGAAAGCAGATGTTGAATCCTGCTGTTACTGTCGCAGTTTCTGCTCCGTTCTCACAGTTCGCACTATATGTGGGACTCTTCTCAGCAGGATTTTGGGCCCGCTAACCATAGGATACGACTTATTACTTTCTTCTTATACTCAAGTATCTGAAGAGACTTTTTGTCCTCATGGACTGGTGATTCTTTTAGTGACATTCACTGAAAAGTAACTACATCCCCTTGACATCAGACTTGACATTGACTCAGACTCTATCTAACACTCCCCCAAAAATCCCCCCAAATTCCCATTTTCTGCTTGGACCCGGGTCATTCCTCATAACTTTCTGACTATAGGAAAAACCTTGCTGTCAAATTCTGCAACTTTTCGAGTTTTCCATTACCACTGGAAGTCAATGGTCTTTTAACAGTTTGAACTCTTTTCTGAGGAAGAAATAGAGGTACACCTTACTATTTACATCGTTGGGTTTTACAGGCTTAAAAGACTGCTTCTATGTTCCCCACTTACTCTTACAGTCAGCAGAAAAGCACAAATTATTTTAACGTATATTGATAATGCACACTACAATCATACCAATAAAAAGCAAACTCCAACTGCAGCAGCTATTAAGAGGGCAGAAGACACAATATGCTACACTGTCCTTCCACTGAAACACGCGGGTCAGAATATTTAAATTCAGCTCCTGAAGTCTGAAGCTACTCGACTCACATAGTTAGGGTTTTATTTGTTCCAGAGAAACACTTTAAATACAGATCCTTATTATACAAGCTTTGCATTGAACCCAACAAAGGTCGCATATTGCTACCCCAGTGTGAGATTTCACACAGCATGCTCGCATTTTACAAGCAACGGAGACATAGCTTGAGTGACTTGTCACATAACAGAGCTGGCGTCTACTGTGATATATAACATAGGTACAGGCAGTGACATTTGTTTCTTAACAAAGAAAATGGTCCTTTACCATCCCAGTTATATGGCAGTTATATATCGTCCTCTGCTTGGAGGGTGAGGAGCTCCCTGAGTGGCGGCCATTTTCACTTCTTCTTGTCTTTATAGTAAACCTGACCCTGTGTATTTGGAACTTTGGACTTTGACGTTGGCACCATGTAAGAACAGACAATGTACTGGGTCCAGCACTAGCTATGTACAGGATAACACAGTTGTCTTTGGATTACAGCCAAGTTTTGCAACTCTATACTTTAGTTATATTAATTTTCTACCCATGGCTCTGAGGAGAAGTGGGTTCTCTTTTTGAATTCGCCCCTGGTTTCTTTATCCATTTATTTCCCTTTATTGGAAAGGACAGCCTGGGCTGAGTCAGAAACTGCTGCAAACCTTGGGCTATAAAAGTTGAGTCAACTTTATTTACAAATATTTATTTGCTTGAGGGGAGCTTTACAGCCTCTCCAAGAGACAACTCCCTCTGTCCTCGATTTAAATGACGAGAGACTCCTTAAAACGGAAACAAAAACCTTGGTGGAATTTCTTGGATGGACAGACATGCAACAGATGTATGCAGAATAGACGGAATTACCAAGAGGACAACAATATGATGTGTGACATAAAGAAATACGGATCCCCAAACTACTCTGTATCTACAGCAGTCAATGGCCTGAGTCCAATCTCTCTCTCTATCCAAACACTTCACTTATACAAACATGTAGTAATAACGTTCTCACACGCACAACTTCCGCTCGGTCCATCTATAGAAATAAAACGACGCATGCACTGGACATTGTGGCGCTGCTGAGGGTTGGATGCTCTGCCCACAATAGTCTGTTTATCCAGCTGTCTGTGTGGATAACTCCACTTGGCTGGAGGCAGGGAAACACATTCTCACACAGCGGATGAAACAGAGGCAAACTACAGTGTAATGAAAACAGTCCGGTACGAGGCAGTCTCCTTTAATGAATGAGCTTGAAACTAATGCATTAAAAAAAGCCACTTAAACCTACACGGAAACTTACAACCAATCGTACGGAAGCGTTAGCACACTCGCTGCACGCTCTCCCCAGTTGTTTAGAGGTGAGACAAACGGGAGACAAAGATGATGTTTGGTCATGATGAAGAATCAATAACTAATCCACCTGGATTACTTCAGAGGCACAAGGTGCTCCGGTAGCAAGTGCAGCACGACAGTAAAAACAGCATGTGACAGAGATATCATAAGGGAACTCTTCTATTGACTATAAAAGGCAACAAAGAGGCAGACAGATGCCCTTTTAGCAGTAAATACATCGACTACAGAACTGAATAAAAGCTGAATTATGAAATAATACGTTGTTGTCCTTGTGTTTTTCCGTCCTCCGTTATTTGCGTTAAACCGAGAAACCGAGGCGAGCAAGGAGAGAGTGCTTAAGTGGATCTCTTCCCACTTACACATTTCTCCTGGGGTTCAACAAGTGAAGTTCTGTTGGATTGAGTGAAGTGAAATATGCATGGGTGGGAAATATGGGCCCGTGAGTAATGTATGTAAAATAACTTCGGAGTGTCGAGAGATGATAACACAGCAGCGCATTTCTGGAATTTGCATATAAGAAGTATTTTAGTGTTCATCAGGGAGAGACAAGCAAGTTTTGAATCTATTAGCAACTTAATTATCGATATGTTAAAAAATTAACTGCTGGAGTCGCTTCAGCTTCTGTTTGAGCCCAGATGAGCACTCCTGTGTGACTCACAGAAGTCCAAGTGTGTGATGGAGCTCAGGAAGTAACAGCGTGTGTTCCGGTGCACCTCTCACTTACAGCGGCTGACTCAGCTGTAATAAGATAGAAATGAGATGCGGGGTAATTTAGGCTGGTGAGGGAGGAAATGAGGGGGGGATAGGAGAGGAGGAAAGGAAGGAAGAAGAAGGAAAAGGTAGGGAAACACCAGCTGTTACTCCAGGTGATCTACTAGGGGAGACACAGCTGTCCTATTAACCCGGGTCTCCTCCCTCTCCATCACTGTCTCCTCCCTTGTTTCCTCTCTACAGCAGCCTCCAGAAACTGCTTCTGATGCCTGATGTACTAGCGCAATTAAAGCTAAAAGGCCCAAAGCACTCAGAGGAGCTCTAATCAGGCAAATTAATAGAATTGTCCTGTGTGGGTTTCCCATGTGTGTTTCAAATTGACCTCTACCGCTGTCTGTGAGCTTGTTGCACATGTTGGAAAGGGACACTTTACACCTTTGTCTTGGGACTCAAATGAACCACAGTCCGGTTCGATTCAGGTGAGAACAAAATCAGACTTAAAGTAGGATCAAATACAGGAAGCAAACCAGAAAACTGCGCATTGCTGCTTGTCACTTGCAGAGACAGCCACGCAGGCAGCAAGACGAGTGGTTGAGCATTGTTTACATGCCTCGAGATGTGCTCATACTCCACTGCTCTTCTTTGATTGCAACACATAATTAGAATAACTCAAAGCTACTTTTGGAATATGCTGCTGTTGCTCCATTGCTGTCCGTGACAATGTGATTTTTCCCTCAAAAAACAAATGTCCAACAGGGGAAGAGGAGTGTGCGCTCTCTTTTTGTTAACTTTAGGAAGTGGGAATTCGGACCAATCAGAAAGCAGTTTCCTCGTGCATTAAACTTTAAGTCCGCTGGTAAAAGCTGCCGTGTGAGCTCGAGGCAAAATGCAACATTTGGTCTTTGATTCGGATCAAACAAACGGACTTTAGTGTGAAAGCACCTGATGAGTGTAGAGCAGGGGTTTCCAACCTTTTTTCATCTGAGAGCTACTTTGAAAAAATTGTGGCCAAGAGCTACTTGCATTACATCGCTGTAATTGCTGGTGGCGCCCCGTGCTTTCTCGACTGAAACGTTGGTACCACCGATGAGGCGCACACACTTGTCCTTCACATTGGTGAATAAAAACTTGCTTTCCCACTCCCCGTGGACCTCTTGGCAAGCCACTAAAATCCAGGCCGCGAGCTACCTGTCGGAGACCCTGGAGTAGAGGGATATGAGTTTTGGGCACGTCATATCAAGAAAAGCTGTAGTTGGCGATGAACTGTGAGCGATTTTAAACAAACTTTTAAAACGTTGCCAAAAAATGTTTTAAAAGTTTGGAAAATTTCCTTTAGCTGTTTTTAAGCAAATAAGCCCAACGTGGTCCAAAGTGGCTTTAATGTGCATTAGCCATGTTTCATGCAGCCCAGAGACAAAGACAAATCATTGCAGAAATCACTGGGAAAGGCATTGCCATATCCTAATTACTGCACCAGACCCAGCCATGGCTCAATCTATCATGCTTCTTTATGCAATGTTTTATCAAATTGTATAATTTTCATTTAGCTTTTGAATGCAATCCTTTGTAAATCTGCATAAACTATGTTTTAACCACCAAAGACATTAAAAAGGCCTGCAGTCCACTTGGTAAGCCAGTTGCAGAGTCTTGGTTTGTGGATACTGGCTCATCGGTCTAACTGGCAGACTTGATGGAACTAAGGCATCATTATCAAAGTATGTCTGACCTGTTTGTTTCCTGCAAGTCAAAATTCTGTCAAAAAGTTATTTTCTTTCGCACACAGTCCAAGGTCTCTCTCTCATTTTCTCCCCCTTCCACAAACACAGTCCAAAACCAACTAGTGTTTGCACCTGGTTTGAAGTATAACTGCAGGCGAGAGCTGGCAGAGGGACTGATTAATTATAAGAGCAGTTTAACTGACCTTTGTTACAGCATACATTTTGACTTGCCAAACACAGGTGCAGCTAATAACTTCACTAATTGCTGCATTCCACTCGTGTGTGCCAGTTTCAGGGCTCTGATGCTGTGTAGCTGTATCCCTGCTGGCACGGCTTAATGAAGCGCTTAAAAGGAACAGAGCCATTATTAATGTTATTAGTTACACCTGTGCTGTTCCTTATATTTAAGTTATACAGTCTGCTCGGAAACACACTGCAAATAAAGTTCAGAAGGGAGTTGTCTCTCCTCAGCAGGATGCTTTTAGTTTTCCATATGTGAAATATGCCAGGCCTGAGCATGAGAGTGTCTTTCCCTTAATATTTCCCGAGGAGTGCATTTGGAAGACTGTTCGTCATCAAGAGTGTACACACACATGCATCTGCACACACACACACGCACACAAGCCCGGCATATTTCAAATATGAAAGTGCATTTCAGCTAAGAAGTGGGAAGTGATTTATAAAAGGCTTTAGGGAAAGGCTTTCTACTGAGGAGAGAGAAAAGACATGACAGAATAACTCTTCAGAGACGCAGAGTGGGAGGGTGCCGCCTCACCTAATGTTATAGATAGCAGAGTGATCGTAAGGCTGAACAATGGTGCTGCTTCAGAATACATACAATAGCTCGATGATGTGCTCAAATGACGCCTTGATGTTCAACAGCACCAGAGGAATATTCAAACAAATGAGATTTTCAGTGAAACATTCCCTCACTGCTCGAACATTAATAAAAATATGCTATAAAACCCTCTGACAATAGACTTTCTTTCACTGGAGTGCTGAGGTAAGCTCTCATTTGTTTGTTGTGTAAATAGAGGAGCAGCAATAAGGAATATATGTATGTGTATGTTAGGTTTGAAAAAGATGAATATGCTTGTTTTAAAATCCTCAATTGTTGGAAAAGGAACGTCAAATTGAATCTTTTTCGAGGGTTCAAATAAGTGTTCAAATAAGGCCTCGTATATTTAACTTTCATTGTAATGCAGTGATGCAAGTGGAGTTCACAGATTGAAAGTACCAATCTCAAATATTGTAGTTTTGTTCTCTTGTGTCAACCATGATGATAAGAGGTAATTGAATGTGTGTTTTTGGACCTCGCTGTAACAGAGATCCAAACTGCAGCCTCGCTGATGGACTGTTTTGACAGTTTTTCTTGTTTAATTGGATCTTTTTCTTCTGATTTGCGCTTTATTTTAATAATTCATCATCTGTGGTCGTTTGTTTGTTCAGACATTAGTAACCGTTTAAGGCCTGTGTCCGCTAACGCAGTGCCCACGACCTCAATATCAGAGCGCTTCTTACAGACGCTTACTGTTGCTAGGTTACAAACCTTGTCTGACGGCAGAGCGCAGCACCAAAAAACCAGCTGAGGGAGTTTTGTACAGAAAAGACGGTGCCAGCGCAGAAAACCACCGTGAGTGGACACAGGCCCTTTACTCAACAGAAAGAAGAGAACACAGTACACAGCTTCTGCTTGCTCTCTGCGGCTGACCAACCACTGCTAAGTAATGCTCGTGCTTTTTCCCAGGAATGTTAACTTGACACTCAGTTTGTAATACCAGAGAATACTGTAAATGCCAGGGCGGTCATATATGAGCAAAAGGCTCAACCTTGAGTGTATTAACATTAGACAGGGACATAACAGACATTATTCCACTGAAAATATTTGATATTATAAGGTTACGGTTTGTAATTGTGTTTAGGGAACAAAAGGTATTGTAAGTGAGTCGAGACTGTCTGGATTTTATCAATACATCATTAGACAAAGAGAAAAGATAATAAAACTAAAAAACTAATTAATAAAGGTTTATGCTTGTAAATCTTAAAGAGGACATATTTTAGATATGCAATCAATTTTCTATTATTCTATTTTTTATTGACATTTTATTTTAAAAATTGTTTACATAATTTAATAATTTTTCTGAGCCTCTCCTTCCTCCTGAAACGAACAAGCCGTTTTGCCATTCAAAGGTCAGACCTTAGCGACGATTGGCTGACAGTATTTAGAGTGACCGCATAGCCCCTCCCCCACATGTGCGATCCCACGTGGGGGAGCGGCCGCACCGCACTGTCACTCCAAAGTTGTAGAAAACATGGCTGCTCTATGATCAGTTATTTGGCCTTATACGTACGAGCCAGAATCACAAGGAGTTATCGGAGTGTTATGTTGAACCTTGACAACAACTTGACTACAAGCTGGTGCAAGAAGGCAGCCTGAGGTGAATGATGATTGGTCGATTTCAATGAAAGCAAGGTTCTACGTAGAAACCTGCAGCTGTTCTGAACGGCCCATTTCAGAGGCGACCTTTTTAAACATGTAATTCTGGAAAAACACGAGTTATTTTCACTGTGAACAATAAACACCCAAAAAATGAATCCCATGCACAATATGAGAATAACCATTTAAAAGATATGGCCGCTTTAAAGGGTAAAAAAAAAAACAAATCCTGCTTCATTTTCAATCATATAATCTTGTACCGAGTCAAACCTCTGTCAGACAGAGCCTGCTTGTCTGTGTGTGCCATCCTTAGACTGATTATAGCCGTGCAAACTTGGTGACTCAGCGCATCCTGTTTATTCCAGCATTTTTACCAATGCAGCCACACACGACAATCCCACAGTAAAGAAGAAAGCCAAGGCTACTCCTTCACATTAATACAGTAAAAGAATGCTGCTATAACAACCCTTCACCAAAATTAATGAAATCATTATAATGGAGTTTAAGCTACAGCTCTGAAGTGAGTACATTTTCATAACGTGTTGTAAAATTAGATGAAAGGATAATTACACTGACAAACAAATACATAAAAGCCTGACAACAAAGCTTGTAGAAAGAGGAAGCATTGATTTACCGTCTAAACAAAGAAATTACACTTTGTATTTGACAACCAGCTTAAGGAGTATTGTATCTATAATCAGCAAAACATCCCGGAGAAAATAAAGTATGCCTGTAGACCTCATTCCAAAAACAAAGACTTTACAACACAAAGGCATCTGTGGGTCTGTGTTTGGTGTTGTGTACTTTAAGCAGTGTGCTACCTGGCATGAGCGGCTGTCCAGTGATTCCCATCGGAGGCATCCCCAGGTTGTTCATGGCTGTCGCCCAGGCGTTGGGGTCCGACATGGGCATCGTCATTGAGTTTGAATCCATCGTCATGTTGCAGATCCCTTCTGCGGAAAACAGAGACACAGAGGAGGAGCTTGTATTAGGGGTGTAACGATTGACCTATACGAATCAGGATCAATACGTTGACCCCTGGATTGATGTAAATGTACCATGAAGAAGTCGATTGCTCAAAGTTATGAAGCTTTGCTGGCCTTTCTTTCTCTGTTACTTTTAAGAGAGCAACGTTAGCGTACAGTTGCGTGCAATTAAAATAAAATAAAACAAATAAACATGTCTTACAATGTCGATAAGGTTAATAGCCAACTATCAAATCTAAAATTTGTGGATTGCCCTCCCTTAATAACTGGGCCACATGGGCCAAGGTGTGTGAGACAGAGTTTCATAATGTCAGAAGTCTTTTTTTGTCCCATCTTTGGGAAAGTAATAAACACAATTATTTCTGAAAAAACACACGTCTTCCATTTTCTTCCAGTGCTGTGAAGTTTCAGGCAAGCAATCACACTTTTATAGACTTGCCTTTTTAAATTGACAATGGAAAATGAATGCCTCAATTAAACAATTTTAACGACTCTATCTATCTATCAGACTTTTAACAGTTAATTCTGGCCAAGTAATCTGATTGGACAAGAGGCATTCCATGAGTGCTCTGAATCACACAGCGCACTCTTATTTCACTGGTTGATGATTAAATTATCATTACATTAAAACTAACAGATAAATGTACATGATAAAAAAACAGCTGATCTGTGGTAACCTGGAGACACAGAGGGCAGGAGAATGTTTGGGTTGCTTGGCAACAACAGTCCAGTTTCAGTTAAGTTGTGGAACAATTTTGGGGGAGCAAAAATCTGTTGTTGATTGTTACTTCTATTTGCCAATTGTATAACTGTTGTATAAAGGCAATAACACACTTGAGGTTGTGAGGCGATTACGACCAAATCACAGCTGCGCCGATATTCAGTACATCACTCCCTCTCATGTGTTCAATTGCTTAAGTATCCTATTTGCCAATGTGTTCAGATACGTATCCAATCACCTTAGAGAGAGATACACACACCTAGTCAGTATCGTTCCTGTGACCTCTCAATCATCATGATACAGGGTCATGCCGGAAGAGGAATCATGTTACGGCAAAGACTGAGGCAGAGGATTATTTTCAATAGCGTGGTGCTGTGACTGCTTCTCCATCCTCCCCCCCTCTATAAATTGCTTCTTTAATTCTGTGTTCTGTGTGAGAGGAGAGGAGAGGAGAGGAGAGGAGAGGAGAGGAGAGGAGAGGAGAGGAGAGGAGAGGAGAGGAGAGGAGAGGAGAGGAGAGGCCGCTGCGACCCTGCAGTCACTCTGACACCAGTGATTTAAACAACACTGTCATTTAGAATCTATTCACCCTCATGCTGCTGTTTGTTCACTTTCTGCACCGAGGCTGAACAGCCTGGCCTCTTGACATTTCCCCTTGTCTGTGACCTGTTCTCAGAGTCAAATATTAATGCTTGAAAATGACTGAAAAGTGTAGACGCTGGCTCACATAGGCACAACATATGTACCTACAGTACAGAAAGTGAACAGGAAATGGCTCCAGTAAAGGATCAGAGCTTTGATTTGCAGGAAAGAGTAAGAAATAATACAGCGTAAAACTAGATTATCATGGCACTACACACAAATCCTGATGCTATCAGGCGCTCTGCTACTAAACCTTGGAAAAATCTCCAACTAAGGACAGAAAATACACATACACACATCTTACACACACAACCGCAGACTTGTGGTTTCCTGCCAAAATGTTACATAATAAAGCATTTAGATCCCATGATAAAAACCCCTGAAGTTAAGTCAACACGAACACATCATACATCCACCAGCGGCTCATTCTTCCCATCTGCACTCTATTTCACAGCTCTAAATGCTCTTTAATTCTCTCCTCTGGTCGACCCCTCTCTCTGTGACAGACCTGTAAATTGCTGTGACTGCTGGCTGAGCCGAGCTGCCCTCTCCTCGCCTGATGCCAAAGCCAACACTACTGTTAATAATGAGAAGCGCTGCACCCTGCGCACACTTCACACCTCACAGGGTCTGTGGCAGAGCTCACTGTGGAGCTAACACGGTGCTCTGTGTGGGCAAATGTGTGTGTCTGCCTGCACAACAACCGCCACATTGGTATTCCTCGTGTTCTGACACAGCTGGCGATGTGTTATAATGTTATTTGCCTCTGTGCCTCCCTCTCTGAGCCGCTAATTTCGGAGCTGTCTGCCGTCACTGCCACAGAGAGGCCTGATAAAACCGCCGGTGTCAGTGTGTCGCTGTGATAATGCTGCTGACGCGGGCTTCACAGCCTTGTTAACTAACACGACCCTATTAACTGAGGACACTTTCCAGGCCTTAAAATGAAGAAGGAGCGGGATGGTGGCGAGTTGTTTTATAGCAGTTTTAATATAGTTTACAGGACATTAACTGCAGTCGCCGCAGTACTGATTAAACAGCACACACATTTGCATAGAGGAAAGCCTTGAGTACTCTGGCTGAGCCAATAAAAATAAAACCAATATGCTGTTAATATCTTACATAGATTTAAACATAGTCAGGGATTTGGTGGTTGTACTTTTGAGGTCCTAAATCTGATCTATTTCTGATCTTTAATGCGATGTACTCTCCCTCTCTTACCCACGTTTCCTGTCTCACTTTGAATAAAACTACTTGTTTTTGTTTTAATCAAATGAAAAATGATGTTGAAAACGGTTCTTAAAGAGCGTCTCTGAACAGTGATAGTGTGCTATTTGTTTGAAACTATCACAAAGAACTGACAGCTTCAAAATACAATCTCTAAGATTTAAATTTTTGTGCTCGAGTGCCTCCCACTGCTGGTAATCGGCAATTAATGGAGCACTCTTCCCAATTTAACCAGACGTCTGCGGCTGGCTCCCTTTGTCATGGTTCTAACTCTTGATTTTCCTCGCTTTCCTTTGTCAGACTGTTTCCCTTTATCTGAGCGTCATTTGTTTCTTTTCTTTGGATTTTCACTTATTTTTAAAGTTGTATCTGTAGTCATCGACCTTTTCTTTGTTTGTTCAGCCATAGTAGATTACTGTTTCCTCGCAATGCTTACAGAAACCCGAAGTGCAACCGCTTAGCTCCGCCTACCCTCTCTGGCAGACCAACCACTGCTAGGTGATGGAAAACGCGTCACTAACTGGGCCCTGCTTGTGATTTTTTCCAGAAACGTCGCCACAGACACCCAGTCTGTTATACTGCAAATGCAATCAGTGGGCCAAAAGGTTGGGCCAAAAGAACTTGAGAACTCCAAACGTTGAAACGGGGATTCCAACCAGGAACCTTGCAATCGTGCGGTGACAGCATTACTGCACCACCCAATAAAATAATACCTCCATTAAAATACTGTGCAATGTTAATTCTCTTTGACAAATATGACTTTTAAAAAATCCATATGTCCATTTGTCCTCTCGTCTAATCTACTGATTTTTGAGAGAATATACAAATCAATGGGAGGTAATCGTATTTCCAAAGACATCAAAGCAGAATTAATTTGTGTTCCTGGCTGGAGGACAGAGGTCTTATCGATTGAAAAGCTCACCTTCAAAGCCCTGTGAGTTTGACCGTGCGGGTCAAGTTCAAGTGAACTGTAAGAGCTGGGTCAAGCTGACTCCTCCACAGCTGCCCTCTGACCCTGCTGACAGATAGTCTACGTTTGGGTCCTACAACGTTCAGTTCATCAGTCTGCCGCTCTGCTCCCATTCATCGAGAGCATCCAATTTCTGTCACCCTGTCGTTTCATCGTACAAAACTCCTGTCTCTCATTTGACAACAATTATGCCATGTTTTCCCAACACGCACACACGCTTTCCTTGTGAATCAATTACCCTTTTCAGACTCGCAGCTTTGTGCGTCAATCACCGAGGGCTTTTGATTCTAGTACGGCAAAAGTGACCTTGAGGGCAGAAGTCAGCCTTGGCTCTCTTTTAAGAAACCACCCAACAGCATCACATCAATACCTGGAGCTGAGGGAGGAATAGCAAACAGCTGCTGGAGAAATCAACACAAATATACACACAACATACAAGTTGACCTTGCTAGAAAGGAGAAATAGAAGGCAGGGACAAAACTGCCAATGAGGAAATCGATGGTGGTAAAGATTTTTGACTGAAAACAAGGATAAAAGCGCAGTTTTGAAGCCAATTGTCTGCATGGTGTGAAAGACGCTGAATCCAATCCCAGCATTAAGGTGTTTATTTCAAAGTGAAAAAAAGAAATTCAATGCCCATAAAAAAAAACTAAGCCATTTTATTTGCAGCTGTTGGCTCCACTTAGCTCGAGCTCATACATATGGCATGTTAAATTGTTTACATTGAACTATCACTTTAGAGATCTAATCGTGTGGAGAGACCTCGTGACAGAGATCCACTGCAACAATAAAGGGATATTGGATTTTTTGCCGATGTCTGATACGCCAACATCTTCCAACACTTTTGCCGATTTCCATACCGATATATTAGGCACATGTTTTTTTCTACCTAATTGCATCATGTCACATCAAGTCTCCCCTCTAGTGGATTGATATTATGTCTACTCTTATAGTAGTGACCAAAAACTGCCATAAAGCAGACAACTTCTTCACGCTTGACGGAAGAGACGTTGTGCAAAAGGTCACGTGTCTGATCACTCACATTTCTGAGCGCACCTGAATGCAGCATCCTCCCGAAACACGGCAGTGAGGGAGACATGCCCGGACTTGTTTACTGCACCTACTACGGAGACATCAGTGATCGCCGACAGACTCTTTTTATCATGTGTGTGTCCATGAATATCTAAGTTAGTTTTGCACTGATGTTGATGTTACACTCTGTAAGCAGCGGCTTTGGCCGCGAGTGTACTTTATATCTCTTTTTTTCTTATTGGATTTCTAAAGTAGTTGCTGGCAGGTCACAGTTGTAAAAAAACTTGTTGTGAAAGTATCACCATGTGATGATGCATAGAAAAAATGACATGTATAACATTAGTAATGCATTCATATTATCCGGTTACCTTCTTTTGTCCCTTTTCTTTAATTCCTTGATGTTTAAACAAGCAAATTATAAACTTGAATTTACTATTTTTTTAATATTATGAATTATGTATTAATAAGAAGGGATTCCCCTCCATAAATACCAGTTATCACAAAGGGACCTTAAGTGCAACAAGGACAACAATCCTCAACTATAATAAGAAGTAATGAACACTAATTGAAATGCTTTTAAAACCCAACTGTGTGCAATTCCACACCAGTATCACCGGATACATTTCTGCGTGGATATTGCCCATGGCAATTAAAGCGATAGTGATTTTGATTAAGCTGAGGTCCACGCGAGTCGAAGCCTTACTGATACTCGCTCTCTGCAGGCTGTGACCAGCTTTTAGCTTCTCTAAAAGCTCCCCCAGGAGGCAGATAGAAAATTAGGTCATTTTAAGGCCCATTGGCCGTAAGCCCCAACAGCAGGCGGAGAGACGCTGGAGGCTATTTAGTCGAAAATGCACATGGTTTTAACAGCCAACAACAGGTTTATAACAGCCCCTGCAGAGCGAACACAAGAGGCAGATAAAAAGATGACGGGCATTGAGACAATAAGAGGAGAAAGGTTGCTTTTAATAAATGGATGTGATGCTGACGAGACAAAGCGGCAGAAAGAGGGGTGATGTAGGAAATGGAAGCTACTTCGAACTTTGAACATTGCAATGAATAAAGCACAGAGACCTGATGATAGTCATTACAACAAAAAACTATAATTAGTGTATAAATATAATGTGAACACAGAGCGGCAGAGCAGACAGATGAGCGTAATTATGTTTCAGTACATGTCCTTTAAACAAAGGGAAAATGAATCTCTGAATGCTGGTGCTGGCTGCTGTCTGATTCTCCGGTCTGAGACGCAGTGTTGTAGGAGAGATCTGCCATTTTCCATCTGCGAGGATGTGTGAACTGTTCACACTTAGGCATGGAAAGCACAGAGTGGAGGAAAAAAAACCCTCCAGTGCACAATTGCTCTCTGAGAGCGGATGCCTCTTTGACCTTAATCTTCTCCTGAATGCAGGTCTGTGTGTCTGTCTGTGGATGTGTGTTTGTGTATGAGTAGGGCGATGGGTCAAAAGGGCTCCTTCAGGGTCATGTGGTAAAAAACAGACTCATCACAATGTGAGAGAAAGCAGAGAACACAAAGATAGGTTGTATGCAGCAGTAGAAAACCTTGCTTCCAGGACATTTTGTACACTTTATCTCTGACATATTAAAGTGAAATAAACTCATAAAGTTATAATATTATTTTCAATTACTTATGTGCCTAGCATGCACACATACTGTGTCTGTTTAATAATGTATGGGTGCCCTTCTCTCCGCTTCTTGGATCTGTTAATTATGACAAAAGTGGTTGGGGTCTGGTGATCAGTGGTGGCACAGTGAAGAGTGCCCTGAGTGTACATGGCATCTCATTTAGAACCAGAGAAGAACACGCAAAGTGGGGATGTAAAGAATGCAGGAGAGGCCTGAAAACAGCCTGGTGTCATGGAAGAGGAAGAAAACTGAGAGGGAAAAACTCCCTCTGCTGTTTATGTTTAAATCAATTCAATATATTCAGATAAATTCGCAGAACGTTGGCAGAGAAATCCTGAAAAGTGGGACTCCTAAAGTGCTAAAAGAAAAGGGTTGCCTCCCAGTTGTTAATGTGTCATTGGAGGGGATGACGAGGTTTGGGGCCTGGGGGTTTAGACTCCAAGCTGCAAGAAATATTGGACACAGATCACTCATCACTGACTATTGTCGGCCACTCCCTAGTTGTGAAATTCATAAACATGGAGACAGAATTGGCAGCAAGGGATGTCGACAAGATCGAGGGGGATGAGGTCTTTCCCCTCATTCCAATCATTTCTGATGTTTAAGGGTGTTGCCTCCTCGGGATTGGAGCACCACCAGCCTGCACTGCAGCGACGGGGTTGTCGCTGCAGTGCTCCAGCAGGGAAGTCAAAGTGCAGGCGGTGAGTCAGGGCTACTGCGCTTCCTCAGGAAGCACGTATGATAAATTGGATTGGATACTGAAGATGAGGATGACACACAAACTCATTTTCTTCAGGTCGCACCAGAACTCACACAGGATTACATTCCTACCTGGGTTTCCCACCTTTCCACTGATCTTAGGTGTTGGCAGGGATAAAGAAGACTGAGCAACCAGGTCTCAAACTTTGAGAAAAGACAGGAAGGAGAGGGAAATGCATTCAACTGTGTAATGCATTACTGGTTTGTAACAGAACGTACCCTGCTAAGTTAACAGGAATATTTTCAGAGACTTTGAATGGGACGGTTTCTTCTTCAAATTCTTGGCTGCTTCACAAATGTGATCATAATACCGAGTCCCTAAAGACCTGCTGAAAAAGAGGCCGAATGCAGAGCCGAGCATCCACTGCAAATAAATCCTTTTGCAATTTAATGGCTTGGAGTGAATCTATGTTGCCTTTGTGTCTAACAGGTGACCGTGGCGTTGGTGAAGTGGTGGCAGTGGAGGTTGTCAAATCAAATTACGGCCTCCAAAAAGGAATTGGAAAAACTAACCTGAACCCAATCCACAGCAGAGGTGACTCCAACAAAATACTAATACAGCAATGCATATCCAGCACGTATTACAGACCAATCAGGTGTTCACGCTCATTTAAATGTGACCCTCATGATCAGGTCCTGGGAGTTTAAGTGCATCAAAACCCTGCTTGCTTCCCAGGGTGGAAAATATTGATTCAAGTGCTCATCTGACCTCATCAGAATATGGTCCATTACATTCCTCACTTCTCCCACCTGATTAATCAATCATTACCAGCAGATTGCACGTACATATGGATGTAGAGGAGACACCTGATCAATGAAAGCAGAACATACATCCACCTGGCGATAACAACAAATCATTAAAACAGGAAGTCAAGCATGTAGGTTCGCAATGTTGTGGATACTTTCAATGAACTGTTTTCTTAAAATGAGGAATATTTATGAGTCGTGATCATGTATAGGTAAAAATGGTATCATATTTCAGTGTTTTAATCTTACCTCTGCAGCAGCACTAGCATATCCTTAAATCTGTGAACATGCAGGTGAGGCAGGGGCACGAATCCACCCACCACCGCACAGAGTCCTGGGTTAAATCCAAGCTGCTCTTGCTACAATGTTGACATTAAACATGATAACAATCATCCTCATACGCATCCATGCCCGCAAATCCAAACTGTGAGGGTCTGAGCAGTACTGCTGCCATAATGAAGCGACAAACTGAAGCAGCTCTGTCATGATAATTTTGCATCAGTGACGATTACATGCCTATTATAATTCCCTAAATGTTATTCAGTGCTTGGTCTGAAATGGCCAAATGCAGACGAAGCCTCTTTTAGAAAAAAACACTCTGTTGATGCAACTCTAGTGAACATCAAGAGCTGCAGAGTCATAACTCCCCCGTACATGCCAACTGCTTTCATTATCGGTTAATTAATAGTCTCATACAGGAAGTACTGGAGAAAATAAACAGATGCACAGTGGACTTAGCGTTCCCTCTGACTGAAGACTTCCCTAGGGAGATTAGTTATGGTAAACAACCACAATTTCTATAGAGCCTTATCAGGAGCTATTTCTGTACAAACAGAGCTGAGGCACTTGTGTTTGTGTCAATGTCGTCAAGGAGGAACATCCGTTCCCGGGCAGGAGCATGACTCTTTCCTACCTTATCGGGCAGGCTAAGAGAGGTGACAGACAAGAACAGATTACTCTGATATCTGGGGGTGAGGAGGTATGGGAGATAAAGCGCGTGAAAGAGAGAAAAAAGAAGAGCAATCTGGAGCAGAGCTGCAGCTTCACCACATCACTTCTATCATAGTATTCAAAATAATACAATCTGAGGAATCTATAATGCAACAAACAGGGGATGCCTACAAAGTGCCACATGTGTATAAAACTATAGTGTTCGGTGAAGAAATCAATAAAGCTGCTTACATTTTCACAATGCAACCACCTTCTTACTGAGGCATTCACGTGTACTGCTGTGCGTGGGCAATGACAGTGATTAGGTGGCAATAATCAAACTTCCGATTGGGCCCACCACGGGTGACAATTTGACATACAGCTCTTAGATTCTGTTTTTATTGGTCAGAATAACTACAAGGTTGGTGATAAACAAAACCAAGTTCATCTAGGATTTGAACAGGCTCAACTTAAAGTGCTGCAGAACAATAACCACTTAGCCATTTAGATCTCAAACATGTAAACAGGGCTGGAACTCTTCTTAAACCTGGCCCCTGCTGTCTGCTAGACTGGTTCGGTAACCAGTAAGGGAAATGCCTCACATACCGTCTAAAATGCCAGGTGTGTGTCTTCAAGTATGTCAGTCCATGCACCAAGCAAATGCATAATTTATTAGCCCCCAAAATTATGACTTGGTTCTTCTCGTAAACACAAGCCCACAATACTACATATATATATTATGGCTGCCAATATTTAATACTTTTATAGAGGAAAATAACTGATTTAAGGTAAATTATCATGTGGTAAAAGCAAACAACAAGAGTGCGGTGCTAGCAGATGGTGTAACATTAGCCATACTTAGCAAAATGTCATGAATCAATATTTTCCAATTACACATTTAAAGTCAATTTTTTAAATTAAAATTGAGATAATTAAAACAGGTAGAAATACAAAAGAAAGCGGTTTCATGTTTAAAGTTTCTCTTACTCTTCGGCTCACTGCCCCTTAATTCCTTCATTTACAGAGCCAGGTCAGAAGTAAGGGATAATGTATAGTGAGCAGGTTATCGTGGAATGGAGCCCTGGCAGACTGAGCAGGACCGCAGGACCCGACCACACTGTGTTCTGTTTAATGTTTACGTCATGTGTCGTCTTCAGTTTTGTAGATCTCTCTTTCGTAGCCTTCAGTTTTTGCATCGTTTCACCTTTATTTCTTTCCCTCCGCTGTTTTCTTCTCTTTTCTTTTGTTTCCTCTGTAAACAGACCGACGTCAAATTTACCGGACGTCTTTCAGCGGAATGATATAACTACAGTTAGTCCTCCGGACTGTGTGATTAGAGCCGCATCCCTAGCAACGGTCTGTTCCTCATAATAACGGTCTGCTATCGAGAAATAGCAGACCTCGGAATGCCGTGATGAACCAATCAGAATCAAGTATTTAACACAGTTGGTAATAAAACAATAACAACCACATCACATTCAAACAGGGTGAGTATTATCTTTAAATAATAATAATGTATATATATATCTTTTATATTGCACTGTTATCGGAAGGGTTTCAGTATCAGCAATAACTTGAGTCGAGGTATCAGACAGGAAAAAATGGTATTGGAACATCTGTACTGTCATCATATTAATACATAACAACATCTGTATCCAATCTATCAGACTCCTGACAGGTTTACCTTCAATAACAAATGTGCAGAGAAATTCAGACAAGGCAGCTCAGATTGAGCTATGCGAAACAGAAGCATCTAAACTTGAGATTTTAAGTTCAACCTTGACCTTGAAAACAGCTGATCTGCCACTCTGAAACTCATTTCACACCATGAATCTGCAAAAGCTTCCTCTCAAAAATCCATAAAGTGCTCTAAAAATCTTTGAATTCTTAAATCAGATGTCAACTGGGCTCCATCTGTGAAGGACGATCAGTTCAAAAACATTTCATGTGTGGTCTCTTCTCCTTGGGGTTGAATAAAACAGAGTCATCTCATAAAACCTCCCTAATGTCAGCATCAATACTGCAACTAAAGAACACAACTGACAAGTACCAGCAGGAAAATGACTACATGACTGACAGGATGCACGAGCACGCTGATTGTAGCATTGATCTTAATGATGCAACACAACAGCTGCTACTAATGCGTAGAAATGACGAGCTCTAGGAGACAGGAAGTTGCTTTAATGGCTAAGTTTAGCGAGATGGCGGCTGACATCCTTCTGTCCACGAGGACAGCAGTGGAAATTTGTCCAATTACAGAGAGGCTGATTATTGTCCCGTGTTTCTGTCACAACTGGGAGAAAGATGCAACACAGATGGGAAATCTGTGAAACAGACATTAAGGATGGGGATAGGTCCACGCATCTGTTTCTGATTTGGCGGCTTATTAATTTAAACATGCACAATGAATTACTGAAGCATTACGTAATATAGAACTATTGTCATTTGCTGGCTGATTAAATCAAACTTGCACAATGAACCAGTGAGGCACAGCATCAAACTGCATGCAGCCTGAAGTAAAATATGTGTCCAGGCCACAAGCAATGTTTGTCATGTGCATTTCATTCCAAACACCTACCTCACGTTCACACTGTCCCCGTGAAAAAAGTCCAGCGGATCTCATTACAGCGCAGGAGGAATGGCTTCTCATTTTAATGTGAAAATGATTCACAGCGTCTATTCCACTGTACTGGAGGGGGGAGATGAGCAACGGCGGCGGCGGCAACAAATCTGGAATATTTCTTATGATGGCCGAGCTGTCACATCAGTAAATACTAACGTGTGAGAATGCAATCTTACACATACTGTGGTACAGATGCGGAGAAAACTGACTCAATTACCAGACCTACAATCCAAAGAGGAGAGCGGTAATTGGCATTTTGATCATTGAAAGTGAGGGCTGCAGAAGGAACAGATAAAACCTTGCTGTCAGTGCTGCAGGACATGAGCCAAGAATTTATGTAACACACAGAAAAGTGTGTAAAAACAAACTGCTTCACCAAGATGAGCTCAGCTTAAGCCTATGTGCATTTACTGTAACAACTAGGGAACAATACAGCATCCTATTGCTTCTATTAGATAACACAGGCAAGTCTGAAATGAGATTCAACACAGTGAAGCTCAACATTAGTTTTTCTTTACATAATTAAGAAAAAAAGGAGGAAACATATTCCTATAAAACCTTTAGTTGTTCAAGATAGGCATGTGAATGAGCTTGTGTAGCTTAAGTGTACTGTTTAGACCAAGCCCACCCACTGAAATGGCAGAGCCCCTGAAAGGTCCAGTCAATGGGTTGTCCCCAAATCTGATTTACTCATATCAACACGTGCTTACTCAGTGGCCGGGCCAATATAAGCACAGGCATCACATCATTATTATCCACAGAGGCTGCAGTGGGTCCTGGGATTCTTCCTCTGACTTGCTGCTCAGCAAACATGACATAAGTTGCGCGTTAAGGAGCTCCTGCAGTTTGTTTTTCCGACTAAAAACCATGTGGTTGCCAAATCCTTGTTTGGGTCAAAAGCCCTTGCCACCTTTCTTGTATTCTTCTTCTTCCTTATTTGGCATCCCTATTTATGCACTGGTCCAGGTGTGGTGTGTTTACTCCAACACAGCTAGCCTGGCAGGTAAGGCCTGTCTAAGGTCCTGAGGGCTGCTGCAGCGGGGCCCCAGAAAGCTTTCCCCTTTCCCCCCTTAAGAGCAGCCCTGTATAAGACTATGTTGGCTCATTTTAATGGGTAATGGTAGCACAGAGATTATTTCAGCTTGCAAGATAACATGAATGCTTAGTTACACTACAACTGCAGGACTGCTATGCTGATTCCTAAAAGACAGTCGCCTAAAGAATGGTCCGTATCCACTACACAACACAACAAAAGAGTTATATCCACCACACATCCACACTGTGATTAACATGATCAGCATGTCACCAGGAGTCCATTCAGTGAGCAACAAAAGAAGCTCAGCCAAAAAGACTTTCTATTTTTGGAGTACTTTGGAAACTTGACGCTGTTCCTGTTGACCGGGCTCAGTGGCTCTGTGTCGGTTGCTGCGTGTGTTTGTTTGACGCCCAGTGGCTTAAAAGCGAAACAGTTTTGGTGCACATCATCAGGGTCGACAGGGATCAATGCGACACATACACAAGAGAGCAGTCACAGATCACCTACTCCTAAATGGGGCCGCCGGTCAGACCGCAAATGGTAGAACTCAAATCTGTTACAGCAATTTTCTCGTCTTTTTTCAGTTCTTCTTCTGAAAACAGAGAATGATCACACAATTGGTGAACAGTAAACTCTTTAAGATTAACTGCCCCATTAGTTGTGACACAGCCGGAAACATTTCTGAGGAAACAAGGCCCAAATATTTCAACAGATTCTTTGGAACTTCGATCAAATATTCATCTGAAACACATTTGCTGTGGACAAATTCTGCTCTCATGTAAGCAATTTAAACTAGTCAAACTTTTAGCATGTCTAATGATAACGAAAATGAAACTGAATTCCAGATGAGCAGTAATTGGGAAAAAATCCAATCCAAAAGCGCATAATTGAGCAGCAATATGACAGCAGGAAGAAAAATGTCTAATAAAAATTCACAGGGTGCCAAAGTTTCATATGAGCTAATCTATTTAGACTTACACCCCATATGCTGAACCTGGAATGTGATGGTGCTGAATTTAGAGAAACATGGAAGGTAATGAAGCCAGACACCTTGGTTCATACAGAAGCTGTATCAATTTAACTCCTTCTCATCTGTTATGCATTACGTCAGAATGTGACTCATCTGATCTGCATAGCACTGGTTCTCTGGGCACCAAACAAATCAGAATATCCTCAGACAGATGCAACAAGTAGAGGTTAAAGTAAGTGCATCCAATAAGGTAAGAGAATAAAGTGGCCCAAAAAACAATTACTTTTCCAACTCAAACAGAACAATGCAACAGGGACTTCATTCAAAACACAAGGACGGCATTCAATACCACCTTGTCTGGCCTCTCAGGCTGATTTAAGAGATAAGCTACAGACGAATTGAGACTACATGGAACCGCTAATGAGTTGGTCCCTAGTTTAGGTTTAAGTGAGAGATCTAAGACGATACAGGTATATGTTAGTTTGGATATACCTGAAATACATTAAGAGCTTATAATAAAAGGCTGCTAAAAATTAGTAGTAGAGTAAAATTTATATCAGCTACACGAGTAAGAGATGCATTCTTCCGACCACTCAAAGTGTTTTGCACAACAGGTCACATTCATCGGGGCGGCTGTGGCTCAGTGGTAGAGTCGGTCGTCTTTCAATCGGAAGGTCGGGGGTTCGATCCCCAGCTCCCAAAGGCTACAAGTCGAAGTGTCCTTGGGCAAGACACTGAACCCCAAATTGCTCCCGTTGGCATAGCCAATGTTATGATATGTATGAATGATAGGTATGAATGTGATATCTGATTGACAGTTGGGTACTTTACATAGCAGCAGTGTGAATGGGTGAATGTGATATGTAGTGTAAAAGCAGCTTTGAGTGGTCGCAAAGGCTAGAAAAGCGCTATATAAGTACAGTCCATTTACCATTTACCATTCACATACAGATTTACCATTCACACATTCATACACTGATAGCAGAGGCTGCTATGGAAAGTACCAATCTCCGATCATCCCACACATTCACCCCCAGGCAATTTGGGGGGTCAGTGCCTTGCCCAAAGACACCTTGACATGTAGACTATAAAGCAGCCGGGAACCGAACCGTCAACCTTTCTGATTGAAAGGTGACTCGACCACTCTGATAGAGCGGCCCATAATGGTGGACATTTAGTGTCAATCTAATTTTACGCCACCTAGTTTCTATTCTTTGGCCTGTTTGGCACCTAAAGGATGTAAGGCTTAAACAACAGCCAGACTCGTTAAAACATTATGTTTTTACAGTGGACTTCCCCCAGTCATGTTATCTTATCTGTAATAATTCCACTGCCAATTATATAATAACTACAAGAGCAGTGCAACGTCTACTACTGTTACTAATTCTAACAATAATAGCACATGCAACAGGTCATCTTGGGCCTTTTCTCGCTTGGCTAAGTCCCCAGCAATAAATGTGAAATGCACTCCAATGAAGAAAACAGGATGCCAAACCAACACAAAGCAAAGACGGGGGATCAATAATAATTCTGAAAGCCTCTCTTGCCAACCGAGGACGGATCAGGCGCCGACTTGGACGAGGAGGATAAAAGGAAAGCCCCCAGATTCAGGCGAAAAACAATGCATCAGATACAAAGTGTGCTGTAGTCTATTGTACGGAGCTGGTTAAATCAGATGGGAAACTGAACAGCTGTGCAGTCTAATTGATCCCACGTGTGGTGTCGAGCACACAGCACATCTCAGACGAAAAAATCCTCGTCTGCGCTCAGTTATGTGAGAGGTTAGAGCTCTCCAGAACAACGTACAGCAGGGAAATAAGATTGATAGTGTTGGATTTACTGTTAGCCTGCTGATAGCCTCTCACAGCTGAGATTTAGTGCAAGACTCAGCTTCCAATCGTCTGTAGCGTTGCTCCATTCTAACCTTCATTAGCCGAACCTGTTTAATTAAAAAGGTCATAATTACATCATGAAATTACTTTGAAATTTAAAACGGAGAACAAATTCCTGTAATGATTCTGTGAGCTCCATCGTGACCAGCTGAGACCTTTATTCAACAGTGCTAACAGGTCCCATTTTTCTGCTGTTTAACTTTCATATCCCCTAATTTCCTTTTCACATTATAAAGGTTGCATACATCAGCTCTCGGCATCAAGCCCATTAACAGCTTAATAGTGGTGTTAACTGTCATTCCGAGGAGGTCATTTGCCCTCTAACCCCAAACCACGTCTTGATTTGTCTTCAGTGCATCGACGAGCAATAAGCTGCTGACCCTGTACTCCTTCCTTACTGTTAGGAAACAGCAGCTTGAAGGATAATCCCCAGCTTTTAAGGCAAAATCTTCTATAAGGGTAAGGGCAGACTTAGAAAGGAAGTGAGTGTCATAGACAAATCCACAGCTTTAAACCAGAAGATTTACAGACGCAAACCTCTGCAGTGAGCAAACGTGGAGCTCTGAGGGTCTGTTAAATTCCCACCTCAGTGCTGACGGTCTTAACGTTCATTGTTTCTATATGGTGAGGATATGCAAGATAAAAAGGGTACTACCTCTAAGAATATAGGGATACAGTACAAAACTGAAACTATACCAGGTACCAGCTGACTGACGACAAAGAGCTGTGTCCAAATTCAGGGGCTGCAGCCTTCAGAGGACGTATTTGACGGCTGGCTGCATCACAGCGGCGCATCGAAGGCGGTCCCATTTCGAAGGCTCCTTCAGATGCAGCCGACAAAAGTGTCCTCTTTTTCCCGGGCCACGAAAGATCCATCGCATGCATCCTTCGTGGCCAAACGTTTCCCAGGATTCATTGCGCGCCAATTCAAATGAGATGGCGTGGCACAGGAATACGCTTTCTGGTTTCAACTCAATCGAATGGTGCTAGGCAACAGGAGCCGCGTTTTTGTGACACAAGGGTAAGAGCGGGAACAGCTGGTGACGCAAACAGGAAATCCACCATAGACCCGACTGTCTCATTTCAGTTCGGCCTTAACGGTCTACAAAGGCTACGAATGACGCATCCTCCGTAGACCGCGTCCTTCAAAGGATGCAGCCCCCGAATTGAGACACAGCATGTTACATTGGACAAAGCAACTCCAGCGTAAAGCCGCCCCAGTGTGTGTTTTTACAGAGCGTTCCAGCAGTGAGGAAGGAAAATGTGTACGAGGTGTAAACAAACAGCACATGCTTCAAATACACACACATAGCGCTGTTCCACCCTACCGGCTCTGCTGTTTACACTGACGCCGTTTCGCCTCTGTTACTATCTCCGATGCCGGCTCAGAGGCGGAGCGACTTCGCCCAACCATTCCGCCTCCGTGCGTTTTACATAGAAGAGGTGTAATAATCCTGCCTTGAACTGGCAGTGTAAAAGGAGCTAATCTTAAGAGGTGAATATTGAAATAAGATTTAAAACAGATTGCTTGCTTCTTGCACAAGTAAAACTTTAGCTACCAGGTATAAGCTCCTCAGTGTTTTCAGGACTCCGTATTATCCCGACAGGCTGTGTCAAGTTTGCAGCCTGTTAGGAGTTTGCTGTTTAACAAGTAGTCACAACACAGCCAAACCCTTGTTTAGAACAAGAGACACAAATTGAATGTGTGTATTGATGCCTGAAGGACAGCTTGACACCCTCTAGGAGGAAAAAACAAGCTTGAGAGCTTCTTTAAATCTGCTTTCTCTCTCCTTTGAAGTTTAAACTGTCAGTAACAAGAGACCAGGGCTTGGGAAGAAAGCTGTGGGACTGTCATTCTTTTGTTGTGGTGGAGGGAAAAACAGTGCTGGAAGTGCTCATGGCTGGTTTCTTATGCCATGCTTGGAGAGAAAACATCTTTGATGGTCATGGTTAATAAACAGCAGGAAAGGTCCTAAAGCAAACAATTATATGTGAAGACTGACACTGCTTTTTTCCCGCTATTCAGCCTCTTAAAAAGGAAGTGAAGATCCACTGAATAACCTTGAAAGCTTTGGCAGTTTTATATCTTTTAATTGGGAGGCATACAATCTTACATCACATTAAAGTCAAAAATTGTTCAAGTCTAGTGGATGTAGACACATTTAAAAACCCTCATACCAACCACTCACAATTAAGACTTACATAGTCTTGCACAGTCATGTGCCCTTAATCTTTAGCGCACACCTTCGGCTTCACAAAGCTGCACAAGAACTCTTAACTCTACACAACTGAAGGTCGTTGAGCAGGAGTTAGTGGTGGGCCATAGACAGCTGGAGGCTACCCCCAAAAATGACCACCTCTGTATGGCAGCAACTAATAATAATTTTCATTCAGAATATAGGACAAAAATGGCTGTTGCAATTTCCAAGAATCCAAGTTGACACGTCCAAATAGCGTGTTTCCTCCAACCATCAGTCCTTAACCCATAGGTGATTTGTTTTGCGGCTGAAATCAGATATTTTTTCACTCTTTTTTTTACAAGAAATGACTCAAAATCTTTTTGTAAATCAACTGATTTGTTGTCAGTGTTGATTTGTTGATTGATTCTTGATTTTATGACTACATCTCTGATAACTGAACCACACCATTCACTGAAAAAGGCCATAATATGTGGCAGGAAACACCGAGAAGTGGACCATGATGAGGAATTTCTTTGTCGAACTACTATTTCCATCGTCAAGGTTAACCTTTCAAGCTTTGAACAACGCTTGATTTCCTTTCTGATTACCTCGCTTCTAAGGACCCAAAAGAAGATGTACAAAAACACACCTAACATTGCATGACTAAGACATCATATGAGGGATATATATTACAATCTTACATGTAATCATGCAGCATAAAAGGCCTGCACACTCAATCTCCTGGGTACGTCTGGTTCTGTCTTCCCAATGATTTAGATGCTGAAGTCCTGAGACAAATACCTTCACCCACAGTTAGTACTCACACAAACCCATTAGACAGGATCTAGGAAATGTAGCGCTATCACATGAAGTAGTTTGTCCGCCAGGCAAAATGCCTTGTGCATCCAATTAACTAAAAACAGAAGCATAATCACTTCCTCAAGATCAATCAAAACGACATGCCTGCATGCTCTCGTGCATGGTGCAAGCAATAAGGAATAATGGCCTGGAGTTCAACGAGGACACACAGGAAGTTAGGTAAGAAGAAAGGCAGGGGCTTTAAGTGTTTTAATTACACAAAGATCTAGGCTAAGGACACAATAGCACAAAAATATCTTTCTCAGCAGTTCCAGCCCAAGCCCAAGAGACTCCGAGCTACTTCTGCCAGCGACAACATCTGCTATATCTATGAGTTTGGCCTGAAACATGACCAAACGGCCTGATATTTCAACAGAAACCCGTGGCTTGGATTCAGCAGAGTCAGCTGTACATTACTGGAGTTCCAAACTGGGGTACGGCAGAGAAATGTATCTTCATTACATGACCAGCCTGGTACCCCCAGGACCAAGAAGAAACTGTAGGTAGTTAATGGGTCTTCATATGATATGCCTTATAATGACATATATGGGCCACCACAAATATTGCTCCCTGTTCATGACCTCCTGCTTAGCCAAGACCTGATTGGGGGGCTGTTACTATGGCTACCATTCAGCCCTATACATCTAACAATGCCTTTTAATGCAAGTTAACAAAAGACTGTATTCAGGTTGACTCTGTTGGAGGTGGGTTTCTTTCTTGCAGCCGGTAATTGCAGGAGAATTACACTAATGGATGTAGCATTAGCTTAGGTAAGGTAGTTGATTAATCATGTATCCCTTAGTGCTTCTAACATTCAGTGACTTTATATCATGCACAGACAACATGTAAGATAAGTGCGTCACCAAAGTCACAGTGCTTTGAAGGTCTCTTTTTCCACGTTTGGCCTCGGAAAAGAGAGCTTCTATTTCCACTTAATCCATATCTCCCTTTTTATCTATTTTTCGAGACACAGTAGGCAGCTTCTTTCAGAGAAAAAAACTGATCAAACTAAATGGTCATATTGTTTATTTCTAAGCTTAATCCAAAAGGCAACTGGACTCGGTTGAAGTTCTTGAAGATGTTTCACCTCTCATCTGAAAGGCTTCTTCAGTTCAGGTCTGCTGGACGGAGCTAGAAATATAAGCCTCTGTACGGTGACCTGACCTGTTCACCAAGTAGCACTGAGAGTCGTTAGTACCTTCTGCCGTCGATGGGTCGTTAGGCTCACATGATCCTGAGTGTGATCTCAGCTGCTTGGCCAGAGAATCCAACACTGCATTGTCAGTGGGTGATAGTTGGTGTCTTAGGCCACCACCTCTGTTAAGGGATGGTTTTTCCAGCTTAACATAGATGGCCTCCTTGACAACTCTTTCAAACCCAGGATATGAATCTTGCTGTCTTCAAAGGAGTGCCCTTTGTCCTTTTAATGTAAGTGGACAGCTGGGTCCTGACCCGAGGAGGCGGCTCTCCTATGCTTGGCCATGCGTTCGTGGAGGGGTTGTTTTGTTTCCCCGACGTACAGGTCCCTGCATTCCTCATTGCATTGTACTGCATACACTACATTGCTCTGTTTGTGTCTGGGTGTTTTGTTCTTCTGTCTGAGTGTGTTTGATTGTTTGAAGTGCCCCCCCCAGGAGTTTGTAAAGACCAGAAACATAGATAAAAGATTGAATGTTGGACTCGTATTTGCCAGGTGGCGACCGTGGATTCCATCGGCTATTGTCACCGTTTTCAGTCCGACTTACAACTTGAGATGCAGCAATGCGTAGTCTACAGCTAGACTGTTATGCACTTACACAGATATCTGTTTATTAATATTAATCAAATACTCTGGGATTATATAACAACTTATGCGGTGAGCCCCGAAATTAAAGGAAATAACATGTTATAATATGTTGGCAGATACTCGTTTCTGCTGGCCCTGCTGGCAAAACAAACAGGAAAATACTGTTGTGATTTTAAGAATCCAACATGGACGTGGTTCATTAAATTGGATTGACGGCTGCATGGTCACATACAATGTCAAACCACTAACAGTTTGGTCCATTTTGGCACAAGGTTTTGATTTAGACAGGAGATGAGCACAGCCAAGACATGCTCTTGGAAAATAACCAACACTGTTCAAAAATTGCCCAAAAAAATCAGCAGAGCTCCACCATTCACAGAGAGAAACTGTTACAGGAAACAGGTTTTTGGGGCCATTAAGCAGTACTTCCCTGGTCTTAAAGTTTGTAAAGCCAGCATGCCAACCATTGACTGGAGTACTATCTCTGGAAAACAAGGTTCAGGCCCCGGATTTAGCCCTGTCCGCCCACCGATTCCTGAGCTGTTGTCACCTCACCATGCTGCTGACTACTGCGGCAGCTGACAGCATCTTATCAGCTGCTGCCAATTACAACACAGGAATCTTATCAGCGGCAGCCAATTAGAACCAGGGGAGTCTCTGTGAGGAAATGTCAACAGCTCAGTGAACTTGCCAAGGCTCTTATCTGGCCACGCCTCTTCAATCCCGGCAGCTTTTCTCTCAGTCTACTGTCAGAGTAATGACTGTTGGTGCAATGTTGTGACAAGAAGGGCTGGAGGTGCAGCAGGTTTTCAAAAAGAGTAAGCCTCCCAGAAACGCTTCCTAGAAAGTGCAATATCTGAGGGAGTTTCTGACAGCTGAAGACATGAAAAACCTACAAAACTCTTCAATTATTCACTTGGCCCCAGCTGGGTGTTGAGACTGACTTCACAAACTTAGATATGATATTAAAAACTAAATCAAATATAACAGAGAACTGCGGAACACAATGCAGTTGATTCAGATTCACTACGGTGTAAATGATGGAGAGATTACTTTCCCCGTTTCACAGCTTCCTGACATGGATGACAGGTAAGATGCATTATTTCCACTTACAAACATCTGTTCACAGATCTCCACCGAGGAATCAATGTCATGCTTCTGCATCTCTCATCTAGAGCAGCTGAAATCCCGTAAACAGTAACAGGCTCATGCATTATTCCTGTTTTTCTGTCTATCTGTACAATACTGATGTGATTTTTGTCTTGATAAGAGTCAACATCACACTGTCTGCACTTATTCTCCCCCAAAGGGACTACAAGGTACATTGCTTCCCTCCATTATCTCTCCATTATCTTATTGTTGCATAGAGGATTAGTGTTTTCTCACAGTTTCACACCATGTTATTGGATTAAATGAGGGGTTGATCTCTGTTGCTGATTTTGTTGGATATTTTCTGCAAACAGAAGTCCGTCCGTCCGTCCATCCGTCCATTTTCTGACGCTTATCCGGGGGTCAGGTCGTGGCTAAGACTTCCCTCTCCCTAGCAACATCTTCCAGCTCCTCGTGGAGGATCCCGAGGCATTCCCAGGCCAGATGTAATATATAATCCCTCCAGCGGGCTCTGAGTCTACCCCGTGGTCTCCTCCCATTTGGGTGTGCCCAGGAGACGTCCCAGGAGACGTCCCAGGAGGCGTCCCAGGAGGCGTCCTAATCAGATGCCCGAACCACCTCAATTGGCTGCTTTCCATGCGAAGGAGTAGCTGCTTTACTCCAAGCTCCCTCTGGATACCTGAGCTGCTTACCCTATTGCTATTGGCTGAGCCCAGCCACCCTGCAGAAACTCATTTCGGCCGCTTGTATTCACAATCTCATTCTTTCAGTCACCACCCAAAGCTCATGACCATAGGTGAGGGTTGGAACGTAGATTGCCTGGTAAATGGAGAGCTTCACCTTACGGGTCAGCTCCTTCGTCACCACGACGGTCCGGTACAATGCCTGCAATACTGCACCAATCCGTCTGTCAATCTCACGATCAATTTTACCCTCACTCTTGAACAAGACCCCGAGATACGTACGTCAAAGTTCAGAATGACATGTGACCAAAAAAAGTAGCGAAACATTGCATTTAAGAGGCTGAAACGAGGTAACGTTAGTCATTATTGTTTGAAAGAGTGATAATCTTTGTGTAAATTGATTTGTTTTAGCTCTGGTTGAATTCATTCAGCTTTAATCCTTGTGCAAACTTGTTTATTTACACTCGCATTAAGCCTCCCTGACACAGCACTGAGCGTTCCCTGTTGCTCTTTTCTTCTCTAAGCTACCAAGTGGAACAATGTTACCTCATGTGTCCAAATATTGACTAACTGTTTTGAGCCTTTGTATCGCTGTAAAATAGATACTTGCTTGAGCTGTGTTGAAATTCAATATCTTACAGACATGAATAGCACTTAAAGAGCGGCACGAAAAAATGAGAGGGGACGACGAGACACGATGCTTTTACGGTCAATCCGGTGGCTGCGGGTGTAGACGGGCACATTTCTGTCAAATGTCATCATCAGCTGCATCATTGCTCATGAAGCTTAATGGAGACACATAAAAGTATGGGCTGGCTTTTAAGAGCACATCCAAGATTCTAGCAGACAGTGACCTCCACAGAGTCATGAAGCATTGAATGAATGAATCATGGTCTGATGCTTTCTCTAGTAAAGCTTTCAGAATGGAGGTCATTGCAGTTATTTCAATGGTCCATCTTTTCTCTAATGGTGATATGGTTGGCTAAAGCTGTGAGAGATACCTGCAGCGGCAGCCACACGGAGCTTTTGACAGACAAAAAACATCTTCAGCCAAAGAAATCTTTCTTTATACTTTTAATATCGCCACTTCCCATTCACAAGAGGGGTTACCTGCTGGCCACAGATATGGCTTTAAGTGGGAGTGAGACCAAATGATGACTTTCTCTGTATTCAGATAGGATGTACCATTAGGGCTCAACATGTTTATTAACATAGCATTGGTGCATCTTAATTTCTAAGAGCCATTCTATGGTTATTTTACAGAGTGTATCTTGCAACCATTACTTTAGATTACAAGAAATACAACTGTGGTGTATAATAGATGTCGACATAGGTGGGGAAAGCCATTATTTCTGATTGAGCCACTTTGAAGAGTTTACAAATGGAATATAAAATTTTTTGTTATCCCTGGCAAAAAAAATAAAACAAGTTATATTGCAAATTCTATTTCGCTCCTTTGTTTTTTGTAGTTGTTCTAATCCTATTATAATACTGTTCTTTACACCGTATATTAGTACTGATTTTAATATCCTCTTATGTATTGCTGGGGGTCCTTTTGTGGTATCTGCAACATCTCATACAATGACCTTGGCCAGGTTGCCATTGCCAAATAAGCCTCTCAATAGCACTTAAATGTTTAAATAGAGATTAAACTCAATTTAGAAGTAATAAATACAAGCATCTAGAAAGTAAGGAAGCAACTCTTTTCAACTTTTTTTCAGTATAGCTTATCTCAAATAAATATTAAATAAATATTGCCTAGTTTCAATTGATACAAATTTCTTGTTTTGTCCAATCTATGGCAAAGAAACCTAAAATCTTGTAAATCTATATCATTGAAAAAAAGGAAAGCAACAAACCACTACATTTTTGGGGGGGACTAGAACTTGTCATAATTGCAGAGAGCAAAACAGGAAAACCAGCTGCACTGCGTGCCCCCATCATAAGCTCTAATAACCCTTGATCATAGCAGTGTGAAGCTGCATGTAACACATGTGCATAGAATTTGGCAAAAGAGGGAGAACAAAGTTAGTGGGGGAAAAAAAACAAACCCTTTCCTCTCATTGGCTTTGACAAATGGCTTAAACAGCGTTCTGGTCAATGCCATTACGAAAAACTTTGGAATTTAACAACCCTAATAATGTAGTGTGCTGACTTCAGATTAAACCTATTAGCACTCCTTATACAACACAAACACCTGAGGGGGGAGTCAAGCCAGGCAGGGGGACGTCAAAAGACTGTTAACAAAGCCTCTGCTGTGTTGATCCCAACATCATCACGTTACAATCCCCGGCGGCCTCGCCAGTATATGAGAAGTGACACTTCAAAAGGCAGAGGCCTGTTCCCTCCATACAGTCTGTGAGCTGTAGTCACACCAGCAGCCATCTGCATTCCTCATTTCATCAATTCAATCACAATGGATATTAAAAATACCGCTGTGATGAATAATTAATCGGCACGCTCCACTTGGATTGTGTCATGGTTCTTTTTATTGATGCCAGTCTACACTTCCCACAGCTACACTGTCATTATTGACTTCTCCATTATTCTACTTTATGTCCAGATTCATCACTGCCGCCTGTGGTAATTAGGTCATCCATTTCCAACTGAAAATTTAAGCCCTGTTTCAAGTCCTATTATGCAAAACCTGTGCACAAAGTATAGACCCTGTCATGAAGGTGAAACACTGTCACTGACTTGCTGCCCCACCCTCGCATAAGGCTGATGTCCTCAGAAAACAACAAAGGCGAAAACAGCAACCACATCCAAAGCAGCTGAAGTAATTGGAAGAATCGGGGCTTGCGTAGAATATAACTCGCCTTTGGCTGCACAACATACATCAGTCCTTCTTACGTGTCATGGAGGCATGGAGGCATGCAGAACTGGAGAAGAAACAGAGAGACTTGCTTCTGATGTATCGGGCTTTTTAAACTGCAGACAAACAGAGACTGGTGGCTTTTATAGAAAATGGCTTTGAGAAAGAAAAGGTGCGTCAATGATGGGTCAGGATCGATGATAAAATGATTGGAAAGGAATGAGACAGTTGGACAACACAAGAGTCTAACCTTTTAAAGATGCTGTGTGAATTTCCATACATCATGTCTCTTTTGTATATACAACTATCAGCCATAACATTATGACCACCAACAGGTTGAGTGAATGACATTCTCGTTACAATGGCACCTGTCAGTGGGTGGGATATGTTAGGCAGCAAGTGAGCTTATTGTCCTCAAATTCATGTGTTGGAAGCAGGAAAAGTGGGCAAGTGTGAGCATGTGAGCGACTTTGACAAGGGCCAAATTGTGATGGCTAGACGACTGGGGCAGAGCATCTCCAAAACCGCAGCTCTTGCGGGGTGTTCCCGGTCTGCAGTGGTCAGGACCTACCAAAAGTGCTCCTCCAGATCTCAATTCAATCGCGCATCTGTCGGATGTGCTGCACAAACAAGTCCGATCCATGGAGGTGCCACCTTGAAACTTGCAGACTTAAAGGATCTGCTGCTAACGCCTCGGTGCCGGATACCTCGGCACACCTTCAGAGGTCTAATGGAGTCCATGCCTCGAAGGGTCAGGGCTGTTTTGGTGCCAAAAGGGGGACCTACACAATATTAGGCAGGTGGTCATAATGTTATGGCTGATCAGTGTATTTGGCTGGATTTACTGGCAAAATGTTCTGGTTACACCTTCTCCAATTGTTTTGTCAGGCCTATTAATACATATGTTTTGACATTCTATAAATTGACCAAATCAGAAGACCACAGACAGACAGAATTTTGACATTACTTCCAAGCAGCAGTACTTAAACATCAAATAACATTTGACTACTTCAAAGTCATAAAATGGACCATAACTTTGAATATATAACAAAAGGGAGTCTAAAGGAGGGAACCTTCAGTGAGCCGTTGGAAGACAAAAGCACGACAAAGCATCAGACAAGTTATAGCAATTAAAACTACCTCTTAAAAGAATAAGAATGTGCTTTAAAGAAAAGAATACCGGCTATAATATCTGGATCTGAAGCAACCGAGCATGCTTCCTTCACACATCCCTCCTCGGTGCACACACAGCCAAACACATCTACAGTTTGTGTATGCACTTGTTTTCTTTCTTTTTTTCTTCAGGCATACTGCATTTCCCCAGACATGAACTGTGGTGTATAAATAAAGTTTGGCTTGCTTGCTTACATGCTGGATGTGTTTCTTCAGAAGGCGTCAGAGCCCACGGTCAGACAGAGCAGCGCTCCCATGACATTCGGGGTTCAGAGACTTTGCTCGAACATAATAAAAAAGTCTAGTTTGTCCTGCCTGTCAAAATGTAATCAAACTTTCTGCATCATTCCTTTAACATGTCGTATTGTGTGTCTTGGTATGTGTATCCTGTGCTGAGAAGCATTGTATTAACAATGTCTCCCTGGGTTGTTTATCGGCGGGTACAATCATGCAATAATTATGACGGGTGGCGCGCTATGAGTACACCTGAACAGGCCTCCTGATGCCAAGTGAGCTGCAAGGATGATGTAGTACAAAACTGTTGTAACTCTATCTATGAATGTGTAAATGCTTACGTCAATCCCTGCTGTATATGTAACTTCACTTCACCCAAGTGTAACAACGTCAGTTAGCAGTCTGTGGAGGAAACCACTCGTAGCATCTGCCTACACAATCTGCCCCCTGAGACAACAGAAGGTTAGGTTACACTGGCACTAGCTGTCGTTCTTTCTGTTGACAGCTTACTTCCTTAACAAAGGGCTCCAATGTCAACAGATACAATTATAACAGAAAGCACAACGAGATGTAGCAGCAAGTATCTGATCCCTGATCATTTCTATTACTGACTTGTCTGCGTGGGTGAGAGGGCAGCAGTAGTCCTGATTTTGTCCTGAAAAGCAAGTAATTTATGTATTATTGTCTGTTTATGGATGTTAAATAATAATGCTAGCTAAACTATTGCTTTTCTGGCATTAGATGCATCAACAGAACCCTCAAGATTTGAGTAGGGCCAAGTCTGGACGCATTGTAGTGAGTTTTCTGATCTGACCAACAGAGAAATATATACAATAGGGGTGGGACAAAATATCAATATGGCAATATATCGTCATCCTGGCTCGTGCAATACAATTATCGATAGGCCGGCGCCAAATATCTACATATTAATTCAGAAATATACGGCGCTCTAAACAGATTTCCCTGTGATTTTGACTCACTGCATCACTACGTCATGACTCCTCATGGTGGTGCTTATGACATGAATGCGTGTAACGTGAGCGGAAATTAATCGGCCGAAGAAGAAGTTAATCAGATATCGTGATGTATCGTTATATGATTGTCTTGCAATATATCAATTATCGCAGAATCGCTGTATCTTGAAAATATCGTTATCGTGGGCCACGTATTGTGTATCGTGAGCTACCCTGTGATTCCCACCCCCTAACATACAGTGAGTCAGTGTAGTTTTAATAATTTAATTCAGATATGGAGACACTTTAAGTTACAGGTGTTAATGGGTCTTAGATTTTTACCACTGATCACGATTTATATTATCTTTTAATGATTTCAGTGTCTTTGATTTCAGCTTGTGGGGTTTCACAATTCACAATCCTCAAAATAGTCCTATAAAAATAAGTATGGTTTAAAATGCGTTAATTAAGACTCCACATTGTTTTTTCTGTACTTCTATTTCTGCTCTCACAGCGCAGAGTGAAACGAGGCTGTTGGGAAAAGGTGGCAGGGTGACGGAGAAGTGCTAAGGCAGAGGAGATGTTCAGCACACTGATGTCAGGCAGTGAGAGGCAGCTGGTGTGGATCAGTTAACCCGGCTGGAGGCTGAGAGAGGAGGCAGACGGACAGAGGAGGGGGAGGGAGGGATGGATTGGGGGAAGAGGTGTTGATAGAAGAGCTGCAGGGTCTCTGTGATGAACATGCTGCTTTGAGCAAAGCGCTGAATAAAAACAGGGATTCCTTCAGCTGCTCGCTGAGGTAACTGATGTGAAGGAGCACAGACAAAGGAGGAAGAGAGGTAAAAAAAGGACTTCAGGTGGTTTAGTCCCATCTTCCTTAAACTACTAAAGCTTTGTGTGCATGAGCCGGGCATGCCACATCCTGCGTACTTTCCTGTTACATCATATCAGCCTCTCCATCTCCAATTATAGCAGAGGCAAGAAGTATTGTGGCCAAACTAGTCTCCTAGTACAGTTTAAAATGACTTCAGAAAACACCCGAGGTTAGTCGAAACTAAGTTTTGCCTCATTTACGGTAGGAACAAAGCTCGCCCACCTAGATCCCATGAATAATTCATCAGGTAATCCGACCTATCCGAGACAGCAGTTATTCTCTGGTGTTTCGGGGACGTCTCAGACATGAAGAAATCTGACAGTCGCTGGCGGCTTTATGAAAAACACTGCAGATAAAACCTCCAAAACAGACTTTACATTTGTAATTGAACCCTCTGAGCCCTTAAGTCTTGGGCCAGCCTTCTCCGTTACAGAACGTGCCCTCGACAAGAGGAAAAGGCCGATTCTGTTTCAGCTGAAGTGAGGAGGGGACGCTGGAGGGTTGAGATACAGAGAAAGTGCAGGCGTAGATTACAGCCGTCTTTTACAGAGTTATAGATAAGCGATTATCAAAAGCCACTGAAAGGAAGTCTTAGAGATAACATTCGAGTATGACTTACATAATGCTTCAAATTTGGGGGGGTTATGCGTATAGATTTGGGAGCAAAAACCATCCATCAATTATGTGGGTTTTTTTTCCCTTTAACCATTATGATATTATGACGGGCCCGTTTCGCAGCTTTAAAGAGCCTTTTCGTCTTGTTTGTCTCTGTCCTGCATCTCTTTCTATCCCACTTTTCAGCCCATCCAGTCAAGGCAGACGGCTGTTCACCATGAGCCTGGTTCTGCTCAAGGTTTCTGCCCGTTTGAAGGAAGTTTTCCTGCCACTGTTGCCAAATGTTCTGCTCATGGTAGATTCATGTTGGGTGTTTTCTTTACGGCCAGGCAGTGTATAACTAAAGAGTACAGTCCAGACCTGCACTTTTGGTAAAGTGTCTTAAATAACATTGGTTATGATTTGACGCTATATAAATAAAAATTGATTGATTGATTGATTGATGATTGATTGTCACATGCTCTCAACGCAAACAAAGTGATCACTGATATAGAAGTGTTCACTTTCACAATACTGAAACAAATGAAGAGATGTAATGCAGGTTTATGGACACTTACCTACACTAAGGACCCCATACCGTTAGAAACTACTGTTGAAAATGTTTTATAGGAACTGCAGAGGTCACAGAAAATACATATATATATACAGCTCTCCATAAAATTAAGAGACCACTGCAAAAATATGTCCTCTGATTCTGCGATTTATAGCTTTGCGTTTGTGTAAAATGAACTTTAGTTTTATTGTAAACATTTCTCCCTAATTCAAATCAAAGATTCTCATTTAGGTCTTTAGGCAGAAAATGATAAAAAAGATGTTTTTCAGACCTCGAATAATGCAAAGAAAACAAGTTTATGTTCATGTTTAGACAACATATTACTGATGTTTTAACTCAGGAAGAGTTTACAAATCAATATTTGATGGAATAACCTGGTTTTTAATCACAGCTTTCATGCGTCTTGGCATGCTCTCCACCAGCCTGTCACAGTGCTGTTTGGTGACGTGAGGCCGCTCTTGGAGCAGCTCGTCTTTGTCCGATGGCTTGTGACCATCCATCCTCCTCTTAATCTCATTCAGGAGGTTTTCAATGGGGTTCAGATCTGGATTGTACCACGACATGAAGAGAAAGATGCTGATTAAATGAACATTTGGAGCTCTCTTAATTAAACTTAAATTAAACTATTGACTTAAAAAGTAAGATAACCCTTTACCTCTGGGGATCAATAAAGGATTATCTTAATTTTAAACCCTTAAATTCTTTTCAGGTTAAAAGTGGAAGCACATAAAGCATGTTTTCCAAGTAAACTACATATTTTTTGAATCACATTTAAAAGGCACAATAACAATAATGAGAAAATGTGTTTTTAAAGGGCTGCTGATACAACACCCACATTTTCTAAAACTCTCGCCTGCAGGCTATGTCCGCATTAGAAATCACTTTAGCAAAGTAAGCAGAGATAATAACTAAAACTGGGTGCGAGAACATTAATAAAAACCAGCTAGAAGACAATTTATCTGGCTCGAGTTTCCTCGGGCGTCTTTATCCCCGAGGCAGCAGAGAAAAGCTCCTCTAAAGCGAATTGTTTATGTTTTCTACACTGATGCTGTGAAGAGGCAATAACAGGAGGGAGATCTTGCTAAACAACCCGTCCTGGTTTGCTTTGATGAAGCACAAAACCAGAGAGCCAGGTGAGGATGTCTGATTTAATATGTGGATGGTTTCAGAGCCTGAGCCTTGCTTGAGGCTCTGCTATTAACCTCAGTGTGAGTCTACAGACAGAGCAGAGCAGAGCGCCTTCTGGCACCCTGAATTATTTAGAGCTCGCATGTTTGTGGGCTTTGCAAGATGGGGTGAAGTGGCACTAAATCCCGGACCAGCGCGGCATAAAGAGGAGCGACCGAGAGCCAAAGAGCGCAAGTGAAAATGAGGGAGGGGAGAAAACAGGGAAAGGGATTAACCTATTTTCAATTTATTTTATGGGTATGATCATTATTGATGAGGAAAAACTAGTATGAATAAGATATTGCAGTATTACAGTTCCAATGGTTCCACTTATCTACTAGAAATTGAATTAAATTAATTCGAAATTAAGCACTTTCTTAAAAGGAAAAATGCTCCCAGACTTGTTTTTTCAGTCTTCCATGTTATCAAAAAGTACATCTCTGTGGTTTTGAGACCGTTAATTGAACAAAACAAGAAATCTGACAAACATTTTCGCTACTTTCCACTATTCTATAAGACATTAATCCAAACAATAACCTCTAATGAATATTAAATGACAAACAATTGCCCTACTGTATAAAGCGTTGTTCTCAACACTCCAAAAATGCCAGATATGCCTCTGTAAGCACATATTGCTCGCGCAGACACACAAGGATGTGTCGTCTTTATCTCTCCCCGAGCAGCAGTAGAAACAAGTGGACTGTTATGTTCTGACTGAAGCAGAGGAATCCCAGATGAATGAGGGGAGGCGGGCCTCTTCGCAGCTTGTCGTGCATTTCAATCACTGTTTTCTCCTCCAGTTAAAACACATGTACTGCACGGACATACAGCGCTCCACAAGCATGCAGTTATTCCTTCCAGACTGAATAACCTTTGAACTCCTCCGGCATGTCTGCATCCGTCCTGTTTGAGAGCTAATGAGTTCATTTGTAAGCTCTCTCTGTCATCCCGTGTCTCTCATCCATCAGCACCGCTCTAAATCTTCTGAGCTGCTGTGTGGCCTCAGCCTCAGCCGTAGATCTCTCACAGCGATCAGGACGCGCACACACGCACACCTCTCTGTGACAACGACACGGCCATACATCTAAATGGGCCGTCGTCCCTGACAGCTTAAGTAGCCCATTACATTATTTACCTTCCAGCAGCTCTTTGCCTGTCATTGGTGGGTCAATGACATCACATTACATTTTTTCCCCCTAAAATCCATTACCATAAAAAAAGAAATAGTGCATGTATGATTGGAAGCTTTTATGCAAAAGTTTCTCAAAAATGAAACCACATTCAGTTTGCTGAAGTGGGGGTTTCGGTTTTTTGTGCTCCCCACAGGAAACGCCAGTCAGACTGAAAACCATTCATCATAAGGAGAGTAAAGACGGGGTGTGGACGGAAACTCCCATAAGAGACCTCTTAGTGACAAAACCCTCGGACACAGACCCTCTTTTTTACAACTGACATGAAAACATGATCCAAATTAGAGATTTCAGGGCTCATAATGTCTATTTATTTAATACTTGTGAATGGTTAAGCGGAAAAACAACGCTTTACTGACATGTATGAGCTCCTCATTAGAAGAGGTACTGAAACATGCAAATTAGGAGCATACATAACAGCTGCGTTGGCGGGTGCTTGTTGTTTAAGGTGACAGCATCACAATTAATTATGATCCAGAGTTCCTGTTATAGTAAAGGATGTTTAACAGCTTATAGTACACAAATAAAATGCACAACAGTATCTAATACTCACAGACAGGATTTTACAAGTCTCTAAACAGCAGCAACATTGATGATCGTAAGATAAATATATAGTGATCCATCATCAATGGGTTTTCAGCGTAGAGTTGCAATGCAGTGTTTTTTTCCCCCCAGCATGACCCTTAGTTGCTCTGCTGCGTTGGCATACCGCTGCTGCTCCATCAGACTGGCTCCATTCATGAAGGAGAGAGCTGCGTATTTTCAGCCATTGCTCAAGTCAGACTGGAATGAGTGAGACTGAATGGAGGCTACAGAGGATGAAGATGAAAGGCCTGGATATACAGAATACATGCAGTTCTGTTTACACTACATTTGGTCTCTCTATAGATTCTAGGTTGTCCAGATCCATGCACACAAAATGTGCCTTAAAGGGCGGTATTATGCTAATTTAAAGCTTCATATTTACCTCTGTGATACCTGTGGAGTAGCTTAGCATAATTTACAGTGAAAAAAACTGCTAATTTTTCTCACACTGGTGCTCTGTGCAGGCCCTCATACAGCCTCTGGCTGACTTGGTCAGCTCTGTCTCTTTAAGAAACCCCGCCCCTACATGGCCACTTTCTTCTGATTGGCAACCCCTCCGAAGCCTGCCGAGGGGCACACGTCGGCAGTAGAGAGTAAACATCACTTTTTCGACTTGAAATGAATGTCTGGCGCTCTTGTCCTTTTGGAAAAGTAAACACTGATGTCTTTCCTTCACAGCCAAAGAAACACTGTCTCCAAGACATTCTTAGCCAACAAGCAGAGCCGTTCAGCAGAGTGGTGGAGTGAAAAGAATTTCCGAGGCAGACTGAGCTGAAAGGTGGGCGTGTCGTGCCACGGGCAGCAAGTTCTGCTGTGTCTCAGGCAGATGCCCAAATATAGAGTTCCTCCACTTTGTGACATCACAAAGTGAAGCTTCTGGAGAAGTCTGTCTGAAACCTGGCGTTCACAGCAGCCTGCAGACTGAAACTCTTTTAGCGGGGGATTACTCCAACATAATTTTACCGACAGATTTGAAACTTCACCCACGGTGTCTGGACATCCAACATTGTAACATTAAAATGTGACACAGCATAACACCCCCTCTTTAATAATCCATTAAAATTGCTTCAATGGAAATTCAGCCTGGTATCTGGTGAGGTTTGTTAACTTACAAGTCCACACAGACTCTCAAGAAATTAAAAAAGCAAAGCAAAAAAACAATTATACAAAAACACTTTAGATGAACCGACATTTGACTCCTGGAGTAAAAGCTTCACGCAGGAAATCGAACAAATGTGTAACAAGTAAATTTTGCAGGCCTCACTTGTACATATAATCCTGTGATGTAGTAATAAGTAACAAAATGAATATTGGCTGCTACACGTTGTGACATAATCCTTCAGTTTGGATGTGAAATGTTTCTGCCTACCTGCACAACATGCATCTTTATATTCCCTTGCTCAATGACATTAACCTTTCCCCTGCAGAATCAATAGCAATTTATTCAACACCTCTCTCTTAGCTCCCACTAAAGGTCAACGCACAAGAGATTGGATCGGTGAGTGTACAACTATTTTATTCGCTCAAACTACGACGGTGAACTGGGCTTTGTGATCAAATATAACTAATTGATTTTCATGCAGGGAAACATGAGTGAGGGCATTTCTTTAATCCTGGCATTGAAAGTGCTCTGGATGAATCGGTACACATGGCCTCAGGTTGGAAATTATGCTTCAGTGCTAATTATTACTCAATATTTTTCCTTTCAGACCACCTTGTTACAAGGGTGCTTGAATCTCATTCATCCAAAAGGCCAGGCGTTCTCCTTCGAAGAGGTATTTCATACAAACTCACTTAGAGAGAAAGTTGTTACTGCACACTTTCCAGTAGAAGAAGTCTATATGTTTTACTGTAGAAAAGTTTAAATGACAGATGCATGTCCTCAATTCACTTTAGCTGAAGATAATGTGACAGAATTTCTCAAACGATTTGAGTAATTTAATCAGGGATGTTTTGGGGGGATGTTTGCACTCTTATTGACCTAAAGTAGACCACAGAGGTTGTAGGATGTTAGTTAAAGACTGCTGCAGGCACAGTGCTGTGTGCACTGAGTGAAAACCAACCTCATTATAAAAGTTGACAGGACCTTTGCTATCCGCAGCTGTGGAACCCCCTTGCTCCCAGGCCTGAAAAATCACCGTCAGGCTCAAAGGTTCCCCGTGGACTTGTGGACCTTAAGTAGCACCATGGAGCCATTTTCCTATGAGTGGGTCACTGTTTATTTTGTGAGTGCAGGAGATAAATAAAAACAGGAGAGAGGCACTGTCACACTTTTCTACTCTTTCACAGGTGGCAAAAAGTGTTCTGTACTGCGCTAACAAAGGCAGGAAAGAAGAAGACTGCTAGCAAGACAATGGAACGATTGAAGTACACTTGAAATCAGCTTTGAAAATTGAAGGAAGGAAATGCATTTAACACATATTTGTTATGGGGCAAATGTGGCTAAGTGGTGGTGTCCGTTGTCTCTCATTCAGATTGGTAGGAGGTTCAATCCCTGACAGCTACAGTCCACAGGAATGTATGAATGTGTGTTAGCTGAATGAAGATTGGCACTGATTGAAGATCGGCACTTTGCATAGCAGCCTTTTCCGTCAGTGTATATACGTATGTGTGAATGCGACATGTAGTGTAAGAGCCCTTTGAGTGATCGGGTATGTGCATTTACACATTGTGTTCTGTGGATTAACACTAATTATTAGACAGCTGTGTTAAATACTTTATTCTGATTGGTTAATATGGCATTCCGAGGTCTGCTATTTCTCGATAACATACCGTTGCTATAAAGAACAGACCGTTGCTAGGGATTCAGCTTTAATCACACAATCCGGAGGACTAACTGTGATCATATTAATCCGCCGAAAGAAGTCTGGTAAATTTGACGTCGGTCTGTTTACAGAGGGGGGAAAACAAGAGACAAAACAGCGGAGAGAAAGTAATAAAGGCTAAACTGTAGGCTACGACAAGAGAGATCTCCAAAACTGAAGACGGCACATGACATAAACAGTTAACTGAACACAGTACAGGATTGAACTGCTTTACAGGTGCAGATTATTATTAGTAGTACAACATTAAAATACCAGGAATGAGACACTGAAAGTCAGCTTGTGTCGGTGCCACCAAACTGACAATGGTAGTAGTGAAATCCTGCAGCACTAAAAATAAACAGCAGTATTTCAGACTCTCATTGTGTTCACCACATGCAGCTCAGACACAGCGGGACTTGAGGGGGAATGGCCATCTCTGGCTGTGTTTTAAAACTGATACAATAAAGCGAATAAGGAATATGCTTGCAGCATGTCCTCTGCCCCAAGGCACCACTTATTACGGTTTGTTAAAAGACAGGGACTCACATGCAGTGGGTGCACATAAACACAAAGATAAAGAGGAAAGATGGAGACCAAATGCCTCGTCTTTAACTTTAAGAGGGAACAGCTAATTAACAACAGTAGTGTAATAAAGAAATACTCAATTTTAACCTCAATCTTACTCAATCCAAGCGCAGCAGTAATATTTTTTAAAGATGAGTCACAACAAAATTGAAACTTCCTTCCAAGTGGACACGATTACCAATGGATTTAATTTCTCTGAAGCCGTTTCTAACTAAAAACATCGAGTGTGCCTGAGTGTGGAGTGAGTGGACTCTCATGAATAGTGTCTGTTTTGCAGCAGAGTGAACAGAATATCAATTCAACTTCAAACGCTTCCTGTTACCGTTTACAGGAGGTGAGGGGCTCGTCGTTATGTATCTGGCTGCGTGTTGTTTAGGTCTGGCTTTGGCGCTTTTAAGATCATTATTAAATAATATGTCAGCAGGGTGGCATTAAGTATGAAATGAGTTGGATTCCTCGTGGGCCACATCAAACCGACAGCTTGTTTGTTGGATTCTTAAATTCATAATCGGTGAGTGAAATACGTGTAAGAAAAGTGGACGTGTTGCGACGGATGGTTGCCCACACGGATGATGGATTATCGGGAGTAATGGCAATTGTAATGAGGAAAATCTATCCATTAGGGTCGCTTAACGAGACTCAATCAACATGGCTGCTAATGAGTCCGTGCGGCGTCGCAGAGAGAGCGGAGACAATGGTGGCTCGGACGGACGCTGTCAGGCTGTTCAAGACCTTCATTAGGCTGATTCCTGCAGTGGGGTAAAGCAGGCAGGCGGACATTAATCATTGTTTATGTGCACTTAAGGAAAAAGGTTACGGCCCACTTTTTGCAGCAACCTGGATTCTTAATCATCATGTAAACTAGAAACCTGTAATTGGGGTAGTGGAATAAAGACACATGATTTTTGCAGCTAGATTTCTCCTGGAGGAAGATGATTACTTGGGAAGTTTTGCAGGTTTTTAAATGTTTTTTTGTTAGATGTGCTCATTTTCAAAAGGAAAGCATCTGACAGGAAAAGTGTTGCTCTAACAGCTGAGTAGCAGGATGAAAGGAGAGATCATTACACACCAGGGTAACCTCATGAACTCTAAAAAACTTCTCTACTGCTGAACATTAAACTGTAGCTGTGTCTCAATTCGGGGCTGCATCCTTCGATCCTTCTGTCTACAGAGGATGGGTCATTCGTAGCCTGCGTAGACCGCGAAGGCCAAAATGAAATGAGACGGTCTGGTCTACAGAGGATTTCCTGTTTGCGTCACCAGCTGTTCCAAATGCGACTCTGGTCATCTAGCAACAGGTAGATAGCGGGCTAACTAGCTAACATAACTCATGTTACTTAACCGATTATTGTAAAGATAATCTGTTTCAAGGCCCCTTTCATTATTTTTAACATTTGTATCGCTATTCGATTGAGTTGAAACCAAAAACTTTTAAAGTGTATTCCTCGTTAAGAGTCTGCCATCTCGTTTGAATTGGCTAGCAATGAATCATGGGATACGTCGTGCCACAAAGGATGCACCCAATGGATCCTTCAAGGCCCTGGAAAAGGAGGACGTATTTGTCAGCCTTCAAATACGTCTTCCGAAGGATGCAGCCCCTCAATTGGGACACAGCTTATATGTGAAATGCACTCACATTTGCACTAAGAGTCAAACAGAGCTGGTTCATCCACTGCGTTCCAACATTAACAGGAATAAGATGAGTTCTACCGCTCTTAAACTTTTAAAAGTAACTTATATTTTTAAATTAAGGTTTGGGGAGCAGAAAAAGTGTGATTACTGACCTCCTGCATACACTCAGTCTCACAGTTGAGGCTAAGTAACCCGTGTGCAGGTCACAGCAGTATAAGGAAGCTCTAAGCTAAAGACTTCATCCTAATTGGAATAATGTAGTACACACTTGTGATATCCATGTACTGTGGTGAGTTCTCTTCGAACTCACAGATGCCTTTGACAAACATATGATGGGGACAAGTGGAAACACAAACAGGTGGTCCTGGAAGCCGGATGAAGACAAACACTTCTAAGATTTGGCCTGACATCTCATCTCTGCAGCATTTACAAGACTAAAAAAGCACATTACATTATACAAAAAGCCATTTCACCTTCCTGCATTATTCAAGTGGAGGAAGAAAGTTCTTTTAGTCGCTGCATCTGATATAAATAACTCGGTGCAGAATGGCCAACACAGGGGGTGGTCGGTCTTTCAGTGTTGATGATGAAAATGTGATGTTCTGTCCAACAGTCAGACGGACTATATTTATGCTTTCATCTTAAGGCTTCCTGATGGGCTTTGATCTGTGTACACAAACACAAATATAACCCCAGTCACTGTTAGTTCTGTTGCTGTCAAAGCCTTTATATTCGCCTCTTCTAATGTCTTGTAAGTATGACAGTGGAAAAGATAAACTATGGAGGCAAATAAAGGTCAAAAAGATGTTTAGCTTGTAGAATAATGTTTCACAGCCCGCAGTTGTATTTCATGTTTTGTGTGCATGTGAAAAAACTTTGAATGCACATATTTAAATTTATGAATGTGTAAAAACACCTCAGCTAACCTGCCAATCAGCTCGCTCCATGTTTTTGTCCGCCGACCATCCATTTAGAGGAAGCAGTCAAAAACAACGGAAGTGCTCCAGGCCTGTAAGAGCAAGAGCTAAGTGTAGCTTCCGTTAGCTATGCATCTAAGTTAGCCGTGCAGCTAGCGGTATTATTCGCCGACTCTGTGAGGGCTCTGAGAACAGGGGTGTGTTAGTGTTCACTCCTCAAACCAGCGCAGGAGCTCAGACCGCTCAGACCTCCGGGAAGTGCGGAGTTGTCAGGCCCTCAGGGGAGTAACATTACATTACAGTAGCCATGATATGTACAGTGAGGCTAGACACGGTGGGTGTAGAAGAGTGGGAGGGAGGTCAGGGATCATTATTTGACTCCATAATAAACCTGCATTAGTTTACTTGACAAGTGGGATTTAACACTAATAATATTATGACTATAAAAACAAGCTGTCACTGTAACAATTACACATGGTAACAATATGTAACTTGTGACATTAAAATGTACAGATGCTGTTTATTTGTTTGACAATCAACCGTGACACATTATCCAAATAGGGGCCTGACATGTTCAGTGAATCTAAATGAAATTAAACGTTATCAAGTCGTGAACTCGTCCATGTGAAGATGTGAAGGAGAGATTAATTGTTGTCTGAGCCTGTGTTAATGTGGTGTATTAATCCCGTCCAATTAGCATTGCCATGAAAGCAGAGAACACAGAACAACACCTCTCCGTCTTCAGGGTGCTCTTCTTTCTATTACTCACAAAGCAATTAATTAGTCAGCACTTCTTTCATTAGAAAGTCCTTCTTTAATTTGACACATTATCGAGCAAACTAACTCACATTAACACACATGCACGCTAACACACCTCGCTCAGTGGGTCCATCTCTGTGTGACAGTCAGTGTCTGTGTGATGCAGTTTTGATTGGCAGGTGGCGTTGGCACAGTAACAGACAGTCAGACACACAATCTCAGCGGAGCAGTCTCCTGCTGCAGCTGCCTGACCTCCAAACAGGACAGACAAGCAGAGCCTCAGGACATGGCAAGCTAATCTAAAACAACAAAGGCTGAACCAAGCTACTTTTTTTCACCATATTGCCACCCAAAGATAGGATTATGCAGCAATTCCCATCGCAGTTATTTCATGTTGGTAGAGGAAGGGGAAAAGGTATCTCAAGGTTGTATCAAAGCTGTTTCTATTGGGCATTACGAGCTCTTGCATTTCGAATTCGACATGGCTGAGGGCAAAACGGCGGGGATTTGAGACCCTGAGTAATCCTGCAGCAGCTGTGAAATACTTGTGAGGCAGTTGTTGTCAGTACCTGGAGGCAGGCTGGCTCTCTTCCTCTTCTTGCTGTTCTCCGCACTGTTTTCCAGAGGAGGACACTCCGTCACAAGCGGCACGCTGGAGCCGTTGAACTGGAGAGGGTCGTTGTTGCTTGACGGATCAAAGGGTAGAGGGTTGAGTCCTGGAAGACACAAACAGAGAAAGCCTGATTAGAGTAAATAAAGTGATGGCTGTGGGCCAAAGGGGGAAAAACACTGTGAAACATCAAAAAGAGGAAGCAAGTGGTACTGTGCCTTTAATGTCCAAAGGCTGTGGGCGTCTCTCGGGCACACATCAGTGAAGGCCTCATAAACACTTTTATTTCAACAACAACGATACGGGTGAAAACATACTCCAAAGGGCCAGGATTTAATACAATCTAAAACAAAAGACAGTTACATAAAAATGAATTAAATATTCCATAAAAATGAAATCTGTGATATGAGCGATATGATGAGGTCAAGATTAAAATTTGAAGCATAACTTTAGAGTGACTATGGATTACCTTAAGGACTCTTAACATCTACTTCTCTATCACAACAAGGCAACTCCATCCGCCAATGAACATCATGTACGATGTACTTGAATGACCCAATATCAATTAATAAATCCCGAGATCGATATTTAAAAATATGTGTAGAAACGTGTCTGATCAATCATTTTTCTGAGCGCTCCTGAATGCAGCACAACTCGGCACATCCTCCCGAAACACGACAGTGAGGGAGACATGCCCGGACTTGTTTGCTGCACCTGATACCAGTGATTGCCGACAGACTCTTTTTATCGTGTGTGCGTCCATGAATATGTAAGTTAGTTTTGCACTGATGTTTCTGTTACTCTGTGTTAGCGTCGGCTTTGGTAGCGAGTGTATTTTCGGTGTGTTGTTATACAGTATGCCTTTCCCCATAACTCTTAGTCTCGTGTGGTTTTATTCTTCGTGCTATGAGATCTCGTGGCCAAATCTCGTGCAAGTTGAACCCCAGTTCGCTTGATCAAAACCAGATATACAGACTAAAAAGTTCATAAGCTGTCTAATTCATAAAATTGTTAATATTGTGTTGACTGCTGTGTGTTTGTCATGATAAATATTAAGTACATGATGTAACTTCTTTGGGGTCAATTCTTATTGTAAACATCAAAAATGGTAACATAATAATGCACCAGGTTAAACAAAAATCGATATCGAATCGAATCAGGACCAGAATGTAATTGAATTGAAAAATTCTTCTCGATACTCAGCCCTTGCATTGTTAGACCTCAACATAAATTCATCTGTAAGGAATTATATGTGAAATCAAAGTAGAACCGAAACCATTTGCAGATAAATTGAATACTTGATTAAAAGAAATTAGAAAGAATAATATGGACCAGTGGTTTAATTCGGGCTGCCACTGTGCAGTGGTTAGTGCTGTTGCCTCACAGCTAGAAGGTTTCTAGTTCGAGTCCTGGTTTGGATGTAGGGGGGCCTTTCTGTGTGGAGTTCGTATGTTCTCCCCTTGCATTCGTGGGTTCCCTCCGGGTACTCCAGCTTACTCCCACAATCCAAAGACATGCTCGTTAGGTTCAATGGTGAATCTAAATTGCCCGTAGGTGTGAATGTGAGCGTGAAAGGTTGTCTGTCTCTATGTGTCAGCTCTGTGACTGACTGGCGATCAGCCCAGGGTGTACCCCGCCTCTCGCCTAATGACAGCTGGGATCGGCTCCAGCCCCCCACGACCCTGAACAGAACAAGCGGTATAGATAATGAATGGAGTAGTTTAATTCTTTAAGTAACTTAAAGTAAAGGTGTTAGCTTCTCAAAGGTGAGAATTTACTACTTTACCTTGTGCTACTCAACAGTTACTCAGTATATTTGAAATGTGGAGTCTTTACCTTAAATAGTTGTATAAATAGAAATAAATAGTTGTAAATGCACTGTGCTACTGCAGTGTCCTTACTGATTTAACAGGCATGTATTCAGAAGATTATTTTGTGAAGGATTTTATTTTGTGTATCACAATATTTCTGTTTAATTCCCAGAAGACGCACAATGATACAGTAGTTTGCTGCCTTCTGAATCAATATTTTGTGCTGACACAGACACGCTGACTTCTGCACAGTCTACTTCTTTTCCAATCAAGGTCAACACTAAGGATCACAAAAACAAAGAATAAAAATAAGTAGATGTAAAATATGGTGAGAATACCACAGAGACTGTTGATCTGAAAGACAGCAGTGAGCTGTAAAGAAGCACAATTCTCAAATAGCACTTGGACAAAAACAGAATTTCATCCTCATTTCAACACTGATGCAAAAGAATTTCGACATCATAAAAATAGTCGAGCTAAAATATGCTGTATAATGAGGTCATTTCATCAGACAGTTCAGTGGAAGCCTTCCTATTTTGCTCACTCTGATCTCACAATAACAGAATAAACAGTCAGGTCATGAACACAAGAAAAAAGGAACATTTACATCCACAGTAATGCAAACTGACAAAACATGAAGGTTGCTCCTGAGTTGTAAATGAATGATAAACAACTTAACTTATGGTTTCTGCTTAATGTATTGCTACTCTCTCCTCTTATAGAGTTGTGTGTTTGTTTATAATTCAGACAGAGTCCCGGGGAGAATCCGTCTCCATTCATGAAAAATTCATGACACTTCTTTGTGCACAGATTTGTTTTCCCCTCCATTGCACAGAACAGATCAGAAGCCCCACATTAATGTGGCTCTATCAGAGGTCCACAGGACCCTCATCAGTTAGTATCAAAGCCAGACAGGGCTCCAAACATCAACAGTGTCATTACGGATTAGAAGTGTTTACCGTTTCTTTAAGTCTACTTTACAAAGCAAATGCTCTTAGTCTATGTTTTGACACCTCCACTTTGGAGGAAAACTATTATCAAAAGTCTGCGTTTGCTGCATTTGTTTGTTTTCCCTGTTGGACTGGGTTTTATGACATTATAGATTTCTGTCTAAACTTTGTCTTTGCTGTAGAGAAAGATTTAGCAGTAGCTTTATAGAGAAAGGAAAACAGACCATAAAAAGAAAAAGAAGCCTGTTTTTAATATATTGAAGTTAATCTGAATTGAATTGTATAAAAAAACACAAATTCTGATGTTGGAACAAAGTCCCCTTTTCTGTCCTCAGCAGACACACACGCCCGCTTATTCTGCCTTTATGCAACAACAGTATTTTCCGTATGTCCTCAGTTATCAGGGATTTTTTGCATGCAAAGAGAAACTGAATAAACATGTAAATATAAAAAGGACATACAGTCTCAGAGCAGAAGCAAAGGCCGTGCAGACTCAGACACAACAGTCTGAAAAAGAAAGCCTTAAAGCTACAGTGAGGAACTTTCGGTTTGTGTTGATTTTGGCGCCCCCTGTGAACAAAGCCGTTCCTATTCGCTGATTTTGTCCTGTACATCCTTAAAGGGCCAGGTCGCCGATTTCCAACCTCAGTCCAATTATGCTATTATGGGGAGCTAATGCCATTATGGTAGGAAAATAATGCACTTTCACTCTGTGCCTTTGAAGGACACTGTCCGCTTCTCCAATGAGCCCTGGAAAACCTCCACCAGACAACGCAAAATGCGTCATCTGGCGGAGGTCAGGGAGCTCGCTAAACTACACTTCCTCAATCTAGGACGCCCGCCTCCGATGTCATGTCTCGTTCAAAATCATCAGGTTTGAAATGTAACTGTAGACCTGAAGATTTTTTAGACAATCCATCGGTATATTATCATCGTATTTCGGATTCTGTACCGCTCTGAGCCATTGTCAGCAGCGATCAATGTCCTAGACTGGAAAACAGTAGTACTTCACTCCAGCGTCTCTCGCTGGGCCGTTCCTCAAAGAGGGAGGGGCGCAATGCACGCTGGGTGTTGTAGGAATGTAAAATGGGCAAAACCACAAGCTGTTTACAACTTTCCCCATAGCTATGGCGCCAATTTCACATATTACTGCTTCTATCGATTACAGAGAACACCAGCTTTGACTGACAGTGGCTTTTTCCAGGGGCGAATTTCTCTTTTAAGTAATGTTTTTTAACAAAAAATCATATTCTGTTTTAATTAACAGTCATATGTATCACTCACTTTAAATATTTACCCTGGAAAATGTAAACAAAGGCAGCGTGCAGTTAATCGCTTCGTCTGGCACCTACCCCCCGCCAGCAGTTTCAGGCATTAAAAATAACTATATAGAAATAATCAATCTTGTCGCTGATGGTCTGGTTTGCTTTTGTAGGTCATATAAAGTAATCAGAATTAATTTCCGTCTGTTTCATAACCAGTGAAAAACTCCTCACAGGAGCTTTAAAGTACATTAAAAGCTGTGTGAGAGATTTGTTAGATGTAGGCAGATGGGACTTTGTCGATCGCCGCTCAGCGCCCATCCGTCTCACTTCTTTGAAGATAACCGACGATACTCTGGAGAGTAAAATACATTGATTACTCTTGAGATGCTAACTCTGTCACACATAAACAGCTGCAGTTTACATTTAAAGAGACAGCCTATCAGTCAGAAGTGTTCCCATGACAAAAAGCCAAGAGAAATCATGGAAAGGGTGAAACTTTATTGAAGAACTGACAGGGAAATACCACTCCGTTTTCGCAGTTAGGGTGTTATTCCAGTTCAAGATCAAGGCCAAACGTTAGTCTAAAAAAATTCACAACCTTGTCTGATGCTAAATCGACCAGAACAAGACCGCTAACTGTTGTAAAAAAAAAAGGCAACTGGTGCAGAGGGGAGGAAATGTGTTGCACTCAAATAAATGTGATTTAAAACTGATGTAGAGCAACATGACTGACTGCATCAAGTGCGTTTCATCCGAATAATGCAACCTTATCGCGCTATGAGTGATAGCGTTACAGTTTAAAGCTCTCAGGCAAGAGCGGGGAAAAGCATTTTACAGATTCAGCCTCAATGCAGCAGCGTTCAGCCTAACATTGTTACTTTATCACATCAGACGCCCGCTTCTCTGGGTTTGAGCTTTAGAACAGTTGTGAGCTTTCAGAACCACTAAGCGGCCCGTCACGGCCCACAGCTGTAATATAAGATGATGTAAGAAGAAAGGGTGTGAACACAGCGTAGGACCAGACAGTCTGAGAGTAAACCTGTATATTAAGGATGTCTTTGCCGGGTCATCGCCCCTGTCTGCTTGTGCTACTCGTCTGTCTGCAGGCTGATGGATGGCAAGTTTAAGTTTCAACATCTGGCCCGGGGGAGGAGTGATGTCAGTGAGTATAGCTCCCCAGGGAGAGGGAAATAAATACCAGGAGGCTGGGTGGAGACAGGTGGAGGCTGCAGAGTAAATGAGAGGAACGGAAAATGCTGAACTGAGGGACAAACTTTACGCTCCATGGCCCCAAAAAGCAAGAAATATCACAAACGAGAGTGACCTGATGTAACATTGAGGGTGCATGAACAATGTGGCCTGTTAATGGTAGTGGGAGGCAGGAAAAGGCAGGACCATTAGAACACGCGCTGGAACTCAGTGGGTCATTAAAATACTATTTAACTGCTTCAGATGTGAAACCAGGGAGTGCATCGACAGTGTGGAGACTGTGGAGAAGTGCCTGCTGAATATGATCTCTTAATAATAGAAGAAAGACGAGTCAATAACACAACTAAGCTATCACTAAATCCATGAGTTAGGCCTGGGTGATTTAAAGCAGACAGTGATCGCTTGATTCGTCCAAATACACAAACAGCCTCGTCATTCCAGACACAAAGAGACACACAGAAAAAGGCCTTGAATATACAGTATACATTTTTAGTTTTTAAAGGTAGGGCTGCACAATTAATCGAATAGTAATCCTGATCAAGATTTTGGGCTTCACACAGGCTGAAATAATTGGCGGCGAAATTTAAAAACTCTGCTGCATGTCAAACAAACAGCCACTCCCATAGGGGGCGAGCAAGAGGTTTTGGCTTCACTTTTGGGGGAGCTGGCATGTCACGAGTGCCTACCTCGCAGCGACAGTTAAGAGTCGAAGAGTAAAAAACAGGGACGGGTGTTTCGGTTCAGCGTGTGACCATGTTAACTGGCGACTATGGTCAGCGGCAGAAGCTGTTGAAAATGGGAAGAGAATATGTAGCTGTCCTTGTGAATGCATCTTTGTTGTTTTTCAGTACGAGCTCAAAATGTTCTGATCTGTTACGTCTTTGAAGTGTTGTTGTGCAAACGTGTACTGACGCTCATGTGTTTTGAACGCTGCTAAAACAGGAAGAGAACAAGTCACTCGTTAAACCAAAACACCGGTTGTTTGGAGGTATTTGGGGTTAGTGATGTGCATGTTACCTGTGTCTGCGCCGCAAAAGAAGCTACACAACTAACTTGTTGAACCACCTGAAGAAACACCACAAAGTGCAGTATGATGAGTGTATGAAGGCCAAGAGGAATAATGTCACCACTGCCCATCCTTGTTAAGCATCAAGTCAGACATCACTTATAGCGACGCTGTACAGCACGACACCCTATCCACCCAACATACCAATGATGCACATGTAGCACATTGAAGTGAAGTGAAGTGAAACCGAGCTCCGTTGATTTAATTTAATAAATCATGATGATCATTTTGGCCATAATCGTGCAGCCCTGTGGCCTATAAAGGGAAAATATTGACTCAAGATTTACTCAGATTTGGCTGTGCAAAGAGAGCTGAGAGCAAGAATTACCAGAGCCCTCGTCTCATTACAAACACAAAGCCAACAATTCAAGTTTTTCATTCAAGTGCAGCTCCTTTTCCTGACTAACAATAGACATCACAGATTAGCACAGAGGGATGACCAGCAGCTCAAGTGTAGACAGACGGTCTACGGGGACCAGACAATGACGTTAATCATCATGGTGACACCGTGCAGCCTGAACAAAAACACATTCTTTGTGAAGATGAAATCACATTAGAACATTTCAGGTTCCTGAAGTAACAATGCGTAATTGGTACGGCGATTACAGACTGAGGCAGTCCGACTAATGGCCGGCGCAATTCTTAGTCCACAGTGACTTTTTAAATTGCTTGTTTTGTGCAAGAAAGATTGAAAGACTAAAAGATATTCACTCTATACAACACAATAAAACAGCAAATCTTTGGAATTTAGAGGCGACAAACAGCAAATAATATTTAAGTAATTTAAAGTTATAATCATTATATACACACTAACATTTTTATATCAGTCAACAAACTGTTTTGCACCAATCCCTGCTACAGTAGGTAGAGCCAATGTTGTTAACATATTAGTAACAACTGGAAGGCAGATCATGTGGACGACATGTGGTTGGGCTGGAAAAGGCATTAAAGTCTTCTAATAAAGGATTACATGGGAATTAAAATAGGTCACATTATCCATCACTAACATGTCAGCAATGCAAGTCACAAGTCGCATTTAGATATCACTCAATATTCTTTCTGCGTTGCGATTACTGGAAAGTTGGCTGCTGGAAGTCACAGCAAAGTGACAGTCACGGGCTATAACTCTGGACCTGTTGTCTGGCAGCTGGCAGGTCTACAAACAGGGTCCTAAATTAGCCTTTAGTCTCCCTGAAAGGTTACTGATGAAACGCTGTCACAAGACCTCCATTAAGTCTTCGCTAAAAAAGTTGCGACACAGATCAGTGACCACAATAAAATGAGACATTGCTCTATTCATAGTGTCCGGCAGAACAACAGAACATGTTCTGGCCCGGGGACGACGACCACGAGCTCCCGCATTCCTAAAAAGGGAAGCCGACTGTCATCTTCTGAGTGCCCTTAGCAGATGTATAAACAAGGTGTCTGACTGATGCGGCTTAGCGGTGGATGGCAAGGCATGCCAAGCAGCTGCAGTATTCTCATGAGGTCTATTAGCCGAGCTTTTCACTTCCTGTGTATTTATAGCAAAGACAAAGAGCAGTTAAAAACAATGGGCAGTTTGTACAATCGCTGGACACACAGGGCTGTTTTATTACAGCTGCTTTACCCTGCAGGCTTTGCTAATTTCAATAAAGGAAGTTCATACGTGAGAGGATCCTTTGGTTCTGCTTATGCAGAAGAAAAGAGCAAACCTTCACACTTGCCAGAGTTCACACTCTAAATTAAGGATGTAACCACGTGGCACTTGAGCTAAAGCGTTTTTAACACAATCAAAAGATAACACCAGGTGGTTTCACAAGAAAATTCTGGGCTGTAGTGAAAATTTTACTTGGAAGTTTGCAAATGTTTTCACTGCCAGGCCTTTGAGTTTTATTTACAAAGAAGTGAACCACAAAGAGTTTTCTGCTGGTGATACAAGCACCATCTGGTAGTGTTTTGATCAGGAGCGACAGACTTCAGCCAGGTCACACAAAAACCTCATGAGACGTTTATAAAGACACTGAAGACGGCAGCATGGACTTGAAAAGCTTCTGAGTCTATCGCCATTCAAAGTGTGCCAACAGGAAGTCTCACAGGCCGATGACAGATGACTGTAAAACCATAATATACAAGTAACAAATGCTGCAATAAGAGATTATATGTTTGTTCAACATGTGTTTCATACACTGCTTGTACTATCTAGTATCACAAGCCTATTACAACTATTTCCACCATCCACCTATCCATCCATTATCTATAACGCTTATCCTGTTCAGGGTTGCAGGGGCTGATCGCCAGTCAATCACAGGACAGCCTTTAACATTCACATTCACACATACAGGCAATTTAGAATCCCTAATGAACCTAACGAGCATGTCTTTGGACTGTGGGGGAAAAGCCGGAACATGCAAACTCCACATCCAACCCGGGATTCGAACCAGGAACCTTCTAGCTGTGAGGTGACAGAGCTAATCACTGCACCACTGGGCAGCCCTACAGTATTTCCACCATGTATTGTGCAAATCTAATCGATGATGGAGACAACACTAACTTTTATAGTGGTTGCCAGGCTACCAACAAGGCATTAGCTTTTAGTTGCCATAACTGAAAAAGTCATTTTCACTCATGTTATATTTTGAGTGATGAAGATACTATGCAGGTATACACCGATCAGCCGTAACATTATGACCACTGACAGGTGAAGTGAAACACATTGATTATCTCAGTACAATGGCCCCTGTCAGTGGGTGGGATGTGTTAGGCTGCAGGTTGAACCCCTTGTCCTCGAAGGAAGCAGGAAAAATGGGTAAGCGTAAGGATGTGAGCGACTTTGACAAGGACCAAATTGTGATGGCTAGACGACTGGGTCAGAGCATCTCCAAAGCTCAGTAGCTCTTGTGGGGTGTTCCCGGTGTGCAGTGGTACCTAACAAAAGTGGTCTAAGGAAGGAAAACCAGTGAACAAGCGACAGGATCATGGGCGGCCAAGGCAGTGGAGGCTAGCCACTGTAGCTCAAACTGCGGAAAAGGTGAATGCTGGTCTGATAGAAAGGTTTCAGAACACACTGTATGTACTGTATGGGGGCTGCGTAGCTGAAGACTGGTCAGGGTGGCAGGTGGTCATAATGTTTTGGCTGATCGGTGTATGTCTTCATTATAAAGAAAATGTGACAAAATTAATGACAACCTTCTTTGTAGTTTTTTACCTGATACGAGACAGAAATGTAATCTTAAGTTTTACAAGCTGTCTGTTAAATATCTGAGCTTTATAGACGTAGACGATGTACCCACTGTACATTGGATGAACTAGAGGGCACACCCTAGACCCTTCTGCTACTTCCCTTATCAGAAGAGCTCAACACTGGTTGGTAGTAGGTGTTTTAATACCCCCACAGTTCATACTCTCATTGTTCGAATGTATTTAATTGATAGCACCTGCTACATCCCCTAAGTACAAGTAAAACAGTCGCACAGGGATCACAGGGGAATGAAGTGCAAAAGCTGCAGTGATGTCTAATCATCACCCAAAACAACACAGCCACGAAAGCACCAAAGTATCACAAGGATTTTTACATTTAAAGACTGCTTTAGATTCACTTAAGTTACTTATAAAATGCACCTGACATTTCCTCAATTAGACTTAACCTGAGTAAAATTGTCGAGCCGGTTTTGATCAAATACGCACCCCAGTTAGGCAGTTCCAGAGTGCTTTCGCATCCTAATCAATAAAGAAGTGAGAATATTCAGCATTTTGCATCTTTAGCTAAATGTCAGAGGCCCCAATCAGGGTTAATATCATGATAAGCATGTAGAAAAAAATGTGTTCCTACAGTTGGGTGTTTTGTAAAGGTTAATCTATTCCCCCTTGTTGTGATGACATTTCCAAATGATGCTAGCATTGAATTCTACCATGCTGCATTTATGAATGTTTCCCATCTCTGCATGAGGTATAAACTCTTCCAACACGCCGCCATGCAGCTGGAAATGACTGTGACCAATGCAGGGCACACACGAAGAGTTCAGCTCGTAAGAACGTTACATTTGGTCGATATTTTCAATGAGCTTCAAACACAGACTCGGGTTAACGTGCACACCAGAGAGCACTCGCTCATCATCATCTTGTCATGACTATTCATAACATCAATGACGTGAAGAAAATTCCCACTCAGATCCCCTCTGTCATTCCTCCGAGCCTCGGGGAATTCACTGAAGGTTAATTTATTTAAATCTCCCATCCACTCATCTCTGTTCCATTAAACTCACTAAGAATCTTCGTTTTGCCGTCTAATCCGCTTCCTGCTGTCAAAGGCCTGTGCCCTTTTTGCTATGTAGCGACTGAACAAGTGTGTGTGTGTGTGTGTTAACAAGACAACACAGCAGTTGATAAGGTCATGTTAGAGTATACATGCATGCTCAATGTCCTCTGAGAGTCATTTGTAACATTGGACTAATAAGTTTGAGGCGGGAGGCAATAAAGAAAACTATAGGAGAACAGTTCTTTTCTTCCATCCTCATCGCCCCAGAGAGTCTAAGCTCCCACCATCTGGCCTCCCCTCTGAAAGATAGGACACTGTAATGCATTCAGTGTATGGTCAGATCAAGATATCAACAATTAGGCTGCGGTACAAAGGATATCTTGGCTATGTGGGCTCTAGCTGTATCATTATTACAGCATGGCATCCAGCATGGTTGGCACCACCGCTCTTATGATAATGACTTGGTGAACGCTCGCCCTTCCCTTAAATAGTCGGTGCAGCTATTTGCAGTCTGTTAGAAAAACATCCAGCCTATGTCGATGTGTTTTGGGGTTCCAGAGGAATGGCTAATGAGGGGCTCGCTGGCTCCAGCGCGCTTCAACAATGGCACGCGGGGAGAGCTTGCGCGCGTCTGTGCGGGGCCGTGACCGGCTGCGAAACGGTCATCGCTAAAGCACGCTTGGCTCCACCGCTGACTTTACTGTCTGTCCATTATGGGCACATCAGGAGATTAACTTTAAAACTTTCTGACACTCAGTGGCTCAAACTTCTGGAAGTCTGTCTCTGAGGGAGAACGTGAACTTTTTTTGGCTGACCAAGAAGCTCTCAATCCCATGACATATGCTATTTAAAGCAAACACTGCTGCTCCTTAAGAGAAAGGTGCAAGTCATTCCTGCTAATTAAACTGGGACTGGGTCGCAGAGGGAACCGACTGTTCTTTAAGGGCTTCACATGTATATCACCATCCTCTGGCACTGTCTGCCTGTCTATAAACCACTTCTTCATTTGACGCCACCTCTTGTTCTCTCCCATCTGTCTTCTCAATTTAAGCTTCTCTTAATTATGCCTCTCTCTTCACTCCAGTGCTTAGCTGCCATCGACTTTTTTTGCCTTATTTTCTGCCTGTTCTAAAATCCCGACTGCTCTATAATTTGCTTCAGGCCACCTATATTTTATCCTTGCGAGGGAATGGACTGGAACAGAGGACGCAGGAGATTTATGATGAGCAGCTGCCATCACTGACAGAGGCTTTTTAAAGCAGCGAGATGTATCCTAAACTTTTAGCTTTGATTGCAGGAGTCTAGCTTTAGTTTTCAGTGGCAGCAGTTTCTTTATGGACAACTACAGCATGCATGTACAGGACATATCCGACATGTAGGCTTATTAATATTTAAAATCTAAGAGAAAAGACTGAACAAAAAAATAGATTTAGGAAGGAAGGGGAAACAAAAACAGTCTGTCCAGTCCAAAAAGCTTCTTAGAAATGTGGAGAAAAAGTTGCACAAGGACAATGATCTATTTTCAGACTACATTGTTTAAGTCTTAACAAGCATCCGGTGCTATAAAGCTAGCATTACTGAGTCATTAGCACGATATACAATGTGAGTCAAAGCACCAGGCCTCATTCTTTCATTTTGCATTTCTGTCATAATCTGCTTCAAATGTTTTACTCACTTATACATGAGGTGAGTGTGTCGCTATACTGTATTTTTTTAAGTTCTCCCAAGTTTAATGTTGGACCTTAGGGCATGTGGGTGGCATACATACTGTATATTTCTTCCACATGTGTGGAAATGTGTCCTTACTTTACTTCAATTACCTTCCCCAACAGCATTAAGCCTTAAGAGACAAGTTGGATGAATCCAAAAATGAGTAAATGAGTGGGAGGTTGCAGCACATTTAATAAAGAAGAAGACTTAACCCTGCAGCCATAGTAACATTTAAATATGCAATAGGCTATATTGACTCAAAACCATTAAAAAAACCTCCTTTCTATGACTCAAATTCTGTGACACAGCTTCACTGATGTCTTCGTGAACCATGCTGGAGTCTGGTTTTGAAAAGCCTGCCCACACCTCGTCAGCACGCTTCAGGACATCCAAGAGGCTGCACTTAGTTTTAACGAGAGCAGATAGGAAGCCTTATTCCCCTGTGTGTCAATTAATGCTTATAAAAAATGCTCCTTAGGTGATGTTATTGTCTCGTGCACGCAGTTTCCTCTCTCTGAAATGAGAACGAGTGCGATCGAGTCTTTATCGAAATGTATCGAACCCTCTAAATGACAACACAAGTGAGATCGCAGCGTTCTGGATGCACATTTTTTAAAAGACAAGTCTTTGCCTTTGATGCTATTTTGGGATGTAGCTGCCGTACAGGTCTGAGGAGAAGAATTACCAGATGGCTACTTGTCATTCTCCAGGAGTTGGAGCTCTGAATTCTACACATGGCAGCTGAAGACTGATGCCGATCACGATCTACGCCTCTGAGAGGGACACAGACGAGGCACACAGATGTGATAATAGGAAGGAAACTAGTCTATTTAAAAACTGCACTCATCTATAAACATTTCTCTGCTATTTCAGCTGTTGTTTATTTATGGATCAGGAATTAAAAACACAGTCGGCAGTGATTAAACTGCTATTTGGTTGTTCTGATACTAATACCAGAATCAATATCGGCCTTCGATTCTTCCTAAAATGCTGTAACCGGTATCGGCAAATACCCCAGTCAATACGCCAATCCGATAGCATAACAATCCCCTGTAGTGGAATTGATATCATGCCTACTCTTATTGTAATGGCCAAAATCTGCTTCTTCACGCTTGACAGAAGAGACGTTGTGCAAAAGGACACGTCTGATCACTCACATTTCTGAGCGCACCTGAATGCAGCATCCCCGCGAAACACGGCAGTGAGGGAGACATGCCCGGACTTGTTTACTGCACCTACTACGGAGACATCAGTGATCGTTGACGGACTCTTTTTATCGTGTGTGCGTCCATGAATATGTACGTTAGTTTTGCTCTGATCTTTATGTTACACTCTCTTAGCGGCGGCTTTGGCCATGAGTGTATTTTCAGCGTGTTTGATGTTGTTAAGTTCGCTAAAATGACGAGAATGTGAGCTAACTAAGAGTTGCGAAAGTCATCTATTCATTGGCTCGAGTTTCTGTGACTTTTTAGTCTTCAAACTGTATATTGTTGTATATTGTTTTACGCAGGCAGTGCGGGCGCACGATCGTGCCAAGTTAATGTCGTAGCATTATGTGAAGCTTTTTTAGGGGATCATCGAGCATTTAGGCAGAATTAAAGCGTTGTTTTATGTGAGAGCTAAACTCCTCTTCCATGCTCTATTTTTTTAGTCTTCTCACAACTACTAAATACTGTGCTATTACATGTATGATAACAACTTTTGGAAGTTTGAGTATGTCGTCTTAATTGATAGGCATAATACTCAGAGTTACACAAATAAAAAGTGGGAACAAACCAGGGTTTCTTCAGGGGGTTGCCCCAGCGATCTAGCTGTGCACTGTATAAAAGTTGGGGGACTTTTAAGTGAGAAAGATGTTTAAAAATCAACGCAGCCGAGGCTGTTCTGACTTTTAATCTCGAATATGGGTCAAGCGCTCAAAACTCTTCTGAAGCCCTTTCCATGACGCATTTCAGTGACGTCTCTCTTTACGACATTATATTATCAGAGCTGTCTGGTAGACGCTCATGTAAATCAAACTTCAGATATTTCATCCTGCAACACCCTTTAAAGTCATATTAGAACAAATATAATAAATAAAAAGGTCTCTCTCTCCATATTTGGCAACACTGTTATGGCTTCAGATGAACACAATCATTCAAGACACATCTGTTCATTTAAGTGACATAACACAGAAACAGCCGCGGCCACGTTTAAGAACTAAGTGTTCCACAATGACATTTTGTGTCCCTTTCTGCCCTCGCTAAGTACAGACATGCCAACATTTGGAGCTGTGTGTGCAAAAAACAATATTTAGTCACACATGAGAGTGCTAATGGACCCTGTGGCACAAAATGTCAGCACTCATTGTTTGAGGTCTCTTGTTGTTTTGTCACTGTAAAATGGGAGGGAGCGCGTTTTTGTGGCAAAGAGGGTTTTAGTGTGCCAGAAGGAATTACTCAGTGAAGCAGGAGAAACTTCCTCTGGTAATGACCAGGGAACAAGTCGGGAGAAATCAATTCCAGAAGCTGCCACGCTAAAAATTCAAGGCATAAATAAAGAAAATAGCTAAAGAGCGGCTAAGAGTGCAAAACATCTTTGTTTTACTTCGGGGAGGCTGGGAGCGTTTGGGGTCACAACAGGTTGCACTCAGTCAAGTAAACACCCACTTAGGAACACAATGATTTATTTGATTTATTCAAACGCCTTGGGTTACCACTGATGCATGCTAAAGCTCGGCTCTGACTCATTTAAAGAGAGAAACATAGTGACAAAGGGTAAAGTGAATCATCGTTTTAATGTGACCTCCTGTGCAAACTTCCCTTGCAAAGTATGTCACTGTAGGAAGAATAGTAAAGCAGGAATTCTGAATAGTAAATCAAAGGAGCGCACACAGAAGGGCAATAACTGTTCTTTCAAAATAAGAGTCTGACAGGATCTGTGGTAGCGGGATTAATGCAAACAAATACTGCATGCAAACACTTCTCTTTCAGAATGGAGAAAAGATATATATTGTTGCATGTTGCAGGTAGTAGACCAGCCTTGTAGTGGAGTATGACAGTGCAAGAAAGGTAAAGTACATGCATCAGTTGTGCTACCTCCTAAAAGAGCATGATCTAAGTCAGGAGCCTGTGACTCTGCTTTTTTGCCATGTCATTGCACACACAGCAATGACACAGAAATAGGCACGGCAAGGCTTTAAACTCAACAAACCAAGTCTCAAAATGACCACAAACCTATTAGTGACGGAAGTAGAGAGGGGTAATGGAAACAGAGGGCAGCTCGACACCGGGCAGCGAGACTCAACACTCTGTGCTGACAGTCGTCGAATTCAGCTTAACTACTTTTCAAATAGGCGTTGGTGCAGCCTCCTCTCCTGCCGCTGAGTGAGACTGAGCGTTCGGCTGACAGCGCTGTCATCGGCCCAAAGTACAGGCGCCCCATGGTGCACTGGGACTGAACTATGAACAGGACACGCGCTTTAACTCGCTCTGAGTGTGAATAATAGCTTTCTCGTATGTGCGGAGAAGCAATTTGAAGAGGTCACACTTTGTTCTGACTCGTTACAGACAGAATTATAATCACAATTTAAGTTAAAGCTTTCGTATATCTTGCAAAAGGTGTACTAAGAGGAAGCTGCATGTTTATAAGGGACTGCAATTACCTTATTAATAGCATGATACTGTCACGATCTGCAGGCTGCTACTCAAGAAACTGTCTCTCCATCTACCCACTGATGTTCAATCACAGCTTTATACTCTGTCAAGTGTGTCCTCTTCCTGTTTATCTCCTGTGCCAACAAGCCCCAGAATAGAACCCATTTAAGACTCTAGTGTCTTTGTGTAGAAGCCAAAACCTCGTTTTGAATATTATATATCTTAAGTGTAAGATTGGCTGGAAATTAAAGAGGCTATTGGTTTGTTTCTGTTATAAATACCTCCACTTCCAGGTCAAATGTCAAACAGGGTATTTCCTGTGCCAACCCCATAATGGATCCAAAATAAGAACAAACAAACCAGCTGATATAACTTGATGGCAGAGGCTCAGCTTTGAGGAAAAATCTGCCTCGTCATTGGTCGTTGCCAAAATGACAAGCTAGATAAAGCTAGATTGAGTTCACAGTCAACTCGTGTCCTGTCAAATATTTAGCAGTGGGACAAAACTGCAGGGGGAACAATAATATGTCCACACTGCATTCACGTCATTTGTCGAGTCAGTCGAAAACAGTTTGTTCTGACAGCAGCTTTGGGATGAAACTGCGTCAACGAAAATGGACGACAACTTACAAGGAGTCCCTGCTGCTTTAATTCCAAAACTTCAGCTCCACAAGGAACATTTACTCGGCTTATCTTCCGATTTCTCCTCTCATTCTGACCTCAAACAGCAAATGTACCACAACGATTGCTCGGATAAACATCTGCTGACCTCTTTGAATTCAGTGATACATTCCCAGCTGTTCCCAAATTCCCGCTTTCTCTCAGGGGATTTGCTTCGATAATTCGAAAAATAAAGCAAACAATAATATTCCTATAATATCATCTACAGCGCTTCTCTCTGCTGTGGCGCACTCCCTGATGGATCCCACAGAAATAGGACAGGAAATGACCTTTCCAGACAGTAAATGGCCTGGTCACGGAGGCGATCAGGACCGAGGCAATTAGCCAGTCCATAGATCACACTTATCCGGCTATAGAGGAGGCAACCAAGCCCAGCAATGGCCATTCGAGCAACATAATGAATAAAGAGTCCTTCTTCCATACAGCCATTAAGAGATCTAATGCAGTGGACAAACGCAATGGTGGGAGCAAGCTTTCTAATATCCGAGGCCAGGTTAACAGTGCAGCACTTCCTTGACCCGACTTTATGTCACATGTACAGCTCCCTTTGCTAAATGTAAAACCACTTTATTAGTAGACCACTGTATGTTGGGAAGTCGTAAAAGTTTCTCGGCAAATAGAAATTCAGCTTTCGGCCTCGTTTAGTTGGAACGTCACAAACTTGTGCGCTCTCTTGCTGTTGTGCACAAGAAATTTCAAAAACTATCTCCAAAATGTACCCAGTTAGTTTTCAGCAAAAAATAGACTCGGCACAGAATAATAGCCCTTTGCATAATGCATTATCATTGTAATGGGAGAGCAGAGCATCATTTTAACTGGAGTGATTCAGTGATTTCAGTCGGCTTCACAATCAATTTCAATCTCCTTCTCAATCAATAGAGCATTTGTCTTACAGGAGAAGCAGATGCCAAGAACACTGTACTCCCTGTACTCTCTTTTTTTTTTAGAAAAGTCCGGTGTCTGATGCTCTTCATGTACTTCATGAATTATACATACTCTACACTAAGATGCATTGTGGAATCTGGCAGCAATGGTACAGCTCCATCAGAAGTTTATGGGAGGAAAACAACAACACATTCAATCAGGTTCGCTCTTTAATATTACAAATGTACGATACAACAGTGCTACATTGCTTGTCCTGCCTTGGAATACCAATTATGTCTGGACAGAGCTGGGTTCCTTTTCACGGTCTTGATGTACAAAGGATCCTGGGTCAAACTTTACGAACTCCTCTTACTTTTAACTAGGGATGCACGATATTATCGGCACGTTATCGGCCGATATTGGTTTAAAAATGCACTATTGGATATCAGCCAACACGCCGAAATCGTCCGATATAAATAACCAATAAAATAATGGGCTGCTGCATACTTGATTAAATGCCCGACCTCGGCGCAATGTCCCCGGCGCGAAGAAGACCTGCGCGGCGCAGCATGATGACGTCACGTGTGTCTACCTGCAGCATGAGAGAGTTAGAAGCCAAAATGTCCGTGGTGTAGAAGTTTTTCAAAGTGTCCGAAATAGATAACAAAACTGCTATTTGCAATGACTGCTCAGCTTCGGTGATGCGAGGAGGAGCCAAGGCAAAGTCTTTCAACACTACAAACTTGATTAACCATCTCAAGACCCGTCACCCCGACCGTTGTAACAAATGTGATAAGAGTATCACCATTATACTGTACGCTAATTCCAATACAGAAGAGAGTTGATGATCTCTGCATTTAGGTGTGCGGGGAAAAAATATCGGTATTGGTATCGGTAATCGGCTAAATGTGTTGTAAAATATCGGCATATCGGATATCGGCAAAAAATGCAATATCGTGCATCCCTACTTTTAACTTCCTGTTTGCAAGTTTTAAAAAAGGTGACGTTTGGAAATACATGGAAAGGAAGAAAGGAAGAAAGAAAAATGCCATCACAAGACCCAAGTAATACTCTCCTATTCTGAGAGTGTTAAATCTTGGGAATTGCTAACAGGGGGAGATAAAGCTCCAAATCTCATCTAATAACTTGTCTGGCACTTTAAACTAGCCGTGGAATTACCTCAGGATTTACTTCATAATACCAAAGCTGTAAATAGACGAAACAGTTCCACAAACTGTCACGCTAATACTTTATTATACAGTATGTCACCCCACCAATTGCAGACAGGCCAGGCTCCAGGTATATTTGCTGTATTGAATAAAGAAGTGCACGAATCCTTTGCTCCATAAACACGAAGGTTCCTGAGCATGTTTGCAGGAAACAAACTTGTTTTTCCAAATTTGGTATTTATTAAATTTGATTCAGAACATTGGAGTCACCTCAGGCATGCCAAACAGATGCAACAGTCCAAAGCTAATGGAAGGCAGAACCTGGATGTCAGGACTAAATACTACAAATGGAATTTAAGGGATAGACACAATAATCTACTGATGCACTAGTGATTTGTGGAAGAATTATACACAGATTAGCAAGGACTCTTCATTGTGTAGAACTGGCCTTTGTGAAACTCAATCATGGTCGGACCTCTAAATACCTTGAAGCCCTCTAACGGCTCAGTCCCAGAGCAGCAAGAAACTGCTGGTGCTTTTTCTGGATGATGGACCACAGCAGAACTTTAATCCTGTCTGCATTACAAGACCCAGTTCCCTAGCAGTGGTCTGAAAACCTCAGTGGTAAGATCACTAATTAATCGGGAATGCCTTGACACCTCTTCGTCTCTGGATTATTCATGATGAGCTGTAAACTCATGACGATGTTCAAATGTGAAGTGAGAGCTGCTCTCTTTTATTCCCTTGGTACAGAGCCTCTAGTTTTATGTAAATGGCATCTGATGATTTAAAAAACTGCTGACATGGCTACTAACTCCTTTGATTAATTTTAGACTGACACATCATCCAATACATCATGAGTAAAAAAATTAAAGCTTTAAGGTTTCCATCTGATATACTGCGGAAAATATGTTCCTGAAGGGCCTCAGTGGGGGAAGAGAACGCCCTCTAAACTTTAACAAGATGTTCGTTCTTGGCTGCGTGTTTCTGGACCGGCTCCAGAGGAGTTACGATTGTCAATGCAAATGAACGTGAAACTTAATTATGGAATTTTACGGCACCAGCCCCCTTTTGTGGCATCGTTTTATGACTGTAATAAACTACAATCTCCGTTTGCATATTGTACGTGCGGAAACTGTTATGGCCCACGTGATGCCTGTTGGGAGAGAGAAATATCAAACAGCTATTCCAGTGAGACTTTAAATGCCCTCTTCTTGTTTTTCACTCAACTGCATTTGTACATTTACCAGCTCCAACCACACGTCTCAGCAATCCCATATAGAAATCATTCACACGCCAATCACTGCTTTGGAGCTAGCTATCTTGGCAGTTGTTTGTCTTTGTTAGAGAGAGAATATGGTACTCAAGGACCTGATGGGAGACGTCAACAGAAGGCGACGTGTGCAAAGCTTGGTGTGCAAATACAATTTAACACAACCTTAAACAACTAGTCTACCATGGGAATATCTCTCTTCCCCACACTGCTCTGTTTACCTTTAAGCAGCTCCTGGGGATTAAGTTCTCCCTGGGATCCACATTAATGAGAGTGTGTGTGCTGTGTCACTCATACAGAGAAACCCACTTCAGCAGACAATGTTGAATCCCTTATTCCTAAATTAATTTGCAGTAAGCAGGCCATTTTCTCTGGAGTGCTTCTGAGGAGGTGTCTCCATCGCGCCCGCTCTCTTGGTGGTGGTTTCGGCTAATGAGGGTCTGGTCAGGAAGCCGACGCTGACAGCTCAGACGATCAAAAGCCTTTGTCACAATACTGCTCTAGGGGAGATTTGAGCAGCTAGCCGCCCACAGGGACAGTTATACCATATGCTACTATTTTATGCTATAAGCCACTTCAGCCTGACACCTGTCAATAACAGGGAATTAATGCAGAAAAAAATCAGCATCCACAATCAAAAAGAAGAATACCAAGATAAATCATATGGTCGTGTACAGTTTGTACAGACTCACATTAGGTTTGTTTTCTTAAAGGTAAAGTATTGTGACATTATGTAGTCGAGAAATCCCATTTAAAAAGGCCAAAACCAACCGAGTGAAGACAAACCAATACTTGATTTTTTAAGGCGATACTGATATTTGAAGTTGGAGAAAAATCCAATAGCATATAAAAGGCCAATGGCCAAAATCCATTTTAATATAGATTTGTCTTTTACACACTGACTGTGATATTAATCAGATGACAAACCATGATGTCAGTGAACTCTAGCGGACAAACAAGTGGGAAAATACTTTCTTATGAATCTCCTGATACCGGGGTGAGCATTACTGAACTGTGATGTGTTGGCAATGGCACATTTATCAGATATATATAGATCTGATATATCAGCCCGGCCAGCAGTGACAGAATTATACTTCACTTATACAATACCCCACTTGGAAAGTATGTATCTAGGGAATGGGTATCAAAGGTTCAATATGTATGTATGTGTAGTAAGAATTTGAAGCTTAATCCAAAAGGCAACTTGACTTTGGAAGTTCTTGAAGACGTTTCACTCTCTCATCTGTTAGTAAGAGAAGATTGCTGGTTTGAAAGAGGTGTTAAGTCAAGTTGCCTTTTGGGTTTAATGGTGAATTACCATTACCTGGATGACTGAGAACCTTAACAGACATATCAAATTTAAGGGATTTATATCAGGCTGTTCTTGTAGAAAATACAGATTTTGTAGTCATTCAAATGTCTACAACAGTAACAGCCTCACAAATCCAGTATATTGGGATTAATACACAATAAAAAGGCATTAAACTAATATAGGCCAATATAGTGTTGGCTACGTGTTTTGCTCTACTTTTATTGCCTGTATAGCCAAGGCCTGACGTAACTCATTCCTCCCTGCCCGCACCTATTAAAGCACAACAATGAGCCACACACTTGTACTCGGTGACATTTTTAGTCATTACGATAAGCACGGGCACTGTAGTTTCTTTTGAGTTAATCCCACACATACACACAAACACGGCCCTGTTGCAGTAAATACTCACTCGTGCACCAAATTCACAGCTGAAAATAGTCCCCAACAAATCCCAACAAATCCTCCTGTTTGAGTAACGGTTGCCAAAGACTGCAGTGCCCAGCTGTTGAAGGACATCATGTGGTCTTCTTTAAAAAAAAAAAAAAATCAAAGCATACATGTCTCTGATCCGTTTTTAAAAATACACATATTCAGTAGAAACCAGTGGGCTTGGGGCTGAGTGCCACAGATAGTTCAAGGACGTCAAAGAGTGTTGAGAGAGACACTAGTTCTGTTTATTTTGGTATTCTTATCAGATTAATTTTGATTATATTAGCATGGAACACAGCCAGCCATATCCTTTAACGTGTACAGTTATAGAACATTAAGTAAGTACTTCTCGCATAAATTGAGATGGATGATGTGGTGACTAAGTGGGATTCTAATGCTTGAGCTTTCAGCAGTCCCGTAATCCATTTAATACTTGGCTAAAACAAACAATGATGATGAAGTCAGACAATTAGGATGAGGGATAAATCCAAGCTGAGAATATTCATGTCTGCTCCAGGACTTGTCACGATATCATCTGCCATTAGACGTCTGGACTGTTGCCAAATCTCTGTATCTGTGATCACCACTGCGACGGCACCCTGGCCGAGCTCCAAATAAGGAAACAAGGAGTAAGTTGAGTAAACAAGATGAATCCCTTCCATTAGCAGAGGGACTGTGGGCTCTCCTGCCATTCCACCATTAATTATCTAGTCTTATGGGAAGATTAGGGGACAGAAAGTAAGCCAACAGCCTGACTCCACTGAGTAGGCCTCCCCTGTTTAATTACCAAAACAGCACAAACAAATGAAGCCCCATAGATCATGTGAAAGGACAGCTCCGGGGGCTATGATCTGGCCGAGACTGGCTCCACTCCTCCGCTGCCATCCATCCATCACTCATCACAGCGGACAGACTGGGGACTGAAGTCAAGCTGTTATTAATGGCCGATGTGATGAGAGAGGAAACAAGAAAGAAAGCGTGTGACAGGAACAAGATGGCAATGTCAGACTGATTATTTACAACATGAAATAACTCTGTGAGGTGTTATGTGAGTTCGCTCAGTTATCCATCACCTGATATACCAAACTTCACAGAAGCTATCTAACATGTTCCTCATTTTCAGAACAACTATAGTCGCTGCCGGAGAACTGAAGATACAGAATAAATCTGATCCCTAAAGACTAATATGCAACTAAAACTATTTTTGTTCTCATTAGAGCAAAAATTCCAACATTTTCTAATTCCGGCTCCTCGCACTTATGGAAATCTGGTGGGCTGCATGGTGGTGCAGTGGTTGGTCGCCTTCACATCCCGGTTCGGATGTAGAGGGCCTTTATTTGTGGAGTTTGGATGTTCTCCTTGCGTGGGTTCCCTGTGAGTACTCCTCCCAGAGTCCGAAGACATGCTTGTTAGGTCACTCTAAAATTGCCCGTAGGTGTTAATGTGAGCGTGAAAGGTTGTCTGTCTCAATGCGTCAGCCCTGTGATTGTCTGGTGACCCGTCTGCTGGGATAGGCTCCAGCCCCCCTGCAGGATAAGTGGTATAGATAATGGATGGTTTACTAGTCTTGTTTTGGCATTAATCCAAGTATCATTGGATTTGAACAGTTGGTCAAACAAACCAACTTATTAAAGTAGCCAACTTAGCCTGCAGGAAATTCTTGTGGGCGTCTTCGTCATCATTTTCCAACATTGCATAGATCAAGTAATTAACTCAAAATATAACTGCTAAATGAATGCATGACGAAACAACAAACAAACAGCAATAGTGACTTTGTTGCTATGGATTTTAAATCTCTGAATTGACAGGGGCAGAGGAGGCTGATTGGGAGTCCACTCCATCCCAACATCTTGCATTTCCAGACAGACACAGTAAACAAAATCTCCGAATGAGCGCACAGTCACACACACTGTTTTCATAATTGCTGGCGCTGACAGCTTCATTCCAACAACATTTAAATATGAGGCCGGGTGTGAACTTGCAAGTACAGATTAATGCTGTGGCTGCAAGTTCCAGTTTTTCTGTTGACTGGCATGATGTTCCACAACAGGGAAACAACCACTGCACAATGTCAGACTCTCAAAGGGAATCAAGCTCCTCTTTGACACTGATGATGTTAACAAAGCTGGCATTAGTTTCATTAGCACTTTCACTCAACTGCTGCTCTTCTTTAGAAATAAAATGACTTATTACAGACACCGTCCACACAAAGATCTTTCTACGGAATCATCCTTCTGGTTGGCACAGCTTCATAATGACAAGAATTGGATGATGTCTACTTTTAGAACAGCACAAGTATTGTCATAACACATTTTATGAATAGCCCAATCAGGATGAAAAGAGTGACTTGTGAATCATAGACTCAAATTAGTGACGACATTCAGTTGAACCACTTACTCTGAATCAAACATGCACTTCGCTCTGGGTAAAGTTGTTTTTTGTATCAAATCAAAGCCCGCTGGAAATTTTCCATTTCCCTTTCTCATGGCTTTTCATTCAAGCTTATTGACATGGTCATTTTTTAACATTATTTAAGTGTCATAAGCACATTGTCCATGATATACTCTCTGAAGTTGACTCTTGAAAGTGTAGCTCTTGGTGTCGGTTTATCTCAGCGGTTAAATTGGCGACCATATACAGAGGCTATAGTCCTCGATGCGGCAGCCCAGGGTTCAACTCCCTCCCTCGGCCCCTGGCCGCCAGTCATCCCCCATTCTCTCTTCCCCCATTTCCGGCACTACCCCCTGTCCTCTCTCGAAATGAAGCCAAAAAATAATCTTTAAAATGAAAAAAATTAAAAAAGAAAGTGTAGCTCTTAACATGAGCATGTCTAGCGACAAACTTAACAAACTCTTAGAGCACTAACTAGCACACATTTAACTCAGGACATAATGGATATAGTGGATCAATTCGAGAAAATCAATTCCAAATGCTTTTGGGGGAAAATCTTACTGGATGGAGTGAGTTGAGATTAATGTCCCTGACATAATCATCCCTGACGTAATTCCTTGACACCTGACTGTGACAGAATCAAATAAAAGTGATGATTTAAACACATCTTCACTCTAAGGAAACTTAAATTCTCCAGCGGCCTTAAGGAGGGGAATTCATCATCCTCCTTTTGGCCAATTTTCCCCTGTTCAGGCAATTCAGGCCTACACCCAACACCTGCTGTTGATTTACTGGCATGACATACTGGATATTTCAAGAGACAATATATCAATGTGCCTCAATAGAAACGCATTGATAACGTATTTTTCAGAGACCTCCTAAATAATACTCGCAGATGAGCACACTAAAAGAGCACAATGCAATATAAATGAGTTTAAATTTTAATTTATAGCTCTGGAAATAATTTCAGCCTGTTGCATGAAAAGTCGTCTGTAAATGATCCAATGCAGACCAAGCAAAGGAAATGTTTAAGGGAAAGAAAAACATACCTTTCCACTAAAGCCTAGGGTACCCCTCGACTTGTGATACCTCAGAGGACAGTTAACCAAATACTTAATATCCACAGAGGTGCTATTACGCCCTGAAAATGCTCTGGGACCCCTGGTTAGCCTCTTGGTGGTGCTGAGCTGAGCAGCGCTGAGCCTCGCCGTATTACCCCTGGAGTCTGGTCCAATTTTCTCTCAGCACAGCTTCGGTCCAGAGACCACACTAACAAGCTAAAGCTCAACGCTCGTCAGACGGGGGGAAGCACTGAGGACGCTCACTAGAGGCCTGAAAAATGCCCATTGTTGGTGCAGTGCTCGGCTCGGACACAATGATTAATCTTCATATCGATCCCCCGCCCCGACTTCCGTTTGGACAAGCACAGAAAGCATGACTGAGAACCTGCAGTATGTTTCAGCTCAAGGAAGAGGAGGACAGGAAGAAGATTTTCCTCAACTTCTCCTCCCACCCAGTCTTAAAACACACACACGCACACACACACTTTATCATCGACCTCCCTGTGACTCAGGGAATTTTATTTGTCTACAAAGGGAGAAAAAAAGGAACAGGAAGAAATGGATATGTATAGAATAAATGGTTTAGAGGCACAGGCTCCACATAAAGCACTGAAATGGAACGATAAACTGAAAGAAAGTGGTTATAAGACGGCAAGGTCAAGACAGTCAAGAGGACAATTTCAACCAAAGAACACAGAAAAGCAATGCGAGTATTTTTGTCAATTTACACCTAAGGCTATAATATCTGACAAGACCTTGTTTGGGAAATACAGGTTACAGGATGCGGTGTATTCTCTCTCCTTGAGTCTTTCTAAGGCAAAAGGAAACCTCAGACTCTCCTCTTGACTCTCCTTCCTGCACCAGTTTCACGTTACAACCAAGCCCCACTCTGACAAACTGCCCACCGCTCTCTGAAATATGACCCATAAAGCCCAGTGCCACTATAAACCCCGAGCCATGGCTGATTTGTGAATCCAATTACCTCCCCTGTCTGTAATGGCTGTGTTCAGTGCCATGATGTTAAGTCAGCTGTTGTCAGCATATGCCCACAGGAAGGAACCACATCCAGCATCGAGGACGGATCATCTCAATAACCGTACTGATGGATTGCAGCGCAGCGTGTTTGACGGTCTATAGGAAGCCAAGAACAAAAGTTTAGTTCGCTGGCACAAACAGGACAGTTCAAAGAGCATTTCAAGATGTATAGATGTACGCTGATTGAAAGAACTTGCTGGCAGAGAGCGCTGAGTAATAATGCGAGGCAGGGGGTTGAGGGCATGGATTTCTGGGCACTGATCTCGGAGACATTTACGCTGCTCATTTATTTTTGAGATGCTGTAAGACAACTCCACTGACAGACTATTTCTCTTAAACTGTGAAAGTTTCAGGCTTACAAGTGAAGTCCAGTGATTTTATATCGAGAGATCACTGAACCAGGCTGAAATATATCTGCAAGTATGAGCTAACTAGACACATGAAACAGATCAGCGTGTATGTAGGCAGATAAGAAACTGCAATGCAGAAGTGCCAAAGATATTGTGAAAGCAGATTCTAGGAATGCTTATATTGTGTACTAGAAAAATTATCTCTTTATTCTTCTTTATTGGATTTTTAAAACCCTTACCCTTTGATAGTTTACAGAAGAGATCTGACAGGAAATGGGAAAGCTAGCATGGGCAACATCTTAAACCCCTCATCCACCAGGATGACTCAGCTTTGGAACAGTTTGTATAACTCCAATAAAGCTGCAGTAAAGATCTAAAAGCATACATAGTTTACACATACAGGCTCAAAAACTGGACAGCGACAGGCTGCTACTCCTGTGACTGGAGCCTGGCGTTGCAGCTCACTGAGCTTTGATTGATTTGAAAAGGCTCACCATAGGGCAAAGTTTACAAAAAACTAATCTTTATGTAAATATTCTCTGACGCAATTCAAGCAGCAACCAGGGCAGAGCCAATCTCTCCATCACACCTGGATAGCCAAAACACACCAGAGCCAGCTGCTAATGTACTGTTTACTTGACTGATTTCCATGTGATCTCTGCTCACAGCTTTTCCAGTGTTTGCTAAAACACTTTCACTGTGAAGCATGCAAACCAAATAACAGCCGCGCAGGTGCGGTGAAAAATCACTTGGCTCAAGCCGTCGTTTCTTTCACAGTTTCCTCCGAGCGCCTGTTTTACATTTTCCCTGAAAAGTTCACCGACACTCGCCCGAGGGGTGACGGCGTAATTTGAGCTTCAGCCGCTCATACTAATGGTGCTTTCCTAAACAGGCGTTAATGAATAGTAAGAATGCTGCGGTGTTCTTACAGGAAACAAGACTAATGGTGTACTAAGCGATAACATTCAGACACGCTGGAGGAAAGTTGTTCACATTAAAAATAGACTTTTCTGGAGTGCAGCCTATGATTGGTTGGCTTTGGATGACATTTTACAGTCTCTATAGACAGATAGAAGTGACCTATTAACTAACTAATACAAACTAAATGGGATAAATTGAATTAATTGAATGTAAATATGGACTACAATGAAGAAAATAGGAGTTTTAATTTATTATTGACCAAAATACCACCGAGACATAACATCCTATGTGAGACCAAGAAAGTCAAGTGTCTGGGTTTGAACTTAAGCCCTCTGTGCGGATGTCCTCAATTCAACCTGCCATGACCATGTCACTGAGAGGGCTCTAAAGTTCACCCAAAGCCTGACCTCAACTGGAATTCCAACGGTCCAAAATAGACGGAGCTATAATTTAAAGAACCCGACTGAAAACTACACCCCTATTCCATGGTCAAAATGTTACACTGGTGTTGTATCATCCTCCCGTAAACGCTGACCTCCCATTCCTCAAAAAAAAAAGCAAATATTGGTCAGTAAGATGTGCCGAGCGCGGAAAAAAGCCTCGCATTTATCCAGCAGCGGGGGGTTGACGTTATCCAGGCTCAGTGCGGTAAACACGCAAGTACAGGGCTTCCTTTGAGCTCAAACACCAAACCTTTCAGAGCAGTTCCAATGACATTGAGATAGTGTGTTTTTTCTGCTGCAGTATGAAAGGTTCTGCACAGTGGGGATCTTAAGAGTGTGAGTTTGTTGATGTGAAATGGAAAGAAACACCCCAAACAAAATTCACCATGAAGAATGTTTTTGCAAATGGAAACTTCTTTGGTTAGTCCATCTCTTCCAACTTCCTTTCCACAGAGGGCTACTCTATAATTTTAACATGCTTCAGACTATGAACTTATTAGTCTTGCAGACATGTTCTACCTACTAAACCATGAAAGCACTTTCTTTCAGTCCTTCACTAAGAGGCAAAATGCCCCCGCAAGACAGACAGCATACAGAGAACCTCTGCAACTCTATAAATAATGCATTCATGGTTGCATTCTCTCCATCCATTCTGGTACCATTTTGTTTTCATGCTCCTTCTACCCAACCCTTAAGCCATTCCTTCTTCCCAAAGTAAGAGCCACATAAATCTGGGCTCTCAGTCTCTATTACACTGGAGCGATGGCTGCCTTCCAGACAGGCAATCTCTGTGGACACCCCTGTTCTCTGGTCAAACTGCTGAAGCATGGTCTCAGCTTTCTCCATTTTCTCTATAGGGGAAATGTTCAACATATCAATGTTTGGACGAACAGATTCGGACCGAGAGGGTCAGCTTCTGCACGGCCATATATTCATAGCACAGCGGCAAAGGTGTAATAAATGTCGTGAAGTTTCCTGTAATAAATTCTGGTTCCTCACAAATACATCCGCAGTAAATGCAATAGCCAATTCTTATGATATTAAAAAAGAAAACCCATACGCAAGGCGACGCCTAAATAAAAGTTAGATTTAGTGGCTCCATTTATCATCCAATGCTCAGGCAGAAAATTTATTGTAATACAATCCCTGAAGCAGCAGTGGACACAGGTAACTCCAGAGATGTAGTGTAGTGTCCCACATCCCTCTGGTGATCCATCACGCCATGTGCTGTGCTACTTCCAATTGCTTCTCTTGGCACTACTGGTGAGGGGAAAAAAATGCCAGTGTAAAAAACAAAAACTCAGGTTCATTCTTTCTCGAGGGAATGCCACACTGCCGGGGAGGTGCAATATTGTGTTGTCCTCTCCTCAGCACACTAAAGTGGGACAGACAGCAAGATACAGCTATGCCTAGGTCTGCACATTAAAGTGACAGCTGTGGTGCCTCTCATTACTAAAACACAAACATAAGCACAAGTCGAGCAGGTTGCCCGGGATGTTGCTCTTTAATTTTTTAGTTGTTAAAGGTCTGACAGATATGCCTGTCAATGCCAAGGCACATGAGTGGCACAACTTGAGCAAGTCGTTGTAGTTATTACAGCAAGATGAGTCTGGCGTTTGTTGTAGCATCAACATAAAAAAGTCACGTCAAAAGAAACAAACACCTACAATCTAATTACAGGCAATTTAAGCCTTGTAAAGTCAAGATTTCCTACCTGACAGCTGCAACGATTAGCCACATTATGGATTAGTGGATTGGAGAAAATCAGCAGTTCACTTGATAATTTATTGTTTGGGCAAGACACCAAATAGTTGATTGATCTAAGATCTTAAATGTCAGAAGTTGCTGCTTTCTTGATCTTAAGTTATAGTGAATTGAATATTTTGGAACAGTAGAGAACAAACTTGGTGTTGCCTTGTGGCATCGGATTCTTTCAATGGACATTCCCACCGTTTTCCCTTTCATGACTTAACATTACAAATAGGGATGCAAGATATTGGATTTTTTGCCGATATCCGATATGCCGATATTTTACAACTCATTTAGCCGATTACCGATACCGATATTTTTTTCCGCACACCTAATTGCAGAGATCATCAACTCTCTTCTGTATTGGAATTAGCGTACAGTATAATGGTGATACTCTGATCACATTTGTTACAGCGGTCGGGGGGTGACGGGTCTTGAGATGGTTAATCAAGTTTGTAGTGTTGAAAGACTTTGCCTTGGCTCCTCCTCGCATCACCGAAGCTGAGCAGTCATTGCAAATAGCAGTTTTTCTATCTATTTCGGACACTTTGAAAAACTTCCACACCACGGACATTTTGGCTTCTAACTCTCTCATGCTGCAGGTAGACACACGTGACATCATCACGCTGCGCCGCGCAGGTCGGCGTGTTGGCTGATATCCGATAGTTCATTTTTAAGCCAATATCGGCTGATACCGATAACGTGCCGATAATATCGTGCATCCCTTATTACAAAAGTAGGTAAATGCTAGTTGCAACCCTCACCGGCCACTTCATTAGGTACACCTGAGAAATCTAAAGTAATCCAATACACCAGCTCAGCCATAAGATTTGCTTTCATGTTGCCTGCAATGTACAGGCTCTTTTCTAAGCGGTCATAGAGGTGTTAATCCAATGATATTTCAGCGTCAAGGTCATCATTGGTGGTGGGGCTGTACTGAGCTGCATTATATTCAGAGGTGTTTCTAATACTCTGGCCCCCTCATGTATGTAAATAGGGAGACACAACTCAATATAATTTAGTTCAGTACCACCTTTAACTACGGCCTCAGTAATAAAGATAATTTAATTTACACACTTCCGACTTCCGAAAGTCAACAAAACCTAAACTTGATAAAAGCAGAATCCATGGCAGTGCTGTTGTATTTTGCTTTAGATGTTTCAGGTGTACCTAAAGCAGTGGCCTGTGAGTGTACGTTAATGATAACGCACAAGAAATAAGTCACCTAAAGTGCTAATCAAGAAAGCAATTCTTTGCCCGCAAGAGTTCAATTCGGCTGTTGCAAAAAAGAGTTCATTTCTTCACAAAATAATGAAGCTCAGATTGATTCCTTACTAAGGAAACAAAACAGCCCCTCTGGCAGTTTCTTATAAGCAGCCCGAGTTAACAAAGTTAAGACAGAGTTCTAAAAAAATCCAAAACAAAGTTCAGTCCAAGTTGTAAAGCATTGATTACCACACAACATAATCACTACTGTGTAAGTGGCTCTGTCCCTACATAAACCAGCAACCAGTCAGCCCCTCTGGAGACTGCCAAGACACAGAAACGTGTGGCCACAGAATTACAAAGTTCTTTTACTTTGTACTGACGCAAACTTTGGTTTACGGAATGACACAGCAACTCTCTGTCTGGTGACTCACACGCTATGACGGGTTTAATGGCACTATAATTTGCTGCTATTAAACAAAGGGCCTTATTTGATTCAGTAAAAGTTACTGGATACAAAGTTGGACAAATTGGGGCTTAAGAGCATCAAGCATCAGTGTCAATGTAAAACAGGTCTCTTATGTTGTTGTGCTGTACCCTAACACAGAGCGTACGATAGATAATGTAGAAGTTTTCTTTCGATGTTTTTGGGAGTAAATCTGAAAATGTAGCAAAGTTGTTCAGCAACTCCCTGGAGAAAAACCTAATCCAGCTCCTTCAAACTGCTTCTGTATTCTCCTCGGCTCAAAGGGACTGTCAGCAGGGTTTAACACGGCAGCACTGCAGCCCGCAATCCCGTCTCACTCACCGCTCATACACAGCTAATGCAGAATAAGGCTGATGGCTCACTTCATCCTTCATGCAGCTCCTGAATGTGCTGTTGCACGAGTCCTTAGCTCCTATTTCCAAAGTTCCCTGCGTGGTTGCTTATCATGAAAGTGATTAGAAATGAAGAGCTCTGTCAGTGATATGGTTGCAGCCCCTGAGTTGGTTGCCTACAGGCTGCCAAGCTCTCTTAGCTACTCAATACCAGATGGCTGGTTGAACGGCTGCCGCTGCCAACACTGCTGGTCCTCACAGGGATCTTTCACACAAGCTAATATACTTTTCTTCAACCTGAACAGATTTCAGACTCGCTTTAATGTTGTTGTTATTCACAAGCTGCACAATTAGACCAAGTCAAATGGGGTTTCTGGAGGGCACATACAAGTGAGCATTAGACACAGGAATAAACAATCATTACTCTACATTAGGCTGCCACGGAGATTTAGGATGAGTGGTGAGGCAATGAAACAATCAAGTTATTACACCAACAGTCTTAAACACCAGCCCGACAGATGGTGTGCCGAGTGGTAGCGCCACATGAAGGGGAGTGACGAGACAAAAGCAGCCAAGCATCTTGTAAAGAGTGATTTGAGGAAGCATCTTCGCAGCTCTTTTCCAACAGGAGCTTTGTAAAGTGTTGGTAATAAATGGCTCTTGTTTAGTGATGGGTAGCTGAGTATAAAACAGTGTAATCCACAAATATGGATACTGTGGACTTCCTTCGTGTTCTTGGCGGGTCCACCGACAACATGTACCAGCACATTACAGCTTTACCTGTTACCAGATTGGTTCATCTTAACAGTTAATTCATCCTCACAGAGTACTGATAGTGGTCAAATGGCACAGTACAGTCCTATTTTCACTCAAAACTTAGCAAAGAAAAGACTTAACTCATTTGTCCTTGACCTCATCTCTGTCTTTAGATATATGTATATCATCATCATCCTCTGTCATTGGTGTTGTTAGTGGCTGTTGTAGTGGAAACTTTAGGGCTCATAAGGGTTTATCACAGCTCTTAACTAGCCAAACAATATCGCTGCATTTAGCAGAACTATGTACAACATTCAGGGTTAACTTTGGCACCGGTTATGGAGCTGTAGTAAAAGACCCAGGGGACGAACTTTCGATGGAAAGCCTTAAAGAAATGTCTTTAAGGTTCATCCTGTAGGGCAATTATTTTAGTATCTACTGCATGCAGAATAAGTGCTAACAAGTTAGCTAAAATCATAGGCTTTGTTTCTTTTAGAGTTGCATGGTTTACATTTATAATTTCAAGTACAAATATCTGCTGCAAGAAATCATCTGAAAACGACAAAAACATCTTAAACTCTGCTGGTTTTAGATTTGATTGATTGGTTTTGATGTACGTCAAGTTAACAGAAACACTGATGATGTTTTCTCAAACGAGTTAGGTACATTTTTCCAAAGGCACATCTGTACTACAGCAGAACACTGTTGTAGACAGCCCTAATCTATAGGCATACTTCAGTGTTGCTGAAAACTACTGAGAGGCTAAAATTCTCCCGAAACAGGGAGCGTTCGAACTTGTGTTTCTCTTTAGCGTTTGCCATATCGATGGGGCTAGTATGAGCAGGACCACGCTGACTGGCTTGGTTTATCTAACAACCGACAGATGGCCACAGATATACAGTATATGTGGAATTCACATTTGAATTTATGTGCAAAACTTGCCTCTTCAGTGAGCTAAAGAGCTTCCTCTGTGTCTGTCAGTTCAGCTTTGAGCAGTCAGGTGACAGCAGCAGCGCAGAATACCGATAGGGAGGCTGAGTCATTGAATCGCTGTGGGAGTTTGTCCCAAGCATGGATGAGACAGAAGCCGAAACGCTTCTTCTTTTCAGGTGAAGTGCTTGAGTTTGTTGCGGTGTCTTGTGATTCTGATGCTGCCAATTCTGAGGGTCTGTCTCCCAAATACATTTCCACTTGGTTACGCTCTCAGTGAGCTGGCTGGTTTTTGCTAAAATGTGACATATGACTCAAACTTTTACTTTGTATTCTGCTTTTTCCTTTTTTGTCTTTGACACTTTTGCTTGTTTTTCTCGACAGCGACTGCAATGAGAATGCCACTTAGTAACCACAAATTGTCATGCACCAACCAATTAAAAAGTGAGTTCCCAAAGCTGCCAAATCTCTCAGTATTGTGCAGAAGTCCACTCTGTATTCTGTCTTAATTTCTTCTGCAGCACTCCCATCCTATGCCAAAGAGAGCTGAAATATTTAAGCTCCTTCTCAAGCTCTCTATGCACAACCTTTAAATCTTCCTCTCTGACAGACCTGAGCAAAGTGCCCCCCTCCCTCACACCATTAAAGGCAATCTAAGGATGCTCTGCCAATTGATCAGAGAGGACGAGTGCAGCGTGGAGGTAAATGGCTGTCACAAGGCCTGATGGACCTTCTCTCTCCCAGTGGTCATGGGGAGCTACTCGACCCCCCCATCCACTCAATTTGATTCAAAGCATGTTTGTGCCTCTTGAGAGGAGGGGAAGAGAGGAGACGGGAACTGTTCTATTCTCTCTGCCCAAGATACAACAACAGCGTAACAGTGAAACCTTACAATTAGAGAAGGACAAGAAACATGTTCGTGCACTGGACAAAAGCCAAGCTTTTTTTCCCCTGCTATTTCTGTCCTAAACTATAGGTTTTATCAGACTACATGATTAATTATGCACTGTGAAATTATTCTAATTAGTGCACTGAACAACTTTTAGCCTCCTCGCAAAATTAATTACATTTCCTCTTTGAGATAACGGCAAATTCTGTTATTAAATGCTAAAAAGGCTACAAAAAGCAGTGTTTTGTAAAGTTCTCACACAAGAGGGGGATAAGAGAACAGCTTTTTAGCCAGTATACTCGCTGCAATGACAAACAGCAAGTTAATACCATGGGACTAATCTTTGACAAGTCACTGCTTTTATGAGCTTAAGAAAAGCAGCGGTTACAGGCTGTGAATGCACAGACAGCAGAGAAAGCAGTGGGACATCTGAGGTAAATTTACCATGACTATAAACAGAGGAAGGCTGGTGAGCACAGTGCCAGAATAAAGCAGAGTAAGCAGGTTAATGTGAGAGTCCAAACATCATCCCCGCTTAATTACATCCTGTAAACCCAGAGAAAATGTCCCATTTAAAAGCCATGCTGTTTATGCGTTGCGGCGACTCGGGAATAAATGACACGGAAATATTAATAGTTGGACGTCGCAGCAAAGAAACAACTTATATCTCATAAACACGCACGCCGCTGCATGATAGGCCTATTGAATATACTCTGACTCACTAATGTCGATTATGCTGCCGAAACATAACAGAAACCGTGCTGCACAGCGTGTGAAAATCATGCATTTGAATAGCAGGGATCCGGCGTCAGCGCGGATTACATCTAAAACTTCATCCATAAACAGCTGCAGTATAGGCGTGTGTCAGTCAAAATAAAAACAACTGCTGCTCCATATTACACCGATAAACAAGCGTAAAATGCGTAAATTATATAATTACTGTCATATATCATTATAAAGCACACCGTTACACCTCAATGCCGAGGCTTATACGTTTAAACAACCGTACCACAGTGGAGACAGGCAGCACAGCTCCTCTTATGCGGTCTCAACAGCTGGTATACGCCCGACAATTAACGGACCAAACACAGCGAGAATATCTCTTATAATGCTGTTTAACTTATATCAAACAACGAAGAGATAAGCGATACAAATGTGGCCACATAACCCCCTACGGTCCAGTGATAGATTCTAGCCTGCAGCAATACAAGTACGCACAGTCGGCGTGCTGTGTGGACCACAAAAAATAACATTTCTGCTATTAAGAAGAGACCGTTTGAAGGAAGAGCGCGTGCGGGATAAAACTTGAAACCCGTACCTGTGTACTGCAAGAGAAACATTGTCCACAGAAGGCGAGTTACGGTTCCTTTCGGGTCCTCTGCTGTAGGACGAAGTGTACGAAGTAGAAAAAAAATCCTTGAATGGAGCACCGGGGCTCGTCCCTCAGTCAGTCCGCTCCGCTCGGCAGACTGGACTGCAATGAGAGCAGCCAGGAGAAGCGGGACCTTTTAGCTACAGCAGGCGAGCCCGCCCTCGCGACGACGTGCCCGCGGTTCGCGACAGCAGCAAGTTCGCTACGCGTGCACGAAGCTACCAGGCGAACTGTTTTTGGCTGGGTCTGTGGGCGCTAAAACAGCCGCTGTCAATACTCCTGCTCCTATTCTGCGTGTGAAGGCGGACCCAAGCACACTGGTGAACTGTCAAAGGAGGGTGTCGCTTTTATGTGGAGCTTCAGCTGATCCACCCCTTCGACAAGTCATCCTGAGCGAACAAGGGGAATCACTCAACGCGCTTCCCACGCCTGATAAACCATCATCTGAAAAACCATGCTTTATGGAAAGATTTTTACGGCTTTTTCTGATGTGTAGCCAAGCAATAAATACATCAAAAAAAGGCAAGGTAATTTATCCAAAACTTTTGACAGCTGTGCTTTTAAGATGGTGTCATTCTGTAGCCTGCCAGTTGGAGGAGGAGAAGCATAGAGATTATCAGTTCAATAGCAATGCTTAGCAGGCAGGCTGTGATGAGAGGCATTCCTGCCATTCCCCAGGTTAAAGATACACTCTCTAATTAAAAGAAAATATACAATAAGAGAGCACTAGTCTAAGTGATTAAGGTATTAGTTAAAAATAAGTGGAATTCTACTAATTTAGCCGCAGAAGGAGTCTCTGTTTTGGGCTCAAGACCACGTGACCTGTTTTTGTTTGCCCACTTGAAAACAGCACCTGCATTCAGCCATGCCTCACGGAGTTTTCCACAGATGATGGTCGAGGATTCCTGCTCTAACAGAAGCATTCACGCCAAAATATCTGTGTAATCTCGGACTCACGCTGTGCGGAATAAAAACATTAAAACATTTACTGAGAGCGTGAACAGATTTGGTTTGATCAACACGCAGCCAGAAGATTAATTACAGAAGGAAAACAGCAGAGCAAACACTATTATGCTTTCATAATGAGACACAGGCTGTGTACGGAGACATGTAAACAAAACGTGCATGAGAATCATCTCTAATGTGTCACTGCAGTGGTCAGGCGAGTCGTTTAATCCTGATCTAATGAACTCCCTGCAGTCTGGTTTAGAGTGGATCCTGGAGGAGGCAGTGTTCAATGTTAACACTCAGTCCAGATCCTAATAGTAACAGTGTGTCAGGAAGGGTTTACATTTCATTTGGGTTGATATAATCAGTGTGCTTTAAGAGTTTTTCCATGAGAAAATGAAAACAATTTCCTGAGTAATTGTTTCTTATTAGGAGCGTGAATAGGTCAGCATGCAGCAGATTAGTAACCTGTTTATTAGAGACACCTGGCTGCGACTGATGCAGTCTAAAACAACAGCTCTACATTAATGGATATTACACTGTTAGAAAGGTGTTGATATAGGTGTCAAACTGTCAAAATGTCCATAAAGCTGTTCTGTTTGGATGTAAATGTCCAAAATTGTCTTGATTTTGAGCACATCTAGGACTTAATGTGCTGATGAGGACCATGTGATGTGCTGGAAGGCAACAGAAGCACTTTTTACACTGCGGTTCCGCCACAGCGCTGTAACGAAGCTCCACTGTTATGCCGGTAAAGCCGCCCCAGTGTGTGTTTTTACACAGCGTTCTGCACCATGTAAACAAAAAACACAAGCTTCACACACACACACACGGCACTGTCCCGCCCTGCCGCTTCGCCTCTGTTACATCTCTAGCCATTTTAACACTGCGGTTCCACCTCAGCGCCATAACGAAGCTCCGCCATCATGCAGCCTTTGCTATTTTACATTGGACTGTTCGCGAGGTTTAAACAAACGTGCTTTCTTCAGATACACGCACACGGTGTTGTACCACCCTGCCGGCTCTGCTATTTACACTGATGCTGTTTCGCCTCTGTTACGCCTCCGCTAATACCTCCGATGCCGGCTCAGAAGCGGAACAACTTCTCACCCACCATTCCGCCTCTGTGTGTTTTACGTAGAGGACGAGGCGTAACAGAGGTGTAAAAATCCCGCCTTGAACTGGCGGTGTAAAAGGAGCTAGAATAACCACTAAATGGACCTTGGGATGAAATAAACTTGGGATGAGATTTCCAGAAAATAGGCAAGAGAAAATACAAAGCATGCATGCTTCCATTCACTGCTGAACGATTTAGGCATTGAGTGCATCCACATAATCATCTGGTGGCGCTAATTGTTAAGTTTAACTATTATTCAACTATTGTAAAACCAATGTAAAACTTTAAACAGCAGAAAGCAATGTAAAGGAACATGATCTAAAAATAATGTCTTCTCATTGAACTACACAGGTGTGATGTTTGCATCACCTGCTGTTCTTAGTTTCCCCAGTGTTGCAACAAAGGCATTATAACTATACTGTAACACTATATAGCCCTAATGAAGGTAATGGAGGACTCAATGAAAGCTGCTGTATTAAAAAACTTAGTCTAAGCTGTGTACCTAATAAACTGGCAACTGTGTGTTTCTCAAAAGGCAGGGGAAGCGCTCAAACGTGCACATACACACACAAACACAAGCTAAAACTGAGGTTAGGTAGTTCAGGTTAAAAGGCCTGGGACAATGTTTGGAAAATATCTGCTGGGTCAAATTATTTTCTCCTCTGCCCCAACATAAGTCTGCCGTCACAAAATCATATTGGGAGGTAAATAAAAGTATTTTTCAAAGGCCAAAGTGCTGTTCCCTTTTCCAAAACTCAAAATAGCTCTCTATTTCCAGTCCTCTGTGGGGACAGAAATACACTTTTCTACAGACACTGTGTTGGAATGATTCAAAGTACAGTTTGACAGCAACTTACGATGCTGCGTCTTTCATCCACAGTGGCAGATTTAGAGGAATAAACCAGGTTTCTTTTTCAGAAAACAGCAGGGTTTGTTCATTTTTTCCTGAAAACACAATATGGATATTTACAGTCAGCCGTTGTTGAAGGATCTTTTTACAGTAAATATAATAATTATATAAAGATTCATCTCAAACAGGTAGAAAAGCAGACTTAAAAGGTAATACAAGCTGACAACTTCCCTTTGCAGATACCACTGAAACTACTAGACAGCTCGTAAACAACTGTGGGGGAGCATCTTTGTTTCTTCTGACACATTTCTTATTGTATGCAGACTTATTGTTTGAGTTTTAGTCATGCAAACTTTTTATCCTTTCAAAATAAAACGTACTGTAGACTGTCCTGAAGACATATCTGGGAGAAAATCAACAATTTTAAGGCACCAAAAAGTTATTGTTAGCTCCGCAGAGAAGATGACAGACAAACGCACTGACAATTGTCATGAAAATTGGTGGACTGATGAGAAAGAGAACCAATCAAATTTTGGAGTGGATTGGGATTGACTCAAGAACAAGCATTTAATAGCAGATGCGACTCATGAATAAACAGAAACACTGACTGATTTGTTTCACTGGTGTTGCCTCTAATCATACTCTAAAACAGATCAGCCACCTTAAGCATCACTCTAGACATAAATGCAGGAGGTATGTCAGACATGCAGTTTTTTCCAAGTCGATATGAGGCCGGACTGTTGGCCTTGATGGAGGCCAGCGCTCTCAGAGTGCCCTTCTGTGTTACAATGAGGATACTTGGAAAGGTGTGAGAAACACAACCCAACAAGAAAGCCACTCAGAGATTAGAGACCTCCGCCAAGGCCATTAGTCCAGTCTCCTATGACATGCAAATGTACAAGCTGGACCACTGTCTGGATACACCTCCAAAACTATATGGATTATTTTCTTTCCCTATGAGTCTTCATTCATCTTGCGCCAGAATGCTGTACAGGAAACACTGGCATGTTAAATATGTCAAAGATGTCCAACTAAACTAGTCTCTGGGCTAAAAGTTATATCAAAGTATTCATTGCTCCTTGGCGAGTCAGATATGGATCCGCTCTAAGAATAAAGGTATTCTTTGACCCGACCCGTGCGTCACCCGTCAACCAAGTTTCATGACAATCAGGCCAGTCGTTTTCCTGTTCTCCTGCTGACAATCACAGTTGGACCAAAAATAACCTCCATGGTGGGCGGAGAGGATAATAAGGGGACATTTTTTCCCCTCTAACAGCTGGACTGCAACCAAGTCTTTGAAACATACTCGATGGACAAGCTTATACTCACATGGACTTTGAAGTTTGTTAGAAATACATATCGTAGACAGAAACACGTCAAATTCAAGAGACAGTTTCCCAAAAGCAGATAAAAACCCAGTCAGGAGTAACTTATTGACCATCTGCTTTCAAGGATATAAAGCAAAGAACAAAGCAACCAATTGATTGCTTGTTTTTCGGTTGTCAACATTTCCTCCATAAAAGACTTAATAATAAATAAACAGAGTTATTTTTCTCGGCAGAATTCAATTACCCCTGTCAGCCAGTAGTAATGAGTAACAGCCAGTGCATGCTCTCATTCAATTTCAGTGTCCCTTGGGAATGACATTTTACTGATGTCTTGATTTTTTTTAACAATGCCGTTCTTTCAGTGGCCTGCTTAGTCTAGCAAAACATTCAAATCAAACACTAATTTGACTCTGCGCCTCAGCAGATGAAAGCAGCCTTCGTTTGCTTTTATGGTTTCGGATGAGAACGTGCGTGTTTGGTGACATTACAGCTGTCTTTAGTTTAATAATCCGCCCGGCTTGAATGTGAGGGGAAATTGTGGGGCTGCTAGATTTCACCATTTCTTTCTTTATGAGAGGACGTCTCTGAGGAACCCTGCTCCATAAATCATGAGCGCATATCTCGCTCGTCTCAGTTTCACACGCGAGAGCAGAAATGTATAGAGCTCTTAGATCTCATCTGCTCAATACATTTGTTGAGTTAAAGGTATAATAATTTTTCCTTGCATTTTGTCAACAACACATTCAAACTGGGCCCTTCCTTCTGGGCTCTTCGTCACCAGAAGCTCACTCTCACTCGCCCAACCTGCCGAGCTAACACCAACAGCTTCACGGTTACGGTTGCGCTAGCATGCTAACCGTCGGTTACCTTTGCGCTGTGATTGGCTCAGGGAACCACAACAGCTCCCCTCCTGAAAACGTCGCGTGCAAAGCAAAATAGATGCAGAGGGAAGTGTCTCACCAGGGTCTGCACACACACTCACCAACACACATGTACAGAGGCCCATAAGTGATGATTTATATTATATTATTTATGTAAAAGTCTATATTTTATTTTTCTCGGAAAATCCTCCTTATTATACCTTCAACACAGAAATCCCTCATATTATGAACAATTCATATTCAGTTACTGCATCTTAAATGGAAGCTGGGCCTCATTGACAACTATCATCGTACAATTTTAACAAGGGCTTTGAGAGGCATAGCCGTCCTCTTAACTAGCATTCGTTTCAGTCAATTTCCCTTTACACAACATTTATGACGATTTGTCCTGGGAGATGTTGGCACACTTTGTCTGCCTCTATTGAGTAATTTGCAGAATCACAGACTCCTGTTTTCACTTGGTACGAGTGCAGCAGAACGTTGTATCAATATGCCCTTTCCAGCCGAACAACAGGGTTCAGGTAGCTGCTCCGGGAGGCCTGCCGAGCGTACGAGAGATGATGCTTAAAAAGGTTCTGCTCGGTGGAAAGCAGAACTGCCGTGGTATTTGGTGTCTTCCATTTTGAGATCAATGAACGGAGTGTTTGTAGCCCATGCACGAGTAAAAAACGTCATTAACTCCAGTGCCCTCTATGGAGGAAGACAGCCAGCACAGAAATGTAGGGTACATCTCCATCTTTTGCTTCTCGCTAGTTATCTTTGACCTCTATCTTCCTTAATCCTTCCCTTTCTAATTACATCTTCCTTCTTCTCCTCCTCCCTCCTTACCTCACACCCCTGCCCCCTGACTGATGGTTAGCAGATGATCATCTGGACAGGGAAGGTTGAGGTGACTCCCCAGCTTAAGTCACACATCATTAAATGAGCCTCACAGTGTCCCAGTTCGCGTACTGGTGTATTCCTTCCTGGAGGAATTTAATGAGTTGTGGGGGAGTGATAAGGCGCCATAAAAAGGAGCTGGATCCAACATGTTTTGAGATGCAGAACCATGTTTGCCATAGTTTTCATGACGATCTGAGAAGAGGGAGTTACTGTTGGCGCCTTGGTGACTGCAGCATCTGTTCTGGAAACCGGATTAAGCTCTGAAAAGAGGACAGGCCTATAACTGGAGAATTCCCCCTCAGCATGAATATTGATGGAAATGGGTCTCAAACTGAGCGCAAAACAACTGTTAACCCTTCTGCACTGCTGAAATGTTGTTAACAGCCCTCGCTGCTCCGCCATCATTCACAGCCAGAGAATCACTTGACTCAAACACCACTCGTGCATCGCTGCTGATATAGCGACAGGAAGAGGTGATGACAAATCCGGTTTGTTTGTTCTACAACATTAGTGCACTGTGTTAAAATGCTGCAAGCTCTCTGATACATGCAAAAGCAGTTTATGGGAGCAAGTGGGGCACTGCTGTGCGTGTTGGCAGCTGTGTCGTGCAGCAAGCTGGTTGGAAGTCCTGGCACCAAATCTGCCATCGGCCTCTCCCAGGTTTCAAACTCCACTGCATCCAAGTCAATAACAGAACAAAGAAATGTCTTGTAGCCGGACTTCAACCTCCCAAAGAGGGGTCAAACCAAAAAATGACCCTACAAAAGATGGCATAAAGAGTCTTTGGAGGAATTAAAGAGGAAAAATTAGATTCCCTGGAAACTATTCGAGCTCATTACCTGCTAAGCTACATGCTCAACTGCACCTGGATATATACAAACAGCTCCAAATTGTAAAAAAGAGTCTTCCATGCATCCATTATCTACACCGCTTATCCTGTTCAGGCTCGCGTGGGGGCTGGAGCCGATCCCAGCTGTCATTAGGCGAGAGGTGGGGTACACCCTGGACTGATCCCCAGTCAATCACAGGCAGACAACCTTTCACACTCACACCTACGGGCATTTTAGAGTCACCACTTAACCTAACCAGCATGTCTGTGGACTGTCGGAGGAAGCTGAAGTACCTACAGGGAACCACATGCAAGGGGAGAACATGCAAACTCCACACAGAAAGGCCCACTTCGTCTGAACCGGGATTCGACCCAGTAACCTTGTAGCGGTTAGGCAACAGCGTAGGGATAGACCGATTATCGGCGCTGATATTCTGCATTTTCACGCATATCAGCATCGGCCTTTTTTTTATTTTTAAATTTTTTAAATCTGACGGCCGATAAGAGTTCATTTCTTTGCAAATTTTATTTAACTTTGTTTTATTTACTTTATAAAACTTCAGGAAGTTATTTATTTATTTATTTATGTAAATTAACTTTATAAGAGATGCTGCTGACCCTGGGAACTCCCTGTGCTTTTTGTTTGTTTGTTTAATAAACATATGCTTAAAGGCATTTAAACAAAGTTAAGTGTTGGAGTTTGTATTATTCAAAGTTTTGACGCCAATATTTTCACTTTTACTGCAAATGAATATCGGCTCCAAATATCGGTTATCGGCCTCCTTGACTACTAATAATCGGTATCGGTATCGGCCCTGAAAAAACCATATCGGTCTATCTCTACAACAGCGCTAACCCCTGTACAACCATGCAGCCTGAGAGTCTTCTACAAAACATCCAATAATAGTATTTTTCTGGTTCAAGTATTAGTCGCAGCGTTTGTCATCTCTCATCTGATGACTGCTACAGTGAAACATCTAGTCATTTAATACCAAACAGTGACTGTAAATGTGGGTCAAAGAAAATGCTAAAATACTCGCTTTCAAATATTCAATTGTCTTTAAGAAAGCAGAGACGCTGTGTTGATTCTTTGATGTAGAGAAGCCTCCTTAAACTACGTCCCCATTTCTAACACAAGAAGGGAAAATTAGTCATGAGTTTGTGGTACCGGATATCACGTTTTAGTTTAAACCTCATATTTGCATTCATGTTTTCATGGAGCTTTCTTCAGTCAAGACGTATTCTAAGCATGTTGTAGTAAAAGCAACGCTACAAACCCCAACTGTAAAACTCTTAACACGATAGAAACCATCATCCTTCTGCTCTGATGGTGTGCCATGAGTTATTGAGTGATATATACTGTGCGTGTTTTGACATTGGAAGAATGTTTGCTGCAAACATCACAAGCAGCATTGTTGCTTGTGTGATGTAACACACTTTAAGGCTGCTGTGACTTCAAAAAAAGAAATATGCACCATTGCAAAGAAGCCAATACTCTCCAAGTCTTCACCTTGGAGGATAGATCAGTCACTGGGATTGGTGGCCAATCGATTGGATCACTCCCCCACAAAAAAATAGAGGACAAATAACAGTTTGAATTCGGAAAGCATCACAAACTCCAGACCCATTACAGACCATAGGAAATGGTTGGGTAGCTTGGATTTAGTCTTTTGTTTTCCACCAAATATAAAATGGAAGGTTTTCTGCTTTTATTCATATTTTATGTCTAACTGGAAATGTTACCATATCTTACCTTGAACCTAGTGCCTACTGTTTTATGGAAATGATGGCTGAATACATTATAACATCCCTTCCTGTTGCAGACAGTCGTGCAGTGGGGGGTTGCTGTGCTCAGAATTTGATTAGTTCTTTCAATCGTGTGTTCACTGAGGAGACTGAGAAAATGATCCACCAACAAAGGTGTCTTTTCTTTTTCTTCACACAAACCTGACAAATTGTGGCTCCGCGGTGAATACACTGTGGCCTTCAGTCAGAGATTAATTAATGACGAAAGAAACCGAAAAACTTGACATCTTTCTCGCCTCACACACTGAAGCTCAGCGAACGCGGGGAGAGGAGATTGCGAGATAATTAAAACCACCAGAGGAAAATAATTTACTAGATAGAGTAGAAAACTCTGCAGTGTATGAGGGTGGAGAAAGAGAGAGGAAACAACAGAGAGAGCAGACCAGACAAGCAGGAGGGGGAGGGGGGGGGGAGAAAGGCCAAGTATCAGACAGAGCATTCATTATCACCTGACTGACCTGCATATTGCGCTGTGTGAGAGTAATGGGAAAGGACACACTCATCGGCCAAAGCCCAGCAAGAAAGGCGCTTTTCATTCCCCCTCTCTTTCCTCTCGCTTAAGCAATCTGTCAGTTTCCTACTCAGTTCAGTTTCTGTGCTCAGACAGAGTACTGTAGGCGCCCATTGTTTGGACAAAATACATTAACAGCTCACAGAGACGGAGTAATGTCATGCCGAATGTTATGCATGTTGAACAGCCTTTGTATCGCAGTTTTTGGAAGTTATGCAACACATTATTGTCCATTTAATGAGTATTATTACCCTTTTTTAGAGTAGTGTAGCATCCTGCTAGCTACATAAAGTTGCAGTAAAAGGCAAACACTTGAAGGCAGACTAACAGCTTATCTGGAGATGTGATAACATGACTGAGGGTGTGCGAGCCAGTCTTCACACGTCTTCAATTGCTGGAATGCTTTAAATGACAATGCTAACATGCTGATGTTAAGCAGATACAATGTTTACCTTGTTCAGTATCTTATCTCTGTACATTAGCTGAGGGTGATGGGAATGTAATCAGTTCTGCAGATGACACATGATGATGGTACAAGATGGAAAGTCACTGCATTACTACGATTCATCATGAGGGAGGGGCATGAATGTCTGTACCTCATTTCATGGCAGTCCATCAAATAGTTGTCACAACATTTTTATAGGAAACAGAATCATCAAAGTCATTAGAATCCATCATCTGTTAACCGTTACTATCTGTACAGAATCCATGGCAACCCATCCGGTAGTTGTTAAGATATTTCGTCTTAAACAAAGTGGTGCTGGTTTAGGCAGTTGTTAGAGCAGGGTGCTCCATGTACAGTGGCTGCAGGCCTCGAAGCACTGATCGCAGGTTCGACTTTCGGTCTTCCAACTCTCTACTCCCTACATTTCCTGTCTCTCTTCAGCTGTCCTATTAAAATAAAGGCAAAAAGCCTAAAAATAAATCTTAAAAAAAAACAAAAAACAAAGTGGTGGACCCGCCATCGTCCAACAGGCCAACATCCTAAAAGCAAAGCCTCTAGTATGGATAAAAACCATTATGTTACTCATAAGGGAATGAATGTCAGAAACTATAGGCACCTAAAATGGTTCTGCAAAATTGCAAAAGGCAAAAGAATACATTCAATTAATGAATGCAAGACCATAGGAGTGCTTTCTACACCAGTACAGACTTGTTGAACTAAACCTCCATGTGGTTTCCTATCTCTGTCTGACACACGCTCTCGATAAAAAGGCTTCCGTACATCGGCTTGACGGATCCGCAGAACCATTGCCAGTGACCGTGCGCAGTAATTCAACTTGGCACCAAAATGTCCTTTGGAAAATGATATAGTTCCATCTTATCTTGTGCAAACTTAAGTCAAAGTAGGGTAAATATCTCTGCTGCAAAACGAGTGTTTCTTTTTCTGAGAACATAAAAAAAGTCCTTTTGGGATGAAGCTTTCTCTAGATGTGACTGGAGATGCGGTTTCTTTTGGACAGCCAGCAAATTACCCAGTGAATTCAGTGTCTAATATCAAAAGAAGATTAAAGCATGTTGTTTGAGGGCAGTAAACTGGTGCAATCGGTGGCCAATAACTATCCGGGACACGTGTGTTTTTTTTGCAATTTCACTCAGGCACTAGCGAGATGAACTATGCCAAAATCCCAATAAATGTGCCGTCTTGTAGCGCGTGTTGTGAATATTAAAGCGCACATTCACAAACCTTGACTTGAGCTTCTAATTCCCTGTATTCTACTAATTCTCTGTGGATAAAAACATCCGTCACATGACAGCGTTCTGTTTGCAAATCTATGCTCACGAATAAAACGAGCCTTCTTGTGGTTTTTGACACAGCGTAGTGTCTGTGTGTGTGTGTGTGTCACTGTGTGCTCTCCAGGTCCAAGTCCTGTATGAATCGCATGTAATAGCTTGACTCAGATTAACACTTTGAATCAGAAGCCTCGACACTAATAACTAAGAGGAAGCGGCAGATTTTCATGTCTGCACAAAAAGGAGCCAAGGCGAGCGGGGCAAAAATAAACACGATTATAGGAAAATAATTGAAATCCTGGAAAGAGTGAGGCAGGTTTAAAGGTTAAGGCAGGTAAGAAGATGAAGATGTGCTGAGATGGGTACAAAATAAGACCTTTCGAAGGTGCACTGACTGAGCTGTTTGTGTGTGTGAAGGAAAGACCATCAAATCCTCTTTGTGATATGAAACCTCCCTGCGTTTATGAGAAACTCCGGTGCCCTGGAAGAAAAGTCACATGCATATAGCTTACTCACTGGCAGCCACACACACTCAGGCCTCTTACCCGTGACTCGGCTTGATCTGCAGTCTTTGTTCATCCTAGTCATGCAGCGTCATGGTGTGTGATCTCAGCTTCTTCGGTCTTGCAATAAATCTGTTTTTGAAAACAACACCGACAATAACAAAAGTCAGATCATCCTCGGTTTGTTCAGCTCATAAAAATGCCACACGAGGTCTTACGCCACAATTCTGCAGGCCAACTTTTTCATTTCGTAGTCGCTCAAGGACGCAAGGACTGAGACTGGTTAAGAAGGGCCGAAATAAAGGGGCTTTGTCTTGAAAAGAGAGCGAAGACAAACAGAAGAGAATGTAATTCATCCGCTTCTCCGAGAGGCACGACCTCCCTGCTTTGTGAGGCAGGAGCTCATCCGAGCCGGAGAGGGCTCTGAGGCGCGGGAGAGTCCCATTGACTGCGCTATTAACACTCAAACTGGGTGGATCAGCGTAGAGGAAATACAAAAAACGCTGCCAGAAGGATGTACAGAGAATTCTGTAATGCATTTCATTCCACCAAGAGGGGCCCTGAGGGTGCCGTGATGACCAGAGTAATTGGCTTTCTCCAGCTATGATAATCTGCATCAGTCATGCCATGCCAACAGTCTCGCAGGCCACTCGGAAGGTCACAGTGCTGCGCGAGCCTCGCTCCTCTCAGCTGACAGACGCTTCTGATTTCCTATTGAAAGACGCAGAAGGAAGACATTTATCCTGAATTCCTGGGGTTTTACCTTTAGTTTAAGGGACTTGAAAAAGTGTGCACCCACTGTTTAAGACATTTATGGAGGACAAATGCCAAAAATGTGAGGATTTCCTGACTGTAAATGTTGTATATTTTGGGATTTTGGACAGCTGTTTGGACATTTAAGCAACTTGAACATATTACTTTGGGCTTTGGGAATTGATGAAGGACATTTTCCCTGTTTTCTAGCACTAAATGGACTATGAAAAAGCAATGCATATGCCATAAAAATACCCTTCAAGTCACATAAAGTAGAACCCATCCACCATCGTATCTCATGTCACAGCTTTAGTAGGATTTTAGTGCATCAGCTCTGTTATTCACTTCCTTGCGTGTCAGGCAGCGATAAGATTTTTATCACCCATCCATGCCTGACATGTAGGTATATTACTGCTAACACACTGTATATGACAGGCATAATAACCTCTTGGCACACACAATAGCATCTTTGAAAGACACTATGCATGTCTCTGCAAACTGCTCTTATAAAGAGACACAAGAGATGAGAAGTGTGCAGCGTGTAGAACATCAGGGTGACACACTTAGTGGACAAAGAAACACTTAACTGTGACCTTGTGATTTCAGCACAGCTGTTGTATATCTGTGTCATCTATTGTGACTAAGATATTTAACCTTTGCTCGCAATCATTGCCAATAAAAAAATCATGCTGATAAAAAATGCAGTCTGGCTGGTGTTGTTTTCGTAACCATTACTCTGCTGCCCTCTCTATATTGTTGGCAATAGAAGCATTAAAAGTTACATAAATATATTAAAGGGGGCCCTACAAGCCTGCTTTCTTCTGATTGGCCGGCTCTCCAAAGCCTGCACTTTGTGACGTCACAAAGTGGAGCGTGTAGAAAAAACAGTGTGAAACCTGGCGTTCACAGCGGCCTGCAGACTGAGCTGAGAAGCCTGGGGATTACTCCAACATACTTCACCCACGTTTAGTCTGGACATCCAACTATAAAATTACATATATATATCACTTGTGATTGGCTGCCAAGCTTCAAGAGGGCGGGTCTTACCTCATATGAGCCTGTCGAAGATGTTAGTGAAGCATTTGGGTTTGACTGTAATGGACCGGTGGTGCAGTGGTTAGCTCTGTCGCATCACATCAAGTAGATTCCTTGTTCGAATCCCGGTTCAGACATAGGGGGCCTTCCTGTGTGGAGTTTGCATGTTCTCCCTGTACATGTGCTCTTAAATTGCCTGTGAATGTGAAAGATTGTCTGTCTCTATGTGTTAGCCATGTGATCGACTGGCCATCAGTCCAGGGTGTTCCTCGCCTCTCGCACAATGACAGCTGGGATCGGCTGCAGCCCCCTTGTGACCCTGAGCAAGATAAGTTGTATAGATAATGGATGGATGGACAATGAACAATTACCCTGCTCAAGTCATTTGGTTTAGTTTCTGTCTGCGTCTAAATGTGACTGTAAATGCACTGAATCCAATGACAAGCTAACTGCATGATAAGAGCCACAGAAGGAGATTCAAGCTCAGCACGGTTCAGGTAAGGCTGCAGGCTTTGTTGTCGGCGGCCAAGGCCTTCAGCGTTAGTAGCTGGTAGCTAAAAAACAGAAAAACATGGACCTAACAACAAATACTTTTATGACACTATTTATCAATTTTAGAAAGTCACAGTTACTGCAATGTAGTCAACACATTCCACCTCTATCAGCATCAGATAAGTCTGAAGATTTCCATACATCTGCTACTTATTTGAAGTCTGGCAAATCGCAGGTTCAAACACATGAAAACCACCTTCATGGCCCCCTGAGCAACAGCAACCCGGGTTCTGTTTTATCACGGTTACTGTTTCTGTTGTGATGAATACAGACAACAGAACGGAAAAACATCGGTGTTGCCAAAGTCCAAGTTCTTCCCAAGTTTAAATATGCTATATTGTTCGCTGGTTTTTACACGCATTTGTCTGTGGTGTAGTTGATTAACATTTCTGACCTCTCGTGACATCCTAATATGACAACTTGATAGCATTACATTAACCCTGGGAGCATAGAGAATGTTTAGGAGTATATGAACAATTGTTTTCTCTTTTCCACATGGTTTCAATATAGGAAACAATGCAGAGTGGAATACAATGCTTTGGGATTGGGGGAAAGGGAGAAACATGATTAGAGCACTGGCTTGTGTTCAGATAGGGGCTCTTGAAGCATGAATAATTCAAAATAGGGCTGTATGTGATTTTTAGAAGTATCAAACATCACCGCTCCCATAACTAGACCCACATTTTAACACATATCAATATGCAGCCCCTTTTGAGAACATAAGGGCCTGTTAGGACAATGTTGTTAAAATCGAAAACAAGTGAGAGCACCGACCCTGATCTGGATAAAATGGAGGTAAATAAATGCAAAAAAATGCTAGTTTTTAACCAACAAAACACAAAGCTACAGATAAGGAAAACATTTTTAACCATCTTGCATAATCTGTAATTACTCGGGGACGATATCGGTATCACGATACAGCGCCTCTGCGATAACTGATATATTGCAAGACAATTATATAATGATACATCACGATACAAATACAAAACGCCCCTACAGAGGTAAAGTGCAGGATTAATGCATTCATTAATTTGGTGTCAGTTTTACAGAATTTGACACAAACTGAGATGAAACAATGTTCGTGTTCAACAGAACAACTGTAAAAACAAATTAGGATTTTGGATTTAAAAGTGGTTGGCGCATCTCTTTTCACCACTGTGTGATATTCGCCCGATGTCTTCTTCTTCTTCTTTCATCCTGCTGTCAACTTCTTCTTCGGCCAATTAATTTCCTTTTATGCTACCCTCATTCATGTCATGAGCGCCACCGCGAGGAGTCATCAAGTAGTGACACGGTGAGTCAAAATCACAAAATGTATTTTTGTTAAGTAAAATATGGATATTTGGCGCCAGCCTATCGATAACTGTATTGCACGAGTCAGGACGACAATATATTGCAGTATCGCTAGTTTGTCCCAACCCTAGTAATTACAAGTTGAAAGTTTAGTTGCTAAGAAAAGACAAGAAAAGTAGGGGGCGCTGGTTTAGCTCAGTTGGAAGAGCGGGCGCCCCACGTACAGAGGCCTACAGTCCTCGACGCACTGATCGCAGGTTCGACTCCCAGTCTGCCGATCATTTGGTGCATGTCACCCCCCACTCTCTACTCCCCACATTTCCTGTCTCTCTTCAGCTGTTCTCTATAATAAAGGCAAAAAGCCTAAAAATTAAAAAGAAAAAAAAGGTAGGAAAGAGATGATTCATGGCAGCACACTCAGTTATTACTTTACTGGTTTGGTTGCATTATTGTACAGCAGTTCCATTATAAAAAAATAAGACCAGAATGACTGATGAAAGCACATTCTACCTTTGCACAGACAGGCATGTGGACCTATAAGAGTTGTTACACTGAGTGCCAGTAAAAATGCTGAAAGTGTCAGCTGACCTTTCGCTAGCACAATCAACGCAGATGAGTGAATGCACACTCCCACTGTGAGGACTGAAAAATAGGCCATCAGACTGACATTAGCACAAAATTCAGAAGAATAATGAGCTATTTTAATTTTGCAATGTGAAAAAATCAAATTTGTAACGTCTTTTGTACGCAACAACAAATGGCATTCATCACTCTTAAGGCGCCCACGTTCCCCATCATATTTGTTATTACCAACATTTTTCATTTCCACACGCTTAGCTGGAAAATTCTCCTCCACAGTTTGGAAGCGGCTCGAGTTGGGAGGGAATGTGTTCACTAATAATTATGAATGATGCGGAAGAGCTGGGAAGACAAGTCTCACACTGGCCTTTGAAATCAGTGTTTGAGATTAGGATTCAGACCAGCATGCTTCCTGATATGCAAGCTTAAGAGTAGGCACAAAAGTTGGAGAGGCGGTTTTATGCAGGCCACGTATGCTGCTATAATAAGAGATGTGGATTTTCTTTGCAGACGATATGCAACTTTATTTTGTCCACATGAGGAAGAAGGTACAAGAACCCTGCCAGCTAGCTTGGGTTAGCTGGGCAAGTGTTTGGTTTGGTCTTGTTTCTACGTAATAAAAAACAGCTGTATTGTATGCATGCTCTGTTCATGTTAAACTGGTATTCAATAGAGCAAATGGGAGACAATGTCAGCCTTACTGCTTCAAAATGCCATTAGATGTTTCCTGTGCATGTCCTCCTACAGATATACATCATCCAGACAATGTGTTTAGCCTTGTGTTAGTAAGTATGTATGCATTATCATATGTATTCTCACACACGGCTCAGTGCATTAGTCATCCTGACGAACGCACAAGGCCAGACACCTGTGTCTAGCGGGGATCAGAGGATCCCCTCAGCGAGGAGAGAATTATCAGAGTAAAACCGGCCCCTATAGTGATGGAGGAGGAAGATACCCCATAATAGTCCCGATAGGTCCATTCATCTTTTGTCTCCAGAGCAGCGGGGGAAAGACACAAACCAAATCGCCCTCTGAAACAATTTGCAGTGTTGGATAAATCACACAAAGTTTACAGGAACTGATCGGTACTTCAAAAGCAGCTCTGGTGTACCTTTCGTTTCCTGTAGCTGTCCCTCAGCCTTATCTCTGTGATGAAGCACCTCATCTCCCACACAGGGCCAACTAAAAGCAGGAGGTTCAGGGGTTCGTACAGTGTCTGAAATCATAAAAATATGGTCGCATGAAGCTTGGGTAAAAAGCACAACTTGTCTACTACAAATCCTTTGTTAACCTAAAGAAATGTGCTCATAATTTGCATCTAATAAAACATTTTGGGTTTTAAATCTAAAGCTGGTGGCATTTTAACTAAATGTGGATATTTTTCAGAGAAGAAGACGGACATAATTCAATACTAAGATGGCTTTTATAGCACTGTGGCACTGCCTGCTCCATTGTATACTGACAATTTGAATAACTTTCACATTTTTTAATGTTGTTTTATGTTTAATGAATTGTCTACCACAAAACAACCCGTCAAACTTCAGTATTTCCTTTCTTAGCAGTAACATTCTCCTTATATGAACGTTTTAAAAAAACTCCAGTAAGTAAACAGATAAAGGGCAGGCTAAGCTAACTTCCCACAAAGCCTTGGCAACCGAGCTCTTACAGTAGGCCTGCACGATTGAAAATAACTGTGATGTGTGATTATGCTGTTTAATATTGCAATATTGCAAGTGCTTTGAATAAACAGATATTAAAGAGTTCAACATGGGGCGCCCAGCTAGCAGGGAACGTTCCCATAACATTGGCTAACATTACCTACAAGTTCTGATAACGTTTGAAAGAAAACGTTTTAATCTAATATTCAAAGAACGTTTTAAGGATGTTTATCATTTCGAATAAAGTTCTTTAAACTAAGACAAAACGTTTTAACTGCATTCTGAAGATATGTTCAGGATGTTATTGAGGCCTGGGATGTCAGAACGCCTTTCATAAAACATTTGCTCAATGTTACAGAAAAACAAAGGTAGAACATGCTAACTGCAACATTCTGAGGATCTTTTCAGGATGTTAGTACGGCCTCAACTATCAGAACGTGATTTATAAAACGTTCCAGAAATGTGATTTGTGAACAAAAGAACATTCTCACTGCGACTTTCTGAAAATGTTTTCAGAGAACGTTCTCCTACTATTAGACGGAACATTCTGGAAACCAAATAAAAACTTCCCGCTCAAAACATTACCAGAACATCGCACGTAACATTCTCAGAATGTTCTTAGAACAAACAATTCAAAAACAGCTGGTGGTGGTTTAGCTCAGTCGGTAGAGCAGACGCCACGTATATTCATGTATAGAGGCTACAGTCCTCGACGCACTGGTCGCAAGTTTGACTCCCGCTCTGCCGATCATTTGGTGCATGTCATCCCCCACTTTCTACTCCCCTCATTTCCTGTCTCCCTTCAGGGCAAAAGTAAAAAAAATATCTTAAAAAAAAAAGAGTGCAACGTATCCCCCCCCCCGAATCCAAAAAGTTGCATTTTTTTCACCATGAAACTGACACCAATTAATCTGAGAGTAGCTGACAGGGAGCTTCATCTGATTGTATTAAAATGGTGTGAAAGCACCGCCATTATACCCAAGGACTCCTACCAATAGGTACAATTATTGCATGCTTATTGAGAAAGCATATATTTTGTTTACATACAATATTTTTTCTTATGCATTTTGCAGTGTGTTTATTGCGAATGCTCACGTTGTGATAAAGATGAAATTGTGATTTCTTGTGCAGCCCTACCTTACAGTATGTTTATGTTTCAGATAACTGCTCTTGTTTATGGCAAGATTGAAATAATATGAGAGTAAATTCTACATAAAGACATGTATGTTAAGTATTTCTCTACATTCACGAGTCAACAATAGACCACCATTAGGTATTATGGCTTTATACAGCTGGTTGAATGCAAATGTAAAGTACGCCAAGGACATTTTTTGCAGCTGTCAGACCTCACTTATCTGCCATGGGAATAAAATCGTCTCACTGAATAGAAGCTTTGTCATATTTATAGTGAGGTGCTTATTTCCGCCATCCTTCCTGCAATTACAATATGTAACGCTGTCAATATAACTCATATTTTAACTACATACAATAAAGATTTTATGCCTAGTTTATGCTTAAAATACAGCACGACACGACATTTCAAACATACAATCATGTTCAGTGTTTGTTTGTTAATGAGCCCCCGCTGACGTGCTGCAGAGATGACAGTCTGTCAAGCCATCCTACACACGAGGGAAACAACATGTTGGAGGGATGGCAGCACAAATACTCTGAAATATGAGGCCACGATGCATAAATATATTTAAAAAAAACAAAGAGACAGACATTTCTAATGCAGTCATCTGTGCCCCCTGGGGTGCTTTTCTGCAAGAAATGGCTGTAGATTGTCATCAACTGATTTAAAAAACAGCATAACAATAAGTCAATGCAGCAGTGAGTGATAAAAACAGAAGACGTGTTTGCTATAAATCATCCGAAAAACATTTCTACCAACTGATGAGCTGCCTGGTTAGTCATGTCGAAGTAACGCAAGAGATTAAACTTTGCAAAAAGCACAAAAAAATGTTACAAAAGTTGAAAAGACTTTGGCGGCACAAAGTCGAACAATCAAGGAAAGAAACTCGGTACAATTGGGGTGCATCTTCTTTCATTTGGACGTGTCAAAGACTCTATTGTTGAGCAGGAAAACAATTTTCTACAACGTTTACCACCATAGCCAGAGGACTGACCAGCACAGCACTATTTTCAATCACCCCAAGACAGGGAACAAGCCCCTAAGTGTGGGGAAAGCAATAAAATGTGTGCATCCGCAAATAACAAAAGAAATTGCATCTTAGGTTTATGGTCAGATGTACACAAGGCCTACAGCTTTGATGTATTGGCAAGAGTCATACAACGCAAAAGGAGGGATTCTAGAGTCAATCCCAGTTTACTCTTTATCCTTGAGTATTTCTCATTTAAGCATACAACAAATTAAGTGATACAATTAGGCCTGCAACTAATGATTATTTCTCAATTAATCATTTGGTCTATAAAACAGTGATTGCAGCCATAAATGCTATATTGTGGTACAACACCAACACTTTAGAGGCACTCTGGAGTCAGTCACACAAGAGTACAGTGAGGAAGAATTAGTCTACATGTAACAAAACACGGGCAATAAAGAAACTAATGAACCCAGCCAAACACAGCCCCGGTCTCTGAGCTGCAGAACTGCTGCTGGTTATAGGAAACCACCGCTCTGACTGCACTGCAACATTAAAGGCAGGCTCAGGAGAAGCTTTCGCTCTGTAATTTACGAGTGGGCCGGGATCCAGAGTGTGTTGTTTAACAGCCGTAGACACGTGCTGCCTTTGCATGAGTGGCCAGCGAGGAGGTTGGGGAAACCATTTTCTCCCTCTCGCTCACAGACACAGCGAGCTCCCTTCGGTCCAGGATATCATTTGGTGGTGCCAAAAGACAAACAAAAAAACCCTGCAGAATTTCACTTCAAATGTGGGGAAATGAACAGGATTGAATATGAGCTGAAGAGGCAGCCACAAGTGTTTAGATGGCCAAAGAGTTGCTGTGAGGATTAGTTTCACTGAGCGGGAAAAATCTAAAAATAAATGTCAGAGCGTGCCATGAGTTTATTATGTTAATTAGGCAAAGTGATGACAAAGACTGAGCTTGATGAGAATATTAAGAGTAAATGACTTATAACTAGACAAGGCGATAAAAAGAACAATGCTGTGCTGTGTGTAAGGTCTCTTTAATTAACTCCACCCTGTAAAAGTCAAGGCTTTTATAGCCTTAAGTATCATTACAATGGTGGCATTTAACAGAGCCTGAATCCCCCAGAGTCTGGTTCTGCTAAACAACAGTGTTTATCCAAATACGCGGCACATTCCTGGATTTAGTACATGCAACCGTGTGAATGTGTAGCAGAGAATTGCTGGAAAAGAGCAAAGGTGTTGAGTCAACCAACCCCTGGTAAGTAAAGGTTTGAAAAAGCAGTCTTGCATGTGAAGGGGTAGATGGGGCTCAGCTCTCGCTGTCACAAGCACTTAAGTCAGAGGAGAGAGGTAGAAGGGCAGGCCAAAGCATGTGCAAAGAGCAGAGAGGATGAGACAGGGAGGCCATACTGCTACTACTGACAGGACTGCCAGTCTTTATATCTGATGTGTCTGTTTGACCTGCAACATGGGTACTAAAATATTAAACCAATATCAAGAAGGAAATACGAGAGGAAGTCGGCTAAGGCTAACTCATTTTGAGATAAAGTCTACTATTATCATCTGACATTATACTTTAACCGTGTGATAATGTCACATCGTTGTGTTCCAGGTTTGCAAACTGTATAAAGATAGGATATTTGACAAATTGCCATCACAGACAATGGATAGCAAAAAATCCAGAGGCATATCCAGCCACCTTTCAAGACAGAACAACATATTTAAAGAGGGGGTATTATGCTGTTTCACATTTTAAGACATAAAGTATATATAATGTTACAAAGTCGGATGTCCACACTAAACGTGAAATTTCAGATCTGTAGGTAAAAGTATTTTCAAGTAATCCCCAGGCGTCTCAGCTCAGTCTACAGGCTGCTGTGAACGCCAGGATTCACACAGTTTCTTCCTCTGCAGGCTTCGGAGAGCCGGCCAATCAGAAGAAAGCGGGCTTGTAGGGGCGGGGTTTCTTAAAGGGACAGAGCTGACTGAGTCGTTTCAGGCAGATGCTGTATGAGGGCCTGCACAGAGCACCAGTGTGAGGAAAAAAATGTTCACTGTAAATTATGCTAAGCTACTCCACAGGTATCACAGAGTGAAATATGAAGCTTGAAGTTAGCATGATACCCCACCTTTAATAGCTACTGTTAGATAACAGTTAATGTTAGCATTCAACCATTTCCTAGCTAACATTAACGTTTTAAATTGCTACACAATAAGATAGAAAAGACTTTCTCACATTCTTGTCACCAAGCTAATAGTAATGTTTGCTGGGTATTGGTTGAATGCTAATGTTAGCTGTTGTGAATTAGCTGCCTGTACCTAATGAGTTACCAAACGTGTTTTACCTTTAACTATGGCCTGATGTCCCGCAGGTTTTTCAACATACATCGCCAATTTCTTATCAGTCTCGAAGCCCTTACATGAAATTATCAGATTCCGAATGCTTATATGATTTGCAAAACCCAGCGACATTATAGCAGCATTTGGGATTCCAACCTTGAGCGCCAGAAGTAAAAGGCCAACCTGTAAATCGAGTGAATTTTATTCTACATACATAACAGACAATCCTTTCCCCAGTCATGATATGAAATGAGTGGTTTAAGGATTTAGATAACCATTCATAAACAAGTTGTCACTTTTTTTAAGACAGGAGGACCGTGATTTTAATAGTTTTAGGCAACCAAAACACTGAAGAGGCTGTTGCCTTGTATTGCAACAAGTAGTGTGGTGGGATGCTGTGAATCAGTGACCACAGGCAGTAAAATTCATTATGCAATATTCAAAACATAAACAGTTTTCTCTTAGCCCTGTCATGCTTTTCCTAATTACCATTAAAGTCAGCTAAAATAGGTATAATGGTCTATGTCCTAATTTACCTGCCTTGCATTTAACGCTGAGTGTGCAGCTCTCTTTGTTCCTGCCTGTGGCAGCATATGGACTGGGTGTGCGCTGCTCCATATTTTCAAACTCTGCATAAAGAATAAAGAGAAAGCCCAAGACATGAAAGAACATTCAAAGTCCTTCGCTGATTGGTGCTTAAGAGTATCTTAAAAGTTTGCAAGGATCCACAATTAAAATGAATACAAATTTGTCTGTCACTCAGGCTAATAAAGTAATAACACTATCTAGTCCCCCCTATGCAAGTTATGCGTAGGCATCCTCTTCTATCTGCTCCACTGGGTTCTCTGCAGGGCCCTGACCAGAGTGCAGAGAGGCTTTGATTGAAAAGCAGATGAGTCTGCTCTGCTCCTCAATGCAGACTTCTCTCTGAACAGCTAATTACCTTGTCTCAACACTGAAGCCGCCGCTGATAAGAGGTATGAGCTGCTTAGAAGTAAAGAGAAACTGTGCAGCATACTGACACAATTAAACCTGGGAACGGAGAGGCTTTTAGTATGCAGGATGAACTGAGTGACTTTTAAGGAAAGAGTTCGTGCTACTATATAAAATCCTCTGTTGCTTCAACATTCAACATTGTAAATGAATCTGCTGATTTTCAATTAATTCTTTTAATCCTTTTGGGTCTTCTTATGAACGGGCAAACAGTTACTCAAACATTTAAACTGATTAATTTTCTGTTAATTCATTCATCCATCCATTATCTATACTGCTTATCCTGTTCAGGGGAACAGGGGTGCTGGAGCCTATCCCAGCTGTCATTGGCTGAGAGGCCAGTCAATCACAGGGACAATCACGCTCACAGTCACACCTACGGGCAATTTAGAGTCACCGATGAACCTAACGAGCCAGAGTACCCGGAGGGAACCCACACATCCACAGAGAGAACATACAAACTCCACACAGAAGGCCAAACCGGGATTCGAACCAGGAACCTTATAGCTATGAGGTGAAAGCGCTAACCACTGCACCACCAATTGTCTAATAGATAAATTATCAAACCATTTCAGCTGTTTTTAGTCTTGACAGAATATCTAAATCTAAATTAAAGCTGTGTCAATGTTAACAGAAGACACAAAAGACATTACAGATGCCTTAGCCAGCAACCCAGATACCGTATCACCCCTCATTTTATTCTTCAAATCAGTACTTAAAAAACAGGAATAACATTTGCAACACATTAGAATAACTTGCGAGTCTTCAGAAATAAAAAGGGGTCAAGTTGATCCAGTAGCTCCAAATTAATTTTCATCTATTGAATCTTTCATTCTTAACTTAGCCCTAAATATTTCTGCTTGTGTAAGATATTGTAGGTTCTACTTTCTTAACCTTTGTAAAGTAATCCTACCATCAGAATTGTAAAGTTACGTCTGATGAGTTTGATTACAATGAGTGTAAAAGATTTCACAAAATTGTTGGCTGAGTTATTTTCAGCTTCTGTCTTCTCTCTCACCGTTCCCTCTGCTGTAGTCATTCCGTGCTCTGTCGGATGGAGACGTAGCTTGAAGCAAAGTATAAATAATTAGTTGCAGGAAAGATTGAATACCAATTCCTTCATATTGCCCAGCACCATTATCACGGTTGATTAAGCAACCTAAGGTCATTTGCTTCATTGGTGGCAATGTGTCCACAATGAAATGTCTTAACACAGAGGTTAGCTGAGAGACACAGTTGGTCTGTCCACCTGGAAGACGGAGGAAATTACATATATATAAAGTTGGAGTTATTAATCACATACAGTTAAACCTTTTAAAGCAAAGAAAGAGCTAATTTAGTGATACCGTAATTTATTGAGATTTACTGTATATTCACACCTGAGGTACCACATTATGTGCCCACAGGAAAATACTTCCTAGTGGTGGTTTCAAGATCTAAAACTGCCAATTCATCATTAAAGTTTCATCCAAATCGGTGAGATACAGACACATAAAGCTACATCGATTCAACATTGCACTCCTGTAACGCTGTCGGAGTCACCATGGACAGTCCGAGGATTCAAATCTGGGTAGTAGAATCAGGTGTTTTTATTCCCCTTATTCTTCTTCCTTGTCAAACTCTGGCAGCTACATTATTCACAACGCGACCTCGGACAGTTCAGTCGCAGATTCGAGTGTGTTATGCTAATAGAAGCTGAGGTAGCCTTGAGCAGCTAACCTCGAGGACATATAGGGAGCGGGCTACAGAGGTCTGGTAGGTTCACTTGTTTTCACCTTCATTGCCCTGGATTTCTTAAAATCTAATTGTACTCTTTGGCTCCAACCAATGCTGACTCGAGTGACATCACTTGAGGCTGATTCATTTTTCTGGAGCCACAAAGGCTATATACAACTTTCTGCACATATTCAGAAGTAGTCCCAAGAACTTTAGGTTGCGGAGGTAACCCTGGTTCCCTGAAACATGTTTCTAGGAGCGAGAAGAGGGTTAAGGCTGAAGAGATAACGTTACATCAGGCTTTTACAGGAGGAGGAAGTCCCTCCTCTTGGGAGTCGTGTCACGCCTGACTGGCGTAATGTAATATTGCTTCTGGGGACAGCGCAAGAAGCGTGTCCCATAGTGAGATTCCGAAACAAATGTTGAAAGAGAACCTGTAAACTCACTTTGATGTTTAAATTGGTGGCTACCCTTAAAGGTTAAAGTTTGGAAAAGAACAGCACGTGGGTAAAAACAAACACTCAGATGTGAATGTGAACACAGGTCACGGTGATGTTAGCTGTTTGAAAGTACAAGAATTTCTTTTTTTGGTCCTGAGAACATAACCGGTTGCTGTGTCAGGAAACTTGTTTTTCTTCTCTGAACAAACAGCCAACGCTGACATTTTTCTTGTTTCTGATAGTACAGAATCTTTGACAGATTTTTCACTTCAGCCTTTGTTTGAGTGAAAATACTTGCCAGACAATTCTCCCTACACCAAAAAAGTCCTGAAGGTAAATGTATTACTCTCCAAAAAAGCACTATACGACTCTGTCAATCTATTTGCGTGTGATGCCCGATCTCATACTAGATCAAAACTGTTAACAATTATTGGCTGACATTGTGTGGTTTGAAAAAGCAATTATATGTATTTAAATGACTCGTAATGAGAGCAGCCCCATTGTCCTGCTACCTGCCTCCTCACACGCTAAGCATGCTGGCACTCAGAAGACTGCTCTCTGTCTGGCCCAATTGACTGATGGATTTCCAAACTCTGCATCAGCCAAAGCCATTAAGTGGTCTGCTGGAGCGAAATGACTTTACTGTTGCCGGAGTGCAACGCCGGGCTCAGCAGTTCCTGCCCGCTATTGTCTAGGGCCACTGTGACAAAGTTAATTTCTTGCCAGACAAGCACAAACACTTACGCCGACACACACAATAAATAAGAAACAAATAAATAAATAAAATCCGAATGGCTCTTTTTCCTTTTGGTCATTTAAGGTGACCCGTGCCAAATGAGTTTCCTTTGAGGTATCTGAGTGAGTGGCTTGCTCTATTCAAGCTTAGTAAGTAATGGGCCAACATTATGTCTGAAGCCACCATGAAATACAATAAGTACCTATAATGGATTGACTGTTTGCTATTTAAGAGTATTCATACGAGGCTTGGACTAATCAGGGAAGCTTAACTCAGGCCAGAAAACATTCTGCACTGATAAGCAACTTTTACTCTTGGCCACACACATTAATTGTTAACCATTACTTGCTGTCTTGAAACCATTAAAAAGCAACAAACTCAGAAGTGAACAGTGAGTTTTTTTGGATGAAAAAGGGGTAAAAGACTAAACAGATGCAGACCTGTCCCTCCCCTGCATTATTCCTGGTCATATCCCAGTGTAAGGAGGTAAATCCACTCATTATATTCATGGTGACGAACTGGAAGGTCCGGGCATCTTCTTCCACCGGGATTCAAGTTCGCCTCTGCCATGGTGAGCCAAACCAAAAGCTGATTTCAAAGCCCAGAGCTCTGGCTGTGACTTCATCCCACAAGGGCTTGTGGAGGTGGAGTGCATATGTGCTACAAATAATGCAGAAAGAAGATTTAGAAAGGCACAGGCTAGCCTTACCTAACCGCAATTATGTAAAAAATAATAATAATAAATCTCTTCCTATGAGGGCTGTTCACAGATTGTCAACCTTGGGTCTATCTATCCAACTTAGGTATGATAATCTCTTTCACAAAAGTAGCCAGTAAAAAATACCAAAAATATTCAGCTTAACAAACCAGTTACACAAAAAGATGTTCATTTAGTTGGCTAACCCTTAGTGGGTTTACAGTGGGAAAATGAAGAATAAATCAATAGGGCCTGTGTCCACTAACGCCGAGCGCTTCTCATCGTATTTACTGTTGCTTGGTTACAAAAGTTGTCTGGCAGCACTTCCGCTTCCCTTGGTAGTGATCGTTACGTCTGTTTTAAATTGCTCTGTTAGTTTGCTTTTATTTACGGAAATTTTGCAAAGAAAACAGAAAAACAATGGAAAGGAATCGTGTCCATCAGCAGCAGCTCTACACCTCGAAATTGAACCCTCGAAAAAACAAAAGGATTAGTTTCTCCTCTGTCATTGTTGTTGACAGAGTTGATACCCGCCCCCTCTTGATTTTGATTGGTCAGTGAGAGAGAAGTGACATTGACGAGTGCGGCGGTGTACCAAAAGTTAAACTATTTTCAACCGAGAGCACTTTGAGCTCAACGACAAAAAACAGCTGACACTGACGGCGTTTAGCGCTGGCTGCAAAAAACACTGTTAGTGGACACAGGCCCTGAAACATAAAAAACATGAATGAACTACAATCATGTTATGAAGCAAGATCAGTAGCCATGTCAAATGTGCTTAATAATGGGACCATTTAATAGTAAACAGAGAAGAACACCAGTGGTATTAGGCCATTTACATTACACTAATACATGTAGTTGAGCAACTTTTGTGTGAATACCTAAATATAACTTTTAGTCGCCACAAAGACAACTTACTTACAGTTTGCTCCAGTATTTAACTAGAGCAAACTGTCCAGGGTCATTAGTCACATCTCTTGTTTTCCTCCCCTCCATTGTAGTGAGAGGGGTCTGGCTGCAGTGCCTCTTTGTCTCGGGGCCTTATCTGGCTGTGAAACGCCAGGCTCTGTGCTGCCGTCTCTATTGGCATGGTGATGGAGGGAAGGCCTGCCATCCCAGATAAACCTCCCTCTGTTCTTCCTGCAGCCCAGCAGGCATCGCGTTTGCTGCAGGTGTCTGAGAAAATGTCCACATAGCTATTAGAGTTTAGCGCTGCTGGTGACATGTTGGCACCTCTGATGGGAAGCGACTGAAGATGGGGGGAGAGTGATAACGGGAACGTGGAGACAGACAACATGGGGACGAGGCGGAATGAGGAGGAAGTTGAACGCGGGTGGTCACCGAAAAGCTGAATGTTTTTCACCAAAGTGCTGTAAAAACTCAGGTAATGAGAAGAATTTTCCACAGCAGTATTAGCTTAATTAGCAGCTCTGTATTGATCAAGCATTGTAGCAGACAAACAAGAGAAAGAGTGTCAAGATTGCTTGTACACCATGAAGAAAAAAAGTGTGGCAGACAGGTTGGAGGAACCTCACAGTAATGATGCTTGTTGCTGCTGCTGCTCCAAAACTGTCACAGGGGGAAAACCTTGTTATGCTGAATATTCAGCAGCCAAACTGTTTCCAGGTGGGAAGAGATTAGATACAAGGAGACATAATGGAATGCAGTTTCTATAATCTACAACAGCACACCGAATACAGGTAAAAATCCAGCTAAAATTCAATTTTGTGTAAAAGGGAATAAGGCCAGAAGCGATTTTTACGTTTATTTTCACAAAAATTTTGTTGATTTTGAGCCACATTTTGATTTTATTCCATCCAATTACTGAGAGATCAGGTGCCTCCGATGTATGAGAAATTCCACTGCCTCATCTATATACAAGAACTGGCCCATCTGTGGCTACTGAGGCCAATGTTAATGTGGGGACAAACAAGCGTCCCTGCCACCTTGCCAGGCAGGGTGCAGGACACTGAACTGGCAGATTAGACCACCTGGCCCTGCCAGACTGTCAGCCTATTTATACCCAGGGCCATAATTTACACCAGCAGCAGAGAAACAGAGACCCGGGGGGAGGCAGCTCTGTGTGACGCTCCCATGGTGAAGGGGGGGGGGGAGAAAAAGAGCCACTGTGATGACCTTCCGCCTTCTTTTTCCCTGGAAGGTTTTCCCAGAGGAGTGAACTAATGACAATTTCCTCCACTACAACTGTATGCTCCCTCATAAGCTCCTCAATGGAAGCACAAAGAATTACTGTTCCAACATGATCTGGATGGTGTACGTTATAGCGAGTACACAATGCTGTGACTTTTTTAGGTTGTGTCTATTCAGTGACAACTATCAAATAACAAGCAAAGAGTCAACCAATTACTGATTTCAGCTTCTTAAATGTAAGGAGCTTTCTTTGTCATTTATGATAGCTATGAAGGGTCTTTAGGTTTTTTGACTGTTGGTTGGACAAAAGAAGCAATTGACCTTTTGCTTAGTCCCGCCCCCTTTGGTTACTGTTGCTACGCCTCAAGCTTTCGCACTGGCATGTAGTAAATATGCCATTTTCAACTATAACAGTGAGAGATGTTCCAAGGAAAATAATAGCAAATTGCTGGAAAAATAGTTCCCAAATGTCAGAGAGAAGTAGACAGAGAGGACGATAACACGTATCTGAAAGCTACATCCTGAATATAATTTGTCAGCAGAGTGTTGAGAACGAAGAGGACATAAAAATGGAGGCAAAAGCTCACCGGTCCAAATGCAAGAGTCAGACACCCCACGTCCTGACAATTCATGTAAAGGACAATCACGAACAGGAACAACAATGTTCTTGCACAGCAGGGTAAGTCTAATGTTTAGTTAAGACTCCCTATAACTTTCATTATCTAATATGTTTTAGCACATTGCTAGCTAAACTAAATTATCATACTTTTTCACTTTGTTTAAAGCGTGTCAGGATATTGCACGCATATCGGCTCGATCCATACACTGGATCTCCTGAAGGCACAACAGGAAAGCCCAACAAAATCCTGAACAAGTTTGCCACGACAATGGCACAAACCCTGGGGTGCTAAAATAAAGGCTGTGCCCATATCATCCGTGGTGGTAGCAAAGGCCAGACGGGATCGCAAGTGAAGACCAGCTGACTGTCTTCCACAATTTTTCAATCCATGTCTGACACCTGAACTTTGAGGATATCTGCTGTCGGAATCATTTCGGCATTTGTCCTTGTTCTGAAAGCTTTGCAGGCCTCCCACGCCTAGTTACGGTTGCTAATGTAGGACTGGACAGTGGCAGTTCAAGGGAGGGGCCCAACGAAGGGTCAATTTGAAGACATCACTTTTGGCCTTTGAATACTGTGCTGACTGTTTTTTTTTTTGGTATTCTATATTTAAAGCTCCTGTGAGGAGTTTTTAGTTGGTTATGAGACAGACTGACACTAATACGGATGCCTGACCTACAAAAGCAAACCAGACCATCAGCATCAAGATTGACAGATACTGTTTATGCATGTTACCGCAGCCAAGGGGTCGATGTCAGACAAGGCGATTAAGAGTAGATTTACAGCGAGTGATCGTTTGTCTGTTTAACGACAGCAGAAGGGTTTTTTCAGTTACAGAATACCACTTATGCATGTACAGGACAAGATCAGCAGAGATAAGAGGCATCAGTTTGTCCACTGGGGTGCCCAAGATCGACACAAAATGAGCAAAAGGTCATCAGATTATTCGATAATGAAAATAATCCCTGCAATGCATCCCTTTGCAGCCTTATACATAACTGGATTTGAAAGCATTTGGACGATTAAGACACATCTCATGATGAAAACTTGACATATAAACTTATATTCCTTCTTGCTGACAATAACACTGTGGCCTATTTACTCTAGATGCTGCATGGAACTGCCATAAAGCCTTTAATTACACTATCATCAGAGTTTTGTTGGTGTCAAACATCATAAAAACCGAGGACGCAACCCCACAACCAAAATCTAAAACAGGACAAGCAGCAGCATATCTGGTTCATTGGTTTTGAGTTAAAGTGGGATTTAACTGAAACACCCTTTGTTCCATACCTGCTTTGAAAACTCAGCCAATTTCTAAAAGTAGTGACTTTACAGTTTTATAATAAAGCACACGGCAATTAAACCGAGCATCGAGTTGTTTAAACTCAAAACCCCCAAAGAGCTCTAATTTCTGCTCCGGCAGCTGCTGACATTTTCCCATTAGTTGCACGGGTGCGTAATTTGGTGGCACCAATATTTCATTTGAGAGAGCGTTTCACACAGTAATGAACATGTCACCAAGTGAAATTAATGTGTCACTGTGTTTAAGGGATCCAACAGAAGTAGCTCAAATTTGGATCAGTCCGAAATTACACATCAGACCCATTATCAGAGTTCATACGACACTAGTGACAGTTTATTTTTCTGTTATTCAACTTCAATCTGTGTCATGAACTTTTTAAACTCCATTCAAACATGCACACGCATTTTGCTCTTACCCAAATTATCGACACAGACAGGCGTGACTGGGATGTTTGAGAGAGGAAATAATGATACAATCTAACTTCTGCATGCTTTAAACAACCTTGAGATGTTACTGCAAGTTGTGTTTATGAAACATCTGGTCATAAAGGCAGAACAGCTGCACTATTGCCAAAGGGTGCTTCTCATCCTGGGTATTTTATTCTAATTTTATTTATCACATTACTTAAATGGCAGCTGGTATTTTTTCTGTGATAAAAGATAAGATTCAATCATTTTTTAAACACTATTGACTTAAGTAATATAAATGTAAAGGCTCAAAGCCTGTCAAGACAAGATAATGACAAACACCATTAGGAAATAAGGTGTCGAAAACACTCGAAATCAACCAAATTATATCAGATTCAAAATCATTTTATTGGTTACTTCCCATGTCAACCCAATCTCTACAAGTGCAACAGATTGCCTTTCATTAAGAATGAAACTTCACTTAGAATCTTTAGCAACTTTCCCGCCAACACCCGGCTTTTTTGCTTAATGGGAAAAGTTACAATCGGCATTCAGACCCGTCAAATGACTCTGCAGTAGAGCCGGGTAATAATCGCCTCGGCTCCGATCGGCATTGATGGGAACACAAAACCTGTGTCGACACGCTAATCTCCGCCCCCTTTCCACTCCTTGTCATCTCAGCTAGATGCCTCTGTCCGAGCAGCCCTCGAATATCGTTCCACATTTGTCGGCGCCGAGTTTGATACACAGACTGAATGAGTAATAGATACAATAAAGACCTAACCACCGGAACAGCTTCACTGTTTACTAACCCTGTTTGGACGCATTTGTGACGGTGATGCAGCAGAAAAGAGACCGACAGGAGTGTACTTCACTGGCAATGGGAACAGAGACAATCGGCATCAATAAGCAGGTCTTCCCAGGTCTAATAAACCCACATTAACATGCTCATGTTAGATGGAAAAGGGGTATGAGTTCCATTCAAGACTTTCAAGTCTCGTAATGGGATGACTTGGCGAGGTTAAGCAGCGTTCAACTTTATGCAAATTTCTTCTGACTTGCATGACTGCTCAGACAACCAATTGCACTTTTTTGATTCGCGGGGGAAATGAGAGTGCAGCTTTCAGGTGCTGAGCTGTTAGCTCCAACTCTATGTTAACAGACCGTAAAGAAATGGGGGGAACAGGGGACATGAAAAAATGTATGTGGACTACTTCATTGTGCATCAATAGAGTGGCAGTGGGAGAATATAACTGTCCAGTCAGAGTCAAGTATGTAAATTACGTGCTAAACTTAACATTGTAGATGAAACCTCTGGTGTATTACGAAAGAGCCTGCTTCCTAAAATTCATATCTGTCAACAGCCCATAGATTAAGACCACAATCATACTTGTGTTCCGCATTTAGTTAGCTTAGAGAAAAGACTACAAGTATAGGGAAAAGCTGGTCTAGCAAACCAACACCCAAACGGGGAAAGAATTAGGCCTAACATGTTGTATTAGTTAGTTTAACCCGAACAAAAACCCATCACAAAAACAGTTGGAGGTATCACTAGGAGTTTCTAAGACTTAAGGGAACCAACCCTCATATTCCTTCTCCACTTATTGTCAAGGAAGCGTCTACCCATACTTCACAGTAAAAGGACCGGACATACCAATCATATCTACCAATATCAGAGTATAACTTTGGAAGAGTGTTGCTAATTTTCCCAAATACCGCTGTATGTGCATTTCTGTGTTGGCGTGGAAGAGAGAGCTGGAGTGTGTGTAGGTGCTCCAACAGCAGTTCCAGCCTACTAGATATCCAACCGCCCAGCCTTCGGTTTGTAAATACACGAGGCCGGAGGCAGAGATGAGTCGAAGATATTGTAATTAGCTACCGCCATCAGAAAACTGCTGCTGTGGAAAATGCCAGAGAAAAAGAAGACATTAGAGGAGTCCATGACGAGTTCACTGAACAAAGTGGTGACTGTACTTTTTAGGCCGTATGAGTTTGCCCACAATATCTGCAAACAGAACAGAGAGTGGCACTAGGTCGGCCGCAGGCTGTAATGGTGATGAAAATATGTTAAAAATAGGAGTTAAAACTGACTGATGTAATTGATTAAGCTTATTTTGACTTAACACACAGCTCCAAGTGCACAAAAAAAGTTTTGGCTTCAGCACTTAGGTCCAATTTAATGATGCTGAGAGTTGATTCAATGCCAATAGTTCCATTAACCTAGCCTATGTGTCATTTTTGAGTGACAGTCATAAAAAATTGATTATTGGTTGGTTTAAAAGGGTGCAGAAGATATTCGCAATCACATCTGTTCTGCTCTCTGCAGGCAAAAAGGTGAAAGAGAGTTTAGTACCGAGCGTGGAAAACAGGTGGAGCTAAGCGGAGGTAATTTACTGACTGTGTGTCTGCTGTATGTGTGTCTCTATCAGAAGTGAGTCAGTGAGAAAGACAGAGCCAGACAGCCTGACACGCGGGGAAAAGGTGAGCTCTAATATTAGTCTGCTGCTGTGAATGACATGTCTGTTTGGATGAGAGGTTAACAATATGAACCCCAATCATTGAAATGTGCTCTTCTTAAAAACTGTCTGTACAAAACTGGACTCAGAGTTCTTCAGTATTGGTTTGTCATATAGAAGTTCTGTCTCCATGAATATCAAAAAGTGGAGGACAACAGGTGAACCAGCGACAGAGTCATGGGCAGCCAAGGCTCATTGATGCTCGTGGTGAGCGAAGGCTGGCCCGTGTGGTCCCATCCTACAGAAGAGCTACTGTTGCTCAAATTGCTAAAAGAAAGTTCATCCTGGTTCTAATATAAAGTTAGAACACACATGCATTTCAGTTTGTTGTGTATGGGGCTGCGTAGCCGCAGACTGGTCAGAGTGCCCCTGCTGACCACCACCAAAAGCGCCTACAACGGGCATGTGAGCACCAGAACTGAACCATGGAGCAATGGAAGAATGCGGCCTGGTCTGATGAATCACATTTTTTTTTTTTTACATCATGTGGATGGCAAACAATTCGTAAAAAAAATAGCGCAAAAATGTGCACATGTTGCAAAAATGCCCATCAGGGTTGAGATTATTTTAATGGCACAGACAATCAGACTATCAACTTCCTTACTGTAAAAAGACTAAGAAGGAGGGCTTGACGAAAAGTGAGCCAAACCACGACTAGAAGTTCTCCATATAACTATCTTTTACTTGATTCTAGCCATTAGTGCTACTCTACTAAAAAGCCAAGTTAGTACTAGCGTTGCCACCAGTGGCTATTAAGGGCAAATATTTGCAGGTTGCAAAATACTCCATATTTTTTCCCACGTAAGACAAGATGAAAATGCTGCTTTGTCATTTGTTCTGAACACACCATAAGGCAGTTAATGAGGCTCCAAATTCAAGGAGAAAAAGGCAACTTGGCTTTTTGGTTGCTCTTTTTGGTTGAAAAGAAAACAGATGTGATTTTGATAAACATCTATTGAAAAAAAATTCAGCTTTTGGAGCACAGAGCGGTGGATCCACCGCCACTACACAGCCATACGCATGCTTTCACCCTCTCACAGTCGAGTATTAAAGTGTAGACCTTTCAAAAACAGACGGGAAACGAAAAACAGCGGCACAAAAATGCATAGAGCACTTGACTGAAAATGGCTCCATCAGTATGTTCAATTGGAAATTGACAGTGATTTGTCCCGGTCTGTAAAACGTCTGCACTAGTAACTGAATAACAGGTAATATCCTCTCCATTTCAGACAGACAGTGGTATCTGGGCTGCTCTCAAATGTCAAATAGCTGTTCTGTGTAATAACCGGTAAGAGCTTGACGAACATTCCTCCGGCAAGCATCTCTGGTATCATGCGAGTGTGTGTGTGTGTGGTCAAGTTGCTGTGCTGAGAGTCAAGCAAGCTGCTCTCAGCATAAATCTAACACAACAGGATCAGTGTTTTGAATATCAAATGGCAGAAAAGAGAACAGGACAAGCTTTTATCACATCTCACAGCTGGATGCAGTGGGTGTTTTCACAGACAGGATGACCACGACTCAAAAACACCTCGCAGTGACAGTACGATTCAATTCAAGTCAATACGCTTTATTGGTATGAATTCAAGAGAGACGATAGAGATAATTGATCATCAATTGAGGCAATTCTCTGATTGTGTAATGGCTGACATTTCTCTGTGAACAAGTCAAAACAGGAGCTTTGATCCATTTGATTCCATGTTTGGTGTCAAACTAGGACATTCAACTGTCCACTGAGTACAGCATTGAAATCTAGTATGTTCAAAATTTAAATGGGGACTTGATCAGTAACTGGACTGCAGTGTAGATCCCAATTTCCTTATATGTAGCAACCTTAGTCACTCTGAAGCTGTTGTGAACACTGAGCTTGACTTTGAATAAGTGGACTTAGTCGGCGTGATTGAGCTGCAGGCCGAGAAACTGAAGCTTCTTCCTCTATTTGGTCAAGATTTTTTACTCAGGGTGGGGGACATGGCCGTTTGATTTCAAAAGTGTAGCCAGCATAGTCGTGACTTGAACCTGCATTCTCCTAATGGTCAACAAGAGAAGACTCCGCTGGTTGCAAAAAGAAGTCTAAGGGGGGAATTCACGAAAAGATCGCGCAGCTTCTGTGCCTGCAAAACGTGTGCAAATGACACAAAAAGACGCCTCATTCTCCAAGCACACGCAAAGGATTAAATGCACCCCAAAGTGCGCTGCAAAGCCAACAGTGTCAGTCGGCTCTGGTGCTGTTGGTACGTATTTAAATGAGTGCAGACATTCAGGACAAATTTCGCCCCTTTCTATGCAAATGAGCCTCGTGGCAAAAAGCATTTAATTCACAAACGCCAGCGCTAACAGCACCACGCAGATGGAATGAAAATATTACCGTCTGCAGAGAGCTGGTGGTTACTGCGGCGCAGTCTCATAAGGGCTGTCACGCTCTGAGTTTACACTGATCATTAAGACAATTCCTCCTTTTGTGTGATCAAAGGAAGTACTGTCTGTAAAAACAATCTGTCAATAATATATTGTCATTATTATTATAATCTGGAGACCAATCTGTCCGGGGCTGTGCAAGGCTCAACCCCGGCATACGCGCACACTATGGAGCCATCACACAGGACGGGGATTATATATATGTGCAATCATTTACAAAAATTAAGCTGCGTTACAGACAGTTAAACTAGTAAACATTTGTCCAGTCCGGACTTTACAATAAACTGTTAAAAGAGCTGCCCCCCTCCTCTCCCTGCTCATTATTGATCTGTGCATAGAGTTGAGATCAGTGTGCGCTCAACGCGCAGCAGAGAGCGGAGGTGCAGACAGCTTCTCTTCACATTCAGACACAAAACAAGAGCAAACTGCGAAACTTTATGGGCGTGTTTGCACTTGAATATCATCAGTGCAGTTTGCTTTGTGAATTGGACCTTGAGACGGAGCAGATAGCGGGGGCAAATGATGCGCAATTTATGGAGCTATCAGTGGCTGCTATTCATTCTTAGTGAATTCCCCCCTAAGTGTATGGAAGCAGCCCTACCTCGCGGATGATTTATTACCTCAGTCCCAATCCTTGGTTTTAAGTCTTCTTCAACACATCATGATGTTCATTTTTTGAAAATAAGGGCCCCATTTAGAGTAAAATACTAATATTAGTAATATAGTAATATAATAAAGCAGGGTACGCGTAAGGGTGTGGTTACGTGTGATTGACAAGTCTCTACCAGAGTGACATGTCAGCTAAAGGCTCTAGCAATGTGCTTCCACCTTATCATCCAAATACAGTCGATCAAGGCTCAAAAGTCGCCAAATTCTAGGCTTAAAAATGGGAGTCAACAAATAAAATGTCACTGTTCCTATGTCCACTTCTTATTAACAGTCTATGGGTTAACATATAAGACATTATTTACATTCTTCCTTAATACAAAGTCACTTTTTTCATGCCTCACACTGTCAATTTCGCACTTGGCTCGATTATGAATCATTGTAACAACTCATACTAATGAGTCCAGCTTGAAACAGGTAACAGCAAGAATTGTTGACTCCAGCTCCTCTGCAACATTAGCTTGATTGTGTTTTGGATGAGAACAGGAGCCGACAATTGGCATTCGATGCGTGGTCATTAACACTGCGATGCTTCCAAAATTTTTTCTTTCTGCTAACCTCCCTGGTTTTGTTTTGTTAGATAATGGTCAGACACAGAGGAAAAAGTGTTTCATGATTGATTAATTAGAAAAATAACAGAAATGTGTGGTGCTTACTGGACAAGTCTCGAAGGCTAAACTATGAAAAATGAGCAGAGGATGCAGCTAAATGTCATATGGGCCTCATTTGCACTGCAGCCCATGTACTGTAGTACAGTCTGTACAATCAATATGCAAAGGAAATCCATATGGACTACATGCACTGGAATGCACTTCAGGTGGAAATGGTTTGGAGAAAACTGGGCTGTATGTGCTGACTACACAAGAAAACAGTAATGCCTGCTCGGTTACAACTTTATTGAAAAGGTAATTTAAATCCCAAAGTGTCCCTCTACTCAGTGTGGATTGTTATTAAAGCATCCTGACCATGCATTTTTATTAATAAGGGTTATAATTGTAACAATAATATTATGGAGATATGCTTTCAATTCCTAAATGAAAAGAGAGGTTACACTTCGGCGAACGAGCAGGACTCTCATTTGCTGGGAAAATCATTTGCCATGCAGCCAACATCTCAAATAGTTAGTCGTTCTTAGGCAACTAGGCAATTAGAGGAGGTACCGCTGCTGTTATCTGCTGCTAAATCTGAAGGCAGATTCCATTATTAACAGCCTGAGAGGCGAGCAGCCCCCTGAGCCCGTGGGACAACAAAGCAAAATACTTTAAGCACTCCTCTCTCGCGAAGGACATCTCGACTTACGTTGAGCCCCTTCAAATCTTTTACAGATCATAAAGACATAAAACCATAAGTGCATGACAGGTGTTTGTGTAGGAAATCCTGTCAGGCAGGGTTGAGGGCTTGTTATCCCACAACTGGTTTCCTGCTAATGTTGCAAGGCTAATTAACTCTGTGCTTCAGGAAGGCGTTATATCTGCTAATTACTATTTGAGAATAAGAGGAGGCGAAAAATACTGCAAATCAATGATTTTAAATTGGTTAGCTAGTAAATTCTGCTTAATTGAAAATGTTTAATTAATAACAATAAAATCCCCTTAGAGACGAATTGATCAAACCCGAAGGGTCAAAGGAAAAACAAGGATAAACGAGGCAGCGGAGGACCAGCGTCTTATTAAAATTTGAACAGCATCGATCTTGCATTACATTGAGATCGTACCTGGTGTGTTGTTACATTCAGCAAACAGATTCCCCTTAGCTCCAGGCCACTGTTCTCCGGCAGAGACGACTGTGCAGCACTTTGGCTTCATCCTTGAGCCTGCAGAACACACACATAAAAAAACATAAAAATGAAGCCCACAATGTGAAAAAACCTCAGTACGCCTCTACCACTATGCTTCTCAGGTAGATTTAGAGCTATGATACTAAATACTCGGTTTTAGATGCTACAGCACAGCCCCAAGTCACATTTATACTCCAACACATATATATAGAGCTTTCAGGAAGTAGACGGAAGTAGCCAGACAAAGCTCGACATTGGCTGCTTCCCAAGTCTCTTATTTGATAGCTCCTCGCTCCTCGCTCCTCACTCCTCGCCCGAACCGGAAGTAGTTCCGGAGCCGCCATATTGAGGACCGTCTCAAAGCTATTATCGCTGCTCGGAGGAGCGAGGAGCGAGGAGAGAGGAGGGAGTTCCGAGGAGCGATAAGCGAGGATACACGAGAGCAGCCTCCACGGAAGTCTTTTACTGGCTGACACGCCCCCTTATTAGATATAATAATAAATACTAATAAATCATTTTCATAGTTCATGAACAGACAGTATTTGGGCTTTTTAAATAATTAATTCAGATCAGATGATCTGTGATCAAAAATGTAAATAATGAGCAAATAATATAAAGGCAAAGTGCCGGTAAGAAATGTCCGTATAGCTCTGCAGCAGGAACACAGACTGCAGCCTGTTCTTCATGTGCAGGTGTTTGTTAAACAGGTAAGAGGTTACAGAGAGAAAACACTGTCACTGTGTGTTTAATTAGAATTAATACAGAGCACATGTGTGCAGACACAAACAGCTGTTAAAGCAGACTGACAGCTGATCCAGCGGTGATCAGCTGACGCGATCATCACAAACGGACGTCGCAGCACGTGACGCTTCATCGGAAAGGACGTCTCATGTCTCTTAAAAACCATTCCCTCGTTTCCTCTCTCCTCTCTTGGTTTCCTCGCGTCTCTCCATGCATCTCTGGTGGGAGGGACTAAGACGCAAGTGAAAGACGCAAGTGAAGGAAGCATGGATGCAAATTAAGAGACTTGGGAAGCAACCATTGTGGCATGAGAAGCCCATGGGCAATTAGTGCTCGAGTGTAATTGCCAAGCTGCACGGACACACCAGCGTCAAAGCCACCTCGCATAGGCTGTAGGCGTTCGTAGATTCAACTCACCTTAGGGCGGATGTCAATGTGCTGAAAAGCAAATGCTTCTCCAATTACTTTAATGAGTCCACTGATGCAGCTAAATTGGGGATATTATCACAGGGGGATTGACAAAACATCTGCATATTCCCCTTTCAGTCCAACTACACAATGTTTAGTCATTAAGTGTTTAACACATCGGCCAATAAATATGTGCAAGCACACATATGAGGTAAAACACCTTGTGGCATGGGCCTTGTTTGCCTTGCATTAATTGGCTGCCTACCTGGCCAGCATGAAGATGGAGGAGAAAGTTATTACCGCCATAATTAACTTTCTGGGGCTGTACGATCAAACCTCAGAGGAGTACGAGGACATAAAGCGCTGTGTTCGCATTAACAGCCTTCATCCTGGGCTTGTTGGTATGTATTTCATCTTCTTTACCTGCACCCTGTGGCACAGAGCCAACGCTTACACAACACCTTGCTTTGTTTTCCCATTGTGCTATTGTTGGTGTGAGGGCCTCTAATGCAGCACTGAATGCTGAAATGATGAGCAGACAATGATTCTGTAATCCCAGAACATTTGAGAGAGGAAGAGAAACTCAAAGGCAGCCTCCCACAGCAGACGACTGAACGGAGGAGCGTCCTAAGATAAGCGAAAAGAGAAGCCGGAAGATACATTACAATCGAGACAGCTCACTAATTAGAGCCAAACAATGAATATAACGCACAGCGCTATAGGACACTAAAATTAGTGTTATTTACTGCATAAGCAGGAAGTGGATATTTTTAGAGGATTCAAAACACTGCAATGTATTTTTCATCTCCCTCCTTTGTGTCCCGTTACAGTGGTTGCATCTCCAAAGACTAACATGAGCTTTGTACAATCACACGAGCATAAAAGCTGCTTTTTCAGATCAAATTCTGTATTCAAAATTCATGTTGTGTTGATGAAGGGACAGCCTTCTGGATGTCAGGAATTCAGCTGGCAAATGAAACAATGAGTGGAAGCATTTGTGTGCTTGTTTTGTTGAAAGAAACCAGACTTTGTGGTGTTCTTTTAAAGGCCCAGCTGATTATTTTTCATCTTTATCAAAGACATATGTTCATTTCGGGTTATCAGCTTTGTATGAGGTAGGAAAACAACTTGACCAGCTGCGACCTCATCCATATTTGGCCCATTTTTGTCTGTCGTAAAAATTCTCCCGAGCCATGCAAGAAAATGACATTCCCATTCTTAATGACGCCTACAAAGATGTAATTGGTTGACTGTTCATTCAGCTGGTTGACACAAGCTATTAAAGGCCAGAACAGTAGACCTGAACAAATTGGAGATGTGGGCAGCAATTCAGAACAAAGCTAATGAGGATTATTGCAAAATTTGTGTTTTAAATTCACCTGCTTCCTATTAAGTTTCAGAGGTGCTTGTGGTCATCTGAATGCCAACGTTTACTCAATATAGTCGAAGAAAAACATGGTTAGAAGTTTCATTACAAAACTATATTATATCTAGGGATGCACGATATTGGATTTTTTGCCGATATCTGATATGCCGATATTTTACAACTCATTTAGCCGATTATCGATACCGATATTTTTTTCCCGCACACGTAATTGCAGAGATCATCAGCTCTCTTCTGTATTGGAATTAGCGTACGGTATAATGGTGATACTCTTATCACATTTGTTACAACGGGCGGGGTGACGGGTCTTGAGATGGTTAATCAAGTTTGTAGTGTTGAAAGACTTTGCCTTGGCTCCCTCTTGCATCACCGAAGCTGAGCAGTCATTGCAAATAACAGTTTTGCTATCTATTTCAGACACTTTGAAAAACGTCCACACCACGGACATTTTGGCTTCTAACTCTCTCATGCTGCAGGTAGACACACGTGACGTCATCACGCTGCGCCGCGCAGGTCTTCTTCGCACCGGGGACAATGCGCCGAGGTCGGGCATTTAATCAAGTATGCAGCAGCCCATTATTTTATCGGTTAATTGTATCAGCGTGTTGACCGATATCCGATCATTTTTAAGCCAATATCGGCTGATACCGATAACGTGCCGATAATATCGTGCATCCTTAATTACACCAGATCTTTGGATCTCCATTCAATTTAAGGGCCTCCAATATTCGAGGCCCATGAACCCTTCAAAGCACTTCATGAAAAACAATCAAATCTTTTTAATATAAAGAAAAAATATAGACATCATGGTTCATTGTTTTCAGTTTGTATTGATGAAATTGCATCATTGATCATTGAGTGGAATATCGATCAATATTTATGTAACATTAATAAAGACAGAGACACCTCCTAAGAACATCATTTGTTGACTCTGTCCCTCGCCAAATCTCTGACTGCACCCATGCCCACCCTCACCCTCCTCAGTATCCGGCTCCCACCAGAAAAGAAAGCATTAACAGTAATGAGAATCGATGGGGGTGTTAAAAGTATTGGCAGTCCAGCCCAGGAGCTGCTTTTCTGTGCCGTCTTTATTAGTCTGGAAAAAGAGTGCTGGTCTCGAGCCTGCCAGCTCCAAATAGGAGAGCATTGATCAGAAGGGCAGGCCGGGCTGAATCTCGCCCTTTAATTGTCTGTGTCACTCCTCATTCTCATTCCAACAGCTGTCAGTCGACTCCCAGGTAAACCGAGGCCGCGAACACACCGAGGTTAAGGCTCAGAGACAGAACAACATACAGGCAGTACATATTAAAATCAGAGTGGATTTTGCAGCTCGATTACTTGACAGAAACCACACACTTCTGGTTTCTCTCAGCAAATCCAGCCCCCTTTTTAAATCCGCTCTTTGGTGTATTTGCCTTCTGAATTTCTTAAATATGGCTGCCACTCACAAAGACTGAACGCTTCCACGGAGAAATCCAGACTCTTTACAGTGCTTAAAGCCTGCTCATGGATCACATTACTAAGCACTTCTCTCCCCAACTGTCTGAATCCCATTTAAAGTAACATTAACTACTTTGTTTGCCAATTAAAATTAGCCACTGAACCATGCACAAACATACATAAGATTATATAAAACATACTGCCCATTAAAGCAGTGATGAAATGTTATTTACTTTATCTCCAAAATGCTATAGCGTGAATAACAACACTTTAACATGTAGGCTAGATCTGTGGAGAACACTAGCAACGCCCTTAACCCTTTCACTGGAAACTGTAGCATAACATCTGAAAAACCTTGACCGTAGTCAACGGCAACCCCCTCTGACTCCTTCCATGAATTACACAGGGAGGTTTTTTTTTTTTTATCACCTTTTGAGCACCGTTTAGTTTCGTGTTAAATGGCTCAGTGAACCACATATCCTGTCTTGCACAGTGTAAGTCACTACAACACCAGCATGGCTGCCAACTCGCCACAATTCACCAAGTATTAAATGAGGTGAAAATCACTACAAGTCTGACCATGTTGAGAGCTGCAGCTTTGAGGAAAGGAGAGTAAGTCGGTTCCGGGAGGGCTCGTATGCCAGACTGGCTCTACATGGTTTCTGTGAGTGATGAAGTCGTGTCCAAACTGTTGCCCGTTGATTAGTCTTTCTATTTATGTATTTTAAAGACTTCCATGTTTATACAACTAACTGCATCTTTCCTGACATAACAAAAAAAATCTATCTTTTAAATTGACACAAATTAATCTGCCAGTAACAATGATTTTGAACTGATTAGTCTAAAAATGCAACATCGTCCAATTGGCTCTTTTGTTTGGCTCGTCCAACAAAAAACAACCCTACAGACTCTTCCCATCCATTTACCTACATTGGTAAATGGATGGGAAATAATCTGGTTTTCATGTGCAAATTTCATTGTTTACTATGGAAATGTCAAAATCCCAAAGACTATCATAGATGGCCAAAAACAGAAGCAAATCCTTACATTTAGGAAGCTGGAACCAGAAAAAGTTCAACAATTTTCAATGTATAGATTTATCAAAAAATTGTATTTCCATTAACTTGACCAATTGTTGTATATCCATCCATCCATCCATTATCTATACCGCTTATCCTGTTCAGGGTCGCAGGGGCTGGAGCCTATCCCAGCTGTCATTGGGCGAAGGGCGGGGTCCACCCTGGACTGGTCACCTTTCAATCGCAGGGCTAACACATAGAGAAAGACAACCTTTCGCACTCACACCCACACCTATGGGCAATTTAGAGTCACCAATTAACCTTACAAGCATGTCTTTGGACTGTGGGAGGAAGCCGGAGACCCTGGGGGGAACCCACGCATACACGAGGAGAACATGCAAGCTACACACAGAAAGGCCCACCTTGCCCAAACCAGGGTTTGAACAGGTGACCTTCTAGCTGTGAGGCAACAGCACTAGCCACTGCACCACCGTGCAGCCCCAATTATATACAACAATACAATTATATAAACTTTTCTGGAATTGTTGTGGTTCACCTGAAGGAGAGGGACTTCCAATATGTGATAAATCTTTTACTGTTTGCATGAACTGTCGAAAAGCTGAAGTACAGGTTACCAGCAGTAAGAGGCAACAGTTAACACAAACACAGTCAGCGCTTGAAATGAGATCCAGCAGCAGCTCGCCTCTATGTGCAGTATGCTGGCACAGCAGATGAATGTGATCCCTCATTAGGTCTAATTACTGTATTGAAAGATGAATACAGACTTGCCCGGCCCTCCCCTCTAATCTTATGAATCACAGGGAAACCAGTCACTTCTAAAGGCTCATAAAAGGCAGCCATTCTCACTTTTGTGACAGAATTACATAACCAATATTCTGTCTATTATAACATTTCAGCGTTATACTGTATTTTAAAGCTAGTTATTTTCCATTCACCTGGCAAATGAAACATATCGATGGAACAAGTGAAACTTTCACAAGCCGGAAGAGGTTAAAAATTGTAGGTTCAGTCCAACTGCGTCTGATTCCAGCACTTCTCTGAGGGAGGAAAACCGGTCAAATCCTTTCACACATTAATCCAGATGTCTGGCTGCTTCAGACAGAGAGCTCTGTCAGAATTGTATCCTGGCTTAAGAGTTATTTCAAATGTCTTGGCAGCTAATCAGCTGCTATCTTTCATCAAAAAGTCACAGACACGGGGCCAGGCCTCTCTTTACACAACCTCCCAGTGTAGGATTGTGTTTCAGTTGTTCATTCATTCACTGACAAATCCAGTGTGCGTCTGACCACAGGGCTGCAACAGATCCCTTACTGGATGTAACATGGGTAAACAAACAGTTTCTTCCTGCATGGTACTCCTTCTGTAATCCTACAAATAAAGCAAAGTCACATAAAACCAGGAAAGTAGGACGGACAGATGGCAACTTGCAAAATCCTGAGAAACCTGGGTTGCAGGGGCTTTGAAATCTAGCGCAAATTCTAATTCCTGTCCCCATTAGTTTGAAATATTTAGATGTCATTCATGGGACAAGAAAGCCAAGGGTAAAGCGTAAACAAAGTCCTCACAGCTCATCCCTAAAACAGAAGATTTAGTTCAATCCCTGAAATTAAAAAAACAATCATCGGCACAGCCCGATTAAAAAGCGTGGCTTTCATCTCCAGGAAAAAACACACACAGCATTGGTGAAAGTTGTTGCAATGTCATCCTCAGAAGATCAGAGAGCAAAAGAAAGAAAAGCAGAATTCAGCCCACATTGTTGTTGCCGCTTACGAATGCTTGTTTAACGGCTGATCAATGATTTGGTGTTACAAGCGCAGCACTATTGCTCTAGATGATATTAAAGTACATCCACCGCCCCTCTGCTTGTCAATGTCACTGCAGCTTCCAGACTTACTGGGGTATGAAATTAATTGACTTCACACCTTTTGAGGAATTCACATTAGATCAGCATCCATTCAGATCAGACGAGGAGATTTACCCACAAGCTGAAAGCCACAGAGAATAAATGACCGTCCGCAGGGGTGATAGAGGAAATTGTTGGGAGGTGGTTTCGGTAGCAATTCAGTCTGCCTGAGGAAAATATAGGGTTTTATATATAAGGTCAGTGTTTATGATGAAAATAAACCTGCTATCAAGCATGTGTTATGCCCTGAAAGTCAAACCAGTGCGCTAATGTTTACCCTGGGTGTGTCCTTGCAAGGTCATGTTGAAATTTTCATTCATCTTCTATGTTACATTCAGGATTTAGGCCTTCAGCGTATCCCATGTGGCACTTGGAGTATGAGTGAGACCGCCGCTCTATTTTTCCAGCCTCCTGGGAAGCGTACAGCGTATGCTCCCATACTGTCATTTAAGCTAGTTTATTTTCGTACCAGAAAGGTAGGTGATGTTAAAACTTATGAAATAGATTTATTTTTAACAGCAGCTTGAGTGAAGTGGAACAGAAGGTAACAAGAGACCTCTACATGGGAGGTTACTATAATTAAGTTACTATGCCAGCTAAATGTCTTCATCTGCACGCTCGCTTTGTCCTGGTTTCTGCTACAATAACATGGAAATCAGAATAATTGTGAGAGTGACTACACTCAGGTGATGTTGGATTGATGTAGCAAAATCCAGACCCTCCCTGGCTTACATTACCTTTCATCACCACAGAAAAGAAAACATATTCCTCCTCCTCTTTGTCTTGTAATGTGTTATTTATAGGAAATTAAGTTAACCCGATCCTTAGGCTATACAATGGGTCATTTAGCGTGTCAGTTATACATTGCATGTATATATAACATGCCTTTCAAATTCTCCTGCTGCATCCTGAAACCTGCATCTTTTCAAACATCTTTCCAAAGAGGCCACAAACCGACACACCTACAAGGTTGTTATACAAAGTGATATGACACTCTATCCTATATTATTGGAATTAGTTACAGGGAAGCTGCACCCACAGATTTTCATGTCAAAAGGTGCCTTCCTTTTTATTTAAATCAAGGCATCGTTGAGGCTTAGTATGAAATACATATCTGGTTGATTGAGCTTTACATGACACTTAAAGAAGGATTCAATTAGATATAATTAAATGCAATTAAGGCAATTAAAGGCCTCCGTCATACAGTTTGAAGGCAAATATGATATCTTCTGTGCAGACAGGTGTTCAGGATTAAAGAATGTTTTTCGTTACTATAGCCACAAAAATGTGTGTTCTTGGGAAAGGTCTCTGTTTAAAGGGGGCATATTTTAGATTATAATTCTAATGTGTTTTAGAAGCACGTTGGTAAAGTTTGTTTAGTTTTTGTACACATATTTTAATTTAATTATTTTGTCGGGGCCTCTCCTTCCTCCTGAAACGAACAAGCTGTTTTGACATTCAAAGGTTAGACCTTAGCGACGATTGGCTGACAGTATTTGGAGTGACCGTAGCCCCTCCCCCACGTGGGCGATCCCACGTGGGGGAGCGGCCGCGCTGCAAAGTTGTAGAAAACATGGCTGCTCTAGGATCGGTTATTCGGCCTTGTATGTACGTGCCAGAATCACCAGGAGGTATCGGAATGGTGAGATGAAATCTTGACAACGACTAGTGTAAGAAGGCAGCCTGAGGTGAATGACGGTGAATGACGATTGGTCGATTTCAGAGAAAGCAAGGTTCTACATAGAAACCTGCAGCTGTTCTGAACGGCCCATTTCAGAGGCGACCTTTTTAAATATGTCATTCTGGCAAAACACTGAATTCCTTTTTCACTGTGAACGATATACAAAAATGTGAGACCCATGCAAAATATGAGCATATCCATTGAAAAGGTATGGGCCCCTTTAAGGAAAGTACATTGGAGTAAAATAAAAGAAGTAAGCACTACTCAAAACATTGAACGAATTAAATATACTTCCCATGTACTGATTCAAGTATATTACTTCAAACTGTTTTAAACTATTCTATTCCCTCACTTTTGTTGTCTTGCAGCAGGTATGTACTCTATGAGCGGACCCCAAAAACAACCTTAGCTTATTGATTCCCTGACACGGCACCCTCCCTCCCTCCACCTGCCTCGTCTTATCCGGCTCCCAAATTCCCTCGAGGGCCGATAAAAACATCTCATAATGAGAAACGTCACCTTTCCTCACCTGACATGGGACAAAAACAATTCGGTTCAGAACAAGGGAAATGTTCTCAACGTGGTGCCATCCGCCGAGCTAAGTTTAGTACGATGGCCTCTGGCAGGTGAGTCTAGTCAGACAGATTTAGCCGATGAAATCAAAATAGAGCTGGGGTACTTTTACACCACACACGACAGACATTAAGGACGCAGGATTAAATGAATAACAATCAAGCAGAAAAACAGTGAAGCAAGAGACGTGACAGTAATATTAATAAGCTCAGGGTCAGTAAAGGGCTGAAACAGACTGACAAGTGTTTACATTCGCATTAATGATGGTAATAACGTGGGTAATCATATGTAAATATTAAGCGTGATATCCGGATGAGATTTAACACACATCAGGAAAATTAGCCTGAAAAAGAACGGATGAATTTTGTCTGTTTTAAGCTTTTAGATTTACTTTAAAACTATAATTAGAGCAGGAAACAGCAGCTTATAACTGAAGGTGGGTTAGCTGATGACTCAGGCTGATGATGTCACAGGCCTACACTGCTTGGTCAGTAAGTGCTTGTTATTGACCAACGCATAATACTGGGACATCCTACTTATTAATGATGTATTTGCACATATAAACCTTCCTTGAGAGGTCGTTTGAAAGCTTCTAAGGACCTGAAGTTGTTTACGTGATGTTGTTAAGAGCAGTGAGTGCAGCTAATTACATGGTGGCATTAATTAGGCTGATGATGTAATATAGGCATTAACTTTCTGTAGGATAAGAGCATGTCAGCAAAAATGGTGCTGAACATCATGTTAACAACTTCAGCTCCTTAAAAACTCCTTGTTGGACTTAGTGTACTCAGAGATGTAACCACATCCTGATTTAGTGTTTTTTTTGCACAGGTCTGGATCTACTTTGTCTGAAGCTACAATCCAACATTAAAACTTTCCTATATAGCACACGATAGACTGACAGTAAGCCTGAAACTAATGATACATTTTAAGGGATACAAGATATAAATCAGGATGACAAGTTATCAGCCCAGTGTTAGCCATCAGTTATATTTAGGGATGCACGATATTGGATTTTTTGCCGATATCCAATATGCCGATATTTTACAACTCATTTAGCCGATTTCTGATACCGATATTTTTTTCCCGCACACCTAATTGCAGAGATCATCAACTCTCTTCTGTATTGGAATTAGCGTACAGTATAATGGTGATACTCTTATCACATTTGTTCACAACGGTCGGGGTGACGGGTCTTGAGATGGTTAATCAAGTTTGTAGTGTTGAAAGACTTTGCCTTGGCTCCTCCTCGCATCACCGAAGCTGAGCAGTCATTGCAAATAGCAGTTTTGCGATCTATTTCGGACACTTTGAAAAACTTCCACACCACGGACATTTTGGCTTCTAACTCTCTCATGCTGCAGGTAGACACACGTGACGTCATCACGCTGCGCCGCGCAGGTCTTCTTTGCTCCGGGGACATTGCGCCAAGGTCGGGCATTTAATCAAGTATGCAGCAGCCCATTATTTTATCGGTTAATTATATCGGCGGATATCGGCGTGTTGGCCGATACCGATAACGTGCCGATAATATCGTGCATCCCTAGTTATATTGGTTATAGGTATTGGCGTCTGATATCCACCTATGTAACTTTAAATTTTCCTGTACCACAGTGCAGAAAAGGATTGAAGGCTGGAGTACATAATAAATCAAACCGTCAGATAATATGTCCTCAAAGGTGCACAATGACATCATTGTTAACGGCACTGTCAACATAATGTCGCCAGTGTCACAGTTTCTTTACAGCTTCAGAAAAAGACAATCATTTGAAATTTGCGCTACACATTCCTCAAAGGTCCCAAGACCTAAGGAATGTTTGAATTTCCATCTTAGCTCACAACAAGTAAGCCTTTCTAACGGTCAGGTAGACGTTCTACATTAAGACTTACTACAATTTGAAATAGTCAGTTATCATTTCGATATCGGCCTTGAGAAGCAGGTATTTATCAGTCATCAACATCAGCTGGGAAAAATTCATACAGCCTCCTCTTTTCTCCAAGCATAAACAAAAAATTTCAGTTGTGGTTTTTACAACAGCAGCACCCCCAGTGCTGTGGCACACCTGCGAAATGCCTTAATAATGATTGATGTGCTATTCAAAACATCATTTACATGTTTTGTTTTTACTCCGCTGTCAATCGAGGCCTTTGTGTTCCTTAACCTGTATACCACATTAATATCCCTACACAAGCTTTCAGCCGCTCTAACATTGCACACTGATAATCAAGGACATGACAAACACTGTACATGTGGGCTCTGAAAGCAGACGGGACTGCCCACCACTCACAGCAATATCAAGTCGCAAAAATATTGACCATATGGTGGCGGAGGTGGGTGTGCTGTTATGCTAATGCATTTTAATGAACTGGCTTAGGATTACAGAGGGACAACACATAATTCTCCTTGTGTGCATGAATATGGGACGTATGGAGGCAGAGTTATTTTACATATATCATTAATAACTCCAACTGCTGCTCAGCCCTTAGAGGCATGAGCATAAATGTGCCATCCACCACAATATAAACGAGATAGTGACTAATGAATATGTGCTTATACACACACAACTTTTCCGTGCATCTGTATTAGTGTATGTCAACTTTAAATCACACCAAATTTTTTGACTGAGCATGTGAATAATTTTCCTTTATACAGTTTTTCTTGTAATTATACAAAGCCAACTCTGCTCCTGAATAAGAGAAGCGTTTAATCCTGAAACAACTACAAAAGACGACTGAGGTGCAGGTGTAAGTCATGCTTTCACCAGCTCCAGCCACCATCTCTTCTCACAGTAAAACATCAAACTATGAAACGGCAATCTTAAGACTGGAAAGTCACCAAAATATGTATGCAAGGCCGAAGTTTTGCTTCAAATGTAAGGTTTTTGCAATTTCATTCAAGCTTTAGTTCTGTTCCAAGCAGCCAGGGTCACCTTACCGAACACCCAGATTTAACTGAACTGACAGATCTGAAGTGAAGTGCAGACAAATGCTGTTTTACAGAAATGATGATTGCAGGAGCAGTTTGCCGCAGTAGCATATTGCAGGGCCTGAAATTCAATTCAATCCAACCCCCCCCCCCCCCCCCCCCCCCCCACACATTTTGATATCATATTATATTATATTACCATAGATTATATTATATTTTATTACATTATATCATATTATTGTACTTGGGGAATTCCTGCAAAAAATTTCAGCCTGACAAAAAACCCACAGAGCTCGAAATTGGAGAGTAAAAAGTTGGAGAAAGACAGCAGTTCTCTCCGGTTTAAAGGGCCAGTTTGCTGATTTACTGATTCCCTCAGTCCTATCATGCTATTATAATGCCATTATGATCTGTGCTCTGTGCCTTTGAAGGACGCCATCCGCTTCTCCAATGGGCCCTGGAAGACCTCCACCAGACTACGTAAAATGCAAAGCATGCCTCTTAAGTTATCTAAATAAATTAAGGAAACACATTTTTTGATGGTCCACTCAAATCACAGACGTGGAAATTAAATACAACTGCGAACAGCCTGTATTTGCTGTACTGCACTGTTAAAAGAAAAATACTATTCATCAATGTGTAAACTCACATCACACTCTTATAGTTAGGTATTAGGGATGCACGATATTATCGGCATGTTATCGGTATTGGCCGATAACGGCTTAAAAATTAACTATCGGATATCGGCCAACACGCCGATATCCGCCGATATAATTAACCCATAAAATAATGGGCTGCTGCATACTTGATTAAATGCCCGACCTCGGCGCAATGTCCCCGGCGCGAAGAAGACCTGCGCGGCGCAGCGCAGCATGATGATGTCACGTGTGTCTACCTGCAGCATGAGAGAGTTAGAAGTCAAAATGTCCGTTCTGTGGAAGTTTTTCGAAGTGTCCGAAATAGATACAAACCCCCCGACCGTTGTAACAAATGTGATAAGACTATCACAATTATACTGTACGCTAATTCCAATACAGAAGAGAGTTGATGATCTCTGCAATTAGGTGTGCGGGAAAAAAAATATCGGTACCGGTAATCGGCTAAATGAGTTGTAAAATATCGGCATATCTGATATCGGCAAAAAATCTAATATCGTGCATCCCTATTAGGTATAGTTATTGCTGTTGATGTGGACAGCCCTTTAAGCAATGTAACGGAGCACAGTGACGTGATCCTGCTGGCCCTATCATGACTGACATCATAAAGTAAAACAATAACCCTGTATTCTGTTCCACATGTAGAATCCCCTCAGCACTCAAGGCTTCGGTGTCCATTCGTCTCTGTCCCGAGCCTTCAATAAGTCAAGCACCGATCCATCAACCAGGCAGTAGATCAGGTAACACTGGCATGGCTGCAGTTCTTATTTGTGCAAAGCAAGGTCACACAACCACATGGATGCTGGATCAATCAGACAGATTAATGAAGCACAACCTGCTGACATGACGAATATTGACACCCCTATTACGTCTCCGTCGTGCGGTCCTCAACACTGCTTAAATAAATCAGGTCCAAGTAGAAGGAGGCAGGTAAACTTCTGAACCTAATCCTTCACAGCATAAACAGAATACAAGAGGAGCTTGAATATAGCAGAGACAGGCTTTCCCTGGAAGTGAACTCCAGAATGTCACAGAATTAAACATCACTTTGGAAGCTGGGGATGCAATACATTTTGTCTGAGCTCTAAACCCTGCTTAATATTAGACTTCTTATATATTTTGAAGAGTTCCACACAATGTGAGGTAGAGCTGCAACTATAAACAGTTAGCTAGTTAGCGAAGACCAGCCTGATTATTCAATATGGATCATTCTGTTGATTGATTTTTTGATGCATGGTGTAATAATTGGGACAAAAACCCCAGAGAAAATATGTAAGCAGCAAACCTTCCTATCTGAGATTATGGAAGCAGCAAATTAGAGCCACAATGATTGGCCAATAAATTCAGTTGTTAATAGACAGACAATTAAAGAAAAATTATTTTGGTAATTGATTCATCATTTAGGTAATTTTTCAAGCACAAATGTCCCAAAAAAATAGTCTCTCAAATATAAAAATCTAATCTCTTTTTGTTGTCTTTTTTGTAATAGATGACAACAACATAAATATCTTAAAGTTTTGGACTTTTTTGGTGGACAAATTGATCAAATTTAACTCATCACTGGCCTCTGAGAATATGTACTATTATTAGGAATATGGCAGAATAATCACTAATTAAAGTAATTGTGCAGTTCTGCAGCCCTGCAGCAAATGTTTGGCAGTTTTTGCTTTAAAGTTACTTTTTTATAATCAAACTTTTGCAGATTTCTATACATAAATTGACTACTCTTTTCCGCAAACTGGAGCCAAGGTAGGGCTGAACAACTAATCTAAATTTTAATGAATTCGCAATAAGTCCTGTAAAATTCAATATTAAATATTGTGCTGCACATATGTGCTACACATCGCACACAGACGCAAGTATCAAATATCTTCATTTGGAACAGATCCCCACAAAACAGACAACATAATAATTTTAACATGTTTCTCAATGAAAATGAGTATAATAGTGTAAAAATTATTATTCCCCTAAAAATCGCAAATCACATCGAAATTGCAATATAAGTCAAAATGATTAGATATTTTTTCATAATCGTTGAGCCCTGAGCCAAGTCTTGATCTACGGATTAAACCAAAGATTTATACAACTGCATGCATCATTTTGATGAAGAAATCGGGTAGTACATCCATGGCTCAATCATAAAAATAAAACACCTCCTCGCTTCTTTATATAGATGTAATAAAAAGATTTCAAAAACAGAATAAAACGTCATGAATATTTGCCGGCAGCTCAGCAGCAGATAAAAAATCTCTGCAGTTGCCGCAAAGCTTAAGCATCTCAAACATTGTGCCTGAGTCTGGTTTTATTTCTGACACCAACGACCCGAACAAATGACATCCTCCATTTTTAATAAATAGGAGGATTAACCTTTGCCATCAGCAACGCCTCTCTTAGCAAAATGTGCAGTAAAGATTTGGGATTTTACCTTTGAAGACATGGTTTAGCTCATTATTGGACTTAGATTGTCAGACCTGTAGGCCACCGTACATATCCCTGGCATTAGGTTACCATTAATGACTCAGTAATCCTTCAGATCTCTCCGAAGAAATGAACCTCATCATGAGGCTTCATGGAAATAATGAATTTGCAGAGGTGTCTTCGGTAATGATCCGTCATATTTTCAGAGGCGAGCTCTCAACCTCTGTGCCCTCATCAAAGGCCGGTCCTCTGAACAGTTAGATAAATACCACAACAGTGATTCTTGTTATTTCCATATCAATCACACAGCGCTCATTAAACATTCAAACTGCACCGAGATAACTTCTCCATTTTTTTTAAATAAGACAGCCACAAACTATTTACAACTTGAGCCTCTGTTAAGACTTAATGATTTAGTTAATTATCTAATTAAAAACAAATCTGCTCGTCATTTAATCACTTAACTAAATTCATCTTTATTTATATGGGACTCAGTGAGAAACAGAGAGAAACAATACAAGAAAGTAGAGGGCAGGAAAAAATTATAAATAAATAAATAAAATTAAAATGTTGACAGCGTGCAAAAAGACTATTGGGGTCATTTTTCAAAAGAAAAGACAAAATATTCTCTGATTCCAGCTTCTCAACTGTGAGTTTTGTATCATTGCATCAATATCTTTTGGTGTTGCACTGTTGGCTGAACAAAAAGGGATTAAAAGACATCACCTCTAGCTATTTTCAACTGTTTGAAACTTTTGCAGAAGAAGCTACTACATCTAAAAGATGGCCAACAATGTTAGCTCAAAGTGCTTAGCATGTGCTTTAGTTTTATACTCAAGCCAAGCAATGCAATTCTTTTTCTTTCGTTTCAGCATCAAGCGGCCCAACCACGCTACTTTAAGTCAAGCCATATACAACAATGAATTCCTGGTGGTCCAAAGTAGAACCATTTAAGTTCCACACGATTACTACAGAAAAGGATAGAAGAGGGTCAGCACTGTAACCAGATGTCAGCCTTTGACCCACAAGTAACATGTCAACCTTTAATAAGATTACAGCAGCTTCAAAAATGATGGTCTTTCAAAACATTGACTCCGCTATTTATTATTTATATTGTTCGATAATTAGGCTAATTTAATGCAAGTTACTGAACAGTAGATAACCATTCTGGGTTCACTCCAGGAGGCCTCTTTGATATTCAAACATTTCAAATGCAGCTATGAAATCTGCAGTGGTGGGTTTATTCAACTAATCTCTGTGCTCTGTACTTTCTGAAAGCTGCTCTAAACCAAAACATAGTTCTAGCTGTTACAGGAACTTGCTCTTCATTAGGCATTCACATGGCATAGAGAGGGATATTTTCACAGCACACATCCAGATCAATAATAACCAGCAGTGTGACTAGTTTACGCGTTTAAAGGAAATGCTAACGCTATTAAATGCAATGTTGTCAACCTGTTCTATTAAGTGAATGTCAGATTAATAAGTTGTAAAATCAGCCAATTCAATGTATTTTTTTAAAAGGGTCAGTTAAACCTACTTCGTCGGAACATCACAACCCAGACGACACTTCATAAAGCGCTCATTAAGTTGTATAAATATGTAATATAAAGTCAACTTTTTCCATATTCTGCCTCACTTCCCGTAGCGTCGACACTGTGGGAGAAGCTAATGCTAACTACCGTTGTCGGAAGTTAGCCCGGTAAAGTGAAAGAAGAAAGCGAAGAGGAAGTGTAGAAGTACCTGCTTATGACGTCCGTCTTCTTTCATGCTCTCTGTGTCGGTGGAACTAGTCCTTTAAATCCTTACGAAACTTGGAAGTACTCTCTCAGTTGTTCTTGTTAAGCGGGTAACCATGAAAGCGCCTGGTTAGCAACCAGACCTGTCAAACAATGGCGGAGCCAAGTACGGCAAGCCAGAGGGCGACACGTGCTTTTTGTTGACGTTTTAGCCAGCCACGAAAGGCGAACTGTTTAGAATGGTTTCGTTTTGATAGTAATGGCCAGTATAATTAAAGTGTACCAATAGTATATTAGACATTTATCACACAATTTAACGGAAGATTAATACATGGTTTTGATTAAATATTGGCCTAGTTCAGTGCAACAATTACATGTAACAGTGTAGAGGAGGCTTCAAAACAGATTAGATTATACATTCAGACCATAATATTGGGAATCGAAACTTGAAATATTGTTGTTTTTGTTTGTTTGATTGTTTTAGACAGATTTATTTTTGGAGTTTTAGTTTGAAGGATTGTCTTTTGCTTTTTGTTTTTGTTTGGACCACAGTACTTCTAAAACCCTGGCTGCACCCATTTTCAGTGGGGATCAGTACCACAATGTAAAATGCTCCTGTATAAGCATTCAAAATGTAACTTCAAAACGATATTGTGGAGCTAATATAGACTAATTTATTTTCTTCATGGCAAATTTAATCTATAACATTGCTTTTATAAGATAACCAGCTGTCAGATACATGAAATTAAGAGTATAATGTCAACTCTGGGCTATTTGTGCATACATTTAGGTCATAGTATGTTCCTGAAACGCCAGACAAACTCTGATGGATACATTTCGATTTCATTCCTCATCCAGTTTCATTTTAAAGACATTGGATTGCTTTCATTTATTAGCGATTAAGAAAATTATAATTGTCACCATTTCGCGGCTCAAATCTTTCATTTGAGTTTTAACTGTAGCCGTTATTAAAGACTCAAAAGACTAATTTCTGTCCTTCTGCTGCATTTATCTGAAGTCGTTATCCTCTCTCACAGTTGTCATTATTCTCTCGCTGTTATTTAATGGATTTCCAGCAAATTGCTATTTAAATGAATACAGGACCATTATGTAGATGGTTTGATGAAAGTTGCATGACTTGTCACCACAGTGGGATTTAATTCACTTTAATTCCACAAGAAAGAATTTGACAGAATATATGAAGTGTACTCAAATGTTTCACAAGTGTCTAAAAAAGTTAAAGTGAAACTAAATGTACAGTGGAGACAGTGGTGGAAACAACAATAATGTAAGTACACATACATTATGGGAGTGCTTCCATTTTATAATACTTACATAAAACCATATAACCATATATATATAGGAAAACAGATGACAACCTTGTAAAATACAGTGTGTTGTTAAAGATTATATCAGTGCTTCCCAACCTTTTTTTTCACATCTTGGGCTCCTTATCATGTTTGGGATGTTGTGTATTAGATAGTAAATAAGTTAGTTCTGTCAGTACGTTGGTAGTTCTTCCAAAAACGCGATTTTCTCTGTAAGTTTCTCAGATTGTTTCATTTGAAAAAGGGTTCAAAGAGGAAACACATTTTGAAATGTTTCCAAAAATATCAAATATTGTGGAAAACAGGCCTATAAATTGAAAACACATTGCTATGAGTCGTCTCATGACACTATAGATATCAGACCTTGAATCTAGCAGTGGGAGTGTATCTGGGTCACCTCCTGTTAAATAATGATATCAATAAATGAAAGGCACCTTCTTCCCAGTTAGCCCTGTCTGAAGCATTTAAATGGAAGTGATAACAACTGAAAATGGCCTTTTAATGAGCATTTGAAGTGAGTCAGACTGACTGGCAAAGCTAAACCCACCTCATCCAGCTCCTACAGTGAAATGCTGTTTGTGCTTTGAAGCTTCTGCATTGGCAATCTAATAATGTCTGATACAGTAAAATTATATATATTTACACATATATATAACAGAGGACTTCTGGATTACAGTATTTTTAAATACTGTATATTTTCTTGAGTGAAGGATTTCAATACTGTCTTCCCCCACTGATGCCAATTTCATGAATAAGATCTGAGATATGAAGCCGACTCCAAACCTCTGTGTTTTTGTGACATGTTTATCCCCACTCCTCATTCTTCATTTTGTTTTTGTTGCACCTGAGGCCCGGGATTTGTGAGGCTTAGTTTGTCTGCATCCTAATCTTTAACTGCTAAAATAGCTCAAAGCTGATTCTTCTCGCTCTCCCACCACTTAAATACACCTTGTTGAGAGATTAAAGTCTTTACTGCCAGAGATATCTTGATTCAATCGTCCAAAAGCAGAGAAATAAAAAGACGTCATTTCTCTAATGTCACGTTTATTTCTTATGAACCAAGTTATTTCAAACTATGCGTGATTTCACTTTTCTCCTGCCATCTCCTGCTCTTTGGCTTATTGTTACTGTTCTGGTGGCTAAGCTCTTTCAGATGCGGGGCCATGAACAAAGCCAGTAATATCTAGTGAATTCTCATTACAAGGGGATTATCATATGTGCCAGCATGCATTCCACTCCCACATCATTAAGTGTTTTGGACCATTTACAGACAATTACAGCATTGCTAATGCTTTTTCAGCGCCCACCCTCTCCCTCAGGCCCGTGTTGATATTTGACATATCTTGACAACTCAGCATGAATTTATCTGCCTCGGTTTGATTACATTGGATTAGACTACCTGGTAAGCATCATCTGTTTCTTCTGTGTGACTAAACATCAGCACCTATTACAGCTCTTGTGTATGCTCCAGCTAAAAGGGGGAAACTGGTTCAGTGTAAATGCTGATCAGAGACATCTACTAATGCCTAATGAGCCATTAATATTCCCACATGAGCAGTAATCCCAGTTAACATGTCTCTCCCAGCTGGAAGATGTACCGTTACCTGGCTCACAGCAGGTTGCCTCAGTTAGACATCTACACATCCTCAGCTGCACAGTATAAGTGTTGAGCTCTGTAATGTGGAAGTGGCAAAAACTGCAGTTCCTTGAGTGGCCACTTGAGGCAGGCTCCAAAAGCGAGTCAATCCCTATAGAGCCCCATATTAAAATACTTGGTCTCTATAGCTCATTTCCGCCTTCCTCACAACTGTTTATGTAACTTTCACATTAAAATAATATTGTGGCTACACATAATGCATAATTAGGGGTGTGGCCCAGTTGAGTGACAGGTGGGGGATGCTAGCAGTATGCTAGGTGTCCCCCCAGCTAATTCCAGTCATTAAACTTGACGGCTCCAGATATCAGACATTTGACTTGCTGTTGATTGTACTAACAAACTGTCCAAGAAGTCTGTGCTCATTTTTTTTGAAATTCTAGAAAAATCTAATTCATATATTAGCACAAAAAGTAGGTAGCTGTGTCTCCCCCCTCCACCTAGCTTGTTAGCTCGCTCAGTGTTGTTGGCTTTTCCCGACATCTTCATTCCGCCGCCGCTCGGTCTACTGAAGAGGTGCGTGGACAAGCAGCGACTTGTTCCACATCTCTCTTAGCTGTTTCAGTCTGATAAATACACAAGTGTGTTCAGTGTCCACCACAAATAGAAACCTCATTCTGTTGAAAGCACTGTATCTATCTAATTAGCGATCTAATGAGCTAGCCTTGAGCAAAGACTGGATAATTTAATCCAGTATAATTTAATCATGTTCACTGAGATGTTAACTGATTGATATGACTAATACTGACATTTTTTACCTAACTTATATTAATCTGCATTTCATTGGTTATGAATTAGCCTTAAGGCCAAAGCTAACCTAGAGTCAATTGGTTGGGCCCTTACTCACAAGGCATTAACCATAGCAGAGGCCTCCTGCCTCCTCCTCACGCCTTTGGCCACAGACAACAAAAAAAACTAATCTTCACAAAAGCAAGTGCCTTGAACCATGACTGCCTTAAATAGCCTGGGTACACTCGTTCTTGTTATATCACTGTCTGTTATTGCTTTGTTTCAAACGTTTCTTTGTGTAAATCGACTGTGAAAACCAATTTCCTCTATAGAAGGCAATTAAACATGAATCTGACTTTATGTGTACTAGAATTCAGTACCCCACCATAAAGTGTTATGTGGACGAGGATTGACCTTAACACTCACAATGTCTTCTTGTACACTGTCTCTCAAGGTTCTGCTCTGCCATCGATCTTTTTATGCTTTGTATCTACCCCGGTTTTGTTTGTCCTTCTCATCCGTCTTAAACATGCTTTCCAAGGCAGCATACAGGGTGGAGGATCGAGAGGAAGCTGTGTGTGGTCGAGGCAGGGATGACTTGAGGTAATATAAACTTATACTCCTGCTTTATCCCATCTGAAGCTGGGTTGTAAATGTGAGTATTTACCGAAATACATGTAGCACCCTGGCTTCATGAGAAATAACTCTGCTCACACATTTGAGAGGATATTGTTCCAGCGGGTTGTGAGTGGTTATATGTCTCCCTCTGCATTGAGGGAATGAAAGTAGAAGAAACTGTTTACCCCAAACCGCAGGGGTACTTTCAGGACACCGATTTAAGCTAATGATGGACAGTCTGCATTCAAATCGTTGTTAAATAGATTTTTCTGTCAGCCACGGGGCTTTGATGGTAAAATATCCCGGCGGTGACATGAAAAAAGAGATTACCTCCACAGTGTAAGTTGCTGTTGACCAGAGAAAACATGTCGTTTTTCATCACCAGTGTATGTGAGAGCATTCAATATCAGCCCTCCTGCAGGCATCCAATCTCCTTCCAAGCTGCTTCTGCCTTTCCCACCGCCAGGCTGTTCAACTTTTCTCATTAGATTTCCCTCTCTTATGCATCCCGAGTATTTTTGAAGTGCATAGTGTGTGGAATGATGCAATGCGTTCAAGTGCCGAGCCCGCGCAAATCTCATCACGTCAGGCTTGATTCACGTATGGAAAGTTTGGTGTCCTAGAAACAGCCAATCACGCCCGCCCCTTGATTTTTAAGAGTCAACAGGGCGGCCTCTCTACGAGCTGTTGGGAAAGTGTTTACAAGCAATCAAAGGTTGGTTTAATCATTCACACCGGCTTGTGTTAAACCACAGAATAATGGGTTTTTCTTGTCTTGAGTGTGAGCTGAAGTGCATGTAATCCCTTCTTACCAAACGGTTGATTTTTACACGAGCGCTGACAAAATGGGCCCAATCAGGTGTTTGAGCAGGGAGGGGGTGATTGCTGAATTAAACCATCCGGATGTCTTTCACACTCGAGGGTCACACTCCGGAGTAGGTTTCACTGTGGGTGTGTGCGTGTCACTGCGTCTGATTGTGCCTTGATTGCGAGTGTTGGAAAGATTTCATGGCAAATCTGAAGTCTCATTGTGGATTTATCACACTGTCTGGACTACTAAACTCACCCCCAAAAACTCTTTCATGCTGAATTTATATTTTACCACTTTAGTTTCCATTTGTATCATGTTTACATGTTTAATTTGTAATGAGGCAAAAACTTTAACAGAGAGACGTGTGGGCCCCGAGACCTGCACTGTGCCACAGAGACAGAAAGTGAGAATAAGTTTGTTACACATTAAAGTTGGCTCTACCTTGAAGCTGCAGCAGGTGTGATTCTTTAGATAAAATTAAACTTGTCTTCTCAGCTCAACTCTCAAGGTGTTATGCTGGAAAGAAAAGCGTCCCAAAAGTCTATCTTAAACCCTCAAGGCTCACCATGTGTGCCCAAATTAAATTCTGCTGTGATATATGGAAAACAAGTAACCTTCTGATAAAACAAGAAAGTTTACTTCATGGTCACATCAAAAAAGCAGGAAAACATTTGACCTGCAAAATGTTTAAAGTCGAGGTGAAATATAATCATATCATATCATTTTAATTATTTTAGATCACATCCCCAGTAATATTGTGCATCTATTTGACAATGTAGGCCTTTCTTCGTGTTCTTATATCAAAATCAGATCTTTTTTTTTTTTCAACAAAATATCACGTGTGCCTACGTAAGCTAGGACCAACCAATTTCAACCAATCAATCTGCAACATTTAGCCGCAGAGCACCAAGAACGCTCGGTCAGTTAGCTAGCTACTGCGCTGTGGAGAACGTCTGTCTACGCCCACTTCTCAACGATCAAATCAAATCCCTCTAATGATATGTCCCGCCTGCACGTCCTGTTTCACTCGGAAATACGCCACGATACGGAAGCTAGATACTCTCGACTTTAATCTCTTTCCCCTGGTCCTCTCAGGTAAAACAGCCACCTCAGACCAGCTGGTTCAGTAAAAATGTACTTTGTAGATTTTGTGGTCACAAAACTTAATTTAGTTATTTATGTAAAATGTAGGTTTCACTGTCCGTTTAGGCGTGCAATGCCAAAGTTACCCACTGTTACCCAGGAGTGTCTATACTTCAGTTGAGCTTTTGATAATATTTGATTTCAAATGATATAATTTTAGTGCCAATACAGGCTGCCTTCACAACTCGAAGGTTCCTAGTTCGAAGAGCTTGCAAGTTCTCCCTGTGCATGTGGGTACTCCGGAGTTAGGTTAGGTCTAATCTCTATTTACAGATTCTACAAAGTAGTACATCGTAGAATCTGTAGGCAGGGACGTGGATTTTTGGGAATGCAAGTGTTCTAGTTTCGGTTTGAACTTGTGGTCCGAGTAATATTGACCAATCATGTATTAGCAGTCTGCAGTGTATGCCGGAAAAACTGTCCGTGAGGAGAGCAAAAGCAGGCGGAACGTAATCCATCCCGGCTCCAATCAGCGTGATCTGACGCCGATTTAGCTTCTTATTAATCTCTATAAACAGACATCTGCATGCAGCTCACAATCCGTTCTAAAATTTTACTTGAGATATATTTCCTTGACGCGGTGTCACGAAAGGCATACACCTGTATCCCCAGAGGCAATATCATATATAGCTGATGGGCACAGCTTAAGCTGTTTTTTTCCCCAACGCTAACACTGGTATACGACTCTTGTTGCTTACATGACTAAATGGCTTAGACAATTTGAGCTCTCCAAATTACACGTTACAAAATCAGCAGTTTCATGTCCACTGTCACTTCTTTGTTAATAATAGTAGAGTAGAAAGTCCAAAATGTTTGAGTTTATGTTTATGAGTACATTTAAACACAGCTCAAGTGGACCGGAGAGCTTTACAAAGGGACCACCTATAAAGTAAAAAGTACGAAACAGAGAGAAATATACCAAAGACAATAATAAATAAAACACATTAAGTGAACATTTCTCAAGCTCTAAAAGTGTAACAAATTCAGATTCTCTCTGGCTTTTTGTTGATTTAGAATTGAAATCTTGATCAAAGGCAACAATCCATGAGAAACACTTCACAACAATTTGTTTAGACTTCACAAAAACAAATAATCAAACGTCTCTTTTCTTAAAGAAGCGTTCACCAACAACAAATAAAAACCTTCTCTGAACAAAGGTTTAAAAGCCTTTGAAGATCTGAAGCTGTTTACACGACACTGAGAGCTCTGAGTATTGATGCGTATTGATGTTCTATCTAACAAAGACAACATTATGCTAACTGATGCAGATGGACACACCTGCTATTCATGACATTTTCAAAATAAGAGAGAAAGGCTGAAAAGTGAATTCTTATTTTTCAAGTAAATTAATAGGGTATTTTCCAGATCAAGGTACACTGTAAGTATAACAGTACTACTACACTGTAGTAGTGGTCCTAAATTTCCCTCTATCTTTTAAATTGTATTATATATTTTCCTCAGTCCATTTCTTTGCGTAACTAAGCTGAAGCTTTAAATATAAATGGATGTTTACACACACGCGTCACTTTCTGTGACACATTTGTTTGAAGGTCAGAACACTTCAGAGATAATGACGCTGCAAATTCAGCACAGTAAGAACTGAAGTGCTTTAAAAATACTCGATTCATCTATCTGAATTGTATGTTTTTTTCACAATATAATGACCATTGCTTTCTCTCTTCTGGAAGTCATTTGAATCAGAACTTTGAAGAACAAAAGAAAACACAGGCCTATGCAAAGCCAGTTTGTGCTGCTCTGTCTCCATCAAAGGGAATTATTCAAGACTATTACATAAAATTTCACATTTTTCTTTCTTCTTTTTTTTTTTTTTAATGAATTTTTATGATATTCAGCTCTCGGTGGATTTCACACCCTACTTTGCTTTACAGATTTGACAAACTGGAAGAAAAGCGTCTGTTCCGGTGGGTGACTTAAAACCACGGAGCAGTAATTTGCCACCCTGGATGCAATAACTTCCGAGTGACCAAACACATCGTAAAGTATCACTTGTAATTCTGCTCATTGAATAATTGGTTATCAAGACACATTAAGATTTCTCTTTGTATTTGTAATGCATGAAGTGTGTTGAATTTTAGCCTGTAATGATTATAATTGGAGATCAAACAGGTTGAACGTGATTAGGGAGTAATTTGTTGTGTTCATTTATTGAATTAAAACAATTACATATAATGATTTATGCAACATTACGACATTTAACTTGAAATATTATATAGTTTAGGTTACATACAACAGCAAAGAGGTATTTCTTAACCCTTTTATACCCTGCAGAAAATCCTGTTTCTTCACTGCTGATGTGATAATCAGTTGCATCCATTGTGCTCGATTTTTCATGCGCTAACGCTCTATATAAAAGCGTTTAGAGTCGAATTTAAATAGAAACATTTCTGTGATTATGTTGGATTGCACACAACTAACACCTGTGTCATTGCTGTAAAAGGCTTTAATGTACTGTGTAGTGTATTTGAGGTGCTTTGTATTTATCATGCAAGATGATACAGACATATACAGCAATATTGTAAAATTAGCGATAAGAAATACAGTGTTGAAAATTTCCAGAGCATGGAATTGTAAATCCATCTGGGTCCTTAAGCAGTGTGACAAATCGTGGATAATGTGCTGATGCTAAGCATGGGAATGTGAGAATCTGAGAGCAGAGAGCTTTCAACATGTAACTTCCCCTCATGCCTGGAGGAAAAGTCTTTGATGAGGACACCAAAGCCGAGCGCTCGCACCTAGACAAAAACGACAGCTCATTACCTATGCAGCCCCCACGTTTACCCGCACGTGGGCTCATGATGAGGTGAGTTCCACCTACAGCAGGCTCGCTTTGAAGAGATTTCTGGTAATGCTGGTTTATTAGGGCTGAAAGTTTGGTGGAATATTTGCTGGCGCACGTGTCTGCGAAAATGAATCCAGTGCTGTAGGTTTTATCAGTTTTGTTATTATAATGGATGGGGAGATTAAGCCAGGAGAGCTGGTGTTGAGAAATATATGGGAGCAGATGAAATATTGAAAAGATTAGAAATTATTCAGTGAAAGAGGACAAAAAAAATTCCACCAAGTAGTGTTGGAGAATTCAGATACTTTCTCGAGAAAAAATACCATTTCAACAATAAAAAACTAAATCTTTTACAGTCCTGAATTCAGAACAGAACTATTATCAGCAAATCTGCTGTTTCTGTGGAAAAATTGTCCCTGTGATTGATGTGACTGAACTAGTTTGGACTTCTTTGTATCCAATTTGGGCGCCCTGTCCTCCACAAATTGATATGATTCATGAAGTAGAAAAGAAGAAAAGAAGTCCATCTAGACACCCATCCATCCATTATCTATACTGTTTGTCCTTTTCAGGGTCCCAGGGGGTTGCAGCCTATCCCAGCTGTCATTGGGCGAGAGGCAGGGTACACCCTGGACTGATCACCGGTCAGTCACAGGGCTGACACATAGAGACAGACAACCTTTTCACATTCGCACCAACAGGCAATGAACCTAACGAGCATGTCTGTGGACTGTGGGAGGAAGCCGGAGGGAACCAACGCATGCACGGGGAGAACATGCAAACTCCACACAGAAAGGCCCCCAGGATTCAAACCAGGAGCCTCCTAGCTGTGGGCAACAGTGCTTACCAGCGCACCACCGTGCAATACAAACTATTATATTGTATCGCTTCGAGGCTCACGCAGTTAATAAAGGACGCCATCCGAGAACATCAAAATGTTTGGGAACCACTGGTTGGATCTTCTGTGTGCAGACCAAACTAGCTACAACCAATCAGAGCAATAAACTTGTGACATAGTGTGGGTTGCTAGGCTAGGTAGCTAGCTCCAACACTGGAGTCATGTGGCTTCCGTAGCTTGACATAATACACAGACGTTTGGCGCAACCTGGTTTGTCGCCAATTTCTTATAGATTACATGAACGTGTTTTAGCAGCTGGGGGCGGCTTTTTTGTAGCTGTTTTCAATGAGAGTGAAGCTTTTTGGCGGCTGCTTTTGCGTTGCAGACCGCCTTGTGTTTTTTCGCTCTGTGCGTCTCGTGTTTTTAAGGAAATGCTCTGAGCGCCTTGAGTTGAAAAAAATTCAACTCAAAGCAGAAAATAAATTTTTACAGCCTGCCAAACACGTTCTGTCTGATTGGGCACTGAGAATGTTCACATATATATCTTTTTTGTTAAACAAAATGCTTCAATCTGCCCCATATAAAATGAAGAGTTGTGATTCGCCTGACCATGGCCAGGTCAGCTGGAAATCTGTTTGCATTCGTCTTGTTCCGGGGCTAATGATAAATAAGAATACTCAAATCTACGTGGTTACTTCCCAGCAGGCATTGTGTTTTAAAGTTAACTATAAAATGTAGAGGGGATAATAAGATACAGGCTATAAAACATTCCAAAAGCAGAAGCTCTGTTTTATTGGCTCTCAATTATTCTCATGTAAAGCTCTGCAGCGGCATCTGATAACAAACTAACAAAGCACAGAGGTGTTAATTTATCTCAGACCGTGTAAAATTCTTCAATTCAGATAGTTTTGTTCCTCCGTTGCCTCGGGGCCACATCCGCTCTGTGAACAAACAAACACACTCCAACAAAAAATAACTGTCACTGAAAATCAACCACCGGGAGATTTGTTTTACAGGATGCAGCAGCGAATGAACACTTCCTCTCAGAAATAACTGAATGAGAAATGCGTTTATTCCTGACTGACAAATCAGGTCATCGCATCCTGTATCAAACTCTCTATTGGATATGTGTGTAGAACAGAAGACACTGGTAAACTAATTTTCTGGGTGTGTTACAGTATGAAACATTCAGTGCAAAACATCTTGGCCACAGAAACACATTTAATATAACGACACATTTCTGATGAAGCTGATGTTTGTAGTGAAACTTTTGGCAGCATTGGCATTTCCCTACAATTTCTGCTCTGATTATTTAGAGCAACGTTCAGGAACTTTAAGAGCTTGGTTAAAGAATCCTGTGGAGCTTTTGAGTTTTTAGCGCTAAGAGGTAATGTTTTTGTGAGTGGCACCCTCCTTTTTTTAGAGGTGGAATAATTCAAAAGCCATGTGCACAAGCTTATGAGGGACCCACAATCTTACCAATGGTTTTACACTATTCTATTCGAAGTACAGGTGGCGCTAACAAGCTAAGAAATGCAGAAATGTGTCAATCAAATGCAAGAAAGCAGAAGACTAGTGGATTTGACTTAACATTTTGGTTAATAAGAAAAGTCCACCAGGCACATTTCAGGTTAGGAAAAAAAGTCAACATTGAGCACGATACACTACTACATGTTTAATTCAATGCCATTTTACCACAATCACTTCAGTACCTTTAACTAAGTGTTTTAGCTACCAAAACTAACCACACAAAGGAAGCGGAAGTGCCAGGCAACGCTCGATACCTAGCAACAGTAAGCGCCAATGAGAAGTGCTCTGAAATTGAGATCGTGGGCGCTGCCAGCACAAAAAGCGGCGTTAGTGGACACAGGCAACTTGGTTATCCACAAAACTTCATTGGCAAAAAACATCTGTAGTTGATACATATCGACATCTAAGATCTAAAAGACAGGGTTACTGTGTTTCACCGTGTATCAACGAACAGCAACAGCAGCAGGATTTCAGGGTTAGACTTTAGTCTTTGTATTTGATTAAAGGTATAAGAAATTAGTCCAATTTTTTGCACCGACTCTGAATTTTACAGACCTTGAAAAGTTTAAAGTCGTGTGGGTTGTTTAGTTGCTGATACATTTATCTTTACCATAAATGATTGGATGTGTATACAGGTAGTGATCGCAGGATGTTGATGTAGTACTAGTGTCCAAATCTGTCACGTCAGCAGGCCCGTGGTTCATTAATCTCTCTGATTGATTCGCATATATGCTGCCCTGACCTTGCATTGCACAGTGAGACCTGCATCCATGTCAGTGTCACCTGATCTGCCTTTGTATTGACAACGTGTAAGCAGGATTTAGAAACTGGAGATGCATTTGTTTGTCTTAAGATAAAGGGTAAAGGCCTGCAAAGTTGCCTCAAAGGGTTAAATAATACAAGTCAGTTGTAAAAGATTGCTTGTATGGGTTTAAAAGTTCACAGCACATATAGAAATCGCTCCTACTAGCAGTAATTCTATAGAGTTGCTTAGCTTTTTATTCAACTGATAATAAAACCCTCCAGTACTGCTGATATCTTATCTTTTCCCCAACAAATTCCTTTTTAAAGCAGTTACAAAAACCACTCTCACTGCAAAACCAGAATCCAAGCCAGCGCTGTAAGACTGAATAAACAATGTAATCTCACAATCATTGCCTCTGGATTACAGATAAACCCCTCTCTCATTTATTAAGCCCTATGATCATATAGTGGCACTAATAAAACAGGGGACACATTCGCCAACATGATAACTTTATTATTCAGTCTGAGAGAGCAAGTTTTCGGTGTAAATACTGGAATAAAGACACTGATACATTAGAGGATTTGGCCTGAACATGTTGTACTGTTTGCATAACTTTTTCATCAGCTGCTGTGCTGTTGCATTATAGCAGTTGAATGTCATCCATAATGGAACTTTAAGAAATCACTGCAAGATACTTATGTGTGATGGAGATATTTTTAAGTATATACTGGTTGTTTGTGCAGGGAACTCAATGTACTAGCAGAGCTAATGCATTACATTCTACATGTTATTCCCTTAAATACATATACAGTATTGGAAATCTTAAAGATACTCAGATATAGTCAACATTGTTAAAGAGGGGGTATTATGCTGTTTCACATCTTAAGACATATATATATAATGTTACAATGTTTAATGTTCAGACTAAATGTGGGTGAAGTTTCAAATCTGTAGGTAAAAGTATGTTGGAGTAATCCCCAGGCTTCTCAGCTCTGCAGGCTGCTGTGAACGCCAGGTTTCACAATGTTTTTTCTACACGCTGCGCTTTGTGACATCACAAAGTGCAGCCTCAGCAGGCTTGAAAGTGGGCTTGTAGGGGCGGGGTTTCTTAAATGGACAGAGCTGATTGAGTCGTTTCAGGCAGAGGCTGTATGAGGGCCTGCACAGAGCACCAGTGTGAGAATTTTTTTAAAACTGTAAATTATGCTAAGCTATTCCACAGGTATCACAGAGTGAAATATGAAGCTTGGAATTAATAATACCCCCCTTAATATATTAAATATTGAATTCATTTAAGTGTTCATTAATCACTTCCTGTTTTACTTTGACACCCACCTGTCCCCTTCATGTAGGTAGCTATACTTCCTGCCTTTGTCTGCTTTCCCACCTGTTTGATTGCCGGCCCTGCCCTGATTGTTTTCACCTGTGCCTGATTAGTCTAACCTTCCCAGTGTATTTAGTCACCTGTTTCAGTGCCACTTAGTCTTCAAACCTTTTTCATCTAGTGTGGATGTCTTTTTTTGTGCTTCTAATAGTATTTTCATCTTGTTTTGCTGGACCTTGTTGGATTTTTTTGGGATATTTCATTCTTGCCTGCTCTCCATGGATTCAACAACAGTAAGCCTTTTGCTTGGCCTGTTTTTGCTTTTACTTAAATGCATCTAACTATCTGCTTTTAGGTCCTCTCCCTCTCTGTGTTTATAGTAAACGTGATTGGGGCTATGCAAACATTAATGACATGTATGGCATTGAATTTAAAGGAGTAGAATATTAGCTTTCTTGCCTAGAGTTACATGAGATGATTGATACCACTCTCATGTCTGTGCGATAAAGGGGACCCTACAGCCGTTAGCTTAGCATAGCTTAGCTTGACTGGGAACAGGGGGAAACGGTCATCCTGGCTAAACTAAATCCACCCACCAGCAGCATATCTTTTTAAAATGTATTGAAAAGGGAGCATTGTGACTTTTAGATGGTTATGGTGCGTTCCATTTACCTCGGAAGTCGGAAGTCAGAGCTGGGAATGGCGCCACACCCGAGTTGACCCAGTACAACAAGTTGGAAAACCAAGTTGGACGCCTCCAGTAAAACAGTTATTGTGCTCGCTCTCTTGGAATACAGACAACTACAGAACAAATATGAGGTCCACAACATTTCCACAGATTGGAGAGTACTGTGTGTACGACTGAGTCATTGAGACACAAATAAGTGAGAAGGGCAAATAAGCAATGTACCAATATGCGCGGAAAGCTCAAGCCAGATGAGCCATTATTAGCAATACCAGTGGATAACAACGCATTATATGATATTTATGTCTTCAAACATGGCCAGGCTTTGTGCTAGCAGCTAAGCTAGCAGGCTGTTGGCTGTACCTTCATATGGTGCAGTTTCATTGAGCTCCTCACCTGCGTCTCAGCAGGAGAGCAAATGAGTTAGTTGCCAAAATGTCACATTATTCTTGTTAAACAGCTTGGCTTTTAATTGTTGACAGTGTTGTATGTGTTAGCCTGTAAACAGATTAAGCATTTCGGCCTTGCACAGCATCAAGGTGCATTTTGGAGCTGTGTACGCACTGAACATAACAAGAAAGGGCTCTGAGGTAGTTCAGACACCTGGTTAGGATGCCCCCTGAGCATCTCCCCTTGGACGCGTTTCAAGCCCAGATTAATGGGAGCAGACCAGCCAGGGAGGAGACCGGGACATGCTGGAGGGGGTTACATCTCCATTTGAGGTCCCAGAGGGAGAGGTGGAGAGAGCTCGGTGGGGCAAAGGAGGCCTGAACTGCTGTTCTCGCCCTGCTGCTGCTGCAGTCCTGACAAGGATAATAAGTACCTGGAAGATGGATTGATAGATGAGGGGGTTTGTTCGGTCGGTGTTGTTCAGCAGGGCTTTTGTCGGGCATTGGCTGTCTATTCTTACTTGTGTAAGTGAGTACATAGGAGTATATAGGAGTTGCTAATGTGGTAAAGGGTAACATTTCTCAAAAGTGAGTATTAAAACGTTGGTAAGAGCACAACACCATATTTTGTGTTAAATTCCATCCAGAAGACAGAAGAACAGCATTGTATAAGTCAGCCTCCTAATACATTTCAACTTCCCCCCTCTGTCTGTCACACTAAGGCCCAAGGCCATTCATTTTTACTGAAGATATAAATCTTTAAAACCGGTCATGAATTTCTAGTTTAATTTTTAAAGTCTGAGCCATTTTCTGAAACAGCTGGGCAGTGTGGATTCAAGCTAACATCACTCAAACTCAAGCACATAATCCATTTGTTGGGGACAATTTTAGGACGCAGATTAAAGCTGAACTTTATTGGCATACTGAATATTTACAGCAGCAGGATGGTGTAATAGCTTCAAAATACAAGTGTGTTTGTTCATGGTTATGAAGATGGTAAAGCACACTGATGTGTCTCATTGATCCAAATCAAAGACCAAATTGTTACAATGCTGCATTTTGCCTCAAGTTTGGTTTGTGTTCACACGGCAGCTTTTACCAGTGGACATAGAGTTTTGATCCGCCAGGAAACTGCTCTCTGATTGGTCAGAATTTCCACGTGGGAAAACCAAGAACGGAGAGAATTGTGGTCTAATGCAGGGGTTCCCAAACTTTTCCATGCCAAGGCCCCCCAAACAGCATTAGCTTCTGGCCGGGGACCCCCAAACCCACAGACAACAGAGAGTGGGACAGCGTCGATTTTTTTGGCAGCATCCTCACCAAGCAATTCTCGGACAATGTCTTTGGTAGCTGGTAGAATCAAATCCTCTCCAATTGTGTGAGGTTTTTTAGCACGAGCAATGTGGTATGAGGCTAAAAATGATGCCTTCAGGGCCCGCTCGGCACGGTAGCTTGCTGTGTGAATGCAGCAGATTGCCTGACCAAATGCTCTTCTTTACGTCTGAAGAAGTCTACTGTTTTATCGGCCTCTGCCGGATGTTTTTGCATCAAGTGATGCTGAAGTTTCGAAGGCTTTAAACACTCGTTTGAGAGGGTCTCCAGACAGAGGACGCATTTCGGGCAATCATGGCCATTTTTCTGTATTGCTGAATTTGAGAATCCGAGATTACGGCAGTTTACGTGTTGTTCAGGACAAATGGTTATTAAAAAAAAAAAAATTATGAAAAAAAAAATTTTTTTTTTTGCTTTTTTCTTTTTTTTTTTCTCCTATTTTCTGAGGCCACAAAACCACTGGTCTAATGCATTGCTGGTTTTCTTCATATATTGGGTCCTACTCTAAGTCCCATTATGTTCCCACCTGAATTGAACCGGGCCGTGGTTCCCTTGGAAACGAGCCAAGTCCTGAAATTTCTGGCGGACCATGGTCCAGTGGTTTGGTCCGCACCAGAGTTCGAATGCAAAACAATCAGGTCTGCATGCACCCTGAGAGTGGTATTTTAAATCTGTGGCTGTACTTGTGTGTCGTATAAGTCCGGCTCCTGTACACACAGAGATACTCACACTGCCTTTATCATCTTCACATAGTGTGTCTCCAGGGTGGCTGCAAATATAATCCAGCATTACGTATATAATACTTCAGCCATGCAGTGACGTTCATAATGTGATGTTTTATTTGGAGGTGCATACACTTCTTTGGACTACAGCCCAAACTGAAACGATGCGGTTTGATATTTTTGAAGATGTATGTTCTCTGTGTTCTCCACGTCTTAGTCAATGTTATTGATATAGGTTATTTTCATAAAGCCTATCTCTATATTTGCTGCCCGCTGTTTCATTTTGCCTCCAGGTTTACACTGGGCTGGGTTTTAGAGATTTGTCAGTGCTGAACTTCGGAGGGCAACTCTTCCACTGCCGCAGGCTGTATACACAAAACTCAGCCCTGCAGACAGCATCTGAACGGCAAAGACATTAGTCCCATTTATTACCCATCCCGGCCGAAATTGTTTTTGTCCTTCACAGTGAGGGTTCGCCTGCATTTCCATTTACCAAAGACACTGTTTTGACCCTCAAGGGGTCCGGCGAGATGAGAAAAGATGTAGATGTGAGGAGGTTCCGTTCTATTCAATCAATATGCTTTTTATAGGCCGTGCTAGTCCGTCAGAGGAACAGCAGCATGTTTTCCTTCTCCAAAACATCTCTGACACACTCTGAATCATACCATGACGTGTGTGGATCACAGCACAGGCTCTTGTTTCATCGCTGAAATACATTCCCAGATTCATAGCGCAGGTTTCCATTTCTGTAGCTTCAAAATCCTGTTTGATTTTCTAACCTCTTTTAAAGTGCAGTACTCTGCTCTGTGACAGCCACTCAGTCCTATTAATGTAACTCGGTATAGGAGGGTGAAGCCTGCTGTAGGAGATATGAGCGCCTCACTCTTATTGGTATCCCACTGGTTATTATGGATGCCTTTTGATTGGTTGATGGAGCGTTGACTGGCTAATTGCCTGGAAGGTAGAGCTCTGAACCTGCTGAGCCACACAAAGGACCAAAGTGGATCCAGGTAAACGCTTGTGAGCCAGGATGACAGAGAAAGATTTGTGGGCGCAGAAGTATTACAGAATTCGAGAAGCAGCATTTTCTGCATCATTTCACTGTAATAAGACTGGACAGAAACATATTCATTGGCAGAAAAGCCAATTTCCACTTACTTTAATACGGTAAACCAGGGCTCCTCACAGCCTGACACAGTGGAGCCACTCTCTGACTAAATGAGTGGACCGCTCTCAGGTTGAAGTTTTGGGACAACAGCTGCCATCATTTTTGGGCTTTGATACAGAAGGGGTCTCTTGTGATCATGACTATTCTCACCTCCTGCATAAACGGGAAGTATCATTTTATAGTTTCTACAACTAGCCCTTTGTTTTATTTAAAAGTCTGTGACTGTTAACAATTCCTGTTCTGCGTTATCGACCTTGTGTGTACAGAACAGCTTCTTTTCTTAACGCTTAAAGGGTAGTTCTTTTTCAGTGTTTGGAAAAAATGTGTATTCCATAACCCGACACCAACATCATTAAGAAGAGAAGTGTGACGGGATAGTTGGCATGGTGCAGTGGAAGGTATTTCTGAACCATGTTTATGCTTGCTTATTCAGACCCAACCAAACAGGATGAAAACATGCTGACCAGACCTCTTTAACACTCCACCTTGATATTAAATTTCAACTTGATCTCGCCACCTGCCCTTTTCGCGAATCCCAGGATTTGTTTCACTTATGTCACACACAAACCAGACAATGGCTGTGTTGTATTTACAAATGTAAGCTGTGACTCAATTCGGGGTCTGCATCCTTCGAAGGACGCAGTCTGTGGAGGATGAGTCACTCGTAGCCTGCGTAGACCACTGAGGCTGGACTGAAATGAGAGGGTCTGGTCTACAGAGGGTTTCCTGTTTGCATCACCAGCTGTTCCCGCCTTTACCCTTGCGTCACCAAGCATCACTCCTGTCGCCTAGCAACAGGTAGTTAGCTGGCTATCTAACTTAAACTATTATTTGAAAGAAAATTTGTTTTAAGACCGCTTATCGCTCACAATTCATTTGAATTGAAACCAAAAACTTTTACATTTTATAGTGTATTCGCAATTGCAAGTGCAATCGACCTTCAAATACGTCCTATGAAGGATGCAGCCCCTGAACTGGGGCACAGCTAGAGAGGTGTTAGTGTCACGACCTGAATCCTATAATTATGATCACTGGCGTTGGATTTGTTTTAATCTTCTAGTTGTAATCCTGAGTTTAGAAATCATCTGATAAGTATAACAGTTTCCACTTGATGAAAAAGAATCACACAGGAGCATCCAGCTGCTTTATCCGCGGGGGCTGTGGCTCAGGTGATGGAGCAGGTTGTCAACTGATAACTTTATGTTGGCAGACTGTAGCATATTCAATGTCATATCTGGCAGACCTACAGGGGAGGTGTTGAAAGTGCTCAGTGATGAACTACTGAGGTTATAGATAGAAACTGATACATCAATACAAGTATAAGTCCAAAAGATTAGTCACAGCCAGGTGCAGGGACTTTGTGGCTCTCAGTTTAGCCTCCCAGGAAGTTCCTCCAAATCCTCTTCTTCAAATCACAAATGTTCCTCTTTAGTCTCCTTCAGAGTTAACTAATCCACCAATATATGAATCATCCAACCAGAGGAACTGAAGGATGCAGGGAAGTTTTAGTCTGAATCTTAGGAGTGCTAAGTGTGTCAGTTCGTCTTTCACAGGCCACTCGCCATCCAAGCCGCACTTGATGTCTGAAACAACTTCACACTAATGTTTCCGTCTTTGACTTGTGGTAATTTTCCTTTTAGATGAAACTTATTCAGCTGGCGCAGACTTTCACACAAAGCCATCCACAACCAGGGCTTAGCAGAGTCTCATGATCAAAGCTGCAGATGTATAGCTGGAATGTGTACAACACCAGTGTTACCATCTGTTGAATTGAAGAATTTGAGCATTGCTGGGACCAGTTAGAGCAGGGGTCTCCAACCTTTTTTCATCTGAGAGCTGCTTTGAAAAAATGAAAGTGGCCTGCTTGCATTACATCACTGTAATTGCTGGTGGCGCCCCATGTTGATTCTTTTGTCGACTGAAACGTTGGTACCACAGACGAAGCACACACACTTGTCCTTCACATTCGTGAATAAAAACTTGCTTCCCACTCCCCGTGGAAATAGTATGTTTGCTGCCTTTTCTTGGCGTGGCCACCTTCACTGTCCACTATAAATCTGGCTAAACAGGCTAACAGCACCAAACTCCTCACTTTAGCTGGAGGTTGCTGCAACATTGCTGTGATTGGTTTGGTTCAGACATTGACAACCTTGCCAGGAGCATCACTGTTCTTTGACAGCTGATAGGCTTATCCTATTAGTTTATTGGAGGGGGTGGGACATCTGTCTATTTGATTGAATTAAAGTGGGAAGAGGCTTTCAAGGTGCATTTATTGTCGTCAGATTTTTCATACATAGTCTGTGAACCTCTTGGTGAGCTACTAAAAACCAGGCCGTGAGCTACCGGTAGCTGAGACCCCTCAGAAGGCCGGGCTTATGTTAGCAATGTTAGTTTCATTTTCAAGTTAGGCTAAATGATTTGTGAAACAAGCTTTATCTTGCAACATTCAAACTCTTTGCTTTTATTGTGTATATTAAAAAAATACAACTGAAAAGGTCTTACGAAGTTCAAAGTTGCACCCTTATGCAGACGACACAGTGGTGTTAGCCCTTCTCTGAGCCAAACCATGAATCACTGAGATACCATTAAGCAGCATTATGAGGCTAACTCTTAATGCTAAGGAAACAATATTCATGAGTATTTCTAGGGCTCGTTCCCAATTCCCACACAAATACAAATCTCTATACTTTAATAAAGTATTTCTGATTCTGACTCTAACTGAGGGCTCGATTGGTGGATGTCCAACTTTCTTTCAAAGTGCGCTTTGAAATCCTGTAAAGAACCTTTACTCTATGGTAATGTCTACATGCATGCTTCCTCTGGCCATCACAAAGGCTACAAGGACAACTTCCTTTGTATATTTTTGTGTACAAGGCCATGCTCCATTCTGTGTAAACACCCCATATATAATATAATGTATGTAATCTTCTAATGCAGACCTCACGCAGCCGTCAGCTTCGTTCCACCTGCTGGCTTTCTTTGCAGCTTCCAAAGGTTTACACTTAGGTCTGAGGAAAAAAGCCTCTCTTACCTTGCTCCCTGGACTTACAATAATCAGCCGAGCATTCTTTTTATTATTAAGTCCTCTTGGGAATATTCAAAGCCCAGTTAAAAGTCCATGTAACCGAGAAATGCAATATATATTTAGATTTTAGCTTGCTTAAGATTTCTTTCAATATTGGGACTAGGCCACGAAGCACTGTCGTTTAATTTAAAATATCTCCACCATAAAAAATCTCTTCTGCAGTGGATTCTATGAGAAAATCTAAACAGAAAGAGGCGGTTAAAAGGTGCGAATGAGCTTCTGTGTTGCTCCTCAGACAATTTTGCACGGTACAGTCGCAGGAGAGGGTCACTGGCCTGGCGTTGGTGTAATCTTTCTCATGCTCTTTTTGTAAAATCAATTTTATTCCATTACTCTGTTTTTCTCATCTTCTCCTAAAAGCTAACTGTGGTAAAAGTTTGGAACAATAATGAGCAGAGTTTGGGGTCAACATTGCTGCAAAGACAACTAAAAGTTTACATTAGTGTCCACATTAACCGTAGATTTAATAACAATGCTAAGTCTGCAGACCTTGTATTACGTTGGCTTTAATGTTTAAATAATTAGGTGTAATTAAGGGTTAACTTCTCAATGTTATTTTAAGAAACAGAAGAGAGTAATCACATCCACTTTTTGAGAAAACATGTACAGAAATCTGCTGTCGCCGTGGGAGGAGACCTCATCTGCACTGCACTGTGGCTGACTGACAAGCAGCTTATGACAGAACATAACAGATTAAGATCCAGGTAGTTCTGATTTCCTCCCACCTGTGTTCCGTTCCTTACAAATTCACTTTGCGTTAATAATGAATCCCATGCTTTTTAATTAATCCCCTGTCAACTGCTCAAAACATTTGGATGACAGTCAGTCGCGTTGTCGCTCTGCTGCTGTCTGAGGCTGAAAATGCAGCTCAGCTCTGCAGACAGCTGTCGCCTTTTGTGCTTCCTACTGAACAAAAACCCTGTGTGTGTTAATATCAGAGTGTGCTGAGATCAGAGCGCAGCATTAAAGCAGTGACTGAGAGCGAATAATGTCAGATGATGGTGTGTGCCAGTGGTCTGTTCTGATGAAAATGAGCCCACCATGCAGTTAAAAAATCACCAGGACTCGCATATCAGTTGTTTTACATCGTGGCCTCTATTTGATGGAGTTCTTCTTGTGTTTATTCCAGTCACTGTAGACATAAGATAACAAGAAATATTAAGATCCCAAAACAATGAAAGAAAAACACAAAGAAATGCCATAAAAGCAAGGGCTGAAATATCCCATAAAAGAGTCTTTAACAATAGTGGAAGGCTGAGTGCCTTGAAAACACTTCCCTGAATCTACAAGCCCTGACTGTAAAGACTTTGCAGCAGCCAGAAGGACCCTGCCTGAGGAAAAAGATCATTAACTGTCTCATAAGGGATTAAAAGGTCTGCAGAGACCCTGAACCGTGCATTAAAGGTGATGTAGTCGATGAAAAAATAAACGGATAACAAATCGGATTACTTTAGTACTGAAGGAACATAAACTCCAGCAAAGCCAGGTAAGATTTTTTTTCACAGTCTGATAAATAAGACACGTGTGGTGTATGAGAGAATCCGTGACAAGTTAAAGATACAATCTTGAATATTTCAGTTTTGTACTCATGAGTGCCACCCACTGGTGATAATTGGAAATTATGGAAGCATTCTTCCCAATTTAACCAGACGTCTACAGCTCCTTTTTAGACTGTTTGCCTTCATCTGAGCGTCGAATTTGTTTCTTGTTCTTTGGATTTTCACTTATGTTTGAAGTTGTATCTGTAGTCATCGATCTTTTCTTTGTTTGTTCAGCCATAGTAGATTACTGTTTACTCACAACACTTGCAGAGAGCGGCAAAGCAGCCGCTTAGCTCCGCCTACCCTCTCTGGCAGACCAACCACTGCAGGGTGATGGAAAACGCGTCACTAACTGGGCGCCGCTTGTGTTTTTTTCCGCGAATGTCGTCACAGACACCCTGTCTATAATACTGCAAGGCAAAGGCTTTCATCAGTGGGCCATAGGCTCAATCACCATTGTGTTACCTCATCTGGTGATAGATAGAGACTTAACAGACATTTATTTAAGTAAAAAAGAAAAGAGATTAAATCTTTAAGGTGAGAAATATTATTTATGTCCAGATTGTAACTAATGACGAGTGAACGAGAGACTATTTGAGGCTGTTTTGGTGATGCTGGAAAGTGAAACAACACTCAAAAAGTATTAAAAAAAACCATATATGCAGAGATAGCTGAACATTGCTAACTTCTTGTACATTCTTATAGCAGCAGCTGCAGACTCATACCCAGGTTGGGAGTGTGCTGTGGAAGAGGCACGACATTAAGGATGCTCAAAAATGTCAGCAGCCTTGAGTTTAGCATTCACTTTCTGAATGTCATGTTTGCTGTTTGGTGACAGCGCTGTTCCACAATGCACTCGACCAAATTAAACGAAGGAGCCGCTCAGAAAACTTTAAGAAAAATAACTTTCTTTTTTGTTGGATTGTAGAAGGTGTTCAAAAGATCGAGGTTTAATCAAGTCTCAGTGCATGTCTTTAAACGTTAAAGCTAACGTAGGCAGACCTGCCAGTGTGCCCTATGTCGTGTTACAGCCTGCATCATTTTTTTTACCTGATCAACAACACTCGTATAAGTAATTCAACAACAACTGTACGTTTTCATGAATGTAGCGAGTAGTTTGCTCCATGCTTTACAGATTTGGCAACATACAGTATATGGCATGGTTAACCTGCTTCAGATCATCAAAGAGGCAACAATTTTAAATGAGTTGAATCACTTCACTCTCTGACAATAAAGATGTCCTGTATTTTTAATGACATAATTACTGCAAACTACTAAATAATAAATACCATTCGCGGTTTTTAAATGCCTGCCAGCGTATTTCTTATCAGCGTCCTCGGTGAGATAAAGGCAAACCTAAAAATAAAGCACTGTAACATAAAAATGAAGCTTGTCACAGAGAGAAACGAAAATAACTCGCAGCACAAAGCAACAACGCAAATTAAATGAGACAAACAAAATCTTGACAAGACACACGAGCATTTTCTGATCCGAAGCCGCAGTCTGCAAGACTCCATCATGTGTTGCCCTTGTGATTCATTAGTTAACACTGGTACAAATATACAGTAGATGAGGGACTACAGGGAAAGAATATGGTTTAATTTGGGTTGAAAACTAAGCTTTGAAGAAGCCAGTGCCGACTGTCGACATCGATCAAACTCCCATGTCAAATTAAAATGTTTTTTTACTCTTACATCCACCATAACCCTTTACATCAATTGAATCTAAACATCTTTGCTGTAACGACAAGGCTTTTTTGCACAGGGCAGTAAAATTGTGCCTATTTCAGAGCCCGAAAAGCGAGGACATTAGGATTAGGATATAACAAGCAGAGAAATAAACAAAACGCTTTCCTTTGCAGCAACACTTTGGTGTGAAAACGTCCCTGACAAGGTTAAAACCAGAGTTTGTTTTCATCCTCTGCTATTGCTTCTGCAGCTGGCACCAGCACAACACGCTCTCAGCAGCATTATGCATCTTTATTCCTGAGATGACACAGCAGACACATCTGATTCCACTAACCTCACATCCAGCTCTGCCAATGTTTCCTGTCTGGAGTGCAAAGTTCTTTGCTGAATGTGCTGCAGGCGGGCCGCGCGCTGTAAGTCCTCCCATCAGAGCTGAATGGCCGCTGATTTAAGATGAAGTCTGAGAGGAGGTGTGAAGTAAATGAATTTCATACACCAGTAAGCCTGAAAACTCAGTTCTAACCGAGCAGTCACTCTGATTGAGGCTGACATGTGGGTAACTGTGCTATATGCTAATCCTGCGCAGCAAAGAGGCGTATTGTGCAGTTATGCACACTCATGCATGTTTGAATTCACTGAACACGGATGTTCACGAGCTCTACTTTCATTCCCCCCGCCTTTTTATAAGTTGACCTAAAAGCTGTGAGCTATTTGACTCAGTTACTCCTCACCGTAAGGCTGGGACTTACTGGCCTCACCCTCATAAACACCATATTTTTCACGCAGACAGCTGGTCAATGCTGGCGCTGATTGTATTTTTGCTGCTGGAATTGAGCCATCAGTTGCGCTGGTGATGAAGCATGAGCTGTTTGATATAAACTAGTGAAAGTGACAAGGAGATCATTGCTGGATCTTACCTTGGTCAATCTTTTCCCGCTCATAAATAACGTGAAGGGCATCGTCTCCGCTCAAACTAATGGGAGGGAGGCGTCTGCCACAATCTCTAAACATGATTACTGTGTCACTCTTGGTACTTTGAAGTTATTGTTTTAGAGCTGACTCTCTGATACTAGTATTGTTTTTATGTATCATCAGTGGAGGGCTGCAGGTCCCTTGGGCTGCATCACTCCCTTTTTAAATGGTGCAGATGGTGTCCAATCACCCCCACTGCTTCAACACCTGGTTTCTTGACTGGTTTTTAATTACTAAATTAAGCCAAATCATCAGCTAAATATATGTTTGGACACCTAACCCCCTTATGACCTCATGTGTGCGCAGGTGCTTTCTGTCCTGGTAACACTGTGTTGCAGATTTTGTGTCTCATAGTGCAAAGATGCAGTAATTTTACACTCACATTTCGGATGAAGTGCTAAAAGACACACACTCAACATTTTTTCCAACCCTGCTCTGAAAGGCCCTGTACTCTCACACAGGTTTTAATAACGGTACTCTCATCAGACCTCCGAACACTTGATGTTATGTTATGTTGCTGCCTTCAAATGGAACCGGTTGACTCGTGGTAACAACATTGGAAGGTGGGAACATAATCCAGAAAATGCTAAGGCAAAATGACAGAGGGGAAAAAGACAAGGCCACTGGGCATATCAATGTTTTCCACTTACTAATACAAGTAAATAAATAAACTGTGAACGACTAAAATTAAAATATGCTGACTTACTATCCACTGACGTGAACTGACAAAAAACACAAGCAAACGTGAATTTCCACTTACGAGTCATACCTCAAAAGGTGGACGTTCATATGAACTCTAAAAAAAAACTATGCATTTGAAGGCACCAGTTTATTTGGTGACCAGTGCTGCTGTTGCCTAGCAGAGGTGTTCTTGTGATTAAACCACTCAATGCCAAACATATTGTTTACATGACTTCCCACGTCGTAACCACAAGCTATAACTATGTACATTTGAAGGCGGCATCAGTTTCAAGAGGAGGTTGAATCCGGTACCGTTAAGGAAGAAACACCTGTGTGAGGGGAATATGAGTGTGTTTGTGCTTGTGGTTGTTAGTTATGAAGTCCCTGATGAATGCTAAAATTAGATCCTGACTTGTTTCTTAGAAGTGCAATGAATAAAATGAATGATGGTGAAATGAAAGTTAGGCAGCTGTAGGCTGTGTCTGAAATCACTTCCACTGGACTCGATTTCAAACTCTATTCTACTTCTATTAATATAAAATGATAAAATTGTCATGTTTCTGTCTAACTATCAAGTATGTACGCAGCGCAAACTGGGAATCATGATTGGATGACTCAAAAAGCTCCTCGCTATGTGATTGTCATGATTGGAGGACTGGCTGTCAGTCAAACTCCTCGCTATGGCAACACGCAACATCAAAGCCCCCAGCTACTTCATGTTTTTCCCCAAAGAGAATCCTCATCAGTCGTACTCGTTACTACTCAATACGGTCTCAGAACAGACCATCATCATGGCTGCGTCTGTGACAAGATAATACAGATATACAGACATACTTTCTGAACAGGTTATATAAATTGGCCAATAATATCATTATTAGATGGCGACTAATACCTTGTCTTTTCTCTTTATAAAGGCTGGATAGTACGGGTAAGAGTGCTGTATGTTGGGTGGAAAAAAGTGACTTGACTCTGGACTTGACTTGCCTTAACTAAGGACTTGACTTGACTTGACTTGCCCAAGAAAAAACTATTCAAGACTTGCTTGAGACTTGGACCAAATGACTTGAAACTTACGTAAGACTTGAGCAACAATGACATCACAACTCTGGTAACACCTGAACTTTATCACAGTAAAGACTCTGACTTCATCCTTTATTGTAAAAGTTTATACTGAAAAGTTATGACATTTTTGTAAAGCCCCTTCTCTGACCAAATAGAGCCCACACAACTTTTTGTGTTACAGGAATAATCTCTACTCATAATTTAAATTATAACTTAATATAATGTAAAAAAAAAAAAAAAGCTTGTTCTTGTAAAAATGGTCGAACATTTTTATCAGGCACTCTCCGCTAGGCGTAATTGAGAGGGGGTGAATTCTTCGAAAGGATTAGATGCAGACTGTGTGTTAAAAGCACCACTCAGACGTTTTGCCTCAGGTTAACTGGTATATAAATTTAACACATTTTGCTCCTGACTTTTAACATTTTAAAAGTCTGCCCTTACCCTGAATTGCAAAACAGTGTGAAAAATAATTAGTCTTTAGTAGCCTAACCCGACTGCCATCTTTTAGTAATGATTTCGAAATATCGATGTTTAATTATGCAGCACTCATGTAAGCTAATGTGTTGGTTTATACTCCTCATTTGTTCATGTTTGACGCACTGTCTAAGCATTCAAACAGAATCAGGACAGAAAAATGAGCCTCCTCGAATCAGGAGACGGAGTTAGTGCTGATCATCTGAATTCCATATTGCTCCGATTCTCATTTCAGTCAGCATGAGTCAGATAAGCAAAGACTCAGAGGGGGGTTTGTGAAATGTCAGTGAATGACAATGAGGCTTTTGAAATTGCAGCCAGCCAGCTGGATTAATGTGCAGAAGGATTCGACCTGTTTTCCTCCCGCCTCGAAGGAGGACTGTTGAGACTACAGCTGAGAGACTGACACATCACACAAAATGTCGTACATGTGTGGCTGTCATGACCAAGCAGGACAGCGTCAATGTTCACCTCTGTCTGTCTAAACACTGAAGCACCGGATGCAAGCTGGGAGCACATTAGATACAGCTGAACGTCCCTCCGGCCTGCGGATCAGCACGCCGACTGCCCCCCTGCAGAGAGGAGACACATGAGGCACAAACACTGGAATGAGAATAAAAGATCAATGGGACACATAACTTATGTATGCACGCACAGTGGTCATCAAGTTGACAGCATCATTACTGATGCTTTAGCTGCTCTGTTTGTGAAATGTCAAGTTGCCAGCATGCAGTGTATGATAACGGTGGAAGTTTCATTGCTAAAAATTTGATGTCAAATTAGGAATATTTGATTGCAGACAGATGCAGGCTTTTCATGTCTAGCCAGCAGCTGTTGATTTTGATGGCTAAAATGACAACGGTCGCAGGCAGATTTAATCAGCAGCCATAGCTAAATAGCTAGTTAAGCTAACGTTAGCGTCATGAGTTGATGGAAAACATGGGCTCCAATCCTCTAATTACAACATGGTTCAAAATAAAATGATGGAAACTTGACTGCAAAAAGAGTAAGACAAAACAGCTGTTGATTTTAACTGCGTAAACAACAACTTTCAAAGGGAGATTTGGTCAGCACCTGTAGCTAGCTACTAATTAAGCTAACATTAGCTCCATGAGTTGGTGGATAACATCAGCTGACTTTTAAGAGTTTCATTCCAACATAGTTCAAAATGATTACTCTGTCAAAGGAGTCTGGAATGTGCACATGAGGGCAACGTCCATGAAATTGTGGTCAAAGACTGAAGCTAAGGCTACATGTTCCCAGCAAAAGTTAGGTTAGGATGCTCTATTTACTTTTTGCCCTGGATATTCATCTGTAGTCTTTTAATACGCTAGCAGTTATGTAGTTAGGAATTACAAGAGCTGGGGACTGTGGTTTTTAAACAAACTATTGGAGTTAACGCTGTTTTGCTAGCTAGCTAGCTACAGCTGATAAAACGTACTTGCAACAGTTCTACCTACAGCTGGTAAAATCAATGGTCACAAACTAGACAGGAGACTCTGCCTTTGTAGCTTATTTTTTTGTTTCAAGGACAAAAACGCATTGTTTTAGAAGTAGACTGGCTATTTATAGCTCTATTTATCTTCCTTTTAAAACATTTTCTTTTAACAGCCATGAAGACTAGTGCTGTCCAGGTCTTTGCATTTCTTACACCCTCCTTGAACTGCATCCTTACCGCAAGCTTAGCATGAACTGCAATGATCAGCCCTGACCTCAGTTACTGAATCAGCTATTGAAGTAAGACCGTTTAAGGTGTCGGTAAAGAAGGTTAAATCCAATCTGTTCGGACCTTCTTATCAGTGCCATTTGGAGCTGGCCGAGTGGAGACCTATGCTCCTTTAACAGGCTCTGAATTGGAGCAGGGAGGTGCATCTGGGCCGGACTATCAATACCTTTCACACCCACATCAATTTTCCTCCCTGCTAAGTTTAAGCTGCTTTTTTGGTCCAAGGAGGGTTGGCCGGGGTACAAACCGAAATTTTGGAGAGCTGAACTGTTTAAATCAGGGCCTCTTTTGACTTTCGTGTAAAAATGTAAAGCTCAGTAATGCAACAGGCCTTGGTCCTGGATACGTACCTATAACAGGGCTTCCAGGAAGCCTACTATGTGCCAGTAGTTATATCATACTCAGAATAATGAAGAAGCAGCCTGGATATTTGCATTTTTGTGGGATCATTCACGCAAAATCTCTCCACCCTCCTCAGATCTGTTGCCAGTATGATATGCAAACTAAAAGAAAGATGAAAATGAGCAGCACCCTCTTTTGAATCCACTGAAGTCCACTCCTCCGCAGAGATTTGTGATATGCTTTTGCTCTCCCTCCTCCTATTGTAATAAATAGCTGTACATATTTTACTGGGCTGTGGAACTGAGCGTTACATCCGTCCCTTTGGCGGTAATTGGTGACTAGTTGAGACAATGGAACTGGTTACTTTTGGGAGCATGTAGTTCTTTTGTTGTAACTTAATTCAGTCGCCTGTATGAGTTCTTGCCATACTGAGTCCTGGGATCCCAGCATCATCGCTTATTCATGGTTAAGGCTGCAAATCTGCTCAGTGAGGACACAGCTGTACTGTAGCGATGAGTGACGTGTTCACTGCTGAAAGGATCCAGTTGATTGATGGTTGCTGTGCTTATCTGTGTTTTGTAACAGGATCCTGATGTGTGCAGGGAGGAAATGGGTTTTCAAAGCGCCAGATCCCTCTGTTCTTATGTCTGTCTGCGTGCTGCCAAAGCGACAGCTGCCTTTGTCTGGACGCGGGCCTGCTAGTCTGGCCTTTTGTCAGTCTGTGCAGTCTCCAGAAAATGACTCAATGATACATGATTATCGTCAGTAACGAATGCACCTATAAAGTTGCAAAATGTTCCCTGAACTTTAAAATGCTTAAGAAACACATTCAAAGGTTAGTTTAATGGAGGGTATTATGCTAACATTTAACTCTGTGATACCTGTGGAGTAGCTGAGCATAATTTACAGTTAAAAAAACTCCTAATTTTTCTCACACTGGTGCTCTGTGCAGGCCCTCATACAGCCTCTGTTTGACACGGCTCAGTCAGCTCTGTCCCTTTAAGAAACCCCGCCCCTACAAGCCCACTTTCTTATGATTGGCCAGGTCTCCGAAGCCTGCTGAGGCTGCACTTTGTGACGTCACAAAGTGCAACGTTCACAGCAGCCTGCAGACTGAGCTGAGAAGCCTGGGGATTACTCCAACATAGTTTTACCTACAGATTTAAAACTTTACTCATGTTTAGCATGGACATCCAACACTGTAACATTCCGTCTTAAAATGTAAAACAGCCCAATATCCCCTCTTTAAAGGTGACACAAGACAGGGTGCTAAAGCAACACATCAAATTTCCTCATAAAGTTTGCTTGTCATCTGCAGCGGCTATGAAAACAGATTTTAATTTGTTTTGTGGCTCCAAAGGAAGCTGTCATGCTCCGAGAAAATAATGTTGATGCTGCTATTAGGTTTATCTCCTCAAACTGTAATTATTAAGCAAATTGTTACAAACTGGGGCATTTCTGGGGCGAATTTAAGAGCAGAAAAAGTCTAACAAAAGAGGCTATTGTGCTGCAATGTGGGAGAAGTAGACTAAAAGTCAGGACATCTCTGTCTCACAGACCTTTGTGGAAGTGCAGTACCAACACTTCTCCCTGGAGTATAACCAAAATAACAATATATTTCTGATCTTAACCACACTGTAATCTTTTCCTAACCAAAGTGTTATAAAGTGTGAGAAACAGTGTCGGTGTACAGTACATAATTCATGCTGAAGTTACATTTCCGTTTAAAATGCATTAGGAAAATCCATTTAAATAAAATAGCTTATCACAGCCCAGTGAGAGCTGCGGCTTACTGGCAGAACAAAGAATATATTTTAGTTTCATATGAGGCGACTGCCTCTAACTGACTTTAATGGAATCACGATAACATAAAACAGTGACATAAATGAAGCCCAAAACTGGCAATGTAATTATTATAGAATATTTGTAACTATTAAATATGTCAAGCACGAATACATTTAGACATTTATACACTTTCCTTATGTCATGGGTCATTTATTATACATGCACTTCATGAATACAGGATGATTCTGTCATGAAAATTGGTTTGAAGTTATAGAAATTCATTAGCAAAGATTCGTATGAGCCTTGTAATTGGCCATAAAGCACATTTTTAGCCTCTTCATGCACAAAGTGTAGACGTGAAAGCTTTATCTATTACACTGTCCTTTATTTTCCATAATGTATGTATCATTGCAAAAAACAGACAACAGGGAAAAACACAGCCAACATTTCTGTACAGTTTAGATACAAATGCCAAATCCTTACTGTAGTTAAATTAAAAGACTTTCACCACAGTACATCCTCCGCTGACAACATTTCAAATTCTTGCCGCTGCCATCCTCGCAGGATATCATCGAGTACATGAGTCGATGCGATTGCCTCTAAGGCTGCTGTAACTGGAATGTATTTTCACTGCGATTCAGCTGAAACTCTGGCAGCACTATCTCCTCTAATTTCCCCTGTGCCTGTGAACCACACCGAGTGTGATGCTCGCCGTGCCAAACAGTGTCCTTAAACTCTGCGTTACCTTCCGTCCCGTCCATAAAACCCCTTTTTGTACATTCATTTTTTTCCCATCTTCTCAATGTTAATAGATTTCATGCTAACTGAGGTGATGAAATGCAAATTGAAACAGGACTACAGAGAATTGGCTCTTTCTTCTTAATTCCCCTTCATATTGCTTCTCTGTGCTGGCGCTCTGTTATTAGCTGCACATGTTGGGTACTCAGTCTTCCTCAATGACCTGTGCTCATTACAGCGATCCTGCATCAATAAGCTAATAAATTACCTTCCGTCCTGATGGGTGCTGATGTATGTACTAATCACCTTTGTCCTGATGTGGAGCCGAAAATCGAAAATCACTCATGTAATGATTAGCTGAAATGTACACTGAGCGCAATATGTTCAACCTGGAGAGTGATCAATTCTCATAAATGTAATGTAAATGTATAAATGTGGGCGTGTAAGATCTGTGTCAGCCCTGTTTCTTACTGGGGACCAGTCCAGGGTGTACCCAACCTCTCGCCCTATGACCCCGTAAAAATGTTGTAATAACTCAATGTTTTGTGTCTTAACTAAACTTTTTGACTCACATTCTTAATTGAATCATTTTTGTCAGTTAAATACCACTTAATTGATGTCAAGTTAGTTTATTTGTTTTGAATTGAGACAAATTTATCTCAACTCATCTTAAATTATAAGGCAGCCCGGGCACTAACTTTGTAGTTCAAACAACTAGTTTTTCTTCTACAGTGGAATATCAGGGAAAAGGTATAAATGTCCACAAGTTTAAAAAAATAAGGACACGGATAGAGAGTTAAAGCCCAGGGTTGTAACCACGAGTTGAACCTTGTCGTACTAATATGACTTACTCTTTTTTGTCCAACAGTCCGGGTAACAACTTTTCAGTGATTTTATACAGTCATGCAAAAGTGTCATTTTGCATCATCGGACTTGGGGCTGGCTGTAAAACGTGAGGCGCACAGCACTGCCTTTTTTGTGGAATCCTACGGTTAAAAAAGAGAGCAGCTCACTGTACCTTTTTTTTTTTTTAAACCTAACCGTTATATTGTAAACTGACAGAAGGCTCACCTCTCCTTTCATCCGATTGGACAATCAGAAAACACGCCTATGACATCGGGCGCTTTTCTGCTTTGAGTTTACGTTTTTTCAACTCGAGGTGCTCAGAGCGTTTCCTCAAAACCGCAAGCCGGACAGAGCGGAAAAACGTGAGGCGATCAGCAATGCAAAAGCAGCACGCAAAAAGCGTCCCTCTCATTGAAAACAATGACAAAAAAGCCCCCAGCTGCTAAAACGCGCTCTGTCTGATCAGGCCCTTTTACAGCACTAGAAAATGCACATGTGCAAAATGCTAAAAATGCAATTTAATGTCAAGGACACTTGAAGACGCTTAAACAAGACGACAACCCGAATCATTCTACACCTGTAGCGATGTAATGGTGCCTGTATAACAATCGGGTGTATTCGTGGTTTATTTTGATGCCTTATTGCCTGATTATTTTGTTGAAATGAAAAAGATGGAGACCAAAAGAACATATCATAGAAAAAATAGACACACAAAGAAGTTAAGGAAGGCCTGAGTCAGCAATTATTGTGATCTGTTGTTTTTATGGTGTTGTGGACTGATCCTGAAACCCCCATCGTCCCTCATCCACTGCTCCTTCTTTCTGATGCTGCTTACAGAGACGAGGAGGCCTCTCTGTGTTAACACAGAAACAGAGAGGCCGGTTGTAACCTCAGCAGGGGCCAAAAGCGCATGATACGTTGTCATTACTGCTGCAACAGCTCCGGTGGACACGCTGAGATCACTTGGAAGTCGATCCTCCGTTATCAGGCAGGGCTGATCGTCCCTCTGCGGTTGGTCAATATGAGTTGTCAGTCACAACAAACCAATTTAGGGCAGACGAGCGGGCGCCGACGTCAGACGTCAACAACAGCAAATTGAAAGTGACACTTCCTACGAGATGATTGATGACACAAAATCAATTAAGAGACGTTTAATTTAACAGACAATTTTAGTTTAGTGTGATTTCTCTGGTGAAGGTGATCAATCTGTGATGTGCAGTATATTACTTTAAGGATATTAAGGATTCAGGTGGTAATCATTTGTCAAAGCAACATTGGCTTGATGAAAGTGGAGTTATAATTATTTCCAGACAAGATGAGGGAGGTAGATTAAAGGAATAGTTCAACAATTTTTGAAACAAGCTCATTTACGTGTATGAAATCATAAAGCTACAGTGAGCATCCAGTTAGCTTAGCTTAGCATAACGACTGGAAACAGAGGGAAGCAGCTAGCCTGGCTCTGCCTGATGGTTACAAAATCTGCCTCCCAGCGACTCTAAAGTTACTAATTGAAATGTTCTGTCTAATTTGCTGAATCACTAATTTGACATCTTTTTTTGTGGGGGTTATGTGTCTTGCCCATAGACTGTATAAAAAGAAGGATGACATGACAGCTCCCTAAAAGTATCTATCGCCCCCTGCTGACTGGCTGCAGTATAGGCCATATGTGATCTCTCTGGCCTGAAATATTTTCTTTACAATGGCAGCCATCCAAGTGCAGCTGACTGAGGAGAAGTAGAATAAACTATGAATAGAAGTAAGAATAAACTAAAAACACATTAGAGATGGTGAACTGCCGAGAAATTTGTCAGTGAGCAGATTTGTATTAGATCGTTTGAGCTAGCTTAAATTGCGGTTGTTCCAGGAGTTGCTATGGTAATGCCGTAGTTGTGACTGGAACGAGGAGAGTTGCCCATAGACCTGTTGCGCTGTGTCTCATCATCTTGCTTTGTTGATGTTTTACGTTGTCTGTTGATGTAAAAGTTGTGTATCACCACCATTAGTTTAATGTCTGTTCTGGTTAGCGGAAGTGGCGGGACATCATTACAGCGGCTCACCAGCACAAGATGACAGCACACGCTTCGGGGGTATTTTGGCTTGAAATAAGTACGTAGTAATAATTGATTGCAATTATTGCATATACCAATGATACCTGTGAGAAGCACTTTAACCTGATCTCTTTACTTTGCTTCAGTCCACCCAACACACCTGCACCTCTGCTCTCTGCACAGCTGCTGGCCCCGCCCCCTCTTTCTGTCGGTCTCTGTCTGCTGTGTTGACTGTCTTCATCAGCTGTCTGTTTCACTTAATATTTTCTCTCGCAATTCAAAACAGCACGTGAGCCACATGTGCACGAGTGACCTTTTTATAAGCTTTATAAACAGCGACAATCAATGAATTTACCGTAGGGACATACGGAGATACACAATATGATTGTTTACATTGCTTAACAGAACTGCATATGATTGTGTGCGGACAGAGAGCGTCCGATGACGGACCCTCTTTTGCTGTTAGAGCACTGTGTGAGGAGTAAACTGGTCCTGCTGTTGTTTATTTGGTTGCCATGACTTCACGTGTGATTGATGTCCTGCGACTCCTGTCACTGTTTCAGTGCTGTTCCTCATCGAGGAGAGCGGGCGCCCGAGCGCACATCTCCGTCGTTTAATTGCAACTTCGGGACACGTTAAAGAAATCTGAAGCAGCGGCGGCAACCATTTTGCAGTGGTGGGCCCCAAAATGTATGTAGCAGAAACACTAAGAGTGTTATCAATCTTCAGGCAATAAAGTATTCCCAAAAAGATCTTTTCCAAGATAATTGGCTGAATCTTAAACCACATAGTTAAAGACGGTCCTTTCTGCAGGACGGCTTCACCCTGACTAGCTTTCTGAATCTTTGAGCAGCCGATCATCCATTAGTGGAAAAGACAGAGAAGAGGAGATGCGGGGCCTTGGATGTTCTGTCTTATTGAAAGTCATTTGGGAACGCTCGTCCTCTCTCAGATCTCTAGAGCCCATTCTGCAGCCTATTACCAACACATTACATCTCCCACATAATGCCACAAATACACATACAGCAGCATGCTCCTTGTAATAACCTTGTGGTGCACCAGTTAAGGAATGAGACATTAACTGAACACGGTTATGTTTTTTGATGAGGGCTCGATGTGATTGAAATTCAGAATTATTGCGATCTAATAGTGCGGTTTCTCTCCTCTATTACAGCATCTCTATTAATCATCATATACGAGATGTTCCAGCGGTTGTACTCAAGAGTTCATGCTGCCCAGATGGACAAGAAAAGCTTTGAAAAAATAAAGTACATGTGGATTAAACATGGATGACACAAGAGTTCAATACTTGCATTTTCTAGTAATAATCTGCTCTTGAGGGAGAGCTACAATCTCTTCTCCAGGCATAAAACCTGACCTGTGATCTCCAGTGAGAGCGGGCCGGCCGGAGCTTAATGATGAATCACAGAGTCAAAGACACAGAGTGGGGGTCCTGCAGCATAGAAAGTTCAATTCAAATGATTTCCAAGGTGCTATTTTGTACCGTAGTGTGATTTTTGTTAAACTGTAAAAACCTATTTTAAAAAAATTTGGTTTTGGCACGAGCTGGATCAAACCGCTCAGAGGCGTCGTGGTTTTACAACCGCTTCTGTCCCCTCGGGTGATATCGCAACCACAACATGTAAACTGTCGAACAAATTCATAAAAAATGTTTGATTTAAAGGCAGAAATTTGTGTCTCGGCAGCCCTGAGACACATTTCAGCAGCACAGCAGGGAATCAGGATTTAGGCGGAAAAAAGGACTTTAGATTAAAAAAAACAGTGGAGCACAAATCAAGATTTACACAATGATGAAAAACAGGATTATGGATTTGTTCAAAAGCTTTTGCATGTCACACTAGTGAGACATCAGTACAGTCTCTATCTGGTGTTCAAATACTTCCTGCACGCTATCAGATGAGGTTTCAATAAGAGCATGTTTGTAGCTCTTTTTTAGCGCGGGTTGAGAGCAATGTTTTTGTCTCTTACTTCTATCTAGGGAAGTTTTCCCACAATGCAATTTGCACGGCCCTACTGTGAGTCACAGTTTGGCCATGAAAGCCTCCGCAGCTGGCTTGGTTCACATTTCACGATTACTGAAGTCTTAAAAATGCATGTCCTTCAGAATGAGATATATATATATATATATATATATTCTGATCTGACGTTGTTGGAAAAATTGCTTCTATTTTATGATCTGACAACCTGCAGTTAATGTTAAATAGTTTGGTCACAAAATGCACGACAGCAGGGAAGCTGGACCCAAATGCAGACACAGTAACCAGGAAGGCAGATGCAATAACATGAGAGATACTTAATGGTAACACAAAAAAGGCTGACAGAGTCCGGGGATGGCAGGCAGGAGAATGATACGACAAACAGGCTCGGAACTAACAGCATGGAAAACACACACTGGCACAAAACTGGCTGGCTTTATGCTGCTAAGCTAATCAAGGAAATCTCCAACAGGTGCGTGTGGTTAGGAGACTCCGGGCTGATGAACAGGTGAAACTAATGAGGGTAATCAAGCTGAAAGGGCAGGAAGTCAAACAAGGGGCAAGAACTTTCAGAATAAAACCCTAAAACCAAACTCAGGACTGGGACAGGCACAAAGGTTAGACCAAGGTCATTGTTTGGGTTAAAATAACGTGTTTTTATCTCCTGTTTTAGCTCCATGTTTGTGACAGTCCACCACAACCATCTCCCCTTTTCGGATTGGCTCTTGAAATCTTTCAGCCGACGAATGGGACAAATCTGCAAGTTTTATTTGAAAAGATGATGAAGTTAATTACTCTTTCATACGGAAGCCCTTAGCGGACTTGCATCCATGCATTATATATGTTTTCCCGCGGTAACAAGTTATTGACCAGCCTATAGTTTTGTTTTCTAGATTGCCAGAAAATTATCCCATTAGCATGAGAAAACAAGCTTTAAAAACAATGGTTTACAAAGTGCTTTGACAGCCAAGCAAAGCAAGAAACGGGTAAATCACAAAAACAAGCATTCAAAAATGTGTCGCCGCATGTCCGCTAAAGGCTTCCGTACTTTCAAGCTAAATTAAGAGCGATACATATTGTTAATTATTGTTTAATGTAAATACATTTCAAACAAAATAAAATAAATGTTACATGATAATGAAAGATGGAGCACAGCGGAGAGAGCTGAGGTCACTCTTAATGGCATCAGCTGATTCATGCATGCTTCACAGACGCCTAACATCTGACAATTAACATCAAATCTGATTCAGGTGTTCAGAATGGTGACTGTAAACCGACACCTCTCACTGTTACTGATTGTGCTAATGCCAATTTGTAGCCATATGCGACTCCCTCTACCAGCCCAACTTCCTCCTGATATGCTAAGCTAACAGTGTTGTTGATTTAAAATTTCAATCAGGAGAAGTCTTTGGCTCTTGGACTCTACGGGGAGATGTGGTGATCGAAGGGGGTCGGCCCTGAGCAGCAGTAAGACACATCCCCCCGTGGAGTCCGCACGCTGGTGGTGGAGGTGTTGGCTGATGAGATGCTGAAGCTGGGCTGAGCTTTTCCCGCCAAATCTAACTGAACCAACATGGTTAGAAAATCAATTCTCAGTGAGTTAGTTATTAGTGAGACATTACTGTAGCTACTGCAATTATCTTTAGTAATGCATGAACGGTCCCAGGTCTGCCCAATTAAAGCTTTCCAGTTGTTCCCATTTTCCTGACACTGCCTGACTGCAGCACAACAATCATATAGACAGAAAACAGCTCAGTGTGGTGTGAAGATATGCTAAAAACCACAGCAATAAAGCACAGGCCTGTATGAAAAGTGGTGACAGCGTGAAGTGCTTGTTATGTAAGATGAGTCTGGAGCAGAGCGCGATCACTCCGGGGTTCAGCGCTCCCTCGGTCACTATCAGCGGCTGAAGAGAGATAGAGGAGAGCTCATCATTCAAGACCCAGTCATCCATCTCTCCCTCCCTCTATCTCCATCTGATCCAGTCTATGTCTCCCTCCTCTCTCCTTCTCACTCTGCACCGCCAGGCTCCCGCTGAGGCCTAAGACAGTCGCGTGGATTCGAAGGCAGGGGGGTTCGAGCCAAGCGGCCTCCCAGGGAAATTACCTCGAGCTCGCTGGCCATTTAATGAGGTTCACAGTGATTTATGTTGCCGTATGTACAGAAAATGGAATCAGGGAGCCGCATATTGGCTTGTTACTGATTAATTCCACACTCTAATTTTACCCTGGATACATTTCAATATTATATTGACAGCGCTGTGATGTCCCGAATCTCATTGCCTTACAAGGAGGGAAATTAAAGTTCCAGCAAATTAAGCACATGGATCCCTTTCTGAGGGTTGCTGTGCTGTTGTTTATTCTGGTTTCCTTTTGTTATGGGAGAATTTCAAGGTGAAAAGGTTTTGTGTTGCATAAAACCGGCGTCTCATCTGTGCCAAACTCGGCTCGCCTCTCCCTCCCTCCGCTCGAGCCTCCTTTCCTCATGCATCATCACAAGTCAATGCAGTATTTCAAACAGAAAAACACACAGCCATGTGCATGCCCACACACAGCAGGGGCGTTACCAGAGGGGGGCCTGTGCTGACATCAGCCCCACCTGAAATCTGGTAATCCTGGTGACTGTTGATAGTTTATACTGTGACATTTGGGGACTCAATAAACTCTATACGGCACCCTTGTGTAAGTCAAAGCCCTAGTTGGGCCCAATGTCTGTAAATAAAAGCCCTTTTTACACTGCTGTTTCGCCTCAGCGCCGTCACAAAGCTCCACCATCATGCAGCCTTTGCCATTTTACATTGGACAAAGCAACGCCGGCGTAAAGTGGAAGCAAAACGTGCGTGAGGTTTAACAAACAAACTGTTCCGCCCTGCCGGCTCCGCTGTTTACACAGACGCCGTTTCACCTCTCTTACGCCTCTGTTACTACCTCTGATGCCGGCTCAGAGGCGGAACGACTTCGCCCCACCATTCTGCCTCTGTGCGCTCTACACAGAGAAGAGGGACGTAACAAAGGCATAATAATGAACTGGCAGTGTAAAAAGGGCTAAAGATGGATGACACGTCTCTTTCTCCATCCAGAATACCCCTGAAACTGGGCGCTGCCATCTTGCACATTTGGAGCCAGAGTCTGTGCAGTATAGGGATCAGCCGTGTACTGCCCCTTCCGCTAACTTGGTGTGTATTTAGATTTTATAGTTTGACTCATGTCCCATCTGTTAACATGAAGGAGGTGGGCTTTATGACCTACACTGCAGCCAGTCAGCAGGGGGCATCAGATGTGTTTTGGCTTCACTTTTTAGGGGGTCATGTCGTCCATTTTTGTCTGTTTGGGCCGCCTCTGCCAAAAACGTCTGGGCACATCCCTGACACACAGCAGTGAGATATTTATCTGAGTTGACATTGGCAAACAGAGTCACACACTGTCGTCTGTAACAAAGCAGATGTTATCTTCTGTCAAGTTATTAATGGGAGTTTATTCCTGAGGACCCCGATTGTGTCGCTGTCAATTTTAAATCTTCTAAACTACTTTAAGCTGTCTCTGGGAGCTTATTCCGCTCTTCACCTGCTATCTGCTTAGACTGGGTGACACCGCGCCTGCTGGCTGTATTCAAGCTGCGGATGAAGCCAAGCCAAGGCCGCCTTGTGTCCAGAGGGAACAATGGATTATCTAGCATCAGGCCTGCTCCTTTCCTTCTCAATTTAAACGCCAACAAGTCTATCTACAGATCAGTTAATAACTTGGTACTTCTCCCTCGGCCAGATCTTTTCGGTGCGTTTCAATTAGAGCTCCCCTTATTGACCTCAGATTTGAAAGGGACCCTCTCTCTCTCTTGCACGCGGCAAACTCTGAGCCAACCTGTCTTTCATAGCGGGGCGAGTTTGTTGACCGAGATTAGCGGCGACCTCTGCTGCGTCACGGGCCGAAATGAAAGAATCAGGTCAGGGATTTTGGCAGACTTTTAAGTATTTCTTTCAAAATGGAAAGTTATATTAAATATCAGAACACAAGAGTGGCTCTCTAAAGGAAAATTATCTCCTCACTTCATCAGGATTTAGCGTCTTCCCCACATATCCATTTCTCCAAATCCCTCTTTCCTGAAAATAAGCAGACAGCTCTCAATATGCTCCGTGCAAATAATCCCACCAGCCAATGTCAGCAAAGTGTTTGAGGTGGATTCTTTTTTCAGCTCAAGCAAACAAAAAGCAGATAATTGTTTTTGCAAGTTATTACAAAAATCCACTTGAATATATCCAGCTTTAATGTGTATTTAAACCAGTCTTTCCTTAAGCTGAACAGCTGTGAGACAGACAGGAGTGATTTCATTTACAGCCAAACCACAGACAGTGAGTAATGGAGACACTGGATTATATGACTGGGTGCATCGTCTGATTCACATCTGGAAAGCCCTGTATTTGGGCCGTTCAAATATGATGCTCTGGGGTTTACAAGTCATAACTGTGCTAAGGAATAATTTCCTAAAACGTTTGAGTTGCAGTTTGAGAGAAATCCCCCATGTCATGATAATCCTCCTCCACCTTTTCCCCACCTTATTCATCCACAAGATCACCACAATGAACCGTTCATCCTGTGACTGTCTGGGAAAAATCTGTGGAGCATTTAGACCAAAATAAGTTTCAGTATATAAACTGCGTGCTAACACTCATTAGGAGGTTAGACTTCTTACCTTTTATGAGTCACATACTAAGGCGGTGCGCCCACCACATGCTACTTATCTATATTTTGTCTGCCACTGCAGAAGAAGAAGACATACTTTATTAATCCCTGAGGGGAAATTCAATTTGTTTCACTCTGTTAGTACAGACATGCTGCCGCACGTACGCCTCAAACACACACATGCACAAACGGAAACCTACATGCATTAATTAATCAATGGAGAGATGTCCGAGTGAGCGGGCTGCACACGGACCGCGTCCCGAGCAGTCCCAATTCCACGGCTGGTCCGTGCCGGAACTTGAACCTGGCAAGGTTTAGGTTTTAAACAAAAGGTTGAGGACTCAGATGCAGACTGTTATAACATGATCTTTATTTAAACAAAAAGGCAGAAGGTAAAACAAAAGGCTTACTAATTTGAGGAGTCCAAGAGGGGCAGGCCAACAAAATCCAATGGCAAAAAAGGTCCAACAAAATAGGCAAAATATAATCCCAATAAATCAGAAGGTGAAAAACCACAGAAGGAGCAACGAAGAAAATCCACACAGGGATCACTGAGATCTCTGAGAACAAGCACTCTAATGGTTGCACATGGACAGACGACAACGAACTAGCACAGGGACATGGGAAGACAAAGACTAAATACACTGGGGAGGTGAGACTGATTGGGCACAGGTGAGACAATCAAGGGAGCAGGTGAAAACAATAAGGGCACGGCACATAATCCAACAGGCGGGAAAACGAGAAGAGACATACATGGGCCAAGAACTACAAAATTAAACAGGAAACTATCAACTTTAAACAATGAAACACAAATGAATTACATAACTAAACAAGACTAAATCAAGACAAGAACACCGAACATATTAAATCAAAACTAAACAGTAGAGCTCATGACAGAACCGGCCCTCCTTCTTCGGTTCCCAAGTCTCTACAGACTGAGCTACTGTCTACCCCAGATAGTTCCCCTCTTATAGGTCACACGCACCTGCAGCGACGTCATCTTCATCATTGACACAAAAAAGGATAATAAAACATATTAAAGAGATGGCTTTTTTTACCACAGCAAGGACTAAAACATACAGGATGATTTGGAAAATCCAGTGTTACAGCACAAACAGAGTCATCTTGTTGCTCCATATCGAGTAGGTTTGGATTGTGGCCCTGACCAATCAGTGATCTTCACTCAGCTCAGCTTTAGACCATTTAGACTATTGACTGATTCAATTCCAAAAAAGGTATGAGGTTCAATCCAAAACTTTTAACATGGGCAAACATTCAGTCCTGGTGGAGCTGAGTTAAGTAGAGTGGAGTGGGAGCAAGTTGAGTTGAATTAAGTGGAGCCAAGTGATACCATGCATTTGGAAACAAGATCCTAACTGCAGGCATTACGGCTACCAGCCCTGTTTTTTGGGACTCAAAAAGTTCTTCTTATTGATGGCTAATGTCTGATATTTAAAGCTATAGTGCATGCTTTATTACCCATTAATAAATGCATTCATTACAACTTATACATCCTTCATAAAGAGTGCCTTCCTGCAGAATGGTACCATGGTGGACAATGTCCTCATCTGCAAACTGACAGCACAGCTCATTTATACAAAAGGAAATACAAACTATTTGACGTGCGAGTCTTCTAATTATAGTTTTAATTGACTTTTTTTTTAACATAGACAAATCATGTTGTTCTGACAAATGAGTGTCAGATCAGAGAATGCTTATTATCTTTTATATCAGCATGAAATGATACACTTTATTTTCGGGCGTGCTTGAAAGGAGCATAACAAGACTTCATGTCCATCACAGATAAAGAGAAGCTGCCATGGTTGTTCAAATGGGGATAATGGCGCTCACTTTCCGACACTTTCTCCTTGAATATATTTCTGTTGCTGCACCTGAAAGGAAAAAGAGCTTTAGAGACAAGTTCAAACCCTGCTTAGATTCTCTCCTCTGCACAGCTGGATGGTCGCTGCATGAGGTGGCTGCCACTGTCGGGGTTCAAAATGTTTGGTTTGAAATTTTGGTTGTGGCAGACTCAGAGCAAAGAGGAGACTTCTGACTTTAGGAAGACAGGTGTCTCGAGTGGTAAATGTTGAGTTTACTGTATGAATAATTTAAACAAAGAATCATTCCCTAAACAACGACACCGAGAAGCCTTTTAACTGAGGTTCAGGACTGCATCATTTATCTGTGACCTCCAGTGCTGAGTATTAGGATGTAACAAGGCGAGGTGAAAACCTAGTATGTGGCTGACTGCATCAGGTCAATGTGCGCTTTTGTGGGCAATGTGTTACAAAGACTGAGGCCGATGACAACGTGTTTGAAAGCAGGTGGGATGTAGGTGAGGACAGTGGACGAGCAGTGGGGGAGCAGCCCCGCCTGCTCCTCGAACAAAGTATCCAGAGCCGTGTAGACAGAGAGTCGCGTCAGTGGAGGTCCAATATGCTCTATGATCCGCCATTGCGATGTCGCGACTCTCTCTCTACGGCTGTGAACGTACCGTCACTCACTCACTCACTCGGTCAGGCAGTTACTCAGTCAGTCACATACAGACCCATGTGTGGGGCTGACCCCGCCGGTCACCCAAAAATGCTCTGAAATTTTAGCACCAACATGACTGGTTAGGTTTAGGGAAAGATCAGTGAATTAGTCCATTGTTACCCAAACTCTAAGGAAGGAGACACTCAGGGAGGCTTTGTGGTCAAGTGTAAAATAAGGTTAGATTTGTAGGTGGGGGAGGGTTAGATTTTGGGTGTTGGAAGTGTTCAGATTTTCACTTGCGTTTTTTAGAATTGTCTTCAGTATTGTTTGCACAATATCCCCCGTGGAGAGCAAAAGAGGCAGATCGCAACAGCTGTAATGTAATCCTGAAACCCATGAACTCTCGTCTTACAATGATATATTACAAAAGACATAAGTGGGGCTGCACGGTGGTGCAGTGGCTGGCGCTGTCGTCCCACTCTGTTCCTGGTTCAAATCCCAGTTTAGACAGTGTGGAGTTTGCATTTTCTCCCCGTGCATGCGTGGGTTTTCTCCGGGGAACTCCGGCTTCCTCCCACAGTCCAAAGACATGCTCGTTAGGATGATTGGTGACTCCAAGTTGCCTGTAGTGTGAGCGTGAAAGGTTGTCAGCCCTGTGATTGACTGGTGATCAGTCCAGGGTGTAACCCCTGCTACCTGATATGTATCACCGTCACATGAACAGAAATGTCTTTGACTGTCGCCTGGAATAAGGACATGTTCGGTCGTCTCCTGTGTTGTCAGAAAATGTGTTATTGACCTTACTTCCTCGGCTGCTAGAAGGCTTTGTTCCACAGGAATGTTACGTGACACTTCCAAATCTGAAGTGAAGCGGCTCCAGCTTCTATATATGAAATCCTACTTTTCACTGGTCCGGAAGCCTCTGCTGTTCTTCCCTGTGATCGCTGAGCCAAAGGGGAAACAGAAACCGTACAAGTGTCCAAGTATCGGGCATTAGTCACATCCACTCCGCCAACACTGCATATTTCTCTACTTTGCACTTGCTCACCTCTGGGACCCCTCAGACAAAACGCACCCACATGCTCTGAACACACACACAACCTTAACGCACATTTTTATGTGTGCACACATGGATACAAGCCTCCCACCTGTTCTCGCCGCTCAACACAATGAGCTCCGTTAGCCCTCTCTGCATAACAAGCGCGGCTGCCAAAATGTTCCCATAGCCACATTCCACTCTGTGCTATACTGCTGGCATTTACATTAACACGGCTGAGCATATGCTGACTTCGCTCTTCGTAGCCTTGTGAGGAACCTTGGACGTTTTTTGCCTCGTGAAATAGACATGTTGGAATTAATACGTCTTGTTTTGTGAGGTCTGTGAAAGCGAAAAGGTCTCCATCTGCCACCAGAGAACTATCGATTTATTATCACAAAGGTATAAGGTTTTATTGATCTTAAGGTTAAGCACTGTTTTCCCCATTTAGACCTGAGAATGTTGTTGATGGACAGCCAAAGCCAAGACAGCCTGACACTATCTCAAAGTGCCATGAGAGGTGACAGAAAGCAAATAGACTAATGTCACCCGCCCAGTGAATCTCTCACGTTACACTGGCTGACACTGTCCAGCGCGGCGGCCCCCACCCCACTCGATAGCTAATTACAATGTCTTTAGCCTCCTCCGCCTCCGCTCTACCTCCAGCCTTTCCTCTTTTCAAAGGAGAGCCAGAGGACAGGATGTCTGTTAATTAAAAAGGCTGACTAATAGTAGCTCCAGCAAATACTCCCCCCTTTCACTCTCTCTCTGTGACATGTTAAGTGATTGTGTCTGTGGTTTTAGCTGCAATTGCTGATGGACTGAAGCACAACATATGCGGTTAGAAAGTCATGCAAATTGTGGAACTAATGATAAATGATTAGCAGAGTATTTTTCCTCATTAATGCACCGACGTATTTATTGTATTGTCTCGTGAAAGCAAAGGGGGAGTTATCATGTTGTCGTAGCGCCTGAACCTTGTAGGGAGGAAGTCGGGATGTGAAGTTTAACATATAAATAATCTAACTGAACATCTTGTTTCTTACCAGTCAACATTTTAAGTATTCTAAGGGAAGAGGCGCTGGTTTAGCTCAGTTGGTAGAGCAGGCGCCCCATACAAAGAGGCTACAGTCCTCGTCACACAGGTCGCAGGTTCGACTCCCGGTCTGAAGATCATTTGGTGCATGTCACCCCCTACTCTCTCCTCCCCATGTTTCCTGTCTATCTTCGGCTATCCTTAATAAAGGTAAAAAGCCAAAAAATAAAATATTCTAAGGGTAATAACAACTAACTGATGGGGTCAAGTGCCCCTACAGGTAGGCCAGAACATGCTTAACCTTCTATTATTATCAGCACGACTGAAACAAAGCCTGTAAAGCCAGCTGGAACATGAGCCAACCTTTGTTGCAGTTCGACCAAAGATAAGGGCTAGAGTTAGGCTTTGGGTTGATTTAGGGTTAAAATCATGCTGGGGCGCTGGTTTAGCTCAGTTGGTAGAGCAGGTGGCCCGTGTACAGAGTACTTGATGCACTGGTCGTAGGCTCGACTCCCGGTCTGTGACCATTTGATGCATGTCATCCCCCACTCACCCTCCCCATGTTTCCTGTCTATCTTCGGCTATCCTTAATAAAGGTAAAAAGCCAAAAAATGTAATATTCTAAGGGTAATAACAACTAACTGATGGGGTCAAGTGCCCCTACAGGTAGGCCCGAACATGCATAACTATCAATTATTATCAACATGACTGAAACAAAGACTGTAAAGCCAGCTGGAACATGACCTGACCTTTGTTGCAGTTCCACCAAAGATAAGGGCTAGAGTTTGGTTAGGGTTCGGGTTGGTTTAAGGTTAAAATCATGCTGGGGCGCTGGTTTAGCTCAGTTGGTTGAGCAGGTGGCCCGTGTACAGAGGCTACAGTCCTTGACGCACTGGTCGCAAGCTCGACTCCCGGTCTGTGACCATTTAGTGCATGTCATCCCCCACTCTCTCCTCCCCAATGTTTCCTGTCTCTCTTCAGCTGTCCTTTCTAATAAAGGCAAAAGCCCAAACAAACTATCTTTAAAAACACAAAACAAATCATGCTTTTGGTAAAATTTTGGTAATTTAAGAAACTATAAAAGACGAAGAAAAGTCAGGTTTCAATTAAAACTTCTGTGAATTAAAATAACTTTGACATTGAAGCTTTCTCACACAAACTCAGGTCGTGACATTTTCTGAAATTACCTTTCACTCATGTCCGACACAGTGTGAGATTGTCTTTGTCGGACGCGCTCTCACAACTTAAAATATTCTCTTTAGTTTAGGTGAGTTGTGGCGCTGTGATGGTGCGTGCAGACAGAAATGGAGAAGGAGTCTTCTGACTCTTTCTTACTTAAGTTTCCACAATAGTAGAAAACTAAATACTGGCAACTGAGGTGAGCAGTAAAGAGTATAAAGCAGAGAAACTCTGCTTAGCGTTAAAGGTGTCTTAACTCCGCCCACTCGCTCGAGGCGAATGTTCCAGAGTATGTCCTGCTGCGTTCACACGTCAGCTCAACCCGACTACATGCTGAGTTTTAACTAGAGAGCAGCAGGGAGAAGTCTGAATAAACTCACAGTAAATTGGATGTTTGCGTTCACACTCAACCAGACAATGTCGGGAAATTTTCAGTGGCCATCTATTCGTGGCACCTCGTGATGTGACTCAACTTCCTCCTGTGCTTTGCTTCAGAAATCCAGTGATTATGGGTCATTCCACCTTACCAATAGATGACATTTCAATACTAAGCCCACTAAAAGGTACAGATATTTATTCTTCCCATTACATAAGAATCGGATTCAAAGCTTTATCCAAAAGGCAGCTGGACTCGGTTGAAGTTCTTGAAGATGTTTCACCTCTCATCTGTAAGGCTTCTTCAGCTCTAAGCTTAGGGGTGGACTTTGGAGCTTTTGGATGAGAGGTGAAACATCTACAAGAACTTCAGCCGAGTCCAGCTGCCTTTTGGATTAAGCTTTGAGTTACCATGACCTGGATGACTGAGAACCTTCACAGACATCACAATAGGATGTTTTTTTTTGAGCCAACACAATCATCTCTTCCTCACCTTCACAAAATAGTGTTTGTTTCATATTTTAACCTCTGTGGATCCGAAAAAGCATCATGCATGCATGAATCCTTCTTGTAACACTAATATGCATTATGCATGGCACTTACAAACAATGCCTCCCTAAAACCTGCCTCATTTATATTTACTTACGAAGGTGTCGAGACTTCCTGGATGGAAATGTTCCTCTAAGTGAAATGTTCTTGGATTTATGCAGCTATCAGCGTCGCATTATGTTATTACTGGATCATATTTATTGCTGCATTAACGTGTAAGCAAAAGAGGACATACTAGAATAGATTCCTAGGGCGACATGGTTGACATCCAACAGATGGTGTTATTAGGGACACCAGGAGGTCAATCCTAAAAGTCGGAGTAAAGCCAAGAGTTCTGCATCTTTGTTAGTAACAGACATCTATTAAAAACCTGTTCAAACATCATTAATGTCTCCTTTATCTCTCTGGTATGAAGGTGACAGCAGGCGAGGCAGAAAACACCGTCACAGTTTACTCCTCAGGGAAACACTCACAGGGAAATGACGGCCGAAGGTCATCTGAATCTATATTAGATCGCCTTCTTTTCACCATGGTAACGTACGTCCCCCCCTCTGGATCTCCTTGTCAATGGTGCTGAGCTGCCTTGGTGCAAATTATTATCCTGGGTATAAATAGGCTGACAGTCTGGCAGGGCCCCGGCTGTCTGATCTGCCGGTCGTCCTCGCTGCCTGGCACAGCGCTGTGGCACTGAAGTGGATGTTTTTCCTCTGCATTCACAATGACCTCCGATTGTCCATGATGGCACAGTTTCCTGGCAAACAGCAGCAATGCAGCTCTTTTGATGAATGGATGGCTCTAAAAACAACTCATTGCCTCTCAAACATGTTTGTTTTGTAGCATGGGAAATAACCCTAGAGGTATCAAATGTAATAGTACATTAAGGATGCATATAGATTGTTTTTTTTTCAATTATATTCTTATATAAACTCATACAAATTAGCAGCTTACTTTTTATGCGACAAATCAGAATCCTTTTAATCTCAAAGATTGTTGTTCCTCTTGACCTTTAAAGCCATTAGCCTGCTGATTGTGATTTTACCTGTTAGACAGTCTGAATCCAAAAAGGTCATCATCGCATTGTTCGAGAAATTATCCTGTTTCAAGATTAGTTTTTGAAGCCGATGCTTGAGAAATAATAGAAGGCTGACATTTGAGCATGAGAGCGTTTCAGAAGTCGAACATGTGGATCAAAAAATGGGAGCGCGATATGTTTTCACAGGAAGACAATGAAAAGATGTAAGAGCGGGAGTTATGTGGGTCTGACAGCTGCATTTTGACTGAACTGTAAGCTGATTTAGATCGACTTCACTGATGCATCTGTAGAGGGCATCCATATAAGCTAAGGAGAAAATTGAAGTGTGAATTAATAGTTCATAGAAGACAAGGTACATCTGATTTTTGGGATGTTTCTAAGCTGAAGGCAGCAGGACAGGACACCGAGAAACACAAGGGTCAAAAGTCATGGACTGGTAGATGATACCAAAATCCTAAGCAAGGATTTGATTGAAATTAACCATTAATTTACTGCTGAACTAGAAAAAGAGGGATACCAGGTGCTCACGGTAGCAAGTTGTTAAACTCGAGGTGCTCTTGAAGGCTAAAAAGTTGACTGTCGAGGGAGGGAAGCCAATGGGCTTTCTTCCTGCACACTCGCACAGAGCCAAGGATTTAGTTTAAAATGCCAAAGCAATAACTTACTGCATTGGCAAAGTTATCTGCTTTATTTGTTTATTTATTAAGATCCCCATGAGCTTCTGTCTTAAACAGAAGGTAATTTCCTGTTTTGTCATGGTTTAGGTGAAGACTGCTGATTAAGGTGGATTCAGGATAAATCTGTGCATCATCTGCATATCGGTGAAAGGTAGCCAGTAACTGAACCACAACACTCATTTGATGGCAAGCTACTGTCATTGCTATTCTTTGTCTCGCTGATAAATGAACGATAGTTTTATGCTTTCATGCCAACTGAGAAGATCTTTAGATCAGCTTGACTGTAGTATGTGTAGAAGGAACATCTCAACTAATGTAGATGGGGGAAAGTTACAGTTTGAAATCTGTAGAAGAAAAGATAAAGCGCTCATTTTTTGAGAAATTTCTAAGCCGAGGAACAAAGGTCTGGACATGCTGAGAAACATGATGGTTAAAAGACATGTTCGGATTAAAATGATACGCATTGGATTAGTCATTTGATACAGATGGACCAATATTCTTCTCCAGATGCAAAGTTATCAGGTGAACTTGAAAGGAATTTCTGTTTCCTGTGATTTGGTTTGGTGGAGATAAATCTGGGCATCATCTGCGTAATATTGACACGAAGCTGGGAATTTAAACGGATATGAGCTTCATCCATGTGGTTCTTCATATTTTTCTCTACATGATTATTGATCAGTAGTGACCTATTGCTTTTTGCATCCCGCTCAGTAATTCTTTATAATAGTTGTGTGTTAAAAGCCAACAGACCAGAGAAATATGGAAGGAGCTGGAACTGGCATAGAAGTGAAAGCGCCCATTCATTTCATTAATATACCCCACAATGTGATGTTCTGTTATTATGTATTTATCAGTTTTGTGTTCACTTCCTGTTTTATTTTGTAATCCTGGTGCTTGTGTACAATGTCTAGTGTTACTTCCTGCCATTGTTCAGTTTGTCTCATGTGTCTCATTTGTAATTAGTCTGGCCTGTATGAACACCCCTGTGTTTACCCTCTGCCAGATTGTCATTGCCACCTTAGCGTGTTCAAGCTTTACAGCCTTGGTTCTCTCGTGTTTGCTTCCCGGTTTTTGAACTCTGTTTGGATTTTGGTTTTGGTGGGTTGTCCTTATTCGATTATTCTGCCCTTGCTGATTGCCGATCTGTGTATGACCTAAGAACGTGTTGGTAAAGAACTTTTCTTACTACCTGGATTTTGTTCTGGACCTTCCTCTGTGTTTGAGTACGTTTTTTGGTTCTGAATTGTTCCACACAGAGGTCATGTTATCTTGTTGGAATGAATAATGTATGTGAAATTGAATCTAATAAACTGACAGCTCAGTTTGTTGTTCCAGGGATGAAATGTTTGAAAGCACTCTCATGAAAGAAGCTGATTAGGATTCCCCTCCTGTCTTAAACTCTGGGTTTTTCTATCGTCCTCTATTCTCTTTCTTTCCTCAGTCTGTCTTAATTACAATACAGAAAGTAATATGTTTTAATGAAGAAGGAAATTTACTTTTTTAATTTGCAGGAAAACTCCATAAGGGAACCTTTAAGTAAATCTGATGGCTTATGTGCAGAAAAGTTTCTAGAAAGTTTTGGGACAGACCAACAAATAGTATTTTTAGACTTAATACCAAACTAAATTACTTGGTAAAATGCAGATTTCTTGTTGTGGCTCCATCAATCCTCCGTTCCCTTTTCCCTCCCGCCCTCTGCAAACCTGTTTACTCGCAACCTTACATTCCCCCTCCCTCCTGTCGTTTATCTTCTCCAGTCATGGGGGCCTACTTGTCACCAGCAGACGTGTTGATGTCTAATGGTTGTGGGAGCATTTTCTGCGACGCCTGCAGCGAACAGGAAGCCTGACGGGCTGCAGGGAGAACAGAGGGAGGTTTATCTGGGAAGGCAGGCTTTCGCTCTATCACCATGCCAATAGAGACGGCAGCACAGAGCCCGGCGCTCCACAGCCTGATAAGGCCCCCAGACACGGCTCTGCAGTAAGACCCCACTCACTACAATGGATGGGACAGGACAGAGACTGTACGTGACCAATAACTCTGGGGAAAATATGACTTTACTTGGATTTTGTCAGAGCTGTATGAGGGCGAGAGGAGGGGAGAACTGTCTCAGAACTTGACAAAGTGTTGAGATGCTAATCATTATTTCATTAATGTGGTGGTTTTGTTCTCTCTCGATGAAGATCAAAGACGTTGCTTACTTACAGACCAAAGAGACTGATCAATGTCTTTGTTTCGTGAGTTGTCTCCAAGATTTTTAAATTCTCTCGGGGATTTCAAGCTGAGGAGGTAGATTGGGTTGTCCACTGATTAAAGGGTTGGCAGTTTCACCTCAATCTGTGTTTTGAAATGTCCTTGGGCGGGACACTGCACCACACCACAAACTGTTCCAGATGGTCAGGCCAGTAAGCCTTCATGGCAGCTTGCTACCATTGGTGTTATAACAGTGTGTGAGAAGTGTTGGATAAATGGCATAATCTGACTTTAAATGTAGCTATTTTACCTTATATGATCGGCTCATGGTGTTGTTTTATCTCATGGACGCCCAACAAGGAAGCACGAATATGTTTGCATGTATAGATACTATCAATGTCAGTTGAAGTGTGTAGTACTAATCCACTTTGTAAGCAACAATAAGCCTCCTAAGGCAGGGTCACTTTCATTATTTCATTCCAAATATGAACATAAACTCGATGGCATGAGAATATAATATGGTCATTTTAAAGCTGCACTTTTTATTTTGTATATTAACTATTATCCAATCTCTGAACCCATTGGCTATCATCTGCTGACGCTATAGCCTCTGGGAGCAACGGCAAACATTTTGGCCCATCAGGTTTAGCCAGCGTCTAGCATCCAAAACGTCCTTTTCCGTGCGCCGCATTGTTTACAGTCCATTTAACTACTTGAGAAGCGATCCTGTGTTCAGATCACATGTGAAGTGAAATTATCTCCTCCAGATGTCGGTAAAATAAACGCCGTCATTTCATGGTTCATTGAATCCCCCGGAGGAGCGCCCGTTCATGTGTTTCTGGTGAGTCTCAGTTTCACTGTATATAGTGAGTTACACAGAGGCTGTACGCTGAGTAACTTCTGCGGTATGAACCCAAAAAAGAAACAGATTTTGTTGTGATTTATTTGAAATTAACGGGTCTTAAATTTGCCGAAATTACAACATAATGATGCAGATTAGTAAAAAGTCAAAATGAAGCTTTGTTAAGTCGTTTTCTTCTCCTCTTGAGGACAGACCTAAGATGCTCGTTTGTTGAACGGAGGTCTGATCATGCATTCGAGGAAGTCACGGAAATCCTGCTTGACACTGCAGATTTGTTGAAGTTGAAATTCTTGATCTAGAGCAGATTGTTAGTTGAACTTGCTGCAGATGTCTGTTTATAGAGGTTAATAAGAAGGTAAATCGTTGTCAGATGACTGCTGATGACAACGGATTGCCGCCGAAGCCTGCTGATGCATGATTGGTCGATACTACTCAGGCTACAAACGTAGTACAAACGGAAACCAGAACACTTGCCCGTATTATCCAGATGCACACCTACAGATTCTACATTTTTACGTATATATTCTGTTAATAGAGATGAACCATTATCTAACAGGAAGTGATGTAAAATGGGCCACTTGTAAACCCTAAACCAGCGTTTTAGCATCTTTCCGCTAATTGTTTTAGCTTCCACAAGCATCCACCTTGTTTTCATACAGTGAATTATTTTGTGGAGTAGAGTGAATCTTACTAAACACATATTCGCTGCTAATTAGTTTTATTTAAAAAGGTCAGTGTTGGACAAACTGCATGTCAAAGAAAAAAAAAGGTGCCTCAATGTCCTGCCTTTTTTCTCACTGCTGTCTCTGTGGGTCCCTCGAGTGAGAACAAGGTCTTCTGGGAAACGGCTGCATTCAGCATGTCTGTTCTGGAAAATCCAGTCCTGTGTTTTGCCAACCATGTCAGGCACTTGAATCACAGAGGGCCTGAATTCCTCAGGGGCCCTTCCAGCCTGTCACCATGAATGTAAAGACGGGCTTTATCTCTTAAGACTCGAATATGACCATGAATAATGTAGAAGCAGGTAGAGCAAGTACAGAAGAGGGATCACAGAAGCGGAACGGATTCCACGCCTCTTTGAAATTAAGTCAGCAGCCCGATGCCACTGAATCATCAAATCTTATTTACCGCTATCATCTGGAAGTGGGTGTGGAATATAGTAATCAAAAATCAACAATAAAACATCATGAGCTGGGAGATTTCAAACGCATGATGGATGAGTTCTGTTGCAGATTTAGAGTAAAGAAGCTGTTACGGCAGAAGATGAAAAAGCTCCTCTGAGGGGAATTCGCTCTCTTCCATCTGAATCCTGCGCCGATAACGAGCAGGAACAAAAGACGCTGTTTGGAAGGAGATTCACTGCATTTCTCGCTGGTTATTTGTTGTGTGTGTCAGCACATACACGTTTGTGCTTGTCTGGCAAGAAATTAACTTAGTCACAGAGGTCTGAGACAATAGCAGGCAGGAATTGCTGAGCCAATTGCAGCACCTCGGCCTCCGTGAAGCCATTTCGCTCCAGCAGACCACTTAATAGCTTTGGCTGATGCACAGTTTGGAAATCCATCAGTCAACTGGGCCAGACTGATATGAACAGCCTGCTCAGCTACAACATCAGTGGGTGAGGAAACATTGGACCCGGCTCTCATCATGAGCTCGGGTCGTTCAGAGTCGGGACCTCTTCCTCTGAATTAAATTTTCTGGGATTAAACTATTAAAACAGGCCGCAGAGCAGTCATTAAATTCTGCATAATGAGCAGCAACTCTGACATCCAAATCTTGAGCTGTGATCGCACTGGGATATGTGATAACAGCACCGAATGGAAAAGCATTTTTTCCTGTTTGTAAGGGGTAAAATGTGAGCGACGAATGAGCTGTCGCCTCACAGCTAGAAGGTCCCTAGTTCAAATCCCGGTTTGGACGAAGTGGGCCGTTCTGTGTGGAGCTTTCATGTTCTCTCTGTGCATGCGTGGGTTCCCTCCAGGTACTCCGGCTTCCTCCCACAGTCCAAAGACATGCTCCTTAGGTTCATTGGGGTCTATAAAATTGCCCGTGAGTGTGAGCCTGAAAGGTTGCCTGTCTCTGTGTGTCAGCCCTGTGATTGACTGGTGATCAGTCCAGGGTGTACCCCGCCTCTCGTCCAATGACAGCTGGGATAGGCTCCAGCCTCCTGCAACCCTAAACAGGATAAGTGGTATAGATAATGGATGGAGATTTTGATACTGTGCTGTGCGATAACATTGATCAAATTTGTTCCTCAGACTAAGACATGCTTTTTAAAAGTGGTGTTCTAGATAATTAGTTCTGTATTTTTGTAAAGATTCTTTAAAACATGGTCAAAATCCATGCTGCACCGGTCAATCAATCATTTTTTATTAAGATAATTGTTTTGGCCTTTGCCTTTATTGATAGGACAGTGGACAGAATCAGAAATGAGGGAAGAGAGAGTGGGGATGACAAAAGGCCGAGGGTGTCGAGTCAGAGTCGAAGTTGCTGTTTTAAAGTTGTTTTCAACTGTTGATTATATTGTGCACCGTGTGTGCTCTTTGTTGCCTGTCTCTTTGCTGCTGTTAACACCGGAAATTTTTTCTTATTCTTGAACCCATGGCTGCTCCGTAGAGGACTTTGCTCCTGTACTTGGGGCGCGCGTTTTACCACTGAGCCAAACCAGCGCCCCAGAAGATACTCTATTTTTTGTTTGTGCTATTGTTAGATTGGACAGGAAATATGGGGATGACCTTCACCAAATGGTCACAGACCCAGAGTCAAACCTGCGATCAGTGCATTAAGGACTGTTGTCTCTGTATGCGGGGCACCTGCTTTACCGACTGAGCTAAACCAGCGCTCCTCAATCAACCTTTCTTCATGTAGCACTAAATCACAACAAAAGTTATCTCAGGACGCAGAACAAAAAGAGCAGGCTGTACTCTTTGTTGTATTATTAACAGATCCAACATTGAGCCACCATGAGCAAGTACTTGGAGGTCCAGATGTCTTGTCTAGTTTGGGTAAAGCACTGCTGTTATTCCCAATGCAAGTCTTCAGTGTGTTATCTTTGGGAATTGTGTATCTGAAGCCGTCTCAAGTTAAACCAGACATTTTGTTCCGATATTGGCCTGATTTGTAATTTTACATTGTGTCTATGTAGAGGCTACCTCACTAATGTACGCCCATGTGAGCGTTCAGATTTGACCGCTCGGCCATTACATCACTTCTTGGCTTTGAGGTTTCCATGTCACTGCGTTGAGCTTCGGCTGCTTTGTGTACTTCAAACAACGTCGACGAAAAGCGCATCATGTTGAAGTTAAAGCTACTAAATGTTACTTTTACTGAATCTACAGCAATGTGGAAAACATGCTCACACAATATGCTTATAGACACAAAGACTGGCAATCACCGGTAGAGTGTTAGCTCCATGTGGAAGTCAAGCAGGAGCTGCACGTCAGACGTTATAGGGTCCACTTAAGTGTAAATCAGGGTTTAAACTTGTGTTTTATTGAGCTGTAAACCGGCAGAAATGGTCGCTTTGCTGATACTTCCCAATATATCCGGCTTGGAATTCCAACAGGGAGGCTGATCTGAACTGTTCCTGACTCTGCTGCTCAGCGATACGACAAGAAAGTGGCACAAGACGCCTACGTCTTTATGGCTGCACCAATCTATTAAATGGAAATATTCAGTATTAAGTCTTTGAACACTGTGGGATCTCTACTCGGAATAAAACTGAGGTTTTGTGGGCGTCGACAAAGTTATGATGTCCCTGAGTTTGTACTTTCTTAACCACCACTGTGGTTTTAAGATACCAAAAGTCTTTGGCAGTTTCTCTCTTTCCAGAAGTCCTTAAAACTTTAAAAGTCACATGACCTTTTGACCTGCAGCTTGAACCCCAGCTGCTCCTTCACTGCTGCCACACGGACACCTGTTGTCCCTTTTAGCTGACGCCGCTGCCCCGTCAGGATGTGCGTTTACGCGCGTGTTCGTGTGTCTCTTCCCGTCTCTGTGTGAGCTTTTTGTGCTGATGCAGGGAGAAATTCATATTGCACTGGGGAGAGCAGAATCCGTGTTATTGTATCCTGCTGGTATTGAGCAATTTCTGAGCAGTCTGTCATGTCAACATGTTGCAAATGTAGGATATTATCTTGTCAGGATATGGATACAACAGACTTACAGGACTGGGAAGAGAAAACAAAAAGCTTTGGGACTATAACGTCACATTACCAAAGTTTTATTTGGATATTTCTACAATAAGGAGACATGTTTCCGTGCCAAAATCAGAACAATGAAAATTTTAAGCCTTTAATTTCACATAAATGTCAGAAACCCGGGACAAAAAATAAGTTTCAGATGTGGAACATAAAACTTTGCCTCTTCCAGTTGGCAGGAATCACTCATTACTCGCGCTTTTTCATGTAAACTGGCAATTTACTTGCGGGCTTCTTGAGGTTTTTGAAATTGATTGTGGGGTTACTGGAGGGGAACTTCAAAGTCTCTGTGAACAAAACACTGTATGTGTTATTCTGCGTATTGCAAGTCGTCAATCTTTTCTTCTTTTGCCGAGTCCTCAATTAAATTTTGAGTGCGGGAGAGAGTGTTGCATTTGTTTAAGGATTTGTCAGAATTTATGTGGTTTTAAATTCTGGATGGAGGCCCCCGTCAGTAAAATGTCACTGCCTGGTTTATCGTGTGCCACAGGTTTTGTTCAGGCTTCAGTTCTTCTGATATTCAGAGGAGTCTTTTCAGAGTCAAATATCAGGGGAGGCAGAGATGCTGACCAGGTGAAGAGGATATGGTCTTTTGACGGTAAGCTGAGCACAAAGTGTCGAAGGAAATCTGAAGCCTTCTGCAGGTGTAACAAATGATGCTTTGTCTTTGTTACATGTGGTAAGTTAGAGTGCGATGTGTGCTGAAAGTGTTTAAGCAAAAGACAATTAAAGGTCAACTGCATTAACCTCATGTTGTTATGACTATGGAGAGAATGATGAATCAGACATCATTTGAGGGCTAAAGGTCTTTTATAGACGTAAAGACGAAGACGTGCTGTTGCCCATGTTTGTTATTATACTGTGGCTCGGGGATGCACTGTGTATTTCTTCATGTCGAGTCTTATGTGCAATCTTATGTGCGTTGGGGAGGGGGCTCTCTTTATGTCTATTTCTGCATGTGTATTGATCATGGTGCGCTTTTAAATGTTAGTTGTTTGTGTCTTTAGGGGGTGAGGGATGTATTTTGTACTCTTTTAATGGCTAGTCTTCTTTTAATGTCTTCTAACGATTTCATTATTATACTCACCTGCCCAGGGACGACGGGCGGAAAACAGCAGTTTGCTAAAACCCAGTGCAATACATCTTTCCTTGTTTTATGCAGTATAAGGTTAATGTTCTTTGTGCGTTGTCCCTGCTCAAATAAAGAAACATGATGTACCAAAGAAAGAAAGGAAAGCTTAAAAGGGACAAAGAGTATGTTCTAGACCTGCTCTTTTTGTAAAGTGTCTTGAGATAACGTTGGTTGTGATTTGGCGCTATACAAATAAAAGGTGATTGATTGATTAAATGACGGTAGATAACAGTCAGCCCCTGTTAGGAGAAGCCAGCCGGAGTTCCTGCACAGAAAGCTAAGCTAAGTTAAGCTGCAGACGTGGCCATGAGTGCCTCGAGTCCTATATATGAACATGTCAGTTTAAGTGTGTGCTGTATTCTGTTATTGTTTTTGTCACTGCTTCACATTGACGTCGGACAGCTCTTTCCCTCGGCACTGTCTCACTCTGCAGAGCGGCCCTGTATACCTTCGAATGCAGCACATGGTATCAGATCAGCTGTTTGGGTCAGCGGTTTGTAAAAGAGACAACAAATAAAAGAAAATACAATATTGTGGAAACAACAAAAACAAAAGAAATGATACCTGACACATTGAACACTCTGCCCTCTGGATAAATGGGGAGGAGGTGGAGAGGGTTGACACTTCCTGGGAGCTCACATCGCAGCTGACCTCACCTGGTCCACAAACATCTCCCATCAGGTGGGGAAGGCCCAGCAGAGACTCTACTTCCTCAGGAAGCTCAAGCAGGCTCACCTCCCACGACACCTGCTGATCAACTTCTATCGAGCCACCATTGAAAGCCTCCTGGCCTACTGCTGCACGGTGTGGTTCAGCAGCTGCACAGCAGAGGACAAGATTAATATGTTTGTAGCGTGTTTTGTTTTGTATTGCTGGGTCAGAAAGTGGCGCGGCTAGCACAGACTAAAATCAACAACACTTTTCTGAAGACAGCCATCGTGCCTGACACGCCCACTCACCCTGGAGTGTTAAAGTCTCTAAAGATAATCTCTTTGCATTTGCAGTATTGCAGACTGGGTGTCTGTGGCGACTTCTGTGGAAAAAAAAGTCGCCCAGTTAGTGACAGGTTTTCCTTCACCCAGCAGTGGTTGGTCCTCCAGAGAGGGTAGGCGGAGCTAGGCGGCTGCTTTTCCGGTCTCTGCAAGTGTTGCGAGTAAACAGTAATCTACTATGGCTGAACAAACAAAGAAAAGATGGATGACTACAGATACAACTTCAAAAATAAGTGAAAATCCAAAGAAAAAGAAACAAATTGGACGCTCAGATGAAGGCAAACTAAAAAGTCTAAAAAGGAAAGCGACCGTCAGCGAGGAAAATCAAGAGTTACAACCGGAGCCAACCGTGGACGTCACACATGCAGCACTGTCTGGATATCTGGGAAGTGTGCTCCCGTAATTACCGTTTATCGCCACAGGTGCCGCCAAAGAGAACGAAACTGAGATCTTCGAGATCACCACTTTAAACCCAAACATGTAAATAAAGTGAATTATATCATCGCATAGCTCGGAGGCTTGTGGCTGCCCACCAAGTCTATTTTTGTTCTTGTTCCAGTGGTTGATGCCAATCTTGTCAGTGATATCAAATTCACTTCTGGCAGCGTGTCCGCAGTTAAAAGTAAACCATCATTTCTTATTTCCAAAAAAGCAGGCGAGCAGAATGATGAACAGACTCCACCAATGATACATTCATCATGTAACTCCCGGTGATTGATTACATGAGTGTTTATAAATGCTCTGTGCTGCTTAATTTAAAACCAAAATGTTTCCACGTCTGGTACATCTCGGTGTCAACTGTCCAAACTGACCGCTTAATATTGCAGACATATTGCCACCAATAACGTTGATGACCTCAGGTTGAGCAATCAGCCCTGATGATGGTACTGGGCAATATGAGAGAATTGGTATTCATTGTGGTGGTTTTGAAATGATGAATAATTTATGGATGGCTGGAAGCTACTGCTGGGCTGCTGTGGAGAGGAATGACTGCAGCAGGATGAGGGCTGAGAGGAGAAACACAAGAATGTTAAAAGAAAGAGAAAGCCTCGTCTTTTATTTTTATGGCAGCAGCATTGAACAAATGGTGGAACAGTTCGGCTGCCTTTAATTGGTGTGGGTCATCTCTATTACCATTCTGTATAAATGATGTTGGCCAGATCAATTGCAAGACATTAACTTGAAGGATATCTTGGTGTGAGATCTTCTGTGTGCCTTAAACTGTAAAACGATATATATTTTATTCACATTTATTCATGCAATTTGTTATATTTTAAACCTTTTATATGACCCCAAATCAACTCTCAGGGTTTGTTTTTTGACACCATACATTCATTTTATTAAGCGAGATAAATTCTACAGCTTAGTTTTAGAGGAAAAAGCTGTAATTAAATTTGCATTTTGGCTACAAATAATGATTATTGTGCAAATATCCTTAACACTTACATTACATTACAAAGCCTACTACATTTAAAACACTGCAAAAGCAGAGATAAAAGAGTCTCTGGGCTCTCATCAGGGGGGGTTGCAGCTGAGGTTAGGCGCCCTGATAGATGCTGTGATCACCCTCAGGCTAGAAGCTTGTTTAATTGTAGCTACTCTGGAAAACAAATATGCAGCCCCGAGCTCTGTGGTAAGTATGCTCACAGTGGGCAATTAGGGATTGGTAAGGCTTCACACACCTGTGAGTCGGTGCTGACCTTTGCATGCTACATGATTTGATATCATAACTTACCTCTGCCAAGGAGGTTACAAGGAGGATAAATAATCTAGCCTTCATAGATCGATCGAAATATGTTCTTTATTGATTCCAATAACCTTAACACTAGAAGACAGGAATATAACATTAATAAATAATAACCTTAATCATGCAGGAAGCATATAATGTCTGATTGAGTTGTTCACTTATTATAGTGAGTATTTCCATTAGCAGGTATATGGAAGAAAATAGTCATCTTCTATCTAGGAGATGGTAAAGTAGGTTAGGCTTAAAGCTTGGCCTTTTCCAACCTTGAAGAAGAAGTGCAGGTTAGTTAGATGACTGTATAAAGATGGACAAAGCGTCTCCATCTGCTCTCATTGTACTACTTTAGGCTGAAATACCCCCTGAGGTGGGCACTTGCCATCTTGCTCTGGTGACGTGTTAGAGATCTACAGGTGGATCCAGGGTAACGATGTCCCGCAACTTCCGCTAACCTAAAAATGGCGGTAGATCCCAAAAGTCGGCGTATTAAACAGCACAACAGTTTCTTGTGTTGGTCAAAAGCAGACGTTAACAGATATGGGAACTTCAACAGGTCGTAGGAGCCGTATTGGTCAACAGAGCTGTCAATCATCTTTTTTACAGCGTCAAATAACTAAAAGTAAACTTGTCAGAAATACTAATACTTGGACATAAATTAGCATGATAAGTAACTAACTATAATGACAGAAACCATGTTTGAGAAACACGTTTTTTGATTTTATAGTTTGACTCATGTCCCATCTGTTAACATGGAGGAGGCGGGCTTTATGACCTATACTGCAACCAATCAGCAGGGGGCGATAGAGATGTTTTGGCTTTACTTTGAGGGAGCTGTCATGTCGTCCATCTTTCTATAGATTAGTCCATGAATATTTAGCTGGTAGAGATGACTTTGCTTATAAACCCATATTGTTCCCCAAGAAAATAAAAACTTTCGATTTTAGGGATAGACCAAATATGGGGAACGTCTTTTTCAAAATCCTCCACTGTGTCCTCCACTTAGGCCTTGACTGCAGAACAACAAGCTTCGTCTGAAAGTCTCAAGAGTTTTAAAAAATGTTCTTTGCTGAAAAACCAAACTTCACCTTGCAAATCACTGTCTTTCTGTCTAGCTTAGCACAGGTGTTACAATTTCATTTAGCAGATGCTTTTGTCCAAAAGTAAACTCAAATGTTTACTCTGTTATTCTCACTAAAAGCTGGTACTAGTAAGCTTAGTGTACTTCTGCTCTGAGTAAACAGACATGCATTTGTATAAAACAAGAAAACTAAATGCATCGCGAAATTCCACCTGCATGCGTCAATTGTGGCTATTTTCAGGCATTACTTTGCCCCTCTGTCCCCATTATTCCCCGGTGCTATTGTCCCTCTTTTGGTTCAGGACAGTGTTCGTCTGTGCCAGAGTACCTGGCATAATGTGCAAGCACAGGTGTGAGCAGTTAATGTGATGCAGTATCAACAGCCACCTGCTCACAGCTCTCTGCTATCCACTGCCCAAAGTAGCATCTATTGTGCTGGAACCTGTGCGCACAATGGCTCACTTAGTTATGCCGATTCTTCAAAGCAGTAGCTGCCCCTGTTGCAGCAAATTCATTGGCTTCCACCCACAGAAGAAGATTACTGCGCTTAATGAAAGGCAATAATGATTCATTGTTAAAAAAGGTCAATGAGAGAGAAGGCTAATTGCCTGTCAAGCTGATGGCGGCATTCATGTTGAATGAAAGAACAGATTCACTTAAAGGAAGAGTACACTTGGGATGAGAAGCCGATTTTCTTTTGACTCTGACCTCGTGACAGGAAGGTCCGACCCAGCCAACGAGACGAATCCAGCAATTAAAAGTTTGGTTTCTTTTCTCAGGTGGAAGCTTCTAGTCCTCTTCCAGATTAGACAGATTTCTAGTCACACCAATCAGAACTGTTTTGGAAATTAGGGGGCGGGGCTTAAGCGTTCGTCATGAATGTTCGTGATCAACCACGATTGCTGCCAATGATGTAGAACGATGTCAGTCTGCTACAGCATCAGTATTAAATGACCAGGCTGGTAGTTCATGACAGGTATAAATGGGAACCACTGGCTTCTTGTTGTCATGTCAACCGTTGTCATGCCAAACATCTGTGTATAATGTTGAACGACAAAGCATGGTAGTGTCCAAAATCATTCACCAATTCCCTACTTGCTATCTTGGCATTACTTTGTAGACGGTTATAAAGTGAACTCATCAGCAAACACTTGCTGTGTTTTTTCTCTCGGAGCAATGCATGATGGGATATAATGCTGTATAATGCAATAATGAATACTTTGGGTCAAATATATATGGTATAATAATTCTCACTTCACATTCAGACAGCACTCAAAATTGCAAATTCCTATAGTATACTATGGTGCAAGTTCACACTTAAGAAGCTAGCTCAAAGTTTAGTTCACACAGATTAAAATGATGTTCACAGTACAAAAAATAAACTAGTTCACGTTCATTTATAAATTTTTTTAGCCACACCAAGCTACTCTTTTTCAGTAGAGCCACCTCTGCTTCCATCTCTGACCCCCAATCATTGCAGATAGACTGGCCGGATGCTTCAACTCACTGCGTCGTTTCAACTTCGTTGCTGATGTCACTTGTTCTTTGTGACCCAGCTGGCACAATTTGCATAAAAATGTGAGATTTTTTTCCTGTTGGAATCTGTACTGTTCAAAAAGCTCCATCAAATGTTCATAAGAACTGGCTTCAGCAGTACCGGTAGGTGCATTGTATAAATAGCTAGCAGCATTAGCCGTGCCAGGTGCTGTGAATCCGACTCCGGCTGCCGTGAACCACAGTGCTCAGCAACTCTCGGAACATGAGTGGTCGTTCACCGTCTCCAGATTGAACTACGCTCACGTTCTCATTCATGAGTTGCACATTGATTAGTTTAGTTCATCGTTTGCTAAAAACATGAGCACATTTAATGAACACGCTCTTTTAGCACATTTAGGCTGGATTTTGGAACTAGCAACCTAGCATAGCAGCTATCACTACACAGCACATTCTTTGTTTGTCCAATAGGTTGTAGTATGTCTACACCTGTCGATAATGCCTCAAGGAAATCCAGACTAATTCTGTTTTCCAATTAGACTTGGATTCAACTTCAGAGGTCCTTCACCTTCTTGCAAATGATGTTTTCTGGGAAACAGCAGATCTGTACACAAAAGGATAAAGAGTCTACCTTTTATTGTTTCCGAGCAATCAAACTGAAACTCTGCAGCGAGGATCTAAAACTAAAGCTGTCAAGCACTGCTTCATTTTCGATTTCCTTCCTCTGCTCCTCTCTCTTTCCTCCTCGTTACTTCAGCCTGTTGTCAGGAATGATTTAAACTTTTTCGCCACTTTCCGTCTCTTTTTAAATTGGTGACATTTATTTATTTCCTCCTACCTTTTGTGAGAGAAATTCAAGCAGGTGCTGCCAAATTTCATCCCTCCCGCACAGCTCTGTGATGTATGTTTGTGTGTGCGGGCGTGAAAATGAGAAAAGGCTTGGAATGATTTTCCCATCTCGCTAACTGGGAATGGATGCAAAACGAACATGTGGCTATAGGCTGTTAAACAAGGTGCACTGGCTCCCAGCACTCTCATAAATAACCGGAGGGGAAAGTCTCTTCCAAACCTCACTTCAGGGAAGCTGTGAGCTCGAGGACGCCCAGTCCTGCGGCCAAGACAAAGGCTGTCATCTGTCTCTGTGGCACGACATTTAAACAGCATCTTGACGAATTACAGCAGGGACTTTAATTATTTTCACCACAAATTAAACATTGTATTTTCACATTCCTCATGAAAGACTTTAAAGTAGTAAAGTAGGGACCTGAAGGCAAAAACTCCAAGACAGAAAGTGAAAATCAATCAATTCAATCACGATAAAGTTCGGTACACAGGTGATCCAAAAACACAAGCAGAGGTATCCAAACACGTCAGGCAAAAGGCAAGAAAGCTACAGAAGAAAACTTTTAAAATGCTCGTTTGTTGAATGGAGGTCAGATCGATCAGATGCATTCGAGGAAGTCGGGGAAATCTGAGCTCTGAACAGCTTTCGCGACACAGCGTAAGGGAGTTTATCTGACGTTGAATTTTAGATCTAGATTGGATTGTTACCTGTTAGCATGCAGATGTCTGTTTATAGAAATTAATAACATCAGATAGCTGCTGATGGGAGCCAGGATGTCACTACGGTGGATTACGTTCCGCCTGCTTTTGCTCTCCACGCGGACTGTTGTTCCTGCATGCGCCGCAGCCTGCTGAAACGTGATTAGTCAATATTACTCGGACTACAACCGTGCTACAAACGGACTTGCCATCCTGGAAATCCACTTCCCTGCCTTCTATGTAGAATCTATAAATAGAGATTAGACAAAAGGCTAAGTCAAAAAACACAAAAAGGTCGGATCACTAGGTTTACTATACACGAGGTAATGCTGAAACGGAGCAAGACAAACTGGCACAGGAGGGGAACCCAGAGACTAAACAATTAGACACAGGTGAAACATTAGGGTTGGGGCAGGTAATCACACAGGCGGGAAACACAGGAGGGCAGGAAGTGGAGGAACTGCAATGAGACACAAGGTGAGTATATAATAAAACAGGAAACACAAGACATGAAACATAAGGGGAACAAAAGGAAACTTAACAATCCAGGAGAGGTGACACATGTTAAGTTATGCTCTCTCCACAAAGTGCATCTATGGCACTAAGCAAGATGAAAGTTGCTCTCAGATTTAATGAGTATTAGTTTCAACCGGGGATTAATTATTGTGATTCAATATTATTGTTTACACTCTTCTTCAGGGACTTCCTGTTTTGCATTATTTATCGTGTAAATGAGGAGTCACTTCTCATTTTTGGAACGCTTTTCTCCTCACAAACAATGAGACTTCTACCCATTAAACTCTGGAGTCGCTTGAATTGTTGTCGAACTCTGAATTTATTCCTTAGACCGCTGCAGCCTTTGTTATTCTGTTTTTGATGGGATCCATTTGTTATGTTTGGGCATCTGCTTTGCAGCGCCGAGCCTCTGCCAGCTTTCAGGCAGACGTCTGCTTCTGGCTCTGGGTTGTTGGTGCCTTGAGCGAATGAAAGCATGACAGTGCCTGTCATGTCTTAAATGTGTCAGCGGGGACTCATTAACCAAACAAATCTGTGCCATCGGCCCGCTGTCCAACAAGAGATCCAGCCTTAGTGAACGAGAGGATTGTAAACAAAAGACAAACTGGTCTCACAAACAGCATCGCTCTGAAGAGAGATTGAAATTTGGCTGCTTCTTCTTACCAGGGCCAAGAGTGAGCTGATCCCTGTCCAGATCCTAGACACGATATGAGTGTCGACAGATGACAACAGAAACTTTTTGTACTAAAGCTGGTAAATAAAAAAATGTGGGCTGCTGTCTTTTCAGCTATGATGCGAATTACACAACCACACCAAAACCACCTGCAAACACGGGTCCTAGGCTGATTACACTGTGACTTTGCAAAGTTGACCATGCCACAGGAAGGCATGGTAGTAGTTGTTTGTTTTCAGCACAAAATCCACCAATATGGCGATGCCCGCGAGCTTGCTCAGGTTGCTTCAAACTTGACATGCATCACTCTCCATCACCTGACACTACCTCCCAATTCTGCAGCCTATTTAACCTGCAAGATGTCTCTCATTCTGCTAGCTGTCATTGCCACCGCTATCCTGCACCAGTACTGTGCTCTTACTTTTAGCCCCACCACCACCCCAGCATCCACCTGCAGGCTCCATCTAGGGCGGGTTAAGATATTATCTCATGACCAACCATAGAAATATGAATGTTAACCAGCGATTGTGGTTATTTACCCTGAGCAACTATAAAATGAGGACCACTATACGTGTAACTAGATTAATTTTGCTTCTGTATTTTGTCATTTTTTCATATAAAAGTGAGTGCAAGACATTTCCTGTCCATCACTTTGCATCGTCGTCATGGTGACTTGCCCTCTTACTAAATAACGCTCATCATTAAGGTATTTTTTGTGAGAGTTTTGAGACACCAAAGAAGATGAATGAATACACAAGGAGCTGTAAAGTGCTGCAAGACACCGTAATGACCCATCAGTCATCTGTGTTCGATTTCATTGAGGATGCAGGATGATGTAACCATAACTGGGGAAGATACGTTACACGATATTAAATCTTCTTCGTTTGTAATGCAGTCTGTGATCTGAAATTTTTACTCAATAATAATTCATATTCAGCCACAGTGTAAGTAATGCGATTCCTTCGTAAACTACTGGTCCTCCTTATGTAAAACCATTTGTTTTGCAGCACAGACAATCAGAGATGAACTTTTTTGTCCCTCCATGCTTTCCCACTTCCTGTAACAACCTCTGCTCTCGATAATACGTGAATAACTGGTTCCTTCCAGCTTCCCAGTGAAAGGGATGAGGTACTTCATCACACAGATAAGAATGCAGACTGAGGCACAGCTACAGCGAAGCAAAGGAAGCACGGCGTTGCTCGTGAAGTATGGATTAGTTCTGGTAAAGTTAGTATGATTAATCCGATGCTTGGGAGCTGGTGCGGAGTCAGTTGCTCTGCGCCTCGGCGGACTGCTGTTTTCCTGCTGTGCAACCAGGCAAGATGAATGGACTCAGATGTGGTGTGGTGTTGAATCTCCTTTCTCCATTACAGCGTGCACGTGTTGATTTTCCCTGGTTGTTCTTTGTTCTTGCAGGGGGGTCGTTTGATCGGTGTTTGCTGCAGGTTTCTGGCCTCTGCGTTTAATATTCAGGACTCGTGTCTGATTCACCTGTTTGATTGCACGAGAGGATTAAATGCATTCTCCTCAGCTCGTCATCCAGTTTTTGGGCTTTGTGCATGTTGGTACAAAATGACTTAAATCCTCCTGACTTGTCGAATTCTAAGCACATGTTCAAGCATGACTCACTTCCCATCCTGTGAATTTGCTGGAAAACTCAAAAATCAAATCGTGTGGAGGCATGCTGGGTAGATTTAAACTGGAGAACTGAAACGCTGAGACTTCCCCATATCCTGCTGCTCTCTAATAGCATTTCATTTTCAAAGCAGAGTAAATGTGATATCTTTACGTTTCATGAGTAAAGTTATATCCTCTTCTCATGGTTAATTTTCATGTTTAATGGAGACTGTTATAGGATTGTAAATGTGGCTACAGTTCCCATTTGCCCCACTTTCATGTGTAATCTTAAACCTGAACATGCTCTCTATAGGCAGAGACAGATTACAAAAGCACAAAACCGTGCTGGAATTTTCTTTTCCTGTATCCCAGACCATTAATAATCATTACACATTTGGTACTTCAGGCTTGTTAGAAGTCCTTAAAAGGAAGGCTCGTGTGTAAGACGGAGAGAAAAAGCTCAGCTGCATATGTGCAGAGAAAATTGGTGTGTTGGCTGTGATGAATGGATGCTGCTGATGTTGTTTTGTGTGGGCTTCTTTCATCCTGCGCTGCCTGTACAATAGTGCCTTTGGATGTGCTAATTCAGCATGTGAAAACTGTGATTTTCAGAAGGTTTATTTTTACCATATGGCGTTGTATTGTGCTCTTCAAAAGTTAAAGATGCTGTGAACTGTTGTGCGCTTTTAAAATGTCATGGCTGATTAAGCATCCTACCAATTTGTGCTCATACTTATAGTTGATTTCCAGTGTTTTACAGCATATATATACGTATATTTTGGGGTCTAAAATATTCGTATGTTTGTAAAATGTTTGGAATTGCTGCAGTCGGTCGCCTCAGCTGACCTTATCCCTGTCGGCAACTGCACACGATCGCAGTAGTCCACTAAAGGAGCTTGTTTTTGCTGCCGAGAGGCTCAAATTGTTATTGTAAGTGTCTTAACAACGTTACTGAAAGGATCTCCCCTCGCCAACTCCGGCTCGTGTTTCAATCAACAATCTAATTAACAATCAGAGGCGAAAACAAGCACTTTTCGTGGACATACTTTCATCTGACACTGTTGCCAGCAAGGAGCCTGTTTTGAATGCAAAGAGAAGTTTATTCAGCCAAACATTTAATTGCCTGTGGATACTTACGCCAGGCCTTATGTTCCTGTTGCAGTCAGGCAAGATACTGTAAACACCAGGCCAGCAGAGGCTCAGGTAGAGCTTCAACTCTCGGACACTAGGACCATAAACAGCGTCATTGCCTCATACCCTGCGCCAACAAAGTCACCTTAAGGTCTCAAGATTCCACAAATATTCAACAACTTAGCAACTTTTGTTTTGTTATACTGGAGCAGATTAGGCAATCAAACTTTTGACGTGACTTGACCAAAAGACTTGGCAGATCACCTTTGACACCCCAACCAATCCTAGCTTTCACTTCTTGCCTGTCTTACAGAGGTGATCTGTGAGCTGCCTGGGAGCGACATCACTGAATCACCTGCCAACAAGACCTGTGTTTGAACTCTGCGGTGACGATTTTATGCACGAAAGTCAGCCTGGAATCATTTGTCATCACTTGGCAATGAAGGTGCGATCTGTCCTTTCAAATTAGACAGAAGATAAGCGCACAGTTGACAGTATTTTCGCAAACCTATCCAAGGCATGACTAATCTGCTGGAATGCTCCGTACCTGAGGATGATAGTGAAATGGTAATATATTTACTAAGATGAAAACAGAAGTTGGAAACCTCGTAGCGGACCAGAAAATAAATTGGCATACCACAATGCTTCCCAGAAGCTTCGGTTGTCTTGCACTTTGATGCACATCACAGAGAAAGAATTGTTATGGCAGATGCTAATTTTTGCGCCACATGACCGTTGGTTTGGGCCTTCAACATTCACTGTAGTCTGATCCCTGTATTGGTATTCATTAACATTTATGAGCCTTGTCAGCCTCTCTACTCACTGCCCAGTTTGGATTCATTTCTTTGGCAAACATTGACACTATATCACTGTCAAAATAATTACAGAACTGAAGGGCATGGAAGGATGCATGTCAGAGGTCCTACAGATGGCCATTAGTGCGGAAAATCCCAGAAATGGTAGAGATTCTGAACACCGAACATAAAACAGGAAGTCAGACTTTTCACAGAATATTCACCCTTATACTAAAACTTATCCACTGTAAATGTTTCCTGCTATTTAGAGAAGTGGTTTACATTTTATCTCTTATAATTGGATACTCCTGGGCCTCCTCTTAACTGAGACAAAAACTTTAAAGTTCTCTCTTCTCCCTTGATGATCTTATTTTTGCAGATTCCTCTCATTAGATTAACTGTGCTCGGGCGCAGTATGTCTCTCAGAACCGTCATCAACGTTAATAGCAACAACTGTGAAAAGCTTTGCCGTTTACTGGTGAGATTTGCAGCCATAAAGCCATCTGTGAAGACGCTGTCAGTCTCACAGCTTGTACCTCTGACCACTTCCTTGTTTGGAGTCGAGACCTGACATCTCTGCTTGTGTTCCTGTCCTGTGGGCTATTATTCACTGTGACAACTAAGCTACAGGTAATGAACAACTTTGGCCTTGTGTTGGAGCTGAAGCTAGGCCTGTCCTAATTTGAGATAAAGATAGGTTATTGATCAATGGTCCTAAACCATTAGCGTGCTGTCTGTATTTCTGGTATGCAACAAAAAAGGATTTGCAGGATGCTGAGGCTGCGAGAAGAAAGGCAGAGGAAGCGAGGACGGCGTGGATAAAATGGACAGGTGTGCCGGTCAGCAGAAGCAAAAAAGTTAATTACTCTCACACATTCAGGACTGTTGTGCTTTACAAAGCAAGCAACATCACAAAAAGGATAAAGGAGAGGTTAATAGAAACAGGATGAGGAGTCCACAGCTATGCTAGCTCCAGTTAATGCCTAGCATGACTCAGCATTACATCTGAGCCAGATGCAAGCATACGTCTCTCCAAAAGTAATTCACCTGGTGAGGGTTTTTACTGCTGTTCTGAATCTTCAAAGAGTCCTCTAACTATTAATTAAAACAATTTTACAGAATTTTCTCAGAGTTGTCACTCAAACGCAACTTAAAAGGCACAAACTCAGGCTACTGTTATATTAGCTGCTAGGTGAGGCTGCACTTCGATAGAGATATTGTAACGCTAAGTTCCTGTTTATGTTTGCTGTTGTTTTGCAGTTGTTAATTGAGGGAGGTGTTCACCGTAGTGGGTAATTGGCTGAGAAGTAGTTCGAGGGGAGGGAAGAGGGAGTTATTGTTGTAAAGCTACTTTCGGCGTTCTAAGAAGAAGACGCACGTTGAGCGAGCGAGAGCTAAGTGAGAAAAGCAGTTAGCTAAACTGTTTGTTGTGTTTTTTGGGGGACACCTCAGCCTTGGGTTAGCTGTTGCTTCGACAAGGACATAATCTGTGCTCTGTTATGCTAGCAATATACTAGTGTGTTGTGTAAATATTTGGTATTTTTGGTAGTTTTGGTCGAAAGTTAATGAATTTGAAAGTTTTTTGTACCATGTTTATCTTCATATTCACTCAGAGTCATTCCAATACAATACTCCATTTAAATGAATTCATATTTTTGCACTTTTTTTCCCCTTCTAAATATTGTGCCAGTAATATTCCAGTAGACCAAAGTGGCAGACAACCCCCTGCCTTCTCGAGAGCTGTGATTCACATATACCTTCTTGAGGAGTCAAAAACCCAATTAAATTTTACAGCTCGAAAATGCATTTCATCAATCAGAATATTTCTACCCTCTAAATAGTTTTCCTGTGAACACAAAACCCTTTCTGATGAGACATCTGTCTTTTAAAGACAGCTTTCCCTCCTGCAGTGTGCTTTCTAAAGGAGAATGAGATTTCTGTTATGAGGACAGCGGAGGGAGCTTTGCTGAACTTGTGACCTTTCCTTGTGTGCTGGAATATGTTAGCAGCAAATTAACAATGCAGATTATAATAAGTGTGTAAATCCAATAAATCTGGTCATCACAGGACCCCCAGGGCTCCTCTGGCTCATTGCGCTCTCCTTTCAACATGCCTCGGGTAGCTTTTTGCAATTTCATCTTGGTCATTTTTCCGGTTTGCTTTAATTATAAAGTCCCAGAGAAGCTTTAGAGCCCATTCTCTGGCGCATAAGCTTCTGAAAGAAGAAGAAGGAAGAAGAAGAAGGTTGTTCTTGGTAGTTCAGAAGAAATCCTTTGTTTTTCATTTGTACAAGTTGAAGAGAAAACCGCAACCCCTTATTAACCACTTAATAAGTGGCAGTGTAGATAAATTGAACTTCTAGGGTGTATATATTTTGAAGATGGGTTCAAGAGAGAGCTAAGGAGCTAAAAGAAGAGTGTGTGGTGGTATATAAATGTGTGTGTGTGTGCAGCGATTAGGAGGGTAGGTTCCACTTCACCAGAGGCGCGTTCTCCAGCGACAGGTGGATTGTCCAGATTTTTACAGCACAAAGAGGATTCTGCTGGCAACATTTCTGCTTCACACCTGATAACGGTGTCATTGTCCCCCATGAGGAGGTCTTTTCCTTAGATCTGAGAAGAGCTGCTTCTCATGTGTGTTAACCCCCGCAGCTCCATCTCTCAACCGATCCTCTGCACAGCTGCGTATCTTGGAGGGCTCTTATCAGCCTATGTATTCAGATACGGAGACCTTTTGTTTCATTCCTGGCTGGATGCTCATCTAAACTAAGCTTTATCAAAATGTACCAGATGAATAAATACAACAAAAAAACACACACATCTTTTCCTGTGGCTTAAATCACACAAAAGCGAGAGTCTCTTTCATTCCGGTGAACACAGCCGTGCTAATTCATGCAGTTGGCTGTGTTTGTTTGAAGGCCAGCAGATCAGATGCCTAAAAAATAAATTCAAACACAATCTGGACTGACTTTATTCCACAGCTCCACAACAACAGGTACACAGTGAATGAGGAGCATATGACATGCTAATGGAATAATAACCGACTCACATGCGTGGGCACAGCAGAGATTAAGGGAGATTGAAGGAGACGGGATGAGACTTGGTTAGTGAGCGAAGGGGGCTGCAAGAAAGATCAAACACGGAAGGGATGATAAAAACAGGGGGAGATAAAAAGAGAATGTTCCTTGAGAGTGATTAAAGCACATGCATACTGACTAACGGCGAGTATCTTTATTTGTTTTAGCTACACTGAGCTTTGTATCTGCCGTCGCTCGGCTTCCGCAGTGGCAGGGAATCGTGATTGGAGGAGCTATGGGGGGCTGGATTGTTTTGAGCAGGTGCTACAATTTTTCACGCAACAACAAAAAAGTAATTTTCCTGCAGAAAAAAGTGAGATTCAATTATCCTGGAAATGAATATGAAATGCAAGTAATTGAAAACACAGGCACAATTAATTTTTGGCAATACTGTTGAATAAATGCAAATTCCAAAGAAAAGCACCGAACAAAAACCACGATCCAAATCAAAGTCACCACAAAGAGCATCTGTTGATTCACAAAATCCTTTGGCAGTGAGCTTAAACAACTGTAGCTTTAACATTAGTAGCTTGACTTTATAGGAAAACAGATTCATCTTTTGCATGGAAACGGCACACAACACTCAACTCCTGCTAGCTAGCAGCCGTCTGCACGCTGTAGCTAACATGAGCGTGAAACAGCATGTGACAGAAGTAGCTAACAGCACTCGCTTACTTATTGATGCAGCTTGTTCAGACGGTCCTTTTCGTCAGCCTTCTTAATTTTTTACATCTGGGGCAACCCAATGTCTCCACCACGTTAGCACTTAGCGTTGTACTCGGCGGCGTTAGCTCCATCTGTGATTGCAAGTATCATCCACTTTCCCTTGTTTCTTTCCGATAACAAACTACAGCAATATTATGGCTATAGCATTATTGGGATTACTGAATCAATTCGACATTTATAAACTAGAAACTGTTAGTATGGTTATGTTGTCCCTCATAAGCAATCAGACAAGCCCACCAACCAATTTGCACAACACGTAGCAACGGTCAACCTCACCCACATGACAGGATGTCATTACGTAAATGAAAAATAGTCAGTTTCCTATAAATACAAATGTAAGCCTGATCCATGTCTCTATATTACCTTGAAGTGTCAGCGTTTTCATCACAAAATTCCTGAGGGAAGGGGGGCTTAAGTGGGGCTCAGCCTTTTTCAGACAGGGCTTAAGACCCCCTTGTTGCTCGTTTTCCAGCCATCCTTCACCCCTCTTCCTCTTGTGCCCACCCTTCTTTAGTCTCTTTTTGAACCGGCTGAACCGTCTCCTTTTCCTCTCCTCTGGCATGTCGGCACATGACGTCATCCCTCGCCCTCTGTCTCTGTCGGCTAATTGGACCCTGTCCTCTCCGTGGCCTTCAGGGACTCAGGCATAATTAAAGCAGAGAGACGGGAAGTGTCAAGTTCAGGGCTGCTAACCACACCCTGTTAATTGGTGAGAGTAGGGGGTGGAGGGCAGGGCAAAGAGGGGACGGGTCGGTCGGATTTGGATGCCTCTGCGGTTGCTTCCATCAGATGTGACTGCTCTTGAATGTTACGTGTGGAGGATAGTGATGGTAATGAAGCTGGAGTGTGTCTGATGCATAATTACCAGAGAATAAGCATGCTGAGCCATGAGCAAAGAGATGATGTGGGTTTTAATAAGCTCGTGTTTGGATGGTAATATTTTCACACATTTAGAGGATATTTCTGCCTTCGTAAAACTAGTTTTTGTCCATCATTGCTGTCAGGTATGATTTTTAACTTTTTTAAGGCCCTGGAAACACATTTTCACATTAACTTTTTATTATGAGCAATGGGGTCGTACTTGACAAATGTTTTAGTATCAAAGTTAGAACAGTTTGCTTTTAAATTTTATATAAACAAATGTTTTTGATTGAGTTCTTCTACTGGTTGGTTTGAAGCAGTGTTGTGACATCTTTGGTCACGTCTCAAGCAAGTCTCAAGTCATTTGGTCCAAGTCTCAAGCAAGTCTCGAGGCATTTTTCCTGGGCAAGTCAAGTCAAGTCAAGTCACAGGTTAGCTCAAGTCAAGTTGATTCCTTAGTTAAGGCAAGTCGAGTCCAGAGTCAAGTCACCTGAGTCATCATGCCTCAAGTCGAGTCTCAAGTCATTTATTTTTTGTCAAGTTGCAAGTCATCAAAACAGTGACTCCCGTCGACTCGACTCCAAGTCACCAAGTCTCAAGTCCACATCTCTGGTTTGAAGTAGGTTAGAAGAGCTGATGACAAACTGCATGCACCCATCAGGATTTAGCAACATTTATACGTATTATTCGGAGACCTGATAATTCCTTAATAACCTTTAATTCAGCAGGAAAACCATGCACACATAAGAACACAGCCTGTGAGCTAGTTCGGAGGGTTTATTTTTATAGCAGAAAAACCTTCAGATCAAATAGTAGCCGTCAAGTGCTTTACAACCTGTCCAATATATAACACCTTCTATCCCTAGACTTAATTTGGATGAGGCAATATTCCCATACAATCGTTTAACAAGAAGACATGTCAGTCAGCCTTACCCACCATGAATCAATTTGTAATACCCATGCCACTGCAACATGACCCCAAATAATGCTTTCATTATGGCGGCGTATTTCAGCCCTCCCTGCTCTCTTCACTAATTTGTTGCATGGTTGCATCCACACTGCTCATCTGATAGCTTTTCAATGGCTTCACCTCCAACCCTGCATCCACCGGTTGCATCTTGCCACGCCAACCGCCCTCAACAGTGCTGAGCTTGTTGTCTCCTTATCCTTCCTTCCAAGGTCAGAGCCATCAATGTGTTACATATTCAACATTTACATAACAATACATTCATAGCGGAGATGCCCCAGGCAATCAGTCTATAAGGTCTTATTGATGACAATGATGAATATAAGCCATCATTTTATTGACAGCTTGTGGCCCAAAATGATGTGGCTCAACTCTGCGTTTTATTTGAAATCTTTCTGATCTTCTTATAGTTTTCTTTTGCCTTCTAACTTCTTGTTCGTGTTGTCAACCTGGTCCCGGATGTCAGCTGTTGATGTGAAGATTACAACGTTTCTCCCAATCCCTGTCTCCTTGAAATTACATTTGTATACTCCTGAATTGCTTTCATTATTCGGTTGTGGTGACAGCGTAATCACAGCCTGGATTGTGTTCACAGACAACGATTTTTAGACTGAATCAAACACTACATTTATTACAACGGCAGACTCACAAAGGATGTTGCTGGGGTGGATGGGATTTGCATCCACCGTCCCGTCCATGGTACATTATAGGCAACAAAACAATTTTGGTTAAGGTCAGCCAAAGCTCACAGATTTGGTTGAATTCAGGAAGCAGGCTTGTTCTCCCAGACGTTGTAATGAACCAGAATTACCTTTTGCGTTGTGTAAATGCTCTGAAAGAGACATTGTATGTGATGCCTATCTGCACAGATGGCACATTTGGTGCCAGATATCATGACCAGCTAGCTCCACAACACAGCTGCCGAAATGTATTAAACTGCCCTCTCACCGTCAATGACCTGTTGTGCTGTGGAGCAGCATTTTGATGGGGGATTTGGACTCGGTCATGATGAAAAGAAATCACTTAGCCTGCCCTCTACATTGTATTGATGAGTTTTTATGTTTGAGTGACCTCCAGACTCGCAGACTGATGGTTGGAGGCACTTGCCGCTGACAGGGATTCAGCAATAGAGAGAAGTTAAAGGCTCTTATTATGTTCTCTGCGTGAAACCCTTGCATCAATATTCATGCTGTGGGGAAACCCTCTAGAGACCAACCGGCCTCTGTGTGGATTTAATCCAATTTACCGATTGCTGCCACTGACAAAACGCCAATCTCTTTCCTTCCCCTTTGAGAAAATAAGTGACCTCAACACAAGGTTTCTGGAACATAAAACATCACCGCCACTGTCCTATTCTCACTCCTTTTCTTCCCCCCAATAGATTATATTATTCAAACTGGTGAATGCCAGGCCGTTCGCTGGGACAATGTGGTGGTAGGTTAATGAGCTGTGGATCTGACAGGCTGGAGATCAACCTCAACCTTCCCCATCCAAATGATCAACGCTAATTACTAATGATACGAAGATTTGGAGAGGAGTCAGAGAACAGATGATGGGAAATAATGGGAATTAATGATGGTATGGCGTGAAGGACAGATAGCACAAAAGAGACAGAGAGGGGGGTCGGGAAAGGCTCAACAAGACGACCACACAGAGATACATGGAGAATAAAGTGTGTGTAGCTCACAACCATCTGCTCGCTGTCTTATAATCAACAAAGGCAAATGGAGTTAATGAAACATCATCAACCATCAAGTGTGACATTTAAGGTTCCTGGCTGAGCGACAAAAGCACGATTCACTGATTCAAAAATGAAGGTTGAAAATACCACTGCAGTTTGACATTTTGGGCAATTAGCTTATTTCTTTGCTAAGAGTTAGATCAGAAGATTGATACCATTGATACCAGCTATAAGACGCCTAGCTTAGCTTAGCTTAGCTTAGCTTAGCATAAAGCATGGCTCAATCGTCTGTCCCCATAAAATTGGTTTTTTAACACACTTTGTACAACAAGTGTGTTAACAAGTTAGCTTAAAATGTGCTGGCAGTTCTTTAAACCTTCAGACAGTAATAGTCTTACAATTAGCTTAGCTTAGCACAATGACTGGAATTGATTAGTCTGGCTCTTTACACTATGAGTGTGTCAGATTAAACAAATGTTTTAACAAATTAGCTTTTAAGATGTTGTTACCTTTGGACAGTAAATGCTAGCTTATTTCCACTGCTTCCGGTCTTCATGCTAAGCTAAGCTAATTGTTATTAAATCAATATGAGAGAGGCTTCTTCATTTTAAGCTAACTCTCAGTAAGATAACAAGTATATTTCCCAAAATCTCTGTTGCTGCTTTTAACATGGCAATACCCCACCTTCCGTCGGCCACATCTTGAAACCCCTGATTAAACTGGGAAGAGCATGACAATACAACATGCTACTTTGCTGATGTGCAAGTGCTCTTCTTCTCTATGTGGGGCATCACACATTGTCTGCTAAATGCCGCAGCACAGAGCGTACAACAGACGATAACCCTGAGTGTGTTTTCTGCTCAGAACGATTTGAAGAGGATGTGAAGATCCTGCGGAGAGAGTGGAACCCCGCCGTGATTTAAAGCTCATTTCATGTGTGTGGGTACAATAAGTGGCTTTATGTGATCCAAAGAAAACTCACAGAGAATACGCACGAATCCAAGATCTTCATCTATGTTATGTGTGTTCCCATTTTTAAATTTAGGTTGGCTTTCATGATGAAATGGTTGAAACAACGGTGAGAGCACACCAGGAGGGTTTGATAAAGAGAGTTATTCATCGGTCTAGATGGGGGTTAGATAAAAGGGATGATCAGCTAATCCATAAATTCCGCCTTATAGGTTGGAATGAGCAGGGTCGAATTCATGCCTCTTTAAAGAAAATGCTCCTGTGACGTTTCCTGTGATGGTAAAGATTCTTCTTCATTTCTAAAGCAAGCGGAAATATTTTGGCAGGAATTAATTTGATTTATTACACCCCCTCTTCCAAGCCACCCAGTTCACCTTGCCACCGAGGACTGTTGTGTTGCTAATGCACTGTGCTATCTATAAAAGCCACAGAGGGTCTCCTGAATCTGTTAGGTATTATGTCAAATTAGCATTTGACTAAATGAATTTTCTGACTAAGCAAGCCGTGGAAAGCAAACCATTGTCTGAAAATTGAAGAAATGCAAACATCATCCCCCAGGGACATGCAAATAGAATAAGAAAGCACATACCGCCTTTTATTTATTTCTATTGGGTGACGAAGGTAATTGAATTTAGTCTGGAAACCATTAAGATTATTTATGACTGCCTTTCTTCAGAGGAAGCGCGAACGGTGAGCGAGAGAGCCATGTTTAGATGTACATTTCTGCGAGACCAGTTAAGGCCAATGCAGCCGACGCATGAAGCACGTCTTGCTCACCCGGTGGGGGGATTTAAAATTCTTTTCCTTTTTGTTTTGCGTAAAAATAGATCGCCTAAGGCTTCAAAACATCATGCAGAGAAAAAAAAGGAAGCTCTGATCTTCTTAGCGCCTGCTTTCAACTGTGCTTTCCTGTCAAGACAGCCAAATCCCACCTGGTCCCGCTCAGTGACAACAGCATCATATGATCAATACCAGTGTTTAAATCTGGCTCTTTCAACGCTTTGGCAGCACACAGGGACTTAATTGAGATCTCATAGCACAGAGCATATTTGGCTTCAAGTCTTTTGCTCACAATATACTGGCAGTGGTGGATTCAAGGACGCTTTTTAAATAAAACATTTCAGTTACTTGTGCTTAAGTAGAATATTTCTTTAATGTATGCTCAGGCGCCATTTTTCACTAGTTTGACTACTCTTATTTTAGTTGCTTCATGTTCCCGAGCAACTCTGTATTACATTTTTTTGACACTCAAAATCTTATCAGATTGATTTTTCTCATGTTAATATGTGACATAACTTTTATCCTACTGAGTTGCACCCACTCGAAATCAATGGAAATTCTTTTGGATAACAACAGTGCTCTACAACAAGAGCCCATTACTCATAGAAAGACGCTTACTGAGGAAATTAGGTTAAACACCCCTGTGTAGATCTCTTAATAAATACTTCCTACTTCTTATACTGGTATCCCCTGCAAATTTCTAGCACTCTTGATTAGATACATGAAGCTCCAAGGCATTCTGAGCCACCCGAGTCTGTAAGTTGATCTAAACATGACGCATTACCAATGTTAAAGCTGAAACGTTTTATAATACAGCTAAGAAAACCACTAGTGAAGCTACGAACACGGTATTGCCCTCTATGCACTGTGTTCGACACACAAACATGCAAACTCTATTTCAAGGTACATATGGCACATGACAAATGAGTAGCTGTTTCTATAGTAAGATAAGTTAGAGCACTTCAACTGCTAATGTATTCATACATCAGGTTTTCTACTTTAATGCTTTTCATATTGTTGCTTTGACAGCTGTAAACATGCAATTTCCATATCCAGAAAATGACAAACTGAGAAATCAACGGTAGTGCTCCGTGAACAGTGAACGCCTCATTTATTTCTGTAATTACTTCAAAATTGTTTTAAAAAATCAATGCTGAGAACACGTTTCTGATGGATGCACCGTGTGTCCTATTCTTTTCCTCTTTAGGATATGTCTGACATTCAGTTTATTTCTGACCTTTTTCTGGTTCCAGAGTGAAGGGATGGTAATTCAAAATCACTTTTCAAGGAGACATCGGTGTCGGCTGGAAAATGCAGAGTATCAACCTTGGAGCAAAACATCATTTCAGACAGGGTAAAGAAAGAAAACTGCAGGTCATCTGGTGCCCTAGTATTTATCTAACTTTGCACTTTGGAAGGCTTTAAAATTATTTCACCCTTCCTGCAGTTTTTGTAAATGGTGTGTAATTTGGCAAGGGCCCACATCCACCAAAACTGCCACTTTACTGCATTTAAAAAGATCACAATCCTCCTTTGGGAAAACACTTGGATAGGAAAATCCATGTATTGATCTATAGCCACTTTCTAGCTAATATTACCGTTAGCTAGCAAGTGGTTCAAAGCTAATATTACTTGCATGTTCCAGTTTGTCAGACGTGTAAATGTAGGGTATCTGACTACTTGTCAATTAACCACTTCCTTCTTAATGAGCAACTAAAAAGACAATCGATAAGAAAAACGCAGAGGTGAACTTGGCAATATTTCAAAAAACAACATCTACTGGCTATACCTTTAGGAAGAAACCTAATGTTAGCATTCAACCAATTCCTAGCTAAAATTTCGCTAGCATGAATCTACATCTTACCCACTGTATCGCATAACACTACCACAGTAATATTAGCTTTGAGTGACTTCATAGCTAACAGTAATATAAGCTAGTAACAACACTGTGTGGATTCAGTATTGTTGGAAGCTTCCACAAAAGCTTATCCCATGACAAAACTGATGGTGCAGAACGGCCACAAGCAAATATACAGTGCAAGAAATGAATTGCAGAGGGCAGATGATGTTAAACTAGCTTGGGAGGAGATAACACATTTGGTTAGCATGTGTTGCTCAGGTGCTTAGAGAAGTATTTCCCAGTGCAGAAAACAGCTCAGTGATATTAGGCAGAGAGCCAACCAGACGTTGGTGGTGGAGCTCAGGGACGGTTTGGGTGCAGGAGGAGTACATCCACCAGCTTGCTTCTGACTTTAGTAGAGGATGAGACCACCTTCGCAGCGCACATGTTAATCGTGTAAATAGAAATGTTGTACTTTGTAAATTTGTATTCTGGAGCAGAAAAAGAGCAGAGTCTGTTCTGGCATGCTTTTCTCCCCAACTTATAAACAGGTAAACTTGAGGTTAGACCAGGTGGACACAAGATAGGAATAGAAAAGGAATTAACACATATTCATGCAGTAAAAATGCAGTTTTTATGACCTCCATTCTTTATGCACAGAAACAAAAATAGATCTCCCCAACTTCTGGACCAAAGTAGGCTAAGGAGTGCTAATGAGGACTGGGACAAACAACCCAGTTATCCGCTGCTCTGGCACATTACATAAAAACACTTCAGACACTAAAACAACACATTTTTAGTTTTTTTTCATAGAGATTGATATAACTATTTCTTTGTGGAAAGTTGGATATTTAAAACACACTGTGAGTTTAATCTCATTCTTTCTTTCCTTCTTTGATTTAGTCCAGTTACTATTTTTTGCTGGCGCTTTCAACCACATTCTCTATAACTGAGCATAGCTACTCCATCACACACTGATGAAAAATTGTGATCTGTACTTGATAACCCTGAGAAAATGTAATAAAAAAACTAAGAAGAAGACCTTGAGTATTTTGTCAAACTACATTTTCCAAGGTCATTAATATATTCTAAACACCCAGATACCTGCTGAAGGTGCTGTGTAAACATCAATTTGGTCTCTTGTTTGTTTGCCTATGTAATGAAAAAGATTTTAGCAGTGAGCACAGCCAAGTCAGGTTATTCCCTATTTTTGGCCTTCCAAAATAAAAGCACAAAGTTTCTTTGACGATGAAAAAGTAAGCTAAGTAAGCATAAGGTTGGGTAAACATACCTTCACTCGCGAGATAAACAATGCTGTATGTCTATGAACAAACTCCCTCTTGTTATTTGACTCGTGCATACCAAACAAATGAGTTGTGTCGGTACCTGAGCGTCACCGTAGGATTTATTTTGAAGGTCACAAACGGAAGTTCTTTTTAACCGTTGGCTAGCTTGACTGTGGCACAGCGCGTGCCGTGAAAACTGCTCACCGTTGCCTAGCAGACACACCGAATTGAACCAGAGCACTGCCAAGAAACTCCACGACTTTAAGGATTTATTTCACACTGTGAGACTGTATCTGCAGTGAAACTGTTTAATCTCAAAATCTGCGACTGAGGACAGTGTTTCTCCTGCTGTACACCGGTAGGCTGGTCAAAACAACCTCACAGCATCACACGTTAAACAGAAAACTAGAATTGCACTCAGGTAAAGTGTATTAAAAAGTGTGTCAGTGCCCATACTGACCTTTTAGAGCTCAGTTGCGTTTAAGGTGATTTCTTCCCGTAATTAGGCCATTTTGAACTGTGAAACCAAATTTTTAAAGGCGATATTATTAGTTATTGACACAGGCAGTTGTAAAGTAACAAAAGCCTATTGGCTGTGGCACTGTTGTAGTTCAGCACAATTTAATCCCTTTCCCCCCAATTATTTTAATACATTGTGAGATAAAAAATGACTTTATCTTGGGCTTATTCATTATACTGATCTAGCTTTCTCTCTTGTGAAAGCAACGTTCAAACTTTACACATTTTATATAAAAGTTTCTGTCCCTCTAAAACTTTATTACAGGATTAGTTTACTTCTGTGTGTAATGAAATTCATCTTGCTCATTTGACTTTATAATGTGGTTTATCCCTCCTCTCATCCTGTGAGCGATGGGAAAGTTGGAGGAAGTGTGACCTAACTGTTGAAAAATCATTTGATTTGGTTGGATAGGGATAAACAGAGTTAACTTTATCAGACTCTACAGCCACAAATCTGATGAAGGCGCGCATGCCCTGGAGGATCCCAAACCTTAACTTCTCTTGGGGAGGGCGGGATCTCGTTTCAAAATCATTATAATCCACATAAGATACATTTCCAGGAAGACAGTTCCAAGGTGGTAAGTAGTTTGTAAGGGGACTGAGGAAACGTATAGCTTTTTATTTTTCTATGATACTTTAACTCTATTAAAGTATCCAAGAACCTCACCAACAAGCTTATAATACTCAGCCTTAGTAGTGCACTTTGTACCGTTTTTGCTGGCTCTTATTTTTATTGCTGTGATTTATTCAGAAGTAACTCCTGGTCTCTGAAAGCCTAGTCTAATGATGGATAAGTGGTCATAATGTGATGATTAGTTTCCTAAGTATATTGAGCCAAGTGATGAACATGAAAGCAAACCTTTTGAGAGGGGGAAGCTCTGTCCAAACAGCTGTGCAGTTTACTCGCACTGCTGACCTGTTGTCAACGGCCATCTTTGTGAACTTATCTATCAGACAAAAATGCATTGTGTCATAAGAAACAAGAAGTAAATTTCACTAATTATCACTTAAATTGCTGGCCTTATTCTCTGTTACTCTGGCTCAGCATTGTCAACAGTTGTTATCAGAAAGCATAACTGGGTACTGAGTTTGAGAGGCATAGATGTTTTCCAGACAACCCCAAACTTCAACCCCATCATCAGTTAACGGCTGGAAAAAGCCGAAGAAGTCATTTCTAAAACTGATGTTCTATGATAATGTTTTCTGACTCCTCTAGAGATATAGTCTTCTCCACTCTCCAGCGGGTGATGGCCGACATCCTTGCATCCATCACTATAAGTGGCGGCTGAGTGGCCTCAGGAGCATCCATGGTTCAGTTAAGGTCTATCATTCCCTGTGACAGCCATTTACCTCCTCCCTGCACCGATCCAGACCTGCTCCTCTCCCTGATCAATGAGCGGCAGACATTGTTGGATTGCCTTCAGGAGGGAGGGGCTGTCAGTGAGTGTTATCAAAAATACTGAGAGATTGAAAGCGAGAGAGTGACTGCTGGATGTCTGCTCTGTTTTGAGTTTGCAGTGGCTCCAGGGATAAAGATGCTAGTATAGCTAAATTAAAGCACAACCTAATGCAGAGCGAGATATCGTAGAGTGGGAAGAGATTTGTCAGCTTTGGAAAAATCTACCTTTTAAATGAGGAAACGTAAGCTCAGTTTTGCGAACAATTCAGAAGTAACAATGGCTATGGGGAGAGGAGGCTGCATAATGAAATGTGAAAATATGAGTCAGAGATAAAGGAAGCGCACGTTCAGCGAGTACCGAGGGCTGTTTGGGAATCGAGGATGCTCAGCTGTGCTAACCTGGTTATGGATCATTCAGCGGCGCCTTGAAGGCCCAGGAAGACATGCTGTGTCTCCTGGCAGTGTGATTCCTGAGCTGGGTTTCTTTAGCTATTAGTTGCTCTTCATGTCTTGCTGTTGATCAATCTTTGCAGAGTTTGACAGTTCTGTTACCAAGAGCCAAAGGGTGAAGCTAAATAACTTAAGCTGACAAATTGTGTGCCTCCAACCAATTTAAACATCTATTTTTCCCACTATGTTTGTTGAAGAAGAAGATAGATGTTTATGGAGAAGTCTGCCTATGGACACTCACTCGTCAATAACGAGTAAGGATGACTTCTCTGATTAAAGTGACTTACCTTTGGTCTATATCATAAACAATACTGTTTACATGAGCGCTGTCAATTCAGTCTATATTAATATATGATATCTTAGTTTGCTGTTGGCCTGTAGAGTCTTATTGATGTTTGGAAGTTTTCTTGAGAACAGCATTTCTTTGGTGTCATTATGGCGTTGTCGGTGCTAACTTGGACTTTAGTAATACGGTCCAAATTGTACTTGTAAAAAGCACTCTTAATACGTAACTGCTATTATGCTGCCTTTGACTGTTAGCATAGCCACACTGCTGTAGTCAAAATACACTGACCTCCAAAACGAGCATCCAGTTGTTGGTGGGAGCGTGGTGGATATACATAACAGTACGTTATGTGTGTCCTCTGATTCCTGCAGTAATGTAGTTCTACTCACTGATCTCACCTCCCACATGAGTTTAAAATATGAAGCACAAGAGAATATATTAATTGACAGTTATGAATATTGTTGTGACAATTTATACTTTGGTGTCTGTAGCACCTTAGTAAGCCACTTATCTGCTTTAACTCAAAGATACAATTTACTCATGATCGTTCAGTGCACAACCCCTGTTACCCGCATTACTTCTTTTATCACATTACAGCTGGGTTATGCATGTATAACCAATTAGTAACCAACTAACCAATTAGTTCAAGACACTCTAGCCCAGCCTAACGATAATTACACACAATGCAGTTTCTGTCACTGTAAACAGGGGTCTTTAAAACACTCACACTCTCTGCCCTTTAACGGTATAAGAAGACCACACTTCTTCAGACCAAAAGAACAGAAATCCGCCCATTAGACAGAAATAGATTAAATAATATGCTGCACTTAGACAGCTTTTCTTGAGCTATCACATCTTACCTCACACATTATGGGTGTGTGCAGATCTCCGGCCAGTATAATTCTCTTATATCGCCTGAGATGTTCCCTGGTGTGTGGTCAGCATAAGGCAGCTGCTCTTCTGTTCATTTATATAACTTTAACAGCGATGGAAAGTAACTTGTTTAAACTTTCTTTTAGTGTCCTTGCACTTGACTTTCTTCTCAACTCTTCGTGGTCCCCCCTCCAGGCACAGGGTAATAATTTGAAGCAGAAACGGAGGGGTATCTCAGAAGTAAAAAGACTTGTGGGGACAGCAGAGCCATCATCAAATTTGCTTCTTGAGGATACATTTTCATAATGCACTTTATGCATGTGAAGGCAGAATTGATAAATGCAGTTTGAACTCTTTTTCATCTCATTTACAACAGTCATCTCTTTTGAGCGGGCGACCTGACAAGGAGCTTAAGTGAATCCCTAAACAGCTGCTCTTAGCTTGTTAAGTCTGATGTACAGAATGATAGAAACTATCATCCTGTGACATTGCCCTCAGTGCTCATTACAGTCCTCATTTAAATGTGACTTCCTGCTCCAACAGGTAAAACAAACCATGTTTGTTCTGACTGAGGCAGGAAAGCGTCTTCACGGCTTGTTTGGCACTAAATTAGTTTGTAATTTTCACTCTGTCCCTCTTGTATTGAAGCACCTCATGCACATCTGATGTAATGTTGTTACACCCAAAAAAGCAATTGTTTGGAAAATTGTTTTTTTCCCTTTTTTGTGGGGCGCTTTAAGAAATGTTCCTGTTACACTTTGAGAGACAATTTTACATCAGAATTTGGTGCATAATGGTGCTTTTCCACAATTACTAGCACTGCAGTGGACAGGTTTCCTATTGAGCACTGTCAGTGTGCATTCACTCTGCTGGCTACGTTGTTGATGGGTTGCTCCTTCCTGTCTAACTGTGGGGGGTGAGAGATGCTTTGATTGCATCTATGTAGTGGTGTCATGCTGCTACAAAGTTTTCAACAACTGTACATCAAGTAGTTTTCCCTGCTTTCTTTTAATCATCCGCCGTCGTAGTTTGCTGTATTTATTGGCAATAATTACATTTATTTGATATTAAATGAAACACTTTGTTATTGTTGTCTCGCAGGCTTTTCAATAGAAATAACGGGGCTGCAGGCAGCTTTGAAGGGCTGTAATCAACTTCATAATAAAATCAGCACAGAAGGGAAGCGCAGACATCTGCTGATTACAGATAAGTGCGGAGAGGTAAGCTGTGGACAAGATTACTTGCTGAGTTTGGCCAGGTTTGTGCAGTGAAGTGGCCACAAGAAGACCACCAGTACAAAGTCTCAATATTTATCTCGTTAGAATGGAAGAAAGCAGCTACTTTGAGTGTAACGAGTTGAGAAGGAGAGGCTGCTTTAAGAATGTGATGAAAAGGAAATTCGCTTTTAAGTTTCATCAGTTGTCACGCTCACCCAGTGGAAATCAGATGCAAATATGGCAACACTTAACTAGAGGCAATTTATTATGCTGAAGTATTGCTATTGTGTAGTATTATTTGATATTCCTTTGGAGCGACAAGAAGTGGAAGGATAGCTGTTATCTGGACAAACTGGGAATTTGAAACCTAGTCTTTTATTTGCTGGAAAGTTCTTCATCAATAGATTGAATAAGTGCCAGTAAATCATGACAACAATAATGAAAAGGGACGTTTTTAGATGAATTAGCCAGAGGGCCTGGACACTATAACAATCGTCCTTGCTATCCCAGCTCATTTATTCTTATATAATTTGAGAAAATGCAACATGGACCGAATTTAAAATCTCTTAATCAACCCTCAGTGCGGATTGTAATGTCGTCTTATACTTCACCGTAGTTCTAGAAAAGACTTTGTTTAACGTAATCATGAAACTGTCCAAATCATTTTGCTCAGTATCAGACACTTTTCAGATCCTCTCCATCCAAAGCCAGAATAGGAATTTGATTAAAATACAGAGCTGTACAGATACATTGCAAATCCTGATCTGGAATTCTGGATAATACTTCCTTGCACCTTAACCACTTTTTAGTCTAATTTCATACCCCTGAAACATTATCAGCATCTTTGATACAAGAACATTTTGTATTATTTCTCAATATGAGGAAATTGTGTCTTGTGCCAGCCCTAGATAAATGGTCCAAATTGATGCAGTTCAGCAGGTTGAAAGGTCAGCCTATAGAAAAAAACTCTTGATTAACATGTTTCTTCAATAGGCAGGCTCCGCTGCTCTTTGTTAGTCCCTTTCCTTCTGTTGGTTCTGATTGGACCTTGCTTTAGGGAAAATATGCACAGCACAAAGAGATAATTTTTTTAATCATTTCAATTGTTCCATGAAATTACACATGAGATGTTTGTCAAATACCATCATCTAATAGCATCTCTTGTCTCGAGAAATATAGGTCACCACCACCGGCATGGCTGTCACCTCGGCACATTTTCAACTCTCACATTTCCCGAAGTCTTAAATGACGTGAAAATCTCTTCAAGTTTGGCCGTGATGAGAACTACAGCTGAAGAAAATTGTGTGATAGTCAATTCTGAAAGAGCTAGCATGCAGGACTAAATCTGCAAGGTGTCTGATTCAAAGTGTCACTTAACTGTCTTTCCAACTATACTTTAGCAACAAACCGTGCCTTGTGGGCTCTCAAAATGATCTTAAATCAATTAACATCATATGTGTAATAAAAATGGGATCAAAAAAATATCTCTCTGCCATTAACTAGGATACAATTATTTTTTTCCAATATTAGTTTCCATGGTGGTCGAATGAAAGGTAAAGACTTTGCCTCCATATTGCAGGAACAATTTTAACTCCATATAGTTGCCACTACTGCAGCTTGTGTGAAGACTCAAAATAATGTTGGCGTTCTGAATAGCGAAGGGTATGCAAATTGCCTTTGTAAATGAACTGTACTTATAACGCTTTTCTAGTCTTGCGACCACTCAAAGCTGCTTTTACACTACATGTCACCTATTCACACAGGCTGCTACTTAAAGCACCCAACTGTTATTCCCGTAGACTGAGGGAGCTGGGGATTGAACTAACAATCTTTCGATTGAATGACGATCGACACAGCCGCCCCCTTTTGTGACATCAGCTCGTGATGATCAGCTTTCAAGTTTTGCTAAAGTTTTCTTTCATTGAACTCTGTGGAAACTTTCGTTATCTCTGATGTTCTGATGATCTAATACTGACACCAGCATTGGAAATGCCTTCCTGACAGCCTAAAATGCATGATCCGCAATTGGTGTACATGTGTCAGCACCAATTTAATACCAATCTTAATTAGCCCTGCAGAAATAGACCTCTTTCACCGCAAATCTATTCTTCGTCCCCTTTCCAAAACTCACTGATTTTGGGCAGTTTATCACGCAACATTAGTGCAAACAACAGTGCAATACTTGCTGAGAGTGTGCATTAATCAGAGCTAGCAAAATGGCACCAATTAGTACGTTTACTTGTGGATTTCCTGTGCAAAATATTGCATGTTTGTATTACACTGGCATCAGATCAGCACCAGCCATTACGCAAGTTTAGGTTTCAGAATTGTTATCGGGAAGGGAAAAATATAGTATAGTATCAGGACATCTCTATGTTCGAGTATCCACTTGTTTCTGTCAGATTGTTCTTGTTGGCTTGCCCCGTCTTCCGGGAGAGTCATCCAGCAGATAAGTGGGATTTCCACCTGCACGAGAATCAGTTCATTTGAAGAGCAGTGTGGTAGAACTACGAGTGTCAGCAGAATCCGCTGCAAACTTGGCAGCCGAGAGGTGCTTTTGGATCGGCTCGGCCGCTCTCGGGGGCTCCACCGCCTGATTGATGGAGCTGTGTGTTTCCTAATCACTTCAGAGATAAAGTACCATGCAAGGATTGTTGAAAATGGATCTAAGGACTCTGCAGCAGCAGGTGTAGGAGCTACACCAGAGTTTGGGCAATAACTTCAGATTGTCTTATTGCTTCACAATGCATGCTGTCCCTCCCAGTGGCTGGCTTTTATGTGGTAATGGCTGCCATTTTAGCCTGCCACTAATGTTCAGGTGTGTGTGTTTGCCAGGAGCCTCATTGGGACGGTCTGATTGCTCAGCTTTGTGATCTTTGTAGGTTCATGAAAGCTGAACAATCAGTATTATGTGGCGACTTATCTAATTCAGCACAGAAGTCCGTTTTAGTGAAGCTGTTATCAGTTCAGTGACAGAGTTTGTGTGGTGAATCAATATGTGAAAGAGTTGCCCATCCCGAAATATTGTGTGTGCATACAATCCTTACTTAGTGCAAAGTAGGCAGATTGAAAATGGCGAGATAAGAGGGGGTAAAAAAGGCAAATTTGTTCTAAGAACACTGGAGTTGGTGGAAAAGGAAGAGGAAAGGTAAGAGTTTAAAGATGAGCAGAAGGGACAGCGTTAGATGGAAGAGGCAGGATTAGACTGCTCACCAGGGAGCCGCTCTGTGATTACACCTCCAGGTTTTTTATTTCTTTTCTCACACATCATCTTTGAGATGGAAGCCCTCGCTCTGCTACGACAATATCAGGATTCACCTCGGCCCGTCAGTTTAAGCCTCTGTGTGCAGAAAGGACAGACAGAGCCGGAGATGGAGGAATAGATTCAGCTTGAATTGTGAATGAAGGCGGCTACATACTCGCTTAACATTAGACCTCCCGTTGACTCTGCTTTTTTTATAAAAGTGAAACCCAGACTAAAATGCAGGACATCTCCCCCCCTCTCCCTGTCTCTCCGCCTTTCAGAACAGAGGATGTGCTGTGGTCGCAGAGGAGGCAGCACGGCTGTAGGCAGTATATCTGCGACTATCGCTTTCGCCGCACTGTGGCCTCTCTCAAGAAAACAAAGTGTTGCTGAGATTTTGCCGTGTTCCTGGCATTTTTCTCTTTCCAGCAATGCCAGGATAAACTATTGGAAATAGCACAACACAGGCTATGATGGATTACAGTGGGGATAAAGCACACTACATCAGAAGGTGCCCGTGTCCACTGCTGCTGCTGTACAGTGGGTGGACTTTACTAATACTGCTAGGGAATATATGGCAGCTACCTTTAACTGTAAACTGCATTAACATTTTTGTTTATGTTAAGATCCCTGTCTTTAGGAGAAAGAACCATGTAATGACAACACAATATATTTTATTTATACTGCAATGTTGTTGTTGTTTTTTTTAGTCTTTTTAGACTATTATTTCGAGTAGATACATAATAGATTAGACACAATAAGCCATGTAATAGTGATACCGTACAAGCATACCAAACGCATCCACGAGAGCCTCGAGACGATCCTAGCTAGCTTCTTTCCAGCAAACTTCAAGGCCTCTCTCTTAAAGAGAGTGACAACTATCTCTCAGCCAATGTGCCACTCATGTAGCTCTGGCTCTCTTTACCGCAAGCTTCAGTGGGCGAGGGAGGACGGCAGTACCGTCTGTCAGCCAATCATCAGCCAGACAGAAATGGGAATGAACTGTGAAACTTAACGGCCAATTTGTCCAAAACCTCCCTTGTGCTTTTAGTCAAATTACTTATCTAGACTGGATCTATTCATGACCCTTTAGTTGCACCGTTCTATATAACAGCCTTGATAAATAGATGCAAATTGATGAGACAGTTTGACAGTTCAACACGCAATTTAATGCGTCTTATCAGCAAAAAACCTTTATGGAATATATTGACGTTGTAGTTTATATAACGCACCTTCTCCAGGAGACATTGATATGTTGAACACTTCCCCTGCAGAGACTATGGTGGAACACTAAGGGCTGTGGTTCAATGGTTTGGCCCTGGAAAAAAGGCAGCTTCCTCTGAGATCGCTCGTCTGAAAGGCAGCCATGTCTCCCAACATAATAGACATCGGATGCCTTGAGGGCTGTTGATGGCAGCTTGAGGATGAACAGGGACAGGAGCACTTTCATGGCCCACAAATAGCTTCAACACTGGAAAAACAAACCATATTGGTGAAGGCGAGGACTTTTGAACATATGATGAATAATGTGGCTGAAGCTCTGTGAATGCGGGGTGATCCTTGTCCTCAGGGTCCGTCTAGCACTGAATGGAGAACATCCCTATACGCTTCACTGCATGAGATTGGATTTTTTTATATTCCTCCGGGAAGTGAAAGCACCATGGAAGTGTTGTTTGTCGAATCAGAGCTATACAAGATGGAAGCTAAAATCATTGAAATATGGAGAAACATCACAGCAGCGCGGTAATTTTCCATTTACCTGAAAGGGCTTCTCTGGGTATCATATTGGAATTTGTGCAGTGTTTGCTGTAAACATTCCCTCCGACAGACCCCTACTGTGCAGAAACCCCTCCATAAACACGGAAGAAGCTCCATCTAATATGTCACATACGTCAGTGAAGAAGGCTCCACTGTGCGAGCTCAAAAGAAGCCCTGTACCTGCATGTTTACTGCACTGAGCTTGGCCGGAGTCAGACTCCTGCTGTTTGGATAACTTTGTGGAGTTTTGTGTGTTCAGCACATCACACTGACCAAAATTTGTTCAGTTGCTGTTTTGTTTTTTTAAAGTCGTCTTGTGGACTGGTCAGCATTTACAAGGAAGTGATACATCACTGGTGTAACATTTCAAGAGGAGAGCAAAACGGCTTTCATTCGAGTCGTTAATGTATTTCTCTGTCTATTCCCCGGCACCTTAAAGTCAGCAGTATGTCAGTACATCAGTCACGGAGTTTCAGCTGGATAAAACAAGTGCCCCATTGGTCTTTATAAAACTAACTTTGGCCTGACCTGCAGTGCAGTGGTTAGTTTTTTTCCACATCCATCAGAGGCCGATTGGGACTGATTGGGCTGTTTGTCTCTACTTTTCAGCTTGAAAACTTTTAGGTTCACATTTTACCATGCTTCTTTGGTTAACTTCTAGGAGGTGAACAAATCAATCAATCAACTTTGAGCTGAATTTGACCTATACTGACTCACCACATCCATCCATCCATTATCTATACCGCTTATCCTGTTCAGGGTCGCGTGGGGACTGGAGCCTATCCCAGCAGTCATTAGGCGAGAGGCGGGGTACACCCTGGACTGATCGCCAGTCAATCACAGGGCTGACACATAGAGACAGACAACCATTTACAATCACATTCACTCCTACAGGCAATTTAAGAGTGACCAGTGAACCTAACGTGCATTTCTTTGGACTGTGGGAGGAAGCCAGAGAACCTGGAGAGAACCAGGAAGAACATGCACCGGAAGAACATGCAAACTCCACACGGAAAGGTTCCCTATGTCCGAACGTGGATTGGAACCAGGAACCTTTTAGCAGTGAGATGATGGATGGATTGATGGATGGAGGGATGGATAGATTGTCTTGTGTACATTAGGCATAGAGATAGATTGAGAAATATTTGCTCTTTTGGGCAATAAGCTGGCTATTTTTTCCCCAGCAGCTAAGCTGTCAAAACTACAACATTTTTTTGGTCAACTGTAAAAGTTTTTCTCTGTGAAGCTGTGTTGCAGTAAAATATTAAAACATCCACCAAACAGAATTATCACACAAAGATGGAAGCAACAAAATTCCAGTGAAGGACATGAGCTCCTATGGTTCCTGTCAGGGCTCATTTATTCACCTCTCATGCTTATGTGAGTCCTTGCAGCCTGCTCGCCATGTGGATTCTCATCTACATTCACATTCCTCCTCCGCCTGTGGCTCTGCATTCAAACACCTTCCCAGTGGGGTTTGCTGTCTGCATTTCACTGCATCCCTCATTGATTTGGCCTTCTGTGAGCTGAGGGGACCTCCACCTGGGTCAGCCCAATCTGAATCCCTCTTTAGGCTGCAGGCTGCAGGTCTCAAACAGTTCAAATGCCCCCTCTGATTATTTTCTGAGCCTGAGGATATAAAAGCAGTGTGATAAAATAAAATTATGATTTCATAGTACGAGGAGAAACTGTCAATATCTTCCTCAGTGCACTTGGCTTTTTGACAAGACCTTCACAAGCTCAGCAGGAAGTGAGATGGAGACAACGGCAACATGAAATCCCTCATGTAAAGGTACCCATTTGAGGCTTTTGCTAATAACTCAAACCATGATAAAAATACAGCACTCTGTTCCTTATATTAGACAAGGATTTGATTAAATAGACTGTAATAGAGCTAAAAAGAATCCAACCTTTCCCAGAGGCAGGAGGAAAGCTAACGAACAACAACACAAACACAGCAGGAATCCGTCCTTTCCCTCCCTTCGTCCCACCTCCTCTCTTTCCTACAGTCAGTCTTTTTCTCTTTATTTCTCCACGTTGAGCTTTTTACATCAAAGTGGCCCCACTATGGCCTCCCGCAGGTGGGAGATGCCCATGGGATCTGAGTCATCATCCCAGCATTCATGCATATCACATCACCAGCGCCATGATGGATGTGCTCTCCACCTCTCTTGTGTCTGTTAGTCTGACAATGTGTGCTAAGTGAGTGGAATACAAGAATACACTTTGCTCCTTAATTTTCACCGTGTCTGTGAAAGTCTCTCCAAGCAGACCTCGGAGTCCTTGCTCCCTCAGGAGCCTCACAGCTGCAGTGCACAGCTCCCACTGTGCTGCAGCTCCGGTGGAGACAATCTCCCTGTCAGCAGCCTGTCTCCCTCCCCGATGTCAACTGATGCCAACTGTTGTGTACCTTCAGTTTGCCGTCCCACAGTGCTGTCAGAAAACGCTCATCTCGCCATATTCTGCGCCACTGATGTTTGTGTACTATCACCAAGCCAAACTCCCTGCATACATTAAGCATCGCAGTGTTGGGGCCATGAATGCACGAGGGTGTAAATGTGTTTAATGGACTGGATACATTAAGGTGCTATTTGAAACATTATAACATGAATAAATTATCACTTTTATTTGGGCCAGTTTGTGTAATTATTGACGACGCCTCATACATGAAATGATGGCTGCCCCCACACTCAAAAACAAGAGTCTACAACCATGCTAGCAGCTCTGCAAGGCTGTACTTAGACACAGGGGTGCTTGGGTTAAATGCTAAAATTGATAGCTAATCATTTCCCAACAACAACGCTAACATGATGATGCTCAGAAAACTAAATGTCTCAAATTTTAAGATTTCATCCCTATAGTTGTTGAGACATGTCTCTCAAAATGAAAAACGTCAGCTTGATAGTGGAACAAAAAGAAAAGCGAGGGAATCTCCAATGTCAGCAGGGTTTGTCCTCTGGGTATCATGAGTGTCCATGCACAATTTGTGCCATCAATCCAGTATATGTTAAGCTGTATGAAAGTTTGACCGTCTGGCAGCACTAAAGAAAGAATGAGGGAATCCCGGAGTCAGCAAGGTTCATCCTCTGAGGACTGTGAATTTCAGGACACCATTTCAGGCAATCCATCCAGAACTTGTCAAGATGTTTTACTGAATGGCGAAAAGTCAGTGTGCAGCTGGTCGAGAGGTACAGCCAAGGGTTTTTCAGTAGGTCAGTCTTGTGAGGACTAAGAATGTCTGTAAGATTTAAGGCAATCCGATAATTGCTAAGATACACCTGCCTGGACAAAAGTGGTCGAGTGATGGACATACTGCTAGCATGGTTAAAATGGGTGCTAAATTGTTCACTGTGCATCTAATGCGCTTGAATTCTATTATTAAAATGGCACTTTTGTTCTATGTCTCTTGGATATTTTTCATGGACCAATGGGTTATACCTTAAAGGGAATGCTATAAAGTTACCTACCCTGGGTGCTGCATGTTGTTCTCTGTGCAAGCTGATTCTCTGTTGACAGATTTCAGCAGCAGCCGACTTACATCATGGCACTGAACACACCCATTACAGAGAGGAAGTTAATTGGATTCACAAATCAGCCGACAGCCCCAGGTTTATCGTGACATTGGGCTTTATGGGTAATATTTCAGGGACTTGGGGCAGTTTGTCAGAGGTGTTTTGTAGGTAGAAAGGAGCTAGCACAGGAGAGAGTTGCAACAGTGGAGCATCAGCATTCATTTCTTACTTCCTGTAGAGCTTTTACTGAGCAAAGACCACTGGTAAGCAGTGAGTCAGTGTTGTACCACTCAGCCCTGCATCATTGACAGGAATGATGCTTTATTGTCTAAAAAGAACATCCGGCTAAGTAATTTGTTGTGGCATTTTACTAACCCTTTTAATCAAAGTGCCTTAAATACGGCATTAATTTACTACTTTCTTTGGATGTGTCATATGATCTCTTAAAGGGATGTTTCTTGTAGGAAGTCAGCATCTCATACAATCAGAACTATCCCTTTCATTACACTGCCCATCTTCTGGTTTTACTGCACAACCAAGCTTTGGCCATGGCCAGAGACTGAGCTAGGAAGATGAATGACATCAAGGGAATGTCATCCACAGAGTTTTTGTACTTCATAAAAGCTGCGGCCATTTGAACTGAATGGAGAGGTCAGAGCATGGCCTGGCACAGTATGAGATGACCTCTTTGTCACTCCATCTCTGTCTGGGGCTCTTTTATTATGGCACAGTGAGCAGGCTTTTCTAGCTGCCAGAGAAATAGTCATACTTCATCTCCTTGGTCACAAGAGGGGAAAATTCCTAGATGTGAGAAGTCGCCAAAGAGATCGGTTGCCTCATCCTCCCGACTCTGTGTGCTGCTGACGCCGGTCCAAACAAGATCCACCAGGGCGGGGAGGAGTGAGGATTAATTGTTTTCTGCAGGTACAGAGGGCATTGCCAGCGGCCTGCTTTATCGAGCCCCCATTGAGATTCCATATGCTGGGTGAAATCTGTTCCTTTTCTCCTGATGAGTTGGCTTGAGTGTGTGGTCTGTACCATGGACTGAAAAAGAGCTCCAGAGTAGCCCAATCTGGCTCGCCTCCCAGTATAGAACAGGACCCAGAAATCATGGCATCCACTTGGCTTTATGAAACCTGCAAACGTTTCGGTAAGTTATTAGATTATCGTGGAATACTAGATAACGACATCAGGCGATCTGTGCCTCAGTCTGCCAAGGTGTTAGTCTGACCTTTCCTTTGAGAACATCTTATGTAACAAGAGACCTGGACAGGAGAATTTCAGCATTTTCATCTCAAGATATCCGTATGCTTGAATATAGCGAGGCCTTGAGGGCACTGCTTTGCCTACTTGGTCAACCTGCTACCCAGTTTTCCCTTTTTCAATTTCTGCTTGTCCTTGCTGGGAAGATTGGTTTGTGACACTTCAAAGATAAATGGCTTGTGTCCCCTGGAACATATTTTATTTTGCTTTGTCCAGTATATCATGCCAATAAATCAACAGTATGTGTGTAACCTCCCTGGCTGTTTGCCAGCACAGCTTGGTGTGTGCCAGATTTGGTCAACAGCTGAATGATAAATCCCCTTTCTGAGGGCCACAGGAATATGTGGGTGTTGCCGGTCTGATTTATTAAAGACAAAACAGAATGTGAGTGGAGGAGTTCTGTTACTGATGGGCTCGAGAATGATATCTGCCGTTCCCGCTGGCAGATATGGAGGGGGTGATGTCACTGTAGGTGTGCTGGGGATCGTCTCATTGGATGGACTGCGGAAGCCGATGCAAATGGAGAAAGATAGAAGCAGCAACCAAATCGCTCCCTTCAGAGGGATTTGCACTTCAAGCAAAATCATTTGGCTTCCAGAAACAGACTCAAACAATCTCCTCATCCATACTAATCTGGTCATACTCATTTCCATTAAACTGTTATAACAACATTGAGTTGAGGCTTATATCCCACTTCCCATTGCTGGCTATTGATGTACCCTTGCCAACAGTAATTCAGTTCTAAAATCAGAGCAGACGCTTTATATTCTAAATTGGATATAAACTTAATTTATAGAAAAACCATAATTGGATCAGTTGGAAGCTCATCAACATTTATGCTCGTTCCATCAAATATTTAAAGCTGCAGATTGTTTCAGTTCAGCTTGATCATGTACTGCTGTCCCTTGCATTCACATCAAAGCACTCATTAGTGAAGCTCCTCTCTTATCTCTGCACGACATCTGCTACATGGGAATATCTTTAGGGCTCCCACATATACGAGGTACAGCCAAGATACCCAGCTGTAGTCGTAGTTCCATAGCATGACTACAGATGGATGTGAGTATAGTAAGTAGACTCCTGCACCTATGCAAAGATGTGCATGGCTCTCCTGTAAGAAGGTGAAGAGAACAATGGTGCCCATGCTTAGCAGAGGTTCTTGAGTTTCCTCAAAGTATTGAATGATAATGTGAAAACACAGCCAAATACTTTGTGTCTGTGTAAGAGAGAGGGAGAAGCCGAACCATAAGGCGTAGTAGTCGCCAATCCACACACATATTCACTCTCAACTTATTTCCACAGCCTTAGATTGAAGCCTCACATCTGTTACTCCCTATGGTACATCAGTATTCATACAGCTCCTTACATTCAATTAGCTTAGTGTTTGCTACAAACACACACACACACATACACTGCAGATGACCTTCAACTTGCCATATGCCAGTGCATATACTGTATTGGAAAGCATATTGCTGAGGCTGTGACAAATCCACATCAATCACCCACTGTAGGAATAAGTGTGTGTTTTCTTGTTTGATAAGTTAAGTGTAATGGACCTTAAAATACCATCTCTCTGTCTGTGAGACTTCTGAATGCAGCGAGGCGGCAGAGGAAGGACAGAGGACGGGGAGGTGAGTCGGGGATGTAGCATATTTGTCGGTGTACTCCACGACCTATACCAGTGTTTCCTGCAGAACGAAAGTGCACCGGTAGCCGCAGCGGGGGGGGTTTAATTAAAATTAAAAGATATTTTGAAGAATACGTTACCCTCTTTCTTGTTAGTTATTCTCTCATGATCTACTGTATTTTATCATTTACTCACAAACCACTTTAAACTTCCACTCACACTCCTAAACCTCAGTTCTCTTACTGCACTCACACTCTTTCCCCGCCCGACTCGCTCTGTCTACATCTCCCTGTATGCGTCTGCTAGTTGTACAACTTTTACAAGACGAATGCATAAGTAGGCTTATGTTTAACAGGAGAGGTCACATCACTGTCAGTACATTTACAAGAGGGACATAATTATAGTGTTTCTCTGCAGAAAGGATGTAATTGTCAGTAGAACTTTATTGCACCGGCAGAACAAATTGGTACACGAGAGAGAGACAGTTAGGGCGATTGACCACTGCTTAATACATCATAAATGGCTTAGTTCTCTCGGACGGGTAAGAAAATGCTAAAATGTGTCACCAAATAAACTTTGGCTCTCTGGCTCTGTCGATTAATGGACAGGAAAGTAATAGCTTTGCATATTGTAACCGTCAAAGTCTAGTAAATTTAGTATTACTACAGTAACAAATAGTGCCACAAGGTGATGTTTGCTTTTGTTTTAGTTTTTAGTTACACTCACATCTCAGAGGTGAATGTAGCATTGGAAAGACCTGGCATTGTGTGGTCACTGTTAAGTACTGTAGATTACTCTCTAAGCTAACCAGCTATCCCAGGGCTTCTACTAACTGCTACATGCCGCTAGCCCTCTCCACCAGCATCAGCCGCGTTATAATATGCAAGAGTAAGATGAGAGGACAGACCAGTTCCTTCCGCCTGTTTTTTTCTTTGTGCTAAGCTAAGCTAATTGATCCATATTTACTGTAAAAACAAAACATTAGCAACAATATTGGTTACGTAACTCACGGTAAGAAGCCAAAATGCATACTTCCCAAAACTTTTGCTCTTGAGTCAGTTGCATGAGACATACATTTTTATATTGTTGAAGAAGCAGATTGTTCAGGAGCTAGAAAATTCAGGAGGTAAAACTGGGTCATTTTAAACAAACTATGTTTTATGTATTAGCCACCTTAACATTTAAAATCCAGCCTTCTGATCACCCTGCGCTGAAAACACAATTTTTAGAGAATATGAGAGTTGACCTAACCTCACCTGATCCTTATTCTGTATAAACTTTACATGGAATAATGAAACCAGAAAGCAACCGAGCTCCAAAGGGGTAAACTATTGAACCACTACATAATGAGGAGAAGGGCCTCCACAGCAGCAGTGTTTAGAGACCAGCAGTGATTTATTACATCACTGATATAAAAAATGCTTGCTGTGTTTCCAGGTCGTTTGCTCACTTTGGCTGTAAAATAAGGCCTCTAACAAACAGCATGCAGCTAACATTGATTGTAGGTATCAATAATGAAGGATATTTACGGGTGCTTATTAAATGTGCTAAAATTACATCATAGAATTTCTGACAGTGATTGATGCAACAGACTGCGTTGCAGCCGTGTTGCCTTCCTGCTGCCCCGAGGAAAGATGAGATGACTTTGAAGATCTTTTCACAGCGTCAATGTGATGACACACTATCATATCAATAGGACGCGTCTACTGTCGCAATGTGCCTTAAAGGTAGAGGTAACCCTTTACACTCACTATCCAGAGATGGCTTTCTGCAGCTCTTTTAGAACAGCTGCAGACTATATTTTCAATTTTACATCGTTGGGTTGTTATTTACAATGTTTACAATAGTTATGTGAAGTATATTTTCTTAAAACCACATAGCTTTAAAATGGTTGCCCTAATTGTCATCTTTTGAATTCCTTCAGGCTAAATAAAGTGAGACTCTATACAAATGTAACACTTTTTCCTTTGTTGATAAATTAATTAAGAAATGTATTCACTAGGGGCAGGAAAGTTCTGACAAATCACAGAAAACAGCCCAGTTAAGCTAGTCAGTTAGCAAGCACTTGTGTCGTTAAACATTAGATATCATCATAAAACACAAATTTTCCAATACTTACAACAATACGATCCTTAGCCTACTTAATGTTTCGTGCTAACTGGCTAATTTTTAGCCTGCTAACATGTCAAACAAATACATATAATATTTACTCATTGATGTTAGCATTTTGTTCATAGGACCAACTATATTTTAAAAGACTTGTTGTAGACTCTTGAGGAGCAGACAGACTAGTTGTTCTGCTCGATTATATTTTCAATCAGATAAGCAACTGCAAGGGGCTGCACGGTGGTGCAGTGGTTAGCTCTGTTGCCTCACAGCTAGAAGGTTCCTAGTTCGAATCCCGGTTCGGACAAATTGGGCCTTTCTGTATGGAGTCTGCATGTTCTCCCAGTGCATGAGTAGGTTCCCTCTGGGTACTCTGGCTTCCTTCCACAGTCCAAAGACATGCTCGTTAGGTTCATTGGTGACTCTAAATTGCCAGTAGGTGTGAATATTACCATGAAAGATCGTCTGTCTCTGTGTCAGCCCTGTGATTGACTGGCGACCAATACAGGGTATACCCAGCCTCTCGACCAGTGACAGCTGGCATCGGCGCCAGACATATCTGCCAGCAATCCACCCCATCCCTGTGAACCTGAGCAGGATAAGCGGTATCGATAATGGATGGATGAAACGTCCAACAAAACTCAAATCAAACTGTCAAGCTAGTTAGTGCTGGTCAGGTATGAATCGGGGCAGTTTGATGTGACCATTGTAAGGCCCTTACTGATACTTGTAAGGCTCCTTGGCACTGCATGGTCCATCATATTTCCAGTTAGATTTTAACAGTCTCTTCTCTTAGTCGATGTGGTTTTGTAAAGTTAGCTGTCATGTTGCTAACAGCAGGCACTCCCTCCTCCAGACTGCAGATCTCTTCAAACAGCTTCTCTAGGAGGAATCCGTTTTTTTGTCTTGTGAGTTTGTTGGCTTAACTTCAAAATAAACTGTTTATAGTCTTAAAAAAAGCCAAGCGCCGTTCTTTTGAGCACAATAAAGAATACGTTTGGTCATGTTGAGGCTTCATGAGGAATGTCTATCTAATTAAAAAGTCAGCGGACCTCCAGGCAGTAGATCCTGGCACGTGGCTCGTTGTTTTCTCTCGTCTAATCTCTCTGTAAGACCAGATAATTAATGATGGTGTGGCAGGGGAGCCCACAGCCATTACTGGAATGGATTCAGCTTGTTTACCCAGCTTACTCCTCGTCCTGTTCTTTCTTAATGAGGATGTGGACAAGGGCGAGCCATCACCATGGTTATCAGACGTTTGGGGCAGTGGCATCAGTCAGGAGATGTTTATAGACAATCACTAGGCACTAGAGAGGAATAATGACCATGATGTATGATGGCACGCAGGAATTGTCTCAGAGAGGGTCAAAAGGTTTGTTTTTATAAATGTTTGTATCGTTTTAGAGGGGTACACAAAGATGTGACAGGGTTTCCATCAATGTAAAACACAAGGATGGAGTGGATTCAATCAATTAAATCAAACTCGTATGCATTGAGTGCCATTTGTTTCAAATTCACTCGTTTCAGAATGTCATCAGCTCCTCCGGTCAGACACTTGTCCTGCAGTTAAACAGCACAGTGTGGTGATGAGAGATATGCCCAGGGCAGACTCACTCCTCTGGGGAGCTTGCTGTTCAAATCCCCCTTCAGAGCAACTCGCAGACAAAAGCCTTAGTAGTGATGAGCTGTCAGATACTTTGACAGTCTTACATTAGCCCCTACACATCTGAGAGACAGGGGAATGCACAGACCTTTGAAACTAAGCAATGTGAAGAAAAGAGAAGAGGGTGTGTCTTACTCTGTTGTATGAACATTACCACTGAATTACAACTAAATCAGAGCTTAATAAGCAGTAGGGGAGGTTAGCTTCCTGTCAGAGTCTGTAACCAACGGGGGAAAATATGTGCAGAGAGAATCGCTCTCAGTGGTCACCACTACAAAAGCCTAAAGGAAGGTTAGTTTTTTCTGTTTCTCCAGCAGAGTTGGTTACCGGGCAACAATAGGGGAGAGCAATTGCTCTGGGCGATTCCCAGGTGTGAATGCCTATTATTACACCATAAAGCTACAGTAAAGCATTGTAAGGAGTTTGTAGAAAATTGCCTTTCTAATCAGGCATTTAAAGGTACAGTACATGATTTATATAGAAAAAACATTTTTGCATTCAGGGCACATTCACATGTTTAATAAATAAATTGCTGAAAAATGTTATGTAATCAATGCATTTTGAAAATATTGATTTTCAATGTCAAATTGGATATATCTTGTTGTATTCTTGGCTTTGCAGGCGAAATCAGATGGCGAGGATTCTGTGAGTACTCGGTGTGTGTAACAAATGTTCTTTAAGCTTCTTTAAACATTGAAATATTTAAAACTAACATAGCATACACAATAATTTAATGTAAGAGCTGCCCACAGCTATGGCTGCACAATTAATCAAACATTAATCCCGATCTCGCTTTCCCTTCTACGATTAAATAAACATGATTGGCGATTGACGTTGGACAGCGATTGACGCTTAAAATGCATGGTCTGCCCGCAAAAAGACTAACATCCACTCCCCCAGGGGGCGATCTGGAGTTTTTGGCTTTACTTCTGGGGGAGCTGGCATGTCATGTCATGAGCGCTTACCTTGCAGCGGCAGTTTAAAGTGGAAGAGTAAACAAAAGGGACCGGTTGGGATAAACAAAAGTCAAATGTCTGGGACAGAAGGCTCGTCATCGGTTGTTTGGAGGTATTTCGGGTTTAGGGCACCTGCTGTTAAGCAAAAAACAATAAATGCAAATAGTGCATAAAACCTGTGTCTGCGGGGCAAAGCAACACTACTAACTTGTTCAACCACTTGAAAAACTATACGAAGTAAAGTATGATGAGTGTATGAAGACCAAGAGGAGGAACATAGCTACTCTCCGTCTTTATCTTTAAGCCATTAATCAACTGGTTGTCTTACGTTTATGATTGAAATTTAATTATAATTCAAGTATAATTTTAAAGCTTTGGAAAAAGGATACTGGTCTAATGAATGGAAACCCTACTTTATAACTTCTGCTGATTTTCTTTGGGATACAAAATCAGTACAAGTTGAAACACAGTCCAAATTATTCTACTGTTGTTTGAAAAATAAAGATGTTTCTCAGTGACAATCTGTAACAACCAAAAATCATGCCTAAGTAACGTCTGAGAAATGTGCCCCTGTGGGTGTCACCAGGATTTTTTCAGCCGTGCAAAGTCAGGTGGGGTTCAGATCTTCTTCCAACCAGCACGCATGTTGTCACTTCATCATTTTATCTGCCTTTATGTTGCTTTTTTTGTAGCCTAGCAGCCACTTCTCACCGCTCCCCTCTTTAATTGGCTGAGACATTTTTCCCCTTTTTCACTCATTTTAAATTTGCTATGTTGGCGCCGATCAGAGGACCTCACACTGCTCCGCCTCTGGCTTTGGCTTGATTTGACTGGCTCATCAAGGGAGGCGCGTGTTTGGAGAGAGGTAGAGTCTGCAAGGCAAAGTGAGCTCAAACCTGACAAGCCTGCGTGCCATCTCCCTATTTAGATGGCTTTTTGTCACTGTTAATTATCTTGCTTTCTTGCTGCAGTGCCACAGCAACATAAAGAAGAAGGGGTTTGATGCCAAATGCGGCTCTTCTATTCTTTGCTTACGACAGCCTGAAGGCCCCGAAGCCCCTTTTTTTTCCTCCGCTGAGGTTACTCAAATGAACGGTTTCTGTGAAAAACAGGTCAATGTACTGTGACTGCCTCTACGGAGCTGAAACAAGATGCTATTTTTTCTCTCAGTCCAGGCAAATTAAGACATATGAAACATCTTGCTTTGCATTTATTAATACAATAAAGTTTGCATCGTTTGCTGTGCCACTGTAGAAAAGCCTTCATACAGGCTCTTGTGTTCAGTCATTCCATTTATTTAGATGATATTAACTATGTGTAAATGAATAGTCAAGCTGGTAGATACTACTGGTTCATTAGGCCATGCCATGAATCATTTCGCTCCCAGCATTATTTCACTTGTTCTACTATTAACAAATCTGTTATGCCGCCCACGTCGGATAACTGTGTTGGAATACTATCATTACCAGCAGAACAGTGTAAAGCCTTAAAGCTAAACAGTTCTGACGCAGGATGAGACTATTGATACAATATATCACAGAGAGCATGGTGTCGTCTGCAAAAGGATGTAGAAAGTGGGGGTCGAGTTGCAGAGATGTCACGTAGACAGGGAATGCCCATGGAAGCTCACTGGAGATTGGTTGGATTATTCACACTCTTTGTTGCATTACATTTGTACTGCCTTATTTTTATTGTTCTCCTTGATATTTCTTCAGTCCACATCTGGAATAAAGGTTTTGCTGCTGTCTCAGAGGGCGAGCAGCTCTAAGGTGGACAAGGCTTTGGTTTATAACAGCAATAAAATGGCACCAATGTAGGGCTTTCCCATAAATCACAGCTACATTAATTTGCATTGACCATCATAACTCTCACAGAGCCATTCCCAAGCTCTGCTACAGGGAATGAGCCGGAAGACACTTTATATATCAAAGTTCAGAGGATCAATTCCCTGTTGAAGTTCTTCGAGGAACTCCCCACAAAATAATTCTGTTTTTTCCTGAAAGTCTTTTTCTTTTAAAGGCGTGTTGCCATTTTTTCCCATCATACAGTTGTTTCAATCCTTTCTCGAATTATCATTGTGCGTGATTCACATGTCCCTGGGTGATCTTCCCCGAGGGAAAAGAGGTTAAGCTGCTTAGGCTCTTTTTTATTTTTTTAAATCAACACTTCTATTATTGTGGTTTGGATAAGATGAGAAACAGGCCTCAAGTAATCCCAAGAATAATTAAAACTGTACGGCTCAGTTTCCTTGGTTAAAGTAGAGTGACTTTCAAGACGCCCAGCACAGGATTTCCTCATTAACATATTACTGTAAATGACAAATTGTATTTTTAGAAAGACATGCCTTTGTGCGGATTAAATACAAAGATTCTTGAAGGATTTTGATTTAGTCCAGCGTGAATGTTCTTTGGCTTGTTTATGACAATGTTATTGAAAATCCCTTAAATCAGGAGGTTTTTCCAGAATACAGTTATTGTGTGCTGTAAAAGTTTGGATTAATCACAAGACAAACGGGGAGGCAGCGATCTGATATGCTGGATTGGTACTGGTACCACTACAACATGATTACATCAATGTCTTTTTAAAAGGTTTGGGGAGAACTACTCTATATGTAATATGAATAAAGCCTTTTCAGTCAGACGACTCACATTTGTAACCGTTTGAAATGTTTATTGCAGCAGCAGAACATAGCTTGCGTTTGGCGTCTAGGCTCTGACCTCATTGCTCCTCACAGATTTATTTTACATGCGGCATGCTACATATGTGTGGCTGAAAGTATGAGCGCAGTACTGGTGCAGGGCAGCGCTGGTAATGAGGGAGAGGGAGAGAGCGGAAATCTTGCAGCTTAAATGGACCGCCAAATTGGGAGGAAGTGTTTGTCAGGTGAATGTGGAGAATGACACATGCCCTGTGAATCAGTGCAGCTCGAGTTGCTCAACTGAAGTAGCATGCAGGCATCGCTCTATTGGTGATGCTGGAGGAAATTGTGATGAAAAAATATTTTTCATTGATACAAGCAATGTCACTAACTCAGTATCTTTTTCGAGCTTTTGACTACAAGTTAATAGTTAAAACTCTTTGAGAGTATGGGGTTAAAAAGTAGTAAAGTTTCAAGGCCTCTGTGGCCTACAGTAGCTGCTACTCTTCTATCTACTTACATGACTTTTGTATAAGCCTGCTATTGGTGGCATATTCCAGGTCAAATTCTCTTTCTATTGTCTACGTTTTACTGTTAACAAAATTCCATGTTGCCATGTAAAATAACAAGAATGTCCCAGCTAGCAACATGCAAATGGTAGGTTTCGATATGAAGATTTGGATCATTCAATAAGGTAGGCCTTCTTTGTACTTACAGTAAATGGTTGATGTATGGGGTAGAAGGTTGTCTCAGTCTGTAGGGACTTGCATTGGAGCTGGATTGTGGCCAGTTCAAGTCCTGATGCGGACCAAGCCTGGAATTGGGGCTGGTAGCTGGAGAGGTGCCAGTTCCTTTCCTGGGCACTGTCGATGTGCCCTTCAGCATGGCTGCTGGTGCGCATGTTCATGTGCAGCCCCCTCACTCTGACATCTCTCTCCATTAATGCATGTCCATAAGGTCCTGTTTGTGCATATATTCTTTCAAAATATGTTCCCTCCGGACCAGGAAAAGAATAACAGCGGACTTTTGTTTGGTGCAATCGAATTTGGACAGAACGCTTGTAGGTCGAGTGTAGCTACGGGTAAAGTTGGTGCCAGGTTCTGACAATAATAAAAAAGACTATCTCTAATTGTACTGCATTGATTTTGATAGCTTTTTATTAAAACTGTCCATCATGAGTCCAACAGGGTTATAGGAGTGCAATTTTACCTCAGTGGACTGCTCTTTCAAGTGGATCGCTTTTTCGTGTTGTCTGGAGAATGATGGTGTACCTGACTGTGGCAGCGATGGTGGATAAGCAAATGTTTTCCCTCATGGACATCTCAGTAGCCTTCATTCTAATTTTAGTCTAACTACATGTTTGCCTAATATACAACCAAAACATTGTGTACCACAAAGGCTGCTACACTTTGCACTTGTCTTCCACTGCAAACACCCTCACTCCATTTAAATGTCTAGCTTAGACACATTCATCCGCTGCTGTTGACTGTTCCTCTGTGACCCCGTGGCTTGGGGTCAATTCAACTATATGTGAGGTGGTCTCGTAATGCAGACGGAATGAAGGGTGTTCTCCGGGTCAACACACAGAAATAGCCCCGTGCTTTTTTGCCAGCTGCCGTTGGACATGCGGGTTACAGGAGGGCTGTGAAGTATTTAGAAGGCTGAACATGTCTGGGAGTCAGAAGGGTCGGCCCCTCATAATATAAAGTCCTCGCTAATCTCTCTGCAATGCCTCCACAAATCAGTAGCACCACACTGATGTATATTGTCCCAATCTCAAAGCGTGCATGCCTTTGAAACCGTGGTTTACTGTGGAGCTATTGGGCTCCGTGATTTAAAAGATTGTAAATGGTTTTTGTAAGGTTTTTTTCTACAATATTGTATCCTTGGGCTGAAAGATTAATTGAATAGCACTTGAATGAAATGACCCAGTTTTTCTACTCTGGATACAATGCCTGTTTGAAGCACTATGTTGTTTCCAAAGTATCAAATTATGCTGGTGTGAAATGTCAGGCTAGCCCCAATGACAGCCATTATCATTTCAGTCAGTTCAATCACAGGCTGCGAGCCCTTCCATCCAGTTTGGGAAATTGAAGGTGCCAAATATTGGTGTTGCAAGGTCCTTTGTAATGTTAGCTAAATTAGCTCTGACCGGCTGGGTTGTCTTTTTTCTTCAGCAGTCAAATTATAATCTTTGGACAGGCTGATTATCCGTCTCTTTCAGCGCAGTAATGGTGTCTGTGACCGGGTCATTTCCTGTCTTCAGAGGTTGATTCTCTTCTTGCCATCCTTCGAATGTGGCCATCAATTCAAATGCCATTTGTCTTGCGCGTGGTGAATTTGTAATACCGCAGTGAGGTCTGTTTTAATCTTTTACCCCCGCCATTTGTCTTTTTCCTCGTTTACAAGAAAAGGTGCAAACAGCTGAGAATCCTTGCTCTTAACGGATCTTTTTTGGAGATATTTTTTACTGCATTTGTTCCATACCTGTCCTGCAGCAGGGCAACATGACAGCAGGAGGAAATAGGGGTTAGCAGAGGAAACGCCCACTTCTCTTGGAGGAGAAGATTAGGAGCTGGTGGGGCCAAAAATGTGCTGAGAATCTAAATTTATTGTGTTTTATTTCTTTATTTAAGGCTAAAAAATTCCTTGTTGTTGAAATGAACACTCTCAGATTGACAGACTTCCTCTTTAACTTATCCTTTATTGTTCAGGTGGCATGCCGTAGAGTTTTTGTGCTCGTCAATTCATCACAGACAACCTGAGGACAAAGTGGACAACAATTCAGCGAGTAGCCATCTGTTTGTCCTGCAGTAGTTCTGATTCACTGTACATCACGCCACTTAGTTTATCTCTCTGTTACAGACTTAAATAATGATTCAGCCAGCCTTCTGTTCTCACCGTCATGAAGTGACTCACTGCATCGCTGCAGCATGTATTCTTGAAAATGTAGGGCATCTGAATAAATCAAACAAATGAGCGTGCTCCACAGCCTGACCGGCACTCATAGCTGGGCTGGGTACAGAGTCAGTTATGAGATCAATGCTGATAAAGCATCACAGAACTAGAGCTGTTAATTCAAATGGACCAAAAGCACTTGATGTTTATTTAATACTAGTAACCTCATCATTTGATTGAGACTTTGACAGTTTGAAAAGTGTCCATGAAAAACCCAAGGTGACAACTTAAGAAGATTTCCAGAATGTCTGCTGAATGGCCAGACATTTAAAAAGATGAAGTCGAGCAGACTACTTTATTGCTATTTCAAGTCACACCACCTTCACTTCTTACGCCCAAACTCCAACCCTAAAGGGCTGAACAATAAATAGCATTTTGACCGTCATCGTGACATGAAAATGCACAATAAACACATCGCGATGTACTTCCTGAAGCTCTATTAACACAAAACATTTTATGTACTCGACCATGAGGTGACACTTAGTGTGCACATTTGACCTGTCGTGACATCATTTGGCTAATTATATTAATTCCAGCGAGCCGTTAGTTCACTTTAGCTAAATAGGTGTACAACTGTTTGGCTGACTGATGGCTTGGTAAGGAGAGAAGAGAAAGTGACAAATAGTGATGTGCAAAACATGCCCAACAGCATGCTGTGGCTCAGTGGTGGTGTTGGTCGTCTTTCAGTCGGACGGTTGGTGGTTCGATCCCCAGCTCTCTCATTCTACATGTCAAGTGTCTTGTCACTAAACCCCAAATTGCTCCCAGTGGCATGGCCATCTCTATGTGAATGTGATTAGTACTTATTGACAGTTGGGCACTTTACGTAGCAGCCTACACATGGTTCTGTATGTGACTGACAGAGTGAGTGAGTGAGTGATGGTACTTTCAGAGCTCCTCCGCTGTCCTCCGCAGCACACATATCCAGGGGTACTTTTGGGTCTTTGTTTTAAATGTAAAGGAAAATTATCTTATTTACATTAGAACAGGACCGTAATTAACACACAGCGAAAACAACCGTACGAGCCGAGACGAAGAGACCGAGAGCGAGCTATGGGGAGAGAGGGAGAGGTCGCACCCAAGTTACATCTGTGACATGATGTTATTTATTTATTTATTCATGCTTACATATATACTCATGGCCTGCAGGAGACTTTCGTTTTTATTTCAAAATAAATTAAGCAGGAACCGCAATAAGGAGCCTGTGAGTGATTTTATCGATCAAATAACTTCCTGGAAAAGTTACAAATAAAGTTAAAAAAAATGATGACCACGGCCCAGGAAACGCTTCAAAATAAAAGCACTGTGTACAAACAAGGGGAGTCAGACTTCCAGATCGGGCTTTTAATTTGAGAAAGCATACCAAAAGTGTTGACCTACTTTACTGTCCATGCCTGTGACTTTAACTACAGGAAGAGATGTTCATATTGCTGTCAGATATCAACAGGACTCATCATAAGTCATTTTCACCCTGTATATTGGCCGAGAACCGTGCGTGTCACGCCAGCAGCGTGAAGACTCTCAACCGTTTTCATGAATTTAAAATGGAAATGATCACGTCCCGCAGCCGTCACGCACACGCCACGCTTCCAGTGCTTCCCACAAAAGCGCACATCGACCTGAAGCGGTCAGCCACATACTAGGTTTTGTCCTAGTCTTGTTATGTGAGGATAGACAGGAAATGTAGGGAGTGGGGACGACATGCAACAAAGGGTTGAGGTTCCAATCAAGCCTGTGACCAATGCGTCGAGGACTTTGCCTCCGTATATGGGGTGCTCGCTCTTCCAACCAAGCCAAACCAGAGCCCCTCTGTTCTTACTTTCTAAGTCACAGTATGCCAGCTTATCAAAAGTCAAGTGGTGGTGTAAAAGAATACCACCCTTCAATTCGAAATGTCGTAGCCTCTCTAGGTTTGCAGAACTGACAGCTCACAGACTGGTAGAGAATGACAAGCAGCCATCTGGCTATACCTCTCCCCGAGCTGATTCACTAACTCCATACGGGGAAGCTTTAAAGAAGAAAGCTTCTTTTGAAAGAAGGCTTTTGGCAATAAATCTCTCCCTTGTGTCATCGCTCGGGGGGCTATGATTCATTTTGATTCAGATTCCATCAAACGCAATCATCACACTCAAATGGGAAAAAAAAGGACTTAAGCTTATTGTGCTTCCTGCCTGATTGAAGAGAAATGCCACGAAGGGTCCAGAGAGGGAGAGATGCTAAAGAGGAGGATCAGGACTTTGTTCGGGGCAAACTCAAACAACGGCAGTGAACGTCTTGGTGGCACGCTGCAGGGTGGGCTGGTCAAGCTCACTGGAATAGTGCCAGGATGTAGTGCTGGGCTGTGTGGGGATTTCTGCAAAGTGGCCGCAGTGGTTGTTGTAGGTCAGGCTAAATGTTTTAAACAAGAGACTTTTTCTCTCACACAACAATTATAAAAAGAAACAATGCGCAAAATATTTTGTCGCCTCACAGCTAGAAGGTTCCTGGTTCGAATCCAGGTTTTGACGTAGTGGGCCTTTCTGTGTGGAGTTTGCATGTTCTCCCCGTGCATGCGTGGGTTCTCTCCCACAGTCCAAAGACATGCTCGTTAGGTTCATGGGTGACTCTAAATTGCCCGTAGGTGTGATTGGTTGTCTGTCTCTGTGTGTCAGCTCTGTGATTGACTGGCGCTCAGTCCAGGGTGTACCCCGCCTCTCGCCCAATGACAGCTGGGATAGGCTCCAGCCTCCCCGCGACCCGAACAGCATAAGCAGAATAGATAATGGATGGATGGATGGACAGTAAGGACCAAATTAATTGTTGAAGTAATAATCAGTTTAATCAATAATAAAAATCTGGTGGTTTTTGAAGGTATAATGTACAGCGAGGGGTTTATTATTGAGTCAATAACACACCTTTATTCATACAATAATGACCTGCTCTCTGTGCGTTATCACACTTGTATACATTACACAAAATACTGATTTGAAAACGATTCAACATGATGGTTATAAATGAGTATATAGTATAGAAGTAATTTTCCTCTTTAAAATGAGATGAATTTCAATGTCAGGATATTTGACATTTACACTCATTGTCTTTATCAATGCTGAAAAGCGCCTGGATGCTGTGCGGCTGATGTGACAGAAACCGATGCAACAGAAAACAGTGGACGCAGCAACAGAGGAAGAATGACAGACAAAAACAGAATAAACTCAGAGGTAGTGTTACATGTATGGAGGGTAATGTGAGAGACGCATGGTAATTCTAGTGTTTAGTGCTAGCTTAGCTTTATTCAATCTCTGAAGCTGAGCGTCAAAGTGGATAATTGACATGTTTGGGTGACACTTCGCCCTTACATGCTGAATCAGAGAATTGTGTGAACGAGGCCACGCTCTAAAAAAAGCCTTGGGCACATTTTAATAGAGCTGTTTTATAAACTGAATGTCCTCTTTGGAAAAAGGCTTTTCGCTCTAATATGTTCTTTCTGGCTAAAATGTCAGGAGTCAAATTAAGCTTGTGTCAGTGGGAGTCTGGCAGTTTTCCATCATAAAATTGTCATAACTTTTGTCTCTTGCTATTCCCACGTCCTTCTTAATGAATAGGAGATTTAAACAATAGAGTCGTCCAAAGCCGGCGATGAGCAGCATTATTCCAGCGGCAGTGTTTGCCCTCAGAGAGCATCCAATTAAGATGAATAAGAATAGAAATACATTGAGGATATTATACAATGGCTTCTTTGAGACTAAGAATTGAATTGGATATCTCAAAATGAACCCAATTAATGTCATTGATCAGACTCTCATGCTACTCATTTTAAATGAAAAAAAAAAAAAAGGCTTTCAAACTTTTCTTTATCACGCTGGACTTGACAGTTATAATACAAGAGAGTTGACATCCTTACTTTAAATGGAATAACTCATCCGCATATAAAGTATAAATCTATACGCAAGTAAAGAAACAGAATAATAAAGAGTGGCAGAATGTCAATCAAACAGAGTGACTGAAGCAGATAGAAACTTAAAGTGAGAACATTTTCAGTTACATAAATAAGTATCTGTTCATGTCTTCAACCAAATGAGTCAACACAACGATGGCTGAGCGTGTGCTCCACTGTTGTTTTTTCAGTATTGCGAGCTGGGTGTCGAGTCTTTGTTTTCACAAGCAGCGTCCGTCATGCAGCAGTTTGTGGTCTACCAGGGAGAGGAGGTGGAAGAAGCTGTGTACTGTCGCAGTTGTGTTACTTGTGATGTAATCTACCATGTCTAACCATGTTCAAATGTATGCCACATCCATGTAAAGTGAGGGGGAAGTAGTAGTACAACTAGCAAGTCCTGTAACAGTCGCTTTATAACACCAAAGCTCAACATCTTCTGCCTGTAACACACTCAACCCCTCCCTGTGTAGGTGCTGCAAGTAGGTAGGTAGGTTACTTTATTTGTACCCGTAGGTAGATTTGGTTAACAGTGAGTGAGTCGGCCTCCTTTTACACACACACAATAGACAGCACAAAACATAGTGCTGCTGAAGTGAGGTCCATATGCGCACCTGCAATTACAGCTTATAGCAATCGCTGAGCTAATATTGAATACAACATGAGATTGAGTTTGTACAGGAGAAATGTCACCAGACTGCTGTATATACTTAATTCTACGAGTCTCCACATTCTTCATTCTAAGCAGCCCTCCTACACACACTACTGTGTTGCTTATACCAGGAAGAGACCCCATTTATCCTTCATGCGTCTGGGGAGGATAATCTGTAAATGTATCCAGGAAGCGTTGGAGGTGGATTGAAATTCAAGATGGAATCAATTCACGTGTTGAAAAGGTGTAAGACCATTCATCTCTCCCAGACACGTATGTAGTCATCACCCCTCCCAAGTGTAACTAACCCTCCGGTATTACCATACACAGGGGGGGTACTGTCATAATGGCAGCTGAAATTAGGCGTCCTTCTTCCCGTCGCTTATAAATATAATTCAATCATGAGTTTGTCTCAGTTTATCAATCGTTGATAAAAGCTAGCAAACTGCTGATAACTCATGATTGTTTGAAGGTAACTGTAAGAGCAAAACTTGCTCCTCTTCTGCAGGTTTATTTTTAGTTAGCTAACGGCTTCAGGTGCATTACCACCACCATACTGGACGCTGAGTCTGATTAACATGTAGTGTGACATATATAATGTATGAGACGTATTGTTAACTAATGAGAGACATCTTTAATGAATTGTGTACGGAGGTGAGCAGGTGCCAGGGACTGACTTCATCATCTACCATCTATGGTGAGAGTGTGTGTGTGTGAACAGCACACATGCAGAGGGGTGATGTCGCACCCACAGGTATCATTAGAGGTGCTGTGTGGAGCTGTAAACAAAAGATATGCGTCCTTCATGCATGTCATATTGAATGCATCCTTCTTCATAAACCGTTCATCATTTGAATTATTTAAGTCTTATATTGTTTACATCTGTGTTTGTTTGTTAGCGTACTCATCTTTGTTGCCTTAAGCAAAATGTTACATAACTTGGCACCAGTCCACCAACATCAGTTTATCAGTGGAATGCACGCTTGTCTGCTTGTTGTGCGTTCTTGTGTGCAAGCACAATACAAACAAACGATCGCCACACAGCATGTAATCGCAGCTTTAACAGGGTGTAATTTGGTAGAATGCTCTTGTTGTAGTCAAATGTAGTCAAATACGCATTAATGTATCTGTTGCATTGCCGTTCAATGTCACGTAACACGTCATAGAAGTATTCAAACATGGTGAAAGATGGCAATCCACTGCCGCTCCACCTCCTCCTCTTTGGAAAGAAGGGTAGCAGGATTAAGAACAGTACAATTTTACACTGTAATAGCAAAACGTTGTTTTCAACCACCTTGCAGCTGATAAATGAGCAGCTTTCTGTTCATGCAATATCATGGAAACAGCAAGTGGTACCGAAAATCTTGATATCCCGTTTAATATGTGATGCAAGTACAGCCTTCTCTGCTGCTGCTAAGACACCTGGGAAGTCCACCTGTGCTGCATCTAGTTTAGATGCTCCATGCTCTTGAATTAACGCTAATGATGCCGTACACCCATTCTTCTCATCAACAGTGTGTAAATGGCTTAGTTGTGTCTGGTAATCCCAAAGTCGGCGTTGTTTGTGAAGCTATTTTCAAGTCAACAAAAGCTCTTTCAGCGTCCTCAGTCCAAGTCACTTGTTGGGATGCTGAAAAAAGCATTAGCCAAATGCTGGAAACCGTTCATTCGTCAGTGGAACTGATGATAAAATAATGTGTGGATTAGGTACATTCGGTGCTCGAGGATGCACTGCTGAATTTGCTGCCTGCAGGTCTTGAACAAATCTCCATTCTTCCGGCTGGCCGGCATCTCTAATCTTTCTAACAGGAAATATGGGCGTACGCGCTGGTGATGTTTCACAAAGCACAACAGTGATTCAAACACCGGTGTTATGTCTTGCACTGCTTGTCCCAGATTTTGTCTTCCTTTATGACACACTACACAGGATCTAACAACAGGACATTATCAGACATATATTGGACCGCGTGTGGCTCTGTCGTCTCTCAGGTTCCAATCCCTGACTGCTATGGTCGAATGTCGAAGTGTCCATGGGCAAGACACTGAACCCCAAATTTCTCCCGAAGGTATGATTGGACATAGATCTGATTGGAGATTGGCACTTAGGTCATTGCCATCAGTGTTTGAAAGGGTGAATGTGACATGTAGTGTAAAAGCAGCTTTGAGTGGTCAGAAGACTAGAAAACCGCTGTATCAGTGCAGTCCATTTAAATTGCAATTCCATGCGTACAAACACACACATCAGACTGTGACACTGGCCAGTTTCCCGGTCACAACTCCTCTGCCTCTCCAATCCTCTTATTAACAAACCCTCCAGCACAAAAACCACATTGACTCCAATGAGACGTCGCCTCCAACAGACTGCAAACGGCTTCACCCACTATTAAACCTTCAGCTGAGCTTTTTAACAGCCATTATCATAACAGCATGTGTGTCGCGCTGACATGACATGCTGTAATAATGACACAGTGCTGGTCCGTGTAGCCAAGGTCCCCTTGTACCTCGGGCTAATGGTTGCCATCATGACCAGAGAGGTATGACCACGTCCTTTTATTATGGGAGGAAACAGGAGAAAGGGCAGATGGGAAATTTTGTCTCAGACTTCGCACAACCTTTGGGACCCCGGAGCCGCACAAGGCTTTTCGAGGGCACTTGATTTTATTACCCCCTAGCATGAGCTTCACTTAGGTTAATTAAACCAGGCTTTCTGGCCACATTCAAAGGGCAGACGTCCGGACAAACTTCCACACACACGTCTGCAAACTCTCTCACACACACACAAAGGAGACATCTACTGATTCCAGCATGACCTTTTCTGCTGCCATGTTATCTTTGAGTGCACATCCACCAGCATGTGAGCGAAATACAGCTGCGGCTCGGGTCTTTGACAGAAGAAAACAGATTACATGGCAAAGCAAAGATTTATTAGTAGAGTTTAATGGAATAGAGATGAGTGGATGGGGGATTTAAATAAATTAACCTTCAGTGGATTCCCTGAGGCCTGAGGGAACGACAGAAGGGGCCCGCGAAGGAATTTTCTCCTTGTCACCGACGTAATGAATACTGATGACATGATTCTGGCCTGAGCGCACCGTGTTCCTGTTCAGCCTATACGTAAACATGAGCTTGTGCGGATGGACAGGAAGCTAGCTAATGATGAAAGGGAGATTGAAGAATAAATAAAATGGACAGTATTTTCAGGATGACTTCACAAAAGTATGATAAAAGCAGAGTTATGAATACAGAGAGGGTTTTTATTCAGGGTTGAACTCGCAAGAAAAGCCTGTGAGGAAGGCGCAGTGTGTCCACAACAGTGGAATGAAGCAGTAGTGTAAAATATCAAACAGAAAGTGACCTTCTAAGTGTAAAATGTCAGCGGGGATGTGTTACCAAGCCAAAAATATTTTTCATCCTGGTAATACTAAAAGTGAAAATCATCCTCTCTGAATAGGACACATAGTGATATTTTGTGAACGAGCCTCATTTTTAAATGTCACACTCTCAACTGGGGATTTATTACATTACTGCCAACTCCTTACACTATAACTAGGCCTTAGCTTTCTTAGGAATGTGCGGTTTTATTAGCCTTCATTAACACTTATGCTTCAGTAACAAAAAGTTCCTCTGAGACTGTGGGGGAACAAAAAAGTCTGCGTCAAAAAGCTGCCAGAAAAGTGATATGTATTAGTATTTTTTTACACTTTCACTGAGTCATATCTTCTCATTAGCTTCAGTCCTGTTCATAAATACCAAAAAAATCTTGATTTTCAAAACTTTAACCCTTTAAATTCCAATTTGTGCACATAATGTCACAGATATTTATTATGGAAAAAACACAAAAAATGTATTATTTCCCATATCATAAATGCTAGAAGGGAATATTTTTTGACTGACAGTCTGGGACATGTCAATGATCAATGGAAAAATTGATTTTGATGCATGTTTATTTTTTTTTTTTTACAGTGTCTGATTTAAAAACGAAACACTTGTTACCTTAAAGTAATAATCTTGAAGATTTTCATTTAAATAAATGTCTGTTAAGTCTCTATGCATATGCTCTTTGCATTTGCAGTATTACTGACTGAGTGTGTGTGTGTGGGCGACAAATCATGAGTGGCGCCCAATTAGCGATGCATTTTCCATCACCCAGCAGTGATTGGTCTGCCAGAGAGGGTAGGCGGGGCTAAGAGGCTGCACTTCCAGTTTCTGTTAGCATTGCGAGTAAACAATAATCTACTATGGATGAACAAACAAAGAAAACATCGATGACTACAGATACAACTTTGAAAATAAGAGAAAATCCAAAGAAGAAGAAACAAATTCGATGCTCAGATGAAGCAAACAGTCTGAAAAGGAAAGTGACCGTCAGCGAGGAAAAGCAAGAGTTACACGAGTTAGACGTCTGGTTAAATTGGGAAGTGTCCTCCACATCCAAAAAACTGCTATAAAATTAATAATATATTAATATATTTTTCCACTTTCACTAAATGAAATCTTTTCCACAGCTTCAGTCCTGTTCAGAAATACCAAAAATGTATTCATTTTTAAACCTTCAACCCTTTAAATGCCAATTTTAGCACATAATGTCACCGATATTTGAATGGAAAAATCACAAACAATTATTTCCCATATAATAAATGCTATAATAAATTTTTTTGATTGACATGTCAATGAATACCAGCAATATTGATGCATATTTTTGTGTCCATTTATATAAAAAAAATCCAACTAGTTACTTTAATGAGCTCATGAAACATTCATTAGAATCCCTTTTTGGTTCTGAACACATTAGGCATTTCTTTCACTTTTACATCATTGTTAATAAGATAATGTCTCTTATTTGCGTTCAGTATCTCCCCAGCACAGAGCATAGAGGGCTTTATATATTATTGTCAATGAAAACAGTAGCCTTTTCAGCCTCCTCTACTTCTCTCTCTCTGCTCTTTACTCCCGCTAAAGCTGAACAAATGAGGCGGTCTCACACCACCAATCTCATTCACACAGCTTCTGCTATCTCAATAAACGGCCCGATACCATAAAATCTGCGACTGGTCTCTTTGTACAAGAGTGTTAACAAACATTTCCCACAAAGCACAGTTTATAGAAAAGCAGGCCGAGTGGTTTCGCTGTCTCCCCTAAGCTTATTTCCACAGAAAGGTGTTCATTTGATAAGTCGTCTCTACCGGCGGCTGTTTTCAGTGTTGCATGAGAGAGTGCATGTGGCTCAATGTGATACAGACCCAACAAAGAGAGCATGTAGGCGTGTGTTTGTGTTTCGGTATGCCTGTGTGCGCTTGTATGGCTCAGTGCTTTGTTGCTACTCAAGTGCGTATGTCTGTGTGTAGCAGAGTGACTGTGTGTGTGTAATGTCTCTCATGTAGCCCCATCGTGTGTGTGTGTGTGTGTGTGTGTGTACAACATAGAGTTGACAGCTGGTGCAGCTGAGGCCTTCACTTTTTCTGCATTCAGGTGTCTGTGGAGAAAATGAAACTGAACAGCAGCAGCTGGTACAATTGCTAACAGATACCTGTCACCACAGGTTACAGCGTCACCGTGGATGCCCTGCTCTGCATAGTCAATATTCCAGGATTAGGCTTTACCAAACCTCCACACTTTTCCAAAAAGATTTGGCTGTACAGGCACATGTAGAAAACGTTTGTCAATTTGCTGTAAATTACTAGATTTTTTGAATGAATTGTGAGATTATGTTTAATGGCGGGCTGCACAGTGGTTAGTGGGTTCCCTCTGGGTACTCCGGCTTCCTCCCACAGTCCAAAGACATGCTCGTTAGGTTCATTGGCGACTCTAAATTTGCCCGTAGGTGTGAGTGTGAAACTTGTCTGTCTCTATGTGTCAGCCCCGTGATTGACTGGCATTCACTCCTCTCACCCAATGACAGCTGAGACAGGCTCCAGCCCCTCCGCTACCCTGAACAGGATAAGCGGTATAGATCATGGATTGATGGATGGATGTTTTATGGGGTCTTATTTTGGTGGGTCAGCATCAAGCTATAAACACAAAACTGACATATATAATCACCTTTCAAGGGTGCATAAGCTCAACATGCTGGCAGCTGGTTATTGAAACATCTATCAAAAGCACACACATATATTAGGAAATATGGATAAGTCCAGTATTCGCCCTCATTTTAGCTCAGTTTTGTTCTCAAACAACTTATATAATATAGAAATATCAGGCTCTCGAGCAGCTTAATGCTCAAGTATATTTTTCAGCTAGTTATTTACTTTATTTGTCAGTTATTTAATGATGGAAACATGGTGTAAGAAATCCAGCTGCTCCTGCTGGAACCAAAACTCTTTACGAGTGAACATAAACAAAAAAGTTATGGGTCATAAAACCTGGAAAAAAGAGTTAAAATGAATGATAATGTGGGTTTTGTTCTACAATTGATTCCGGACACATTATTAAGATTTAGACAAGAGTACTTTTTAGTAAAATACTTTTTTTAATGATCATTTTCTGCGTCTTGTTAGCTTAATGGTTAGCACATGTGCCCCAGCTGTCGACCTTTGTTGCTCTTCCGTCTGTCTGCCTCTGCCTTATTTGCTGTCATAAAGGTAAAAACGCCCCCGAAATAATCTTAAAAGAAAGCATCTTCTCTGCTGTTTCCCTTTGAGAATCAAATGTATGTTAAAATTGGTGTATTGTGCCACTGGGTTTTGAGCACGGCCTGTAAAAGCAGTGATGATGAAGGCCAGAAACCACCAGGAGAAGCTATAGTACCAAACTCAAAGTCATCTTATTCCACTGAACATAAACTTCATGTTCCTTTCCATAGTCCCAGTTGTGAATCTGCTAAAGCTAAAGAAAGACGGGCAGATTTGTCGAAGGTGTTATGTATCTGTTTTTTTTTCTTCTCTGTACTTAGCTGCCCCGCTTTAACTGTCCTGTTATCTGCTGTATGTCTGCGTCTCAGCAGAGGCAGATGTTGTGTGGGCAGGCTGAGAAACTATTGATGAATGTTCTCTCACATGTCCTCATTGGTGTTGGCACGAAGTAGAAACCCACTGCGCTGAGATTGACTGGATGACGGTTGTCCATCTGGTTGTGTTTGTACATCTGGAGCCTGCAAATCAGATTTATTAAAGGTGGGGATTTTTTTGTTTGGGGCCACTTGTCTGACTGAAGATCTGAAAACATAAATTCAAGAGGCGCTTACGAAACTCCTTTTCTTAAGAACTCATAAAAAGGCTGGTTTGTTTGTTTTGGCTATTAAAAAGAGATCCTGCATGATAACGAGGTTGTTTCCGCCTGGTCACCATACAAATTCCCCCTCTTACAGTTCCTGCAGCTAAAAATACTCATGCACCAAGTGAAAATCCAGGTTAATATCTTTATGAGGATGCTTATCATGTCCAGTGTGTCGAACCAGCTAGTGCTAAGCCGAATCAGTCACGCACCTCGTTTATTCATCTCGTATATCACCCAGCATCTCTAGTTTTATGGCTAGCTTGATCCTCCAGCCGTGCTTCCATGACCTTCCCTAAAGCTGTGTCGTTGAGCCGGACAGTCCAGTCTATGAATAGAGCATTGACTTGTTCCAGCGGCTGACGTATCTATCAGCAGGATTTCTCACCTACGGGGTCTTATGACTGAGTTTCACGGGCAAACTTCCAGATATGGGGAACATTGCTGCTGCTGCTGCTGACAGGAAGCTAATCTTGGAGCTATCAGCGCCCATGACGCAACGTGAAATGTGTCACTTGAATATGACCAATAGCCGCCAACCTGGAAATGGGTTATCAGCCAGTAGATTAATGTGAGTGGTTACATCGCACCCCGGACCCTCAGCTGTGACCCAGCGTGACTTACGGCCTCTATGGCCAGTATAATTTCAGTGGAAAGCACGTCTGTCATTGGCGCTGTCACGCTCTGCCTGGATATCTTTGTTCAGCCGGCAGGAAGCAGCTAATTCAACTGATGACAGAAAGGTCATAGATGGCTGCGTTTCATTTCGGCCCGTCTATTAAAGGTCATGACCCCTCAGAGGAAGTTAGTGCAAATAGTAGCCTTCAGACAATTTACTCATTAAGGATGACCTGAAATGTGTTGATTTATTCGCCTTTTTCCAATATAGAACTTGAACAGCGTTAATGTCCCAGTGAGAGAGTCTAAATGTTATTCTCTCCCTTATGAAAATGAATTAATGAAAATATATACCTCTCTTTGTCTTACAGCCTCTAGAAATTGGACTTAAGATAGTCATTAATTTTGCTGTTAACACCAAGATTATATGGGTGTGTTGGATCGTGATTTGATTGACATCAGCCTGGCTCCACACATAGCAAAAGCACATGTGACATTTAACATTGTTCAGCACATAAATGTACGTTTGAGTCGCCTGAGTAAGAAGCGGGAGAAGCCCTGACAACATAAAATAATTCATTTCAATTGGTGACTGTATGCTGAGTTAAAAAATCTGTATCTAGCAGTTAGCATACAATGCTGTGTTAGCTGGCATGCCCCAAATCATTCCCAAAGCTATGAATGTTATGCTAATTAGTGGCCGTGTAGCGTTAGCTAGTGCTATTTTATTACATAATTAAACTCCCTCATGGCCGAAAACAGAAGCCTGTGGTCGAAATCCAACACCCACAGCCATCAATAATCAGCTACAGCCATTAATGATCACTCGCAGATGATGCTAATACTCAAGCTAAACAGCCAAAGAGCTGCCATGTGACTTTTCCTATAATTGGTTCATGGTATTAACGGCATCATTTCTTATATATAAATATCCAAGCTGGACTCTACAATGCCCGTAGGCATGAGCATGAAAGGTTGTCTGTCTTTGTGTGTCAGCTCTGTGATCGACTGGCGATCAGTCCAGGGTGTACCCCGCCTCTCGTCCAATGACAGCTGAGATCGGCTCCAGCCCCCCGCGACCCTGAACAGGATGAGCTGTAGGCTATAGATAACAGATGGATGGATGGATATCTGATTTTATCTATGCTCAATTCAAACCAAAAATTTAAATGACAGTATTTTGAAAAAAGATTTAAGCTAATGTTTAATACTTTTGGATGCTTCCTATTATGTACACTATGCCATAAATTACATAGAAGGCTGTCGTGGATGAGGCTGATTAGGATTTCCAAGGACCTTATTTCATATTTGCAGCTCTACAGTTATATCATTATTGCACTCCTGAAAAGGGTTGCTCCTGTACCAGCAACTCAATTATATCCACCGTTTCCTTGAAAACAGGAAGGCAAGAGTTCTTCTTTAGAGTGTTTTTCCTGGTAGTGAACAAAAACTGAATGATAATAGACAAGGACAGGGTGTCTGTATGTACAAACAAGAGTAAACACTTATTAACTGGAATAAAAAGGCCAAGTACAAGCCTTAACCTTGCAAATATAAGTGATCCCCTTGAGAATAAAAGTAGCTGAAGATGACTTGGTTGATTTAGCAGTTGAGAGAATGTGCCTGCCGCTGTGCATTGGTTAACATTTTCATAGCAGAAAAACAATAAAATGAAATTTTACGAGCATTGAAGGAAATTAGTGCTGACAGCTTTTCCTCCCTGCACCCATTCCTCATATGTTTCTGTACGGCTAAACATGTAATTATCTCTGGACCTGCATCACCGCCAGAATGTGTGCAGCTATTGAACTGGGATTAAATGGATTCACGGTGTATATTTATGAGGATTGTGCATGCATAAAGCATGTTCCATCTCATATTTTCAAGCGCCAGTGAAGAAAAGTCATGCATTAATTCAAATTCCTCCACTGGCCTTGATATTTTACATTGTCACAGTAGTCAAATCCTCTGAGCTGCATGGGCAAATAGGCGCAGAGGTTCTATGGAAAGTTATGTAAAAAAAAAAAAACATCAATTTCACTCAATTATGTGTTAATACTTAATGTCTCTGGAAGGGGACCTTTATGTGCTTCAGATGAATGAACACACAGTAATCTACTTGTGGTTTATGCGTATGGCTGGGCTGCCTCTCACCACCAACTCTCTCTCTCTCTCTCTCTTGGACTCCCAGATGCATGAGTTCACCTGCTAATACGCGCCAATTTTCTGCTGTTAACCATGCTCATATGTTCCTAATAAGATGATCTCTCCATTTACACAGCTTATTTACTCTGAAGGATATGGTTTCAGATGAATTGTCCAGCAGAGAACATGCTGAACTGCGAGAAGTATACATCATTTAACAAGGAGAAGGGACGAGGGAGAACCTGATGTAAAGAACTGACAGTTTCTTTCAACGTGTTCCAGTGCATGCTGACTTGATTTGTTTGCTGTCTGCGAAAATCAACATCCAGTTCCCAGTTTTGGAAAAGCTACAGAATGTAAGAAAGCACCCCAATGCTTATGGAGAATGGGCCCTGAAATGAGTGCAGTGGGATATTGTGTCCCAAATTAGTCATCAAAGTAATGAAAAATTCATGCTTTGGTTTGTTGACGATGTCTGATGTCATCATACTCCTTCATGATAATACCCTGGATATCAGATCTGAAGGTTGTTGTTTGGACAGGATGTGGAGCACTCTCCTGATTACCTTTTCAATTCCTTGGTGCATCACTACTTATTCGTCAGGAAAAAAAAGGGATTTCCTTGGGCTTAAAGGAAAAATAACTCAAAAGGACAGAGCCAATGGGTGGTGCATGTTCTGCAGAGTGGCTTTCTGTTTGATGTGGTCATTCTGGCTTCATTGACTTCGGATAGGCCGCCAACACTGGGCTGGTTTGCAGCTGAGGTTGTTGTGATGAGAGTTTGCACCGTCACGTCAGAAACCATTGTGTCCTACCAGACAGCCCTGGATTTCTCCTCTGTGCTAGTTGTACCCAAGAGATGGTCTTCATGTATCTTTGAGTGTTCTTGAGATGTGCGAGGTCGACAGGTAGGTTTGTAAAGAGTGTCTTTGTGGTGATGGAGCTGAGCCTGAAGATCTTTCATCTTGACATACTAGTGGACCCATGTTCAAACGATCTCAAAACCCACTGGTTATCATCAGACGAAGCACTCGCAATTGTTTAGGGTCCGTTTTGCAACTTGAGAAGCAGGAAAGGAATTTGAGTTGAGAGACAACCTCGATGACTGGATTGTTAGCTGACTCATATGTAGAGTCTCTTTGGTCGTCAGATGATAGCTAATCGGTTCCGGTCTTGCGTGACGGCTGATGTGTTGACCCTTTTTTGCTCTCCACATGGACCCTTTTCCAGTATACATCCAAAGCCCACTGGAAAGTCATTGGATGGTACGACTAAGGCTACAAAAGAAATCAGAACCAGACACTACTAACACAATAACCCTTGCCTTCAGATTATCTATTCATTTGGAGAATCTGTTTATGGAGACTAATGTTGCAGCTACTTCATATAGTCGTAAACTTTGGGTCGTGACCAGTAGAATAAGGGAGCAGATAGATTCAGCCTAAATAAGTTTCCTTCTTTGGGTGTCTGGCCTTGCCCTTTGACATTTAGGTGAGGAACCCAGACGGCCAAGGGCAGCTTGTTTTGTTTGCTCCTTATTGTTGAGTTGAGGGGATTCAAGCATTGGATAAGGATGCCTCTCTGTTTTCCAGACATGCCCAACTGAGCAGAGGCCCCGGGGCAGACCCGGAGCGTGCTGGAGGAATTGCATATCCCATCTGGCCTTGGAATGTGTCGGGGTCCCCCAGGACAAGTTTGCAATGTAGAGAAATGTCTGGGCTGCTTTTCTAATCCTGCTACCGCCATGACCCGGACCAACCTTGGCTGGAATCTTGAGCACCGCCATACTTTTACTCCGACAATGTTAAGTAGTTTCTTTAAGTACAAAGTCAGACCATTTTAACTATTAGCAAATACAAGCCTTTAAACAGTTTACTAACATCAGCATGTTAGCATTGTCACTGTTAGCATGCTGACTTTAGCATTTAGCACAAAACAATGCTGGGCAGCCTCACAGAGTTCAGCCTCACAGGGCAGCTAGCATCGCTTGTTTATCCATATTTTTGAATGTTAGCATGAAGTCACATGACCTGAGTACTTGACCTAACACCCCTTCAGTGTCTCTCCTGATATTAATGCCCCTCACCCCTACAGCCTTTTAAATGGCTGTATCCCCCAGGACACAGAAACCCTGTAAGGGTTAACAGCTGACAAATGAAGACATGACATAACCGTTAGAGTACCTCATATGTTTTACATGATTCTCTAAGTCGTGTGTTGGTCGTCTGGTATTGACTCGTCTTCCTGATAACAGGGGGTATCATATTTACTAGACGTTATCCTGTGTTGTCATAGATCTGTCTTGCCCATTAGCCAGTTTGGATCCATTACTTTTACAGTACACAGTCTTTCCTAACGATTGGTGGTTCAAGTGGTTTTCTTTACTGGTCACCTCTCTCTGTATTAAGTTTAGAGTGTCTCCCTCCTGTTTATGCTGGTCTGCTTCTGCTTCAGGCAGAGAGATAGTGCTGATCGAGTAGGAACAAGTTTGTGAAAAAAAAAAAAAAATGAAGAGAGGATTTCAGTGTCCACATGTGCAAAGCTGATATGGATTTATGCACATAGACTCAAGGTTTTAGTTTCTTGCTGAGTATTTTAAATTTTGTCTTGTTAGATTTTTGCTTAAATTATTAAAGAGTTGAATTAAAAATAAGTTTAAACATTGATGTATGCAGCATCTTGGTCATTCCACTCCCATCCAGTTTGTTGTCTCTCTAGTCTATACAGAAAAGTTACTTTAAAGTAAAATGGTTAAAAAACAACATAATTTTGTTTTGGCATCCTGGCACTGGCCAAGCTGTGAACACAATATTGACATATTAAACTGATTATCTCGAGGTTCTCAGTTTCGTTCTATTTGGCGGCACCCTATGGCAATAAATGGCAATTGCAGGAGCACACTTCCCAGATAACCAGACGTCCACGGTTGGCTCCGGTTGTAACTCTTGATTTTCCTCGCTGGCGGTCGCTTTGCTTTTTAGACTGTTTGCCTTCATCTGAGCGTCGAATTTGTTTCTTTTTCTTTGGATTTTCACTTATTTTTGAAGTTGTATCTGTAGTCATCGATCTTTTCTTTGTTTGTTCATCCATAGTAGATTACACTTGCAGAGACCGGTAAAGCAGCCGCTTAGCTCCGCCTACCCTCTCTGACAGACCAACCACTGCTGGGTGATGGAAAACGCGTCACTAACTGGGCGCCGCTTGTGAATCTTCGAGATTATTACTTTACTACTTATAAAGATGATATTGCAAACTTTGATTTAATATATACACATATGTTTTGTAAACACGTGGTGGAGGTATAGAGCAACATTATAATTTATTTGGAGTTTTGCTTACATCCACCCCACAAATGTAAATTCAATGTTGAACTACTGCTGATAGAAATACCTCTGTCTATATCTCTTAAGCTTCTCAATGCTCCACTTTCTTGGCCAGCTAGTGTCTAGATGTGTCTCTCAGCTATTCTGGTGTTAGAAAAGTAGTGCAAACTGGGATTTTTCCGCCTCTTTTTGCTGACAAACAGAGCAACCTGATGTGGCCGTAAGAAGTTTCAGGCTCTGAAAACCAAAAGCATGCTAAAAGATTATAAACACACAACTGCGTCACGATGGATGCATTATTTCTATAAAAAATATTGTTGAGAGCGGCTTTAAGGTAACTTTTGAAATGCAGAACTTTTATTCGAATGAGGTTATTTTCCAGTATCAGAGGCCTTCTGAATGTAAAATGTATAACATCTACATAAGAGAGCACACTGAGGAAAAAGAACTGGCTCTTTACACTGATGCACAAATGATTCACTAATTGCGCAGCATACTGTAAGTGGGAAAAATACTTGGATGGAACCAGCACTTCTTAAAATTAATTGCTGCTAATACCCCTGCAGAAATGTATCTGCTGGGCCTGGCTGTGCTCCACCGTGACCTCGTCTTGCTCCCTCCTAGAGTGGCTTTGGATTCCCTTTGGAGAACATGTCTGCCAACCTCCAGCCACAGTGGAGCTGCTATGCAGTGTGGGCAATTTATGTTTAAATATACACAAATCCATCTGCCTGAAGGAAGAGATACAGATTGTAGTTTGGTAAAACCACACTGACAGAGTACAGCTAGTGGGGTTAATAACAAAACAAAACTTTCCAGGAGTTTTTAAGAAGATGTTACTTTTACTGAGACGTTAGGAGGGGGGAAGCAATGCAGCATGTTTCTTTCTCTCCTGCACTCACTCTGATCTCTCCGCCCTCATGTGTCCTTTTCTTTCTGCTTTTGCATGTCTTGAATAAAATGTTGACTTGAAGACTGACAGCAGTAATTCAAAATCAACTCCTTTCGCTCTGTCATGGCGCACCAGAGAGACGGGAAAAATCTCACACAGATGGATGCTGATGGGCTGCAGACATCTCGGCACACTGATGCAGAAGGTGTGCGTAGGTGTGTTTGATGTAACCCCAGACGCTTGCGTTACACAAGACAGACAGACAGGCAGCAGAGAGCTGCTGGAGAAATACAGGTGCAGGCTCAAGCATGCGTGAATGTTTGTATTAGTATTCGCATGTAGTGTCAGAGGAAGGTTTTGATAAGGATTCTGTTTTCCCAAAAGAGAAGCAGCAGAGGCAATTTGAAGGGCTGTGTTTACATGAGGGATTTAAAGTCAACATTTTCTGTTGTTACAGGCTGTGGAGCACAGTTTCATTGTACTTTAAAGTGGTCATGTTTTGATAATTGACGTGTTTATGCGCTATATGTGGAGCTGAGTGTAGCAGCTGTGAAGGTTAGTATGCGTATCAACTGGCACGCTGTAATTTCTGTCATCTTTTTGGCATGAAATTACGCCTGTGTTTCTGCCTGCTGACACCAACTCTTATCTAACATGAAGAAAGTCTTCTTGTAGTTTAATAGTTAAAGAAAGAAGAACAAAAAGATGTCTTTACTTCTCTTTAATTTCTCTTTTTCCTTCATTAAAGTCTCACTTTGATAGATATTTTACAGCTGAGACAAGCAGTCGCTTAAAAAGGAAAATAATCTGCAATTATGTTGATTTTTAATAGAAAGAAAAGTCCTTTTAATTTTACACTACAACATCTGTTTTCATGTCTAGGAAAGCACTACTGCATACACATATTGTGGCTGGAGAAGGAGCTATATGCACAATCTGATAAACTGATAAATAGGATTGAAAGTGAACAAAAAGTGCTCACCAGCCCACTCCTCATCCTCGCTTGAGGCTTCAATATCCTCTCCTGCATAATACGCCCGAATCTCTGGCTGAACTGTCAGCAGCCAGCCTTTATTATAAGTTATGTGGGCCAGAGTTTGACATGAAAGAAGAATATATGGGAAGAAAAATGTCTGTAAAGATTTTATCCTTTCTTTATGCTGTCCACAGTGAGTTAGAAATAGAATAGGATGCAATGTACGGAAGCCTAAAGTGGACATGCATGCATATTTATTCCGTTTTTCTGTGATAACTAGTTAATTTCAGTTGTTTTCTCTGGATCTCGACTTCTCATTATAATGGATTAATTTGTCTCATTAAGTCGAGATAACAAAGCTTGTTTTCGATGGTGATCTAAAAAACAAAACAGACCAGGGTGATGACAGGATGCCATGCTGCCATTGCCCACACTAATGAGGTAAGTTAAGCCTGTTTCTGTTTGTTTTGTGCTTTTGCAACTTTGTTTATACGAGTTATGATCATCTGACGTTACAGTGGTGCAGCTTTGTTATATCAGATATTGAGAAAACAACCAGAATGACTTGTTATCATGGGAAACTAGAGTGAATAAAATGTATGGATGCGTGTCCGCTTATGGCTTCCGTACTTCTGTTTAATCATTGTTGTACTGTTTTCATTACTCATTCCCTTTTTTATTGATTTTTTCAATAAAAAAAAGTCAAACCTTTCCTGTTCCAGCTGCACGACAGGTGAGGAATCAGTGCTTTTTTTCTGACTAATGTGATCGTGAACTGCATATTTTTTTGGTTCTCTGAAAAAGCAATCAGTTTGATTACTTTTTCAAGGATGTAGCACAAAATATTCGAATTTTAGAATTAATCATCGGCAGAAAAATCTGCCGATGATTGAAAAATGAAAACTGCAAAGAAAATAATTTGCAGATTTAACATGACGAGTGCTAGAATAATACTGAGTAACCTTGTTTCATAAATCTTAGGAAATGTTGCAATACCCATGTATGTCAATGTCCCCAGATGTGACAGAAAGTATCCTTTTTAATCATTTTCTGATTAAAAAAAACAAACAAAATCAATAAGTAACATAAAACCAAACATTCAAGAAAAACATTTTTTAAGCTGAAGAGAGACAGGAAGTGAGAGTGGGGGGATGACATGCAGCAAAGGGCAGAGGGCAGGAGTCTCACCTGTGGCCGCTGTAGCCTCTGTGTATGGGTGCCTGCTCCACCCACTGAACTCAACCAGCGCCCCAGAAAACCAATTCTTATGTAGCTTCTAAGTTGCTGCCTTACTGCTATCACATATTGTATACACAGACGTCATGGTGACAGGTAAATGTCCTCAAACATGTTTTTCTTTCAGTTTAAAGAGGGACATAATCCTAATTCTGACCACGTTCCACTTGGTGTATGTCCATATTTAGATGTTGCAGGCTTTAACCATCTGACCTACTCTAAAACAAGTCCAGTTTTCTCTCAGCGTAGGCTCGGCCACACTCTGATTTGAGCCCATTAGGAAACTGTTGTTTGCTTTAAATTGGACAAGAGGAGCTTAGTGGCTGGTATTGAACCTTGCTCTAACTCCAGCTGGAATACTAATCCATTCATCCCGCACAAAATATATTCTGTTCCAGGCCTTATCTAGATTATCGAAAAGTGATGTTACTTTAAACCCCTCTACTGCAAAAAAAAAAAAGTAGTTGTGTCCAGAGGTCGTTAAGCTCATATCATGAGTGCTGCATGCCTCTTTCATGTATTGTCTTCCTCTCTATATAACTTCACTGTAGCTATTTGCCCGAGCAGACAACATATTGGTGTTGACGAATACTTCTAATATCAACAGTCCTCTTAACACTGCCCATAAATCCACAGTTTGTACCCTTGCTCCTTTAATTTGCTGTGAGGTATTCCCAGCTTTTCCCCCCTTTGTGCGGCTGTATACAGGTGTATGGAATGCTTTAATATTGTCTCTGAAAGCATTTACCCTCTGCTGTATTGCTTCTTTAGAAAGTCAGCCTGGAAGAAATTGCAAGAGCAGAAAAGCCCAATAGATGGATAGGTGAATAGAAAGGTAGAGTGATACTTAAATACATAAATATATATAGGTAGATGCTTATAAACATATGCAAGGAGGAGAGGCCCCAAAAAATCTGCAAAACACTGATGAAAGAGCACGCAGAGAAAAGCTCTATCTGTCCTTGTCGAGGAGTGAATGGGGAAGACACTCTGCTGAATGAAAGCAGCTATTAAAACCTCTTGTAAACACATTATAGGCCTGGTCTTGTCCAATATATAGAACGAGACATGATAGTGATTTAGAGGCCGGGCCACATCCATAAATGCATGAAGCCAATCTCTTGTCAGAGTCTGCTGGCCACTATGTGTGCATCCTGATGCGCACTAGTTACACATAGGAAACGAGGGTGGAGAGGAGACCGAGGAGACATCCCTTAAGGCCAAAAAAAAACGCTATCTTTTAACTCACATGGTTTGTGCGTACAGATTACATGATTTTAGTGTGCATTTTTGTTCACGAGTAATGATAAGCAGCATTACCACCTTTAACAGACCCTCACATTAGCCGTCACAACTCAGACCTCTTAGTTGGATTGGCAGGGAGAGCCAGCACATCAGCGGGGTTATCAAGTAGGCACCTCCCTTCCCCCGGTGTTTTGTCACGTTAGGCACGTAGCAGCTCAAGGAGGCTCAGCAGTTAGCTCCAGCATCACAGACCCACCCGCCTCCGCGCTAGCTCTCACTGCCCATCACACCCACACACAGAACTTCTTAGAATCACTGTAGCGCATTACAATCCACTCTACAGGCTACAACAGGAAGTATGCAACTCTTGCATGCGGAGCCAATCATTAAGAAAACTGGATACTCGTTATACATTTGTTTAGGCCATTGCCAGTGAATAGAATTATCCATCCATTATCTATACCACTTATCCTGTTCAGGGTGGCTGGAGCCAATCCAAGCTGTCATTGGATGAGAGGCAGGGTACACCCTGGACTGATCGGCAGCCAATCACAGGGCTGACACATAGAGACAGACGCTCACACATTTTACCAATGAACCTAACGAGCATGTCTTTCGACTGTGGGAGGAAGCCGTAGCACCCGGAGGGAATCAACGCACGCACAGGGAGAACATGCAAGCTCCACAGAGAAAGACCCACTACATGCGAACAGGGATTCGAACCAGGAACCTTCTAGGTGTGAGGTGACAGCGCAAACCACTGCACCATCGTGCAACCTTGAATGGAATTCAATCCCTTTTAAAACAGCTTTAGTATTAAAGAGTGTACATGTTTGTTTCTCCAGTGAGGGAAGGGAAAGATCACTGTGCAGTCAAAAGGCAGGTAACACTGTAGCGTTACAAATCTCTTTGTAATCCCAATATAAGAGACACTTTCACAGTTTTACGGAAACGTACAGTTTTCACCAACTTTTACCTTCATCTTCAGAGAGGGTAGAAAGGTTTTTTCCCACTGCAAGATGCTACAGTTCACTGAAGTCACAGTAAATAGGCTCATTTTGTGTCATTTAAAGCTCTTAAAATGCATTTGTTTAAAAAGAGAAAAAAGGTAAAGCAGATAATAGACTCTCTGAAACTGAAAAATAAACATAACCACTTTATATTTATTCTGCAGGGGAACTTTTTAAACAAGATTTTCACCTAAAATAAGAAAATTACAAAAATATGAGAGCTGAACGTCAAAAGGAAGCCACGATAAAAACACAATCACACGAGTATGTCAATTTAAAACATGCAAAAACACATCGTCCATCTAACCATCCTTTGTTTACGATCTGTGAGGGATCCAAGTACACTTGACCCTAAAGTCCGGTTCGTTTTATTAGTTTGAACACTGTGTACCGTACTCGAGCACGGTTCGTCAGTGCCCGGGTCCACTTGAAAAGGTGGTCTCGAGTACGGTTCATGTGTACTCAAGTACGGTACGCATCAGGTGTGAAAGCTAACCGTACCAAACCACAGAAGTGGACTGCTTTTTATAACGTCTCCTCGAAATCCACGTATGTGCGCAGCACCGCCGATCTCATCCTCTGAACCGCACGTTCATGGCTGATACCGTAGGAATGGAGGTGAGAGGGTAGTTGGGATTTTCTTCTAAATATGAATAATGGCAGGCATAGAGCAGAGTCGGCTCCATTGTATGGGCTTGGGATCATGCGACTGTTCTACACTGGAATGACAACATAAACAATGCTACATAGTTGATGATACTCCTCTTCTTCTTCTTGATTTTGAGGTTACCGCCACCTTCTGTTTTGGAGTCCTACGGCAAGTACACTCGGGTACGGAACGAAATGATTAATGTGAAAGCTGGCTGGCGGGGGAGAGGAGTGGAGGGGGGCAACCATACTCGGGTACGATAAAATCGTACCTAATGTGAAAATGCCCTATATCAGAGAAACACAGTTAAACGCAGTGGACAGAAAATTCACAAGCAACAAAAGAAGCATGTTTGGAGATAAACAGGAGGCCGATGTCTGAGTTAGATACCTGAAATTGTGTTCATCCCCCTGTGAGCGATCAATAGAGCTGATACAGCCTGAAGGAGGATGAATCAGTCGCCTTCATCCAGATCTATAATGTACAACTGAGAAACAGAAACATACAGACCGAGGGAGGGACGATACATGAACAAGCATCATTCCCTTTATTTGTCTTATAAGAGGAAATAAAGCTGATAATTCGACCATATTTGTCGTTCCTTTGGGTTATCCAAGGATGTGACTTTCTTCTGTCCAAGAAGACCGAGTCAGTGCAGGATAATAAGACAGCGAGCAGGTGAAAGTTGAATTATTAATAGCACAGAATACAGACTCAAGACCATTAGGCAGATTTAGTTGATTTGCGTTAAAGCCCAGACTCTCTTATATTGTGATGACTCATATTCCGTGTGTGTGTGTGCAGACAGTCTGCCCACATTAATACTTCATCTGAGGTAAGATCCAGAAACTCCGGCAAGCATCTCAGGATAGAAATATTTTATTAGGATTCAGAGGCCCTTTGGTGTTTCTTCACGTTCTTCTTTTTGTTTCTTGTTTATTGTTTCTTCTGGCTCTCTTGTTTTGAGAACTTTTTAGGACACCACCAGGAGGGAAATGTTAAATCTGTCTTATCTCATGTCTTCTAATCAGACGTTATTATTTCAAGCAGCATCTTTTGTTGTTTTAGATTATTCAACATCTTCCAGGTAAAGATGTTCAAGGGAGCAAAGGTTATCCTGGGAGAATGTGTCGCATCAGAAGTTATGTGTCTCATTTAAGAAAGAATTTTACACTCTGTTAAGGTCGTGAAGAGTGTCTTTCACGGTCAGCTAATGGTATGTTGCTACAAGGCCACTTAAATGAAAGAAGGTCAGATCATGCAAAGGAAACATTGAAGCATGTGGCTCATTCATCAAGCTGCTCTGTTAAATCCCTGCAGATATGATAGTTATGTTTTGTACTATGGCCAGTGTTTAGTGATAAACGACTTCCCGCCAAGACTTCCTTTTCCGCACGCTGCGTTGTTTACAGTCCAGTTAAGCAACTTGAGAAGCAGCCGTGTGTTCTGATCACAAGTGAAGTGAAATTCACCCCTCCAGATAAGTCAGCAAAACAAACATGGTTCATTAAATTGATAATCTGGAAGATTTTCATTTAAATAAATGCCTGTTAAGTCACTATCTATCGCTGAATGAGGTAACACAATCGTGATTGAGCCTATGGCCCACTGATGAAAGACTTTGCATTTGCAGTATTACAGACTGGGTGTCTGTAGCGACTTTCGCTGAAAGAAAATCACAAGCGGCGCCCAGTTAGTGACACGTTTCCCATCAGCCAGCAGTGGTTGGTCTGCCAGAGAGGGTAGGCGGAGCTAAGCGGCTGCTTTTCCGCTCTCTGCAAGTGTTGCGAGTAAACAGTAATCTACCATGGCTGACCAAACAAAGAAAAGGCAAACAGTCTGAAAAGAAAAGCGACCGTCGGCGAGGAAAATCAATCGTAACAAAGGGAGCCAACCATAGACATCTGGTTATCTGGGATGTATGCGCCCGCAATAGCCTTTTATCACCATTAGGTGCTGCCAAAGAGAATGAAACTGAGAACTTCGAGATTAGCACTTTATATCCCCCAGCTGGAGCGCCAGCTGATCTGTTTCTAAACCCAAAAAAAAGGCATTTTTCTTGTGATTGACTTTAATTAACGAGTCTTAAGTTTGCCCAAATTTCAACATCATGATGCATATTAGAAAAAAGTAAAAGTGAAGTTTTGTCTGTAATCAAGATGAGAAGAAAACTACTTTTAAAATGCTTGTTTATTGAACGGATGTTGGGCCCACATTTCTGATGCATTTGAGGAAGTCGGGGAAATGTAAACGCTGACTGGGTTTTATGACACAGCGCCAAGGGAATTGATCTCAAGTTGAAATTTTTTTTCAATTTTTTTTTTTTTTGATTGTCAGCTGTTAGCATGCAGTTGTCTGTTTATAGAGATTAATAAGAAGCTAAATCGTTGTCAGTTCTGCCTGCTTTTGCTCTCCACACGAACTGTTTTTCCTGCAAACACTGAAGCACGATGATACATGATTGGTCGATACTACTCGGCCTACAAACATGTAGGAAACCAGAACAATTCCAGTACTAATATCTGGTTGCGCCGATATAGGATCTGTAAATAGAGATAATATCTCATCTAACCTGGATCTTGTAATTCTTTTAGGGTTTTACGCTCTGACCTTTGACCCGACGATCAAGAGTGACCCGCTCCACTGGTGACAGAGAGTCCATCCCTGGAAATCACTTCTGTCGATGGCAAGAAGAGGAAGAGAACCAGCTAGCCACCAGGTACTGACAACAACTTTCTCACTACTGTACAAGGCTCATTGGTCCAATTCTTTATTGATCCCCTTATTGGATCATTTTCTGCATGGGGAAAAAAGCAGGGCTGCATCTTATTTCAGAGTCAATTCAAATGGTTTGCTGTCTCCGAGTCTGAGCACAGGGTGGAAACAGAGTAGAGAAATGCATCCCCGTGTTGCAGGTTGGACTGTGTCATGACCCTGCGATGGTGATGAGGTGTGTTAAACATTGTTATAAGGGTGTCACCTGATGGGTGAGTGGATGTGAAGTGTTGTATAGTGTGAAAGAAAACCATAAAGATGGCCGAAGCCAATCAAACAAAAACATGGGGCTGGGAGCATGGAGAGCGAGAGGAAGAGAGAACCAGGGGCTGGAAAGGCCAGGTCTTAAATGCGGCTGGGGAGACTGGCCAGGTACTCTAAGGTGTGCGGAAACCTGCAACACAGAAAACATAGACGCAGGAAAGAGGAAACACAAAGCAGGAAGGCCGTTACACCTGTGACCATGACTCCATCTTGTTTCAAGCTGCATAAGTGGATTAACCGGCACCAATAAAAGTAATTGATCACTAACACCATTGAAAAAAACACACCTGTGTAGTTTTGAAATAACACTCCAGTGCTATTGTGTGAACTGTGAATTACAGCTGCTCCCCGTGCCTGGGTGAATGTTTCCTGTTGGAATGTAATTTAAATGCGACCAGCATCAAATAACTGCCGGGGAGAGATAAAGTGTAATCCTGTTATTCTGAGACAGTCTGAAACAGGTAGCCTTGTTCGCTCTTTCCTGTTTTTGATTAGCTCGCTGCAGGCCCGCGGCCCGGCTCGTGTGGACTGTTTGGAGGTCACACGGCTCAAATCAGGAAGCTGCACGGCGGAGATTTCACATCCGTTCGCCTCTCAAGCATGAAAACAGTCCCACCAATCAAAAACTCACATGCCCCGAAGTCTGCATCGCATTCTGACCTGTTCTACCCAAAGTGTTTTTGTGTCGTCTACGTGTGGACACTCTGATCTGTGCCTGTGTGATGTGCAAACACTCACCCAATGATTCTAATTTTAATCAGGGCCAGGGCTCTGTCTAATTAAAAGGGGGGGTTTCTAATTAATTGCATTACGGGCAGTTGAAAGAAGAGGGCCCTAAAGACGGAGAGGTGTTGCTCCATGTTCTGATCTGTCGCTGTGGTACTAATTTGTCTGGGTTTACAATCTGGCAGACGTTCACGGGGGCTCTAAATTAACCAATATCAGTACTTGCAGGGCAGAGCTAACTCACTGGTGGAGCTCCTATATGAGCTCTGCCTGTCGAACCTCGCAGTGGTCGGCTAAATGGGTCATTTTTCTCCTGCCAAAAACAGTCGGCAACAACTCCATCAAAGACAATATCCGTGTGTTTCTATAGATTTAGAGATGAGGAGGTCCACCTGCGGAGAATCTGCGCATGATCTTTCTTTCAGTGTCACAGCTGGCGTGTGTTACCAATTATGTTAGGTAAATAATGTTTCTCTCCCAGTCAACAGTTGTGACCTGCGGGTGCCGTCTCTTTAAATCTTGAACAAGCAGAGGTTTACTCTTGTAGGCAGCTGAGATTGCCTTTCAATTCCAAAATACATTGTGTTTATCTGTCAGAATCAGAATCAGGAAGTCAGGAAGTTTACTGCCAAGTAGGTTAACACATAGATGGAATTTCACTTGGTGTTTAGATGCAGAACAATTAACACAGAAGTACAATAAAAATAAGGCTATTTAACAGTCGTACTCCTGCTGTCAGTGAACTGAAGATAAAAAATCGACGAGAAGAATAAGATATAAAAAAAGCTATATAATACAAAATATGTACAACAGGTGTAATTAATGAGCTGTACAGATGTGCAGGTTTGTGCAAATGTTTAACACTATACAATTAAAAACAGTGCAATGTAAACAGACAGTATGTAGTCCAGTGTGCGTGCCAGTCTGAAATAAAGGCTTAACATTAATGTGATAAGTGAGGATGAGAGTCCATGTCATGTGAGGGGGTGAAGGGGGGTCGAGGCCTTGTTGATGAGCCTGGCAGCAGAGGACAGCACCAATACATCGAGGCAGCTTGGATCGATTTCCTAATGGATGATGGATGGATAATGATGGTAAACACATAAGGTTATACCTTCCACACTTCTACGTTATATCGCTACAACTGCCGATGAAGCGTCAGCCCTCTCAGACCTTCAAGCTTTGAGACATTTAGGAGATATTCCAGTACCATCTTTTTATTTCCAATACAAGTTCCAACACCACGAGTTGAGTACCACTCTAACACCAGTGTGATTAAAACAATATATCATCATTATTTGTTATATCTGTATACTACTAACCCTTTATTGACATGATATGATTTTATTACTGTTGTATGGCCCGGCTCACTACACTGAAGGAATTGTACCCATAAAAGTGCCTCGAGTAGCCTACCTAGAAACAAACTGGGCTAACGTTAGCAGCAGCAGGGCTAGCAGCCCCTCCTGAAACCCTGAGTCCACCAAAGAGCATCACAGAAACAGATTTTAAACATGAAACTGCTTTATTTTATGTTTTAACTGCCTCTAATATCTTAACTTTAAATGAAAAGAAAAGCCTTAAAATATATGATGGGAAAACACTGATTAGTGACTAGCAGTGCTAGCATTACACTCTAGCTAGCACCGCACTGTTGTTGTTGTTCGCGAACTGACCTTAAATGAATTCTTCTTTGCTGCTCTAAAGTAAAAGGTGCATAGCAGGCGTATCTTGCTAAGTAGACTACTGTTATGGAGAAAGAGAAACATGTTGATTTTGAGGGGCTTAAAAAAAGAAAGGAATCAGATTGGAGCACTGACAGGCACACCAATTCAGAGGTCTTTCCAATACAGGTAACAATATTAGAACAACTCCATGAAATGTATCCAAAAATAAAAGATTTAACAATAAAGATTGGAGAAAAATCCTCTTATATTTATCTTTTATACTGTTTTATTCATCATTTACACACACTATATTTCTAAACTTTTAAAGAAGAAGCTTGTGTGCTGTCACCTGGGAATTTTCACCTCTTTGTCTTTCACTATTTCTTCAGTCTCATATTAGATGCTGCTGCTTCCATCAAAGTGCAGCTATTTTCCTTTTTGTCGTACTCTGATAATAGAAACAAGCGTGCCTCAAGACGAGTAAAAGCAGCGTCTTCCCACCTGCTTTTGTTCAGAAGTGTAACTTTGGAGGAGACGTACACCTGCTGCCACAAAACCAGTGAAAATGATTTAAAAGAAAAGGTGCAGCGGGCGCATTTATGAAAAAAAGACCTTTGTGACAATAGCTTTAGCGTGAAGAGAAAGCAGAGTCTCAGAGTTACAGTAGCGGGTGACTCACCACACTTGATGCATAAAGGAAAACAGATGAGCTTAGCACGGTTATCACTTTGTATTTTCTCTTTGTAAAGACTTTCTATTTACCAACCACGGTGTCCTTTGGACGAGTTCACTTTTGTACTGTATGACTTCTCTTAAATCCCCAAACAGATGGCTGAGAATAAATGAAGTGCATTTTGTATACTGAGGCTTCAGTGACGAGATGTGTGCGTGTGTGTGGTCTGCTCAGATTAAAGCCTGTCAGAAAGCCTTAAGATCAAAGCCTTTGTGGAGCTCAAATCTGATCTGTCACTGGAAAAGACACCCTGTTTTTTTCTTACCTTCCATCTAAGAGATAGAAAGCACACTCACTCATCCATTATTTTTCTCTCTGACAGTTTTTCAAGCCTTGAACACTGTTATAATTAAGGTGCCATTATTGCAGCACAAGTGCACTACTAGCGCTCGCTGCATTTATTCACACCTTCCAGGAAAACCAAGAAAAGAAAACAACCTTACTGGAAAAATTGTTCAGATGATAAAGATATTACCTTACCAAGACCTTATGGATGTGCATTGATGGAGTGTTATCAGAGTGAGGGGTACCCCAGCAGCTCGGGGATTCAGTGCCTTGCTCAAGGACACCTCGACCTCTCCAGCCACCAGTCCCAATTCCGTACTTGGTCTGTGCGGGGACTTGAACCGGCCCCCCTCTGGTTCCCAAGCCAAGCCCCTACAGACTGAGCTACCGTCTACCCACATGTCCTTCTTGAGCATAAAATTAAAGATAGCCTAAAAATAAAACAACTTATGTGTTGGACATTATTGTCTCACCAAAACTGCCACCTATACCTTCATGTGATCGCTCTGTGCTTTGACCACAAGCCTGTTTGATGATTTATTGAGATCGTAGCAAAGCTTGACCTGGGTGCACAAATTTCTTTAAAGTCCAGATTTACACGTCACCCTCGCTCTGTTGTGCTTACACTGTTTTTAGCCTGCAGCTGTCATCCATTTATAAAACAATCAAACATTCTACCGGTCTTCTTGCCAATTCAACAAGTAATTGGATTATATATGAACATTAGGCCAGACTGGAGCTACTCAAAAAAAATCTGGCCTTATTTGTTGGTCATTTAGGGCACCACCGCAAGCAGGTGATTATAAAAACTGTCGGTCTGCCTTGCAGGAAAGCTAGCAGGGCTTGTCTTAACATAATATAAGCCACCCCTTGGCCCTGTGTGGCTATGCTAGCCCTTTGTTATTGAAGCTGAGCGGCTACCCTGTCACCGCGACAGCTTTCAAATTGAAATGCTCCACAAACTTAAACGGTTTCTCGGGGTTTACAGCTTGCTTCTGGTTTTTTCTCCTTTCTTCCTCCATTTTCAACTTGCAAGGTCAACACACCGCATCACGTCTTGGTTTGACAGTGATAAATGTCCATGAACTTGTTCGCTGTATAATACTTCCACGGAGGAAACAAAGCTTTAAAGCAAAAGACTTTGACCAGAGGATTTTCTTTATTTGAATCACTCCGCTTTCTTGAGTGATCATTTCATTCCTTTGCTGTTCCATTAGCCACATGTTGTTGCACAGCATGTAGTGCAGAGTGCACAGAACACATGTTCAGCACAGCAGTAGCTTGAAAGCTAATAATAGCCAGAACAACAGAATTCTACAGAGCATTGTTCCATCAGGCTAATGAGTTCGGCCCAGTAATGGCAGATCAATGATTACAGATGATGAGCGTTTCCCCGTGCTGGCTGTGGCTCCGGTTTCTATCAGTTGTAGCTGCTTTGCTAACTTGAAGGCAACCCCCTGAAGACCAGAAGCTAAATGATGGCGCTCTACAACAGCTGGATCTGTGGATTTACAGGCTTAGAGGGCCTGAGCGTGTCTGGCTGTAGGTCGTCTCCAGCTTTCGTCGGGTCCTCCAGCTCTCTGAGGATGACTGATGGAGCACCAACTCATTAGCAGCCATGTGGATTTAGTCTCGTTAAGGGACCCTAATGGATAGATTTATCTCATTACGTTTGGCACTTCATTAGATGCACATACTGTAGGACAAAGGCATGTGCTTCTGCAGAAACACAGGCTCTCTCTTAGACACACACACCAACCCCATGATGTACTATTTTCACATACTCTCACTTATTAAGGCAGTGTTGTTAACACAGCGAGACTAAACCAGTGCTGCAGCATCAGATTGACAGTTTCCAGCCCAACCACGATTTAACAACTCTGATTTAGTATGTAAAAAATTTAACTCTAAATATTAAATGGCCAGAAAGTAATCCAAAAAGGTACCATGCATACCTTAATAGGCGGCTTCGTGATCAGGCAGGCGGCTCTCAAACATTATATTTGCAGGTAAAAAGCCTTGGAGTTTGTTTTTTTATTATAGAAGGTACTACACTTCTCCTTCTTGCGCATCTCCTCGCAGTGCATAACAAAGCCTGCCTGAGGGCCTCAGCACAAGCTGCTTGAATTGTCCTTTTTCTTTTGGTATCAGCATTTCACAGCAGTCCAGGATGGCCTTCTGTCTGCAGCTCTGTTGTGGTTTCACAAAAGAAAGTGAGCAGAATGAGCCGTTAAAAAAAAGGAGCCAGGCTTCACTCAGTAACATGATTCTTTTTGATTCTTGGTCAGCTTAAAAAAAACATCACCTGTGTTTTTGCACTACAGTGGAAGCAGTGCAGTGCAAACTTTGCAATGAATTTCTATGACTTTATTATTCCATTCCCAAGTGGAGCACATTTTATTTAATACAGAACAGCGACTATATTTAAACCCCAAATGATCATTTTAAGTCCTTTCTGCAGTCATCTATTGTTTGATGCATGAAAACTATTCAGTAATGTATCATAAACAAGAAAATAAGCTCTGTCAAGAGACAGAAAAAGCAGTCTTAAGCACATAACCCTTCATAAGAGCCATTGCAACAAAGGTTTTTCAGGAATCTTAAAGTAATAATCTCAAAGATTTTCATTAAATAAATGTCTGTTAAGTCACTTTCTGTCACCAAATGAGCTAACACAATGGTGATTGAGCCTATGGCCCACTGATGAAAGCCTTTGCATTTGCAGTATAACAGACTGGCTGTCTGTGGTGGCATTCACGGAAAGATCACAAGCGGCGCCCAGTTAGTGACGCGTTTTCCATCAGCCAGCAGTGGTTGGTCTGCCAGAGAGGGTAGGCGGAGCTAAGCCGCTGCTTTTCTGGTCTCTGCAAGTGTTGCGAGTAAACAGTAATCTACTATGGCTGAACAAACTAAGAAAAGCTGGATGACTACAGATACAACTTCAAAAATAAGTGAAAATCCAAAGAAAAAGAAACAAACTCGACGCTCAGATGAAGGCAAACAGTCTGAAAAGGAAAGCAACTGTCAGCGAGGAAAATCAAGAGTTACAACCAGAGCCAACCGTGGACGTCTGGTTAAATTGGGAAATGTGGTCCTGTGATTACCGATCTTCGCCATTGGGTGGTGCTCAAGAGCATGAAACTGAAATCTTGGAGAGCATATCTTTAAGTACATTTTGGTAAAGACCGTCTCTTTTACATTTGGTGACCGTCTCTTTTACATTTGTATGATTTATAATTAGAGCATTACAGTATTATTCCAATTAAGATTAAATTGATCAAAATACTATATTTGCTGCAAAATAAATGACTTCAGGTATGACAGATTTAACAGGAAGCAATAAACAAAGAACAAACCTCTGTTAGCAGTGGTTGAAAAGTACCTTTTCTCAACTTCCGTGTTGCCTTTAAGCAATTTTCATGCTGCTCAATTCTACTCAGCTACGGTTTGGAAGGAAAAGTGTCATTTTACATGACAAACGCAGTATATTGATACAAATCACTTACTTAAATCACTTGCAGATGACGGTTTTTCATTGCATTGTTGTATATTTAAAGTATGAAGTAATCAATATTAGTTTCAAATCCAACAGTTATACATAGAGATGGATGTTTACACAGTAACCCCTCAGTAATTATAATACAATCCTATAATGAGGAGTAAAATAACTCTATCTACTCTGCTGCATAACAATTATATTTACCCATAATTCTTAAAGCCCATTTAGCTGTTAATTCTTCTGCACTTGTGATAAAGAAAGATTCTTAATGCACCCATTCATCATGATAGTTTTGCTGCCATTTCTTAGGTTGAAAATACTTCTTTCACCACCATCCAACAACAGCAAACACGTCATCTCTCCAAGCTTTCTATTCAGACACCACCTTCATATTTCTGTTCATGTTTGCAGATAACCGGTTTTTACTTTAGACGTGGCATGCAATTATTATGACACATCATTAAAATCTAACTCTAAAATTACTTTTCATATCGCACCGGGGAAGAAACATGTGTGATTTTCAAGTGGCGGCTACCGAATTGCTAAGTGTATGTTGTGGAAATCTCAGGCTTTCAAACGAATCTATAATTTATATTTCACAGGCAGAAGTGATTCAGTCGTTCAGTTATTACTGTATTTATCTGTCAGCGGGATTTCTTTCAAGTGTGCGCTCTGGATAAAGAAATCAAGGAGATTACCGTGTGCAACTTCCCATGTATCCTTTATTATTTTTGCTGGCTCGTTACATTTCAATCAAACATCTGACAGGAGGAATCAGATACTATCTAGTGTATAAGAGACTCGTACAGCGCAGCGTGTATGCTAAGGCAGCATTAAAAAAAAGCAAATTGAAAATGGCCAACCAAATTACTTACAACTCAAAGTTAAGTCTGCAAATAAACTTTGTTTTGTCCCTCCAACAGTCTGAAAATCAAAGTATTTAACGGACATTTATTTAAAATAAACAGCTGGAAAGGAAGCCAATCAATGCACAATCATCAAAAGCAAACATCTGAATGTTATTAACAGACTTCAGAAGATACAGTACTTCATCCAGAAGCTCCACACACTTTGTTAGCCACTGTGTGATCTCTCAGCTCTGGTTTCTTAATGACACATTAACATTCAGCAGCCAAATCACACTCACTCTAGCCTTCCCGTCTCATAAAGCGCTTCCTAAACTACATGTCCAGATGGGATGACAGCTACGTCATCTAAGAGATACAAGCTCAGAAGAAAACATCATGATGAAAGTCTGACCAAGATTGAAACACAAAATACTTTACCCCTCTAGAACGACACACAGCAGCATGCCTCAAACAGCAGCATGGCCTCAATTATCTTTACCTTCTAACTCTGTAGAAAAATGCATCCGTTTCATTGTAACACTGTAGTGAAGGTCTGGGTAGGTTAAGGCTCTAAATTGTATTGGTTAGTTTAATGTTCAAAGTCATCATCATTTTTATTTTCGCCGTATGTGCAGGGCAAAAAGAGGGTCAAAATACTGTTTCTCACAGACCCTGAAGTTGGCATACAAGTACTTCAACAAACGAACAAATATATAAAAATTAAGAAAGTACTTAAAAAGAACAAATAATATTAAAAAAGTTCATCTCGGGGTCAAGGGGGAATAACTAGATCACATAATTAGGACAAAAATCAAAAATGTTTGGGGTGAAATAAGTGCTTTTTTCAAATAACAGTATCTTTGTCTTCGTGGTTTCAGTGATAAATGTGCTTAAAGTTGAGGAACAACTGTGGTCATAATCGAAAACAAAATCAGCACTGTCATCGTGAAAACGGACATAAAAGTGAGTTAACCTTTCTGTGCACTTCCCTATAGATTTGTTTGATCACAACACCACCTGACTTCCTTTGCTTTGCTCCGGTCGTTATTGTGACATCAGCTAGAAGACTTTTCACTTTAAAGTAAGACTATGTTACGCTTGACTATATAAATATGTCACACTGACCCAGATACATAAACAACATTTAAAAAAAGAAAGCGAATTAATTGGTACCCCCTAACAAACAAATACAGTTAAACTGGCTCTGCTCTATTAACACACTTAATTCTGTTATAATTCGACAGATTTGAACTACTAAAAGGTTGCACCTTGCAGGTTCGGCTAATTTTGTTCCAGTTAGGCTCTGGTATTGTGACTGATCAATTCAATAACAACCCTTTTAACACCTTGATTTGTGGAGTAACAAAAGTAGCCAAATTAAAAACCTGAATAACAAGGATCCTTTAATTCTTGGTCACGTTGGAATATACTGTACTGAGGTGTGCCCCAGTGAGTGAAGGAGTATTTTTAAACACAATAGAAGTTGTTTCAACCTGATATGGGTATCATAGCATCATGCATTATGCCAGCAAACAGTATTGATAAGTAGCACTGACAGCAACACAAAAAGGCTTTAAATTTGTAAATGCTCTTAGACCCATCTATGGTATTGACTTGACCACACTGACATGCAACAATATCAAAATTAATGGCTAGCTCATGAAGCTATCTTTGAGTAACCCAGGGTGATGAATGACTGCATCAGAGGTATGTGTATGTGTGGGTTTGTGGTAAATGTCCTCGTGTCTAAAAAAGGACTCTGTCAGAGATCTAAAGCCGTCTGAGTGACAGCTGACACATAATGACAAACGCAGCTGACACTGATGGATGGGTGGAACAGTATGACACGCTGGAGTTTCACGACTCTTATAAACTCTCCTCCAAGTCCCCTCACCTTGTGTCGTACGCGAAACAAAAGCTCAGCAGTTGAATTTGACGGGAGTGATGATCAAGGGGGCTAAATTTTTGCCGCTGTCATGACCGCAGGGGCCGAAGTAGGGAAAGAGCCTCTCAGTGAAGTTGCATTCGGTGAAGCAGAAGATCTGAGCCCTGGCGTCCACGTCGTAGAAGGAAACTTGGCCCTCTTCGTAATCAACGAACACCCCGACCTTTTGAGGCATCTCCCTCACGTGGAGGTTGATCGCAGGGCCGGCGTTGGCTGTGAACTCGTTTCCTTTTCTCAGCCAAATGGTCCAGTATCCATTCTTGGGGCTCAATCTGATGTCACCCTTCCTGTTGATCGACTGGTTTGTGACTCCCAGATCCCACTGGGTCTTCTCTTTGACCTGGACCTCATAGTAGAACTTTCCTGAGCTGAAACTCTCCTTCGCGAGGATATTAAGGACATGGTCGAACCTCTCGGGCTTGTCTGGGACGTTCCTCTTTCTGTCTCCACACTTGACTTCCTTACCGTCCTCAGAAACAACAAGGGAAGGGTTTGCTGTGTCGGGATCCAGAGTTACATCCACGGCATACCTCTGCATTTTCTTCAAGTCGGGATCACAGAGCAGCCTTATCTCTCTTGTCACTGTTGCCTCCAGCTTCATCAAGAGTCCCTGCACGGTGAACTGGTCGCTGTTGAGAGTCATCTCAGACCAGTCCTTAACCTGGGGTGGATCGAAGTTGCGAGAAAGGAAGCGCTCGAGGAATTCAAAGGGGTCATCAATGCCGCAGACTTGATCAAGCTCCGCGTTTTTCTGCTTTATTTGCACAATTTCTCCCTGCAGTTCTTTAATGAAGCCTGCCGTCTCTTCTTCAGTTTTTTTCTGCTTTGTCTGAATAACCTCGCTCAGCTCAGCCTGGCTTCTCCTGATGTAGTCCACCAGAGCAGTCATCACATGCTTGCTTTGGGCCAGCGCCTTTGCTGCATTATTTCCACTAGCCTCCACTGAGTGTTGGATCTCTTGAAGTTTCTGCTGATGCGCCTCGATCATCTGATCCATCTCTTTCTTTTCCATTCCCAGCAGGGCTTTCCTCATGTCGGCCTCCTCCTCCACACTCACTATCTTATGGGCTTTGTAGTCACCGTCTTTACAAACCTTGCATATGAACAAGCGATCCACCCTGCAGAATAGCTCCAAAGCCTCATCATGCTTCTTGCATATCCTGCTCTCAAGGTCCTGGACCGGGTTGATCAGCTTGTGTTTCTTCAAAGTTGAAACCCTCAGATGAGGCTCAAGATGTGCATCACAGTAAGACACGAAACACATTAAGCAGGACTTGGTGGCTTTGAGTTTCGTCCCTGTACAGATACCACAGAGCACGTTCCCACTTCCTGCTTCTTCTCGGGTGTTACATGATCTTTCTTGAATGGTCTTCTTCACCTTTTCGGACGCATGGTCGAGGACAGTGTTAACACAAAGCTCTGGCATCGCTGAGTACTCCTTTTTACACAGTGGACATTGGAATAAAGGTTTCCGAGTTTCCCAGTGACCTGTGATACAGTCACGGCAGAAGGTATGCCCACAGGGAATCGCCACGGGTTTAGTGAAGACATCCAGGCAGATGGCGCAAAGGAAATTGTCCTCCACGATTAGACTACTAGCACAAGCCATGTCTAGAAAATGTAGCAAGGAAAAAAGTTAGAGTGGCTCAAAGTTAATCAGGATTTATTGTTGTCTTTGTTTGAAATCACTCAAAAACACAACTCAACACTAAAGACAAGACTTCAAATATGATAAATTGCAACTTTACCTGTTGTTTGTAGGTTTTTATAGTCTCTTAGATCAGTACAGGACAAGCACACGGCTCTTTCACTCCTTTTGGTTTCTGTTTCAGCTGTGACGCTGAGTGCCAGTCCCCTCCCATTTCCTTAATATAACTACAACAAGTTAACCCCTTACAACCTCACTGCACTTATGACCCAGACTCAGCGCTTTCCTCTTTTCCCCCCTAGCAGCTCCCTCAGAGCTTAGTAAGAGACAACAATGTGTCCCCAATCTTCACTTCAAAGGCTTGTACACAACCATAAGAGCCACCTTTCAGGTGTGCATTATTCATATCATTCTTTGCACTAAGTTTCTTGCTTGTTGATGTTAGTGCCTCAGAAATCCCTTTCATGTACAGTATTATGCACAAATGAAAGGCAAGCCTTGAGACAGCACAACATGCTAAATTCTAAATGAGTTTGAGAGCGCTAAGTGATGGCATCTGAATAATAAACTGTAAATACACTCGTCCTCAGAGGAAACAAGGCTTTGAACACAATAGCTCCCCTGCATCCTTGAAGGGCTTTGTCAGAGCTGAAATAATCTGTGTGGGCTTTGTGCAAGTTCCTGTGCATCAGCATCAGCAGCGCTCATATATGACTAATTGTATTTCTGCCGTTGCATGGGGGATTTTAGCAGGACTGTAGGTGTTAGCATATTAAATTTGGCTGCTGGATGACAAATTGAATGAGAATGTGACTGATCGATGCACTTAACCTTTCAGTGACACAAATTAATTAGCTTCTATGCGGTTAAATATGTCAGTTACACTGGATATGTGTGTTTAAATGGATATATGTACGTGGGCGTATGCTGTATGTGTCATATCTCAGTGCTTCAATTCTCCATTATTCAGCTGTATTTGCTGCAGTCTTTATCGTGTAGATGTAAAAAAGCTAGTGCAGCCTCAGTGGCTGTTAATCTATTCAGAGCCTGACAATATCAAGACATAATGTAATGGGAATGGACCTTTGATAATCCAATCCTACAACACTTAAATATGTATCGGCTCTGTATCTTGAATTATATATGCTCTATGCTTAATGTGCTAATAAAGAAAAGCTCCCAAGTGTGACGCGCTCATCTGAAAGTGGCAGGCCACCTCTGATCAGAGCTCTCTTGAGCCACGTCTTACTCAGGCCTCACCTCGATGTCTTGGCTACCATTAAACATTGAAACGACATTTGGATCAGATGGGGATTCCCTCTTTGATCCCGGTCTGTTCGGAGCTCGAGGACCTGAGCCTTTCTTCTCCTCCGCAGGATCCACTGATAGGTTCATGGAAGGATGAGAGGGAGTCGTGGCTTTTTCTCCTCCCATCTTTTTTTTTTTTTTACCCTTCTGTCTTTCAACCGGAGCGCTCTCCCCCCCGCCCCCTTCATCCCTGTTCTCTGACCCACCGGGCTCTCGCTTGTATCTGCTCCTCTCTCCTCTCACCTTGCATACATGAATAAGAGATTAGAGGAGCTCAAAGTGTTAGAGGACACAGACCTCCCTCTCTTAGAATTGAACGCCTCCTGCGACGGGTGTCTGCTCAGTTTTAAACGGAGTACAAGTCTGCAGTAAAGCCTGGTCCCCCCCCTAAAGCCCAAAAGTTTAAACTTTACCACACTCAAACAAGACAGAGAGAACAACTAGCAACATCAGCAACAAAACCACATTATTATTAATATTGTTACCTACGGCCAAAAGTATGTGGACTCCTTGAACACAGTGTGCAATTTCTGCTCTTAGGGCACAAAGCAACAAAAGATGTAGTTAGATGATGCTTCGAAGCAGCATGGCATCATGGGAGTTGTTGTCTATCTGTTAAAGAAGCACCATTGAAGATGAAAAGCTGACATGACCATAGACTGTATAAAAAGATTGACGACATGACAGCTCCCTAAAAGTGAAGCCAAAACATCTCTTTCGCCGCCTGCTGACTGGCTGCAGTGTAGGTCATAAATACCGCCTCCTCCATGTTAACAGATGGGACATGAGTCAAACTATAAAATCTTAATATATGCCAGATAATTTTTTCTCCAACATGTTTTTTCTGTCATTATAGTTAGCTCTTATCATGTTGATTTATGTCATTGTTCTGAAAAGTTTATTTTAGTTATTTGATGCTGTCAAAATGATGATTGACAGCTCTGTTGACAAATGCGGCTCCTGCAGCCGATCAATTCCGGATTAGCAGACTAGAGGACGATCCGTGAGAGGAAATGTAACTAAAACAATCACTACATTCATTGATATATACCTGTGAATGTCCGCTTCAGAGCAACACAAAGAAGCTGTTAAACACGCCGCCGTGCGGGATTTTTGCTGTTTTTTCAGTAAGTTAAGTGGCTATGGCTGCTTCACCCGCCGATCTCTACAGCGCAGACTCTGGCTCCAAAGGACGTCACTATCACAAGATGGCAGCGCACATCGTTCAGAGCTTAATGTACACCTCTGTATACTGCACAACTACAAGAAAACAAACAAGCTTACAGAGACTAAAAGTAGCTTACAATTAAGCAATATCACATGAGAGTGAGTGATGTACTGAATATCATCTTAGACTTAGACTTAGACTTAGACTCAACTTTATTGATCCCTTTGGGATGACCCCCTCTGGGAAATTCTGTAGTCTCATGCTGCAGATAATCGCAATACAATCCAGCAGAATGACCTCAATTGTGATATTGCTTTTATACAACAGCTATACAAGCAGCAAATAGTTGTAAAAAGTAACAATTACTTTTTGCTCCACCAACTCAACTGAAACTGGACTTTGGTTGCCAAGCAACCCAAACATTCTGTTATGTACCAGAAAACACTTCAACCCCAGACTGCAGAGGCAGAGGCAAAAAACAGTCTTAAGGGTGTTCAATGGCAAAAAGGTGAGGCAAAAATAAAAAGATAAAGGCAGGTGGTGGGAGCTGAGGACCGGCTGGCGTAGCAAGTTGAGCAGGAAGTCACCGAAGTTGACGAGGCGCACCGGGTAAACTACACACAAGAAAAACACGGATTAGCTCAAAAGGAAACTGCTGCAAAGTAGTAGAAAACTCACGGAGGAAAAAGTCCACTAGAAAACGAGCCACAGGAGTTACCGACTGAAGCAGGATTATCTGGCACAGGAGTGGAGTCTTGACCAGGCTTTTATGGTAGGAGTGATTATAGATGGATCCCAGGTGAGTCTAGTTTGCAGCTGCTCAGCCAGCCACGCCCCCAGCTGCGCACACAGACACTACAGGGAGGAAAACAAACACCAAACACAAAGCAACACCATAACACATTCTCCTGCAGTCTCCTGAAATAAGAGTCTGCTTTGATTCAGAGGTACCAGCTTGATCAATGTAGACATACAGTCTGCTGTAATGTTGATTAACAGTATTCAGTATTTGGCTGAGGCGGAGTGATACACAGAGTGAAAAGTCCCAGTGATCAGCACTCATTGAATGCCTCTGATCCAATCAGATTACTTGGTCGGAACTAACTGTTGTGTAGTACTATGCGCTACCAAGCCAAGACATTCATTTCTGTATATTCCACATTTTAAATCATGAACTCTTATTGTGATTTAGTATACAACTTATTCTGTGTATTGTCTTGTCTTTTATCTGGGCCTTGAGTCTGTCATAAAGTTTTATGAATTTTGTTTGAATGCGAGTACACTAAACAAAATATAGAGCATAGTTTTAATTGTTTTAGACTGTCATGACCCGGCTCATAAAGTCAGAAAAAGGGAGACCACGGCATGGTAAACATTTAAACAATTCTTTATTAAAATTAAACCAAATTAGACCAAATTAAATATTCACAATATGAGATGTGGAAATCAGTAACATGAGTGGTGTGTGATGTGCATGAGTGGAAGATGTGTATGTGGATAAGTGTTGTATAATGCAAACACAACAAAAGGTAAAACCGCTTAAACCGATCTCGCCATAACCTGCATGTGCCTGTGGAGAGGGCCGGAGAAGAGAGAGAAAGAGCCTCCTGCTGGAGCTTAAGTAACCTCAGCACACTGGGCCCAGGTGTGCTGAGTTACTCCAATGAGTGATCTGCAAAGGCACACCTCCAGGATGACAATAGACAGCACATGATAACACAGGGGCATCACAAGACATCTTAATGCCGAAATGTGACAAATTCAACTTCCAGCCAGCCAGCATTGTTAAAGGAGCAGTTCACCCCTGGCAAAAAAGCCACTGTCAGTCAAAGCTGGTGTTCTCTGTAATCGAGAGAAGTATTAGTATTTGAAATTGGCGCCATAGCTGTGGATAAAGTTGCACAAACAGCTCATGGTGTCGCCCATTCTACATTCCTACAACACCCAGCGTGCATTGCGCCCCTACCTCTGAAAGGAACGGCCCAGCGAGAGACGCTTGAGTGAAGTACTACCGTTTTACAGAACGGTACAGGATCCGAAATACGACAAGAATATACCGGTGGATTGTCTAAAAAATCTTCAGGTCTGCAGTTACATTTCAAACTTGACGATTTTTAACGAGACATGACATCGGAGGCGGGCGTCTGAGACTCAGGAGGGGGAGTTTAGCGAGCTCCTTTAGCAAGTTTAGCAAGATGTGTGTGGAAAGATTTGTTTTTGATTTTGACAACAATTTATTGAGCTCTGAGTTGTTTGAATGATGTTTTGTTGAAGTAATGTTCATCCTCATGATAACATCACTCTTGTTCTAACACAATTGATTTAAAAAGTACCCACAGCCTTAGAAAGGGAGAAATACAAGCAGCCAGATTGTGTCTGTGGGCTGTACGTATGGCAGCCATGCTCTACAGTGTAGTCAGGGAGTTTGTTTACTACTTGGTCAGAGCAGAGGGTGCTGTTATTCCCAGCCCCCAGACACCACAGTGTGGAGGGAAGATAAATAATTAGTCATGAGATGAGTTCCTCCGTTCATCCATCAGCCTGGGGAAGATGGCTGCCAAATGAGAGTCCTCTCCCTGCAGTGTTTTTGCTCCCCAGACACTCAGCTTTAGGTTTCCCTGCTTGATAGGATGACTTTGAAACACTCAAACCCTCGCAAGGATGACTCCATCTTTGTCAAGGTGTGCACGGATTAAAAGCTTCTTTTATTTGCGAGTCTTGCTGAAAGCAGTGCTTTTAGCATCGGAAAAAAGAGCACAGGTACTGCTTTACCTTTTCATCAAATTGCCAGGCAGAGAAGAGGCACTGAACCTGAGTTGCAAGTCAATTTAAAGTACATCTAGTTCTAGGCAATTTATGCCATTAAAATTTTCAGCTTTTTTACATCTTCACCCAGTATTTTCTCCTCTTTTTATTTGGCAACATGGTGGAAGATTTTTAGGATCTTTAAATATGGGACATAACCAGTCATCAGAAGTCTTTTAAAGAAGGTTAGGTGACATGTTGAAACCAATGACTGTATATAAAGATAGACGACGCGTCTCTGTCTACTGTTATTGTACAAAGGTGAAGCCAAAATACCCCTGAGGCAGATGCCGCCATCTTGCACTAGTGACGTTTTTTGTAGCCAGAGACTGGGCCATAGAGATCGGCGGGTGGACCTGCGGTAACGATGCCCCGCCCCTTTTGCTAACCAAAACACACACTTAACTTACCGGAAAAAAGATCCCCCATTGGTTTATTTAACAGCAGACCAGCTTCTTGTGTTGGTCTGATGCAGACGTTCACAGTTATGAAACTGTAGTGATTGTTTTAGTTACGTCTCCTCTCGCGGATCCTCCTCTACTCTACTAATCAGGAACAGATCGGCTGCAGGAGCCGGATTTGTCAACAGAGCTGTCAATCATCCTTTTGACAGCATCAAATAACTAATTTAAAGTAAACTTGTCAGAAAAATTAACACGTGGACATAAAGCAGCATGATAAGAACTAGCTATAATGACAGAAACCATGTTTGAGAAACAGGTATTTGGCGTGTATTTTGATTTTATAGTTTGACTCATGTCCCATCTGTTAACATAGAGGAGGCGGGCTTTATGACCTATACTGCAGCCAGTCAGCAGGGGGGCGCTCAAAATGTTTGGGCTTCACTTTTAGGGAGCTGTCATGTCGTCCATCTTTTTATCTATGCGTTGAAACCAACATATAAAATGAAACTGAATTCCTGCTCAGTCAAAGTGTGAGAAACTCTTTAAGTTGTATCCGTCCTGCTCTCTCACAGTGAAATTAAACCGGTCATTTTCCTGGACCTTAAGTAGGGCCTGGAGATTTAAAGGCTCAGAGAGCTTATTTCCAAAAGTAAAGGCTGTTGAGCTATTTTATCTCCGCTGTTATTCATTAAGAGTGTTGTGACTGTTGGATTTAAACCACTATCTGAGATGGCCTCCGAACACAGGAGGAGTACGGTTCCTCTGATAGGCTGCTTTCTACTGCTGAATTATTCATGTGTGCTATTTGCCAGACTCAGGGTCCGTGACTGCAAATTTCGACAAGGACTGAATGATTGAAGACTCATTGAGGGAAAATGTTATTGATGTTTCAGAGGATGAAAACTCCTGTGAGTTTGCTGTTTGTGGAGCATCAGAGAGCCAAAAACATCACATTTTCTTTGTGTCCATCATTTTTAGTTGCGTAACATTCCGGCACATGCATAAACACGAATTCTAATAAATCAGCTAAAGTTAAAATCCTGCACATTTGCATGAAGCCAGTGCTTGGAAATGATGCATGTCCAACATCACAATATTATCTAACTGCTTATTGTGTCACTGTTCACCCACAGCTGATCAAACGCGTATAAAAGTGCTGCATAAGAAGCATCTTAAAGATAAAGGCATTCTGGCTTTTATTGTGAAGCAGTCACAGGAAACAACAATATCTTTCTCATTGAGGTTAGCGCTGACAGGGACAGATCATTGCAAATGCTGCTTCAAAATAAAAAGGTCATTTTGACATTTTTGTCAGCAAATTATATTTAATTTCCACAAAGGAGTCATGGACCAGGTACAGAGAGCTGTCAGCGGAGCAGCGACAGCTCCTTAAAGCAGTAAAGGCATTTTAGCTCGCCACATGACCAGCATTTACTTTTATTGCAATTTTTATTAACTAATTATTAATATAATGCATCTTTTAGAGGCTGCTACGGTGGCCCGGAGAGCTCAACGCACAGCAACTTAAAGAAACACATGCAAATATACTAAACACAAGCAAATTAAAGCTCCTGTGAGGAGTTTTTCGCTGGTTATGAAACAGACTAAAATTAATTCTGATTACTCTACATGAGCTACAAATACAAACAGACCATCAGCAAGATCGATTTTTTCTATATAGTTATTTTTAAAGCATGAAACCGCTGGCAGGATGAGATGTTTTGTTAAAAACCACCACTTAAGCATGTACAGGACAAAATCAGCAAAGAGATGAGAGGTACGGCTTTGTCCACAGGGGGCGCCAAACAAACCCAAAGTTCCTCACAGGAGCTTTATTAAAACAGACGCGCAGCATTAACGTTACTCCATAAGATTACTTGACTTGGCAGATTAATAGTAAGAAAAATGCTAAAGCTAGGGTAATAGCAAATTTCTAGCAATAATGTCTGAATCATGTGATCACAATGTTAAAATAAACCAACATTAACTCACATTTTAGCACCTTTTCCAACACCACTGCCGAATAGCTGAAATGAGCCACAAGCAGCGGCAATAACAAACATGTCCCAGCTGTGTCCGGTCGGGTTCATCACTTTTTATTGTTGCCTCGTAAACACTTCCCACAGTTTCCTTCGTCTGGGCCACTTGCAGCATTTTTCTGTATGTGCTGCGTGTTTTCTAAATGCTGCACGTGTGTTGTCAAATTGATCGAAGATGTTTTCTTAATTTGCTTGTGTTTTGTGTTTTTGCATGTGTTTTCTTAAGTTGCTGTGCGTTGAGCTCTCAGGGCCACCGTAGGTTGCAGAGTAAACAGATACACCAGTTGCTCCTCAGTTGTACTTTTGAGAACATAGCTACAAAATAGCTGCACAGGCATCACTGAATCAACAAGGACTGAACTGTCTGAGAACCAAAGCTTTAGGTGCAATACAGAGAGAATATTAATGGACAAAAGAAAACATTGCAAGTGTTTTATGTCCGAAACCTGGCAGTCTGTGCAAAGTTAAACTCTAAGTTTTTTTTCATTTATATGTCATTTTATCATTAGATCTTAAAAGGACATTTTTTTGCATTAGAATAACTCATACTCATTTTCTCTCTCATTTTATAAGCACTGCTTAGGAGTCGGGTGGGCATGGTAAAGACACTTTAAAATAATGGTCCAGTGTAGCCAACGAGAACGATTTAATAACATTTATGGTAAAATAATGATCATTTACAAGCCATCATCAGATCTACAACTTACATCAGAATTGTAGAGTTTATTCTCCCAGCATGCTTTGGTAAGTTTTATGACATTTTGCAGATTTAATGAGGGGCGATAAAGATTTGATTTTCAGAGTTCCAGTAAAAAAACGTGATTACAAACGATAGCTGCAGATTCAGTTCCTCAGACTGACTATCATTGCCTCTTCACTTCTCCAACATCAGCTAGCTTTGCGAGCTTCTACTCTATCTTCAATTTCCCAACCAGCACTCCTCTCCCTTTTCTTTCTGATACCTCCCTCTCTTTTTCCTGTCCCTCTCTCCAACATCAGCCACACTTAATGACTGGGAGCTGCAGCCTTCCCTTGGCTGTCACAGAGGGGCTTTTAACAAGGTCCTGCACTCCTTTTGCTCTTTCCTCCTCATTTTCCCCTGCTGCTGCCACTCTCCCCTCTTTCCCCCCTCTCCCCCCTGTAATTTCCCCCTTCCTCTGAGGTTCAAGTGTTCAGATGCCTTCCTAAAGAGGAGGGATAGTGGATAGTGCCTTTTTGCATTAAATCAAATAAGACCCTGCACATTTCTCAGCTACCATGAGGCCTCAGTACAGAAAGTATAAAATGCACTTAATGAAAAATTTTACACGACTCTCGAATACTTTTACGACTGATCAATTATTATGGAACAGAAATAATTGTGCTAAATAATGTGCGAATTATTGATTGACAACTTATTGATCGTTTAAGTCATGTTTCAATAAAATTATGACAATAACTTAGTGGTCTCAGCTGGACAAATGTGAAACCCGTTACATTTTCTTAGTTTCTATGATTCTAAACTTTACATTTATCTGTGGTCTCAACTTATTTAAAATGCGTCTGGACAAAATTGTTTCTGTGTGTGACTGAGTGAGTGAGTGAGTGAGTGACGGTGCTTTCAGCCTCAAATAAAGTAAAAAAGAATAACAACAACGGCCCGGGAAACACTTCAAAGTAAAAGCATTGTACAAACGAGGGGAGTAAGAATTCCAGATCAGGCTTTTACTTTGAAAAAGAATACCGAAGTGTTGCTACTTTACTCTCCATGCCTGTGACTTTTACTTCAGGAAGAGATGTTCATATTGCTGTCAGAGATCAATAGGAGTCATCACAATTCATTTTCACCGTGTATTTTGACCGAGAACCGCGCGCAGCTCGCTGTAAAAATAGGCGAGCCTCCTATTCTCTACGTTTTAGGCACGCGAGTCGCGCGATATACGCACATTTCACGTCAGCAGTGTGAGGAGTCTCATCTGTTTTCATGCATCTCAAATGAAGATGAACATGCAGCTGTCACGCACACGCCTCCCTCTCAAGTGTTGCCCACAAAAGCGCAAATTGACCTGATGTGGTCAGCCACATACTTGTCTTCAGCTAGTCTTGTTTAAAGAGGAAGCTCTAATGCTCATTGCAGCTCCACATTTTTATTCTAGGTCCCCACTACATTAGCTTGTCCTGATTCACAGTTTAAATAAGAACATTATTTAACGTACACTGGCCCTTTTTGCAGCCCCTCAGTTAATCCTCTATCTGCAACCAGCTGTTTTAGCTCCTGTCTCTTTAAGGCCTACATACCCCAAGGCCTACTGTCTTCTGATTGGCCTGCTGGCTGGAAAACTGTGAGGTCACATAATCCTCTTGCTGGTTCCAAAAGTAAACTGTTGACTGCCTATGAACATAATTTCGCTCTCTTTACTGGACTGACAACCGAGTTCCATCCGTGCATGTATAACAGTGACGAGGCTTGAAGTTACTGCAGGAGGGCCTCGAGATTTAATTAACAATTAATAGTTTTTAATTTATTTAATTTGTTAATTTATAATTTGCGCTCAATTTGAAGCTTTACAAACTGATTACTGTCGGCGTATTTTCAAGTAGAATTTTTCGGTTTATACTTCATCTTTGGTTCAAGTGTTGATGAGAGTTTTCTTAAGTTTGGGACTGGCTGATATAGAAGAAAATAATAAGAATTGAGAGCAAAACCTCTCCAGCAACTAAGATGATAGCAGCGGCTCTTTTCAGTAAATATTTCACTAATTATCTGCTTATTTTGTGAAATGACAGTGGACTTAGTCTTTCAAAGTCATAAATAAAATGTTCTATGAACCACAGCTATAAGGCGTACTTGTAATTGCCGAATGAATTGGAAACATCTCCTGTCTGGCTCAACAAAGGTAAGTAAAAATAGTAGTTACTGTATATGACTTAATTTCTAAATACTGTTGCCAAATATAGTATCTCATTGCTGCATCTGTTATTTGCTACACCATGTTAAAATGCTACTACTACTAAAGTAGACTGTTTTGTGAGCATACATTTAGCAATAATGACAATAAGTTTGACAGGCTTTTGTCTAAAAATAAACTCCTCTTTGATGAGTTGACATCAGTTGTAGCAAAAATACTTACCATGTAATTTAAATATGAACGTATATCATGGGTATGGTAGAAAATAGGGAAAGCATAAAAGCTCCACTAACCATTGGTGTTGTACGAGAGATAACCAACCACAGCTTAAGTGACACATTAGAGGCAGCACTAATGAGCTTTATGGATGGATTGATGGGGTGTGTGTGTAAATGACTAACGTACTGTATGTCTCAGTCAACAGGGCAGGATTGCGTTTATGTGTATCTACAGATGAGTGGAAATCTGATGTCCTTGGGCTTATATTTATATTCATAACGAACAAGGAAATTAAAGCCAGCTAAATCACCTCAAGCCCCCTGCATTTCAATTATACACAGTAGAAAAGAGTTATTGATCCATAGCGGAGGAGACACTCAGAGAGGCAGAGAGATTTTTAAATACTCATCAGTCGTCACCCTCCTACAAGGTTTGGTAAATCTGTTCTTTAATTGATTTTTAGGAGGAGGCAGAAGCCTGTGCTTAAGGAGACAAGTGAAACAGTAACAAGTATTGGTGTTTTTGTCTGAAATACATGCTCTTGTTTATTCCTCTCTCATGTAATCTATATTGTCCTACAGTGAAAGCCCCAGTGGTTTCTGGTGTTCCATCATCTTTAAACCGCTGTAAAGAGCAGGGAGGGGGGCGGTTCCTCTGGTTCCTTTAATGTCCCACCTCACCATGATTCATGTGAGGGAGGCCTGGTTCCCAACTAAACCAAAGAGCTTCCCCACCCTGCTTCCCATCACCAGCAGCCTCTCTCTCTACTGGTTTAGTGGTGTGATGCAATGTGTTCAGCCAGCTGTGCAAAGCTCCAGAGGTCAACTAGCCATCTCTCAAATGCCATGTAAGACCCTCCAGTTCCATGCATAGATTACTGAGGGGGCCTACAGAGCACATGTCCAGGGGTTGAAAGGGTTAATGTGGGGACAGACAGATTCATAGTGGAATGCTGTGAGAGATTTGAAAAGCCAACTTCAAAGACATAAAAGATAAATACATTAAACCTATAAAAATAAACACTATGAAGAGACAAAATAACCACAAAATGTTGAAATTTGCAAGGAAGAGACAAAGAGACAACTAAGACAATTACAAATTGACACAAGACCACTATAAAAAATATACAGCAAAACAACAAAGAGACACAACAATTCTACAAAACAGTCTACACGAAGACACAAACCACTGCAAAAGATACAAACTGATCACAAAATAACCACCTAAAACCCAATGAGACGCTGAATGGCTACAAAGAGACACAAAACAACAAAAAGACATAAATACACAACAGAAATACTCAAAACCACAACAAAAGGACAGCACTCAACAACAAAGAGACATAAAACCAGGACCAAACTAAACAACACAACTACAAAGAGACACAGAACCACTATCAAACTAAACAACACAACTACAGAGAGACACAGAACCACTACCAAACTAAACAACACAACTACAGAGAGACACAAAACCACTACCAAACTAAACAACACAACTACAAAGAGACACAAAACCACTACCAAACTAAACAACACAACTACAAAGAGACACAAAACCACCACCAAACTAAACAACACAACTACAAAGAGACACAAAACCACTACCGAACTAAACAACACAACTACAAAGAGACACAAAACCACTACCAAACTAAACAACACAACTACAAAGAGACACAAAACCACTACCAAACTAAACAACACAACTACAAAGAGACACAAAACCACCACCAAACTAAACAACACAACTACAAAGAGACACAAAACCACTACCGAACTAAACAACACAACTACAAAGAGACACAAAACCACTACCAAACTAAACAACACAACTACAAAGAGACACAAAACCACTACCAAACTAAACAACACAACTACAAAGAGACACAAAACCACCACCAAATTAAACAACACAACTACAAAGAGACACAAAACCACTACCAAAGTAAACAACACAACTACAAAGAGACACAAAACCACCACCAAAGTAAACAACACAACTACAAAGAGACACAAAACCACTACAAAAGGACAAAACTCGAAAACAAAGATACACCAAAAACACTATCAAACTAAACACAACTACAAAGAGATGCAAACTGATCACTGAGAAAGAAACACTACAATTAATCACTGAATAACCACAGAAAACCCAAAGATACAAAAATAGGCATAAAAAACACAAACCCACTAGAGAGACACGAAGCTACAAGAAGACACCAAACCACTGCTCTAAGACTCCACACAACTACCACTACACAAAATAAATAACATAAAACCCAAAGAGACATAAAATAGTTACAAACACACAAAATGACTACAAAGAGGTAAAAATGACTACAAAGGTACAAAATACAACTACAAAGACATAAAACACCTACAGCAAAACACAAACTGCCTTACAGAGAAACAACATGACTAAAAAGAGAAACTTCTAACAACACAGCACTGTTGTTATCTATGTGTTGACAGGCTTAGCGGTCTTTTACATGTGTGTGCCAAAAGGCCCATCGTCTCATAAAACACCCACGTCTAGTTCCACTTTTTTCATTGTTTCTTTCATATTTTCCCTCTTTTTTTCTTGCTTCATACTATCTTCCCTCTGTGCCATCTGTCTCCTCTCTGTCCCCTGTAATGCCACAGACGCTCTTTGTGAAAGATGGGGGAGATCACAGAGGATTTCTATCTATCTGACCCCGGCGTGCCCTTCATCTTCCTCTCACAGCTTGATCTTTCACACATAAGTGCTTTTTATTGTTGTTTGGCAGCCAGCTCTTGGCCCATGGCTCTACTCGTCCCTCCCAGCCCCTCTCATTATTACTGTGAGACTCGCTCCGTTGGGAATATGCTGACATATTTGCATTTCCTGTGTACTATGCTTTCATCGCCTTTAAAGCCAGACTCAATGCAAAGGTGGTATTCTTTCTGATGTTGTGATACAGGAGCCCTATGATCAGGTAAAGGTTATTCATTAAGCTGTTCTCCTCTATCTCCACTCTTGAAATATTTATTGCCAACTATTTCAATGCTGATGTTTTAGAAGTGTGGTGGATTTAATTCAAAGACACTCTGCCTGTTCCTTGATGCTTATTTTGTCTCCTTCTCTGGCATTATTTCTCCCTGACCCTCCAAAACAAGAGACGTTCACTGTGCTGAGAAAATCTAATCATCTGCTTGACGAATTTGTCAATGTGAAAGAATTAAATCCCTCCAAAACAATAAGTGCCACATCTCCTCCTCTTCATTTTGTGTTGCTCTCTGGTCTTTTCCTGCACACAAAATGTATTGTCATATTCCTCCTTATCTCGTTTCTTTATTGAACAGGGCTCGAAAAATTATTCTTATAATTCTTCTGATGATATATTTTCCTGAGTATATTTGAAAACATCGTTACTTTTTTCCGCACAAAGCTCTGGTTTAGGTTGGGTTGGATTGGATTAAATTCCTTATTGTCCTTTTCAGAAAATATGTTGCCACAGTCTGTACACTGCAGCTCAGACACATAGGTTACATATACACATAACGTAACAACATGACACATATACACGTAACATAACGACATTACACATATACACAGCGTTTTCCCTCCCTTCAGTTACCGGGTGGTATTTAATGATGCTATGGCAGAGGGAACGAAACTCCTGCCATAGCGTGCCAGAGTCCTGTATCTGCGACCTGATGGAAGCAGTGTGAACCCAGCTAGAATTTTTTTGTGCATGATATGTTCTCTGTGTGTGATGACTTTGCTATTGAAGTATGAGGGGTTGGGGGTGGGGAGGGCAATCATTTTGGAGGCGGTTTGTGTTAAACGTACGAGTTTGTTCTTATTAGTGACGGTTAACATGTTAAAGAAACAGATGGATCAGTAGAGGACCAGCAGCAGGATGTGGGGGGCAACAGAAAGTGACTTAAGTTTGCTGTGGCAGAGAGTCTTTGTTGGCAGCGTTTCTGGATGTCAGTGGTATGATGTTCCAAACTTAGTTTATTGTCCAGGGTGAGTCCAAGATATCTGAAGTAGTCAGGAGCTGATCTCAGAACCCATCAGCCGTTGTCTGACATTGTTATAGTCTCTGGGAGCAACAGACCATTTTTCAGGGCTTCTGGTTATGCCGGCGGTTATTCAGATAAGTGATACAGGTTGTCCTGGCCTGGACTTCCTTTTCCTTGTGAGGTCATTGTTGACCGTCCCAACCAATAGCAACTTGGGAGGCAAGAAGTTAGTTGAAGTAAAGAGATGTTTACCAGATTGTAAACTGAAATTTAATGCAGAAATATTTGTAAAGAGATTATTGTGCATTTAGTGTTGTAAACGTGGTATAAACCACAATTTCTTGGTGATGTGGCCAGTCAATAATAAGTCAATGGTCCATCACCAATGCATATGATTTACTGAAAATGGATGACGGTCTGTAAAGTCCTATTAAATACAGCACGAGCACGCCAGCACTTACAAGTTAACCATCTAATCATTTGCTGTGGTGAGTTCAGATTAAATGAACGACCCTTCGCAATTATACAAAGACCTGAGGGCAAAAGAAACCATAAGCTGTAACAGGGGAAATGTTAAAAGGAGCTTAACAAAGTGAGTGCTGTGGTGATACAAACATGGCGGCGCTACAATACCCTGCGGCCCTCGTAAAATATATGAACTGACACTTCAAAGAGATGAGACTGGTTGTCACTGCCAAGTAGCCCAAGAGATTAGCTAATGAGACGACTGCTCACTTTGACCATTATCTTTTTACACATGCAGGATGCGTACATTGGTTGGTTGTAATTAGTACACAGGCCATGTAAAAATCTTGTTGCTGTCAACTTATATTAATTTATACAAACAGAGATATGAATATCAACGCAGGAAAGATCTTTAACGTCAAATCTGGTACCATTTCTGTTTCAACTGGTAAAGGTTGTATGAAGGAAATCAGTCTGTGTAGAGGGCAATAAAAGTATAGAATGCAATAGGCTGTAATGCAATCGGGTAATCCATACACTCTTGTCCAATAAAGATACATACTGTTTACTGGAAGGGCCTGAGCCGGCTTTACTTCCTGAGGAGGCTCAGCTCCTTTATCATCTGCAGCACTATGCTCCTCGTGTTTCACCACTCTGTTATTGCGAGCACGATCTTCTTTGCGGTCGTGTGCTGGGGTGCAGGTATCACAGCAAAAGACGCCAACAAACTTACAAAGGAGGCTGAATCTGTCGTGGGCCTGCAGCTCTTTAGACTGGAAGAGGTGGTTGAGGCCAGAATTCTGGAGAAACTGCTGACTATTATGGACAACGACTCCCACCCTCTCCTCAACATGCTGGATAATCTGAAGAGCAACTTCAGCAACAGACTCCTCCACCCCCGCTGTTCCAAAGAGAGATACAGGAGGTCTTTCTTACCTGCTGCAGTCACGCTCTACAACACATCATGCCAAACCTACAGACACACAGCTGGACTTATTATCTTTGCACTTAGCACTCTGCCTTTTTTGTACTGCCTAAGTACATGAATGTGTCTACATATATTAACATGTATTAGGTTGTGTTATGTGTGATATTATTTATATCATATTATAGTATATTCCAATTCTATTGTATCATATCTTTTCATATCTTAGTATAACCATAATTTTAATGTAAGAAAGTAATGTATTAATGTATTGGTAATGTATTGTGTGTAAGTAACACATCTAAATGTAATCTAGTAAGGCAATGTTTGCCATTGTAATGTTGAAAGTTATACACTTCTATAACAATGTCATTTCCCCTTTGGGGATAAATAAAGTTCACCAGCCAGCCAGCCAGCCAACCAACACACACACACCAACCAACCAACAAACACACACCAACCAACCAACAACACACAATAACCAACGAACACACCAACACATACAGACCAACCAACCAGCAAACACACACACATACACACACACACACACCAACCAACACACTAATCAACACACACTAACCAACCAACAAACACACACACCAACCGGCCAACCAACCAACAAACACATCAACCGGCCAACCAACCAACAAACACACCAACCAACCAACAAACACGCACCAAACAACCAACACACACACACCAACCAAGCAACAAACACACACCAACCATCCAACACACCAACCAACCAACCACCACACACACCAACCAACCAACCAACAAACACACACCAACCAAACAACACACCAACCAACTAACCACCACACACACCAACCAACCAACAAACACACACCAACCAAACAACACACCAACCAACACACAAACACACATACGCCAACCAACCAACACACCAACAAACACACACCAACCAACCAACCAACCAACAAACACACACCAACCAAACAACACACCAACACATACACACCAACCAACCAACAAACACACATACATCAACCAACCAACCAACAAACACACATACGCCAACCAACCAACACACCAACAAACACACACCAACCAACCAACCAACAAACACACACCAACCAAACAACATACCAACACATACACACCAACCAACCAACGAACACACATACATCAACCAACCAACCAACAAACACACATACACCAACCAACCAACACGCCAACCAACACTCACACACCAAACAACCAACCAACAAACACACACCAACTAACAAACACACACACTAACCAACGACCACAGAAACCAATCAATCAACTGCATGAAGCTTCATGCAATGTTTGAATAGCGTGACTCTCTTCATGTGGGGGCAGTATTACATGCTACAAGGTCATATTTATCGGTATCAACATGAACCTTTACCTCTTCTCTACAGTAGATACTTTACTACCCTGACTCCAGCTTTCATCAGGGGGACAAGAGGACCATATTGGGACCACAGACTGCCATTTGCCTTCCACTGTTTTAAATCTTACTCTGGTGATATTGTTGTCTCTGAGCTCCTGTCATCTCTCCATCGATGTCTTCCCTCTCTTCCCACGCACCTTTCAGTCAGAGCTCCAGTCGACCATCCCACATAAGAAGAAAGGTCAACCATTAAAACAATAACAGTGACCTTGTTCTTGATGGGTTTAATGGATAAAGCAGCCGAGCCAAGCCACATACCTCATGACTCTTACTTACACCACGGAGCATCTAGGTGGTCCATCACTCTGTGTTGACTGATAGTACTGATGGTAATGGACTGCTGAGATAGATGGATGGGCCTGTACTCTCTGACCAAAGGTTAGGTCCATGTTGTGTATATATATTTTTTTCTTGTAGAAGCTTCTGTGTTCAGGTCAGGTTGTTGAGTTTCTCCATCAGGTTTGATGACACGTGACAGTCAGTGACACGCCTGTCTCTGCTGATGAACACGCGTGTGTGACCATGTGTGCCCTCAGGGACCACAAAGTGCCACTCACTCTGTCTGTCCAACCTTGGCTTATCAATGTAGCGTGCAGGAGAAATGGACACCTCAGGCAGCTTCTTTAAAACTATTTTTATGTTATGGAGTGAACACTGGCAATTAGCAATGTTCTGCCTTAGCAATGACTGTATATAAAGATGGATGACACATCTCCATCTACTCTCATTGTACAAAATTGAATCCAAAATACCCCCGAGACGGGCGCTGCCATCTTGCTCTGGTGATGTTTTTTGGAGAGAGAGATTGTATTGACGTACTGCCACTTCCACTAACCAAAACACAAACTTAACTTACTGGGGGAAAAAACGGTAAAGAGCCCTCATGTCGGCGTATTTAACAGCTTCTTGTGTTGGTCTGAAGTTCACAGGTATGGAAACTTCAATGACTGTCGTGATTGTTTTAGTTACGTCTCCTCTCACCAATCCTCCTCTACTCTGCTAATCCGGAGCAGATCGGCTGCAGGAGCCGTATTTGTCAACAGAGCTGTCAATCATCATTTTTACAGCATCATATAACTAATTAAAAATAAACTTGTCAGAGAAATGAACACTTAAATCGTAAATCAGCATGATAAGAACTAACTATAATGACTGCAGCCAGTTAGCAGGGGGCGATAGAGATGTTTTGGCTTGACTTTTAGGGAGCTGACATGTCATCTATCTTTTTATACAGTCTATGTCGTGTAGTAGCAAATCTAGTATGTGTCTGAAATAACAAGTAAGTGATGACTTAGAGGCTTGGCATGGCTGCACGGGGAACAGACAGTTTAAACAATCCTGGAACAATAGCAGAATAGTTAGCAGCATTAAATGGTATTCAATTTATGTTTGACTTAAAGCCAGAATCTTCTCATTTGCGGAAGCAAAAAAAAAAAAGATCCACCTTTGAAAATCTCTCTGTAATCTGTGGAAGAATGGAAAAATGTCAGAATATCTGATGATCAATGGAAACGTTCTCCTCTCTATTTCTCTAGACACAAGACACAACTGCTCCCTAGAAAGTATGGCTAATGAGTAAATGTGGACATTTTTTTTTCAATTATCAAGTTAATTATCATAACTCCCCATATATATTCACAGCTTTTTCTAGGTTTATAACACCTCTGAGGGACCCGCCTTTAAGAAACCCACGGTAATCCAAGGAAAAACAACGTCTGATGATGAAAGCGGAGTTCTCTTTGTTCTCTTTATTTCACACCAATTAATGTAGACACAACTGCTTCTGAGCCGATTTAGATAATGAGTTCAACGTGGATATTCGCAGCCTTTCCAACTTATATCAACACAATATGGAGTATATCACTTTAGATGGCAGCCTGCACTTCTAACCTCCCCAGTCACAACATGCCATCATGTCCTGTTAGTGGGACTATACATTAAGAGTTGTCTGGCTGCAGAGGCGTGGTAAGATTAAAGGCCTGGTTGTTCACTTTAGCTCTTGACATTTTCCCACAGAGCATTTCCCTGCCTCCTTCTGTGACTCCTGTGCTGTAATTGGCTGGAAGTGCTGAAGCAGTAGAGTTGGATAATCAAAGCTGACCTGAATGGAAATGGGAGCCTGTGACTGCTTTTGTTTTCTGGATCACATTTGGACTACAAGTTATAAATAGGTAAGAGACCTTGTTGCAACACACCTTTACTTGTGCCCTCATGTGGCTACTTAAGTCCTCCGTCTGCGTGTCATTGTATTATGGTATATTGATGCCCTTGGGGCACTTGGCTATTTCCCAGGGAATCGTTCTTTTACCGTGACCCATTTTGAATTCCTCCGTCTGGCTGCCGGCTGAAAACAGAGTCTTCTTTGAAGTGGCCATACTTTTCTTTTGGTTTTCAATGGTGAGTTTATAGATTAAAAGATATTTTCAGTGATGGAGGTAGCTCAAAAGTTCATGACTTTAGACTTATGCAAAGAGCCTCCACAACGCAGCCTCCATCTCTATTATCTGTCTAACTGTAATCTCTTTTACTATTTAAAGAAACTTTGCACTGAGGCGTACTTTGTGATATCTCTTTGGTTGCAGGAGATGACCAGATAATGACTTAATTGGACTTTTGAAAGACTTGCAGCTTCTTTTATTGGTAAACAGATAGCAGAAGAGCCATTAGGTGGGAGACAGATCCATTACATGGCAACACCCTCTGCAGTGCAAATGTGTAGATCTGTCTTTCTCATACTTTATCTGACAGACAAAAGATGCTGTTCAATGACTACTCATTTAGCCCCCACGCACTGAGTATTAACACATACAGAATGTGGGAGCTTCTGCTCCTCTATTAGGCTCCAGTGGACTCTTATGTCATAGTGAATCAATATCTTAGGCAGGATCTCATTTCTCTTGTCTCTTTTTGTCTTTCCCTGCAAACTCCCGGGAGCTGGAAAAACCCACAGATAGCTGGTATCAAATAGACATTCAGTCTGTACTGTTGCCATGTTCCCTTGTAAAGTTGCACCATGAAACATGATAAACACCAAAGTTAAAGTAACTTTTCCCAAGGTCTTGCGCACGGTTTCGACATCAATCTGCATCGTTGCCTTCAAGTTTGATGTTAAAAGATGGGGAGTACTCCGGCTGATTTCACTTCTCCAAGGTGTCACACCTTTATCCTCTGACAACTGGTGTAAGATGCGTTAGATTGCTCTCACCTTTGATGAAGCAATATCTCACCAAAGACGGAGGCATTTCATAAAGGCTTTCTAAGACTTTGACTACGCAGAGTCTGACTTCTGTGGGTTCCACAGCTCCAGTGACACATTTTTGGGGATTTGTGTTTCTTTGCCTACGTTGGAGTGTGACGCATGGCTGTGGATTAAACTATGTATGGGTCTTTTTTTCCCCCTTTTATTCAACACTGTTATTTTAGTTGGAGTTATTGATTTCATGTCAAAATTTGGTAAAGCTTAGGGCGCTGGTTTAGCTCAGTGGGAAGAGCAAGCGCCCCATGTACGGCAGCCACACAAACCCTGATGCAGTGGCCGCAGGCTCGACTCCCGCTGTCGGGCCCTTGCTGCGTGTCATCCCTCAATCTCTTCTCCCAATATTTCCTGTCTCTCTTCAACTGTCCTATTCGTGCACACTAAGACCGCTACTGTGCGCTCGTGAAACGTTTGCTCTTCCATTGCTGCCCTGCTCTGCATCCCCCCACCAACTGACGGCCGGGTGTTGCATTGACCAATGAATAGTCGCTGCCTTGTCATAGGTATGTCAATTTACTTACACAGCATCTGATATTGGTGGATACTCTATACTGAGGTTCATTCACATCCGCCCTTCACTGCTTTATTTTAATCTACTTTTCCCTTTTCCCAGTCTGTGTCCCAGCTGAAATCTCCCCAAAATGTTTTGCCCAAACGAGAGCGAAGCCGAGTCGTCCCCGAAGCTAAAATCATGTTCAACAGCATGAGCTCTATTTCACTTACACTCACCATCTTCCTCGTGTGCGCTGAAGCAGAATTGCTGTTTTTCTGACACTATGTCTTGCACTTTGTTCCTCTATCTGAAGGACAGTGTTTCTACTCACTGAGTCACCATGCTGACAAAGGGTTAGAGTTACAAGAAACACAAGACGGAATCGCTGCACAGAAATGAAAATGGCCGGTTTTACAGAGGTTTAATTGAACATGGTCCGAACTAGCCTGCTGTGTGGGAAGCCTTAACTTGTCAACCTTAACTGTTCCTTCAGTGTGACTGCGGGAGATCTAACAGACACTGAGTCTTCCTCTCCCTGCAGTTGGACTCCTTCAAGAGCATATCAGCAGCCACTGAACCATGAATGTGAAACAGCTTTCTCGCCCATCAAGGAAAAGTTGTTTCTTGCCTTTTTGCACTGTGATAACTGAGCTTTGCAGCATCTGTATATGTGTTTATTTTTCTTGCTGACTTTAGCTGCGTGTGTGGATTTTTATGCTCGTGGTTTATTGCCACACATCACTCTGCAAACACTGCGGGGAATATGTTCTTATTGTCAGGCATATGTGCGAGGAAGGCAGTGATGGATTACTGCTTTAAATTCAGACAATTAGTGGAGTGACATTTCTCCTAAAAACACTTTATGGGGATGAGAATTTGAGAGGAAACAGCAGCATCAGAGTGAATTATAACCATCCTGTGGCCTCGTGAAGTGGACTGCATTGATTTTTCTCTCCCTGAGTTGTCTGTGAATGTTCTCAGTCATCCAGATTATTGGTAATTCTAATATTAATCCAAAAGGCAGCTGGACTCGGTTGAAGTTCTTGAAGGCTTTTCCCCTCTCATCTGAAAGGCTTCTTCGGTTCTAAACTGACAGGTGGATAGAGAAATATAAGCCTCTGTAGGTCATTAGTATGCTAATAGATGTGTAATCAGGGGTGAGTCGTTAACCTGAGCTGTTGACCTAGTATCACTGGGTCGTTAGTACCCTCTGGGTAGCCAGTGGGTTGGATTAAGCCGGGTTGGATCTGTCTCCAGCGTGGTCCGTCTGCGCCACGACCTCCGGAGTTGATCGCGCCCATTCAAGTCAATGATCGTGATTCCACAGCACGCAACGCGGTCCGTCTCCGGCACGTCCCAGAAGCATCTCTCCGCTCTGCTCCGCTAAAGATTCAGATTCAGAGGCCGCTTCAAGCACGCGTCAATCTGAACAGAGCAGATTATTCCAAACAGGAAGTCATGAAGAGAAGACATGAAAACAGCATCGAGCATCCAGTCATTTCAAAAGAAAACACTATGTAGAGAATCCTGTTTTTATAACATCAACACACTGAAATCTTGTAGTGTACTCACACATGGTAGAAGCACAAAAATCAAGGAATGATATCCAGATGAGCTGATAATCAACCTCAGAGGTGCAAACTGAACTGTTGGTTGTGTGTTGCTCTGTTTAACATTGATGCTATCGCGTGATTTCGCAATTCTCACGCGATAATGGAGGTAACCCGCGATGTTGTGATCTCACGAATCCAGTTGCTTGGGCCAGCGCTCCGCTGCGGACCAGACACGCTTCCTGTGGACGAGGGCTCGCGCTGTCTGACGGACCAGAACCGCGCCACAGACGGAACGCGCCGGACACGGATCCTGTGGGATCCAGGCGTACTCTTACTGAGTTGCTTTAAAGTGTCATTTACATTCCTGTTCAAATACATACATTGGGTATTTATTTTAAAATATCAGCTTTAGCCAGAAATGATAAATATTTGCATGTGCAGAACATTCTATTAAGCTTTTATTTTGAAAGGTTTCAGTTTTCAGTTTTACCTCCATACTTTGGATTTTAAATTAATTATCGACTTCATCTTTCACATGTATCTTTTGACTCCCTCTCATTCAACAACTCTTCCACAGAACTTATAATAATGTAAGCAGACATCAGAAACATAAAATCAATTCTAACAGTGGATTCAACCACACTGACTACAATAATGTCTTTCTCTATTTGCTCTGACTACTTCATGTTTCATTAAACTGTTGGTTTTGATGAAACAGGCTCCTTTTATTTTCTTCAAAAGCATCCTCATGGAAATAATTGAAAATCTCAACATTAATGATGAAGAAACAAACATAAGTTGCTCTAACAGTCTCGCCGCTATCTAAGGATGCCTTTGATCTGTGAAATTAGGGAAATGTCTGCTGACATTCACACGCTACTCATTTGTGACGCTATGACAAAATAGATAGAAAAGTTATTCTCTTAGGAAACTTTAAAAGGACGATTCTTTGAATATTGTTAAACTTGATTAATAGAGTGATCAGACATAATATGTGTCAGGCTGCAGGCCCTCCTTGCTCGGTGTACTTATGGATTTCATGAGGGCTCAATGCAACTTTGCACATGGATCATTTTTGCACATTCACAAACTTTGCACAATGTTTTGCACATCAACATTTGTGTGTTGTATATTGTATATTTTTATTTTATTATATTTAGGTGCTGAACGGTGGTGCAGTGGTTAGCGCTGTCGCCTCACAGCTTCCTGGTTGAAGTTCCTGTTTCGGGCGAAGGGGGCCTTTCTGCGTGGAGTTTGCACGTTCTCCCTGCGTCCTCTCACAGTCCAAAGACATGCTCGTTATAGGTTCACTGTTGACTCTAAAGGTCTCTGAAAGTTTGTCTGTCTCCATGTGTCAGCGCTGTGATTGATTGGCGATCAGTCCAGGGTGTACCCCGCCACTCTCGCCCAATGACAGCTGGAATAGATCACACATTACACTATTGATTTAAAAATGTTACTTCTGATATACTGGCTTGCAGTCTCTGGAGAAGCCTCACAGCAGATGTAGTTCAGTACTTGCATTGCCCATGTCTAAGCTGCATTAAAAAAACATTTTTTAAGCTATTTCCTGTTTTTATGTTTAACTTATATTGGTTTGACACATAATTCCCCTTTTTTATACATTGTTTTTCCTGTTTTCTTGCGTCTGTTCCTGTTGAGCACTGTCTAATCTTTGTTTGTAAAAGTGCTGTTCAAATTGAGTTTGCTTGCTCGGTTAAGTAATTAAAGCTGTGTTGTTGAATTAAACATAATTTAAAGGAGAGAGTGTATAGAGAGAGAGAGAGGATAAATGCTGCTCAGCCCGTGCATCGCCATTTCTTCTGAATTGACTATTAACAGCCATTCATCTTAATGACAACTAATGCAGTGAGGAGGTATTTAGCGACAGAGTAGCTTGGCAGAGTAGCTTGATAGTTAAGATGTATGGAGAGATGGGTGTTGATTGAAATTTTGCCCTGATGTTGCGGTGTGTTCGCCTTCCCCTGCGGCGGTGTGGTGCAGATTTGGGATTGAAAATGTGTTAAAAAATTATAGCAAGCTTTGAGTTTATAGCTGCAGGCCATGCATTAATTATCCATGGACTTATTTAACCACAGAAAAAGAAATCCGCCTGCTCGCAATAATACACCACACTTGATGAAGCACTAATGATGCACTCGCTGCATCATCATTTGCAGCACATCAACATCACAGCGTGCGTGTGAGGTGTTTGATTCTGCACACCACATGTAGGTAACACATCTCGCACATGTTTGTCTCGTCCTCTGTGAGACTTCCGGCTGTTTATTTTCAGACACAAGAGTGAGGGAGCCATAATTGCCAGACTTTAAAAGCACTGGCCTTTTCTGAATCAAATAACATATGACTTTGAAGAGAGCATCTTCATGTCTTCAAAGGGAAGTCAGAGAGGGAGAGAGAGAGAGGGGGGCTGAGTCAAGGGGAAACAAAGACAGAGGGTGGATAAATATATCTAACATACACCCACATTTCATAGAATGCTCCTCTACAAAGACATACTCACAAAGCAGACAGAACCTGTGCTGGTCGATGTATAGCCGGCTATATCCACAATAGCCTTCTATGTTATTTAGGGGTTAAACATGATAATAACCACCAAACATGTATTATAATTAAGTTTAAATCCAAATTCAAAATATTGTCAAGCAAGTTTCATGATGTTAGGTTTGAGTGAAGCAAGTAAAACTTTTAAGAAATTAAGTCCGCTAAATGATGACAGGAAAAAGCTCTGTCGTAGTTTAGCGCTAGCATACGCTGCAGTGCTATCGTTTAGCATTACATTCATAGCTATGCAAACAAATAGGACATTCGGCTGACGTTACATGTGTCAGCTAATTGCTAACAATGATAGGATTAGCAAACTGAAATTAACATTTTCAGAAAGCTTTGGCTTCCATTTAACATAAAATACAAAATCTAAAATATTAGGAGCAATAAAATCAAATAATGTCAGTTGTATCTCGTCAATTGACATTGATTTGAAGATACTGGGTCACAAGACATGGAAGCTATTGAAAAAAAAACATTAATTTCTCCATAAAATATGAATATTGGGAGCAATAAAATCCAATAAAATGATGTCTTTTTTGTCCAGGTGAGTATTACCATCAGATAGTGATTTTAGGACACTGGGTCACATGACATGGAAGCTATTGGAAAAAAAAAAATATATATATATATACACACAATATTTTTATTACAAAATATGAATAGAAAATAGAAAAAGCAATAAAATCCAACATAAAAAGATGTATCCCATTAGTCTAATTTAGTATTCATTTCTCTTTAAGCCATTAGGCCACATGCTACACATGCTCCAAGCTATTGGCAAAAAAAAAGCCCTTCTCCTTTATAAAAACATTTATAGAAAATAAATTAATAACACCTAAGCATTTAAAATTAGTGGGCAACAAGTACCCAATTTAGCTGTATTTTTTTATCCTAATTTTTATATGGACAGTCATGGATGTATTACAGTATGAAAACATACGTTTTCAATACATTTAACAGTAATTTATTTCTGACTTTGACTGTGAGGACTCAAACATACTGTTTACAGCTGCACCACGCTGACTGTCTAATGCGCCATTGTTGTGTGACAAGCCAGGTGATGTCAATCGAATGTGATAGGCCACGCCCCCAGAGTCTAGAGAAATGAGCCGTTTTAGAACTTGATTTTCTAATACTTCTGAATGTTTATTATTATTTATTCTTACAGCTCTAATATCATATATGAAATTTGACTTAATTCGACCAAATTATCAGAGGCTTTAAAGCACATTATAAGCAGCAAGAATCCTAAAGACTCTTTCTTCAGCTAAATAGTCTCCTAATTTGCATGAAGGGACATTTATCATGATGTGTCTTTTCTTAAGTGACAGTCGGTGTGAATCAAATAAACAGACTGAGATAATGAAAAGTTTTTGGGGTTTTTTCTCCGTTCATTACGGAAGCCCTTAGCGGACATGCATCCATACATTTTATTTACTCCGTGATAACAAGTCGTTTCTGGTCGTTATCTCGGGAAAACAAAGCTGGTACTAACATTATAAACGGATTAATTCGGCCAATTATCTCAAGATAACAAGGCTTGTTTTCTCGTGGTAATGAGATAATTTTCGAGTTATGATCATCTGACGTTACGGAGGTGCATGTTGTTATCTCTTGATAAGTCGAGATCTCGAGAAAACGACCAGAAATAACTCGTTATCACGGGAAAACTGAGTAAATTAATGAATGGATGCATGTCCGCTCAGGGCAACATTTCCACAACTTGTAAGTGAAGGATGCCACAACACTTGGGCCTTGAAAAGACTGAAAAGGCCTTTCATGTGATTCTTTTTCTTTGATACAGTTTCAAGACTTTTAAATTGACAGCACTGAAACAGAAACATTTATGTTGTAAGGTCTTTTCATTGTAAGATCTAGATGTTGTTTTACATGTAGGCCTTTGACCGTGCTGCTCTGCTTTTATGCTATGCTTCAAACATAACACAGCATCAACTGCTGATTCATACTTTGTTTACGCCTCTGAAGACTCGAACGTGTCTGAGTGACAAGACGAGTCTTTTCTCTGTTGCAGGTCTCGGGGGGATTGTTTTGACTGACAGCAGACTGCGGCGGTTTTTGTGGCGGCCGTTATTTCTTTTGACTTTATCTTTATTGTGGCTGTTTAAAAGTTTGTTTTTGTCCCTTTCAGGCTTCCTTTTCTTTCTGCCACCAGGGGTTTTCTTTGTCTGGTTGAATCCAATCTGTCTTCATGACTGACTGGGTGGTGAGCAGGGCGGATGAATGTCATTGAACGCACCGTGCAGGTCACATCTGACTGATCAGATGAATCCTACTGTCATATTCTGACTCACTGTATTATAGATGAGTCATAACCTGGGAGCTGCTTAACTTATAACTTCACCTGCAAACCCACGTCACATGGCACACTTTGAGATTGATTTTGCATATAGTTGTTTTGTCTAATCACAAATGTAAACCTTACTTCCTGCAGTCATTATGCTCCTGAATATTTCACCCCTGATTACAGAAACACAACAGGAACTTTTTCCAATTACTTTTTCCAGGGGAGGCCTCTCTAGTCAATGCCAGAGTAATTACCTGCGTGCCCATCATTGTTCATCCAATATCTTCTCATACTGAGCTGTGACATATTTAATAGTTATCGTAAAACCAATTTTTATTGCTCTTCTGCAGGATTTGATTAGTATTTGATGTACCATATGCTTAGAGTTGGCTCTAGAGAGATGAGTTGAAGGAGTTTTTCATTGACTATAAATAAATCCATTCTCCCTTGTCCATCATCTTTATGTGAGGAAAATGAAAAGAAAACAAAAGGGAGAGCTCACCTGGTGGGTTCAAGCCAAGTCAAACAAACTAAATCAGACATAAAACAAAGATATGTGAGTGTGTGTGTGTGGCTCATTCGTTGCCTCTATGGAGACGATAACTTGAACCCCTTTCCCACCGGTCAAAAGACCCGCTAACACCCGGCTTTTTTGCTTAGTTGGAAAGGTTACAATCGGCATTCAGACCCGGGTCAGATGACTCTGCAGTAGACCCGAGTAATTCCTCGGCTCCGATCGTCATTGATGGGAACACAAATGCCCGGTCAACACGGGCGCGGTGCTATGACGTGCATTGAATTTCCAGCCTCTGTTGCGTAAATAAAGAAGAACAACGTACAACTGCGAATTTGTTCTTTGTTTCGTGCAAGATGCAGCAGAACTGGCGAGACAGCGAAGTGAGAGAGCTTCTGATCCGAGGGGAAGTTTGTTGTTCACCCCTGTTTCTGGTGCGTTTGTGACGTCAGACGGTGAGCCAGCAGAAAAGAGACTGTAAGGAGTATACTCCACTGGCAATGAGAAAAGAGACAATCGGCATTTATTAGCGGCTCTTCCCGGCTAATTCGGGATAACCAGTGTGATCCATGTTGGTTTCCTTGGTGCCTGTCACTGCATTTAAACTTACGGTGTGTTGCTTAAAACACACACAATCATACACCTGTGCAAACATCCCAGCCTGAGACCATGATCCACCAGGAACAGGAGCCGCTTATAATCCCAGCTTCTGTAGTCGGAAATGGAGGACAAGAGGAGGGGCTCACAGGACGTTGTTCTTCCTGTTCGTGCTGCTGGGTGCCATGCTTCTGTCAGGCAGTATGCTGACCAGCTCCGGGACCTCAGAGCTCCTCCACTTAATTACCAAACACCTCTGTGACCTGATAATCACGTACAAGGCCACTGTGTGCAGACATCTACTCGACTGCTTCTCCTACACTCACGCAGAGCAGGCGATAATGAGAGTATTTAAAGGTTTTACTAATGGGTGCCAGCATAAAGTATAAAAGTAGAATAATCAGCACAGCTTGTGTGCACAAAACTTCATCCAAGTGTGGCATTGCACCCTGTTGTGCCAATGTGTCTTGATTGTCAAGAGGGTTAAGCACCTCACTTAAACGCATCGTCTTTATCGCTCCTCTGTGTTTCAAACAGATATGGTTTGTAAAATCATGACGGTTTCACAGCGTTCACCTGTATTCATCTGGTTTCAAATAAAGACAGAGCGGTGAGTTCAAATGTTTGTTTACTCAGCTCATATAAAAAAGTATGACAGAGAAAAATCTGAGGCACTCTTCTGGCATCAAATTAGAAGCCTTTGTTCAGATGGTGTTTTCATGTTGAAATTCTAAAATAATGGACAATACATAATGTACGTAATAGAAAACAAGCAACAACCTATGAATAGCTTTCTTGAGGTACTCTGAATTAAGGCCTTAAACGTTTCACCAGAAGAGAGCCTTGGATTTTTATTTTTCTCTTTGAATGTTTGTGTCCTCACAATAGTGAACCTTCTTCACAATTTGTTTGAACATCCGAGCACTGAAGACTCTTTCTTCTTTGAAAACATGCTTGGCATGTACACATCACAATTTCTCCTTCTGTTAAAAATGTTAAATGATGGAATGATTCACGATGTTTGTTCAGAATTACATCCAGGTTGAAAATCCTTGTCCCATATACACACAATTCAATGGCGCAAACAGGGATGACAAACAGAGAAAAAATGGTTAAGTGTTGTTGTGTATGGGGATGTCGGGTAGCAATAAATAGTGAGGAGGGGTTCAGGTTTTCCAGATGTGGCTCAAAACGCTCAAAGGCAGCTTCAGATTCGGTGAACGAGTAGCTGAGCTAACGTTACCTTCTGTCAATTGTTGAGGCTTCTAATAGCATTAGCTAGTTGAGTCAATGACAGTTAATCATCCTTAAATAATCCTTTGTTTGGTTGTTTTGAGAGTATGACGCAGTCCTGATATGCTTATCTGACTGTATTATACTGTATGATATAAAATACTAGTGTGGAAATCTCCATTTACTTGTCTACTCTCTAAGCTATTCAGCTAACCTGAAGCTACTGCTAAGCTAACTGCATGCTGCTATCTCTCCCACCTACACTAACCACTGCTACAAGGTCAGTAAGTTAGTTTAGTTAATGTGGGCAATGTTTGAGGGCTAAAGAGTGTGTTTAGGTTAGCCTGACCGACGGTGGGATGTCTCTATTAGATATATTAGGTTTTTCAAAGAAGCTAGCAAAGCAACACCATTCAAAAAATAATCACAGCAGAAATGTAAGATAGATCGCCAGCTGAGGTCACATCGGTTTGGTCTCTAACAATATAACCCTTACCGCCCTTAAGGTATTGTTCCGTCACCAGCAGTTGGTTTTATTCAAACACTCTGTTGCTATGGAAACACCTACTGACACAATTCCATAGCAGTTTAACTGTCATGTTACGTCCACCATTTTGTCAGATCTGTGAGTGAGCAAATATTGTAACGTCTTTTATCAACTAATCTTGTTTCTACATTGATTGAAGGTACTCTTTCAAATATAGCTTTGTGTGATTGTTAGCTAATGATTTAACAGGATTTATTGACTCTGCTGCTAACCAACTAAACATTAGCTGTCCAATGCTAATGTGTTGCTAATATAACATTTATGTAGTTATTTAGATGAGGAGAGTAAAATGTATTCAGTAAAATTATTTGGGGGGAACGTTTTCCGTTAGCTTGTTGTAGTAGCTAGCAAAGGTATGCCATGTGTTAGTCATGATAAGCTTTGTCCGACTTTGCCCTTCATCCTCCAACTTTTGATCTTTTAAGGTTGCAGGTGAGGGAGGTTTGGCTTGGGGCAAAATGTCCTTTAAGGATCCACATCGCTGTGATTTTCTGGTACCACCCTGACATCTTTGCGATCAAATCAAATCCCTGAGCGAGCTGATGAAATCCCTCTGTGATGATACCCTGACCACATATCCTGTTATACTCAGAAATATGCCACACTGCAAAGGCTAGAGATGCTCCAACTGCAGTAGTGTGCAGAATAATATAATTCAAACAACTATAGAATCTTAAGCTAACATGGATTTGTTCGATTTAACCAGGAGAATTTGCCCGAGCAAGACTGACACTTTTTGGCCTTAAGCAGCTCCACTGCAGCAGCTGGTGATATAGAGTTCTTTCATCAAGGCCTAATCGATGTTATTTGAGGGAGGTGAGAGTCATTTGGTCTCCTCCCACATTTTTCCCCTTCGGCCTGAAAATTCAAAGAAATAGCTTTAAGTCACAAGTCCACCTCTCTAATCTTTTGGCTCCCGCGGCCCCAGACATGTTTTATGTCGGCTCCAACAGATTCTCTGTGTAGCGTGTTATCCCTCTCTCTGCAGTCCTGTCCACATGCAGTGTTGTGGTGGTTAGAAGGTAGTATTTTCAGAGCTAAAAGGCCAAAGGCATCCTTGAAAACAAGATCTGGCAGTGAAATATATGGAAAATGAGAAATCGAATAACCTGAAGATGGTCTCAAAACACACTTGCAGGTTCTTGAATAATTCTTTTCTTCTTATTTATCTCGTTACTGACAACAAAAGGAATTCGTGTCTGAGGCATATGCACAATTTAAGGCAGTCGTAGGTGGTATCTCCAGACTCTTGTTGTTCTCGCCGCATTCCTGAAGGTATTAGAAAGAACTTAATGAGATGCTACTGTACTTGAGTGTTGTTTCTCATAAAAGACAAAACAGAGAGTGAAAACATCAGAATTACCTGTTCCCTTGAGTTCACTTTGCCTGAAGTTGTGTTTTCCCTTCTCTAAGCCAGTGAGGATGTGAGGTGAAAATACACCCCGTAAGCCGTGGATATTTCAGAGTTACAAAGCAGCTACAGAAGTTCAATAGCAGGAAGTGAGTCAGCATTCAACATATTTACCATAGACCGTATAAAAAGATGGACAACATAACAGCTCCCTAAAAGTGAAGCCAAACCCTCTCTACCGCCCCCTGCTGACTGGCTGCAGTATAGGTCATAATGCCCGCCTCCGGCATGTTAACAGATGGGACATGAGTCAGTTTTTCTCAAACATGGTTTCTGCCATTTTGTACAAGTGCTAATTTATTTTTAAAGTTTAGTTTTAGTTTTTTGTTCTCCTGTAGTCTGAGGCAACGTGAGGGACCTTTGAGTTAAACGTTTGTTTTGGTTAGCAGACGGGGCGGTATCGTCGTTCGTACCACGGCTCCACCAGTCGATCTTTACTGCATTCGCCATGACTCGCAATGACGCCAGCAGCGGAAGATATCAGCAAAGGTTTGGCTAACGTTAGCTGATGTCTAATGGTAACTATTTGCCATCCATCATATTCCGCTCATCCGGGGACGGGTCGCGGTGGCAGCAGGCTCAGCAAGGTGACCCAGGCGTCCCTCTCCCCAGCAACATTTTCCAGCTCCTCCTGGGGGATCCCGAGGCGTTCCCAGGCCAGACGGGATATATAATCCCTCCAGCGAGCTCTGGGGTCTGCCCCGGGGTCTCCTCCCAGTTGGACGTGCCCAGAAAACCTCCAAAGGGAGGCACCCAGGAGGCGTCCTAACCAGATGCCCCGACCACCTCAACTGGCTCCTTTCAATGCGAAGTAGAAGCGGCTCTACTCCGAGCTCCTTACCCTTTCTCTAAGCCTGAGCCCAGACACCCTCCGAAGATATCTCATTTCGGCCACTTGTACCTGCGATCTCATTCTTTCGGTCACTACCCACAGCTCCTGACCATAGGTGAGGGTTGGAACGTAGATCAACTGGTAACTCGAAAGCGTTGCCTTCAGGCTCAGCTCCCTCTTCACCACCATCAAGACCGCGAGATCGGTAGCTATTTGGTTAAAGAATATATTGTTTAAACTTGAAATATTGCAAATGTTCACTTTCCGTTGTCTTCCCAGCTACTGATTAACGTGGAAGCAGTAGAATGATGGATCCGTCGATTTACAACCTGGAACACAAGATGTTAAAGACACAAGACGCTTCCCTGAGAAACGGCAGCTCTGAATATGGTCTATGGCCTGTCTGCATAAATGTCAGATGTCACAGAGTTTTATGTCCCGTATGTTGAGAAGTATTTCTGCCTCATTATGCATCCTTTTCTTCGAACCTCTGGCTGGCTGTGGCTGATTAAGATGAAACTCTCACAGGCTAAATGTCGTCTGACAGAAAACTGATGAAAACGAGCTCACTGGCAGAAAACATATTCAGTAATGTGGCAGCTTTGGAGGTTGTTTGGATCCGCAGACCAATCAGTATATTCCCGTGTTTGATTATTCATCAGTAAACATTCTGCTGCTGCCTGTCGATGCTGCTGCCTCCGTAATGGATGCTTTTATTAAGGCCAGATTAGATTAATTGTAGAGGATGAAGACACAATTTCAGGCAGGAGGCCCTCAAGGGTAGAGCGAGAATGGATCAATCAATTGTGTCCATCTCAAACCACATAATGCACTGCTGATTGTTTGAAGTACAGAGCTGGAGGAGGTTTGGATGTAACCAGGTCTTTTCTCTTCCTGTCTCTATTATATCCCTCCCTCTCTACCTCGCTCTCTCACACACACACACACACACACACACACACACACACACACACACACGCACATCTAGTTAATCTAAGTATCTGTGCCCTCTGAGCCTCTTCAGGCCAATGATTCAAAAGCCCAGTGAATAAATGCTGCCCCCTGACAACACAAAACAAGAATTTGTGTTCCACTCATTCAAAATTTATTTAGATAAATAAAAAGTTTAATTTACACCCTCCAAAGTATGCGTCCCAATCCAGGGGCTGCAGGCGGTCTATGGAGGATGCGCCACCCGTAGCCTGCGTAGGCCGCTAAAGCTGAACTGAAAAGAGACCGTCATGTCTACAATGGACTTCCTGTTTGTGTCACCAGATGTTCCTGCCCTCACCCTTGCGACACCAAACGCCGCTCCTGTCGCCTAGCAACAGGTATCGCTAGCTTTTCAGTGAAGTCGAAACCAAAAACTTTTATTAAAAGTGTATTCTTTGGCCACGTAAGAGTCCGCCATTTCGTTTTAATTGGTGCGCAATGAATCGGGATACGTTGGGCCGCGAAGGATGCACCAGATGGATCCTTCCCAGGAAAAGGAGAATGAATTTGTCGGCTACATCTGAAAGAGCCTTCGAATTCGGACAGCCTTCGACGCGCCGCTGTGTCGGCTTTCAAACGCGGCCTTACAAGGCTGCAGCTCCTTTGATTGGGACACAGCTTGTATGTCTTCGGTCTTTTTGTCAGTGCCTGTCTTTGTAAAGTGATCATCATTGGGTCTTGATCTGTTGCTAGGACATCACAAGACAGTTGAATTCAATAAGGGCAACAACTAATATCTGTTCGTTATTAATTAGCCTGCTATTACTATGAATTACCATGACCTGGATGACTGAGAACCTTCACAGGCAATCTGCTATTATTTTTTCAATGAATCAATTATTACATCTATTAAAAAAAAAGACATTCAGTATTGATCATAGGTCAAGGTAACGTCTTCAAATGTGTTGTTATGGCCAACCAACAGTCAATAACCCGACATTTTGAAACGAGATAGATCAGAGAAAATCCACACATTTGAGGAGCTGAAACAGTGAATATCTTATATTATTGCTTTAAAATGACTGAAACTACTCATCAATTATATTTATAGCTGTTCATCATTCTCAATCAGTAGACTAATCAAATAATCAGCTCATCGTTTCGGCTCTAAACTGGATATAATCCGGTCTGATGATACAGCTCTTCAGTCCTGCCTGTTAAGGAAATCTCAACTCTTTCTTACACAGTTTGAAAGATTGAACTTTAATTTCAGAGGCCTGTAGCTGGTCGAAAAATTATTCTCTTTGGCTGAAATGTTGTGCACAGGAAAGAGGCACACATAAACAACATTATTATTTTTGTGTAAATGATTGTGTAGTGCACCATGCAAGTGTTTGCATGTTGCTGGGCTGGCATCATCCCTGTTTTATACGAGCAAGTCTGGCGGTTGCGGTGCTACCTACACTTTTTACATCACGCTCTCAGGCACAGTAAGTAATCTTAAAGTTGTATTGCGACCAAAACACTAGGTAGGGTTTAGTTAAGGCAATTTCACACCTGCATTTTCAGGATGGAAATACCTGGAGAAGTGGGTTTAACAATGAGATCCTTCGTTAGGGCCCATGAAAATCAGTCTTCATGCTCTAAGCTGCTTCTTTCCTATTTCCCCTGCTTATGCAGAGCTGTGCTCTATATCTAAATATACATTGTAGAGGTTAGGCAACAGTCTAATTAATTCTTGCTCTAATTATTTAACCCCGCACTGGTTTTATTGTTCTGTAACAGATGAAAGCAGTAGATACGGAGAGATATAAGAGATTAACAATGCTGTGTTTGTGTGTATCTGTGCATTTTTGTTGCCCTAGAGAACGGCTGATTAAGCGGGAAATACTCTGTACAATTTAAAATGTTGTGTAATTCTAACTCCTACAAAGCAATGGTAAATCTCTTCAGATATAAAGCCAAAGTTCAAAATGTATCTGCTAACACTGTAAGGTCAGATAATCAAGACACTACCTGAGTAACTTTAGGAGTAAAATATTTGTATTTCTATAGCGCCAAATTATAACTGAAGTTATTTTGGGGCATATTAACAGAGACCCAACATGAATCCACCATGAGCTAGTGCTCTGTAACAGTGGCAAGTTAGAGCTTCCTTTTGACAGGCAGAAATCTTGAGCAGAACGAGACTCATGGTGAACAGCTTTCTGCCTCGACTGGAAGAGTTGACAAAAGTGGGGTAGCGGGAGAGCCGGACAGAGAGAGATGGATGGAGACAGACAAACAGGCAAATAATACAGACTTATGGTTACAATGCCAATGCTAATAGTAGAAATGCCTTATTGATATTAATACCATATTGCCAATACTACAAGTGGCCTGTTGGCTCCCTGCAGACTGTTCCTGTTACTGTCAATAATCAATAAAGATTAGTTTGAACGCTCTGAGACAGGTAGAGGTTTGTTTGCTAGCAGAGGTCTGTTACATTAAAGAGGGGGTAGTAGGCTGTTTCACACGCCAGGTTTCACACAGTTTTTTCTACACGCTGCACTTCAGAGAGCCGGCCAATCAGAAGAAAGCGGGCTTGTAGGGGTGGGGTTTCTTAAAGGGACAGAGCTGACTGAGTCGTTTCAGGAAGAGGCTGTATGAGGGCCGGCACAGATCACCAGTGTGAGAAAAATTAGGCGTTTTTTAACTGTAAATTACGCAAAGCTACTCCACAGGTATCACAGACTGAAATGTGAAGCTTGAAATTAGCATAATACCCCCCTTAAACCAGTAATGAGTAATGTAACACCAGTATCTTGTGAGGCATTCAGGAGGTGGAAGTTGGGAAAAGATTGTTGACCGACTATCAATACTTTAACTCAACACCCACAATGCTTTGCTCTCCTTTTATTGTAATGTCACTGAACACCCCGGCCTGTGTTGTGCTTTCTGTAATCTTTCCTGTAAATGCTAATGTGTGAGAGTATGTGTGTGTGTGTGTGTGTGTGTGTGTGTGTTCGCTGGACAAACTCCACTCTGGTTCCAGTTAAATGTATGATGGATTGCTCTCAGTTGGGATCATCCAAATTTTATGCTGATGTGTTTCACTTGCCTGTTTGTGCTGATGCTGTCCGTTGGTGAGTAGGCTGTATAAGGACACACACACACACACATACTCACTCAGTAAGGTCAAAAAGCCTCCACTACTAGAAGGCAGTTTTGCAATCCATGCATTTTATTGTGCCTGCTGTGTGTATTCGTGATTAAAGAGGCACTTGTCCGAAGAGCTTGAGAGGTTTCTGTTTGCATGTAAATGCTTAGACGTCATCTTACATACATCATATGCAAATTAAATAATACTTTATAAAGTGCAACCCCCACACCTAATTAATGTAGGCATGCATATATATTCTCATGTACACACTTTCATTCAGAATAGCTGTATGATGAAATATGCGGCAAACTGTTTACTTTCACTCAGGGAGAACATTGTGGTGTTCATGGGGTAATGCAGTTTTTGTTTTATTTTATATTCTCAGGCACTATAGGTAGCCAATATATTATTACATGTAAATTCAAATTGCCTGTCATTGTGTATGTGTTACGGCTACTTTTTACACTCTTCTCATGTGTGTTTCCAGCTTCCTCATTTCATTCTCCCAGTCCGACTTCTTCCCCATCTCCCCCTTCAGGCTAGTAGTTAGCCATTGAGAGCTCGCTCATTGTGAACGGAACAGTCTCCGGCCTCTCTCTCAGCTGGGGAGAGGTTTACAGCCAATTCGCCGGAAAATGGCTTCATTTCCCATCAGCCCCACCCCCCCTGAGGGAGCGTTTAGTAGAGCTAAAGGCCAATCAGGAGAGTCCAGGAGATCAGTAAAGCCTCGGTCTGAAATCAATCCTCGGAGTTCACAAGCTCATGACTCTGGGCAATGGGGGGAATCAACTTCCCATCGACGAATTCATTTTAACCAGCGAGAGTTCCTTCAGAAAGACCAGAAGCCTGTCGATATCAATTATTTGACAAAGAAAGATGCTTGAGATTTTGGGCCAAAGGGACGTCTTGTTAAAGGCCATGATCAAGAGGATAACCAATAAGAAGAGATTAGCTGGATGAATTAAGAGCCGCAGGTTCGTTTAAGGACATTTTTCCTTATTTGGTACATTGATTTTGGATCTGTTAAGGAAATATACTCAAACACTGACTCGCGAGCATGCAGATTCCTATCTGTTGCTCGAGCCAGATGTTAAATAATGAATACACCCTCCAATTCTAGCTCCAAGCAGCAATGACGTTTCATGATCAGAAGCAGGAAATTCCTCTGCGACCTCAGACAAAAAACTAATTGACTTATTAGACGACCAAACAAGAGAATCATTAGCTTCTCACACTGACTTTGTGCAATTAATTTATATGTCAAACAATACAAACTGTAAAATGTTGATAGGAGGCTGAAATACTGCTGAGTTTGCTCATAAGATCAGACAATACAAGCAATTAGACTCAGCCCATGAGATGACATTCTACAATTTCTAACACAGCATGAAGTGTAAGTCATAAAACAACACGGAGAACAATGACGTGTGCTGAAGTATTTGTCTGTGCCTAATTCATTTCACAGTGTTGTTTGACACTACTGTAGACTGTATAAAAAGATGGGCGACACGACAGCTCTCTAAAAGTGAAGCCAAAACATTTCCGGCGCCCCCTGCTGACTGGCTGAAGTATAGGTCATAAAGCCCGCCTCCTCCATGTTAACAGGTGGGACATGAGTCAAACTGTAAAATCAAAATACACGCCCTATAAATATTTCTCAAACATGGTTTCTGTCATTATAGTTAGTTCTTATCATGCTGATTTACGTCCAAGTGTTCATTTTTCTGTTCAAGTTTATTTTTAATTAGTTATTTGATGCTGTCAAAATGATGATTGACAGCTCTGTTGACAAATTTGGCTCCTGCAGCCAATCCGGGTGAGCAGAGCGGAGGACGATCCGCGAGTGGAAACGTAACTAAAACAATCACTAAAGTCATTGAAGTTTCCATACCTGTGAACGTTAACCTCAGAAGTGAGGTCGTAGCGGAAGTGGCTACGGCCGCTTCACTCGCCGATCTCTACTGCGCAGTCCCTGGCTACATATGACGTCGCCATCGCAAGACGGCAGCGCCTATCACAGGGGCTATATTGGCATCAATTTTGTACAATGGGAGCAGATGGAGACGCGTTGTCCATCTATATATACAGTCATTGGACACTACAGGAACACGTAGCGCCTTATTCATCAGATGTTGTTGCTGCTTTGAACTGTACTTCTGGATTCATTTTCAGTGTTCAAATCGTTCTATTGACAGTCTTTATTTAGTCCGACATACTGGTTAAAAACATCAGCTGGTTTTCTGTCACGTTTTCTTCTCAAGGGTTCGGCAGTGAGAGCTCTTGACCTCTAGTGTAATGTTTATTTTCGGTTTCTCTCCAGCCTTTCAATAAGAAAAAAGTAAGGTATTGCATTCATTACTCTATGAGACTGAGGGCAGGGGATCAAATCTGACTGCATTTGGAAGGATTGACTTTCTCAGTATTTGATCCTGACCACAAATGTTGCTTGGCCTTTAAAGAGTGCTTCACTGTTATATCATTTCTCTTAGGTAACGTTCTCACACTTACCAATGACTTTATTTTAAGATTACAAAAACTGATGTTGCAGGACCGCAACAAGGTGTGCAACTATGCACTTTTTTTTTGTCAAAATCTTGTGCCTACATTTAAACTTGTAGTCTTTAAACCAAACCAACTTTGATTTAAGTGACATCACTCATTACATTTGTGGTCTTATAAGACCTGTGAGCAGATTTCATACCTGTTTAAAGTACCTGTTTAAATGAAAACAGGTGAAATCTAAAGGCAGATTGACATTTTGCTGAATTTACTTGCTGTATTTGCTTTCTTCACAAGAGTTTGACAAGAAAATGAATACTAGGCTCATATTTGGCCTTCAAATATGAAGCCCAGCCAGCTGGTGATTAGCCTTGCTTAGCATAAAGAATCAAAAAAGAGGGAGAAATTTCCCTATGAGACACAGTATACAATTCCCAAGATTCCCAAAGTAAAGCTTCCTCTCGGGGGTGTGCGTGAGGAAAAATGTAATGGCGGTGTATTGGTGTATTTATTACACCAAGTGGGATTTTGCACTTGAAAATCCTCGAATGGATCCGCTCTTTGTCTGTGTGATCTGTTTCTGAGCCTCTGCATGTTTCAATCTAATTTTTCTTTACTTTATGGATCGTGTGTACCTCTATTGCAGATTCAAATTAGGCTACTGATTTTTCGTAACCGCTATGTTATGTTTGGTAATTTTAATTTAAACTTGATTTAATTTGTCTTTAATGCGGCTGAAAATATGACAGCATTTTCCCCATCTTCTCTCATGATGGGCTTGTTTGCCTGTGCGTTTCTACTCTTCCTCCTCACTCATCTTCTTTGCTCTTTAAAAGTGTGCGTAAGTTTGTTGCAGTGTAGTTTCAGTTAGAATGTAAGAGCGCATTGTGTTGATCTGTTGAATATTTTGAATATCTTGATTATTTTGAATAAACTTGATGCCTTTAATACGCCTATAAATAGGCTGTTTTAAATAGGCTTTTTTTAAGTGTCAGGGGTTGGGGGTACATCAACCTGGTTGGGATGTAGAAGGGGGTGCGTTGCATAAAAAGTTTGATAAACATGATAATAAGTGAGCTTTAGAGGGCCATGTGCATGATTTATTATAATTCCTTAGGTCAGAACAAAGCTAGCTGTTTCCCCTGTTTTATGCTAAGCTAAACTAAACTAATGAGTGAGCTTTAGAGGAGCTACTGCATGAATTTTTCAGTGTTCTTAGGTCAGAACCAGACTAGCTTTTCCCTTCTTGTTTTTTATGCTAAGCTAAGCTGATATGTAACCTTTAGAGGAGCTTGTTTGTGAATTTTTCAATAAACCACGTTAGCGTCCCTCCCCTGTTTTTATGCTAACCTAAGCTTAGCTAAGTGAGCTTTTGAGGAGATGGATCATGAATTTTTCCATTCCCTTAGGTAGGAACCAGGCTAGCTTTTTTCCTGTGGTTTATGTGCAAAGCTAAGCTAATAAATGAGCTTTAGAGGAGCTAGTGTGTGAGCTTTTTCATGTCCTTAGGTCAGAACCAGGCTAGCTGTTTCCCCTGTTTTATGCTAAGCTAAACTAAACTAATGAGTGAGCTTTAGAGGAGCTACTACATGAATTTTTCAGTGTTCTTAGGTCAGAACCAGACTAGCTTTTCCCTTCTTGTTTTTTATGCTAAGCTAAGCTGATATGTAACCTTTAGAGGAGCTTGTTTGTGAATTTTTCAATAAACCAGGTTAGCGTCCCTCCCCTGTTTTTATGCTAACCTAAGCTTAGCTAAGTGAGCTTTTGAGGAGATGGATCATGAATTTTTCCATTCCCTTAGGTAGGAACCAGGCTAGCTTTTTTCCTGTGGTTTATGCGCAAAGCTAAGCTAATAAATGAGCTTTAGAGGAGCTAGTGTGTGAGCTTTTTCATGTCCTTAGGTCAGAACCAGGCTAGCTGTTTCCCCTTGTTTTTAGGCTAAGCTAATCACCTGCTGTTTCTAGCTTCATATTAACCGTACAGACATGAAAGTGGTATCAATTTTACTTTTGCAAGCGAGTGAAAAGCTAAAATGCTTAAAGTTGCCAGTAAGCAAATAACAAAGAGACAAAATAACAAGAATAACAAAGACAAACACAAAAAATGATATTCTGCACATAAGTTGTGTTCATGTTGATTGCTCTGTGTCTTGATTTTGCATAGGCTCTATGCTTTGGAATAAGTAAAAACACAACAACAACTTCACGTTTGGAAGCCAAAAGACCACCGGTTTCTACATGCTCTTCAATAATTCAGAAGTGTTATCTAGCTTAATCAGCTGCTGTCTTACTCCTGCTGAGTTTAGACAACACAAATTAATTTCAGCTCTCGTAATGCCTTGTTCATTGTCTGAGACACAACTAAATCCAGAATCTATCATTCATGACTCACTGAAACAGCATGGTGCCACATGTCGAATTGGCCTTTGGACAAACCAAACTCAACCAGTGGCAACCAGCTGAGACTAATCAGATGAGAGTCGTCCCAGATGTCTCTCCCTGATGCTTTTTGACTCATTATCAGCAGCTTTGAGTCTCTGCCTTAACCTTGACCTTGTTAGAAAAACCTCCAGCTTAAAAGAACTGTGACTCTGCTAATAAGACACAGCTTCAGAGAGCGAAGGTGGCTTTTTGAAGAGAAGGTTTTGCACTTAACTGGGACTGCCTATTGTTCCTGACAGATGATGTGGGCCGGATATGAGCATGATGAAATGAAAAGCAAATATCTTACAGATCAAATAACATCAAAAGGATTCATATAAACCCTTTAAGAGATAACCGTGCTGGGGTGATATTAAAGTTGTTTGCAGGATTTTAAAGTTTAGATGTCTGTTTGTTGTCTCTGTTTGCCTCCATGCTTTTGATGCAATGTGCGCAACTTTCCCTGCTTTGTTGTTTCTATAGATACAAAGACACTGCTGTTCTTCATATAGTCAACAAATCAGCAAGAATACCTCATAAATACAGTAATTGTGACTTGAGTTGTGACTTTTATTGACTTGATTCAATGCGCTAGAAGGTTAATAATAATAATTAATAATTGTAGTTCAGGGCACAGAAGAGATTCTGTCTCCTACGAAAATAATATTTAGACTTGAACTCAATGTAAAGATTTAAATAAAGGATAAATGGTTTGCAGTCTTAGTTAACCAACTAATGGCTGTTGTAATTGCTAATACAAACCAAAACACACGTCAATCCACTTTTCATATCCCTCCACTGGCTCCTAGTTGACGCTTGCATCAAATTCAAAACCCTGTTGCGCGCTTACAAATTGGCTCCTGCCTACCTGAACCATCTCAACCAAGTCCCACTACGCTCTGCCAATGAAAGGCACCTGGTACTCCCATCACAGCAGGGCCCTAAGTCGCTAACTACACTCTTCTCCTCAGTAGACCCCCGGTGGTGGAATGAGTTACCAAACACCATCCTTTTTTACGCCCTGTGCACTGCCATGAATAGTTTATTGGTACTGACTTTGTTCCTTCCTGTCTTGATCCTTGCTTGTGTTGTATTAACTCTCAGATGTACATCGCTTTGGACAAAAGTGTCTGCTAAATGAAATTGTAACAAAACTTTATTATCAGTCTTGCTACATTTTTTTGGCAGTACTTATTATTGTTTGGCATTTGTATGTTAGAAATGTTTGTCTCTAAAAACTCAGCCATTTCTCAGCATCTTATTGCTGACAAAGGATGCAAAACTTGTAAAGTCTGATTCATCATTTTTGCCTAATGGGTAACTGATGCTTTTCCTCTGTTTGTAATTCAAAGTAGCCCCCCCTCACAAACACACTCTGACTAACTCTGAGCTGGCGTCTTATTTGTTAAAAACAAGAAAAGAAAGCGAAGAGTGGGCCGATCACACAGGAACGATAACAGCATCACTGGGTGAGAAATAGTAGTCAGAGAACTATTCCTAGGCTCATTCCCAACTAGGCCAATTTCTGACCTCTTTTCCGTGTCCAAACAGCCTCTTTCTGCCAGCAGGACAGCAGGCATGCTATTGTTAAAACGTGTAATAGTTGTCATACTGACTTTTTGTGTTGTAAAACGGCTTTAAAATTATCACTGCTGTGTAGTAAACCTTTGTTTCACCCTCCCTCTCCGCCCACTGTATTATCTCTCCTCTGAGTGTACTACCACCAGGACGGCTAATGTGGTTGTAAGCAGTTAACAGGCCTGTGAAGCTTTTTGTCGGGAACATTAACACAGCACCACGACAATGAATGTGTTATCCGGCCTCTCCTTGGCAACATGCAAATAACTTTTAATGAGTGGGTCTGAGCGGGGAGGCTGAAATTTTTAGAACAATATTAATTAGCGGGATGAAAGAAAACAGTCTTGTTGCTAAATGACAAGCACGCTGGAAGGATGGTTTCCCCTTTGACAAAGCCTGTTTACAAAAGCTAGGACAGGCCTAATCATTGCAATTAAATATAAAGAGCAAAGCTGTGGACAGGCTGTGGGAAATGTTTGAGGTTGAAATGTCATCGTAATTGCACTAATTTCATATTTACAGTCGTGTGGAAAAACACTAGCCATCTTGACAAAGAGAAGCTAATATATTTATATTTTATAAGTACAGATAATTGAACATATAGAAGTTTTTTTTAGGCAATCTCCTCCTCTTCAGAAACAAAGAACCTGGTGATTAAAATCAGTAAACAAATAAGTTTCATGTTAAAAATGTTTCAACAGACACAGGACGTTTGGAGAAGCTGCAAACTCAGCTGCTGCTAACATTAGCTTAGCTCGTGTCTAGATTAGCTTGTTTACATGAGGATTTCTCAAGTTTTAATAGTCCACAAGGTTTTTAACGGGACCCGAAATATTCTCAGAAGTTTCCTCCCCTTCAAAACAAATGGACCTGGTAAGTAATACCACAAAAAACCCTTAATTAATAAAGCAGTTTCGTGTTAAAAATGTTGGTGTTTTAACAGAACGTTTGGACAAGCTGCTGCTAACATTAGCTTAGCTCGTTTCTAGATTAGCTTGTTTACGTGAGGATTCCTTCAGTTTTCATTGTCCACAAGGTTTTTAACAGGAGCAGAATTATTCACAGAAGTCTCCTCCACTTTAAACAAATTAAACCACAAAAAAACAGTAAATAAAGCAGTTTCAGGTTAAAAACGTTGTCTCTCCAACGCTCTTCGTGTTGGGTTAGCTAGTCGAGCAGCTGCTAACATCCTTAAACTGACGTAAAGTTTGGCCGACTTGTTTTTTTATCTATGAGGATAACACTTTTACGGTAGATTTCATGCTCCTCAGTTTCACTCTTTTATTCGTCTCTTTCACAGAAAATTTCAAATTTAGCTAGGAGCAGCTCAAGCAATGCTTTGCAGTGGAAGGTGGGCGATGTACTCTGGCCTGTATGTCATGTGCAAGCAGAAAACTGCAGTCTTACTGGCTACTTATGCTGTCTGACAGGCTGTTTAAGCTTTCTTTAGCAAGTAAAAAGCATTTTCACATGACATGTACGAGACGCTTCTTAGTCATCCTGGTCGTGGTTATTCGAAGCTTCATCGGAAAGGGAACTGGACTTGGTTGAAGTTCTTGAAGATGTTTCACCTCTCATCTGAAAAGCTCCTGGTCGACGGAGCTCGAAATGTAAGCCCTTTTTTACGTTAATTTTTCCGTAAACCCCTATTGAGATTGTTTTATCGCCTATCCCTACTTCCTGGAGTCCACTCCGTTGGTAAGTGACATTGTGTTGGTATACACAAACAACCACTCACAGGCACATTGTGAGTCCAAACCAGGCATTGGGGGAGAAAAACATTTCAAAGTGAGGTTTTACCACGGTTAAACTCAGTGTCAGGGAAGAGGAGGACAGGCTTGTGGCTCAGCCAGCAGCTGCTGCCGCTCGGTAATTTACAGGTCTGCCAGCGAGAGCTCACCCGGTAAGTGTTGTAAAAAGCACTTAGAGCTGTGAAATGAACTCCAGATGAGCAGAATGAGCCTCTGGTGGATGTATGATGTGTTCCTGTTGACTTTACTGCAGGGTTTTTATCTATGGGGATCTGAATCTGTTTGCTTTTTTATGCAAGACTTAGGACTTGGCAGAAAACCACAAGCCTGGGGTTTTGTGTGGCAGCTGATGTGTGTGTTTGTAGTTGTTGGAGATTCCTCTGTGTTTTCATGCCTCAGAAACAATGTCTAGATTTGCACTTCGCTCTGGGGTTATGTTATACGTTTACTGCTATATGATTTGGTTTCTTGTATGTCAAGCTTTCCTGTCAGGTCAGGGATTGTATTAAATTACATTACGGGACCAAATAAAAGTGGACAGGGTCAGTCCTTTTATTGTTGCACCAGCTAACATTTTACTGCTATTCACAATAGTTACTTTAAGGCATTTCTCAGGAGATGTATGCTCACCTCTGGCTCTGTACTGCAGCCTTCAATAACCTACTTGAAGACACCGTTGGAATTTTATTTAATTTAAGAGAGTTTCTAAGTTGTAAAATATTGATATAGAGCTTTTGTTCTTTCATTTATGAGTAGAAGTAAAAGTTTTACTTTCATCTTAACTTTCAGAAAGTCCAGATGTGTGAACACTTTGTAAGTCTCAAAAAGGCTCAGAGTGTCTGTGTTCTGCTCTTCGTGTCTGTACATGGGTGAGGCAGCATTTACTCAGAGGGTTGCAATCTTTTAAGCAGAGGTCACTGAGACAAAGTGCCAAAAGGGAGGCCAGGGCTGGGTGGTTAATCAATTGTTATTTTCAATTTTGGCTTCCAATGACAATATTTGAGACTATGTTTCATTCTATTTTGTAACTGGGCTCTGTGTTGTTTTGTCTCTGGTTTGATGCCCCCTAAAAGCCAAAACTTATTCTACGTTCACATGAAAACTGATTAGAAGGACACCATCTTCTTGTCAGCATGAAAAACAAAAACACCACGGACAACAAAATTATTCGCGTCACTTTGTCCAGACGGCTTGTCTAGTCATTGTTTGAGGCCATTGGCAAAAACGCATTATGGATTTTATAGTAGAGGACGACAAAAGATAAAATATTTCAACTTTGGACGCCAATGCTGTTCACTTAAATGAAATCTGGTCCGGGGCCTGTGTCCACTAACAGTGTTTCTTTGCACTGGCAGCACCTACACAAAACGAATGCACTTCAGTGTTTTCAGCGCTCACCTTCCTCAGCCCAAAACGCCCTCTCCATCAGCTGTTTCGTTAGCGCTCTCAGTTGAAAATAGTTCAACTTTTCTCATCAATGTCACTTCTCCATTGAGGCCAATCAAAATCAAGAAGGGGCGGGACTTCTGATATTAACTTTGTCAACAACAATGGCGGAGGAGAAACTAATCCTTTTGTTTTTTCAAGGGTACAATTTCCAGGTGTCGAGCTGCTGCTAATGCCAGGACACGATTCCTTTCCATTGTTTTCACGTTTTCTTTGTGAAATTTCCTTGAATAAAAGCAAATATTAAGCATACAGAGCAATTTAACACAGACTTAAAGGTCAATTCCAAGGGAAGCGTAAATGCCGCCAGACAACTTTCGTAACCTAGCAACGGTAAGCGCCAGTGAGAAGCACTATGAAATTCAGATCGTGGGCACTGCCAGTGCAAAAAGAAATGCCGTTAGTGGACACAGGCCCTCACTGTCTGCTGTCTGTCTGAGTCCATGTGAATACGTCTTCCTTTTAAGCCAGAGACCGGCATGTTTTCCTCAGCTTAAGCCAAGACGGGGGGAAAAAAGGGAAATAACAGTGATCTCAATATTGACCGACATAATTGTCAATAAGATCTTTGCCATATCAGAAATTATTTTCTGATTAGAAAAGTTCATGAAGAGGAAAATTTAAATATTAAAGGTCAATATAGTCAGACTGAATTTAGAGTCACAGTGGCTTCTCTTCTCTCTCCTGTGACAGAACACAGAATTAAAATGAGGGTGGAGATCACAAAGCTCTCATGTCAATAAGCTACAGAGATTTTGTCATAACAAGAAGCCAAAAACCTGACACCCATAAAATGTAATTCTGGATTTGACCTTAGACTTTCCTGTCACCCATCCAAATAAATCTTTTTGTGTCACGACTCAAAGGGGAATTTTTAAAATCTCACTCTTTCAGTCCTCTTGTGTCAGCATGAGCATGACGATGTCCATGTCAAACCCCAGGCATGGTCCATGACCCTAGCCATGAGCAGCCTGGGGATGCCTCCGATACGCATAACTGGACTGCTGCTCACGCCAGGTACCCGAGAAAACACGCTACATGCTGCCAACAGGTCACACAGTGCAGTATTGTACTGCGAATATATTGATGTGTTTTTTATGAGCTGGGAGATAGAAAATTCCCACATTTGTTAGATTTGTTATTTATAGTTGGCACGATTGTGAAGATATACTGTCAGTGAGGTATAGCTGCCTACATGTTTAGAGGTGGGAGAAACAGCTGCCTTAAGTTACAGATCATTTTCTGCTGTTGGCTTGAAGTCATAGACTGACTAGGAAACGTGTGTAGGAGGAAAGATGAGTAACAGTGTTTCCTCCCCCTCTGATGCCCTCAAAGTGCCCTTGAGCAAGTCAGTGAGCAATGATCATCAGAACTGCAGTGATTGTAGTCATCTCACCGGGCACCTCCAAATGCGTCAATGTTTGGGGCCTCCCCTCCTCTGCATCAACTCCCCCAGGCAGTTATAATTAAGCATATGCTGTTAGCTCATTTTCCTGCTTAAGTAAAGGTTTAGAAATGCCAAATGTGTCCACAGGGTAATGATTTGTGTGTGTTCGCATACCTGTGTGGGGCCCATGGGGGCAGTAAGTCATCCTCGCCTGACTGTACAAAGTCCATCTGGAGCTCAGGGTGTTTACAGTACATGGAAGGAGTTCCCTCGCTGTTGCACGAGTCAGTGAAGAGTTAGTTAACCTCATTCAGCCCCCAAGCAGTTGATGAAGTTTATCCTGATTGGCTGAGCACAAACATTGAGCTTTTGTGTAGTTTTGTTTAGTTTTAGACAAGATTGACTCATCTCTCGTGCCACTTCAGAAATGAGGCTCAAACCAGCAGCCAGTTGGCTTAGCTTAGCACAAAGACAGATAGCAGGGGAAAACAGCTAGCCTGGTTACTATGTAAAGGAATCATATTGACCTCCTAGCTCTGAAGGAAACTGCTGGACTACTCCTTCTTTTTATTGACTTCATGGGGTCTTCGTTAGCTGCCTGGCAACATCTCAGGGACAAAAACACTTTCTGATCCCCCGGGAGAAAGAGTCAGGGTGGTCAAGTGGTCAGATTGCTAATCTTTATGCTAAGCTAAGATAACCAGTTGCTGTTTGGAGTGTCATATGTCATGACCAGATATGATAGCAGTAAGCTTTGGCAAGCTATAGTGGCACTTGTAGACTAATTTCGTTACTTTTGGACAAAGCTAGGTTAGCCTTTTTACCCTGTTTCCAATCTTTATGCTAAGCTAAGCTAACCAGTTCCTGTTTGGAATGTAATGTTTCATGACCAAATATGATAGCGGTAAGCTTTGGCAAGTTATAGTGGCACTTGTAGACTAATATCGTTACTTTCGACAAAGCTAGGCTAGCCTTTTTAACCTGTTTCCAATCTTTATGCTAAGCTAAGCTAACCAGTTCCTGTTTGGAATGTAATTTTTCATGACCTGATATGATAGCGGTAAGCTTTGGCGAGCTTTGGAGGCACTTGTAGCTAAGTTAGCTGTTCCCCCCTGTTTCTTGAGTATTATGCTACCAAATGGATATTGGATTGTTGTTTTTGTAGCCAAATTTGAAATTGCTAGCCTTTTATCCTGTTTCCAATTTTTATGCTAAGCTTAGCTAACCAGTTGTTGTTTTGAATGTCATGTTTCATATAAGATATGACAAGCTTTGGCGAGCTTTGAGGACACTTGTACACTGATGTTACTTTTGGACAAAGCTAGGCTAGACCTTTTACCCTGTTTCCAACATTTATGCTAAGCTAAGCTAACCAGTTGCTGTTGAGTGTCATGTTTCATTACCAAATATGATAGCAGTAAGCTTTGGTGAGCTTCAGATGCACATGTTGACTGATTTTGTTACTTTTAGGCCAAGCTATGGCTGGCTATTTCCACCTGTTTATAGTCTATGTATTAAGCTAAGCTATGCTAACCAGTTGAGTATTGGAGTGTCGTTTTTGTAGCCAGATATGAAAGTGCTATCCATCTTCTCATCTAACTTTTGATGGTGAAAATAAATAAACATACTTCCCAAAATGCCAAACTATACAAATGAAAGAGACCTTTCAGAGTGCTCAGCCTGTTTCAGCGATCTACAGTTATGATTTATAATTAGTGCCAGCTTTGGTCAGGTCATGTTGGGTCAGCAGCTGAAAATATGCCAGCATGTAGTACGTGTGTGTTGGCATATCAACTGTTCCAAGTTTACAATAAAGGGCTTTGAGAGGATAATATTTCTGCACGCTGATCCCTTCTGTATAACCTAGCTTGCTTGAAGTCAAGATATATAAACACGTCAACATCCCGATAATCCCTTGAAGGCCTGGTTTTTTCAACGTATGGATCACAACCCTGACTGAGGCAGGAGCAGACTTCTGTTGTTGAAAAGTGTGACTCATCTGAGACAGCCATGCTCTGAAAAGACAGATGTAATAATACATATACACAGTAAAATAAAAGACATAAACATGGTCGTGGGTGGTCTTGTATTTTCCGTTTCATACACAGTGATGCATAAACAGCTCTCATTATTGAAATAAGAATACAGTTCCCCTGTTAATTATAAGTTTATACATCCCCGGAGTGGTCTGTTTTTACAGGGAGTTTCAGATTAACAAAAGACAGTAAATGCATCACAACAGAAAAAGGTCTTGATTGGCACTCTACACGAACAAAGGGCTGAATTCTTGTTAATGAGGCGTTCTTGCAGAATTTGATTTAGAAGAGCTTGTATTGTCTGACACTAAAAGAAGCTAGGAAGTATTTTGATTGATAAAAAAAGAGAAAATAACCTAATGTTCATTCATGTAGGTGCCACGTGGAGTGTTGCATTTACTCTGAATCATATTTTTTTATAGGAAAATAATTAAATCTGCATACTTCTGAGACTTTAAATATACTAAAAGATCAACTTTAGAAAGGTCTGAAGTTCTAAGTACTCTACTATATTAGCTTTAACAGTACTTCATGTACGAGGACTTGAAAATTCCCACAGGAAAAGAGTAGCTGTAACAGTAGAGTAGCTGTTCCCAGAGGAGATGTAAATCATAGGTGCATGATGTCAATTTTGTCATCTGTCTATATCCCCACAATCCCATGCAGCCATCTGCAGCTAAAAAAAATATGAATGCACAAACAGTACAAGTCAGAAGAGACAACTTCTTGTTTAGGTCACAGACAAAAGGCTCCATCTTTGGTTCTATAAAGATATTAGCTACACGTGTACTTACCAAATAAAAAAAACTCACACCTTTCTCCAAGTTTTTCTTGTAAACCACCTTCTTAATTTTTCTCATATTGAAGTTAAAGAGGGTAAGGCCGGAGATATACTGACTTTTTAACCTTGGGTTCACGTACACGACCGGCTGTGTCAGGAATGAAAGTTCACAAACTTGTCTTTGCACCACACGTGTTACTGGAGGATACCTCTAGAGGGCACACCAGAGAGCTCAGGCTGTATGCAGCTACTGCATGTGCAGTCATGGCAACACTTACTATTATGTTAACTCTGAATTGTCAGTGGTCCAGTGACTGACTAAGCTCCGTAACCAGTTCAGGTGACTAATGACAAGTGGACAGAACACACCGCCGTCACCGTCCCCACTTACTTAAAGGTCCCCGCTCCTCCAGACATTTTCTTGCGAACTTGGTCTCTGTTTGTTTTCAAAACCTTCCTCCATTGTCGTCCCTACTGCTGTGTTGACCCTGTGACATCCCCTCTTCGTCTACACTGCCCCGACCATTTAAAGTTAAATGCCTCAGAAAGCATGTATTATATTAGTATTATTTATTAATGATGTTACATTAAGTGTTAACATTTCCACTATGGATTTCTAAGTGATGATAAGGCTCCACTCTGCATCACCGATAAGTAGTTTCTCTCTCCTTGGTTGATTCTGTTCCCCCTTATTTATGGTTCTTAGCACATTTCTTCTGCATCTACAGATTCATGCATATTATTATCTGTGAGTCGATATAAAAGATAAATGTAAGTGGAAGTTGCTGCCCTTCACTAACGCATTTTACCTATTGAATTTAATGTGTTATATTTACTGCTTTGCACTCAGAGCGGCCTCTGCAAGCTCTCCTTTCCAGAGCACCATAAACATTATGTACAGGGTGGGAAGCTGTCCAGCATGATGGAGAAGGAGGGAAACACTCGTGCCCACGCGTTGGGAAGGAGAGGTGTGTTTCTGTGTGGCATACATCGGATGAAACCTTAGCTTTGGTGATAAATCTTCATTAAAGTTGTTTTGCTGTTGCACTTTCTGAATGATGTAGAGAGGAAAGAAGGGAGGAGAGGGAGGAGTGTCAGGTGAAGAGGACAGCTGTGTCGCCCCTCATGGATCATCTGGAGAAGCAGCTGGTGCTTCCCTACCTTTGCCTCTTCCTTCCTCCTCTACTCCCTTTCTATTCTCCCTCCCTCTCTCTGTTTCTCCCCCGCCACCCCAAATTAGCCAACATCTTCATTAATGTCTCATTACAGCTGAGTCAGCCACTGTTACCCACAGCCACATTACAACACACACTGCTCATTTGGTTTTATGAGAGCTGAACTGTTTTCACATCTCGAGCCGTAACGTGGTCACACTGAAAATCCCAAACAGTCCATGTGATAAATGGGGTTGTGCTTTAACTATAATAAATATGGTGGTGTCTCATTCTTAATCCTAAAAATGGAAAGTTTAGGTCATGTGTTATTTTCAGGACTTGAAATAACAAGACAACATACAGGGTAACAAGGATACAAATCACAGCAGTGCTGATATTCAGTACAACAGCACTCCTTCGAGTGTTATTGCTTTTATACGTCAGTAGTACAAGCGGCAAATAGTTGTAAACAGTTACAATCTACCACAGATTATTTTTTGCTCCACCAACTCAACTAGTTCCACAACTTGAAATTGGACTGTTGCTAAGCCTTCTAAACATTCTCCTACATTCTTTGTGTCTAAAGTTACCACAGAGCAGCTACTTTGTACTTTTATCTGTTTGTTTAAATGTATCATCAACCAGTGAAATAAGAGTCTGCTGTGTGATTCAGAGGTACCAGCTTGATCAATGTAGACATACAAGGTCTGCTGTAATGTTAATTAACAGTAATTCAGAACACCTGGCTGAGGCGGAGTGATACACAGAGTGAAAAGTCCCAGTGATCTTGTGCTCTATATCAGCACTCATGGAATGCCTCTTGACCAATCAGATGACTTCGTCAGAACTAACCATTGTGTAATTTATAATACATCCTGTTCCCTTGTCATTAGAGTTGCCATAGCTCCTGACTGACACAACCTCTGCATGCGCGCTGCTGACACAAGTCCGAGTAATTACAGGGTAAGAAGGGGAGAACAGTAGTTACTTCATAATACATCCTAGCCCCTTGTTATTACTGTGTAATTACAGGGTAACATAAAGGGTACAAAAGGAGAACAGTAGCTACTTTATAAAACACCCTGTCCCCTAAATATTATGGTAAAATGACAATGTATTCTTCTTTGTACAACCTGCACCCCTAACATAACTGTGTAATTACAGGGTGACAACGGGAGAACAGTGGATACTTTATTATACATTCGTGCCCCTAATATTACTGTGTAATAACAAAACATACAGGGTAGCATAGGAAAGCACAGAGAGCTCTTTATAATTCAGCCCACACTCCTAATATTACTGTGTAATCTGTGTTCAGAACAGAACTCCATTATATAATCTCTGTGCTCTGTGAAAATCAGTGAGGGACTTTCGTCTCTGCAGAGCTCAATATGATCCATTTGCAGACAGACAGAGACACTTTGTCAGACAGGATGAAATGATTCTGTTTGAAGTACTCCTACATGTTCATCTTCTGTGACTCCTCTCCTCTACCTTCTCGGTCCGTCTCTCTCTGTCACCATTTAGGACGAGGAGATCTCAGGTCAATCAAAGTTGACTGCTAAGTGCACTCCGAGTTCTGACTGTGTGTCCACACTCCCTGTTCTGCCTGCACTTAAACAGGCAGCTGAGAGGAGGCCTGCTAGCAGTCCACCTGACCTTTGCTGAACTCCATCCATAATCCATAGATCCAGTCGACTGTCAGAGACATGCATGGTCATATTTCCAGTCTGATAACCCTGAACCGGCTGAACCTTTAGAGCCACTCCGAACACAGCGCACACAAATGCATGTCTTCCCCCTGAGACTCCCACACACTAACATAACACACAAGGCAGAGAGCATCACAAACACATGGTCACGTTATGTTTAATCGTGTTTGAACAAACCCAGGTGGATTAGCTATCGATTCTCCATTGTGACCTAAAGACTCCTGTTTGGTTTTGACTCTAAGCTTGCCAGGTCACTTTCCAACTGAACAACAAGCAGAGAGGCAAGGACAAGATTAACTTAGTTTTACACACACAGTAGAGGTAAAACAAGTTAAAAGAGGAAAAATACAGCTTTTAAATGATCTGGTTTGACATGTTTTATCTTGTTAGCAAACTAGCCATCACTAGATCAAAGACAGAGGTGCTTACTTTGGTCCTGATCTGAAACAGACCCATTGAAAACCTACGTGAACCTTTTTTTACATGATATGAAACAGACTGACAAGACATTAAATGAGGTAAGTGCTGTAAAGGCTTGATATCCGTTACAATACAACAGGATCCTACCTGACCAGGCTGGACTAAAAAATATAATTTCAACCAAGCCCAAGTTTGATTCACGCTTTGGGCTCAATTTCTAGAAATGAAATGGACCTGTGAGGGTCTAATCCAAGACACTCCTGTGATATGTTGAAAGTGGAGCTAAACCAATTAATGGGACAGACCTATACACCCACCAATCTTAGCTTATTGCAGAAGTTATTGTCAATTTATCAATGACAACTCACATCCTGCTTGGGATGTATTTCAGTCACAGTTCATTCAAGGAATTTGTGTATGCTTAAGATATGTTAAGCAAAGATTTATTGTCATGGAGGGCTTCTAAAAATAGCCTCAAAAACTCATCCGCTAGTATAAAATTGCCTGTCTCCTTTGCCTTCCCGTCGCCTTTCTAACGCTGTTATTATCAGGAAACATACAACACAAAAACACACCGCTCCAAATATGGCTTCCTCCATCCTGTTGTTGTACGTCATTGATTAGTCAGGTTGTTATACCATCCAACTGCCAGCTTACGTCACTGCAGCGCTCCTATTGATCATGTGAATGCAAACAGAGAACAAGCCCTGAAATGTGAGTAGATCTTCGGGGAACTCCTCGGTGTGTAGTCCCAATAACGGCTTGGTATGAAAAGGACTATTCTGGTTCAAATCCTTTTGAAGGACGTATTTCAAGGCCGATTGCGTCACAGTGGTGCGTCGAAGGCTGTCCAATTTCTAAGGCTCTTTCAGATGCCGCCTACAAATGCGTCCTCCTTTTCCCAGGCCACAAATGATCCATCGGGTGTTTCCTTCATGGTTCAACATATCCCAAGATTCATTGGCGCCAATTTAAACAAGATGGCGGACATTTAAATGTAAATGTTTTGGTTTCAACTCAATCGAATAGCTAGCGAAACAAATGTTAAAAACTGAAAGGGGCCTTGAAACGTCAAATAAGGTTAAGTTACATGACGTAAGTTCTGTTAGCTAGTTAGCCAGCTAGCTACCTGCTGCTAGACGACATGAGCGGCGCTTTGTGACTCAAGGGTTGGGGTGGGAACACCTAGTGACGCAAACAGGAAATCCTCCGTAGACCGGACCGCCTTAATTCAGTTTAGCCTTTGCTGTCTACGCAGGCTACGAGCAACATCCTGTCTTTCGAAGGAGGCAGCCCCTGAATTGAGACACTAATAACTCACAGTCTGTACCTGCGCATACAGTCCTGAGAAAACCTCCCATCAGACACAACGATTAACATCTGTGTAGGTGTACCGAGGCCTTTAAACGCTGTAACACCGACAGGACGTCTGGGAAGCAGCAGGTAACCAGTGGGTGAATTAAATACCTCTTAGACTTTACATCAGCTAAGAGCACATTACACAAGAATAATGTGTCATTTTCTCTGTATAAATGACAGCTTTGGAGCTTTTAAAGGCCTGGTGTTAAAGCAGGCTAAGCTCATGTTGGACCTATGTGAATACTGAACAGTCGGAGATCTCACTGCTGCTAAGAAAACAAATGCGTTTCTTAAAAGTTTCCTTAACTTTAGAGCGCCTCATTTAATCCTCCATTATTTTTTAATCAGCGCTGTCCAGACAGCTGCACAGACTGCAAAACACTGTGTCAATTCTGTTGGAAGATAAGTGCAAAATAAATAAAGATGAGTATTGTTTTTATTAAAGTATTACTGCTGCTGACTGATGTAATATGACAGACTGATTAAGAGTTCATTCTGCGCAAGTGTCATCTCATTGTCGGCACAAAACAACTGCCTTAATTTGATTTCATTTAGTTTTCTGTCACTTTGCCAGAGTCGCTCTGTAACACAGCCGTCTTATTTTTAGAAAGAAACTATCTTCTCTTTAATGTGGCAGCGGGAGGCAGACGCGGGGTCAGTCTTTATCAGTTTGTTTGTGTGTTTTCTGTCAATCACATCTCAATTTGACGACAGTGATACAGCTCAACACTGTGATCATCTTAATTGATGTCAGAGCGGCGTAGCAAGTAAAGGTCAAAACATGTTTGTCACGGATTGATGCAGAAAAGGGAGTGAATTATCATCTTAGTCCTGTCACATCAACAGCCTCATTAATGCAACTGATCAATCATCTCTGCTGCATAAAACCCCACCATCGATTCACAACAAAAGCTCCTTGTAAACACAAAGAAGTATGTGAACACTCATCAGACTTACAAAGCCACATAAAAGTCGCCATCATTGTGGAACTGGAAATATCATTACTAAATCTTTGAAGGATAATCAATAAAGTTCTCACATCAAAGCAAACTTAACAAAGTGCTGGGGATAAAAGGAGAAAGTACAAAGGCAGGGAAGTAAAACGATGCCTTCAATAAAAGAAATGATTGAACACAAAATCACCTTGTAGAAAACCACACTCCAGCAGGCCCTGCAGTGTGCACAAGGTGGACATATTCTCTGTGCATGGTGGGATACGTTAGGCAGCAAGTGAACCGTTTGTTCTCCGAGCTGATGTGTGGAAGCAGGAAAAGTGGGCAAGTGTAAGGATGTGAGAGAGTTTGACAAACCCCGAGTTGTGATGGCTAGACAACCGGGTCGGAGCATCTCCACACCTGCTGCTCTTGTGGGGTGTTCCCGGTCTGCAGGGGTCAGTACCGACCAAAAGTGGTCCAAGGAAGGAAAACCGCTGTGTCTCTTATCTGGGGAAGACATGGCACCAGGTTGCACTATGGGAAGAAGGCAAGCCGGCAGAGGCAGTGTGATGCTTTGGGCAATGGTCTTGCCGTTCATGTGGATGTTACTTTGACACGTACCACCTGGTATAGAAACAGTATTCCCTAATGGCAGTGGCCTCTTTCAGCAGGATAATGCGCCCTGCAACACTGCAAAAATGGTTCAGGAATGGTTTGAGGAACACGACAACGAGTTCAAGGTGTTGACTTGGCCTCCAAATTCCCCAGATCTCAATGCAATGGAGCATCTGTGGGATGTGCTGGACAAACGAGTCGATCCATGGAGGCCCCATCCCGCAGTTTACAGGAATTGGGAAGATGTACTTAAGAACTGGCAGAGGGAGACTCAGAGATAACAGCCTGTACCAGGAATAGACATGGGAGAGCCATGCACCAAGTTAAATAGGAAGGGATGAGGAAGGAGGGTCGGTAGAGACGGTCGTCTCTCCATCGGAAGGTTCATGGTACGATCCCTGACTGCACAGTCACATGTCCAAGTATCCTTGGGCAAGACACTGAACCCCAAATTGCTCCTGGTGGCATAGCCAGCGGTGTGTGAATGGGATTTGTACTGATTGACAGTCGGGCACTTTGCACAGCAGCCTCTGCCATCAGTGTGTAAATGTGTGTATGAAAGGGTGAATGTGACAGGTGATGTAACAGCGCTTTGAGTGGTCGCAAGACTAGAAAAGCACTCTATAAGTACGGTCCATTTACAAGTAGGCAATAGTTGGGTGACTGTTGGTGTGGTTGAGGCGTGGCCAGCTCCTGCTTATTTACCATTTCCCATAGTTTATTTGAGTGGGAAGTTTCCCCCTTATTTTATTTTTTGGATTTAAGAAAATACAGAATTATGTTTCAGAACAAAACAAAACAAAACTTTGTGCCCACTTTTTTCCCCCTATGAAATGTGTTAAATCATAACAGTAAAAAAAAAAAGAGAACGATATATGTAGTTTAAGATACGGTTTAAAAGAAAAACACCAAGAAACCCAGAACTACCAGAGACAGTGTGAGGCGGTCGGCCTCCATGTGGCCAGAGTCGAGGCACATTTTTGTCTGTGCAGTTTAAGTAATTGAATTCAGGAAAACTTGAATTCGATTTGAGTTGTGTTGACCATAAAGATGAGAGGTCTATTGATCGATATATGATGGATATCTTCATGGTCAGGGCTGCTGTATAGAGCTTGTGTATGTTGGTGCTGTGTTATTTATTGGAGAATTGAATGGACAGCAGGACGCTGTGAGAGAGCCCCAAAAATGTCTCTCCTCCATCTCTCCCCCTCTCTGTCAAATATGATTACATCTGCCTCTCTCCCTCTGACCTTATAACCCTGCAAGCTACCACTTATTATCACAGACACACAGACACTCTCGTCTCTGAATCTGCCAGGATTTATTCACTCTGGCAGCCATGTCTAAGACGCTCTGTCTCAGGGATATAATTTAGCTTTTTTCAAGAGTTTTCAAGAGACTTTAGGACTCTTAGCTGTCACGGGCCTCTACAGAGAGATAAATATATATATGTTTTTACTTCTATTTTTCGGAGTGATTGCATCTCTGTATTCTTCTGTCCTCTGGTTGACTCGGCAACTATTTATCGGCTTAACGGTCAAAAACACTTCAGGCCACAAAGATGACTTTTTAGTGAAGTTGTCTTGAAGTTTTCTTCAGTATTGATGATCAAACAAACAGTGTAAACTTCTCCCGACTTCTTTTCTGTGCAGTTCTATTTATGTTGGAAATGAAAGATTGATTAGATGCATGGTGCTTATTTTATGATCCAAAAATGTTATTGCTGCCTTTTAAAGAGCAAGTAGGTGTTTGTTTTCAGCTTGTTATTAATGCTAAGGTAATAACCTACATTATTAAAATGTAAAAATATTAAATGTGTTGATATTTGTGGGACTGAAGACGCAAAGAAAGAGATAATATTTTCATACTGTATTTCTGTTGTGTTAATTTATCTTTTGTGTTTATACATTGTTCACATTTTATCCTTTATATTTGTCATTTTTGAAGCAAAACTTTTTCTTTGCTGTTTTATGTCTTACTTTGGGCTACAAGCTTGAATGAAAGGTGTTACATAAATGACAAAGTTAAAGGAACAATCTCAAACTTTTTCATTTAAATGAATGTCTGTTAGGTCACTATCTATCACCAAATGAGGTAACACAATGGTGATTGAGCCTATGGCCCACTGATGAAAGCCTTTGTATTTGTAGTATATAGTATTCTTGTGGGTGTCTGTGGCGACTTTCTTGGAAAAAATCACAAGTGGCGCCCAGTTAGTGACACATTTTCCATCAGCCAGCAGTGGTTGGTCTGTCAGAGAGGGTAGGCGGAGCTAAGTGGCTGCTTTTCCGGTCTGGATGACTACAGATACAACTTCAAAAATAAGTGAAAATCCAAAGAAAAAGAAACTAATTCGACACTCAGATGAAGGCAAACAGTCTAAACAGTTTGTTTGATCTGAATCAAAGACCAGGGAAACTGCTCTCTGATTGGTCTGAATTTCCACGTAGGAAAACTCCCTGAAGTAAACAAAGAGAGAGCGCACACACCTCAGTCACACTCAACACGAGCGAGGACTTAAATGTTTTGTTCTCTGAGTTTTCATTTTACTTTTAACCAACATTGTTCCACAGCTCGATCAGTTCCATTCTCTTTTAGTTTTTCACTGAACAGTTTGAACACCTCCGTGTTCTTGTGCGTTTCCACAAGCATTTGTGAAATTGTTTGGTCAGGCCATATTTCTATTTCCTCGTCGCTCCCCCACGTCTGTCCTCTACTCATCTTGGTTGTCTCTGCAAGTGTCAGCACCCGTTTACATCCCACAGTGCACTGTTTTTTTATTTGCTTCCTATCTTACCTGAATCGAACCGGGCTGTGGTTCGTTTGGAAACAGACAGTCTCATCTTTTCTGGCGGACCATGGTCCGGTGGTTTGGTCCGCACAAGAGTTTGAATGTGTGCTCTCACCTGTCCAAACGAACCAGACTTTCAGAGTAAAGTCAGAAAGTCCGGACCAAAGCTGTCAGGTGTGAAAGCACCCTCGAACAGCTTCGCAGCAGGTGTTTCTTAGCCTACATCATCCTTCACAGTCATGAAACATACATACGCTCTTCTACTTAATGTATTATTTGACTTTTCTGGGAAAGGCGAAGAGGTCAGAACATTTTTACCAATCTGAAATATGTTCACGCACATTTGGCTTTGTGCCTTTATTGGATGGGACAGCTGAAGAGAGACAGGAAGTGTGGGGAGGAGAGAGTGGGGGGTGACCAAACGATCGGCAGACCGACAGTCGAACCTGCGATCAGTGCGTCAATGACTGCAGCATCTGTACATGGGGTTGCCTGTCCTACCAACTGAGCTAAACCAGCGCCCCAATGGAAGCAATTTAAAGCCATCAGCAGAGTAAGACCCCATTAAATCACACCCAGTAAGCTTTTGTCATGATACTGGTATGCACTGGTATTCTCTTTTGCAGAATGTCCATGCCATTACACACCACATCCTGTAATTTAACACCATCTGTAATTTAATTGGTTAAAAAGCCATCTGAGATAATTAGTTAAATTATAGAGCAGCGCAGGGAATATTTCATTACCCTACTCCCCCCCCTTAAATGTGACTGAACGGCAGCAGAACAAATTAACTATTATTCACCCCGCTGTACACTTTTCTGTTAAGAAAAAAGGGTTTGTTAAAAAGTATGCAGCTTTAAACCAAACCCCACTTTGATTTCATGCATCATAACACTTATTCTCTCCGTGCCTTTTGTTTTCTAATGCAGCTCATTCAAAGGTAGCACCATCGTAATTAGTTATGCTCATGTTAGTATTCGGCCAGTTTTCAAGGCTTATTTATGATGTGTTTTTACTTTAAATTAAATTACATTAATCATTTAAAAGGCCCAGAAAGGTTTTGGATGTTGCTCGCTGGAGTGTTAGAATATCCTGTTAACTTGTGGGGCAAATCACTTTGCCTGCATCCAAAAGTACAGAATAAATTGACTCCAGACTCAAGCTATTCAATGCTAACATGGCCCAGTGCATCGGGAGGTCAGAGTGAGCTGCAGGGGATTGAGTTTTATTCATGCCTACAGAACCTGATGCTGCAGCTGAACGGCTGTTTCCACTAGAGGCCCTTTTGTTAATGATAACGAGCAGTCAATGCATCTCTTTACTGCCCATTCTGTTAACTTACAGCACTCCAGGACAACAAGGGCGTTTATGATAGGCTCTCATCTTAGAAATAGATGTTTCTATTACAAGCAATAACAGCATTGATTGGCTGGTTTGGGCTCTGATTAGAGGGGTGATTGGATGGAGGCCAAGAGGCAGCTGCTGATGAGAGGAAGGAAGATGTGTGGGGGAATTTTCCTCTTTCACACACACACGTAGGCCTCACACATATATGGAGTATTTTTATACACAAACACGCAAACATTTCCATGGTTTTTACCTGAACAAAAACGGTTCTCTCTGCTGTTGACACACACAAACACAATCTACTCTGCAAGCTGATATACGGCAGCGATCAGTGAGAGACTGACGGAGGTTAATGTTCTGTACGACACAGTCAAGAGGGAAAATGAATAGTGCGAAATTTAATGGTGGAAATTGTGCTTCATAAAAGTTTAACAGGTACAGTCTCTGCAGAACAAATGTGATAAAGTAATATCTGTCACAATACAGAACATTAAATGAAAAATCCATTATGTTTAATAGAAATTGATGGATTTTCCACAGAAATCTGGTGGAGATTAGACGGGCAAATGGAAATGCAGATGGGTAGGGGGAAAAGGCCAAGTTCCAGGAGGGTATGGCCTGTCAAGTCATCAGAAAATATTACCCAGCATGCTTCGCAGCTGCTGCCGTGTGTGCCCCGACCGCCACCCTTGGCTGGCTCTGCTGAGAGGGAACATTTAGTGTGGAAATCACAGTTTGAGGATGAAGAAAGGGGGCGGAGAGGTTGTGTCAAGGCGGAAGAGGGAGTGTAACGAAGACAGCTGGCAGCTCGTTGTAGTCAAATTCATATTTTTTAAATGTAATTTCATGTCTCTGCTTTCTGGTTTGAAATGCAGTTACATTTAACAAACCTCCAGGAAGGATTTTACAGTAGAAGTAAAGCAGCACGATGAGGATGTACTGTGCGCTTCAGAGCAGTGGCATGTACAGTAATGAAGGATATTTTTTACAGTGAGCGATAGAGAAAAAAGATCAGAAATAAGCCGACACAGAGACTGGCGGGCGGGCGGGCGGGTGTGGGCGGGCAGAGAACTAGAAGGTTTCTCTTGATGTTTTTGTTTCGGGGCACTTTCATGATCTCTGGGTCCCGGAGGACTTTCTCACTACAGACCGCCTTTTTTTTAGAACTGAAAGCACTCAAACTCCGGGTCATCGCACCGTTAGTAATGACACATAAAAACATGGCTTCTGGACCAAAATTGCCATTGTTGCCATAGCTATGAGAGAGCCAGGGCAGCTGAAAATCCCCCGAGCAAAGAGACAGTAAATAATATCTCATCACGCACGTCTCTGCTGCTGCTGCTGCTGCTGCTCACTGCACATGAACAGGATCATACAGGACATCCAGGCACACACAGTGTAGAAAAATAGGACCGTTGTTTCAGCTGAGTGTTTTAAATGGCCTTTATATTATGCCACAAGTGAGTTCACAAGTAGAGTTCTTCTGATACCAATATTAGCCTCTGATGCAGACTTAGATGTGGCCTGTTTCCCCAGTTTGCTAGTTTATGCACAGATCTGATAACATCCAATCCAATCCATCCAACAATCCTGGTTTCAGGTTATTTATCGTGTGACAAGACAAAGATAGCAAAATTTTAGCAATGTTACATATTTTTTTTGATCGTACTAGTATTGGAGGGGTACTCGGTATCGGCTAATACATCTCTTATTGTGGAAATTAGGTCCTGAAATCCAGTGACTCTCAAAATTTGATGCAGCCCATCTCAAGTCACCAAAGCTCTAAATCAGCAGTTGTTGGCGTCTTGTCATAGACTTAAAGTCTTTCCAATTTTGGATGGTCAGAGACCATCACCATGTGTCTTCACAATTGTAAATTTCGGACTGAAAGAGGCTGAAATCCCACTAAAGTGTTGCAGGCCAAGTCATGACCACGAGCAGAGTGTATCGAGGCTGAAAGAAGACCAAGACTTTCAAGGATTTAGGCCACCAAAGGACCAAAGGCACTCGAATGAAACAATCCATCCATCCATCCATCCATTGCCTTCCATTTATCTTGGGCTGGTTCTCATTGCAAACAGGCTAAGCCAGTTAGCCCCAATATTCCTCTCCCCACCAACATTTTCCAACTCCTCCTGGGAGAACCCAAGGCATTCCCAGGCCAGATGGGATAAACAATTCCTCCAGCATGCTCTGGGCAACCTTGGGGTTAGTTGGATGTGCCTCCAAATGGAGGCGCACAGGAGGCATCATAATCGGATACCCAAATCACCTACGTCGGCTTCTTTCAAATTGAAAGGAACAGTACTGTACTCCAAGCTCATCCTTTCTTACCTTATCTCTATGGCTGATCCCAGCCACCTGCGATATGTGTAGTGTGTGGCTGTCATTGATATGTGTGTCTCTGTTTACATGTTTTTGTTTTTCATTTATTATTACTACTTTGGAGGCAGGTAAATGTGTGCAGCAGTCAAGTCCAAGACAGATTTCCGTACAGGGACAATAAAGTGTATCGTTTCGTATCGTATGGCAACGTATCGTATAGCAATGTATCATATCGCAACATATCGTATCGCATCATATCGTATCGCATCATATCGCAACATATCGTATCACAACGTATCATATCGCAACACATCGTGTCGTATTGTACCGTATCGTATGGTATTGTACCGTATCATATTGCAACGTATTGTATCATATCATAATGTATCGTATCATATTGCATCGTACCATTTCGTTACGTTTTATATTGTATCGTATCGTATCGTACCTTGCAGATTAAACTGATTTTGACTGCTTGTATTTGGAATCTCGTCTTTTGGGCACTCCTAAAACTGATCTGAAAAATCCAAATTCCCCCCCCCAAAAAGGCCTTAGGAAAACAAATACGATTCCTCTTCATGGCAATGGGGTGACTTTACTTGACTGGCCTAGAAATAAAATCCTTAAAAAATAAAAAGTCCTTTTTTTTGTAAAAATGTGACCTTCCCTTCTTCACTTCTTTCAGTGGTCTCGAGACCAAGACCGATCTTGAGTGCTTTCACACTGTCACGGAGAACAATGGTTTCAGAAGAAAGTGGGACAACATCTCTTTGGAGAGTCAAAGGTCTCAAGGCATTACGTTCAGCTACTGCGTGTGGAGGAATATGTATATCCTCTTTCTTCTATATTAGACTTTGATTGTGTGATTTGACAGTTTGATTGGCAACTGAAAGAAAGAAGCCTTCACTCTTGGCTCGGAGGATGGACTTAGACCAAAACATGACATTAAGCTTGTTTATGTCGCCAAATCTTTTGTCTTCCTGTCCCTCTCCGGCGCTGCTCTGCTGGAGACGTGTCAACAAGGAGCCGACGCTGTGCTTGATTGTATTCAGTTGCAAGAAAAACAACACCGTCCACCAAAACATGCCCAGAAATCCAATCTGCTCCCCCCCCACACACATTCGGAGACATTATTTCATTTCAATTTAGTTTCAGTTTCACTGATGATACTTGCACCGTGTCTTATTTTCATCTTGTTTATCTTTATCACATTGACACATCAGTGAACTTTTGCATCTTTGCTTTTGGATTAAGGAGAAAATATGTGATATTTTGTAAAACACAAATATTTAACACAAACCCACAAGGGTTTCATTTGAGGTGAGTCGGCCATGCTGCTATAATCACATTATCTCCTACTCCGAAAACAAACTTAATTTGCCCTCAATCAACATTTACATTGTAAACACAACAGAACAAATACACAGAATGTCTTGCTGCATGTTTGAACACGTAAAGGAATATTTGCTTGCTGTTTGATCGGATTACTTTGGCAAAGCAAACGGAGCAGAACAGAAAAACAAAGTAACAACACAGAAATGTGGAGGCGTAGAGGAAGAAACTGAGCCCTGAGTCAGTCAGATCATGTCTGTCGAAGGATCGTGTGCTGACCTGAGTTCAGAGTGCTGGAAGCGAGTGAAGCCGGGATGTAACCCTGTTGATGACTTTTTGTCTGATCTCTGTGGTTTCCGGGGTCAGATGGAGCCTCGTTGAATGCTTTGAACAGAGAGAGCAAAATGAACCAGAAAACCAGGGCACACCGACACAAACAGGATCAGAATGTTTGTATTATTATTATCATAAATACACAGACACTATGTACAGATGATTTAATTCATCTACTAAGCAGGTCAGCAGTTTATAATGCTGCTAGTATGTGTTCATATCCATTTAGGATGATACAGACAGAAGCTTTTCTTTTACCTCTGTCTTCTTTGTCTTCGGTGCGCTGCCAAACTTCAATGATAAAAACAGCTGATGACGTAAAATCAACTCTTTGTCATGGAAGTTATGACGAACTCAGATCTGAGATTGTCATTTTTAACACTTACTCACGAGGCAGATTGGATCTAAAAACGGAGGCCTTGCAACAGAAATATATTTGGTTGTTATAAGAAAACATTGATTCATACAGCGAGAGGAAATAAGTCATGAACCATTATAACTGCAGTGTGAATGAGGCCTCTGGTACAAAAGGTTGGGATGTTTCAAAATTCAAATATGTTGTTCAGTGCAGTTTTATTCAGAGATGCATTTAAAGGCGGTATTATGCAAATTTCATTTCATATTTCTCACACTGGTGCTCTGTGCAGGCCCTCATACAGCCTCTGCCTGAAACGACTCAGTCAGCTCTGTCCCTTTAAGAAACCCCGCCCCCTACAAGCCCGCTTTCTTCTGATTGGCCAGTTCGCTTGTGACATCACAAAGTGCAGCGTGCACTAACCATCCATACAGTATATATAAACACATATCATTAAAACATTTTATCGACCTTGAAAGAATCCTGTAAAGTTAGCTTGTGTGTAGTGAATAGCCAGTGCCACTTTTTAAGGTGGTTGTAACCGCCAAAACAAATACTCACGATAAGATGTTTTGTTGACAGAAATCTGACTCTAGATCGTAGTTCTTACTGCCAAACAAAATCCAACCTGGAGGACAGACAGTAGCCAAACATAGATATGTAAGGGATAATGCCCAACAAGGTGTCCATTAAAACCTAGTAATGAACACTCCAAAGGGCGTTATCCTACTTATACCATGGCCATTTCCTAAAAGAAGAGACAGGACAATTATGCTATGTTTTCATACTCTCAAAATATTGGTAATGCGTCACCTTTAAAAATCATTGTTTGGAATGTTGTTCACTACTCCAGGAAATAGAACGGGTCATAACTACGACTTGGCAGCGGGGGGGTATTTCTCTTAGCAATTAGCCAGAAAGCTAACGGAATGCTAGCAAGATTCAGAGTCAATAACATTGTGTTGCTGTCGGCCGCAGCCTTCAGTAGAGAGCTGAATAGCGAATAGGATGTGAAAAACTTAATGGGTGTCCAGTTCTTAGAAGTTAATTGACACCATGCAGCCAATCAGAATTGAGTATTAACCCAGACCATGGTATAATGTGTAACATTGCATAACAGTGCTGCTACTCAGTAGCCAGCTATTGTTATTCAGTCTCAACAAATACATGATTTCTGTGACCACCCAAGGTACAGATTTGATGTACAACAGCACTTCCTGTTCTAATAATTGGCTCAGATTTTATGGCTGTTTGCTGCCTCCCTCCCTCCTGCATCACTTATCTCTGTCCCTCTGCGTTATCCATCTTCCTCTCCTCCAGGGAGTCATTCATCGTTGTGGGTACGTAGCAGCGTTTTCATTATCACCTGCCGCCTCTTTCTCGGTCACCTGGCTACAGACAGGTGTGGGGGTCATCAACAGGAGACGGAGAGAGCCAGCGTACCACCACCGTATCACTGCTCTTCATCTTGTTCAGTGCTAACTTTTTTTAACGCCCCTAACATTACTCTAATAATGCATAAAAGCTCTTCCAACTACATTACTCTACTACTAAAATACCAGATGCCAGGCAGCTTGATCGAAAGTTGCATCAGTGTTTTGTTGCACTTTTATTTCAGTCTTGTCTCAGTCGAGCTTTCATCTCTTACAGGGCTCGAGATTTGGCACGCACGGCGTTGCATACACCCACAGAAGCACACAATGGCCTCCTTTCTCTGTTGCTGTCTGCTGCAGGTGCAGTGAGGACTCACGGGAGAGGGCGATGTATTTCCATTTCATACGAGAAAAAGAGAGAGAGTGTGAGAGTATGAAAGTGTGTGTTTTTATGTGTGCACAGGTGCAGCCTATACTGGTGCCTGTGAAATGTCTCTGTGCTGTAACAGGTCACCATTCAAAGACTAAAGAGGGATGTGTGTTATAGCGTATAAAAGTGTATGTGAGAGTGAATGAATGACAGATTTTAAGACAGATGTCACCAGAAGAGAAAGCAAGATTGACGAAAAAAGACAAGACAAAAAAATAGTGAAAATATTCAGTTTTCGGTTAGATGATTTATTCATGAGTGACACAGCTTTGGTTATTAATAATCTGCCTGTGTGTCACCACAGTTGACAGAAGCGATGCTCTGTGTTCATGGAGGAAGTACACGATGTAAAATGGGACATGAAACAGACGGGATGTTCTCAAATCAAACCAAAGCAGAGGTTAGCTGTGATTGAAACTGGAACGCACACGCTAGTGTTTCACTGCTTGTGCTCTATAACTGTCTATGCATTCTTAGCCGTATTTCTCTCCAGATTTTGACCCCAGTCTTGAGGTTGTTGCCCCCATAAATCCCATGATGCTTGGCCTGGGACTGCCAGTTGTTAAGGAGATCATCCATCGCAAGAGCTTCGCACTGCTTCCACCAAACCCCAGTAAGTTTTACACATATTAGCATCACAGAAAACCCTGCAGGCCAACCAAACGTCATCCAGCCTGATGCATGTTTTATTTATCAATACAGCACAGTGCATTATCTTTAACTTATCCCTTATACTCAAACACCTTTTGCAGCAAATATCATGTGACAATGAAGAAGAAGGTGTGAGCATTTCTTCCTTAATGTCACCTTTAATACCTCTGAGAGCCTCTGCCCAGGAGAGCGGAGCTAATTTGCATTCGTGTTTCATCAGGAGACACGCAAAGGAGGGAGGGGAGGAATTAAAGGATGTGTTGGTGTGTGTATGCATGCGTGTGCGCACTTGTGTGATGTCTGCGAGTGTATAATTAGTGGAGTGACCTCTGTGAACATTTAACACAGTGCTGCTGCCTTCAATATGCCGGGCCGGCGAGGTGACGGACTCTGTCCTCCTCTCAGCTCGCTCAACGCTGAATCGTGTCTTAACGTGCCTCCACCTGCTCGCTCTACTTTTTATACGCTTACATAGTTCTCTCACTCTCTTCTCTTCTTCTCTTTTTATACTGCACCTCGTCTCCTCCCACCTCATATTTAAAGGGTCAAATCCACTTACTTACCTGATCACCCCTGAGGCTCCCACCTACCAGTCCCAGGTCAAAAGGTCTGTGTCGCGCTCTTACTGTTACATATGTATATGTTCAAATGCACACTCTCTCTTTTGCACCAGCGCACACACCTGCAAGGTCGTAAGGAGGGTTTGTGCATCAGCATCTGAAGTGAACGGGGGTTTGTGGCACATAGTTAAAAATTCTGAGAGTAAATTGTGAAATGTTCACTATAATTTCGAGCTATTTTCCTTTGTGTGCGTCTAAAGGTGATTTAATAATAATTGCGTCATTCCCTCCTTTGTGCTCTAGTGGAACAAAAGGTGATTATTTTCCTTATTACTGGGAAGCAAGCAAGTTCTCCGCCTGAGGAGACGTCGGCTGCTTGAGCTTAATCGTCTACTTAATTGACCAAAAAAAATATTTCAAAAATTTCCAATTAAACTATTTTCATATTTCCAAAACAATTGAAAAATTGGCAGGTTCCAACTTCCAAGATTTAAGGATTCACACTTTTTGTTATTTTATAAATTAAAAGTCTTTTGGTGAGAGAAAAGAAACAATTTCAATTTCAAATTGTTGAGTGAACAAGAAATCAATCATAAAAAAAACAGACTTTTGCTTGTAAGAATGATTTTTCCCCTTTTTTTCATTATGATTTTTCAGATTTGAAAGACTCACTGACTTGAAATGAAATGAAATGAGAAGCGCTGCACGTTGGTGAAGTTAGCGCTGTTGCTTCACAGCTAGAAGTGGGCCTTTCTGTGCATGTTCTCCCCATGCATGAGTGGGTTCCCTTCAGGTACTCTGGCGTGAAAGGTCGTCTGTCTCTAATAGCCCTTTCCCACCTAAATTTAGCGCATTGACGCAGGTTTTTCAGACCCGGGAAGACCTGCTTATAGATGTTGATTGTCTCTGTTCTCATTGCCGGGGGTGTATCCTGTTTTCTGGCCTCTTTTCTGCTGCATCACCGTCTAACGTCACAAACGCACCAGAGACGGGGTTACGGTGGTTAGGTCTTTATTGTATCTATTACTCATTCAGTCTGTTAATCAAACCCGGTGCAGATAAATTTGGAACGATGTTCGAGCGCGGAATTTGTTGCCGAGATGACAAGGAGTCGCAGAAGTTACCGACGGAGCATAGCATCGCGCCAGAAAGGGGGCGGAGATTAGCGTGAGGACACGGCTTTTATGTTCCCATCAATGCCCATCGGAGCCGATAATTACCCGGGTCTATTGCAGAGTCATTCTGAATGCCGATTGTAACCTTTCCCATTAAGCAAAAAGCCATCTGTTAGCAGGTTTTTTAACCAGTGGGCTTATGTGTCAGCCCTGTGATTGACTGGTGACCAGTCCAGGGTGTACCCTGCCTCTCGCCCAATGACAGCTGTGATAGGCTCCAACCCCCTTGATATCCTGAACAGGATAAGCGGTATAAATAATGGATGGATGGAAGCTATGTTTATAAAAATAATGTATAAATAATAAATGAATTAAAATAAATAGATTAAGAATTTTAAATATATACGTAAAATGTCATCTTGAGTTTCAGCTTCAGGTGATAAAAGTCATGATGATGTACAGCTGAGCAGGAGAGTATAGTAGTATAAAGACTGAAAACATTTCCTATTGTCTGTAGTGGGTTTGACATTGCTCCCAAAGGTGCGTTTCCCTGTGTAACAACAGGTCCAGTCTCCCTTATAGCCTCCATAAAAGGACTCTGCTATTAGATGATTTCATATATCAATGCATTTGTTCCTGCAGAGCATCTAAACAGGATGCCGATGTATACTGTGAGGTGGTTTCACTGCACACTTTATGCTGATGTAAATCTGTGTGTATGGGGCCATTGTGGGTAATACAGCAAAGGCACTATCAGGACCGCTTGATGACTATATGGGATGTACATTATTTGGCATCATTGAGTTCTCGTCTTGATATTATCCATATAGAAACTTAATAATGTTTTCCAAATATGTACTTTTATAAATATAAGATACAATTCAAAGTATTTCAGATCATTTTAGGTCTGTAAAACTATCAAGATGTATCAACACCCTGCACTAAACAGAAACCTGAAAGAAAGACATTTCCTGGTGAGCACGGTCTGCGCTCACACTTTTCCGTCACACTTTCTTCCTGTAAATAATTAATCATGATCCCCGTGTTCACTTCCTCTGGGAGGAACGTCCTCTCCTCTGTGCCTGTCTGGGGGCTTTTTCCAGGCAGCCTCACACGTCTGATCGAGAACACGTCAGACTTGAGGTAGACGAGTAGTGAGCGCTCCTCACTACAACCGGCTCGAGAGTCTGCCTTTGATACCAGCTGTGTTCGAGTTCAGTGTATAAAGCCTCCCTGTTGTGGTTTAAGACAGGCAGAAACATGAAACAGGCTTTATGAATTAATTAAAAGACATTTCTGCTGCACCTTGAGACCTTTACATGTGCTGCGCTGGTGATGGTAGTGCACACGGGTGAAAAACAGTGCACCTTACACAGAGTTCATTCTAATCCTGAGGCTGTATGAGGAGTCAGGCTGTTATCCGCTCAACGTTACAACACGGGGAGCTGTCACAAACACTCAGTGTGCGACCCCGGGTTATATTCTCTCCCCGTGTGAGCACTTTCTTGCCTTCTCGGCTCCACAGAATCAAATCCAGTCGAGAAAAAGCCCTAAGTTATTCTTGAATTTAAGCTTTTTATTGTGTGTTTGATATAAAATAAACAGCCAAGAAGCTTAAAGGAGCAGTTCGCCCTTAGAAAAAGCCACTGTCAGTCAAAGCTGGTGTTCTCTGTAATTGATAGAAGCAATAATATTTTAAATTGGCGCCATAGCTGTGGAGAAAGTTGTACAAACAGGTTGTGGTTTTGCCCATTCTACATTCCTACAACACCCAGCATGCATTGCACCCCTCCCTCTGAATTTGAATACTACCAGTCAAGGACATTGATCGCTGCAGGCATTTGCTCAGCGGTACACAATCCGAAATACGACGAGAATATACCAGTGGATCGTCTAAAAAATCTTCAGCTCTGCAGTTAACATTTCAAACCTGACGATTTTGAACGAGACATGATATCGGAGACGGGACTAGATTGAGGAAGTGTATTTTTGGGGCTTTTTATGCCTTTTTTTAAGAGAGAGGACAGTGGGGATGACACGTGGCAAAGGGCCGAGGGCGGGAGTTGAACCAAGAGCCGTCGCATCGAGGACTATAGCCTCTGTATATGGTCGCTGATTCAACCGCTGAGCCAAACTGGCACCTCAGATGATTGGATTGAAGGTTTTCCAGGGCCCATTGGAGAACTGGATAGCGTCCTCCAAAGGCACAGAGCTAAATTTTTCTCTACCATAATAGCATGATGGAACTGAGGTTGAAAATCAGCGAACTGGCCCTTTAAAAGAGGTTAAAAAATAAAAGGGGATTCAATGAGCACAGATGGCACGTACACGGCTAAGGTTAACTCCATCTCCTGTTGGCCACTAAATGTTCGCCCTCATGCTGCTTGTAAAGCACTTTGCGTTAAAAGCATCCACCCAGTGACGTGTTGAGATGTAATTCAGGGCACACATTAAGCTGCCTGAGCGAGATCTCTCACTTCAGCCATCATCTTTACACACATCTTCACAATACTTCCTGCCACAGATTCATCCTCGCTCACATCTCCCTTCGTTTGTCTCCTGCTATTCATTTCCTTCCCTTTATGTCACCTTTACGGCAAGACTAGAGCGGGTTGAAAAAGTGAGTCTTCAGAAGAAGCCAATTTAGGGCCAACATGAAAGAGAAGCGCTTTTTTTCTCCTCCCTTTGAAAGACTGCTGATGCTTTCGACAATAGACCAAGAGGATGTCAAAACCGACCTTTGAAACCAACGAGAAGACGTTCCCCACTAAGAGACGTTTTTTAAAAAGGAAAAAAGGGGGAAATGGCATCTGAATAAGAGCATTTCGGGGTTGGAATTTAACACAGCAGTTTATTTGAGCAGATGGGAACACTTTCAGAGCCATTGGAGGGATTTCTTTTTGGCTCCTTTCTGCTCTAATTGGAGCCTCTGGTGTTCTTCCAAGGGGGTCACAGCGCGAGAAAGCCGCTCCACAGGGGACAACGCAGGGGGTCACAACACAAGCTGACATGCATCTTTTTAACTCTTGTATATGACGTGCGTGTATGAGGGGGAAAGTGCTGCTTCTTTCTCTGTGAGAGGTAACAGGATGATGTGAGTCAGCGCTCTCTTTCCTCAGGTGTTCATCGTGTGTCCCTGGGAGAAAGCAGTTAGCGTGTGTGTGAAGGGGATAGAGGGCAACAGATTACATATGGTGGCTATCACAGGAAGCCCGCAGCTACTCCACCTCTGACATTACACACAGCTTCCTCCACATTGACCTTCAGCTACAGCGCTGACGCTGGATTCAATTTATTGACATGAATATAATAGAGACAAGACTGAAGAAGAGTCAAGTGATAACCTCTCTTTATATGCCGTATACATCCGACTTTCCTCATGATGATTGGATTAGAATAGATGCAGCCGAAACCACAGACATGTTCTTTTGTTGTTCTACATAAGCAGTCTTCTTCCAGCTCAGCCAGTTGTTGCAAAGATCACCCGAAGCAGCCAAAAGTTTGTCTGATTCAGAGAAGTTATGCCAGGCGAGGATAATAAAAGCTCGAGCTGCAGGCATCGAGCAGAGCTGAGGAAGCGGGCTGCAGATTTCAGGAAGTTAAAAAAGATCTTTGTCTTGACTTTCTGGTGAAGGCTTGATGCCAGAACTTGTAGAAGTTTGATTTTATGTTCAACATAACCAAACCAGGACAATAACAGCATTTTAATTGTTTCCAAAGAGAGTGCCTTGACGTTTTTCTTGGAGAGCACCTTAAACCTACACTTTTTGAGTCCAGGGAGTGCAGTGGTTGGCGCTGTAGCCTCACAGCTAGAAGGTTCCTGGTTTGAATCCCGGTTAAGTCGCAGGAGGCCTTTCTGTGTGGAGTTTGCATGTTCTCCCCGTGCATGCGTGGGTTCCCTCTGGATACTCCGGCTTCCTCCCACAGTCCAAACACATGCGCGTTAGGTTCATCGGTGACTCTGAATTGCCCGTAGGTGTGAATGTAAGCATTAAAGGTTGTCCGTCTCTCTGGTGGATCAGTCCAGGGTGTACCCCACCTTTCACCAAATGATAGCCGCGACCCTGCACAGGATAAGCGGTATAGATAGTGGATGTTATTGTGTATTATATTAAGAACACTAACCTGACCTCTGCAGCCCACTCCTCAGCTCTGCTTGATGCCTGCAGCTCAAGCTTTTATTACTCGCGATGAGCATACCTTCTCTGAATCTTTCAGCAATCTTTTGGTTGTTTTGGCTGATCTTTGCACCAACCAGTGGCTCTGTTGGAAGAACACTGCTTATGTAGAAGGAAAATATCTGTGGTTCAGCTGCATCAATTTTTATCCTTCATGTTTTCTAAATCTAAAACTACAGAAAACTTTTAACTCATCTGTTTTATTTAATTTGAATAACTGTTTTAAGTTTGAACAGTTTATGATTTCAATTCATAATTTCATGTAAATAAATGTCTGTTAAGTCTCTATCTATCGCCGAATCAGGTAACACAATGGTGATTGAGCCTATGGCCCACTGATGAAAGCCTTTGCAGTTGCAGTATTACAGACTGGGTGTCTGTGGAGACTTTAGTGGAAACAATTACAAGCGGCGCCCAGTTACTGACGCGTTTTCCATCACCCAGCAGTGGTTGGTCTGCCAGAGAGGGTAGGCGGAGCTAAGCGGCTGCTTTTCCGGTCTCTTCAAGTGTTGCGAGTAAACAGTAATCTACTATGGCTGAACAAACTAAGAAAAGATGGATGACTACAGATACAACTTCAAAAATAAGTGAAAATCCAAAGAAAAAGAAACAAATTCGACGCTCAGATGAAGGCAAACAATCTAAAAAGGAAAGCGACTGTCAGCAAGAAAAATCAAGAGTTACAACCGGAGCCAACCGTGGACGTCACACATGCAACACTGTCTGGATATCTGGGACGTGTGCTCGCGCAATTACCGTTTATAACCATAGGTGCTGCCAAAGAGAACGAAACTGGCATCTTCGAGATTATCACTTTAAAGTTTAAAATGTAAAAAAAAAAAAGGTTATAGAAATAATTTCACAATAATTTGATAAATAACATCACAAATTAGCTGTAGTTATGCTTCCCAATATATCATAAACAACTAACTGAACTGTATTAATGAACAAAACTTGATCAGTCTTGTCAGTAATGATAACACATGTGAAACAACACGCTCTCAGATCTACCAGTAGCCCCAGTTTCCTTAAACTTCACCTGAACTTTTTACCTCTTCTTTTAATACTTCTCTTTTTCTTCTTCCTTTTTTACTTAAAACTGAACATTTGATTAAACTTTGTCTCCATCTTTTTCTTTCTCTTACTCCGCACACTCAGACACAAACCCATTTCTTTCCCTGGGCCTCTTAATGCTGAAGACCTACATTTCATTTGCTGCTTGGGGGAATTACTCTGTGAGTGTCTTTAATGGTCATCTCTTCCTCCGGCGCTTCTTCTTCCAACACTTTTTCATCCATGTCAGGCCCCGTCTGTCTGTAATTACCCTCAAGTGAAAGACCAAAGATGCCCTTCAGAACCCTGCTCTCTCCGTGCCGACGTTTCTAAAGCGTCCTCAGTATGGATTTCATCCTCCTTTCAAAGCCAAACATTTGGTAACGCAGTCACATCTCTAGTGTGTCTGGATAGAAAAAAAAATGTTGTTTTTTAAGTCAGGCTTTTATGAAGCAACCATGTCAGACTGTTACCTTGTTGTCCTTTGTTTTGTCCTCCTCGCTCATCAGCAGACGTCTGTCAGAAATTGTAATTTAATGCTGAATCGTGCAATGAGCCGCGGCACGTTTTAGCTGACTGCAAAGCAAACGCAGGGAAGCTCTCACCTTGGTGCCGTCCTAGAGCTGCTGTGTGTGTGTTTGAGTATGCGAGTTGGACAGCAGCCGTGAGTATGTGCATGCTCCAGTTTTAATGCCATCATCATCGCCAAGGTCAGGGGACGGAGGCATTTCGGGCCGTGTGCCAGAGCGAGCTGTGACACGAGGAGGACGAAGCCATAAAGCAGCTTTGATGTGTTTTACCATAACTTTGCTCCAGGCTCTCCAGCACTAAGGCTACAAGGCTGGATAATGGCTCCTCCAGGGCTCATAATTTAACATTTCATGTCCAACCTTTTGACTACTGACTGGAAAATACACTGTATTTTTTTTCTAATTTAAGAGATGATTGATGGCAAGTCGTATGATTCAGGCCGCAGCTTTACAGCCATGGGAAGGCGATTTTAGCAGCTCAAAGAGGACATGAATAAGAGTCCTTTTCTGCTCGGCTTGCGGTACTTTCTCAAAACTGCTCTGTCTTATTTATTCTGCGTGTCACTCAGCACATGTCACTTTTCTTTAATGATACCTGCTGTAAGAATAGGATGTTATCTCTGGCTTTAAATTCAGCATATGTTTAAGTGCATTTGACAGTTTAAGCTGCATGCTGATGTTTTCACAGCTGTACTTCTCTTAAGCGATACCCTCCGCTGTTAAAGCCGTGTACTTAACTTTTTAAAATCCAAATGGTTAATATTAATATTTACTTTTACAAACCTTCAACAAATGTTTTAGTTTTATAATTATTATCATCTAATCTGTCTCACGTTAGATTTATATCTGTTGTATCCATACAGCCATAACCCGTCGAGGCATGGACTCTGACCTCTGAAGGTGTGCTGAGGTATCTGGCACCAAGACGTTAGCAGCAGAGTCTTTAAGACCAGCTCCAGTCATGTTTTAAGACATATAAAATGTTCTGCTTGAAATAATAAATTGTGTCTGATATGTTTTTTCAGCAAAATACGTTTAATTGCCTTGTAAAAATCATCCCAAGGCATCTCCTCCTCCTCCCTCATTAAAAACTCCCCAATCTGTATGGTCGCCGCCCACTATGTACGTTTCCAACCGCCCCTTCGTGGCAACTCATTGAAACTTAGCTGGCTTGAAATGTAGTAATCAGTAGTAGTAACGTTAACGTGAGTAGTTAGTAGTGAGTTTGCAAAAATGATGATGACGGTTACAGCTGGCTCGCACAAGTGGTTGCCATAGGTTGCACGTAATGATATGCATAGCGTCACCCCGTCCATTAACGGGATTGGCTCCTTAGGTTTGTGACCTCTCAAACCTGCCAATCTGAAAACGTGTTGTTCAGTCTGTCCTTGGTACACTGCAGTTTAAAAGCAGACAGGCCCAGCCATGGAGATGACTGCTGATGTTGTCCCTGATATGTCTTGTAGCACATAAGAAACACCACATGGAGATGTTTACAAGGTTAAACACTTGATCTTTACTGGAGAGGGGCTTTAAGTCCTGTATGTTGCGAGGTGGGGCCTCCATGGACCGGACTTGTTTGTCCGGCACATCCCTCAGATGCTCCATTGGATTGAGATCTGGGGGATGTGCTGGACCAGTCAACACCTTGAACTCATTGTTGTGTTCCTCAAACCATTCCTGAAACATTTTTTCCAGTGTGGCAGGGCGCATAATCCTGCTGAAAGAGGCCACTGCCATTAGGGAATACTGTTTCCATGAAGGGGTGCATTTAGTCTGCAGCAATGATGAGGTAGGTGGTACATGTCAAAGTAACATCCACATGAATGGCAGGTACCGAGGTTTCCCAGCAGAACATTGCCCAAATCATCACCCAGCCTCCACCGGCTTGCCTTCTTCCCATAGTGCATCCTGGTTCCATGTCTTCCCGAGGTAAGTGACACACACGCACCCGGCCATCCACATGATGTAAAAGAAAATGTGATTCATGAGACCAGGCCGCCTTCTTCCATTGCTCTGACCCGGTCGTCTAGCCATCACAATTTGGCCCTTGTCAAACTCTCTCACATCCTCATGCTTGCCCACTTTTCCTGCTTCCAACACATCAACTCGGAGGACAAAATGTTCACTTGCAGCCTAACATATCCCACCCACTGACAGCTGCCATTGTAACGAGATTATCAGTATTATTCGCATAATGTTATGGCTGATTGGTGTGCCTCAAATATGAATGCACACTTCCTGAGCTTCATTTGTTAAAGCAAAGTAACAGCACTTTTATTACAGTTATCCCGTCCAATCACGGCAAATGTTCAGCCTCATAGATGCAACCTTACACACTCTTTGCATTTAACTTGTGATCAATAAACTCAGAAGAGATTGTATTTCACTTTTTGCACACTCGATATTAAATAAAACTTGAGATAAACTTTAAATCTCTGTGTTAAATAACAGCGCTAACATCAAAGCCCTGATGGGTTAGCATGCATCAGTGTCCCAGAGTCCTCTGTGCAGACTTAACCAGTCGCTCATGTCATCCATGGAAAGCCTGATGTCTCTGAGATTAGATCAGTCAACATTTATTTTCATTCAGTCAGTGATGTCCTTCACGCTTCAGACCATCGAAACAAAAGGATCAAACTTTTCTGGACTGATTTGATTTACATATCACGGGTGGGGTGACATTGTTTTCCGTGTAACGCTTATTATTTAGTAATTTTTTTATGGTATATTCTTTGATAAAACATTCCCCTACCGTCTCCTCTGACTCTTTTGACGCCTTTTAACTCCAAACTTAAATCTTTTTGCCTTAATTTGTTGTCAGTTTCTTATTGTTTGGTTAGTTCAGGACGCGTCACGAAGTTTTATCGGCCTATGACTCAGGTTTGTTTTGCTGCACCAACAAGTTTCTTTGCATTCATCCTGACCCTGATTGCACATTTAAAATCTATCTTAAATATGTAATATTCTGATTGTCCTCTTTATAATCTGGTGTGTAAGACATCCATTGCATATCTGGGCGTCCCACTCGTCCTCGTGTTTCTCCCATTCTTCTGTTAAATGTTTTAGGGGACTTTTTCCACATCAATTTCCCAATAGAATACCAAAATATAGAGGCTGTAATATGCCGTACACATTGTAAAGCCCCTTGAGGCACATTTGTGCCACTGTACGGGGCTGTATAGATAAAATTGTCCTGACTTTACTTCCTCAGGTGTGACTTTATTGGTCTCTCACAGCAGATTGCTCTGCTTTAAAGCATGTCATTAAAAGATGGGAGAAGATATTGAACTAAATCAGCTCTACAAATGTCAAAGAAGCAACACTTTCAGAGGAGTAAAATGTGGATGCAGTTTCATTTGTTTTTTTGTTTTTTTTTAAGATTATTATATGATTTTTTTGGCTTTTTGCCTTTATTTATAGGACAGCTGAAGATAGACAGGAAATGTGGGGAGTAGAGAGTGGGGGGTGACATGCAGCAAATGATTGGCAGGCCGGGAGTCGAACCTGCAATCAGTGCGACGAGGACTGCAGCCTCTGTACATGGGGTGCTTGCTCTACCAACTGAGCTAAACCAGCACCCCAAGCATTCATTTTTTATTCGTACAATGTTGCTTAAACATGGAGTCATTCTCAGTACATTTGATGGCCGTGGTCAGCTCTGACTGGCTAAGGGAGAGAAAAGATATTAAGATGACCGTTGCTGATTCAGCCATAACTGAAACGTTCTGCGTGTTTTCCCACGGCCTTTGGGGGCTTTTTTTCTGAAGCACTTCCTGCTAAAAATGGACCCGTTTAAACATTGAAGCAGGTAAGATTTTAGTTAAAGTGTTAACATGAAAGCAGATGTAAATATCGTGTGAACAGTGGAAGTTGTGGAAGTTCCTCCAGCCATCAATTATCCTCTTATCCTGTTCAGTCGGGGTACACCATGGACTGATCGCCAGTCAATCACAGGGCTGACACATAGAGACGGACAATCATTCACGCTCACACTCACACCTACAGGCATTTTTAGATTCACCAATTACCTAACAAGTAGGTCTTTGGACTGTGGGAGGAAGCCGGAGTACCCAGAGGAAACTCGTGCATGCACAGGGACAACATGCAGTCTGCACACAGAAAGGCCCCTACGTCCAAACCTTCTAACTCTGAGGCGACAACGCTAACCACTGCACCACTGTGCAGCCTCAGTTACAAGACCTGAAGAAGATATGAGTTTTTTACCTTTCGGTGAACAGGACTGAGTAATCATTACCTATTTTATAGAATGTTTGACTTTGTTACAGGATGCTACGTTACCTGTTTTGCGTTGAGTCCATTGACAGTGCCAAGCTGGCCAAGATTATGAATAAATGAATGAATTTAAAGCAAGATATAAATCAGGTTAAGTCCCAGATCTTTGAAGGCAGGTTGTCGATCACATATTAAATACAGACGAAAGAGAAATTCATGACTTCCTGGAAATCAGTGTGAAGTAAACCGAGCCCCCTGAGCTGGACTGAAATTAGAAGGTAGACTGAACATATGAACAATCACTGTTCATTCTGATTTCTCCAGAATAATGTTTTGTTGAGAATCTGAATTTTGATTCAGACATGAAGTTTTGAGAATATTATTGAATAACATTAATAAGAGTACTTGGGTGGCTGTTAAGTTGTCTGTCTCTGTCTCAGATGCCTTTGAGTGATCTGAAAACTAGAGGAGTATATACCTGCAGTCCATTTACCATAGTGCATCATCACTTACAGACATACTTTGATACAGTAGTTTCAAAGGTTTTAGCTTCCATAATTGAGTGGCAATCAAACAGCCCTAATCTTGTTTTCAGTGGATATCCCGGAGCTGATTGTACGCCCTGTAATGTTAGGAAAACAGCTGTACCTTCAATTCCAATGAATTTATATCTCTTCTTTTTCTCTCACCATGTTTGACAGGCCGTCTGCGTCCAGACACAAGGGAACACCCTCCAGGATGTAAGACTGTTTTGTCTGCAACCTTCCAGACAACGCCACAGAGCAGCTCATCATGGAGGTCTTCGGACAGTGTGGTGATATCGCTGCCTCCAGAAAGTGCAAAACAAACAATGCCATATCTGATTCGCAGAGGAGACCACTAGGCTCACCACCTCTGTTGGTAAGATATCTTCACTATAAGCCATTAGACATTTATTTCCCCAGGTTCGTGTGTAAGATATTCCATCTTCTGCTGTATTTGTTGATGTCTCTTTACAAGAACAGAAACATTGTAAGCCACCTGTGACCAGATTTTTCCTTGTTTTGGTGCCAAATCCTCACTGCTGTGCAATAAACCCCCCTAGCCTTGTTTCCAGGTATGTATTGGTTTACATTGGGCTTAAAGGTCAGAGGATAACAGCTTTCTTTCTCACTCCTGCCTGGACAATATTGAATCTGTACAGACTTCTTGTATTGTCAGCCTGCTGCTATCAGAGCGCCCGGCCCCCTCCCAGCGCCCCTGCCAATCCCTCACCTCAGGAGGAGGAAGAATGATGAGCTGTTAACCTTTACTCTGATGGAAATGAAAGGGCTGATATCCATCACTCAGCAGCACGATTCTCCTGCCTCACACGTTCACTCGGGAACGTTTGACAGATGGATAAATAGATGGTGGGATGGATGGAAAGTTTGCTGCACTCCTTACAGATTGTTTGCAAGTGAAAGGTTGAAGGAACAAGAGAGCTGCGCAGGTATGGAAGCCTGAGTGGTACAAAATTAATACACTTACTGTATATAAATGTGGCTGTTGTTTGTACTTCTGTGCCTATGTCATTATTGACCATGCAAACTGGCAGCTGCTTTGGCTTAACTGATATAATTGCATCACTTTAAATGTACACAGCTGCAGTCTGCACCTGGTGCATTAATCCTCTCTTGAGTAAATTAGCTGCAATTTAACAGGTCAGACTGCTTGTGCAACCTTGATCCCAAATGTGAAAGATTCTCTATCATAAGGGATTAATGGAGATTTATGTACAGATGCATACACAGTTAAAGTAGGGCAGCGTTGGAGTAAAAGGAGTTGGAGTAGAGCAGCGTTCTTGTAACTAGAAAAATGCTGTCTGCTGAATAGCTTAAACTAATCTGCTAATGCTGTGCTTGAATGTTAAATGAATGTAATGTATGAATGTTGTGGAATATGTTGTTGAAGAGCTGACGCTAATCTGCTAATGCTGCGCTTGAATGATGAATGAATGGAAGTATGAAAGATGTGTAAGGTGATGAGAGTGAGTCTGGAGGTGAGGAGGATGACTGAGGAGGTGATGAGGACGATGGAGGAGTTTAAAATGGAAGACCAGCCTTGAGAAATGCTTGAGATAGTGTTAAAATGTCTGTCCTGGGTGTAAATATGTGTGTCAATTGAGCTCCAAATGAACTCAAGTGACCCCCAGCTGAACTCAGCTGTTGCCGTGGTGATGGCTCATGAGGAGAGGCTGTGGGTTGATTAGCAGCAGCTGTGTGACTCCTTGGCTGGGCAGTTGATTTTACTGTGAAACAGCCTCTCAAACTTCTGCCATTGTGCCAAGACCGTAAATGCTATCAACACAAAATTGTCACCTGAGCATCATGAGGGTTTGATGAAGCTGTCATTCGAATTTTATGTCTGTACTGGCAAAAATGTGGCGACATAAAAAAGGGCTTCCATTTGGAGTTCTCCAGAAATATTTAAAATTAGAGCAGATGGGGCAGTTGGGCAGCTTTCTGTGACATTGAGGCATCTAGTGGCAAAAGTGTAGATTTTTTGGCTTTGGGCTGCCATTTACCACAAGCAGCACAAGATTACCTTCGATTTGATGTCTTTTTTATGTATGTGGAGTGAACTTTCTGTGCGCTGTTGCAATTTGTTTGGGAGGATTCTGAGGTCTTTTTTCACAGCCTCCCCCCTCTGGCGATGACGGCATTTTTCACTCGTTTTACACAAACTGTAGGAGCTTTGAAAGGTTCCTGTGAATAAAGTATGAATGGTATGAAAAAGTTAAAATAACCTGAAGAAAGCTGAAAGATGTGTGAATATTTGAAAGTGTGAAATGTGAACATTTTGAACATTGCTAAACAGCATTCACACCAATTAGAGTTTCTTTCTCGGTCCCCATCTGCCTCATTAACACCAGTGAGGGGTGTGCTTTTGTATCACCGCTTTAAACATGATATACATTCTTACTGAAACCTGCGGCAGGTTGTAGATACCAGACGCATGTATAGATCGTGATTATGTATCTTGGTTTAATCATATTCCACAATGTAATTGTGTCTCTTTCACACATCAAAGCACAACACACATACGTAGAACTGATCTGCATCCAGGTTAACTCTAATTAACCTTGTGTCTCTACAGAACAGGAAACAGCTGCCATGTAACTGCTGTGTTTACAATCTTTTATTCAGTATGAGAGAGAGCAGCGTTCGCAAAGGGTAAAGGGTTCATTCTGGAGATGGTCATTCATTATGTTTGTTAATGAGAAGGACGAAACTACAGAGCCTTTATCCGAATGAAAGTCAATGTTAGATTCTGCAACCAAGTATGTGGAGATTTCCTTTGTATAACACGGCATTATAAACATCTTCATACAGTCAGATTCACCCGTAAATCAAACCCTGAGGTCAATGTATTAGTACCCAGTGACTGGGCTAATAAGCCAGGTGTGGCAAGCACAGTATACCCGCTACTTAGTGCTAAAAATATATGAATACAGTAATACTCACTTTTAACTCACCCAAAAGCTGGAGCTCAGACTTCTTGCACGGCCAGAAAGTTCCATAAATCCGACAGAGAGACAGATTATTTGTCTACATTTTGAATGGAAAAAATCCCCAAAAGGCTCCAACAACACAAACAGGTGAAGTTAAGTTCAGTGGCTGTCTGTCTGTGTTGATGTCTAAGCAGACAACCAGCAGAATCCACCTGTCACTCAAGTGACCCAGCTACTATGATTTAAAGCTGTAGTAGGTAACATTACTAAAACAAACTGTCACTTTAAACATGTACAGGAGGGAGATAATCTGTGAAAAAATCATGTTCCTCTGGCTCCTCCTACTGCTCCTAACGGCATTTGCAAGAACCCAACGCTCCCAAACCAAAACAACCAATCAGAGCCGAGCAGTCTCTCATGCTGCTGTCAATCAAACGCTGCGCAGCGCCACTCCTCCGCGCATGCTCAGCTCACACGGTCGAGCTCAATTTCTTCAGTGTGCGCAGAGTCAGCCGATCTGTGTTCACAATGGCTAAAAAAGACTACCACAGGGAATGAGAAAGCTGCCTATCCCTCCATTGCCAATTAGGCTTACAATACAGGACTGTTAAACGGAAGAAGACAATAGAGGAAAATCAAGCTAAAAAGAAAGACAGAGAGAGAAAGACCGAGAGAGACCGAAACAAAACGAGCGTGAACATTGGAGCTGCATTTCTGAGTTGGAGAGAGCTACGGGACTGACAGGATTAAAAAGCAATGCTGAGTTAGACAGTTCTGCTCAACAGGTAATTACCCCAGCTTAATGTCTGCTGTGTTTGTTTCACATTGCTAAGATGTCTGCGGTTACTCTGACATTATCTCCATGTTGCAGTCAGGCTAGCGTTAGCTTGCTTCTGCTTCTGCTTCTGCTGCTGTTCAGCGTTGTTTCATGGCGGAGTGGCTGAAAATATGTTTGTGAAGTGTCCAGGCAGTGTTACCGTTTCAGACCTTCTCCTGATAGTTCTGTGTGCCTGTGCTCTCACAGCTAAATGTTCTCAACTTCAGTGTGTTACTGCTTAGTTGGCGCTGTTTTTTCCACAGTCTCTGGTACCAAAGTAAGTGCTGGTGGTTTTTCTAAATAGAATTAGCTGTGGACTACCGTTCACAGTATAAACACTGATTTCCGCTGGTTTCATGTGTATCCGCTTTGATAGTGTTGGTGGTGTAATACAACGGCTGCGGTTGTCATTTCACGTTTTTACTGGTGTGACCGCGATTGAATATCTGGCTTCTTCAGTTGCTGTGGTTACTAGCCTGCGCGCGCATGACAGCCTCCTCTGCGTGGAGGGCTTTGGGGTCAGGACTGAGCGCCGCGGAGAGGGAGAGAGAGAGGGAGGGACCTGGATACCTATTTATAACAAAACCTTTTTTTGTACCAGGCTGTAAACATGTTTATTTCTAATGTAAAAATTAGCATTTTTCCACCTGCTGTAATGTTATTTCTTAGTTTCTGGAGCCTCAAGCGGCCACTCGAGGAACTGCAGTTTTTTGCACTTCCACATTGGCTTCATTTTTCAACACTGGAGGTTGCCGCATGAGCTAAACCAGCACCCCCACACCAAAAGCAGATTACATCAAGACGGATGGCCAAGTTGTCAGACTTTTCAGTGCTGTATATTCAATAATATTTTTCTAATGCAATCAGAAAAGGGCTCTAATATTACAGTACAGTGTTAAGCCTGTTTGTTTCTCTTTATTGCTCAGTAAAACAGTCGTTAGAAAAGTAATCAAATGTTATTAGTAACATCATTTTGATGAAGTATATAATAAACAGGGTAACAGGGTAAATAGTAAAGTCTAACCGGTCCAAAGATGATTCTTCGACAGTATAACAATTTCTCCATTTATTCAGTTACACACTTGAGCTCTGTCCCTCTTGACTCACCGTATCAGTATCACCTGCTGTCATAAACATCAGTCACTCCTACAGGCTCGCACCATCGAATTAACGAATTAATTCACTCACAGATAAAATCCTTCGGCCAATGGGACGCTGCGAGGAATATATGACTCTCCGTTGGTCATGTGACACCAGCTTATGATTTTTGTTCTTTTATCTCCATCCAGCAGCTTCTCCTGCGCACACGCTTTAAACCTCTCTGGGTGGATCACTGGCCGTATATTCCCTCTTCACAAAGCTCATTTAAAACACCAGCCCCTGCAATAATACCCACTGCATTATTTAACACGTGTGTGTAGGTGTGTGTGTACTTGTGTGTGTGTGTGTGTAGAGCTGTGATTTCATCTACCTCTTCCCTACAGAAAGACTGGCGCTATAGGTCCATATATTAGCCAGATGACAAACCTGCGTAGCTTTCTCATAAATACTACTTTCTGAAAACCGCGGCCTCTTCTCCCAAAACACCCACACACACGCACACACACACACACACTCACGCACAGATAGACATTACAACAGCCTCTGCCGAGATCTCCCTTCATGAAATATTGAAGCCGAGCTCCAGCCTTAAGCAGACACAGCAGACTCGAGAATCACCCCAAAACTCACACTCGTGTCTATCATCTGCTCGCACTGGCATCCAACCTTTTCTCGTGTTTCCTGTGATGAGAGCAGGCAGTCATGTGTTTGGAGGGAAGGCTGGTCGAAGGTTTTTTGAGCGTGTTATTTTGACTGTAAAAACCCCAGCCTCTCACAGACCATCGAGACTAATCAATTAACAAATCGAGTGTGAGTGAAATCCCGCCCACACAGACAGGAAGTGGAATGAGCTTGGAGTGTTGAATCCAGAGCTATCACTGTATGTGTCTTACATTTTATGTGTTTATACCATAGACTGTATAAAAAGATGACATGACAGCTCCTTAAAAATGAAGCCAAAACATCTCTATCGCTGACTGGCTGCAGTATAGGTCATATAGCCCGCCATATGACCTATACTCACGCCAGATGAGTCAAACTATAAAATCTAAATACACATCAAATACATTTTTCTCAAACATGGTTTCTGTCATTATAGTTAGTTCTTATCATGCTGATTTATGTCCAAGTGTTTGTTTTTCTGACAAGTTTTAATTAGGTATTTGATGCTGTCAAAATGATGATTGACAGCTCTGTTGACAAATACGGCTCCTGCAGCCGATCTGTTCCAGATTAGCAGAGTAGAGGAGGAACGGCGAGAGGAGACGTAACTAAAACAATCACTACAGTCACTGAAGTTTCCATATCTGTGAACGTCTGCTTAAGACCAACACAAGAAGCTGTTCTGCTGTTAAACACGCCGACGTGCGGGATCTTTGCTGTTTTTTTTAAGGTAATTTAAGTGTGCGTGTGTTTTGGTTAGCAGAAGTGGCTACGGCGGCTCCAATCCCCTGATCTCTACTGCGCAACTCTGGCTCCAAATGACGTCACCATGGCAAGATGGCAGCGCCCGTCACGGTGGCTATTCTGGCTTCAATTTTGTACAGTGAGAGCAGATGGAGACCCGTCGTCCCTCTATATATACAGTCATTGGTTTATACAGAATAAAAAACTGTCTAATCTGGATTTTAGCTGCAATAATAGGACAAATGCTGAGAATGTAAAGGGCTTGTAGATCAGGCTGTTTCTATCTGAAGGATACTGTGGACAAGTTAATCAGTTTAACCTGCTCAGATACGCCTGTGTGGGTGAATGTACCCGTTGTCGTCCTATCTGCGTACATCTGCCTATCTGTGCTTGTTATTCTGTCTGTGCTTATCTCCGTCTATCTGCTGTACGTCTGAATCAGAGGAGCTGCTGATAGAAATTGATATTTCACTCTGCGGCCACTCTCATCCAATCAATGAAATGTGTTAGCTATCTTCTGTGTTCTCTGTTTTCTATTTCTGCAGTCCTCCTCTTACCAGACCGTACCTTTTTCTTAATTTGCCTCACCTCCTTTCAAACCTCTCCTTCCTCTCCCCAGGCTAACACATTTGTTTTGGGCTCCAGCACAGAGAAAAAAAAAAGACAACTGCAGTCTCCAAGTGGACTTCGCCCAGGCCAGAGACGACCTCTGTGAGTGCGAGTGTAGCTAGTGCATGTTGGATGGAGAGGGGAGGCACCGACGCAAGATAGAGGACGATTGCGTCAGACAACCGTCCACTACCCCGAGCACGAGTGTAGTGAGCTGGGAGACGAGATCAAAGGTTGGTCGATAAACATGAAACATGCATACACTTTGAGTGACGGTATGCATTTAATGTGGCCAACTGAACAAAAACCTTGAAAAGCTCCATCTATTTAAAAAAAAAGTTATAGCTAACAATTTATTTTATCTTTTTAACCCACACAGACGATTTTATAGCAGGAAGTGCTCACATTTGAGAAGCCAGGAGCAGTAAATGTTAATTAAGTAGCTTAAAGGTTGGCATTGCAAGTTGGTCCAATCGGCTTTAGTCTCACGACGATACAGCCTCTAGGGACAACGGTGAACACGCCGGGCATGTAGCCAGCGGTTAGCGATAAACGACTTCCAGCCAAGGCTTCCTTTTCCACGTGCTGCTTTGTTTACACAAAAAGAAACTGTTTTTCTTGTGATTTATTTTAATTAACAGGTCTTAAGTTTATTTAAATTTCAACATCATGATGCAGATTTGTAAAAAGTAAAAATGAAGCTTGTCAACAATCTCGCTGTCACAGGCCACATGAAGGCTTTGATTTCCTCCTTGATACAGACATGAACACAATTTGATGCATATTTTGACACTTGCAGTCTTTTTAAATAATAAATAATAATACTTTTTTTTTATGTAACGCTTCAAAAAGTACTCAAAGACGCATGTTACAACAAAATAGCACAGACAGGAAAAAGCAATATACAGTATAAAATGATCAAGGTGCAGAAAATACAGTTAAAATGTGTATATAGAAGAAAACAGTTACAACAGTGAGATAATGATCGCAGCTCTGAATAGGTGGGTTTTGAGGGTAGTGTGGGAGAGTGTCTGAGGTGATGGGGGAGAGAGTTCCAGAGGGAGGCAATAGAGAAGGCTCTGTCCACCCCAGGACCGGTGCTTGGATCGGGTGAGAGGGGTGAGGAGGTTGGCGGATCTGAGGTTGCAGGTGGGAGTGTATTGGTGAAGGAGGTCAGTGAGGTAGGGGGGGGGCTAGGTTGTGGAGGGCCTTGTAGGTGATGAGGAGGATTTTAAATTGGATTCTTTGTGGGAGCCAGTGGAGGCTCTGAAGGACTGGGGTGATGTGATCTCTGGTGGGGGAGTGGGTGAGAAGACGGGCGGCGAGGATGTGCCGTAGAGGATGCTGTGACAGTAGTCCAGTCGTGAGGTGATGAATGCATGAATGAGTGATTCGGCTGCTGAAAACGAGAGGGAGGGGCGAAGACGGGCTATGTTTTCGAGATGTGGTTGCCATGACGTTCACATAAGAGGGATTGATCAAAGATGACACCTAGGTTACCGACGTGTGTGGAAGCGGGAACAGTGAAGCCGTCAGTACCTCCTATCATACTGTATAATCAGCTCATTCTTTCAGCTAAATATAAACAACTTTCAGAAACTTCGGTTAAAAGTACAACTTGATATTAAACTTTGAAATGTAGACACAGGGATCAAAATGTGTTCAAGTAGAATCTAAATTTATGTGGAGCTGCGACAGTTTTTTAAAACACACTTGACATTTCATTAATAGATCCTCAGAGCCTGCAGACTTCTGTCTCTGACTCCTGCTTCCTCCTGAGAATTCAACTTCTTAATCATTTCTTCTTGACTGCGAGGAGTTGTACTGTAATTTGAAATACTTTAAAGCTCCGTGAGGCTGAGTATAGAATCGATCAGCGTTCAGAGCACATCTGAGCAGAGGACGGGCTGCAGGGGCCTCTGGGATGTGAAAAATATGTTGTTGAGCCGTGTGGACTTTTAATGCAATCATACATCTGAGGCAGGAGATTCCTTGTTGATCCCCGCTGACACTCCTTTCCTTACCCTCTTTAAGCTAAAGGCCCTGAAATAGCCCGAGAGATGCGCTGGTTTTTTGGCAGAGAGAAATTTTGCCCTTTAATGCGAATAGCTTTCCTGCTAATTGACCACTTAACAACCTCCATTCTCGTGTATTTGTCATATTTGAGCAAAGAAGGTCACATTTTTCTTGACCTTTGCCCCTTTTTCTAGTGATTGGACTTTAATTTGATCATTCAGTTCACGCATATTTTGGAATCTGTGGAAAAAACAGCATGACTGAGCAAATTTAATTGAGAAAGGGCGGTGGAGTTTAAAAGTAAATAATATAATTGCCTAAATGCTGCACCATTAGCTGAGATATTTCACAGATTTACTGTGTCTTTCTCTTACAGCTGTTCAAAGAGCTTCTTGGGGGTGACGATATTTACGAAACGACACACTTTGCCGCCAAAAAGAATCTCTTTCGTCTGGTAAAATTGTTATTTCTTAGATCATTTTCTGCAAGTTTAAAGTGACTTTCCCATCTGTGCTGTTTCATAAAAGCTCTGACTTATGAATTAAAAGAAAAATGCTGATTAAAAAAGAGGCGAAAAGTTCTCAGACTGCGGCATTTAATCCTCATAAACTCTGTAATAGATTCTAATAGTTGAATTTGTGCACTTATGTTTTGCTAATGCCTCAGCTGCAGACCCATTAAATGAGATTCCCAATCTCTCTGCCCTCTGGCCATCGCCGGTGATCGAACACCGCTAATATTCCTCCAGATTGTCTATTAATAATGCCACCGCAGGGCGCCGGGTATTATGAGACCTGCGTCTGCCTATAAACAAACTGGAGCACCTCGGGGATTCATGAGATAACACCTTGATTCAATATCTGTAGCTGTGAGGGATCATCATTCATGCACGCTGTCTGATGGGCCCCACTGTGTGTGTGTGAAAGTGGAGAGGAATCGGTAGCACCTGCAGAAGCAGACTTAAACAAATTTAAAGCCGCTTGCAGGCATGTGCAACACAAGGTCTGAGGTGTGTGCTGACGTCTGTGTGTGGGAGTGTGTGCTCCTCTGACTCCTAAGCAGCAGCGAGGCAGCGGAGGACGGGACAGCCACGGCGGAATAACAACAGTAGAAATCAATGAAGTCTCCTGACATCATCTGATTATTCAGCAGACAAAGCAGCAGCACTGCTAAACAGCAGCTATACAGCAACATGTTCACCTTTTTCTAGACATTTGGCCGGGGTTGTATTTATAGGAAAGACAGGATCTGCTCTTTCATGTTCGGCCTATAGATGTGATCATCTTCTTTCCTCCATCATTTATTCAATGCGCTCTCCTCCCCAGATGACAGAAGAGGTTATTTTCATCTCTTCTTCACGTCCTCATTCTCTCTCCCCAGATGCTCCTGTGTGCGACCTGGAGACAACCCAGCATGCCACTCAGAAGTCGCTAAGGCAGCTTGTACAAACACTTGAATATCACACTCACTTTAATTATGTACTTAAAATAGAGAGGGCAGACTGGAGCTGAAAGTTGAGATAATCTTTGTCTTCTTTTGTGGAACTTTTATTGTGAAATGTATTCAACATTTGAGTTGATGTTGAACTTGTTGCCTCCTGAGCATCAAATGCATTCAGAATAGATTTAAAGAGGCAGCTTTTCTTTCCTCCGTTTGACCCTGAATCTTTCCTTCTGTCCCCTTTTGGCAAGACAAACTTCAGTTGGCAGCTGCTGTTCTGTTATTGTACCTCTGCGGTATCGATTCTGGCAGCTTGTCTTTCTCTCCCTGCCTCCTGTTTTACTTCCTACTTTCCTCCTTTCCTGGTGAAATGACTAACAGTTTGCCCTTTTAAACCTTCTTTATATAGACTCAGTAAATGTACAGCGCGGATGACAGTTAATGTACTGAGGAAAATCTTCCTTTCTGTCCAACCATGCTGAGACTGACCCAGACTCTCTCTCTCTCTCTTGCCCTCTTCACATCGTCTTCTCTCCTAGATGACAGTGAGTTTGCAAGAGAAGTCAACCGCAGGAACGCCGACAACTTTTGCATGATCCAGTCCTCCAACAGCCGACGAGCGAGAAGATGGAGGAGGCCAGAGACGAGTTCAAGACCACAATGGCGGCCGTACAGAGTCAGTGTGAGTCCTCTCCCCTTGGTTATAACAGTGGATAACTGTGTGGCTTAAAACAAGTCCACATAAGTGTAATAGGCCTTTCAAGAACAATTAAAATATGTTGTAAAGTAATAACCTCAAAGATTTTCATGTAAATAAATGATCCAAAGTAAAAAAGAAACAAATTCGACGCTCAGATGAAGCAAACAGTCTAAAAAGGAAAGCGACCGCCAGTGAGGAAAATCAAGAGTTAGAACCGGAGCCAACCGTGGGCGTCACACATGCAACACTGTCTGGATATCTGGGACGTGTGCTCCCGCAATTACTGTTTATCACCATAGGTGCTGCCAAAGAGAACGAAACTGAGATCTTTGAGATCACAACTTTAGTTAATGTTGTAATAGTAATGCATCTTATCTTCACCTTCCCCTTGGACACTCCGGCTCTCATTTTCAAGAAAATAACATCAATAATAACATTACACAATTCAAATCAGTGAGAGCTTCTTTGCGAGAAACGTCCTCTGTAATGAAACACCTTTGAAAATAAGGTAACAAAGTGCTCTACAGAGAACAAAATAAAACTACAGGCTTCATGACAGGAGCGGTACTGGAACAATACTGAAGCAGCTCTCGAACACACTTTTATTTAGATCTATCTATAGCCCTTTTCACATTGCAGTTCTTCCACTGAAAGCCTAAGAAAGCTCCGCTGTCATGCCGCCTTTGTCATTTTACATTGAACAAAGCAACGCCAGTGTAAAGCCACCCCAGTGTGTGTTTTCACATAGCATACTAGCGTCACTACCTCCAATGCCGGCTCAGAGTTCGCCCCAACATCGAACCACCATTCCACCACAGAGACGTAATAATCCCGCCTAAAAGGGGCTTAAAAGTTGTAGTTATATTTTTAAGACGGCAAGAATAGATACAAAGTGATCACAACTCTTCACATGTTAGCAGCTTCACAGCTTTATTCACAGCAGCTGGCTGCTCGTACAAAGTGTTACAACACTCAAGCTGTGAAAAAGCAAATAGTTTAATTTCAAGGTCAGCAAAACACAGAAAAGAGCTCATATGGGAGGATGAAATTATTGCACAACTGTTGCACCATCTCACAGAGAACACATCAAAATAAAGAAATTACACAGAACATTACAGGTGGCAAACTAAACTATTAATTAACGGCCCTTCTGATTTGAGCAGGCTGGGCCGTTTGGGGACAGAACAAAAGGATCTTTGATTTCTAACGCACCTGTTGTGCTTCGCTCCACATTACATGCTAACAGGGACTCTTTGTGTACCGTGGATGCTAAACTGTGAGTCAATTATCGCAGAAAGACGGACCAATTATTCCTCTTTGATTTTCATTGATATGCTATACTTTTACTGTATCTCAATTCTAACTCTGAATATAGCACCTGCTGACAGTGGAGGATGAAGCACCTGAAGTACCAGAGAGCCATACTTTAGTAAAATACAGATATACCAGAAAATTACTTCAGTAGAAGTGAGTCAGTTGTTCTGATATTACTCGAGTTAAAGTTTCTGATGTTTACTAAACTTAAGTATCAAAAGTCTTTTTCTGATATTAATTGTACTTAATTATTAAAAGTAAAAGTAAAGGATGTTTATAAAGAAGAAAGTGGTCAGAATTTTGAGAATTATTAACTTTATTTTTAACTGCAAACCACCTTAAAAATGAAACTGAAAGACCTCTTTTGGTGAAATTTCAGGTTTTTAGCTTAGTATTCGTCACCACCGTCACCACCGTCACCACCGTCACCACCGTCACCACCGTCATCTTTCACCAGAGTAGCTGGTGCCGACACCGTTGCTCTCTCAGCCAACATCATGCATCCAGTGTCACCATCAAGTGCTTTTCTGCTCATGTAGTCACTACTCACCTGCATCTGACATGCCTGGACTTAAAAGTGAAACCTTCTTCTTCTTCTTCTTCTTCTTCTTCTACTGCTACTGCTGCTTCTTCTTCTTCTTCTGCTTCTTTTTCTGCTCCTGCTGCTTCTTCTTCTCCTGCTTCTTCTTCTGCTACTGCTGCTTCTTCTTCTGCTTCTTTTTCTGCTACTGCTGCTTCTTCTTCTTCTTTTACTCCTCCTTCCTTTTCTTCAAGGTTTTTACAGCAGTTGTTATCTACAATGTTTCATTACTGCCACCCTCAGTTTTTAACCTCTCAGTTTGCATTTATTTAAAGCTGTATAGTAGCCGTAGAGTAACGATGATTGTCACAGGATATTTTATTTAGGGAATGTAGTGGAGTAAAAGCGGAAGTTGACTTTAATATATAAACTCAAGTAAAGTGCAGATACTCCCAAATACTTGAGTACTGTAACAAAGTACTATAATTTCACTACAGTACACCACTGCCTGCTGGATATGTAAACTATAATTTTCTGTGTGCTGTTTCCTTAAATGTTATTTTTTCATTACTTGATCCAATGTGATTCACTTAAATCCTGCTGGTACCCGAGTTGGTAAATTGTGTCCTAACATGTAAAATTGGCTCTGGCGCTCCACCACCGCTCACGGAAACAGGATAATACAAAGACAGCACTGGGTAAGGAGCATGTGTGTCTCTCCCCATAACGCATACAGGCTCTCTGTAAACAATTTATCCTATGTCACAGCCCCCGGAGAATAGCGCTCCATCCTCCAGAATGCACCATTCAGTTAGTGCCACACTGGGGTAACAGGTGCAATCGACCACGCTACGCTGCAGTGATTCCCATGACACTCTGCAGGCTGCCGTTTTATCACAGGTCACCGCTCTATACACGCCATATCAAATGCTCAAATACCCACAGAGAAATGCTATGACATAAATTCGCTCTAACCCACACATTTTCACACATACACACAAGGGGCCTTCTCACTCCGTCTCTCTCTCACACACATTCACGCAGCGAGAACGCAAGTAGTTCTTTACACAAATGATTAATACTGAGGTTTTATTGCAGGACAAACATGTTCCAGGAGCAACTGAACTTGTAAACCATTCGCCTCGAATACAAAAACAAACAAAAAAAGCAGATTATATCCCTGCAATGGCTGATATAAGATTGATTTGACTCAAAACACGGAGGAAGAAGGGGACTGAAAGGAAACAGAAGTAAAGTATAGCAATGACATTATTTTTTAACTGATAATGTTCACATTTCCTGTGTTTTTGTCTTCTGAATCACTGCCTACACATCAGGTTTATTCATTTAGGTTTGGTGTTGTGCCCACTGACAGCTGTTTCCTGTTAACAATGGAGGCGTCGTCTTCCTACAGAGCTTGCAAGCTGTATAACTACTGTATAGTAATAGTCGATGGGATTGCTGTTGGTCAACTTACAGGGAAAAAAACACAAGAACAAGTTAGACAATTGTATCACAAACACTTAGGCACTACTGTATACAGGCCTCTGGATACAATATAAGAGTTTGTAGACTACACTTGTAGACAATAGTGCAATATGGATAAATATTGTCATTGATATGGTAGCTACAGTATGTGAAACCTTTGGAATTACCTGAATTTCTGCATAAATTGGTCATAAAATGTGTTCTGATCTTCATCTAAGTCACAACAATACACAAACACAGTCTGCTTAAACTAATACCACACAAATAATTATATGTTTACATGTTTTTATTGAACACACAATGTAAACATTCACAGTACAGGGTGGAAAAAGTATGTGAACCCTTGGATTTAATAACTGGTTGACCCTCCTTTGGCAGCAATAACCTCAACCGAACGTTTCCTATAGTTGCATATCAGACCTGCACAATGGTCAGGAGGAATTTTGGACCATTCCTCTTTACAAAACTGTTTCAGTTCAGCAATATTATTGGGATGTTTGGTGTGAATCGCTTCGTCCTGATGCATCACCCATCTTCTGTTGAGCTTCAATTGGTGGACCTTAAGTTCTCCTGCAAAATGTCTTGATAAACTTGGGAATTCATTTCTCCGTCGATGACAGCAATCTGTCCAGGCCCTGAGGCAGCAAAGCAGCCCCAAACCACGATGCCCCCTCCACCATATTTCACAGCTGGGATTAGGTTTTGATGTTGGTGTGCTGTGCCTTTTCTTCTCCACACATAGCGTTGTGTGTTCCTTCCAAACAACTCAACTTTGGTTTCATCTGTCCACTGAATATTTTTGCCAGTAGTGCTGTGGAACATCCAGGTGCTCTTTTGCAAACTTCAAACGTGCAGCAAAGTTTTTTGTGGACAGCAGTGGCTTCCTCTGTGGTGTCCTCCCATGAACTCCATTCTTGATTAGTGTTTTACGCATCATAGATTCGTCCCCAGAGATGTTAGCATGTGCCAGAGATTTCTATAAGTCTTTAGCTGATACTCTTGGATTCTTCTTCACCTCATTGAGCATTCTGTGCTGTGCTCTTGCAGTTATCTCCTAGGGAGAATAGCAACAGTGCTGAACTTTCTCCATTCATAGACAAGTTGTCTTACCGTGGACTGATGAACATCGAGGCTTTTAGAGATACTTCTGTAAGCCTTTCCAGTTTCATGCAAGTCAACAATTCTTAATCGTAGGTCTTCTGAGAGCTCTTTTGTGCGAGGCGTGGTTCACATCAGGCAATACTTCTTGACAATAGCAAACTCAAAACTGGTGTGTGTTTTTTACAGGGCAGGGCAGCTTTAACCAACACCTCCAATCTCGTCTCATTGATTGGACTCCAGGGTGGCTGACTGCTGACTCCAATTAGGTCTTGGAGAAGTCATTAGCCTAAGGGTTCACATACTTTTTCCACCCTGCACTGTGAATGTTTACATGGTGTGTACATGGAAACATATAATTGTTTGTGTGGTATTAGTTTAAGCAGTTTGTCTATTGTTGTGACTTAGACGAAGATCAGAACACATTTTATGACCAACTCCAGAAATCCAGGTAATTCCAAAGGGTTCACATACTTTTTCTTGCAACTGTATATATAGAAGTGGTAGATGGTTGTAGTATTTACAGAGAGCATGCATTGGCATTGCCTGCAGCGATGATGTATGGATGAGAACGAGGGCTCAATTTTAACAATGACAATCGAAGATAAATAACATATTTTTACATGCACAGTGGATTTTTCGACCTCCACGTGTACTTAGTTTCTGCCTGTAGGTCGGGCTGAAAGGTAGAAAACACATTCTGGTCAATGTAATACGACTCAATAGAGTTTTAACAGGCAGAAGTTAAAAAGTGAAAAATGTATGTGTGACCTTGGAAGATAAAATAACAGCAGACATGGAAATCTTAGTGCTTCACATGTAGGTTAAGTAGACTCTTGACGTGCTTAAATGCACTTAGATTCTGTTATTCAGACACTTTATCGTCTCTAGAAGAGTCCCTGATGAGGTTATTTAAAACTATTCAAAAGGTTATTTTTGGTACATTTAACATAGATTATAATTTCATCAGGTAAGATAGTAGCATTGTAATTTTTTTAACTTTGCATGATATGAAATTAATAATGTGATTAACCTTTACAAAATCATAAAGGCTCAACTGGACAAGGCATGTAAGTCATCCGTTATCTGTACCGCTTATCCTGTTCAGGGTCGCTGAGGGGCTGGAGCCTATCCCAGCTGTCATTGGACGAGAGGCGGGGCACACCCTGGACTGATCGCTAGTCAGTCAGGGTGTTAGGCATATAGAGACTGACAACCTTTCACCCTCACACACCTATGCGCAATTTCACCAATTAACACAGTAACTCATATATAAGATATAGGTAAATTTGTACTAGGCACTATGTTCATAAATCACGTGTTATGAGTTACTGTGTTGTATGTATACTCTTTTACATATCTAACTCCTACCGTTTTTCTTTTGAATAATACGCTGCTTTTCTGTGCACTGTTCTCCCTTCCCATTCTATCCGATACATTGTGATGTATTCAACATGTAGGAGATGAAAATAGGGACAACAGACTGCGAATGGTTGGCTGAAAACAACAATAGTGAGGATCCGTCACCTGAGATGAGCCCGTCACTGTGCTGCTTTGTGTGATGCATATTTATAAAATATATTGCATCGGTTAGAAAAGGGCGGATTGAAGGAGGTCAACACCTCCGAGGATGTTCTCTTTCTCTGCTCCTCTCTCTTTTGTACGTCTCTATTCTGCTCTGTCACTCTCACTCACTCTCCTTCTTTCTGCTTCTCTCTCATTAAAGGCCGTCCACATCCAACACAATAATCCATACAAACACTTATTTCTATTCATGAGTTTGTCTTTCGCTCGCCGTAGTTCCGGCCATGCAAATGTCAACATTGCGATTGGTCTCCCATGCGGCCGTTTTAAACAGAACACCTGAACAAAAGACACATCCATATTTACCATGCCCTGCCTTTGTCCGAGCTGCACGCTGCAAATCACAAACACATTATTACAGGCCTTCACACTTCTGTCACTTTGAATACAACCGTCATGACTGAAAAGCGGTAAACATTGTCCCTGTTTTGATTTTTTCTCCTTTTATTTTCTTTAAATTAGCGTAGATAAATACCATAGCTACAATTATTCCTGCACGCTGACAGTTTGAAGGCTACGCTGGATATTCTGATGTTGACACATTGACAAAGTTCAACAGATAAAGATGACCAGAAAAATAAATCACGAATAATGAGAAAGATGCACTTTGGTCTCAGTGATTGGATAGAGCAACACATATAATCCAATCTCCACCCTAGAGCCTAAGCACTGAACACTTACGGACTTTAATGACGGCGGGGTGCAGTGCATGACACCGTGTTCTTACTGAACGCAACGCGAGCGAGCGTCAGCAACAAAATCAGTTTAATTATTATGGCTGTGTTCAAAATGCCGTACTATATACTACCTACTATATACTGCATACTGCGTTTGGCGGTAGTATATAGTATGGAGGAGCTTTTCAAATTCATTTTGCAGTATGCTACGCCAGGCGGAAGTAAACAATAACCGCCGCTTCTTTAGCTATAGCGCCACCTTCTGCTGGAATGCTGCTGCTGTCCGTCAATTCAACTGCCGCTGTGATGTTCCAGCACCTTGCATTGTGGGATACAGTAGGCGAGGTAGACTGGTCCGATGCATACTGGAGATTTTCTCCGAATCAGTACGACATCCGGGTACTTTCGGCATGCTGCACATTTTGCTTTTGTTTGCGTACTGCATACTACTTTTTGGGCAAATCAGTACGTACTGCTAGTATAGTGAGGCATTTCAAACACAGCAATTGTTTTTGGTGGAATGTCCTAACTGGCCGCGAGCGACGCGGCGCCGTTTTGATGCTGTTGCCCTGTTTCTATTTTTAGTCCTGTCGCTTACATGGACAAGGACGAGAAGCGGTTAATTCATGAACTTCAAATGAGTAGTTACCTGTATGATACCTCCCTATTTCACCTCAAAAATCTGAACAAAGTGACAGCTGGCTGGAGGGAGACTGCCAAGGAGCTGGGAGCGTCCAGTAAGAAAATGTTTCTTGATATTCTTTTACTTTCCTCGCTCAACAGAACGTGTTAGCTTTCTTTACAAAGTGAAGCATCACACATAACATTGCTGTCACCTAACACATTCACTGACATTCAGGAAAACTCATTTATCTCAACAGTTCCCTCTAATCTTGCTTCATAGTACACCCCATAGTACAATTTGACGGCGATGCGACGCGATGTCTGACGCTCGCATGCTGTTAGGACACGGTGTGAGTCCAGGAGTGTGGAGATTGGGATTTGGCCATCCTTTCACTATTTCTCAAAACCCTTTGGCATCTTACAGAGACCTAGAGATACAGTTTTGTGTCAGTTTTTGGTTATAAGATCTATTATATTGATCGTGATTCATTAACCAGTGAAACCTCAAGCAAGCTTTCTTATTGACATAACCTTCCTCCCAAAGTTTGAAGTAGTGCTCTGGTTTTCTCTCTGCCAATTTAAATACAAAATAAGGATAAGACGGAACATGTCGCGCAGCAAATTGAACAGCAAATTGCTAAACACATGAGTGCTTGTTGGATGGTCAGATAGCATCTGAAAACGTCTTCTTCTACACCTTTACAACATTTGAGTTGGGGGAAGATAGGAGGTCTCAAGCTCCCTTCCATAACATTTGCAACATTATAAATTCCCCTTCAGCAAATATTGCAATTTAGCCCTTTGTATATGCCATGATTTCCACCCACCCTTTCAGCGTCTCCGTTTAGAACAACTAGCTTTTGCCTTCAGGCGAGGTTGCAAAAATAAGTTTATTTGGAACTTTGCAGAGGCAACACTCTGTGCAGGTGTTGCACACAATCCTCAAGACATCACATAAACAAACTTGTCAGGTGGGCAATGTTTGATTTCCAACATTTCTTGGCTAGCTGACAGCATGTCATGTCCCAAAATCCCAACAAGCAAGCTTAACCATTAGAGGGGTTACATATTGGCATCACCTGCTTCGGCTTCTGAGGCTTTCCCCCCGTTTGATAAAGTGCTGACTGCCCGTTTTGAAACGGTTTCTGCTAACTGGTCAGGGAATGGGAGACCATACGCTTGTGTCCCTGTTAACAGGGGAAATGAAAAACCGGATTACTACCACGGCTCTGTTTTGGCCCCTAACCACAGCTAGTTTCTGACATGTCTCGCTAGGCTTGACTGCCCTCCATCACAAACACAGGGGAGCTCCCCTGGGAGCTTTACTCTCACCAGAGGGAATGTTTCACCACTCAGTGCTTTGAGAGGGGAGGAGGAAAAAACCCAGACAAAGCATCCTCTTCCTCTGTGGTCTGACTTTTCTGCCCGTTCTTCTGCCATGAAAGACAGGGCGATCTGTGATGGGTTCAGTGTCTATGCCCTCTTTTGTCTGAGGCAAAAACCAAGGCACATCTCACCAGAAGGGTTTGGTGTTAGTACAGAAAAAAATACTCAGTGAGATTTTTTTTCTCTGCCAATATTTTGAAATTATTTGAATTACTGCCACCACCAGCTGACAGTGTTTTCTAGCCTCTTACAACTCGCCAAGAGTCATCAGTTCTTATGATTAACATGGACCGATTTTCTGAGCAAATCTGCCTTGTGTTCTCTGACCATACATGCTAATTCATTTGCTGTGGATTCATCCAAGGATTTGCACACAATGACTCAGAATATTTGTTTCTACTTGCCTATTGGTTAATCTGTCTTTGGACATGGATATTGTAGGATTTATTGAATTGATGTATTTTAAACTCCCATTCCAATAACTGCATGATATCCTTATATGGTTACATTATATAAAATAATCATATTTAGAAGGGATAACTGTGAGGGGCACTCACACTTGCCAGTTTGGTGAGGGAATCTTCTCAGTACAGGGTCAGGTGTGTGTGTGTGTCTAATTGCCCCTGATTAAAACCAGGTGTGGGAAGCCTATATATACCCTTGGGTTCCAGTGCTCTGTGCTGACATTATCTCACCATCAGAGGTAGTGAGTGGTTCTCTCAGTGTGTTCTCTTTTTGTGTAGGGGTGTCTATTACCCCTTTCCCACCTAAAGTAATCGTGTTGACGCAGGTTTTTCAGACCCAGAAAGACCTGCTTATAAATGCAGATTGTCTCTGTTCCCATTGTGGGTTAGAGTATACTCCTGTTTGTCTCTTTTCTGCTGTGTCACCGTCTGACGTCACAAACGCACCAGAGACAGGGTTAGTAAATAGTGTAGATGCGGTGGTTAGGTCTTTATTGTATCTATTACTCATTCAGTCAGTTTATCAAACTCGGCGCCGGCAAATTTGGAACGATGTTCGAGCGCTGGCAGAATTTGTAGCTGAGATGACAAGGAGTCGCAGAAGTTGTGAAACGGAGCATAGCATCGCGCCGGAAAGAGGGCGGGGATTAACATTTCAACGCAGGTTTTGTGTACCCATCAGAGCCGAGGTGACAATTACCCGGGTCTACCCGGGTTAGCGGGTTTTTTGACCAGTGGAAAAGCGCCTTAAGGGCCCGATCAGACAGAACGTGCTTTGCAGGCTGTAAAACGTGAGGCGCACCGCACTGCCTTTTTTGTGGAAGTAAACACCCGATCAGACAGCGAGGCACTCTGCAAAGCAAAAGCAGTGCAGAAAGCGTTCCTCTCATTGAAAACAATGACAAAAAAGCCGCCCCCAGCTGCTAAAACGCGTCTTGTCTGATCGGGCCCTAAGTCTGCAGAAGTACAACAAGAACCTGTCTGCGTGATTTGCTCACCAATTCTAGTTTATACTCAGAGTGTAGTCTCGTTGTGCTGGGAAGGCCTTTCTAACCCAGCCTTCTGTGTTTGTCTTTCAAGGCATGCCTGGCCATCCCATCTAATCCAACCCCCTGTCCTCCTGACAATATCAGTCATTCATCTGCATTGAAACACACCTTTGATATTACATATACACCGATGACATTTTCATTATATTTTACACATTTAAACACAGAGGTCACACTTTTTAAATTGTACAAACGTCTTGACTTTTGTGTTGTTTCACCACTGCTCTGATGGGAGTAGGTATCAGTGGTGACTGCCAGTTACTGCAGAGCATTAGACTGCAGGTACTTACACACATTTACAGCCCTGCTCTGTTGCTCCATTCCCCCACTGAGCAATAAAACTGAAGTAATCATCATGGTGAAGGAATAAATGTATTATTAATACTGACTTCTAATATATACACACATTTATATTCACACAATTTCTCCAAGGCTGAACTATACAATCCAATATAAAAGCTTTTTTATACACCTATAACATGAACACTGCAGCCTTGGAGGGAAATGGCAATATCAATACCCCAGCAGCTGATTCAGTCTTAACCCTGAACATATCAATAGTAAACGGGATGCAGTGTGTGATTGTGATAAGATACATGGGCTTTAACAGCAAGCTTGTTGTTTTTGTAATGTTATTGCACAGCGTGATGGAGAGAATCTATCCAGATGAAATGCTGAGTTCACTGTCCTCAGCTGTAGCCTAACAGGATAGACTGCAATAGTCTCTGCAGAGAAGACAGTAAGGCCAGCGGGTCAGCAAAAACCCTGAAACAGTTTATCTTGGCATCTTATGAATGATGAAGTATTTATGATTCTAAATGAATGCCTGCTGTACCCAGCAGCCCTCACACAAGTCTGTATTGGCATTTGCTACCGGTAAAGACTCAGAATCAGTGAGCTGCAATATAGCAGAATATTTACATAAGGAAAACGGAAAATTTCTTCTGCTCTTATATCAATGTTGGCTGTTTCTTTTAAATGACCACTTTGCTGAAAACATTATCTATTACCTATATGACTGATTTGCATAATTGTACAAGATCTTTGATATGGGTCTACTAACTTAAATAATAAGGAAAGAACAAACTGTACATACATGTTTGTTTGGTTGCTGTCGTCCAACCCATTCCCATCCATATTAACACGGCGGCCATCTTCCTCTCATGTCACACTAAGGATTAGGAGCTAAAATGCTGTTAATATGTTCTAGTGCTGTGTTCCAGGTCTGAAAATCCAAACTGGTTTTATTTCTTATCCTCTAAATAGATCAGCAACTAAAAAGACAGTGGATATTGAATATCAGGACATATTTCAAGGTAAAGAAACACATTTTGTAGCTCATTAGCTACCGACAGCTAACACCTGCATGCAACCAATTTCTAGCTAAAAATAGAATACGCTAGCATAGAACGGTTAGCTAGCTAACATTAGTTTGGTCTAAAAATGTATCCATTTGTATAATACTGGGTAACACTTCAGTAATGTTAGCTAGGAAGTGGTTAATGCTAACGTTAGCCGTTGTCTAACTACTGTCAAATATGTTGTTTTAGCTATAAATATAGCCCAATGTCCAAACAGATTGTCACTACCCATTGTAAGTAGTATTGTAAGATTTTTACGACATTATGAAAGCATTTGCGCTTCCCAACTTGAGACTCATGACATCAGAGAAAAATGGCCGCCATGTGAATATGTTCAGTTACCATCATGTAGGTTTCTTTAGATAGATAGTCACCTTCATTTTTCCTGAACTGATTTCACAAAAGTGTAGTTGTACAAATAATAATTGATGTGGTGTGTTTGTTGCCATATTGTGTATTACAAAATATAACAATCCCACCCACTCATGTCCATATCTGCCTCCGTCACAACACATTGAGAAAGAAGAGCCTGACACTTCACATGCATAGCACCCAGCTAAACTATAAATCAACTAGTGGCAGGTTACATTTTCAACATTATGTCCTATATCTGAAATGTCACTCAGATTTCCTGTAAACTCTTAACGCTTTATGTCACACGGAGGATGTTGCTTCTTTGGTTAAAAGTTTTCTCCTTTGCCTCAGGGAAGACTACACCTGCCATCTGCTCGTGTTGAAAACTCTGCGAGCTTTAATCCAGTTTGGAGAGGAAGAATCGCATCCTAGTTTCAGTTTTATGCAATAAAGCGGTCTCTCTTCACACCATAGAACGGCAAATGTAGACAAAATGTAAAATGCATTTAGGAGCAAGTAGATAAAGAAGATGTCTCTAATCTTTTCAATGATGGAGCATCAAGTAACAGTAGACAATTAACATGAAAATTATTTGATGTTGCAAAGCAGTAAAAACTGGAGTATGGTTTATTATCTGAAATCCTCTTCCAGTAAATCAAGTTTGGTTTCACTTTTAAGAAGACAGCATACATATAGCTTTTATTGTTTTCCCTTAGCAACAAAGGATTTCTCCTTGGCCCTGCTGTTACAACTGATTTTATGAGAAAACAACCATTTCCATGTTTCCAATAACTGTACCCTTTTTAAAATGATATATGCTGTTTAAAAATCTGTTGGACACAACATTAATTATTTGTTTGTTCCGTCCAAAGATGAAAAGAATTGTAAATCTTCATGTAAGTAGACGGCAGGGAGCTGAGAACCACAACAGTGTGAGACATGTTGTTTGTTACTCCTTTCCTTCCATTAATACCTGACTCCTCTATAAATAATATAACATCATTAAACTTTGAAGAATCCAAAGAATCGCACACACAGTTTCTTGACAACTACTTTTCTCATATGTACCTGTCAAGGCAACTTTTTCTTGGAAACTTTTCTGTAATAATATCATCTAAAGCAACACTGATCAGGACCAGATGGATAAAATATATTTGGAGTATGAGACTGAAGGGGAAAACAACATGTGGTCTTTTTTATGATAAATGTATTTTGGCACAGGTCTGAAACAGATTGTGGACACATATCTCCTGTTCCCCAGCTGACTTCATTGTTTCACTCGTCTGCTCCTGCCCTTTTCCGTCTTTCTTCCCCCGACCTTTGCCTTTCCTTCCATCTACACATTTCATCCACAGTTGAACAGATTGTCTGTATTCCATGCTGCTTCAAAAGAAAAGGTATGGGACCATTTTCTTACTGGAGCATAGCAAAAGAACATGTACATAAAGCAAAATATGATACGTGGTTCTGGTTCGTCTTTTACTTTTCCCGTAAGACTTCTTGATTTGTGATTACTAAATGTAAATATCTATGTATTTGTATGCAGCATTAGAAAGAACTAAGTGATTATATTGATAGTTAAGTGAAAAAAGGCTTTTTCCAAAGTATGTTTTTATAATGGCAAGGTAAAACAAAAAAAAATGCAGTGGGCCTACAATTGAACCCTGGGGAACTCCAAAGGGAGGTTCAATCTAATTGGGGCTCTATTCCTCATGGTATGATGGAATGGTCACATTAAAATTATATAGTCAACAGTGTCCTAATTCAAAAAACCTGAAGCTGAAAACAGTAGTGCAGAGATGCAGACTGCATGTTAATTCAAGGTGTAAATAATTTTATAAATATGAGGTTTATGAGGCTTTCAACAAGTAACTACCTTGTAGGTTGTTTTGACACCTCTCTAATGAAATGCTGCCTACTGTTATGTATGGACAGACAGGGAAATATTTGCATGTTTTGTTTGGTCAGGAAATACATTTATCCATCTCCTGATGTTTTTCACAAATTTAGCTTTTTACATAACTATTAACTGTCAGACAAATGCCACATTTATTATGGGGAAAATGTGACTTTAATTGAGTCTGTTTAGGTTTTAATAGAGAGTGCAACATTAGTTGTGGATGTGATTGGTAAAGTTTTAAGTGTGGAACAGTTGAGGTAGGTCAACAACCATTTTTATACACAAACAGGCACACAAATACACTTTTCTGCAATGACATCAGCAGAGCGAACAAAGTGACATATCTGCACACAGAAACCTCTTATAATTGCAAATGAAGCTTTGTCCTAGCCTGTTGCAGTAACATTTTCTCTGTTGAGGCGTTATTCTTTGTGAATATTCATGTTCAGTATCAAAAGAGAATTGTGTTCATTCTGCTCCATCCCCTGCAGAACTATAAAAATGCTAATAACTCTCCAGAAATAGATCTATGACATTAACAAGCATTCAGAACCGCTGCTGTGAGCTGTCCACATTACAGTGTTGATACATTAATCACACTTTACACTTTAACCCTCGAATATTGATTTGCTGTTAGGCGGAGCACCATGCCTCTACACATTGTTGTTAACTCCCCGGTGTAATGACAGCAGCCTTTGCATCAGAGGTTGTAGCTCGCAGGGTGAGTGTATGTTCGGATCCCGATGTTTGTTAGCGCTCCTGTTGAAAAGCCTCTTGTGTTCAACATAAGTGTAAATAAGCTCCTGATTTATTCTCTGTGCCTCAGTCAGGCTGGCTGTTGTTACCATCACTGTATCTGTAATAAGACAAACTGCCTCACCATCTGTGCACCAGACAGACTACAGCAGAATCCAGCTTTAACTCTATCGTTACATTATGATTGATTCATACTTTATGTTTTTGAATTACCTAAATGAAGCAAATGAAAATTCAATAAGTCTCTGTTTGCTTTTGTTTCACTTATATTATTCCCTTTCCCTCTTCGTTTAAAATGTTTCATGCTGTTTTCTTTTAATTAAAAAATACTTTTACACACACAACTGTTTAAATTCTCAATGCCAAATGTGTACTCTGTTACATTAAGGGATGCAAATTACGTTTGTTAAATACAGAACTTTTAGAGGCACTTTTTGCTGCTCATGGACACTTTCCACTGATAAGGGAAAAAATGCAGACACGAGTTTGCATTGTAACTGTTACATAAAGATAACAGTTAGGATGATAATGGCTGAAGGAGTGGTGGGACTTTTCCACCCCAAGAGTCAAGCTTCAAGCTAAACAGCATTGTGAAGCTGTCCCTGTCTTAACTGAAATATCGCAAAAAAATATTGGATCAATTGGAAATTGGTACAAACAAAAATGGTCCCAAGAGGATGATTTGTAATAACCCTGGTGGTTCTTTTTCTTTTGATCTCTAACACCATCATCATGTCAAAATGTTATGTTTCGTTAATGAACAGTTAAATGGCAAGAACGTTTCTATATACCTTTTAGCTGTACTGTTTGTCATGCTAATGTTGAGGTACATGGTAAACGTTTAACCTGTTTCACATCAGCATTTTAGCAGTGTAATTGTGAGCTTTTTAGTATGATAATATTTTAATCATTTTTTTTACCGACATTGCCATCCTAAGAGTCAAGCTAGCAGCAATGTGACCCTGTCCACCACCTCCATATTTACTGAAATATCTCAAAGACTATTGGATCAATTGGCATGAAAATTGGTACAAACATTAATGGTTCCAAGAGGATGAATTGTAATAACCCTGGTGATCCCTTTACCTTGGATCCCTAGCACCATCATCATGTCAAATTGTATTTTTCAGTAGTGAACAAGGATAAGCAAAGACCTTTCTATCAATCTTTTGTTGATCTGTTCTGTATGTCATTCTAATAAGGAAAAAAATGCTAATGCACTAACTAGATTGGTGAACATGGTAAACATTTAACCTGGTAAACATCACCATTTTAGAGGTGTCATTATGAGCATGTTAGAATGCTTACATTTCTATTGTTTCTTTCTATTTTTTAAACAACATTGCCATCCCAAGAGTCAAGCTAGCAGCAATGTGACCCTGTCCACCACCTCCATATTTACTGAAATATCTCAAAGACTATTGGATCAATTGGCATGAAAATTGGTACAAACATTAATGGTTCCAAGAGGATGAATTGTAATAACCCTGGTGATCCCTTTACTTTGGATCAATAGCACCATCATCATGTCAAATGTTTAATTTGCCATGTTTTGTTCATGAACAATTACACAGCAAGGACATTCCTATAGCTTTAGCTGTACTGTTTGTCACGCTAATACACTAACTAGGTTGGTGTACATGGTTAACATTTAACCTATTAAATATCAGCATTTTGGCAGTGTCATTGTGAGCATGTTAGAATACTGATGTGAGCCCAAAGCACCACGGTTGTTTCAGCAAAATCCTCCCAAGATACAACACGCATTAAAATCAAGTTCAATTTTCCATGACAAAGCCCTAGATGCCGCAGCAATTATTACTCTTTTTGATCTGGAGCAATGGAGGGAGTACTGTGATGTTGTTAAAGGGTTACAAACTCCACGGATGGTGGTGGTCGGGGTGAATCGTTGGCGCAGCAAAACATCAGACTTTAATATCACAGTTTTGCTGTTAGTCTCTTTTTTCTGGAGACAGCAATAGTCTGAAATGTTATGCTTCAACCAAAGGCTTTGTATGTCACAAAGTTTTTATAGCATGTGTCCTATTTTGAAAACACCTTTTATAAGAGGTAAAGCCTTCATGTACTGAATGTTTTAGTGTCATATTAGTGTACAGCCTCCTGTCGCACAGGACATCATCTGCACAGGCTAAAAGTCACGTCGCGCCTCGCTCTCTTTAAGGTGGAACCTGTTATGTCTCTTAAGGGAGAGCAGCTTTTCCTCCTCTTTGACATGGCACAGGAAACTGAAGTGGACAAATTGACTAGACGGTTGAGGAAAATAAGAGATGCAGCTATTTCATGCTGTTCTGTCTGAACTGTACTGTTTTTTTTTAGCACTCATGAGTCACATATATAACAAACAGACATTAGAAAGGTTTATGATGTTTTATTCGCTTTGAAGCATTCTAGGATGGCATTTGAGGGGGCTCTCATTGTTAACAGCAAGGCGTTAGATTCACGAGGGATTACAGTCGTCTTTGATCTTTAGTTCTTTAACATGCTCAATAGCCTCTTTTAATCCCGCTGACTTTTATCTGTTCTATACTTTCACACTGCATTAACCAGAGGAGGCCCTGTGCCCTCCAATGTTAATACAGACCCGATGCTTCCTCACTTTTATGTGTGTGTGCTTACCTTGCAATAATATAAGCTAGGGAGTCGACAGGACAATATGATCCCCCTGTGTGTCCAGAGTAAAGGTCAAAGTATTTTCACATTGTTTTAAACGACTTTTACCTTGAAAAAACAAACAAACGCTGCAGGATTTCTCTCGTTAGTGACTAAAAAGCAACATTATGGTTGACATATCACGCTCACACCACTTCTTTTCTCTAACAAATGTAGAATAAGCGTGTACGTGGGTAGGATCGTGTCAATCACGCCACCCAGGCCAAATGTGTGTGTATATTTAGAGAATGACAGTCTGCATGTCTGGCCTCTTCTCACCTTGGGCTAGAAACCCGGAGCACTCTAAACAGATGGCTGTCTGTGTGTGTCCATGTGTTTGTTGGGCTTTATGCACTGCTTTGTCGTTGTTTTAATAAGCAGCAAGACGGTATGAAGTATATCCATAATACATATATTTACCTGCTGCTGTTTTTGTGTTTTGCAGGAGATTAGAAACTTGCACAATGAGCAACGACAATTTAGTTGTTTCATCATCACAGTCTTCAAATTCACTTATGGCCACACCAAGGTGCGAATCGGTAACCTTCTAGCTGTGAGGCAACGGCCCGAACCACTACACTGTGGAGCCACTGCCAATTATATCAACTTAATTATGTATTTATATTTAGCTAACTTTATTGTTCAGTTAATCCTTTTGACCCACATTCTTAATTTCATTTGAATCATTTTCGTAAGTTGGAAAACTTTACCAGAATCAGAATCGGTGTTTATTGCCAAGTAGGTTTAAATGGTAAATGGTAAATGGACTGTACTTATATAGCGCTTTTCTAGGAATTTGTTTCGGTGATTTTGGTGCAGAACAATTAACACAGAACTGAAATAAAATGAAGTAAAAGACTTAAATAGAATAAGATAAAAAATAGGAATAAGAATAACAATATAAAAGCAATACGTATAATACAAATAGTACAAAATATGTACAACAGGTGTGATTAAAAACTGTACAGGTGTGCAGGATATTGAACAGTGCAAAGTTTACAGTATTAATTTAAAAATAGTGCAGCGTATAGACAATATAAGTCCAGTGTGCATTAATGTAACGCATAGTCTGAATTACAGACTTAACACTTGTTAAGTGACTGAGGGGCTGGATGAGAGTCCATGTCACGTGGGAGGGTGGAGGGGGGTCGGGGCCTTGTTGACGAGGCTGGCAGCAGAGGGGAAGAAACTGTTCCTGTGTCGGGAGGTTTTGGTCCTGAGGGACGGCAGCCTCTTGCCAGAGGGGAGGGTCTCAAAGAGTCTGTGACCGGGGTGAGAGGGGTCGGCCACAATCTTACCTGCACGCCTCAGGGTCCTGGAGGTGTACAGGTCCTCTAGAGATGGCAGATTGCAGCCAATCACCCTCTCTGCGGAGCGTACCAGACGGTGATGGAGCAGGTGAGGATGGACTCAACGATGGCGGTGTAGAAGTGCACCATCATTGTCTTTGGCAGGTTGAACTTCTTCAGCTGCCAAGGAAGTACATCCTCTGCTGTCCCTTCAACTGAGATTACATAAACACAAAATATCACAAAATATCAAGATTGAAACTAACTGCTAGTTAAACTGACAATGAATTATAACTTACTGTGACTAATTGTTTTTACGGTGTACTTTTTAATCCAGAAGAAAATGCAAGTGCTGGATCGCTCCAAAAAAATAACAATTAATAATAAATATAAGTGAAATATAAAATATTTCGTGTTCGGGTTAAATGCATTCAAGTGAACTGTTACACTTTGATACAAGAACATTTATAGGCTGACATTTTTCCTGCTTGAAAACAGATGAACCAAAACGGCGCACCTCCCAACTTGCAGTCCGTCACCACCAACAGTCAGTCCAGTATTTCGACATATCCTCGTCTGCAGCCGTCTGTTTTCCGGCATCAATCTGCCTCAGCTGCATTTCAAGCTGGATAGTTTTAAAGACACGGTTTGTCGTTGTTGCAAATGATGTTAGGGCCTCAGAAGGAGGAGGTATTGCTTGGGCCAGTAAATTTTTGGTCTTTTCCCATTTCTCAATGGTTATGAGAGTAATTCTGGCAAAGGTGTGAAATCATTCTGTTCTGTAGTTGAAGATAAAGTAGGTCGAATCAAATTTGTTGCACAAAAAAGTGCATTACAACTGTTTGGCACCAAGGAGCCTCTGGGATGCGCCAAAATCATTGAATCCTAAATCACACACGGACAGAGTGAGAGAGTGAGAGAGAGAGCATCGGGGCCTGCATTACCTCTGCAGAGAAGCTATAATCTGATAAACCGGCAGCACAATAAGAGATAAATCAGCTGTGCAGAACAGGAAATAGAGCTAATCTTCTGAAATCTCTTTTATGAAGGGAAGGCGCCCTTTAGGCTTTGTATTGGAAGATGCTCTGTTATTATTCGTACTCCAGTGGATCCCGGCACCAACAAATCTGATATGCAGCCGGAAAATACTGTAAAATTAAACACTTGTATTGTTGTAGCCTGCTCTAATAAAATATGTCACATTAGGGTCGTTCTATGTGGAACTGATGAACGACGCAGCCGGGTATACGGTCCACAACGTGCACGCAGACACATAATCTCAGATCTGAAATTATGGCTGCAGGTGTTCTGTCACAGCACTCAGATTAATGGGAGAATAAACTGTTGTTCTCTCCTGCTAGCACAGTGCGTCTGTGTGTGTACGCATGTGTACAGGTACATGTGTTTGTTAGTGTCGAGGACATTTCTCACCTGGGGAGTTCAGGGCGAATACAGGGGGAGATGGACAGAGTCTAACCAGCCTGTTAGCTTTCCCTGGGCAGCAAGACTTCATACAGTAATCAATACTATCCTCGGTCGCTCCCTGCCTCGCTGAATGCTGCTGGAGGAAACAAGCACACATACACACACAAGCTGGCCTCTCTGTATGTTTCTATAAGTCAGTATTTCAATCATGTTTTTTGCTTCTTCATGTTAATCTTGGAGGTGAAATTTAGCACGGTATTGTTAGCATTCAATCTATATCCTTCATTCATCTTTTATACAGTTTATGATTTTCATTTATTGGCTCCATACTGGAGGAAATACTAGACATCATAACGTTTCAACAGCAGGCTCAAGTAGCTATCCGCTTCTCCAATGGGCCCTGGAAAACCTCAGCCAGACTATGTAAATCGCGTCATCTGGCGGAGACAAGGAAGCTCGCTAAATTACACTTCCTCAATCTAGGACACCCGCCTCCGATGTCATGTCTTGTTCAAAATCGTCAGGTTCCACCAGTATGTTCTCGTTGTATTTCTGTACCACTCTGAGCCATTGCCTGCAGTGAAAACGTTACCATTTCCCTCCAGCGTCTCTCGCTGGGGCGTTCCTTTCAGAGGGAGGGGCGCAATGCATGCTGGGTGTTGTAGGAATGTAGAATGGGCAAAACCACGAGCTGTTTGTACAACTTTCTCCACAGCTATGGCACCTATTTCAAATATTGTTTCTATCGATTAGAGAGAACACCAGCTTTGACTAACAGTGGCCTTTTCCAGGGGCGAAATGCTCCTATAAAATGATTCAGTTTTCTTGTGCGAATTCATTAGAATATTGTTTTAAAGTTGGCACTAAATTAGCGTTTTAATCAGATTAGTTGCAGATTTCAGATTAAAACCAATGATCCGCTTCGTCGTGCTTCCTGTCTCACTGAGGTCAGCGTGAATTGAATATCTTCAGAAAAGTTAATGGGCTGAAAGAAGAATAGGAGAAAAGAAGAATCCTATTGAAGTCAAAAGCCTATTGAGAGATAAAAGGCACATTTGCCATTTTTCAAAAGGGATTGTATTTCAGCGGCTGCATGGGAACATCATTTCTGAAAGACTCTCATACTCTGCAGAAACGTAAAAGAGAATGAATCTGTGTCTGAAAGCCTCTGGGGGGTTTCTCTACACTTTCCCTGTTATTCTGATTAAACCAAATTAATTTTTGCGTCAGCATCTTGGAACATTTCATGGTATTTCACTTTTGAAGCTTCGATATGAAGTAAAAGACTTCTGATAGTGTGAGTTACAGTATGAAGACGGCAGATATGTGGGAAGTACGTGAGGTTGACACATGCTTCAATCTGGCAGTAACAGTTGATAACTGCATCTGTTTGGGAAAATAAATCTCAAGCTCAAAGTCGGTTATTTTCTGAGTTAGATTTTGTAATTAATAGTGTCAGTTACAGAAATAACACACATCAATTTGCTTTATTTGTTGAGGCATTAATTGGAAATCTATAACAGAAACTAGAGATATTAAACTGTTTCCTAGGTAATCTATTAATGCATCTTGTGTGTGTGTTTGTGAACCTTATAAATCTGTATGTTTCCCAAGCAGAACGACTCCCTGCCCCCTGTCAGCTGGACGCCTACAGGAACGAGGTGGAGCTGCTCAAACAGGAACAGGGCAAGAACCAGCCAATGAGGAGCGAGGAGGACAACACACACACTCTCAGCAGCTCAGCTTCCTGCAGCAGGCTCTGCAGGGCATGCAGAAGGTACTGAAACAAAGATATAAGATACCTCATACATCAGGTTAAACAATGCCATGGAAGGGAAATAAATCAAAGAATACAAAGACATAAATTATCAGGTCTGATGCAATAAAACTACAGTTTTTTTTAAGGTTGGCTTGGTGAGAAAAGTAGCCTCAATTTCAAAACTATGTATTGCATTTTATAACATCATTAGATGTCACCTATGATTTAAGTTTAGTGAGTTGTTTTGGCACATGTAAAACTGTAAGATAGTGTCACCAGAGGGTTTCTGGGGAGGTAGGAGGCAGACTCGAGAGACTGTTGAAGTCCCATCAGTGGATATTTATTTACAGGTGCCACCAGAATACATGCAGAACATATTAAGCTGAGTATGAATTAACTCATAACAGCATGGGTCCTGGCATCCTTCCTCTCTAGCTTCAAACCAATGACTGCATATATAGATGCATCTCCATCTGCCCCTATTGTATGAAATTGATGCCAAAATACCCCCCGTGACGGGCGCTGCCATCTTGAGATGGTGACATCATTTCATGCTAGAGTTGGGCAGTACAGATTGAGCTGCTGTAGCCACTTCTGCTAACCAAAACACTCGCTAAACTTAGCGAAAATAATGGCAAAGATCCTGCATGTCGGCGTGTTTAACAGCAGAACAGCTTCTTGTGTTGGTCTGAAGCAGACGTCCACAGATATGGAAACTTTAATGACTGTCGTGATTGTTTAGTTTCCTCTCGCCGATCCTCCTCTACTCTGCTAATCAGGAACAGATCGGCTGCAGGAGCCGTATTTGTCAACAGAGCTGTCAATCATAATTTTTACAGCATCAAATAACTAATTAAAAGAACTTGTCAGAAAAAAGAACACTTGGACGTAAATCAGCATGATAAGAACTAACTATAATGACAGAAACCATGTTTGAGAAAAATGTATTTGATGTGTACTTTATCGTGACTTTATAGTTTGACTCATGTCCCATCTGTTAACATGGAGGAGGCAGGCTTTATGACCTATACTGCAGACAGTCAGCAGGGGGCGATAGAGATGTTTTGGCTGTCATGTCGTCCCTTTTTTTATACACACTGCTTCAAACACACAGCTGAAGATATAGTGGCATACCTCTCCAGATGCTAGCATTTGCAGGGTTGGGCATCCTAGTTACCACCGTCTAGAAAAACCACACATACGGAACCATTGCGTGGTTCTAGCCATTCGGATCACATATTTCTAATACATATTAATAAGCAGGTCAGCCGATGCTACTTGTAAGGGAGCGATTTGGGGACCACCAACCTAACGATTAGAGGACGACACGCTCTACCTCTGAGCCACATCCACCCCAAATAGATTTTAATCAGTTGGATAAATGAGTATCTGAAGCACAATCAATAAAGTCACAATATCTTAGCTGTTAAAAATATCCACTTTTTCTACAACAACAACAATCAAAGCCCTTCTGTTTCCCGTGCAGCACTTCCTCCTTTGAGGGTTTTATTGTTACCAGAATAATAAGAGATCACTCCACTGTTGTTCTCCAAAAACACTCCTGAAACAGGTTGCTTTGCATCGAAAGCAGGTGACATTATCCCGCCTCAATCACACTCGGAAATTATTCACTTATCAGGGAATCAAGGCACAAAACAAAACCCCAGTTTGAGTCACGCACGAGGGCACAACAACACACCTCAGACACGTCCTGTGTGCTTCCTATCAGCTCCAGTTACATTTTTATTGCTGCTTCAATCAGAGAATTCTTGTACTGAATGAGATAATGTGATACACTTTTATGTATATCAGCTTTTGCCTATTATAGCTGACAGTGATCATTGATACTGTCAAAGATGTGATCAGACTCCACAGCTTAGACTTATTGCAGAGCATCTTCAAGGTGATGAAAGTGCATGATAACCTAGATGTACAGAAAGAAGCAGAGGTGGCGGTGAGTGTTTATCGACAATGATGCATTTGTGCTGGAAAACTAGTATTGAAGCAGTTCACATAGAGAGTTAGATTTCTGGCCAACATAGGAAGGGATTTAAAGTCTTTGTTACCTAAAATGGACTGACATTTTTCAAGATGAGGAAGAAAGTTTGTTCTCTGAGGGCAGTTCTAAAGTTCGTCAAATAGGATCCCAGAAATCATGCGGATGGTTGCTGAGGTAATCAAACTTTTAGCAGGGTGATGCCACCCCAGTGTTTCTGTTAGCTCATTAGCAACCGCCTACTTTACGAGCAGTAAGTACTGATCTGTAGTAAGCTAAAAAAAAATACCCAGATGTGCTGATTTGAAAATAATTCTCCTTAATTCATCAAACCAGTCTACCTTACCAACTGTGTTACACAGTGCAAAGAGCTGGAAGGGTCCCAACACATGTTAATGTAAATACATTTAACTTTTCAGGCTAATCTTATCAGACTGACTTTAAAGTTGTAATCTCGAAGATCTCAGTTCTGTTCTCTTTGGCGGCACCTGTGGCGATAAACAGTAATTGCGGGAGCACACGTCCCAGATATCCAGACAGTGTCGCATGTGTGACGCTCCAGTTGTAACTCTTGATTTTCCTCACTGACGGTCGCTTTCCTTTTTAGACTGTTTGCCTTCATCTGAGCGTCGAATTTGTTTCTTTTTCTTTAGATTTTCACTTCTTTTTGAAGTTGTATCTGTAGTCATCGATCTTTTCTTTGTTTGTTCAGCCATAGCAGATTACTGTTTACTCGCAACACTTGCAGAGAGCGGAAAAGCAGCCGCTTAGCTCCGCCTACCCTCTCTGGCAGACCAACCACTGCTGGCTGATGGAAAACGCATCACAAATTGGGCACCGCTTGTGAGATTATCACTTTAAAAGTGAAAGGACACAAATTAGATCAGTTTTTATGTTTTTGCTTTTATTTGATAGAACAGTGGATGGAGTCAGAAACACGGGAAGAGAGAACTGGGACGTCATGAAGCAAGGGGCCTAGGGTTGGAGTTGAACCCAAGGCTGCTCAGTCAAGGACTGAACCTCTGAACATGGGATCTGCTGAGCTAAACCGGCTCCTCATGTCATCGTTTTTGGTGTTTTTGTATGTGAACGTGCAGCTAATACAGTGGGAGAAATGTTCTCAACACGACCGAACCAGCATGGGCAAGTACATGAAAGAATCGTCCATCTGTCAGCAGAGATAAGGCCCTGAGTTTGATGGAAGCAAGGATTGCAAAGATAACGTTGTAAAAGTTATGAGAAAACCAATGTCGGCGTCACCGCTGAAGTGCTTATATCCTCTTGGGAAATGATCTTCTTTTGGAAAATCATGAAAATCTACATTTACACGTGTAACTTCTTTCTTTTAGAGCCTAAAAAGATGCTTCACAGCAACTGTTTGTCATTAGTTATGCTTTTAATCTGCTTTTTAAATCCAGAAACAGGCGAACACTGGGTCAAAAATACTGCAAAATACATTATTATAACTGCATGTATTATTAAATACAATCCTTCTGTCTCTTCAAAGAGCCTCTCAGGGTAGTGATCTTGGTCATTTGTGCTAATGATGCACACCTGGCGTAGCTGCCTTCAGGTGTATTTAACGGCCCGGCACACCCACCCTGTCTGATGAGGCCTCTGCTCATGTTGATGCATGGCTGAAATATGCGATGCCACCAAACTCCCAAGTACCAATTAAGATGATAAAGGTGGAAGTTTTCCCGCCCTGACTGATGAAACTAACTAACAAGAGAATGAGACGACAGTCACGAACACTCTGTTTACGCCCACTCTGTCCTGAGAAGAGCTCTAATCAGGTGATTAAGTGAAAACACCTGTGTGGATCAACAATGACTGTGTAGTGTGGGGCTTCAAGGCTGCTCATGTACGTTCGTTTTGTTGTAATTTTCATATTTCAGCAGCAATATGTCACTGGATGGGTAAAGTACATTTCTTTAATGTAGCTGATTGTAGGTTGCATTGCAGCTTTTACTGACTAATGTTTGTTACTCTGTTCTAATTTGACTCAGTGTTTGATAGCTGCAGGCATGTGTTTGTGGAGCAGACAGGATGTGAATTAATGTGTTGTTGTTTGGTTGAGTTTGGCATTCAGGCAGAGATTACTCCCTTTAAATGGCCAACGTGAAAAAAAAAGCAGTTAGTCTTTGTGTCCTGAGGACCAGCATTGAGAACCACCGCTTCGGGCCGTAGTTAATAGAATATTACCCTCAGGAACATTTTGTAATCCAGTTGAAAAAAGACAACACATCCTCCGGCGGCAGGCCACTTTCCCGATCACCTGCTGTGTTGTCAAATAGCCCCGGCTCGCAGTTACTCTCCCTGCAGAGATGTCAGAGATAATATTGTTTTTAAAGAAGAGAAGCTTTTCTCCACTTTCATCAGAGTGCATTGTAATTACCTTTTGTAAGTGTCACCAGCTTTTATATACAAGGAACAAATCTGTTAATTATTTGAACACACACTGCTGAAATGTTCTCTGGCCTTGAAAAGACTGAGGATTATCAGCTGATACGTTTATCCTGTGATGTCACACGTGACCTCCACTTTGACCCCTGATGGACTTTTGAATTGTCTTTAATACGCTGGTTCCCGAGCACCTCTCTGTGCCCTTTAAGTTAGCTGTTATTTTCTAGACAATTTTCTTCATAACCTTTATGAAAGAAGTGAACAAAGCTTTTAGGTCTGAAAAGTGAAGTTTACGTGGAAGTGCTTTAAACCTGCTGTCTCTCCAGTAACCAGCAGGGGACGACTCCATTGGTTGAATAAAAAAGTCAGATTTTATAGAAAGTTATGAGAAAATTCACAGTAAACTTTTTCCTTGTGAGTTTATGTCCTCAATCACTAGTTTAAAGTCTGTTTTTAATACAGCATTTAGTTCATTTTGTCAATTGTGGTTTAATTTAGAGTATAATGGACGATAACTAACGGTATGCTTTAAGCAGTCCATCCAGGAAGTTGCAAATTCACAATTGTCGCAACTTTTTCTCAACCTTGCATTTTTGGCTAATTGCTGCAACTTTTCCGCCTTGGTCCCCTGAGGTCTGCAATGTTGTCTAAACATCGGAGGGCACATTTTACTGTATTACTGACTGACTTTCTCATATTTGTTTTATGCTGAAACAAAGAATAGAACAGCATAAATACAATGAATAAAGTGTAGATTCTCTGTTGTGCATTGAATGTGCACATGCAGAGACAAAGGAGCATTTCATGGCTATTGACTTTAGTGTCATTCAATTTTTACACATTTTATTTGGAGTCCTGACATTGAAATTAACCGGAAGGGATGTCAGAAGACAAACAGCTTTATCTTTCAAAAGACAACTTTATTGGTGTTTGTCCCAGTTGTTCACAGTGGATGCATGATACACAGCAAAAGAAAACCTCAACAAATCACAACTTTCATTGCAACTTTTTAAAAAAGCTGCCGCAAAATTGGGCTTTTTTGGCCGCAACAATCACTGAAAATACTTCTTTAAGGCTTTGCTACACTGCTGCTACTGCCGCAACTTGAAAAATTGCTTGTTTAGTGTTTAGTCAAAAGACTTGTTTTAGCTAAGTACATTTTGATGAAAGCCTGATTTCTTGCTAGCCAGAATTTAAAATCACAGCTACCTTCAATGCAGAGGCACTCTTTGCACCAAGCTTGTGCTAGCATTGGCTAATAACTGAGCGTTCGCTAATATTACGCTCCTCTCCAGCCGCACTCCATTATACTCTACTATCTACTCAGGTGATGAAAAGCACTTTTCACATTTAGCTACATAATCATCATTCACTAAACCAAATAATCCTCAACACTCCATGTCATCATTTTAAGATTAAAGTTAGCTATAAAAGGTTGGCTGAGCACACTTGTTGATTTTCCAATGTTCCCACATAGACATTTACATGAGGGAAACCCTGCATCGTGCAGCCACAGTCCTCTGTCTATCACTGTGACAAGGTTCAGTCTCTGAGGGGTGTAAAGCGCATGTGGAGAATCGCCTCTGGTGCTGCCAATAGTCTATTCAGCACTAAGTCTAAATTAAAACAAATTGTGTTTCACTTCTGCAGTCGCTGTTATGACTTCAGGTTATTGAGTCAAACCTTTAAATCAGTGTTGCATCTAATAACGTGTTCAGTAGTATCCTCTTTCCGACCTTAAGCTTCTGATATCTACGTCCTCTGATAAATAAACCCCATTTAAACTTCTTAAATTAAGTTTGTCTTATCTGTATTAAGAATATTTAAATGTCAGATACAAACACTTAATGTGATAAGCTGCTGGTTTGCATGATGACTTGACCTTTGCATCTCATAGGCAGCCAGGTGTAACCGCAACAGTGATTGTCCTTAATGAGAAAATATCCTCCCATCAGATTAAAGGCCTCATTTACATCTGACACTGAAGATACAATCTATTGTAATATGAAGGTGTCATTGGATTATGACCTCGTCTATACATCAGATAGAGAATCTGTTGTTCGCTGTTTTATATCAGAATCTTGTAGGACATTTGATAAGAAGTTGGGAGAACATGAAAACAGCACAAACTTTCTCACAGATGCATCATTTACACTTATTTTAGCTTAATCAGCACTTAGATCAAAAGGTTACATCATAATCTGATGATGTGCTGTTATATTAACATGTCAACTTGTTTTGTTTTAGAAAATCAAATGAAGTAAAATGACACAAGTTAATACAAGGCTTCAAAAAAGATTAACATCTGCTGTGCATCTACATTTTGTGTTTCAGTTTCGGGCCTCTAATCCAGAACACTGGCATAATCAGCTACCCATCACAGTCACCCTGTTTCCTATTAGTATGCAAAGTAATACATTAGTCTTTTGGTTGATTAGCTAACGAGCCTAAAACCAGCTGTTAGTTCAGAAAACTCAAAGTGGTTGCTGTATATCAAACTCCCTTGAATTCACAAATTAAAGGTGTAATATGTCACATTTAATCCTCTATTAAATGTTACTGCGGCTGTGGCTCAGTGATATAGTCGGTCGTTCTTAATCGGATCGTTGGGGGTTTGATCCCTGAGTGCTACGGTCACATGTCGAAGTGTCTTTGGGCACAATCAGAGTTGCTCTCGAAGGCATAGCCAACGGGTATGAATGGGCATAGATCTGATTGGAGATTGGCACTAAGGCCTTTGCCATCAGTGTGTGAATGTGAGTGTGAATGGGTGAATGTGACATGTAGTGTAAAAGCGCTTTGCATGGTCAGAAGACGAGAAAAGCGCTATTATAAAGTACAGTCCATATTAACAAACTACCTTTATGAACCTTACACCCTCCCTTTAATTTTTTTCAATATAACAATATATATATTTCATATCACCAGACATCTCTCAGTCCAATAAAAACGAGGGTCAGAGGTTGGTGTGGACTTTTGTCTGAGGGTGGAGCTTTCCTTTCAGGAGGCAAAGCTGCATGGGACACAGTGCCAAGAAGCAGTAAGATCAATTTTTAACATCTTTAAATTAAAATAAATGTATATTTAAAAAATATATGCATGAACATGAGTATGTTAAGAGGCATGTTTGATTGTTAACATGTGTTTTTGTGTTTTTTGTGCATTTAGACCACTTTTGTTCTGGTAATATCGTGCTGAAATGTGGACATGTGCTCAGATGTTTTGTTATTGCCATAGTCAATGTTTTTACTTTAAAGGGGGGGCATTATTGTAATTTTCACTCTGTGATACCTGTGGAGTAGCTTAGCATAATTTACAGTTAAAAAAACTCCCTTTTAGAAACCCCGCCCCTACAAGCCCGCTTTCTTCTGATTGGTCAGCTCTCCGAAGCCTGCTGAGGCTGCACTTTGTGACGTCACAAAGCGCAGCGTGTTGAAAAAACTGTGTGAAACCTGGCGTTCACAGCAGACTGAGCTGAGAAGCCTGGGGATTACTCCAATATACTTTTACCTACAGATTTGAAACTTCACCCACGTTTAGTCTGAACATCCAACATTGTAACATTATATGTCTTAAAATGTGAAACAGCACAATAACCCCTCTTTAAGATCTACTGACACAGGAAATGGACACACGGGCGGGAAGGGACATGATCGAGTAGTTCGGGTCATTCCCTCTGACAGAGAGGACAGTGAGCCTGAAGAGAGTCAGGACGAGTGGATCAGTTAAACAGCCTAACCCATGTTATGTACTTTGTTGAAGTGGGTGCTTACATTATAGAAAATGTTTCCAACAATATTCCAATTGAAGAAATTATTTAATTTAGGTGCAAACAGTGCATTTCTCACAGGCAAACACAAAATGACATGTTAGAGAATGACGAAGGACAGTTTACAGTGGCCGCTATTTTATAAGAACTAGATGACATAATGTGCATACAACATTACCTCTTAAGTGAACAGGATTTCTGCCTGAGTCATTTCAGATTTCAGGTTGTATTTGGCAATGATTCATTTTAAATGTTAAATGGGCTGCACTTATAGAGCACTTTTCTCGTCTTCTGACCACTAAAAGCACTTTTAAACTACATGTCACATTCACCCTTTCACATACATTCACACACTGATGGCAGAGGCGTGCCAATCTCCAATCAGGAACTAAATACATTGATACAGTAGGAGGAGCATTTCGGAGTTCAGTGTCTTGCCCAAGGACACTTCAACATCTAGATTGTAGAAGTCAGGGATTGAACCACCAAACTTCTGCTTGAGAGATAGCCAACTATAACAGCAAAGACAACAACTCCCATGATCCCACTCTTTCTTCAGTGTCATGAAAATACCTTTCTTATTGTTTTGATGGAGAGACCATTAGCAGCCCATATTACAACATGTGAGGACTGTTAACATTCTCTTCATTGATCTTTAGCAAGAATATTTTCAGGTATTTGTTTGTATTTTGTCCTGTTTAACTCTTTTTTTTATTAATCGAAAGCTCTTTGATATTGCCTCAGGGTCTGAGTTGTGGAATGTATATCAATGAACTTTCTCTGCTTTACCTATTCTCTTCAGATCCTGGACATTTTACCATAACGTGGACATTAATCGTGCTGTATTGCACCACCATCACAGTGCTACGAGTGCTAGACTTGTGCTTCAGCCAACTGCCTACCTACCTGTACTGCAAAGTGTACAGCACACGATGCAGACAGAACACAGACCTTAACAATGAATAATGTAAGACTAATGGGTTGGAAATGGTTCATTCATTATCCAGACAGCACACACAGAAGCATGTTTTTAATGCTCAGTATGAATGAGGTCCCAGATATGCAGAGGAGCTCATTATGTGCAGGTCTGCCTCACTGACCAGCTGCATCTCTCCCGGCCTGCAGAACAGAGCTCATACTTCACCTCGCTTGACTCTGCACAGACCACATGAATTGTTTAGTAGCATATTAAAAGAAGAAGATGATGAGCGTCTCCTTATTTTGGATTCTTCTCAGCAGGAGTTTTACCGTCTGGATTTAAAGTTCATACCTCTGCGGTGCTGGTGCTGCTTCAGATTAACCTATTCCTCCAGCTCTAGTGAAGCATGGCTGCCATGAACATTAATGTCTAACCACTTCTCTTCTTCTTCATTTTTAGTGACTCTTGAAAATATGGGAAGAAGTTAAGGAGCGAGAGACAGAGCTTGAGAAGAATAACGAAGAAAAACATCACACACACTACAGGTCAGAACAAGCACACACACATGATAAATGAAGCTGTGTTCAGGTCCGTGTGTTTGTGAGAACCTTTAATTGAAAATTCTGAATCTGAAATTGAATAAAACGTGCCTCATTTACAGCCTAGTTAGAAAGAAATGACTTCGTAATGAGGTTCAGTCAATGAGAAATATTGCATGTTGGGAAAATGATTGGACACACCCCTGCCTGCGTGTTAGTGAGGATTGTCCCTGAATGAACCCAGCACAGCAAATAAAGGAGGGATGTTAGCTTTCAATCCACTGATAAGGAACAAGTAATCAAAGCTCTTCTGTATTAGTCATGACTGTTGAATAGAAGATTAAAAAAGACAGATGAATTTAATTACCAAAAAAAATCAATTACATGAGATTCAGGCTTCACAATAACAGAACAGACAAAGACAATGAAGGTAAAATATGGTGTCAAAGGCTGCAAATGATGTTAGATTTCAGTCATGGTAGACTTCGACGTGGTTGTTATGGTGACACAAAGTTTGGTTTAAACTCTTCATTGTCAGAAATACAACAGAAGAGCAACAGGTGTATTTGTTTAAATAAAAAGTCGGTTAATCATTCTTTTTTGTTTTGTCATTTGATTGCATTAAATTTGAAGTAACAGTTATATTAAATGTTAAAGTTGTAATCTCGAAGATCTCAGTTTCGTTCTCTTTGGCGGCACCTATGGCGATAAACGGTAATTGCGGGAGCACACAGCTTTCTCCTGAGAACTGTGGATATCTCTCACATGTCTGTGCACAACTTGGTCTCTTATCAACCTCTTACAACACATGTGCCTAACAAGAGACTAAAGAAAGGAAGAACAGTAGAGCAGCTGGAATAAGGAGCAAACATTACACTGAGCGTTGCATTTTCATATTTAAAATAAGATATCTAAAGTCTGACACAAGCTCGCCTATACGAATCTAATTAACCAACTGGGCTTCTTCTACAGTTAAAATAAGAAAGCCATGCTTCCAAAATAAGATCAAAGACAGGAGAGAAATCTGATTACTGACCTGCTGCATATATCATATTTACAGTAACATGGTTAAATCAGTGCTTATAGGGGCCTGTTCTCCAATTATCTGCAATCAACTGGTTTCTCTGAATTTCCAGGTTATGAAAAATAATGAGGCTTACAAGCTGCATTTCAAAAATGGGGCTTGATATATTAAAAATCTTAAGGATTACAAATCAATGTGAGTGAAATGTTAAGAGGATTTTACACCTAATCTGAGAAGTCCTACAGAAATCTCATGTGGTTATATTTTGCACATTGAGATTTCTCTCTAAATTTCAGACTCACATTGAGACGCAGTCTGAAGCTGTTCCCTGCAGCTGTTCCCTGTTTGAGGGCACAGGAAATCCTTGAATGAACTTTTACACCCAAATGAGATTTTTTTTTCACTGTATGAAGCTCTGAAGCAGGAAATGTTTGGGAAACAGTATCCTTGTACTGCTTTGTGTTGATGTTACACCATAAAACTGAAGGTAGGAAGCACAATGGGGGGGATTTTAAGAGGTAATTGATTATTTCTGGTCCAGTTTCAGACTTAAATGGGGAAAAGAGAATGTGTGATCTCCTTTTTGTTTAACAGTGTCGTTCAAGGTGCCCTTCAGTTGAGGACAAACTGACTCTAATGAGGCCGCTCCAACACTGACAAGAGATGACTGCAAATACAGACAATGTAAAGCTTGTTAAATTTAGAGACAAAAGCTTTAAAGAGATTAAACTCTCTGGAACCTGAAAGAAAAAACTACAAAGAAATGATTTCATATCAGGTCATTATTTGAAATTCTGCAGGATTTAAGTACAGGTTCGCTCCGCCACCTCTTACGATTTCCTTTCTGGCTGCTCCAGTCAGGCTCAGCGTGGGAACAGGAAAGAGGGCTGTCAAGAGAATGAGCTTCAAGTTCAATCAGCTATGTAATTGGATAATGATAATGCTAAAATGGTACTGTCAAGTGGTGCCTGATGACTCTGGCAGCTTGCTTCCTGCTCTCAGGTCATCTTTTTGATCGTCAGAGCAGAGTCTTCCTGTGAGCGGAAAAAGTCACTAAGCCGCACATATTCCAACTGTGTGAATTAGCTTTTCTCTTTCATATGTAACTCGCCCTTTAACAGGCCTCACTGTCTTCTGCAGATCAAACCCAATGAACCCCATACCTGCTACGTCGGCATTATGTTTTTTCTAGTTTTGTTGAGAACTAATGTTGTGTCTCTATAGGAGCAGTTTCTCCTCTGTAAAGTTTCTTTATTCTGGCCTCACTCTGCTTTTCTTGGCTGCCATCTTTTTCTCTTTTCAGACCTGGTACACTCTCAGTGGCTGAGGTTAATCTGTCTGGAGTGTTACATGGAGCCCCTTACCCACTACATTCATTCACCTATAAACCTTTACTTTTACCTTTTCTCATATTTTCATTGAAGCTTTCAAGAGAGAAATGTATTTTGGTCAGGCAGCATGGTTAGTGCTGTCGCCTCACAGCTAGAAGGTTCCGAGTTAGAACCCCGCTTCATACACAGTGGGCCTTTCTGTGTGGAGTTTGACAGCTGGGATAGGCTCCAGCCCCCCCCCCCCACCCTGAACAGGATAAGCGGCATAGATAATGGATGGATGATCAGGCAGCATCCTCTTGGGCTAAAAAATAAAGGTAATGCAAAAAATGCAGTACCTCAAATGGCCACTTGAGGCTTGCACCCAAAGCAAGTCAATCCCCATAGACACACATATTAAAATGTCCTTAAATGTATTTAAAATTTGCAACATATAGTCTCTATATGTAACTTTATATTCATTAACACTGTATGGGGACTTTAAAATTGTAACCCAAAACCAATGAATGATGTAAATCCACTTTTTACATAAAGTCTTTTAATATAATAAAATATGAGACAGGAAATAATCAGGTATCCCAGCGTTTACATCCATGTGTGTATTTGTTGTCCATCTCTTTTGGACCGGTTTTCACTAAAGGCGTTTTTTGCGCTGGTAGCACCCACGGCCTCAATTTCAGAGCGCTTCTCACCGACGCTTACTGTTGCTAGGCTACGAAAGTTGTCTGGCAGAACTTCCACTTCCCTTGGTAGTGACGGTTAGGTCTGTTTTAAATTGCTCTGTATGCTTAATATTTGCTTTTCTTCAAGGACATTTTACGAAGAAAACATCAAATGGAAAGGAATCGTGTGCTGGCGTTAGCAGCAGCTCTACACCTGGAAACTGTACCCTCGAAAAAACGAAAGGATTAGCTTCTCCTCTGCCATTGTTGTTGACAAAATTGATATTTGAAGTCCCGCCCCTTCTTGATTTGATGAGTCGTTGAGGGAGAAGTGACATTGACGAGCTTGGCGGTGTTCTAAAAGTTGAACTATTTTCAGCTGAGAGGACTGTGAGCGCAGCGACAAAAAACTGATGGCGCAGAAGACGTTTTAGCGCTGAGGACGCTGCACTGCATTGGCTTTGTATAGAAAATAGGCTGCAGGTGAACACAGGCCCTAGTAAGTAACAGTGAATACACAACACATTATTGGACAGCTAAAATAAAATAGACAACATTAAAGCATATTTCAAAGTTTTAAGTATCCACCAGTGAGAGTAAATGTGCCTAAAATGTCCATGAATTCATCTCCAACAGGGTCAAGAACTCAGGCGAGCTCAGGCATTAATGAGTCTGATGGAAGTCGGCAGGAGGCTTGACATGGCACGCTTGGTCTTGAATGGCAGTGACCTGTATTTGCAGCCGGAGGGTAAGTGGATAATGGTTTGTAGCGTGTATGTGAGCTATCTGAGGCTATTTGTAGTTATTACATTTATATCCAGTTAAAAACAATTTTATTCATCAAGCAGAAAGAAACACAACACAACAAAATAGAGCAGCTGTCATTCTAGAACACGCTGACTGACATTAGCAAGCTACCGCACCTTTAACGGCTACAGGAAGTAGGAGACGGTAGGATTTTGTTTCAAAAACGTACTCTCAAAGGCTGATCACACTAATTAAACATACATTTGAACAGCGTCAGTAATGGTAGGTAACATACTTAATCAATGTATTACTACTTATTCAAGTGGGTGTCAGAGTTGCTGAACCAAGAGTGGTAAAATGGTCTATTTCTATGAGTTTGTAATAGCTCCGCAATTTAACACATATTCATTAATAAGAACACTTACAGAGAAACAAATTTTGACATTAAAATAATACTGAAATAACAAATTATTTCAGGGCGTGTGAATTTGGAAAGATACTGGCCTAGAGTGCCAGTGGAAAATTGTGCTCGTTGTCGACCCCTGTAATGTATCTACCAAAAAATAACATCATATTACCATAATGTTGGTCTGCTGTGATTCAGGTTGCAAGTCCTCAAAATACAAGGAATCTGACAAATACTTAACCACTTCCTGAATAATTAGCAACTGAAAAAACATGGATAATAAAAACCTGGTGGGACCTCAGGCCATATTACAAGATAAAACGTATTTGATGGTGGACAACAGCCAATGTTAGCATTCAACCACTTCCTAGCTAGCTATTCTTGCTGAAACAAAGCATTTCTGAGGGTCTGGTGAAGAGACAGCAAGACAGTTAACGTTAGGTTACATTACACATTTGATGACATTAAGTGCATTTTACTTCCAGGCTTAAATTAATGTTTCCAAAGATGTTATTTCAGAATAATTCATGTATTTCCTAGCGTAACGTGTAACACTATCAAACGTTAATGTTAGTTGTCAAAACAACTATGTTTGCATTCAACCAATTCCCTCTGAATATTACCGTTAGCTGACATTACTATTAACACGCTAACAATACAATCAGCTGGGAATTTACTCCTTTCCTATCATATCCTGCTGTTGTTAGCTAGGAAGTGGTTAAATGCTAACATTAGCTGCTGTCTAACGTTAGCAAACGGGTTGTCAAATATTTTATTTACCTTGAAATATTGCCCAATGTCCCTTTGTATTCTTAATATCTGGTTCCCAACATATATAGGACTTGCAACTAGAAACCTAGCAGTACATTATCTAAATGACAACAACATTTGAGTGTAAACAAGGAATCAAAATGGCCGCCGTGTCTATGGTGATTTGGAATGGATTGGAACAGGTTGGGAGGGGTGAGTGGATGACATCACAGTGCCATCACATTCTGTGACATGACATCACATGACATCACATTCTACAAAGGATCAAGAGCTAAGATCAAAGGCAGCCGATCATAACATTAACTCTGTAAATACATATATACAAGAGACAGATACTAGAACAACCACAAACAAGAGACAGATACTAGAACAACCACAAACAAGAGACAGATACTAGAACAACCACAAACAAGAGCCATGTCTTTACAACTTAAACTAGAGAAAATCCTTCAGAAGGAACACAACGCAGAGATTAACATGGACAACATATCAACAACATCCTCTGAGCTTTCTGATTGTTCCGTCTCCGGTTGTGAGTCTGCAGCCAAGACAGAAAGTGAGAAGCAGCTCGATTTGTTTGTTACCCTGCTGACTGTGAGAGTGTTGACCAAATGTAACGCTTTCCAGAACCGCAGCCAGGAGGACTGGGTCGCCCATACTAAGAGACTGATTAACCAGACAATGGAGGGATTCACTTTAACTGAAGGCACCTGTCCGGGTGTGAAGAGCGTCAAGAAAGTGTGCAAGGCTGTGCTGAAAGACCTGACGAAGCAGTTCTGCGGGAAGCGCATGCTGGAGTCTGCAATATTATCAGAGGACCCAGTAGTGGAAGCAGCCATCGTGAAGTGTTTGCAGGTTTGCATCAAAGATCTGACTGCCAGGCCTGCACAGAAAAAGAGGATTTCCTGGAAGTCGTTCGTAAAGGTGCTGCCGGTCTTGCCTTTGGGTGCATCTGCAATATTTCTTGCCTTACTTTTAGTAGCACTGGTCCTATAACGCAGCATTTCCACTGTGTTAATTCTTAAGTGCCGCTCAGTGGTGAAACTGGCCTCACAGGAACAAGGTCGGGGTCATAGCCATCCCAATCCTGTGCCCAGTTTCAATCTGTGTCGGTTAGGGGTTTTCTCCGGGATGCTCCGGTTTACTCTCCCCGTCATAATTTGGATAATAAAAATATTCAACTTTATTTCTGATGTTTGAGAAACTTCCTAAATTACACTTATTTTGCAGACAATTCTTGTTTTCTGCTGGTGCGCTGTTGCATTTTAATTCTTTCATAAAATATCTGGGTGCTTCATGAAGCACTGGTGATGACCTGAGGTGTTTATAAAGTGTTAGTTCATATGTAACCCGCCCTTTAACAGGCCTCACTGTCTTCTGCAGATCAGACCCAATGAACCCCATGCCTGCTACGTCTGCATTATGTTTTTTCTAGTTTTGTTGAGAACTAATGTTGTGTCTCTATAGGAGCAGTTTCTCCTCTGTAAAGTTTCTTTATTCTGGCCTCACTCTGCTTTTCTTGGCTGCCATCTTTTTCTCTTTTCAGACCTGGTACACTCTCAGTGGCTGAGGTTAATCTGTCTGGAGTGTTACATGGAGCCCCTTACCCACTACATTCATTCACCTATAAACCTTTACTTTTACCTTTTCTCATATTTTCATTGAAGCTTTCAAGAGAGAAATGTATTTTGGTCAGGCAGCATGGTTAGTGCTGTCGCCTCACAGCTAGAAGGTTCCGAGTTAGAACCCCGCTTCATACACAGTGGGCCTTTCTGTGTGGAGTTTGACAGCTGGGATAGGCTCCAGCCCCCCCACCACCACCCTGAACAGGATAAGCGGCATAGATAATGGATGGATGATCAGGCAGCATCCTCTTGGGCTAAAAAATAAAGGTAATGCAAAAAATGCAGTACCTCAAATGGCCACTTGAGGCTTGCACCCAAAGCAAGTCAATCCCCATAGACACACATATTAAAATGTCCTTAAATGTATTTAAAATTTGCAACATATAGTCTCTATATGTAACTTTATATTCATTAACACTGTATGGGGACTTTAAAATTGTAACCCAAAACCAATGAATGATGTAAATCCACTTTTTACATAAAGTCTTTTAATATAATAAAATATGAGACAGGAAATAATCAGGTATCCCAGCGTTTACATCCATGTGTGTATTTGTTGTCCATCTCTTTTGGACCGGTTTTCACTAAAGGCGTTTTTTGCGCTGGTAGCACCCACGGCCTCAATTTCAGAGCGCTTCTCACCGACGCTTACTGTTGCTAGGCTACGAAAGTTGTCTGGCAGCACTTCCACTTCCCTTGGTAGTGACGGTTAGGTCTGTTTTAAATTGCTCTGTATGCTTAATATTTGCTTTTCTTCAAGGACATTTTACGAAGAAAACATCAAATGGAAAGGAATCGTGTGCTGGCGTTAGCAGCAGCTCTACACCTGGAAACTGTACCCTCGAAAAAACGAAAGGATTAGCTTCTCCTCTGCCATTGTTGTTGACAAAATTGATATTTGAAGTCCCGCCCCTTCTTGATTTGATGAGTCGTTGAGGGAGAAGTGACATTGACGAGCTTGGCGGTGTTCTAAAAGTTGAACTATTTTCAGCTGAGAGGACTGTGAGCGCAGCGACAAAAAACTGATGGCGCAGAGGACGTTTTAGCGCTGAGGACGCTGCACTGCATTGGCTTTGTATAGAAAATAGGCTGCAGGTGAACACAGGCCCTAGTAAGTAACAGTGAATACACAACACATTATTGGACAGCTAAAATAAAATAGACAACATTAAAGCATATTTCAAAGTTTTAAGTATCCACCAGTGAGAGCAAATGTGCCTAAAATGTCCATGAATTCATCTCCAACAGGGTCAAGAACTCAGGCAAGCTCAGGCATTAATGAGTCTGATGGAAGTCGGCAGGAGGCTTGACATGGCACGCTTGGTCTTGAATGGCAGTGACCTGTATTTGCAGCAGGAGGGTAAGTGGATAATGGTTTGTATGTGAGCTATCTGAGGCTATTTGTAGTTATTACATTTATATCCAGTTAAAAACAATTTTATTCATCAAGCAGAAAGAAACACAAAACAACAAAATAGAGCAGCTGTCATTCTAGAACACGCTGACTGACATTAGCAAGCTACCGCACCTCTAACGGCTACAGGAAGTAGGAGATGGTAAGATTTTGTTTCAAAAAGGCTGATCACACTAATTAAACATACATTTGTACAGCGTCAGTAATGGTAGGTAACATACTTAATCAATGTATTACTACTTATTCAAGCGGGTGTCAGAGTTGCTGGACCAAGAGTGGTAAAATGGTCTATTTCTATGAGTTTGTAATAGCTCCGCAATTTAACACATATTCATTAATAAGAACACTTACAGAGAAACAAATTTTGACATTAAAATAATACTGAAATAACAAATTATTTCAGGGCGTGTGAATTTGGAAAGATACTGGCCCGGAGTGCCAGTGGAAAATTGTGCTCGTTGTCGACCCCTGTAATGTATCTACCAAAAAATAACATCATATTACCATAATGTTGGTCTGCTGTGATTCAGGTTGCAAGTCCTCAAAATACAAGGAATCTGACAAATACTTAACCACTTCCTGAATAATTAGCAACTGAAAAAACATGGATAATAAAAACCTGGTGGGACCTCAGGCCATATTACAAGATAAAACGTATTTGATGGTGGACAACAGCCAATGTTAGCATTCAACCACTTCCTAGCTAGCTATTCTTGCTGAAACAAAGCATTTCTGAGGGTCTGGTGAAGAGACAGCAAGACAGTTAACGTTAGGTTACATTACACATTTGATGACATTAAGTGCATTTTACTTCCAGGCTTAAATTAATGTTTCCAAAGATGTTATTTCAGAATAATTCATGTATTTCCTAGCGTAACGTGTAACACTATCAAACGTTAATGTTAGTTGTCAAAACAACTATGTTTGCATTCAACCAATTCCCTCTGAATATTACCGTTAGCTGACATTACTATTAACACGCTAACAATACAATCAGCTGGGAATTTACTCCTTTCCTATCATATCCTGCTGTTGTTAGCTAGGAAGTGGTTAAATGCTAACATTAGCTGCTGTCTAACGTTAGCAAACGGGTTGTCAAATATTTTATTTACCTTGAAATATTGCCCAATGTCCCTTTGTATTCTTAATATCTGGTTCCCAACATATATAGGACTTGCAACTAGAAACCTAGCAGTACATTATCTAAATGACAACAACATTTGAGTGTAAACAAGGAATCAAAATGGCCGCCGTGTCTATGGTGATTTGGAATGGATTGGAACAGGTTGGGAGGGGTGAGTGGATGACATCACAGTGCCATCACATTCTGTGACATGACATCACATGACATCACATTCTACAAAGGATCAAGAGCTAAGATCAAAGGCAGCCGATCATAACATTAACTCTGTAAATACATATATACATTAGATCTGACTATTCAAGTACTGAGCACACTTAGGTATCAAAGATAATAGAACAACCACAAACAAGAGACAGATACTAGAACAACCACAAACAAGAGACAGATACTAGAACAACCACAAACAAGAGCCATGTCTTTACAACTTAAACTAGAGAAAATCCTTCAGAAGGAACACAACGCAGAGATTAACATGGACAACATATCAACAACATCCTCTGAGCTTTCTGATTGTTCCGTCTCCGGTTGTGAGTCTGCAGCCAAGACAGAAAGTGAGAAGCAGCTCGATTTGTTTGTTACCCTGCTGACTGTGAGAGTGTTGACCAAATGTAACGCTTTCCAGAACCGCAGCCAGGAGGACTGGGTCGCCCATACTAAGAGATTGATTAACCAGACAATGGAGGGATTCACTTTAACTGAAGGCACCTGTCCGGGTGTGAAGAGCGTCAAGAAAGTGTGCAAGGCTGTGCTGAAAGACCTGACGAAGCAGTTCTGCGGGAAGCGCATGCTGGAGTCTGCAATATTATCAGAGGACCCAGTAGTGGAAGCAGCCATCGTGAAGTGTTTGCAGGTTTGCATCAAAGATCTGACTGCCAGGCCTGCACAGAAAAAGAGGATTTCCTGGAAGTCGTTCGTAAAGGTGCTGCCGGTCTTGCCTTTGGGTGCATCTGCAATATTTCTTGCCTTACTTTTAGTAGCACTGGTCCTATAACGCAGCATTTCCACTGTGTTAATTCTTAAGTGCCGCTCAGTGGTGAAACTGGCCTCACAGGAACAAGGTCGGGGTCATAGCCATCCCAATCCTGTGCCCAGTTTCAATCTGTGTCGGTTAGGGGTTTTCTCCGGGATGCTCCGGTTTACTCTCCCCGTCATAATTTGGATAATAAAAATATTCAACTTTATTTCTGATGTTTGAGAAACTTCCTAAATTACACTTATTTTGCAGACAATTCTTGTTTTCTGCTGGTGCGCTGTTGCATTTTAATTCTTTCATAAAATATCTGGGTGCTTCATGAAGCACTGGTGATGACCTGAGGTGTTTATAAAGTGTTAGTTCATATGTAACCCGCCCTTTAACAGGCCTCACTGTCTTCTGCAGATCAGACCCAATGAACCCCATGCCTGCTACGTCTGCATTATGTTTTTTCTAGTTTTGTTGAGAACTAATGTTGTGTCTCTATAGGAGCAGTTTCTCCTCTGTAAAGTTTCTTTATTCTGGCCTCACTCTGCTTTTCTTGGCTGCCATCTTTTTCTCTTTTCAGACCTGGTACACTCTCAGTGGCTGAGGTTAATCTGTCTGGAGTGTTACATGGAGCCCCTTACCCACTACATTCATTCACCTATAAACCTTTACTTTTACCTTTTCTCATATTTTCATTGAAGCTTTCAAGAGAGAAATGTATTTTGGTCAGGCAGCATGGTTAGTGCTGTCGCCTCACAGCTAGAAGGTTCCGAGTTAGAACCCCGCTTCATACACAGTGGGCCTTTCTGTGTGGAGTTTGACAACTGGGATAGGCTCCAGCCCCCCCACCACCACCCTGAACAGGATAAGCAGCATAGATAATGGATGGATGATCAGGCAACATCCTCTTGGGCTAAAAAATAAAGGTAATGCAAAAAATGCAGTACCTCAAATGGCCACTTGAGGCTTGCACCCAAAGCAAGTCAATCCCCATAGACACACGTATTAAAATGTCCTTAAATGTATTTAAAATTTGCAACATATAGTCTCTATATGTAACTTTATATTCATTAACACTGTATGGGGACTTTAAAATTGTAACCCAAAACCAATGAATGATGTAAATCCACTTTTTACATAAAGTCTTTGATTTTTTAATATAATAAAATATGAGACAGGAAATAATCAGGTATCCCAGCGTTTACATCCATGTGTGTATTTGTTGTCCATATCTTTTGGACCGGTTTTCACTAAAGGCGTTTTTTGCGCTGGTAGCACCCACGGCCTCAATTTCAGAGCGCTTCTCACCGACGCTTACTGTTGCTAGGCTACGAAAGTTGTCTGGCAGCACTTCCACTTCCCTTGGTAGTGACGGTTAGGTCTGTTTTAAATTGCTCTGTATGCTTAATATTTGCTTTTCTTCAAGGACATTTTACGAAGAAAACATCAAATGGAAAGGAATCGTGTGCTGGTGTTAGCAGCAGCTCTACACCTGGAAACTGTACCCTCGAAAAAACGAAAGGATTAGCTTCTCCTCTGCCATTGTTGTTGACAAAATTGATATTTGAAGTCCCGCCCCTTCTTGATTTGATGAGTCGTTGAGGGAGAAGTGACATTGACGAGCTTGGCGGTGTTCTAAAAGTTGAACTATTTTCAGCTGAGAGGACTGTGAGCGCAGCGACAAAAAACTGATGGCGCAGAGGACGTTTTAGCGCTGAGGACGCTGCACTGCATTGGCTTTGTATAGAAAATAGGCTGCAGGTGAACACAGGCCCTAGTAAGTAACAGTGAATACACAACACATTATTGGACAGCTAAAATAAAATAGACAACATTAAAGCATATTTCAAAGTTTTAAGTATCCACCAGTGAGAGCAAATGTGCCTAAAATGTCCATGAATTCATCTCCAACAGGGTCAAGAACTCAGGCGAGCTCAGGCATTAATGAGTCTGATGGAAGTCGGCAGGAGGCTTGACATGGCACGCTTGGTCTTGAATGGCAGTGACCTGTATTTGCAGCCGGAGGGTAAGTGGATAATGGTTTGTAGCGTGTATGTGAGCTATCTGAGGCTATTTGTAGTTATTACATTTATATCCAGTTAAAAACAATTTTATTCATCAAGCAGAAAGAAACACAACACAACAAAATAGAGCAGCTGTCATTCTAGAACACGCTGACTGACATTAGCAAGCTACCGCACCTTTAACGGCTACAGGAAGTAGGAGACGGTAGGATTTTGTTTCAAAAACGTACTCTCAAAGGCTGATCACACTAATTAAACATACATTTGAACAGCGTCAGTAATGGTAGGTAACATACTTAATCAATGTATTACTACTTATTCAAGTGGGTGTCAGAGTTGCTGAACCAAGAGTGGTAAAATGGTCTATTTCTATGAGTTTGTAATAGCTCCGCAATTTAACACATATTCATTAATAAGAACACTTACAGAGAAACAAATTTTGACATTAAAATAATACTGAAATAACAAATTATTTCAGGGCGTGTGAATTTGGAAAGATACTGGCCTAGAGTGCCAGTGGAAAATTGTGCTCGTTGTCGACCCCTGTAATGTATCTACCAAAAAATAACATCATATTACCATAATGTTGGTCTGCTGTGATTCAGGTTGCAAGTCCTCAAAATACAAGGAATCTGACAAATACTTAACCACTTCCTGAATAATTAGCAACTGAAAAAACATGGATAATAAAAACCTGGTGGGACCTCAGGCCATATTACAAGATAAAACGTATTTGATGGTGGACAACAGCCAATGTTAGCATTCAACCACTTCCTAGCTAGCTATTCTTGCTGAAACAAAGCATTTCTGAGGGTCTGGTGAAGAGACAGCAAGACAGTTAACGTTAGGTTACATTACACATTTGATGACATTAAGTGCATTTTACTTCCAGGCTTAAATTAATGTTTCCAAAGATGTTATTTCAGAATAATTCATGTATTTCCTAGCGTAACGTGTAACACTATCAAACGTTAATGTTAGTTGTCAAAACAACTATGTTTGCATTCAACCAATTCCCTCTGAATATTACCGTTAGCTGACATTACTATTAACACGCTAACAATACAATCAGCTGGGAATTTACTCCTTTCCTATCATATCCTGCTGTTGTTAGCTAGGAAGTGGTTAAATGCTAACATTAGCTGCTGTCTAACGTTAGCAAACGGGTTGTCAAATATTTTATTTACCTTGAAATATTGCCCAATGTCCCTTTGTATTCTTAATATCTGGTTCCCAACATATATAGGACTTGCAACTAGAAACCTAGCAGTACATTATCTAAATGACAACAACATTTGAGTGTAAACAAGGAATCAAAATGGCCGCCGTGTCTATGGTGATTTGGAATGGATTGGAACAGGTTGGGAGGGGTGAGTGGATGACATCACAGTGCCATCACATTCTGTGACATGACATCACATGACATCACATTCTACAAAGGATCAAGAGCTAAGATCAAAGGCAGCCGATCATAACATTAACTCTGTAAATACATATATACAAGAGACAGATACTAGAACAACCACAAACAAGAGACAGATACTAGAACAACCACAAACAAGAGACAGATACTAGAACAACCACAAACAAGAGCCATGTCTTTACAACTTAAACTAGAGAAAATCCTTCAGAAGGAACACAACGCAGAGATTAACATGGACAACATATCAACAACATCCTCTGAGCTTTCTGATTGTTCCGTCTCCGGTTGTGAGTCTGCAGCCAAGACAGAAAGTGAGAAGCAGCTCGATTTGTTTGTTACCCTGCTGACTGTGAGAGTGTTGACCAAATGTAACGCTTTCCAGAACCGCAGCCAGGAGGACTGGGTCGCCCATACTAAGAGACTGATTAACCAGACAATGGAGGGATTCACTTTAACTGAAGGCACCTGTCCGGGTGTGAAGAGCGTCAAGAAAGTGTGCAAGGCTGTGCTGAAAGACCTGACGAAGCAGTTCTGCGGGAAGCGCATGCTGGAGTCTGCAATATTATCAGAGGACCCAGTAGTGGAAGCAGCCATCGTGAAGTGTTTGCAGGTTTGCATCAAAGATCTGACTGCCAGGCCTGCACAGAAAAAGAGGATTTCCTGGAAGTCGTTCGTAAAGGTGCTGCCGGTCTTGCCTTTGGGTGCATCTGCAATATTTCTTGCCTTACTTTTAGTAGCACTGGTCCTATAACGCAGCATTTCCACTGTGTTAATTCTTAAGTGCCGCTCAGTGGTGAAACTGGCCTCACAGGAACAAGGTCGGGGTCATAGCCATCCCAATCCTGTGCCCAGTTTCAATCTGTGTCGGTTAGGGGTTTTCTCCGGGATGCTCCGGTTTACTCTCCCCGTCATAATTTGGATAATAAAAATATTCAACTTTATTTCTGATGTTTGAGAAACTTCCTAAATTACACTTATTTTGCAGACAATTCTTGTTTTCTGCTGGTGCGCTGTTGCATTTTAATTCTTTCATAAAATATCTGGGTGCTTCATGAAGCACTGGTGATGACCTGAGGTGTTTATAAAGTGTTAGTTCATATGTAACCCGCCCTTTAACAGGCCTCACTGTCTTCTGCAGATCAGACCCAATGAACCCCATGCCTGCTACGTCTGCATTATGTTTTTTCTAGTTTTGTTGAGAACTAATGTTGTGTCTCTATAGGAGCAGTTTCTCCTCTGTAAAGTTTCTTTATTCTGGCCTCACTCTGCTTTTCTTGGCTGCCATCTTTTTCTCTTTTCAGACCTGGTACACTCTCAGTGGCTGAGGTTAATCTGTCTGGAGTGTTACATGGAGCCCCTTACCCACTACATTCATTCACCTATAAACCTTTACTTTTACCTTTTCTCATATTTTCATTGAAGCTTTCAAGAGAGAAATGTATTTTGGTCAGGCAGCATGGTTAGTGCTGTCGCCTCACAGCTAGAAGGTTCCGAGTTAGAACCCCGCTTCATACACAGTGGGCCTTTCTGTGTGGAGTTTGACAGCTGGGATAGGCTCCAGCCCCCCCACCACCACCCTGAACAGGATAAGCGGCATAGATAATGGATGGATGATCAGGCAGCATCCTCTTGGGCTAAAAAATAAAGGTAATGCAAAAAATGCAGTACCTCAAATGGCCACTTGAGGCTTGCACCCAAAGCAAGTCAATCCCCATAGACACACATATTAAAATGTCCTTAAATGTATTTAAAATTTGCAACATATAGTCTCTATATGTAACTTTATATTCATTAACACTGTATGGGGACTTTAAAATTGTAACCCAAAACCAATGAATGATGTAAATCCACTTTTTACATAAAGTCTTTTAATATAATAAAATATGAGACAGGAAATAATCAGGTATCCCAGCGTTTACATCCATGTGTGTATTTGTTGTCCATCTCTTTTGGACCGGTTTTCACTAAAGGCGTTTTTTGCGCTGGTAGCACCCACGGCCTCAATTTCAGAGCGCTTCTCACCGACGCTTACTGTTGCTAGGCTACGAAAGTTGTCTGGCAGCACTTCCACTTCCCTTGGTAGTGACGGTTAGGTCTGTTTTAAATTGCTCTGTATGCTTAATATTTGCTTTTCTTCAAGGACATTTTACGAAGAAAACATCAAATGGAAAGGAATCGTGTGCTGGCGTTAGCAGCAGCTCTACACCTGGAAACTGTACCCTCGAAAAAACGAAAGGATTAGCTTCTCCTCTGCCATTGTTGTTGACAAAATTGATATTTGAAGTCCCGCCCCTTCTTGATTTGATGAGTCGTTGAGGGAGAAGTGACATTGACGAGCTTGGCGGTGTTCTAAAAGTTGAACTATTTTCAGCTGAGAGGACTGTGAGCGCAGCGACAAAAAACTGATGGCGCAGAGGACGTTTTAGCGCTGAGGACGCTGCACTGCATTGGCTTTGTATAGAAAATAGGCTGCAGGTGAACACAGGCCCTAGTAAGTAACAGTGAATACACAACACATTATTGGACAGCTAAAATAAAATAGACAACATTAAAGCATATTTCAAAGTTTTAAGTATCCACCAGTGAGAGCAAATGTGCCTAAAATGTCCATGAATTCATCTCCAACAGGGTCAAGAACTCAGGCAAGCTCAGGCATTAATGAGTCTGATGGAAGTCGGCAGGAGGCTTGACATGGCACGCTTGGTCTTGAATGGCAGTGACCTGTATTTGCAGCAGGAGGGTAAGTGGATAATGGTTTGTATGTGAGCTATCTGAGACTATTTGTAGTTATTACATTTATATCCAGTTAAAAACAATTTTATTCATCAAGCAGAAAGAAACACAAAACAACAAAATAGAGCAGCTGTCATTCTAGAACACGCTGACTGACATTAGCAAGCTACCGCACCTCTAACGGCTACAGGAAGTAGGAGATGGTAAGATTTTGTTTCAAAAAGGCTGATCACACTAATTAAACATACATTTGTACAGCGTCAGTAATGGTAGGTAACATACTTAATCAATGTATTACTACTTATTCAAGCGGGTGTCAGAGTTGCTGGACCAAGAGTGGTAAAATGGTCTATTTCTATGAGTTTGTAATAGCTCCGCAATTTAACACATATTCATTAATAAGAACACTTACAGAGAAACAAATTTTGACATTAAAATAATACTGAAATAACAAATTATTTCAGGGCGTGTGAATTTGGAAAGATACTGGCCCGGAGTGCCAGTGGAAAATTGTGCTCGTTGTCGACCCCTGTAATGTATCTACCAAAAAATAACATCATATTACCATAATGTTGGTCTGCTGTGATTCAGGTTGCAAGTCCTCAAAATACAAGGAATCTGACAAATACTTAACCACTTCCTGAATAATTAGCAACTGAAAAAACATGGATAATAAAAACCTGGTGGGACCTCAGGCCATATTACAAGATAAAACGTATTTGATGGTGGACAACAGCCAATGTTAGCATTCAACCACTTCCTAGCTAGCTATTCTTGCTGAAACAAAGCATTTCTGAGGGTCTGGTGAAGAGACAGCAAGACAGTTAACGTTAGGTTACATTACACATTTGATGACATTAAGTGCATTTTACTTCCAGGCTTAAATTAATGTTTCCAAAGATGTTATTTCAGAATAATTCATGTATTTCCTAGCGTAACGTGTAACACTATCAAACGTTAATGTTAGTTGTCAAAACAACTATGTTTGCATTCAACCAATTCCCTCTGAATATTACCGTTAGCTGACATTACTATTAACACGCTAACAATACAATCAGCTGGGAATTTACTCCTTTCCTATCATATCCTGCTGTTGTTAGCTAGGAAGTGGTTAAATGCTAACATTAGCTGCTGTCTAACGTTAGCAAACGGGTTGTCAAATATTTTATTTACCTTGAAATATTGCCCAATGTCCCTTTGTATTCTTAATATCTGGTTCCCAACATATATAGGACTTGCAACTAGAAACCTAGCAGTACATTATCTAAATGACAACAACATTTGAGTGTAAACAAGGAATCAAAATGGCCGCCGTGTCTATGGTGATTTGGAATGGATTGGAACAGGTTGGGAGGGGTGAGTGGATGACATCACAGTGCCATCACATTCTGTGACATGACATCACATGACATCACATTCTACAAAGGATCAAGAGCTAAGATCAAAGGCAGCCGATCATAACATTAACTCTGTAAATACATATATACAAGAGACAGATACTAGAACAACCACAAACAAGAGACAGATACTAGAACAACCACAAACAAGAGACAGATACTAGAACAACCACAAACAAGAGCCATGTCTTTACAACTTAAACTAGAGAAAATCCTTCAGAAGGAACACAACGCAGAGATTAACATGGACAACATATCAACAACATCCTCTGAGCTTTCTGATTGTTCCGTCTCCGGTTGTGAGTCTGCAGCCAAGACAGAAAGTGAGAAGCAGCTCGATTTGTTTGTTACCCTGCTGACTGTGAGAGTGTTGACCAAATGTAACGCTTTCCAGAACCGCAGCCAGGAGGACTGGGTCGCCCATACTAAGAGATTGATTAACCAGACAATGGAGGGATTCACTTTAACTGAAGGCACCTGTCCGGGTGTGAAGAGCGTCAAGAAAGTGTGCAAGGCTGTGCTGAAAGACCTGACGAAGCAGTTCTGCGGGAAGCGCATGCTGGAGTCTGCAATATTATCAGAGGACCCAGTAGTGGAAGCAGCCATCGTGAAGTGTTTGCAGGTTTGCATCAAAGATCTGACTGCCAGGCCTGCACAGAAAAAGAGGATTTCCTGGAAGTCGTTCGTAAAGGTGCTGCCGGTCTTGCCTTTGGGTGCATCTGCAATATTTCTTGCCTTACTTTTAGTAGCACTGGTCCTATAACGCAGCATTTCCACTGTGTTAATTCTTAAGTGCCGCTCAGTGGTGAAACTGGCCTCACAGGAACAAGGTCGGGGTCATAGCCATCCCAATCCTGTGCCCAGTTTCAATCTGTGTCGGTTAGGGGTTTTCTCCGGGATGCTCCGGTTTACTCTCCCCGTCATAATTTGGATAATAAAAATATTCAACTTTATTTCTGATGTTTGAGAAACTTCCTAAATTACACTTATTTTGCAGACAATTCTTGTTTTCTGCTGGTGCGCTGTTGCATTTTAATTCTTTCATAAAATATCTGGGTGCTTCATGAAGCACTGGTGATGACCTGAGGTGTTTATAAAGTGTTAGTTCATATGTAACCCGCCCTTTAACAGGCCTCACTGTCTTCTGCAGATCAGACCCAATGAACCCCATGCCTGCTACGTCTGCATTATGTTTTTTCTAGTTTTGTTGAGAACTAATGTTGTGTCTCTATAGGAGCAGTTTCTCCTCTGTAAAGTTTCTTTATTCTGGCCTCACTCTGCTTTTCTTGGCTGCCATCTTTTTCTCTTTTCAGACCTGGTACACTCTCAGTGGCTGAGGTTAATCTGTCTGGAGTGTTACATGGAGCCCCTTACCCACTACATTCATTCACCTATAAACCTTTACTTTTACCTTTTCTCATATTTTCATTGAAGCTTTCAAGAGAGAAATGTATTTTGGTCAGGCAGCATGGTTAGTGCTGTCGCCTCACAGCTAGAAGGTTCCGAGTTAGAACCCCGCTTCATACACAGTGGGCCTTTCTGTGTGGAGTTTGACAACTGGGATAGGCTCCAGCCCCCCCACCACCACCCTGAACAGGATAAGCAGCATAGATAATGGATGGATGATCAGGCAACATCCTCTTGGGCTAAAAAATAAAGGTAATGCAAAAAATGCAGTACCTCAAATGGCCACTTGAGGCTTGCACCCAAAGCAAGTCAATCCCCATAGACACACGTATTAAAATGTCCTTAAATGTATTTAAAATTTGCAACATATAGTCTCTATATGTAACTTTATATTCATTAACACTGTATGGGGACTTTAAAATTGTAACCCAAAACCAATGAATGATGTAAATCCACTTTTTACATAAAGTCTTTGATTTTTTAATATAATAAAATATGAGACAGGAAATAATCAGGTATCCCAGCGTTTACATCCATGTGTGTATTTGTTGTCCATCTCTTTTGGACCGGTTTTCACTAAAGGCGTTTTTTGCGCTGGTAGCACCCACGGCCTCAATTTCAGAGCGCTTCTCACCGACGCTTACTGTTGCTAGGCTACGAAAGTTGTCTGGCAGCACTTCCACTTCCCTTGGTAGTGACGGTTAGGTCTGTTTTAAATTGCTCTGTATGCTTAATATTTGCTTTTCTTCAAGGACATTTTACGAAGAAAACATCAAATGGAAAGGAATCGTGTGCTGGTGTTAGCAGCAGCTCTACACCTGGAAACTGTACCCTCGAAAAAACGAAAGGATTAGCTTCTCCTCTGCCATTGTTGTTGACAAAATTGATATTTGAAGTCCCGCCCCTTCTTGATTTGATGAGTCGTTGAGGGAGAAGTGACATTGACGAGCTTGGCGGTGTTCTAAAAGTTGAACTATTTTCAGCTGAGAGGACTGTGAGCGCAGCGACAAAAAACTGATGGCGCAGAGGACGTTTTAGCGCTGAGGACGCTGCACTGCATTGGCTTTGTATAGAAAATAGGCTGCAGGTGAACACAGGCCCTAGTAAGTAACAGTGAATACACAACACATTATTGGACAGCTAAAATAAAATAGACAACATTAAAGCATATTTCAAAGTTTTAAGTATCCACCAGTGAGAGCAAATGTGCCTAAAATGTCCATGAATTCATCTCCAACAGGGTCAAGAACTCAGGCGAGCTCAGGCATTAATGAGTCTGATGGAAGTCGGCAGGAGGCTTGACATGGCACGCTTGGTCTTGAATGGCAGTGACCTGTATTTGCAGCCGGAGGGTAAGTGGATAATGGTTTGTAGCGTGTATGTGAGCTATCTGAGGCTATTTGTAGTTATTACATTTATATCCAGTTAAAAACAATTTTATTCATCAAGCAGAAAGAAACACAACACAACAAAATAGAGCAGCTGTCATTCTAGAACACGCTGACTGACATTAGCAAGCTACCGCACCTTTAACGGCTACAGGAAGTAGGAGACGGTAAGATTTTGTTTCAAAAACGTACTCTCAAAGGCTGATCACACTAATTAAACATACATTTGAACAGCGTCAGTAATGGTAGGTAACATACTTAATCAATGTATTACTACTTATTCAAGCGGGTGTCAGAGTTGCTGAACCAAGAGTGGTAAAATGGTCTATTTCTATGAGTTTATAATAGCTCCGCAATTTAACACATATTCATTAATAAGAACACTTACAGAGAAACAAATTTTGACATTAAAATAATACTGAAATAACAAATTATTTCAGGGCGTGTGAATTTGGAAAGATACTGGCCTGGAGTGCCAGTGGAAAATTGTGCTCGTTGTCGACCCCTGTAATGTATCTACCAAAAAATAACATATTACCATAATGTTGGTCTGCTGTGATTCAGGTTGCAAGTCCTCAAAATACAAGGAATCTGACAAATACTTAACCACTTCCTGAATAATTAGCAACTGAAAAAACATGGATAATAAAAACCTGGTGGGACCTCAGGCCATATTACAAGATAAAACGTATTTGATGGTGGACAACAGCCAATGTTAGCATTCAACCACTTCCTAGCTAGCTATTCTTGCTGAAACAAAGCATTTCTGAGGGTCTGGTGAAGAGACAGTAAGACAGTTAACGTTAGGTTACATTACACATTTGATGACATTAAGTGCATTTTACTTCCAGGCTTAAATTAATGTTTCCAAAGATGTTATTTCAGAATAATTCATGTATTTCCTAGCGTAACGTGTAACACTATCAAACGTTAATGTTAGTTGTCAAAACAACTATGTTTGCATTCAACCAATTCCCTCTGAATATTACCGTTAGCTGACATTACGGGTTGTCAAATATTTTATTTACCTTGAAATATTGCCCAATGTCCCTTTGTATTCTTAATATCTGGTTCCCAACATATATAGGACTTGCAACTAGAAACCTAGCAGTACATTATCTAAATGACAACAACATTTGAGTGTAAACAAGGAATCAAAATGGCCACCGTGTCTATGGTGATTTGGAATGGATTGGAACAGGTTGGGAGGGGTGAGTGGATGACATCACAGTGCCATCACATTCTGTGACATGACATCACATGACATCACATTCTACAAAGGATCAAGAGCTAAGATCAAAGGCAGCCGATCTAACATTAACTCTGTAAATACATATATACATTAGATCTGACTATTCAAGTACTGAGCACACGTAGGTATCAAAGATAATAGAACAACCACAAACAAGAGACAGATACTAGAACAACCACAAACAAGAGACAGATACTAGAACAACCACAAACAAGAGCCATGTCTTTACAACTTAAACTAGAGAAAATCCTTCAGAAGGAACACAACGCAGAGATTAACATGGACAACATATCAACAACATCCTCTGAGCTTTCTGATTGTTCCGTCTCCGGTTGTGAGTCTGCAGCCAAGACAGAAAGTGAGAAGCAGCTCGATTTGTTTGTTACCCTGCTGACTGTGAGAGTGTTGACCAAATGTAACGCTTTCCAGAACCGCAGCCAGGAGGACTGGGTCGCCCATACTAAGAGACTGATTAACCAGACAATGGAGGGATTCACTTTAACTGAAGGCACCTGTCCGGGTGTGAAGAGCGTCAAGAAAGTGTGCAAGGCTGTGCTGAAAGACCTGACGAAGCAGTTCTGCGGGAAGCGCATGCTGGAGTCTGCAATATTATCAGAGGACCCAGTGGTAGAAGCAGCCATCGTGAAGTGTTTGCAGGTTTGCATCAAAGATCTGACTGCCAGGCCTGCACAGAAAAAGAGGATTTCCTGGAAGTCGTTCGTAAAGGTGCTGCCGGTCTTGCCTTTGGGTGCATCTGCAATATTTCTTGCCTTACTTTTAGTAGCACTGGTCCTATAACGCAGCATTTCCACTGTGTTAATTCTTAAGTGCCGCTCAGTGGTGAAACTGGCCTCACAGGAACAAGGTCGGGGTCATAGCCATCCCAATCCTGTGCCCAGTTTCAATCTGTGTCGGTTAGGGGTTTTCTCCGGGATGCTCTGGTTTACTCTCCCCGTCATAATTTGGATAATAAAAATATTCAACTTTATTTCTGATGTTTGAGAAACTTCCTAAATTACACTTATTTTGCAGACAATTCTTGTTTTCTGCTGGTGCGCTGTTGCATTTTAATTCTTTCATAAAATATCTGGGTGCTTCATGAAGCACTGGTGATGACCTGAGGTGTTTATAAAGTGTTAGTTATTATTTACTTTCGAGTACGTCAGAGAATAAATCTTAAATCTAACTAATTCTAGAAAATGAAACAACAGATTTTCCTTTTCTTTGACTTTGCTCACACATACTGTTCACAAGTGATTCTGCCGAAACGAGGTTATAGAAATAAATATCAGCCTCTGGTGGTCTGTCGCATGTTAAAGCTACTGTGAATTTAGCTTGAAATGGGGCCAGATAAAAATGCATATATAATATAAAAGTTTTATCGAACAAAACAATGATTTTAAATTCAGGGTTCTAAGAAAGTTTATTATGAAAGGAATCAAACTCTTCCCCCCTGTACAAAAAGGAAAAACCTACATGATATGCCACACCTGTGAGGTGGATGGATTATCTCGACAAACGAGAAGTGCTCACTAACACAGATTTAGACAAATTGGTGAACAATATTTGAGAGAAATAGGCCTTTTGTGTACATAGAAAAAGTCTTAGATCTTTGAGTTCAGCTCATGAAAAATGGGAGCACAAACAAAAGTGTTGCATTTATATTTTTGTATGCACTGACACATACAGTATAAAACCACATTTTACAGGCTATCAGCTGTAATGCAGTGTGACAGGATGGTTCTGTGTTGACATCGGATGGTAGATTACATGTAAAACCGTGCAAATATTCATGCACTGTGTGTATTCATGCAGGATTGCCGCTGTCAGTTCTGCATTATTTCCTAATACTGTGTTTTATAATGCAGCAATCATATCAGTGATATAGTCTCCTAAATCCTCTTTTAAGGTGTCATTTTTCATCATACACCTGTCTGCACTGTTGTCATGTTATCACCGCCTCAAGAAAGAGAAGCTACTTTAATCATTTAGACTAGTGTGTCATTGTGTCAACTTAAAAGGAGGGGCATTTTTGAGAGTTGTGGATGCAATTGAGATCAAATAAATCAGAGTGTAGGATTAGTTTCCGGGACCTTTAATACTTCTATGACCTATTTGACTTTTCTTCGCCCGACTTTGTCTCCAAAAGTTGCAGCCCAATCAACCCCCCTCGCTCCCCCCGGCCTGCTCATGCAGTTCATGTTTGTGTGTGTGTGTGTGTGTGTGTGTCAGCGTGTGTGTGTGAGAAAGTCAAAGAGCGGTGTGGAGAGAGTTTTGGTGTGTCTGATTGCATTAGTGGCTGACTTGTCTCTCATTGACGTTTCCTCTCATTTTTCTAATTGACTCTAGCCGGAGACGTTAAAGCGAGATGACAGAGGGAGCGAGGGGAGTGCTAATCAAGTCAGTGTAAGAGGGGGAAAAATATCAGCCCTCTCTGCTCCACACTAAATGTTTGTCTTCCCACTTTTTTAAAAACTATTTCCCTTCCTCTCTGTCTCTCTCCTCTTTTCCCCCTTCTCTCTTAACTCCTCTGCCAACATGACATATCATTAAAGGGCCAGGCTTCACAGGGACTGTATTTGTCAGAGAATAAATCACCCCGACACAACTGGGTTAGAGTATGAAGGCCTTTTGCTGCACCGCAAAAAGACTCATATACACTTAATGTGCACACTCAAATAATCGCACACTCAAACATTAGATAAGTATTTGAATACAAGAAGAGCCACTAAATCCTGATTGGACTGGGCGACTGTACGCAGCCAGATCATCAGTTTAAACATGCCACTCATACAAGGCGCACGTAATATCTTTTTCTGCCACATACACACACATCCAATTTCCTTCTCTGTCCTCTCTCGTGTGTCTCTGCTGTCACAGACTCAAAGCAAACACCAGCTTGATCATGAGCATCACTGGCACTTCCTCTCTTCTTGTCAGAAATCTGGCTGGTGGCTTTTCCTTTTAAATCCTTCATCCTTTGCTTCATATCGTGTCCTTCTTTTTATGTCAATTATTTTTGTACTCTATTTTTGTGCTCCTTCAAAAACATTTTGGTGCATAAGTAGGCCCTTTTAAGATTGCTTTGTAGCATCGTGTTTCATGGTTTTCAACTGTGCTTTGTGATCTCTGCAGCCCTTTTTATGTGTGTGTTTCCTCAGGATGGAACAGCATCATCAGCGGTGTCCTGCAGTCAGACGGAGAAGAATCACCCCAGTCCTGCTCACTCAGAGAGGAATACACTGCGAGATGGTACGCTGTTATTGTATCTTGATGAAACCATTACAAATACAAGTTTTCACTTCGGAGGAAATGTATCTTTTTCACCACATCTCCATAATATGAGGTATAAAAACATAAACCATAAAAGCTGCATGTATAGGCTACATGATTTGTTATGCATTTAGCTGATGCAGCTATCCCAGGCGTTCTGTAAAGGCTTAGCTGGTTTAGATTTAAGGTTCTACTTTCAAAGGAAATGTACGTGTTGATGGACACATGAATGTCATGGCTGAGTCTACAGAATAAAACAGTCAGGACCAGGAGTAAAGCTGCAGTATGAAAATCCTGACAGCCTGTTTTCATCTTTTATCCTCTCAGTTTGAGACTTTTAACTCCGGCTGGTGCTATAGGGTCCGTTTGACAACCACAGTGTCATTTATTCAAAGTGCAGTCAGCAGTTTTAGCCATGTTGTGACTTGGCTTTAGGTAATGCAGTATCTCAACAATTACTTTATAGATTGCCATGAAGTTCCATGGCAGCCAGAGAATAAATCCTTATGACTTTGGTGATCATGTGAGACTATCTATTACTACTATCAGCCCCAGCCGTGCATTGATTAGCATAGATTAGCATGCTAATGTGCTGTGTCATAGCTGGCTCAAAACCAATGACAAATAACGAGAGAAAACAAGAAGTTATTTCAAAACAATAATCCATTTATTTTAACCAAACACAAATCAGGCAATTAACCAACATTATGAAGTGTGGAAATCAGTACGTCAGTGGTGGTAGCGAGTATGCACGAGTGAAAGTGTGACCTATGGGGAGCAGTAGTGAGGGATTCTTATGTAGGATAGGGAACACAGGTATTCCCAATCGTGATGACACGACCACACCCACTGGCATCTGAAACACAGACAGCAGACAACAGCACAAGATGGGGTCATCACAGCTGAACTAAGGTAGTTATTAACAAGACTAGGTCAAAACCTAGTATGTGGCTGACCGCTTCAGGTCAGTGCGCTTTTGTAGGCAACACTGGAAGTGTGGTGTGTGCGGCACGGCTGTGTGTTCATTTTCATTTTAAATGCATGAAAACAGATGAGAGTCTTCACGCTGCTGGTGTGACATGCGCCGAAAATCTAGAGAATAGGAGGCTCGCCTATTTTTACAGCAAGCCGCACGTGGTCAATATACACGGTGAAAATGAATTGTGATGAGTCCTGTTGATCTCTGACAGCAATATGAACATCTCTTCCTGTAGTAAAAGTCACAGGCATGTTGAGCAAAGTAAGTCAACACTTTTGGTATGCTTTTTCAAAGTAAAAGCCCGATCTGGAATTCTGACTCCCCTCGTTTGTACACAATGCTTTTATTTTGAACTTTGTAACTTTTCCAGGAAGTTATTTGATCGATAAAGCCAATCACAGGCTCCTTATTGCGGTTCCTACTTACTTTTCTTTGAAATAAAAACGTAGTCATAAGTCTCCCGCAGGCCGCAAGTCTATATGTTAGTAAAAATAAATAACATCATGTTACAGACGTAACTTGGGTGCGATCTGTCCCTCTCTCCCCCTCGCTCGCTCTCCGTCTCTTCGTCTCGGCTCATATGGTTGTTTTCGCTGTGTGTTAATTAAGTCCTCTTTCTAATGTAAATAAGATCGTTTTCTGTTAAGACCAGCCCACGGAAACCTTTAAAACAAGGACCTGAAACTACCCCTGGATACGCGCTGCGGACGTAGGTGACGACAGCGGACGAGCAGCGGAGGCTCTGAAAGTACACTCACTCACTCACATCAGACCCATGCGTAGGGCTGACCCCGGCGGTCAGCCAAAAATGTAAACATTATCTGCTAGTCATCAGCATTGTCATTGTGGGCATGTTAGCAGGTAGCTCAAAGCATAGCAGTGTAACAGCGCTGCTGCCATGACTGTAGACTTACTTAATCTCATTCACTGCAAAACACTGATCTACAAGACACACTCTGCAGTATATTGTTAATTTATACCGTTATGTTTTTAACAGTGCTAGCGTTAGCGCTGTAGCCTCACACCTAGAAGTGCCTGGTTCAAATCCCAGTTTGGACATACTGGGCCTTTCTGTGTGGAGTTTGCATGTTCTCCCCGTGTGTGTGTGGGTTCCTTCCAGATACTCCAGCTTCCTCCCACAGTCCAAAGACAAGCTTGTTATGTTCACTAGTGACTCTAAATTGCCTGTAGGTGTGGATGTAAGCGTGAAAGATTATGCGTCAGCCCTGTGATTGACTGGTGATGAGTCCAGGGTGTACCCCGCCTCTCCCACCAACAGCTGGGATAGGATCCAGCCCCCCGCGATCCTGAACAGAATAAGCGTTACAGATAATAGATGGATGTTTTAAACACAGTTTCTAACCCTCATACCAGCTTAAACTGCACCACCGATTTTAACAGCATAAACCAAGAAGGAGGAGTTAATATAATAATATAATATGATAAGAATGTAAATGATAATTAAAAAGTAAATGCTGATAATAAATAACAAAACAATAGGAATACTTTACTTTTCACAAAGGGAGTCTTTACTACACAGCTGTTGAATTGCATTGTATTTCATCCTTATGTTCTTTCATTGTCCCTGCCTTGTATTACAACATGCACAGTTCCCACCACTTCTACTGTAGCTGGATATGTCTGATGTGCTTCAGTCGCTTTGAGGTAATAACTAGCCTACACATAATTACATCGCCATTAGAGCGGAAGAGAGAGAGAGAGAGGAGGAAGATATGAGGAGACGAAGAGCCCTTTTTATGCATTAGATTACACAACACAGTGTGACTTTATGATAATGGGAAATATGGCCAACATCTCCCACGTGTATATTAAACTAAATATAGAAGCAAACAAAGCCTTGCCCTATTTTCGCCGCTTGTTTTCCAGCACGCTGCGTTTTTATGTTAATTTTCAAGGACGCCCGTTAGCTCACGAAAGATAAAACTATAAATGTGCTCAAGTTTAACAAATTCCACAATCTGTCCATTTGGTTCAGTTAAACCAGAAATACCTGCTTTAGTGTCTCACAGAAGAGCGACTGTGTGATTGTTTAAAGCTAGTTAGGTAATCAATGGTGTTTGTCCTCCTCATGCTCGCTCTATCTGAGAGATGGACCACAGTTTAAGATGCTGCCACCTTCTCTTGCCACAGTCACTCCTGATGTCGTGCGTGATGCTGAGCTGAAGTGAGCACCGCAGGGAAGTAAAGGGACACTCGGCTCCTGAAGGAAAAGGTTTCATCAGAAGACAAAAGGATTGAACCTCTTCTCTCTCCCTTCACACGGTGAATGAAGAAGAACTCAGCTGCATCGTCTTTGAACCTTTCTCTCCACCAGAAACGAGGAGGAAAAGTACACGAGATTAAAGAGTTTATTGGTTTTATTGTTGGCCATAAAGTCTTAAAACTTCTATTCTTTTAATAGCAGTGAAGCTGTTATTGAAAAGCATCATTGAAATAGTTTATTACACACTGTTAAAGTATAACTCTGGTTCATAACAACATGTGTCTTATCATCACTAGTATAATGTTTAATAAGAAGATTTAAGGCAAGAGCGGGGTCTTTAAAATGTTCCCAGTATTAAACGAAATAAGATCACATCTTATTTATTTATTTAATTGGTTAAATACATTTATATACCTACATTGTGGTTTTAGCATCCATTTACTTCCTTTAGTTTCTTCCTCTAAACTGGTAATTTCCCTTTTATCTTTAAATTCACTTTTTGCCTAAAAAAATAAAGAACAAAAAATTAAATCAGCCTTACTTGTGTAATATGTTCGTAATCATTTCATGTTAACTGAAATAACCTTCTGTAATCAAAGCCATACAATTCCAAGAATGTATTTTCCAGAACAAGACCATATTGTCCGTAAGAGCAGCTACTACAACCCTGTATGTTTATTGGTAAGATCAAGGGATGCTGCAACATTGCTAAACAAGCGATTTGTCCATAAAATCAGAATAATAAATATGTAGTGCTGTAAGATATACTAGGACTTTTCACTATTTAAGTTACAAAGAAACTTTTGGAGCGCTGCCGCGCTCGTCAGTGTCACTTCTCACCGACCAATCAAAATCAAGAAGGGGCGGGACTTCTGATATCAACTTTGTCAACAACAACAACAACAGGAGAAGCTAATCCTTTCGTTTTCTCTTGGGTACAATTTCCAGGTGTAGAGCTGCTGCTGATGCCAGGAGATGATTTGTTTCGTTTGTTTTTTTTTGTTTAATTTCCATTAATAAAAGCAAATATTAAACAATTTAAAGACTTAACGACACTACCGAGGGAAGCGGAAGTGCCGCCAGACAACTTTCGTAACCTAGCAACAGTAAGCGCCAGTGAGAAGCGCTCTGAAATTGAGGTCGTGGCCGCTGCCAGTGCAAAGAACGCTGGAAGTGGACAAAAAACAGGTGTGCAAAGCGTCTTTAAAATATAGAGATGGTCTGTTTGGCCTTGATTGAAATGAATGTTGATGTGAGAATGAAAGATTTTTAAGTCCTCATGTGTAATTGCCTTGACCATGGGAAAGTCAACTACATAATATATATATATATATATATATATTTTTTGATAATATCACCATCCTTTAGCATTCAACCATACATGAAATCTCTGAGAGGACACTTGAGTGTTGCTCAGAAGTTAACCTATTTTTTAAACTAGATTTAGTCGGAAAAAAAATATCTTTCTTTCTTATTTGTGACATTTTTAATGGATTTAAGTTCCTCTTGGTGTTCTGTGTAGAAAGTTGAATTTTAGCCCAGCTCTTCTTCTCTGTAGAGTCCAGATCATCTTAAGACCCATCAACCAAACCTCAGCTGACATTTTTCATCTTTTTACAGCCTCACGGTGCTCGATCGACGAGCAGAGGTTGGAGGATTGTCTCTCTCCTGGCCCTATTGGAGAGTGGAGAGCAGATGCTTTGGTGTGGCTGGTGGAGAGTTTCAGTCGTACACGGCTTTGATGAGAGATAACGGCATCAAAACCATCATCAAACACTCGCTCTAATCTGAAGCCACAGTATACAAGAGGCTCTTAACTGTGTTGTGAGTCTGAGAGGAGCCACTTGATGCAACCTTGCTTGTTTTTCAGTCACACTAAAGGAGCGAGAATCACACAAAGTGATTCTTTATTAATCTGTTGTGGTTTAAAGTCGTGTTTGAGAGGCAACAGAAAATCAAGAGCTGGAGCTATGTGACGTTTTAATTAGCACGCCTGTGTGACCTGTTTGTTTAACCTCAGGGATCATTTCGACCTCCCTGCACGTCCACCTGTTTGGAGCCAGCATGCAGTACATCTGTTACTACCTGCAGCGCTTGGACACAAAGGTAACAGGCACACACACACACACACACACACACACGCACACATCGCAGACATAGTGACATAGATTAAATCCTCCTGCCGAGCTGACATATGGGCCTGCTGTATGCCAGGGTCCCACTGTGCCGTTTTAGACTGCTGGCATGTAAAAAACAAGCCTGAAGTGCAGGAGAGCCATCAGTTACCCTGAGGCTGCTGAACACACATCATTATAAAGCTGCACTGCTTCACACTCATATGCCTATACTTAGGGGTGTATGTAAGTCAGACACACATATATCACTGTTCAAACTGGATTGGTTGAGCTGTGTAGCTGATGTTCCACAGGTGTTTTGTTTTTTTTACCTTACCATCTGCTATAGAAAGAAGTCTGAAGCGGGGGACCTCAAAGTGCATGCAAACGGCCCAGGTGGCATTATTATTATTTAAAGTGCAATTCAAACTAATTGTGCTTTTATCTTGAGAGACTTTTGCCCCACTCATTGCATGCACAATTTTCTGTGACCTTCTGATGAGAGTTATTATCGTCTGCTTTTTGGGCATTTCAGATCAGCCTTGATGAGTCACATCTTCCGCTTATTAAGTAAAATAAATCAACGCATGGCCCAAAGCTAGAAAAAGAAAAAATGTGAGATTACAAGAATAAAATCGTGATAATACTTGAACTGACAATCTTGAAGATTTCAGTTTTGTTCTCTTGGGCGTCACCTAATGGCGATACACGGTAATTGCGGGAGGACACTTCCCAATTTAACCAGACGTCCACGGTTGGCTCCAGTTGTAACTCTTGATTTTCCTCGCTGACGGCCGCTTTGCTTTTTGGACTGTTTGCCTTCATCTGAGCGTCCAATTTGTTTCTTTTTCTTTGGATTTTCACTTATTTTTGAAGTTGTATCTGTAGTCATCGATCTTTTCTTTGTTTGTTCAGCCATAGTAGATTACTGTTTACACGCAACACTTGCAGAGACCGGAAAAGCAGACGCTTAGCTCCGCCTACCCTCTCTGGCAGACCAACCACTGCTGGGTGATGGAAAATGTGTCGCTAACTGGGCACTGCTTGTGATTTGTTCCGGGAAAGTCGCCACAGACACCCAGTCCATAATTGTTTCATTGCGTTACCTCATTCAGCGATAGATAGTGAGAATGTCACTTTAATAATACGTGAAAAAAGTCGTAAGAGAAGAAAGTTCTAATATTACGAGAACAAAGTCATAATTTTAGGCTACTGTTAGCCTATATGTTATAATGAAGGGGAATGTCAGAAGAGCAGCCAGCCGCCAAAATGAGGAACATGTGAAGTATAACTTCACAGTGAGATCTTGTGAACGTATGCTTGTAAATAATTGCACAGGAGGCTCAATACAACTTTAGCTGGACCTATATTTATGGAGCGCAGCTGGTAGCATGGAACACAGAGCATCCGTCTCCTAGGTTTGGCTGCAGGGGCCGGTTTAGTCAAAGTCTAACAATAGATATATCAAATAGTCAGACATCAGACAGACGTCTAAATTCATCAGTTTCACAAAGCAGTTTTGTTCTTAAGCAGGACTATGCTGCATTGAATTCTTGGTAAATGAAGATTTTTTTTTAAAACAAAAAAAATGGCCAACTGAGTAACCGCATCTAACCGTTCAAGTCTGTTTACCCGAGCAGAAACTGTTTGTTTAATGGAGGAATTCAACAGTTTTTACTTCAAACATTCAGCAAAGAGTTTAGCAACAACAAAAAACCTGATATGGAAACAATTTGCAGCAACAGTAAACAGTGTTAATCCGACCGTTGAAAGGACCGTCAAAGATGTTCAAAATGTGGTGCTACTGGTCAGCAGGTGTCACTGATTGTTACCATGGTAACACGGGTCTTAGAGCTGAGTTAGCCTGGGGTAACTGTAAGGTGTCTAATTTTTTTGGCTTAAGATTAGTCTTTATTTTAGTGAAGCACTTCCATTAGACGAATATATGAGCAATATTAAGACTGGCCCTGACACCAGTCTGAAAGACCAGTCTAAAACATTTTTGTGAAACCAGCTCCTGATTGTGTTACCGTATAACCCGTAGTAATGCGCAAGCACACTACACAGCTTTATATGACAATACTTTAGTATAGGTTTCACAAATACAAAATACTTTATCAGGACTTTATTTAAAAAGGACTCTTAGTTTTAGTTATTTTAGCCCAGGTGGTTGGCTGCTCTTCTGACATTCCCCTTCAAAACAACACATAGGCTAAAAATAGCCTAAAATTACGACTTTATTGTCCTATTATTACGACTTTATTTTGGTAATCTCAGCTTTTTATTTCTTTAATGTGGCCCTAATACAAAAGAAATTACGACTTTTGGAAATGGACTGTCTTCCAACCACTTCTTTCTAGTCTTCCAAAAACTCAAAGCACTTTTACACTACATGTCACATTCACCCTTTCACACTCAAGGCTACAACACCAATCTCCAATCAGGATCTGTGCACATTCATACACTGAAGGTTTTGTCTTCAAGAGCAATTTTGGGTTCAGTGTTTTGCCCAAGGACACTTCAAGGACATGTAGACGGCAGTCAGGGATTAATTGAATGGCAATAATGGGCATCAGAATGCAGTGATGACACTGGGAGAGTAATGTGAGCAGCTGATTGAATCCACAGTTATTGTTGGAGCAGGCTCACACTCGTTCCACACTCACATGTGCCTGTCTTACTCGCTGAATTATTAGTTTTATAATGGAAGCATTCTTACCAAGTTTGGACCTATTTGCGTTAAGGGATATCCTTGTATGGAATAGGCTGGATAGGCATGAGAAAGGTTAAATACTGAACACGAGGAATGGTCTGTTAGAATTGGCTTGGCGTTACACTGCACCTCCAAGTGTATTGTTTCCGTCACTTCTTCTTTCATCAGGATATATAAACTACTTCATCTGAAGTCATTTGAAGTCATCTGAGTCTCCTGAGTCTCCTTCCTCTTCTGGGTTGTCAAGCTTCGTGAAACTCCTCAGCATATCCCACCAGGTTTTTGTGGCTGACGAAGGACGAATGTTGTTGACCTTCCCTTTGGTCACAATCTAGGTTTATCTTTGCTTCATTTTAGCCTCTCTGATTCTGTCCTGTCGCTTTCTAATTTTATCAAACGTCCCCATTTGCGAACTTATTGATAAATATATTAATGGTCTGCGTCCGTCTGCTGCTGCCTGTCGCTGCCAGTTAACTCTGTTTGTCAGCCTGATTCCTCTTCATGTCTGAGCTCGTTCCTGGTTTATGACTGAGCTGAGCTTTATCACCACCGTCTCTAGATGTGCTCTCATTACGTCCTGACGCCCAGCCGACTGTCGCTTCCATTATGACTTTGATGTAATGTTGTTAAATGAGCTGATAGACTTCTTGTTTTCTTGTTTTTTTATCTAATAAAGGTCACTGATTCTCACCAAGTACTCATCCAACAGTGTGTAATATTAAAGGTGGTCAGTTATTCTCATCATTATCTGTTTCTAACGGGTTGTTGTGATGTCTAACACAGGAATTGTACTGGGATTGGCTGAATCAGTGTCTGTATTAAAAATTTAGTAGCTAAGTCTTCAAATAAGAAGTTTTTTAGTATACTTTGTTTTGTCCGACCAACAGACCAGAACGCATTTTTCCTCTTAAAAAAACAGAAAAACAGCAAATTCTGTTGTTTTTTTTTTCTTCTTTTTTTTTATAAAATACTTTGAAGTAATAATCTTGAAGATTTCCATTTAAATAAATGTCTGTTAAGTCACTATCTATCGCCGAATCAGGTAACACAATGGTGATTGAGCCTGTGGCCCTCTGATGAAAGCCTTTGCATTTGTAGTATTACAGACTGGGTGTCTGGTGCAACTTTCGCTGAAAAAATCACAAGCGACGCCCAGTTAGTGACGCGTTTTCCATCATCCAGTGTTTGGTCTGCCAGGGAGGGTAGGCGGAGCTAAGCGGCTGCTTGTCCGGTCTCTGCAAGTGTTTTTCGATTAAACAGTAATCTACTATGGCTGAACAAACAAAGAAAAGATCGATGACTACAGATACAACCTCAACAAGACTAGGTCAAAACCTAGTGTGTGGCTAACCGCATCAGGTCAATGTGCACTTTTGTGGGCAACGTGTTACTAGGACTGTCGTTATGAGGCCGATGACAACGTGTTTGTAAGCAGGTGCGTCCTGCGGATGTAGGTGAGGGTAGCGGATGAGCAGCGGAGGGGCAGTATGCTCCATGGTCCACCATTGCGATGTTGCAACTCTCTCTCTCTACGGCTCTAAAAGTCACTCAGTCAGTCACGTACAGACCCATGTGTAGGGCACCCTGCAGCAGGGATGTTAAAGTGTACTCAGGGGTGTGTCAGCAAACTGTGACATCACTGTTGGGTCACCTGTGGTTCCAGGTGCAAAACACTTGAGACTTCTGTTTTAAAGCATAACCGACAGCGAGTAGAGACTTTGAGCACACAAGGAAAGAAGAAAGTCCAGCTCACATAAGGAAATTGCATTTCTCGGTTACATGGACTTCTAACAGGGCTTTAAATTCATCCAAGGGAACGTCATAATTAAGAAGAACTATGCTCTGCTGATTATTCCAAGTGCAGGGAGCAAAGTAAGAGAAGTCCCCTTTTTCCCCAACTCTCTGCAAAACATTTAAACCTACATAAGACTTGTATGGGGCTGCACGGTGCTGCAGTGGGTGTCGCCTTGCAGCTAGAAGGTTACTGGTTGGAATCCCGGTTCGAATGGAGGGGGCCTTTCTTTGTTCTCCCTGTGCATGCGTCGGTTCTCTCTGGGTACTCGGGCTCCCTCCCACAGTCCAGAGACATGTTAGTAGGTTTATTGGTGACTCTAAATTGACCGTAGGTGTGACTGTATGTGTGAATGGTTGTCTGTCTCTGTCGCCGCTTTCCCACCGGTCCAAAAAACCCAGCTTTTATTTGTGGGAAAGGCTGCAATCGGCATTCAGACCCGGGTCAAATGACTCTGCACCCGGGTAATTATCGGCATTGATGGGAACTCAAAACCCATGTCAACACGCTGATATCTACCCCTTCCGGTGCGATGCTATGCTCCGTCGGTAACTTCTGCGACTCCTTGTCATCTCAGCTACAAATTCCGCCCTTCCCCCTGGAAAAGAGACAATCTGCATCTATAACCGGGTCATCCCGGGGCCGAAAAAACCTGCGTCAGTGTGCTAATTTCGGTGGGAAAGAGGTACGTGTGTCAGCTAATCGATCAGTCCAGGGTGTACCCCCTCATTTCCCCTCACCCCACCGCCCTGGACAGGATAAGCGGTATAGATAATGGATGGATACGCTACACAGAATCTACACACGTCTCTCTTTGTTAGCTTTAAGGTGATGATGGGCAGCTTTTTTGCTTTTCCACAGGCGAGCCGTTTCCACTTGTTTCGAGTTGTTGTGCTAAGCTAAGCTAACTGTCTCCTGGCTCAAGCTTAATATTTACCATACAGGCATAAGCAATATTTTCTTTTAACTTTAAGGGGGAAAAACTATAAAAGCAGGATCCCACATAACACACTGTTGCTCCAAATGCGTGTATGTGTTTAGCATGCTGTATCCGTCCCTGTGTGCCTGTTTCTGTGTGCAGCTGTTTGCCCGTCTCTCTGTTGTTTCAACACCGACTCTGCAAGCTGCCCACAGAGTTTTGTCAATACCACCGAGCTGGACTCCCCAACAACAACAACAAGCCCAATCCTCTCTGCTTATCTACCAGCTCCACACATGCACGGCTCCATTGTCTGCAATGACACACCTCCTATCTCCATGATGGACCTTAATGCGTCCTGACATGAACACCGGGCCTGAACAATCTGGTTATTAATGCGGGACACACCGTGGGTTGTTTACAGCCGATTACAAAGTGGATTTCTGTCACCTTAGCATCTCTGATGTTCCTCAGCCGACCCGGGTGGTGTTAGCCAGCGTGAGTCCTGTCATGTAGCTCCTATCGTTTCAATGCGTGCCCAATTCATTGAGTTTAATAAAGGTGAGAATGTCTGTGGCAATTTGTGCGAAAAAGTTGTTTTTTGTGGCGTCTAAATCTTGCCTGTGTCCTGTCCGTTTCCTGCAGATTAACCCCGGCGAGGTGGAGGCTCTTCTTTCCTTCCAGTGTGGAAAAAACGCTGCAAGTTCTGCAGAAATCAAGAGCACGTAGCCACTGCTGGTGACACTTCTGGGACATGCAAGACATCACAGGTACTCACGGTGACTTAGACACCCCGAGGATGAACTCAAATGATTAGAAGGACCACAACTAAATGAGGCATTGCGCTCCACCTACACAGACAAAAGCACAAATTATTCACCGCAGATCTCACATCAGGAGGAGGTGTCCTGAGAGATGCATATTCAGGTTTTTGTGATGGCATAATAATTGGCAGCATCTCCGTGGTGATAAAGCGGCGAGTGTATCTCTATGGTGACAGTGGCATCATCTCTAACTCTCTCCCTCCTCCTTTTTTGTACTCATGGGATTGAAGTAGAAGTCCATTCAGAGAGACAATCTCAGGAGAATCATGGGATTGGTTGTATTTTTCTACTTGAGTTGAAAGGTGGCTCAGCAGCTAGACAGACCTGGACTAACAGGAAGGTCAGACTCTCTGGATACTTGTTTCATTATTAAACAAGGAAGGCGAACAGATTGGCTGTTAATTTTACAAAGACAGAGTCTTTTCTCTTTGAGCAATTAAACTCCAAAATACTGAACGTGAACTACAACAAACTCTTTTATTCTGCTGCACTCGTGATTATATTTTCAGACTCGTAGCCACAGATGATTGTGTGAAAAAGAGCTTCCTTTTGTTTGCCAGAGGCTCAAACAAACAGTTGGGCGGTTTTTCTTCCTGCAAATACGTTCGAGCAACCCACTACAGACAATTAATACAAGCCTGTGAAACCGTCATGATGAATGAGTTGATGCATTAATAGTGGAGTAACAATTTCAAGCATTGTAAAAGGCTTTCAGAATAAAAGCACGAGGTGGTTTATCGGCTTGCAAAAGTAATGCAACAAAACATCCAAAGGTCGTGACCCCTGAGGAAACTGTTCATGCTTTATATCTGTGCAATCTTAACTCCATTATTCCAGCTTATTATACTGCATGATATGAATCAGGATCTTTTTCTTCTGTGTGGCAGGTGTGAGCTCAAGCCGGCCTGAAGATGAGCCTCTACTGCCATCTATTGGAGAAAATATCACCCTCCTGAGCAGGTGAGGTCCTCCTGCAGCTCTGGAGAGGTTCAGTGTCATGAAAAGTGTTAGTTCAGTTCCTTTAAAGGGCTTTATTTCTTCAACAACAGCTTGATTTAATCCCAACGGAACAAATTACCTTTACACTTACATTACTATCATGCTATTTCTCCTCTTTCGCGTGGAACATCTGGCTGCTGTGTGCTTCATTAAAACCAATGTGAGCGACACTTCACGCTGCATGTTTTAAACTGTGAAAAATTCCTTCTCTCTCTGTAAAATTATTATGACCTGTTAAATACTGAAATCAGCATGCCCCTCATCCCCTCATTAGCATCACACTTTGAACCTAAGAACACACAACAAGCAGCTTTCTCTTCAACAACACGGCGCCTAAACTAAATGAAATTATTAACGCTTTTTTTTTAAATATTACAAAAAAACAGGACATTCATTTGTGCTCCTGTTGGTTACCAGCTTATGAAAAGTGTGTGTTAAATATCAGAAGGTGCGGGAATGTTACATAGACATGCTAAATGTGCGGTGAACAATGAGAAAGCTTATGATCCGTGCAAACGGTCGTCCAGTCACCGGCAGAGAGCAAGAGCGCTTTGGATCCTCGCAGTCCAAATGCATTTGGTTTAGTTAGTAACACAATCACTGAGTTGTGAGTCTGTTTCCCTTCCAGCTGGATAAGATTCATGTTTTCACACAGTCGCTCTGTTGTTCTACATGTGCTGGGAGTCCATGATGTCCAGATACTTGGCGTCGATGACTCTGGGAAGCAGGCTGGTCCTGAGAGGAAACACAGAGAGATGGGTTATATATACTGTATCTAATAACCCTTAAGTAAGACCCACACATCTGTTCTGACCATCCTTGAATGATTGCATTGCTAAATTTTTTCAAACAGCCCTGACTGAGACAGCAGTGATGCTATCAGCTAGGTTTTTGTAAGAATTTAGAAAGCTCCTCAAAGGTGTTTTCCACCTGTTTTCATGCTGAGTCTGACCAGTAAACTGATCCTCATGTGTAAAACTTAGAGGAGTGCCCCTTTAAAAACAGCCAAGCATGAATCTTGTCATTTATTTATTTGGCGTTTTTATGCCTTTATTGAAAGAGACCGAGTGTCAGAAAAAGCAGAAGAGAGACTGGGGCTGTTATGCGACAAAGGGCCGAGGATGGGAGTCGAACCCGGGGCCGCAGCATCGCCTCTGTATGTGGGACCAGCGATTTAACCACTGAACTAAACCAGCACTCAGCTCAGCGTGATTATTTCAATTTTTCTCATAAAATCCAGAAAATATCCAGAGAATCAGGTTTGGATATTGTCCTGAGATGGTTTGTGTCAGACGCATTTTAAGCTACTGGAAATTCTGGGTAGAGTGAAGATGATGTGTCTATTATAATGACTGTTTTTGCATTTATATCGATACAACATGTGTGTAGATATATCGTTAATATTTTTTAAAGATTATTTTTATGGCTTTTTGCCTTTATTCGTAGGACAGCCGAAGAGAGACAGGAAATGTGGGGAGCAGAGAGTGGGAGATGACATGCACCAAATGATCGGCAGACTGGGAGTCGAACCTGCGATCAGTGCGACGAGGACTGTAGCCTCTATACATGAGGCGCCTGCTCTACCAACCGAGCCAAACCAGCGCCCCATATATCGTTAATGTTGATGAATATTGAAAAACAATAAACATTGAGGCTTAAAGGCTTTGGGGTAGGCAGTAGCTCAGTCTGTAGGGACTTGGATTGGGAACTGGAGGGGTTGCCGGTTCAAGTCCTGGTGTGGACCAAGAATGGAATGAGTTCCTTTCCTGGGCACTGTCGATGTGTCCTTGAGCAAGGCAGCGAATCCCCCAACTGGTCGGGGCGCATGTCCATGTGCAGCCCCCTCACTCAAACACCTCTGCATTAACGCACATGACACATCCATAGGTTTCTGTTGGTGCATGTTTGTATTTCGGGCGTATGTTTCTGTAGCATGTTTGTAAAAACAGAGTGAAAACATTGAATTTCCCCTTGAGGATTAATAAAGTATGTCTTCTTCTTCAAAGAGTATGAAGTAGCAACACTGTGCAAGTTAACATTTGACAGACATTTGTTGTTTTCCTTGGTCCCACTCCGCCCCCTGTAGGTCAGGGTCAATCTTACCTGATGGGGACGAGCAGGATCATCAGCAGGGGGAACACCATCTTCATGTAGGGCAGAGGATACATCCCGAACGCACACAGGATGATCAGCTGGATCATCTGCAGGCCGGTGAAGTAGTGCACTTTCCTCTGAGGCACACGGCGGATGTAGTGGGTGGGAGGGTACGAGGTCTAGACAGGCACAAGAATGACGTGGTTACAGTGCTGTTTTATAACTGACATTTTGATTAAGACATTGGTCTTATTTTGAATATACGTTTTTCTCTTGATAACAAAATATCACCACCCATCGTTGCTGCCAGGTTGTGAGGTTTAGAGGATAAACAGGACAGACACATGATGAGCTCCAGACAGCTGAACTGACCACTGCGGTAAACAAACCAACCCATCAAACCGCAGTGTCCTCGCCGCTCACCTGTTCCTTCAGCAGCAGGGCCATGCGATCCACCATCTGGTTCCCATCGAGCGACGTGGCGGCGATGTAGAGGAAGAGGCCGTAGAGGACGGGTTTGGGGATCCACTGCAGAGGGATGGGCAGCATGAAGACAGACAGGCCGATCAGGACGTTCGCCACCAGAGAGGTCAGACGCGTCTCCTTCACACTGACGATTCTGTGCGACACAAAAGTAGAGAAAAGGACTTTAAATATCCCACTTCTGATCTGTTAGTATCTACTTAAATCTTTTTTAAGCAACCCCAAATCACAGATAATGGCCTCCGTATATAAACTGACCCCGCTGTTACAAAGCGTCTGATCAGAGTGTTAAACAGGTGAAGACAGGTGCCCTTGTTTCCCTTCACTCACGTGGTGTAGAGGTGTCCGTTCTCCACGTGCTGCTCCACTTTGGCCAGCTGACGGGCGTGCAGGGACGAATGTGGGAAGGCAGCGTGCATCCATGGCAACCCCAGACAGGACATGAGGATGTTGATGAAGCCCGTCAGCATCAAGTCCCAGTGGAACGCCGTGCCTTTTAGCAGCCTGGAACAGACAGACACACACAGACGGCTTTCAAGCGGTTTGTCAATGAAGGACGGCAGCAGCACGAGACACAACTGGACGTGTTCGCCACTGAAGAGAAACATGAAGATAGGTTTCTTTTTGTTCTTATTAATATATTTTTCTCTTGTTATTAATCCTTTTTTTACCAGGTGATTCCCTGTGATATGACACCATCTCATATTTGAGAAGCAACTCTCAGAATCGCATATCTAAAGGATGAAAAAGAGGAAACAGATCTAGCAAGGGAAGCCATTACGAATCCAATTTACATTTCTGCATGTCTCCGTCCCCTTTATGACTATTTTAATGCTTTAATCCGATACCAATTTTCCTTCCCGATTGTAAATCAGACACCTAGACTTGAATGTTTGCCAATAAGGAGCACACCGATGATGCTGTGCGATATAACAAATATACATAATATCGGCGGGAAAACACTGATTTGCTCACATTTTGCTCGCTTTGACATACATGACACTCTCTGCTAGCACCACACTGTTGATGTTTGTTATTGTAACCCAATAATTTATCTAAAAACAGTTGATTTTTTGGGGCGTGAGGGGGATATTTGGTTGGTGCATGGATCCGATCGGACTGGAATACTCGCCGATACCTTGTAACGCATTTGAGGCAGAATAGGAGGCCGGTATTGGATGCTGCTATCAGTATAACTCAGGATCAGAATATCTAACTGTAAATATGCTGGTTACAGGCTGTGGGGTCTGTGTTCAAAGTTAAATGCAAACCTAAGGTGACTGAAAATAAATGGGTGTCATTTTAGAGATAAGAGGGGTAGACAGACTAAACAGACTAAAGATGGAAAACAGGACTCTGACGCATAGAGGCTTAAAGTTGTAATCTGGAAGATCTGTTTTGTTCTCTTTGGCGGCACCGATGGTGATAAACGGTTATTGCGGGAGCACACTTCCCAGATATCCAAATAAAGTTGCATGTGTGACGTCCGCGGTTGGCTCCGGTTGTAACTCTCGATTTTCCTCGCTGACGGTCGCTTTCCTTTTCAGACTGTTTGCCTTCATCTGAGTGTCGAGTTTGTTTCTTTTTCTTTGGATTTTCTCTTATTTTTGAAGTTGTATCTGTAGTCATCGATCTTTTCTTTGTTTGTTCAGCCATAGTAGATTACTGTTTACTCGCAACACTTGCAGAGGGTTAGAGGAAATGAAAGTAGGAGAATGAAAAGCAGGACTGGTCTTACTTGTGTTCTGGTACGTGTGTGAGCGAGATGACGATGTTCTGGTCGATGAAGATGAGCAATGCGAGGAGGAAACCCAGCCCGACCGCGCTCAGCATGTTCATCCCTGACAGCTTCTCAAACGGAGGGAACCTGAAGATGGGGCCATCGTGGACGTTGAACACAGGAACTGATAGGAGCGTAAGATTTATAGAACACGTGAACATCTAAAGCAGAGTATTATCACTCTTACATGGTGAGAACTGACATTAAATAATAAAACAAAGGTCTGAACAGTGAGCTTTGTTTTACAAGCAACAGTCAGCCCGGTGTCTTTGACCCTGTGTTGAAAGCGCTCCAGGAGCAAATATTTTCCTTGTTTTCCTTGCCAGCAGAGAATAAAAGAACAGTGAAAGGTGTTTACTGTGCCAAGGTTGTGACTTAAAGTCCGCAGGGGATTCTTCTATCGGTTCTTTTATATGAGAGATGTGTACTCACGCTGGATGTCGAGGAAAAGGTAGGAGCCAATGAAGGAGCATACCACCACGGATATCGGCAGAGCACAGTCAGACACCACCTCTCTGACTCTGGCGTTCAGGTACGGGCTGTGAGGGGAAGAAGCGACAAATATTTTTACATTGTGCAACTCTGATAAAGTAAATTGAACAACTTTACAGCACTCCAGGCTTAAAAACATATTCCATGTCAAGTGCTGACAGTTTGTCACTGAAGGGAAAGAACGAGTCACACATGGAGATGCACGGCGGATGAGTCACATTCATCTCCCGCATGTATTACATTATGATGCCTGAAGGGTGAAGATGTGTAACCTTCTGCCTCACTCCTGGGATGAATTCATTTCCTTTTGCGTCAGGTGCTTCCAACATCATACACGTGGAACTAGCTAAATGCAGCTTCTGCAGGCAGTGATGCAAAGTAACTCGTTGTTTGTACACGTTAAAGGTGCTCTGATGAAGTGGCAGAAGAAGTTAATTAAAGTAGCGCTACAACAATGTAAAATATAACGCTGCTGCGTGTGTATGAATCCCACATTTAAAATGTTGCTTAATTGATAGAATACCATATTATTGGAGTATTATTAGTGATGCATCAACATGTAAGCAGGATTTAAAGGTGTAGCTGCCTCAGGTTGAACTGATACAAGTTTATTCTTTTATTACCAGAGAGAGGACAGTGGATAGTGTCGGAAGCAGGGGAAGAGAGAGTGGGGATGGCACATGGCAAGAGGCTTGAGGTTGGGCGTCGAACCCGGCGCCACACCGACTGATGCCTCTGTATAAGGGATGTGTGATTTAACCGCTGAGCTAAACCAGCGCCCTGAGATAAAAAGGCTCCTGTGAGGAACTTTCTGTATGTGTTGATTTTGGCGCCCCCTGTGGACGAAGCCGTACCTCTTATCTCTTTGCTGATTTTGTCCTGTACGTGCTTAAGTGTACCGGGAAAAACCTCATCCTGCTTTCTTTAACACTCATGTATCACTCACTTAAAAAATTTGCCCGGGAAAATGTAAACAAATGCAGCGTGCAGTTAATCGCTTTGTCTGACACCTACCCCCCCACCAGCAGTTTCAGGCATTAAAAATAACTATATAGAAATAATCAATCTTGTCGCTGATGGTCTGGTTCGCTTTTGTAGGTCATATAGAGTAATGAGAATCAATTTCAGTCTGTTTCATAACCAGCAAAAAACTTCTCACAGGAGCTTTAAACAGTCCAGTAAATGAGCTCACCTCCTCTTGATGAGGTAGAGGGCGTATCCCAGCCACAGAGTCCCCAGCATCAGCAGCAGACAGAGGACGGGTCTTTCTCTCGTGCACACTACCAGCGACTCCGGCAGGAAGACGTTCACGTGTTCTTCTGCCTGTCCCATCACAGTTCCATTTAGACGCTCTGACGTGTTCCCCGTCTGGTTGTTTGCCTTCTCTAGTATTTCAGTGATCTGCTGAAGCACCAGCGTGCTGTTGGTGGTCACCAGAGTGGGCCCATGGTAGAAGTGCTTAAAGACTGGGAAGTGTGGGGAAAATAAGAACAACAGAAATAAATATTTGCTCAGTTTCTTGTTATAATAAGAGACTTTTTTCATTTTTACAAGATTTCTTTCACATAAACGCAACATTATTTTGAAAAAATACACCTGTTGGTTAACCAAAAAGCGACAAAAAAGTAAATTTAGCTTAAATACAGCTCCAGAAAAATTGAGAGACCACTTCAAAAATATGTTTTCTCTTGTTTTACTATTTATAGGTTTGTGTTTGTGATAAAATAACTTTTGTTTTGATGTTAACAAAATTTCTCTCAACTTCCAAATCAAATATTCTCATTAAGGTTTTTTGTTCGCAGAAAATGACGACTGGTTTGAATAATGCAAAGAAAACAAGTTCATTTTCATGTTTAGAATACTAATGTTTTAACTCAGGAAGAGTTCACTAATCAATATCTGGTGGAATAACCTGGTTTTTAATCACAGCTTTCATGCATCTTGGCATGCTCTGCAGCAGTCTGTCACAGTGCTGTTGAGTGACATTATGCCGCACGTCTTTGTTTGATTTTCTTGTGACCATCCATCCTCCTCTTGATCACATTCAGGAGGTTTTTAATGGGGTTCAGATCTGGATTGGTCATGTAGGGAGAGATGCGGCTTTAAGGAACATTTGGAGTGCTCTCTTATTTATTTACTGAGCTCTATATTAAATTTGTCCTGCAGGTTATTACTGCAGACATTCACTTATTTTCAGAGGATATTTTCCAAGTTAAAACAGGTTTTTTAAAGCACTATGGATTTTGATCAAGGGAGAAACTTTTGTGATGTAAAAAGAAAATAATTTGGTATTCAGAAAAAACTCAAAAGTTTCAGAACAGCATGAAATGTATCAGGATAAAACATGAAAAGCATGTTTTTAAAATACCGTACGAACAAATTTAAAATATGTGCATATTGTACCATGTTATTGATGAAACTCCCCTTTTGCTTTGTCATTCTCTTTATTTATTTAAGCTGTGCACTGTTTTCAGGCTTTGCTCAGTTTGGTGTAGTTTATTAGAAAACAGCCCGAGGCCTGAAGATGAAACACGAAGGGTCTAAAGACTCCACCACGTGCTCGCCCAGCTCTTTCCTGCCTCGTGATAAAACCATGTGAGGAACATACAAACAGACGCAATGATAAAGACTCCATTATGTTATAATGTGTCTATTATTCCACAACACAGAGGCGCCTTGTTTGATTTCATGCTCTCCTCTAAAGACTGCATGATAGATCTGTATATTTGCTGAGCTACGTTACCTAAAACACACGATACGCAGGACGTTTAGTGTTCTCCTGCAGAGTGAAAGATCACTTTTAAAACATGTCTAATGTAGTCTGACCTTGACTTACTTTTGATGGTGCCTTTCACCGCATCCCCGACGAATGCTACAGAGATGAACAGCGCAATGACTTCTTCTGTCGAGCTGGGAGATAATGGAAATAAAGCATTTGTTAAAAAGCAGCATTTTGTTTGATGGAAATGGGGTTTTTCTCCTTTCAGACGCAGACGTAACAGTCTGTTAAACCTGAAATGATGCCCCCAGATAGCAATAATTAAATATTATGGCTGCAAACAGGAAGTCATAACAGATGTGTTCTCTCTTATCAGACACCTCAGTGCACGGCCACATGCTTAGTTACATTAATCACAAGTATAGGGGTTCCTCTGTGATATGTATTGTGCAGATGTGTTGTGTATTCACCGTTTGAAGAGTTTCATCAGCAGGCTGACGTTGAATAAGCCTCCGAGGATGAGGAACAGACTGTTCCATAAACCGATGCAGGCGTAGAAGGCGTCAAAGTCGAGGTCGTAGTCGTCACAGATGCCCCTGATGACTGTAGAACACAGACACAAGCTCAGACATGTGGTGCACTGCAATATAATCGATAACAGTTTCACAGCAGCTGATCTTTGTAATGTCTTTAAAGGCATTTTAAAATTATGTTTACAGTGTGTATAGTGTTTTATTGATATGATTGTGTGGGTTTGTTTTTAGAATGTGTTCCTAATGTTGTGACCTCTTAACATTTAGTATTTATTGATGATTGAGGTGGAAGGAAAAAAGGTTTCTTAAAGGAGATTTTTAATGTCCATAAAATTTTGACACTTGTTTTCCCTGTTTTAATGTAGCTCAGTGTAAGTTCAAGCAGGAAGACTGGTTCAGACTCATTCATAAAGGAGCAGTTCGCCCCTGGAAAAAGTCACTGTCAGTCAAAGCTGGTGTTCTCTGTTATCGATAGAAGCAATAATATTTGACATTGGTGCCATATCTGTGGAGATTAACAGGTCATGGTTTCCCCCATTCTACATTCCAACAACACCCAGCGTGCACTGCGCCCCTTCCTCTGAAAGGAACGGCCCAGCGAGAGACGCTGGAGTGAAATACTAAATAAATATTGTTTTCGCTGCAGGCAACGGCTCAGAGCGGTACAGAATCCGAAATACGACGAGAGTATACCGGTGGATCATCTAAAAAATCTTCAGGTCTGCAGTCTACATTTCAAACCTGACGATTCTGAACGAGACATGACATAGGAGGCGGGGGTCCTAGATTGAGGAAGTGTAGTTTAGCGAGCTCCCTGGCCTCCACCAGATGGTCTGGTGGAGGTTTCACAGGGCCTGTTGGAGAAGCAGATAGCGCCCTCCAAAAGCACAGAGCGAAACAGCATTTTTTTCTGCCATAATGGCATTAGCTCCCCATGATAGCATGATAGGACTAATGTTGAAAATCAGTGAACTGGCCCTTTAAGTCATCATTCATTCATGTCTCGTTCTCTCTCTCCCCTCTCTGTCCTTCCTGTCTGGTGATCAGCTGACTATGGCCGTCAACCACCAACCAGAGTTAGCCTGGACTTCTGTCGACCAATCATTCTGCTGCTGCCAAATTTTAAATCTGTCCTCCTCTCTTCTCTGTCAGTTTGTCGTTTCAGCTCGATCACTGCGAGAACTGAAAAAGCCTTTAGGATGAGAGGTGAAACGTCTTCAAGAACTTCAACCGAGTTGCCTTTTGGATTAAGCTTTGATATTGCAAACAAATAATTGTTAACTCATAATGAAGTGTCTCCTGATCGAACTGCTATTATTTAAAGTTTATCATGTGCCAAAAGCACACAAATGACCACCCCTGTAGACGCAGTGTAAGCTTAAAGCTGCACTAATCACTTGGCCAATAGGGAGCTGGAAACAGACACAAAGCCCTGATATATTACTGTTGTGGTTTTTGCTATCAGACATCGATATCTCAGCATGCTCATGTGAAACAAACCTACAAACCCAATAAGGCTGCTGGTATTGAAGGTAGAAGATAAAGAAGCTAATACATAATAATAATAACTACATATTTGCAATAAACAACTTATTATGTGATTAGATACGAGGTCAAAGATCCTCCTGATGTCACAGAGAATCTGAAAAAGGAGTCAGAACTTCTTGTAACAGGTATCATTTCTTCAATAATGTTCATAAAAACATTGCTGTTTGTACTGAATTGACCTTAAGCCATGTATAAAAGACACATTTATATTCCCTCGTATTTGTCGTTCATTATACACACCGCTTATGAAGATGGCCAGTGGCGCGGTGGTGAGTGGAATAACGAGCGGTGAGCCGGCAAATAAAGAATAAATCACTCCTCCGATGCTCTGGCCGACAATAGTCTTCTGAACATCTGTCAAAAAACAAACAATTACACGTCGGCGCCTTTGTTTGCTGCAGATTAAGAAGTTAATAGTTAATAATATTACAGGATATTGCTGACGGAGACGATAAAGACTGGGCTCCGTACCTATCTCTCCTCTTGTGCTTTCATCATTCAGTGAGCCGAAGGCGATGGCAGGCAGGAGAATGGCGATGTAAAGGAAGATAGCAGTGGTGGTGTACTTCAGCAGACAGCGGTCCTTCCCAGTGATACCTGCAGGGATTGTTCAAAGGGTATTTAAGATATAACAGAACTGAAACTAAATTGAAGAAGTGGTCGCCCTCTTATAAAGCAGTGTGACTGTTACCATCTGTGAAGTCTGAAGGGTAGAGGGGGAGTCTGCGGCGGAGGTCATCGTAAACACCTTTACCGAATTTAAAGAAATCTAGGCACTGTGAAGACAAAGAGTTTAGTTAGTTAGTGTGAATGACCATAAAGGAAACAACAATTGTACACATACTACAACTCCAGTGTTTCTATAAGCCGGAGAGCTTTCAAACGGTACCATCGAATTAAAGGCCAATCATGAGGAGCACGAGCAGGAGCAACAAATCCACTGAGGAACCAGGGGAACAGCGAGGTGATTGTTATAAGGGGGCTAAATGTGATCACAGAGCCAATGTTACTACCAGGAAAAGCTTGGTCCTGGGTGTACACAGGACTTAAATGATATCACACATCGTGCTTTAGGACGGACTGGTTGTTGTTGATACTGTGATTAAAAGGAAACAAGCAATCTTTTGCTTTGGTTAGTTCAGGTACCAGTGGGAAGATCATACACGATCAAGGAAGGCAACTGAGTAGCACAATAATTAAGCTCAGCAGATGCCAAAACATCCGTGTGTCACGAGTTGTTCTTGTCTGGTTTTGTGTTCGGTCTGTTCCTTTGTTCATTAAACGTTTCCTGTTTTATTTTGTAGTCCTACTGTCACAGTCGTGAGATTGTTTTTTAGTGTTTCCTGTTTTATTTTGTAGTCCTGCTGTCACAGTCCTGAGTTAGTTTTTTAGTGTTTCCTGTTTTATTTTGTAGTCCTACTGTCACAGTCCTGAGTTAGTTTTTTAGTGTTTCCTGTTTTATTTTGTAGTCCTACTGTCACAGTCCTGAGTTTGGTTTTTAGTGTTTCCTGTTTTATTTTGTAGTCCTACCATCACAGTCCTGAGTTTGGTTTTTAGTGTTTCCTGTTTTATTTTGTAGTCCTATTGTCACAGTCCTGAGTTAGTTTTTTAGTGTTTCCTGTTTTATTTTGTAGTCCTACCATCACAGTCCTGAGTTTGGTTTTTAGTGTTTCCTGTTTTATTTTGTAGTCCTATTGTCACAGTCCTGAGTTAGTTTTTTAGTGTTTCCTGTTTTATTTTGTAGTCCTACCGTCACAGTCCTGAGTTTGGTTTTTAGTGTTTCCTGTTTTATTTTGTCGTTCTTGCCCCATATACGTCAGGTCTTCTACAACTTCCTTCCTCTGTTCCGCCTTTGTGACTGTGTGCTCCGCCCTTATTGTTTACACCTGTGTTTGATTAGGCTTACCTGTCCCTGGTTCCCCTCAGCGTATATAGGCTTTGTCTTCCCCTGTTTCTTTGTAGAGTCTCCTGTGTGTTATTGGGCAGAGCTTTTTGTTGGATTATGTTACCTTGGACTTTTGCAAATAAGCCTTTTGTTTTTTAAGATAAGATAAGATAGTAGTTTTAATTAAAATTAAAATTAAAGTCTGCACCTGGGTCCTCTCCTTTTTTATTTAAACCTTAAAACGTGACACTGTTGTCTAAATACAACAGTGAGAAAGGATTTCACAACTCTGGGAAGTTGTTACTGCAATCATTTTATCCTAGATGTAAGGATTGTGTACCTGCATCTTGTTTTTTTGCCAGTGTAGTGTTGAAGGAGCTGGATGACCCTTCATGTTTCTTTATTTGGCTGCTGTAAGAAGTTAGGCTATGTCCTCACGAATTAGCATGCGCGTATGTAAACAGGAAGCAGTTTGTGGTCTCTGCAGTTGGTGCATGGTTGTATTATTTAGATTTGGATTAGGTGGTGTTGCTCAACCTTGCTAGTTTTTTAGCCTTGTGGTCGCTCACGGAAGTCTCCATCATGGTCTAATGATATATCATAGGGTCGGTTGCTTAGTTACAGAGTACAAGATTCCGGAGCTTTACAAACCCAACACTGCTACTGGTGGTCTGAACACAACCGTACCATGAAACATTCCTTTGACTGTGACTTTGGTTCGTAAGAGAGGACGGTACAATACTTGACGTCCAGTTTAAAACCATCAATCAGAGTGTTGCGTAGTTGTGTTTGTATTATACGATTTGGACTGTTTGTTCTGCAGCAACAACCTGCTCTTAAATGCTGTGTTAAAACTGTTCAGGACATCAGGTGCGGCCACAACCTGTTGTTTCATTTGCTCTTTTACAACACAAATACACGCTTTCTCTCTAGGCTGTAACTCCGTGTTCCCTGTTGTCCCACCTCCTGCTGGGCGCACACACATTTCCTCTTAATTTAAACACTGGACATAATGAAGTAGTTCATCATTACACGGAGCTGCGCACATTCTGCTGCCAGAAACCATGGCAGACTTTGGCAGCTCTGTCGGTCTGTTGCCCAGCTGCTTCTCATTCCTCAGGCCTGGCCGAGAGAGTGTGGAAACAGGATAATCAGATAATCTGGCTCAAATGCTTTCCTTTAATGCATCACATCTTTATATGCCTGGATGGAGTGGGAAAACATGCTGGTGGTCCACATGTGGAGAGACAGAACAGTCGGTAGACTGTTTGCTTGTAAAACCAACGTTTACATTCTCTGTGTTAGGTCCAGTTATGTTCCCTTATTGTTTGATATTATCTGTTACTTTTAATGGTTCTTGGCTTTGCCGTCATATGCCCTCTTCCGATGATTTTAATTAATTCTGCACTGATTACAGCACAAAGCAAACGTGTCCTCTACTTTGCTCCTCTTTCACACCTGAATTGGTTTTCCTCTCCGTGGATCTGAGTCCTCCACCTCCTCTAAAACGGGCTTCTCGCTGACTACGGAGAGCTGCTGTCGCTGGAACATCAGCTCCTGTTTGAACTCCTCCTGGGTCTTTGCCTCCAGAAGCTTCTGTCTGAAGGAAATGTCGGACAACATCGTGGAAAATGTTCTTCCCAGTTCAATGGCCGTCTTGGTGCTTTTCTGAAAAGGATAAAGAGAGGGTTAATTCGGTGTATTTCCCTACATTCTGTTAAATATCAGACTAAATAACATTTTATTTATTACATCATCTGCAAACTCAGAACCCATCGGCTATCATATGACGACGATATGACCTCTGGGAGTGACGGTGAATTTTGCAGGCATCTCGGTTGAGCCAGTGGTGAGCAATAAGGACTTCTAGCCAAGACTTTCTTTTCTATCCGCTGCATTGTTTACAGTCCAATTAGCAACTTGAGAAGAGACTGTGTATTCAGATCAAAATTGAAGGATAATTCGCCCCTCCAGGTATGTCTGCAAAATATACGGCGCCATTTCTCGGTTCATTAAATCCCCCAGAGGAGCGCCCGTTTATCTGTCTCTTGTGAGTGTCAGTTTCACTTTAAATAGTGAGTTACACAGAAGCGGCACTCTGGCTAACTACTGTGGTATGGACCCAAAAAAGAAACAGATTTTCTTGTGATCAACCTAAGTTTGCTGAAATTATAACATCATGCAGATTTGTATAAAGTAAAAATGAAGCTTTGTCAGGTCTGTCCTCAAGAGGAGAAGAAAACTACTTTTAAATTGCTTGTTTGTTAAATGGAGGTGGGATCGATCATTTCTGATGCATTCGAGGAAGTCAGGAAATCTAAACACTCAACGGCTTTGGCAAAACAGCGTCAAGCAAATTTTCTCAAGTTGAATTTTTGATCAAGAGCAGGTTGTCAGCTGAGCTTACATGCAGATGTCTGTTTATAGCGACTAATAAGAAGCTGAATCGTTGTCAGATGACTGCTGATCGGAGCCGGGATGACATTACGGCAGCTGCTGATACGTGATTGGGCAATACAACTCCGACTACAACAGTACTACAAACAGAAACCAGAACACTTCCTGTACTAAAAATCCACGTCCCTGCCTACAGGTTCTATATTTCTATGTAGGAGCTGTAAATAGAGATTCCATCATCTATAACAGCACCCTCTCACAGAAAAAATGTCATCACGTGATCACATGCTAGCGGGTTCCTTAAATTCAGCCCTTAATTACAACCTCAATGCAGCCTTTATGTTTCACAATCTCCAGAACAACATTTCGCTTTGCGTGACAAAAAGAAAGGGGATAAAGCCAGACGTCACCCAAACCTCAAACCTAAACTATGTGGCTTCTCAGAAGGACCGGATTAGTGCTGCAAATAATGATTATTCTATTATTTATTATTCTGCCTCCTATTTTTTCAATCCTTTTGCAGTTTGTCACATAACTAGTCCAAAGGCCAAAGATCATCGGCTTAATTTCATAGAAGCAGTACATGTACATAAAACAGATGTAAATGCATCAGAGTTGGCTGTGGGGTGTTTTTTATCGGTTTGGCATCTTAGAATAATAAAAGAGAAACAATATAATACACGTTAGTTAAAATATACCGCCCTAGGGTAAACAAAGTATAAACAATCCAGCAACTTGAGCAGACAAACTCCAAATCACAGGTCATACAGTCATTTTAAAGGTAGATTAATAAATCATTAATCCCGACTGTACACAGTAATTGTGTTGACATTGCTGCTTCTCGGTAAGCCATTTGTTAACATTGCATAGAAAGGAGTTTTCCCAGTTAAGCAGATGTTTTCTCAGCAAAGCCGATTATGTTTCTTCAGGACATGGCAGCGATTCAAACTTCAAACAAAGCAGCTTCTCGTCAAAATTGGAGTGCTTTTTTGTTCAACAATTAAGGCTGTAGAGTGTGATTAAGACTAACTTATCAGACTATTAGTGGTGTTGGAGAGAACAACTGAGCGGAAGAATATCTTTCCAGCTTGAGTTGAAGATGTTAATGAACCTAAAATGAGCTAAACTAAGCTTTGCTTTATTGAGCCCTTTCAGTCTTTGTTTAGAAGCTGAGGTTTGAATCGATGCTCTACATCCGTGCTCTGGCCTTTTGAGAAAAACATACAAACTCTTTTTCTACACATGAAACTGTAAACATCTCTGGTTAAGCAAGGATGTGACTTTGAACATAACACCAACTAGCTTAGCTGCAACCTCCTCTGCAGTTTCACCCTGGATAGAAATCACTATATCATCTGCATACGGTATGATATTGCACTTTCCACACACATCAGCAAGTTTTTTGTTACATCAAATAAGTTTGATGTAAATGCATAATCAAATCATCCCTTCTGCTCAACACCTGAGCCAAGTAAGCATCCAGACTGCTAAAAAAAACAGCAAAGTTTTGAAACGAGGAACAGAGAATTAGTGGTTACCGTTCTGGGAGGAGCCAGGATGAGGATGACGTAGCGCGCCTCGCAGCAGTTGACTCCCCAGTTCTGTGGCCTCTCTAGACGGGCGATGCAGACGTGACGTCTCTGCAGGCTCCGCACGTTGGAGCTGAATTGATAGAAAAACCATGTATTTTGAATCAGTGGTGCAAAGATGATTGATCGTGCTGAATTCTGTATTGGCAGGTGGAAATTAGAGCCCCCTTGTCAAGGCCAAAACACAATTACTTTTCTAATGATATTATATGGATATTTTGTGTGTTGAACTCGAAAAACATTCACCCTGCTGAGCTGCTGGCGGGAAGAATCAGTCAGAATAGCACCTTTTAACATAGATATTATTGCAGATGAACTCACAGAATACAAAGCCAGGACTGCTGATAACGAACGCCGGTTGAAGTCGAAGTCACACCCTGAATGGTCTCTGACAGCAGGTGAACTAAGGGAGCATAAAATATATAATTAAGCTTTAATATTGAGCAGCCATTAAAGCAAACATCTTAAAGTGCTTCAGAGTGCGATATGTTTTGCCCACCGTTACACTCCTTCCCTCCTGCGTCTGTGAACAGAGAATCCATGACCTCGTCCACGTCACAGCTCTCGTGGCCGTCCTCCACCACATGACTCAGCATCCGCCTCAGGACCTCGTCCAGGGTAGCGGCTTTCTCGTCCAAAAGGATGCTCGCCTGGGCCAGGAAGCTGTCCAGGTCTCTGTGGGCGCGCACTTCCTCCTGGAAGTTCATCGGCTTCACATACTAGTGAGCAAAGAACAGAAGAGATTTAAATCAAGGTGTAGTAGAGCAAGAGCAGTTCTCAGTAAGTTTAAAACATCAAGCGTGAGCTGGGTAGAAACTTTGGGATGTGAGGTTTAAAATGAAACCGTTGAGATTTACTGGGTTGTTTATTAATGTGTAAGAAAAGAAACAGTAAATGCTGTTTTGCTGTAGTAATTCTGCCCTAATGATTTTGACATAGACATTAGGGATGCACTGATTTGACTGATAACGGATATTGGTTCAATATTGACCAAATAGCGAGATCAAAACAACCATGTGTATATCCCATGTTTTCCAAGTATGATCCACGTGATCACACGCAAGTAGGATTTTAAAATTCAGCACTAAATTACAACTTCAATGCAGCCTTTATGTTTCACAATCTCACAGACGGTTTAATAGTTGGTATCCCAGAAATCAGAAATGGGGACTGAAAAAGACATATTAGTGCATTCCCGCTAGACATTAAAGTGATAATCTCAAAGATCTCAGTTTTGTTCTCTTTGGCGGCACCTGTGGCGATAAACGATAATTGCGGGAGCACACTTCCCAGATATCCAGACAGTGCTGCATGTGTGACGTCCACGGTTGGCTCCGGTTGTAACTCTTGATTTTCCTCACTGACGGTCGCTTTCCTCTTTAGACTGTTTGCCTTCATCTGAGCGTCGAGTTTGTTTCTTTTTCTTTGGATTTTCACTTATTGTTGAAGTTGTATCTGTAGTCATCGATCTTTTCTTTGTTTGTTCAGCCATAGTAGATTACTGTTTACTTGCAACACTTGCAGAGACCGGAAAAGCAGCCGCTTAGCTCCGCCTACCCTCTCTGGCAGACCAATCACTGCTGGCTGATGGAAAACACGTCACTAACTGGGCGCCGCTTGTGATTTTTTCTGTGAATGTCGCCACAGACACCCAGTCTTAAGGCTGTCATCAGTGGGCCATAGGCTCAATCACCATTGTGTTACATACATGTAACTGACTGTGGAAAACAAATCTTACTTTTCTTGTTGTGTTTAAAAGTCCAAATCCAGGGTAGTCAGGATCTGCAAAAAAAAGGCACACAGAAAAATCAACTTTGCTCTTTGCACACTGTCTCACTCTCAGATCCTCATGAGTTAATCCCTACGGCAAAAAGTTCTTTCATACTTGTAATGTTATCCCTGGAAATGACTAAAGTACAGGGTTAATTCACACTGGTATTAATAGTTAATAGAGGGAGCTAGCTGCCAGTTAATGTCCATGAACTTTGTCTCAGTTATTATGGCTCAGGGAATCACAGCTGGCACACACGGTTTCCTATTTGCAGAGGCTGCAGATTGTTCTCTGACAAGGGAGGTCACAAGAGTAGGAAACAACCTGGAAACAACACATTGAAACACACACCTGAAACACTGATCTCGATGTTGTTGTCATAGATGTGGTCCTTGTTACTGGTGGGTGGATCCTGCCCACAGTCCTCCTGGTCTCCATCCTGCAGCTCTGTGGAGAAAACACAAACGCTCACAGTGAGTATACAGTTTGTTCTATAGATACAGTTCTTTCATTCCAACTGTTTACTTTGCTAAAAGAGGATAAAAAATAACTATTAATAATCTAGGCTTTATATAGACCTAACACTGCCTCCCACCACTCTGCCATCTGTTGACAAGAAGAGGGAGAAGGAGAGACCCAATAAAAAATCCCCCTCAAACCAGACATGCAGCAATATAACAATAGCAGCCCCTCGTAAATTCCTTAATTGTATAGAAGATAAATATGGCATCTCAACAGCAGGTTTTATGAGGGGAGAAAGAAACAGACACAGAATTAGAGAATTAACCTTAACCCTTCACGGGCGAAGCTCTGAGCTATGATTATTCCCTCTGCCCATCATTGACTCGGAGATCATCAGCCTCGTTATTTGCTCATTAATTAACCTCGCAACACACCAGCGAGGGGCCGGGATGTGCTCACCAGCATGTGAAATGGGTCATCAGTGAGCAGCCAGAAGCATTTGCATTAGCATGAATAACTGCTGCAATAAATTTGCATGTGAAAAACTGCTCTAATCTCCCCGTGCATCCTGAAGGAAAAGACCTGAATGATGTTTTCTGTACTTGTAAAGGCGGTTACATCGTGCACATAAAAGAGCAGGACCCACGCTGAGAGAAGTAATCAAAGTAAATATGATATGCATCACTGCAGCTACGCACCCATGCCTTGGAAAACATATCCATTCTTGGACCCCCCGGTGGATGGAGAGTCTGTGGGAGAAAAGACAAATGTGATATTAACACAAAGTGTTTCATATTAAAAGGATTCATTATTGTCTGTATTAACCTGAGACATTCATCCACCTTATGGATCGTTAGAGGATATGAAATATATAAACAGAATTAATTCGTTTTTGGCCAATTAGGCGTCGTAGAAAGAGCTGTAAAGACTCCAGAAGCAAACAGCTGCTTATTTTCACACTGAGCAGATTGGAGCGACTTTCATTTCCAGTCTTGTTTCTGGTGCATGTAACTCCAACATCCACTCCTCTTGTTGTTCCGTTTTGTTCTCCACCAACTCCAGAAGGAAGTATCTGATTCTCTCATTGCTAAAGGCTCCGCTATGTTTCACCATATAGTTTCTAAATACCTTTTAACTGTACGGTTCTGCCACAGAGCCGTGACAAAGCTCCGCCATTACGCTACCTTTGGCTTAAAGCCATCCCATTATGTGTTTTTACACTGCGTTCTGGCGTTGCTGAAGCCAAAGGCACACTCCATGTAAACAAAAAGCGCAAGCTTCATATAAACACAAACGGCGCTGTTCTGCTCTGCCGGCTCTGCTGTTTCGCCTCATAAAAGACAAGGCGAAACAGATGTGTAATAATGAACGGCTTGAACTGGCAGTGTAAAAGGGGCTTCAGTTTGTTAGTCAGCTATTAGTTTCTGTGTAGGTAGCTTACAGAGGGCTTATCGAAGCCTTTTTACTAAACAACTTCTTGCTACAAACGAGGTTGATAAGAGATGTGAGAGTGACCCACAGCAGTTAAAATGTGGGCTGTTAAACCAAAACAATGAGCTGAAAGATGCTGAAAACGCTGTCAGGCAAAGGAAAAGACATCTGTGGGCTTATTAGTACGAGTGCCTCCTTTCATGTTAGACTTATTTATTTGACCTGTTCTCAATAAATAACTTTAATTATAACTTCAGTTCACCTAAAAAAAAATCTGCACTTTACGTCTTCCATGCTATCAATGTATATAATGTTTTACAGTCAAAGGCACATGCAGGTTGAGTATATTAAAGGCTCTTTCTGCTTTGAAGTAAATTAAATACATTAAATACAAAATGTAAATACACTGGTGTGAAGAAGAGCATGTTGAGACGATAAATTAGAAATAAAAATCCAAACATTTTTGTGTAAGGTAACATGGAAAGTTACATCACCACTGAAGACAAAACATATTTCTTGCCAGATGTGACAGAAAGAAGGGGAGAGAGAGACGCATCATTAAATAATGCACCAAAAGTCTGGGTCAGACCCGAGCCCTCAGGCCCTTAGGGCACCCCGACACTATCTTTAATATAAACACATGAAAGAAGGCAGTGAAATCCCTTCACTTGTATGTTTTCATGCAGCCGTTTGACGGACACAAACTGACCAGCACACGGTGGTTAAGCCGTGAAACTGAACTCCATGTTGCCTGACACAGTTTGACCCTGTTGTTTTCACACTATGAAGCAGTAGCTCTCACGTAACGCGCAGCAAACACCGTCTGCATGGTTTCCACCCTGAGGGAAAATATTCCAGCTGCTCCAATCGCACATAGTGACAAAGTTTATGGACAGAAATTTGTAAATCAAAAAGCTGGCTTATTTTCCAATATATCTGAGCTTGTTGAATCACATGCTCAGACCTTGATGGCCTTTAAAGTCACGTGACGCATGATATGATATGAGTTCAGGTCGGTTACATAGGTTTGGATGAGGACAATGGAAAACTCTCTCAGTTACAACAAAAATCTCCCACCAGCTGCGTCTGCTGTTTGTGCGGGAGCTCATGTTTCTGCGAGACGCTGCTGCAGGTGTAGAGATGAGCTTCTCCTTGCCCGAGGCACAGACTGGCTCCAGGGACTCCCCAGCAAGGCCGTATCTCAAAGCAGATTAGGCGGAACATTCCCAGGCCTCCTGGTATACACAGGAGTCTGCACGGACGACGGGAGGGCTCACAGCTTATGAAACTGTTTGCACCACAGAGTGATGGTTTAGTCTGCCTGATTGGGACCTTTACTGTCTCATAAAGATAAAGGTCAAGCTTGTTGTAAACACTCTCGATTAGAATGAGCATTATAAACAACAGAGACCGACTTCCACTGAGCAGTAATGCCACACACTGTTCTGATCAGTTGATGTGAAGACTTAAAGTACAGACTCTCGCAGTTAAGAGATGGTATTAATAGTTTTCCTGCAGGCCTCCTGTGTGGCACGATGGCGCTTGCTTGTGGGTTTCCTGTCAGCCGGCAGCACGACTTCCTCACCGTACTCTGCACGGCGACACAAGTTTTGTTCAAGCCTTTCAATCACAAGGGCTGCGACAACTTCGACACCGACACGACTCCTTAAAATAGTCTGTTTCCTGACCTCCTGACCCTGTTTGTGAACTGGTTCAAAACAAACTGGTGTTTTTTTCATGCAGGATGACAGAGCTGCAATCTCTGACTACTTTCAGTAGTTTTCAAGAACTGATTCCAGTTCCCTAAAGACTTTTGGTTGCCTTCATGAGATAGGACAGTGGAGGGTGACAAGAAACATGGGGAAAGAGTGGGATAGACCGTCCCTTGGAGTTGAAGTTGAACCAATGCATCAAGAACATCAACTCCTCTGTGACAGACAACTGAATATCTTTGGGTTGTGGATAAAACAAGACATCTGAGATCATTCTCATGAGCTTTTGCTGCGTGGTGGTGCGGGGGTTAGCGCTGTTACCTCACAGCTAGAAGGTTCCGAGTTCGAACCCTGGTTTGGGCCTTTCTGTGCAGAGTTTGCATGTTCTCCTCGTGCATGCGTGGGGTCCCTCCGGCATACTCCAGGCTCCCTCCAACAGTCCAAAGACATGCTCGTGTGAATATGAGCGTGACAGGTTGTCTGTCTCTGTGTGTCGACTGGCGATCAATCCAGGTGTAACCCCGCCTCTCGCCCAATGACAGCTGGGATGGGCTCCAGCCCCCCTTAGACCCTGAACAGGATCAGCGGTATAGATAATGGATGGACGGGTGGATCATGAGCTTTAGGAAACACTAATCCAAGTTTTCTGACATCTTATAGACCAAACAATCGACAGATAATCAGCAGATGAGTTGAGATTGAAAATAACCTTTAGCTGCAGCCCGTCAGTTCAAACACGGGTGAGTGCAATAAGAAAATACATCATCATTTGATCCTGGGTTACAGTTAAAGCTCTCCTGGTAAAGGACAAATATATGATTAAAAACATAAATCTTATGTCTTCCTGTAAAACACAGCCACATTTCAAACTCATCTTCGCTTGTACATAATTCATCCAATCAAACATGACTCACTAACCCCACCTATCATATCTAACAGCTCTGCATGTTTCGATGTAGCAAAGCAAAGCTGTGTAAGAGGAGAGGAAGTGTTGCTGTTAGGCCACTTCCACATTTAAGCAAATCTGTTTGATTACTAAAGGCAGAGAGACACAGACTGACTGCTGCTGTTCATCACTGTTACAAAACACATATTTGTTCATGTTTCCAAGTGATGTATCAGCATCAGACGACACGATGATTCATATTTTTCACCACATGTACCAGCCACGAGTTCATCCTCTTGTTTCTCTTTAAAACTTCAAATCTAAAACAGTTTTGCGCCGCAGATTTAAAGCCGGTAATTCCTCTCTCTGGCTGGACAAACCGGGCTAACTCGCTGCCTGAGGCATGTTTCATTAATCCCTGCCAGCCTGCTATCTGTGGGCACAGGATGTCCTTGAGCAATAGGAAACAGAGGAATCCTTGTCGGGTCTCTGGAAACAAGTGCACCAAACTACAAAGCTGGAAAACTTTGCGCTGAACTCCACAAGGTCAAACCGTCGAGGCAGAAGGGACGTGGTATTCTTAAACACAAGGGGTAAGCGCACGATTATGTGCTTTCTGAGAAAACGCCTAAAACTTCTCCTTTGAAAGCTTAATCAACCTTATCACGAGTACATTTGTCCACTGTGTGTGTGCGAGCAGCTGCAGCATGAGCGGTGTGTGCTCTGTAGGTCCCAATGTACACATTCATATATGGAAATAAAGGCAATAACAGGATGGAGGAACTGCAGCTCATTCCACTTCAACACCTCAGAGGGCGACGATACAGGCTGACCTGATGTTTGTTTATCCAGCGCGGTGAATATGACCACTGGACCAACAGTAATTAAAGACACACAAGTCGCACTTCACAAGCCAAAGTACACAACAGAAGGGGAGTCTTTTCTCACTTAGACATCAGAGGAAGGTGAAGTGGCGTATGTACAAATCCTCCAGGAGACAAAATGAAATGATGATAACAGACTTTAGGTTTGATGCAGCTCCAGTATAACTAATATGACTGAATTGTAACTGACATATCATCACCGTTAATTAGATGATGCCTTAAATAAGAGCTAGCAAGATTAGCCGGATTATAACATGGGACATTTTTCTGCTAGATAATCTTCTTAAACCCAGACCTGAGACAAGTCAAGTACGACTTTTTAACCCGTTAATGGCACCGAACTGAAAATACTTTCACACTTAGTTTGTTTAGTTTCATTATTAATCCACCAATGACCTTTTGAATTGATGAATTTAGAGTAAAATGTGGTAAAAAAAAGAGGACACGTCTGAACATGGTGACAGTGAAAACAGCCAGAAACCCAAACATAACCGCTTTACTGTCACATGAGAAGAAAAGCAGAAAATGATCACTTATGCTGCTAAACCCATTCATTTTATCGTATTTATTTAAGCATTACTTGAACAATTAATCTATCATCTGAAAACATTGCATCTAATTCTCTGTCAAATTACTGTTTTGGCTCTAAGCAGCGGCTAAAGTTGTGTTTTTGCCTGCTCTTAACATGATACCACCGCAGCATGAAGGTATAAACATCTTCTAGGCAAAATCACAGTTTTTGGCAGCTTTGAAGAGAAATGTACCAGCTGGTAATGGGTTAAAAAAAACAGCAGAAAAGTTCAATCAAATTCAGTGTTTAAAGCCCTTTTCTGGAACGATTCCCTCCAGCGGTGTGGCGCTATCACAGAGTGAAAACAGAAGCTCAACACTATCTGCAGCTCAGCTGTAAAAACCCTCCATGACAGCCAAGTGTATCAGTTATTGCCATGTTGTAAATATTGACCCGTATCCTTCCCTTTTTGACTTTCTGGCTGTAAAAGCTTCTGGCTCACTTTGTGTGGTTTTGCTATCAACGCCACAAAGGCGTGAGACTATTAAACAGCAGCCAAAGAAGCTCACAGGCACGTAAGATAGAAGTGTTGTGAAATGATTGTACTCCTAAAGATTGAAGCTGGCAGGAAGTACGCTAGAAAAACACATTTCACACTAGTTTCCAGATGCTATCAGCCCACACACACACACACACACACACACACACACACACACACACAGTCGAGACGTCCCTCCACGTGTTTGACACAGTTGGCTCGGGTTGCACCGTGAAAGACCTCCTCACCCCTCTCCACCCCCGTTAAACTTACCAGATGGCACGAAATGGAGGACCTTTTTAGCTTCCATGTTCTCCAGGGTTTGTGGGGTTTTTTTTTTAAAGGTGAGTTGTTTCCAAAAGGTCAACCCATCATCATTCTCTCTGCTACCAAACACTCACTGCTGAGCTCCTCTCAAAGAGTCTGCTACACACACCCAAACACACACACACACACACACGTGGAGGTGAAAGCACCTTCGTGCACCTCCTCCGGCAGCACATGGGTTTGAGGGAGGAAGTGGGAGGGCAGAGAGAGAGGACGTGGGGGTGAGAGGGTTGTTTGTTTCTGCTGGGTCCTTGTGCCTATATGAACTGGTATATAGGCAACTTAAATAAGTGAATAAGTGAGTAGAGTTTGGTGTCACAGATTTCTGGCTTTGACTGGCGTATTTTAAGCTTAGTGCACATGTTTTTCACCGCTGTATTTCAGTGTTTTAGAATTTAAAGCATCTTTTTAAAATAAAATAAATCTTATTATCTGCTTTATCGCCGAACAAATGCCCTGTTTGTGGCATGTGAGTATCTTTTAATGTGCAATATAGATGTGATAGAAGTATAATATGTGTCAGAACTGTACATAAGAGTGGACATAGCCACCTTTGGTTTGTGCTTTGAAGATTTTGGCATACTGACTGTCGCCGTCTGGGTCAAGAGGTCAAGTTTAGTGACTCAAGTTAGCTGAGGTGACGCCTCGCAGGCAGCTAACGGCCCCTGGATCTCAAAGCAGCTATACTGAAAGACCAGCTCCAGTCATGTTTTAAGACGTATAAAATGCTCTGCTTGAAATACTAAATTGTGTTTGATATATTCTTTCTTTGTGAACATCCTCCCAAGGCATCTCCTCCTTCTCCCTCATTAAAAACTCCTGAACCTGCAGAGTCCCCGCCGACTTTGTGCTACGTTTCTCCTTTCGTAAAATTACAGCCAAAAACAAAACACGTCTCTGCCATCCTTTAGTGGCAACTTGCTGAAACTTAGCCAGCTTGAAATGTAGTAATTAGTAGTAGTAACGTTAACATTAGTAGTCAGTAGTGAGTTTGCAAAAATGAAGATGACAGTCACGGCTGGCTCACGCATCGCTGAAGTGGTTGCCATAGGTTACACATAATGATACACATAGCATCACCCCGTCCATTAACGGGATTGGCTCCTTAGGTTTGTGATGTCTCAAACCTGCCAATCTGAAAACGTGTTGTTCAGCCTGTCCTTGGTACGCTGCAGTTTAAAAGCAGACAGGCCCAGCCGTGGAGATGACTGCTGATGTTGTCCCTGATATGTCTTGTAGCACATGAGAAACACCACATGGAGATGTTTACAAGGTTAAACACTTGATTTATACTGGAGGGGGGCTTTAAGCATGTTGTATAAAGATTAACCCCACTACAGATGGCATGTACACCCCTTTCACAAAAGCACTCACATGCACTGAACATTTCCTGACATTGTCCGGCTGGGCTGCTTGTGTGAGCACAAACAGCTAACTTTTCCACCCTGACTTTAAGCAGACTTTTTCCTGCCAGCCTCCCGGTAAAAAACGTCAGCAAGAAGTCAGGAGCCGAGGTGTGAACGCAGCAGGTGATAGTCAGGAACATTCACTACAAACGAGTGGGTGATGACGTTTATATTACGCAAACCAAAGACATGACAGGATGATTCGAAAACATCTGAAGTTGAAGAAGAAGGATCATTTACAAGACGACAGTAGCAAAGATGTCTGCAAATTGGATAGGTGAAGAGATTCAGGAGCTTCTGGCTGCGAGGGCCGACAGCGAAATTGTTCAGCAGTTGCAGTGACAGTCTCATTTTTTTGGCCTTTTATGCGTTTACTGAGTTTGACAGTGGACAGCATCGGAAACAGGGGAAGAGAGAGTGGGGACGACACGCGGCAAAGGGCAGAGAGTGAGAGCCGCATCGAGGACTGTAGCCTAGCCTCTGTACTTAGGACGTGTACAGAGGCGTCGCTGCGCTAAACTGTCGCCCTGCAGCTCACTTTTTTATGTCACATCCTGCCTCATGTGACCCCCCAACCCCCAACAGGAGACTTATGAGGAGGAACACACAACACTCTGTCCTGTTGAGGATTAGGCCTAAACGACTGAAGGGAGAGAAGAAGATGAAGCTGGCTGCAATAAAAGAGCTGGTGAGAGTACGCAGTACAAAGTCTGTAGACACACTGCCCCCAGCAGACTTCACACTTTAATATTAGAGTCAATGTGGATCTTCCTCTTGATGATCTAATGGTGCTTATTTGTCCGCTGCTATTTTCTCAGAAGGACGGGGAATTAAATACATTAACCAGACAAGGAGTGCACACAAAAATGAACTACAAGAATAAAATGATAATTAAACTCTCTCACCAGGATTGATTGTTCTGTTGTTTCCTCTCAGCGGGAGAGAGACAGCAGACTGAACGTCTGTCCTGAAAATGAGTCGTTGTGACTGACTCACGCTGAACTGATGGAGTTAAAGTGACACGGCTATCACTTGTTTATGCACACTGTGATGTTTCTGATTGAGCTTCACTCCAGAGAAATGTTCAGTTTGTCCCAGACGAGCAAACCCCACTTGTTTCCTCTGACTGGTGTGCATGTAGGAGGAATTATAATGCTGTTTTAATCTGACAATTTGGGAGACAAACTTCGTTGCCAGACTGGAATGTTAATGCTCGAGAACATGACCTCTGAAAGAGGAAAAGACTTTCTGCACAAACAATTTTGCATCCAAAACAAATAGTCCTTGAACAAACCGATGACTTTCTCCTTGTGGATTTCTTCATTGCATGATGTAATTACTCACTTTATACCTGCTTGTTATTTTTCGCAAAGTTACAAGCTTGTAAAACTTTACAGCCTCTTTTTAATTGACATCAAAGTCTGTTACAGAGCAAACCTCAGGTGCTCAGTGACCACAGGGCAGCCTGAGTTTTGATGGGTGGATGGATGCATGCAAAATAAACCAAGCAGAGAGGGAGAAGTTCTCACGTTGCTGATTTTAGAGGGTAGGAGAATTGGGACAGTTATCTGGCAGCTTTCAGCAAATCACCACTTCGCCCAAGGCAAAAAAAAAGTAAACAAAAAGCAAGACTTGCAGGCACGACAGTTCCCCAGTCTGCCATTAGAGGGCAGCACAGGCCATTGTTCTAAACAGAATCTGACTGTTGATCATTTAATAATCAGAAACTTTATAAAAGAGGAAAATCACAAGCTTGACTGTGAAACTCAACACACTGAAGATGTTTCTCACCCTGCAGAGCTCCTGCTTTATGAAAGAAAGTTTCTATTTTTGTGTTTCTTCAGAGCTGATGGAGAAAACGATCTGCTGTCAGAGGGACGGCTGGTCATTCTAATTTGCACATGGAGATAGTCTGCCAGCAGATTAACCGCTCATCGCACCAGCTTTTATTTTGAAATTTGGGCTTCACCTCCAGTGTATTATGTGATTAATATCGCTGTACATTCAATATTAAATATGGGATGTACCATTTTAATTTATTTTGTCTTTATTATGCAACAGAATTGGTTTGAAAGCAAAACTTTCCACACTGCAATCAAAAAATGGAGTTGAGAGCAAAACCTTAAAAAAAAATGTTTTATTCTAATTAAAAAATACATTTGTGATTAAAAGTGTTTTAATGCAAATCCAAAAGTTTAGCTTGTGGTTTAGCTGAATCTCGTCGACGGGACCTCGGCTGAAAGACGTCAGACACCTCTCTTATTGACCAGTTCTGATCGGAGTGATAGCTTGGCAACATCCACATCCACAGCAACTTCCTCATTAAACTGTTTCCGGGTCCTATTTACAAAATGCCACAGTGCCGTTTTCCTCGCTGTTTTTACCGTTCTGAGTCTAAAAAATATCCTTAGTTGTCTTAATTGATCTCCATGTGTTCGTAATGAGTCCCTGACGTGTTTGTTATCACAGATGATAAAGATTCCACGACCACCGGACACTGCAGCATTTTGTAAATAGGAGACGCTGCAGCACCTTGGACCCGAAAACAGTTTGATATAGAAGTGTGACATCACCACTCAACAACTGTGTTAAACTGTAGACGTTGCCAACTATGGTTGACAAGCTGTCACTCCAATCGAGACTGGCCAATAGAGATGTGTCTTATGCCCGTGAGATTGAGCTAAACCGCAAACAAAACTTTTGGATTTTCAACCACTAATTTAAGAAAAATGGCGTGTAGGTTTTATGTCCTGGTTACAGCCCTGTTTTATTTTGTCTAACTTTAAGCTTTTCCTTTTAATTACACATTAAAACTGCAACAATCTGATGTGAACATCTTGGCAAATAATACAAATATAGAGTCCCAAAGAAAATGTCAACATGTTGTAAACTAATTAACACCGACCGTACAGATCTTCTTCACCACTTTATGAAAAGTCATGCTGACATCTAAGTGGCTCACATTGACCTCAGATAACTGAGCCTCAACTCCCACATATACACAAATACATTAACATGCGGTGTGTATTGTGGACTTTCATCGCTGTCATAACAACAAGTCAAACAGTGACCAAAGCATCACGAACACAGACGCCAGGAAGGCAATGAAATGCTGCATTAATAAACTAATGTTCTGTGGTCACAGGGTTCATGCAGAAACACGGCGAGTTTTGCTTTGTGAAACATTAATCAAACTCAATGAGCGCCTGAGGCAAGCACACACACGGGAACACCTGAGGGGCAATATCACAGGAGCGCTAAACACAAGCCTGATTTATACTGCTGGTTATAAAAGCAACAAACAAATGCCTCCTAATGACTGAATATTCAATTAAAATGTGAAACAGGGGCAGATGATCGGCGTTGTACGACATATAAGAGCTACTGCATCAATCTGTTGACAATATTTCACTGACTGGTAGCGATAAATGTGTAACAGAGTGCACGGCGAAGCTTACAATGATCCATTTTGCAGTCAAACATTAAATATGAGCACATGTGCAAGCGGACTAAGTGATTATTATTCATACTGAGGATCCAGGACAAATGTGAGGGAAGCAACCGAATGTAAAAACTATCAGAGCTCATTTTTTCACCAGAAAACATCACGTGCTTCTTTAAAATGTTAATGTGCCTGTTTAGTCTGGATTCAACTGGACTATTCAGGAAATATTGTTATGATTATTCAGTTTGACATGATGACAAACATAAGCGATTGAATCCAATTGGTTCTATCTGATTTGATCTGCTGCCTATCACTTTCACACCGCGACCTTTGTCTGCGAAGGTCATCACATCTGCAACCAACAGCTTTCACTGCAGCTCAGACTCGACAACTACAATCTCGGATCCCATCAGCTATAGTCTGGCGACGATATAGCCTCTGGGGACGACAGTGAACATGCCGGGCGTGTAGCCAGCGGTTAGCGATAAACGACTTCCAGTCATGACTTCCTTTTCCACGTGCTGCATCGTTTACAGAAAAACAACCCGTCTTTCTTGTGAGTGACTTTAATCATCGGGTCTTACCTTTGCTGAAATTTCAACATCATTATACAGATTAGTAAAAAGTGAAAATGAAGCTTTGTCAGGTCTGTCCTCAAGAGGAGAAGAAAACTACTTTTAAAATGCTTGTTTGTTGAACGGAGGTCGGAGCGAGCATTTCTGATGCATTCGAGGAAGTCGGGAAATCTAAACGCTTTCATGACATAGTGTCAGGGAATTTATCTCAAGTTGAATTTTAGATCTAGACCAAATTGCTAGCTGTTAGCATGCGGATGTTTATAGATGTCAATAAGAAGGTAAATAATTGTCAGATGACGCTGATGGGAGCCAGGATGTCATTATGGCGCATTACGTTCCGCCTGCTTTCGCTCTCCACACAGACTGTTTTTCCTGCATACGCCGCAGCCTGCTGATACGTGATTGGTCAATATTACTCGGACTGCAGGCGTAGTACAAACGGAAACCAGAACACAAATTAAAAATACATGCAAATGAATGCACACTCTTGATTACATAAAACAGTCTGACCAATATAATTAATATCTCTTCTAAGAGAAAAGGTGTGAAACAAAGCGATCTTCCTTTTGTAATCAACAGATCCTAAAAAAGGCTGCAGGTATTTTAGCTTCTCCAGGACGCCTTGATGTTTTACCTGCTTGTAAAACTAATCGCTTTTCCAAATCGTTCGTCCTCTCTGCAGTTTGATTGCTAAATGTTCCTTAGGTTCTTTATATTTCTCGTTGAGTTTTTATCCTTTTATCAAGACCGATCTGTTATTATTCTATTTATTGATCAGTCTATTCAGTATCTGTGTTTAGTTTAGATCTTATTTCATTTTTTAGCTATTATGTTTAATCTATTGTTGTCTGTGCATTGCTTGTCTTTTCTGTACAAGCTGCTCCAAATCAATTGCCCCTAGAGGGATTAATAAAGTTGTTTTGAATATGAATTGAATTTGAGTTTCTCAAACATTAGTATTGTATTTGTCAGTAATACGATTTACATCAAAAATATTTTAAATCAATATATAACATTTTAAGGTATTTAAGTTCATTGTAAGAGGGTTGAATTTGTCACAATGACCGGTTCACAAAGGCAGTAATAGCTCCTTTGGTATAAGAAAAGGAGCTCCAGCTGTTGTTGCTTTGTATAATCCTTGAATCTGGTGCTCCCTCAAGTCATAGAACTAACTGTAACGATCGATCAAAGGAAATACTTTGACCGAGCTCTTTAATTTATGATCCTTACCTTCAGCAAAATGATTCAAAGTGACTCCTGACTTCTCCTCTGCTTCCTTTTTGGTTTTCATCACGTCTGGATCCTTGGAACGGCCAGAAATCTGCGTTAATTTGGATACAGCACTGAAAACTCTATGCAGAGCTCAGAGTGGACAACGTGTTTCCTGTGTGAGAGGTGCAGCATGAGTGTTCGCAGGCAGGCCCACAGGTAGATGGGAATGGGTGACTACAAATGAATAACACCTTAATGTCCTCCCTGCCAATCAGAGTGAAGCTGACTTTATGTGCGGAAGGTAATGTGGAAGGTGAAGGTGGGCTTTGGGGAAAGAGACGGGGGGAGGAAAGTGTGAGGAAACCGCTTTTAACCCCTGCTGGGACTCTCTCATATTCTAATGTGGCCATCCTGTGAGACGTTTGCCACTTCACTGTTATGCTAAACCGTGAATGCAACCTAGTGTCTCCCAGCCAAGTGTTTACCTGTATGATTCATAGCAGTATTCATGTTATTCAACGGCTCAGTCCAAGGGTAAACTGGCATGTGACCGCTCTGTTTAAAGGCAACAATTACTGGGAGTTACCGGCCACTAGATTGCAGTTTTAATTTGATTTTATAGCTTTTGCAATAAACAGACTTCAAGTTGTGCACGTGCACAGTATACTTTCATTCACGCAGAGTACTGCTGGCCCACATGTTGCACAAGCAGTCATTGTGAAGTCATTCAAGCAGGAGAAGAATGGGTGTATATTCAGTTGTCATGGTCTGCATGGAAACTAATCCCTCTGTTAAATATCCTCAAAGTTGAGCTGAAATAAAAAATAACTTTTAAGAAAAATGAAACACTTCTCTAGATCACATCTCTATTGTGCGCACTGAAAAAGAAAAAAAAAGAAAATCTCCTTTCTAATACCAAAATTTTTTTTTTTTCTAAAATAAAATTTTTAGGAAAAAAAATAAAATTTATATTAGAAAAGAGATTTTTTTTAATGTGCTTTTTATTGGTTTGAACCTAGACTATATAAAAAGATGGACGACATGACAGCTCCCTAAAAGTGAAGCCAAACCCTCTATATCGCCCCCTGCTGACTGGCTTCAGTGTAGGTCATAAAGCCCGCCTCCTCCATGTTAACAGATGGGACATGGGTCAAACTATAAAATCAAAATACACACCGAAATATTTCTCAAACATGGTTTCTGTCATTATAGTTAGTTCTTATCATGCTGATTTATGTCCAAGTGTTCATTGTTTTGACAAGTTTATTTTTAATTAGTTATTTGATGCTGTAAAAAGGATGATTGACAGCTCTGTTGACAAACACGGCCCCTGCAGCTGTTCCAGATTAGCAGAGTTGAAGACGAACGGCGTGAGGAAACGTAGCTAAAATGTGGCTACAGCGTCAGCATCGCAAGATGGCAGCGCCCGTCACAGGGGCTATTTTGGCATCAATTTTGTACAATGAAAGCAGATGAAGACGCGTCATCCATCTATATATACAGTCATTGGTTTGAACCAATAACATCATTACCTCTTCCTTTATCAATCAATTTTAAAATGTTAGCAGCAAAAAGCTAACATACACGAGTAAGCTAGCTAGTTACAGCATGTTATGTTGGTGTGTCTTTGGGTGTTGAAGGTGTGACCACATTTCAACATCAAATTCCTCCCGATGTCATACCCTGTCTGCCTATCCTGTTTAATGTTGTGACATGATAAAGAAGCTATATATGCTCAAAATGCGGTTACATCTGAAAAGTAAGACTTCCTCATGGTTGGGAAAGACCGATTTCTGCGGAAAGATGTTTGATCACTCAGCCGTTGGTAAAACGATGGCTGTCATAGGGTGGGATGAAGCGTAATTAGCATTTAAATACGAAGATATTTTCAGACAGCCTCCAGTGTCACACTCATTATCACCCATCACACGTTGTTTATTTTTCAGCAGAGACGTACAATAAAGCACTGCTGACAGACACAGGAAAATCTTCTTAAGAGTTTTAAGAGTTTATTAATTGGGCAATGCAAGCAAAGTATGCAAGTGAAAAGAGACGGGTCATAAATAAAAGTAGATGAGATACATCACACCACACAGATGCTTCTCGTGTGTGCAGTGTCCACAGTGTTTTGCAGCAATCATCTACCATCACGTGTAATCTCTCACTTATTGTGTCAGCTCCCTCAGACAAACATCACATTCATCAGGGAGAATTTATTCCAATTGCACAATATCTGCTGTTTGTGCCAAAGAACTGTGTGTACGGAGTTATTTCAGATGCACTATTGATTTAAATGCAAGAGCGACAACAGCAGGACTCATGAAATTAGATTTTCTTTTCAGTTATCTTCCAAAGCAGAATGTATGATGTGAAACGAAACAACAAAATATGCACTCACAAAAATCTATAAAAATGCAACATTAGCTGATATGCAAAAGAGTTTGGAGAGTCTAAAGGCAGCTAAGAAAAGCCAAATACTGTACTATTTGGAATTCAATTCACACCACTGAAGAGACATTTTGTAAACTTCACACCCCTTGAATAAGAAGATTAGAAGTGCAGTAGTGCTCTGAGCTAAATGCTAAAACCTGCATGTTAATAAGGAGAATGCTGTTGTTAAGCAGATATCTTCATTTGTTCGCCATCTTTGTTTAGCGTGCCAACATTTGCTATTAGTGCTAAACACAAAACACAGGCTATCATGATAGGAATATGCAGGTATTAGTTTCAGATATTAAGTCATAGACCAAAATATTGGACAAATATTAGACAAATTAAACCTTGGCCTGGTGATGCTGTAAAGCAAAAGCAGCAAATTCACCCAACTCTTATCAAGACATTTCTCTCAAAAGCACAAAAGTGAACCTCATGGGACTTAAAGGAAAAAGAGAGGTTGACTTACCAGCGTCAGGGGAGAAATATCCTCTGGGGATCATGAATGGGTCAAGATTTCATGGCAATTGCAGCTGAGGGGATTCCCGTCAGGACCAAAGTGCAGGACAAACCGACTGACCAACACTGCCATCCATTGAGCCATGATGCTTCAACAAAGAATGGAAACATGCATAAGACTTAATTGCGTCAATACAATTTAGGCACATGTGAGTACACAAGTATAAGCACTTTGTACAAGATGTAACTAAGTCGTTATTAGTTTTATTACATAAGAGAAAGGCTTCAAACAATGGTTGCACATCAGGAATCCAGTTCTCTGGGTGTTTTTTCATTAAATCCCCCCTCTTAGAAAATATGCTTCTTGCTAGTTACCTCTATTAAATGTGTTGCTCTTTTATATCAGCCTTGTGTGTTACAAGTTTGAATGCATGAAACACATACAGTAAAATGTATGAATTAAAAACTATTAAATGTCTTGACTTGATTGGCTGTATATCTGTTTTTTATTACACATTCAAAGACCATTTACAATCAGACCGGGGGATTACAGTGTCTCAGTCTTAATATACATCTAAAACTGTCACTCTGTATGTTGTCAAAGTAGGTTTCCCACTCCTGATCTATGTGCCAAACAACAATATAAGAGGAGAAATTCATTGGGATTCTTTTAGAGTAATTTAATCTGTCTGTGGGAATTGAAATGAACTGGCATCATACATTTGGCCTGTCATATGATAACAAGAATCCTCGTTATGGATTGGCAGAGGAGATTTCCAACTCATAGCTACGGATTACATCATTAAAGTTCACTTTGAGTTCACTAGCGCAGTGCAACTTGTTTAATTGGCTGTCATAAAGAACACTCGATCTCTCTCTCTCTCTCTCAGAGCTTTGATTTGCAGTAATTTCCACACAATATCCAAAACACACTGAATGTTGCTCAGTGTACCTTTCTGCATAAGATCTAAGTGGCTAAATCTGCAGGGAGTTTATGCATTGTAGTGGGTATTGCCAGTAAGTACATTTTGTCTCACAGTGGAATTGTTACAGCGCCAACATCCTTTTTTATTTCTTCCTTATATGCAAGACCAAAGCGAAGCCTCCCAGAAGTGGAACTCTGCATATTTGGGAAAGAATGTATTTCAGGTAGCTGACAGAGCAGATATAGACAACAAAGCCTTAAAAAATAGTCAGCTCTTGTAATATCAACATACACAATACTTATGTGACTTCTGTGTCTCACTTCCTTTAACTATGTTGACAATCTGCCAACAAAGTAAACCACATCCCTATAAATAGTTAATCTGTATCTGATTGTTCCAGGATCAAAATTTTGTTATTCATTGACAAACTGTTTCCCTCAAACGTGATTACCATAATACAAAAGCAACAGCTGACATGAAAGGATAGAGGCAGCTTTTACAATGGTCTTTTCGATGTTTCTGAAGGTTTTGTGATTCTAACTGCATGTTTGTAGATGTTTTTTGCGTCAGAATTCAATAACAGTTGTCTAACAGTTGTCAATTGTTATTATATACAATTTTCTCAATAATCAAGTTAAAAAATGGATTTGAAGTCCAGTCAATATGGTGTCCAGTTTTGGTTGCAATGTGGAAGCTACTTGAAGTCCCATTAGGTTAAGAAACTAACTCTCTTGGTGAGGTTAATTTAGGTTACAGTGATATTTAAGATTTAAGTGGTTCTCAAACGATTAAAACTTTATATAAATTTATTAAACACAGCCTCATTGAAAACCATTAAAAATGTCGTTTACTAATGCTAAGTTTCAGTTTACAGTTCATGATACTGTTGTTGCTATACCACTTCCGGCCACTACTGGCAGCACTGAGGACAAGCAGGTATAATACATTCATGATGAGAAAGGGAAAAAAATATGCGCCATCTTGGATTTTAAACTGTTCAACGGGACTTACCTACGCACAAGTGGAACATGCTGTTTGTTTGTTTTTTAACTGTTGCTGAAGAGTTCGCCTGTCCTCCGGCCGTGTCGTCTTTTCATCTTTGGTCCTATAAGAAACTTTATTTAGCACTGCATGGACGTTATGGTTGCTTCACTTTGGTAGCAACACAGGACCGTTTCAAGTAAAATATTGCTCATGTAATTGGTATTGGTAGACTTCAAATTGTTCGTGAAATTGGTTGCCTTTTTTTCCATAAAAACAAAATGCGTACAGTCCAGCTACTTAAACCAGCAGTAAATAACTAATGTTAACTAGCTAGCCAGCAACTGTCATTGCAAGCCGGATGAACATGACCAGCCGCTTTACTTTACGACAGAGATGGCGGGAAATACGGCGGAAGCTGCTGTCATCTCATCGGTTTCAGCCCTGCTATTCTTCATATCAAAACTGACCCCAAAACAGTAAAACTATAATGGCGGATTGCTTCATTTACCCCCCATGAGACGGTTGGAAACGCTTCCATTGTCTGCTACTGTTCTACTACAACGCTATAAAAGAGCAGCGTCATAATCAAGATAGCAATCAACGAGTGTCATAATCCAGATGTCCCTGTTACAGCTGGTTAAGAATCCGAAGTGGGGACTACCTTTAACGACTTGATTGGCAAGTTTCCGTTACAATGATAAGTTTGCACACAAGGACCACAAGATGCTCTCCTAAAGGTAAGAGTCATATTTCATTAAATATGCCAGTTTGTTGTAATTTAGTGGTCGGATATTTGCTTAGCATGACCTTTTTGGACTTGTTATGCCCCTGTAAACTTATGTTGTTGTTTAGTGGTTGCTATGGCTGCTCTTTCAAAGCTTTTTACCTGTGCTAGAAGTGGAGTGGAGGCGTTTTAAGTGCTGAGGCAGCAGGTGGTGGCCTGCAGCTTAACCCAATTACACAACATAGCATAAGTTGGACGTGCATTGGGTCCAGGCGTTTGAGCTGTATACCTTACACTGGTCTGTTTTTACACATTGTTTTAGGTGTAACCTAATTAAGAAGAACTGGAGAGACATCAGATAATGGACAGAGGCATCAGATTTAAGGGTAGTGAGACAGCAGATCCAACAGAACTTTATTCAGGCACATTCGTTGCTCGTTTAACTTGTCAAGTGGAGCGTCTCTTGTTTACATAAAGAAAAAAGTATATAACATAATTGGTCCGTTCTGCGCCTTCAGTTATCTTAACAAAAATAACTTAACGTGAAATTATCATCAACTGAACAAAGGGTAATCTAAACACAGGGAAATGCATCAGTCAAAATTAATTTACAACAAATACGTGGCATCATCAAATTTATAAACCTTCTAGAGTAACTCACTTTAGACCTGCTTGATAAACAAACCAGAACATAGGTCTAGTTTGAGGCAGAGCAAACTGAAACACGGGGTTTCCTCTTATTTCTAAGACTCCTGATTGAGGGGAGATTGAGTTCACCTGTGTCTAATCGACTCCAGCCAGCACAGGTGTGCATGTTGCTCCTCCCAGAGCTCAGAGGGATCATGGCAGGCATGAAAGATTCCAACACACATTGTGCTTTCTTTGTGTGCAGGTGGAGTATTATTTTGCAGTTTTGTAAGGGAAGCCACCTATCCTGTCACTATATCCATCACTGGCCTCGTGCATGTGAGGCCACAGCTCTCTGCATCACAGTGAACACAATGAGTACAAACTGTGCTCATCTGCAGCTAAACCTAACACGATCTTTGGACTTTCTGGGTTAATTTATGTAATTAAGTAACTTACAGCTCTTGAATTCAACGTGACCGCTGAGCAGTTTATGGTTTTATAATGACAGTGCAGTGTTGTGTGAGATTTAATTGCTTCCCTCTGAAGGAAAACTATTTCCATGAATCCAGAGGTATAATGCATGCATCAAGCTCAGCTATTCTTTTTCTTGTTCGTCTGTCCCATGACAATGCAATCTCAAATCTCAAATAGTTTTACACCAGATGACAGCTGTGGTCACGGTATGTAAGTGCAGATAAGTTTGTCTGTGCGAACAATGTTGTCATTCAAGTCCAGCACTGACTTGAATTATCTCTTCTCTTCACTTGGTAGCTCGTAAAAGTGCACTCACGTTTTTCATGACGCCAAGTTTTGATCTCCCTGCCGGTTCCCTACTCATAAGCATGAGGTGAAATTCACTCCTCGTTACATCATCAACGTGCACCACCTTGATGTACAGCGAAGCCGGCTGTTGTTTCATTGTTAATGCCCCTTTTAAATTGCTTTTATTTTTAAGTTTGTGATGCAGTCTTTTAAACGTATCTGTTGATGTCTACTTTGCTATTGATCGCAATCTTTATTTTCCTGCCTCCTGATTCGTCCACAAATTATTTACTTAATTCTATTTTGTTTTATTAACATTTTTCCACTGATCATTATTATTTATTAGGGATGCACGATATTATCAGCATGTTATCGGTATCTGCAGATAATAGCTTCGAAATGACATACCGGCAGATGTGTCATTTTTCTGCCGATATTTTCCGGCGCTTTAGTTCTGCCTAAATGCTCGACGATTCCCTAAAAAAGCTTGATGTAATGCTACGACATTAACTCGGTGCAAGTGTGTGCTCGCACTTGCCTGCCTTCCATCAAGCGTGAAGAAGGGTGCAAGATGTCTGCGGTATGGCAGTTTCCAAAACAGACAGCAATGTTGATTTCACTTTATGTATTTGTTCTGTGCAGTACCTAAAATGTGCCCTAGTTGTGGCTATTGTCAGGATGGTCTCAGGGAGAGCATCATCCACGCCTGTCTAAGTTGTATGAATATTAGTTTTATTTGAAAGAAATTGTTACATACAAATAAATATGGCATTTTGTACATAACCTAAGTTTAAATACTTTTCTTATATTGCCCAGTGAATGTGTACATTTTATAAAGCTCTGTATTATGTTATTTCTGCATCTGCCAGTGGGCCGCTACAATAAGAGTAGGCATGATATCAATTCCACTACAGGGGAGACTTGATGTTCATCATTCGTGCATAATATTTCGGTATCGAAATTGGCAATCGGCAAAAATGGTTGGAAAATATCGGCATATCTAATATCGGCAAAAAAAATATCCAGTTTCGTGCATCCCTTATTATTTATGTTATGTCAGTTTAGATACATTTGATACATAATCCATTTATTTAGTGAAGTATAACCTACTTGTATGCATTGTTATTTGGTATATTTACTGGCTCTATTATGTTGTTTTTTTCTGAGTTGGTTTGGTGTACAGCATCGTCTCTAACAAACCACTGATAAAGAGATCAGCAGTTGCAGAAACCACTTTCGTTCCCCGTGTGGCTCATGTCGGATGCGAGCTCTCCGATAAGGACGGGTGTTACGAAAAGGTCACTGCTGCTTTGGAGTTAATGAGCAACAATTAGGTAATCAATGACCCTGCACTGTGTTGACCCCGCCAGAGATGCTACCACTGTGTCTCCAGCAGTCTAGTTAGGACGGGATAATAAACCATAGCGAGACTGAGACGTGAACTGTGAGCCTTACAAAGATGGGGACATAATGACACAGATAGGTGACATATTTTCTGGTCGAGCGAGCCCGAGGCAGCGAGGCAGCACTAATAAAGTGACGGGGAGAACTTAGGATACGGTAGTTTTGCTGATACTGCCTGTTCTGTGGCACTGAAAGGTTGAAAAGGAGTTCATTGCAGCAACATGAAATATAATCATTTCTCTGGTTTCGGTTTTCATGAATTGCTTTGTAGTGAGGCCTTAGTTTCCCATCAGACTTCTTCAGCAAAAAAACAAAACTTGCAAGAAAAAAAAATCTATTATCACTAGAATAGTTATAATAGTAATAATATTATAACTATAACTAAATTGTACAATGATGCAACACTGAAAAAAAAAGCATATCCTTCCATTTTATAAGCTTGAGTTATTGACAGTGAACTTAATCAACTAATTGATGATGGTTTTAACCCAAAAATGCATGATGTAAAATCAGATTGAGCTTTATCTAAATTTTGGGTTATTCAAATACATTCATAACACAAATAATAAATTAATATTATAATTCACACAGTATTTATTTCCTCCATTAAGCTTAAAAAGATATAATCAAAGAATGTGGCATCTTTCCCTCACATGTCATTCCGTCACTACAAAGTAACAATGCAGTGTGTCACCCCAGTGCCACTGAACTGTGTCCTGTTTATCGCCCTGGCCAGATATTATCCTCGTAAAAAAGTAGGAATGCACCGATGCATCGGCTCAACATCGTAACCGGCCGATATCGGCCGTGTTGATAGACATCGGCCCATCGGCAAATAAGGTGGCATGTGCCGATGGGAGTTGCTGATGTTTTTATTATTTAACTGCTTTAAATGTGCAGACACGTAAATGTAAAACAAAAGTATTTATGTTTTCAGAAAGATTTTTGTTAGGCTATGTAAGCACTGAAACATGTACTATGACCAGGTGATTATCAAACAGACTAAAGAGGCTTTTCAGGCAGTTATTCTTTGAAAAAAGATGATTTTTAAGTGAAAAATGTTTAAATAAGAAAATGTATTGGGAATTTGAAAGATGAAGTGTGATGAAGGCCTGAATACATTTATTTTTTTATAATTAAAGTAAATTTTGGCCCCTTATCCAGACGAGGGTATTTATAATAATAATAATAATACAAAAATTACAGTTATTTAAAAAAACATCGGTATTGGCCATTAAAAATATTATAATTCGCACAGTTTCTATTTCTTGGATTAAGCTAAAAAAGATATAACTAAAGAATGTGGCAATGTTTTCTTTCCCTCACAGGTTATTGCGTCTCTGTAAAGTATAACACAATGCAGTGTGTCACCCCAATGCCACTGAACTGGGTCCTGCTTATTGCCCTTGCTGGCTCTCTCTATGTATTATCCTCATAAAAAAGCAGCTCTCTTTTTCTTTAGGTGTTCGTTTCATCCTGTTTGCAGCCTGAGAAAGAATGCATTTATGAAAACTTAATAATTGACATTTGCAGTGACCATTTCCTAATGGCATTCCTGCTCGGTCTGTATGAGACTTGACATTTCTTTATAAGTATGTTGGGAGCACCTGCGTGGACTCTCAGCGGGTGTCCTCCTGGGTCACAATGACTGCAGAGAGATTCGGTTACTGCAGGTTGCTTTAAAATCTGTGACTATTAGACCTTCAGGATCGACAGTCAGTTGGAGGAAAAGCATTGAATTACTCCCACACAGAGCAATCGTTTGATTTCAGTGAAAGAAGCACTGATGCAGCTGTATTAAAGTGATGATCAGGCTTTAATAGGTTCTGGAGAAGTGCTGCGCTGCTTAACCAAAGCACTAGGGGGCAGTATAAACCTGTAATCAGTCTCTAAAAGCAGCACGTTTTTTAGAGGAGCCACACAAACTGGAAAGGCCTCTTTTCTGTTAAGTAACAGTTGGTCTAATGTTTTGTAACAAAGACAAATAAGATATGCAAATTGTATTGTTGCTTTCCTACCAACAAAATTGCTGTTGCTTCAAGTGGAGGCTGAATGTTTTACTGAGCACAGCAAGTGTGTTTGATTGTGTCAGGTCTCCACTGATGTAATCAACCATGCCTTATATTTGATTGTAAATTGCTCCCTTTAAACTAGTTTTCATTCCTCATACCTCCACTTCACCTGAGTGAGCCTATGATGATATTCACTCCTTTGGAGAACACAAAGGTGGTTTTGTCAAGGCTGACTTGATCAGGTGATGTGCTCCTAATGGGCAGGTGTTGGCTCGACTTACAGCTGGAGCCGAAGCCGTGGAAAAGTTGGTTCAGCAGTTGTTGGATGTCTGCAGGAAAGAGAGAGACAGAAAGAGAACATGCCAACCTCCAGCCGATATATCTTTGCCCATGCAGAGACTTTGCTTTGGGGCAAATAGCTGTTTGGTCTAGTCTGAACGGCTCCACTACAATTGTAGTGACTGAGTGAGGGCATTGCTGGTATCAGAGGTGGATGTGAACTGACATCCACACACACTTAACCCACCAGCCTGTTGCCTTCAGAATGTCTCATTCAGCAGCCGAGCAGAAATACAGACAGAGATGCTCTGAGAGATTAGCGTCAGTGATTCGGTCCAAAGTCAAGACGTTAAATCATCGGGGATGTTTTTTTTGGTGGCAAATTTGAATGTTTGTGTGTGTGCAGCTGTGGGCCCCTGCTTAATGAGCATAAATATGCGGCAGGTGTGTAATGGGGTGTCTCAACTGTACCCCTGAATAGTCTAAGAATCATATTATTAGCTAAGAAGTCAATCAAACGTCAGACACAGGACAAAAGTAGGGTCTGCATTCCTTCTTGTATTTATAGTCCAGCCTGCAGTGCACACGTGTGGAAAACCTGATAAACGTGCATCTTAAGTTGGAGGTTTGCTTTTAACTACGTGTTTGCGTACACATGATGGCTGCCGCTCGCTCCCTGCGTCCGTTTGGCGCGTTGGCCGTGCACGTCCTCAAAAGCAAGATGCCGTATGCACATGACCGGTAGTAGGGCTGAACAATTAATTGAAATTTAATCGAGCCGCAATATTTTTTAAGGGTGAAATGTGTGTTAAAAGCACACAGGATTGCAGGATTAACATCATAGTAACATCCTTGAGTGTTGCCATGTCTGTTGTTTACATCCTGCACATATGGCAGTTGCATTCAGCCTAAGCTCTCCGGTGTGCCCTCTAGCAGTATCCTCCAGTAACACGCGTAGTGCAAAGAGAAGTCTGTGACCGATTATGTTCATGACGCAGCCGGTTGTGTACGTGAACGCAAGGCCAAGCAGGAAGTATATCTCCGGCCTTACATGGAGAACATGAGACTTATGTAGATCAATAAAGTTATTCAAAAAGCTTCCGTCAAAGCTTCCTTTTGAGTCGCTAAATCTGATTCGACTGACAGGATTCTGAGTTGGGTACAGCCTTAGTAACGGTCAACATAGGCTAGAATCAAACGCCAAACCTGTCGTGAAATATTCCCAGGCTGGTTAAAGTTAAAGCCATTCAGACTCATTTTGCCACATTGTTCTTATTTTCTATCACCAGGTCATCCAGGTAATTGCTCCAGAGGCTAAGCTTCAGCTTTCAAACCAAAAAACATTTTCTGTGCCAATTAAATCCCACAGGAGTAGAAGCAACCATGGGTAAAGGGTTTCATTTAATTAGTGCACTTCAATTTGACGTGGGCCATCTATTTATATGACCCTCTAAACATTTCACCTGCTAAATTAACTTTAGTCTGTCTGCAAGTATAGTGAGCTCTAACAGGAAGCAAAACCCGAACAGTGTTTCCTGTTAACTAGCGAAACAAACTATTTTGAAGTGAACATGCACCGTCGGACAGGCCGGGTGAACGCTGTGATCTCTGCTTATGAGATATTTATATTATTCCTACTTAAATCACAAAAGGTAAAAGTGTAGACGAGGACGGGTGAGAAACCGTTTTTTATTTCTCATAATATTCCAGGCATGGAATGAGTTGTTGCGTGGTGTAACTCCACAAAAGGTCACTGACATCCTGATATTTTGTAAACTGAATTTCTGTACTTAAGCTGCACACACACACTCACTGCGGGCTGCTGTGTGAGAGGCAAAGGCTGCAGTTTAATGATTAAAATGTAATGTAAAACCTGAGCTGCAAAGTCTCCCATTTTTCCAACACCTTAACGTATATTATATAGGGATGAACCGATCTGATACTGATATCGGATTTCTGTCCGATACTGACTCAAAAAGCTAGATCGGGTATCTGTTACAATGGGCCGATCTATTATATACAGTTCTATGCTATTGTGTGTTTACAGCAACCACGTGCGTGTACGACCTCACGTGTCGTAAGCCAGCAGGTTAGCGCGTGCATTTTGCGAGAGCTCAGAGCTAACATGGAGGGAGCTAAAAACAAAGGCTCAGCAGTTTGGAGACATTTCACGCTTGTTACGCCAACAACTTCTACAGCTACTTGCAGATGTAACCGCGATGAGCTTCACCACAGATATCTGGAGCTCTGACGTTTCCCCGTTGTCACTTTTAAGTTTAACTGTACACTGGCTGGACGCGAGTTTCACTCCGCACAGTGCTGTGCTTCACGCTAAAAACTTCCGCGGATCACACACCAGCGACTCGATTTCGGCTGTAACATGTAACATTTTCTTCTCATTTGATGCAGTTGTTTTATACTTGAATTCCTGACCAATCCCTTGCCTTGGAAAGGTTTACAGTTAAATTATAATTCCTGTTAGTTTTGAAGAAAATTCACCAAACTGCTGGTACACAATTATAATTGTTATAATAAATAACAATTGATATTTATATATGTGTATTTATTTCATTTTGTTTTACAAAGTTAGAAGGCCAGATGTTGCCTTACACAAATGATTACCAGTCTCATACTCAGAAAGAGGAATAAAGGTTATTAATTTAACACTGTATCGGATCGGTACTCGGTATCGGCAGATAACCAAGGCCCAGTTATCGGATCGGTATTGGGACCTTAAAATTTGGATCGGTGCATCCCTAATATTATATATTGGTGCTTTGTATATCATTAGATATACAGTATGATAGTCATTAACTTGCACTGGATTAACTACATCTGAAGAACATGTTATTGCTCGACTTTATATTGTACAATACATTAGTTTGTGTACGTATGTTTTTTTTCAGTCCGTTCTAACACAATAATTTGCTCATGTAAAACAGCTGTCCTGCAGAGATTACAGGGCGGCAGTGACTCCATGTCGGTAGGACATGATTTAAGCCGGGGGATGATTGCGCATGGCATTTTTGAAATGTCAACAGGGGTGAGAAGTGCAGAGCTGCCAGCTGGCTTATCTGTTGTTCTTCTGTCCCGTAGTATCACACTATCCGGGCTATAGATTTCATTTCATGGGTCGGGTTGTGTTGGGGTGTAAGGGGGTGAGGGGGTTACTTCCTGCTGCTGCTGTTGGAGGAGACAATAGAGAATATCAGAGGGAAAACATCCTGTTGTGTGAGCTGTAAGCGCACATTCAGACAAACAATTGCACCGATTGAAAAAGAGGAATGGAGGTGACACGTTTAGATTCAGTATGTGTCCACAGCCTATATGTTATTAAGTACTTTATTGACGAGATCCCATACTCACCATGTAAGTTTCAGGCTCTTTCTAAACACTTCTTTAAAAGTAGGAATGACTTTATGTAGGCTTTAAGGATATCACAGTCCTAATGTGGTCAGTGGACAATTCTGAAAAACACACTGAATTATGTTCAGTGAATGTTTTTTGTTTTAATTTGTGTAATATCTTCAAATTGCATCTACGTGTGAGTGGCTGCTCAAAACAATATCTTTATGTAGAGCAGCATTATACTTACTTTAACTGAAGATAACCGCTTCACAACCTTTATAAACTACGCTTACTCGTAATGGAGAGATATGTGCCGCTCTAAAACCACTCTGCACCTCAAACACCTGTACTTTCACTTCATAACTTGGGTTGAGTGTGATGATTACCTGGGTCTCTTGCAGGAAATCCTTAAGGCAACCTTACTGGTCTTATCCTGATATTCCGATGATATTAAAGCAGCAGCAAAGATAACCAAAGAGTGGCTGAGTGATAGGCTCGACAAAACATCTTTGACAGGCTTTTAAGTTGCCTTCAAGAGAGTGAGTTGTAATTTTGGACCAATTCTTAAATAACTGCTTTAAGAGCCTGCACCTTTGCTGCTTTGGTACCAGCTCAATAAGAACAGATAAACAGGCAGATAAACAAAGGCACTGACGAGCTGCTGAACATAAAAAACAATATAAATTCATGCTCATTCCTAACCCTGAACTCCAGAACCCTAACCACATTATCTTGCTCCATCAAGAGCATACTACTATATATACACTCAGTTGCCTCAATTTTATACGGCGCAACTTGCTATAGCTAATTCAGTGATGCTGAACTTTATTGCATCATTCAAAAACATTATTTAGCCTCATTTTTGTCGGCAATGACTATATATGGATGCGTCTCCATCTGCTCTCATTGTACGAAATTGATGCCAAAATAGCCCCCATGACGGGCGCTGCCATCTTGCGATGGTGACGGCATTTGGCGCCAGAGTCTGCGCAGTAGAGATCGGCGGGTGGAGCTGCCGTAGCCACTTCCACTAACCAAAACGCTTATCTTACCGAAAAAACCCCCAGCAAAGATCCCATACGCCGGTGTGTTTAATACCAGAACAGCTTCTTGTGTTGGTCTGAAGCAGACGTTCACAGATATGTAAACTTCAGTGACTGTAGTGATTGTTTTAGTAACGTCTCTTATCGCTGATCCTCCTCTACTCGGGACTGGGGGCATTTGTCAACAGAGCTGTCAATCATCTTTTTTACAGCATCAAATAACTAATTAAAACTAAACTTGTCAAAACAATAAACACACGTAAATCAGCATGATAAATAACTAGCAGTAATGACAGAAACCATGTTTGAGAAATATTTATTTGCAGTGTATTTTGATTTTATAGTTTGACTCATGCCCCATCTGTTAACATGGAGGAGGCGGGCTTTATGACCTATACTGCAGCCAGTCAGCAGGGGGCGCTCAAAATGTTTTGTCCTCACTTTTAGGGAGCTGTCGTGTCGTCCATCTTTTTATACAGTCTATGATTAGCACCAACAGGGTGGGCAAAATAAATGAAACGCCTCTCTGTATGAAGCAATACAATTAAAAAGCGTTACAAACGGCAGCCTCCGAACGACCATAAAGTTGAATCATATTAAGTATTGTCCAATATGAATGTCATTTCTATAGACGGCTTTAATATTGCCACATTTCTCTACCTTAATGCAGGAAATCTGCTCTGCATGTTACTGTGATTCTGAGTCACGGCACTATATAGCGGCTCCCCATGAAATACTGCGGTCGTAATTGTCAAGTGCCTCTTGAGGAGAGACATTTGCTCAGAAAATGGCCTCCACAGGGAGATTTCAAGTATCAAGCAATCTAGTGAGCTCCCAGGAGGCCTCAGTTGGGGCCCACAGGGCTAAAGGCCGGCGAAGGATTGGAGAATAGCGGGCAGTCATTACTGTCCAGCTGCTCCCCCTGTGACGCTGTCCTGCTCAGGGACACTAAGGCGTCTTCTACAGTGCAGCTGCTGTAACAAGGACTCAAACACAGGACTTTAGTACACCTGAAAACATAAAACACATGTGATTGCATATTACTGCTGGGGCACTGAGTCTTCGTCCTGTCAGAAACAAACAATACAGCATGGGAAAAAAAACCCTTCACAAGTCTGTGCATTCATGCAAACGCACACAAAGACACAGATATGCATGGACACACACAGATTACAGCCACAAAAACAGATGTCCGCAGACGCACGCCTACATGCTTCACATATATACGCATGAACACATCGACTCGCATACAAACGCAGATGTGAGCCGACAATCGTGAACATGCTGGTACGTCTGGAGGAGTGTATCTGTAAGAAAATATGTTGCGCTCTTTTCAAGTCATGGAGACGCTTGTCAAAGATAGAAAAGCGCACAGTTTTGGTCTATAAATATGCTCAGATTCACATGTTTAGAAAAATCCATTAATGGAGGAAGAAGGTGAGGAGGTGTTATGATTCAAACTGGACAAAATCTCGAGTAATAACTTACCAAAGAGAATTCTACCTTACATTTAACACACAAAGCACTATTGCGGCTTGCTAAGTTTAAACCATAGACTGAAATATGGCCATGTTGCTTTACAGGAGCCTGACGTGACCAAATTTGGATGAGATGGTGATGGTGCTGCAGAAAAGTGAGTAATCAGAGCTAAACAGTCTGTGTCTGTGGCTGATCCATTAGCTTGGGAATGAGCGAGTTTAACTTTCCCAGGAGGAGATTCTGTGTGTGGTGGTGACTGACTGCAGGTGTTTATTTATTAGACTTAAAAGAAGTAGTGGAATCGCTGCTCGCTCGTCCGGTGAGATAGCGGCGGGTGAATGACACGTACCGGGAAACTTGGAGCCTCAAGTGGCCAGTCGAGGAACTGCAGTTTTTTGCAGTTCCGATTGGCTTCATTTTCACTGAAGCTGAGCAGTCATTGCAAATAGCAGTTTTGCGATCTATTTCGGACACTTTGAAAAACTTCCACACCACGGACATTTTGGCTTCTAACTCTCTCATGCTGCAGGTAGACACACGTGACGTCATCACGCTGCGCTGCACAGGTCTTCTTCGCTCCGGGGAAATTGCACCGAGGTCGGGCATTTAATCAAGTATGCAGCAGCCCATTATTTTATTGGTTAATTATATCGGCGGATATCGGTGTGTTGGCCGATATCCGATAGTTAATTTTTAAGCCGATATCGGCCGATACCGATAACGTGCCGATAATATCGTGCATCCCTAGTTTAAACAAGATATCCATTTTTTTAGCAGACAGGATTATAAATGTCCGATTGTAGTGTAATAATGGCTTTGTATTAGATTTCCCTCTCTGTGAGGACCGGACAGCAGCGGCACTGATAGTCTTGCAGGGGAAACACAAGTGATGCCCTTCAGACAGATTATTAGAACTGATTAAAAACCAAATTGAGTAAACAAGAGCCTTTCTGGGGATTACAGGCTCCAAGACAGAGGCATAATACGCAGACACAATTTTCCTTGACAATCAGTATAACCAGTACAACCTCTCTTTGGCTTATTACAGTGAACATTCTTATTACGTCCTGAATAGGCTGAGGCTAATTTCAGCTGTCATTGGTGCCATTATTTATGCCTAAGTGGATCTGTGTGTCAGAACATATTTCAGTCATGCTCTGTTTTCACTGTCATAGAAAGTGTCATGAAACCTCTACATGCAAACTATTGAAATTGACATTTTAATGAGAGATCTTGCAACAGAAATCAATTTGTTTTGCTTCAGCAGAGTGAACAGTTCAGACCCTCCTGCCGCCCTGCTCTTTAATCATCATCATTACTCCTTTATCTGTTACATTTTACAGCTCAAACAGTGAATATTTAACAGGTTTCATTGTGTTTGCTGTGAATTTTTCATCAAGCTTACCGTTTGTGCGATCGTGTTTCTCTCGCTAACAAGTCAATATGCTGGAAAGGAAAGCAGTTAGAAAATTAAGTTGACATATGTCAAAAGCTGTGGCTGCTCTCTGTTGCGGTGTTTACAGTAATTAGTGGGAGGAATCAATTCAATTTCCTTCTTACACACACAAACAAGGGAAACACAGAAACAGCTTGGAGTCTGAAAACACAAGCAGTGATGGTGTGTTTATATGTTACACGTAAAATAATCCAGTGCCAAATGATTTCAACACCCTGGAGCAACATTTGATTGTTGCTATTGATTCGTGCTGGATTCAGAGCCTCGGTTTGGTAAAAGTGTGGTGAATGAAGGAGCAAGGGCGATGGGGGTGATCGAATCCAAGCGACAGTCCCCAACACATGAAAAATAAAAGGCATATTAGAAGGAATGAAGCAAAGAAAGAAGTGTTCTTCTTTTTTTGCACATCAGGATATTTCACCTGCCCAATTCATAAGCCAGTTTCTGCAGCTGATTAGCTGTTTGACCTCACACAAGGTCATACATGAACCTAAAGACTAATTAATCATATTAAAGGGGCTACAGACAAAGTGGTGTATGTCGGTTGTAGATATACAGTGTACATGTTACTAAATCAGCTTTTCTACATTGGAAGGGAACCCTGAAGGGCAGGTTTAACACATTTTCTCCACTGTAAGGGCTCCATGGAGGGCACTTTATCACATTTTCTTCACATGAAGAGGCCCCTTTGAGTTTGCTTAACTCCTTTCTCCACTGGAAGGGCACCCTCGAGGGCACTTTGAAACATGATTCTCCACTGGAAGGATGCCCTGTGAGGCCATTTAACATGTTTTATCAACCAAGTCGACCAAGTAAATACTTTCTCTTTGCTGGTTTTGTTACAACTTCTATTCATTCAACTGTTCTTAACTTTCTAGGTTGTATTTGTGGAGATCTTTTTTGTCAACGCTGTCCTAATCTAATATACCTGAAATAGCTTTTTGCTATGAAGTATTTGCGTTGGCAAGGGCGACAGCTTGCAACCAATGGGAATTTCATGTACAGCATCTTTTGAAGGCGGCAATTATTTTTACTTGAATTGTCAAAGGCAATTTCCTTCATCTTCTTTGTCTATAAAAACAATGATAAATTTAGATTTTGTACTTGTTCTCTGTGTCTTTGATGTTGTAGGCTGTATATTTTTGGGTTGTCCTGCTGTCAAAGAATTTAATGTTGATGATTTTAGTTTATGTTCCCTTATTTTCCCCATTTCCAATTTTCTTTCTTTTACTGTTTCCATGTGGCTACATAAACAGATGCATTTATGAAACATATAGGATTCCACTTGACAAGAGGCCATGCTCAGGTTCAGGCTGCAATCAACCATAATCAGGGAAACTCAATGCAATGAATGAGGTCATGGATTTGACCTTCATCAAACATGAATGCTTGCATTAGATCTTATCTTGATCTCCATGAAGTTTTCCTTGGTGGATTTTCCAAATCTTCACCTACACTGTGGTTATAAACCTCCACTCTAACAAATTGCATCATGGGTCATCAGACCTAAGAGATGATTTAAAACTAACTTGTTTTTCACAGAACACTGCACACAGAAAATGAGAATGCATCATAGCTGGGGTGACGAGTGTGTTATATATCAGCTGAGCAGATCATATTTTGAGCGTACAGATTCATCACAGCAATCTGTTTCTCATCTACACGTGTAGTAATGAGCAGCGTTCCTCCCTGAGGAGCTGTGTTTTTCAAAGTCACTGCTACAGATTATTTCAATGTCGATGCCAATGGAGAAATATCACCAGGACGCAGACAAAGGTGTTTAGAGCTTTGTAGACCTGTTCCAAAATATTACCTATAATGAGTAAGCTCTCTAACTCTGAGCCTAAGAATTCATTGACAGCGCTGAAAAATCATAATTACTTGCTTAAATTGTAATTTTCCTTTGATTAAATTTTAATATTTGTTCCTCTTTCCTACCGAAACACAAGTCATGATCCCTGACAGCAGCATTTGTTTCTTCCTCATATTTAACAATGCCAACAAGAAGATAATTACATCCTCCCGTGTCTCAATCAGGGGTTAATTATGCAGACTGTTGTGACTTTAATGCTGTTAATTGTCTGCTTCCAGCGCACTAAATGTGACATGTTATACAATAAAAACGGTTGAGGGTTATGGGTGATAACCAGCAGAAATTAACCACTTACAGTCATCCCTTTTTCTTGCAATTAACTGCTATTTAATCTCCTCATATATTGGAAGTTATTCTGGATTCTGAACAAAACTCTTGCCAGTTAAGTACTTCATCCCTTTGGCCTGTTATGTTATTTTTACTCTCATGTCATTCCTAGTAAAATGTGCACATTTATAGCTGCAACTTGATGAAAGTCTTTCTTTTTGAAAAAGATGGATCTTTATTGTGATGTCACGGTGCTTGATTCTAATTCCAGCCATTTATTTCTGTATTTCTTGTTTTGTCTGAAGCTAAAAAAACACACGTTCGATACACATTAGATACTTTAAAGAATGTAACACACTAACATCTATTAGCGGAAGAACCCGCTAATAGATGCCGATTGTCTCTTTTCCTTTGCCGGCTGAGTATACTCCTGTCGGTCTCTTTTCTTCTCTTGTTCTCCCCATGCATGAGTGGGTTCCCTCCAGGTACTCTGGCGTGAAAGGTTGTCTGTCTCTTATACCCACCTAAATTTCCCACCTAAATTTAGCGCATTGACGCAGGTTTTTCAGACCCGGGAAGACCTGCGTATGGATGTTTATTGTTTCTGTTCTCATTGCCAGTGGAGTATCCTGCTTTCGGTCTCTTTTCTTCTGCGCCACCATCTGGCATGGCAAACGCACCAGAGACAGGGTTAGTAAACTCACAAAGAACTTAGATTATGCTCTTTGGTAAGCAGCATGGAGGCCAGTGAAGATGTTATGGTAGTTAGGTCTTTTTGTTGTTGTATGTCTGTTTTAGGGATAGACCGATTATCGGCGCCGATATTCGGCATTTTGAGGCATATCGGCATCGGCCTTTTTTTTTTTTTTTTTTTTTTTTTTAATCTGACGGCCGATAAGAGTGCAGAGTGCTCACACACACGGCGGAGAGGAGAAAAAGTTGCAAATTTTATTTAACTTTGTTTTATTTACTTTATAAAACTTCAGGAACTTAGTTATTTAAATTTTCAGTAAACTTTATAAGAGATGCTGCTAACCAGGGAACTCCCTGCCCCTTTTGTTTGTTTGTTTAATAAACATATGCTTAAAGGCATTTAAACAAAGTTGTTGTAGAGTTTGTATTATTCAAAATTTTTACGCCAATATTTTCACTTATACTGCAAATGAATATTGGCTCCAAATATCGGTTATCGGCCTCCTTGACTACTAATAATCGGTATCGGTATCGGCCCTGAAAAAACCATATCGGTCTATCTCTAGTCTGTTTATCAAACTCGGCGCAGACAAATTTGGAACGATGTTCGAGTGCTGCTTGGACAGAGACGGGTGGAATTTGTAGCTGAGATGATAGCGGAGACGAGCGTGACGACCCGGGTTTTGTGTGCCCATCAATGCCGATCGGAGCCGAGGCAATAATTACCCGGGTCTACTGCAGAGTCATTTAACCCGGGTCTGAATGCCGATTGTAGCCTTTCCCACTAAGCAAAAAAGCCGGGTGTTTGCGGGTTTTTTGACCAGTAGGAAAGGGACTATACTGTACTTGTGTCTTAGTTCGCTAAAAGGTCTTAAGGGTTGAACTTCTTATGTGAGGTCTGTGATAAGATATACAGTTGCTTTAAAGTGAAACAGCTTGTGAGCTTTTAGTCTAACGGATCAGTTTGAAAGATTGTACATCACAAAAGGCAAAATCACGCTGTTGTATTTTCACTTTTAAAACGATGCCAACAAAGTTTTGAGTGAGTTCTAGTCGAAGTAAACATGTATTCAGTTGAGTTTCTTTTGTACCCCCAGAAGATGTTACTAAAAGCCTCCATTCAAAAGCGCCAAACAAAGCGTACGTCCTTGAAAAAAGAGTTGCATGATGCTAATGTGTAAACATAATGATCTGAGAACTTTTATTTGCAGCACCTCTGGCCCTGTTCAGAATTCACTGGCACGTTCCCAAAACAGAAAATACAGAATCATTCATAACTGTAAGGCAGGCTCTGTACTGGCGTTGGCGACGCTCGACAACGTCGAACCCTTCACTTCAAAGTCTGGCACAAAAGCTCAGAGCCCCGTATAGCAACGTTCACGAACACAATGAGAAAGAAAAGGGTAGTACACTCACAAACATATACAACAGCAGCTACAGGTAGAGAGTTACTGCTCTTTTGAGTATTTCCCTTTAAGTCCAAGAACTTGTCTTAGCGGATAAAAACCAAAGATTTGTGACTCTATTAACAGCTACCATGGCTTTAGCTATAGCAAAGTGGTGGAGAGAGTTTGGCAATGGGCAGCTATCTTGATGGAGGGGACTATTATACTGTCATGGTTTATCTTATGTACTCTGGTTGACCACATCTCTTTTAGATGGTGCTGCTGGACATTAAGCGACCAGGGCATTTGTCCGGGATGTCTGAGCAAAATGCAGCTCTATTGTCTCTTAGTCTCTCCTCTATTCCAGTATTGATCAGAAATAAAAGTCCTCTTTCAGTCACTGGAGGAGAGTCGTATTAGAGCCCCATATTCACAAGCAGTTTCCATCCTCTGAGCACAAAGCAGATTCATTGGTTTACTCCCTCCATAGTCCCTCATAATATTTAAAATAAGAGCTTCTGTTGATAATACAAATCTTCACAGGTACTGACATACTTCATGTCTTTGTATCATACATATATTTTCATGATTACTTTTGAAAATGGATACAGGTGTAAAGCTGGGTAAGTCCACAAAAGCAGCACTTTGACTTCATTTCAGCTTGATCTTAAACAACAATGTACAAATGTACAGACTGGCTTCTGTCTGCAGGGGCCTCCCACACTGTGAGAGAGAGAGAGAGAGAGACAGAGAGAGAGAGACAGAGAGAGACAGAGAGAGAGAGACAGAGAGCACTGGCAGGTGGAACTGGACCACTTAGACACAAAAATAGAAAAACAGAATCGCTGTACATATTTAGAGGGAGGAGGAACGCCACATGGTCCATTTTCCTCTGAACTGCACCGGTCCTCCCATCTGCTCGGTGCTAGGAGGGTCCTCAGCACGCACCCCTGCAGTCTTTAGTGTCCATTGTTGAGCAGATGAAGGAGGAACAACAGAAGGCTGAAGGCAGCTTGAAGCATTAAGCTGGAAGGCGATGCAGAGCTTGGGAGGCTGTTGGATGGCAGGGTGGACTGGCCTACGAGTAGTTCATTTCCTAGAGCCTGGGAGGAGACGGAGAGATCAGTTTATGGACATTATTTACTATTATTATCTCATGCTGATGATCTGCTTCTACTGCTATAATAATGCCTGAGTTTCAGGTGATTACTTGCATAAAAGTAGTCTGGAAATTATTTGTCTCACGGTGTATTTTAAAACAAAGTGTTGGCATTAAAATATAAAGCCATGGCCATCACAGAACCCATCGACTATCCTCTAACAATGGTTTATCCTCTGGGAGCATGGGACAATTTTCTCTGGCTTCTGGTGTAGCTAGCGGTTATTTGGATTAGCCATAAACAATTTTCATTTGTCATTGTTTACAGTCCAAGTAGCAACTTGAGATGCAAGAATCGAGTTGGAGTTAAGAGAAGATGCCTGATTGCTATTGCACTTGTATGCAGGTGACAGTTTTTAAAGACCCCGTCCAGTGAAAATCCAGTGTTAAACCTTGTAAACATCTCCATGTGGTGTTTCTCAAGACATATCAGGGACAACATCAGCAGTCATCTCCATGGCTGGGCCTGTCTGCTTTTAAACTGCAGTGTACCAAGGACAGGCTGAACAACACGTTTTCAGATTGGCAGGTTTGAGACGTCACAAACCTAGGGAGCCAATCCCGTTAATGGACGGGGTGACGCTATGCATATCATTATGTGTAACCTATGGCAACCACTTCAGTGATGCGCGAGCCAGCTGTAACCGTCATCGCCATTTTTGCAAACTCACTACTGACTACTAACGTTAACGTTACTGCTACTAATTATTACATTTCAAGCTAGCTAAGCTTAAACAAGTTACCACTAAATGATGGCATAGTGGGTGGGGACTATGTAGATTTGGGAACTTTTAAAGAGGGAGAAGGAGAAAATGCCTTTGGAGGATTTTTACAAGGTAATTAAATGTATTTCGCAGAAAAAAAACATATGAGACACAATTTTATATGTCTTAAAACATGAATGGAGCTGGTCTTTAATCGAAAGTTCAATTGTTGTATCATAGTTGAATGGTGCAGCCCCCGCCCCCGTGGTAGTATTATAAAACAGACCGTGGCTAACAACAGTCTATGCAACTGCTTCTCCCTCAGTGGATTCCCTCAGGACCATACCATTAAAACATACACTTTTATAATCGCTTTAATATTTAAATATTCCAACATCGTTAAATGTCAATGCTGGCTCCTAGTGTCAGAGAATGTGCCCTGCTGGATATCTGACCATGACAACAAGACCACACACCTGTGTTGGTATTATTGTATCCAGAATGTTCCTCATAGTTTCTATGGTTTCCTGTGGAGAAGTGGTGCTCCTGTTTTCTCTGCTGCTGTAGCCGGGGCTGGGAGTACTGGGCTGGCTGACGGACGGCTGCTGGTCCGATTCACTTCCAAACGTCATGAGAGCGTTCCCTGAAACATGAGGCAAGTTGGGGGGAAAATTCAGCAACATTTTCTTTATACTGTGTGTTTTCATCTACTTCCAGTTATTTCCCATTCAATCACTGCAGATGCGTTCAGTTCTAAATTGTACATTTATCATGAGAGCTTTTGCTTGGTCAGAGCTGGTTTGGATTTAGTCAGCAGCGACGAGAGAAACGAAACAGAAAATACTCAGTATTCTCTTCAAGTATCCAAACTGCACCTGCCTCTCCACATCGACCTCATTAACTCATAGACCATTTGCACTGGCCAAACAACTCTGAGACCTCTCTCTGTATCTTTTCTAGGCAGGGGGCCCGAGGAAAGACTGGCCAAAGATTCACCTCGCCGCACACACTAAGCAAAGATACTCATGGTGTGTACAGGTTCAATGATAGATATAGTCCCGCTGAGGTCAATAATAAGGACCATTAATTATTCACACTCGGGAGCAGAGGTCGTAAGAGAGATGGAACTATGGAGTTAGGATGAGAATTATCATTAGGAAACAGGCCAGAAGAACAGAGGACACGATAAATTACAAGAGACCCATGTAGCACACTGTAATGAAATGATTTTATGAGCTCACCTTTAGACCACGTTATTGTTGCCATTCATTATGTAATATAATTTATTTACTACTGCTGGAGCTTCTTCATTCTGTAATCAACAACCTTCATACTGTAATTCATACAGTATACCTCTCATGCAATGTCGCTTGAATTCCTATGGGGTCCTTTTTTGGTAATGTAAGATTTTCTTTCATCTCAATTCCCATCGATGCAGCTGTGCGCACCATTCATGTATTTTTAGTCGCACTATTGATGTTGCTCTGTGGATTGAAATCTGTTGGTTTTTTTGGTCGGTCAGCCACCTTGGTTCAGAACAAAATGTCTCAAAAACTACCGGATGATTTCTTATTAGAACTGGCACAGAAATGAATGGTGCTCAGATGATGTGTCCTGCTGACTTTTGTGATCCCCCCCCAGCTTCCTCTGGCCCAAACATGAGTTTGACATTTTGACATGAGTAGTTTTGAGTGAAATATCTCAAAAGCTTTTAAATACAGTGCCAAAATATTTGGTTGAGGCTTTCATGTGTCCTCCTCAGGATGTTTTGTCATAGCTTACATCAGTGGTTACCAACCGTTTTTCCTTGGAGCCCCCCCTGCTTGTATCTAAGAAAGGTTTGTTTTGTTGTTGTTTTAGTTTATTAAAATTATCTAGTTATTAAAATAAACACCCCATTTAGTTTAATTTAAATATGTGGATGTGGGCATCTCTGCATGCATGTATGAATGTATGTCAGAAAATATATCTCTGTGCATTCATGTATGGATGAATAGTTGAACAGACTTTTGATTATCAAGTAAGTGCTTTTTTTTTAAAAACGTTCAACTCTAATCTTGACAATCTCACTGCAGACAAAGCCAGGCACACCTCCAGCGGTCTTTGTCGCCCCCCCCTAAGGGGGGCCCGGACCCCAGGTTGGGAACCACTGGCTTAGATGATCCTCTGATAGATCATCTAGTGTTATCAAGCCATCGAGTCATAGTTTTGAATAATACAAAACTATGGATTATGATTAAAAACCTGACGGACTGGAAAGGCACTAGAGCACAGCACACACATTCACCGAGGCCAATAGTCCATTCTTCTATGACAATGCAAGTCTTCAATTATGGCCAATATATGAGATGTTCAAATATATTTCCAAAGCAATAAGAATTATCTGAAAATATGGTTTTGCCTGGCTAAAGTTTCAATATCTCTGCTGTGAAGATTAGAAAACACTATCATCTACATTTGCACAAATACTGTATAAAATGCTTGGAATGAACATCACAAATTGGCGCTTGTTATCAAATACATTTGTTACAAAAAACTGGATGTTATAAGGAATTTGTTCTCCAGTGGGGTCCTCCATTATTTAGACACTAGTGTTTAAATTTAGTCTGACCAAGTCATTTCATTAACTACAGGCACACCATGAGTCACTCCAATTAAGTTGTTCTGAATACAGTTGAGTTAATTATACAACAGTTATTTCCGACTAAGTAATCTGATTGGACAATAGGAATTCCATGAGTAGTGATATAGAGCACAACATCACTGGGACTTTTCACTCTGTGTATCAGTCCGCCTCAGCCAGGTGTTCTGAATACTGTCAATTAACAATACAGCAGACTGTGTATATCTAGATTGATCAAGCTGGTACCTCTGAATGTACACAACAGACTCTTATTTTACTGGTTGATGATACATTTAAACAAACAGATAAATGTACATGATAAAAACAGCTGATCTGTGGTAACCTGGAGACACAGAGTGCCTCCTTTGGGTTGCTTGGCAACAAGCGTCAGGTTTCAGTTAAGTTGTGGAACTAGTTGAGTTGGTGGAGCAAAAAGTAATCTGTTGTTGATTTACAAGTTACAACAGATGCAAAAACTGTTGTATAACTGTTGTATAAAAGCAATATCACACTCAAGGTCATGATGTTGTACTGAATATCATCACGGCTGTGATTCAGTCATAGATCATTTACTTAACATTATCTGTTGTTATTATCTGTCATTATCTGTTGACTATTACTTTATTTTACTACAATATGCTGCTTGTAGAACTGTTGTATAAAACCAACATCACGCTCCAGTTTGAGCTGTTGTACTGAGTATCAGCCAGCAATATATTCCTAAATAGATGCTAAACTTGTGTTACAAAAGTAAGAGTTCACTCAAGGACAGAGGTATGAAGGATTTTTTGTTGATATACCAATGCATTTAAAAAAAGTTTTCAGAAGCAAGTTTTTATGAGCCAGCTCTCCAGCTTTTTCCTTCATTAATTAAAAAAAAAGTACACAAGGTGTTTTGGGGAGATTTAATAAATATACAATTACCTAACAATCACAGGACCTGCTCACTTATAATTCACTGAGAAGTGACTGTCACCCACCCGGGTGAAATTACCAAGGAAACAGCATGAAGGGGATGATTAATAACTGGAGACGATGGAGTGAGCGAGTAAATGGGAGAGAAAGAAAAGCAGAGAGACACTAAGAGAGAGAGAGAGAGGGAGAGAGAAAATACTGTTAATACTACAAGAAGCATAGGATCTGTGGTTGAAACAAATTGCTCTGCTGCTGTTCGAGCATGCTGGGAAACATCTGTCTCACAGGATCCCGACTGCTTTGTCATGTCTCACCTTTTGTCACAGAACTTATTGACTTTTCCTTCATATATAATCCCACATTGCAGCTTGTGAGTGCAAACTATTATCATTTGGGAATGTACTTTTTAGATTTCATTTCATAATGAAATTACTCAGCAGTGGAGTTGAAATGATATGAAACCAAATGAATCAAATCAAACACTGGAGGAATGTGTGGAGCAGTATTTGTTTCAGCTCTACAGTGATATTCTTTTCTTTATATAACTGCTCACACTCAGAAGTCCTGCTATGTTCACACTGGGACTGAAAGAGTTCAAATGTGTACTTTTCTTTATCTCAGTTAATTAAAAAAGCAGTTGGGAGTGATTTTTTTTTTTTCCAAATCTGATGCAAAATTATGCTTGTAGGAATAGACCTTTTTCTTTACTGCTCTGTAGCGAGGATCTTTCACATGACTGCCTATAAACTGCCACTTACACTTCTTTAGATTTAAAGGGTGCTATGAATGAAACCCATGAGACGCATCATGTTGATTAGTGATTGTCAGGATAGCTAGTGGTTGGATTTTAGTTGGACTGAGCCAGGCTAGGTTTTCCCTTCTGTTTCCACTCTTTATGCGAAGCTAAGCTAACCCGATTTGTTTGTTTATTTAGATGCCCATTAGCTTTAGCATAGCGAAAGCTATTCCTCCTAGGGTAGGGAAAATGTGGGACCGTGACAACACAACTTGGCACATTTCATCACAGTACAAACACACAACATTATACATCACATCTGCAGTATGGCTTAGCCTTACATTTATTATGTGAGAGAGATATGTGAGTGACATCTTTCTTTCCATCTAACTCTCACTTAGAAAGCAAGTCTACATATTTAGTCGGGGTGGGAATTCCAGGGTAACTCACAACACGATACGTGGCCCACAATAACGATAATATCTGCGATAATTGATATATTGCAAGACAATCATATAAAGACACATCCCAATATCTGATTAACTGAAGAATACAAAATGCCCCTAAAAAGGTAAAGTGCAAAATTCATGTGATTGATCTGTTTAGAGCGCCGTAATAAAAAAGAAAAAAAAAAGAAAATTGATATTTGGCGCCAGCGATACGATAATTGAATCGCACCAGTCGGGACAGCGATATATTGCAATATTGATATTTTGTCCCACCTTTAATATTTTGCGTGTAACACCTATGCAGTTTGAACTTCAATGCTGATATTGGAAAATGAAAACTACTGCAACTCTGATCTTAGACAAGCTGCTCATCGTTGCAGTCTGATGATGCAGTTTGTGTCCTTGGAGCTGAATAGAAACTGTAATTTATTGTACATTTTGAAACTTCAAGTATCTCAGTACTCTTCTTTTTCTCCTGTGAAGAGATCTGTTGCTTTAAATCGTCAGCGACCAGAAACGGACCTAAATGTATTCTGGGGGGGGGGGGGGGGGAAGTTGCCCAACCACCGAAAAAATCAGCTCTTTCCTTTAAACTGCAACACATTTGTTAAACAGAACAAAACGTCACTTTTGTTAATAATCCCTTTCTACAAACACAACCCCTAACCCACACCCTGAGTCAGTACATTCCACGATTGTGGATAGAGTGGCACTCACGGAGACAGATGTTGTCAGTGAAGTATCCCAGGAAGGTATCGCAGTCTTCTCTGCGGCTCCCGCTGGCCGAGCAGGAGCACCACGGAGCCACGCTGGACGTGGAGTTGTCGACGTAGTTGGGAGTGATCGTACTTCCTGCAGAGAGACCGCACCAGGCCTCAATCAGTATAAAATATTCATTCTCCTTTGAGCTGTTACACTGTATGCATAGTGCTTTATTATCTGAAACATTAATGGACGGATGATGCATTTCCTATATGCTGACCTTTTGCAGAGGGCTGATAATAACCGTGTGTTATTAGCTAGACTAGCTGTCCACTGGCTTATGTGATAGGTTAGTGAGATACTCAGAAATCCTCCACTTTTCTCTCTTTGAGGTCACAAAAAGGCATTGAAGCCTTTTTTTTCTGTGGCTGTTTTTCCTCCCATCATAGTGGAGGTAGGATTTCAAGTGCTTTAATAAATACAAGACAGGAATGAAAATGCCAAGTGTGTGTTTGTGCTGAGGGGCACCATTTGAGGTTCTTGAAATGCATTAGGTCCTCTCCGCAGTGTGTGGAAAAGAAGTGGCTGTTCTTCTTCTTTTACGGACTGTTATAAAACAAATTAAACATTCTGCAAAGAGCCTCTGTTTTTCTGTAATGAAAGATTTTTATGCTTTATCGTGAACTTTTGTCTTTTCGTTTGGATCGTGGAGTTTCATTTTATTCTCCCACTCACATTTTTACCTGTTCTGTATTTATTAATTCAGCCTCTAGCCAGCTTTTACTCATTCCTGCCTTTCTGTTGCTGCACAGCTTTCTCTTCTCTAAAACAGCATATGGCTCACATATATTCCCTCACATTCTGCCTCTTTACTTCTCCACCACTTCATTTTATTTCATTCTTCCGTCTCCTCTTTGTTTGTTTTCTCTCAGGTGTGCACCTACCTATGAGCCCTGTGTAGGCGAGGAGACAGGCTCCATAGTTCCCATGCTTGCAGCCGTTGGCGGACGTTTCGGAGGGTTCGCAATCGTACTGGAACTGTGCCAGGCGAGACCTACAGAAACAACGATCACCGGTTAGCAAAAACATGATAGATCCCTGCTTTTGTGTTCTGTAAAAGTTTGCTGGTTCTTTGTTCTACATATTATCTAATAGAACTTTTCATTTAATTAAGAGTTTCCCCTCTGACATTAAGAAATATTGTTGCCAGTGGTGAAGAGTGAAAGCGTTGGACTGTAATGTGAAAGTGATAGAAAGAGTAATATATTTCATCCCCCAGACCTGGGATCATTAGTAAAGCCCTCTGAGTGTAATGGGGCTGTGAAAAATAATGGCCATGACCAGAGATAGCAATGAGCGATAACTCTGATCCATCTGGCTCTTTATCTGCGCTAAATATTTAATGTGTTATTCCAACAGGCTCTCTGGGGTGTTCTAACCAATGGTGGTAGAAAGCTTTAGGGTAAAACAGCGGGCCATTTTGTTGATTGAGTGGCTGTTTATTTGGTTTCAAAGAGACATAATACTGAACAACTCTGACCAAAATATGTAAGGTGAGTGTATCCAGAATCTATATCCAAGGAATACTTGAAACAAGCTGGGAATGATGAAACATTGGCTTTGTGGTTGTGGTATACCTTGAGAAAAGAGGTGGATCATTAAGCACAGAAAAAACACAAGACCATATTATAGCAATATGTTATTGTACCCATATGAGACCATATCTATGTGAAATATAACTTTAATATAAGAACTGAAAGAAGGGCCTACACTGAAATAAATGGGAACCAATTAAAAGTTTGCATTAAGCTCCGCACTCACCTGCACACATAGTCTGCATTGCAGATCCTCATCTGTGTGATGCAGTTGGGTTTCTCCCCGCTTTCATAAGAGCAGCTGGGAACAATAGTCTGCCTGCGGCGCTCTGCGCAGGCCGTGTCCGTGCACGGGCAGAAGAGCAGCTCGTGCGTGTAGTCGGCGGGGACGCGGTCAAAGAACCTGCGCAGGGCCTTGTTGCACTTGGGCCGGTTGCACAGGCCCGACTTGGCGGTGGGTTTGATGCAGGCCGAGACGTATTCCGTGCGGAGCTTCTGGCACAAGTCGTCCACGTTGCAGGCCTTAGCGGCATCGAGGCAGCGATTCACAGTTGTCATGCCAACATCAGAGTCTGTGGAGGGAAGTAAGGTCAGAGATATCAAGTGGATATCAGTGAAACAGTAACAACAAAAAAGTGAAAAGGTGTGATTAAGAGCATATGTGGCTTTGCTCATGTGTTGTCTTGAGGTTTAAACATTGAGAAAGTTGTTCAGCTACAAGGAGGAAGCTGCACTGAAACGATGCTGTCCTTCACATTTTCAACCATTTTATGTTTCTGAAGTGGACATTTGTTTTCTGGGAGCTTCTGCAAAATAATAGCTGAAGCTCATACTGGTCAAATAAAACACAAGTCTGCAAATGAACGCTAAATTGAACTTCTAATATTATTGAAACATGTCAGAGATCCTACAATTTCCGTCTAGTGATCACTTTATTTCTCCAATCTTAAGTACCAGTAGAGTGACGTCTGCCCACTGTCTGCAGCCAATCCCTCACTGTCCCTCACTTCTTGTCAGACGTGCGTCAATACCACGTTACTATGGCTATGGCTCCATTTTTTATTTCAAGGTTAGTTTAAGCGCCCGGTCATATGTGGGCTATTATGTGAAATAGTTCTATTTTTTTTTTTTATGTGATAGCCGTCTGAAAGCCTCCTAACAAAGGTTCAATCAGGCTTGAATGTGTGTTGCTGCAGTTCATGTCTCCAATTATTGATTATTTAGGCTGGAATACATTGCTTTGAATGCTACAGATGGATCTTTTTTGTGCCCTGATGATAGCATTGTCCACTAGCATTAGTGACAGCTGTGTTATTAACTGAGTAATGCATGAGAGCACGAGAAAGCAATACAGACACTGATTTAAGTGAGAGCCAGAATGCATAAAATATTTGATGTCCACATCCAAAGACAAGTTTAACTAGAGTCATAATAGTTTTAGATGAGATGCAACATAAACATCCAACTCCTATCCTTCTAACAGGTCTGACGCTCTGACTAGTCATGTCTGAGAGTGAAACATGGTCCTCGGCGTGGCAGCTTCTGAATGAACCTGCTGCCTGGAAAAGAGCAACCAGCAGACCTCTTGGGGCTGTTTGTGTCAGGGATGTGTCGTCAGTTGTCATTAGGTTTGTGTGATTTGATGATATGTGTTGTGTAATGATGGATTTTTTTAATTGTGCAGCAAATAAAACTCTTAGGTAGGGATTTAACGCTACACTTAACTCACGATACAATTCATGATTCTGGGTTCACAATACGATTTGTTCACCTTTTTTTAAGGGAATAAGATTGAAGTCAAATTATGAATGAATATGATTTTTTAATTCAGTTTTCAGACAAGAGCATGTTGAATATTTGTTCTCTTGTGTTTCCTTTATAAAATGAAGTAATCCTTTTTTATTTTGAGCTTGTGTACAAACTGAAAAATGTTTTTATGTGATAAGTGAAACTAAAAATACCTAACAAAAAAATCTTTTTGAAACTTGATTTCTACAGACATTTTAAATTTACATCAACTAAATGTATAATACAAATACAAACAAGAAGATTGTTTTTTGGGAGGGAGGACAGTAATTGGTGTCGGACCGCGGGATGTCCAGCAAAATAGTTAACTTCTTGTTGTCAAGGGTCCAAGTGTTTTCTCCTTCTGTGAGGCGGCTATTGAAACATTCGGTTGTAAATTCAGTTGCAGAAGACAACAAAAACTTTTTATTTAGCTTTGGACTTTTTTCGAGCTATACTTGGTGCTAAAGAGTCTCTCTGCTCCCCCATATTGTGTTTCCTGTGGCCGCGCCCTTAGCACCCTCCGGAGTCGATTGCGCCCATTCAAGTCAATGCTTGTGATTCCACAGCACGTGTCGCGGTCCGTCTCTGGCACGTCCCAGAAGCGTCTCTCCGCTCTGCTCCGCTAAAGATACGCGCCAAGTCTATTGTTGACGGAGGGCGCTTCAAGCACGCGTCAAGCTGAACAGAGCAGATCGTTCTGAACAGGAAGTCACACACGAAAGCAGCATACAGCATCCGGTCATTTCAAAATAAAACACAAAGTAGACTCCTGTTTTTTTCCGATTTCATAACATCAACACACTGAAATCTTGAAGAAAAAGAACACTTTTAACTTTTATTGTGTGATTACGCGAATCTAGCTTCTTGGGCGCAGACACGGCGCAGGCCTAACGTGTCCAGCATTAGGATGTCCAACTTAAACTTATATGGACAAATAAAGGCTTATCTTATCTTATCTTATCTTATCTTATGTACTTTCTTATTTTTGGAGTATATTATTTAAAATGTAATGATGGAAATGCTCTTACATGTCTTACAATGTGCTATATCACTGAGTACAGTGTGTTTTTTTACATAGTTTTTTATTTTACATAACACAAAATATAATCTTCGCTTCAGACTTTTGGCTTGTTTTAATCAACTCCATCAGATTGCACATTTCTTTGATCCCGAGGCTGTAAGGAACAATGCCTGGATTAGTGTTCATTGACAGTCATGGATTATGTTGTTTACACTGATCCTGGAAAATGATCAAAGTTGCCGTCTTAGAATTCGAGGATGAAAATGTCGAGCTGGATGCTGGAGTTGTTTTCAGATGAAAGGTAAAACTTGTGTTCGCAACAGAAGGGACCTCGGCTTGTTTTGGGCATGCTTCCAGGGAAAAATCTGTCAACTCGTGTACTTGTGCGAGAACAAAACATCTTCAAAGGGTAAAAATGTTTTAAATAAGGTGAAAGTTAATGAAGGTCAGTGAACTTGCCAGCTGTAATAGAGGCCAAGCGGACGTAGTCGTAATCCCTCTGCACTGTCTCATAGGGATAACTCTCCACCAGGTTGAGCCCTGAAAGAATAATTGACACAGGTAGAAACATTGGCTTGAATGTTGTACAATTCACCAACTGTCTACATAAAAATATATGTACGATTTGATGAATAATTCAAGCTCATGCAGCTGTTGAAACAGACCATGTATGATGGACTGATGAAGACTCCAGTAGATGCTGAGACAGTTCTTCTCCTTCTTCATGCCTCGTTTACACTGGCAGCCGTGTAAGGGGCTGGACAGTAGGGCTGACACTGCGTTGGCACACTGGCTCCTGGCACCGGGGCCCAGCTTCACGCTGCCATTGCCCGCCACACACTGACGCAAAGTCCGCAGACGTGGACTGCAGGTCTCATCACTCGAGCACGAGTCTCCAGCCACCAAGCAGTCTCTGCCGGCCAGAATAACCTCTAACAGAGCTGTGCGAGAAAATCAGACACAGAGCAGAGAGATTTAACGTTATGCGATGAGACAGGAAACAAGGAATATGGTAGAAGCAAGCTGAAAAGTCAGGCACAAATATGGGGAATGAGAAGGAAGAGAGTGAAGAGGAACTTTTTAAGGAGCGAAAATAAGAACAATTGTACAGGATTAATGAGCATCAAGTTAACATGCCATGAAGTGTTTCTGTGTTATTCTGAAAAGGTGACAATGAGGAGGTGAGATTGTGTTTAATTTTGGCACTCCAATCATACAAACTTGTGAAATTTTAATGGATGAAGTTGATTCTAAGACATTGTGTGCGACTGTTCACTTCCAACCAAGTAATTAGTTTGGATAAGTGGCATTAAATAAACCCTAACTTTTAACATGAGCACTCACTTTTAACTTCATTAACATTACAATAGACAGACTTTGTTTTGATTGATCAATCTGGTACATCTGAATCTCACAGGCCACCAAAGCAACCGTCTACAAAGTAAACAACAACAAGCTGTTATGTGGTAACATGTAGACATACACAAAGTAGCAAGTATGTTTCGCTCGGCAACAACCCGGTTCCCGTCAAGTTCCCGGACTAGTCGTATAGATGAAACCAAACAAATGATTAAATAAACAAATAACAGTAACATGTTGTTGTTTTTACTGTTCAATCTTATGTGCCACTTGTAGAACTTGTTAAAAGTAATATCACACTGGATGTTGCGCTATTGTACTAAATATGAGCACAGCTGCGATTATCTTAAAATCACAACCATGCTGATATTCAGTATAACAGCACCTCCGCTCGAACAAACAAAAAAATGTTCTCAGTCAGGGGTGGAAATGGCAGGGCGGCTCAAGGTATGATACGTGGCCCACGATAACGACTTTATCACGATACAGCGATTCTGGGATAATTGATATATTGCAAGACAATGTATATCATGATGTATCGTACAATAATGATACATCACGGTATCTGATTAACTTCTTTTGCAGCCAGTTCATTTCTGTTCACGTTAACCTCATTCATGTCATAAGCGCCACTGCGAGGAGGCATGAAGTACAGATGCAGTGGGTCAAAATCGCAGGGAAATCTGTTTAGAGTACCAAATATTTGTAATATTTGTTACGATATATTGCGGTATCGATATTTTTTCCCCTATTCTCTATGTTTCTTAGGACAGCATTTTATGGTTTAAGCCTTTTGCTAGCTCTAGTGACGGTCTCTCCACCTCTTTGGTCCAGGCTTTAGACAAAAGTATTCTCGACAATGGGATGGATTGTAATGCTTTTCTTTCTTCAGATATTCATGGTCCCCAGAGGATGAATACTCATGACTTTGTGGTTTTTATGTCTTTTCACAGAATCTCTATTAAGCTGACCATAACTTTGCATGATTCCCTGACAGTGGACAACATGCTTTGTTCCCATCCAGTCTCTTCCTGGCCTGTAGATTCCAATAATTGCTGCTTTGTTCTGAACGTCCTCGAGGCTGAATTGCTCGAGGTATTCTTCCTAACGTTTCTCAGACTGTAAGTTATGAAACACTGCATTGTGAATGCATGCTGAATAAGTATGCATTATATTCAAATACTGAGTGGCAGACTCATACAAATGCTAAACCACACTCGCTTATTCACTGACGGACCTTGTCTGGAGTAGCTTTACTTCTACCGCATGAGTCAAGTCCATTGAGAGAGCCGGAGAACATGAATAATCGGTGTGTGTCGCGTACAAAAAAAAAACCGGGGAGCATTACCGAGTGAAAGAACCATGACTTAGCCGATGAAGTGCCACGTCAGTTTATTGAACACTGTCTCAATGTTCCAATGTAACAGCCAGTAAAAGAGGAGGTGTGCTTTTTCAGGATAAGTGCTTCGGGTAAGTGGCGTGAGCAGGAAAGGTGAATTTAAAGGTGAAGGTTGTTGAAATGAAGATCTTTATCAGGTCTTTTGTTTACTAGAAAGCAGGCCTACCTGCTATATAAACACTGAGGAAGTATCAAAACAATTAATCAGCATAGAAAGGCACAAGGCTAGGATTCAGACTCTTTTGTCTTAAATGAGGCGCCACTTTCCTACTGATGTCATTATTATAGGAGACTTGAGCCTTCGTTTCCAAAAGTTACTGTCACCAGGCTCCTAATGCTGATTAATAATACATTTGAACAGCACTAGAAACGGTAGATGAAAAGCTGTATAAATAACATGACTGCCGCCCACAGGTCTGTTTGTATTTATAAAGAAACGTGTCGCTCCACCTGAACTCTCTCTACGGTTATGCAGGTGTCTGAGCTGGTGGCCCAAGAGTGGTAAAAGTAGGGAGGGGGGATTTATTTTGTTTGAAGATAACTACACTTAAAACCCAAATAGTCCAATAAGACATACTTTTTCTTGTTAATTGTATATATGAGCATTATTGTACACTGCATTTATCATATAGACTTTAATTTCCTGTTTGTTTTTTTTTAATCACAATAAATAAACTGTACAATCTAAAAATCCAAAAGGATTATTTCAAATTATATTTCTTTATGAATATGCGAAAATTGTATCGTGAACCCAGTATCGGGGTTCGTATCGAATCGTGACTAATGTGAATCGTTACAGCCGTACTTTTTTGCGCAGCCACTCCGAGCGCTTCGAGTTGAAAATCACTGAACTTTTCAGAAAGCACTGGTGTCGTCCCCGCCCCTTTTTTCAGGCAACCAATCAGATGTGTAGTAAGTTAAACATATTGTTGTCATAGAAACAAAACCTGCGTGCAGCGTTTTTTCTCTCACCACACAAGCGCCTCATCCCAGCGCCCTGCCAGTGCTTTTCTGCCAGAAAAAGGCGCTATGTGGACACGGGGCCACACACACATTTCAGTGTCCTGTTGCCTTTAAATTGGTCTTCGTGTTTTTAAAAATATATATATTTCTTTGCCTTTTATGCCTTTATTTAGAGAGAGGACGGTGGATAGTGTCGGAAACGACGAAGAGAGAGTGGGGTCCACACACGACAGGGCCGAGGGTGGGAGTTAAACTCTGGGCTGCTGCATCGAGGACTGCAGCCTCGGTACATGGGTCGTGCAATTTAGCAGCTGAGCTAAACCGGCGCCTCTTTGTGCTTTAATGTGTTTTTATTGTTTTTATATTTGAATGGATTGGACCATTTCCTTTTCAGGTAAATAGAAGATGAACCAGCTGGCACCATGTGTCATTTAATACACGCGCGCTGTTGAAACTTAGCTGTATAAATGTAATTTGTTGGTGACGAGGTCGCAGGAATCAAAAGGATTTGTACTTCAAAAACAAACTCTATAGAAATCTGACGGGAAGCAGGTCTTTACAACACGCAGCAATACAAAAACATAATTATATGCATCAATATTTCACTCCAGGTGTACAAATGTAGACATTTAGCAGATGTTTGTGTCAGAGAGCTCATGAGGCACATAAAAACAGACGCTTGCTGAAGGTGTTGGCGATGGAGGTGGTGAATTTTGAATAAAGCTGTCACTCTTTCTTTCAGCCTTTGTTCGGTTGCACTCCCTGCGGTTTACTTTTTCTGCTGCCGGAAATACTGCAGAAAAGAGATGCTTTGTTTGTAGCCCCACGCTGCATTCATGCTCGTTTCTCACAGAATGTTTACATGTTATTTTACATGACGTTAAACCCTGCGTGTGTCCATTTAAGCCAGAAAATTACATTTCTACTCAGGTCTCGTCTCTCTAGAACATTTGTGTTCACAGGTTATTCCGGCAACATATTCCTAAGCATGACTCACAATAAGACGAGAATCCCATTATTCAAACATACCAATTGTTTTTCCTCAAGTAATGTCCCTTCCTCCATCTGCTTACATCTACATTTTTCAATTTCATGCTGCTTTCATCTGCTCACACCTTACAGTTTTATGTGGCAAAATTGTCTCAGCTACCGTTCTGATCTCTAAAACACACGCACACACACACACGGGAAGAAAGCACATCTTTTCCGTTTTGTCAACACCGTTCAATCAATGACATTTTCTTTCAAGGCTGGATCTGTACTCAAACCCTCAGCTGAATTACATCTCACTCACATCAAGAGTTATCCAAGCTCTCATACACTATTCAGCATGTCAGCTAAGTGCATCCAATACAGACATGTGGATGCTAATGGGGAAAAAAGAACAGATCCAACAGGCGCCAATGTCCTGGAAAGGCCAGATGGTCAGTTGCAAATTCAAGGCAGAGATCCCAGGCCCTTCCTGCTGTGTGTGTCGGTTTGTGCTGCCCAGGCAGAAGCTGGAATAGACACCATACATCATGAATGCAAATGAGCCGCTTGATTTGACATTTCCAATAAGCCCGTCTCAATGTACCAGTGGGTTTAGCCAATTAACCATGTCAGTAATCAATGTGTTCGGAGGCTCAGTTAAGTCCTCAGTTTCCCTGCCACATAAATCACAGGCAGATTGGCTGATCAGTTACCCTCGCGCACCGGCTTAATGGTCCACTTCAGGAGAGATAAAATGGAAAATGAAACTTAATGAAGTCGGCTGGAATGTTTCCCTCTCTTCTATATACCTACAAAGCAGTGAGGCTGAGAGGGGAAATGATAATGCATTGGTGCATTTAATGAGTATCACCTTTGTTTCACTGCACTTTAGATTTGTAAAGTATCTTCATAGTTGGATTAAAGCTAGCAGCCACTGTCTGTAGCGTCTGGGAACACTATACATTTTTGTCTGGTTTGTTGGAAGCGACTCCTGCATTCGTTCAGGTAGAAAAAAAACAATTTAAAGTCGAGATATATGAGTGCACAATATGATTTTTTTGGCCATACAGTTAACCTTAAGTTACCTGCTTCTTGAAGTGGCTGCAGATAAGATCATTTTTCCTCTTTCAGAAGAAGTTCATAACCTTTAGTTTCTGCACACCTGGTTGCCAGAAAGGCTAAGATGTAGTGATTACAGATTCATAGCTCTAGGAAGCCTTGTTGAACATGTGTTGCATATTGCAATAACTTGCATAATAATGGTAACCGATAAGTCAGACCAGGCTCTGCAGGAAAAATAATGTGACAGCTGGACTTTCTTTTTAATATGAATGATCATATAGGTGGGTATCAAACAACACGTGAGCCAGTGCAGATGTATACGGATGTATCTGTGTTAAAGCTCCTGTGAGGAGTTTTTCACTGGTTATGAAACAGGCTGAAATTAATTCTGAAGCCTCTATATGAGCTACAAAAGCAAACCAGACCATCAGCGACAAGATTGATTATTTCTATATGGTTATTTTTAATGCCTAAAACCGCTGGCGGGGGGGTAGGTGTCAGACGAAGCGATTAACTGCCTGCTGCCTTTGTTTACATTTTCCAGGGTAAAAATTTTAAGTAAGTGATACATATGACTGTTAAAGAAAGCAGGATGAGATTTAGTTAAAAACCACCACTTAGGCATGTACAGAACAAAATCAGCAAAGAGATAAGAGGTACGGCTTTGTCCACAGGGGGCGCCAAAACCACCGGAAGTTCCTCACAGGAGCCTCAAGGTAATATCAGGCTGATAAATTATCTGTCAAATATATATTATGCATCCCTTTATGATATTATCGCAGTACCTTTTCTTATATAGCAAATTTTTAAATCTTTAAGCTTTAAATCTGCAATTACTGATTTTTTTTTAGCATTTAGGGGCAGCAGAATCATTACGCATCGTCTTTTAAGTTCATATTGCAAACTAGTGAGCAAGCAGTTATGGAGCAAAGTTATCATTCATTACAGTCATTTTTGTGTCCAGAAGATAAATGTCCAGTATTCACTCTTTTGGCTCAGTATTTAGTCTGTAATAAATCCTTTAACAAAGAGACTCTTCAGCTAGTAAATTCGTCTCTAGCAGTGTCTGTCTGCAGTTATGTGCTGAGGAGGTCTTGCACAGTTGGTTTATAGTGCTTTTTTAAAATAGCTTTCTGCTGGGGCCCAAAATGACTCCATATGACATGATAATGTTGTTCAGTAACCGCTGGACATGCAAAGCAGCAACAGCTTGTCAACAAGTCCACCAGATGAACTTGAAGGCAGAGGATATGTCGAGGTTGCGTTCACCTTTCGCAGCTCGACCCCACAGCACCCAAGTGGCCAAAAACTTACTGCAGGTGTAGCATGACCGTTCTTTGCTCTTTGCTTTCTCAACTTCAGCTGTGTCTAGTTTAACTTACAATGTCAAAGTCTAAAGCAGCACAAGTTTCATTCAGCTGTAACTTATGTTTCGTCTGCATTAAATTAGCTTCTTTTATTTCAAAGTACATTTACCACGACTAGTCTATTGTCTCTTTATTTGTCTCTTGCATCTCATCGTCAAAAGCGGGGGACAAACTGAGCCTAAATCAACCACATTTATTATCTTAAAAATCTACACTTTCTGCTGTATGTGTATATTACTTTGAAATATAAATTTAAGCCAAAAGAGTGCTTTTTGAGAGGAGAAAGACATTCCTCAAAAGTCATTAAAATGCAAAGGGTTAGAAGTGGCCCACTTTAATAAAATCTAAGGGAATATTAAAGTTGTTCTTATTCTTTATTGATCCCCCGCTGGTCGCATTAAGTGCTTTAAGTACAGCACTTTTCTCCTGAGAGAAAGTCTTCATACTGTCCTCATTTGTCCTATACACACTGTATATATCAATGGCAACATATTACAGCTGAACATTTAGGTAATTTGCATAATTGAATACAAATTGTTCCTCCAGTGTGTGAATCATCTCTGCAAAGATGTATTTTTCTCTCATAAACTGTTGCTGTCTGATTCTCTGCGTAGACCACATTATTTGCTTTTATGGAACAAAATTAGCAATTTTAGACATCAAAGCAGAGAAGATTGAATTTGGCAAAATGAGACAGAAAAATATCCATCTGCGTTCAAAATAAAGCAATGTCAGCTCCGCGCTCACACTCCATGTTAGACATCAAACAAAAACCCAAAACAGCGCCGCAATTTAGCTTCAAAGTTCTGAAAAGAGGAGCATTCACACCGACGTGTAACTTGATACACATGATATTTTTGTGTTTCTTTTTATAAATAATCACTCATTCAGTTTATTCTTTTCCAACAATGCGTCTTTTCTAAAACCCTGCTTGTATAATTTTCACTCGCGTCCTCACATTAGCAAACAGCCTCCGGAACAACAGATCAGTCACACATGCATATATTGAAGGACTTTGTCACCAATGAATGAATATGCAGCTGTTGCCTGTAAGAACAGAATGCCATATTAGTTACATTACACACACATATCACTTAGTTATGCGATATAGCACCTAAGACACATGGCAGAAAATAGCATGAAAATCAGGATGTAAATAACAGCAGCAGAGGATGTTCTGGTCTCAATGGTAGATATGAGTAAACTACTCATAGCAGCAGCATAAAGTCTCAGAGTTTGTCTTATAAAATAACTTACTTGAGTGGTTTGAGTGTGCATGATGACCTCAGGACATGAATGGATTAAATGCTCTGCTTGAATGAGGAGACAGATCAATCAAATGTTTTTTTTATGCACTTCCAGGGGCTAGCTTTAAAAGGTGAGGCACGTTACCTTGTGAGTTGACATCATATATCTCACTCAGGGTTTACATTAGCTGGTATGTGTGCGCTTGACGGGTTGAAATTTCCTCACGGCCTGTGAAACTATCATTCAGGATTTCGAGGAAATCTACTCCGACTGATCAAAGCTGGCAGAGATTGCCAGCACCATTCCTGCGTGGAGTGTGGCTGCAGAGCGTGGCTCCTCGCTCCAGAACCGGATAAAAACAGCCCGGAGAAGCCGCCTCACTGAGGAACAAGGTTCATAACGTGCAAGTTGTCTCAATGGCTTCAACTTTGCAAAAGCAGCGGAGCAGTTCTGTTCAGTGAAGCCTCGCTGCAAACTGACCGAAACGGCAATTTGACAAACGCCAATTTGGACCGACGAAGCTATTTTTGACTTCTTCATGTATCTTATTTTAAAGTTATTTATATTCAACTGAAATGAAATGCAAAGCCCCTCCCTTCAACGGCCAATGTCCAATCCTACGTTAAGGTAGGATAAGATGAGATAGTACTCTATTGATCCACAGAGGGGAAATTCGGTTGTTTCAACAGCACAAAGACAAGCAAGAAGCAAGTAGCAATAAGGCAAGTACAAATAGAAATAGGAATAGATTAAAATCAAATTAAATTAAATAAGGGAAATATTCAACTGGTATACAAAAGTGACATAAGTGACAATCTAGCAACCGTAACTAGGCACAGGAGGCCTGTCAAGCTTCCAGATGACGTGAAGGCCAACAGCAGATTTCCTCAAAGTTATTAGCTTTTCCTTATCCAAAAACTCGAGAGGAGGGATGTCGGACATGCATCATGCACTCGCAGCTTAATCCATCGAATATCAACAAAGACTCCTTCGTTTATGCTCCAAGTTAAGACGCTTACTAACTTGACTAGGTTAGCATTAGCAAACAAAGACGGTTGAATATGAATCAGAAGTGAATCCAGATCCAGTGTGTGGATCAATCCCGCGATATGCGAGCAATATATAACTTTAAACAAAATAAAAACGTGGGATCATTTAGTTTCGCTAGCAATGAGCTTTCAAATGTGTATTTGCTCTTATTTCCCTTGGAACATCTCTCACTGTTACTGTAACGCCATAATGTTTACATGTCGGTGCGAATGCTTGGCACACTTGGCACGCTTGGCCATCAAAAAAAAGTCGAGCATAAACTCTAAAATCAAAGATTCTATTCAGCAGGGAAATTATGTTCTTCCAAACATTAGCATTAGAACGGAATGGTTTGCACAACAGTACAGACTCTGCTCATGTAATCCAACACACGCTTCTTTTCTTTGCAACATCTGTATAAGATCAGTGTCTCATTTAAGTTGTGTGGAGTTAACCTGCTAATTTCCTTCTACCTCTGCTTCACTTGCGAAAAACAGACTTTTATTGTGAAGCAATCACAGGAAGCACAATGTAATAGTCATTATCGACTGACTTCTTCATGTAAACAAAGTGGCTGCGGTGTACAGACAAAGAAGCTGCTAAAGAATTGTTTACTGTAGTATTGAATCGCCCCGTCACTGTCCAAGGGGGTCGCCAAATCAACCATGAATGAGGACTCGCTCCCTCTGATAATAAGAGCTCATTAGCTCATGTATGAAGATGATATTCCTTTACTGCCAATAGAGCCCACTGAGTCTTACATGCTGTTGCTTTCATTCAAAGGCGTGACAGAGAGGTCTGTCAAGGCACTGAAAACCTGTGTCCCTGTAAGTGACATCTCACGTCTCTAAGATACCATCAGGTCCTCAACAGAAACATCTAGTTCCCTGATTGTAATCTCCCCTCATCCACCAACACCAACTCTCCTGTCATCTTTACTCAGTGGAGCTTCGGCCTCTCCAAACATGGACACAAACACTGCATGGGGACATTTAAGCACGTAACAAATACACACCATCTCAGCCAGTACAAAGTAAAACAAGAGGTGCAACATCTAACAACCAACAGTACGGCACGTCGCTGTAATGAATAGTCACAGCCGCTTCTTAATTATGCTGCGTGTGCTTACATCTGTCCCCCGAGGCCCTTACATTGACAAATATGCTTATTATTAATGACTCTTTATTACTAGAGGCAGGAGCACGATGTCTGCTATGTTGTTCTGTTTTTTCAAACACTCTTTCCTGTGTTTTTTCCGCTGTTTACTTTCCACCTCTTTTAGAATTTCCCATTCCCAAAAACATACAAATTGATCCCATAATGCAACGGCTGTTGTGCCAAGGGAGCGAATCGTAAACAAAAGATTGTATCTGAGCGCACCGGAGATGCTGGTTGTTATTCATGCCTGGAATCACTGCTCCGAGTTAGCACCCGTGTCAATTTGATCCAACAGCTCGATGCTGGAAGACTGACTGGCACAGCTGCCAAAATCTGGAGAATTAAAGTTTGTTTGGCTCTTCTGAGTGTCAGTAGTAGCACTCTGCATGTGTGAGTTTGTGAATGAATGTGTGTCTCCTTTTCTTTGAATGTGAAAACGTGCGCACAGGGAGTTTGGATGTGATTGATGTGTTTGATGCAACTTTAAAAGGCCGTGGCGTTCAGTTAAAGTCACAAGATTGTATCATTAAAAGGATAGAGTGTTCTCATAGTCGTGGGGCAGGAATGAAGATTGAGAACAAATATGCAAGAGATGTTTTGTGGACATTTTTTTCTCGACAGAATCTCTATTTGTAACAAGTACGTTGTCCTTGCTCTGCACTGTTTTATACCCAGAGAACAGGGACAAAGACACTCTAAAGGAAAACGCGATAGTTGTTCAGGGATTTTCCTGAGCCTCAGTGCTAGCCAAAAAAGAAGTAATGCAATGACAGGAGGTAAATCTTGTGCATACTTATTTATATAACTGTTGCACACTGGGTAAAAACATTTTTAGAGCGGGCTGATTGTGACCAGGAGAAGTAAAATAATAATGGAATCTAATATAGAGCAATATTCTGTTGGGTGGTCGATTGCCCAAGGCACATTTATAAACTTAGATTGCTTTTGTGTTCTCGACTTTATTGACTTTAATATATATATGTTTTCTTTTTCATTATGAGTTCATTTTTTTCTGCTTGTGTTTACGAAGCACTTTGTTAACTCATTCCAACAGAAATTAAATCATTATCATGTCATCATCCTCATCATTGATGCTCGTTTGATGAACTACAGGTGCAGATGTTAAAGATTCATGACTGCGATATGTATGTTGTCACATCATTTATCATCCGATCACGAGTCAGAGATGTATGTACGAGAATAAACATTCACAGCTAATGTGTGTGAAATCACACTTTAGCAAACATGTGATCCAATTGATTTGCATACATAATTAGCCTTTTAGCAGGTGTAGATTTCAACCTATTCTGAGAGATCTCATCAACCACGACCTGCCCCTTCTCAAGGTCTGATTCAGGAAAGTTATTCAAGTCCAAACACAACCCTAAACTTTTGTGGCTCAGGGAAATTTGCTAAGTTCATCTCCATCCCCAGTGGATGATGAACTGGGAAGGGAGGGGGGCATCTTTTTTTCCCAGTTCATTAAGAAGCCCAGACTCGACAGATGTGATACCAGTTGCCTCGTCTGTAACTTGGCTTCCTTCCTCTAGTCAGCCAACAAGAGCAGGTCGTCCAGATAAATTGAATCTAATCCCCGTCCTGGTTAACAGCTCCGGACCGTCTCCCCACATCTGGAAAAAGTGTGGAACTATAAAGTTGTCTTGGACAATCTCAGACTGTATTTAACACCTGATTATATATAATATATATTATAACAACTTTTTTTCCTTACAGACAGTTTTATATTTTAGGTGACAAATGTGGAATTATATCCATTATGACTGGGAAGTGTGAGACGTCTTAACTGCACTTCAGGTACCAACAAGTCCCTGATAATACTAACAATTTAACCCTTATTGCATGTGGTTATTAGCGCCTGTGTTTCTGAATGGGACTACTTTTTGCAATAAGACTCATTTGTATTAAAAGGAGCCAATATGAATACTGACTAATCTTAATACTGGCTCAACATAATTAAGATGCTATATGCTTGGCAGGGCAGTTGCAGGGCAGGGGTGCATTTTACCAAATTTAGTAATAATATGCACCCATGTGCTTTGAAAATTACTTACTTGTTTCTTTTTGTCTCATTTCTTGAGGTTTAAAGATATAATTTTGAAGATCTCAGTTTTGTTCTCCTTGGCGGCACCCGTAGCGATAAACGGTAATTGCGGGAGCACACTTCTCAGATATCCAGACAGTGCTGCATGTTTGATGTCCACGGTTAACTCCGGTTGTAACTCTTGATTTTCCTCCTCGTTAGACTGTTTGCCTTCATCTGAGCGTCCAACTTGTTTCTTTTTCTTTGGATTTTCACTTCTTTTTGAAGTTGTATCTGTAGTCATTGATCTTTTCTTTGTTTGTTCAGCCATAGTAGATTACTGTTTACTCGCAACACGGTCTCACGCAGAGGCCGAAAAAGCAGCCGCTTAGCTCCGCCTACCCTCTCTGGCAGACCAACCACTGCTGGCTGATGGAAAACGCGTCACTAACTGGGCGCCGCTTATGAAGTCGCCACAGACACCCAGTCTGTTATACTGCAAATGCAAAGGCTTTCATCAGTGGGCCATATGCTCTGTCACCATTGTGTTACCTCATTCGGCGATAGATAGAGACTTAACAGACAAATCTGCGAGATTATCACTTTAAAGGCTGAAAAGCCTCTGGATCCTTTGGTGAATTTGGCCCTCAGTTTAATGTATCTGGCTCCTGGTTGGCTTGACATTACTTGCATGGAGACATTAGAGTGGTCAGTTTTTGTCAAAACCAATGATGTAGAAAAAACATTTAACTGATACCTGAAAAAACAGATGTTGTGTGGATGAAAACAGTTGTAATTGAACCTAACCTGAGAAGAGGCTGTCTGAAAATCTCTTCCTCTCTCTCTCTGTTATTGTTACTGAAGTGAAACAGATGCAACATACTCCATATGTGTGTGTGTGCGTGCGTATGTCTTCTAACTGTTCCTCCTCAGGTGGTATACAGAGCTTTTAGAAACCACCTGAGGCTTACATCACTGGCAGGCTGAAACAGTCATAAAGCCCTGGGCCAAGAGCCAAAACGCAACCAGCACAGACACCACCCACCTGCTGACACACTGTGGATTTTTTTTTACTCGTGTGTGCGTCTGTTTCGTTCCTTTTGAGCCATAACAAACAACAGGACAAAGAACATGCTTCCTCCACTGACAATGCATAATGAATGACAGAGAAATGGCTGCCTGGAGCAGTGCTCAGGTTCTGTCACAGTCATTTTGTTAAGGCGAACGGGTAGGAGATGTGAACACAGACAAAAGAGAATCCTCTCTGCCGAGGAAAACCTGTAATTCAGCCCTTCCTTGTTATGTGACATGTTCACTCTGAGCTTCATCTAAGAAATCATTCATTTTTACATCACAATGACACAAATCTCTTCAACTTGTTACTCTTTCACTTCGCATTCAACAAATGTTCTCTGCCAAACTCACAATTTTTTATTCTTCTCATTCACATTACTTATGTCCATCGATATCTTTATCCTCTGTTTAATCTTTTTAGCACAAACCGAAACATGACTCCCTATTTATTTGTGACAAAGTCATCTTGCTAACATTACAACCGCTGAGCTTTCTATCCCATCCAGTCGAGGCAGCTGTTCACCGTGAGTCTGGTTCTGCTCGAGGTTTCTGCCTGTTTAAAGGAAGTTTTTCTGCCATTGTGCCAAATGTCGCTAAGTACTGCTCATGGTGGATTCAAGTTGGTCTCTCTCTAAATAATAGAAAAAAAGAGTACGGTCTGTTTGTAAAGTGTCTTGAGATAACTTTGTTTTGATTTGGTGCTATACAAATACAATTTGAGTGATTGATTGATTGATTGATTTTGCGAAGCTTATATCATTTGCATTTCCCTTGTCCACACTAAAACATGTCTTTGGAAGGCCAAAACACAGATCGTGAAATCAGGCCAGGTCGGTGTGTGTTAGTGGTGTCAAAAATGATGTTGGATTATTCCTTCTAAAAAAAAACATGGGTTTGAACTATTTTAATATCTATTTTTGTGCAATATGTTCATGAGGGCAGACCAATACAACGAGAGACAAATTTAGTTGCAAAGGATGCAAGGACATACGCGAACACGCGAGACAGCCGCGAGAACACGCGAGACAGCCACGGTAGTTGTTGATTTTTTTGCTGACCGCCAGGGTTAGCCCTACACACGGGTCTGTATGTGACTGACTGAGTAGCTGACTGACTGACTGACTGACTGAGTAGCTGACTGACTTTCAGAGCCATAGAGAGAGAGTTGTGACATCGCAATGGCGGATCAGGAAGCATATTGGACCTCCACAGATGCGACTCTGTCAGTACGGCTCTACTTCGTTCGGGGAGCAGACGGGGCTGCTCCTCCGCTGTCCTCACCTACGTCCGCAGCGCGCACCTGCTTTCTAATAACGTCATCATCGGCCTCATAAGGACAGTCCTTGTAACACAAAAGCACACATTGACCTGATGCGCTCTTGGTTTTGACCTAGTGTTGTTTCACATTGAATATTAATGTTAATATCCGAATATCCTTTTGTTATTACAATTCGATTATATCTTTGAATTTAGAATATTTGTTGACAGCCCTACTGTGTGTGTCGTATAAATGTTATACAACAATGGTAAATGGACTGTACTTACATAGCCCTGTTCTAGTCTTGACTAGTAACCACTCAAAGCGCTTTACACTACATCCCATTCACACACACATTCATACACTGATGAACTGTCAATCAGTCATCACATTCACACACCGTTGGTTACGCCACCGGGAGCAATTTGGGTTTCATTGTCTTGCCCAAGGACACTTGGACATGTAGCTGAGCTGGGGATCGAATCTCCAAAGTTTTCCTAGCTTCAAGTCAATACTTAAAGACATACGGTATACTTGTGTTTTGAGGTGAGAAACCGCAAATGCAACACTCTAAAGGTCATCAAGTTAAGGACATCTTCTGACCTTGTTCATGTACCTGAGAGGCTGTATTTAAGTCACAGACAAACAGGAGGCTTCTCACATTTGTATAGAAGGAAGAAAGGTTACTTGTTAGTTTCACTGAGAGGAAATTAGGAAAGGGTTTCTTTTGATATTCAGAACAGTTTCCATCAGTCTGACTCTGAAAAGTTCAGTTGAATCCATTTTCCCAGATGTGAGAAAAATACAGGTTGTGATTACTTTGGAGTTAGACTGATGCACTGAAGTTTGCCTGTGTGCATCTGTGTGTATCTGTGTGTGTGTGTGTGTGTGTGTGTGTGTGTGTGTGTGCTAATTTGTATGTCTTTTTGAAGGCTTGTCAAGTTCAGTCTCAATGTCAGACAACAAAGACTGCTTTATCTTCACTTAGAAACGGTGACAGTATGAGTGCACCGACTATTGGTATGTAATGGCTGCAATTAACTTATCAGCATATCGTCCTTCACTTGCAGAGGAAGAATAGAGTGACACATCATCAGTGTGAAAGTGTTGGCTGTCTGTAGCACCGAGCGGGACTCATGCCAGCCAACCAGGGCGCACAGATGATGTGTCTCCAAAAATATAGGCTGCAGAACAGCTGATTCACTTCAGAAAATGCTCACACTGTTAGATAGAAGCCATTTACATCATGCTTGTAATGAGATCAGAATGCCTCATGAACAGGCAAAACTCTGCCAACATCACTATTTATCGTCTATCAATTTTCCCATTGATTCCTACGACACCTTGTTGGAAGCGTGTGCTGAGCCCCAACCCCTTTAGTTAATGTTGCTATACCACTGTTGAATGACTCATGCAGATTACAGTGATAATGTCAGATTTACAATTTAATATTCTTTGTCATTTAGGAAACAATAGGGGCTTACTGTTGCTAGGTTACAAAAGTTATCTGGAGGCACTTGCTTCCCTTGCTAGTTTTAATTTACTCTGTATGTTTAATATTTGCTTTTATTCAAGGAGCTTTTACAAAAAAAACCCCTAAAAACAATGGAAATGAATCATGTCCTGGCTTCAACAGCAGCTCTACACCTGGAAAGTGTTTGAAAAACGAAAGGATTAGCTTCTCCTCCGCCATTGTTGTTGACAAAATTGATATCGAAAGTCCCGCCCCTTCTTGATTTTGATTGATCGGTGAGGAAGAAGCGACATTGCGCAGCGATGTTCCAAAAGGTAAACTATTTTCAACTGGGAGCGCTGTGAGCGCGGCGACAGCAAACAGTTGATGTCGAGGGCGTTTTTGGGCTGAGGACACAGAGCGCTGAAAACACTGAACTGTTTCCTATAGAAAATAGGGGCAAAAAACGCTGTTAGTGGACAAAGGCCCTTGTGAACAAAACCACTGTTTTAACACTTTTAGGTGGCTGATATGAAGCTGTCACTGGCATATGTTATTGGGTGAAGCTAGCTAAAAAGCTGAGCTAACGTTAGATGAATGAATTGGTAAAAAGGCTATAATACTCACTGTATCTCAAGTTGCGTTCTGTCCTACTATTCACAATGAACTATATGTCAAAATGTAGTGCACAATTAGTACCTTCATGGTGTGCTGTTTCACTGGCGTAAAGCTGTGGTGTAATCCCTAAGATAATAGACTGATGATCTTATATTGGATGAGCAGTGAATGTGAGGAGGAAAACATCACACACCTTAGTGAGCTGGGTAGTACTCATGAAAGCAATTTATGTCTCAGTGAGCGAGTTCAGTAATCCAGACCAGCATTTACTGGAGTATCTGTTAAAATCAGTGAAAGTAGAAAGTTTTGTCAAATCGACCAACTTCAGTTATCAGAAAAGTTCTGTCAGGAAGAGTTTGTCAGCCAAGAAGAAGACTCCCCTTAGAGGGGATTGAACTCAGAGTCTTCTGCTTATAACACAGTAAAGTATTAAGCCAACAGCACTCCAAGCTAAAGTTTAATTGCCCCAAACTGAAGCTTGAAGCTCTAAGACTGTTACATTACTGACAGCAGAAGTCATTGATTGGTTTCAGTGCTCCAATAAGCGAGGCTCTGCCTGTAGCAGGGATTGAACTCTCAACCTTTTGGTATAACAGGGGGAAAGTGCTGAGACGTTCAGGTGTCCCAGGAAAATGTATCACAAGATGACATTCAGTGATTTCCACACACAGACCGCCCTGCAGTAACAACCACCAAGGTATATTTGGCAAAACCAATTTATCATGTTTTATTTTCACTTTAACAACACGATCTTTGATTAATTAATTAGTGGACACTTTTCTTGCTTTACCCCTCATGTTTCTGTTTGTTCTGCTGCTGCAAGGAGGTTGTCAGGGGGCAATGGAAGAAGTTTGCCGGGTCTGATGAATCATGTTTTCTTTTCCATCATGTGGATTGCTGTGTGCATGTATGCACTTACCTGGGGAAGACATGGGACCAGGATGCACTATGGGAAGAAGGCGAGCCGGCGGAGGCAGTGTGATGGTTTGGGCAACGTTCTGCTGGGAAACCTCAGGTCCTGCCATTCATGTGTATGTTATTTTGACACGTACCACCTACCTACAGATTCTTGCAAACCAAGTACACCCCTTCATGAAAACTGTATTCCCTAATGGCAGTGGTCTCTTTCAGCAGGATAATGCGCCCTGCCACACTGGTTTGGGAATGGTTTGAGGAACACGACAACGAGTTCAAGGTGTTGAATTGGCCTCCAAAAAAGTCGAGCTTCATGGGATGTGCTGGATAAACAAGTCTGATTCATGGAGGCCCCACTTCGCAACTTACAGGACTTAAAGGATCTGCTGCTAACGTCTTGGTGCAAGATACCTCAGCACACATTCAGAGGTCTAGTGGAGTCCATGCCTCGATGGGTCAGGGCTGTTTTGGCAGCAAAAAGGGGACCTACACAATATTAGGCAGGTGCACCGAGTTGGTGCTGCTGTCTCTCGTTGCTGCCATGTTGCTTTCAATAGTTACAGAATGGCAGTTAAAATATCAAAACCCAAATGTGTTTTTTGGTGTGGTTGGTCTGCCAGAGGGTAGGCGGAGCTAAGCGGCTGCTTTTCTGGTCTCTGCAAGTGTTGTGAGTAATCAGTAATCTACTATGTCTGAACAAACAAAGAAAAGATCGATGACTACAGATACAACTTCAAAAATAAGTGAAAATCAAAAGAAAAAGAAACAAATTCGACGCTCAGATGAAGCAAACAGTCTGAAAAGGAAAGCGACCGTCAGCGAGGAAATCAAGAGTTACAACCCGTCTGGTTAAATTTGGAAGTTCACTCAGGCAATAACCGTTTATTGCCAAAGGTGACGCGATAGAGAACGCAACTGAAATCTTTGAGATTGAATCTTTAAACTAAAATATTAAAGTCACCACTTGAAGAAATAGGGTAAAGTATTTTTCAAATATGGTCAATAGACAAATAATAAAATATAAAACATTTACCAGACAGAAAGAACTTTGGAAGTAAACAAAAGCAAAAGGGAAAGAAGCACACAGCCTGCAGTTTGTATAGAAGTAAGTGAAAGCTTGACAGTGCTTTACATATCAATTAAGGTTTTGTTTGTAGCTTGATTACATTCTGAAAGAGAGGAGGCTTGTGGCCGCATTTTAAGGTATTGTATTTGTTTGAACTGAGCAGTTCAGAGATGTTTTTCTGAGGTAGAAGAAGCATGGCTCGAAGTGATGAGTCCTCAAAGCGGAGGTTAAAGCTGTCTCTTTTGACAAAATAATAAAAGAAATCAGCACAGAGAACAAGTTTGTGAATCTCAAGGCCTCTTTCACATTTTCAAGTTTGAATGGAGTCTGAAGCCCGGCTTATGTCAGAGCATTTGAATTGCAAAGTTGAGTGAAGTTGAATCACTTTTCTTGTAGACTTCTATTATACAAATATGAGTTTAAAAAGAAAATCAATGGAGCAGGCTTTGGAAACAAAACGTCCACACATCTCCTGAATGAGCTGCACAGTTTGATACTTGGATACTTTTTTAGCACAAAGCAAGAAGGACGAGTCAGATGCTAAAAGATGTACTGAGGAAAAAAAACAATAGTGTCAGTGTTGGCCTCTGCACAGCACTCGGAACACAAGGGAAATGTTTCTGAATCAGAAGCAGCGCTGCTTTAACAAAGTGATTAAGTGTTAACCTTCTGTCGGGTCTGATGTTGTGGCAAGGCTGTAATACCTGCCAGCTGTGGCTGTCACTCAAGAGTCATTACAGCCGGGGGGAGGGGCCACACATTCCAATACGATGATTGATGGGCACTTTCACTGATGAGAGTCCTCTGTGCTGCTCAGACTCCCAGCATGCCCCTGGTCCTTGAGGCCCGTCTGTTGTCTTGTAATACAGCAGAAACATGAATCTTGAGACAGGGTATTTTCAGCTGATTGCCTCCTTTGCGATTTCCATAGCAGGTTTATTTTAAGGCAATAAATCTTGTTGCTTTGGCTGTGTTTTTTAATTATATGGGTCCAGATGCACCGCAGTCTTGTCTGTTTTAGCTGTAAATTATTAAAATGTGGTGCCTGGCCTTTATAAAGCACCACTGCTTAAGTCCCAGTTTGATTTTGAGTCTCCATTTCCCTCCATGATCTGGAATATAGTTCCTTTAAAAAAAGGATATCAGTGCAGGGAATTGTCATTCAAGCCAGAGCCAACATTAAGATGACACAAGGTGAAATGTGGGTCAGCGTGACCAGATGTTTGACTGTTAAGGTAGACTGCAGAGCAGAGGACTCTGTCAGTCATGCCAGACCCGCGGGACTAGAAGAGTGATCTGCAGTAGCTCAGCTACATGACGGCTTTGGGCTCAGTGTTTTTAAAGCTTCAGAAGAAAGGTCACGAAGGGATCAGACACCAAAAGGCGTGAACTAGAGATCAAGAGGAACATAAGCCTTCAGTCAACACAGGCTGGAGTGTAAAGACACAAAAGCTAAAAAGAAACATTTCTCGCGAACTCTTCTTTAACCTGTCAAAACTGAGCTGTTTGTCAAAGTGCGAAGGAAAAGTGAAAGTCATTCCTCCAGGATCTAAAACCCTGTGCACCTATTTGTCATCTTCAGAGCTGTCAGTCACACTTACAACACTGTTAGCGATAAAAGAAATTTACAGTCAGGTGCTGAAGCCTTGTGCAGTCTTAAATAAATACCACATAAACACACAGCATGGAATGACAGCTACACATTTCCCTCTCCTCATTAGCACGTCACAGGGATGATTCACAGTGTGGCATGTGGCTATGCATGATTGCAAAACAGCTTTGACTCACTGCTAATTATTCTCCATCTTTAGAATTTCTTTATTTTAATTGCATGGTATGTGTTGCAGGATAATTGTGCAGTATTTAAGGCATGTTCTGCTCTCTAACAGAAAACGCTCCTCAAATATCCGGGTGGACATTGTTTGTGACACTAACGTCTACAGCTCCATCCTCTATTCTCTGTTTGCTGTAAACAAAAAGTCTCCCGGAAACAGCTATCCATTATTCAGACACGAACCCATTAGACTTTTCTGCTGCTGTTTGTAGAACAAAAGCAACACTGTGCATGTAATGATTACAGTTTTCCTTTTCAGCCTCTTCAGTTTAACTTCCACTGGCAATAAACCATAACAATGTCCTAATTAATTTCAGCTCTGAAATAGTTACAGCGTCAAACAGACTGTCTGGATTATAGCTCGTAGGGCCAAACATTAACTGAAGCTAGTATAATTGAATACGTGGCTTCATTTCATTAAGCATGTGTGCTGTGTTTCTGTAAAGGTAATGATAAAGAATAGAAATGTTCTGAGACAGACTTACAAGCCGTGTTTTTCTACAATGTCTGCACACACTCAGAATATGAAAAGTTATAACGTGCAGTAAGTCAAGCTTCATTCCAATCTGTCATCAAATTCAATCAAAGGTTTTTGCCATCATAATGTAGGACTGTCATAATTTCACCCCTGCTTCCATGCACAGCTTCTATGAATTTGTAGTTTTCCAGAACTGCTCTAAAATTCATAAAGACAAGTCTAACTCAAACTCTAACATATTGAAAAAGTTTCAAATATACTTTTCAGCATAACATTCTGTATAATATTCTACAAACTGTGTCTCAATTCAGGGGCTGCATCCTTCGAAGGAGGCAGTCTACGGAGGATGCAAATGAGATGGTCTAGTCTACAGTATTTCCTGTTTGTGTCACCAGCTGTTCCTGCCTTTACCCTTACGTCACCAAACGCCACTCCTGTCGCCTAGCAACAGGTATCTAGCGGGCTAACTAGCCAGCACAACTAACGTCACGTATCTTTACCTATTGTGTTGTGAGGTTCGCGAACGATCCGATTCTTTCGAGCGGCTCTTTGGTGCGAACGACGGGAGCCGAGTCAACAGCCACCGCAACATAGTGCAGACGATGAGCAACATTATGAGCCTCCGCCAAGTTTGTAGTTCTTCCTTTGACATCTCTGTAGTCATACAGAGTTGTTGGCAAATCAATGATGTTGATTAATTGTTCCTACATTATTATTACTTTTTAAATATGTGCGTGTGTTGACACGGGAGAATAGAGTGCAGGTATGTTCCTGAGTCCAACCACTCTCTCACCTCAGATCTTACGGCTCCGTTCCTTTCCGAGAGCCGAACAGAGCCATAAGATTCGGCTCCCTTTAAAGACTCGTAATTCCCAACACTACTCGGGATACATTGGGCTGCGGAGGATAGATCCGACGGATCATTCGTGGCCCGGGACTCGGCCGCATTTGACGAGCCTTTGAATTGGGACAGCCTTCGACATGCCGCTGTGAGGCAATCGGCATTCAAATACACCCTTCGAATGATGCAGCCCCTGGATTGGGACACAGCTACAGTGTTTCTTTGTGGTCACTTAAGTGTAACAAATTGCATTAGGAGGAAAGGGCCCCTAGCAAGCTGGAAGTGACACTATGGTGACCTGTGTTACAAAATAAAGTATAAAAATACAGCTGGCTTTCAACAGAATCCTCTTCAATGTGCTATTAACAGAGAGAGCTTTTGCAACAGATATTTCCAGATCACCAGATCACCACGATGTCACATTGTCACTGACTCTCTTTTCTCTGCTTCTTTCTAACACCCTGTCTAGTCTCAATCTAGATACAGTTGCAAAATTGGAGAATATTTTGGGCGTTGATTAAATTTCTCGCCAAAACTGACACAAGTGGAAATTAATCGAGGTGAAACAGAAAGATGTTACATATATATTAAATGTGTTTCAAATGTAACTTTTCCAGTGAATGTATGCGTCTCTCACCAACATTAGGTGACATGGTTTTATACTGTGTGCTACATTAGCATTAATATGATTATCACATAGATTGCTTTCCTTACTTTCCATTGTCCCTGAATACTAAGACTGTCAAGGCTAGCTCATCCTGAATGCAACGAGTGTCTCTGCTAACAGCCTGTTCAAGGACTCCTGGTCTGGTCTTTAACATGTTTAGATTGAATGTATGTGGTTAACCTGCTCGATAACGATCAGTATTATTTAACAAAGGATATAAGTATTTTGTTTATAAGCAAAATGAACATTTCCTAATTTATTTATTGATCTTGTAATTAGATCACTTTCTCAATATGCAAATAACTGGTAGTCTGCCCTTGTTATTTCAGGCTTATGCTTATTAAAGGCTACGTTCACACTATTATGTTTCATTTTTTTAAATGCAGAACCAGAGGCCAAACATTTCTGGTGTTTTAGAGCCCCGGAAACTTTTGGAATCTCATCTGACTCTGCTCTAGTTTGTCGGGGTAGACATGAAGACTTGAAGAAACAATAATGCCGGCGCCATTTCTGGATTATTGGGTCTTATCAGCCACGACATGCCCCGTCCTGATTCTTCACGGCCCTGTCAAATGACCTTTCTCCTTAAGTTTGACTAATATCATTAATTAAACATGCAAAAACAAATGCAATGCTTACCTTGATATCTATGCTACACTGTTACGCAGTTAACATTCTGCATTTTGTAATGCTACCACTGCCTACATGCGCAGAACGCAAGCTATTCAAGCAATACCTGTGTCCACTGGCGTTATCAGCCCTAATATGGAGCTAGCTGAGTTTTGAAATGTTGCTAAAATGCTCATCCGGACAGAGAGCGATAGATTAATAAAGTCCACTTGGGTTGGTTGACAGTTGGTCAATCACAGAGACTTTCACCCAGGAAACCGGAGTTTGAGTCCTGTCCCAGACTTACTTGACATGAGTAACGTAATGAAACTCGTCGATATAACCAAGTAGCTTTGTTACCTGAACAACAGCTTCAGTTCCATTATGTGAACCACTTCATAGAAATGCTTTTTTCTCCTCTGCCTTGTGCTTCTTTGTATTCTGTGAGGCAGTGATGGTGAATTCATGTCAAAATGTCTCCCAAACTCTACAGCATTTTTCAGTGACCATGAACACTGTTAAGGCATGAATAAAAGGCAAAAAGTCAAAGAAAAAGCCACGTGCAGAGAAAATATCTGTAATGTGTGGACGGGGACTGAACGTTTAGATTTAAGGAAGGCCAGACATCCACGTGTTTGGTTAAAATGGAACTAAAAATGGTGACAATGTGGCAATAAATATCCACATCAGGAACAAAGCATATTAGATACATATTTTCTTTCTAAAATGAACTTTATTAATACACTTTAAATGCCAAGGTGACTTGGCTGACAGTGGTGTCATTCGCCCAAGGTTGTTTTTTTATCCGTTGTGTTTAGTGTGTAACTTTTCAAACAGCATTCAAGAGAAACTTGACAGGATAGGACCGGAGATTTCTCCTCAAACAACCTCTGCTTTGTTTCCTAGCTTTAAAAGGCTTGTGGCATTGTGACATAAAGAGAGCAGCATCAGCCTTAAATGACCTTTTGTTCATCACTATATGCTGTTTTTGTGACCCCAAACAGGTGTTTCTCTGAGGTTTCAGGTGCAAGATTCAACGTATAACAGCACTGAGGCAGGAGTCAGAAAGCAGCCCCCACCCCCCGCCTGGCTCAACTGCTCCCTCCGTCTTCCTTGGGCCGAACGTGTGATGCTGTAAGTGATATCAAGCTGAGTCTCATTACAATGCAGACCATGAAAACTGCAGGGCAGCGGCTCAGCATCCCAAAAGCAATAACAATGCTGCCAAAAACTTGAAGCTAAAACTTCTCGGCTTCTCTACCTTAATTTTCTGCATCATTAATGAGCCGGCTATCTGGGTTAAGAAACCTCCATACACGAGAGATTACAGCCTCAGACCCTGGATAGAGTCAAATCTGTGTAACTGTTGAGCAACTGATTGTATATTTCTACATTCATTAAGAACAGTATGGATAGACTGTGTACCCTCCATGATATGGCTGATTGCTCCTGAATTACAGGATGTCAACAGAACCCCCACATCTTAGTAAAACTGTTACCTCACTTGTACTTATATAAACCAAGTATAGAATATATTAGAAAGTGTAAATGATATCATATTTATGACAAAAATGATGAAAAAGTGGAATGAGAACTTTGGGGTTTAGCACTAACCACAGTGACAAATACATTTTCTAAGACTACTTCACATTAAAAGCCACCACTTGTTTCAACAGTGGATTTCTTGTAGTATGAAGCAGCAGCATTAGGATGGTCAGTTTGCCCGAGTAGTACCTCAGTCTGCTATTGTTCAGAGACGTGGAACAGTGTGCTTGCAAAAGCCTACACACAGACTCTTGAATTTATATATTTATTTTTATGCCTCTGGTTTAAATGTATATATTTTGCCTCGATGCATAAATTTAGCTCTACATGTAAATGTTTTTTTCCTCAAATATCCTTATTTTTACTTTACTATACACCGCCTGGCCAAAAGAAACGTGACACACTCTAATATTTCGTTGATGCGCCTTTAGCTTTGATTACGGCACGCATTCGCCGTGGCATCGCTTTGATAAGCTTCTGCAATATCACAACATTTATTTACGTCCACATTCCTTTTTCACCAAGATCTTGTATTGATGATGGGAGAGTGGGGCCGCTGCGTAAAGTCTTCTCCAGCACATCCCAAAGACGCTCAATGGGGTGAAGGTCTGGACTCTGTGGTGAAAGTGATGCCTCATGCTCCCTGAACCACTCTTTCACAATTCAAGCCCGATGAATCGTAGCCACGAGTCACATCTTTTCCACGACCACAGGATGTGTCTTCGGAGCTACTCACTGCATCAGTTAGGGTTAAATAATTTGTTGCCAGCTGAAACATGAATCACTGCAGTCATTTTCCAATGGAAGGCTCTTACCTATTTGCTTTTTTAAATCCAGGTGGCGACTTTTTTTGGCTAGGCAGTGTATATCTTTATTGTATTGTATTTTATACAGTCTGTGTTTTATATCAGCTTAAGAATCACACGATTGTACTCGTATAACCGGAGTGACAACGGACATCTTTAATCTTGTTTCTTGTTTGTTTTCTATTTTGTCTTTTTTAAGTCTAGCCTTCAGCAAAGTTTTATTTATTCATCTCTTCAATTATTTCTTTCTATTCTGCCTTTTAAATGTGGCTTTTAGTTGAGTTTAATTTATTTGACTTTTTTTAACCTTTTTAATCAGGTCTTAAATGTAGCTTTATTAATTTATCACTCCACATATTTATGTATTTAAGACTTCGTATCAATCAATCAAGCAAATTTTATTTGTATAGCGCCAAATCATAACTAAAGTTATCTTAAGACACTTTACAAAAGGAGCAGGTCTGGACCGTACTCTTTTTAACTTTATTTAAAGACAGTCCCAACATGAATCCACCAGGAGCAGCAATCAGCAACATTTGGCAACACATCTGAGTGTTATTGAGTGCTTTATTAATTACAAAATCATTTTTCCTGTCAATTTGTATGTGGATTAATGTATCGATTACACCCATGTCCATTTAAATACACTGACTTGAAAAATAGAGCTAATCTTTCGACTGATTGAAAGACAGTTTTTATCTTACAGAACTTACAGGACTGGCGGCCACTGAATGTGGATAATGTTGAAGAACTCAGTTGTCACATGTTTAAACACACACTGTTCATATAGTACCATTATAGAAACCATAGTGAAGCTATATTTATCTTTACACAGTACCACAAAAATAACATCAAATCCCTCTGCAGCCACCATGGTAGGGTCTTTCCTGCTCGTTATCACAGCAGCACCGTTGAGTCCCCCAGGACGTGTGTGGCAGAGAGTCAATGGACCTAATATGGAGTGATTCTTCTCCAGAGGCATATCCCCGGGAATGTGGCTCTGGTTTCACTGTTATCACTCAAAGAGAGCCGTCAAACGCTTAGTGGCATTCGCTTGAGCCAATTAATTAGAACCTAACAAGGCATGGAGTGGGATGGGATTTGGATCTACAGGGTGCTGACGGAGTCAAAGGCTTCCACGCACGAGGCCGACGTCTTGTCACACACTGGCCATTAATGTGACACGTGAAGTGCTGCTGAGGAAGAGAAAGTTGAGGATGTAGAACATGCTCACTTGGGCTCCATGTTCCAATACCTTTTGTTTCCTTTTCTGATAGCGATACTGACCTTAATATGTGGATGGTCCAATACCAAGACTTGTTTTCACTGTTTGTTTCGGTTAGTTTGTCTTGGAGGAGAAGAGACCTTTGCGGATAATTCGGCTTGCGTTAAAACATCAGGATCTCCTCCACACCTGCTGTTCCCGTCAAAGCATCAGAGAAACACTGATTTTTAAGCTGACTCTGCTCTATTATTGTAGCTCTGACTAATGTAACATTCTCCGCCAGTGTTGTACTGTTGATTATTATCGTAACGAGATAAATGACCTGAAATCAGTTCCTTTTTGCTGCTCTAAAGCAGTTACTGTTGGCAGCCACTATACATCAGTGATGGCAGTAGAGGCTACTGATTTGGAGCCTTATTATCCCTAAAGTTGATTTTATTCTGAGCTAATAAATTACAGCGTGGGATCAGTGTATGACGGGTGTACACGCCTCTTCCCGATCCCTCATTTCAGGCAGTATCAAAGGCATTCCAATAATGGTATAGACATCAGAACAACTGTAATTCCAACTAGACAGGAATGTGGTGTAAAGCCCGCCAACCTTCCTCATTAAACAGATTTATTCATGTCCGGATAGAAAGTTTTGACTGTTGAGAAAAGCAAACAATCCTGAACACTAGACAAAGATCGAATAACTTCTTGGGATTCTGCGAAAAAATAATGAAGCTCAAAGTGGGATGAGGATCTTCAATTTGCAATGTGTCGACTGCGTCGTTCCCCGTGTCTGAAATAATTAATGAAGCAGAGGTGAACGGAGGTGGCTTCCTCTCCTGCATGGAGCAGATGTTGTAAATCCAGTGCAGCTCACACAGACAGGTGCCCTCCAGCCGGTTCCTGTCTGCTGCCTTGGTAATGGCGTGTTCCCTTTCCTTGAACACTGGAGGAATCAAGCAGCACTCAATCCAGCCTCTGTCATCTCACCATTACAAGGTTATACAGGAGAACATGAGTGGACTAATCAGCTCAGCAGGACGCTCGGTGGAACAAAATGTACAGAACACAAATTAAACCTATATATCCAGGTTGAAGCTCGGTAACGATTCTTCGAGTCCTTTTCACTCGCCACATGAACAGGCTGCTTGAAGTACATAACAGTCCACGCAGCCAATCCAAAGAGACTTTTATAATCAATTTAAAAAGACGCAATTACCAAGAAGCTCTCACACACACCGAATGAAAAGATCTTTATGCAATGAATAACTGCTGCAGCTAAGCATTGGTGACTTGATAGTTACTGCTGATACACATGATAGTACATTACTGCTGGCATACTGCAGTGCATGACACCCTAACTCCTAGCTCTTATCCCATAGTGGAAATTCAGCTTAAAGCAAACTCTCAAACTTTAACTAAACTTTACTCTCTTCTCTTGCAGCGTAGATTATATCATAAGCATGAAAATACTTACACTCTCCCAGGTGGTCTTGGCTACAATGCTTTTATTGCTTGCTACTGCTGCTCAATAGGCCAGTGTGCCAAGTGTTTGGAACGATAAATCAGTAAAACAATATGAAAAGATATGAAACAAAAAAAGAAATCTGCACAAGCGCAAGCCGGCTGCGCTTGTAACTGCAATATGAAAATGTCTTTGAAAATGGATCTCGAGCGTTTGTGGTTGTAACCAGAGATGATGAGCTTACTGAAGCACTGAGAAGAATGTGGTTTTCAAATCAGTATTAATAAAAGATTATTGACTTGTTAGGTTAATCAGCTCAGGGAGCTTCAGAGATTCATTCTGTCTTTCAGCAAAGAGCTTTCATTGGAGACCGTTGTACGAAGGCAGACTTAAAATTGGACGGTTTTGTCTCACACAGGACACCAACTCTAAGTCTCACCTTCTGCACTGGGGTAGGTATCGCAGGGTAACTCACAATACGACAACGATAATATCTGTGATATATTGTAAGACAATCATATAATGATACATCACGATATCTGATTATCATCTCCTTCGGCCGATTAATTTCCGTTCACGTTACCCTCATTCATGTCGTAAGCGCCAACGTGAGTAGTCATGAAGAAGTGATGCGGTGAGTCAAAGTCACAGGGTAATCTGTTTAGAGCGCCGTATATTTGGCCCGCTGTAGAGAAAAGGGTCCTTATCATTGAGCATGCCATCCCCTGGGAAGAGGGCATGACAGCAGCCTATGAAAGGAAACACCTAAAATACTCTGAACTGGCAGCGGGACCAAAGAGGCTGGCTGAAGATATACCCACTGGAGGTCGAATGTCGGGGCTTTGTCAGCAGCGCACTTGTGCAGTTGCCCTGTGGTGCTGGCATCACAAGGTAACTGAGTAAGGTGCTAAAGGAGCTAGGAGAAGAGGCAGAGAAAGCCAGTTACTGGCTTTGGTTGCAGAGGAAGGACATCGGCCAGGAGATGTACTGTAGGGGGCGAAACATCAGTAAACGGTGGTTACCCAGCCGACTACCCTGCAGCTATTTTCTATTTACAGATTCTACTGTAGAATCTGTAGACGTGGATTTCCAGCATGGCAAGTGTTCTGGTTTCCGTTTGTACAATGCTTGTAGTCCGAGTAATATTGACCAATCAAGTATCAGTAGGCTGCAGTGTTAGCAGGACAAACAGTCCGTGAGGAGAGCAAAAGCAGACGGAACGTAATCCGCTGTAATGACATCCCGGCTCCCATCAGCGTCATCTGATGATGATTTAGCTTCTTATTAATCTCTATAAACAGCCACCTACATGCTAACAGCTAACAATCTGTTCTAGATCTAAAATTCAACTTGAGATAAATTCCTTGGCGCGGTGATACAAAAGCCGTTTAGTGTTCAGATTTCCCAACTTCCTTGAATGCATCAGAAATGATCGATCGACCTCCATTCAACAAACGAGCATTTTAAAAGTCGTTTTCTTCTCCTCTTGAGGACAAACCTGACAAAGCTTCATTTTTACTTTTTACTAATCTGCATCATGATGCTGAAATTTTGGCAAAGACCCGTTAAAGTAACTCACAAGAACAACGGGTTGTTTTTCTATAAACAATGCAGCACACGGAAAAGGAAGTTGTTTATCGCTAACCGCCGGCTACATGCTCCCGCATGCTCACCGTTGTCCCCAGAGGCTATATCGTCATCAGACCATAGCCGATGGGATCCGAGATTGCCCTGCAGCTGACCTAATGGCACCAGAGGAGGTGCGCCAGGCTGAAGAGCCAAAGCAGGAGACGCCACCACACCTGTACAACAATCTTGTATATTAAAATATCAATATTTGGCGCCAGCCTATCGATAAATGTCCTGCACAAGTCAGGACGACGTATTCATATTGCTGTATTGATATTAAGTCCCACCCCTATTCTGTACTACATCACCTGACCTTCTCCTCTACGTTGCTCCCGTCATAAGTACCACAACTGCTCGCCATATCTGCTTTAATGTAAATATATGTAATTCAACCGCCGACTCAGCGAACCAGTATATATGACTGCAGGGCCTTACTACCTCATATCAGCTGTGAAAGGCCATTTAATGGGCTGATAACACCCGTATCTGTCTATACAGTACACAGGGTTGGATTGCATCATGTTTCTTCATGCTGTGTAATAGTCATTTTGTGACGAGAACGGTGGACGGTAATTCAGTTTATATCGTGCAAACAAACATTTCCAGTCATTCCTTTTTATTGTGGCTACGACGAGGCCACAAACTGATTCCGCTGATTTGATTAACCGAGGAGCCCCTGGGAGGCATAAAGATGTAGAATAAATTTCATTGAAAAACAGTCTGGACCCATAGCTCAGCCGCTATACGCTCCAGTCTGGGAACGCTGATAAGCAACTATTCCATTTGCGGGCTGAAATGCTGTGTAATTCACTCTCCTGCGCATGTAAACAAACAATGAAACGATAATTAAATGCTATAAAGTTTGAGGCTGATTTTATTTTAATTAAATAATAGCAATAACGCAGCTTATAGTGCATATGGACAGCCACAGATATCAGGAAGTTCAGTTAGTGAGCTCATTCATCCTGCCTGTCAGGAAACCTGTGTTGGGACCACAATGATACAAGGCTGCTGCATCCATCATGTGCAAGTGATGTTGTCTAAGCTCTTCTGTTGGCCTCGGTTTAGAAGCACTTTTCTCAATTTTATTTGAGTTTTTGGCTCGCGCTGCTTAGAAATGAAGAGGTGACAAGGAACAGTTAAATAAAAGACAGAGAAAATGGTTTTATCTGAGCAGCTACTGGTGCTTTGACACAGAAGCTCTTTAATGCAGGAAAAGGTAAAATGGTAATAGAAAAAAAAGAGCATATGACTGGTCCATGGAAAGGTCACTTCACTGTGTGCACTCTGTGGTTATTAATGCCAGAAAATCAAAGAAGAAGCAGAAATCTCACTACATTAATCAAAATTGACTGAAGGTTGTTGCATCAGAATAGCAGAGCGCTGTTATTTACACATTAAAAAAAGCCCACGTCTGATCTTCTTATCATTTCTAAGAGGATTACTGAATCTCACCAAACTGCAGTGTAGTTTCCAGCTTACTTCTAAAGTCACATCCTGTGTTTGGGTTGAAAAAAATATATATAAATCAGAGTGAAATAACTTCTGCCCACTCAGAGGCCATATTGTGTGCAATGAAAATACTAATTTCACACCCAGCTAGTTTGGATATTGTGACCGAAAAATGCGTCCTTGGACCTTTGTCGCATGTACTCTTCCAAGATTTGCTTCCATCCATCTTCATGAAACTTCACTCACCCCAAATAGATTCAGCAGTGTCCCAGAAATACAACAAGAATGCAGGAAGTAGAGCCAAAGCCCTCCATTTGAAATTTTGTCACAATGGGGCTGTGCCTACTTGTCTGGAACAGTTTTTCTCTGCGGATAACCACCGACAGACTCTGCGTTAATGAGCCTCTGTTTGGCCCTTAGAGGCCACTGTACGTCTGTAACCTCAGAGCCATTTTCTGCATTTCCTAACAGGTCTAATGGAGAGGGAGACGCCGCTTTTAGTTTGATCGGGAGTCCTACTTATGCAAGTGCTGTATCATTTTCACCTTCCATCTCTAAACCGGCAGATCAATAGCAGATTCACCCAGAGTATTCTGCAGATTAAAGGGAATTCATTCTGTGCATATATCAATGTCATATTAGTTAAAATAATGACCATTGGAGCTTTTCTTTCTCTCCTGAGTGACGGTTATACAGTCAGTTTGTAGTTGTCTCACTTTTGAACATAACCTACCCGTGTTATAGAGGACATCTTCTTACATTGAGATCTCAGACGCTGACCGGAAAGATGATAAGTGTGGGTAATGTTGTGACAGCCAAAGGAGCGGGGGCAGGATGAAAGCAGATACAGCATGTTATTGGGAATATATAGTGTATCATATGCATGTCTAACGTAGATGCCTAATTGAGCGAACCGTGAAGAATCTCCAAGGATCCGAGCAACATCATGTTTCCAAAGCCTTTGGCAGTGTCCTTTATTCTGCTAAAACCACATCGTTTCATAAAACAGTGCAGCTAGTCGACTCCGCAGTGCACAGAAATCATTCAAATCAAACAAAACAAAATTTACTCTCGGGAAGATTGATTTACAACCACAAGTGTTGAGTTGTTCTCCAAAAAACAAAGCATGTAACCATGAGCTGGATTGTGCCTCCAACTTAAACCACAGCTGGGTTTTCTTGCCAAAACGTTTTGCCAGTGGGCTGTTGCAAGACATAATCATCACTTAATCGAACAACGCAAACTTTTTGATCAAAACGATCCACTGCAGTGGACTTATGTTTAAACGAATAAAGAGGAAAAGGCAAATGAAAAGAAGACATTAATCTGGCACTACGGGCAACTGTGTAGTTGTTTGTTCATATTTTTGTTAACCCCAGTAAACATTTTAATATATTGAGTCTTAAATAGCATCTTAAGTGACCATATTACACAGCAAAGTCAATGTACATGTAGTGGTGATGACTGTGGCTACAGAGGCGCATAAGCAATATCTTAAAAACAGGCACTGGTCTGGGATGAAGACTACAAGTTTGTCGATGAAAATGTCTGGGGGTGATAAAAAGAATCCTAAACAAAGATCAGCCAATAAGAGCAAAACACAACAACTGCTTTCTGGGTAATGTAGTCTTTGGGTTAAGAAGGCATCAAATGGAAAGAAAATATCAGTGGTCCTTCTGAACTAGTTTTCATAATAAAAAATAAAAAACTTTAAAGGTCCTGTGAGGAGTTTTTAGCTGGTTATTAAATGGACTGAAATGAACACTGATGCCTCTGTATGGGCTACAAAAGCAAACAAGACCGTTAGCGACAAAATTGAGTGTATCTTTATTTTTAACGCTTCAATACTTTGTCCGCAGGGGGCGCCAATATCGTTTAGTTTTTGGGAATGGAGACGAGCAGTTCACCACATTTGTCAATTATCACCTAAAAAGTGTGTCAGGTCAACTTGTAAGCAAACATTCACGTCGGTGTGAAGACTGTATGCTACATTAACACCTCTACCTCCCTGTAATGTTTGTGTACATTTAAGATATATGTTAGTTTTATATTTAGATTAACTTAAGTAGGTTTACTTTTCAGATATGTTTATATTTAGATACAAGTAATATAGTGGAGGTTATCATTTATTATTGCTTTTACTGTGTATTTATTTTCTCCTGTGCTGTAGTCGCTTTGATAACCTGCTGCTGTCACGCCACAGTTTCCCAGTTTGGGGTCATTAAAGTCCATCTAGCTATCTATCTATTGGCTATTCGAGTAATGTAAGTCTGATGTTCACCAAATATGGCCTCCAGTGATTAAAAAAATCTGACGCTTTAGCTGCAAAGTTATTTACTATTTTAACCAGCTATAGTCACTGACTTTGTCTGATATCTGTTTGGCGTGGGGCAGGTGTTTTACGGTGAGTATTTAGAGCCTTTTCTTTCAATAAGGCTGTTATGAGCAGTAAGAGTGGACTGAGAGACACCGATAGTCTGAGTCATCAAAAGGTCAGTCAGTTGTGACCTTTCACATACACACAGTCATTTCATCCAGTCTTAAAATACAAAATATTTATGCAGCGGCTTTAAATCTAAAAAACTTTTACTTTGGAAAAGAGGGTTAATTCTTGTTATGAATTGTTCGCCTGAAGGTTAAAATACTGTCGCATGTTACTGTTAGTTACAAAAAGGTAATGATTTGTTTTATGCACTCAATGTTGACAGGAAGTGCTTTTACTTTGAAGTTCTGTGAAATAACCTGTGCAGTGTTCTTGTCGCTAGTCTGAATGTTATGAAGTCGAGGCGACGCTGCTAACTCCATTTATTAACCCTTTCCTTTGTAAAAACTGTAAATACTGAGCAGGACAAGCTTCAGTTTGAACTACACCTGTTTGAAATTATCATTGAAGCTTCCAATATACAACAATCCTGTTTTTATTGGCAAACGTAGCCAATTAGCCTCTCACAGCACTATTACGAGTGTAAGAAAGACAGGAGTCGTGTTCTGTCTCTGTCGTTGGTCATCTTGTCTGGAGCGAATACCTACAGTCACATAAATCTCCAAATGTAAACACATGCAGTAATGAGTTAACAGTGAGGCACTCAACTACAATAATGGATTAGGACTTTAAACTCGGACTCATTTATTTTTCAGCCACATTCATCAGGCCTAATCAATGCTTCCTCTTCGGCTTCACCCCTCCCCCAGCAGCGCGACAGTGTCCCTGCTCGCCTCGGCCTCTGAGACGTTTCAAATGTGAGACACTTTTACTGCAAACTTGAAGTACTGTTTGAAGTTATTATAGTCTGATATTATAGGCAGATGATTATGTGAGACGTTGAACACTGTCACCATTAAAGGTCAGAGCGATCAGGCTGACTGACATCGCATGAATGGCAATGTGCCAGCTCCACGGCACATTTTAAAACCTCCCTAATTAAACACAAAGGCATTTTTAAGCGCTCTGACAATGGCTGGAGAACAGAAGCAGCCCACAGGAAAAATGTAACAGCCATTGTGTCTCGAAAGCTTTTAACCCCCCAGCTCCGCCAGCCGGGGAGTGTTACTCGGATACATTGATAGGGTTTAGATGGAAAACTCATATCCTTTATAGAGGTCTGTTTCCTGTAGAGCACGAGGCTCACAAGAAGCAACACTGACCCTTCAGGAATGATGATCACTTATTTTAAAAGTTCAGTTACCATAAGGAAGAGATGCATTATGTATTGACTGCAGCTATCTAGATGCCAGAACCCATCTTGTTTTTCCTTTGACTGTTTAACTACATTATAAGAATGAGTACTTGGAGTAAAGATTCACACTTTAAAGTCCTTCTAAACTAAAGCAAAAACTAAAGACCTTAGTCGGAATGTTCCGGGTGAATATATTGATTACTATTTGCTTAATGCAGATGTCACAGTATCTGCATATATCTGCTGTGACGTCAATAAAATGTTTGCACAGAAATGCCAGAGATATATTTGAGGTCATGTAGAAACAGTGTCCAATGCTTGGTACCAGTGATATGATGGATTTTCAACGTTCCCACTCATAATAATTTGAACTGTATCGTGATCCTTATGGTGAAATAATCAATTTAATAGAATCTTAACCAAAAAATGTGTCTTGAAGCGCTGGTTTAGCTCAGTTGGTAGAGCAGGTGCCTCATGTACAGATGCTGGATTCCTCATCGTACTGATCGCAGGTTCGACTCCCAGTCGGCCGATCATTTGGTGCATGCCATCCCCCACTCTCTCCTCCTCACATTTCATGTCTCTCTTCAGCTGTCCTATCAAATAAAGGCAAAGCCAAAAAAAAGTTTCTCTACGTTTTTGTATGTGAAGAAAACGCTCTTTATTGGCCTTTAGAAATCTAGCTGTGGTCAGGCTGCAACAGTTATAGGTCTTTAACTGCATAGCTTTGTTAAGTTTAACTTTAGAACTACATTTGCATGGTAATAAATAATAGCAGTGATTGGGTGACATTATTTTTTTTTAAAGGTTATGTTTTTGGTCTTTATTTGATAGGACAGTGGAAATATGGGAAGAGAGAATGGGGATGACATGCTGCGAAGGGATAAGGGTCGGGGCTGCTGCGCCGAGGACTGAGCCTCTGTACGTGGGACACGCGATATATCCGCTGACCTAAACTTGCGCCACGAGTGACAATTTTTATGTGGGTACCTATTTTACTTTTATTTTTGTTTTGTTTTTTCATAAAAAGGCACTGAAGGAAAGGAAATAATGGAGCACAGTTAGTTAACTTAATTTGCGGGTGTAGGTTTACAGATTTCTTCATGAATTTTCACACATTATTAATACACTTAATTTCCAGTTTATTCAGTATAGTATAGTGTTTTTAAAATGTAGTTAAAAAACAAATAATTTATTCACATACCCTGCAATAAATTCTAAGAGCAAAGACTGAATGTTTTTGGTTTAGGTCGTTTAAGAGGCTGTAGTTTGTGGTGCTGATGAATTGTACTACATTTATATTAATGTTATGGATAATATTCAGTTTATCCTTATTTATACACACTGGCAACTAAGATTAGATATGAAAGTTGTTCCCTACATTTGATGATTTAACTGCTTACATTTGAACAGAGAGAGAGTGAGTACACTTTATTTATTTATTTATTTACTGTCCTGCATTTCCCCAGCCTGATAATCACGCCGAGTTGTTTTTTTTTATATCTCCTAATTCATTTTAATCCCTGAACAAATAAAATAGAGGGTTTGCTATGAAGTCTGGAAATAGAGGCTATAGTTTATAATCAGTACCAAACTATCAGTTTAAATCACTTCCTGTCCTGGAACTTATTTAAAACCAAGGGAAACCATAAAACAAAAGCGCCCTGAAACCATCATTTGTTACCTTCTTAGACAGAACTTTTACCATTAAATGAATACAAATGACTGTAGAAGGTCAGCGGTTTCATTAACCTATTAAAAATTGACACTACATTTTTAAAATGTAATGAAATGACATCAGTTTGTGCACAATAACGAGTCTATGAATCTCCAGTGCTGTATTATCACCTGGTTAAGTATGTGTATAAGACTGATCAAGTATTTAACCCTGAGCTGCAGCGAGTGTGAAGGTTCAAATGTGCCTTACAAGGGGTCTCTGTGTTATTAGCATCTAAGTTAAAACTCCTATAATGAGTCCATCTCCTCTCCCCAGTTAAGCCCAAAATTTACCTGCATTGACTGACCTGTCTGCCCCGCATGGTGGAAGCATGCGCATGTGATGGCCTGTGTGTTCTCCATGGCTGCTACCTGCTTCAAATGAGATTCATGACAAATCCCCGACACGAGGCCGGCCAATATGCCAGGTAATAGCATGCTTGACAGTACTTATCTGTCTCCATTAAAGACGCAGGTCATATCCCACAATGTCAAAGCCATTAAATCAAAGAATATAGGATGATGCTATGCTGGACAAAGCAGCTCTGATCGAGGGAGGAGGTTTTAAAAAGTAGATCTGATACATTAAAATAATCAGAGGACAAACTTAAAAGCAATGACCGGCCTTAATATTGAACATTTAAATGATTAGAAGAGCAATTTGCATATCCTTGTCAAGCTCCTGGTGCTTTTCCAATTCAACCACCACCAGTTTGAGAGCCACTAGAGATCAAGACTTTCAGTTTGACCCGTTAATATCAAAAGCAATCAGCCTGTGCTACGATGGGGATTTGCACCTTGATATGAAGTAGTCGTAATGTGACTGCAGTGCCTCCTTTTACCAGTTCCAGTTAATGCTGCAAGAAACTGCTTATCTAAAATAGAAAATAATACTGACACTGCACAATTGTGCTTAATTCCATATCATTCTGGGCCTCGCGTGGATCTGTCAAAGGGAGCCCCGGTGCACATTTATCATGCAGATAAGATCAAAGCTTGGACAGTCGACTGCTTCCCTGGGATTCATTTTATTTTTTCATAACAGTGGAGGCAATGACTCAGTTTGAAACCCTCTGAATGCACAAGTTGACCGTCTGCTTAGTTAATGTCTTCTTCAGGAGCTGACAGGAACATGGTCTCAGATTCAGGCTCATGTCTCAAGTCAGACCAACAGCCCAGAGAATCAGATAAGTGGTGAGCAATCTTGGTGTTTTTTTTGTTCTGAAACTGTTTGCAGGTAAACCTTGTGACTTAATCAATTGACTTTGTACAGAGATGTTCCTTTGCCATTTTTTCCTTCCCAATACCAATTCCGACACCTCCACTTGAGTATCCTGATATCGAGCAACCCTCCGATACTTGTGCGATTGAAAAAATAGATAGAATTGGTGGAAAAACACTGTTTGCTAACATTTTGCCAGCTTTGACAATCATAGCACGCTCTGCTAGCACCACATTGATGTTTTTTTGTTATCGTCACTAGAGGTGGGACAAAATAGCGATACGGCAATATATCTTCGTCCTGACTCGTGCAATACAATTATCGTTAGGCTGGCGTCAGATATCGATATTTCAATAAACCTGCTGTTTTGACTCACTGCATCACTACGTCACGACTCCTTGCGGTGGCGCATGAGGGTTATGTGAACGGAAATTAATCGGCCGAAGAAGAAGTTAATCAGATATCGTGACATATCATTATTTGCTTGTCTTGCAATATATCAGTTATCACAGAATCGCTGTATCGTGATATTATCGTTATCGTGGACCACGTATTGTATCGTATCGTGAGTTACCCATCCCACCCCTAATCGTCACACTGTAACTCGCATGAAACCAGTTGATTTATTGGGGCTAATTTGCTTTGGTATCAGATCGGTCCATTGACTGGCATACTCGCTGACACCCTATACCTCCAGTATCGGTGGTAGTTACCGATACTGGTATTGTGGGCTGATACTGATTCTGGTATCAGTATTGGAACAACTTTAATTTTGGCATTGTCCAACCAATATTGACTTGACTTGTTAAAAATATTGGACAATTGAAGGCGACAACTTGGGCTCAACTTAGGACATTTTATAGACTATAGTAATTGCAAAAGTAGGTGAAACAGCTCAGGCTTTAAAAATCACAAATATTAATGTTCAATCAGTGTAAAACAGGATACTTCACCTGATTTTTCAGTTTACAACTAATCCAACCTTATGTAGTCTTTAGGTTTCATGTGACATGTATGTTGAACCTTAGAAGAAGATATATGGAATGCACAAATCATACACATATGCTACTCTGCTGAAAATTGGCCATGGTCTGGCTCCATGTTTGAGCTCAGATGCTGTAAGTGAACACAGAAATACGTCTCTGCTGTTACATGATTTCACCAACAAAGCCAGCAAACAGAAGCCAAGAAACAATCCAACAATGCCAAACCCTAATGGCCCCTCTTCCACCGGCCGAGACGTACCGCTCCCAATGTTTGCTTTAAGAGCTCTTTGTGGAAAATTGTGGTGATTTTGAGAACCCTCAGTGTTGGCTTGCAGGTATCTGGAGCAGTTAGAGGAGCTGGATAATGTGTGAGCTCAGATTTCTGTCCGTTATTAAGGCTTGGAAGTCACAGAAAGTGCCACAGAAATGGGTTGAGTCATCCAAACAGGCCTTACTTCCTGACCTTTTGCAGTTTGGTGTTGGATGAATTGCTTTGGGCAGATTGTAAAACAGGCTAGAGCCGGCATCTCTTCCTTACCAGGAAACTGTGTGATAAGCAAAATAGCTTATAGCTTTTCAGCCAATAATACATCTATTTTATTACATATTATCTTTGTCTAATTATCCATTTCCATCCATCTGATTCACAATGCAAACTGTACTCTTTCCCATTCAGAATTCCTAAATGGCATCTCCATTCATCGCTCTAATGAAGCCCTCCATAGAGCTTATTAATAATGAATACAGAGCTCAGATATAATGCACTTCCCTGCCTTTTGTTAAGCAGGAAAACTGGTGCCAATTAAAGTGATTATCTCTGATGTCACGGCCAGCAGTGGGCGTAATCATATCAGTTACAGTTGCGCTGTGGCAGCAGGTTCCAGATTGACACACGTGTGTGTGTGTGTGCGTGTGTGTGTAGTGACACAGGGGCAGCCTCAGCCAACAACACACACTCTCTCCTCTCCGAACACTGTGGGCTGTTGCGACGAAAATCAATATTCCAGCTTCTCGTTCAATTACATGGAGAGCAGGTAGCTCAGTGACACTGCAAAGCCTGACAGAGTGCTGACGGTCACATTAAAGGGGTTTGTTAGATTAAACAATAAGACAAGTGTGTGGTATAAAACATTGGATCCATGTAGTTGGTAAAGAGAGCTGAGAATCTGTTGATAAGAAATAAATAAGATGTTGGAAATAAGAATAAAACTACATGTGAAATCAGATACAGGCTCCCGCAGTGAGTAAATAAGCATAACTAGAAAGCAAAAAAAAAGGAGCGCTCTTGTGCAGTTTTTAAAATGCGCACACGCGCTCAGGCAAACACATTTAGGCACGTGCGCGTATGCGTCCAGCTGCTTTTTGCATTCCCCAGCACACAGTGCTGTATTACGCAGCTAATATCCGACAGGAGATTCATGTTCCTGAAATTTTAGCCTAATACAAGTTTGTTTAACATGATGGATTTGAATATGCAGCTTGGTACCCTTATCCAAAAGGCTAAAGGATGGACCGACCCACGAACTCGTTGTCTTTGATGTGATGTTTTAAATCAAACTTCTAATGTAGCAGGTTGGATCCTTGTCCTCCGCTGCTCAACATTTAAACACTTGTTTAACTGATTTTAAAAGAAGTCTTTACTCACCCAAAGTTATGAGATGAAACAGATAAACTCCCCACAGATCCATCTCTATGTGCAGTAAGTATCTCAGATAACGCGTCGGACGTACACGTACAGCTGGATTATCACGCGGAAAGATGAAGATATACCGTCATGAATGTGGAGATCATTACTGTCGCAAGAAGAATAGTCTCTTATTAAATCCTTTTCATCCTTAAAATGTCTGTTTAGCTTGTAGTTGCCGTCTTTTCTCCTCTTAAAATCCCATCTGTTTCTTCTGAGACTGCGTTCCTGTCGCGCTTTTGCGCAAAGCCCCAGCCATGCGTAATAACGCGAGTGAAAGTTGTCCTGTGCGCTGTTTGTACGGTCCCGTATTGTGAGAGAGAGCCTTCTGTTGCGCGTCGAGCTGGTCGCACAAGTCCTTGAGTCCGCTGCTGGAGAGATGCTGAGTGCTGCCGGGAAGGAGCGCAGCCAGGAGGGAGGGAGGGAGAGAGAGAGGGGAGGGGGGAGGGGGGGCCGGGACTTTTAACAGTCTGGTTACACTGCCAGGGCTTCTGTGGCGGTAATAACGTATGACATGAGGTTAATACTGCTACAAAATATCATAATACAGTCTCTACAGCAGGGACTTAGACTGTGGCTGTGGAAATTTATAGTCATCTTAACCTGCTTTGTGGTATTTTATATGATCCCATAATATTCTTATAGTATTTCTATATGATCCGTTTATTTTATCCCTTACATCAAATATATCATTCAGTACTCTATACAGTATAAGCTTAGCTGTTCCACTTTATACTGTACTGGAGTCGCATATGGGTTTTGTGAAGCTTGTTTATTTATTCCATTGTCCTCTATCATGAGCTCAAGGTCTTACTCTTGCCATTCAGGTTGCCTACAGTTTAACATGCAGCTTTTCTGATCAAGTCTGATTGTATTTGTTTCTGTATGCTCCTGTTGTGTAGTTGTGGGGGCGGCCGTGGCTTAGTGGTGTTCCCCTTTCCCACCGAAATTAGAGCAGGTTTTTCAGACCCGGGAAGACCCGCTTATAGATGCCGATTGTCTCTGTTCCCATTGCCAGTGGAGTATATTCCTGTCGGTCTCTTTCCTGCTGCGTCACCGTCTGACGTCTCAAACGTGCCGGAGACAGGGTTAGTAAACAGTGAAGGCCTAACGGTGGTTAGGGCTTTATTGTAGCTGTTACTCATTCAGTTTGTTTATCAATCTCAGCGAACGATGAACGATGTTCGAACGCTGCTTGGACGGAGACAGAGATGAGATGACAAGGAGTCGCAGAAGTTACAGACGGAGCATAGAATCGCAAAGGAAAGGGGGCGGAGCTTAGCGTGTTGACACAGGGTTTGTGTTCCGATTTGACCCTGGTCTGAATGCCGATTGTAACCTTTCCCACTATGCAAAAAAGCCGGATGTTAGTGGGGTTATTTGACCAGTGAGAAAAGGGCTGTAGAGTCGGTCATCTTTCAATCGGAAGGTTGGCGGTTCGATCCCCCGCTCCCTCTGTCTACATAGTATCCTTGCTCCATCAGTGTGTGAAAGGGTGAATGTGACATGTAGTGTGAAAAGCGCTTTACAGTACAGTCCATTTATACAAGTACATCATCATATTTATCAGTCAAATCCTAAATATGAGACCTACAGAGTTTCTGTGAAGCTTTCATGATCAATAAATACCCCACATCCTCTCTAACAGTGGCGACTTTGTGCTTGTAGAGGTTCTTTCAGTTCTCCCGTAAAGTTTAACAAAAGATTAATATCATAGGAGAAATAGCCGAACTCCCAGGCGAGGCAGATTTGGGGCAGTCTCAATCAGAACCCTATTTCATTTTTGGTTTCCTGCGCACAAAGTTTGAAAGCTCACAGTCCAAATCCATGTCGACAGCACACCTCTAATTGGTCATACGATAAAATAGAGAAAGACAGCCAGTCCCTTCTAGTAGATTCCTCCCTTAGTCAGATAGCTGTGGGTGGTGAGCAACCCTAAACGGTCCATATTTACTGTTAAATGAAATGAATGGTCTAATTTGTAACGTTAACAGGAGGAAAAGACTGTTAAGAAAGTCACCAGGACGGATTGTGTATAGATTTAGTAAAGAAAAGGGATTCTTGTATGTTTCCGCATTTTTTAAAGGTTTTTCTTCTCTTCCTTATAAAAGCAAAAACCACTCGGCCCCCTGGGAGTTTTGGATCCAGTTTCTGGTCACAACCGACTACCAGAGCTGCACGGCTCCATTTTTCAGAGCTGTTCACTGTTTGGAAACAGACAGCTATTGATTCTTCACTGTTCAGAATTCAACTTTCGCACCATCTGTTCATTTTATGGTTCAGAAGCTCCTTTTGCAGGTAACATCAGTGGGTCAGGCAGGATGTGCATTTGGAGTTTGTTGACTCACCCCTTTAGTGTGTCTCCAAACCGAGAAAAACAAATGGAGTTTCCAGATGATCCATGCAAACAAAGCTGGCGAGGAACAGATAACAAAGGGTCACCATGTTGGATCTGCCAGACTCGGTGTGTGTGCTTTACTTTATATGTGTGCGTGCATGTATGTGAGCGTCTGTAAGGCAACTCGGGGGTCCAAAAGGATGATCCAGCTGTGCGGCAAAGACAGAATGAAGACCTCTGAAGAGCCATTTGAGCCTGCTGGTGTTATCTTTGCTTCCATTCATGGCTGCTCTATACTGCTTCACTGGACTTATATGAGCTGGCGGCATTAATTCAAGCCTTTTCAGAGCTGCAGTTGTTTCAAGTTTGTATTCTATTTTTATGCTGAGGCCTCAGATTGGAGAGACTGTAACTGTAAAATGTCTTTCCGCCTCAGCGATTGCAATTTTAACTCCCTAACAAGCTTGCAATGAGAATATTTGGAACAATACATTACCATCTCTGCTGGGAGTTGGAGTACTTAAACGTAGGGGGAGATGGGCGCCGGAAAATGCTTTATGAATCTTTAAAGAGCGGCCCAGTGCCATGGGGATGTTTGGTAAAGTACATATTTGCAATGTGCATCCGCATTTGTAATTCAAATCAACATTAAATTTCAGGAAGGAAGAATGAAAAAGCCTCGTCAACGGTTTGGGGAAAATTAGAAAGAAAATGTTTATTTTCCTTTATAACGTTAAAGTCTTTGGCGCCGTCCCAGTGGATTGTGGGGGCAGAGGGGTTCGTCTTTCTTACCCTCAAATTAAAACACACCTCTGCTGTTTTCCTCACAAGAAATGTGGTCTCTGAACTCCAAGTCCTCCATCATAAAGCATGATTATTTTGTCCTAGGGACACTAAGTTGCTGTCAATAGGTCCGGGATCTCCTTAATTCTCTAACGACCTTTCAATATGGAGAGTAGGTGGTGTTTAAACAGGGAGATGGACAGCTCTCAGTTCTGGCTTCAGGCAGAGCTACATTGATTTCCTATCTTCCTGAGCCAGAGCAGCGTGGACACGACATTAATGAGGAATTAGTTATTGTGCCCATAATCATTGATATGTCAACGCGCTGTAACGGGGTGATGAAGAGGTGCTTTGTAAATATTTGTTGGAGCCGTTTAACAGCAACACTCTCTGCCAAACTCACACTTTTAACTTCTGCATGAAGAACCAAAGCGTCGTGGCCTCATTTCCCTTTGCTTCAAAGTAAAGTGTCCCGTTTGATGAGGTCCTATTTTTGGTTGATTTGGGAATTGTGTTTTGTTCTGGGATGTCATACAGCTTCTACTCCTCACTCTCCCAGCCACACAGGTGTTTTTTCATTTACTCTGCCTCATTAGGTTGCATGCAGGTCACAAGGTCGCCAAATGAACTGTATCCTTTTTTTAGATTTTTTAAGCCTGACCGATATATGTCATGGCCGATATTATCGGCTGATATTGGCCTATCCCAGATATCTGTATCGGCACATATGTTTTCCAATATACCCCAATATGGATGAAACTGTTTTGCAGAACATACAATGCAGAAAACAATACCTGGGGGGATGTAGACATGTTGCACATGCAGCAGAGCATCACAGTTAAGCAGACAGTGGTCCACAGGAAAACTGTTGGACATTATAATGTTGAATATTCTTATTTATTTAAGAAAGCAGCACTCTGAGTACTTTTGTCATATTTAAAAACAATGGATGCAAAAAAATTGTTATTTCCATTAAAGCTAAAAAAAAAAATTACTGCATTTGCCACCATATCTGTATCATCGGTTTCATTATTGGTCTCAAACATCCCATATTGGTCGGGCTCTAATTTCAGTACAGATACATTTTTAGTATGCCACTTGACCCTTCGCTAAGCCCCTCCCTTGAATGGCCACTGTCCAATCCCATGTTAGCAACCGTAACTAGGTGCGGGAGGCCTGTCAAGCTTTCAGAACAAGAAGAAATGCTGAAACAGTGTGCATATGGAATCTGCAAGTCTGACAGCAGATATCCTCAAAGTTCGGAGGGGGTTGTCAAGCCAAAAACTCTAGAGAGATGTCAGACATGGATTAAAAATTTGATTGAAGACAGTCAGCTGGTCTCCACTTGCGATCCTGTCTGGCCTTCGCTACCACCACGGATGATCTGGGCACAGCCTTTATTGTTGGTTTGTGCCATTGTTGTGGCAAACTTGTTCAGGATTTTCTTGGGCTTTCCTGTTGTGCCTTTAGGAGATCCAGTGTATGGATTGAGCTCACGACATGCGAGTAACTTGACCAGTTCAAACTAAATGAAAAAGTGGGATAATTTAGTTTAGCTAGCAATGTGCTAAAACATATTAGATAATGAAAGTTATAGGGAGTCCTGACTAAACATTAGCTTAAAATAAAACAATATATTGACTTACCCTGCTGTGCAAGAACATTGTTGTTCCTGTATGTGATTGTCCTTAACATGAATTGTCAGGATGTGGGGTGTTTGACTCTTGCATTTGGACCGGTGAGCTTTTGCCTTTATGTCCTCTTCGTTCTCAGCACTCTGCTGACAAATTATATTCAGGATGTAGCTTTCAGATATGTGTTGTTGTCCTCTCTGTCTACTTCTCTCTGATATTTGGGAACTATGTTTCCAGAAGTTTGCTCTTATTTCCCTTGGAACATCTGTCACTGTTATGGTTGAAAACACTTTAATTTTTACATGCTGGTGTGAGAGCTTGACAGGCGTAGCAACAGTAACCGGGGGGGCGGGACTTAGCAAAGGGTCAATTGCAGTAAAAAATCCTGTCGCATTTTGCAGAATGCTTTTTTGGCTATTCTTACCCAGAATCCTCTGTGCAGGGGAAGATAGGTCACACTGACTGAGCAGCAAACTAGCTGTGACCGATCTATAAGCACGAGAGGCAAAGTTAAAGATGCAATATTGTGAGGAAGTAGTATGTCCCGATTGTATGCAAAGTGTGTGCTCTGTACGGGCAGCTGCAGCACACACTATAGTAAAAAGGAAAAGTGTGCGATTTGGAATGCAGAGGTCATGTAGGAAAGTCACAGGTGCAACTTATAACATTAACGATGGCTCAGATCCAATTAAGTGTCTCTGTGAGCCATGACAGTGATGTAGCACGCACAAAGACACAACTCTGGCAGCTAAATGGAATCCAGCCCATCATTAATGTTATTAATTACACCTGCTGTACAGTCACAGCTGCAGTGTAAAGTGTGAAACTCTGCATCAACATGTATTTATTTCAAGGCAAAGTAATCATGTGCACATTTTATGCATCAACTTCAATTTTGGCTCCACGTTTGTCTGCATGATTAACTTTACTCTGACACTCTGTGGTGAGACTGGAAGTGTGAGCTGTCCTACCTTTGCATTCGCACGTAACAGGAGAGTCAGGGTGATTTTAAACCCACCTACACAAACTTTAAGGGAGTTAAATTCATTGACATCCTCCTAAAGACGAACACTTTGTTTTTTAATTATGTGCCACTTGTCTAAATTGTTTCCTCATCTCTTCTTACAGCACATAATTGGAGACATCAGAGCTCCCCGTCCATCTTTCAGAAGACGCTGTTAGCTCCGCTGCCATTAATTCTTGCACAGTATGGTAAACAAGTTTCACACTTGAACATCTCCGAGGCTGGATAATCCATCACAGCAAACATAAAGCCATAGTCTAATTTAACAGTTTGCTGCCCAAGTTTTATGTTACTCTCTCACTGCTGTCTATCATGTGACATTGACAGCAGGAGGAAGTCTGCAGGAAGAAATAATCCCTGAAAAGCATTATCCATGTCATCATATTTGGGATCAGAAGCGCACATAAACCGCACATATTTAAAGGAAGAACGTTGGGTTAGAGACGGAGAAAAGGGTTCATGCTGCAGTGAGCAATAATGTGTGTGGCGACATGTGTTCCAGGACTTCATTCCACACCTCCCGACATCCACAGAGTTGACTGAGAAGCCTGCCATACATACTGCTCCCTGGATAGTGACGTCATGTCCGCGCTTGATTGCGAACAGAGCGGTGGTTGTTCTGTGTGTGAACCCCTGGGACACTTCCTCTTTCTCTTTCTTCCCCTCTCTCACAGCTCAGTGGGTCAGACTTGAAACAACCTGCAAGAACTTCTTTTCTCCGCAGCAGAGGAGTCACTGGTTGAATATTTGAAGATTCTTAATATGGTTTAATAAAGCTTTAATTCCTGCAGGCCGGCTCAATATTGGCAGCGGAGTCTCTGTGTTTTTAAATGTCAGGGATGAAAATCTACCTTGTCATCTCCCGTGTTTGTTAAACATGCAGGGAAGAGTCTGTGCGCATGTAACCACAGTGATCTGAGGAGGGTGTCTCTCAGGCAGTGCCATGCCAAAAAGAGCAAATGGTGCCAGACTGCACGGCGGGCTTCTTGCACAGACGGTGACTCCGTTAACTCTCACTACAACAGATGGTGTGTCTCATGCATACTGTGTGAAAGGTTATGTTACTTCTCTGCGGATGCCTAGTTGTGCCTTAAACCTAATTTGGACCACACAGGCGCAGACACAAACAGGCATGCGCGCACATATGCATGAAAACACAAACATGTAGAAGGAGAGAGAGGGCACTGCTGAATTAAACACGCAGTAAAAGTCTGAAAAGATGCTGATGAGAGTTTTGTTGTGGCAAAACAGTGAAGATTGGCACCACATGCTGCAACACCAACGCAGTCACAAAAGTGTGGGTTGTGTTTTTTTCTCCGATCTTTCCTTCCTTGAATATAGGACACATGCATCTGCTCCTGAAGAGCTTCACTGCAGCGTGTCCCCCTTTTTTAAGACACCTTCGCCTTTTCTGTCACCTCAGGGTTCAGCCATTATCGCTCATGTAATTAAAAATCAGAAGACACTAAGCCAAAAGTTCAGGTTACGCTGGCTGTGACAGATGTTAAATTCATGGCATTTTTCTTTCTTCTCTTTCTCCTGCAGGAGCCATCTATCTCCGCGGTGGGTTTAAGGGGGCGATAAGGTTATCCGAGAACATCTATCACGGATTTCCTGACACTCCTGGTGGCCAACAATAATCAGACGGCACCTGGATCAACAGCTCTTGTGTTTTAAGATCCATAACTCATCTCCTGGGATTTCCAAACGGGAGTGCGCACTCCGTAATGTGTGTGGGTGAGTGCAGGAGTGCTACAGATTTCTGCGCGTTTATAAAAGGTTATTTTGTCGTCTTCTCTGACACTTCAATGAGAATTGATGCTGCTCACCACACGCGCGTCTTTCAGAGCTCGGAGCAGATGTTCGTGGGAAGTGATGCTGCTCCTGAAAAACAGTTTTCTTCTTAAGGTTGAAAATACTTAAGTTTTAAAAACAAGGGATGCCATCATGAATTGAATAAGTAAGAACAGTTTGTGTGCAATATCAATGGTGAACATTTAACTCCTTTTACTTGTTTATTAGAGATAGACCGATATGGTTTTTTCAGGGCTGATACCGATTATTAGTAGTCAAGGAGGCCGATAACCGATATTTGAAGCCGATATTCATTTGCAGTTAAAGTGAAAATATTGGCGTCAAAACTTTGAATAATACAAACTCCAACACTTAACTTTGTTTAAATGCCTTTAAGCATATGCATCAGAGCCAAAATAACCCAGTTTTAAATTGATCTCTTATCGGCCGTCGGATAAAATTTTTTTTTAAAAAAGGCTGATGCCGATATGCGTCGAAATGCCAAATATCGGCGCCAATAATGGGCCCGGCTGATAATCGGTCTATCCCTATTGTTTATTTTGTAGTATGGATTCAACCCGCTGTTTGTCGTGTCAAAGTTTCGTTAAAACCCAATACAGTTTATTGAATGAGAGTGATTTTCTTCCCTCATGCTGCCCCTTCTGGATGACGCTTTGCTGCTCTGTGTATTTTGTGGTCTTGCTACCTCTTCAGCTTTGTCAAAGGTCCTTATCCTAGACCCGATCAGCCTGAGTGGAACTTATTTTTTTATGGATAATAGATGGATGTGTCCTAAATCATTCAACAAGCTGCAGTCCTCCTGAGCCTGTATGTGGCCATCCTAAAAACTCAAACAGAGACAGAGAGACTGCAACAGCTGTGATTTGTCTCTGCACTCAACAGTTGACTGTCTTCCTCTAACTGAAAGGATTATAACCTGTGGGGATTATACAGGACATTACTTTACATTAGCGATTATAGCAACTTTTATTTGGATGCAGCTAAATAACCTTGTTGTTTTACTTTTTTTAAACACTTTTTATTTTTACTTTAACAAACAGAACAGCTCAACATGAATAGTTTTTACAATTGAGACGATATAAAATGATAGTACTCATGTCATATGAAGCAATTATACACAACATCAGAGGGGTTTTGGCCAGTGTCAAGAACAACAAAAATAATTGTCCATATTATTTTATTCTTTAGTCTAAGAAAGAAGGTAGATTTGCAGCTGCAGTCGAGAGTGGCTTCGCTTGTGTTTATAGAAGTAGGTTATCACATGTGACCTGTTTTTGTTAGCCCAGATTCAGACCACATGCGGACCTGTGTTCAAACAATGCATGGGGCTACAGGGCCATGTTGATTCAGGTACCAGTCAGACAATGAAAAACAACCTAGTAAATCCACTTGGGAATAAATGAATGCGTTAATCAGACCCAGAAACACCGCACGGTGCTTTATGAGACTACAAAACAGGGTTTTATAACTGGAAAGTTATTATTGGGACAAGTATTTTAACTTTTATTAATAAGATCACAAAGTAGATGCAGAACAGTAGAAATATGGCGTTGTGTTGCAAAGAAATCTATTGGTAATTTGTGCTGTTTCAGTGGTTAACACAGCGCCTTGCTAGAATACATCATATTAGAGTGTAACAGAAGTTGTCAACTTTATTGCCGGACAGCAGTTTGTTGTTTCGCAGGAGCTCCCAGCTCTGGCACTGCTTCTCCGACTGGCTCCATTCAAATGAAAGAAAGTGCCTCCTTTTTCAGGCAGGGCTCCTGCCAGTCTGAACTTGGCCTCAAGGTTAATGAAGCAACTACTTTCAGGTAATTACAGCAGATTGGTTAACACAAGCCGAAGGGTAAAGGCTAACGGATGTGAAGGACCGGCCTGATCCTTACACTTACACAAAGTGGTCTACAACAAATGTTTATTTTAATTATCAATCCTTTAATTGTGAGTCTGGAAACATCAAGAATTGGAACAAAATTGCTTGAGTGACATCTAAATGACCTCTTCAAATTGATTCTTTTGTCCAATCTACCGTCCAAAACCAGAAGACGCTTCATTTACTGTCATACATGACAAAGAACAGCAGAAAATTCTTATATTTACAAAAGCTGGAACAAGCAGATTCTCAGCATTTTCCATTGATTGTATGTTTAATTTAAGCTGACGGACAAACAGGGCAGTCAACCTTTTACCTTGTTAACCACTGATGTGTATCAATAGAGCAGCTCGTACTGTACATCTGTATAAGCTAATAAAATGAAATGTCATTTAAAGTAATAATCTCTTTTAATTTACATAAATATCTGTTAAGTCTCTATCTATCGCAGAATGAGGTAACACAGTGGTGATTGAGCCTATGGCTCGCTTATGAAAGCCTTTGTATTTGCAGTTTTACAGACTGGGCGTCTGTGGTGACATTCTCAAAAACAATCACAGTTAGTGACGTGTTTCCCATCACCCGGCAGTGGTTGGTCTGCCAGAGAGGGTAGGCGGATCTCTGCAAGTGTTGCGAGTAAACAGTAATCTACTATGGCTGAACAAACAAAGAAAAGATCGATGACTACAGATACAACTTCAACAATAAGTGAAAATCCAAAGAAAATGAAACAAATTCGATGCTCAGATGAAGGCAAACAGTCTAAAAAGGAAAGCGACCGTCAGCGAGGAAAATCAAGAGTTACAACCAGAGCCACCCGTGGACGTCACACATGCAACACTGTCTGGATATCTGGGACGTGTGCTCCCGCAATTACCGTTTATCACCAAAGAGAACGAAACTGAGGTCTTCGAGATTACAACTTTAACGTTGCTTGAAAGTTACAGGACCTGAAGTGAAAGCCTGCAGAGATGTGTTTGGAGAAGTGTTGGTTTCCATCAAATATTTCAGTACTGAGATGGATATGTAGACTGTCTGTTCTCCCTTTAGAGCTCTGTATTTTGATAAAAAAAAGCTACACAGTCGTTTCCAGTCAACATGTGGCCTTAGATAAGTAAGTAAAAAGTATTTCTGGTGTGACGTGAGAAATGTAGCTCCCTTTTCGCACATGTCTTTGCAGTGAACTGTGTTTTAACACTGACCTGACCTGGCCGCTGCTTCATTGATGTTCTCCATACCGGTGGTGTGTTTGTGTGCCCCCTGGGACAAAAGACAATTAGACAAATTAGAAGGCAAAATCCTGCGAGGGCAAAGGTCTGAAGAGGAGCGGCTGCTGGTCGTAAAACAAACAGCTCAGCAGAAATGTTATTTTTAGGCGTTGAAAGTGGAAACCTATTACTTGAGCTGTTATCTCACAAGTAACCCTGCTTTCAGGACTTTCCATTTATTTCTTGCGTGTCAAAGACCGACAAAGCGTGCATGGATGTAGAAGAATGCAAAGTGCACATATTTTTGTCACACACATGCTGTTTATCAGGGTTTCAATGGGGCGTTTCATGTAATTTCCATAATGTATTCTATCTGAAACTCTTTGAAGTCATCATCACTTCTGCTCGAACAAGCTGAAGTAGCGATTTACCTTGTGTCTTTATTTAATAGGCTGCAGAGTGAGCAGAAGTCGGCGTTGTCTGTCTTCAGCTGGGAAAATGAATTTGCAGTTTGTAATGAGCCTCGCTTCCAATCCAAGGAGTTATTCATGAAATTAGCTGTTTGGCAGCGCGGATGGATGCGGCTGTGAGAACACACAGGCTGTGTGAGCGCTGCTCTTTTTTCCCAGTCAGTATGATAATGCTACTTGTTGATTCCTTTAACGTGGAGCTGCTCTCCGTGAGACGAGGAAGGGGATTTCTTGTAATTTAAAAGAACTTAGACGCTGATTATTTGATGGTCACCACATGTGACGATTACTTAAAACCATATGTAGGTTTGACGTGTGTGTTAAAGCGTATGTTGGCTCCTCCGTCAGTTGTAGATTCACTCTTTTGGCCCCGAGGCGGAGAGACGTGATCCTTCACTTCATGCAGTATTCAGCTCTATAGGGTTTTTCACAGCTCTGCTTCTACTGGCCTGAGGTTTGCATGAATATTACACTGTACTATACTCCATGGTAAACTCAATGTTGTGTGCACTGTATCCCATTACTTCATGAATTATGAATGAAGGTTATGGCAGAGGGATACCTCGCATTCAATATGGTTCCGATTAGGGATTCACCGATCACTTTCCTCTCAGGTTCTGATTCAGGCTAAATATGATTGAAGTCGAACACCAATCAGATACAGTACCAGGTTTTTCCCTTATTTCTCCCTTAAAAATGTTTTAACGTCAGTGTGTGGAACATGAATTCTTTTATGCATGAGTTAAACAAGAAGCTGTAACAACACAGAACTGCTTAACTAAAAGTAGAGATGTTCTTACAGCTACAGTTTTTTAAGGTGTTTGCAAACTTCTGTTCTATTTTTGGCTGACCGCCTGGTCAGCTCTACACATGGGTCTGTATGTGATTGACTGAGTGAGTGAGTGACGGTACTTTCAGAGCCAACAACAACGGCCCGGGAAACACTTCAAAATAAAACCATTGTGTACAAACGAGGGGAGTCAGAATTCCAGATCGGGCTTTTACTTTGAAAAACCATACCGGAAGTGTTGCTACTTTACTATTCCAGACTGTTGCTACCGCCTATTTTGACCGAGAACCGTGCGCGGCACGTGGTAAAAATAGGCGAGCCTCCTATTCTCTACGTTTTCGACACGTGAGTCGCACAAGACACGCGTGTGTCACGGCAGCAGTATGAATACGTCCCACAGCCGTCACGCACACGCCACGCTTCCTGTTGTCCACAAAAGCGCACATTGACCTGAAGCGTACAGCCACTTACTATTTTTTGTCTTGTTACAAAGACAGTGCGACATAGACTGATATAGTGGACGGCCTGGACAACTGTTTTTTTTTTTTTTTTAACGATGGCACTTTATTATCTATATACAGTATATATCTATGTACTGTACATGGGCGAGTGACAAAATCAAGGAAAAACTTGATTATCACACATACAGATGCTTCCACACAAGAGATCCAGGCATCTTCTGTGTCATGTAAAGATAATGAGGAGGCCCAGTTGATTTTAAATTTGAATCAGTTTCCTGTTGGGAGTGGTCCATACTCCCAGGAGTATGAAAATGAACATTGAATCATTCACTGTGGTCTTCCCAGTTTAATATCTTGGGAGATCCATTTGGACGGACGTATTAGCGCTCATTACCACCGTCACCAAAACACGAAAAGGGAGACACTCTTTTGGGGGGGAAAGTTTCCTGATCAGTTATCGCAGAAACGCTGTATTGCGATATTATCGTTATCGTGGGCCACGTATCACGTATCGTATCGTATCGTATCATGAGTTACCTGGTGATTCCCACCCAGACCCAACACCTTATGAGGACACCTTACATTTGATTTTCCTTTATTTCATCCCCAATTTGTTTATACGGCTATTTTCTAAGTAAAAGAATAATAATTTAATATGAACTTTTCAGCCAATGACATGACATGATCTTTAAAGTTACTCTGTGGAGTTTTACTATAGAGCAAACAAAGTTATATAATCCCCTAAAACATATTTTTGGACAGTTTCAAGTAATAATCTTGAAGACTTTCATTGAATGAGGTAACACAATGGTGAAAGCTTTTGCATTTGCAATATTACAGAGTGTCTGTGGCGACTTCCCCGGAAATAATCACAAGCTGAGCGGCTACTTTTCCGGTAAACGGTAATCTTCTTTGGCTGAACAAACAAAGAAAAGATGGATGACTACAGATCCAATTTCAAAAATAAGTGAAAATCCAAAGAAAAGGAAAGAAATCCGACGCTCAGATGAAGGCAAACAGTCTAAAAATTAAAGTGAACGTCAGCGAGGAAAATCAAGAGTTACAACTGTTCTGTCTGGATATCTGGGAAGTGTGCTCCCGCAATTCCCGTTTATCGCCATATAGGTGCCGCCAAAGAGAACGAAACTGTGATCGTGGAGATTATAACTTTAAATGCATAAAAAGTGCATTATTTCCATCAAGGTTTGCTTGCATGCAAACTTTCTTCTTCCATGGCCGTGTCGGCACATTGGTACGTTTCTTTGTGCATTACTGCTCGCCGTCATAGCACAGAAACGTGACATCTCTAATTTCACATCAGCCAAGGATATTATACAACCCTGCCAATATGACAGCTTCTAATGGAGCCCGCTTTGAGATTTCTTAACAAGCTAATTATATCAGTAATTTAATGTGACAATATGCTCACGGTTATTATTTTATAGAGCTAAGCTAACTATAATTACAAATAGTTTCATACAGTGAAACTTGCACACATCCTCTTAAAAACTCTAAATTAATACAGTCTGTGAATACATCTTCTGTCAATGAACGCAACACGAGAAGTCGTGTCGTGAGTTTAACTTTCCTCCCTTCACAGCGGTGCTCTCATAAGCTGTCATTGTAAAGCCTCTCACATAACGTGCAGCAGGCGTTATAAATAATAAGGCAATCTGCTGTAGGTGTCATCCCCTCCTGCTTTCATAAATAACTGCTCCAACTACTCGTCCCCAGATCTCATAGTGCTCGCACTTCATAATTAAGCTGGGAGTCGCTGCTATATAACACGCTTTGCTCTTTGTCTTTTCACACACAGGATATATTTAGAACTTTTTCCCACATCCTTTCGTACGCACAGCTTTATAAATCAGACCAATGTAAAGAGTGTACATGTAGGATGAGTCACAGCAACGTACACAGGAAGTCCTCCAGCCACATGCAAAACAGTCTCGGATTACACCGCCTCTTTAAAGAAAAGATTTAATGATTTTTCCTCCCATTCTGAATATTGTATATCATGTCAGCTTGGTTTTCAGTCACAGGACGGTGAAAGCCGCAGGGAGGAAACACTGCTTTTAGATTAATGAGAATGCTTCGCTAAAAAATTGAAGTGCTTGTATCAATCACCTCGCTGTCAGATTCTACACGTCAAACATGGAGGACGAGTGGTTCAACAGTGTCCGTCTGTGTTCAGGCAGACATCAGTTTAAAACCGTAGTGCACTCGTCATTTTAAATGTGACCACTGTAAGATAATAGATATGTGTTCTTCATTCAAAAGTGTCTTTAAAACTTTGCTGCTGATTTGGCTGCTACTGATAGAAAAGATAAATAAAAGGAGGAAGAAAAGAGATGAGAAGGAGAGAAAAAGTGTTTAAGAGAGACTGAAAATGTAAAAGAGAGGAAAATCACACAGTGGCTGTAACTTTGAACAGTTAAGTTAAAGGAGAAGTTCGGTATTTTTAAACTTGGGCCCTATTTGTACAAATTTGGGTGTCAGAATGACTCATAGGAACAAAGACTGGAATCGTTCCTGTAGATGTCCTCCGCCATAGCCGCGATACAGCTGCAATGGCTGCAACATAATCCCCTGGGGCAATTGCACCCGATCAAAGTGTTTTTACCATTGACAGGCTCAGATTGTTTCTCCAGGTGTCCGACAACATTACGGAAATGATCCCTACACAGATCGTCTTTTTTTTTAACGAGTAAGATCCCTTTTGTGTAACCGGAAACAGAAGTCTCGCTCTGAAATCTCGAGGGTGGTGAGATGTTACCTGAACAGGACGGTGGAAACGTGAGTTAGAGTTGGAGAGAGATTTTGGTAGAGGTTGTTGTGCCTGTTGCCCCTCTCTCTGTCTCTCTTTCCTTGTTCTTTCTTTAATTTCTATGAACTCTTAGTCCGTATACTCTGGCTCAAATAAATAGGGACGGCCGTCGATTTCAAACGCCTCATCTTAATCGTCGAAATCAGGTAAATATTCAGCTATGGCTTTTGAAATATATTCTTGCTGGCAGGCCTCTACGTAAACAAATCCTCTCTCCAACTCTAACTCACGTTTCCACCGTCCTGTTCAGGTAACATCTCACCCCGCCAAAATCAACACTAACCAAAATTTCCTCACAGGAGCTTTAATGTGTTTCCATGTCAATATTAAACAATCTTTGTGCAGCCCCACCCTCTATGGTTAGATCACTCAGTGGGTTCATTTCATCTTCTATCGTCTTATGGGCCGAGGCTGCTGCTGCTGCTGACTCAAGGAAATCCACAGCACATACTCGCTCTTAAACAGAGGCTGCTGCGGAGTGAAGCACATTTAATCCTTTAAATGTAACTAAACTTTTTGAAAACATACTGTCTTTTCTTTTTTTAATAAGCAAAAGTAAAGAATCATAACGTTTCTAGGCTTTCTTTTCACCTTGACCTCAGCCACAGAGTGCAGATGAAGTGGATGAACAATCAAAGCTGATTGAGATAATTATGTTATAGCCATCAGCCGGGTGATGATTGGTCTTTTTATGCTGCTGAGAAATTAAAAGGAGGTCTGCGACTGTACAGGGCCAACATAATTGAAATGTCAATGTCAATTGTCGCTGTTAATTTGTATAAATATTAATATGCAACCAAGTTTCATAAGCAAGTCAAATAAAAGAGAATGAATGACATTAGCAGCCTTTAACCCCAAGGTGTTATTCTTTACATATCCGAGCTTGTTTAACATTGTAAATAGATTTACTGAAATCATTTGCTTTATTAAGTGTCATGTCATAATTGGGTTAATTTCCCTGAACACTGCTCGGTTTATTTCCCCGTATAGTGCAACTCCCTGGTGATTTGCTCATCTCATAATTCACGTTGATGTTTGCGAGGGAAATATGGCCAAGGGAAATCAGAGCAGAGTGCCAGTTAAACGCAGAAAAACACAGCGTTTTGTTTGATCTGAGCCTGTAACCGTGAAAGACACAAGTGTGAAACGCTGCAGGGAGGCGTCACAAATCTGTCTACATTTTGTTTTAACTGAGGGTGACAGGAATTTAGGAATATTTTGGCACCAATCTCAGGTAGTGTTTCCACTCTTTGCGATGAGGCGAGGAAATCTGACCCGTGTGTGTTAAAGGCACTTTACGGTACAATCGTCCCGCGTTACATTGCTCAAATAGCATGCAGAGTTATTCAGCTCCATGGGAAATGTGCCCCGTGTCCTCTGGGGAGCGAGAGTGAATGGGAAGCTTCAGGATCCGCTCGGCTTGAGGAGGATTACGTCCCACAGGGTCTCATGGGGAGAAAGACACAGATGCTGCATTGATCCTGCTGATAAACACTGAAAGGCTGGAAGCTCCAGTGAGTGTCAGGTTCCCCAAACGGAAACGGGATGACATTTTGAGCTGTGCATGTATCACTTGCAGATAAGCCTGTGATATGTGAAAGTAGCAGAACTTATGTGTGCATTTTGACAATAATTGAACAAATGTTCCCCCCGTCTTTGTGGGTAAAAAGCAGCTTTCTAAGCTTAGCAATTTACCTTGAAGCATCACTATAAAAGACGAGAGCCACCTGAAGTCAGACGCCATGTTTACACAGGACACAGTGAGGGTCCTTCACAGTGGTCAAGAAGTGGAACTAGACCTCTGCTGACCACACAGGAGAAGCTCCTCTAAGGACAAGACAGGATGCTTCACTGCAGAGCAAACACAATGATCTCTCCCCTACCGCTCTTTGATTTTGCACGGCGTGAAATGACTGTGGTGTTTGTACGAACGGGAGCAGCGGCCACCCATCAGGTAGGCCCTGTGGAGAGAGGTCCAAGAGGCCCCCGTGAATTAAGAGTACATTCATAGAGCGTCTGGGGAGGTCCGCTGATTGCCTGCAGCACTGCTAATTGATTTAGTGCAAGGTCGGGGCCTGAGTGACAGAGGGTAAAAGGAGGAATTTCCTGTTTCTGCATCTATAATTCAGTGGCTTCCTGTGTGTGCGAGAGGGCGTGTACTCGTGTGGGAAAAATGAGTATGCACATTTATTAATTCATATTTGCCTCATATAAATATCTGGCTACTTATCTACCATATACATGATGATACTGTAGTATATAGTCATAATTATATAATCAAAGGTACACTACTACTGGTGTGAATGAGTTGTGTCCCCACAGCCCTGTTAGATGACCTCAACAAAGTTCACCCTCATTGGCATCACAACCAAACGCTATATTATTTATGTCCCTGGATTATGTAGACATTGTTACAATCATTTTTTCAATAAATTTGAAATTCACATTTATCTCTTTCACAATTTATCCAACAGCCAACTTCAAGCCATGTCAACCATCTATCCGCTAATGTAAGCTAACTGTTTCAGCAGGTTAGCGATTACTTTGGCTTAGTAGTCGCTTTAGTTTATGACCTTTAGCAATCTATTTAATCCATGTGCTGTATCTATTATTTCAGCAATGTCGTCAGCATAAGGTTAAGTTTAACTAGTGAACTATTTTAATACTTTTTAGTTTTTTACGCTGTCAATTGCTTTTAGCTTTTTCGCTCTTTATACTTTACTTTTGAGCTAACTATCATATAGCCTACTTTGATCCATTAGGCTACTTTTAGCTGTTTTAGCAGTTTATCAAATGCTTCCCTTTAGTCAACAATTCAAACTATTGCCAGTTGGTGACTCCTTTTAGCTAACTGTTCCAACTGTTTGTCTTTTACTTTTATGTAACTATTTCCATTTATATTTGAGCAATTTTTTTAACTCTATTTTAGCGTGATATTTAAAACCGTAGTTTGAGCTTACTAAACGTTTTTAATGCTATTTAGCTATCACTGCTTTTAGCCTTTTTATACAATACTCAAAGCTAACTATTACAATCATTTATCCATCACTTTTAGATTCTTCAAAGAGATAAGAGGTACGGCTTTGACCACAGGGGGCGCCAAAATCAACACAAACCAAAATGTTCCTCACAGGAGCTTTAAGCAGACTTGCACTAATCCACAGTACACGAATGAGAAGCATCACTTTGTGCATGTTTAGCCCACATTAGAGTCAGTGTTATTATTCAGCATGAATTAAAACCGAGATCAATTGAAACTTAAAAAAAAAAAGGAATTGATGCACAAACACAAACACCAACAACATGTGGGACAAAGGGTGAATAAATTTTGGTAAAATTCAAGTAATACTGAAAACACAGCAGGGTTTAGATTTGGTCAAATTAATTAGTACAGACTCTGCATGTGTGAATGGCGTCAGTAGGAACTTGCGTTGTGCTATATCGACATTTGGGGAAATTTTTTTTGAGTCAACACCTGAAACTATTTCCTCTATAGCGTCTTTGCTCTCTCCACACTAAGACGTGTTGATTAGAGAAGTTTTTTAATGAAGAAGTAGCTCTTTCTGTTGCAGTGTTTAGGTTAACTACATTGTTAAGACGTCCCTTTTTGCTCCTAATCTCAAAAAAATGCTTTTTAATATGAAGTTCCTTTTTATATTTGTATGTCAATCAGCTTTCATAATTTGCAATGGAAAAAAGTGTCTGAATAATGGAATCGTCTCATCTCTTCTTGTATGAAAAGATTCCTGTTATAATTGGTTTGTGGATGTAGCTATCACTGCTTTTAGCCTTTTTATACAACACTCAAAGCTCACTATTACAATCATTTATCCATCACTTTTAGATTCTTCACAGATTATCTAATAGGCTACTTTTAGCTAACTGTTTCAAGGAGTTATCCATTACTTTTAGCTTTTTCACGTTAGCATTTATCCAATAGCATATTTTTAGCAATTTAAAATAATTATCCACTCCTTTTAAGTTTTCAGTTTATCTATTAGCCTCCTTATATCTTTTTACTTTATTACTACTCTAAGCCATCTATTTCAACCATAAGTCTATAATTTTGGCTCATTAATTCAACCATTACTTTTAACAAACCTGAAAACACAGAATGAAACAATTTCGATACAAGCTATCCACTGCATTTAGCTACTTCACCTTTTATTTATTTATTATTTTAAAGATTATTTTTAGGCCATCCATGCGTTTATTTATGGAGGGGACAGTGGACAGTGTTGGAAACAGGAACTACTTTCTCACCATTTATTAAATAGCCTACTGTTAATATTTAAAACATTTATCCATAACTTTATGTATTTTCTGTTTCACTGCTTGATAGCTAAATATTACATTTATTTGCCCGTTCATTTTGTCTTCCTCGTCTTATCTGCTGTTTGAACAGATCTTTAATCAGAAGGTAGCGTTCGGCATAAAAGATCATAATGTGATTTGCATTATTTAAAATTAGTAGCCCACTCTCCAAGCTTTCCATGTACTCAATGGCAAACCATGGGGCATAAATAACTCTGGTTGGAAAACCCTGCTGTAAATGTAAATATCTCAGCTTGTACTTTGCTTGCTCACGCGTAGTGGTGGCTGATGCTGTGTTTATGTTTGCTTCTCTGTTGGTTGTGTTGTAAGGTATGCAAGCTGTCCAAACCAAGCAGTCTGCCAACGCTCCTCGCTGCTCTGACTCTTTGAAGGTCTGGTGGATTTCCCTCTGGTGTCTCAAGACTCTTCAACCAGCCACAAACAGCCCGGCAGCATCATGAGAGAGGCCTTTGTTGTTTCCCTCTTCCTACACAATACGTTAGCTGTCCCTTTTCAATTGAACAAACACTGCAGTGTTTCAAAATCTGTGATTCAATTCTTGCAGTTAGCGGATGAAGTTGGACCGAATGTGGAGAGAGGGTTTTTTTTTTTCCCATTCATGGAAGTTTAATAGCTAAAAGGTATTTCCACAAGTCCCAGAAGCAATTAAGTTTAAGCAGAAATTACTCAGATGAACCTGAATCCAATTTTAGAGCATATTAGAGCTCTTTTTTGTTAAGACAGAAAGTGGTCCCTCTTAACTTTGTATGGGAAGACAGTTTCATTTTGAGATGGCCTTGCTTGTGGCTACAATGACCCTTACCTTGTAGATATTTGCAATAACCCCAAGTCAATTCTATCATAACATGTGCACTAAAGACAGAGAGGAAAGACGAAGAGATGGAGCGGTTTATTTAGTCTCAAAATCAGAAATGGCTCCAAATCAAACCTTTTAAAAAGCCCAAGCAACTTTAGCGTCTTTCACTCGACACCACAAGTATCCCCCGCCTTCCCTCCTAAAAACACATCACATAAAAGAGAAACATCTGTCACTTCAGGGGCCTTCATCCCGTGTCATACTAAACAGATTTAAATGAACAAAATGCTCCCGAGGAAAAAACAACAGAGTCACAGTGTAGGCTCTGGGATTTGTTGGATGGATCTCCTACCACAGAGGTTCAGGCCTTAATCACATTTCCAGCTTGTGCTCAAAACTGAAATTTCAGTCCTGGTGGATTTTGCACCTCTTAGCCCGATTATGAAACTTTGGAAGGATTCCGTTTCAGACAACAGGGGGTCCTTTAGAGGAATTTCCATCTCGAGAAGAAGACATTCACCGAGTGACACAAGCACCTGATTCAGGAATTCATGTGGCCTGTGGTGGATTTTATGTATGAGGCTAAATCCTGAGTCATCTGTGAAGCACTGGAAAGTTGTGGCTCGTGTTCCTCCCATTTAAATGTTTTATCAGTTCATTCCGTGAACCGACGTGAGATTTAATAGGCAGCCTGCGCTAGATAACATGCTTATTGTTTGCTCCAGACAAGACTTTGCTTGGTAATTAGATGATGTCCTGAGGTGATATTGATGACTAACAATATTTTTCTCCAATAAAAGACGACCTGCCTGTGGCACAAGGCTTAGGATGTGCAGTAAACACAGATAATGATTTGATTACTGATATTATTTGATTAAAAAGAACTACACGAAAACACCATCAAAAGGTCAACTCATGCAAACCAGAGTGTTTTTTCGTGGATAAAGAAGTAAATTAAGTAAATTCTATAAGAGAATATTTGTGAATTTATCGCCACATGCATGAAGAAAACACTCGCTGCGTTATCTCACCCTGAAGGCATAATGAAGGGGCCTTGTAAAACCGAGGCTCCCATGTGGTCTTTTTATGTGTAATCAATGGAAATACTGAGGAACTCAAAGTATTAGGCATGGGCTTCCTCTCCGTCTCCCCCCTACACTGGTCAAAGCGTGTCCTGAGGGTATATGCTGATGAGGGAGGGGAGAGGGGGGTCCACTTTCACACGCAGGCAGTTTCATTTGGGACCGCGCAGATGAAGGCTCATTTTCTTTCGAATTCAAATATAGAGACCATAAATTTCCTGAAAGGGTCACTTCGCAGAGCGCCCCCTGCCACCTGCAGGCGGTTCATCGGCTCAGAGATTGATGGGAGGACAAAACTCTCATGGGAGCCGCAAACAGGGGGGCCGCTGTGGTGATCAATATGTAACAGCTAAAAGGGTCTCCAATCTTATTTACACATTCTGCAGCTTAACTTCATGACTTTATGTCTACATCCTAAATCACTGGATGATTAATTGATTAGAAAATGGATGAAAAAAATAATCGCCAACGTCTAATTAGAACTGATAATTCATTTTATTCTTCTTCCAAAAAGAAAAGGCCAAATATTAAATAGTTCTAGATTTTAAAATGAGAGAATTTGATGAGTTTCTCTGTTTTGTATGAAAATAATATATTTCAGTATCAGGCTGTTGGTTTGACAAACAATAACTGTCACCAGGGGATCTGGAAAATTATGAAGAGCATTTTTTATTTAAGACATTTTTTTTGCTTTGGCCTTTATTGTACAGGACAGCTGAAGAGAGACAAGAAATGTGAGGAGTAGAGAGTGGGGGATGACGTGCACCAAATGATCAGCAGACCGGGACCGGGGATTAGTGCAATGAGGACTGTAGCCTCTGTACATGAGGCGCATGCTCTACCAACTGAGGTAAACCAGCGTCGCATGAAGAACATTTTTCACATATTTTTATTATTTACTCACTATTTATAAAATCCTACGTTGTACTGGACAGCCTTAAAGCTCCTGTGAGGAGTTTTTCGCTGGTTGTGAAACAGACTGAAATTAATTCTGATGACTCGATATGACTTACAAAAGCAAACCAGACCATCAGTGACAACATTGCTTGTTTCTATACAATTTTTAATGCCTGAAACTGCTGGCGGGGGGGGGGGGGGGGTAGGTGTCAGACAAAGCGGTTAACTCCAGAGCCAAAATTTTAAGTGAGTGATACAACTGTTACAGAACGCAGGATGACATGTTTTATTTGAAAACACCACTTAAGCATGTACAGGACAAACTCAGCAAAGAGATAAGAGGTACGGCTTTGACCACAGGGGGCGCCAAAATCAACACAAACCGAAATGTTCCTCACAGGAGCTTTAAGCAATGTTTGACTTGCACTAATCCACAGTACACGAACGAGAACCATCACTTTGTGCATGTTTAGCACACATTAGAGTCAATGCTATTGTTCAGGATTAATTAAAACCGAGATTAATTGAAACTTTGGAATTGTTGCACAACACAAACACCAACAACATGTGGGACAAAGGGTAAATATATTTTGGTCAAATTCAAGTAATACTGAAAATACAGCAGGGTTTAGTTTTGGTCAAATTAATTAGTACAGACTCTGCATGTGTGAATGGCGTCAGTAGGAACTTGTGTTGTGCTCTATCGACATTTGGGGGAAAAAAGATGTTACTTTTTTGAGTCAACACCTGAAACTATTTCCTCTATAGCGTCTTTGTTCTCTCCACACTAAGACGTGTTGATTAGAGAAGTTTTTTAATGAAGAAGTAGCTCTTTCTGTTGCAGTGTTTAGGTTAACTGTAAGGTTTCTAGCGTCTATTATATGGTGTCAAATTCATGTCTCTGAAATGCAGAATGAAAAACATTGTTAAGACGTCCCTTTTCGCTCCTAATCTTAAAAAAAAGGCATTTTAATATGAGGTTCTTGTTATATTTGTATGTCAATCAGCTTTCATAATTTGCAATGGAAAAAAATGTCTGAATAATAGAATCGTCTCATCTCATTTGTGTCTTTTCTTGTATGAAAAGATTCCTGTTATAATTGGTTTGTGGATGTGACCTTTCGCGTGATGAAAAGTCCATCAACCAGCTGCCCACAGGATGTGAGAGCAGCTCTTGATAGTGAAAAGTGTCTCATCCAGCCGGGCTTTCTTGCTAGCATGCTCATGATTCTGACTAGCAAGAATAAGCTGCACATAATTGGATACTGTTGCGTTTTTTTTTCACGTCCCGGACTTTGAAATGCCACAGCCGAAAGAAAGCATTAGCCTCATCCAGCGAGGATGTGTTGAATGTCCTGCAAGAGATGTGAAAATGAGATAGTGAGCGATAAAGCTGAATAGCCAAAGTGTTTCAAATGCCTCATTTGCACCACATGAGTCAGACCGTGTTTGGTCCCAGTGGGAATGTCTGGCATGACCTTAGAGGAAGAATTCACCCAGGAAGTCGCAGTTGATTACAGCTGACCTCCTTCACATATAAAGCACAATTGTCTTATTTTAATTGTCTGAGCCTCAATTTCAGCGGTTTCGAGGAAATATAATGTAAAATGTCCTGGAGGTCTCAAACCGCCATGAGGGAAGGAAAGACGAGAACAAAAACTGGACTGAAAAACAAGCAGATCCTCAGTTGTTCTTGGAAAAGCTTTTAAGATTGAGACACAAAATACTTGAGTTAATAAGCTCAGCATTTCCAGAGTCAACATCGATGTTTGCTCATCTGTTCATCAATCTTTGTACATTTTGCTGTTTCTGTTTGAAAGAAGACTTCTTCAGCTGAGCTGGTTCTCTGTGAAGCTTCTCTTCAGCACAGAAGTGAGCCTAGAGGAGGATTAACAAAAAACAAATCTGTTTGCAGACACGAATCACTTACTGCTTATCAAAAAGTAGTAGTCAATGACTGTTGTTCGTTAACTATTGTTACCAAAGCTAAGCAGTTGCATCCTCGCCCAAATGCACTTAGGACATACTGAATGTCAGTCACTGAGTTTTACTGCTCAGAAGTTTATTTACAAGTTATAGGAATATGATTGTTTCTGTAGCTTTCGTTGTCACTAAAGCCCTCTTTACACTGCAGTTCTGCCAGAGCGGCGTAACGAAGCTCCATCATGCAGCCTTTGCCATTTTACACTGACCTAAGCAATGCTGCCGTAAATCCGCCCCAGTGTGTGTTTTTACACAGCGTCCCGGCGTTCGGATGCAAAACGTGCACTAGGTGTCAACAAATAGTGTGAGATTCACATACACAAGCCGCTCCCTGCCGGCTCGTGTTTGTGCTGCATTCACATGGATTCAGGCAGACGGATGACCCCTTTTGGACGGCAAGGGAAAAGCAAAGAAACACTCCGATGGAACGGCAGGATGGCAAAACAAAACATGCATGACGAGAAGTTGCTATGGTGAAATTGAAGAAACTATATAATCATTACATTTATTTCGTGTCTTCATTTTATGTAATTATTCTTATATTTGCAGCTATAAATGCAGCTTTCTCTTGATTTTCTATCGCAAAATTATCGTTATACTTCCCTCAAAAAGTAAGCTCATTCATTCATTTGTTGTTGTTTGATTGTCTGCCATATTTCAGCTTTTCGTGTGATGTAGGATTTTAAACGCTGGTTATACATTTCCGGGTGTTGTAACAAAATGATAAGCTTCTCGTTGTACAGATCGCCCATGTTTTCTTCTTGTGTGAGGGAGGTATGTAACATCCAGACGCAAATTCCGTTGCGGAGGACGGCAAAGTTAACTTTTTTTTTTACTTTGGACGGCAATGACGTCTACCGTTACTGTTGCCGGCAATCTCAGCCAGCCTCACCACATTTTACAGTCCTGCTGTCGTCCACCGAAATGATATCCGGTTTGCCATCTACCATCTGCCTGAATCCATGTGGACGCAGCATTACACAGACGCCGTTTCGCCTCTGTTACTACCTCCGATGCTGGCTCAGAGATGGAACAACTTCGCCCCACCACTCCGCCTCTGTGCGTTTTACATAGGAGACAGAACGTAACAGAGGTGTAACAATCTTGCCTTACACTGGCACTGTATAAGGAGCTTAATTTAACCATGTTCACTACTTAGTTTGGTGTATCAGGATGTTAACGTGCTGATTAGAACTTAACACAAAGAACAGCTGAGGATGAAAGGAATGTATTTGTTGAGCAGGTATCTGGTCATAACATTGGATAAATTAACATTTTTGCGTCAAGTCAAGGGGTCACAAGAAATATTAGCAAGACAATCCATCCAATGGTTGTTAAGATATCGCACATAATCCCAACATATCCACTCAATGGTGGCAGCAAACGTCTCCAATAATCCTTGGGATTCATCCTCTGTGGGGCGTGAATTCTTAGGCTTAATTTTTATGGCAATCCAGCAAGGAGATGTTGAGACATTTGTTGAGAGTTTCTCTTGGCATAAATTAAAAAGTCAGGGATTCACCATAAATTAAAAAGTCTAAAATCTTCTGTGGGCCACAAATCCCTGCACAAAGTTTCATCGCAATCCATGTTTGTTGAGCTCTTTCAGTCTGGACCAAAGTGGTCGACCATTTGTCTGACAGACTAACACTGCCAAACCCAGAGCCTCAAGCGTGGCTAAAAACACAGAAAACTTTAGTTGTTATTGGAAAGACCTTCAAAATAACAGACTGATAGTGTTCCAACTAATCAAACTCGGCTGAGTAATCCCAGAATCAGATACAGTGTTGGTTTAGCCGTCCATCAATCTTTGCACATTTTGTTTGCAGTAAAAATTCAAATGCTTCTGTGCTCTGTCAAAAATGAAGCAACTAAATGTGTCACTGTTTTTTTCAAATGTTCTACCTCTGAGCAAAGCTGTGTTTACACAAAAGGAAGAATCTGTCCACAAAACCAAAAATAGCTTATGTCTCTTGAGTCCTCCGTCAGAGTCACAAACATGCTGTCAGTGTTACTGTAGATCCTGTAGTGATGCTAAAGCCTCCGTTTGATTCACTACACAATTCTTCACGTTCCACACCACTGGTTCAGGCCGCGCTGCAAGGTTACAATGACGCCATTGAGGTCTTAAACGTCTCTCCCTGAGGATGAATGTGATGCCACTGGGCAGCTCACAGTGCTTCAGAAGTATCCCTAATGACTACATGGCAGAGGTTCTGTTGACAATTTGTACCCTTTTGATTTCATGAAATGATTCCAGCAGACATGAACCGCAATCTCAAAACATTGATCAGAAGCAGCAGGTCACTCAGCAGCCATGTTTGGCTTGTTAAGCTGTTTCTCTCCCATGTTTATTTTTATACATGGTGAGCTAAAGTGCAATAACTTTTACTTCAGGTCGGCTGATTTCACATGAAGCGCTCGTCCATCACTTGAGCCCTCCAAGGCAGCAATGGTATCCGTCGAGGTAACCGATCTGAACAGCGCCAATGTGGGCTGGAGATTGTTTCCATATGGGGGGCCTGTTTTCAAGCGCGGTCTGTTTGCTTGAGTCTCAGAAAGAAACAGCTTCCATTTCAGAGTTTTCCCACTTAGAGTATCCAATGGTTACACAGCGTTCACACCGGCAGTCATAACAACACAGTCCACCTTTAACCTTGGACGATGAATCAACTGCAGGTTGTAAGAAAGAAACAAAGATCAGTGTATTTAGGTGAACCACCAGACCAGTTATTTCCACCACCAGTTAGATTATTATTTGGAATAAATGATCAAAAAGACACAAGGACTTACAGGAAGCAACTGAGAAAAATCAAGGTTAAAGGGACATTAAATTGTCAAAATATTTTAAATTGAATAACAAGTAGTTGATGAGGAAAGCCAAAAAAACAAACAAATAAAAGACAGAAATGAATTAATCAGGAAGTTGACTAACAGAAAAGGCTGCAACAATTTTGGTAAATCAGTTAAGTTAAATCATAAAAACAAACTGTTCTCTTATTCTAATTTATCTAATGTGAAAATTAGCAGTTTTTTTGCTGTTTTATTTGATTGTAAATTAAATTTTTAAGGTTTAGACTATCAGTTAGCAAGCGGTGTTGGGTAACGTTACTTTTAAAAGTAACTCGTTACGTTACTGCGTTACCTGCTGAGAAAAGTAATGTGTTGGAATACTTCTGCGTTACCAAAAATTAAAACCCCCTTTGCGCCTCGTTACACATTGTTATGGTTATTGTAGTAACTCACGGGAGGCTTCTTGTTGAACATAGACAGTTCATTCTCACTCCATACTGAAGAGGTGTACAACTGCCTTAGCACCTTACTTAGCACTGGCTGTTAACTCAAATACGTCTTCTTCTATATAGGAACGCTGAACTTGCATCAATCTCAATGTCACAATGCCACCTGGTGGACTAATGGACTTGCAGCAATAGACTCAATTTACCTTTAGCTACCTTTTACCTTTACCTTTACCTGAGGCCGATTGCATCACAGAAGCACTTCAAAGGCTGTCCCAATTCGAAGGCTCCTTCAGATGCGGCCGACAAATGTGTCCTCCGTTTCCCTGTTGCGAGGCAACAGGAGCAGCATTTGGTGACGCAAGGGTAACAGCTGGTGACGCAAACAGAAAGTGCTCCGTAGACCAGACCGTCTCATTTTAGTTCGGCTTTAACGGTCTACACAGGCTATGAACGTAGCATCTTCCAAAGACCGCCTCCTTCGAAGGCTGCAGCCTGTGGATTGGGTGTGTACGGTGTGTAGCCTACTGTACGTCCTACCTTTGATTGTATTGACTCTACCGTCATTGCAGAGCCTCGTTTACGACCCATTATCTGTAACTCTGCAGCCCAATAACAGGAATGACAATATAACCTTTACAGCTCTTTATTATGCTACCAATCTGACAATGAACTGGGCATAGGCATACAGTATTAGGCACGGCTGTTTCCATGACAACAACACGGGCTCTTAGTCCCACCAGTGTTGCGGAGCTGTGTTTAGCTCCAGATGCCACTTCAGAAGTAGAGCTCTTCACAGCTGACAACCACTTATCCTCCAGGCACAACTTACATTTCACTGTCATTCTCGTGTCCCTTTCGGACAAAAATACTAAATAATGGGAATATTTCTACAAAGAGCCGTAAAATCCAGAATAGAAGTTGCACCGGAATATAAGACGTAGTCCATTTTTGGTTTTCTATTACTATTGATTAATAAAAATGTGTATACAAGTTATTTCAACACTATTTCAATTTATTTTCATTTAAAACACATTTTAGCCTACCATCTGTTTTCGCTGTCAAGTTTGTGATCTTGCTAGCTACCGGTGCTGTAGTTAGTGGTAGCTGGCAGCCTACAGTAACATTGATTGTTTTGAGGGTGGCGGCTGCAATGGTGATCATGATGGTGCATGTCCGTGACGAAGCTTAAAACTGCGAGGAAAACACAAAACAGCGCTGCAGACGTTGTAGCGGCTTGGACCCGGAAACAGGTAAATGTGGAGGTGTGACGTCACTAACTTAACAACTTTAGCTAGATAACAGCGCCATTGTCTGGGTAAAATCCCGTAACACAATAAAATATCTCTCTCTCTGCATTTTATACTGGTGTATTGGTCGCACTGAAATATAGGACACAGCCCACTTTGCTAGTTGAGTTAGCTAGCTACGCACATGCACTGATAACTGTGTTTACCTTCTGTTGGTACGCAGCTACCTGCCAAGAAGTAGAGAGAAACAGAAACAGGCTTTTTTTTACCCAGTAATGAATAACTTTTTATGAAACAGTAACTAAATAACAGATTACTTGAATTGCAGAACTTATGCGTTGGGTTACTCGTTAGAACAGAAAAGTAATTAGAGGGGGCACTGGTTTAGCTCAGAGGCTAGAGCAGTAGTAGAGCACAGTCCTCGACGTACTGATCGCAGGTGCAACTTCCTGTCCTCCCCCAGTCTAATCCCCACATATTCTGTCCCTCTTAAACTGCCCTATAAATAAAAACTCTAAGAGTACTCTAAGAGATTACTTTGTAACAAGTTACCCCCAACACTGTCAGTTAGACAATACCAGGCATTTTAAAACACCACCTTCAGCTCTGGTAGATTGTTACAGGTATTATTTCTGAGTCCGTTTCTGACATTAAAGACAAAAAAAAAGTATTAAAAAAAGGTTAATATAATTATAATAGCGGTAGTCACCCTGCTAAAATGAAAATCTCTATCCATGAAGTGAGTTGTAAAAAGAGTCATGTTTTGCTTCCTGATGTTGTATTGGAGTTATTCCACACCTTAAAGGCCCTGACTGAAAAACACCCGTCATATTTTATTCAGCTGTATGGATTTCAGAGCAAAAGAGCATGAGCATGCCAAGCTGAAAGATTTATAAACCTTTGATAAAGCAATGAATAGTTCAGCCTCACATGTAAAACAGCAGATTTTCTTCTCATAACACTGACAGTAGCATTAGTTAAATCTGCCGTCTTTTATCTCTTTAAATAGTGGAGTCAAGTGCTCTCCCTCCTCCCTCTGCATAATATGGCAATGACAGCAATCGACATTTTTAGATCGCTGTAGTGTTTGATATGTATATGAAGTGTTTTGTACTTGGTTTGTCAGAATAAAAGACTCTTTCTCTGCATAGTAATAATCGCCCTTCATATCTGCACCCCCCTCTACTTCCCTTTTCCTTTCCTCAAACACTTCCCGCCCTCTCAGTCCTCAAGTGAGCCTCTATATGTGTCCCAAACTCTCAGGGCGGACTCTTTGACCTCTTCCTGCTTGAAACGTCCGCGCTGTGTGATGTGGAGGCCTTTACAGTATGTACGCCTGGCCGCGCTCGACCCCCGCTGTAGGCTGCTGCACAAAAGTCCACTTTCTGAAGTTACAGAGGTCCTGCAGTTTCTGGCTCTGCTTCAGAGGAGGAGAGCTGATGGCGGGGGCGCTTCAACTGGAGGATGTGTCCAGAGGTCCAACCTCCTGCCTTGCTGGGTCCCAGGTGTGCATTTTTTCATGTACATGATGTATTTAACATTTCCTGTAGTGCATCATGGGTGAGTTAGCATGTGATGCAAATGCAGCAACGACAGGGGACTGGAGAAAGTAAAGTGAGGAGTTTAATGCAGTAATGTCAACCATAGATGACTGGAGGCACTGGGGAAGGTAAAGGATGATGCTCAACTTTGCAAATACCCTTATCCAGTATCAGCATGGCATGATGACTTGAGATTAATAAATACTGAGGTGTAAACTTCAACTATAATTAACTACAACTTTGAGTTGTGGGGGCCATTAGAAGCCATGTGGTAGGGCAGGAAGTTTTGGCATTGTCAATACCTGGAGCTTGCATGAACGGAGTCTAGGTCGGATGAAGTTGGCAATGCTGCGTGGGTTGCAGTGACCACTAAGGGTCATGTGGCAGGTTAATTTTACGTATTGGGATGAGGGCACAAGGGGAGGGGTTTCTTCACTGAGCGCTTATCCTTATTATTAGGGTTAGGGTTGGGCTTCCCTAACCTTAACTTCTGCCATCTTCCTTGCTCTCTCTTCTCTCCTTTCTTCCCTCATGAAAATGAGGGAGTAGGGGTAGGTCGATGCATACAGCGCAGTCTAGCCGGGGCAAGTGCTAGCCCTGGACAGGGCACCTCACCCTGGCTCTACCTACCCCGTCTCCTTTCTAAAGCTGCTTTCCCACTGGTCAAAAAACCTGCTAACACCCGCTAACATTTGGCTTTTTTGCTTAATGGGAAAGGCTACAATCAGCGTTCAGACCCAGGTCAAATGACTGCAGTAGACATTGGCCCACCAATTGGCATTGATGGGAACACAAAACCCGCATCAACACGTTAATCTCCTACCCCTTTCCGGCGGTACTTTTGCGACTCCTCGTCATCTCAGCCACAAATTCCACCCGTCGCCGTCCGAGCAGTGCTCGAACATCGTTCCAAGTTTGTTCGGCGCCGAGTTTAATAAGCAGACTGAGTGAGTAATAGATACAATAAAGACCTAACCACTGTAACATCTTCACTGTTTAGTAACCCTGTTACAAGCTCGTTTGTGACATCAGACGGTGACGCAGCAGAAAAGAGACCGAAAGGAGTACAGTAACAGAGACAGTCAGCATCTATAAGCGGGTCTTCCCGGGTCTGAAACACCAGAGTCAACACGCTAAATTTAGGTGGGAAAGGAGCATAACACACCTCTCTCTACAAACCCCTCTCTATCCTTCTCTCTGTTTAATTCAAATAACAGCTACTACGTCTTCCTGCTGTTCGCCGTGTTTCAAACAATACCTGTCTGTCTACTGTTTCCAAAATAATTGCAAACAGTTGAGGTGTTTTATTTTCTTCGGCAATTACTGCCCTAGCTTTTCTCTTATTCCTCAGCCTTCGTGCCAGTGACAGTGAAACCTATTAATCTGAGGGTAGCTGACAGCTAACTTGGGCTTTATCTGATGATGCAAATGTTAGCATGCTGATGTGAATGCACGGTGCATTTTTTTAGTTGCACGTTGTAATTGATGATGTAATTAGGATTCATTGTGCAGCGCTAGTGTCTGCAAGCACAACTTGAGCCCCTTTCACACATGAGCTCCTGACTGTTTCCAGAAAATTACAAGACAGTCTGCCCCTGACATTTTCCAGAGTTGCCCTTTCACACACGTCCCTCACAGCTGGAGACGGAGTGGGCACTGTGGGCCTTCAGGATTTGCAGACCTCTTTGCTATTAGGAGACGATTGCCGGCTCACCTCAACGACAAGCAAGAGTAGCCGATCGCAGTCGGGGGAGGAGTCATAAAGACGGACACTGCTTTGTTGACCAGCTTGCTGCTCGCCTCGTCAAGCATCTATGATACTAACACCGCACTGTAAATTGATGTGAATAAAGTCTTCATTTGATGTTGTTATTCTCTGTGCACCAAGTCCTTATTCAAATAAGTTCTTGTTATATTTTAAGGGGTTTTGATGGTTATTTCAATACAGACAACATTGCAGATATGTTTATTAAGACAGCGTTCATGAGGAAAGCATTCAGTACTTTGATAAAACAGTTTGGTGTCTGCTGACAGTTTGTGAAACTTGTCGGGGAATAATGATGAACAAGACAGAAGTCTCATCACTTCCTTGTGGGTGGTGTCGAGGCTTCTTCGAGCATGCCGGCTTCTCTCAAGCCAGAGCAAGTCGTTTCCCAACATGCATGGAGTTGTGCAGTCGGTGGAGAGCAACTGCGGCGCCTGGCCCTGAAAATTGCGACCGCCTCGCTCTTGCGAGACTTCCAAGCCTCACGCAGTCGCGTTTTCAAAGCAAGTCGGACAAAAATCTAACCTTCATGCAATGTGCTTGGCAAGGCGGCGATCGATTCTGCACAGGCCTCGCTCATCCCGAAAGAGCCTATTAACTTCTTGTAAATGATACTTCTTCGTCAACCTCGGGTGTTTTTAAATCATCCTGTTATGTGCTGCTGCTCTTTTGGTTTCGCACCGATCGTATGATATAAATGTCATGTTCCTGAGTATTACCTGCAGCCTTCACACATTAGCTCACCTCGAATTCTTGTGGACATTTTACAAGGAGGCTGGCAGGAAAAAAGTCGGCCGTGTGTGTTCACACATGCAGCCCTCTGGACAATGTCGGGAAAAGTGCAGTGCATGTGTGAAAGGGGCTTTAGACTGCTCTTATTGTCAGTGTGAAGAGTGATGACTGGCAGGCATCAGCAGTAGAATATCTCATTTAATCCATTAAGAAATTCATGATGTGAAATGAGCCTAGTTCAATGTGTGCGACTGCGTAAAGCTGAAGGCTATCTGGAGAGGAAGAGCCGTAAACATCAGTGTTTAGTTAAGACCCAAACCCCCTTGAGGAAGCCCGTTTGAGTGAGGGTGTGTGGTTAATATGCAATGACTGAACAAATATTTTACCAGTAATATCTTCTGTAGTGAAAGCAGGAGGTGTGTAAACCAGATAAATGACTCAACAGACATCCAATTTCAATGGTTTATGCCAGAGCAGTAAAAATGACAACTGCCATGCTCCTGTTCGCTGCTGTTACAATATTCAAATGACACTTGTGACTTACAAAGCTCTCCTTTGCCCCTGCGCTGAGCGCCAACTGAGAAAAGTGGGATCAGTCATTCAGTATTTCCAATCTTTGTGGAGAAACTGAAAATATTGAGATTTGTGATTACAGTCATTGTTGGAATATTGATTCATGTGTGGGCAGCAGCTGCAATTTCACTGGTGTGGAACGGCTGTGTGAAATACAGTTCTCAACAAAGGGCAAACAGTTACTGACAAAGCAATTTTCCACTCAAGGTCTCCATAATGCAGTAAGAAAGGTTTAACATAACGCCATAGATCACGATGTGGAAACCAAACTGTATTTACCGGCTGGATGCCTCCCATGTGACAAGACCGTAATTACAACAGAGTATAAATAAAAAGCCTCTTCGGTTCAGTATGCATAGTCATGTAAGAAAAGTGGAGAGAAACACCTGAGAACCAGTTCACCTTTGCTTCAAAACTTTCCCTTGTCTAAGAGTTAACAAGTGAAGTTTGTTCCTTTGAGCAGTATTTAGAGGACCTGGAGGTCAGAGGTCGGGGCATTAAGTATTAGGACAGTTTGTGTTGTCACTCTACTCCAGCACATTGGAGGACATTAATGAACAGACTTTCAGCAGTAATTTAAAGCTTTTATGAAAATTATATGAATGAATGTAATGTCTTACAGCTCACTTGTAATGATGAACCCACTGAGATTAATCACCAGCATCTATGGAGCTTTTTAGCATCCGTCAGCTTTCTTTTTTTTTGGCTCGTAACTTATTTATTCCCATCGCTCTCAGTGTCATTAACAGCAGTCGGCAGCCGTTTTCTGTGTTACAATATCGTTTCACTTCTGACTCCTCGGTGTGGTCAGAAATGTGCTCTCATGCAACCTGTAACCACACCCAACTGTGATGTCACGATGTACAGGAGTACACCTGCATGTCACTGCAGGGAGGTGAGAAGTTAAATCACCGAAGGGCAGCAACCAAGATTTTCAGGCAGGATCGAACCCGAGTTTCCAACTATAAAAATTCACCTTAGAAGGGCCACTTCGCCGATTTTCAACCTCAGTCCTATCATGCTATTTTAGGGAGCTAATACAATTTCACTCTGTACCTTTGGAGGACGCTATCCGCTTCTCCAATGGGCCCTGGAAAACCTCGTAAAAGACGCATTTACGTCATCTGGCGGAGGCCAGGCAGCTCGCTAAACTACACTTCCTCAATCTAGGACGCCCGCCTCCGATGTCATGTCTCGTTCAAAATCGTCAGGTTTGAAATGTAACTGCAGACCTGAAAATTTTTTAGACGATCCACCCGTATATTCTCGTCGTATTTCGGATTCTGCACCGCTCAGAGAGTCATTGCTGTTGTATTTCACTCGAGCGTGTTGTAGGAATGTAGAATGGGCGAAACCACGAGCTGTTTGTACAACTTTCTCCACACCTATGGTGGCAATTTCAAATTGTATTGCTTCTATCGATTAGAGAACACCAGCTTTCAATGACAGTGGCTTTTGCCGGGGGCGAATTGCTCCTTTAAGGCTTCCCTCAAGTCAGACAAAAATCTTGGAAAGTCATAAAATTTGTTACCTAACTTGAAGTGTTGACAGACTTGTCGTCATATTGCGCAGAAACATTGCAGACCGAAGTAAATGTTGACTTGCTGGTCAGAGACTATTTTTTAATTCAGGTACTTCATACACATTTTTGGTTCAGGGGCTGCATCCTTAGAAGGACACAGGCTACGGAGGATGAGTCGTAAATAGCCTGTGACGACCGCTAAGGCTGAACTGAAATGAGACTGTCTGGTCTACGGAGGATTTCCTGTTGGCGTCACCAGCTGTTCCCGCTCTCTCTTGTGTTACCAAACGCCGCTCCCGTTGCCTAGCAACAGATAGCTAGCTAACATCACGTCCCGGTCACATAACTTGTGTGTCAAGGCCCCTTTAATTTTTTTTTTTTTTTAAATTAGCGAGCAATGAATCTCTGGATACGTTGGGCCGCATAGGATGCACCTGTTGGATCCTTCGTGGGCCAGGAAGAAGAGGACACATTTGTCAGCTGCATATAAAAAGGAGCCTCCGAAATCAGACAGCCTTCTACAAGCAGCTGTGACACCAATGTCCTTTGAAGGATGCAGCCCCTAAATTCGGACAAAGCTCACGTCTTCCTTTCATAGCGAGCCATTTTGTTTGTTTGAATACAACGAAGTCGGAAGAACAACTTCCCAACTTGGGACCACCCGAGGACGACGAGAATGCTGGGTAATTTACTCTTTATTAAGTTGATACTGGAGGTCAAAGGTTACAGCTGCCCCTAAGTGACCAGAAGAAGTCACTCATAGATCTGAGCGTTCTTTCTTCCATATTTGATGGTTACATTTCCGCCCTTTTTATGTATAGTCTCCTGGGGTTAAAAAGCATACCAGTCCTTTACTGTTCACACGATGCTGATGTGAACTTGATCAAAAACCCTGAAAGTTCAAAGTCAAAGTCTTTGTTTCATTTTAAATCCCCGGTGTGCTGAAGTAGAATGATAATTAAAATATCACTGTCCTAATACGACCTCTCTTCCCAGTCATCCATTACACCTCACTTCAGGACAATCTTTCTGTTTCTGATCCCTAAAACTGGACAAAGAATGAGTGAAATGAGCTGATAAGACATCTCCCCACATGTTTGGACTGCTCTTTATTCTTCCGGGCTTCAATGGTTGCTTAGCGTGGAGGCAGGAATGGGAACGGCTGAGAATGAGCAAGTCTTTCATCAGACATCTGTCATCTCATCCTCCATCTCATCCCCCTCTGTTTCACCTTCTGCCTCGCCTTCTTCTTCCTCTTCCTCGTCTGATGTCACATCCAGCTCGTCCATCTGCGAGACGCACTTTGGACACGAGCAGACAAACAGGTAGTTCTCCCTGGGAAGAGAAATATCCACCCGTCACATTGTTGAACATCGAAAAAGATCTGAATAAATCAGGAGCAAATTACATCCGCTGTTCGGTAACTCTGCTCAGACGCTGCTGTGCACCAGAGCAAATGAGTTCTTAACACTAATTAATACTTAAGGTGCGATTTATGCTCTCAAATCCGCTGGCGTGATATGAAGCTCATGAAAGTTTATACCACCTGCATGGAGCACAATCGCTCTTTTTCAAGGCTGACAATTATCACCGGATGCAGTAGAAGCTTTATTCATCTCAGAGACTATAAAAACAAACTTTCCATGAATGGTGAGGTGTAATTCAAAAGATGGGACCACATTGTGTTGATTAATGAGGAGCGCGAACACGCTAGCATCCCTGCCTCAAGGATGCCCATTATCATCCGGCATCAGTCGGATCAGATTTGACTGAACAAGCTTTGACTATTTGTTCCTCTCTGTTGTACCAGTGAGATGCAATGCCGGCTGTCGACTTTCTTAGCGCTTTAAATCAAGTTAGGGTCTTTATATCTGATATTATGTAACAAGATGAGGGAATTTAGTCACCTAGTGAGTTAGCCGCAGCTCGGCTCGGGGCAGAGGTATCCGTCCTATAGAGCCTTGAAGATATATCGATTTTTAACTCGCAGCTGCTTTATTCAGTGTTCACCAGGTTTAGTTACCTGGTCTTTTCATTTTGGAAATTCAGATTTGGGCAAAAATCTTGTGAATAGGGACGGGCATTTCTAATAAAAATACTATTTGATATTCACCGGGGACTATTCCACAATTATTCGAAGATTCCCCGTGCACGCAAACACATGCTAACATAAGGAGAGAGAGACTGATTAACTTTGTCACAACTCTGTTGGTTTTATTTTCATGTCAATCAGTGTACTGAGAATCGGATCATTCGCGAACGTCACAACACTAGTGCATCTTCCCTATATAATACACAGACATGGATCAGAATCAGAATCAGCCTGTCACACTGTGCATAGCTGTTTTAGACTGAGATTGCTCTTAAGATCCTTTTTGTTTATTTTTTCGATGAGTTTCACACCGAACTCTGACGGCTGCAGAAGTCTCTGCATTTTTCTCCGGTTCCAAACTCACAGTGCAACACCTGCTTTACCGGCACCTGGCACTAATGCCTTCTTCTTCTTTTGTTATTTAATGGCGGTTAGCAAACCGCTTTCAGATGTGCTACAGCCATCATCTGGCAATAGTGCCGCATTACAACTGAGTGCAGGTAAAAACAATGGAAAAAATAAATGTTTATGATAATAGTCGCATTAACTTCACTAAAGGAAACCTAACCTAAAAACAAGCTAACAAACGGCTCCTCCTGCAGACTCTTCTGGCTTCATGTGTCCGATGGAGAAACATTGTTTTTGACTGAAAATTCTCTTTTCAATGTTTTTACTGGTTTTAATCACAAGCTGTGTTTGTTTTGGAGCAGAGACCTCTGCAAATAATTTGGCTCAAACAAAAAACCACTGAAGACTCCTGTGAGACGGAGTCTTGGTATGTACAACCTCCCATGCTGTTGTTCTCTTTGACAAAAAAACAGAGGGGCAGAGATTTGACCAACCGACCGACCATTGTCAGACCGACCGACTGACCATTGTCAGACCGACTGACTGACCATTGTCAGACCGACTGACCATTGTCAGAATGACCATTGTCAGACCGACTGACCGACCATTGTTAGGTCAACCGACCATTGTCAGACCGACCGACCGACCGACCGACCACTGTCAGACCGACCGACCAACCGACCGACCGACCACTGTCAGACAGACAGACAGACAGACCGACCGACCGACCGACCGACCGACCATTGTCAGACCGACCGACCGGCCGACCATTGTCGGACCAGCTCACCGACCGACCATTGTCAGACCAAGTCTGGAATTTTTCTTGCACCACAGCAGCTCCATTTGCATGTTTAATTTCAGGATAGACTGATGAAGAGAAGAGTGCTTCAGTCGAACCCTATTAAAACCTGCGACCCTGTATCTCCGGTTTAATGGTAATAGTTCAATTAAATTGATCCATCTGAGGGATCACAGATGTTTACCTCAGAATTTTGTGTCTGCTGTGACGGCTTCGGTCCCGCTGACAGCAGTCCAAGTAACTGATGCAGATCTCCTGAAAGAGGAAGAAAACAGTTGAAGTGGCTCAAACACCACAACTTAAAAATAAACTTAACAGAAGTCTTGACAACTAATTCTGGTCCTTTACACATGCTACTGGTACTTTTCACATGGCTGAAATACTTCATGTTTTTCCCCCTTGTGCAGGAAGTCGCTGTGTCCTATCTTTCCACTGGTGAAGCCTAACACAAAGCCCTCCTGTCTCAGCCAGCATTCAAAGTAGATCGTTGCTGTGAAAGTAGCGCGGCTGCTGTGACATTACTGTGCCGCGCAGATGCAAGGCTTCTCAATCTTTCTGACAGCTTGACAAACCCACTCCAGTCATCAAAGTCTCAGCCTTCTAATACCGTCTGACAAGGGAGAACACAGAGCTAGAGAGGGATGTTGTGTCCTGTCTATCCCGGGCCAGAATTTATCACTCATAACCCAGACGTGTCAGCTGACCTCTCCTGGGCTGATGTCACTGAGGGCGCTGAGCTGGAGCAGGAAGTTGTTGTCCGGGAAGGAGGCCTCTGCATTTGGTACACAGCTGTGGTTACCTGGAGGTCAAAGAGGCGACAAAAGGGGGGAATTAGACGGCCTCTTCCCCAGATTAACAGCGTCTCTGAACAGCAGTGACAGCGCTCATGACATGTTCACTTACATGAGCTTTGAAGGAGAAAAAGTCCAGAGCCCTCGCAGTTCAGAAAGTCTCCCGTTTCTGCAGATAAGAGACACATAATGCACATTCATGACCTTCGGTGTAGCACTGCCGACCATATGACGACTGCAGATCTGCCCATTCCCTATAAACACTCTTTACTTCAACCAATACTGCAGAAAGAACGGTGACCTTTCTCAATGTCCTTGTACATCTGGTCGATAAAAGAGTCCAACTGCTCCCTCTGCTGGGCAGGAAGCTCAAGTGCGTCACAGGCATGAACCCACTGACTCAACGAGCTGAGGGTGAAAAGAAAAACAGGGTAAAGCACACAGACAGAAAGAGAAGTGGTTCGATGCAGAGTTACGAGTGTTAAAAGCAACAGAGACGAGTGTTACCTGGTGCCGATGCCTTGTCCGTTAGTTCCCACAAGGGCAAACAGAGAGCGGAAACCATCAGGGACAAACCACTGCAACACAATCAGACCTTTATTCATGCCATTTGTCAGTGCGTGAGGATCGTTCATATTCATACTAACATCAGAGGTCAGGGTCGGTTATAGCTGGAAGTAATTCACCATCTGTACATTCACTTTACAGGTTATAATCATTACTCTGAGAGCCACACTTCATAATATCTTAATATACAAATTTGTTCCTGTGTCTTAAAAGGTTACCAACAACACCATCAGCATGACACAGCAACATTTTTGGATGGCATTTATAGTCAAAGTGGTTTAATAAGTAGGGCAGCATTTAGGGGACAGAGGCCTGTCAGCTGTGCTGCTTTTAGCCGCCCTGACCAACAAGCTCCGAGACTAAATGTGCAGCTGTGCGGGGCTTGTTGTCTTCTTCTTACCCGACTGAGATGCTCGTCGTAAAGTGCTGCTTTGAAAAGTCTGTGTAGCAAGGCCAGCTGCCCCTATAGAAACATGTTAGATAAGAGTAAGAGTGATTAAAATACATTTCATGTAACAGGGAAACATACATCGTAAGCATGAGGTGGCCTCGGTGGGATTTAAACTGTTTATTTGCTCATTCAGCTGTAAATAACTGATTAGCATAAGAGCACGATACTGTCTTTGAAGTGCCTTAACTTTACATATTTTGCAGCTCGACAATTTCATATCTCAAGCAGAAATAAGACATTGGTAACTCACTCTGAACTTCTCTCCGAGGAGCTTATGGGCGATCTCCTCTTCCTCATTAGCTGCTCGGCTGCAGAAATGTGAGAACAGCTTCTGCCAGTGTGCTTTGTCTTTGGCCTGGGGGCATCACCAAAAACCATCAGTAACATTGTGTCACTTACATGTTAGTGGGTTTTATTGTTGTTTGTTACACATGCCTTATACTTCAGTTCTTAGCCCTTTTTACACTGCAGTTCAGCCTCAGTGCCGCAAATGAAGCTCCACCCACATGCAGCCTTAGCCATTTTACATTGGACCAAGCAACGGCGGCATAAAGGCGACCCAGTTGCAGAAGCAAAATGTGCGCGAGGTTCACATACACACACAGCGCTGTTCCACCTCTAGCCCGTTATACACCGCCAGTTCAAGGCGGGATTATTACGCCTCTGTTACGTTCCGTCTTCTACGTAAAATACACAGAGGCGGAATGGTGGCATGAAGTCGTTCCACCTCTGAGCCGGCATTGGAGGTAGTAAGAGAGGTGAAATGGCGCCTGCGTAAACAGCTGAGTGTGTGTGTGTATTTGAAGCACTCAGTTTGTTTACACCTCACTGGTTCAATGTAAAATGGCAAAGGCTGCATGACGTCGGCGCTCCGTTATGGCGCTGAGGCGGAACAGTGTAAAAAAGGCTTCTGTTGTTACCTCCGACCTCGAATTTAGAATATTCGTTGACAGCCTTATTATGCAGTTATCCATTGTTTATATACAAATGTAGCAGCTTTAAAGTTTTTAATGTCCTTTAACCTGTTTGCGTTTTGGACATTGTGTACATTTGGTTTGTATCTTATTGATTATTGTTATTTTGACATATTTGCATTCCTGTCCTACTTTGTATCACGACTGCTGCAATTTTCCCGTAGAAAAATAAAGTTCTATCTTATCTTTTAATTAAATATGTGCTTCACATTTGGTTTAATTTACTGTCAGTTGCCTGAAATCAACAAGAGAAAAGTGTATTTAACATTTCCTCTCCTGATGACATCAACATTTCTTTTTTAGTACGTCTGTATTTTACAAACCGAAGTTAATTTCAAGCTAGGTTTAACACCATAAAGTTTGATTTAAAAAATAATGGACCAACAGGGGGAATGGGTAATGAAAATCTACAAAACTACATGCAGCATGTTATGTCCTTTTACAGCAGGGTGTTTCCCCAACCCCAAAATAATGTGACCAGAGACTCACCTGTTTGACCACAGCCACCATTCTGGCCATCAGCATGATGCTGGAGGTCTCTGGGGGGTAATGCATGCTCCTGAACAGAAGACAGATCATCTTCAATGAAGTGGAAAACAGCACACTCAAGAGGATTTATAGTTAAAATATCGACCGTCTCACCTCCATGCATCTTTAAGCTTGTTGATGGGGTGGTCGGGATCTTCCTGGGACGGACCCAAACACAGAGCTCGATGATACTGGTCTGCTGCAGCCTGCCGACACTCGCTGCTACAGTACATCACCTGCAGAGGGAGACAAGCTTACATCCTTTAGAGATATGCAAAACTGCAAATACAAAGAGACCACAAAGGGAAACATTTGTCTCAGTTTACAGTTTCATATGGTGTATAAAAATAGACAGGTCGGCTTATTGATCCATGGTACCAATACTGGCCTTTAAAAATTGATCAGTTAGTCATGTTGTCCACAGGTGGCTTCAAATCAATATGTTTCTTGTCTAGTATTGATCTGACTACTTTTCCAGCAGGTATTCCGTCTATGACAAAAGTGGAGGCCTTGATAAACAGGAATCAGGAGCTGTGAGAGGACTGGTATCGTGGTTGGACTGACCTGGCACTGAGGGCAGGCTTGGTGCAGCTCCGGTCGAACGCGGCAGAGCTCCGGGTGAGGGAGGCTGAGCCCGGGGATCCCGCTGAGTCTCCTCGCGTTCTCCTCTGCAGTCTCCAGAGCTCGTAAGCAGTACTCACAGGCTGTAATGGAAACAGAATGACAGCAGATGAGCAGAGGTAAAACATTATTGCACGCCTGTTTATAAAGATATTTAGGTATCGTTCTGCCTCTAAAACCCTGAGTTATACAGAATTTGTACAGTCCATGCTCTGATTAAACACACGCTTTTGTTGTTCCTGTGCCTGACTTGCTACACTAGCAACATTATACTCCTCCTCCACTGCATTTACCTTGTTGAAACCAGAAAAAGTATTTATTTTGGGGCTTTATATAGCCAAAAAGTCATTTGTTTTCAGCACTGTTCTAGATGCAACATCAGTCTCATTCCTTGTTAATGAAAGCAACATGCAGTTCAAGAGTCTGTAAGCTGAGGCCACCAGAAGCCTGATGGTTAAGGAACGCCACGTGATGACTTCAACGTCTGCCCTCTACATCTCTTTGTTTCTTCAACAATGTTAGCATTTAAGTAAAAGAAAAATTAGGCTTTAAAATGAGATGCAGGAAATAGCTCTCTGTCTAGCTGAAGCTCCCCAGCGTGCCGGCAGTTTTAGCTGTGACCTACCTTTATATTTATACAAAGAATTCCACAGGAACTGAGCAGAGATCAGAGGTCGCTCCAGAAAGATGGTGTCTCCCTTCTTGATGCTCCTTTTGGCAAATAGACCTTTGCCCTGAAACATGATTCACAAATAACATTAATAAAGTTTACAGTTGTACACCACAAATTATAGCTTAGCATGTCCACGATGGAAAAAAACATGCCTGAGTTAAAATGCTGTGTAATCTGTCTCTTTATCACGGCCCTGTCAAAGCAGAGGAGTCACAAAGAGACTTCAATTTCACATATTGTCATTGACTTTTTGATCTTTACTTTTCAGATCATTAAGCACTGAAAATGTTAGGTTTTCATTTCCCTTTTCCCCTCATAACCTCTCAGCATTATGGCAAAATTGTAAGCATTTATGTAACCCTGCAGGATTCATTGATTACTTGTAAACTATTAAGGTTATTGGCAACTAGTTTAATATTATATAATATTTGAGGAAGAAGGTTAATAGATTTCAGTTTGTTAAATGTAAAGATTTGTTAGTGTCTTTGTGGTTAGAAAGAATAGATAGTTTCAGTCTTTGTAGCATTAAAATGAATAAGAATGATTGCATTACTTATCTTCTTAAATTATACTTGACAGCACTGAGTGAGATACTGTGATTCTGGCTTCCTAGAGAGCCCCACCACCTGCTGTATTTAAGTGTCAGTAACATACAGTGTGTTATTGGCTTATGTTGACTTGCATCACCTGTCAAACTGCTCTTCTCTCTTGCTTTTTATGCCCTCAACAAAAACTTAAGAGGTAAAATCAAGCTAAATTAATTAACTTGGTTTCTCCTTATTCCGTGAGCTAAGTGGACCGACTCTTGAACAGTTCCGTTAACCCTTACAGCATTTGTGTCTCCTTACAATGAGGAGAAAAAGCAGCATTTATTGAAGCTTTTAGCATTGGTGTTTCTTGCTCCATGCACATCACACACTAATGTGATAGTGGATGCTGCCCTTATGTTCCCTCTACTCACTTTTGCAATGAATAAAACAAACCCACAATGCATTAACTTTCTGCCAGTTTAAGGACACTAACAGCTGTATTAATGTCAGATGAAGTCGTGTAGGCACCACTCCGGTTCCTTCAGTACTTTCTGATCCCAGCAGACTGCTCTGCCGGGCTGTGATCCACACTGACAGCCGCCTCTCTGCTGCAGAGCCGATTTAAACCACAGATCCGTCTGCATCTGTTTAAGTATAATAAACTCTAAACCATCTCACCTTAATGTTGTCGATAAATCGGACTTCTACGCAGGCGGCAGCTTTGCCGGTGTCCACGCAGAAGGAAAACATGTCATCCACGGGAGCAGCCATGTTTCTGTAGACCTCTCCCCTTTCAACCTTGACACTAACGTTTTATCAGTACATGGACACCACAGCGCCCTCTGGTGGTGGATATGAGTGCAGGTTGTCTCACAGCTCCACAAATTGTATTATTTTAGATGAGTAAGACTAAAAATAAACATTAGCAGACTTTTTTCAGAGCTAAAATAATACACAAAAAATAATCTATTAAAATATACAATAAATTATTCACCAGTAGCATATTAGCTGTTATATTCAAGTGCATTGTGGTCCTCTGGAAAGCTGTAGCATGCTGCTCGGCTAACCCAGGGAGCAACCAAAAGCGGAATCATCAGCGCCAAGCATAACTGTATTTCCTTTGGCAATAAAAGGTTAAAACTACGACGACAAAGTTCCTGACTGAAGTTTAATTTGAAACTAGTCGGAGGAAAGTATCACGTGCAGTGAGGGAATATAGGGCAAGAAGACAACAGCTTCACCTGGACATAAAAATAAGTTGTCAGAATTGAAAAAATATTAATGATATATTTTTGTTTGTTTTATTTGAATGTATGACATACTGTGTGTGTATATCAATATTTAACATATTTAATTAAAGTTGATCAGATATAAAGATACTAAAACAAATTCAGTGGCAGTAAAGTAATCACAGGAGAGAGTACACAGAGAAAGAGTATTTATTATATATTATATAGATAAAGGTTTTACACTGTTTGACTGGCAAACATTTAATAAACTTGTATCAAACAAAGAATTTAAAACACTAGTTCATTATCAGTAGTTTCATACATAGCTTATAATTTCATATTGTACAAAAATCAATTCATTAGGAATACAACAGTGTTTAATAAACAGTAGTGGAGTTAAATGTCCCTGTTACAATTTAGGAAAGAAAGTTAGCGTAAAAGAATTTGGCTACAGTAGAAAAGAAATGTCAGACAGTAAAATTCAGTGTGTTGTTTCACATTATTTGGGTTAAAAACCATGGAAGTTACCGGTTTAAACAGTGTGTACACGAATATACATCTACAGCACAGTCTCCACATTGGACATATACAGTACAGCCACAGACAGAGTGGCTTTATAGGTAATATTGTTATGTAGTGGTCCAGTTTCCTGTCATTATACAGAGAGTAGAGTTTCCTGTGAGATTTTAAAGACTTTTATTTGATATCTATTGCAGCATTTCCCCACAGGCTAAAAATATATTCTGAAGTTTTAACTCCAAGCTTCTTTTGGCAGCTATTGTACGTACAACAAACTACAGCATGATTGTGCTAATATTAGCTTATTGCAGATATACTTCACTGACTCAAAAGTCATTGGGTTAAGAACTGACCCAGTCAATAAAGCACATAGTAGTTACCCAGCGGTGTGTCTGTGCTATATTCACCCTGTTTGGGTCAATTTCAGTGATTTTCAGCTTTTATCGGCTTCTTCTGAAGGACAATAAACAACCAGAAACTACATCTAAGAAAGGATAAAGATGATTTATAGAGTCTCTTGTGTGTCCAGCAGAGGGTGCTAATAGGCTTTTTTGTTCAACTGTAAAATTAAAGGGATCCTTGTCTGGAATATTTGTATGTGTATGTATTAGTGTTAGTAAATCAGTGCTGGCTTGTGTATCATTGTCTGATTTTGGTCTCAGAAATCAAGACTGGGTCCGGCTCTATAACAAGCCCCTGAAACAAACTCAAAAGGATGGAAGGATTTTAGATTGAGGTAAATTAATCCCAATCTGAGGGAGTAGTCTGAGGGGTTGCTCGAAAAGTAATGGGAATTTCAGAACGAAAAATGTCAAATGCTAAAATAGTTGACCTCTTCCCTCCTGTAAGAATCAAATAAAACCCAGGACTGGTCACAACTCGTGCATATCAATGCAACTGATTCCAAAGAGTCAGGCGTACATGTTTGTCTTAAACTTTGACTTTGACTTAAACTACAGGGAGTTGTGCTTTAGAAGGCTAACTGAAACATTTTGGGCACCTGTCTCGATCACCATTTAGTTCATTTCTCCCAGTGGATAAGTTTCTTGTAAGACAGTTTTTTGCTAACAAAAATAGCATCCCATTTATATATCACAGTAAACATGCATTACAGCACCTTGCTAACCAAGCTAGCTAGCTAGCGTTACAGTTAGATGAGAACCTAGCTAATAATTTAGCCTCTAGCTCATCCCCATCTCCAGCCTCATGTCTAAATTTAGTCACTTCAGGCCCCCACAACCAAGATACTGACGGTCTACGTGCTCAACTTGAGACCTCAGAATGGTTGTTCATATACCAGAGAGCGAGGTCAGGGTGGCTAAGTCCGATTTATTTAAACAGTCAGTGGCGTATATTCCCAACAGGCAACAGTTTTTTTGAACAAAATTAAAAACATGGTGGAGTAGTTAGCACCTAATGAGCCAGATATTTTTGCAATAAGTTTTGCAGAAGTTTTTCAGTTGGCTAAAAACACGAATGAAAGAATCCGAGAGTGCCTGCTGGTTGTGTTTGTGTTGCTAATGAGGTCGCTGAATCACGAGGTTCGACCACCTTAAAATGTACCTGTGTCTATGTTGTGGTTATAGCTTGTTTCCATTGCACCCTAAGTGGACAAAAAGTTATTGCCGGTTTAAACTGTATTTACAAACCTTTGTTAATGGGACAAAACACTATACTTGAGCTGGCCCCAAAAGTAGCCTATGTGTGGGAAACACTGTGTTGTATATATTAAAATAATTTTAATAAGGGTAAAAAATGATTTTACAGTAAATATATGATCATTTAAAGACAGAGCATCTTCCTTGCTTTTGAAAAAAGCAGGGACAGAGGAAACCTTGACTCTGTAATTGCTGGGAACTTGAGATCAGGTTTAGAAACCCTGGGTTAGTACAGGATGATCGACAGGCTCTGCTTTTAATGGAGGAACCAGACTGTAGGCTCTCCCTGACAGCGACTCACAATGCAGCCTCATTTCCATCCTCCTTTCCTTTCCTCTCCCACACCGTGCCATCCATCATAAACCCTTGTTGTAGGTCACAACCTTGCAATCTGTTGCCATGGCGATCTCCGGCTCCAGGCAAGACACCTCGATCTGCAAACACAAAAAAGGTAAATAGTGACGGTAAAATTTAAGCTCTACATCTCTGTGAGCCTTTCTTCGAGCCTCACTCTGACTTTGAATCAGACGCAGGAAGAGACTTCTGGAGTAAAAGGTGCTTTCTGGGTCGAGGCCATGCACGTCAAGTGGTGTATATGTAATTTGAATTCCCTCCCAGCTGCTTCCCTCAGCCATCTGGCCTTGAATCAGCAGCAGAAACAGATGAACCGACTGCTGATTTACTGTACCTGAGACATCTGGGGGAACAGGCTGATGGCCACGGGCAGGGAGAGGCCGAAGGTAACCAGGCACACGACGCTGTGGATGGGCAGCAACAATCTGCGGTTGCTCTGCAGAAACCGCAGCCTGCGTGAGTCAAGAGAAAGTGATGAAAGGAAACGTGAGTCTGCTGTGTGGATCGATCCCAGGTGACTCCTGTGAGTTATTTTTGGATCTGTTGGAAAACATTCAGTGCTGAGTTTGGGGGAGCTGTTTTCTACAGTTCGGGGGCGAGAGGATATTTGTCTGTGTGACAGTTACAGGTCTTTGTTGCATGAGTCAGACTGCAGATACCTTCTTTATTTAATGCCACAATAAAGATAAAAACTGTTTATCTTTACTGAGTCTTCATTGTGCTGATAACAGCCATGGATATATACTTCATACATTTTCTTTATTATGTTGTAATTCGATTTGACCTACTACAGAATGACAATGTGGTAAGCACTTCAGGGCACACCATATGTCGTTTCTGGTTTATTAAACATACAAATATTTAATCATTCATATTTTTAGACTAGAATCAAACACATAATACTGCCCTACACAGACAGAGAGCAATAAAGCAAGAAAGGATGAAGTGTCGGAGGAAAGGGGGTTTTGAGGCAGGATAGCCAGACTGTAAAACAGATTAAAAAATGTAATAGCAATATTTTTATGTGTGTGTTGTTGTGCATTTAAAGTCTTTTGAGGGACATACAATTTATTTAGCCTTTTCACAATCTTTAAGACCTTTAAGCAGTGGTGGGTAGTAACAGGTTACATGTAGATGAGTAATTTTTTCAAAAAATTGTACTTCTAAGAGTACTTGTTTTGGTGAATACTTTTTACTCTTACTCGAGTAAATTTGCAAAAAAAATATGTAGTTCTACTCCGTTACATTGGTTACTTTTATTGACACCAGGGTTGGAAATTCAGCACCCACCAGTCCAAAGTATAACTGTTAAGGATGAGTTAATGACATCACAAAACATTTATGGAACATTGTTACGGTTAGAAAAGATGTTTTAAAATGAGTGAATGATAGCCGGTTACTGACAGAATAGTTGTGAACAGGAAAATGCATGGTAAGATTTTGGAACAGAGAATTTAATTTAATTGGAATATGATTTGATTTCTGAATGAGCGCATCGTCTTATGTTGTGTTACAACACACTGATGTAATAAATTGTATCTAATGAAGTTATTCACTACTTGAGTAGTTTTTTTTACATGATACTGTCTTACTCTTACTCTATTTCTATAGCTACTTTTACTTCTACTTGAATAAATATAATTATAAAGTGACAGTACTTTTACTTGGGTACTGTTTTTAGTTACTCTACCCACCACTGCCTTTAAGTATGTCTGAAGTATGTAATCAGTCCAGACTTTAGTTGAGTGGCATTTTTGCCACTGAGTTTTTGTAACCCTTTTTTCTATTAAGATATAATCTCGAAGACCTCAGTTTCGTTATCTTTGGCAGCACCTATGACGATAAACAGTAATTGCAGGAGCACACTTTCTGGATATCCAGACAGTGTTGCATGTGTGACGTCCGCGGTTTGCTCCGGTTGTTGCTCTTGATTTTCCTCGCTGACGGTCGCTTTCCTTTTTAGACTGTTTGCCTTCATCTGAGCGTCCAATTTGTTCTTTGGATTTTCACTTATTTTTGAAGTTGTATCTGTAGTCATCCATCTTTTCTTTGTTTGTTCAGCCATAGTAGATTACTGTTTACTCGCAACACTTGCAGAGAGCGAAAAAAGCAGCGGCTTAGCTCCGCCTACCCTCTCTGGCAGACCAACCACTGCTGGGTGATGGAAAACGCGTCACTAACTGGGCGCCGCTTGTGATTTTTTCTGTGAAAGTCACCACAGACACCCAGTCTGTGATACTGCAAATGCAAAGGCTTTCATCAGTGGGCCATAGGCTCAATCACCATTGTGTTACCTCATTTGGCGATAGATAGAGACTTACCAGACATTTATTTAAATGAAAATCCTTAAGATTATTACTTTAAGGAATGTTTAATCATTCCCAAACAAGACTTGGGACCCAGTTTGGGAATGATTAAACCATGCCGGTTGTTTCTGAAATGTGGATCATGACAACAACAAAGTGTCCCAACTTGATCTTTTGGGTTGTAGAGATTGGGAAAGAACCAGAAAGACCAATGTCTTGTTGAAGCAGAATAATAGATCGTCATCTTTATAACATTAAATTAAAATATTAGTCTGAAACAATGTTGAATGTTTTAAGTAGGTTTTTAAAGTAACGTTTTCATAAAAAGTAGAATAAAATCAGCTTTAATGCAAATCTTTCCAAGTTTTTTTGTCCTTTATAATTGTAAATTATTATATTTTTTAGTCTTGGACTTGGACTTGGATTTGGACTGTTGCTCCGACCTGACCTCTGACCTCTGACCTCTGGCTCAATCAGTTAATTGAGGAAAGTTCAGCTTAATCAATAATGAAAGTAACGGTTACATGCTGCCTTGTTTATTTCTCGATATATTTGTGTACAAACCTCTCTAGGTAGGACATGATGATGGGGGGCAGGACAAAGATGGGCATGGGGAGGACCACACGTGTGAAGGCGGTCTCCATGATCGCCTGGGGAAAACAGAGAACATTGTGCACACGCTTCAGTTCAAATACTGCAACGAGTTGGATTTAATTTTCCCTTTCATGGGATCAGATGGCTGCTGAGCGACGGAGGGGGAAGAGGAAATGATGCCGTTTCCCATTAACTGCTGCCATCACATTTGCAATGAAATGTGAATGTTATTGACATAATAACTATAAACAAATTCCATGAGTATGAGGAAAAGACGCTCACATGTCTTGCAGCAATTTTTGAAGATCCCACCACCTTCCCGTTGTCGTCCAGCACGTCGATACCTTCAGAGAGCTCATTGTGTCTCATCAGACCCACGTTACAGATGTTTGCACTCGCTGACGATGAGAAAAGAAGAAATCTGTTACAATTTCATATATTTATACTGGACAGGAACATAAAGTCAGTCACAGATCAACAGAACACATTTCCTAACAGAGGAAAAACAAGACTAGGTGTACTAGTGTGTGGCTGACCGCATTAGGTCAATGTGCGCTTTTGTGGGCAAGGACTGTCCTTATGAGGCTGATGACAACGTGTTTGAAAGCAGGTGCGTGCTGCGGACGTAGGTGAGGACAGCGGAGGAGCAGCCCCGCCTACTCCCCGAAAAAAGTTTCCAGAGCTGTATAGACACGCGAGAGTCGCGTCAGTGGAGGTCCAATATGCTCCATGATCCGACATTGTAATGTTGCAACTCTCTCTCTCTACGGCCGTGAAAGAACTGTCACGCAGTCAGTCAGTCAGTCACATACAGACCCATGTGTAGGGCTGACCCCGGCGATCAGCCAAAAATAACCATAAAACTTTAATTCGGCATCTTCAGCAGCTCAACTTCACTTTAAATGTAGCATGGCGTCTTCCTGACGTTTTACACAAGCAGCCCCAAATGCTTCAGAGAGCAAGATTTAAACACCACAGAGAAAAGAGTAAAATCTAATACAGCAAACAATCATAAGAATTTTGCAGGTAAAAAAACCCCAACAATTTTACATTAAAAAAATATTGAAAAGTCAAAAAAATTATAGGACGCAATATAAATATAAATACCAATGATTAAGGCCGAAGTGTAAGGCAACAAATGACAAAGCACTTTAAGTTTAAAAAAATATGGCTTAAAAGATATGTCTTATTTCTATTCATTAGTAACTAATTTACAACATTAAATCAGTAGTTTAAGAAAAATGTGACATCTCTAAGATGTTGTGACTCCAACCAGTAGAGGGCTGCATACTTACTTACACACTATCACTGATACAAGAGGTCTTTTGAAAACGTACCTACAGCTGGGAAGGGGACTAATCTCTGAATTATCATTCTGGTGGCAGGGCTCAGCTTGTTGGCCTTCTGAATCAGAACATTCAGTCCCACCTATTAAATAATAAAAAACAACCTTTAGCAGATAGATGTAACATCAGTTAAGATACATCTAGGCTGGCTTGAAAATTATTCCGGTATAATGCTTTGAGACAGCGAAACAATAAAATGATTCTACTATAGTACTCATAATGCACAGCTGAGAATGATCACCAGCACTGCAAATAAAACTGTTTATTAAAGAAAGGCAGAAACAATGTTTACAACTGCTTCTGTGCAGTACAAATTCAGCTCAGGACTATATCAACAGGAAGTCGATGTTCGTGAGCAAGAAGCACACTCACTGCGATAGAAACAGCGCTGGTCACAGCTCCTACATAGCCTTGAAGAAACTTGGATGTGGGCGTAGGCTAGAGAGGGAAAAATAAATAGTGTGTCATACCTTTATATAAGATAGGATGAAAAAAAAGATATATTTATACTGGATTTTATGAAAAGTAAAAAGGCCGGAGGCAAAAAAAAATCATTGCATGACAATATTTTTATGGGGATAAAACAATAAAAAACACTAAAGTCAAAATCTAAAGCAAACAAAGTTAGTTGTCATTTTTTTATATTTTTTTAGGGAGGCTCAAAGTCTGAATGTCCCCAGTAAATAGTTCCTACCTTTGTGGCATTGCGGTTAGCATAGTTCACACATGCATTGTGACTCTGGTTCAGCCACTGTGAGGAAACAGCAAGGAAATAAGGAATGATGAGACAGACAGATAGATAGATAGGTAGATAGACAGATAGATAGATAGATAGATAGATCTTACTGTTCACGCTACAGTAAAGCGATAGCACGCAGAAAAAAGCAAACAGAGCAGCAGCGCTTTATCTTTTAATATCCATATCCCAGTGTGTAACAGGAAGGAAAGCATGTACGCAATAAAAGTGTACTTACCAGATGTTCAAAATGTACAATAAATGCAATGGTTTTACAATACGTTGTGTATTTACAGTACCTGCCATATAATGGTAGACACCACAGTCTGATTTGGGAGAAGAAGGCCAATGACCTAGATGAGACCGGGGAATAAGAGCTTATTTCTGGGTAAAATAAGTCCAAAGTCTCATGTTCCCAAACATGACCATGTAAATGGATATCTGCACAGCCAAGTAAAAATGTATGATTTTAATATGAGACTTACAATTGGTGTTCCGAATGGTACATAACCTGCACAAGCCAAGAGGTGATTTTCAGAGTAAAAAAACGATGACAAAATGATGAAAACTTCAACAACTTTGGCAAAGATCTTCATGTGAGGTCGTACCTGACATTCGAAATGGCATGAAGATCTTCTCTCCTGTGTCAGGATGAATGATGGCCTGCGTGCAGAGAGCATGGCATCATCCTCATGCTGCCAGGAGCCCAGAGGCTTGAATGTATGGAGGTGCAGTTAACCTGAGCTGATGTATGACAGGCGATTTAACTTACTTGTTTGATCTTCTGGGCGTCCCACAGCTGCACAGGTGAGCAGTGCAGTGAAAGAGGAGAACTATAATTAATCATTCCGTACACACTTTTTCTTTGATACATCCTTCAGAAACATGTCGTCATATTAAACTGCAACATGCTCTGAGTTGTATCACAGTATTAAGAGCTCACCTGAAGGTCTGAAACTCCAGGTGGAAGTGTGCCATGTTTGTAGTCATCAAGTAGTTTAATGCTTTCTTTCAACTGTGTCTACAAAGAGAGGGAAAATAACTTATTAGACTAAGAGTGTAAACAACATTTGTCTGACGATTTGCCCTGCATTACCTGCATTTCAATATTGATATGATCCTTTAAAAGTTTACCTCGGACACAAACAGGGTGCTGGGGTCAATGATGTCTATGAAGTGTCTCAGACGACCAAGGAATGAACCCTGGAAAAGACAGAATGACAAAGTTAATTCTTAATTAAAGTTAATAAAAGCCACCATCCTCCCCTCTGTGAAGTCAAAGTCCTCAGAAGAGTTTTACTAACTTGTTCTAAAGTTAGTTTTACTTAGTTTTACTAAGCTACAGTAAAAATATACAAACCACTACAGTTACATTTTAACACATTAATTCACTAGGTTTTCAGCTGTTTTTTTTTGGGACTTTTTCTTCCTCACGTTATAAATGCTTTTTTTTAACATGTCTGCACACTGCCAGGAATACAAAAACCGGAGAAGAAATACTAAATCATTTCAGTATAGTGAACTTTTTTCCCAAAAGTAGTAACACTCAAAGATATTGACTAGACAAATATCTGACTGCCTTTATAAAAACATGGAAACTCCTCCTTAGGTCATTTAATTGCCCAAATTCCCAGAAACAACACGTATGACCTCAGTGTCAGCTGTGAACAGCATACATTTATTATTTTACAATATACTTTCTTGCCAAGAGTTTGATACGAACCACTTTCATACATGTACAAAAAAGATTGTTACAGCCAGGGGATGGTTAGCTTTTTAGCGAAGCATAAAGACATGGATCAGAGAAAAACAGCTGGCTATGTAAGGCCAGTTATTGCTTTTGTACATGAACAAGATCAAATGTGTTCATTATTGAGCAATAGGGCGCTTTTATTGTAGGTATAGCGATGTGAATCTACAGCAAGTAGAGTGTTAGCTTAGCTCGCTATAAAGATTGGGAACTAAGAAAAAACAGCTAGATAGCTAAGACCAATTATTGCTTTTGTACATATTAAATAAACAAGATGTTGCGTGTTAATTTTAAAGCTTTAGAGGTGCTGGTAGGCAGCCTTTGGTTGAAGTTATAGCTGTAAATATGAATCTACAGCGAGGGTTAGCTTAGCTACACATAAAGACTGAAAGCAGGAGGAAACAGCTAGCTAGCTAAGGCTAATGTTGTTTTTGTACTTATTGAAAAAAACACACAATATAACTTGTTAGTTATTAAGTGTTAAAGGAGCTGGTAGGCGGCTTTTGTTATAGTTTGTTGGAGCCAGTTTAGCTGTTTCCCTGTTTCCAGTCTTTGTGCTAAGATAAGCTAACAGGCTGCTGGCTTTAGCTTCATATAGAGGACAAACATGAGAGTGGTATTGATGTTCTCATCGCTCTACCAGAAAGCAAATAAATGTGTTCCCCAGAATGTTGAACTATTGCTGTAGCCTATTTTTATACTTCCCTGAGATGCATTTGAAACTCTGAATCATTAGTAAAGGGCCCTTTGAGTTTAGAGTCTCTTCACAGCATGTTTAATATAGATACGTTTAAAAGCATCTTTACAGAAAACAGCCAATGATCAAAAGATAAAAAAAGAAAGATGTTTTAAGGAAGAAGTTTCTCTCATAACTAAACAATAGAACAATACAACAGAAATCTAAAAGTAAGACGAGCTTTTTGAGGTGAACTTTTAAGAAGATGATTACTCCAGAGTGACTTTTAGCAAACACTTTTCTCTGAGTGAGGCTTGGAGCTTCTGGTCAATCCCTTGTTTTCTGTTCCCCTCGCTGTCTTCATCAGCATGCCAATTACTGAGTATGTGTGCCAACCGTCTGAAAAGGCCCAGCAGCACTTTGCGCCAAGAATCTCTTTGGCAAACCAGATGGACAAAAGCATGGTAGCTTCAATCAGATTCCCTTGGAGACATTTATCAGTTATGAAGGGCAGAAAACAGAGTGGAACAAACCCCTTTGTATTTTAATTATCCGTTCAGCACAGGGTCCTAATTGTAATGACTGGAAACAATATTCAGTCCCTCTAAAGACTGTAAATAAACACTCTATCTGTACTCTATCGTACGATTTTCTGACACTGCTATTCCTCCATCACACGTCTCCTCCTCTGACAGGCCATATGTGCTGCAGTGCTGTTTTGTAAGAGTGGGGTAGAGTGAGGATCCATGTGAGGAGCCTGCTTTAATTATGCATGAGTTTCAGCTCCCCGGAGAGTACACAACAAGGCTAGCAGAGACGGAGCGCGGAAGGAAGCACACACAAACTGAGCAAGATTTATGCTGATTCAAGGACTGGCCTAATTTTAACTGCTTTGATGCAAGGAACTGAAAGTATTACAACACCTTTATCAAGCCGTTATGAACTTCAGGTTGTAGACTGGAAAATAAATGGTTTAAGGGGGTCTTATAGAAAACATTTCCTCACAGAACAACATGTTGTGAGTCAGCTGAAGGAGCTTGAAAACAAGGATTAATTACTCTCTTCCTTAAAATTCTAAAAGAGTAGATGATCGGTAAAGAAATACACAAGAGACAAAGGGTGCAAATGAACTGTTGTTGAGGCCTTCTGTGAACCATGCGACCTCCTGTGTTAATTGGTGTGTTCATGAAAAGGCCCCCCAAACCCTGCTGACTATAATGAATATCAAGAATGCTTTGCGTGTCAAATGATCCTTTTGTGTCTCTATGTAGTCATTCTTTGTGGCTGTTTTGTCTATTTGTGAATATTTTGCATCCCACTAAGATCATTTTGCATCTTTTTGAGTTCTTTAAGTCTTTGTGATTGTTTAACGTGGCTTTGTTATTGTTTTGCATCCCTCTATAGTTATACTTCATGTCTGTTTAATGATTCTTTATCCCTGTTTTGCGACTCTTAGAAGTAAATTCAGATCTCTTTGTTGTCTTTTTGCATCCCACTGAGGGTTTTTCACATCTCGCTGTAGCTGTTTTATGTCATTGTGGTTGTGTTGTGTTTTTACAGTTATTCCTTTTGGCTGTTTTGTGTTTCTTTGTGTCTTTCAAGTCTCGTTTAAGTTGTTTTGCATCCCTTGGTAGTCGTTTTAAGTCTCATTTGTTTTGCATCCCTGGTAGTCGTTTTAAGTCTCATTTGTTTTGCATCCCTTGGTAGTCGTTTCAAGTCTCGTTTAAGTTGTTTTGCATCCCTTGGTAGTCGTTTCAAGTCTCATTTAAGTTGTTTTGCATCCCTTGGTAGTCGTTTCAAGTCTCATTTAGGTTATTTTGCATCCCTTGGTAGTCGTTTCAAGTCTCGTTTAAGTTGTTTTGCATCCCTTGGTAGTCGTTTCAAGTCTCGTTTAAGTTGTTTTGCATCCCCCTGAGATCATTTTGCATCTTCTTGTAGTCGTTTTAAGTCGCTGTTATTATTTGTTTTTTGTCTTTGTTATTGTTTTGCAGCACTTGATAGTCATTCTTTGTGGCTGTTTTGTGTCTCTTTATGGTTGTTTTGCATCCCTCTGAGCTCATTTTGCATCTTGTTGTTTGCATGTCTCTCATTGTTTTGCATAGTAAATAGTATCATAGTAAATTCTTAGCGGCCACTCTGAGTCTCTTTGTGGTTGTTTTGCATCCCCTTTGAGGGTATTTTGCATACTTTTGTAGTTGTTTTAAGTCTCTGATAATTTTGCATGTCTCTTTGGTTTTTCTTGTCTTTATTAAGCCCTTCTTTGTGATTGTTTCATTTTTATGTATGGTGCTTATATATTATCATTAAGTCTCTGGTTTAGCATTCCTTTGATGGTGTGGTGTCTTGCTGCAATATTCTTTTGCATCTCTTTGTGGTTGCTTTGTGTCAGTCTGTGGTCATGTTATTGTAGATGTTTTGAATTTCTTTTTGGGGTTTTCTGCATGTCTTTCGGATGATTAACCATATTTTATTTTTACCATGTTTGCCAGTTATCCACTTATTTAGTCTCTTTCGATTGTTTTGCATGACTTCGGAACCATTTTGCATCCCTATGTGTGTATGTATCTTTCTGTAGATTTTACTTTGGATCTTTTGAGGTCGTTTTGAGTCTCTTTGTAGTTGCTCGTCTTTGTGACTGTTAAAGATCTCTTTACCATTTTGAAAAAGAAATGATCACTGTCATGTTGAACTTCAGAAAACAGGGTCCCTTTTCCCTTGGACACCTGGACCAAAGTCCAGCAGGCATGTTCAGAAATCAATCAATCGGTGTGTTTTGTCATAATATGCGTGAGAAAAGTTGCCTTAACATTTAAAGTAGCTTTCTTTTTGGGATTTTGGGATTTTCCATGGTTTTTCCATGATGTCAAACCTGCCCTACCCCTCATGCACATAATTGCATGAGATCAGATCAAAAAGTTTAGTGACTTATCTAGACAACCTATGGACTTCGCTCTGTTCAGCAACATCGGGGGGAATAATTTCCACCGGGCCACTGTTTAATAAATAGCTTTCATGAAAGAAGCTTCAGAAATTATGCAGCTTCCTCAGCTCACCGGATTGAACGTGAAGGTCACATTATCTTTCAGGGCTGACCAATGCAAATCCATTTCTAAGGATGGAAAATTGAGTAATGGACTTCAGATAAGGACAGACAGCCCATTAATCTCGATCACAGGTGGGGCTACAGTCTGCCTGAAGCATCCTGTAAAAAAAATACTCGAGGGTGTTAAAGTGCAATTAGATAAATGTGCATAGTTGAAGATATTGCATCAGAAATCTCAACAGAAATCTCAACAGATGCACAACTACATACATTTTAACGACTTCATGGTGAAAAACTGTCAATAAATGCAAGCAGCCGTTAAACAGACGTACAGGATCTCTGTATCTTAGCTGCAGACCTGAACAATGTGATAAAATCTTTCACGGAGCTGCAGCGGGGAAAAGGGTGTGAAATCTGTCAGAGGAGATGATAAACAGCGATATTGCCCTGCCGACAGACAGTTATTTCCACGTATAAAACTATAATAAACTTAAACTCAGCCAATCAAAGTCAAAGTTCGTTTACGGTGGGAAGTTGTTGCGGTTTCATAACAAAGAATAGGACGGCAGATCAAAGGCAACTTTCGCTGCAAAGTGTGAGCATCCAGAGCGGAGCAGGAGCAGGGCGGAGGAGGAGGATGGGGCTGTTTTTCACCCGAAAGCCTTAAAAACAAAATGTCATTAACGCACATTTAACGGAGCGAAGAGAAGACTTACCTGGTCGTATCGGGCTCTTCCGAGCTGGAAAGCAGGACATGCTGCAGATTCCGCCATGACACCGAACTATTTATTTATTAATGAAGTGAATCATGAGCGGATTTTCAAGTAGAGCGAACTACAGTCAATGTGAAACTAGTGAGGCACTAGCGTCGCTTTGTCTGTCGGGAGGTGTAGTCCCCTCGTTTACATTAGCACTGGCAAAGTAAAACCGCATGACTACACATCCCAAATAATCGATAAGGTGAAAGCTATTGCATAACTGTTCGGATTGATCTTGGGAGAGATAACAGTTGATGCGCCCATGGGTGCCCGATATATCCAATCAATCATTGTGTGAAGAGGCGTGGCCAGAGGCGAGAAATATGTGCGCGAGGAGTGTGATCAGCCGGACAGCTCAAAGGTCCGGCTGATAATAAATAACAAAGAAAGACAGAATAAATAACCTGGAGCATAAAAGAGACATATTAGTCAACACTGGACACTTTCATTATACGTGCTTGTCTTATAGGGGCCGTTAGGCAGGATGCTTTTAATCTATAAAATGTGCATTCGTCTTTCACATTATAGATAGGGCAAATCTTAGATATATAGTCTGTCTCAAAGTACAAAGAAAAATACTGTTGAATTCATAAGAAGTAAGTAGATTATTGTTCTCAAATCCCAATTAAAAAAAAAACAATATTGTAGTACAATATAATTTTAGAGTAGGCTACATCTGCTACTTTAGAGTAGTCACATTATATGTCACATTCTACTTTACTACATTTTAAAGACAGATATGGTCCTTTACGTTGACATTTATTTGACAGATTTTAACACAAAACTAACTAACTAATAACTTTTCTTATTAGACATAGGTTAATGCATTGTTAGAGAATTAACTACCTCAAAAAATACAAGTTGCTTCACCTAAAAAGACTATAAGACTTAAATGTTTGCACAAAAAAGCATCAATATATAATATAATAAAATATACAATATATAATTAATATAAAACACTGTCAAGTTAACTGATATTTCAAATGCAGGAATTCTACTGGTAATAGAGTATTTCTACAACAGTTTAGCTGGCCAGCTTTAACAATCTGAAATAGACTAGTGAAGTGAAGATGCCAGCTGTGCAAGAGGAACTAGTCGAAATGTAATTGTAATTAATTAAATAGACTACATTTATACAACAGTATCTCTAAAATCAGATACGTGTTCACAATATCTGTGGATGTGAATGTTTGCAAAGCAGAGGGCAAGTGCATGCTGAACCAGCAGCTTTCCAAACAATCTGTGTAGCATGCAGCGCCCTCTTGTGGAGGTAAAGAAGCACTGCCGCAGTGTACAGTAAATACAGCACATACAGTACAGTGTACAGGATGTCATGGGTTATTCTCAGTGACAAACCAACAACATAAAGACTTCACACACTTTGGTTCATGTGCACTTTATTTTATGACAGTACAGTACTGCGGTCATGTAAAGCCTTGAATGTAGCTACAGTGGTACTGGAGTGACATTAGAGAATATATTATCATGACAAACGTATCTTATAGAAATAACTTAGAACACTCGTATTTACTGCATTTATGCTTTGCTATTTCTGCAGTAAAATGCTGCTATTTCAACAAACAAAGTGCAGAATAGACAAAAAAAAACATTAAAATATATTACATTTAACATTCTTGTCTTTTTAAGAAATAAGTGAATTAATACATCGTTGTGTAAAAACAAATAAAAACACAAAACGCAAACAGTAATCCTCTTTTTGTGCACAAATATGAACATACTATTTTTATACAGCAATGTTAATGCAGAAACATCTTTTCTTGCAGCGCAGCAATTTATAATGTTGCTATTTTATGTGGCATTTTTAAATTGTATTTAAAAATATGATACTAACTCAAGTTAACCTCTGTGCTCTTAGCGTTTAATGAACAGTTCCAGATTAAAACCCTGTGTAAAAATGTTCTGCACTGCAACAGCTGCAACGTTTAAGGTAACTTGAGCTAACATCATATTTAACAAGAGGAACACACTTTGAAAAACTTTTTATTTTCAAGCCTGTGTTTTATTTTATGCATGTGTAAGCACTAAGTTTAAACTGACAACAGCTGACTACCTTAAATTATTCTAGTAAGCATGAGTAAAACAATCATTTGCATCCGGAGACTTTTCTCTAAATACTTTATTTTGTTTTCTGTTCGTGCCAAATTCTGATAGTAACCAGCATGCATGTTGGATAGTATCGTGTCTACATCAACAGGGCAGTATTAGCAGTGAGAAGACCTGGACGATTGTGGAGCGATTGTTTGACTGTCTCTTAAACAGCGATTCCCAATCTTAAATGTTAACCCCATATTTTGCAACCTCTCCTGTCCTCCAGAGGATTACGCATCGTATGCAAAACCTGACACCAACAGCACCGTCGTCACTTGTGTCTGGTGCGCACTTGAAGCAGCGTGGGCGTCTGCTCCATGATCCGCAGTAAAAGATTATCAATGTAGTCCTCCAGGTCTCGAACCTGCAACTTGACCTTTTTCAGCTCAGACTCACATTTCTGCAGCTGCGCCTCCTGCTGCTCGGAGGCCGCCTGCTGCTTCTGCATGTCCATCTCCTGCTGCAGCAGCAGGGAGATCAGCTCCATGTTGGTCAGGTGCTGGTACTGCGCTGAGCGGTCCACCGTCACCTCCTGCAGGAGAGCGGATAGGAACAGTGTAGATGTATGATAATGATTAAAGGAATGGTCCGACATTTAAGGACGTACTGTATGCCTATTTACTGTCTCGCTATAAGGCAGATAAGAAGACTGATACCACTCTCATATCTGTTTCAATATGAGACCAGAAGACCGTTAGCTTAGTTTCACATAAAGTCAGGGAACAGGGAGGCCTGGTTCAGTACAGAGGTATAGGTCAGTTTTTGACATGTTGGGCTTTACTAAGACTTAAGAAAATTAGTAATAAAAAGCAACTGTTGAAATGTCAGAAAGACAAATATGAGCAAGTCCAGGCATTAGAGTCGCTGCTAGGACATTACTTGAATATGTAAGGACACCAAAATATCCACAATTAAAAGAATTTGCAAATCCTGAGACTAAACTGCCTCATATGAGTTTATACATATATAAGATGAGTAAACAAAACAAGAGTAAGACACCAGTTTGGGATCTTTGTTGAACCAATATCACACTGACTGATAAGCCTAGTGATGTAAATGTTTCCTGATGGACTTATTATGTTGCATGGATATTCTCCCTTGTCATGCTGTCCCTTATTCTTCTGCTTTTCTTTTTCTTTGTTTTTTTGTGTTGAATTTTTTGTTTCACATGCCACTGATGTTGAAGAAATAGTACGCTACAAGCAATTTTTCACAATTTTTCCCCTTCCAGTCTTAATGAGCAGTTCCAGTCATGTTTTAAGACATATAAAATGCTCTGCTTGAAATAATAAATTGTGTCTGATATGTTTTTTTTTGAAAAACATGTTTATTACCTTGTAAAAATCCTCCCAAGGCATCTCCTCCTTCTCCCTTTTTAAAAATTCCTAAATGTGCAGAGTCCCCGCCCATTATGCACATTTCCAACCGCCCCCTCCGTCGCGATAACAAATCACGTCTCTGCCATTGTTTAGTGGTAACTTGTTGAAACTTAGCTAGCTTGAAATGTAGTAATTAGTAGTAACGTTAACATCAGTGAGTGTGCAAAAATCACGATGACGATTACAGCTGGCTCGAGTATCGCCAAAGTGGTTGCTATAGGCTGCACATAATGATATTCATAGCGCCACCCCGTCCATTAACGGGATTGGCTCCTTAGGTTTGTGACATCTCAAACCTGCCAATCTGAAAACGTGTTGTTCAGTCTGTCCTTGGTACACTGCAGTTTAAAGGCAGACAGGCCCAGCCATGGAGATGGCTGCTTCTGTTGTCCCTGACATGTCTTGTAGCACATGAAGAACACCACATGGAAATGTTTACAAAGTTAAACACTTGATTTTCTCTGGAGGGGGTCTTTAAAGCTCGGCTCGGTTAATCATCTCCTGGCTGTGGCTTCATATTTAACATACAGAGTTGTGTCAATCAAATATCAGCATATTTACCAGTAGGTTGAATTATTCAGTTAAATGATAATTAGGATCATAACAAAACGTTTACAGCGCTATTAGAAGGCTGCAGTGTTGCAGGTGGTAGAAACGAAGCGAGTCACAGGAAACAATAAAGTCATCAGTTATGCTCTGGCAGAGTTTTTATTAACACCACGTGCCCTGCTGGTGTTAATAAATGCTCATGGAAGCATTAAATAGTCTGTGGACCTAATGGCTTTGTGTAATTTAGTATGGCATGTTAATAACTTCATTCTTCTGCTGTTTGAACACAGTGACATTACACAGTTAGACACTCACACTGTGTAATGGGTGAAATTAGAAAATGCACTGTGATATTTGGCTCCTATTGTGCCAGCTGTTAGAAGGTGAAATAATGAACAGTAATATTATTCTGCAAACCTGCTAAAATCCAGAATAACAGCATTAAACTTTGGCTATATCACCTTATTCCCTGACACACTGTTACAGAGGCGGTACAGTGTTAAAGAGGAAGACTAGAAACATTATTTTAGGATCTAAAAACTCTTATCTGGGCCAAAGTATTATGTCACACTTGAGAGGAGTTATGGGATCAGCATTTCTCTCCACGGTGTGGAAAGTTACCTCAGTCTAACCAACAGATAGCTGGTAGGTAGCAGCTGCACAGTTTCATGCAGTGATGGAGAAAGTAATCAGACCCTTACATAAGTAAAAGTGCTCAAACACTGTAAAAACACTGTTTTACAAGTATATACAGGTACCTGACTCCTCTCAGGTTCTGCCGCAGCCTGGTGGGCGGTGGTGCGCCCGGGGTGGATGGTAGACTTCAGCTTCTCCAGAACCGAACGACTGTCCTTCTTCTCTGATTGGCTGGAGGTTAATGGCTTCACTGGATGAGGTCTGCAAAGCAAAGAGGTCAGCACTTGTATTTCAACTTTTTTTATATTTGCTTTTTACTTTAATATTTAATGACTAATCTTCTAGCATCAAATGATGGCAAATTTTTGTTTGTTTTAGCTCAGCCAGCAGTCATGACTGAACTTCATACACACACGTCCTGACCAAAATCTGACCCCTCACTTTGTGAAGGAATAAAAAGCACTATAGAGGAAAATAATTACGTTAAAAACTGGAGCCAAATTAAGTCAAGTTGAAATGAGAAATTAGCTAATTGACTTACTCTCTTGCTACAAGAGGCAGACATTATCTTGGAGAACAAAGGGTCGACTGTGCAGCAACAACAACAACACCAAGAGCGAGGGAATATTTAGAGACAGAAAATTAGAAGAACTAGAAGAAAAGAAAAGCTGGGTTCCCGTGGTAACACTTTTTCTCGCTGCTACTATTATTGATTCAATTTTAAAGGGAGTGATTGAATGGCCGAGTAACTGCTAGTCTGTGATCTCTTGCCTGTTTGTTACAAAACCGACAAACATTTGAAACCACAAATCTACTCTAAACATACATTTTTTTCTAGCTTTATCTGCTGCAGTACAAACAAAAATACCTTCATTATTTATTTCCTGCAAGTGAACCCAGGTGTGCCACTACAAGTTTTGGGTCCCCTGAACAGCTGCTACACAAAGAATAGATCCTTATTCCTCAATATACAGCTTATGTTAAGTTATCACTGTTTAACTATAAGTCAATCACACACCTAAGACTGTTTGAAAATCATGTTATTGTGAGTTTGGGAAACTAGCTTTTGAAATACTATGCACTGCATAAGTGTAACACTGTTTAATCTCTTGTATCTCTTTCGACTGACATGGAGCAGTGTGAATGTATTTGCATGTACAGTAACTTCCATATACGTTTATCCTTTTATACATACTTTAATCAGGGCATTCTTTTTAAAGGAGATCTTGCTCTCCATCCCCCACCCCCCCGTTTAAATAAAAGTAATAAAATTGCCTTTTATTTGTTTGTTTTTGGAGATCCAAAGGTCTGAAATTACAATTATACTGACTGGATCAGAGGTTGCAGCAAAAGTAGCTAAATTTAGGCACAACAAAAAGTGAGAAAAATAACAAAACCACAAAAGCCAACAAGAAACTGAATAATGAGATGAAGAACATATAAATGTGAAGCAAAGCCAAGAACAAAGCAGCAGGTGTCATCCAACCACCTTGGATGAATAGACAAGACTTATAAAGGCATTCAACATCAAACAAGCCAGGCCAACAGCAAACAAAGCGACCACAGCAACAGAATTAAAAGAAAACACCATTACATGTTCTGTAGTGTGAGTGGAAATCTGGTCTGTTACTCCAAATATACTACAGCTTGCAAACACCTACACATGTGGTATCCTAGAGTGAGGATTCTCACCTGCTCTCCTGACGGGGCAGGTTGCTAGCTGGCTGTGTCTCCTCAGGCAAAAGTGAGTGCCGTGCATCGACCAGGGGCTGGTCAGTGGTGGAGGTGGTAGAGTAGGAGTAGGAGGAGGAGGTGTAGGGGGCCACAGCCAGAGTAGTGCTGGCTCCGGCACTGGGCCCCATGCTTGAGGGATGTATGGAGGGGCAACAGACAGGGGTAGGGTGGATCGTAGATTGTGCATCAGCTGACAGGGAGAGTGCACAAGGGGTGGAGGGAGAAGAGGGTTCGGACGCTTGCAAAGATTGCCCAATCTTTGACTCCAATGGGGTTCTTGAGTTGGGGGCTACTTTTGCATGAAGGTCTTCGAAACTGATGTCGGAGGATTTTCCATCTATTGTGTGGTCTGTTGAAGATACTAGTGATGTTTTAATAGCTTCATTGTGATGTGCTTTGTCTTTGTTGACGCTATATTCTTGGGAATCTGGCTGTTTATTAAATGATAGTAGGGAAGAAAGAGCTGATTTGGTGGGCTGATATGACAACGGTCCTTCGCTGACTCTTGAAATATTTTGCACGAGCGACAACAACTGTTCAAACTCTCTGTCACTACTTATGCATTGGCTGCTTGGGCTGCCACATCTGTTCTGTTGGGACACTCCTTTCGGTCTAAACCGGGCACTAACCACACCAGAAAACGGCTCCTTCTGGTTTTCTTTGTCTATTTTAGCTTGTAGATTTCCATTGTCGTCAAAGACCTTCTGCTTCGCCTTAAGATCACCTTCTGGTCGATCTTGTCTTGATTCACTTTCATGATCAGACGGAGGAGATGTTTGCTTTAGCGTTGACAGAACAGCAATCTCCTTGCTGCTTACCCTGGAGTTACTACGTGGTGCTACATTATTCACTTTACATCGATGATCTTTGCAATTGTCTTGGCAGACCGGAGAGACTTTGCAGAGTTTGTTAGATGACGCAGTTATTTCATAGGAAGAGTTCATCTCAGGTATGTAGGTGTCCTTCAAGGTGAACATATCTTCAGGGGCAGTCACTGTTTCTGCGTGGAAAGCGACGATCTGTGAATCTTCGGGCGGTTGTGGAACAATCCCACTGAAACTGTTGATGCCTTTGAGAGTATCAACTGCCTCGGACTGAGAAGAGCCATCAGAGTCAATGAAACCAAAGTCTGAATTATTCACATTCATGTTCAGATCTCCTAAAGTTAGTGAGAAAGAGATATTGTTGTTGATGCATTCTGTTTCTGGTGGATCAGACTCCTCCTCTACTAATGCATGTATAACATCTTGTACCTTTGCATCTGGCTCTGAAGGAGTAGTGGATGGTAACTTCAGAAGGTCTGAAACAGATATCTCACTATCAAGAGTCTTTTTAGGTCCCGAGTTAGTCGACGTGATCTTACTTCCACCTTCTTCAGCATTCAGCGATAATAGATGACTGTTTACTTTGGGTTGCCCGTAGCTTCCTCGACATACACGTCCATACAAGTCTTGCTCAAACAACATCCCGCCCCAGCAATTGGCGTCGTCTTCCAAAGGTTCATATTTGAACTTCTTGAGCTTCTCTTCGGACACAAATCCCGGTGTGTATGGTTGAGACTGAACGCTGAGGGAGTCGGAGTTCTCGCTGCTCGTGTGAGGGTCTGGAGATATACTGTTTCTCTTGGACTCTGCTTCTCTTCCACGTTGCAGCGAGGCCACGCCGGTCTGGGAGAGGAGGTAGGCTTCTTTGTGGACAGCTAGCTCTTGACCTCTGTGCAACCAGCCATCTGAGTAGATCTCGTTCACTGAGTTTCTTAAATGTCTCCTTGGAGGCAAAGGTGGAGGCTCCTCTTCGCATGCTTGCAGTTCTTGTGCAAGACTCTTGGTATTCACTGGAAGATAACTAGGTCTACGCAAGAAAGATGGACTGGTTCTCGGCTGAGGAAGACTCCCTTTAGGTGAGTTAAGTCTGCTCGAGGCAAAGGCATCAAACGAGTCATCCCATTCTCCTGAACTCTCCGACATGGAGCGAGGAGCCGAGTGATTAGAGGAGTTAGAGGTGGCTGCTTTGGGTAGTAAAGCAGGGAGAGATATCTGCCTAGCTACCGGCCTGGGGCGCTCCCGCTTTATGGAAGCCATACTTGAAGCATTACGGTCGTGAGCGGGGCTGGATGTGCAGGGCTGGGATGATAGAGTCGTGTAATGAAAGGGGGATGAGCTAGAAGAGTAGCAAGGCGCAAAAGTAGGGGACCTCTGCGACTCTTCAGCTATGAGTTCCTCAAAAAAGGGGTTGCGCTGCATTCGTGAGGGGAAAGGATTGGACGGGGAGATGGGAGTTGAGGCGGGAGAAGGGGTGAAGGGATTGGTGGGATTGAAGTCTTCAGGTGAGACATGAACGGAGGGGGAGGCAGAGGGAGAGGAGCACTGAGGGGGTACAGGGGAGCGAGGAGGGAGGGGAGGGGGTACGTCTGAGCTGCTTTCTACCTTAGGAGAAACTTCCAGCCTGTAGAGGAAGATAGGGCACAATGTCCTCTTAGTTAATGATGTGCCAGGTTACCAAATGGGGAACATCTTTCTTACAGAGAAGACAACCAAAATACGAGTTTATACGCCACAACAGAGCTTGACTAACATCAGTTGTTATAAAAGTGACCAAATGAAAGAATCATGAAAGTTTGTAACCCAAATTAAATCAAAAAAGCAAAGCACATTTGCAAAATAAGCAAAAAAATGCATCAAAGCCATTCAGGACTATCTGCACTGGCAGCGATTCTGTTGGGTGAGCTCGGACTGCATCAACATGGAATGATATTCTTTGCATCCTTTTTGCTAGAGCATTTAAATAAACCAAAAATGCATCTTTGATAGAGAAACGTGGACACACTGATCAAGAAAATGGGAATTCTGGAGTGCTATTTGTGGAAAATATTGGATGAGATAATGATGCAGCATGATCGTAAAATGGAGAAGCTATGAACCAAATCAATTCCATTTTCAAATGGAGAGGAAGCAGAGCAAAAACTGAACTCAGTACACCCAACGGAAAACAGGCCTGCCATGAGCCCGTTGTTCTGCCTGGATGGAAGGTACATCAATCAAGCACCCAAAGACAAACTTTTTAATGACCCAGACTCACCTTGGCTTGTTCTGGGAGTCACCTGAGGCAAACCAGCCTCTGAGCCTGCCCTCAGATGTCGAAGCAGCCTGGTTTAAGTCAGACTTAGCTGGGAGGGACTCACTCCTCCCCCCAGAGAATAATGTCATTCTTAGCTTCCTCCCTTTATCAGGTGAACCAGTGGCAGAGGGGACGACAGAACTCCCTGCCTGGACAGGGCCACCCGCTGTCTGAGCTTGCTGAGTTGATGGAGATGATGCCTGAGCTTCCTTTTCTTCCTCCTTTTCCTCTTTCTTCGTCTTGTCAAAGGACCAGCGTCGGCCCTCGGCGAAGGAGCCCTTGTCTTCGCTCCTCTTGGTGATGTTCTGCAGGGAGCGAGAGAGCGGGGAGCACTTCTCCAGCAGGACCAGCTTGGACGGATGGGCAGCTGAACTCTTCGGAGTGGAGGGCTCCGAGTCGTAGACGTGGCTGCCATTTATGCACAAGGAAGACTTGGACTGAGTCATGGTCTGACCCTTGAGAGACTCCAGTGCTCGACTGGTCTGTGGGAAGGCTGTTGTGATCTTGCTAGCTTCATCACTGAAGGCTCGCTTGTGTGTGAGAACCTTTGTGGTGTGCTGGCTGGTGAGCACTGTTGGGAGGAAGGAAGAACACAAGTACATGTGAATTTGTATATTTAGGGGGGCTATACTAAATTCATTGCTATCGCTTTTCTTCCAAACCTTTTGCCTTAAAGCAGTTATGGCAGTAACAACGCCACTTTGGGCCACTAGTTGCTAATTACACATCGAGCAACATTAGATGTCCTAAGGAGTCAGGTCTGTGGCTACCCGACAAATGTAGGTAAGATTTACCTCTTAGCTTTCTTTTGTTTTCGTCCAACACTTGCAGAAAATATCTTACTTTTTAGCTGCTTATTGCCCTACTATCTTTGACAGCTCGTCTGTGCCTTTTAGTGCTAGGTTGGTAAAAAGGCTCTGCAGAGCTAAGGGGGAACGCTAAGTTTGGTAGATCTGAGACAAGGTACAACTCCTTTCATGTTACATGTATTGACAAGAAATGTAAGTTCCACACAATTGCAATAACTACATTAACTGCTCTACTTCCTGTGGGGGCTCAATGTTGATCTTTCTGTGGTGAAACCGCTGAAGTGCTTGAAGAGGGCAGGAGAGTAACTCTTCCTTTACGAGTATTAATACTTGCTTGCTGCCATATGTATGTATGTTTGGCCATTACATCGTTTGTTGCGGGTTCAAAGGTTATAAGTTATAACTACGTAACGCTGTTTTCTGAGAAGAGAACCAACATCATCTTGTTTCTTCATCAATTGACTTCCTATATAAGAGCCTTAAACAATAGCCACACTCATTTAACACAGAGCATAGCATCTGCTGTGTGAAATTTTCCCATCAGATTAATTCTTTAATTCTACCTTTTTGAAGTTTGTGGAGGATGTCCTCATTTCTGAAGTGTCCCACTTCTTTTTAAAACACTGTTTGGGAACTACCCACACCAGCTTTTATTTCATGCACTTATAAATAATTCCAAAGCCTACCTTTTTTAGCTAAATCTGTCTCTCCGTAGTGGGTGTCCACTCTCACTTTGCTAGTGTAGATGGGAGAGCTGGGAGGGTCTGACATTAGGTCCAGACTGGGTGGTGGGCCGGGGTTCTCACTGGCCATGGAAGACACACTACTGTCTGAAGCCAGCGACGAGCATGACCGGGTGTCAGACGACTTACGAAGCCTCCCTTTGAAGAAATCTTTCACCTTGCTCCTCTTTTCCTCTGCTACCTCCACATCTCGTGACTCCACCACCCCGCCGACCTCCTCTCCAAACGGCTGCCCCACGGAGCCTGACAGGGCGGCGTAGCGGCCGGGCACAATGGCCGAAGAAGACTCCATGTCCCCCTTCTTCCTTCCTGTGACGCGGTCCTTGAGCTTGCCAAAGGCGGAGCGAGGTTTGTCCTTCATGGTGAGGTCGAACATGCTGGCCGTCATGTTGTTGCGGGTGAACTGGACGGTTACCTGAAGTTCGCCACGTTCCTTCTCCTTTCTTCCCGCCTTGGAGTTGAGCTTGAACCACCTGGATCAACAAAAGAAACGCAACATTCATAGTATCAGTCAGTCTCATATCACTGCTTTACATTGATAGATTACTTGTGGAGCCTGAACGATATATTGGTTTATCGATATTATCAGCAAATTATAGGGGTACCACAGATATATCAGTATCGGCGTATATTAGGAGTGGGACACTCTAAACAGATTTCCCTGCATGACTCCTCATGGTGGTGCTTACGACATGAATGAGGGTAACGTGAACGGAAATTAATTGGCCGAAGAAGAAAATAGTCAGATATCGTGTAATATATCAATTATCGCAGAATCAAAGTATCGTGATATTATCGTTATCGTGGTCCACGTATCGCATATCATATCGTGAGTTACCCTGCGATTCCCTCCCCTAGCGTGTATGTGTTTTTAAAAGGAACACTTTTTTTACAGCAACATGCAGAATTCAATGCTTGGGGTGGTTAAGTGTCATCGTGTAGTTTGTCAAGCAGTTTATAATACTCTCAGAACTGTCTGCAGTAAACAGCAGCAGAGTAGTAACTGGCTCGTGCTAGAAATGTGTGACATTGTTTTAAAAAGCCCCCTTTTGAGAACCTTTGCCATATTAGTGAAAAAACAAAGCACAATCTGCGTAGGACGGGTCTTTTATCATGCCATCTCAAAAATAACTATATCAGCCACCATATTAGTAATCACTGTTATTCTCCTCTGTAATGCCATCTGTTTAAAGCACAGGCTTGCATGTGTTATCTGGTCCGTCCCCGGAACAGAGCGAGCGACAACAGAAAACATTGATTTCCTTTTGGAAATGTTTTCCACATATTACATAACCTGAAAATACAGCTGAGGGGCATTGTGCTCGGACTCTTTGACAACAGACCTCAGAACAGGAAATCAAAACCAAAATTCCTCGAGGTCCACCCACCGGTGTGCATGCATTGTATAAGACACGGGGAAAGCTATATGAAGAGTCAACCAATGAAATCCCCCCTCTGTTGCTGCCTCCTGAGTCCTCTGAGGGCGACAGAGAAAGTGTTGCAGAGCCAAAACTAACAGGAGGAATCCAGTGTGAGTTTCACTCAGCGTAGAGAGGGAGGAGAGCCTTAAATTAAAGCCAGATGTGTTGTGTTGCTTTACTCTATTCTGCTCTTCACTGGTGATCGTGGACATGTTTGACATATTGCTGGTGAGTCTTGCTGTGTGGCGCAAGAGAGGCCTTCAAACTCCTCAGACTCTAAAGATTCAGATTTTCAAGACACAAAGCAGCAAACAAAAACACGCAGCCCTCAGGTTAGAGCCTTCTGTACGCTCCCTGAACTACTTATTAAATATAAATACACAGATTACATTTTAATGACTCCTTTGAAATATGCAATTAAAGCCTCCTGTTTGCCAAAGGGTCATAACATCTAAATATAAATAACTGCTGTGATAGTTAAATCAGATATCATAAGTGTGACTCTCTTGTGCATGAATACAGAGTTGTTTCTGCTCTTTACCCTAACAGAAATGGCGTTGACAAAATAAAAGAAACACCTGTCAGCTTAATTTAACATAATTTAACAGGAAAACAAAAGTGTAACAAACACCTGTGTGTTGCGTTGGACTACAGTAGTTTTAGCTCGGTGCAGCCTAACCAGAAATTGTCATCAGTTTAGTGTTCAGCGCCTTTAATTTATAAACACTTCATTGAATCATAAGCCCTGTTAAAATCATTCAAGTGTGTCCTGAGTGCCTTCTCACAGTGTGTGTGTAGTTTGTGTTACGGTGTGCATTTAAAGTGTTGGAACATAAAGCACAGAGGACCCATTAACTACACACTTTCAGCCATAGTTACTTATCTTGGACACACCTTGCAAAACCAAAAAAAGGATGCACTATCTATATCTGTGTTACTGCAGTGTTGGAAAGTAACTAAGATTTACTCACTGTCTTAACAACTAGTATTTCCATTTTATGCTACTTTATACGGTCACTTTGCCACACTTTAGAGGGACATGTTGAACTTCTATTTTTAGTTAAGTATAACTTCTAAACTGTATCTTCCTCTAAAGTTAGTTATGCTAAGTGTACACCATGGTGCTTTTAGTGCTGTACTCATTGAAGTGGATGAGGTGGCTCGTGCATAAAGATGGAGGCCTAAAATAATCACTTGTTCCACATTGGAAACGGCATCTCATCTTGTTGATTTGCAGTGCATTGTGGGAGCTGCTGCTGCTGGAGGAAATTAGTCTGGAGGGCCTGCATTTAATGAGCACTTAGAGTAAAGCTTTGGCAGTTTTCTGTGTCGTCCTGCAAAACACAACAGTAATAAGGCTGCTGATTATCATTTACTTATCACGACTGAACTCTTATTATCTCTGGTGGAAGGTAACCAGTGAAACAGGAAAACCTTTATTGTTTTAGTTTTTCGATGCACATGTTGATAGAGAAGGCCTAATAAGGGGGTTGTCTAAGCAGGTGAGTGAAGAAAACTTTACCTAAATAGGCTGATGAATGAACTAAGTCATTTGAAAACTACCTTCTAATTGTGCTGTATAGTTGACCTCTTAAACCTATCCTAGTCTGCCTTTAAACATGACACATCACTTCTGATGTTTAAGCACTAAACTGCTGTAGAAGTCATGCAGGTTACATTAATAATCCGAACAGGACGTACTCATCTCGAGGACACATCCCCTCCTGAAATATCCTGTCCAAAGGAATGATGGTTTGACCGAGAAACACGTCCAACCCGATGAGCACGCGGTGCATGACAGTGAGGACCAGGTCCCCGCTCCCCAGGGGGTACGAGCCCCGGCCGCCATCCTCCAGTATCCCCGGGAGCAGCTCGAAGCAGCACTCCTCGTTCCACTCGGGCACCTCCGCCTTCTCCACCAGCCCGGTGGTGTACTTCTCCTTCCCCACCTGGATGATGGTGTACAGGTAGCGGCTGCCATGCTTGCCCTTGGTTCGCAGTCCTCTCGCGCGGAGGACGGTGACATTCACGTGAGTGGGCACCCATCGCTGATCGTCGTCAAGATCTATCAGTGACATCATCTTGAACTGGTGCACGGGGGCTCAATGGCTGCCAATGTGTTTTTAAATCCTCCAGTTGTCACTTATTCCTTTGTCGTATCGGTGGTTGTGGAGAACATCCCCCTTTGCCTTGAGTTCCCGTGCTGCGCAAAAAACCTCTGCAGAATCTCTCCAAAGTCCGCCGAGCCTCTGAGGGTTTACCCGAGGTCACTTTCTGGACAGCACAGCATGCTAAACTTAAAGGTCTGCATGCCGTTCGCAAATCCAATCAATGCAAACCATGTGAGGCGAGCTGCGTGCGGGAATCACCCAAAAGTCCGCGCCTCGTGCGTGTCGCATCAGTTAGTTTACTGTCCGAAATGTGCTCTTTATTGTGTCCGTGGCCCGCCCTCCTCCTCCTCCTCCTCCTCCTCCTCCAGCAGCAGGCCCGCATACACAGAGGGAGCTGCCGCAGAATTAAAGAGAAACACCCAACCGAACCTCTGTCACATCCACAGACACGCGTACTGTACGATCCGCTGGGCGCTGAAGTGCACAGTCAGAGCGGACATTATTAATGCATGTGATCAGAGAGGGGAAATGTAGCCCGAGTATGAAACAGCAGAAAACGTGCGGTCAGGGAAGTTTCTGGGCGGAACCGTCCGTGAAAATGAATATTTTTAATATCATCCTGCTTAGTCTTTGTTTTCGAGGATTCATTGTTCCCAACCAAACCTCTGCAACACAATCACATGCAGCGTTTTTGCAAATAAAATGTAGAGACGACCGATTAAATAATACGTTTTAAAAAGCTTTTGCACGAAAATAAGATTATGAAATGAATAGGAAAATAAACAATAATCATTCTATTGTATTTTTTATTATAATAATCTATAAACCCGGAAGTTTGAACATTAATTTGTTTTGTTTTTTTCTAACTTTACGGAAACATTTCCTTGCCTGCTTTTCCTGGAAATGTCTATGCATTAATTTAAAACGACAGTACAGCCCTTTATTGTTCCTGGCAGGAGAGCAGATTCCTGCTGATGGGCTGCATCAGGTTCCTGTCATTCTCGCAGCTACAGCGCCATCTGGTGGAGATCAGAGTCATGTCAGCATGAGAGGAATCAGAACAAAAGAGCAGCGACACAAACATGTACTGAAGGCTCCCAGGTGGAGGTGCTGCAGTCACAGTGTTTCCCGTGACAGTGATATAGCCTCAATAATCCATTCATATTTCAGCTTCAGTGCTTACTTTATTTATTATAAATAGAACCAACAGAAGCTTTAGATTTGTAGAAATCCTACCGATGTTTCACAGTGTTGATAACAGCCATTTTGAGGAGTAAATACAAATAAACGCTCACATTCAGAACAGCAACACAACGACAGAATCCGACTGTTTAAGGTTTCTGTGGCACTTTTCTACTTGGCTTTTAAAGAGAGAGACACCTCACACAATACTGTACTTTATATTACACATTTACACAGCACTGTCGAACGTGGCAAACTGACCGAGGAAATCTGGTACATTCAAACGTAGAAAACAGTGTCGTGGAGTGAAGTTACTGAGAACCGAAACAGATATATGCAAAGTTACACGACCTCTGAGTGGACGGCTGTGGTCACTGTGAGACAGGAAAAAAGTGCACGTAAGAGAAAAGAAATAAGTGCTTGTTTTTTTTTTAACAGCATCATTTAGAATTGGATATTTCCTGTCAGCTTTGTAACTCCTAGCTCAGACAGTGACAACAGACATTGTGATAACATGACTGATACTGTGGACATCTTGAATCAGGTGTAAGGCATTTCTATATGGCAGCTGCCTTAAACAAAAATCTTCATTCATCCTGAGTCAGAAAGACGTCCTGCTGATGCAGAGAGAGGAATGTTAATTGCAATAGATTGCAGTTGGACGTATACTAGACTTTTTGCATCAGGATGAATCAAATAATCTATAACAGAGCAAATAAAGTGCAGAAATTGGCATATAACTATTTTTGTCTGCTTTAAAATAATGAAAAGATCTTCATTTTATGGATGAAGATCAATATCATCTCACTGCAACAAACAATATCGTAAACAAATTCATAAGACCTCATTTGCAGATTATTGTACTGTTAATATCTCAAGAATTAAAACTTTGGATGAAGTGTAACAGGAGAGCAAGTTAAAGTGATAATCTCGAAGATTTTTATTTAAATAAACGTCTGTTAATTCTATCGCCGAATGAGGTAACACAATGGTGACTGAGCCTTTGGCCCACTGATGAAAGCCTTTGCATTTGCAGTGTTACAGACTGGCTGTCTGGTGCGACTTTATAAGCGGCGCCCAGTTAGTGACGTGTTTTCCATCAGCCAGCAGTGGTTGGTCTGCCAGAGAGGGTAGGCGGAGCTAAGCAGCTGCTTTTCCGCTCTCTGCAAGCGTTGCGAGTTAGTAATCTAGTATGGCTGAACAAACAAAGAAAAGATCGATGACTACAGATACAACTTCAAAAATAAGTGAAAATCTAAAGAAAAAGAAAGAAACTCAACGCTCAGATGAAGACAAACTGTCTCAAAAGGAAAGCGACCATCAGAGAGGAAAATCAAGAGTTACAACCGTTACAAAGGGAGCCAACCGTGGACGTCTGGATATCTGGGCGGTGTGCTCCCGCAATTACTGTGTATCACCATAGATGACGCCAAAAAGAACTAAACTGAGCTCTTTGAGATTACCACTTTAAATTATTAGATAAAACTTGTGGATATAACACAGAGTGTCTGTGAGTCTCTTTAAGTTGCATATTCTGAAATCTGCTTTTTAAAATCATCGTTCGGCTTTAACCCAAATCTCTTTAAACCCAAGGGAAGCTGCATTTAAGCACACTGTAAAGCCTTGCTTTTTGAGAGCACCTTTCTTCTTCACAAATAAAAGTTGACACGTCGGAATCGACTCGAATTAGGAAACCAAACAAAGTGCGAGACTACAGGTAACGTTCTCAGAGGCACTCCTGCAGGAAGGCTGCAAGTAAAGGCGCTTTGCCAGTGACGCAGGACTTTGCAGAAACATATTAAATGCTACGTCTCGTGATGGAGGGTGTCAGTGTCAGTGATGGCTATAATAAAGTCTCTAACATTAACAGAAAAAGCTTTAAGATATGCATATAAATTGTGGAAAAATTCACTGGAATGCCATAAATATTCCTCTAATAGTGACATAACTGCTCCAAACATGAAATCATAGAAAAAGTAGCAAATGGAAGACTAAAATGTTGTGTTTAAAACACCCTTTAGACAAAATCAAAGGTATAAAAATGGCAGATAAAAGCTACAAACTGAAACAGGAAGTGCTTCAGAGGGACTGTAGTATTCTGTGAGAAATGTCTGGAATGTTTTCTTCACCGTGTAAAGTGACAGGATAAGGTCAGTGTTTTGGGATATGTTGTTGTACAGCTACATTTCCGGCAAATCGTCTTTAAATTTCCTCTTTAACTTCAGTCCGACTGGCCGTTCTGGCAGCCTTTTAAATACAGCTCGTCCTGTGACAGGTGTCCGTCAAAGCCGTCCATGTAGAGGCTGCTGGTGCTGCTGCCGCTGCTGCCCAGGAACGTGCCGACGGCCCGGCCCTGACGAGCGTGACCGACGGCGTCGCTGAACACTTTGTTGATCTGCTCCTCTGAGGGCATCCACCAGTCCGGGTTTGAGGCACAGTGCATCCGGATGAACTCTGGCAAGAAAATACACGTACACCTTTACTTACTGAAATTTAAAATAAGCCTTCATACTGACTAGGGTTCGACGGATAATTTTGAGGGTTAAATTATCGTTTACATAACTTAACTTTACATAGATCTGATCTTTCTTTCTCCAGACCTAGAACCTACCTATTTGTGAGACCTGTATGAAAGACACCTGATCTCCCTTCCATCCATTATCTATACCACTTATCCTGCTCAGGGTCGCGGGGGGCTGCAGCCTATCCCAGCTGTCATTGGACGAGAGGCTGGGTACACCCTGGAATGATTGCCAGTCAATCACAGGGCTGACACACAGAGACAGACAACCTTTCACGCTCACACTCACACCTACGGGCAGTTTAGATTCACCAATGAACCTGACGGGCACGTCTTTGGACTGTGGGAGGAAGCTGGAGTACCAGATGGGAACAAATGCATGCACCACTGTGCAGCTCCCGAGTCTGCCTTTTGATTGGTTATTTTTGATATTCATAATAAAAATTTATGAAATGATGTGAAAGGGGTCTTTTATGGTGATGAGAAAAAGCTTATTACTTTATTCTGCATCTCTCCTCGACTTAATGGTGCTGTATAAAGAAAATCTCATCTTTTAACCCTCCAGCACAAAATGTTACAGGTTTTGGTTCATTCTAACGGCTCTCATAGTTTTTGGGTTGCAGCAGGACAGCTTTTTGTTTTGTTTTTAAAACTACTGTGCACTTCCTCTTCAGCAACTAGATGGTGCACACAGTGGAGCATTTAGCAGCTGAAGAGCCAGATATTATAGAAGTTAGTAGAAGTTGGTAGGGACTCAAACAGAGTTAATATTGGACAAGCATTTATCGTGTGCCTAGAACAACAAGCTCAGTGTATGTGCTTTGAAGGTCATAACATGGTTTTGTCTAACAACACAGATTCATGTTTTAATACGTGTCATAGGATTAATTCAGCGTGGGAGTTCCAACAATGTTTCTGACTTAAATTGAGCAGACTGACACGTGATGGATATGCAGGCTGATTCTGGCCGCGTACCTCTGAGGCAGCTGACTTTGACGGGGTTGAGCGGCCGCCTCTCCAGGCCTGGATCTCCTGAGTGGACCGAACGCTTCCTTTTGCCCAAACCGCACGAGAACTTCAGCTCGTCCGTGGTGAAGACGTAGCGGATCAGGTAACGCAGCAGCCGTCTGCCGTCTTTCTTCGAGGAGTTGACGGCTTCGTCCCACTGTTTGTTGGTGATGAAGAGAGGGTAGTTCTCCAGGAGCTGTTTGCTGCCCTGCAGGGAGGAGGAGGACTACAGTGAGGGAGGGTTTATTACACCATGGTTTAAGTCCTCATGTGGCCTCACATGGATATTTACTTTAACTCCAAATTTGTCATAATTTTTGAAGGTTCCACAGAACGAACAAAACGTTCAGTGAAATTATTTATGTCCTTAAAAAAGAAATAATGAAAGTCTGAAATGAAACACCAACCTCAAAGACCGTCTGCCGCTCTTCTTCCTGCAGAGAGAAATATTTCCTTAACTGCACATTTTCACACCAATTAATTGTACAATTAACACAATGGAGAGATTATATTAAGAATGCATCAGATCTGATATTTCACACCGTAACATATGCTTCGTATAATACGTGTTTTAAATAGCTGTGAATAATGTGCAGGTTTCCTCACCTCCGTGAGCTGCTCCTCCGGCAGCGGCTGGACCAGCTGGTTGTTAAACTCAAGAACAGTCTTGAAGTAGTCGAGCACATTTTGACAGGGAACTGCAGGAAGCACGAGATAACGTGAGGAATAATACAAACACATTATTAAACATACCCTGCAAGCTAACAGGCGGCCCATCTGCTGTATCATTAAACAATAATAATCCTGCAGCATTTTCTTTCCTCTTTAAAAGATCATTATGGCGCTACTGTCTTATTTCAAACTGAGATCGTGTTCAGTATCTTCAACACGCAGATAAAATGAGAAGCTTTGGTGCAAATTAGGTTGATGTGACACAGGGGAGCTCAGAAAGCTTCGGGGAGAGCAGAAAGGTTAACAAAAATAGATGCTAATAAGACCGTTCCCCCAAACTGAGCTATGATTGAGTGAGCATTGGTTCTCTGAAACTGAGTGTTAGAACTGCAACACTACGCTTTAGTTAGAGGGGCCCAAAAACACAAAATCTGACCGACATCAAATGAGGAATAACTTTGAGAAGACGAGTGTTCATCTATCTTTAAACTCTCCAGAGACATGAAGAATCACTGAAGCTGTTCTGGCAGCACGCGGTGGGACTAGGGCTGTGACGGTAACCGCAATACCTTGGTTAGGCGGTGCCAGGCGCAGGGTGGTCCAAGTGACTATCATTACTGCTTTTGTATTTTTAAATATAGACCTGGTGATGTTGCTAGGTACGTGTCCAGCGTCTCTGGCGCATTAAAATCTAAAGGGACGCAGTAAACTAACTATCCAAACATCACAGGGACGCATCTCATCTTTCCATACTTAACGATCAGCGGCGGCTGGCCAATAGAGGGCGCTAGGGAGCCGCCCTCCCTAGTGGAGAGTGTGTTTTGATTTTTATTTATTTTATTTTAAAAGACTAATGTTAACAGAATTACGTATTTAAATACGTAATATATATATGTATATATACAAAAAATATATACATTAATTAATGTTCATTGGAAATGTGGGAAACAAGCGTTAGGCTACTCGTCTCTGCTTTATGGGCACTTTTCCAGCGTCCCTAAAGCAGTGACGAGTAGAAAATAATCCCTGAAGGGCGATTCTGAAATTGCCCTTCAGGTAAATTCTGTTAGTCTCTGTGGTTGAAGTCTGATCAGTCTGTGACTGATGGAAATGACAATGATGGACGCTGACACCGCAAACAACTCTGTACGCTCTCTTCTTCAAAGTCCGTTCGAGAGGAGAAGTTTAAGTGAAAAATTACGGATTAAAGAAACTGGACTGGATCAGCCAGATATTAAAATCAACCAACAAGCGAGTGAAAAAGGTAAAACCTACACCAGGGTATTTTCTCGCAACTGGTTCACCAGAAAGGCTTGGCTAGCTGGATGTAGCCATGTAAATGCACTATTTTGCTTCCCGTGTTTACTTTTTAAAACTGCTGGCACGGATACAGCATGGACTTGCAAAAAGTTGCATGATGTCGCATGTTTTAATTCAGAATTGGACTACTTCAATATGTGGTATTGAATCAGAATCCAAAACATGCGACCCGCATGAGACTTGTGTTTGAACACTCAAATCGGAATTCGTCCGCGTTGCCTTGGTAATACGCACATTTCCAGGAGTGATTCTAAAGAAGAAGAAGAAGAAGAAGAAGAAGACTTCCTTTTTCAGCTTGACCATGGAGGACAACAGCACGCAGCAGTGGAGAGACGAAATAGCAGATTTAATTGCTGTTTGGGGAAATGCCTCTATCCAATGAAAAACCATAAGGCTCATGCCGCAACTGAAGAGTTGCAGATAAGGTAAAGCCTTTGCTGCTCTTGTCCGTTTTGCCCGTCTCTGATGGAGACGTCGCTTTCTAGCACAAAAGTTTATGCACATCCAAAGTCCAAACGCCCGAGAGCCATCCATGTTTTGACGTCTATTGTTGTTTGTGCACGTGTCTTTTTTAAATCGTTTTCTGTTCACATTGAAATCTTACCTTGGTCACATTCTAAAATAGATATGAACAGTGATGCCAAAAAATCCTAAAATCGGAATTGAGCAGTATGAATGCAGGCATAGTTGTTATATAATCACAGTAATCAGCAAACGAAACCTGGCTGTCAGAGCACGGCTGTTTCAACCCTCTGCACATCTACTCAGCGCAGACAAGCGGTGTCGCAACATGCTAGTTTAGCCGCTACAACAACAGCTAGCCCGTTAGCACGGATTTCATTTCAACGAATAAGGATACGAACTTAGTGGTGTTAATAAACTCGTGTTTCCACCGCTCATGCTGTGTTCACTCATGTCGATGATGTTTTACCGGCTGGGCGACGCGCTGTAGTGAAAAAAACTAAACATACTCCGGCAGCGTCAAACCACAAGAGGGCGTTAGTGTTTCAGAGCGGTTAGAAAACAACAGTGTTCCCTGAATTACTCATTCTGTATCAGCAGAATGTGAATTCAAATATTAAACTTTGACCCCTCTCAAAGAATAAACAGAAAGACCTTGCTTTGATTACCGCACCTGGGAAATTCTCCAGCTTATTGCGGAGCTCTTCGTTCTCCTGCTGCAGAGATAGCACCTCCTGCTCCAGCTCCAGGCAGCGTGGACAGCAGTTCTCCTCTTCCTCCTCCTCCTCAGGCAGCGTGGACGACGGGTGGCCGTACGACTCTGACGGAGTCGGCGAACCCCAGCCCCCCAGGCCGTGTCTGGGAGGGGACACCCCTGACCCGGGCTCTGCTGACGGACACTGCTCCTCCTCCAGACTCACAGCCAGATGTTGCTCCTGCTGCGGAGGCCCTGACAGCAGATAGTTCTGTAGGGAGTCCGTGAAGATGCGGAGTACAGCGGAGGTCTGTTGTTGGTTCAAATGGCTTTGTTGGGCCTCCTCCTCTGGGTCTGTGGTGGAGGAGCTCTCCTCAGGTTTGGAGCAGTGAAGGCTCTGAACCTCCCCTGGACCGTCCTCCAGCTTGATGTTCGAGTTGAAGGAGGAAGAGGAGGAGGGCTCAAGGAGACGGCCGTTGTTGAGGAGGCTGAGGACTCGGCTGCACTGCTGGGCGAAGGCATCCAGGATGAGACGATTCTCTGCAGCAGAGAGGGAAGATGAGGAGGTCAGACACTGATGATGAACTTTAGTCTGCAGGTCATCGCTAAAGAATCACCGGAGTTTGTTTGGTTCACATTTAAGTTCAAGGTTAATTTTTGACCTTGAAAACAGCTGTTGAAGAAACAATCTCAAGATCTATTCAGTGGCTGTTCTGGAGCTTTTATATTACACGGTCTTGATTGGGTTACCAGGAGGAGGGAATGGAAACAGAAAGATCCAAAACACAGGGTCACTCCAGTGTTTACCTCCTGTGACTATTATATTACCATACATGACATTAACAGGTTGTTTTTCAATATATCAATATACACCAATCAGCCATAACATTATGACCACCTGCCTAATATGATGTAGGAACCTTTTTCTGCAAAAACTGCCCTGACCCGTTGAGGCAAGGACTCTTCTAGACCTCTAGAAGTTGGTCCTTTAAGTTGGAGGAGGTGGGGCCTCCATGGATCGGACTTGTTTGTCCAACACATCCTACAGATGCTCGATTGGATTGAGATCTGGCCCCATAATGAGCCTTGGCTGTACCATGACCCTGTCGCCAGTTCACTGATGTTCCTTCCTTTGACCACTTTTGGTCCTGACCACTGCAGAGCTGCAGTTTTGGAGACGCTCTGACCCAGTTGTCAAAGTCGCTCACATCGTTACGCTTGCCCATTTTTCCTGCTTCCAACACGTCAACTTTGAGGACCAACTGTTCACTTGCAGCCTAACATATCGCACCCACTGACAGGTGCCATTGTAACGAGATAATCAATGTTATTCACTTCACCATTCAGTGGTCATAATGTTATAGCTGATCGGTGTATATCGGTCAATGTATAGGCAGCATTTTCCTTGTGTAACTGGAGCTAGTTTTAAAACGTTACATGTTGTTAATTCAGTCCTCTGCTCCCCCGACCCAGGGGTCAAGATCGGGTCAGTAAATAAATCAAAAGGGTTGTGAGATGATTAATGGGGTAGAAAAGAAGACACAAAGTTTCCTAAACATTACTTTCATTAGTGAACAATTAGATCATTTTACTCTTAGGACTCAAAAGTTTAGAAGAGAATTTCTTCAATGCATCTACGGACAACTCAAAGACATCTAAAACAACTGCTTTAAAGAGCCCAAAAGGTTGTGGGCTGCTGACTCTTTTTTTTAGGATTGCATGATATTGCATAAGCTTAATTATATAGTTTGAATGACTTTTATGTGCACAGTCTGCATTGTTGTATTTAACCACACCTTTTATATATTTCCAAAGAAACTTAGTTTTTACCAGTGGTTCTCAACTGTTGGGTCGGGACCCAAAAGTGGGTCGTGGAGTTGTTTTCAGTGGTATATGGTCTGAAAAAAAAAAACAGGTTGTGGCAAAAAGTCTATGCTGCGCTTTTATTTTGAAGGACATGGGTTTCCTATGGTGCGCTTGCAGTAGTAGTGTAGCGTATTTGCACTCCATGTATCCACTGGTTGGCTAATCCCAGCTAAAGTTACATTTACATTCTTAAAACTTGATGAGCCCGACAGCGGTTGCATTTATGTTTCGCTTTTTTAGTTAATTTCTGTTGAAATACAGCGGTGGATTGAATGAACTGTAGAGGGAATGGTACCTGCTGGATGTTTTAGTTGACTATTATACTGTGATGTTTTGTGATGTTGACACACGGGAAAGTTTTTCCGTCTCAGCAAGCATTTTTCATGAAATACATTTCAGTGGTTTAAAAATGTTTTCATTAAGGAGGTGGTGGGTAGGGATGCATGATATTATCAGCACGTTATCGGTATCGGCCGATATCGGCTTAAAAATTAACTATCGGATATCGGCCAACACGCCGATGTAATTAACCGATAAAATAATGGGCTGCTGCATACTTGATTAAATGCCCGACCTCGGCGCAATGTCCCCGGTGAGAAGAAGACCTGGGCGGCGCAGCGTGATGACGTCACGTGTGTCTACCTGCAGCATGAGAGAGTTAGAAGCCAAAATGTCCGTGGTGTGGAAGTTTTTCAAAGTGTCCGAAATAGATATCAAAACTGCTGTTTGCAATGCAACTGCTCAGCTTCGGTGATATCGGTATCGGTAATCAGCTAAATGAGTTGTAAAATATCAGCATATCGGATATCGGCAACAAATCTAATATCGTGCATCCCTAGTGGTGGGTCCCAACGCTAGACCAGTTGAGAACCACTGGTTTATACAATATAATAGTGAACGCCACTTTTTAACACGTTTATACTTCGGTAATGTTGCTCATTAGTGTTTTATGTATGCACAGCCCTTTGACACATAACTTGTGTGCAGCCGAAAATATTTTCCTGTGAAGAAGAAGAAGCAGAAAGCAGAAGAAAACAGGAATACTGGAGTAAAATAGAAGTCCAGCACTTGGTTGTTATACTGAGTTAACTACAGGAACACAGCATATACAGAGAAAACAATAAGAGTGACTCTGGGTTTGGTTTGTCATATTATGGCACAGCTCTCCTTTGCAGTAGCATACAGTTTGCTTCTCCGTTCATAGAAATGTCAGCCTGATTATGCTGATTTATTCAGATGTCAATAAACTGTAAAGTGACAGTAAATCTGCTGTGACCAACCGTAGGCGAGAAGAGGAAATCAGCAGACTTATTGTCCAGAAACTGCCTCAGTGTATAGTTTCCCTGGTAGTCTGAGCACGTCTCAATGAGATGATCTCACACATACCTCCATGTAATGATTATGAGTCCACTATCCTCACACACACACACACACACACACACACACACACACACACACACACACACACACACACAGAAACATACACACAGGCAAAATGAGTTCCAGGCGGCCACTGCTGCGTTGCCACTCGCTCAGACGTGTCTATCAGCCTGGCGCAGATGTGTCGCATTTATTAATATGCGTGCTGTCTCTGTTTACCCGTCGAGATGTATCTGATATCGTTCGCCTTCGCCCTGCACCCCCCTCACACAACCCCCCCCCCCCACCCTCCTCTCTTCTCTCACCAGTCTGAGAGCCTCATAAAATTTCATTAAAAACAACACGCTCTGCAGAGGCAAATTTATGAGCCCCATTTATTTTAATCACAACTCTTTGGGAAAGGCTCCTCAATGCAATTTGTGTTATTGTGCGCTCGACTGATTGCTGGATCCCAGGGTCTGTCTTCATGAGAAGGACATCAAGTTTTTGGCTTGTTTTTTTTTAGCCATGAGAGGGACATTAAGTTGCTCTCATCGAGCAGATAAAAGCACTTTGATGTGCCATTATCAGAGAAAAATGCACGGCACGTTTAGCAGGGATTAGATGATACATCTTGTGTGATACGGGCAGATTCATTGGAGCAGGGAAAATGTAATTTAATGTGATTATTTCACGAGTGAAATCAGGCCAGAACGGGTGCAAACAATGGGTCAGCATCACTTGAAACCTGACACTTACAATAAATCAGGCCTGCTTTCACAGATTAAAGTGGGTTAAAGATACGATGCTTACGCCTATTTTTAGATCAAACCTGTAGTTTTTAAAGCACACATTTGTGATTGCCGGTAAGAGAGTGCAACCCGAGCTCGCACTGAACACTTTGATGCAACAACATCCAGCTGCAAACTGAGCATCTGTTGCCAGCGGTGAAAGAGATTATAACCTGATTAGAGGATGAGATGTCTAATGTTTAATTTTGTAACAGCCAGGATGAGGTTCTTTCATCTTACTGTTGGTTCCCATGGACCCGCCCTCCACACGGGGAACACATTTCTCCCTGAGCATGAACAGCCCCTCTAATGAACCGCAGCTGAGGAGGAGAAATGAACAATGTGTTTCAACTGGAGACTGTGCGGGCCCTTCTTACACACACACACGCACAAACACATGCGGAAAAACACACAAGTAAACACACGCACTCACACACATGGACAGACAATTACCCAATGTCATTTTTAGCACATGCTCACTGGAGATTCAATCATGACTGCTCTCATTACAGCAGCAAATCAATCACTGCAGACAGGGAGAAAAAGAGGAAGGAACAAAAACATGAAGATCAGGTGATGAAGAGGAAACAAAAGAGATGCGTGCCTCTAATGACATATTGTTTTGCCTTCCCTCCAAGTTTCTGGAGGCGCTTTATTCTCATATTTCTGGTTAAAACAAATAAAATATGCACCAGAATCAGGAAAATCTGAGGACTTATGGTGAGAAAAAGTCTCAATACCCAGATAAATAACATTACTAAACCAGAGCAGGTGTGACTCTTATCACTCACTCTTCACAAGTTTCAGACCCACCTGAACTGATCCCATAGGTGCAGTCAGGGGAGAACCTCGGCTCCGCTCTGCCGCCGCTGGAGCGCCCCTCCCGGGTACCAGAAGATGCTACGGCCGCCACGCTGCCCGCTGGCGCTGAGGTGGACGTCGGGACCCTGCTGCTGGGCCTGCTCTCACATGGGAAGCGATGCTGCTGTTGCTGCTGCTGGGGAGTCTGGTGATGCTGCTGGCTGCTGCTGATAGCGACGCTGCTGTGGTGGAGCTGCTGCAGACGCTCCTGCTGGTGGTGGGGTTGGTGATAGTGTGGCTGGAAATGGTGTGTCTGCTCGGGATGGAAAGTGAAGTGATGCCCGTCGCCAAACAGAGGCACTTCCACTACACTGGACCTGTCAAAGCGCGACTTGCCCGCCCAGCGCCTGCTCTGGAAGGTTTTTAGGGTGCTGTACGGACCCCGCTGCTGTCTGCACATTTTAGGGACGCAGGGCCCTTCATCTGCGGGCTGCATCTCTCCCTCCATCCCGGGCAGGTGTCACAGCGCGGCGGAGAGCTCCGGCTCGGTGCTGGTGTGACAGGAAGCTGATAACTGGGGGGGTCAGGTCCGTCACTGTCTGGCTTGGTTTCCCCTCATACACACTGTGTGAAGGGAGGGCTCATTTACTGACACGCCGCCGCGCCAATCCCCAGTCGGGAGCGCCGACACTGAGACTCCTCCGGAGGGGAATACAGGCGGGACTTGTGCGCCGCTGCCTGCCTCCTTTGTAGCCACGCCATCCTCACTGAGAACAACGGGGCGCTAGAGCAGTTGTACAATGTGAAATATAAAAAAAAAAGAAAAAAAAAAGCACAACGAAATCCGACAAATGAAAAGGCAGAGGCCATTTTGCTACTGAGCTAAAAGCATCAAAAGAGCAAATGAAAGAAAAAGCTCAACACAGAGATTAAAGCGAGCAAATAGGCTAGTCCAACTATAAGTACTTTCATCGCTGCATATTATTTATCTTTGATTTCTCGAAATACTAATTAATGTCAATTCCAAATAATTACTATTGATTAAATAAAATGGAATAACTGCGTATGGTCCAGAATTATAATCTGAACGCTTTAGTCGTTGTATCCAAATGTTTTCCTTTTTCAGAAAAAAAAGTGAAAAGTCCATAATTTCAGTCAGCACTTACCTTTATGTTCGAGAGCCGATCTTAAGTATATCTAGATATCTTTAGGCTGGTGAAGCAGCTGTCTAGCCTGCAGGCATAAAAGTTTGCACCGCCACAAGGGGGAGCTACATCAATAGGTAACAAACAACATTTGCTAGATGGAGGATAACAACCTGCTGCTGACATAAAACTAAAAGAAGGCTGTGTAAGCTTGCAATGAAAGATAGAGGATACATGTATAGCCTGAATACAAATATTGATATGACTACAATGTTATGTTTTCAATGTTTTTTTTCATTAACCACCAAATCAACAAGCATTTTCTGCATAGCATTTAAATTAGCTTCTTTCTCTACTTGAATGAGCTCCAGATCTATTTAGGTTAGGCACCTACATGCATCACAGTGACCCTGTGTTACTGTCTCTGGCTTTAATAAACAAACAAGACAATGTTTTAGCTAAGATTGGGTTTCTTTGCTAATTTGTCAAAGACTTTAATCTCTTTGCAACAGGAAAAAAACAGCAAATAAATGCTAAATAAATCAGTTAGCTTAGAAGGCTAACTCATTTTTATGTTCAACCTTGTGTTTGCCCAGGAATAAAACTGACTACAAACAAATATGTAGGCTAGTTAAAGCTCCTGTGAGGACTTTTTCGCTGCTTATGAAACAGGCTGAAATTAATTCTGATTACTCTATATGACGTACAAAAGCAAACCAGACCATGAGCGACAAGATTGATTATTTCTATATAGTAATTTTTAATGCCTGAAAACGCTGGCGGGGGTAGGTGTCAGACACAGTGATTAACTACACGCTGCCTTTGTTTACATTTTCCAGGGCAAATATTTGAAGTGAGTGACACATGAAAACAAAACAGGATGATTTTTTTTGTTAAAAGAAAAAACCTCACTACTTAAAGTCCAGCTGAAACGGCATTTCGAGAGTATCTATCTTCAAAAAAAATTAATAACATTGTGTTTAGTAGCCTACCTATTCTGCGCTTGGGTTTTCTCTCATGCAGAATAAGCTAATTAGGATAATTTATGCATGTTATTTGAGCATTCACGGCTTTGACTACTTGGCACCGCTTCAACTTCGTGAGCGCGCACGTTCAGTTAAGGGGGTTTACGTACGCGCGTACACCGCCAGAGTCACAAAAGCAGCAGACCTCCAGTGAGGTGGGCGCACAACTTCTGCTCCAACACCGACACACGACCTCAGGAGGGAGTCGATTTAGAGGGAAAACAGAGAGAAGCCCGGAGAGGATTGTTTCACTCTCACATGTTCGCATGAGAAGAAAGTTCATTGATGTTTTGTTTGTAAAAAGCTACTAAAGAAGATTCAATTAAGGAGTTTTGGGCAATTTGGCAACTTTTTTGGCTCGAAGCGGTCTGGATGTTAGGAAGATGACGGTGACATAACTTTACCTCTTTGGGTCCAGCTTCTCTTCCAGTGAACCAGCCTCAATGACGAGACTCTAACCCGGGCTGACACACTCTTTGGCCGGGGAGCCGAAGCCCACAGGGACGCGGGGATGGTGCGCCTGCTGAGCTGCCTGCTGCTGGGATATCTGACCTGGAATCTGCGGATATCGGACGCACAGGGGGAGTACTGCCACGGCTGGCTGGACGCTAATGGGAATTATCACGATGGCTTCCAGTGTCCGGAGGACTTTGACACCACGGACGCCACCGTGTGCTGCGGCTCCTGCTCACTGCGCTACTGCTGCGCAGCCGCGGACGCACGGCTGGACCAGGGCAGCTGCACCAACGACAGGGAGGTGGACAACACCGAGTTTGCAGCGCGTGAGTTTGGTGTTTTTAAGTTGTGTTTGGGTTTTAAATGCTTTTCTCAGGTCTTCTACAAGTGCAGCATTTTAGAAAAACTAAAACTAGTTTGTCAGAAACATCACAAATACACAACATACTTTATTTGAATGAATTGTATTTAACCTACATTTAATTAAAAGAAGTAACAAGATACTCCATGCACATATTTAGTCTAATTTATGTTTATTAGTCTGATTGATCTGTAGGAAAGTAGTTCTAGAGAGAGGTCAAAGGTCACCTGGAAACATCAATAAAGCAGTTTTAAGCCTGATGTTATATGAAATGACGAGAGGTTAAATGTTCTACAAAAGTTTTTGTGCACAAAGTTGGCTCTAAAAATGTATCTTCTGTGAGACAACTGTAATTGTATACTACATTATTCAACAAAATCCACATTACACAAGAAGTTGTTTTGTGCCACCTTTTTATACTCCTGTTCAGGTGTTTTAAGATGTTTTATGTGTTTTTTTTTCCAGCATTAAACAACCAAATTTCCCAGTTTTGATCAGCACCTGTTTTTATCTGGGCTCCATTTGACCTAAACTCACTGCAATCATTTAACAAATATCCGTCAAACATCTTTAAACAGTCGCTAATGTAAAACTTATCAGATCAAAATGTGGGAATATTTTCCAAAGTGAACACAAACTTTCTCACACAAGCCCCTTCTCACTGTGCTGCCAAATATTAAACACATTCACTCTGACAGCTCACTAATTTAGTAATCACAACAGCATGAGGCGGCGGCTCATTTTCGTTGGCCTCTTTAAACATGAAACAGACTCACATTAACGCTCTGTTAGCGGTGACTTATCTAACAGTAGTTCACTTTCAGAAGTTTTCTTTCAATTTCCTAAACTGATAAGCGCCGCAGATTTGAATGAGAGCTCTGTGTGCTCGCAATTTCCTATTTTTTGCCTTATCAAAATAAATAAACAGCTGATTTCCTCCCAAAGTTAAACAGGCTTCACAGAGTGTAACTTGAGCTGTGTGTGTGTGTTGTGCAGCAGGAATGTGTCTGTTGAGTTTTGTTGATAAAACTATGAATCATTTTTAAGAAATGATCTGATTAAACAATAGTTTAGTAGTAGTAACATATACCAACCAAAAAGTTATACTTTTAGCTCCCTGTACAAAAGGAGCACAACATGACACAACATTGAATGATTTAAGTTTATAGTGCACTATGGTGTAGCTGTAAACAGATTGAAGTGTTATTAATGTATGTGGCTTCTATAAGTTGCGGCTGGAGTATAACCAGACAATCAGTGACAGTTTAGTGAAACAGCAGATGTAATAATAATAAAGTTTTTATTGTTGAAAATTGTTTTACATAAATTAACACTTACAGTGTTCTCATATAAGCTTACTACCTTATACCTGGTAATTAAACATGTATTAAAAGTTTATGCAGTGCTTGTAAATAATGCAGTTTGGGGAAAGTGTTACCCAGTTAGAAATACTGTATTTTATATTTGATTTAAACGTGTTATTTTTGTGTCATTGTGCAATTAAAATATAAACTTAGAAGATAAATTATTTTGGGTGTCCTACTGAGATGAACTTTCTGTGTTACCAATCTAACCTGTGCGTGTTTCCTCCGCCCTCAGAGCCCATCTATGTTCCCTTCCTCATGGTCGGCAGCATCTTCGTTGCCTTCGTCGTGGTCGGCTCTCTGGTGGCCGTCTACTGCTGCACCTGCCTGCGGCCCAAGCAGCCGACCCAGCAGCCCATCCGCTTCTCCCTGCGCAGCTGCCAGGGAGAAACCATCCCCATGATCCTGACCACGGCTCCTCCGAGCCTCCGCGCCCCGTCGAGACAGTCCAGCACGGCCACCACCAGCTCCAGCTCGGCCGGAGGCGGCAGCTCCATGCGGAGGTTCTCTCTCGGGGGTCAGCAGCAGCAGCACGGATGCCTGGTGTCAGCCACCGTCTCCTCCTCGGCCTCCACCCCCACCCAGACCCCTCAGACTCTTCCTCCACCTCCACCTCCCCCGTACACGTCCCCACCCATGTCAGGGGGCATCCAGCACCCCTCCACCCACACCCAGCTGCAGCTCCACCAGCCCTCTCACCCCTCTCAGAGCGCAGGGTTCCTCCTGCCGCAGCAGTACTTCTTCCCGCTGCAGCCGGACGCCTTCACGGCCGCCAAGGGCTTCGCTGACTTCGGGCAGAGCTGACAGGGCTCCCAGCAGAGGGAATACAAGATTTCTGGAAGGTGCGATGTGAGCAGGAAAGGACGAACACACTGCAACACAGCTGGTGGTGTTTGGGTGGAAGGCCCGGGCCGACTGAAAGGACACAGAGCTCGACAGGAGGACGAGGGATAAAGTACAACAAAGCTGCCTTGGTGTAACAGTGTGGCCTGAGGCGTTTCCCCGTCTGCATCGCAGGACACAAAGCAGACCTGTTAGAGGCAGGAACATCTATACAGCGCTGAATGTTGTGCACTTTTATCTTATATTGTAAACAGACCTCAATGGCCCATATTTTATTTTTTATACACACTGTTTTACAAGGTGATAAACTTTCCCGATTCATCACAACTTCCCTAAAAAGTTGGAATACTGTAAACACAGACAGCAAGGACACATTCACTCTGAAATAAATGTTGCACACGAGGGAAAAGATGTTTTTTGACAATCGCAAGGGCCTCTAAAGGAGAGGAGGACCTGATACACAAAGGACATTTTATTTTGGCGGGGAAAGATGCTGTACAGACCTTATAGCCAGAGCAGGGTTGTCATATTGATTCCCTAATTTACAGCAAATAAAATGTTGTCTCTCATGACCTTCCTGTGCTCTATTTAATGTGACGAAAAGTCTGATTAATGACAGAAAAGAGAAAAGTATGTGCTCTGAAAGAAGCCTCATCATCGCTCAGACAGAAAGGAAACCGGAGCGGTCGGGCTCCCTACCTGTCGCTCATTCTTGCGCCAGACTTCACAGCAGGAATGCAGCGCTGAGATCCGTCATTGTCAGTGTTCAATGAGCGTGGCATGGTCACAGTGTTAAAAACAACTCGGCCCAGAAACAGAGGTTTGGGTTGCACCAACAGGTATGGCAGAATCTCCACAAAGAGAGTTCTGTTCTCCAGTTATCTGACTGTGAAACAGACTTGGCAATCAGTGCGTCATGAAACCTGCATTCAGGCTTCCCTAAAGTCGGAGCTGTTATCACTGCACTGTTCAATCACGAGATCCAACCTCCATGATTGGTTATTTGGCAGATTCCAGTGTCTTGTGTCTACTTGCTGTGGATTCCACGCTTCGGTTATTAAAGGGAAAGTTGTGAAGAAGTCATCGTGATAGTTCCTAAATCTTCTCTCAGGTCTTTGCCAGGCCTGGAACAGTTTCTTGAGTCTTTTCCAAGTTATCTATAAAGGAAGGAATCCTGAAAATTACTTCTTATTTCAAAGGATGGAAATTCTTTCCTTCAAGTTTCATCAAAAGTTTTCCCTCTTTCTTTGCGGGTCGTCAACTTCCGATCTTCGGAGTCACGCAACCCTAGGCCTGGTTAAGAGATCAACAAAACATTGACGTTGTAATATTATATTTTCAACTTAGAAAAGGGAATCTTTGATATGATTTATGGTTGTTTTTCACTAATACTCAGTTAAACTACCCTGCACTCTGCCCTGAAACAGGATGTGATGTCACAGTTCTGATATGAGTAATAAATAAATATGGATCACAGTCATCACTGAGTTTTAACAGAGTAACACATGCTGCAGTTTGTATTGTGGTTGAGCAACAATGCAAGAACATCAACTCCCTTATTAACACGGTGCGGCTCAAGGTTGCACTGATCTTCAGAACAAGTCTTACGGTCAGTACGGTGAGCGGATCAGTTTAAAAAGGGATCAAACAGTGTGAACAGATACACCGGCTGTTCTCTCCATGTGATTATTCTTCACTTGCTTGTTTGGCTGCGCTGTGAGCAGGTGAAGGAGTTTTTACGAAGAAGCTGCTAAACAAAAGTAGGTCTGAAATTAAGCTTTACTTTATCCATCCATCCATCAGTTTTCCTCCGCTTATCCAGGGCCGGGTCGCGGTGACCCAGGCGTCCCTCTCCCCAGTGACATTTTCCAGCTCCTCCTGGGGGATCCCGAGGCGTTCCCAGGCCGGACGGGATATATAATCCCTCCAGCGAGCTCTGGGTCTGCCCCGGGGTCTCCTCCCAGTTGGACGTGCCTGGAAAAAAAACTCCAAAGGGAGGCGCCCAGGAGGCATCCCAATCAGATGAACCACCTCAACTGGCTGCTTTCGATGTAAAAGAGGAGCAGCTCCACTCTGAGCTCCTTACCCTATCTCTGAGTCCAGAACCCTTCAGAGGAAGTATCTCATTCTTATGGGCGTTACTTTAATCACTTATAGATCTGATGATTCTGCTGTTATAGTTCGGTCCATATAATCGATCACAGTTTCCTAAAGCTCAAAGTGATGTCTTACAGTGTAGTGTTTTTTGATATTCACAGGACATTAGAAAATCCTCACATTTGAGAAGCTGGAAAAAAAATGTTGGAAGATTTTTGAGCGATTAAATGTTTCTTTTTGACACAATAAATGTCCCAAAAATGTTCTTAAATGCTACATAACAATAAAACTACTCCCTGAATTATTTAATAATCAGGAACATGAGATAAAAGTCTACTGCGGTCTCTTAATGAATGGATTAATGAATCCAGATGCGGATGTATAACATGATCAGTCCACTGTGTGTTTGGGATCCCAGACAGTCTGCACCCGCCATCATAACAAATACGGACAGTATTGATATCATTTGTTCCTCCCTGCCTCTTCCTGTTTAGGTTCTCTCTGTGCTGTATGTCCTGTTTGTCCCCGCACACAGACACGAGATGAGCCAGTGATTACAAACCTGCAGACACACACACACAGTTCCTCCATGATTGTAAAGTTTATTTCAGTAGTCCTTCATGGCAGTAAAAGACAACACTTATAAGTTTGCAGTCCCAACATGCAGAACAATCATTGAACAGAATGACAGAAAAGAAACGAATATCCAACAGAAAAGTTAAAGGTGCGTTTTTTTCCTCTTTTGTGAAGTGATCAACACTCGAGGGAGAATCAAAGTAGTACAGTTAACATTTCAGAGAACAGTTTGTGTTATCCATTCATGCAGCCCACGACTTTCACAGACAACAACGTGTGTTTTTATGTTTTCCAGAAAAAGAAAGCAACAGTCCAAAAGCCTTCCACGACGATGACGACATCCACATTCAGCAGTTTGGAAACTCTTTGACAAGATGACGACCAGTTAAATTGTTGACACCAAAAGACCAGCAGAGAAAAAGAATCATAAACCCTCACGTAACACAAAAAGAGCGTTCCTGTAAAGCAGCGGTACACTGCGTGTAGAAAACAAGTTACAAACACTGAAGAGAAATCATATACTGAAGCAGAGAATACCAGAGATTCACTACTGGAAAGGTACATCGAGTGCTTTGTGCAACATCTCCTGTCGAAGCGAGCTGAGCATCAATAACTCTCACAGTCCAGGCCGAGAGTTTGACCACAAACACACACACTCATACACACACGTTCCCGTACAGGGCCATGCATCAGCACACAGTAGAACACCATAGCTTTACCTGGAGTCGTGCAGACGGACAACTGGAGCGAGCGTCATCACGCACACACACGCACGCGCACACTCACACTCATACAATAAAAGAAACACACGAGGAAGACTGGGTAGTCAGAAAGTCCCAGTCTAACATAGAGGACACAGACATGCAGTGCATACATAGACACAGTAGAGTTGACACACACACGCGCGCGCACACACTTACATACAGCACATGCACATGCAGGCAATAAACTGACACACGCAGTCGCACACAGTCAGAAATCTGATCTCCCATAGGGAGAAGAAAGCAATTACACAGACATTAAGTAGTCAATTATAAATAAATCAAGCTGTAACAATATTAATATTAATAACAACAAGACATTTAAGAAAGCTCAGTTTCCTCATTCAATCTATTCTATCCTGCCAGTTTTATCAGAGGAAGAAGAAACAAAGAGTTACAGTGACAGTTCATTACAAAGCCAGTCAATGCAAAAGTCATACATCTCCAATATAAAAATACAAATCCACAAAATAACTATAGAGACAAAGTAGTTTTGATATAGTCGTGGAGTTCCTGGCTAATATTTCACTTTCCCTTAAGCTAATGGCACTTATGTTAGAAGGATAAAATCTCCATTTTAAGGGATTCACTATCACCGCTGTGAGCTTCAATGAGACCGTTAGAGAGCGTCCAGTTCCCCTCTGCAGGAGCAAATCTTAGTTTGTACATGTGCCACAAGGCACTCTGTAGTTTTCACATTGTACGAGTGCAATACCGTGGTGGGGAGACAGTGGTTTTTGTCTTCAGCGGGTGTAAGTGTGGAGCACTGGTCTAAGCTAGCTGGCTAAACTACTCTTGGCTGTCTTTATCTTCTTCTATGAGGGAAAAGTTCTACGTAGGCACCGTTGTGATTGTTGAGACAGGAGTGACGTGTGGAATGCAATTATCTGTCGAGAGCAATGCTTCTGCTGTAAAAAGCGGTGGAGACGGGACTACGGGAGGTTGCAGGTGGCAACTTCTTTAAAAAAAAAAAAGAAGAAATAAAAGCAGGCACGATATCTACATATTTTAAAAGCGGAACTAAAAACGAAAGAAACGTTTATAAAGAAACAAGGATGAAGGCATGAGCAAATGTAAGGCTTTACACAAGAGATGCTCCTTAAGTGCAAAAAGAAACTAAAATGTTACAAGTGTCTGCTCTGAAGTGGTCCGTGTAGTGCTGGAATACACTCAGGAGTGTGATTACATTTGGTTTTCCCAATTCACTAGTACTTGGAAGATTGTATACACGACTGCTCTTTGGCAATCTTTCACAAGTTTTAAATCCTCTAAAACTAATCATCGCCCAGTGATTTAATTAACAGTGTTTAGGGTTCAATTTAATTCAATGATTTTAGATGATTTTCAATAGAGAGGAGACGCTCGCTCCATCAAAGTGAGCGAGAAGAGTGAAGAACTTCAGAGAGCAGACTGCTAAAGAAAGCGCAGCGCTCATCATGTCTGCTGGACAAACAACTACAGCTGATAGTGAACACTTTCATTTTGTTCCTTGTTTTTTTTTCTTCCCTTTTCAAAGACAAAACTATGTCACTGTCCCCTGTCCATTTCAAATTAACGTCCCAAAATCCCCTCAGTGCTGGAGGCACACGCCCGCACCTCATCCTCTTGTGCCCCGTTAAGCTTCAAAAGTCGCCAGTAGAAACGGCGGCTGTGGCACCAGATTGGCCGGCGGCTCACCACTCGTTGGTCCTCTGTTTGGTGGTGTCGTACGCTCTGATGACCTCCGACTGAGACACCACTCCGTTCTCGTCTTGCGAGAAGGCGTAGCCATCTGAAAAAGGATGTGAAGCATTAAGAAAATACATCCTGTAGGTCAGAGATTAATGTAATGAAAACAATATACAACATAAAAAACAGACATAAAACAACTGAATAAACTGAAAAAATAATTAACAAATAGACAAAACTTAAAGCAATAGTTCCAGATTTTGGGAAATACATTAACTTGCTTCATTGCTGAGAGTTGGATTAGAAGATTGATACCACACTCATGTCTGTACGGTAAGCCGATCAGCAGCCGATTAGCTTAGCTTAGCACAAAGAATGGAAACGTGGAAACAGCTCGCATGGCTCCGTCTAAAGGTAAGAAAATCCTCATACAAGCTCTTATAAGGTGACAAATTAACACGCTCTATCGATCACGCTCAGAACAAGTAGTTATGCTAAGCTAAGTGACAGAGGGCTGTAGCTTAAAGTAATCATCTCGAAGATTTTCATTTAAATAAATGTCTGTTAGGTCACTATCTATCACCAAATGAGGTAACACAATGGTGATTGAGCCTATGGCCCACCGATGAAAGCCTTTCAATTTACAGTATTAAAAAATCACAAGCGGCGCCCAGTTAGTGACACGTTTTCCATCAGCCAGCAGTGGTTGGTCTGCCAGATAGGGTAGGCGGAGCTAAGCGGTGGCTTCTCCGGTCTCTGCAAGTGTTGCGAGTAAACAGTAGGAACAGTCTATAAAGGAAAGCGATCATCACCGAAAATCAAGAGTGTCAACCGGAGCCAACCGTGGCCGTTACACGTACGACACTGTCTGGATATCTGGGAAGTGTGCTCCCGCAGTTACAGTTTATCGCCATAGGTGCCGCCAAAGAGAACGGAACTGAAATCTTTGAAATTATAACTAATGTCTTTGCTTCTCATGTATGACCGTTAGATTTCGAGTCACAGAGCCAAGCATCTTTTCTCTGACGAATAACTAACGAGCGATGTTTGAAAAACCCAGAAGATCATTCAACAACACCCTCAAAGACTCGTAAAGTTCTTGCGACACATCGACACCGTTTTCAAAGAAATGCACTGTGACACTGCCGCTAATACATGAGGGGCACAAGCTAGCAACTTTGCTGTAGTTTTAAGATAAGACAGACATGAGTGGTACCGATCTCTTTACTCTCTGTAAGACAGTGAACAAATCATTTCCCAAATCATCACACTATTCCTTTAAAATTAATGATGTGATGAAAAAAATCAACTAAAAGGAGTTTAAAAAACTAAATCACAGCTTCCCCAAAAGTTCTATCTATACGTTTGCTCTATCACCTAAACTTTCCTACAGGGTTCCTTTCTGACCTTTGACCCCTGACTCACCTTCAGGTGTCAAATGACTCGCTCAGTACCTGGAGGCCAGCGGGGAAGTTCAAAGGACCCCGCTGAGTGGAGTGCATTGTGGGGGAATAACAGCGCAACATTTCATCATTTCATCGTTATCTCGCTCTACTGAGCTCAACTCAGGACACACGAGGCACACGAGGGGAAGGACAGGAAGCGAACGACGGAAAAAGACGAGGAGAGAGAGGCGTCTATCGGGGAGCTAAAGGTGGCTGGAGTTTTAAAGTAAGGGGGGTGGGGTTTGAATAATGAAATTTGAAAAGGTATCACACAACAACGATCTCATCCCCACCTATGAGACAAACAAAAAACAAACTGATCAGACAAACGACACGACAGAACAGAGAAAAGTAAACAAAAACAGAACCACAAACCCATGCTGAGAGTATTAGTGGAATATTTGTGAGGCTGTTTGAATGAACTGTATTTCTCTAGGGGGGTTGGCTGATTGTGATATCATCTGTGTGTTATTTAAACCTGATATAGAGGCTGTGATATTTCAGCCCACACCTCTGTAATAATCACAGCTCAGATTGCCGACTGTTACTCTGTTGACCTCTTCTAATCCCTGTTTTTATATGTGCTGTAGAGCTTCCTATACTGTCTCTGAAATTCATTGTGTCACAGTATGAAAACTAAAGAAGAAGCGAGGTATATTCATGAGCTGACAGATAGATGGTTCACAACGGCCTACGGCTGTGATTCGTTCACTGTTGAGTGGAATGTGTCTGAGTGATACACGGAGTGAAAAGTCCCAGTAATGTTGTTCTCTATATCAGCACTCTTGCCTCTTGTCCAATCAGATTACTTGGTCGGAACTAACTGTTGTATAATTAACTATAGTGACATGCTGCCCCAGCTAGCAGGGAACGTTCCCATGGCATCGGCTAACATTACCTACAAGTTCTAATTACGTATTAGTCTAATTTTCAAAGAACGTTTTAAGGATGTTTCTCATTTCAAATAAAGTTCGTAACTTTAAAGCTTAAACTAAGACAAAACGTTTTAACTGCAACATCCTGAAGATATGTTCAGGATGTTATTGAGGCCTGGGATGTCAGAACACCTTTTATTAAACATTTGCTCAATGTTACGTAAACAAAGGTAGAACATGCTCACTGCAACATTCTGAGGATCTTCTCAGGATGTTAGTACGGCCTCAACTATCAGAACAGGATTTATAAAACGTTCCTGTGATTTGTTAACAAAAGAACATTCTGAAAATGTTTTCAGAGAACGTTCTCCTGCTATTAAAAGGAACATTGTGGGAACCAAATACAATCTTTGCATGTGACATTTTCAGAACGTTCTTAGAACAAAACATTTCCAGCGGGGGCTGTTGTAAGGTCATGTAAGAGATACTCTCTCTCTGTTGGTCGACCTTTGTTATGACCTTTACGTGGAATATCTAATACTGTTTGACGTATAAGACCCCTACTTTTTCTCAATGCAGAGCCTCATCCATATTTACAAGGAGGCATTCTGGCAGGTTGTGGCATATATATTAATAATGAAATTAAAGCTTAATATTTACAGTTAAATAACACACTAAACATGTCAGTGAACCAGCTTGACCAGTAGCTAAAATTACTTTATTAGAAGGGGGACGGTAAATAATTTATCACTGACCTACAACTGTGACATTTATCCTTTCTCAATGAGGCCTTTAACCTATAAATCGGAAATTTAACAAAATTCTTGTGTATTTCAGGCAAATTAAACAAAAGAAAAAGAAGTGGGATTCGATATCCAGCCCTATCCACACTACATGTATTCATGTCTCCAACGGGCCTTGACAATAACTCATCCGACAGTTCATATGAGCGGTTTGTGGGGTAGATATACTGCGGGTTAAGAAACAGGGAACTGTGGGGCTGCTTGCAGACACAGTTACTGATCTGTGTTTCCTGCATCTGCTGAACGCAGAGTATTTATGACGAGAGGTGGGATGAAAAGTGTGTTTCTGCCTTCCCGTACTGACGAAGGGTGAGCTGCTCTGAAAGATTTACCGATACAGTGTGTGTCAGAGGAGGAATAATGGAGCTCGATCTGCTCCCTCACGAGGGAGTGGATTTTGTAGGTAATCTGAAGACTTTGGGGTAAGAGTGAACGGACTTGTTGTAAGAAAGGATGTAAGAGAAAGAAGGGAAGAATGTGTAACTTACGGAGCAGGTTCTGCTGCATGGAGTCGGACCGGTACAAATTGACTGTACTCTTCTTGAAGACGTTCTTCAGGAGCTGGGCCCGCTCAGTCAGACTACACACAGAGACAGAAACAGAAACAGGCAGTGTGTTAGCGGCAAGCTGAGCACCACAGGCGGATTTAATGACCCATACATCAAGCCTGTGTCCAAGCACCTCCAGAGTGGATGAACCTGCCAACTGCTCTACCTGCTGGTTCAAACACCATGTAGGGAGACAAAACAGTGGAGGCGCAGGGGGGAGAACAAAGTGTGTGTTAATGTGTGTCGGTGAAATATCTGAAACAGCACGTTGGCATTCATGTAAAACTAACAAATGTGTGTGTCTTAAGTGCATACACGGCTCCTGCTACATGCTTAAATGTAAAATCATTCATCTATATGTGTGTTTGTATTCCTCCATTCTCTACGCTTGTTTCTGTGGATGTGGTTTTCATGCGAGCGTGTGTGTGTGTGTGTGTGTGTGTGTCTGCCCCGCAGCCTGCTGGGTCCGGGACAGTGGCCAGGCAGGGGGATCACTTTCAGCCAGCAGGAGATCTCACACTGATCTGCTCCGTGTTGATGCCTGCTGCAGGCCTCGGGGAGCAGAGCGGAGCTGGCTCAGTTTTTGTAATATATGGCTTTAATATCAGAGGACTGCTGCTCTAAAATGAGACATCTACTCTTCTGACATGATTACTGACATTACAGGCAAACTCCTGCAATTTAGCAGCAATTTAAAGATTCCTTCTCTTCCACATAGGAATAGTTTTGGCAGCAGAGACGTGAGCGTTTGTGTAATTTCGAGGGCTTCTGGAGGTCACAGATGATTCTTCCTCCACGATGATCTTATAGTTTCTGTAGCGAAAGAATAACTGCCAAGACATTTACTCCCCTGATAGTGTTGGTCCATATGATGATACTTATGCAGTGAGACGGTGAAGACTTGCCAGTTTGTTCTGCCATTCATAACTCTGTAGCTCTCCCATAGCATATCATGATTAACACTGCGCTTGTAATGAACTTACTACTAACAGTACATTAAGGCAAACAGGAAATAAACACACCATAAAGGTGACTTTAATTCTAGGACATAAAAAAGTGGTGTTGTTGTGTAACTGTACCTCTTTCCATGCACCACTGCTCCAGGGTCTTTGGATAAAGCCTCCAGCTCCTGCACCTCGTCCACCAGAGTCTTGAAGCACACTTTCTTCACCCTGTAATTCAAACAATTCCTTTAACAAAAATCATGCGACAGATGCTTTAACATTATAGAACCTTCCCAGACTGACGGGAAAATACCCCATCGACCAATTCCGACTGTTTCGGTTCATCAGGAAGTAAAACTTCTAGGTTTGCAAATTGCTCCTGACACGCTGAATCTGCTGTGGGCTGATGTCAACCAGACCCAGAGCAGACGCAAACATTTCCCACGGAGCGATCACAGAATGGGAAAGCTACAATTCCTCGGCAGTCCGCACAGAAAACTCCAGCAGGAATTTCTTCAAGAGAAACGAGAGATTTTGGATGTGTATTGGAGTGATGATGAGCGAGGAGAGACTCACACTTTGTAGGCCACGTCAAAGACCAGCGAGGTGATGGGGATGAAGACCAGGCCCGTCCAGAAGACCCCCGACCTGAACATCATGTCCGCCTGTCACACACACATATATACACACACTTACTCTCCAGTCACTGTAGACAATTGAGGGTTCAACAACTGATCAGATAAAAAGAAGAGCTCTTCAAAAGAAGAAACACCTGATAACACTATTACCATCCCCTGTAGTGCCACATAATGAAAACCATACATGACAAAGGCAGCCCAAACAAACACATATATTGTGGAAATAGGGAGGAGATGGATCCAAATAACCTGCTCAAAGTGGGTTAATCCTCCGTGACTAAATGATACCATGTTTTTGTTTGGATGTCCTCCACCTCTCGGCCCTTCAGGGCGGAGGAAGTACCTGTGAAGTGTTTAGACGGAGGGATCTCTTTCACAGGAAAGCAGCTCAACTGTTTGTTGTGTTGAGAGCTCCTGTCAATACTTCACAGGAGTCACAGGGCAGTGATCGCAGATGATCAATACAACAGTCCCTCAGTGTAGAGGGTGTAGAGGAAGCACAAGAGCTGTGAATGTCAGACTTTAATACTTGCAAGCTCAATTTTAAGTGGTTAATGTTTGTAGAGTAAGAAAAGCCTCAGACATTCATTGTCCGCAGCTTTAGAGGGGCTCCTTATTCCATCAGCTAATATGAGAATGCTAACACTCTTCAGTAAGATGTCATCAAAGATGTTAGCGTGCTGATATTAGCATTAAGCTCAAAGTGCCGCTAGCTCTTGTATTTTTTCTGATTTTCTTCATCAAATGATTCATCAAGAGAATAATTATTCAAAACTGAAACTTGTTAGTTCCGGCCTGATATTCTTAAAACTAATTAATTGTAAAAAGAAAAATCTGGAACCAACTTTACTCTGCAGTTATTACGTGAGTAGGAGTTTGACTATCGAGGTTCAACTTGGCCCAAAAATATGAAGAATGAATGATAAAATTGTTCAAATAAAAGTCTTTGTTTTGGTCTGCAACATGTTATCATAGTCCGCCCAGCTGAGTAGAAGTTCAGAGTACATATTCTGTGCCGTCACATAGCTCCTCTGAGTTATGCCCGATGCCTCTGAATTATAAACAATGAGCCGATGTTTTATCTTTCACGCTGTACGTAACAAATGTTCACATCGAGTTCATGAGCAGAATAAATCTAGAAATGAGACAGCTGTTATCCGCTCTGGGACTCATTCGTCTTGCTAGAAGAAAAACACATTTGGAGATGGTCCAGTTCAGATCCAAAACAAGTCAAGAAACTGCGTCACTGCACTCGGTCCGTCGTAGGAAAAATAGGATTCATTAGAGGCAGACGGTCGACTGTCGTGATTTAAATTAAAAATCACAAAGCGCTGGGCGGAGAGGAGGTTGATTTGGGAGCAGGGCGGAGGGGAGACGGTGGATCTTCTCGGTGTGGGCGAAAGCTGTCAGCGTTCTGTGCGAGGATGATGTTTGCTTTGGCCCGCTGCACTGAAACTATCTGTCATTACGTGTTGAAGTGCAAAACTCGCGCTCCCTGCATTGTAATGTGCCACTTGTTTAAACTGCGGGGGCCCCTCGACAGCGTCCTTCCTGTAATGTGACACAGGCAGGGCCCTCAGGATGCACACGCACGCACACACACACACACAGATCAGTGTCAAAACTATCAAAGCGCACAGGTTTGCTCAAATTAGCTAATCTGCTCACCATTACCTGCAAATTGACTTTGATGTCTGACAAAACACTGGGGAGGGAGGAAATCCCAAATGACAGGAAATCAAAAAAGGCTTTTCCCTACAGTTCGAGATGGGACGAGGATGAATGGAGCTTTTCTTTGTCGCCTGGAGGCTGAACACGTTGGAGATGAGGGAAAATTGGATCGACGCACAGGATATTTTCATGTCAATTTGTAAAATTATGCAGCCCTGGTGGAAACATTCACTGTTTGTTTTTTGGGTTGCGAGTCATTTTAATTATTTGCGTTTTCATCCAGTGTATCGTTCATTTTAATGGGGACGTTTAAGCTGTCCTGAGAGTCTTTGGAAAATAAACCGGCGATGTATACTCAGCATATTAAATCAAAGTCGTGAGAGATGGAAAAATAAACCATTTTAGTCTTTCACATGTTTCATCTATGAACAATATTTATATATCTCCATACACAGCCCGGAGCTATTAATGATGTGTACACGCGATGGATGCTTCAAATCTCAAGTTTAGCATAAAATTCTGTAATACTGGTAATAACATTCTGCACAATATTCCTAACTAATCTACCCAGTAACAATCAACAAATGTTTGTCTCCAGGCATCTGGACGGGCTTCCCTGACTACGAGCGGGGTCAGCAGTGTTGGTGGACGCTAGCGATGTCTCATACCAGGGGACCCCTGGGAGCTGCACGGGGTGAGAGAGGTCCGGGGAGCGGGGCTGTATTTTTAGGACAAACTAATAAACTTGTCTGGCTGGACAGACAGTAGTGTCCGCTGGCGTGGAGGGTCGTGTTTTGACTGGCTGCTGACCCCCACACACACTGGCCTCACACACAAAAAGACACATAGACTAGACGGAAGACTAGACAGACAGACAGACTCAATCATATGTGTGTGGACACACAAAAAGCCTCCTAACTTGTAAACTGTTGTGAGATGTATCTCTCTGAGTATTTCTACCTCTTTTCTAAAAAGGTGAAGGTCAGAATTTGGGTGGTCAAGAGGTTAGAGAGGTAATTAAGATGCCATACCATATAAAAGTAATAATCTTGAAGATTTTCATTTAAATAAATTCTTGTTCAGTCACTATCTATCGCCGCATGAGATAACACAATGGTGATTGAGCCCACTGATGAGGCAGTATTAAGGACTGGGTGTCTGTGGTGACTTTCGCAGGAGAAATCAAGCGGCGCCCGGTTAGAGACGCTTTTTCCATCACCCAGCAGTGGTTGGTCTGCCAGAGAGGGTAGGCGGAGTAAACAGTAATTGAAAAGATGGATGACTACAGATACAACTTCAAAAATAAGTGAAAATCCAAAGAAAAAGAAACAAATTGGACGCTCAGATGAAGCAAACAGTCTATAAAGGAAAGCGACCGTCAACGAGGAAAATCAAGAGTTACAACCGGAGCCAACCGTGGACGTCACACATGCAACACTGTCTGGATATCTGGGAAGTGTGCTCCTGCAATTACTGTTTATCACCACAGGTGCTGCCAAGGAGAACGAAACTGAGCTCTTCGAGATTACCACATTAACATATATTTTAAGCTAAGGCTTCCGACTGGAATATAAGCTTTTCTAATGAATCTAGGTGCAGAAGCAACCGTGAGCAGGGCATTTAGCACCCAACTGCTCCAGCCGAGTCGTTCAGGGGCCAACAGACCAGACTCTGGTTGTACTTTGCAGCTATCTGCGTCGGTTTGGAACAGGGCATCTTCATTCATGTTCGGCTGATGTACTCTTCTAACATCAAAGATACAACTCTATTAAACTATTTAGTACATTATGCGTCGTCATTAAGAAACACTTGACGAGGGGAATGTGACACCTGGCTGATCACGCCTAAGAAAGCCTGCAGTCTCAGCAGATTTAATTATGTTAATGCTCGCCATTGTAATGTTAAATGTAAATTGAGTTAATCCACCACTTCACTATTCACCCTGCAGGCCTACACTATGCTCTGGATTCAGCAAACAAGACTAAGAAAAACCACCTTTATATGCTCTGCCAGCTGTACGACATCCCAGAGATGCTAATATTCAAACATTAGCTTCCTGAATCCACAGAGCTTCTTTGTGCAACATTTTTATTAAGTAGGCGGAGAGGAGAGGGGTTAGACTAAGCTGAATCCTGTCTGAGGCTTTGCTTTGGTTTGCATCTATCATGTTGATTCTTCGACTTGCTGGATTCAACTGTACATGATGTCTTCAAGGTGAAAACTGAAGATGAAACGCTACATTTGGCCAAATTGAGCTCAAATCCTCAACAGAGTCTCTCTTTGAAATACAGAGTTAAAGGTTCTGAAGGGTAAAGACAGCAAAGCGTAGAAAAAACAGAAGAGTAAGGGGGATATAAAAAGGTCACGCTCACTCAAATGAAGAGCAAGAAAAGCAAAAATGAACAAGAAAGCAAATAAAAAGAGCAAAATGGCCGCCTTGCCTGGACAAAGAAAACCCACAAATTCTCTAAATGTCATCAGCACAGACAAATCAGCCAATAACCACCCTGAAAGAGGTCAATGTGTAAAGCAAACAAAGGCTTTCTCAGTCTGCTCTCTGTGTGTTGCCTAACAAAGACAACAAGACACCGACTTGGAAAACAGAGGGAAAACTCTTAACGTAAACACTTGTAACTCAGCAGCCGCACTCGTGATTTACAGAGTGTGTACAGCAGATTAAAGCCGTTGTTTTCACTAATACTGCACACTATGGTCAGCTATTACACCAACCATGTGTTGTGTAGTTTATCAATCATTAGCAAAGGGAGGATTAAAAGGTTGTGGGTTCATGAGTGCAACTAAACCTCCCATACGACACGCTCATGAGTCTCAAAGAGGGAACGAATGGATTCCAAGAGTCGCACTGCGGGACAAAGTCAACAGCAGTGACGAACAGGGGTTAATATTTCTTTTGTGAGGTCTTTCAAAAGTCCTGACCTTATGATGCAACAGGCGTAGGGAGCTGGTTTTGGCCTCAACCGCAAGATTTAAAAACACATAAGTAACAGACTGCAGTGATTGTATGGATGCTTATACACAAGAATTAAAGAGATGTGAGCAGCTGGTCGACAGCCAGGAGTTTACAGCTCGACCTTATAACTAATAAACTGTAAATGTTTCCGTGTCAGACTACTGATGTCAGTGTGTTTCTGTTACGTCTGCAAGAAGGACACACATTTCATAATTCATCATCCCAGGTTTTAGAAGTTTTATCTGAAGGACGGCAGCAATAGGAAGGCGTCTATCATAAGCATGCTTTTGCTGTTTAGGGGAATTTTGGCAGCTAACTTAAAACTCTTGCATGTTGGAGCAAATTAATTCATCACCTGTTTAAATCAACCTTCCCTTTCAGGTACGTTGCAAACAACAATAATCAGCTTGACTTGAAAACTAAAAGATGTATTCCTGTTCACTTTGATGGATTACCTGTCTGAAGCAAGCTTCAAGTTTCTCTTTTAGTTGGTTTCCAAAACAGTAACCGCCTTGAGGCAAAAAAATCCCTCTTTTTGTGTAAGAGTCGACCGTCATGGACAAAAATGTGAAAATAGTTGCTATGATTCTTTATAGCAACGCAGAAAAACGATTCGTGACATGAGCTTTTTAAATTTGTGGATTCGTGACAAGAATAACAGAATCGGGGGACCTCATAATTATTTTCAAATTAGAAAGATGAAGCTCCAAAATAGTATCAAAGTTCTTATTAAGATGTCAAAATCAGTTCCATAGAAGCACAATCAAATAAAATATTCAGACAGGGATTCAGATGGGACCAATAATATTGTACAATGTCTGTTTTTAGGGTCAGAAGTTCCTCTTTTACAGACATGGTAGACTCATTTGTATGAACACAGACAAATTGTGCCATTGTTACAGGTAACAGGAAGTCACAGGGATAAACTAGTCCCCTGTGAGTAAAGATATTGATGCAAATAAAGCCTCTTGCAGTGAGAGTATTAAGTCAGGAAAGAGAACTTAAATAAGTGGCTGACAGAAGAGTGAAGAAAGGCTGGATGTGTTGGGAAATGGGATTTTCTGTCTACAATTGTTATGAGAAATTGTTAGAATTTAAAGTGTTAATCAGTTCTGTTGTCTTTGTCACCTAAGGCGATAAACGGTCATTGCAGGAGCACACTTCCCAGATATCCGAACGTGTTGCATGCGTGACGTCCACGGTTGGCTCCGGTTGTAACTCTTGATTTTCCTCGCTGACGGTCGCTTTCCTTTTCAGACTGTTTGCTTCATCTGAGCGTCCAATTTGTTTCTTTTTCTTTGGATTTTCACTTCTTTTTGAAGTTGTATCTGTAGTCATCCATCTTTTCAATTACTGTTTACTCGCTTTCATCAGTTGGCCATAGCTCAAACTATGAAAATCTTCAACATTATTACTTTAACTTGGCAAATAAAATAAGTCCGCTTGGACTGAACTTTTTAAATATCCCAAAGGGAGAAACTACGACTTCTATTTCTTTCTCAAGAAATCATTTTCTTTTCTCTTCTGAATGTCATCAATATCTCACAGCCTGGCAAAGATCGCCCTGAATGTATTCTTGGCACGCTGCACGGCAGGAAACTTCTTTGAAGAACAGTTCCTTTCTGAGGAAATGTTTCTTATCACTGAGCAGAAGCTGTAGAAGAATCTGATGCACACTTGCCAAGTGTACAATCTATGTGCTGATGACAAGTACTTGAGCCTGATAGAGGGTGAGAGGTGCTCCACCGCAGCTTGCAGCAGAAATTGGAAAATAGCAAAGGTGTGTGTGAGAAGCGGAGCGCAGAGACAGGATAAACAGTTCTGGAGACAGCTGTGTTGATAGCAGAGAAGAGTCAGCAGACAGCAGGTCAGTGTGACAGCCCACACGAGACATCACCTGAGGTGAAGCTAAGCTTCTTAGCGTGGCAGATTACACTGCCTGAACAGAATAATCTGACTTTCTCTTTTGATATCTGTGTCGGACTTTTATGAGGTGCGAACGGGATGAGACAGTTAGGGGGAATGTGTGAAAAGCGTGCTAGCTGCTGCAGTGTGTTTCCTAGATGGATCCTGCACCTGTCTTGTCAATCGTCCAAAGAAAATGTAGCCTGACATTGATGAATGCGTCCACATGAAGCCGAGCGCTGCTTAGCATCTCCTGTTAAAGGCGCTGAGCCGGGTAGTGAGTGAGAGCAGAAACAGGAGGAGAGGGGAGTTCTGGGGTCTGTTACGTTGTTAGTCCTCGGGCAGTTTTTCAACGGGTAGTGTGGAGAGCGTGAAGAAGAAGAGAACAAAGAGGAAAAAGCTGATGCAATGAGTAAAAGAGAAGGCATAAAAAAGGTAGATGGAAGGACGGAGAGTACAAGAAAATGTGAAGATTTAAGCACACAGCGTGGAGGCTGCAGTGAAGTATTTGTGGCTACAAGGTCTTAAAGGCGGAGACTGAGTCTCTGATGCCATCTCGGGTTTCGGAGAGATGTGTCCCTCGTTTGATGATGTACTGGCATCCCTGAGTTGGGGCAGGGGCATAGGGTTACCAACTACCCACAGGACACCATTACTGTCTTCAATCAAGTGCTGCAGGGCGTGGATGAAAGCGGCAGGCCTCACCGACTGGGAAGAGTGAAGCTAATGTACTCATCGACTGTGTGTATGTGTGTGTGTGTGTGATGAGTGAGCGAGTGGGTGAAAGAAAACGCTCAGGTTTTTTGTGCATCTCTAGCTAGCCAAGTTATCTATTGTCCCATGTGCATACCAGAACCCAATGTAATAGACTTAAGATGCAAAAGTACAGTTAACTACTAAATAACAATCAGTTTTAAACACTGCAATTATAACAACAAAAATATTCTCTTTCAACCTCTTCTGTCTCAAATCTGCAGCAGAAAAGCTTCTCTTCTTAACAGTTACCCAGCCTGACGGATACCTCTCTCGAGGCTGTAAGCTAGCTGCTGTTTAGCTTAGCCTAGCTGGTCTTAAACTCTGGAACCAAGGGAGCCAATCTGCCTCCTAAAGCTCACTTCTTAACACGTTAAATCTCGTTTGTTTAATCTTTTAAAGAAACACAAGTATGGAAATCACATTTTGCTGATTTGCAGAGAATTATGTGCCGGATTATTTCTTTGCGGGCCACAGCTCCTTCCTAAGTCTGTGCTGGTTTTCTGAGACATGGTTTGAGCGTTTTTACACTTTTCATGCGGATTAAACAAACAAGATATGACTTCTTAATTACTGAGCTTTAGAGGTGCTGGTAAGCAGATTTGCCATTGGACAGAGCCTCTTTCCGGCCTGATTAACCAGCTTTTACTTGTTAAGAAAAACAATGAATAACTGAAACAAAAAATAGAGATTTCTTATCACTAAACCATGAAAATGTCCAAGTTAAAGACACTTCTAATGAGCTGCAGGCATTTTCACAAGTCTTTTCCAGAGTGGAATATAAAAGTTTTCCAATCCAAAATCATCGATCATCAATCACCACTGAAGGCAAAAAGCTGTGTAAAGATATGAAGGTGCAAAACGATCCAGTGGCTCTGTGATGAACTGTGCAACGCTTCAAATGTTCACTGAATCGCCTAATGTCAGACGACTTATCTCAGACTGGAGACAAACAAACAGAAGCCATGATAAATAGATTGTTCTTCTCCTGCCAGCTGTGTGGCGCCAGCCGTTTTCTCTGAATAGCTTCCTACTGTGTTGTTGTTCTCTAATGAAAAGTTGCCTCATTGTTTCCCCCCAGAATGCACTGGGAAATGTCACCTGTGGTCAATGGGCTCTCATTGACCACCTGTTGTGACCCTCAGAGACAGTAGACACATTCACATGTAAATAACCTCAAAAACTTTACTATTTTTAAACTCTTTTTTTCAACATTAATGACCTTAAAAATTGTATTTTAAACTCAAATTTGTTCTTGGCGATCGCGACTTCAGTTCGTCCGCAAACACCTCCTCACCTCTCTTTGCTTTCAGACTGCTTTACTGTTTGAATGTCACCTGTGGATACTCAGAGCCGAGGGAGGGCAATGTAACACAAACATGGGGCTAATTGGCCCAATTAAGTCATTATGCAACACAAGCCAGAGGTCTGACAGTTTACACCCCTCTGGCTCTCCTTACAAAGACCTGCGTCAAGCTGAACTCTGAATTTTCCCACCAGCGTGAGTTTGTAGCAGAAAATGAATTATGAGGCCCTGCAGGTCTGTCAGAGATAGACGACCATATCAGCTGTTTCTTTAGTACTGGAGAAATCGGTTGCCTAAAGAGAGAGAATCGGCGTGCAGGTGCGTGAGCATGTGTGTGAGGACATGCTAGCGTGCGTGTGTTTACCTCTCCTGACATGTCGGGAGCCAGGGGGATGAGGGGCCACAAGGAGGAGTAGATAATGAAAAACACCACCCACAGGCCGATGCTTCCCCAGATGGCGATGTGACTGAACTGTTGGTGGAGAATCAGAGGACAGTGAAGTGATTAGGCTCTTCATTTGAAGTAGTTTTGACCTGAACTAACATATGTCTGCTAAAATTGTACATAGGCAACGTTTTCTGTTGTTTGCTCGTAAATGTAAACCTATAGATTACGAGCACATTGGGAACAAACCATAAAGAGATTTGGATATAGGAAGAGGATGTCAAATATGTCACAAGTATCAGTGGTCATATAAAAAGGAGGGGCTGGACAGAGATAACAGAACCTCAGGGACAGAGAAGAGAGCCGTCAACTCACCATGGTCCAGGATGACGTCTCCAGGCCGGCTTTAAGACAAACCGTGATGACCACAAACTGTGGAGACACAAATCAACCTGACATTAAATACCGTCCTCCCTTCAATGCTAAAACCGGTCATGGGAAGAGCATCACACAGACTTTTCATTTAGTACATATTTTTGTTTTACGTACTGCACATTAAGAACTGCAGACAGAATGAAAACACGAGGAAAGGAAGCAAAACCGTGTTTATTCAAAGAAACTGGATAACGCTTGGCTCAGACACCTGAAGCGTTTAACACAGCAGAAACACGACCTGTCAAGAAGATTGGTGCACTTACTGTGTAAACCATGTTGCCTAAGAGGAGATAGTCTGGAGTTCTTCCGTTGCCAAAAACTGTATCTGTGAATAGAATCAAAAACAGAAGCTTTTAGGGCCGAGGACGTCTCTTTTCAGAGTTCCATTAGGTGATTCAAAGAGTAAACAATCAGACAGCATGTAGGACATTAAGTTAAGTACATCTCAGTGTGAACTGTAAAACGCTCTGTTAAGCCCTTTTCCCACTGGTCAAAAAACCCGCTCACACCTGTTTAACACCCAGCACTCTGCGTTCAGACCCGGGTCAAATGACTCTGCAGTAGACCCGGGTAATTATTGTGTTGGTCGACACACTAATCTTGGCTCCCTTTCCGGCCAATGCTATGACGCGCACGGCTACAAATTCCTCCCGTCTCCGTCCAAACAGCGCTCGAACATCATTCCAAATTTGTTGGCGCCGAGTTTGATAAATAGACTGAATGAGTTATAGATACAATAAAGACCTAACCACCGTAACATCATCGCTGTTTACTAACCCTGTTTCTGGTGCGTTTGTGACGTCAGACGGTGACGCAGCAAAAAAGAGACCGACAGGAGTATACTCCACTGGCAATGGGAAAAAAGACAACTTACATTTATTGACGGGTCTTCCCGGGTCTGAAAAACCCGCGTCAACACGCTAATTTTGGTGGGAAAGGTGTATTAGAGACGTGTAAAGCATATAAAGACGGACACAGGAGCCTGAAGGGAAAAACACAGTAAAAACACTGCTTCTGTTACCGCCCTTTGAGAGAGGCTGGAATGTTAATTCTGTCTTTTGCAACTATTAGGAGAGAGTGTTTCAATGTAAATCCATCTGTAAGACTGAAAGCACAATTGGTGTGCATTAATCATGGTACTCTGAAAAAAATCTAATTTACTGATGAAATAGAAAGAACAGGACTGTTTCCAAAAAAAGGCTAATTATTCTTCCATTAATTTGGAATCCAAACTTTTCCTAAAACAGTGGTCAGAAGGAGTTCCTGAATTAATCAAATACAAATTAAGATCCAAGAGATATATTGCTCCAAACTGCCCACGTGGATTTTGGCTGCAGCTGGGGCTACAATATCAACAGTGGTCGACTGCCAGTAAAGAGGGGAAGAGAAGCTCCCTTTTCCTTTACTTCCGGCTGGTCACATGTCTCGTGTGCGCTGAGGCTTTGCTGACAGCCTGTCAGTCAGAGTGAAGGGGCTTGGCGCCTTTGTTTGGAGAGCAGGCCCAAGCTTGTGTGGTCCCCTGCTCTGGCCAGCCAAGACTTACAGGCTCAAAGATCCCTATTCTCTGTGCGCGCACACACAGAAACCCTGCATTTTAATGTGCACAAACATGCACAATTGACCTGCAGATAAATAAAGCTTTTGTGCAATAAATGTACCTGCACACTTAGAGTGATAAAAAACATCACAGTCTGCACTGAACGGTCACCTGGAAAGTTTCCGAGTGGTGTGTTTATAAAAAATGAAGTAAGTGTGAATAACTGTGAGCGAAAGCATTTCAGCAGAACACATGAGCTGCTGCGAACATGAATATACGTTTTTTAGTGTGTGTCGCTCTCGATGGAGCACACACATGTTTGCAATTCATGACTGGACGGTTGAAGAGAGAACTAATTAAGACAAAGTATGTGTGTTCGACTGTCCTCCCTCTTCTTCCACGGAACCCGCCGAGGAGCCGCGGCGGAGTCTCTGGGAGCTACTTACCATGCTGGAAGGCTTTAAGGGGGAACCAGAAGAGGATGACAGAGTGGAAGAGGCCGTTCAGACAATGGGCCCAGAAGACCTGCAAAATAGAGGGGAGAAGGATGGAGGAGGAGGAGGAAGAGAGGGGTGGGGGGTTGGAGGCGGCAGGAGATTCAAAGAAGAGAGAGAGAGAGAGGGGGGAGACAGAAAGAGAGAAAAAAAAAAGCATGAGAAAAGGGTGTGGGGAGCTCCAGCCTTCCAAGTGACCCCTGACCTGGGCCCTTTGTGCCAGCCCAGCACCAGGCTAAGTGGCGGTTTTGTCGGGGCCTCCTCGCTGAATGGCCACCCCGCTGACAGACACGTTGTATATCCTCTGTGTGTGTTATAGGGGAGAGAGAGGCTGCTGAGTGTGTGTACGAGCAGTGAAAAGCGAGGGGACAATGTCAGCATGCAGGTTTTAACTTCCAGTTATTTTAAAAGTTTAACAGAAGCAAATAAAAAAGCGAGAGAAAGAAACTTCAAACTATACGTTATCGCCTCCAAATTAAGAGCACTATACAGCATTGGTGCGTGTGCTGCCAGCGTGGGGGCTTCCACCCTCTACATTTCATTAGGCTGCGCTCCTTTCATGTGAGAATTTTAACTGGTGTAGAAATAAATGACAGGAAGGTTTAAACAAGCTGAAATCAGTCTCGAAACACACACAGGGAGACTGACAGGCCTGACAGAGATTAAACTGTTTTCATGGTAATTATTAAGGGCCTGGAAAATCGTGGCATGGACCGCAGTCTGCGTGTGTGTCTGCGTGTGCAAGCACGCAGACTTTGGATGAGTCCTTTAAATCAATATTCCCACTCCAAAACCACCTTGTTTCAAATTTACATTATGCGACGGCCGAGCCAAACACAACACTAATGGGCGATGTAGCATGAAACAGCCGTGAAATCTATTCGGCCAAAAAACCTGCTCCACATTCGTGCCCCCTTTTTCCTCCCCCGTGCTGACCCAGACGGTGGTGTTAATTCTGAGTGCTGAAAATTCATCAAACTCAGAGTAAATGGCTGACTGAGGAAAAATACAAACAAGAAAAACACCACATTTTAATCTTTGGCCTCCTTTTAATCATGGGCTCTTGGCAGACGACAAGCTGGAGTCTCACTTTCTTAAAAACAGCATTTTCAACAACTTCAGCAAAGCTGTCAGTAAAACATAAAACACGGCTTATTCGAGACGAACGGGACACCCTGGAAATTAAAATTTCTTGGGATTCATGCAGGTTTGGGTAACCATTAGAATAACTGTTAGCTTTACATGTAGGGCTTGTCCAAATACTAAGGAAAGGATAAAAGTAGTGTGTAAAGCAGGATAGCGTACAGTGATGGAAAACGTCTTGTGAGCCTTTCTAATACACCTTGGCCTCAGTGGCTCGACCTCCTCACCTTTCCTATCGACTAAACAAAGTCCACTAGCAGCCACCCCCCTCCCAGGATTACCTCACCCTCCCACTGTGTACACAAAACCCAATACATTGAGCGAGGGGTGGCTGCAACCAACCCCCACCCCTCTATCTTTGTAGTCAAATTTGGACTAAGTTATCACTAATGTAACAATCACATGTTTATGCCAATTAGCTTCCCACTGACAGGCTCAGCTCTCTATCGACTACCCCGTTCCCAAACACTGCAGGGGTGCAAACAAGCCCTAGTTTCCCCTCCACAATAATGAATGCTAATGAAATCAATAAATGTTCATAATCATTTGTCACAGTGGGATCCTCCCTTTCACCCCTGCAGCCACCCTGCTCTCTTTATTTCCCTTGTATCCCGGCAAGTTGCTAGGGATCCCCTCCAAATGAATGCCCGGTCTGTCCTGTAAAGATTCTGCCCTTTGTGGGAGTCCTAATTGCCAAAAAAGAAAAAAAGCATGAATGCCAGTAATTAATATCGAGCCAAATATTTCCAGAGCTGCCCACCCCTTCCTGTTTCTCTGCGAACGGGCGACGGAAAGAAACAGGAGATTATAAGCGAGGGAAAGGTGCTGTATAAGAGGTGATTGTTGCTGTTAAAGTGCTGTAAAGACTAAGACCACATAAAGGGCGGCATGGTTTGTTAGAGTGACTCAAGTGTCAGGAATATGTAATTAAAAGTGAACAGGCGACACAGCAGAAGCCACGCCTCAAGCTTCTAACACCCTCAGTCACTCCCTCCTCCTCTCACCTCAACACAAACAGCTTTAATTCACAAAGACAGTATCTGTTGTGTACAAAAGAGCCAGGCGAGCAAAAAGACAGGCTTCGAGGGGCCAAATTCCTGCTGGATTTTCTCGCCTCGCCTCGGGCCAGCTGCAAGGAAAATATCTCGGGAAAAGGGTGGACAAGCCAGCAAAAACAACCTGCTGACCTGGCCGAGTCATCATTTATGGGTCTTGGAAAATGTGGCCCAAACAAAATCGAGGTTCATTTGCTTCTAACTATCAGAGGCAGAGTTTCATGACCCCTTTCTGGCACAAAACGTTAATCGACTTTTTAAAGAAAAACAGTAAATGAAGGGAAAACTTAGTCAGCAACAGACTTCAAACAAATTTGTGAGGAAAAATGTCCCTCATATATACGGTTAAACTACTGGAACTAAGGCGTTGATTTATGCTGTTTGCACTCCATTTATTTAGAAGACAACAAATAGCACTTACTTTGGATGAAGCACGTCTGTGTAGCCACCAACTGACTTCTATTTCTTCAGCTTTTTTTAATTATGAAAAACAATCAAGGCCATAATGAGAGCCTGATTTACTTACATGAAGTAAACGACCCAATGACCTTCAGTTTCATTCATCATGGGAGAGTTTACGATCTCAAATGTTTTCATTATTTTTGCAATTAAAGCTTTGGCTTGCTCACACATTATTTTTACAGCTACAAAACAGATGTATTATTAGCAAAGTTGCACTTTATGATTACTTTCATTGCCATTATCATCAAATCTTCACATTTGAAAGTTGAGTCAAAGAATATTGTCTGTAAAATGGATTGATCTAGAAATTTCTGTCAGTAATATGTTGTTTGTTTAGAGGTGTTTTGAGGCATTACCTTTAATAGGGTAGCTTTATATGAGTCATCTATCCACTTGTGAGCGTTACTTGGTCACTGTGAGAATGGTCACTTTTAACAGACAAAGTGGTCCAAGCTAAGTAAACCTGGAGACGTAATTTCACACGTTCAGTGTGGTCCTGGATGGGTTAAACTCAATCTGACAGCCTTGCTCTGAGAACAAACAACTCCCTCACTTAAACAAATTGCATAATTTTCCGCAACAAACGCTGTCACACAAAGACAGCACACTCTCTCTATTCCCTCCATCCCTGATTCTTTCTGCTGCACCCCCTCAACCCATCTGACCTTCCCTGCCCCTGACCGCCATGGCCAATCCGTCTTTAATCCACCTCCATGCAGCTCAAACCAGGTCACCACGCCTGTGAGGAGGGTCCAGGGCTCTGTCTCAGCATGGAGAAAGGAGGAGACATCTTTATTACCAGCAAAGGGGGGAAAGCTAACCGACAAGCCCCTGGAACCAGACAGAATAGGTCATGCCAGGCCAAAGCAGACTACAACCGGAGACGCGCTGACTGCAGCTGCCAGGTCCCTGTGACCTGAGACGCATCAGTCCTGAACAACAAGACGAGAGGAACCTCTCGCATCATTAATGTGATGTTAATTGGATGTAAGAGATGGAACATTTGACCTTTTCCTTAGTGTGGTGGAGCACAAACCTATTTTTAAATTTTAGATGCTACAATCACAGATGAACACTTGTGAGACTAGTTGAGCTCTTTAAGATTTAAATACTCCTCTTTCAGAAGTTAAACATAAATTCACCTGCCAAAATGATGGTGTCAGAAACAGCCTGTAAATACTTAAATAGACCATAGCAACAGGCCAAATGCTCCAAAAACATTTTTTGAGAACTACAAAATGTTGATCTTTACAAGAGATATTCGCTTAAAATGTTACACCAGACTTGGAGAAACTCAGAGCTCCCTCCTAAAAGTTATGATACTTCAGCTACAAAGTCCCTGACGGGCTGAAAAAAGTTTGAAAAAAGGTAATCAGGATAACACAACAAATAACTGAAACAACAAGACCAAAGGGAAAATATTAAAGGAGTTAACTCTAAGGGTTTAAATCTGTAAATATGCAAAAATAAGAAAAGAACATGTGTTAAAGACAGGTGTTACCTTGGTATTAAAGCCCATAGCATTCTGGGAGGTTTTGTAGAGTTCAGGGTATTTCAGCATGTTCTCTTTCCGACAGGAGCGCTCAAATATCCCCAGAGTGAGAGGAGGCAGAGCTGTGAAGATCTGCACAAGGAAACACAGAAACATGATGTAATTTCAGTGAAACTTTCAGGTACCTAGTGTCTAAAACATGGTTAGCATTAATACTATATACATTCTTGAACTTGGGAACAAGGTTTCATATTTGTGTGACGAAATAATTTCAATTGAAAAGGACCACATGCTGGCTTTTTTACAGGTATTAACCACATGTATCTGATGAAGATCATGATGATGTTCTGATGAAGCCTGTGAGATGCAACAGAACACATTGGAAAAAGTCAGTAAGCAGACCTTTGCCTACTTTTCAAATGGATTTATCTGCCTCTAAAATGTACCTTTTGATCTCACTGACTAAACCCACACTATGAATGCAAAAAAAAAATCATGTAAACTTCAAAAAATGAATTCTTGAACAGTGTAGTTCAATCTAACAGCTAGCTGTTTGGAATGTATGGTTACTGCCTTTCTACATCTCTGCCACTGTCTCCATATGTTACACTTCTGGACGAATAAGCCTCATTTTGTTCTCCACTTGCCCCATTCATTACATCATCAAGACCATTGACCTTTAATCCCTTCAGGGTTTCTTATTTTGATTTGTCATGCTTTAAGCCTCTTCATATGCAAAACCCATCTCCAACGAACATCTGCAATGCTCTTGACGGAGAAGCAGGTATTTAATCCTAGCTAAAGTGTAATTTCTTAGCAGTGTTGTAATGTTGTTCTGTATAGCAGCTGCTGAGAGTGGAGTGATGGTACTGTGTGGCTGGGGGGGCTCAGCGGGTCAGCTGGTGTGAGTTCCCCTGCAGGCCCATCTGGAGTGGGAGTCTGCAGGACCAGTGGGCCACAGGACATGCTCCACTGGGCTCCTTTCTTATTCAGAGCTAGGCCAAGGAAGATCTCCATTGAGGGGAGGATTCAGTCCACTGCCTCCGACAGACTCCCACTGAGCCCGAGGAATTCCTCCAGTTTTTGGATAAAGTGAAAGACTGAAGCCACTCCCACCCACAAATACAGTACTGGTTCTAAGGAAGTGGTGTATTATTAAATGAATGCAAGAGGCAGGGCCATGGAAATGTTCTTCTCACTTGACAGTCCGTCTCTCCCATAAATTACTTCCAGTTGAGGCCAAACAGGAATGTGGGAAAATTTCACTTCACACTTCTCTCATTAATTTTTGTTTATTGAATTGAGTTTATTTTATATACAGTTTAAGGTTACATGTCAACTCCTTTTGGACTTAAAGGCGTATTAAAGATCGGACTTGCAGATGCACATTTTTTTCATCTACTTAATTCATGACAGATATGAAATATGAGTTCATTAGGAGTGGTCCCATTATATAGCCCTGTGGGACTCCTTACATCAGCAGCCAGCTTAGTTGTTGCACCATTCTTCCTATACTTTTTTATCATTTAAACGTAGCTGCCCTTGCTAACTACACTCTTTGGGGCAAGTAAAGCTATTGTTCTTTCGTATTCAGAACATAGTTTAGGGCACACAGGGAATATGGACTTGACAACAGGTCATAAATAAAGAAGAAAGTTTTCAAGATGTTGATGACATGGTTACAGAATAAAGGGATAAGTTTTGGGGCAACACAGAAAATCAGTTCTACGTCGGAGAGCAACAGAGAAAAGGAGTGAAATGGGAACTCACCACATTGTACAAGCCGATGCACCAGCGTTCAAACAGGATCTGCCCTGAGAAGCCATTGACAAACGCGAACCAGATCTAAGGGAGACAAAATTACATAAAGAATGAGTGAGAACAGCGAAAACAAGGAGAGAAAGAAGCTGCAGTGAAAATACAATCAGAGATTCATTATATGGTTACATTTTAGAGATTATCATTTTCATTGACAAACCAGGATGAAAGGAATGGTTTCATGTCTCTTTCCCGTTACTGTCATTTTAATCAGAGACTTTTTCATGAATTTGATACTGCAGGTTTTTACCCAAATTAGATGATGAGGACACTAAATCTCTGTAGTCCCTCTAATTGCCCTTTCAGAATATGTTTTCCATTAGTGATAGTGAGGCTGAGTGGTTACCATTATCAGATTTGAGACGGGCTCACAGTGTCTACAGACTGACAATCCATTTTTCTGTCCCACTATATTATTCAGTCTTCTGGCAACAGAGACTTCACAGAGAGGATTCAGGATCTCCTCTAGTGTGAAAAATTTAAATATCGGAAGGGTAATGCATCTTGCATAAATTGTGGAGTTTGGAGTAAAGTTGGAATTTATTAAAGAAAAAAAGATCTGAAAACTAATCAGGGTTTTGTTTGAAGTGCTGTCCTGTTATCAACTTATCATTAGTCCAACTTAGGCAGGTTTAAACTCAGGAAAGGCTCAGACTTTTCCACAAAGGACCAAATTAGAAAGAAGAAGAAAAAGACATGGGAAAGCCTAGACCCTCAGATGCCACCTCCCCGATGCAAATTGTCGACTGGATTCATCACTGGATTAGCTACAAACGTAAATCAAGCCCACTATTGCACTCCTTGATCTACCTGAAGACAAGCGGGTGATGGAAGAGGTTAGTTATAGGGGCCGAGTCAGGGCTGATGGAGACTTTGATATATTGTGTCAGGAAAGGGAGACAGAGGTAATGTAAACCATATGCTGGGTGGAGATGAGGCTTATCACCGTATCTTGATTAGTCATACTTATCTGAACAAAACAATGTCTCTAAGATCAGGACTGAAGCCAAGTATTCTAAATAAACTACAAAAAAAAATCAGCATTTATTAGGAAAAACATCAAGCATGAATTATTTTATTGTTGTAAAGCCGATTTATCCGACACATCCTGGAGAAGATCTGTATGTACAATCTGAAAACCGCTTGTTTGCTGACAGTGAATCAGAAATCCTTCTTCCCAGTGTTACAGTTTGACACTTCGCAGTCCAGAATCGGCTCTCGCTCACGCCAAAATCTGTCAAGGGAACATCAGGGGTTCTGTGTTTTGGCCATGGCCAACCAAGCATTTCCTCGCTTCATTTAACTTCATTATGAAGGCATGAACTGCTACAAATTCTCAGATTGGGACAAAGCCTATTTGAGGGCCCCACCCGCTGCTGCCACTCTCTACACGACCAATACCAATCTGCCACTGGACCTTTCCCATTTAGTCGTGTAAGCATATGCATGAAAACAAATGTCTGTCACCCCCCCCTGCTCACCCCCGCTTCATTCCCTTGCTTGGCAGTGGGAGTCTGGGTTCCTATAGATGAAGCCTATGTTTATGTGCGTGCCCCCAGACCCTGAGCCTCACCTCCCCTTTCTGCCACACCCACCCATCACAGATCCCAGCCTCCACTCCATCAGGTGCACTCTACCATGATGTTGTTTCTTTTATACGAGGGGGCCTGTTTTCAAATTCAAGCTGCATGTTCACCCAGATCTGGGACCATGTGGCTCTGTAACCGAGAGAATCTGAAGGTGTACAGTTCATCTGTTGGCAGTGCGAGAATAGTTTTAGGTGTTTGAGGTTTTGGCTGGCGGAAAGTACATTCAGATGTCGTTGCTATGGGTTATGCGTAGATGAAGCCCAAGCCATGAGGCAGGTTCGACCATTAGCGTGGTTAAAGCACTGGTAACGAGAGGCTAGCGAGTAGGTCAAACTGCTGAATTAATTACAGCTCGGCCCAATGAGAGGCTCCGGGTTGATATATTGTTGTGCTAAGTTAAAAAAGGCTCCTATTCATAGCATGTGGTAACTGCTTCTGTGTGAGTGTTTTGGCCTGGTCCTCGGGGTCCCAATAGATTCTCCCTCTTTCTCCCTCTCCCGTCTCTTGAGGGACAGATGCATTGATTTGCTCATTAGGGGAAGTACCAGGCAGGATTTTTCTTCCCCTTTTCTTCTCCTCATTGAGTGCCACTCAGCGGAGGGGTGTGGCTGGCCTCTCTCCCCGACTGCACATCATGAAAAACAGTAATGGAGGGAAGCGGGAGTTGAGAAAAGGGGGATTGGGCCGCGGCTATCTGAAAAAATCATTGATTCCGAGGCAGATCTGCGAGCCTTGTCTAGAAGTAGCAATGGGTTTGAGGGGAGGGGGGATAATGACATTTGTCCCCAACAATGTGAGCCCTGATACTCTTAAGCTTAGAACTCCAGAATATTAATGGAATTCATGCACAAAGCAATCAAAGAATAAAGAAGGAGATAAAGAGGGAGCTGATAAATATGCTTGAAATATGTGAAGCTACAAACGCAGGCCGTCATAATGCCCGGCGCGGCCTTTGTGGTTTCATTCAGCGTGCAATCGTCGGCAAGCTTTGCTCTCCGGCTCCGAGGCGTCTCTCGACTACATTGAGCCGCACTGAATGAGCTTTCATGTAATTGCCTCATAAATGCCACTTGTCCATCAGCCCCCTCTGTAGCACGCTGGCAATGTGTCAATCAAACATGAGTGGCCAGCTGGATCGGTCATTTGAATGAAGTTTCTATGGCTTCCTTTGGAAAGGCCTCTTAGCTTGAATGTGGCTGAATTCAGTCTCTTTTCACTCCTGCTCTTTAGTTAATAGTCTAATTTGTGATTAAGTAGAAGTTATGAATTCTGCTTAAAACTCGTTCATTGTTTCAAATACATCCTAAAAATGAAAAACACCCTCTTCAATAGATACGCGGCCATTTTTCAAGCGTGATAATGCTTCAACTGTTCTCTAACTGATTAGGACAAGGAATGCCAACCATAATCAACAGCGCGGGGGAAAGCCAAAAGAAAACACTGTGAAGTTGTTCCAACTGTCACTCAATCATCCATTGGAGTGACAACCTCACTTTCTGACTCACAATTAACCCGCAGTGAGTCACAGAAAATCCTGAATGATCACACAACTCTTCCAAGAGCCTCAGACTAAGTTGCTCTCGCATTCACTTCTTCCACAATAGCCGCAGAATCCGTCACCCTCCTACTCTATGTCTCTTAAAAAAGAACCCGTCGAGAGAGAGGGAGACGAAAAGAGGCTTAAGCAGAGTCTCCCGGACCTGGTATTCAGATTGTAACACACGCTGTACCAGACAATGGTGCTCCCGACAAAAAAAGTTAAAATTCCAGTCAAAATCGTTGATTCTTGCAAGGCAGCACGGGAGTCGACCAGAAAAACATGCAGGCACAAAAGTAAACCTATTAGGGCAACAAATGCAGCTTTGGCCCGTTCCCTGGGGCCACTGGTGTGTTAGATGTCAGGGTCTAACAAAACAGGGACATTTGAAATATTGAGGCAGCCAAACAGTGAAGAAATGTCCTATTATCTACTTGAATCCCCTGAAGGAGGGGAGCACTGGGGGAGGAGATGGAGTTATATTTTCAGAGAACAACAAAAGGTGTGCTAGAAAGGAGCTCGCCCTGCAGACAGAACTATAGATGTTATTTTATGGTTGTTGGAAAAGGACCTGCTTTGAAAAGGGGACCTGGTATGAATCAAAAAGGAGCTGCAGTTTGACACAGAAAGGATAAATGATGTTAAGAGGAGTTATGGATTCAAATAAAGGACAAAGAGTAAAAATGAAATTAAAGACGGGGTTTGCATGACTTGAATTGATGCTCTATAAACATCAGAAGTTAAGCCACCTCTTCTGAGTCAGTGAAGCATTGAAAAGTTTACAAACTGTAACAAAACAGTGACGAACATGGAAGAAATTTAACATCCAGGCAGACGGAAAATTCAATTTGCTGCAAAGTGAATTTTCTTTTGGAACTGCATTTACAAAAAGTATTTAATTTAAGCTGGAAAAGGGAAGAATGATCAAACTCTTGCAGCACCTTTAACTGCTGTTACAGCCTGGAAAGAGACCGAGCGGCCTCTTTTAGTTGAGGTCACAATAAGCCAGAAGCAGACACGCTGGAATGCAAAAGGTAGTCTACTGATTCTCCACGGTACATAAAGGAGAATGAGGATGGAAAAGGGGGATCACAGGTCAAGTGTCACAGAAAGAGGATGAACAAAAGAGGATTTTAAAGTGCTCATATTTCCATGACAGGTTATGCGGTGATGATGTTTTAAAACATGTGGCTGATCCCTCATAGCCTGACGTAGCATGGCCAGGGAGCACTCTGGTAACTGTCCCCTTTACACCGAGCAAAGGCAGAGGAAGAGTGTAAATCCCTTGCTTTCCACAGGTACTGGCCCCCCTCAGGCATTTCAAGTTTTTAAATAATTTGTTTTGATCTCTTGCGATCTGTTCTACACGTTTGTTGCTCGCTTGCGTGAGGCAAGTGCAAGGCCGGTAGATCAAACCATCTCAGCACCCCCGATGATAAAGCTCCTGCTGATAGGAAGCACTTAACCTGTCTGGTCATTCTTGGTTATAGCTCTGAACCTGCAATCAGTACCGGGTCTGGTATCTGTCACATGCCATCAAACCTACCGCACGCCAGCAGACTGATGTGCAAGCATGTGTAAACCTTACCGACCAGCATGAACTGATATAAATGGAGAGTGGAGCTGAGTCGAACAGCGTTCAGGACTTGCTTATAATTTCCATCCAAAGCAAATATTCCTCAATCATCAGCACAGTAAAACTTCAATAATCACAGGGCTGAGCAAAAATACAATGTTTTAATTCAGTGCATTCACTTTATATTGGCAGAATTCTCCTAGATGTCACGATTCCCAGAAGTCGGAATGAACAATAACTGAAATATTTCCAAACCATCAAAAATGTTTCTTTTAATTCAGAAGTTTTTTTTATACTTTGGACTGAAAACATTCAAATAAATGGAATATTCAGACGACAATAAAGCCTCGACAGTGAAAGTGCCGGCGTGTGTAGCCAGCAGTTAGAGATAAACGACTTCCAGTCAAGACTTCCTTTCCTGCATGCTGCCTTGTTACAGAAAAAGAAACCGCTTTTCTTGTGAGTGACTTTAATTAACGGCTCTCGCCTTTGCTGAAATTTCACCGTCATGATGCAGATTAGTAAAATGTAAAAATGAAGCTTTGTCAGGTCTGTCCTCAAGACGAGAAGAAAACTACTTTTAAAATGCTCGTTTGTTGAACGGAGGTCGGATCGATCTGATGCATTCAGGGAAGTCTGGAAATCTGAAATCTTAACGGCTTTTGTTACACAGCGTCAAGGAAATTTATCTCAAGTAGGAGAAGGTTCTCAGTCATGGAAATTCTAAGCTTAATATCTCAAGTTTTTGCTCTCCTCACGGACTGGTTTTACTGCATATGCCGCAGCCTGCTGATACGTGATTGGTCAATATTACTCGCACTACAAGCGTACTACAAACAGAAACCAGAACACTTGCCGTCCCTAAAATCCTCGTCCCTGCCTACAGATTCTACATGTCTATGCAGAATCTGTTAATAGAGATTATTGTGCACATAATAACATTTCCAGAATATTATTTTATTGTAATGAAAAAGCACAGTAAGTTAGAATTCTGCATTTATTTATGCAGTTTAAAATGCTTTGCTCATATATGTCTCTTCCTGTTGTCAACAGAGTGTTCAAAGAGGAAACTTCACTTGTGATTCGGGGCAGAGGATTTCGTAAAGGCAGTTTTCCCTTCACTACTTTGTGTTTGTGAGCCTGTTTGTTTGTGTATATCCTCTGCAGGTATGTCAGAACTCAAACTACTCACTCTGGAGCCTCACAAACTGGCAGGTAATGTGAAGGTCCAGTCAACAGAAACACAAACACGGAAAATCTAACAAGGAATCTTTCCCTTTGCCTAATCATGTCATGTGGAAATATTTCAATGCCTTGCATTCAGACTTCAGTCATTGCATGACTCTCAGTCTTGTGAGCTACCGTATGTGACTTACCTCGATGATGTAGAGGACTATATTCTTGTAGAAGCAGTACAGGATACACTTGGCTACACGGTTGTAATTCCAGGCTCCATGGACGAGCAGCAGATTCTTCAAGTATTTGAACTGCGTGGGAGGGAAGAAAATGGAGGAATGAATAGGGAAAGACTGTGTACAGTAAACCCTCTAATGGTTCCTCACAATCAGAGATCAGGGCTGGAACAGTAAAGCAGCTACAGGAACTTCGAGATTAAAGAAAGCAGCCGTGTTTTGTCATCCTTCAGCAGTGAGGACTGATGAGGCTTTGTGGCTGAAAGCTCTCACTAACACATTCCAGAAATGTCTAGTCAAAGATTGTGAGATCAAGCTTTGAGTTCTGAAAATGGAGGACTTCATACGGTGGTATTAGTCTCCAAGGGCTCAGCATAATAGTTAAATGGCTTTATAATTATACCACCATTAAGGGCCTGCGGTTAACTTACAATTTCAGTGCTATTTCTGGCTGATAAGTGTGATTACAGCATTTCATCTTAGTTGTCAGAGAATCATAAAAACTACGCACACGATCTACACTGCGTCCTCATGCTGTCTGAGAAAGGCTTCTTTAACTGTGGCAGGAAGCAGAGTAGGCGAGAGTAGGTAAGAGGAGCAGAATTAAATGTATTGTTGTTTATTTAACAGCCTTCTTGTCTCTCAGCATCACCGCAGTATCCTTTGGTAGAATGACAGCACAGTGGCGGCCCCCAGTTTGTCTGACCCCTCGAACGCTCAGATCAAACATCAGTTAACACAGACCAGAGCTGATGACAGACGGAGAGCAGAGGTGCCTCGGCCCAAAGCCTCCTCACTCCCCACTTGCTTCAGGAGATAACTGTGAGCTTTCAAGTATTAAATCTTAGAGGCTAGGCTTCAGCAGCAAGAAGCTCATTTGATACTCTGGCACATTAATATAAATCATACATAGGAAGAGAAAAACAAGCTACACAACCTCCGGTGATTCATTTCAGTGTGCAGTCTGCAAATTACACTAAATGTAGCGTTACGCCAATATGTGGAAAACACCACTGGAAGTCTGGAGGTGTAATTTAATTTGATGCAGGGACGTGACCTAAATGGATTGTAAGAGGCCACCTGCCTTTGAAAGACATACACTTTTACATGTCATGCCGATTGAAGGGGGCACTTAAGGCAAACCCGAGTCTTTTAAATGGTAATAGCATACTGAAGCACAGAGGGTGTACTGTGTTTTAATCAACTATTGGTTTCCCATACTCTCAGGCCCTCTGGCTGTAATAGAAACATGATGGACTGAGCGGCATACTGTGTAGAAACAGAGCCATGATACAGGAACTCCAAGGCCTTTGTTGTTTGTGGGTATCGGATATCGATGCAGAGTTTCAGAAGAGCTGGTTACGAGGACATAAGTCTGTATTTATGTAGCATTCTGCCTGGATCTGTTTCTGTATAGTTATGGTGTCAATGGATGCCTGTTTTACAGGTGTAACTTCTTCACTGTATAAGCTTATGCCCCAGCAGAGCTATTATGTATTGTTACCGAGGACAATACGCTAAGCTATCACTAACACAAATTATACTTGAGCAGACAATGACAGGACTGACAATTTGTAGAATGATCGGACTTTGAGTGAAAAGAAATGCGCACGGATTGTTGCTAGGATACGGAGGACTGGAGTTTATAAGCAAACACATCCTGATCAAGTTAAAAGCACATTTTAACACTGCAAAAGTTTGATTTCATCTTATGTACATAAGCATAGATGTAGGTGTGAATATTTTTATTCGAACCAACAGAGCTGATTTTCACAGGTGTTGATTTCAGCTCTGTGTAGCTCTTGAACATTAGCAGCGAAGTAGCTAATCAATCCAAATTGTGAGACTATAGAGCATTATCAAAAATGGGATGGCATCACGTGGTCTATATTAAGCAAAGCTGTCAAAATAACTTTACAAATGGAATTATAACAGATATTTTCATTATTTTTCTCAGCTTGTTGTATTTGTCTCTCTTGCTGTAATCCTCTGTGCTCACCTGGGCAATAGAGTAGTCAGAGGAGTTCGCTGCCTGCAGGCCCTCGTTGCCTGAGATTCCCACACCGACATGAGCTGTCTGGATCATTCCCACATCGTTAGCACCGTCACCGATCGCCAGTGTGATCACCTTCACCTGTTTCTTTACCATCTCCACCACCTCCGACTTCTGAAGAGGAGATACTCTGAAAGGGAGCAGTAGCACAGGCAGAGTTACACAATGGGAATTAAAAGATTTGGGTTTATCATCTAACGCCGTTTATGTGGCAGCTGGAAAAGCTGGAGCTACACTGGTTCATCACACAGTATGAAGAACAAGGCAAGTCATACAGTACAATATAATGGAGAGTAGATGTGAGTTTTTCCCAGCTCTCAACCTCAAACGACATTCATTTTAAGAAAGTTATCAGCACTTGGCATAACCCAAAGCTCTTCCTCGTAGGCTGAGGTGAGCAGGCAGTCGAGCCAAACTGTGTGAACACCCTAAAAAAAGTCCTTCTATGCAGAAAATGTCTTAACAATTACAAAAAACAAAGGGAAGGCAGCACTTCCAGTGACTGAATTTAATCTCCAATAGCAGTTCTTCTGTCTTGACTAGATGGCACATCGCTGCCATTGTTTGGTGGTGGGAAGCCAGTGAGGGATTTGCAGCGCTAGTAACTCAAGGAAAATGTGTGATAGGAGGTGAGATCTGGGGGATAAAGTGTGGAACAGGAGGAAGCACATGACCTAACAAAGTGTTTCAGCCCTTTGGAGGTTTTCATGTTATTATCATTCAACGTTGAATACAATGACAATAAATGTGGTGTTTTTTCGGCAGTGATCAACAATTTAGTGTCCTAAGGAAAACAGATAAAGCTGAGATTGGTGAAGCACCAGGAAACTCAGCCTCTGAAGCTTGTAACTCCTCGAGAGCTGTCATAGGTCTCTGGGCGGCCTCCATTACTAGTCTGCTCGTCACTCAGTTTTTGACATGTTTCTAGACACTCTGCTCTAGGCAATTTTCCATGACAGATATAACTGTACTCCAAGGGATGTTCGGTGACTCAGGAATGGCCGTGTATACATCAGCTTGACTTTTGCTTTTCAATCACAGACCTGCCAGAGACTGGCGTATAGCCTGACATCGCCAGATCAAATGGAAACTAGTGTGGAAACTCTCAGTTCATTTTTGATTTTTAAGAGGCTTTATCAAAGGGCCCATGACAGAACGCCTCTGGATGCAACTGGATAAAAAATGGTGTGTCCTGCATAAAAGCTTATTTGAGAATGAAACTTTACAGGCATCTCACCAAAAGTGGAGTATGCAGTGAGCAGGACTGTAAAAGGAAACTGGGAACTACTCTTACAAAGACTATTTGTCATATTCAGGGGAATGTATTACCCCTGTGTACTGCTCTCCCTCTCCCTCCACATGCAAGACCTTTCTTACCATGCCCATTAAGCAGAGCCAATCATTAGGTGATGGCTTATAACTCTTCCTTTACGACACTTTAAAGTTGACTTTGTGTCTATAGCCTCCCACACAGAAGGTTCTTCTTAGTGCACCTGAGGTTTGCTGGTAGAGTACAGCACAGAGAGTCTCCAGAGGTGATGTCATAAACTGCATGTCTGTCTTTAGCTGTGAAACTGTTCATGTTTATGTTCCCTGTGGTTTAAGAGGCCTCATTCATCTCCTGGTGTCTCTCAGAGTGTGCACAAGGTAAAGGCAGGTAGAGGTGGAGGGAAAAATAAATAACATTTTTGACGTAATGCACGGACTCATAGGGTTTGCTGTTGTTCTGAAACGTGGTGCTGACTTCTGGCCCCGGACCCCGTCACGGTTGCTTGAGTACTTAAGTACTTCCTATTATTTATGTGGCCTGGGCATGTCAACAGTGAACCTGCATAATGTTGAAAGTTGCCATTTAAATTTATAACTACCACGCTCCTTAAACTGCTGCCATAAAATAGTCAGTGACCTTTGTGGCAAAGACATAACACTTTATAGTTTGACCATAAAGCTGACTTTAATTTAAGTCGTTTTTAAGCAAAATACCCGATACTACTCACCGTAAGGTTCTCATTTGAGAGACGTCGCTGCTTGTTTTAGTTTAGATTATTTTTACATTTTGTGGAGTGCAGTTTAAACACCGTATAACATTTAATTGACAAAACGAGACCCTTCGCTAAGTCCCGCCCCCTTGGTTACTGTTGCCAGCCTGTCAAGCTTTTGCACCAGCATGTAAATATTAAGGCGTTTTCAACTATAACAGTGAGAGATGTTCCAAGGGAAATAAGAGCAAACTTCTGGAAAAATAGTTCCCAAATGTCAGAGAGAAGTAGACGACAATACGCATTTGAAAGCTACATCCTGAACATAATTTGTCAGCAGAGTGCTGAGAACAAAGAGGATATAAAAATTGAGGCAAAAGCTCACCGGTCCAAATGCAAGCGTCAGACACCCCACGTCCTGACAATTCATGTTACAACGTTACAATTACAATGTACAATTTCATTTAGCAGACGCTTTGGTCCAAAGCGACGTACATCTGTCAATCAAGTCAATATATTGGTTTTTTTTAGGTAATGTTTAGTGATGACTCCCTATAACTTTCATTATCTAATATGTTTTAGCCCATTTCTAGCAAAACTAATTATCATTATAATTTTGTTTAAAGCACGTCAGGATATTGATCCCAACACTGGATCTCCTAAAGGCACAACAGGAAAGCCCAACAAAATCCTGTACAAGTTTGCCACAACAATGGCACAAACCAAGAGGTGGTAAAGCGGTGATGAGCTTAGCTAAGGGTCGACTGATCGTCTGTTACAGCCCTACTTGAATGTCTCACTATCCCTCTCCCTTTCTTGTTTATACTGATGCTGGTAAGAAGATTTTACAGTGAGAGACATTGATGATATTTCATAACACCTTTGGTGTCATCCAGAGATATTACAGTGTAGTGGTATTTGTGGTAACTGTTTACAAATCAACTCACTTCTCAGAATACTTAAATGATGCTGGAAAAAGTGGGAAATTTGATCATTTTCTATCTCTTTATACCAATTTGGGCACTTTTTTTTGATATGCTGCATTATATATACACAAACATAAAATTACTTCAGCCAGTATTTAAACACTTACTTAGTCCAAGTACTTATTTTATGTTGGGTTTTTCAAGCGCAGAAACTGATACTCTACATAAAGTCTTTGCAACAAGGACTCTGTCTTCACTCCTCCATTTTGGTCAGTGTTATTTATTGTCTCTGGTTCATTTTATTGTTTCAGGAGTAAATCTTACCTGCAGCATATGACAGCTTTACAGGACAGGGCGAGGTCCAGGAAGTACTGTCGCACTCCGAACGTGAGGGCGTACTTGAGAGTCTTCCCGTCAATAATGAGAGCGAAGTCGTTTTCCTTGTAGAGGGCATCTCCCAGCAGTCCGCAGTGGTGGCTGAGCGTTTCCCTTGTTCTCTGTGGGATGGAAAACATTTCATGAATGTTAGTTTAATAGGTGTAATTAGTCATTATAATTTCAGGCTTATAGTGTTATAATTGCTGGAGGAGAGATGCAGTGTTGTTATATAATACGAGCAATGTTTGCCTTGGTGGTTTGGTGTCAAAATCTACTGTGCAAGCTGATGAGGATTAATTCATTTATAAGTTTAAGTTATTCAAGATAGTTTGTCTTTTTAATCACTTCATTTGAAAAGCATTTGTCAACTTATTGAGATGAATAAATACAATTATAAAAATAACACAACCTGTTGCACATGTGTTATATGAATACATAATCATCTTTTTTGTTTTTTGGGCTTAGTCTTTGGATGCTTTGGTCTCAGCTTTTTTGCACATGAGGATTTTTACTGCAAGGGCCGAAATGCTCCAACAATAGGAAAGATTGATACTAAATGACAGGGGGATGAAAATATTTTACAAGTATAATATTTCATCTTCTGTAGCGGGACAAACAACAAACGTCTCCCTCTCTGTTTGAACAATTTGTTTTAACAATGAAACCTCTTCATTTTTTAAAATTAATTGCATTTATTTAATTCAATATCTCTCAACGAATAGTTTAAATTCTAATATATAACTGAATTGTCATTTTAGAAAAAAACTGATATTTGATTGTTAAAATTAATATTTGATGTGGATATAAATCAGCACTGCCTGATGTCTCATGAGCTCTCGACTGTCTCGTATGTCCTCGCGCGCACTCTTTTGGTTACGGAGCGTCTTTGAATGCACAATAATTGATTAGTCTTGCTAAACGAGCTACAACAACAACAACAACCCTGTGGCGGCAGGAGAGAGAGAGATTCTCACTCCCCACATAACTGATTGGTATAGGTATGTTGATTTTTTTTTTTGTTCATGTTTATGTTTAATATTAAATAAATAACCCTGTCACTGCACAACTTGCGCGGAGCACTGAATGTTCGTCCTAACGTATTTGTCCTTACAGTAATTACTTGTTTATTTTGTACGGTGCAGGAAGTCTATGTTGATCTTTTAAAAGGCATGTTCATGTTTAAATAAATATGTGTAAGTAAGTAAGTTTGCCTCTCGTTGTATGGGTATGTCCTCTTTTGGACATATTGTGCATAAATAGATATTAGAATAGTTCGAACCTCTGAGTGTCCCAGGTTGAGCCTTTACACTTATGATGTTAATACAGTTTGCAGTGAAGACCAAAGACACCACATTTATATACTGAGAAGATTTTTTTCCGCATGTACAAATAAGATTCACTGAAATCTATTCAGAGATTTTAAACCTTAAATGTTTCCCTGGTATTTTCTCTCTAGATTCCCATTAGTGCGAATCGATGTAACACCTCTGTCCGCTCCTCCTCCTGATCCCAAACCTCCTCAGAGCAGCTGCTCTTGATATTTGGGATATTTATTATGTTTCCTCTGCTTAATACACTCAAACCTCAGCTTTGAGGTGATAACACAGAGGAGCTCTGAGAAAAAGATCGTGTTTGCTTATACAGTATATACAGCCAGGATGATGAGTGATGATGAATAACCATAAATATGACACTGACAAGAGGATTTACTGTCCTGATATAGGGGCATGTGGACTGCATGGATGGAGTGGTGAGATCATCTTTTTGTATTCATCATTCAGTCATCTTCGCCACAGATGGCGAAGACATTAGGAAATACAGACTTCTGTAGCATTTGCTGAAGGACAGGTAGGTGTACTATGGTTATATTTTTATTAAATAAGGAAAAGTACATTTTTTTCTAAAGAATCAGCTGGTTTAAATGTACAAAAACATGAAAAAAGCACTTGTTTCTCAAATAATAGCATCCTCAAAGGTGGAGTTGAATTGTACAGGTGGGAAAAAGACTCACATTGGCAGATACAAAGCAATCTATCAAACCTAATGTGCCAAGCAGATGCTCAAACAGCTGTAATCATTAAAAAATGGTGGCCATTAGCAGTAGTGAGGGAGGGGCGGACCGGTCTGGTGTCGAGGTCAGATATGTCAAAGCAGTCAGATTGTACCAGAGGGACCAGGCAACGTCCGCTTGGCATAACAAAACTCTGAAACCCCAGCTTAAAGGAAATATTTGGAGAAAGGGGCTTTACGTTTCACAAAGCGAGAGACGCAGAGTGAGAGACACGCAGAGAAAGAGATGATGGATTAACAGAAGAGAGAAACTGAGCAAGAGGATACAAGCAGAAAGCAGCTGCGAGGACTTAACCATCCCTGATGGGGTGTGTAAAACAGCATGAGAGGGGGAGCATGTGGGCCGGCTGCTGCATGTGTGTGTGTGCGCTCAGGTCAAAAACGACAAGGGTTGTAATATCGAGTAAGTAGAAGTAAAAGCTTCTTTATCTCAGCTAACAGAGTGATTGTAGATGACATCTCAGTGTGAGTGCATGTGTATATGTGCTCTGTGTAGGCCGGTGTAACAAATGTATGAGAAAGAATTCGCTGTGTTTGGGGCGTGATCTATTCATCACACGGCACGATAAGCAAAGTTTACCATTTCCTCAAGTAGGAAGGCCATTTCCCCCCTAATTTCCACTGAGGAATTTAAGCGCTAATGCTATATGTCTCCTCCTAAAGCCTCTTTGTTATGGCTATAATGACCAGTTTAGCCTATGTGACTAGCTAGTGTTTGGTTTTGGAATGGGTATGCCACGTCCATTCAGAAATCCACAAGAGCTTCCCATAAAGACTGAGCTCCATTGTTGATGCAGCCCTTGAGTGATGTAGGCAACAGGACGTGACAGTCATGATGTGGAATCTGGACATTTGTATGGAGGTAATGTCATCATCTGTCCAATAATGAAAACCGTCATGCTTAAAAGTGTATTTTTTAGATCTAACTGAAGCTGAACGACTGTTTGCGCTTTAAATATTGACTTTTTGTATATTTTAAAATTATTTGTTGTTATTTAAAAACCAAATAGACACTAAAGATTTGGTCTAAAAAAAGGAAAATAATGAGCCCCACTAAGTGTGACTGTGCTTCATAAAGATTGATACACTAATGCTCGATAAGTGTTGTAGCTCTCGAAATGATTAAACACACTGACCACAAGACAAAGCTTCTCAAAACGACCTAATCCTTCCTTGGAGACCAACTTCCACTTTGGGAATTTCAGCTCAAGTAAGATTTAGTACATAGGACGCCTAAAACTTTGTCCTCCCTTTGATAGCCATTTCTAAACAAAGCAGAGAGGGAAGACATGCTCCAATTACTCTCCTTCGCAGCACAAGAGCACTCAGAATTAGCAGCCCGGCTGCCGGGTCCCCTGTTCACTGTGCCTCCTCAGTCTTGGTGGAGAGGTTTGCGTTTTAACAAACTGCCTTATGTAAGCATCTGCTCAACCACAGGAGAATCGGAGCTGACATTTCAAAGCGCTGGTCGCTTCGCCTTACGAATGCACAAACCCCAAATTTCTACCTCAGCTCCATTTATCACGCCTAACGACTGGCTGACAGAGTGAAGGCCGTCCGTCATCGCCCCCAAACACCCCCATGCTGCTTTCCCCTCCTTCTTCCACTGCTTCTCACCATGCCCCCCCGTCTTTCCCGGCAAACTAAACCCTGTCGAGTTTCTCCTCCATCTGTGGCTCCTTCTGCTTCTGCTGGAAATGTAGGGACTTGCCCTTTTCAATCTCAGAAACAACAGACAAGGCTCTCCTGCCGGGGGGTCAACAGACTTCCCTGCTGGGTGTCTTAAGGATGTTGGGGTTTCTGGTGGCTGCTTGTGGAAGCCTTCGGTGACCACATCCTTTTTGAGTGTTGAGATATTTATCAGGGATTGGGTGATGAGATCAGAGGATTAATATATTCCAGGAAGTCCTTTTAATATTATATTTTTAACCTGAAGAACATTAACAAGCATTTGATAATGTAAAAAATGTTCAGTGTGTGTAACATGAATACAAATGACATTGTAATCAGCCTCCCTGTGCTGTAGAGTGACAAATAAATTACCTTGATTCTTTAAAGAGCAGCTCCATGTCATGTTTTAAGACATATAAAATGCTCTACTTGAAATAATAAATTGTTTTTTCTGCTTGCGCATTGCCGAAGCGGTTGCCATAGGTTGCACATAATAATATGCATAGCGTCACCCCGTCCATTAACGGGATTGGTTCCTTAGGTTTGTGACGTCTCAAACCTGCCAATCTGAAAATGTGTCTTTGGTACACTGCAGTTTATTACAGTTTTTATTGTGCTGAAAAATCTGCCCCAACATGGCTCTTTAAACATTCACTATGTCTGATCATATAGAACCTGCATTAGGTAGTCAATGGATCGTGTGTGTGCAGTGATAGATAGAGATGCATGGGGCACACGACAATTAGGTTAATTTTACACTCAAAGTAGAAAGGCACTGAGCATCACTTTGAAGTATTGACCCAAGAAAAATAGTTTCTGAGACAATAGCTAGCTTTATGTGCCTCAGTAAGGTTTCGGTTTCGGTTCTGTCTGTGCTGAAGTCTGATGATTTCTGGGAAAGCAAAAAGCTAAATACTCACATCCAGAGTGTCTTCATTGATCACAAGCATGCCCATGTTCTTGGTCAGAAGTTTGCAGGAATGTCCTGAAGTGAAACAGAAAAGCAGAAGATGAAATAACCTCTCTTAAAAAGCAAATGTATCACACATGAAAAGACTGAAGGAAAGCATGTAGGTGCGCAGGAAATGTGTAAAATGAAACACATTACCACTCAATTACTACATTAAACTGTAGTTTACTTTAGTTTTAATACGTCTAATAAGCTGAACAACTTATCTGCTTTTGGCCTGAACACACATAAACACACACTGATTAAATTAACAAAAATAAGAGACACTACAGTATGCAGCAAAAGATTTTAAGGGACATCAGTTAAAATGTTACAGCGCAGAGCCAGTGTCCCGGGACATGACTAATGAGTTTGGTTTACAAGGGTTTGTCAGCTTCCTGTTTTAATAGGCAGTTACAACTCCAAACTAAACAGGTCGGGGTCTGAGTTACCCAACATGGCCCTCTGGGGAGCGTTCCCCTCAGCTTTTGGCTGGGACAGATGCTCAGGGTCATCAGCAAGGTGGTGGAGGGAGCCTCCCGTCGGGGAAAAGAGAAATGTTTCACAAACCCAGACTGAAGCCCTCAGTTTAAAAACCGTGGCTGTATGAAAAGGCTGCGTGCCATCTGTGGCATAACCACATGAATATTTGTGGGCTTCAACACTTTGCTTCTGTCTGGAGAGAGATTTTAGTTTCTTTAAGGGGGTTACCACGAGGCCCATGTTTTGTGAATACATGGGTGGTATTTTCTGTGAGTGAAACTGAGATAAGAATATGCAAAATAACACACAGTAAGTGTCGGACACAATAGTGCACACACAGGACACACACAGAGGGGGGGCCAGCGTGAGGAAATGAAAGAGTCAAAACTAAACAGGGTCGGGGTCTGGGTCTGCCAGATTGTTTTCTTAAGTGCAAAGGTGCAAACGTCCAAAAATTTGCCAATGTGAGGAAAATGTCTCCCCATCTCAACACAACGTCTCCGCTCCCTTCCCCCCCCTTGTCGATTCCCGCCACAGCCCTTCCGCTTAATGTGTTTACCTTAAGCTCATTTGACTGCGGCCAAACTGCCCTTTTTTATTTCACAGGAGAAAGTTGAATTCCTTGCCTTTCTCCATCTCAGGCGGAACTAAACACGGCTCCCACAGGACTTGAGGAATGTGTAACAGGGACACTCAAGTCACAGCAATGTTAGACGTTGCAACGGGAGCGACAATTACTGTAAAGAAATCTTTAACATCAGAGCGGCGCTTATAATGGATACCGCATACTGGGAGGTAGAAAGAGTGGGGAAACTAATTAAATAACTGGACACGTTAAAGTGGTAATCTCAGTTTTGCTCTCTTTGGCGGCACCTATGGCAATAAACGGTAATTGCGGGAGCACACTTCCCAGATATCCAGACAGTGTTGCATGTGTGACGTCCACGGTTGGCTCCGGTTTTAATTCTTGATTATCCTCGCTGACGGTCGCATTCCTTTTAAGACTGTTTGCCTTCATCTGAGCGTCGAATTATTATATTATTATTTTTGAAGTTGTATCTGTAGTCATCGATCTTTTCTTTGTTTGTTCAGCCATAGTAGATTACTGTTTACTCGCAGAGACCGGAAAAGAAGCCGCTTAGCTCCGACTACCCTCTCTCTTCCACGAAATGTGCACCAGACACCCAGTTTGTCATACTGCTGATGCAAAGGCTTTCATCAGTGGGCCATAGGCTCAATCACCATTGTGTTACCTCATTTGGTGATAGATAGTGACTTTTATTTAAATGAAAATCTTCCAGATAATTACTTTAAAGTTGGTGGTAAGGTCGGTGTCATGGTAGACAGATATAAGGTTGTGTTTGTGCTTTCATGTATCTCTGCTTGTTAATGTGCTTCTCTTATATATCTTGAATAAAGTGGGTAGTTTTCTCCAAAAAGCTGAAGAGCAGGCCCTTTCCTTTCATTTAATTCTGGCTCTGATTACGGCATTACGTACTTTTAACTCCCCTCAACAAACAGCTCACAGCACTGGGAGCGTGTCCCAGAGCAAACATTTCTGTTTCCTCAGGCGGCCAGACACATGGTGTCAGAGTACTTACTGTACATTATGTCATTAGAGTTTAGGATTACAGACAGACTTAAACAATGACAGTCTTTACCGCTTCACTATCCGAATCCAACTGCATTTATGTCTTATATTCTGTGCCAAGAGTGCAGTATGGGTGGTTCAGGCCACCTCGAAACATAGAATCATCTACATGTGATGGGCTGAATTCACCAGTTCAATGTGGCAACAAGGTGCACCATTAACCCTGGCAATGGGGATCATCTTTCAGTGAGGAAAATAGTAAAAAAACAAAGTCAATATAGAGCGGAGATTTTACAGAGCGACTTAGTCAAACGGCGGACCTGTAAAAATACTTGCAGGGAGCGTGTGTTTCTGCGGAGCTCCCTCACATCTGGGCACAGCGGGCACAAAGGGCTGATTCAGTCAGGCCACAGTGGTAGGTACAGCCACAAACGGAGCTACTTTTTAATCTATTTTCTGTTTAAATGCTGGCTGCAGTCAAGGTGGATCTGTAATTATGATTTAGCCACATCTAAAAGTTTTAACACCAGGTTCAATTAGTGAAACTGACCAAAAACAGGTGGATCAAAAACAGAGTTGGTCACCTTTCTGATAACATCTGCAGGCTAAAACCTCCAGCGGTGCCAGATATATGAGAGCTGCCTCGTTGTGTACACATGCATGTTATTTATTTCATGTCAGTGCAGCATGCTCGTACATCATCAAGCATTCTGCAACAGATGCTTTTGGTACACGTGTGTGACAGGGGAGCATTCAGCTTGTCAGTAGTTTATCTTGCTGGGTGAAGAATGAGCACAGGACTGACTGGCTTACCTGTAAGAGGCTGGTGTACTGTTTATCACAACACAGATCAGGTTTACTGCTGACTTTCTATTTGGTTTGAGACCAAACACACAAGCAGGACTGTGTTATGACGCACACATATAAATGATAGTATGTGGGTGCAAGTTGTTCCTAACAGAGAGCCTGAAAAACAGCTGCTGGAGGTGTTGGGTTTAGAAAGAAGTGGGCATTTAGGGGGCAGGAGGGGCAACTGACTTGTATTATGAGAACTGTATGATCCACTGTTTTGGAGCTTGACCAGTACAAGATATTAAAAGTCAAATAATCTCATCAAATAGGCTTAAAGGCTCTTGTGAAATGTACGTAAGTGCAACGATAAATTGCTAAAGTACAACTTTAAGTCCTGTAGATTTTCTAAATCGGAGGACCACCTGTCAGTCCCAGCACTTTGAGTCCAGCTGCAATGCAAGCATCGGCCTGCTATATGCCAACTGTTAACACCACTGAGCTTGTATCGGGTTTCCTTATACAGTATGTTTTCCTCTAACATTGTGGGAAACGGCAATTAAGTGTGTAAAGAAGAGGTGGAGGGATGGGACAAAATATCGATACGGCAATATATCGCTCGTCCTGACTCATGCACAATAGCACATTTAAGAAATCGTTGCAACAATCGTTAGCTGGTGCCAAATATCGATACATTCATTTACAAATAAATGGTGCTCTAAACAGATTTCCCTGTGATATTGACTCATCACGTCACTACATCATGATTGCTCGCGCTTACAACATGAATGAGGGTAACGTGACGGGAAATTAATCAGCTGAAGAACAGCAGGATAAAAGAATAAGGAGACAACTAGAAAATGTCGGACAGCAGTGAAAAGAAGTGAATAGATGTGTCAGCCACTTTCAAATCCAAAGTCCTAATTTGTTTTTACAGTTGTTCTATAGTTCTGTTATGGAATTTACAGACTGAAAACATGTACATTGTTTATTCTCAGTTTGTCAAATCCATGAGACTGACACCACATTGCAGTGAATAAATACGTTAATCCTGCACTTCACCTTTTTAGGGGAACTTTGTATTCTTCAGTTAATCAGATATCGTGATGTGTCATTATATAATTGTCTTGCAATATATCAATTATCACAGAATCGCTGTATTGTGATATTATTGTTATCGTGGGCCGCGTATCGTCTTGTGAGTTACCCTGCGATTCCAATCCTTTAGGTCAGACAAAAGCTCAATATCAACGACCTGGCTGCAGTGGTTTGGACTTTGGACATCTATATTGAAACAAGAATGTAATGTCACTCTACTTGTTGCATTATTGTTGTTGTTACTATTTTACTATTTGACATTGTACACTTTAGGGTTGCATCCATCTTAAACAGAAAGACTGCCCCTGAGTCTTACCAATATTAATGGCTGTTTCCTGTTTGTCCCCTGTCAGAATCCAGATCTTGATGTCCGCCTTCATCAGCGTCTCAATGGTCTCGGGCACTTTGTCCTGGAGCTTGTCCTCTATCGCTGTGGCTCCCAGTAGCTGCAGGTTCTAAAAAAAAGAAAAGAAAAGTGTATAAAAAAGGCAGTGATTGCGATCACAACAGAGGAAGGCCTTTAAAGCGTCAAGTGTCAGAGAAACATGTGTGCCGGGATTGTGTCACTCACTCGGTCGTGTTTTTCCCCTCATCAGCTGCTCTTGTTTATCACCCAGAAAAACCACTGCAGGCTTTTGGGGTTTTGGATATGTTACTCTACCCGTGTGTGTGCGCGGTGTGTATCTGCAGGCACGATCTCTCCCACACAAGCACACCCACCAAACTCAATCTGTGTTTTTCCCAGGAAACTTGGTGGTTCCTTGGCTGGTTGGTTGTGGGCTTATATTGGGCCATCAAGGGACCGAAGATTTGACAAGACCCAGGGGCAGAGGGGAGACGGGAGCCAGCAGCAGAGGAAAGGCAGAGGAAGCTCTTGAAGTTGTGACCCCGCTGCCTGAACATCTGTAGCTCTGTCCTCTAATCAGTGGGAACCACACAGCACGGAAAAGCCATGCCTGAGGATGAACATGACTATATGTGATGAGTCCTCTTTCCCCTTTTTCATGTGAATTGTTCTATTGTTCCTGCGGTTGTTGTTTAAGGCGCTCTTTGTGGATTATGATACAAGAAGCACTTAGATCAGGGTTTCAGCCCCCAAGCAAGGGAGGGACCACAACACCAGCCACGAGCATACTTTGGTTAGACTTTTTCTAGTGTTACTGCTTCAAGCCTTTGTCTTTGTAACACTGAGTCAGTACTCTTCTCCTAATTTATGATCAGGCTTTTGTATATGGAAAATTCTGTCCTGTTAATGGTAGTTGGCGGATTTAAAGTAAAAAAAGTCCAGAAATAAGTAGTTTAAGTATAAACCTAAAAGCAAAGTTGAAAGCAAAAATGTCAAACATTTGCTGATCCAGCTTCTTTGATGTTAAAATTTTGCTGCTTTTCTTTTTTTTGTCTTAACATATAAAATAAGAGTCCTTGTGTTTGCACAGGTGGTTCACTGTGCTAACACTTTGAGGGTTGGGAAACTCTGATGAGCATATCTCACAATTTTCTGACATTTTATAGACGGAAAGATAAATAGTAAAAATAATCCATAAAGTACTTTGTAACACACAGTCATGTAAAAATACTGACTATATCAATTAATCAATTTTTATCTATATAACGCCAAATCATCTCGATCAGGTCTAGACCCGTTGTTCTCAACTGGTGAGTAGGGACCCAAAAGTGGGTTTCGGATGTGCGGATGCGCTTTTATTTTGAAGGACATGGCTTTCCTATGATGTACGAGCAGCAGTAGTGTAGTATATTCACTGATTGGGTAATCCCAGCTACATTTACATTCCTGAAACTTGCTGAGCCCTACAGCGGTTACATTTATGTTGCAGTTTTTAGTGTATCTCTGTAAGGTGAATATTTTCCTCTTAAGCACTGCTACCATTTTGATTGACTCCTATACTGTTGTGTGTTTGTGATGCTGACATACTGTGATGTTTCGCTCGGTCTCAGGTCCAAACTGCTCCGTTTTTCATGAAATATATTTGAGTGGTTGAAAAAAAGTCTGAAATCTGGAGTGTGATTTGTCATTAAGGAAGTGGTGGGTCCAGAGGCGAGACAAGTTGAGAACCACTGGCCTAGACCACGAGCAAGCACTTTGCAACAGACAAAACAGACTTAGTGGTGAACAGCCAGATAAACAAGGATACGTTTGAAAAAACATCAGCTTGTCGGATTGTGATTAAATTAAAAAGTTAAAACGCAAGTGTATTATCAACTATCAGCTATATAATATGGACTTTTTCCACACTTTCTTAAAAATAAGTAGTCAAACTTTTTGTTGGAGAGATGATGTGAAGGAGTAACTTTGGATGAGTGATTTCACACAGTGTTGGTTGATCTCATTCTTTTAAATTTCACCACAACTCCAGTGTGCCCCCATGTGGCGTAACTGTGTGCATTTCAAAGAATGGGTGGCCCCCTAGGAGCAATGAACCCCAAACCCTGGCAGCATCAGTGCCCCACTCTGCCCATTAAGCCATGCACATTACATTTTCCTCTCTGACAGCTTTTATGTTTATTTCATGATTGATTGCATCCATTTGTTTTGGCCAGGCAGCAGCAGCCGTGAAGAGCATGCCAAGTGGTTGATTTACGACTGTGGCTTCCTGTGTTTGACGAGTGCTTCCACACAGACCCACCTCACAGGAAACCAATTGTACCTGCTGGTGAAGCCTTGGATCTCTCTCACATAAACATACAATTTGGAGCTTTTTCACATTTGCAGGTGTGATTACACTCTTCCCTTAAGTTACACAAGAGGACATGAATTTGTGCCCATTTTTCTGCAAAGAGGCTTCTAAAAATGCTTTGTATTAAACCTTATACAACAAACTTGAGCCCATATTTTATATATTGTGTTAAATTATTAAGAGGTATAAAAAGTTTTGGAATTGGTCCTGTAGAGTTGTCCGTCTCTGCAGTTGCTACAACGAAATCCTTATTGACAGGTTGTAACTTTAATTGTCTAATCATATTAAAGAACGATGTCAACATATATAGAACTATTTATGAAAGACAAAGATTCTTTTGTTTAACCAGAGGTTGTTGCAGGTGAAGAAGATTACAAACCTTCTCGATCAGCTCGTAGCTCTCCTCCAGTTTTAGGGCTCTGTTCTGCAGGGAGGTGGAGGCTCTGTGGTGGATCTCCAGCCAATGCTGATAGGACGACTCACTGACGTCTGCCACCGCGAAGCACAGAGTGCGCAGCCCTGGAGGAGGAAAAAAAAACGGCATCACAACACAAGGGTCGCAAGTCACCAATTCTTACCAGTTTCCACTTCAAAACATTGATTTGTTGAATCGATTGGGATGTCTAGAAGGTGTCAAGCATGCCGTTCAGATAGAACTGTGCAGCGCAAATGTAGTTGACCTCCTCTCTGTACAGTTGGATGAATTCTGCTTTAGGAGAAATGCTAACTTAAATCTTAACAAATAGCTTCTTAAGCTTTTCGATACATTACAGACACTGTTTACATCCTGACCTCCTGAAAGAACACAACACAGCATGAAAGGTTGCTAACTACATTTGACAGCGGTATTTTTCATTGTACTTGTGTACTGATCCATATCGTGAATATTCATGATGTTCTCTGAATTTGATGGAAATTATTTAGCATTTTGGGGCAATGAAGGGGACCTTATTAACATCTGGCCAGGGATAATAGATGGATATTTTTTTGTCTTGTTTTGTTTTCATGGATTTTTCCTCGTTAAATAAACTACCGACCATTAGTGCAAAAGGAAACCTTGACAAAATACTATTTCCTTTCATCTCTGTGCACTGTTTCAGTAATTTTGTTTAACATACATCTGTTGGAAGTCCAAACATCTGAATTAAGTCTTAAGATTCTGTGTTCAGTGGAAATAACCCTTCAGAAAGATGAAATAGGTAGTCATTCCTAGGTCAGAAATATGAAGGACGTTACATCTCAGTCAGGCCTCTTCAAATTACAGAGACTAAAGATCTTCACAATCTGTCCTGAATGCTATTTTTAGCCCACATCCAATATTCCCAATGACATCATTTTGCTGGTGTCTCACAAGGGGGCAGTATGAACACAGAACAAAAGGGGAAGAGTGTGATGCAGTTTCTTTCTGCTCCACTGCCTTTCATTAACACTTCAGCACACTCATATGAGGATGTATTGTTTGTCAAATTCTCATATATAAGGATGAAGTTTAAAGGAGAAGAAAGCTTCTTCTTCTGCTGCAGCGGATGATTAAGAGGTCATAATGCCCAAGAGGAAAATGAAGGGAGAAAACACATTAAAAGCATCCTTAAAGAGGTTTTACTTCTGGCAGACAGGGGGCGATGTTTGTCCACTCACCCTCAGTAGCAAACTGTTCCAGGTGCTTCAATGTGATCTCTTTGTACCTCGAGCTGTCTGCCAGGCGGTCATAGATCACTGTGTCCTGAAGGGAAACAAACACGCGTTGGTTACTGACACCAAGAGAGGAAAGAAAGGAACCACCTGGACTTAGGGACTGGGTACATGAGGGTTCTCATGTTCAATCTGTCCCTTACTGTTTGTATCTAATGGCTTTCAAGCTTTTTTATACTGAAATAATCATTCACTTATCTATCTATCAATCTATCAATCACTCAACTTTATAAATCCCACTAAGGAGCAATTGGTTAAGCTGCTCTGAGGTCACCTAAACAGCAGATATAGGCCAATGAATTAATACATGACTAATGTACTTTGATCATGTAATGGATAAAGCATTCTGGGAAAATACCATATAAACACATTGTGTTAAACATAAATCATTAAAGAGATAATCTGGAAGATTTCCATTTAAATAAATGTTAAGTGTCTATCTATCTATCATCTAATGAGGTAACACAATGGTGATTGAGACTATGGCCCACTGATGAAAGCCTTTGCATTAGCAGTATTACAGACTGGGTGTCTGGTGGGACTTTCGTGGAAGAGAGAGGGTAGGCGGAGCTAAGTGTCTGCTTTTTCTGGTCTCTGCAAGCATTGCGTTTAAACAGTAATCTATGGCTGAACAAACAAAGAAAAGATCGATGACTACAGATACAACTTCAGAAATAAGTGAAAATCCCAAGAAAAAGAAACAAATTGGACGCTCAGATGAAGACAAACAGTCGAAAAAGGAAAGTGACCATCAGCGAGGAAAATCAAGAGTTACAATCGCTACAATCGGAGCCAACCATGGCCGTCTGGTTATCTGGGACGTATGCGCCCGCAACAGCCTTTTATCACCATGAGGTGCCGCCAAATAGAACGAAACTGAGAACTTCGAGATTATAACTTTAAAGCTCCTGTGACGAGTTTTTTGCTGCTTATGAAACAGACTTCTGATGACTCAATATGACCTACAAAAGCAAACCACACCATCAGTGACAAGATTGATTATTTCTATAGAGTTATTTTTAATGCCTGAAACTGCTGGTGGGGGGGTAGGTGTCAGACAGAGTGTTTAACCAGTTATATTTTTAATGCCTGAAACTGCTGGTGGGGGGGTAGGTGTCAGACAGAGTGTTAACCTTTGTTTACATTTTCCAAGGCAAAAATCTAAAATGAGTGACACATATGACATATGATTTTTTTTGTTAAAAACCACCACTTAGACAGAGAGTCCATAGGGGTCACCAAAATCAACACAAACCGAAAGTTCCTCACAGGAGCATTAATGTCTTTGTTGACATTAAGACAAAATAAAATAATGGATAATAAAACTTAAGCCAGCTGAGAAAAAACCCACAGAAAAATTAGGAAATAACACATTTCTTTGCTGAACTTGTCTTTACTAGAAAAAGATCAAGTGTATTTAAAACCTTTACTACTAATTTACTACCCTTATGCTTTGAATGCTATTACCATTTGACTGTACGATTTTGCATCCATACAGTCAATCTTTGGTACTTATGCATCTGTGGAATAAGGTTAGTCTGGTCCTAAGTGGTAGAAGAGCTCCTTTCTGTGCAAAATAACATTTGCATAAGCTTTACATAGCTTCCTATGGAGATGCTGCATTATGCTGCTGCTCATCGAAAAGGTTTCCTGACAGGAGCAAGAGGCAACAAGGGCAGAGAGCAATTGGACACTTGTGTGTGTGTGTGGGGGAAGATGGCGGTGATGGGCTGTCATGCGTTGCCATGGAGAGAGACAGACACTCACAGCTCCTTTGCAGTAGAGGCGGATCTTCCCAGATGGGGTGCGCATGATTACTGACATCCTCTTCCTCACACTGTGCGAGAAAAAAGCAAGACAGAGACAGAGAGAGAGAAGGTGGGATGAGGAGAAAAAGCAAGTGAGAGACATCACATCACAAGGTGTTAGAGCCACTGAAGCAAATGATCAAGAACTGTTTGAGCTCGCAGATGTCGGCTTAAATTAGAAATTCACAAGATGTATGGTAACAAGATATCACACCGTGGTCACGCGGTTAATTTGTACAAATCATTAGGGCAGAAGGTGGATGATATCAAACAATTTTTTGAGGTTCACACAAAGAAACACTATTTATGTACAAATGAAAACAATGATGCAGTTGTCTTGTATTTACCTTGTAAACTCCAGCACGTGAAGTAGTTCATACTTCTCCTCTTTTCCAAGCTGAATCAAAAGAGACGAACACGTTAATATAATCTGACAGGACACATCTCCACCTCTGTCTCCTTCTGAGACAACTTATCTTAAGTAGCACAAGCCGACCCTGCCACCCTACACAAATCAGCCTTAATTGCACTTTAAATCCGTTTATCAGTTGCTTGCACTGAGCTGATGGAGGGAGAATAACGAGGTAAAATTCAATTAACTCCCTTAATTGTAGCGACCGCTAGGTACAAGACGGAGTGATTAAACAGATGCTAAGAGCTTAAGAGAGCCTAATAAAGGTTACGGAATTGGACAAACGTCTTGGAGACGAGATGTTCTCAGCAGAAGAAAAAAAAAATGTATAAATGGTTCTGGCCTTTCTGCCTCGTTGAGAGCAATCATCAGGTTAGCCAATTAAGGGAACAACAGGAAGGCTGGCCTGAGCTCTGGAGAGAGCACTCACTGTATCAGCTCAGGATAAAATCACTGCCAATGTGATGCTTGTCATTTCCTAATACTGTGGCCCACGTGAATACAAATGGCATGTTCTCTTTGCATTATGCATTAAAGGTTTTAGATCAAGGTATTCAAATTGACATTACAACATGGAAAACCTGCCAGCACAAAAACACTGTTAGTGGACACAGGCCCTTATTAGCCGGTGTATTTTCTGTTCAGGTGCAGTGTCTTTCTAAAGGCTGAACTTGTTGCCTGGCATATGCTATAGATCACACACTTTTGATTTTGTTACCTGTGTACAGAGCTAGGCCAGTCCATTTCCCCCTGTTTCAAGTCTTTATGCTAAGCTATGCTAACCAGCTGCTGGCTGTAGCTTAGCAGGCATGGCTGTAGAACAGACGTGACAGTGACATTGATCTAATCATCTTACTCTCAGTAATCGAGCAATCCAGTGTCAATCTTCCACTGTAGGGTAAGAGGAACGGCCCCTTGTGACATAACTAACTAGCTAAATGAAAAACTGCTACTGCAGCTTATATTCTGGTAAAGAAATGACCATTTGCTACATTCATTAAAGGCTAGATAATCTGCAAAGTATATCATATTTCTTGACTTGGATGTAGGCGATACCCTTGTCATCAGTATCACACATCTATCATCAGAGTGTGAGCACAGTCTTATAGTCTGTCAGTCTTTTTCTCTTGTTCGAGGTCATACTCGGCCATAAAGGTACTCACACTAAAGATTAAGTGGATCCATCAATCAGTGCAATAGCTTGCATGCCTTTCATTAAACTTACCGTTTCCACAATGACGCTGTCTGGGGTTCTACCAGAAAACACAAAGCCCAGGTTTCGTGCTGCTCTCACCAGAGCTCCTTCATCTTGAAAGCAAACAGACAACACAATGTTACAGATAAACACACAAAAACTAATAAAAGTTTGCACATTCTGGAGAGACAGAGCTGTATCATTTGTTATTTTAGTATTTTGACAATGAGAGCAGTAACTGAAGCTGTGGACCAGGTAGCTGATGCTACAGCTTGCAAGAGGATGCTCCAGGGCGAGAAAAAGCTCTCTGCTTGTTTTTTACAGTTCACTTCACTACCCTTCTCTCTGCAGCCAATCCCGACTCTGCTTCAAAACCCCAAAGCTGCGCAAGACCATGATTGTTTTAAGCAATCAGGCAAAAAAGTCATCTCTCTTATCAGAATGTAAAAATGTAAGATAGAAAGCAGCAGCAGTCCTGCGTATCATCTAACCCTTTCACTAAAGAAATATATGTTCATTTATGAGTATTTTTTTCACCATACAGAGAATTTACTGTTTCTATTTTTAACTGAATTCAGGCCTGTTTCATTTGTGTGCTAAATAAGATTAATGATGAATAAGAAGCACCAGTAAACATTAACACCTCACATTTAATCGCAGACTGGTGTTTGTCAATCACTGCCTGTCAATCAAATAGGCAATAACAGAAGCTTTATATTCTATGTTTTTAATTCCTCCCATGAGAGCTCTTTCTTTGTTTACATTTGGACCGCTGATTTGTGCCTGTAAGGGTAGTGACATTTTCAGAGTTCATTAGGATTTTCAGGAATTACCATAGTGCTGCTAGGGGCAACCACTGGCTGGTGAAGCCAGTGTGCAAATGCCTTTAACAGCAGCCATTTTTTTTAAATACAAAGGAAAAATATGAGTCTTAGTCGTTAATTTTAACCCATACATGATGGAGATGATTTTGTGGATAATTATGTGTAAGTGCATGTTTTCTTGATTGGCATGTGTCTGATCACTGCAGTGTAATGTGATAGACTGATGAGATCAAAAAGAGGCTGAAAGAATCAGACCTGACATTCACCATGCATCCTCCGAACAGGACATTTTAGTTTCTAACATGATTCCTGGCCCGCTTCTGCACCGCTGATTATATAAATGTCTTTATGAAATACTGCTACCTGGAGGCTGTAGCCATGTTTTCCATTTGGTAAGACAAAGAGGTCACTAGATGGAAAATTAAATATCCCACTAAAAGCAAAAAAAAAAATGAAGGACACAGCAGCATGGAAGGAAAGCACCTGGAAGCAGGTCCAGACAGTTTCACCCTGAGCTGCTTTTCTTAAACCTGCAGTTTCACTTCAACTTACAGCATCAGAAAAGAAAAAGCTGCAGCAATTTTGGAATTTTCTAGATACATATGTCAATGACCATTATTTATATGCAAACGCATAGAATGGATTCAGCAATTTTCATACTTCTGTAACCTAAAGGAGTTCTGTGTTGTTGTCTTGATTGTTTTTTGAGGGTGCGTTTGAGCGCATTCTTTAAGCCTGCAAAATTAACAGTCTTTCTCATATTAATGCATGTTTTTTTTTTTGTAAATACTAAGATGAATACTACACTAGATCACACTCAGCAGTTGTGAGCAGTGATGGTAGATCAATCTCATTGTTGTGCTTAAATTTGTCCAATAATAAAAAAAACAATTTTTTATCTCTACTCAATTGATAGCAATTTTCAATTTCAGCTTTTACAATCTCGGATCCCATTGGCTATAGTCTGACGAAGATAAAGCCTCTGGGGACAAAGGTGAACATGCCGGGCGTGTAGCCAGCGGTTAGCGATAAACGACTTTCAGTCAAGACTTCCTTTTCTGCGTGCTGCATTGTTTACAGAAAAAGAAACCGTTTTTCTTGTGATTGACTAATTAACGGGTCTTACCGAAATTTCAACATCATGATGCAGATTAGTAAAAAGTCAGAATGAACCTTTGTCAGGTTTGTGCTCAAGAGGAGAAGAAAACTACTTTTAAAATGCGCGTTTGTTGATCGGAAGGTGGTCGATCATTTTTGATGCATTCGAGGAAGTCTGCAAATTTGAATGCTGAATGGCTTTCATGACACCGCATCTTTTTAGATCTAAAGCAGAATTTTAGATCTAGAGCAGATTGTTAGCTGTTAGCATGCAGATGTCTGTTTATAGAGATTAAAAAGAAGCTAAATCGTTGTCAGATGACGCTGATGGGAGCCGGGAGGTCATTATGCCGCGTTACGTTCCGCCTGCTTTTGCTCTGGACACGGACTGTTTTTCTAGCATACGCCGCAGCCTGCTGATACGTGATTGGTCAATATTATCGGAATAGAATTGTACTACAAATGGAAACCACATCACGTGCCATCCCTAAAATACACGTCCCTGCCTACAGAGATTACAGCTTTTATGATTATGTCAAGTTTTAAAATTGCAGAATGGATCATTTATAAATCTCCTGGTCATGACTGGTGCCACAATTTACCTTCCTAGGTGCTGCAGGTTGGGTTGTTCCAATCTAATCTGACTGAACATATAAGCACATGTGGAGAATGTGCACTATACCAGACTTAAAAGTGTACATTTGTAAGTTTTAATATGTGCTTCCAAAACTAGAAATCCAAATTTAATTGGCTGATGAATCCAAAAAAATTGTGATAAAAACCCTGAGAATCTAGAAGGTGAACATGATTTCAACCCTTATTTTATTTTGTTTGTTTGTTTGTTGTTGAGCCCCCTGGAACCTAGACAAAAGTCTGAGCAATAATAACTTTCTCAAATTATAATGCATGCCGAGCACCACACAGTGGAATAATATAGGGCAGCATACTGTTTATCCAGAGGCTTTGTAGATAAAGGTGTGATCTACCTGGAGAGGCTGCCTGGTAGGTGATGTTTCCGTCTGTGCGCTCAGGGACTGCAGTGTGACAGATGGCCATCATGGTCATGAACTCCTGGATGACAGCAGCTGTGGGCTACAGGAAGAGGAGAGGGCACTTTGACTTTGAATGTTCTTTAACAAAACATGTCACAACAAAACGGAAACAAAACAACTAGAAAGACCTTGATGTTACTGTAGGAGGAGAGAGCGATGACAGGACGGGCACCGCTGGTTGACAGGCTCTGATCGACCTGCATGACTCACAGCTGACGTGCATGTGTCACACAGATGATTCACAGCCTGCTACCACTGTCAAAATGTGTTGAGTGTGCAGCATGTTTACAGACGACTGCTATTCAAACATTGGTTTACTGTATGTCCCAATGAAAAGTAAGATTAAGCATTTATTGTAAATCTTTTTGTGGCACCAGATGAACGTTAGCTACAATTCACACATTAAAGATGTAATCTTGAAGATTTTAATTTAAATAAATGTGTGTTAAGTCACTATCAGTATCTCTCGCCAAATGAGGTAACACAATGGTGATTGAGCCTATGGCCAACCGATGAAAGCCTTTGCATTTTCTAGTATTACAGACTGGGTGTCTGGTGTGACTTTGGTGGAAAAAATCACAAGCAGCGCCCAGTTAGTGACGCGTTTTCCATCACCCAGCAGTGGTTGGTCTGCCAGAGAGGGTAGGCGGAGCTAAGCGGCTGCTTTTCCGGTCTCTGCAGGTGTTGCGAGTAAACAGTAATCTACTATGGCTGAACAAACAAAGAAAAGATCGATGACTACAGATACAACTTCAAAAATAAGTGAAAATCCAAAGGAAAATAAACAAATTCGACGCTCAGATGAAGCAAACAGTCTAAAAAGGAAAGCGACCGTCAGCGAGGAAAATCAAGAGATACAACCGGAGCCAACCGTGGACGTCACACATGCAGCACTGTCTGGATATCTGAGAAGTTTGCTCCAACAATTATAGTTTATCACCATAGGTGCTACCAAAGAGAGCGAAACTGAAATCTTCAAGATTACCACTTTTAAAAAATATTGATATAAAACTTATTAGGCCTTTAATTATCTTTCAATTAGTTGATAATTCAATGAAAACCTTTTATTTTCACTTTATTTTAAAAAGGTATGAAAAGTTATGAAAAAGTAATTCCAGTCCAAATGAATGTAAATGTTATCATTCACAGTGTCTGAATCACATGTGAATCTAGTTTTAACCCGTCAGGGTCATGACTGCTGGTAACAGTAGGATCCCACAGAACCGACTACAGACAGACATTCACTCATGCATGTGCATGTAATGTACACTTGCCCAGTTAAAGAAAAACATCCTAACCTATATACTGAGGGCTTTTTACATTAATGAGGGGGAAAATGAGGAGCAAAATGAGGGGATATGACTAACTAGCGTAGGGGGTGACTCGGACAGGCATGTCCTGGGGGTCCTGTCTGAGCCTGCAGGACAACCAGCTTCTAGTCAGCGGGGCAGAGTTACAAGCTACGATACGACATAATCGAGCTGCTGTTGGTTGCCATCAAAAAAAAAACTATCCTAACCTGAAAACCGCAACGAGGCTTTTTATAAGAAGTAAGAATATATGTCATGCAGTGCATTGATCAGGGCTGATTACTCAGAAACATCTGCTTTCCCCTTTCAAACAACAAGCTGTGTACATACAGTGTTGTCAAACATGCTCTTTCTGTTGGCCATGGCAACTATGATGAGAGATCTCCAACAGGGAACAAAGGAGCAAATGAATGAAGGGGGAAGGGAAGGAAAGAGAAGGGAAGGGAAGGGAGGGCAAATCAAAGGGCCTCGAGTAAATGAAAGTACACAGAGTCTATTACAGTCCAGGTGGCTGTGAGAGCCCCTCGGCCTCCCAGCAGCATGCTAATCCGGTCTGGGTTGACAGGTATCCTCTGAAGGACATGCCAGTGTGTCCTTTTGTGTGTGCGTGCTGTTGTATTACTATCTGTGTGAGTAACAAGATGGAAAATGAGAGAAATTATTTTTGTCGGGTACTCATCTGTTCAAGGCAGATTGAAGGTTTAAACTTATTCTGAGGGTTAAAGTTACAGTTAACTTAATTTAATGAAAGAAATATCGTTGGATCTCAAACATAAGAAGCAGTTTGAAGACTTCCCTTTTACCCCTGGGAGCGTTTAATGTCCTGAATGCTATCGGTTAAATGTGGCAAAAATGCTTCTTAATAAATTGCCTCTTCTAGCTTTAGTTAGGGTTATGAGCTCAGTGCAATTATGTCCCTTAGAGTCTTCCCAGGCAAAGAAGTACAAACGTGTGTCTGCTGACCAGGGAGGTAGTAACCTAGGCAGGGAGTGCTCGGCACAATTAGATGTGACAGCTAATACCGTGCTGCTAGCTATCACCCACACAGACTCCTGGGCAATCTGTGTCAGGGTGGCAGTGACGGACACTCATCACTTCAGACGTGGTCAGTGTGGACAGAGTTGAAGGGTCAAAAGAAAATGAAGCAGAGAGCCTGAACGAGCCAGCGAGTAAACAAACACCCACGAAGGATGCTGAAACTCTGCAGGCGGAGAACGTGTCCAGTGACTCAAGAGAACATGAAAAGCACCAGAGGGGATTTTTATTTTTGTCAGCACTATTAATTCCCCTCTCCTCTAGTCTGCCGTCCCCCTGAACACTGTATCAACACTACTCCTACAAACCGCCTGCAGCCATGCTCAAATATACTGTAAATGATCAGGATGAGTAATGTTTAAGTACGAAGCAACACGATGGCGATGATGACAAAGGGCTTGAACTGTGAGAACACGAGGTGTTCATGAAATGTATCGTTTCATTTTGCAGCCGTGTGTCATACATGTGAGAGAGAAGCTTTGATGGGTTCCTAAAAGTGTGTGAATTAACATGTTGACAGTTGGAAATGACAACAAGCTTAATGTTTCCCTTGTAGATTTATGTAGATTAAGTATGAAGCTCAATCGGCAGCTAGTTAGCTTAGCTTGGCACAAGGAAACGGGGAAACAGCTATCCTAGCACACAGGCATATTTGTTTCATCTTTACAAAACTGATGCTACAAAAACAACACATGGTTTTACAGGAAGATGCTATGGTGAAATTATTTCTCAGTCTCATGCAGCTACTTCCTGGAGTCTTATCACCACAGTAAAATAGCCTGCTAAGACCCCAGGAAGTTACCGTGTCAGACTATAGACTCTATAAAAAGATGGACATGACAGCTCCCTAATACCCCTCTCCCACTGAAATTAGCACATTGACGCAGGTTTTTCAGACCAGAGAAGACATGCTTATAGATGCCAATTGTCTCTTTCCCTCCTGTCGGTCTCTTTTCTGCTGCGTCACCGTCTTACGTCACAAACGTGCCAGAGACAGGGTTAGTAAACAGTGAAGAAGTTACGGTGGTTAGGTCTTTAGGTCTTTTTCTGTCTCGGACAGAGACAGGCAGAATTTGTATCCGAGATGAGGTGTTGCAGAAAAAGCAAAAAAGCTGGGTGTTAGTGGGTTTTTCGACCAGTGGGAAAGCGGCTTAAGAGCGAAGCCAAAACATTTGAGCGCCCCCTGCTGACTGGCTGCAGTATAGCTCATAAAGTCCGCCTCCTCCATGTTAACAGATGGGACATGAGTCAAACTATAAAATCAAATACACGTCAAATACATTATTTTCAAACATGGTTTTTGTAATTATAGTTAGTTCTTATCATGCTGATTTAAGTCCAAGAGTTCATTTTTCTGACAAGTTTAGTTTTCATTAGTTATTTGTTGCTGTAAAAAGGATGATTGACAGCTCTGTTGACCAATATGGCTCCTGCAGCCGATCTGTTCCGTATAAGCAGAGTAGAGGAGGAATGACTACGGTCAGTGAAGTTTCCATATCTGTGAACGTCTGCTTCAGACCAACACAAGAAGCTGTTCTGCTGTTAAAGATGACGACATGCGCAAAAAAAGCTGCTTTTTTCAGTAAGTTAAGTGTGTGTTTTGGTTAGCGGAAGTGGCTACAGCCGCCGATCTCTACTGCACAACTCTGGCTTCAATTTCGTACAATGAGAGCAGATGGAGATGCATCTGACTTCTATATATCATTGTCATTGAGTCATTGTGTCAGACCAAGGTGAAGTCAGAAAATGATCCCTCACTAAGCCACAGCAAGTCTTTTTGTACACATTCAGTTTTGTACAAAAACGTGTTAATAGGTGACCTTTAGACATGCTGGAAAGAGCATTGTGTTACCTTTGGAAGCATCAGACTATCCTTATTCTCTGTTTCCAGTCTTTGTGCTAAGCTAAGCTAACCCGCTGCTGGCTCTAGCTTCATACTTACAGGACAGACGTAAATAAATGTCTAATTATGCCTGCAAAGGTATTACCACCGGAGTTAACTTAGCTTAAAAAATAAAAACACATCAGAAGGAAAAAAGTACGACTCCCAAAACTGCTATAAGATTAAGACATCAACCATCAATGCAGCATTAGTAGAACTCCAACACAATAGATTAACAGTACGCAGGATCATTAGCAGAGATTTAGAGGGACTGTGGTTTGTACACAGCGGTTGGTTGGGCTCTATAATTAGCAGTGGGCGCAGGGCTATCAATATGAAACTAAAGCAGATCCAAGACAAACTAAATGTGTGCAGAGATTCTGCTGTCATAACAAAGCAAACTTCACGGTGGGAGAACTACTTTCCCTGGGCGGTGATACTGTATGTAATTAGATGTGACATTCTGCCTCCCCCATGCTGCTCTGCAGCTGAGTGACTCAAACAGCCAATCAATCACCGGTTTCACCCATTTCATTACTACAAGTGGCCCTTACTGGTCTCTCTTATATTGCATATTCAAGTATATATATTTATGTCAGTTTGGATGGTCTTCATATTCAAGTACACACTAATTTAATCAGTGTACAGCAGTGAAGTTTCCCGCAGTGGATAAGCAAATAAGCATGTCTTCCTCCTGTCATAATAAGCTAATTAAGTTGTTTGCCTGCCCGTGAATAGAAACAGTAATTAACGCCCCAACAGGTTTCAATCAAACTGATATTAAAGATCATTACGTCAATTGTCTGTCAAAATATGATGCCTTGATCCAGACAATGTGTCCAGGAAACATGATGCATGCCGTTAAACATGCCAGATGAGTCCACGGAACTGCTTAATTCCACTTAAGGGGGAAATATTTTAGCTATGCAATCAATTTCCTATTATGCTAATGTGTTTTTGAATCACGTTGGTTTTGTTTTAAAAACTGTATACATATTTTAATTTAATTATTTTTCGGAGCCTCTCCTTCCTCCTGAAACGAACAAGCCGTTTTGCCATTCAAAGGTCAGACCTTAGCCACGATTGGCTGACAGTATTTAGAGTGACCGCGTAGCCCCTCCCCCACGCGTGCGGAGGAGTGGCCACACTGCACTGTCACTCCAAAGTTGTAGAAAATATGGCTGCTCTAGGATCGGTTATTTGGCCTTATATGTACGAGCCAGAATCGCCAGGAGGTATCGGAATGGTAAGTTGAAATCTTGACTTGACTACAAGCTAGAGCAAGAAGGCAGCCTGAGGTGAATGACGATTGGTCGATTTCAGCAAAAGCAAGGTCCTACGTAGAAACCTGCAGCTGTTCTGAACGGCCCGTTTCAGAGGCGACCTTTTTAAAAATGTAATTCTGGAAAAACACAGAATTAAACAGTTTTCACTTTTTCACTGTGAACAATAAACACCCAAAATGTGAAACCCATGTACAATATGAGAACACAATATAAAAGGCCCCTTTAAAATGGTAAGACTTCATACAGCCACACACAATTAGATTAAGAATCCCTCTTAAATTTGCCCTAAACAGCTTCCGTCATGTGGCAAGACTGACTTTACTTACATGATTACTTTGTAGGTTTTCCAGTAAGCTCGGGTCATTAAATCCAGCCTCCTCTGATGACTCTGTGCTGTGCCTGGAAAGAAGAGACGAAACAGTCAGAAGGACAGAATACAGGAATACTGAGAGCACTACTGTCAGGCCGACTACGACACGTTGTTGTAACAGGAAAAAAGACTAATACAGGACATTTAAGCATTTATTTGATCAGAGCATTCTCTGAAAAAGAAGCGATTCTACATTCACAACTTTGTATGGGAGTTTTCCTAATATTATAATAAGCAGCACAAAAGTGTTTCTTATGCACCAACAGGAAATAGGAAGCCTTCATCATTTACACTGTGATTCCCCATCACACTGTGCAGCCTGCAGGCTTGTTTGAATTAGTGCTCTTGCCACAACCTCAAGTTAAAACCAATTATTATACTCCCTGTCGATTGGTCGGCCATTTTCTTTCGAGAAGTATGTGACATATTCAAATTGTTAGTTTCTCCGACCAACAGAAGACCAAAACATATTTATCTTAGTGTCATATAAGACCTGAAAAAAAACATACAATTGTAACATTTAAGAGGTCGGAATCAGTCAATGTTAAACATTTCAGCCCAATATAAAACTAATGTGCGCTAGGACTGGCACCTAAAACAGAACCGAGTCTGGTAGTGCAAAAAGCCAGTGCTGAGGCCAACAGTATTGACAGTTGCTGAGAAAGTATCAACTGCAGTGCAGGCAGAATTTAAATGCAGGTCCCCTGGGCTTCAGTAATGTGATGTACAGTGTGACAGTGTTTGAGATTCTGTCCATGCTGGCAGAGGAGGATCATCCTTTGAGAAAGTGATGTCCTGAATGGCACATTATGATACCACAATGTACAGAGAATCCACACTCGTTCATTTATTTTCCCCTTCATATATTATATTCACTTCAGTCCCTTCCATTAATAATAAATGATTATCCCCTTTGCTTTAGAAATTAAACAATGCGAGATGAACTGCTTACAGCGACACAGCAGGCGGGCTGCATTTCTGGCAGCAACAAAAGACCATATTTCTCACACGCTAATCAAAGCCAAACCTAAATAAATGACTGGGAATACAATTAGTCTCTCATACTCATACCAGAAATAATTATATACTGGCAAGATGCAAAGTTATTCAATATCTTGCAGTCCATTAGGAATAAAGCAGAAGAAAAAAGGGATGACAGAAATCATGCTGACCAGGAAAACAAGATTTCGGATTCATTGTTGAAAGGAGGTTTTTTTCAATGGCTTCAGGCAGTGATTTTGTATGTAGCTACCCGCCGCTCGCTGGCTGTCCAGCAGGAATCGATTCATGATTCTGTGATAAAGAGTCCTATAGATCAGGCCGACAGCAGCTTTGTCTGTGGCACTGGAGCTTGATAGAAATGTTAGTGAGGCTGCCATTAGCAACCATAAGTCTTTTTAATCCCACAGGATACACTTTTCAGATCCCCGAGAGCTGAGCGGCCAGCCGGCCAGTAATACTTCCATCTACTCCGCTGGAGATGGAGGTTTTAGAGGAAGGAAATATCGTAAAGAACACAGCAATGCAATTAAACAGCAGGGCTGGAGTCGATATGGTGTTGCACCAAGGTAGACGCACTGGAGGTTAGATACTTTATCACAGTTGCAGGCTTTATTAAAATGTCTCAGGGAGAAATAGGGAGACAGATTCTGCAGAAATATTCCATATGCATAACAAACAGGGGCAGATATTTAAAATAAAACACTTCATATGTTATACTTAAAATAAGTTTTGTTGCTCTGATTGCTGAGGTTCTTCGTGTATGTATCTAAGCATTTATACATTTTAAAAGCTGTATAAATTCAAATGTTCAATAAAAACGTACAAATTCTGCAACACAGACTGAACACACTGCAGTGTTTTTGACAGAAAATCCTTGGAGTCATTATTACTGTTTGTAACCCTCGTAAAGGACGGAAGCCCTGAGCCTTTCTCTGCAGCGGCAGGCAGGAGCACATTTCGCCGGTGACAATTGTCTTGATGAAATTTCTGAGGCACGGGGGCCGGGTGTGGAAGAACGGGCAGTTATTGATTATCTGCCAGCACTCAGAGGTCCTGTCACTATGGGAACAAGAGTGCTGGCTGTTCACAGTCAATAGCCAGGGGACGAGTACCAGATCAAACCTGTGACACAGCATGCTGTCCTGATAAATTTGTATCTGACTTTTTCAGGGGACTGAGATTTTTCTGTCATCAAGCAAAAAAACACATGATCATTTTCACTTGTATTCATGTATCTCTCAGCTATTTTGTGCATAAATAAGGCCTCTAATTCAGTTGTGTCGGTGACAAAAAAGCAGCAAGAAGAGACATGCTTTCATGGAAGCTGACAAGTTCATTTAAAGCAGCAACATTTTTGGCTTAATAGGCATTAACAAACAGGCCCCAATCCCCCATGCAAAATAGATAAGACACGCCCATGCTGTTACTGCAGATCTCAACACTGTGGCAGATGGATCTCAGAACTAGGACTCTGTTAGTGTGTGTGTGTGTGTGTGTATGAGAGGGATAGACAGAGAGAGAAGTAGTGGGAGTGCAGCTTCCATAACACAAGTTAGTTTGATGTTAACTGGGGAAAAGGAGACAGTGCTGCACGGCTTCATCCTCCACACAACAAACAGTGAATGCTGGAAGGCTGGGTCTAAAACCTGCTGGATGTGCCTGTTAGAAAGCAACAACACGTAACCACTTAGGACTCAATAATAAATCTAATACAGCACTGGCAGCATGTATAAGAACACTTGTTCAAGGCCTTTCTTCCACATCCACAGATATATACAATTAATCAAGAGCCACAGTCACATACAGACACGTCCCAGGGGTACTGAATGCACAAAGAGGGAAAAAAACAACAAACATACATTGAGGTATTGTGTTCAAAGTCACGATTTCCACAAGGCAAGGCAGCACTGATACATCACAGAAGCCAAGGGCGAAAATAACGACCATTTCACAACCAGCCATCTTACCGGTCGTCCTCTGCAAAACTACCCTCCTCAGCCTCAGGGACGTGACTGTTGGAAAGAAAATCATCTTGTTCACAAAGACTATTGTTAACATGTTCTTCTGTGTTTGGATTAAATATGGGTTTATTTGTGATTTGGCAGGTGTTAGTGTATGATGGGTTAGGTAGCAGAGGTGTTGGGGTTAGGTTGGTAGCAGTGAATATCGCAGGGCCCTCTTTTTGTTTTACTTGACACTATTGTCATGTCTGCATACCAGCAGATAGTCAGCTTATCTTAGCACAGAGACTAGGAAGAGGGGACACATAAGGTCCCGATCAGCCAGAGAGCATTTTAGCAGCTGGGGGTTTTCTTGTTTTCAATGAGAGGGATGCTTTTTTCCGCTCTGTGCGGCTCGCATTTTTGAGGAAACTCTCTGAAAAACCTTGAGTTGAAAAAACTTCATCTCAAAGCAGAAAAGGCGCCCGACGTCATTGCCGTTTTTTCTCATTGTCCATTCAGATGAAAGGAGAGGCAGGCCTTCTGTCAGTTTACAAAATAACGGTAAGGTTAATGACAGCTAATGATTCGGTGGTTGCCGTAACAACAGTAAAAAAACAAAAAAAACAAGCTCTTTTTTTAACTGTAAGCTTCAACAGAAAAGGCAGTGCGGTGCGCCTCGTGATTTACAGCCTGGGCCTTAACAGTCTAAATGAAGGAACATAACTACAGTGACGTCTATTGTTCTGAAGCTGCAAGTTTGGCATATTTACTGTTGCCATCTTGGGTTTTTTTGCAATCACACATTGCTGTGCAACCAATGGAAACATCAAGTATACCTACGGTAGTAAAATCTGGAATGTGGTCAGTGAAAGTCATTAGCATTTTTTTTGTGTGTTTGTGCATATTTTAAGGCAAACAAGAAAATAAAAAGCACACAAAAACACTAAAAAAGGACTAAACTAATTTTAAATTGAAAAGTACAAATTGAAACTACAGCTACAATGTGTATGTGAGTATGTTTTGTGTGTTTCATGGCCACCAATGAATGTAGTGATGAAAACAACAACCTAAGACACTAACTGTGGTCAGAAAGCACCCTGCTCTAAAATGAGGCAGCAAATTATGTTGACGTCTCTGCTCTGGCAGACTAACCGCTGTGCAGGGTTTTGTTAACAGTAAGGAGAGGAGCCGACCAGACGATGTGCTCCACTGAACATTAAGAGTCTTCATTTGATCCAGCCACAGTTTGATTCATGCTTTGAGCCTGTTTACTCTTCAGTAAAGCATCATTGTGGTTAAATGCATTAAGAACAAACCAATCTGTCTGTGTACAGGCTAATGCACAGTATGAGACAACTGTATGTACTAGTTTACACTTTGTGATGACAAGTCGCTGACACAAAAGGAAACCTGTTTTAAATTTTTGTCACTGAGAAATATGTTTGTCCCTCTACCCCGAACTCATACCACTCAGGAGGATTGCGGGAGCCTCTCTAACCTAAACAGTCTCCCTCCTTGAGATTTGGACGCCAATCCAGTGGAATTAATTAATGTCTACTCCCTTGGGGTTGGCTTTATTAATTACAGCAGCACTTAATTTGTGGTGAGGAACACATGCGAGCGGCAGTGTCAGGGGGGCTTTGTGTGTGTGCCGGCACCAAATTACAAGTCACGCCACGGAGTAAGTGCTATGCATCGGCATGTTCATTCATTTTAATTTAAATACGGATTTTATTTATTTTACTCCAGTATTTTACTTTTTGCCAAGAATACACAACCCCTCCCTGAAGCAGAGACAAAGACACCGAAATCTGTCTCGGTGTACAAAGTGAATTAAAATTATTTTTAAAAAAGAAGTAAGAAGTAAAGACGTGTTTATTCATTTAAATATAAGGTTTAAACATACAAAATACATCAAAATACTAATCTAATCCATATTTCACAATTAACCTTCAGGAAGCAGAGAACTGGATGTAATCGAATCACACGTCTAACATAGAAGGGATGCACAAATCTCATAGTGATATCTGATATCGCTCCGATATTGGTTCAGTTCTATGTTTACGTCTTTGTGGATGTACCACGTCCTTTAAATTGTACGAAATACAACATTTAAATGTTGAGCATATTGTTATCTGTAATTAAAAGATGAACTTTTACTGCAGTTGTAAATGTTAATTTTGAAGATTTTTTTTTTTTACCAAGTTAGTGGCGCACAATTTTAATTATTACAAATAAGTAATATGATAACTTTATTACATTTTGTTTTACAAAGTAAGGAAATCGCTGTTTAAGTCAAGCCTGATGTTGCCTTGTACATGAAAGAATGAAAGTCTCACAGTTTGACAGATAGTGTTTTAATAAGACAGTGGAATCGGATCGGTACTCAGAATTAGATACCACTCAAAGCCCAGATATCAGTATGGGCATTGAGTCAGAAAAAGTTTGAGCAGTGCATCCCAAGAGGACATTGCTATATCACTGTGGAGTAGCTGCAACACTAATGAAATCATTATGTGTTTGTATCAATAACTATATGTCATATAAACTGCTTATATAATGTAAAAAAGAACGGAACAGATTATATATTTTGAAGAGCACTGTTTCAATAATTTTGTCCTTTAAAATACTGACGGTACAAGTTTTGTATTAGAAACTCAACATAGTGAGTGTTTGGTATTTGGAAAGATTACAGTTCAATAAACACCCAACTGTACTGTATGACATTATTGTCAGATTATCAACACTAACTTCCATTTTTTGTTTAGCCAAATGAAAACAAACTGATTGTATATATGAAGGAGGAGTTATCCAAGTCATAATAAATGTATTACTTATTTACAGCACAGCCTTTCATTAATGTTACAGTTAACACTGTTACTGTGTAGATAGATTATAAGTACAGAACAATGACCTGCACTGGAAACAGTTTTTGAATCTCACCCTCACAACTCTTATTTTGGGAGCCCAGAAGAAGAAGAAGAAGAGGAACAACCCCAATGATGGCATCATCAAAACAGCCTCGCCTCATTAGAAGCTGCCCTTTTTCTCTTCTGATATGAAACACTCATCCATATTTATCAGTTGCATAAGAGGGAGTCCTTGTTTCAGAGAATCAAAGGAAAACATCTCTACTTGTGATGAAGGAGAGAGAGAGAGAGGGAGACTGCTGCCTAGTTTGGATCTTTGCAGGGAGGACCGTGTTTCCCTGAAGACCAGCAGGATTGACCCAATTATAGAAACATTAAAAAAAGGCAACACAAGGAAAAGTTATTTTTAAACTCAAAATAGCTGAATGCCAAAAATGACAATAATAATCAGCGGCAATCGTTAAACAAAAGAACATCTGTAATGATCTCGGAGATTTCACATCATCCATGTGTACTTTTTGTTCTTGACACGAGATCAACAATGACAAGTTGTCTGTGTCCTCACTGGTGAAGCAATCACAGCATAATGAGAGCTTTGGTACAGAGCACTCCAGATAAAACACTCTCTTTTGTCCTTCAGCCTGCACTTCATCAATCATGCTTTTAATTGAATCCTAATGGGATTAATCATGTACTGTCACGCCTGCACTTGCTTTGGTTCTGCGAAGATGCTCTGCTCTCCCACTTGTTTTGCATCCAGTGAGGCTAATTATCTGTGCACTCAAATAAAAGAGAGTACATTCAGAGGGAAAAACATTAAGGGCTGATTTAATGGAATACAAATGCAACAGAAAACGCTTTAAAGTCAGTGCAGCGGAGAGAGAAAGACAAACATGTGGACTGTGAAATTTGGCTGAATCTGTTTCCTTGTTTTTAACTGGTGTGAGGACATTGTCGAGCTCTGTACCGTAAATATAACGCCAGTTTCTCACAAAGACCTCCAACATGACAAACAACAGACTGAGGCCTGCGAAGGAGAGGGTGAAGTGTCTTAGCTCGCAAATGTCTGGCCGCCTTTTATTTATAGTTTATGTTGAGAGGAGCAGTGATGCAGCTGCTAATGAGAAGGCGAGGGAGGAGAGAGAAACGCCAGATGTACTGCGATGCACACTCGGCATTTAATGATGGTGGAGGGGGAGGCAACGGCAGAGGGTGCAATAGGGGGGGGGGGAGCAGGGAACATTTTAAAAAAGGTGAGGAGACAGAACGTACCCGTAAGCCACACCAGCGACAGTGCACTTCTTGAACTGCATCACGTTGCAGGTCAGCGTCCCCGTCTTGTCAGAGAAAATGTACTTCACCTGTATGGGTGCAAGAGACGGAATAACACTTAGTTTATGAGTGTATATTTCTATTCTAAAGGAGATATTGTTCTACAGTAAGTGTTAGTATAAGATAAAGTATTATGTTAACAGTTTACCTGGCCTAATTCTTCATTCAGGTTGGAGGTGCGAGCCATGGCAGGTGTGTTAGTGGGCTCATAGAGCATATCAGTGTCCTAAAACAAACCACAAAAAATATAAAGTTTAATTCACTAAAGACACAAAAGTTTTCATCAAATTAAACTTTACATCAGAGTTGTATATGAAAACAGAAAGCACTTTATGTCTGTCAGGCCATTCTCAATACTCTCGCTCTTTTCTCCCCCTCAAGAAAATGCTGAACCAACTGGGGCTGCGAGAAGACAGGCCAACTGAGAACTGCCCTGAATGTTGCTAAAAATTCCTCGCTAGGATTTTCATTTAAAATTTAATGAATAAAGGAGCTCAGAATAACTTCGGGCAAAAGAAACAGTACGATTCCTCAGCTGAGATAGTTGGTGGGGTTGACCTAGTTGCTGAGAATATAAGAGCACAGTATTCTTGGAGCTGTATCAGATATTTTAGATGTATTTTTACTTTGTTGTGGTCTTTACAGTTTCAGTACGAGATGTCTTTTCTGAGTAACATTCTGTTCATGATACTGTTCATTTTTTGTACTCTATTTAACGTCTCATTCGGAACCCTGTAGTAATAAATTTTTGGGACATTTGCGGGCAGTGCAAAAAGCTGTAAATAAGACATTAGGAGCTTTTATGGCAAAACAACAATCACAAATAATTTCAGTCAAAGTTGAGATTATGATTTTTTTTCACTCCCAATCTTGGCTTGAGCTCAACTTAAAGCTCCTGTGAGGAGTTTTTCGCTGGTTATGAAACAGACAAATTAATTCACATTACTCTATATGACCTACAAAAGAAAACCAGACCATCAGCAACAAGATTATTTCTATGCAGTTATTTTTACATACATATGTAGTAATTAATATTTTTTTTAATTACGTTTTCCAAAAAATGTAAAGTGAGTGATACATATGACTGTTGAAGAGATAAAGAGGTACGGCTTTGTCCACAGGGGGCGCCAAAATCAACACAAACCAAAGGTTCCTCACAGCAGCTTTGACATGCCACAGCCTGGATGAGATGCTGCATTCACAGACTCAGAAAGAAGGTAAACAGGAAACCTGATATCATTTTAGTGGTCGAGAGCAGCACGGGTAAATTAGATGAGGCTTAGCAGAGTTGGAACCGGATACGGGATCTTAGAGACTTCATTCAATTTTTGAGAGGAAATTTCACCGACTCACTGTAAGGCAGCCGATATGTAATAAACTTTAGAGGCAGAATAAAACAAAAACGTTTTTACATAGAAATGATACATTCTCAACCAATTCTCCTGTGTACGATTGTCTGTTCAGCTGTGATGATCTGCTTCATGTGGTGCAACGGTGTATATAAACTTATTTATATTACCATTAAATTGATTCCACAATCGTTGGAAGCCAAAACAATAATTGGAAATACATTTCCATTAACTGCCCACCCCTTTAAATGAAGTAGTACCACTTTATAAAGGTGATATGGCAACATGTTTCAGCAAACACATCCAGCATGCATCAACATTTGTCTCCTTTCAGCTCTGTTTTGGTCTCTACCAGTTCATTACATTCATAAGCTAGCTGTTAAATCTAACGGTCGTCTTTTTGCCACCAAAAAAAGAAAAGGACTGTCTACTGATTTGGAAACAATCTTCCTCTGAGCACTGAGAGTAAATCGAAACAGTAAAGCTTCAGGGTGTAAAACAGTGAGAAACCACTCAGTCAGCTCTGTCCCTTTAAGAAACCCCATCCCTACAAGCCCACTTTCTTCTGCCTGGCCAGGTCTCCGAAGCCTGCTGAGGCTGCACTTTGTGACGTCACAAAAAAAAACTGTGTGAATCCTGGCGTTCACAGCAGCCTGCAGACTGAGCTGAAAAGCCTGGGGATTACTCCAACATACTTTTACCTACAGATTTGTAGGTTTAGTCTGGACATCCAACATTGTAACATTATATATATATATGTCTTAAAATGTATATACCCCCTCTTTAAAGTTTTGTTGAGATTATTTGCAGACTGTATTATAACTCACCCAGTTGATGAAAAAGGCTTGGATGAACTTGATGACCTCCAGCGTGACCAGGAGACTGATGGGGATCAGGTTGTTGAACAGGATGATGAAGGTGAGGAAGTTGAGGCCAAAGTTTGCCGCCCCGCCATCTATCAGGGTACGAGTTTTGGACAAAGAAAGGTGATACACAGAAGACTTGTCAGTGATGGTTCAGAAATATTAGTTGGTCAAATGAAAATGCCCAAAGCTACTTCCAGTCAATGACCGACATTATCCCAATCCAGAAAATGTTTTGGGCTAACGTCGTGCATTAGCTGGAATGAACCATTTCTTCCACCCAACCTCATCTTCTTACGACTCAACCGATTAACAGTCCAATTTATTGTCCCAAAGATTCAAGTAGCGAACAGGGACTGAAGTATCTCAAATGTCATTAGTGTCACAGCAGCAGCCTTGGCATCCAGCATGATCCAGGCAATGAGTTCCACAAAGCACTATGCAAAATGATGCTGGCCCCCCAAAAGCCCCAAACAATTGGCAATGCTCAACATGTAACCCCACTGACACCAAACATGAAAACAGGAGGGATGTGATTTACCTTTCCTCAGCTTGCAGGAGGTGCAAATGTTACCTTCCTCAACCCAAGCCTTGAGCTTAGCATTGCGGTTGAGAGGGACAGCCCTTCCCCCATGACAGAACGATTGCAAAACAAAAAACTGGATGGCACAAAGAAAGTGGCAGAATGGAAGCTACTGCTACTGGTACAACAACACAGAAAGGAGGGAGTACTTTTTTTTTTCAGAAGTGGGGAGGAAGACAAACGTATCAGATGCTCTCAAGACAAAGGAGGGAGAATTCAGTCCATAGCACATTCTCAACCAACAAGGAGTGGAAAAGAGGGGGTGGATTATGCCAGCGAGAACGTTGGATGTTAATGATGATCACTACATCACCTCATTTCACTCGTTTCTAGTAGCCGGCTTGTTAAGTGATGTTATGCGAAATTTCTGCTGTCAGATGAGAGAGTGATATTGTGTTGGATCAGTAGAGAGTCGTTAAAACAATTAAAATCAAACCAGGCCATGCAGAAGTCACACAAGTGCAAAAGGTCACCTGATGTCCTCTCTTTAATCTTCAAGAAAATAAAATATTTCTCGAGATGAATTCAAAGCACGTCGTCGCAAACTGTAAACTGTTTTCATCATTCTGAGTGTCTGAATGTGGGAGAAAACTACAACTCCTCAAACATTATGGTGAACGCAGACGCCCCATGCTGCCAGTTAAGACATCGGCTCTTTACCAAAAGAGAGTCAACACAAATTTAATGAATGTACAGTTGCAGGTCGCATGAATGCAAAACAAATCATTCGTTTTTGCTTTCAATGTGCAGAAGCTTAAAGGCTTAATATGCGACTTTTATGTCCAGTAGATGTCGCACTTGAGCACCAGCATGAAACTAAAACAAACGCTCTGTTTGGCCACACCTCCCTCAACCTACAACCTGCTATTTTTTCTGCCCGCCTTATTCTGCTGTACCGTTTCTGAGACATTTCTAAGTGTTATGTTCTACTATGTAGCAGCAATCAAACAATAGAAACTGGTCAAGCTCATCGAGGCAGAATGCATGTTACAGCTCGAGCTGTACCGACATCTACCGCAGCCAGCATTGTACTGCTGCAAGCTAACGTTAGCATACTTTAGCTTACAATGCATGTTGCTACAGCACCCCGCTAGCATGGTTAATTACACAGAATGACTGATATGATAACGCTACAGAACACTAAGCAAGCGTAATATTAAAATAAGTTAGCTATCGTCCTTGAACTTGCATGAAACGGGAAAGCGGCGCCGTCCCGTCTATGTCCTTCGTCCTTCGAGGATATATTTACATAGGACATACTTGATTTCGGACACATTCATGTGTAAAATGTCGCATATTAAGTCTTTTAAGTTGTATAGGCTTAGTGCATGCGCTGATCTGACTCAGCACTCTGCACGGGGTCAATGTCAAATTAACTACTCACAGGTCATCCATAATCACAGGCTTCCGTGACATATAAGCAACACTGACTCCTCTGCTCCTATTTGCATTTAACTTCCAATGTTGGTACGTGAGTGAAATTAAAATAATCCAGGTTAAATATAGTGATGTCAGTAAATGGGATGTTTAAGATTTGACAATCGCCCCACCTCTCTCTTTTGTCACAGGTTGGATAATATGCACTGGAAAGAGTCTCAACAACTCCTTATGGAAGTACAATCAGTCTCAAGATGGACACTTGCTTTATGACTTACACCCCTCTCGTCTGTGTGATATTGGTTCTTTTTTGATGTGGGTTCTAATGCCACTGAGGACAATATTGACACCCTTATGAAACCAATAAAATCCAATGCAACATCTAATAAAAAGGAACAGTGTAAGTCATAGTGCAAGCTTGAATTGACCAGGGCACAACCTCTCCTACCTATCAGGGTACAGAGTAATGGCCAGAGTGCCACGATAATCACTTTGCATACCAGGTTCAGAGCTTCATCACGACAGAGACACTGCCACACACACTGAGCAGCCCATATGTTTTATGTGCTGTGCGAATGTCTGCAAATGAAGCTAAAAATGGATCTGTTTTCTATAACTGCTTGGAAATATATGTAAAAACTAAACAGGTTTACACCTCTGTCCCTCGCCCCCCTGTCGGTCTGTCCTTTGTTAAATCCTCAGCAGGAAAAGAAGGCTGCAGAGGCATTTAGAAAATGTCAGCTCATGCCCTTTGGGTTGCACCACATGTTGTGTTCGAGCCATAAACACGTATACGCCTCCTGCTATGAAAAGCTTCCTGTGTACGACATCATCTCCCTGGCAGTCAAAGTAAAAGCTTCTATTCATTTCTCTTAAGGAATTGTTTGAGGGACAAAAAAAATAAGATGAGGGTCTGAAGCTTGGGAGCTGCAAAGCGTTTAACGTGGCACAAAAAAATGGAGGAAAAGTGAGACACTGTTTGCATCAGGCACTGAAAATAACTAGACGAAGGTATAAGAGAGCTGGAGGGGAAAAACCTATTGTTGGATCCCTGGTATGTGCTTGTCCATGGCATGGGCCCATACAAAGTAGGGCAACCATTTAGGGGGCGAGGGTAGGGGGCTTCATTTGCTTAGCAAAGGCAGAGCTTCAGTAAGGGGTTAGTAAGGGAGGGTCATTCACGGATGGCCAAGGCTTTTAAATGGTTGTTACCTGGAGCTGTTAAAAAAACGACAACAAAGAAAACAACAAAATCAAACAGAACATTAGAAAGGAACAAAAAAGTACAGCAGCGCAGTGATATTCAACCATTTCTTTTTCACTCATTCACAACACATCTATGCATGTCACAGCTGTATTTTCTCAGTTAACAGGGAATTCACTTATTCCCACATTGCCACATATTTCACTTGTTATGCGAAACATAGTTTAACTGAGGCAACATAAAGAACGACACGACACATACCAGCATTTAGGAACTTAAAATGACAACGGAATAAGCTGATATGGACAAGTGAGACAAAATATGTGGAATAAGAGGAGCAGCGTAGGGCTGTTGGGACTCTTACAGTTGAGATCCATGTACCAGGCATCATTGCCGTACTGGTACTTCCAGATAGTTTGGCCGATGGAGCAGACCAGAGAGATGGCCAGCAGGCAGCCGAACAGCACGAGGATCTGAAAGTTGGTGATGCGCTCCACGTTGGACAGCTTCAGAGGAGGCCGAGTAGAATTCTGGGTAACACATGACACAACAGTTGTGGTTAAAAAAACAAAGCAGAAGTATGGCCAGTGGTGGATCTGAGAACAACCACATTTTAACAGAAACTAGCAGACGTGCTGTTTGTCATGTTACTTGGTAAAGCAGTTCTGGTTGTATAACAAACTCTAAGAACAAGGCAACAAGTTCTCAAGGCCTTGAAATACTATGCAAATAAGTTATACCTGCATGAGCTTTGTGTCGTGTCCAGTGTAGACCACCACGCCGTGCACCCACTGAGTGTTCCTCAGCTGAGCTCCTCGCAGTAAGATCTGGTCTGGACCCAGTGGTACTGTGCTGTAATAGGAAACATCACTGCCATGAATACACCCTTCATACTTTCCCATACTTTAGTCCCACAGAACAACAAAACATTACCAGAGGATTTTTTTGCTAATCATAAGAACAAATCGCTACAAGAGTTTAACATAACCCTAAATCAATGAGTGTTGACTTTACATACAACCACCGTTTAACATTAACCTTTCTTATCCTTCATTGATTAATATGCCAATACTGGCGATAACCTGTAATCAATATTGCAACACTGATCCTGATAGGACGAATATTAGGCAACAACACAAACTGGGTAATTAGTATTATGATGCTCATTTAAACACAGCCAGTCATTAAATTTGCCTCTATGTGTACATAATTGCATTTCCACCCACAAGTTGAACTTTTAATTATAAATCAGATTATGTAGTTTATGTAGTAGAAAATATAGTTTGGGCCTTTAACAAGTTGTAACAACACTAACATAAATCCAAGCCTTTGTGATGTTTACATATTCTGTTGTATCCTGAATAATGCAGAAAAGCCTTTACTCGTGAAAAGACCTCTATCACTATAAAAATACTGCACATGAAACTATAACCCACCAAAAAGCTGAGTACACCCTCTGGTAGCGATGCTTATTCAGGAGAGCTTTATTGTGCCGAACTCCTGGAATCATATTACATTGTAAAAGGAGGCTTACTGCCTATAATGCATTTTCCCTACAAAGCCCCCAAACAAATGTGTAATTAAATATAACTGCAGCAGGTGCTTTCTTTTATTCAGCAGAAAGATTAAATAATCCCTAAAAGCTCATAATGCACTTAAACTGGCTCTGCTCCTGTGCTCGTAACTCTGTTGGTAAGAGGGGCAGAGGGCCAGGCGTGGAGCTCTGCGACAGAGCTTACCTGTGTCCATCCAGGCGGATGTTCCCGACAAACTCATACAGGTGGCGGTTCGGGCTCTCGCACTCCATCCGCCCAGAGAGACGCATCAGGCTGTCGATGTCCTTTATCTCTGTGCTGATTTGTAGACCCTGTTGGTGTAGTTACAGAAGCATCAAAGCTGTGTTCTTAGTTCTTATTGTATGAAAAGTAACTTAAGAATAGAAGCTACTGAGAGATAGAATAAAAAAGACATTCACCTGTCTGATCTTAAGGTTTGTTTCTCCATCCAAGTTAGATGTTTCAATGTAGCACATACCCTGTGGTTCACTGTTGTGAAAGAAGAGGATAAAGACACTTGGAAAAGCAGCACAATGCTATTTAATGATATATTACAGTGTATCTAACGACAGCTTTTCATTATTTATATGATCAGAATATGATTGAATATTGTACACTTATTATTTTCTAATAATGACACTTTCAATCTACATTTTGATCAGTCTAAAATAAACAGAAACCTATGTGAGTCTATTTTAAGAGGGGTCTACAGATCACTGCAAACAAAGATGTTGCATGTCAGCCTTAAGTCCACTCAGCTCCATAAAACTACATCAAAGTTTGACTGTGTGGAAGTTACCCACTTAACGTACAGTAAACATCCTTTAATCAGACATAGCATCTTTGTTTGTATAACTGTCTTTCAGGAAAAGCCTAAATACACTGCAGACAGACAGACAGCATGGGGAGAGAGGATACACCTGAGTGGGGTGATAGGAGCAAGCAGGCATGCCGAGCACAACAAACAGAGCAGACAAATGGGCCTCTGACAGACTCTGGGCACGGGGACAGAGAGTGAGAGCATGCCGGTGCTTAAGGTGAACTGGGTCTCTGGTTAGCTACTCTTTTAATGCAGTGATTTATTTATACTGAAGCCCGGTCCAAACACACTCGGGGTGGAAGGGAAAAATCAAAAAGAGATCTGGACACTGAAGCCCAACCACAATCAATAAGAGGTTTGGAATGTGCTGCTATTAGTCATCAGATGGGAGCTTTGTTTCATGGAAATGAGCAGACGTCTGCTGCAATGGCCAACAAGTGAATTCTAATACTGTGTGCTGTTCATAAAAAGAGAAAAATACTGCTTTAGGTCTGATTGTGAGAAAATAAACTACAGATGTAGACAGTAAGCTACAAAACTACAATTCCAAGATGCTTTCAGATTTACATCTTGGAACGTGACTGCATGCAAATTGTCACATCAGGTTAAACTGTTGCATTCCGGGTGCCATGCAAGCCATGCAAGGGCAAGAATGTGGAAGATATATTCACACCCATTAAGACAAAGTGTCTCAAAGGAAAACTGTAATATTTAAAGTCTCTATTTGCTCTTAGCAGCGTTAAAACTTTACAGTGTTTTGCTGAAACTTCTTGCAGTGAATTTAAGGTAATAAAACTAAATAAAACACACCCAAAAATGGCCGGGATTGCGGCTGCCAAACTATAATATAGAACAATAGAAGAAAAAAAAAACTTCCTTCCTCTAGTGAGAAAACTAAAATATTTCCCGTTCGTGTCAGAAGTGAGAGAAGAGCTAAAAATGTCCCATCCCCGTCAGTTCACACAGCCCCGCTCTCCCCCACCGCTGTTTAGTTGGAAATGTTGCTGGTTTCCTGACCTGGACGACAGTATGACGAGGTCAGCCGGGAGGTGATCCCCGTTTGCAGCTCTGACTACTTCCCCAACAGCCACCTGATATAACCAACCACACACCAGCAGGGGGCGAGAGAGAGGAGGTGTGGCAGTTGTTTTGTGGAGGAGGGAGGCAGGAGAAAGAGGATGAGAGGGGAGGGAAATAAAACACGGACAAGACAGACGAACAGCAAACACGCAAAGGGGAGAGAGAAAGAACTGTTTCAGTTTCAGGGGGATGAGAAGAGCAAAATGATCAGTCCTGTGCGATCAGAGGGGACGATCGGTCATCTGTTCTCCTTTTCACAAAACCATTTAGAAACAAGTTCATGATAAAAATGCTCAGAGGTTTGAACGAATGTGAGAAATTCAGGTTTTTGAAAACACATAATGGATCCATAGCAGGTCCAAATGGTTTTAGAAAAGGTGAAGGAGGTAGGTTCATGTTGACATGATTGATCAACTCTAATCCAAAAAACGCATTATTATTGTCCAACCTAGAGAAGTGATGGTTGTCATATCAAGATACATGGCATCACATTTCTTTACTAGACTCTATAAACAATGTATGACGAAACAAAAGCTGAAATTTTGAGTTTAATATCAACATCAGCTCGATGTCTTATCCAACCATCACTTCTTTAGGGAGAGCTGAGAGAGCAAAACGAAGAAAGAAGGGAGACACTCCCACAGTCTGGCAGCAGGGTGGATACCTGGACGATAAAATGACAGCATCCGCAGGAACGAAATCACTGCCTTTTACTCTAAAAACATCGCCCACCTCAACCTGTGAAAATAAACTGGTCACTGCTGGGCACGGCCTATGAAACAGCATCAATGGAAACTTGAGTACAATATCAGGAATGAGAATGCACAGCTGCTGAGAAAAAAAGGTAAGTAAAGATAAGAAAGGAAACATAAAACAATCCTGATGACAAGAAACAGCTGGAGTGTTCTTCACATAACTGCTGAAGTTTGCAGAACAGGAGCAACCACTCGACATTTTCCATCATTCAACAAAGTCAGAGGAATAAAAAGGTATTTAGCAGCATTTTCATTTCTAAAAACAGGTCAAAATTCCTCCTCATGGCTGCACATAGCCATGAGCTAGGCTGTTGTTTTCCTACCAAATGTTGTCAGTTTTCTTGGCACTGATGTTGTAAATACAAAAGGAAATCGTGACCTAAAATGTTTAAAGGCAAAAGTGGCAAATCAAAATGCTGCTAAATTACATAAGATTTAAAGTTCCAATCTCGAAGATTTTAGTTTCGCTCTCTTTGGCGGCACCTATGGTGATAAACTGTAATTGCGGGAGCACACTTCCCAGATATCCAGACTGTGTTGCATGTGTGACGTCCACGGTTGGCTCCAGTTGTAACTCTTGATTTTCCTCACTGACGGTCGCTTTCCTTTTTTGACTGTTTGCCTTCATCTGAGCGTCGAATTTGTTTCTTTTTCTTTGGATTTTCACTTATTTTTGGAGTTGTATCTGTAGTCATCGATCTTTTCTTTGTTTGTTCAGCCATAGTAGATTACTGTTTACTCGCAACACTTGCAGAGACCGGAAAAGCAGCTGCTTAGCTCTGCCTACCCTCTTTGGCAGACCAACCACTGCTGGCTGATGGAAAACGCGTCACTAACTGGGCACTGCTTGTGATTTGTTCTGCGAAAGACGCCACAGACACCGAGTATAATCCATAATAATACTATAAACTGCAAATGCAGCGGCTTTCATCAGTGGGCCATAGGCTCATCACCATTATGTTACCTCACTCGGCGATAGATAGTGACTTTACAGACGTTTATTCAAAAGAAAATCTTCGAGATTATCACTTTAAAGATATTGTATATTTTTTTTACACTAATCAAAAGATGGGAAATTTAAAAGGTATGAGTAGGTGGGACCTTTCAGTGAGGTCACCCACATCACAGTTACCATGTGAGTACATAAAGACAAAACAATATATTCAATTAGAGGAAAACAAGGGTGAATAAATAATACTCAACAAAAACAAAACTTTTCGTCCAAAAACCATGAGTCACTGTTAATAACAATCATTTAGAAATTTGGCAGAAAAAGAACAAAAAAGTAAGTGAACATGTTGGCCTTGTTTAAGCTGCCTTCATAGACTAACTCATTAAAAGAACTTGGAGAGCAAACTAGAATTTTTGGAGATGAACCACTTCTACAAAATGCATGATGAAGATGTAACAAGCATCAATTATTTAAAGCTAGGCTTTTTAGAGAGGATTTCTGTGTGTATTAAGAGGAGGGAAACTCGCATACCAGCAAGAAAAACAGTGATTCCGTCCCTGCAGGAGCCAAGTCAGTGCATGAATTTAATATTTTGTTAGTTGGTGAAGTTTCTTTTAATCTAATTATGTATCTGTTATGTACCACTAAGTATGTTATATTTTAGCATGTTGTAACGTTGTGTTGTTATGGCATGTATCGTGTCTTACATATTTAAAGTAATGGAGGTTCATCTGCATTAACTGATGCACGCCACTATTTATCTGTTGCTTAATGTGTCTTCTAAAGAAAAAGGCAGTATTACCAATGTTCCAAATGTATGTACTGCTAGTGTTTTTTCCACACCCTCTGCTTTAGTTCCAGCCATGATAAAAAAAAAAATGTTTTATTATGAGGGAAAGAGGAAGCTTCTCTTTGCCCTCCAGCATCGCCTCCTAATGACCGTCCACATGGAAACGCTGGATTAATTAGTGGCTGGATACTAGAGGGGTCAGAGGGTGTGTGTGTGTGAGATTTCTCCAGTTGACAACTGCACAGTAGAGGGTGAAACTGGTACAATGAATGATCTGTTTTCAGCTCAAGATTAATAAAATGTGAACTGGTGGAAATGACCATTAGTGACACATTGTGGGTACGTACCTTCTCCCAGTGCACGATCTCCCAGGCACCATTCCTCAGCACTGCAGTGAGTAACGAGGGGAAGTTGCAGAAAGAAACAAAGAGGAAGTAAACAACACAAAGAAGAAAAGAATCAGAGATGGGGAAAGCTTGTGACTACCATGCATTACAGTCTCTAGCTATGTTACAAGGAAGGCAGTTTACACTGGCTTTCCCATTAAAAAATAAATGAAGAAATGGTTTACAGTACCTTGACATTCCTTTTTGTTGACAACACTGTCAGCATTGTGACGTTTCTGTAAGGAAAAGGAGAATAGAATCCACATTACACGCATGTTTTATTAATTAAAAAGTAATAACCCAGACCACGTAATGGGAAATTCTACAGGTCCAACCCTGGAGAAGATCCCTGAGTGACAATTCAATGGGATAAGTACAAACAAACAAGAAAAGAAACTCTTCAAATGAAAGAGGAAATATCTTGGATTGCAAAATCCTCAACTTCTCTTTTCATGAGGAAATGTCACGAAAAAATGTCCAACAGAAACTAGGATAATAACCCCAACAACGAAGCAGATCGACATGTAACCTGCAGTTACAAGCTGAAGAAGGATTACACATTTGCACTTACTGCTGAATGAATACAACATCCATTAACATCCTTTGCACTCCTTTTGGGATGCATTAGATTTTCCTAGCATAGCGTTGTAGCTAGTTTGCAATAGCAAAGGCTAAGGCACTTACGGGCAACCAACTCAACAGTGTCTGGTGATGGAATAACATCGGATTTGGCAATCTTGCAGGTGAGCCGAGTTGTGTCTCAGAGGCACAGAGAACGTTGGCAAAAACAACATTCATGTCACCCTCCTTCATGTCATAAGCACCACAGGCATTTCTATCGTTTCTTACAGCGAATTTCATACAACAAGATGAGGTCAAAACCTCGTATGTGGCTGACCGCATTAGGTTAATGTGCGCTTTTGTGGGCAATGTGTTACAAGGACCGTCCTTATGAGGTTGATGACAACGTGTTTGAAAGCAGGTGCGCTCTGCGGACGTAGGTGAGGACAGTGGAGGAGCAGCGCCGCCTACTCCCAGAACAAAGTATCCAGAACCGTATAGACAGAGAGTCGCATCAGTGGAGGTCCAATATGCTCCATGATCCACCATTGCGATGTCGCAACTCTCTCTCTCTACGGCCGTGAAAGTACTGTCACTCACTCACTCACTCAGTCAGTCACATACAGACCCATGTGTAGGGCTGACCCCGGCGGTCTGCCAAAAATACTATAAAAATGCTATTCTGAACATTTGACACGGGCAGGAACTATGAATAAATATTATGTGTCTATAAGCTGCACACATTGAGCAGTCTATATATTATATTTGACATTAAAAAAAGCATCTACAGACAAACTAAACAAACTATTCTCTATGTGCTCTGTGTGACCACATCGAAATACTAATCAGCACTATTACTGTCCCTCATGTCTCTCTTGTCTGCTGACCAGTCGTGCGATCAACTGTGACTTTAACAGCTGATACCAAGGGACAGCTTGTCAAGTAGCATCACGCTGAGTAATAATGTGTTGCTGAGTCCGTCTTATATAAATAATCACCGTTTTAAAACGCAGCTCCTAAAAGCATCGAGAGGCGCGCTGTACTTGATTAGCGAGGAGAGGACATATTCACTCACATCCCTGCTAATAATCTGTTTACTTGGAGGATCCACTCTGATTCAGTCCAATTCTAATTCAATTTCGAGCTAATTTGGCTAATTTGGCACACTGTACTGTCGTTTGAGGAGGAAAAGACAGTCTTCTAGCTGCTTACAGACACACCAGAGCAGCTGAAGGTGAAGTGGGTTACATCAATATACAGCTGCTAATGGAGGAGAGGTGCTCATTACTGTCCTCAGCCAGATTTCTTCAAAGAACTGTGAACTCAAGCCAGCAACATCACAGCAACAAAAACATCTCATTCTACAGCTCCTTATACCCAGCATATCAAAGCCTGTGTTATACAGTCCCTCTGAAGGATAGCTGCAACAATAAATCGATTAAACTATTGTGATAATCGATTCATTTGATTGAGTAGCTATCTTTTATGGTTTCTTTATTCCTTCATGACAGTAAACTGTATATGTTTGGGTTGGGCATATCTGAGGACTTCATACAGGACGATCCGGCTAGAGAGACGGTGCGGGTCAGAGACAGTCAGATGATCCAGAGTGTGATCTACAAGCAGTTTCTCCGAATTTATAATAATGTGAGACCGATCTGTGAGTGTTTCTCTGCCCTGACTCAATAGGGTCGCAATTGCTCTCGTATTTCCGTGAACAACCTTTATAAAGAATAAAATACGTCTCCACTACATGCTGTGAATGAGATGAGCCGGAGGTGATCCATGTGTAGTTTATCAGAGTTATCATGAGCGCGGGGAGGAGACAGACATTAGGAGAGGAGCAGATCTGTGTGTGTTTTGTTGCTCTGTAGCTGTCTCAATAACGTCGCGATCTGTCCAGGTAAAGTATAAACTTCGTCTGTCATGCTGTCATATGTCCATATGCTGTGTGGTTCATATATTTCACAAACACAGTGCTGTAGAGGGGCATTAGGCTTCATGATCAAACAAAGTTTCATATGACACCATGAGGGTTGCCAGGTCTGCGATTTTCCAGCTGAATTGGGCTACTTTTGAAGTGTCGCTGCAGGTGCAAGGTCCTGTGTGGTTGCACACTTCGCACCGACCATGCAACGATTCTGACTCCGGCCCTTTCGCGGCCCGGCACTAAACCACCCAAGGCCCGGGTGTTGGGAACCCCTGATCTATAACACTTGTCCTGTTTAGGGTTGCGAGGGGTGGGTCATTGGGCAAGAGGCGGGGTCCACCCTTGACTGATTGCTAATCAATCACAGGGCTGGTACATAGAGACAGACAGCCTTCCACGCTCACATTTAGAGGCACCAATGAACCTAATGAGGTGTTTTTGGACTGTAGGAGGAAGCCAGTGTACCCAGAGGGAACCCACACGTGCATGGGAAGAACATGCAGAGGCACAGAAAGGCCCACTTTATCCGAACTGGGGTTCGAACTAGGAACCTTCAAACTGTGAGGCGACAGCGCTAACCATCAATTACAACCCCATCATGCAGCCCCTCCAGGACCGTATTCATGCTTGAATTCTTCTTGAAGTCTTGAATTAAATGTGTTACAGTGACCTTGCAACGTGCTGTAGTAATGAATCGATTGGCTTTGTCCCATGGCTTCAGCATTTTACCAGCCACACTGTGCCAAGTGAAAAAAAAAGTTTGCTGGTAAAGACCTTTACAAAGCTCATTCATCATCCCCGGTGCAGGGACTGTCAGCTCGTTTCATTCATCCACGCTATCTGTTCTGCCTGCACAGACCCTCCTCTATTCATACACGTGTAGAAGCAGTGAAACTACATCTGTTACAGTTAGTCCACAACTTTTCCTGCCTTTTACCCCTCTCATATTCTCTCTCTGTCTGTTCCTCTCTCGCTCCTTATGTCCCGACGGACTGGGAGAAAAGGAGATGCCCTGTATTAAGATGATGTGTGTAATCACAGCGCAGTAGATGAGGAGTAGCACACAGAGGTTATGCATAAATACTGCAGTATCAGGCCTCTGTGGACTTCAGTCATGGACGAAAAAAAAACTGAAGGCAGCAGAAGATAAAAAGGGTAGAGCATCTGCAGCGTTACCTTGATTAACCTGCAAATATAGCTACAACATAAAGCTAATGAGACAGTGAGCAGCAGCTAAGGAGGTTAAATAATTACATTTTCCCTCATAGAACTGCTCTTATCATTTCAGTTTGGCTGAGTGCACCACTCTCTATTGTAAAATACACTGCAGACTATTACATTACAGGTTGTAACATTTTAGGCTGTAAGAAAGTTGAACTGTAAGGTAAAAACAGCCGCAGCAGAGAAAGCCAGCAACACTGTAAGCTACATGCTGCTGTGCAGTGTGTGTCCATATTGCATCATTCATGAAGTTCGGGGTCGATGTTGCCCTGTCAGGTCAACTTGTGAGGGACAGCGCGGTACAGGGAACAGACGTGTGCGCAGGTGACCTTCAGCAATAAAGACGGAGTCATCACCACTCCGTTCCCATGTTTTTCACAACAGGCCGAGGGAAAAGTGCTGCGCTGGTCCCTTCAGCACCAGATAGAAGCTAATAGTATCTGTCCACCGGGACCCGCATAGAGGATCGCATTGCAGGGTCACTGCAATACAGTAGGATGCAACATTCCCTCACTTAGTTAGGATGGACTTGAGTGGATCACTTGTGAACACAGAGTGATCGTCTTTTGGAGCCTTTTGCACGGAATAAGATTTCATACATTAAAAAACATTACAAAAAAACACTGAAATCAACCCTTTATAGGAAATAAATTGCTTAAGCGTGTTTGTCGAGCATCTGTTCAACAGTTCAGATTTCTCTCGAGGGCAGACAGTTGTTTTGTTTTGTTAGAACTGACTTCCTTTGTGCATGAGCATCCAGTATCTAGGTTAATTGACTGAATGAGTACTGTGGGTGCAGTGGGCACAGCTGTGACCTCTGAAATTAGTGTGTGGTGTGTGTCAGTGTGTGTGCGTCTCATTCTGATTATGTGTCTATATGTCAGGGAGTATCCTGCTGTGGTCGCATCACCATCAACGCCTCCTTTCTGCTCCTCAGTTCAGCACTTAGAGGACATACTGTACCGTGTGAGGCAACACAAAAGCCCACACTCTCTATAGGGGGACAGTTAAATTAAGGTACATCGGCCCCACTGAGAACAGAGCCACTTTGCCAGTGAAATGGGTAATAGGATTTGACAGTCGTCTATCATCGAGGACTGTCATGTGATAGGTGGGATGCAAAAGTTGCTTTACAATAAATGCAAATTAGGCATTAAAAGTTTGTTGATAGCCTTTTTATTCTCGCTGACGCTGTGCTTTTGTAGATCAAAGTCTAGTTGATGTGTACACGTCTTTATTCCTTCACTAATTAGTTGTTTTGTAAAGTGCTTTAGCACTAAAAAGATAAAAATTGCTTGATTGAATTAGGTTTTTCTAGGCCATATGATGGTTTATAGGTAATATCGCTTTCAGGACAATATCACAAGACAAATACTTTTGCACGACAACATCTCACATACTGTAAATACACTTTAGTATTAAAGGATCTTGACTTTTTCTTATGTCTTACCAGATCCTCAATGATCTCCTTGACAGCAGCCACCACCAGGATGAAGAGCAGCGGCACCAGTGTGGTCCAGCGACCCGTGGGAGACACATCTGGGATTTGCTGAAGAGAGATAGTTTGGGTAAAGTCAGATCTAGGCAATTCTTTAAATTACATTTTTAATAACCATTTTTTGATACTTTCAAGGCTCCAAATAAGGCAGCGACAAAACGTCAACCAGACTGTACACCTGGCTCACCCAATCTGCAAAGGATAGCTGTGGGCAGAGGAAAATAAGCCCCCTTTTCTATACTCCCTAGATTACATGTTCAGCAAGTTTGGCCAGTCAACATTTGGCCTGCACTATTATGAAGTCATAGGATAAATTGACACAATCTCAATCATGTTTGCTTAACTTGTCTTTGCATGTGTGCTTACATGTGTCAACATACTGGCCAACATGATGGCAGAATAAACAGCGCGGTGATACCAGCGATTATAAGAATTGGCGCATTAGTGCTGCAGAACTGCACCAAAGCCAGATGAACTGAAAACAAATGCTTGGACATGTTTTGCTGTTATTTGTCGTCTCCCTGCTAGTAGCCTGGTTGGTTATCATCTCAAATTTTGAAACCAGCACTCGACAGACTACAGCCTAAAATAAATGCGAACTTAAAGGAGGTACAGTATATCCAGCACAAAAAACCTTCTTGGCTCTATAATAATGCCCTCTTTCCCACTGAATGTTTAATTATTTAGCTATTTTAAGTCTTTCCAAATTAACAGTTAAATACCGGCGTAATTAAAGCCCAGCGCAGGCCTCAGGAGACAGTCACTGTTATACTGCTGGAAGGAAACTTGAACGAAATAGATCTCTCATCTCCCTCATCTGCATAGATGTTTTATTCAAGGTCGCAGCATCGACAGGGCAGGTAATGAAGATTCACACTGGCTGCTTTTCAAAGCAGCTACTTCAAGGTCGCAGGATTGAGCCCTTTCCCATCCGCAAAGCTCTCATTAACGACGGGTAGTCTGTCAGCGCGGGTATAGGTAGCGTCCATGCAGCTTTCCCTCTCTCATTCTTTCATATTTTCTGCATGGATCTGAACACCTGAGCATGGATTTGGGCTCCTTTGAATGAGGTCGTAATGATTGGTGGTTGAGGTTTAAGAGTTCTTTAAGGGGATTAGTGTTGACCTACATTATATGGGCAAACCTCTGCAAACCTCCTAGGGGCAGAAAAGTCTTTGTTTTGCTCGTATTTATCAATCAAAGCAGTGACAGCGCTTCTAAGATATGTTGTTTGGTAGCTACAGACACTGAAACGCTCTTTTCTGGTGCTAAAGATGTTCAAACCAAGCCTGTTTTTCTACTTGTGGCTGCACATCAGATGGACTATTTGAGCGTGTTGCAAACGTCCCACTTCACTCTAAGGAAAGCACGGTGCAGTTTCTTTGCTGCAGTGTAGAGGTCGGGGTACAGTGTGGGACCAAAATACAGTAATCCGCATCACCCCGTGCATTTCCCGGGCATGTAATATGCAGTATGCTGTGATGAGCCTGCAGGCAAATCTAGCTTCCTTTAAAGGAGGGACACATAGTATTACATGTATTATTCATCATCAGGCTATATAAAGTACTGTGTCTATGTGTGTGTGTGTGTGTTTGTCTCACTGAGTCTTTCTGTGTGTATATAAAATTACAGACATGACCTTTGGAAGTGATGTCTAGGTTAGGCCAAACATTAAAAAAAGGGCACGCTATTGGGAACAAAGATTGCAGCAGACACGAGCAGACGTTTAACATCAATAAGGTGTTTTGCAGGTAATCTTTGTATTTTAAATCAATGCACAAAGAGGCACAGAAACATATAACACATCTTACCTGCAAGAGTGCAATGAAGAGAAAGAAGGCATTAGCCGCCCTCCTGAACTGCGAGTACAGGAACCGGGGGAGGAAGGTGAGGACATTATATTTGGCTGTGCTGAAGACGGCATCAAGCAGCAAACAAGGCCACGGGTGGAGGAGGGAGGGAGCGGGAGGGAGACAAGAGAAAGAGAGAATCAAATGGTTAGTTCTTAAACTCTGAGCAGAATTACTTACACACAAAGACAGGTGTTATTCACATGTTCTGAAATCTATTTTAAATAAGCCGTTCCTTGCCCCAACAGGTACGTGTGTGTTTGTGTGTGTGAGACTGATGAACAGCAGAGAGCAGTGGACTCAGTGATCATAAAGAATAATAAGGAGGAAGAAGGGAGCTGGCAGAGGGGGCGTAAAGAGCTCCTGGCAGACGTGAGCTATGTCGCCTGTGCTGCAGCGGGGTTGGGTGGAGGGGAGTCGTGGTAATGGTGGTATAAATCGAGGCTGGTGGAGACCAGCAATCTGATTTACAGCTGAGCTAAAGGGGTCAGTCAGAAGAGGAAATCATGTTTTGTGATAGTGGATTGATTCTCAGAAATACCGGATCTAATTTTACCTGATAGTTCACATGCAACAATTTTTACTGATATAGGTGAATGTTTAATCCTTTGTTCAGACAGCACAAAAAGTAGTGCTTCGCTGTGAGATGTGACAGGGCCTGAGATGAATACAAATGCAAATCCTACTGATCTGATTGCATAAAAAAAAAAATTAATTCAGATTTTATGTATATGGTGGTCTTTTCTTTATAGTGTAACATCCATCCATTCATTATCTATACTGCTTATCCTGTTCAGGGTCGCAGGGGGGCTGGAGCCGATCCCAGCTGTCACTGGGCGAGAGGCGGGATACACCCTGGACGGATCGCCAGTCAATCACAGGGCTGACACATAAACCCTTTTTACACTGCCTGTTCAAGGCGGGAGCATTACGCGTCTGTTTTGTTCCGTCTTACAATGTTACAATGTTGCAATTTCATTTAGCAGACGCTTTTGTCAAAAGCGACGCACATCTGAGAGTCTTCTACGTCTTCTGTGCAAAACGCACAGAGGCGGAATGGTAAGGCGAAATAGTCCCGCCTCTGAGCCGGCATCGGAGGTAGTAACAGAGGCTAACTAGGAACCTGCGCTAACCACTGCACGGTGCTGCCCTATAGTGCAACAGTTTTTCTAAAATTAGATTTAAAAAATTGCAGTACATGACATTGCCTACAGTACCCCAATACATTGCTGCATATTGAATCATAACACCATGTTGTGATACTGTATTGCTATATTCTTGCCAGTACACAGCCCTAAAGATGTAGGCCTGACGCACACTTAAAACTGTCACACATGTACAAACAATCGATCAAAGTACAGCCTTGAACTTTATTAAAAGGGGCCTAATATTAATAAATATTAGTGATCTAACTGTGATATTCCTATTAGACTGAATCATATTTTTAAAAAACATTATTCTCATTGAATACTTGCAGGATCTCCTCAAGCACAATACTACTAAGGGGCTCGTGTTGAATGTAGTTTATATAAAAGAAAAAGTGTGCTGCATTCGCTGTCATCCTGGCTGCCTGGTACAGCCGAGCTGTCCACGCTGAGTGAGAGGGACAGAGTGAAAGCGAGTGAGTAAGAGCAGGGCATTGTTCTGACAGCAGTACGATGTAATACCAGCCTCACAGAGGAGCCTGATGAAGAGCTCTGTCAGAACACGGGTCAAGAAAGGACCCGGCTTTGTTTCTACAAAGTTTAGTCTTTAGTCGTGTCTACTGTAGTTATTTCAGCTGCTGTAAAAGACTAAAAGCACCTGTCACCTGTGGTACAATTCAATTTTCATCACCTGCTGGGAGAGCAGAATAATATAAATGCAAAGATAGTCAAATTAATTTAAATATGTAACTTTCAACATCAGAAATAAACATATCATTCAAACTCATAACAAGAGCCCATTGGGTATTAGACAGCTAGTGTGTAGTAGTGCTAAAGCATAGTTACTGCCTCAGTCTATCTCTTGTGATTCAAAGTAATAGTGCCTGATGAAGCTGTGACGCAGCTTTAGCCTGAAGGCCCTACAGTTTCTCTCTGTCGATACATTCGTCATCTTCTCATTGAGTTCATCCTTTTCTCTCTGCTCATCACTTTATTGAATTCACTCCATCCTTTTTGTTTGATCTCCTGTGGTCAGTTCAGTACTGTAAAGTATTCTGTGTCCTCCTCTCTAGCTTCTCCCGTACACTGTTTCACTTCCTCCACAGATGCAGGTCGAGATAAAGGGCTGGTTTAACAACCTGCTTAATGGACGATTATGGATCTTACATTTTATTTCCTGGCAATGTCGTGAGGATTAAGACGATATGAGAGAATCACTTCCTCCACTCACTTACAGACATCCTGAAAATAGACACACAGCACTGATCTGAACTTTAAACACCATTGATACATTTCTAACTCAGCAGGAATGTTTGACATTACAGGAAGTTTAATTTAGTTTGTCTTGTGAGTTAGAACTACTTTAGTGTCAGTTAAACATCTGATCATCTTTTAGCCACAGCGTTTGACATCTTTTCTGAAGCGCATATGAGACACTAACCTTTCTGCATGATATTCAAGCATTCCTGAGCGGACTTTAATTAACATATACTGCTCAAAATGTAACAAAATCTTATCTTTTCATATGTCCACAGGTAAAGAGCACTGAGGCGACATGTTACCAAACAAACAGACAACAGCAAACCTGGAGGAGAGCATGCAGGTGCTGAGGATGTTATGCACCATGACAAGCAAAACTTCCTTGATTGGTGATGATAGCAGATACCGGTACCAATAAGGGTAGGGATAGACCGATTATCAGCCAGGCCGATTATCGGCGCCGATATTCGGCATTTTGACGCATATCGGCATCGGCCTGCTGCTGACCCTGGGAACTCCCTGCGCTTTTTGTTTGTTTGTTTAATAAACATATGCTTAAAGGCATTTAAACAAAGTTAAGTGTTGGAGTTTGTATTATTCAAAATTTTGACGCCAATATTTTCTGCAAATGAATATCGGCTCCAAATATCGGTTATGGGCCTCCTTGACTACTAATAATCGGTATCGGTATCGGCCCTGAAAAAACCATATCGGTCTATCTCTAAATAAGGGTCTTGAAAATGTACAAATACCAGTGTTTATTGTGCCTCTCTGCAAGAGAAGGCCAACCAACCTTCTCATACAGGACACAATGATGAGTTCCATATCTATCACCAGTTATGGATCTTAGTGCAGAGTGATAGACAGAGTCCAGGGGCTTAAGAGTTAAAATTTCACTTCAATTTTATATTCATAAAATTTTGCAAAACAAAACAAACCTTCAACAGCAGCAAACTTTAGCTCAGCTTAAAGTTGCCTGTGTAGAACATCGAAGTAAACAGAAAAAGTCCAATCGCACGAGTCATTTTTAATCCCTTTGAAATGACTTCACACCCATAAAAACATGAAATTAAGCTAACATACAAAAAGGTGGGTCGTATTACATTCGTTATTCAGTATACAGTACACAGCAGTTGTTGGGTGATGTAACTCTGTGCGCTGAAGGCCAGCAGGTGTTACCAGCACATGTTCAACAACAAAAGAGATGATCAAATAAACCAAAGCTGTCAGCTAGCCACTGAAGCTTTCCACTCTGCAGAAGCCTCATATGATGAGAATGATCTTTTTTCTGTGTGCAATGCATCAGAATATACACACAGTTTCTACATAGTGACTGTATAGTCTGACAGGTTGTTAGATTCTGCAAAAGGAGGAAAACGTCTCCTCTTGTGAAATGTTGTTATTAAACCAAACTACAAACACATGTATGAAGCCGACACACTGGTTGAACCAGTCATCTCTATGGATGAATGACACTCTGTTGAATGAGTGCCTGTATCTGTATTTTTTAACTCCTTATACAAGCTGCAGTAAACTGTGATGGTAAACCTGATTATGTTTGTCATGTCCACAGTTTGATGTATAATTATGTCAGGTTGTTAAATGAGAAGCTCAAATTCAGTCATGAGTGATGCACATTAAAGGACCTGTGCGCATGGTTCATTGTGTGTTTCTTTCCATGTTCATCTGTGTCTGTGCATGTCTACCTTGTCCCCTTTCTTCCACATAAGACTAATTAAATCAGCATTCACAACAGTAAAAGGGTTTGTACAGCCACTCCTGTTTGCAATAGGATAAGTTGTCAACATCAGAGATAAATCTTCCGTACATCACAACCAGGTACCTGCCAGAAAGCAGCTCAGCTGAATAAACATCCACAACAATCCTAATGCAAAATAGTGACAGCAGGGTGCCTGTCTGTCGTGAATTAGGAGGCAGGAGGTGTGTGTACAGAGCAGTGAGACACATTCTGCAGGTAGTGATGCTGCAGAGGGAGAGGGAGAATAGGTGGAACCTGTGTGGGACTTTCTATCAGCTTGTTAGATTAGATTCACCATTTATCACAGAGCCTGCTCCTGTAAGTGTCTCCACAGGTCACTTTGAGACAGCGACCAATCCTCTTGAACAAATTAGATCTTTAGAGCAGCCTGATGCGCCTTCAAGCCTCCGGGCAAATGTTTGGGGACATTTGGAGCTCCGAAAATACAAGGACACGGAAGAGCTCAAGAAAAGCCGTACCGTCTAGGAGCACTGCTTACCATACACCTCTGAAATCACTGGACAAGACACAACTGGAGATGCATTGGAGTCGTATCTAAGAGTGGTGGGTCTGAGACAAATGCAGCTTGAAAAGGCATTAACATGCAAGCTGCCGTCCAGTTCACTGAGTGCTCAGAGTCTGCTGCTCAGAAAGTCTATCAGTAAAAACTAAGCATTCAATCTTATTTACATGTTGGTATTTTATTCACAGTATGAACACTGAATAGATTGTTTGTGAATCTGATTAAGCTATAGGTGGACAGCTTCAGTTATACTCATGCTGCCGTATTCAGATTAGGGCTGGGCGATATGCACAAAATCCTATATCACGAAATAGGATTTTTTATATCTCAATAACGACATGATTTCTGGTAATTTACCAAATAATTAGTCTATATGAAATAACTGGTAAAGCCTATTTTTGGATAATCCTGTGTGAATTAAATACTTGACAAATAAAAGTACTGAGTTTCCTTTTTCAAGTCCTTTTCTGCACATTAATGTCCATGTTACAGCGCCTCCCTTTATGATTCGCACTCCCACGTGCAAGGATAAGAACGTATAACATTGTCAATATGACGTAAAAATTGCTGTGAAGCAGTTCAGCCGCTGGTTTTTTGACATCACGATATAGAAAAACATGCGATAGACATTTTCATATTGTTTTAACGATATATTTTAGCATATTGCCCAGCCCTAATTGAGATCTGTTGATTATTGTGAAGTGTAAAACAGTGATTAATTCTTGTCTTCTGAAATGTCTCTATCCACCTTATCCAAATACAAGTTAAGTTTGGTAAGGGCCGGGTTGCCCACTGAATTAATGACCGCCTCAGGTAAGGTTATTTTATGTATTTTTAACTTTTATTTTAAAAAATATGCAGCAGTGCTCTTTAACTGCAAAGGCCAATGAAACTTCTCTCATGTAATATATCGCAACCAGCAAGTACTCCAAACTGTTTCATAAGTCTGGATGGTAATTGCTTATTGGGTCTGTTAATAATAATAACCAAACTAAAATGAAAACTGAAAAATGTATAGGTTGCACACACAGGTTGTGATATCTACTTGACAGACTATAAAAAAGGCTTGACAAAACAACAACAAGGTTGAATCAGCATCCACTTTCTTACAGTTCAGTAACCTAAAGAAACATACTGCAGTAAGAGAGATATTCTGCAATTTTCTTATCTGCTTGCGTCTGTTATTTAAAATATCAATACCTGCCCTAACAAGCTGACCTAACAAATGGCATAACTACGAGCACACGTGCATTTTTCACTTATTATTTCTGTTCAGTTTATAGCTGTCTGTGTAAGCACATACACATCTCAAGCTGCTCATGCAGCAGGAATGCTAACAGTAATATTCCTTGACAGAGGACGGCCTGACCCAACCAGCCTGACCTTTAATGCTAAAAGCACTGCACTCCTCCAAGAGGAACTACAGGATAAAAAGGGCCAGGCTGACATATCTGGACTAAGGCACCACGGGTGATACGAATCTTGCAGGTACTTATCAAATTCCATATGGCTGGGGGTGCTGTCATGAGGTTTCTTCAAAAACCCTGCAAAATATGCTGTTTTCACTGTTGTGCCTGTATTCAGATGTCTTCTATAGTGCAAGATTATAAAGACATATTGTTGTACGGTCACACCAGAGAAGGGCAACATTTCTGAGTATCTTTAATATTTTTTCTTCAAGACAAATTCACCACAAAGGCTCAAAGGCCCTTAAATGGATCCTTCTCGAGCTTGCTATCAGGAGATTCTTCTTGGGTTGGAATTTAAGTAGCAGCTACATAGTCAAGGCATGCTTTACCAGTTTTTCTTGTGACTCTGAAGGTTAATGTAGGGTTAATGGCAGAGCAGGAAGTTATGCTGCAGGTCACCAGGAAAAGCACTGATGACCTCTGGGTTACTATTACCGAGTCAGAAATAGCAGAAATTCCCTAAACAGCAAAAGGGTGAATTTCTAAAACGATGTCAGCAGAAAAGCATCTTTATTTTACATAAATTCAGCAGAAATGCTGGATTATAAAAGAAGTTACGTTTGTCAGATGTATTTTCATTGTACTCATGAGCTGTAAATTAAGCCTCCACACGTGTCCTCATCCTCTGCTGTAAATCTCATGGCATTTATTTTGTTTCCCATCACGCACAAAAAGGCAACAAAGACCAGAATGCTGGGATCAAAAGAGGTACAAGACAGCAAGCAACTATACATTTTATCTTGAAGGCTCGCAGAGACCACCGCAGAGGGCTGATCTAGTGATGCCATAAATGTGGACCACTTAAACTTTACTACATGGGCTGCAAATCAAGTGCAGGCCATGAGGACACGTGACAGCTGATGGATTTGCACCCAAAGTGCTACGTTCAAATAGAATACCACCCAAGCAGCAGTAATGCTGCATGTCCACCCAAGAAACAGGGCTGAAGTTGCCCTATGCGGTGCAACAACTCAAGCTTGCACCAACATTTCCCAGTTGGTCATAATAATAATACTTTATTGTCTTTATGCAACAAGCTTTTATAAGTAATATTTTGATAATGACCACATTTTGTAGCTCTTAATTAAGGATGAACAATATGGAGGAAAATGTCATATGTCATTATGTTACATGTGATGGGGTCTGTACTAAACAAAAGGGTTTCTTTCACCAGGAAAAAAAAAAGGGTTTGTAGGACAGCTTCTGCCATTTGCATATTGCACTTCGCCATATTGTGATTTTTATAATATTGATAAGCCTAATTATGCAACTCTACTCAAGGCATTTTAAAGGGGGGGTATGAGACTAATTTTTATATTTCGCTCTGTGATACCTGTGGAGTAGCTTAGCATAATTTACAGTTAAAAAAATTCATCATGTTTCTCACACTGGTGCTTTGTGCAGGCCCTCATACAGCCTCTGCCTGAAACCACTCTGTCAGCTCTGTCCCTTTAAGAAACCCCGCCCCTACAAGCCCACTTCCAGAAAAAACTGTGTGAAACCTGGCGTTCACAGCAGCCTGCAGACTGAGCTGAGAAGCCTGGGGATTACTCCGACATACTTTTACCTACAGATTTAAAACGTTTAGTCTGGACATCCAACAGTGTCAAATGATATGTCTTAAAATGTGAAACAGCAATATACCCCCTCTTTAACTTTCTCCACCATTTCACACAATCTCTATACATTGCATCAATATTTGACAATCATATGCAATACATGTCGAAGAACACAACTTCTCCTTACCTGACTCGATTGTTGCAGAACTTGGTGAACTGCGGCTGATTGAGGTGTATCAGTCGGGCATCTTCTTGGTCAGCTAAGGAAGTCTTTTCTGATGTGTCCTCTGTCTTCTCATATCCTGCGGAGCGGGAGGAAAAGACAATGTATAAGAAAGAAAAGCTGCTGCTTTGAGCACACATAAAAGTAAGATGAAAAGGTGTTTTGAAGTAGTTGAGTTGCTGTGTGTGGAAAAGTCCCCAGAGGAGACTTGGGAGTCTTTAAGAGGAAAGTCAAACAATTCACTGCAGTGAAAACCACAGAGACTGCAGCTGACCTTGAGGCCTCAGATATACAGTACTATATATTACACAAGTTCTCTTTTTTGGTGCCTTGACAGATAAAGTTAGCGGTGTAAAATGTCCCTTATTTTGATACGTTTCAAAAGAAAAAGTCATGCACAGGAAAGTGTGTTCACTACATTTCAATTCCTTCACTTTATTGCATTTCTGACAGAGTACACAATGTAGCAGCCTACAATCACTGCTGCCTACACAATACATATAAATGAAAGTAGTTGTAATTATCTGAATGACACACTTGCCTCAGATTAGGAGCAACAATCTGACAGCAGTATATTGCGCGAATCATTATCTTAATGGAGTGAGAAGGTGCTTTAGAAAATATAACAGTGGGTGTGCCAAATGACATGTCACTGACAATACATGTCTTATTATCCCCTCCGCAGTGAAATGCCAACTTGGAGAGAAACCCTGTTATATAGCAGTACAGGGAATCACCTTTGTTAACAGCCTGATTCATACAAAGTAACACACATCTGTGGAGGAAAGCAACAATTCTGTCAGTAGATAGAAAACCACCACCAAGATCTTGCTCAACTTCAGTGCTTGTGAATAGCAATGGCGACTATTACAACAAGAAGTTACCCGCAGCCAAGTTACATTTCTTCAAAACTATTTTGCTACACCCAAAACACTCAGTAAATGTCCCTAGTGTGATTACGAAAGGACACATTTCAAAGCTCACATTTCAGCAACTGCCTCTGAAATTTTTCCTGGAAATGTGTTGTGATTAGAGGAAGGAATTTCCTGCCAAGAGTTACATCCTGCTGGCCAGGGTGGTTAGGACATATCTGTGTGGATCAGCTGTGTGGTGACAGAGGTACTGTACATGCAAGGCTTTGATCCAACTCTATTTGTGGACATTTATTTGTTTTCACGGCTCAGCTTAGCCTACAAACTGGTACCCAGTCCCCAGTCCCATTAGGGTTTACTTCTCAACCAAATGCATAAAAGGACGGCTAACAGAAGTCTTTCATTCCTCACTCAAAGGATATGCCTTACTCTGAATATTCATTGGGAAAACATGTTTAATTGGCCACCATTTGCTGCTGAAATAGAATAAAATGAAACCTCTCCTTGGCTGGAAAACTCTATTTTTCTCTCCATCTGTAAAAGAGGCAGCCCTGCTCTGCTCCCACCAAGTTCAACCAAGTGGGATGGAGCTATGAAGGCTAAATAAACACATCAAACTAGGGCTGTTTGCTGGTTGCAGGGATGCGTGGCATGTAACACATTTTTCTACTATTTTTTCTTAAAAAAACACACACACAAATGTTTTGATTTTTTGGATTGGCAGGAGGCACTTGTGTTGCCTACTTTCCCTCTGAAGGCAAAGTCTAAAAAAACACCACGCAGTTATTCCAGTAACATGCGAGCTTTTTCCAAGCTCGAGACGGCTGCTGTGTCGTGTAGTAGGAATATCTCAGGCCTCTATCGTGATGCTTCTTTCTGCACTGCAGGATAGCACATAAAACACACACCAAAGAATCTCTCTATTGAACAGTGAGGGACTCTCAAAGGAATGCAAAGTGCAACTCCCTTCTTTTAATAATCCCTCCAAAATCTGAACAAACAATCAACCTTAACAGTATAATGGTGAATAGTTGTTAATTCATCTCAATTTCAGCTATCCATAAACCAAAAAACTGAACTGTATGCCAGTGAAATGATACCTTGGTATAAACTCACATCACAAACCTGTCAAACATCATGTTTAAAACATGAGGAAGAAAATAAGACCTTGGTTATACGTATGGGTAATAGGTTCAGCATTTTGACTTGTTGTTTAGTAAGTCGTTTTGGTAGTTTGGCATTCCTGATCTTGATAATGGATTAGTGCAATGGAGTACAAACAATAAGTCAATTTACTTACTCGTCTATCCAACTTAATTACAATCTAATTTAAAAATTGATTAATCTACTAGTTAATAGCATTGTCTGACTACTAGTCAGACAAAACAAGACACTTCAACATGTCACTGGGGATTTTGCAAAGTTATATTGGTCCTTGCAGTGGCTGAAAATGTAAAAAAAAAAAAAGGGGCTGAATAATAATGGTAAATGGACCGTATTTATAAAGCGCTTTTCTAGTCTTCCAACCACTCAAAGCTGCTTTTACACTACATGCCACACTCACATTCACACACTGATGGCAAAGGCCTAAGCACCAATCTCCAGTCAGCTCTATGCCCATTCATACCCGATGGCTATGCCACCGGGAGCAATTTGGGGTTCAGTGTCTTGCCCACTTCGACATGTGACTGCAGCAGTCAGGGATCAAACTCCCAACCTTCTGACTGAGAGACTACCGACTCTACCACTGAGTCACAGCCTCCCCCCTCATAATCATTGAGGATAACGTTCATTAGCTGCAGCCATAACTGAAAGTCAGACGCACTCCTGGCATGTTACCTGGGTCTGACTCGTTTTTCTTTCACTTTTAAAAAAAAATATTTTATTTTCACTTTCACTTTAAACATCATCATCAAAAACAACAAATGTTGCCACACTGAAGCCCCATTTGAAGCTGACATATCTAATGCATCTACAGAAGCACCTTTGAAAGGAGGCATCTTGTTTGTAAGATTAGAAATTATAAAAAATAAAAAACAAGATTCCTGAGGTTCACATTACCCTGTCCTCATGTCTTCATTGATATATCTAAATTAGCACTGCCAAGAAGCACTACTGTAAAACTCTTAAGTCAACAGTATTCCTGGACTCTCAGGTTGCATGCATGTGATCCAGTGGGTGCTAGACTGCCTTCCTTTCCGTGCTGTAGTAGTGGTGTAAGGGGTTATGAAGTAAGGGCAGGCGTAGCTTAGCCTCCACAACGACGGATAAACCTGGAAGTTTAAAAATGGAAAGAAGGGACATTCTGCGCATGAAGGGAGGGGGTGGGCACAAGTGAGGGAAGCTGGCTGCCTGAAACATCAACAACAACAAAACGCAGTGTCATGAGGTACTGTAACCAGAGCCCCTACCGGATATGCCCTAGTTGCAACCAGCCCCCTCGTCCCCCGTCTGCCAGCAGCATTTCTTTCATGTCATGTCAAGTCAAGAGGAAACAAAGGCTGACACAGTCTTCAAAGTCACACCGTCAACTTTCTCCACTCTGTGTTCCCCTCTCTTATTCTCACTTTACTCGTACCACTTTCTCACTCGTGTTACCCAAACCCTGAATCTACATTACAGCTCTTGTTATTTTAATGATCCACTTGGCTTAGCAGGAAGGATTACAGAGGAGTGGGTGCCAAACTTTCCTTCTTCCTATCATCATCTCCTGATAGTTTCTTCCCTTAGCATGTGCTCCAGGGCTAAAAATAACTAGCCCCCTGTAGTCATTTGGTCACCAAGGGGAGGGGAATCATGGGTTGGCTATCCCCGCTTTGTTATGCAAGACGTCACATCGGCGTAGGTGGTTTATTGGATTAGCATGGTGGTAAAAGGGTGTGTGGATCCAGGCAGCAACTGGAGATTAGAGAGTAGTGCCTGGTGCTTAAGCAGGGAAACTTCCTACTGTGAAGCCTGTGATTATCACAAGTACTGTTTAGGTTCACAATAGGATGAAGTAAACAAGTGATTCCTAGAAAGAGGTTGTCTACACTGGGAAATACAACTGTCATGAAAACAAGAGAGAGGAGTTTTTGAATTTCAAAAATACTACAGATATAATACGTGGGGTTAGAAAATATGTGCCCAGAATTCACCTTTTCACAACTATGCAAACAGATTTCAACAGGTGTTTAATCTTCCACACATAACAGGACCAAAAGGGAAATTGAATTTCTGAATAGATGTATCTTAATTTGATCTTAATTTGTCCCTGGGAAAAGAAGAAAGGGTACTTCCAGGGCAGGTGAGGGTTTACAGAAACCAGACCACATAAATCTATATGAAAAATCTTGCACTGTTAACAGAGAATTACGTAATATTCCTGAAATGTTGTTGTTTATCCACTGATCCTACATCATCTCTTGGTGGGAGGTCCCTCCTTGGGAGGAGGTTATTTCCCTCCTTGGGAGGAGGTTATTTCCCTCCTCTTTGAGTCTCACAAGTCCAAGCTTCTTATTTCCAAGGTGAGAACAGAATTTGCAGCCAAGATCTCACCTGGTGACACTGGAAAGACAGGTGGTTGGGAAAGAGTAACAGCACTGAGTAAAGGTGAGGGAAAGGACAAAGACTCAAAGGCATGCTGCTGCCTCACTGCGACTAGACTGGATGTGCTATTTAAAGGGCCAGTTGGCCGATTTTCAACCTCAGTCCTTTCATGCTATTATGGGGAGCTAATACGTTTATGTTGGGGGGGAAAAAAGCAATTTCGCTCTGCGCCTTTGGAGGACGCTGTCCGATTCTCCGATGGGCCCTGGAAAGCCTCTCCAGACTACATAAAACGCGTCATCTGGTGGAGGCCAGGGAGCTCGCTAAACTACACTTCCTCAAACTATGACGCCCGCCTCATTCAAAGTCGTCAGGTTTGAAATGTAGATTGCAGACCCGAAGATTTTTTAGACAATCCACCGATATAATCTCGTCGTATTTCGGATTCTGTACCACTCTGAGCCATTGTCTGCAGCGAAAACGGTAGTATTTCACTCCAGCATCTCTCGCTGGGCCGTTCCTTCGTACAACGTTCTCCACAGCTATGGCGCCAATTTCAAATATTATTGCTTCTATCGATTACAGAGAACAGCAGCTTTGAAAGACATTTACATGCCTTTTTCCAGGGGCGAATTGCTCCTAAGTACAGCAGACAATCTGCAAGAGATACTGTGCAATAGTTACAGCACTAGAAAGTAACAGCATGAGTTTACACGAGCACCTGTAATGTCACCACAAAACGCAGTATCAATGTCACAGGAACAGAGACTAATTCTAATGATATAAAGTGATTTCACCAAGGTGCCTTCAAGTCAGGGTGACCATGAATTGCAGCATCACAGTTTCGTGTCTGGCATCTTGCTCGGCTTGCCAACTCTCTCTCTCTCTTTCTGCAGCACCTATACAAAACCAGTGTTTACGTTATACACAAGCCTCCTGACACTTCACTTGGATGTCAATAGTGATAGATTATATGCCAAAGAGAGATCTAAATCAGCACACAAAGGAACAAAGACAGCAAACAAAGTCAGTCAAGAAACAAGATCTTCAAGAAGCTTGACTGGTCAAGGAATCAGCGTTTACAAAGACAAATGAAAACAGAGCGCTCTCATAGCCGGTGACTGCAGCAGCATAAGGCCTGTGTGAAATAGCAGGCCAGAGGAGCTGGTTGAGCAGCTGTGATTGATGTTGTGTCTCTGTGTTGTGAATGAGCCCTCGCAGCAGGAGCCTGTGTGCTGGGGTAGGCCAGGTGCTGCAATGCACCAGTTGCAGCTGATACTGGATGCTACTGTTTAACTTAGTCCTTTCCCTCTCCCTTTGCGGCAGCTTGTACACAATGGGTCGTATAGACAATGTATGTAAAAGATGCAGACATATGTTCTCTCTTTTAACAGATGTATGATAAGCTTGTGCGTAGTTTTTGTGTTTGAAAAAAAGAAGACATTTAATTTTTTTGGTTAATTTCTGTACCAAGACTTACAGACTGAAGCCCTACTCACACAGGACTAGTATTACCTGGGGACCTGTGGTCATTTCTAATAATTGCGGATGTCGTCTGTGATCTTAATCCCGTCCGTAATTTATAAAGTAAAAATTCCAGCGCAAATTACCTACCAAATTTTGCCAAACACATCTGATAATATTAGTCCCTTGAGATTCGGTATCTCCGTAATTTGGAGTCGAATAATTTTTTTCTGCAAGAATTATGGAGGCTGCGGTGGAAATTATAAACGAATGTTTTGACAGCATATTGGACGGAAATTCAGGCTCATCTCACTACGCAGCATGAGGACCCATTCGCAGAAAGAGCTAACTCAAACCCAACACAAGAGCGAAATCTCCAAAGACGATGAGATGGATGACGCATGCCAACACGCACCAAGCAACGTTTTTCTACTTTTCAACAGGCTCAATATAAACGCCTAGTGCTAACATTTATTATGTGGTAGCCTATTAAAAGTAACGTTATGCCCATAGCGAACCCAGCGCAGCAAATCGGGCTTCATGTCTGTAAATTGTCGTAAAAAACAGACTTTGCTTATCCAATTCGCCGCAAGAAACACAGACGTGAGGGGGTCACATGAGGTCCCCAGGTAATACTAGTCCTGTGCGAATAGGGCTATAGTGAAATGTACCATCTCAGCAATTGGTGAAGATTAATAGTGAATGAAAGGTGGACTTTGACCTTCCCAACAATTAGTTGCAATATGCCAATGTGGTCTAAGGCTGATTTTGCACTGTAATGCGAGCAGGATTACTCAAAGTCCTACGAGCGGTGAGTTAAGTAAGTTAAGAGTTGTGCTTCTTAAGTCTCTACCTGTACCTGATCTGCAAGTTTCTGCCACAGCTGCTATTCTCGCACACGTGATCCAATTAAAGGCTACATATAAAACACTTTAATTGGATTAGAAGAGTAAAAGCAAAGCTAGAGAGTAGTGAGCACAGCTTCCAGAGAAACACTGGCCCCCCAATCTCAGTAGAATCCGATAAATAAAAGCAGACATCTTTTAATTTACAGCAACATCTCATATCAGCACAGTTTCATGACACAACGCAGAGCTGCTGTAGCTGACATACCGAAACTAACAATGTGAAGCAGCCTGACATTTATACAATGTAACTGTGGCCTTCACTGAATGTAAAAGTAGCACACAAGGCCAACCCTGACAGTCACAGAAGCTGGGGGTGAGAGGTGGAGGGGCGTCCATCATTAAAATAGCATTTCCCCTGCTTCCCCCACCTACATGCAATAATGGAATCAACCTCCCACCCGCTCATTTCCTTAGTTTCTTACACACTGTGTGGGATAATACACTCCGCCACTTCCACAGATGTCTCAGTGGGAACTGCTCTTAATATTCCCTGGTGGACACTGTGCATTCTCTCAGCTCTAATTTCATTAACTGCGGGCGTGCCACGGCTCAACTACCCTGACATCAATAAAGAGAGCAAGAAATGGGAAACTGGGCGGATACTGCCTGTTAATATAATTCTTAATTTACGTTATATTAGGCTGTATAACAACATCTTTCATCTATTAATGGAGCCAGCGGAAACCCCATACGAGCAGGCTGCATAAAAAACAGTGTATGAAGCACGGTAGGAGAGAAAAGAGTAACAAGGAGCCAAATAAAGCTCAGTCGGAGTGGAGATCAGAAGCACACAGCTCTGGAGGGGAAGCCTCTGGAGGAAGGATCAATGCCATCAAGTGTCGTAATGAGTTTGGATGCAGGCCAGATGTCAGGATTATTGCTTGTGTCAGCCAACAGACAGACGGGTGGAACAATAGTCACAAGGGGGCACGTATTTTGGAGAGAGTGCCCAGTGGGAAAAAACTGGGCCCAGCATGGCTTGGCATTGGACAAGGCATGCCGGTCTTCCCCGGTCTGTCTCTTTATACATCACCTCGCTGACTATTGTAGGTTACAGAGACACGCTGAGAAAATCAGGCATGGAAAATCCCTTCTGTGACACCCAAGAGATTTCCAAAGATACTTTAAGTGTGTCAATCAGACTAGAATATTTATATTTATCTGTCAATTATGGCAATTTTTGTATGTCTACACATGACAAGCTTATTGTCTGAATATCCTGATCTCAATATAATCAAATATAACACACTTTAATTTGGAGAAATAAACTACAGCCGGACTTGGTTGAAGTTCTTGAAGACGTTTCACCTCTCATCCGAAAGGCTTCTTCAGTTCTACACTGACTGGTGGACGGAGCTAGAAATATAAGCCTCTGTAGGTCATTAGTATGCTAACAGATGTGTAATCAATATATCTTGTAATTCTCACATGATACAGCCTTATGTTTGCATCCTCCGCAGATTTATAAGATGCTATACTGTAATGTATTAACTCAGGTCAGGCAGAAGTGGTGGGGGTGGAAAATTATTGCTGCGATGACTGTCAACTCTGGCAAGATTAAACGCATCTAATGGCCGCGATGACAGGATCAAAAATGACCTGACACTCAAGCATGTCATGAGCACGTCATAACACTCAGGGTTAAATATTAAACCGCACAATAAACAACAGAGCTGACCAATACTTCAAAATACATCCCCAGAATATGGTGCACACATCAGCTCCCTAAAGAAACAGTACTAATCCTTGTTTTTGAAATATGAGGACCATCTGGGGATCATTGTATTAGTGGGGATATTTTAAGCACCAGTATCTTCTTCTGTTGATTCATGATTGACCTCAATAAAGCTTTTATAACACATCATTCAGGAGGGATATCGTGTCACATGGTGGCTGCATTTTACAACTTCTTTTTGGTCAGCACTTACTATGTCTATGATTACAAAGTGATGATTCAGTTGGCTCCATGACTAAGCCTTAGGGTTCTTCAGAAAGGCCCATGAGTCACTCCCTGAGGATAGAACGTCCATCTGGAGGTAAATCAAAAGGTAAAAGGCTTTTTGTTCTATCAGAAACAGGTCCAGACATAACCGCTGAGATACTGAACAAGCACTAATGAGCCTGGGAGAGTTGTAGGCCGGTCAATAAAGTGTAGATGAGGAGGCACGTGATCTGGCCGCAACTAGGCTCCCACACGATTCATTCAATAATAACAGGGTGGGTAGGGGCAGGCAGCTCGGGGCTATTGACATTGATCTAACACGAACAAATGAATGGCAGCCAAACTACAGTCAGGAGGCTTTGTGAAGAAAAAACGGCATCGAATACTTCACTGAAAAAAAAAAGGAAAAGCAGAGGAATGATGCGTTACTCTTCTCCTATAGAAATGCTCAACACACAATAAGCACCATAATAATCTATTTAAAGAAGTAAGACAGACAGGTAAGACAGGTCTGGTGTAATATGGAGTTCAGCATCCTCAGTCTGCACATTGTTCACCATAACCTGGTGTTATCTACCATGGTTATTGGGGTCACATTTGTTCCAAATCCCTGGGCTTTGAGATATCTCAATCTCACAACTCACTGAGCCTGATGTGCCATTTATATCTGCTCATGGCTACCAAAGAAAGATCTGTACATGATTCATTTATGCCAGATAAATATTTCAGCAGCCAGAGCAGCCACACTCTATTCATAGGAATCAGAGCTCTGGAGATGAAAGCCCCCTCCCCTCCCCTACCTCCAACCATTTATGAATGGGAGGGGAGAGATGGAAGAGGATATAGATAGTGCCTCAATCTAAGCAACGGTAACATCCATAAGTCGCTTATCAGATCACAATGCTGTAACCAGTGCTCGCAACAACAGGGCAGCTGCGGAATTAATCCCCATCCCTGTTTCGGCTCCGTCTGGCTTCCCATGTGCTCGGGCCGCCTACCATTGGGACTGACAGTCCAGGGACAACATGGGCAGCTGGGGCTTTGTGTGACATCACAGGGATGTCCTGGTCTAGCTTAGCTAGGGATCTGCAGGGTCAGAAAACCTTTCCACTGTCACTGAGTTTGTGAATGGCAAAAGGGTAAGGCAGATGGTGTGCAATTAAAAGGTCTGGAAACAGGAAACAGACCTTGTGAATACCAGGAATTGGTTACAGCGTTATGTCAGTGTTGTGCTTGACCTAAAACGACTGCTCCTTGTCTCATTCATTGTCACCGGTAGAAAATAATACGCCAGGTCGTGATGTTGTAGCCAAGACAATACAGGGGGTCAAGAACTATTTGAATTAGCTCGAAGCTCCTCCGTGGCTTTTGGGGGGAAACACCAGTAGTGCTGAAAAAATTGTCAATAAATGTCTTATGTCAGCTGACTGAAACATACCTTACAACTAACGTGTTAAACAATTAATCATCAAAGTTATTCATCAAGCGACAAGACTAAGAGCCTGCTAACAGTTCTGTCAGACTGCTTGCACTAAATAGTAGAATGCTGGCTAGCATAAAACACAAAGCACCGCTGATGATGATGGAATTTCATCAGTTTTGAAAGCATTTTGGTCAAAAACCAATGCACTGGACAAAAAGGCTTTTGATGGGATGATGGCACTATATGAAAAGACCCATTTCAGAATTGACAGTTGTAGCCCTACAAGAGGTCCTTTAACAGCCAGCCAAAATGTAACACCTGTTTTGAACTGCTGCAGCCCTTCCTCTTCCTGTATAAGCAGAGTATGTGTTAAAACCACTGCGGGGCCCAAGACAATTAATTTTAAGATCTTTGTTCAAGTGTTAGATGGAAATAGAGAAGGTGATAGGAAGCAGAGAAGGGTGACAGAAACGAGGGCAGCACGTTAGGCCGGACAGCATGAGGCAGCGCACTGCGCAGGGCGACTCGAGAGGGTTGGTGCTCCAACGCTTGCTGCTGCGGTGATGACTGTCAGAGAAGTGGGCTAAACCACTTTTGATCCAGACTGTAGTAACATTACAACCTGCTCTGCTGTCATCTACTTTGAATGACTCTTTGGCTGACAGTGCTGTCAGCAGCCTGACATGAGAGACAATCCATGGTGCACTGGGATTTTTATAACTCAATATGAGCAGCACGCACGCTATAACTTCCTCTGACTAGGAGGAAACAGGTTGTCATATTGAGGATGACAAAGAAAGGCATTTAAATGTGGGAATTTTGTAGGCGAAAACAGAAGTGTTGTGATAGTAGGGCCATCAGATGGCGGCCAGTTTAAATGGGGATGTTATAATGGTAAAGGGCTCAGTGGAGGGTGACGTCATTCACAGGCCCCTATATCCTACAAAGAAAGTAACGGGATACTTATTAATATAATAAATACTCGATAAAGACAACAAAATTCTGTCATATGTTGTCTAAAAATAGCTGTAATATCCAAATGGCTGCGCAATGACAACTAATCCATCCCAGTGTTTCAGTCATGCTCATTGACCTGATGTGACATGCTAGTTACGTGTTAGCTTAACAGGCCAAACTGGCTCCTCCATCATCTACAACAGCAGAGTAAATAACACACGTGCATAATGCAAAGAAAACACGACAATGGATGATGTCAATGATTGATCCAGGCCTTAATCATCAAAAGCATTAATGTATTAAGACCTTCTATTAATAGCAGGGTGAATTACACTACAGGAAACTGATGAAAGCATTGTTGTATTGTTGGCACAGCCTTCCAAAGAATATGAGCCATACGTGTAAAACAATACAGGATTACTGAATGGGTAAAGTGTAAAGAAGTAGCCGAGATAGGAAATGTAGATTAAGCTTCAACTTTATATCGTCTCTACTTATTCCTAATGGAAGTTCTCAAATGTGTTTAGAGCTTACCATCCAGCCCTGTGGCCTAGTTGGACATAGAGTTGAGAAAGGAACGGGGTCAGGAAATGCCTGAGATCTAATGGGTCAAGGGCGGCAAGAGTTTTATCTTCCCAACCATTAGATGGTGTTGCTTCCCTGTGGAGCGCCTGCCGACACCTCTCTATCTGACCTTGTCATCCCGCTGTGACACCATCACGTCGGCCGTCTCCTGGCACGTGCAGTCACGCTGTATTTTCCTGCTGTTCATGATTGTGTGCGTCACACAGACAAACACAAACAGGCTTCTGCTAACCAGCATAAAAAAATAAAAATTATGATTGCCGGTGCAGTTTGGTGCTTCCCTCTCAGAGTCTATAATGCTGCTTTCATGAATTATTTGGCGTTTGGGAACAGGAGGTGAGAACAGAGTTACTGTACATCTTAGGAGCTGATGGCAAGGTGGACGAGTTTTAGATTTACCTCCCCATGAGGATACATTTGCAACGCAGCTTTTCAGTGGATAATAAATAAGGTTCAATCTGAGCAACATTACTGAGGATCTCCAGCTGACCAGCGGATCAGAGGATCTAATCAATTTCACAAAATGGATAGTTCAAGGACTCTTGAAGCACTCAGGACATTAAGACATTACAGGAGTGAAATTGAACAATTAGTCTCAGGTTTCTTTTCACAATCTTAAAAGACTTTTGACTACTTTGAAATAGACACGATCTAAAGAATGGTAATGTATGTAAAGGACACAGTGTATAATATAGAGCACATATAATGTTCTGAGCCTATTTAAACTTTATAGATTAAAAACACTTCCACTAATGTTATAAAGATGTTACACAAAGGAATACAATAATTCTATTGCATACAGCCACAATCTTAATAAACTAAGAGCCACAATATATTACTATTATCTAGTTTGTATGCCAAATAAATGGACTGTAAATGGTAAATGGACTGTACTTAAATGGCACTTTTCTAGTCTTCCAACCACTCAGAGCGCTTTTACACTACATGTCACAGTCACCCATTCACACACACATTCACACACTGATAGCAAAGGCCTCAGCGCTAATCTCCAGTCAGATCTATGCCCATTCATACCCGATGATTCTGCCTTTGGGAGCAATTCTGGGTTCAGTGTCTTGCCCAAGGACACTTCGACATGCGACTGTAGCAGTCAGGGATCGAATCCCCAACCTTCGGATTGAGAGGTGACCGACTCTACCACTGAGCCACAGTTGCCCTAAATAGGTAGTTTAAATACATCTGGCGACAAGTACAAATAGCAGGCTGATTAATTGATCATTTGGGCAACAGACGATTATTTGGTAACACAATCGCGTAATCTTAAAATCTGTTTAAGCGAGAAGAAAATTATTCTCTGGTTCCAGCTTCTCAAATGTGAGGATTTGCTGCTTTTCTGAGTTTGATATTACTGTACATTCTGTTTTTCAGACCGTTGTCCGAGCAACACAAGTAATTTAAAGATTCCAAATTTGGTTCTTGGAGGAAAGGAACGACATGTAGACATGCTGACTCAACAATTACTATGGGGGGTTTTGTATAGGTCCCTGTCTGAACACATTTGTACTTATAGTCAGAACCATAACCCCGAGGCCACCAACTTAAGATTTTTAATTTATTGGAAAAATAAAATCAACAAATTAATTAAAAATCAGGATTATTTTAGTTGCAATTATATATAAGACAATGCAATTTCTTTTCAATGGGCGATCAACCTGAAACTGCATGGAAAGTTTTTACTCATCAGCTCATCTTCCTCATCACAGATCGATGTAATGACTCGCATGAGCAAACATCAGAATAGGTTCTTTGTCTCTGCATCCAGCTGCACGTGAGCATTTCCACATCTCCACAGCCCCACAATGACCTGCCACATCCGCTTTACCTCGCAGACAGAGGAAAATCATTGAGGTGAGTGAAATTGAGTATCTGAAGAAACACGTATTAGACTGGCTGCAGGTTAGTGATGGAGCCAGCACACTAAGCGGAAAATAGAGGCCAGGAGATGTCCCATGCCGGCACATAGCCAGAGCAGAGAGGCCCGAGGGGACTTGATATGACACACCAGCGGCCCCAGACAGGGGATTTAGTGGCGTGTTGGGCTTTTGTGCCACATTATTATCAGCCAGTGATCCGCCAGGCACATGGGCAGCTTTCGATCCCTTCAGAAGGGAGCAGTCTATCCCCCTCCAGTTTCCCTCCCCATGCTGCTACCACTATTCAGACAGATTGAGGCTTAGCTGGTGTTATTGAAATGCTACAGGGGAAACATCCTGCTTCACTTACACGTGAAAAAAAAATCTTGAGAATGGCGGAAAGGTAGGAATATAATGTTTGAAGAGGAAGCAGAATAAAAAACTAGTATGTGGGCAATGAGATGCTTAAGAGCATCTTCATCATGTGTATCACTGGGGGAAAAACAAGCATTTGGTCTTTTGATAGAATTATCACAGCACAGGCTTACCTGCCTATCTGCACCTTTAGTGTCAACTGTAAGCAGGGATTTGGTCTGTCTGCAGATAAGCATGCAAGCTAAGATGGCAAACAGGGTGCTTCTCGCCATCTGTCTAGCTTTAACTTGCGTGGCTTCTGTCGATCAGCTTTAGCATCTAGACAGTGGAGGCAGGTATTAAGCGCCTTCCTGCCTATCATGGAAATTAGTATTGGATAGATCAGCGTCCAAAAGGTGCCTCTCTGTCTGTCATCGCGGGATCCTACATTAAACATGCTGATAGCTACTGACGTCACCTGTACCCCAAGAGTCCTAGATAAGGTTATTTTGGCAACGCATGCCGGCGCATTCTGGCAGGGATGCGGGATGTTTCCACAGCTCAGCGGAGGAGAGTGACAAGGAGTGGAGCGGCACGTGGTGGGCAAGACTGGGGAGTGTGCAGCACGGAGAGCTGACGGACAGGCCGCTGATGGATTAGGTGGTAAGCCTGGCAGAGGGCTGCCCTTTCTAGATGGAAGCCTGCCTGATGCAATGTGGTGATTAAAAAATAAAACTGAAGAGTGGGGAGTGTGCTTAGGATCCCATGAAAGCAGCAAAAGAAATGTGGCAGACGGCGGAAGATATGGACACATGAGGCTCGAAATGTTGATGCTGGAGCAGAAGCACGGACCATCAACAGGAGGCGATTGAATCCAACATTCAGATAGATGCTTGCAAAAAATGTCATACTGTTTTGGAGCAGAGGGATGACGGTGTATGCCTGATGCTATGGAGCCGCGTAAAAAAAATAACTGCATAATGGTTTGCTCTTTGTAACCTTAAAGAAATAGAGTGTTGTAGTGGGGGGTTGTGTGGGGTGACAGCAATAGCTGCTCCATAATTCATGCGACTGCAGCAGCCGCACTGGTCAACAGTTTTCGATGGAATCTATATCAGTATTAGATATTTAGATACCTTTAGGAGGACGCATGGTTGTATCCGTCAGTGGCGTAACAGGATGAGAAATGGCTTTGTAATTCACAGCTCTTCGGTGGCATTTTACAACCAACTCACAAAACACAACCACTTACAACAAGAGGATGTGTGAGATGTACCCTGTTCACACACTCTTCTATTAGATTTAAGAGGAAGCTCAATGAAACAAAGAATAAATGGATTTACTGGCATACTTAAAATCTATTGTAATTATTGACATTTGGATACAACCACTGAAATGTGTCAACAGTTTCTGTCCAACACTCTAAGCTGACGATCATTCATAACTGTCTGTCTCACAGCCATAATTCAGAAAGACAATCCTACTATACTACTATTGCTACACTAACAGTAAATTGTTCTGCTATATTAAATGTAGTTTTGTACTTTAAATGATATGAAATTGTGACATAAAGGCCACCTGTTGGGAATACAGACACATGAACGCATGAACAATGTGGGCACCATTTTTGGGCACACATTCTTACGTAACAAAAACGGATTCATATTGGCTGTCTAAGAAGTTGATCAATGTCTGGATGGTTAAGATGCTTAAAATTAAAATCTTCAGAAATCCAATAAGCAATATTAGTCACTTATGCCGGTAGAACTGCATCACCAATATTATTCATTCTGCTGCAAAATCATGGCCGGTCTACTTTTCACGTGTGGTGTTGAGATATCACTGTAATCTCGTCAACTTATCTATAAATCCTGAGAGCGACACTTTTGCCTCAAGTAACATTTTAAGCTTAATCCAAAAGGCAGCTGGACTTGGTTGAAGTTCTTGAAGACGTTTCACCTCTCATCCTTAGAATTAAGCTTGGAATTACCATGACCTGCATGACTGAGAACCTTCACAGACACCTCAAAAAACATCATTTTATAACTTAAACTGCTGTCTTAAATCGTCTTTAAAAAAATGTGCCCAAATTTGTCTTAGCCTTATCAACTCAGAATTGGTCAAGAATTGTCACATTTAAAGAAAAGTACTCGATTATGGCTGAGATAATTGGAAAAAGTTTAACAAATGCATATGAAATGAATGATTTAAAGGTGCCTTTATATCATGGATTTTAGGACTCACAGTCCCAGTTTCATCGAGCATCAGTCTGTACGGTCTGAGCAAAGGAATTAATATTTTATTATATCAGTAAAACAATTTTTGCATCTATTAATTAATAATGTTTTTGAGAATTGATACATCAACAGAAAACGTAATATTGGAATATTCAAGTATAAGTATCAGTATTTTCTTACAGCCCTAATGGATATGGATAAATAGACCAATATGTTGTACGCTACAAGTTGACAGTATCACAGGTTGTCCTCAGCTTGATGCTCCTCTGCAGCAGCTTGCAGACTGTTCTTCATCCTCACAAATACTGAATTTTTAAATCGAGTCGCATGCATCTTTAAAAATGCATTTCCCACAGTCCTATCTGCTTGCATAAAGGACCCAGTTGAGGGAATAATGAACACACACTCAACACTTAAACTGTCTTATCATATTTACAGCATTTCCAGAGGTAAAGGAAATTATTGAAGACATAGCCTTAAGTATATAAATATATAATACATATTAGGTATGCATGCTGATGTGCCCATATCCTCCAAGTTATGGAACTACTAATCTAGAAGTATATAAATTACAAATCAGAGGAAGTTCTTTCTAATTCACTTAAAGAGGCCAGAGTGCTTGCCTTAGCTGCCAGAAAATATATATTAAACAGCAATAACTCAGCCCTGAGCCTAACGTTATTAATCAAGCCAAAGCCAACTCAAATCAAGACGGCACAAACTGCAGCAAGATCCATAAATAAAATCCAAACGATATGACATTGATCCCTGCAGATGGATTCTGTCCAAGTCCTAAGAGGTCAAAGGTCATGGTCAGTTACGAATAAGAGATGGGAGAAATTTCAAGACTTCATAAAGAAACCGCGTAGGACTGTGCAACTGCAGCCAGTGATAAGCCTGTATGTGGCCGGCCATAGGTCCTCTCCTGGATAAACAAACAAACCTTAACACCCAAAGCTACTAAGAAGCCTTATGAGGCCCAAAGTAAATAGATCCCATTATGAGCATTCAAATCACTTAACTAATGTGTATGTGTCTGCATCCTCTTTCCCTGGCAAAGGCAACTGAGATGCAGTGGAAAGTTACTGGTGCAGTGGAGGAGTGAGGGGGTCCCAGCAGAATTACAATGGCTGTATTATTATACCAACGCTGCTTTAGATCTCATTTGCTGGACACTTGTTATTGTGCTACAAGACTTACTATCACCCGGACTCAAGATTCAAGATTCAAGATGGTTTTTGTCACTCTGGTTATACAAGTACTGTGTGAAATTCTTATGCTGGGAGAGGCATAAGGGACATATAAAATATAATACAATAAAATATATTAACAAAAAAGGATTCAGTAATAAAACAAAATAAAAAATTAACATATTTAAGAAATATGTAAATTTTATACAACGTAGGCAAAATATACACATTTAAGGCAGAGGCGGAGTATTGCACAAAAGGGGTTTAATTGCCCTTGTGTGAGTTGAGGTGTTATTTATTTAAAAGTCTTATGGACTGGTGGGAAAAGTCCATAAGTCAACTTGCAATACTCCTGGTCACTTCTGCTTGCTCAGAAGAAGATGTGTTGGGGGCTAAGGGGGTGTCCCAGACATCCCAGGATGGGTGCTGGGTTTGCTGGGTCTGGTGCACTACACTACAGTAGTGTCACTATGAGAGGCTTAATGCAGACTGCAGACACTTAGACTGGGAAACCCCTGTGTTTTGCTGATATGGAAACGGCTGCAGACTTTACATGTAAGCTAAAGGTTATAGAAATAAGTAACACTGAAATCTTTCTGGGGACTCCTTAAAAAAACTCTTAAGGCCCCCGGGGTTTCCTTGACCCCTGTTGGGGCAGCGTTAATCACAGCTTTAGCTAGCAAGTTATCGTACTGTACTTCCAGACAGCTACCGGCCGGCCTTCTTCTAGTAACAATGAAGTAGCCAAGGAGATGGTTTTCAAACATTTCTCTCACACATACAACGAACTAAAATTGTCTTTACATACCCTCCGACCGGGAACGGAGATCGGACATCGTTCTCTGGACGGGCGGCATCTCTCCACGCAGAGCCGGGCGACGGCACCTGTCAAGCGGCCGCGGCTTGTTGGTTTTGCTCCCTGTGGCCGCTGCTTCTGCTCTCAACCGTCAAAGAATTTCAAATTAACGGCTAAAAATGCAACACAGGACTCTCTCTCATGCGGATACTGCTGCGTGTTTACTGCTAATGAGAGATAAAGGCGAGGTATTAAAAACAACATTCATTTCCTAGTGGTGACAGAAACATGCCCGGGAGCCCACGGCTTCATGGGTCCGCCAGCATCCCGGTTCACACGGCGGATTATAAAGCCGATAGACGCCTTCGGTATAGCAGGAGTGGACACGGACTTACCATAAACTGACGTGAGGGGGACGGTGCCGCTTCACATTATGGACCGTACCACTTTTAGTCGCAGCAGGAGGGGAGTGACCGAACATAATAACTCTCATTTCACCGTGACTAGAACTTGGAAGTCAGGAAAATGTTTGAATTTTTCAAGGACTTCGAAAGCAAACACGATGGATTTTTTTTAATCTGCTGGTCAAACATGATTTAAAACACTGATAAATGTCAAATGTCGTTGGTGTGGACAGCTCCCCCCTCTGCAGTAGACGTTATTCACAGGTTCAAGACATAACAATAGTACAGTGGGTGGGAGTTGGCTTATCACATTTGAGTCTTGTTTTTGTGTAAAATATAGTTGTATTATATGTAATTATATGTAATAATAGATATTGCAATGTCAGCAAATTGTACTCTTTGCAATTTAACGAACTATTTTACAGTAATATAAGGCAAAACACGAAATATACAGTATTAAACAAAACATATTTTGCATCCATGGAATGTCTCCACATAGCACATTTATTTCAACCACCTTCCAGTTTTATAAATGTACAGTGTATAATGTAATGGAGTACAGCAACTCTTTTTTTAAATTCTAAAACAAATCTATTGTTTTCATTTTGTAATATTTTATTGTTGTATAAAGTACTATAATTATAGCCTATATAAAACACTAGAAGTTTATTTTCAAATTTTCATCTCATTGATACTAAACCTAATTTTGTATTTTCTTGATATTTATGTGATGATGAATTACACTATATAAAGATACAGAGATTTTGAAAAGCCTGTGACCACATCACACATATCAAGAGTTGCCACCTGCTAACATCTGCTCTGAGGCCAGCTGGAGAAGGAGCCTTCCAGCAGTGCAGCGTCAGCATCACTTTACAGTTAGGGTTTGTACATTTTAACAAAGATGATATGGTTATTATTGTTACTTAAATCTGAAAATGATTCAAGTTGTAATATGTTACAGACAAACGCATAGGCCTTAATAAATAGATCATTATGTTGCCATGCTGTGCTCTCACATGTGGGAGAGGGATCCTTATTTGGTTGATGTTACCTCTACTTTTTGTTCTTTATTAATGTGGAAGGCAACATGCCACTTAACCACTTATCTCTGAAGGCATGAGAACCCTGTCTATTTAAGCAATGTTCTAATATTTTGTTAAATATCACATAAATAGACTGATAGCTGTAGCAATATTTCATCCGTATGTGAGAAGCAGACACTTGAAATGTTTCACAAACAAAAAGGCCGGACACATGTATTAACATACATTTACCAACTCAAAAATGTGATCAAGCCTGTCATCAATACATCCAGGTATCACCTGACTTAAGTTAATGATGTGCTAGCACTAGAGCAAGCTAAAGCTTGTCTACATGGACACTTTGATAGTTCAAGCGGGTGTAGATTTCAATTTCATTAACTCTATTTTCACATTTTTACAACAAGAAGGGATGTTTTGAACATCTAATTTGGCACAGGTGGTGTCATATAGGACACTTCTTGTTCACTAACATATATAGACTAACGAACCAAATGGTGAATTCTGTCCTTAAAAAGCAGTTCCAAGTTTTGGGAACACTAAACATACAAACCAAATTGTTGTGCAGTGACAGACCTGGACTCTTAATGACCACAACAATGGAATCAGTCAGTTGTAAGTAGACGCTAGTATCATTCACTGTGTTATTATGTGATTAGAGACAAGCTAATCCAGGGTGACTTACTATGGCTTACATCTTCATTTATATCCCTCATCTATCCGCCACTCTCCTTTCATGAATCTGCTTTAATGTGGACCAACAGTTCGCAAAAAAAAGACACATAAAACAGAATTATACACACATGCAAATACAAAAAAAGAGGCATCAAGAAATGTGTCTCTGCAGCGACTGGCAGGCTGCTGTACTTCCAGCATATCAAAGTGTGTTTTCATCCTCACTGCAGCTGAAATGCAAATCACACCAGAGACAGCATTTGTGCAGCAGCAGCACCACTGCAGTTGCCTGCGAGAACTGCAGCATTACAGACACACCACAATTGTGTCTTGTTTGGCAGTATTTTAATGCTGAGTGTCCTTATTATGTGCATTTACAGAGAGGTTGTGTATCTATTGCTACCAGACTCCCTGCAGGTTTTCATGTAGTTTGACACTCTTCGTTAGCAGTGATTTAAGACTCTCTGCTCCCTTTATGATCTATATTCCCCTTAAAAATTAAATGTGCGTACTGTTGTGGGGATTAGGGGGAAGATGAGATTATGCTTCTGCTTCTGAAAACATAAAACAATCTGGAGGTTTTGTGCATGGGCAGTGCAGAGGATGCCGGCTAATTTAACAACAGAAGGCAAATCTGTTTTCACACCTCCTTGAACAGAAAGATTAAGATTTCGGTGCAGTCATAACGATGATAGAAAGATGTTTTCTCCGGGTTTTTTTTTACATCTTAAATTCAACTGTTAGTCCTATTTTCGAAAGCCAAAATAAATCAAGAACACAAACACAGAGAGATTGTACATGTGAACTCAAAAGCATCCAGAGATAAGAGATGAGCACCTGAACGTCTACGCCTCCTCCTGTGCCTGCTAGAGACACATCTCTCATCCCAAAGATTTCCTTTCTTTCCCCCGCTCCGCCTAATTCAACATCAGCTCGCCACCACGGGGATTTGGCTCTGTAGCTCCCACGGTTGCTAAGCAACAGTGACAAGAAGCCTGCCTTTTCGATTATGTGTGTGTGTGTGTGTGTGTGCGTGCGTTTGCTGGTTTTGTTTTTTTACAGCAAATCCAATCCAAACAATGAGTCATTGAACCAGCCGTCCAAATTTCTACCACTGTCTGAATGTGTGTCAATAAAAAACAGCCTGAATGGGTTTATTCTTATCGTTATCACAGTGACCTGAGGAGGTTTCTCTGATAGGCCTCCTCACACCTTTGTTCTCTGATGAGCCATGATTGTAGTAAATGTGCGTTTTATCAGGCTGTGATTAAAAAGCAAATAGAAGATCCAGCAAGTCTTTACACAACTCAATAGCAGGGGCGTGACTTTATAAGCACTGCCTTTTAATTTAGTTTTTGGTCCACATCTTAAATAAGCTTTTAATAATACTAACAATGGATTAAGCTGTTATTTCAAATTTGTTTATGGGACATCTTTGTGACCAAGCAGTTAAGATTTCTTGTCTGTTTCTACATTTTCACAGTTTAAAACTTTGGCAAATGTAAAAAAACAACAGACAAAATCTAGTAAGAATAAAATAATATGATCAGGATCAGTCCTGCATAAAATTATATTAAAAAAAACATTAACTGCCAACAAAAGTATTTTTCTAACTCAGCTTTTGATCTACAATTCTGTAGATTTCCCCCAAAAAATAAAATGTAGTTTTTCTGTGTTACTTAAAAATTTTCATTTAAATAAATGTCTGTTAAGTCACTGTCTATCGCCGAATGAGGTAACACAATGGTGATTGAGCCTATGGCCCACTGATGAAAGCCTTTGCATCTGCAGTATTACAGACAGTGTCTGGTGCGACCTCATAAGCGGCGCCCAGTTAGTGACACGTTTTCCATCACCGCAGTGGTTGTTCTGCCAGAGAGGGTAGGCGGAGCTAAGCGGCTGCTTTTCCGGTCCCTGCAAGTGTTGCGAGTAAACAGTAATCTACTATGGCTGAACAAACGAAGAAAAGATCGATGACTACAGATACAACTTCAACAATAAGTGAAAATCCAAAGAAAAAGAAACAAATTCGACACTCAGATGAAGGCAAACAGTCTAAAAAGGAAAGCGACCGTCAGCGAGGAAAATCAAGAGTTACAACAGTAACAAAGGGAGCTAAACGTGGACGTCTGGTTAAATTAGGAAGTGTCCTCCTGCAATTAACATTTAGAGCCATAAGGTGCCGCCAAATAGAACAAAACTAACACCTCCAAGATTATCACTTTAATTCAGGAGATTACCTGCAGTCATTTAAATGAAAACATGTTTGGTTGGTCAGTCCACCACTAATACCCACACTGGAATATTTCAACTATTGGGTTTATTGCCATGAAATTTGGCACAAACATTCAAGGTTCCCAGATCTCATTGACTTGTGATATCATGACTTTTCCTGTTGCTACACCGTGAGCTTAACATTTTGTACAGACAATCATGTCTCTCACAGTCAGAATGATGTTACCTATAATGATTCCTCAATCTTTCTTTTAGCACCATCAACACATTTAAATCTTGACAATGTGGTTCTCATCAGGCTTTAAGTTATGATGCTAATATGAGCTGACATGTCTGATGGTGAACTTGGTAAATATCTGCCTAAAATCATCATATTAGTGTTGACATTGTGAGCTTGTTAGCATATTGGCATTAGCATTTAGCTCGAAGCACTACTGTGCAGCCACACACAGCTGCTATCATGGCAGTAAACTCTTTGTCTGTCTTCTCTGCTTTATAAAACGGACCTAATCCTCCCTGTTTGCAATTATCTTACAGAAGATTTCCCCAAATAAGTGTTATGTACTCCTAACTATTTGGAGATACATAAATAAAACTCAGCCTAAAGAGCTGATACTGAGCCTGATCCATAAACCTCCTCTTAGCTACAAACAGCCTCATCAACCCCTCTTTAAAACCCTCCTCCTTTGTTACGATCTTTTAGGATAGACCCAAACACAGGACACAGTGGGATCTGATGGCTGGGAAAGGAATCCGGGGGGCAGCAGGAGAGGGTGAGGCGAGTGGTGAAGCTGAGGTGTCGTGAGGGAGAGCAGGGCTGGCGTACAGGCGTAGGTGATCCTGAGGCAGAGAAAAACAAGTTAGGAAGTAATAAGGCAAAAAATAAGGCAAGTTCACTTTTTAGCTAAATACAAAAATGATTTGGCCGAGAGCGTGGCTACCACTGAAGGTTGAACAGCAATCTGGCGATGAGTGACTGAAATACTGCAGGCTTGATGAATTGATGAGAGGAAGGTGTGCAGACTGGGAGGAGTGATGAGCCGATTGAGAGCAGGTGTGCAGGAGGAGCAGCGCTGGGAGTCAGGGAAGTGGGGAAGCCACGCCCATGCCAGGTACACACACACAACCAGACACAGAGACAACAAGGGACAGACAGGGGAACACTGGCAACACAAGGAGAGGGAAAACACAGAGAAACACTAGGAGATAAGCTGTGGCACTGCCTCAGCCATAACATCCTTAACCTTCTCTACACCACACTATGCACAGTTTTCAGTGTCCTTCAGAGACAGAAAAACAAACACCAGGTTGAATAACCAGCCTGTGAATTATGGTGTTTTTGTAAGCTCCTGTCTGCGAGCCCTTTTCCTCTGCAGGCAAAGCTCCCATCTGTCTGGGAGCCACTTTGCTGCTGTAGAGAGAGAGAGAGAGAGAGAGAGGAAATACTAAGGAAAGAAGTAATGCAGCTTAAAACCCTGCAACAGCTTTACTGGATCCTCTCCCAGATGCTTTTAAAAGGGTATCCAGCTGACTGTAGAGGAGTAAGCACCAGCCTATATTCCCTTACTGGTATCTTTCCTATACTATACCTATATTTATTTTAGCTGCCATGCTCACCACGGCACTGAAGCACTGCAAAAATGACAATCAGATAAGACAATTTGTGGTGCTTTTACTCTGAAGGAACGGCTTTAATAATGTTAAAATAACATCAATGTAATCACCACACTTGTTGCTACAATCCCTCTAAAGTTCAGTTTGTAAATCTTGAGCCTGAAAATGTTAATCTCTCCAACATACATTAATCCCGCTCCTTCCTCCTCACGTAAATAATTGTGCCATTGATTTAGTCATTTATCAGCGCTGCCTCTCAGATCAAACCAGGCCGTCGTGTGCAGCCGTCAGGCCTGCAGCTGCACCCTTCAGCTCTCGAGGGAATGATTGGTCAGCGTGACATTTCGCTGTAATTGAATTGTGCTCTGCCCCCTTGTGGACGCTGATCCGCAGACAGGGAGGGTGAGGTGGTTTGATGACCAGCCAATCACACATGATGACTCAGGTCGTTTTCTTAAATCCAGTTTGCAGTAGTTGATTGATGTGTGCATAGCTAGACACATTTCATGATATATAAGGTAGTTAAAGTTGGATTGAGGACTTCTTTATACTCCATTTTCTCCAAGAGTCCTACATATGGAGATGAGTCTGGTTCTGTCTTATAACAAGGACTCAGTAACATCCTAAAGGAAACATAAAACACAAGCTGGCCCTCTCTGAATACATCTGTTCTAACATCTAATCTGCATAAAATTAAAACCCATTCATCATGTCCGCACTGTTTGACTGTTTTCCACTCAGTCACAGCCGAGCCAACAAACAGAAGAGAAATTAAAGAGCGTTAAACTATTCATCTTTTCAAATTGCTTTTTTAATAGCAGTTGAAGTGACGGCCGAGGCGCCATGAGCGGGGGGCAGACAGACGAGCTCTTCAGGTTGAATAGACTAGCACCGTCTCTGTGGTCTGAATGTGCTAAAGTGAGATAAAATGGCTGCTTGACTCAACATGGCGTGGGCGCGTTAAACTGAACTGTAGATAAGCGTGTCCTGTCCTGTTTTTACAGGAGGCTCAACGACACGGTGAGCTGTTTTTATCATCTACTGTACTGTGAGGTCTGTTTCTTGAATAGAGCAGAGGAGGAGGATTTTCTGGATGGCGGATGGTAGGGACGATGATTGATAAAATGCTCCTCCATGATGTATAGAAAAAGTAATTAAAATGAAAATGATATGTAAAGACCATGACTGATTCATTCCAATTATAGGAGCCGTATGCTCAACTGGCAGGCGGAGAAACATAAGAAGCTTTATTCAGACACTGACTCAAAATGTAGGATCTCTCATCCACCTTCTAGACTCTACAATAATATAATATAATATAATGTGTTGTTATGAGTTTTGAAACAGTTTGTATTATCATAATACTTTATTATTACACTATTATTAGATAGCAGATAGCAGACACAGTACTCATCATGCAACACTTGAACTCTCCACTAATACACAGGTTTGAGGCTTTAAAACCAGCATCACGTACTGCACTAGGCAATGTCTAACTGCCCAACTATTTGAACAATGATGTAAAAATACAAAGTTTATGTAGTAATGAACAGAATGCTGATGCTAGCATCCTCACTAAGACCAGGAAAGTAGATAGATGCATGATTTACTGTTGCTCCTTCTGTCTTAGAGAGATAGTTGGTGGCCTTGTGCTGAGCGCTCCAGGGCAACGGGTAAACTCTAGATAGTCAGGCGCCTCAGCTAAAGTCATAACAATAACACCTTACTTTGTCCCTTGCCTTACTACTAAAATAAAGAAAAAAAAACCAGATAATACTGTCAATTTATCCAATTTTAATTTAGCTTTGAGCATTTAGCTAGGAAACAAAAAGAAAGCAACCCTAGCAAGGCCAGTTGAGTTAAGCCCAGTAAAAATAAGACTTACTTTTGGTGGCTGCCTCGTTTGTATTGTTTGGTTGGTTTCACACTATTCCATTTACCTACAGGTGGCGGTAATACACTAAAAAATTAAAAAAGCACCAGTAAAAGCAGTGAAGAAGAGAACTGATATTAAATTTCAACAAATAAAATGATTTGCATTTGAGAAAGTAAATGCACTCAACCTCTTACTCAGCCCTCAATGACACACAAAATTTGTGTTGGTAGGTAACACTGAATGTAAACAGAAACATTGTTTACTAAAAAAAATCCTCTTGGCAGCTTTAAGTTAACATCCAAACACAACCAATAACTGTGATATTTTCCCCCACTCTCCTCAGATGAGTGAGCAGAGCCCAGACAAAACAACAGATGGAAATCTCTTGTGTGAAATAACCAAAATAAATTGGTGCACATGTGTCTTCATGAAGGCCCGCTGTCATTCAAAGTAGACCGGACAGATAACAAAAGATCATTAGGCAAAAACAAAAAGCTCAATACAATTAAGTTTGAAGACAATATTAAAAAATTAAACCTCACAGCTCCTCAGATAGCAGTTTTAAAGTCTAGACATCCTAATAGCATCTAACCTTGGCTATTAGCAGTACTAATATACAAGGAACCTCCACAGGCCCAATAGTAATAGCCGAGCTGTTGTGATGTCCTTGTAATAAAAAACAGTTTAAAGGAGAGATGGGGTCACACTGGATCAATAAGATTTGGAGCCAGAGCCAGACTCATAACACTTCTACAGCCTCGGGATGTCACTAAATCTGGATTTGACACATTAGATGGCTTTTCTTTAATGATTAGCACAATGTGGCACAGGAACAGGTGACGACATGCTGTGTGGGTGTGTGTGTGTGTGTGTGTGTGTGTGAAGCTCTTACCTCAGGGGCCAAACTGCAGCACTCAAACAGAGTGGTGCTGTCACCGCTATAAGCTGACGTGTCACATCTCCAGGGAGCTGCTTCATCACCTGTGACACAAAAAAACTGGCTGAGGCGTCTCTGTGGACACGCTGCTGTATTGTGTCACTGTGACACATAATATGGTCTCTTCTGCTCTGTGGGGACGCCCAGTGAACACCTGCACTCCCATCTACTGTAATACAGGAAGCAGTCAAGGGATATCCACTCACGATTTCACAGTAATTATATTTTACTTTACAAGTATATGCATAAATTTGTATTTGTATATGCCACACAGTTAGTTACAAATCTTTCAATCACTCCCTCTTTAGGTTAATCTATTTAGATGTATTACTGTATACTGGTATGTGCAAAGACAGTAAAATGTACAAATCAAATTGGCTAATTATTTTTCTTATATTAAGCTGAAGTTAAAGCTTATTTGTCAATTTAACTGTAATTAAACACAGTTAAAATTGATAAAAATGACCAAAAATTTGAGACAAAACTTTTTAAGCAAAACATACAAAACATTTAAACTAATTATGTACGAAATATGGGTGATTAAAGATCTGAGTATAATCAAATCAAGTGCATGTAGAAGAGCATAAAGATATAGCGTACTTTGTTAGCATAGTGTACACCTAAAATAAGACTGAGAGTCAACAACAGGGCTAGAAGCTTTGTGAGACTAACGGCACAGTGGTTAAGCTAAACGCTAGCATGCTAATATTTCAGTAAGCTAACATGCCCTCAAAACAAGTCTAACAACCTTATATTTAGAAAGTATGTTACTAGCACAGCTAAACTCAATGCTAACTAAGATTAATGTTGTTAGCTAAACCAGTAAGGATGCTAATATTTGCTAACCGGCACTGAACACAAAACACTGCTAAGGCTGATGGGAATGTTATGAGTTCTGTAAGTGTTTTTTTGTATTGTGAAATTATGAGTAATAGAAAAGTCTACAATCATGCTAGAAGTTTTGTGTAGCTATGTGGGCACAGTGCGGTTCTTTAGGCTAAATGCTAATATCAGCAAAATAACACGCTAACAGTTACACTTTTGTTATTTAGTAAGCATGATTCTTGCTACAGTAAACTAAATGTTAAATACTTAACTAACTTAATGCTAAACTAAGATTAATGTGGTCAAGAAATTGGTTTGCTAACATGCTTTACACAATAGGATAGACTAGTTAACAAGTTAGCATGCTAATAAATGCCAACTGGCACCAAGAACTTCTGATGCTGATTACTTTTGTAGGATTTTGGACCGTTAACAATCATAATAGACAAATTTAAATCTTGACCTGATTATGTAGCTAGCTAAAAATTGTATTTCATCATCTGAGAATCATGAATGTAGTTGAGATATTTCAGTCAGGACCAAATGGGTGGACTTTCCAACAGCCAAAATGATGTAATATGATGATATCACTACCTTTATGTGTTAACTAATGAGTGAGATGAGTACATCGACATCGTCCCTTTCCAAGAAGAAGGAAATGTTTGATAGTTTGATTAAAGCACATGCAGTCAGGCCATTAAAAGTATTCTGTCAAAGCTTTGGTGAAAACTGTGTAAACTGTGATGAATAATTTAAAGACAACTATCATTTTACTTGAGATAAGCTTGCTTGGTTGCCATGGTAGAAATGCATGTATTATTTACTGGCAGTATGAGTCGGACTGTAAGGCAGCTTACAGGCTCGCAGTCGTTTTTAGCTCTGTTCAAACAGCGAGGATTAAAAGAGGTAGTAATCCATGGGGAACAAATAGTTTGTCTGAGCTGCATGTCTACCTCCGAATGAGACGCAGGGAGCTACACTGCAGTGCTGTGGACCATGTAATGTGGCAGAGGGTTCGACATGGAGGGGACAATGCTGAGGGCAGGACAGGACAAGCCACCGAAGCGGGTGAGGTTCCGCGTGGCTTCAGGGAACAGCGGCCGGGTGCTAAAGGAGATTTTCAAGGATGAAGGGCCTTCGGACTCCCTGGATTCAGACTGTACGAGCAGCTCAGATGCTGAGCGGGCCAGTACTCCCTCTACAAGTGGAGACATACACGGAAACCTCTTTGGACCCCTTGGCTCTGAGCTGGATGATAGCGAGTGTGAGCCGGATGACCTGCTCACGTACGCAGGGGCCACTAAGGACTGGATGTTCACCACAAAGAGGGTCAACATACTCAGTAAAAATGGGACTGTGAGAGGGGTCAAGCATAAAGTCAGTGCAGGTCTGACTTTGTTTGAAAACCTTCCAAGTACGAACAGTGTAAGTATGTCTTATAGTGTTATCATGATGTTTAATATAAATATTCCCCTTATTGTCTGAACAGTTATAACACATGTTCCCATCAGTGTCGTCCTCACATCTGCTTACAGGTAGGGGCCACATGTATCTGTAAGACTGGGATAAAAGCTCACAATAGAGGACAAGGTCACTGAGCAATTAAAGTTTAATGATGCATTTCGTTAAGTGTTTGAAGAGAAACTAATCAGGTTAATGAATTCTCTTCACTTCGCTTTCTAGTGTCCCTTCACGAAGACGATCTGTTTGTTAGTCTGAGGTAAATCTTGGGCCTCGTGTGCTGATGCAAAGGTGATACAAGAGGTCATATCTAGGAAACTATGTCTCTGTAAAGTGGAATTAGTTGAATTTACAGCATCACTGTAGATGAGATAAAGCTTCCCACCATGATTAATTGGATTAACTCAGGTAAAGTGTAAATGCTTATCATGGTTCTGGTGTTACCCTAAAGGAACTTTTTTTTATCAATGTTAAAGTGACTCGCAGGCGACAGATAATGTTTCATAACATATAACTTCTTACATTTTTTACAAACTTTTTTGATTTGATTTTGATTTTTTACAAACTTTTTTTGATTAACATTTAACCTGTAGCTTTATTTGTCTTAAGAACATATTAAAACTTGAAACTCAAGCTATACTTCTAACTGTTAAATCAATATGAAACAAAAACATAACTTTGAGAAAAATGAAAAAGTAGACAGTCACTTCATGGACCAACTACGCCTACAGTATCTCAAGTAATTTCAAGCCTATGTACAGTTGATTGATTTTCAAACGATGATGAAATAAAAGTTAACCTTCGCTTACCTTGACAGAAGGGTGAGCACTTTTAAAAGTGTAAAATTGTAAAGTATACCCCTTTAAAGCTATCCAAATAATACATTTTAAATTGTTTAAAATCAGTAATATTTTCTCATAAGGCATGACTAGTCGTTCAATACTAACCCGGCATTGTCAGACCAATTTGTGAATGTAAATTAATCTGGAACTCCTCAGTTCATTTACAATTTTTATAGGCCAATATCAACAGATGCAAATGAAAAGGCCTTTGGACACTACATCCAATCAGGTCATTGTGTGACAAGTGTGATGTAGCGCTAGGCTGCTAAGCTAGTTAGCCAGTTCCACCAACAAAAATGGCTTCTAGCTCAATATATTACACAGAAGATTGGCACGACATGATTAGGTAGCAAACACTTTCCAGTAGTACATAACTACCGTTCAGTTTGATTTGTACTGGCTGATTTTGAACATTCCACATCAGCAGCGGCCATCTTGGTTGTTTACAAAAATTCCTCACAGGCCCCTTTACCTGCCAACTATTTGTAATTGGTTTTGGTTGGCCCTACCTGAATCAGGTCAGGTGGAAATCTGTCCAAGTAGGACGAGAACCAGACACATGTGTCTGGTTCCAAAGCTATCTTAACACACACAGTCCAAAAACAGAAATGTTGAGGAGCTAAGTTACCTTACTTGGGATCTCATTTGGTTGAACCGTCACTTCACCGTGACAGACTGTACTTCATTTAAAAGCATTAAGGCTCACTGTTTTAATAATGTAAATCCCTTTAAGGATGACTCAGACGACAGCTGCTTCATTTGCAGAAGGACACAAACCTCGAAGGACCATTGGGTTGCCAAATGGTGAAAGATTAGTTGGTGTTTATTCCTTTCATTTTGTATTCATGCACATAGAAATGTTGTTGATTGATTAGGCAATAAAAAGGCCATTAGCTACAACCTATAAGGAAATTGGTACTACACATAAGAACACAAGAGCGGGAATATTAATGACATATACAGAATCTATACTATCTTTCTGCCAGGAGATGGTTCAATCTCTGCACCACATGAACATCAATTAATACAATCATGTTATAATGTAACCACAATGAGGATTTTTACTCCCTCTTAGATTGAGTTGTCTCTTGAATGTGGGCGGATAGTGATCTACACTACAAGTTTCCGAGTGGTGAGGACGACCTTTGAGCGCTGCGAGCTCGTCCGTAAGATCTTCCAGAACCACAGAGTGAAGTTTGTGGAGAGGAACATCGCCCTCGACTGCGAGTACGGGAAGGAGCTGGAGGAGCGGTGCAAACGTGTGGGAGAGCCTCCCTCATTACCAGTCGTGTTCATAGATGGACACTACCTTGGGGTCAGTCTGAATTACTCTTCCGTAATTATATCAGATTTCAATATTATGTGCATTGATTTATTAGATATTGAATGATGGTGTTGGACTTTGCAGGGTGCTGAGAAAATACTCGGCATGAATGAATCAGGAGAACTTCAAGATCTTCTGACAAAAATTGAGGTTTGTTTTTTAAAATATTGATGGTGGTCATATGGGTATTTTTTCCTGTGAATCCCGTCTAGTCAACCACTTGTTTGGACACATAGTGATGTTAAATATTTAACCCTACTATTACATTTACTTTACAGTGTTGTATTTGGACTGAGAGCATGAGGTAATAGAAAAGTCATAATAAATTAACGCCTTGTGTTTGTCCAAAGTCGTTGAGATGAACACGGTGCGAGCAGGAGCAGCCATTTCCCCTCACTCGCCATGTCATCAATAAAACATGTGCACACTGGAATGTAAAAGATGCATGCACATCAATAAGTGACCATCAATAATGGAGGGCTTGTTATTGATTCTGCTTCCAACACATTTGCTCCAACACGCCAACGCAGAGCCCGTCGCTCGGTGGGACAAACCGTGATTGCGTAAACCATTTTCACTGCTTCATTTCTGTCACACAGGCGCTGGCCTTTTCTCAGGCCCGGGTTGTAATTCACAGCCAACAATGGTCTTCATAAGCCAGTACAAAGACGTGTTATGACATTTAAGTCATGCATTCCAGTCACTGCAGGCTATTAAAAACGTGTGCAGCGCTGAAAGGTCATGCATACACTAATCAGTCAGGATCTGGCCAGCAACATGGCTTTATTTTGTGTTTATGATGCCTAAAGAAATCCACCAGATTACAAAGGTTAGAGGAAAGTTATTTGGTAAATACACACGTAATCTAGCTTTCTTGCTAAGAGTGACATTAGACGATTGATACCTGGTCATGTGTTTATGCTAATTATTAAGCTAGGAGATTGTCAATTAAACATTTAGCATGAAAACAGAGAGGAAGTTTGCTTAGTAAAAGTAAAAACAATCCAGCTACGATCACTTCAAACCTCACTGATTAAAATTATATCTCTGATGTTGTTTGAAAAATGGTAGTGTAAAAGTGCATCCACATACAGTATTGTAAGTAAGTATAGAGTATTTATGCATTGCAAACCCCACTGGTGGCCTCGCTGTCACATGATTGAATTAGCCTAAATAAGCTACTTGGAGCATTTCGTTACAAGGGAAACCAAAAACCAACAAACTGTGTAAAGCTCCTTCTTAAATAGCTGAATGGATTCTGTTAATGTTGATATCTGATTAAATATAGGTGAGATCGAACTGCCAGAAATGATTACCAACTGTTTGTTGAAGTGGAGGATAACTACTACTACTTAGTACTACTACCAGCTAGGAGGTTGACACGGACAGTAATTCTGAACAGATTTCTCTGGGTTATGTTCTCAATCAAACACTAGTATATGCTGTGGAGGTAAACACATATTTCTTGGTTTCTTTATTTTCTTGTTTTTTTTTTTTCCTTATTTCTTGGACTTTCTGGCATGACAAGTCTCTGCACCCTGCCAAGATGTAGACAATGGCACAAACTGCTAAACCAAAACTTGTCTTTATTATGGAATAGAGCTTTAACCCAATAAGTGAGAATTACCAGTGCTGGTAGTTGTGCCTTTGGAGAGAGCCAGATTAGCTATTCCCTCCAGTTTCCAGTTGTTATGCTAGGCTAAGCTAATGTGATAGTGTGTTTTTTTAATCTCCTCATCAAAAATGTTGGACTATCCCTTAAAGACTTAACGTTATTTGTACCAAATTCTGCTTATAAAAAAGAAAACGAGCCCTCTTTTGTTAAATGAATGATATTTTAGCTGTCAGTATTTCTTGTTGGATATTTCTGGAATATCATATATAAAAAGTTTTTGTCTATTTTTCCAGAGGGTACAGCTTCCCCAGACGTGCCAGACCTGTGGGGGCTTTGCCTTCGTCCCGTGCCCAACGTGCCATGGCAGCAAGATGTCCGTGTTTCGCAACTGCTTCACGGATTCCTTCAAAGCCCTCAAGTGCACTTCCTGCAACGAGAACGGCCTGCGGCCCTGCACGAGCTGCAGCCAGTGAGGACGTAAAGTGCCTGACCCCAACATCCTCACTTCTTCTCTGGGACTGAAAACAGGAACTTAAAGTGGACTGCAACGCAGGGAGTGAAATTAAGCACAGCAGGACTCTTCTTCCATGGCCATTGTTAGTAATGAAAAAGAAATTTGTAATAAAATCTGTGAATTTGTGCATCTGCTGTTTTTATTGTACATCACTTTGTAATTCAAGTCTTGGAACTGAAATATACTCATGTAAAAAGTTACTGTCCTGGACTGTGAACACGTGTGTCCACCGAGCAGCCTTGGACTAGTTTCACCTTTGGAAACTTAAGCTTGTTATTGAATTAGTGAGAAGGCTCCTCCATTAACAATGCCTCATTACTAATCCCATATCAGACAGAGTTAAGAATAACTGCGACACAGGACAGAGAGGGAGAGTAGAGGGCTCCTTTGGCAGCCAGTTAGTGTATGAAACTGTACCATTGCTCCCACTGAAGCACTGAACACCAATCAAACCTCAGATAACCATTTAAAAATGTATTGTTTGTTCATTAGGTAAACATAGCCAAAGTATAATACAACAGTCCTGCTGTACATCCTCCCATCATGAAGGTTATAGTGATGGGTATTTGATAGGTGCCAGCTTAACTTCATCATAATTTTTTGGCGTGTTAAATTGAGCTCTTCTAATGAGTTGGGCATTACAGCTTTAATGAAGATAGAACTTATTGCAGAACTGTGAAAGTATTTTTGCTAGGTGTTCCAAATAAAATGGCAGCTGAGAGAGTCAAACAATTAATAACGTCTTAATAGTAAATAACATATTAGGGTGCAAAATTGTAGCTGAGGGGATTAGTCGAAACAGGTCTATTAACGGGGGGAACACTGGAAAACAAAAGGCTGATTTAACGAGATTAAGAGGTCATTTATCTGGAGGAAGTAACATATCTCAAGATGGAGACATTTTCAGATCACTTGACACAGTTGTCAAGACACCGTATATGCGTGCTGGCATGGCTATTTTGATTTAACATTATAAAAAATAAGGTTTATTACAAGAAAACGACCTTTTGTTTTATTCTGATAATAGATATAATATATTTTTTATCTCATGATAACAAAGCTTATTTCCTGAAAATATTGATATAAAAAAAGTAATTTCCTGCATGGCCTTTCTGCAAGCAGAAATTCTCCATTTTCAGCTTTTCAATCGAACAAATATAGCTAGAATTTATCTTTATAAAACTCTGGTCTGAAACATCACCCACATTTTCTCTCAAACCATGACCCATTTTAAAGTAGCCCCAGTTTACGTGTCCCAATATCTTTTGAAGAGGTACAACCATTTCAGGAAATACAATCAGAGCAGCAGCATGTGTTAATGAATGGTCTTTTCTCAGGTTTTCAGCATCATTAGGCGTTTATTTTTTGGGATGCTCTTTTACATACAGGAGATGGACAAACGGGTTAATCCAGAGGTAGCACAATGACCGTCACTACTTAGGTCAATAATGTCTATTGGCTGCAAAGGGATTCAGGTTGAGGTTGCATTAAACCCAAAGAGCGCCTCCATGTGTTCCACATTTCTTTAGCCATAAGAAATACAACAATGAATTTAGCTTTTGTCCACATCAGCATGAAAATCAAAAGACAAGTCACTCTGTCGCCAACAATCCAGGCGAGATCAAACGCGATCCTCACAGTTTTGTGTTTTTAACGGATGATGTCATTCATTGGCTGCCATCCAAAGGGTCAGAGAAACGCAGCGCGCGAGCAGCTCAGCTCTCTATGCTGTCATAGCCCTGTACAATGCTGCTTGAACATGATTAGACAAGGCAGCACTGTAAAGAGGCTAAAAGCGTAGAGCAGTGTGATGATGATGATCCGCCATGAAGACTTTTCCTGCCAGCAGCCTCCACCTGGATTGTTCTAGACGCTCCTGAACCTGTGATTGAAACAGCAACCAGATCGATTATGTAGAAAAACAGCAAACACACACACGCGATGCGTAAAGCATAAAAAGGTTAATGAGGTTCTCTGCATGGACAATGAGAGGTTATTACATTGCTGCACTAAATCTCGTTGCTTTAATGCAATTCCGCACCGAAGAGTAATGGGGTTTGGGATTTTGTAACCACAGGCTCGTGGTGATGGAGGGGAGGTTGCATGAAAATCTGAGACCCCAACTGTGCAGGTTTACTGCGCCCCCATCTGTGGGCAGCTGGAGACGAAAATATTAGGGAGGAAAAAACAAGATGCATCAAAAATTCTGACAAAAACAGACATTTTTTACAAAATAATCCAATAAACGATGCTGAAACTAACAATGTGATGTGCAGGAGGCTGCGGAATGACAGAGGATGTGTTTGGTGACAGGCGCGTCTCGACGCATGTTTCCTTTATAATAATAATGAGCCAAATCAGCCCGAGGATCTGGCTATGATTCTTTATCATCGTGCACAAGCGACCCTTTCTTTCTCTGAGGAGGGGAGACATGAAAGGAAACACGATGGGCAGAGGCACTGGCACAACTGACTGGGGAATGGTATGACGAGACATGACACTGATATGCGCGCAACACCCAAAACGTGAAGACAACATTCAATGGTCAAAAACCTGCAATGGAGCTTTGTCCGCATTGTCTCCGCTCTCCGGGGCTCGGCGAAAAAATTATTTCAGTCGAGTAGTCTAGCGTGGTCCAGCCGCGATGCTGTGCGTAATGTTTTGAATGGTCGGTCAATGCGCAGACTGGTTGGAAATGACTGTTTTTATTGACGTCAGCGTGCAGGCTAGTGCCCCCCCTTTCTCTCATCCCTACAACTGCACCATCTAATGGACTTGGGTTTACATTCCAGGCAACCGTCTGAGCTTAAAAAGGAAACAGGCCATTATTTTTTAAAGAACAAGTTGAATTCTTACCTTTTTGGCTGTTCCAGATGTGTTAAAAAAGCTCCTCGACGCATCCAATGGAGCTTTTCCCTAAACCTACGATGGTCGCTCATCCGGGTAGGAAGATTGGAACTCTTACAAGACTCTCAACATCTTATAATAAGAGCCCTCCGTAATGTTAATCACATTAAATTCAAGACTAAGTGTTTAATGGCTAAAAAGAAATCCAAACCACGTGACAGAAAACGGAAAGCAAAATAATTTAATAAATTATTTCAAATTTATTCCAACTCCTTCAGCAGTAGCAACATAGTTATAACCAAATGGAAAATATTACACTATTAACACCTTCAAAAATATAATATCCACAATCCTCCCCCTTCTTAACTAAGATGAAATGACTCCGCCGGCCCACCTCCTGAAGCAGAACAAGGTGTTTAAGCAGGCAGGTGTGACCCATGCTGCAGCTGTGACGGTAAATGAAAGCACAGTCACCGTACGTTTATAGAGATTAATCAGCAGGAACAATGAGTAGTATTCACTTGATAGTTTTGTACAAACACTGTACAGGGTGACATCCTGGATGATTTATACAATGACTTTTTTTAACAGCTGTTTGTTGTGTCTTGGCTTGGAAGGATGCTCACACTCTTCATCTGACCTTGTGTAAAGAATAATATGTCCCATTGCCGGTTGCTCATTAAGTGCTATTGTATTTAACATCAGATCACTCCTCAACTCTATCATACAAATCAAATTAAACCTTAATATCACATTATAATTTGCGTATTGTCCTGTAATAGCAATAAAATCTACTCCGCCTGCAGCGGCAGCGTCGTGCCGTTTCAGCTCCTCAGTTTGTACATTAAAAGAAAAGAAAATCTAACATCGTCTAGATATTAAATACGTCTCGTTTGAACATGTAGCTCTCAGGTTTCCTTTGTACTAATGAAGGAAACACTATCACTGTGGTTCAAGCATTACGTTAAAGTAAAGTACAAGTCTAGTGAAAGATGGTCCTGTTTTTTTTTTGGAGATGTCATGATTTAAACCCAAAACACATTCAAGGAGGAATGTGAGAGCAAACAACCATAACACTACACTGTGACAGAGGTGTGTGTGTGTGTGTGTGTGTGAGAGAGAGAGAGCTGCAACAGAGATTCAAGGAGACTAGTAACAGTCTTTAGTCTTCAGAAACACACACACAACAGTGTGTGGATTCTGGCCTCTGTCTGGCAGGTTGATGTTAACTGAAGCTCAAGCAACATAAAGAAAGCACAATCATTGCCCAGACTTTGTCCTTAAGTGTGTTTGTTTTGAATCAATCTACAGTAAGACTTGATGAATTGTGCAGAAACTGTGTTGTGTTTTGCGATGGTCAGGGTGGGAGGCAGACAGCAGAGGCAGGCTCGGCCCTCCTTTCATCTCTTCCTCTTGTGTATTCTCTGGTTGCAGCAGGATGTCCCCTCAGCTGTGAGGTATTATAGAATCTCCAAGTCGACGTGACGAACCTCTGGGTTACGTTGCTGTGGAGGGACAAAACAGGGTTATCTACAAATCTGTATTGCAATGCTTATAAAGTTCATTTAGAAGAATTGGAAATTGAAGAAAGTAAAATTCAGAATATAAGTTGCACCGGAATATAAGACTCTGTCTGTTTTTGGGGAATCGTGGAGGGAAAAAAGGTTTTCTATAGCTATTTATTAATTAAAACGAGAATACAAGTTATTTCAACACTATTTCCATGTATTTTCATTTGAAACACATTCAAAACACACAAATTACAGCAGAGTTTGCAGTCCTGCTAGCTACTGGTGCGGTAGTTGGGCTCAGCCAATAGGCAACGTTGATTTTTTGGGGGGCTTTTGCCTTTATTATACAGGACAGCTGAATAGAGACAGGAAATGTGGGAAGCAGAGAGTGGGGGATGACATGCACCAAATGATCAGCAGACCGGGAGTCGAACCTGCTGATTTCAAGTCATCACTTCCTCATCAGTTCCTGGTAAAAACCGTGAGAAGCCTCTGCTCCTCCAGTCTTAAGGCAGAGGTTTTTGTTTATATCCATGACTGCCCCTTTTCTCTGTCAATGTTTTAAACTTCTACCCTTTATGTGCGGCTATTTTCATTATCTGAGAGTAGCATTTATTTTCCCCTCAATTTGATCAATTGAAACAGCAGTAAACAGTGCAAATCATAGGAACTGCTGCAGTGTTTGTGGTCGTTGCCAACTCCCCTCAGAACCTGCCTCCAGTGACCTGCCCTACATCTGTACTGCACGACGATTTTGTGGTGCAAATGCACAGAAGCTCTTACCATAAACACAGAACAAACCATCCTGAACTGATGAAACAGGAGTTTCTAGGTTTATCAGTTTATTTAAGTACCTTGAGCTCTTTCTCCAGGCGGTCCACCTCGGCCCCCAGGGTGTCGATGATGTTCTCTCCATGTTTCAGCATGAAGTTCTCCAGCTCCTCGGGGGTCTTCACCTGCTGGATGTCCTGCAGAGAGAGACGAGCCACACTTCACTGTGTCGGTTAAGATTCAAGGTCCAGATTCAGCAAAGAAACAGGACACACTTAAGGGTTGACTTTTTGCTGCCAACAGAGATCCCTCTTGTTTATGAAGCTCAAACAAAAGGAATCCTGTTTGTTTGGTTTGTTCTGATTCCCAAAGTAAACACTGACATTTTTGGTCACTCCCACTAAAGCTCAATGAGGGGGCAACCGATTCAGTCTTAACCTCTGTACATCAGGAGATAACATGAAGACTCCATCTTTAAAATTGTATGTTGTACATAGCAGTGCAGAATTCTTATTAAATACTCATACTTGTTAAAAGAAACTCTGCTGAGGATCATTTATGACCACTTTGGAGTAATTATTATTCTGCAGATTATAAATAAACCTATAAAAATGTAAATAAATACAGTTAAACGTAAATAAAGCTTCTTCCAGTGAAGATGGCTGCTTTTTAACCCTTCAAACCAAGTATGTCCTTATTGTGATGTCAGGAGTGTCTTCAAGTTCATATCCCGAGAATCTGTACAACCAACACTTAAAGGTTATGTCATTTAATGAACTATAGTAATTGATAAAAGTATTCAAATTGTGTCTTTAAAAAACACAAAGACTGAGCGTGTTATTTCATCCCAAAACACAAAACATATTGATCTAATTGTGAATGTAGAAACATTGATACTACATTGGTATTTCTCTTTATTTTGATGTAATTTCTTTAAGTATTTGTAAATGTTTCACACTCCTTAAACCTCTACAAGCTAATTATTGTGTAAATTATGGTCTCGCTATTATGTTTTCAATTTCAGATCAATTTTAACGTTTGCAAAAAGCTCTCACTGCCAGTTCGTGGTCACCTGTGGGAGGACCTTGTTTTGTGGGGTTACACTACATGTTAAAGAGCAGCTCCAGTCATGTTTTGAGACATATACAATGCTCTGCTTGAAATAATAAATTATGTATTATGTATGTACTACATATCTCCTTTTTGTAAAATTACAACCGAAAACAAAACACGTCTCTGCCATCGTTCAGTGGCAACTTGTTGAAACTTAGCCAGCTTGAAATGTTGTAATTAGAAGTAGTAACGTTAACGTGAGCAGTCAGCAGTGAGTTTGTAAAAATTACGATGACGGTTACAGCTGGCTCGTGCATCGCAGAAGTGGTTGCCATAGGTTACACATAATGATATGCATAGCGTCACCCCGTCCATTAACGGGATTGGCTCCTTAGGTTTGTGACGTCTCAAACCTGCCAATCTGAAAACGTGTTGTTCAGCCTGTCCTTGGTACACTGCAGTTTAAAAGCAGACAGGCCCAGCCATGGAGATGACTGCTGATGTTGTCCCTGATGTGTCTTGTAGCACATGAAAATATGTATATACCAAAATGAGCGACAAAGACTTACATTAAGGATTTGGTCAATGTCTTGTTTTTCCAGGTAAGACCGTGTCACCACCCGGCCATCAAAGTCAACTTCAGCCTTGAAGCGCACTTTACTCAGTCCCATGTCAGTGGCCTTCACGTCGTGGATGGCCCTGCGTGTTTGAACATACAGCTTATCAGGAAATCTTGAGATCAGGCAGGCAGGAAATGACAACTTCAACTAAAACAAGAGCAGAATTCTGCTTTAACAACATGTGTTGATCATGTAATGTGAGAAATGTCTTAAAATTTGTTAGAATTAAATGAAAGAAATTTGTTCCAAGGGAAGATTATCAATTTCTTAAAGCAATCTCTGTAACTTGTCATGTTGTTACTGAGGCACCAAACGTGATCACTCTGCACCGCTCCGTGTGTGTAACTGACACTAAAGACTGTTGCATGTAAAGACCAGCATATACCAGATGGTCTATTTTAAGCTCGAGTGTTGTCCACTTACATTAGTATTACAAACTTGTGCTCACTTGCTGGTGTGAGAATCGTGACTTGGGATTAATTGCATTCACATGAATGATTCCAGACTTGACATCAAGTCCTGACGCAACCGTGTGCGTGCGTGTGTACATCAGAGTGTGGCTGTGCTTGTTTGCTGACCTTACAGCAGGGTCGTTCTCAAGGAACTCTGTAAGCTTCTGCACACGCTCGGCCTGAATGGAGCGTCCCAGCAGAGCCTCTGTGTTGGTGTAGATGAGGAAGGCTGAGACGGCGCCCAGCAACGTGCCCACACCGAGAGAACCCAAACTGTCGTAGTGCGGGTTACCTGGAACAAGGGGAGGGGACGGAAAGGAAGAAAGTGGATGAGAAGGACAAACAGTGAAACTTTGGGAGATTGCCAACATTTACATTCGAGATCAAAGTGCAAAAACAAGAGAGGAAGATTATAGAGTAATTTGACTTATCAATGAAAGAAGAATAAACTATAGAACAGATAGAGAGTATAATATTAAGAGAAGCAATAAAAATCCGAGATCATTAACTGCGTTACTTCGGACAACAGAACAGATACAGGAGGAACATGTGAACAATGTCTCGATGGCTACGTTTGGGCTGCATTCATACTGCAGGCCTTCATGCTCAACTCCGATGTGTGGCTCATATCTGATTTTTTTGGGGTCACTGTCCATATCTCTTTTAGAATGTGACCCAGGTAAGATATCAGTGTGAACAGAAAATTATATTAAAAAGACACAACAAAAAACATCAAAAAGAAAAGACGTCACATCCGTTCGTTTTCCCTAAAACATGGATGGCTCTCGGGTGTTGGGACTTTGGATGTGCATACACTTTTGTGCAAGTAAGCAACAAGACAACGGACAAGAGCGGCAAAGGCATAAGTCATTGCCTTATCAGCTTGTTGTTGTCCTCCATTGTCAAGTGGAAAAAGGAAGTCTTCCTCTTCTTCTTTAGAATCACTCCTGGAAATGTGCTTATTACCAAGGCAACGCGGACCAATTCCGATTTGAGTGATCAAATACAAGTCGCATGCAGGTCACATGTTTTTCAAGTAGCTCAGTTCCGAGACTCAGACGTCTCTCTTTTCTTTTTCTCCTTACAAAATCAGTTCTCTGATCTTCTTAATTTGGGCCGTTTTCATTTGTGGTCGAGAATCAGGCGCAGGTCAGATTTTTTGCCTCACCATACCTTAGTCTGACGAGTCATATTGGACCTCATGCTACTTTTACTTCATCCTAGATCAACATTCATCATATTTATGAGCTTTTGGAGATGCAGTAGCAGATAAAGCTAACAGTAGCACTTTACAACCTGAATTTGTGGATGAGGGATTTTTCTGTGAGGCCCTTTACTTCACGATCCCAACACTCCTGGATGTGTGTCAGCATCAACACACCTCTAAACAGAAATAGCAGCCATTGCTTCACGAAAAACTATAATAAAAAAAATGTGTCCTTGTTATCATCTGCTCGTAAATGATCCGGCTTCCACTGCATATCAAAACTATAAACACTGACTTCAGCTGCCTCCATGTTTACTTTGGTGTGTACAGTGTGCTGCGTGTGACATCTTTGTTATTGTTCTTTTGCTCATATGGGTCGGTCCAGGACGTTGACAAGTTTAATCTGATGTTGTCCACAAAATGATGTTAACAGCCAAACAAAAATAACCCGGATTTGAATTGAGCAGTAAGTCTTGCAGTGTGATCGCTGGCCTTGTGTCTTTGTTTACCTGTGAGAGAGGTGAGCCCCATGCAACCAGAAGCCATGATGACTCCTAATACAGCAGCGGCATCCTCCAGCAGGACCACGTTAGTGCTGGGGTCTCGACTCTGCATTACTGCACACACAAAGCAATGCAAGAGCATGTTAACACTTAAAACTAGTAGTATGTATTCATTTCACACCAATCTATGTTTTTGGCAGCCTTAGGGCTTTTCTTTCCAAAATATGCAGCTTGGCCTGAATTACATTGTCTGTGTATTATCACACAAAACACCTGGTTTTATTTTGCTTCAGAGTTAAGATTCATCTAAGAAACAGAACTAATATGTTCTCAGATACAATATCTGGGTATATTGTTTGAAGTGCAACTCACCAATTATCTTTTGAAGTCTATTGTACTGTATGTGATTTCTGAAATTCAATTTAGCATTTTCAAGACGGTGTACCTGCACTGTACATCTGTTGAGACAAAAAGATTTCAAGTGTATTTACCATATTCATAAAAAGACAATCCGTGATGGCGGGCGCTCCTCTTTATCTCGTTGATGGCTACTAGTAACGTGGCTGAGGAAGGGGAATAGAAAGAGATGTTTCAGTACACAATGGACACCCTTTGTCAAAATGTCTTCAAAGATTCAAACTTAGAGTAAAATCTGGAAGATTTCCATTTAAATAAATGTCTGTTAAGTCACTGGTGTGACTTTAGCGGAAAAAAATCACAAGCGGCGCCCAGTTAGTGGCGCGTTTTCCATCCCCCAGCAGTGGTTGGTCTGCCAGAGAGGGTAGGCGGAGCTAAGCGGCTGCTTTTCCGGTCTCCGCAAGTGTTGTGAGTAAACAGTAAACATCAAAAATAAGTGAAAATCCAAAGAAAAAGAAACAAATTTGATGCTCAAATGAAGGCAAACAGTCTAAAAAGGAAAGCGACCGTCAGCGAGGAAAATCAAGAGTTACAACCGGAGCCAACCGTGGACGTCACATATGCAACACTGTCTGGATATCGGGGAAGTGTGCTGCCGCAATTACCATTTATCACCGCCGCCAAAGAGAAACCGAGATCTTCGTGATCACCACTCTAATACCCCTTTCCCACTGAAATTAGCATGTTGACGCAGGTTTTTCAGACCCGGGAAGACCTGCTTATAGATCCCGATTGTCTGTTTTCCCATTGCCAGTGGAGTATACTCCTGTCGGTCTCTTTTCTGCTGCGTCACTGTCTGATGTCACAAATGTGCCGGAGACAGGGTTAGTAAACAGTGAAGATGTTACGGTGGTTAGGTCTTTATTGTATATATTTCTCATTCAGTCTGTTTATCAAATTCAGCGCCGACAAATTTGGAATGATGTTCGAGCGCTGCTTGGACGGAGACGGGCGGAATTTGTAGCTGAGATGACAAGGAGTTACAGAAGTTACTCACAGAGCATAGCATCGCGCCGGAAAGGGGGGCAGAGATGAGCGTGTCGAGGGTTTTTTGTTCCCATCAATGCAGATCGGAGCCGAGGCGATAACTACCCGGGTCTACTGCAGAGTCATTTGACCCGGGTCTGAATGCCGATTGTAGCCTTTCCCGTTAAGCTAACTAACCCTAACCCAAAAAGCCGGGTGTTTGTCCAGTTGGAAATCGGCTTAATTTCTTTAACTCACCTCCTTCAGACACCAGAGAGCCCGCCAAAATACAGTAAGCCTGTAACACAGAAACATGAAATGTCAGACCTCTATTGTCTTTTATACACGTGCCTTGTATTAAAGAAAAGAGTCAAAACAGACACTCACCCATAACAAAGATTCAATGGGTTCTGGGTGCAGCAGTCCCATGATGCCATGGTACCAGGAGAGGCCTGCTCCCATCATAAAAATACCCACCCCGCTGATGAGGGAGGCGATGTAGCGCATGTTGGAGAAGCCATACCTGGAAAAGACACAGTCATAATGCAGCATATTTTTACATCACAACAATATTTACGGCACTGTCTGTGTATAAACTGTAGACTTCTGTTTATAGCCTTCATGGAAAACATTTAAGCCTGACATAAAACAGACTTTCCGTCCACTCTCTGGTGTTATAATGAGCTATTTTTTCCTTTGGGGGACTGCCTGCTTTCCTTTAATCTTCTTTCTGTAACTCATTTAGCGAGTGTGTGCTGCTTACGGGTGCCCAGCGTCAGGGTTGCGGACAGACTGGCTGATCCCCAGGGCGAGCAGAGCTTGGTTGCAGGTGTCGGCCAGAGAGTGGATGGCCTCTGAGAACATGCTGGCTGATCCAGTGTAGACCCAAGCCAGGAGCTTGAAGATGAAGTTGAGCCCATTGCTGAAGAGAAAGAAAACAAGTAGATGAGCTGATTACGGCAAAAGTACAAGAGATGTTACAGTCAGATGCTTCTGAATTAGAGCTTAAGTAATGGAGGTCTGTGAGTCTATGAGCTCAATCAACATAGGAAACGTTCTGCTGTGCATGTGACTGCACATGTCCTCTAACACAATCATCCTAATCCAATAGTGTGAGAATTCACATGAGACAAGGTCCCGTGCATTTTCTCATCTTTTAGACCTTTACTGGTGAGAGTCAGAACTCGGCACCGCTCGGTGTTTCTCTAGGAACAAACATCTCATGTGGCAAAAAGTCCACATTTAAGTCTATTGAAGGATCTATTTTTGTGACGAGATTTATCCACCCCAGATTTTTGTTCAGTTTCGATGCTACAGTCTTGATACTTTTCCGACATTCTGTACAGAGTAACCCTGCTGAGAACAGACTCGTGGTTCCTCTATAATTCAATACCTCCCACTGTGTGCGTCTGTCGGGATGACTTCACAGCAAAACCAAACACTATTCAAATAAGAGGGAGAAAGGGAGGAGTATGAAAACTTACATGCAAATAGCGACCATAACCACTTTCCCCGGGCCTTGTAGAAAAGTGGCTCTCTGGCCTGATCGAGGCTTTGGGAGAAAAGAAAAAAAGAACCTTCAGTTTTGAGGCATAAAGAACATGGATTATGAATGTGCCTGTGTCAGCATTAGGAGTGATAATCTCAAAGATTTCCATTTAAATGAATGTCTGTTAAGTCACTGTCTATCGCTGAACGAGGTAACACAATGGTGATTGAGCCTATGGCGCGTTTTCCATCAGCCAGCAGTGGTTGATCTGCCAGAGAGGGTAGGCGGAGCTAAGCGGCGGCTTTTCCGCTCTCTGCAAGTGTTGCGAGTAAACAGTAATCTACTATGGCTGAACAAACAAAGAAAAGATGGATGACTACAGATACAACTTCAAAAATAAGTGAAAATCCAAAGAAAAAGAAACAAACTCGACGCTCAGATGAAGGCAAACAGTCTGAAAAGGAAAGCGACCGTCAGCGAGGAAAATCAAGAGTTACAACCAGAGCCAACCGTGGACGTCACACATGCAACACTGTCTGGATATCTGGGAAGTGCGCTCCCGCAATTACAGTTTATCGCCACAGGTGCCGCCAAAGAGAACAAAACAGAGATCTTCAAGATTACCACTTTTAATTAGGTGAGAGGTTTGTTATTTCTGCTCCTAAGTTAAGTAAATGGTGGTTAGTATAATATCTACTAACTCTATGGATGTTATCCTCATGGTGAAATAAAATTATTAAGTAGCCAGCCTTTGCTATACAGTAATTAATACATGGTTGGAAGGGCTGTCAATGAATATTCTAAATTCAAATATATAACCAAATTTTTATAAAAAACGGATATTCTGATATTAAAATTAATATTCGTTGTGACAAAAAGAACTGCACAACCGCGGCTGTTTGCGAGCTCGCAAGTTCTCGTATGTCCACACACGCACTCTTGGTTACGGAGCATCCTTGAATGCATCTCAACGTCACTATGATACGTTAATAATTAACTTTAGACTCGCTAAAACGAGCTAAAACAACAACCGTGTGGCGTGCGGTAATGATGTCGGAGAATTTAAATCCCGGCCCGGCCCGACAGAGAGATTCTCACCCCCAGCATAACAGACAGGTGTAAGTATGTTGATTTTTTTTTTTAAAGGCTATGTTTGAATAAATATACCTGTCGCAGCACAGCTCGCTTGGAACGCTGAATGTCCGTTTTACCGTAACCTAATTACTTAATTTGTTTATTTTGCAAGGTGTAGGATCTTTTAAAAGGCACGTTTCTGTTTAAATCAATATATCTTTGCAAGTTAGTTTGTCTCTCGTTGTGTTGGTATGTCCTCTTGTGGACATATTGTGCAAAAATAGATATTCGATTAGTTCGAACATTTGTGGGTTTTTTTGAAGGAATAATCGAACGTCCTTTTTGACAGCACTAATGGTTGGTAATTTTCTGCCTTGTTGTCAATGCTAACCTTATACAGTTAATGTTATCTCATGAAGCACGCTGTGGGGATTCAGAACAAGCCAGCAGAGTGTAGAATATACCATGACATACAAGTGAGCTGCAGCACAGTATAATAGTCATTCAAAAAACATCCGCAGCCTACAGTGAAGAGGGGGGACTGCATGAATGACAACACATAATGACATTGTCATATAGATGCAGTGGACTCTGTCACAGTGCCAAAAATATACCTTTGGGTGTTATTAGGACACCTCGGGCATGGTGACAGGAATGTCGACTTCACGTATAAAGAAGGATTTGGAGAACTAATCAGATTTTAAAACAAAATGGCATGTTAAAAAAAAATGTGCTCACTTTAGTGTTTCCCCAAAAGTCTTTGTATTCCTTCAACAGCTGCTGATTCCGAAATATATCTGTGGGTCAACAAGCAGAGGAAGAAAGATTAATAACAGCTGTGTGACATTCAGGTGAGATTTAAAAATACACTAAGCACATATTCAGAAAATGTCAACGGCTGTCATGACATTTAGGGAAACTTAATTTTTCGCCTCCTAGTGAACTGTTAGATGATAGCAGACTCATTTTTGTTTGATAAATATAAGGATATAGCTTACAGGCAGCCATCTTAGCTTACCCTAAAGCCTAAAAACAGAGGGAAACAGCTGACATGACTCAGTCTAAAGGTCATACAATTGGCCAGCACCTGTATAGCTTGCTTATTACCATGTTATGTCTTGTTTGTTTCATGTTTACAAAAACCAAAATGTGAAAAACATAGTCCTCTGTTTTATGGAAGGGCATGTAGCCAATGATTTCTTGCCAACGATCTGTTGGTTGACTAGCGACTGCTCAGAGCAGTGAAATTGTTCTCGGACTTTTATTGTTTTTATACCTTAGTTTGTATGTGAACAAGACATATCAAGTTAATAAGTGAACTGGGGGACATCATTTTTTAAGGTTTGACAGTCAGGCTAGCTGGTTCTCTCTATTTCCAGTCTTAGAGCTAAACTAGGCTAACAGACTAGCTTTATATTTCCCCCCAAAAAATGAGTGATGTTGATCTTCTGATCAATTTGTCCACTACAAAGTGAAAACTCACATTTCCACAAAATGTTTTGCTTTGAGACCAAATTTAAAGTATCGTTTCATTTTCACAAAGATGCACATCCAGCCTGGAAACAAATATAAACCTACTCTCTTGGTACTCTCTCTCCACTTCTTTCCTGAGATTCCTCTCTCGGGCTAAAGCTTCATGACTCCCCCAAACGTCTATAGCTCTAGAAGTAACAGAGACAAATGAATGAATCAACAGAAATTGAACACCATACCAAAGTAAATTGTTGGTTTGAGCAATCATTTCTTGGAAAACATATGGTGCTGTATTCTTAATATCTCTAAATGTGTGATGTAATAGGGTGCAGAACTAACTTGGCCTCCACATCTGACCGCAAAAAGACAGTGAACGCCTCTGTGTCGTCGTGGGGGCTGCGCCTTCTGATCTTCCGAAGCTGCTCCAGATCGCTGTGAACGAAAGGAGGAAGGGGGTGGGAGAAGGATGCAGGAAAGTGCTGTGTAAAAAGGATGTTAGGCAGTCTGACATCAGCTAATTACAACAGCACGTCTACTTATTAACTCAGAGGAATATGGGTTGTGGTCTGCCAGCATCTCAGCTAGCACAAAAGAGATAGAAGATAGATTAAATTAGCTTTGCTATGACGTGCCGTTCAGTGTTGCTGTATAAAATGAATAATTAGATATAACACTGTTAGTTTGTGGAACAGAAGTCACCTTGGTTTGAGACAGAACTCATTCATGGCTCGGACCGCAGTGATAAAGTTGTTCTGAGTGTACTTGGCTCCATATTCCCTTTTCTTCAGGACTGCACGAACTGCAACAGAGAAAAATTATGATACAAGGTTTTTACCCGCACTCATTATATCCCGTACTTGTGCTAGCCACCAAATCAGACACACAGTCTGAAGATACTTAAAACATTAAATAAATCAAGAGTTAGGTTGGAAGTCTTGTTTGAAATGTGTTTTAGGTGAAGAATGCACAAATGTTGTTAATTACCTTTTACTTGAATTGTCTCAGCTTTAGTCAGCCCCTTAGGTGATGACCCTATGAGAGCAAGTAAATGAAGACTCATTTCAAGTTACCAGAACTATTTCCTAGTGCTTGTGTTGACATGGCATGCAATAAGGCAACCGTTTTAAAGCAGAATATTGTAAACATATACATATACAACACAATTACACACCAAACGCTAAAAACAGACAGACACAAAACATCTCAACAACTTCTGCAGGGTACTGAAATAAAAAGGTTTAGCACCTGGTGATGCAGACAAGACCTTTTCTGCTGTCGGAGCATCACCTGATGCTGCTTTTGGAGGACCATCTTTACTGTTGCCAGAGGTAGAGTAGTAGTGCACCTTGCCCAGCCCTAGAGAGGTGACACGGCAGTCTGGGAAGCTGAACCACAAGCTGTGTACGCCTCCACTCTGCCAACCTGGACAACAGAATATGTGATAATTCCCTCTGCTGTCCTGTACAGTAAACCAATAGTACAAATTAAGAAACAGAAAGTAAGAGTCCGAGATGTGCTCCTTACTGTAGTTCAGCTGGGGGAGCCTCGGGGACCGCTGAGACAGGGGGGCCCTGTGCTGTAAGGAGACCCTGCAGAAGACATGCCATGGTCTGTGGGCCAGGCTGGGGAACATCCTCGCTGTTGCGGGGCTCGGTACTGAAGTGCAGGAACTTGCTATGCGGAGGTACAGACAGCCCGGTCACTGCTTTGTTATTAGCTGTCCGCTTGCCAAATTAACCCAATGAAAACAGGTAAAGGGCTAGACAGAGCCTCTCAAGATTTGACAGTTAAAACAGGCAGCGACGTTAGCATAGCTACATGTAAACTGACAGATTTAACAAAGCTGGCAATTTCGTGTAACAGAAATGACTGTCAATGATAATCTCTTGGCGAGTCAAGTAATGCCTTTGCCGGCCGGCTAACGCTAGCACAGCTACAGATCTAACGACGAAGCTATGGAGCCTCAAACTTTGCTAACCAAGCTAGCGAGCTAACACCATTAGCTAACATCGTTATCCGCTTTAAGTAACAAGTGCTGTGTAACATTTGAATTAACTCATGGACAAAATGCGACTCATAGATGAGTACCCTAACGTTTGGTTATTCTGAAAAGCAAATACCTTTCTATGGCGATGTTGTTTCTGCATTATATGTATCCATTTTGAGAATCTATGGCCAGACTAATAGTACCACAGCTATGGACGTACTGTAAGTGCTACAAAAACACACACACACACACTCACACGTGACCTATGACATCCAGGTGACGTGTCGGCCTTCTCGCGAGAGCGTAGTAGCTTTTATTTCTAAGTTGGCCTTTATCGCGATAACATGTGAATTGATTCGCAAACAAGGTCATTTAATGTTCCGAGCTTCTGTTTGCATGAAACTATTTCATGTACAGTTAGGAAGAACGGTTATTATAGGGCCACCAGTCAATAAAATATCATCTTAATCTTAAAATACTTTTGTTAAATTCAAAAGTGGTAGCAATAGTTAACTTTGGTAAAATTATAACATTATAAAAATAATATATTAAATGAGTCTTGCATTATCAATGTAACTGTAGTGAAAATGTTATTGGTTTGTCAGAAAAATGTACATTAAGTATCCCAAATGAAAATATTCATTGTGCAGCTGAAGGCCCACGTTAGGGCAATATTATCTGACTTGATTAGTATTATTGGGTTTACAGCTAAGAGGCATCGTGTTGTTTTTAATTAGTTCACATATTGTAAATGTTGATTATTTTATACCCTGTTGGTAAGTCAAACTACTTGTATTTAATATACTCTTCATATGTGTCGTAACTAAAATCATGGCAATTAAGAATCAGAAGTTTACTGTAAATCTGCAGTTAAATAAATGTAGTTGAGTAAAAAGTGCAATATTGCCTTCTGAACTGGATTAGAGTACAAGTAAAACGTGTCAGACAAATCAAGCAATGTAAAAATACTCCCAAATTATGCTTAGGTACAGTATTTCAATATATACTGTATATGTCACTTTTCACTACGACTGTATTAGGAATGTCCAATATTTTAGTATAAATATAGACCCTCTGCAGTGATAAAAAAAAATGTCCCCCTGAAAAAAAAACAGGTTTCCCGCCAACAGACAAGTATCTCTTACTGTTGGCAGGAATACAGCTCCCTCTGTCTTAATATGAAAAACAATTAATTCATTGCCAAAGGAAAAGGACAGAGAAGGCGACTAGTCACAGAATGAAGAGAAAGGAAACACTTGACTTAAGAAAAAACCTGCAGGTTTATTGAATCCTAGGACAGTACAGTATATATGTTATGACCTTGCATTGGTATTAAGTAGGCGCCTTAAGGAGAAGCAGTGTTTTTGATATTAATCGAACAAAAGACTGACAAATCAAACACATACACTAGGAGAGAGGTCTTTTGACTTCCCGTGCAATCACTTGACAAGAATACCTGCAGATCAATCACTTCCATTTCACAATCATTAAAATGGAATCTGGAATAATCAATCATTAATCAAGACCCACAGTACAGTTTAATAAGGCCATAACTCGGTCTTGGTCCATTTAGATAAAAATGAAAACACTGCGCACAAATAAGGTCACTAAAATGAGAGAAAATGGAAGTATGTAGTTTTAGAAAGCAAGTCGTCAAGCTGATGCGAGAGTAGTACCGAGGAGTGACTCTGTCCTGGTATGCTGGTCTGGGCGTATAGGGAAGCATTGGGTGTGTTTGCATTAGCGCATCGTGACAAACTCCTCAGATGAGGTGGGGTGAATGGCGACAGTCTTGTCAAAGTCTGCTTTGGTAGCACCCATTTTAATGGCCACGGAGAAGCCCTGCAGCATCTCGTCACAGCCCAGGCCCTGCATGTGCAGACCCACCACCTGTGGAGAAACCAGAACATTCAGAAAAATCACTGAAGTTGTTTGTGTTGAACACAGTAACACAAAAGCACATTGTCTAACACAAAGGTCACTTCCAAAACCCTGCAGAGATTAGATGTGGTTTACATAAGCTTAAAACAAGGATATCAAGTTTGACAAAGATAACAAACATCAATGTATCGATGTCATTTCCACATAGTGAAAGCAGGAGTACAAATCCTGGCGAAGAAAAAGATGGCCACACCCTAAACTCAAAAGTTTGATGCGTTATGAGAGTACATTGTTCTGGGCGGGGTTCTCCCCTTGTTCCCAGGGTTACATTTTCAGTAATATTGCAAGCTAGCTTAGCAGGTGATATTGAAAACAATGAAGGGAGATGTACATTTCAAATTGTGTTCAGGTGGTGTGGGTATATATAAAAAAACTGTCTTAACTAGAAGTGTGAGGGAGTAGATTTCAAGGAGTATAATCTCAGCGCTCAGCATTAGTTGGCCTGTGTCAACATGTTGAACAAGAAAAACTTATGTTGAACATATTTACCTTGTGAAAACATTAACCCTTTGATAGGTCTCCTTAATGCGTCATATTAAAAGCATATTGAGATGGGTAACAAAAGACCCTGTAAGTTCCAGTGTTGTGTGCAGTAAGATGCTGTAGCTGTAATTTGGAGAACAGTCGACTCCTACCTTCTCCTCCTTGCCCACACACACCAGCTTCATGACGCACTGACTCTTCCTGCTCGTGATGGCGTGATACATGGGAGTGAAAGAAGTCCTGTAGACCTTCACGTTCTCCTTCCCTCTGGATTTTATGGCCTCCTCTGTGACATAATGATTTAACAATTAAATAATTGTGGTCAGAGTAAAACCGGGATTAATTAGCGTCTGTATAAGCCACCACTTTAATCCAGAGTAACAGGATGTTTTTGCATTCAAAATGTAAATGGAACACTAGAAACATGATGTTCAACTTTGATTAAGAGATCAGTACCCACCTTCTGTGAGGCCCACCGTTCCGATGGGTGGGTGGCTGAACACCACAGTGGGAATACAGGAGTAGTCCAACTTGGAGTCCTTCTTGCCCTCAAACAGTCTGTGTGCCAGCTTTCTGCCTGCAGCTATGGCAACTGTCCAAACATGCAACATAACATCAGAGTGAATGTCCTCGGAAAACATTTCAGGTGCTCACAAAAGAATCGGAATCTTTATTCTAAAACCAGAAAAACAAGTACAAAGCAACACGTTTGCAGGATTCTTGCAGGAGTGTAGAAGCATGTCGGGCATGACTTCAAAGTTGAGGTCAAACCTCCAGCAACACTTTTATGATCTCTCAGGTATTAAAAAGCAAATATCTTATTTGGCTGTTGTAAACTAGCTACAGAGATTATGTATCATTGATGATACATGCACTTGGCAGCTGCAACAAACGCAAAAGTGCACAATCATTGATCAATGATTTAGCAATGTCTACTGCTCACTTATAGATGTCACTGAAAGGGAGAGGTCCTGAGTACTTTGCTTTAGTGTTAAATATGAGATTTGCAGTCAAATCATGGTCTGAATGTTTTTTAAAAGTTCAACCACATTACTACATTTTTTGTCAGAACACAGCTGAAAGGTTTCTTTGTCCATCCATCCATTATCTATACTGTTTATTCTGTTCAGTGTCGTGGGGGGGCTGGAGCCGACACCTGCTGTAACTGGGCGAGAGGCGGGGTGCACCCTGGATTGATCGGCAGTCAATCACAGGGCTGATACATAGAGACTGACAACCTTTCGCTCTCATATTCACTCACACCTACGGGCAATTTTAGAGTCACAAATGAACCTAACGAGCATGTCTTTGGACTGTGGGAGGAAGCTGGAGTACCCGGAGGGAACCAACCCATACACAGGGAGAACATGCAAACTCCACACAGAGAGGGCCCGTATGTCCAGACCGGGATTTGAATTTGAACCAGAAACCTTGCAGCTGTGAGGTGTCAGCTCTAGCAACACTGTGCACTCCGGTTTCTTTGACATGTTTTTTAATTTAGTATTTTAAATTAATATCTCCCTATCACAAGAATATCACCCCGGCCTTAAAAACAGTGAATACTTGGACTCCAAAGATTTATCACACATCATCAGTATGTGTCTTACAGGCCTTTTTCTTATTCAAATATTATGTAAATGTACTGGAAACTGTGCACAGCAGCAACCTCACAAAAAATGAAGTGTATCCTGTCATTAAAATACTTCTAACTCAAAACCAGACCAGAATCTGACTGGGTGATGACCTAAAGCTGCATTATCTGGTAATTCCAGTGCAGTTATTTGGGCTTAAATGTGTTTAAATTTGATTTATTTTCTTCATTTTCTTCACACGGGATTTACTTGCAGACCTGGCTTAAATGTCCTAAATACAACCTTTTAATAGGGTCTCTTGCAAAAGCATCCATACACCTATTTCACCGTACCAATATCAAAATACCTTCTTGACATAAAAACCAAGAGTTGATTTATTAAACTTGGATACCAAATACAATTAAAGCCTTTAACGCCCAAACTTGAATGTAGACATGATAACACAGTTTTTAGCACCATCAGTAAAAAGATTTGAGTTATTAGTGCAACTTCATACCAGGTGTGAGGAGAGCTCTTCCACAAACGTCTCCTACAGCGTAGATCCCTTGTCGGCTGGTGTTCTGAAACTCATCCACAATAATATGGCCTCTTTCATCCGTGTCCACACCCTGCAGACAGAGAGGAAACACCACATTTTAGTTGTTCTCTAAATGTGTTTCCCTTAAAAACTCTGATTCACTTTAACACACTTTAAAGCTCTGCTGCAATGCATAATGTTGTCTCTATTCTCTGCACTTGCGACAGAAAATTTAAATAAAGGAGTGAGCGACTGAGCAGAAATGTTTCCGTCTACAGGCAGTGACTCAACCCGCTCTGCAGGCTTGGAGCCGTAAATGTAAACAAGGAAATACAGAGAGAGGCAACTGCTGAAAAGAGTTATAATCACATAACTTTACAATCTAACTTCCCTCAATGTGATGCTTTCTTAACACAAACTTCCCTTAAGTGTTACAGTGCTATAGTGAGGTACAAACATCAGTTCAACTGCTCTAAATAGAAGAAAGTACTTAAACCTCTCCGAGAGCAGTTTTTAAATCTGTAACGTGCAGACATTGCACTCATCAAAGACGGTTGTGAAACACCACTGACTTAAGATGTTCCCATGCCTGTTTAATTTTGGGCTTCTTTTGTACAAGAGATGTCCGATAGTATGTTCTTAAAGCTAGTATTTTTATGCAGATGTGTATTAAGAAGACTTATGCTCATGTATAGAACAAGAACTTCACATCAATCTGCTGAACTGCTGTGATCTTAACCACAATAATACAGCCACTTTTTTCCCTTTGCAGACAAACAGTGGTGATAGGCTGAAGTCACTCTATTAGTTACTCTATTACTGATGGATATTTTTGGAACAATTTCCAGCACCATGAACTGCCACGATAGAATTTTCTATATCTTTTTCTGTCTAGGAACATCTGCTGATTTCATAGTATGTTGTAACCTCTGCACATTTCAGCATCCAGTTTAGAGTAAAACATCATGAAGAACACAGCAGACTGTTACCATCTCGCCGATGTTTAGTCCAGAGGTGTTGGGCTGCCTTCCGATGGCCCAGAGGAGGCAGTCCACCTCCTGGATGGTTCTGATCTTCTCCTCGTCGTTCTTCTTCTCCGGGTCTTTAGTGACCAGCGTCACCTCCAGCCCTCTGTCCGTTTTACACACAGACTTCACCTGAGAGTTCTTCCACAGATCTACACCAGAGTTTTGCAGTTCTTTGGTGCAGTTTGTGCTAATGAGGCTGTCAAAGTTCCTCAAAACCTGCAGAGAGGATATGAGAGTACATGGAGATCTCACACTTTACTTTTTAAAGTCCTCACTTAGCAGATGCTGCGATTCTGTGTGTGTCTTACTCCGGTCTGTCGAATAATGAGGGATGTTTTAGAGCCCAGGGTGGAAAGGATGCCTGCCAACTCCACTGCAATATAACCTGCACCCACGATCACACTGCGCCTGATTGGAGACCACAATATTTGAATCATAGGCACAAACTTTAAACATGGAATATACATTACAGAGACTGTACAGTCAACTTACTTTGGCAGAGTTTCAAGCTCAAAAAAGCCATCACTGGTAATGCCCAGATTTGCCCCTGACATGATGAAAAAAACACAATATATTGCACAGTTTCAATTTGGTTTAATTAATAGACTGAAGTAGAACAGCAGCTAAGATAATGTAGTACTTATGTGTCAAACCTGGAACTTCAGTTTCACTCAAAACAGAAGGCTGCCCTCCAGTGGCAATGAGGATGTGAGGAGCTGTATACTTTCTTCCGTTGACCTCCACAGTCGGCTCAGGATCGTTTGTAAACCTGGCATGGCCTTGAATGGTTTGGATTTTAGCCTAAAGTGGAGAAGATGTCATTCATTTCCATCCAATTACTTTCTTTTATTTTGAAAGTCATGTTAACAAACAAAATCCAGTGAAGACGATGAGAAAAAAACCTTCACAAACACACAGAAATAATAAAGATGATACAAATTTAAACTCACTTTGTCGAGATTGTTGCGATAAATGCGATTTAGGTGACTAACATAAGCGTCCCTTTTGGCCTTGAGGGTTCTGCAAACACAAGATAACAGATCAATGATGAGAGATTGTTTTTTTTACCCACTTTTGCACAAGGAAGAGCTGCCACTCAATTATGTTCAAATGACACCTTCAACTAAAACACATATTAAGGAAATCTAAAACCAGATCATTGTTGGTCCAACGAAAGGGTTCAACCATGACCCAGATACAGTGGGTTCATCTATGTCATGAAAGTGAACTGTGGGTAGTCCTGGTATATTCTGAACTTAAGACACATAACCAATATTTTCAGATACAAACACTGGTGTGAACTGTTTGGTAACTGAATAGATGTTATATTCAGTGGTGATGTCAGATAATAGTTTGACATGCAAAGTCTAAGTCCATACTTCCTTTATGTAATCTAAAAACACGGAAAACTTCTGCAACCCGAACCAGAATTTCCTGCCTTATCGAGGGAGTCAAACTGGCAACGATCAGCTCATAAATCTCTCCATCATCTTTTACAGCTCAGTGCAAAAATGATGCAGGAAGCCAAAAAGCATTTCCTGTCTTTATAAACAACACTCTGCATTCATGAACACGTGGGTTATACTATGTACTTCTGTTGCTATTCTCAGACTCAGTCTAGATTAGTGTACACTAAGGGAACATCTTTATACTCGTATATTCAGTATATTTGATGCATTTCATTTATTAGAGCTGGGAGCGACTAAAAAGGAACGAAGGAGGACACACATTGCACTAAAACACAACAAACTACAGCCTATAGACTTGAACCAAGAAAGTGCTTTGTACATGTTTTCAACTATATTGATTTACCTTGTTAATATTTTAACGTCTGCTTTTTTTGCAGAGAGCTGTTTCAATAAGGTAGTTAACAAATATAAAGGAAATACCGCTGATAGCTGTTGTTGTTCAGTTGGCCAAACTTTAACTTAAATTTAAAACAGCCACACCTTAAAATGACCTCCCAGCCCCGTCTTTCATTAGTGTTTAGTGATTAACTCCACTCCCTCCAGGGGCTTATCTTTAACAGTCACCTTGACTGAACTACACTGTGCACACACACATGAACACAAGTGTAGGGTTTATATTTCTGTTTATAGAGAAGTCCGCTGAGGTGAAGCAACAAAAGCTGTCGTGATTGAGAAGTCGCGCTGTGAAATGGATACAGCTTTGTTCCAGGAACAAACACAACAGGTTTCAACATGGCTCTTTGTAGTCGCAGTGAAAAAAGACACCAGCAGACAGTTGTGTAAGTGATACTTACTCCCAACTGAAACGGACATTTCCAACGTCATAGCCGTAATCATTGTGATCGTGGAGATACTCGGCATGAACTGCAGCATTCCACATAACCTGAGAGGGAAAGGTAAAATAAACTGGATTAACATTTAGGGATATTTGATGCATCTGAACACATTTTTATACCTCATAGTTGAAACATATTACAATAAGGATAGAAAAAGAAATGTACCTTTTTAGGGACGCAGCCAACATTGACCTGGAAAACATTCAAACACAGCAAATTAGCTCAGTGTCAGGTTTCACAAAAGGGTTGAAGCACAAGTTAAGTTAGAAGGAAAACGCTTTAGGAGGTCTGAACTCTATTCGCGCAGCCTTTAAAGTTTTAAATGAATACATCTGGGAATCAGTGGGCATCAAGAATAAAACCTACTTTTTTTCTCCTTATTATTATATTCCTAGCTAAGACTTGTATCTACTAAAAAACAGAGCTGATGATATAGCTAAAATCAGTTTGGTAAAATTAAGAACAATCACAAGAAACATAATAAGATCCAAGGTGGCGTTATGTCTGGGAAAGTTTTACAAAATAAAAAGAATCATTAAATGATTAGATTAAACTTCATACATAGCTTTAATGCACAGAAAAGGCAGCTAAGCGTGTCTGCAAATCAAATAAGCCTGTATTATACTGTACAAATAGTTGTATAAGATAATTGCCTAATTAAAAACCACAAGTGTGAAATGGATTTAGGCAATAAGAAAATCTGCAGCAATATCACTTCCCATTATCAACTTCCTTTCTGTTAGATCAACTGAAAAGTCAGGGTGGGGGTGAGCACAATATATTAACATCTATAATATACAATGCTTTACCATACAATCACATGGTAAATATAAGAGCCATAGCAACATGAGGATTACATCTGTTTCAAACAATTTGTAGCCTACTGTCCGTATGTCAGGGCCACTGACTGTATAATATATACATACAGTCAATGGTGAGGGCTATAATTATGGGCAGAGACGCTTTAAAATTCCAACAATGTTTGTTGTAAACAAAAAAACTTCCACAAAAGGAGTCCGGAGGCTTCGCAGTGAACCTGGCAACCGACATGCGTGTTAAAGCTGCAGAGGCGACAGTACAGTGACAGTGGTCGGGGAGGATAACAGTGAGGTTTTTGTATTTTTACTCACGCAGGTACCTCCGAGTTTGTGACTCTCGATCACGGCGGTGGCTGCACCGAGCTCCGACGCCCTCCGAGCGCCGGCCAGACCTCCAGACCCGCCGCCGATCACCAGGAAGTCGAACCGGGTGGTCTCGGTCGCCGTCGGGTCTGAGGCCATGCTTCTGCGGATAACTGCGTGTCTGCGAAAAGACGAGAAAAGTTGCTTTCTGAGGATGAAGCAGCAGGGAGCTTGCGTACGTGTTAGCTGGATTAATATTGCCATAACCAGGAAGCTCGCAGGCAGGCGTGTGTGTCGGACAAACGGCGAATGGGAGGGTCAAGTGAAAGCCAATGCTGTGTCATTATGAATTACAACAATGGTGTGTAAATCCCAGAAACTGTTTTCACAATAGTCATGGTGATCCTCACATGAGCTACAGTACGAGGGTCACAATAACAGGTTAATGAGAGCAAATTCTGCAACAAATATAAAGTTGGATTTAAGACATTTTAAGCTACTTAATTAAAAATGTTTTTAAATAAATGTAATCAAGACAACACCATGACCATGATTTGAATACTCTTCAGTATTAGTTATGAATATACTGTATTACTCACCTCGGTAATGTCCGTGACACTGACACAGTAGAAAGCAGTCTGCAGATCCTTATAAACAGCATGTTTCATTTGTTTTAGGGCATTTTAACAACATGCATCCACCCCGTACCGTTGTTTATCCCCCTCTTTCCACTCTCAGGCGATGGAGACCTATGGGTGAACTTCATTATCCTTCCATATACAAAAGCTTTAAAGCACTTCCTGTGTCACCGGGTGAAGTCACAAAATACAGACACGTTTGTACCAGCTGACGCGCTCAAACGCCCTCCTGTCTGACTATAACAACAAGCACGAATTATGTGGTCTTCGGGCATTTTGATTAAAAGCTGTAACGGCGACTTTAGAAATAGAAGACAAATCACAGCATTACGTTTTCTGTACGCATGTTTAGAATTAAGCGTAAATAATCACGGGAAATATAGGTGGTTTATTTTTTTTCTTCAAGAATAGCGCCTATCCTACGCCAAAATCGGTCCCTGTCAACAATCATAATGACAAATCGAATTTCCGGCTACGGCTTTCAAATTAAAATCTCACTCTTTCAAAAAACGCGCACCACAATGTTTTGTAGCGTATACGAGAGTTATGTACCGTGGACAATAAATACATAATATAACGATCACAAACAGGGAGGGGAATTATCTAGAAATGAAGAAAAACCACCCTATGAGTATTATTATTTATAATTCTAAACTGTTATTTTGAAGGCAAGAGTAACCATTTCCGGGAGCATTTTGGCTAGCTAGAAATGCATAGCGTCAAGCTGGGGCAAAGCTGCGCGGCTGACCGTGCTAACAACCGTTGGTATCACGTCCAAAGAAAGGATTTATTCACTAAAAACCACATAACAGAACAAAACGCTGCTACATAAATCTCATATAAGGTATGTGTGTGGGATTTGACTCTTTAGAAAATATAACTAGTTGAAATGCGGGCCGCTGTTTTCGCGAGCCCTCTGTTGTGGTTTGAGAGGGCCTTTTTTCTTGTGTTCAAAGGAAGACACAAGAAGGGAGGTGCAAATAGAGACGACTATATACAAATGTAGTTATCCCAGTCGTGCCTTTTGGTATGCCTGCAATCCGTGAAAACAACTGCTGCGGGGGTATAAAATACTGCATGGACTCTCTGTGTTCGGGGGGAGGGGCTTTACAGGCCTTGTCTGAATGTCAGCACTATGCCCTGCAAGGTTCACCCACTGACTTAACTGCTAAAACATTTTTCTCATGCTTTTCACAGAGAGAAGCTGTCAACACTGTATCTGCACGGCTGCATCAGCCTCTCTATGCCCTGAGGAATGCGCCGTGGACAACAGTATGTTATGGACAGTATGTTATGGATGCTAACTCCGCTGTGTGATTGCAGCCTTTAAATGCGAGGGACCAGATGAGAAGTAGACCTCATCTTTCAACATGAAGCCTGTCAGCTATCAAAGCATGCCATCATCTGTGAACAGTGGACATCCAAGTTTGGCTTTGGATCGTGTCTTAACTGCTTCCAATGTGATGTATTGTGAGAAATGTGGATTTGCTTCTACAGACCCCGCTGTTTTCAAGAAGCACAGTATCGAGCACATGGGGACAAGGTTTTACTGTTTTTACTGCAACAATGTCTCTTTTAGCGAGGCAGAGTTAAATGCCCACCTTAAGTTACACACTGCAAAGTATCCATTCAAATGTCCTCACTGTGGACAGGGCTACATGAGGAGGCTGTGCCTTGTCAAGCACATTGAGCGGCTGCATAGTAAAACTATTAGTCAAGTAGCTGCCAAGCCTGGCACGGACAAGAATCCACATGTTTCTGTCTCCAGTGCCTCACCAAGTGTGCCCGCTGCTGCTCCATCATCCCTTCGACCAACTGTTCGGGTGACATTGCCCACACCGAGGGTACCAGCTGTCAGACTGGGTAAAGATGAACAAAGAGGGAAAACACTGGACACAAATGCATCAAATGGCATTAATGGTAATGCAGAACTTTTGCCCCCTTTTAATGGACTCATTCAGCAGAACAGGGCTCTGACAGTGCCCCTTCCAGAGGAAGTAAACATCCCTGCTGGCTGTATGGTTGAACTTGTTGAGGTGCGGACTGTCAATGGGACAAAAGAGCTCAAACTGAGGCTCGTCTCTCAACAAGAAAATGAGTCGGTGATAAAAGACTCCAGGACCACAGTCTTTGAAAACACTGCACTAGGAAAGCCTCTATCTTCCACATTTGATCACCCAAACACAGCTAAGTCTGTGAGTTTGGGGATGTGCACAGTTAACAGGAAACCTCATGAAATGAAGAATGTAAATGTGGAGCTTCCTACTGTTGTTCCAGTTAATATTTACAGAAACCTGCCGAACCAAGTAAGCAAAGACAAAAATGGATTCAAAAGAACATCACATGAAATAATCGACTTAGAAGGTAACTCGGGCATTCCAAACAAGGTTTCCAAAACCATCTTCAATCCTGTAAGAGAGGGAAATAATGGGATCAAAGTTACTCAAAGAGAAAGTGTGAACCATAACGCAGCTCTGCCAACTGTTACCTCCACCAGGGTGCCAAACAGGCTGCCCGGCAACCTACATCCAGAAAACATGGGAGCATGTGTTTCTCGGAGAGGAGCAGATCAGAGAAATAATGTAATTCCACAGCAGGCTAATAGTACCCCACCACGGAGGACAAGTGATACAAAAAGTGTTCCTCGAGACATGTCGATGGCTGTGAAGCTGGAACCCGGGCTCCGTCTCAACAACAACACGGCCTTAAACATGAAAAAAGAGGCGGTGGGCTCTAACCAGCAGAGTTCAAAATCAGCGTCTCCTTCCTTGCGTGTTTCCACAGTTTCAGCTCTCCAAGTAAGACCTCCGGCAATTTCAGTTTGTACGGAAAAGGTTGCTAATCCATCTTTTTCAGCGCACAGGGCAATAACTGAGTCCTCATCGGCCAAAACACCTGCGCTTTCTAATGGCACCAACTCAAAGATCTCGGCTTGGACACAGGAAGTCAGATTAAACGAGAGGCATAGGGAGAGGGACTTGCCAGAACCAGAGAGTTTTCCAGTCATCTCTTCTGTGTTTTCATTAAGTCAACAACCAGAGGACGTGCAAGGCTCCATTCAGCCGCTGGTAATGGCTGCTCTGCGGGGTATAGTGATGAATAAAAGTTCTGGTTGTACAAACCGAGGTAACAACAACATAACAAATGGCACAGATCTGGTAAGAGAGCTCCCAACATTGCAGCACTGTGTCCAGTTGGCCTCAAAAGATGGACCCTTACCTCGCAATCTTTTATTGTCATGCCAGACCAGTGAGTCAGTAAAAGTAGAGGAGCCGGATAAGAGCATTAAGAGCCCTCCTGATCTCGGCAGCAATCATATCCATGTCAAGGAGGAAAAAAAGTGCACAATGCTGACAGACAACACTAAACAAAGTCAAACTCTGGATTTAAAACCTTCACCAAAGGAGAAGTCCCTTTCTACAGTTGATGTAGATGCTTCTAGGACTGTGGAGCGTCTTCAGGAAACAGGGAAAACTGTGCAGGACATCCCAAAGTTCCTGACTGTCTCTCTGAAGCGGGTGCAAGTCGGCGTTTGGAAACAGAGCAAGAAGGGACTTAAACTCAGAATATCCAAATGTAAGACTCAGGGACATATTGGCAGCCTAAGCGACTGCACAGTTATCTACCCAATGCCGCTGAAGGAGGACCAACTGGTGAAACGACCGGGACCAAACCAGCCTGTGGTGGTGCTCAATCACCCAAGGCCCAGGGCCTCCATACCGGCGGTGAGGGAGGACACTTCATCTGACACAGGAGCCTCCGAGGTGGCTCCAAAGTGCCAAATCTTAAAAATGAGGCTGAGCAAAGTGATGGGGCAGAAGTATGAGGTAATGGGCTGCACTGTCGGAGTCTTCTCATGAATTTATCGGACAACATCGATAAATTTGAAGTGTAAATTCATAATGAGATGACAAGTATTACAATGGGAGATGTTGACTTGAAAATATACACAATACTAGGGCAGTTATTTTCTTTATTCTAGAATAAAAGTATCAGACGATGGACATCTGAGTACCACTGAGCATTATGTTACACACGTTATTTATATAGGCATGGGATATGGAATATTTTAAGGAGCAACGCAGTGCGACTGTTGGAGTGAACACGGAACATCTGCTGGAGTCGATTGCAGTCAGGAATAAACATGTTGAGTTGTGTTTCCGCAGTTTGAGAAGCCAGTAGATCTGTTGAGTAATCAGTGCATGTTGTTTACTCAAACATACAGTGTTTATTTTTCTGTTTGCCTCGGCGATGTTTCAGTCGGCCCCTCTTAAGATACAAACTGAAGGTGCAGTACACATAAAACATTTGAATATTTTTTTATAATGCCATTAACGTCAGATGTGGGTTGAGCCTCAAATGCAATATTAAGCACTGAGTACAAAGAAAATGACTTATTGAGGGTTAATCCACATCTTTCTGTCGTTAATACCCAGATTAACACAATTTTTAAATTTCCCGTCAGCGATGGACAAAGAGCACTTGAGCAATTGTCTACAATGTTTTGCTTTTTCGACATCCCCTTCTCTGTTTCTGCATCCCAAAAGTCAACGTTTTAAAGCAACAAAGCACGTCTTATTTCAAAAACCCTCCAAATTCGCCCACAAAAATGTAACTTGCTCAATGATCGCAGCCGATTACAAACGTGTATCACTCGGTTTCCTTTCACCCATGATGTGTCGGAAGACAACACAGCAAGGTGTAAATAAGTACCGTAAGCTAGGCATACACACTGTTAGTCAGTGTGGACGTGTTGTGATTCACTGGGTGTTAGAGTAATGGAAGGTTTCCTTCATGTGCAGTGAAATGAAATGTTGACATTGGTGTTTATGGAATGTGCCTCAGTTTCCCACCAGTATTTTCCACCTTGCTGGAGTGTTTTTGACGTAACCAGTCGACTGATCTCCTAAATGCACTGTTAGTTTTGCTTTCTGTGAGGTGAGAAGTAGAAGCTGAGATTTGGACTTTTCCTGATATTCCTTTATCCAGACGGATACAAAAAAAGACCCGTACTTATAGCTGCCTCCTGTTTAAATCTAATTTTACATGTAAGGTGTTTGTTTTTATGTCAATGTTTTATTAATAACGGATTTTTTGTGATTCATTAATTTGATTCTACAATTCACACAACAAGTGTTACCGCTGAAAAGTCCTCTTGGATTATTGTTTCTCCTTGTGCCATACAGTTAAAGAATATATAGCCTCTCTGCAAAGGAAGGTGGAGCTCTCAAAGTAAGGGGTTAAACCAGAAACAGGTTTATAACACTATGAAAGCCACTTACCTGTATTCTTGTTATCTTGCTGCCATGTACATACCTAGTGACTCAGTGGAGGTGGGGGGGGCCCTTGAAAACCTGTATATTTCCCCATCCATTATTTGATCCAGAAACCTTTCAGATCCGTCTCTCCTCTGAAGACAGCATTACACCTGTATGTTCTTGTTTATAATGTTACGATGTATACAACACGAGACCTATGGTTATATTTCTAGGACTCTGGCGACCACAGTTTTATTGTGTATATACATTTTGCTCACAGACAGATTTTATCATGTATATACTTATAAATAGAGAACCTGCTGACTGTTGTTCATACTAACAGCTGTTGCTTTTCCTTCCTCACGCTGCGGCGTCTCACGCTGCGGTGGACTCTTTGTTGTATATAACTATTTAAATGTCTTTAAGGGTGTTTCAGTTCCCTCTGAATGTCCTGCTTTGCCTTTCATACACTCATTTGTTCAAGAAATATTCATGTTCCAGTTCAAATGTTTTTTTTTATTATTTGTTGTCAGTATTGTGCACCATGCTTTTATAATAATGATTGTGTAACTCCTTTTTTTCTATTAAAACAAAGGAAACGTTACAGTCTGTTTTCTTTTCAGCAGACGTGTCTTACATGAAATGCTCACGGTAAGGTCTCACAATCTCAGCAGAGGACTATAACAGGAAGTGCATTACCTACTAAGTAACAATTAAGCTACTGTTGTTTCCAATTCATGCCGCAGTTTCCTGCTACTTCACCACAGCATGCAGACAAATATTACATCTTTTCACTTAGATATATATTGTCCAAATCTTTACATACGAGTTCACCTCAACCAGCTATATTTTAAGGAAATATCAGTTAAACCAATAAAATCACATTCTCTAGTGGAATTTTCCTCTTGCTGCATAATGAGTACTTAGCTGGTAAAACTTCAAATACTTTAACTCATGTTATACAGTGTTTTTGCTTGTACACCTAATCGATTAGGAACTAAACTACCTCTCTAAATCAGGAATGGAACTATGTATAATAGTATCCAACTATTTGCCAACCACTGTGTTTTGTTTACAGGTTAATCAGTTAGTTCTTCTGAGACTTGTGACTAACAGAGCTAGTCATTACATGTTTGACTATAAAACAGGTTAGGTCTGGTTTCTTGATATCCTCAGTCTAAAAAACAAATCCAACACTGATGTTAGTATGGAGCAAAAAAAATATTTGAAATGTAAAAGTCAAAACTATGAGATGCAGCTTTGACATCTTTCTGCTGACGTACTTTCATTGTTTTGGCCGAGTAGGAAGCGTAAATCTCACGTCTGACATGTCAGAGTGCTTCAGTGACTCAAGTTAGGTCTGAAATGATTCGTGTAACAAATGAAAGAGGCATTATTATATTCTTTAACATTTAAATAACATTATTTTGCTTCTTTATAGATAACTCAGGGCTGCACGGTGGTGCAATGGTTAGCGCTGTTAGTGCTGTCGCCTCACAGCTAGAAGGTTCCTGGTTCGAGGCCCTGTTTGGACGAAGTGGGCCTTTCTGTGTGGGGTTTGCATGTTCTCCCCGTGCATGCGTGGGTTCGCGACATGCTCGTTAGGTTCATTGAGTGATTGACTAGCGATCAGTCAGGGGTGTACCCCGCCTCTTGACCAATGACGGCTTGGACTGGCTCCAGCCCGATGAAGTTTCCTAATCTCTTTTGGACATAGCATCTGGTCAAGGTCAACTCCACTAGCTTGTGAGTATCTGTAGGTATGAGCACAGCACTGTCTGGTCTCCCCTGCTTGCTTGTGCCACTCGAACAGGTGGGTTTCTTCTTAAATGGTGTGAGGCAATCATTTTCAAGAAGGTCATACATTCACCAATGAGAAATGAGATCTTCCTAAATGACTTAATGTAACTCAATACTCCTGTGATTCTTGGTTGGAGCGTCTGCTGAGGGGATTCCCAGACTCTTGAGGTACAGGAGGATTTGGAGACAGAAATAAGGCTCTTTGGAAAAAGGTTTCATTGGCGCTCTCCGATGATATGTATAAGTCTAATCAGCAAACCTCCCAGACTCTGCACATCAAAGTGGCCTTGGCCTTGATCAGATCTTTCATTGATTAAAATGAAAACATGTAGGGTATACAAATAATATAGTTGCTTTATTTTAAAATAAACACATCTAGGTTTTAAAGGTGATTGTGTAAGTTACACAGTTTCCAACAACACATGCTCATGATCAACTTTAGTGGACGGTACTGGTGACTTCGACTCATTATCTTTGTTGGCATAGTCCATGCTTTATTGCAGTAGCTGCTCAACATCCCATTTTGTCACTGGACATGTCAGCACACAGTTTTCCGGGTATCTGATCCCAGGCATATTTCTCCCGCTGACGAGTATTATCGGGAATATGGAGTGGAACTTGATGATGTCTGTCACTGAGTCAAACATCTGGGGAGAAATAAGACGTGAGACACTGTTAATATAATGCTGAAGAGAGTGCTTGTTCTGATGTTCATGTTTATGTAGGTGGAAAATGTATTGAGACATAACTAGGGGGGATTGTTGGGAAATATAAGTATAACCATGTAAGGGTAAGTGTGGTCGTAGTATATGTTAGACTGGCACATAGGGGTCCATCAACTGATGGCAGAGGCCTAAGTGGCCTAAGGCTATTAAGGGTTCAGTGTCTCGCCCAAGGACACTTCGACATGTGACTGTAGCCGCCAACCTCCCAACTGAGAGACGACCGACTCTACCACTGAGCCACAGCCACCCCAGGCAGGAGGTGGTAAATCTTGTGACTTGTCTGTGATAATATCTTTTATAATCATGTCTTTATACTGTATAAGTAGTGTAACAGTAACAGTTTGTCAGGCAGTCTCTCCAGTATATGTTAGGGTAACAAATTATCACAGCAGTTTGTGAACTAATCATGGACAGTCACAGTCAGTCTGACAATTTCAGTCAGCACAGCTTTAAAAGGTATCTTCATTGGAAGTGGCACTGTTTGTGCCTGCACTACAAAAGCCTGTAGCAAGTCAGGTGATGTAGTATAAAGAGTTATAAAATCTGCATAGGGAAGAGATTGATGGGACAAAATCACAGGACTAAGGAGACTTTTGTACCTTGAAAAACATAAATCAATGTAGACGTCTAACCCAAACCATGACCTTTTCCTAAACCTAACCACGCCATTCTGGGGCCCAAACCAAACTGCAGCCGTTTGACATCGTTGTTACAAACGGTTAACATACATGGTTTGCAGTTTGTTAGATTAGGCACCAAACTACTAGATTTTAGGAGGTTATTTAACGATAGAAATTCATGTCCATGCATGAACCCACAAAGTGCTGTGAGACTGGGTCTGTATGTGGTGACTATTGGTTAGAAGGAAGTAAGAATTTTTCTATTTCACTGAACACCACCTGACAGAATCACTTTTTCTTAATGCCATGACTTTGTTTCTTTTTAAACTCACATCGTTTGATCGCTGTCCTGTCCCGAGGGCGTACTTGCTAGTGCGCCCGATGAATCGGATTTTGACATTATAAACCTTCTTCTCGTGATACACGGCCAAAACCAAGGGCTCACTGTTGGTGTTGACGGAGCAGTCTCGTACCAAAAATGCCCCATCCTAATGTGGTGAATGGGACAACAGAAGGAGACACGTTCAGACAAATTCAGTTATTTTCTGATTCATGTTTTCTAGTTAGGACAAATACAGTACCTTGTTCACCAGGTGTAAGGCGTGCTCAGCATCTGCTCGATTACAGGCCCCAACATACCAGTGTTCTTCACAGTAGGTCTGCAAATATCGAGTTCAGTGAATTATAACCTAAAGACTATTTTTTGCTTCATTAAGTAGAAACTTTACCTGTTGAGGCTTTTCCATTGGAACAAAGTCGTGCTGGTCAAAGTCGTCTTTGGTTTGAGGCCACTCGTGGTGATGTCGTTTGGACGGCACCCTTTCTTTAAGTAGAAGTTGATGTTGACTTTATCAATCATAACTCTATTAATGATTCTCGTATTCTTTAATGTTACTCACCTAGATGTTGTTGTAACCTAATAAAAGGAGAAAGAGCACCCGTTAGTCAAAGTTGTCATAGCATGATAGAACTTGCCTGTAAGGTGTTAGAAGTGAAAGTTGAACCTTTTTTCTAGATCATGAGTCTCCAGATCCAAAGAGTGTCTCTGACTGGTTTGGAGGGCAGGAACATGTTCAGCACTCTGTAGACCTGAAACACATTCAACATTACTACAGTGCTTTGAACCCAAAATGTTTCATTCACAGTTTAGCTCTTACCTTTGGTGTGTGGACTGAATTCTACCTGTAAGAAGTATTAAAAAGACAAGATGCAAACAATGTGGAAAGATAGTTAACTTTGAGTAGGGTGACATATTTAATATAATGAACACAGAGCTGCTGAAGGAGCAGATTGATCAGTGATATTAAAAAAGACTGCGTCATGGCAGCTGTTAGATATTATAACATGGTGTAGGAAATAACAAATGAATGTAATATATATGATGAATAGTACGGAAGCCCCAAGCGGACATGCATCCATACATTTCCGTTTTCCTGTGATAGCCAGTAATTTCCGGTTGTTTTCTCGAGATCTCGACTTATTTATCTGTTACTTCTGGATAACAAAGCTGCTTTTGATAACGCAATAATTCTCAGTCGATCTAGAAACAACAGGCTGGTCATTGTGATATTACAGACCAGGACATGCCATGCTGCTATTGTCCACACTAATGAGGTAAGTTAGGCCCATTATTATGATTGTTTTGTGCTTTTGCAACTCTGGGGATACGAGCTGCCACCGTAACATCTCATGCTCATCAGATGCTCACGATCAAGAAAATGGACTGAATAAAATGTATGGATGCATGTCCGCTAAGGGCTTCTGTAGAATAATAGTAGTGGTAGTAGAAGTTGCTGCATGTTTGCTTGCTTACTTTTTTCGATGCCCTCAGGACACTGAAATCAAAAAAGAGCACGATGCATAAACAGTCATGTAAAACAACAAGAAGTTATTACACTCAAGGCAGTTTTTTTTTTTTTAATGTGTGTTTTTTTTTTCTTTTATGCCTTTATTTAGAGAGATAGCACAGTGGATAGTGTCGGAAGCAGGGGAGGAGAAAACGGGAGTGACACAAAAGGGCCGAGGGTGGGAGTCGAGCCCAGGGCCGTCGCATCGAGGACTGTAGCCTCTGTATGTGGGACAGAGGCAAACCAGCATCCCTACAAATATATTGTTGAGGGTGTTTATATTCCTGTCCTGCCTGGTAGAGTCACCTAAACTGTAGCTTTAAGAACAAACTCTCTAGGATTGTGTCAATGGCAAGTGAAATAGTTGGTAAACTCCAAAGGCTCCTGTCGCCCGGGAACACCCTGACACTAATTTCAGATAACAAGAAGGAAGGAAAGGAGTGTCCTGGCAGGAAGCTCCTTTTTCTCCAGCCAGTATGGGCCTCTGAGCTCGGGGAGGCGCTATAGAGCCCCTCTGCCACTTCAAAATTACATGTTAAATATTCCATTAAGTGGATATTTGAAAGTGTGTAACTCTGACATTTTGCAGAATGGTATTTTAGATTATATTACTACTTTTTCTGAAGTAAAATATATGTGTACTTCTTCTAATACTGTTTAAACATACTGTAACATCATGATATGCATTGTCTCAGGAAGCCGTTTTTGTGTTGATCTTTCCATCCAGCAGATGGCGCCACTGCTACACTGAACAGACAGAAAACTAAGAGGGCCTCCTGTCACTTTCCACCATTCATGTAGCGGAAAAGGTCACAAAGGGTCAAGTTAGACTGCAGTAAAAACAACACAACGGGCCAGAGGTTCGGTTAAAAAGTGAAGACGTGTCTACTTGCTCCCTGTTGTGCTACAAATTAGCCCGAGTGAGAGAGTGAAGCCGTACTCACTCTCTGTTGCAGGGCTCGTGTAGACTCAGTCCAGACATGTGGTTCATAAGCTCTAAAACAAGCGGTGAAGATGATGAAGAGCCCCTGAAATACACAAACTTCTGCTTTAAGACCATGTATCACTTATTTAAACACAACAATGAGTTAGTTGAATAGTAGTTGAACAAGTTACCTGAGTGAGTGCTGTGATATTAGACAGAGAGAAAAGGGATTACATGAGTTGCAATAAATGTGATTAATATAAACAAGTCAAGCTGTAAATGGTGCAGGTGTTTACCTGCTCTCCTGGCTGCACAGGTGGGAGCCTCTTCGCTGTAAGAGCAGCATGAAAGTATGAGTTTAGCTTCTTCTGAGGCCAGGGTGGTTAATTAGTAAGTGAAGTAAGTTAATTCTTACCTAATCTGATCTTTCTCCTTCCCGGCTTCAGGTCTCTATTTATAGCAGGTCCTGTAGTAAGTATGAATCATGTACATTATGAAGCGCTGTACTTAAGTGAAGTACAATTTAGAGTTTAAGTTGATCAATCGCTGAGGGACATTTGAAACATTTAAGAGACTGCATGGCTGGAGATACGGGTAATGCTACCAAATACAGTTCATATTTTTTAAACGCCACATAAAAAAGCCCACTGTGTCCAAACCAGGGTTTGAACTAAGAAACCTTAGTTGAGGTGTGAGGTGACAGCGCTAACCACTGCACCACCGTGCAGCTTATCAAAGGTTTTGCCTGTCTGATGACTCTCCTTTCACATCAGGCGGACATGTTGTAACATAAGCATCATTTAGAAAAGTATTTCTGGCCGCCTGACAAACGTCAGGCTTACACAAACTCTGCTGAAAGCTCTGCTTGGTCCAAGGCCTTAAAGTGTATTAAAAGGACTCATGAATGGTTATGAAAAGTCTTCCATTTGCAGGCGAAGCCTTGACCTGTGAGACTCTTATCATTGTGCCTGCTAATTTAAATCCAAACTCTGCTATAACCTATCTGCGTCTTGTAGAAAATAAATCCTGACATTCAGTATTTAGAGTTTCCACTCGAAGATTTGTGAATCAAATCGGGCTGGACTTTTGGCCTTGGCAGAGATCTGCCCTTCTACTTCCCTGTGTATTCAGTACTTTGAGAGACCTTTTCACATTTCTCTGAGCCATTTAGTTTCAGTCAGATCTTGAATAATGCAGGCTGAGTGACCCTGTGTAACTTTTGCTGAGCAGCAGTCTGTGGCCGAGTGGGGAAAAGTCTTAAAGTCAGTGAACTGAAACGGTGATGTCTTTTACACAGCAAAATCTTGCTCAAAATTTTGCAAACGTTTGCTAATATAAGTCACCCCGGGCTAATGGTAGCAGGCAGAAAAAGCCATGTGTACTGAATTTAGAAAGTGTGTACTGGATTTTTTATGTATTGAACGTAGGAATGTGTTAGTTTCATAATTGCACTTGATTTGAGCTTCTTCCACGACTTCCTCTAAGGAATATCTCAACACGATACTCATTATTCAGATTATGGAGAGATTTGTCACTTTACCTGCAGTGGGATCAAGTGGGATTTCTCTAGGGAAGGTGTTAGAGTTTCCCTGTGTGGAGAGCAGAATAAAGCACTTCAAAATATCCAGCACAGTAGTTGAGTTGTAATGAGACATTCATGTACAGAAACCAAAGCAGAAGCCTTACAGTGCAGAGCGATGAAAGGCTCTGGGCCGAGGATGACCTTGGAAGATTCCTGTCTTGAAGGCAAAATAAGTTTTAAAGCGACAGTAATGATCATAGTTTCAGTAGTTCCACAGTTATTTGACAGTTTAAACCCTCTTCATCATTCTTGTGAGTCGCTGGTTGGCGGTCCCAGCAGTGCGCTGCAGCAGCAGACTGTATTGATTACAGAGGGAGAACACTCCAAGTGTGAACAAATTTAAAAGCCACATTCAGTATAAAGTTGTCGACGTGCAGCTGTGCGGCGCCTGGCTGCGCGCCACATCCATGCAGGAGAGTAAAGGGAGTCTATTCACACTACATGCTTCCCCTCTCTCCCCCCTTCGGCTCCTGGATAATTGTAATCTCCCGCAGTCTGACTCAGCCAACAGATGGCCCTGGAGACCCACTGGCAGATCATGCTCACTCAGCACGAGCTCTTTCTCTCAGATCTACGCTGCTTTAATTCTCACCACAATCTGCGGTGGGGCTGTTATTTTCTGCCTGCACTTCATTCAGCTTCAGTCTGATTATGTTCGCTGGAGATTTTCTCTGTAGGAAAGTGAAACATACTCATTGTGTCGACTGTGAAAACACTTCTTTAAGAGTAAGTTTGGACAAGTTTGGTACTTAGAGTTCTTAGGTTTGTGGATTTAGGTCGTGTTAGTCTATTTATATCCACTGAAAGGATAATAGTTTAATGTTAATAGAACCTTTGACTTCAAGCATATATCTATTTGTGTGTATGAAAATAAAGAGACATGTAAAACCAGAGTCAAATTCCTTCAATGTGTCAAGTGTGTCGTTGTTATTATTATCTCATTTGAATCAAACCAAAACATGAAGATTCATATTTCCGTCATACCAAACATACTTAAGAAGGTTGACTTTCGTTTCTGCTAGTAGCTCCCCCTCAATCTTACACACTGGCCCTTTAAGGCAGACAGGAACCATGAGAGTTAGAGACATGTTGACAAACATCAAAGGTCAGATTCACTCCTACAGATGAACAGAATGACTCAGTCTGAGACTCGGCTACTGAGCGACGAAACAGCAGCTTTGTGGTTTACTGTTGTTCGCTCTGCTGCACTGTCAACAAGGTTATAATAAATATGTACTGAAAAGGTAAAAACACTGAAAAATGATTAAACGTTGAGGATGTAAAACTGTTTAAACCATTAAAAAGAAAGAAAAGCAAACCATACTATGCTAAACTGAACTAAAATAATACTAAAATAAAATAAACAAACTCAACTAAAAGTAAACCAAACTTAACTACAAATAAACTAAAAGTAAACTCAAATTAACTTAATTAAACTAAAACAAGACTGAGACTTGTCTAAAAATATACTCAACTAAACTCAAACTAATCTAAGCTCAACTAAACTAAAAGTAAACTCAAATTAACTTAATTAAACTAAAACAAGACTGAGGGGGCTTTCACATTAGGGACCCGGGCCCGGATCTGAGTACACGTGACCCCAAAGTCTGGTTCATTTGATTTGTGTGAACACTGTACCGTACTCGAGCACGGTTCGTTGCTCCGTGCCCGGATCCACTTTAAAAGGTAATCTCGAGTACGGTTCACGTGTACTCGGGTACGGTACGGGTGTGAAAGCTACAGTAGCAAAACACGGAAGTGGACTACTTTTTAAAATGACTCCTCCGAAATCTGCGCATGCGTACAGCACCGCCGATCTCATCCTCTGAACTGCACGGCCGGGGCTGACACCGCAGGAATGGAGGTGAGAGGGTCGTTCTTGAGATCTTCTTCTAAATATGAATAATAGCAGGTATAGAGCGGAGGCCGGCTCCATTGTATGAGCTTGGGATCATGCGACTGTTCTACACTGGAACGACAACATAAAAAATGTTGCGTAGTTGATGATACTCCTCTTCTTCTTCTTGTTTGTAAGTTGCATTACCGCCACCTTCTGTTTCGGAGTCCTACCGCAAGTGTACTCGGGTACGGTATGAAATTATTAATGTGAAAGCTGACCGGTGGGGGAGAGGAGAGGAGGGGGGCAACCATACTCGGGTACGTTATGAAGCGATCGTACCTAATGTGAAAATGCCCTGAGTCTTAAACTAAAACTAAGCTTTACTAAACTCAATTAAAACTTAAGCTAAGCTAAACTACACTGCACTAGAGGTTTATAAGGACTAAGTTAAACTAATCCTACACTGAGAGTTTAATAACCTAAACTGGAATTGAAACACGAGTTGAAGACAACATGAGCTGTGTGAATGTGAAAAGTGTCCTCTCTACCTGCGTACTCTCTCTCCTCGTGTATGGGCCTCGCAGGAAGTATGCGCACACTGTGCACTTCCTCCTGGTCATCCACCACGTCGTACTCATGCTCCATCGTGTTGTTGTAGTTACCACATCTTTGATTTCTGACTCTGTCTCTCCTGCTGCAGTCCTGTGCAGAGAAAACTGCAGTTAAAAACCTGATGATTGTGCTTGAATGTGTCAGAGTCCTATTGTGAAAACCATTACGTTACATTACTGATCCTCGAGCGTGAACACAGTGATGAGCACAGGAAGCCGTATGAGATGCTGCAACACAACCCACTGCTCGTCTTTCAGGGATTTCCTTCTCACTGCTGTGTGAAGTCACACACAAGCCCACACAATTTTAGTCAGCGACATACAAAAATAAAAAGTGACAGACTGTGACACAGTATTAAAACGTTAAAAAATAATCTATTGTCTATTTCTGTCGGTTAACGTCATATGATGCTAAGTCACTGTCTATTTTTAAGCACCTGTGATAAACTGGGGTAAAGGGTGAGCTAAAGATGAATACATTATCAGTGGGTGCATCATTTAATACAAAAGCCACATCACCATTTGTTCCTTCAAATGAAGAGGAGAGGCCAGATCGGCTTCACAAAGGAGACATTGATTATAGTGCGGTAGGTGCAGTGTCACCCACAGGCACGTCGACAATACCACACGTAGTGCATTAAAGCCTGCGCACCGTGTGTTTCACAGTCTGTTTGAAAGGCAACAACACACAATAACTGCATGTTTTTCTGTGTACAACTTTTCATAATGTGGCCGCTAAAGAATTGATAGTATTAAGGTGGAAGCCCCCGCATGCGCTGGAGATACTTCATTGGATTCTTTTACTACTGGACATCATCTCCTTGGAGCTCTCAGTAGCTCGAAGAAACGGGGCGAAGGATAGTTTAATAGACACTTTGTCCAAGGCTCTAGAGAACATGATGTGTGCGATAACATAATAACATCACTGACTGTCTGTAGTCGTTCATACCCTGCAAGATATGAGATTTGATCTGCTTTATTTGATGCAATGTTTCAGGAGCCTCTCCTCCACTTTCACTCTCACACTCTGCACCCATGCCTCCCTCCCACCCCGGCTCTTTCTCTGTTTCTTTCTGTCTTCCTATCCGTAAAGGGCCCTGAGGGTTGTTCGTCGTGCCCGGGTGCTACGACAGATCCCCAGTGAAGCTTCCCCAAAATGTTGAGACGTTTGACCCTCTTAAATCTGTTGATGGTGCGGTCCTTGCTAGTGAAATACACGTAAACAGTTGGTTTGTTTTTGTTGTTGTTGTCATTCTTTTTTCCCTTCTGTTTTTCAGCATTTTTTAATAATTGAAATCTTTATTTTCATGTCGTTAGTATTAATTTTTGTACCCATGTGTCATACAGGGAGGGAGAAAAAACAAAACATATATGTACTGTATGTACAGGCTTATGATTTGATTAGAAAATTCATTAAAAAACTAAACTTTTCATGAAGTGTAGTTTATTCCTAAAGCATTTTTTTTAAATAATTAGAGAAATTGGTAGGAAAATGTCTTTGTGTCTTAATAAGACACAAGTTCAGGTTCTTATTTTGCAAGCGGAGGCTGGAGAAGACTGAACCCGCCCAGAGGAGCTCAACAATACCAACATTTTTCTGTGACTTCACAAACAAATGCAAAGTCCGATATACAATTCCAGAAACAATTTAGAGACCACCACACATGGTCCCTAAAACAGCATCTCTCTCTACATGTCTTGGCCAGACCAAACCAGATCTGAACCCCGTTTAAAACCTCCTGAATGTGATCAAGAGGAAGACGGATGGTTACAAGCCATCGAACAAAGAGTGGCACCCAACAGCACTGTGCCAAGACGCATGAAAGCTGTGATTAAAAACCTGACCCTAACCCTGTTCCACCAAATATTGATTAGTGAACTCTTCCTGAGTTCAAACATTAGTATTCTGTTGTTTAAACATGAACTTGTTTTCTTTGCATTATTCGAACACCTTTTTCACATCTTTTCGTTATCTTAACCAGCTGTAATTTTCTGCAAACAAAATGAGAACATTTTATTTGAAAGTAGGGAAAAACAATAAAACAAACACACACTTATAAATAATGTAAGCACAGAAAAACAGATGTTTGCAGTGGTCTCTTAATTCTTCCGGAGCTGTATATCTGATTTGCTCAAATGTGTAATAAATAGGCCTGTTAAAGAGTGAGTAAAACCCAGCTGACTTTATACTTGCGTTTAAAGTATACTGTGTTAGGTTTTAGGTGACTCTATCCTGATATAAAGTAATAATGTTTCAAATTTAAAGGCAGAATTTTACCAAACATGTTTTATTGTAGTTTATGTGGACACTTACTTCATTCTCGTGCACAGGGCTCAAATAATTTGCTCTCCAAGGCTACTTCCCGCTATCAAAAATGTCTGTTAAATTATTGAAGATTTAACAATTTCATTCAAATATTTCTCTGTCCTTGTACATCTCAAATCGAGCACCCCTCTCTGTATTTACAGCCTGCAGATGGAACAGGCTCTCGTCAGCGTTCACATGGGGTACGGGGATCAAGCGAACCAGAAGGGAGGGCTGTCATCGTGCTACATTTACTGGTAGAGGACGGTTTTGTTTTTAACTCAGTACTCAGCCTCATTATAATTTCATATCTGAGTGTCATGTGCACTTCAGCCTGGAGCCTGAGGAAGGAAAAGAGGTATCAAAGAAAACCCTGTAGTTGAGCCAACGCTCTGTGCTGCTTTTCTGAAAAGCATCATGAAGATGCAACGATGCTCAGAGAATACATCATAAGAAGCATCTGAAGCAAACAGCAGGTTTTCTTTCTGGCTCTCAGAGCAGAGTGTGCCGTCTACAGTGAATGTGCACATATACATAACCACAATAACACATTCATATACAATAAAAAAATGTTTCCTGACTTCACAGGCACCAGCTTTGGACCTATGGCAGAAGTCTTTATCAGTCTAATTAGCTTTCATCATTTGAAATATAGTCACTGCTTTAAGTAGGAAGATTTAAATATATTTCAAACTACAAAAGGAGGAAAATCGCACAGTTATAGACGCCAGTAAAAACACAAGCCCGGTCTGCTCTAACAATGACAGAGCAGAACAACTCTTTGTTCATTTCAGTGCAGAAAGGTAATTACACAAGGGGCTGCAAACTCCCAAAGTTTCCCCCGGGAACATTCATGTGGAACCATCAGGGAGAAGCTGTAAATAGGAGCGCCATAACTCACCATTATCACAGCAGACTCATGGCGGTTCCCTCTCTCTGCAGCTAACGAGGGGGAGAAGCAGAAATGAAAAACATCATTAGTTTGGAGTTGTGCTGAAGAGTGTGCTCTTCCAACACATTTTGTCCTTGGACTTTTCCTCCTTTTGAAGAAGAAGGAAGTCTTTATTACCGTCTGAACGGAGCTGTTTATGGCCTTTTTCACTGGGCTCTCCAGTCTGTTGATCTCACTTCATGTTTTTAACATTCAGTACAAAGAAACTATATTTATCTAAAAATTGGCAAATTTATATTTTGTACCTTGCGAAAAAGAGGAAAACATAAGAGCTAAAAATTATAGGCTATATATTTGTTTAGTCTTCCCAATAGTTTAACAATAGCATATTAAGCCTCCAGGATACAGTCAGTCATTGTAATGTGATTAAATGTGTGTCATAATATTAAGTAGAAATGTGTTCAGTAGAGTGTGATATTGCTTTCATAAAACAGTAGCAAGCAGGAAATAGAAGTAAACAGTAACAATCAACAACCAACAAATAACCAACTCAACTTGTTCACACCTTAACTGAAACTGGACCGTTGTTGCCGAGCAACCCAAACATTCTCCTGCACTCTGTGTCTACAGGTTAGCACAGATCAGCTGTTTGTCATCATGTATTAATTAATCGATCATCAACCAATGAAATAAGAGTCTGCTGTGTGATTCAGAGGCACCAGCTTGATCAATGTAGACACACACGGTCTGCTGTGATGTTAACAGTACTCAGATCACTTGTCTGAGGCGGAGTGATACGGAGTGAAAAGTCCCAGTGATGTTATTCTCTATTACAGCACTTATGGAATGTCTCTTGTCCAACCAGATTACTTGGTTGAAACTAACTGTTGTTTACATAATATAGAATATAAATTATATCAGACTATCAGTGTAAAACAAAACTGCAGACTTTAAAATCTGTTGAACTACACGGGAATAAGAATACGAAGAATAAACCCATTTATGAGGATTAGTCATTTTAGGTGTTTTTTTGTTGTCGTTAATTTAATTTAAATGAAAACATTTAATGTAAATGCTTGTATTCAAAAGGTCAAATAAAATTGTCTCCTTTATAAAAAAAAGACTTCAAAGAGTCTTGAAAAGGGGGGTCGTCTTATAATCAGGGTCGTCTTATATTCGGACCAATACGCTCTTAAGAAGATGCACACAGAGTAACAGTACCGTTTTGCACTCAACTCCAGCAGTTATTGCACCTTGGAGTTCATTGGAAGTGTTGCATCTCAGTTAACCTCTTTTAGCATGTTTAGGGAGCAGAGCTAAATTCACCACTTCCTCTTTACAAAATCACCTCCCAAATAGCAGCCAAGTGATGCTTCGTGCAGGTGAAAAAAAATGAGTTATTGTCCATACAGACTATTTAATTATCAACACCTGCAGACAGCAGAAGAAACAGATGCCAAATGTGGTTTTGAAATGAGAAACTGTGAAAGCAGCTTCTGGAGTCGTGTGAAAGAACACATATATTTACACAATTTTAAATCTGTCGATCAATCAAAGTGCTGTGTTAGTTTTGGATCTTGCTGATAAAGTGTGAGGCCTTTAGTAGTCCACCGTGTGAGGAGTATCGCAGACTCAGGGGTGTGAATTTGTTAGTCACATTTTGGTAACTCTGTGACAACACATCCTCCTTTTGTTTAAGGCTTGAGCTTTTAAAAACATATAATCAATTTTAAAATCAATGTGGCAAGACTGGGTCAGCGCCAATCAATCAGTCTGTGATTGACAGCTCTTTATCTTTGAATCCCTTTGGCTGAGAAGGAAAACAAAACAGGAAGCAGGAAGGAAAGCGACCCAAAATAGAAGTAAGGACATTGTGAGGGATTGTGAAAAATGCCAAGAGACATTACAGGCGACCGCCTCACAGTCCCCAAAAGGGAGACTCAAACCCAGTATTGGATTTGGCAGTGTGGTCCAGCACTCAGCGGGGCCCGTCTGTCTACTTTGCAGAGCTCACTTGGCCCTGGCAAGTGGTGTTGGATGAGACGTATAAAAAAAGGACGGAGATTAGATACACGGAGCTTACATCTGAGGTTGAGTAGCTAGTCTGGAAAATAAACTCCTGCCCCATGGAAATTGGGTGCAGAGGATTTGTGGGAACTCAAACTAGCTGTCTACTTAAGGATTTGTGACCTGGCTTTTTCTACAGGCACCAAGAAAGAACCAGCTGCAGAGAGAGAGAGAGAGAGTAACACACTGAATATATCATCATTTACTGTCATGAAGGGATGTTTACTGTTGATAAGATTATTTTTGTGTTGACATATTTACATGTTAAATTATCTCCTTCCCAGTTTGTTTTTTGGCAGCTAATATTTAAAATTCTTTTCAAATCAATTTTTGCTTATTATATTAATTGGATACAGAAAATGGTAGCATAAATAGTACAACAGTTACAACAGACTATTACTATTACACACTGTATCCACGTACATAACAATATTTATATTCCTTATGTCTACATTGGATACGCACACACCACGCCTTATATACAGTATTCATATGCAGCATACCTGCCTTCGCAGCCTTGTTTGTCTCATGCATGCTGTTTATTTTGTTGTCTATTTATTATAATAATAACTTTTTTTATATAGCACCTTTAAAAACAAGAGTTTGCACTTTGTAGATCACAAAACAAGCAAATCACAAAAGCCAAAAGGCAACAGGAGAACGCACACAACACGGCCAAATGTAAGAGCGGTCAAAGAGAATAAATGACGCAGGAAGAAAGATAGAATAAAAGCAATTAAAGACATAAAACATCAGAAATAAAGCAATAAAAGCTACATAAGAAATAAAAGAAATACAAGCAAAAAGAGATACAACACCTTAAAAGACATAACAGCAATAATAAAAAGTGATAAAAGCAACAAAAGATAGAAAAAAGTCTATAAAAGTGAGTTTTAAGTAGCGATTTAAAGATGTCACAGATTTTACAAGCCTTGTCTCCTCAGTATTTTCTAATACTTGCAGCAAACTCACAAGTTTATAAGTGTTTCTTTGACACTTTTAAACTGTGTTTGGTGTAAAGGAAACTGTTTTTACCTTTCAGTAGATTTAGTTGTATTAAACAACTATTATTTAGGGTGAACACATGATATTATTAAGAACCAGCAGCCCAGTGTGCAACTATAGTGAGCTTAGCTTTGTCTTTTGTCACAGAAGCAGCCTGACTTTTTGACAAAAAGTGCCCCCAAAGCCCAGCTGACCCTCTGAAGCTCCATAAGATTCTACAATCGTACGTTGCAGTTTGTTTGTCACGTTACATCAAAACTGTAAAAGCAACTCTAAACTTGTTCTTGAATTTTAATCAGAGCTGTATTTTCGACTCCACTTCAAAGCTCTCCTCTTCACTGTCATTTTCATCTATTTTTAAAACTGTCGTGTCTCCACACATAGAGCTCAGGCAGTTTAACGTGTGCAGTGAATTCAGCTGTTTCTTACCTTTTTAGAAGACTTGAACAACAAGCACACCTGCATCAGTGGGAGTCCGGCAATTTCTGCCTCTTTGGTTACAGAAATAAAGAGTCTGCAGTTTATGTTTCCGTCTCATAGACGTGCAAAAAACACCTGGGCTGCCTTAAGACTGACTCGGCGTCAAGCAGCCCACTGCAGTAACCAAAAGTGACTTCCTGTGTGGTGAATAACTGGCCTATAACCTGAGGTCTGCACTGTTGTTAACACGCTAAAAGTTTTTATGCATCTGTGCTCCACTTTCAAGGGTCTTTAGGTGGAATCTTACAGGAAACAACCTTTATGCTACGGTTATGGGGATGAATAAATCTAGAACCTAAACCTTGACGATTCCTAGTGTGTTAGATTTTGCAGCGTTGCATTTGAGGGTCTATTTTTATGCTACAGAATCACGCCATTTTAATGTGCACGCTCCTGAACTTTACCTGAAAACCAACCACAGACCATTTGTAATGTAAATCAGAGTCAAATGACTCTGCCGACGCTACAGGTATATCTTTAATTTGAGCTGGGACATAGTGACATTTCAACATCTGCTCCGCCGAGTGCGAAAGGAAGCAGGGTGACATTTTCTCTTTTTATTAGATCGTCACCTGCTTTCATTTTCACATCAAACAAGAAGGTGAATCCCAAGTTGTGACGACATTTTCTCAGGCTTAACCTTTCAAAATGATATTTAACTTCAGCACTTAACTTAAACACTTAATAAAAGATCCACTTCCAATTAGGTTATAGTTTGAAAGCACTGCCCAGCTGCTTGGTCACATCTTTAGCAATCATGTCCCCGACCGATGTGGCTTACAATCGGTGTGATGGTTTTATGCTTTGATGGTGTAGAGATAAACAATCATTCAGACAATGAGTGACATTAAACTAATCTATTAATAGTAGTTATATAACAGCTTAAATGAGGCAGAAGAAGAATCAGCTGAATCATGTTGGGATTATTTTCAGCATCAGCCATGAGGCTGCCTTTTATTGGCCTGTGAACAGGGCACACTGACAGTGCTGAGAGATAAAGTGGTGGGCATTACTCATTCTTATTTTAAACCTTTCAGCTGGTCCAGGAAATTATATGAATGACATTCAGCTTAATGCCTCGTTTTCTGACCTTCAGGAGACTGTGACCTCCAACAATATAAGGAACCCTCGCCACTGATACTTAGGCTACTTTTTAAGAGTTTGGGTCAGTCGGACCAAAGATGGATATTATTTTATAGCGGTTGAGCTTACATTGTGGTCTCCAATATACTACTAAATCCTTTAGCTTAAAGTTATATTCTTGAAGATTTTCATTAAATAAATGTCTGTTAAGTCACTACCTATCGCCAAATGAGGTAACACAATGGTGATTGAGCCTATGGCCCACTGATGAAAGCCTTTGCATTTACATTATTACAGACTGTGTGTCTGTGGCGACTTTCACAGAAAAGAATCTCAAGTGGCGCCCAGTTAGTGACGCGTTTTCCATCTCCACATCACTGCTAGAGAGGGTAGGAGGAGCTAAGCGGCTGCTTTTCCGCTCTCTGCAAGTGTTGCGAGTAAACAGTAATCTACTATGGCTGAACAAACAAAGAAAAGATCGATGACTACAGATACAACTTCAAAAATAAGTGAAAATCCAAAGAAAAAGAAACAATGTCGACGCTCAGATGAAGCTAACAGTCTAAAAAGGAAAGCAACCGTCAGTGAGGAAAATCAAGCGTTACAACCGGAGCCAACTGTGGACGTCACACATGCGACACTGTCTGGATATCTGGGAAGTGTGCTCCTGCAATTACCGTTTATCGCCACAGGTGCCGCCAAAGAGAACAAAACTGAGATCTTTGAGATTATCACTTTAAAAAAAGTTTTAACAGGGCAGAAAACAGAAGCATTCAGACAATCTTTTACATATCCAGTCTGCATGTTCGAGTGTCCTTGTGCAAGATACTGAACCCCAAACTGCTCCATGATAAATGGATGTACAATGTAAAGCACTTTTGCAGTAGAGTCTATTTGCCTTTTAGTGCTAGGTCTGTTGAATAAACTTTTCAACCTCAGCCAAATGTAAAAACTTTTAAACTAAAAAGTTTTTTTCATGTGCACATTAAAAATGCGCATAAAACTCCACCTTATGAGTGCTGTGAAAGACACTGCTCGTCCCGACAACTCCCCAGAGAAGCATTACCTCACACTGCAGCTCCCCTCGACTCTACAGAATGCTAACATCTCTCAGCTCATTATTTAAATTCAGCTTTAAGTTGCATTATAACTATAATCTACAACACTGACAAATTCAACAGTTTACAGACTATTAATTGAGAGCAAATTCTGGTCGTTCAAGCCGTGGTGCCTCCACAAATAATACAAAAGTTTCGGACGACTTCTCAGTGATCAGCACATAAGCTGTAGACCTGACTTGCCTTGTGTTTTAAACAGAGCAGTACTTTGTCAGAGGATCTTCCTGTCTGCAGCCGCTTTGAGGCCCAGCTGAGCACAAGCGCACAAGGTCAGCCTCTCTCCTGTGGTTTCTTCTGCAATGGTATAGCCTGACTTCCTGTAAAAGATTACCATCTAGCCTCTCATATTCTCACTGATGCTTATCTTATGAGCCGCAAAACGGCAACTCCCCGAACATCTCTACACCTTGGCCCCCAGCGACAGCCCCATCGGCCTGTCAATCTGGCAGCTCATCCTGTGTCCTCAACCCCCCCTCGTCCTCCTCAGAGCAGCCAAAAAATGAGCCGTCCTCCCCTCCTCTGTCCTGGACCTGTCACGAGGAAATAAGATCCACAGTCCCAGCCCGGGGGGGTGAGGAACACAGAGGTTGAATATGGGTGAGGTGTGTGCACAAGAGGCTGTGTGACCGAAATTTCTGGATAACCCTGTGATAATAGGCCTATAACGAAAAGCTTTCTTGCATTCAGAGGCGTCTTCTGAAGTTAAAGTTGTGATATCTAATTCCCGGCTCCACAGGAAGGATGCATGTGACCGCAATGATAAACCACATCAAGAACAAGATTGACATGTTTGAGAAGCTGCAGGGGAAGTCAGAATCAGGAAGCCACCGGGTAGCTACACAGAAATACCACAAAGTGTTGACTGTGGGCTGAAGTTACAAGAAAAGTAATTGTTATTTTTGTAACTTTTTCAAATTCTCTTTTAAACACTGGATCTTTTACATTGTCATCTACGCGTTTTGTTTCTGATGAACCACATAGAAAGTATGTCCAAAAACCTGGAGGAACAGGTCGGTGTTTAATAGAAGCTAATGTGTCTTTTTGAAACCATGCTAGCAGTGTCGCTCCATTTTGTGTACATTTATGGCCCCCAGAGGATGGATCCTAATGACTTCGGCTATCCACTAACTTTTCCACCTTTTGTGGCACTTGTAAATACTTTGGTGATTCCCCTGACATTTCCTCCATCACCACCATCAGGTCATAATTTGTCCAAAAGGCTACTTAAAACTTCATATTAGCCTGTTCGTAGCTAACTGGCATGCTAGCAGGTTTACACATTAAACTAAGATGGTAAACAGGATAAACATTAGCACTTAAGCATTTTAGCATTCAACATTAGCCTAAAGCTTAAAGCACCACTGTGCCTTTAAGTCTCATTGAGCTGCTAGCATGACTGTAGACTCTTAGTCTTTTTTAAACATCAGCACACTGTGTTGATGTTTAGCAGGTGTACAATGGTCATGTCTTTGTTTTGCGTGTTAAACTAACCAATTTGCTTTTTAGCAAATGCTATCGCGCTAAAAGTTCATCCAAGATGAAAAAGCTAGAGCTGTATGCAGCCAGTGATTTACACTACACTACAAACATCTTTTTATTTGTGACTTTGAGATGAAGAGATTTGTGGTCTCAAAACTCTCCTAAAAATAGATGAGCACCAACGAAAGAAAAGTCAGGAAATGACTATTGTTCTATTTCCATTAGCCTCAGATGTACTTTCTGTTCAGAGCTAACTAGCAAATGCTAGCATACACAAATATAAGATAAGTGAACATGGTAAACATTAGCACCTGAGTGAGCATTCAACATTAGCCACTAGCTTAAAGCACCACTGTGCCTGATTAGTCTTACCAAGCTGCGAGCATGACTGCAGACTCTAAAGTCTTGTTTTAAAGTTAGGTCTCAGCTTTTTAACATCAACACATTAACATGCTAACAATTACGGTGCTAACGTGCTGATGTTTAGCAGGTTGTTCACCATCTGTGTTTTGCGTGCTTTTTTTAGCTAATGCTAGCATGCTAACAGTACAGCTGAGACTGAAAACAAATACGCTGGAGCTTTTTGCAGCCAGAGATGAGAGTTTATACATGAGTTTTTTCATTTGTGACTTTTAGATGAGGACGTGTAGACTTAAAACTGTCCTTGAATAGCCTAGATGATAGAATAATGACCAACCAAAGATAAGGCAGAAAAGGACAGTTATTTTTTCCTTTGCAGAAGATGCAAGCGAAAACGAAAGGTGGTTATTAAGTGGCTTACATAAAGCAGACTCTGGTAGGGTGGGCCGAGACTTGATAATTACAATAATATGAGAAATGGCTCGCACTTCCACACAGTTTTGTATCACTGGCAGTCACAGTGTTGCACTTGTTTGTTCGTACAGAAAAAGATGGACATCTTAGTGTGAAGAATGAAAGAGATATTTAAGAGAGACACCTCTTGTTGCAGGAAAAGTTTCCAAATTTCAGCCCCCCTGTGAATAAAATATGGAGGATGGGTTTCAGGTGCTGTGACATCTTACTGGCATTATATGTAGAGCACACTGGCTCCTTAAAGAATAGTGAAGACACTTCTTCTAGTTCCTGTTAGGCTAACGTGTCATTTAACCACTTTTCACAGGTAAAACAACGGTCACCCTTTTTTTGACTTTGTACTAAATTGTATACTCTATTCTCAGAGCCCAGCAGTTGTCTTCTCTAATCTGCCGTATATAAGAGAAGGAAGAGATAGTGTCACACAGCCAGATAGATAAGATCAGGGAGAGGGAGAGGGCAGGGAGTCTGGCCGGTCTGCCTATCTCTCTGGTGTGAGTGTGATTCAGCGGCGTGAATAATTAAAGCTGCGAGTAGAGATAGAAATCTGTAGACTCCGGGGTCGGATAATACTGGACGGATATCAGGGGCCTTTGGTGCGGGGAGGTGGCGGCTGAGACGACATTAGTCACTCTCCCCGTGCCCCGGGCAGCCGTCAGGGCACGGCGCTGAAGGTCAGGAGATGATGGATGGACAGAGAGCGGCGCTGGCTCACGGCTGAAGTTGACTAGAAAACGAATGTCCTGTACATGAAATATTATCCCGGTTGAGGAAGATACCTGATCTGATACTGCAGCAATGTGTCATGGCTTTGTGAACTTTGTGAAGAGACGTGGTCTGTCAGCTTGAAATGAAGTTTGTGACAAGGAGAGGTGGAAAGAGAGGGCACGATGTCTTCTTTTATTAGCAGAGGAAGCATGTGGGCGACGTTTAGCTTCTTCTGAACACTTTGAGATTGTCAAAGTTCCAGGATGCCACTTTATTTACTGTAATTACTGCATTTGTTTATTAAAACCACACCTTTAAGGGGGGAAAGTATTCTGTAATATTACCTGGTGTGCGTTCATGTGCCATCTATTCAAACGTTAGATTTCAAATTCAGTTGTTCTCCTCCTTACACGTCATTGCTCTTTGTTTCTTAGCATCAGGTGTCTTTCTTGTTATTTACCGAGAAACCAAGTCAGCCAGTGGTTTGAACGTTTGGCGGATGTGTTAGTTTCACAGCAACTTCCCTGCAATAAACCACAATTGTTTTATGCATGGCTTTATGAAGACCACAATTCATATTGTTTGTCCTGCTGCGAATGATGCTGCTCCAAAAATAGACTGTAACGACATGCAGGAGCTGTGCTAAAACAAGCTCCGTGTGAACCCAACCGCTAAAGAGCGACGCCCTCCACGAGCATTAGTGTGATTTCACTGCAGGTCTCCCTCCAAGTCATCTCCATTCATTAGAATGGGAGCAGTGTGTCAGCGGAGCCCCAGCGATGGCATGGAGCCCCATATTCAGGTCAACTCGCAGCCAGAACGACTCCTTGATTATTCCTTATTTATCCCAGTCAGTGCCCCTGCTGTGGCAGGGAGTGTTAGATGTGTGAGTGTGTGAGTGAGAGGAGCCCGGGCTAATGAGCTGAGAGCTAGCATGCTGGTTGTTAGCAGGACCGGAGCGGGGCTTCACCAAACTAAGACAACTCGTTTAAATCAGCAGCAGAGCGGCGTCTCATTCAGGCCGATTCAAGCCAATAATGCAAGCTGGTAAAAGCAATGTGGAGGTGTTTACGCCTGTGTTCATGCTGAAAGCCATCCATTCAGTCCAGAAATCCAAAAATGTGTGTTGTGGCAGTGTTTTTATAACTGCAGCCTACATGGAGAACAGTCTACATCCATGCTAGCAGCTCTGTTAGGCTGAATACATTATGGAAAGGTTCCCAACAGAGATGGAACTATTTTTTAAAGAGTAAGTTTATTTTTTAGGTGACTTTTTTTCAGGAAGACCGCGATGGAAATGTGAAAGTGGGAGTTTTCTTGTGCTAGAGTTCAGAAATGGAAGTTTGGAAGACATGAAGAATCTGAGCCTGTCGGTGGCAAAAATCTGAACTTTTACTAAAGTACGTACTTTTTTTTTTGGCCAGGACGGCTGAAGAGAGACAGGACATGTGTGGGAGAAGAGAGTGGGGGATGACATTCAGCAAAGGGCCGAGGGCGGGAGATGAGCCTGCGGTCGGCCTCGTCGAGGACTGTAGCCTGCTCTACAACCTGAGCTAAACCAGCAACCCAAGTACTTGTACTTTGAGTGGAATTACATTGCAGCTGTGGCACAGTGGCTGTCCAGCTGAATCAAACAACTGGAGCCATTCTAAAACAAGGACGATCAATTCAAAGGTTTGGTACATAGGTGATCCAAAAAAACAGAGGTATCAAGAAAACAAAGCAAAGAAAACACAAGGTCAGATCACAGGACTAAACACAAGGAAATGCTGGAACAAGATGAAGTGGCACAAAAGGAGGGGAACACAGAGACTAAACACTCTGGGTGAGTGGAGACAATTAGACGCAGGTGAAACACATTAGGGCGGGGCAGGTAATCACACAGGCGGTAAACACAGGAGGGCAGGAAGTAGATGATGTGAAACGAGACACAGTTGCTGTGTTTGAAATGCCATACTACACGAGCAGTACGTACTGATTTGGCCAAAATGTAGTATGTAATATGCAGTACGCAAACAAAAGCAACATTTACAGAATGCCAAAACTACCCACTCGTCGTACTGATTCAGGAAAAATCTTCCGTATGCATCGGACCAGTCTCAAGTGCTGGAACGTGACAGCGGCGGTTGAAATGGCAGACGACAGCAGCATTCCTGAAGAGCAGAAAGGGGACGCTGTAGCTCAAGAAAAAGCTATTGGCCAGCTGTTGTTTACTTTCGCTTTCCAAAACTGGAAACTGGCGCCTGCCGCTGCATACTGGAATATAAATTTGAACAGCTCCGTACTACATACTACCGCCGATCGCAGTATGTACTATACAGTATATAGGCCTACTGTAGTATGTAGCATATAGTATCCAATTTTGAACACAGAAAAGGTGAGTATAGAAATAAACAGGAAAACACAAGACATAAAACATAAGGGTAACAATAGGGAACGTAACTATCCAGGAGACGTGACACCTTAGTAATTTGGATCCCAAATTACATCAGCATTAAGTCTAATTATAAAAAACTCATCATAATTTCATTTGTTCTTTTGACATCCACATGGAAAGGACTAACCTTCTTCATTTTATCCTTAATTAATTTCTGTAGGCCTGCTCCCCGTTAAGAATAATGACGCCTAAAAGTAATACCAGATTTACACCAGACTTTATTTTGGTTTATGTCAATTTTCCAGACATTGGTAGGCCCTGTATTAAAAGAACCACAGTTTGTACATAATCAGTCAAAAGTAGAATGAACTCAAACTTAAGCTGCAAAATGGCCTCATGATTACTATTTAAAGACCAGCTCCAGTCAGGTTTTAAGACGTGTAAAATGTTCTGCTTGAAATAATAAATTGTGTCTCATATGTTTTTTTCTGCAAAATATGTTTAATTACCTTGTAAAAATCCTCCCTCTCTTTCTCCATCATTAAAAATTCCTGAATCTGCATAGACCCCGGCCACTATGCAAATTTCCAACCACCCCCTCAGAAACTGAAACTCAGCTAGCTTGAAATGTAGTAATTAGTAGCAGTAACGTTAACGTTAGTAGTCAGTAGTGAGTTTGCAAAAATGATGATGACGGTTACAGCTGGCTCGCGCATCACCGAAGTGGTTGCCATAGGTTACACATAATGATATGCATAGCGTCATGCCCTTCCATTAACGGGATTGGCTCCTTAGGTTTGTGACGTCTCAAACCTGCCAATCTGAAAACGTGTTGTTCAGCCTGTCCTTGGTACACTGCAGTTTAAAAGCAGACAGGCCCAGCCATGGAGATGACTGCTGATGTTGTCCCTGATGTGTCTTGTAGCACATGAAGAACACCACATGGAGATGTTTACCAGGTTAAACATTGGATTTTCACTGGACGGGGTCTTTAAATGTCAAGAGGTATCACGCAAGAAAGTTCAAAACATCAGATTTTCTGGGCCATTTTATATACATGTACTGACTGTATTATAATATCAAATGTATCAGCAGCTGGTCGTCATCACAGCAGCCTGAGGGATTTGTCTCATTAGGACATGAAGAAAAACAGTGAATGAAAGATTAAATGGGATCTCATTTTAGCTGAATTATATAATTATATGCTGAATTATATAATTATATGTGGCCCTATCTTTGCAAATAAATACTTCATGGGGCGCTGGTTTAGCTCAGCAGTTAAATAGTGCATCACATGTACAGAGGCTACAGTCCTCGATTCGACTCCCTCCCCGGCTCTTTGCCGCGTGTCATCCCCGCTCTCTCTTCCCCTGTTTCTGGCACTATTCACTGTCCTCTCTCTATATATATAATAAAGGTATAAAAAAGCCAAAAAAGAGAGAAAGAAAATACTTCATATACCACAATATAATGGTTAGTAAGACATATACTGTATACATATGGGACTTATAAGCGGAATAATCATCTCTTGGTTGCAGGCAGTGAGTTTTGTTATTAAGATTTACCTCCTTAAATAGATAAAAATCAAGACACAAACCTCCCACAGATTAAAAAAAACCCAAATGATTTACTGATCATTGTGATAAAACGTTCATCTGAGTTCAAACAGACAAAAAGCTGCTCATATTCTAAGAATCGTACCTCCTGCATTCATTTCCTATTAATGTGATGCACCTGGCAACCAGCCGCACAGCTCTCATCTTTTCTCATCTGCCTGTGGTGAGGAACACTGATACCATCTGCATGCGAGAGTAAAACAAGTAAACATAGTTTCCTTCACTAATAAATTCACTGAAAAGTACAAAGACTTTCCTGAGTCTAATAAGGAGACACAACTTGTTCTCATTTTGCTTCTCTCTTCTAAAAAAAACCATCTGGTTTGATTCTTTATTTGTTTAATACTTTCTTTGCTCCGTAGTTGTCAGCTGTCGTTTCTGTTTAAAGCAATTAATAGCAACACATTAGACTGTTCTCAATGTGTTCCATAAGTCACAGACAGTTATATGTCATATAGGTCATGACCTTTTTACTTGAAGGGGGGTTTCAGCTATCTAAGGGGAACATATTCTACAACTAAAACTTTAATGCTTTGTGGGTATATTATAGACTGAAGTCTCTATTTTGAGATTTTATATATTTAAATGTGATTCAAAGAAGTATTCACTACATCCACAGCAGGATGTTATTCCTGACAGTGGGGCCCAATCAGACAGAGCGCGTTTTAGCAGCTGGAGGCGGCTTTTTTTGTCATTGTTTTCAATGAGAGTGAAGCTTTTTGCGCGCTGCTTTTGCGATGCAGAGCGCCTCGGGTTTTTCCGCTCTGTGCGCCTCGTGTTTTTGAGGAAACGCTCAGAGCGCCTCGAGTTGAAAAAACTTCAACTCAAAGCAGAAAAGCCGACTTCATGGGCGTTTTTTCCTGATTGTCCAATCGGATAAAAGGAGAGGCGGGCCTTCTGTCAGTTTACAATATAATGGTTATGTTAATGACAGCTATGATTTGTTGGTTGCCTGAACAACAATAGAAAAAAAGGTGCAGCGAGCTGCTCTTTTTTAAACCGTAGGCTTCAACAAAATGGCAGTGCACTGCGCCTTGCGTTTTACAGCCTGCAAAACGTGCTGTCTGATCGGGCCCTTCGGCTGCATTTAGTTCTTTGTGCTAAAAAACATTATTTAAATGCAGACTACTGAATAATCTATACAACAAAAGTAAATAACATGAGAATCTTTTTGTTTGGTGTTTAGTTCTAATTTTCTGTGGGTCTGGGGCTTTGTTGGCGTTGGAGTATTTTTTTGTATAACTTGATTATTTTACATTTAGTGATTCATTTGTTGTTATTTTGTTTAAGGAAGATATAGGGTTAAATTTGATACCATTTGTGTTGTTAATATATGAGTATTTAGGCTTTTATTTTGATAGATCTGTAGTTGTTGCACAGGGTGACATGTTTATATGGGCAGGTAAGAATAGAACTGTATTAATCCCGAAGGAAATTATAGGCGACAGCAGGAGACAGCGCCGGAACTGAAGAAAAAAAAACAGATTTTTGCCGGAACCTTGATGATTGGTTTGATCCTGCGAACGATTTTTGTTCTTTGTTAGCTGACACGGCCAAATCGGCGCTGTAGTTGGCATTTAAAGAATCTTACAATACTCAGATTCAGAACTGATGATTAGGTAACATCACATTTGACAAACAGGAATTTCAATGTTTTTTCTGTCTGAAAACTGTGTAAAAAATGTAAAGTGGCTCTATTCAAAGGTAAAAACAAAATCCTTGAGCATCTAGCCGCACCGTTAATAAACACATTCATCTTTTTGTTTTCATCTTTGTAAAACCTTAAAAACAAGAATAATAACTTTATTTATTTATATAGCACCTTTAAAAACAAGAGTTTACAAAGTGCTTTGACAGCGAAGCAAAGCAAAACAGGAAAACAGTTTTTCCTTAAAAGAAGCTTTAAATAACATTAAGCACGAGCAATAGATGCCAGATAATTTTCGGATCCACTTTAAGGTGTGTTATCAATTATACGTACGATGATTGTTGAAGTCTATCGCCACAAAACGTTCCCTGTTTTAAAAAAATGAAGCGTCAGTACACCAAAGCACCATATAGTGTATATCTACACTAACACTAACATGGCCGTCACCTCGTCTTCTTATCTCCTCATCATCCAGGAAGCATAAGAACCAACAAGGCCTAATACTCCACTTGTGCGACTTTCGGGTGTGTAGTCTTGCTATATATTATTACATTTATTTCATCTTACACTGTCTGAACTTACAAAGCTATCTCTTAAACTGACAAAAATGGGAACTCTATATGTGGTGATATAAATCTGCAAATACGAAGTGTAATTTGTGAAACAATTCAAATGGGACATGTTTTTCTGTAGGGTCCTATAAGGCTCCTGTAGAGGGGGAGGGACCTCTCCTCTTTTATACTGCATCTAAACATACGTTTCCTCAGATGAGTCACACTTAAGTTCTTAAAGGGTAAAAAGAGTTGAAACCTCAGAAAACTTTGGAGAAAGTAGGGCAGTCACATTATTCTTACCCTCTGGTCAGATGACATTTGTAAGTAAAAAGGCCAAAACTCAGCGGTCTCTTCTCTTGACTTTTAAAAAGAGCTGCTAAAATACTATATGCATGCACACACACACACACACACACACACACACACACACACACACACACACTAGAAAGGGTCCAAGCCGTTGCGCTAGCTATTCCAAATGAGCAACAGTGGGAGCAGTAATAATGGATGAGCTGCAGCATGGTCAAGTCTAATTACTGCAACCTCTAGACCCCTGAATCCTGCTCCTTGCCTTCCCGGCCACCTCTGGTCCGCTCACATGTGTAGCAGTCTGCGGGGAGAGCAGACATCAGTGTCCCTGTGCTGCTGCAGTTCAGCAGGCTCGCAGTTCAGGTCCTCGCCCCCGGCTGTGGCCTCCAGTAAATGTGCTTCTACATCACCCCGGACACAATCCATCCCCATTAACATCAAGCAGGTGGAGCCTATTTCATCCTCATGGTGTCTGAGTCCAGCCACTCTGTTCATATAATCCATGGGTGTCAGTGTGTTACGGCCTGCTCATGAGGTTCAAGTGGTTTAAAGGACACGATGGGGCAGAGAATGGAAGGTAAGAGTGAAAACCACACGATCCTCTGCAGACTGTGAGGTGCACAGCTGTAATTAAGGAACAACAGTTATCACAGCTGCTAACAGGAAATGTGCATGCAATCTATGAAAACACACTGAGCATGCTCACATTACAATCAAGTAAATTATCGTTAAACAGTCACATGCAGGGACTGTCATGTCATGCTTAGGGTTTTTCCAGCCGTTGAATTCTGTTGATGATGTCAGGTCACATGACATTCCTACTCTTTATCTGTCCCTCTGAGTCAAGACAAGTAAAGCCTGTTTTTGTGTTTAGTGTTTTACAGTCTGCGCAACAGATGATGTTTTGAAGGGAGAAAAGACGAGTAACCACGGTAACTAATGTGGAAAGATAATAAGGTAAACATTTAAATACAAAGTACAAGGCTTGAATAAAGAATATGGATCTGACCATTAAACAGTTAAAGCAAATTATATTATTTCATGTTGTTCAGAAATGTAACAAATCATCACATGTGCGAGGAAACTTTTTTTTCTTGGGAACTATTTTCAGCTGCGGATTAATACACAAGGATGTGGGTTCAACTCAGGAAATCTACAGCGTGGCTCACGGATGTGTTTTAATAGTTTTCTAAACACAACGCGGCGCTATGTAAAAGATGAATTATTCACATCAGGCTTAAGGTTATTAAAAGGTTGAATTCATAGTTGCATTTTTTGACAATAAAAGAACATCACAAAATCTGCTAATCAAAGAAAAATGTTCAGAATTTGTGTTTCTTAGAAACTGAGAGAAACAACTTTTACTTGCAGTAGCTTCTTTTTTAAATTAATCTTTATTTAGTTGAAATAAAAACACTTTCAGGAAACTGCAGGAACAGCTGTGGTCTTCTTACGTGACATGCGGTGGAGACTGTAGTTAATCAAATGCCTCCTCTTCCTGCTTCTGTATCTGCATGTCTTTGTGCTTTCTATTGTATACTGTATTTGGTGAGATTATTTGTGGGTTGCCGAAGTTTACAGAGGATGTAGCAGAGGCAATGTGAAACCAAGCAACCTGGATTGATGTTCGTTAAATGTGTCACAAAGTCTACTATGGACACTGGACAAGAGTCAGAGATCAGTTGGTTAGCGCTTATGGAAATGGCCGGCCATGAAGGTTATTGTGTGCTTAACCACTGCTTATTTAACCTAGATTATATATTACAATAATACAGCTGCACAGGGAGGCGTTCAGTGACTCCCCTCAGCCAGTAAATATGACCTTTTTTTTAAAGTCACCACTTGGTGGTGCCAGTAATCACACATCTTTCATTTCCCCATTTACATTTATTCCGCAACATTTCATTTTTTTAAAGGAAGTAATGTGCAATATGGTTAAATCAATAGAAGAAAAATACGTTTTTTTCACTTTAAAAAGCTGATAAATCTTCAGACGTTTTGTAGAAGAAGAAGAGGACAGGTTAGAGTGAAGCATGTCTGTAGGTTAAAATAACTGTAGCACCTTTTCTGTGTTGAACAGTGAGAGTCCAAGGTGTCCAGTACTGTCACAATAAAAGGTTCTTACTTCAGGGTTTTATTGACAAAAGTGTGTGAAAATCACCTTTGAGACTACTTTAGAGCCTGGCCAGGTGAAGCCTTCCTCCCCCCGAGGAACACCCTCACAAAAAGATGGCTGTCCCCGCACACGGAGAGAGAGAATTTGTCAGCTTAGAAGCAGGTTTGCTGTTTCAGGTCCGGTGCCTCTAAATTGAAAAGGTTGCAGTGTTACAGTTGTTTTGTTCAACGAAGCGTCTTTCGGGCACAATTTACGCTCTCAAAGCTGAGGATGGACAAAAGCAGAGAGTGACCCGTCTGATTATATTATCAGGTCATTGCACACAAGCCGTAATTCAAAGAGTCGCAGTGAATGTTTGGCTATGAAAGGAATAAGAGCAGGTATTTTCTATTATGCTGGGTCTTTTAGAGAATAAAAGAGAAGCCCTGCCTAAATGAGATCAGTGAAATATTAACTAAAGCGATGACATTTCTTTGTTATATGAGTTGACCTTACCAAGACCAGCAAAAGGAACATTTAGCGCTTACAAAAAAGGCTTTTATTTCTGAGGCATTTCCTTTCACTCATTTCATATTAAAAGGCTTGGATATAGAAAATAAATCAAACCTATTACCAGTCTGTTTATTAAGATAAGCTAACTCAGAAGGAGCAGCCCACTGGCTCCAGCTATATTCAACCGTTGGAAATGAAAGTAGTGATCCCCCCATCGAACTCTGGGTAAAAAAGATATTAAACGCATTTAAAAAGTGTTTAGTTTCAGGATGTTCAAACCAAATACATTTATACTATTATTTAGCACTCAAGCAGCTTCAGTAGAATATTTGCTGAGGAGCCTCAGGGCCTGCAGCCTGACAATTTAGAGTCAAAAGTTTACCACTCATCCAGCTTGATTAATTTAGGCTATGTCTCAGAGCTATTTATGTCACATACAGTATAGAGAGAACACAACTTTCTTCTACCTGAGGAGGTAGCACCTTGAAGGCAGCAAACAATGAGACCGATCAGGTTGTAGCTTTAAGCCACCTTTTTCCAGAGGGAAATATTTCAGTAGCAGAAGTAAGAGAGGGACAGGAAAGGAGCACGAGGAGATGCTAAATGTCCACCACATATAGTTTTTTTTTTTTAAAGGAATCTGTTTCCGGTCTGTTTATAAAACTACAACTTTTTGTAAAATTGTAAACTATAATTGTAAAATGGCTGAAAATAAGTTGATTTCTGCGATGTGTCTGAAAACAGCAGCTCTTTAAAGCGGTTAGTGAAACCTTAACTTCCTGTATCTTCCGTCTCTCCTGGTTTTATACATCATGAGTTTCCAAACTGAGCCTCTTGGGACTCAAGAAAAAAGTGCAGCAACAGTACAGCAATCATATAAAAAACATCGGCAGCAATACAATGACTTCATCTGCACATGACAAGCAAGAGAAGAAGTTTTTGAAGCTGACTGCATACTGAAGTTTTCCATCTAAAACTCTGTCCTACATATTCGAAACAGCTCTGAGCAAGGCGACGAAATTATTACATCAAACTGAGACATCAGCGTGCTCTTATTCTTATTTCTGCTTTTATAGGAGAGAGAAAACTTTATTCAAAGGAATAGTTCAACATTTAGAAAATACTGTTACTTGCTTTCTACAATTTAATTCATGGGAAGATCAATACCACTCTAATGATAGCCTGCTGAACATGAAGCTAAAGCTAGCAGGCAGTTAGCCTAGCTTAAGGGCTGGACGCAGGGGGAAACAGCTAGCTCTTTCCAAATAATATATCAAGCACAAATTAAAAATACAAATGAGTAGCTTGTCAGAGATATATAATAGCATTAAGACAAATATAATTTTGTTTCTTTGCAGTTTAGTTTGGTTAGCCAATGTAGCTAACTTGCTTTAGCTTTGAACTCAGCTCATAAAAAGGTAGAGGAGGGAACTATTGACAACATTAGCATTAGCATTAGCTGCAAGACTCGTAGCATCAGTGATCAGGTTATTTGTTTGATTTCATTCTACATTTGGAAAGACTGTACATGTGGCTGCATTAACAACACTGCTGTAGGTTTTAGCTACTTAGAGAGCACTTTTAGTGGTTGTGATTCAGTCTCAATAGAAATGTCCCCAGTGTTAGGCAAAGGCGTACAGTGTTTTTATGTATTTTAGCTATAGACTGTATAGAGAGATAGATGACATGACAGCTCCTCAAAAGTGAAGCCAGAACATCTCTATCGCCCCCTGACTGGCTGCAGTATAGGTCATAAAGCCCGCCTGCTCCATGTTAACAGATGGGACATGAGTGGAACTCTAGAATTGAGAGAGCGTCATCCATCTTTATGAAGAGTTATTGATTCCAACTAATAAAAATTGATACCTAATTTCTTAAATCTATTTGAGTGCAATAGCGAGGGATGTTATAACCTGGAGCTGTGAATTTCTACCATGGGTATCACTGAGCTTTACAGTATTTTAACTTTTGAACGAACCAGGTTATTTTCTTCTTTAGCCAGTCTTTATGGTAAAGCTGAAGTGTAGATCTTTTTACATGTAAATCAATGTCTGTTACATTCAAGAAGCCATGTAAATACACAGTAATAGCTCAGTTATTTTTCCCTTTAACAACATGCTGCTAGCTGTAGCTGAAGCTGTAGCTGCACTGTACATGAAGGTGGAGCCAGGTGTTAATCCACACACGCCTTGCCTCCACTCTCACTGTGAGGCCTACACATTCTCAGGGTGAAAGGTGAACATTTCCTCTCAGCTATGTGAGCATACAGGAATGTGTGCAATTTGACAGCAGTTGTAATATTTCTCCTCCGAACAGCAGAAGGTTGAAGCGGCAAGTGTAAGAAGCAGCGCTCAGAGAGAAAGAAACTGCAGGACCGGCTTTGCTTCTGCCCTCCTAATCCCTACACCCTTCTTTTCATCTCTCTTCATCACTGGAATTTCAAATGGGTATGAATGTTTTTCCGCCCGCTTTTCTCAAAGCTGCGTATTAACAATTGCATTGCGCTGCAAATGGCATCTCCAAGGTAGGAGCCGACCTTCATTCCTTTGCAGAGGGCACGCCAGTAAATCCATTTCTCCAGAGATGCGGTTCACTGAATAACAAATCACGGGGGCAGACGTGGCTCTCTCTCTCTCCTGCTAAAGAAGCCTTTTGCTAGAAGCTTCCTCCAGAGCCTGTAACAACAGGGGTGGACATAGGGGATGGTACCTCCAAGTATGTGAGAACTAATCTGTTTCCTTTCACTCATTCTTTCTCGAACAATATGCTGATAACACTTTTGTTAAATTAAACACATCACAAAGTGAAAAAGGTAATGGAACTGTTGTAATGTTGTTGTGAACACATACACACCACAATATCTACAATACCCACTGCATCATGAGGAAAAATACACAGCCCCAATGTGCACCAATATCTCACAGCGTCTGTATGTTACTGTTTCTCATTTCAATCCTTCTCCTCCTTTGAACCAAATCAACTGCGGAATATCAGCCACCTGTCAAAACCCGTTTAGGTGTCTCACATGAAACACCTTATCTTGCTTCATAACAAACGTAATGTTATTTACACCTGCAAACAAAATGGCTCTGGCACTGTCGCCGCTGATAAGGGCCTTTACTTGTGGAGCATGGTGACAGCAGCCAGATTAGAAGTTACCTCATTAGTTCCTGTGACCTGGAAAAGAAGACCTATTTTAGTGTTCGTTCAACTGTAGACGACCTGATTTATTGAATCTCCCTGTATAGAACGGTTAAAATACTTTCCTGTGAATTAAGAAAAGATTAGCGTGTAGATTGAGGGAGATAAGATTCACAGGAAACCAACTTTTTACAAGATAATCCGAACAAGACGCCACCGTTGACTACTCTCCTGACTCGACCAGAGGCGGGGATCAAACGGGCGTGTGGACGTACCCTTCCGTACTCGGGACAGGTGAGCCTACAGCTCCCTACTCTCCCCACTAATTATGCCCTTCCGCCATGCAACCGACACAACTGAGCTCCACATAGAAATCCCTGAACCAGCTTTGAACTGAGAACATTCGACCTGCGAGTCAGCGGTGCTAACATTATGCCACCCTGCTGACATGGTGTAGTTGCATCTGTAAGTATATCTATTTCGCATTACATTATGATAAGAAAGGACCCCCACAGATTGTTGTTTGTTTTCCCTGGGGGTGGATTTGAACCAGGGTCTTAATCACCTTGATATACGGGGCAGGTGCTCTACCCATTGAGCTAAATGGATGGCCTTTGTTCAGAGTTTTGACATCCTTACAGTGCATCACAATTGTAAAGTTGAAATTCAATTGTAATTCTATGGATGTTCTGGGAGAGGTGGGTATCGAACCAGCAATCTCCAATGCAAGGGACAGGTGCTCTGTCCATTAAGCTAACTGGATGCCCTTTCTTGAGATTTCTTAGGATTGTTTACAATTTTTGAATCTATGGTAGTTTTGTACAATTGTTAACTTAAATGACTTTACTGGAAAGGAGAGTACAATTGATGGTTTGGGAAGGAGCATGTGGATGTACCCTTTGATACAAGGGGCAGATGCCTTCCATGTTGAGATAAGTATAAGTGTCATAAGTATAAGAGTGAAGACTGTGGACCTGCTCAAATGCAACAACTACTAACATCAGCCTTCCCCATAGTATCATTATTGTTGCTGCTAATGCTAATAGTAGACCTGTTGACTTCAACTGTTACAATTACGATTACCTCAGCCTTTATCATTACTCTGCTTCTCTCGCTAATTTATTTATTTATTTATTTAGCCAATCTTCACCCTAGTCTACCACTATTATTGGCATTGTAACCATAAGTATGTGTCTGTTGTTGTTCATGTAACAAGAACATATGTTGTTGTTGCTCTCTTTGCCTGTCTCTATCCTGCATCTCCTTCTATCCCATTTTCGGCCCATCCAGTCGAGGCAGATGGCTGTTCATCATGAGTCTGGTTCTGCTCGAGGTTTCTGCCTGTTAAAAGGAAGTTTTTCCTGCCAATGTGCCGAATATTGCTAAGTGCTGCTCATGGTGATTCATGTTGGGCCTCTCTTTAAATAACATAACAAAGAGTCGGTCTAGACCTGCTCTTTCTGTAAAGTGTCTCGAGATGACTCTGGTTATGATTTGGCGCTATACAAATAAAATTTGATTTGATTTGATTTTGATTTGATATATATTATTACAGTTTTGCAAACGTCTAATATTACGTGATTCTGCTGGGTGGGGGAACTTGATTGACGTTCTAGCAAAGGTTAGAGTTAAAGCAGAATTCTGTGTAAAGAAAACATATAAAGAGTTTGAATTAAAACTTTTTTCTGCAGCTGGAAAACAAAATGTGATCCTCCTCTGTACATTTCACGTCAATGGCCAACCACATAAAAACACCTGAAACACACAGCTTGCCCTCGACGTAGATCTCAAAGGGCCATTTCTGGTTTCTCAAACTGCTTGCATCAATACAGTCATACACTGCAGTTGTGTGTCCTGAGACTTTATAGCGGACAAGGTGAGTTCAAAGTTAGGATGAATCAGAATGGTCACAATTCAGAGAAGAAAACCCAGGTTGAAATTAATAATGTTCAGCCGCCTTACTGAACCCATAATCCAGCTATGTAGACAGATTTAGACTGGTGACCTTGACCTTATTATGTTTAGATCATGAGGGTAAAAACAAAGTTTCCTTCTGTGTTCTGCCGACTTTCTGTGTGAAATCTAAAAACTTTGGGAACTTTAGGAGGAAAAAAAAGAGTAAAGGAGTATTGATTTGAGGGCTGCGCACACATGGGACACAAAGGTGCAAAGAGCCTTCAGAGTGCATGGGATCGCTCTCTCCTCGTCTCTCACACAAAGATGTAGCGTGCGCACGGTCTTGCGGGGACGCCGGGAGCTACAACCTGATAAGTGCATCGTACACGCACACTCCCATGTAGGAGGCAGGTTACACACACGCATGGATGGCTCAGAATGGGCCTCGCGTCGGCTTATTAAATAAGTGCAGGTCCTACGTGGTGAAATGGATCAGTGAGGGGGAGTTATATGCACTGCCTCCTCCTCTGCAGTGTTGGTGGAGCGCCAGCGTCACCATAAGCAGTCAGTCAATAGGCTGACTCAACAGTGTGTGAAATTAAGAGGGAAATAGAAGTAGACAGACATTAAGCCTCCCTCCCACTTCCCTTCAGACGCCAGACAGCAGCTAATGCAACCCCCCCAGAGCCCCCACACGCTGCTATCGCACACCAGCAGCACCAAAGCTGCACTTCTTGTCGGATGCTGTTGAAAAATAAATAAATAAAAACAGAGCGAGACACAGAAAAGGCACGCTGACCTCCTTTGAAAGCATTATTGTAAATCGCAAATGTCTGAATGTGTGTGAGTTTTATTCCACCTGCAGAGACTGGAGGGTAAACATCTTTACATGCAGCCACATGGTACAGCGCTCCAGTCTGCTGTTTGCAAGATGAGGTTTAGTTTGTCTGCTGCTTTTTTCCCCCCTCTATATATGGAAATAGCGGAGACAAACAATTACAGTTTGTGCCATTTTCTGACACCTGAAAGAGAGAACAAAAGCACCGAAAAGCAGAGAAATATCAAAGCAATACATCATTTCACGATTGATATTCACATGGCTGAAATATCCCTCCGATACAAGCAGACATCTATCGTCAAATGTCGACCGGGAAGATGTGTTTCTGTTTTTTCTCCACCTTCTTGATATGGTAATGCCGGTCTTGTTTTTGAGTTAGAAACAAAATCCTTTCTGCTGAGAGCCTCATTTTGTCAAAGCAGGGAGGAGTCACATTTCCATACCAAATGTCTCGCTTAGAATGAAACTACTATTAAGGAAATTCTGAACAGCGGCCTAATGATAAAAAAGGCAGTTGCCAAGGTAATATGCAAAACAGTCTCATTGACTCCCGAGTTGAACTATGAGAACCACCTTCAAGATGGAGGCTGGGGAGTCGAACTGGATCCTGCTGACTGGATGTAAACCCTGAAAGGTCTCTTTGCTTGATAATATTATTCATCCAATAGTTAGGAACAAAGAAGCTGATAAATGATGAAAGGTGAGTGAGTACACTCACTCAGGTACTATACTTCCTACAGCTATTAAGGAGTTAAATTAGCTTTAACTTGAGCAGCTATGACCAAAAAAAGGCCTATTTACAGATGTATAAATCTGTAGGGGAGGATTATGTGGTTTTAAAAATATATAAGAATTCTCTTACTACATTAATAAGTAATTTTACTTTTCAAATACTCAAAAACTTAGCTAGGTAACTTAAATATATTCTGTCTGTAGGGCTGCTGGTTTAGCTCAGTTGGTAAAGCAGGCGTCCAATGTACAGAGGCTTTAGTCTTCGACGCACTGATCACACGTTCCGTCATTTGGTGTGTGTCATCCCCCACTCTCCACTTCCTGCCTGAAGAGTTTTGCATTGTTATATTGATGCTTTCACAGCAACATAACTTTAATCACTGAGAATAAACATTTAGAGTCTCCATGAAGAAGAAATAAATAATAATATCTGACATATTTTCACCTTCATGTCAAGGGGAAGTCGATCATGGGGCACCAGAGGGTGCAGTGATAAACAAATGCAAAGTAGCGAGCATGTGATGTCAGAATTCATGTTGTTGTCGGACTGCAGTTTAAGCTTCAACATGAGTACAAGGTTTTATGGTTTGCTTATTTTTTTTTAAGTAAGAAAGGATAGAAACAGGATGCACATCAGCGTAGACAAATCAATTTGTTTATGTTTATTTGTACAGGGACACATATGAAGCAAGTAAACCAATGCCACACACTACAGCATTTATCCCTAGATGGGCCTTTAAAATACTAAAAACAAAGACAAATGCGCAAGAGACACAAAACAGACTCAACCATAAAACAGATATAATACAGGATACAAAATAGCCTACAATAAAACCTAAAGTAAAACAGGAAGCACAAAATCATTCATGACTACAAGACTGAGCCCGCTTCAAAAACTGTTTGAGTTTAAAATGCTCCCACTGGTCCAGTTTGAGCTCTGCAGGTACGGCATTCCACATACTGATCCTCTGAACAGAACACTTCGTCCAAGGATCCAATCAGGAGAGACGAGTAAATGAAGTAAGGAGGAACATTTATTTTACAGTGATGATGTGGTAATGAAGCATGGTCAGAAGTCGTTGGCGCTTAGACTCTACGGGGAGATACGGTGATCGAAGGGTGTCGGCCCTGAGCAGCAGTAAGATATATCCCCCCGTGGAGTCCGGACACTGGTGGTGGAGGCGTCGGCTGATGAGATGATAAAGCTGATGATGAAGACTGGGCGGTGATGAGGAGGTGGAGGCTCGTGCATGAGGTCGGCATGAATGAACTGGAGGCAGAGAAAAGCCATATTCTAAAAAAGACGGCAACAACATGATAGGCTAACAGTGAGGGTGTGTTGCAGAACAATTGGACGGATGAGACCATGCGCGAGGGGAGTGTGAGCAGAATGGTGTGAGATAGAACCAGCATGCACAATGTCGTCTTCCTGACTGAACTTATGCTGGAGCTTCATTTGGAGGGGTGCAGGATCACAACAACAGCCACATCTAATAGGCAGTACATGTAGAGTACAAACTAATGGGCATACATGATCTGTATATATCCTGATTTTCCTTTGTTTTTACAGGAATTTTCTACATGTTCCAAAGTAATTTAAATATGTCATAGTACACAAATTATATCGCCAAATATTATAACAATATTAAAGCAGTCACTCCATACAGAAAATATGATCTACCTTAAAGATTTTAATGTAAAAAAATGTCTGTTCAGTCACTATCTGTCGCAGAATTAGCTGACAATGGGGAGTGAGCCTATGGCCCACTGATGAAAGCCTTTGCATTTGCAGTATTACAGACTGGGTGTCTGTGGTGACATTTGTGGAAAAAATCCCAAGCGGCGCCCAGTTAGTGACGCGTTTTCCATCAGCCAGCAGTGGTTGGTCTGCCAGAGAGGGTAGGCGGAGCTAAGAGGCTGCTTTTCTGGTCTCTGCGAGGAAACAGTAATCTACTATGGCTGAACGAACAAGGAAAAGATCGATGACTACAGATACAACTTCAAAAATAAGTGAAAAAACAAACAAATTTGACGCTCAGATGAAGGCAAACAGTCTAAAAAGGAAAGCGACCGTCAGCGAGGAAAATCCAGAGTTACAGCCGAAACAACGGGAGCCAACCGTGGACGTCTGGTTATATTGGTAAGTGTCCACCAATTGGTACGTTTATAGCTATTAGAGGCGCCAAAGAGAATGGAACTGAAATCTTTCAGACAACATCTTTAACTGAATCATACTTTTATAGTAGACAAGTAGTGCCTATCAAAAAACATTCCTTTAACTGTTTTGCTTTGTAAACATCCATCCATTCATCCATCATCTTTAACGCTTATCCTGTTCAGGGTTGCAGGAGGGCTGGAGCCGATCCCAGCCGTCATTGGGCGATAGGCCTGACTGGACTGATTGCCAGTCAATCACAAGGCTGACACATAGAGACAAACCTTTCACGCTCACATTCACACCTACGGGCAATTTTACAGTCACCGATGAACCCAACGAGCATGTCCTTGGACTGTGGGAGGAAGCCGGAGTACCCAGAGGGAACCCACGCACGCTCAAGGAGAACATCCAAACTCCATAGAGAAAGGCCCCGGCAGGCCGACTCGTGATTCAAACCAGGAACCTTCGAGCTGTGAGGCGACAACACTTACCAACAAGTATTTGAGACTGCATTAATCAGAAGTGAATAACATTAGCAACTTGGTGTGAGGCTCTGTCTGCTTCCACTCTCCTGTTATCACACGTACTGATCGAACAAATATACTGCCTGCTGATTAATTTCTCTGTATCACACCATGTTCATCAAGTGTTTTGAGCTTCTTTTAACCTTTCCTGTTGAAGTCTGACTCTGTCCTCTCTGAGCGCTGAGGATGAATACGAGTGTCTGAGAGCTGCAGGAAGACAACGTCTGCGGAGACTCTTCAGATGGATATTGACCAAAGGGGGAAAAAGCTGATGGAATTTCATTGACCTGTGTCAAACTGCACCGTGTTACACAACCGGATCAATGTCCTCTCTCCGTCTTTTCTCCATTCAGCTCTCTCTGGGGGACTTTTAATGTTCAAACTTGTTCTCGTTGGGGGGAGAAAGAGAGAGAGAGAGAGTGAGCACCTGAAACGTTGACAGATGTCTGGGAGAAGTGTTCTGAGTGAGGCTCTTCTAGATTGTTGGTGAGTGCGTTTGATCTTGCGAGATTGAAGGACGGAGCGCCAAGGTTTCAGCCGTTGTTGTAAATTCCTCCTCCGACTTCACAGGGAATGTAAGAAATACAGATTCTGTGATGTGGAAGATGCTGCACAGATGCTGCCTGTGTGCCTCTCTCGCTCCGAGAGACATTTTGTATTCATGCCGCTGACGTGCCGCCTTTATGTTCGGAGACCGAGGTCAGCGGTTGGAAATATCTGATTAAATCCCTCTGGTTGATTTGTGATTCTGAGTTTTATAAGTCTGAGCATGTTGGGTCGAAATCTCTGACTTACAAGAGACGCATCTGAGATGATGTCACTGTTTCATGTCTGCTGTGGCGAGACATGTGTCAGGCCTGAAGCTGAGAGGAGTCAGACTCTGTTTGATCAATATATTCTTATGATCGCATTCTTATGTTCAATATATCCTCACTTTATTTAAATAGCTGCTTTTTCTGGTACAGAAACAAATTAAATTATGTAAATTGAAAACAATGTGCCTTCTGGAATAAGTTATCTTTTTCCCGCAACAAAGGCAGTTTTTCATTTATTTAAAAAAAGCCATGTTTGGATCTCACAGAAAGGGAAAGCTTAGTCAGCAGCTGTAAAAGTATTCCAGATGTGCACAGTCTACGTTTTGTCTTCAAACCAAACAAAGAGTCCACAAACACGATAGCTGCTTAAGAAAACAAAACGTTCAATACAAGTTTGGTTCCAAACTTTTGACGTGTGTCACAAAAAAAGTCTTAGCAACAATGATCGGAATTGGCGTTCAAGTTGTGAGCATCAAAGAGTGAGGACGTGTGTTCGGAAGAGTTGAATAACTTCAGAGAGTCATGATAGCATAAAGGTCATAATATCAGATTGAGTGATATTTCTGCACTCTTGAAAATGAGATTGAGATATGTACAGACTGAGGCATGGTGTATTTATGATATGGTAGTAGTTGAATTTTGCTCAGTGTTTCTTAAAGACGTACTGAACAAATCTCTTACTAAATTAAAAAAAAAATCTGAATTTTAAGGGTTGGAAGTGGTGAAACATGCTGTTTAAAGCAGCACTGAACCCTGCAAGGCCAAAGCTAACTTATCTTAGTAATGACATTTAAACAACATCACGCTCAAGGTCGTGATGTTGTGCTGAAGATCAGCACAGCTGGGGCCGACCTCAAGTGCAATATTGCTTTTATACAAGCAAGTTATACAACAGGCAAATAGTTGCAAACAGTAACAATCAACAGATTGTTTTTTGCTCCATCAACTCAACTAGTTCCTCAACTTGACTGAAACTGGACTTCTGTTGCCAAGCAACCCAAACATTCTCCTGCACTCACAGGTCACCGCAGAGCAGCTACTTTGTATGATGAACATGTGTTTGCTTTAATTTATCATCAGTCAGTGAAATAAGAGTCTGCTGTGTGATTCAAAGGTACCAGCTTGATCAATGTGGACATACGCTGTCTGCTGTAATGTTAATTAACAGTATTCAGAACACCTGGCTGAGGCGGAGTGATACACAGAGTGAAAAGTCCCAGTGATGTTGTTCTCTATGTAAGCACTCATGGAATGCCTCTTGTCCAATCAGATGACTTGGTTAGAACTAACTGTTAATACAATTAAAGCACATAGGATTGTCAGTGGTTTAGCAAGTATTGGACAACAAAATCCACAAAGACAGTCAACGCCAGTGTCACCAAGTTGAATGATGTTTCCTCCAAATTTTGCAGAGACATTGGTACCTGAACCAAAAGGTGACTCTCGTTGTCATTAGCATTCATCCAGTGTCTCTTGTCTTGAAGATAATGAAGTGGTCATCAAAGCCACACCTTCAAATCTGACTGGTTATCTTAATATACATCAAAGATTTCCTGCCACAGTGGTTTTCTCCTTGCGATGTGAAGCATCTCACTTTTTTCCACTCACTCAGGCTGCTTTCACACCTAAAGTCTGTTTGTTTGATCCAAAATAAAAGACCAAGTTCTGATAATGCTGCATTTTGCCTCCAGTTTGGTTTTTGTGTTCACACAGCAGCTTTTACCAGTCGGGGTGCATGGGTGCTCGTGTAAAACTTCATGGAAATACATCCAATAATAGCTGAGATGTTTCCAAAGTGGTGGACCAGCAGACGACAGCCAACATCCCAAAAGCCACTAGGGTATTGTGCCTAAAAGGCTTTGCAATGGCATGCCAGAAGATCTGTTTGTTAAATGATTCCAGAGAGACAGAGACTATGAATATTGCCTTGAATATGTTTTATTTTAAGCAGATCCAATCAGGTTTCATCTTTATTTGTCATCATTAACTGTGAAAAATGTATTCAACAAAAAGTTCTCAGCGTAAAAATCCCAGAAAACATCAGAAGAGTGAATTGATAGCAGTGACTTCTCAGCTGTTCACATAACTAAGAAACAAAAGCGTGCACCGCTACACAGAACGAGGAGGGACTTCAAATGGCCATGTTTCAATTAGTGAAGGGATTGCATTATCATTCACCAGGTGAGAAGCAATATATCAGCCGAGCAGGTCATTGGATTTCCAGGACTCGCGGGTGAGGGGATTTGGTCAATCATGAAACAGCCAATTGATTTCCCTCTCTTTATTTGCAGAACTTGGCAGAAGGCAGAGTGAAATCTCCTCCCTGAGCTCACTGATTGAATGTTATTTTGTCTCAAGCACACTTACCACCTGTTTTCTATTTTCTTGGGGTTGACATTTGGGAATGTGCGACACATTTGAGAAATTCTTGAGAAAGAAGAACAACTGCAAACAGTGTTTAAAAAAAAGCAAAAGTGTGGTTTTTCTTGGAAGAGTGCGGTTCCTGTGGAAAGTGTAACTGGAGTGTTATGAGGGGATCAGGAGGAGGATTATTTGAGGTTCTTCAAATGTCAAACCAAATCAGTCTTAAAGGAACTTTTCTTAAAATGCTGTGTTATTCCCATTTGCAGTCACTTATTACATAAAACACACTCAAATTTGTTCAATATGACTCTACATAGTTTCTTTATTAAGTAAGCACTAAATGAACATGTTTTTTTTATTACTGGTTAAATTTAGTGATACTAATTTATTTCCCTTTTCTTTTGAGTCACCTGGCTGCTGGGTGTCCTGCCTGGTATTGCCAAAAGATGTGTCTGAGGGTGGAGTCGAGCTTTATGAGGCGGACCATACCAAGTGCTCTGACAGCATGGGGGGGATTAAGGTTTCTTTGTATTAGGTTTAGTTCTGTTGTATGTTGTCCTCCCCTGTGTGTATAGTCTTGATTTTGTCAGCTAGTATAAATGTCCCCCTCATTCTCAATTTGTTAGGTATTTACAACGTTACAATTTCATTTGGCAGACGCTGGTGCCAACAGGCAGTGTATAGGGCGTTTTATGTTTTGTTTTGTTTTGTTTTAATAATAATAATCATCATCAGCAACATCAGCAACATCAGTATAGTCATCATCATCATCATGAAAATCCTAATCAGCATAAACTACATCCTCGATGTCATCATCATCAGTATCATCAATATCATTACTGGGAGCCAGTGGAGGGATATGAACAGTGGAGTGACGTGTGCCGTTTTGGGTTGATTGAAGACCAGTCGCGCTGCTGCGTTCTGGATCATCTGCAGAGGTTTGAATGTGCATGCAGGAAGGCCCGAGAGCCTGTACCAGCAGGTGTGTTGCATGCTCTGAAAGGTAGGGTCTGATCTTCCTGATGTTGTACAGGGCAAATCGACATGACTGAGCAATCGAGGCCACATGAACCTCAAAGGTTAGCTGGTTGTCAATTGAGACACCCATTCAAACAAAGCAGTGTTGGTATATCAAGAAATAGGGGGACAAGTTGGAGAGATATTCAACAGTACATTTCAACTAATAGGAAAACATCCAACAGGGTTATGTGGACAATGCAATAACATGGAGACAGTGGAACATATCATGGTAACATGCACAGAATATATACACCAGAGACGGGAAATGATGAGAAGATTGCAGACAGTGGGGCGAGTGGAGAACAGTATCAGAAGCATTTTGGAAAGTGGAGACAGTACGCAGGGAAGAAAGTGGATACTGGCCTTTTTAAGGGCGACTGGACTTGACAAACAGATTTAAAATAGTTGGAAAATGAAGAAAAGTAAAACTTGATGGTGGCAGTAATGCAACTTTATGGATGCCGGCTGCTGTAAAACACCGAAGAAGAAGAAGAAGACATTTTGTGAGGTCTGTTGGTTGAATTCACAACTAGTTTTGTTCATATGTTTTCAGTAGAGTTATGTTATGTTGTGTTACGCCCCATTCTAAAACATGGGATTTATTAAATGACAATTAAACAACCGAATCATTAACTGAAGGCTAACAAAAGCAACTAGAGCACAACAACATAAAATCCCAGTCTGAATAGGCAGAGCCACAGCAGTCCCCACTCCAGAAGCCTCTCTTGGTATCAGTGCTGGTGTCTTATATAGGCTACTGATCCAAGGCCAGGTGCACCTCATTAGCAATTAGGTTCACCTGCAGAGTCGAGAACAGAAGGGGAAAAGGGACAAACAGAACAGGAAGCACATACAGCCTTAACAGTCGACCTCTTTTAAAGGGCCCTTTAACTCCTTTCATTCGCCTGATTAAGCGATTTTGCTTTTGTCTTTAAAAATGTTTGGACTTACAAACCTTTGCTCCTTCGTGCCTTGAATGCTCATCCACGACAAATGCATTCAGTCTGCCTCTGAATTTCAAACTCAACATCCAGATGTGGGTTTAAGAGAGTTTGAAATGGGCACAGATTCAAAGAACGTCCCCCCTTTTCAAGTTCTCTGAACGAACTGTACATTATGAATAGTTAAAATAGTGATTCCGTTTATTTAAGAGCTATTCTTAGATTAAATTACATCATAGATAAATCATATTTGTAACTTCAAATAGCTCACAGCCATGACAGGAATTTGACATCATGAAACAAAGGGCCCAAAGGGACATGACATGAAAAGTTCAACCAACCCGAGGACACCCACACTGGCTGTCCCTTTTTGTTGTTGTAGTTGTTTTGTGTCCTTTTTTGGTCATTTGCAAAATGATATGGTTGTTTTTCATCTCCTTGTTGTCATTTCATGTTTCTGTTGTTATTTTGCATATTTTTTTGCATCTCTTTGTGGTGATTTTAGATCATTTCATGTCCTATTTGTGTTTCTGTAGTTGATTTGTGTCACTTTGTGGTTCTTGTGCATCTGTTTGTAGCCATTTTGTGTCTCTTTTAAGTTGTTTTATGTAATTTTCTAGTTGTTTTGTGTCTCTGTGTGGTCACATTTTCCAACAAGAATGACTAACACTCATCTCATACAGAGGTTCTCTTTCTTAATCTGGTAGGGGGACACCGGTGTTGTTCAATTAGAGTCCAGTGAGGACACTTCCGTTCATCTCCCTTAAAAAGGACCCACAGTTTAATTACAATGTCTTTAACTTGTGTTTTGTTGCCCATTGATCTGGAACAGGAGTGTGTTCAGCAGCCTGACACCACCACCACCACCACCACCACCAGGGGACAAGCCAACACATGGTTTCAATAAGCAGCAGCTCTACCCGTTTCAATCAAGAAAACACATGCACAAAAATTCTGCTCTGTTGTAATGTGATACTTGAGTGATCTTGAACGTTGTTTAGTTCTGATTTGAACCATATGCAGCGCTGCCGCAGAGAACATTTGTTGCGTGTCTGAAAAACTGAGTGTGTTTTTATAAATTCTGGGCAAGAAAGACAATGTTTTCTTACAAGCAGAGAAGCACTGCAATATACTCCAGTGACGTCAAGTGCACATTACTCCAGTAACAGAACCCGTTTAGATCTATTCTAGGATTTCACTCTGTGGGGAGGATCTGGTCTGGAGCCTGATGTTTGATAATCCTGCTCAATATCAAAATCCATACGGTTCCCTGCCCCCTATGGAAAGAAACACACATGCATAATCCAGAACATGCATGAGCTTGCATGCACACTTGCAGATGTTGCACACATGCACGCAAACTCACACACACTCAGAAAATCACAAAACATTCCTGAACCCAGCACACGCGCTCACAGAGGGAGTGAGGGCTATCTGTGGGCCCAGTCATGCTTTACCCATGCAGAGGTGTCTGTTAGCAGTGGGAGTTATCATTGGCCATGGAGGCTTATGCGTCTGCCAGAGAAGCCCGTGCCAGGAAGTGACTGATAACAGAGCCCAGCAATGACCGGCTCGCACAGCAGCGGCACATGAAGACCCCGGCTGGAATGATGGAATGACGTGAATATGCTCACATACATCATACAGCACGGCTCAGGCCCTCCCTCCGTTACCCTTTTTACTAATCAAATGCATGTTTACGTTCCATTAGCTCTGAAAGGGTAAACAGGATTGAGGAGGCAGATCACTCAAGGCTAAAACCACATTTTCCTGATCTAATATCTTGATCGTTATTTGTTCCCATGTCAAGCTGCAAAATGAAAATGCTCATAGATATAATAAGCAGGCAGGGAAACCGATGATTTGTGTGATCGCCAGAGAACAAACCATCACTTTGAGTCATGTGCTGTGGTATTTAATTTAGATGATTCAATTACTTCAGTGTAATGCCTTCATCTACTTCCAAAATCACTTTCTGTTTGCGCAGGAGAAAATGGGAAGGGTCTCCAAATCCTTCACATTTCATGACAGCTCAAGGATTAGCAATATTTTATTTATTTATTTATTTTTTTACCGATTAAGAGTTTTTCTTTCTTTCAACAGAAATACTCAAGAGCCCGATTAACCGAATGCTTCGCCAGAATTTCTGAAGAGCAACTGCATGGAACAAGGACTCGAGTAACTAATTTAAATCCTGTAACAAGATGACATGATGTAATATTAAATCGGAGAAAAATGTGTAAAAAAATGGGCATACAACAGATCAAAAGAACTAGAGTTTGGAGGTTCGTGTCTTTCATTTAGCTTTTCTGAATCCAGAAATATAAGATCTGCTTATATATCTGCTTATAAGTCGCTATCTTTGGCATATCTTGCTAACTAGGTAACTACCTACTGTAATCTTACCCTAGCAACAAGCACAAGGTTGCATAATTACATTAGCTTGTAATGTTATAGATTAGGGGGGGAAATGTTAATGACCAGTACTTCAACTAGAGGTTGTGTCAACGTATTGAGGAAGCTTGTCCTGTGCTATCACAGTTTAAGCTAACGTTAGCAGCTATGTTTGCTCTTTATTGTATCATTTCAGGAAGTTACAAGCTAGCGACCCAGGCTAACAACACTTTAACTGGTATAATACACACACAAACATAATCCTAAAGCCTCAAACAATGTGAGCAAAAAGCCAAACTGTGAAATAATAGGCTACAACAGTGCGATCTTAGTTTTCCGTTTCATGCTTCAAACAAAAGATCATCCTCTAAAGAAATGTAGTTTCTTGAAGTCTACGTCTTTTTCGTGAGGGTGAGGATTCTAACATTTTGCTCTCAGTCTTTGAGCATCAGCACATGAATGTAGCATTAAGGTCATTTTTACTTCTACAAGATTTTAGTTGTTAAACAAGTCCGCTAGAAACAACCAAACCGACTCCTGTGGCTAATGTTGCCTTAATAAGTTAGCTAGGTGGTCCATTTCAGCCACCAAACATGGTGATCTTTTAAAAGACTTATACAACTTAAGAGTAGTTATTCTGTCATGGTTGTGATTTTAAACTGCATATGTGCCTTATGAGACAGAATAGCTAGCTACTACAGGCATGCTAGCAGTAGGCTAATGGCAAAGGAAATTTTCATTTGCATTACTCATGCAGAGAGTTTTTTGGGGGGAATTTAGAAACAATTGTCCTAGTGCTACTGACAGGAAAGATTTTTCCACCACATATTTGTGCACCAGTTTATTTGTATCTTTACTTTTTTTGTTGCTTCGCTCTTTGGTCTGAACACACTATAGGGGAGATGGGGATGAGCTGGTGGTCAATTGGTCAATAGTCCACTGGGTGAAAAGCAAATGCACTAATAAGAAGAAAATGATCAATATATCCAAGTTAAGATTCTCATAATGAAATAAATCACCTTGCCAAATGCAAAAGACGGGTTGAGAGAGTGTTTTTAAGTAACTTGAACCAGAAAAAAAGAGACTCTCCAGCTCGAAACGCTGTTATCGTTCTCCTTCTGGGATCAAGGACAAATGATTCCATGAAAAACTACGAATTTCAAGTGTTTAATCCGTCACCTTGAGAAGGAAAAGCTTGGCAGCTGTAGCAACAGTAACTAAATGAGGTAAGGACCCCTTGCACTTAACTGCTGAAGAGCTCGATAAACAGAGCATTGACACGAGCATTATGGGCGGATAATTATCTCTTGGCTCAGTTAGACATTTGGATAAAGGTGCACCTATTGTGAAGCCCGCAGTAAATGTGTGGTGCCACCATGGGGAACAGTTTTGTGTTTAAATAGTAAAGAAAGGATGACACGCCTTTATTCACATTCACAAGCCTTTAGATGTTGTCACCTGGACACATTTCATTCAAAATTACTCAATTTGCCTTTTAATGCTGATTTAAATTGACAAAAAACATCACACTCTGATTATATGAAAGATGATTCGATTGACTGTCTGTGTCGGGGTTTAATCAAAGATTCTTGTCGAGGCTGCGGATAAGACCTGCAGGTTTCTGAGAATCTTTTTATTTACCTGCTTTCACGGTAACCGTGTCTTCAAAATGCAGCGTGATCTCGGGTTGGAGTGCAAGTCAGTACTGAATAAATGCAGTGCAAAGCGTCTATTATCTTAAGTTTTTTTATTTATTACATACATGAAAAGGCACCCACAGTGTCAGTCAAGTCTGTAAAAAGCCAAGCTAAATGCTATCCATAAAATAACTACTAACACATTTAGATACATGATTCATACACATTGATATGCTGTACTGTATGTCCGGCACTTTCAATCTTTTCTATCACTTTTAGTCAAACTTAAACACTGCTCACAGATGTATGCAGGCTTACAGGTAAGCTCAATGTGTGCCTCTTAGCAACACACAGCTTCTGATTTAAAGTAATAATATCAAGATTTTCATTTAAATAAATGTCTGTTAAGTCTCTATCTATCGCAGAATAAGGTAACACAATGGTGATTGAGCCTATGGCCCCCTGATGAGGCAGTATTACAGACTGGCTGTCTGTGGTGACTTTCACAGGAAAAATCACAAGCGGCGCCCAGTTAGTGACGCTTTTTCCATCACCCTGCAGTGGTTGATCTGCCAGAGAGGGTAGGCGGAGCTAAGCGGCTGCTTTTCCGGTCTCTGCAAATGTTGCGAGTAAACAGTAATCTACTATGGCTGAACAAACAAAGAAAAGATCGATGACTACAGATACAACTTCAAAAATAAGTGAAAATCCAAAGAAAAAGAAACAAATTGGACGCTCAGATGAAGGCAAACAGTCTGAAAAGGAAAGCGACCGTCAGCCAGTAAAATCAAGAGTTACAACCGGAGCCAACTGTGGACGTCACACATGCAACTGTCTGGATATCTGGGAAGTGTGCTCCGGCAATTACAGTTTATGGCCATAGTTGTCGCCAAAGAGAATGAAACTTAAATCATTTTTACTTTCAAATAATTACCCTGTGATCTCTGAAAAACCACGAAGGTCTTTTAACAAAAGTAAGCGCTGTTGTGGAGCAAGGAAAAATCCTTAAAACTTTTCTTACAATCTGGATGAAAAACGTGATTGCATTTGCATGAATGACGTTTATTCCTGTATTTTATGTAAAAAGACAAGCAAAAATGTCCTTATCCTTATCATGTATATCTGGTATTTAAATGTCTTCCTTTCACCTGTTACTTAGAAGAGTCCTTTTGGATATCAAAAAACCTTAAGAAGAGCATTAACCATTGTTTATCCACCTGTAAAATGTCAGGTTTTTAAAATATCACCAGGTATATGTTCAGGAAACGCAGATGTAAAGGTTATAAATGAGACGCACATTTTGGAGCCTCGCTAACAAGTAGAAACTTTCTATGTGTGTGTGCGTGTTCCTATTTCTGTGTTTGAATGGAGAGTAAAGACAGACAGGGTGGGTGCATGTGTTATTTCTGCCGGGCTTCACACATTGAGTGGACAAACAATCTATTCCAATTAAAGCGAGCTGCAGCCCTGGTGACTGCAGAAGGGGCTGTGCTCCATCGGATCACATCATCCTTTGAAAAACCCAAAGATTGGCTGCCTGTGATTTGAAGGGAAACGGGGCCCTTCAGGAACAACCAGAGTTGGCTGGCAGCGAGAGGCGAGAGAGGTGGGGGTGGGGGGGGAGGGTGTCAGGCTGGCTTTAAGTTAGTCCAGAAAGTTCCACAGAAAATAGTCTGAGAGCCGAGGTGGAGGGAGGAGGCGCCGGGAGGAGGGCGAGGCCATTAATCGTGGTTGTAGCCCCGGTTTACCGCTCAGACTGCATGTGGGGCGAGGAGGCAAATTAATTATGTGGCTGAGATTAATTAGGTGATGTTAAGGGAAATCTGTGACTGTAAAACTTTAGAGGGCTGCACATCTGACTAGACTAATGGGGCGTTCATGAACTCTTAATAGATGCTCCTCTGATGTTGAGTAAGCAGAGCAGAGAGAGAGAGACGGTGCGAGCAGAGGGAGGATGTGTCCTTGCTCCAAGTAATTTAAAGGATTTGGAAAACATATAGAAGCACCTGAACGAGCCTGAGCTAAAGCTTTACAATATGTCCAAATAAATGCTTTACCCCACATGGTCCTCAACTACTATCGTTTTATATTAGCAAGAGATCAAATGTGTAATGTGAAGCACTTATTTATAGGAAACCACAGAGAACAACCACCTGTCTCTGAGGTTTCTCACAAAGCGGCAGAGCTTTTTATACTCAGAGCTTGAGCTTGCTTTTGGTTTAACTCTGACTTCACTCTCATCAATGTTTGTTTCTTTAACAAAAAATCTCTAGAAAATGAATGAAAGAATATACACCTCCAGCCGGCAGTAGTGGAGTACTGTTGGGGTAGACGGTAGCTCAGTCTGTAGGGACTAGGCTTGGAGGCCGCAGAGTGGCCGATTCAAGTCCCGATACAGACCAAACATGGAAATTAGAACTGGTTGCTAGTGTCATTTCCTGTCGAGGTGCCCTTGACCCAGACACTGCATCTCCCACTGCTTGGGGCGCATGTCCACGTGCAGCCACCTCACTCTGACAGCTCTCCATTAATGCATGTCCATAGAGTCCTGTTTGTGCATGTGTGTATTTCGGGCCTTCGGGGATGAGTAAAGTACTCTTTCTCCTTCTTCTAAATGTGCCAAAAAATTAATGTAGAGTCATGTAAAATACTCCTTTATAAGTATTACAAGCAAAAGTATTACTCCTTATGGCATTAACAAAGCCGAAACTGTTCCACTAAGAGCATGAACTTTGTGACAATTGCGACTTTTCCAAGTTGTAAAATCCTTTCTGAGAGTATTTGAAAATTCTATAATAAGATGGATTCTGATGAGCAACATTGAATTCAACATTAAATGCACATGCAGCATGTTTCAAGGTGGGTCGAGGTGGAGCAGAATTTAATTACTTTACATATAAAGGTCCGTAGTAATGTCCAGTGGTTCCCACCGTCTGGGTAATGACACCTCTGAAGGGTCACAAGGTAACTCTGAGAGGTCGTGAGATGATTAATGAGAGAGGAGAAGTTCTGCTGGACAAATGTATAATCTTACACTCTTTAAATCTTATTTCAGTTGTGAAATAATGTTAAATGTTACCCTTTGGGGCTCTCACAGTTATTTAAATAAAACCATCTGAGGAGAATGGTGTCTGGTGGAGCTGAAAACAACTCTTAGAAAGTAGAAACGTTACAAAGGGGCTTTTTGTAAGTAATGTAGTGCAGAAGTAGGAACAGGAACTAGCAGAAAAAGGTAGTACTAAAATAAAGTACAAATATGTGAATATGTATGTAATCTACAGTACCGGCCTGCATGTAAGCTGCCAGTTTAAGACTTCCCTGTATGTTGTTTCCTCCTCTCGTTCTTAAGTGTGTCTGGTGTTGTGTGAAAATGTGACACTAACTCTGCCTGCTGTATTCGTGACTTCGAGTAACGAAAAACGCCACTCCTGCGAGTTCCTCCCAGATGTCCCTGCAGCGCCGCCGCATCTGGAGACCTGACACGTTCAAAGCTACGCTAAAAGCTGCACATGCCTGTTCTGTGTTATCGCCGCACATGCCAAATGACGCAAGCAGCTGTCTGATAGTCTTACAGCAGAGATCAGTCTCCACCTCACCCCCACATACTCTCACTTTACTCCTTATTCACCCCCCCCACACACACGCCTGGAGACCGAACCTGTCCTGCTGATAGCCGATGATAGTCTTATTCAACGCTATCACTAAGAAAAAACACATGTAAACTGCAGGCACATCAGGGAATTAGTATCCCAGCTCTCTGCGGGGATAAAAATAAGAGATAGAGAGAAATAAATATTGCTTTGGTGTGCGTTTAAGGGCCAACGAGGTTACCTTCCTGTCTGCAGAGCCCCAGTAAGCCCCTGAGTAAATCTAGGCCACATTCAAATGTGAAACAGCTACTGTAGGTTTTTTTTTTTGCAGATTAATGTCTTTGAGACGGTGCTGCTGATGTTTCCAAAGTAGCAGTAAGATTTGAATAAATAATCCCTCGCCTCTCTGAAAAACTGAGTAAGAAGATCGCACCCTTGGGCATAAACAACTTCATTTGATTTCTGGAGTTGTGCTTTAATTTTCAGTTTACCTTTCTGCCCACGCTCAATTATCTTACCCTAATATTTGATTGTAAAAGTGTATAAAGAAGGTGTTAATTGCTTAAGGATGAGGCTAAAAGATAAAGACGTGTCAGCAGCTGCCGTACAGCAGGGTACTTTGTGTTTAAAACCACAATATAGTGTTTGTGTATAGTGTGTGTCTGCTGCACATGCTTTTGCAGAAAGCGGGTGACCAAACAGGAAATTCTACACAGATATGTATGCAGCTTATACACAGGCACATGCCTGTTAAAACTGTGGACATCATGACTCAATGAATCCACTTTGATCTGAAAGCGTGCACAGCAGACGGAAACATAAGGGATGCATAAAAATAGATAAAACGAGAAGAAAGCAGAACATCAGACATGCTAAAAATAAAATACATCTTTATTATGGTATTAATTCTTCACTTTTTATAAAAACTATTTACAGTACACTGTAATGATCAGCAATTCTAAGATGTGCACAGAGCATTTATATAACAGACTCTTATATAAAGAGAGGAACATGAAAGAACAATATTCTTACGGCTTGTGCCTGAAAGTGACTGAGAAAAATCATAGCAGCAGGTAAAAGGTCCTTCAGAGCTCTAAATGCAGTTAATAATGTCAGAATATATGAAGTGAAACATGAAGGCATGACAGAATTAAACTGCCTGGTGTTCATCTTTATGTAACACAATAACCGGCACCGTGTGGACGTCGTTAGAAGTCAGCTTTGATCACACGAGCAGCGTCTCGAACAGTCCAGAAAGACAATAAGATGTTTGACAATGAGAAGAAAATAAGACTTGCATTAACAGAGCATGTCATGAACTGCAGTCTGCCCTGATATTTGGCTCCATCAGTCTCCTGTAACAAAAGTACTAGTACAAAAATAGATTTAGTTTAAATTTACATTAGCTTTGTCTTTATCTACACTGTTAGTGAGGAAAACAAGACAGCTTATGGAGGTTACCCTCGAGAAAGTCTACACCAAACTACAGAGGAGAAACTGTTAATTCCAGTTGAATGTTCGACCCACCAGCTCAAAGAACTTCCTGTTGGGTTCGTGAAAGAACTGGTAGAGTTTCTGCAGGATGGCGGGCGCCACGTGAGGGTGAGCGCGGCCTTTTGAGTCATGTAAACACCGTTCTCTCCCGTGGTCCCTCAAACAGTAGAATCCTTTTGTTTTATTGAAGTAAAAGTTTGAAGCGTTTATCTGGGGTTCCAGCTTTAGGAATCTTTCAACCTTTTTCATCTCTGGAAACGGGTCCCTGATGAGTTCGTCTCCATCCACGACGTGAATGCTCCCCAGTGGGAAGTACTTAAGCCAGTTCTGCATGTGCACGTAATACAGGCTGCGATTAAGAGCCTTGTATCCCAGGTTGATCTCGCCGTCCTTCACCAGGACAGACTCGATGGGCTGGTAGCGTTTGTGCTTCTGCAGACGGTTGTAAAAGACCTGCGTGTAGTCCGACAGCACCCGCTCCGTTGGGTCTCTGAGGATGAGCAGCAGCTTGATGTCAGGGTTCATCTGATGGATGCGTTTGGGGACTTTGCTGGAGGTGAAGTAGGCGGGCGTCTTCTCCACCGTCAGCTGGTCTGGGAGGGCGTAGGGCATCTGGCTGAGATACCACGGCAAGCCCTTCTGAAAGTGACTCTCCCAGTCGAAGAAGTGCACCTCGTTCTGCGCCGCCGCCACCGCGCTGTGCAAGCTGAGCATCTCTATCAGTGCCCGCGTCCCCCCCTTCCTCACGCCGATTATTATAATCTGAGGAAGTTGTCTGACGGTCCCGTTCGGGTGACTGGTGGTGCCGTTGTCTGCAGGCGATAATGTGGGAGGTGATGGTGGCCCCTCGTCAGTCAGGGGCCTGGAGGGGATGGGGGGAGACTGCATCGCGAAAAGCAGCAGCCCGAGGAGCAAGGCTGCCATGAGGGAGGTCCTGACCCTGGAAGATTTCAGCCTGGCGAAAGCACGAAAACTGTATCCCACATTGAAAGAGCAGCTGACTGAGGACAATGGTCCAATTGAAGAAAAAGCGAAAGGAACAACCTCTTCTCTGCCGGCAGCGGTGACTGCAAGGGAAGAAAACAGCTGGGATTAGAGGAGACCTGGCGGGCACAAAACACCTCTGAGAATACGTGCGAGAAGGAAATCCTGCCCACCTGCAACATGCCCGATCAATACAGTTTCATGACTCAAAGTTAAGGGAGCAGCATTTGCATTTATGACTGTTGAGGTGATTAAACTTTAAACCAGATACTGTGAGGTAACAAAATGACCCATATCTGAACAGGATGGTCTTTGTTCCACGTTCTTAAAGCCATGTCAAAACATCAAGGACATTAAAATCTTTAAAGGTGTGTATGCTCCAAAGAATAAAGTGTAAAGTAGCACAGATTGTCTAATTTGAATCTCTACAACTACTGCTTTAAATACAAACGAAACGAAATTAATAAATGCGATGCAACACTGTAAACATTTGTCTTAATTAAAACATTCTGGAGAGGAAATATCAAACACTGAGACGGAGCTTGCTTTATTTACACGCAGGAAAGCAGGTGTGCAAATTAAAAGCCTGGAGGACAGAAGCTACAAATTACACGGTTAGGCACGCATGATCCGCATGTTTTGCGCGTGCTGTCATGTGTTGTTTTTGTTCACTGTATGTTTACTTTGTCTCCTTCGCTCCCTCGCTCTCGTGCTGTACCTCTCTTACCTTTTACACTATAACCGTCCACTCGACAATGATTTCATCTCGTGCAGCTTTGGTCTCTCGGATCGCAGCACCGATACTCCCAATTAAACGGCCGTATGATCCAACTCTGCAGCGGGTCCGTGGGTTTTATCCAAGCGCGTAAAAGCTCGCCTCCGTCCGGGTTACAACTTCACCGGAGCGCCTCCTCTGAGCTGTGCTTCCGAAGCCACACGGTGCTCCCTGTTTTTGAGTGTCAGCTGTTGAAGCCTACGCCTACATTACGCCTGCAATGACCACTCCCCCCTAACCCCTCCCTCCCCTGTGTGACTCACGTTGTTGTAATGGTATTTGGCGGAGATAAAGCTGCTGGTATGGCTGCTATGAGGCGAGAACTAAATCAGGTGATACAGGTGATACTTGACGACGTGTCTAAATCGCTGAGTTTTAAGTCACCCATTGGTTTTTACTTAATTTTTTCCTACCTGACTTCATGGTCAAATGTGTAGAAAAAAATAAAGAAAGTGGAGAATATAACACTCATTTTATTATGCATCAAACAGCAAGTGTTTATTTTGCAACCATAGCTCTGATTAAAGTGTACTTACAAAGAAGCCCAAAATATTCAAATCAAGCCGTCTCCGATGCTCTTTGTAGAAATTTGTTGCCCATAGAGAGCCCGCGCCTTCTCAAGATTCTTATTTGAAAAAAGTCTTTTCACTGGAGCCTCCAGGAGTCCTCCCTTCACTCGTCGCTTTCAGGGGAAATCAATGAACGAGACAGAGCAGTTATTCATCCCTGGCATTCTTCCCCGCCTTTGTCCACAGAGCAAGTGCATCTGTGGGTAGTCGCCGAGTCCAAGTTGCACAATCTCGCCACCTGTTGAGCTGCATGTCTTTTTTTTTTTTTCATTGGAAGTGTTCAAATCCTTCCTCGAACAGCGAGTCCAAAATAAAACTACCGCTCCAATTCCAACTACCATTTTACAGAGGCTGAAACAAAGCAGTGCTGTTTCACCATCTCCCTCTGAGTCAGTATGATTGTACAGTCAGTGTGAGAAAGTTTTCAGTGACACACAGAGTTGATGAGTAAGTGGCAAATCACTAATGTCAGATACCTTTGTGTGACAGCAGGGAGAACAGTGAGAAATCTGATTGTCACACCTATTAGTGCTGCAACATAGATGTTATTTAATGTGAGAAACACTGTCTCCTATTAGGCCTATTAAACAAGGCGTCTGTGTCAGTCACTGAACCAGTGGCTGCTATAAAGGTATAAATCTTTTTGTCATCAGTCATTTTGCATTTCATCACTCTGAGTATAAGCTCTAATCATCAGGCAGACGATACAGAGTACCCTTAAGCAAACTCAACCATTTTAAAAACTCATTTGTGCCCACCGCAATCATAATTGTAAATGTTTCTTGAGGCGGTAGGGATTGTGCAATAGCTTCATGATGGTCTTATTTAAGTCGTTTGTGGTTGTCATTGGTATTTGCTTCTCTGTTTACATGCTGATTGTTGTTTGTTTTTAATGATGTTTTATTTATTAGTAATACTTTGTAGGAAGCTTAAGGTATGAAGAATTCGAGTCCAAGACAAATTCTCTACAGGGACAATAAAGTAAACTGTATTGTACCGTACCATATCGTATCGTATCTTACCTACCATATCATATCCTATTGTATCATACCTAGAATATCATATCGTATTGTATCGTACCTACCATATCATATCGTGTAGTTCCATTCGATATCGTACCGTATCGTATCATACCGTACTGTACCATATCATATTGTATCGTATCGTACCGTACCATATCGTACCGTATCGTATCATACCATACCGTACCATATCACATACCTTTAGCATACCTTTAGCTTCCTACAAAGACACTATCTACTAGGCTTGGGAACTTTGCTCACCAGAACATACCCGAAGCCAAAAGTCTCGGTGTCATTTTGGACTCTGATTTAAGCTTTGAAGCCCACATTAGCAAGGTGACCAAGACAGCTTTCTTTCACTCGAGAAATGGGGCCAAAGTAAGACCGTTTGTAACAAAGCAGGATGCAGAGAAACTGATTCATGCTTTCATTACCAGCAGGCTGGACTATTGCAATGCCCTCTTCACTGGCCTACCAAAAAAGCTGAATGGGCTCCCCATTTCTTTTAGAATTGATTTTAAGGTCCTTTTACTAACATATAAAGCTCTTAATGGTACAGGACCATCTTGTATTTCAGACTTTTTAACCCCTTATCAACCAACGAGAGCCCTTAGGTCCTCTGATGCTGGTATTTTAACTGTTCCCAAAGTGACCCACAAAACGAGTGGGGAAGCTGCTTTTAGTTATTATGCTCCAAGACTGTGGAACACCCTGCCCAGTCACATTAGATATGCAAACTCTGTTGAAATCTTTGAAAATCAACTGAAGACCTACCTATTTAGGCAGGCATTTAGTTAATGTAATACGTTTTTATTTCTTCTTACTATCTGCTCTCATTTCTCTGCCTCTTACTGGATCTCCTTTAAGTAACTTTTATTTGTATTACATTTTCAAATTTCTGTTGCTTTTAATACCATACTGTAAAGCACTTTGAGCTGCATTTTGTGTATGAAAGGTGCTATACAAATAAAAGTTACTATCATTATTATTATATCGTATCATACCATACCGCATCGTATCATATCGTATCGTATTGTACCGTATCAAAAAAAACAAAACAAAAAACCACACAAAGTGTGAAGGAGCTGCTGTAACTGGCTGCCACTCACACGCTGCTGGAAGTCAGTATTGTACCATATCGTACCAACCATATTGTACTGTGCCGTGTCGTATTGTATTGTATAGTGTCGTGTTGTATCATATTGTAATTTGTCCATTTTTAAGTGCTTAAAGTTTTTTTTAGAATAGGCTGGAATTTATTAACATAATCAGCCATTTTTTGTTTTTGAGCTGTTTGACATTTCAGGTGAATATTCTTGATTTCAGCTTGTTTTTTTTTTACATCAATTATTCTGAAGCTGTAATTGGGTAAAGATTGAGCCTGTCTCCCATGCTGATATTCAGCCCAAAGCATGCAAAGCTTAAGGGATTTGCAACTGAATATGGATGTATCTGATTTTACCCATGTTTGCGAAAATTTCTGCAGCGCAAGTTATTTAAGTGAAGGCCTTTACACACATTAAAGCAACGCACTACATTCACGAGGGAAGGGGGCCTTATAAAAGGTCAACCCCACTTCTTAAATACTTCCTTTCCTTTAGAGAGAGTGCAAACGCATGTGCTTTACTTATTCAGCGTGCAAACTAAGTGCTGATACGGCCGAGAGTTTCCACACATTGATTTTAAGATGCAGTTAAGTAATCCTCGGATTCTGCCTTCATGTTTCCAGCAGAAGTGTGAATTCAGCGGAGTCGTACAATACAATCCCGCTTTGAGGATCATCAGAAGCGTCCGACCACATTAACATGACAATAGTACATATTCACAGAGCGTAAATACCCTCAGTGCCACCTCAGTGACTCCCCCCGCCCTCTGCTCTGTGAAATAACAAGAACTTCTCTGTGCTGCATATTTTCTTTAAAAGCGCTAAGAAAAAACACTTATCAACCACTTTTCCCTGTAAACAGATTTAATGAGGCTACAGATAAATTAAGTGTTGCGTTTCACCCAAACAAGTCACTCTCACTTCTGATGTAAGTCAGACAAATCTTGCAGGGTTGCTACATGATCAGAATGCTTGAAAATATTTTCTTTAACGCTTGTGCCAACTGTGTGTGGCATTAAAAACAGGTTTTTATCAGACTCTGGCAGGCTTAACAGATTCCAAATGGGTACACAGATTGTTATGGGTAAATATATTATGTGCGTGCAATGTGTGTGTCACGGCTCTGAGTCCAATCTGTCCAATAAAAGCTGCAAATGTGTGTTTTACCTACTCGTGCAGTGAAATATTTAATGCTGCTGCTGTCATATGTTTGGCAGAAGATATTTTAAGCAGCTGTTAAAGTCATGCATATGGAGGAGAGAAGTGTCGTCATATTTAGGCTAATGTTATTGCAGTTTAACACACTGTTTTACAGAATAGAGGACTTTTATGCATCAAACTTTCTATTTAGGAATGTTTCACTGATTGTCTTTTTCATGGACACGGTGTTGGAGCTTCGATGTTCCCGCAGGCTCTGCAAACGGAGCAACATTTGGTTGTTTTTCATTTCATAGTATTGTATTTCATCCAAACAAATTCCTTCTTATTAGTTTTTGATACAATGCATAACTACACCCCTCAGGCTGCGAATGCTAATGCTGTTTGGCTTTTTATTCTCCAAATGAATATTCTTGTGTTTGTGAATTCTTGTAACGCTGGCTTTCTATTTCACCGGGAAGTGAAAATATATTCACCAAATTATGCGTCTGTGTCGATCTAAACACCTGAGGAGGAGCTGCAGTTATGTAGCGGCTCGGTGGCTATTATTTTCTATCTGTCTAATTCGGAGGTTTAATTATATGCACTGTGAATCATCACCCGCTGAACACCCACAGGTGGCACGCTGCAGGTCACCGAGCTCCTTCCATAGCTTCAGCTGTTTAATCAAACGCTGTACTCTGTTCAAGTGGGTTCACTGTATGGATCATTACTGTAATTATTCATGCTGGTTATACATGAGGATGGAAATGACACAAATAATAAAAACACAAAATGAACGCTACATTTAGAAATCAACAGAGAAATCTGCATCTGAGTTAAGCTCCAAATTATATTAAATTCTCTTTGTTGTTAAAGTTTCACAACCAGACTGTTACTTTGTTTTACTGGTTTTCAGTTGAGACAGTAAAAAGAGAGTTTTTTCCCTTTGTTTTGTAGCAAAAGTTGGCAGGCTCAGGTGGAGCTAATTTCCATACCCAGGTGCAGCTTCTAAGTCTGGCTCGTTTCCCGACAACTGTAGCTGTGTCCATGATCTGAGAAAAGCATAATGGAAGTTGAACGCAGCAAACTGTCAAAAGAGTTGGTGAAAGGAAATAACTTTTTCCCTCTTGACAGTTTCCTCGAGGAAGGAAAAGATGAAATAAAGTTTTGCATTTAAGCTTTTTTTAAAAAGGTGCGTTCAAGTTACATCCCCCGAAGATGGTAAGGGGATGAGGGGAGTCACAGTAAAGTAAAACCCAGGAAAATAAGGAGCAAACTATAAGCAAACGTAATGTATTTATTAACAAACTAAGGCAAACTAAGAACGCAAAGAGAGCTTCTCTTTAAAAAACAAACAACAGAGAAGCTGATCTATATGTCACAAAAAACTCTTTCTCTTTCTCCTTGTTCTCTGGAGCTGAGCTGGAGCTGAGCCTGAAGGCAAAGCAGTCGATTTATCAGTCGATCTACGTTCCAACCCTCACCTATGTTCATACGCTTTGGGCAGTGACCGAAAGAATGAGATCGCAGATACAAGCGGCTGAAATTAGTTTTCTCCGCAGGGTGTCTGGGCTCAGCCTTGGAGAAAGGCTAAGGAGCTCAGACATCTGGAGGGAGCTCGGAGTAGAGCCCGCTACTCCTTCGCATCGAAAGGAGCCAGTTCGGGTGGTTCGGGCATCTGATTAAGATGCCTCCTGGGTGCCTCCCTTTAAGGGTTTTCCGGGCACGTCCAACTGGGAGGAGACCCCGGGGCAGACCCAGAGCTCGCTGGAGGGATTATATATCCCGTCTGGCCTGGGAACGCCTTCGAGTCCACCAGGCGGAGCTGGAAAATGTTGCTGTGGAGAGGGATGTCTGGGTCACCTTGCTTAGCCTGCTGCCCAGCCCCGGATAAGCAGAAGATAATGCTTGGATGGATGGAACTATTGACTAAAACTACAACAATAACGAGAGCACTAAGGCGCCAAGCAAAACACCCTCCTTGCACAGAAGGAGTAGACATGAGCAAGTTCACGACTGACACGCACGCAGCCGAATGACCCGCTGACACTGGCTGCCTCCTCTCTCCTGCTCTTTCTGCTCTGGCCCTTGATTAGTAAGTTGACAAAGGTGAGCTTAATCACCTGCTGCAGCAAGGGGAGAGCACACGGGAGAGAGAGAGCGAGACACAAGAAAACACCACAACACACACAAAGCACTACAGCACATAACACCTCCCTCCATAAGAACAAACTATGGGTTTGTTTTACAGAGGGATAACACCAGGAGAAATGCGATTCACTAAACACCAGTTCATCCACCACCATGAAATGTTTCAGTGACATTCCTCACCAAAAAAGCCACTTCTAAACACACCACATAAAGGAAGCAACAGTACCAATCCCACTACCAACCTGTAAAGCACCATAATGTCACAGGACAACACCAAACAGAGTGGGGCAAGAATGGAACTCACAAAGTGTCGTAGCTGCCAAAACATCAGACATGGACCCCACACATACCAAAGTGGCTGACACCTCACAGCGGGCAGCCGCCGTTTCCTTCTGCTCCCCCCAGGGCCTCTTCCTTTGGTTCTGGATGGCTGTGATTGAGCACGTGGTTGGGGATGAAACACTTTTCTGGCGACTGAATCTCTTTTGGGTCACCGACGACGACAGGACGGGAGCAGCCAGATGCTGCTCCGTCTCACCTTCAGGCTCACCTGAAGCGTAATTCACAAGGTCAGAAGCAGGGGATGACCTTTGTTCTGTGTTTCCTCGTCTAACACACACAAAAAGGAGCACAGGATAGAGACAGAGAGAGACACCCACAACACCTCAACACACACAAGGCACTACGGCATGTTACAGTTCAATATGAATATAATCCCAAACGTGTTTCTGGAGGCAGAGCATGTAAAAGTGCCTTCACAGCTGGAAGCCATCTCTTCATCTCTCCAATTTGCAGACATCTCTGCTATTATTGTCTTGCAAATTATCTTTCTTCAACCTCGGATGTTTTTAATCATCCTGTTACGTGCTGCTCTTCTGGTTTAGCACCAGTCGCATGATATTTAAACGTCATAACCCCACCCACTCGCTCACAGTGAATGTGCTTGTGTATTACCTGCGGCGTTCACACATCGGCTCCCCCTGACTTCTTGCAGACATTTCACTAAGAGGCTGGCAGGAAGAAGTCTGCATGAAGTCGAACATCATTGGTACCCATCCACAGAGCATCAGGGATATCTGTGGGGTGAGACAGAGCCCAAAGGATACTAATAGACGAAATCCACCCCAGCAGTGGCCTAAATAACCTGCTGCTGTCTTGCACAGAAAACAGAGGTATCCACTGCTGTATCACCAGACTACTGAGGAGCTTCTTTCCTCAGGCTGTGAGACTCCTTAATTCATTCTCCGCACGGCACCATAAATAATAGTTTGTTGTTTTGAGTGTAGCCTAACAGGACTACAGCTCTCACTCTCTTATTTATCAGTCTACAACCCTGGGTTTTGGAATGATAAATTAAGTAATCTGAACCTCTGTCTCAAACCAATATGTTTATTAAATCGGCGACAACTAATTTTCAAAATTGAGACAGTAATAAAATTCAGTGGAACATTTTTGGATCATGTTCAACATAGATGCAACCGCAGAATACTGTGGTTTATAATTTATGCAGATATGTTCAGTATGAATGATAATTAAATCCCCCTATAAATGCTTTCGTGTGGTTGCATGTAATCAAAACCCTTACGAGAAAAAAAGTGTGGCTACGAGGAAAGGGCCAGACCTTTCTCCACAACCGAATGGAATCCGTCCAAGTGTTTGGCTGTTTGGGAGAAGTTCACAGGAATACAAAGTTTAAAGCTTAAATAAATCAGTGAGTAAGCAGGAAAAGGATATTGATCTGTTCACATGATCTGTGTCTGGAAAAGCTGCCAAACCAGTTGCAAGCAAGCTGCAAAATAGTGTAACATTTATCTGATTAATACAGTTTTTTAATAAAGTTGTGCCTCAACTGAAACACACAAAAAAAGTTTTCAATCTGAAAGTTCTGTGTGACGTTTAATGAATTAATTTCACTGCTGTTGTCTGTCTATCACATTGTATTAAAGATGAAGCAAGAGGGAATAGAGGGGAAGGAGGTTTTAGTCTTGATCATCGTGCCCGGACACGCACTGTGACGTTTAGTCATGGGAAACAGCAACAGAGGTGATACATGGGAAACGGGAGTGTTTCATAATGACTCACCCGGGCTTCCATACGCACACATGCAGGCGACTTCAGGGAGCAGTGAACATCCAGGAAAGTCTTCCTTACGCCTCTTCCAGGAAGTGATTCTGCAGACTTTCCTGAAATGATCATTGACATGGTCTGTTAAACTTCAGATGAAATCTTTTAATCTTCAACAAGCATTTAGAATAAACATAATCATGGCTATTTTTCCCATCACTCCGCCTGTCACTGAAGATGTTATTTAATAAAGTCCAGGACGGCATAAAAGCATTACCGGAAGGTCTGAGAAGCCTTCCTTCGCTCAGTTTATTTATTAGATAGTCGAGTATCTTCATTATTATTTTATCGCCTCAGGCAAATCAGAACCAATTAAGCAAACAGATCATGAAATGAGGTGAAACAAATAAGCCTCTTTGCTTGCTGACATTTGTGCACAAAGGTGGCAGGAAGCGGTTGTTCTGTAAAAGTAAACATCATTATCAGTCAGGAGCAGAGGTGCAGTAGATCCTGCATTTTCTGCAGGTTTGCAGTTGTGCAAAGCATCACGGGATTCCTCTCCATAACCCCCACTAAAGGCTAAAGGTAAGAGCAATATCTGTATTGGTAATTACTGCAGAATTTCGCATGCGTGCCAGGTGCAAATCCTCAGAAATGGCCTTTATTAGGGGCAAGCTTGCAGACTGTGGCTAAGCAGTGGGGATAATGACAGTGCGGGATTAACCCTGCTTCCAACTCTCTTCACTCCTCTTCCTCTCAGCCCTCCCTCAGCAGCTGCCACCAACCAACCCCGACTCTCCCCGTCCCTCGTTTCTCAGGAGAGCCCGTTCTTTCAGACAATGGGAGAGCTTGCCGAAGGGGGTTTTGATCATCCTGTGATGCGACGCTGTGTGACAGGCCTCAGACTCAGATGTTTAGTTCCCCACTCATAGATCCCCCACACAGGAGATTACTGGAAAAACTTCTGACACAGCTGCAGCTGAAATATTTTACTACTGCAACCAGCACTTACCTCTATCTGCACTGAATGCTTGGATGTGTTTGTATGTGAATGAGTGCATGTGTGTGCCTTTTAAAAATTGTTTTTCATCTTCTTTCATTTTTGCCGGTACTTATGCCCCCCTTCCCCCTCTCCTCTCAAAGTCAGGCCAAGGTTTATTATGAGGTCTGAATCAGCCAGCTTTTTCTATTTAAAACGAAGTTTTCAAGCACATGAAAGGAGGGATTAGCGCTTATTTGGTGTGAAAAATGTTTTGGAAAATCCACTTGAGTGCATTCTAAAGCTCTTCCCAATCACACAAAAAAAACCGGAAATTCAAATAGCAGGTCTTGCATCTGGGCATTTGTTGATTCTGAACACAGTGAACGCATTTTCTGTTTCATTTACAGTTTTGTTGCTTGTTGTGTTTTCATTAAAATAAAAGTCCTACAGGAATGTGCTGTCTCAATTGAAGGATGAAGGTTTGTACTGTTCATTTTAAAGCAAAACCATCAGAAGTGTTTTGCTATAAGATACAATAATCTAAGTTTTGGAAACTAAGAATGGGTTCACTCAAATGTAAACACCTATAGACAGGTTAAGGGCACATATAAGGGACTGTGAAATGTGTATACATGAGTTTAACTTGTAAATACCTGGAAACGTGAGCCGACCTGTGATGTTGAACCCAGAGCAGATGTTGAACTCCGGAGTCAGATGTTCAGGTAAAACGTGGTTAGCTTTAAATGACATTTCTGTGGAAAAAATGTGGAACACATCAACTCCCTATCATTATGAAATTTAAAACTTTTCATTCCTTTTTTAAAGCCCTATTTGCATAAGTTAGAACAAAAGGCTCAGCCGAGAGCAGCCATAAAACATTAAGTTGGCATTTGAAAAGAAATGAGAAGAAAAGCATGTAGGAATTAACACAGACTTCAGTGTGTGACTCCCTTTAAAACATAATATTTCACTGTGGTGAATGCACTGGATACTGACTGATATTTGTTTTATTTGCTGTAGTTTTTCAGGCTAATATTAAGAGGTTTTTCACTATTTTGTTAGCCTATATTCACTGTTTAGATCATGATAGGAGTTCAGCTCCCATTAAGAAACTTTTACCTAAAGCTAACATACCCAATCTACCCTCATCTCTATAAACAGATATCTGCATATCAATGCACAATCTGTGGGCTAGTGACCTGATTTTTGGCATCAGAAGTGTTCTGGTTTTTGTCATCATCCACTAATGTTTCAGTGGGCTTTGGCTGTAATGCAATCCCCGAACCCATCTGCTATCATCTGACAGTTTAGGTTGCATTTTATGGCTAACCCGCTGGCTATATTGGAAACCTCATATGTAGCCGTTGCTCCAGAAGGTCTATATTTTCGTAAGACAATTGCACAAGGTTTCCAAGATTTAATCTATTGCTATAATCAACAAACACTGGCCTGCCTGTAGTCTAAGTGTATTTGATCATTGTTTTGTGTAGCCTCCTTGTACTTCTGCTTAAAACCCAGGGGTTGGCTGCTGATTTTACCCCACTGTCTCATAGCAGGTTATTTCATTCCATGGTTTATTCCATGGTTATAGTACTAATTAGGACAACATTTTAGAGAAGCAATATTGGGTTCAGAGACCCCAATTAACAAATAAGTCTACTTGACTGAAAAAACATACATAAATGACCAAGTAAAAGCCTGAAAACGTTGTCAATCTACGCCCTGTTTAATATTCCTATAACCATTCAGGGACATATTTGGTATAGATATGTGAAAGACATTGAACTTAACAAGTGTAATTTATTTATCTAATTAATACAATTTATACATATTTTAATGGTATTTGTCAAATTTGAGCTTTGAATGTACCTAATACCACTATCACATTTTAACTGTAATTTTTCATACCCTATATCTTGTAGCTACTCAACAATGATATTTATTTTGCTTATTTAATATATGTATCACACAGCCACTCAATGCCTGCGTCCACATATTGTTTTAGACTTTTTGATTTAGAGATTATTGATTTTTATTATTAGTTTTAACCAATGACAGCATGGTTTTAACCGTGAGGCACTTTGTGACTTTATTTTGAAAGGTGCCATATAAATAAAGCTTTTTTGTATCACGTTCACACTGCTCAGCAGAAGGATTTAATGGTGTGTACCAAACTGTTGCGCTGTTGCGTCATTGACTGATGCCTTTCCCAATGTTTCGACAGCTTCAGTAGCATTAATTAAAAAAACACTCACCTTCCTACAGTGACTTTATGTTCTTACCTGACGAGTAAATGGAGGAAATACGCATGTTTTTGTCGCGCCGCTGCAGCGACCCCATTCGGCCGGCTGTTTGTCAAAGGAACGCTAGCCGTTAACCGTTGAATTCAAACTGCTGCACCTCTACTTGAGAGTCTTCTTTTCCTGCTGTTAGTACAGTCACATCGGAGACTACCAGCTCGTCACTTCACACCGGTAAGCATCAGCTGAATTTGCTTACATGTTTGTTGTAAGGCGTTTCCACTAACTACTTAACTATGTTTTAATATCTGTCTGTGTCACTGTCAGTTTGGCTGCCATGCCAACTCTGCCAGCAGTTCGCAAGCTTGCTAATTGGCTCGCGGTAAATCTGCTTCCGGTTGTTGGTTGCTAGTTAGCCGTGCTCTCCTTTAGTGTTATCAAAGTGTTTTTCACTTTTGTTTTTGGTTTTAACTGTGAGTTAAATTCTGGGTGTGGCTGAGCTCATTTCATGTGGTTGTTGTCTGTGGCAGGTGCAAAATGGTGCTCTGTACATTTGAATTTGTATAATGGTGCCATATGAGTGGTACCTTTTGTTTACTAGGTGGTTGCAAGTTTGTAAGGCATCTAACTGCTGTAGTATAAAAAAACAAAAACAGCGCATTCCTATCTGGTGATTCATACTTTTTTTTGGTTTTCAATCCTTTTAAATATCTTTGGATTACAGTCTTATAATTATTGATATTTATTTCAGTCGTATTGCTTTGAAAAATGTATGACATCATGACCCTCTGCTTGCATATGATGCAGTAGGCTGTCACATTTATGTTTTCTCTACACACCTCATATTTAATTTAGCACTGTTAGAACATGTTTATGTGACAGCTTGCTTTCCTATTCTTCATTTCATAATCACATCTAACCTGCTGAGCTAATGTTCTACTCTTTACACTGTTGAACAGCTGCTGCACATTCATTGGCAACCTCCATATCCATGTACTGATGGCAATCTGTTGTTTATCAAGGCTACGTAACATTTCACAGGAACATTTCTAGGGCTGCCCCAATTAGTCAACCAAATGTTAGCCGATGAGGAGTTGTATTTGACCAGATTTTAATTGGACGCTAACTTGTAAAAAAAAAAACAACAACTTGTAAACCAAAAGCCTCAAACTCCATCCAGGAGCTTCACCTTGGCCGTTGTCGTAGTGTCTATGAGGCCATCTGTCTGAGCATGCCTTTTCCTGCAGCTGCATATCAGGTGGTTTAGATGAGTCGTCTGACCTCCTTTTTATCTATCGTTTGAATTTATTTCCTGTCATTACACATTCTCCACTCACGGTTTCAACTAGTCTTCTTCTGTCCATGCATCTATTCATCATTCCATCCATTTTTTCATTTTTGAAGTCTTTGTTGGAGTCATTCATTGTTACAGTTGACAAGTTGTGTCTTGACCATTCTTACAAAGAAGATAAATTAAGTGCTTACCTGTATTGATTATGAGGAGGAAGTATGCAGTATTTTAGGCCTTTTTATTTTTCACACTGCTTTGTGATAATGGGCCAGTTCTCAGCCTGTCAAATGCAAAGTATTTTCTTGCAGCTTTTTGCCCTGAAACTGCCAGATCACAGTTGTGCAAAAAAAGCAACTATAGGCGAACAATGCGGCCATAAACTTACAGAAGTGAGAAAAGGCCGTCCAGTTACTGTTTGTGCAACATGAGCGATGTGGCTATCAGCTTTAACACAAACAATCTGCTGGTATGATGTGGTTGAGGCTCCACTTCCCTGTGAGCTGTCTGTCAGATTGAAAACATTGCTTGAATGAAACAAAAAAGCTTTTTGTGTGCATGAAAGCACTGTTGCAGACTGTGCAAAGATGAATATATAGCCTTGGATTGTCAAATGTATCAATCAATCTGGCATTTTGATTGAAACATGAAAAAGGATCCTGTAAACAGCTGAAGGTGAAGCTACCCTGAATGTTTTATGTCTTGACGTGTGTTGTCATTTGATGTGATAGGATGTAGGTGGGTTGAAATTTTAAGGGCATGTGATATCTTCAAATTTAGTCAGCTTATCATGGAATAAAAAGTGTGGCAGCAAAGAAGCAACATCAGTACAGTGTAGATAACCTATTTAAACTCAAATACAGGCAGTCTGGCTTTGTAGAGCTTCACTGTACACCTCCAGGCAACAGAGCAGGGATAGAGCGTTAAATTGGCCACATCTTGGAGCAAATAGTGTGGCCACAGAGGGCAGCAGTTAAGAATCCAGTGAGGCCACTTATAAAGGCCAGCTGTCATACAGAGGTGTGCTGAGAGGAGAGGGAAAATCAATGGCCATAATTGCTCAATAACAGTCCGACGATGGAGGTGAGGGGAGAGGGGACATGGGTCACAGCAGACACAGTGACATGTGCTCGCTCTGTGTTTCAGTGCAGTTTGCATTTTTGTACTCTAGAGGTCGAGTACTGAACAACCACCACCTCGCCACTAAATAGACAGGTTCACAGTTTTTCAAAGGCTAAAGTCATGTGACCATAAATTGAAACAGGTTTGGGTGTTACAACTCCTTCAGTTCAGATTGGCTATGAAGTAATTCCTTTGTTTGACTTGTAATGTAAATAGTAGGACAAAATCCCCTCTCTGTCGATTTGTATTAAAGTGACTGTGACTGTAAGAGGGAATTTGAAACTTTAGAAGAAAATAGGGACCCAAACATTTACTCTGAAAACATTTTTTTTTCTTTTCGCTTTTCAAATGCAGGTACCAGAAATGAGTGTATATTTCGCGTGTCACGTTACTTCATTTCTTTTAAGCTTTATTTTATCGACCGGGCCAATTATCGGCGCCGGTATTCGGCATTTTGACGCATATCAGCATCGGCCTTTTTTATTTTAATTTTTTTTAAAGAGTGCAGAGTGCTCACACACACGGCGGAGAGGAGAAAAAGTTCATTTCTTTGCAAATTTTACATTTATTTATTTATTTAAATTTTCAGTTAACTTTATAAGAGATGCTGCTGACCCTGGGAACTCCCTGCGCTTTTTGTTTGTTTGTTTAATAAACATATGCTTAAAGGCATTTAAACAAAGTTAAGTGTTGGAGTTTGTATTATTCAAAATTTTGACGCCAATATTTTCACATTTACTGTAAATGAATATCGGCTCCAAATATCGGTATCGGTATCGGCCCTGAAAAAAACATATCGGTCTATCTCTACTTTATTTCCTTTTACCTATAGACAATATGCCAGTGTTGAAGCAGTGCTTTAACTATTGCTGAATGTTCACATTTCTCAAAATACATGACAAACATCTTATTGCCTACATTTTTTGTTTTCCCTAATGCATTGGAAACTGTCACCTAAAAACTGTGGTAAATGCATAAATTTGATAGTTACAACCCCCTAAGAAACCCTTTGTATTTGTCTAACTCATACTGCTAATTGTTTAAGTATTATCTTAAGGTAAAGGGGTCCCTTACTGGCTCGTGTGAACAGGATGAATGCTTGAGTAAAGAAAACATGCATATTAGCAGCTCATTTGAAAAACTGTGGACTTGCCCTTTACACTGAAACCAGCTGTGTAAATTTCTTCCTTTTGCATTAACTTAAATGTTACTTTTATTTTGTTGCCGTGGCTTGTGTTAATTTTCCAGAGTCGTCTGTGTCACCAGTCACCCTGAATTACTTAGGAGCCAGAAGAGCCGGTATCCTAGCAACAGAAGCAGATATCCGTGTTTGTTCTGTCACACAATGTGTGTGTGTTTAGAACATGGTGTGTGCGAGTGTGTGCATGTGTATATGCATTCATGAGAGTGTGTGTGTGTGCATGAGTTTCTCTATAGGAGCTAGTGTTAGGATGCAAACCATCACCTCGCTGCTGCCTGTAATGGCTCTGGGTTTATCGGCATGTGGGAGAGAGCTGTTTACATTGTGCCCTCCACTGTTACCAATGGCCATGATAATGCTGTCAGACAAGGCTTAGTGAGCCCATTTCTCTGTCTCACCTCACTTGATAGTGTTTACACACTGACTTTAAATGTGCTCAGCAGTGCTGCATGCCAATTCTGATCCAACCCAACAACAAACCTGACCTCAATGAGGTCAGTGGCTGAAGGAGGCCTGCTGCTGACCTTTTAATAGAAAGTCTAAACAGTCCCAGTGTGAATGATTTAGATGCATTGAGCAAGAATTTAAAAATCTAATCTACTACAAGTGGATGTAATAAAGGGTAGAAAAATGAATGGAAGGCATCCAGCAGTCCCTGTGAGGGATACAGTGTGCGTTTCATTCAGTCTAATTGAATTACTGATCCACCCCTTGGACCCTGTTCAGATGCCTCAGAGCGGCCTCATGTTGTACATATGCTTCCTCAAACATGATTTAGATCCGTACTAGCATTTAACCTCAGTGGAGATTTTATGAAAAGATGTAACCAGGGGAGGTTCTTTCACAAGATGTGAAGACGTAATTCCTCTCCTGTGGGATGAGGTGAAACAAGGTCATAACCACAATAACTAAATTGTTACAGTTAGAATGATGACCCCACCTGTTTACCATTGCTTTTATTCATGTTGTTGGATCAATAATGGGCTGTTCAAAATTCAAATTTGTTGAAGCAGAATCAGAGACCTTTCTTTCTCTGCTCATGCTTCTTCCATCACCCAAAATGCAACCTGACCAGGGACAGTTCTGCAGCTAATGTACTGTAACTTTCAAGCAGTTAACTTGATGAGAAACAGGCTTCAGAGGTATTTTTGCTTAACCTTTGTAACTCCACAAACCACTTTTCTTTACTTTCAAAATTGTAATCTTGAGCCCCATTCAACACTGCCATCTCTTAAGGCAATTTATCAAACTTTGTTTGGCTCCCTTTGGAGCGCCCAAAGGCTTTTATTCAGCTTTTTTGCCACATGCAGGAATAAAAAGCCATGAAAAAAATATAAATATAAAATATGAAAATTTCAGGCCACAATTATCCTAAAATATAATTATTTGGGATTCACAGTATTATCCAATAATCATCAAAATCCTCAGTGTTTTTTTTATTATTGTTCTCTAACTGACTTGTAACAGACCTTTACTTGTAAAATCAGCGCACTGTCCTTTTAACTGCGAATCATCTGCTTATTAAATAGAGACATGAACCAGTAAATGCAAGATGATTTTAAAAAAAAATTAAACTATGTTTCTAAAGATAAAGTATGCTTCGGGCATAGTAAGACTTTGTAGAACTGCACACAAAGAAGCTTCTGTAACAAACATCTGTAGACTATAACCATATAAATGTTTTAGCTAGCATTCATGGGCTTTCCAGGCCGCAGCTTTAACCAGAAACATACAGTTCACGAGAAAACCATAACCGAACTGAGACTGCAGGAGAACTGGGTTAACAATCCAAAGGAGACAATCCTCACCAGGAAAATAACACATTTAATTTCATCAAACACCTTAAAGAACCTGTGAAACGTTTTAACTGACAAGGGCATGTAGCGGTTCACTGTCTAATGACCCTTTAAACAAAAGTTTTGTGAACTTCTGAAAGAGCCAAGACTCCTTGCAGGCAGGAGTGAGTCAACAAAGCATGTGACTTGGATTGAGTAGGCCGTTGTTTATTTATCAGGGTCATTTTATGCCTCTAATACACAGCAATAGGAAGAGTGTAATGCAACAAATGATTTGAGATTTAGGGAACATTGTGATGAGTGACTTCCTACTGAGGGGAGAAGAAGTGGCTGCACACATTTATTGTGGGAAAAACATCATTTTATGACGTGAACCATGTCTGGAGGGAATCCTCAGGCATGACTTTGGGATATAAGTTTTTTTTGTGCCTGAAGAAAACCACAACACTTCAGATAAACAAAAAGCTCTTCAAGGCACCGACAAATGATGTCATCCTGATCATAGTGGCACCCGATCAGAAAGAAAGCCTGTGTGACATTGTGGAGGTTACAAATGACTAATTGAGTCCTTTAATTTTAAGGACTTGTCGGTTCAGAGAGCTGTGTACTTCTCAAATCTAAAACAAATGTGTGCTCCTGGCAACACTGCAAGCATCACCTGGCAATAGTAGCAGGCAAGAACCAGCTCTCACTATTTCCAAACTGCAAAATTGGGTTGATTTGTTGCACAAGCGTTACCATAGAAACTATTGTATGTAAATAGCAACTATGAGTAACTCTGCAAAACTGTGACAAAAAACAAATCCTGAATTGCAGTGTCTCACTTCACCTGCTACATGCAGGCTATATTGACTTTGATGCTAATTCTGCTCAGCACTTAATACATGTAGATAAAACTGAACAGCGTTTCCCTTTTTAAAAGATGATTTTCAGATAAAGACGTTAACACAGCTGGAAAACAGCCAGCAGGCGTCTTTATTCACTCGGACCAATCATCTGTTTCTATCTTCAGTGACGCCGTACTCCCAAGTCCCCGTCCCCGACACGCAGCTTGTCCCCATAATTGAAACAGTGTGAAGAAATGTGATTTCTGATAAGGTTAATCTTCACACTGATTAAGCTCCTATAATCTCACAAATAGAGGGGATCACGTGTTTGATGCCTCAGATAACCGGCTGCATACAGAAGACGCACACATTTTTTATTATCTTTTATGAAAAAACCCGCACACACATCAGAACATTCGTCGTTATCGCACTTTAAATGTAGCAGGGCATACAGGAGGAGGATTGCAAACATCTGTTCTTGTTAAATTGCAAAGAAGTTTTATTGATCTGCTGCTGAGGCCACATTCCGTTGCAATTTACTGCTGTGGGAGGAAAAAGCAGAGGGTGTTGGCTTTTAAGGGAGGATCACTAGTTCAGGTAGTTAATGCCCGTGGTCTCCCCCCCCCCCCCTTAAATCTACCAGGAGCGACGCAAGGGGAATTCAAATGAAAGCGGACTCCTCTGCCTCGTCTATAGTCCAGTCACTACGTCTGGGAGCTTTGTGTGATTTAAGGAGCATTGTGCGAGGGCCAAATTGGCTGCACATGGGTAGGGGGTCTGCAGCTTCATAACCTCTCAGCTTATATGTATGGATTATCTGAGGTAAGAGTGCAATAAATTACGCACGGGAGCTTCTTATACTCTGACCTGGCAACCCCTCCCTGCCTGGTGTAATGGGATAGCTAGGGAGCGCCGGTGGTTTCAATTAAGGAATGCTGGCCTGGTGAAATCATTCCTCGATCACAGGGCTCATACCTGACTCCTGAACAGGACCAATGCATACGAAGTAGCTGCCTACTTTGAGTTAAATGTTTGGTGGACGAGGATTGGTTTCTCATTCCTGTATTGATTATGTGTTACTAACATCCACCCGGGGATTAGAGGGGGGGAAACTGCCTGAAGGATTCATTCTATTTTCCTACTACTACTACTATTAATTCTCATGTAAGGCTGAGCCCGACCAATGTGTGATTTATGAGACAAATACCGATTATAGAGGGTAAAATTTTCCCATTATGGATTTGGTGGCTGATAATGGGAATATTTGATGTAGAATGAGAGTAGTTTGTTTGCAGTCATATTGCTCTTATATGACAAAGCTGCTCAGAAGGCTTCTTTCCTGATGTTAGATTATTTAACATTATCATACATTATGCACCAATTTGAGTGCAGTCCAATGGTGGTCAGCTGTGACACTCTGATACAAGTGCTGCAGACAGTGCTGAGTGTATTTTTAAATTAAAGAAATAATCTGGAAGATTTCCATTTAAATAAATGTCTGTTAAGTCTCTATCACCGAATGAGGTAACACAGGCCTATGGCCCACTGATGAAAGCCTTTGCATTTGCAGTATTACAGACTGGGTGTCTGTGGCGACTTTCGCTGAAAGAAAATCTCATGCGGCGCCCAGTTAGTGACGCGTTTTCCGTCACTCAGCAGTGGTTGGTCTGCCAGAGAGGGAAGGCGGAGCTAAGCGGCTGCTTTTCCGGTCTCTGCAAGTGTTGCGAGTAAACAGTAATCTACTATGGCTGAACAAACAAAGAAAAGATCGATGACTACAGATACAACTTCAACAATAAGTGAAAACTAATTGGACGCTCAGATGAAGGCAAACAGTCCAAAAAGGAAAGCGACCGTCAGCGAGGAAAATCAAGAGTTACAACTGGAGCCAACCGTGGACGTCACACATGCAACACTGTCTGGATATCTGGGAAGTGTGCTCCTGCAGTTACCATTTACCACCAAAGAGAACAAAACTGAAATCTAGGATTAGCACTATCAGTAGGAGTAGGTTCTGCTGGACAAATTATGTGATGTGATTTCTTGCCACCACAAGCATTGTTTTCTGCATTATATGATTTGTAAAAAAAGTTTTTATATTGGCACATATCGTAAAACATATCCATGGATACAATACATCTGTATCATGCTTCTATCGCCCTATAATATCGTTTCAAGGATATCGGTCTGGCTTTAGTTAAAGGAAATACAATCAACATTCATATTGCAGCTATTTAGCAGATTTTCCATCCTTCGAAAGAGGATAAAACCTTTCATTTGGAGATGTTTGTGGAAACAGTTACTAAACTTCAGGCCTCTGGCTGGGCGTCTCCATTCACAGCATCTGACTCACATTGGAGAACCACCACTGCTCTCAAGATGTGCTGTGAACTTCTGTGGTGCACTACTGAGTGGAGGACTTCTTCCTGTATGGAGCAAGAATGTTGTTTACCCCTTTTTTTTCCAACAAGTCCACATAGCGTTGGCTATCAGCTGTGAGTGGTTGAAGCTGTCAGCCCTTTATGTGAAGAGCCACAGTAGAGTCAGAATTTCTGGGTTTCGTCCCAGACGTAAGGAAACCTCATTAAAAGTCACATGGACATTTGTAATGAAGCATAAAACTAAACAACAGCCCTGGGAAAGAATCTGACTCACCAGAAGGTCGTACAGTTTTAAATTATTTACCTGAATCAGGCCCCGGCCCTGCAGGTCTCACTCTCTGATATGAAACTGTTGAGAGGAACCAACGTAAACACCAGACTGAACAGCCCCTGCAGCAGTTAAAGGCATAAGGATACTTTGGAATAAATAAAGTACTCCAAAAAATTAAAGGCCATTTTTACAGAGGGACACCTGGTCTATGATAATGAGAAGGTGATGTTTTCTGTATGATGCGATTGCTGGATGTGTCTCATCTTGCACTGAACAAATAGCCTACAATGCTACGTCTCAGCTCATAGGGGAAAGGAAAGCAACATAAAACCAGGTGTTTTTGTTAACAACGTTATTTATTTAACAAAGAAGTGATTGTTTTACAAATAAATACAGTGAGGCAAACTACAATGACAACAAAATGGGCCTGGGGATGCTGCTCAAATCAATAAATAATTATAACGAGACCCTGAACTAGAGCAACAATACTATTCTTTACTGCAAAACAAACTTAAAGCTCCTGTGAGGAACTTCAGTTTGTGTTGACTTTGGCGCCCCCTGTGGACAAAGCCGTACCTCTTATTTCTTTGCTGATTTTGTCCTGTACATGCTTAAGTGGTGTTTTTGAACAAAAAAACCTCCTGCTTTCTTTAACATATGTATCACTCACTTTAAATGTTTGCTCTGGAAAATATAAACAAAGGCAGCGTGCAGTTAATCACTTCATCTGACACCTAACTCCCGCCAGCGGTACCAGGCATTAAAAATAACTCTATAGAAATAATCAATCTTGTCGCTGATGGTCTTGTTTGATTTTGTAGCTCATATAGAGTCATCAGAATGTATTTCAGTCTGTTTCATAGCCAGTGAAGAACTCCTCACAGGAGCTTTAAATATTAAAACCTAACTAACCTATCTTTTGAAACAAGTCATACAACAAGTGAGTCAGCCTAATACCTAGGTATGAGTCATACCTAATGTATCTAACAAAGAAACCTAACGTGTATGTAAATGTTACCTAAAAATAAACTGACGCACTACTAGTACTGGTTCACAGTACAATAGCTAGTGATAGCAAGGCTACACAAGAAACAGGCACAGTGGCGATCTGATTGGAGTCAAGGCTGCACCTCGAATGACGAGCAGGCCACTCTCTTGGATTGAAATTTTCCATTGCCATTATATTCACCAGACTCATTAAAGCTCCATAAAGTTTATCACCAGGGTTGGGTGTTCAGTAATCAATGTTGTCAAGTGACAAACATTCTAAAAGGGTTTCAAAACACTTCCCTTTCCCTTTTTATTGTATTTTGGAAAACATAGTCATTAAGTTTGTGCCATTTGGAGGTCAGCTTACCTTCGTCATTCATTTTAAAAGCCGTTGTGATTAGGGGTTCTTAATTTCCAAGCATACCATTGTATGTTAAAATGTAATTTGACTACAAAAACAAAATGCCTCCCTTGAGTATTAGATTAATGCTTTGGGTATCGGTGATTATTGCATGTTTTTTTTAACCTCACCCAAGATAAAATCACGATCAGAATGAAGCCAGCGTTGCTTCCCAAACTAAATCTTATCAGGGAATTTAGCAGCGGAGCCAGACAGCCCATGTTCCCAATGTGAAGCGGGCCGTGGCAATAAATCATCGGACCCCTTTGCCCAAATGGGGTCTTCATGCCAGGAAACAGTTGTTTCCTTAAATTCTGCTCAGTCTAATGCAGACAGAACAAACTCTCTCCCCACTGCCAACAGCTACGCTTCAGGACACGGATCCAGGAGTTTATCGCAGTGATTTGTTGAAAAGAAAATATTTGCACGGAAAAGTGATGAAAAGGTTGCTGTGAAAGGCTGACACACAAGCGAGTGAAAACTGCAGTAAATTTGAAAGCCCAGAGCAAACTTTTCACAGATTATGGCAGTTTTTCTGGCAAAGTTGCTTTATTGAGTCTTCTCAAGGTTAAATCAGAACAGCTTGTTTACTTCTCCACATCACATTTTCTCTCCTCAGATGCTTTAATAGACAAGTTGTGCTGAAAAGCCTGAAAGGAATATGAAGAAATTCCTTACATTTCACCTGCTGTCTGCAAACACATCTCAGATGAAGACTTCAGTTCATTGTGTAGTTCTTAAACACAACATATTCTTATCTGACAACACTTTATTTCCATAGAGTATGTCTGTTTAAGGTGGAGCACTGGATAATCTGAAGTTAAAGTGTCATCAGGTGACAGTTTGAAATTGCTTCATTTACGGAAATAGCTTCCACAGCTTAGACGCGTTAGCTCTGAGCAAACATGTCAGAACAAACACTCGTGGTCAGACAGGAGAACCACGCAGGCTAACAGCTCAGGATGTCATCACCTCTTCACACAGCTGTGGTCTGCTGTCTCATTATGGTAGAGGTGCATGTCATGCATGTGCACAACAGTAAAGAAAGAAAGTTATTCCAACATATCAGGATTTTTGAATACCTCCCCAGATTGATTGATTGGTTCAGCTACGCTTATAACAAAGACTAGAAGAAAGAGAGGCGAAATATTTAGCTCTTTTAAATGCGCAATATGTAATTTCAGCTGCCAGTGGTCTGTCAATCAAAACAATAACAAAAGATGTAGGTAGGTATCGCATGAAGTAGCGTGGGATCATTGAATTTGTTGTCTTCTTTGTTCAACAACCACCATTACTGATGAAAATGTTTTTGAGGAGACTCGGACGGAAATCATATTCACATATGAGATAGTGTATTTCAGTTTTATTCAGGTTACATTTATTCATCCTATATAATTTAATTTATATAATTTAATTCTGATAAAATAACCTCACATTAGCTAACATAAACATTGTCAGCTTTCTCCCACTCCCTCTCTTCTGGTGTTTCCTGTAACAAAATTGAATGTACTGTTTAAAAGAATTATGGATTTTTCAGGATTTTTAAAACGATTTGCAATAATGTAACTTAAAATTAAAAAAAAAAAATACAACATTGGTCAACTTGTTTTAAGACATTTTAATACAGATACGTTTAAATGGTTTTTCCAACAAGCCCAAAGCTGCAGTATTTTCATATATTGTCATCAGAGGTGGGAGTAACTGTGCGTTCACACAGAATGCGAATAGACGCGAATCTGCGGTGAGATTCCATACAAAGTCAATGCAATGACGCAAATGACGCGACGCGAATGATCACGATGCAAATTCCACAGCGATTTGGCATCACGTCGTGTAGTGAAAGCCTATCAGCATCGAGATTCTCCTGACGTTGTTGGTAACCATGGAGATAAGCCCCGCTTCCTCTCCTCCATTCTTGAAGCGAAGGGTGAATATTTGCCTGTTATTTAAACGTGAATTTTGATCTTGCACGAGTAATGCGAGGCGAATATTCGCTTCGCGTTCAGTGTGAAAGTGTACAGTAAGTCACACGTACAAGTCTTAACCCTCAAGTCACAAGCAAGTCCCAAGTCACACAGACAGACACTTACTTTACGTACCTTTCTTTGTGTGTTTTGAAGTGATGGATGAAGTTTGACTCACTTATTTTCGAAGCGCATACCTTGCAAACCGCCGTTCTTTTCTTTTTATAGTCTACATAAAAAGTCAAGTCCTTACGAGTCATCTGTCTCAAATCTGTCAAGTCTCAAGTCATTAATGCCAAGTCAAAGTCAAGTCGAGTCTTTTATCAATGTTAGTCAAGCAATTCTCAAGTCCTCAAATTTGCCACTCCAGTCCCCCATCTCTGATTCTCATATTTTTACAAGTAACATGTTTATTAAAAAGTTTTTGCTCTTTCTTTCTTAATTGCTTTTTGAGTACTACATCAGTTTATATCCTGGTTTCAGAAATCCGGACAGGCTCTTGTTCTAGTTTTAAGAAACCTGAATATGCTTCTTTGATTTGGTTTCTGATTGCTGCAAGCCAAGTGCAGGAGTGTAATCTTACATTTATGTTAGCAGCTGGCCAATAAAAAAATGAAACAGTATAAGAGGGACTGCTGCACATCTGTAGCAGTGAAAGGGATTCTGGGGGAGGAACTGTATTGTTGCTTTTGTCATTCATTTCTGGTGATCAGATGTTCTGTTGGAGCCGAATCCAATAGAGCGGTCAATTCGACCACATGCAGCAGGCAGCCAGAAACCATTCATTCTCCACTGCTGAGGTAACTCAGTGTGAACAAAAACAACAGTCTGTCTGAGAGGCAGAGGACACAGAGACACAGCACACAGATGATCAGAAACCTGACTGGTAAATGGTATGTTATGTCTTGCTTTTCAACCTTGAAGATAGAAATGTGCACACTTACCGATGGCAACACAAAACAATGGCAACGAGAGCTGCCATACAACGCGCTGGCCTGCCCACAGGGACCTGTGAGCCAGGGATCGAACTGCCAGCTGCCTGATTAGTGGACAACAAGGTCTACCTCCTAAACAACAGCTGCTCTAACCATGTAGTGACATGTGATCCTAAATCCATAAGTCTTTTAATCTATAACCAAAACAACCAAGCACAGACTCCCAATCAGTTTTGAGTTTTTGATTACAGAAGATGTCAGATCAAAAGTATAAAAACTGACTCGGAGGCATGCGTTGTTTTTGTGTCCAAACTCTTGTATTACATTTGTTTTTGTACTTTCTGTAGTCCAAAGAATAAAGTTATGTGTACAACAAGATCCATAACGTCATTATAACGTTACTGTAAGACGACCAAGTCTCACAGGAAGAGCAAATGTTGCCAAACTGGCGTCTTCAGGGAAACAGGAGACCTTTGCTCTCAGGTCTATGTGCGGGAAACCCCGTAGTTACGTAAATGTGAAATCCTCAAAATATGCTAAACATGGATAAGTCTCTAAGGAATTAGATCCCACTGTGCACTAAACTGCATTACATGTGACGAAAGCACAAGCTGCTTTCTAGGGTATCTGCTGCGTCAAACACTGTAACTGTGCCAGAATCGACAGCCAAACCACTGGCGACGTCTGACTCTATCATGGCTCATGGCTGAGACATCATAGTGCATTACCACATAAAAACGTGTGCTTACGACATTGACTCCAGATACAATGCACTATAACAGCATGTGACGTCTCATTAATGACGAACATGGGCGTCATGTACTGTAGCTGTGTCGTATTACGTCAGATTCCTTTTCGCTAGAGAATCAGGGCTCTGAGTTGCAGCGGGTGTGATTACTACACCACAGAGGAATGTACTGACATGCCCGCAACCTCTCCTTGTCCACACTCAGTAAATTAAAAGAAAACAAACCATGCAGACCAGTGCCAGGAATGCTTACATACAGGTTTAACTGCTATATAAAAAGTCCCACAGTTGACCTTTATTGTCCCTGTGGAAATCCCCCACAGTAAGGATTGCATAAAGTGTTCCGGGAAGACTTACACTGCAGTAACAAAGAAAATGAAAATAAAGATGCTGTTGAGCACACAGGTGTAACAAGATTTCAGTTGACAAAAGCCCTGTGCTAATCATGCTAATTTTAACTAAAGAAGAAGCCGTAGGCTGTGACATTACATGTGATTCATCTCTAAAAGTGACAGAGCTTTAAGGTCAGTTTGTGTTGGGTGATCATTTAAAATCTATGGAAACCAAACAGGCTTTAAAAAACATGCTTGCCAATTTGTTGGGAAAGTAATCAGCGCTTGATTAGATGTAATGCTTCCCGCATCGATCCCCCCGCGGCACCAGGAGGCCTCTTCAAGTGCTCTGAATGAGCAGCGTTCGATCACCCGGTGAGGTTAAACACAGACTGTTACCACAGAGTGAAATCCCTTTGACAGCAGGAATGACATGCAGGGATGAGATAACTGCCGGGCTGAAATCAACGTTTACCCACTTGTGCCAAAGTGTCTCTGATGCAGCCGTCAGGTAACGCTTTTCTCTCTATTCATTTCCCTTGTCAAAATTGATTTTTTTTTTTTTTACAAGTGTCTGGCAGACGCCTCTCTCGAACAAGAACCTCTCTGCTGCTGTGATGTGACAAGACATCAGAATAAAGTCTGGGCAAGAAAATAATAAATATCAGTGTTATGTTGTGATGCCCCGGGATATGAGGATGTGCAGGAACTATCTTATGGCAGCTCAGTGTTTTTTTTTATACTGACAGGTGTTGGAAAAGTTTAAACACGACAGCTCCGAGTTAACAGCTTCACACATGATGATCACACTGTTGATCCCACGGTTCCCAGGCAACTTTCTCTGCCTTTACTCCAAATGAACAAGTTTCTTTCCCCACCACGATGACACAAATTTAAATCTATGAATGCATTGTGAGATCATTGCCTCTTTTCTGTCAACAATTTTCAAGAGTTGCTTGAGTCCAATTATTTAGGAACAGGGGGAAACATGTCATGTCGGGTTGTGTCGCCTCGTGTGTCATTATTTTGTCACTTGTTTGAACGAGGTGAAACTGCTTTAGGATGACAAGTGAGGAAGAATCTTCCCCGACTGCACATTTTAACTTGATTTAACAGAAATGCATATGACTTGTTCAGTCATGCAAATAATTGAGTTTGCAAAAGTTTGCTTTATTTCAGATAATGCAGCAAAATAATGCACAAATGTGTGTTAAGCTCCTGGGGCTCAATTAATATTGAAGACAAAGGTTCATATAAGACAGTTTGCAGTAAAAATCAGATCTAAGTCATTCATTAGTTCTGACTTTGGTTGAAAGTGTTTCAATTTGTGTTTATGTCACAGTCCATTAAACATTTATTTTGATAGCAGAATAGATCACACACTGTCAAGTGATAAATCAGATTGAGGCTGTGGGAGACAGACCTGAAGACGAGCTGAAACCTGCAAAGACAAAACAAAACCACACATTAGGGCTGCTCGATTATGATCAGCAAAAACTATGATCACAATTATTTTGGTCAATAATTGAGATCACGATTATTGAAAACTAATTACTCATTGACTTTGAAACAGCAACCATTTATTTCACTTTTTTCTTTCCCGGTGACTTAATAATAAATAAATAAATTATAAAATTATATAATATGTAAATGAATATTAAAATAAAGTCATAGGCAATTTGGTGATTGAATTTTAGGTGACTACACAAATTGGCTGCGTTTCTTTGTAGTGCAGACACAACCGTGTAACAAATCTTGCGCTGTATTTGTTGCAGCTCTTCGTCAGACTCTTTGAAACCAAAGTGTTTCCAAACAACGGAGTTACTTTTACCTTTCTTGTTGACCAAAGGATCTCTCTCCGTCATCTTGGCTCTGACTGAACTACATGCCACTACAGCCTGCCGGCCTGACGAGTGAGTGCGGGCGGGGAAAAGGTCACTGCTGAGGAAAAAAGGGTGCGCTGGATTTATATCAGGACAAAATGAGAGCATCATTGCGAAACGCAGTGCGGCAAAATAATCGATTATTTTCTTTTAATAATCATTGGAAGCCAAAATCGTAATTGAGATAAAGATTCGATTAATTGAGCAGCCCTACCACAAATAGTGATGGTTTCTAAAACTTGCAAAGATGTTCAGAGTTTGCTTCATGACAGATTTCTAACGGATATGGAGAAAAACACAATGTGTGATAGGAAAACTGTGATGACAGATATCCCACAAATAACACTACTAAATACCTAAACAGAGAAATAATAGTACAACACAGACAGCAAACTGTACAGCAACGTACGACAGATGTGAAATCCAGGTGAGCTGCTGCTCTTATCTTTGTAACTCACTTTTTATTGCTTTTCAACAATGCAACAAAAGGACCAACATACATACATGAACCTGAACAATGACAAAAACAGACCATCACAATTCAACAAAAAAAAAAAAGAAAAAAAAAAAAAGAACAAATATTACTCATACAGAGACACTTGCATAAATTAAACTAATATGCACACCAAAATAAATACATATGTTACATACATACATACATACACATTCTCCACCCCACCACTTTTCAGGCTTTTGTCACAATCCAGACATGGTTTATTGTTAATTGTTTACATGAAAATCCATCCATATAGCTTCCCCAATCAACCATCTAGTATGAAAGTCATGTATGGACCCCATGTTTTCATAAATATCTCCTCCCTATTGTTCAGCCTAAAAATCAGTTGTTCATAGCTGGCTATTTTAGTCATTTCTCCCATCCATTCATTAAATGGGATAATACTTTTTGACTTCCAGTGTCTGAGAACAATCCTACATCCCGTAGTAAGGGCCAACCTACACCATTGAGTTTGCTGGGATGATAACTCTACTCCCTCTGTTATTATGCCCAAAATACATAAAGCGGGGCTCTGGGATAAGTCTGTCCTGAATACTTTGTTGATGAGTAATATTATTTTTTCCCATAGGTTGTGTGTCATTTCACACTCATACAACATGTGTAAAAGAGTTCCTCTACTCCTCCCACATCTCCAGCACATGTCGGATTCACAGAGCTTTAGTCTTGCCATCTTACAGGGAGTCCAATACATCCTATGTATGATTTTATATGTAATTAAGCGGGTCTGTACCTCTCTAGATGTCTTATACCAGCATCCGATTATTTCCTTCCACTTCTCCATTATTATCTCGCCCTGCAAATCTGCTTCCCATGCTCTCTTGAGACCCTCTAGTTTTTGTGGGTGAGATTGTCTCATAAGACTATAATATCTAGATGCTCCACCTCTAGCCCCCTGATCTCCCTGTACTAGTTTTTGTAGCTCTGTTTGAGGCAACAGGGGGAGTTTCCGTTGTGCAGACATTATACAGCTTCTTAATTGCAAATATTTCCAAAAGTCTCGTCTAGGGATTCCATATTTAGTTACCATTTGTGTAAAACCCATAAAATTATCACCCTCGAAAACATCTCCAATAAAAATAATCCCTGCTTCCACCCACGACTTCCAATAAAGAGTTTTTTTACCCACTTTCAGTAGCTTGTTGTGCCATAGAGATGTCCTTCTAGTAAAAGAAGGGTTTAGACCAATAAGACGATGTGATGCTTGCCAGGTTTCTCTTGCAAACAACAATAATGGATTCCGAGTTGGAATTTCTCCCCCATTTTGTGAGATAAAAGCCAGTAATGGGATTGGTTCAGTAAGTTCTTTTTCAATCAAGACCCACCCCGGAGCTTGGTCCTCTGTAATATTTATTTTGGCCAATTGATTAAGAGAAAATGCATAGTGGTACCAGTCCACTCTTGGCAGGTTGAGGCCTCCGTCCTCCTTTGCAGCACACATTTTAATTCTATTTAAACAGGGTCTTTTACCTCCCCACAAAAAGGCAGCTACCGCTGCATTAAATCTTTTAAGTAGTGAGGGAGGGAAGCTCATGGGTAATAAGTATATGATATAGTTAAGTTGTGGAACAACCATCATTTTAAGAATATTTATTTTTCCCAGCAGAGATAGCCCTATTTTAGCCCAGTTTTGTAGAGTGCTCTCAATTTTCAGAAGTAGGGGGAGGATGTTCTCAGTCATTATGTCTTTTAAACCTGGTGTAAGCTTTATCCCTAGATACACTAGGCCCGAAGGGAGCCATTTAAACTGCCAGTTCTGTCTGATACTAGGTGGGCATAAACTAGACAGGGGCATTGCCTCTGATTTTCCCCAATTTATTTTGTAACCCGAGATATGGGAGAAGGTATCGATCAAAGACAAAATTTGCGGGACAGCTGTTTCTGGATTTGAGGTCAGCAACAAAATATCATCCGCATACAAAAGTAATTTGTGTTCCATCTTTCCAGCTCGGATACCCTTGATATTTGTATTATTTCTGATGGCAGCTGCTAAAGGTTCTAATGCCAATGCAAAAATTAGGGGGCTCAGGGGGCAGCCCTGTCTTGTACCCCGGTGCAGAGGGAAATGTGGGGATGCTGCTGCTCTTATCTAATATTTGAGGACATTTATTATAAGATGGATTTGAGTTTGCGTCCTTTATTCAGCTTATTGAGGACGGCAGGTCATTAGCCGTTATTAACAAAATAACGTACATGTAGAACAGAAGCCTGCTGTTTCAACTCATAAATAACAGATCAGTTTGATTTGAAACATTCCTTTCCAGCTGAATGTTATCCATTTAGAGCCACAGTCCTAAAGTGTATTAAAGTGTACAGACCTGAGTAATAGCAGGTAAACCTTACAGCAACTCAACACTTCTAAGCCGATTCTGTGAAAACTCCTGATCTTGCAATCCTCGGGACCTTGTTGAGACCTCATCAGCCCCGCCACACACAGAGCATGACAACCGCTCTTTTTCAAACGGCCCATATGTCCCCTATAAGGCCGGGCCGTCACCTCATCTGAGAGATTAGAGCGGGCTGCAGAAGCTGGTCTTAGGGGGGGAAAGAAGTCAGTTGGGGTTGATTCCCTGCAGGGAAAAAAAACCTTATGATGGTGTCTGTGAGGGGTGTCCACTAACAGATGGCAGCATCCAGTAGGGGGTCCGTTTGGTTTGTCGCTATCTTTGCCCAGCACAGGTGGGTGGTGCTGCAGATCTGTCTCTCTCTGTCTTCGCTTTCTCCTCTAGGGAATCTTTAGCTGGCCCAGGTTTGATGTGGCGGAGGCCCAGAGCCAAATAATCATAGCTCAGACTGAGGGGGGTGTGCAAGCCTTCACCCTAGCATCCAGGGATTTGGGGAAAGTTGTCTCAAGGGAGGGTGGGTGGGCGGGGGTTGGACGCCTGGGGAGTATCATTTCATAGACGGATGATATGTGGAATCAAAAGGGAGGATTTTGGCCGAGTAGGGGGTCTCACAGCAGTGTGTGGCTGAGTGGCTCAGTTTCTAGGCCGCTCTGCCTCTTTTTTTATCTCTTCTTCAAACTCTTAGTCTTTGTGATCTCTCCCTCAATCCACCCTTTTTCATCTCAGTTATTGTTCCTTTTCTCACCCCCTGTGCGGGGCGACGGTGCCGGGGCTTTCAGTTTGGATGCTCCAGCTCCGGGCTCGTCCACGGGCATCAAATCAGCTTTACTCAATTCTGCTGACGGCTCACTCTGAACTGTCAACAGTTACCTTTTTTGCCCTTCATCCGCCAACACAGTCAGTAATTACCCTCATCATCACCCTCACTGTTATTATAATCAATGCTACAGCCATCATCTTCAATCATCAGACCTATTTTGACCATTTAATCTGGGCGTTTGGAAAGAAAAATAGGAGGGAGAATTGCGTTTCCAGTTTGCTAAGCACCACTCCTGAGCAAAACAACAGGAAAATACAGGGTTGTGTGCAAATTATAGTTTTAGGCAAACACTTAAAACTTCTTCACTTTCAACATGTGCTGCACCTGTGGAACATGTTTACAGCTTTTAGAGCAGCAGCAGGCATGACGAACAAAAAGGTGAATCATTCTTTCAGTGTGGATAAAACTGCACATGCTTTTGCTTTGTGCTGCACTCTGTAGGAATTGGGTAACAGAAGTGACAAATTAGCTATCTATTGTAGCCTCCAGTATCTTTCCTGCTCGTTTACAACCAAGCTCTGTGTGCCATTACAGCCCGGGCTCGAGGAGGAATCTGCAAGACATTAGCTGGTAATTTGAGACGGTCTCATCCAAAGCTGGAATGGTGCATAATTGCACAGTGGGTAGTGTTGTGTACCAGAGAGACGAGCAGAGGGCCCATCTGAGATGTTCTTCTATTAGAGCGTCAAGTAGTGACACTCTGCTGCAGTTTATTGAATAAATCTTACATTTTTGAAAAATATTAGCTACTGAAAAGCCAACATAGTAGAATCCCAAAATTGCAGTAAATGACAAATGTTTTATACAAGAACGACAGATAAAGACTGGATGGCAGAGGGCTGCTTCTTTCTCACACCATTTTACTGACGATGATGTCCTCATGGCATTAATTGGACTCTTCTCTTCGACACAGTTTCTTATACAGTGCTGTTTTTTTTTTTATATCAAATTTTAAAATCTGAATTAGTATTTAAGCCCTTCCTCTATAAGGTGCCATGAGGTCAGGATTACTAAGGTAGTCAACCTGACAGTGTATCTGTAGGTCTTAAAGTCTTACAGAGAGCCAGCCACCTGCCATTACTAAATGAACATAAGTGTAACAAGAAATTTGCCAATACTCGACTACCAAAATAATGTCAACTGAAACCAATCACTTAACCACATGTTAAAATCATGTTGTAGTTTAAGAAAATCTGTGACCAAATAGTGATTTCCAAAATCAAAATAAACAGAATAAATTGTTGCACGTGTCGGAAGGGTTCTGTCGGATGTTATGGAAACACTCAATAGTCAGCATTGAGCAAAACAAACCCAGTATGAGCTCTCCTTTGATCAGCAGATGGAGTTTGCTCTGTTTTGTGATGGCGACGGATCTTTTGTCACACGAGCTCAGTAAATGTTGAGTAGGGCTGCGTGATATTGGGAAAAACCTACATTGCAATAGCATTTTTTCTGCGATATTTATTGCGATTTTAAAAAATACAGGAAATTATATCTGATAAATGCAGTGTGTTTTCAAGTACATATAGACAATCATACTTTTTATTATTGGGACCTTTAAGTCTATTTTCTTCTAACAGAACCAAACCCTTCTGTGTCCTCTCGTGTAGAGGTGCACTAATGTGACATGAGACTGACTTGTGTTGTAGATAAATGATGGAAAACAAGAAACTGGCGACTCATTTCCCACTGAAATGAGTCGCCAGTTTGTCGCCAGTCATTTTCTTGACTTGTTTAACTTAATTTGCTTCAATCGCATGTCTGATGTAACTGTTGCACATGTGCCAATGGCAATTGTGCTTGTTAAACTATATATCGTGCAGCCCTACTGTTAAGGTTGAATCCATACCACCCGCCCAGGTTGGTTATGGAGGTTAATGGTACCTCTGCATTTGAGCAATGATTTTGTCATATTTTCATATTATCACATTTTACTATGCTGTATAAAGACATACATTTCAGCCCTATTTTCACCCAAGAAATAAGCATAGCGGTTTGACAGCTTCACAGGACAAAGACGTAAGAGCATTCCAGTAAAGTGGCCTGAAAAACTGATTGCATTTTACACAAACAGCCGTAACTCTAAGGGCAGACAAAGTGGACATTTTTCATATTGTTTCCATTGTTAGGACTTTGGTACCTGTCCACAGAAATCATCTTAACAACTTGTTTATGTGAATGAAAAACATAAGTACCCTCAGCCAATCATCTCCTGCTCAACAAAGAAAATCACAAAACACCCAGTGAGACGGGGAAACAAACTGAAGAGCAACACGGTAACTGCAGAGCAATTCAGCGTCATCCACAGAGGAAGCCTTTTCTTCCCTGTGAATATAAAGGATAAAGGGAGGATGGATCATTCGATATGCAGTGTTTTAGATGTTGTTATGAAGATACACAAACAGGAGCGAGTCATTTTCTCCGCAGCAGGAGGGCTCTCGCTGCACACAGAGACCAGCACTAACCATGTGAATAATACGTCTTCATTAGCTGACATAAATGTGTGCCGGACCGTCATCTGCGTTTACATGGGGTTATGTCACAGACGAGCAGTGGGAACCTCTAAATCTGTCCGCTTTATAAATACTGTGGTGGCCTGATAATGTGTGTTAACTGTGGATGTTGACATAAAACAGGTCCTTCCCTGCGCACGAGGGCTCGCTGTGTTTTAACGAGCTGCACCGCTCGTCTCTGTGATTAAAGATCTGTTAAGACCATAAACTTTTACAGCGCAGGAATAATTGCCTGCTGTTTTTAGGAATATGACATCGCTCCAAAGGGATCTAAACTGGGCCAGAGAATAAACCTGCAGGGAGCTACATCATGCCTCAAAGCTTTGGGAGTGTTTGCTGCAAAGTCTGGACTTAAATCATCAAAAATCCACAGAAACTTCCTTTTAATGTGATCTGTAAAATGTTATTTCATTGGATAACAAACCAGTTTTAATTATCATTTTTTATTGTGGGTAATTGACAAACTAGTGTGTGCTTCTTATAGAGATAGACCAATATGGTTTTTTCAGGGCCGATACCGATACCGATTGTTAGTAGTCAAGGAGGCCGATAACCCATATTTGGAGCCGATATTCATTTGCAGTAAAAGTGAAAATATTGGCGTCAAAATTTTGAATAATACAAACTCCAACACTTAACTTTGTTTAAATGCCTTTAAGCATATGTTTATTAAACAAACAAACAAAAAGCGCAGGGAGTTCCCAGGGTCAGCAGCATCTCTTATAAAGTTAACTGAAAATTTAGATAAATAAATAAATAACTTCCTGAAGTTTTATTAAGTAAATAAAACGAAGTTAAATAAAATTTGCAAAGAAATGAACTTTTTCTCCTCTCCGCCGTGTGTGTGAGCACTCTGCACTGTTATCGGCCGTAGGATAAAAAAACAAACAAAAAAAAGGCCGATGTCGATATGCGCCAAAATGCCGAATAACGGCGCCGATAATCGGCCCGGCCAATAATCGGTCGATCCCTAGCTTCTTAGTCCTTTGCAGTCCTTTGAATGTCCCAGTACAGCCCGACCGATAGTATCTGTGATAGGCCGATATCAGCTGCCAGATATGTGTCTGCAAATATGTTTTCTGATATGAAAACCTTTCTTAACAAACGTCTACTACTTACACAATTGCAATCCAATTTCTTGATCATTTGATATTTTATAGCTTTTGTAAAATAGTTCCTGAAGCTTTCATGCACAAATATAGGCTTTTGTATTGAATTAAATCAAAGCAGAAAACAATGCTTGAGGATGAATGTGACGCAGCACATAGTCTGTCAACTGTCACCACTGTCTGCAGCACATGTAGCAGAGCATCACAGCTTTTTCCAAGTTATTTGTTCAAGATTGCAGCCTTCTTAATAATATATCAGTGCAAACGTGGTGCACAATCCACATAGAAAATTTTAATTCCAGATCATACATTCACTATATCAACTGCCATACTGGTAATTGTCTCCCTCTAAACCTGGTATCTGTATTGGTCAGGCTCTTCTATACAGTGCCAACATGTTCTCACACCAAACTTCAATTCAGCAGCTTGACTTCAAGTCCACATTAGAGAAATCAGTTTGAGGACAGGGTCCACAAATGATCGTATTTTGTGTCATTGAGTCACTGACCAAGCTGCCATATTTGTTGACTTGGGAGTGAAACTTGGCAGACAGCGTTATCACATTCCCAACATGGATTACTGAAGACATATCACAAAGGTTTGATCATCTTTTGTGGCTGTAACGAGCGGAAATATTTAACCATCAGCTTTGACTGCTCAAAAAGAAAAGGACACGAGCTCTCACAAATTACAGAGAACTGCACATTAGTCAGTTTCAAACTGTTTACAAAACAACCCTCAGTTTTCTCTTTGTGTTTAGGCTCTGTGTTTCTGTGCAATACAAAAGTTTTCCACCAGCCAAAGCTGCACAAAACCACACTCAATTCAAACAAAATATTTAGTCTTCCAATCTTTTCAATCACATTCGGCCCTAAATTTCCTCCCGGCACTGAAAATATTATGACTGCAGAGAAAAACTCAGAGGTTTGGCACCACTTTGGCATAGAAAAACACACAGTCGTCCTTGAATGGAAAAAATGTTGCAAACATGAAGTCAGAAGTTTGATGTTTGGAAACTCCTCCTCTGTGAAATGATTAAAGAGGATGAAGAAGGTCAGGATGTTATGTTTGATGACCACCAAATACTGTGTGATGGATGCTTGAAAGATTTGTAGCTAGTGAATAGACTTTGTTGGATGGCAACAAAGTTACACTTTTTCAGTGCAAACAACATAGTTAACTTTATTTTCCAGGGAGTGCATGAGTCAGTCACAGTGTATGTAGTGCCTGTCAGTCTTTGTATATAAAGAAAAGTTCTGTCCTAGAAGAAACGCAGACAAGCTGATGACAGCAACTCAAAGCTTCCTACAAACAGTCACTGGACAATGGTATACTTTCATTATGGATGATGAGTCTTTCTTTGAGGTAAATCTCTTTTTTTAAAATTTTAATTACAGTTCAGGCTCTAAAAATATGACATGAATAAGGACAGGAAATATAGAATTTTACTGCTGGAGAAGCAACACACGCCACCATATGACAGCTGAAACACAAAAGCATTCTTCATGGCTATTATGCTGCACAAACCTACCAATTATATACTGTAGAACAAACAGAGACGGGTTTTCACAGACAGCTGTCTTTTTATTGTTCAAAGTCTAGCCCTTTTTAAAGCAGATAGGCTTATTGGTATAAAGAAGTATTTTTTAAAAAGATGTTGACCATAATGTGTACTGAATTACATATAATTCACCTCAACCCAAGGAGCACTTTTCACATTTTAAGACATATATATAACGTTACAATGTTGGATGTTCAGACTAAACGTGGGTTAAGTTTCAAATCTGTAGGTAAAAGTATGTTGGAGTAATCCCCAGGCACCTCAGCTCAGTCTGCTGCAGGTTTCACACTGTTTTTTTCTACACGCTGCTCTTTGTGACGTCATAAAGTGCAGCCTCAGCAGGCTTCGCAGAGCCGGCCAATCAGAAGAAAGTGTGCTTCTAGGGGCGGGGTTTCTTAAAGGGACAGAAATGACTGCGTGGTTTCAGGCAGAGGCTGTGTGAGGGCATGCGCAGAGCACCAGTGTGAGAAAAATGATGAGTTAATTTAGATTGCTTTGTCAACTGCCGTTTTATTGCTTTTTTTAATATCACACCCATTGGCAGCAAAAAAAAGAATCACTTTATTATTTTGTTTTTCATCAAACATAAATATACCTGCCTTCTCCAAACACATATAGTGTAATTAAAACTACTTCCCTTTAAGTTTTTAGGGAAGTTTTTTAAGTTTTCTACCATTACAGACACCAACATTGTTTTGGAAAGATCATCACCGGCATTGACATATGCAAAAGTAAGAAATAAATAAGGCGCTCACCTTTTTTTTTAACACTTTGTAACACTTTGTAAACAATTTTAAATTAAAAACTGAAAGCTATATCTGCGATGATAAATCCATATGAATACCATTTTTGCAGCTAACGGTTAAATCTAAAACTTTAAATGAGAGTTGTGTTACAGATTTAACACAATAAACACGTGGCAGCTCCGCATGAAGAACACTCCATGACACTCGCTCATTTGTCTCCCTATAGAGGCACCATGAAACAGGTTGCAGACAAGCTGCAGTACTTGTGCAGCGCATCGCCTGGGACGCTGCCATCTGTCTGTGCACATAAGCTTCGATGTCTTTGTTGGAAGACAAACTGCTGCTGGAGCTACTGTAGGTATACAGATACTGATAACTTAAAGTGGAACCCCCCCCAGAAACTTTTCATCCGACTGAATTGAATCCAGTAACTGTCAGTCTCATTGTCACCCTCTGCAGAAATGACTCACCAGGTGTGTTTCATTAAGATCACATTTTGTAACCTCACGTGTTTCAGTACACAAAAATATGGATTTAATATGCTTTGATGCTTCACACAGCTGCCCTCATTGCACACACCTGGGACAGGAGGTTTCATTTAACCTCTTTTATGTTTGTTCTAATGATAATGCACTTCATACTCGAGCTGCATGGCCAAACAACAAACAACAAAGACATGGGCACAAAGGGACTGTGCTGCTCAGGAAACAACTTCTGTGAGGTCTGTGTGATTGTAGTCATTCCTTTACAATTGCCTTGCATGTTTTCTACAGCAGTAATCTTTAAATTCTCTCACTGTAAATGTTTTTGGGAAACAAGATTTAATTCGTACTCTCTTTCACAAAATTGGGGACTGTGCTTCTCCAAACTATTGATCCCCCACCCTGTTTACCGAGCACCTTGAATCTAAGCCTGTGTATGAAAAAAATTAGCTGTGCCATGCCTACAGAGTTTGTTCAACAACAACAATGAAATACTGCAAACACGACAATTCCAATATTTACCTTCACCCTACTTCTTATTCAAGATGCTGGCTCTATTAAAAGCCTGCTATCATTCTCATCTGCTGGCACTGAATCAGAGGCAAATGCATTTATCACCATTTAGCATTTAAAAATCTCAGACCTTTAAACATATTTAACTCGTATGATTCATATCATAACTAATTATGCTTTTATGTTAAGGGCAGACCATCGTTTGATTAACTTGCAGGGGCTCCCAGGTCAAATGTTTGCTAATGGGCTTCCGTACTCTCCTGGTAAAGAGCAAAAGGCAAACTATAAATGTCAGCTAAAATATATATTACATCAGAAACAGATACCGGTTTATTCTGGAAAACTTTAACAAGAAAAAGTTAGTTTCACTTTGACATTATACAATGTTTGTTATTTATGTAATTCCACCATGTGAGACAAATACAATCTAAAATCATAGCGCACACGGTTCTCCACAGGACAGGCAGCACCAGAAGATGTTAACAACGTAGTGCCTGATTGATATTGTTTCTTTGTGGTACAAATGATCAATCTATTTACAAATGATCAAATACCCAAAATCATCACCCACATAATGTATTTTGGCTTTTTGGGGGGTCAGGAGGTTCCGTCGCCCACCTCGCCAGTTTGGTAATCCAGCCATTGGTGATGTTCGAAAAGTCACTGACTCACAAGAAATAAAGAAAGAAACTGAGAAGGTCTTGTGAATCATTGTGCCAGCCTTGTGTGGGACTTTATGTTCTTCTCAAAATGTCAAATAAACCAAACTAAAAGCTCGGCTGCTTGGACTTACATCACCGCTTGCTGCTAGAAACTCAAGTGTTCTGTTATTTATGTGCTGAGGGGAAAATCTGTTGACTTACATTGTACTCAGACATACTGTAAAAAACAGTAGATTTTCCAAATATGTTTGTTGCATTGCAGCATAACGGAAAAATATCCTTTTAACATGTAATGCAGAAAGTAATAAAGTGAACCACACATCTACATAAGACCAAATACAGAGCTGACTTAACCTCACAATGTTTCCCCATCACCTCCTCTGGTCGACGCGTTTGCTATAAAAAGATCACAAACAGGCAGGTGTGGTTCAGGACCGCTGCTGCTCATTAATGAAAGGCTGCAGAGAGACAGAAGGCGCGCATGAAGTGGGAGAAAAGGGAACAAGTTTTAAAGAAGAGCAACACCTCCCATCAGCACTGTTCTTCAGACACTAATGATTTGACACAAACCAGAAACAGGCCCTTTTATCAGACATTTCAAACATCCCTGACATTCTTGGTGTGATAATTCATCATAATTCAAAGGATTTTATTTGATCTCCAGGAAAACGTCAGAATGCAACACCTTCTTTTTTAAAACGCACCCTCATTCTCAAGTCTGTGTGTCATTAAGTAGCTGTTAAAGCTGCACCAGATACCTTAAATGTGGCACAACGAGGTGGAGGTGATCAAGAGGTTCAGCCGGTCTTTTCATCATGAACGACTTCCTGAACACGGAGAAGATTTCCGTCAATTAGAACCTATCTGGCTGTCTGACCCGAGCCCCAGGGAGGTGTGCTGGCTTTGAAGCCAGTTTGATACAGAGGCCAAATCGTGTACTTACAACTTCCAGGTTTGCATGGTCACACTGGCCCAAAAATACTTTTTCCTTTCTTCTTATACGTTGTGAAAGAGCCAAATGTAAATCTGTGGATACTTTTATTTTGGGTACATCAACTTAACCAGTGTGAACACTAAAATATCCCTAAATTAAATCACAATGTCATTTTAATGACCTACAGAGGCTTATATTTCTAGCTCCGTCCACCAGTCAGTTTAGAACTGAAGCAGCCTTTCGGATGAGAGGTGAAACATCTTCAAGAACTTCAACCAAGTCCGGCTGCCTTTTGAAGTCAACTTAGAATTACCATGACCTGAATGACTGAGAACCTTCACAGACACGTCATTTTAAACATGTAAAATTCACTACTAGCAAAATCTTGTTGAACTGCTTTTTGACTTGTCACAACTGACATCTGTAGTTGAGCTGCTAAATCTGATACCATAACCAATTAGCCCCTAAAAATCAACTGTTTCAATTATTGTGTGACAATCAAGAACAAGTGTGGCGCTAGCAGAGCGTGTTATATTAGTCAAAGCTAGCAAAATGTCAACAATAAGGTTTTTTCCACCAGAATAATGCATCATTTTTTATTCGCACTAGTATCGGAGAGGTACTCTGTTTGGGCCAATCCAGGTATTTTAATTGGTTTGGAAAAGAAAAAAAGGTATTAAACTTTTCTGACAATGGCTGAATTCCATTTAGCTGCTCCAGTTTAATGGTCCTCAAATTGTGCACACTGACTCGTAGCAAAAAGTCATGGTTTACTGGGACACAGCCATTGATCTTTTTTATTAATAGCACTTTTGCATTTACTTGGACATGATGAAGAAGGCCAACAATAGTGCAGGATCATGGATAGTTGCAGTATATCTTAGCCACCAGTGACACCTAATTCTGGTCAAATACTACACTACCCACAATCCTATACCAACCTCTAAAAATCAGACACAGTTTAAAGAGTGAAGATGGCAGCCAGAAAACAAAAGGACTAACTCTCTGCTAAGAACAATATAGCTTATTATCTGCATCCTGACTGGCTCCATAAAACTCTCTACATGTTTTTATTGGTTAGTGGCTATGTGGGCAGTGTTAAACTATTTTTAGATTCAACACAGAAGTATAAATTACACTTAGCAGCAATTCTGTAAAATGCGATTTTTATTTCTAAAACACAAAATATTACATTTTTAATTAAGCCATTCCAATCTGATCAACTTTTCTCATGCATATACACGATGCAACTCAAATGTTCACTGAGTAACAGGTAACAGCACAAGACAAATCTGGACGTATAGAAGCAGCTTTTAGTGAAACAAGGGATGGAATCAATCGAGGAATAAATGGCCACATAAGTATTACTCAAATAAGGTATCTTAAAAAATAGGGTTGTTTTCTTCTGAGACAAAATTGCCATTGTAGTCCTTGCAGTTGTTCGTTAAAAATATCAATTAATGCAGCAATCTTTATTCCACTTTGTTGCTCTCTTTCTCAGCCTCTGTAGTACTTGTTATCTGATTTTTCCTCAAAAGTTATTTTCCCTGCTGGCTGGAACCCACCAGAGGATGTTATAGAAGTGAACACCTATCCTGTGTTTAGTTTGGCTTCCTCTCATTTTCTGCACATAACACATTTTTAAACATTTTTTTCTTTTACCTTTTTCTCCTCGTACAAGTCAAACACAACCTTGTTCCTCTCAAAAGGGACCATTAGGCTGAAGTATTTGTTGTGCAACATCCTGATTCAGTCATTACCGCTGTGACTTTGAAATGTTTCTTTTTTAAAGTTGTTTATGGCATTCTGCTGCGAACGCTGCAAATGAAAAGAGAGAGGTGAATTATTGCACTCAGCCTGAGCTTTAGAAACCCGCACGCTGCGAGAGAGAGTGATGGCTTTCTCTTCTGTTTCAGATCTCTTTGAGTGATTACATTATATCTCACACGGTGTCCTTTGATGCAGGGTCAGGGTACAGCACAGACGCCTCCTCTCCAACTAAAGTGGGCTCAGCATATCAAGCTTTTCACCACAGAAGCATCTTGACTAATGGAAACACCTCTGGCACATTATTGTATCTCATATCACCATGGTGGCAGACTGTAAACCATTAAATATCAAAGTCACCGTGTTTTTTTCCTGCTCTCAGCACTAAGACCAAAAGCAGAGAGTGTTTTCAAGGTGTCTTTTAATGGCCTCAACTTTTGTTCACTCCACAGCAACTTTCAAGTCTTGCTGCTAATTAAAGAAGTTTACTTACACCTACAGCCTAAAAAACAAGTCGATCTGCATACAGCCAAAGCGGTGTGGGGAAACAGAGGAAAAGGTGATGGAAAAACAAATAGAAGGATATCTCTCTTCCACCTTTAAACGCCAATATCTGGAGTAGCACTAATGAGGTCACGCCAGAGGTCACGCAACACATTTCCTGTCCTATAAGCAGTTAATGTCAACACATTGCTTTTTAAAAAAAATCAGAATGTCTTCCTCTCTGATTTAAACACACTTTGGTTATAATTTGTTCTCCATCACGAGTAGTATAGCTCTGAATGGGCGTCAGACAATGAAAAGTAATTCCTCACAGAGAAAGAGCAGTAATGACCGAGGCTTCGATCGGCGGTGGTGGAGTGTCAATGTTTTTCCTCTCTGTGTAACGGCTTCCCATTGTGTTGTCTCAGCACTCCCTGTCTCGTCTTATCTTCCTCACTAGCTATTGACCACACAGAGGTCAAATAGTATTTTCCAGCTGTTGTCAGTGTTGGTTTAAGTTGTTGTGTAGAAACAAACAGGTTGAGTTTGGCAGTTCGGGGCATGTAAGAAAACTGCTAGTATTGTTCTTGTGTTCCAGCAGTACCTATGTGAAATATTATTATTATTCCCTATGAACCCTTACAGTAAGTTTCCTGTTGACACATTGTGAAGGAAATAAGTGTCCAATAAATATCTATCAGCAGCTTTAAGGTACATCCTGTTGCACCTTGTTGCTTAAGACCCAAAAGACCTGTTTGGCTCCTCATTAAAAAGGTTATTTGTCCCAAGCTATCATATGTGAAAGAACAGGATATGCAGGTCTATATACATGTCTATACAAGCCTTTGCAGTGCTGAGAAGTGACAACACCTGTGTGGATGTACCAGGTGTTTACAACCTTTCTAAATGTATAAGAATGTATATAAAAGAGCTTTCATCCTGTATGTTGGATCTTTCAGTTTGACCCCAACCTAAATTACAGGTGTGAAATCAAAGGTAAATATTACATGTAGTTTTATCACATACTGCAAGCCTTCGCCAACACAATGTTACAGTTCCACAGACAACCTGGTTTCTTTCCAGTATAGCATCAGCGAAGGCTCCAGCTTCAACTAATGCAGAAGTGAAAGCGTTTGTTCAAGTGTGCATGCTACAGCTGCTCAGTTTTTCCAGAACCACACACTGGACATCGCTTCCTCTTGTTCTATTGCTATTATGGTGTCTTTTGGGCTTTTATAAGTGTAACACTTAAGTACTATTTTCTGTACTTTTTATTAGCTTCCATTAGCGCTACAGCTTACTCTGACTGTGACACCCTGATGTGACGTGATGAAGTTATTAGGGATGCACGATATTGGATTTTTTGCCGATATCCGATATGCCGATATTTTACATCTCATTTAGCCGATTACCGATACCGAAATTTTTTAACCCGCACACCTAATTGCAGAGATCATCAACTCTCTTCTGTACTGGAATTAGCGTACAGTATAATGGTGATACTCTTATCACATTTGTTACAACGGTCGGGGTGACGGGTCTTGAGATGGTTAATCAAGTTTGTAGTGTTGAAAGACTTTGCCTTGGCTCCTCCTCGCATCACCGAAGCTGAGCAGTCATTGCATATAGCAGTTTTGCTATCTATTTCGGACACTTTGAAAAATCATGCAGCAGCCCATTATTTTATCGATTAATTATATCGGCCAACACACCGATATCCGATAGTTCATTTTTAAGCCAATATTGGCCGATACCGATAACGTGCCGATAATATTGTGCATCCCTAGAAGTTATCACGCCAGATCTGAGGAATTTAGTTTGCTATAATACCTAATTCTAAATTAACTCTCATTCAGATTATGATGACAGTTAAATTGTGTTTTTTGTATGTTTTTACATTTTCATTTGGGACACAAAAATCTGCTTTGGCCACCAAGTTTAGGGACTCCATGGGACCAGTGCCAAGTAGTGATCTTGCTTGCTCTATTTACAGCACATAAATTTAGACTGTTGATCTGACCAAACAAGCGATTTGAGGACGTTACTTTTGGCTGACTGACGTTGTGACATGCTTTTTTTCCCACTATTTTCCAACATTTATGTTAAAAAATATAAATCAATCCATGAAAAATATTCTTAGATTCCTCGATAATGAAAATAATTGATTGTTGAAGCAGTTTACCAGCGTAGAGTTAACACTGATGCCTTTAGGTCCGTGATCATGTTTTACAAGCCAGACTGTGTTTGATCTGCAGTGTCACACAGATTCAGTATGCATACCCAGCAGACCTCTGAAGAGCTTTTAGCATAAAGAGATGAGTCGATTTTGTCCACAACTGCCACTTCATGCCGGAGCTGACAGGTTTTCTGATCAGACAAGAAAATCCTCTGACTCTGACCCGCGGCTGATAACGGATGTTTGCAACTAAATCTGTTTAATGACTGTTATTGCATCACAAACCAGCTCGAGCTGTCGGCACATTTATCTGCAGCCTTGTAGGTGCAACACGAGCGACGATGCTTTTTTGGAATCGTTTCCTGTAAATGATGATGATTGAACTTGTCTGTAAGGAGAAACGGAAGCTTTGAGAGCCCAGATCCTGTTAGGAGCTAATCCTGCCCCGAGGACGGAGGAAGGAACCACGGTACCTCTGCCAAAAAATCTGCTCAACCTGATCATCTGAGGAAAGACATATCGTACCTCTACTTCTCCCCGAGGAAGGATGTAACACATTTTCATATTTTGACAGCTGAGCTTTTAAAAATGTGTTTAAACCAGGATTGGCCTTTGATAGAATTGATGTGTTTTTAATGGTATGTGACAGGAGCTCTTACAAAGTTACTGAAAGCACAAAAATTTCAAATCATTCTCAAGGACTGCTTCAACAACTCAACTGCTGGAATGTCCCTCCTTTCATGTGCTATCGCTTAGTATAGAAATACTTCAAGAAAGTTTCAATTCAGGGAAGTTTGTGCATGAAGAAGCTTTCAACAGATTCAAATCTACCAGCGATGTCAGTAAACGCTGTGTGATGTCTTCCCCTTTTTAAAAATTGCCTGCCAGTAAGATTTGATTGCAGCATATTTTGATGATTTATGTTTAACATAGGAAAAATGCAAACATGCTGTTCGTGTTAAAACGATGTAGTGAGCTAGGCATGTGGAGTTCGTGTTTGTCCGTTCAGTCTCTGTCGGCATGTCTGCATGTGGTTTTGTGTGCGTTTTCTTCGCAGGTATGTGTGGTTGGTGGGAGTGAACCTTTCAACAAGGCTCTTATCAGGCACACACACACACACAGGTCCGACGAGTCAAACCTCTGGGCTCTCAGATTACCAGACTCTGCTGTTTATTACTTCACGCAGGAAATAAAGTTCGAACCTGAAAAACTCAACCAGAAGATCCGATTTAAAGATTTTCAAAGCAGAGTTGCCTCAAATCAACCGTCTCGCTATTGACTTAACAATGATTCATGCAACACCGGTGTTCTTAGTGATAAAATGATCTGCATGGTTGGGATTTAAATAACTTCTGGTGCTGAACTCTTGAACTTCAAATTTATTCGCATATCAGCTAATTTATTATAACCAAGAGCCTCGGCAGGCAAGATTTAACAACAACACCTTCCCTGAAAAAAAAGTCTGTATTTTTCTTCGTCAGCACTTTAATACGAAGCAACTCTCCTGAAAACTCACTAAAATAAACACCTTCATGTCTTTTGTTGTCTTCTTCTCTTCTCAGACACTCCCAGTTCATGGTGCGCTGCTACAGAAATGTTTCCTTGATGGTCAAAATGTGCACATTGTCTCTTCTTTAAAGCTCCTACTTACATGTGAATCTTAAATGTAACTTGTCTCATGTTTTTGAATTCTCTTTAATGTCCTTACACATAGACCAATTGAATGGGTTAAAGCATAATTATACCATATGGTATGTTATTTACAGTACACTATATGCATGTATACATGCCCATTTTCCAAAGTGTGAATGTTCCAGCCAATTTGCACGTGATTTACCTAAATCATACGTGTTACATATTTGCTCAAAGGTGAGGTTTACAGGACCTGCGCGTCTAAATAATAACCTTGGGGGAATATCTATTATTGACAGTGTAGGTGTTGGCGCAGCATTCAGTGGTTAACGCACAGCTGTGGCCAATTAAAAATGTAGCAGTGTTTTGTTCTCTTTATGTTTGCATGCAGAAGGTGACACATTCCCCGGGCAGAGAAGGGCAGAAAAACACTCAGCTGATTCTTTTTTTTTTTTTTTTTTATAACTTTGCACAGTGATTATAGAGACTCCAAGAAAAACGACACAAATTATAACTTTAAGGCTACAATTACAGATTATTTTTAAACAATGATTAAGTCTATAAAATGTCAACAAGTTGTGAAAATTGGCCCAGAGTGAAGTGATGTCTTTAAATGGCTTCTTATGTCCAACCAACAGTCCAAACACTCTTTATTTACTTTCATAATTGAGAAAGAAAAGCAGGAAATGAACACCGTACATTTAAGAAAATGGAACCAGCGAATGTTTTCCATTTTACTGGAAGAACATTTCATAAACAACCCAAAAAGTTGGCCAGTAGTTTTCTTTCCATCAATTCATCGACAAATCGTAGCAGGTTTATTTCATACAACAACTGGTGTCTTGACATGACGGTTGCAGATGCATGATGATAAAGATCCCCTTTACCTTAATGCATCTTTATTAATATTTGTATCATAATAATATAAGAAATGACCTGCTGCAGCTTTTAGGTGAGTTGTCCCACCCATAACTGAACTGTGTCGGTTTAATCTTCTTTATCCGTTTATTCCCTCATGACATTGTTTTGGGTTGCTACAGGTAACTGTTTTCACAAATTAAGATTTAAAATCTGGTTGTACTCCACCCCCTGACCTTGAAATGACAGGCAGACACCATTAGGGCCCAATCAGACAGAACGCGCTTTGTAGGCGGTAAAACGCGAGGCGCACCGCACTGCCTTTTTTGTGGAAGTAAACACCCGATCAGACAGAGCGCGTTTTAGCAGCTGGGGGCGGCTTTTTTTCCTACTGTTGTTAAGGCAACCACCGAATCATTAGCTGTCATTGACTTAACCGTTACATTGTAAACTGACAGAAGGCTCGCCTCTCCTTTCATCCGATTGGACAATGAGAAAAAACGTCCATGACATTGGGCGCTTTTCTGCTTTGAGTTGAAGTTTTTTCAACTCGAGGCGCTCGGAGCGTTTACTCAAAAACGCGAAGCGCACAGAGCGGAAAAAGCGAAGCGCTCTGCAAAGCAAAAGCAGCGCGCAAAAAGCGTCCCTCTTATTGAAAACAATGACAAAAACGCCGCCCCCAGCTGCTAAAACGGGTCCTGTCTGATCGGGCCCTTAGTGACTAACCAGGGAACGCAGTGGAGCATTTTACAGCTAAAGATCCAGAAATTCCCCACGGGAGTTGGTAGGGATCAGCTAAAAGTAGAGTGGTTCACAAACACAACCTCCAGTAGATGATGATGTTGCTCAGTTACTGCTAGACGGGTAAATAAACTTACCCCAAACCAACAGATCCAATGAAGCAAGATAAGAAGGTGACTTTGTAACATTGCTGGAAAAGATATGAACTAACCAATAAATGTAATATTTCAGCAGGCCAACATATCCTGTTAGATCAGGTTCACGAGGACTGCCCGTGTCACTATCATGTCGTCGGAATCATCAGCCTGGTTCTCAGGAGATACATTTATGGAAATGACAGATCTGTGATAAGGTTTCATATTCGAGTCTGAAACCCTCCCAGACTGTAATCTTGCTGTTCCAGCCCCCCCTCCTCAGCGCTCCTGAACACACTCTCTGTTCTGATTAGCTGTAGGGAGGCTGAACAGTCAGCACGGCCTGCGGACTGATCCAAACCTCTGACAGCTTTTCACTTGATCTCTATCTGCCAGTGCTTTGATCGCAGCGTCATGGGAACGTGTAATCCGCTCATGTCAGGCAGTAATAGTTACTGTCAACTTTTAAGGCTTTCTCAGAGGAGTATTTTTAACTGTTCCTCTTACATGAACTTTAAAAGAGGTTTCTCGTGAGATACAGTCATTTTGGAAGACAATCCCACTTAGCCGCTTTTTAAGGGCTTCCTGGCTCGGCTTTTCATAGAGGTCTTTTAATAGAAAACACTTACGGTACTGTAGGAGTAATGAGAATGTTCAGCAACAAGGTTTTTCCTACAGTTGGACAACAAATACTTTTTCCAAGCCAGGGAAAATAAATTAATCAGTGTGCAATCACCCTTCCCCTCTCCAGCAGAACATTTGTCTGACAGATTTGTTACTGCAGGTTAAAATATTGTCTGACACACTGCTGGCTGAAAAGCTTCACCTTAATTTGTCCTGATGGTTGTGTTTGACCCAAATGTGGTTTGACATCATTTGGAAAGTCTCATTAGTTTATTTAATGCAAATATCTGACCCACAGTTGGTCAAAACTCTGAGTAACAGCATTTCAATACGAGGGATCAGTGACAAACTATGCAATTTATAGTTTACTGTTCATCAATTCATTGTCAAAACAATTCCCCCGACATCCCTATAATGTCAACGCGCTTATGATTTAGGAAGAAACAGCATTCCCGTCATCTTAAAGTACTAGTAGTAAAGTACTATAAGTCATCGCCTAACAATAAGCCTAATTATAGTACATTAGAAGCTGCTTCCCTAGTTATCGCAGGACTACGGAATGTTAGTAATGCATTGGCAGCATGTTAGATAACATGGACGATGTGTCTCCATCTCCTCTCGTACAAAAGTGAAACCAAAACACCCCAGCAAAGGGCGCTGCCATATTGCACATTTGGAGCCAGAGTCTGCGAAGTAGAGATCAGCTGGTGGAGCCTCAGTATTGATGTTCCGCCCTTTCTGCTAACCAAAACACACATTTAACTTACCAATAAAATGGTAAAGATCCCTCAAGTTGGAGCATTCAACAGCAATGATCAACAGATCGGCTGCAAGAGCCATATTTGTCAACAGAGCTGTCAATCATGGATTTAGCTCCTTTTTATAGCTTCAAATAACTAATTAAAACTAAACTTCACATAGAAACACTTGGACGTAAATCAACATGGTAAAAAACTAGCTGCAAGGAAAGAAACCACATTTGAGTAAAATGAATTTGATGTGTATTTTGATTTTATAGTTTGACTCATTTCCTCTGTCGACATGGTGGAGGCGTGCTTTATGACCTATACCGCAGCCAGTCAGCAGATAGAGATGTTTTGGCTTCACTTTTAGGGAGCTGTCATGTCGTCCATCTTTTTACACTGTCTATGTTGTCTAGTGAGGAAAGTTTTTACTGTACTAAATGTGTCCATTATTTGACATTATTACCCTGTTACATGATTCTAGTGTCTTTATGCTAGCCTTTCTCCGTTATTCATTAGAAACATTGTTTTCCTTTATACAGTAATACGTACATTTAGTGAGATTTACACTGATATTCCTGAAAATCAATGCAGTGTTATAAACTCTGTGATAATGATGAAAAGCATGCACTCGCTGCATGATCACACCTGTTCTCAGGTGTTTATTTGTCGCAGTAAAAAGGATCACAGCTCGGGGGAGATGTAAATGAGACGAGATTGCTCGCTCTGAAGGAAACAGAACTTCGTGCTCAGCTCAATAAAGGTTGCGTGCTGTCACTGACATGACCGACTTTATATGAGCTAGTTAATCGATTCTTTCTTGTGCAGCTGGAATGACTGATGTATTGACGTAGCTTGTCATAGCAGAACAGATTTAGACAAGTAACTGAAAAACCTGAAGCCTGTTCTGTAAATTATGAACTTACAAAATCGATAAATCTTACTGTGTTGTTGTAATTTGTAACATTTTAATGACTTATTGATGATGATTTGCATTACGATAAATCTACTTCAAAGGAGAAATGATTGGGCTTCATGTTGATGATCAATACCAAATTACATCCAACATAATGTTAATGAGGCTTACAGATCTTTGAAGTCGTTGCTGCTGATCAGTTCAGTTTCATAATGTTCAAATTAAGCTTTGTAGCATCTTAAACTCAAAGAGAAATAATCAAAGATACGTAATAGTAGCTTGTAATAACGGCTTAAAAGTCAGTGAGTTTTTAGTGAAATCGGTGCTAACTAAAATATTACAAAGAGACATAACAAAGAAAATGGCAGCAGCTTGACATGTTCATTTTTAGGTAGAAAATTGCCCTTAATTCATGTGGCCTAGGCTTTATTAGTTTTCACATAAAGAGTTTTCATTTAGGCTGCTTTCACACCTGAAGTCTGTTTGTTTGATCCAAATCAAAGACCAAATATTTACAATGTTGCATATTGCCTCGAGTTTGGTTTGTGTTCACACGGCAGCAAAAGATTTGATGCGCAAGGAAACTGCTGATTGAGCCCTCACGTCGTTGCTCCCTCATGTTTGTCCTCTTCTCAGCTCTCTGCGTGGCTGCCTCGTCAAGTGTCAACATCCCACAATGCACAGTTTTTGTTCTGCTTTCTAAATCTGGTCCTAATTTAAGTCAGATTATGCTCTCGCATGAATCGAACCAACCATCTTTTCTGGCGGGCCGTGGTCCGGTGGTTTGGTCCGCACTAGAGTACGAATGTGTGTTCTCACCCAAGAAAAAGTCAGAAACTCCGGACCAAAGCTGTCAGGTCTGAATGCACCCTTATAAACTTGCAGACCAAAACACTCGTAACCAGACACCTTCCTCATCAACAGTCAGGTTACTAATGTGACTGTTTTTGAGCTGTTTTGTTCTGCTGAACCGTCATAAATTGGGCTTCTAATGTCGTCACTTACATGTTTGTTACTCTTCAGCTGTGGCAATGTTTAAACACATACATTATCTGTGATTTATGGCACAGGGTCATGCAGTTTTATTTTAAACATACAGTAGTGGCACAGGCTGCACAGTGGTTGCCTCACAGCTAGAAGGGTCCTAGTTCGAACCCTGGGTCGGACGGCGTGGGCCTCTCTGGGTAGAGTTTAGGAGTTTGAGTTAGAGTTAGGTATAGTCCAAACACATGCTCGTTAGGTTGGGGGTGTGCGTGAAAGGTTGTCTGTCTCTATGTGTCAGCCCTGATTGACTGGTGATCAGTCCAGGGTGTACCCCGCCTCTCGCCCAATGACAGCTGGGACTGGCTCCAGACCCCCTGCGACCCTGAACAGGATAAGTGGTATAGAAAATGGATGGATGGCTGTAGTGGCACATTAACAGTAAGAGCACATTTTGTTGCTTACATAGTTTCTTTTGAGCCTTAATTAACCTGTGGACCCTTCTGTACGTGAACATATGCTCATGTGGGATGCTGGGACTAGTTTTAGGTAAAATGCAGCCGGGCTTGTCTGTGTTTTTAGTGAAACAGCTACAACTGAGGGATGAAGATTTGCCCGAGGTCACGCAGCGTAAACACAACCCTTAACAAAGCTATAGAACATGAAATAAAAAATGTGTATAAAACCAGAAGCCGTCCTAATCCTCCTGAAGAACACAGAGCTCAGAGGCTGATTTCAAGCTCCTGGTGAATTCCCAGAGGCCGTGTTGAGCAGAACCCCATCACATGGTTCTCCTCTGCCTGAACCTGAATGTTTCATGACACAAAACAACTTGTGATTGCTTCAGTGTGTCTCCCTCAGAGCTTCTCCAGTCAATGAAAAGACCAGGGGATGGATATTTTTCATCTTGTATCCTGGGATTATTGTGTATGTAGTGAGACTATTCTGCAGGGATTACAAGCATGGGAAATTGGTTTTAACTCTGCAAAGGGAATTAGCGTTAAATTCAATGTCAAAGACGGATTTGGCAACGGCAAAAAGTGATAGAAGTCACAAATACTTCATAAAAACACACTGCTTTTAACATGCAAATTTTTTCTATTTATATCCATGTTAATTACATTAAATACATTTTACCCTGAGGAGGTGTTTGCATACAACTGACAGGCTGACTGCGGCTTTAAAGCCTCTTCAATACATTGTGTTTGATGTTTTGCCCCTGAAACATGTCACCACTTCTCAGGAACCTTTTTCTGTCACAGCGGCTGTCTGTCATTTGTCACAACACATTAACAGTTCTGACTTCTTCACGAGACATCAAGGAAGATAACCTGCATGAAAAAAAGACAACATAGTTTCCCTTGAATTTAGCTGCCAAAATCCACTCAAGTTGTGGTCTGCACTCAGAGGAGAGAGGTAATCTTCATCCCCATCAACCGATCAGCAAAACAGAGACACCTGCTATCACCAGCAGTGTTTGGGGGGAAATAAAATGTGTCTGTGCAACTGATGGTTTAAACCAGACAGTTTAGTGGACTGAGATTGAAGGTAAGCACAGAGAAACGTCCCCCCTCATCAGGACAAATCTGGCAGAAACATCATTCTGCACAGAGAAGGTCAAACATCCAAATTAAATAACCAAAATACAGTTTTCATTCAAGTGGACGCTGGGGCTTTTTAAGTGCAGCTGCTTAATGAGGTGTTTGCAGGGAAATCTGGGGACTTGAGGTTTAGCTGAGGAAGTATTACAGTTGGATATAACTGTGATGCACTTCATTTAGATCCAGCGAAACATTCCTGCTCCTCCCTGCCTCTCTGACACTAATGCAGCATGTGTCTGTTCTGGAGTGCACCCTCTCTTCCTTTCAGTCTGTGCAGCAGCAGCAGATGCAGAGACGCAGCTGTGAGCCGTCACACCCGGGTTTCACATCCACGCTGCAGCCCTCTGAATGCATCAGGAACAAATGGGAGAGCAAAGCAGCCTGCATGTGACATCAGCTCAGCAGTGCAGAAAGTTTTCATGGGTCGAATTCAGAACAGACAGAATAAAACATGCAGATTAAAAGTAATGACCTGAAACTATTTGTACTTGCAATCCATTTTTTTTTTAAGTTGTAAGTGTTTTGGAACGATAGATACACTTCATAGGTATGTTCATACAAAACTTTTCAGACAGGGAAAATAATGAAATGGCTGAAAAGAAAAAGGAAACATTTGCAGAAAGAATTTAATGATAGTTCCTCATTTTCATTCATATCCCTTTAAAATCTTGAAGAAATTATCTTTGGACCCTTGAAGGTGTCCCAAACCCCAAGTCTTTATGCCTTTTCTAAGCGATACTCTCTTAAGAATCCACTTGTACTTTGATACACATAAATGAAGTCCGATTCATTATCCATCCTTTATCTAACAGCTTATCCTGTTCAAGGTCTTGGGGCGGCTGGAGCCTATCCCAGCTGTCATTGGGCGAGAGGCGGGGAACATCCTCGACTGACCGCCAGTCAATCACAGGGCTGACACACAGAGACAATCTTTTACGCTCACACTCACACCTACTGGCAATTTTAGAGTCGCTAATGAATATCAACGGGCATGTCTTCGGACTGTGGGAGGATGCCCCGGAGGAAGCCAAGCACGCATGGGGAGAACATCCTCAGTAGTCCCCAGGTGGTGGAATGGGTTACCAAACTCCATTCGGTCCGCAGAGTCCATTTCCATCGTCAAGAAGAAGCGCAGCACCCTTGCACTGCCTGTCGGCACCAGCGTCCGCACTTGAAGCTGTTGGCACTTACTGACTTCGTTCCCTCCTGTTCGATCGTTGCTTGTGTTGTATTAACTCTCAGATGTACGTCGCTTTAGTCCAAAGCGTCTGCTAAATGAAATTGTAACATTGTAACATACAAACTCCACACAGAAAGGCCCACTACGAATCAAGAACCTTCTAGCTGTGAGGCTTCAGCTGTTACCACTGCATCACCGCGCAGGCCCCAGGTTCATTATACATGTATAACATGAAAAAATCATTTTTCAAAATGCATTTCATGTTCTTGCTTGTGTTCGTGGCACAGGGTCATGCTTCTTTATTTAGAACATACTGTAGGGGCACATTAACATTAAGAGGACATTTTGTCGCTTCCAACGTTGCTGTTTGGCCTGAATGAATGTGTGGACCCTTCTGTACGAGAACAGATGTACATGTGGGACGCTGGGACTTTGGACCTGAGTGGCATGCACTATTTTCACTCAGTCTGGGGCAGTTTTGAGGTAACGTGCAGAGAGTTTGTCCGTTCAGGGCACCTCGGGGAAAAAATCAGAACGGAATAAAACCCCAGAAAATCCCTCAGCTGTGGCTGTTTACCTGAAAACACAAAGTTATAAAATATTTAATAAAAAATAGAAATAAAGACCAGAAGCCGTCCTAATCCTCCTGAAGAACACGAAGCTCAAAGGCTGACGTATAGCTCCTGGTGAATTCCCAGTGACCATGATGAGCAGATTTCCATCACATGCTTTGGTGACCTTTCTCTGACTTTAACTCCTGCTTGACCTGAACATTAAAGCCTGAATGTTTCATGACACAAAACAACTTGTGATTGCTTCAATGTGTCTTCCTCCAGGCAATGAAAAGACCAGGGGATGGATATTTTTCATCTTGTATCCTGGGATTATTGTGTATGTAGTGAGACTATTCTGCAGGGATTACAAGCATGGGAAATTGGTTTTAACTCTGCAAAGGGAATTAGCGTTAAATTCAATGTCAAAGACGGATTTGGCAATGGCAAAAAGTGATAGAAGTTGCAAATGTTTCATAAATGCAGTGTGCTTTTGACATGCAGATTTACATTTTATTTCCATCCATGCTAAACAGTTAATTACTTTAAATACATTTTACCCTGGGGAGGTGTTAAGTAGCTCATACTATATCTATACTGACAGGCCGACTGCAGCTTTGAAGCCTCTTCAATACATTATGTTTGAGGTTTTCCCCCTGATACATGTCACCATTTCTCAGGCACCATTTTCCGTCACAGCGTCTGTCTGTCATTTGTCACCGCACATTAACAGTCCTGACTTCTTCACGAGACATCAAGGAAGATAACCTGCTTGAAGCTGACATGGAGTCGTGTCGTTCATCTCCGCAGACAGTGAAAAGCTCATTTCGAGTCAGAATTTCTCTCCTCATGTTCTCAGACTTGTTTTGTCAAGAGGTTTCTGGGCTGAAGGTCAAACTGAGATCAAAGAACTTCACTGAAAAGGAAACTGTGCTGAATAACAGCCCGTTTCTTTTTATCCTCTTCAGCTGCAGGAAACAAAACAAGTTAAAGCCTGTGTCTGTATAGTCTCAAGTTGTTGTCTGCACTCAGAGGAGAGAGGTAATCTTCATCCCCATCAACCAATCAGCAAAACAGAGACACCTCTTATCACCGGCAGTGGTGGTGGGGGGTTTGAAGCACCTATTGCACGGAACAAACATGTTGGTGAATCGATACGACACCAGCATTAGAGCAGGTGGTCAGATTGCTTTCTGCATATCTTCACTCTTGTTCTGTCGTCTGCTGAATCAGCATGCAATTTAATTCAGGATGTTCAGGCAACAGAGAGTTTCTGTCACCATCACATGTAGAGCTGGGTTATATGACAATATACACCCATCAGCCATAACATAAAGACCACTGACAGGTCGACTGTGTAACATTGATTATCTCGTCACAATGGCCCCAGGCAGCGGGTGGGATATGTTAGGCAGCAGGTGAACTTATTGTCCTCGAAGTTGATGTGTTGGACGCAGGAAAAATGGGCAAGCATAAAGACGTGAGCGACTCTGACGTGAGCATCTCCAAAACTGCAGCTCTTGTGGGGTGCTCCCGGTCTGCAGAGGTCAGTAGCTACCAAAAGTGGTCCAAGGAAGGGAAACCCGCAAACTGCGACAGGGTCAGGGCTGTTTTGGCGGCAAAACGGGGACCTACACAGTATTAGGCAGGTGGTCGTAATTTTATGTCTAATCGTGGTGTATTGTTAGATGGTCATTTATCGTATTGTAACCATTCCGTCTAATTTCTCTGGATTGATAAAACTAGGGCTGCACGGTATCAGAAAAAACATGCGTTAAGATACTTTTTTCCCCCTGCGATTTTAAATATAATAGGAAATTATACCCGCTAAATGCAGTGTTTTCATGATCATAAACAATGAATGATCACACTTTTTATTTATGATGAACTATTGCAGATGCGCACATCGCAATTTTGATTGTTAAACGATATAGCGTGCTGCCCTAGATGAGGCCATGGTAGTTATTCAGCAATACACGCTCAGAATAAATGAAAATGTTGGACCGTTACAGCTTTTTTAATAATATAAAGAATCACCTTGATTTAAAAGTATTTCATAAATAGAAACAGCCATTTATACCAAAATGGCTATAAAGCGAGAAGAAATATAATGGCACGAATCAGGCGATACGATACGTATCACGATACAAGGATACAATTCCATATATTGCGAAACTGTAAGCAACAAGATACGTTGCGATTTTTCAATCTGATTCAGGAACAACTTTATAAATTTTATAAAGAACAAACATCGTGCATATAGTTTGAGAAAATGTTTTATTTAGCAATCACATTTGTATTTATCCTAGTCCCTGTGATGGCCAACATTATGGCATCAGTTATGTGTTAGGGACAGATTCAGTAAGACGAACCGACACAGCATCCGATGAAAGTGTTATTTATTAATAATGAAACTAAAATTATGCTTCATCAAGTTTGCCAAAGAAGAAAAACAAGAGAACGCATGCTGAGTTTCTGAAACTACAGGGGGCGTGTCCTATTTAAAACACTCCAAAACATGTTGGAAAGTTACTAAAGTATGACAGCATCGCATATCTTTTGGTCCTTTCTCTTGGTTCGTTTTTTATACCACCCTGTGTCCATGTTCAGTTTCATTTGATTATAGAAAATGATGGCTTGGACCTGTTTCTCTCGCTGACCTTTTAAGCCTCCTTGTGCAAAAGAAGAAATGAAAAACAGATCCTGTCTGTCAGGGATTAGCAGAGTATCGCTGACAAAGACTCGTATGAATGTTTGGAATTGAATGAGTGTGAAGCTCAATGTGTCTGGCGCAAAGTCCTCCCCATATTCATCCTGCCAAAAAGATTTTTTGCTTTAATCTAACTTGGCTATTTTCCCTCCTGGCTCAGGGACACAAGTCTTACAAAGATTTCTCAATGATTCTTAGAGAGTCTTATTGTCTCCTTTTGACCCCATCAGGCAGGTCAAACGTGTGCACCGAGTCCCCAAAGATGCCGACACACTAAGTGCTTTTAATTATTTAGGACCAGAGTGAGAGATACGTGCCAACGCCATAGCTCAAACAAGGCGGATCAGAGTCCCATTGTAGACACGATGCACATAAAAGATGCTCCCCTGCTCACGTTACCGCCTGATGGTCTCACACAAACCCAATCTGACAGGGATCTCCAGGGTTCTGCACGGAGGAGTAGCTGTGGTTTATCGCCTCAATGTTACCAAGGCCAGATCATCTCCGTCTCCACATCAAGGTGAACTTGTTATTTCTGAGACATTACAGACTTTCCAGGGACTACAAATGACTGAAGAACAACTGACTGAAGTCATAACTTTTTAATAATATGTGAAGGAAAAACTGCCATTATAGTTACATTAAAACTAAAATGGTAACATGGATACACAATGAACAGATCAGTCTCGGAACATACACTGTTTTCATCCCCAAAAAGTAAATCCTCCGTGTGCTTCAGAGTGAAATCTGACTAAATAAATGATTAAATATGATGTGATAATTTATAGGACTTCTCCATGTTTAGCATGTGATGAAAGGATGCACATTTTAAAAATGACAGACAAATTTGTTCACGTTATCATTTTACCAGAAAAAAAGTAATATATTTCCTTGTAGGGCTGAAAAACTTTGACTGTTTGTTTGTTTGCATGTGTGTGTGTGTGGACTTGTGTGGATTACCTTGTGTGTGCCTGATGTAAACCTGTGTGTGTGCTCTAATAGGAATAGGTCAGGGGTGACCTGTACTTTGAGTACACGTGTGTGTTGTACGGGTTAGTACAAGATCCTTTTCTTAATGTGTTTTGAATTTTATATTTGTGTTTCTGGATTCATTTGTTTATTTGCATTGATGTGTGTTTGTTTTTATCTTCTGTAAAGCACAATGTGCCTCATTCACTAATATATGCGTAGAAATGTTCTTACTCGCAAAATCACCGTTGGATTCATGACACACGCGTACCGGCCAATTTTGTTCTCACCACCGTACGTTGTGTTAGTGAATCAGAATCGTAAATTGACAAGCGCGTGCCCACAATCTGCAATCTGCATACCACCACGCCCCCATTTCTCTATACAAGGACATCCACTTGGCGTATCAGGAAGAGAGCGGTGAGGTGAAGATGAGTTAAAAGAGGGAAAAGTTGCAAGAGATGGCCCCAAAGTGAAGAAAAACAAAAGAATTTCAGCACAGCGGAAATTAAGGCAACTGTGTCGGAGGTGGAAGCAATAAAAACACACTTTACCGAAGCGTGTCCTCAGGAGTCACGATTCAAAAAAAATGAAGCTTGGGCTTCAATAACTGAGGCTGTAGAGCTGTGTGTCCTGAGGTTCGGGCTGTGGCTCAGGTAAAAAAAAAAAGTTTCGACATCAAGGTGGACGCTAAAAGAAGAATCGCTGAGTAGAAAAAAGGGAAGGAAACAGGTGGAGGACAAGGACCACCTGATCTGACAGCGCAGGATGAGAGACTGGCTGCTGGATGCCGTGCGATAAGTCGTAAGGGAGTGTGTTTACAAGTTCTGAGAAAGCCGTCCCTTCATCGTCTGTGCGTACGCATGGAAGTGCTGAATTTGTTCGCAGAGTACGAACAAACTCAAGTAAGAACATATTGATGAATCCCAGATTTGTACGTCAAATGTTCGTACACACGGTTTATGCACAGATTTTGTTTGAGAATGCGGCCCATTGAGTTTACATTAGTATGAATTGTGCTATACAAATAAAATTGAATTGTTAAAAATCTATAGAATTCCATCTGTCTCCTACTACACTGAAAAGTCAGGAAAAGAGCTTTAAGTTGCTTCGCCCTGCTCATGCTAACACAACTGAGATTTCCTCTCACAGCTGATGAATATGAAAACAGCCTTCTGGTGTCAAACTGTGACCCTCGCTGTGTGAATGATGTTTGTGCTTGCAAAATCAAATGACACAACCATAAAGAAACAATTTCTGAGTGATGGGGAACTTAAAAACCTTTCGCAGTCGTGTTTCAAGGAAATTTGGGAACTTGAGGATCAGCTGAGGAGGCATTACAGTTGGAAATGCTTTAATTATCTTCATGTGCTCCAATTTATTTAGAGGCAGTGCAGCATGTGTTGGTGTCTGTTCTGGAGCGCAGCCTCTCTTTCTTTCAGTCTGTGCAGCAGCAGCAGATGCAGAGACGCAGCTGTGAGCCGTCACACCTGGGTTTCACATCCACGCTGCAGCTCTCTGAAGGCATCAGGAACAAATGGAGAGCAAAGCAGCCTGCATGTGACATCAGCTCAGCAGTGCAGAAACAAATCAAGGGTCAAATTCAGACCAGACCGAAGAAATCATGGAGATTAAAAGAAATAATCTGTGAGTGAAACAAACAAATTTTTACTTTGAATCCATTATTACTTCATTATAGACATAAGTTCTGAAGTGGTACAGTAACTTTTCATTTGTAAAGGATTTTCAAAGTCCCAAAAAAATACACCTCTGTTTTGATTTAGGGATTTCCTGATCCATTCTCAAAAAACTGTATTCGGGCAGATCAAGGCATTTTTATGGATATCAAGCCCTTATCTCCTCCTCCTGACCTGCAGCTAAACATATAGAACAAATAAACGCTGTATGAACCTGTTTATTTATACCATTATCCTAATATATGTGCACTTGTTTCATTTCAGCTCAGTGTGAGAGGATCTTGTGTTTGGCTGGATAACAACCACCACTCACCATGCTGCAAGTGCAACAAAAGCCCTGCAGGCAAAAAGCAAATAAGAGTAATTTATTAATGTAGGCCCATCGAGGAAAAAGATGTACAGATGACGAAAATAAATAATCGGGCTGCAGAGAAGCAACAAACACTGGAGGGTACTTTGAATGGAGATGGAGACAAAGCCAGAAAGATTACAGACAAGGTTTGTAATTTCAGACTACAAGTTGAAATAAGATCTGATCTGAAGATCTGATTCTTGGTCCATTAAATCCCCCAGGAGGAGCGCCCGTTCATCTGTTTCTGGTGAGTCTCAGTTTTCCTGTAAATCCTAAATTACACAGAGGCTTCACTCTGGCTGACTTCAGCTGTATGAACCCCAAAAACAAACACATTTTCTTGTGATTTAGTTGCAATTAATGGGTCTTAAGTTTGCCAAAATAACAACATCATGATGCAGATTTGTAACAAGTCACAATGAAGCCTTGTCAGGTCTGTCCTCAAGTGGAGAAAACATCCTTTGAAATGCTTGGTTGTTGAACGGAGGTCGGATCGATCACTTCTGATGCATTCAAGGAAGTCAGGAAATCTAAGTGGAGTAGCTGAACTTGCTGCAGATGTCTGTTTATAGAGATCAATAAGAAGCTCAATCATTGTCAGATGACTGTTGATGAGAGCAGGGATGTCATTACGTTCCGCCTGCTTGTGCTCTCCACACGCACTGTTTTTCCTGCTGATATGCGATTGGTCAATATTACTCAGCAAACATACTACAAACAGAAACTAGAACACTTCCCGCACTAAAACCCACATCTGTAGGCAGATTAGGATGCAGGCAATATTTCCCTTGATGCATTGCAGAGCAGTTTAGTTTTCCAGCTCAAAAATGTTATTGATTTTAATAACTTTGAAGTGTGCAATGTACAGCTGTATTATCAAGGAAATACAGGTATTAGATTGGGACTCTGTATTAGCAGTACTTAATGACTCGAATGAAGATTGGAGGCAAAAAACACTGCATGCAACCTCAGTATTTTACAGCTTACTTGATTTCTTTGATTTCTTAATCCCTCTTGGGTGTATACTGTACATATACAACAGGACAAAATCCTTTAATGTTTTTTTATTCAACCCTTTTTTTCCTTCCCCTCATTTCTTTGCTTTGTAATGTGCAACTTTTAGTAGAAAGTTCCAAAAATAGAGGCACGCAGACAGCCATTAAGGCACGTCTGGTACTATAACAAAAGGTTGTTTTAGTGTGCAAATTTGTACATTAATCATCAGTGAAACAGCTCTGTCATCAGCCACCAACACTCCTGTACTGAGTGTGTTGTTTCCAGTAATTTGCTGAACTCACTCTGTTTTTTTCTCTTTAAACACCGAGTCAGGATGCTATTAAAGTGACTCAGGTATGACATGAAAAATGGATTTTAAAAAGACCAAATCAGCACAACAAAGTGGGGAGAGTCAATTAACATGATGAATGGCTAAACATAGATGAGCCTTAAACAAAAGCCGGAGAAACATTTAGTGTGCCGTTTCTGTTTCATACATCAAGAAGCCAGCTGTAATGAGCACGCAGGTACAAAGCCGACATCTTGAGCCCGCGGTGAACGAGCCACGGTGTGATTAATTGAGTTTGTCACTCCGCCTTGTTCCCCTCGTGCTCTGAAGAGTCGCTCTGAAGTGATGACAGGCGATCCATTAAAACCAGTTTTGTAAATGGCAATAATTTCGTCAAAGAAGCATCTGCTTTGGTGTCACATAATGGCAGCAATAATGAGCAACTTGTGTTGCTGAGGAGATGCACAGACAGAACAGCTTTTTAATCGCTTAAGCTGAGAGTTAACGCCTGTGATGTGACTCCTGGAGCACTTTGTGTCACAGAGCTTTTAAGATCTTACACTCTCGATGTGAAGCTTTATTATTAATGTCTCTCTTTGGAGTGAAGCTCATCGTGCATAATCATGTGAAAGCCTCGGATTTACAGTTTTTCATGGGCGATTTGATACTGTCTTTTAAACGAGAAAAAATCTGAATGTTTGATAGCTTTGCAACACTTGTCATTGTTGTCACACATATTGTAACAACTTTCCAGACAAAAACCATGCCTAAAACTTAGCTGCAGTGATTCTCTTAAAAGTTCTTTTAGCTACACGTGAGAATTTTTATTTTACTTTTAACCTCTTCGCACTAATGCTGCGGCCAGACACCGTTAAAACCCACATTATCAGAAGTTAGATTTAAGTGGAGATCCAAAAGTTTGCCACTATAAAAAATGTGTGTATAGATGATGCACAACAGTTTAAACGAGCACAGAATTTAAAACATTAATTTTCCATTTTGTCAAACCAAATGCCAAATTGAAAGAAACGATACTGGAAATTAGTTTGAGTCATTCCTACTGGTGGGAATCGCAGGGTAACTTGAGTTACGATACAATACAATACGTGGCTCACGTTAACTATCATGATACAGCACTAATTGATATATTGCAGGACAATCATACAATGATGCATCACGATATATGATTGACTTTTTCTATGGCCAATTAATTTCTGTTCACGTTACCTCATTCATGTCACAGGCGCCACCGCCAGGAGTCATGAAGTAGTGACGTGGTGACAACTACGGTCTCGCGTGAGATTTCTCCATGAGTGAGACTTGGTTGCAGACAACAACAGAGAGCATAAGGTAAAGTAGCATGGCTGCCACAGTGTTGTCAGACACTTATTATAACGATCTGAGCCTGTCAGTAGCAAAAACAAGCGCTCTTAGTGGCTGTATATTGGCGTATGTGCGGTGCCCCGTTTAGTTACATTGTATCTAATTTCCCGGCTGCTGGCCGGTGCTCCCTCCCTGAATACTGGATCGATTTCAATAAGTGTTGTCTCCACTAGTCACTTACACACAAATACATACAAAATAGGGTCTAGGTTGAAATATCCCGAAGTTATCCTTTAAAATCGCAGGTAAATCTGGTTAGAGCGCCGTATATTTGTAAATGAAAATATTGATATGTGGTGCCAGCCTATCGATAAATGTACTGCACGAGTCAGGACGACGATATATTGCCGTGTGGATATTTTGTCCCACCCCTAGTCGTTCCACTGTCTATAGTGTCCTTCTAAACATAGCTGCTTCTCATACTTATTAGCCCATTATTTTGTTCTGTTCCACCTGTGTAAATCACAAAGTGCTACTGTGATTTGATATAAATGGGCATTTCGAAACAGAGCTAAATTTAGCTCTAAAAACTGAAAGTGGAGACCTCAAAACACCTGTTGTTTCCTCATGAAATCACACACATACCTGCGACCTATTGATGCAGGTGTCGTCCAAGGAAGTCCTAGCATCGATGCATCTCTGCTACTCTTAGAGAGTTGTTAAATGATGCTACTGTCAGTGTTGTGTTACGGTGCTGCCAGGGTAAGATCCATTGAATGCCGCGTTTAAACTGTTTTCAGATATTTTGGTTCTCATGCACGGCTCCTGTGTGTAATGTCTTGATAACTTCAGGGTTGCAGTGCCTGTTTGAAAGAGGCTTTAGCGATGCATCATTCCTCCACTCCTGCGGCATCACAACTGACAGACAGATTGATCCACCCTCCCTAGTCTGGCTGCTAAAACTGCCCCACAAACATGTAGAAGGATTTAACATGAGCATTTCTTTGTTCCAACTCTTGAGTGGCACACGTGCCGTCTCGCTGGAGAGAGGGAGCGTCTGCTGAGGATATCGGCCAGCATTTAATCAGGCCGCCGGAGCATCTGCTCTCAGGTTTTTAAATAGGTGGTGTAATGAGGTGAGGAGTGCCATCCATTCACAGCGGGCCACAAAACAAGCCACACTGTATGTATGGATTACAGGTGCTCCCAGAATTCAGCCGGGATTCCTGGAGGAAGGTCGTGATCCACGCAGTGGCCAAGAGGCGGTGAGTAAATTATGATTTACCAGATGGCAGCTTGAATAAATGAGAAAGTGAATGAACTCATACGAAGACTAGCATGTGGGAAGAGTTTCAGAAGTTTAGACCATATTGTTGTGTCAGCTTGGGAGTCGTGGTGGCATGACTGAGTGGGAGGAGCGGGGACTTGTTGGCAGAGCAGAAACCTTTTCTCCAGACGAATAACGTCCAACAGAGCAGGTGCTGCAAGTCAGTCATGATGGAGTTTTGTCTCCAGGGTTTCTCACAGCTGTTGGTACAGACAGTGTTCAGTCTGCAGAAGACAGTAGATTGATAAATACTGTCAAAAATCTCAGAGCATAAGGGGGCATATCTTCCATTTTATTTGCCCTTGTACTCTGAGGTAATTTGTATTTATGTTGTAGAAGTTTAAGAAATTAAACAGGCGACTTCAAAGTTAAAGTTCATTTAAAGAGGAGCGGGAGCAGGTCCAGGCCTAATGACATTACAACCTTTTTTTTTCATTTATACAACTACTTCAGGGGACTTCAGGGGACGCATAATCAGAAGCTCATTTGTGTTTTCTTTCTGTTACTTCCTTTACTTTTTTTTATAACCAGAGGATCATTTAAAGATCATTAACCCAAAACTACATTGAATCAGCAAAAAACACAACAACTCTGGGGTGTGTAGGGACATAAAGTTAGGCAGAAAAGCAAATTAAACACAACAGTATTGAATTTTCTGTGAGATTTATAAACGAAACATTCACATTTAAACTAATTTACAAAGACGTCCTGCCTTTATTTATTTATTCATGGTTTATTTGATAGGGACAGATACAATATACATGTACAAACTGAAAACAGCCATCCAATGCAAGTATCCTAGTGTTTACAGCGTCTGCTAGTTTGCAACACCCGTCCCTAGAAGGGCTTTTTGGAAACTGAGAGGTTAGTAACAGAAAAGTAAGAAAGAAAATACATTAAATGCAACAAGATACAATTAAGCGCACATTTAAAAATTACATTTAAAAGCTATACATGAGGGCAGTTTTGTTGTTGAATAAACCAGGATTTGGTAGCTCATTTAAAAGTGGTGATGTTCCAAAGACTTTGTTCCTTTCACCGAAAAAGATGTATTTATTGATGTCTTATTTAAAGTGACCAAAAATCTACTTTCTATCATTTAAAGATTTTTTTTTAGGGTGGTTGCTTTTTAAAGGTATTATGCTAATTTCAAGCTTCATATTTCACTCTGTGATACCTGTGGAATAGCTTAGCATAATTTACAGTTATAAAAACTCATCATGTTTCTCACACTGGTGCTCTGTGCAGGCCCTCATACAAACTCTGCCTGAAACGACTCAGTCAGCTCTGTCCCTTTAGGAAACCCCGCCCCTACAAGCTCCACTTTCTTGTGATTGACCAGCTCTCTGAAGCCTGCTGAGGCTGCACTTTGTGATGTCACAAAGTGTAGTAAAACTGTGTGAAACCTGGCGTTCACAGCAGCCTGCAGACTGAACTGAGAACTACTCCAACATACTTTTACCTACAGATTTGAAACTTCACCCACATTTAGTGTGGACATCCAACACTGTGAAAGTATATGTCTCAAAATGTGAAACAGCATAATACTCCCTCTTTAACAGCTAGATAACTATTATCTTTTTTGCTTCATTCATTGAACTGTACAGTGAAGTGTTGAAGCTCTCTTTGGACAGGGATGAAGGGCAGAGGAAACGCTTGGTGTGCACTGAGTTCAGATGTTCAATCCTTGTGGCGATAATTAACTTTGACTGCAGGAATTTGACTGTGTGGCACAGGAACCTCTGGCTTATCAGGAGTTCATACTGATGTGCTGTGTGTGCAAGTTTGTAGGAAAGAACATTAAATTTGTCACACAATATTTCAAAAGCCCTGAAGATGTTATTTATATCCGGAAAAAAAGGATTTGCATAATAAAGCCTGAAAAAGTCACAAACAATTCCAGATAACTTTGATTTAAAAGCATCGGTTTTCTTTAAAGATTGAGTTACTTTCTATAAATACAGGGGACACAAAGTTTGTAACAAAGACGCCTGGAACAAAGAGGTTTGTACTGTAATACAGGCCAGAGGGAAAACATGGTGTCGAACTGAGCTTTGTGTCTTTGGGAAACGTTGACTGTGATTTATGAGGTCCTTCACAAGTCTGTCCCGTCAGAGAATATCCATAGATCAGGTGTCAAGGGTAGAGCACATTATGAACAGATACATCGCTATAGAGACAGCTATATCCAATATTTCATCATGAGGGCCTTGGGCCCGTGTAAGTACACGAAAATCATTATCTTATATCCTGAAATTCACAGGACATATAGATATTTGACAGTGTAAGGTCTGCCTCTTGGGAACATAAAATGCTATGTATGATACATGTTATCTAATGTACCCCGTCTTTAGTGTGTGTACTGTTAGATTCATTTTTCCAAAGTGAGTTTTAAAGCAGTGCCAGAGCCCGAATTGTCCATGCGTGTTGTACAAGATGTAATCATGTAGTTTAGATTCACTTCCGCCACATTTGGAATAATAACATGATGTACCGTCCTGCCCAAAGCGGACACTCCCAGGTGTGCCTGTGTGTGTGTGTCTGTGCACCTGCTGAAGTCTCTGAAACGAGAGTCAGGAAGCGAGAGGGAATCTATCAAAACCAGTTAACCGCACATAATAGTCTCTCCTGACTGCGTGCTGGATCTCCCATCAAGATCATCTTAACGTGGTTGTTACTCCGCCTCATTTGCTTTTTCAAATGATACATGCTCGCTGCCTGGAAACATTTTCCGATGTATTGTACAGCACATTTGCTCTCGTCCTATGTTTGAACTGAACCTCTTTTTCATAGGTTAAATCCGAGCTGCTTGGTATTTTTCATAAATACATATTACAGTAAAATGAAATAGTGCTATTATGCCGTAAATGTAATATCCACTACATATTCCAGCTCATGTATACACACCTCCTCCTCCTCCTTTTCACTGATAAATGACCTGTTAACCATTACCATTCTGGCGTGTAGAAGATACCTCATCTCATCTTATCGAATATTCACGAAATACCACACAATCACATATTATGCTTTTACAGATGTTCACCCTTATGGAACTACTCACAAAAGTAATATATCAATGGTTTATATAACTAGATTGATAACCATGATAATTGCGTTGTTATTATTATAACTGTCAAATAAAAGGTTATGCATATTACAAAGCAATGTAATACATGTCCTGCCACAGGCTCCAACCTCATGTGTCCAAGGCAAGAGAAGAGAATTCCCGTTGTACTTCTTCTGGTATCTTTTTAAGCTATAAATTTAAATATATTTGCCCCATTTTATTTAATATAACCAGGGTTATTTAAATATAAAACATTATTACATGTGGTCTGAGCAGTCAAAATACATATTTGAAGGAATATATTGAAGTTCAAGGATATTGTTTAAAAGTGCATCATAACCAGATATCAAAGCAGGCTACTAATTTAATTACCAACGGTAAAACACTCCAGACTTTATGGGTACTTGTTGGCTCATTGTAGCAAAAAGCGTTCAAGGATGATGCTTAATTTTGCATGAAAGGAGGCAGATGATTGAAATATTATCAATTCCATGGAGAGTATTTGGAAATGGAATAACAAGCAGTTAATTTCTTCTGCCCTCACTTTAAAGCTCCTGTGAGGAGTTTTTTTGTTGGTTATGAAACAGACTGGAATTAATTATGATGACTCTATATGAGCTGAAAAAGCAAACAGAACATCAGCGACAATATTAATTATTTCTATAAAGTTATTTTTAATGCCTGAAACTGCTGGCGGGGGGTAGGTGCCAGACGAAGCGATTAACTACACGCTGCCTTTGTTTACCTTTTCCAGGGCAAACATTTAAAGTGAGTGATGTGAGTGTTAAAAAAAAAGCAGGATGAGATTATTTGTTAAAAACCATCACTGAAGCATGTACAGGACAAGGAGGTACAGCTTTGTCCACAGGGGGCGCCAAAATCAACACAAACCCAAAGTTCCTCACAGCAGCTTTAAATACAGATTCAAAGCTATTCAGGTGAGGAAATCACAGTTGCAATAACGGTGAGAGAAAGAATTTGAAAGTTTTAATCGTGAAAAAATACAGTATTGGGTTTAAAACTCAAATATTACAGTTATTACAGTGATTAAACATAAAGACTCTTAAAAAAGATAAAATATGTAACAGTTAGCCCAGGAGTCAGCTAGAATAATGGCTAGCTTGCTTAGCACTAATCTTAGACAAAACAAATCTAATATGTTGAATTACAAACAGCAGTCACTAAATAACTTTAATAAAGAATTCCCTGCAGATAATGACTGAACAAGTTTGGATAAAAGATGGTTTTCAATATTTACTTTGGCACAGAGTGTTGGTTAAACTGCAACTGTTTCGGAACTTTGCCAGGAGAAGTTTCTATAGCAACGGAATGTTCAACTGAAACCAATTTACAGCAACAGAACACCATCTGGTGAAAAGGATTACACATCAATTCACAAATGAAAACATAGATAAGAGGTCTGGAGAGCAAAGATCCAGTCACCTTTGGTCTTAAATAAACGAATGCCTTTTAAAAATACTATGGCGAAATGCTTGTAAATCACATTAGTATTACAAATTCCATTTAAAGACAGTGAATAATAATCTGTAGCCTAAAAAATCGTCATAGGGATTAGTGGGACAACAAAAAGGAGGATGTTTATGTATTTGAAAAAAAAGATGGATATTTCTGTTGGACACCGGGGTATTTTACCGCTCGTGTTCTTCCACACTACTACTCCTGCACTTCATGCCTCTGTTAACTTCTCTCCTCACTGATTCAAGCCAACAGTCCTTTCAACCATCAAATCCCAAATCACAGGTTAGTTTACTTCTCTCAAACAGCCCCCCCTTACAGAGTCCATCTGTCTCGCTAGCTGACATCATAGCGTGTGCACTGCCGGGGGCAATGCTAAATTGATATTCTGTTGCGCAAACAAAAGTTCAGGATGGCCTTTGTGGAGCGTAAGGTATTATAGTTAAAACAATTGTTAACAAGGGTTTTTCCATTTGGAGGTCATTCACTTCAACTGAGAAGCCCAAATGCACACTTCATTCATACAAATAGTTTTAATGTTGGATATAAAGAGGTTTTTATTCAGCCCATGTGTCAAGCATTTAAAACCAGCAATCTTAAAAATATATATAAAAATGCAATTAATTTCCTTGAGCAAATACTTAAATATGAAATAAATAAAGTTGGCCATTAGCAAACTGAAAGCCTTATTCAAGGTCTCAACAAATGTCAGGCTCTAACCAGTCCTTGAGACAGGAGAGGCCACCTTCGGCCTGCAGGCAGACACCTCTCATTAACTCGCCTCAGCATTTTCACAAGACAAAGGCCACAAGACCCTTCATATCTACAGAGACAATGCAGAGGTGGCACTTTGCCTTGGCCCTTTTCTCCTTCAAAGTAGAGTACATGAAAGAGAAATCACCCAGCGGACAAAGCTCATCTGCAGGTTATGGGGCGAATGTTGAACTTGTGCAGAAAGTGTTTCGTTAGCTGAAAAACTTTAAAAAGAAACAGAGAGTTTTGTTTCTAGATGCCATTAAGACAAAGATAAAAGACTGAAGCAAACAAAGGCTCATTGATTCATTTGTATCAAACTGCTTAACTGCTCATTTAACAGCCAACACTCAAAGCACTGCAGTCGCTGGCAGAATGAGATTCATTAGCTTTAAACGGATATTGTGGCATCTTCAAGAAATGGCTGTTTGTTGTATTTACGATGGCAAATGGTGGGTTTGTTACCAACATGTTGACTATTGTTTTTCGTTTTCAATTCACTTTTAATTTCCCCCTGACTTTAGGTGTAGTTGAAAGGCTTAAATGCAGTGATATTGTGGTTCTGATGTGTACAAGCTTTTTAGTTTTAACGCCTTGTGATTGATCAGCAACTGAAAAGACTGGATAGAGAAAATCTGCAGGGACATGAACCATATTTTATGGTATAACATAATATCAGTCCTACGTTAATTTCACGTGATTACAGCAAATGCTGTACATTATTTCAAGCATTAAGCCATCAATGTCACATCATGACTGCTTGTATTGTACTAATATGCTGTGGGCTGCATGTTTCCTGTTCCCTGAGCTCCTCTATTTTGGCATGAACATCACTACTCAAACCAAATCCCAGTGAGTATGCTCTCATGGTGCAGTTGTTTCACAGCAGTTTGACAGCCTTTGAGAAGATGCCAAATTCAATTATGTTTGGAGTATACTGCAAGCCTTGAGCAAAAATCTCAACTCAAATCTAATTTCTCTTCCAGAAGGCAGCGACCCAAGTTTGAAGTCTGACTGCGTACTGAAAGATAAACCCATGTCTTACTTTATTTGCTCCAGTAAACATTCAGGAAAGACTCTTTAAATCCCTTATCAAAGCGGACAGGTCTACCACTGCAAAGCTCTGTGCTATCAAAGTTTTGCAGTGTCCTGCTGGTGTTCATTAAGGCCACAATGTGACCACTTCTCCCCTGGCCTCTGTCTGTCTCTGCAGGCATAAGAGCCCATCATACAATTACCCACCTCAGGCCTGCAGTGGTCCCCGAACAATCAATAACTACAGTTCACTGGCCGGGGCTTCCAGCAGTTTTACACTAAGGCACTAAGTAAAGCAGTCTGTTGCAGAGGTGGGTTAGAATCAAATGGCGGCAAAATTATTATCAGAAGCTCCAAATATCATCAGGCGCTAGAGACCATGCTGTCAGAGCCTGATCCAACACGTCATTTTAAGTATAAAACTATTAAAGGCAATTGAAGAGCTGCTCTTTTAAGTGACAGGTAAAGAAAATGTGATTTTCTGCAGCCCACTTTAAAGAGCTGTTCTTTGTATTTTTACCTTGGGAGCAATATGTGATTCCTACGTTTGCAAAGTCACGGATGCACCAAAGACAGCACAGCGGAGTGAATGTCAACTCACGACTGTTTCTTTCTCGAAATCAGTTTGTAGCCACATGAAGTTTGCTGCGTCATGTGGTTTTCATCAACAAGAGGTTTTTCAGAGTAATAAAAAGCACATCATTGTGGAAAGGAAACATCTGTTTCATGTCTCAGGGATTGAATTGAAAAAGGAAATTCAGTTCACCTGTGCGGAGCCTCTGCTGTCTGACAGCTGGATATTTTACAATTTTATTACACAAATTAGAAAAAAGATATTCTGATGAAACTTAAGACATAAATTGAGAGAGATTTTAAAGGGTTGTCACAGAATTGGGTAGGATAAGGATAGTTATAGACATTTATTTGAAGAATATTACAAAGTTTTGATAATTTAATGATATTAATACCTTAAACCTATAGACCCCATAATGCCCTGCAGCGCCTGGTCTATATTTCACTATAGCGGACGTCATTTTAAAGTTATTTTAAGTGTCTAAAAAACGGAAAATAAAGTCATGAGCTTTGCATTGTAGATACTTGTAAGTTGTCACTGATTAACCAGAGCCAGAAATACACGGCGTTACGTTGAAGTCTTTGCGGGTGTCTATTTGTTTTTTTACAGATCTAAAAATGGCTCAGCCGACTAAACGTCCCCGTATGATTGTGTTGTGAGTCAGATCCTGAACCACCGTGCAGGATGGAAAGCAATGAAGATTGAGCTTGTTTTTTGCTTGAATCATCGTCACCGTCAGCGACCTGCCCGGCTTTCCCTGCCGGAGACAGACGCTGTTTTCCGGTGAGCAATGCGCCCCCGTCGGTAGTGAGGACTGACTGGGCTGTGTCGACTTTCCTCATACTATATAAATTCGGCAATTTCTTTTCACTACACATGACTGTTTTTGAGATAGATGTTTCTTTGGATTAAGCAGGAAAATGCTCATTCTCAGTTCTCATTCTAGAATTCTTCTGGGGTCTAGAGGGTTGATATGTACATTCTTGCATGATATTTAGTGCTAGAGCCAAGCTTGGCGACATAGAGACTACTTAAAGAGCTACTTGTTGAGCCAATGCAGCTAATGAGCTAACAGCGAATGTGCTGGCAAGCTGAGAACATGCTAGCGCCCGATCATCCCTTCTTGTTTTGTTTCTGGCATCTAACAAAGTGTTGTTGAGAGTTTTCTGATCAAGCATAGAGCAATCTAAGGCTTCACGCTGTTCATTATAGTCTAGCATAGAAAGCGCAAAATCACAGATGGAAATTAGTCTGGAAACATTAGTTCATTTTTGATTTCTTTTTATCAACGGTCGCAGACCAAAATGTCTGGATGCTGCAAAACAAACGGAGCAATAAAATGTGTGACAGCAGCAGTAGGCTTCTTTGCTATGTAGCTAGTTTCATCAGACTTCTTCTGTAACATAATCACAGATGTCTGACATGACTTGATTTTGAGCCCACACAAACTTTTGTATGTAACCTGAACTATTGTAGAGTTAATCGAAGACTGACGCAGTGGGGCGACCTAAATCAGTGGCAGCCATCTTTGTTGTTTACAGTTCGCCTCTATGGTGTTCAATACCTGCGCTGAATTAAATATCTGGTTGGGATTGACCTGACTTGAATCAGGATGGACTGAATTCTGTCTGAGCAGCAGGGAGGGCAGAAACATGTGCCAGAGCAACAAAACATGAGCTTGCTAATTCTTCCAGGATTCCCGGCCTAAGATTCAATTTTCCGGCTGACTCCTGCTAGCAAACAACTTCTGTAGCAGGGTATTGTCTTGCTGCTCTGTTGTTTTATTCCACTGTGGATATGTTCACTAAAATGAGTCACCAATGAAACAAACTTCACCTCACACATTTTGTATCACAGTCATGCATTTTAAACCCACAACAGTAACGACCCTGTGGATTTTTTTATTGTGTGTTGAGCAATCATTCAGCTCAGTGTTGAGAAGTAACAGTGCCAGCAAAAATGAAGCAAATAACGTCAGAGGATACAGCGAAGGAGCATTAAGTGTCTAAGGCCATTATTATTTATTAAAAGTTCCTCCACAGGCCGTGTTTCACCCCGAGTTTAAGGCTGGGTGGCAGCCACTGCAAATCAAAAACAAGTCTGTGCTCATTGTTTCCATGGGGTCACTCTCAGGCGGTCGCTGGACAAACACACCCTGATTGTTACCGCACAGTCTGCACTACAGATGATACCTCCTGAACTGTTCACTCGTGTGTAACAAATCACAATCTCATGTGGGTTTCAGAAGTCACAGCGCAGATGTGCCGCATGATTATTGTCCTGTTCATAACGCACGTTTTCATCACTGGAATGTTTACACATGAAAGGAGTCTAATTTAATCTGATGTGAAGAACAAAATGGAAGCGTGGTCATAATAGGTTTACACTGTGTAGCATATGTAACGCACAATTTCACAGGGTGGTGGAGAACTGTTAAGGCATAAATGATAACAGCCGTACCTTCAGAAAAGCTGTTTTCAAATATTAAAAATGGATTATAAGATATGATTTATTTGGCCTTGTAGGGTCTTTGAGGACAATAACAAGCCCATAGTTCCTTCTAGATAAATGCACTGGAATATTCTTTCAGCTCCTACTTTTATGTCAACATAAAAGACACAGTATACAGAAAACTCAAATGTAATGAATAGCATTATATGTGTAATCATAATGTCTAAATAGAACTTTTTACAATTGCATTTAATGTATTAAACATGACGTAAGAGTTGCTCCAACAAGTCGACTAAACTCAGCAACAAAATACGCAGCTTGTTACCACTTTTTAATAGGATATAAGTGCTTACTTATTTGACACAATATATGCACAAGTCTTTCAATAAAGATTAGTTGTCGTAACATTTAAGACGTCATAGAATAGAATATGTTTATTGTAATTGTACAGGTGTATACAACAAAATTCTGTTGCACTGCCTGAGCGGAGCTCAAAGACAATAAGATAAACTGATAAACTGATAAACTGATAAACTGGAGGAGTGCCGAGCCGCTGCACGTACACGCCGCCATCTTGCCGTGAAAGTATTTCATATCAAAAACAGAAGCTATCGGGTGCATTTTGGATTTAATAACTTTATAATGAGCTCGTTGGATACTGTTTAAGTATTTTGTGAATGCTCCATACCCAATCTTCTTCAATACAGATGTAAGAAGTCCGATGGCGATGAAGTCCAGCACTAACAAAAAACAAGTCTGTCTGACAAACGCACATTGCAGCACTTTACAAAATCGAAGTCTTTCGGATGAGAGGTGAAACGTCTTCAAGAACTTGCATTTATTTTGTTTGGGCACTAAAACTATTGGGATTATACATCCCATCCATCCCCATATATATCCCCAAGGAGGAGCTGGAGGAGAGGGACGTCCTCTGCGACCTGGCCCTGGATAAGCAGAGGAAATTGGATGGATGGACTAAAACGACGTACTTAATATGAGACAGATTATTGTCATAGGTAAAAATAGCACTTAAGACCGTCATCAAATACGAAATGATCATCAATCGTCTTTGTCAAAGTTACTGCTTGTTGAACAAACCGTCCATTTAACCGTCCACTGCTGCTGCCGCTGTTGTTCCTGACAGCGATAAATCACTTAATCATAATCATCAGGAAACTCCAGATGAATAAAGTTTAATGTGACTTTTTGGATTTTGCTAATTGACTTAATCCCTCTTTATAAATGAGGACACCTGACATCACTCCAAGTTGAGGATGTGAGTTACCATACTTAATAATGTAACGAATAACATCTGGCAGGCATTGACGAATAATTAGATTTCCGCTGTATCAAATATGCAACAACCCTAAATGAGACAGCTGTACTTCCAGCTCCAGATGCAGTTTTTTCATGTTCTAATAAATCCTGCCAAATGAAACTGTATCAGGAACATTAGCAGAGTAATTTGTTATCTCACGCACCCTCATTCCCACTCCGCCACACTTCACATCTATTCTTATCTCCACCTGCAGATGTGTGTTTAAAAAGCCACACATCTTTGATATTTAATAATTTCTGAAGATCTCCTGTAGACTCAGGGGAAAGATAAAGCTGTTTTATTCCTTAAGCACCTCTCACCCATTGTTATCAAGGGAATAACATGCAGTTAAATTAGCATGAAAGCTAGCACAGCACGCAGCGGCGCCACAGGCAGGACACGACGAACCTCGTCCCTTTATCCTCAAGGTTTTAAACCTCAAGGTCTCCAAACATCCGTTCCAAATCCAAATAACCAGCTTCACATTTTCATTTTTTTTAATGTTGTGCAGCAGTGTGTGGTTAGGCTCCCCTGATAATCCAGGTGTGGTAAGACTTAAAAGGCTTCATGCTGTGCCCTAGTTAGAGCCCCACTCATGCAGAAACAGAGTATACCTCACACCGCTTCCTTAAAAAGGTACAAGAAATTATAAAAGAATGGAGAAACATATTTCAAGCCCTGATAATTTCCTCTTTGTAGTAGAGACTGTTATCATTTAGAGTCCAGGGTCTTTGAAGTTCACTCTGGTGCAAATCTGATAGAAATGTTGTTTTAATTAGGGAAGAGAAGCATACTTGAACTTTAACCTGCAAAAATGTTTTTTTTGTCCACTTGGAGGCAGTAAAACACGACAACTCCGACATTATTCATCATCTTTACCTTTTAAGTAGATTTTGCTGCTTGTTAGCTGCTCATTTACACAACCAGCAAGATTATTGTTTTGCTTTTGCCTTTTTTGATAGGACAGCTGAAGAGAGATGTGGTGGCAATTTCTGATGACGAGACCAATTAAGTTCTTTGGAAAACATAGTTTTCTTTTGATGTCATTTAATTGAAGAATATTAAAAGATGAGTAAAAGCAATTAACAACTCGAGCTGGGTCAGACCAGTACTACACAGAACGCAGCTGTCTAGCTGACTGACACATTACAGAAAGAACTCCCTCTCACAGAGACAAAGTAAGGTGTTATTGTTGTTATAACTTTAGCTGAGGCGCCTGACTATCTAGAGTTTACCCCTTGCCCTGGAGCTCTCAGCCCAGACAAGGCCACCAACTATCTCTCTAAGACAGAAGGAGCAACAGTAAATCATGCACAAGACCCTGGAGAGGAGTAGACAATACATATCCTTAAAATTAACCTTAGCTGATTATACCATGATTATTAACTCTATAATATTAAAGAAATTTAAACATATGAGCAAACAGGTTAACATAAAAATTTCCTTCACAAGAGACAGGTAACGTGGGGAGGGGAGAGTGGGGGGTGACGTGCATCCAATGTTTCACAGACCGGGAGTTGAGCCTGTGACCTGTGCGTTGAGGTAAGTAACCTTTGTATATGGGGCGCCTGCTCTACCAACTGAGCTAAACCAGCGCCCCTACACCAGAAGTTTTTAAGCAACCATTTTGAATAATCATCAGGCTAGGAGCTAATTTACGAGGCCCTTTGTCAAGCGTAGTTTTTATTAGCAGATGGTGGCATAGGCTAGGCTTGACATGTGTCTACCAGTAAATCCACCAGTAAACAGAGCACAAGTTTCGAGTTTCGAGTGGCCTTTGAATTTGCCTGTATAGGTCAGCTAGTATTTGCCATGTTTGCATTCTGCCTGGAGCTAAAGCTATGATAGTCCCTCATGAGCTAACGCTATGTCAGAACTCTAAGTTTCCATATCTCAAATTGCGGGAATATTTTTTTCATTATTGAAGAAGCAGTTTTAGTACAGCTTTGCTAATGTTGTACTTCAAAATGCACATAGAAGTACATTATCTCAACAAGTGACCCTTATCACAATTTCACATTGTCATTTGACACATTGTTATTATAGGAATATTCATTTTAGCTGAGCATTCATACTGTACATTGCAAAAGGCTACATGAACATCACTTCTATGATACTGACATTTTGACGCCATAATTATCAAAAGATCTAAATCTCTAGTTGACGAATCAAAACAGATATGGTGAGCCATACTCCAGTGTCACAAATCTACATACCAAATCCCTTTAATGGAGTCACCAGAATTTGGGGATTAGTTTGCAGAGCTGAAATACATTCGCACCTTGTTTTGATTCAACTTTGGTCAAGTTCGACACAAAAATTTGCAAGAATGGAAACAATCAAAAGCCCAAAATGGAAGCTGCTGTATTAGCTGTGTTGTACCATCCAATTCCAGCGTACAACCCTGCTGCAGAGTATTACCTGCTCCAGAGGAGCGATGCAGCATTGTCTGCAGTCAGGAGACAAACGTACAAATACCTTCCCTTAAATTAAGAGAGTGCACATAGTTAAAGTCAAGCACCAACAATTTCACAAATGAATTTCGCTTTGAAACTCTCCCTGCAAGGCACATGGATACACAACTAGATATATATACATATATATATATATATATATTAATAGCCCACAAAGGCACACACAATTCAAGCCTTTTTTAGGTCACTTTTTGTTACTGTTGTTAGCAGACTTCCACTGGCGTAATAATTTAACGTCGCCATTTCATCCTCCATTTATGATCCTCACGCTACTTTATTTCAAGACGCATGCACAGACATCATGAACAGAAAAATACCTTTGAACACAATTTAAAACTCAAGTATACAGCTGTGATTGTCCTCTAACACACACACAAGTACACACACACACACACGCACATAAACCAAAGCAGAATAACAGTCGACGCCGAGCTCAGGAAGCAATTGTCTTTGAGGCTGTGAAAATAAATGAGTTCATTCAGTGGTGGAAACTTTCACAGTCTGAGGAGAAAAGCACTTTAGTGACGGAGGGTGTGCATCCTTCTTCCATCAAGTCACCGTCGTTTCCACGCGGAGCTGCTTGAGAAGAATAGAATAATCTCTTGTTCACTGAGGTTTGATACTCGCATTAACAAGTCATCTTCCTGAAAAGGTCAGCCGCGGAGAATCATGGCTGTTTAGTGTTTGCTGTTCACGGCTGATTACGCAGCTGATGAATTGTATTTGTTTTGCCCTCTATCACTGAGCTGCTCTTCTGTGTATCTCTGCTGTTTGTTTGTTTTAAGTATGAACAACATACTCAACAGAAAACTGAGCAGTGATGAATTACACCTGAATCAAAGCTGCATGTCTATTGTTTATTTATTCAGCTAGCCTACAGAAGTAAGATAGCTACATTTAGCTTTGTTAATTTTTTTCTAGATGAATGATCAAATGACATTGAGAATCCCACCCATTATTTGTAGGTAACTATATGTATACTATATATAAGCAATATCACACGAGAGAGTACTGTTGTACTGAATATCAGCACGGCTGTAATTTATTATCACAGCCATGCTGATATTCACAATAAAAGCACAACCTCAAGTGTGATATTGTATCTTGAAGGTTCCTGGGGATCGTTGCTGCAGACCACCTGCTGCTGTGGACCTGCTTGACTGCAACAACTACTAACATCAGCCTTCCCCATAGTATCATTATTGTTGCTGCTAATGCTAATAGTAGACCTGTTGACTTCAACTGTTACAATTACGATTACATCAGCCTTTATCATTACTCGGCTTCTCTCGCTAATTTATTTATTTATTTATTTTGCTAATCTTCACCCTAGTCTACCACTATTATTGGCAAGTGTCTGTTGTTGTTCATGTAACAAGGACATATGTTGTTGTTGTTGTAACAATAACATATGTTGTTGCTCTCTTTGCCTGTCTCTATCCTGCATCTCCTTCTATCCCATTTTCGGCCCATCCAGTCGAGGCAGATGGCTGTTCATCATGAGTCTGGTTCTGCTCGAGGTTTCTGCCTGTTAAAAGGGAGTTTTTCTGCCAATGTGCCGAATATTGCTAAGTGTTGCTCATGGTGATTCATGTTGGGCCTCTCTTTAAATAACATAAAAAAGAGTCGGTCTAGACCTGCTCTTTTTGTAAAGTGTCTCGAGATAACTCTGGTTATGATTTGGCGCTATACAAATAAAATTTGATTGATTGATTTGATTGATATTGCTTTCATACAACAATTCTACAATGACCTGCTGTAAAAAAGTATAAAGTAACAACAGATTTTTAAGTGTTATTTAATCATTCATTTTGCCCCGTCAAAACAGCTAGTTCAACAACTTGACTGGAACTGGACTGTCGCCTATCAATACAAAAAACATTTTCCTCTTGCTGTTTGACACGTTACTCCCTTCCCTTTATCATGCAACCAGAGTCTCTTGACCGTTGTTCATTGATCAATCTAGAGAGACCATTTGCTTTTATGCTAATTCACAGTATTCAGGACACCTGGAGCAGAGTGATACATGTAGTGAAAAGCCTCTTGTCCAATCAAATTAATTGGTAGTGTATATCAAACGGGAGGGAGTGCTGTTGTACTGAATATCAGCGCGGCTGAGATTCGGTTATAGGCACGAGGTTATCACAGCCGTGCTGATGTTCAGTTTTAAACACGTTCTCTGGCTGGGGAGCGTTGCAGGAGACTTCACACCTTCAAACTGATGTGAAAACAGTTTTGTGAACCTGACAACATTTGGGAACGTGTAATACAGTTTTGTGTTTCTGTGTCCGTGTCTGTCAGTTTGGATCCATGGTGCCTGCAGTTCTCCCGACAGCAGCTCAATAACTTTGTTCTTGCTTGGCTCGTTTTCAGCCGAGTTAACACTCTGTCAGGGTAGATAATTTTTATCTGCAGTGCAGCTCTTCCTCACTAAAACCATTTTACAGAACAATTTCCGAAAATAATGAACTAAAATAGCAGTTTACTTTTGTTTAACTGAAAATCTGAAACTGCACCGTTTGGATGTGTGAGTGTTCGGTAAGCTTAAATTTGTAATTGTTTATTTTTCCCCTCATCGCTCGCTCTCTTTATGTCTGTTTTTGTACCTCAGCCAGTTTGACAGCTGCTACATATTCATCCTGTTTATTATTTATTTGTTTCAGCATTAGCTGCTGCCCAGGTAGCAGCTGTTCCTTCTGAAGCTCACAAAGCATTAAAATTACTGCAGATTGCTGATACACAGAATCCAACAAACAGCATTAATGTTAGCGGTTAATGAGACAAATTCGGCGTTATGATAACCTTCAAAGCACCGTTTCCTTTTTTCTTTTTAATGAAAATGTGACTTTATAAATGCTTCTTGCAGATTATTACATAGAGCCGCCGAACATTAGTTAAAGCATAGAACAATGATAGACTTTAAGAGGTGCAGATTAGATGATTGATTTGTTTGAAATTGAATCAGACAAATCATATGCAGCACTTTCAACTAAGCAGTTTTTTTTGTAATGTCGCTTGGTGTGTCTTATTTTCTCCTCCATCCTCTGACTGACAAGCTGTTCAGTCCCCCCACTGAGGAGACCCGTTCTGCTCCGTGTCAGCATCGGGGCAGATGAATTATTTGTCTCCTCCTTCCATTAGCGAGGTGGGGATAATGAGACATGGCAACCGAGAGTTCAACACAGTGGCACGGACATCGCCTTGAATCAGGAGGACTGTTAATCATCACAGAGCACATTCCCGACGCGGCTGTCATTCCTCTGACTCTCCTGATTTGTATGGATGGAGGGCTATAAATGTCTTTTAAATGCCTCTTTAGGCCCATTATCAGCAGCTGGAGCATCAAAGGCAGATTTTCCTTCTTTTCAGATGCATACTTCTGCTTTTTATTTATTTTAAACTGCAAGAACTACCTTTTAACTTGGAGAAGAAACACATGTTCGGCTGAAAACAGGCTGCTAAACAAGATACAACTGCAATATATTAAGACTGCAAATGTGATTAGGTGGTGTTGAATAACTTGCGGATATGCCTGACATATTTGCGCTCACAGTTTACTCATTTGTTAGCTGTGAAAACGCCAGGTAGAACTAATTTAAAGCTATTTAGCAGCTGTCAGAGAATCGGGTGTAAGTTACTCTGATATGTTAATTTAGAGGTATTTCTTTAGGTGTCAAATCTTTCTTTTTTTTGCCCTTTACTTCTGATTTCCGCACATTTTCAGCTTCTGTTAAACCAGAAATACTGTTGCTAAATTTTCCTCCTTTCACCTTTTCACTTTCTGCCAGTTTAGCTTAGATATTTCATATCAAGCAACTGGAAAAAACATTCTCATGCACACACTCCTCCACTGTCCAATAAATCTCTTTACACTGTCCGTCCTCGGTGTACTCGGCAAGGTGTTGGCCCTGGGAATTGAATCAGCTTACTTCACATGCCATTAAGTGGAGGGGGTGAGAAACAAATCCACCTGCCTAGTTGTTGCTAACACAATATGCACTCCATCAGACGGGTCCAGTCGGGGCACAGTTTAGACGGCAGAGGACACATCTCGTGCAAATCAAGATTGATATTGCGGGGGTGTTTCCACTGTTAGGCGTTGATTGCCAATGTATCTTGTGAGAAATCCAATGTAGCGGCTGCAAAATGTGCAATTGCATGCGCTGAGCCTGCTTTGCATACAGTCTGCATCCTGTTTTCTCTTGTACTGCTATCGTTTCCAAACTGGATTCTAGCCATCTGTATTTTTACTCGTCTCTAATTATTTATTTCAACTCGGAGAACGTCAGGAAAAAAAAGGCCCTGCTGCCGAGTATACCTCCAGCTCCTTAAATAAGATTGAGCAGCCTCATGCAACGTGAGGCATCCAGGTAACTCTGAAACTTTGAATTCAGTACGAGGTTCACACAGTCTGTTTTGCATCACGCATTCAACAGCAGATCCTCATCACACTGATTTTGACACTAGATGACAAGTTTTAATCCACGTCTGTGTTCAGTGATTTTTACTTACTCAAGATTCTCTCCGCAGCAGAGATCACAGTTTAATCTCAAAAAGTTTTTGGGACGACTTCCACTTTCATTTTGTGGCACTCCATGAACTCATTAATACAAAATAGTATTTCCTTCTGACAACAACCAACAACACGTTCTTGTCCTCTTGTTTTAAGTGGACTGAATCCAAGTGTTTTTATGCTGCACTCAAACTTATTGTCAGACGAACATTCATCGTGGATGTTTCTGCCAAAACCAGTTTATATTGAGTGACAATGCTTTTAAGATGACTTCTTTCCACTATACCTGTTATTGTAACTACCATGTTGTTATAGAAATATCATGTTAGTATCATGTTGAGATTCCTAAGGGATGTTATAAACTTTGCAGACCAAAGTGCCTTTTGAAGCTGAAACCAATCAGAGCAATGAAACATGTGACGCAGCAGAAGGCCTCCAGGCTAGTTCCATGCATATCAACATCCACATTCCCTTTAGCTCAACATAAAACACAGCATGACATTAAGTAGCCAATCATCCATGCCTATTATGAACTACCGTCCTGTTCTTTTAATACTGCATAAATGCAGGTTCGGGAAGTTCAGCGGAAGCCATCTTCCTTACAAAGTTGCCTGATAATGAATGAATGGCGGTCTACTGCACAAATAAACATTGTTTTAAGCCCGCCCCCCTATTAGATAAACGATTGTGATTGGCCTGGCCTTAATCAGGTCAGAGCTAGAAGACTTTGTCGGCTATACAAGCCAATGGGAAAGGAAGTTTGACAATTTGTTAAAAACCTCTTATTTTCACTTGAGCTGGGAAGCTAACGCAAGCTTCCGACAAAACGGGCGAATCAGCTAGCCTGGCTATCCGATATGCCGATATTTTCCAACCCTTTTTGCCAATTGCCGATTTCGATACCGATATATTAGGCACGTTTTTTTCCACCTAATTGCAGAGAACATCAAGTCTCCCCTGTAGTGGAATTGATATCATGCCTACTCTTATTGTAGTGGCCAAAAACTGCCATACTGCAGACATCTTGCACCCTTCTTCACACTTGACGGAGTTGTACAAAAGGTCACGTGTCTGCTCATCAGTAGGCAGGGAGACATGCCCGGACTTGTTTACTGCACCTACTACAGAGGCATCAGTGAGCGCGGACGGACTCTTTTTATCGTGTGTGCGTCCATGAATATTTAAGTTAGTTTTTCACTGATGTTTATGTTACACTCTGTTAGCAGCAGCTTTGGCCGCGAGTGTATTTTTGGCGTGTTTGATGTTGTTAAGTCCGGTAAAATGACCAGAATGTGAGCTAACTGTTAGCTAGTTAAGAGTAAGAGTAAAGCTTTTTAAGGGAATCATCGAGCATTTAGGCAAAATTCAAGTTTTGTTTTATCGGCGGAAAATATTTGAAATTTTCAAGCCATTATCTGTACGATAACGTGCCGATGATATTGTACATCCTTAATTATATTCACCTACAAGCACCTTTAATACTCACAAATAAGACTGTAACTTGTTTATTATATCCAAACAAAAACTAAAGATTAACCACAATTCACATTTTTATGTAGGCTTATGCATCAATCATTTGCACAAAAGGAACAGAAAAGATCTAACAGGGTAATTAGTGAGTTTTAGAGGTATTCGCTTGCCTTCACACAGAGCCATGCTAACTGTTTGCCCCTTGCTTCCAGTCTCTGTTCTTAGCTATTCTAGCTGCTCGCTACTGACAGCAGCTTCATATTTACCCTACAGACATGTGATAGTTTTAATCTTCTTATCATCTACAGAAGGCTACTAAGTGCATTTTCTGTCAATAAATCACAAGGCGGGTTCACTGCTTTCTGTTACACAGGCCGGCACTGGGTGTAAATTAAGGATCCTGTGCTACTGTTCTAAATCTGTACATGTGTAATTCGAAGCTTAATCCAAAAGGCAACTGGAACTTGGTTGAAGTTCTTGAAGACGTTTCACCTCTCATCTGAAAGGCTTCTTCGGTTCTAAACTGACAGGTGGAACGGAGCTATAAATAGAAGCCTCTGTAGGTCATTAGTATGCTAATAGATGTGTAATCAGAGGTGAGTTGTGAAACGTCTTCAAGACCTTCAACCGAGTCCAGTTGCCTTTTGGATTAAGCTTCGAATTACCATGACATGTGTACTATCAAGTCTGTAATACTGGGCCTGCATCTTTACTGTACAAGTTAAATGGACCAATACAGGCTCATATAGAGCAGCAGTATTAAAACGCTGTGGTGTCTCTGTTTTGGTACAGTGTGCTCAGTTAGTACTTTGTAAACAGTTTCTCTGCCTCATAAATAACCTCAATGGGAGTGTTTGACTTAGAAAAAGGTTTAGGTTAATTCTCAGCAGAACCACCAGCCTCATTATATCTAATCCGCTCGTCTCCGACTCACTGATAGATCACTTTTCCTCCGTGGTTCAGGAGGTCTGATTTCTGTGACAAGAACATGTTCTAGTAAATCTTTTCCCCCTCTGCGAGCAGACGCTATAAAGACATAATGAGAATAAGATGTTATGGCATTAGTCGACTAAAAATAAGCAATTTCCTCCAATCACTTCCAACAGTTTCCCGCAAATTAGCAATTTTCGTCTCAAAACATTTTTTCCCCCCACCTCCTCGTTTTCTCCAATTAGTGGGATAAGAAGATAAGTGTTTCACAGAGAGGAGCTGGTTCTGAAATAATGTTGGCACGGATAATAACTCCATTTTTCCACAGCACTCCCATTCAGCTTTGATTTCTACAATTGCGAAGCAGCCTTACGGAACAATATCTTACATTACGTTTGATAGTTTTCTAACATTAAACCAGAACATAACAAGATTTTCCCTCACGGCCCTCAGGGAGGCCACAGAAAGGGTAGGCTTTCTCTTTTATGATTCTTTCTTTTATCTTTTTGTTGTCTGCTTTTCACTGACGTATTCTAATTATAGAAATAAAACACGTACTAAATCCATCCCAGACGTCCATCAGCATTTGACAATGATGGGTGGACAATTTAATCCACAGTCCAGAAAACCTATTAGTATACTACATTGCATGACTATTTAATCTCAGATACCCGACAACTGGCACATACACATGAGCAAGTGTCAGGCAAAAATCGTTAACATTTCAGTCCTGGTTGATTCGGCGGTACCAGTAAATTTCAGTACAACTGCAAACACTCATTGAGCTGCTACTTCAACCTATAACTGTTGTATCTGTTCACAGCGCAGCCAAACAAACTTGTGTTGTTTTAATGCAGAAGTCAAAATTTATTACAAATGTGCGACACTATGAGTCTTATGTTGACGCAACAGGTGCAGTCAGTGCTAACCTCTGTGAAAAATACACTGTGCTTCCTGTGACTGCTTCACAATAAAAGCCCCCCATATTTAATTTTTATGAGCATGCAAGGCGAGGCAAGTTTATTTATGCGGCACATTTCAGCAACGAGAATGCTTTACACAAGACAACAAAAGAAACGCATTATAAAACAAGACATTAAAAAGGAACATGAAGATGAAATATAAAAGGACAGTTATAAAGTATAAGAATAAAAGTTACAGTGCAGATATGAATAATTATAATAGTTTAATACAAGGCAGCTCTAAACAGGTGAGTCTTCAGTCTTGATTTAAAAGAAGTTTGATGTTTTATTGTATGCTTTTATTCCCTGTAAGGTGACCTTGGGTGACTTGAAAGGCGCCATCAAATAAAATTTATTATTATTATTATTATTATTATTATTATTATTAAAAGAAGTGTGTTTCAGCAGACCTGCAATTTTCTGGGAGTTTGTACCAGGTTATGTGGAGCATAAAAACTGAACGCTGCGTCTCCATGTTTGTTTCTGGCTCTGGGGACAAAAAGCAGGCCTCACCGGACACAATGTATTTTGGCCCTAGACCATTCAGGAGAACTATTTTATGTTTGCATCAGCAGTGATTTATTTACAGCTCTGATTACAACAGTTCAGGGGGACTGAACTGGAAAAAGTCATTAAAGTGCTAATCTCAAAGATCTCAGTTTCGTTTTCTTTGGCAACAAAACAGTAATTGCGGGCGCACACTTCCCAGATATCCAGACAGTGTCGCATGTGTGACGCTCCGGTTGTAACTCTTGATTTTCCTCGCTGACGGTCGCTTTCCTTTTTAGACTGTTTGCTTCATCTGAGCGTCGACTTTGTTTCTTTTTCTTTAGATTTTCACTTATTTTTGAAGTTGTATCTGTAGTCGATCGATCGATCTTTTCTTTGTTTGTTCAGCCATAGTAGATTACTGTTTACTCGCAACACTTGCAGAGGCCGGAAAAGCAGCCACTTAGCTCCGCCTACCCTCTCTGGCAGACCAACCACTGCTGGCTGATGGAAAACGTATCACTAACTGGGCGCTGCTTGTGATTTTCTCTGTGAAAGTCACCCAGTCTGTGATACTGCAAATGCAAAGGCTTTCATCAGTGGGCCATAGGTTCAATCACCATTGTGTTACCTCATTCGGCGATAGATAGAGACTTAACAGACATTTATTTACATAAAAATCTTTGAGATTATTACTTAATGTCCAGCCTCTCGTTGTGCATCTGAAGGCAATTTAAATGTAATGTTATAGTCCAGGGCGTTCTCCATCACTCACAATGAAAATTACTCTTCAGAGAGATAATTGCAAAATGTTTATTGATTTGCTAACAGTTAAAAAATTTAATGATTTAATGAAATCGTTATAACTTTTTTCTGCTCATTTCTTGGTTTCATGAGGAGCATCATTTTCAGCCTCATTAAGAGATAACGAGTCTCTTGTTCAAGAAAAACTATTAAAAATAAAATTAAAACACTTTCCCTTCAGGAAAACGATAACAATTACTGTCTCAGGTACAGCGAAAACTAATTCATACACGTCTCATCTCGACTGAAGTGTAACCTTTAAAGAAAGCAGTCAGAGGATGAATGACACTCTACACGAGCTCATCTTTTCAGCCCGTTCTTTGTGAGACTGGTGAACTTTTGTGTCGTGAACATAAATACCTGCAGCAGCTTAATAGCGACGCATCTATTCAAGCCCCCAAAATGGAGGGTCTGCCCCTTTGGGAGACGTTTAATAGCTGCAACAGCACAATGAAAGGCTAAAATAAAGAGGAAGCAATTTCACATACACCCTCTGGAAAATGGCATTTGGACCTTTGGAAAATGACATTTAAAAAAAAAGTCTGCGGCACAATTAGAAAGCACTCTTTAGATACTCTGATCATTCAAGGCGAGATAATTAAATGCCTCGTTTGATTTTATAGAGAGAGGAAGACAATGAGAGATTGACAGCTGGAGAGTCTGGGAGATGGACAGGAGGATATAAGGAGGTGATTTTAGACGTATTGTTACTCTCCGGGTCTGCGTAAGCGGCGGCTAAAATAAAAGCCCTGCTGAAGCAAGGCCTTGTGAAGACCTCCGGGATACAAAATCAAAAAGCTTTATTTAAAAGACCTTTAGAGCGAATAGAGGACAATCTTAGAAAATCAGACGCCTTTGGGTTTTTAAAATGAGCCTTTCTGTACCTTTTTTGTTTCAGATACCTCAGGATGTTTGGGTAAAAAATGGTTTCTTACCGCAGAACTTTGTTGTAGCGTTATTATTTAGCTGTCTCAACAGTGTTTTATTACTTTTGGAAAGAAATGCTGCTAAACTTTTGCACCAATATATGAACTTTGCTCTCATTGGCCTATTTCAGGGGCACTTTTTGGTATTTATTGGATGACGTGAGGATCAAGTGGACCAGAGAGTGATGATGCTTGTTGGTGTTGATCTGGACATTGCATCAGACACGTTATGAAGTGTAATTAAAGTGTAATAATACAATAGTTATGGGTAGAAGTATAAAAACACCATATGCATATTGCAGGACTGCTGAACAATAAAGTCCATCTTACAAATGATGTCTTGAATGACTTTTATTTAAACTCTCAAAAAGCTAAAGGAGATCAGTCTGACTTAGAACAGATTCTAACACAGTTTTTTATTAGTAGTTATCAATCTTTATTTTTCTTAAAACATTGTTGAGCTACAGTCTGATTTTTTGTAGGGATAGACCGATTATTATTATCGGCCGGGCCGATATTCGGCATTTTCACGCATATCGGCATCGGCCTTTTTTTTCTTTTTCTTTTTTTAATCCGACGGCCTATAAGAGATCAATTTAAAACTGGGTTATTTTGGCTCTGATGCATATGCTTAAAGGCATTTAAACAAAGTTTAGTGTTGGAGTTTGTATTATTCAAAATTTTGCCAATATTTTCACTTTTACTGCAAATGAATATCGGCTTCAAATATCGGTTATCGGCCTCCTTGACTACTAATAATCGGTATCGGTATCGGCCCTGAAAAAACCATATCGGTCTATCTCTAATTTTTTGTTTCAAGTTTTTGGACCATTTCTGCCTGTATTAATAGGACAGCTGAAGAGAGAGGAAATATTAGGAGAGGAGAGTTGGGGATGATACGCAGCAAAGGAAACCTGCAGCCGCTGCGTTGAGCACTACTGGGCTCTGTATGTGGGGCGCCTGATCTACCCACCGACGCCCCAACAGCCTGATTTCTAATCCCTCTAACAGCCAGTAGGTTCTCTGTCTTTGCTGACATCACAGGAACAGGACCAGGTTGCTTTAACTTATATGACACTTGTGGTGTTGCTGATTGTTGTGATTACAGCTGGTCTGTGTGGTAAACTTCTATTTGCAGTTACACAGACAGATGCAGAAAGTGCTGTCTATAGTTTGCTGTTAGACCACTCAACTTGAACAAACTTAAAGTAATAATCTCCAAGATTTTCATGTAAATAAATGTCGGTTAAGTCACTATGTATCGCTGAATGAGGTAACACAATGGTGATTGAACCTATGGCCCACTGATGAAAGCCTTTGCATACGTGGAACAAATCACAAGCGGCGCCCTGTTAGTGACGGGTTTTCCATCAGCCAGCAGTGGTTGGTCTGCCAGAGAGGGTAGGCGGAGCTAAGCGGCGGCTTTTCCGGTCTCTACAATTGTTGGGAGTAAACAGTAATCTACTATGACTGAACAAACAATGGAGCCAACCGTAGATGTCTGGTTAAATTGGGAAGTGTCTTCCTTTACTTATTGCATGTTGCCATAAGGGGGTGCCCTAGAGAAATCTTGGTGATTGTCTCTTAAAGCTTAATTTGAGTGCCAAGGCAGTAGAAGTAGTATAATGTACATCCAGGTAAACTGTGGTTCGTAGAGAGTAATAACTTTATTTTAACAATGAGAACAACAATTCAAAAAACCTTTGCCTGTTAGTTTTAGTTAAATAGGCTTAACTATTCCTTCCATGGAACTGACACATGCAGATAATGATGTTTGAGAAGTCTTGTCGGTGGTCAAAAGTGTGCATTGTGTATGAATGTATGAAAGAAATAAACGCTGAATGTAAACTCTAACAGGAAAGAGAAGATGAAGCTGAAAAATCCGTAGTCTTCCCAAAATATTTTCATGCATGTCCCTCTATAAATAAACACTTTCTCTTAAACGTGGAAGTGTTCCAGGCTGAACTGTGTAATGTTTGGATCCAACACACGGCATTACTAATAAACCACGTCACTCCTGCCAAGGGTAAGTGTTTTTAGATTACATCACCACCATATTTTCTTATCTTAAACCACAATAACTGACGTACAAAAGCACAAAAGCAACAGTTTTGTTCCTTTAAATCTAAAACAGAAAGTTCCTCTTATATAAGCCATAGAAGCTCAGCAGAGAGCACATTTAACCACATTATCACCATGGTGAGAAATGGAAAGCTGGAGAATATCTGAGGTCTAGTACAATGTGTCTTTTTTTCTTGGATGTGGGAGAATAAAATGTGATCTTTCACTGCCACATGAGGCACTAAAGACGCCCAGCATGTGGCCACAACCTGTGAACCTCTGCTGAACGAGAAACTGGTTTAAATCCAAGTAGGGAAGAAACAGTGCTGTGGATGGATGTCTGCTACCAAAAAAACTCAATTAACGATGCTGGTTTGGTTTCCTGTTTGTGGAAATAAATGAGGAAGGACGGTAAAGGCATGAATCAGGCACGTGTTAACCTCCTCTGACCTCTGAACCTGTTATCAGACCATTAAAGGGCTGTTATCAGTGAGCTACCTGTGGTCCAGAAGGTGCAGAACATCTATCAACATGTCCACAGCGACAGGAAGAATGTGATTTCACCTTTATTGGTAGAAATAATTAACACCTTGCTAACTTTGTGAAACAGTTGCAGATCTGTTCAGGCACCAAAACTACTTCCTCACAAATTCCTCAAAATTAATTCACGTCCTACTTGTTCTGTTTTTCAACAGACACCACAACCTTTTCCTCTTTATGCCACATAACTTATGTCCTGTTAAGTGGGTAACTTACTTCAGCTTAAATAACTCAACCTTGACTTTTGGTCCAGGCGGGAAACAAACCGGGCTCTCTGTGGTAGAGATGGGACAATAACAGGATGAGTGATGATCTTAATGAATAATTACTCAGGATAAGTGGGGAGTGTCTCGAAAAATGCTGTCCACCTCGCTAATGTACCAACATTGATTTGTTTTATTATCCTTTGCTTATGCATGTTATTTATGATTACCTGATTCAAAAGTGTTAGTTATAGTTTAATTGAGCTATTATTACTTTATGTTAACTAAAAACAGATATCTTATCTTATTATCTTAACAAAATAAAGTGAATCCAGTTTGTTTTACTGCCATTTTAGGAGTTTTAAGCCTATTTAATGATTTCCAATATATAGTTTTGAATTGTTCATATTTTGGCCAGAATAAACAAGATTTTTTATATAATTTATCACCACATTACTACACCTGGGTGAAAGTCTTGACAAATCCAAGCCTAAAATGTTTTTAAAAAATTGCAATGCAAGCTGCGATGTTTTGAGGCATTACACATCCACTGTGAGCGACTTAGAGAAACACATCAGTTAAACCATCTATTGACTGAGCCGTGTCTTCTGACATCACTTCTGGTCGATTTCCATGTCAAAATAAAATGTGGTAAAACGTGGATGACACGATTGAGTGAGGCTCCGTAAAGACACTGTAGTTCGAGGCCGTATTAGCTCACAAAAGTGAGGCGATCACTTGAGGCATGGTTGGCACGGATCAGCTGTCTGCTTTACAGCAAAAAAAGGTAGGTGTTTCACAGTGAAACACCTACTTGATGAGTTCCAAACATATTAGAGATACAGTAAATGATGTCCTCCGATGTTTATTCAACTTTGCAGACCTAAGTGATCAATATTTTAGAGATCCAAGAAGTAAGTTTGGTGACAAATGAAACAGAATGATTGGTCGAATTTGCAGAAAAGTTACAGCAATTGGTTGAATTCGCGTGAATTTGTGGGAACGCAAATCGCTGTAAGGACTGACAAGTTGTTCCAGTCTTAAAAGTATAATAAGTAGGGTTTTCCTAGAGAAATTAAATATAGACTTTTACAAGTATAATATAATATAAATCATCACTTATGGGCATCTATACATGTGTGTTGGTGAGTGTGTGTGCAGACCCTTGTGAGACCCTTCCCTCTGCATCTATTCTGTTGTTTTGCAGTTGCTCAAATTAGCAACTAGGCCCCATTCAGACCGGCGAACATGGTGAAAGAGCGATGCAGAGTTGGCCTTCTTTCTGTTGGACAGGTATGTGCCTCAAACCGGGCAGCTAGCACAATGGTAACCGGCGGTTAGCATGCTAGCGCAAAGGTAACCTTGGTAAGCATGCTAGCACAATGATAACCGACGGTTGGTATGCTAGCGCAATGGTAACCAGCAGTTAGCATGCTAGGGCAACGGTAACCATGATGCTGTCAGTGTTAGCTCAGTGGGGTGGGCGTGTTCTCGCACGAGAGAGTGAGCTTCTGGTGACGGAGAGCCGAGGAGGAGGGGCCCAGTTTGAATGTGTTGTTGACAAAATGCAAGGAAAAGTCCGACTTATAATACCTTTAATCTAAATATTGGTTATTTGACCTTACCAATAATAATAACGGCTTACAGCTGACAAGTAGGTAGAATAGGGCTGTCTCAGATCTAAGCTTCCAATGACAGCTGCCACCTTTCAAAACATCCCTATCGTCCCTCACCTGCCCGTCAGATTCTGAAAAGCTTTATGCAGAAAGACGTAACGACAGACTGAGGAGAAATCAGCCGTCACATGCTAACTGGTACGACCGAGGAGTTAAATCCATTTAAATCCATCCCATCATCCTGTTTCATGGAGCCGCAGCGACCTTGAACTCGAAAAATAAATATTAAAAATCAAGTATGTATTTGTGAAATGTGGGTGTTGGCAGATAGGAGTCTTTTGGAAAGCGTCAAAAGCAGCTTAACAAAGGGAATGTCAGGGGTGCATTAAACATTTAAAGACTTTTCTTCTCGTGACCTTCCCGTTTTGTTTTGTTGCCGCTGTGAGATTTATGCCTTTATCTAAAACCACTCTACATGAATGATAAGCTCGACGGAGGCAAACCCAGCAGAGAGGAAATGCCCAGCAGAATGCTTTAAGTGAAAAATTGAACTCTGTTTTGCCCTCCATCACAGCAAGTTTGTGCTCTCGTCATCAGCGAGAGAAAGCAGACACCCAAACACATCCACAAAGACAAAAAAAAAATCCCTTTTGACCTTTAGGAAATGGCATCTGAGAGTAAATACGTGCATAAATGCCTGCAGAAGAGCTTTTTGATGAATGCCAAAATGTGAGATGGTGGGTAATTTTATTTTCACAGATCTCACGGGAGAGGCCAAATGGAGGTGTGTATGAAGCACTCTGTCGCCCTTTCAAACACTGACCTTGACAGCGGTAATATAACCTCACACATCCCGTTAAAACGGAGTGAAAGCGTGCAGTGATCTCAGCTTTTATGCTCTTTATCCAATTAATCACAGACACCCGGACAAAAGTCACACAATATGTATTACAGAAGATTTGATGGGGGAAAGAACGGGAGGAAGTCATTTGAAGAAGGTTTTATTTACCGTCATATGACACACTATAAGCACACAGCGGGAATATTGTTTATGTTGGGTTTATTACACAGCTGACCCCGCGTTCAGAATGAGCCCAGGACAACGAGATAAAGCTGTAAAGTGTCTTATTGAACCTGAGCTGAAAGAACAGCACAGATATCTCTGTTATGTACAATCTTTACAGTTTGCTGGTGAACAGGTAACTCATTTCCGGCGATCATTTAATCTTTTATTTTCTCTCAAACTGAATGTAAAAATATAAAAATACTTTCTGTCAGACACTTTGTTACCAAGCTGTCATCATTCTTTTCATTAGGATTTTATTCTTGCTGCTAGTTTACAGCTGTTTGTAGTGATATCATGTCTTTGAATGTCACGACAAAGGATGAAATACGTCACCGTTTCAATAAAAGAGTCTTTTTTTTTGGCCTTTATTATATGAAAGCTGAAGATAGACAGGAAATGTGGGGAGGAGAGAGTGGGGGATGACACTTGACAAGGTGCTGAGAGTGGGAGTCGAATCCGGGGCCGCTGCATCAAGGACGATAGCCTCTGTACATGAACCATTTAACCACTGAGCCCTTCAACTAAACATCTTAACTTTAAACCTAATATGATCATTAGATGATAAAGTGAATAAGAAATATAGTCACAGTTGCCCTACTACCCAAATAAAATTATAGTAATAATAAATAATAAAGTTATTTTTTGGGCTATTTATATTTGTACTTCAGTTCATGCACACTTAAAGAGTTTGTCTTAATAATAAAAAAAAATTAAATATTTTTCGGCTGATCAGAATTCTAATGACAGGGGTTTATTTAATCCTGATTGATCAGGGAGTCATAGCAAGTTCTAGTCATTGGTCTTATTTTTAGAGGTGCGGTGACCATCAATGTCTGTGCTGAGATCACAGACTTTCACAGACAGCGCTTATCAGTGAGACCATTGTGTTTTGATTTTCGAAACATCTTTGATGCTGAAGAACAGTCTGAACTGATTTTTCCCCCTCGTGTCTCCTGCCAAAGACGCAGCACGCCCTGCTTCCTGTTCACCCCAACAGTTTTTACTGAGAAAAACCAGACAGTCACTGGGCGTCTCCGTGAATCAACAACCGCACAGTAAAAACTTCCATGTAGCTGGCTCCAGTTGAATCATCTTGTGTTATACAAGCACAAGAAAGTGGACAAATGTTGCCGATTTGTTCTTAAAAATTAAGTATTCATAAAGAAACGTTTGAGAAGCATCTTGTGACATTTTCCACACCCTGAGAAACCACCGCCTGCTGCGACGAGGCCTGTTTTTCTTCTCTGACACGCTGTCACAATAGAGGATTCTTCTTCTCTCTTTTTTTTATATAAAACCACTGTTATCTTTAGTTTTATTAATAAGGAGTCAACAGGCTGTTTCGGTGTCTTTAGAAATACGGTGTAAAGCCCCACTTACATACGTTTTTCATAAGGGCGCTGTGGTAATGCTGTAACACTTTCAGCTGCTTCTAATTAATGCGATTGTGTGCACACTTCACTCCAGTGTAAATTAATATCTGTGAGTGTTTTTAATGCATTCATGTTCCCTGTAAATTGGCTTTTAATGTATAAAAGATTAAAATCCAGATGCACCATCAATAATTGAAAGCAGCATTAGGCAGACAACAAACAGTGAGATCAGGAGAGAGCGGCTCGGTTAGACTCAAAGGAAGCGATTAATGATGGAAGGAAGCGGCTGCTTTGAAGGAGAGAGGGAACAAACTGCAGAAGTGTTTCTGTGGGAGAGACAAATTACTGTATGAATCCTGCTGCTGTTAGTTGAATTAAATTAAGCTTAATTTGTTTAAAATATGCCACAGAGCTGCTTCATGTACTGCATATATGGAAAGCTTCTTTCCTTTAAATAAGAACTTCTCCCTCAGTGATATCAGGTTGAACTGTTAAATCCTCAAGTTTCAGGCTTTTTATGAAGTTTTTTGTGTTTGCAAAGTTACAGCTTGTTGATGATAGAAACAGATGTGCTATGTTGCATCCTTCAATAAATGACCGGACTGTCCTAAGTGTCTGAAGAAATGGTAAAGTGACTGCACTTATGTAGCGCTTTCTAGTCTTCAGACCACTCAGAGACCCCGTTCAGACCTGGTATCAGCATGTGGTTTTTGTGATCGGATCTCAAGTGGACAGCCTTAACTATGCCGAATGTTGCTAAGTGCTACTCATGGTGATTCCTGTTGGGCCTCTCTTTAAATAACATAAAGAGTACGGTCTAGACCTGCTTTTTCTGTAAAGTGTCTCGAGATAACTTTGGTTATGATTTGGCGCTATACAAATAAACTCTGATTGATTGATTGAACTACAGGTCCGAACACACCCAGGATGGATTGAGGACGCATTCAGATCCGATCACTCAGGCCACATACGGACGTGGTCTGGGGCGCATTTATCCACATACATCTGGTAGTGTGAACACACGTGTCCTGTGCTACATTAAGCACCGCCCACTCTCCTGTATCCACGGCAACGACCACATGGACATGGGAGATCACTCGACTCTCATTCCTGTCTCATTTAACATTTTCTCCGCTGTGCCTTTTGAGAATCATATTTTTATTCATTTCTCATGTCACTCCAGCATGTGAAAAGGCGCATGCATTAGAGCAGAGTGTGCAAGGAAATACAGACAGATCGTGCCTGTGCTTAATATGGGACGATCCTGAACCTGATCCACGCGTAGTTTATCAGAGTTCATGCCGTGCAGGGAGGAGACAGACGTGGGGAGAGAAGCAGATATGTGTGTGTTTCTCAGGCTCTATACCTGGCTCAATAACGTCGCGATCTGTCCATACTTCCACGCACAGTTACTATAAAGGGGTCAAACTGTTGTAAGGCAGCTGGTGTTATGTTGTGTTTGATATCTAAAGTTAGCTTTAATAATTTTCTTCTGTAACAATTTTGTTTTGTAATTGTGTCATCTTTGGATGCTTGCACCTGCTCATCACACCCCTGAGATAACCTGAGCAGATGGTACGTTCCAGTAAAGTGCGGTGGAGGAGTTCTGCTCTCCTTTTGGTTCCACGTGTACCGTGTTTTTAAAACATATTGAAGCTTTGGAGTTCGTCTTGCCTTTGCCTAGCAGTGGTGTGCTATCATATCATGCGTTCATACACAAAACGTGTATCATTGTACACATATCTTACTGTGACAGAAGCTGAGAAGGTTATTTCAATCAGGAGAGACTTCAGTAAGAGTGAACAATTATTTAGCTTGGAAAGACTGAAATGTACAAAGTCTTTGGCGATTAGACCCCATCGTGATGTCTTCATGTGCTTGAAGGGGAAGAGAGGCCGAGAGCAGGAGAGGATACCCCCGATGGAGTCTAGACACTGGTGGTAGTGGTGGAGAGAGGATGCAGGATGAGCTGATGAGCTGGACTTGAACACTGATGAGATGGATTGGAGGTGAACGGTGTGGAGGAGGGTCGCAGTGATCGAGCTGACACGACAAACTGTCTGCGGAAGAGAGGAGAACAGATTTAAAATGTGGCAGCAGCAGGATGACTGGTCGACAGGCGTCGAGGCTGAATCTGGTTGGTTTAGTACTTGAATAGTAAACGCCCATTATCAGCTGATCACCAGACAGAAAGGACAGAGAGAGGGAGAGAGAACATGACAGGATGATTGATGGCTAATGGATGAATGAATGAGTATAAACAGCCTTCCTTCTTGAACTTGCGCTGAGCTACGTTAGAAAGGGATGGCAGCAGACGGCTTACAGGCAGAGCAGAGCCACTCCAGTGTACACGCTCTGCTCTGGTGGCGACTGTTAGGAGAGCTTTGAAACCAGACTACATTGCTACATTACAGAGGAATACAAAACCGCAATAGTTTTACAAGTGCTTTTTTGAGATCGACCAATAAAAACTTGTCGGTTTGTTTACTCGGGGGCTGATGACATACTACATACCAAAGCAAACATACAGGCCTTTACATGCTCTTCTATGTGACAACCCATATCTTCTCATGAAAGAGTTTTGCACTTTGTTTTTTTTTATTCCTCCAGCTGATGGAACCATTTCACCAGCTCCACTAAACTCAAACACGATCTCAGTCCTTTTGAAAAGTTGACACTCTGGATAAAAGTTTCACCAACCAGCAGCTCCAGTGTTAACGCTGCTTTCACAGCATATTCTCTCCACAATATGTCTTCTTACTTTCTGAATTCAATCGACTGTGGCTGACAGGCGGTAAGAAACCATTGATGTGTGGAGCCACTGTCAGTCTTCGTCAGCTTCATCAAACCAGATGTAAGAGGACGTCACAGTTTGCCGATGGACTATTGATGGGCTTGTTGATGTGTTAATGCTGCTGGCCTCTGGGGTGACGTGCTTATGTTTTTGCTTTATGTTCTGCACGACGCTCCTCCAGACTAATTTAAAAAGACAGATGACTTTGCCTATTAAGTGCCATCTAGAGAGACAATTAGAGCAGAGTGAGGGCTACATGCAGGAGCTACTGTACTGAGTCCTGCACCTATCGAGAATCAATGACCTCCACACAATGATTTCAACCTGTTGAAGCAAACCGTATTGATTCTTTACATCCAGCAGGCTTCGTTGTTTTGTTATCTGCAACTTACTTTCTCTTTCAGAGACATTAAGATGTTTACAGAGACTCATAAATCTGAGCTTGACACTTTGTGTCGATGTGGCCGTGAAATATCTGTCAAAAAGGGAAACGCCGGACTTCTTTTCAGTGGCCTTTTTTTTTTTGATGGGGATCAAGTAAACACAATGAAAGCCTGGAAAAGTAACTCAGCACTTTGTGTCACCTCAAGGCCGCCACGCCTCGCGCTGTACGAGCAGCTTCAGCAGAAAGAAGTGCTGTGACAATGAGGGATGTGTTGAAATACAATCCATCAGCTCAAAGGAGCTTTTTATGCTGTGCTGCCATTCAGTTACAATTACTGCTGCGCGCTACAGCTTTGATTTAGTCCACTGTGAAAGAAAAAGCTGCCACATGTGATAAAGAAAGCTTTTTGAAATATCTGTGTTTTCATTTACTGAAGCTCTGACAGAATAGTTATGAAAAGCTTTGTGTTTTGACTGGAGGCTAATTTCTTCATCACTCACCTTCTGTCACATCACACCCAGATCATTTCCATCAGGCAGACATGAAGACAGCGTTACACGCCAAAGCCACTCGGGGATATTTCACATCTAGTTATGTTTGAGTTATGTTTCTTGCACAGTAGAAAACTCATTGCTTCAACTGTGTAATTACATTTTTTGGGTTGAGTGATTAAGCAACTTGCTGGAAAACAAGAGTGAATACTGTTAAGAGATGTATTTATATTTACAACACAATTTGACAGACCTCTGTCAGCTCTGTCTGCCTGACATTAGTGAGAATTAGCTATTAGTAGTGATAATGATAGCTAATAGTACGCACATTTTAGCCTATAACCAAGCAAATCTGCAAACTCATGTTCTACTTGCTCTGGCAGATACATGTGATCCTTCTCCTGTTCAGAAAACTTTCATCAGACCTGATTAATGTCTATAACAGGGCAGGTTTAGGCACTGTTGAGTAGACATCTTCAAAAAGCTACAAAGATGGCTGCCAGTACTGTATAAAATTCTGGACACGATATCACATCAGTTTTAAGCAATATTATTTCACGTTACATACACTTGGTAAACATTGGCTACTTTACCATGTCATGCCGAACATCTATAGCTGTGTCTCAATTCAGGTGCTGCATCCTTGGAAGGATGCGGTCTACGGAGGATGGTTCATTCGTTGCCCGCGTAGACCACTAAGGCCGAACTGACATGAGACATTCTGGTCTACGGAGGATTTCCTGTTTGCGTCACCAAACGCCACTCCTGTCGCCTAGCAACAGGTAGCTAGCATAACTAATTTACGAAACATAAGTTAACCTATTATTTTAAAGATAATTTGTTTTCATTATTTTTAACATCATTATTTGTATCGCTAGAAACCAAAAACTCTTAAACTCGGCTGATTAAGAGTCGGCCATGTCCTTTGAATTGGCATGCAATGAATCTCTGGATACGTTGGGCCGCGAAGGATGCACCGGTTGGATCCTCCGTGGCCCGGGAAAAGGAGGAGCCTTCGAAATGGGACAGCCTTCGACATGCAGCTGTGACGCAATCTGCCTTCAAATACGCCCTCCGAAGGATGCAGCCCCTGAACTGGGACACAGCTTATGTGTTTATTATTAGCTATTTAGCCTAGCATCCTACTGCTACATCACACGTAGCATTGCACTGATTGGCTGTGGCGTCCAGAGGCATTTTGGTCTGCAGTCGTTGTTAACTTCCCTCGGACAGACTGATTCACAACCATAAATGAGCAGCATTGGATGAAAGTAAAGAAGCCCTTGACCGTCACCATGCAAGTGACGTCAGCATTTATTAACTGAACATTTTCACGGTTTCTCCAAAGAACATAAATGTAATTCATTTCCATCAGAAATGATCAGTTTGCATGATAATCAGCATTTCCAGATCCATATTTAATCAATCAATGTGTCGGTTTAACAAATGTTTAGAGAACTTCAGAAAGGTGTGAACATTTGACCTCACCTGTGTCTGTGCAGAACTATTCAACACCTTTATTTCTATCCAGATTTCTGCCACTAAAACAACTTGTGATTTTTACACAAGTTCTCTCCGTTTATTTTCTTCCCCATAATGATACAGCTGCAACCCCCTGTATAGACATTTACAGCTTCTAGGTTCAATCATTCACATGGACGTCTCAGAAAGCGCTCTCATTAAGCACCAGATGGATTTTGTCTCATAGAGGAATAATGAAGTTGAAATCAATAGGAGAATTACAGAGGTGAAACAGGAACCTACAGTACATTAGCTGTGAAGTATTCCCTCTGCTAAAATCCTTATCTCCACTCCGTGACGACCCTGCGGGGGAACACACTTCATCCTCAGAGAGGCACGATCTCAAATATAACTCTGCGCCTTAAATGTGGCAATTACAGCCATTTACAGGCGAGAGCTGGAGCCTTTAATGAGAACTGAAAATAATTGATCCCAGTCGCTGATATAATTCAACTTCAGAGATACTGACACCAGAAAACATGAAGTACAAGCAGAAACATTTACACCAGGGATGGTTTAAAGAATTTATCAATTTAGAGCAGCTTCATCATTTTATCAATACACCAATTTGAGTGTTTTTATGAGTCAGTTGAAGTAGAGAAACTCATCTGCATTATACATCGACAGCAGTGTAAAAGAGTCCGTTTTTGGCATTTACCCGTCACTTGACAGACGCTGAACAAAGAGACTGAAGAGGTGGGATAAAAAGACAAAGGTCTCAGACAGATTTAATCCCAGGAGATCGGAGGACTTTCAGCCTTTTCACAGCCTTGTTTTAGAGAAACTGTTTCCTTCATGACATTTTGTAGCTTGTGATGTAACCCAGCCAGCTGTTTCACGTTGGAAAGAAACTGGTTCAAAAATTGAAGGTTTTCACCGTTTTTTAAAGATGTTGATTAAATGTTTATTTTGGACCAGATTTCACCTGATTCATCACACATTCACACACATGTTGTACCCAGCAAGCATTTTCCATTGAAAAGACGTTTAAATGACGACTATTGCCCCCGTTGAAAATTGGTTCAAAAGTGGAATAAAAGAAGAGATCAGATTGTAAACAATGTTGTTGATGATTCATATCCAGGCTAGATACTAACAAAGCTTATTTTCAGTTAGGGGTGCAGCGATTACTTGATGTTGTCGACAAAAATGGTTGACAAAATTAGTTGCCGACGAATTCAATTGTCTATAATTAGTGGGTAACGTCATCACGCACGTATTTCTCTGCTGAGAGTAGCGCAGGCAAAAATGATGCTGGGAAGCGACAGGTGTACAAAATATAGCCAAATGGAGGCGGCTGATGCAACACTTTCACGTCCTAAAACTTCTACAGTCTGGGAGCATTTCACCCTCAACGCTGCAAAGCAAAGGATCGAAGCAGACTTTGCTTATCACGGGAGCACGTCGGTAATGTGAGTAACATTTCAAGAGAAGGCAGGTTTGATTTGAATCAGTCGTAGCCAAATCAGCAGCAAAGTTCATTAAGATATTTGAATGGAGAACTCATGTTTATTGTCTTTAATGTTAGTGAGCACATGCCTGAAGGAGCTGGCCTATTAGTCGATTCATCGTTTCAATAATCGACATGACGACTATCAAAATAGTCGTTAGTTGCCGCCCTATTGTCAGTTGTGGTTTTATATTGTGCGAGGGGTTATCTGTCAGCCCGACAAAACATTTAAATGGGTTAAACATGTATTTGCAGGATATATTTAAAACATATTTAACACGCAAATAAAGACATTTTAAACATATAAATACAGCTACATAAGACGCACTTTTGGACATATTGATCAAGAAATGGCAAAATAATGAAGGAAGCGACAAATAGTTGGAGCTTTGAATATGTATTTTACAATCGATGCGTCTCAAAGACCGTTTTATTCTTGACTTAACTCATTCTTCATCTCTGCTGTGAAACGGCCTCTCATAATATAGATTCAGTCAAATATACTGAGGATATCAGAACTGACGGACCATACAGGAGATTGAGATGGATTCAGCTCCTACCAGTAATGCATGAAAGCAGATGCATCCTGTCATCAAACTGTAAAGATGTATTAACAAGAGAAGAAGACTAAATATGAGCTTTTAATGTTGGTAGAACTATTTAAGGTGTTATTCAGCCACTAAGATGCCCAGAAGGAGAGAAAATTCCACTTTAACTTTTTTCCACAGTTTTCCCTCCAGCTGACAGCCGTGTCTTCTGTGCTGCTGTTCACGAGCGAGTCACATTTGAGGCCGCCGTCCTTGGCAAGAAGAGACAATCCTGATTATGATTCAGCAGCAGCAAGCACCCAAATCCCTTCAGAGCCCCGGCAAGTGGATTCACTGTCAAGGTCCAGCGGTGACAACAAGACTAATTACTCCATAATGGGAATCATCCCTCTCTTTCAGGCCAAGACCGGAGTCCTGGATCGCTGAGAAACTGGCTGGGTGATTACAATGTGGCCTCGTAAGGGTCGGCCGTACATACAGATTAACTTAACTCCAATCCATCAACACACAGAGCAACACTGTGAGTTAGCATGCAGTGCCAACAAAATGCCCCCCGTGGACTTTAGTGTCTGGTCTGACTTTGTTTTCTTGAGGGTCCGTGAAAGAGGCGCTTCCATGTGGTGATACATATTCAGCAGCCTTTAAATCGTCTGCAGACTGAAAGTGAAATGAGGAAGTTTGGAGGGGTGAAAGTTTCTCTCTTTGATGTGTTCATTTACATGTTCATTAGGGTTGTCTCCTGCAAAAGAAAGTTTTCCTTCACTTTTGACGCTCTAACTTCACTTTAATTCAAAATACACAAAAAGAAAATGTCAGTGTTGTGTCTTTAATTGGCTTTTAGGCGACTTTCGAATGAGCTAAATTAATGTGTGAATCTTCGGAGGATAAACGTTTAAAAGACTAACTTTTGTACTAACATCAGCTGGATAATAAGCAGGTGTTTCAGCTTCAGTGAGACTAATAAAAACAAGTTTGTTCATGTGGAAATTGGATTTTCATTCTGTATAATCACTGAATTTCAGCCTGCATTTCCCGAGATAACAGCAGCAACAACAAACACTACCACATCTGAATAAATTTAGCTTCTGAGGTGCTTTTGAATTTGAGCAGAAAGAGCTGTTCAGCTGTCAGAACATTATTAAATGACTTCATACTTATTCCACAAAGAGAGGCTTGGCTCCTTTTTTTCCCTGCGCTGGCCTCACATCCTCACAGCAAACACTTAAATCTTCTCCAAAATCAATTTCTCCCTTCAATAGATTTCTCCTCGAGAGCTGTTTTTCCGTCACATTTTTAAAGCTGTTTATGTATCACTCCGTGTCAGCTGACAGCTGGCATGAAGTTCAGACTGACATTTTGAGAGTGGATGGACAGCCTCCGTCCACGGTGGCGAGCTCGGGAGACAAATGTGACGAGCAGTGAGGCGGAGAAGGAAGCCGGCCCGTGATTGATACAGGTGCCACCGCGAGAGGTCAGAGCAATGCCTCAAAAAACGGGGCCATCGATTCTCCTGCCCTTTAAACAAACAAAGGGACGTCTCTGCGCCGAGCAAACGCTGTGCTGTTATAGGCTCCGACTCCTGCCAGCCCCTCTGAAATAACTCCTCACATCAAAACACAGCTTAATGCTCCAACGTGGCTGCATAACAACGACGTCTTCTTCTATTTATATCAGTATTTCTGCATCGTCACTGTGCTCACTTTGGGAGAAAAACGCGACACTATTTTTAGCTTTAATGCCTTCCTCTGTCTCCATTTGCCTCTTGTCTTTTCCCTGATAGAGCGCCGTTGAGAGTTGCTGGGGCATTGCCGAACTCTATTCCCCTCCTGCTAAGGCACAAGTTTAGAGGCTGTCATTAATAAGAGAGGACTGTAAGGAAGCCAGCATGAAAGCAAGGCGGCCTCTCCTCCCTCTTTCCCTCCCTCACCATCCCACAATAACACCCACCGCCCAATCTGACGTGACAGAAACCACAACACTTAAGAGAAAAAAATCTCCTTGTCCCCCTCGGTCTCTTGGTGGGCTAATAAAGTGAAATGAGGCCTATCATTTATCACATGTGTGCGCCAGACGAACCCTAGTGCGGAGGGCCGGACACATGTTTGTGAGGTGATTATCTCTATAAACCGGGTGTGCGTGGAGCAGTCGGTGGGCAGCGGTAAAGGTCAGGCTCAGGAGTGAGTGCGAGAGGTCTTTGCCACTTCAAACATCCGGCTTCACAATCTGCAGACAGTTCTGTTTCACGTCCACGTCTCCCTGCGGTTCAGCTGGCAATATGTTAGCGCCAGATAGCCTCGAATACAAAGACGCAATTATGTTGTTCTTCACCGAATAATCTCATATCAGAAATATGCCTTTGTTGTTGCCATATGAAAGTATTTCTCTAACTGCTATGTTCTTGAAGGAAAATCAGACTCTTTTTTTAGTTTTAATAGTCTGTTGTTAAACCTGCTGTATCCTTTTTCGTGCTTAGCTGTGTATTCATGTCGTGCTTCTTTTAAATTATTAACACGGCTGTATTGACTTGAAATGCCAGGATTTACACTTAAATGTCAGACCCAACGTGATGCTCAGGCTACTTTATTTACAGATTGACCGGACCCCAATCTCGGCTCCCATCAGCTATAGTCTGACACGATATAGCCTCTGGGGACACCAGTGAACATGCCGGGCGGTAAGCATTAATCGACTTCCCGTCAAGACTTCTTTTTCCTCATGCTGCACTGTTACTGAAAGAGAAAGTGTTTTTCTTGTTATTTACTTGTTATTAACGGGTCTTACCTTTGCCGAAAGTTTTACATCATGATGCAGGAGAAAAAAACTTGTTTGTTGACCGGAGGTCGGATCGAGCTGACGCATTCGAGGAAGTCGGGAAATCTGAACCCTGAATGGCTTTCGTGACACGGCATCAAGGGAATTCATCTCAAGTTGAATTTTAGATCTAGAACAGGTTGTTAGCTGTTAGCATGCAGATGTCTGTTTATAGAGATTAATAAAAAGCTAAATCATCATCATGACGATGATGGGAGCCGGTCATTACAGCGGATTACGTTCCGCCTCCTTTTGCTCTCCTCACTGACTGTTTTTCCTGCATACGCCGCAGCCTGCTGATATGTGATTGGTCAAGATAACTCGGACTACAAGCGTAGTTTAAACACTTGCCTACCCGGAAATCCACATCCCTGCCTACAGAGTCTACATTTCTATGTAGAATCTATTAATAGAGATTAACTGGACCCCAACCGATGCATCATAAATCATCAGCCAGCATCTTATCACAGAGTATCATCTGCATATACTGCAGTGGTTCCCAAACATTTTCTGCCGGGCCCCCCTGTGGGCATGCTCCACCCGAAGAAAATGTTGTACATTTTAAAGTTAAATGAGACAATCTGGTGCTCTTGTAAACAAATTGGTTGTATAGATATGAACAGTGATGATATGACAAGTGAGCCGCAGTTTAACGCGGTTCACAAAATCAACTAATTATTTTTGTTTTAAAATTGATAATAAATGTAAAGAATGACTGACTTCACAGGGGTCAACGCTTTTTTGTCCAATCAACAGTACAAAATGAATTGAACACAGAATCAGACAGAAGCAGCAAATCCTCACATTTAAGAAGCAGAAAACAACAAAATGTTTGGTTTTTTTCCAGATTAAATTAAAACAATAAATCAATATTCAAACTTGATTATTTCTTACAATCAACGTATTGATTGGTTGATAAATAGTTAAAGCTCCACAGTGCACAGATGTTTTAAAGGCTGTATTCTCGTGTATTTCTTGTTTTCCTTTTTTTTTTTAATGTTACTCATAAATATTACATTTCCAGTAAAGTTTACGGTGCAAAATGTTCTTCTCATCTTAATCTTTTATTTAAAGGTGCTCTGTGGAGAAGAGAGATGAATATAATTTTTTGCTCTTTAAAGCTGCAGTAGGTAAGATGGAGAAGAGAGCGGACTCAAAATTAAGAAAATTACAACAGGTCCCTCCCCCTCTCTCTCCACGGCGCTCAGTCCTGCCTCCAAAGCCCTCCATGCAGAGGAGGCTGTTATGTGCGCGCAGGCTAGTAACCACGGCAACTGAAGAAGCCAGATATACAACATGGTGGACACACCGAACTTGAAATGACACCAACACTATCGAAGCGGATACACATCAAACCAGCGGAAATCAGTGTCTTTGCTGTGAACGGTAATCTACAGCTAATTCTAATCGGCAAAACCACCAGCACTTTGCTACCAGAGACTGTGGAAAAAACAGCGCCAACTAAGCAGCAACACACTGAAGTTGAGAACATTTAGCTGTGAGAGCACAGGCACACAGAACTATCAGGAGAAAGTCTGAAACGGTAACTCTGCCTGGACACTTCACAAACATATTTTCAGCCACAACGCCATGAAACAACGCTGAACAGCAGCAGCAGCGGGAACAAGCTAAGGTTAGCCCGACTGCAACACCAACGCAACGTCATGGTAACCGCAGACATCTTAGCAATGTGAAACAACAAATACAGCAGAAATGAAGCTGAGGTAATTACCTGTTGAGCAGAACTGTCTAACTCAGCATCACTTTATTTTTACCTCTCAGGTCTCATAGCTCTCTCCACCTCAGACATGCGGCTCCAGTGTTAACTCTCTTTTCGTTTCAGTCTCGGTCCAACTCTTACTTTTTAGCTTACTTTTCTTCATTTCTCTTCTTCGGTTTAACAGTCTTTCTAGTGTAAGCTGTAGTTGGCAATAGAGGGATGTGCAGTGTGTTTATTCCTGGTGGTTGTTTTTTAGCCTTTGCGAACACAAATCGACTGACTCTGCGCACACTGAAGAAATTGAGCTCGACCGTGTGAGCATGCGCGGAGGAGTGGCGCTGCGCAGCGTGTGATTGACAGCAGCATGAGAGACTGCTCAGCTCTGATTGGTTGTTTTGGTTTGGGAGCGTTGGGTTCTTGCAAATTAGGAGCAGTAGGAGGAGCCAGAGGAACATTTCACAGATTATCCCTCTCATGTTCTACTGCATGTTTAAAGTGACAGTTTGAACAAATATGACAAAAAGTTTGAATAATGTTACCCACTACAGCTTTAGCTCAAACTTTCTCACGAATCCGTCAGCCTCTGATACGACTACAAACTAAACAATGACAGAAATCTGATCTGTAAACATTCACTCCCTGTGAAACACGAACACGCACTGATGGTTTGAACAGAGAGCATTTGATTGTGTTTAATGGAACAGATTGCAGCGTTTCATTCTTATTATCCAGCTGGCTGTGGTATTTCCACTGCAGGCAGCAAACATTAATACCCTGTAATTAATTTTACACGACTGGATCGGTGCAATTTAGAGAAGAAATCTAATAAGACCTTTACAGAGGATGAATGTCCATTATTTACCTGTATTGAAATAACTGTGTAGTGCGAGATTAATCGTGCTTGTAAACATTATTGCACTGTATGTACAAGGCAGGAGTTTAATTGGATGGATGAATGGATCTTAAAGGATTAAATTAACGGAGTTTATAGACGTTTAATCAGAACAAAAAATCCATTTAACCCCATACAACAAGCTGACTTCTTTTTGTGCCACGTAATAAATTCCTCTTAAATATGTAAGTGTGCACAAACTCTCTCTTTCCTCCCCTCCAACCCAAAACAACTGAGCAAGCAGGAAGAGCGCTGTGTTTCTGAGAGTGCTGCAGAAAATAGAGGCGAGCTCTCAGCGGGGCGTCCGCGGCGTGATGTAAGAACACGGGGCTGTATGGAGCGAGTGGAAAGGTCATCAGCGAGAGACCCATAAATCGTTGTGACACTCAAACACTCAGGCACATGTTTCTAATCAGCTCGGGTTCAAACAATATTATGGTTGAGGAATTCCCAGTCGCGGTCATTAGCTGTTATCAAAGACTAACTTTGCTGTGGCGGGACTCGGGGGGCTTTAAAAGCACCGGGAACTCGAGGCACAGAGAATAATTATGTACATTTTCACAGAGGGGTTCAGGCAGGTGGAATGTTTCCTGCTTTTCTGCTCAAACTGTGTTTTCTGCGGGCTGATCAAACATTTCAGTTACAGAAGGGAACACTTTGCAGCATGTCTTAACCTCCTCTCACACACATACACACACACGTCTCCTCCTGCTGGATCAAAACACTTAAACCAGCCACAGCGAGTCCAAAACCTTAAAAAAAAAGGTCGCTTATTTGTTCCCCCTTCCTGCCCAACGCGCGACAAGCAATTATTCCACTCCATATATCTCACTGAAGACTGTTCGGATACCCATCATGCACCTGGGGATGAGCTTGGCAGCAGTGTGTTTACAGTCATTTCCACAATGGACTTTGTTTTTTACAGATAACTCCAGCCAGTAATTTGCTCGTACTTCTCTGGGAACAGCTCACCCGGCCATGAAAATAAATCCTGGAGCTAGAAATGAGAATTGAGCGCTGAAGAAGATCCTTTTTTTCTTGTTTTGTTTTCTAGATGGAGTTATTGTGAGGAGGAGGAAGTGAGGATGGTTTCAAAGGGGATCTGTACTTCCTGTCTGCGCCGGTCTCTGAGGTTAATTATTACAGTACAGACAGTAATTTGCTCTTTGTATTGCTACTTATCTCCCCTCACAGCTGGTGTGTTTTTGCCGAGTGGACGGCCATTAATCAAAGCTTTCTGCTGCAGGAAGCTGGACTATCCATCACCTCTCTCTCTCTCTCTCTCTCTGTCTCTCTCGCCCCCCCTCTGCTGCCTCTGCCGTCCCACCAGGCACTTAAACCTTTTCATTTTACATCCCCAACCGCAGCCTTGAATATCATTCCTGCGCTTTCCTGCAGCGACGGGTCGAGTGAATCACGCGCACAAATTGGAGCGTTTAACAGGAAGTGGCTGTGATTGGTTGAAACGGGCTGTTTGTCAGTCACTCTGGAGGAAAAAAAGGTAAAAGAAGGAAATCATGTTACGTCCACTCGGCTGACACTGAAACACCTCCTCACAGGCTGCACTATTAATCACTGAGCTGTTACACTGTGCTCCATTCAGCTTGTCAAACTGTGAATTAGAGCAGGACAGAATCACAGAGGATGTTCTGTACAGTCGTGTTATTATTGATCACCATTCTAGCCTGTATCCTTTTGTGTTGGCATGGTGGAACAGCATCCTTTTATTGTAGCTGAGAGCAGTCAGGACACTCTATCCTGTTTCTGGTCCTTGTTTCAAGGACCTTTTGAAATTGAGAAGTTGTATTCAAATTCAGCACGCACAGTAAATTCCTAGTAGTGCATAGCTGATTTGACTGTCAGCTGTGTCAAAAATGGATGCAACATGCTAATTCTAAAAAAGTTCAGCATATTAGGATTCATGGTTTACTTCTTTTGCAAGTGGTGTACAGGAAATAAACTAGAGATAGACCGATATGGTTTTTTCAGGGCCGATACCGATTATTAGTAGTCAAGGAGGCCGATAACCGATATTTGGAGCCGATATTCATTTGCATTAAAAGTGAAAATATTGGCGTCAAAATTTTGAATAATACAAACTCCAACACTTTACTTTGTTTAAATGCCTCTAAGCATGTGTTTATTAAACAAACACATTCCCATGTTCCCATGGTCAGCAGCATCTCTTATAAAGTTAACTGAAAATTTAAATAAATAAATAAATAACTTCCTGAAGTTTTATAAAGTAAATAAAACAAAGTTAAATAAAATTTGCAAAGAAATGAACTTTTTCTCCTCTCCGCCGTGTGTGTGAGCACTCTGCATGCACAGCTTTCACTGCTGATTGGCTGTTACTCGTGCCATGGCTCTGCGTGTAACCAATCAATGCTGTGGATGGGACGATGCTGGAGACAGAGTAGTGACTGCAGACAGAGAGGCGCGGCTGCATCAGAGCCAAAATAACCCAGTTTTAAATTGATCTCTTATCGGCCGTCGGATTAAAAAAAAAGGCTGATGCCGATATGCGTCAAAATGCAGAATATGGGCGCCGATAATCGGCCCGGCCGATAATTGGTCTATCCCTAAATTAAACGTTCATTTTACACTCCAGTCAATATTCTGATTTCTATTCAGGTTTCTTGACTTGCTTCTCTTCTTTTGTGCACCAAAATATCCATGCATGAGCAAAGCCATTTAGCAATATACCTATTTCCGATTCAGATTCTGACATGTAACGCAGGACACCAAGGAAACTGGTAACTTTAGGATGCCAATGTCAATTTAACCTCAAAGAAATGACAAAATATCTTTCTAAAGACTTCAAATCTCTACGTTGTAGCATTATAAGCGTTGTAGTGATGGAACAAGTTCAGTTGGTCTTCCAAATCATAAGAACATATGAGTAGTTTGTTCCTACCCTCTTGTGGGACCCAAAGAAGTGTTTTCTAAAGTAGCACTATCAGTGAAGACCAACGTCTCCTCATGACTAAATGACAAAGTGTCAAGCACAGTTGTACGTCACAAACAACGTACGTGAAACGGTTTGTTTTCGGTACAAAACTACTTGGTTATGTTTAGTAAAAGATCAAGGTTTGGTTTCAAAAAACATATGATCGTTTTGTTGGTTAAGTACTTAAAGGGGGGGTATTATGCTGATTTCAAGCTTCATTTTTCACTCTGTGATACCTGTGGAGTAGCTCAGCATAATTTACAGTTGAAAAAAACTCTTAATTTTACTCACACTGGCGCTCTGTGCAGGCCCTCACACAGCCTCTGCCTCAAACGACTCAGTCCCTTTAAGAAACCCCGTCCCTACAAGCCCACTTTCTTCTGATTGGCCGACTCTCGGAAGCCGGCTGAGGCCGCACTTTGTGACATCACTAAGTGTAGAAAAAACTGTCTGAACTGTCTACATGTTTAGTATGGACATCCAACATTGTAACATTATATATATATGTCTTTAAATGTGAAACAGCATAATTTAACCTCTGGTTTCACACAGGGCACAAACCACAGCCTGCTGGGTTAAAGTCCTGTCCTTGTTCTAAGCCATCCATCCTCCCCAAGCTTCCTCCCTATGTGGACTTTCTCACTTTGTGTACATTGCGTTATTCCTCCTTTACAACCACAAGAGCTCGCAGCCTGACAAACGATATAAATATGGTGGAAGCGTCCATTTATACCAACTAAGAACGGGATCAGAGGAGAAAACAGGAAGGCTTCTGTGTCAGACAGGCCATAAAATAAACTTATAAAAGGAGAGGTAGAGGTCTGTCTCTTTCATAAGCAACTCAAATACAGGCCTGGTTCTCTTTGCAGTTAAGGTCAATAAAGCTAATAATAGAGAATTTTATTTATTATTATTTTATTATAGAGCTGGGAAACACAACTACTGTTTTGTTTGTGCACACATCAACAAGAATAGACCACACATCCTGCATATCGCATTGTAAAGTGAATCTTTTGTTTTTACCAGTCTCACACAAAGCCTCCTCTCCATCTACTTCACACAGCCCGTCGCTGGCCTGTCCTCACCATCAGCCCTGTTTTGTTCCTCTCCGCTCTGCCTCTCTGCAGCAGATCTGTAAAACAGTGGGTGATCTGCCAGCCTGAACCTCTAAAGACCCTTCCAAGTCTTTGTCTGAGATACAGCTCACAGGCACACACACTCGCACACACGCGCGCACACAACCCAAGAATCCTCATTAGGTTTATGAGCTGTAACCCTGCTGCATCATAAATAATCCAATCTCCTCAAAACAATGCAAGAAGGAGCCTCCTAGGTGTGATGCTTCCTCGTTTCAGGGTGCAATCAGATAAAGAAAGCCTCTTTAATAAGAAACGGATGCAGGAGAAAAGAACGGGAGCAGGAAGAGAGGATTTCAGTTCTGCTGCCTGCCTCTACTCTCGCCTCAAACCAAAATGCACTTATTCTATTTTTTTGCGTGAGCAGAAGCGTACGGGCTCAAGCTGAGTAAAACAATGATTCAAGGTTGCGGGTGATAAATGAGCGTGTCTGCTCTGATAGCAGAAGGTCATGTGCATCGGCCCCCAGTGTGCATCTGCCATCTAGCACGCAGCAAGGGTGCACCGTTGGCATGCCACGACACGACAGCGCTTTTTGTCCCAGCTCTAGCGACCGCCACGGGACGATTTCATTGTTTTGTGCAGCGAGCTCGAAGCACGCTCAGGATGGGCTCTAATGCAGGCAATTTAGCTTAACTTGTCCAGCAGATGTTGGATTATTCTATTTCTTTGGGATTAGAGCATAAAAGCGAGAGCGAGTGTGTTGCTGGTGGAGACACACGGCTGGGTGCAGGGATCAAACCAAAGATGTTTCAGAGCAGAGCAGGGAAACTATAATGTAGAAGTCGGTATTGAAAATACATAATTACCATATTAACACGTTTGCAGGGTGCTGGCTGCACTTTGACACTTTTTAATTCCAGCATCACTTACGTTTCACTGTCACATGTAGCATTGCTATGTGTTAAATTTGCATTTAATATTAATGAACGAATGATAGATGCATGAATAAATAGACTTTTCTCTCTTTGCAAACTCTGCACAAAGTTAACTCAAGTGCGTGAAAATAATTAGTCGATTAGTCAGAAGATCAGACACCAAAAGTTCACTGGTTCCAGCTTTTTAAATATGAAGATTTGATTCTTTTCTTTTATATACTGTAGTGAGTTTAAGGGGTGTTAAAATCGGCCAAAAATGACGTTTGATTTTTCCTTCTACAGAAAACTAATTGGAACTATTGAAATATCTATTTTTGTGCCATATGTCCAACACCAATACAACGAGACAAAGACTTGCGTGTAAAGATATAAAAAATCAACATAGGCTTCCTACACCTTGTAAACTAAACAAAATAATTCATTAGGTTACGGTAGAACGGACATTCAGCGCTCCTGGTGAGCTGTGCTGTGACAGGTTTATTAATTTAAACATGAACATGTCTGAAAATCAACATACCTACACCTGTCTGTTATGCTGGGGGTGAGAATATCTCTCTTTCGCTCTCCGGCCGGGCTGGGATTTGATTTCCTTCTTTATAGACAAAATCATTGCTTGTTTATTCCACCAATCAACCTTAACTCCTCTGCAGCTTTCCGCTGAGGTTTCATCTCCAGCTTGCTCTTTATCGGCCCTCCAAAGCCGCTCTTCGACCTCCTCCACCACCAGACCGCTCCTCTTCAGCAGCCGACACTCGCCCAGCTCCACCGGGAGACACTCCAGATGGTTCCCTCTCACTTTGTTCGTTGGAGCATTGGTACGCTGGCCTCAACATCCTCGCTCACGCATGAGGCCTTCTTATATAAAAAACCGGTCATTTTTCTCAGAGGCTTGGGGTCACTCTCCACAGCGGTCTCAGACAAAGCCCTTGATGTCCATGGGGAGTCAAAGCACTTGAGGAGGATGGAGACAAAGTGCCCCAGTTTGGAGCTTGTGCGGGGGAACTTGAACCAGAAGTTGCTGCGAGCCACCGAACACTGCGAAAATCAGCATGATGGTCGAGATGTAGTCGTTGAAAACGTCCCACCATGGCTTCAGGATACGGTATGCTGGTTGGGTGTCAGGAAAGTACCGGAGCTCTGTGATGGGAATCATGATGGATTATCAGAGTAATGTGCTATTTGTATAAGTTCCTTCTAATTGGTCCACTGCGCTTGGATGGCTGCCATTGTTCAGAAAAATTTTCAGCAGCAAAATTTCTCCACTGTGAACGTCACACGGTTGTTGTAGTAACTCGTTTCAGCTAGACTAATTACGTAATGTATTAGTATAAAGTGACGTGTGTAGCAGCCCTAGCTAAAGCAATGCTCCCATTCTTTGACTGATGGTTTGTGAAACCTTTATTTTCCGTTAAATCTTGCCGTAATTCCACAAAGACATCATAAATATTTACAACATAATCACACAAAGACAATATGTTTAAAAGTATTTAAATATGGAGTCCTTTAAGTGAAGATATGCAGTTAGAAGACAATGTACACACATTTACTCTGTAAAGACAACAGTGAAGACACAACAATAATTAAACCTGCTAAAAAGTTACCCAAATACAAAAGTCCAAACACAACATTAAAGTTATATTAAATTGACAAACAAATCAGCATAAGCACTGGTCTTATTGGCCTCAGCTAGCAAAGGGCTAGGCTAAGCTAGCGGCAGTTGTGTTGTGTGTGAACTTGTGTGTGAACTTCCATCGTCGTACACACACACACACACACACACAGCGTAAATGTCCTTCAACCAGCGTTTTATTTCTCGCAGGTAAGCAAAGACTAACCTTATTGTGAAAGTAAACAATAAATGGTAAACATTACATTTTGACAGTCACCTATTTTGTCCTTTTTAAGGGTCTGTTACAGTCTGCATTCAAAGATGCCAAAGTAACCAAGTGAACACGCGAGAGCTTGCGAGACAGCCGCGATAGTGCTGATTTTTTTTACATTGAATATTAATTTTCGCATATCCATTTAATTACAATTCAGTTATATATTTGAATTTAGAATATTCGTTGGCAGCCCTAGTGAATTTAATATCTTTAGGTTTAGCTCTGTTTAGCTGTAGCTTTTTAGCTTCAATTATAATTGAGCTAATATTGTTATTCTTATCCTTATACCAGTGATTTCTTCAGTCACATGAAGCAGCTGCCATCATGGTCATTTGTAGCTGTACGGAGAGAAAAACACATTTTAAAGCATCAAACAAAAACATCACAAAGTAGCTCACAGGAAATACATTTATTTTCTCCTCTCCCTCCGTCGTCTCTTCTTCGTTTTCATACATACAGCTTTATCTCTTTTCTCTCTCGGGCGCGGCTCGCTGTTTGACAAGTGCTTTACCCCTTCCAGCTTTTCTTCCACAAACAGGTCAGAGGAAGATCAATAATGTGTGCGCATCGCCTCTTATCTCTGTCCAAAGGAGGCCTTATCAGCACCGCTTAAATGGTGTTTCATGAAAATTCCTTGAAACGTAATCCTCCTGGAGATGGAAGACAAAAGAAAAATGGCTCTCTATAAAACTATCGAGTGTGTCCATTCAAATAAGTTTCACTTATCAGCTGGCTGCACATCACAACAATAGAACCTCAGAGGGAGAAACCGCTATCAGTCGGGGAAAGGAGTGAATAATAGCTTGTTGTGCGGAGGAATATCTGGAAACAGTGTGTTAATGCACATGAGTGTATCTTACAGAGTATTCGCTGGAGGACCACGCTGATAAGCTCTGTGTGTTTTCTATTGGAGTTCAGATACTGCAGGAAGTAGCAGCGATAGTGATGCTGAAAGTGTGGAAAAACAGTGAAATGCTTATACTTACCGAAAAGAAGAGTGACTAGAGCCGGGGTTAGCTTGTAGCAGCAAATACAGCAGTAACTTTTTTATACTGGACTGCACTTTTTAACTGATTTCTGCCATACAGAAGATGAGGCTGTAAACTTTATATCATCAAATGGCCATAAATAGAGCTTTTACTTGCAGGTTCTTAGTCTTTTTTCTGGCCTGCCAGTATTGAAGTCGGAAAATCGTTTTGCTTCAAACATTATAAATGAAAGAAAACACAGTTTCCAGGCTTTTCTGAACTACCAGCCGCCCTATAGAGTCAATAGATTCTTTTATTTCAACGACTTAAACTTTGCAGTTATACGTCCGTGAGTGCTCACAGGCGCCGTGTTTCTTTTACAGTCGTCCCTCTAAAGCAGCTGAAAGCAGTTTATCACTTCAGAGTAACAGTCAGATGTTATTACTGTCTTTTTTTTTGCAGAGTTAAGAAGGTTTTCAAGGTTTCCAAAGAACCTGATTTTAATATCAAAGACACTCTGGGCCAATATGCCTCTCCATGTCTGACATCTGTTTACAGTATAATGCAGCGAGGTGAGTCAGGCCTCTGTTATCCACCAGGGTTACACTGAATTAATTTATCCTTCTGCACCTATAGGCTGCTCAAAAACAGGCGATTTAAGGCAGACTCTAATGTAGTAACAAGCAGATTAGATGGATTACTCTGCTCAATGTCCTGTCAATTTAAAGAATAATAGTTTGGTCTATGAAATATAACAACTGTAAAAGGAAACATCACAGTTTCAACTTCAGACTGCACAATTAAATGAAAATATCATAGTCGTCACAATATGCAAGAAAAAAAGGAGAGTTTAAATGAAGACTAGAAATCTTGATGATCGAAGGTAGTGAGTTTCTTTGGTACAAACCCCCCAAAAAATCACAGTCACATCAGAATGATTTCAGTAATTAGGGGAATAATACAAATTGTGATGAAAAAATAAAATCATATCTGATCACAGTATCTGTCAAAATAACCTAAATAGCATTATTCCCTCTCTCTTGTAGTCCTATTTCCAGTCACAAATGTCTCTTTTGTCCGACTGAAACCTGGAGATATTCAGGTTTCATTGATGTAAAATAAATCACAGCAGATCAACACATTTGAGGAGCTACTTTTCATCATATTACTTTAAATACACACAATAGTTTAGAATCCACTTGTGAAGGTTTGTCAAGGTTAATTGTAATAATATGTGACAGAACATAAATGAGTATCTAAAGGAATAATTTGACATTTAGAAAAAAACACTGATGCTGCTCTGGTTTCCGCACGCTAAATATAAAGTTAACATTGTCAGCCTGTCAAAAAGACTGGAAACAGAGGGAAACAGCTAGCCTGGCTCTGCTGAAAGGTGACAAAACCTGCTAATTAACACCTCCATATTATAAGATAACAAATGACTGTAAATATCTTGTTTTTGTAATCACAAAAACTAAAGTGTCAAAATGACGACTTGGGGCGGGGTTATGGCTGGTTGCCTGGCAACTGTACCGTGCCAAGAAACAGTCAGACATGTAACCTCCTGGTGAAACTGCAAATCACAGTTTTAACACTTTTTTGAACAGATTAAATAAAGTGTCACTTTGCGAGCTTTAGAGATGCTTGTAGGGTTTTCTTTAACCCTTGAACAAAGCCAAGTGCTAAGCTAAGCTAACAACCTCCCGCCTACACCTTTATATTTACCATACAGATAAGAGAGTGGTATCAGTCTTCTAATGTAACTCTGCAGAACAATAATAAAAGAGTATTTCCCCCAACTGTTTCTTAACTACATTCTAGCCATTATGTATTAAATATAATGTGAAAAGAATGAAGAGTTTGTTCTCTGCTTAAAATGCTGAATAGGAGGCGTTAAAGTGCTGTTGGTTACACTGAAATGATGTTTGCAAAGATGAGCATATTCCGTTCCTGTATGTCTACTAAAATCTGTGTATATAAAGTACATAAAAAAACAAATTCAATGATGAAATCAGATGATCGATTAGTAACGTCCTGTAGTTGCACAGGATGTGAATGTAATCTGGTAAATCTTTGCTGTACTCTCCGCTGCGTCTCTCCGCTCCGTGCAGCTCTTTGCCCCGAGGCGTCCCGTGTTCGAAGCTTTGAAACCGTCTCATTCGGGGGTTAGTTGTTAAACTCTGTGTCCTTATCTGCAGATCACTGATTTATCTGATCACTGTGTCTGGATCCGATCTTATTTGTATGCAAAACAGGGACAAAGCTGGTGTTTGTTTGCAGTATTGTTCCGGTGTGATTAGTGACGCTGTAATGGTACAGTGCAGCGACTGCAGATTGAGTCGACTATAAAAACCCTCCACCTCCCTTCTCTGTTATTTTCTGATCGTCAGAAACACTGCCGCCATTTGTTTCATTTCTGAGCCAAAAAAGCATCTAGTATTTTATCAGTCAATATTACTGTGCAAACTCCTGTTAAAGCTGGAGCATTTAGGGTGTTGTGTATTTGTTATGTTTTTTTAATCTATCAATATAGAGAGTATTTACATCTTATGATCTGTAATCTGCACAGATTAATTTAGTTTCTCTGTAATTTATTAAACTAATGGATGCATAAATAAAACCTTGTAATAATTCCTTACAAAGCAGAAGTGCCATCTGCCAACGGTTGCAGTTATAGTTGTATTAGAGGTACTGGACGTTTTGTTGGTATGTTATAATAATTGATACTTCTGTATAGAGCTGGTTAATACTGATTCTTTACTTTTGTTATCTTACACTTTAGGGTTTGACTGCCAAAGTACAGCAGTTATACGTATTTGTAGCACTATGTTTGTGTTTAAAATAATAGCAGTATAAGCCATGTTATTTATTGCACTGAGGGCCGGTTTCACAAAGATAGACTTTGACTGTGGCTTAGATATAACAAATAATCAGACTTCAGATCGACGTCTAAATTCATCCGTTTCACAAAGCAGTTTAGTTCTTGGCTATCTTAAGCATGGGGAGTATGGGGCATTGAATTCTGGGTATATTAAGCCTTTTTTCAAAACAAAAAAAATTGCCGCCCAAGTAAACCGCATCTCACCGCTCAAGTCTGTTTACCCCAGCAGAAAATCTTTGTCTCTTAGAGGTTATAAGGTCATTTTACTTCCTATTCAGCGAAGGGTGTAACAAGAAACAAAAACCTGATATGGAAAAAAATTTCAAAATTTGGTGCTACTGGTCAGCAAGTGTCACTGATTGTTACCATGGTAACATGGGTCTTAGAGCTGAGTTAGCCTGGGGGTAAGGTGTCTAATTTTTGGGGCTTAAAATTTGTCTATAATTTTGTGAAATGGTCTAACTTTCATTAGACTTATCTATAAGACTGGCCTAACACTATAGACCAGTCTAAAACATCTTTGTGAAACCAGCTCATAGACTTAATAAGTCACTACAAATACACTCAGAGTGTTTAAACGTGAATAAACTTCTAACATACAGTAACGTGACTTCAGATGACATCCACTGCATGTCAGTCTGACCCAGGAGAGCGATCTGTCCTCTGCTGCTCTTTGCCGGGTTTCTTTCGTCTTCAGTGGTGAACTGAAACTTTGAGTTTTTACATGGTTATAGTGATAGATGCCTCATCATAAGCTGTACAGACAGTTAGGACCTTAGAGAACAATTTGTACAGAGTTATATTGGACTTGCCTTGACTTTGCTGTTATGTTGTTGTTGTCGTTGTTGTTGTTGTTGTTGTTGTGGTTATTGCAGGTGGAGAAATAGGTATTCTTTGAGTCGTAATTAATCTCAACAGAAGGTAGTCAATCCTTTTTATGCGTCATTGAGATCAAGATGTCTTTTTAAGCAGAGACTCATTAATAAACATGCAGTACAGTCGTTACCATCAACCATTAAAGCAAACATTAAAGGAAACAGCTACAAGTGCTGCTTGAGTTAGAAAACCTTCAGAGGAATAAGATATTTTAATCATGAAGAGCACTGAGAGCAGAACGATTAGCTGTCCACTTTTAATGTTGAACCTGCTGTCAGCTCATGTCTCCCTCTACTGGCAGAGGAAGTGCCCTGCTCCTCCATTACTGTAGTTTATTCAGTCATTTAATAAATGTATTGTCATATTGTCATGTCATTTTTTTCTCTTCTATTTACACATCAAATGCATAATATGTTATTTAAGTTGTATTATACAGTCACCGGCCACTTCATTAGGTACACCTGTACGCCATGGATTCTGCTTTTATGAAGTTGGGTTTTTGTTGACTTTTGTTTCGTTGAGTCTGAAGTGTGTGAATTAAATGATGTTCATTACTGAGGCCGTAGATAAAGGTGGTGTTGCACTGAACTACATTATATTGAGATGTGTCTCTAATTTTTTGTCCTCCCTATTTACATAGGGTACCAGAGTATTAGAAACACCTCTGAATATAATGCAGCTCAGTGCAGCCCCAACACCAATGATGACCTTGAGGCTGAAATCTGCACATTACAGGCAACATGAAAGCAAACCTTATGGCTGAGCTGGTGTGTTGGATTACATTAGATTGTTCAGGTTTCCCTAATGAAGTGGCCGGTGAGTGTATATTATAATACAATACTTATAATATATTTTGTTTCTATTCTATTTTATATTCCTTTACTACACTATACAGTACATAAAATTACAACCTGCTTACCATTAAATTATTATTTTTTATTATTATGTTTGCAGCCTTTTTATTTTATATCCCATACTACATTATACTATATTATTTAACACTACAGTATAGTAGTCCGTTGAACAGTTTTATAGATAATATACTAATGTAAGTTGCTATAATAGATGTCACTACACCTGAAACAGTGTTGCATTATAGCAGGCTTCAAGGATCAAGAACATCTCCATCATCTTCAGAGGGTATCAGCTGGGGTGGTGGGCACTGTGCGTGTACAGCTGGCCTTAAGATTTGAAGTTGGATTGTCTTTTTTATAGTATTTATATGAAACCCTTTTAACTGCACGTATGTCGTTTTGTTGTCACACGCCCTCAATTCCCTCTTTGGAGACTGGCACTTTGCATCGCAGCCTCTGCCAACAGTGTATGAGTGTATAATCACCTGTTAATGTCAGGTAAATATTCAGCATTACTTTCGCAGCTCCTAATTAGCACTGGATATGTAAAACACTTCCTAGATAAGGTGCTATTCCAATTGAGTGATTACAAAAACTATGATAGAGGTATAGATGTGAGACCTAAAACTAATCTGAATACTTTGTCGCCCCCTTGTGGCCACATTACATATTGAAGGCCACAAATTACAACACAATCTCCCTGTGGGTCTATATATAAAACTTAATGTGCTTTAAACCTAATAGAGCCTTGTATTGCTCCTCTTTTACAGCTTACACAACTCTACAGTCCAACTCTTTCTATTATAGCTGAATTACAAGTTAGAAGAAGCTGTGTTATGGGTGTGAACAGCAGGGAGGCCACAGCTCTGAACTATATGCAATTATAAACAACCCACTTAAGTAAGGCATTAAAGAAATACAAACTGGCACATTTTTCCTCTTAAAGTAATAAAAGTTATCCACCATTCACCCAGTCATTTTGCCATTTTCTAAAATTACACGTTAAATAGGAAAATAAGGCTTCCAAAGAGGCCCGGACATAAAACTGAAATGTTCTGTTCTACTTTGCCAACAACGAGCTTTCTGTAAGTCTGGTATAGTGTGCCTTTTTGTGTATGCATCATGTACGTCTCAAGTGTTACATAACTGATAATTTAGTGACTGTTTCTGTGCTTTCTGTTATATGAGCTATATCACAGTCTGAGTGTGAACAGGTCAAATGTCTTGTTTTCTGTCCTAGTGGCTGAGTTTCTTTTATCTCATGGAGTAGAGTAAATAAATAGATAAGTGTAGATTTGAGGTAGTCCTTTCAAATACGAGCTAGTAAGTAGTTACTCTGCCGATACATGCTATGCATTAAAAAAGCTTATAGAATATAGCTACAGTATATAGCAGCTACCTGATAGTAGATCTCGTCTTAAAAAAGTGCAGACTAGTACATAAAGTAGCTAAAAATAGCAAAACATTAACACGCCACATTAATGTATTAATAATAATAATCCTACTACTGCAGAGGTCTCCAACCTTTTTTCATCTGAGAGCTACTATGAAAAAATGAAAGTGGCCAAGAGCTACTTGCATTACATCGCTTTAATTGCTGGTGGCGCCCCATGTTGAATGACTGAAACGTTGGTACCACAGACGTGGCACACACACTTGTCCTTTACATTCATGAATAAAAACTAGCTTTCCCACTCCCCGTGGAAATAGTATGTCTATTGCTTTTTCTTGGCGTGGCTGCCTTCACTGTCCATCATAAATCAGGCTAACAGCACCGAACTCCTCACTTTAGCTCAACTAGCGTACAGCATAACTGACCTGACCTGGCGATGGAGGTTGCTGCAACATTGCTGCGATTGGTTAAATTTGGGTGTTGACTCACTTGCCAGGAGCATCACTGTTTTTTACAGCTGATAGGCCTATCCTGTTATTATGTATTGGAGGGGCACATCTGTATTTGAATTAAAGTGGGAAGAGGCTTTCAAGGTGCATTTATTGTCGTCAGACTTTTTGGACAGAGTCTGTGAACCTCTTGGCAAGCTGCTAAAATCCAGGCTGGTAGCTACGGGTAGCTACCTGACCCCTGGACTATAGTATACAATAATATAGCAACCTGAATAGGGCCTTTAACTTTGGTCAAATTAAAAATCCAGGATTTTGATAGGTAACGAAGCATTCATTCATAGTGATAAAGTTACTCTAACTGAAAGTAGATAAATACTTCTTCCATCACTCAACTTATCTTCGTTTAGCTCAGTAGGTAGAGCAGGCGCCCCACATACAGAGGCAAAGTGACACAGCAGCCACAGGTTCGACTCCCGCCCTCAGCCCTCTGCTGCATGTAATCCCCCACTTTCTTCTCCATGTATTTCCTGTCTCTCTTCAGCTGTTCTATCAATAAAGCCAACAGTATGGCCAACAGCAAAAATGTCCAAAAAATGAATCATAAAAAAAAGTTGTGCAGCTCACTTAAATTATAATTTTTTCAATTATCATAGCCGGTTAATATTACCTTTATGCTTTAGATATTTTTTATATGATACTTTGTACATGTTCTCTTTTATTATCCAAGATCAGCCGAAGACAACATTTGCAGAATTCATTTAAACTGCTTACGAAGACTTTTTTAATGCCAGTGTGAGAGACTCTCCTCTGTAAGCGTTTCTGAAAAGATAATATTTGTCCCTCAAAAAACGAGCAGAATCTCTCTGCAACAGATCACAGCGAAGTTTAACAGCATTCATCACTGTATTCATTCATCACAGCGCTCGCTAAAGTGATCCATCAACACACACATCTGTTTTAACCTCCACTGTTATTTCAGTTGATTACTAAATCAAGACCTCTTTAAGTTGGCACATCTCTTCTTCTGTGGTGCCGATGACTGATTCTTTGACATCACTCAGGAATTGAACCAGAGTGGAAGAACAGGTTCATTTACATTGTGACTACTCCCAAGAATAACAGCAAGGTTTTACTTATATAGATCATATCGACTTATATAGGCCATTTGATATCACTTTGGAGAAGGTTTTGGTTGTTAATTCAAAAGTCTGCTTAAGTAAAGAAAAGGAGTGTTTATATGTTAAAAAACTAGTTTGACATTGTGGGAAATTGTCTTATTGCTTGCCTGCTCAGAGTTACATTAGAAGATTGATACCACTCCTATGTCTGTACAGTAATTATGAAGCTACTACAGCAGCAAGTTAGCTTAGCTGAGCTTAGCATAAAGATGGATGTCACTTCCTCCAACTTAGAAAAAGTTGCCTTTTCAGTAAGTGTAAGATGAGGAGATTGATACCATTCTCATGTCTCTACATTAATCATGAAGCTACTACAGCAGCATGTTAGCTTAGCTTAGCATTGAGAAGGAAGTCTCTACCTCCACCTTATAAAAAAAATGTAAAATCCCCACATGTTTTTAATCAGATGAGGAGACTGATACCATTCTAATGTCTGTACAGTAATTATGAGGCTACCACTACTACAGCAGCATCTTAGCTTAGCTTAGCTTAGCATTGAGAAGGAAGTCACTACCTCCAGCTAAGAAAAAGTCTAAAATAATACCTCCATAACCCTGTAAGCTTATGAATAGAGGACAGTCTCATAAATGAAGGTACTAGCCTATTAGCTTAGCTTAGCACAAAGACTGGAAACAGGTGGAAATTACCAGCATGGTCCTGTCCTACGGTTACAATAATTACCATGTTGTATTTTGATTGTTTAATTGGAACCAAACCTAAGTGTAAAAAGGGCAGGTTGTGATTTTACGTGGGGTTTTGTGTGAGACTATTTCTTGGCTTGGAACAATGAATTAGATTTTTAATGCTAAACCAAGCTTAGCTGCTGCTGGTGGTGGTTTCATATTTACCCGACGGACATGACATTGGTATTAAACTTTTTATGTAAGTCTCAGGAATAAACGTAAGTATCTCAAATGAGTGTATTTATAACTTAAACTATAAAATGTAAAGAGAGAATGGAGTTTACTTTTACTTCTTAGAGAAACATGTTTATCCACCAATACTCAAAGTGATGCAAGCACCAGCTCTGATCCCATCACAGCTAGCTTGCCTCTTTCTAAGGGGTAAAAATCTGCCCACCAGAGACTCTAAAGCTCCTAAATGACCCCGTTACATATTTGTGGTAAAAGACAAATTGCAGAATTAATGTGTCAGTTGTTTGATTATTTATTGGCTTGGAGCAGTGACTTTCTTTTCTATGCTAAGCTAGGCTAAGTGTCCGCCGGTGGTAGCTTCATATCTATCGGACAGACATGAGAGTGGTATCAATCTTCTCGTCTGACTCTCAGGAAAGTGAATATCTGAATGTGAAAGTACGTCCTCAAATATAAAAAGGAAATAGAAAAGGATTCTGCGTTTTATTGCTGAGAGAAACATGTTGATCCTTTTATACTCAAAGTCATGTAAGTACCAACAGACCCACAGTGATGATAATGTATAAGCTTGAACTACTGCACGTGTAGAAACCAGCTATGTATGCTGTGATATATTTAAGAGGAGATACCACTTAACACCTCCGTGTGAAGGGTTACACAAGTTCATCACCAGCACATAACGCCTCTGGATTAGGAGCGCCGACTCCCGTATCTCCATCTGTTATCACTCTGCTGGTGGAGGCATGTTGGTGCGTCAGATCCACCACAGCTGTGTGTGGTATTCAGTGGGTGGTATTTCACTGCTCAGCCTTTAAATTCATGGATCAAGTGCGCTGACTCCTGTCCACAGCGGCATGTTTCAATATAGTCACCCCTCCACCCGTTAACATCTCTGCAGCGTTCAGCACCCAGCTGCTCGGGCTGTCAGCATCTGCTCGCTCCGTTTCAGGGTTACTTAAAATGAGACCTGCTCTTAATGCTAAATTAACTCCACTGTTTTGTCCCCCCTCCTCCTCCTCTAGGAATCTGAAACACTCGAGGGCTTCTGTTTGTGATCAACGCTGTTGTGTTTTTACACAGCAGTCTGAGATCCAGGATGAGTCGCCAACACAGCTGCATGTACTTTCCAGAGCAAGTTAGTGCTTTTGTAGCTTCCTTGCAGCTGATGTTAAACTTGTTGGCGCAGTTACGTTATGCCAAACAAACAAATCAAAACCTTCTCCCAGGGTCTCACAGTCAGTGAGACAGTAAAGTATGCTTCTCGATTTACAATAACTTTCCCACTCGTGATATGGCACTTTTTCATACCTACCTCAAGGACGAAATCAGTTCAGCACCCTTTAACATTAATTCAATCTAAAGGATTACATAAGACATAAAAAGACCTTAAAGCTCCTGTGAGGAACTCGGTTTGTCTTGATTTTGGCGCCCCCTGTGGACAAAGCCGTACCTCTTATCTCTTTGCTGATTATTCCTGCACATGCTTAAGTGGTGGTTTTTAATATAAAAATCTTATCCTGCTTTCTTTAACAGTCATATGCGCCACTCTCTTTAAATGTTTGCCCTGGAAAATGTAAACAAAGGCAGCGTGCAGTTAATCGCTTCGTCTGACACCTACCCCCGCCAGCAGGTTCAGGCATTAAAAATAGCTATATAGAAATAATCAATGTTGTCGCTGATGGTCTGGTTTGCTTTTGTAGGTCATATTGAGTAATTAGAATTAATTTCAGTCTGTTTCATAACCAGTGAAGAACTCCTCACAGGAGCTTTAAAAGACCCAAGAATGAAGGACAACAAGCTTATTACAAAAGACACATAAAAAAAGATTTAAAGAAACATTTATTAAAACTAGTCCAAGGTAAATAAAAGTTTACAATATACAGGGCAAGATTGAATAAAAAATCTGATTTATTTAGTAAATATGAGTTGTTTTCTGACAATTTCTTCAAGGTATGTGGTGTGTAAAAAGTGAACCCTTTTGACCTGAGAGGAGCAAATCTGACCCAGACAATCTGCTCATTACGCAGCATCAGAAATGATTCAGCATTGGTTTTATAAATTAAAAGTAGTGATCAGAAGTGCTGGTTTAGCTCAGTGGGTAGAGCAGGCACCCCATCTACACGGGTTACATCCTCAACGCAGCAGCCGGCCCTTTCCTGCATGTCATTCCACACTGTTTTCTCCCAATATTCCTATTCCTGTCTTCAGCTGTCCTCTAAGTAAAGGATAAAATGCCTTAAAAAATATATTTTTAAAAAGTGGTGAATAAAACTTAAAGTCAGAAAGACCTAACAACAAAGTAGGAACACAAAGAACTCTTAAAACATTTCACTTACACAAATCTGGCTCTCAGTATCCTTCAAAACATTTATGTAATTGAAAATGAGTAGTATATAATATATTTTAGGTGATTATTGAAGTCTTTGAATCAACATAGAAGAAAGAGGGCAAGCTCATAAATCTATGTTCATTTACGGAAGTTCTTTTAAGGCCATTCATCTCCACAGACCTTCATGTCCTTCTGTCCCAAAAGAACCATATTTACCATAAACCAAATAATAAATCAGTGATGATATTGAGCCGTCCCTTCTACCTTAGGAGATTGTACTGTAAGATAAGTTGATTTTACAGGCAAGTAATCTACATTGCACAGGGGAGAGCTGCAGCTGAAGATCTTGTTTATGCGTTGTAGCTTAAGCTGCGCAGCTGCACTGAAATTGAAAGTAGAAATACGGGTTAAGATTGGGTTACATCTGAGGGGAGGCTCTGACCCACACGGCCTTCATCATCCAACCAACAAAGCAGCCACTTTACAGGATTCACGACCTTGTTTCTACTCGTGAGCTTCAGAAAACAGACAGAAATCACTGTCTGGACAAGCGTCAAAACTCCTCCAAGAACTCAAGTGACTCGGAGGTGAAGCTTTTCCGTTGACACCGCTCTGGGTTTATGTAACTCCGGAAGATCACATGCAGTCGGGGGCGGCATTCTTCACGTCTCCCTTTTATCTGTATGAGTTGAGCTGTAATGTAGAACCAGTAAATCACAGCTCGCTCTTTGTCTGTGTGCAGACTGAGCCGTCCGCTGAGCCCACAGCCGCCATAGCTGCCTACTTAAAGACCTTATTTATGCTCCATGCCTCGCTGCACACTTTTCCCAACACGGACCATTAATCTGAAGAAGAACGGGAAGGAGCCGGCTCATAGGGGCGCATTATATCTCAAAACACTTTATCATCGCTGGAATATGTAAGGGAAAGTTCATAAACCTTAAAACCTGATACTTAATTTTACCTTTTTATGCACTCAATTCAACGACGTACAGGTCCTTTTCTTGGAACGTTTCCTCAATTGAAGACACTTCCTGTTAACAAACGGTGACGAACAAGCTTAGACATTTGAACAAATAATTACGCATAGAAAAATGCAGACAGTGGACAGTTTTTATTGGTGAGAAGCAAAGTGTTCCCTCTTTTCCCACTCGGCTTTATTTATTTCCAGCCGATTGTCTTTCTGCACCGTCTTTTACGGCTCTCCCAGCTCGTGTCTTTATGGAGCCGTAGGAAAAATACACTACGTCTCGCTTAATCATCAGTCAGCCGGTGGAGGGGAGCCCACTTCTCCTGTGTGGTCCTCGCTGCAGCGTCTTAAAAAGCTCCACCGACGCCGCTGGAAAACAGTCATCTCTTTGGCCGTCACAGTCGAGCGGCGCTCTCCTCGTCACAGCGCTGCGGCACATCACACGTCTGGCCCCCCGAGTTGGAAGTGCCGGACTCGAAGTGCGGCGGGGTTTTTTTGTGTGTGGGGGAGAGAAGGAGGTCTGGGGTCAGCTGCTGGGTCGTTTACATCTTCAACTTATAGCTTCAGCCGGGACACCTTCTCACTGAAACTGTAGGACATCTCTTCGTACCTGTTGGATTTCAGATTTACTGGCTCAAACATGCGCAGGTGTGCTTCAGCTGCCTTTATTCTACAAGTGGAGGAGCTAATGTGCACATACCTCGCATGCTAAGAACACATTGAGAACATATTTAGCGTGTCAAAAGGTTAGCATTTATCACAGCAGCTACAAAAGTCCTAAAGAGGCATTGTTTGACTCGAGCTGCAAAATAAAGCTGCCTTTGACTGCACGTACACCCATAACACGTTGGCCAATATTTGTAGGTGTGCTAATACGGGTCCCGTATCCATCCAGTGATAGATTTGTGTGTTTTAGTAGAAGTGACATGTGTGTAAAGATTGAGAGTCTGCCAGCTCCTAATGGATGCCTTAAAATATGATACCCAGTGTGATGAAAGAAACACTTCTCCTGTTTGTGATTTTTAACAACTGACCATTGTCACCTTGTTCCTCAGAGTACTCAGGCGCTGAAAAAGAAGATGGTGCTTTGATATTTCTTTTTTTCACATGAAAAAAACATTATAGAAGTTACTGAGAGAAGAAGGAGCTTTTTGTCTTTTGTCTCAAACTCTTGCACTTAGTAGTACTCTTAACCAGCGCTAATGCGGGGTGCACTCTACAAGATCATCAAGCCGACTTTGGGCCTGATTCCTCCTCTCCGACAAAAGTAAGTCACCATTTTTTGATGGTTCTAAAGATGATCTTGCCAGATTTTCCTGTGGTTTGAGGTCTGTTAAGAGTGACTTTACTTCCACCGATCTGCTCTGAAGAACGTCGTGGCCGCAACTATGAAACATGTTCAATATTTACGGTCCGATATCCTGTTGTGAGGGTGGAACCTTGAGGACAGCACTCTGTGGATTTGTCACGTGGAACGAAACGATAGCCAATTGGGAAGCTGACTGAGGAAGGAAGCACAACAACCAGTAACCGCACCAAATCTGGCAACACATCACCCCCACCCTCTTCCACCTTCACTGGCTTCCTGTCAGGTCCCGCATCTCCTACAAAATCCTCCTTCTCACCTACAAATCCCTCCATGCCCTGGCCCCACAGTACCTTTCTAACCTCCTCCTCCTCTGTCCCTGAATCTGCGGTCCTCGGACACGAGCCTGCTCACCGTCCCAGCAAACCGCCTGCAGACTTTTGGGGAGAGAGCCTTCAGTGTGGCGGCCCCCACCCCCTGGAACTCTCTCTTTATGGAGATACGCAACGCAACGCAACGCAACGCAACGCAACGCAACGCAGCGCAACGCAACGCAACAACCATTTACTCATTTGAAAACTGCTCAAAAGCTTCCTTTTCAACAAGATCTCAAATCAAGAACAACCGTTGCCTAGCTCACTTTTTCTTTCCTTGTATTGTCTTTGTTGTTTGTTTGACGTCCCATGTAAAGCGACCGTGGGTTTCTTGAAAGGCGCTTTATAAATCTAAGTTATGATTATTATTATGCACAGCCCATGTTCACGCCGTCTCCACGACTTTCATCAATAGTTTTTTCTTTTTCTCAATTTTTAGTAAAAAGTCCAAAAACTATCATCACATATCCTTCCTGCCCGTCGTCCGCCATGTTTGTTGACTCTAAAGTCTCGTTTGATCGCGAGAGATTTTGCGACTTCCAGTTGTGAGAGTCGGACTCTGGTTGTTGGTGAATGGAATCTGTTGTGCGTGTGTGGTGGGCGGATTTGGTCATACTGGTGCTTTCCACACACTATAGGAACAAAACTGTTAAATCTATCATTATTTGTAGTCATGTGTGGGGTCTTAGTGTGGGCCAGGCTTAAGAGGGCTTCCATTATTGATTAATCTACCCATTATTTGAGCGATTACCTTTTGTCTCAAGTCTTCGGGGTGTGTCGTAAAGACCCGATTGTGCAGGGAAGCAATAAACGCTGTGGAGATGGGATCCAGAACTGATGCTGTGCAGCAGCCAGAGAGCAGCTGAGTACATAAAAATCCTCCCAAAGATCTCCAAAACAATGACATTCCCCTCGGCGAGTGTTTAGTCTCCCCCTGCACCGACCCAAACTTATCTGTTCCCCCACATCACTTGACCCAGGAGCAGGGGAGCGGGAGCTCATCTGAGCGAGGAGGGTGGAGGAGCCGCGCGGGTGGCTCAGGCTGTAACACGGCTCCTGTAGGTCGAGAACAAGCGGGCCAAAAATGAATGCACCTCATCATGACACATTACACTTACAGTCAAAGGGCTCATCTGGGTTTCTTCATGTTTCAGCTCATTTACGACAAATCGTATAAATTTTACATTATTGCATTTTCCTAACATTTCCAGTCTTTTGGATGCTTTTCTTCTACTTCCTAGGCGGCCATTGCCTTTTTTTTATTTTCATACTTCCTCTTTTAGAGGTCATCTTTGTTTCAAAGGGTAATCCTTCGTCTAGAACAATGGTTTCCACCTTTTTTCGAAAATGCAGCAATGTCTCGCTGTGACCCACTGGGACCTCAGAACCTGAGTTACCAGCTGGGTTTTTTTCCCTCTCAGATGGTTTCAAAAGAAAAGAAAATTACAGAACAATCAGCTATAATTTATTTATTTTTTATTTTTATCGCCTGATTTCAGATTTGGCTGTACTGCTGTAAAGCAGTGGACCCTGAAAGCTCAAAGGTCTGTTCCTCACTGAGTCAGACCTCGCTGCAGCCGGTATGACGGACCGGAGTTCACCATCAAATGTTTAATCCCACCCACTGGGATTGATCGGTCATATTTGAGCAGACCATTGATGCTGCTGTGAGTATTGCATCGTCTCACGCGCGGTTGGTGTATGACTAACAACAACTGGAAGGAAGAGGAAAGAATGGCGGGTAGCGGTACTAGCCTATACTATATATCGCATGTTTCACTTCCAACAATACAGTAACACACTGATTGATTGTCCTTGCATCTAACTAAAGTAACATGCAGTAAAAGTAGAGTTATGTGGCCTCATGCTGTTTGAATATTGGTTAATGGATCTGTTGGACAGCTTAGCTAACCCGGCGCAAACCCAAGTCCAAACCAGATCGACATTTAAAATTGGACCGAGAGAACAAGCAAACTAATGTGGGTGGTTTTCTTGTACTGATACTTAAAGTCAGATAAACATGGACGTGGTTTTTATTGAATTCCTGAAACGTATTTTGAAGCTCTGACACTACTTGTACATCTTGTGCAACACGCCGCTTGTTTACGTCTCACAGTGTTTACATGACCTGCAGCTTTGACAGAAGCTCATTCAGACACACTTGAAAAGAAACACTTGGGTTGTGAACAGGATTCAGACATGATTAGAGAAAGATGGAGAAGCTTCTTAAAGGTGTGTGTTTGATCTTTCTCTTTGTTTCCGTTGACGCTGTAAGTGTGAAATCTAAGCACCAGAAACTTTGACAAATGCAGCCTCTGCTCTCCTGCCGGGCCTCTCTGTCTCCGTCTCTTGTCTCTGCAGTCTCTCCCTGTAATTTGGAGGCATTGTGCTGATGTTGTTGCTTGCTGTCCAGCCTGGCGTCCCCCTGCCTCTCCCATACGTCCCCGAGCTTTTCCAGGAGGCTGTTTATGTGTTGAGTGCAGCCCTCCGTGGAGCTTAGGGCCTAATGGAGTGTGAGAGAGGGGCCTGGGCTTCTTCAGCTTGACTTCAGCTGTACAAACACGCTGCCACACCGCCGCTCTCACCCCGTCTCTCTGCCTGAGCCAGTGCTGCACCTTCACTTCTGTCTGTCTGTCCATCAGTGACTGCCTGTGGGTCTGTCTGTCTGTGACTCCCTGCCTGTCTGTCTACTCCACTTATTATTCTCTTTCCTTCTGTTTGTCTGCCTGAATCACTGCTGCACCTTCAGTTTAGTTTCTTTGTGACTGTCTGTCTCAACGTCTGTCTGACTGACTGTGACTGTCCATCTCTCTGCCTGAATTGCTGCTTCACCTTCAGTCTGTAACTGCCTGTCTCTCTGTCTGCTGCATTTATCTGTCTATCAGTCAGTCCATCAGTTTCCCTGCCTGAATCACTGCCATGTTTGTCTGTCCATACGCTCCAATTATATTTCTCTGCTCCATTCGTTGTCTGCCTCTCTCTCCATCTTTTCCTCTGTCTGTCTGTGATTGTCCGTTTGTTTATCTGTCTGTCTTTGTCTCTGTTTCTCTGTCACTGCTTCACCATCACTTCTCTCTGTCTTGCTGTCTGTCTGTCTGTCTGTCTGTCTGTCGGTCTTCTCCATTCACTATCTGTCTGTCTCTCTCTCTATCTGTTCATCTGTCTGAATGACCGCTTCAACGTAATTTATGTCTGTCTGTCTTTATATCTGTCTGTCTCTGATTGTCCGTCTGTTGATCTGTCTGTCTGCTCCATTTATCTGTCTGTCTTTGACTCTGTTTCTCTGCCTGAGTCGCTGCGTCACCTCTGTTCTGTCTCTGTCTTGTTGTCTGTCTGTCCATCTGTGACTGTCTATTTGTCTGCCTGTCTGATTCATTCACTGTCTGTCTGTTTCTCTCTCCATCATTTCCTGTCTGTCTGTCTGTCTGTGTCTGTTTCACTCTCTCTCTCTCTCTCTGTCTGTCTCTCTGTCTGTCTGTCTGTCATATTGTAGAGGTGTGTCTCATTTTGGCTGATTAAAATGCTCAGTCAGCTGGATAAAGAAGTATTACATCAGTATGAATGAATGAAAGTCAGAGTGAGTGACAGGGTGTCTGCAGGACCAGGAAGTGTTTCAAAGCGTGATTAACTCCTCTTGATGACCTCACAGGCGTTAACGAGCTGCTGTAAATTACTCCGTCTGCGTCTATGTTTATATGAATGCAGCCGTCTTCCATGTCCCGCACCTTCTCCTGCCCCACCGCATTAACAGACCATGTCATGATTAATTGTCGCATCATTATCCGCCATCCATCGCCAAAATCCCGCCGACACACTCTGCCTTCCCAGAAGTCTTTGCTCTCCGGAGGGAGTGCGGCTCTGCGGAGTGGAAATCTCCAAGGTTGTGGCTCACCGTTCTCCAAAGTACAAGCACCTGAAAAAATAAGCTCTGCTCTGCTGGCTCGTCCAACTCGGGGCACCGCGGAGTTAAATATAGACGTAATATCCCTCCCTTTCGGCTGAATCCAAACAAATTAAAGATGTCTTTCTTACATGAGTGAAAAAACAAAACAAAAAAAGAAAGAGAGGAAATGTGCATGAGTGTGGCATGGCAGCAACATGTGAAACAAAGTCCTTAATGGAGCTTTTATGACAGATGAATCCTCTCATTAATTAGTTTGGACACACTGAGAGCTGCTGCTGTGATTGGCAGTCTGAACGCTGCTGGACAAGCAGAGCAGGTTTCTTTCAAGCACTTAGTGGGTAACAGAGGGAGCCGGGCTCAGATGTGGCCAACATGGGCAGCGCGGAGAGCTGGTGAGTTCAGGGAACTCTCACAAAACAGAACAGAAGCACAACGATGGATTTCTGAATAATCGGACCTTCTGTAATTACAGAGACGCTTTAGCGTGCGCTGTGGCTGTGAGAAAAACCTGGACGTGTGTTTTCCTGTCACGCAGGAATCAAAAGACGCTGCTTCATCGTCAACATGCAAACTACTGGAATTTAGTCTCATTCAATTTCTTCTGAAAAGTTAGATGAGGATGTTTGTTACGTTTGGACGGAAGACGGCTCGCTGTCTTCCCATATTTCCTGTCTGTATGCTAAGCTAACTGGCTACTGGCTGTAGTTTCATAGACACCTGAGAGTGTCATCCATCCGACTCTCAGTAGCTAAAGCAAATTATCAATCTTCCAAAATGATTCATCAGTTTGCAGAATCAATTCTTCCAATGATTTTCTAAATCTCAGGGTAGGTAAATTATGATTTGGCACTAAACTGTTAAATTATGTTTCAGAAAACAAAATGTTCTGCAAAATCAACCCAAAGATGTCCTCATGCCAAAAGCACATGTACACATGGTCACGATGCTGCATTTAAACACCTGTTTCCTGAGTTGTATTTGGTGAATCTCTTCTCCATATGTCCCTCCGCCCGCAGTAAAAAGGCCTCGAAGTGCTCCTGTAATAATTGTAGGACCAGCCCGGTGACCAAAGCGCACAGATTCCCCTCGCTGACAGATTCACTGCTTCATAATGATGCATCACAAAGAAAAACATGTTTGAAGTCCCATTAATCCTCTGAGCGTGCGTCATTTAGAGAGAGCCCCATCCTGAAGCGTATTTCACTCTTAATATAGCTCACGACGGAGCAGTTTCATGCTACTTGTTACATATTTTCCATTTTACATGTCCGTCCGTTTCTCCGACTTCATTACGTCTTCATCTTCATGTGTTGCTCGAGCTGCAAATGAAACAGCAGGAGCTGAAGGTAATGATTTGTGAAATGAAATTTGATTCAGCATATCGCTGCTCAAACAGCTTTATTAACTCGTATAACCACAGTGGTCCTAATGTGAGGCAGAGCAGCCGGGGTTAAAACGAGGCTCGTCTGATCATCACAGAATGGAATAGAAATAATATATACACAATGTATACACATTTATGATCGCAGGAAACAGTTTTAATAGTCATTTAACTTGAAATGAGCACAGATTTGTCTTCTTGTCTCTTTGAAGCTTTGTTCCTTTTGTGTACTAGTTTGTTAAGACACAAAAATACAAGCACTACAGGGAGTACTGAGAGTACTTATATAATTATATAGAAGAAAGAGAGTTAAATTACAGGTAATTCTGAGCATATATATGATTTCTATGTGATTTATGTGGACACCTGTGCATGTTGCGATCTAACCTTAAAATTACAGAAGAATTAATTTTTCTTAAAAGGAAATTTCAAATGAAAAAAACATAAACAGCAGTGGTGGACGAAATATTCAAATATTTTATCAAAGTAAAAGTAGCAAAAATACTTAGTGAAAATCTTAATTCAAAATAAGACAACATATTTAAAGCAAAGAGCAGTTAAAGTGTTTAACTAATAGTACCTGTTGGTCCCTTTAAGAGCTTTGTGTTATTGTATACATCATATCATTGGAACACTATACTTAAATGTATTGAACAGGATCTTATATACACATTTTTGAGATTCTATTTTGGGCGTTTTTGCCTTTATTTATAGGACAGCTGAGGAGAGACAGGAATCAATGAGAGGAAGGAGTGGGGGATGACATGCGGCAAAGGGCCGAGGGCGGGAGTCGAGCCTGCGGCCGCTGCATGAAGGACTGTCGCCTCTGTGGTGCCTCGTCTACCCACTGAGCTAAACCAGCGCCCCGACAGGATCAAATAATTTGTTTGTAATCTGTAAAGTAAGTAAAGTAGAACTACAGTGAAGTACACTTAAAGCAAGTCAAGTAAAAGCATGGTAAAATAGTATTTTAGTGCAGTACTCGTGTAATAGACGACAGGCTCCTCAGCTGTCCCTCTTCAGCATCATCCCACCACAACACTTCTACATGTGTGAGACAGAGAGGGTGAAACTGGAGCCTGGAAGTAAAACAATGTGTAAAACTCTTAACACATCCTGTGCAGGATGTCAGGGGTCATCTGTGTTTCTAAGACAACAGGACCTCTGTCAGAGCAGGCGCAGGCGCTGGAGCTACAGCATCGTTTAAAACTAGTCATCAGATAAAGGAACACAGTAAGAGTTTTATTCATTGACTCAATGTTAATAAAAAATGCACCTGACATAATCACAGCTTCATTAACTGAAGTTGTAAATCTTGTGTATTTAAGCCGATCAATACTACTTGAAAGTATAAATTTATTATTTATTAGTTAGTCTTTAATAATGAAAAGAAAACTCATTTATTATAGGAGAACCTTGGGCTTTAATTTTCTAAATGCTCAAAGTTGTTTTTACTTTAAATGATTGAATTATATCAACATTTTAGTGGGCATTTTATCAGTAATAAAAATATCATTAGTTGCAGCCTTACATCCTTATAAATAGTTCAATTGTAATAAAGAAATTCTACTCCCTTTGGCATTTTTGAATTCAATTTCTTAATGTCTTCAAACTTTTCTGACGTGAGAATAATTACTATTTTAGTTGTATTTAACTCGGTTGTATTGGTGCAGTCTTGGAGATGATATCTTAAGCTATAGAAAATAAAACCAAAACTATCTGATTTACATGTCTTCCAAACTGCTTAATATCCATGTCAACTTCAGAAAATAAGTGTTGGTCACAGGGGTTTTCTCCACATCGTTGCTCCTGCCCTGCTCCTGTAACATTTCAAAAAGTGTCACATGTCTAATCCCTCCCAAACATCAGCCACTCTGCTGTATTTTATCCACTGTGTAAAATGTAACGGCCTCCAGTAGAGGGCACTCTGTCTCTGTTTTTATTCCCGCAGGTTTAACAGAGCTCTCCTTCTCTCCTTCACGTCCCGACAAGAGCCCCTCAGTGTGACAAGTTTACATAGACCATCTGCAGACCTCCCTACCGCCATAAAAACACTAATCACAAGGTCATAAAATGCGACTCCATAACGACACCCAGAATGCAGCGAGGGTATGTTTTAAAAAGTTGGACCAAGTGTAGCAGCAAGGCAGCAAGTGACTGTAGTTCTACATGAATGTGGTTATTGATCCGTTTTTCTTGCAAGGTGTTCAGGTGTAACTTTTTAAAAATGTTTCAAAGGTTGCACAAGCTATTTTGTAGCTTAAAAACACGACTAGTTTGCTTTTTGATCAATCCCTAAGTTCTCAGATTTATTCAAATTATTGATTTACTAAATCAGGTTGCACTATTTAAACTTGAATGTGTTTGCTAGTTAGGGCTTTAGTAATGTGTAAACTGGTAGCTAGCAACCATAGCTAAACGTGAAGTTACTAAAAAAACAAAGTGTAACATACGTTCTTTAACATTTTTAAGGCGCCAAACTATTAACTTTTGTTAATATGGGTTTGTTGATTTTTTCACACAGGCATGTTACAGTAATTCAGTTTGGAGTGAGAGTGAAAATGCCCTAATTGCTAGCTTAACTGTTAGCATAACAGTATTGGCATTATATTTTGTAATTATAAGTTTTGGGGGATTAGTTTTTGTTTTACATCATTAGAAAACATTTTTATTAAGTCAAATATGCCAACTTTTTTGCATTACCTCCCTAACTGCTTACTTTTAACAGCTAATATAGCCTATTAGCTAGCTAACGTTAGCTTTGTCAGTTAGTTCAGTTAGCTACAGTTACACCTGGCAGTTATTGTAAAATGTTTTAATCTAAGGTTTAATGTGGACCAAAAAGATGAATCTACAGAAAATTTAAGACTTTTATTCACAGATATTTTATACGTGTGTTTCTTCCTGCTTGTTGCTAGTGCAGCCTTAAAGCTAACCGTGTAAAGCTAACAAGTGACAATGTAAGATTGACAAGCAGAGAAGACACATAAAGAGAGCAGACTAGTTCAAAAACATCTATAGCCCACACTTTCTATCCAGACTTGCTAACATTAGCCATGTGACTGTAATAGACCAAATAAGGTGGTAGTGACTCAATAAGTTTGATGAATTAAGTGCCGATTTAGGCTAACGAATGTCAAGTGTTTATTCTGTGGCTTTAAAATTTGCCACAAATTTAACTATTAAGTGCTTAAATATAGTTTAAAATTAGCAGAAGTGAGGAAGATACTACAGTCTAAGTCTTATCTTTGCTAACATTAGCCACCAAAAGCTAACAGTAGTTCCATAACCAAAGGAGGCTGACTCAGCAAAACTACTGAGTGTATGAAGTACAACTCCACATGAGTTCCAACTTTCATCTGTAAGAGGAAGAACGTGCTGTTAATTGTCACGTTTTAACAATATGTTGGATTTGTGAAACAAGCATTTCTGGAGTTAGCCCAAATATTTCTTGGAAATTACTAAAAGATTGACCTCAACATCTGCCTGCGTGGCCGACTTCTTTCTCTTTTTCTCGATCTTTCGAAGGAGAAACGCCACGGGAGAGAGGTTGACGGACAACCACCCTGGAGCCAAAATTTATTTCAACAACAAGCTGACACATTATGGGAAATCAAACACGGTGGGATATTATCGCGGTGAAATCACTGTATACCACCCACTTTGTTCCCATGCACAGCGGGAGAGAGTCAGAGAGAGAAAGAAGCCGGAGGAGGAGAGGCTTCAGATGGACTGTTGTGGAAGCGAGGGTGTTCGGCTCGTCGGCGGGGCCCTGGACTCAGCGGGCCGGAGAACGGGCACTTGTCATCTGGAGTGTGAGGCAGCTGGTGTTATCCTCTGAGACACAGTGAGGTGAAGTGGGTGACCATGTTTGAGGTCCGCCCAGCTGTTATTGCCCCTAATATTCAACAGATGTCTGGGAGCTCGGCCCGCTAAGTCCTCGCACATGCCGGAGCGGGGAAATCAAAGCAAAGACCCACGACTTAGACACACACACGCGCACACACACACAGCTGTGAGAGGGTGCACACACTCAAACAACTGTGTGTATTAAATCACTGTCATTAACCATTTAGTGAAATGATGGAGGCAATTTAGATCAGTCTTGATTTCTGGAGGTAGGAGCGGTTAGTGGTTGCACGCTGACTTTACACAACACAACTGTTCATGTCACCTTTTATTTTAGGTTAAATATTCATTAACTTTTAAACTTTGGCTGCATGTATTTAATAGTTAATAGTGTAAAAGTTTGTGTGAGACAATACTAGTTCTGTTTTTACACTTTTTATTGAAATGTCGCTGAATTTTATGAGCATTTAACTTTCTAATTTCAGTTTAAGTGACTACTTCCATTGAAACTTTACACTCGAGAGCCAAGAACTTTATCAAATCACCTCCAGAACTTTCACGTGAAATATGTTTGAGATGGCAGTGTCCCTTATGAAAATATTTGTTACACTTTGCCTGTTTATCATCCTAAAAATATTGCCCTTGTCCTCATCATGTCAAGCTGCCCCCTTACTCGGGGAGAGAAACCCAACGCTTTCAAACATGCGAGCGAAAAATCGAGTTAAATAAAAAGGCGCCACTGTGTTCAAACACATAATCCATGCAGAGGCTCTCGTTTGAGGGCGAAAATAAGAAAGTGGAGAGTTGCTTTGCTCCAAGTGGTCACAAGGGGGTTGAGCGTTTCGAGCCTGGGCTCACGCAGACCGCTTACTTTGGAGAGCGCTTCAGGGAAGGCAACATTAGATATAATGAAACATTCACTGACCGGCCCTCCTTCCAGCCTCCTCTCTCGTTCGCTTCCACAGAGCATTTTCTGACTGAAACCTTTCTACATGTTGTTTTAATGTCCAGCTTAGAGCACGGCAGGGGAGAGAAGAAAAACACTTGATTTGATCACTTCTTTTCTTTGTTTTTTATTCCCTGGAAGAGTGTTTGTCTGAGTGCTTTTTTATTGAAAGCAGTGAAGAAAAATCCTGTAAAGAAGACCTGGAGTTTGGTGACAGTGTGTGTGCAATGCTTATTTTTAGTTGATGAGACTTTAAGTACCTTAAACAGAAAGTTAAAAAAATAACTTCCCACATGTTAAGTTTACATTCTAAGGATAATGTGCATTAAAAGTCCATGAAAAAACGCAGAGAACGAGTATTTAACTTTCTGTTTTGCTGCCTCTGAGTTGGTAAGCACTTGCCTCGACATATTTTAGCCTGGCAAGGGGAAGTATAGAGTTTCATGATGCTGAATTACTGCAGGAGATGAAGTTCACATGTGATGTTATTTTCTTTCCCCCCCCCCTCCTCAATTAATGCCGTGTCCCGGGTTTCCGTTGTGGTGCTGCATGTGTCCCACACTTGGCCACAGCGCCGGCCGTGGAGACACTCCCAAGTATATAAATTCACTTACTCGCTCTGAGTCGCATTGATTCGTACCCAAAATATCCAGTCAACTGTGCAGAAGATAGACTCCACAAATCAAGCCCCGGCTCATAACGAGCATTTCTTGCCATCTAAAGAATATATTCATGATTTGGGGACCTTTTATGAGGAAGGTGATGGCAGATTGACACCAGATGTGTCATAAATTATCAGCAGGGAGATGCCAAGCTAAACAGTCCAGCATAAATATACAGTGACTCCAAATATACTGGTGGCTTCAGATTCAAATACTGCTCGTCTGTGCGGGTCTATTTCAAACTACTGTGACGTCTTTGAATATTTTTAGACAGAAACAGACATTTGGACAAACAAACAACATCATAATTAGTCATTTGACAGAACTAAATATTTGTATTATTAATTCAGAAGCTTTAAAATATTAGTTCTGCTCATTTTAACATTGTTGCTGTGTTTAAATTTAAGTTTTATAGCTCTTCTTATAGACATTTAAATCACTGATGCAGTGGAATAAATCACATTTCCATATAGGTGCAGCTTGGTAACACAATATGTCACACTGGCAACAGCTTTACATATTCAGACTTTTAATTTACTTTATTGAAAAAATGACCAAAGCTAAATAAATTCACCACTTAGTCAATTGACATAAGCTTGAGCAGTTTAATAATTAATTTGACACAAATACATTATTTGCTTGTGTAAGAATATTAATCTTTTTTGGTCTTTTATAAAAACAAACTGTTTTTTTTTCCAAATCTTTTGTTATCTGACAAACCAAGCTATTTGAAGATGTCCCTGTGAGATCTGGGTAAATGCGATTGTGAATTTTATTAATACAGTAAAAGAACTACTTAATAAATGGGGAAAATAATCTACAGATTCAGAATACACTCAGCTGGGTTGTTGCGCTTTCATACTTTAAATAAAAATGTTCTTTTTAAAAATTTAAAATATAACAATATAAAAAACATGCAATAATATGTATGAGCAAAAATGTAAACAGAATAAAATCAGATTAAAAAAGATTAATATGTTAAATAAGCAGAAGGATGAGTTTTAATGCCTCTTTAAATCTTGATTAATGAACATTGAAACTTTCTTTGATCCTAACAGTTTATTCTAACCTGACCGATAAAGTAGTTATTGACTAAGCTTAAGTGTAAAGTGACCCTCTGTGCTTACTCGTACATATAAAGTAGGTAAACAGTTTCCAAGTGAAGTGTTAATTTCATGATGGCCGTGTCTGACCTGTTGCTCTGCAGTCTCACAACACCTGGTCATTCAATTTGAATAATCCCTCTCTGACTGACCCCGCGGCTCCTGAACACGCTTTCTATGTGCAGCGGCTCCAGTGACGTCTCTCGGCAGGAATGTGTCCCCCTGCTTTGAGTGCCAGACACTGGGCAGTGTAAGTGAGTGTGAATGTAAATAAACCCCATTATACCAGCCGTGTCCTCGGCTCCTGTCACACACACGAGGTAAACACAGAGCTTCCTGCAAAATACTTCTGGGGCTCTCGCAATTAGATCAGCCACAACAGCTCTAAATCTGACCGGCTCCGCGGCAAAGGGCGACGAAAACAGCGATGTCCAGCCGCACGCTGCTGAGTAATCTGCAGTGAAAAGGTCGGTTAATAAAACGTGTCTGTAATATTTGTCTAAATACCAACAGAGCCACACTGAGAGTAGATGTGACCTGGGTAAGCACCTCGCAAAGTGGTCGACGTGAACTAATGAAATGTGACAAACTGTTTCCACACAAACACCGAGGTGTTCCCACCGACACACGCATGTTATTGACGTGACCATTAGGTCATTCAGCACACCAGTACGGAGCTGAGTGGATTACTGTGTTTACACATAAAATACCCCAAATTACCCTTATTTTTAATTATTTCTTTTACACCTTTCCAAACTACAAATGATGTTTATGCTACTGACTTGCAACAGCACGTGTTGCAGGGAACATAATGCCACCCAGATTATGTCTTTTATCAACATACTGATAATTATTAAATGTATATGGAAAATTGCTAAATAGTGATACTGAACATATGATTAACAGTTTACTTCAGTTTGTATTGATTTTGGCGCCCCCTGTGGACAAAGCCGTACCTCTTATCTCTTTGCTGATTTTGTCCTGTTCATGCTTAAGTGGTGGTTTTTAACAAAAAAATTCATCCTGCTTTCTTTAACAGTCGTATGTATCACTCACTTAAAATTTTTGCCCTGTAAAATGTTAACAAAAGCAGCGTGCAGTTAATCGCTTCATCTGACACCTACCCCCCGCCAGCGGTTTCAGGCATTAAAAATAACTATATAGAAATAATCAATCTTGTCGCTGATGGTCTCGTTTGCTTTTGTAGCTCATATAGGGTCATCAGAATTTATTTCGGTCTGTTTCATAACTAGTGAAAAACTCCTCACAGGAGCTTTAAATACACTGATCCCGATCTTTCCATACTCTTAATCAAAGAGCTTATCTGGCCTAAGCCTGTACTAGATGGAAAATCTGGTCATCACTGTCCGCCTATGACCACTTGAAAACCTCGTAACACTTTTGTAAACTGCAAAAATGTAGCCCTGTTTGCTATGCGAAAAAGTTACCCCCTCAAACAATCCAAACTGTTTATAGGGGAAATCGTGTTGCCTTTGTAACTAAAGCAAGATAACAAAGTGGGCAACAGTATGAGGGCCTCGGGCCTTGAGGACATCCCAAAGGTCCTGCCATTTACGATGTGGCAATTAACTTGTGTTATGATTGATTCAAGCGAAAAGGTTTTACAAAAATTCCTACATTTGTGCCTGATGTTGAACCCTGTGTCAATATCTACTTTTTGACACTATATCTTTATTATTTCACAGCTGTGGTAAATACTTGATTCTGATTGGTTAATTATGGCATTCCGAGGTCTGTTATTTCTCAGACCGTTGCTATGAAGAACAGACCGTTGCTACGGACGCAGCTCTCATCACACAAACTAACTGTAATCATATCAATCCACTGAAAGAGGTCCGGTAAATTTGACAATGGCTTGTTTACAGAGGGGGGAAAAAGAAAAGCTCCTAACTGAACAAAACAAATTAAGAGTATATTAACATAATTTCTAGGAGAAAAAGCTGACCTTTGACACTCTGCCTAAAAAGTAATTCTTCTATAATATATATAGTTGTGTATTGTCCTCTGGTATAAATCCAATTTGCAGTCATTTGCGCTGTGACATTTGCGGCCAAACAATCTAAGGAGGTTTTGACAATCGAGTACACGGTGTGAGTGCACCTACGAGTGAGCAGGCCGTCCACAGAGAGCAGGGAGGAGATTCTTGTGGTAGCTGGTTATTCTACGAAGACAGCAGCTCTGACAGGACCACCTAGGCCCTCTGTTTATTGTTTGAGAATGTGTTTTGGTGGACAGAAGCCGGGCACTGCTCTTAAAGACGTCGTAAGTAAGCGATGGAGGCAGATTTGCAGTGAGGGAGGCAAAGGACAGTGAGAAGGACACAAGGTGTAAGTGTATGAGTGTGTGAGGCGAGGAGAATGATTTTTAGGGGGTTTCAGGGGTTGGGGGGTTGGTGGTGTTTAAGGCCAAGAGGGCACATGGGAGCCGTGGCCTGAGGATGGATCCCAGCCGACCCCCTCCTAGGTGTCAATGTTATGACATGTGTACCGCTCCGCTGTTTTCTCTCACAACAAGAGCACTTCATCTTCCAGGGTGGCCCAGCCTCATAAAAAAAGCTTGATTTACATGCTGGGGATCAGACCGTCCACCTTCTCCTCTTCCTGTTGCACTTACGCTTCACTTCCTGTGGGCCAGGGCCCAACCGTCAGGGGTGATAAATAACCTCAATATGGAGTGGGGAAAGTTGAATTCCCACTCCAACATACACCCAAAGGAGGAATGCCTTTCTTCACAGGCTCTACACGGAGGGTTAATGTAGGAGATAATCGGCCCTTTTGGAGAACAATGGGAATGTTTTGTCAGTTCTGCTTTGTTATATCTACCATGACTGTTCCTCAGATGTAAATCACGATGACTATATTGTTGCGAAAATGACGTCTTGTGCTAAAAACGGGCTCGCTTGATGTGGAATCGGAGTTGAACGCTGCATATGGAAAACATGATGTTGGCTAATAAATATCATACGCCGTCTTCAGACTAGAGACGACTGCGGTTGTCAGCAGGGTTTTGGGACATGATATTTATTGTCATGTGTAATGAGTCATCAGGATCCGTCCGGATTTGCACAATGTCACAACGTTTTAAAATATTTGAAAAGTATCCTACATTTGTCTTGATTAAAGTCCTGACTGTCGGGCTCAGAGGACATGAATGTGACGTATTCTGGAAGATTTACCCTCGAATATGAGTCATGAGAGAGTGTTCTGATCTGCCCCTCCTGCGGTTAAGGTTTGGTGAAGTTTAGGCAATAAGGTTAGAAAAATGATCACCCTCATGGTTGAAAGAAACCCATGTTGACTGGTGGTAGAACCACAGTCTCCTGTGGCGTTGGCACACGCTTTGTACGCCCAAATTATCTACCCAAACTGTTCTTCTGACTTCTTGTGGCAACATGCTAACGTCATACTACTTCCATCTCTGCTACTGAGGGAGGACGGTCACTATTTGCTAAATTACAAGAAGAAAAGATCACAGAACCGCTACTAAATGGACCCTGTAGTGACATTAGAGTAAACCACTGATTTAAAGGTCATGAACTTAACTTAAAACTTTCTTAAAGTTCTCCAGAATAAAAATGAAATTGGTGCTTCTTACCTCCAGATGGGACTACATGATTTAGACTGTACCTAAGAGAGTAGGGCAATCTTTCTTTTTCTTTTAATGTATTTCTTAACAAAAGACAGTGAGTAAAATATATAACACTTTAGATGCCGTTGTTTGACAATGTAATTTTTCCCAGAAGTCCAGCAAACACCATCTTTAAAAACATGTGTAACTGTTAAGTTTATCCTTAAAAATGGACCAAATGTGCACAAATGTTCAAAGGTCTAAATTAGTCTGTTTTCTAACTCTGATTTTTATTTAACACCCACAACACAACAAACACACAGCTCTAACCACAGCGTCCAACACCTTTTTATTGTTGTTGTATGTGTCCACCCATCAGCCAGCTTACATCACCTCAGTCCTTGAATGTATGTCGTCCTGGGGCAGCTCCCCAGAACTGATAGACACCTCAACCTAACGTGCATAGATATGAACTAAAAGACTTCCATGCTGTAAGGTCTACGCATTACAAATACGGGCAAAGGAGAGTGCTGATATTGATTAGATAGGTAATCAGTGAATCACCTAGAGCAACACAAACATTAGCCCCTTTCACACTGGCAGTTCAAGGTGGGGTTATTGTGCCTCTGTTTCGTCTTCTATGTCAAACGCACGGAGGCGGAATGGTGGGGCGAAGTCGTCCCGACTAATAGAGGGGTAACAGAGGCAAAACAGCGTCAGTGTAAAGCGGGGCCGGCAGGACGGAACAGCACCGCGTTTGTGTAATGCCTACAAATTGCGCACGTTTTGCCTCCGCAACGCCGGAACACTTTGTAAAAGCACACACTTAGGCGGCTATACGCCGACGTTGCTTAGTCCAGTGAAAAATGGCAAAAGCGATATGACGGCAGAGTGACAGCGCAGTGGCGGAACCACAGTGTAAAAAGGGCTGCTGTTTCTGTGGGAGGTTGTTGATTTGCTAGTTTTCATTGCTGTGAGCGCCACGAGTAAAACCGTATTAATTAACAACAACTGTTTTAGGAGCAAGTTAGAAGTCTCGGAGACATCGGCAAATGAAACTGTGCATGGCTGGAAAAAGAAAATCTGTTTTTTGTAGTTTAATTGAGCTGACCCTTTAAAGATTCCTCGCTGCGTGCCAGTTACTTATTTAAAACTGTTTTGCACGAACCAAACCGCTGACGAGGTCTTGGTCGCAGGTAAAATGACGAATAATTCCTCCACAGTAACGTCTCATCCTTTCCTCTCTCCGATCCAGACGCCTCTCATTGTGTCTGACACTGAGAGCATCATTCAAACACGCTCACTGTCAGCACGAAACAAGCCGTCACACGTTTAATCAGCCCGTGGTTCACGGGGCCTCTGGCGCCGCAGAGAGAAACACCCTCTCATCTTGTGGCACAAATAGGGAAGCCCTTATGCCCGGTTGCCATTGCCAATATATTTGAACCGTGATGATGTTCCCACACAAATATTCCATGTTGCACGCAGCATCCAAGACTCACAGTGCATGAATGGAAGAGGAAACCTGCGTTCTATCACTCTTAAAAAGCAGGCGGCAGCGACAAAACGTCTCTTGACTCACCCCACCGCGAAGGGTTATGCTCTTAACATCCTTTCATGTCATCGAAGTATTTCTACACCGGGCGTTCACTTCTTTTTCTCCCCTTCTTTTACACTCCACGTTCAGGCGGTTGCACTTCCCCCTCATGAGGAAGGCTCTGTTTCCAAAGATAATTGAAGTGTTAATTTTAATAGCTATTTCCATTCCCGTAATTAAAGCAAACATTGCCTGAAGTGCCTCTTGAAACAGCCCCACAACATCCCCGAGTGTTTCTTAAATATGTGCAATATATGCACTGAAGCGTGTTATAAATGAGGTTTTCTTTGCTAAGTGTCCCGCTCTATTTTTGTATGTCAAAGCACATGATTGACTGCGCCGAAAAAGAAAACACCTTAATGCGTGTGATGGTCAAGAGTTAAGCTATTTATTCCAATTTGCCAATAAAAAAAGGCCTTTGAATGTGACTTTAATGTTGCTGAACTTCTCGTGCAAATATGTAAATGCGTAAGTGCGTAATGAGAGTGTAAGAGAAGTATAAACAACTTCAATTCTTTAAATGACTTCAGCTGCTGTAGCGACATTAATCACAAGTTTATTACCACAGAAGAAGAAAACTTCTCTTTAAAAAGCTCAAATAAAAACAGGACAGACGCCTAAAATAACAGGATGCTCACTCTGTCTAAAATCTACATGCAGTTTTTAATATTAAACAAATATCTTCTATTTAATTTGACACATGATTTAATGAAATATTTATCATGGTCCGTTGACTCCCACTGAGCAGGTGCAGGTCGCTCAATAAAGCCGGACCCTGTTCAGAGCGAATCAATTCAACACCTCCCTCAAATAAACCGACAATATTTTAAGAGCCATCACTTCTTATTATCATGAAGTCTGATATCTCCAGATCTACCAGGAAACTCTAATTTGAAATAAAATCTCACATTTAGCCGATAGTTTGTTGAAAAGCTGGCAGGAGATAAGAGTGTATTTATACATCACATGTGTCGGGTCCAGCTCACAGCTGGACGCATTTCTTTCCATCAAAAGCTCCTTTTTCCTCTTTTTTTCCCCCTCTTTTTTTCCAAGTTCATTTTCACGTCCGCACTGAGCACACTCAGCAATGCACAGAGGAAGAAAACATTACTGTAAATGACCGTCGGATCGTGTTTATATTTCAGCCCAAAACAGAAACACTTGTTTAAACGTACGATTGGCCCAGATTTCAAAACATCAGCCTCGCATGTCAATATGTACTGTAACACAAGCCGAGAAGTGACTACATGTAGCTGCTGGACAACAGCCCGCTCGGAGAAAGTGGTCAAGCGGCGAAGGAGCTTTTCCAAGTTTTCATTTTTAAGTTCAACATCAAGCTCTCGAGTTGCCCTGTGGTGATAATGAGATAACTCTCTGCTCAGGATCTGGCACCTTCAGCTCATGTAAACTAAAAACCGAACATGCTAACAAACTTAAAGCATTTGAAATATCATGTTCGTTACAACTGATGTGCAGTTATTAAATTCAACAATCCAAGCGAACACTAAGTATGACCTCATGTCTCTTGGCTTATTCGACTGGAGCAGCGTGGGACTCTGTGGTGGAGAATCATGGTTTCCCGCCCTGTTCTGACAGGGAGAGTTATGCCTCACAGGCACCAGATTCACCACCAAGCCTCATAAGCTTGTGGAGAGCATTTAGGGCGCCGCAGGGGCCTCTTGACCTGAGAGGAAGTCAGGAGTATAAAAGGTGACAAATTGGTTTGTAACCAAACAAAGACACATGCAGACACCCCCATGCTGGAACATAACTGATTACACAAACACCGGTTGGCAAAGGCGAGAAACTGTCAGGAAATAATTCATTTTTCTGCTTTCTTTTAATATTAATGCCAACCTTTGGACTGCTGCCACTCCAATTACAGGAAATGTAAGAGCAGTAGGTCTCCCTGCAGCGGCCTATGATGAATGGAGCTCTATGTGGGGGAAACCAGCGTGCTCGTTTTAGAGATGCAAAAACTGACCAAAAGTCTTTTTATAAGGCAATAAATGAGAGGGGGGGTTGTATTCAGATTCGAGAAGGGCTTGATTATGTGATGGGTCGCGGCGTGCGGAGGGAGCAATTGCATGTGGTAAAAGGAGCCGAGGCGGCTCGTGCGCTGCGGTTGGCAAAAGGTGCCACTTCTGGTCCATCCCTTAACTCCTCACCACACTATTCGATTCATGAGGCCGAGGCTCTGAGAGCCCCCCTCGGGATGAAGGAGCATGTGCCACCTTTCTCCTAATTAGAAGTTTCCCCCCCAACCCAGATACTTATTTCTCTATCATCCATCATGGAAGTTGTTTCCCTACTTCTTTGCTCTCTTGACTCCGCTGCACTTTCCCTCAAGCCTATCTTAACAAGTATGTCTTTATATTTAGCGCTCCGACGCCAACCTCCTCGCCGGCTCGCTTCACTTACAGTGGACGTTTTGAATGTAACAGGCGGAGAGGATGAAGATGTCTCCTCACACCTTCTCACAGACCAACAGAACAAACTCCAAAGTAAAGTGAAACATGCCATCTGTATCCTCCTCCACCCAGCAGCCTCTCTGTTCCTCAGCCCTCGGGGAGCGGGGGTAAGAATGTGTCCTGTCGTTTGGGCCGCTGATCACCTTGGTGGTCTCTGGCAGAGCTCTGGTCAGGGAGTCCCCCCGGTGTGCCGCTGACCTCTTCCTCAAACTCATCTGCTGGAAGTGAACCAGGCCGAGCTGCCTCAGCTGGTTCTTCAGGGTGATGAAACCTGAGCAGGTCGCTCACTTTGGTGTGAGGGCAGCAGGAAGCGGGGCCTCGTGGTAAATTCATCACTGTGGAAAAAGCAGCTCTGTCACGCTGCTGCTGGTGCAGAATCTGCTGACTCAGATGTTGTAAAGAAGTTCCTTTTTAAATGATGGTTCTTGTTGTGTTTTATTTAAACTTAGGTTGTAGTTTCATAGTCTGAACCGTCATTCCTGTCTATCAAAACTTACAAGGCGCTTACTTCTTGAGTCGATTAATTTGATTTGATGGTCTAAAATGTCTGAGAAATATGCCCTGCACATTTCTGTCAAATTTCATTGCTTTGTTTGACCAACAGTCAACAACACAAAGATATTAAATTTACAATAATAGACAATATTTTAATAAGCTTTCTTAGTTGCTAAAAAATATACTTTTAAGTTATTTCTCGAAGATCTCAGTTTCGCTCTCTTTGGCAGCACCTGTGGCCATAAACAGTAATTGTGGGAGCACACTTCCCAGATATCCAGACAGTGTTGCATGTGTGACGTCCACGGTTGGCTCCGGTTGTAACTCTTGAATTTCCTCGCTGACGGTACCTTTCCTTTTCAGACTGTTTGCCTTCATCTGAGCGTCCAATTTGTTTCTTTTTCTTTGGATTTTCACTTATTTTTGAAGTTGTATCTGTAGTCAACGATCTTTTCTTTGTTTGTTCAGCCATAGTAGATTACTGTTTACTCGCAACACTTGCAGAGGCCGGAAAAGCAGCCACTTAGCTCCGCCTACCCTCTCTGGCAGACCAACCACTGCTGGGTGATGGAAAACATGTCACTAACTGGGCGCCGCTTGTGATTTTTCAATCCATAATACTGCAAATGCAAAGGCTTTCATCAGTGGGCCATAGGCTCAATCACCGTTGTGTTACCTCATTCTGCGATAGTGACTTAACAGACATTTATTTACATGAAAATCTTTGAGATTATTACTTTAAACAATTGTTGCTGATTAAAAATTGTGCAATCTTCCGGTAAACAAACCAAACCACACTGTGTGTCTCCTGCAGGTTAAAGAAACCAGTCTATATGTGGATTGTTTTAAATGGTGCTTCTTTATAACTGTAGATTAGCAAAGTAGGTCAGTTTTTCATCCACCAAAAACATTGATACATCTCTTTATGCTACACTGAAATGAGAAGGTGGGTTTATCTATAAAAACAAAATGCAGTGAGAAACATGATGCATGTAACTTTAATGATCACTGAGGCATCTGTGAGACAAAAAATGGCAGCAGATGAAAACATCAGACCTGAGGAGACCAGAAAAATGAACCCACGCCACACAAATTTAAATATCGTATTTCCATCATGGTTTCTAACATCGTCTCTCTGCGCTCTTTTTCTGCAGTGGTATCATAGCAACAAACTGCACAACTGGCCCAGCAGCTGGTTATCTTATTGAACCAACTCCTAACATGACAGTAGTTTATGGAAATCCACATTAATGGGAATTTTTCTTTTGCAGGTGGCCTTGAAATGTTGACGGCGACAACAGTACAAGACATCAAACGAGTGACGAAACACAAGCAGTCAGATTATCACATACAGAGTAAACTAACTAGCTAGCTGGAAGAGAAACTTTTACACAACCGACACATTTAAACTTCCATCAGGAGTTCCTTATTTTATGTAAGTCAGCACGTATGTGATCTCCTGACGCTATCATGACCTATTGTAAAAATGAAGGTTAAAAAATAAGACCTTTAAATAAACTACACTTGAGCCACCTTGTCCCCTGCCTCCCAGGATGTGATGTAACCACCTCGGGGTGTTGAAGCTTGGCTCGGACCTCTGAGGACGCAGAGAATAACTTCATACTCTTCCACTGACTTCAATAAAACATGTTTTACTTTGACCACATTTTAGGACGCCGGAGCACCTCGGGGTGCTAATTGTTCCTTTTCATTTTATTACTGCATTTTAAATTGAACCTTGACTGGGATATTATTTTCTTTGTCATGCACCGCAAACCAAACCTTGCACTGAGAGCACAATTTGTATTAGATTAGTGTAATATGTAATTTATGAGGAAATAAAACATAACAGTTGATTCAGGGGACGCGGGCGTCTCCGAGGGCCGAGGTGTGAACCCAAGACTTTGTTATTTACCGTCGACTGTCTCCACGGAAACCAATTTAATAAAAGGAGGAAGGTCCGTTAAAAGTCTGTTCTGACCTCTGTGTGGTGGGTTTGGGCACAAGTGGGTCGATCATTTGTGTGTGTGTTTGCCGCAAAAGTATTTATTTTCGTAAAAGGCTGCATGGAGTCCTTCGTATTCAGAGGGAGCCTACCTGAGAAAGTATCCAGGTAGCTGCAACACTTTAAACTTTAATCCCATTTAGTGTTTATGTACTTTTTCATTGGGCTAGAAACTGTGTGTGCGTGTGTGTGTGTGTGAGAGAGAGAGAGCAGGAGAGTAGCCAGGGGTCTGGCAGGTCACAAAGGCGGCTTTGTGAAGGAAGTTAATGAGTGTTTTGTGAACGTCTCTCGATGCTCTGCAGCTCTGCAACACCTCCGCAGCGCATCAGCTTTAAGTGTGTGTATGTGAGTGCACGTGTGTGTGTGTGTGTGTGTGTGTGTGTGTGTGAGGTGTTTGTGAGTATTTATATCTTCTTTTAAGCAGTGATTTATAATGTTTGTTCGCTGTTTAAGTTTCGGTGGTTTGGGGCTGTATGTGGGTCGGTGGGTGGTGTTTTTTTTGTTGTTTTTTTAATATATATGCAAGAGGGTGAAATGCTATGGAAAGTTTAACAAGGCAGATTGAAGCAGCGTGCACACAGTTCCTTTCATGCTGCACATCTCCTCTCCTCCTGTGGTCAAGTACCTTGCAGTTATTAGAGCTTATTTGTTCAAGTGGTGAGGAAATATTAAATATCACAAGTTCTCTGCTGAGACCGGGCAGTGATTATCAACAGATGTCTGCCAGTTGGGCAAAGCGCACGTGCGTGCGTGTGTGTGTGTGTGCGTGTGTGTGTGTGATGGCAGAGAATGAGCAGCATGAAAATGGAGAGGTTGTGTCATCATGGAGCTGATTGAAGGCTCCCGCTACATCTGCACTTGTAAGAAGAGAGAAAGAGGAGGAAGAAGTGAGATGGAAAGTTTGAGTGGCAGCCATCGGACGCCCTGATGTGACCAGTCGTTGGCTGTCCCGCTTAGGAGTCAGTCTGATGTTAGAGACTCTGTTCTTTCCACTTTGGACAATGTCGTAACCTTGGCTGACGAATGTGAAGAATCCACGTCACCCCGACAGAACAGAAAACATTTTAAGGACAGAAAGAGGTCGAATGATGTCCAACTTATCAAATTGTCTCATACATTGGCTTCTTTCTTTTCTTTAAAATAAAGTGACAACATTTTATTATATCAAAGGCTGATCCCTGTGGACTAAATAAAAATAGTCCACACAGTTTTCATGAGTCAGGTATTCACAGGAAAAAAAGGGCCTTGTATTGTCTCACCGCCATTCTTTACTGGGAAGTTAGTTAGTTAGTTAGTTAGTTTGTCCGTCCGTCTGTTCGTCTGTTCGTCTGTTCGTTCGTTGGTTAGTTATACGAGCAAGGCTTAAGCCAACTGAGTCAGCCTACAATTCAGAGGACCGGAGCAGGGGAGGGAGGACGTTCAATCTCATGCTGGTTTTTCCAACACATTCGGAATCACTCGCTCTTTTGCCGTTAGCAGGAAGCTCGTGATGTGCTTATGCTGTGTTTATATGTAGATATAATTTATATCTCAAATGTCTATAAATATGGTTTGTAATTTCTGTAATGCACATTGTTACCCTTTATTTAAACTGAAACCTGTTATCATTTATATTCAGATAATATGAATCAATATTATAAATGTGGGCTGCACGGTGGTGCAGTGGTTAGCGCTGTTGCTTCACAGCTAGAAGGTTCATATGTGGGTTCCCTCCGGGTACTCCGACTTCCTCCCACAGTCCAAAGACATGCTCGTTAGGTTCATTGGTGACTCTAAAATTGCTAGTAGGTGTGAGTGTGAGCGTGAAAGGTTGTCTGTCTTTATGTTCATGACTGGCGAGTCCAGGGTGTTCCCCGCCTCTCGCCCCATTAACAGCTGGGATAGGCTCCAGGCCCCCTGCAGTCCTGAACAGGATAAGTCATGTAAATGGTAAATGGTAAATGGACTGTACTTATATATAGCTTATATATATTTCTAGTCTTTGCGACCACTCAAAGCTGCTTTTAGACTACATATCACATTCACCCATTCACACACTGATGGCAGAGGCTGCTACGTAAAGTGCCCAACTGTCAATCAGATAACACATTCATACCCGTTGGCTATGCCACCGGGAGCAATTTGGGGTTCAGTGTCTTGCCCAAGGACAGTTTGACATGTAGCCTGAGGGAGCTGGGGATCGAACCTCCGACCTTCCGATTGAAAGACGACCGACTCTACCACTGAGCCCAATGTAGATGTAGATACATTGGTGCAGTGACTAGACGACTAAAGACTTTCGTTGGGAGCAGCCCGATTAATATTTGATAATATTCTTCAACTGTTTAATAGATAGTTATGGTATTGCAGCCACATTCAAGTCTTGGTTAAGTGGACGGCTTCTTCAGGACAACCTTTAATGAGTGTTTCAGCAGTCTAAGCAATGACTGTGTTTCGGTGTATCACTCTTGCAAGAAAAACTCCAGGCATATGTTTATACCCTACATTTTTGAATGTAAAATAAGCAATTAAACTAAATATATATATTATATATTAAAAAAATGATATTTTATGTTATGTAAATCATAACATTAAATATGGATGTTTTACAGTAATTTTCTATTGTACAAAATAAGTCCACAAAAACAATTTTTCACTCCTGAAGTTGAAACTTCCTCATCTCACAAGTTAAAAATGAAATAAAGCATTATTTATGTCCCTCACCTCTTCTCCTCTGGCAGGTAACATCCAACGACTTGCTAAAGATGAACATTTTCTTCCACAGCCCGCTGCGCCCCTCAGTCGGCGAGGTTGAGGTTGCTGGCTTGCCTGCGTGGGGGGTCAAAGGTCACTGGGGGCTCAGAGGAATGAGTGGTGAATGACAGGAAGATCCCCCACACCTTCTCCACACGTTCCACCCAAAACACTGACCTCTCTTGTCCCCCGTGGGTGCTCACCCACCGCAGGCATTAGCCACTTAAAAGAAACTCGACACCAGAAGAAGCACATAGCAGCATGTGCCAAATTACATTAAGAGGTGACACCGGCCCAAACATGTGTCGATCCGCCGCCCCGCGTCTCCCTCTCTTCCCCTCCTCTTTTATCTCCTGCCGACTCATAGGAGGCCTGTTGTGCATGCTAATCTTGGCTAACTCGATTAAAGGTTCAAAGATGGACAAATATGCAGCAGACACTCCGCCCTTTAGCGAACAGATATGACATCATCAGTGCAAGTGCAGAGGAGAGCTGCAACCTGCCGGAAACCATCCGAGCAGTTCTTTAGAAACAATTTTTAATAAGGCATCTGGTCTCCAGCTTTAAGTGTTACTCATTGATTAAAGCTGCTTCAATCAGTATTTTATTTTAACAATGAATGAAGTTGGTGTGAAATGTGAAAGGTGTCACGTGTAGGAGTAAACCCTCAAAGGATTATCTCCACAGTTCCTCTCACTTCGTGGAGCATCTCAGGGTCTTTCAGCTCACTGTTTTGGTTTCATGACTTTACTGTTTTGGTTCGATCTTTATTATCCAGCCATAAAAGGCAGCTGGTTTTAATGAGAGCTGTTAAAATCCATTGTATGTTTTCCTGCAGGTTAAAGAATCCAGCCTATATGTGGGTTATTTCAAATCATGCTTTGTTTATAACTCTAGATTAGCAAAGCAGGTAGGTTATGTCCACCTGTCATACAAACAAATTGATATATCTCTTTATGCTACACTAAGAAGAGAAGGTGGGTTTCTCTATAAAACCAAAATGCAAAAAAGTGCAATGAAAACATCACATCTTAGGAGACTGGACTTATATGACATAAATAACATATGACACAAACATAAATGTAATTTTTCCTTCATGTTTTCTACTTTGTTTTCAACATTTGAAGTTCGACATTTTAATGACATCATCTCACGCATCTATCACTCTTATTTTTAATGGTTCAATAGCATCCAAGTGAAGAAGAGCAGCAGGCAGCTGTTTATCCATCATATCGAATCAACTCCTAATAATGACGTAACAGTAGTTCATGGAAATGCACAATAACGTGAATTTTATTTTGCAGATTGCGCTGAAAATTTGTGCTATACGGGATGGATACTTCGCTACTGAAATTTAGGACTGCAGCTGCAAACGTGTAAGACGTCAAATGGGAGACAAAACACAAGAAGCCTTAGTCTTGTTGTGAGTTAAAACAAGCTGCAAGGGTTAACTAACTTTATGTTTGACCTGCTGGCACCGAACAGCAGACAGGCAAAGTTAGAAATCAGTTTGTAAATTTAGCAGCTTAAAAGATTATTTTCTCCAGGGGTTGGTGGAGACTAAAACAGAGCAAAAAGGAGAGTGAATATTGAAGCGTAGACAGACACATGACTCCAAATGATCAGTAATGTTGATCCAGGCCTTGATGTGTAAATAGGCTCCTATATTCTAACATGGTTGTTAAATAAAATAAGTCGGGAATGAAAAACAATGTGACGGTATATTATACATATATTATATTTAGTCTTTTTTCCCAAATGTATTTACACATTCTGCAGAAGTTCAGCTTCCGCTCTTCCTGTTGTTTTCCTGCACAGTTACAGCCTCATTTTCACCCTCTTCACTGTCAGTTTTCACCTCCCCTCTGCTCATCTCTGAGCTCCTCCGCTCGGGCCCCGTACGGATGCAGCACAAAGCTCGCTGTGTTGAACTGCTGCCTGTCCTCTGAGAGCCGGCCTTGCTTTCTTAGCTGGAGAACATAAGTGTTGACCCCAAGACAGAACCCTTTCTCCCCTACTGTGAGTGACAGCCCTGCTTGAAATGTGGACACAGGACCTTGTTGCCCCCAATGGGAGGTAAGGGGCACGCTCCCTCACAACACCGCAGTCTGGGTGGGCTCGATCGCGGAGGACATCTTCCGCTGGCGGTACAGTACATGCAAACATCTCAAATGTGAATCGGTAGATTATGTTACGGTTAAAGCGCCTTCCTTTCAGCCTGCAGGTTTTGTTTGGGGGGAATAAACGGACCTACTCTAAGTTTTTCAAATTAGCCGTGCCAATTGAATTTCTTGTTTCTTTGCTCTGCAGATTAAGCCCGGTTTGTAAAACAAGAACATTAAATAATCAAGCGTCGACTTTGGCCGCCGCCGAAGAGATCTACGCACAGCTCGGCCAATCCATAACATTGTATGAAACTCAAACTGACTCGCAGAATGTCTGCCTTTTAAAACAAGCTCACTCTCGGGCCAAAATCATTAGTAAAGTAATCCATCAGCCTACCCCTCACTCGCTGACCCAAACCACAATGTCAGCCAATACAGACGCAGCTATTCACCGTTCAGGAGGCAACACAGACCTTATCTGTCAGGATCAGGAGAGGACGGACTCGCAGATAGCAGGAAATGACAACGGATGGACATCTCAAGAAAATAAAGTCTAATGCCTCCGTGTTTTCTCAGACAAAGATGTGGCGCGTTAAGACGAAGCTTGAGACTGGATGGACAACATCTCCAACCTCTTTCTCCTGCGTCTCCTCTCCGAGCCGCCCGAGGAAGCAGCGGTTACACTAAACCCGGTTTTCTTTGGCCGGAACAGAAGTGCCTCGCTACACGCCGACCACTTATTGCACCAGATGCCAGTCATGGTCCGCTGATGTTTTTGTAAAGCAGTATGGTGAAATGTCAGTCTTCTTCGTCGCCCCCCTCCGTGTATATATATGCTCAAAAATTAGCCACTTTGTTAGCTCTTGAACCTCACACGTCAGCCAGCGCGCTGCGTTCACAATCCAAGGTGATTTTGCCAAAATATGGCGCGGAGGAAGTCTAACGCGCCGAGCTAAACGGACTCTTTGATGAGGCTATTGTTGGCTGAAATAACGATGTAAGATTTAAAGATGTAAATAAGCTGTTTTATAACCCAGGATCAACAAGTTGCACACTGTCTAAGTGGGAGGAAAAACTCTGCTCTGCATCTCGCCAAGTATGAAGCTGTGTGGTGTACAAACAAATAAGCCCAAACAAGTCCAAATAAAGCAAAGTACTTTGGCTCCATTTATATAACTGGGCCTCTTACAGTTGGACCGGCCTCCTCTCTTTGACTTCCTTTGATGCGTCCAGCTCTGTGGTAGCAGTCAGATCCCATCAGACGCGCAGACATAACGGAGATACAGTGCACCTGAGCTGCCGAAGCCACCACAGAGAGCAAGTGGGGAGATGTACTGGTATGCAGGAAAAACCAGCTCTATTTCAAGCCCTTCAGAATCGCAGAGAGGGTTTCCTTGTAATCCCATCCGATGTGTTTACTCCAGCCCCCCCTCTGAGCCCGAGCCCACCCCCTGTTCAAACAAGCCCTCTGGATCTGAATCAAACATCTCAATAAGAAGAAAAAAAAAACGGGGGGCTGATCAGCACTTTAAGATCAACAGAGGGCAAGTACTCCCTCGCTAACCATGTGATGTTGCTCTTCAGACTTGGGTGAATCACTCTCAGGCCTGCCTCTGCGTCCTCTGGGTCCAGCCAGCTCTGCAGCCTGTCAGCCAGTCACACTCTTAAAGAGGAATTTAAATGTGCGCCTGCAGCAATGCACCCACTCAATGACCTCTTTATTTGTTAAAATAGATTATTTTAAATAAATTACAGAGCACTTTCACTGAATAAACAGAGACTTTGGGGCTGCGGCCTGCGTTACACACTCACCACAGCCACAGAGATCCTAAATGACTGGTGAGCTGTGTAATCGCCTTTGATTTCACTGATAGGACTCTGATTCTTCGGGTTAAAGAGATGGAGCCATTGAGGAATCTGAAAGGCAACACCGCTGAATGGGAAGTCTCATGTGTGGAATATGAACTTGTGATGTTTCAGAGCCCGCCATGTCGACGGAGGAGTCCATTAGAAGAACAGAGGGGAGCTTGAGGGAGTCCTGTCATTTCTGCTCCCCGCAGCCTGAGAGGTTTAACACTCCTTCAGCCTGGGCCCGGGCCAAACCAGAGACGCCACCCCCGAGCCGAGCGAAAAGCTGAGAGGAAAAAGGCTCCGACCTCCCTTCCTCTTCCTCCTCTCTTAACCTTTCGTTTCTTTTGTTCTGACCAGTCGCTTAATCACATCAGAGGTTACCCCGGATGAGGAGAGGCTTCTCCATCACCGCACTGACCACAGACAAACATCACGAGGAAGCAAAAAAAAGTGTAATTCTAGTTCAGCCCTTTCATTTTCTAATTAGTTAATTTCTCCGCGCTTTCCTATGCAGCCTTCTTTTTGTAAGGAAAGTGTTATGCAGAGGATGGGATACGCACACTCTCGCTCTGTTCTACGTCCGCGTGCAGATAATTTACTGTGGCAGGGCCTAGTTACGCCTGGATTACCGTTGCCCAGAAAGAAATCTAGAAATAATAAAATGACAGGGTAAACGCTGGCCGACCAAAGCAGAGGAACCATGAAGAAATTACGTTTGATTAACCTTATGAGTGCTTGTTTCAATTCTCACAGGTCTATTTATTTTCGAACATGTGGTCGACATTCCAGCAGCGGCACATTTCCCGGCATGTCTATTACGTCTAATCTGTAAGTGGCTCCAAGAGGAAAAAAAAAGAGGAGAAAAGAGCTGCATGTATGTGCGCACACGTCATACAGGCAATTTAGAAAATGGACATATGAAATGGTAATATGGCCCCGACTGTTATTCCTCACAGAGCGCAGGTTATAAATACTCTGCAGAGAAATTAGAGAACATTTCTCGTACTGCATGCAAAGTATCAGTTTATCCTGGTATATTATTTATGCTTATTTGTTATTGATTATTAATTGAACGGGTGCTGTGTTTAGCTCAGCGTTTAAATCATGTGCCCCCTGAGGCGGCCCCGGGCTCGACTCCCACCCCCTCTGCTGCGTGTCATCTCCCACTCTGTCGTCCCTTGTTTCCGACACTTTCCACCGTCCTCTCTCTCTGAATCAAGGCAGAAAAGGCCATAAATTGATCAGCATTTAACGTTTGCAAATCATTTTGCTTATCTCAGCCAACAAACTGAGAAAAATGTTACATTTATTGAAGTCCAAACTGATTCAAATAGCTTCTTGTTGCTCTTTTAACTTTCATACATTTCAGAAAATCGTCAAATCGTAACTTTTTTTTTATTAGTGCAAAGCCAGTGACAACAGACAAAGCAATACTAATGACTTACAGAAGGTGCAATACAAATACAACATGTAAAGAGACAAAGAGGACATATGACATAGCACAAGACAAGTGGGAGAGCTCATAAAACAATGAAACAAAATCAAATCAAATGCAACCAGCAAATATTCTGATATTTTTTATGTAAAAATGATAAGAACAATGATTTCTTCTTGTTGTCAGTTTATTTTCTGTCTTTTTTAAAATGTGACCTTGGACTTTTTATCAAAATGGTCGTAGCCTCTTGGCTTCGAAGTGAAGCCAGTGCAGAAGTGTCTTAAACCTGTTCTCTGTCTGATGGCCAGCAGGGGGCGACTCCACTGGTTGCAAGTCAGGTTGTTATTATAGGGTAGGTTGAATATGTCCACAAGTTCAAAGATCAAAGCATTTTTTTACTCACCATTTTCATGTTATAAAATATTTAAGGGGAACGTTTCAGTGAAATTGCAATAATAATGCATACAAAATAAATATATAAAAATGTCATTAAATAATAGTAGTAATGGAAAGCTACTAAAATGCACATTATTTATTATTATATTATTTATATACTTTTAAGATCATAACGACGTGCAGGCTGTTTGTTTTTTTAGCCTCACAGCTATGATGAGTCTGCACTGATCTAAATGGAGCATTAGATCAATGATCAATGTCAGCAGATGTACAGAAAGTCTGTTACACTAGTCTCATCTTCTCCTGAGGTTTCTACAGACAGCTTGTTAGCTAGCTTTAGCTGCCCGGCATGTGGAGACAAAGTAGAATCTGCAAACGTTTCAACGGACGTCTGTTGCTTCAACTTTCGCTTTGTCAGCCTGGCACTTTCAATCAGTGTGTGGCTCCTTGTTTCAAGTTTGTCTCTGTCAAAGCCAGAGTGGCACAGTTTACAGGACTGCTAATGCTAAAGCTAGCCAGCTATCATTCAGGCTACTTTGTGACTTGTTGTAAATGCTCGTTGCAACAACTTGAAAACATCACTGAAAAACGAACAAAAAAATGAAGTAGTTTACTTGAACATCCAGCCGGCATTGTTCACCGTTTCTCAAGCCTTTTGTGTTACATTAGGAGCGACTTAAATAGTCGTTGAATTGCTTCAGCTCCAATCAAGAGTGTTAAACTCTCTGTGGTTACTATTTATAGATACAACCAAAGTTTGAGTATAGTTTTAAAAATACGACCAAAAAGATAAATTGAGACAGTTTTCTGCTGAACTTTCCAAAACCAAATATGTGATTGCCTTTTTTTTTTACTAGTGTGCATGCATGATTAGGAATAATTATAGGGAAACTTAATTCATAAGCCATTAAGTGTTATGAATAGCAATTTCTGTGACTCTCTCAGTGGCTCTTTAAGGCCACTCTGACTGCGGCGCACAGAGCCCGCTCAGTTCTCCCGCTCTCTGGCAGCTATAATTGAGCCTAATAGCTGCAGCACAGACATAGGGAACCTCTTTGACACCTAGCCCAAATTTTCTAATGAAACGATCAAATAAGCATCATCCAGCCCCGGCGTATCAAAGCCGCCGGCAGCTGGCAGCATGTCACCGTCTGACATTTGGGCTTTTTAAGCGCTGCCAGGCCTGTTTCCCTGCATGTCCTCTGGCCTTGTATTAACACTAATAATAGGGAAAGGTCTGCGAGTGGAGGGGATGGAGCGATGAATGGAGGAGACTCTCGCCAGCTGCTGAGGAGGAGACGGTGGCTGATTGCATGTGTAGTGGAGGATGGCAAGTCGCGGGGTTGACGCCTGTGTGTGTGAGAATGAGAAATTGAAATCTGTCTATATTCTGTTTTATTTTAATGGTTTCATATATGCTAATATTTACGGTAAGGGATTCTCAATTTAATGCTGCTTGATTTTCTTTGTTATATGTGAAAGTTTTTAGGTTTCTGTCTTCGGGGCAGACCAAACGGGCATCAAAGACACCACCTGTAGCTTTAAGAAACATTTAAAGGTCATTAAACGTGCTTTCTAACTGACTCAATCTAATCTATGGCACTCTAATTCATCAATCAAGGGAAGACTTGACGTGTATTATAGTTGTGTCGTGTAATTCTTTTCTTTATCTGCACACAATCGGTGCAGAAATCTGAAGGCTTTTGTTTTCCAAAATTACTAAAATACTCAATAAGAACAAGCATGTTTTTTTAATCTGCTTTCTCCAGTTTTAACTTCAATAATGTAGTAACAGCAAGGTCGGGAGGGTAACTTTAAAAACGTATTCTGTCACTAATGACCTGTTAAAAAATGTAACCAGTAGCCTAATCCAAGTATCACTATTTTACAGTTACTAATTACTTTCAGTTACTTTTGATGACTTCAATTCTAAATCTGCAATTAATTTTCCGCTCTCATTTTCTCCTTTGAAGACAAAATGATGGCGAAATTTCCACCACGTGAAAGCATTTATGTCACCAAAGGCCACGGCAACCACAGGCTGCTGATGGCAGCTTTGAGGAGCGGTGTTGTGAGGTGTTGTGGAGTGTCGTAACGTGTGCGCGCAGGTGCGTGGTATTATCAGAGACGGTCACACGGAGGGTTTAGAAATGAGACCCCAGGTGTTTCAGAGCATCTTTGGTGTTAAATCGTCTATGTGTTTTAAAATTGTAATCCTGCATTTTTAATAAATGTATCTGTAATCTAATCACCTCTTTTTTCCTGTGACTGTAACAGAATACAGCTTTCTTTTTTTGGTATCCAAATTACGTAACGCCGTTACTTGTATTCTGATACGCCCCAAGCCTGAATAATAGGAAGTGCAAACTTACTTTGGAGGCTACAGAGGCTACATGGCCGCAGGCTGGACTCCCGCCCTCGGCCCTTTGCTGCATGTCGTCCCCTTTCTCTCTTCTCCCAGTATTTCCTGGCTCTCTTCAGCTGTCCTAACGATAAAGGCAAAAATGGCCAAAAAAAATATAATAAAAAACCTTCACTTTACAGTTGAACATTTGATTTTGTAGTTTGAGGACAACAAATGATTTTTTGGGGGGTTTTGAAGGGTCAGAAAGACAAGATATTAACTAATGGATCGGTAGTCCTTTCTATGGGTAATATTCATTCTTTCCTATTCAGGGGAACAATCAATTATGATCATTTTTTTAAGTAGCTAAAATATAAATAAATGATACTTTTTAAAAACCATGCAAAAAAAGCATTTAAAGTGAAGACAGTGAGAACCGGGTCACTCGTCCAAATGACTCCCCGATAAAGGAAAACCCCTGTAAACTGATCAGTGCACTTTGTCAGCTTCTTTCCATCCGGGTCGATGTGGTTGATTTTTTTTCCATTCACACCAAGAATAGAAAAAAATTCACCCGGAGTCTGCCATCGCAGCCCGAGCAGGAGCGCTCAGACCTTTCAGGAATCCCCCGTGGAGCTCAGGATGTCGTCAGCCCGCCGCCTGCTTATTTTTCAAGCTTCCATTGGGACTGAGCACGTGCAGACCGGTGCCCACTTTCTCTCCTCTCTGCACTTGTTTGGTTACATTCGGCTCTCTGCGAGATAAGAACCAGATTTAACTCTTGTAGCGCCGAGCGGGGACCCGTGTGAGAGGACGCTGACAGAGAGCGTGTCTGTGTAGTCTGCTCTGTCTCTGCACACTGGCTCCTATAATGTGTCCTTTCAAGTGCTTTGTCACAGAGAGGGCGAGCTATTCTGGTTAGCTTCTCCTGCGAGCTCAGACACTGTTGTTTTAAGAGCCTTACTTTAACCAGTGTGAGTGTGTGTGTGTGTGTGTGTGTTTCCAGTTAGCCACACACTGTTTATTTATGGGATATTTTCTGACACCTACTTACAACACTATCATCTCCTTTCTTGTAAAGTCCCAAAGTGCTGCTTCTGAAGGTGTCGGCTTCAGCGGGAGCAGTTAGGACAGACGAGCTAATAACAGAAACGAGAATTAGCCTCTAAAACAAAAGGATGTTTGTTTTTATGGGTTATTCTCGGCTGATCATAACTTATTTTTTTCTGAAGCCATAAATTAATGTCAAACACTGAGGGGGTTAGTCTTTCCTGTCCTTTATTGTATTGTCATGACATTTTTGCAGAGTTATTTGCACATTATTTGAAGCATATCTCTGACAGTTAAAAACAATTTTAAGCAGCCTGACATAACAATGCATCATGTGACAGTTATTGTATCCCTTTAGCAGAACTTATTCCAATGATATTAGATTCATTCAACATTGAACAGCTTGAATAAATGTAGAGAAGGATTTGTACCGACAGTATTTCCACTGTCCTGACTGCAGCAGTAGCAGCAGTTCCTTTCCTGTTTTGTTTTCACAACACGTGACCTTAAAGACAGTTGTTTCCTTTTGAATTGAATTAGGCAGCTTATTCACAGCTGATTAATAATGTCTCTCATGTGCAGCTTTGTGGGTTAAGCTGTGCAGTCTCAGTTCATTAGCTTTTTCCTGGGTGATACTCGATTTTTGCATCATTGTAAAGATGAACCTCTTGTGGAAAGCCTGATGGTCAAATATATCTAATTCTGAAGCACATAAAGTGAAGGTGCAATGTCAACACAAATGCAGATGATAAACTATGAGTATAAATGTCCTGACTTAAAGACAAATATCTTATTATTATTGAAGACTTAAGTGTCTTGCTCAGGTGTTTTGTTTGAAATCTTGTGTAAGTTGTTCTTCAGAGCCAGTTTTAAGTTTTCAAATAGAGCGGTGATTTTCATACAGTTGAGGAAGTCTTTAAAACTTTCAAACACCTTTTTCCTGTAAATGATGATCTATAACAAGAAGTTGAATTATTGTAAAGGAACCAACTCGTGTTACCTCAGCAGAGCAAACTTTTCTCCTGCGATGAAAAACACAACAAGCATTACCACTGAGTAAAATTAGCCCCTTATCGGTAGACGTCCTGAAATCAGAATGAAAATTTGAAACACGTAAGCATCATCGCCACAATATCATTTTAAAGTGTCCCTTATGCATAAAAAACACTAATTGAAAATGATCGAATTGGATGACTTAGTTTGTGGTGCTGTTAAGTTATGTTGCATCATAGTCAAATGTGAGCCATTTATATCAATGAATGTTGAGTTGAATAACAGAAACATCTGCAGGTATAACACTATACAACTGAACCCAAACTGCATCCTCCTTGAATAAATCCCTTTTTAAAACACTGAAATAAAAAGAACAAAACAAACAAAAATATCGTAGATCCTCAATGTATCTCATAAATATAAACTGTGTTCTGCCTGTAAAAAATCAAATCTGCAGAATAAAGAAAGGGAAATGAAACATATGGGTCAAAAAAGTTAAATATTTCTGAAATTAAAGCTCCTGTGAGGACCTTTCTGTTTGTGTTGATTTTGGCGCCCCCTGTGGACAAAGCAGTACCTCTTATCTCTTTGCTGATTTTGTCCTGTACATGCTGAAGTAGTGGTTTTAAAAAAAACCCTCACCCTGCTTTCTTTAACAGTCATATGTATCACTGACTTTAAATGTTAACCCTGGAAAATGTAAACAAAGGCAGCGTGCAGGTAATCGCTTCGTCTGACACCTACCCCCCCGCCAGCAGTTTCAGGCATTAAAAATAACTATATAGAAATAATCAATCTTGTCGCTGATGGTCTGGTTTGCTTCTGTAGCTCATATAGAGTCATCAGAATTAATTTCAGTCTGTTTCATAACCAGAGAAAAACTCCTCACAGGAGCTTTAATTTCTATAAAATTGCAATACTCCAGTGTCCTCTTCTGCTTAGGTACAATACTTGTGCTTAGTTACTTTCCACCGACCTTTTAAGACACACAGAAGCCACTTTATGGTGGACTTATTTTACCTTTGGTGCAATTTTAGAAAGAAACCTTTGAACGTATATTAAAAACAAACAATAAAACAGTCATATATCAGTAACGGCCAGTTTAAGTCTCTTGATTTTAGTTGACACATGAAACACGACAAACATCTGAAAAGTGACTTTGAAAACGCAGCTGTTCACACTGAATCCTCCCACTTGTTTGAAAGTATTTTCTGTGAGTACAACACACACATTACACACACATACACGTGTGTGAGTGTCATCTAAACCTCATATTGTTGAGTGTCAGTGAAGGACAAACTGGACCTGCTTTGTGCCTAAAGGAAACAAACATGTCCCTGTGTTCGTCTGTCATCAGCGTCTTTATCGCTGCCGTTTGTCTTCACTCGTGTTCCTGCAAAGCTGCCGAGGATAGTTGTCTTATTCTTCTCTGTTTGGACAAGGCCTCCTCCCTAACACCCCCTGATTTGCCGAGGGCTCTGCACAATTAGGAGTTCAAACACTTTTCTAACAGGTAGGGATTTTTCCAGCCCTTCACCGGGGCCTTTTATTGCATGAAGGGTATCAGTTTGTCGATTTTTGGGGGGGCAGCGGACAGGTAAAGGCGGGGAAATAACTCTAAGTCTGTGTTTGACATTGACAGAAGTCGTCTCTCGCTCTTTCTTTCCCTCCTCACCATCTGGCGCAGCTGCCAGGAGAGGACTCGGCTGTGACCCCGTTGTCAAGGACACAGATGGGAATTAGGAAAAGTGGACTTGTTTCAAACAATTATAGAAATTACTTTAATATCTTAAAACAAAAAGACGGAGAATATATTTATTTGAGATGTTGACTGTCAGCTTGAATTTCCACTTCAGTGTGTGTGTGTGTGTGTGTGTGTGAGACGGACAAACTCCAGTAGAGGCTGATGTGCAGATTGTGTCGGCCAGGTGTGTTTTGTATTGAGCTTAATCTTTCTGTTTGGTCGGAGTTTTCTTCAAATCGAGTCAAACATAAGCACCTGTCTGAGACTCACAGAGGAGCGGGTCGTGACCTCGTGCCTACAACCCTGAAATGGACACCGGCTAATAGAGACCCGTCTGTTAAATTGTAATTGAATGCTACACGGCACTCTGAACTCAGAATGGTCTTTATTTTTCCCGTAAGCGTGCAGGATTTAGGCAGACGCTCCAATGACAACTTAATTTCGTCACTGAGGAGCAGCGCGCCGAGTGTTTTCGTTCGAGGCTCTCCCTGAAAATACGGCCCTTATTAATGGTAATTGGTGAAAAGGTGACACATGTCTGACTCTTGTTTATCTTACATTTTAGATAATTTGAGGCGCACTTTTTTTTTTCACAAGGACAAATTAAAATTGGAAGAGCTCCCAGCACAATGTCTTTTTCATGCTTTGTCGCATTCACACCGCCGCTGGTTTTATTTCACTCTTAAAGCAGTTTCTATTTAAACTTTAAAACTTAAAAACTCTTGATATATATTTATCTATATTAGGATTTGACACTGTTTGCTTTATAAAAGAGCTGGTAATAAAGAGACGACAGGAAATAAACATGCAGCAAATGAACATGAAATGACTCCACGTAAACGGTGCCTTATTAATTGTTTCTTAAGTTCTAAATCTTAGTGTCTAAATTGATTTGAATGGTGCACTGATTTCCTGAACGCTGCTTTAAACTATTGCCGATATTAGTAATTAATCACGGATGTATTTTAAATCGCCCACAAACTCAAATTGTTGCTAAAAACCCCACACTCTGATGCTGCACTAAAAGTACAAAAACATCAATACCACTCTGTAAAAGAAATCCATTACAAGTAAAAGTCCTGCATTTCAACATACCAAAGTATTACCAGCTAAATGTACTTTAAAGAACTTATTACTAACAATCACCTCCTTCAGAAAGCTCTAACTTATTTATAAATTAACCATTTAGCAGCATTTTAATGTTACTAGTTTTAATTCTACTCATGCTACTATAACTAGTAATACTAGTGCTGGTGTTGGACTCACATTGTTTTTGTTCTGTTTTTGAGTTTTATTTTGTTGTATCGTGTCTTTGTTATTTTGAGTGAATATTATTGTTAAGTTCCCCAAATGTAAACCAACTCGAGCTATATATGCTTTGGTAAAGTCTAAGTTAATGCTATATATACTGTGCTTGTTGCTAACTTTAAATAAATTAAATAGCACTTGTAGTTCTTAATGTTCGATACAAAAGTTAAAGCCACATTTAAACTTGATCAATGATTGAGGTTTCTTGTGGCTAAAAGAGACTTTTATTTTGAAAAACTGAGAGCTATGTGGAATGAAGTGTCCTTCATATGTCCACTATAAAATCATTATAAGTCTACATTCCCACCTGTAGTTCACCTGATTTATTGTAAGGATTAGTGAGTATGCCTGCCAGGAAAATTATGACATTTTAATTTTGCCTTTGGGTCAGTGTGACGGTGGACTGATGCAGATTCGTGTTTGTACACTGAGGTGAGAAGCAGGCAGAGAGAGCTGTGTTTACAGAGGAGAGGCAGCAGAGGGAGTACAGCACTGTCTGCAGGGAATAGTGTGTGTGTTTGTGTGTACATGCATTACTCATGTTGTGGACTTAAACTGTTTACTCAGCCATAGTGTGAGGACGCGTGTTCCTTATGGGGACAAAATGCACGTCCACACAGCGTGAACATTACATTTTAGTGAGAGGACTTGGTTTAAGTTTAGAGTGTGTGTTTGTATTCCTGTGTAGTGTGTGTGTGTGTGTGTGTTGTGGGGACTTAATACTGTTTACTCAGCCATATTTAGAGGACGGGTGTTTCTTATGGGGCCAGAATGCACGTCCACACAATATAAATCATTACATTTTAGTGAGAAGACTTGGTTTAAGTTTGTGTGTTTGTCTTCCTGTGTAGTGTGTGTGTGTGTGTGTGTGTAGGGGTGTGTGCAGACCAAAGTGAGCAGTCTCTGTAAAGCCCTGCAGCTTCTCTATTCAAAACCTCATCTGCATTTGGACTCATTTAGTGCTTCTTAACCCGTCGTCCTGTGTGTTTGCACTAAAAAAACCTACTACTACAACTAAAAACCTCTCTAATCTAATACCTCTCTAAAAAAAGACACATCCTGATTTCAAAGACGAACACAAAAGCCGTGAAAAGCAAACCTGGGATTGAGCTTGTCTAATGTTTCCAAAACGACAAATAATGAAAGGCCCCATAATTGATCCGCAGCCACCCAGAGGGCACGACTCCTGTCAGATCAGCCACAGAGAAGAAGTGCCAGAGCCGCGCACGGCGGGGAATAACGGCTAATTAGCCCCGTTTAAACATTTCCTGGTTTGAAGAACTTAAAGAGCGAGGGGGGGGGGGGCAACAATCACGCGAACAATAGCCGCTCGCTTAGTGAAACCCCCCTGAGCATGGATCAGACGTTTGGTAACATTTAGGGAAACAGGATCAAAACTGAACCAGATGACCTGCAGGTCACCTGTGGCTCACACTGAGACAGGAGATCTCTGATCAGCTGACAGACAAAACATCTGCTTACAGAGTTTGTGATTGTTTGATCATACCAGAAATATAAGTACGTTTATTTGATACAGCACCTTTCACAGAGTGATGTCGCAAAGTGCTCCACAAAAAAATCACAGTACAATAATATCAACAATAACGAGAATAGAAAATACAATTGAACAAACTTCTGTTACGAGGTGTGGAGGCATTATGACGAGCACCTGCATGCTAAAACTGAACATATGCTATAACTTATAACACAGCAGATCAGTAAATTAGGGCTTTAACTAACCGTTCTTTTCTTTTAAATTAATCACTTGGTCCTCAAAATGTTACTCAAACGCTCGTCCACAAACTGAACCCCCGAACGATTTGATCTTGTAGCTTGTTCTATCGGACCATCGCTCGACTCAAAGACCTGAAGATGTTCAGTTTACTGTCACATAAGACAGAAAACAAGCACATCCTCATGATTTTAGGGACCAAACTAAAAAATATTTTAATTTTTGATTAATCTGCCTTTTATTTTCTAGATAAACCAGTTAATCCTTTGGTCTATAAAAAGTCAGAAAACAGGGATTTTTATTTAAATAAATGAAGAGAAATGTCTTGTTTTGTCCAACACTGAAAATATTAGTTGAATTTGTTATAAAACAGGAAACAGCAGGAATGAGGGAATTTTTTCAAAGAAGCGACACAATTGTACATTAAAAATCTCCAAAAAAAACATTAGTAAGATAATGAAACTAAGTTACAACTTAAAACAACAAACAAAACAGCAAGAAAATGTGACATAGATTTAAAATAAAGCAGTTTATCCCATTAACACACGAGCAAATCAATAACATCAGTGACATGAACAAAAACCAGTGCACCACAAAAACACAAACGATTGTTAAATCATCCGTATTTATGTGGACAACAATTCAACATTATAAGATAAGACATGTTTGATTATCCCAAAGGAACTTTTGTCTTAGGCTCCCAGTCGCTGCATCACACAAGAAACATGCCAACCACAAGGTTTGCTTTGAGGCTGCAACTCATGTTCCTTATTGATCAATCTGCCTATTTTTCTTATTAATCAATTCATTATTTATTCTATAAAAGTTCAAAAAGTTGTGAAAAATTCTCAGTGAAAATGGTGTCTTCAAATAGACTTTATCCAAGTCTTGAACCCAAACACTCTTCTTCTTCTTCTTCTATCATTAAAGAGAAAGAAAAGCAGCAAATCTTCACATTTAATAAGTTGGTACCAGGCACTTTTTTATTATTTACAATGGACTAATCTATTAATTGACTGATTGATGCAGCTCTAGTTTTTTTCATGGCAGAGTTGAAGTGTTATACAACCATAGCTGTTTATAAAACCACTTCTTGTCTTTCCCCTGAAAACAAACCCTGTGTAAGTGTTTGAACAAACAACTGAATCTGGGTCTCACATAACTGAATTTAAATAATAATATGGACATAAAATGGACCTTTGTGACATTATGCACAGGTGCACTGTGCATTGTTGAAAACCTGCCAGTCTGGTGCCTTAAGATTTAAAAACACTAAAACTGTTTGCTCATATTATTAGAGCCAGGTGTTTTTAATAAGAGACTGAACCAGCTGGTTCGCTGAGTTCATTCAGTGCTCTCAAAGCGAATCATACGTCCACTTTGTTTGGTTATATTTTGATTTAATAAACGACACAATCTCCAGATTTTCTCCGTCTTTGATCTCCTTGTTGATCTGCACACACTCCCGGTTTCACGCACCGAAGTGTTACCTTCTCACTTCAGCAGCGTGTGTTTCCATGCTGTGCCCACAGGACAATAGACGTCATGAAAAGGCATCAATAAGTAATAGACAGCTGAATGCCAACTCCACATAATGTTCACCTCACCCCACTCACCCTCCTCACCCCTCAGCCGTCTGTCACAGATCATCATTAACGTTGTCTCGCCTTGTCCCTCGGCTTACAGACACACACACAGCACTAAAGCAAATAAGCCTTTTCATCATCGCAGCCAGATTCTCGGTTACCATCGTCCCGGTATAGCACCATGTGTGTGCACACTATCACGCTGTGGTAATCTGTAGTCTAATTAAACTGGACCCAGACTGTTTGTTTAGATGATTGCACGACAGTGACGCTGTGGATTAGTGCAGTGATGCCGCGTTTAACCTTTAAAATGTAATTCCTTTGTGATTTAAATGGATCAGAACACAGCGTGTACAAGTGCAGAGAGAGACCTGTTCGAACATGAGAGATACTCTGACAAGGTTTGTTTTATTTTAGGGGCCAAAAATGTCAGTTTAGAAATTGAAAATAAAGAAGAAAAAGGGGTGATTTTAATGTGGAATAAAGGTCCAGAGCTGCAATAAAACCAGAGAGTTTGAGGTAATAAGTCACACGTCCTAATCCTCAAGGTTTTGACCAGGTATGAGAGGAAGAAGAAGGATTTAAAACTCAAGCACAGAAAGCTCTTCAAAAAAAGAACTAATAACAATCATTAAGTGTTGATAAATCAAGTTGCACCTAGAACCTCATAATTCAGGATGTCTGTTCGAAGTCTGATGAATGATTAGCTGTTTTAATCCTGGACAAAGAGCTCTGTAAGATTATTCAATTTTGAGTTTAACTGATACTCATTATCCTATATTTCTTGTCTGAATGTTTAACTAGGGCTTCAACGAACAATTTTTTGCATAATCTGGTATTCTAGTAGTTGTTTGTCTCAAAACTGTGGCAGTAAAAAATGTGACCAACATCTCCTAAAGACCAATAATGGAAGGAAAAGTCAGTGCTAACTGCAGTGTGTGTAAATACTCCATTACAAAGTTCTGCATTTTAATCCAACTTCAGAAAACGTCTGATTTATGAAAAGAACTTGTCATGTGACTAATATGTTACTCTATATGTCAGTAGTACAGTTTTAAAGTTATACATCAATATATAAACAGGATGTTATTGTTTCTGTAGCTTCTCGAGGTGGAGCTAGTTTTGATGTCATGCTGTTAGCCGCTGTAGTTTAGTGCACTAATTACCAACCTAGGGGTCTGGCCCATCCAAAGGGTAACGATGTAAATCTGAAGGGTCTGGGGTAGTTAATGAGAGGGGGAGGCAAAAAAACACACGTTTGTATTTAAATGTATTATTGTTAATGAAAGAGAAGCTTAAAACATACTTTATTATTTGTTAAAATGCAAACAACTCATAGGCATCTTATGCATGACAAGAGGCCCAAACTACACACTACATTTTTTGAATGAAAGGGGAAAAAAAGCTAATAATATTAATAAAATAAAATAAATTAAATAATAAATATGTAACAAAAAAAAGGAAAAACATTTTTGGGAAACTCGGGTAGAGACTTTGACACTTTATTATATGTTATGTCTGTGAAAGGTTTATCTGAAAGGTATTAATGTAGCAACATAAAAAGTACAATATATAAATGTAATGGAGTCCAGAGGAGCAGAACATGGACACACTTAGAAAAGAACAGTTCTTTAGTAAATGTACATGGTTTATTAAGAATACTCACAATTAAGAAGCTGAACCCTTCTGTCACCTTCTGCTTTAAAAGTGATTAATTGATTTTCCAAATTGTTAAAGATAATTTTTAACTCCATTTTGAGGTGATATTTTCTTCATCTTTCATCATATCAGGTGCGTCTCCTCTGATCTCCATCCTGTTTGGGTAATCTCCGACTAAAGCCTCTGCTTTGTGTTCCCACCTGGCCGCAGGTTAGCAGGTCGGCAGGTAAGCATTTAACAAGCCCTACACCGGCTTGTCTGCTCCACTTAACACCTGACATACCCCCTCTGTGCCGACCTCTGACCCCTGACCCCGGGGACTGACAACCTGGGAGACGTCTCTCGGATACTTTCCTTTCTGAACTGCTCGGCTCTTTTCTTCTCGGCCTCTCGCTGAGTGCCGCACACTGAGACGAGGTGAAAGGTATCCAGGCGCTTTTTTTTTTCTGCGAGGGGGGGGCACGCAGGTGTTCATGCCTCCACACCTCTCAAGTTCAAAAGCCATTGAGGCCTTAGCAACCAGGTAACAGTCAAACAATGTGTCACCCACCCCCACCCTGAGGCGACAGTGTCCTCTGTTTTTACTGTCAGAGCGCTGCGCTTTAAAGAGCCTCGTACACTCGTCATCTTCACCCACTGACAATACAAATACACACATTAACCTGACTGCACGTGTGACATCATCTCATATTATTGAGTCACAGCGAAGTGACAGAAACATCCAGACAGAACCAAACATTTGTAAAGAGTCGGGCTCGTGCTTATCTAACAAACACGTCTGAATCTGTCACCGTTCTTTCCCACCAACACGTCCGATGTTTCCCAGCTCCTGCAGCTTTATGGGTACAGAAAAGTGGGAGCCGGTCCAAGCATTACTAGTAACATTAGTGTCAGTAATTTAATGCGCAGGTGTGAATGGATTCTCAAACAAGCCGAGGAGGCCCCCGGCGAGGCCCGCGCAGGACCGCCAGGGCCAGCGGCAGGTTTAAATAAATACGCCGCTGAGCAGACGTGTCGGCAGCTGGGGCTCAATATGGCCGCCGCTGTTTGTGCTGTGACTTTGAGAGGACGCGGAGGAGGAGAATGCACCAAGTTTCCTGGAAAAAAAGCTCATGAGGAAAATAAGTGGCACCAGAATTACTGATGGTGCCACATGCATGAAGCGGTCATACAGCTGACCTCTCGGCCCAGAGATACTAATTAAGATTATAATTATGATAATGTGATGATTGGTAAGCGGATTACAGTATATTTCAAAGATTATAAAGATTATATAGTACACTTTACAATTACTATTCTTTTCTGAGGCAATCAGTCAAATATTACATAGAGCCATTACAGATTCCATCAAGACATGTTCTATAAAGATGCCAGGGATCTTGAGCATCATCAGACCTGTAATAGTCTTGAAGGGTTAGAGCAGCATGTTCCATAGATAACAAGTCCATAAAGATGCTGTGCCAGTTCTCCAGATTGAAACAGTTTGGTTTGCGTTCTTTCCATTTCATTAGAATGATCCGTTTGGTGGCTAAACAGGCCAATGCTATAATTTAAATCTAAATCATGCCGGACTATAATTCTCAGCTTCGTGTAGATCCTATGACATGGATGAGACGGTTAGTATCATGTAGATATCACTGCCTGACAGATCGAGCAGCGTCACTGTCCCCAAGCTTGTGATGAAACCCTGTTTTCACTGCTGTAGAGAGAAACAAGGTGCAGACATGTTCAGGAATGTGCTTGAGCTCAGGGCTACAGAAGCCCTTAGTGGACATGCATCCATACATTTTATTTACTCTGTTTTCCCCTGATAATGAGTTATTTCTGGTCGTTTTCTCGATGTCTCGGCTTATTTATCTCATTATCTCGGGAGAAGGACCAGAAATATATTTTTAAAAATATTTTTATTTTCAAGTATTGCTGATTGTTTTCTTGATTTAACAATTAGTTATTTCAGGCTATAAAAGGTAAAAAATGAGTGAGAAAAGTCAGTAATCATGTCCCTAAACACAACAAGATGTGTTCAAATGTCTTGTTTTTTTTTATTACTCATGGCTGATAAGATGGAAGAAGTGAACATTTAACATTTTCTGTGTAAAAAATGACATTAAACATTAAAATTATGTCCTTATAAGTCCCCCTTTTTTTGGTTACATATCTAACTTTGTCACCAAGTGTAGCTAAACTAAGTAAGTATTTGACCACTGGGACATAACAAAGGAGGGAATAATAGAGAGAGGAGGGAATTAGGAGAAAGTGACTAAAATATCCTTCAGACGAGCGGAGTGAAATCACAGAGTGGAAAGGAGTGTTCGCTGCCCGTCCTGAGAGCCGAGAGGCAAGGGAGTCAGAGAGGAGGCCACCAGATGCCAGATGGGCCTGTTCATGGATGGTTTATGGATTAAGAGCTGAGCAGAAGACGGCAAAAAAAAGAGCAGGATCAGTTTCAGTGTTTCTTTCCAACCTGCCAAAATTCCCTCATGGATGTCCTGACATTTAAAAAAAAGCTGCTGTTGATTCCTTCAGGCACGCTGCCAGAGGTGCTGCGAACTGAGTGCACCTCTAAGTCCGGCAGTAAATCCCACAGATCCACGCTGAGCCGCAGACAGACACCTGCAGGACATCTGATACAGTATATTTCACCTCCGTCTCTGAGCTCAGGTACATCACCATCACTACGCATTAGCTCAGCGTTAACTCAGGGAACAGAGCTCATCATCGCTGCCATCTGTAATCATACTCCTCCACTGAATGTCTTCAATGTCTTTAATTAACTTCATGTAATGTATCTTATAGTTGCTTTCTACATGGTGCCTGAAAGTGTAAGACTGCCATACATGTAAAGTAGATGCATTTGCCTTATTTATTGTTACTTTCTAGACACTCCTCGCTAATGTAAGAACAGATTATTGCACTTACTGTATCAATAGTTTTCTTTAAACTGTCCCCATTTCTTTCCATGTGAGTCAGCAGCTTCTAACTTTTCCCAAATTGCCGTTTAACGTCCTTTAAAGACGAGCGGGAACTTGCTACATTGAGCTGTGAGTTATACGTACAGCCTGTCAGAGGTCAGGCGTCCCCGAGGTGGGTGGGGGTTAACAGGGGTTGAGATAACAGGATGAAGTTTGTGGAACAAATCTGGAATTAGCTGAGGTCTCGTTGACGACAAGACACATGAACCAGTACACAGAAGAGCCTCCTCATCAATGCACTACAATATAAATGTAATTTCATTAAGCTTTATTTAGTCTGTTATTTAACCAGGAAGAACACAATCTGCACAGACAGCATCCCTATAGTAAATTATCAACCTATAGAAAGACACTTAATGAAGGCCACCATATTTGGTAGGACTCTCCTACAGTTACTTACACGATGACTGAATGTAGTTTGCAATCAGACATTTTTTTTTACCTCCACTTTCGACTGCAGGAATACAAAACAAGAGGAAATAATCACCTACTTTAATTTTTATTTTTGTTTATTTCCACAAATACCAGACTTCAGAATATCAGGTAGTCAGGAAATGAGAGACAGATCAAGAAGCAACAGGTTTATACAAAGAACATCCTCTCAAACTTATGCAAACAAAAACTTAACTGAGTGGAAAATCATCCATAAAAAAAACATATACTACCAGTCAAAAGTTTGGACACACTTTCCCATTCACTTGTATGAGAAAGTGTGTCCAAACTTTTGACAGGTAGTGTATAAGATCAAGAAGAAAATAGGAAAAACGAACCAAACACTACACAACAATCAAGAAAATGTCTTTATACTTACTGGACGTCTGCCTTTGCATTCCATATCTCTACAGTATCTACGTGTACATTATTTATGACACTAATTTCTGTAAAAAACAAACAAAAAATGTGACAATTTCTCTCTGACTAACTTTCAGAGATCCCCGTGTCTGCAACTTGCACAAAAATGTGCACACCTTGATGATGAGACCACAAACTAAAAAACGTGTCAGACTCACATAAACTGTGTTTTACTTTTACCTTACTTTTTAAACATCTATCAATTAAGAAATATCTATTAAGGATGGATTTTTTTTTAAGTACGAGCTGGTTAAAATCGACCATCTGCTCTGCAAATAAACTAAATGTTGTCCAAATGCAGCTTGTGGTCGTGTTTGATTCTTTGCACAAATAGATAAATATATCATCTACAAACAATGAAATCCTACGTTTCTTCTTCACTGCTGTCAAAAAGCCTTCAAGGGAAGTTCAGTGTAAGCTGTGTGCTTCAGATTAATGTGAATTTTTAACTGAGGAGTGTAATATCTGTAGACATCATAGCCGAGCCCTCTCCTCCATTCAAACTGTCCATCACTCTGCCATCTCGCTCTGGAGGCGCTCACATGATAGTGATGAGGAGGCCACAGCGACCTTTGTTATCCCGACTTCATTGTGTTTCTCTCCTCGGTGAAACTCCTCCGCTCTATGAATAGCAGGCAGGACGGGTGGGGTGGGGGGAACAATAGCGGAGGTTTGGGTGTTCCCTGCACCACACACCCGGAGAGACCAGCCTTTGGCTCATCCCAAGTCCTTCATCAAATATTAAACCTGCTGTCAGTCATCCGCCGGGCCTGGACGGGTAACACTTTTCACAGCTGGTGTGGGATCAGCCGTAAACTCTGTGGTGTTCGGTAAAGTTACGAGACAATACTGCAACCATAAATACACCATGTAAACTACATATTCATACATGTCAGCAACAGAAACATGATTGAATGGAGTAGAAATCCAACAGAAACAAATAGTATTTACATTTCAATTAATTCAGTAATTCTCTGATTTTAATCCTCACATGGTCCCTTTTTGTCGTCATACATTTCTCACTTGTCTGAACTTTTAGTGCTGATAACTTCAAATCACTAAAACGGAAAAATAGCTAGGACAAGATAAAAATCTGTAATTACAATGTCAATATCTCATTTCAGAACTGTCCACAAGTAGTCCGGGCATCAGACAAATCTATGATCTCATGTTTTATTAGCTGTCGGCAGATGAATCTGGTCCCATCTCCTGTTCCGACAGATTTCCAGCCGACCCGGCGCTGGTCAGGCCAATCAAAACCGTTTATCTTCTATGGGGCAGCTGTGCAGTGTGAGTAACTTTTGTAAACAACCAAGATGGCCGCCGCTTATCTGGAATGCTCTGAATCCACTATCACATCAGCATTGCTCAAAGTGGACAGCAGCTTACATTGAGTAGAATTGGTAAGTGTTGGCTAAGATGTTAACCTAGAAACTACATGAGTTCAATGTTGGAACTAGCTAACTAGCCAAGCAGCCTAGCGCTACGTCACACATTTTGTTTCTATGCTGGTTGCTTTTGTCCAAAGCGACGTACATCTGAGAGTTAATACAACACAAGCAACGATCGAGAGAGGAGGGAACAGAGTCAGTAAGTGCCAACAAACAGCTTCAAGTGCGATCGGACACTGGTACCGAAAGGCAGGGCACAGGGCTCTCTAAATCGTCATCATCATCATCTACAAGTTTAGACGTGCTCGTTGATATCTCCCCGGTTACTCATGGCTCCAGAGTAATTGTCATTTGCAAACTTCTATAGCAATGCTAGGATTGTGTGCATCTGTCTTTCCCTTCAAATTTCTGTCGATTCTCAACTTTGTGATCTCTAAAAGAAGCATTTAATCCTCAAAATGTTTGTTAAGGAGCCAATTATCTAACTAATAGTATGTCTTTGTCTTAGTCCAAGCTTTTTGGACATTTTAATCGGGTTCGTTTTCCTTATTTCCTTTTTCCCAGTTCCATGCAATGACGATAATCTTTTTTTCCAGTAGTTGGTACAACAGTTTGGCTCATGATTTTGTTTTTTTACCCTTAAAAAAGTTGTATAAATTAACATAATCTCTTGCAGTTGCAGTGCCACACATCAATGAGCAGTGGCAGAGATTGAGGTACAGATGTAGTTCATCAATGGGGCAGTGCTGGGAAACAATTTATCCATCACTGGGGAAATGCATGAATGGAAACGAGCCAACGACCAATAACGACTTCACGTTGACGGTAAATCAGTGCTCATCTGCCAGAGCAAACAAAAGCTCTGAGGACAGTCTTTTTTAAATGTCCAAACCTATTGAAATAAAATATGTTGCAGACCATAGTGAACTTGTTTTACTGGATCTCGCTCACATTCCTCCCAGTGGGGATTAATTTCTTTCAGACGTCTCTCTTGTGAAATTGCTCTGCTGAAGGAAGGCGGACGATGAGACGGATACGGAGTCCCTCCCGCCTCTTTGTGCCCGTTTTGGGATTAGTCACAGGATACCACAGATATTAATGACTCCTGTTAAAATGAATATAACGTGTCATCAAATCCCCTGTTGCATGATTTAATTTCCACACCCCTGAACATAATGGTGGAAAATATAACTCCTGGACCTGTCAGAAAGCCTGTAAGTGGCGTTAAGTCCTGTCAAACGAACAAAAAAGGCTGAACATATTTTCTCGCTGGGTCGATAATGTTTCAGCTGACATTCTCCCTCCATACACCTGAGACAGGTGACTTTTACAGGGAGAGGATTATCCGTTATGGAGTTTGAAGAGGTTCCTATTGTCCGCGGCCAGGAATATGAATAACTAAAGAGCTGGCGTCGCTAAAGGGGGAGGACTTTGGCAGTTAGCTGACACGCAGACAGAAGATTAGCTCATCAAAATATATGAATAAGTAACACAGTGAAGACACTTTGGATGGCACTCTTCATCTTCTTCTGCAGAGCCACCTTTGACTCTGAACACAGCTATTGGTCCGTTTATGAATAAGTGATTGGGTTTCTAAATTTGACTCAATAATTCAGAAGATAATTGGCCCAGCTTAATTGGCGGTGGAGCATAAAAGATTCAAGGTGCCTCTTAAGTGCAGCACATCAGGCGCCACTTATAATGATGACAGATGGCTGTTTGTTGGGTTGGGTGTCAGATGGGAAGGCTTTGTCACATTCACACTTCCCCCTTGTTAGAGGACGGATCAGGTTTTTCCTCCCAGAGCGCTACAGCGTTTCTCTTTTTCATACGCCAACTGTGACTGTGGTGAATTATTGAGACACAGCAAGCTGAAGAAGTGCCAGCCAGCGCTCCTCTGTCAGCGTGCACGTCACGTGTTTTGTTTGTGTTCGCTTTGAACTAAATCAGCTTAATGAAGTACTTCATGGAAAATGGCTCACGTTGCAGGCTGAACTAAGTGGAACATTTATACAGCAAAACTTTACATTACAAAAGCTTTCATCAGCTTCAGTTTCGGTTATTCGTTCTGTGTTAGTTTGTCAACATATGAGGAGTTTTATTAACTAAACAATGTTTCAGAAATAAATAGGCAGAGAGCAGAAGAAATCCTTTTTTAAAATTTGATTCCATCAGTTTTAAAAGTTTTAAAAAGTCTGTTTTTATTTCACCTGTCCATCAAGACGAACAGGATGAGCTACCTTTAGGATCGGCTTTTAGTTTCATCTGAAAGACAGGACAACCAGTCACATAACTGGCCCTGCCCTCGATGTTTTGACTGAGTGCTATCATAAATGTAACGGTCATTGGGGTGAAATAGGAGTTGTTACATCTCTGCAGACTTTGGAAAAATGAAATGAGCTGCAATTAAAGTTTGTCTACAGTCTACAGACTTGCTAGCATCTTTGTTGGGCTGCACAGTGTTGCTAATATGCTCACATTTGCAGTTTACATCAAACAAAATGTTCTCCAGCTTTAGGGTAAAAGTATTGGATGATTTACATGTTCGGCCTGATGATGGTGCTAGATGGAAAATGTGCTGTGAAAGTCACAAGGGTGCATCGTAATAGGATTATGAATCTGTGCACAAAGTTTTAACATTATTCCTAGAGATTTACTGTTACCCTGGTTTGTTTTAAAATGATGTGTATGTTACATCATGGATCACATCAGTATTTCTATTTATGTATGAGATGATGTACTTATGAGTCATTTACTTTAGTTGTTACTACACATGCCAATTACACGCTCCCACAAAACTTGTGACATCTGTGGCATTGTGCTGTGTGATAAAACTGCACATTTTAGTGGCCAGCCTAAGGCACACCTGTGCAATAATCATGCTGTCTAATCAGCATCTTGATATGCCACACCTGTGAGGTGGATGGATTTTCTCGGCAAAGGAGAAGTGCTCACTGACACAGATTTAGACAAATTTATGAACAATATTTGAGAGAAATAGGCCTTTTGTGTACATAGAAAAAGTCTTAGATCTTTGAGTTCAGCTCATGAAAAATGGGAGCAAAAACAAAAGTGTTGCGTTTATATTTTTGTTCAGTGTAGTAACAATGAACAGTTATCCAGTTCGGGTCCAAAGCAGTGTTTACCTTTAGACAAAGCTGAAACTAAGTTCTCCAAAAATATATATTATTTTTTCTCAACCTTTTGCTCTACAAATTAGTAAAACCCTCACAGAGAACACAGACCAGCTTATTTTTCTCATTAGCTCCGAGAGAGGTTAATGAACTGCTGAAGATTTTAAGCAGGGCAAACATCATTTTCATCGATGCCATTTCTCATACGTGTATAATCACTAATGATACGTTTAGTATTGAAAGCACTCACAGAGAAGCTCGCTGATTTTTCTCCCGAGTCGCACATGAAAACTCCACATTGTACGAGTTAGCCGAGCATGTACACACGCCTAATGTTTTCCTGTGTTCAGCGATTTCTACATTTCCCGTCCCTAATTGCCTAATAATTTAAACACACTTAAGTTGGCTCATTAGCGGTGTATGAAGACTTCAGGGGGGGAAACACCTGTTCATTTACTTAATGAACTCCGAAAAAACACTGCACAGTGTTCAGGGGCAAGAAAATAAACTGAGACATAACATAGTGGTCTCAAGACATACAAACCTCTAATGGAAGTCCAATAGTAAAAAGTAAATATCGGCATTTATGCTTTTGTTAATCTACCTGCAGAGACAGGCTGGAGCTGCTTTCTGCGACTGTAAATCAAGTGTTTCCTCCCTTTGGCCGTCCGCTGGAAAAATAATGAAGGGATTCATGAGGCCTGGGGCAGAAATAAGGATTAAAGTAAATATCCAAAAGAAACCATTTGGATTGTATTAATGATATTTCCATGTGTGCGCTGAAGTGCGTAAAAAAACCCAGCAAGAGTAAGGAAAATGACAATTTGTGTAAGTGAGCAAAAACTGAAAAATTGAAACAGAAAGAGAGCTGCCGTCGCACCTTAGTGCAGAACGGGCAGGTGCTCTGTACTTAGTCATATATGTGAAGTCTCAGCAAATGTACAAACACACAAATTCCTATGAAATGTGATCCCATGTGGGGGAGTGTATTTCAAAATAAGTGTCCTCATGTTCTTGCCAATGAGGTCCATGAGGTTTGGCATTATTAATGACTTACTTACAGACTTATTATATTTAAAAACCTTTTACATCCAAGCAACATTTTATGTCCAACGACTATTCTCTCACAGCTGAGATCAAATTTCTTCTTGACAACCTTGTCACGTTCCAAACCTTTGGAGCAACTATGCAACACAAGAACTAAAATAAGGTTGTTAAAAATTAAGTGGGAATATGACTCAGATTTAGAGACGGGCCTTTACAAACCACGTCCCATAAAAAAACATGCAAACCTCAGTTAAGGATCCTACTGTCTTTCTGCAAAGAATATTTGCATGGTCGCCCACCTGCAGACCCCCAGATCACTTCTCAGAATTGTGCTCACTGACGGATGTTTGCTGGCTTTGAGCAATTACCGTGCTCATCACAGATCTGTTGGCTGGATTGAAACTGGGAACATCATCTTCAGACGCTCATCTTTGGGAAGTGACCCCAAAAGAAAATCAAATCACTGACGCTGATACAAGTTTCCAAAAATAAGTTTCCTTTGTTCTGTTGCTGGGATCAACCAATGAAGACATAGAGATAGGACAAGGAGCTCAGACATACATCGGCTCCTTCAGTCAAGGAAGCCAGTTGAGGTGTTTCTGGGCTCATTTGGATGCCTCAACTAAGATGCCCTCCTTTGAAGTTTTTCCGAGGATGGACAACTGGCAAGAGAACCTGCTTTAGACCCAGAACACATTGGAGAGATTATAAATCACAACCAGCTTGGGAACGCCTCGGGTTCACCCAGGAGGAGCGGGAAGTAGTTGCTTGGGAGAAGGACCTGCTGCCAACGAAACGTGGACCAGGATAAGTGGCAGAAAATGGACGCATTGAACATTTTCTTCTTGTGAATGAGTCAGAATATGGTAACGGAAATGTTGCCACAAAATTGGCAACAAGCTAAACTCTCACTAACAAGTTGTTTCAAGTGGAGCTGCTGAAGAAACAACTCCTAAATCAATCGTCTTTCTTCAACTGAAATGTTAATACAGATACTCCAAGCAGCTCTTTGATAATTGAAAAGGATGTTAATGGGACGGTACATCGGCCTCTACTGAGAGTGAGAAGGCAAAATACCATCCTCAATGAAACGGCATGTCAGTCTCATAATTAGGCTGCCTGAATTGTCCCTTTCGGAGCATCTATGTTGGGACATGCATGGCGTACCAGTATGAGTCACACAGTTTTTCACACGGGACTCGCAGCTCTTGTCATCGATGATCGATGGGACGACTTTAGGAAAGACTTGGCCCGTACAGCATCATCCTTTGCCATCTTCACCAGCACCCTTTGCACAAACCTCTCTGTGCTGGAAACCCAAGACCGCAGGCCACAAAGGGCTCTGTCAAGCACCTCACCCTTCCCTCTCAGTATAGTAATTAACCTGCCTCTCACCTCCCTGTCCAGCAGCGTCCTCAGAACAGCCTGGCAATCACCAGACACTTCACACAACAGCCTGCACACGGGAACTTGACCCTCGCGGCTCCCTTTCTTCTATTGTGACACTTTTCTTTGCGGCACTTCTCTTTCCAAATTATGGCAGCCTGCCATACCTCGCACACACGCAATGTCATCACGTTCTGTAATGAGTCCATGTCTCGATTAAAATGGTTTGACAGGCCGCTGAATTAGTAGCTACTTGTAAGTGATTTCATATGTTATAATACAGAACAGAAAAAAAAGTTCTTGATGTGCGGCTCAAGCGGTTGAAGTCAGTAAATCACAGGCTCCACTCTGTCCGTAAGCAATTTTCAAAGTAAGAAAACATTAAAGACTTATTAACTTTTAGTGGACCTTCAATGCAGGTCAAGAAATGGAAACAGACTAAACAGCCAATAAAAGCATGAGCCCATCTTTGGCGTCCCGCTTGACAAAAGCAGCCCTTAAATCAGATGTGAACAACTCTGCCTTGTTCCTAACGCAGCCTGACTACAACTCCACATCTAGCAACCTTTGGGGCAGTCCAGCACCTCTATTTCCATCAATAATTTCCTCTCCTTGGCTGATGACCTTCGAGCCCCCAGAACAGGCTGGTTTTGATTAACAGAGCTGTGTACACTAAGTGAGACCTGCAGGGTTTGTGACGCTGTGATGGATACTCTGAAAGAAGTCACACCATCCAGGTTTTCCACACTGCCCACATTGTGTTGGACAGAGAAAGGAATTCTAACGTCACCTCGCATTATATCAATGCTTTCGTGCTTCTCAATGTGAGGCAGCTACATTTTCCAGCATACAATTTTTGTTACTGGCAATCCAGTGAAAGAACATTGTCTGTTACCACCGAGAAATGACCCAAGCACTGTCTAAGCACATTTCTTTCAAACATTTCAAGGAAAAAATCCCTTGATTTAAACATTTCGGTGCTGGTCTGTATCGTGCTAGTCCCAGATTTGACTTTATATTGTTGTTGGCTGGGCCAGCAGGGTGGTGTTGTTGTTGGTGTCACAGTCCTTCAGCCAAAAGGCCTGGGCTCAATTCTCTCTGACAGCCAGAATCCACCCTGCTGAGGTGCCCTTCAGCAAGATATGGAATTCCGACCAGCTGGGATGAAGCTCTGACGAGATTTAGTTTGCCGGGTTGGAAAAATGCAGCCCTCTGATTCATGGAAATGCTTCCCCTCCTTTGAGATAGTTGGGGTGTGGGTGCGTAAGACTGCAGCAAAATATATTCAACGTTGCCCGGCAAAGAACCTAATCTTGCTCAAGCAATGAGGTGCTTCATTGGCAAATCAAATGGGTGCAACACATAATCTTGGTAGTTGACTTTGCACCAAGTGTTTACCCTGGGAACGGGAACAATGTGACGAAGGATGAAATCTTTCCTGCCATGATAACCTGTATAGTCTTAGAGTATTATGAAGCACTGTGCATCGGGATGCAACCATACAGCAAGTAAGGATTCCCGGATGTACTAGTCGCTGATGAGAGTGCAAGAAGCAGCTGCTAATTCTGTTTTAGGTCGTTTTTGACTTTAGGATCAATTTATATCTTAAGAAACTCTGGTTTTAGATCAATCATAGACCGCCGCAATAGCTGCCGCTAGCCTTGTTGGCTTGTTTTTAGCCTATAAGCTAAGCTGCTAGTTTTTCTTTAGTATGGCTCCACTTACCTCTCCATTTGACTGCATAAACTGCAAATGAGGCAGGCAAGACATCTGGGAACCTCAGGAGAGAATACACCAGATCTAAGAGGGAGGGATGCATCGACTCGATGGCGACGATTGGCCCAGCGCCCAATGTGGGTATTTGAAACCTAGCGATCGCTGTTCACTGCTACAGAGTTGTTTAGTTGCGGACAGACGACCCCTGGCTTTATCTGTGTGCAAGGCCCAAGGTCTTCCACAACTCCATCCAACCACCAAGGAAGCCTGAGGTGGCAGCAAAACAACAGCCCCCCTCATTCTCCACACTATCCAGAAGACAGACCTTGACGACGGTAAGGGTGGCCTGCGCTTGTCCCATCTTCTGCCAACTTGTCATCTTAAGCTTAACAGATTCAGTTACTGGATGAACTTCGTCGTTTTCCTCCCTGCCTGAGCATGTTGACACATCCATGGTGCCTACCTCTACCGGGAGGACTTCACCTTCAAGACAACCTACATCAAGGAAGCTAATTCTTTGGGGGCGCATTTGGTCATCGGCTGCATTAACTTCCAGACCATCGAGCAGCAGGTATCAGGAAGAACTTTGGAGTGAGTTGATGTTAAGAGGGGTTCGGGTACAGAGACTCCCCCTTTTCATCCTGACAAACGACAGAACCTACCTTCACTTTCATAATAAAGCCATGACCATTAGTGATGGTGCTATCAACTGGCACCTTATTCATTTCCATTGTTTGTCAAGAAAGTCATGAAAGTCCACAGGCTGATTGGTCGTGTCCAGCTAGTAGTCTGCTACGTCTCTTGGCCAACTTATACCCTGCCAGAAATAACTGTTATTGTTCATAAAAATATTTGCTTCATCCATCAAACATTGAGCAAAACTCTCATCACCTTCAACTTGTAGTGATGTTCATGTATGCTTCTTATTAATGTAGCGTTTCATTTATTGTTCTTTTATGAGCTGAGAATATCGTCAAAGCTCTCGGGTCTAATCTGTTTGGATAACATGAGAAATGCTTTTCCTTTAAGCTAAAAATAAAAGTCGTCTTTCTGGATTCCTGAGAAGTTGACGTTGTGGAGGTTCACTGGTGATATGTAGCCTCTGTACACATCATGAAGCTATTTCTAAAGACACCTGGTGGAACAGTTCGTGTTCCTGTGCCTTTTGTTCTTTGGAAAGAGACTGGATAGACAGACCACACACTTTCAACACTTATCTCCTGAGAGAAATGAACACCTGAAGCAGTCGCTCATGAGTGTCAATAAACATGGACTTGTGCTGCCGTCTTCACACTCTATTGTTTCTGCACAGAGGTCACCGAGGCCTGACTCATTTTTGAGGCTCCACACTGAATGAATTTTCCAGTCAAACACTGAGTGAAAGTTCCAGTCTGTCGCACGTTAAATGGGACATAATTTGAGGTGCAGATCAACGTGGAATTAGCATACTTCCACAAATCCAGAAGGGATATGCCCTCTGTAATTAGCAATAATGCTCAATTCATTTTGGCTAAGAGCTTTTCTGTCTCCACACTTTTTTAATCCCAGAGCCATACTTTCCTTCCTCAAGAAATGCCGCAGTGGAACGTCTACATCTATATTCACACTTTTCAGAGTCTCGCAGCGCTGCAGCATCTCCTAAGTAGCCTTTGAAAAGCCTCAAAGTGTCATCTTTGGATAAATGCTATTTTCACTGGGCTGTAATGAATAGCACTTAAAAAGCTGAATGGCTCTCGTATCAGGTTTTGTATCCAAAGTATTTTCGGGAACAATGAGGGAGGAATCACAAAGCAAAAGGGACACGCAGGAGCTGAGTTGAGTAATTGCCTTGTAATCTGCCTCCCTGCTTATATTTTCACTGTGCTTATAAACTCCTTTATGTATATTTATCTTCCAGCAGATGTGGTGAGTCGTGACACCCAACTCTGGTCCCACCCAGGAGCTGTCTCTTTGTTGGCACAGGCTAAATTCAGGTGCTGAGAAGAGGGTGAGTGCTCAAGTGTTGGATCATTAGAGTCATTTTTACATGATGACATCATTGTGTCTTCTTCTAACAGACGTTAAACATGTGATCTATGCAGGCCTGCTAGTCCGAAGTAAAGTGTGTCATCATCTGCTTCTTTGGAGTGAGACGACCTCTGACCTTTCATTAGGGTATCTTCACAGTTTCCTTTGTCTGCAAGTTCCACCACCAAGTTTGTGGCCTTTGACAGCCTTGCTGGCTGGTTTTCGGCCAGTTTTTCTTAGGTATGGCTCCACTTACCTCTTCAGCTGACTTCATAAACTGTAAACGACGCAGTCAAGAGACCTGGGAACTCCAGATTCGAGAGGGAGAGATGCAGCGACTCAAATTGTCCCAGTGTGGGTATTTGAAACCTGGAGGTCCCAGTTCCCTGCTACAGCGTTGTTTAGTTGCAGACAGACGACCCCTGGCTTTATCTGAGTGCAAGGCCCACGGTCACCACCATCTCTGTGCAGAGCTTTGTTTGTTTTAAAGTTCGCTTGAAAAACTAGACTATATCAAGTATCAAATAATTGTACAGTAAGGCCCCAAAAAGCATTGCAAGTAATTTAGTTGTTAAATAAGCACACATATGTTCTGATTGGACAATGGGCAAAAGAATGCAACAAGCTTCAGGCTTCTTTTCTGCTTTTGGAGTTGATTTTTTTTCATCTCCCCCCTAACAAAACTGGAGGCCCTCCTGGCGCTAAAACTCTGCATTAGCCGCAAAATGCTAACTGCCTTCAGAAAACATCAGGAAAAAGACACCTCTGAAAATTACAACCATGTATAGCCTGTTTTCGGCCTACAGAGGCTGTTGCTTTGTTACTGCCCCCCCTTCCCTCTGCATCTAAAATCTGTTACAAAAGCTTTTCAGTTCTGAAGTGCTTTTCATTACAGCCCACTGAAAATAGCATCCATCCATGGCCTCTAAAGAGAGAAAGACTTTCAGTTTTCTGTCCCCATGCCTCTTTCTCAGAATCTGTGCTTTTACTGGCAGGTCTTCTCTCCAGACCAGCGGACTATAAATATGACCCCTCTGAATGCCCACATCCTTTGCCCCTAAAATAAATCATGTGCCTTTCAGCTGGAGCAGACTCATGGCACCTACCAGGACAGTCCCGTCTGTCTACACAAGCTGCAGTCTGCAAACAAGACGAGCAGAGTTCTCAGATCTGGATCTGTACCAACATACATCCTTGTACACACACGCACACGCACTTAGGGACACCCACAGACAACAGAAAGAGAGCAATCCTCTGAAGTACCCTGGGAACTTCGCACTGTTGGCTCTCCTCTGGGCTCTGAATAACTGGATGCCAGCTCTGGCCCGGCTCAGCCCTGCCTCGCCTGTCATTCCTCTTGCCGCTGGCTGAAACAGAGAAAAGGAGGCAGTGTGGGGACCAGGGGGACTGGAGCTCATCAGAGGACTTGACTCAGTCCTGCCTGCCCGCTCAACGCTGTGGGTCTGGCACTCTACACAGGTGGAAAACGGAAGAGGGTGAGTGGGTAATCATGAGGGTGTTGGCCCCGTTCTGCCCACACAAAATAAAAAAGCTCAACCCACAACTATGGCCCTCTTACCAGCTTGTCGTGTGCGGTTTCTTGAGACTGTCATCACAGAGTTTCGGCAATGAGAAACACAGACTGGGAAGAAGAGGAATACAAAAAAGCGGGATTCGTTCCCGCTGGATTTAACAGCTCACGGAGGAAGCAGAGACCTTCAGAGGGAAGAAGTGTTTTGGTTTCATGGTGGAGCAAAACTTATTTTGAGACTACAAAGTAGTGAGCAAATTTAATGTGAACACTGTGGTTAACTAAATATGAACAAATACATCTACAGTTTGTCTGTTTACTCCTGCATCTTCGCTGGTATGTGTACACAAACGGAGAGTGAGCAAACACCAAAACCAACTAACACACAAAATGATTCACAAGAAGCGACGGAGGAAACAGGTAGACAAATTCATTTTGGCGCAAATCACCCTTGACTTCTGCAAATCTGTCAAAAGCCTCACCCTTCCCAGGCATTATCCGCTGTGATATTCTTTCCTTCCGTCTTTAGAGGAACGTCAATGTCGTGAGCGTCTGAGCTGGAAACGGGGCCGCAGTTGTTTTCTTTGCAAAAACACCTGTCTAAACAGCAGCAAAGCCAAGGGCAAGTCTCGCCTGTCAGCGCCGGTGACAGCTCCTGACAAAAATTCAGCAGAGACGATTCTTAAGACGTCCACTCAAGCGAAACAATGCACGTGTGCTGGAATGACCCCAGCTGGGCGGCCTCACCCTCCTTTAAGACTCAGTGTTGTTTGTAGTGGCTCTGCAACAGACACACAGCGACATCAACACAACACCTAGAAGAAGATAAAATGCATGATATTCCCGTAAAGAAACAGTCTTTGTGTTGCTTGTCTCTGTGGTTTCAAATTCACTTAATCCTTCTAAATACACCTGCGGTTTTAGTGACATTGACTCAGCAGGAAAACAAAAGCTAAACCCAAAACCAGAGCCCTCTTACAGCTGTGTGACAGCAACAAAAGGCTGGACTATTCAAGTGATTAATTAATACAGCTTACAACCATTTATAAAGCAGTTTGTATCATCTGTCCAGAGTGGATTTACGGCCTGTTTCAGTGAAGATTTACTGAACAAAGACCAGGTGGCTCATTAGCTACCAGAGACTTAGCTTAGTCTGTATAGAGGGGGATCTCTGGGGTGTTCAAGTTTCAGGCCTTATGCTTAAATTTCAACACATGGATCCTTAATCTGCAATGCCCTCACCAGCTATAGTCCAGTTCCCATCAGCTCCCGCTCGTATGAGCTCCTCCAGGGCCTGTTTGTGTTTGTAACACAGAGGGAAAAATTGCATGGAACCAAAGAGCTTGTGTTCTTGTCAAACTATACACATAAGATAATTCAAGGTGTCTGCAGGAAATTTAAAGTAATAATCTCAAAGATTTTCATGTAAAAGTCTTTATCGCCGAATGAGGTAACACAATGGTGATTGAGCCTATGGCCCACTGATGAAAGCCTTTGCATTTGCAGTATTACAGACTGGCTGTCTGGTGCAACTTTTAAGGAAAAAATCACAAGCGGAGTCCAGTTAGTGACGTGTTTCCCATCAGCCAGCAGTGGTTGGTCTGCCAGAGAGGGTAGGCGGAGCTAAGCGGCTGCTTATTCGGTCTCTGCAAGTGTTGCGAGTAAACAGTAATCTACTATGGCTGAACAAACAAAGAAAAGATCGATGACTACAGATACAACTTCAACAATAAGTGAAAATCCAAAGAAAAAGAAACAAATTCGACGCTCAGATGAAGGCAAACAGTCTAAAAAGGAAAGCGACCGTCAGCGAGGAAAATCAAGAGTTACAAACCGGATCCAACCGTGGACGTCACACATGCAACACTGTCTGGATATCTGGGAAGTGTGCTCCTGCAATAACCGTTTATCACCATAGATACCGCCAAAGAGAACAAAACTGAGATCTTCAAGATTACAACTTAAACGAATTATGTTTTAATACCACATACAATTAGATTATTTACATAGCATCAAGAATAACGATCTCCTGATGGAAGACCTGAAGGACAAAATGATGAAGCTTTTGATTGATGGATATTAACCAATTGGAAATTATAAATATTTTTATTGCCTGGGCGAGGTCTCACTCTGAAAATAGATTTCAGTCTATGATGACTTCCTGATTAAAAATGGGTAAAAAACAAACAAAAAAAACTTTTTTTTCATCAAGTATTTTTATTTAGAAACACAAAACTGTTGCTGTATAACGTCAACTAAACATTCACTTTAAACTGTACATTCCTTTTTTGTTTTTAAGACATGTTGTTGACATGATCAGAATTTAAAGGATGCTTCTGATAATGCAGCTCTGAAATGCAGCAGAGGTTGCTTTCATCGTACAAACACATAATTGACACATATGGCAGATATTTCTGTAGGTGGACAACACATTAAATCACATCATGCCAACATGTAGAAACTACAGCATACTGACAAAACTGATTAAACACAATAGCTCAGCTGTCTCTAACAATACACATACTGTTAAACAGGCTATTAAAATGTGGTCAAAATGAAGATCCGATGAAGCATCTCATGCCTCATAGACAATCTTCAAAGCAAACTTCTGTTCTATAACGGACAGTTGAATAAGGCTACTAAAATGTTGTACATTTCAGCTCAGCTCATGCTCAGCTTGACACTGGGGTTCTTCCTGAGTCATAGTCATCGAGCTTTATCAACACTTTATCAACACAGCATCTATGTAAATGCTCCTCTAACAGGACGAACCCGGGAATGTCACATAGGGAGACAAGGTGAAGCTAAATTATCAAAATGCAAAGTCAAATCTACGAGCAACATCTGACGGACGGAGATACGATCGAAGGGGCGTAAATTATCTGGACATAATCTGAAGAAAAGGGAATATAAAATGCTGATTTAAGATTTTTAATTGAAATATTTCTATGTAAAACACTTCACAGCACTGCTAGTGCGAGCCCCTAGTTGGCAATTTGAAAGCAGAGGTTCATCTACAGCATTTTAAAACCAATTTCCATCCTTTTCAACTGAAGAGCACCACAGACATAAAAGAACATCACAACAAATCCTACAAGGGAGTAACTGGTTTCTCCTCCCTGTTTATCTTATTAACCGTTATGTGAATCCATGTTGCAGTCTTTGGACGGAGATGGGTTTTACAGATGCTGATAGAGCTATCTTTGGACATATACTGCAGTGTACCTAATCATTGAAACAGACGTCTCTAAAAGCGCTGACGGAGGAAAATATAAGTATATATAAAAATATTTTTAATTACCAGAGTGACTCTCTCTCTTCTACCAGCTTCATTCTAACACATGAATTAAGTAATCGCTTTAAGTCTTTATATTTATTCTGGAATGAATCGTAGAAATAAAAGGATAGCTGCGTGTAAACTTGAAAAGAAAACAAAAACGGAAGTCCCGTTTCCTTTTTGGTGAACCACCCAAGAAATCATTCCTGCTTAATGTCTGAACTACAGGCCAAGGCCTCGACACCACACGTCTTCATCTCACTCACACAACCGACACACAGACTCTGAACACACTTCATCCAGTCGCCCCGAAAATCCTGACAGAGGAGGAATACTGACTAAAGACAACTTTACATCTTTAGGTGTAGGATTTTGTAAGTGTATGTGCTTGTGTGTGTGTGTATGCGTGTTTGGGGGTGGTCACTGCACCACACACATGGAGCTGCGAGGGGGGTTGACTGTCCTGGCCACGGTGTCCTGACTGTAGTTCACGATGTCGGCCTTCACCACACGCTGAAAACATGGGAAAGAAAAACATAAAATCAAATAGATGCTTCAACAAAACAAGTTAAGAGTCCGTTCTTAGGGTTAACTGATGAAGAAGTTAAATTCTCGGTTTAAAAATATACTAGTAACCTCCACTGAGGCCAGAAATAAAACTTTTGATTAAGTGTTCTTTTAAGCAAAGCCTAACACACTGCCATCTAAAGAAAATACACTTTTTCACTTTGTTGTCATGAGTTAGATAAGAAGATCAATATCACGCTTACATCTGAACATAAAATATGAAGCTACAAACTGCAGGTAGTTAGCTTAGATTAGCATTCGACTGGAAAGAGGGGGAAACAGCTAGCCTGGCTCTCTTCAAAGACACCTGGAGAGCTTACGTATTCAAATGTTGAATCTTGTTGTTTAATCTGTACAAAACCTGTGTAATAAAAAAGTTTTTTTGGGGGTTATGTGCCGGACTATTTCTAAGCCAGAAGGTTTCCATGCTGAGCTAGACTAATCTCTGTAAACAGATACATGGTATTCAAACTGTTCTGGCTTACATTGTCACCCTGTTTGTAGTGTGACTTGTATTGACCAATCACATTTGAGTGTCAGATGCAAATATCTGTCTATAGAGATTAGCTATGTACGTCCTCTTTTAGCTATCAGCCCTTTCTCTTGTCTTAAACGGCCAGTTCGCCGATTTTCAACCTCAGTACTATCATGCTTTTATGGGGAGCTAATACCATTATGGTAGGGGAAAAAAGCAATTTGGAGGAGATGTTTGTACAACTTTCTCCACAGCTGTGGCGCAAATTTCAAATATTATTGCTTCTATTGATTACAGAGAACACCGGCTTTGACTGACAGTGGCTTTTTCCAGGGGTGAATCGCTCCTTTAAAATACTAAGCCCCAGTTATCCATTGTCCAAAAATCCACTGGCAGTGGGAGCTCCGAAATATAAAGCGTTGCCCTCAGAGGCCACTGCTGGTGGGTTCAGATACTGAAGCTAAGCTAACCGGATGCCAGGTGTAGCTTCACATTTATCTTATAGTGACATCGATCTTTTCATTTTACTCATGGTAACACAGTGAGTAAAGCATATCACCATAACTATTTAATGTACTTTGTTACGACTTAATGCGATGATTTAAGACACTGGTCTGACTGTTTGTGTACTGCCGCCCTGAGCCTGTCAGAGGGCAGTTTAAGGTCAAACAGGAATCATCTCTGTTACTGTCGGTTTTCTCACTACATCAATCTCAGCCAGGTCATTGAAACACATGTAGCTTAGATACCTAAAACAGTTCAGCACAAACTCTATAACAACACAACATAACTACAGAGGAGGTGTGATAAGGGATTATTAGTCTGATGGGTTTCTCTACATTCTAAAGCACAGGCACAAAATACATCCACCATGACCACGATATCTACAGCAACTACAAAGCAACTGTTTTACTGTCTATGATCTATGACGGATCTACTGAAGTATATCTGAGTAACTTTAGAGACATACTTCCAACTACTGAACAGAACATATTTTGCTTTGCTGGTTGTTCTCTTGTCTAATTGGGCCTTCGTCCTGTGGGTAGTCCACCAGCTCAGCCTTCACAATCCTCTGAACAGGTTCAACACGGCAGAGCAGCAGAGAGATGGAAGCAGAACGATGAGGACCAAGACATGGGAGAGAGGATGGTAAGAGTAGGGTGAGGACAGTGGATAGTAATTGATGAGGAGAGGGTCATGGAGTGAGAGCAATGAACAAGAAATGTAAAAAACAGACAAAATAAAAAGACTGAAGCATAACTTTGTGTCAAATGAGCCACTTCTCCCTTTTTTCTGACCTTTCCACCTCATAGAGCACTTAGAAGCTATACTTTGTAAGTGCTGATATACTATTACTATATTATATTAATGCAGCTGTTTCATTTTAAAAATGACCTAAAACAATCCTTCACTGGATTTCAAAGGTGCAACAAGCTACTTCGTTCTTTGCTGCTTAACCACTGAAAACCAGACCGCTCGGCTGAATCGCAGGCCCTGGTTGGCTGACTGATTAACGAGCTGCCGAAGCCCGGTGTCGGAGTCAGTGAGTGATCCGAGGCCTCGCTATCTGATCCAGCAGACAGAGGACCATGACGGAGAGGCCTGCCAGGCAGATATAATACTGTCAGGGGTTGTGACCCTCGTGTTCAGCTCTCTAAAGCTGACAGCTGATAATGAGGCTTCCCCGGCCCTGCGGCTAGACCCAGAGCCATGACCTGCTCAGAGCCTCATCTCCATATCCATGACGCAAACTCAGTTTGTTCCTCCACATCTGAAACATATTAAATCAATTCTGTCTTTTTAATTGAGAATTGACTTCTTCTTAACTTTTACAACTATTTTTAACAACTATTTGAACAATACCAAACATCTACAGGATTTTTAGATATAATGTTACACTGAATATATTTGGAGTTTGGACAGTTGCAGTGCAAGCGCACCTAGCATTTTTAAAGGGGACATAATTTAGCTGTGCAATCAATTTTCTATTTTTATTATCACGTTTGTAAAGTTTGTTTCGTTTTAAAAATTGTATACATCATTTAATTTCATTATTTTTCGGAGCCTCTCCTTCCTCCTGAAACAAACAATCCAGTTTGTCATTCAAAGGTCAGACCTTAGCCATGATTGGCTGACAGTATTTGGAGGGACCGCGTAGCCCCTCCCCCACGTGGGATCGCAGTCACACTGCACTGTCACTCCAAAGTTGTAGAAAACATGGCTGCTCTAGGATCAGTTATTCGGCCACATAAGTACGAGTCAGAATTGGACCCTGAGTGGGAGGACAATACTCCGGAGTAAGTGCACCAACTCAGGAGTTCCCAGGAGGTATCAGAATGGTAAGTTGGCAGCTTGAGGTGAATGGCTCGAATCAATTAGTCGATTTCTACGTAGAAACCTGCAGCTGTTCTGAACGGCCCATTTAAGAGGCAACCTTTTTAAAAATGTAACTCTGGAAAACACAATTACACAATCCCCTTTTTCTCTGTGAACAATAAAAACCCCAACATGTGTATATATATACATTTAAAAGATATGGCCCCTTTAAGTATTTACATTTTTAAAACACATGACTGATTGATGGAGTAAAATATTTGCCAGATTGATCAATAATGGAACCAATAATTGGATGCAGCTGACAAAACCAGAAGACATTCAGTCTTTTTCTTAATAATTAATAGAAATATATCGATGAGGAAAAGAAAGCATTTAAGTGGCAATCATGAAAATAAAATAACTATAAATGTGTAGGTATTGCACTCTCAGTCTTGATGTTTAATATATTCTGGCTGGTGCACCAAAAAACACCTTATTCTGATTTGAGCTTTACCACGATTATTAATTTTAAACTTTCTGTAACAACATTTTTTTTATAAAACTGCATCAGTAATTCATACAAACAGATTTATTACATATTTTTGTCAATGAGCTTTTGAATCAGCTAACCCCCCTGGCTTGATCAGCCTGGATTAAAGCACTCTGTTTTATTAACAGCTATCAGGAAAAGGGAGGAAGAAGAAGGTAGATGGACAGCTCCATTAGTCGATGGACATTTTCTGTTAGTCAGCAGCAGTGTTGGTGATGGGAGAGGGACTTGAGAATTTGACCAGTCCTTTCCTTACATGCTCTCCCTTCCCTGAGGGTCCTGACCTCTCTGTAGCCCCCAGCCTCATCAACCACTGCCCAGCCAGCGTGGCTCCAAGCGGTCATATCAGACCCAGGATTAATGCTTCTGGGGGAGGTGACCTTGTAAATCCTACAGCTGCCACCATCGGGCACCTTGGTCTGGCTGGCAGCCTGAGACCCCATGCTGCCCCAAAAACAGTGGGAGATAAACCAAATAAATCAGACAGCCAATCCTAACCTCCTCACCCTTCCGACTGCCTTCCTCTAACCTCTGACTTCACGCGCTAATGTGGTCAATGTGGCTCTATTTACAGATGGGCAGTGTCAGTGGCAGGTAGACCATCACAGGAGGCAGACGTAACAAAGTCGTGTTTACACAACAAAAGGTCCTTTACAGTGTGTGGTGACCTCCAGTGACCTAACACACTCACTGTGACCTCCCTTAAGTTCAGGCGTGTCATTACACAAAATGCTAGGAGAGAGGGAATAACCGTACTTTCACTCTTTTACAAAACAGTGAGAAAAATAAGAGAGGAGTGATTTCTCAAGTGCAAAGCAGAGACAAAAACGTCTAAAGTTTCTATCCTAATTCAGTCTTTTAAAATATGTTTTAAGAGACAGCTGCATAGAAATATTGCTGAAATTTGAGAGAATGACTTAGATCACCTGGGACTGCTCGATTTCTGCTTTGTTTAGCTTCACACCGAGGATCTCAGCTGCCACTCTCTGGAAACAAAGGTACACCTGGAAAAAGACACAACAATAAAAACAGTCCAAGTCTTAATAAAGTCACTCTGTATCCCACATTGGTATAATGACTTAATGAATCAGTGGGTACTAACCGAGTCCCCCGTTTTGGCCGATACGAACTGACTGATGAGGCCGTTCTCTTGACAGAAACGCTGATGTTTGTCAGCCTTCACTGTCCTCATGTGCTCCAGGTCGACTGTGGACAAAACACATGAGACAAAAAATGTACAAATGACAGATAAATATATTTATACAGGGGTTACACAGCACTCTTGCAGGGTTACATGTTGTGTGTGTGAACATAAACAGAGAAGATAACTGTTTACAGTCGAGTTAATATGGAAGGGGATCTGCCTATTGTATAGGAATAGTGCATATAAACGCATGTGAAACAAAGCATAATTCAATTGTTATGTTGTTTTCAAACCCCGCTGCTGACGACACTGGTTGTTGTATTTTAAATATTAGAGGCAGAAATTTCAGGGGGGGTGTGAGAGTGGAAATGATCAATTCAGTAGCCCCGAGCTTCCATTCCCAGCTGGTATTAAAGCTGGATGTGACACATTCCTCAGTGTAAACCTAGTACAGTTAAACCCCGAAGCTAAGAACCTCTGTTTGACCCGAAACAGACAAACCAGGCCAGCTGTGGAGAGATGCTTAAGAAACAATGCGCGGATGACCGAAGTCTTCAGGCTACACTCGCACTGAGAGTGTAGATGGAGAAAACAGTTTGACTTATGAGTGTGCCGGCCTTTAAGGTGGGCACGCAGGTCCAAGAACTGGGACTGTCACCTGCATGCTGATTTACTGGGAGGACACAATGACAGCACCTTCCTTTTTAGCTATTGTGATGTGCATTCGACTCCTGTGCAGTGATACCGGGCTCTTTGCTTCTCTCCTTCCTCACTATGGGGTCATGCAGGGGTCGATGAAGAAGGTCACCCGGGGGTCTTGCTGCTGAAAGCAATAGCTTCGCTCTTTATTTCTGGCTTTGTGCGGAGAGGCTGCCACGCCCGGTATCTGGTGCATACATGTCTATGGTAGCTGGAGGAGGTCAGGCTACTGTACGGTGTTGCATTTCTCTCGTCCCCCCGAGTTTTACTCTTTGTGTGAGGTTGCATTGAAGTTGTCAAGGATTTACCCTGTTCTCATGCCCCTCAGTGTGTGTGTGTGTGTGTGTGTGTGTGTGTGTGTGGATGGGATGGAGGGAGGGGGGATAGATCCAGAAGCAGAGAAAGAGAGAGACAGATACATAAAGAGGAAGTAATATAAACACTGCAGGAATCCTGAATTATTAATATCTCAGCTGGTCGAATGACCCACAAATCTTAAATGCCAATCCACAGCAACAGAAATAATACACTTGCAGAGAATTATTTAAGAGTAGATTTAAAATAAGCATCATCATAAGTGACATATAAACAAGAAGCTTTCTGGGCGAGGGCAGAGACACTTTTACAACTCCTCATACCCGGAGCAGACCGTCATGTCTCTGCCTGTGCATAAACATAGCTGTCTCATAGGCGTCAGCAGGTTATTAATTTCAGTCATTAACAACGGAGGTACCCAGCATGCTACCAGAAGTAAACACAGCTAATCCTTTGGATCCTGCACACTTGGGAAAGGTAATCAATCAAGTGTCACGGTCAGATTAGCCAACGTTAACACAGTGGCTCAGGAGTTGCCAAAGTCACGTTACTGTAAGTTTAATCGGTGAATAAGTGAGGTTTCTGAATCCTGCCTGTGGGTATGTGCATGACGAAGAGGGGGATTTTATAACCAGGCTACAACACAGAGAAGAAAAAAAACTTTTGAGGAAACTCAAGTTTACTTGCTTATGCTGAAAGCTACAGGTGTGAATCAGGTATACAGAGTTAATAGTTTGCATGCAAGAAGGGTTAAAGCAGCTGTGAAGTTTAAAGAACCCCTCCAGTGAAAATCAAGTGCTTGAACATAACATCTCCATGTGGTGTTCTTCATGTGCTACAAGACATATCAGGGACAACATGAGCAGTCATCTCCATGGCTGGGCCTGTCTGCTTTTAAACTGCAGTGTACCAAGGACAGGCTGAACAACACGTTTTCAGATTGGCAGGTTTGAGACGTCACAAAGCTAAGGAGCCAATCATGTGAATGGACGGCGTGACGCTATGCATATCATTATGTGCAACTTATGGCAACCACTTCGGCGATGCACGAGTCAGCTGTAACTGTCATCATATTTTCTGCAAACTCACTACTGACTACTAACGTTAACGTTACTACTACTAATTACTACATTTCAGTTAGCTAAGTTTCAACAAGTTGCCAGTAAACGATGGCAGAGACGTGTTTTGTTTTTGCGACGGAGGGGGCGGTCGGACATTTACATAGTGGGCGGGGACTATGCAGATTCTGGAATTTTTAGTGAGGGAGAAGGAGGAGATGTTTTGGGAGGATTTTTAAAAGGTAATTAAACGTATTTTGCAGAAAAAAACATATCAGACATAATTCATTATTTCAAGCAGAGCATTTTATACGTCTTGACATGACTGGAGCTGCCCTTTAAAGTGTCAGCTGAGTTTAAAGAACTGGAAGAAATAAATATTGTTTCAGTTTTAACTGAAGCAGGCAGTTGGATTTCACAATAAAAGCACTGAACATAAATAAACAAACTGTTAAAAAGGTAAGCATTGAAAGCAGTTCATTTAAAACAAAACAGTTTAAATGTAATTTACCAATTAATGATGACACCATTTACTGGCAATGGTTTGCAGATAGTGCATTGTAAATAATTGTTAATGTAGGCAGAGACAGCATCTGCAGTATCAGTAGAAGTATTTGAACTGTCAGAATTACTTGAGGTGTCTGTTGATGTGAAGCGGCTGCTGTCCCTGGGCAGGTAGGGGCAACAGTTTTCATCGAATTGTAGATTTAAATATATTTGTCTTCTTTATCACACTTTAGAATCAAAGTGACAACTGGGTTAACATTAAGCTCATTCAGTATGATTAAAAGCCCCGCTACTAAAGTATCTACTAAACTATTTTTTATTACATGCTCTTCAAACACTTTGTGAAAAAGGACACAAAATAAATATTGTGGTGGCCCCTCATTCTTACACCAAACATTTTTGCAGCATGTGTCATCTGTCTGTGTAAACTGAATATAAGACTAATCCCACAGTTTGAGTGTTTTGCTCCATTTTTCTCCCTAATGTACCCATTTCTACTTATCAGGTCAAAACAATCTTCCACTGATGATCTGGTTTCCCTCCGTTTCTGTCAAACTGTACATCAGCTTAACAACCCTGAGGAAGTGACTGCAAACACGAAATAAACTGTTTAGGCCTCGGAGCGCACACAGATAGTGGAGGGGATCATCACTCGTCAAGAGCAATGGCCCTCCCGCCTTCTGGTCACCATCAGTGTTTATTTAAGGTCTGCCTGTCGTGGTGAATTACAAGACAACAGTAAGAGATTAATATCTGGCGGATAAATTAGGCTTTTACCGTAAATAACTGGTTTGTTATTGCAGTGACCTATTAAATTAATGGGAAGGCAACCAAATGAGAAGAAAATATGGATGTTCTTCTCCACAAGTTGGTGTCTGTGGGGATGTCAGCTTAACTACTTCTCGGAAAGAATCCTTTAAATGGCAGACCTGATTATCCTGAAAGCAGACAGACTTGGAGAGGTTTTTTAAGCTCCTAAAAAACTTTAAATCAATAGAGACGCTGGATCTTGGTTGTATGGATCTGCCTGGAGCATGCTTTAGAAAAACAGTGCTCTGATAGATCACCTTCCCTCTGAAAAGGAACTAACTGCCAGTGGCTGAAATTAAATAACTGAGCCATTAAAAATATATTAACATTATCATTGTTGGATGAAGTGACTTCAAGTGAGGCTACGAGTTTGTTTGAACTACTGCTACTGTGGCAATTAGCGGAAATGACTGGATAATGCAAACGTATACAAGGAAGTCCTACGCCCTCAATTCAGAGACACAAACAGACGCTTAAAACAGGACTACAAGCTCGAAACTGGTAACAACCAATATACTTCTATTAACAGATCAAGGCTTTGGAGCAAAATGTCAAGTACAGTTCAGAATGAACCTAAATTTAGCTGGATACCAACTGATTTATTGTTGAATAGGGGTGGGACAAAATATCACTACGGCAACATATCGTCGTCCTGATTCGTGCAATACAATTATTGATATGCTGGCACCAAATATCGACATTAAAATTCACAAATATACGGCGTCTAAACAGATTTCCCTGCGATTTTGATTCACTTTATGACTTCTTACGATGGTGCTTATGACATGAATGAGGGTAACAGGAAGGGAAATTAATGGGCCGGAGAAGTTGACAGCAGTAAGCAGCAAGAAGAAGAATATCAAACAGCAGTGAAAAGAAGTTAAGAGATGCGCCGGCCATTTTCAAATCCAAAGCGCTCATTTGTTTTGTAGTTCTGTAAATTTAATTTATAGACTGAAAACAAAACAGTTTCATCTCAGTTTGGGTCAAATTCTGTAAAACTGACACCAAATTGCAGTGAATAAATACATTATTCCTCCACTTCACCTGTTTAGGAGCATTGTGTGTTCTTCAGTTATTTAGATATCATGATGCATCATTATATGATTGTCTTGCTATATTATCGTTATCGTGGGCCATGTATCATATCGTATCGCGAGTTACCCTGCGATTCCCACCCCTATTGTTGAATACAAGTCTTCAAGATTGCTGCTTTAAAAAGTTCCCCCCTCAGTTTTTTATGGGAAAAAAATAAGAAGTTAGTGACAAACCTTGTTTTCCACACGTTCTATTGTTATTGACACAGCAACAGGCCAAATGTGGACTATCAGAATTCAAGGATAGATTTTTCTTCCTATAAGAGTTCACCATCAAATGTTGCCAAGGCTAAACAATAAGCCAACAGCTCCTCATTGGCTAACCAGCCTGAAATCCTACACTGCACCGTGTGACCCTCAGTGGGCTTTTTAAAACCATGCTGTGATAACAGAGACACCTACTTACTGTTCCACCGAGTTGGCTGCTGGGGACCAATTGGAACAGTTTACCCAGCGAGCAACAGCCAGAGAATAGGCTTGACATAACACAGTTAATTGCCGGCAGCCTCGTTTTAAACTAAACAGCAGTTGGTGCAGTGGGGAATATGAGGGCTGAGGGTGGGATGTGTGAACTGTGTGTGTGTCTACATGCCTGGCCTGTGTGTGGCAGTAATGGTCGGGCGTGTATGTGTGTTGTCAGAGACTTTGGACTCGGAGGGGTCATATCACGTTAAGTGAAAGTTACAGGGTTGAGCCTAATCAACCCCGGGGGAGAACCTATCACTTCCAACATTACCTCACACTACGCCTTTAAGACCCTGTTAAGAGGGTTTGCCTCAGTTTTCCCTCAATGGCAACTAAAGACCGATTCAGTTTGCATAGTTAGGGCAAGGATTATCAAGCCACGTCCAACTCCTAATGAAATGAGTTACAACTGTCTGGGAAAATTGTTCACTACGCACCACTAAGTTGAAAAACATCCCAGAACTTTAGTGCAGCTCTGACACTCAATGGGTTTTGTGAGTTTCTACTGCTACACCTCCGCTTTAGAAGTCAAAAGCCATAAGAGTTTTGTCACTTCTGAGGCAACTCAAGTGCTTTAGGATCCTCGATACTCTCTCAGTCACTTAATACAGTCCTATTTCCTCCAGAGTTTGTTGGCTATCTTGTGTATACATTACTAGTCTGGTGTAAGTTTAGTATTTACAGTAAATCCATTCTGAGCAAACATCTGCCAAATCTTTACAAACTTTTTTTGAGCCCATGTATTGCACTCAGATCACGTGACATATTTTGCTATTCATCCCTAATGTACGGTAAATGGTAAATGGACTGTACTTACATAGCGCTTTTCTAGTCTTCCGACCACTTAAAGCACTTTTACACATTCACACACATTCATACACTGTTGGCCTAAATGTCCAATCAGCATCTATGCACATTGATATCCGATGGCTATGCTTTCAGGGGCAATTTGGGGTTCAGTGTCTTGCCCAAGGACACTTCGACATGTGATTGTAGCAGTCAGGGATCCAGCCCTCAACCTTCTGATTGAGAGACGACCAACTCTACCACTGAGCCACAGGCGCCCCTAATGCATGCTATCTCAAAAAGCAGCCTGCAAATGCATGTGTGAAACATCTCTCATCGTGAGAAGTAATTTGTCTTTTAAAAAAGTTTTACATCCCCTACCTGAAACATGCTAAATGGACACTTGGACACGTTCTTTTCTTACTTTGTTATTAAATATTAAACGTCTGGAATCGTGGAAAGCAGCAGAATAATTTTCCTCGAAGTCTGACAGCGAACAAGTAAAGTTAATTGCAAGAGACATTTTATTTACCCTAAAATTTTCAGGTACAACACACAGGGAAGCCTTTACTAGCTTTAAAGGGCAGTAAAAGTTATAATGAATCATTCTGCGTGATGTCTGATTGAATTAGACATTGATTTAACTCTCACAGCACAAGTGCCTAGTAAAGCAAAATGACTAGAGGAATTTATGTGAAGCGTTTAAATCATTGGCCCAACTGGTTTACATGACTTGGAGCGAGCCCATAAAAAGTGAGTATTTTGAAATATGAAGGAGGTGATAAGTCTCTTACCTGTACTTAAATATGGGCAACATAATGTAACCGCAACAATAACCACTTTTCCTATTTGCAAAAAGTGCTGGTTAGTTCCCAGTTTAATTTCTCCCCCTGAAATACTTTATCATACAGAAGAAGTTTCCCTTCCTGTTCAGACAATATTCAGTCATTTAGAAGTTCATTCATGCACACTTTATTAGACCTGGACAGTGTAAGTATTTCTTACTTGAGTCAATGTTTATTTTCGGAGGACTTGTACATCTTAATGTAATGCAAAGTACCTGAAACTTAGATGTTTTTAATAAAATGTTGGCCTTAACAAACCCTTAATGAACGAGGAAATGATCATTCCTGCATCAATACAGTTGCATAATGCTGCCAGTTCTGTGCTGCTATTGATGGCAGTAAATTGTGTATAACTTGCGGTGGAAAAATCAGAAATATTCAGTACATTAAAGCTTGACGGTAAGTTAATAATATTATCATGACTTTTCTGAGTGAGTACAGACAGATGAAGTGCTGTTAGTAGCCTGATGTTGTGGAGGTGAGCGGGGCCCGTGCAGGAGTCCTCGGGGGGATCCTGACAGAGACAGAGCGCTCTTTGTGCTGCGGCGCCCCTGCCCCGGTGGCCTGAAGCGGGCCGGGACCGTCAGGGGACTCGCTTTCCACTAGGTCAGAAGTGTTCTGTCGACAGCTCATTGATCACAGCTCATCTTGTCATTTGATCGTTCTTCGCGAAACGATGTGCACACACACACACATGCTTTCACACTTTAAAACCTAATCAGACACTCCACAGCGGCTAGTAAAACAATGTGGTGTTCCTCGCTGGTCAGAGAATGTATAACAGAGTGTCCAGCAGTAGCTCTGCAAGCCGGGAGAGAGCTGGAGAGCCAGGCTGTCACTGCTACGGTAAAACATGGGGCCAAAGGGCCTCGCAGGCTGGGTTAACGGGCTCCCAGGACTCGTGAAAAGTGAACAAAAGGCCCAGTTCTGAGCCGACCGCACAAGACGCTGCCCGGGTTTCACCGGCCATGTCCTCCAAGCTCTCCTGTTGCTGTTAAACTAAGTGGTCTTTTATAGGCGAGAGTTAATACATGCCTCTGTGAGCCGGCAGTGTAACTATGAGCTATAATAATTATACAAAGCACAGGGGAGCTTTCATAATTGTACGCATCGCATCCCTATAAGTCTATTTATATTCATAAAGTCCTTCTATGACCAATGATGCATTGGATCTGCCTACATATTTCGCTTCACGCAACAGCAGCGAACTGTTATATAAAAAGTGTGGCTGCAAACAACTGCCTGAGGAAACATCAACAAAGTGCAAACCTGAAGCAGAATGCAAAGAGAGTGATGCAATATTTCACATCACAAAAAAAAAAAGTAGAGAAAAACTGTGTTGATATTTCACATACATTTAATAATATATGCCTGTGGATCCAGATCAATCAGTTATTTACCCAGCACTGTGTCAGCAAGACCCCTTCCAAGAATTCCTCCATATCAATGTTGTGGAGCAGTGGAGAAATAAAGTACAGCCTGAGCGTGATGAGGGCTCCAGGCTGCACTCAGGTCAGGTGGCTAAGCTGTGCTGTGCAACTCTAATGGCCCATGACTTACCACACAAGAAGGTATGCGAAGACTGATCATCTACTGCATGTGCAACAATATTTGCTTTATGGATGGCTAAAATGAATGAGGACTTTCCATGTTTCGACAAGCATGAGAGTCAGGAGAGATGAGCGTGGGGAAGAAAGCTAGGTCAAACTGTTGTTACAATTAAACGTTAGAGCAATGCAACAAATCTTCTGCTTCTTGCTAAAAGAACGAAAGGCTGAGTGGGAAAAACCACCTGAGTGGGATTAAACAGATCATTTAGCGAATCACTGCAGGACACACGTCCCAGCATCTGCAGCTGTGATTGTACACCGACTTATCAGCCACAGTGTAATACAGCTGGATTTCTTCAATCATCCCTCCATATTCTTGTTGTTACCTAAATCTCTATTTCCCATCTTTTCCAGATTTACAGACAGACAGCAGGCTACAGTCAGAGCGGTCAATGAGACAATTTGATACACGTCTGTCCTCACCCTTTACCTTTCATAAAATGTGAAGAGAAACAGGAAACACTGGATTTGCTGTAAACTGTAAACATTCCAGATCTTTACCCGACCGTACACCCTGCCTTACTGGGTCTATATACTGTATATATAATGTTTTACAGTGTCGAACCTGTGGTTGCGCTACCCACAGTGCAAAACAGACACTGCTGACGTGTTCATCCCCTCTATCTGGGGAGGGGTGAGGGTGCTGGGTTGGAGTACTGGGCTTTTGTCCCACCACATGTCTATTGTGGCTAAACCTTTCCCTTGGGGGCAATTAGGACCTTTTAGTTTGTTGTAAGAGGACCTAAGTACGAGTGGGTTGAGCCAGGAAAAACATTTTTGAGCTAAACCAAAAACAGAAGCGCATTGAGCTCCTCTGCACTCCTGGACTTCTGAGCATCTCTCTATTAAGAAATGTGCAGGCCTGCACTGAACAGACAGGAACTGTGGCAGCTTTACAGGGGCAGGGAGGTGACGGGGGTGAGTGAGCTTGGGAGGGGGAAAGACCTTGCCAAGAGGCAAAACAACTCAAGACCAACAATGTTGGTGGCAAGGACATGCTTCATGAGAATCAGGAGTAAGGGGAGATCCATGTTTCGCTTTAACTTTCACATGGCTGGATGGAAAACTGCAGAGAGAGAAGTGCGACGGGTAACGGTATGCGGTGAGATCTGCCGTAGCGTGCAGAAAGCAAACACACGCATGTTGTTTAACACAACAAAGACACAGAGCCAATGAAAAGACATTACTGTAAGTAAATGCAGCAACAGCAGAAGTGCTGGTCTACACATGTGAGAGATAAGCGTTAACAGTCAGTCTGAGTGTGGCACTGAAAGAGTGAATGTTTGCACAGGGATGAAAATGAATGTGCAAGTGTGTTTGAGAGATGGTGCACGATAGAGACTTGGAGAAGAAAGACGGTGGAAAAAGAAACAGAGCAGAAGAGAAAGACAGGTAAGACGTAATTGAGTGTACAAAGTCTGCTCATGCGGGGACCTTATCTCCCCGAAGAAGAGAACGTTTCCCATGGCAGGCCTGAGTGGATCGGCAGTGAACAGTGTTAGAACCTCTGAGCAAAAAGCCATGAGTGATGAGGAGGGGTTAAGAGAACTGAACCCATTTAAGTCACCCAAATAAGGGCTGTACAAGTCCATGATGGATGCTCTGGAGTTCCTGAGGGAGAGAGTGCTCGCACTGGGAAGGGTGATGGGTGGGGATGGAGCAGGGGTCCTGCGATCTCCACTTAATAAAAACAAATTGGTTTGATAAACGACACAGGCTGAATGTCTACAGAGAAATATGGGTTCTAATTTTGAATTGTAACATAAACAATATTAAAACGGTGATGGGTCCCATTCAGTGATAATAAGCTGCAACCAGTCAGTGACTTCAGACGATCTCGGACCTAAAAGGCAAACATTTGTGAAAAGGCCAAACGCAGCTGCAAAGAGTAACAAATTTATCTTTTTAAGCCCTATCAAAACACAGAGCACTTATTAGTCCACTCAAAATGAAACAGTTGAGTGGTGGGGGACATGACTACGCAACAAGCCAACATTTCTCTTGAGAGGTTCCTGTGTACCATACGGCGAAACACTGGCCTGTGCTGTAATAAACAGTTATAGTATGTTTAGACAGACCAAGAGCTTAGCATTCTTCCATTACCCGCGTGTTCCCAGAAACTCCACAAGTGTGTCGCTTCACCCAAGTGCATGTTCCCCTTGTCAGTGTCTGCGAGTGTGTGTGCATGCAGTTGCCTAAATAATTGTGTGTGCCCTCAATAAAACATTTCATTGGCTTCCTCTCTGAATTGTTACAAGTGGTGCCATTATTTAACACAAGGCTCTGGGCAGCATGCGGAGTGCATGGGGGCGCAGCGTACTGGTGCTTAACAAGCACACTTAACCCCAGCCGGCCATGCTAAGCCGAAGAAAGGAAAGGTTGTTCCCCCAGCTGTGACATGGCACAGGAGGGCAGTCAGGCCAGGGTAAGGAGAGGAGGGGACAGCATCATTAATGAACCAGTCTGGTCCATAGGCTCAATTACCAAACGTACACTGGGCAAAGAAGACGGTGTTCAAATTAAACTAGAAGGCCAGCACTGGGTAATTCAGGAAATGTAAGCTCAATGTACACTGTGGTACATGTAATGTTAATAAGCCAAACAGAGCCCCATTTGATTGTGGCCTCCATGTTGACGCTATGTATAAAGAGCACTTAAAATCTTTAATGACAAAACTTTCAGTTGGACATGCAGCACTTAGTGCTACTATGCAGATGACATTCACAGCAAGCGTTGACGTTAAGGGGACGTATTTTACCAATGCAATCAATTTTCTCTTATTCTAATGTGTTTTTGAATCACGTTGGTAAAGTTTGTTTCGTTTTAAAAATTGTATACATATTTAAATGGAATTATTTTTCGGAACCTCTTTTCTCCTGAAACGTATAAGCTGTTTAGTTATTTATTTTATGCAATACTTATTTTTAGTTAATTATTTTATTAATGTGGACTATGACTATCTCACTTCTCAACATGTCCAATACTTCTCTCAATTATTACATCAGGTGGTCCATTTGTTCATTCATTCATGCTGTACACTTGCTGACTTAGTTTTTCATTTAGTCTGTTGGGTATTTACGATACATTGTTCACTTATCTTATTAGCTCCGTACATATTTTTTAGGATACATTTGTGTACTTACTTATTTTTATATGCCCTTTATTATAATGTTGCACTATCCACTTTGCTGCTGTAACACTGTAAATGTCCCCGTTGTGGGACGAATAAAGGATCATCTTATCTTATCGTAAGTAAAAGGTAAGTGCTTAACCACGATTGGCCGACAGTATTTGGAGTGATCGCAGAGCCCCTCCCCCACGTGTGCGATCCAACGTGGGGGGGGCCGCACCGCACTGTCACTCCAAAGTTGTAGAAAACATGGCTGCTCTGGGATCGGTTATTCGGCCTGCCAGAATCGACAGGAGGTTTTTGGAATGGTAAGTTGAAATCTTGACAACGACTTGACTACAAGCCAGTGCAAGAAGGCAGCCTGAGGAGAATGACGGTGAATGACGATTGGTCGATTTCAGCGAAAGCAAGGTTCTACATAGAAACCTGCAGCTGTTCTGAAAGGCCCGTTCCAGAGGCAACCTTTTTAAAAATGTCATTCTGGAAAAACACGGATATCTTATGTTACGTAGTTTTTCACTGTGAACAACAAACACCCAAAAATGTGAAACCCATGCAGAATATGAGTTGAATATCCATTTAAAAGATATGGCTTCTTGAAGTTTGTCTGAAGTGGAAACACTAAATAATCGGAGGGGTGAAACACCACAATCTCCCCTAAGACGGGTCCTCAAAGAGACATAAATCTGTGGTGTTTTTATAAGGTCCTTGTTATGTCTGTGCTTCTATTTCTGTTGTCACAAACATGTCTCACTCGCTTAAACATCATGGGAACCATTAAAATAAAATCCAATATCCACTCCCAAAGGAATTCTGTGTATTCATATGTTCAGCTTTCTGTTAATGTGAGAAGTTGAAGAAAAAAATTAAATGCTATGCTACTGCTACTACAATACCTAAAATGGTTAGACGGTATGGTGGGAGACAAAAAAGTGAATTAAAAATGTAGGTGTGCACATTTCCAGCTAAAAAGTTAGACTAAAATCCATAGGAGGGTCATGGATTCATGAAGTCCTGCAATGTAATTGATTGCTCCTAGTGGGGCAATCTGTGTGGGATTCTGTTTTTCTTTTTTTCAGTGTGTAGGAACAAAAAAAACACACATGGGCCATTCTCAGCAATAGAGCCATTAGGGGGAGAATTACTTTGCAAGTGTGGGGGTGAGGAGCCTGACAGCGGGATGAAGACTACTCAAATATTACAGTACACACACTCACCAGCAAACCCAAAACCTAGCCTAAATACAGAGGCGCCCACTGTTAAAGCCGGGGCATTAAGTGATGCAACGGATGCTAAGACAAGAGAATCTGCTCTAGACAGACGAATTAAAGCGTGACCTGTGGCCCCCTCGGCGAGTAACATTAGCGAGAGCTTCCTGTGTGCAGGCACCACTCTGTTGACCGTTCATCATCGCTCAGGAAGGTGGACAGTCACCATTACACACACACACACACCGACGCCCCACTTTGCAATAACACTGCGGCAGCCATGACTCCACATCTGTCAAGGGGATGTTTAAAAAGAGTCATCATTATTACTCTTTATTTTGGAGATGGGTGGATGGGTGCAGGCTGATAGGAGGAGAGCCGTCTGGTTAACGTCGAGTGCCTCTTCTTAACCAATGACTCGGGACAGAAGCAAAGCTTTGGCTGAAGGAGAGGGGGGTCGGGGGTGGTGGGTACTGACTGGGAGGGGGGGGTTGCACAGATAAGCGGTGCCCTAGGTCCGCTGGCTGGTGGATCTTAAATCATCTTCAGTCACTCCCCAAAGTTCACAAACATCAGCATTCCCATCGCTCCGAAACCTCACTCTCTTATCAACGGGCTTATCACACCGATCAGTTCTGGTGCTCTAACAAACACGTCTGCTACCATCAAACACTCACTCCTCCACACACAAACACAGACACGCAAAGTGAAAAATGCATCAGGGTGAAACGAAAAGAGAAAAACTCAATCCAATAAGTATAAGATAACCTTGTTTGTGTGCTGCTTACTTAGTAAAATTTAAATAAAAGCAATTTCCAAACTTTTGTGCTTCTTCCCTGCTAAGTAAAACAAGGAATTAAAATGTGTGTATGCGTTATTCTCACTTTTGTTCCCTATCAGGGAGATGACAGGCTGGATGTCAGACTCCTCGTTGGCCTTCTTCACCATGCTGAACCAATCCTCCAGATTCTCAAAGCTCTGGTAGTTTGTGATGTCGTAAACCAGGAGAACCCCCTGCAACCGAAAAACAGAAAGGAACACCATACTCAGACTTTAATTCAAGCAGCTCAACATTATGCTTGACGTGAGTACACAGCTTAATTTCATGTGCATTCATATTTACATAGGTATTATTGAGGGAGCAAGGGAACAGTAGGTGGCACTGCTCCTCTTCTTAGAGGAGGTGACACACTCACACATAATCTCAGGTAGCAGTAAGACTGTGAATCCAAGTCCATAAACAGTTTTCAGTTTTGTAAGCACAGTCCTGAATTCAGTGCAGACAAGAGGTGAGGTTTGGTTATCTACTATCTGACCTAATGAATGAAGGCTGTCTGCCCTATAGACATTTCCCTCCTCCCTGTGTAATCCTCAACACTGCATGCACTGCAGAAACACTCATGCAACAAAACCAGAGCCATGTCTGAGCAAACACTCGAGCCGGTTTACACGGACACATGAATTAATCAAAGAGTAAACACAGATACAAGAGCTGTTGGCATAATTCAAGATAAATAATCACACGTCTCAACTGTCTGCTATCACTACTTTCTGGAAATGAACGAGAGACGCGGTAAATGTCTCGACTTTTGCTGCATGATGCAACACGACTGAAGGGGTGTCTGTTGCTTTTTGTTCGGCAGACACGCACTGTCACAACACGCAAGGTCGGTGACGACAGCTCAGGCCTCTGACAATTACTGCGAGTCTCTCAGAACAGCCATGATTGATTACAGGACGCACAGTGGCGAACAATAGGTGTGAAAGTTCCATGCAGCGCTGACGAGAAACTCCCTAAGCAAAGTGTCGTAATGTGGCAATGATGTACGACACGTTCGTGAAGGAGAGAGGCAGTAAAGGAAATGCTGCAGACATGCATAATTTACAGTACACACTATTAGGGTAGATAAAAAGAACTTGTAATTTTCATGATATGTAACATCAGGTAGCTGCCCGAATGGTAGACCTTCTTTGCAGTATGGGTCTCAGATTGGACAGACCATGGTCTTTAAGTAGGCCTCTTCAAACCAGAGACATTCTGGAGGTGACAGACAGCACTCAACTATAGCAACAAGGCTACCTGTGGACGCTGATGTCTCTGGCATTTGTGCAAACAAGCACGCACTGACACAAATTACAGTGTTTGCAGAGAGCTTGGCTGTTGTAGATGGTAAATAGATAAACTACTAGACTATTTCTCCGTAAAATACTCAGGATTACTTTAAATCAATTCAGATTAAATTGAGCATTAAAGTGTGCAAATGCAAAATTGTTAACTTTTTTTCAATCTGACCAAAAACATCAAATTGTAGCTACAATTTTTAAAGTGTTTTTCCCATGCTACACTCATTGTAAACCCAAATAACAGCTTATTATGATTTAGCTCTAGAGGGAGGAAGTTTAGGCCTTTGAATGAGGCTGCCGAGACAGTAAAAGAAAACCTGAACTGTCAGATAGACTTATAGTTTCTTTGATTCCTATTACTTTATCAGAAACATCTACAGCAGTTGGTTTGTACATTTACACATTTCCTTCATGGGGCTGATGGCCTCAAAGAAAGTTTTTGTTGAAGGAATAAAAGAATTAAAGTGGTGATCTCAAAGATCTCAGTTTCGTTCTCTTTGGCTGCACCTATGGCGATAAATGGTTATTGAGGGAGCACACTTCCCAGATATCCAGACAGTGTTGCATGTGTGACGCTCCGGTTGTAACTCTTGATTTTCCTTGCTGACGGCCACTTTCCTTTTTAGACTGTTTGCCTTCATCTGAGCGTCGAATTTGTTTCTTTTTCTTCACTTATTTACTTCTTTTTGAAGTTGTATCTGTAGTCATCGATCTTTTCTTTGTTTGTTCAGCCATAGTAGATTACTGTTTACTCACAACACTTGCAGAGACCGGAAAAGCAGCCGCTTAGCTCCGCTTACCCTCTCTGGCAGACCAACCACTGCTGGCTGATGGAAAACGCGTCACTAACTGGGCACCGCTTGTGATTTTTTTTGCGAATGTCGCCACAGGCTCCCAGTCCATAATACTGCAAATGCAAAGGCTTTCATCAGTGGGCCATAGGCTCAATCACCATTGTGTTACCTCATTAGGCGATAGATAGTGAGTTAACAGACATTTATTTAAATGAAAATCTTCAAGATTATTACTTTAAGTCCGGAAAGCAGAAGCGGAAGCTGCAGTACAAACCAGAGATGCACGTAGCAACAGAAGATTTAGAGTGAAATTGTATGCGTGTGTGTGTGTGTGTGACCTTACATGAGCTCCATATACATATTTGTCCAGCATCTTCCCTCCTAACGTTTGGCCTCCGATGTCCCACACCTGCAGAGTAACGTTCATATTACCTGCAGGAAAGAAAAGAGACAGATATACCATCAGAATAAAAGTACAAATCAGCTCTACAAAGGGGACATAGACTGTATGTTTCAGGCCGTAGGTTCATTTTCTTCTCTAAGAATGCTCTGTTCACTATCAATTAAATGAAAATGAAAAAAAACAACCGTTTTATTTGTGGGTTTCCATTCTGGCTGATTGTTTTGATTGTTTTAACAAAGCTAATAATCCTGAGGAAATAAGGAGTCAGCTGAAACTGGAGCCTGTATTTTTGGTGAGCGATTTCTATAATAAAAGTCAACGTTGTTGATGTACATAATGGAAACAATAAATCAGCGATTCATCTTTCATGCTAAACGCTCTTGCTTGGAAGGTCACCCACACCTCACATCCAAGAATATCCAGTCCAAAGATCAAGGGGGATGAAAAGGTATCCTTACCCTCTAATTTAAACATTCTCAATACTCTGGCCTTACAAAAAAAAGACTTCTTATTAGCCCGGGAAGAGCTGTTTGCATTGTACTGTATCCTGCCAAGTTAGGAAAGTGAGGAGAATTATGTGCTGTTAAGGAAAATAGCAATAATTAAACACAAAAAAAAGAGGAAAAGAAGACTCTTGTCCTCGTGCGTGTGGAAAGAGAAAGAAAGAGGTTGAGAGAGGAAGAAGCGCACAAAAAACCAAATCCAAATGAATATTTTCTTCCTCTGGAAAATGAAAGGGGTGGTTGAAAAAAAAAAAAAAAGAGAAGGGGGGAGGACCAGACAGCGAGGAGTTTATGTTGGTGTGATGAGGGCCTCTGCGCTGGGCTGGAGCGGCGATGGAGAGCAGAGCGTACACTGTGGACACGGCTGGACGACTCAACCCCTTCATAAGTCCCCTTTTTAAAGCAGAGGAAGGAAACGCTGAGGTTCACAGTCACTACATCTAGACTATACAGTGTCAATGTAAAGCTACATTGAGGAGTGCAATGAATAACGGTTACTTGGTGTTATAACGAGCCATCCCCACCCATCCACCATGTCTGGACACTAGCTTTATGTGTGTTTCAAAGATTTACGCTGACTCGACAGGGCTGATGTTTTACGAATTGCAAGAAGTTGAAGCTGCAATGGTGAGGCCGACAGACTTTAAACTTTAAAGATGATAACAGGGTCAATAAAAAGGCTTTGTCATGAGATAAGCGTGTGATGTGAGGTGGACGCATACAAAGCATACAAAGGTTCTGCAAGTTACCATCTGACAGAACTTATCAGGAAACCTTCCCCTGTAGTCAGTCCCATTCGGTGCCCGTACCTCACTGGTTTGGCAGAGACATCTGGAGGAGGTATTGTTATAAAAAGCACACACAGAGGAGGCTGTTGTGTGCCAGTCGGCCTCGCCTCACCTCTCCCTGCGTTGGAAAATGTACATTAACTTTGACAAGCTGGGCCTTCATGGTGAGAGGGGCCAACACTGGCTATAGGCTACTCTCCCCCTGCTGCAACAGACCCTTACAGCCCCACAGAGACCCGGAGAGCCACACAACCTCTCCAATACAAGGCAGGGTGGGGGTCCTAGTTTGGGACCACCCAGCTAGCACAGCCACCCTCCTCTTCATCAGCTCATCAACACCCAATTCCCCAGAAAATGGGCCATTTAACAACTCCGGTGTTGGACCTAGTGTTGCCGCTGCCCCGGTGATACGGACGCACGTACGCTGCATTTAAACAAAGGTTACATTTAACAGTGAAGAGATCAGTGATGCTTTCAGGGGAGAAACTTACTGGAAAGAGAGGTCAGACGATTAACAGCATTTGTTCGAGTTCGCATTAAGCAGTTGAGAGCAGCCTGTGCTTATGGTTGGCTCTTTTCATCCTGACTCCACCACAACATTTTTGGGGGTTTAGTTCTCCTAAGTCTCATAAGCTGAAACTGACACAAAATCAAAACACAATCCTTCAGCCAGCTCACAAACCGGCATAACTTTTACTTTTAGCACTTAATTTGCCCTTGCTTAATGTTGTTTTATTAGTAATGAAAGAATGGAGACACTTTGCAGATTTCTGGAGCTTAGGCCTTGGCAGGGTTTTAGAAAAGCCATTTAAAATGCAGAAAATCCCCATTTCACATGGTAGGAAGTAGAAATGGATTGCTTTCTTCTAAATATAGCATTAGTCAATAAACATTCATTTTACAGATCTAAGGGGGGACAGAGTGTGGCTTTATTTCTGCGGGTTCGACATATACAAATAAGAACATGAATGTTTTATGTGGTGCAGGACAAAGATCAGTTGAACTTGGGGATCAGCGATATGGATATAAAATGTTAATGTATTTACTCTGTACTGTGCCCACAGAATTATGAGCGAGGCTCGCCCGTTTGGACATAAGCTGTCCATTGGCCTTGTGGATTCCTTAAAAAAAAAGTGCTGTTTGCTCAGGAGAGAAGAGCTTTCAGAGTGAATAAGCCTGAGAAGTGGCAGACACTCCACAATGAGGAACTAACAGAAAAGATACATTCAGCGAGTTAACCTGAAGAACAAACTCTGCCTGGAAAGGGTAGAACAAGAAATTATGAACAGAGCCAGAAATCTGAGAAATAAAAATGTGACAGAAAATGACGGTGGAACAACAGGCCTCTTGTGCGGTTTTGAATTAAAATGTTCTGGATCTTTTTTAACAGTCAAAATGTTAAGTAAGTACACAAAAAACAACCTTATGTTAAGCCTGTTTGTCTGAGTACAATCTTGCTTAATACATATTCTCAGTATTTCATTAAATTAACAAGTTTACAGTCCGCCACTATCTGCTTGAGCAACACAGGTATCGGTGCTGAGACTCCGAACAAGCGAGCACTCCCAAAAGATTTTGAAGGTGTCTCACCTGGAAGGCTTATTCTCTTCAGAAAGAAATCCAGGCCGATGGTTTGTTTGTACTGCTTCCCAAAGGCCTCCTGTGCAAACCTGGTGGCGAGTGATGTCTGAAACAGAGACACAAAGGGAGAGACACGGAGAATGAGAGCCAGAACGCCTCTGCAGCAATCAACAGGGCTAAAAATATGGAATGAAAAGAGGTTAAGTGTTTTTCTAAAGAGAATGGTTTGTGTATATAAAAGAAACCTTGATTCATTGAATAGTAGTTGCCTTATAAACTATATCCACATATATAAAACCAAGTCAAAAACACAGCATGGTTCAGGGAAAATACAGTTTTTTATCAGTTTTAAAATACAGTTTTTAAACTTTCTAAGAATGTAAATTTTGGTGGTGAGCAAATTTAGAAAAAACAGAAGTCTTTTACAATTTCTTAAAGACCCCGTCCAGTGAAAATCAAGTGTTTAACCTTGTAAACATCTCCATGTGGTGTTCTTCATGTGCTACAAGACACATCAGGAACAACATCAGCAGTCATCTCCATGGCTGGGCCTGTCTGCTTTTAAACTACAGTGTACCAAGGACAGGCTGAACAACACGTTTTCAGATTGGCAGGTTTGAGACGTCACAAACCTAAGGAGCCAGTCCCGTTAATGGACGGGGTGACGCTATGCATATCATTATGTGCAACCTATGGCAACCACTTAGGCGATGCATGAGCCAGCTGTAACCGTCATCGTCATTTTTGCAAACTCACTGCCGACTACTAACATTAACGTTACTACTGCTACTTACTACATTTCAAGCTGGCTAAGTTTCATCAAGTTGCCACTAACCGATGGCAGAGACGTGTTTTGTTTTCGCGACGGAGGGGCAGTTTTTAATGAGGAAGAAGGAGGAGATGCATGAGCATTTTATATGTCTTAAAACATGACTGGAGCTGGTCTTTAAATTACTAAGGTACAATTTATCATATCCCAACACCTCTAAGTAATTCCTTTTCAGAAAAGCATGCAGCCATGACTTTTCGGCGATGCAATCCTGAATTATGCACTTTTTGGACATTAATTTCATCATTACAAATCCATTTTAAGAACCTTCAAGAACGTCATGATTGACTGGACGGCACGCTGATGTAATTGTCTGCCTCCTCCGCTGCTGTCTCGCTGCCCTGCCACAGTTCTGACAGCGAAAATCAATGTGAATTACAAAAACAGGTGTCGCAGTATGTGTCATGCCTCCAGACTGCAGACACAATAATTGCCACAAATTATAAAACCTCCATCACTGTCACTGTCGTGTTTCAGGAGGAGAAAAAATAGCATGTTAGGGGCTCTCCTGCAATCCATGGGAATCCGTAGCCTAGACTTGACATGCCAAGTTTAATTCATTTTGATGGATGAGGACAGGGGGGGGGAAAATGAAGTGCTGAATGTCTATTAGCTATCTTTAGAGCGGTGTGCTTACATAAACACATCAGAGAAGTGAAGCTGTGGGATTCTCTGAGTGTTCATGTGGCAGCAAATGCATTTTTATGTGGTACTTGACAATCGCTGAGAGTAAAATCTCTCTTTCAGTCGACTAAGCTTTCACTTTAGTCAAAGCCTATACACTTCCATTCATACTCAGGTTTAGATTTCGCCAAATAATGTTCAAGTATAACTGGATTTGTTGTAAATTACTGCAGGGAAGGCGGAATGTAATTTGAAAAGAAAACCTCTTAATTTTTCTTAGTGGCTGCAACCTTTAGTGTCAAACCTTTATGTTTATCCTGGCATGGATTTCTATTTGTTTATTGTTCTTAATTCTATGTGTAACCCTGACTTTTGCAAATTTCCTCTTGTAGAATAATGTTTTATCCACCTAACTCTTGTAAAAGTTCACTAGCCTAGAGCCTCTTTTAATCCCAGCCCGCGGAGCGTGTCACGAGCTCATGAGTGACTGAAAAATTACTGGAGGTGACTGACGCAACAAGGAGAAAATCGGCCATTTAAGTAGCCCAAACAATCACTGACAACACAGGAATAACAAGCTCGGACAGCAAAAATGTATTCCACATGCTCGCGTTGGCCCAGTCGGTCATTTGTCTTGGCATTCCAGTAGCTTGGCTCTCCTCCCTCAACGTAGCCCTTTTTTTCCAACGTACAATTGGAACTAACCAGCGAATGTAAAAGCTGGCGTAATCCTGACACTCCAACAGAGAACAGTGCAGGGTCACCAATGATACCAATGCCGGGAAATGGGGGAAGTTCTGCTGTAACAAGAAACTTAGAGAGAGGGAAAAAATATGGAAAGCTGACTGAGTCCATGTGATGCAACTCATGTGAGAGATGCCGTGGAATTTTTTTGCAGCGTCGCATCAAAGCTTGCTCTTTATTCTCCGTAAACAGTTAAGAAAAATATATAATTGTTGGTATTCTGATGGAAAGTTTGACTGTAAATATAAACACTGAGATGCAATAGTGTCCATTAATGTACAGGACGTGTACCTAAAGCTCCTTTTTACCCTTTGGGAAGGAGAACAGCAAACAGTCAGAAAAACTGAGAGGCTTATAACTCTGGTTGAAAAATAGACCTGTGTGTAAGTCAGCCCCAGCTCCTTAAGAGCCTGGCTAAACGTGAGACTCCATATTTTAAAAACATCGTGCTCAGGTGGACAGGCCTTCCCACATTTCCCTATATTTCTGAATGGACAACCAACCACAAGCAAAAATACCACCGAAAAGCTGTCCAAGACAAACTGATCCGATTGCAATTTGCTGAGCAAATTGACATTAATAAGGGGGGAAACGGCATTCAAGATGTCAGTCAGTGGTGCCTTCTCAAATGGGGGGCAGGGCTCCTGTTTTCTGCCCAACACAGACAAGCAGGTAAGTCATTCAGACAGTGACGGGCTGACACCTGGCAGCAGCGTGAGGAGGGTTATTAATGTAGCGTATCTACTGGGAACTGAGTTGTGTGTGTTCTCTAACCCCCCCTCCCCCAAAAGAAAATGTCGACTTTCCAGAATGAGAACATTCATTTTTCTCTTTGGGTTTCACCATTACAGCTACATTCATTTTCTTAATCCCAGAGGAAGCAGAGATTAGTTAGGAAAGGGGATGTGTTGCTGAAAGACACTTGATGATCCCAGCCTTACATTCATGCTCACTCATTCGGGAATCCGAGACGCATTGAAGACGAAACATACCTGAATTGTCATGCCAACCTCCACGCTTTGCTGCATATAATTGGTGTCTGAAGGATGTAGGTAACAGGTTTTAATCTACATCTTATTATTATTATTATTTTAATAAACATACTGATTCATTCAGTCCCATCAACTGTCCTACACCATTAGTAAATTTAGCAAATAAAGAGACAATGCACTGAGAAAAAGAATATTTCTTACATTAAATAAAGTCTTCACACTCAAGTAAAAACAAATCAGAAACATTTCCCAGACATAATTTTCTTAAATGGGGCTTCACTCTGGAGCCAAATGCATACAGGGGTTCTTGGCCAGGAGAAAAGACGTGTACTGATGGAAAACAACCACTACCTGAAAGAGCCAGGCTAAGCAACTGTCACACACTGTGTAATACTGTACAGTGGAGCTTTTTACCCACAGTTAAAGCAGTAGCAGCAGCCCCTAAGTGTATGACAAATGTAGGGACTGTGATAATTCATCATCTAGCTATATTCCCCATAAAAATATAAAAAAAATAAAGGATGCATTTTGTTTAGATAAACTATTTGAAAAGGGGAATTTTAAGGTGATGTCATGTGTTGTCCTCAAATGAGTAACTTATATGGGTAACTTATTGTCTGTTAATTAAGGCCACAGGAATCATATACATTTTAAAAAAGCAGACTTAGCCTAATACAGGTGTAGAATTTGGTTGGCTGGCCAATTAACAAATGTATGGAGATGCAGCAAGATGCAGGACTAGAGCTACAGTATCTACCAGTATGACTAACTGTTTTATTAAGCTTTAGCCTTAAGTTATCAACACTGGTAATTTAACTGGACGCCTTTTGATGAGCTAGCAAAATTTAAAAGGCAGTTAAAGCAAAACAAGAATCAACACAGTGTAAGCCTATAAGCTCAGTTACTATCTAATACAGCAATAGTCATGTAGCATATAATTACATTTAAAAGGCACATGCAACATGGATTAAGGTCCAGTAAGATCTAATAGGTTTATAACACCAGATCTTTGTCAGATTTAAATCCATAATGCTACAGTATCTTGAGACAGAGTCAAATCTAAACATATCTTTTCTCCTATTTTACAACTTTGTAAAGTAGGACACTGGTTTTTCAATAGAGCCTCAAAAGTGAGCAAAATGATTTTAAGACTGTGACTTTTCCCAAAAGTTAACAATACAGAAATACTTTCCATTTCAACTACGAGCAGGTATTGTGCTACATATGTTGTTTGTTTATTAACCCAATCATTCATATTGACTTTGCCGTGCTGTCATTACAATGTGTTTAGGTTAAACGCATGATCTCTCCTCTCAATAACTCAATCGAATAAAAATCTGTCATTCAGAATGTGGATGGACAACCTAATTATGTGGTCAGTCATAATGCTACATCTTTTTTCTTTAGACCATCACAGTGTTTCTGTATGATTTTATCAGAAGTATTAAGCTAATTCTAAAGATGCTCTAGTTGAATTGTTATCTCATGTTGTTGTATTATTAAATCTATACAGAGAAGCAATTTTACTGTCGCACTAAAAGAAATATCAAGTTTGCCGTCCACTGTTAGCTTCTGTTAGAATGGCATCTAGTGAGCTGTGACCTCCCGGGCATCTGAAATATAATCCACCTCCATCCACTGGGATTTTTACCCATTTTATTGACTCTTAAGTAACAATTGAAAAAAACATCAGGCAACAGAGGAAGGCCTTCAAAAATGATTTACATTTACCTATACAATGACAGGTTTTATGTATGACTAGGGAACTTAGTATAACTGTCATCCGCATAAACTTCATCAATAATGCCCCGTCCCCAACCCAACCTCCCACATGACAGGGACTCTCATCCTCTCAACATTACATTAATGTTAAGTCTTAAATGCAGATTTATGCGTTACATTAACGGGCACTGGACTACATACGGTAAGTTTACCTTGCTCTGTTTTTTTTTTTATACTGTTAAATATTTGAACTGCCATCATCTTGCACAATCCTGCACCTCTGTAGAGCTCTTTAATTAGGCTACACCTGGTGTACATATGTTGTATTAAATTGCTTTTTTATATCTTATTCTTATTGTCTATTTCTAGCTAAATTCTATTTAAGGTCCCTGACAGTAGGGGTACTACTTTTAAATAGCTTTTTACTTATTGTTATTCTACTTCTGTGTTAATTGTTCTTGCACCAAAATATCAAGACACATTTCTTGTATGTGTAAACCTAATTGGCAGTAAACTGAGTGACTGAGTACCAAACATAAATGCACTTTTTTTTTAAGAATAGCCCATTTGAGAATAATAGATATAATGTAGTTGAATGTTAATTATTGATGCATTTATGCTGCAGCTGGTAATATTAGGTATACTATACACATATTGATGTATTTTTTTGATTATTTTTAAGTAAATAGTGACTAAAGTTGACAGTTACATTCAGCTGTAATAGAATAACATTGTACAATATTTCCTCAAGAAATGTAGTGATGTAGAAATATAAAATACCTTATATATTATACCAATGAATAGTACAAGTAACAGTTGAGAGAGAGAGATGCATTCGTTTCAGAAATGTACTAGGCTAAATGTAACGTATTTGAGTTAGTTTTAGCGTATTTGTGTCATTTAAACGTCTGGGACTAAAGCTAAAGCAAAAACATTAAACAAAGCCGAAGAAGGTAACAAAATGTCTAACAGCTAGGCTTTAGTTAATCCTACATGACCACTATGGCGTTACTTATATCCCATTATGTGGTCTTGCTCTATTAGCCATTGATGGTGTTAGCTGCTAACTAATTTAGCTAGCTCGATTAGCGTCGTCGCCATGGTGACTGGGAAGTGCGGCGTCAGGATGAGCAGCGTCAACGGCTGGATACTGATATAAACAAACGAACAAAAAGGCACTGTCGTTGTTTAGAAGCCAGTGCTCAAAGTCTATTTTCTTCACTTACGTTGAGTGTGTGCAAGTTCTGTGTGTGTCTGTGATGGTCTCACCTTCCCACACGCACCGTCTCCAATAACTACCATTTTAAGCTGCCTGTCCTGGCTGTCCTCCTCCGAGTCCGACATGATGCTGCAATGTGCTCCGACTGTATCAGTGTGGAAACCCAAAACACTAAAAAAAATAGGCACAGGCAGCTGAATCTCAGGCTAATCACAGATGGATTAAACAGCAGTGGAGTGGGCAAACAGACGCCATTTTGACTCTACTAACACTGTTGCTGTGCTCGGCTCGGCATGCTCCACTCACACACTGCCACCGCGGTGTTCACTGATTTTCGGTTAAAGCGTGTGCAAGAGCTACCGAAAAACGAGCCGGAGACCACAGTTTGGCATTTCACTAAATAAATATTTCCACTATTTCGCGAGGCCCCGTTGCCGTCACGAGAAAATATCAGAACCGGAAACCCAATCGCCTCTGCCGTGGTTGCGTCCTGTATGACGCGTAGCCGTTGCCATGGTAACAAAGGTCAAAGTGTGAGTCTAAAAATTTTGAAAACCCAAAAGACAAAGGCCTAAAATTACAGAAACAAAGTAACGAATCTTAAATCAGTGGCTTAAAGTAATTAATTGCTCAAGTATTACACTTGGGTACGTTTTTATAATACTTTAGTTGAATTTTTTTTGTTACTTTGTTGCTGGAAATTCCACATTTGACTCCCCTTCATATTTTGACAGCTGAAGATTTATGCTCAAAACATAAGATCTTATTAATTTTGATGAATAAACTACCAAACACTATATTAATTTATTATCTGCTCCATCTTTACCACATACAACATCAAAGTTCATGCATCAGTAATAATGCAATATCAATATTCTTATATAGCCTACTTTCATGTCATTAGCCTATATGACATATGACAGTATACTAGTGTCATTGTTTAGTTTTATACACAAGTGTAGTATTGTATCTTTTACTTTAGTTAATGATCTGAATATGTCCACTACATGCTATTTAAGGTTAAAATAACATTATTTCATAATCCTTTGTCTCCATCTGTTAACATTCCTTCCTTCTCTTTCGTACTCTCTCTCTCTCTCACACACACACACACACACACCCTTTATTCAACATACGTATTTAAGATATGTGGAATTCTCATTTTCTCTTTACTTTAGTAGAGAGAGAAATTCCCCTCTGGGGATCAATAAAGGATTATCTTATCTTAATACAAAAGGTCTTCCACAAAGAGATTTGTAAACATGAAACTATTTAATAAAATATTATGTTTATTTATTGGTTGATTGTGGTCAAGTTATTAAATTTAGACTGTTGTAGATATCTCTATTAAATAATGATTTCTAATGCACTTCCAACGCTCCTTACACATGCATAATTATATCAAAATGTTTCAGGTATTAATAATTAAAATTCTGACCGAATGAAGCCGCAGATCTCTGCTAAATAGTGTAAAAAAAGTTTCTGTGAAGTGCCAGCAAACACTTAAAGCCACCTTTAGGTTTATTGCCCTCAGTAAAGTTCTGTTCTGTTCTGGCATCCTGCTCATAGATAGACAGGCCTATTTCTGTTCTTTCCACAGCTGAACAGTCTCCCAGTGTAAATAGAATATCTTACCAGCTGTGTAATGTGATTGCTCTATGACACACTAATGTATCTACCAAATGAAATATGATTAATATTACTATTATTACTTTTACAGGGTTGGATAAAGTGACAAAGTAGAACATTTTTAAGTTAATTTGTGTCATTTGTCTCTGGTGTATTAGGAAATTATTCCCAATGGGTTCAATGTTAAATATAAGGGAAGCATCACTGGGGAAAATGTGGTTTCAGAAACATGATTCAAGGTGGAAATATTCAGATGTTTTAACATGATCAGGATCTTTATTAATAATATTTTTAAACCAATGTGTATGTTTTAAAATTTGAGGTTTTTGGGGATATCACCAGAAATTATCCTGACCAAAACTATTCAAGCAAAAAATTCATCAGACAAAGGACTCCCGCACATTACAGTGTTATTATGAATCTGGAAAAGAGGAGGATTGGGGCATAAAAAAGGTTTTCGTGGAAGAATTTTGCGATTATAGCTTTTAAACAACGTGTTGGGCTGGACGTAAAGACATTTCCTAGAAGAATATTTCACTGCATACAACTTTTATCTCAACTGTGCGAGCTGAAATGTTGAGAAATACAAGATCTCTGCACAAAAATGAATGAAAATGCCCCATATGTCCACTTTTTCATGAGATAAGTGTTGCAAATGTGTCTAATTTACGTCTTCATGTTATTTGTTTTGCATTTTTTTCTGTAAAATCAGAGCTTCAGTGTTTTACAGGCCGGTCTTTGAATCACGCTCCTCGTCTTTCACACTTGCTTTTCACTGCAGGGGAAGGACGTCGCTGCAACATGAGGGATGAGGAGGAATTTGCACCTGGGCCACTTTGAAGTAGGTGGCAGCGACTGTCAGTCAGTTGCACTGACACAAACTGCTCATGAGGGTGTGATTGACAGACAAGCAGACAGAAAGCTTTAGAGCAAAATTAAGACTAATTGTTTTTTAAATGGTTGTAGGCAGAAGTGATGAAGGTCAAGGCCGAAGTTCAGTCATTAACTTGTATTTTATTTCATCAGTTTATTCTGTAACAAATCGCCTGGAGGGAGAAAATATTTAATCTCTTCTTAAAGAGGAAATGTTTTCAATGTAAGGCTCAACAGTGCCTCAAACTGAGCATATAGGCCTGCAAAAATCTGAATTTGTGATTGTTAAATAGGTGCTTGTAAGATATTTGAGTTGACCCATTCATGGTTTTCAGTCCTTGAAATAGTGATGCATAAAATTTCTGCAAATAATATCATGTAAGCTTTACTAAATGTTTCTAAGAGTTAACAGAAAAGTAGAGCACTATTCAACATTTAAGTGTTGATGCGATACACATGAAAGCCTCAGCTATTTGTGCACACATTTTAGAAATGGGTGTATTTCTATTTTATAACTTTAAAATTTGGCTCCATGTTAAACACAAAAAGGCTGATCAAACGTTATTTATCATAGAACCTATATCTGAAACTGCAGAGGGGGGATGACTGTTTGTCTCGATGGAGGGAACTTTGGAATTACATTTAATTTGTTTCAGGAAAACTAATAAAAAAGACCCTGTCACTGAGATAACCTCCGTGCAAGATTTACACAAAAAACAAAAGAAAAATAGTTTTTAACAACGATTAATTCAGATAATTAAATAAATCAACTGTTTTCTAACTAGGCCCTTTTGATTAGATTAAGCTTTAACGGTTAACATATGCAGTGTTTTTGCAGTGTAATCTGTTAACTAGAGACATTTAAAGGAGAGATCCACAGTATTTTAGAGCATCGTTTATCGCAAGGCTGCGTCTCTCTCCTGCGACAGCTCTGCCGCAAAAGACACGCATACACGAGTCTTTTCAAAGGTAAACTGTGGTTGTTCCTTATCAGACATTATTGTGAATAGCCGTCAGCTCATTAACTACTGCAAAACTAAACTCAATAAAATAATAATTGCCGATTGAATGCCAAATTTCTACCATCAATAAAAAATGCTGAGCTTGCTCAGAAATGACAGAAGAAGGCAAATAACTCAGGAAGAACACCTCTGTGGTTAAAATTCCCAAACTCAACGCTTTGCTCCTGTTACAGAAAACGTGTTGCGTACAGAAATAAAACAAATGTGTAAGGAGTTACTTTTGGTTGACTAGTACGTACAAAAAAAGTTACCTGTGCGTAAAGTTCCTTTACGTGCGTAATTAATTAACTAGATGTAACAAGGTGCAAATAAAAAACATATTCGGGTGTAGTCATCCCATTAAAAAATGAAAGAAAAAAACGTAATCTATAGTTTACACTCACAGCTTAATTGATAAATACAATGAGTATTATTGAATTACTCTAAACGTTGATCAGGTACACATACAATATCGGGGAGACGCTGGGATGGGGACAATGCAAACCTATGAGGGTGTTTGCATTTCAACGATCACAGGTTGAAAGAAAAAACAGCCGCGATACTGCCCTCTATATCAGATATCTCCACATGCAGGTACGAAAGGAAGTTATGTGGGACGGTCCACTCCTCAGTATCCCTCTCTGTCCCTTTGCAGCCTCCGAGCAGCCAATGAGGAGCATCAGTGCTGCTGGAGATGGCCTCTGGTGGCGTCTATACCTGCATCAAGGAGATCAGATATTAGGACATATAGGCGCCGTTCTGTTTTTAGTATGTTGTATATTGTTGTATGAAGCCTAAAATCAGAAAGACCTGCTTAAGGCAGTGTCCTGTTTAAAAAAAACAACACATGGTTTGCCAACTAACAACTCAAATTGAACACCCCCTTTTTCACCCTTCTTATGCACAGTGACATGGGCCTCCTTAACCCCGGAATACCCCTCTCCTTGTGTTGACATGCAGCCCTAAAGGTAGCTGTCAGTTTGCCCTGTCCGGGACTCACACAGCTATTCATCATGGCTTGACAGGTGTGTTTGGGGAAGAAAGCCATAGTGGCCCGGATGACACCGACAGGTTGTGAGTTTGTAGCTTGATGAGAAAGTCTAGGACTATACTGAGAACAAAATAAAGACAGATTCGACTGAACACGAGAAAATGCGCAGGATAAAGCTGGAAAAAACTGTTTTCTAATTATTCTATATTTGGCTATTTTGGTTTAAGGCTGTTCCTGTATTATACGATTTAAATATAGTTGTCCTAAACCAGTGTGCTAGTGAGAAAATAACAATTTAAGTATTTACAAGTAGTTTCAGTCTTGTATGTAGGCCGATTTTAATTAATTCAAATTGTTAGATGACTTAATGGTCAGAAAAGAAGAACGCAACACGTCGTGTTTGTATCCGTTTGTACGGTGTGAGAGGATGTACGGTTTTAGCAGCGATATAATTTAAAGCATTAAGTAATTGTGTATAATAATGTTTTTTTATTTGTCACTGAGCTGCAAAGTCAAATAACTTGTAAGCCCCTGCATTCTAAAATTATAAATGCGTTGTTAATTCTTTGGTGAAATCTGACAACTCAGATTAAAATTCGTCCTAATATGAAACTTCAAATAAAAAACTTTAAATAAAAACTGAAGTGTTGTTTATGCCTGATATGTTTTAATGTCTAAACAGTCATTTAACACAAATAACACATGTACATTTCAGTTGGTCTGTTTTGCTTCCTGCCACATGATCACTCTCAGGGCACCAAAAAAAACGCCTCCTCTCCTCTTCAGTCTGACACTGTACATGTCCACACGCACACACACCATAATGCGTTTTTACATTGAAATAATAATAAAACGTATATGCTCAAAAGTGCCGAAATATCTTACCTTTACAAACACAGCAAGAAAAATAAAAACACAACCTGCAACAGAGACAGTTATATGGAAAGTCAATGGAATATGCCAGGTTCCAATCACTGCAGAGGTAGGAAGGCGCATGTAAAATATAAACCAACATAAGGTGACATGTTCAGTCTACTTAGGCCGCCGGTTCCCACAGAGGGGTCCGGGGGGCCTCAGAGGTCTCCCGAGCAAAGAGAAGAATACTTATTACTGAGTCCCTCCTCAGAGGTTAACATACTGACATTTTAAGAGGAAGTCCAGTGTTCCCCGCTCAAATAAATTGTGATTTTATTGCATATTAATGAGAAATGTCGTCTTAAGATGTGTGGGAACCCCCTGGTTTGTCCTGGACAACACGATGAGGCAGTTCAATCAGAGACGCTCCTCCTCTTGTCAGAAACAAAATAAAGTTAGTTTGATTTCCTGGGAGCGAAATAATAAAACAAAAATGAATAAATATAGTCACGGAGTTCTCATTGGTTCCCCGCACACGCAGAGAGTGTCCATGCAGGCAGGCAGTACGCGTACGGGTAATAGTAGGACGGCTGCAGAGAGAGCAGCGGAGGCCGCAGGATCTCTCCCGGGCCGTACTGTCTCTGGTCGTCCCGCACCAAAACTTTCACCGCCACCTTCTTGGCTGCCGGGGTCGACGCCATGAGATCTGCGGCCATCTGGCGGCGCTTCGTCTTGTATCTGCGGTTCTGGAACCAGATCTTGACCTGGGTCTCTGTGAGCTTCAGGGAGGCGGCCAGGTCTGCGCGTTCCGGCCCAGACAGGTACCGCTGGTGGTTGAAGCGACGCTCCAGCTCGAAGACCTGCGCGTGAGAGAAGGCGGCCCTGGAGCGCTTTTTCCGCTGTTTAGGCTGGTCTAGACTCTTCTCGTCAAGGGTGCTGGAGTCTGGGAGAGGGAGACACACAAATGCAACATGCAAGTCAATTCCTGTACTTGTTTGTTATTTTAACACAACTGGAGCCACGTGTGCAATGACTGAACTTTGGATAAAAAAAAACATACAAATTCAAACAAAAGTTATACTAAAGGTTGTTTACATTTTCTGTGTAGGCAATAAACTGTCATACAGTTATTTAATGCAAGTCTGATCCAAGTTTTCAATCAGGCATAAACACAACTGGTGTGCAGATGTTTTTTCCAGAACGATTTAGAGTTTTATTCCTTAAAATATACGTAAATTACCATCTTCGTTCCAGAGCTTTTGGCCAACTTAAAATCGTGGCAAAGCAGAATAATTGAACACAAAGTCCCTCGTACCCAAATAAATGCAAAAGGCTTTATTGACAAAGTTTGAGCCAGAGTATCCATAAATTATCGTGCGTAAAACTAGAACAACCTGTGCGTAAAAGTTAGCAGGAGGCGAGAGGGTTTACAAACAGGCCTGATATCATACAATAACACAATCAGAGCAGTCGTTATGATTCTGCAGAATTGTGTAAGTATTAAACTTCACTACTGATTTAGTTTTATGCTCGGGTTGTCTGATTTAAATGTAAAACGTTGCTATGGCTTTAATGAAATCAGAGAGCAGCACTTTATATTCTGTTTAGTGTACAGTTGCATGTTAGTCTTTCTGCCTTACTCACCCGTAGCATTATTGGGCTCACTGTCACTCTTCGCGTTCTCCGCAGCTGCAGACTCATGATCCGTCTCCTCCTGCAAACTTTCCTCCAAAACATCCGACGCAGGGTCCACGTCTTTCTCCGACTTGCACGCGACCGGAGTCTTGCTGTCGTTGTCATCGCTGAGTCCCGAGTCCGAGTCGTAGCTTTTCTGGTCCGTAGGCTCACAAGCCTCCCCATCAGCTCTGCGAGACCCTCCGTTCATCTCCCCAAATATTTTCCAGCACGCAGTCTTGGAGAAGCACATGTCCAAATCTGGCAAGTGTCGGCTGTCGTCCTTTTTGTTCAGGATGGCTTGGATTGAGAAAGGCATCAGTGAGTTGCCACGAACGGCCATTTTCAAAACCGACAAGTTTGCGCTCGATTCTTGAAGTTAAGTAATTAACCGTCCCGGAAAGTGGAGTAAATGTCAGTTCATCCACATTTTAGGCGTCTCCCTCCGTGGAGTGCTGCTTCTTTCCCTCCAGTGTTGGTTTCCTGCTCACATCCCCGCGGGAGAAGCCGTGGAAAGTTTCTGCTACATCCGCAGGAGCGATGCTTCTCCTCCGCATAGCTCTGCCATCAGCTCGGGCTCTCTTCACACTCCGGCCCTTTTCACCCTATTTTTTTAACCATCCACCCTCACCTGTGACTGACAGGCACTCTTCGTCGACTCCTATTGGCCCGGAGAGGAGGAAAGCTGTTTCACGATTGGCCACTGTACGCGACGTCATGCTGCTTTCAATCGGGTGGGAAAAAGTTCAAGAAAAAGTTTGGTGGAAGTTTTTCACAGGAGACTAAACTGATGCAGGTTGCAACCACACAAATGTATTTAAACTGAAACTTCATTAAAACTCAGGGGAGCAAACTGCATCTCTGTGTGGCTTGTGATGGCAAAATTGCTTACTGATTTTGATGTTTTATTTATAATTAATACAGTAAAATGTGGAGCAGTTTGTCTTGGTAATGTTCAGAATTCGTGCAGGCAGAAAACGCAAAGTCGCGTGCGTAAAAGTCTAAGAGCTCAAAAGTGTTTTTTTTTGTTCTGCAGTTGAAAAACACCCGAGGAAAGTCGTGTTTCCCATTCTCCCCGTAAGACATGAATGCAGCACCAAGACAATAAATTTGTAAGATCATCCTTTTATAGTTTAACCCTTTATCAACCAAACAGGTCTGTCTGGAGTTCGGTGCGTAATGTGGCGGATTTTTTCCTCTTTGGCAACATTGTGGGCACCGAACGACTTTTGTCACGTTGTTACTGATTTACTTTGTTTTGTGAAGTCATCAAAATGCTGTATTTTTCTCAAATCCTCGGCAGCATGCATCATTGGTCGCCATGAACAGGTAGGCCTCAGCCTGTGCGCAAAACTAATTATTGCACTGAATAAATATGAGTTAACTCAAAGCAGGTAACTTCGCCTAGTTTGACTATTTGTAGTGTAGATGTTTGATTAAACGAGAGATGCGTGATAGCAGAGCATTTATGTTTTTGTTTAAGTGCAAGTCAGCTTGTGAACCCTCCAAGAAACACTGACGTCTTTTCTGAATAATCATTGAAATGAGTGACACATGAAAACCGGAATTTATCTCACGTTAAAAAGTGGATTTCTTTATGAGAAATATTCTCAAACCTGCCATTTTTGGCAGCGTAAAATGAAATATTTTTTTCTTTTCTTCTACCTCATGTTTCTCCTCTGTTTATACATTTCTAAACAAAAGCTTTATAATGCATTCGGCCGTGCGCATTATGAGGATTCTTTCTTATCAAGTTAGAAGTCTGGAGCCAGCTGTGTCTCAGGGTTTAAGTGGACGAACATCTGTCTGCAGATCTGGATCGTGACCTCTGCCGTTTTCACGTCTCCCGGTCACAGAGCAGACCTCACAGCTTCTCTGCTGATTTCATTCACCAGCCGATAAAAACTGAAACGCTTTGTTCACGTTTTTATACGAGCAAATAACATAAACAAGGAGGTTAAACTCGGCTCAACGCGCGAGGGGAGATATTTCATTAAGCTGAGGTTTGGCAGCTCTTATTTAGCACTAATGGATAACTCTTAAACTATGGATAAAGAATGAAGAGGCGTTGACGCACACACATCTTTATATGATATCCTGCTGAATAATAACGTTTTATTTTTTCCCCTTATAACTGGAGTTTTCCTTCTGTTTTATCTGACTTGTTTAATTAATTGGCTTAAATCCATCAGATTGTTAATGTTATGAAATAAGTATAAAATTAAATAGATTTGCCTTTTTATAATATATGAATAACATTATTTTATTTGGCCTGATGACTCAAGTAATGCACCCATAAAGGTGCATTATAGTAAAATGAAGCGTTAATAATTAATTAACAGTGTCATAAATAAAAGGTAAAATAATAATAATTATAATGACTATAATTATAACAAGAATAATAACTATTACCTCATTATTACAATAACCTGTTCGCTACGTGAATTTTCCAACTATAAACGTCACAGCTCATAATAATAATTATTACGTAATTCAATTGAATGATAATGAAAAGCTCGAGCGCCGTCAGACAAGATGATGAATGCTGACGCTGATGAGCGAATAAAATGACATTTTTCTTTTGTGTTTTTTGCTCTTCCTAGTTAGCGTTGGTCTTTTGGGATTTTCATCTTTTTTTTCTGACCTTGAACCGTCTGAAAATAAACTCACAGCCTGAGCGCGCGCAGCTCAATTTTAAGAGGCTAAATGAAAGAAAGGCGGATGAAAGTGTTAAATATTGATCCGCAAAATAAACGACTTTGTCTTCTGCCATTTCACATAATCAGTAACAATTATGAACTGGACAAACGCTGAGTTTAAATAAATAAACTATTTTATATACCGCTTCATCCCGTCTACATCATGAGAACAATAAAGAAAATAAAGTTCATATATATTCATCTGTACCTCATCTAGTGCTGCTGCTGCTGCTGTCACCCTGTGCACGCATGTTGCATGCATACATTATACCATCTAGTGGCCGCTGAAAATACCTCCTCATCTTGACTTTTTGACATCTTGGGTCAGAGCAGAAATCCCACTCAACTTCACTCTGTGGAAAAAAGGAGGAAACTTAACTTTAGAGAAGAATACTTTACAAAAGAGTTCATTTGTTCAGTTTTAGCTGAAAAAACTTGTGTAAATGTGTTTATCTTGGTGTAACTGCGTCTTCTTCTTCTGTGAAAATGAGCTGAATTAAATCATGCAGCATTGTCTCAGAGCCGGATGTGACCTTGTGGTATTAAAGCCCGAATCACCGCAGGCAATGCAAACACAACTGGGAAAGGGGAAAGCACAAACCACTGACACGTCTGGATATTTTCACACACCCTGGCCCTTGTTCTTTCACAAAATACTCATTCCACCCAAGGCCAATACACAAGTGCTACATCACACAGTGTTTTTTACCCCTCTTGTATTGTACAAGTATTTTCTCTTTGTCCTTCGTGCATTTTTCTTTCATACCACACTGTTGTCTTTTGTCCTTAAGACCAGCCGAGCCGGCCCGCAAATAGAGCCTGGGAAAAATGGAAAATAAATAAAAGAGTCTGCCAGTGCTCCAACAGGGTGAGTCAGTGTGTGCCCATCAACGTGATGTGGAGCAGAACTCGGCGGGTGACTCTGTGTTTTGGTAACCACACTGTGAGGAAGAGTAATAAGCAGTAAGTAGCTGGAAGTGGCAGGAAATGTAAACAGGCAGCGTGGCTTTCATTCAGACAACTGCAGGGGCGTTCACACACAGCCGCTTTGTTGTGGTTCTCACTGGGAGGACAGTCGTGTTGATCCACTGAGCGTTTATTCAAATATGATCTATTTTAATACTGAAATGCATCTAACTGAATCTGTGTCTCACAGGAAACAACTCAGAATAAGGAAAATTAAAAGACATCATGCACACAACCTTTTGCATGTTTAGTGGGATTTAGTTCTGTAATTAAAATAAGTATAATTAAATAAATAGTGCATTGAAATGTAAGGTTTAGTGGCATGTATATATCAGCAGTCTGTCAGTCCATTTACAGGGGAGAAAAAGTCATTAAATCATATTATGGGATGAAGAAACGAGCACGTCAGAGATGTAATGCTCTAAATCTAAGACTAATAATCAAAGCTAAATAATAGCAACCCTATAAATTACAATATAAAAATAATCTATTCCATATCAAAATTATACATAAAACACAAAAAATAGATTAGAATTAGCAACAAAATAGATTTGATTGTAATAAAGGTACTTATTCAGAGTACTGTAGCTCCTGTCAGTGTCATGTTACAGGATTGGGTCTTTATTACAGACAAAGGATAGACGTCCTTAATGTTATGTTGTTGGTAGTTAAATAAACAGCTCCGGGGAAAAAAAGAGCCCAAAGCAATAATGTGTTTTTCTCTGGATCTTCTCTTTATAAGTTTTTCTTTGTGTAAAATGATCTTTTGTTTTATTGTAAACAACATTTCTCCCTACACTGTCAAATCAAATATTCTCATTTAGGTCTTTTATTTGCAGAAAATGACGACTGGTTAAGATCACAAAAAGATGCAAAAAAGATGTTTTTCAGACCTCGATTACAAAAAGAAACAAGTTCATGTTCATGTTTAAACAACAGAATACTCATGGTTTAACCGAGTTCACTAATCAATATTTGGTGGAATCACCTGGTTAACCTGGATTACAGCGTTTATCAGTCTTGGCACGCTCTCCAGCAGTCTGTCACATTGTTCGATGTGACCATCCATCCTCCTCTTGATCACATTCAGCAGGTTTTCAATGAGGGTCAGATCTGGATTGGGCTGTCCATGACACGCAGAGAGAGATGCTGATTTAAGAGGAGGTGTACACTGATGCTACCTGGTGTTTCTAATCCTATGTTTTTAAATGTAAAATAATCTGAATCCTAATATAGTAGGTAACTCCATCAGTCAAATTATAAAGCATAAAACAGAAATACTCAAGGAAAGAAAGAAGGAGTATTTATCTCGGCTATTGTGTCCATCATGGATGGAGATAAAATAATAATTTAGAGTGATATGACAAGTAAAATTAATATGAAAAATAATTTTCTTTCTTCTCTTTTCTGGCCCTTTTCTGTGTGTTGATTTTTACAGCAGTAAATGTCTTAAAACAATTAAAGATATGTATATCTTGCAGCTCATGTATAATATAATTGAATGGAAAGATAAAAAATCAGTAAGGTTACAATTAATGATTATTTTCTTATGGATTATGTTGTCAATTCGAGTTATTAAGTGCTACTTAGTTTGTAATGCAAAACATTGATACAGAACAAAACTGCTCACATTTAGGCTGCTGAAATCAGTGATTATTGGTGTTTGGGCTTGATCACTGACTCAACCGATAAATTGTTTACAAAAAAATAGTTGAGGATTAAAAAAAGAAAAGAAGAAAAATAAACACAAAAAGTACACTTGACTGTTTCTTTACCTCCTTGTACAGTATGTCTGTTTTTCCCTCTCATTCAGCAGAAGCTGGTTCTCTCTCTGTGTGCAGGAGGGCTCCCTCTGCTGGTGAAGACGCAGAACCTGCTGTCCTGGAAAAAGGAAAGATGAGACGTTCACTTCCTAATAGCTCTGCCGGGAAAAGGTATATTTGGTCTGTTTTTTCTAGATCTACAACGACATGATTCCTTAATACCCCCAGACTCTTTGTCTGCGCTCCTCCAGTTTAACACCACCACCCTTCCAGTAAAGAAATAAACTTTAATGGCATATAAGACTATTACGTTTACCTCCACCCACCAGCCGCCCCCAACCCCCTTTTTCCCCTGCCTCTTCTTGTTACATTAATCTCGTGTTTTAAGCTTAAATCTCGCCTGATGCAGCAACATGCCAGTGGCCGGGCTAACGTCTCTGTTTCCCCTCCTCTCCCGGGTGTGTTTATGACAGGTTTGAGATTTTTTTTTTCTTGCGTGCTGGTATGGAGAAGGAGGCTCGCAGCACGCCATACACCCCCGTACACCCACCTAAACATGCGAGAAGAGCTGCCAAATTGTGTTCAGATGGAGCAACACATGAGAGGGCGCTGCCAAGACGCATTTGCAGCAAATGCTCCCAAAATGCCCTCTAGATTTCTCACCATATATCAGATCAGCCATGAGAGCACCCTTAATCAACCTCAACGTTGGAAAGTGGAAGGAAAGGGAATAAAGGGGGGGTTACTGCCAGCTTTAAGAACGCGTTTGGTCGCTTAAGTTACAATTGAACCCTCTTCTAAAAGAAAAATTGTCCTTGCATGCGACGGGGCACTAAATTGAGGAGCCCTTGGGACTGAACACTTCATAGAGTAAAGAGACGAGCAGGGAGAGGTTCCTGCGTCTGCTGGAAGCGATTCAAAACACCTCAGTGTGGCTGCATTAACGCACACGCAGGAGCAGAAGTGGGGGGATACACTCCAATTAATGTGTGTAGATAGCGCAGACATGATTAATAGTTTATTTTCGCCTCTGCTGTGCTGACAAACGAGCTTCCATCCGCCCTCTCCGGCACGCAACAGATAAAGCGAGCAGCTCAAGCACATCATGAAAGGCTCCTCGGGTCTGCAGGGCTCAGGTCTCCTCTGCAGGCCTCAGCTCACGCCTAAATAAAGACGTCCTTCAAAAGCAGCCGAGCCCTTTCACTGGTTTCATGTCACGTGCTGTAAAACAGCACTTTCGGACATTCAAGCAGATGTAGTTATGAAAACTTCAAGGACCATTTAGAAATTCTTGGGATATTACGAGTCTTTTCTTTTCAGACGGTGAAGTGGGTGTCATTGAAGGCAGCTGCAGCTTCAGGAAGACAAACTCGGCTTGGGATGTTTGCAGAAGACAGATTAATCTCTCTGACAGGTTTTTACAGTTCAGAGTACCGAAGTAGGACTGCAACTAGTGACTATTGATACATTTATCACTTTCAAGGTGACATTTTTTGTCTGACAAACAGACTAAAGTTTGAATAATTTGCTTGAGAAAATATTTAATTTCACCACTATAAAAACTGCAGGTGATTTCCTTTGTCCACTCCCTATGAAGACGCCTTTAAAGGATAAGGTTGTGGTTTTGTTTGTTACCGTTATAAGTGGTTGGTGTCATTTTGTAGGCCTGTTTATATCAATAAATACTGTGGAAAAAACTTAAACAGCACGTTTCTCTCATTTTGTTTTCTCTCCCCTGTACGTGGCACTCAGCCCAAACCCAGTCAATGAAACATACATCTTTAAAAAACTAACAATAACAATAACTTTATTGATCCCCAAAGGGAAAGGTTACAAATACTACAGAAAGTTTTATTAACAAAAGGCCAAGTGGTTCCCTGAAACAGACAGGCATTGTAATTTTGTCAAACATTAAAAACAAAGACTAAAACTTAAACTGTTAACTGTTTTTTTTTAGAATTAAATCCTGCCTTTCTTTTGAATCTAAAACGTCTGTGCTGGACTGTGGTGATGTTTTATACATGCACACCTCCTCTCAAACCTTACATGCTCTGGACACTGTGCATTATGGAGCATTGACATCACTAATGTCAAAGCCCTCATTTATCACGGTTTGCTGTTTGCACGTGTTGGATGGGTCTGCCTCGTCCACACGTAGACTAAAACACTGACCTATTCTAATTTACAAGTCTATTTTTAGGTATGCTTCCCTCCTACCATCTAACCTACAACAGACAGACAAACTTACAACCTATTCTTACTGTCTGTCTCAAAGGTCAGAACTGAACGGGGGAAAAAGGTGTTTTAGTTTGCTGCTCTCTTTACATGGAACGAATTACAGAAAGACCTAAAACTTAAGGTCAACTTAAATAACTTATGACTGTGGTTGATTTAGACAAAGTTTGACTGGTCTCACTTGTTATTTCATGTCTTTTTTTTGTATTACAGTCATGCATCCTGTATTATCTTTGTATGTATGGCTGCTCATTGTTTGTCAGAAGCTTTGTTAAACGTGCTGCTGCCTGTCTGGCCAGGAAACTCTTGAAAACAGAAGAAATTGGTGCACTTGTTGGGGACTATTTTCAGCAGTGGATTAATACACATTTTGTTAACAGTGAATGTTTAGAGCAGCTGATGTGCCTTCATGTGCTTCACAGTGATAGTATTTACTTGTCGTGTCACTGTGTGGCTCATTGATGCTTTTAAATAGTTTGACAAACATGGAGCTCTGCTCACAGAGGAATCAGGTTAATTTAGACAATTAAAGTGATTTATTGGATTGTGATGTTGGAAAAATAGCAAAAAAAAATAACAAAGCTGAAGTAATCTGTAGTTTAAAGGGCCACCAACTATGTCAAAAGACAGCGGAAAGGACAGTAGCGCTTGCAGCTATACTGATCTGAACCCAGAGACACAGAGAACACAGGCAACAGCAGGAGGCATTAAAATCAGCAGACAAACTCTTTACATCAGAAATGTTGACAGTTGTGGAGGAATACTGTCCTTAATAACTTTACATTTGGAAAAGTAGCACAAAGAAAAGGTTAACCACCACTTACCAATTGTTACAATCCTGTTATTTTCTTTGTTACTGGCATGTTTTTGTATCTTTAAACAGTAAAACAAAGAAAGCTCACGTTTAAATCATTGGCTAAGAAGCTTTCAAATGATGTACTTTATATTGTAAAGCTGTAGAAACATTGTTAAGAAGTTTACTTTAAACTGAATTGATTAGGTGTAAAACATAATTTTAAATGAACAAAATGCTGACTCGTGCAGCTGCTCAATTTGACCCCAAAATGTGGGCGATTAAAGACATATTACAAATATTTCTGCACTCCGGAGTGGATTTGTGTTGCAGCCTCAGCTGACATGAGTCCATCTAAATCTCGACTGAAACGAGAACTATTTCAACTCTGCAGAAGACTGAAAATAAAAACCTTTAAGACTCTAAACCCCCACCCCTCCCTGCTGCCTGTCACTGGCTATTTCTACGACTCTCGTATGAAACACTTCTGACGTTAAACACCTGTTAACTTTTATGTCTTGAGAGAGGAGTGGCTGAAAGGGAGAGCATTATGTTCAGTGCCGCTCGGCCAAATCCCCAGTAGAGGAAAGACCACTCCCTGAGCAGAGAGGCAGCAGGAGTGAGTGAGCGAGTGAGCCCCCTTCTCCCTGCAGCCTGAGAGGATCCCCAACAGTTACCTCGATTTCATTTGACAGCTGCGTGAAACCACCGTCTTTCCACGGGCTCTCTGCTGGATTAACTGCTCCGCTCCCCAGCAGCAGACCTGCTTAAGAGGCAAAGTGAGGGGATGAGAGGAGGTTTGAGGCGGCTGATGTCGCTGGTGTCTCGTATCAGTCAGTTTTTTCTTACCTTTATATTAAGATGCCGGGTCAGTGCAGTGTTTCCTGCCAGAATCCAGATAAACTGAACTTTAAATTTGTGCTCATTACAAATAAAAAAACACTTAAAAAAGTGAAAACACGTGTCAGCCATCTTGCCTTCTTCTGGGAGTTGTTGGATTTAGCTTCTTTATATACAGTTCAACAATTATAAAAAGTTATGTTAGGTTGTGCTACCCATGACCCCACAATCAATAACAAACACACCCTCAGGATGTGTGGGTGAGTTTGTTTTTGTGTGTGGGGATGAATACAGTTTAATAATTACTTAATTATTACTAATATACAGTGCTTTTTTTCATATCCATTGTTCTTTTACTTGTGCTGCTATGAGTTTATTTTGATGCTGCAATTTTACTTGAAAATATAAATGCAGGACTTTTACATTACTGTGGCAGCTGTGGTTCAGTGGTCGAGTCGGTCATCTTTCAATCGGAAGGTTGGTGGTTCAATCCCCCTTGGGCCCCAAGACACTGAACCCCGAATTGCTCCCGGTGTAAATGTGTGAATGTGACATGTAGTGTAAAAGCAGCTTTGAGTGGTGGCAAGACTAGAAAAGCGCTGTACAAGTACAGTCCATTTACCATTTACATATGATTTATATATTTCCAAACTGTGGAAATGCTACTTTTACTTCAATAAAAACTTTTGAGAACTTGAGAACAAACACTGTAAAGAGTTTGTTGTTCTATGAAGGACTGCAACAAATTACATTTTCATAGATGATTCGTCTGTTCAGTTTTTTCTAACTTATTTATTTGCATCTAAAATGCAAAAAAAGGTAAAAACATTTAAAAAATAAAAATAAATCAAGCAACTGAAATGAGGTCGGCCTTTTTTTGTTTAACACGACCTAAACGAATTCTGGATTTCTCAAAATAAACGATGATTCAGTTTCTTCAAAACTTTTCTGTCCACTCACAAATAGAAAAATAAGAGATCTTCTTCTTCCTTATTCTTTCCTGTTTATTTGTTCTTTCTTGTGTTTGTTTTTTTGTTTTATTTTTGTTTCCTTTTTGTTTGATTTCTGCTTTGGTAACGTCCAATCTTTTGGTTACCGTTTTTATCGTCCTAAAACTCTGTGTTTTGTATGTTGTGCTGTGTTTCACTCGTATCGTCTTCACATTTTCTCACAAAAAAAAAGAAAGAACAAATAAAATGATGCAATAAAGTTCTGACTTGGAAAGCTAACACTCTTTTTGGAAAAGCAGAACACAACAGGTCAGCATCTGCCCAGATTAGTGCAGCTGCAGTTCACGCAGTAGATTTTAGATGCGTATCTTGTTTTGCTGCCTTTCTAAAAGTCTCACTCTTGATGTGAGGTCCCTGCTGAGCTGCCGAGGCGTCCTCGGCAGCTATAAATCAGCCTAATGTGCCTCAGCCTGCCGCTGATGCTCCGCAGCAGAAACCTGCCTGGCTAATTAAAATAATCATTTTTGACTACAATGCAAACGACTATAATAAAATGACGTCTCAAGTCGCTCCAATGGCATCAGTGAGTGAAAGGAGCGCTGTTCGTCTGCCAGACCGAGTGGCTGAATGAAAGCTGATCCAAACCATTAAATAAGAGCTGCTGGGATAATATTTTAAGGCTTGGATTGCAGCACCAGGAAATACCTGGGAGAGGTGCACCTTTAAGGAATCAAATTTAGCAATCCGCAGGAATGGTTGGAAAACTCTGCAACCTCCCTCTTTGCTTTTTTGGATGCAGTCAGTTCAGGTGGGTGCAGCGATTAAAGCCTCCCAACGTGTGATGGTGGAATATTTCATTCTGAGTTTGTCAGTTTTATCCTCCATTAACAGGCAGGAATGTCCTCTCCTCGTCTCCGCTCCGAGGCGATTGGTCGATGCCTTTGGCTATTTACACCTTACAGACAGCACATCCATTTAGGACACACAGAGGAGATAACGTTTGAGACATAATAAGGGCGAATTAATGAAAATAAAACTGTATATTCTGAACTGTGCTCCGGTTTTTCTTCTCATAAACAGAGATGACAGAATCTAAACGTTTGGGAAGACGGAAGCAGCACAGTTTAGATTTTCATCAGGTGTTGTAAAGCTATTTTTTTGGGGGGGAAAAGCGAATCTAAGCTATTATTTAAGTGTATTATGTTCAAAAGAAGAAGTAAGTAAGAAGGAAAAAAAGATTGCTTCTCGTGCTGCGTCTGCATTTGTTGCAAAGAAAGAGAAATGAGATCCTGAAGTGGTTTATATTTGCTGGAAACAAAGAAAAAATGAAGCAATATTCAGTGTTTTTTTACATTGATGAAAAAAATCCTTTGCATTGACAGGAAGGGAACATATCTAACACTGTTATATTCATATACAGTTCATTCTAAAACAGTACAAATAACTACATGACCATTTCAAGTAAGGACGTTCGGTGTCTGCAGCAGGTGTCGTTTTGAGGAGGATACAGTTTATAGAGAAACTGTTGATGCACATGTTTTAAATGGCTCTGCCTAATACTGCTATAATGTCAATAAAAATAGAAAAAAAACGTCCCTGACCTTCCAAGTATCAAGTATAAAAGCAAAAACTTAAAAATTGTTTTTTTTTTCATTCACAGAATGAACATTAAAATTCACAGTGAATGTTTCACAGTGAATTCTCTGCACAAGATACCGTCTGATTGTGTAACAGTGAAGTCTGCGGAGGTGAAACCGTGTTAGACGTCACCCTGGCCTCACTTCAGATCACCCTCTTTATCTCAAAGCTGCACATTAGGCCTCTGACTGGCCTGAAACACTCAGATTCACAGGGCATTGCTGAATAAACGGAGGAATGATGATCCAAACCATATGGGCGTAGTGCAGTAGAAGGTATTCTGGGGGGGTTCATACACAGATCCTCAGGTTTACACTCTACTATCAGAGGAGAGCGTGTAATACTAACCAGAGCTTTTCAGTACCTACGCTCATTGAAGCAGAAACAGATTTACGTGCAAAACCGACCGACTGCAGAGGCTCTTTGGCCCCCGACAACAAAACTGACTTGAACTTGGAGTGCAGAGAAAAACATCTCGCCGTCTGAGGTTTTAGCGTTTGGCTCTCTTGGACGGGGGCTCCTCTGATTTCTGTCCGGCCCGCGTGCGCACAGCAGGGGGGCTGGCCTCCCTTTTGCGGCCCCCCTTCGCTACCGCCATTGCTGCCTGGCCCCTCGTCCCACTGCGGGAAGGAAACAAGGAGCAAGTGTCAGTCCGTTTCTCTCAAGTGTCGGGTGTAGGCGCTGTGAAAATTTGTCTTTGTTAATTCACGAGTTATTCATGAGAAGTGTTGCAACAACCAAGAGCACAGAGGGACACAAGAAAAACACGTTCATGAGACAGATTATTAAAAGACGCTCTAAGACTTTTGTTAAGAGGAATTTCAGTTGAGTTTTCAAAATAAAATCCTCTCAGAAAATACTTAAAGGCAGAATTAAGCCCTGTGATTGACGGGTGATCAGTCCAGGGTGTACCCCGCCTCTCACCCAATGATGGCCGGGATAGGCTCCAGCCCCCCTGTGACCCTGAACAGGATAAGCGGTGTGGATAATGGATGGATGAATTGATCTTGTAAATATCTGAATCCCCAAAGAGTAAATACTGTATGTAGTAGTAAAAAAACAACAGATAGATAAGGAACCTCAGACTCCACCTTATAGGGAACCAAAGCCTTCATAAACTTAGTGTGCTTGTGAGCTGAGACTCATCATACAGTAGTAGTAAGAAGTAGTTTATGCACTTTAATTAAAGAGTGCATAAAGTCCATGATGGAAAAGGGAACTAGTTATTAAAAGTAGTAAATACGATCATTGAAATGTACGATTTTTACGAATATTTAAAAACCTGCGGACACCCTGATTTTTTCATGCTTTCTAATTATTCACATTGATCCTGTACCTGCAGTCTAATCCCACATGTTTAATGTACCTTCCTTTAAAACAGCTTCGTCCAAGCAAAATGATTTGTTGTTTTTATTTTGGGGTTAATACCTCCAACATATTTTGAGATTCCAGGAAAGCTTTTGGTAAAATGTTCTCTTTCACTGAGCAGCGACCGAGCGGTCGGTTTGGGTCGGATTCCCCTTTGAGCTCGTTCGTTCTGCTGAACCATCAATGAGACAAACTCACCGCGTGCCAGCTGCGGCCTCCTCTTTACCGCTCTGTCGGCTCGCCCGGGTGGAGGGTTTGCTTGGCTTGTTTCTGAGGAGTAATAAAAACAAATATGAAACAACAGTTGTTGCTTTGGTGTTAAATCTTTCCCTGCTTTCATTTAATTGGATGTGACAGCCATGATGCCTGCTTCAGAGTGTAAACATTCAGAGGCTCTTTTCAGCACTCAGACAGAGGATGATACGCTGTTTTACACCTGCCGCTGCACTGACACGTTAGCTGCAATATTAATTATTCATCTGTTCTTGTGACGTGTTCTGTGATCAACCATGTTTGTCAGATTCAACTGGTTCTTACTAAATCTTATGACTTTTTGCAGTTTGTTAATGTAAATCTTATTTACAACTTTAAATTCTAATTAATTTTGAGTTGTGGGTCCTGAAATTTGATCGCTGTCACTTCCACATCTACGTTTCATATCGTATTATTGTTGCTTTTATCATTCATCTCGGTCCAAGATCTGTTAAAGTACCTTTCAGCCTCCAGACGAGAGGCTGCCCTTGTGGTCGCTCTGGTCGCGGTTCCTTTTCCGTCCTCGTCTCTCTCTCCATCCTCCTCGTCTTCTTCATCATTCTGCTCACTATCGTCTGCCTTTTTGTCCTTTTTGTCTGTAGGAGGGAGGTTTAACATCCACAATCCATTCATCTGTTTCCCGAATAAATTTGCTGGAGCTAAAAACAGGACTTAGCCAGAGGAAGGACCAACCTGAATCTGCAATATGTGCTAAGTCAGTCTTATCTTTCACTATATTCCCTTTGTACTTCCCTAAGAGCATTGTAAAGCTTCTTTGGATCAATAATCAATACAATATAAACAAGGCTTACTACTTTATTTAAGTGTTTCAGGCTTTGCACTCTCTCACCTGAATCCTCTGTGGCTGCTGCCGCTGCTGCCTTTGGCGGCCGTCCCCTCCGGCCGGGTCTCTTTGGAGTCGCCTCTTGGTCCTCTTGCAGCGTCTCGTCTTCAAGCTGGAAAGAAAACAACAAATGAGTCTGAAGAGACTTAAAATTTTGATGCTTGGTGTACAGAGCCTAAGTCACATCTACAGTTAATTGTGTTTGGGTCTTTACACAGACATTTACATTCACAACACACAGAACTTGTTTCTTATTTATCTTTACTGTCAACACACATCATCTGGTTTCTTCTCGCTGCACGTCTCCTCTTTGACTTCCTCCTGAGCTTCTGCCGGGCTCACGGACGGGGAAGGACCTGGGAAAAGATCAATATTAAAAACAGAGACTATTATGATCATTTTTCTTCCTTACTCAAAAAATATTTTGTCTCTACAATCAGTTTATGGAGCGCAAGTTTAAGATAAAGTGTGCAGGAACTTCTATAAATGTTCAAAGTGTGCCTGTGTGTTTTCTCACCACTGTCTTTGTCAGGTTCTTGCTCACTTTGTTCCTGTTGACTGCCATCCTTTGCCTCCTCTTCCTCCTCTCCTCTTTCCTGTAGAAACATCATTTGAATAGAAATGAGGAAATACAAACACAGACGTGAATACAGATCTAGATAGAGAAATGACAAACCAGGAAGCTGTGACTGTTTTATTTCTCACCTCCACAGAATCCTCCATTTCCTCTGACCTCTTCCTCTTCACTGCTGGTGCACCTGGAATGGAAATATTACTTACTTATGTATCCCAAAATTTAAATTCAGAATTCAAAACAACTTTATGAATCCCTCTGTGGTCAACTGATTTGGAGCAGTTTGTATACAAATAGACAAACTTGATAAAGCAATAAAAAGGATCCGTCTTGATAAAAGGATAAACTCTATAAGAAATATAAAAAAGGAGCATTTAGCAATGTAATTGCCGAGGAGACGAACGATTTGGAAAAGTGATTCGTTTGACAGGCAGTAAAACTAAAACATAACGGCATCCAACAGAGAAAATTCAGCATGTCCTGGAGAAGCTAAAATACCTGCAGCCTTTTTGAGGATCGTATTGACACCTAAAGGACCATCCAGAAACACCCAGCTTTCCATCATGTTAACTATAATTACCAAATGACTCACTCATACTATTTTACAGCCTTTTAACAGCGATGAGAGCAAAATAAAACTTGTCTAACTCACAACATCGTTCTATGAACTGCACATTTTAGCTGGTGAGGTTTGGCTCACTTGTTCTCTAAGCTGGTAATGTGGGCAGATCCACAGCCAAAGCTCTCCATACTGTAATATTATTCACCATTTATATTGTGCTTTTACACAAGCACAATGGCATGGTGCTGAAGTGCTGTGTGTGCTTGTGTTACTCTCTCTCTTTGTGAGGATTATTACAGGTAATTAAACGTATTTTGCAGAAAAAAACGTATCAGACACAATTTATTATTTCATGTCTTAAAACATGGAGCTGGTCTTCAAGCTCACCTGGTGTTCAAGGAAGAGAATAAAGAGCAGCAGAGAGGAGGCAGCCAGTGACAGTGGGACAATTAGCTGTGAGCGTGTGAGACTAGGGATGGGTACCGAGACCTGGTATTAAACAGGCCCTGGGGCTGAATTATGAAATACCGCAGTATTGATAAACTGAGACGTCACTGACCTGTGCTTACTCTCTGTGGGAGGAGGGTGTTTTTCTTCGAGGTCTTAGTGTTTGTTTAGTGTTATTTTGCTGTTTGTAAGTGTGATCTTTGAATATGGAAAGAAAGATCGGCTTCTCTTGTTTGTTTTTGATAGAAGTTTGTTTTGTGTTCTAAGTTTGCCTCAGTTTATAAATAAATGCCTTTAAATTTGCTGATACTTTGCTCCTCCCTTCTTTTTCCTGGGTTTTATTTTATTGTTACCCCCCTCATCCCCTTACCATCTTCGGGGAACGTAACACACGGGAATACATTCATTTGTTTAAAGAAAAAGGAGACTAAATGCATATACAATAATTAACTTACGTGTGTCTGTGGACTCTTTTGAGTCAGAGCCTCCTGCAGCTTCAGTGTCTTCAGCAACAGGTGACGGCAGATTCACCTGGCTTCCTCTCTGGCTAGTTGTCTTTGGTCCACTTTCCTCTTCAGTTATCTACAGAGAAGAACAACATTGTTAAAGAAGGTACAGTGTGTACACTCAGTGCTTGTGTCCTCTACAAAATATTATTCATTGTGGGCATGTGTGTCACGGTGAACAACTCACAATATCACATGAGCCTGTTAACGTACCTCATTGAGCTCTGCTGGTTTTCTTGTTAAACTTCCATCTGTGCTCTCTTTGTCTTTATCCTCATCCTTCTTCTCATCATCTGCAGTTAAAAAATAAAAACACTCATCAACCTACGTCTTCTTATGGGCTGGGTTAGAGGAGGAAAGCATCTTCATTATAACACACAATGAATCTAAAACCTTAAACATCTTAAATTATTTCTCTAAGGCCTGATATAATATGACTGATAGCAGGACAATAAGCCAGCTATGGTCAATAATATCCTGACGATTAGGACACAACACGTTTTTCAGGCTTAAATAAACGGCCCTCACTCCCTCGGCCAATCACAAACACTTTTCAGACTTTACCAACATCCTCGTTGCCTACTTTCAAAGAGGGACAATCTTACCCGCAGCAGCTTCTTTGGCTGCAACTCCTGAACGCCTCCCCCCGCGGCTCGGAGTCTCTGGTTTCTCAGCTTCTTTAGGTTGGTCCTTCTCTGCCTCCTCTGTGGTTTTGGATGATCGACCCCTGCGTGGTGTTATGACCTCCACTACCTTCCCCTGATCAGATTCCTGGAATTAAAAAAAAAAGTAAAACGAAGAGGAAGCACACACAGAAACTGCTGTTGCAAATGATGTGAAAGGTGATGAAAAATGTACTTACCTCTGCGGATGGTTGCTCTGTACTTTCCTTTTCATCCTTCTCATCACCTGATAAGTTAAGGAGAAAGGTTAAGGGCACATTATTACACAGAATGGCTACAAACAAACTCTTATAACGTCTGAAATTTGATGAAGAAAATAATTATACCAGATTCTTTCACTGCTGCAACTTTTTGTGTGGACAGCTTCCGTTTACGTCTTCCTCTCCCCTCTGTCTTCTCTTCCTGCAGGACAAAAGAATGTAAGCAAAGACAGCATAAACACCGACATGTATTTAAATATTAGAGCAGAATTTAAAACAAACAGTTTGGTGTTACCTTTTCTGAGAAGTCTGACCCTTTCTCATCTTCCTGGCTGTCTGTGCTGGAAACGTTACCTGGAAAATACAAACAAATAGCACAGACTGAGATTAACTGCAGGAGGGCAGACAGTGGAGGAGGCAAAATGTAACATGAAAATCAGTTTTCATTACAAGTTTAGCTTCCTGAAGGTTCAGTTCAGCGCTTAATGACACATGAAGAGTTCGACTCACTGATTTGTTTGACCAGACTCTGAGGTCTCTCAGGTCCCCCCTCTCTCATCTCTTCAGTCTGCTCCGGGACGGTTGATTCCACCTGAACGTCATTTATAGGAAAAAAAGGCAAATAAAATATAAACATATGGAAAATAAAAAAATTACATGGTGTAGGTGTTCAAGTCATGTACATCTGAACAAGCATAAGTGAGCCCGACTGAGGCTGAACCAATGACTGTATATAAAGATGGACGACGCGTCTCCATCTGCTCTCATTGTATGAAATTGAAGCCAAAACAGCCCCCATGACGGGCACTTCCATCTTTCGATGATGACGTCATTTGGAGCCAGAGTCTGCGCAGTAAAGATCGGCGGGTGGAGCCGCCGTAGCCACTTCCGCTAACCAAAACACACACTTAATATATCCCGCACGTCTGCGTGTTTAACAGCAAAGCAGCTTCTTGTGTTGGTCTGAAGCAGACGTTCACAGATATGTAAACTTCAATGACTGTAGTGATTGTTTAGTCTCCTCTCACTGTTCCTCCTCTACTCTGTTAATCAGGAACTGATCGGCTGCAGGAGGCGTATTTGTCAACAGAGCTGTCAATCATCCTTTTTACAGCATCAAATAACTAATTAAAAGTAAACATGTCAGAAAAATGAACCCTTGGACATAAATCAGCATGATAATAGCTATAATGACAGAAACCATGTCTGAGAAACATGTTTTTAACGTGTATTTTGATTTTATAGTTTGACTCATGTCCCATCTGTTAACATGGAGGAGGCGGGCTTTATGACCTATACTGCAGCCAGTCAGCAGGGGGCGCTCAAAATGTTTTGGCTTCACTTTAAGGGAGCTGTCATGTCGTCCATCTTTTTATATGGTGTGAACACTTACAGTTTGAGTATCACTCGTCTTTATTGCAACATTTTCTTCCTCCTCAGTCTTCCTCTCAGCTTCATCTGATGGTTACAATACATATCTTATAATATATTTATAGTTTTCAGAAAGATTTTAATGTCTAATTTAAAAGAAATAAATACTTACTATTGTCTACTTCCATCGTGGCCTGGTTGTCATCAGGTACCACTTCCTCTGCCTTTTGTTTAAAAGAGATGACTTTGGATTTTAGTCTTATGTGAACATTCAAACAACCTTGTTAGTGAGTAAATCACGTATGACTCCTTACCTTAGGGCTGGCCTTTGTGTCTGCAACACCCGCCTCAGTTTGCTCTAAAACATTTAAGAGATGCTAAAGTTAATAATCAGGCAAAGAAAAATAATTTTGTTCAATTAAACAAGAATATTTTAGGCACTCACCTTGTTTACTGGAGGCTTGTTCATTGGAATCAGAAGCAACTGCAGCGGGGCTTTCTTCTGTGGCTTCTCTGAACTCTTCTGTCCCAGACACAACGGCATCAGCTGCTTCAATATGGCAGAAAGTATCCATGAGGTTCACATTGGAAATCACAAATAATAACTATTACAAAGAACAGAACACACAGAGCACTGTTTGAGTTTAAAACAGGCAAGTGTACCTTCTTCCTCAGCTGCTGGCTGTGTTTCCGGAGCGTTTTCTGCATGTTTGGCTTCATCCTCAATTAAAGGAGCCTGAACTTCATTAGAGGTTGTTTCTTCCTCCTATGAAGAGAACAGAAAAATTATTTTCATACGTTTTAAAAATATTTTAGATTTTTTAAAAAGCTGACAGGAAGTAGCAAAACAGTCTAAAAAGGCTTCGTGCAAATGTAATGTTTGTTTTATTACCTGTGGAGCCAACGACTCGGGCATTTCAACCCTCACCTCGTGCATTTCTTTCTCTGGAGTTTCAGACAAATCTACAAGAGAGATGCAGATTTCCATTTAAGGAACATTCTGGTTTAGGCAGCTAAATATACACACATTTTGCAATCAATTTACCTGTGTCTTGTTTTTTAAGCTCCACAGTTTCCTGAGATGCAGCTGGTGACGGCTCGGTGGCTGTAAACTCAGTTCCAGCAGCTGTTTGCACGTCCACTGAAAGCTGCTGCTCTTCTTGTTCAGCTGCAGCGGTTTCCATCGGTTGTGGTGCAGCCACTGGCTCTTCCCTGGCGTCTTGGCAAATTAACGTGGAGGACACTGTGCTGTCAGGATCCATGGAAAGCAGAGTCAGAGCTGCTTCTTTCATCTTCATATCAGCGTCCTGACTCTCGGGCGTCACCTCCTCCCGGACGCTCTCAGGCGGAAGTCTCGCCTCTGCAGAGGTGCACAAGTCCATGAGAGTCAGCAGGGCGTCGGCCTCCGCCGGCACAGCTGGAATCTCGCTGAGACGCGACTCCGTCTCCCCCTCGGGCGGCTCAGGTGTGATGTCGCTTAACGCATCGCAGGTATCGTCTGAGAAGGAGGTGGTGACGGTGGTGGTGACGGGATCGGAGTCCGTGCTGGTGTCTTGGAGAAGAGAGCGTTTCTTTGGAGGCTCCTCTGCATCGAGGCTCAGGGAGGAAACTGAAGACTTTGACGACTTATCCGACTTTTCCAGTTTGTCTTCTCTGGGTGCTTTCTTCTCCTCCCTGCTGTCCTCTTTCTTTTCTGGGACTTTTTCTTTCTTCTCCAGTTTTTTCTTCGCACTCTTACTTTCTGATTTCTCGTGGACGGGTTCCTCTGAAGCTTTCCGCTGCTCCTTTGCATTTCCCTCTTTTTTCTTCTCAGGTTTGCTGACATCTGCACCTCCTTTACTTTTGACTTCTGAACTCTGAGCTTTGTTGTCCGTCTTTAATGCCAACACAGCTTTTGTTTCCTCTTTGGATTTTGATTTTGATTTTTCCAAGATTTTTCCTTTTTCTGTTGGCTTGACCTTTTTTGGATCTTTGTCACTTTCGGAGCTGGACTTGTTTGACTTCTGGCTGTCTTGATCACCTTTAGTCTTTTCCTTCTCGCCGTCTTTAGATTTGGGTTTGTCTCCCGGCCGGTCCTCGGTGTGGCTCCTCGACCTTTTCAGCACGTCCTTGGAGTGTTTATCCTTCTTCTTGTCGGACCCGGGCTCCATGTCAGAACGATCCTCAGAAGAACCGGCAGAATCAGGGCGGAGCAGCTGCTTGAAATCGCTTTTAGCTGAAGTTTTTTCTCCTTTGGCTTTCTCCTTTTCTTTGCTCTTATCTTTCTCCTTTTCCCTGATTTTGTCTTTGTCTTTCTCTGCTTTGACAGCCTCCACAGATGCAGCTTTCGCCTTCTTGACAGGAGCATCTTTAGGCCCCTCTTCCACCTGACCTTCAGACACATTCGGCTTTCCTTCTCTTGCGGTTGCTGCAGTTTTCTTCTCACTTTTAATCTTAGGCTTCTTCTCTCCTTTCTCTTCAGAAGAAACTTTAACAGCGGTACCTTCCTTCTGCTGAGACTCGTCTGCCTGATGCTCCGATTTTTTCTCCTGCTTTTGTTTGGGCTTGGCGCGTTCATCTGACAAGCTGCGCTCTTTCTCTTTGCGTTCTTTAGAGAGTTCTTTGCGGGAGAAGCGATCAAATTTCCCAACAGAGCGTTGTCTGAGGGCCTCTTGGGAACCTTGCTCCAACTCCAGGATGAAGGAGTGCGTTCGTGACTTGTCCGTCAGCTTTTTGGCGTCACTGGAGTCTTCAGAAATGCTCCCGCTCGTCCTTCTGTGCCTCTCGTCAGATGATGCCGACTCTGACAGATTCCTTAACAACTTTGGTTGTGTTGTCTTTGAGGCTAAAGGTTTCACTTCCTAATTTTGAGATAAAACATGTTGTTAAGACTCAGAAACATAATAATGAAACCTGTCTATTTCATGAAAGGCTGTAACATACCACTTTCTTGAATCCTTCTGAATCTCCTTTCTTTTTACTGGACACATCCGCCTCTTTCCTGAGGGATCAAAGCATTTACAATTAAATATATTCTGCATATCTAAACTATTTGTTTTGTTCAGCATCAGCATGAGCATCCCATTTCCTACCTTGAGTCTAGCTTCCTCTTCCTGCTGAGAGCCATTTTCTTCTCCAGAACTTTCCTTTCTTTGCGAGCTTCTTTAGCCCTGGGGCCATCGAGCCCCGCGGAATCGCCACTCTTTTGTTTTCTGTGATCTGTGCAGGAAAAAAGGTGGTTAATAACAAACAAAAAGCTATTTATGATGGGAACAGACGAACATGAGTCTGACTTCACATTTAGACACAATTAACTAACAATCATGAACACACACAGCTCTCGGCCTTCTACCATGCAACCCAAAGTTCTTGTAGAAACTCAGGCTAAAACAGATTGACTGATGAGAGAGTAGTACATGTTTATATGTAAACTTATACTAGTGTAACCTTTTTGTAAAACTTTTAGTTGTTGTACTTGGCCAAATGTCATGTGACATGTCCCCACTCTTTGTGCAGTGGGAAGTGAGGGAAAAGCAGTGAGAAAAAGAAACACCTTGTTCTTCGGCCTGCAGCGCTTTCTGTTTCCGCTTGTCTTCCATTCGCTCTCGGTTCTGTTGTCTCTTGAGCAGCCGATCCTCTTTGTCCTTCGCCTGTGAGGAGACAGCAGAGCACGAGAGAAAGACAACAGTGAACGAAACCAATCATTAAAACCAAGAGCAAAAGAAATAAAAGATTTCCTTTAGTTATTTTAATAATTAAAAGTTATTTCTAATCGTTTTGACTTGTGTACCATTGAAAGGAGAAAAGAAGAATTGTTAGGGTGCCACTGGTGAGACGGCTTTGGGTAAATGTGACATCATTTTTACATACCAAAAAATCTATTGGAGTCTATTTAACGGATATTATTACTATCTGAGCTGATTAATTAAAATGAAAAAATAATTATTAGTTACTGTCACACATAAAACGGTCCAAAATCAGCTCCAACCCAACCAACTACATCTGTTAAATCCTGGTTTTACATGAATATCAGAAATAATAAAATACTGTTACAGGGTACCTTTAGTTCTTCTATTCTTAATAGTTTAAGTATATGATATTTACATACTTTTATTTAAGTAACATTTTCAGTGTATGTTTTTTCACATGTAAAAGATTTTACAGTGTGATCAATGGTTTTACTTCAAGTAAAAATCTCGAAGATTTTTTTGTAAATAAACGTCTGTTAAGTCTCAGGAAACATTAACACTAGCTCACTCACCGCAGATCTCCGGCGTTCCTCCACTGTGATTTCATCATCTGAGTCGCTATAGTAACGGGAGTACAGGAAGGGCTTGTGAACATAGGCTTTGCGACGAGGTTTGCGGTCTTCTTCTCCTGCATCACCTTGTTTCTTTTCTGCGCTCTCTTCATCTGGTCAAAGACAAACGCACAGGAGAACTTTACAATCCAACAGAACGAGTAGACCTCAAAATTAAAACATCTGTGGTAACATTCTGTGGTTTAAAAACTGCAGCAGGAAACAAAGGTTGAGACCATCTGAAGGGAGCTCGCCCTCTTCAGAGGAGTCAGACAGCAGCTCCTCATCCTCACTCTCGCCCTCGAATGACGACAGGTCACTGGTGTGGACGGAGCTCACTGTGATGTCACTCAGGCCGTCCAGGTCGGAGTCCTCCAGGAAGTATTCTGCATGGCAAAGACGCGTCAGTTTTCAAACCTAATTATATATTTTTTAATTCTATATCTATTATAAAATAACTACAAACGTATAAAGTCAGCATTGTGGTTTTAGAACATTTATGCGTCTTACACACATGCTCTGTTTTTATAACCAAGATAAACTGTTACTCAGGAAAAGATAAATAGATAAATATCTGTGTTTTCTTTTACTTTTCCAACTAATGGCCCAAAACCTAGAGATTAAAATTGACTTGAGTGATTTGAAAAAAAATTGGCTTTCACTTTTGGTCATGACGATTCTTTTTTGCATGCAGGTTACAGCAGCTCACCTTCCTTTATCCTCTCTCTGGCTTTCTGCTTGGCCTGACTCGACGACTTCAGCAGATCATCATCCTGTTTCTCCTCTGTTGGTTTTCCGCTTGTTTTGCTCGGAGCTTTATTTCTCTCGTCCTCTGTCGGCTCCTGAGCTCCGGACTCCTCCTCTTCCATCTTCACCTCCTCAATTAACCCTTCTTTCCTCAGATCCATCTCCTCCTGAGTGTCCTCTGTCTTCAGCTCTAACGCCTGGACCTCCAACGTCGACTCCTCTTCCTCTTCAGGTGTCTTCCTGTCTTGGTTGCTGTCTCCTTCCTCAACACCACTCATGTCCTGCTCGCCCTCCTCCATCAGCTGCATGCTATCATCTGGAGCTTTACGGCCTTTATCTGTGCTGGAGCTGGCCCTGACGCTGGCCTCCTGGTTGAGGGAAGTTATGGTGTCCAGGATAGACATGGCATCACTCGTGGCTGGAGCAGACGACGAGGCTGTAAATGTAATATCACATGTTAAGTATGTAAGTGTATGCCAGACGTTTTATGTTTGTTCTGCTGCCTCGGAGAGTAACTTTTTAACCTGACTGTATAACTCTTTTATGTATTTCAAGAGAGCCTAAAATAAACAGAATAAAGCTTATAACAAAGGAACAAAATTTTAGGCAGATTAAAACTTTTTAGCAAAAGTTCAAGATTGTGGGAAAAACCCTTATTCGTTGTATATCTGAGAGAAGGATGAGAGACGTAAAAAAGCATGTTTCACCAAATTTGACAATCTTCCTTCTAATTGTAAAAAAATATCAGACATCAAAACAAGAATATGGCTGTTATCTGCAGTTTAGTAGATACCAGGTTCAAGCAGTTGACTGCAGGCTGTCCCTACAAGGGGACCACAGAGGGAAAATAATTAAGTCCTTCTGTGGTCAAAATCGTGCAACATAAATATCACTTTTTAAAACATGTACAAAGGGATAAAATGCAGAGTACCTTGCTCAAGGATACTGCTGTCTGGTTTTGTCTCTGTTAAAGGCAGTGGTGGAGGCGGTTCCTCAGAGCAGCTGTCAGGTGACAGAAACTCACGGACCACTCGCTCAACCTGCGGCCTGAAAATATGGTTGATTTTGGGATCCACAACCTGGGCCACAATCCTGTCCACTCCCTGCTCCAGCATCCCAGATCTAACACAAACAGTTAGAATTAACTCTTAAATACAGCCATTTTTCTTCAGTTGAAAAAGTGCAGAACATACCATCTTCTGCTGAACAAAAGAGATATTGCGACATTCCCACTTACTGTAACACTAGTTGTCTGATGTTGTTTCTCAGCTGGTTCTTGTTCAAGTGAGGGCTCCATGTGTGGTTTGAAAGGTGGTTGGAGACAAAATTGTCCACTCTTTGTTTCAGGTTCAAATACGCTGGCTGCAAGACAAAAACACACAACATTAGGACATTTATGTTTTCACCGGTAAAAAAAAAGATCTACTATTTGGTGAAACTGTGTGTTTTTATCTATTAAATGACTAATTTTATGAGCACTCGCTAGGGTTTTTTGCATGTTTACTTAGGGCTGGGCAATATGAAGCAATTTTTAGTCATTTTGACAATGCTTCACATTGTAATCCTTGTACGTGGGAGTGAACCTGGAGTGAATCATAGAGGGAGCCGCTGTTTATTAACATGGACATTAACGTGTCTCAGCCCAAGCGAAAACGGAAACTCAGAACTTTTTATTTGTCAAGTATTTAATTCACACAGGATTATCCAAAAATAGGCCTTAACATGTGGTTATTTCATATACACTAATTATTTGTTAAATTACCAGAAAACGTGATTTATTGTGATTTATATCGTTATCGAGATATGAAAAATCCTATATCGTGATAAAGCATTTTGGCCATATCGCCCATCCCTATGTTTAGTAAATACCTCCCATTCGGTACATCTGTTTAAGTAGATGGCATACATTCTTTTAATTTAATTTAATTCATTATAAGATGATTTGTTGAAACTAGCTTCAGATCAGTTGTCCGACGTGAGTCACAAAAAGGTTTTCTTAATGCTTCTGTTTTGCTATTGTTGCCTTTTTAGCAAATCAAAGGAATATATAGTTATCTATGCATCATTTATATAACACATAAACATGCATATTTCCTTGTTTGTTTGTTTTTAGCAATGTTTTATGGTAATATCGGCATTTTGTCGGATTATAGAAGTCACGGAGAAATGATGAACACTGACTCAACGAAAAATTATGTGTAAACATCAGTTAAACCGTTATTCGCTAAATACATGCAGTTTTCATGTAGTTTTTTTGACGTTTTCGGTCGTTACCTTTGTATCAACGTCTGCCAGGCAGTCCCTCCTAAACTGGTCGAAGAGACCCTGTGTTTTTAAATGATTCACGATCATTGAGACCAGCTGAGGGTCCCCGGGTGGTAAACCGGCCATGTCTGAATGAAGTTAGCGTTAGCTTAGACTCGGTTAATTAGAAATATTAATACTGACAATACATCAGGTAATATCCGACTTGAACGCACCAGGTTTCTGTTATGGTTTATGAAGTTCGAAGCAGGTTTGACCCGGAAGGACAATTCCTCCTCGACTGGTGAACCGGAAGTGCTTTCAGAGCCAGAGCTTTATCACCAAAATAAAGGGTTTGTAACAATATTAAATATTTAGCTGGGACTTGTACCTAAAGGTATATACAAAACACAGATCAGGGGTACTTTTTGTTGATTGCCAAGAGAATGGTGACTGTGAACTGGAAGGACACAAAACCTTCCAGAGACTTACATAGGTCAACATATCTTTTTTATTCTTATAGTACTTTTTAAATATATTTATTTATTATTATCACGTAATTACTAACACATTTATGATCCAATGTTTTATGTCACGGAATTTCCAGTTTTGTGAAAAATTTAAATAAACAGTTTAAAACACTATTAAATATCTGCTGGGTGGGATAAATACATGATACATGACTACAACGCTTAAGGTGTAAGCTAATAGCATTTTAATTTATAATACATATATATATATATATATATATAAATAAATGATGGTTACTTTGCATGTCCCCCGTGACCGAATATCAGAGTGATTCTTCGTGTGGGTAAGTATTGTGTTCATTTGGCGACCTCTACCAGCGGTAGTGCATAAAAAAAATATCGGACTTTCTTATCAAGTTAGTCGTAATTTGTGTACTCAGTAAACTCAAGAGGCTATAGAAAAAAAAGTTGTGGTGCAAACCGAATTAAAATAAGTTATTCAACACACTTTCGTTCTGGAGAGACAACAGTTGACTTTATGTACCATTCTTTTAAATGCCGTGTGCTTTCAGTTAGTGTTCGTTTGTCATACAAGTTGGTGAGAAGTCCATCTTAAACTCTCCGTGGAGACAGACCCCACACTCTGACAGAAATTGGTAAAGCAAAAGTACTGGCAGCGGTGGGATTCGAACCCACGCCCCCGAAGAGACTGGAGCCTTAATCCAGCGCCTTAGACCGCTCGGCCACGCTACCGATAGGCAACAATGCCGTCTAGTGGTGATTTAAACGTAAAACATATAACTTAATATTCCAATGTAATACTTCGCACTTCGTTGAAGTCATGCTTAAATATTTCAGCAGCCTTGCAGAATTGCCTTCGGGCAGCTAATAATGGTTAGCCTGTTAAAATTGTATCATCAGTTTAGCACAATTCATGTCAAGTTTATGACTATTAAGGATAACCTATAAATATAGCCTTAAAGTCCAACCATTACCTGTTTCAACCGAGACTGAACAAAAAAAAACCCTTTGAGAATATTTATTAGAAATTTAAAGTATGGCTTGAGGGAAAATACTAACATAATTTCCACCCCAAACACCTTATCTTACACTATTTGAGAAATATACTCAAGCTTGAGGCAGTCTAACAGTAGTACTTTGGTGTCAACACCGTCCGATACAGAAATCCAGAAATTCGCTTTGTCCATTTTAAAAAGTTTCAGAAAAGATATGACAATAAAAACACAAAACATCTCTAAGCAACTAGACATAGATAATGACATCACACTGTACAATATAAAAGTGTGGGTATGCATTTATACCCAGGATAAAATGTGGCAGAACAATGGCAGTTCGAAACCCAGGGAAGTGAAACCGAAACATGAAACATCCACAGTCTCTTGTGAAGGACAGGTTAAAGACCCCTTAGTGGGAGGTAAGCAGGCAGACCAGGGGGATCAGGATTTCTTGGCTGGGCAGATAGGAGGTAGGACTCGGCGGGAGTTGGAGCGCACCCACGGATGGTCAATTACGCTCTGTAGTGAGAGGCGGTCGATGGGGCTGTGGCGGAGCAGCTTAGAGATCAGATCCCGTGCACCATCCGAGATGACTTTTGGGAACTTCAAATCCACCTGCAGACAGTGACAGAACTTATTCATTAAATCTGAACAGTGGCTTGTGAAGAAGAAAATATGACTGTTACAAGAGTGTCCTGAAAATCAGAACAGAAACTTGTCTAGACTAAAATATCATTATAACAAAATATTATAACTTTATTGTAATCCCCAGAAGAAACATTTGCAAAAAATATGGTACCAAGGGTTAATTGATTAGCAGTAAATCATAGCAAAGACTCCACCAGGATAGGCTCTTCAACACTCACCATTTAGGTGTAAGGTTCTGGTTATTTCAACATGGGTCATACTTTATACGCCTTTATTTGGCCTTTATTTGCAATGTTCTGATAAAATAGCACTTAAGCACTGGATTTAATCTGACGTATTTGGACAAGTCAGGAAGTTTCTCCATTTTATATAAACAATTTTGTTTGTAAGTTATAGTCAAAGTTATTGTATGCGAAATCTCGTGATAATCTGACACTGAAGGATAAATGCGCACTAATCTTTTAAGTACTGCAGCTGAAAACCACAAATTTAGTATGTATACTGTGATCAATGTACAGTGGATAATGAAGGCAAATATTTTACACCCATGGAAAACATCCTGAAAAACATGCTCCTCACACACTCAGAAGGAAGGAATGTCTACACTTAATTTCTATAACTGTTAAGAAAAGAAAAATAAATTCAGGCAAGCCCAAAAAGTTCCTCTTGTGTACTGCTAAATAAAAGTTGGTTCTGCCAGATGTTTCCTCAACTTTCCTTTGAAAAGGCTTACATAACATAATCACACTTGTCAAATGGAGCATAGTGGACACCCAGCACAAACCTTCATAATCCTTTTGTATGTTTCTGAGTGGCTGGCAGTTTCAAAAGGTGGGTTGCCGATTAAGCACTCGTAGCAGAGGACCCCGATGCACCATAGATCCACCTTCTCACTGTGGGTGTGGCCCTCGATCATCTCTGGGGGGAGGTAGTCCAGTGTCCCGCACATTGTACGACGTCTAAAAAGGGATATAATAAAGACGTAAACTAGGAAGTACATTTATCTGATATGTTGCATCAGTATTGAGTGATTTCTGGCAGAATAAAATGGTGTGTTGACATTATGGAACCTTAACAGCATTGTTTTTCCTCACCTAAGAGAGGGTGCGTGGACAGACCAACCAAAATCAGCAATTTTCAGCTCTCCACGGTAGCCGAGGAGCAGATTCTCCGGCTTGATGTCACGATGAATCACCTTCTTCTCGTGGCAATACATCAGGGCATCAGATATCTCCTCCATGTACTGGAAATGTTAAAAGATTGCCATTTGATCACAAGACGTGTAACACAAACACAAACAGTTAAATATAATTAAAAACAAGATCAGTGATGTAAACATGTCCAGTGGTAACAGTCCTTTAAATGTTTGGATTTGCAGAAAACTCAACAAACTAGGTTCACTGACTAAAACAATAATTGCAAATAAAAATCTTGTGCAATTCTTACTGTGGCGGTACGTTGGTCATCAAATCTTCCACATCTCTGTAGCTCCTTGTACATTTCACCACGTGGGGCATATTCAAGCACCAAGTACACCCTCTTTCGGTCGTGAAAATAATTGTAGAAGCGCAAGATGTTGGGGTGCCTGAAAAACAAGAGAATATATGTGGAGGAGGCCTTAAAACTGTGTCTCCAAAACCAAAACAAAGAAATATAAAGTCGAGAAAATATGAGTCCAATGAATTTTAATGTAAATCTGGTATACACGTCCATTTTTGAAACCAGATACAAAAACAGAAAAGGATTGTTTAAACCATTGAAACGATACTTGCTGGCATTCAACCTGATCTACTGTATATCTATCCTGACTAGAAAGTGTATGAAATGCCTACAGTTGTTGCCGAAATCCCCTGTGTCTCTGAGGCACAGCTGTAAAATCTCGTCATTCTTCTGGGCCACTAGCATGTTTAATTGCGCAGGTGCTAGAAGAACTAGTCCATATCAGCTGTAAATGTTAGTCTCTGCAGTTGCTTCTATTGCAAACAAGTATTCTCCTGTCGGTCTGCTGCGTCACCATCTGACATCACAAACGTGCCTGAAACAGGGTTAGTAAACTGTGAAGATGTTACGATGGTTAGGTCTTTATTGTATCTATTACTCATTCAGTCTGTTTATCAAACTCTGCGCCGACAAATTTGGAGCGATGTTCGAGCACTGCTCGGATGGGGACGGGCGGAATTTGTAGCCGAGATGACAAGGAGTCGCAGAAGTTACCGATGGAGCATAGCATCGTGTCGGAAAGGGGGCGGAGATTAGCACGGGTTTTGTGTTCCCATCATTGTCGATTGGAGCCGAGGCCGGGCGGAACAGCGCAGTGTGTGTATTTGAAGCATGTGCTGTTTGTGTACACCTCACGCACGTTTTACTTCCACAAGTTGCGGATCGCAACGCTGGAACGCTGTGTAAAAACACACTGGGGCGGCTTTACACCGGCGGTGCGTGGTCTAATGTAAAATGGCACATTGGCATGACAGTGGAGCTTTGTTATGGTGCTGAAGCTGAACCGCGGTGTAAAAAGGGCTTCTGTGCGTTGCTTGTCTCAAGGCATCTAAACTATAAATAATCCTTGTGGGTGTATTATAAGTGTTCCTGTCACCGTCAGCAGATGGTAGCAAATTGCCTGTGATCTGTAAAAACTTTACCAAGGCAAATTTTGCCCAGAATTAAGCCTGATAATTATGAAAGCGTTTTTCAGGATACTCACTTGAGATGTGCCTGAATCTCAATCTCCCTCCTGAGTTGATGCTCCACACCTTCCTTTTCCATCTGTGACTTGAACAACACCTTCAGCGCCACAATGCTTTGCAGCTTCTTCACCCTCGCAAGGTAGACATTTCCAAATTTGCCCTTCCCCAGTGGTCGACCGATGTCAAAATCATCAATGGAAACTTTCCTGGTGTAAAGGAGAAAGATGGATGTTCTCATTTACCGTTTAAAATGGTCGAGGGGGCCATCACTTGGATGTTTGAAAGCATTACAAAAAAAAGACAGAAATTGCAACCAATACACAACTTGAGAAGTACAAGGGAATATAATTACTTGGAGACAGAACTCGAGGATGGGCCAACACGATCTCTCCCAGGACCTAAAAACAATAACACAATCAAAAACACAATTCTGTCCTGAGGTGTCCGACTGTTGTCTGTATGGGAGAAGCGTAAAGTTACCTGTGATAGCATTTTTGTCCATCTCTGCTCGTGGCTTCACCTGCACACGCTGTGGACCTGCCACCATGCTAGGAGTTGTGAACTAACATTTAGAAGCAAACGTGCAAAATTAGGAATCTAATGATGATAACACTAGTTACAATATGTTTATATATCAGCAAGTAATGGCATCCTATTACAATTTGTCTGTTGTAGTACACGTGCAAATCAACATATCTTTTAAATATTACTACATCCTTACCGTTCCTTGGAAACCTCTGGGCTCATAATTTTCCTTATTCTGCAAAGAGATAAATACACAGCTCTCATTAACTTACAGCCAATTTGAGATTAGTGTCTTTTCTTGACATTAACACTTTTAATACTGTTTATCTTTCTAGACAATGCATAAGAATATAATGTTTCAAAGCAATATTTGGAAGTTTGCAACAATGATGACTGAAATTGTAGTCCACATTGCAGGGGCCAATTGGTTTCCCTGTTTACGGTACCTAACTCCTGAACGTGCCTGCAGTAACAGTTGTTCTTTGTTAGAGATGCCTTTTTTTAAGATTCTTTGACTTTGATACGATTCTTTGATTGTCTGACACGGTCACCCATTTTAAGGTGTGCACTGAACTCTTACTGTACATAAGCTGGATAACTGTGCAATATGTTGACATAAATACTGCCTTGTACTGTTCATTTGTAAATAAGTCTTATGTATATAACTTTTGCATTGTAACTCTTATTTCGCATTTAACTTTATTCTGGCAATTATATTTAATTCTGGCATTCATATTTAAAATCACCATAGATCCACTTCTCAGGATTTAATCTTTATTTCTTATTTATTGTATATATACTGCCATATTAGACATTTTTCTAACTTCTATTTTATGCCATATATTTCTCCATGCTTCTCTCTGTGTCAGAGCAACTGTAACGCCCGATTTCACCCCCAGGGTTAAATAAAGTATTTCTGATTCTGATTGTGGTGCCTCAACTTGTCTTAAATGTTTCCCTCCTTGGACATCTTCCAGTATAACGCAATCTATGACAACACCACAAACCAACTTCAAGCTTCAGAAAAACACACATGTAGAACAGAAGTAGAATAAATTCGATACCTCACCGAGTGCCAAAAAATGTATGATCTGTACTTTGGTCTGATGTTGTGCTGTAAAATCTACAGATAATGTTATTAGTGTAGTATATGGGGTATTTTTGACATCACAACTGTATCCTTGCTTTACTGCTTTGTAATGAGGGCACAACAACCATTTGTCATTTAAATAAAATTTAAATTTACAGACTTGTATTAGCCTCTCATTAGCTTCAAAGTCTTCATGTGGGTTCATGCTCCATTTTAAAATAGGAGGCAACTGTTTCTGTGGGCTAACGTCGGTAACGTTACCTCATATTGGGTGTAAAGCGAGGATTTTCTGCTGCTTCACGGATTAATTTAGTTTATATATAAACTGTTGCGTCGCATTTGATTTGTACATACTTTTAAACATAATTTAACATAAAACAATCTGACGTTGCGCTGTGTTAGCTCGAAGCTAGCAAATATAACGCTAACGTTAGCTAGTGAGCTCGAAACCTGTGTCAACTTAAGCAATATAGTTGTGCGCTTAAATAAATCCTTTGTTGTACCTATCTGTTTAGCAGTCTTACTTCATAGTCGAACATTAAAAAACCTCACTTACCTGCATCTTGTGAAGAACGGAATACGGACACTTTAATACCGATGAAAGCCCAGTCTTTTTATTTTGAACTACCTCGGCCGCCAACGTTTTCAAAAAGCTCCCCTTCACTCACGCGATTGGTCGGTGTGCTACACACAAAAGGCCCCCATTGGCCAATTTTGTTGCAAGAGGAAGCGTCTGATTGGTGTAAATCATTGCCAGTCAAAATTGGACCCGCCCTCGCTTCCTATTACAGCAATGCCTTCTGTTCCTTAAACGTTCATGTTGTTTTCTTTTGAAGCCTAGCCAAATCATCTACATCCTATTACTAGTAAGTTTCCTTAATAAAACTGAAAAACTATATTTAAGTCCGAGATGTTATCAAGTATGTTTTACAGCCATATAGGGCATAAGGTAGGTCCCTAAATCTCACTTAATAAGCTCCTTCATCATGACCTTTGTCTCTTGTTAGCTGCCTGTATGTGTTTTTAATACATCTATGCTGTATTAAAGACACTCTATAACAACTCCTTGGACCATCATCCTTACTATTATTATCACAATAACTGTGTGTTTGTTTCTTAGATAGAGTTGAAGTTTTCACAAGTGACAACATATTGAGCTGACACTAAAAATAGCTTTATAAGAAAGATCTTCCTTATTACTTTACAAATAGCTGTTGTGTGTTCACCAAAAAAGTATATAAAAAAAGATATCAATTCAAGATAAGCAGAAAGTCCTCACCATAAGGCTAGGCTTTTTTTTTTTTTTACTAATCTATTACATAACTACTTACTATAAATCAGCACTGATGTCCTCTTGTTGCAGATCAGATATGTGAAAAACATAAATGAAGATTAAGCTTAGAAACAGATTAACAGTGTGAAATATACCATTTTTATTAGTTATATTTTTAATGACTCAACTTGATATGTGTAGGCATGTTGATCAAAGACTGACCAGTCTATCAATCAAAATAGTTTAGTTAGTTTGTTTAGAAAGGAACAGTTAACTGAAAAAAAAATTACAAAAATGAACGGATACTTCAAGATTTAATTGTTCAAAATAGGTTTATTCAAAACAATTTCTCATTTACATGTTTAACCCTCTTTGAACAGTCAGTTTCAATGCAACACAATTAATGTCAATCACACAGAACCATGTTCTTCCTTGTGTATAGAAAAAACAGACATTTACAGTTTGTTTCTTATTTCATAATTTCTTAAATAAAATGTAGGGAAACACTAGGGAAGAAACAGAAAATTCAAACTGTTACAAACACCTGCTTGTAACAGATATATTTTAATGTATACATTGTTGAAAAGCAGTGAAGCAACAGGAAACAGGTGGATCATTGCCAGCGGCAATCTCCAGTACTTTGCATTTGTTGCTGACACCTGCTTATACCTCTACAGTCTAGCAGTGAAAGTTGCCTATTTATTTCACATTGTGTCTGAGTTTAAAAAACTATGCTTTTTCTTCTGCTTGTGCCAGGGTTGTATTTTTTTCAGTATGAAAGTGAGACTGCCTGCTGATTTACCTTAATGACTCTGGGTTAAGCAGCAGGAGTTAATAATATGACAATGTATACCACAAGAGAATGTAGATTTGTGCTCCGAAAGAGATTTATCCTGACCATTTACAGTGTGGTAGCTCTAACTTGAATATTTGGTTTGAGACAATCATGTTAAACTAAAAGACGAGCATGAGGGTTTTGTGACAAGACTACATTTACTACATTACTGTGATGAAGTAACTTTCATTGTCAGGTATTTTCAATTTGTTAGTTTAGCTAACAGAAATTCCTGTCTGGTTATTTTATCACTACAGATTTTTTCATTTCATTATCCATAAAAAATGTATTATTTCACAATATATAGCTCCACTTTTACTATAGACTAAGAAAAGAAAGAAAAAATCCCATCAAAACTAAAATGAGACAAACATGTATGTTGAATCATATCTATATTTTACTTATCTAGAGGGCAAAGTTGCTCTGTTGAGAATTGGCAATCGTCCTCTTGCTACTGATATTGGTAAAATCAAAAATAATCAACAGGACAACAGCTTAAAACATCTTTTAACTGGTTTTCTTTATGTTTGGACTTTTTGTAGTATTGTTTGATAAGGTATGTGCAGCACACTTGAGGTGCTTCCTGAAAATGTGTGATTTATTGGCTAAGTGATACACTCGAACCAAAGAATTTAATCCAATTATTTATTACATCATTATCGTAATGCTATTTTTAAGATATTATCCAACTGTATACGTTAGCATGGAAGACCTCATTTAGTCTGTATTGATCTGAACAGAGCAGTTAGTGAAAACGAGAGAGCAGGATGGCAGCAGGACAGCCAGTGACCGACGTAGACTTGGAATGGGATCGTTCATATCTAGCGTCCTGTTCTCATCGTTGCTGTTATCTCCACCTGCTGCCTCCTCACCGTCCTGCTCTTCTCCACCACCACCAGCGCCTTCCCCCTCTGCGACTGGTGGACACTGCCGAGGCTGGAATACCACGTCCAAAAACTCCAGCCTTCGGAGCCCACGGAGCATCCTGCAGCTCCGCACTATCTGCATCTCGCTGAGCGTGCAGGCCCAAAGGCACAGACATTTCAGGTCCTTCAGACGGCTGGCACAGAGCAAGCCTGGTCCCACCTCCTTTCCACCCAGACTCAGCTCCTCCAGCCCAAGCCATCCTGCCCCCAGCCCGAGGGAGGCCATCTGTAACTGGTAGCCTTGCCGCCCAGTGATGCCTATTTCCAGAAACTTAAGACCGGAAAGCCCTTCCACACCACAGACACCGTCCTTGGCAGCACAGCTTCTGAGCCCGTTAGCTGTCACACGAAAGGTGTCTCGCAGCTCCAATCGACTGAGCCGCTCCCAGGATGTCAGACTCTGAAGATGCTGGTCCGTGAAAGAGGGCACATTGTTTAGGACTAACCTCTTAATACCAATCCCTGATGGAGAGCCAAGCCCTTTTCCTTTCTGATCCTTCTTTTGCTGTTGAGCACCAACACTTGATGTGGCTTGGGAATGCGTGGAGGAAGCAGGAGTCTGGTTGAAAAACTCTCGAGGCAACTCACACCCACGCAGCTCCAGCACCTGCAAAGACGATGGAAGGATCTGGCAACAGGTCAGGCTTCTCAGGTCTGCATGCAGAAGATAGAGCTTACTCAGGCGAGGACACTTTGTGGACAAAGCTTTGAGCCAAGACTCAGAGAGGAAGGTGCCCCCTCGGGCAGAAAGCAGCAAGCCACGGAGCCGTAGGCACCTTAGTCCACAGCCCAGGTACTGACGTAGCAGAAGCCAAAGTATGCGGGATGTCACCTAACACAAAATGCACAGTCCATGGCATGTGTGTTGAAGGGTCGGGGGGGGGGGGGGGGAGAGGGCGACAAAGGTTTCTGTCAATAGTTATACAGACACACATGTGAAATACTGGAATCCAGTGCAGATGCTACCGATCCAATGCAGATAGTATTGGAGAAATGTGTTCAGAACTTTTCTTTTTTGGAAGTCCTGTGTACTATTATGATCATTCATTAAGGTGTGAACAGAATTAGAAAGTGATGCGTGAACATTAATCCTCAGATTCTTCTAAGATGATATGATGGAGACATGTCATAGATTTTATGTGTGAAAGTTTACAGACTTCCTGATCACATCAAGATTGCAGACTATGTTTTTGGTTTTCAATGACAGATATTTATTGCTATTGGTAAAAGTTATTGTTACAAATAATTTCCAAGTATTGTCAATATAATTCGTTGTCTTAATGTTGACAAGTAGCTATATGCTCATTATACAATGCACACTACACTGTATGTAAAAAATAAATCAAAAGAAAGGGGGTCAAACCACATTGCCAGAAATATTCTTACCCCTTTCCATGCAGTCAGATCGACAAGTCTCCACAGTCTTTGGTCTTTAACAAGGCGTTTCCATCTCTTACACACCCTAAAGCACAGTTAAGTAAAACAAATAACCTTTTCATTTGACATGAGTCACAACAAAGGCAGGGCTGACAGTGACTTTTGTTTCACAAGACGAATAACTGGTAAAATAGTGCTATTTAAGTAAAACCTTCCTTACCTTCCAGCTCTAACGAGTTCTCGTACGCTTAAATACGACAACACATCGATCAGTATGTTTTCGGGGAAGTAGTCCAGATTGCAAGCTCTAAATTCATCCATTTTGTAAACAAAACTCTTAAAACCTCAGACACGGACTATTATCGCGATGCACACAGGTTGCGCTCGCATCAGCAATCCCCCGGAAACAGCTGCCCCGTGGCTGGAGGACCTAGCGAGAAATTTTAAAATAAATCAAATACGCGTGTTAATAATCAACAAGTGGTTTCTCAGTTAGACTAGTCGTGCTTCATGTAAGCACCTGGCCAATATGTGACAGTTATTACGTAGTAGGTCCTATTTTATAGCAGCTCGATGAAGAGATATTGCCACCTAACGTTCGTTATGTGAACAGTCCAGTGCGCCTGCGCGGCTTACCGGACAAGATGGCGACCAGCAATGGTGGAGGAATGGAAGTGGATGGGGCAGGCGAGTATTTCTCACTTATCTCACAATTTCTTCCTGATATCATCATGAACCCGAGTGCAGATTGTGGCATATGTTCTACATTTGTGTTATGAGGGGTCATAAGTGATGGGTTTGTGGTGTTAGAGATGGTAGGTAGCGAGCTCGGTGATATAAGCGGTTTAACGTACACGGCTCTGCTGTAAAGCTGTCAACAAATTCATCACTGTGAATGTTTGAGTCAGTGTTACCTTGTACTATCCTGCTGAAGTTTGAGCCGCGAATGAAAGTCCAAAACTATCAGCATAAGTATGTGTGAGGAAAGCCCCACTCACTGCCTAACAACAACAACAACCCAATCTGAAGTTAGGGCTGGTCCGCTGCCCATTAGATGAACCGGCCTATCTTTACGTCCAATGATATATAAATAGATATCTTTATACAGGATCATGCTGATAACTGTTGTACGGATACAAATTTCCAGCATAATTTACTGAACAACTGCCAAATATTGCAAGATTAAGGAAAGCCATGTCTTATTAATAGATTTATAGTATAATAATGTGAGTAATAAAGAGTTATAAGACATTAGCTTTTAACATATCACTGACTGCCCTACTTTGGTATTATAAAATGTTGGTGGCTGTAAGTTTAACCAGACTAATACTGTATTTTGAAACCAGTGACAATATTTTTTAGAATTTCTGGTACCAATGTTTCAGCCAATCTTTGTATTATAACATAGCTTCATAACGTAAACCTTTTTAATATTCTCTTATAGGGATGCACGATGTTGGATTTTTTGCAGATAAGCTGATACTTTCCAACCCTTTTTGCTGCTAACAATATATTAGGCACATGTTTTTTTCCACCTTACTGCAGAGATCAAGTTTCCCCTGTAGTAGAATTGATATCATGCCTACTCTTATTGTAGCGGCCCACTGGCAGATGCAGAAATAACATAATACAGTCCTTTTGAAAATGTACACATTCACTGGGCAATATAAAGAAAGTAATTAAACTTATGTTATGTACAAAATGCAATATTTATTTGTTTGTAACATTTTCTTCAAATAAAACTGTAATATTCATACAACTTAAACATGCTTGGATGATACTCTCCCTGAGACAATCCTGACAACAGCCACAACTAGAGCACATTTTACCTAATGCACAGAACAAATAAAGAAAATAAAATCTGTCCAAAAGGATCATGTGAAACTAAGTGCATGTGTACACCTGTACAGCGATTAAAGCCAAGGGAAATAACTAGTAGCTAGCTAGCTAACTAATAGTGTACTCTCGCAGTGTTGAATAAATGAGACTTATAGTCTATAAAAACTGCCATACCGCAGATATCTTGCACCATTACGTCAAGCTTTTTTAGGGAAGCATTTAGGCATAATTAAAGTGTTGTTTTATCAGCGGGAAATATTGGCAGAAAAATGACATATCTGCCGATGCCAATATGTCATTTTCAAGCCATAATCTGCAGATACTGATAACGTGCCGATAATATCGTGCATCCCTATTCTCATACAATACATATCGGTAATATGTATCTGTTGCTAATATGTGAGACAAATCTGACAAATGAATCCACTACCTCTCAGCACCAGTAGCCTTAAAGCCCTACTTGTTTGTGTCTCTGTTTGACTGCAGCCAGCCCCAGTGTCATGGCCTCAGGGGTCACCGGGAGTGTTTCTGTGGCCTTACACCCTCTGGTTATCCTCAACATATCGGACCACTGGATACGCATCCGCTCACAAGAGGGGCGACCAATGCAGGGTATGCATGACAGGAAGACAGCATGTACACATTTGTCTAATGTTCTGCTTAGTTGTTACTTTACAGGTGGTTTTAACTGATGTTGTTCACATTGTTTTTTATCTCCTGCTCAGTGATTGGAGCCCTGATCGGGAAGCAGGAAGGGAGAAACATCGAGGTGATGAACTCCTTTGAGTTGTTGTCTCACACCATAGATGACCGAGTGCATATTGACAAGGAATACTACTACACTAAGGAAGAACAATGTAAGTGCTCTGCATGTGTGATGGACAATAATACAGCTCTATTCAAGTAACTTTACTTGCCTTGAAAATCCGATGTCTGCAAGATCAAATCCTAAAACATTTCACAGGTTCACTTTTATGAAATAACTGTTGAAAGCTGGCAGGACATCATTTCAAGACAAGGCTCTAAAAGACTGTCTGGATTAAGTGTGTGATAGCAAGGGTCTCAGGGATATTAGCATTAGATTTGGTTGTTGGTAAATGGTTATTCATTAGTGAAAGGTAGTTAAACAATGTCAGGTGATTGCTGTAGCTTTTCTCTAATATCTTCTTTTGTCTCTCAGTCAAACAGGTCTTCAAAGAGATGGAGTTCTTGGGCTGGTACACCACAGGCGGCCCCCCTGACCCATCAGATATCCATATCCACAAGCAGGTAGGCAGAAGTTATAGGCAACATTTGTGCCGTACATCCCAATGAAAGCAGACAATGACCTTCTTCATCCCTTAGTCATTACAAGTAGCAATCGTGCAAGCTATAGCCAGTTAATGCATGGTTTAAAAAGCATGATCTCAGCCCTGATTTTCCACTTCCTGGCTATTTTGGGGGGGTTAAATATCTGGATCTGTTAGTGAGTCCAAATCCTGTAGTGTTAAAATTGTTCTGCAAAGACAGTAGAACACCAATGAGAACACAAAATACAGGGTGCAGGAAATATCAAGTCCTAATGCCTGCAACAGATTCACATATACTTCTCTTTTTCCTCCTTGTTATTATTGTCGCAGAAGCATTACATCATTGTAAGACTTTGTGTTATGTGATCAGAACAGCAACCTAATGACTGTAGAAGTCATATAGTATGTGGGTGGCATTAGTGGGGCTGTCCTTCTTCAGGATTGACATCTTGGCTACTACATTTATTTTGAAAGCAAATAAGGGAGATTCAGACATATTTGTAGATGAGTGAAATTGTGTTAGAATACTGGATTCTAACAGAAAGTCATCTTAAAGAGTTACAGTTGTTTTAGATTGTGTAGGTGCAGTTGCTTAAATTCCCTCTTCTCTGCCAGGTGTGTGAGATCATTGAGAGCCCTCTCTTTCTCAAGCTCAACCCGATGACCAAACACACCGATGTGAGTTCCAATGAAAGCTCCCCTCAAGAAATACTAAACACCATTTATATACAGCTGCTTTAATCAGTGTGTCCTCTTCTCCTCCAGCTTCCTGTTAGTGTTTATGAATCTGTGATCGACATCATCAATGGCGAGGTAAACTTCATATTTCATATGATGTCCTGTACAGCAGCAGTGACTCTGTCTTCCATGGAAACGTTTTGTTTTATCTGCTATGTGTTTTTTAATGTAGGCTACCATGCTGTTTGCGGAGCTGACGTACACTCTGGCTACAGAAGAAGCAGAGAGAATCGGGGTCGACCATGTCGCTCGAATGACAGCCACCGGCACAGGAGAAAACTCAACAGGTAAGAGAGAATCGTTGTACACAGTGATTGAGTGTACATGCATGATCTTTGCCCACATGCAGCCCACAATCGCCAATATCTTAGATCTTAAGTCAGACTTTTTAGAAATGCAAATGAAACTGCTGTTCCTGCAAGTACGAGCTAAGGCACATGTGGAGTGTCTTTCAGTTAGGATTAGTTCAATTTCAGGGGCAATATTCTGACTACTTTGTTCTATATAATTGTTGGTAAAATATGAAGAGGCTTTACATTACAAAACAGAGCAGCAGAACATCGGTCCTAGCTCTGCCTCATAATTGACTTGTGTTTTAAACCTATCAACACAAACGCCCACACAAAGGGGACTCATTTCTTCAAGCATTAAGGATACAGTTGCATACTTTTGCCATATACGGGTATCAGTTTTTTATACTATAAAGATACAAGGCAGCCTAACTAAGAATATTTAGAAAAAATGCTCAAAGAATTCTTGGTGTAGGGCCGCTGGTTTAGCTCGGGTAGAGCAGGCGGCCCATATACAGAGGCTGCAGTCTTCAAAGTGGCGGCTGCAGGTTCAACTCCCTCCCTTGGTCCTTCGCTGCATGTCATCCCCTGCTCTCTTCTCCCATTATTTCCTGTCCCTCTTCAGCTATCATTTCTAATAAAGGTGAAATGGCCAAAAAAATAATAAAAAAACAAAAATAATTATTACTGTAGGTCTTTACTTGTATGCTGTGTATTATAATAATACTCAGAATGACTTTATTGTGCAGCTGTACAACAAAATTAGGCACATCTCCTTAGTGGTTTACTACAATATAAAAGCAGCATCATATAACACAAAGATATAGACAAATAGAATATCAATACAAATATATAAAAAAAAAAGTAAACTGATAATCTCAAAGTTCTCAGTTTCGTTCTATGAACCGTAACCCTTTACTATCTGGTGATGTAAAATGACACAATCTCTAATCTTAGTGTGCAATAAATAAACTAATTATTTTCAAGCATCACATCAGTTATTTGATTGACAATGTGTGATTGCTGCCACGCGTTAAATACAAGATTACTGGTAGCGACGTCTCATCATAGAAGCAAACCAATTCTTACCAACGTGAAAAAGAAACACATTGATTGAAACAACATGTGCACACACACATCAATGAACAACAACACATGCGTAACAAATACAAAGATTCTGTAACTGAAAATGAGTTCTGTAGAAAAAATGTGTAACTGAGTGTTCTGTCTGTCTGCTCTGCTAGTTGCTGAACACCTCATAGCCCAGCACAGTGCGATAAAGATGCTCCACAGTCGGGTGAAGATCATCCTAGAGTACGTCAAAGCCGTGGAAGCAGGTGAGAGGGCGACAGGGTCTTTTTTAAAGAGGCCCAGAGAGCAAAGAATGTGAAAATAAGTCTGGAAAACAGCTGTTCTGAAACGAGATGTTTCCTTTCTTTACTTTTACCCCATTAAAGGAGGCCTCTCGGACACACCTCCATAATTACAAGTGTTTGATACTGTCTTGACAGCATCTCCTTGTCTTTGTCCTTCAACATGTTTTTTCTCTCTCCCGTCTGTCTTTGTGTGCCGCAGGAGAGGTGCCGTTTAACCACGAGATCCTTCGAGAAGCAAACGCCCTGTGTCACAGACTGCCGGTCCTCAGCACCGTGAAATTCAAAACTGACTTCTATGATGTGAGCACCTGTGCATCCTTACGCACTAAATACTTTCTTAGCAATAAATCCCATGAAAAGGCGTAACAGTTACCCTGTTTAGTATATGTTACTTAAAGGGCCAGTTCAACGATTTTAAACCTCAGTCCTATCATGCTATAATGGGGAGCTTATGCCATTATGGTAGGGAATCACGGAGGATGCTATCTGCTTCTCCAATGAGCCCTGGAAAACCGTCATCTGGCGGAGGCCAGGGAGCTTGCTAAACCACACTTCCTCAATCTAGGACGCCCGCCTCTGATATCTGCAGTGTTAAGTTGAAAAAACTACGTACCATAAAATATAATCATTTGTTCCGTGAGGTGCCTTTAAACGCTGCCTGCTCTCCTGTTTTCCCTCCCAGACATTCCACATTTATAACTGAGTCATGACTCGTTCAAAATCGTCAGGTTTGAAATGTAGACTGATGTTTTTTTAGACGATCGACCGGGATATTCTCGTCGTATTTCAGATTCTGTACCGCTCTGAGCCAGCAAAACGATAGTATTTCACTCCAGCGTCTCTCGCTGGTCTGTTCCTTTCAGAGGGAGGGGCGCAATGCATGCTGGGTGTTGTAGGAATGTAGAATCGGCGACACCACAAGCTGTTTGTACAACTTTCTGGACAGCTATGGCGGCAATTTCAAATATTATTGCTTCTGTCGATTACAGAGAACACCAGCTTCAGTAGTGCATCGGTTGGCGACTGTTTCCAGCTGTGGATTAAAACACTTTTTATACGGCGCTGAGTATTTTTAATACTAGGAAGGTGATTGTGGGATTGACAGTTGACAATTGGAAACACAGACAATACTTGTTAGAAGGATGAATTCATTGTTTGTCTTGGCCTCTTAATATGATTAATGGACAAAGCCAAAAGTAAAGAATGTTGCCAAGAAGTCTTTAATATTGAACTAAGCAGGAAATATGAGGAGCTATACCGATTTCCCTCAGACTGGCAAACTGGTAAATTCTCATGATGGTCCAGCTGATCATTAGTGTCTCATCTAACTATTGATCAAGGTTTCCTGTTGTAACTTGATGTATTCAACATCTTTTACCATGTTTTGAACCAGAGGTCAATGTTCTAACCGGCTGTAAGACGGATTTCCCCTCTGAGACTATAAAGTATAAGTTCAATAATATACTGTAACGTTGCGGGGTGGCTAGACAGACGGAGGAAGAACGAGGAAGAGGCGATGTGCGTCGCTAGCTCAACAGAGCCCAGATTTATTTCCGTGTTGCAGCAACAGCTAACCCGAGGTTGAGGTGTCCTCGGAAAACAAGACACAGGTTGGCTAACTGTTTTTCTCACCTCCCTCTCGCTCGCTCAACATGCATCTTATTCTTTCCGGAATGCCGAACTCCCACTTAAATGTAGCTTTATAATAATAACTCCCTCTTCCCTCCCCCGGGGCTACTTCTCAGCCATTTAACCCACTACGAAGGAAACAACAGCAACATAAACAGTAACTTATACTCAGCGTTAAAATATATGAAAAGATTTTAATGTGCACACTGAACAGGAACCATTGATCAGAGTTTTAAGCACAGCTCGGACAGTCTCACTCTCTTGCTTTCTATAACTGCACCTTTTTTTCCCCCCTGCAGCAATGCAATGACGTCGGCCTCATGGCCTACTTAGGCACCATCACCAAGACCTGCAACAGTATGAACCAGTTCATCAACAAGTTCAACGTTCTGTACGACAGACAGGGCATCGGCCGGAGGATGAGAGGACTCTTCTTTTGAGGCGGCTGTGAGCCGAAGCAGAGAGACAAACGAGCACTGCAGTTTCTTTTTTTTCTCTGTTTTCGTTCCTTTTTTGTTTGTTTGTATTTCGGTCAGCTAAAACAAATTCTTAAAGCAACAGTAGCTTTTCAAACCAGTTTACCATTTTCAACCACAAGTGTATCTAAAAGCACTTAGTCACAAATCAGTAAGAGGTATGTACAAACTCTTTCTTGAGTATGCACAGAGATGAATCCACTGTACATGAGCGTTATATTATTTTACCCTGTTTGTTTTATTGTTTCATGTTTCTGTATGTAATAAATGATCTGCTGATTTTTTTCATGGGACTTTGACTCTTCTTCTTTCTCAGCTTACGTGACTGTAACAGTCTAGACATTAAAGCTTGTAAAAATGTAAAGACCTTCACTTTGAAACTGGGCTACGTGGAGCTGCTGTAGCTGCGGGTTTATTGTCAGGAGTGTTTGCAGTTAGCTCGGCTTTTGAAGTTGTGCTCCTGCTGTTCGATTGCCTCTGGGGGTTTTGAGCAGAGAGGCACATGCGGGGCAGGAAAAATGGGTGCGGGGGGGAGTTATAGCTCCCGAGTCGGAGGTCTAACAGTAGTCAGCATTTTAATGGGTATTAAATGTACAGCGGAACTAGATCTAATGACCCCCAGCTGGCACTTCTGCTTTAACTAGCCTGCTTTTACCTGCCACGTGGCACCGGGGGAGCCAACATGTTCTTTCCTTCTTGCACCTTTTTAAAAGTATATTCAAAACCAAAATACAAGTCAATGTTTTGTGACAGTTTATTGGCACGTTAATCAAAATAACGTTTGCTTTACATGCTTGTGTTGTCTGATAACAAAGCAAAACAATGATGGTAAATACATAAACAGTTTAATAAGGTTTAAACAAGTACTGCAACTTTTCGATGCTTTAGCTCGGGGTTGTGTTAAAGATGTTAAAATCCCTCAAAAGTGTTCAGCTAAGAAAGTCTGTTTCATTTTAAAGAAGAAACACCTTTTCTCCAACACATCCTGGATGTTTTACTGACTGTCCTCTGCAGGCTCGTCAGCAGAAGCAGCCGGCTGAGGGTACTGGAAGCGGGCGGGGTCGTAAAGATCATCCCTGGGGTCGTAGGGCATCGGGTGGTAGTATGGGTAAGGGTAGAGGGCCACTTTCTTCGCAATGGGAGCATGCGGAACTGGCTCCTCCACCGGCTCCTCTTTCTTCTCCCCCTTCATAGGAGGGGGAGGCGGCGGCGGTGGGAGGGCAACAACCTTCCCCTTCATGGGCCTGGGTGGGTGGTCGATCAGGCAGTCGGGGTCCCAGTAGGGGTCACAGTCGTACTCCATGCCCTTGAAGGTGCGGATGGGGGCCGGGGGAGACTTCTTCACGAGGACCGGTGGAGGTGGGGCGGACTTTTTCGGGGGAGGTGGAGGAGGTTGGGGCACCGCGAATGGCTCTGGTGCAGCTTTCTGGGGGGTGCAGTGGGGGTGGTAGCGGGGGTCGCAGAGCACAGGCACAGAGCCGGTGGGCAGGTAGACGATGTGGGGCTTACAGAGGGGGTCCTTCTTGTTGCACAGGTAGAGGACGTCAGCCTGGGAGATGGAGGGAGCAGGAGGGAGAGGTGGAGCGGTTGCTGGGGGCTCTGGGGCCTTCGGGACCCCTTTCATCGGAGGTGGAGGAGGGGGGACGGGTTTGCACTTCTTGTCTGTGGCAGGGTCACACATGATCACTGGCACGCCGAGTTTGTTCTGGAAGTAGGAGGCGTTGGGGCCGTAGGTGTGCTCCAGGTACCTCATCTGCTGGTAGAGCATCCGCAGCTTGTCGATCTCATAGAGCTGAGAGGGAGATGAAAAAAAAACCAGAAACACTAAGTGGGCTTGAATACGTCTAAATCAGAGTGAAATATAAATACTATTTCTATATTTTATGGCTGGATTTTCATTTCTGACATATAATTTGGCGCTACATTTTAAATCCACTCGTATTTCTAATCGAGAAAGTGTTTCTGCAGGGTTCTGTACAAAAATAAAGACAGAGCACGGTTTTAGGATCAAGCGATGCTGAGCATTATTTATTATTATATAATGTTTATTTGTACAGGGACAAGTATGAAGCAAGTAAACCGATGCCTATGAACAGAAAAGGCGCTTCGTCCAAGTGATAATTGGGGAAAGGACAACCTCCATTAGATGCTCCACGTGTTACATAGCCTGATTCTCACTGAGCACCTGAGGAGCCCGATGATGTAAGCACTTATGGATGTGTTTTAGATGAGCAAATTTAATAAAATCATCAGAACATAACATATAATTTTTTCACAGTGATGTGATCTTATCAGCTTCCTGTCTAAAATTTGTATGGCTTTATTATAATTATAATTATTGGGGCGGCTGTGGCTCAGTGGTAGAGTCGGTTGTCTTTCAATCGGAAGGTCTGAGGTTCGATCCCCGGCTCCCTCAGTCTACATGCAAGACCCCAAATTGCTGAGCACTTTACGTAGTAGCCTTTGTGTGAATGTGTGAATAGGTGAATGTGACCTGTAGTGTAAAAGCAGCTTTGAGTGGTCGTAAAGACTAGAAAAGCGCTATATAAGTACAGTCCATTATACATCGTCATCAGAGGCTTGATTATTGAAGATGCTGCTTGTGACCAGGAGGTTACACAATAACTTATATGACGTTTATAACTTTCCCCTTTCTACTTAAGGAAAAACCACTACTGGATTAACAAAGTGTGAAATCTATTTTAAGATTTAAAGATGAGGATTCCTGCCTTTAACATTGTTATGGAAGTGAAACCCCCACTCTCGCTGCCGTCTCCCAGAATAGAAAAATGCACGTGAATCTATTAACGTCATATCATCATAAACCATCATATCTCTACATGTAATATAGAATGTCGTGTCTTACCCCCTCAGTGTGTCCGATGCTGCTGTAGTAGCGGTAGTAAGCCTGGAAGTCTGGGTTTCCTCTGTACCACCTGGGGTCCGCGTTACGCTTCGGTCTGGAGTGAGTCAGAAAGCCGTTTGCTCTCTCGGAGTCAATACTGAGATCACCGACCGGGACCATCTCTGTTCCAGAAGATAAGGTTTCAGTTTCCTAAAAGATTAAAGCTTTCTACAGCTTGTGCTGAAGTTACTGATGATGTGTAGTTACCTTCTTGCTGGATGACGTTTAACAAAGACTTGGCCTCCAGCAGGCCTGGAAGAGGAGAGAAATCATTAGATGCATGAGGTTTGTTTTGTTTCTGATATATTTTTGTTTGTAGAATATAAAATGGAAACTGACCTGAGAGCAACATCAGACAGCAAAGAGCCCCCAACGACCATAATGAGGAAATCATCGTGAACTCCTGCATCCAGAAAGGGAAGGTTTTCATTAAGAAACATGTTTGTATCATCTAGAGAACAAAGAACAGGTCTCATATATCTGCTACAATTTGATTACTAAAGAAAGAAATATGATTTTTAACTTTCAAAAAAACCCACACTTTTAAAGGGTTACTTCCTTGTTCTGCTCACATTAGATTTTCTAACTTAAATGGAGGCCTTTCTTGCTGATTTAAATGTACAATTCATTAATGAAACAATCTCTGATGATGTCACAAGAAAGACATACATATTGAAGAAGCCCCTACCTAACTAAGTGTATGTTTCTGATGATAAATAAGTCTGCAGGTACACCCTTAAATAAACTGAGTAAGGTAAGTTAACTGACAAAATGCAGCTTTAGCCAAAGTTCAAAACCCAATAACCAAAACCATCAGACCCTGTCCTACTCACCTGCCTCAGGAGGCTGTCTTCACTGCTCCATCAGCGCTGGGTGGGTTAAATACAGATCTGTATGTCAGACCCCCTGAAACATTACCTCCCCTCCAATAGGACGCCACCAACTCTGAGACCCCGGCCTCAGGTCTCCACCTCTCGTTTCATACAGTTTAATAAGGAGCCTTTGGCGCCAATTAAGAATAAAAGCCCCTGTGCTTTCAGCAGCGAGGCCGTAAAGAGAACAGACTTCAAATGGAAACTCCCCATTAAGTCTGGAGGGAAAGCATCACCTGCTGGGACGACTGCAACTGTGGGGAAAATGCTGCCGACTAACACGGTACGTCAGCCAAAAAAAAGAGAGGAAGGATGACAACGTGCACCATCTTAACTGTACATTAACACCGAGGTGTTAGGTTTCTAAAACACTTAAAGCTCCTAAAGGTGGGTATTGTAACGCGGAGAACATCTGCTTTTCTAAGTGACTGGATATCACCTCGCAGAGCAACAAAGATGCTGTTTTATGTCTCAGCATGTCCACGATTACATTTGCAGCACTGAGGCTGCATTCTTACAGGACGCTGTCATACTAACGTACATGTCATAAAACTTAATGCATGTTCTCGAGTTGAATCCCTTTCTTCCACAAAAGCAGCCAAGTAACATCCAAGCTTCATTTTTTTAATGCCTAAAAGAATAGCTGGTGTGCATCTTGTACCAAACAAGATGCACACACACATACAGCTCCACTCCAAATGTTCCTTCAATCAGCCTCTCTCTCTACATGTCTTGGCCAGCCCAGTCCAGATCTGAACCCCATTAAAAACCTCCTGAATGTGATCAAGCCATCTAACAAAGAGCGGCCTAACGTCACCCAACAGCCCTGTGACAGACTGTTGGAGAGCGTGCCATGACACATGAAAGCTGTGATTAAAAACCAGGTTATTCCACCAGATATTGATGTCTGAACTCTTCTACTAAATCAATAGTATTCTGTTGTTTTAACATGAACAGGAACTTGTTTCCTTTGCATTATTCGAGGTCTGAAAAACAACTTCTCTGGATCTTTTTGCATCTTAACCAGTCGTCATTTTCTCCAAATAAAAGACCTGAAGGAGAATATTTTATTTGGAGGTTGGGAGAAATGTTGTTTAGAAAAAAACAAAAGTTCATTTTACACAAACACAAACCATTGAATAGTAAAACAAGAGAAAAATGTTTTTTCAGTGGTTGTGTGTACACTCTAACTGGTGTAAAGAAAACAGATTTGGTTGTGTGATTAATTGATCACCGTATCTGGAAATGGTTACCTACTGATTAAAAAGTGAGTTTTCAAGCATGATTGACAAACATGACAATGTTCTAGCATTTTAAATGCAACTCTTTCCCCATTATTTGTTAATATGATAGTTTACTGATTGTCTTGATTTTAGACTGTTGATTGCTCTGTGACTCACACCGCTAAACCCGACACTTTATTTTATTTCACAGGAAACAATCTTTAATCTTCAACAACTCAAAACATTTTGAGGATGCATTTTTACCACACTACACCACTGGAAGTTGGGGTTACATGTTTTCTGCATGGTTTGATTGCTGGATGTCTCCTCTCTTACATTTATCATTTACAAACTTTCACTTTTAAAAGATTTTTTTTGGCTTTTGCCGTTATTTATAGGAGAGCTGAAGAGAGACAGGAAATGTGGGGAGAAGAGAATGTGGGATGTCGTGCACCAAGCCTGAGCCTGCGATCAGTGCGTCGAGGTCTGTAGCCTCTGTACATGAGCCGCCTGCTCTGCCAGCTGAGCTAAACCAGCGCCCCACTTATCTTTTGGCTGTAACATTTAAATTACATCTGTTCCTATAAATTTTAAGTAGTGTACGTCCGCTATGATTTACAGACATAGCTTCGGGGTTTAAAGAAATTGCAACGGACACTTGTCTCCTTTTTATGGACTGAACGATAATGAAAATAATGGTCAGTTGCGACCCCGTACGTTGGCAAGTTTTACAAGAAAGACGTGTAAAAGGAGTTTCTAAAAGCAGCAATTATGTCAGCGAGGCTGCTGCACTAACAAACCAGGTGTTCAGGAGCGATCGTGGCACACTTTAAACTTCCTTCATCCCCTTTCATGCGCACTCTCCTGTCCAAATAAACCAAGCAGAGTACCGAACCATCAATTTATTATAACTATTTGTCACAATAAAAGGCTCAACGTTCATTTATCTTGCATTATAAAATGTACAGAAATGCTCCATGCCGATTAAACTGGAAGCGTTAAGTTCTAAACTGCAGATGCTACACGATACCACGTTCTGACATACATATTTACAAGAGATATACTAGTGAACAGCAATATAAAAAGCTATGGATCTCCAACAGCGGGAATTCTTGCAAAATAGTCATGCTTAAAAAATGTCCAGGTTCTGCTCGACCTTTATTACAAAATGCTGCAGGAGGAAAACAGAAGACCCCCAAAATAAGTCTGTAGAAAGCCCACAATGAAGAGTTTCCCCTCAGGTGTGAAACAAAGCGTGCATGAAGAGGCGTCCTGGGGTTCTTCAGACAAAGGTGACGCGGCTGCGGGCCTGGTTGACCTGCCACACGTTCAGCTCCTCGTACTCCTCCAGGGCCTCCTGGAACTGAGCGGGGGTGAAGCCGCGGGAGACGCAACGCTGCTCCGCTTCAGCCATGCGAACGACGCCACCGGCTCCGCCGCGGCCTGCAACGCCCTCTGTGGCGAGCTCGCGCACCAGAGAGAAGATGACGTCGGCTGGGCGCTGAGTCCTGAACAGAGAAATTAAGAGATGTGTGAGGATTTTAGACATCTCAGGAAGTCTGGTTTGACTTTTGACACTGATTTTTGTGTTTATGGGTAATTAATGCTTTAGATGTTATAAGGTTAATTCTCCATTTTAAATACAACTCTCTCTCTCCCTCCTAATGTGCTAAAAAAAACCTGCTGGAACATTAAAGCACCGAGTGGAGAACAGTCTATGTAAGGGGGTGTGAACCCGTCTCTGGTCCGGACGCCTGCCTCAGCGAACACGCTGCCATGTGAACAGAGCTCCATAAAAAGCCGGAGAAGTTTTACAGCTTCCTCCAGGATACGCAGCCACTCTTACAGCCATAAGAGAAACTCATAAAAAAAGGGGTCAGACGACATCCGGTCCGGTGTCATGTGCAGTTGGAGCTGAACTAAAGCAGCCTGTAAGACAAGTCTGAGGTTTTTGTGTTAACACTGACCTTGTGGTGCTTGACTTGTCGGTTTGTAGCGAGTCCTTTGACATCTCCATGAGCCTCATGGCCTCGTTCACGTCTTCCTTCTCCACTGTTTCCATCATGCGGAGGCGAGCCTGCAGAGATGCAACAAAAGGAAAGAGCACAGGTTTGGATTGAGATGGAACAAATTGGATTCATGATAGGAATCTTGTTTGACAGCAGATTTGTCGTGATTGCGGAGGCTGCGCTGTGCCGGCACTGTCAGACCGAGACAAGTGCAATGCCCTCTGGGACGGCCGGCAATTGCCCAAGTCTCCGCCTCTCAACACCAGCAAATCTCTCGACACCATACGACAATTCTGTAAAACACTTTGGAGATCGAGTTCTTTATGTAGAAAACATTGATGACATTTCTCGCCACGGTCAGTTTTGCATGGGTTTGCACAGCTGCTCTTAACGAACACAGGCTGACTGCCCACCCTGCAAAGCTGGCCAGGACCAGATGATTCTCACTGCACCTTACTCACGTCGTTATTTAGATATGATATCTATAGCATCCAAACAAACACAGGTGTGGAGTGAATTCATCCATTCATGAGCACTAGAACTCTGCTTGCAGTTTGCCCCCATGTGGACATCTGTGTGCAGCACACTGCCTTCCTGTCTGCCTGAAGTGCTGGTTTTGCAGTAGGTGGATGACTGCTACCTGCACAAACAGCACTTTTGACAGCCAAGGGCAGAGATGCCGAAGAAATGCCCACTTCTTATATGAAAATACTTTGTTATTAAACACATGTTATGTGACTGCAGAGTCATGATGAGACAGAACTCCGGGGCAGACTTTGTCCAGCGTGGGAAAGAAGTGCTCACACTGCAGTAGGCCAGGTTATCATCACTACCTGCACTGTAAGCACTTTATCACACACTGGACGACTGATGAAGAGACACCTGATCAATCATGTGTCTCATATCCAACATCATAAATATAGCTGTGCTGAAGTTATTATTAAAAGCAGCATGTGAAAGTTTTCAGCCACCCACAGCTCCCGAGAGTGGAGGTGTAGTTCTCACCAGAGCAGTGGACAGGCGGAGGATGGAGAGGAGGGTACGAGCAGAGGTGAAGGTGGTGTCCTTGCTGACTCGGGCCTCTTTCCTCATCTCTACGTAAGCAGCTGTGATGTAATCAGCCAGTGACTCGGGCACCACGGGCTGCCGCTTCTTACACACGGCGATGTAGCGCCTAAAAGGGAATAACGTGATACACATGTTAAGACGATATGTAAAACCTGTCTCTGTGTAGGATGATTTTCAGCGTTTCAAGTGCATCTTAAAAATGTGTAATCACCTCATCAGCTTCATGTCGATGGGGGTGAAGTGAGTGGGCGGCTGGCGGCAGTGCTGGTGGACGTAGGTGATGTGCTGCGCCAGACGCAGGTCAGCCTCAGCGTCCGGCTTGTCCTGGATCAGCCAGAGTAGATCGAAACGGGAGAGCAGAGCGGCCGGCAGCTGAATGTTCTGCTCGATGGTCTTGCGGGGATTGTAGCGGCCGTACGCGGGGTTAGCGGCTGCCAGAATAGAGCAGCGAGCATTGAGGGAGGTCATGATGCCGGCCTGGAGGTGAGAGGGAGACATTAGTGGAGCTGTGACATCGGTTTAAGATTCTAATCTCACAACCATCTCTGGTTAACAACTGGTGTGGTTCTGTTTACCTTAGCGATGGAGATGGTCTGCTGCTCCATCACCTCATGGATGGCTGTGCGGTCAGCGTCAGCCATCTTGTCAAACTCATCAATGCAGCAGATGCCCAGATCAGCGAGCACCAAGGCTCCACCTTCAAGGGTCATTTCTCCGGTCAGGGGGTCACGCATCACCGCCGCAGTCAGGCCGACACCGGACGAGCCGCGACCTGTTGTGTACTGGCCTGCAGACCACAGAGGAATGCTTGTTAGATTGCATAAAAGTTATCGTCAAACCAAGACAAAGAATTAAAGTAGAAACGTTACTCTTTTCGTCAGAGCAGCACATCAGAAGTTAATATTTTACACTGTAAACCCTCACGGAAAGAAAATGCCTGACTGGATAAAACATTAAACCAGATTCAGGACTTTTACTCCAACAAAGAAGAACACACTCACTGCGAGGAGCCAGGCGGTCAATGTAGGACAGCAGCTGGGACTTGGCGACTCCTGGGTCTCCCATCAGGCAGATGTTTATGTTTCCTTAAAGGAGAGAGGAGCCAAAACAGGAAGAGTTGTCAGATTGTGAAAACATTTCATAAGAGGCTAAATGGTTTGTTTTGGAGAAATGCTCCGAATATATTGATAGGATACAGGGGAAGTTAATATGCACAAAATTAGCTTTGTAATCATCCTGAACTTGTGTTTATTTAAGACTTAATATGTTAGAAAACATGCTTTATTCCAAGGAAACCAGTCAACCCCATTACCTCATGGTTTAGTTAGAGATTAAGGGCCAAAGTCAGCGCTCACCTCTGATTTTCATGCCTTTCGGTGCCTGTTCTACACCTCCAACCAGCAGCAGGAGCAGAGCCTTCTTTACATCTTCATGTCCATAGATCTCCGGTGCTATCGAGCCGGCTAGCTTCTCATAAAATCCTTCATCTGCAACAGGTAAATACAATCACATCGGTTGATAAGACTGAAAACAATCCGAATCATCGCACCCTGGCGAGAGGTAAATATAGTCGTATTTATCAAAGAACAGCTATCACACACAAAGACAAACCTGTGATGCCGCGCAGCTCCTCGTCACTCAGCTCCTCGTTGCCGAGCTCATCGTCCTCCGTCTTGTTCATCAGTGTGATGCTATGAGCCTCCAGGTAGGTTTCTGACAGAAGACCCTGAAACGACCAAAACCAAATGCATTTCAGAACAAGGTACAGCTAATGTGCATTACAAAAAACTAAAATACAACACATCTATACATACAAACTAACACTGCAAGAACTTAAGTCTGTAGATAATTTCTTCTAAGGTTTGGGCACATCGTGTTCACGTACCTGAACAGCCTGTGAGAATCCTGTGCGCAGCAGAGGGAGGAAGACTCCGGTGATGGCTACATGGTCTCCTGGCTGGGCGAGGCGCGTGTTTTCTCCGCGGGCGTAAATGCACATGCTCCTTGGAATATTGCCGACTGGCACCTGGTCGCTCTGTGGGACAAAAGAAGAAACTCGTGAGACAATAGAAACTTGCTAAGCCATCACAGAACAACGCAGTCAATGGCAACGGTCCTTACATGTTCCTGAATACGCAGCTCCTGGAACTTGACAAATTTGGACCCTCTGGTCTGCAGGTACAGCCGACCTCCTGATTTGTTGGTGACACACTCTTGGCTGGGACACATGATGAGGGGCATGAAGGAGGGGGACTGGATCTGAAGGACAGAATTTAAGGATTTCATGAGTGATCAAAGTATGTGTTGTCACAGGATGTTAACGAGTTCAGGATTCATCTGGTCTTACTGGTTGATATGTCTCAGCACCACACTGGTCACACGTGTACGTAGCGACAGCCATCATTGGTTTGACCTCAGTGGCACGAGTCACTATTCCCCGAACCGTCACCAGATTCCCGATGCTGTCCGCTCGAACATCACGCACCACCTTGGGTTTGGTAGTGCTGGGGGGCTTGAAGTACAGCTCACTGTGGATGGAAGACAATGTTATTGAATAAATGTATTGACTAAAATATGTTTATAAAAATCAAACCCTGATTCTGACTCTACTTACAATCTCCTCATGAGTTCTGGTGGGTATTGGTTACGAGGGTCTCTTGTGTCTGCAGGGTCCCGGCCCCTCTGTTCCATCATCAGCCTGTGCTCAATGTACACGTCCAAGGAATCCTTGGCCACAATCTGAAAGTAATAAAAGTAGTCATAGCCTTTATCAAACTGCTTTAACTCTGTTTAAAAAGCATGAAGGATAAACAGTGAAAATATACGCACATCTCTTTCTTTGTATTCCGGCAGCAGCTCGTGGATGGCGTCGGCAAACAGGCCCAGGTAGCGCTTTGCATTCTCACAGATGCTCTCAACCAGATCGGGGTCTTCCTCGGCAATATCGTCCAGGTCCACAAAGACAGACACCTGCTCCCTGTGGGCCAGTGCCACCTGTACACAAGACACATCATTACCATCATCATTATGCGTTACTGAGCAATTTGAATTAAGTGGATCAACTATGACACACTACACAAATGTAGGCAGGTGCCTGTGTGCATCTAGATAGAAGTTTATAGTGTTGAACAACAGCACACCCTCCGTAATATTTTATTACGCATGAGAGCATCGTCTATCATGTATTAAGTATTTATTAAAAACATCGAGACAATACTTGGCTTTCACTCTAGATTGAACATATCTAAAAAGTGGTGTGAGCCAAAATCTTCGAGTGGCCGTTTTTAATCATTTTACACTTTTAATAGATTGAAGTTTTTAGATGACAGGAAGCAGATGAGCGAGGTGCAACACAAAAACAAGCTGCTTCTTAACGTTAAAGTTCCTGTTCAGTTGCTTTACACACACAAATCATGCAATGTGCTTCAACAGTCACCATCTAAAGACATTTGGTTTAGCCACTAGCCACCAATTCTTGTCATCTTGGACAGATATTCAGAGGGGATTAACAATAACTACTGATATTGATGCCAATTAGATAACCATTGAAATGAATATGGATGCATGATATTATCGGCACGTTAACAGTATTTGCAGATTATGGCCTGAAAATGACATGTCATTTTTCTGCAGATATTTTCCACCGATAAGACAGCGCTTTAAATATGTCTAAATGCTCGCTGATTCCCCAAAAGAGCTTGATGTAATGCTACAACATTAACTCCGAGGGTGCGCGCGCACTGCCTGCACCACGCCTCTTCATCGGTCATGCAAGGAGGAGCCAAAATCTCATCATTCAAGGCTGTCAAAGTTGTATGAATATTACAGTTTAGTTTTAATTGAAAGTAAAATGTTACAATTAATATGGCATTTTGTACATAACCTAAGTTTAAGTCGTTTTCTTATATTGCCCAGTAAATCTGTACATTTTAAAAAGCACTGTATTATGTTATTTTTGCTTCTGCCAGTTGGCCACTACAATAAGAGTAGACATGATATACACTACTACAGGGGAGACTAGGTGTTCTCTGCAATTAGGTGGAAAAAATCATGTGCCAAATATACATTTCTGTATCAAAATTGGCAATCTGCAAAAAATATGGAAAATATCAGCATCGGCCAAAAAATGCAATATCATGCATCCCTAGAAATTAACACCTTTATTTATATAGCTCTTTTCTTAAACCATTGCTTACAAAGTGCTTAACATACAATAACACCCAGTAGCAACAACAGTAAAAAAACAGAAAAAAATAGGAAGCAAGCAGATGCAACTTACAGACAAAAAATAACTACGTTACATTTAAAATCCTTATGTTTGCAGAACAGTGTATACTCTACTGCTCATCAGCACTTCAGTTTTCCACATTTTTTATTTACTTGTGTGTTAGAAATGAAATAAATTCGAAGTCTATTTGTTAACTATACTTACAAGTTGAGCTCCATATTTGAACACCTTCTTCCCATTATCATCCTCTGAGTAAAACTCCTGCAGGAATCTTTTGCATTTGTCTACAAAAGAAAAAAACAAACAAAGCTTCAGCATTATTTCACAGCAGAACCACACAGGCCACATCCAGCAGTTACTAGGAAGTGACTTCTTTCTGTTAGCTTGATACACAAACATCCTAACAAATCACTTTTAACTGATTTTACCTATAATTATTTTAATATGAACGCAGTGTTTGAAGTTAAAAGGCTGTTGAAAATGTTGATTATTACAACCACAAGTGGGCCTAGAGACTGGGAGCTAATTTGTTGTCCTGCGACGACCCCCTTTGTTGAGTAACATGGCATCCTGTAATCTCGATGAGTCACTATTGCTTACTGTAGAGCACAAACTGCTACTGATGCTCTACATTAATCAAATTCACCCCCAGTTTACATACTATCACAGATCTAGAGAGAAGTGAGCGTTAGGCAGCAGATAGCTTCGGGTGGGAATGTAAATACAACAACAGGCGCGTTCAGTTCAGTGTCCATTTTTTAGAGAAAATATCCCTCACTTCTCGAAACAGCCAACTACTAACAATATCTATTTCCACGTTACAAGGAACGAAACAACTCCTAGCACGACAATTGAAATACTCCACTTACTTTGATGTTTTAGCAGAAAATCCGCAGCTGTGGTTTATTATTTCTCTGTTCGAGGATGTTATTGTAAACAAAGCAGCACATGGCTTTTGTGCCTAGTCACTTCGATATCCCTCCGCGACCCATCCGCTAGTACAAATAGTTCTGGCTGTTGTTTTCAACCCATGGCCAGCCATCTTCTAACGTTAGCTTAAGTTAGCTTAGCTGAGGTGAACACCGACAGCTCCATCAATATTTACGACTGTTTTTTACATAATCACTTAGCGGTAAGAGGTCGCTGACTTGACGCCGAAGGTTTCCGACGGTTGCTACACTCAATGTAAACTTATAACTGAGCAGTTCGCGTGATGCAGATCTGAATTCACAGATTGAAAATGACTGGGGTCATTCCAAAGTTTCTGTTTTAGGATAAAGACACAGTAAATGTCCAATTAAGCAGCTACACAGCCACATTAGTAAACTATTTGAAAGCTTAATAATGGTCTAGCTCGTTTACTAATGTCAACCAACACAAATGGACATTTAGAACTCCGACATGAGTTTTGAATGTTAGGAACGTTGTAGTTAACCGTTTTTTAACGGCTGTTTATCGACAAAGGGAGCGTTTTCAACATGCCATGGCTTCAAACCCTAAAAGAATCAGCCTTTCAAAACGCCCTCTAGCACCGTGGTTCTCAACTGGTGGGTCGGGACCCAAAAGTGGGTCGCGGAACTGTGCTTGAAAAAAAAAAAAGGTCTGTGCTGCGCTTTTATTTTGAAGGACAGGGGTTTCCTGTGATGTGCATGCAGTAGAAGTGTAGTTTATTCACACTCCATGTATCCACTGATTAAAAAAAGGCTGTTAATTGAATGAAACGAAGAATATTTTCCTCTTATGCAGTGCCACCTGCTGGTCATTTGCTCGACTATTGTCTACCCTGTTGTGTTTTAGGATCTTGACATACTGTGATGGTTTTGTGCGGCCTCAGGTCCAAACGGCACCATTTTTCATAAAATATTTGGGTCATGATTTGACATTTAGGAGGTGTTGGTGGGTCCCGAGGCTAGACCAGTAGAGAACCACTGCCCTAGCAAGGCATTGGGGCAACATGCCGGGTTTCTGGCATTTTATCAACACCGCCAGTCCACCTAACAAATAACTGCTCGTTAATAGTCCAACTCTCAGTAAGAGAGGTCATGCTAACTAGCTAACTTGCTAGTGTACTAGCGCAGGGTAGGTTTAGACTGCTAGCAGTAAAGTTAGGACAAATGTTACTCTGGTTTCAGGACACTATAAAAGACAGTGTTTACCATGAGTAATTTTCCTGTATCTTGATAAGATAGTTAAGAGTGCTGATAATATATTAATTTGTTTAAAAAAGTATTATCGTTGCGCTGTTTTGTCTTTCAATAAATGATCAACTCACCAAAGTTAACGACAACAAGATATTATAAATAACGTACATCATTTACCGGCCATTTGCCAATGGTGACTAATTTAAAAACATTAAAAGTAACGTTATTTAAAGCTTTTGTGAGGACTTTTCGGTTTGTGTTGATTTCGGCGCCCCCTGTGGACAAAGCCGTATGATTTTGTACTTTACATGCTTAAGTGGTGGTTTTTAAATCTCATCCTGCTTTTTTAACAGTCATATGTATCACTCACTTTAAATTTCTGACCTGTAAAACGTAAACAAAAGGCAGCATAGTCTGACACCTACCCTAGGCATTAAAAACAACTATATAGAAATAATCAATATTGTCACTGATGGTCTGGTTTGCTTTTGTCATATAGAGTAATCAGAATTAACTTCAGTCTGTTTCATAACCAGAGAAAAACTCCTCACAGGAGCTTTAAGTGACGTTCAAATGACTGAAAAACTACATGAATATGCCAGAGAATCCCTAACATTGGGAATATCTTCAAATGTTTAATAGCAAAATCGTGTTTTGTGACATGAACTCATAACGTCACATAATGAATACTAAAAAAAGCATGTGATGCCAACTTTTTAACAGCAGTACTGTTACTCAGATATTCCGCTCGGTCTTAAGTGTAGGTTATTGTTGGACATGTGCTCGCACAGTGGCGCCTGCTCCTTTGTTTAAGCGGATCCATCCGGGTCACCAGGCAAGCAGTCACAAGCTCAGAGACAATGCTCAACTGGTTACTAATCAGTTAGCTAACGTACCAAAAAGTTTGTTCAACTTCAAGGTGCACACCAGTCCCAAATATCTCCGGATTGTTTCATAATGTGTCAGACATGCACACTAACATGCACAGCATCCAGCGTGGTTTAAGGTAAGTAAGTTAGTGCAGAGGGAAAACAGGGAGGTATCATTGTTAGATGAATGATTGACTAACACATGTCTCTTAACTGCTCAAACAATATATTACGGTAGTGTTTATCTCTAATGCGCTCAATTGTATGACTTCACAAATTCCAAAAAGAACTTTTAAGAGAACATATTAAGTTGAAAGTTAAGTAATGTAGGCAATCTGTTGCTGCCATGCCGTTATTGTGAAAGTTAACCCATACCTTTCTCTGCCGCATAATCCTTACGAGCCATGGCTTCAGACGTTGACCCTCAGGTGAAGTAAACTTGTTTCCAAAATCCTTAAAGATACCTCCTTACCAAAGTGCACTTTAATTCACGGTTTAATCACTTTACTAGCACCGGAGATCTATATTCATTCAGTTGCTGCATACGGCTCTCTCCAGTCGCGGTCCAAGAAGTGGCGCGAGTCTGACGTCTGCATCAGCCAATCAGGTCGCTTCTTCCAGTAGATAGGGGCGGGATTTGGTGGTGGCGCGAAAGTTGCAGGCACTTTTGTGTCACGTGATTCCTTAAACTTCCGCCCAGTTAGTCAGGATTGGCGCGAAAGGCGGTGATTGGATTTCATACAACTGAATGACGCCGGGATGAACTCAAATCATTTGTAAACTGTAGCACATATAATGTAGACAGTAAGTCATAACCAGAATTAACCTGTTTTAACTTCCAGGTGTATTGAGGTGTTTTACAAACTTTGACACAAATGTCCTCTGCAGAGAATTACCTCAATATGTACTTTATCTCTTAATATATTGTATAAATACAACTTACATGTAGCAATAAATGTATGTAGCAATAAACATCATTTCCACACTCATAACTGGAAATGTTTTCGCTGAATATGCAATATATGGGTTCTTAGATATTAATAGAAAATTTAAAAAGGGTCAAATTTTTGCAACAAAAATGCTTTCTTCCTATAATGAATTTGAGCAAGTTTTTTAGTATCTTCTGTTTTTTCTGTTTTCAAGAATTTAAAAAAATCCACTGTATTATGAGTTTTTGAACCCCTGGCATATTGTTTTCTTTGTTTTCTTCACACTCACACAAACAAATACAAACACTGGGAGCATAAACTGTTTTAATAACTAGATTCTTCTGCCCAGTTTCATTCAGTAGTATTGTACAGTTGGTGTGTTTTAAAATGATTTAGGAGTTGTATCAGCAAAACACTATCATGCTCCATCTGAAACACCTGTTTGTGTGACGATATTAATAACAACACTTTTCAAGCTCAATAAATCATCTTTTAATAAACATTAAATTAACAAGTGTTCAAAAAAACTGTGCCGTCAATTCAAAACAGGAACATAGGAGAGACTTTCATTCTGCTGAACACAAAAAATTGTTTTTAATATTTGGCAAATTTCATGTCCAAAACAAACATTTCTCAGAGGGAATAGCAACAACTTTGCCCCCAAACTTTATAATCATTATTTCTCTTCCTCTCCAAACAAAACTAATGACTGAAATAGATCTGAAAAGTACCCTCAATAGGGGGTTATTTAGAAAAACAGATGAACCTAACAATTAATACACTCAAAAGCAGTGAAACGACTGAAAACACATTAATATTGTAGAAATATATCAAACAGAACTCTTATCCCAAGGTTGAGTCCGTCTCTGGTGCCTTCAGTCAAAGAGCTCATCGAGGACACTTGCTGAGGTGTAACGGGTAGAGGGCTGCAGAGCAAATACAGGATAAAGAAGTATTTAAACTTGCCAGGAGGGTAACCTTTAATCTTCATAAAATATAAGGAAAACTTGCTTAAAGCTACTGTGAGGAGTTTTTCTCTGGTTATGACACAGACTGAAATTAATTCTGATTCCTTTATATAAGCTACAAAAGCAAACCAGGCCATCAGTGAAAAGATTGTTTATTTCTGTACAGTTATTTTTAATGCCTGAAACTGCTGGTGGGGGGTAGGTGTCAGACGAAGCGAGTAACTGCACACTGCCTTTGTTCCCATTTTCTATGGCAAAAATTTGAACTGATGCATATGACCAGGATATGATTTTTTGTTAAAAACTCAACTCAAGCATGTACAGGACAAAATCAGCAGACATAAGAGGTACGGCTTTGTACACAGGGGGCGCCAAAATCAACACAAACAGAAAGTTCCTCAAAGGAGCTTTAATTTAACAATAGATGAACTGTCCTAACATCTCGTCAAACACTGAATTCATTTACACTCAATTACAATTGCTGCCATAATTATTTAACTTATAAATGAAGTTCAACAAGTTCTAAATAGTGGGAAAGCAGTGTATTATAATGTGCAACTTCAACCGAATATATAGCTTAGAGATAATGCTAATTCTCACATTTAATGAAATCTGTAAATAAAAGCCAGACTTTTAAAATGACACATAGAGTTTAAAGCTGCCTCCATAATTGTAAGCACAGTATTTACCAGTGTATATTCAGATTCGTGGTCAGAGTCACTTTGATAATCCTCGATCTCCTCTTTTTCTTCATCCTCATCCTCAATCAGTGAGAGTCTGAGGAGAAAACACAAGTCATATTATTGGGATTATTAATAACTGATGAAAGCTATGACAACATTAGACAATTATTTACATTTTCTAAATATGAAAAAATCTTTAGTAAAACAGTTTGTTTTCTCTTCCAAGGTCAGTCTTACAAGGTGAGGTGGGAGTTCAGGTCTTGCTGATTAAGAGAGGGACCGGTCTGGCTGGAGGAAAGTTGGCGTCGTTTGGTCGGCTTCACTTTGCGCATGTGGGACCTGGTGAACAGCAGCAGGTACATTTTGGAACCCATGGTATTATTACAAAACCTAGCTGTCTGGTACAAAGGTTAAAACAACTTATCTCCCCTTGCTCCTTCTGTGCATCTACTTGTTAACCTACGGATCTAGAGCCATTTGAACACAACTTTACAGATGAGTGGCATAATTACATCTAACTTTAGTATTGAAGTCACAAATGTTTCTGCAGCTGCAACATGTGCACAGAGGGCTTCCCTCTGCTTTCACAGTGCCACATTCACAAACAGAGTAGCATTTTGCCCATTAACACTGCACAAATTGTTCATTTAGAGCAGAATACACAGTGTCTGAATTTTGGCTTGTAAACAGACAATAATTGACTCGTGCTAACTTCATGTAATCTCCGAACCTGAAGTAGAAGTGGTAGATACTGCTAACATGTTGCCGATAAAGCTCAGCTTACCCTGAGGAGAACTCCTCCTCAGACTCTGGCTCAGTTAAGCCGCTGCCGATGTCAGATTCTGTGGCGATGGGCTTGCTGGAGGCCGGCTGCATGGCTGGCTGTCTCTGGACGGTGGAGGTGAGGGCGGGGGTGTGCAGGCTGCTGTGGATACTGCTGCTGTCCAACCAGGATCTTCTGACTGTGCTGGGTGCAGAACCTGGAAGAGACAGAAGTCAAGTGCAGAAGAGTGTGAGTCTCTGTATTTTGTAAAAGATAAAATCAAAAGTTACTTGGTCCTGCACAGGTCAAAGGATTCTCAAAGATGACGTTTTGTCCGTACTGCTAACATTTTACTTGGTCATTGATTTAAATGTCTGATGCTTTTGCAAATAGTTTGACACTGAAGTACTTTGAATTGTCTTGAAATAGTTTTTTTTTAATTCACCGTTACATGCAGGCCCTAAGCCCTGAGAAACACCTGTTTACGAAAGAAATCAAAGACTATCCTTTTGTCATTTTTCTTCATAGTTCCAAAAACCTATGCAAACACCGCTTTCTGTCTCACCCTGAGCCGTGGTCCTCCTGCGTTTAGCTGCAGGGGTATCAAGTAAGGGGACAGCATCAGCTCCCTCCTCCTCCTCTGTGGGTTTAGAAGAGGAGCGGCCCTCCAAAGAACGCTGGTACATTCTCACCGACGGCCAGGAGAGGGCAGCATTGGGACACTCTGATTTAAGAAACCCAGCCCTGGGAGGGGAAGGACACAGTTACAGAGAGATGAGGACAAAGACTGAGAAACCTTTGTTAATATTTAGGCCAAAATTCAATCTAATACAAAGATTAATAAATAAACCAAAGTAACATTTCTAGGATGACAATATGAACATTATTTTTTGTCTTAATAATTGTTTTTCCGAGGAAAGCCTAAATAACATCCACATCTCTAAATGTGTCTTTTGTTGTGATCCTGGACTGATGACAGCTCATGAACTAAAATGCAACATGTAGCTAAATAACTCTCTAGAACACTAAAACTGGATTCAGGTATGTAAAGCTATTAGACGAGGTTTGAAACTAACAATCAGAAATTAAACAGATCATTTGACAAAGACAATAATTGATTAGTTGTGTGGTCGATTAAAATGTCTGAGATGGTAAAAAATGTTGATCAGGCTTTCTCAGATCCAGAGATGTTCTACTCTGTCTTGTTTTGCCTCAAACCCAAAGAAGTTTGCTGTCATACTGTCACGTTGGAGGATAAAGAAAGAGAAGGATTTATTTTTTTCCCTTGAAGAATTAATCAAACTGATTAATCAATTATTACTGTAAAATTCAGTGTATGAGATGCACTTTCAAAACATTTTTTCCATCTAAAAAGCGGGCTGCGTTAATAAACCAGTGCGACCAATATACCAGTAAAAAATGCAGAAAAAACGGTATTTAACCCAGACGATGGCGCTGTGCGGTTGTTAAGTGGTGACTCCACCTCTCCGCATTACACTGTTTCCATGGCCAAGCCGCTACGTCTCCTATTTACAATATGCCGCAGTGCTGTTTTCGTGGCTGTTTTAAGTGAGAAACTAACTTGACAGTTGCTAACACTTCGTCACGGACATGCACCACCCTCATAACAATCAACGTTACTGTAGACTGCCAGTTACAGCACCGGTAACTAGCAGGATTGCAAACTAAACACGGCGAAAACAGATGGCAAAACAGTAGGCTGTAATTGGTGTGTGTTTTAAATGAAAAGTATCCTCTGGGAAACGCCCAAAAACAGACTGCATCTTATATTCCAGTGCGACTTATATTCAGGATTTTATGGTAAATTAAATGGCAATTAATTTGATTGTTGCCAGTGTATCAATTAACCAAATAATTGTTGCAGCTTTAAGAAAATCCATTGTTATTTTGGTATGACCAAAGACATAGTGCATATATTGTTAAATCAGTAAAGCAGTGCTGAGACTCCGTGGTTATATTTGAGCAATCACGTTCTGGGTGCGTTCAGTTTCTCACAGCTGGGCGCGGTCCTGCTGCAGCAACTTGAAACTGAACTCGCTGAGGATCTCCAAGAAGGTCACATTCGGGTGCAGCTCTTCTCCCTCCTGTGGGTCCCGAAACGCAAAGCGTATACCATCCCTAAGAGCCAACACAACACACACAATAGCACCAACATAAAACGAACAGCTTAATTTAGCCGAATTTCACGCAGGAGGTTTCTTTTCCGTTCCCTGAGCTGTGGTTATCCTCACTGCCCTGAGTGATAACCTCAGAGAACCAGTCTGTATTTGTTTGTCAGAGACAGGTGTGCTACTTACGTGTGCAGGGCCACCATTGGTTTGCGGACACGGTGAAGATCAATGCCAAAGCTCATTGCAAGCCTCTTGGCCAAGTCTCTAATCTCACCAAGATCCTGCCTGCTGTGGTCCTCCGTCAGCATCTCTGAGAACAGCTGAGCACACATAACCGTGACTTCACATTCATTTAGAAAAGGGCCGCCTGGTTTATCTGTTCACAGGTTGGCTGAGGTTAAAAAATGCTCATGGTGTTAAAGGGCTTTATGAAGAGAAGTATAGGAGGAAAGTGATGCACATGTACCTCTTGGCTACATAACCCATGTTAAAATGTAAGTCGACATTTTCTGAATGTTGAAATAAAGCAAAACAACATAAAAAACTAATATTTTTTAAAATGTAATACACTATCCTAACTTATCCAATATATTGTTTTGCTTGTTGATGAAAATTTGTCCATTCTAGGTAGTTGTTGCTTTTCAGTGCAGAGATTTTCCCTGTCTTGGAAAGAGCAGACAATCAAATCAGTCAAAAGATGTTATTAAAAACATAAAACATTTAAGGGGGGAATTCACTAAGAATGAATTGCGGCCGCTGATAGCTCTATAAATTGCGCATCATTTGGACCCACTATCTGCTCTGTCTCAAGGTTGGAATCACAAAACAAATTGCACTGATGATATTCAAGCGCAAACACACCCATAAAGTTTTGCAGATTTGTGCAGTTTGCTCTTGTTTTGTGTCTGATTGTGGAGAGAAGCTGTTTGCACCTCCACTCTCTGCTGTGCGCTGCCGTGCTGTGCTCTCAGGCATTAGTTGAGTGCACACTGACAGAACTCAACTCCATGCACAGATCAATGATAAGCAGGGAGAGGAGGGGGCAGCTCTTTTAACAGTTTTCTGTAAAGTCAAGACTCAACAAGTGTTTACTAGTTTTACTGTAACGCAGCGTCATTTTGTTAAACGAGCGCGCCGCAGCAGCAGCTTGTCCATATAGTAATCCCTGTCCTGCTTAACGGCTCCAGACCGTCTCCACACATGTGGACCAAGTGTGCAGGGGTTGAGCCTCGCACAGCCCCGGACTGATTGACCTCCCAGTTATAATAATAACGACAATATATTATTGTATTTACAGACAAATACATTTTTTAATCACACAAAAGGTGGATTGTCGTCATGATCACTGGAGACTCAGAGCGTGACAGCCCTTATAATTCTGCGCTGCAGTTATCACCAGCTCTTTGCAGGTAATATTTTCACTCTAACTGTGCGGTGCTGTTAGCGCTGATGTTTGTGAATTAGGTGCTTTTTGCCACGAGGCTCATTTACATAGACAGGGGACACATTTGCCCCGAATGTTTGCATAATGACTCATTTAAATATGCGCAAATGGCACTGAAGCACAGAGACGCCGTTTGCTCTGCAGCGCTATTTGGGGTTAATTCAACCCTCTGCCTGTGCTTGGAGAATGAGGCAGTCTTTTTGTGTCATATGCACAAGTTTAGTGGACGCAAAAGACACGCTATCCTTTAGTGAATTTCCCTCTTAGTAATACTATCATCAATGTTAATAGTAAAGTGAGTGTTAAAGATAATCCATGTACTCTTTAAAAGTTCATTGCTATCACATTTCACATTAAAATTTGTCAGAGAATGAGAGGTGCGTTATCGTCGTGTGAGTGCACACCTGCGTCAGACTCAGACAGACGGTCTTGGCGCTCTGGATCGGACTGATGAGCTTGCTCTTGCTTACAGTCTCTTTAATGATGTCGCCAAAGTCTTTAAAGTACTGGAGAAAACCAAAAAAATACTTCATCATTAGTCCTTTTAATTAACTGCACTGTCTCTATGTCTAAAAATGTAGAAAATAATACAGCCTTTTACTCGTCTCTGCTTCTTTTAACCACTGTTCCCTCTGACTCATTTAACACCTCACTGCTTCTAAAACTGAATGTTTCACCCTCCTCCACTCTCTAACAAATCCTCTCACTTATTAATTTTGTATAAACATGCTTCCTGTGTGCCTAACCTAATTAAATTCTCAAAATAATGACTCTAACACAACTATTAATTAATAATATCTCTGAACTCCCTACTTGAACACATTGTGATTACCATATGTGACAAGAACCACTCGATGAATTTGGATACGTGTGCTTATAATGCTATGCTTATAAAACGTAGCTGTCCCTTAATGCCCATCTCGACCTTGCTGTAGTGCTTGAAGACGTCGGTGGCGGCAGTGAGGTCCAGCACGCCGTAGATGACCAGTTTACAGTAGCCGGCGAGCTGGTTGCGCTTCCTCTGGAGGAGAGTTATCCTCATCTCTTCCTCACTCTCAACTTAAGCGGGAGAGAAAGAATGGAGAAATGAGACAATGAGACAGGGAGTGAGAGAGTTAATGTAAAAGAGGTAGACAGGAGAGGCAGAGAGAACACTTTGAGCTGTTTATAAGACGCACGCGAAACAGAATGTTGTGATGAAAGACTCGTATTTGGCTTGGGAATTGGCAGTACATTGTGAAATACAGGGAAAAAAAAGGTTTGTTACAGCAGCAGACTCTCAAAACAAGACATCAAAAGCGATGTCTGCAGGCGTAAATGATGGTAGGCTCCTCTGGGAGAGCGTTGGCACTGTTAAAATTGAGCGATTTGTTTCATAAACGCTACACATCCAAGAGGAAACACCATCAGTCTAGTTTAAAAAACTGAATCTGGGAGTGTGAGTGAATCTAAGTGCTAACAGAGAGTACCAACAGTTAAAACAAGTGTATTTGTATTTTACTGTTTGGTGTCAGAATACCATTGAGCTCAGCATCTTCAGTGTCAGAGAAGACGTAGTCCAGGAGGAAAGAAGCCATCTCGGAGCGCAGAGAATCGGAGGGCAGGTGGATCAAAGATTGGAGGGCGGGTTCAGACCGAGCCGAACTGGTACTGTACAAGAGCAGCAGGTCACAGAGCAGCTCAAACGCCTGTAGATGAAAGGACATGAAAGGAAATTCACATATTGCTTGCAAACTAGACAGGGGCAAAAAGTCTAGAGCACCAGAACTTCTACCTGTTCTTTAAACAAGTTGCTCAGAGGTTTATAAAAGGAAATAAATTAACCTGTATTAAGCACAATGTTTACAATGATATGACCGCCTTTTAGTTCGCATAATAAAAGACGCTACTTGTTACAAAGCTCTTACCTGATCTCTCATCTCCGCCTGGTTCAGAGACAGACAGGCCTGACAGACTCTGCAGAATGAACGGACCTCCTTCTTCAGACGCTTCAATTCCGCCTGGAACAAAATAAAAGATATGATAAGATAAGAGAAACAATGAAACGATTAGTATGATTTTTCTGGAACTTTGCTTCACGTTAACACACAAATTACTAGACAAGTAATGTAAAGAAACTAAAAAAAAGTGAACCAGTGGGAAATAAAAGTTTGTGTCATAGTGGACTTGGAATCGAACTAATAGGCTCTTGTGTTAATCGCCTGCTGTCTATGCAGTCAGATGTGAACACCTACGACAAGAGAGGGCCCCACAATCACATGAGGGCACCCAGAATTTCCACCACTTTCGGACTGTGATGGGACAGCAATCCTTATACTGTATCATGTGTATCACTGTTTCTAAACATCCAGTAAAAGGAAAAATGTGGTGTTGGAGAACAACATGTAGCTGTCTTATAATGTCATGAGCACCTCAGCTGGTGTGGAGTTGACTGCGTTGACTTTCGCCCACATCAGGTGAAAGGCTGCACACTTCAGAGCCGACACCATGAGCTGTAATCACACAAAAGGAGAGGTCAAATCTGCCTTTGTAGATAAAATGGTGCAAAATGCCGAGCAATATTCTGCTTAACTTTCCAAACAAATCCATACCTACATAAAACTCGATAACATAGTTTAAAATGCAGGGGTGAAAGTGGAATCAAAACGCCTTTATTTAGTTGAACTGAAATTTATTTTTTAGTTCAGTGAGACAAATTAAAATACACATGAAGTCAATTAAAGTGGCAGTAAGCAACATGAACATGCAATGTAAAAAACATTGCGCCTCGCTGTACTACTTCGCTACACCAAACATGCACGTGCATTATGCACTTCAGTGGTGTGTGCCACGCATCTAATGTGCGTTGCGTCTCTTTGCAGCACGAGGCAAGGAGAGAGAGAGAGACGAAAGATGCTGTTTATTTGAAAAAAGTACACTTTATTGCTGGTAAAATGTTCAAATACTACTAAAGTTATCATTATAGTTATGATTCTTGGTGTGGACCACCTTTTCACCTCCAGGTGTTTGAGCTTAGTGCTACCGTTAGCTGTTACCATGAGAGCTACCGTTACCTGTCAAGAAGTAACAGGGCATCCTCTGCACTGCTTCGCTCTTCAGCCACTCACACTCCCACTCGTCTGATCCCTCTTTTTATTTAGGGCTCTCTTTGTGGCTTTTTTCTCCTCCAAGGCCTCCCTTCTTTTGCATTAGCAGTACATGCCGTTGTCGGCAAAAGAGGTACAGCTGGATGACGCTAGTTCGTACAGAGTCACTGTGAGTTATGTAGCTAGCTAGCTAACCCTGATTGGTTGTTTGATTCAGAGCGGACTGATTTTTAAACAAACTTAATACAAAGGGATGAGCACTCACAGTCACAGATGAGCAATCAACATCATTTCAATTGAAATAATGTAGCCTACTGCAGCTTTAAAAGACAGAAAAGGCCTTTATCATATTATCTTGCACTCACACCTTCTTGATAATTACCTAAATGGATCTACTCAGATTTTTCAGAGGTTTAAACAACCTTAAATTACAGCCTCTATTTTCACAACGCAACGCTTCCCCTGAAATATAAAAATGTTTGACTTCATCACAGACCTCCTTGTCAAACTCTCCAGACTCCATCCTGCTCTTCAGCAGCTCAAGACAGGAGTCAAACAGCTTCCAGCCTGTCAGGTCCTTGGCACTGGACAACACAAACACACTTTTGTTATGGAAATGATCAGTACAAAAGTTTTTTGTATCATATAAGGCACACTAACCTGCTCAGGGCTGCAATCCTTTTCAAGGCAGTGGCTGCTATGTAGACGTCATCATCATCTGCAGAACCCTAGATAGACAAACACATAAAATAGCATGTGCATGCACTTTATAAAACGCCATATTTGAATGTGTACCAGCCTCACTGACTTGCTCTCCCACCTGCAGCAGGTCACTTAAGTAGGTGCTGAAACACTCTGTCAGGTCGTCCAGCAGCTGGCTGAATGCCAGGTGTGCTCGGGAGGAGAAGGTGTAGCGGTCGGAGCAAAGGGCACTGGCCAGGTGGGCGCAAGCCTCCAACACTGTGGCCTCTGTGTGCTTCTCCACAATGCCACATATCTGAGACAGCAGCAGGTCCAGATGCTGACAAACGGAGGGGACAGTGATGGAGGATAAGAGCAGCAGGTGGAAGTAAAACAGGTTAAGTAAAGATGAAATGACTTGAGAGAGAGAGAGAGAGAGGGGGCAGCCAGAATTCACTGTGATGACTGGATCAATAAGGTGTATTGATTATTGAAGAGGAGGATAATCAGAGAACTTTAATTAGATGGTAAACACAGACTTCTCCTGCATGCATTTATAAGTGCAGGTTAAACCAGTGGGACATTGAAAATATTCACTACAGTAATGAGGACTCACTGACCACCTGAACGCCATCAGATCACTTAGATTGTGTCTAAATGTTTCTTGTTGTGATACATTTACTTTACAATTGAATTAAATGCTGGCTTTACCGACTTTATCTTATTCATAACCCTGCTGGTTGTCCATTTTGTGCCTTTCCCATCATCACAGGTGAAGTGTTTCCTGGTAGAAGCAATCTGGCACAGGTGAGATTGTTACCCTAAGCCAGCAGGTTAGTCATTGACAAAGACAAAGACTAAAGACATCTTAAAGTTCAAATCTCAAAGATCTCAGTTTCGTTCTCTTTGGTGATAAACGGTAATTGCGGGAGCACACTTCCTAGATAAATAAAACCACTCATTCGGTGACCGATAGTGGCTTAACATTTATTTACATGAAAATCTTTGCTAGGTTAAAATAACTTAAAGTAATAATCTCAAAGTTTTATCTGTTCATTCCTATTCGGTTGTTTTATCCTTAATATTTTAGTCAATAGGAATTTCTTATTTTCTGCTCTTTTGTTTAATCAATTTAAATACTCCAGTGCATTAATGGTGAATCCATAAATACAACAAAAAGCAATAAAATTTGTCTCTACCTGAGAAACGGCAGCTCAATCTCTTCTGTTTTTCTACTTTTATAACAAATAAGGAACTATAGGAGAGGGTTAATGATTTACAAGGAGGCTTATGTGATTTCTGTGAAACATTTTTACTATATATTCAGGGTAATTCTTTTGGTCCTTCCAGCATTCCTACCTTCTCCAGTGTTGGAGCGCCGTTGTACATCTCAAGGTTGAAGTACAGAGGAGCTTTGAGGAGGAGGCTCACCTTTGATGCATCTGCCGAGTACTGCGAGTCAGTGAGGAGAGAAGGAAAACACAGGGGCAGTGTTGAAACATGTACATATATTTTGCAAAGTAATTTCAGCTTTATTCTTAATGTAACATTAGGTAGGAAGTGTAGAATTTAAGGTGACATTGCTTCTGATGCTTTGCCAACCCTTTTAATTATTATTTTGCAGCTTTAATCTGTGTGTTTAATGCATTAAATCTAACAATAGTTTGAAAGGGTACCTTGGCCAGCAGCTGTGGCAGTAAGGGGATGAAGTATGTAGTGAGTCTTCTCCTGTCCTGTTCCTGGACCTTCCTGTCTTTCATACTCAGGATCTTAACACACATGTAAGTTCAGTGAAAGGCCAGCAGTATAAGTATTGAGATATGAGGGTGTGCGTCTACATGTGTGTTCATTATGATGTGAACATGAGTATACTACCAACATAAACAATCACAGAATACACTTATTTAAGATAGAGATAGGCCGATATGGTTTTTTCAGGGCCGATACCGATACCGATTATTAGTAGTCAAGGAGGCCGATAACCGATATATGGAGCCGATATTCATTTGCAGTAAAAGTGAAAATATTGGCGTCAAAATTTTGAATAATACAAACCCCAACACTTAACTTTGTTTAAATGCCTTTAAGCACATGTTTATTAAACAAACAAACAAAAAGCGCAGGGAGTTCCCAGGGTCAGCAGCATCTCTTATAAAGTTAACTGAAAATTTAAATAAATAAATAAATAACTTCCTGAAGTTCTATTAAGTAAATAAAACAAAGTTAAATAAAATTTGCAAAGAAATTAACTTTTTCTCCTCTCTGCCGTGTGTGTGAGCACTCTGCACTCTTATCGGCCGTCGGATAAAAATAAATAAATAAATAAATAAATAATTTTTTTTTTTTAAAAAGGCAGATGCCGATATGTGTCAAAATGCCGAATATCGGCGCCGATAATCGGTCGATCCCTAATTTAAGACACTGAATATTTGAAGGAAAAACTTCGACTTTCTGACATGATTCAGATTTATCTTGTATATTGAATATATTCTAAATCTATTCTTGTCACACAGTTTATATCTGACTTTGTATGACAAGCACATGAAGTAAGAACAAAGACTGACATTTCTCTCCCCCATGCTCCACAGAGAATTGTCATGTGTTTGTATGTGTCACCACCTTCTTGCCCTGAGTTCTCCCAACAGGTGGGGTTGCCTGTGCTGCCTGTCTGATCACACACATCATCAGCTCGATGAGAGCCCCCTCCTCCTCGTACATCAGACCTGACAACACAGAGTATTGCACAGGTGCAGAACTGAGTGGGTGATGGTTGAGAGTACATGATGCATTGACAGTGAGGGGAGCAACATGAGGCACAGCTCAGACTGGAGTGAGTGTACAGTCTTATCTTGTTCCTCACCTGCCTCCTGAAGCAGGAGTGCCGCCATAGTCTCCCAGTCTCTGAGCTCAGATCCTGCCACAGCCCACAGACTGTCCACCAGGTACGCCCCATGCTCGTGAAACTGGCAAAAGAGTGAATCAATGCTTTAGATAATCTTTGTCATTTAAGTTTACAGCACTGCTCTCGAGTACAGCTATGTTTCTGACTACATCCTGCATGGTTCACAGTTTAAACTCTACGCTAATGTTCTCTACTACTCTCTTAACGTGTTTGTAATCATTCAGAGAAGGCCAGAAAACAGCTTCAACCCAGAGCTATTGACCTAAAACTTGGACTCGTCTGCTGTGAGACGACAGCATGAATGCTCAACTTGAAATGCAAAGAAAAATGGATACGTAAAAATAAAAAATACAATATTTTGCATAGTTCTGCCCTTTGGGGTTTTGTCAAACTGTCATGAACAACCTCCAGTCTGATCTCCATTCAAAATGCACATTTTCCCCCACTGTGCTTCTAATCTGTTTATTCCTGTAACTGGGTTGGAGATGACGGGTATCACGAGGGGGGTTATGAACTTTCTCTGTTAACTCAGGCTTTCTGCTTCAGGCTCTGTGTGCACTCAGTTTTGCGCATCATTTGATGCTTCTTCAGCACATAGGGACAGATAGACTGTTTAAATGAGAAGCAATGATGATAAGGTAATCTTTAGATGCTGTGTCTTCATTGTTCTTTTACTGTATGGATGATCTGCGGAAATTTAAAATGTTAATTTTACCTGAAGCAGACAGGTAAGGACGAGAAGGGGGAGACTGGAGGCGGGGGGCCACATTTTTGAAAAAGTTTTGACTAAAAGTAAAGACTGAAATGTGATGCCTTTTTGTTGACTAAAACTATAAAAGGTAAAAATGACTAAAATGTGACTGAAACAAAAAAGCATATATCTAAATCTAAAATAGCTGCCAAAATTAACACTGGCTCAGAGGGAGAGAGACAGATCGGAAAAGAGCGGAGATGGGCACAAAAAAGAGACACTACCTCGCTCTGGATGTAGAAGGAGATGAGGATTTGAAAGAAGGTTGCATGGTCACTTTTATCTCTCTCCTGGTCGTCACTAGCAATCACACTTTTCAGCCTGAAACATGATCACAAAAATTAACGTTTTTAACTACAAATATAAGAATTGAAAAATGAAAGATAACGGCATGGAAAAGTTGCGAACTCATTTAAGTATGATGTAACATTTGAGTGGGGATAAAAGTCTCACATAAGGAACACATATGGAGCACCTTCATGCTACGACTCTACAAAGTGTTTCAGAGTGTGAAAAGTGGGGATAAAAACAAACTTGTTGAAGAGGAAAACACCGGCTGCAGACGCCAGGCCTCTGTGTGTGGCGTAAACCAGAGGATAGATGTGGCCGCACTCGTCTTCTCTGAGGCCTTCCTCTGTTCTCCTGCGTGGGTGCACATAAAGACAGTTACGTATCGTTTTAGATAGGTACATTAAAACATTGTATTTACTAGTCAAGTGATTTGTATTACCGTAATATCCGGAATATAAGTCACACCGGAATATAAGACGCAGTCTTTTTTTGGGGGTATCCCAGAGGGAAAAAAGGGTTTCTTATTTCTCCTATTTTATAATAAAAATTATTAGTTATTTCAACACTATTTAAGTTTATTTTCATTTAAAACACATTCAAAACAAACACGAATTACAGCCTGCCGTCTGTTTTCACTGTCGAGTTTGCAATCCTGCTAGTTACCGTTGCGGTAGCTAGCGGTAGCTGGCAGCCTACGGTAAAGTTGATTGTTTTGAGGGTGGCGGCTGCAATGGCGATCATGACGGTGCATGTCGGTGATGAAGTGTTAGCAACAATCAAGTTAGTTTTCCTCACTTAAAACAGCGAGGAAAACACAAAACAGCACTGTGGCATATTGTAAATAGGAGACGTAGCAGCTTGGACCCGGAAACAGTTTAATGCGGGGGTATGATTTCACCACTTAATAACCGGATATGGCCATCGTATGCGTAAAATACCTTAAGACAATAACATACCTCTCTCTGCATTTTATACTGGTATATTTGTCGCACCGGCATACAGGACGCAGACCATTTTCTAGATGAAAACATTTATTAGAAGTGCGTCTTATACATTATAGTGCGTCTGAATTTTACGGTGATATAACACTGAACTTTACTGCTGCTTTATATTAATTTTTCAGATAATTTACACCCTTTTAACAACAATCAGTTGTAAGTGTTGAATATCATCACCACATTGTCATCTCTCTATTCATTAACATGTAATTTACACAGCATTTAAGTTAGTTGTTCGATATGTTGGCCAACCTGAGAGATCACGACTCACTATGAATCATCAGCCGTCATGACAAAGACTGAAATCACAGTTATGAGTCATTGTGACACCTCTATTGTTGAGAAACTAGACTTTAATTTGTGGAAAAGCAGGGTATATTTGCAGGATTTAGTCATGATCACAGTCGAGTTATGTTTCAGTTGAGAACTGTCTGAATGTGCATGACTTTTCAGGATAAAATTATAATTTACTCATGGGTCTTGAAGATTTTATCATTAAAATGTCTGACTTTTTAACAAAAACTACCCACATGCAGCAATATATTAATTGGATTTGAGTGGAACGTTTCTGTAAAGCTATTCAAATGAGTAAAAGGCAATTGAAAATGTATAATTGCAATACAGAAAACAGAGAAACCACCAGAGACAGAAAAAGCCCTCACTGTTGGATCAGCAGCAACAGATTGATCACTTCCACTGCAACGTCTGAGTCTTTGTCCAACACCATGCTGAGCATCCTCTCCTAAACACATACACATATTCAAATATGCAGTGGCACAGCCAGACATATTCCCAATCATACCACCAGACAAAAAGACACAAGAGACACAGAGAAAAAAAAGACATGCATGAACGCACACAAACCCACTGATTAAAGCTAAGCCATGGCATGAAAACCATTTATCTGCTGCAGCACATGTGGATTAGGAGGCTTTCACTGTGTTTGATAGGCGCTTATTAACATCAGCAATTAACACATCCAGACATACACCCAGACAAAAGAAGAGAACATAACAAACATGAATGGTGAAAAAAACAAAAACTAAAAAGGCAAAGAAATGAGGGGAGGGGCCCAAAATACTGAAAAGAAAGACATGGACAGGCAACAAAATAGAAACAATACAATAAGCTGAAACAATAGATTAAAGAGAGGCTGAGGCAGACAGACAGATAGACAGGAAGACAGACAGGAGAGAAAAAGGAGGGAGAAGAGAGGCATGAAATGAGGTGCGAGTCCAATCCAGAGGGAGGCCTCACTTTAAATCTGCTGGTGAAAAGCTCCAGGCGGCCAATGAATTCCTTCTCCTGGTACAGACCCTGCAGGGCGCGCACACACTGCAGACGCACTGGACTTTGCTGAAGGAATGAAGAAGAAAGTACTTACACACATATCACATACACACACATACATCTGTATCCATCCAGACAGACTGATGCCCAAGTCCATTCACAGTGGACCTTTCTCTTTGTGTGAGTGAGTGTATATGGGCAAAGCACAAATAGTCTTAAAGGTAGTTTAAAGTCACGCAAGAGGAATATTTTGAGACGAGGTTGAAAATGATTCTGCCACCAGCCAAATGCTGTTTGTTGCCTTTTAAACCAATTTAAGGAAAAACTACCATGATTCAAAAGTTTATAATAAGAACTTTCACTATAGGTGCCCAATTGTGTCTGAGTGAGAGGCTGTGAAAGCCTATAAAGCATAAATATAAAACAAAAAGACAGATAGACAGCTGCTACCCCTGTGACACATGATGTTGCCAGCATAGAGTGGAGCCGCTAATTAAAGTGATAATCTCGAAGATCTTCATTTAAATAAATGTCTGTTAAGTCACTATCTAGAGCCGAATGAGGTAACACTGGTGAAAGCCTTTGCATTTACAGTTTTCGCTGTCGAGTTTGCAATCCTGCTAGTTACCGTTGCGGTAGCTAGCGGTAGCTGGCAGCCTACATTAACGTTGATTGTTTTGAGGGTGGCGGCTGCAATGGCGATCATGACGGTGCATGTCGGTGATGAAGAGTTAGCAACAATCAAGTTAGTTTTCCTCGCTTAAAACAGCGAGGAAAACACAAAACAGCACTGCGGCATATTGTAAATAGGAGACGTAGCAGCTTGGACCCGGAAACAGTTTAATGCGGGGGTATGACTTCACCACTTAATAACCGGATATGGCCATCGTATGCATAAAATACTGTAAGACAATAACATACCTCTCTCTGCATTTTATACTGGTATATTGGTCGCACTGGTATACAGGACGCAGCCTACTTTTTAGATGAAAAAATGTATTAGAAGTGCGTCTTATACACTGAAGTCACTATCTATCGCAGAATGGGGTAACACAATGGTGATTGAGCCGATGGCCCAAGCCTTTGCATTTGCAGTATTACAGACTGGGTGTCTGTGGTGACTTTCACAGAACAAATCACAAGCGGTGCCCAGTTAGTGACGCGTTTTCCATCAGCCAGCAGTGGTTGGTCTGCCAGAGAGGGTAGGCGGAGCTAAGCGGCTGCTTTTCTGGTCTCTGCAAGTGTTGCGAGTAAACAGTAATCTACTATGGCTGAACAAACAAAGAAAAGATGGATGACTACAGATACAACTTCAACAATAAGTGAAAATCCAAAGAAAAAGAAACAAACTCGACGCTCAGATGGAGGCAAACAGTCTAAAAAGGAAAGCGACCGTCAGCGAGGAAAATCAAGAGTTACAACCGGAGCCAACTGTGGACATGCAACACTGCCTGGATATCTGGGAAGTGTGCTCCCGCAATTACTGTTTATCGCCAAAGAGAACAAAACTGAGATCTTCAAGATTATAACTTTAAAGGAAGGACATGACAGTGACACTTAACTCACGTATCCTCTACTGTGTTTGTGTCTACCTTGTCATGCAGGGTCCATCCCAGGTATTTAAGACATCCATCATTCAGGAAGTCTTCAGGGTCCGTTTTAAGCCAAATGCCCAACTCCGCAATACAAGCTGCCCGGATCTCAGGCACCCGGTCCCGGTAACGGTGCACAAATACTCCGCGGAACGTGGCGTTCATCATGGAGGATACCTCCTCTTGGTTCTCCCGCATCTGTAACACATACATATTGAATTTATTCATAAAACATGCTAAAGTTAGTTATCCTTATGTTAAAAGTAATACCAAGCTGCTTTAAAAATTAAGATGTCTATGGCCCTGAACCATTATGTTACTATTATAATTCGCCTTTTAAAAATGTATTTATCTAATTGAAGTAATTGTATTGTGCTCTTTTCTCGTTTTTTTGTATACATATACATTTTAATGTTAAGGTTTTTTCTCAGTTTCTACATTTTTTGAGGTCCATTCAAAAACAAATAACGTGGAACGTAGTGTCCAACAAACAAGGAAAATGTTGGTGCATTCTTGACAAGGACAAACTAAGATGAATGGAAATGTGTTTAATATGTGTGTTACAGTTTGATCAATCTGAACACTTAGAAAACACCAGCCCAGTGTTTCCTTTTTAATTGCAGTCTTCTCTAGAAGAAAGAAATTTACCTGGAAGATGTCTCAATATCTGATGTGAATGCACAGCTCTATGTCCTGACCTGTATGTTTTATATGTGAAAGTGGATGTGTGTCTGCTCCACTCATGCCAGTGTGTGCATGTGTATGTGTCACCTCACTGATGGAGGCCTGCAGCTCCTCCAGTCTGTCAGAGGCTCTGTCATGCGCCCTCTTGCTGTTCTCCATGTCGTATCGCCGCTGGGTGGTCTGCAGCTGAACGGACACTATCACAGCTACTTCCACCAGCCCGGTCATCAGCTTCATGGCTAATAAAGAAACACGCAGATTGACAAGGTAAGACAGTACTGACAGAAATACATGTTACAAGGGGATGAGCTGAAGGGGAAACACAGTTGATATTTCCTGCTTTGTTGTTTTCACTAGGTTTCATATGATGTGCTGTAGACTTACAAAACTTTGTAGATGAAAATATTATTGATAAGCTGCTGAATTTTATGCGAAGGGGGAAAAAATACATGGATGAGCAAAGGTTTTGAGAGATAACAAAGAACAACAAAAGCAAGCCATACAGGACGGGTACATTCTGCAAAACAATAGAATTACTCCAGCACCTAAAACAGATGTCAGCCGAACGGAGCAGTTTGTTCTGGCTCCCAGAAAAGCAGGGAAAACCCTCTGCTATCTCCAGGGTGCAGGTTTTCACTACAGTCAACACTTAAAGCAAGTTACAGCCATTACAAGGATACTAAAGTGATAAGCACCAATACAAAAGTGTAGCCGCAAAAACACTACAACCAGAGCTCCCCTGTGAATTTAGTTTTCAGTGTGTATACTTTTCTGTATCCACATGCTTACCAAGCAAGGTACTGGTGTGTCTGAAGGCCCTGACCTGTGAGTCAGACAGGCCAGTGAGCAGAGCCAGCAGGGAGGGGAAGAGGTACTCATCATAAATGAGGCTATTCCGACATGACCGCACCAGAACCCGAGCAAACTCGCACAGGCCGGCTTTGAAACGCTTCAGCTGGGGGCCTGGAGTGCATAGAGGGTAGTTCACTGAATCCTAGAGGACAGGAAACAAAAGAAAAAGGAGGAAGGGAGTTACGCTGCGCTCGGTATAGTTATAGGAGGCAGAAGGCTGTGGTTTGGTCTGCAAATTATATCACTGGCAAAACAAAGTGATTAACTCATTAATGCGCCGACTTATCCTCATTAGATTTTAATTAGTATGTTCCATCATGCTAGACTCAATCCCTCATATCGTAATCACCTGGGATATGGAGGTTGATTGATTCCTCTGCAAATTCCAGCAGGATTATTAGAAGTGAGAACGGATTAAAAAAAAATACACCAGATTCAAATTTTCAGATCTGTAAGAATAATCTTCGTTTTTTGGATTTATTTAATTAAATTCTACGACTGAGTTTTCCTTCTCTCACCTCATTGAACTCTTTGGTTAGTGTGCCGATGATCTCAGCGTTCTGCATGCTGTCAAGCATCTCTCTGCTAACCACACCTGAACAGAACAATGAAACACAAGGACATTTAAATGAAATAAACATCTGGACATAGTTGAGTTTAATTACATGGCGTGAATTCTCTTTTTAAATATTGATATGGTGTGTTGTCAATAAAGAGACGATTAAAACACCGCTGAGACATTGCATTGTTAGCATACAGGGAGATCAATAGTTGACTGCTGATCATTGCCTGAGCTGAAATTGGAAAGATAATCTCTTGAACTTTGACTCCCACCCCTCATCTCGTTGGCTCTCTTTTGACCTCTGACCTTTGCATCCGCAGGACCGAACAATGAAGTTGATGAGCACCAGCAGCCCCGCCTCTCGGCTTTGCTTGTAGCTGTCCAGCCACTCATCGACAACCGTCTAAAGAGTGGCAGGGAGAAAGCAGCCAATGAGAACTCTGGGATCAGATCAAAGGGCTGATGGATATAATAACAATATCGCATTTGAATAACATTATAGATCTCAGCTTCAAGCTTTTGTCCTACCACTGGCCTTTTATGTTTCTCTCAGTGACATTTGTATCCATATGCTCATCATTTATGTTTTCTGCCCATTTTTACATCCAGTTTTATTCACCATCTCCTTCACATAATCATTTTTGGCAACCATGGCACCATTACAGAGAAAAAGACACTGCTCTAGAACAGCTGCTGTGTTGTTAGAAAGAGTGCAACGTATTTAAATTGTTACAACCTTCACATAGCAGACGAAATTTTGAGAACCGCAGTTTGCCAGATTTGCTGAATGTGCTGTGTGAAAGTGGGCCTTCACCCAGAATCACCATCTCCATTGTGTCGCTGCTCTACACTGTAGTGACAGACCCTTTTTATAACTGCTCACCACACTTTGTGTTCCTTCCTATTGTTATGTGGTCCTTCCTTTCTAGTCTTTAACTAGAAGAGACTGGGCCCAGAACAACAAAGGTTGGGATGGACGCATGCTGTCAATCATTGACTACACAACCTAGGAAAAAAAAACACTTTTCCTCTTCACGTATCAAAGGCAATTCTGTAGGGTCACATCAGTCAGCCACTGACAGCAGATGATAATCTCTCTCATTGTCGGCTCTTAGAGGCCTGTTTCTCTTCTCATTACACATGCCTCCTTCAGCACCTCCCTCCCTTCATGTCTTTTTCCGTACCCCCTTCCCCCTATGCTCTTATGCTCATGTTTTGCTCACCACCATGGCACTTTTTCCAGAACAGACAGCATCATAGATATCCTCTGCACTGATGCCCTGGTTACCCTCATTCACTCTTGCCACAGGTCTAGGAGAGGCCTGTCTGGATGTCCCTCGGGATTGCTGCTGCTGCTGCTGCCGCTGCAGGGAGGGGTCTGGTGGAGAGGGGCTGGACGACACTCTCAATGCAGCTTTACGCCTTGGTCTCTTGGGTGGCTTGAGATGAAAGAAAGATGAGAGGGCAGCTTAGCGGGGGATTTAAAGTGAATTGATGTTGTCAACTGAATTAGTGGTAGCCATGGCAAGATAAGGTGCAGGCTTGAATCACAGTGTTGCAGTTATCATGATACCTTTTAAGACTTTCTTATGTTTTTAAAAGAATTGAGAGGTGCTTGACAATGATGCAACTCGATATATTTACAAAGACAAAAAATAGCTTAGATCATAGCCCTGATGTACTTCCTTGTGAATTTTCTTCACAAATAGCTTCTAAATGAGAGAAAACTATTCTGAGAGAGTACAAGATGACTCACCTTAGGTCCAGCCACGGTCTGTTTTCTCCGCTTTGTGAATTTCACCCCGGCCTCATAGTCACTTCCAGAATCTGAGAAGTCATCCAACTCCTCAAAACTAAGTTAAGAGGAATTAGAAAACTGAATCAAGACTCTTTTCTTGACTCTATGCTGGCTTTTTAGAGCTTCAGCTAATATAGATGCACCCCTGCTGCTAATGCTACTATCAATTAAGTTTTATTTAAGATATAAATGAGGGTTAAGTCTGTTATACACAATACCATGTTATTTGTGACATCTCTTTTTTCAGTTTAGAATATTATAGCAAAACATGGTCCCTTTTTTGTTTAATTATACATCCAAGTTTGAGTTAGCGTGGTATGTATGTTTGATAGATGTCACACCCCATACCAAAATATGTAGCTTTGCTTACTTTACCTGTCCAAAATTGAGTCTCTGTCAGCCATTTCCACTCAAGAAGCACCAAAGATTGTGGAAGACTTTTAAGTTCAGGTTAGCTAGTCTTTGTAAACACTTCTTCAGTGGAGAGATCTACAGCGGGGGAGAGGAAACAATATTAGCCAAAGACCAAACCAACCAAGCTAGATTAGCTTAGATACTGTAAACGGTAGCATTAGCTAGTTACTTCAACAACCTTACTTTACAATATTCATATGTAAATTATCAGACTTGAGCCATAACTTTAACTAACTACAGTAGAAGATGACGACCAATAGACATATTTCACATCTTAAAAGGAATGTGACGAAAGCGTTGCTCAGGAAGTCTGGATTTCATTGGTTGCTAAGGTTACAAGCGGGCAAAGTCCGATTAGCAAACTTTAGCTTTTAAGCTAGTAGACAGCCATCTGCTACAAGAAAATGTATCAATAAACATAATTAGTAAAACAATTACATATACCTGATAACGTAATTATTGATCAGTGTGTCGCTTTTTTGAACGCCAAAGCCCAAGAAATACGATATTTTTCCTCTCTTTACTAACCGATGACATTCACGGGCGCGAAAACTACGCAAAAGTGATTCTAGATGCTGATTGGCCAGCGCTTGCTCAGATCAGAGGATGATTGGTTCTTCCAGAGGGTAACTTGATGACCATTGGTCAATCCTGACAACTTGTTAGTGGCCCCGTTGCTAAGTCGGCAACAACATTTAGATAATTATTTAGAACAATACCTTGAGTTCCACTATTGCTGACTATCTTAGAATACACCTGTAAACTTTATGCAGCCTTGCAGTTAATTTGCTTGTCCCTCTTCATAGATAGTTCTCTGTATTCAATGTCATGTACAGTCTCCGTGTGATATTTCGCAGTCTGTCGATCTGTCCAGTTTTTTGGACCCTGAGGTGGTGGGCTCAGCTGTTCCCCGCCCCTCCACCGCAGGCTCCTCACCGTTCTCTCCCCTGTTGGTCCATTGTTCGGTTTGATGATAGGCTTTGACCAGAGTCAAACACGCCATGTTGAAACGCACAACTTCTGGTCCTGACCTTCAAAATAAAATAACTGCAACTTTACTGCAAGATCAAATTTAGGCTGAACATTTATGACCATCATCTGTTTATTGTGCTCAACAGTGTCGGCAAGCAGCATAAGTGTTAAAACGTCTGACATTAGCAAAAATATTTATGGGGGGGGGGAAAATGTTGCAGAGTTCTTATATTTAAGTGCTATGAGACTCAAATAAAACTGTACTACTGAGACAATTATGTGGGAAACTCATCTTTGCAATTGGTTTGAATATGTCAGCACATGCAATTCAACCTATAGCTCCATGATCCAGTTCAAAACCAGTGGTTCTATAGTCTCTTTCTGCCACTCATTCTTTAAATCTGGGTTTGATGGAGGTTAAATCTGACACCAGGTACAGAAAATGTTACAAGAACTACTGGATAGCAATAATACTTACTGTATTATAACACCACCACTGTAGTAGATAGTGGTAGTAACTTCAATCCCTAGCTATAAAATCTATTCAATAATTAGCTAAGCTATCGGAGCAGGATTATCAAGGTTATGTCAAATTTTATCTGCAAATGTCCCTCCCTGAAAGCAGGTTTATAAGCGTTTTTATTTATTTATTTATTATTTAAATTGGCTGATCTTTCTTCTACATTGTGTCTCAATTATTCTTATGGCTAGTAATCAGCGACTCTGAGATGATATTTTTAAAGAAAAACCCTATCCAAATGAACTTGCATCTGCTTTTATTTTGGAATCGGCCACACTTCCGGTGTTATCCTGCTGACTCCTGTGAACTTGACTGTTTGGCTGTTTGATGAGGCGGAGGGACAGGAGTGCCCCATTCATTCACACTCCCTTTACATCTACGTACAACAGCGGATCTCCCTGGAAGGACAAATTAACAGGACACGGTCGATGGAAACATATGCGTGATGTAAAAAGCATCCCGGATGCATCTGTTCGTTGCACTCATCGGGGAAAACTATGACTGTGTTAAAAGACTGACGATTTGGGATACTCTTTTTACTTTTGCGTGCGTCTGTACTGGCCAGTCATTCATTTATTTATAAAGGTGCTGCACCCATAGTCTGGTTTTATACACCCCCGCCTTCTCCACTACGGTCTGTTTCTGAGCCCTGCGGTGAGGATGGATACCCGGCTATGTTTTTCTAGGTACCCGCTGATGGTGCTGCTCTGCGCGGTCTGTGCACTGTCGGGGACCCGGAGCCCCGTGGCTTCAGCGGGGAGGAGCTGCGCCGACACCCGGCAGGTGTACGCGGAGAAGGGGTACAGCACAGGCACTGCACCGATGACTCAAATCTCCGGTAAGATTCTGCATCTAGCTTGCAGTGGGAATAATTACATAATCAAACAATTTGGGGGACTTACGTAGACCGGCTTCATCCTCATAATCATAAATGCGCTTAAATCAAGCTTTTAATCAAATTTCATGTCGCAGGACAATCAACTAGGTGCGTCAGCATGCTCTAGTTTTTCAGGGATAAAAATACCATCATGCACATTAAGGTCACCATAAACTCGCTGCTCACCACCACATAAATAATTAGAGGAACTATACCATAAAAAACCCTTTAAATAACAGAAAGAAGCCACAATAAGTGATAACTAAAAGTGCAAGGTGGCTCAAAACTCACTTATAAGCAGCAGAGACACAAAGTAGGAATATCAATGTGAGTTTCCCTCAAGAGAAATAATGCAGGGTGGTTTAAAACAAATTACACCCACCCCCTCCTCCCCCTTTGTGCTGTTTAAATAGGATGATTAAGGGGATGAGCAAATTGCCAACACCGGTGCAACAAAGAACCTCGCCCCTAATTAGTCTTTGCCTACTGGCCCACTGTTAAATCCCTGCATGTACCCATAGGCTCTGTTCACCGGTGATAATCTTATCTGCAGAATTAAAAGATATAATGTGGATTACAGGCTGCTGGATTTTGAATAATGTCAAGTTTATGAGAGGATGGGAGAGAGAGAGAGCGATAAGAAGTGGAGTTTAAATGTGAATGTCTGACAAAGTGAGGGGGTATATTCTGGAGCACTTTAGTGTCTGAAAATGTAGCCTACTTTGTGGAGGTTCAGCTTTGCATGTAAATCAGTGAGAGAATGACTGTGTGTGTGTGTGTGTGTGTGTGTGTGTGTGTGTGTGTGTGTGTGTGAGTGTGTGTTAGCTCCAGACAGACATCTAGTGGAAAAAGTAAAAAATCTGAGAGCACAATAACAGAGCTTGCAGATTTCGCCGGTGTGAGGATTTATTTTGTGGCATTTCAACTCGGTGTGTGAGTCCCTGAGACAACTGCAGTATTGATTGATTTTTTTTTGCGTGTGTGTGTGTGTGTTGGGCTATCACTGCCTGAGTCTTGGCTCACTGTCCCGTGGGCCAGGGGAGCAGATGGCCGGGAGAGCGAAGGATGAAGAGAGGCAGTTTAGAAATGGAAATAGAGGGATGAGAGAGGGCTAATAGTGAGACTCACAGAGAGAACAAAAGAGGCAGAGAGGAACATCAGCGAGGGTGGAGTTGGGAATGACACTTTCCTACTGTATTAACAGCAGTAATATTCATGCTGGATGTGAAATTACAGAAACAAAGAATTCAAACCTTTTTCCCCATTCAGAGTGTGTTTTTTTCCCCTTCTTTCTCCCCTGGTTGTCGTTTGCATATCATTACCTCTGACATATCAAAGACCCAACCTGAGCTGACAAAGAAAGACAGATTGAAGCTGAATAATTCATGCAGGGAAATTACAATTTTTCTATCACACCCTTATCTTTGATAAGATTTCCCCACAGTTACTGAGCAGCGATGAGTAGAGGAGTTGACTCTCACAAAAAAAACCTGCTTTAAAGTGATAAAAGAGCCACTGATCGGAATAGGCCTTAGTTTTTATTCAGTTATCAATGAAAACTTCTTTGTAAACCATCATTTTAACCAGAAATTAATAAAAAAATATAAGCAAAGCATATAATTAAACATATGTTTAGAAAAACAACATTATTTAAACAGTTAATTCCGACCACCTAATCTGATTGGACTAGAGGCGTTCTATGAGTGCTGATATAGAGTACAACAACACCGGGACTTTAAACTAATTGTATCGCTTTGCTTCAGGTGTTCTAAATACCGTCAATTAGCCAAACAGCAGAAGTCTTTGTCTTGAATGATCACGCTAATACCTCTGAATCATACGGGCCACCAAAACAACTGTCAACAGACTCGTATTTCACTGGCGGCATGATGAATGGAAACGTAGCCTGATAAATGTACATACACAAAGTAGCTGGTGTGCTGAAACCTGTAGACACACAAAGTAGCAAGTGTGCAGGAAAATGTTATAATCTTAGTAGTTTTTAAAGCTATATGCTGCTTGTTGAACTATATAAAAGCAACACTCAAGGTTGTGCTGTTAAAGTGAATATCAGCATGCTGTGATGATCTTCCTCATTTTGCCTCCACACGTGCTGATGACAGAATCACAGCTGTGCCGATATAACAGCACTCCCTCTCGTGTGATTTTGCCTTCATTTCTCTACATGCATTTCTAAACATGTGTGGCAGATCTTAACCCTTACTTCTCTGCCTGTTGTTTAACCTTTGGTCTTCCAGGTGAGCACCTGCGGCTCTGCCCTCAGGACTACACCTGCTGCTCCAGTCAGATGGAGGAGACGCTGGCTCTCCAGAGCGAGAGGGACTTCGTCAAAGCGGTCGAAGAGAACAGCCAGTTCCTTTTGACTACATTTACCCAGAGACACCGCAGGTTTGACGGTGAGAGGCTGACTGAGAGGCTTTCAATAATGTTTATTGGAAACAGTATTTAGTATGAGTTTTAGAATATCATCCTTCTTGAAGCCAGAGTGGGTACATTTAAAGAAACACAAACTGCACTCAGCTTCTCCTGGTCTAACCCACCATATCTACCGACCGTGTCTTTGAGTGACAGCTGATTAAAAACTAATTTAGGAAATCCGCCTGCACAGTTACCCTCAGATGGTCCGATATCTGAGCCACAAAATTGACATTGGCAGCTAAAAGCACAGCTACGCGTACATATTTCAGAGCTCCAAGCGTGGTTCTTATTTATCTTTAATCAACACACAAAAAAACCACTTAAATCAAATAGCTTCTCCTGCCGTATTGCACTCACATAAAGTTATTAGACTCAAAAGAGAAAAAGACGAATAAAACCACGGCAATTGAAGCAGCAGTATGGGTTAAGATCCAGAAACACAGGATCCTACATTTTCCATAATGCGGCTTGAGAACACAGAATTGGATTCTTCCTGGTTTGTTAATGTCTTCATTATTTTTCCCTGCACTTGGAGTGCACAATAAATGTGGATGATTTTATACCATCATAATATCATCAACATCCCAAAATGACATCGCAAAATAATTAAATAACACTAAATAGGAGCAAATGTTGTATTAGCATGTGCCATGCATTCACAGTCACCCCTCGAACACATGGCCAATCAGATGGAGCCCTGGATACATCAGCCATGCATTCCCAATATTTGGCTAATCAGAAGCTCAAGCTTGCTGTAAAATGCCCTCAGCTTTCTGTCAAATTAATGTTTGGTTTGGTCACGGTTAGCTAGCAAGATAGCTAACGTAAGGAGAGAAGATGAAGGAAAATGAGGAAAATAACAGAGCATGGAGTGTGATGTGCTGAAGGTGTTCTTTGTTGGGTAACAGAAATTCAAAATGGAGAAAAAACAAGGCACTCTACCGGGGGAAAAAAAGGAAAAAGGCCTTTTTCAATTAGTTATTTCAAAGAAAAATGCTAAAAACACAGACGTATCAGTCAGACAACTTTCGTTGTGATAGTTTGAAATGTTTATTGCAGCAGTAGAACATAGTTTCTGTTTGGCGTCGAGGCTCCGACCTCATCAATCCTCACAGATTTATTTTACATGCAGAACTTTGAGAAGTGATGAGATAATATCTTAAAGCCCCCAAGCTGAAGAGAAAGTACGAGCGCAGTTCTGATGCAGGGCAGCGGTGGCATTGACAGAGCTGAGGAAGAGACGAGGAAGAGACCGGAAATCTTGCAGCTTAAATAGGGCGCCAAATTGGGAGGAAGTGTTTCTCAGGTGATTGTGGAGTATGGAGAATGTCAAGTGTAAACTCATAGCGCCAACCTATAGCTGCAAGAACGGCCTTCTTTAGGTCGCAACCCTTAGCACACAGTAAAACCTTAAAGGGCCAGTTCGCCGATTTTCAACCTCAGTCCTCTCATGCTGTTATGGGAAGCTAATGCCATTATGGTAGGAAAAAAAATGCTTTGTGCCTTTTGAGGACACTAGGCTACGTGATACAATCATGAGTCATGTCTCCTTCCAAATCGTCAGGTTTGAAATGTAGACTGCGGACCTGGAGATTTAGACGATCCATCGGTTTATTCTCATCGTATCCTAGATTCTGTACCGCTCTGAGTCATTGCCTGCCGCTAAAACAGTAGTATTTCACTCCAGCGTCTCTCGCTGGGCCGTTCCTTTCAGAGGGAGGGGAGCAATGCACGCTGGGTGTTGTAGTAATGTAGAATGGGCGAAACTACGAGCTGTTTGTACAACACCAGCTTTGACTGACAGTGGTTTTTTCCAGGGGCAAATTGCTCCTTTAAATAAATGTCAGATAACTGCTGTTTGGAATTATTTAAGATTCAGGAGAGACAACATAATAAATGAAAACAGCAAAAAGACATAGGCACTGTAAGTTATAGCTTACCTATACCTTATCCCAGGTTTTCTTCATTTCCAGTAAGTGTTGTACATTTCTAGCCGCCAAGCCCAGCTGAGGTAACCCTGCTTACATCATTATGACATCACCACTGCTATGATGTCAGACTTTTAAACGCTCCCTCACAGCCACAGAGGACATTATAACGTATTTATCAAAGCGGCCAAAGAACTAACCTCTGTGTAAAATTGGCGGAATATCTCTTTAAACAAACCTTTCAGTGTGGGAAACCTACCTAGACAGCTTAAGTGACTGTATTTCAGAGAATTCAGCCCACGCTGTCTCAATTTTTGCACGTATGGCTGCAGGTTTGTAGCAGCCACAGCACAGATTTTACACTCTCTCCTTCTACCTGCTGTGGACTGCTATCACCTTTTTTTTTTTCTCCTCCTCATCCTTTTATATAATGTACGGGATGAATCATTTAAACACGTCGAAGGAGTGGGAGACCGCATATGAGTCCCGAAGACCTAAATAGAGTACATGTTGTTACTCTCATTTACCAGTGTGCAGGATCTGATGTAACTGTCCCTATGAGCTGTTAATGTCGGAGGGGAGGGGGGGGGGTTGACTGAGCGCCTGCGTAGGTAGAAAGCTGGCCAAGATATTAGAGAAAAAGATGGTGGGTGAGAAATTAATATCTTATATGTGCTTTTGCTGTGTGTCTGCAGAGTTCTTCAGGGAGCTTATAGACTTGTCGGAGAAGTCCATGAACCAGATGTTTACCAAGACCTACGGCCGGCTCTTCACCCAGAACGCACACGTCTTCCAGGAGCTGTTTGTGGAGCTGCGCAGATATTATTCTGGTTCGTTAAATCCATCTAAATCTCATGTGTTCGGATGGTCTGTCAGGGGAGTCCATCCTGCGTCCATCTTTTTTTTTATGTCAGTAAAGTTGTGGGACATTTTATCCTAACAACTACAAATAATAATACACATACAAATTATACAAAAGTGATACCCTCTCTAAGATGATGCCCCATCCATCTTTCATTAAATTCAGCTAAAATGAAAGGCAACAGACATATTTAAGGAGACAAATATCAAGGCAAACAACCTGATTTTTGTCGGCTACACGGGCCTCCTTCAGAACCACGAGGAATGAATACATGCAGAGAAGTGTTTGGCAGTAATTTGGGCAAAGTCTCGTGAAGAGCTGTGTTGATTCCTCGCTGCAGTGGGCAGTTCAGTGTACTTTTATCAGTCTCTGCTGTGGCAAATCCACTACTGCTCTGGACCGCAGAAGAAAGGCAGAATTGTCTTTTGAGGAGAATTGAAATGCCAAGAACAATTGCAGAAAAAAAGAAAGAACTGGAATCCCACGGCTGACTGTTTCTATTTCCGTCCCGCATGGCTCTGTTTTGGCACGACAGCCCCTCGCTGGCGAGTCTTTCCGCAGGCTGTCGCTGCTTAGTCAGGCTGACTTTGTCTGCCAAACAGCATATATGGCTAATTTTGAGGCTGTGGAGTAGACTACAGATTGGAGAGTTGCATATTCAGAATTTGTCTGCCAGTTGAGTAATGCACAGAGAATGACATGGACTCGAACACACTAAAAAAGAATGATTAATTGAGGAAAAATAGTGCACTGAACATGAATCAAAGGACAACACTTTGTGTGACTATATTTTTACTTTATTTGATTACTATTTCCTGTGGCAGAGTGCACCTAGAAGAGTTATGCTGCTGTACACATGATACATTTTATTAGCAGCAAGAGTGCATCCAAAATAATAAATTAACCCCTAATTTGTTTGCATTTACATCGGTCAAAATGTGTCCAACAAATCTATTAGCTTCCTTTGAATATAGATGAAAATGTCCCGACTAAAATCTGCTTTCTTGTTTCGATCCTTACTGAAATTCTGCTTTTGCCAGGTCACTCACAGTTGCTCCTCTGTTCACAGGGGGCAGTGTAAGCCTGTCCGAGGTTCTCTCAGACTTCTGGTCCAGGCTGGTGGAGCGAGTCTTCTCTCTGGTTAACCCCCAGTATCAGTTCAGCGAGGACTACCTGGAGTGTGTCAGCAAACACGCTGAGCAGCTGCAGCCGTTTGGAGACATGCCCCGCAAACTGCGCGTACAAGTATGTCTCTTAGGGAAAAAAAATACATTCACATGCACGAAATGATCTGCAGAGTGAATATGATGAATTGGCTACTCTTTCTGTCTTAATACAGGTTTCAAGGGCTTTTATTGCAGCGAGGTCTCTTTCCCAGGCTTTGGCTACTGGACGGGACATTGTTAACAAAGCAACAAAGGTGAGTTTTCCTACATGCTGTTGCCTGCTGTGTTGTTTACACTGCATTAGCTAGATTTTTATGTAAAGAATTATGCACTTAAAAACCTAAATCAAAAAGGGGGCCTCTAAAATATCGAACTTCCTTTATCACTTTATTTATAATGACCTTTTCAAAACAAAGTTGTTTACCCATTTAAAATTATGAAGTTGCTTTATAGAACGCTGTACATCTCAAATGAGAAATTAAACCTTGTAACCAGCAATGAGTGAATGCTTTATATAGTAATAGCTTGACCAAATTAAGTTGGATCATTAATTGAGTATCTAGGGCTGAAATTTAGGGGTTGTTTTCATTATCAATGTGTTAGTTTATTAATGACTTTGTCTATTAAATGCCAAGTTTGAGAAACTGAAACCAAGAAATTTTCTTTAAAAAAAAACATTTTTAAAACGATTCTCTTCAATGTGATTATCGAAACAGTTACGTTACTAAATAAGTTAGTCGATTAATTGATTAATCAACTAAAGGGGTGGGACCAAGCTACTTTGCTAACTCCCTTGTTAGCTATTTGCCTTCAAGAACACTGCAATAATCAGCAGGTGTTTTTTAGGATCCCAGCAACAGCCGTCTCAACTGCAGACCAAAGTTTACAAAGCTTCCACTGACACACTTCCTTTACAACACACATATTTCGTTACTTTTATTAACTTCTGTCTTTTATTAGATATCTATGACTTTGCTAAAACAGGCTTCTTTTATAATGTTATAATTTACATGATTTTATGTACTTTAATTTTATACTTTATCATTATTATTAGGTGGTTTTTATTTACACATTTCATATGTTTTATTTTGATCTTTTTATTTCATTTGTTTTATCATTTTTTTTATGTTATATTCGATTCTCATCTTTATTTTTTATCTTATTTTACTATTGTTAACTATTGAGTTTTACTTTCCATCTTATTATTACGGCACTCTTTCCTTGTTTCATTCTGTTCATTCTGCATCAGCTGCATTTCTTGTATGGAAGGTGCTACACAGATAAAAGTTTTAATATTATTGTTGTTAATCAGTGCGGCTCTACATCATCAACAACTTTCAGAATAAGTTACTAAAATGGTCAGCGCTCTCTAGCAGTGATTCTTGTAGCAGCCACCGTGTGGAGTTCCCCTCTTCAGTAGTTAAGTAGTTTTAATTCGTCTTCGTCTCTTTGACCCACTTCTTTGTTTTTCAGTTGACTGCGGATTCGGAGTGTGTGCGCGGGCTGATGCGTCAGTGGTACTGCCCTCTGTGTCGCGGCATGCCCTCACTGCGGCCCTGCCACTCCCTGTGCCTTAACGTGATGAAGGGCTGCTTAGCCAATCAGGCCGACCTGGACACCGAATGGAACAATTTCATTGGTGGGTGAGATTAGAATGAACAATACATCCTAATATCTTGTTGTTTTTTCTTTGTAGGTTTCGGGTCAGGATGGTGACAAATATAATAATTTCTGGGATTAGGTATATTAAGTCTTAGCTGATATATTAAAGAGACAGATATTTAAAAGGGTTATGAATTATTATTATTATCATTAAGAAATTGAGCATACCTAAAAGTAGACTTCCTTTTATGGTCTCTCATTTACTTTCACTTCCTTTTCCCTTAATGAATTCCTCCTCCATTAATCATTCATGCTTCCCTGCTCCTCCACAATTGATCTGTCTTCCTATGTTTCCTTTCTCCTTTCATCAAACCCCTGCGTTCCTTTCTTTTTTCCCTCCTTTTCATGTGCAGTGCTTCCTCTTACCTTTCATCACTCGATCCATGTGTACTGCACCCGAACCCCTTTTACCCTCATGCTCCCTTGTCTTCCACCAGCGTTCTCATTACTATATTTCCTTGGCTTGCCTCCTAATCTTGAAGTCCTGTAACCTGAACACCTCAGATGTAAATAAAATCTTTTTTAGCTGGTTAGCAGTGAGCGACTCCAGACACGGGGGAACCCGGGTCTTGATTTTTATCTTTGCATATAAAACCAGACGATGATAACTGAGTGTAGTCATAGCAAACTTTATCACCCTACCATCTCTATTCCTGTGTCTCCCTTTGTCCTCTATCAGATGCTCTGTACCAGGTTTCTGAGAAGTTGGAGGGGCCGTTCAACATGGAGCTTGCAGCCGACTCCATCTCTGTGAAAGTGTCGGAGGCCATCATGCACATGCAGGAAAACAGCGTCAGCATCTCAACCAAGGCGAGAAATGTGGAACTTTCGTAGATCTGTTCTTTAACAATTTTGTTTGAGAAACTAAAGGTTATCCCTCTTACTTATCAAAGCCATAATCTTGATAATTGTTTAATTAAATTGTCTTCTTGACGAGAGATGCAGTAAAAAAAAAATGCATCAATAATGATAGGAATGAAACACAGAGAGCATGACAGTATGATTAAACATGGCAGGCGTCCCAGCAGCTAATCCACCAGACACCCACATCTCGTTAGAAACAGAAAAGGTTCGTGGTGGCGGTGCTGCAGGGAACAGACAGTTCTTCCTTTAAAGCTTTGAGCGTTTGCTGCCTTTCACTAACTGAGTGTGACTGTGGAGGTTGTGGAAAACCTCTTCAACAATGTGACACTGCAAGTTTCAGTTCAGCTGCAACATTTTTGGGTGTGGACTATGTATTTTCTTGCTAGCTTATGATTCGGGAAACTCCACCCAGCCCCTTACTCATTGGGTTTAGCCAGACGAACATTACAGTTAGCTTAAAATTTGCGCAAAACAATAGCCATAACCTTTGCCTTTTCAGTGGTATCAAAGAAGGCTTAATCTCACAGCAAGATTTTTGACTTTGAAAAAGCGAAAAGGCTTGTTTGTAAAATGTCAAGTATTTTGGGGGGAGTTGGGTTTTATTTTGGAGGGGTGTGTGTTTAAAGTATAGAGATGACATGAAACGATGAGAGAGAAATAATAAATGACAAGCAACAAAAGATGGACTCAGAGATCTCGGGTCCTGCCAATTTATTTTGTGCAGTCTTACTGTCACTTATAAACAACCTCAATTTTCAAGGGAGAATGCTGGGAGGGTCATATACTCACCAGGGAGGGGTCGTGGTCTTTCTTTGGGAAACAGTCGTTATTCAAGAGTTTTTTCACGACTCAGACAACAGGGGCAGAACGCGTCTTTTCCTTCAGAGAGGTACTATAAGTCTGTTCTTTCTAAAATAAGTCAGGTTTAGGTAAAGCCTTGCCTTATTTCCTTTTACGGTTTTGGTGGTGATTCCAAAGTGATTCCCTGGCCTTCCAACCAGTAAGCTGGTTTCCGCTAGGTTAAGCCTTGCCTTTTTCCTTTTACAGTTTTGGTATTTTTCCTAAGAAATTCCCAGCTTTCCACCTTTACGCTGAAGAGAGAGAAGGAGAAAAATTGACAAAGCAGAAGAAGAGGAAGGAAGAGAGAAGAGGCCAGACTAGTGCTGGATAGCTCTGATATGTATCCTCTGAGCAGAGGGTGTAAGTGTTACACCTTACATCACAGACATGTGTGTACATGTGTCAATTGTCCCGAGTTGAATGAAAGTTCAAGGTGGATGAGTTGTCCTTAGTGAACCCAAAGTTCATGACAGATGTTGGTGCAGGTTGTATGCCCTCTTTGTGAGGCCTCTCAGCTCTGTGGCCTTGATGGGTGCTGAGACAACCGGTTTACTGTGTCTGTCTCACAGATGCAGGTATCCTCCTCTTCTTCCTCGCCAGGAGTCCCAGCTAATTTGCACAGACTTCCAACAGACTATAATCAGAGACATGCAGGAGGTTGCAGTTCATAGTAGGCTTCCTCTCATTTACGCATGTGGGTGCCCTGATTTATCACTAAATAGGATAAAGGACTGTGAGTGCAATCAAAAGTTAATTAAAACAGTTTATCTCAAACTGTATCCTGGAGACTTGAGATTATCTGAAAGAAAAATATTCAAGGGTTGAGATTTCCTTAAATATTTAAATAGAAGTGGAAAAGCTGTCATGCAAGTTATGGTGAATTTGAATCATAAATATTCACGTTACACAGCTGTTTATACCAGTATTGTTTGTTTGCTGTTAACCTCAGGTGTTTCAAGGTTGTGGTAACCCAAGGCCAACTCCAGGAAGGTCCAAACGCTCACCCAAAGAGTCAGGAGGCAACAGGAGGCCCTTCCGCACCTACACCCCAGAGGAGAAACCCACCACTGCTGCAGGCACTAACCTGGACCGACTGGTGAGGAAGAAGCAACATTTTTATAATAGAGTGATTAAAGTTAATAAACTGACTTTAACACCGTTTTGCGTTGCATTCGTGGTTACACACAATACTGACATATTATCACTTTAAAGAGTTGTTTTGGCGAAGTTGTTTGCAACAGACATTGAGCACCATTAGCATTCATTCACTTAGGTTTCTGGCATCTCCATGGCTGAGCCTGTCGCCTGCAGTGTACCAAGGACAGGCTGAACAACACGTTTTCAGATTGGCAGGTTTGAGACGTCACAAACCTAAGGAGCCAATTCCGTTAATGGACGGGGTGACGCTATGCATATCATTATGTGTTACCTATGGCAACCACTTCGGCGATGCGCGAGCCAGCTGTAACCGTCATCGTAACTGACTACTAACCTTAACGTTACCACTACTAATTACTACATTTCAAGCTAGCTAATTTTCAACAAGTTGTCACTAAACGATGGCAGAGACGTGTTTTGTTTTGGCGACGGAGGGGGCGGTTTGGAATGTGCATAGTGGGCGGGGCCTATGCAGATTCAGGAATACTTAATGAGGGAGAAGGAGGAGATGTCTCTGGAGGATTTTTACAAGGTATTAAACGTATTTCGCAGAAAAAAACATATCAGACACAATTTATTATTTCAAGCAGAGCATTTTACATGTCTGGTCTTTAATTAAACTCCATCATATTTAAGGGCCGATACTTTATTTATTTTAAACAGATCATGTTACATATTAGAAATACATTTTACCATTTGATGTACCAGTGTTAGCTTTAAGCTAATTTTCATTTGCAGTCCCAATATCTTTGTCTGTCTGTGATCAGGAAGGTACAGCAGGAGTTTAGCGGTTTTACACTGAAATAACACTAATGAGAGCAGTAAAAGTGAAGTTGTGTGCCAGAAAAATCAAAACAATGAGCTGAAAGATGCCAAAAAAGTTGGGTGAAATGCAGTTTGATGATAATTAATTGTGGGGTTATCACTACAGAAGACTGTTTTCTCATTTAACCTGGAAATTTGATCCTTTTTTATTTACGAAATCTTGATATTTGAAACTTAGTTAAAATGTGTTTTTGTAGTTTGAGTTGCAAAATGTGTTGAAGCTGTTATAACGAAAGTATTTTCATTGTACATGAATCAGGACTCAGGCATAGCGACTGAGCAGAGAGCAAAGAGAGGACAAACAACAGGAAAATAAGTCCAAGCTTGGTACAAAAAACTAATAATAAAGAGAGCAGCAGTCAGAGACCAGACGTACTCCTGTGACCACAGAGTGATAAAGAAGCTGAAAAATAAATGAAACCAAGAGCAGAGGCGGGTGAGAGAGGATAGTAGGTATTCATAACTATTTATAAAACATAAAAGACATGTGGGAGAAGAACTGACCCCGAAACAGTGTCGTGTCAGTTCCTCGCTTTGACCAACGTCAATATGCTTCCTCCAGCCAGCCATACCAAACAAGGATATTTTAATACCAGGTCTGAGTCATAACCAATTTCTTTCCGCCTCCCCACAGGTTACAGAGCTGAAGGAGCGACTGCGGCCCATGCGTGGCTTCTGGGTGTCCCTCCCACACACCATCTGCAACGATGAGAAGATGGCTACTGACGTCACTAATGAGGACCGCTGCTGGAACGGGCAAACCCGAGGGAGGTGAGCAAGATCAGGGGTGGAGGGGTGTGGAGGGAGGGGGTCGGTGGAGGAGTGAGAGAGTGAGTCGGGGGCAGTGCAGCGGTGGAAGGATGCAACAGATGGAACTGAGTTTATTTAATTTTGTCACCACCAGTCACCCACATGCTCTGTGCGTGGGTCTGCTTGCTCTTATGCACACAGAAACAGCCCGACAGCGTGTATCTGGGCTGATTTAGAGGCGTCGTGCAGTCCTGTGTGTGTGTGTGTGTGTGTGTGTGTGTGTGTGTGTGTGTGTGTGTGTGTGTGTGTGTGTGTGTGTGTGTGTGTGTGTGTGTGTGTGTGTGTGTGTGTGTGTGTGTGTGTGTGTGTGTGTGTGTGTGTGTGTGTGTGTGTGTGTGTGTGTGTGTGTGTGCGAGCGAGGAACAGAGAGAGAAAAATTAGTCTGCATAATGGATGATTTAGTGTCTGTGATGTTCCAGCTGCATTAAAGAACAGTTTTAATGTAAAAGCACACCCGTCTTTGCGGCTTTAATCACACAGTAGGACTGCAGCCAGACATTTGCTGGTTTAAATTGGCCAAAATAATTACATATCATCTGAATTTAATAATGCAAGTCCATGATATTGGGTGGCAGTCTAAAAGGAATCCAAGGCACTCTGACTATAAATAAAAGAAATCCTTTGTTAAATCATGGATGATTCAGGTTGTTCTGACTCACAGAGTCTTCTTCAGGGTATTGATCAGGGCAGCACCTGTAGGGTCCTGATGAAGACTGTGTGAAAACGCAGAGGTGCATCAATGATTTTGATAAAGGATTTTTATATTAAAGTAATAATCTGGAAGAATTTCATTTAAATAAATGTCTGTTAAGTCTCTATCTATCGCCGAATGAGGTAACACAATGGTGTTTGAACCTATGGAGCCACTGATGAAAGCCTTTGCAGTATTACAGACTGGGTGTCTGTGGTGACATCACAAGCGGTGCCCAGTTAGTGACGCGTTTTCCATCACCCAGCAGTGTTTGGTCTGCCAGGGCAGGCGGAGCTAACACAACAAACACACTTGTGTGTAAAGCGTCTGTTTTTCCGGTCTCTGCAAGTGTTGCGAGTAAACAGTAATTTACTATGGCTGAACAAATTTATTATTTCACTTATTTTTGAAGATGTAACTTAAAAAATCGTGACCGTCAGCGAGGAAAATCAAGAGTAACAACCGGAGCCAACCGTGGACGTCACACATGCGACACTGTCTGGATATCTGGGAAGTGTGCTCCAGCAATTACCGTTTATCACCACAGGTGCCGCCAAAGAGAACGAAACTGGGATCTTCAAGATTACAACTTTATCAATCATAGTGCCCAGCATTCCTTTTAGACTGCCAACCAGTACTATGAACGTCCATAGTATGCAAGCTGAACAGTTGTTTTTGTTTCTATTTATATTTGATCACTGTTCTGATCCTTAAAGAGCATCCGTTTGTTTGTTTTTTACCTCAGTATCACCAACACTGTTTTTGACCCAGTGCAGCCTTACCTTTAATAAGAAGTAATTTCCACATACAATTACAATAATTCATATTTAAATAGAGTAATTAAAGAATGTATTACCAGCCAATGATAAAAAGGAGGACACAATCTTTTATGACATTTATAGTTTGAAGAAAATTTTGTACACAGTTTTTTCTACAAAGTCTAAAGTTTCTACAACTCATCAAGAAGTCAACATGAAGGCCTAGCGAGCAACTAGTTTTATATCTTGCACTCTGTAACTAAAGTTTTAACCTCAGAGTGGTGCTAGAGTCAAAGACAGTGGGATTCATCATCTGTTGAGTGAGAATGTCTCTACAAAATGTTATACCATAGGTGAAACATTTCTCTTTGGACCAAGTGGTGACCTGCTGGTTAACATGCTACAAGCCCATCAAATCTAAAACATGCAGCTCAGAAGATCCATATTTGTTCTCACTGCAAAAGGCTACTGTGTACTTTTAGCTTAGATTATACTAGAATAAACTTAGTTTTATTTCTCATTTTCAACTTCAGTGTGAAGTTGCACAGTGTTTTGAAAAGATCTCTCCTTGTGTGTCTCCACGTCTGTGCTTTTGTCCATGAACGCCTCTGTTTGTGCATGCTCAGGTACCTCCCGGATGTGACAGGTGATGGGCTGGTCAGCCAGATCAACAACCCCGAGGTGGAAGTGGACATCGCCCGGCCAGATGTGAGGACCAGGCAACTGATCATGGAGCTGAGGGTGGTGACGAATAAACTGAGACACGCGCAGAGCGGACAGGACATGGACTTCATGGACAGTGAGTGTGCCTGACAGTTTTTATATTTGTGTTAATCCTGGATCTAACATCACATGATGCACTTACATTATGTGTGATTTATAGAGCTTGTGACAACCATTCATAGAATTATTTCATTTTAAAGAAACTTTTTATTCCCATTCATTAGTCAGAAATGTGTTCCTTGTTCCAGGTGAGGAGGGCAGTGGCTCAGGAGGTGGAGATCATGGTGAAAGATACAATGATGATTGGCCAGGTTATGGGCCTTACTCTCCCCCCTACAACAAACCCCCTCTTAACCCCGCCTCCAACCCCGCTAAGCCACCTCGAATCCGAGAAAGAAACGGACCCAAGTGGAACCGAAACAACGGCCACGGACGGGTCAGATCTGGCACCAGCCGGCTCACTTTCTCCCTGGCTCCAATGTTGTCTTTGCCTTTCCTGGTCACTGTCGCCCCCATGTGGAGATAGCTGGTTATTACAGTCTGTTGGTGGAAGTGTCTGTCACTCGAATTGTTAAGCACACTATGTAGAAAAATTAAGTCATTCCATTTGGGTACACCAGCAAAAAAAAGAGACAAAAACGGGCTAATTTAGCAATAATCAAAAACTTGTTAAAAAGCACAAAATAATAAGTTAGGATAAATGTTTCTCCCAAGCCACAAAAGCAGCTATATCAGGCATCGATGAGTACAAACACTTCAAAGTCTGTGAAGGTTCTCAGTCATCCAGGTCATGGTAATTCTAAGCTTAATCCAAAAGGAAACTGGACTTGGTTGAAGTTCTTGAAGACGTTTCACCTCTCATCCCAAAGGCTTCTTCAGTTCTAAACTGACTGGTGGACGGAGCTAGAAATATAAGCCTCTGTAGAAGAACAGGAACATCTCAGGGAAGCACTTCAGACGTGGGGCTACCCAAACTGGGCCTTCAGCAAGACCTCCAAGAAACACAACTCCAACAGGAAAGAAGGGGACAGTAAACGCCACAGCATTGTTATTCCCTGCCTGTCTGGAGTATCTGAGAAACTCAGGAGGAGTTTTAACAAACACAGTATTCAGGTACACTTCAAACCATCCAACACACTCAGACAGAAGCTTGTCCACCCAAAGGACAAAACACTAAACAGAGCGATTAAGTGTATGCAGTACCATGCAATGAGGAATGCAGGGACCTGTACATTGGGGAAACAAAACAACCCCTCCACAAACGCATGGCCAAGCATAGGAGAGCCGCTTTCTCGGGTCAGGACCGTCCACCTACATCTAAAGGACAAAGAACACTCCTTTGAAGGCAGCGAGGTTCACATCTTGTCCAGAGAAGACCGCTGATTCGAAAGAGGTGTCAAAGAAACCATCTATGTTAAGCTGGAAAAACCATGGTGGCCAAAGACACCAACTATCACCCACTTAAACCCCTTTCCCACCGAAATTAGCTCATGGCGTGGGTTTTTCAGACCCGCGAAGACCTGCTTATAGATGCCGATTGTCTCTTTTCCCATTGCCAGTGGAGTAAGCTCCTGTCTGTCTCTTTTCTGCTGTCTGACGTCACAAACGCTGAAACACTGAAGATGTCACGGTGATTAGGTCTTTATTCAGTCTTTTTATATAACTCGGCGCAAACAAACTTGGAACACATGTTCGAGCGCTGCTCGGACAGAGACGGTGGAATTTGTAACTGAGTTAACAAGGAGTCGCAGAAGTCACAGACGGAGCATAGCATCGCGCCAGAAAGGGGGCGGAGATTAGCGTATCGACACAGGTTTTGTGTTCCCATCAATACCAATTGGAGCCGAGGTGATAATTACCCGGTTCTACTTGCAGAGTCATTTGACCCAGGTCTGAATGCCGATTTTAACCTTTCCCATTAAGCAAAAAAGCCGGGTGTTGTTGTGGGAAAGTGGCTTTACAATGCAGTATTGAAGTCTCTGCCCAAACAGCTGAGATCACACTCACACTCAGGATCATGTACGACCCATCAACACCAGAGGGTGCTAATGACTCTCAGTGATACTAGGACAACATCCCAGGTTAATGACTGATTACACATCTGTTAGCATACTAATGACCTACAGAGGCTTATATTTCTAGCTCCACCAGTCAGTTTAGAACTGAAGAAGCCTTTTGGATGAGAGGTGAAACGTCTTCAAGAACTTCAACCACGTCCAGTTGCCTTTTGGATTAAGCTTAGAACGATTAATAGTAACTGTTTTAGTTTTTTTAGTGCCATTCATGAGATGTTTGACCTTTTGGAGTCTTAATGCTGAATGGTTTTCTGTGCTGGAGTGTAGAAGTGTCGGGTGAAAGAGGAGCACAAGTACAAAAGCAAATGAGTTTGCAGTAGATTGGATGAAGAAGCTCACAGATCGGAATATTTTTTCACTTTCAGCAGTCGATTTCATCTGAGCAAGTTTGTTTGCTTAGTTTAATAATTTAATTGATCCTGGATTCGGTCGGCTGGAGGTTAATTGTTTATATTTTATCTTGCGGCAGAAGTAATGCTGAGGTTTAATTATTTGTGTAATTAAACCTCAGTATTTTGGCTTGGAGATTAAAGAAAGTCGACTGACTCCTGAAACAAATCAAGGGGCTTATTTTGAATGTACCTAAAAGTACAAATTACTTTGCGGTTACTTGGAAGGACAACAGTTGTTTAATGTAATATATTAATGTTTTTAATTTATTTGTAATATATTTCTTTGTTCTTAATGTTATTATGATTTCTAAGGCAAGGATTGAGTGTTTTCTTATCTTTTAAAAGAAGTGTTGAACTTTAACATTTTCTGGTGTAAAAAAACAAAAGTGAAGTAAACCAATCACAAGAAAACACTTCATTATCATGCAATATTGGGCCACAAAATATGCTATAGTTTTGTTCTGAGGTTTTTAGCCTGAACCAGAGATGTTAATAAGCAATGTGTGTGAATGTGTGTGTTTGTATGATGGTTTTATATCGTTTGACGTGTGTTCTGGATTCAAGGTTTTGAGGTCATGTTGATAAGATGCTGGTATGTTTTCCTAATACTGCGATTTTCTACTTATTTTTTTCTAAAAGCAAAAGAGTTGATGAAATCAGTGTGCGAGCTCATGGTGCGATTTACAATTGGATTGAATGTTGACGAAAAAGGAACTGACAGACAATGGCTCTTCGTTTTTGTATGCTGAATGTGTTTTGACACCAAGAAAATCAAAAATGTTCAAGACAGAAAAACAAAACTTGTGAGGAGTGGTCATCCTTGGATAGAGAGGAGGGGGAGAGTGGATTTAAAGGAATAATTTGACATGCTGGGATAATGCTTATTCACCTTCTAGCCGAGAGTTAGGTGACAAGATTGAAACCACTCTCGCGTCTGTATGGTGAATGTAAAGCTACAACTAGCACGCTTAGCTTAGCCTAGCATGAAGACTGAAAATGGTGGGAAACAGCCAACGATAATAAGCACCTTTTTAAAGCTCTCCTATGACAAAAGTGTAACTTGTTTGTTTTATTTGTCAAAGAAAATATAATTTACAGTGAAAATAACAAATTGTTATAGGATTATGTTCTGGACTTGCACTCCAGAGCACTCCAAGAAGTTATTGCCATTGGCAAGATATTATCACATCTCATAACCACATTGAAATATTAGATTGTCATTTATATACTTTTTAAAATAAGATTTTTTTTCATTTGTTACCTTTACAGGTGCTTGCTGTGTGATTTTGTTACCTTTGAACAGAGCTAGGCTAGCTGTTCCCCTCTGTTCACAGTTTTCATACTAAGCTAGGCTAACAAGCTACTAGCTTCAGTTCTAACTCATATGCTGCCTTCAAATGGACCTTGTTTGCTTGTGGTCATGACATAGGAAGTCGTGTTCATCATATGCTTAGCGACCAAGTGGTTAAAGTAATAATCTTGAAGATATCAGTTTCTTTCTATTTGGCGGCACGGTTGGCTCGTTTTGTTACGGTAGTAACTCTTGATTTTCCTCGCTGACGGTCGCTTTCCCTTTTAGACTGTTTGACTTCATCTGAGCGTCGAGTTTGTTTCTTTATCTTTGGATATTCACTTATTTTTGAAGTTGTATCTGTAGTCATCGACCGTTTCTTTGTTTGTTCAGCCATAGTAGATTACTGTTTACTCGCAACACTTGTAGAGAGCTGAAAAGCAGCCACGTAACTCCTCCTACCGTCTCTGGCAGACCAACCACTGCTGGGTGATGGAAAACACATCACTAACTGGGCGCCGCTGCAAATGCAAAGGCTTTCATCAATGGGCCATAGGCTCAATCACCATTGTGTTACCTCATTCAGCGATTGATAGTGACTTATCAGACATTTATTTAAATGAAAATCTTCAAGATTAAAGTCATGAAAACAACGCTGCTAGGAAAAGGCATGACGCAAAAATACACGCTACAAACGCAATGCAGGAAATGGAAAGGTATAAAGAAACAGGTAAAAGATACCGCTGTTGTGAATATGAAATATTTCCCCTGACAAAAAATCATGACAAAAACTATACGACTAAAATTACAAATATTAACTAACCATCCAGCCAAATAACCTTCCATGGCCGTTTCTAGAAACTTCAGTAAAAACGTTGAATGAAGCTGGAGCTTTCAGAACATTTCTTTCCCTAGGTTGTGAATACCACAAGAGGACGATTCTCATGAACAGTGTGAACACGATCCCATTTGAAGGCACAATAAAAACAAGAAAGCAAACCACAGTATTTCTCAAAATGTCGAACATTTTCTTTAAAGATGATGAAAGCCAGTTGATAGGATCCCAAAGGAGAACAGAGATGCAGATTGAGGATATAAAAAGAATGTATAGATGATGTGAACATTTCTGTTGAGAAGTTTTGAAATTCACTCGGTTTAACAGAAATCACGTTTAGTCAAATAGGATATTGCACCTTTAAAATGAAATAATAAGCAAGAGAAGGGTTTCATTCTTAAATTTTGCCAAAAATATTGACTTATCACTTTTAATCACTTATATGACTCTTTTTGTCCTCTCTATAATAGCTCCCTTTTAAGGTTAGGTGTAAACGATTGTGAGTGATTGATACTAGAACTCTAATTGTTTTTTTAGTCATGTTTAATTTTGGAAGGAAACCCTCCTAAGTCCGTAGGGGCCATAATCGCACCTACAGTATTATATTGCACAATTACATAAGAAAAAAAACAGCATTTCACAGTATTTCTAAAGCAACAGTCAGTATTCGTACGTACTTTCTGTGCTCTGCCGTCAGATTAGGAGGTCATTGCTGCAACATTTACGTTGAATTGTCCTTTAGTACAAACGCGCATTCATTCCCACGATTCACACATTCCTTTTTGGTGAAAGTATCGCACAACTTTTTAATGTTATTGTAACAGTTTTTGGTATGGAACAAGTGATATTTTCTGCTTCATTAAAAAAAATCAAGAAAAGTATGTTGGGTTTCTTTTTATTTTATGTAGTCTGTGAGTGTTGTGTTTACTTTGTTTTTTTTATGTCTTTGTCAGCGTGGATGCATCGACTGCTTGCTCGGAAAAAGGTACAGACGAAATGATTGTTCACTTTAAAGATACTAGGTAAAGCAATTTAACTTGTATTTATCACTTTGCACTTTCTAAATTCTTGAACAGGCTGTAAAGTAACTTAGAATATGAAACTATCCCTGTCTTTCTCGTTGGACTGGTGTCTTTGTGAAGGACTCACGACAGCTTTCCTATGAAAATCCTCATTGATTTCACTGCCACCTGTGTAAGTCATTACAAGAGTTGCCTGAAAACTCCTCGTTGTTCCTTATAAGACTGAAAGAAAAAAACACAGGGGCACCCCTGTACTACTAGTGCAGGAATACGTGATGATTTCTGATTTGCAGGGGACATTTTGGGTGCAGAGCCTTGTTTTTCCTTAATATATTTTAACTTACATGTTTGGTGAATACATAAACAGGTTAGTATAAGTAAACATTACACGGCTGTGTTAAATACTTGATTCTGATTGGTTAATCATGGAGGTCTGCTATTTCTCTATAGCATCTGTGTCAGGGTCCTGCTCGCCCTGTCAGGGATTATGTGTAGTGAGCGGGTTGTGATTGTGGACTGGAACTCCGACAGAATCATAGTGGTGACAAATGGTTCTACGCACGACATACATTTCTTACCTTTTGTTTGTATTTCACCTCAGTGCGGTCACTTTTTCTAACCCTAACCCTAACCCTAACTTACGACATCACCTACACTGCATTAGAGTGAAGTGCATATTAATTATTCATCACAGGCCGGGTGATTATTTCCTTTTTCAGTAAAACTGACAGATAAAGTATCAGGAAATTGTGAAAGAAAGTCAATTAGTGTTTCAAAGTCCTTAGATTACTTATTTTGTCTACAACCCTAAGATGTACAATAAAACAAAAAGGTAAATGTGTCTTTACCGTAACAGGCCTCACGCCTATGACCAAATCACAGCAGTGCTGATATTCTGTATCAATTTGACTCTAGACACATACATATGTTATACATTTGTTGAGATAAAATCCATGTAACAATAGGGCCCTGACTCTTTGTTTCTATCTACCTTTGTTGCTTTATTATTAATACAAAACAGAAGACTTTCTACCTATAATGGCCATAACAGTCACATTGGCCCCCTGTATTATAAACTATTTATCATTTTCCTTCCTTAAGCTTTAAGCTAAAACCAAGGTGGAAACTGCCTCCAAGTTTCTCTTCCAGCATGCCGGTGAATTTTCATATTTTCGCTGTGAATGTCAGATTGACTGTTTTGGCCATTGTGGGTGAATAGGTGCATTGAGGGCAATAAAGTGTTTTACTATGTTGAAATATAATGCCAGTGGCCAAGGGGCGGGACAACGCTGTTTGACCCAATCCAGCAAGTCGATGTTTTGATAGGTTAGCAGGTGCAAAATAGTTAAAGTCCCTTCACAGAAGCCCAATAAATGTGCTTCATATTCATATTGAAGTTATTTAGAAATATGTTGCGTGAAGGCTCGGATGTGTTTGCTAACGAAGATTCTGACAATGGTTTCAACCGCACCTAAGGACAGAAACACCTACAGAGGGTAGGCGGAGCTAAGCGGCTGCTTTTCCGCTCTCTGAAAGTGTTGCGAGTAAACCGTAATCTACTAGGGCTGAACAAACAAAGAAAAGATCGATGACTACAGATACAACTTCAAAAATGAGTGAAAATTTAAAGAAAAAGAAACAATTCAACGCTCAGATGAAGGCAAACAGTCTACAAACGAAAGCAAGGAAAAGTTAGAACCATCACAAAGGGAGCCAGCCGTTAGACGTCTGGTTTAATTGGGAAGCGTGCACCAGTAATTACCGATTATCGCCATGTCATACATTTTCATTTTATTACATTTGAATAAATAATTTAACATAATCTATAACTTTAAGAAATTTGCATGAATAAAAAATGCATAGTTTGCATTACACTCACCCCGCTTCCTCTAGCATTGAGAGCTCAATATGCTTTTATAGAAAGAAATTATTTCAGGGTCAGAAATGTCTTACTGGGGCGCTGGTTTAGCCCTTGTATAATCATTTAACATAAAACATTCACATCACAATACTTATACATTGCAACACACAATCACACCATAAGTACAACATTAAATCAGTTTTAAAGGACAGGAAGTGGAAGAAGTTTACAATGTACAAGAGGATATCTTTTCAATCAGCTTGAATTATTCTGTACAACAGGTAAGCGATTTATCATGGTAACTTGAAAGATTTATTACTGCGATACTTCACAGGCTCAACTGATCTGTTCAGCAGTGACAACTTTCTCCAACAGGAAGAGACTCTCCCTCTACAGAGAACACAGAGACACCACAGAGCCACTGTCGAACAGCCTAGACTTGAACCCAAACCCAGGATAGAGAGGTTCAGTGAATGTAGTGTTGAAAGTATGGAGGTGGTTCAGTGTGTCAGAGGACACTCTGTAAAAAGACAGAATGCCAGCACTATGGTCCAAATACACTGCTACTCTGTTGGTGATGGAGCAGGAGAGGAAGGGGTTGAGGAAGGGGTTGATGGAGGAGGAGAAGGAAGGAATGGCTGTTGGTCTGTTATTGTGCCAGGCAATGTAGTGAACTTCATCATCACCATCAGCGCAGAACAGACTCCAGGAGTGATCATTTGTTCCAAACTCAACGTCTATGATTCCTCTGATGTTTGCTCTCCTGCTGATTCCTCTGTAACTCACCGATATATGAACTTGTCCTCCCCACTCAACCTCCCAGTAACAGCGACCGGTCAGACCATCTCCACACAGCAGCTGAGCTGTGTCAAATCTCTCAGGATGGGGAAGATATGGCTGATACTCGTTCACATGTGTCCCCTCCCTGTTGTTGCCAGACAGTTTGATTTGACCGTTTACTGTGTTTATGTCGATTGTGAGTTTACAGTAGTCTAATGGAGAGAACAAGACACAAATAGCCGCAGTTATTAATCAATCATAAATGACTAGTGACCTTTGAAGGAGTGATGTCACAGTTTAAAGATGATTGAATGAGTGAGGCTTTGTTTTAATGAACAAAACAAACAAACAAAAGAACACTTACACTTCCTCAGACCTGGCCTCAACCATTGGACTCCAGCTGGCTGCACACTGACAGGAGCGGGTGGGGGCAGGTTAGCACATCCTCTTTCACATTATATTGCTCTTATATACATATGCAAAATATATGCATCCATCTTGTTTAACCCAAAAGAAAAAGAAAATGCAGCAGGCTTCATACCTGAGAGTGGATTGTGGATCCTCAATTAGAGCAGACAGCAGCTTCCCTCCAAAGACTCCTGGATTATTGTAGCTCAGGTCCAGCTCTCTCAGATGAGAGGAGTTGGAGCACAGAGCTGAAGTCAGAGAAGCACAGCCGTTCCTTGTGAGTTAGAGATAAAAAAAAGTCTACAGGCATGCCATCTGTGTAACTGTACTTTGAAACAGTTATGTTTTGAGCTGAAAGCTAACATTATTGTGCCATCAAGCTGACAACAGTTATACTTGCGTGTGTATTTTAAGCTGGTAAAATGTTTGTTGTCAATTAGCTTATTAACAGAAAACACAAAGTAAAGCTTAGGCTATTGGGAATGTAAATAAATATACAGGTATGTGGACATTTACCAAAGTATTGGACACATAAAATGTTGACCTGATGATGGCGCTAGTTGAAAAGTCAGAGGATCACCAAATATAACACAGTTCAGTCAAGAACTCCTACTAAAGTTTTGCTAAATATTATTTAAAATCATGTTGGCAGCACAAGTTAAAGGAGAAGTTCTGTATTTATAAACCTGGGCCCTATTTCGTACAAATTTGGGTGGCTGTAACATAATCCCTGGGGCAATTGCACCCGATCAAAATACGTCCACAAAAAGTGCTTGTTTTCACCAGTGACAGGCACACATTGTTACTCCAGGTGTCTGACAACATTACCCAAATGATCCCTACAAAGATCGTCCTTTTTTTAATGAGTAAGATCCTTTTGGTGTAACCAGAAACAGAAGTCTCGCTCTGAAATCCCGCAGCTGGTGAGATGTTACCTGAACAGGACGGTGGAAACATGAGTTAGAGTTTCAGAGAGGATTTGTTTATGGAGAGGACTGCCAGCAAGAATATATTTCAAAAGCCATGGCTGAATATTTACCTGATTTCAACGATGAAGATGAGGCATTTCAATTTGATGGCTGTCCCTTTTTATTTGAGCCAGAGTATACAGACGAAGAGTTAATAGAAATTAAAGAGAGAACAAGGAAAGAGAGAGAGAGAGAGAGAGGGGCAACAGGCAGAGGAGGATAAAACAAATACACTAACCTACGCTTTCTGTACACTAACACAACAATCTCTACCAAAATCTCTCTCCAACTCTAACTCACGTTTCCACCGTCCTGTTCACGTCACATCTCACCACCCACGAGATTTCAGAGCGAGACTTCTGTTTCTGGTTACACAAAAGGGATCTTACTCGTTAAAAAAAGGACGATCTGTGTAGGGATCATTTCCTAATGTTGTCGGACACCTGGAGTAACAATCTGAGCCTGACAGCGGCAAAAAAAAGCACTATTTGTGAATGTACTTTGATCAGGTGCAATTCTCCCAGGGAATTATGTTGCAGCCATTGCGGCCGTATCACGGCAATTCCAAAAGTTTTTGGTTCCTATGAGTCATTTTCGACACCCAAATTCATAAAAATAGGGCCCAGGTTTAAAAATACCGAACTTCTCCTTTAACAGTTGAGGCACTAATGTAAAACAGATTTCAAATAGTTAGCAGTTGGATAGGTAAATGAATCCCGACCTGAGAGTTTCCAGTCTAAGGGAAGGACTCTTGAGTCTGGAAAACAGCAGCTTCACTCCTGAATCCTGCAGGTTGTTGTTACTCAGGTCCAGCTCTCTCAGACTACTGGACTGGGTGCTGAGAATTGAGGACAGAGCTTCACAGCTTCTCTCTGACAGGCCACAGCAGCTCAGCCTAAAAGGGGTTTGTTAGCAGGTACATTTAAATAATGCATACATTAAGTAAACAAGGTCAGGTGGTTAACATTTTCAAACAGCTATAACCTGACCTGAGAGTTTCCAGTCTGCTGGGCGAACGTTCCAGTCCAACTGAAAGCAGCTTCACCCCTGAGTCCTGCAGGTTGTTGTTACTCAGGTCCAGCTCTCTCAGACTACAGGACTTGGAGCAGAGAACTGAGGACAGAGCTTCACAGCTTCTCTCTGAGAGGTTACAGCCACTCAGTCTAGAGAGAGACAACAATATGGAAACAAGCAGAAAACTCTTTATTTTTCTCTCCTGTTGAAAGGCAGCAGAGTATTTGTTGGTGTATAAATCCTACTTACAGAGCTTTCTGGGAGGCTTTGATCACTGGCAGCAGCCTCAGAAAAACCTCCTCTGAAGCAGAGTATTTCTTCAGGTCAAACACGTCCAAATCTTTTTCTGATGACAGTAAGATGAAGCCCAGAGCTGACCACTGAGCAGGAGACGGAGAGATGTAGGAGAGGCTTCCTGAACTCAGGTACTTTTGGATCTCCTCCACAAGAGAACAATCATTCAGTTCATTAAGACAATGGAACAGATTGATGCTTTTTTCTCCGGAGGGACTCTCTTCAATCTTCTTCTTGATATACTGGACTGTCTCCCGACGGGTCTGTAAGCTTCTTCCTGTCGGTGTCAGCAGACCTCGCAAGAGAGTCTGGTTCGTCTCCAGTGATAGGCCAAGGAGGAAGCGGAGGAACAAGTCCAGGTGTCCGTTTGGACTCTGTAAGGACATGTCGACAGCACTTTGGTAGAAGTGTGCCATTGGATATTCGCAGTCCTCAGAGGTTAACGATTCTTCTGACAGCAAATTGACACCAGAGTTGATGAAAGTCAGATGGACATGAAGAGCGGCCAGAAACTCCTGAACGCTCAGATGGATGAAGCAGAACGCCTTGTCCTGGTACAGTTCTCTCACCTTTCTAAAGATCTGTGTGAACACTCCTGAGTACACTGAGGCTGCTCTGATATCGATGCCACACTCTGTCAGGTCTGATTCATAGAAGATCAGGTTTCCTTTCTGCAGCTGCTCAAATGCCAGTTTTCCCAGAGATAAAATCATCTGCTTGTTCTCTGGATACCAGTGTGGCTCTGTTTCAGCTACTCCATCATATTTGATGTTGTTCAGTTTGGACTGAACCACCATGAAGTGGCTGTACATCTCAGTCAGGGTCTCAGGCAGCTGTCCTCCCTCTTTGGGCTGAAACACATCCTCCAGAACTGTAGCAGTGATCCAGCAGAAGATCGGGATGTGGCACATGATGTGGAGCGTTCGTGATGTCTTGATGTGGCAGATGATTGTGTCGGCCTCCTCAACTCTCAGTCTCTTCCTGAAGTACTCCTCCTTCTGTGGGTCTGTGAACCCTCTGACCTCTGTCACAAGGTCAACACACCCTGAAGGGATCAGATTGGCTGCTGCAGGTCGTGTGGTTATCCAGAGGCGAGCAGAAGGAAGCAGGTTCCCCCTGATGAGGTTTGTCAGCAGCACATCTAGAGAGGTGGACTTTGTAACATCTGTCAGGATTTTTGTGTTTTGGAAGTCCAGAGGAATCCGACACTCATCCAGACCGTCAAAGATGAACACAACCTGGAAATCTTCAAACCTGCAGATTCCTGCTTCTCTGGTTTTATTAAAGAAGTGATGAACCAGTTCCACCAAGCTTAACGTCTGCTCTTTCATCACATTCAGCTCTCTGAAGGTGAATGGAAATGTGAGCTCTATGTCCTTGTTGGCTTTGTCCTCAGCCCAATCCAGAGTGAACTTCTGTGTTAAGAAGGTTTTCCCAATGCCAGCCACTCCCTTTGTCATCACTGTTCGGATTGGTTCTCTTCCAGATGCAGGTATGAATAGGTCTTCTTTTGTGATTACTGTTTCCAATCTGTGTGGTTTCCTGTGTGCTGTCTCAATCTGTCTGACCTCATGTTCATCATTGACCTCTCCAGTCCCTCCCTCTGTAATGTAGAGCTCTGTGTAGATCTGATGCAGCAGGGTTGAGTGTCCTGCTTGAGCAATCCCCTCAAACACACACTGGAACTTCTCTTTCAGGTTTGTTTTTAATTCTTCTTTGCAAACTGAAGTAGGACTTCCTGAATGAAGCAGCAAGAAAAGACCAATTAGTTCCTTATTACAGAAAATTACAATATTTCCCCGGAAGAAAGCATACATAAACACATTTCCTTCCATCACGTTAGACGTTAAGAAATGTCAAATTAATTAAGCATGTGGAATCTTTACAAAAACCCTCTTACTGCTCTGCAGCTCGTTAGCCAGCATATCCTGATTCATTCTTCTCAGGAAGTCCACTGTGATCTCCCGAACTGCCTCTCTGCTTTGATCTTTCTCCTCATCATTCCTCTGATTCTCTATGATTTCTGGGTATTCTAGAGCCTTTTTAAACATCTTCAGCTCATTCTTTACAAAGGTGATGATGTTCAGCTCGAGCTCCTGAAAAATAATTTAACATGAATGACACAATCAATCCATTGGTCATGAAAGAGCAGCATGGACATTTTGTGAACAGAATAGATGTAAAAGTAGTTGTTGTACATGTACAGACCCTAAATACAGTGTTTAGCTGTTCTTGATACTCCTGGAAAGACCGTTCACTGGGAACCTCTGAGCTCTCCCCGTAGAGCCTGTGGAGGAATCTTTAAAAATTAGCTCACATTACGTCTGTCCACAGTGAAAAACACAATGTAAATGTCCTGCAAAATAGTGAACATGTCGTGGTGACGGAAAGTTCAAATCACTGTAGAGAGTCAAGTCAGAACTCTGGGTCTGCCTTAAAGAGAGTAGTTTTAATAACAAAGTCTTGTTGCAATGAAGGGTTCCTTCATCCGGTCTTTAAATTTCATATACACTTAATGTAATACAGGGACTTGTAGTTTCTGAAAAAACTAAAACAAAAAGCATATTAAATATAGAAATAAGCATAAGGATGCTAGGGCTGGGGCGACTCGTCAACGAAACCGATTAGTGAAATATGTCGATTCAGATCTTGTCACTCATCGCTGGCTGTAAAATATGGGTAAGAACCAAGTCCGGCTCAAGGCATACGTGATAGGCGATCTCTTTTGGCTCCATGTTGTGGGGAGCGCTGGCTTGAGCCTCAAATGTTTTGAATGAAGGCCCAGTACTATTTTAAATGTAAGCCTAACTTTCTCTCTGCTCCACTCGTATTTACCGTCACTCCGCCGCTCTCTCTCTTACTTGCTCAGCCACTCACTCATTACGCGCTTCACGACACAAGTTACAGCGAGGAGAGGAGGGATGTGTTCAGGCCCAGTTGGGAAAACCCAAACTCGATCTTTTAATAGAGGGAAGGGTAAGAAGTAGGTCTCTGTAGTACCTTCTCAAAATTGTTGATTAATGTTTTGAAGTAGTACATGAAGTAGTTATTGTGATGTGGCATCTGAAAAATAGTCTATTGTTAGTATTATCATTATTATTACCATTGTTAATGTCATCACACAGTGACGTGGAAATTGGAGACTAAAAAAAGTTTAAAAAAAAAATAGAATTATCAATCAATTAGTCATTAATTGACTAATCAAAAAAATAACCGTTAGATTAATCTTTAAAAAAATAATCATTAGGTGCAGCCCTAAAGGATACTAAAATATACAATAGCTGTGTGAATTACGCTTTTTACTCTAAACGGGAAAAGAGTAACACACAATTTATAATCTCCTACTTCTCGGCTAGTTCACCATTTTCCCACTGTGGCTGCTTTACTCTGAAACCACGCTCAAGGTGGGAAGCTCAGATGCTGTTATAATGTTGTGTGCCAGGTTAAACAATGTTATCATTTCCACATTTCTCGATAAATAGACAAGTCAAGCTCTGGCCTACTTCAATCAGCCTCATTAACGTCATTTTTAGTCTAACTTACTCTTACCAGCATTCTAAACTCTTTTAAGACTCTCAAAAAAATGTTTAAGCTACAATTCTATGTTTGTTTGTAGTCTGCCCGGTCACATGCTGTGTTAGCACTCATGCTTTTGCACAAATGCAGTTCCTGATGGATACATAAAGTTCTTTAAATTTGAATTCTATATTTTTGTCATAGACAGCTTACCCCTGCGCAGCATAAGATTGTCTATTAAAATCAATGAAGCGTTCAGTTGACCAGTCACTCATTTGGGACATACGGCTGGGCCCAGGTTCATATCCAACAGGTGCTGGTCTCCCATGGTCTGTTTTGCTGTTAGACAAAGAGGAAGACCAACAGGGTGGTTAATTCACTTTCTAGTCTGATGCCACACTAGTTGCTGGAAAAAACAGAAAGGGATCAAAACACCAAAGTTCAACAAACTAGGTGTAAAACTGATAACAGTAATCAGTGGTATTTAAATGAAATTATCAGCTTACCTTTGTGCATTAGAAGGTTGCTTTCCTTTAAAATCAATGAAGCGATCAGTTGACCTGTCACTCATTAAGGACACACAGCTTCGTCCAGGTTCAGATCTAACAGGTGAGGGTCTCCTATACAGGCTGGCAAAAAGAGAGGAAGACCAACAGGAATGTAATTTTGTTTTTTTAAATCTTCAATAACCATTTAATCTTATTTTTTCCCCGAGAGCTAAATTTCTGTTTCCTGGATATTCAACTGTTAGATTGCAGGATCTAGCTTCATTGTGCTATGCTGCCCTGTCTTGCAAGAATACTAATTATATAATAATTATAATAATTCTAGTAACAATGTGTTCGTTTTTCTAGGTGATAAACCAGTAACCAATTAAAGGGCAAATTCGACGATTTTCAACCATAGTCCTATCATGCTATTCTGGGGAGCTAATGTTATTATGGTAGGAAAAAAATGTAAATTTTGCTCTGTGCCTTTGGAGGACGCCATCCGCTTCTCCAATGGGCCCTGGAAAACCTCCGCCAGAGTACGCAAAACACGCCATCTGGCGGAGGCCAGGGAGCTTGCTAAAATACACTTCCTGAATCTAGGACGCCCGCCTCATTCAAAATCGTCAGGTTTGAAATGTAAACTGCAGACCTGAAGATTTTTTTGGACGATCCACTGGTATATTCTCAGTGTATTTCGGATTCTGTACCGCTCTGAGCCATTGCCTGCAGCGATCAATGTCCTTAACTGGAAAACAGTAGTATTTTACCCCAGCGTCGCTTGCTGGGCCGTTCCTTTCAGAGGGAGGGGGCAATGCATGCTGGGTGTTGCAGGAATGTAGAATGGATGAAACCATGACCTGTTAATCTCCACAGCTATGGCACCAATTTCAAATATTATTGCTTCTATCAATTTCAGAGAACACCAGCTTTGACTGACAGTGACTTTTCCCAGGGGCGAATTGCTCCTTTAATGCATATTTTTATTTATTTCATTGAACAAGGTTTTCTCTGGGTAGGTGGGAAACAATGCCCAAGACTGTCCTCAGATGACAACTCACTGAATCTCCTGAGCCACAGCCACCACAGCCGTGTTTGTAGTCTGCCCGGTCACGTGCTGTGTTAGCACTCATGCTTTTGCACAAATGCAGTTCCTGATGGATACATAAAGTTCTTTAAATTTGAATTCTATATTTTTGTCATAGACAGCTTACCCCTGCGCAGCATAAGGTTGTCCATTAAAATCAATGAAGCGTTCAGTTGACCAGTCACTCATTTGGGACATACGGCTGGGCCCAGGTTCATATCCAACAGGTGCTGGTCTCCCATGGTCTGTTTTGCTGTTAGACAAAGAGGAAGACCAACAGAGTGGTTAATTCACTTTCTAGTCTGATGCCACACTAGTTGCTGGAAAAAACAGAAAGGGATCAAAACACCAAAGTTCAACAAACTAGGTGTAAAACTGATAACAGTAATCAGTGGTATTTAAATGAAATTATCAGCTTACCTTTGTGCATTAGAAGGTTGCTTTCCTTTAAAATCAATGAAGCGATCAGTTGACCTGTCACTCATTAAGGACACACAGCTTCGTCCAGGTTCAGATCTAACAGGTGAGGGTCTCCTATACAGGCTGGCAAAAAGAGAGGAAGACCAACAGGAATGTAATTTTGTTTTTTTAAATCTTCAATAACCATTTAATCTCATTTTTTCCCCGAGGGCTAAATGTCTGTTTCCTAGATGTTCAACTGTTAGATCGCAGGATCTAGTTTCATTGTGCTATGCTGCCCTGTCTTGCAAGAATAATAATTATATAATAATTATAATAATTCTAGTAACAATGTGTTCGTTTTTCTAGGTGATAAACCAGTAACCAATTAAAGGGCAAATTCGACGATTTTCAACCATAGTCCTATCATGCTATTCTGGGGAGCTAATGTTATTATGGTAGGAAAAAAATGTAAATTTTGCTCTGTGCCTTTGGAGGACGCCATCCGCTTCTCCAATGGGCCCTGGAAAACCTCCGCCAGAGTACGCAAAACGCGCCATCTGGCGGAGGCCAGGGAGCTTGCTAATATACACTTCCTCAATCTAGGACGCCCGCCTCATTCAAAATCGTCAGGTTTGAAATGTAAACTGCAGACCTGAAGATTTTTTAGACGATCCACTGGTATATTCTCAGTGTATTTCGGATTCTGTACCGCTCTGAGCCATTGCCTGCAGCGATCAATGTCCTTGACTGGAAAACAGTAGTATTTTACCCCAGCGTCGCTTGCTGGGCCGTTCCTTTCAGAGGGAGGGGGCAATGCATGCTGGGTGTTGCAGGAATGTAGAATGGATGAAACCATGACCTGTGCACCAATTTCAAATATTATTGCTTCTATCAATTTCAGAGAACACCAGCTTTGACTGACAGTGACTTTTCCCAGGGGCGAATTGCTCCTTTAATGCATATTTTTTATTTTTCATTGAACAAGGTTTTCTCTGGGTAGGTGGGAAACAATGCCCAAGACTGTCCTCAGATGACAACTCACTGAGTCTCCTGAGCCACAGCCACCACAGCCGTGTTTCCCTTTTTTTGTTTGGACAATGACCACGAATTGAAGGATGTCAATGTCAGTGGGTATGCTCAGTAAACAAGAGATTTGAATTTGACTCAATTGTAAACAGTGTGTGAGAGGTTTCCACAAAACCTTTTCACCTGCCAGACATTCATTACATTTCCTGCAGCCAGCAGAGTCATTAGGTTAAGTGAGGCCACCTGCGCCTAGTTGGACAGTGTTGAACTCTTAGTTAGTGATGTTTGTTGTTTCAGCAAAAGAGGGGAAATAAAACAGGTTTTCCTTAGTCGTGTTTTATATTGTCAATTTATATTCATTTGCTATAACTTCCCCCTTTGAAATATTGCTATTCCATGTTGCCGTTTTGGGTTTAACAATTGTATTAGTGTGAATGGTACTCTCTGGTTTTCTTTACCCCACGCAATGGTTTACTCCAGGGGCCAGGAGAGGTACTAAAGTGAAGCTGTGTTTTTGCACTTTCTTAAAAGTCCATTTGCTTTATATTAATTCAAGTCTTTTTGCTCATTTCTTGCATTTTTGCCTAATATAACAACCAGTTCTTTTTACTCATATCTCTGCTTCCTCTTCTTCAAGTAAACATCTTTTTACTCGCCACCAGTGCCGAACAGCCACATTTAAATCCCATTTTTATGTTACTTTCAGGATTGCTAAACGGTGTCTTCCAACAAAAAGTGAGTACATACTATTTTGTATTTATGAAGGTACGTAAAGGTGTTGTCTTCAGCTACAGGAGCTGCTATAGAAACTAGAAGCTACAACCAAGACTAGGATCAATACGATTGTAGGAGCCACTGTAAATTACTTGTGTTTTAACTGTCTTTACTGTTTCGTTAGTTTACTGTGCCATTATAATTGGTGGTGGGCGTGTTCACCGGAGAGTAGGTCGTGATTATATAGTTTCGGCTTAGATTGAGAGAGGGGCATTCATATTTTCTGTTAACTGCACAGCACTCAAACATGCCGATTTTTTTGGAGACAGTTACTGGTACCATTAAACCTGTTTAGTGGAGGAATAAATCATTGCATACCTATCTCTGATTTGAAAGTGGGTTATTCTAAAAGTGCATCAACGTGCACCCCTCCCCCCTTGTATATTGAAATTAAGGTAGCTAAATTGTTTCATCTTTTAAAACTCTTCTAAAAACACACACAAAAATGATTTTATGTCAAATATCTTTTAGTAGTCTTTACCCTGATCTAATGTTATATTTTAACTGATAACTGTTTTTATTTCTGACTGTCAAGGGATTTAAGTTGTACCTGCCAACCTCTCTACCGCTAGTCTTTTATCGTTGTTATGTTGTGGCTTTATAGAAAGCACTTAGTAAACTTTGTTTTAAAAAGGTGCTACACAAATCTCAGCACCAACTATACAGCTCTTTCAATACACTTTAAAGTCAGACATATTGCATATATCATTTTATGTAACTTTCTTTAAAGTAGGAATGCTGCCGTTGTCTGACTTTTATTCTACTTAAACGATTATTGCGTTCCTTTCCTGTATAACCTTCTAATTTTCCTTCACAAGTTTCCTTCAGTATCAAAGCAATGCAGTGATAGTTTACTGTATTCATGAGTATTGCAGTGAGGAGCTGGTAAAAGCCGATTAGAACACGATAAATGCAGGCACCGACTTAACTAAAGCAAATATAACGTTAAGAAAAACTAACTAAAACTAACTGGTGGTAAACGGTTAGGCCACGGTCGCTAACCGTTTACACGCCGTGACTAATTGTATCACTTTGTCGAACTGGTGACACGCTGACTAAAGTTTAAGCACTCCGTGGCATCTTGTAAGCATATCCGAACTTTTCTCGACACTAAAAGTTGACTTTCTGTTTTTCAGAATCAGTTTAAAGCTTCGGAGAGAAAATGACGCAGTTTCAGTTTACACAGAAAAGGAGTGGGAAGAAGTACAGTTATTTATTCCCACCTCTTCTCCATCAGTCATTGTTAATTCATTATCCAGCTTCCTTTATAAACCTCACAACAATTATTTACGCAACTTGTCTAAATATATAGTTTTAATAAAAATGTATTACTAATATGTTCATATCAAATATATAATGTCATTTTTGACATAATTATTTATTATAAACAAAAATATAAACTCATTATTAATGAATTTATCAGATGTAAAAATCCATGATATATTTAATTCTATCAAAATATACATCTAAAACAATGTATAGAAACCGTAAACACCTTCATCCCCGTACCTTGTGAAAATCATAAATTGAATTGTTTTATGTTTGGACATCCCTTGAGCTCCTCATTCAAACTGTTCCATAGCTTCACCCCACAACAGAAATACAAAAACATTTCTTGGTTGTGCGCACCCTAACATTTTTTTAATTAAATAATCCCCTTAAATTATAACTTCCTTCTCTTTCAGTGAACATTTTTTGAATATTTCCTAGGAGTTGATTATTTTTCGCTTTAAACATTGTTTGAAATTTGACCAGATCTGAAAAAACTTAATAATAATAATAATAATAATGTAACAACGTGAAAACCTATACTGTAATAAAACGAAATGTTTTATTTTATAACATGATAATTTACACTGTTATAACATGAAACTAATGTTTAAATTAGGGAAACGGTACAGATGTCAGATAAGTATTTGTACCAGAGGGATGTTCTTATACCACCACCTAGTGGGCGGATGATGTAACGTCCTTTGACTGAGCAAAACAAATGCTTTTCACTACAAGTTGAGAAGTAGCCGTTCGTGTCCGACTGTGTATAAGCGTACCGAAGCTCATAATCTTCATAAATCAACAGATATCAGTATGTTAAGTTTGCCATGAACTTGCAACTTAAGAAAACACAAACAAATAAATAAAATAGCCTCACAAATTTGACGTTTTCAGAATTTAGAAGACGAAACTGCAAAGTACACGGTCACTGTATAAATAGGCATATAGCCTACAGTATGAGCCTTGAAGGTCTGCTTTTTTTCTAAGTTCCAAGCAGGTTAAACAAGCAAAAAACGTGTTTGTGTCTTTGGCTGACACAGGATAAATCTGTATTTTAATTCGACCAGGTATTTCCTACTAAGGTTTGAAACATATTTAACAGGGACACCAGTTCAAGATATTCACTCCATCTCTCGAGATGTGAATGGCTTCATGGAAACTTTTTCAAAATGTCAGGATTTCAAAGGTTTCTTTTAACTAAACCAGTCAGTGCCTGCCTCCCCACAAGTGTGGGGAAAGTCGATTCAATTTATTTCGAACTTAAAATATAAGCAAGAAGGTCATACAGAAAATAATAATTACACAAATAGAAAGTATAATGTAGTATCAGATTGTCAAACACTTCATGATTCAGTTTACACCGAAAAGGAGTGGGAAAAAGTACAACTATTTATTCCCACCTCTTCTCCATCAGTCATTGTTAATTCATTATCCAGCTTCCTTTATAAACCTCACAACAATTATTTACGCAACTTGTCTAAATATATAGTTTTAATAAAAATGTATTACTAATATGTTCATATCAAATATATAATGTCATTATTGACATAATTATTTATTATAAACAAAAATATAAACTCATTATTAATGAATTTATCAGATGTAAAAATCCATGATATATTTAATTCTATCAAAATATACATCTAAAACAATGTATAGAAACAGTAACACCTTCATCCCCGTACCTTGTGAAAATCATAAATTGAATTGTTTTATGTTTGGACATCCCTTGAGCTCCTCATTCAAACTGTTCCATAGCTTCACCCCACAACAGAAATACAAAAACATTTCTTGGTTGTGCGCACCCTAACATTTTTTTAATTAAATAATCCCCTTAAATTATAACTTCCTTCTCTTTCAGTGAACATTTTTTGAATATTTCCTAGGAGTTGATTATTTTTCGCTTTAAACATTGTTTGAAATTTGACCAGATCTGCAAAAAACTTAATAATAATAATAATAATGTAACAACGTGAAAACCTATACTGTAATAAAACGAAATGTTTTATTTTATAACATGAAACTAATGTTTAAATTAGGGAAACGGTACAGATGTCAGATAAGTATTTGTACCAGAGGGATGTTCTTATACCACCACCTAGTGGGCGGATGATGTAACGTCCTTTGACTGAGCAAAACAAATGCTTTTCACTACAAGTTGAGAAGTAGCCGTTCGTGTCCGACTGTGTATAAGCGTACCGAAGCTCATAATCTTCATAAATCAACAGATATCAGTATGTTAAGTTTGCCATGAACTTGCAACTTAAGAAAACACAAACAAATAAATAAAATAGCCTCACAAATTTGACGTTTTCAGAATTTAGAAGACGAAACTGCAAAGTACACGGTCACTGTATAAATAGGCATATAGCCTACAGTATGAGCCTTGAAGGTCTGCTTTTTTTCTAAGTTCCAAGCAGGTTAAACAAGCAAAAAACGTGTTTGTGTCTTTGGCTGACACAGGATAAATCTGTATTTTAATTCGACCAGGTATTTCCTACTAAGGTTTGAAACATATTTAACAGGGACACCAGTTCAAGATATTCACTCCATCTCTCGAGATGTGAATGGCTTCATGGAAACTTTTTCAAAATGTCAGGATTTCAAAGGTTTCTTTTAACTAAACCAGTCAGTGCCTGCCTCCCCACAAGTGTGGGGAAAGTCGATTCAATTTATTTCGAACTTAAAATATAAGCAAGAAGGTCATACAGAAAATAATAATTACACAAATAGAAAGTATAATGTAGTATCAGATTGTCAAACACTTCATGATTCAGTTTACACCGAAAAGGAGTGGGAAAAAGTACAATTATTTATTCCCACCTCTTCTCCATCAGTCATTGTTAATTCATTATCCAGCTTCCTTTATAAACCTCACAACAATTATTAACGCAACTTGTCTAATTATATAGTTTTAATAAAAATGTATTACTCATATGTTCATATCAAATATATAATGTCATTATTTACATAATTATTTATTATAAACAAAAATATAAACTCATTATTAATGAATTTATCAGATGTAAAAATCCATGATATATTTAATTCTATCAAAATATACATCTAAAACAATGTATAGAAACAGTAACACCTTCATCCCCGTACCTTGTGAAAATCATAAATTGAATTGTTTTATGTTTGGACATCCCTTGAGCTCCTCATTCAAACTGTTCCATAGCTTCACCCCACAACAGAAATACAAAAACATTTCTTGGTTGTGCGCACCCTAACATTTTTTTAATTAAACAATCCCCTTAAATTATAGCTTCCTTCTCTTTCAGTGAACATTTTTTGAATATTTCCTAGGAGTTGATTATTTTTTGCTTTAAACATTATTTGAAATTTGACCAGATCTGAAAAAACTTAATAATAATAATAATAATAATAATGTAACAACGTGAAAACCTATACTGTAATAAAACGAAATGTTTTATTTTATAACATGAAGCTAATGTTGAAATTAGGGAAACGGTACAGATGTCAGATAAGTATTTGTACCAGAGGGATGTTCTTATACCACCACCTAGTGGGCGGATGATGTAACGTCTTTTGACTGAGCAAAACAAATGCATTTCACTACAAGTTGAGAAGTAGCTGTTCGTGTCCGACTGTGTATAAGCGTTCTGAAGGTCATAATCTTCATAAATCAACAGATATCAGTATTGTAAGTTTGCCATGAACTTGCAACTTAAGAAAACACAAACAAATGAATAAAATAACCTCACAAATTTGACGTTTTCAGAATTTAGAAGACAAAACTGCAAAGTACACGGTCACTGTATAAATAAGCATATAGCCTATAGTATGAGCCTTGAAGGTCTGCTGTTTTTCTAAGTTGCAAGCAGGTTAAAAAAGGAAAAAAACGTGTTTGTGTCTTTGGCTGACACAGGATAAATCTGTATTTTAATTCGACCAGGTATTTCCTACTAAGGTTTGAAACATATTTTGCAGGGACACCAGTTCAAGATATTCACTGCATCTATCGTGATGTGAATGGCTTCATGGAAACTTTTTCAAAATGTCAGGATTTCAATGGTTCCTTTTAACTAAACCAGTCAGTGCCTGCCTAGGGAAAGTCAATCTAGAGCGATGTAAAAGTCACTTTAATTCCAGTATGAGGCTGGCATTACATGGGCTGGGAAGTGATCCATCCCAGATGGTGATATTTACACCCCAAAAAACACCAAAGGAATAGCAAAGATCAGGTTTCCAAATACATTGAAAAGGCTTCACTGTATATACAAGATTAAAACTGATAAACAAATAACTATTTCTACAAAACTGAAATGCTAAAGATCTGGTAGATGTATCTGTTAACTACAGAGGCTGTGTGTAGAACTGTCCATTACTTGGTTGGCTACTAACAAGGATGAGGGATGCTCAGAAAACCCAGGAGGCAAGTGAGAAGTATTTTCTTTAGTCTGATGTTAAATGTTTTAATGTGAATTTTATTTTATTTTATTTTGTGAAACAGGTACAAAACAAGTTTTGTCAGATTAAATAAAGGTTCTACAAGGTCAGTTTTTTATCCTATGAAAAGAGTAAATAAATAAGTTTTAGCATGTGTAAGTTTAAATTTCTCCCTGCACTCTTAAAACAATGTACATACTGCATATAGTTTTAGGATGTTATGTAACATCACTTTAATGTCATTTGCCTAGAGTTAATATCTAAAAAAAAAGAGCTGAACATTGGACAGTGTCACTGCAGCCTCTTGTGGCTGAAATGAGTACTCCAACCTCTACATAAAGAGCACTTCTGTGTCAAAGGTCAGTGATGCAACTGTGTTACCATTTTTTAGTGTGTTCAATGTGTTATCAGTCACAAACATCCAAGCTAATGTGCGTGCAGTCAAGAGAAGGTGACATAAAAACACTAAAATAAGTGACTCGGTCAACCGCTGCATTAAAATGTGTTCAAATTGATTCACCACAGACTTGAAGAATGCAGGGTCTTTTTTGGCCTGAGAATTTGCCTGGTGGTTGTAAGAGAGCATAAAAAGCGTCACCTGGTGCAAACTCAGGCTTATGGGGGACTGAGTTTAAGTTTGACCATATTAACTGCTGCAACACGTTAATACAGAACTGGAAGGCTACAGTAAATATGTCCACATAAAGTGCAAACTTTTACCCCAAAAGAAGCCCCAGGATTCTACATTACAGGAAATTAAAAGGTCATCCTTTCACCAGGGGGCACCAGAGTATTTGTGAGCTGAGGACATGGTAGTCCAATAAGCCGGGCCTGAAGATCTGCACAGCTGCTGCTGCAACAACAAAATTATTTAAATTCCTGTAGTGTTGTTAGACTGAAGGTGACTACTAACCAGTAACAGCAATCATCAATCTATCATTCATCTTTTTTTTGTTGTAGTCCTGAACCCTCCCATTAAACATAGAAGGTTAATTAAAACAACAGAGTAGAAACACCTGAAACTATCCACCAACACAATCCACATTGTTTATAATGAAACTAAAGGATCAGTGAGTCAGTGCTGACCTTGGAAAGAAACAAATGCAGGGGATCTGGTGGGCTAAGATAAATGACTCATTCTAAGAAGCTGTTGGTGTGAGTTTAGCTCATACTTTCTGCTGTGTCACATCCTCTCTGTGTTTGGCTTCCTGCGTTTCTATCTAATGTGCATTGAAAGAAAGACGGGGCAGAATGGACCAATATAACAGAATGTCAGACCTGGTGTGTACACATCTGCAGACTTTATACTCTCTACAAGACGAGCGAGGTAAGTTCAATGATGTATGGAAGGCTTTGATGCTTTCTCACCTACAGCACTGACACCGTGACAAACACAGACTGATGGATGGAAAATGCAGCAGCAGTGTGGTTGTGTGGTCAGACAAAGGTGTGAATCCTCAGGGGGTTATTTTTTTTCTTGTCGTGCTTTGAGTTTCAGAGAAGGAGGCCGATGCTTTTTTAAAGCCTTGTCCAATGAGGGTAATGGAATAAAAAAATGTATATATATTATGTTTTTTATGCAAGAGCTTGAACGATTACAAACTCCTGGGCATTGATAGCACTGTATTGCACTCAGTGTTTCCACTGCAGGTGTTATAGATGTGCTTCTCTTCTTCAGTAGTTGAGAGATCAGCCTGTGATCACACCTACATGTTTGTGACATGTGCATGGGGCGGAAACTGTCTAACTTCTGCCTTTAGTACCTACTAACACCAGTAACATAGTATTGAACAGCCAGTGAAAGTAGGAAACATTTTGAATAAAAGTTACATACATTTTGATAACTAATAACAGTTCCAAACTAAAAGCTATGTTAGTTAAATATGTTCCAGCATTTATGGTTTAGATTTGAGATCCTCAAAAAACTGCCAAACAGGCCGCAATTTCATAAATAATTTGAACAGCACATGCAAAAGTCCAAAACATAAGTAAAGACAGAAACGTGCTGCAAATGAAAAACCGTGCTGCAAAGACGTAAGCAAAGCACAGTCAAAAACACGCAAACATAAAAAACGCGTGCAAAAGGAAAACGCTGAAAATCCAGTCGTCACAACAGAAGTTGTTCAGGCCTGTAGGTGCACTCAGTGGAACAGCTTTATCTTTGACGGAGAGAGAGAGAGACGAGAGTAAGCGTATTGATTATCAGACCACATATTGATAGTGTCTCTGACTACTGTGCAAAAACACAACTTTATAACAAGTACAAAAACACCACAGAATATGAGAAATGCTTTCTGGTGGGCAAATATCTTTGCTAAAGGAATCACTGTTACGTATCTTCCGTTAGCAACGGCTAGCGCAGCTGGAAGTTACCTCTTCCTGGGGTCAGCGCTCCGAGCACTGGGGTATGTTGTTGTTTACAACTTAATATAGCACCGGAGCTTTGGACTGGAGTTCAGGCCATGTGATATCTGACATGATCAAAAGATGTTCACCAAATGTTTGGTCTGATTGGTTTGAAGGCTGGTGTTTACACTCACCACAGAGGAAGTTGGTTGTTAGTCTTGTCGTTTCCTTTATCACAACACCCTAATTATGCAACTCTCGAAGCCGTAATGTAATTCAAAGTGCTAATCTCGAAGATTTTCATGTAAATAAATGTCTGTTAAGTCACTATCTATCGCCGAATGAGGTAACACAATGGTGATTGAACCTATGGCCCACTGATGAAAGCCTTTGCATTTGCAATAATACGGACTGGGTGTCTGTGGTGACTTTTGTGGAACAAATCACAAGCAGCGCCCAGTTCGTGACGTGTTTTCCATCAGCCAGCAGTGGTTGGTCTGCCAGAGAGGGTAGGCGGAGCTACGCAGCTGCTTTTCCGCTCTCTGCAAGTCTTGCGAGTAAACAGTAATCTACTATGGCTGAACAAACAAAGAAAAGGTCGATGACTACAGATACTTCAAAAATAAGTGAAAATCCAAAGAAAAAGAAACAAACTCGACGCTCAGATGAAGGCACAGTCTAAAAAATGTAAAATGTTGGTCGAACAGAGACGTCTTTGAATCCCAGCAGTTTAAATCTGACCTCCAACTCAAGACTTTGATTATATATATAATAAGAATGATTTTTTTAATGCTGACCTTGGTAAAAAAGAATTTCTAAATGACCAAACAGGGTTATAAAATTGTTGATATCTACTCTTCAAAAACAATTGTGGTTGCATGGGGCTGAGCAGAAAGTGTTTCAGTTTTTAGACATTGACTGAAATAAAGTGCACATCCAGGAAGCCACAGCTCGAAACAGGTAAACTGTTTCTGCTAAATTTAGCCTGCAGGGGCCTCTCGTACCATAGCTTCATATCCTGTTTATGCCCAGTGTCTTGTACATTCTGAGTAAACATGCCTGGTGGTCTGCTAAAAGCGGAGAAATAGCCAGCCACAGCCTGCATCTCACGGCTCAGCTTCTGCATGTGGGTTTGCTTGTTGTTTCACAGGCCCTGACATGCAAATACCACAGTGCTGTGAAACTGCAGATGAAACCTTTGTTAATTTACAAAAACTACTTTTTAATACCTAAAAGTGGATCATCTATTGTTCAACAAAAACTACTTACAAGGCTGACAGAGTAACATGCATTCATTTTACTAATTAATTTGAATATCTTTTAACTGTACTGCCCTGTTGTTTGATGTGTAGTTGTAACATTGAAACATTGGTATCCATTATTTGAACTTTAAAAACAAAGACAGATTAAAATGTGTGACTTCAGCCCAGCTCTCTGTATGTAACATGTAGGCAGTGTGTCGCCCATCAGTTCCTGAGATGAGAACACGACGTGTCTGCTCTGAAGTGGTAAGGCTCACCAAAGGTCGCGTGCAAAGTGAGCTTTTATCATCAAAGCACATAGTTGACTACCTGATGTGCTTGAAGGTGTGAACTTAAGCACTGTTCTGTTTCTTTTGAGGCTCCCTTATGAAACAGAGAACATGAAAAATAACTCCATTTTGATGTTATATTTGGTCCTCTGGAAGGAATGTGATTGGATCTTACGTGGGTAGAAAATGTGTGATGCAGCATTTGATTAGTTCAAAAATTCATATATACTTATTAAAATATATGTTACACACATCTTTTCTTGTGCTGAGATTGAACTAGCCAGTGAGGGATCATGGTCACCGTCATATTTTCGATAGGTCACAGTACCTGCGTTGAGGGGAATGCAATCTATGGCACATTATGTCCTTCCAGTAAAGTAACTCATTATGCATGTAATGTATTAAAGTGGTGATCTCGAAGATTTCAGTTTTGTTCAATTTGCCGGCACCTATGGCGATAAACGGTAATAGCGGGAGCACACTTCCCAGATATCCAGACAGTGCTGCATGTGTGACGTCCACAGTTGGCTCCGGTTGTAACTCTTGATTTTCCTCGCTGACAGTCGCTTTCCTTTTTGCCTTCATCCGAGCATCGAATTTGTTTCTTTTTCTTTGGATTTTCACTTCTTTTTGAAGTTGTATCTGTAGTCATCGATCTTTTCTTTGTTTGTTCAGCCATAGTAGATTACTGTTTACTCGCAACACTTGCAGAGACCGGAAAAGCAGCCGCTTAGCTCCGCCCACCCTCTCTGGCAGACCAACCACTGCTGGCTGATGGGAGACGCGGCACTAACTGGGCGCCGCTTGTGATTTTTTTCCGGGAAAGTCGCCACAGACACCCGGTCTGGGTGGTTTTTCATCAGTGGGCCACAGGCTCAACCACCATTGTGTTACCTCATTCCGCGATAGATAGTGACTTAACAGACATTTATTTAAATGAAAATTATCACTTTAAATAACAACTACAGCTCTGCTAGCTACTTTGTGAGACCGTAGTTAGCTTACAGTAGTGGCTTGAGCTAAATGCAAATGCAAGAACACTTACATGCAGCCAATGACAATGCTAGCATGTAGATGTTTAGCAGGGGAAATGTTCATCAAGTTTAGCATCTTAGTTTAGCGTGTTAGCATACTAGTAGTTTCTTATTAGGTTCTCATAATATCATGCACTGACTACTGCAACTCCCTATTGGCAGGCCTTCCTGCATGCACATTCAGATCTCTGCAGATGATCCACAATGCAGCAGCGTGACTGGTCGTCAATCAACCGAAAACGGCACACGTCACTCCCGTTCATATTCCTCCACTGGCTTCCAGTAAATTCAAAACCCTGTTGCTCGCTTACAAAAACAGCAACAAAAACGGCTCCTGCCTATCTGACCTCACTCATCCAGGTCTACACTCCCTCCCTCAAAGCAATCAATGTTTCCAAACCTCATGGGGGCGCTAGAGGAAAATAGGGATCAACAAAGGCATTGGGATTCATCCTCTGGGAGCCATGAATGTCTGTACAAAATGTTGCATCTATTCATCCTGTAAATGAAATATTCGATTAGAGAAAACTCGATTTGAAAATGCGATTTGTATTTTAGGCTTTGCTGGATTAAATCATATATGACAAAGTCAAAGGGCCATGACAGTGTCTCCTGTGTTACACAATCATACATTAAGTTAAATGAAGTATGAAGTATTCTCCCTCCACCACCTTTTCTCACCTCTCAAAGAAGTGTTAAAGAACATGTGGTTTCTGCAGATGAACTTCACTGTAAATTTTCCACTGCAGATGCAATATACCTGTTACCCACAGTTTTGCTTCAGAGACCAGATCTTTGCATAGTTCAAAGGATGGTTGACTGGTGGACGTTTGCATACTGCTGAAAAGAAAATCGTGAGAGAAAACAGAGATTACACTTACCACGCGTTCCTACTTATCACAGCATCTTGAAGGAATAAGTACGATGTTTAAAATCAGAGCAGATGGTTTTTTTGCAGTCGTGGAAGAAGATCACTTACGAAGGTAAAAGAAGCAATTTAACACAATAAAACTACATCCTTACAAGTAGAAATAAAACATTAGTTTGACTAACATACATACGAATTAGCACTAAAAAGTACTTGTAGTTATATTGTATTATTGAATCATTATTATCGATACACTTTAATGCAAACAGTACTTTATTTTAAATTGCTTTACATACTTTAGTATATTTTTTGGTAGTTTAATCTATATTAGTGCATCATCACTTCTAAACAGACCAAAGATAATGTGTAAAATCTTAATCTGCAAAAATACCAATAACTGTAGCTGTCAGGAAACTGTTTAATCAGCATTTCTCACTAAGATGTATTGGATCAGATATATAAATTAAAAAGTAGGCTTAAAAAGTAATCTCTAAATTATACTACAATACCATTAAAAGACTTTTCAGCCACTCATTTTTAATTCTCATTGTCCTGCTCCATGTCCGCTGAAGCTGCTAGAGGTCTACAGACTGTCTGAGGAAGGGCAGAGTGATACTTTAAATGTTAAATGTGCATTTCTTTAAGGCAACTGTTCTTCTATTCTACCCTAAACTCTCCAAGCTCCTTAACATCATATTGGACTGAGAAAAACATCTTGAACCCATTTAAAGGAAATTTCAGCGCTTGAGCAGTGTGTCAATATCGACAAAGTTCATTAACATAAAAGTTTTTCTTCTTCTTGTTATGAGTACTTTGAATCTGACTACTTTAATCCATTTTTAATTCCACAACACCCATAATTCACTAATACTTAGTAGAAATACGTAATTATTGTTATTCTATTTATCAGAATCAGAATCAGCTTTATCGACCACATGTGTACACATACACGTACTATGTACAAGCATGAAACATTAAATATTAAACTAAAAACTACAAGCCTACATTAAACGTTTAACTCATATGTACAAGCTACGAGAGACAATAGTGCAATGATCATAAGTAAGAGATCAATGATAGAAGTGGAACAAAATGTCTTCAGCCTTTCTGCCTTTTGCAGGGTTATGTTTTGTGTTTGGTCTGAAACGTATTTAAGTTAAAACTCTGTGTGTAAAAGCGTCACAGTCTGAACATCCTGACACGATTTCAATTTAAACAAAAGGTGAGGACCCAGAAGCAGACTTAGATACGGATTTAATTAAATAAAAGGCAAAAACGTACAAACAAAATCTAACTCCAACAACAGACAAAAAGGAAAATCAAAAGACACAGCAAAAACTTACAAACAAAACCAGGAACAGGTAATACACGAGGAAATCAGGGGAAGCACGAAGAATATCCAAAGGAGTACACAGAACAAAATCACAAACATAGACCAAACCCCACAAGAAGGACGACAATGAACAGGCAACGAGACAGGGGAGCACAAAGACTAAATAAACTTAGGAGGTGAGGCTAATCAGACACAGGTGAGACAATCAAGGGGCAGGTGAAAACAATCAGGGCAGGGCACACAATCAAACAAGTGGGAAACACAAAGACAGGAAGTGGATCAACACGAGAGATAAGGTGACAAAGTAAAACAGGAAATGATCTAACCAAAGAGACACAAGTGAAATACTTAACTAAACAAGACTAAACACTGACAAGAACACAGAATAAACTAAATACAAAACTAAACGATGAAAACTCATGACAAGGGACAAAGTGACAAGGTAAATCAAGAAATAATAACTGAACACCGAAATACAGGACAAAAACATAACTAAACTAGAATGACTCATGACACATCCTGCAGAAACTACATCCTGGTTTTAGAATACAGTAACATCCATGTTGGTTAAAATATATATCTCTTTATAATTATGTATATAAGTAACTTTTAAAGTCATTAGAATGTTTCTTTATACTTATCTAGTCTGTCAGTTAAATCTCAAGATTCACTTTAAATGGGTCACTGGCTTGCTGAATTAAACAGGAAGTGCATTTTCTAGGTTTCAGCCAATCACTGTGATTTGAAAACTTTGGTCACCTTGTGACTTAACCTTCCATCTGAGTGGGAAGACTTCAGTTGTGCAAGAGTAGGGTGCTGTAACACAATGATCAGACGACTTGCTGCTTTGATCCTCCTCAGTACATTGTGTAAGTGTGCTTTTTGTCTGCTTTGAAAAGAGTTCATTTCAACACATAATTCGTGTTGAAACAAATGAGGATATGTAACATTTTAGATACATTTTGTCAGGTTGTCTCGTAACTTTAATATTGCTCTCTCTTTTCTACAGCTCACACCACACACATGCCTCAGCAGATCTCTATGACTGTGCTTGAACCTGGGGATGATTTTACTGTCATGTGTCCAGTCACTGGGCATGTAGTCGGGCTGTTTTACTGGTTTAAGCTGAAGTTTGGATTTATGGTCCAAACAGTTGCAGCAGGAAGTTTTCGAAACCTAAAACTTAAAGAACAATTTGACAACTCAAGATTCACAGTGACATACACGGATACTCGGTATTTTCTCAACATCACAAATGTAAGCAAAGAAGATGAAGCAACGTACTTCTGTCAAGCTGGAACGGCGTACGAAATGAAAGTGCTTAACGGCACTCTCTTAGCTGTGAATGGTAAAGTATGTTTATTCACTTTTCTGCATCAATACCCCCAAAATGATGTGCTAAGTCCTGCTTTATTGTGATTAACGCAGATCATGAAAATCATCAGAAATCAGTCTACGTGGAACAAAGACCGGAGACGCAGTCTGTCCAGGAGGGCAACCCAGTGAGTCTCCAGTGTTCACTTCTCTCCAAGTACAAGGAAAACAGAGTCCAGTGTCCAGGAGAACACAGTGTGTACTGGTTTAGAGCTGGATCAAGAGAATTCCACCCAGGTGTTATTTACACTCACAAGAACAACAGTGTTGCACAAGAGGAAAGAAGTTGTGTCTACAGTCTGTCCAAAACTATTCAGAGCTCCTCTGACTACGGGACTTACTACTGTGCTGTGGTCACATGTGGAGAAATCCTGTTTGGTGAAGGGACTACAGTGGAGACAAGTATGTTTAAAATTCTTCTATAAGTCAAAATGCACAAGTGTTGATTGTTATTATTCTGTTGCTTTCAAGTTAAGTGTTTAAGAAAGCATTTTTCTTCTACAGTCATTTTATTGGGGACGTTTATCTTTGGCCTTATGTTGTTAGATACAAAATCTTTTTAGGCATTGAAATCAGCTTGAAGTGCTCACAGCAGTAAATACTATATTATTATCCAAAGCAAAATGAGCATTGCAATGTCTTTTTAAATGGCTAAAATTTTAGCCTTCCATCTCGTAGTGTTGGGAATTACGGCTCTTTGAAGGGAGCCGGATGTTATGACATGTATGTTTAAAATTCTGCAATTTTAAAATTTAAAAAGAAACAGTAGAATAATGTAGGAACAATTAAACACTTAATCAATGTCACTGATTTGCCAATAATTTATGATACAACTCTGTATGACTACAGAGATGTCAGCAAAAAAACAACTTGTCGGGAGGCTTATAAAGTTGCTCACCGTTGGCACTATGTTGTGGTGACAGAATTCCGCTGAACGTGACCCAGTGGTGTTGCAGTTGAAAAAAGCTGCCTGTGGTAATTCGGCACAAAGGGGAGTGGATATATACAACATCAATATGGGTACCTCTGCTGCTGCTAGTGTGGCTGAATTAACATTTGTCACATCATCGCCTCATAATGTGGAACAATTGCAGTTCAGAACATGCACGGCTTTGCTTTTTGTTTTTCTAAAAAGTGAATGATCACTTTCTGCATGAAGTTTTGTTGCTGTGGACAAGTGTTCAAGTGTTCATGTCAAAGCACTTTTAAATTCTTCTCATTTCAGAAAAAGAACCGTGGCCATTTTACATTGTGCTTGGGACACTGCTGCCCTACTGTGTGTTTGTGACTGCTGCTCTAATGATCTACAGAAAGCAGAGGCCAGTTTGTAAAGAGTGCAAAGGTAATTTCGAATGTTGAGTACGCTAATCAAGGCCTGTGTCGACACCAATATTTTTTAGACATCTTTTAATTGTATATATCCTTTTTGCCCTCCTGTTTATGCTTTTATTAACAGGAGAAATCACCTCCTATCAAGCTGAAGGTGACAGATCAGCTGAGGATCAACCGAGAAATGAGGTACATAATAATCTATTTATCATCTATTAAACAACAGCTAGTTCTGACCAAGTAATCTGATTGGATAAGAGGCATTCCATGAGTGCTGGTATAGAGAACAACATCACTGGGACTTTTCACTCTGTGTATCACTCCACCTCAGACACATGTTCTGAATACTGTTAATTAAAATTACAGCAGACCCATGTTTGTCTACAATAAACGAGCTGGTACCTCTGAATCCCTGTGCGTTCACACTGAACGCAAATTTTCGCTTCCATTACTCGTGCGTGTTTGACGGCCGGATAAAATTTTGTGTTTAAATAACAGGTGAATTTCCGCCCTTCGCTTCCGGAACGGACGAGAGGAAGCAGGGCTTATCTCCGTGGTTACCAACGTTGTCAGGAGAATCTCGATGTTGATAGGCTTTTCGCTACACCACGTGTAGTGAATTTGCCGAGGAAGACGAATTTGCGTCTACTGGCGTCATTGCATTGACTTTCTATGGAATCTCGCCGCAGATTTTTCGTCTATTCGCGTTCGGTGTGAACGCACAGTCACACAGCAGACTCTTATTTCACTGGTTGATGATAAATTAAAACAGATAAATGTACATCCGGAGTGCAGGAGAATGTTTGGGTTGCTTAGCAACAACAGTCCAGTTTCAGTTAAGTCGTGAAACTAGTTGAGTTGGTGGAGCAAAAAATAATCTGTTGTTGATTATACTTTTTTTTTATATATAATTAAATTATTTGCCGCTTGTATAACTGTTGTATAAAAGAAATATCACACCCGGGGTTGTGATATTGTGCTAAATATCAGCACTGCTGTGATTATCTTTGGCACGAGGCCGCACGACTAAATCACAGCAGTGCTGATATTCAGTACCACATCACGACCTCAAGTGTGATATTGCTTAATTGCTCGTGGCAAGCTGTTGGCAAGCTGAGTGCCAGAATCAAGATTGTTTTAACTCTTAAAATCGAGGCAAAACCACTATATTGGTATATGCATCAGTTTTGTCTTAAAATATCATTAGATTTAGGCGTATATGTTGATCTCTAGTGATTTGTCATGATGATCCCTCTTTGCACATAGAAAGGATTTTGGTCCACCGCCTTATTAGTTCTCATTATTGAAGGCCTGAACACTTTTGGGCTTATTTTCGCACCTGATGCACATATTAAAAGAAAAGCATTACAGTTTAAAAATAGCTCTGGTTTCTGATGTGCTGTGGGTTTATTTAGGCAGCTTGGTAAGGGCTGGAAAAACATTGTGGTTTGGCTTAAGAGAAGTGGTATTCATCGTCATAGTAACAAGAGGAAACAATAGGTGTAGGTTATGGAACAATTCTGGTCATTGATTAAAAATGAAAGAGGACGTGAGCAACAGTTTAACAGCATTTCTGACCATGACTTCCTCCTTTACTCTCAATGTAATGGAGACCCAAATACTACAGCTGTTGGAGGTCTTTAAATGTTAACATGTTTTCTTGCTGAAAGTTCTGATATTCTTGTTCTTGTTGGGAGGCAGTCTCTATATCACATATATTTTTTGTAAGTTGATATAAAGTGCAGTTTGTTATTTTTCATCCTAAAATAACAAAATAACTTTAATCAAATGCAGCTTCTTACTAAACCTTGTCTCTTAGAAATCACGTTTACATACAATTGCTTTCCCAATTACATTGTGACGACAAACATAATTGCTGCCACATCAGAGTTGCAGAGGGACTTCTTATATTGGTTAGAATAGAACATTTTTTGCGGTATTAACAGCTCCAACATCTCACAGTCATAATCATCATTTGCAGGACGGTGAAGAGGAGGCTCTGAACTATGTAGCGCTGGATTTCCAATCAAGAAAAGCTCAAAGATGGACGACGACCAGGGAGTTACCTCAGGACTGTGCCTACTCTGGCGTAGGAGAATGTCTGTGAAACGTTGTCTACATGAGGAGTGTACATATGTGTCCACCATCGCATCTTCCATTCAGCTGTGATTCCTGTGAATGAAATGAAATGAGTGATTGGGATTGAACATTTTTCATAATAATGTTATTTTAGCTTTATTGAATGGATATTTATATTTATTGTATTATCTTAATTGTTGTTACTGCCTGTCAGATTGATCTAGGATAGTGATTCAACACCTGAATGCAATGTGCATGTATATGTCTGACCGATGAAGTCAAATGTTTCCTGTTCTAAAAAAATTAATGATCATGATTTTTGACAGTTTGTGAAGATATTTTCTTTTGCCTGTTATGTATGCCCGAGATACATCTCAAGTTAGAGTTGCTGGACCTGTAGAAAGCTTTTGACACACATATTGTAGACTTGATTGATAGTGGAGGATTTGGTGTTCCCCAAGGCAGTGTGTTAGTAACAAAGAGTTTCAAGGACAGCTCAAGGGGTGGGGGGAATTCAACGCCTGGTTTTTAACAAAACACCTGATAAAGGTCTTGTGAGAGCTGTCTTAGACCACAGATGTACACACTACCTGTTCAGGGCAGAGCCAGACCTTAAAAGTTCAATATCTAACAACCTCAAACTCTTGGACTCTGAAGAAGTAGACATAAGGGTAGGCCAGAGCACAGAGTAAAGCATAATATAATTCAGTGCAATGGAGTATAGTACATAATTGTATAGTATATAATAGTATAATTTCTAACACTGAATAATATGACATAATATAGTACAGTATTTTATAGTATAGTAAATTATAACATAGTATAGTATAATATAATATAGTATGATACAGTATTGTAAAGTTTATAATATAATATAGTATAATAAATTATAGCACAGAATAGCATGATAAAGTATAGTGTAGTATAGTATGATTTAGTATGATATAATATTCTATAGTATACCAGTATAATGAATTAAAGTATAATATATTACAGTATGGTATAGTGTAGTATAGTATGATGTAGTATTATATATTATAATATAGTATAGTAGAGTATGATATAATATTGTAAAGTATAGTTTAACAGTATAATGCAATAAAGTATAGTGTAGCATAATATAGAATAGTGTAGATAGTATAGTATGTATATCATCCTGCATACTGCATAGTATAGTAAGGCCTCAGGCTTCATGGTGATGTCATCCCCACCCTAAACTGCCCCAGTGTGGTAGAAGCCGGACCCACATCACCGCTTGTCATGAAGTTTACGTAGCTGAAAGGACTGATTATATAATTAGGTTGCCGTGGAGACACTGGGCTTTGTCTCTGCCAATCATCAACAGGCGACTTTCAGAATGTCTAATAAGAACGACATTTTCCTGACAACCATGATCATGATTTTATTTTGGAAATATTCTTTTTCCAGGTAAGCATGAAATATGGTGAAGTTGAGGTAGCTTAGCAGTGGACTAAGTAATATGGAGAATTCTGGATACAGGAGGGTCATAGAGCAAAGTCAGGATTGCTCTGGGGAGGCTTCAGCACACTGACATACGTGTGTGCATACATGTGTAGCAATAGGAAGAAACATGGAATTCAAGTTTCTGGTTTTTTTATATTTTGCAAGAGTTGGACATTAAATAATTAAAATGAATGATAGCTGAAACTTTTAGTCTTTTGTCTGCTCTCTTTCTCTGGTTGTCTGCATTCACACGTTGGTTAAAACCACATAACAAAAAAAGCATTTACAACGTTTTTTAATGAGTAGTTTACAAATAAACTAAGACATGGACTTTAAACACAATGTAAAAGATACACTTATAGGTAAGAAATGCAACAAAATATATCACAGGCTTTGATAGTCTTAAAACCCCCCAATTATAAAGCGATTAACAAACCTGAGATGACACCAGGTTCACATTTAAAGCTCGACATTATGAACAGCTTCAAAACTTCACTTGAGCGTACACATCGTCCTCAGCCAACTCCCTTTTCTGTCGTCCTCTGGTTGCGTTTTTTGCAGAAAACTTCAGTGCGGCATAGTTTAATTCATCTTCAGCGACAGTCTGTGCAGAAAATAAAACAGTTACATAAATATATTCACATTAATATGAAGTATTTAGGTTTATTTTGTGTTATTTCTTACAGTATCATGAAGTTGTTGGCCTGTGGTGTTACTTCGTCCGTGTGAAACATCACTTTCTGATCCTAAAGATGTGAGACATCATGAAAATTAATATGTGTTATATAAAAGCACTTAAAGTAAGAGGATAATTTCTTAATGTTTTATTTGTTTTATTTATTTTCTTGAACTAATCAGATGAAACATATTTAAAGGTTCGGTTTACAGAGGTACAACAAGGCAGATGGACTTTAATGTTTGTCTTTAAAGTTTTAAAATGAACCGGTGTTGTAAATGTTTGTCTGATTAGCACATGAAGAGGATTGTAGTTTCTGTAACATCTTTCCATGCTTACAACACTCACCTTTATGTTGTTCATGCACTTTTCGCTTGCAGATGAGGACAACATTTCCAAGGACAGAAATGACCAGGCAGACTATTAATATCACCTCTGTCGTAGATACCGAATGCGTTGTTGCCACTAGAAAACGAACAAAGACAGTTCGAAGTCATGATTTGATCAAGATTTTTTAAATATTACTTCCATTTCTGGACGCCAAGTAATACCGATTTTCACTTCAGCTCCGTCTCCAAACAGTATCTCTCCACATGTGGCCACAGCACAGTAGTAAGTCCCAGCATCAGAGGAGCGGACGTTCTTAGAGAAGCGATAAACACAGCTTCCCTGAGCGTCAGATCTCTCGTCACATCCACCACGTCTGTTTCCATCAGTGTAGATGATGTCTGGATGAGATTTATCTGATCCGGTTCTGAACCAGTACACACTGTGACCTCCTGGACACGTTTGACTCTCAGAGTCAGAGAGGACTGAACACTGCAGAGTCATCAAGTCTCCTGGACGGACTGGATCAGAAACTGTCGGCCGCTGAACAACAGTGTAGTTTGATGTCCTCTGAGTGTTTCCTGCAAAATAGACAACTGTGAAAATAACTAAACACATTTTAAAGTATGGCATACCTTAAAAATAAATTCAAACCTATTAAGAGAAGCTTCTAAGTGATTATTTAACAGTCTCATGTTTAAAGTGACGCAAACACAACCATCAGGAAGCAGATATACAGGTATATAGTTATTTTAATGCCTGTCGCTGCTGTAACCAGAAGCTATTTACAGCATGCAGGCACACGGAGCCTTTGTTCAGATTTTCACCAGCAACGTTTCACACTTAAAGTACGGTAAGCAAAAGCAGGAGATTATTTTTTTCTTCAGATAAAACTTGCAAACATCACATTATTACCTTGTACTAGCAAATATGTGCCACTCCATTTGGTATTAATCCACTCGCTGAGAGCACAGTGATACAATCCTTCATCTTCCTGGCTCGTACTCAGAATAGTCAGGTTGCTTAAACTGTCATCCTCAGTTACAACCAGTTCGGACTCAGAAATCCCAGCTTCATACTTTGGTGCTGTAGACTTCCACAGTGTCACGATTAGTTTCAGAGTATCCCCAGCAGTCTGCTTGTACCAGTAGAGTTGTCTGCTGCTCAGCTCTTTAGGCAGAGCACATGTGATGGTCGCAGGTTCACCAACTTGAACTGTGGTCACTGGAACAAGCGTATCTGAATTAAATGAAAACATACAGCACATTAAAGAACAGTACGATGCAGCAAAGGAAGGATGCAGTTGCATTTTTTTTAATGAAATAGATAAATATCACTTACACCCTTGATGAAGAGGAAGCAGTATAACCCACAACAGGATCATCTTGACTTTGTCTCTTCTTAGAAGACTTGTATTTCAGTGAGAGAAGGGGGTGAGGCCGTCTTAATAGGTCACATCCTGTCACACTGGTGTTTTTCCAGTGTTTGTGTAACATGACACCTCTGTTGCATCCTTTAATGCTAATGTGAAGATTATTCACTTTGAACACACTTGAGATGTTTGTTTTGTCTGACTTTATGCAGCAGTTTTCAGACTTGTTCCCAAAATCTGTATTACCACTGCTTTAAATGGGACTACGTACTCTGTCCACAGGGGCTGCTGAAACCCACACAACATCAAAGCTCCTCACAGTTGCTGTTAATTAAAGAAATGTAGCTCAGCGTATGTTCAAGCGGGAAGTCTGGTTCAGACTAATTGATTCGTTAAGTGATCATTCATTCATGTCACGTTCTCTCTCGCCCCCTCCCTGTCCTTCCTGCCTGGTGATCAGCTGATTATGGCCGTCAACTATTGTCAAACTAACCAGATTTAGCCTCAACTTCTGTTGACCAATCATCCCTCTGCTGTCAAATTTTTGTTTCAGTTCGATCACTGCGACCCTCCTCCACCCCGTTCACCTCCAGTCCATCTCATCAGTGTTCAAGTCCAGCTCCTCAGCTCATCCTGCATCCTCTCTTCACCACCACCACCAGTGTCTAGACTCCATCGGGGGTATCCTCTCCCGCTCTCGGCCTCACGGCCCCTTCGGGTACATGAAGACATCACGATTTGGTAATCGCCAAAGACTTTGCACATTTCTCATCTTTCCAAACTTTGTCTACTCACTGTAGCTGTATGGCTGTTGTAAATCTGCTGAGGAATAGAAACTAGGCCCTTATCAGGTTGGCCTACATATGGTTGTGGCCGTTTTAGGGATACGCTCAACTGGCTAAAGAGGGCATATCCTGTGTGGGGCTGTGGATATGGCCGTTCTCAAGTTGCACTGGTGTCTATGTGGGTGTGTTTGTGTCTACGTGACATTCAAGCCTGCCGTAAATTTAACATTATCTTCACACTCGTGGTGTCTTTGAGTCTTTGTCCTAGAATCACATATAAGCAGGACGTCTAAGAAAAGAAGTCAGCCTTATTCTAGAGTTCTGCTCGGGTTTATGCGCTGCTTGCTGCATTATAAACTCTATTGTATCTGACTCTGTTGATCTCCAGTGGCTTCTTGAGTGTTTCTCTGACTCCAATAAGTTGCTCCGAAAAGTGTTGGGAACAGATTCGGACTCATCATCTGGCCAAGATCCAAACTTCACTGACCTGACGTATTCCATTTTGTTCCTGAAATCAAGCCTGAGTCCACTCCTACTAGGGTCAGGATAATCCTGATATTCAGATCTTGTTTTTGTTAAAACGACTTCCAGTCAAGACTTCCTTTTCCGCGTGCTGCATCATTTTCCGGTGATTTACTTTAATTAACAGGACTTGCCTTTGCTGAAATTTCAACATCATGATGCAGATTAGTAAAAAGTAGAAATGAAGCTTTGTCAGGTCTGTCCTCGAGAGGAGAAGAAAACTACATTTAAAATGCTCGTTTGTTGAACGGAGGTCGGGAGATGTGAACACAATTTGTCTCAAGTTGAATTCTAGATCTAGAATGGATTGTTAGCTGGACTTACATGCAGATGTCTGTTGAAAGAGATTAATAAGAGGCTAAATCCTTAAACATTTCTATGTAGAATCTGGCGAAAGGCCCCAAGAAATATTTTGCTGAAAGCCAAAACCTGTGGCTTTACTCACTCTGGAGAACTAACGTGTATTAAGCTGCTTCCTGGTGGTCCCTCGTGTTTCAAGCACTGTCAGATGTGACATTTATCAGTCACTGAAATTTGAGCCGTTTCAGTTTCTTTACAGTCCAAATCTTTAAACAATCTTTAACAAAGACAACAAAACATATAATGAAAAAGTGCATGTTTTTTCTTTTAGCTTCTTACTATGTGTCTGTTCAATCTCTTTATTCAGCTGTGTCTTAAATGCTGTAAGTAAATGCACCAAATATCGCTGAGGAAAAGCAGAGACGCACGTGTAAGAAAGACAGAAACATATTTATGCTTTAATAAGACATGACAAGGTTTTACTAAAGATTTTAGATTATTTTAGCAAAGAAAAAAAACTACAAAAAAGACATTAAAACACAAAAACAGGATGCAAAACATAAAAAGATGGATCAACTTAGAGCAGCGGATCCTAAACTTTTTATGCAACGCACCCCCTTCTACATCCCGACCGGGTTGATGTACCCCCCCAACCCCTGACACTTAAAAAAACCCTGCAACATAACCTATATAGCCACATGAAAGGCATCAAGGTTAATTGTGCAAATAATCAAGATATTCAAAATATTCTACAGATCACAACAATGCGCTCTTACATTCGAAACAGAAACTACAGTGCGACAAACTCACGCACAAGTCCTCACTTTTAAAGAGCTAAAAAGAGGAATGAGAGCAGGGAGAAACGCACAGGCAGATCGGCCCATCATGAGAGACGATGAGGAAAACGCTGTCATATTTTCAGAAAATTGAATCAGCCTTAAATTACAATTGACAAACATAACATAGCAGTGAAGGAAATTAGAACATCAGTAGCCTTATTTGAATCAAACTGCAATAAAGTTACACACGGTCCACCAAGTGAAGAAAATATGACACATGCAGAGGCTCAGAAACAGATGACATGGACAAAAAGTAGATCGATTTGAGGATTTTCAAGTGAAAAATTCTACTTGGTGAAATAAATACACTATTACATTTTTCCTCACGCGCACCCAGAGGAAGCTCGTGCACCCCCACTTTGACTTACAGGAACATAAAGGGTCGTTTTATGCATTCAGAAGTAGATGCAGAAACAGTAGTGTCTGCTTCCTCTCAACAATCATGTTAGACACTTTAAGGTCAGTCGTATAAAACCCCCCACATGTTTTCATAGACATTTACATCGAGCATTTCACTTGAGAATAGACACCGTCTTCAGTCTTTAACTCTTTAGTCTTCCTCCCTCTTGTAGATTCCCCGCCGTGAAAATGCAACGCAGCATAGTTCAGATCATGTCCACCTTCAGTCTGTGCAGCAAATAAACTTCTCATTACATGATCGTGTTCGTATACAGCAAGTTAGGAGTTATGTTAAAGTTATACAGTATGCAACTTTCTTTGATCACTTACAATATCATCTATTCTTGGGTTGGAGTTGTCATGTCTTGCTGGCAAAGAGGCGCTTTCTATTCCTTGAATTGAGTGAAGACAGAAACATTATGTACTTTTCTCACTTTTAAATCAGATCCTCAGCTGTTTCAGCACATTTTAGTTTAAAATATAACATTAAAAACATCATTTTTGGACAGTGTCCTTAATAACTTGTGCATCCTGTTCAGGTTTATTGAGGCACACATGGAATAAACAGCAATGTGGAGGCTCAAAATAGTGCGAAATATCAGTGACGTGCTGATATGGATATCTTCTATTTCATTTAAGAATAGGAGGTGAAGGTTTGTCCTCTCCTGTTTGATGTTACACTTCCTGTAGTCAATAAATGGTTCACGTGAAACTACCAAATCTTTGAATCAGTAAACAACTCTTACCTTTACATTGTCCACATGCTGCTCTCGGAGATCGGTGACAGATGAAAACAATATTTCCAATCACAGAAATGACCAGGCAGACTATCGCTATCACCAGAGCAACAAATTCAGAGCTTGTTGTTTGCTCTAGAGAACAAAGAAGAAAGTTTCATTCATGATGTCAATAAAATATTATGAAGATCACCTCCAGTGCTGAACTTATAATCATACCAAGCTCTAGTTTTGTTCCGTCTCCAAACAGTATCTCTCCACATGTGGCCACAGCACAGTAGTAAGTCCCAGCATTAGAGGAGCTGACGTTCTTAGAGAAGCGATAAACACAGCTTCTCTGAGTGTCAGATCTCTCGTCACATCCATCACGTCTGTTTCCATCAGTGTAGATGATGTCTGGATGAGATTTATCTGATCCGGCTCTGAACCAGTACACACTGTGACCTCCTGGACACGTTTGACTCTCAGAGTCAGAGAGGACTGAACACTGCAGAGTCATCAAGTCTCCTGGACGGACTGGATCAGAAACTGTCGGCCGCTGAACAACAGTGTAGTTTGATGTCCTCTGAGTGTTTCCTGTGTATTTGAAGATGTTCAATAGTAAAATAAACACAATATAAAATGCTTTGACATGATGAAATGTAGCAGTAAGAACCTATTGTTCAGATGATTAAATCATGGGTCAAATCTCCACTTTGCCAACATGGAGTAATATTTCTAATTTAAAATGTTAGAATATAATGTATATGAATTGGAAATCCTTTCAACAACTGCTACATGAAGCATTTTTTTCATAACATTGTTTAGTCATTAAAACAGTGTAGCTGATTCTTAGACATTGAAAAAACACATAATTACCTATTATTGACAAATATGTCGTACACAAAGTTATCTGATACCACTCCAAGACTACACAGTGATACATTCCCTCGTCTTCTTGAAGTGTCCTCAAAATGGTCAGATGGCTCATTTTCTCATTAACTTTTAAATCAAATCTAGAATCTGAAAACTCTGCTCCAAACACTTTGTTTATATTTTTCCATCGTCTCACAATTAATTTCAGAGCATCACCAGCACTCTGCTTGAACCAGAAGGCTTCATTGTTTAAAATATCAGGCGAGCCACATGTGATGGTTGCAGGTTCACCAAGTTGAACTTGGGTCACTGGAGCCAGCGTATCTAGATACAAGTATAAAGGAAGAATAAATTAAACATTAAATAATCATTCAGCCAGACATCTGGACACAGTCATTATTGCGTATCACTTACAGGCCTGATGAAGGAGAAGCAGTGTGAGCCATAACGTGATCATCTTGACACTGTCTCTTGTTAGGAGACCTCTTAGTTACTTTATAAGTAAAGATGGTGACGTGGTCATCAAAGCCACACCTTCAGATCTGATTGGATATCTAAATATACATCTAAGTTCACTTCCTGCCACAGTGGTTTTGTCCGTGTGATGTGAAGCATCTCACGTTTCTCACAAGTGTGAGGATCACTTGAACATTTAGTCTCAACATGGACAGGTTCTGTTTGTAAAGCTTATTAAAAGTTTCATCAGCATTTAACTCTGAAGGGCTCATTTCTTTTTCTGGGTCTAGTGTTTAAATGTGGTATTCTTCATGTGGCTCTCACTTACTACACAAACATGGTGGCTATTGCAAGTTCATTTTAATCATCACATCCTTTATCTCCAAACCCTTCCGTAAGTATGATCCAGGGATGCCCCGATCAGGATTTTACTCGATACCGATTACTGATTTTTTTTAATAGTGAGATCTGCCGACCATCGATCTGATCACCGATTTAAATGCATTTTTTTATTTAATACATTATGAGTTGTTAAGGTTGTGTGAGAGGAGATGGAGAGGACCCCGACCCTTAGAGTTTGGCGACCTTTTATTAGATTGCTGTCTGAAGTGTCGAGAAGGAGCTCCTAATCTATGGTAAAGGTAAGCGTGTTTCTGTCATGTCGGTCACAGTTTATGTGAAGGCAGAGTCAAAGGGGTAAGGAATGAATAAGGTGTGCTTAAACACAAACATGGCTGAAATGGGATGTGTTTGAGGTGTGGTCTTTGTTCCTGGACCTAGTTTAGAACTACACCTATGAGGTCACAACCTCTTTTCATTAAATGTTAGGAATGGAAAGCAGTCTCTCACATCACAACTTGAACAAACAAGCACATGTTGTTGAAAGTGATGGTGCCAAGTATCAAGTGGCTACTGCTTGAGTTCTTTCCCAAGCAGATGATGGAGGCTGTTGACTAAGCTCTGGCTTGGCGTGGGGTTTTGGGGGATGGTGGAGATTGCAGATAGGCTGCGAATTGGGATCCAGTAACAGGTGTCAGACATTGTGCCAGTGCAACAACAAGCCAAAGCAGTACTTGATAGTTTGGAATGTCCCTGACCTTGAAACTCCCTTAGTCTGGCTGAAAAGTGTTTTGATGTCCAGTGCAGATGTTACAACCCAGTTTCTGATTGTTGCACTGTCTGGGCCTGGCACCAATCAGGCTTCTCAGGCCGGCAGCACAGGTTGGCAGGAATATTCAGGAAAAAATACACACTCAGCCGTACTCTTATACTTGCATATACACCATAGCATAACATTATACAGCCATAACATTATGACCACCTGCCGTATATTGTGTAGGATCCCCTGCCACCAAAACAGCACTGACCATCGAAGCATGGACTCCACTAGATCTCTGAAGGTGTGCTGAGGTATGTGCCACCAAGATGTTAGCAGCAGATCCTTTAAGTCCTGTAAGTCGCGAGGTGGGGCCTCCATGCATTGGACTTGTTTGCCAGCACATCCCACAGATGCTTGACTGGATTGAGGTCTGGGGAATTTGGAGGCCAAGTCAACACCTTGAACTTGTTGTGTTCAAACCTCAAACCATTTCTTAAGGATTTTTGCAGTCTGCTGAAAGAGGCCACACCATTAGGAGATACTGCTTCTATGAAGGGGTGTACTTGGTCTGCAACAATATTTAGTTAGTTGGTACATGTCAAACTAACATCCACATGAATGGCAGGACCCAAGGTTTCCCAGCAGAACATTGCCCAAAGCATCACACTCCCTCCGCCGGCTTGCCTTCTTCTCATAGTGCATCCTGGTGCCATGTCTTCCCCAGGTAAATGACACACATGGACCCAGCCATCCACATGATGAAAATGAAAAACATGATTCCTGAGACCAGGCCATCTTCTTCCATTGCTCTGTGGTCCAGTTCTGATGCTCATGCGCCCATTGTTGGAACTTTTAGTGGTGGATGAGGATCAGGATGGGCACCCTGACTGGTCTGCAGCAAGGCAGGCCCATACGCATCAAACTATGACGCACTGTGTGTTCTGACACCTTTCTATCAGAACCAGCATTAACCTTTTCAGCAATTTGAGCTTCAGTAGCTCTTCTGTTGGATTGGACCACACAGGCCAGCCTTCGCTCCAAATAATCCGCATCAATAATCCTTGGCCCTGTCGTTGGTTTTCCTTCCTATGACTGCTTTTGGTAGATACTGACCATTGCAGACCAGGAACACCCCACAAGAGCTGCAGTTTTGGAGATGCTCTGACCCAGTTGTTTAGTTGGCAAAGTCACAAACATCCTGACACTTACCCATTTTTCCTGCTTCCAACACATCAACTTCAAGGACAAAATGTTCACTTGCTGCCGAACGTATCCCACCCACTGAATGAGGCCATTGTAACGAGATAATCAATGTTATTCACTCGACTTGTCAGTGGTCATGATGTTATGGCTGATGGGTGCACAAGGAGGTGTAGGCGGTGGCCGTAACAGCAGAGTACATTGCAAACAAACAGGTGGGAGGCGTCTCAGACATTGTGGTGAGATCAGACGTCTCAGAACCACATCTGTTTTTTTCTTTAGAGGTTGTATGTTTCACATAAACCAGGACAAGACCCGTGTAGCAGGAAATGCTCTTTCATTGTATATTGTGTGATAACCAATGAGATGCAACTGAAGGTTTGACCTATCATGACCATGTCACCATGTTCAGTCACATCATAACTAAGAGTTGTCCTAACAAGAGACAGTGTCAAGATGATCGTGTTAGGAGTCACACTGCTTCTACTTCATTCAGCATGTAGGGGATGATGTTGAATAAATACTTTCTCATTTATCCTCAGTTGACATGACCTCTGGGCCTGCAGGATCACCATCACCCCCGAGGAGTTTATAGCAGGAGGAAGTCTCCACTAACCGGCCTCGTCCCTAAATCTCATACCAGGTGAGGAAGACCTGCAGAGACCACACAGACCTTTGGGCAGACACAGTTATACTGAATACAGAGAACGTCAAGCACTTTAAACATGGGAGCAGTGAACAAGTAAGGGCCTCTTTCAAATCCTTAGAAAGGACAATAAGTATATCTTAGATAAAAGAAGTGAAGATCACACCCAACATGCCCCCATGACCCCTGTTTCCTTCAGACAATACAGAAACAAATCAAAAAAGTAGTCTCTTTTATTCTCATATGCCTTGGACTTTCTAACTGGAGATGCTCTGCACCCATAAAGTGAGCTGAAACTCAAGCAGCACCAGTTGTCCTGAAAGGTTGGCACTGTTTACAAGAAAAAACATCCGAGAGAAGCCTGCAACAGTTTGACTGCCAAAGATGAGACTTCAACCTGCGCATGGGATCGTGTGACAAGGTTTGTGCTGCACCAACAAATGCAGGATATAGGCAAGAGGCCTCAAAAGAATCTTTAAAAAAAGTATTTGCTGAAAGCCAAAACCTGTGGCTTTACTCACCCTAGAGAACTAACGTGCATTAAGCTGCTTCCTGGTGGTCCCTCGTGTTTCAAGCACCGTCAAATGTGACATTTATCAGTCACTAAAATTTGAGCTGTTTCAGTTTCTTTACAGTCCAAATCTTTAAATAATCTTTAACAAAAACAACAAATATTTAAAACTTATATAATGAAAAAGTGCATTTCTTTCCTTTTCCTTACTATGTGTTCTGTTGTCTGTTTAACCTCTTTGTTTAATTGTGTCTTAAATGCTGTAAGTAAATGCACCTAATATCACTGAGGAAAAGCAGAGACGCACGTGTAAGAAAGACAAAAAGATATTTATGCTTTAATAAGACATGACAAGGTTTTACTAAAGATTTGAGATTATTTAAAAAGACATTAAAACACAACAACAGGATGTGAAACATAAAAAGATGGAAGGATCAACTCACAGTAACATAAAGGGTCATTTTATGCATTCAGAAGTAGATGCAGAAACAGTAGTGTCTGCTTCCTCTCAACAATCATGTTAGACACTTTAAGGTCAGTCGTATAAAACCCCCCACATGTTTTCATAGACATTTACATCGAGCGTTTCACTTGAGAATAGACACCGTCTTCAGTCTGTAACTCTTTAGTCTTCCTCCCTCTTGTAGATTTCCCGCCGTGAAAATGCAACGCAGCATAGTTCAGATCATGTCCACCTTCAGTCTGTGCAGCAAATACAGTTCTCATTACATGATGGTGTTCGTATACAGCAAGTTAGGAGTTATGTTAAAGTTATACAGTATGCAACTTTCTTTGATCACTCACAATATCTTCTATTCTTGGGTTGGAGTTGTCATGTCTTGCTGGCAAAGAGGCGCTTTCTATTCCTTGAATTGAGTGAAGACAGAAACATTATGTACTTTTCTCACTTTTAAATCCAGATCCTCAGCTGTTTCAGCACATTTTAGTTTAAAATATAACATTAAAAACATCATTTTTGGACAGTGTCCTTAATAACTTGTGCATCCTGTTCAGGTTTATTGAGGCACACATGGAATAAACAGCAATGTGGAGGCTCAAAATAGTGCAAAATATCAGTGACGTGCTGATATGGATATCGTCTATTTCATTTAAGAACAGGAGGTGAAGTTTTGTCCTCTCCTGTTTGATGTTACACTTCCTGTAGTCAATAAATGTTTCAAGTAAAACTAGCAAATGTTTGAATCAGTAAACAACTCTTACCTTTACATTGTCCACATGCTGCTCTCGGAGATCGGTGACAGATGAAAACAATATTTCCAATCACAGAAATGAGCAGGCAGACTATCGCTATCACCAGAGCAACAAATTCAGAGCTTGTTGTTTGCTCTAGAGAACAAAGAAGAAAGTTTCATTCATGATGTTAATAAAATATTATGAAGATCACCTCCAGTGCTGAACTTATAATCATACCAAGCTCTAGGTTTGTTCCGTTTCCAAACAGTATCTCTCCACATGTGGCCACAGCACAGTAGTAAGTCCCAGCATCAGAGGAGCTGACGTTCTTAGAGAAGCGATAAACACAGCTTCTCTGAGTGTCAGATCTCTCGTCACATCCACCACGTCTGTTTCCATCAATGTAGATGATGTCTGGATGAGATTTATCTGATCCGGCTCTGAACCAGTACACACTGTGACCTCCTGGACACGTTTGACTCTCAGAGTCAGAGAGGACTGAACACTGCAGAGTCATCAAGTCTCCTGGACGGACTGGATCAGAAACTGTCGGCCGCTGAACAACAGTGTAGTTTGATGTCCTCTGAGTGTTTCCTGTGTATTTGAAGATGTTCAATAGTAAAATAAACACAATATAAAATGCTTTGACATGATGAAATGTAGCAGTAAGAGCCTATTGTTCAGATGATTAAATCATGGGTCAAATCTCCACATTGCCAACATGGAGTAATATTTCTAATTTAAAATGTTAGAATATAATGTATATGAATTGGAAATCCTTTCAACAACTGCTACATGAAGCATTTTTTTCATAACATTGTTTAGTCATTAAAACAGTGTAGCTGATTCTAAGACATTGAAAAAACACATAATTACCTTTTATTGACAAATATGTCGTACTCAAAGTTATCTCATCCCACTCAAGGACCCCACAGTGATACATTCCCTCGTCTTCTTGAATTGTCCTCAAAATGGTCAGATTGCTCGTATTCTCATTAACTTTTACATCAAATCTAGAAGCTGAAAACTCTGCGTCAAACACAGGCTTTGTATTTTTCTGCAGTATCACAATTAATTTCAAAGCATTGAAAGCACTCTGCTTGAACCAATTGACTCTTTTGTTTAAAATATCAGGCGAGCCACATGTGAAGGTTGCAGGTTCACCAAGTTGAACTTGGGTCACTGGAGCCAGCGCATCTAGATACAAGTATAAAGGAAGAATAAATTAAACAGTAAATAATCATTCAGCCAGACATCTGGACACAGTCATTATTGCGTATCACTTACAGGCCTGATGAAGGAGAAGTAGTGTGAGCCATAACGCGATCATCTTGACACTGTCTCTTGTTCGGAGACCTCTTAGTTACTTTGAGTAGACAATGACGTGGTCATCAAAGCAACACCTTCAAATGTGATTGGTTGTCTAAATATAAAACAAGATCATTTCCTGCCACAGTGGTTTTGTCTGTGTGATGTGAGGCATCTCAGTTTTTTCACTCTAATTTTTAATTCAGAAAAGATTCATGGTTCTCAGTGATTGAGGAACTCTGAAACATTTACTGTAAACATGGACAGGTTCTCTTTCTTGTCAGGCTTATTCAACGTTCCCACAACATTTGGGGAATTATGAGACGTGTTCATTGACCGGTATCATGTTGACCTGCATCATATTGTCCAAAATCAACACAGTTTGTCATAACACCTCAGTTAATATCATGTCAGGTAGCAAAGTTATTTGTCATGCTAGACTGACAACACCGACATTCACACTCGCAGGGCTGCCAAGTTTCAGAAAATCACAAGAGTGAGACTTTAGTGTTATGATGTGTTTGGCCGTCGAAAAAATTTTGGCCTGTTTTAACGTCGATTTGGCCTGTTTTAACGTCGATTTATACCTTAAGACTGATGTCCTCACCTCCATGCCAGCTGCTCTCCCTGCACTGTGGCCTCCTAATGCTAGTCTTAATTAACCAGAAATTAGAAATGAAAATTGTAACAAGAATTTTGACAAAATACATTTATTTGCAATATTTCATTTCAACCAACTGTCCATCATTTAGCTGGGGACATGTCTCATGTTGTAGGCGTTTGTGGCAGATTTTGATGCCTTGATGACAGAGGCAGGGGGCTCCCACTTGAAACACTGTGGCTCAAGGCTCGCCATCTTCACAGTCATGATGGACGATAGAGTTCCCTCAAGAGCCAAACTGTTTCGGGTTTTGGTTTTGTTTGAGTAGGGGGTGATTTTGGACACAGCCAAAGTGGATTCCAGGGACTCTGTGGGTTCCTTTAGGGGGGTCTAATAATAATACAGATAAAAACTACGAGCAACATTTGTCCTACGTCGACATCAAACTAGTAAAAATATTTAAAAAGTGAACCCATTTTCAATAATTTTGTGTGATCAAAATTGGGTAGTTACCTACCGTCCGTCTTCTAGCAAGCAGGAGAACGTCGAGTGGGTTTTAAATGTCGGCGCTGTTGTGTGTGAAAGATCGTTAGAGACGCCAAGACCCGCCTTACGTTGCTTCTGATTGGTTTATATTGCGTGGTGCCTTCCGTGGTTGGTTAGATTTAGGCACAAAGGACTGGTGGATTGGTCTGGGATTGGTTATCTCGGTCAGTCAATCAGAGTTACTCGAACTACGGCATGCCGCGAGGACCAAAGTCTATTATCATGAAAAAAATAAATATAGTATTGAAGTGAGTAAGAGTATTGAATGGGGAAATATAAGCGTGAGAAATGTCAAGTGTGGCGTGTGGTGTGAGAATGGGTCAAATTGCGTGACTGTCACACTCAAAGCATGACGCTTGGCAGCTCTGACACTCGGATAGTATTTTAGTTGTCATAACGTTAGCGAGCATGCTAAGGTTAGCCAACTAGCTCCAACATAATTACACTGAGTAATTTGCCATTTGGTTACAAAGCACAATGCCAGATCCATGCAATTACCAGCCAGATCAGCCCAGAGAGTCTGTGCGAGTTGGCTGTTGTTATCTACTCAACGGTGTTTTGCTACATTGCCGAACTGGAAAATCGTCTGCGATAGCAGACAAGCTAACGGTAGCTTGTTGCCAGCTTACAGCTGGCTGGCTAACCTTAGCCTAGGCAGGTAATGCAATGATATTGGCTAATAGAAAACAATCGGTAGTTATGCACATTTGCTTTGTTCCGCTACATAATTTACAAAATCAACGCTGTTTGTCATGTTAGCTGGCGAAGTCATTTGTCAAGCTAGATAACTGACACACACACTCGGATAGTATTTTGTTAGTTATAACTTTAGCGAGCATGCTAAGGTTAGCCAACTAGCTCTAACATAAATACACTGCATGACTCTGGCATTGTGCTTCGTGACCAAACGGCAAATTACACCGGCGAACCAGCAAATCATCACAAGCATTAGCTCACATTAGTCATGCAGGGCGGCTGGAGAGAGCTGGGATGAAGCACTTCTGCTGTGAGAGAAAAAACACTGCACCCAGTGAGAGAACGCTGCACGTGGGGTTTGTTTCTATGACAACAATAAGTTGTGGGTCTGTTTTGATCCCCAAAAGCAATCGAAGGTCTCCATGATTCGCATGCCCTGCCGATGTTGACTCAAGTTTTCCCCCTGATGTCGATCACATTCCTGTTTGGCCATAGGGTTGCCACCTTCCATGCAGAAAAATAAAGGATGCCATCCACAGCGGGGGCCTGTTCCTCGGGGCCACGGCCACCACAGGTCCGGTGATGCGCCAGTGGTGTTAAATCATAACTTAAAACATGGTTTGAAGAAAGTATTAAGATTCATACTTCAAGTTTGATGTGCTTTATTACCAGTGGACATTAGAAATAAGCTGAACAGATAGGGGAGGAGTAGGATAAGAAATTGTTAATGAAATTGAGTCATTGTATAGGGTGGTGTGAACACGGGTTTTGGCTCAAATATTTCATCGTTTGCAGTCACGCCACCCAAACAGTGAAACCACAAAGAAATATCTAGAAACATTTTTAAATCTGAGAAAACTATTTAAGTAAAACACAGTTTTCATTATTGGTAAGTGAATCTATTTATTTATTCATTAAGTTTTTTTAATATAGCCTACTGTTAATCCATTAGCATTTAAGGATGCAATTTTCCAGATTGGGTAATCATAACATATCCTAGTTGTTTCTTTTCCTCACATGGGCACTATATTTTGATTCATGTATAAATGCTTACGTATCCGACTGTAAACCTCAACCTTAAAGGACAAATTCACCCCTGGAAAAAGCCACTGTCAGTCAAAGCTGGTGTTCTCTGCAATCAATAGAAGCAATAATATTTTAAATTGGCCTTAGCTGTGGAGAAAGTTGTACAAACAGCTTGTGGTTTAAACCCATTCTACATTCCTACAACACCCATCATGCATTGCGCCTCTCTCTCTGAAAGGAATGGCTCCTCGAGGGCCTGGTTATTCAGAGAGGTTACAGGTCTGCGTGAGAAGTCTGCCTGTTTGTTATGTTCGTTCTTTCGACCAGAACTGCTGGTAAACATAGGGGGTAATTAACTCCACTCTCTGCTGCGCGCACACTGACAGACCTCAACTGCATGCACAGATCGATGAGGAGACGGGAGAGGAGGGGGCAGATCTTTGAACAGCTTCCTGTTTAGTCCAGACTCGACAGGTGTTTACTAGTATTACTCTCTTTAACCTTGCTTTATGTTTTTAAAACAAGCGCGTAGCAGCAGCGTGTACAGTCCATCCATATAATAATCCCCTTCCTGCGTAACGGCTCCGGACATGTGGACAAAGTGTGTCCGTGTACCGCGGTTGAGCCTCGCACAGCCACGGACTGATTGGTCTCCCGATTATAATAATAATGACAAAACGTTATTAACAGATTGTTTTTACAGACAAATACATTTGTTTTTCAACAACAAAAGGTTGAGTTGTTATCATGATCACTGGAAACTCTGAGCCTGACAGCCCTTATAATACTGCACCGCAGCTCCCACCACCTGCTGTTCGAGCTGGCGTTTGTGAACTAGGTGCTTTTTGTTTGCATAACATGACTCATTGAAGTACGCGCAAGTGGTTCCGGAGCACACAGACGCTGTTTGCTCTGCAGCGCACTTTGGGGTGCGTTTGAGTACGAGGCAGAGTCTTTATGTCATTTGCATAGGTTTAGAGGGCACAAAATTGTTTCCCACTATGTATTGTATTGATTCAAAACGGGACACGCCCTTTAATTGTCAAATACTGGACAATTCCGAATTTTAAGGGACGGGTGGCAACCCTATTTGGCCAGACGGGCTTCAGGAGATAAATCTTATTTTTGCTTTTTAATTCTTGTGTGTAACAAAGACAAAAAATATTTAAAATAAATTTAAAATATAAAATAAATATTTATAATATTTAAGCATTTTTTTCCTTTTTCTTACTATGTGTTCTGTTGTCTGTTTAACCTCTTTGTTTAATTGTGTCTTAAATGCTGTAAGTAAATGCACCTGATATCACTGAGGAAAAGCAGAGACGCACGTGTAAGAAAGACAAAAAGATATTTATGCTTTAATAAGACATGACAAGGTTTTACTAAAGATTTCAGATTATTTAAAAAGACATTAAAACACAACAACAGGATGTAAAACATAAAAAGATGGAAGGATCAACTCACAGTAACATAAAGGGTCATTTTATGCATTCAGAAGTAGATGCAGAAACAGTAGTGTCTGCTTCCTCTCAACAATCATGTTAGACACTTTAAGGTCAGTCGTATAAAACCCCCCACATGTTTTCATAGACATTTACATCGAGCATTTCACTTGAGAATAGACACCGTCTTCAGTCTTTAACTCTTTAGTCTTCCTCCCTCTTGTAGATTTCCCGCCGTGAAAATGCAACGCAGCATAGTTCAGATCATGTCCACCTTCAGTCTGTGCAGCAAATAAAGTTCTCATTACATGATCGTGTTCGTATACAGCAAGTTAGGAGTTATGTTAAAGTTATACAGTATGCAACTTTCTTTGATCACTTACAATATCATCTATTCTTGGGTTGGAGTTGTCATGTCTTGCTGGCAAAGAGGCGCTTTCTATTCCTTGAATTGAGTGAAGACAGAAACATTATGTACTTTTCTCACTCTTAAATCAGATCCTCAGCTGTTTCAGCACATTTTAGTTTAAAATATAACATTAAAAACCACATTTCTGGACAGTGTCCTTAATAACTTGTGCATCCTGTTCAGGTTTATTGAGGCACACATGGAATAAACAGCAATGTGGAGGCTCAAAATAGTGCAAAATATCAGTGACGTGCTGATATGGATATCTTCTATTTCATTTAAGAATAGGAGGTGAAGGTTTGTCCTCTCCTGTTTGATGGTACACTTCCTGTAGTCAATAAATGTTTCAAGTAAAACTAGCAAATGTTTGAATCAGTAAACAACTCTTACCTTTACATTGTCCACATGCTGCTCTCGGAGATCGGTGACAGATGAAAACAATATTTCCAATCACAGAAATGACCAGGCAGACTATCGCTATCACCAGAGCAACAAATTCAGAGCTTGTTGTTTGCTCTAGAGAACAAAGAAGAAAGTTTCATTCATGATGTTAATGAAATATTATGAAGATCAACTCCAGTGCTGAACTTATAATCATACCAAGCTCTTGTTTTGTTCCGTCTCCAAACAGTATCTCTCCACATGTGGCCACAGCACAGTAGTAAGTCCCAGCATCAGAGGAGCTGACGTTCTTAGAGAAGCGATAAACACAGCTTCTCTGAGTGTCAGATCTCTCGTCACATCCATCACGTCTGTTTCCATCAGTGTAGATGATGTCTGGATGAGATTTATCTGATCCGGCTCTGAACCAGTACACACTGTGACCTCCTGGACACGTTTGACTCTCAGAGTCAGAGAGGACTGAACACTGCAGAGTCATCAAGTCTCCTGGACGGACTGGATCAGAAACTGTCGGCCGCTGAACAACAGTGTAGTTTGATGTCCTCTGAGTGTTTCCTGTGTATTTGAAGACGTTCAAAAGTAAAATAAACACAATATGAAATGCTTTGACATGATGAAATGTAGCAGTAAGAACCTATTGTTCAGATGATTAAATCATGGGTCAAATCTCCACATTGCCAACATGGAGTAATATTTCTAATTTGACATATTAGGATATAATGTATATGAATTGGAAATCCTTTCAACAACAACAAAAAAATCACATAATTACCTTTTATTGACAAATATGTCATGAACGAAGTTATCTTATTCCACTCCAGGACTACACAGTGATACATTCCCTCGTCTTCTTGAACTGTCCTCAAAATGGTCAGATTGTTCATATTCTGATGAATTTTTAAATCAAATCTAGAAGCTGAAAACTCTGCTCCAAACACTTTGTTTGTATTTTTCCATCGTCTCACAATTAATTTCAGAGCATCACCAGCACTCTGCTTGAACCAGAAGGCTTCATTGTTTAAAATATAAGGTGAATCACATGTGAAGGTTGCAGGTTCACCAAGTTGAACTTGGATCACTGGAGCCAGCGCATCTAGATACAAGTATAAAGGAAGAATAAATTAAACATTAAATAATCATTCAGCCAGACATCTGGACACAGTCATTATTGCGTATCACTTACAGGCCTGATGAAGGAGAAGCAGTGTGAGCCATAACACGATCATCTTGACACTGTCTCTTGTTCGGAGACCTCTTAGTTACTTTGAATATACAATGACGTGGTCATCAAAGCAACACCTTCAAATCTGATTGGTTGTCTAAATATAAAACAAGATCATTTCCTGCCACAGTGGTTTTGTCTGTGTGATGTGAGGCATCTCAGTTTTTTTCACTCTAATTTAATTTCAGAAAAGATTCATGGTTCTCAGTGATTGAGGAACTCTGAAACATTTACTGTGAACATGGACAGGTTCTCTTTCTTGTCAGGCTTATTCAACGTTCCCACAACATTTGGGGAATTATGAGACGTGTTCATTGACCGGTATCATGTTGACCTGCATCATATTTTACAAAATCAACACTGTTTGTCATAACACCTCAGTTAATATCATGTCAGGTAGCAAAGTTATTTGTCATGCTAGACTGACAACACTGACATTCACATCGGATAGTATTTTGGTTGTCATAACGTTAGCGAGCATGCTAAGGTTAGCCAACTAGCTCCAACATAACTACATTGAGTAATTTGATTGTGATTGTGATTGTGATTGTGATGCGCCAGTGGTGTTAAATCATAACTTAAAACATGGTTTGAAGAAAGTATTAAGATTCATACTTCAAGTTTGATGTGCTTTATTACCAGTGGACATTAGAAATAAGCTGAACAGATAGGGGAGGAGTAGGATAAGAAATTGTTAATGAAATTGAATCATTGTATAGGGTGGTGTGAACACGGGTTTTGGCTCAAATATTTCATCGTTTGCAGTCACGCCACCCAAACAGTGAAACCACAAAGAAATATCTAGAAACATTTTTAAATCTTAGAAAACTATTTAAGTAAAACACAGTTTTCATTATTGGTAAGTGAATCTATTTATTGATTAATTAGGTTTTTTTAATATAGCCTACTGTTAATCCATTAGCATTTAAGGATGCAATTTTCCAGATTGGGTAATCATAACATATCATAGTTGTTTCTTTTCCTCACATGGGCACTATATTTGGATTCATGTATTAAATAAATGCTTACGTATCCGACTGTAAACCTCAACCTTAAAGGACAAATTCACCCCTGGAAAAAGCCACTGTCAGTCAAAGCTGGTGTTCTCCGCAATCAATAGAAGCAATAATATTTTAAATTGGCCTTAGCTGTGGAGAAAGTTGTACAAACAGCTTGTGGTTTAAACCCATTCTACATTCCTACAACACCCATCATGCATTGCGCCTCTCTCTCTGAAAGGAATGGCCCAGCGAGGGCCTGGCTATATAGAGAAGTTACAGGTCTGCGCGAGAAGTCTGCCTGTTTGTTATGTTCGTTCTTTCGACCAGAACAGCTGGTAAACATAGGGGGTAATTCACTCCACTCTCAGCTGCTGTCACACTGACAGACCTCAACTGCATGCACAGATCGATGAGGAGACGGGAGAGGAGGGGGCAGATCTTTGAACAGCTTCCTGTTAAGTCCAGACTCGACAGGTGTTTACTAGTATTACTCTCTTTAACCTTGCTTTATGTTTTTAAAACAAGCGCGTAGCAGCAGCGTGTACAGTCCATCCATATATCAATCAATCAATCAATCAAATTTTATTTGTATAGCGCCAAATCATAACCAGGGTTATCTCGAGACACTTTACAGAAAGAGCAGGTCTAGACCGACTCTTTGTTAAGTTATTTAAAGAGAGGCCCAACATCAATCCACCATGAGTAGCACTTAGCAATTCGGCACATTGGCAAGGAAAAACTTCCTTTTAACAGGCAGAAACCTCGAGCAGAACCAGACTCATGTTGAACAGCCATCTGCCTCGACTGGATGGGCCGAAAATGGGATAGAAGGAGATGCAGGATAGAGACAGGCAAAGAGAGCAACAACAACATATGTTCTTGTTACCACAACAACATATGTCCTTGTTACACGAACAACAACAGACACATACTTATGGTTACAATGCCAATAATAGTGGTAGACTAGGGTGAAGATTGGCTAAATAAATAAATAAATAAATAAATTAGCGAGAGAAGCAGAGTAATGATAAAGGCTGAGGTAATCGTAATTGTAACAGTTGAAGTCAACAGGTCTACTATTAGCATTAGCAGCAACAATAATGATACTATGGGGAAGGCTGATGTTAGTAGGTGTTGCAGTCGAGCAGGTCCACAGCAGCAGGTGGTCTGCAGCAACGATCCTCAGGAACCTTCAAGACAAGGGAGCACAAGAACTCCCGGGAAGATATGTGTTTAGTAATGTTAATGGGACCAGAAAATACAGAGTTAATGAGCTGCATTAATATGACAGATAGAGATAGAGAGAGAGAGAGAGGAAGAGAGAGAGAGAGAGAGAGAGAGTCAGAGAGTCAGAGAGAGAGAGAGAGAGAGAGAAGCTTGGTGTGTCAGATCCCCCCGGCAGTCTAAACCTATAGCAGCATAACTATGGGCTAGTCCAAGCCTGAGCCAGCCCTAACTATAAGCTTTATCAAAGAGGAAAGTTTTAAGTCTACTCTTAAAAGAAGAGAGGGTGTCTGCCTCCCGGACCTTGACTGGTAGATTGTTCCAGAGGAGGGGGGCCTGGTAATTGAAGGCTCTACCTCCAACACTACTCTTAGAGACTTTAGGTACCACAAGCAGGCCTGCATCCTGGGAGCGCAATGTTCTAGAGGGGTAATATGGCACTATGAGCTCTTTAAGATATGATGGTGCCTGACCATTAAGAGCTTTGTAAGTAAGAAGAAGGATTTTAAATTCTATTCTATATTTTACAGGAAGCCAGTGCAGAGAGGCTAATACAGGAGAGATGTGCTCTCTCTTCCTAGTTCTTGTCAGCACACGTGCTGCAGCATTTTGTACCAGCTGCAGAGTTTTTAGTGACTTATTAGGGCAGCCTGATAGTAACGAGTTACAATAATCCAACCTGGAAGTAACGAATGCATGGACTAGTTTTTCTGCATCGTTTTGAGACAAGATGTGTCTGATTTTTGCTATGTTGCGAAGATGAAAGAAGGCTGTCCTTGATATTTGTTTTATGTGGGAGATGAAGGACATATCCTGATCAAATAGAACTCCCAGATTCCTAACAGTAGTGCTGGATGCCAGGCTGATGCCATCTAGGGCAGCTATATCATTAGAGAAAGAGTCTCTAAGGTGTTTTGGGCCGAGCACAATAACTTCAGTTTTGTCTGAATTAAGTAGCAGAAAGTTTCTAGTCATCCAGATCTTTATGTCCTTAAGGCATGCTTCTAGTTTAGATAGCTGATTGGTTTCATCTGGCTTCATAGATAAGTATAATTGAGTATCATCTGCATAACAATGAAAATTAATGGAGTGTTTCCTCATGATATTACCCAGAGGAAGCATATATAAGGTAAAAAGAATCGGTCCGAGCACAGAACCTTGTGGAACTCCATGACTAACTTTGGTTTGCATAGAGGACACATCATGAACATTAACAAACTGAGATCGATCTGATAGATAAGATTTAAACCAACTTAATGCAGATCCTGTAATGCCAATTAAATGTTCTAATCTCTGTAACAGGATGTGATGGTCTATCGTGTCGAAAGCGGCACTAAGATCTAACAGGACGAGTACAGAGAGAAGTCCTCTGTCTGAAGCAGTAAGTAGATCATTTGAAACTCGCACAAGGGCTGTCTCAGTGCTATGGTGGACTCTAAATCCTGACTGAAAGTCCTCAAATAAACTGTTGTTATGAAGAAAGTCACATAATTGATTAGCGACTGCTTTCTCAAGGATCTTTGAGATAAAAGGAAGGTTAGATATAGGTCTATAGTTAGCTAAGGTGCCTGAATCTAGGGTAGGCTTTTTAAGAAGTGGCTTAATTACAGCTAGTTTAAAAGACTGGGGTACATAGCCCGTCGATAAAGACATATTGATCATATCTAGTAAAGAAGTGCTAATTGAGGGAAAGACTTCCTTAAGCAGCTTGGTTGGAATCGGGTCTAAAAGACAGGTTGATGGTTTAGACGAAGATATCAGAGAATTTAGCTCAGGAAGGTCAATTGGAGAAAAACAGTCAAGGTAAACATCAGGTTTTTGAGCAGTTTCCAAAGATACATCTGCACCAGTTAACGGCAGGAGGTTACAAATTTTGTCTCTTATCTTTAGGATTTTGTCATTAAAGAAGCTCATGAAATCATCACTGCTGAGGCCTATAGGAATACTTGGCTCAGTGGAGCTGTGACTCTCTGTCAGCCTGGCTACAGTGCTGAAAAGGTACCTGGGATTGTTTTTATGTTCTTCTATGAGGGAGGAGTAGTAGACACCTCGAGCATGCCGTAGGGCCTTCCTGTATTTATTAAGGCTATTTTGCCAGAGTAAACGAGACTCTTCTGTTTTGCTGGATCGCCACATTCTTTCAAATTTACGCGACATTTGCTTCAAGTTACGAGTTTCTGAGTCATACCATGGAGCTAGCCTCTGTCGTTTAATAATCTTCTTTTTTAAGGGGGCAATCGAGTCTAGAGTACTTCTCAGCAAACCTGCAGTACTATCAACAAACTGATCAAGCTGAGAGGGACTAACATTAGCATAAGAGCTTTCTGTAGTAAACAGATGTGGTAAAGAATTAAAAGCAGCTGGAATTGTTTCCTTAAATTTAGCTACAGTCCTATCAGACAAACATCTTGTGAGTACATTTTTGTTAACTGGAGAGTAGTCGGTTAATAGGACATCGAATGTTACTAAATAGTGATCTGATAAAAGAGGATTTTGTGGGAAGACAATTAAGTTTTCGGTTTCAAGGCCATAAGCTAGAACAAGGTCGAGGGTGTGGTTAAAGTGGTGAGTAGGCTGGTTTACACTTTGAGTGAAACCAATAGAGTCCAAAAGGGACATATAATAATCCCCTTCCTGCGTAACGGCTCCGGACATGTAGACAAAGTGTGTCCGTGTACCGTGGTTGAGCCTCGCAGAGCCACGGACTGATTGGTCTCCCGATTATAATAATAATGACAAAACATTATTAACAGATTGTTTTTACAGACAAATACATTTGTTTTTCAACAACAAAAGGTTGAGTTGTTATCATGATCACTGGAAACTCTGAGCCTGACAGCCCTTATAATACTGCACCGCAGCTCCCACCACCTGCTGGCGTTTGTGAACTAGGTGCTTTTTGCCACGAGGCATAGAAAAAGGGACAAATTTGCCCCGAATGTTTGCACAACATGACTCATTGAAGTACGCGCAAACGGTTCCGGAGCACACAGACGCTGTTTGCTCTGCAGCGCACTTTGGGGTGCGTTTGAGTACGAGGCAGAGTCTTTATGTCATTTGCATAGGTTTAGAGGGCACAAAATTGTTTCCCACTGGCTCTCCGCTAAGAGACCCGCCTTCCTCTGCCTCTTATTGGCTCTGACCCTGACGGTCTTTCCCTATCCCCAGCGCACATTTTTCACAGAATGCGGGTGGGATAATGCTGCGTTCATAACAACTCAGAAATATGGGACAAACCTCGTCCCGTATTGATTCAAAACGGGACACGCCCTTTAATTGTCAAATACGGGACAATTCCGTATTTTAAGGGACGGGTGGCAACCTTATTTGGCCAGACGGGCTTCAGGAGATAAAACTTATTTTTGCTTTTTAATTCTTGTGTGTAACAAAGACAACAAATAATTAAAACTTATATAATGAAAAAGTGCAATTTTTTCCTTTTTCTTACTATGTGTTCTGTTGTCTGTTTACCCTCTTTGTTTAATTGGGTCTTAAATGCTGTAAGTGAATGCACCTGATATCACTGAGGAAAAGCAGAGACGCACGTGTAAGAAAGACAAAAAGATATTTATGCTTTAATAAGACATGACAAGGTTTTACTAAAGATTTCAGATTATTTAAAAAGACATTAAAACACAACAACAGGATGTGAAACATAAAAAGATGGAAGGATCAACTCACAGTAACATAAAGGGTCATTTTATGCATTCAGAAGTAGATGCAGAAACAGTAGTGTCTGCTTCCTCTCAACAATCATGTTAGACACTTTAAGGTCAGTCGTATAAAACCCCCCACATGTTTTCATAGACATTTACATCGAGCATTTCACTTGAGAATAGACACCGTCTTCAGTCTTTAACTCTTTAGTCTTCCTCCCTCTTGTAGATTTCCCGCCGTGAAAATGCAACGCAGCATAGTTCAGATCATGTCCACCTTCAGTCTGTGCAGCAAATAAAGTTCTCATTACATGATGGTGTTCGTATACAGCAAGTTAGGAGTTATGTTAAAGTTATACAGTATGCAACTTTCTTTGATCACTCACAATATCTTCTATTCTTGGGTTGGAGTTGTCATGTCTTGCTGGCAAAGAGGCGCTTTCTATTCCTTGAATTGAGTGAAGACAGAAACATTATGTACTTTTCTCACTTTTAAATCGAGATCCTCAGCTGTTTCAGCACATTTTAGTTTAAAATATAACATTAAAAACATCATTTTTGGACAGTGTCCTTAATAACTTGTGCATCCTGTTCAGGTTTATTGAGGCACACATGGAATAAACAGCAATGTGGAGGCTCAAAATAGTGCAAAATATCAGTGACGTGCTGATATGGATATCGTCTATTTCATTTAAGAACAGGAGGTGAAGTTTTGTCCTCTCCTGTTTGATGTTACACTTCCTGTAGTCAATAAATGTTTCAAGTAAAACTAGCAAATGTTTGAATCAGTAAACAACTCTTACCTTTACATTGTCCACATGCTGCTCTCGGAGATCGGTGACAGATGAAAACAATATTTCCAATCACAGAAATGAGCAGGCAGACTATCGCTATCACCAGAGCAACAAATTCAGAGCTTGTTGTTTGCTCTAGAGAACAAAGAAGAAAGTTTCATTCATGATGTTAATAAAATATTATGAAGATCACCTCCAGTGCTGAACTTATAATCATACCAAGCTCTAGGTTTGTTCCGTTTCCAAACAGTATCTCTCCACATGTGGCCACAGCACAGTAGTAAGTCCCAGCATCAGAGGAGCTGACGTTCTTAGAGAAGCGATAAACACAGCTTCTCTGAGTGTCAGATCTCTCGTCACATCCACCACGTCTGTTTCCATCAATGTAGATGATGTCTGGATGAGATTTATCTGATCCGGCTCTGAACCAGTACACACTGTGACCTCCTGGACACGTTTGACTCTCAGAGTCAGAGAGGACTGAACACTGCAGAGTCATCAAGTCTCCTGGACGGACTGGATCAGAAACTGTCGGCCGCTGAACAACAGTGTAGTTTGATGTCCTCTGAGTGTTTCCTGTGTATTTGAAGATGTTCAATAGTAAAATAAACACAATATAAAATGCTTTGACATGATGAAATGTAGCAGTAAGAACCTATTGTTCAGATGATTAAATCATGGGTCAAATCTCCACATTGCCAACATGGAGTAATATTTCTAATTTAAAATGTTAGAATATAATGTATATGAATTGGAAATCCTTTCAACAACTGCTACATGAAGCATTTCTTTCATAACATTGTTTAGTCATTAAAACAGTGTAGCTGATTCTAAGACATTGAAAAAACACATAATTACCTTTTATTGACAAATATGTCGTACTCAAAGTTATCTCATCCCACTCAAGGACCCCACAGTGATACATTCCCTCGTCTTCTTGAAGTGTCCTCAAAATGGTCAGATTGCTCGTATTCTCATTAACTTTTACATCAAATCTAGAAGCTGAAAACTCTGCGTCAAACACAGGCTTTGTATTTTTCTGCAGTATCACAATTAATTTCAAAGCATTGAAAGCACTCTGCTTGAACCAATTGACTCTTTTGTTTAAAATATCCGGCGAGCCACATGTGAAGGTTGCAGGTTCACCAAGTTGAACTTGGGTCACTGGAGCCAGCGCATCTAGATACAAGTATAAAGGAAGAATAAATTAAACAGTAAATAATCATTCAGCCAGACATCTGGACACAGTCATTATTGCGTATCACTTACAGGCCTGATGAAGGAGAAGTAGTGTGAGCCATAACGCGATCATCTTGACACTGTCTCTTGTTCGGAGACCTCTTAGTTACTTTGAGTAGACAATGACGTGGTCATCAAAGCAACACCTTCAAATGTGATTGGTTGTCTAAATATAAAACAAGATCATTTCCTGCCACAGTGGTTTTGTCTGTGTGATGTGAGGCATCTCAGTTTTTTCACTCTAATTTTTAATTCAGAAAAGATTCATGGTTCTCAGTGATTGAGGAACTCTGAAACATTTACTGTAAACATGGACAGGTTCTCTTTCTTGTCAGGCTTATTCAACGTTCCCACAACATTTGGGGAATTATGAGACGTGTTCATTGACCGGTATCATGTTGACCTGCATCATATTGTCCAAAATCAACACAGTTTGTCATAACACCTCAGTTAATATCATGTCAGGTAGCAAAGTTATTTGTCATGCTAGACTGACAACACCGACATTCACACTCGCAGGGCTGCCAAGTTTCAGAAAATCACAAGAGTGAGACTTTAGTGTTATGATGTGTTTGGCCGTCGAAAAAATTTTGGCCTGTTTTAACGTCGATTTGGCCTGTTTTAACGTCGATTTGGCCTGTTTTAACGTCGATTTATACCTTAAGACTGATGTCCTCACCTCCATGCCAGCTGCTCTCCCTGCACTGTGGCCTCCTAATGCTAGTCTTAATTAACCAGAAATTAGAAATGAAAATTGTAACAAGAATTTTGACAAAATACATTTATTTGCAATATTTCATTTCAACCAACTGTCCATCATTTAGCTGGGGACATGTCTCATGTTGTAGGCGTTTGTGGCAGATTTTGATGCCTTGATGACAGAGGCAGGGGGCTCCCACTTGAAACACTGTGGCTCAAGGCTCGCCATCTTCACAGTCATGATGGACGATAGAGTTCCCTCAAGAGCCAAACTGTTTCGGGTTTTGGTTTTGTTTGAGTAGGGGGTGATTTTGGACACAGCCAAAGTGGATTCCAGGGACTCTGTGGGTTCCTTTAGGGGGGTCTAATAATAATACAGATAAAAACTACGAGCAACATTTGTCCTACGTCGACATCAAACTAGTAAAAATATTTAAAAAGTGAACCCATTTTCAATAATTTTGTGTGATCAAAATTGGGTAGTTACCTACCGTCCGTCTTCTAGCAAGCAGGAGAACGTCGAGTGGGTTTTAAATGTCGGCGCTGTTGTGTGTGAAAGATCGTTAGAGACGCCAAGACCCGCCTTACGTTGCTTCTGATTAGTTTATATTGCGTGGTGCCTTCCGTGGTTGGTTAGATTTAGGCACAAAGGACTGGTGGATTGGTCTGGGATTGGTTATCTCGGTCAGTCAATCAGAGTTACTCGAACTACGGCATGCCGCGAGGACCAAAGTCTATTATCATGAAAAAAATAAATATAGTATTGAAGTGAGTAAGAGTATTGAATGGGGAAATATAAGCGTGAGAAATGTCAAGTGTGGCGTGTGGTGTGAGAATGGGTCAAATTGCGTGACTGTCACACTCAAAGCATGACGCTTGGCAGCTCTGACACTCGGATAGTATTTTAGTTGTCATAACGTTAGCGAGCATGCTAAGGTTAGCCAACTAGCTCCAACATAATTACACTGAGTAATTTGCCATTTGGTTACAAAGCACAATGCCAGATCCATGCAATTACCAGCCAGATCAGCCCAGAGAGTCTGTGCGAGTTGGCTGTTGTTATCTACTCAACGGTGTTTTGCTACATTGCCGAACTGGAAAATCGTCTGCGATAGCAGACAAGCTAACGGTAGCTTGTTGCCAGCTTACAGCTGGCTGGCTAACCTTAGCCTAGGCAGGTAATGCAATGATATTGGCTAATAGAAAACAATCGGTAGTTATGCACATTTGCTTTGTTCCGCTACATAATTTACAAAATCAACGCTGTTTGTCATGTTAGCTGGCGAAGTCATTTGTCAAGCTAGATAACTGACACACACACTCGGATAGTATTTTGTTCGTAATAACTTTAGCGAGCATGCTAAGGTTAGCCAACTAGCTCTAACATAAATACACTGCATGACTCTGGCATTGTGCTTCGTGACCAAACGGCAAATTACACCGGCGAACCAGCAAATCATCACAAGCATTAGCTCACATTAGTCATGCAGGGCAGGGCGGCTGGAGAGAGCTGGGATGAAGCACTTCTGCTGTGAGAGAAAAAACACTGCACCCAGTGAGAGAACGCTGCACGTGGGTTTTGTTTCTATGACAACAATAAGTTGTGGGTCTGTTTTGATCCCCAAAAGCAATCGAAGGTCTCCATGATTCGCATGCCCTGCCGATGTTGACTCAAGTTTTCCCCCTGATGTCGATCACATTCCTGTTTGGCCATAGGGTTGCCACCTTCCATGCAGAAAAATAAAGGATGCCATCCACAGCGGGGGCCTGTTCCTCAGGGCCACGACCACCACAGGTCCGGTGATGCGCCAGTGGTGTTAAATCATAACTTAAAACATGGTTTGAAGAAAGTATTAAGATTCATACTTCAAGTTTGATGTGCTTTATTACCAGTGGACATTAGAAATAAGCTGAACAGATAGGGGAGGAGTAGGATAAGAAATTGTTAATGAAATTGAGTCATTGTATAGGGTGGTGTGAACACGGGTTTTGGCTCAAATATTTCATCGTTTGCAGTCACGCCACCCAAACAGTGAAACCACAAAGAAATATCTAGAAACATTTTTAAATCTGAGAAAACTATTTAAGTAAAACACAGTTTTCATTATTGGTAAGTGAATCTATTTATTTATTCATTAAGTTTTTTTAATATAGCCTACTGTTAATCCATTAGCATTTAAGGATGCAATTTTCCAGATTGGGTAATCATAACATATCCTAGTTGTTTCTTTTCCTCACATGGGCACTATATTTTGATTCATGTATAAATGCTTACGTATCCGACTGTAAACCTCAACCTTAAAGGACAAATTCACCCCTGGAAAAAGCCACTGTCAGTCAAAGCTGGTGTTCTCTGCAATCAATAGAAGCAATAATATTTTAAATTGGCCTTAGCTGTGGAGAAAGTTGTACAAACAGCTTGTGGTTTAAACCCATTCTACATTCCTACAACACCCATCATGCATTGCGCCTCTCTCTCTGAAAGGAATGGCTCCTCGAGGGCCTGGTTATATAGAGAGGTTACAGGTCTGCGTGAGAAGTCTGCCTGTTTGTTATGTTCGTTCTTTCGACCAGAACTGCTGGTAAACATAGGGGGTAATTCACTCCACTCTCTGCTGCGCGCACACTGACAGACCTCAACTGCATGCACAGATCGATGAGGAGACAAGAGAGGAGGGGGCAGATCTTTGAACAGCTTCCTGTTTAGTCCAGACTCGACAGGTGTTTACTAGTATTACTCTCTTTAACCTTGCTTTATGTTTTTAAAACAAGCGCGTAGCAGCAGCGTGTACAGTCCATCCATATAATAATCCCCTTCCTGCGTAACGGCTCCGGACATGTGGACAAAGTGTGTCCGTGTACCGCGGTTGAGCCTCGCACAGCCACGGACTGATTGGTCTCCCGATTATAATAATAATGACAAAACGTTATTAACAGATTGTTTTTACAGACAAATACATTTGTTTTTCAACAACAAAAGGTTGAGTTGTTATCATGATCACTGGAAACTCTGAGCCTGACAGCCCTTATAATACTGCACCGCAGCTCCCACCACCTGCTGTTCGAGCTGGCGTTTGTGAACTAGGTGCTTTTTGTTTGCATAACATGACTCATTGAAGTACGCGCAAGTGGTTCCGGAGCACACAGACGCTGTTTGCTCTGCAGCGCACTTTGGGGTGCGTTTGAGTACGAGGCAGAGTCTTTATGTCATTTGCATAGGTTTAGAGGGCACAAAATTGTTTCCCACTATGTATTGTATTGATTCAAAACGGGACACGCCCTTTAATTGTCAAATACTGGACAATTCCGAATTTTAAGGGACGGGTGGCAACCCTATTTGGCCAGACGGGCTTCAGGAGATAAATCTTATTTTTGCTTTTTAATTCTTGTGTGTAACAAAGACAAAAAATATTTAAAACTTATATAATGAAAAAGAGCATTTTTTTCCTTTTTCTTACTATGTGTTCTGTTGTCTGTTTAACCTCTTTGTTTAATTGTGTCTTAAATGCTGTAAGTAAATGCACCTGATATCACTGAGGAAAAGCAGAGACGCACGTGTAAGAAAGACAAAAAGATATTTATGCTTTAATAAGACATGACAAGGTTTTACTAAAGATTTCAGATTATTTAAAAAGACATTAAAACACAACAACAGGATGTAAAACATAAAAAGATCAACTCACAGTAACATAAAGGGTCATTTTATGCATTCAGAAGTAGATGCAGAAACAGTAGTGTCTGCTTCCTCTCAACAATCATGTTAGACACTTTAAGGTCAGTCGTATAAAACCCCCCACATGTTTTCATAGACATTTACATCGAGCATTTCACTTGAGAATAGACACCGTCTTCAGTCTTTAACTCTTTAGTCTTCCTCCCTCTTGTAGATTTCCCGCCGTGAAAATGCAACGCAGCATAGTTCAGATCATGTCCACCTTCAGTCTGTGCAGCAAATAAAGTTCTCATTACATGATGGTGTTCGTATACAGCAAGTTAGGAGTTATGTTAAAGTTATACAGTATGCAACTTTCTTTGATCACTTACAATAGCATCTATTCTTGGGTTGGAGTTGTCATGTCTTGCTGGCAAAGAGGCGCTTTCTATTCCTTGAATTGAGTGAAGACAGAAACATTATGTACTTTTCTCACTCTTAAATCAGATCCTCAGCTGTTTCAGCACATTTTAGTTTAAAATATAACATTAAAAACCACATTTCTGGACAGTGTCCTTAATAACTTGTGCATCCTGTTCAGGTTTATTGAGGCACACATGGAATAAACAGCAATGTGGAGGCTCAAAATAGTGCAAAATATCAGTGACGTGCTGATATGGATATCTTCTATTTCATTTAAGAATAGGAGGTGAAGGTTTGTCCTCTCCTGTTTGATGGTACACTTCCTGTAGTCAATAAATGTTTCAAGTAAAACTAGCAAATGTTTGAATCAGTAAACAACTCTTACCTTTACATTGTCCACATGCTGCTCTCGGAGATCGGTGACAGATGAAAACTATATTTCCAATCACAGAAATGACCAGGCAGACTATCGCTATCACCAGAGGAACAAATTCAGAGCTTGTTGTTTACTCTAGAGAACAAAGAAGATAGTTTCATTCATGATGTTAATAAAATATTATGAAGATCACCTCCAGTGCTGAACTTATAATCATACCAAGCTCTAGTTTTGTTCCGTCTCCAAACAGTATCTCTCCACATGTGGCCACAGCACAGTAGTAAGTCCCAGCATCAGAGGAGCTGACGTTCTTAGAGAAGCGATAAACACAGCTTCTCTGAGTGTCAGATCTCTCGTCACATCCACCACGTCTGTTTCCATCAGTGTAGATGATGTGTGGATGAGATTTATCTGATCCGGCTCTGAACCAGTACACACTGTGACCTCCTGGACACGTTTGACTCTCAGAGTCAGAGAGGACTGAACACTGCAGAGTCATCAAGTCTCCTGGACGGACTGGATCAGAAACTGTCGGCCGCTGAACAACAGTGTAGTTTGATGTCCTCTGAGTGTTTCCTGTGTATTTGAAGACGTTCAAAAGTAAAATAAACACAATATAAAATGCTTTGACATGATGAAATGTAGCAGTAAGAACCTATTGTTCAGATGATTAAATCATGGGTCAAATCTCCACATTGCCAACATGGAGTAATATTTCTAATTTGACATATTAGGATATAATGTATATGCATTGGAAATCCTTTCAACAACTGCTACATGAAGCATTTTTTTCATAACATTGTTTAGTCATTAAAACAGTGTAGCTGATTCTAAGACATTGAAAAAACACATAATTACCTTTTATTGACAAATATGTCGCACACAAAGTTCTCTTGTCCCACACCAGGACTACACAGTGATACATTCCCTCGTCTTCTTGAATTGTCCTCAAAATGGTCAGATGGCTCGTATTCTCATTAACTTTTACATCAAATCTAGAAGCTGAAAACTCTGCGTCAATCTCAGGGTTTGTATTTCTCAGCCGTCTCGCAATTAATTTCAAAGCATCACCAGCACTCTGCTTGAACCAGAAGACGCTTTTGTAAAAAATATCAGGTGAATCACATGTGAAGGTTGCAGGTTCACCAAGTTGAACTTGGGTCACTGGAGCCAGCGCATCTAGATACAAGTATAAAGGAAGAATAAATTAAACAGTAAATAATCATTCAGCCAGACATCTGGACACAGTCATTATTGCGTATCACTTACAGGCCTGATGAAGGAGAAGCAGTGTGAGCCATAACGCGATCATCTTGACACTGTCTCTGCTCAGGAGACCTCTAAGTTACTTTATAAATAAAGATGGTGACGCGGTCATCAAAGCCACACCTTCAAATCTGATTGGATATCTAAATATACATCTAAGTTCACTTCCTCCCACAGTGGTTTTCTCCTTGTGATGTGTAGCATCTCACTTTTTTCAAACTCACTCAGGCCACTTTCACACCTAAAGTCTGTTTGTGTGATCCGAATCAAAGACCAAGTTCTTACAATGCTGCATTTTGCCTCCAGTTTGGTTTTGTGTTCACACAGCAGCTTTTACCAGTCGACCAAGAGTGTTGATGCACAAGAAAACTGCTCTCTGATTGGTCTAATTTTCACATGGGAAAACTCCCTGAAGTAAACAAATAGAGCGAGCGGACTCCTCAATCACACTCATCACGATCACAGACATTAATGTTTTGTAGCGTGTGACCAGGAGACGCCTGACCAAGGCCTGACCTGGTCCTTTGACCTCAGCAGGAAGAGAGCTAAGCCATTAGCTCTGTTCTGGGGACCAATAAAGTAAAGATTGTGTCCACAGGGGAAACTTTATAACTCTTTGACACACCAGATGAAGGACGTCACCTGATAAACCATGGGATTACAGTCGGTTAATGTTTGTCTTAGTTGATTAGCTGTGGGGAAATAAGGAACCACCGGCTTTGATCCAGGGACGGTGGATCAACAGACACAACTCACACCCCAGAGCCCTGGGGAGAAGAAAGAGTTTTGGAGCATCCATTTGTCCCCCCCCCCCCCCCCCCCCCCCTAACACCCCTCTCTCTGGCAGACCTGCAGACAGGCAGGGGAAGGGGGGGGTGAGACTGAGACAAAGGGATGTTGATTCAGTGAGGACATCTGTTAATGAATGTAACAAAGTTGTGTGTCTGTGAATACATATATGCCCTACAGGTATATATATATATATATATATATATCTATATAGATCCAGGTGTCACATTCACACGGAAATGCATAAAGACTGTGGAAGGTCGCTATGTGGTGATCTGGACATTCATCATTAACTTGTACCTTTATCCTCAGGAATCTGCCATGTAACCTCATTCTGTGTATTTTCATCCTGTGGTGTTTGGAGTCCATGTGCAGCTGAGAATCCAGAGGTATTACATGTTGGGATGTATAAGGATAACTACTTTGGGGTAAAAATAAGTAGTTTAATAAGTAGAGAAAGTCTCGGATATGAGGATGGGTCAAACTCGCGCCATTGGCCGGACGCCCCCCCCCCAGGAGGGGAGACCCTTTAAATGAGAGGTGACAACCTCTCTCGTTCTCTTGTTTCTTCCCTCCTTGTGCTACACCCTGCGTCCCGGCCGCTGACGAGCGCCTCCGCCTCCCCCTTCCTCCGTAACTTCTTCCCTTTCCCCTTTTTAAGTTTTGCCCGCAAGTAGGCCCAGAACCTGCGTGCACTCTGCCGTGCTGAAGACCTCGCGTGTCCATATTGCTCCAGCATTAGATCTGACTGCTCAAAATACAGACTCTAGCTCTCCCGGTGCTCAAGCCCCGGTGCTCGGACAGAATCTCAGTCCCGAACCCAGAAGACGCATTCAGCCTCCATCCGGCTCAGGCCGCAACGTGGGACTGACCAGCACGTCATCATCCAGAGAGACCGAACCGGCCGTGCGGCGCCGCTCCGAGGGAACCCGGGTACAAGCCCCGGCATCAGAAGCTCCGAACCACTCCAACCTGACGCTCTCCACACGCCTCATCAGCAACGCGGTTGACCCTCCTCACCCTCCGAGTAGGTTTAACTTTGGTTTTACTGTATATTGGGGTTGATGCTTTAGTCACAGATTTGTTAGGAAGGTTAGGATAAGGTTTTGTGCGATATACCTCCTAATATCTCAGCTGCTACACTTCACTCCTTTGAACAGGTTTCAATCCATCTTTCATCCTATTCATCCTGTTATTAATCATTTCACGTTCATCACCATATTTAGTTATCTCATGTATGTTTAGTGGTATTAGTCAATAAATTCTTCATTTATAAAGTACTGATTCAAGTGTCTTTGTGTGTGTGAAGTACTAAGCCTCTGTACACCGCGAAACGAACTCAATTCTAAACTGTAGCAACCTTCAGATTATGAGACTGAATTAAACAATTAGGTAACTAATTATATGTTTTCCCTGTTTTGTCAAAATTGGGTGGTGCCCCGTTAAATACCTATGATAGGTTAAGTCTTTTAATTAACTTTAAAGTTAACTTCTCGTCAATATAGAGTGCAGGCATTCTATGACGAGTTTAATTAATTATTAAATAATTATTCGACCGATTTACGCTACAGTTTTTGTTCTCTGAGTCTTTTTTTACTTTTTTGATTTTTCTTACAGTTTGAATATCTCCATATTTTTGTGCGTTTTCACAAGCATTTGTGAAATTGTTTGGTCAGCCAATATTTCTATGAGAGCCCTCACCTTGTTTCTCCCCCACGTTTGGCCTCTACTCATCTTGCTGCCTGGCTGTGTGTCTGTCTCTGCAAGTGTCAACATCCATTAAAAACCCACAACGCAGTTTTTTGGTTTGCTTCCTGTATTGGATCCTACTTTAATTGCAAACGAACTGGTCTTTCAGAGTAAAATCCGAAAAGTCTGGACCAAAGATGTCAGGTCTGAATGCCCCTTTAAGTCTGATTACGTCGTCACCTGAGGGTGCTTTAGGACCTGGGAGACTTTCAGACTTTACTTCAAAAGTCTGGTTTCTTTTGGACAGGTGAGAACACGCAGTCGAACTCTGGTGTGGACCAAACCACCGGACCATGGTCCACCAGAAAAGAAGGGACACCGGCCTTTTGGAATCGAACCACGGTCCGGTTTGATTCCGGTGAGAACATAATCAGACTCGATCTAATATAGGAAGCAAACCAAAAAAGTGTGCATTGTGGGTTGTTAACGGATGTTGACACTTGCAGAAACAACCACACAACCAGGCAGCAAGATGAGTGGACAAACGGCGAGGTGAGGGCTCTGATAGAAATATGGGCCATTTGAAATGTCTGAAGGTTTTTTTGTCGAAAATTAAATGTTCATGTGTTTTGTGTTCTCTTGCTTGATTCTGGCATGTGTTTCATGAAATGTAATAAACAACCGACCCTTACAGATCACTCCAGGAGCAAGTTTGGCTCAGACAGATATTTTATTTATTTACAAAGTTTGAACTCCACATCATCCACAAAACAACAGTTACTTCTACGTGCAGACTCAACATTTTCCAGCAGGTGTAATGGTAATAATTGTCCGTCTTTACATGTTTTATTGTGTACGGCAAGCGGCTGATGCGCTGCTCAAAGCATGCTGGGAACCTGCAGGCACAGACCAAGCTAGCACTGCTACGTCCGTAAACCTCCTGCAACCAAGCACAGGAAGAGTGGGTATGTATAACAGATGGGGAGGTTGAAGCACTTAGTGAATCCATGTATCTATTTTGATCTGTCGGGTTTCAAACAGACCTGTTAACTCACTGATCCAACCCAAAAGCCTTCACAGCAGCGTAGATCCTCTCTTTCTCCGCTGCTTTTGCGTCCTTCACTGCACCACTCTTTGTTTTCATCGCGGTGAAGACGACAGCAGAATAAACCTCCTCTCTCTGAGGAAACACAGTGACTGAGACGAGAACATCCAACATGTACATAAAGTGAAACAAGCTTTATTTTAGTTTGGAGACGTTTAATCCTACCTTTAAAATCCTCAGCTGTTGACTTCTCCAACCACCGCAGTTTTGGTGCTCAGCAACAGAGGCTGAAACGATGAGAAAACATAAAGATGACAAAAAATAAAGAAGCAGTCATTTTAATTTAATGTTTTACACTGAACAAAAATATAAACGCAACACTTTTGTTTTTGCTCCCATTTTTCATGAGCTGAACTCAAAGATCTAAGACTTTTTCTATGTACACAAAAGGCCTATTTCTCTCAAATATTGTTCACCAATTTGTCTAAATCTGTGTCAGTGAGCACTTCTCCTTTGCCCAGATAATCCATCCACCTCACAGGTGTGGCATATCAAGATGCTGATTAGACAGCATGATTATAGCACAGGTGTGCCTTAGGCTGGTCACAATAAAAGGCCACTCTAGTGTTGTATGTAACATGCAGAAATTACATGTTGTGAACCTGCCCATGTTGGTGCATATTACTTCTGGAATACGCGCCCTTAAAAGACAGAATAAAACTACACCATTGATGAGGTTTCATTGGTTAATAGCACAGCTGCATTCTGCTGCCTCACGATAGCAACGAGCCAACAATGCGTCTGACCATCTAACTGTACAATCTACTTACACAACTTGGGTGCTGAGCGTGACAAATAACTACGTCACTTAATAATAAGCACTAACAAATGCACTGTGCTCTGGGCTGCTTTGCCTTGGATGTGATTTCGGGCCTGAGTGTCGAATAGGAAGTGCCTCACTTTAGGCCAGATGTATGTAGGCCTACTACTGTATATGCAATATAGTACATACAAGAGAAAAACATGAGTGAGTATGATAGTGCATTAATAGTAGTAAGTAGAATGTACGTTAGCAACACATTAGCTAGAAACAACTAGCATCAGTAAAGTAGAATGTTATGTTAGCGACAGATTAGCCAGGGAAAGCTAGCATCATGGCTAGCTTGGTTAGCAGTAAACTGATCACAGATAAGAAAAACTAAACAAGAAATCAAAGATCACCTTAAGCTGTTAGCTGTTATTAGACCAAGCTGTAAAACAGTCTAATAAGGATATTTGGGGTTTCGGTAGATGAGGCCTGTCAATATTTTTTTGCTATCATCAGTGAGCTAATTATCACTCAACACATTCACAGACGGTGGGTAAGGGTTACCCCCTACCCTAACCTTAACCCCCCCATCTTCCTTGCTCTCTCCTCTCTTCCGTCATGAAAATGAGGGAGTAGGCGGAGGTAGAGCGTACAGCCCGGTCTGGCAGGGTTGCTCGCCCTGGACAGGGCACCTCACCCTGGCTCTGCCTTCCCTGTCTTCTTTCTAACACACCTCCCTCTATAAAACCTTTCTCGCTATGTTTTTCTCTTTTGTGTTTAATTCAAAAACGTTAGTTGCATCAGCGTTGTCAATACCTGGAGCCTGCATGACGGAGCCTGGGTCTGTTGAAAATGGCAAGGCTGCTTGGGTTGCGGTGATCACCAAGGGTCATGTATTAGGATGAGGATGAGGTTTCTTCACTGAGCGCTTCTCCTTATCATCCGGGCACAAGTATCTTGTGTTTAATTTAATTTAGTAAAGTAACATTACAGCACCTGAGCAGTTATTACTCATGAAGTTGTTCTCTTCTGTGTAGCTGTCTTTCATTCATTCACTGACACAGGAAAACTCAGGAAAGGTTGAAACGTATATCTTTTTTTTTTCGATGCTGGTTTGGAATCTCTTCTCATAACATATTTATTCATTCAGCAGGGAAAAACATCTACACAGCCATCAATTGTATTTAGTACATACTTTTTAACAGCATTGACACATATAGGTAGATGTAAGCCAAGAAGGAAGTAACGACTTTGATTACAGCTCACAATGAAACCAACATTTACATACAATACATGTTACATACATATAATGTTTTTAAGTTAACAGAGAAAAATATTGACATATAAGACATTAAGCTACAGGGCTACTTAAGCCGAATATTCCTCGTACCAAGTGCGTACGAAAGTGACACCACCATTAATTCCAGTGTTAAGACATTTCTTTCACCTGAACAGCCCTGACATGAGCGTAGATACTCTCTTCCTCCTGTGCTTTGACGTCCCTGGCCTCTGCTTTGCCAGATTTCCTACCAGTGAAGGTTGGTGCAGAATAAATCAATGAGTCCTCATCTGCCTGACAAAATACACAGAGGATAACAGAACAATTACAATGAAGCTGAGGAAAATGCTGATAACTTCATGTCACTTTACATTCCTCACCTGCTGACTTTGCGGATCACCACTGGCTGTTTCCTCATTTCTTTGCAGAAGAACATCAGCTGCATTATCATATAAAAACACAGAATCAATCTGCAGCGAGTTTTGCAAATTAATGTTTGACAGGGCGACATATAGTTGACTTTTCTTACCGTTGCAACAGCCACAAGATCTTTTCTGGAGTTTCCTGACTGAATAAATAAGAGTGGCTATAACAATGAGGCTTACAGCCAGAGCAGCACATAACAGAGAGAGAAATGTGTTGTCCGTCTGCAAATCGATGTTGACTGCTGATTTAAAAAGAAGCAAATAATGAAAGTTAACAAGTCAAAGTGTATTTGAGACTATACACTACTATTGTTCCTAATCAAAGATAAATATGTGACCTTTCTCATTGTATACAAACAGGATGAAGTTACCTTCTTTGTCTGTGTTTGATTCTCTTCCAGAAATGTTGTCCTCACATGTGGCCTCAGCACAGTGATAAGTCCCAGAATCCAAACAGCTGATGTTTTTGAAGAAACTGTCAATACATTTCTTTGCTGAGAGTCCCATAGGGCTCCTTTCTTCATCAACACTGATTCCTCGAGTGAAGTTAGGAAGAGATTGGTTTAATCCAGTTTTAAAACAGCACACGCTGTGTTCTCCTGGACAGGCTGTCTTCTCAGAGTCTTCTGGAGGGACAGGAGCGGGTGAAGGGACAGGAGGGGAAAGAGGTGCTGGGGGATTGAAAACACATTTTATTTGATTAAATCTTGACTTAAAGATGTGCACTTTTACATAATTCATCTAAAAGACAAACTTAAGTTCGGAAATAGAGGAAAAAATGTGGTGTACTTACCTTCAACTGTCAGATTTATTCCTTTCAAAAACATCAAGTTTTTTTCATTTGTTTTCATACAGTAATAAAGTCCTGGATCATGTAAATCTGCTCTTGTAATTTCTAGAACAAATGCTCCATGCTCTTCTTTGGTTGTAATGCGACTACCTCGTCCATATAAGCTGTATGTTTTCCCAAAGAACTCAGGAAAGTTTCCAGAACCCATCCTGATCCAAAACAAGCTTCCTGTAGACTCGCGTTTACATGACATTTCCACATCAGCTCCAACACGAACAGTCTTTTGCTCTAAGTTCTGATCATCTGAGCATCCTGAAAAGACATTATATGACATTAGTAACAGGATAATATTACTGCATGCACTCTTCTAAACCAGTGTAACGAGGATGACAATAATTTAAATGTATATTTGAAGTAAAGCTGACATTTATGTACTTACGCCCTGCTCTGAGCATCAGGAGTAAATAAAAAACAAGCAGCATTTTCTGGTTATCTCACTTGAGACGGCTGTTATGTAGAGTGCATTATCAAATGATTCACTTTAATGTAATCATAGCAGGTGGGAGGGAACAGTTACAGAGCGATCTGATTGGCTTCTGGCTATGTTGGGGTTTAACACAACAGTGGAAATATCGACCATCTTTCCAACTCAAACACATGAAACAAAACCAGAGCAAGCTTTCGTTTCATGTGCTACGGTGGGTTTCTGACACTCACACATCTTGTCTCATCTTAATGTGAAGAGCAATGTTGTTCATCATGTTCCTTTGTGTTTTTATGATACTTGGAAACAATGTTGAGCTCATACTCACCATGATATAACGACACAATGTTTCTTCTCGTTGGGGTCATAAATCAAGAGAATTTGTTACACTCGGTAGGAACGGGTTGAACCCAAAAGCGGACACAAGGCTGGGGTCGGATGAACAAGGTATTTATTTAAACACCACTGGATACAAGCTACTGTAAATTGAGGCTTGAAGCTGCTGAGGAGCTGCGAGGTGTGTTGCCGCTCGGGGAAGCGCAGGGCAGGTTGCCGCTCGGAAGAGCGCAGAGCAGGTAGCAGCGGGGCTGAAGAGCTGCGTGGCGGGTTGTCGCTCGGAGGAGCGCAGGGCAGGTGGCGGGTGGCAGCGGGGCTGAGGAGCTGCGAGGTGTATTGCTGCTCGGCGGAGCGCAGGGCAGGTTGAGTGCTGCAGAGGTGCTGAGGGCTCGAGACACTGAAGCGGAGTCGCACTTTGGTCGGTGCTCAGGAGGACACTGCAGACAGAGCAGGACGAAGTTAGTTGTAGCACAGGGAAAAAACACAGGAGCACTATAGAAGGTCTAAACAATACGAAAGACTGAGCCATATACCGCGTGTGGTTCACGAAATCATCTGGCAGCAGACAGCGTGAGGATCAGGGCTTTTAACCAGGCGCTGATTATCAACCTGCTGCAGGTGCGTGTGGGTGTGATCACTCCCGAGACCGCAACTCCGCCCAGCCCTCCGGTGCACCTCTGAAAGTAGACAATCACAAGCACAAACACACAACACCGACACTTCAGCCACAGATCGTGACAGTACCCCCCTCTCAACGGGCGCCTCCGGGCGCCCTACCCGGCTTGTTGGAAAACTCACGATAAAAGTCACGTAGGAGAGTGGGATCCAGGATAAGGGCCCGTGAGACCCACGAGCCTTCCTCGGGACCGTACCCCTCCCAGTCAACCAGAAACTGGAACCCGCGGCCCCGGCGACGAACATCCAGGATCTTACTGACTGTGTAAGCGGGGTCGTCGTCGATGAGCCGGGTGGGTGGCGGGGGTTCGGCCGGAGGGCTGAGGTCACTGGAGGACACAGGTTTAAGTTGAGACACATGAAAGGTGGGGTGAACTGTTAAGGATGCAGGCAGCTTTAGGCGAACAGCGGAGGGGTTGATTATCCTCTCCACCTCAAACGGGCCAACGAAACGTGGAGCCAGCTTGCGAGATTCGACTTGTAGGGGCAGATCACGGGATGAAAGCCACACCTTTTGTCCAGGTTGATATGTAGGAGCGGGGATGAGGCGACGATCTGCTAACCGTTGGCTACGCCGGGTAGAGCGCGTAATCGCCTCTCGTGCCATCCTCCATACCTCCTTGCACCGGGCGACGTGAGCCTGGACAGAGGGGACAGCGACGTCTCGTTCCTGCGCAGAGAGGAGAGGTGGTTGATAACCATACGCAGCCATGAATGGAGTCATACCTTTAGCCGCACTGGAAAGTGAGTTGTGCGCGTATTCCACCCAGGTGAGGAAGGAGGACCAGGAGGTAGGATTACGAGCCGTGATACAGCGGAGAGCGGTCTCTAGGTCCTGATTCGCCCTCTCAGTTTGTCCGTTAGACTGTGGATGGTAACCAGAAGTCAGGCTGCATGTAGTGCCAAACGCCCTGCAGAAAGCCTGCCAGACCCGTGATGTAAACTGGGGACCTCGATCAGAGACGATGTCAGCGGGGAGTCCATGGAGCCGGAAAACGTGTAGAGCTAGTAGATCTGCTGTTTCAGTAGCGGAGGGGAGTTTGACTAGCGGAATGTAATGAACCATCTTAGAAAAGCGGTCCACGATAGTGAGGATGGCTGTGTGTCCGTTAGAGGGAGGAAGTCCGGTGACGAAATCCACCGCGATGTGGGACCAGGGACGACTAGGAACGGGTAGGGGTCGAAGGAGATCCTAGCGCACACCACACATGCCGCCAACAAACTCACCAACGTCTCTGACTTGGCCGGGCCACCAGAAATGTTGGCGGAGGAACTGGAGAGTCCGCTGAGCTCCGGGGTGACAACTGAGCTTGGAAGAATGTCCCCACTGAAGAACCTGGGAACGGACCGCCTCCGGTACGAAAAGGCGATTAGGTGGGCCTGTGCCGGGATCTGGATGAGTACGTTGGGCCGCCCGTACAATAGTCTCTATTCCCCAGGTAGCGGCTCCGATGATCCGGGGAGAAGGCATGATGGGTTCAGGGTCGGGAGGAGGCGAGTCGCCAGAGAAAAGGCGAGAAAGAGTGTCTGGCTTCCCATTCTTGGAACCGGGGCGGAACGAAAGGGTGTAGTTGAAGCGACTCAGAAACAGAGACCAGCGAGCCTGGCGAGAATTCAATCTTCGTGCTGAACGCAGATACTCGAGGTTCTTGTGGTCGGTCCAAATAAGGAACGGCTCCCGGGTTCCCTCCAACCAATGTCGCCACTCCTGAAGGGCCAGAACCACCGCCAACAGCTCTCTATTCCCCACGTCATAGTTTCTCTCCGCAGGAGAGAGCCGTCGAGAGAAGAAAGCGCAGGGATGCAGTTTGTGGGAAACAGCGCTGCGCTGAGAGAGAATGGCTCCCACCCCGGAGTCTGAAGCGTCCACTTCAACCACGAACTGACGAGACGAGTCCGGATGCTGGAGAATGGGGGCATGAGTAAATAATCCCTTAAGTCTTTGAAAGGCTGCGTCAGCAGCGGGGGTCCAGCTGAAGGGTGTGCTGGAGGAGGTTAGTTGAGTGAGAGGGGCAGCGACACGGCTGAAGTCCCGGATGAATCTCCGGTAGAAATTAGCAAAACCCAGGAATCGTTGCAGCTGCTTGCGGGTAGCCGGTGTGGGCCATTCTTCCACAGCTTGAACCTTGACAGGGTCCGGCTGCAGCCGTCCCTGAGCGATGACAAAACCCAGGAAGTTGACTTTAGAAACATGAAATTCGCACTTCTCTGGTTTGGCGTAAAGCTTGTTGTTGAGCAGCCTCTGGAGCACCAGCCTCACATGCTCGACGTGCTCCTCCATGGTTTCCGAAAAGATTAGAATGTCATCTAAATAGACGAAAACAAAATGATTGAGCATGTCTCTCAAAATGTCATTGATCAAAGCCTGGAAAACGGCGGGGGCGTTAGAAAGGCCGAAAGGCATAACCAGATACTCGAAGTGGCCAAGGGGAGTCTTGAACGCCGTCTTCCACTCATCCCCCTCCCTTATGCGGACTAGATGATAGGCGTTCCGCAGGTCTAGTTTGGAGAATACACGGGCATGACAAAGTGGCTCAAACGAGGGATCAATCAGAGGAAGCGGGTATTTGTTCTAAATGGTGATCTTGTTCAGTCCTCAGTAATCGAATCCTTCTTTGCCACGAAAAAAAATCCAGCTCCGAGGGGAGACGAAGAGGAGCGAATGAGACCCGAGGCTTTGGAGCTGTTGATGTACTCCTCCATCGACTCTCTCTCGGGGCGCAACAGGTTGTAGAGGCGACTGGATGGGAGAGTTGCGCCGGGGAGGAGGTCGATACCACAGTCGTAAGGGCGGTGAGGTGGCAGGGACAGTGCTAGTTCTTTGCAAAAAACTGGGGCCAAGTTGTGATAAACTGGAGGAACTAGCGATAAATCTGGGGGTTCAGGGATGACCGGAGTTTTAATCCCGTCTGCGGAAACAGCAGAACGAAAACAGTGGGTGTGGCAAAAGGGGCTCCAGCTGGAAATGGCAGCTGCGGTCCAGTCAATGTGAGGGTTGTGGAGACGCAACCAGGGGAGTCCCAGCACCACCGGGGAAAAGGGGGAAGGAATGACAAAGAGCTGTATCATCTCCCGATGATTACCGGAAATTACTAGGGTGATGGGTAATGTGCGGTGAGTAATTACAGCCAATTTTCGCCCGTCTAAGGCGTTCACAGTTCTGGGGGCGTCGAGGGCTTCAATAGGGATCAAAGTTTGTTCAACCAGGGACATGTCGATGAAATTATCATCGGCACCGGAGTCCACGAACACTTGAATGGGTAAGGTCTCGCGAGACCACTGGAGTGATGCAGGAAGAGTTAGACGGACTAGAGGGCTGGAGCATGAGGATGTCTGGCTCACCAAGGTGCCCTCTGTCAATGGCGAGCCGGACCTTTTGGCAGAGCCGGACAGAGGGCGAGGAAGTGTCCGGGCTGGCCACAGTAAATGCATAACTGCAGAGCTCTTCGGCGTTGTCGTTCCTCTGGAGTCAGGCGAGATCTTCCCAGCTGCATCGGTTCCTCCGAAACAGCAGGAGGAGCTCGGGGAACCCCGGAGGGATGTGGGGTGTTCAGATGTCTTGTCGGAGGAAGAGGGGACTGACTGGGGGTGGAGCTAGCCAATCTGCGACTGTTGCAGGTTCTCTCTCTTACCCTCTCCCTCAAACGATTATCTAATCGAATGGTTAATTAAATGAGTTGCTCCAGAGAGGCTGGCTCTTCCCTGGCCGCTAACTCGTCCTGTAAGTTCTCAGATAACCCCTGTAAAAAGAAATTTACAAGAGCAGGCTCGTTCCAGCCAGTCTCTGCCGCCAGAATGCGGAACTCAATAGAATATTCGGCTGCCGACTGAGATCCCTGTCTTAAATTGAATAAATGGCTAGCTGCCACTGAACCTTGCACAGGATGATCAAAAACCTTCCTCATTTCGTCTACGAAAGAGGCGTGAGAGTCGAGAATATTAGAACCCCCCTCCCATAATGCGGTCCCCCACTGTGCTGCTTTTCCTCTTAAGAGGTTCATAGTATAAGCTATACGAGATTTGTCAGAGGCATAACTAGTGGGTTGCAGATCAAACACATGGGAACATTGTAACAGGAAGCTACTACAAGAACCTATGTTGCCTGAGTAATGCTCTGGTGGGGGACTAAAAGGCTCTCTGGTGGTAGATGAAGGGGGTTGAGCTGTGCTTGAAGCGGGAGGTTGGCTCACATTGGCAGTGGAGGTTAAAGGGAGCGCTGGTGGCTGCGTAGAAAGCACGGAGACTTGTTGGCCGAGCTGTGAGACGTTGGTGGTGAGGACCTGAAGGGCATCCATGACTTGTTTCAGCATTTGGTCGTGCCTCCCTACCAGGACTCCTTGAGCATTCAGGGCCTGGGCGACTGATGTTGGGTCCGCTGGGTCCATTTAGAGGCCAGATGATTCTGTTACACTCGGTAGGAACGGGTTGAACCCAAAAGCGGACACAAGGCTGGGGTCGGATGAACAAGGTATTTATTTGAACACCACTGGATACAAGCTACTGTAAATTGAGGCTTGAAGCTGCTGAGGAGCTGCGAGGTGTGTTGCCGCTCGGGGAAGCGCAGGGCAGGTTGCCGCTCGGAAGAGCGCAGAGCAGGTAGCAGCGGGGCTGAAGAGCTGCGTGGCGGGTTGTCGCTCGGAGGAGCGCAGGGCAGGTGGCGGGTGGCAGCGGGGCTGAGGAGCTGCGAGGTGTGTTGCTGCTCGGCGGAGCGCAGGGCAGGTTGAGTGCTGCAGAGGTGCTGAGGGCTCGAGACACTGAAGCGGAGTCGCACTTTGGTCGGTGCTCAGGAGGACACTGCAGACAGAGCAGGACGAAGTTAGTTGTAGCACAGGGAAAAAACACAGGAGCACTATAGAAGGTCTAAACAATACGAAAGACTGAGCCATATACCGCGTGTGGTTCACGAAATCATCTGGCAGCAGACAGCGTGAGGATCAGGGCTTTTAACCAGGCGCTGATTATCAACCTGCTGCAGGTGCGTGTGGGTGTGATCACTCCCGAGACCGCAACTCCGCCCAGCCCTCCGGTGCACCTCTGAAAGTAGACAATCACAAGCACAAACACACAACACCGACACTGCAGCCACAGATCGTGACAGAATTTCCCTTAACACAAGAGGAAGGAGAAAGAGGCAACTTGGTACAACAGAGCACATGTCTGTGATGTTTTCATTCACTGTGTATTTACACAGCATGGTAGGCATGATGACTCGGATGGCTTGAGTGTGCTCATTAGTTTGAATGTTAGCTGTTAAATATAAAATGATAAAATTCAATGCTGTTGAGTTTCTGTCTAACTATCAAGTATGTACGCAGCGAGTGGAATCTGGTGCTGTTTCATCGTGGAGCGTGCCTCCACACATGCGGCGCATGCCTCAATCGCTGAGGTCAACCTACACGCTATGCCCAAGGTTGACTACTTACTTACACATGTGCAGAGCAAGATCAGCAAAGTGATTAACGTAGAAGACTTACCGCGTTTTTCACAGGGGTCGTCGAGGTTGAAACAAAAAGAAACTTCCTCAAAGCAGCTAAGCAACTCAAACCACTTGTTTTGGGTTACAAGGTAATTGTAGAAACGGTAGAGAGATAGTAAAAAAAGAAAAAATGATTGCTTTAACCCGAACCAGACTCTGTATGGACATCTGTGTAAAGGCCAGATTTCTTGAGCCCATAAACAACATAGCTCCCTGTCTGCTTTTGGGAGGTCACCATCATGTTTAGTACTGTGCATTAGGTGGGGGACAAAATATCGGTATGGCAATTTATCATCGTCCTGACTCATGCTTGCAATATATCAATTATCGCAGAATCGCTGTATCGTGATCTTGTCGTTAACGTGGGCCACATATCGCGTATCGAATCAAGAGTTACCCTGTGATGTGTCAGGTGTTGTTTCTCTGTGGATTGGATAAGCATCCCACTGCCTTGTTAGCAGGTAATAGTGAGATTGAGAGTTGTGAAAATATTGATCCTAACAGCTTTGAATTGGAATTTTTTGTTTGCCTGTATTTAAAATTGGATCCAGATATTTGTAATTCAGCAAGTAAGGAAAAAGCTTTTCACAGACACAAGTCACAACGGCCTTATATGAAGATAACGCAACATGAGACATGCACACAATAAATATTCACAGCTGCTTAACATGGCAGTCAAATGATAACAGTAATACAGGAAGCTAAATTAATAAAATTGGAGCCAGCCAAGAAATGTTACACATCATAAATAATGCCCTGCCCACTCTACCATCCACCTGTAGCAAAGCACATTAGAAGGAAGGAAGAACTCCAGGTACACTTCTTGTCGGGGGGGAAGAAGAAAAGAAAGAGCAGAACATCGCTATCATAGAAACACAATCACCTATGAGAAGCGTACACAATAGCTTCTGATTCCTCTGACCTGCAGCTTTAGATCTGAAGGAATAATTCATGTGAATCTGAGCACAAACCACAAAAAAATGATGATAGATAAGAACCCAAGATATAGCAGTGCAGTTTAACACCACAATCACCTCGGAGATAAGCTAGCTATATATAGGGTCAAATCTGCATGTAAAACATTCAGACCAATGCATTGTGGTTTGTGGCCTTAAGCTCCATCATGATATTGACGACTAGCAAAAAAGATCTGGTTTGACCATAAAGTCCTTGCAAATGCGACATATGCACTCTTGCATGCGCCTGGCACATACACAAGAAACAAACACGTATTCACAGCCAGCGCTGACAAACAAGTGATGCATGGAAACTGAAGCACTGCTGTGGTTTGGCTTCAAACTGAGGTGTGAACACCGAGGGGCTTTTCTTGCTTCCTCTCTCTCTGTTAGAGGTCCATGATGCTCGGCCTGCACTGCCGCTTATACTGATCTTAAATAGGCAGGTGGAGTGTCATAACAACTTACACGAGTAAATAAAGGGTACAGTTTCACTTTGTAATGACTGTTTTTATCGTACTTTTCTGTGGTTTGGTGCTTTTCACATCCAAGAGGGTGAAAGCGCTAGAAGTTCACTGGTCCCAGCTCGGTCTTTTTGACCAGAAGCTTGTTAGACTGATCTTGAGTTACTTTTCGCTCTTTATATGTTGTTTCATATCCTTCCTAAAGTCTCTTCTAATTTGAACTTGGAGCACTGTTTTAATGCCAGCCTGTCCATATTAACAGTGATCAATGAAGTTACATTTAAATGAAATAACATGCATCTGCAATAAATCACAAATGCGTGTCGGTGTAGCTGTCTTTGGTTGCAAGCACAGAAAAGCCACATTAACACAAAAGAAAATTAAAACAATCCTTTCGCTTTTATCAACTCAAACTAGCCTGCAGAAACCTCACGCAGCCCGTCCCTCATTACACATCCTGTTCAAGGTCACAGTCATATACGCTCTGAGTAAACAGCCTTGAAGGTTGGTCAAAGCGCACAGAGAAACAGTCAACCGCAGCCTGTGTGTCAGTGAAGCTGTTGCATGTGGCTTTGCTTGTTGTTCTCACGGCAGACATATAAAAGGCCTTTACAAAGCTCTGTGACACAAGCAGGCAGAGGAGTTAACTTATTTAAGGTAGTTTTCCTGCAACTTTTTTATGCTGCATGACTTATTTTTTAACACAGGACACAAGATAAGATCTCTGTATATCTTTGTTAGCTGTGCTTTGCTCTACAGTTGTGGAAACTTGTGGCAGACAGATACACAAAACCACTGATCATCTACTCTCTCTCTCTCTCTCTCTCTCTCTCTCTCTCGCACTCTTCTTTTGTTCTCTGTAAATTTGTGTCTCAATGCACACATGGCTGAAATTTAGAGTGTCACCAAAGATGATAAGATGTTTTGCAAAGAAAAGGCCTGTAACAAAACAAGCAGGCTCATGCTAGATTCATTTACACAGAAGAAACAAACATCAGGATGTCAGATGTGTCATATATCTTAGCGCTACTTCCTCTGAATGTCCCTGCAATTCTGCCATTAACAACACAAAACATGTAAGCCCCCCTGATAGCATCCTCTGGAAACACGTATTTACAATATTTCACAGTAATCCATCCAAGTTTGGTCTGATATTTCAGTCGTAATCAAAGTGGTGGTGGACTTACAGAGAGACAACATTAGAGTCCTGGTAACACATATTTTACAGTCCTTTAATTTGACAAGATTTGACAAAGTAAATGTATTGTGAATTAAAGAATATTGTTTGGTAATCAAAACTAGTAAATTAAAACTTAGATAAACACAGAGACAACAGCTGAACATTTTGATAAAAACACAATCAATCAAACTGATTTTAAACATGAATCTTAGATTGTTGCGGCCTAAGCTGCTTGATTCTGTGGTAGCTTATTAAAAAAACTGCAATGCAAGTTGTGCTGGTTTTTTTTCTGTTAAACGCATCACAAATCCGCTGTGAGCGACTGGGAAAAACACGCTGGGGGACCACGATGATTCGCCATGCAACACCACAACTTCCTGGAAAGACTGAAATGGTCTGCTGTACTACTTAACATCCACAAACTCACTAAACATTCTGTAGCTCTAAACCAACCAATGTCATCATCATCGAGCTCACACAGAACCTACTAATGATTCACTCACTGGTCCAACCTAAAGGCCTTCACAGCGGCGTAGATCCTCTCTCTCTCCACTGCTGTTGCATCCTTCACTGCCCCGCTGTCAGCTCTCATCATGGTGAAGATGACAGCGGAGTAAACCAGTGTGTCCTTATTGCTCTGACAAAATACAGACATGAGAAGATTAAAATAATTAAATGTTGGTTTTGTTTAAGTTAATCGTGCCTTTAAATACTTTACCTGTTGTATGCTTTGAAGGTTGCTGTTCTTTCGCAGAGCAACGGCTGCAGGATCACGAAACAGAAAAAACATCAATAGTTATAATTAAGGATGAAGTAGTTTGAATATATTTTGCATGTATGATGAAGTCCTATTACTTATGGCGACAACCACAACTGAGAAAGATTCGGACATTATTATTTAGTAGCAGCAGCAGTAGTGCACATGCCTGTGCAGAATATACAGCTCATTCTTAAACCAAATATATATTGTACATGTTTTTTATAATCCTCTTTAATATGTATATGTTATTCTTTTTAAAGGGGCCATATCTTTTAAATGCATATTCTCATATTGTGCATGGGTTTCACATGTTTGGGTGTTTATTGTTCATAGAGAAAAAGTGAATTCCGTGTTTTTCCAGAGTTACATGTTTACAAAGGTCGCATCTGAAACGGGCCGCTCAGAACAGCTGCAGGTTTCTAGGAGAACCTTGCTTTCGCTGAAATCGACCAATCGTCATTCACCTCAGGCTGCCTTCTTGCACTAGCTTGAAGTCAAGTCGTTGTCAAGATTTCAACTTACCATTCTGATACCTCCCGGCGATTCTGGCTCGTACATATAGGGCCGAATAACTGATCCCAGAGCAGCCATGTTTTCTACAACTTTGGAGTGAGAGTGCGGTGCAGCCGCTCTGGGGCTATCACTCCAAATACTCAGCCAATCGCGACTAAGGTCTGACCTTTGAATGGCAAAATGGCTTGTAAGTGCTTGTTTGTTTCAGGAGGAAGGCGAGGCTCCGAAACTTAATTAAATTAAAATATGTGTACAGTTTTTGAAATGAAACAAACTTTAACCAACGTGATTCAAAAACACATTTGAATAATAGAAAACAAAGTAAGATAGAACTTTATTAATCCCAAAGGAAATTATAGTGCCAAATTGATTGCATAGCTAAATTCTGTTATATATATATATATATTCTATTTTTATTTTTACCACAATCTCAAGACCCATCGACCATCATCTGAAGCCGATATAACCTCTTTTCGGGCATTCAGGCGTGACCCACAGTTAGTGATAAACAACTTCCACCCAGCACTTCATTTACCGTGCGTTGCATGGTTTACAGTCCAATTCGCAACTCGAGAAGCGACTGTGCGTTCAGATCAAACGTGAAGCAAAATTCGCCCCTTCAGATATGTCAACAAAATGCTGTCATTTCATGGTTCATTAAATCCCCTAGAAGAACGCCTGTTCATCTGTTTCTGGTGAGCCTCAGTTTACTATAGAGGCATGAACCCAAAAAATAAACCGATTTTCTTGTAATTTACTTTAATTAACGAGTTTGTGGACATAACAACATCATAGTGCAGATTTGTGAAAAGTAAAAATGATCATATCTGATGCATTCGTGGAAGTCGGGAAATCTAAATGCTGATCGGCTTTCGCAACACAGTGTCAAGCGAATTTGTCTCAAGTTGAATTTTTGATCAAGAGCAGATTGTTAGCTGTCTGTCTCTAGAGATTAATAGGAAGCTAACTTATTGTCAGATGACCACCGACGGGAGCTGGGATGTCATAACGAAACATTGTGTTCTGCCTGCTTTTGCTCTGCATACAGACGGTTTTTCGTGATAGGTGATTGGTCAGTATTATAAATGTAGTACAAACAGAAACCAGAACAATTCTCATACCAAAGTCCTGTGTGTTCAGATTCTACATTCTTATTAAGAATCTGTAAATAGAGTTACACTTACGCAAACTCCTTGTATGTGGAAACCTACTTGGCAATAAACCCCTGAAATGTCATTTTTAAACCAGTAAACAACTCTTACCTTTACATTGTCCACATGCTGCTCTCGGAGATCGGTGACAGATGAAAACTATATTTCCAATCACAGAAATGACCAGGCAGACTATCGCTATCACCAGAGCAACACATTCAGAGCTTGTTGTTTGCTCTAGAGAACAAAGAAGAAAGTTTCATTCATGATGTTAATGAAATATTATGAAGATCACCTCCAGTGCTGAACTTATAATCATACCAAGCTCTAGTTTTGTTCCGTCTCCAAACAGTATCTCTCCACATGTGGCCACAGCACAGTAGTAAGTCCCAGCATCAGAGGAGCTGACGTTCTTCGAGAAGCGATAAACACAGCTTCTCTGAGTGTCAGATCTCTCGTCACATCCACCACGTCTGTTTCCATCAGTGTAGATGATGTCTGGATGAGATTTATTTGATCCGGCTCTGAACCAGTACACACTGTGACCTCCTGGACACGTTTGACTCTCAGAGTCAGAGAGGACTGAACACTGCAGAGTCATCAAGTCTCCTGGACGGACTGGATCAGAAACTGTCGGCCGCTGAACAACAGTGTAGTTTGATGTCCTCTGAGTGTTTCCTGTGTATTTGAAGACGTTCAAAAGTAAAATAAACACAATATAAAATGCTTTGACATGATGAAATGTAGCAGTAAGAACCTATTGTTCAGATGTAAAATCAAATCATGGGTCAAATCTCAACATTGCCAACATGGAGTAATATTTCTAATTTGACATATTAGGATATAATGTATATGAATTGGAAATCCTTTCAACAACAACAAAAAAATCACATAATTACCTTTTATTGACAAATATGTCATGAACGAAGTTATCTTATTCCAGTCCAGGACTACACAGTGATACATTCCCTCGTCTTCTTGAACTGTCCTCAAAATGGTCAGATTGTTCATATTCTGATGAACTTTTAAATCAAATCTAGAAGCTGAAAACTCTGCTCCAAACACTTTGTGTGTATTTTTCCATCGTCTCACAATTAATTTCAGATCATCACCAGCACTCTGCTTGAACCAGAAGGCTTCATTGTTTAAAATATAAGGTGAATCACATGTGAAGGTTGCAGGTTCACCAAGTTGAACTTGGGTCACTGGAGCCAGCGTATCTAGATACAAGTATAAAGGAAGAATAAATTAAACAGTAAATAATCATTCAGCCAGACATCTGGACACAGTCATTATTGCGTATCACTTACAGGCCTGATGAAGGAGAAGCAGTGTGAGCCATAACGCAATCATCTTTACACTGTCTCTACTCAGGAGACCTCTTAGTTACTTTGTAAGTGAAGATGGTGACGTGGTCATCAAAGCCACACCTTCAAATCTGATTGGATATCTAAATATACATCTAAGTTCACTTCCTCCCACAGTGGTTTTGTCCGTGTGATGTGAAGCATCTCACGTTTCTCACAAACTGTTTGTAAAGCTTATTAAATGTTTCATCAGCATTTAACTCTGAAGGGCTCATTTCTTTTTCTGGGTTTAGTGTTTAAATGTGGTATTCTTCATGTGGCTCTCACTTACTACACAAACATGGTGGCTATCGCAAGTTAATTTTAATCATCACATCCTTTATCTCCAAACCCTTCCGTAAGTATGATCCAGGGATGCCCCGATCAGGATTTTACTCGATACAAATTACTGATTCTTTTAATCGTGAGATCTGCCGACCATCGATCTGATCACCGATTTAAATGCATTTTTCTAACCTTCCAAAGAATATAAAAATCATTACACAAAGAGAGGAATTAATACATTATGAGTTGGGAAGGTTGTGTGAGAGGAGATGGAGAGGAGAGTTTAGCGATCTTTTATTCTCTCTATTCTAATCTATGGTAAAGGTAAGCATGTTTCTGTCATGTTGGTCACAGTTTATGTGAAGGCAGAGTCAAAGGGGTAAGGAATGAATAAGGTGTGCTTAAACACAAACATGGCTGAAATGGGATGTGTTTGAGGTGTGGTCTTTGCTCCCGGACCTAGTTTAAAACTACACCTATGAGGTTATAACCTCTTTTCATTAAATGTTAGGAATGGAAAGCAGTCTCTCACATCACAAACAAGCACATGTTGTTGAAAGTGATGGTGCCAAGTACCAAGTGGCTACTGCTTGAGTTCTTGCCCAAGCAGATAATGGAGGCTGTTGACTAAGCTCTGGCTTTCTGTGGGGTTTTGGGGGATGGTGGAGATTGCAGATAGGCTGTGAATTGGGATCCAGTAACAGGTGTCAGACATTTTTTGTGCTAGTGCAACAACAAGCCAAAGCAGTACTTGATAGTTTGGAATGTCCCTGACCTTGAAACTCCCTTAGTCTGGCTGAAAAGTGTTTTGATGTCCAGTGCAGATGTTACAACCCAGTTTCTGAATGTTGCACTGTCTGGGCCTGGCACCAATCAGGCTTCTCAGGCCAGCAGCACAGGTGGGCAGGAATATTCAGGAAAAAATACACACTCAGCCGTACTCTTATACGTGCATATACACCATAGCATAACATTACATTATATTATCATTTAAGTCCTGTAAGTCGCGAGGTGGGGCCTCCATTCATTGGACTTGTTTGCCAGCACATCCCACAGATGCTCGACTGGATTGAGGTCTGGGGAATTTGGAGGCCAAGTCAACACCTTGAACTTGTTGTGTTCAAACCTCAAACCATTTCTTAAGGATTTTTGCAGTCTGCTGAAAGAGGCCACACCATTAGGAGATACTGCTTCTATGAAGGGGTGTACTTGGTCTGCAACAATCTTTAGGTAGTTGGTACGTGTCAAAGTAGCATCCACATGAATGGCAGGACCCAAGGTTTCCCAGCAGAACATTGCCCAAAGCATCACACTGCCTCCGCCGGCTCGCCTTCTTCTCATAGTGCATCCTGGTGCCATGTCTTCCCCAGGTAAACGACGCACATGGACCCAGCCATCCACATGATGAAAACGAAAACGTGATTCCTGAGACCAGGCCATCTTCTTCCATTGCTCTGTGGTCCAGTTCTGATGCTCATGCGCCCATTGTTGGAACTTTTAGTGGTGGATGAGGATCAGGATGGGCACCCTGACTGGTCTGCAGCAAGGCAAGCCCATACGCATCAAACTGTGACGTACTGTGTGTTCTGACACCTTTCTATCAGAACCAGCATTAACCTTTTCAGCAATTTGAGCTTCAGTAGCTCTTCTGTTGGATTGGACCACACAGGCCAGCCTTCACTCCAAATAATCCGCATCAATAATCCTTGGCCACCCATGACCATGTCGTTGGTTTTCCTTCCAATGACTGCTTTTGGTAGATACTGACCATTGCAGACCAGGAACACCCCACAAGAGCTGCAGTTTTGGAGATGCTCTGACCCAGTTGTTTAGTTGTCAAAGTCACAAACCTCCTGAAACTTACCCATTTTTCCTGCTTCCAACACATCAACTTCAAGGACAAAACATTCACTTGCTGCCGAACGTATCCCACCCACTGACAGAGGCCATTGTAACAAGATAATCAATGTTATTCACTCGACTTGTCAGTGGTCATGATGTTATGGCTGATTGGTGCACAAGGAGGTGTAGGCGGTGGCTGTAACAGCAGAGTACATTGCAAACAAACGGGTGGGAGGCGTCTCAGACATTGTGGTGAGATCACACGTCTCAGAACCACATCTGTTTTTTTCTTTAGAGGTTGTATGTTTCACATAAACCAGGACAAGACCAGTGTAGCAGGAAATGCTCTTTCATTGTATATTGTGTGATAACCAATGAGATGCAACTGAAGGTTTGACCTATCATGACCATGTCACCATGTTCAGTCACATCATAACTAACAGTTCTCCTAACAAGACACAGTATCAAGATGATCGTGTTAGGTGTCACACTGCTTCTACTTCATTCAGCATGTAGGGGATGATATTGAATAAATACTTTCTCATTTATCCTCAGTCGACATGACCTCTGGGCCTGCAGGATCACCATCACCCCCGAGGAGTTTATAGCAGAAGGAACTCTCCACTAACTGGCCTCGTCCCTAAATCTCATACCAGGTGAGGAAGACCTGCAGAGACCCCACAGACCTTTGGGCAGACACAGTTATACTGAATACAGAGAACGTCAAGCACTTTAAACATGGGAGCAGTGAACAAGTAAGGACCTCTTTCAAATCCTTAGAAAGGACAATAAGTATATCTTAGATAAAAGAAGTGAAGATCACACCCAACATGCCCCCATGACCCCTGTTTCCTTCAGACAATACAGAAACAAATCAAAAAAGTCTCTTTTATTCTCATATGCCTTGGACTTTCTAACTGGAGATGCCCTGCACCCATAAAGTGAGCTGAAACTCAAGCAGCACCAGTTGTCCTGAAAGGTTGGCACTGTTTACAAGAAAAAACATCCGAGAGAAGCCTGCAACAGTTTGACTGCCAAAGATGAGACTTCAACCTGCGCATGGGATCGTGTGACGAGGTTTGTGCTGCACCAACAAATGCAGGATATAGGCAAGAGGCCTCGAAAGAATCTTTAAAAAAAGTATTTGCTGAAAGCCAAAACCTGTGGCTTTACTCACCCTAGAGAACTAACGTGCATTAAGCTGCTTCCTGGTGGTCCCTCGTGTTTCAAGCACCGTCAGATGTGACATTTATCAGTCACTAAAATTTGAGCTGTTTCAGTTTCTTTACAGTCCAAATCTTTAAATAAACTTTAACAAAGACAACAAACATTTAAAACTTATATGATGAAAAAGTGCATTTCTTTCCTTTTCCTTACTATGTGTTCTGTTGTCTGTTTAACCTCTTTGTTTAATTGTGTCTTAAATGCTGTAAGTGAATGCACCTAATATCACTGAGGAAAAGCAGAGACGCACGTGTAAGAAAGACAAAAAGATATTTATGCTTTAATAAGACATGACAAGGTTTTACTAAAGATTTCAGATTATTTAAAAAGACATTAAAACACAACAACAGGATGTGAAACATAAAAAGATGGAAGGATCAACTCACAGTAACATAAAGGGTCATTTTATGCATTCAGAAGTAGATGCAGAAACAGTAGTGTCTGCTTCCTCTCAACAATCATGTTAGACACTTTAAGGTCAGTCGTATAAAACCCCCCACATGTTTTCATAGACATTTACATCGAGCGTTTCACTTGAGAATAGACACCGTCTTCAGTCTTTAACTCTTTAGTCTTCCTCCCTCTTGTAGATTTCGGGCCGTGAAAATGCAACGCAGCATAGTTCAGATCATGTCCACCTTCAGTCTGTGCAGCAAATAAAGTTCTCATTACATGATGGTGTTCGTATACAGCAAGTTAGGAGTTATGTTAAAGTTATACAGTATGCAACTTTCTTTGATCACTTACAATATCATCTATTCTTGGGTTGGAGTTGTCACGTCTTGCTGGCAAAGAGGCGCTTTCTATTCCTTGAATTGAGTGAAGACAGAAACATTATGTACTTTTCTCACTTTTAAATCCAGATCCTCAGCTGTTTCAGCACATTTTAGTTTAAAATATAACATTAAAAACATCATTTTTGGACAGTGTCCTTAATAACTTGTGCATCCTGTTCAGGTTTATTGAGGCACACATGGAATAAACAGCAATGTGGAGGCTCAAAATAGTGCGAAATATCAGTGACGTGCTGATATGGATATCTTCTATTTCATTTAAGAACAGGAGGTGAAGGTTTGTCCTCTCCTGTTTGATGTTACACTTCCTGTAGTCAATAAACGTTTCAAGTAAAACTACCAAATGTTTGAGTCAGTAAACAACTCTTACCTTTACATTGTCCACATGCTGCTCTCGGAGATCGGTGACAGATGAAAACAATATTTCCAATCACAGAAATGACCAGGCAGACTATCGCTATCACCAGAGCAACAAATTCAGAGCTTGTTGTTTGCTCTAGAGAACAAAGAAGAAAGTTTCATTCATGATGTTAATAAAATATTATGAAGATCACCTCCAGTGCTGAACTTATAATCATACCAAGCTCTAGTTTTGTTCCGTCTCCAAACAGTATCTCTCCACATGTGGCCACAGCACAGTAGTAAGTCCCAGCATCAGAGGAGCTGACGTTCTTAGAGAAGCGATAAACACAGCTTCTCTGAGTGTCAGATCTCTCGTCACATCCACCACGTCTGTTTCCATCAGTGTAGATGATGTGTGGATGAGATTTATCTGATCCGGCTCTGAACCAGTACACACTGTGACCTCCTGGACACGTTTGACTCTCAGAGTCAGAGAGGACTGAACACTGCAGAGTCATCAAGTCTCCTGGACGGACTGGATCAGAAACTGTCGGCCGCTGAACAACAGTGTAGTTTGATGTCCTCTGAGTGTTTCCTGTGTATTTGAAGACGTTCAAAAGTAAAATAAACACAATATAAAATGCTTTGACATGATGAAATGTAGCAGTAAGAACCTATTGTTCAGATGTAAAATTAAGTCATGGATCAAATCTCAACATTGCCAACATGGAGTAATATTTCTAATTTGACATATTAGGATATAATGTATATGAATTGGAAATCCTTTCAACAACAACAAAAAAATCACATAATTACCTTTTATTGACAAATATGTCATGAACGAAGTTATCTCATACCACTCCAGGACTACACAGTGATATATTCCCTCGTCTTCTTGAAGTGTCCTCAAAATGGTCAGATTGCTCATATTCTGATGAATTTTTAAATCAAATCTAGAAGCTGAAAACTCTGCTCCAAACACATTGTTCGTATTTTTCCATCGTCTCACAATTAATTTCAGATCATCACCAGCACTCTGCTTGAACCAGAAGGCTTCATTGTTTAAAATATCAGGTGAATCACATGTGAAGGTTGCAGGTTCACCAAGTTGAACTCGAATCACTGTAGCCAGCGTATCTAGATACAGGTATAAAGGAAGAATAAATTAAACATTAAATAATCATTCAGCCAGACATCTGGACACAGTCATTATTGCGTATTACTTACAGGCCTGATGAAGGAGAAGCAGTGTGAGCCATAACGCGATCATCTTGACACTGTCTCTTGTTCGGAGACCTCTTAGTTACTTTAAGTAGACAATGACGTGGTCATCAAAGCAACACCTTCAAATCTGATTGGTTGTCTAAATATAAAGCAAGATCATTTCCTGCCACAGTGGTTTTGTTTGTGTGATGTGAGGCATCTCAGTTTTTTTCACTCTAATTTTTAATTCAGACAAGATTCATGGTTCTCAGTGATTGAGGAACTCTGAAACATTTACTGTAAACATGGACAGGTTCTCTTTCTTGTCAGGCTTATTCAACGTTCCCACAACATTTGGGGAATTATGAGACGTGTTCATTGACCGGTATCATGTTGACCTGCATCATATTTTCCAAAATCAACACTGTTTGTCATAACACCTCAGTTAATATCATGTCAGGTAGCAAAGTTATTTGTCATGCTAGACTGACAACACTGACATTCACACTCGGATAATATTTTAGTTGTCATAACGTTAGTGAGCATGCTAAGGTTAGCCAACTAGCTCCAACATAACTACACTGAGTAATTTGCCATTTGGTTACAAAGCACAATGCCAGATCCATGCAATTACCAGCCAGATCAGCCCAGAGAGTCTGTGCGAGTTGGCTGATGTTATCTACTCAACGGTGTTTTGCTACGTTGCCGAACTGGCAAATCGTCTGCGATAGCAGACAAGCTTACAGCTGGCTGGCTAACCTTAGCCTGGGCAGGTAATGCAATGATATTGGCTAATAGAAAACAATCGGTAGTTATGCACATTTGCTTTGTTCTGCTACATAATTTACAAAATCAACACTGTTTGTCATGTTAGCTGGCGAAGTTATTTGTCAAGCTAGATAACTGACACATACACTCGGATAGTATTTTGTTAGTTATAACGTTAGCGAGCATGCTAAGGTTAGCCAACTAGCTCTAACATAAATACACTGCATGACTCTGGCATTGTGTTTCGTGACCAAACGTCAAATTACACCGGCGAACCAGCAAATCATCACAAGCATTAGCTCACATTACTCATGCAGGGCAGGGCGGCTGGAGAGAGCTGGGATGAAGCACTTCTGCTGTGAGAGAAAAAACACTGCACCCGGTGAGAGAACGCTGCACGTGGGTTTTGTTTCTATGACAACAATAAGTTGTGGGTCTGTTTTGATCCCCAAAAGCAATCGAAGGTCTCCATGATTCGCATGCCCTGCCGATGTTGACTCAAGTTTTCCCCCTGATGTCGATCACATTCCTGTTTGGCCATAGGGTTGCCACCTTCCATGCAGAAAAATAAAGGACGCCATCCACAGCGGGGGCCTGTTCCTCGGGGCCACGACCACCACAGGTCCAGTGATGCGCCAGTGGTGTTAAATCATAACTTAAAACATGGTTTGAAGAAAGTATTAAGATTCATACTTCACGTTTGATGTGCTTTATTACCAGTGGACATTAGAAATAAGCTGAACAGATAGGGGAGGAGTAGGATAAGAAATTGTTAATGAAATTGAATCATTGTATAGGGTGGTGTGAACACGGGTTTTGGCTCAAATATTTCATCGTTTGCAGTCACGCCACCCAAACAGTGAAACCACACAGAAATTTCTAGAAACATTTTTAAATCTTAGAAAACTATTTAAGTAAAACACAGTTTTCATTATTGGTAAATGAATCTATTTATTTATTCATTAAGTTTTTTTAATATAGCCTACTGTTAATCCATTAGCATTTAAGGATGCAATTTTCCAGATTGGGTAATCATAACATATCATAGTTTCTTTTCCACACATGGGCACTATATTTGGATTCATGTATTAAATAAATGCTTACGTATCCGACTGTAAACCTCAACCTTAAAGGACAAATTCACCCCTGGAAAAAGCCACTGTCAGTCAAAGCTGGTGTTCTCTGCAATCAATAGAAGCAATAATATTTTAAATTGGCCTTAGCTGTGGAGAAAGTTGTACAAACAGCTTGTGGTTTAAACCCATTCCACTTTCCTACAACACCCATCATGCATTGCGCCTCTGTCTCTGAAAGGAATGGCCCAGTGAGGGCCTGGTTATATAGAGAAGTTACAGGTCTGTGCGAGAAGTCTGCCTGTTTGTTATGTTCGTTCTTTCGACCAGAACAGCTGGTAAACATAGGGGGTAATTCACTCCACTCTCAGCTGCGCGCACACTGACGAACCTCAACTGCATGTACAGATCGATGAGGAGACGGGAGAGGAGGGGGCAGATCTTTGAACAGCTTACTGTAAAATCCAGACTTGACAGGTGTTTACTAGTATTACTCTCTTTAAGTGTTTAAATGTGGTGTTCTTTATGTGGCTCTCACTTACTACACAAACATGGTGGCTATTGCAAGTTCATTTTAATCATCACATCCTTTATCTCCAAACCCTTCCATAAGTATGATCCAGGGATGCCCAGATCAGGATTTTACTCGATACCGATTACTGATTTTTTTTTTAATAGTGAGATCTGCCGACCATCGATCTGATCACCGATTTAAATGCATTTTTCCAACCTTCCTAAGAATATAAAAATCATAACACAAAGAGAGGAATTAATACATTATGAGTTGTGAAGGTTGTGTGAGAGGAGAAGGAGAGGACCCCGACCCTTAGAGTTTGGCGATCTTTTATTAGATTGCTGTCTGAAGTGTCAAGAAGGAGCTCCTAATCTATGGTAAAGGTAAGTGTGTTTCTGTCATGTCGGTCACAGTTTATGTGAAGGCAGAGTCAAAGGGGTAAGGAATGAATAAGGTGTGCTTCAACACAAACATGGCTGAAATGGGATGTGTTTGAGGTGTGGTCTTTGCTCCCGGACCTAGTTTAAAACTACACCTATGAGGTTATAACCTCTTTTCATTAAATGTTAGGAATGGAAAGCAGTCTCTCACATCACAACTTGAACAAACAAGCACATGATGTTGAAAGTGATGGTGCCAAGTACCAAGTGGCTACTGCTTGAGTTCTTGCCCAAGCAGATAATGGAGGCTGTTGACTAAGCTCTGGCTTAGTGTGGGGTTTTGGGGGGTGGTGGAGATTGCAGATAGGCTGTGAATTGGGATCCAGTAACAGGTGTCAGACATTGTGCCAGTGCAACAACAAGCCAAAGCAGTACTTGATAGTTTGGTATGTCCCTGACCTTGAAACTCCCTTAGTCTGGCTGAAAAGTGTTTTGATGTCCAGTGCAGATGTTACAACCCAGTTTCTGATTGTTGCACTGTCTGGGCCTGGCACCAATCAGGCTTCTCAGGCCGGCAGCACAGGTGGGCAGGAATATTCAGGAAAAAATACATACTCAGCCGTACTCTTATACGTGCATATACACCATAGCATAACATTATACAGCCATAACATTATGACCACCTGCTGTATATTGTGTAGGATCCGCTGCCACCAAAACAGCACTGACCATCGAAGCATGGACTCCACTAGATCTCTGAAGGTGTGCTGAGGTATGTGGTACCAAGATGTTAGCAGCAGATCCTTTAAGTCCTGTAAGTCGTGAGGTGGGGCCTCCATGCATTGGACTGACAGAGGCCATTGTAACAAGATAATCAATGTTATTCACTCGACTTGTCAGTGGTCATGATGTTATGGCTGATGGGTGCACAAGGAGGTGTAGGCGGTGGCCGTAACAGCAGAGTACATTGCAAACAAACATGTTGGAGGTGTCTCAGACATTGTGGTGAGATCACATGTCTCAGAACCACATCTGTTTTTTTCTTTAGAGGTTGTATGTTTCACATAAACCAGGACAAGACCCGTGTAGCAGGAAATGCTCTTTCATTGTATATTGTGTGATAACTGTCACGGCCCCTCTACTCGGTAGGCTCTACTGCTGTTTTGCTCTTTGTCTCCAGGACTGCAGACCTGGTGGCAGGCTAATCAGGAGAATGGGACACACCTGGGCCCGGTGTGCCTCATGTATTTAAGCCAGAGCAGCAGCAGCAGCAGCCAGTCTCTGGGCAGACCTCCTATCACCACACACCTCTGCGTTGCTCTTTTGTTTGTTCTTCTTTGTTTTTACACCACAACATCCATGCAACACATTTACACCCATCCACACCCCACACGACTAACTTTACAGATTATTCATATCTACATGTTTTTCTTGGTTTTGACTATTTATGTTGTAAATAAATTAATTCTTTGATTAGTATACCCCATGTGTCTCCCGTTTTTGTCGCAATCTAAGAGCCGGGCTGTGACATAACCAATGAGATGCAACTGAAGGTTTGACCTATCATGACCATGTCACCATGTTCAGTCGCATCATAACTAACAGTTCTCCTAACAAGAGACAGTGTCAAGATGATCGTGTTAGGGGTCACACTGCTTCTACTTCATTCAGCATGTAGGGGATGATATTGAATAAATACTTTCTCATTTATCCTCAGTCAACATGACCTCTGGGCCTGCAGGATCACCATCACCCCCGAGGAGTTTATAGCAGGAGGAACTCTCCACTAACCGGCCTCGTCCCTAAATCTCATACCAGGTGAGGAAGACCTGCAGAGACCACACAGACCTTTGGGCAGAAACAGTTATACTGAAAACAGAGAACGTCAAACACTTTAAACATGGGAGCAGTGAACAAGTAAGGACCTCTTTCAAATCCTCAGAAAGGACAATAGGTATATCTTAGATAAAGGAAGTGAAGATCACACCCAACATGCCCCCATGACCCCTGTTTCCTTCAGACAATACAGAAAAGAATCAAAAAAGTCTCTTTTATTCTCATATGCCTTGGACTTTCTAACTGGAGATGCCCTGCACCCATAAAGTGAGCTGAAACTCAAGCAGCACCAGTTGTCCTGAAAGGTTGGCACTGTTTACAAGAAAAAACATCCGAGAGAAGCCTGCAACAGTTTGACTGCCAGAGATGAGACTTCAACCTGTGCATGGGATCGTGAGACGAGGTTTGTGCTGCACCAACAAATGCAGGATATAGGCAAGAGGCCTGAAAAGAATCTTTAAAAAAAGTATTTGCTGAAAGCCAAAAGCTGTGGCTTTACTCACCCTAGAGAACTAACGTGCATTAAGCTGCTTCCTGGTGGTCCCTCGTGTTTCAAGCACTGTCAGATGTGACATTTATCAGTCACTAAAATTTGAGCTGTTTCAGTTTCTTTACAGTCCAAATCTTTAAATAATCTTTAACAAAAACAAATATTTAAAACTTATATAATGAAAAAGATAATTTATTTCCTTTTCCTTACTATGTGTTCTGTTGTCTGTTTAACCTCCTTGTTTAATTGTGTCTTAAATGCTGTAAGTAAATGCACCTAATATCACTGAGGAAAAGCAGAGACGCACGTGAAAGAAAGACAAAAAGATATTTATGCTTTAATAAGACATGACAAGGTTTTACTAAAGATTTCAGATTATTTAAAAAGACATTAAAACACAACAACAGGATGTAAAACATAAAAAGATGGAAGGATCAACTCACAGTAACATAAAGGGTCATTTTATGCATTCAGAAGTAGATGCAGAAACAGTAGTGTCTGCTTCCTCTCAACAATCATGTTAGACACTTTAAGGTCAGTCGTATAAAACCCCCCACATGTTTTCATAGACATTTACATCGAGCATTTCACTTGAGAATAGACACCGTCTTCAGTCTTTAACTCTTTAGTCTTCCTCCCTCTTGTAGATTTCGGGCCGTGAAAATGCAACGCAGCATAGTTCAGATCATGTCCACCTTCAGTCTGTGCAGCAAATAAAGTTCTCATTACATGATCGTGTTCGTATACAGCAAGTTAGGAGTTATGTTAAATTTATACAGTATGCAACTTTCTTTGATCACTTACAATATCATCTATTCTTGGGTTGGAGTTGTCACGTCTTGCTGGCAAAGAGGCGCTTTCTATTCCTTGAATTGAGTGAAGACAGAAACATTATGTACTTTTCTCACTTTTAAACCAGATCCTCAGCTGTTTCAGCACATTTTAGTTTAAAATATAACATTAAAAACATCATTTTTGGACAGTGTCCTTAATAACTTGTGCATCCTGTTCAGGTTTATTGAGGCACACATGGAATAAACAGCAATGTGGAGGCTCAAAATAGTGCAAAATATCAGTGACGTGCTGATATGGATATCTTCTATTTCATTTAAGAATAGGAGGTGAAGGTTTGTCCTCTCCTGTTTGATGTTACACTTCCTGTAGTCAATAAACGTTTCAAGTAAAACTACCAAATGTTTGAATCAGTAAACAACTCTTACCTTTACATTGTCCACATGCTGCTCTCGGAGATCGGTGACAGATGAAAACTATATTTCCAATCACAGAAATGACCAGGCAGACTATCGCTATCACCAGAGCAACAAATTCAGAGCTTGTTGTTTGCTCTAGAGAACAAAGAAGAAAGTTTCATTCATGATGTTAATAAAATATTATGAAGATCACCTCCAGTGCTGAACTTATAATCATACCAAGCTCTAGTTTTGTTCCGTTTCCAAACAGTATCTCTCCACATGTGGCCACAGCACAGTAGTAAGTCCCAGCATCAGAGGAGCTGACGTTCTTAGAGAAGCGATAAACACAGCTTCTCTGAGTGTCAGATCTCTCGTCACATCCACCACGTCTGTTTCCATCAGTGTAGATGATGTCTGGATGAGATTTATCTGATCCGGCTCTGAACCAGTACACACTGTGACCTCCTGGACACGTTTGACTCTCAGAGTCAGAGAGGACTGAACACTGCAGAGTCATCAAGTCTCCTGGACGGACTGGATCAGAAACTGTCGGCCGCTGAACAACAGTGTAGTTTGATGTCCTCTGAGTGTTTCCTGTGTATTTGAAGACGTTCAAAAGTAAAATAAACACAATATAAAATGCTTTGACATGATGAAATGTAGCAGTAAGAACCTATTGTTCAGATGATTAAATCATGGGTCAAATCTCAACATTGCCAACATGGAGTAATATTTCTAATTTGACATATTAGGATATAATGTATATGAATTGGAAATCCTTTCAACAACTGCTACATGAAGCATTTTTTTCATAACATTGTTTAGTCATTAAAACAGTGTAGCTGATTCTAAGACATTGAAAAAACACATAATTACCTTTTATTGACAAATATGTAATGAATGAAGTTATCTTATTCCACTCCAGGACTACACAGTGATACATTCCCTCGTCTTCTTGAACTGTCCTCAAAATGGTCAGATTGTTCATATTCTGATGAACTTTTAAATCAAATCTAGAATCTGAAAACTCTGCTCCAAACACTTTGTTTGTATTTGTCCATCGTCTCACAATTAATTTCAGAGCATCACCAGCACTCTGCTTGAACCAGAAGGCTTCATTGTTTAAAATATAAGGTGAATCACATGTGAAGGTTGCAGGTTCACCAAGTTGAACTTGGGTCACTGGAGCCAGCGCATCTAGATACAAGTATAAAGGAAGAATAAATTAAACAGTAAATAATCATTCAGCCAGACATCTGGACACAGTCATTATTGCGTATCACTTACAGGCCTGATGAAGGAGAAGCAGTGTGAGCCATAACGCGATCATCTTGACACTGTCTCTTGTTCGGAGACCTCTTAGTTACTTTGAATATACAATGACGTGGTCATAAAAGCAACACCTTCAAATGTGATTGGTTGTCTAAATATAAAACAAGATCATTTCCTGCCACAGTGGTTTTGTCTGTGTGATGTGAGGCATCTCAGTTTTTTTCACTCTAATTTAAATTCAGAAAAGATTCATGGTTCTCAGTGATTGAGGAACTCTGAAACATTTACTGTGAACATGGACAGGTTCTCTTTCTTGTCAGGCTTATTCAACGTTCCCACAACATTTGGGGAATTATGAGACGTGTTCATTGACCGGTATCATGTTGACCTGCATCATATTTTCCAAAATCAACACTGTTTGTCATAACACCTCAGTTAATATCATGTCAGGTAGCAAAGTTATTTGTCATGCTAGACTGACAACACTGACATTCACACTCGGATAGTATTTTGATTGTCATAACGTTAGCGAGCATGCTAAGGTTAGCATGGTTACCAACTAGCTCCAACATAACTACATTGAGTAATTTGCCATTTGGTTACAAAGCACAATGCCAGATCCATGCAATTACCAGCCAGATCAGCCCAGAGAGTCTGTGCGAGTTGGCTGATGTTATCTACTCAAGGGTGTTTTGCTACGTTGCCGAACTGACAAATCGTCTGCGATAGCAGACAAGCTAACGGTAGCTGGCTAACCTTAGCCTGGGCAGGTAATGCAATGATATTGGCTAATAGAAAACAATCGGTAGTTATGCACATTTGCTTTGTTCTGCTACATAATTTACAAAATCAACATTGTTTGTCATGTTAGCTGGCGAAGTTATTTGTCAAGCTAGATAACTGACACACACACTCGGATAGTATTTTGTTAGTTATAACTTTAGCGAGCATGCTAAGGTTAGCCAACTAGCTCTAACATAAATACACTGCATGACTCTGGCATTGTGCTTCGTGACCAAACGTCAAATTACACCGGCGAACCAGCAAATCATCACAAGCATTAGCTCACATTAGTCATGCAGGGCGGCTGGAGAGAGCTGGGATGAAGCACTTCTGCTGTGAGAGAAAAAACACTGCACCCGGTGAGAGAACGCTGCACGTGGGTTTTGTTTCTATGACAACAATAAGTTGTGGGTCTGTTTTGATCCCCAAAAGCAATCGAAGGTCTCCATGATTCGCATGCCCTGCCGATGAGGACTCAAGTTTTCCCCCTGATGTCGATCACATTCCTGTTTGGCCATGGGGTTGCCACCTTCCATGCAGAAAAATAAAGGACGCCATCCACAGCGGGGGCCTGTTCCTCGGGGCCACGGCCGCCACAGGTCCGGTGATGCGCCAGTGGTGTTAAATCATAACTTAAAACATGGTTTGAAGAAAGTATTAAGATTCATACTTCACGTTTGATGTGCTTTATTACCAGTGGACATTAGAAATAAGCTGAACAGATAGGGGAGGAGTAGGATAAGAAATTGTTAATGAAATTGAATCATTGTATAGGGTGGTGTGAACACGGGTTTTGGCTCAAATATTTCATTGTTTGCAGTCACGCCACCCAAACAGTGAAACCACATAGAAATATCTAGAAACATTTTTAAATCTTCGAAAACTATTTAAGTAAAACACAGTTTTCATTATTGGTAAGTGAATCTATTTATTGATTAATTAGGTTTTTTTAATATAGCCTACTGTTAATCCATTAGCATTTAAGGATGCAATTTTCCAGATTGGGTAATCATAACATATCATAGTTGTTTCTTTTCCTCACATGGGCACTATATTTGGATTCATGTATTAAATAAATGCTTACGTATCCGACTGTAAACCTCAACCTTAAAGGACAAATTCATCCCTGGAAAAAGCCACTGTCAGTCAAAGCTGGTGTTCTCCGCAATCAATAGAAGCAATATTATTTTAAATTGGCCTTAGCTGTGGAGAAAGTTGTACAAACAGCTTGTGGTTTAAACCCATTCTACTTTCCTACAACACCCATCGTGCATTGCGCCTCTCTCTCTGGAAGGAATGGCCCAGCGAGGGCCTGGTTATATAGAGAGGTTACAGGTCTGCGCGAGAAGTCTGCCTGTTTGTTATGTTCGTTCTTTCGACCAGAACAGCTGGTAAACATAGGGGGTAATTCACTCCACTCTCAGCTGCGCGCACACTGACGGACCTCAACTGCATGTACAGATCGATGAGGAGACGGGAGAGGAGGGGGCAGATCTTTGAACAGCTTCCTGTTAAGTCCAGACTCGACAGGTGTTTACTAGTATTACTCTCTTTAAGTGTTTTAATGTGGTATTCTTTATGTGGCTCTCACTTACTACACAAACATGGTGGCTATTGCAAGTTAATTTTAATCATCACATCCTTTATCTCCAAACCCTTCCATAAGTATGATCCAGGGATGCCCAGATCAGGATTTTACTCGATACCGATTACTGATTTTTTTTTTAATAGTGAGATCTGCCGACCATCGATCTGATCACCTATTTAAATGCATTTTTCCAACCTTCCTAAGAATATAAAAATCATTACACAAAGAGAGGAATTAATACATTATGAGTTGTGAAGGTTGTGTGAGAGGAGATGGAGAGGACCCCGACCCTTAGAGTTTGGCGATCTTTTATTAGATTGCTGTCTGAAGTGTCGAGAAGGAGCTCCTAATCTATGGTAAAGGTAAGCATGTTTCTGTCATGTCGGTCACAGTTTATGTGAAGGCAGAGTCAAAGGGGTAAGGAATGAATAAGGTGTGCTTAAACACAAACATGGCTGAAATGGGATGTGTTTGAGGTGTGGTCTTTGTTCCCGGACCTAGTTTAAAACTATACCTATGAGGTTATAACCTCTTTTCATTAAATGTTAGGAATGGAAAGCAGTCTCTCACATCACAACTTGAACAAACAAGCACATATGGGGTGTTTGGGGGGTGGTGGAGATTGCAGATAGGCTGCGAATTGGGATCCAGTAACAGGTGTCAGATATTGTGCCAGTGCAACAACAAGCCAAAGCAGTACTTGATAGTTTGGTATGTCCCTGACCTTGAAACTCCCTTAGTCTGGCTGAAAAGTGTTTTGATGTCCAGTGCAGATGTTACAACCCAGCTTCTGATTGTTGCACTGTCTGGGCCTGGCACCAATCAGGCTTCTCAGGCCAGCAGCACAGGTGGGCAGGAATATTCAGGAAAAAATACACACTCAGCCGTACTCTTATACGTGCATATACACCATAGCATAACATTACATTATATTATCATTTAAGTCCTGTAAGTCACGAGGTGGGGCCTCCATGCATTGGACTTGTTTGCCAGCACATCCCACCGATGCTCGACTGGATTGAGGTCTGGGGAATTTGGAGACCAAGTCAACACCTTGAACTTGTTGTGTTCAAACCTCAAACCATTTCTTAAGGATTTTTGCAGTCTGCTGAAAGAGGCCACACCATTAGGAGATACTGCTTCTATGAAGGGGTGTACTTGGTCTGCAACAATATTTAGGTAGTTGGTACTTGTCAAAGTAACATCCACATGAATGGCAGGACCCAAGGTTTCCCAGCAGAACATTGCCCAAAGCATCACACTGCCTCCGCCAGCTCGCCTTCTTCTCATAGTGCATCCTGGTGCCATGTCTTCCCCAGGTCATACTGTGGCTGATGGGTGCACAAGGAGGTGTAGGCGGTGGCCGTAACAGCAGAGCACATTGCAAACAAACGGGTGGGAGGCGTCTCAGACATTGTGGTGAGATCACACGTCTCAGAAGCACATCTGTTTTTTTCTTTAGAGGTTGTATGTTTCACATAAACCAGAACAAGACCCGTGTAGCAGGAAATGCTCTTTCATTGTATATTGTGTGATAACCAATGAGATGCAACTGAAGGTTTGACCTATCATGACCATGTCACCATGTTCAGTCGCATCATAACGAAGACTTCTCCTAACAAGAGACAGTGTCAAGATGATCGTGTTAGGAGTCACACTGCTTCTACTTCAATCAGCATGTAGGGGATGATATTGACTAAATACTTTCTCATTTATCCTCAGTCGACATGACCTCTGGGCCTGCAGGATCACCATCACCCCCGAGGAGTTTATAGCAGGAGGAACTCTCCACCAACTGGCCTCGTCCCTAAATCTCATACCATGTGAGGAAGACCTGCAGAGACCATGCAGACCTTTGGGCAGACACAGTTATACTGAATACAGAGAACATCAAGCACTTTAAACATGGGAGCAGTGAACGTAGTGAACAAGTAAGGACCTCTTTCAAATCCTTAGAAAGGACAATAAGTATATCTTAGATAAAGGAATTGAAGATCACACCCAACATGCCCCCATGACCCCTGTTTCCTTCAGACAATACAGAAAAGAATAAAAAAAAGTCTCTTTTATTCTCATATGCCTTGGACCTTCTAACTGGAGATGCCCTGCACCCATAAAGTGAGCTGAAACTCAAGCAGCACCAGTTGTCCTGAAAGGTTGGCACTGTTTACAAGAAAAAACATCCGAGAGAAGCCTGCAACAGTTTGACTGCCAGAGATAAGACTTCAACCTGCGCATGGGATCGTGTGACGAGGTTTGTGCTGCACCAACAAATGCAGGATATAGGCAAGAGGCCTCAAAAGAATCTTTAAAAAAAGTATTTGCTGAAAGCCAAAAGCTGTGGCTTTACTCACCCTAGAGAACTAACGTGCATTAAGCTGCTTCCTGGTGGTCCCTCGTGTTTCAAGCACCGTCAGATGTGACATTTATCAGTCACTAAAATTTGAGCTGTTAAAGTTTCTATACAGTCCAAATCTGTTATCTTACTATGTGTTCTGTTGTCTGTTTAATCTCTTTGTTTAATTGGGTCTTATATGCTGTAAGTAAATGCACCTAATATCACTGAGGAAAAGCAGAGACGCACGTGTAAGAAAGACAAAAAGATATTTATGCTTTAATAAGACATGACAAGGTTTTACTAAAGATTTCAGATTATTTAAAAAGACATTAAAACACAACAGGATGTGAAACATAAAAAGATGGAAGGATCAACTCACAGTAACATAAAGGGTCATTTTATGCATTCAGAAGTAGATGCAGAAACAGTAGTGTCTGCTTCCTCTCAACAATCATGTTAGACACTTTAAGGTCAGTCGTATAAAACCCCCCACATGTTGTCATAGACATTTACATCGAGCATTTCACTTGAGAATAGACACCGTCTTCAGTCTTTAACTCTTTAGTCTTCCTCCCTCTTGTAGATTTCGGGCCGTGACAATGCAACGCAGCATAGTTCAGATCATGTCCACCTTCAGTCTGTGCAGCAAATAAAGTTCTCATTACATGATGGTGTTCGTATACAGCAAGTTAGGAGTTATGTTAAAGTTATACAGTATGCAACTTTCTTTGATCACTTACAATATCATCTATTCTTGGGTTGGAGTTGTCACGTCTTGCTGGCAAAGAGGCGCTTTCTATTCCTTGAATTGAGTGAAGACAGAAACATTATGTACTTTTCTCACTTTTAAACCAGATCCTCAGCTGTTTCAGCACATTTTAGTTTAAAATATAACATTAAAAACATCATTTTTGGACAGTGTCCTTAATAACTTGTGCATCCTGTTCAGGTTTATTGAGGCACACATGGAATAAACAGCAATGTGGAGGCTCAAAATAGTGCGAAATATCAGTGACGTGCTGATATGGATATCTTCTATTTCATTTAAGAATAGGAGGTGAAGGTTTGTCCTCTCCTGTTTGATGTTACACTTCCTGGAGTCAATAAATGTTTCAAGTAAAACTACCAAATGTTCGAATCAGTAAACAACTCTTACCTTTACATTGTCCACATGCTGCTCTCGGAGATCGGTGACAGATGAAAACAATATTTCCAATCACAGAAATGACCAGGCAGACTATCGCTATCACCAGAGCAACAAATTCAGAGCTTGTTGTTTGCTCTAGAGAACAAAGAAGAAAGTTTCATTCATGATGTTAATAAAATATTATGAAGATGACCTCCAGTGCTGAACTTATAATCATACCAAGCTCTAGTTTTGTTCCGTCTCCAAACAGTATCTCTCCACATGTGGCCACAGCACAGTAGTAAGTCCCAGCATCAGAGGAGCTGACGTTCTTAGAGAAGCGATAAACACAGCTTCTCTGAGTGTCAGATCTCTCGTCACATCCACCACGTCTGTTTCCATCAGTGTAGATGATGTGTGGATGAGATTTATCTGATCCGGCTCTGAACCAGTACACACTGTGACCTCCTGGACACGTTTGACTCTCAGAGTCAGAGAGGACTGAACACTGCAGAGTCATCAAGTCTCCTGGACGGACTGGATCAGAAACTGTCGGCCGCTGAACAACAGTGTAGTTTGATGTCCTCTGAGTGTTTCCTGTGTATTTGAAGACGTTCAAAAGTAAAATAAACACAATATAAAATGCTTTGACATGATGAAATGTAGCAGTAAGAACCTATTGTTCAGATGATTAAATCATGGGTCAAATCTCCACTTTGCCAACATGGAGTAATATTTCTAATTTAAAATGTTAGAATATAATGTATATGAATTGGAAATCCTTTCAACAACTGCTACATGAAGCATTTTTTTCATAACATTGTTTAGTCATTAAAACAGTGTAGCTGATTCTTAGACATTGAAAAAACACATAATTACCTATTATTGACAAATATGTCGCACACAAAGTTATCTTATACCACTCCAAGACTACACAGTGATACATTCCCTCGTCTTCTTGAAGTGTCCTCAAAATGGTCAGATGGCTCATTTTCTCATTAACTTTTAAATCAAATCTAGAATCTGAAAACTCTGCTCCAAACACTTTGTTTGTATTTTTCCATCGTCTCACAATTAATTTCAGAGCATCACCAGCACTCTGCTTGAACCAGAAGGCTTCATTGTTTAAAATATCAGGCGAGCCACATGTGATGGTTGCAGGTTCACCAAGTTGAACTTGGGTCACTGGAGCCAGCGTATCTAGATACAAGTATAAAGGAAGAATAAATTAAACATTAAATAATCATTCAGCCAGACATCTGGACACAGTCATTATTGCGTATCACTTACAGGCCTGATGAAGGAGAAGCAGTGTGAGCCATAACGTGATCATCTTGACACTGTCTCTTGTTAGGAGACCTCTTAGTTACTTTATAAGTAAAGATGGTGACGTGGTCATCAAAGCCACACCTTCAAATCTGATTGGATATCTAAATATACATCTAAGTTCACTTCCTGCCACAGTGGTTTTGTCCGTGTGATGTGAAGCATCTCACGTTTCTCACAAGTGTGAGGATCACTTGAACATTTAGTCTCAACATGGACAGGTTCTGTTTGTAAAGCTTATTAAAAGTTTCATCAGCATTTAACTCTGAAGGGCTCATTTCTTTTTCTGGGTCTAGTGTTTAAATGTGGTATTCTTCATGTGGCTCTCACTTACTACACAAACATGGTGGCTATTGCAAGTTAATTTTAATCATCACATCCTTTATCTCCAAACCCTTCCGTAAGTATGATCCAGGGATGCCCCGATCAGGATTTTACTCGATACCGATTACTGATTCTTTTAATTGTGAGATCTGCCGACCATCGATCTGATCACAGATTTAAATGCATTTTTTTATTTAATACATTATGAGTTGTTAAGGTTGTGTGAGAGGAGATGGAGAGGACCCCGACCCTTAGAGGTTGGCGACCTTTTATTAGATTGCTGTCTGAAGTGTCGAGAAGGAGCTCCTAATCTATGGTAAAGGTAAGCGTGTTTCTGTCATGTCGGTCACAGTTTATGTGAAGGCAGAGTCAAAGGGGTAAGGAATGAATAAGGTGTGCTTAAACACAAACATGGCTGAAATGGGATGTGTTTGAGGTGTGGTCTTTGTTCCCGGACCTAGGTCACAACCTCTTTTCATTAAATGTTAGGAATGGAAAGCAGTCTCTCACATCACAACTTGAACAAACAAGCACATGATGTTGAAAGTGATGGTGCCAAGTACCAAGTGGCTTCTGCTTGAGTTCTTGCCCAAGCAGATGATGGAGGCTGTTGACTAAGCTCTGGCTTTCTATGGGGTTTTGGGGGATGGTGGAGATTGCAGATAGGCTGCGAATTGGGATCCAGTAACAGGTGTCAGACATTGTGCCAGTGCAACAACAAGCCAAAGCAGTACTTGATAGTTTGGTATGTCCCTGACCTTGAAACTCCCTTAGTCTGGCTGAAAAGTGTTTTGATGTCCAGTGCAGATGTTACAACCCAGTTTCTGATTGTTGCACTGTCTGGGCCTGGCACCAATCAGGCTTCTCAGGCCTGCAGCACAGGTGGGCAGGAATATTCAGGAAAAAATACACACTCAGCCGTACTCTTATACGTGCATATACACCATAGCATAACACTATACAGCCATAACATTATGACCACCTGCCGTATATTGTGTAGGATCCCCTGCCACCAAAACAGCACTGACCATCGAAGCATGGACTCCACTAGATCTCTGAAGGTGTGCTGAGGTATGTGGTACCAAGATGTTAGCAGCAGATCCTTTAAGTCCTGTAAGTCGCGAGGTGGGGCCTCCATGAATTGGACTTGTTTGCCAGCACATCCCACAGATGCTCGACTGGATTGAGGTCTGGGGAATTTGGAGGCCAAGTCAACCCCTTGAACTTGTTGTGTTCAAACCTCAAACCATTTCTTAAGGATTTTTGCAGTCTGCTGAAAGAGGCCACACCATTAGGAGATACTGCTTCTATGAAGGGGTGTACTTGGTCTGCAACAATATTTAGTTAGTTGGTACGTGTCAAAGTAACATCCACATGAATGGCAGGACCCAAGGTTTCCCAGCAGAACATTGCCCAAAGCATCACACTGCCTCCGCCGGCTTGCCTTCTTCTCATAGTGCATCCTGGTGCCATGTCTTCCCCAGGTAAATGACACACATGGACCCAGCCATCCACATGATGAAAATGAAAAACATGATTCCTGAGACCAGGCCATCTTCTTCCATTGCTCTGTGGTCCAGTTCTGATGCTCATGCGCCCATTGTAGGCACTTTTAGTGGTGGATGAGGATCAGGATGGGCACCTGACTGGTCTGCAGCAAGGCAGGCTCATACGCATAAAACTGTAACGTACTGTGTGTTCTGACACCTTTCTATCAGAACTAGCATTAACCTTTTTAGCAATTTGAGCTTCAGTAGCTCTTCTGTTGGATTGGACCACACAGGCCAGCCTTCGCTCCAAATAATCCGCATCAATAATCCTTGGCCCTGTCGTTGGTTTTCCTTCCTATGACTGCTTTTGGTAGATACTGACCATTGCAGACCAGGAACACCCCACAAGAGCTGCAGTTTTGGAGATGCTCTGACCCAGTTCTTTAGTTGGCAAAGTCACAAACATCCTGACACTTACCCATTTTTCCTGCTTCCAACACATCAACTTCAAGGACAAAATGTTCACTTGCTGCCGAACGTATCCCACCCACTGAATGAGGCCATTGTAACGAGATAATCAATGTTATTCACTCGACTTGTCAGTGGTCATGATGTTATGGCTGATCGGTGCACAAGGAGGTGTAGGCGGTGGCTGTAACAGCAGAGTACATTGCAAACAAACAGGTGGGAGGCGTCTCAGACATTGTGGTGAGATCAGACGTCTCAGAACCACATCTGTTTTTTTCTTCAGAGGTTGTATGTTTCACATAAACCAGGACAAGACCAGTGTAGCAGGAAATGCTCTTTCATTGTATATTGTGTGATAACCAATGAGATGCAACTGAAGGTTTGACCTATCATGACCATGTCACCATGTTCAGTCACATCATAACTAAGAGTTGTCCTAACAAGAGACAGTGTCAAGATGATCGTGTTAGGGGTCACACTGCTTCTACTTCATTCAGCATGTAGGGGATGATATTGACTAAATACTTTCTCATTTATCCTCAGTCAACATGACCTCTGGGCCTGCAGGATCACCATCACCCCCGAGGAGTTTATAGCAGGAGGAACTCTCCACTAACTGGCCTCGTCCCTAAATCTCATACCAGGTGAGGAAGACCTGCAGAGACCACACAGACCTTTGGGCAGACACAGTTATACTGAATACAGAGAACGTCAAGCACTTTCAACATGGGAGCAGTGAACAAGTAAGGACCTCTTTCAAATCCTTAGAAAGGACAATAAGTATATCTTAGATAAAAGAAGTGAAGATCACACCCAACATGCCCCCATGACCCCTGTTTCCTTCAGACAATACAGAAACAAATCAAAAAAGTAGTCTCTTTTATTCTCATATGCCCTGGACTTTCTAACTGGAGATGCCCTGCACCCATAAAGTGAGCTGAAACTCAAGCAGCACCAGTTGTCCTGAAAGGTTGGCACTGTTTAAAAGAAAAAACATCCGAGAGAAGCCTGCAACAGTTTGACTGCCAAAGATGAGACTTCAACCTGCGCATGGGATCGTGTGACGAGGTTTGTGCTGCACCAACAAAAGCAGGATATAGGCAAGAGGCCTCAAAAGAATCTTTAAAGTAAGTATTTGCTGAAAGCCAAAAGCTGTGGCTTTACTCACCCTAGAGAACTAACGTGCATTAAGCTGCTTCCTGGTGGTCCCTCGTGTTTCAAGCACTGTCAAATGTGACATTTATCAGTCACTAAAATTTGAGCTGTTTCAGTTTCTTTACAGTCCAAATCTTTAAATAAACTTCAACAAAGACAACAAATATTTAAAACTTATATAATGAAAAAGTGCATTTCTTTCCTTTTCCTTACTATGTGTTCTGTTGTCTGTTTAACCTCTTTGTTTAATTGTGTCTTAAATGCTGTAAGTAAATGCACCTAATATCACTGAGGAAAAGCAGAGACGCACGTGTAAGAAAGACAAAAAGATATTTATGCTTTAATAAGACATGACAAGGTTTTACTAAAGATTTCAGATTATTTAAAAAGACATTAAAACACAACAACAGGATGTAAAACATAAAAAGATGGAAGGATCAACTCACAGTAACATAAAGGGTCATTTTATGCATTCAGAAGTAGATGCAGAAACAGTAGTGTCTGCTTCCTCTCAACAATCATGTTAGACACTTTAAGGTCAGTCGTATAAAACCCCCCACATGTTTTCATAGACATTTACATTGAGCGTTTCACTTGAGAATAGACACCGTCTTCAGTCTGTAACTCTTTAGTCTTCCTCCCTCTTGTAGATTTCGGGCCGTGAAAATGCAACGCAGCATAGTTCAGATCATGTCCACCTTCAGTCTGTGCAGCAAATAAAGTTCTCATTACATGATCATGTTCGTATACAGCAAGTTAGGAGTTATGTTAAAGTTATACAGTATGCAACTTTCTTTGATCACTTACAATATCATCTATTCTTGGGTTGGAGTTGTCATGTCTTGCTGGCAAAGAGGCGCTTTCTATTCCTTGAATTGAGTGAAGACAGAAACATTATGTACTTTTCTCACTTTTAAATCCAGATCCTCAGCTGTTTCAGCACATTTTAGTTTAAAATATAACATTACAAACATCATTTTTGGACAGTGTCCTTAATAACTTGTGCATCCTGTTCAGGTTTATTGAGGCACACATGGAATAAACAGCAATGTGGAGGCTCAAAATAGTGCAAAATATCAGTGACGTGCTGATATGGATATCTTCTATTTCATTTAAGAACAGGAGGTGAAGGTTTGTCCTCTCCTGTTTGATGTTACACTTCCTGTAGTCAATAAATGTTTCAAGTAAAACTACCAAATCTTTGAATCAGTAAACAACTCTTACCTTTACATTGTCCACATGCTGCTCTCGGAGATCGGTGACAGATGAAAACAATATTTCCAATCACAGAAATGACCAGGCAGACTATCGCTATCACCAGAGCAACAAATTCAGAGCTTGTTGTTTGCTCTAGAGAACAAAGAAGAAAGTTTCATTCATGATGTTTATAAAATATTATGAAGATCACCTCCAGTGCTGAACTTATAATCATACCAAGCTCTAGTTTTGTTCCGTCTCCAAACAGTATCCCTCCACATGTGGCCACAGCACAGTAGTAAGTCCCAGCATCAGAGGAGCTGACGTTCTTAGAGAAGCGATAAACACAGCTTCTCTGAGTGTCAGATCTCTCGTCACATCCACCACGTCTGTTTCCATCAGTGTAGATGATGTCTGGATGAGATTTATCTGATCCGGCTCTGAACCAGTACACACTGTGACCTCCTGGACACGTTTGACTCTCAGAGTCAGAGAGGACTGAACACTGCAGAGTCATCAAGTCTCCTGGACGGACTGGATCAGAAACTGTCGGCCGCTGAACAACAGTGTAGTTTGATGTCCTCTGAGTGTTTCCTGTGTATTTGAAGACGTTCAAAAGTAAAATAAACACAATATAAAATGCTTTGACATGATGAAATGTAGCAGTAAGAACCTATTGTTCAGATGATTAAATCATGGGTCAAATCTCCACATTGCCAACATGGAGTAATATTCCTAATTTAAAATGTTAAAATATAATGTATATGAATTGGAAATCCTTTCAACAACTGCTACATGAAGCATTTTTTTCATAACATTGTTTAGTCATTAAAACAGTGTAGCTGATTCTAAGACATTGAAAAAACACATAATTACCTTTTATTGACAAATATGTCGTACTCAAAGTTATCTTGTCCCACTCAAGGACCCCACAGTGATACATTCCCTCGTCTTCTTGAATTGTCCTCAAAATGGTCAGATTGCTCGTATTCTCATTAACTTTTATATCAAATCTAGAAGCTGAAAACTCTGCTCCAAACACTTTGTCTGTATCTGTCCATTGTCTCACAATTAATTTCAGATCATCACCAGCACTCTGCTTGAACCAGAAGGCGTCATTCTTTAAAATCTCAGGCGAGCCACATGTGAAGGTTGCAGGTTCACCAAGTTGAACTTGGATCACTGGAGCCAGCGCATCTAGATACAAGTATAAAGGAAGAATAAATTAAACATTAAATAATCATTCAGCCAGACATCTGGACACAGTCATTATTGCGTATCACTTACAGGCCTGATGAAGGAGAAGCAGTGTGAGCCATAACGCGATCATCTTGACACTGTCTCTTGTTCGGAGACCTCTTAGTAACTTTGAGTAGACAATGACGTGGTCATAAAAGCAACACCTTCAAATGTGATTGGTTATCTAAATATAAAACAAAGATCATTTCCTGCCACAGTGGTTTTGTCTGTGTGATGTGAGGCATCTCAGTTTTTTTCACTCTAAGTTTTAATTCAGACAAGATTCATGGTTCTCAGTGATTGAGGAACTCTGAAACATTTACTGTGAACATGGACAGGTTCTCTTTCTTGTCAGGCTTATTCAAAGTTCCCGCAACATTTGGGGAATTATGAGACGTGTTCATTGACCGGTATCATGTTGACCTGCATCATATTTTCCAAAATCAACACAGTTTGTCATAACACCTCAGTTAATATCATGTCAGGTAGCAAAGTTATTTGTCATGCTTGACTGACAACACTGATATTCACACTCGGATAGTATTTTGGTTGTCATAACGTTAGCGAGCATGCTAAGGTTAGCCAACTAACTCCAACATAACTACACTGAGTAATTTGCCATTTGGTTACAAAGCACAATGCCAGATCCATGCAATTACCAGCCAGATCAGCCCAGAGAGTCTGTGCGAGTTGGCTGATGTTATCTACTCAAGGGTGTTTTGCTACGTTGCCGAACTGGCAAATCGTCTGCGATAGCAGACAAGCTAACGGTAGCTTGTTGCCAGCTTACAGCTGGCTGGCTAACCTTAGCCTAGGCAGGTAATGCAATGATATTGGCTAATAGAAAACAATCGGTTGTTATGCACATTTGCTTTGTTCTGCTACATAATTTACAAAATCAACACTGTTTGTCATGTTAGCTGGCGAAGTTATTTGTCAAGCTAGATAACTGACACACACACTCAGATAGTATTTTGTTCGTAATTACGTTAGCAAGCATGCTAAGGTTAGCCAGCTAGCTCTAACATAAATACACTGCATGACTCTGGCATTGTGCTTCGTGACCAAACGACAAATAACGCCGGCGAACCAGCAAATCATCACAAGCATAAGCTCACATTAGTCATGCAGGGCGGCTGGAGAGAGCTGGGATGAAGCACTTCTGCTGTGAGAGAAAAAACACTGCACCCAGTGAGAGAACGCTGCACGTGGGTTTTGTTTCTATGACAACAATAAGTTGTGGGTCTGTTTTGATTCCCAAAAGCAATCGAAGGTCTCCATGATTTGCATGCCCTGCCGATGTTGACTCAAGTTTTCCCCCTGATGTCGATCACATTCCTGTTTGGCCATGGGGTTGCCACCTTCCATGCAGAAAAATAAAGGACGCCATCCACAGCGGGGGCCTGTTCCTCGGGGCCACGACCACCACAGGTCTGGTGATGCGCCAGTGGTGTTAAATCATAACTTAAAACATGGTTTCAAGAAAGTATTAAGATTAATACTTCAAGTTTGATGTGCTTTATTACCAGTGGACATTAGAAATAAGCTGAACAGATAGGGGAGGAGTAGGATAAGAAATTGTTAATGAAATTGAGTCATTGTATAGGGTGGTGTGAACACGGGTTTTGGCTCAAATATTTCATTGTTTGCAGTCACGCCACCCAAACAGTGAAACCACACAGAAATATCTAGAAACATTTTTAAATCTTAGAAAACTATTTAAGTAAAACACAGTTTTCATTATTGGTAAGTGAATCTATTTATTTATTCATTAAGTTTTTTTAATATAGCCTACTGTTAATCCATTAGCATTTAAGGATGCAATTTTCCAGATTGGGTAATCATAACATACCATAGTTGTTTCTTTTCCTCACATGGGCACTATATTTTGATTCATGTATTAAATAAATGCGTACGTATCCGACTGTAAACCTCAACCTTAAAGGACAAATTCATTCCGAGAAAAAGCCACTGTCAGTCAAAGCTGGTGTTATGCAATCAATAGAAGCAATAATATTTTGAATTGGCCTTAGCTGTGGAGAAAGTTGTACAAACAGCTTGTGGTTTAAACCCATTCTACTTTCCTACAACACCCATCATGCATTGCGCCTCCGTCTCTGAAAGGAATGGCCCAGTGAGGGCCTAGTTATATAGAGAAGTTACAGGTCTGCGCGAGAAGTCTGCCTGTTTGTTATGTTAGTTCTTTCGACCAGAACAGCTGGTAAACATAGGGGGTAATTCACTCCACTCTCTGCTGCGCGCACACTGACGGACCTCAACTGCATGTACAGATCGATGAGGAGACGGGAGAGGAGGGGGCAGATCTTTGAACAGCTTCCTGTTAAGTCCAGACTCGACAGGTGTTTACTAGTATTACTCTCTTTAACGCAGCTTTATGTTTTTAAAACAAGCGCGTAGCAGCAGCGTGTACAGTCCATCCATATAATAATTACCCTTCCTGCGTAACGGCTCCGGAAATGTGGACAAAGTGTGTCCGTGTACCGCGGTTGAGCCTCGCACAGCCACGGACTGATTGGTCTCCCGATTATAATAATAATGACAAAACGTTATTAACAGATTGTTTTTACAGACAAATACATTTTGTTTTTCAACAACAAAAGGTTGAGTTGTTATAATGATCACTGGAAACTCTGAGCCTGACAGCCCTTAAAATACTGCACCGCAGCTCCCACCACCTGCTGTTCGAGCTGGCGTTTGTGAACTAGGTGCTTTTTGTTTGCATAACATGACTCACTGAAGTACGCGCAAGCGGTTCCGGAGCACACAGACGCTGTTTGCTCTGCAGCGCACTTTGGGGTGCGTTTGAGTACGAGGCAGAGTCTTTATGTCATTTGCATAGGTTTAGAGGGCACAAAATTGTTTCCCACTGGCTCTCCGCTAAGAGACCCGCCTTCCTCTGCCTCTTATTGGCTCTGACCCTGACGGTCTTTCCCTATCCCCAGCGAACATTTTTCACAGAATGCGGGTGGGATAATGCTGCGTTCATAACAACTCAGAAATATGGGACAAACCTCGTCCCGTATTGATTCAAAACGGGACACGCCCTTTAATTGTCAAATACGGGACAATTCCGTATTTTTAGGGACGGGTGGCAACCCTATTTGGCCAGACGGGCTTCAGGAGATAAATCTTATTTTTGTTCTTTAATTCTTGTGTGTAACAAAGACAACAAATATTTAAAACTTATATAATGAAAAAGTGCATTTCTTTCCTTTTCCTTACTATGTGTTCTGTTGTCTGTTTAACCTCTTTGTTTAATTGTGTCTTAAATGCTGTAAGTAAATGCACCTAATATCACTGAGGAAAAGCAGAGACGCACGTGTAAGAAAGACAAAAAGATATTTATGCTTTAATAAGACATGACAATGTTTTACTGAAGATTTCAGATTATTTAAAAAGACATTAAAACACAACAACAGGATGTAAAACATAAAAAGATGGAAGGATCAACTCACAGTAACATAAAGGGTAATTTTATGCATTCAGAAGTAGATGCAGAAACAGTAGTGTCTGCTTCCTCTCAACAATCATGTTAGACACTATAAGGTCAGTCGTATAAAACCCCCCACATGTTTTCATAGACATTTACATCGAGCATTTCACTTGAGAATAGACACCGTCTTCAGTCTTTAACTCTTTAGTCTTCCTCCCTCTTGTAGATTTCCCGCCGTGAAAATGCAACACAGCATAGTTCAGATCATGTCCACCTTCAGTCTGTGCAGCAAATACAGTTCTCATTACATGATGGTGTTCGTATACAGCAAGTTAGGAGTTATGTTAAAGTTATACAGTATGCAACTTTCTTTGATCACTTACAATATCATCTATTCTTGGGTTGGAGTTGTCATGTCTTGCTGGCAAAGAGGCGCTTTCTATTCCTTGAATTGAGTGAAGACAGAAACATTATGTAATTTTCTCACTTTTAAATCAGATCCTCAGCTGTTTCAGTACATTTTAGTTTAAAATATAACATTAAAAACATCATTTTTGGACAGTGTCCTTAATAACTTGTGCATCCTGTTCAGGTTTATTGAGGCACACATGGAATAAACAGCAATGTGGAGGCTCAAAATAGTGCAAAATATCAGTGACGTGCTGATATGGATATCTTCTATTTCATTTAAGAACAGGAGGTGAAGGTTTGTCCTCTCCTGTTTGATGTTACACTTCCTGTAGTCAATAAACGTTTCAAGTAAAACTACCAAATGTTTGAATCAGTAAACAACTCTTACCTTTACATTGTCCACATGCTGCTCTCGGAGATCGGTGACAGATGAAAACAATATTTCCAATCACAGAAATGACCAGGCAGACTATCGCTATCACCAGAGCAACAAATTCAGAGCTTGTTGTTTGCTCTAGAGAACAAAGAAGAAAGTTTCATTCATGATGTTAATAAAATATTATGAAGATCACCTCCAGTGCTGAACTTATAATCATACCAAGCTCTAGTTTTGTTCCGTCTCCAAACAGTATCTCTCCACATGTGGCCACAGCACAGTAGTAAGTCCCAGCATCAGAGGAGCTGACGTTCTTAGAGAAGCGATAAACACAGCTTCTCTGAGTGTCAGATCTCTCGTCACATCCACCACGTCTGTTTCCATCAGTGTAGATGATGTGTGGATGAGATTTATCTGATCCGGCTCTGAACCAGTACACACTGTGACCTCCTGGACACGTTTGACTCTCAGAGTCAGAGAGGACTGAACACTGCAGAGTCATCAAGTCTCCTGGACGGACTGGATCAGAAACTGTCGGCCGCTGAACAACAGTGTAGTTTGATGTCCTCTGAGTGTTTCCTGTGTATTTGAAGACGTTCAAAAGTAAAATAAACACAATATAAAATGCTTTGACATGATGAAATGTAGCAGTAAGAGCCTATTGTTCAGATGATTAAATCATGGGTCAAATCTCCACATTGCCAACATGGAGTAATATTCCTAATTTAAAATGTTAGAATATAATGTATATGAATTGGAAATCCTTTCAACAACTGCTACATGAAGCATTTCTTTCTTAAAATTGTTTAGTCATTAAAACAGTGTAGCTGATTCTTAGACATTGAAAAAACACATAATTACCTTTTATGGACAAATATGTCGCACACAAAGTTATCTTATACCACTCCAGGACTACACAGTGATACATTCCCTCGTCTTCTTGAACTGTCCTCAAAATGGTCAGATTGCTCATTTTCTCATTAACTTTTAAATCAAATCTAGAAGCTGAAAACTCTGCTCCAAACACATTGTTTGTATTTGTCCATCGTCTCACAATCAATTTCAGAGCATCACCAGCACTCTGCTTGAACCAGAAGGCTTCATTGTTTAAAATATTAGGTGAATCACATGTGAAGGTTGCAGGTTCACCAAGTTGAACTTGGGTCACTGGAGCCAGCGCATCTAGATACAAGTATAAAGGAAGAATAAATTAAACATTAAATAATCATTCAGCCAGACATCTGGACACAGTCATTATTGCGTATCACTTACAGGCCTGATGAAGGAGAAGCAGTGTGAGCCATAACGCGATCATCTTGACACTGTCTCTGCTCAGGGGACCTCTAAGTTGCTTTATAAGTAAAGATAGTGACGTGGTCATCAAAGCCACATCTTCAAATCTGATTGGATATCTAAATATACATCTAAGTTCACTTCCTCCCACAGTGGTTTTGTCCGTGTGATGTGAAGCATCTCACGTTTCTCACAAGTGTGAGGATCACTTGAACATTTAGTCTCAACATGGACAGGTTCTGTTTGTAAAGCTAATTAAATGTTTCATCAGCATTTAACTCTGAAGGGCTCATTTCTTTTTCTGGGTTTAGTGTTTAAATGTGGTGTTCTTTATGTGGCCCTCACTTACTACACAAACATGGTGGCTATTGCAAGTTCATTTTAATCATCACATCCTTTATCTCCAAACCCTTCCGTAAGTATGATCCAGGGATGCCCCGATCAGGATTTTACTCGATACCGATTACTGATTCTTTTAATCATGAGATCTGCCGACCATCGATCTGATCACAGATTTAAATGCATTTTTCCAACCTTCCTAAGAATATAAAAATCATTACACAAAGAGAGGAATTAATACATTATGAGTTGTGAAGGTTGTGTGAGAGGAGATGGAGAGGACCCCGACCCTTAGAGTTTGGCGACCTTTTATTAGATTGCTGTCTGAAGTGTCGAGAAGGAGCTCCTAATCTATGGTAAAGGTAAGCGTGTTTCTGTCATGTCGGTCACAGTTTATGTGAAGGCAGAGTCAAAGGGGTAAGGAATGAATAAGGTGTGCTTAAACACAAACATGGCTGAAATGGGATGTGTTTGAGGTGTGGTCTTTGTTCCCGGACCTAGTTTAAAACTATACCTATGAGGTTATAACCTCTTTTCATTAAATGTTAGGAATGGAAAGCAGTCTCTCACATCACAACTTGAACAAACAAGCACATTATGTTGAAAGTGATGGTGCCAAGTACCAAGTGGCTACTGCTTGAGTTCTTGCCCCAGCAGATGATGGAGGCTGTTGACTAAGCTCTGGCTTGGCGTGGGGTTTTGGGGGTGGTGGAGATTGCAGATAGGCTGTGAATTGGGATCCAGTAACAGGTGTCAGACATTTTTTGTGCCAGTGCAACAACAAGCCAAAGCAGTACTTGATAGTTTGGTATGTCCCTGACCTTGAAACTCCCTTAGTCTGGCTGAAAAGTGTTTTGATGTCCAGTGCAGATGTTACAACCCAGTTTCTGATTGTTGCACTGTCTGGGCCTGGCACCAATCAGGCTTCTCCGGCCGGCAGCACAGGTGGGCAGGAATATTCAGGAAAAAATACACACTCAGCCGTACTCTTATACGTGCATATACACCATAGCATAACATTATACAGCCATAACATTATGACCACCTGCTGTATATTGTGTAGGATCCGCTGCCACCAAAACAGCACTCACCATCGAAGCATGGACTCCACTAGATCTCTGAAGGTATGCTGAGGTATGTGGTACCAAGATGTTAGCAGCAGATCCTCTAAGTCCTGTAAGTCGTGAGGTGGGGCCTCCATGCTTTGGACTTGTTTGCCAGCACATCCCACAGATGCTCAACTGGATTGAGGTCTGGGGAATTTGGAGGCCAAGTCAACACCTTGAACTTGTTGTGTTCAAACCTCAAACCATTTGTTAAGGATTTTTGCAGTCTGCTGAAAGAGTCCACACCATTAGGAGATACTGCTTCTATGAAGGGGTGTACTTGGTCTGCAACAATCTTTAGGTAGTTGGTACGTGTCAAAGTAACATCCACATGAATGGCAGGACCCAAGGTTTCCCAGCAGAACATTGCCCAAAGCATCACACTGCCTCCACCAGCTTGTCTTCTTCCCATAATGCATCCTGGTGCTATGTCTTCCCCAGGTAAGCGACGCACACACACCTGGCCATCCACATGATGTAAGAGAAAACATGATTCTTTTGACCAGGCCAACTTCTTCCATTGCTCCGTGATCCAGCTCTGATGCCCAGGTGCCCATTGTAGGTGCTTTCGGCAGTGGACAGAGGTCAGCATGGGCACCTTGACCGGTCTGCGGCTACGCAGCCCCATGTGTCACAAACTGCGATGCACTATGTGTCCTGACTCCTTTCTATCAGAACCAGCATTAACTTCTTCAGCAATTTGAGCTACAGTAGCTCTTCTGTTGGATCGGACCACACAGGCCAGCCATTGCTCCCATGAGCATCAATAATCCCTGGCCACCCATGTCCCTGTCACTTGTTTTCCTTCCTATGACTGCTTTTGGTAGACACTGACCTTTGCAGACCAGGAACACCCCACAAGAGCTGCAGTTTTGGAGATGCTCTGACCCAGTTGTTTAGTTGTCAAAGTCACAAACATCCTGACACTTACCCATTTTTCCTGCTTCCAGCACATCAACTTCAAGGACAAAACATTAACTTGCTGCCTAACATATCCCACCCACTGACAGAGGCCATTGTAATGAGATAATCAATGTTATTCACTCGACTTGTCAGTGTTCATGATGTTATGGCTGATTGGTGCACAAGGAGGTGTAGGCGGTGGCTGTAACAGCAGAGTACATTGCAAACAAACGGGTGGGAGGCGTCTCAGACATTGTGGTGAGATCAGACGTCTCAGAACCACATCTGTTTTTTTCTTTAGAGGTTGTATGTTTCACATAAACCAGGACAAGACCCGTGTAGCAGGAAATGCTCTTTCATTGTATATTGTGTGATAACCAATGAGATGCAACTGAAGGTTTGACCTATCATGACCATGTCACCATGTTCAGTCGCATCATAACTAAGAGATCTCCTAACAAGAGACAGTGTCAAGATGATCGTGTTAGGAGTCACACTGCTTCTACTTCATTCAGCATGTAGGGGATGATATTGAATAAATACTTTCTCATTTATCCTCAGTCGACATGACCTCTGGGCCTGCAGGATCACCATCACCCCCGAGGAGTTTATAGCAGGAGGAACTCTCCACTAACTGGCCTCGTTCCTAAATCTAATACCAGGTGAGGCAGACCTGCAGAGACCACACAGACCTTTGGGCAGAAACAGTTATACTGAATACAGAGAACGTCAAGCACTTTAAACATGGGAGCAGTGAACAAGTAAGGACCTCTTTCAAATCCTTAGAAAGGACAATAAGTATATCTTAGATAAAAGAAGTGAAGATCACACCCAACATGCCCCCATGACCCCTGTTTCCTTCAGACAATACAGAAAAGAATCAAAAAAGTAGTCTTTTTTATTCTCATATGCCTTGGACTTTCTAACTGGAGATGCCCTGCACCCATAAAGTTGGCACTGTTTACAAGGAAAAACATCCGAGAGAAGCCTGCAACAGTTTGACTGCCAAAGATGAGACTTCAACCTGCGCATGGGATCGTGTGACGAGGTTTGTGCTGCACCAACAAAAGCAGGATATAGGCAAGAGGCCTCAAAAGAATCTTTAAAAAAAGTATTTGCTGAAAGCCAAATGCTGTGGCTTCACTCACCCCAGAGAACTAACGTGCATTAAGCTGCTTCCTGGTGGTCCCTCGTGTTTCAAGCACTGTCAGATGTGACATTTATCAGTCGCTAAAATTTGAGCTGTTTCAGTTTCTTTACAGTCCAAATCTTTAAATAATCTTTAACAAAGACAACAAATATTTAAAACTTATATAATGAAAAAGTGCATTTCTTTTCTTTTCCTTACTATGTGTTCTGTTGTCTGTTTAACCTCTTTGTTTTATTGTGTCTTAAATGCTGTAAGTAAATGCACCTAATATCACTGAGGAAACGCAGAGACGCACGTGTAAGAAAGACAAAAAGATATTTATGCTTTAATAAGACATGACAAGGTTTTACTAAAGATTTCAGATTATTTAAAAAGACATTAAAACACAACAACAGGATGTAAAACATAAAAAGATGGAAGGATCAACTCACAGTAACATAAAGGGTAATTTTATGCATTCAGAAGTAGATGCAGAAACAGTAGTGTCTGCTTCCTCTCAACAATCATGTTAGACACTTTAAGGTCAGTCGTATAAAACCCCCCACATGTTTTCATAGACATTTACATCGAGCATTTCACTTGAGAATAGACACCGTCTTCAGTCTTTAACTCTTTAGTCTTCCTCCCTCTTGTAGATTTCCCGCCGTGAAAATGCAACGCAGCATAGTTCAGATCATGTCCACCTTCAGTCTGTGCAGCAAATACAGTTCTCATTACATGATGGTGTTCGTATACAGCAAGTTAGGAGTTATGTTAAAGTTATACAGTATGCAACTTTCTTTGATCACTTACAATATCATCTATTCTTGGGTTGGAGTTGTCATGTCTTGCTGGCAAAGAGGCGCTTTCTATTCCTTGAATTGAGTGAAGACAGAAACATTATGTACTTTTCTCACTTTTAAATCAGATCCTCAGCTGTTTCAGCACATTTTAGTTTAAAATATAACATTAAAAACATCATTTTTGGACAGTGTCCTTAATAACTTGTGCATCCTGTTCAGGTTTATTGAGGCACACATGGAATAAACAGCAATGTGGAGGCTCAAAATAGTGCGAAATATCAGTGACGTGCTGATATGGATATCTTCTATTTCATTTAAGAACAGGAGGTGAAGGTTTGTCCTCTCCTGTTTGATGTTACACTTCCTGTAGTCAATAAATGTTTCAAGTAAAACTACCAAATGTTTGAATCAGTAAACAACTCTTACCTTTACATTGTCCACATGCTGCTCTCGGAGATCGGTGACAGATGAAAACAATATTTCCAATCACAGAAATGACCAGGCAGACTATCGCTATCACCAGAGCAACAAATTCAGAGCTTGTTGTTTGCTCTACAGAACAAAGAAGAAAGTTTCATTCATGATGTTAATAAAATATTATGAAGATCACCTCCAGTGCTGAACTTATAATCATACCAAGCTCTAGTTTTGTTCCGTCTCCAAACAGTATCTCTCCACATGTGGCCACAGCACAGTAGTAAGTCCCAGCATCAGAGGAGCTGACGTTCTTAGAGAAGCGATAAACACAGCTTCTCTGAGTGTCAGATCTCTCGTCACATCCACCACGTCTGTTTCCATCAGTGTAGATGATGTGTGGATGAGATTTATCTGATCCGGCTCTGAACCAGTACACACTGTGACCTCCTGGACACGTTTGACTCTCAGAGTCAGAGAGGACTGAACACTGCAGAGTCATCAAGTCTCCTGGACGGACTGGATCAGAAACTGTCGGCCGCTGAACAACAGTGTAGTTTGATGTCCTCTGAGTGTTTCCTGTGTATTTGAAGACGTTCAAAAGTAAAATAAACACAATATAAAATGCTTTGACATGATGAAATGTAGCAGTAAGAACCTATTGTTCAGATGATTAAATCATGGGTCAAATCTCCACATTGCCAACATGGAGTAATATTTCTAATTTAAAATGTTAGAATATAATGTATATGAATTGGAAATCCTTTCAACAACTGCTACATGAAGCATTTCTTTCTTAAAATTGTTTAGTCATTAAAACAGTGTAGCTGATTCTAAGACATTGAAAAAACACATAATTACCTTTTATTGACAAATATGTCGCACACAAAGTTCTCTTGTCCCACACCAGGACTACACAGTGATACATTCCCTCGTCTTCTTGAATTGTCCTCAAAATGGTCAGATTGCTCGTATTCTCATTAACTTTTACATCAAATCTAGAAGCTGAAAACTCTGCGTCAAACACAGGCTTTGTATTTCTCAGCCGTCTCGCAATTAATTTCAAAGCATCACCAGCACTCTGCTTGAACCAGAAGACGCTTTTGTAAAAAATATCAGGTGAATCACATGTGAAGGTTGCAGGTTCACCAAGTTGAACTTGGGTCACTGGAGCCAGCGCATCTAGATACAAGTATAAAGGAAGAATAAATTAAACAGTAAATAATCATTCAGCCAGACATCTGGACACAGTCATTATTGCGTATCACTTACAGGCCTGATGAAGGAGAAGCAGTGTGAGCCATAACGTGATCATCTTGACACTGTCTCTTGTTAGGAGACCTCTTAGTTACTTTTTAAGTAAAGATGGTCACGTGGTCATCAAAGCCACACCTTCAGATCTGATTGGATATCTAAATATACATCTAAGTTCACTTCCTCCCACAGTGGTTTTGTCCGTGTGATGTGAAGCATCTCACGTTTCTCACAAGTGTGAGGATCACTTGAACATTTAGTCTCAACATGGACAGGTTCTGTTTGTAAAGCTTATTAAATGTTTCATCAGCATTTAACTCTGAAGGGCTCATTTCTTTTTCTGGGTTTAGTGTTTAAATGTGGTGTTCTTTATGTGGCCCTCACTTACTACACAAACATGGTGGCTATTGCAAGTTCATTTTAATCATCACATCCTTTATCTCCAAACCCTTCCGTAAGTATGATCCAGGGATGCCCCGATCAGGATTTTACTCGATACCGATTACTGATTCTTTTAATCGTGAGATCTGCCGACCATCGATCTGATCACAGATTTAAATGCATTTTTCCAACCTTCCTAAGAATATAAAATCATTACACAAAGAGAGGAATTAATACATTATGAGTTGTGAAGGTTGTGTGAGAGGAGATGGAGAGGACCCCGACCCTTGGAGTTTGGCGACCTTTTATTAGATTGCTGTCTGAAGTGTCGAGAAGGAGCTCCTAATCTATGGTAAAGGTAAGCGTGTTTCTGTCATGTCGGTCACAGTTTATGTGAAGGCAGAGTCAAAGGGGTAAGGAATGAATAAGGTGTGCTTCAACACAAACATGGCTGAAATGGGATGTGTTTGAGGTGTGGTCTTTGTTCCCGGACCTAGTTTAAAACTATACCTATGAGGTTATAACCTCTTTTCATTAAATGTTAGGAATGGAAAGCACTCTCCCACATCACAACTTGAACAAACAAGCACATTATGTTGAAAGTGATGGTGCCAAGTACCAAGTGGCTTCTGCTTGAGTTCTTGCCCGAGCAGATGATGGAGGCTGTTGACTAAGCTCTGGCTTGGTATTGGGTGTTTGGGGGATGGTGGAGATTGCAGATAGGCTGTGAATTGGGATCCAGTAACAGGTGTCAGACATTTTTTGTGCCAGTGCAACAACAAGCCAAAGCAGTACTTGATAGTTTGGTATGTCCCTGACCTTGAAACTCCCTTAGTCTGGCTGAAAAGTGTTTTGATGTCCAGTGCAGATGTTACAACCCAGTTTCTGATTGTTGCACTGTCTGGGCCTGGCACCAATCAGGCTTCTCCGGCCGGCAGCACAGGTGGGCAGGAATATTCAGGAAAAAATACACACTCAGCCGTACTCTTATACGTGCATATACACCATAGCATAACATTATACAGCCATAACATTATGACCACCTGCTGTATATTGTGTAGGATCTGCTGCCACCAAAACAGCACTGACCATCGAAGCATGGACTCCACTAGATCTCTGAAGGTGTGCTGAGGTATGTGGTACCAAGATGTTAGCAGCAGATCCTCTAAGTCCTGTAAGTCGCGAGGTGGGGCCTCCATGCTTTGGACTTGTTTGCCAGCACATCCCACAGATGCTCAACTGGATTGAGGTCTGGGGAATTTGGAGGCCAAGTCAACACCTTGAACTTGTTGTGTTCAAACCTCAAACCATTTCTTAAGGATTTTTGCAGTCTGCTGAAAGAGTCCACACCATTAGGAGATACTGCTTCTATGAAGGGGTGTACTTGGTCTGCAACAATCTTTAGGTAGTTGGTACGTGTCAAAGTAACATCCACATGAATGGCAGGACCCAAGGTTTCCCAGCAGAACATTGCCCAAAGCATCACACTGCCTCCGCCGGCTTGCCTTCTTCCCATAATGCATCCTGGTGCCATGTCTTCCCCAGGTAAATAACGCACATGGACCCAGCCATCTCCATGATGAAAACGAAAAACATGATTCCTGAGACCAGGCCACCTTCTTCCATTGCCCTGTGGTCCAGTTCTGATGCTCATGCGCCCATTGTAGGCACTTTTAGCGGTGGATGAGGATCAGGATGGGCACCTGACTGGTCTGCAGCAAGGCAGGCCCATACGCATCAAACTATGACGCACTGTGTGTTCTGACACCTTTCTATCAGAACCAGCATTAACCTTTTCAGCAATTTGAGCTTCAGTAGCTCTTCTGTTGGATCGGACCACGTGGGCCAGCCTTCGCTCCAAATAATCCGCATCAATAATCCCTGGCCACCCATGACCATGTCGTTGGTTTCCCTTCCTATGACTGCTTTTGGTAGATACTGACCATTGCAGACCAGGAACACCCCACAAGAGCTGCAGTTTTGGAGATGCTCTGACCCAGTTGTTTAGTTGTCAAAGTCGCGAACATCCTGAAACTTACCCATTTTTCCTGCTTCCAGCACATCAACTTCAAGGACAAAACATTAACTTGCTGCCGAACATATCCCACCCACTGACAGAGGCCATTGTAACAAGATAATCAATGTTATTCACTCGACTTGTCAGTGGTCATGATGTTATGGCTGATGGGTGCACAAGGAGGTGTAGGCGGTGGCCGTAACAGCAGAGTACATTGCAAACAAACATGTTGGAGGCGTCTCAGACATTGTGGTGAGATCAGACGTTTCAGAACCACATCTGTTTTTTTCTTTAGAGGTTGTATGTTTCACATAAACCAGGACAAGACCAGTGTAGCAGGAAATGCTCTTACATTGTATATTGTGTGATAACCAATGAGATGCAACTGAAGGTTTGACCTATCATGACCATGTCACCATGTTCAGTCGCATCATAACTAACAGTTCTCCTAACAAGAGACAGTGTCAAGATGATCGTGTTAGGAGTCACACTGCTTCTACTTCATTCAGCATGTAGGGGATGATATTGACTAAATACTTTCTCATTTATCCTCAGTCGACATGACCTCTGGGCCTGCAGGATCACCATCACCCCCGAGGAGTTTATAGCAGGAGGAACTCTCCACTAACGGGCCTCGTCCCTAAATCTCATACCAGGTGAGGAAGACCTTCAGAGACCACACAGACCTTTGGGCAGACACAGTTATACTGAAACAGAGAACGTCAAGCACTTTAAACATGGGAGCAGTGAAGAAGTAAGGACCTCTTTCAAATCCTTAGAAAGGACAATAAGTATATCTTAGATAAAAGAAGTGAAGATCACACCCAACATGCCCCCATGACCCCTGTTTCCTTCAGACAATACAGAAAGAAATCTAAAAAGTAGTCTCTTTTATTCTCATATGCCTTGGACTTTCTAACTGGAGATGCCCTGCAACCATAAAGTGAGCTGAAACTCAAGCAGCACCAGTTGTCCTGAAAAGTTGGCACTGTTTAAAGGAAAAAACATCCGAGAGAAGCCTGCAACAGTTTGACTGCCAAAGATGAGACTTCAACCTGCGCATGGGATCGTGTGACGAGGTTTGTGCTGCACCAACAAATGCAGGATATAGGCAAGAGGCCTCAAAAGAATCTTTAAAAAAAGTATTTGCTGAAAGCCAAAAGCTGTGGCTTTACTCACCCTAGAGAACTAACGTACATTAAGCTGCTTCCTGGTGGTCCCTCGTGTTTCAAGCACCGTCAGATGTGACATTTATCAGTCACTAAAATTTGAGCTGTTTCAGTTTCTTTACAGTCCAAATCTTTAAATAATCTTTAACAAAGACAACAAATATTTAAAACTTATATAATGAAAAAGTGCATTTCTTTCCTTTTCCTTACTATGTGTTCTGTTGTCTGTCTAACCTCTTTGTTTAATTGTGTCTTAAATGCTGTAAGTAAATGCACCTAATATCACTGAGGAAAAGCAGAGACGCACGTGTAAGAAAGACAAAAAGATATTTATGCTTTAATAAGACATGACAAGGTTTTACTAAAGATTTCAGATTATTTAAAAAGACATTAAAACACAACAACAGGATGTAAAACATAAAAAGATGGAAGGATCAACTCACAGTAACATAAAGGGTCATTTTATGCATTCAGAAGTAGATGCAGAAACAGTAGTGTCTGCTTCCTCTCAACAATCATGTTAGACACTTTAAGGTCAGTCGTATAAAACCCCCCACATGTTGTCATAGACATTTACATCGAGCATTTCACTTGAGAATAGACACCGTCTTCAGTCTTTAACTCTTTAGTCTTCCTCCCTCTTGTAGATTTCGGGCCGTGAAAATGCAACGCAGCATAGTTCAGATCATGTCCACCTTCAGTCTGTGCAGCAAATAAAGTTCTCATTACATGATCGTGTTCGTATACAGCAAGTTAGGAGTTATGTTAAAGTTATACAGTATGCAACTTTCTTTGATCACTTACAATATCATCTATTCTTGGGTTGGAGTTGTCATGTCTTGCTGGCAAAGAGGCGCTTTCTATTCCTTGAATTGAGTGAAGACAGAAACATTATGTACTTTTCTCACTTTTAAATCAGATCCTCAGCTGTTTCAGCACATTTTAGTTTAAAATATAACATTAAAAACATCATTTTTGGACAGTGTCCTTAATAACTTGTGCATCCTGTTCAGGTTTATTGAGGCACACATGGAATAAACAGCAATGTGGAGGCTCAAAATAGTGCGAAATATCAGTGACGTGCTGATATGGATATCTTCTATTTCATTTAAGAATAGGAGGTGAAGGTTTGTCCTCTCCTGTTTGATGTTACACTTCCTGTAGTCAATAAATGTTTCAAGTAAAACTACCAAATGTTTGAATCAGTAAACAACTCTTACCTTTACATTGTCCACATGCTGCTCTCGGAGATCGGTGACAGATGAAAACAATATTTCCAATCACAGAAATGACCAGGCAGACTATCGCTATCACCAGAGCAACAAATTCAGAGCTTGTTGTTTGCTCTAGAGAACAAAGAAGAAAGTTTCATTCATGATGTTAATAAAATATTATGGAGATCACCTCCAGTGCTGAACTTATAATCATACCAAGCTCTAGTTTTGTTCCGTCTCCAAACAGTATCTCTCCACATGTGGCCACAGCACAGTAGTAAGTCCCAGCATCAGAGGAGCTGACGTTCTTAGAGAAGCGATAAACACAGCTTCTCTGAGTGTCAGATCTCTCGTCACATCCACCACGTCTGTTCCCATCAGTGTAGATGATGTGTGGATGAGATTTATCTGATCCGGCTCTGAACCAGTACACACTGTGACCTCCTGGACACGTTTGACTCTCAGAGTCAGAGAGGACTGAACACTGCAGAGTCATCAAGTCTCCTGGACGGACTGGATCAGAAACTGTCGGCCGCTGAACAACAGTGTAGTTTGATGTCCTCTGAGTGTTTCCTGTGTATTTGAAGACGTTCAAAAGTAAAATAAACACAATATAAAATGCTTTGACATGATGAAATGTAGCAGTAAGAACCTATTGTTCAGATGATTAAATCATGGGTCAAATCTCCACATTGCCAACATGGAGTAATATTTCTAATTTGATATATTAGGATATAATGTATATGAATTGGAAATCCTTTCAACAACTGCTAAATCAAACAGTTTTAATATAAATTGTTTAGTCATTAAAACAGTGTAGCTGATTTTTAGACATTGAACAAACACATTATTACCTATTATTGACAAATATGTCGCACACAAAGTTATCTTATACCACTCCAGGACTACACAGTGATACATTCCCTCGTCTTCTTGAAGTGTCCTCAAAATGGTCAGATGGCTCATTTTCTCATTAACTTTTAAATCAAATCTAGAAGCTGAAAACTCTGCTCCAAACACTTTGTTTTTATTTTTCCATCGTCTCACAATTAATTTCAGAGCATCACCAGCACTCTGCTTGAACCAGAAGGCTTCATTGTTTAAAATATTAGGTGAATCACATGTGATGGTTGCAGGTTCACCAAGTTGAACTTGGGTCACTGGAGCCAGCGTATCTAGATACAAGTATAAAGGAAGAATAAATTAAACAGTAAATAATCATTCAGCCAGACATCTGGACACAGTCATTATTGCATATCACTTACAGGCCTGATGAAGGAGAAGCAGTGTGAGCCATAACGCGATCATCTTGACACTGTCTCTGCTCAGGAGACCTCTAAGTTACTTTATAAATAAAGATGGTGACGTGGTCATCAAAGCCACACCTTCAAATCTGATTGGATATCTAAATATACATCTAAGTTCACTTCCTGCCACAGTGGTTTTCTCCTTGTGATGTGTAGCATCTCACTTTTTTCAAACTCACTCAGGCCACTTTCACACCTAAAGTCTGTTTGTGTGATCCGAATCAAAGACCAAGTTCTTACAATGCTGCATTTTGCCTCCAGTTTGGTTTTGTGTTCACACAGCAGCTTTTACCAGTCGACCAAGAGTGTTGATGCACAAGAAAACTGCTCTCTGATTGGTCAAATTTTCACATGGGAAAACTCCCTGAAGTAAACAAATAGAGCGAGCGGACTCCTCAATCACACTCACCACGATCACAGACATTAATGTTTTGTAGCGTGTGACCAGGAGACGCCTGACCAAGGCCTGACCTGGTCCTTTGACCTCAGCAGGAAGAGAGCTAAGCCATTAGCTCTGTTCTGGGGACCAATAAAGTAAAGATTGTGTCCACAGGGGAAACTTTATAACTCTTTATAACTCAGGACGTCACCTGATAAACCATGGGATTACAGTCGGTTAATGTTTGTCTTAGTTGATTAGCTGTGGGGAAATAAGGAACCACCGGCTTTGATCCAGGGACGGTGGATCAACAGACACAACTCACACCCCAGAGCCCTGGGGAGAAGAAAGAGTTTTGGAGCATCCATTTGTCCCCCCCCCCCCCCCCCCCCCCCCCCCTAACACCCCTCTCTCTGGCAGACCTGCAGACAGGCAGGGGAAGGGGGGGGTGAGACTGAGACAAAGGGATGTTGATTCAGTGAGGACATCTGTTAATGAATGTAACAAAGTTGTGTGTCTGTGAATACATATATGCCCTACAGGTATATATATATATATATATATATATATATATATATATCTATATATATATCTATATAGATCCAGGTGTCACATTCACACGGAAATGCATAAAGACTGTGGAAGGTCGCTATGTGGTGATCTGGACATTCATCATTAACTTGTACCTTTATCCTCAGGAATCTGCCATGTAACCTCATTCTGTGTATTTTCATCCTGTGGTGTTTGGAGTCTATGTGCAGCTGAGAATCCAGAGGTATTACATGTTGGGAGGTTAGATGTATAAGGATAACTACTTTGGGGTAAAAATAAGTAGTTTAATAAGTAGAGAAAGTCTCGGATATGAGGATGGGTCAAACTCGCGCCATTGGCCGGACGCCCCCCCCCCAGGAGGGGAGACCCTTTAAATGAGAGGTGACAACTTCTCTCGTTCTCTTGTTTCTTCCCTCCTTGTGCTACACCCTGCGTCCCGGCCGCTGACGAGCGCCTCCGCCTCCCCCTTCCTCCGTAACTTCTTCCCTTTCCCCTTTTTAAGTTTTGCCCGCGAGTAGGCCCAGAACCTGCGTGCACTCTGCCGTGCTGAAGACCTCGCGTGTCCATATTGCTCCAGCATTAGATCTGACTGCTCAAAATACAGACTCTAGCTCTCCCGGTGCTCAAGCCCCGGTGCTCGGACAGAATCTCAGTCCCGAACCCAGAAGACGCATTCAGCCTCCATCCGGCTCAGGCCGCAACGTGGGACTGACCAGCACGTCATCATCCAGAGAGACCGAACCGGCCGTGCGGCGCCGCTCCGAGGGAACCCGGGTACAAGCGCCAAGAACCACTCCAACCTGACGCTCTCCACACGCCTCATCAGCAACGCGGTTGACCCTCCTCACCCTCCGAGTAGGTTTAACTTTGGTTTTACTGTATATTGGGGTTGATGCTTTAGTCACAGATTTGTTAGGAAGGTTAGGATAAGGTTTTGTGCGATATACCTCCTAATATCTCAGCTGCTACACTTCACTCCTTTGAACAGGTTTCAATCCATCTTTCATCCTATTCATCCTGTTATTAATCATTTCACGTTCATCACCATATTTAGTTATCTCATGTATGTTTAGTGGTATTAGTCAATAAATTCTTCATTTATAAAGTACTGATTCAAGTGTCTTTGTGTGTGTGAAGTACTAAGCCTCTGTACACCGCGAAACGAACTCAATTCTAAACTGTAGCAACCTTCAGATTATGAGACTGAATTAAACAATTAGGTAACTAATTATATGTTTTCCCTGTTTTGTCAAAATTGGGTGGTGCCCCGTTAAATACCTATGATAGGTTAAGTCTTTTAATTAACTTTAAAGTTAACTTCTCGTCAATATAGAGTGCAGGCATTCTATGACGAGTTTAATTAATTATTAAATAATTATTCGACCGATTTACGCTACAGTTTTGTTCTCTGAGTCTTTTTTTACTTTTTTGATTTTTCTTACAGTTTGAATATCTCCATATTTTTGTGCGTTTTCACAAGCATTTGTGAAATTGTTTGGTCAGCCAATATTTCTGTGAGAGCCCTCACCTCGTTTCTCCCCCACGTTTGGCCTCTACTCATCTTGCTGCCTGGCTGTGTGTCTGTCTCTGCAAGTGTCAACATCCATTAAAAACCCACAATGCAGTTTTTTGGTTTGCTTCCTCTATTGGATCCTACTTTAATTGCAAACGAACTGGTCTTTCAGAGTAAAATCCGAAAAGTCTGGACCAAAGATGTCAGGTCTGAATGCCCCTTTAAGTCTGATTACGTCATCACCTGAGGGTGCTTTAGGACCTGGGAGACTTTCAGACTTTACTTCAAAAGTCTGGTTTCTTTTGGACAGGTGAGAACACGCAGTCGAACTCTGGTGTGGACCAAACCACCGGACCATGGTCCACCAGAAAAGAAGGGACACCGGCCTTTTGGAATCGAACCACGGTCCGGTTTGATTCCGGTGAGAACATAATCAGACTCGATCTAATATAGGAAGCAAACCAAAAAAGTGTGCATTGTGGGTTGTTAACGGACGTTGACACTTGCAGAAACAACCACACAACCAGGCAGCAAGATGAGTGGACAAACGGCGAGGTGTGGGCTCTGACAGAAATATGGGCCATTTGAAATGTCTGAAGGTTTTTTTGTAGAAGATTAAATGTTCATGTGTTTTGTGTTCTCTTGCTTGATTCTGGCATGTGTTTCATGAAATGTAATAAACAACCGACCTTTACAGATCACTCCAGGAGCAAGTTTGGCTCAGACAGATATTTTATTCATTTACAAAGTTTGAACTCCACATCATCCTCAAAACAACAGTTACTTCTACGTGCAGACTCAACATTTTTCAGCAGGTGTAATGGTAATAATTGTCCGTCTTTACATGTTTTATTGTGTACGGCAAGCGGCCTATTTGCTGCTCAAAGCATGCTGGGAACCTGCAGACACAGATCAAGCTAGCACTGCTACGTCCGTAAACCTCCTGCAACCAAGCACAGGAAGAGTGGGTATGTATAACAGATGGGGAGGTTGAAGCACTTAGTGAATCCATCCTATCTATTTGGATCTATCGGGTTTCAAACAGACCTGTTAACTCACTGATCCAACCCAAAAGCCTTCACAGCAGCGTAGATCCTCTCTTTCTCCGCTGCTTTTGCGTCCTTCATTGCACCACTCTTTGTTTTCATCGCGGTGAAGACGACAGCAGAATAAACCTCCTCTCTCTGAGGAAACACAGTGACTGAGACGAGAACATCCAACATGTACATAAAGTGAAACAAGCTTTATTTTAGTTTGGAGACGTTTAATCCTACCTTTAAAATCCTCAGCTGTTGACTTCTCCAACCACCGCAGTTTTGGTGCTCAGCAACAGAGGCTGAAATGATGAGACAACATAAAGATGACAAAAAATAAAGCAGCAGTCATTTTAATTTAATGTTTTACACTGAACAAAAATATAAACGCAACACTTTTGTTTTTGCTCCCATTTTTCATGAGCTGAACTCAAAGATCTAAGACTTTTTCTATGTACACAAAAGGCCTATTTCTCTCAAATATTGTTCACCAATTTGTCTAAATCTGTGTCAGTGAGCACTTCTCCTTTGCCCAGATAATCCATCCACCTCACAGGTGTGGCATATCAAGATGCTGATTAGACAGCATGATTATAGCACAGGTGTGCCTTAGGCTGGTCACAATAAAAGGCCACTCTAGTGTTGTATGTAACATGCAGAAATTACATGTTGTGAACCTGCCCATGTTGGTGCATATTACTTCTGGAATACGCGCCCTTAAAAGACAGAATAAAACTACACCATTGATGAGGTTTCATTGGTTAATAGCACAGCTGCATTCTGCTGCCTCACGATAGCAACGAGCCAACAATGCGTCTGACCATCTAACTGTACAATCTACTTACACAACTTGGGTGCTGAGCGTGACAAATAACTACGTCACTTAATAATAAGCACTAACAAATGCACTGTGCTCTGGGCTGCTTTGCCTTGGATGTGATTTCGGGCCTGAGTGTCGAATAGGAAGTGCCTCACTGTAGGCCAGATGTATGTAGGCCTACTACTGTATATGCAATATAGTACATACAAGAGAAAAACATGAGTGAGTATGATAGTGCATTAATAGTAGTAAGTAGAATGTACGTTAGCAACACATTAGCTAGAAACAACTAGCATCAGTAAAGTAGAATGTTATGTTAGCGACAGATTAGCCAGAGAAAGCTAGCATCATGGCTAGCTTGGTTAGCAGTAAACTGATCACAGATAAGAAAAACTAAACAACAAATCAAAGATCACCTTAAGCTGTTAGCTGTTATTAGACCAAGCTGTAAAACAGTCTAATAAGGATATTTGGGGTTTCGGTAGATGAGGCCTGTCAATATTTTATTGCTATCATCAGTGAACTAATTATCACTCAACACATTCACAGACGGTGGGTAAGGGTTACCCCCTACCCTAACCTTAACCCCCCCATCTTCCTTGCTCTCTCCTCTCTTCCGTCATGAAAATGAGGGAGTAGGCGGAGGTAGAGCGTACATCCCGGTCTGGCAGGGGTGCTCGCCCTGGACAGGGCACCTCACCCTGGCTCTGCCTTCCCTGTCTTCTTTCTAACACACCTCCCTCTATAAAACCTTTCTCGCTATATTTTTCTCTTTTGTGTTTAATTTAAAAACGTTAGTTGCATCAGCGTTGTCAATACCTGGAGCCTGCATGGCGGAGCCTGGGTCTGTTGAAAATGGCAAGGCTGCTTGGGTTGCGGTGATCACCAAGGGTCATGTATTAGGATGAGGATGAGGTTTCTTCACTGAGCGCTTCTCCTTATCATCCGGGCACAAGTATCTTGTGTTTAATTCAATTTAGCAAAGTAACATTACAGCACCTGAGCAGTTATTAATCATGAAGTTGTTCTCTTCTGTGTAGCTGTCATTCATTCATTCACTGACACAGGAAAACTCAGGAAAGGTTGAAACGTTTATCTTTTTTTTTCGATGCTGGTTTGGAATCTCTTCTCATAACATATTTATTCATTCAGCAGGGAAAAACATCTACACAGCCATCAACTGTATTTAGTAGATACTTTTTAACAGCATTGACACATATAGGTAGACGTAAGCCGAGAAGGAAGTAACGACTTTGATTACAGCTCACAATGAAACCAACATTTACATACAATACATGTTACATACATATAATGTTTTTAAGTTAACAGAGAAAAATATTGACATATAAGACATTAAGCTACAGGGCTACTTAAGCCGAATATTCCTTGTACCAAGTGCGTACAAAAGTGACACCACCATTAAGTCCAGTGTTAAGACATTTCTTTCACCTGAACAGCCCTGACATGAGCGTAGATACTCTCTTCCTCCTGTGCTTTGACGTCCCTGGCCTCTGCTTTGCCAGATTTCCTACCAGTGAAGGTTGGTGCAGAATAAATCAAGGAGTCCTCATCTGCCTGACAAAATACACAGAGGATTACAGAACAATTACAATGAAGCTGAGGAAAATGCTGATAACTTCATGTCACTTTACATTCCTCACCTGCTGACTTTGCGGATCACCACTGGCTGTTTCCTCATTTCTTTGCAGAAGAACATCAGCTGCATTATCATATAAAAACACAGAATCAATCTGCAGTGAGTTTTGCAAATTAATGTTTGACAGGGCGACATTTAGTCGACTTTTCTTACCGTTGCAACAGCCACAAGATCTTTTCTGGAGTTTCCTGACTGAATAAATAAGAGTGGCTATAACAATGAGGCTTACAGCCAGAGCAGCACATAACAGAGAAAGAAATGTGTTGTCCGTCTGCAAATCCATGTTGACTGCTGATTTAAAAAGAAGCAAATAATGAAAGTTAACAAGTCAAAAGTATTTGAGACTATACACTACTATTGTTCCTAATCAAAGATAAATATGTGACCTTTCTCATTGTATACAAAGAGGATGAAGTTACCTTCTTTGTCTGTGTTTGATTCTCTTCCAGAAATGTTGTCCTCACATGTGGCCTCAGCACAGTGATAAGTCCCAGAATCCAAACAGCTGATGTTTTTGAAGAAACTGTCAATACATTTCTTTGCTGAGAGTCCCATAGGGCTCCTTTCTTCATCAACACTGATTCCTCGAGTGAAGTTAGGAAGAGATTGGTTTAATCCAGTTTTAAAACAGCACACGCTGTGTTCTCCTGGACAGGCTGTCTTCTCAGAGTCTCCTGGACGGACAGGAGCGGGTGGAGGGACAGAAGGGGAAAGAGGTGCTGGGGGATTGAAAACACATTTTTTATTCTATTTTATTAAATCTTGACTTAAGTTTGTCTTTTAGATGAATTATGTAAAAGTGCCAACTTCACATCTTTAAGTTCGGAAATAGAGGAAAAAAATGTGGCGCACTTACCTTCAACTGTCAGATTTATTCCTTTCAAAAACATCAAGTTTTTTTCATTTGTTTTCATACAGTAATAAAGTCCTGGATCCTGTAAATTTGCTTTTTTAATTTCTAGAACAAATGTTCCAGGCTCTTCTTTGGTTGTAATGCGACTACCTCGTCCATATAAGCTGTATGTTTTCCCAAAGAACTCAGGAAAGTTTCCAGAACCCATCCTGATCCAAAACAAGCTTCCTGTAGTTTCGCGTTTACATGACATTTTCACATCAGCTCCAACACGAACAGTCTTTTGCTCTAAGTTCTGATCATCTGAGCATCCTGAAAAGACATTATATGACATTAGTAACAGGGTAATATTACTGCATGCACTCTTCTAAACCAGTGTAACGAGGATGACAATAATTTAAATGTATATTTGAAGTAAAGCTGACATTTATGTACTTACGCCCTGCTCTGAGCATCAGCAGTAAATAAAAAACAAGCAGCATTTTCTGGTTATTCCACTTGAGACGGCTGTTATGTAGAGTGCATTATCAAATGATTCACTTCAATGTAATCATAGCAGGTGGGAGGGAACAGTTACAGAGCGATCTGATTGGCTTCTGGCTATGTCGGGGTTTAACACAACAGTGGAAATATCGACCATCTTTCCAACCCAAACACATGAAACAAAACCAGAGCAAGCTTTCGTTTCATGTGCCACGGTGGGTTTCTGACACTCACACATCTTGTCTCATCTTAATGTGAAGAGCAATGTTGTTCATCATGTTCCTTTGTGTTTTTATGATACTTGGAAAAAATGTTGAGCTCATACTCACCATGATACAACGACACAATGTTTCTTCTCGTTGGGGTCATAAATCAAGATAATTTCCCTGAACACAAGAGGAAGGAGAAAGAGGCAACTTGGTACAACAGAGCACATGTCTGTGATGTTTTCATTCACTGTGTATTTACACAGCATGGTAGGCATGATGAATCGGATGGCTTGCGTGTGCTCATTAGTTTGAATGTTAGCTGTTAAACATAAAATGATAAAATTCAATGCTGTTGAGTTTCTGTCTAACTATCAAGTATGTACGCAGCGAGTGGAATCTGGTGCTGTGTCATCGTGGACCGTGCCTCCACACATGCGGCGCATGCCTCAACCGCTGAGGTGAACCTACACACTATGCCCAAGGTTGACTACTTACTTACACATGTGCAGAGCAAGATCAGCAAAGTGATTAACGTAGAAGACTTACCGCGTTGTCCACAGGGGTCGTCGAGGTTGAAACAAAAAGAAACTTCCTCACAGCAGCTAAGCAACTCAAACCACTTGTTTTGGATTACAAGGTAATTGTAGAAACGGTAGAGAGATAGTAAAAAAAGAAAAAATGATTGCTTTAACCCGAACCAGACTCTGTATGGACATCTGTGTAAAGGCCAGATTTCTTGAGCCCATAAACAACAGAGCTCCCTTTCTGCTTTTGGGAGGTCACCATCATGTTTAGTACTGTGCATTAGGTGGGGGACAAAATATCGGTATGGCAATTTATCATCGTCCTGACTCATGCTTGCAATATATCAATTATCGCAGAATCGCTGTATCGTGATCTTGTCGTTAACGTGGGCCACATATCGCGTATCGAATCAAGAGTTACCCCGTGATTCCTATTCCTTGTGAGCATGTGTGGAAAATGTTTTTATCTGCAGACAGGTGAGTTTTAATTGTAAAGGTGTGTCAGGTGTTGTTTCTCTGTGGATTGGATAAGCATCCCACTGCCTTGTTAGCAGGTAATAGTGAGATTGAGAGTTGTGAAAATATTGATCCTAACAGCTTTGAATTGGAATTTTTTGTTTGCCTGTATTTAAAAATGGATCCAGATATTTGTAATTCAGCAAGTAAGGAAAAAGCTTTTCACAGACACAAGTCACAACGGCCTTATATGAAGATAACGCAACATGAGACATGCACACAACAAATATACACAGCTGCTTAACATGGCAGTCAATTGATAACAGTAATACAGGAAGCTAAATTAAAAAAATTGGAGCCAGCCAAGAAATGTTACACATCATAAATAATGCCCTGCCCACTCTACCATCCACCTGTAGCAAAGCACATTAGAAGGAAGGAAGAACTCCAGGTACACTTCTTGTCGGGGGGGAAGAAGAAAAGAAGGAGCAGAACATCGCTATCATAGAAACACAATCACCTATGAGAAGCGTGCACAATAGCTTCTGATTCCTCTGACCTGCAGCTTTAGATCTGAAGGAATAATTCATGTGAATCTGAGCACAAACCACAAAAAAATGATGATAGATAAGAACCCAAGATATAGCAGTGCAGTTTAACACCACAATCACCTCGTTACACGTTGTTCAGAGGCTGGAGATAAGCTAGCTATATCTAGGGTCAAATCTGCATGTAAAACATTCAGACCAATGCATTGTGGTTTGTGGCCTTAAGCTCCATCATGATATTGACGACTAGCAAAAAAGATCTGGTTTGACCATAAAGTCGTTGCAAGTGCGACATATGCACTCTTGCATGCGCCTGGCACATACACAAGAAACAAACACGTATTCACTGCCAGCGCTGACAAACAAGTGATGCATGGAAACTGAAGCACTGCTGTGGTTTGGCTTCAAACTGAGGTGTGAACACCGAGGGGCTTTTCTTGCTTCCTCTCTCTCTGTTAGAGGTCCATGATGCTCGGCCTGCACTGCCGCTTATACTGATCTTAAATAGGCAGGTGGAATGTCATAGCAACTTACACGAGTAAATAAAGGGTACAGTTTCACTTTGTAATGACTGTTTTTATCGTACTTTTCTGTGGTTTGGTGCTTTTCACACCCAAGAGGGTGAAGGCGCTAGAAGTTCACTGGTCCCAGCTCGGTCTTTTTGACCAGAAGCTTGTTAGACTGATCTTGAGTTACTTTTCGCTCTTTATATGTTGTCTCATATCCTTCCTAAAGTCTGTTCTAATGTGAACTTAGAGCACTGTTTTAATGCCAGCCTGTCCATATTAACAGTGATCAATGAAGTTACATTTAAATAGCCACAAAACATGAAATAATATGCATCTGCAATAAATCACAAATGCGTGTCGGTGTAGCTGTCTTTGGTTGCAAGCACAGAAAAGCCACATTAACACAAAAGAAAATTAAAACAATCCTTTCGCTTTTATCAACTCAAACTAGCCTGCAGAAACCTCACGCAGCCCCATCCCTCACTACACATCCTGTTGAAGGTCACAGTCATATACGCTCTGAGTAAACAGCCTTGAAGGTTGGTCAAAGCGCGCAGAGAAACAGCCAACCGCAGCCTGTGTGTCAGTGAAGCTGTTGCATGTGGCTTTGCTTGTTGTTCTCACGGCAGACATATAAAAGGCCTTTACAAAGCGCTGTGACACAAGCAGGCAGAGGAGTTAACTTATTTAAGGTAGTTTTCCTGCAACTTTTCTATGCTGTATGTCTTATTTTTTAACACAGGACACAAGATAAGATCTCTGTATATCTTTGTTAGCTGTGCTTTGCTCTACAGTTGTGGAAACTTGTGGCAGACAGATACACAAAACCACTGATCATCTACTCTCTCTCTCTCTCTCTCTCTCTCTCTCTCTCTCTCGCACTCTTCTTTTGTTCTCTGTAAATTTGTGTCTCAATGCACACATGGCTGAAATTTAGAGTGTCACCAAAGATGATAAGATGTTTTGCAAAGAAAAGGCCTGTAACAAAACAAGCAGGCTCATGCTAGATTCATTTACAAAGAAGAAACAAACATCAGGATGTCAGATGTGTCATATATCTTAGCGCTACTTCCTCTGAATGTCCCTGCCATTCTGCCATTAACAACACAAAACATGTAAGCCCCCCTGATAGCATCCTCTGGAAACACGTATTTACAATATTTCACAGTAATCCATCCAAGTTTGGTCTGATATTTCAGTCATAATCAAAGTGGTGGTGGACTTACAGAGAGACATTAGAGTCCTGGTAACACATATTTTACTGTCCTTTAATTTGACAAGATTTGACAAAGTAAATGTATTGTGAATTATAGAATATTGTTTGGAAATCAAAACTAGTAAATTAATACATTAGATAAACACAGAGACAACAGCTGAACATTTTGATAAAAACACAATCAATCAAACTGATTTTAAACATATGGATGAATCTTAGACATAATAAAATATTTCACAGGCATTCGATTATTGCGGCCTAAACTACTTGATTCTGTGGTAGCTTATTAAAAAAACTGCAATGCAAGTTGTGCTGTTTTTTTTCTTCTGTTTAACGCATTACACATCCGCTGTGAGCAGCTGGGAAAAACACGCTGGGGGACCACAATGATTCGCCATGCAACACCACAACTTCCTGGAAAGACTGAAATGGTCTGCTGTACTACTTAACATCCACAAACTCACTAAACATTCTGTAGCTCTAAACCAACCAATGTCATCATCATCGAGCTCACACAGAACCTACTAATGATTCACTCACTGGTCCAACCTAAAGGCCTTCACAGCGGCGTAGATCCTCTCTCTCTCCACTGCTGTTGCATCCTTCACTGCCCCGCTGTCAGCTCTCATCATGGTGAAGATGACAGCGGAGTAAACGAGTGTGTCCTTATTGCTCTGACAAAATACAGACATGAGAAGATTAAAATAATTAAATGTTGGTTTTGTTTAAGTTAATCGTGCCTTTAAATACTTTACCTGTTGTATGCTTTGAAGGTTGCTGTTCTTTTGCAGAGCAACGGCTGCAGGATTACGAAACAGAAAAAACATCAATAGTTATAATTAAGGATGAAGTAGTTTGAATATATTTTGCATGTATGATGAAGTCCTATTACTTATGGCGACAACCACAACTGAGGAAGATTCGGACATTATTATTTAGTAGCAGCAGCAGTAGTGCACATGCCTGTGCAGAATATACAGCTCATTCTTAAACCAAATATATATTGTACATGTTTTTTATAATCCTCTTTAATATGTATATGTTATTCTTTTTAAAGGGGCCATATCTTTTAAATGCATATTCTCATATTGTGCATGGGTTTCACATGTTTGGGTGTTTATTGTTCATAGAGAAAAAGTGAATTCCGTGTTTTTCCAGAGTTACATGTTTACAAAGGTCGCATCTGAAACGGGCCGCTCAGAACAGCTGCAGGTTTCTAGGAGAACCTTGCTTTCGCTGAAATCGACCAATCGTCATTCACCTCAGGCTGCCTTCTTGCACTAGCTTGAAGTCAAGTCGTTGTCAAGATTTCAACTTACCATTCTGATACCTCCCGGCGATTCTGGCTCGTACATATAGGGCCGAATAACTGATCCCAGAGCAGCCATGTTTTCTACAACTTTGGAGTGAGAGTGCGGTGCAGCCGCTCTGGGGCTATCACTCCAAATACTCAGCCAATCGCGACTAAGGTCTGACCTTTGAATGGCAAAATGGCTTGTTTGTTTCAAGAGGAAGGCGAGGCTCCGAAACTTAATTAAATTAAAATATGTGTACAGTTTTTGAAATGAAACAAACTTTAACCAACGTGATTCAAAAACACATTTGAATAATAGAAAACAAAGTAAGATAGAACTTTATTAATCCCAAAGGAAATTATAGTGCCAAATTGATTGCATAGCTAAATTCTGTTATATATATATATATATTCTATTTTTATTTTTACCACAATCTCAAGACCCATCGACCATCATCTGAAGCCGATATAACCTCTTTTCGGGCATTCAGGCGTGACCCACAGTTAGTGATAAACAACTTCCACCCAGCACTTCATTTACCGTGCGTTGCATGGTTTACAGTCCAATTCGCAACTCGAGAAGCGACTGTGCGTTCAGATCAAACGTGAAGCAAAATTCGCCCCTTCAGATATGTCAACAAAATGCTGTCATTTCATGGTTCATTAAATCCCCTAGAATAACGCCTGTTCATCTGTTTCTGGTGAGTCTCAGTTTACTATGGAGGCATGAACCCGAAAAATAAACCGATTTTCTTGTAATTTACTTTAATTAACGAGTTTGTGGACATAACAACATCATAGTGCAGATTTGTGAAAAGTAAAAATGATCATATCTGATGCATTCGTGGAAGTCGGGAAATCTAAATGCTGATCGGCTTTCGCAACACAGTGTCAAGCGAATTTGTCTCAAGTTGAATTTTTGATCAAGAGCAGATTGTTAGCTGTCTGTCTCTAGAGATTAATAGGAAGCTAACTTATTGTCAGATGACCACCGACGGGAGCTGGGATGTCATAACGAAACATTGTGTTCTGCCTGCTTTTGCTCTGCATACAGACGGTTTTTCGTGATAGGTGATTGGTCAGTATTATAAATGTAGTACAAACAGAAACCAGAACAATTCTCATACCAAAGTCCTGTGTGTTCAGATTCTACATTCTTATTAAGAATCTGTAAATAGAGTTACACTTACGCAAACTCCTTGTATGTGGAAACCTACTTGGCAATAAACGCCTGAAATGTTATCTACAACTCTTACCTTTACATTGTCCACATGCTGCTCTCAGAGATCGGTGACAGATGAAAACAATATTTCCAATCACAGAAATGACCAGGCAGACTATCGCTATCACCAGAGCAACAAATTCAGAGCTTGTTGTTTGCTCTAGAGAACAAAGAAGAAAGTTTCATTCATGATGTCAATGAAATATTATGAAGATCACCTCCAGTGCTGAACTTATAATCATACCAAGCTCTAGTTTTGTTCCGTCTCCAAACAGTATCTCTCCACATGTGGCCACAGCACAGTAGTAAGTCCCAGCATCAGAGGAGCTGACGTTCTTAGAGAAGCGATAAACACAGCTTCTCTGAGTGTCAGATCTCTCGTCACATCCACCACGTCTGTTTCCATCAGTGTAGATGATGTGTGGATGAGATTTATCTGATCCGGCTCTGAACCAGTACACACTGTGACCTCCTGGACACGTTTGACTCTCAGAGTCAGAGAGGACTGAACACTGCAGAGTCATCAAGTCTCCTGGACGGACTGGATCAGAAACTGTCGGCCGCTGAACAACAGTGTAGTTTGATGTCCTCTGAGTGCTTCCTGTGTATTTGAAGACGTTCAAAAGTAAAATAAACACAATATAAAATGCTTTGACATGATGAAATGTAGCAGTAAGAACCTATTGTTCAGATGTAAAATTAAGTCATGGATCAAATCTCAACATTGCCAACATGGAGTAATATTTCTAATTTGACATATTAGGATATAATGTATATGAATTGGAAATCCTTTCAACAACAACAAAAAAATCACATAATTACCTTTTATTGACAAATATGTCATGAACGAAGTTATCTCATACCACTCCAGGACTACACAGTGATATATTCCCTCGTCTTCTTGAAGTGTCCTCAAAATGGTCCGATTGCTCATATTCTGATGAATTTTTAAATCAAATCTAGAAGCTGAAAACTCTGCTCCAAACACATTGTTTGTATTTTTCCATCGTCTCACAATTAGTTTCAGATCATCACCAGCACTCTGCTTGAACCAGAAGGCTTCATTGTCTAAAATATCAGGTGAATCACATGTGAAGGTTGCAGGTTCACCAAGTTGAACTCGAATCACTGTAGCCAGCGTATCTAGATACAGGTATAAAGGAAGAATAAATTAAACATTAAATAATCATTCAGCCAGACATCTGGACACAGTCATTATTGCGTATCACTTACAGGCCTGATGAAGGAGAAGCAGTGTGAGCCATAACGCGATCATCTTGACACTGTCTCTTGTTCGGAGACCTCTTAGTTACTTTGAATATACAATGACGTGGTCATCAAAGCAACACCTTCAAATCTGATTGGTTGTCTAAATATAAAACAAAGATCATTTCCTGCCACAGTGGTTTTGTTTGTGTGATGTGAGGCATCTCAGTTTTTTTCACTCTAATTTTTAATTCAGAAAAGATTCATGGTTCTCAGTGATTGAGGAACTCTGAAACATTTACTGTAAACATGGACAGGTTCTCTTTCTTGTCAGGCTTATTCAACGTTCCCACAACATTTGGGGAATTATGAGACGTGTTCATTGACCGGTATCATGTTGACCTGCATCATATTTTCCAAAATCAACACTGTTTGTCATAACACCTCAGTTAATATCATGTCAGGTAGCAAAGTTATTTGTCATGCTAGACTGACAACACTGACATTCACACTCGGATAATATTTTAGTTGTCATAACGTTAGTGAGCATGCTAAGGTTAGCCAACTAGCTCCAACATAACTACACTGAGTAATTTGCCATTTGGTTACAAAGCACAATGCCAGATCCATGCAATTACCAGCCAGATCAGCCCAGAGAGTCTGTGCGAGTTGGCTGATGTTATCTACTCAACGGTGTTTTGCTACGTTGCCGAACTGGCAAATCGTCTGCGATAGCAGACAAGCTTACAGCTGGCTGGCTAACCTTAGCCTGGGCAGGTAATGCAATGATATTGGCTAATAGAAAACAATCGGTAGTTATGCACATTTGCTTTGTTCTGCTACATAATTTACAAAATCAACACTGTTTGTCATGTTAGCTGGCAAAGTTATTTGTCAAGCTAGATAACTGACACATACACTCGGATAGTATTTTGTTAGTTATAACGTTAGCGAGCATGCTAAGGTTAGCCAACTAGCTCTAACATAAATACACTGCATGACTCTGGCATTGTGTTTCGTGACCAAACGTCAAATTACACCGGCGAACCAGCAAATCATCACAAGCATTAGCTCACATTACTCATGCAGGGCAGGGCGGCTGGAGAGAGCTGGGATGAAGCACTTCTGCTGTGAGAGAAAAAACACTGCACCCGGTGAGAGAACGCTGCACGTGGGTTTTGTTTCTATGACAACAATAAGTTGTGGGTCTGTTTTGATCCCCAAAAGCAATCGAAGGTCTCCATGATTCGCATGCCCTGCCGATGTTGACTCAAGTTTTCCCCCTGATGTCGATCACATTCCTGTTTGGCCATAGGGTTGCCACCTTCCATGCAGAAAAATAAAGGACGCCATCCACAGCGGGGGCCTGTTCCTCGGGGCCACGACCACCACAGGTCCAGTGATGCGCCAGTGGTGTTAAATCATAACTTAAAACATGGTTTGAAGAAAGTATTAAGATTCATACTTCACGTTTGATGTGCTTTATTACCAGTGGACATTAGAAATAAGCTGAACAGATAGGGGAGGAGTAGGATAAGAAATTGTTAATGAAATTGAGTCATTGTATAGGGTGGTGTGAACACGGGTTTTGGCTCAAATATTTCATTGTTTGCAGTCACGCCACCCAAACAGTGAAACCACACAGAAATTTCTAGAAACATTTTTAAATCTTAGAAAACTATTTAAGTAAAACACAGTTTTCATTATTGGTAAATGAATCTATTTATTTATTCATTAAGTTTTTTTAATATAGCCTACTGTTAATCCATTAGCATTTAAGGATGCAATTTTCCAGATTGGGTAATCATAACATATCCTAGTTGTTTCTTTTCCTCACATGGGCACTATATTTGGATTCATGTATTAAATAAATGCTTACGTATACGACTGTAAACCTCAACCTTAAAGGACAAATTCACCCCTGGAAAAAGCCACTGTCAGTCAAAGCTGGTGTTCTCTGCAATCAATAGAAGCAATAATATTTTAAATTGGCCTTAGCTGTGGAGAAAGTTGTACAAACAGCTTGTGGTTTAAACCCATTCCACTTTCCTACAACACCCATCATGCATTGCGCCTCTGTCTCTGAAAGGAATGGCCCAGTGAGGGCCTGGCTATATAGAGAAGTTACAGGTCTGTGCGAGAAGTCTGCCTGTTTGTTATGTTCGTTCTTTCGACCAGAACTGCTGGTAAACATAGGGGGTAATTCACTCCACTCTCAGCTGCGCGCACACTGACGAACCTCAACTGCATGTACAGATCGATGAGGAGACGGGAGAGGAGGGGGCAGATCTTTGAACAGCTTACTGTAAAATCCAGACTTGACAGGTGTTTACTAGTATTACTCTCTTTAAGTGTTTAAATGTGGTGTTCTTTATGTGGCTCTCACTTACTACACAAACATGGTGGCTATTGCAAGTTCATTTTAATCATCACATCCTTTATCTCCAAACCCTTCCATAAGTATGATCCAGGGATGCCCAGATCAGGATTTTACTCGATACCGATTACTGATTTTTTTTTTAATAGTGAGATCTGCCGACCATCGATCTGATCACCGATTTAAATGCATTTTTCCAACCTTCCTAAGAATATAAAAATCATAACACAAAGAGAGGAATTAATACATTATGAGTTGTGAAGGTTGTGTGAGAGGAGATGGAGAGGACCCCGACCCTTAGAGTTTGGCGATCTTTTATTAGATTGCTGTCTGAAGTGTCAAGAAGGAGCTCCTAATCTATGGTAAAGGTAAGTGTGTTTCTGTCATGTCGGTCACAGTTTATGTGAAGGCAGAGTCAAAGGGGTAAGGAATGTATAAGGTGTGCTTAAACACAAACATGGCTGAAATGGGATGTGTTTGAGGTGTGGTCTTTGCTCCCGGACCTAGTTTAAAACTACACCTATGAGGTTATAACCTCTTTTCATTAAATGTTAGGAATGGAAAGCAGTCTCTCACATCACAACTTGAACAAACAAGCACATGATGTTGAAAGTGATGGTGCCAAGTACCAAGTGGCTACTGCTTGAGTTCTTGCCCAAGCAGATAATGGAGGCTGTTGACTAAGCTCTGGCTTAGTGTGGGGTTTTGGGGGGTGGTGGAGATTGCAGATAGGCTGTGAATTGGGATCCAGTAACAGGTGTCAGACATTGTGCCAGTGCAACAACAAGCCAAAGCAGTACTTGATAGTTTGGTATGTCCCTGACCTTGAAACTCCCTTAGTCTGGCTGAAAAGTGTTTTGATGTCCAGTGCAGATGTTACAACCCAGTTTCTGATTGTTGCACTGTCTGGGCCTGGCACCAATCAGGCTTCTCAGGCCGGCAGCACAGGTGGGCAGGAATATTCAGGAAAAAATACATACTCAGCCGTACTCTTATACGTGCATATACACCATAGCATAACATTATACAGCCATAACATTATGACCACCTGCTGTATATTGTGTAGGATCCGCTGCCACCAAAACAGCACTGACCATCGAAGCATGGACTCCACTAGATCTCTGAAGGTGTGCTGAGGTATGTGGTACCAAGATGTTAGCAGCAGATCCTCTAAGTCCTGTAAGTCGTGAGGTGGGGCCTCCATGCATTGGACTGACAGAGGCCATTGTAACAAGATAATCAATGTTATTCACTCGACTTGTCAGTGGTCATGATGTTATGGCTGATGGGTGCACAAGGAGGTGTAGGCGGTGGCCGTAACAGCAGAGTACATTGCAAACAAACATGTTGGAGGTGTCTCAGACATTGTGGTGAGATCACACGTCTCAGAACCACATCTGTTTTTTTCTTTAGAGGTTGTATGTTTCACATAAACCAGGACAAGACCCGTGTAGCAGGAAATGCTCTTTCATTGTATATTGTGTGATAACTGTCACGGCCCCTCTACTCGGTAGGCTCTACTGCTGTTTTGCTCTTTGTCTCCAGGACTGCAGACCTGGTGGCAGGCTAATCAGGAGAATGGGACACACCTGGGCCCGGTGTGCCTCATGTATTTAAGCCAGAGCAGCAGCAGCAGCAGCCAGTCTCTGGGCAGACCTCCTATCACCACACACCTCTGCGTTGCTCTTTTGTTTGTTCTTCTTTGTTTTTACACCACAACATCCATGCAACACATTTACACCCATCCACACCCCACACGACTAACTTTACAGATTATTCATATCTACATGTTTTTCTTGGTTTTGACTATTTATGTTGTAAATAAATTAATTCTTTGATTAGTATACCCCACGTGTCTCCCGTTTTTGTCGCAATCTAAGAGCCGGGCTGTGACATAACCAATGAGATGCAACTGAAGGTTTGACCTATCATGACCATGTCACCATGTTCAGTCGCATCATAACTAACAGTTCTCCTAACAAGAGACAGTGTCAAGATGATCGTGTTAGGGGTCACACTGCTTCTACTTCATTCAGCATGTAGGGGATGATATTGAATAAATACTTTCTCATTTATCCTCAGTCAACATGACCTCTTGGCCTGCAGGATCACCATCACCCCCGAGGAGTTTATAGCAGGAGGAACTCTCCACTAACCGGCCTCGTCCCTAAAACTCATACCAGGTGAGGAAGACCTGCAGAGACCACACAGACCTTTGGGCAGAAACAGTTATACTGAAAACAGAGAACGTCAAACACTTTAAACATGGGAGCAGTGAACAAGTAAGGACCTCTTTCAAATCCTCAGAAAGGACAATAGGTATATCTTAGATAAAGGAAGTGAAGATCACACCCAACATGCCCCCATGACCCCTGTTTCCTTCAGACAATACAGAAAAGAATCAAAAAAGTCTCTTTTATTCTCATATGCCTTGGACTTTCTAACTGGAGATGCCCTGCACCCATAAAGTGAGCTGAAACTCAAGCAGCACCAGTTGTCCTGAAAGGTTGGCACTGTTTACAAGAAAAAACATCCGAGAGAAGCCTGCAACAGTTTGACTGCCAAAGATGAGACTTCAACCTGCGCATGGGATCGTGAGACGAGGTTTGTGCTGCACCAACAAATGCAGGATATAGGCAAGAGGCCTCGAAAGAATCTTTAAAAAAAGTATTTGCTGAAAGCCAAAAGCTGTGGCTTTACTCACCCTAGAGAACTAACGTGCATTAAGCTGCTTCCTGGTGGTCCCTCGTGTTTCAAGCACTGTCAGATGTGACATTTATCAGTCACTAAAATTTGAGCTGTTTCAGTTTCTTTACAGTCCAAATCTTTAAATAATCTTTAACAAAAACAAATATTTAAAACTTATATAATGAAAAAGATAATTTATTTCCTTTTCCTTACTATGTGTTCTGTTGTCTGTTTAACCTCCTTGTTTAATTGTGTCTTAAATGCTGTAAGTAAATGCACCTAATATCACTGAGGAAAAGCAGAGACGCACGTGAAAGAAAGACAAAAAGATATTTATGCTTTAATAAGACATGACAAGGTTTTACTAAAGATTTCAGATTATTTAAAAAGACATTAAAACACAACAACAGGATGTAAAACATAAAAAGATGGAAGGATCAACTCACAGTAACATAAAGGGTCATTTTATGCATTCAGAAGTAGATGCAGAAACAGTAGTGTCTGCTTCCTCTCAACAATCATGTTAGACACTTTAAGGTCAGTCGTATAAAACCCCCCACATGTTTTCATAGACATTTACATCGAGCATTTCACTTGAGAATAGACACCGTCTTCAGTCTTTAACTCTTTAGTCTTCCTCCCTCTTGTAGATTTCGGGCCGTGAAAATGCAACGCAGCATAGTTCAGATCATGTCCACCTTCAGTCTGTGCAGCAAATAAAGTTCTCATTACATGAACGTGTTCGTATACAGCAAGTTAGGAGTTATGTTAAATTTATACAGTATGCAACTTTCTTTGATCACTTACAATATCATCTATTCTTGGGTTGGAGTTGTCACGTCTTGCTGGCAAAGAGGCGCTTTCTATTCCTTGAATTGAGTGAAGACAGAAACATTATGTACTTTTCTCACTTTTAAACCAGATCCTCAGCTGTTTCAGCACATTTTAGTTTAAAATATAACATTAAAAACATCATTTTTGGACAGTGTCCTTAATAACTTGTGCATCCTGTTCAGGTTTATTGAGGCACACATGGAATAAACAGCAATGTGGAGGCTCAAAATAGTGCAAAATATCAGTGACGTGCTGATATGGATATCTTCTATTTCATTTAAGAATAGGAGGTGAAGGTTTGTCCTCTCCTGTTTGATGTTACACTTCCTGTAGTCAATAAACGTTTCAAGTAAAACTACCAAATGTTTGAATCAGTAAACAACTCTTACCTTTACATTGTCCACATGCTGCTCTCGGAGATCGGTGACAGATGAAAACAATATTTCCAATCACAGAAATGACCAGGCAGACTATCGCTATCACCAGAGCAACAAATTCAGAGCTTGTTGTTTGCTCTAGAGAACAAAGAAGAAAGTTTCATTCATGATGTTAATAAAATATTATGAAGATCGCCTCCAGTGCTGAACTTATAATCATACCAAGCTCTAGTTTTGTTCCGTCTCCAAACAGTATCTCTCCACATGTGGCCACAGCACAGTAGTAAGTCCCAGCATCAGAGGAGCTGACGTTCTTAGAGAAGCGATAAACGCAGCTTCTCTGAGTGTCAGATCTCTCGTCACATCCACCACGTCTGTTTCCATCAGTGTAGATGATGTCTGGATGAGATTTATCTGATCCGGCTCTGAACCAGTACACACTGTGACCTCCTGGACACGTTTGACTCTCAGAGTCAGAGAGGACTGAACACTGCAGAGTCATCAAGTCTCCTGGACGGACTGGATCAGAAACTGTCGGCCGCTGAACAACAGTGTAGTTTGATGTCCTCTGAGTGTTTCCTGTGTATTTGAAGACGTTCAAAAGTAAAATAAACACAATATAAAATGCTTTGACATGATGAAATGTAGCAGTAAGAACCTATTGTTCAGATGATTAAATCATGGGTCAAATCTCAACATTGCCAACATGGAGTAATATTTCTAATTTGACATATTAGGATATAATGTATATGAATTGGAAATCCTTTCAACAACTGCTACATGAAGCATTTTTTTCATAACATTGTTTAGTCATTAAAACAGTGTAGCTGATTCTAAGACATTGAAAAAACACATAATTACCTTTTATTGACAAATATGTAATGAATGAAGTTATCTTATTCCACTCCAGGACTACACAGTGATACATTCCCTCGTCTTCTTGAACTGTCCTCAAAATGGTCAGATTGTTCATATTCTGATGAACTTTTAAATCAAATCTAGAATCTGAAAACTCTGCTCCAAACACTTTGTTTGTATTTGTCCATCGTCTCACAATTAATTTCAGAGCATCACCAGCACTCTGCTTGAACCAGAAGGCTTCATTGTTTAAAATATAAGGTGAATCACATGTGAAGGTTGCAGGTTCACCAAGTTGAACTTGGGTCACTGGAGCCAGCGCATCTAGATACAAGTATAAAGGAAGAATAAATTAAACAGTAAATAATCATTCAGCCAGACATCTGGACACAGTCATTATTGCGTATCACTTACAGGCCTGATGAAGGAGAAGCAGTGTGAGCCATAACGCGATCATCTTGACACTGTCTCTTGTTCGGAGACCTCTTAGTTACTTTGAATATACAATGACGTGGTCATAAAAGCAACACCTTCAAATGTGATTGGTTGTCTAAATATAAAACAAGATCATTTCCTGCCACAGTGGTTTTGTCTGTGTGATGTGAGGCATCTCAGTTTTTTTCACTCTAATTTAAATTCAGAAAAGATTCATGGTTCTCAGTGATTGAGGAACTCTGTAAACATTTACTGTAAACATGGACAGGTTCTCTTTCTTGTCAGGCTTATTCAACGTTCCCACAACATTTGGGGAATTATGAGACGTGTTCATTGACCGGTATCATGTTGACCTGCATCATATTTTCCAAAATCAACACTGTTTGTCATAACACCTCAGTTAATATCATGTCAGGTAGCAAAGTTATTTGTCATGCTAGACTGACAACACTGACATTCACACTCGGATAGTATTTTGATTGTCATAACGTTAGCGAGCATGCTAAGGTTAGCCAACTAGCTCCAACATAATTACACTGAGTAATTTGCCATTTGGTTACAAAGCACAATGCCAGATCCATGCAATTACCAGCCAGATCAGCCCAGAGAGTCTGTGCGAGTTGGCTGATGTTATCTACTCAACGGTGTTTTGCTACGTTGCCGAACTGGCAAATCGTCTGCGATAGCAGACAAGCTAACGGTAGCTGGCTAACCTTAGCCTGGGCAGGTAATGCAATGATATTGGCTATTAGAAAACAATCGGTAGTTATGCACATTTGCTTTGTTCTGCTACATAATTTACAAAATCAACACTGTTTGTCATGTTAGCTGGCGAAGTTATTTGTCAAGCTAGATAACTGACACACACACTCGGATAGTATTTTGTTAGTTATAACTTTAGCGAGCATGCTAAGGTTAGCCAACTAGCTCTAACATAAATACACTGCATGACTCTGGCATTGTGCTTCGTGACCAAACGTCAAATTACACCGGCGAACCAGCAAATCATCACAAGCATTAGCTCACATTAGTCATGCAGGGCAGGGCGGCTGGAGAGAGCTGGGATGAAGCACTTCTGCTGTGAGAGAAAAAACACTGCACCCGGTGAGAGAACGCTGCACGTGGGTTTTGTTTCTATGACAACAATAAGTTGTGGGTCTGTTTTGATCCCCAAAAGCAATCGAAGGTCTCCATGATTCGCATGCCCTGCCGATGTTGACTCAAGTTTTCCCCCTGATGTCGATCACATTCCTGTTTGGCCATAGGGTTGCCACCTTCCATGCAGAAAAATAAAGGACGCCATCCACAGCGGGGGCCTGTTCCTCGGGGCCACGACCACCACAGGTCCGGTGATGCGCCAGTGGTGTTAAATCATAACTTAAAACATGGTTTGAAGAAAGTATTAAGATTCATACTTCAAGTTTGATGTGCTTTATTACCAGTGGACATCAGAAATAAGCTGAACAGATAGGGGAGGAGTAGGATAAGAAGTTGTTAATGAAATTGAATCATTGTATAGGGTGGTGTGAACACGGGTTTTGGCTCAAATATTTCATCGTTTGCAGTCACGCAACCCAAACAGTGAAACCACACAGAAATATCTAGAAACATTTTTAAATTATTGGTAAGTGAATCTATTTATTTATTCATTAAGTTTTTTTTAATATAGCCTACTGTTAATCCATTAGCATTTAAGGATGCAATTTTCCAGACTGGGTAATCATAACATATCCTAGTTGTTTCTTTTCCACACATGGGCACTATATTTTGATTCATGTATTAAATAAATGCTTACGTATCCGACTGTAAACCTCAACCTTAAAGGACAAATTCACCCCTGGAAAAAGCCACTGTCAGTCAAAGCTGGTGTTCTCTGCAATCAATAGAAGCAATATTGTTTTAAATTGGCCTTAGCTGTGGAGAAAGTTGTACAAACAGCTTGTGGTTTAAACCCATTCTACATTCCTACAACACCCATCATGCATTGCGCCTCTCTCTCTGAAAGGAATGGCCCAGCGAGGGCCTGGTTATATAGAGAGGTTACAGGTCTGCGCGAGAAGTCTGCCTGTTTGTTATGTTCGTTCTTTCGACCAGGACTGCTGGTAAACATAGGGGGTAATTCACTCCACTCTCTGCTGCGCACACACTGACGGACCTCAACTGCATGCACAGATCGATGAGGAGACGGGAGAGGAGGGGGCAGATCTTTGAACAGCTTACTGTAAAATCCAGACTCGACAGGTGTTTACTAGTATTACTCTCTTTAACGCAGCTTTATGTTTTTAAAACAAGCGCGGAGATGCAGCACATACAGTCCATCCATATAATAATTACACTTCCTGCGTAACGGCTCCGGACATGTGGACAAAGTGTGTCTGTGTACCGCGGTTGAGCCTTGCACAGCCACGGACTGATTGGTCTCCCGATTATAATAATAATGACAAAACGTTATTAACAGATTGTTTTTACAGACAAATACATTTTGTTTTTCAACAACAAAAGGTTGAGTTGTTATCATGATCACTGGAAACTCTGAGCCTGACAGCCCTTATGATACTGCACCGCAGCTCCCACCACCTGCTGGCGTTTGTGAACTAGGTGCTTTTTGCCACGAGGCATAGAAAAAGGGACAAATTTGCCCCGAATGTTTGCACAACATGACTCATTGAAGTACGCGCAAACGGTTCCGGAGCACACAGACGCTGTTTGCTCTGCAGCGCACTTTGGGGTGTGTTTGAGTACGAGTCTTTATGTCATTTGCATAGGTTTAGAGGGCACAAAATTGTTTCCCACTGGCTCTCTGCTAAGAGACCCGCCTTCCTCTGCCGGTCTTTCCCTATCCCCAGCTCACATTTTCCCAGAATGCGGGTGGGATAATGCTGCGTTCATAACAACTCAGAAATACGGGACAAACCCCGTCCCGTATTGATTCATAACGGGACACGCCCTTTAATTGTCAAATACGGGACAATTCCGTATTTTTAGGGACGGGTGGCAACCCTATTTGGCCAGACGGGCTTCAGGAGATAAATCTTATTTTTGCTTTTTAATTCTTGTGTGTAACAAAGACAACAAATAATTAAAACTTATATAATGAAAAAGTGCATTTCTTTACTTTTCCTTACTATGTGTTCTGTTGTCTGTTTAACCTCTTTGTTTAATTGTGTCTTAAATGCTGTAAGTAAATGCACCTGATATCACTGAGGAAAAGCGGAGACGCACGTGTAAGAAAGACAAAAAGATATTTATGCTTTAATAAGACATGACAAGGTTTTACTAAAGATTTCAGATTATTTAAAAAGACATTAAAACACAACAACAGGATGTGAAACATAAAAAGATGGAAGGATCAACTCACAGTAACATAAAGGGTCATTTTATGCATTCAGAAGTAGATGCAGAAACAGTAGTGTCTGCTTCCTCTCAACAATCATGTTAGACACTTTAAGGTCAGTCGTATAAAACCCCCCACATGTTTTCATAGACGTTTACATCGAGCATTTCACTTGAGAATAGACACCGTCTTCAGTCTTTAACTCTTTAGTCTTCCTCCCTCTTGTAGATTTCCCGCCGTGAAAATGCAACGCAGCATAGTTCAGATCATGTCCACCTTCAGTCTGTGCAGCAAATAAAGTTCTCATTACATGATGGTGTTCGTATACAGCAAGTTAGGAGTTATGTTAAAGTTATACAGTATGCAACTTTCTTTGATCACTTACAATATCATCTATTCTTGGGTTGGAGTTGTCATGTCTTGCTGGCAAAGAGGCGCTTTCTATTCCTTGAATTGAGTGAAGACAGAAACATTATGTACTTTTCTCACTTTTAAATCCAGATCCTCAGCTGTTTCAGCACATTTTAGTTTAAAATATAACATTAAAAACATCATTTTTGGACAGTGTCCTTAATAACTTGTGCATCCTGTTCAGGTTTATTGAGGCACACATGGAATAAACAGCAATGTGGAGGCTCAAAATTGTGCGAAATATCAGTGACGTGCTGATATGGATATCTTCTATTTCATTTAAGAATAGGAGGTGAAGGTTTGTCCTCTCCTGTTTGATGTTACACTTCCTGTAGTCAATAAATGTTTCAAGTAAAACTACCAAATGTTTGAATCAGTAAACAACTCTTACCTTTACATTGTCCACATGCTGCTCTCGGAGATCGGTGACAGATGAAAACAATATTTCCAATCACAGAAATGACCAGGCAGACTATCGCTATCACCAGAGCAACAAATTCAGAGCTTGTTGTTTGCTCTAAAGAACAAAGAACAAAGTTTCATTCATGATGTTAATAAAATATTATGAAGATCACCTCCAGTGCTGAACTTATAATCATACCAAGCTCTAGTTTTGTTCTGTCTCCAAACAGTATCTCTCCACATGTGGCCACAGCACAGTAGTAAGTCCCAGCATCAGAGGAGCTGACGTTCTTAGAGAAGCGATAAACACAGCTTCTCTGAGTGTCAGATCTCTCGTCACATCCACCACGTCTGTTTCCATCAGTGTAGATGATGTCTGGATGAGATTTATCTGATCCGGCTCTGAACCAGTACACACTGTGACCTCCTGGACACGTTTGACTCTCAGAGTCAGAGAGGACTGAACACTGCAGAGTCATCAAGTCTCCTGGACGGACTGGATCAGAAACTGTCGGCCGCTGAACAACAGTGTAGTCTGATGTCCTCTGAGTGTTTCCTGCATGATACTAATGATACATGAATTTATATTAAACAGTAAATGTCTAATGAATGAAAAAATCCTTTCAAATTTTACTAAAGAGATGGTTAGAAATAGAAACATAATGCAGCTTTAAATGGATAAAGCAACAAATCACATAATTACCTTTGATGGACAAATAGGTTGAACTCAAAGCTATCACAGTAAACTCCATGACTACACAGTGATACATTCCCTCGTCTTCTTCAATTGTCCTCAAAATGGTCAGATTGCTTGTATTCTCACTAACTTTCAAATCAAATCTAGAAGCTGAAAACTCTGCTTCAAACTCAGGCTTTGTATGTTTCTGCAGTATCACAATTAATTTCAAAGCATCACCAGCACTCTGCTTGTACCAGAAGACTCGGGTGTTTAAAATTTCCGGCGAAAAACACATGATGGTTGCAGGTTCACCAATTTGAACTTGGGTCACTGGAGCCAGCGTATCTAGATACAAGTATAAAGGAAGAATAAATTAAACATTAAATAATCATTCAACCAAACATCTAGACACAGTCATTACAACGTATCACTTACAGGCCTGATGAAGGAGAAGCAGTGTGAGCCATAATGTGATCATCTTGACACTGGCTCTTGTTGGAGACCTCTTACTTACTTTGTAAGTGAAGATAATGACGTGGTCATCAAAGCCACACCTTCAAATCTGATTGGTTATCTAAATATACATCTAAGTTCATTTCCTGCCACAGTGGTTTTGTCTGCTTGATGTGAAGCATCTCACTTTTTTCCACTCAAATCTTTCATTCACAGAAGATTCCAGTTTCTCACAGATTTGACGAACTCAAACATTTAGTCTCAACATGGACAGGTTCTCTGTCTTGTAAGGCTCATTCCACAATCCCTCAGCATTTGAGGAATTATGGGGCTCTCACTAACTACACAAACACGGAGGGTATTGCAAGATATTATTTATCAATATCATATCCTTTTTCTCAGAGTTCTTTCGTAAGTATTCTCTGTTGCGTCTGCATTTAGCAGTGCCAAGACTAACTACAATATATAACTCTTACTGGCAATTGCCACTACTGTCTATACATGCTTTAGCTGTCTGCTGTTTGGCCCACTGTAAGGATTAATTCATGAATCCACATCAGTGCCCCTGCTCCGTCTGATCAAAACTCTGACCTCTGTTGCTTATGATTCCATAAGCAACAAGGGAAGCAGAGGGGTCGAGACTCTGTGGGAGTCGTCTGCTTGTTGCTCACAGTGTGGAGCCACAAGACAAATGTCTGTCTACATCTGTCATTCAGATTGTTACGAATGTGGAGGACGTACGCTGGATAACACCAGCAAACAAGGATTTTAATGTTGTGAACACCCTAAGTATAGCTCATGGGATAATAGTACATTTTATTTATAAGCGCCTTTCAGGACACTCAAGGTCGCTGTACAAAAAACACAAACAAGAGTAAAAACACCAACAAGGGTAAAACAGACCAGATAAAATACATTAGGAGTGGGTGAGGGACAGTGCTTAGAGTTGGGGAGAGTAGGTGAGGCGGAACAGATGGGTTTTGAGATTTGATTTAAAGATCGGGAGGGTCGTGCAGTTTCGGAGGTCGGGTGGGAGGGAATTCCAGAGCTGGGGAGCAGAGCGGCTGAAAGCTCTAGCCCCCATGGTGCTGAGGCGGGCAGGGGGTACGGTGAGGTGGATGGAGGAGGAAGACCGGAGGGTGCGGGATGGAGTGGCAATGTGCAGGAGGTCGGAGAGGTAAGGAGGGACGAGGTTGTGAATAGATTTGAAAGTATACAGAAGGATTTTGTAGGTGATCCGTTGGTTGATTGGGAGCCAGTGGAGTTGCTGTAGGATGGGGGTGATGTGGTGGGAAGAAGGTGTTCTGGTGATGATCCGGGCGGCAGAGTTCTGGACAAGCTGAAGTTTATGGAGGGCTTTCTGGGGGAGGCCGAAGAGAAGGGAGTTGCAGTAGTCAAGGCGGGAGGTGACGAGGCTGTGGACAAGAATAGCAGAGGTGTGGGGAGTGAGGGAGGGGCGGAGACGGTTGATATTACGTAAGTGAAAGTAAGCGGACCGGGTGACGTTATTGATGTGTGATTGGAAAGATAGAGTACTGTCGAGGATGACACCCAGACTCTTAACCTGAGGGGAGGGGGAAACAGGGGTGTCGTCAATGGAGAGTGAGAAACTGTCAACTTTAGATAAGGTGGATTTGGTGCCGATAAGAAGGATTTCGGTTTTATTGCTGTTTAATTTTAGAAAGTTTGAGGTGAACCAGGATTTTATTTCAGAAAGGCAGGAGGAGAGGGAGGGGGGTGGGAGTGTGGAGTTCGGTTTGCATGAGAGGTAGATGGTGGATAATCAGGATCTGGTGAAGATTTGTCAAAAATGGTGGTGAAACCAGAATGCCATAGGTCATCGGCAATACTGTGGATCTGACTCTGGGAACCCAGAAGTGCTTTGGACTTGCAGAGTGGAGATTGGTGTTTTGCTGGGAAGCCGGAAAGATTTAGAAAAGTTTTGTTTTGATGTCAGAACGGTGGAGCCGGATGTTGAGCTTGTTTCAGGTGAGCTACTGTCCCCTCAGATGTGTTTAAGGTTTGGGATGGTCAGAGTGTTGACAAGGACAGGTTGCAGTCACTTTGCCTTTTGTTAGGGCGCCCCAGTCTTGAGCGGGTCAGAAAGAATGGCCGCTGTCCCGCAGATACCTGACTGGATATATCCCCTGGGACTGCTGGAGGGAGAAGGCCTTATCATATGGGTGGATGAGTGCTTGGCGCCGGGGAGTGTGGATGGCAGAGACCAACTAAGGTTGCTATGAAGGCTGTGTGAGAGGAGATGGAGAAGATGCCGACCCTTGGGGTTTGGTGATCTTTAATTAAATTGCTGTCTGACGCTTTGAGAAGGAGCTCCTGATCTATGGTAAAGGTAAGCATGTTTTCTCTCGTGAGTCAAAGGGGTAAGGAATGAATAAGGTCTGCTTAAACACAAACGTGGCTGAAATGGGATGTGTTCCAGCCGTGGTCTTTGTTGCCGGACCTAGTTTAAAACTACACCTATGAGGTTACACAATGTCAATGGTAAAGAACATTTTAAAACTCTTTTCAATAAATATTGTGAATGGGAAGTGCCTCTTCACATGACAACATGAGCCAACAAGCATATGATGATGGTACCAAGTGATGGTTGAAGGTGATGGTACCAAGTATAGCGTGGCTACAACAAGCCAAAGCAGTACTTGATAGTTTGGTATGTTCCTGACCTTGAAATTCTCTTAGCCTGGCTGAATAGTGTTTTGATGTCCAGTGTAGATGTTACAAGCCAGTTTGTGAAGAGACACAATATAAAAACTAACTCAGGACTCTAAACGAGGCGAGCTAATCTCAGTCAGAAGCTGCGCCATAACTGATGAGTCCTTGATCGGCCGTGTCTGACTGGTGCACTGGTCTGAGCCTGGCACCAATCAGGCTTCTCCAGCTGGCAGCACAGGTGGGCGGGAATATCCGGGAATATATACACACTCACCTGTACTCACATACATACACCAATCAGTCATAACATTATGATCACATTATGACTACCTAATATTGTGTAGGATCCCCTTTTGTGGCCCAGACAGCCCTGACCCGTCAAGGCATGGACTCCACCAGACCTCTAAAGGTGTGCTGAGGTATCTGGCACCAAGACATTAGCAGCAGATCCTGTAAGTCCTGTAAGTAGCTCCAACGATCAGATTTGGTTATCCAGCACATCCCACAGATGCTTGATTGAAATAAAATCTGGGAAATTTGGAGTCAACGCCTTGAACTTGTTGTCGTGTTCCTCAAACCAGTTCTGAAGCATATTTGCAGTGTGGCAGGGAGCATGATCCTGCTGAAAGAGGCCACACCATTAGGAAATACCACATCCATAAAGGGCTGCACTTGGTCTGCAGCAATGTTTAGGCATGTTATCAACATGATGTAAGAGAAAACAAGATTCTTTTCACCAGGCCAACTTCTTCCATTGCTCCGTGATCCAGCTCTCTTGCCCAGGTTCCCATTGTAGGTGCTTTCGGCAGTGGACAGAGGTCAGCATGGGCACCTTGACCGGTCTGCGGCTATGCAGCCCCATGTGCCACAAACTGCGATGCACTATGTGTTCTGACTCATTTCTATCAGAACCAGCATTAACTTCTTCAGCAATTTGAGCTACAGTAGCTCTTCTGTTGGATCGGACCACACAGGCCAGCCTTTGCTCACATGAGCATCAATAATCCCTGGCCACCCATGTCCCTGTCACTTGTTCTCCTTCCAATGACTGCTTTTGGTAGACACTGACCTTTGCAGACCAGGAACACCCTACAAGAGCTGCAGTTTTGGAGATGCTCTGACCCAGTTGTTTAGTTGTCAAAGTCACACACATCCTGACACTTGCCCATTTTTCCTGCTTCCAACACATCAACTTCAAGGACAAAACATTCACTTGCTTCCGAACATATCCCACCCACTGACAGAGGCCATTGTAACGAGATAATCAATGTTATTCACTCGACTTGTCAGTGGTCATGATGTTATGGCTGATTGGTGCACAAGGAGGTGTAGGCGGTGGCTGTAACAGCAGAGTACATTGCAAACAAACGGGTGGGAGGCGTCTCAGACATTGTGGTGAGATCAGACGTCTCAGAAGCACATCTGTTTTTTTCTTCAGAGGTTGTATGTTTCACATAAACCAGGACAAGACCCGTGTAGCAGGAAATGCTCTTTCATTGTATATTGTGTGATAACCAATGAGATGCAACTGAAGGTTTGACCTATCATGACCATGTCACCATGTTCAGTCGCATCATAACTAACAGTTCTCCTGACAAGAGACAGTGTCAAGATGATCGTGTTAGGAGTCACACTGCTTCTACATCATTCAGTATGTAGGGGATGATATTGAATAAATACTTTCTCATTTATCCTCAGTTGACATGACCTCTGGGCCTGCAGGATCACCATCACCCCCGAGGAGTTTATAGCAGGAGGAACTCTCCACCAACTGGCCTCGTCCCTAAATCTAATACCAGGTGAGGAAGACCTGCAGAGACCACACAGACCTTTGGGCAGACACAGTTATACTGAATACAGAGAACGTCAAGCACTTTAAACATGGGAGCAGTGAACAAGTAAGGACCTCTTTCAAATCCTTAGAAAGGACAATAAGTATATCTTAGATAAAAGAAGTGAAGATCACACCCAACATGCCCCCATGACCCCTGTTTCCTTCAGACAATACAGAAAAAAATCAAAAAAGTAGTCCCATTCATTCTCAAATGCCTTGGACTTTCTAACTGGAGATGCCCTGCACCCATAAAGTGAGCTGAAACTCAAGCAGCACCAGTTGTCCTGAAAGGTTGGCACTGTTTAAAAGAAAAAACATCCGAGAGAAGCCTGCAACAGTTTGACTGCCAGAGATGAGACTTCAACCTGCGCATGGGATCGTGTGACGAGGTTTGTGCTGCACCAACAAATGCAGGATATAGGCAAGAGGCCTCAAAAGAAGCTTTAAAAAAAGTATTTGCTGAAAGCCAAAAGCTGTGGCTTTACTCACCCTAGAGAACTAACGTGCATTAAGCTGCTTCCTGGTGGTCCCTCGTGTTTCAAGCACTGTCAGATGTGACATTTATCCGTCACTAAAATTTGAGCTGTTTCAGTTTCTTTACAGTCCAAATCTTTAAATAATCTTTAACAAAGACAACAAATATTTAAAACTTATATAATGAAAAAGTGCATTTCTTTCCTTTTCCTTACTATGTGTTCTGTTGTCTGTTTAACCTCTTTGTTTAATTGTGTCTTAAATGCTGTAAGTGAATGCACCTAATATCACTGAGGAAAAGCAGAGACGCACGTGTAAGAAAGACAAAAAGATATTTATGCTTTAATAAGACATGACAAGGTTTTACTAAAGATTTCAGATTATTTAAAAAGACATTAAAACACAACAACAGGATGTGAAACATAAAAAGATGGAAGGATCAACTCACAGTAACATAAAGGGTAATTTTATGCATTCAGAAGTAGATGCAGAAACAGTAGTGTCTGCTTCTTCTCAACAATCATGTTAGACACTTTAAGGTCAGTCGTATAAAACCCCCCACATGTTTTCATAGACATTTACATCGAGCATTTCACTTGAGAATAGACACCGTCTTCAGTCTTTAACTCTTTAGTCTTCCTCCCTCTTGTAGATTTCGGGCCGTGAAAATGCAACGCAGCATAGTTCAGATCATGTCCACCTTCAGTCTGTGCAGCAAATAAAGTTCTCATTACATGATCGTGTTCGTATACAGCAAGTTAGGAGTTATGTTAAAGTTATACAGTATGCAACTTTCTTTGATCACTTACAATATCATCTATTCTTGGGTTGGAGTTGTCACGTCTTGCTGGCAAAGAGGCGCTTTCTATTCCTTGAATTGAGTGAAGACAGAAACATTATGTACTTTTCTCACTTTTAAATCAGATCCTCAGCTGTTTCAGCACATTTTAGTTTAAAATATAACATTAAAAACATCATTTTTGAACAGTGTCCTTAATAACTTGTGCATCCTGTTCAGGTTAATTGAGGCACACATGGAATAAACAGCAATGTGGAGGCTCAAAACAGTGCGAAATATCAGTGACGTGCTGATATGGATATCTTCTATTTCATTTAAGAATAGGAGGTGAAGGTTTGTCCTCTCCTGTTTGATGTTACACTTCCTGTAGTCAATAAACGTTTCAAGTAAAACTACCAAATGTTTGAATCAGTAAACAACTCTTACCTTTACATTGTCCACATGCTGCTCTCGGAGATCGGTGACAGATGAAAACAATATTTCCAATCACAGAAATGACCAGGCAGACTATCGCTATCACCAGAGCAACAAATTCAGAGCTTGTTGTTTGCTCTAGAGAACAAAGAAGAAAGTTTCATTCATGATGTTAATAAAATATTATGAAGATCGCCTCCAGTGCTGAACTTATAATCATACCAAGCTCTAGTTTTGTTCCGTCTCCAAACAGTATCTCTCCACATGTGGCCACAGCACAGTAGTAAGTCCCAGCATCAGAGGAGCTGACGTTCTTAGAGAAGCGATAAACGCAGCTTCTCTGAGTGTCAGATCTCTCGTCACATCCACCACGTCTGTTTCCATCAGTGTAGATGATGTCTGGATGAGATTTATCTGATCCGGCTCTGAACCAGTACACACTGTGACCTCCTGGACACGTTTGACTCTCAGAGTCAGAGAGGACTGAACACTGCAGAGTCATCAAGTCTCCTGGACGGACTGGATCAGAAACTGTCGGCCGCTGAACAACAGTGTAGTTTGATGTCCTCTGAGTGTTTCCTGTGTATTTGAAGACGTTCAAAAGTAAAATAAACACAATATAAAATGCTTTGACATGATGAAATGTAGCAGTAAGAACCTATTGTTCAGATGTCAAATTAAATCATGGGTCAAATCTCAACATTGCCAACATGGAGTAATATTTCTAATTTGACATATTAGGATATAATGTATATGAATTGGAAATCCTTTCAACAACAACAAAAAAATCACATAATTACCTTTTATTGACAAATATGTCATGAACGAAGTTATCTTATTCCACTCCAGGACTACACAGTGATACATTCCCTCGTCTTCTTGAACTGTCCTCAAAATGGTCAGATTGTTCATATTCTGATGAATTTTTACATCAAATCTACAAGCTGAAAACTCTGCTCCAAACACTTTGTTTGTATTTTTCCATCGTCTCACAATTAATTTCAGATCATCACCAGCACTCTGCTTGAACCAGAAGGCTTCATTGTTTAAAATATAAGGTGAATCACATGTGAAGGTTGCAGGTTCACCAAGTTGAACTTGGATCACTGGAGCCAGCGCATCTAGATACAGGTATAAAGGAAGAATAAATTAAACAGTAAATAATCATTCAGCCAGACATCTGGACACAGTCATTATTGCGTATCACTTACAGGCCTGATGAAGGAGAAGCAGTGTGAGCCATAACGCGATCATCTTGACACTGTCTCTTGTTCGGAGACCTCTTAGTTACTTTGAATATACAATGACGTGGTCATCAAAGCAACACCTTCAAATCTGATTGGTTGTCTAAATATAAAACAAGATCATTTCCTGCCACAGTGGTTTTGTCTGTGTGATGTGAGGCATCTCAGTTTTTTTCACTCTAATTTAATTTCAGAAAAGATTCATGGTTCTCAGTGATTGAGGAACTCTGAAACATTTACTGTAAATATGGACAGGTTCTCTTTGTTGTCAGGCTTATTCAACGTTCCCACAACATTTGGGGAATTATAAGACGTGTTCATTGACCGGTATCATGTTGACCTGCATCATATTTTACAAAATCAACACTGTTTGTCATAACACCTCAGTTAATATCATGTCAGGTAGCAAAGTTATTTGTCATGCTAGACTGACAACACTGACATTCACATCGGATAGTATTTTGGTTGTCATAACGTTAGCGAGCATGCTAAGGTTAGCATGGTTACCAACTAGCTCCAACATAACTACATTGAGTAATTTGCCATTTGGTTACAAAGCACAATGCCAGATCCATGCAATTACCAGCCAGATCAGCCCAGAGAGTCTGTGCGAGTTGGCTGATGTTATCTACTCAAGGGTGTTTTGCTACGTTGCCGAACTGACAAATCGTCTGCGATAGCAGACAAGCTAACGGTAGCTGGCTAACCTTAGCCTGGGCAGGTAATGCAATGATATTGGCTAATAGAAAACAATCGGTAGTTATGCACATTTGCTTTGTTCTGCTACATAATTTACAAAATCAACATTGTTTGTCATGTTAGCTGGCGAAGTTATTTGTCAAGCTAGATAACTGACACACACACTCGGATAGTATTTTGTTAGTTATAACTTTAGCGAGCATGCTAAGGTTAGCCAACTAGCTCTAACATAAATACACTGCATGACTCTGGCATTGTGCTTCGTGACCAAACGTCAAATTACACCGGCGAACCAGCAAATCATCACAAGCATTAGCTCACATTAGTCATGCAGGGCGGCTGGAGAGAGCTGGGATGAAGCACTTCTGCTGTGAGAGAAAAAACACTGCACCCGGTGAGAGAACGCTGCACGTGGGTTTTGTTTCTATGACAACAATAAGTTGTGGGTCTGTTTTGATCCCCAAAAGCAATCGAAGGTCTCCATGATTCGCATGCCCTGCCGATGAGGACTCAAGTTTTCCCCCTGATGTCGATCACATTCCTGTTTGGCCATGGGGTTGCCACCTTCCATGCAGAAAAATAAAGGACGCCATCCACAGCGGGGGCCTGTTCCTCGGGGCCACGGCCGCCACAGGTCCGGTGATGCGCCAGTGGTGTTAAATCATAACTTAAAACATGGTTTGAAGAAAGTATTAAGATTCATACTTCACGTTTGATGTGCTTTATTACCAGTGGACATTAGAAATAAGCTGAACAGATAGGGGAGGAGTAGGATAAGAAATTGTTAATGAAATTGAATCATTGTATAGGGTGGTGTGAACACGGGTTTTGGCTCAAATATTTCATTGTTTGCAGTCACGCCACCCAAACAGTGAAACCACATAGAAATATCTAGAAACATTTTTAAATCTTCGAAAACTATTTAAGTAAAACACAGTTTTCATTATTGGTAAGTGAATCTATTTATTGATTAATTAGGTTTTTTTAATATAGCCTACTGTTAATCCATTAGCATTTAAGGATGCAATTTTCCAGATTGGGTAATCATAACATATCATAGTTGTTTCTTTTCCTCACATGGGCACTATATTTGGATTCATGTATTAAATAAATGCTTACGTATCCGACTGTAAACCTCAACCTTAAAGGACAAATTCATCCCTGGAAAAAGCCACTGTCAGTCAAAGCTGGTGTTCTCCGCAATCAATAGAAGCAATATTATTTTAAATTGGCCTTAGCTGTGGAGAAAGTTGTACAAACAGCTTGTGGTTTAAACCCATTCTACTTTCCTACAACACCCATCGTGCATTGCGCCTCTCTCTCTGGAAGGAATGGCCCAGCGAGGGCCTGGTTATATAGAGAGGTTACAGGTCTGCGCGAGAAGTCTGCCTGTTTGTTATGTTCGTTCTTTCGACCAGAACAGCTGGTAAACATAGGGGGTAATTCACTCCACTCTCAGCTGCGCGCACACTGACGGACCTCAACTGCATGTACAGATCGATGAGGAGACGGGAGAGGAGGGGGCAGATCTTTGAACAGCTTCCTGTTAAGTCCAGACTCGACAGGTGTTTACTAGTATTACTCTCTTTAAGTGTTTTAATGTGGTATTCTTTATGTGGCTCTCACTTACTACACAAACATGGTGGCTATTGCAAGTTAATTTTAATCATCACATCCTTTATCTCCAAACCCTTCCATAAGTATGATCCAGGGATGCCCAGATCAGGATTTTACTCGATACCGATTACTGATTTTTTTTTTAATAGTGAGATCTGCCGACCATCGATCTGATCACCTATTTAAATGCATTTTTCCAACCTTCCTAAGAATATAAAAATCATTACACAAAGAGAGGAATTAATACATTATGAGTTGTGAAGGTTGTGTGAGAGGAGATGGAGAGGACCCCGACCCTTAGAGTTTGGCGATCTTTTATTAGATTGCTGTCTGAAGTGTCGAGAAGGAGCTCCTAATCTATGGTAAAGGTAAGCATGTTTCTGTCATGTCGGTCACAGTTTATGTGAAGGCAGAGTCAAAGGGGTAAGGAATGAATAAGGTGTGCTTAAACACAAACATGGCTGAAATGGGATGTGTTTGAGGTGTGGTCTTTGTTCCCGGACCTAGTTTAAAACTATACCTATGAGGTTATAACCTCTTTTCATTAAATGTTAGGAATGGAAAGCAGTCTCTCACATCACAACTTGAACAAACAAGCACATATGGGGTGTTTGGGGGGTGGTGGAGATTGCAGATAGGCTGCGAATTGGGATCCAGTAACAGGTGTCAGATATTGTGCCAGTGCAACAACAAGCCAAAGCAGTACTTGATAGTTTGGTATGTCCCTGACCTTGAAACTCCCTTAGTCTGGCTGAAAAGTGTTTTGATGTCCAGTGCAGATGTTACAACCCAGCTTCTGATTGTTGCACTGTCTGGGCCTGGCACCAATCAGGCTTCTCAGGCCAGCAGCACAGGTGGGCAGGAATATTCAGGAAAAAATACACACTCAGCCGTACTCTTATACGTGCATATACACCATAGCATAACATTACATTATATTATCATTTAAGTCCTGTAAGTCACGAGGTGGGGCCTCCATGCATTGGACTTGTTTGCCAGCACATCCCACCGATGCTCGACTGGATTGAGGTCTGGGGAATTTGGAGACCAAGTCAACACCTTGAACTTGTTGTGTTCAAACCTCAAACCATTTCTTAAGGATTTTTGCAGTCTGCTGAAAGAGGCCACACCATTAGGAGATACTGCTTCTATGAAGGGGTGTACTTGGTCTGCAACAATATTTAGGTAGTTGGTACTTGTCAAAGTAACATCCACATGAATGGCAGGACCCAAGGTTTCCCAGCAGAACATTGCCCAAAGCATCACACTGCATCCGCCAGCTCGCCTTCTTCTCATAGTGCATCCTGGTGCCATGTCTTCCCCAGGTCATACTGTGGCTGATGGGTGCACAAGGAGGTGTAGGCGGTGGCCGTAACAGCAGAGCACATTGCAAACAAACGGGTGGGAGGCGTCTCAGACATTGTGGTGAGATCACACGTCTCAGAAGCACATCTGTTTTTTTCTTTAGAGGTTGTATGTTTCACATAAACCAGAACAAGACCCGTGTAGCAGGAAATGCTCTTTCATTGTATATTGTGTGATAACCAATGAGATGCAACTGAAGGTTTGACCTATCATGACCATGTCACCATGTTCAGTCGCATCATAACGAAGACTTCTCCTAACAAGAGACAGTGTCAAGATGATCGTGTTAGGAGTCACACTGCTTCTACTTCAATCAGCATGTAGGGGATGATATTGACTAAATACTTTCTCATTTATCCTCAGTCGACATGACCTCTGGGCCTGCAGGATCACCATCACCCCCGAGGAGTTTATAGCAGGAGGAACTCTCCACCAACTGGCCTCGTCCCTAAATCTCATACCATGTGAGGAAGACCTGCAGAGACCATGCAGACCTTTGGGCAGACACAGTTATACTGAATACAGAGAACATCAAGCACTTTAAACATGGGAGCAGTGAACGTAGTGAACAAGTAAGGACCTCTTTCAAATCCTTAGAAAGGACAATAAGTATATCTTAGATAAAGGAATTGAAGATCACACCCAACATGCCCCCATGACCCCTGTTTCCTTCAGACAATACAGAAAAGAATAAAAAAAAGTCTCTTTTATTCTCATATGCCTTGGACCTTCTAACTGGAGATGCCCTGCACCCATAAAGTGAGCTGAAACTCAAGCAGCACCAGTTGTCCTGAAAGGTTGGCACTGTTTACAAGAAAAAACATCCGAGAGAAGCCTGCAACAGTTTGACTGCCAAAGATAAGACTTCAACCTGCGCATGGGATCGTGTGACGAGGTTTGTGCTGCACCAACAAATGCAGGATATAGGCAAGAGGCCTCAAAAGAATCTTTAAAAAAAGTATTTGCTGAAAGCCAAAAGCTGTGGCTTTACTCACCCCAGAGAACTAACGTGCATTAAGCTGCTTCCTGGTGGTCCCTCGTGTTTCAAGCACCGTCAGATGTGACATTTATCAGTCACTAAAATTTGAGCTGTTAAAGTTTCTATACAGTCCAAATCTGTTATCTTACTATGTGTTCTGTTGTCTGTTTAATCTCTTTGTTTAATTGGGTCTTATATGCTGTAAGTAAATGCACCTAATATCACTGAGGAAAAGCAGAGACGCACGTGTAAGAAAGACAAAAAGATATTTATGCTTTAATAAGACATGACAAGGTTTTACTAAAGATTTCAGATTATTTAAAAAGACATTAAAACACAACAACAGGATGTGAAACATAAAAAGATGGAAGGATCAACTCACAGCAACATAAAGGGTCATTTTATGCATTCAGAAGTAGATGCAGAAACAGTAGTGTCTGCTTCCTCTCAACAATCATGTTAGACACTTTAAGGTCAGTCGTATAAAACCCCCCACATGTTTTCATAGACGTTTACATCGAGCATTTCACTTGAGAATAGACACCGTCTTCAGTCTTTAACTCTTTAGTCTTCCTCCCTCTTGTAGATTTCGGGCCGTGACAATGCAACGCAGCATAGTTCAGATCATGTCCACCTTCAGTCTGTGCAGCAAATAAAGTTCTCATTACATGATGGTGTTCGTATACAGCAAGTTAGGAGTTATGTTAAAGTTATACAGTATGCAACTTTCTTTGATCACTTACAATATCATCTATTCTTGGGTTGGAGTTGTCACGTCTTGCTGGCAAAGAGGCGCTTTCTATTCCTTGAATTGAGTGAAGACAGAAACATTATGTACTTTTCTCACTTTTAAACCAGATCCTCAGCTGTTTCAGCACATTTTAGTTTAAAATATAACATTAAAAACATCATTTTTGGACAGTGTCCTTAATAACTTGTGCATCCTGTTCAGGTTTATTGAGGCACACATGGAATAAACAGCAATGTGGAGGCTCAAAATAGTGCGAAATATCAGTGACGTGCTGATATGGATATCTTCTATTTCATTTAAGAATAGGAGGTGAAGGTTTGTCCTCTCCTGTTTGATGTTACACTTCCTGGAGTCAATAAATGTTTCAAGTAAAACTACCAAATGTTCGAATCAGTAAACAACTCTTACCTTTACATTGTCCACATGCTGCTCTCGGAGATCGGTGACAGATGAAAACAATATTTCCAATCACAGAAATGACCAGGCAGACTATCGCTATCACCAGAGCAACAAATTCAGAGCTTGTTGTTTGCTCTAGAGAACAAAGAAGAAAGTTTCATTCATGATGTTAATAAAATATTATGAAGATGACCTCCAGTGCTGAACTTATAATCATACCAAGCTCTAGTTTTGTTCCGTCTCCAAACAGTATCTCTCCACATGTGGCCACAGCACAGTAGTAAGTCCCAGCATCAGAGGAGCTGACGTTCTTAGAGAAGCGATAAACACAGCTTCTCTGAGTGTCAGATCTCTCGTCACATCCACCACGTCTGTTTCCATCGGTGTAGATGATGTGTGGATGAGATTTATCTGATCCGGCTCTGAACCAGTACACACTGTGACCTCCTGGACACGTTTGACTCTCAGAGTCAGAGAGGACTGAACACTGCAGAGTCATCAAGTCTCCTGGACGGACTGGATCAGAAACTGTCGGCCGCTGAACAACAGTGTAGTTTGATGTCCTCTGAGTGTTTCCTGTGTATTTGAAGACGTTCAAAAGTAAAATAAACACAATATAAAATGCTTTGACATGATGAAATGTAGCAGTAAGAACCTATTGTTCAGATGATTAAATCATGGGTCAAATCTCCACTTTGCCAACATGGAGTAATATTTCTAATTTAAAATGTTAGAATATAATGTATATGAATTGGAAATCCTTTCAACAACTGCTACATGAAGCATTTTTTTCATAACATTGTTTAGTCATTAAAACAGTGTAGCTGATTCTTAGACATTGAAAAAACACATAATTACCTATTATTGACAAATATGTCGCACACAAAGTTATCTTATACCACTCCAAGACTACACAGTGATACATTCCCTCGTCTTCTTGAAGTGTCCTCAAAATGGTCAGATGGCTCATTTTCTCATTAACTTTTAAATCAAATCTAGAAGCTGAAAACTCTGCTCCAAACACTTTGTTTGTATTTTTCCATCGTCTCACAATTAATTTCAGAGCATCACCAGCACTCTGCTTGAACCAGAAGGCTTCATTGTTTAAAATATCAGGCGAGCCACATGTGATGGTTGCAGGTTCACCAAGTTGAACTTGGGTCACTGGAGCCAGCGTATCTAGATACAAGTATAAAGGAAGAATAAATTAAACATTAAATAATCATTCAGCCAGACATCTGGACACAGTCATTATTGCGTATCACTTACAGGCCTGATGAAGGAGAAGCAGTGTGAGCCATAACGCGATCATCTTGACACTGTCTCTGCTCAGGGGACCTCTAAGTTGCTTTATAAGTAAAGATAGTGACGTGGTCATCAAAGCCACATCTTCAAATCTGATTGGATATCTAAATATACATCTAAGTTCACTTCCTCCCACAGTGGTTTTGTCCGTGTGATGTGAAGCATCTCACGTTTCTCACAAGTGTGAGGATCACTTGAACATTTAGTCTCAACATGGACAGGTTCTGTTTGTAAAGCTAATTAAATGTTTCATCAGCATTTAACTCTGAAGGGCTCATTTCTTTTTCTGGGTTTAGTGTTTAAATGTGGTGTTCTTTATGTGGCCCTCACTTACTACACAAACATGGTGGCTATTGCAAGTTCATTTTAATCATCACATCCTTTATCTCCAAACCCTTCCGTAAGTATGATCCAGGGATGCCCCGATCAGGATTTTACTCGATACCGATTACTGATTCTTTTAATCATGAGATCTGCCGACCATCGATCTGATCACAGATTTAAATGCATTTTTCCAACCTTCCTAAGAATATAAAAATCATTACACAAAGAGAGGAATTAATACATTATGAGTTGTGAAGGTTGTGTGAGAGGAGATGGAGAGGACCCCGACCCTTAGAGTTTGGCGACCTTTTATTAGATTGCTGTCTGAAGTGTCGAGAAGGAGCTCCTAATCTATGGTAAAGGTAAGCGTGTTTCTGTCATGTCGGTCACAGTTTATGTGAAGGCAGAGTCAAAGGGGTAAGGAATGAATAAGGTGTGCTTAAACACAAACATGGCTGAAATGGGATGTGTTTGAGGTGTGGTCTTTGTTCCCGGACCTAGTTTAAAACTATACCTATGAGGTTATAACCTCTTTTCATTAAATGTTAGGAATGGAAAGCAGTCTCTCACATCACAACTTGAACAAACAAGCACATTATGTTGAAAGTGATGGTGCCAAGTACCAAGTGGCTACTGCTTGAGTTCTTGCCCCAGCAGATGATGGAGGCTGTTGACTAAGCTCTGGCTTGGCGTGGGGTTTTGGGGGTGGTGGAGATTGCAGATAGGCTGTGAATTGGGATCCAGTAACAGGTGTCAGACATTTTTTGTGCCAGTGCAACAACAAGCCAAAGCAGTACTTGATAGTTTGGTATGTCCCTGACCTTGAAACTCCCTTAGTCTGGCTGAAAAGTGTTTTGATGTCCAGTGCAGATGTTACAACCCAGTTTCTGATTGTTGCACTGTCTGGGCCTGGCACCAATCAGGCTTCTCCGGCCGGCAGCACAGGTGGGCAGGAATATTCAGGAAAAAATACACACTCAGCCGTACTCTTATACGTGCATATACACCATAGCATAACATTATACAGCCATAACATTATGACCACCTGCTGTATATTGTGTAGGATCCGCTGCCACCAAAACAGCACTCACCATCGAAGCATGGACTCCACTAGATCTCTGAAGGTATGCTGAGGTATGTGGTACCAAGATGTTAGCAGCAGATCCTCTAAGTCCTGTAAGTCGTGAGGTGGGGCCTCCATGCTTTGGACTTGTTTGCCAGCACATCCCACAGATGCTCAACTGGATTGAGGTCTGGGGAATTTGGAGGCCAAGTCAACACCTTGAACTTGTTGTGTTCAAACCTCAAACCATTTCTTAAGGATTTTTGCAGTCTGCTGAAAGAGTCCACACCATTAGGAGATACTGCTTCTATGAAGGGGTGTACTTGGTCTGCAACAATCTTTAGGTAGTTGGTACGTGTCAAAGTAACATCCACATGAATGGCAGGACCCAAGGTTTCCCAGCAGAACATTGCCCAAAGCATCACACTGCCTCCACCAGCTTGTCTTCTTCCCATAATGCATCCTGGTGCTATGTCTTCCCCAGGTAAGCGACGCACACACACCTGGCCATCCACATGATGTAAGAGAAAACATGATTCTTTTGACCAGGCCAACTTCTTCCATTGCTCCGTGATCCAGCTCTGATGCCCAGGTGCCCATTGTAGGTGCTTTCGGCAGTGGACAGAGGTCAGCATGGGCACCTTGACCGGTCTGCGGCTACGCAGCCCCATGTGTCACAAACTGCGATGCACTATGTGTCCTGACTCCTTTCTATCAGAACCAGCATTAACTTCTTCAGCAATTTGAGCTACAGTAGCTCTTCTGTTGGATCGGACCACACAGGCCAGCCATTGCTCCCATGAGCATCAATAATCCCTGGCCACCCATGTCCCTGTCACTTGTTTTCCTTCCTATGACTGCTTTTGGTAGACACTGACCTTTGCAGACCAGGAACACCCCACAAGAGCTGCAGTTTTGGAGATGCTCTGACCCAGTTGTTTAGTTGTCAAAGTCACAAACATCCTGACACTTACCCATTTTTCCTGCTTCCAGCACATCAACTTCAAGGACAAAACATTAACTTGCTGCCTAACATATCCCACCCACTGACAGAGGCCATTGTAATGAGATAATCAATGTTATTCACTCGACTTGTCAGTGGTCATGATGTTATGGCTGATTGGTGCACAAGGAGGTGTAGGCGGTGGCTGTAACAGCAGAGTACATTGCAAACAAACGGGTGGGAGGCGTCTCAGACATTGTGGTGAGATCAGACGTCTCAGAACCACATCTGTTTTTTTCTTTAGAGGTTGTATGTTTCACATAAACCAGGACAAGACCCGTGTAGCAGGAAATGCTCTTTCATTGTATATTGTGTGATAACCAATGAGATGCAACTGAAGGTTTGACCTATCATGACCATGTCACCATGTTCAGTCGCATCATAACTAAGAGATCTCCTAACAAGAGACAGTGTCAAGATGATCGTGTTAGGAGTCACACTGCTTCTACTTCATTCAGCATGTAGGGGATGATATTGAATAAATACTTTCTCATTTATCCTCAGTCGACATGACCTCTGGGCCTGCAGGATCACCATCACCCCCGACGAGTTTATAGCAGGAGGAACTCTCCACTAACTGGCCTCGTTCCTAAATCTAATACCAGGTGAGGCAGACCTGCAGAGACCACACAGACCTTTGGGCAGAAACAGTTATACTGAATACAGAGAACGTCAAGCACTTTAAACATGGGAGCAGTGAACAAGTAAGGACCTCTTTCAAATCCTTAGAAAGGACAATAAGTATATCTTAGATAAAAGAAGTGAAGATCACACCCAACATGCCCCCATGACCCCTGTTTCCTTCAGACAATACAGAAAAAAATCAAAAAAGTAGTCTTTTTTATTCTCATATACCTTGGACTTTCTAACTGGAGATGCCCTGCACCCATAAAGTGAGCTGAAACTCAAGCAGCACCAGTTGTCCTGAAAGGTTGGCACTGTTTACAAGGAAAAACATCCGAGAGAAGCCTGCAACAGTTTGACTGCCAAAGATGAGACTTCAACCTGCGCATGGGATCGTGTGACGAGGTTTGTGCTGCACCAACAAAAGCAGGATATAGGCAAGAGGCCTCAAAAGAATCTTTAAAAAAAGTATTTGCTGAAAGCCAAATGCTGTGGCTTCACTCACCCTAGAGAACTAACGTGCATTAAGCTGCTTCCTGGTGGTCCCTCGTGTTTCAAGCACTGTCAGATGTGACATTTATCAGTCGCTAAAATTTGAGCTGTTTCAGTTTCTTTACAGTCCAAATCTTTAAATAATCTTTAACAAAGACAACAAATATTTAAAACTTATATAATGAAAAAGTGCATTTCTTTTCTTTTCCTTACTATGTGTTCTGTTGTCTGTTTAACCTCTTTGTTTTATTGTGTCTTAAATGCTGTAAGTAAATGCACCTAATATCACTGAGGAAACGCAGAGACGCACGTGTAAGAAAGACAAAAAGATATTTATGCTTTAATAAGACATGACAAGGTTTTACTAAAGATTTCAGATTATTTAAAAAGACATTAAAACACAACAACAGGATGTAAAACATAAAAAGATGGAAGGATCAACTCACAGTAACATAAAGGGTAATTTTATGCATTCAGAAGTAGATGCAGAAACAGTAGTGTCTGCTTCCTCTCAACAATCATGTTAGACACTTTAAGGTCAGTCGTATAAAACCCCCCACATGTTTTCATAGACATTTACATCGAGCATTTCACTTGAGAATAGACACCGTCTTCAGTCTTTAACTCTTTAGTCTTCCTCCCTCTTGTAGATTTCCCGCCGTGAAAATGCAACGCAGCATAGTTCAGATCATGTCCACCTTCAGTCTGTGCAGCAAATACAGTTCTCATTACATGATGGTGTTCGTATACAGCAAGTTAGGAGTTATGTTAAAGTTATACAGTATGCAACTTTCTTTGATCACTTACAATATCATCTATTCTTGGGTTGGAGTTGTCATGTCTTGCTGGCAAAGAGGCGCTTTCTATTCCTTGAATTGAGTGAAGACAGAAACATTATGTACTTTTCTCACTTTTAAATCAGATCCTCAGCTGTTTCAGCACATTTTAGTTTAAAATATAACATTAAAAACATCATTTTTGGACAGTGTCCTTAATAACTTGTGCATCCTGTTCAGGTTTATTGAGGCACACATGGAATAAACAGCAATGTGGAGGCTCAAAATAGTGCGAAATATCAGTGACGTGCTGATATGGATATCTTCTATTTCATTTAAGAACAGGAGGTGAAGGTTTGTCCTCTCCTGTTTGATGTTACACTTCCTGTAGTCAATAAATGTTTCAAGTAAAACTACCAAATGTTTGAATCAGTAAACAACTCTTACCTTTACATTGTCCACATGCTGCTCTCGGAGATCGGTGACAGATGAAAACAATATTTCCAATCACAGAAATGACCAGGCAGACTATCGCTATCACCAGAGCAACAAATTCAGAGCTTGTTGTTTGCTCTACAGAACAAAGAAGAAAGTTTCATTCATGATGTTAATAAAATATTATGAAGATCACCTCCAGTGCTGAACTTATAATCATACCAAGCTCTAGTTTTGTTCCGTCTCCAAACAGTATCTCTCCACATGTGGCCACAGCACAGTAGTAAGTCCCAGCATCAGAGGAGCTGACGTTCTTAGAGAAGCGATAAACACAGCTTCTCTGAGTGTCAGATCTCTCGTCACATCCACCACGTCTGTTTCCATCAGTGTAGATGATGTGTGGATGAGATTTATCTGATCCGGCTCTGAACCAGTACACACTGTGACCTCCTGGACACGTTTGACTCTCAGAGTCAGAGAGGACTGAACACTGCAGAGTCATCAAGTCTCCTGGACGGACTGGATCAGAAACTGTCGGCCGCTGAACAACAGTGTAGTTTGATGTCCTCTGAGTGTTTCCTGTGTATTTGAAGACGTTCAAAAGTAAAATAAACACAATATAAAATGCTTTGACATGATGAAATGTAGCAGTAAGAACTTATTGTTCAGATGATTAAATCATGGGTCAAATCTCCACATTGCCAACATGGAGTAATATTTCTAATTTAAAATGTTAGAATATAATGTATATGAATTGGAAATCCTTTCAACAACTGCTACATGAAGCATTTCTTTCTTAAAATTGTTTAGTCATTAAAACAGTGTAGCTGATTCTAAGACATTGAAAAAACACATAATTACCTTTTATTGACAAATATGTCGCACACAAAGTTCTCTTGTCCCACACCAGGACTACACAGTGATACATTCCCTCGTCTTCTTGAATTGTCCTCAAAATGGTCAGATTGCTCGTATTCTCATTAACTTTTACATCAAATCTAGAAGCTGAAAACTCTGCGTCAAACACAGGGTTTGTATTTCTCAGCCGTCTCGCAATTAATTTCAAAGCATCACCAGCACTCTGCTTGAACCAGAAGACGCTTTTGTAAAAAATATCAGGTGAATCACATGTGAAGGTTGCAGGTTCACCAAGTTGAACTTGGGTCACTGGAGCCAGCGCATCTAGATACAAGTATAAAGGAAGAATAAATTAAACATTAAATAATCATTCAGCCAGACATCTGGACACAGTCATTATTGCGTATCACTTACAGGCCTGATGAAGGAGAAGCAGTGTGAGCCATAACGTGATCATCTTGACACTGTCTCTTGTTAGGAGACCTCTTAGTTACTTTTTAAGTAAAGATGGTCACGTGGTCATCAAAGCCACACCTTCAGATCTGATTGGATATCTAAATATACATCTAAGTTCACTTCCTGCCACAGTGGTTTTGTCCGTGTGATGTGAAGCATCTCACGTTTCTCACAAGTGTGAGGATCACTTGAACATTTAGTCTCAACATGGACAGGTTCTGTTTGTAAAGCTTATTAAATGTTTCATCAGCATTTAACTCTGAAGGGCTCATTTCTTTTTCTGGGTTTAGTGTTTAAATGTGGTGTTCTTTATGTGGCCCTCACTTACTACACAAACATGGTGGCTATTGCAAGTTCATTTTAATCATCACATCCTTTATCTCCAAACCCTTCCGTAAGTATGATCCAGGGATGCCCCGATCAGGATTTTACTCGATACCGATTACTGATTCTTTTAATCGTGAGATCTGCCGACCATCGATCTGATCACAGATTTAAATGCATTTTTCCAACCTTCCTAAGAATATAAAATCATTACACAAAGAGAGGAATTAATACATTATGAGTTGTGAAGGTTGTGTGAGAGGAGATGGAGAGGACCCCGACCCTTAGAGTTTGGCGACCTTTTATTAGATTGCTGTCTGAAGTGTCGAGAAGGAGCTCCTAATCTATGGTAAAGGTAAGCGTGTTTCTGTCATGTCGGTCACAGTTTATGTGAAGGCAGAGTCAAAGGGGTAAGGAATGAATAAGGTGTGCTTCAACACAAACATGGCTGAAATGGGATGTGTTTGAGGTGTGGTCTTTGTTCCCGGACCTAGTTTAAAACTATACCTATGAGGTTATAACCTCTTTTCATTAAATGTTAGGAATGGAAAGCAGTCTCTCACATCACAACTTGAACAAACAAGCACATTATGTTGAAAGTGATGGTGCCAAGTACCAAGTGGCTTCTGCTTGAGTTCTTGCCCGAGCAGATGATGGAGGCTGTTGACTAAGCTCTGGCTTGGTATTGGGTGTTTGGGGGATGGTGGAGATTGCAGATAGGCTGTGAATTGGGATCCAGTAACAGGTGTCAGACATTTTTTGTGCCAGTGCAACAACAAGCCAAAGCAGTACTTGATAGTTTGGTATGTCCCTGACCTTGAAACTCCCTTAGTCTGGCTGAAAAGTGTTTTGATGTCCAGTGCAGATGTTACAACCCAGTTTCTGATTGTTGCACTGTCTGGGCCTGGCACCAATCAGGCTTCTCCGGCCGGCAGCACAGGTGGGCAGGAATATTCAGGAAAAAATACACACTCAGCCGTACTCTTATACGTGCATATACACCATAGCATAACATTATACAGCCATAACATTATGACCACCTGCTGTATATTGTGTAGGATCTGCTGCCACCAAAACAGCACTGACCATCGAAGCATGGACTCCACTAGATCTCTGAAGGTGTGCTGAGGTATGTGGTACCAAGATGTTAGCAGCAGATCCTCTAAGTCCTGTAAGTCGCGAGGTGGGGCCTCCATGCTTTGGACTTGTTTGCCAGCACATCCCACAGATGCTCAACTGGATTGAGGTCTGGGGAATTTGGAGGCCAAGTCAACACCTTGAACTTGTTGTGTTCAAACCTCAAACCATTTCTTAAGGATTTTTGCAGTCTGCTGAAAGAGTCCACACCATTAGGAGATACTGCTTCTATGAAGGGGTGTACTTGGTCTGCAACAATCTTTAGGTAGTTGGTACGTGTCAAAGTAACATCCACATGAATGGCAGGACCCAAGGTTTCCCAGCAGAACATTGCCCAAAGCATCACACTGCCTCCGCCGGCTTGCCTTCTTCCCATAATGCATCCTGGTGCCATGTCTTCCCCAGGTAAATAACGCACATGGACCCAGCCATCTCCATGATGAAAACGAAAAACATGATTCCTGAGACCAGGCCACCTTCTTCCATTGCCCTGTGGTCCAGTTCTGATGCTCATGCGCCCATTGTAGGCACTTTTAGCGGTGGATGAGGATCAGGATGGGCACCTGACTGGTCTGCAGCAAGGCAGGCCCATACGCATCAAACTATGACGCACTGTGTGTTCTGACACCTTTCTATCAGAACCAGCATTAACCTTTTCAGCAATTTGAGCTTCAGTAGCTCTTCTGTTGGATCGGACCACGTGGGCCAGCCTTCGCTCCAAATAATCCGCATCAATAATCCCTGGCCACCCATGACCATGTCGTTGGTTTCCCTTCCTATGACTGCTTTTGGTAGATACTGACCATTGCAGACCAGGAACACCCCACAAGAGCTGCAGTTTTGGAGATGCTCTGACCCAGTTGTTTAGTTGTCAAAGTCGCGAACATCCTGAAACTTACCCATTTTTCCTGCTTCCAGCACATCAACTTCAAGGACAAAACATTCACTTGCTGCCGAACATATCCCACCCACTGACAGAGGCCATTGTAACAAGATAATCAATGTTATTCACTCGACTTGTCAGTGGTCATGATGTTATGGCTGATGGGTGCACAAGGAGGTGTAGGCGGTGGCCGTAACAGCAGAGTACATTGCAAACAAACATGTTGGAGGCGTCTCAGACATTGTGGTGAGATCAGACGTTTCAGAACCACATCTGTTTTTTTCTTTAGAGGTTGTATGTTTCACATAAACCAGGACAAGACCAGTGTAGCAGGAAATGCTCTTACATTGTATATTGTGTGATAACCAATGAGATGCAACTGAAGGTTTGACCTATCATGACCATGTCACCATGTTCAGTCGCATCATAACTAACAGTTCTCCTAACAAGAGACAGTGTCAAGATGATCGTGTTAGGAGTCACACTGCTTCTACTTCATTCAGCATGTAGGGGATGATATTGACTAAATACTTTCTCATTTATCCTCAGTCGACATGACCTCTGGGCCTGCAGGATCACCATCACCCCCGAGGAGTTTATAGCAGGAGGAACTCTCCACTAACGGGCCTCGTCCCTAAATCTCATACCAGGTGAGGAAGACCTTCAGAGACCACACAGACCTTTGGGCAGACACAGTTATACTGAAACAGAGAACGTCAAGCACTTTAAACATGGGAGCAGTGAAGAAGTAAGGACCTCTTTCAAATCCTTAGAAAGGACAATAAGTATATCTTAGATAAAAGAAGTGAAGATCACACCCAACATGCCCCCATGACCCCTGTTTCCTTCAGACAATACAGAAAGAAATCTAAAAAGTAGTCTCTTTTATTCTCATATGCCTTGGACTTTCTAACTGGAGATGCCCTGCAACCATAAAGTGAGCTGAAACTCAAGCAGCACCAGTTGTCCTGAAAAGTTGGCACTGTTTAAAGGAAAAAACATCCGAGAGAAGCCTGCAACAGTTTGACTGCCAAAGATGAGACTTCAACCTGCGCATGGGATCGTGTGACGAGGTTTGTGCTGCACCAACAAATGCAGGATATAGGCAAGAGGCCTCAAAAGAATCTTTAAAAAAAGTATTTGCTGAAAGCCAAAAGCTGTGGCTTTACTCCCCCTAGAGAACTAACGTACATTAAGCTGCTTCCTGGTGGTCCCTCGTGTTTCAAGCACCGTCAGATGTGACATTTATCAGTCACTAAAATTTGAGCTGTTTCAGTTTCTTTACAGTCCAAATCTTTAAATAATCTTTAACAAAAACAACAAAAATATTTCAAAGTTATATAATGAAAAAGTGCATTTCTTTCCTTTTCCTTACTATGTGTTCTGTTGTCTGTCTAACCTCTTTGTTTAATTGTGTCTTAAATGCTGTAAGTAAATGCACCTAATATCACTGAGGAAAAGCAGAGACGCACGTGTAAGAAAGACAAAAAGATATTTATGCTTTAATAAGACATGACAAGGTTTTACTAAAGATTTCAGATTATTTAAAAAGACATTAAAACACAACAACAGGATGTAAAACATAAAAAGATGGAAGGATCAACTCACAGTAACATAAAGGGTCATTTTATGCATTCAGAAGTAGATGCAGAAACAGTAGTGTCTGCTTCCTCTCAACAATCATGTTAGACACTTTAAGGTCAGTCGTATAAAACCCCCCACATGTTGTCATAGACATTTACATCGAGCATTTCACTTGAGAATAGACACCGTCTTCAGTCTTTAACTCTTTAGTCTTCCTCCCTCTTGTAGATTTCGGGCCGTGAAAATGCAACGCAGCATAGTTCAGATCATGTCCACCTTCAGTCTGTGCAGCAAATAAAGTTCTCATTACATGATGGTGTTCGTATACAGCAAGTTAGGAGTTATGTTAAAGTTATACAGTATGCAACTTTCTTTGATCACTTACAATATCATCTATTCTTGGGTTGGAGTTGTCATGTCTTGCTGGCAAAGAGGCGCTTTCTATTCCTTGAATTGAGTGAAGACAGAAACATTATGTACTTTTCTCACTTTTAAATCAGATCCTCAGCTGTTTCAGCACATTTTAGTTTAAAATATAACATTAAAAACATCATTTTTGGACAGTGTCCTTAATAACTTGTGCATCCTGTTCAGGTTTATTGAGGCACACATGGAATAAACAGCAATGTGGAGGCTCAAAATAGTGCGAAATATCAGTGACGTGCTGATATGGATATCTTCTATTTCATTTAAGAATAGGAGGTGAAGGTTTGTCCTCTCCTGTTTGATGTTACACTTCCTGTAGTCAATAAATGTTTCAAGTAAAACTACCAAATGTTTGAATCAGTAAACAACTCTTACCTTTACATTGTCCACATGCTGCTCTCGGAGATCGGTGACAGATGAAAACAATATTTCCAATCACAGAAATGACCAGGCAGACTATCGCTATCACCAGAGCAACAAATTCAGAGCTTGTTGTTTGCTCTAGAGAACAAAGAAGAAAGTTTCATTCATGATGTTAATAAAATATTATGGAGATCACCTCCAGTGCTGAACTTATAATCATACCAAGCTCTAGTTTTGTTCCGTCTCCAAACAGTATCTCTCCACATGTGGCCACAGCACAGTAGTAAGTCCCAGCATCAGAGGAGCTGACGTTCTTAGAGAAGCGATAAACACAGCTTCTCTGAGTGTCAGATCTCTCGTCACATCCACCACGTCTGTTCCCATCAGTGTAGATGATGTGTGGATGAGATTTATCTGATCCGGCTCTGAACCAGTACACACTGTGACCTCCTGGACACGTTTGACTCTCAGAGTCAGAGAGGACTGAACACTGCAGAGTCATCAAGTCTCCTGGACGGACTGGATCAGAAACTGTCGGCCGCTGAACAACAGTGTAGTTTGATGTCCTCTGAGTGTTTCCTGTGTATTTGAAGACGTTCAAAAGTAAAATAAACACAATATAAAATGCTTTGACATGATGAAATGTAGCAGTAAGAACCTATTGTTCAGATGATTAAATCATGGGTCAAATCTCCACATTGCCAACATGGAGTAATATTTCTAATTTGATATATTAGGATATAATGTATATGAATTGGAAATCCTTTCAACAACTGCTAAATCAAACAGTTTTAATATAAATTGTTTAGTCATTAAAACAGTGTAGCTGATTTTTAGACATTGAACAAACACATTATTACCTATTATTGACAAATATGTCGCACACAAAGTTATCTTATACCACTCCAGGACTACACAGTGATACATTCCCTCGTCTTCTTGAAGTGTCCTCAAAATGGTCAGATGGCTCATTTTCTCATTAACTTTTAAATCAAATCTAGAAGCTGAAAACTCTGCTCCAAACACTTTGTTTTTATTTTTCCATCGTCTCACAATTAATTTCAGAGCATCACCAGCACTCTGCTTGAACCAGAAGGCTTCATTGTTTAAAATATTAGGTGAATCACATGTGATGGTTGCAGGTTCACCAAGTTGAACTTGGGTCACTGGAGCCAGCGTATCTAGATACAAGTATAAAGGAAGAATAAATTAAACAGTAAATAATCATTCAGCCAGACATCTGGACACAGTCATTATTGCGTATCACTTACAGGCCTGATGAAGGAGAAGCAGTGTGAGCCATAACGCGATCATCTTGACACTGTCTCTGCTCAGGAGACCTCTAAGTTACTTTATAAATAAAGATGGTGACGTGGTCATCAAAGCCACACCTTCAAATCTGATTGGATATCTAAATATACATCTAAGTTCACTTCCTGCCACAGTGGTTTTCTCCTTGTGATGTGTAGCATCTCACTTTTTTCAAACTCACTCAGGCCACTTTCACACCTAAAGTCTGTTTGTGTGATCCGAATCAAAGACCAAGTTCTTACAATGCTGCATTTTGCCTCCAGTTTGGTTTTGTGTTCACACAGCAGCTTTTACCAGTCGACCAAGAGTGTTGATGCACAAGAAAACTGCTCTCTGATTGGTCAAATTTTCACATGGGAAAACTCCCTGAAGTAAACAAATAGAGCGAGCGGACTCCTCAATCACACTCACCACGATCACAGACATTAATGTTTTGTAGCGTGTGACCAGGAGACGCCTGACCAAGGCCTGACCTGGTCCTTTGACCTCAGCAGGAAGAGAGCTAAGCCATTAGCTCTGTTCTGGGGACCAATAAAGTAAAGATTGTGTCCACAGGGGAAACTTTATAACTCTTTATAACTCAGGACGTCACCTGATAAACCATGGGATTACAGTCGGTTAATGTTTGTCTTAGTTGATTAGCTGTGGGGAAATAAGGAACCACCGGCTTTGATCCAGGGACGGTGGATCAACAGACACAACTCACACCCCAGAGCCCTGGGGAGAAGAAAGAGTTTTGGAGCATCCATTTGTTCCCCCCCCCCCCCCCCCCCTAACACCCCTCTCTCTGGCAGACCTGCAGACAGGCAGGGGAAGGGGGGGGTGAGACTGAGACAAAGGGATGTTGATTCAGTGAGGACATCTGTTAATGAATGTAACAAAGTTGTGTGTCTGTGAATACATATATGCCCTACAGGTATATATATATATATATATATATATATATATATATATATATATCTATATATATATCTATATAGATCCAGGTGTCACATTCACACGGAAATGCATAAAGACTGTGGAAGGTCGCTATGTGGTGATCTGGACATTCATCATTAACTTGTACCTTTATCCTCAGGAATCTGCCATGTAACCTCATTCTGTGTATTTTCATCCTGTGGTGTTTGGAGTCTATGTGCAGCTGAGAATCCAGAGGTATTACATGTTGGGAGGTTAGATGTATAAGGATAACTACTTTGGGGTAAAAATAAGTAGTTTAATAAGTAGAGAAAGTCTCGGATATGAGGATGGGTCAAACTCGCGCCATTGGCCGGACGCCCCCCCCCCAGGAGGGGAGACCCTTTAAATGAGAGGTGACAACTTCTCTCGTTCTCTTGTTTCTTCCCTCCTTGTGCTACACCCTGCGTCCCGGCCGCTGACGAGCGCCTCCGCCTCCCCCTTCCTCCGTAACTTCTTCCCTTTCCCCTTTTTAAGTTTTGCCCGCGAGTAGGCCCAGAACCTGCGTGCACTCTGCCGTGCTGAAGACCTCGCGTGTCCATATTGCTCCAGCATTAGATCTGACTGCTCAAAATACAGACTCTAGCTCTCCCGGTGCTCAAGCCCCGGTGCTCGGACAGAATCTCAGTCCCGAACCCAGAAGACGCATTCAGCCTCCATCCGGCTCAGGCCGCAACGTGGGACTGACCAGCACGTCATCATCCAGAGAGACCGAACCGGCCGTGCGGCGCCGCTCCGAGGGAACCCGGGTACAAGCGCCAAGAACCACTCCAACCTGACGCTCTCCACACGCCTCATCAGCAACGCGGTTGACCCTCCTCACCCTCCGAGTAGGTTTAACTTTGGTTTTACTGTATATTGGGGTTGATGCTTTAGTCACAGATTTGTTAGGAAGGTTAGGATAAGGTTTTGTGCGATATACCTCCTAATATCTCAGCTGCTACACTTCACTCCTTTGAACAGGTTTCAATCCATCTTTCATCCTATTCATCCTGTTATTAATCATTTCACGTTCATCACCATATTTAGTTATCTCATGTATGTTTAGTGGTATTAGTCAATAAATTCTTCATTTATAAAGTACTGATTCAAGTGTCTTTGTGTGTGTGAAGTACTAAGCCTCTGTACACCGCGAAACGAACTCAATTCTAAACTGTAGCAACCTTCAGATTATGAGACTGAATTAAACAATTAGGTAACTAATTATATGTTTTCCCTGTTTTGTCAAAATTGGGTGGTGCCCCGTTAAATACCTATGATAGGTTAAGTCTTTTAATTAACTTTCAAGTTAACTTCTCGTCAATATAGAGTGCAGGCATTCTATGACGAGTTTAATTAATTATTAAATAATTATTCGACCGATTTACGCTACAGTTTTGTTCTCTGAGTCTTTTTTTACTTTTTTGATTTTTCTTACAGTTTGAATATCTCCATATTTTTGTGCGTTTTCACAAGCATTTGTGAAATTGTTTGGTCAGCCAATATTTCTATGAGAGCCCTCACCTCGTTTCTCCCCCACTTTTGGCCTCTACTCATCTTGCTGCCTGGCTGTGTGTCTGTCTCTGCAAGTGTCAACATCCCTTAATGACCCACAATGCAGTTTTTTGGTTTGCTTCCTGTATTGGATCCTACTTTAATTGCAAACGAACTGGTCTTTCAGGGTAAAATCCGAAAAGTCTGGACCAAAGATGTCAGGTCTGAATGCCCCTTTAAGTCTGATTACGTCATCACCTGAGGGTGCTTTAGGACCTGGGAGACTTTCAGACTTTACTCCAAAAGTCTGGTTTCTTTTGGACAGGTGAGAACACGCAGTCGAACTCTGGTGTGGACCAAACCACCGGACCATGGTCCACCAGAAAAGAAGGGACACCGGCCTTTTGGAATCGAACCACGGTCCGGTTTGATTCCTGTGAGAACATAATCAGACTCGATCTAATATAGGAAGCAAACCAAAAAAGTGTGCATTGTGGGTTGTTAACGGATGTTGACACTTGCAGAAACAACCACACAACCAGGCAGCAAGATGAGTGGACAAACGGCGAGGTGAGTGCTCTGACAGAAATATGGGCCATTTGAAATGTCTGAAGGTGTTTTTGTAGAAGATTAAATGTTCATGTGTTTTGTGTTCTCTTGCTTGATTCTGGCATGTGTTTCATGAAATGTAATAAACAACCGACCCTTACAGATCACTCCAGGAGGAAGTTTGGCTCAAACAGATATTTTATTCATTTACAAAGTTTGAACTCCACATCATCCTCAAAACAACAGTTACTTCTATGTGCAGACTCAACATTTTCCAGCAGGTGTAATGGTAATAATTGTCCGTCATTACATGTTTTATTGTGTACGGCAAGCGGCCTATTTGCTGCTCAAAGCATGCTGGGAACCTGCAGACACAGACCAAGCTAGCACTGCTTCTAGAGGGTGAGAGGATAAATAAATTCAGACATTACTCACATCAAGAGAATGAAAACTGCAGCATCTGCAAGAGCTGTGAGTTGAATAGTTGATAATATAGCCACATTAAATGTGTCTTTTATCTTAACGACTTAGTTTCAATCATATTCTTCATGTTTGGTTCTCATTTGTTTACACTACAGAGCTGCAGGACATCCTGCTGTTTATTTATTCAGAATCCACTTCTTCAACATCATCCGTCATAATCATCCACCTTACAAAAAACGTTTAAAACTGTTGATTTTCTGTCACTAAAACACGCTTGTGGGAAGCTGGTTGGATTGACGAGTCTCCTCCAAGCAGGCAGAAGCCAGTTTAGACAAATTGTTTGCGTTCAGCTGAGCTGGAAAACGTCCGTAAACCTCCTGCAACCAAGCACAGGAAGAGTGGGTATGTATAACAGATGGGGAGGTTAAAGCACTTAGTGAATCCATGTATCTATTTTGATCTGTCGGGTTTCAAACAGACCTGTTAACTCACTGATCCAACCCAAAAGCCTTCACAGCAGCGTAGATCCTCTCTTTCTCCGCTGCTTTTGCGTCCTTCACTGCACCACTCTTTGTTTTCATCGCGGTGAAGACGACAGCAGAATAAACCTCCTCTCTCTGAGGAAACACAGTGACTGAGACGAGAACATCCAACATGTACATAAAGTGAAACAAGCTTTATTTTAGTTTGGAGACGTTTAATCCTACCTTTAAAATCCTCAGCTGTTGACTTCTCCAACCACCGCAGTTTTGGTGCTCAGCAACAGAGGCTGAAATGATGAGACAACATAAAGATGACAAAAAATAAAGAAGCAGTCATTTTAATTTAATGTTTTACACTGAACAAAAATATAAACGCAACACTTTTGTTTTTGCTCCCATTTTTCAAGAGCTGAACTCAAAGATCTAAGACTTTTTCTATGTACACAAAAGGCCTATTTCTCTCAAATATTGTTCACCAATTTGTCTAAATCTGTGTCAGTGAGCACTTCTCGTTTGCCCAGATAATCCATCCACCTCACAGGTGTGGCATATCAAGATGCTGATTAGGCAGCATGATTATAGCACAGGTGTGCCTTAGGCTGGTCACAACAAAAGGCCACTCTAACGTGCAGTTTTATCACACAGCACAATGCCACAGATATCGCAAGTTTTGAGGGAGCGTGCAATTGGCATGCTGACTGCAGGAATGTCCACCAGAGCTGTTGCCCGTGAATTGAATGTTCATTTCTCTACCATAAGCCGTCGTGCCGTTTCAGAGAATTTGGCAGTACATCCAACCGCAGACCCCCGTGTAACCACACCCATTGTTGTGCCATTCATCCACGACCAGCACCTCATGTTGCAGCATGATAATGCACGGCCCCATGTTGCAAGGATCTGCACACAATTCCTGGAAGCTGAAAACCTCCCAGTTCTTGCACGGCCAGCATTCTCACTGGACATGTCACCCATTGAGCATGTTTGGGACGCTCTGGATCGGCGTATACGACAGCGTGTTCCAGTTCCTTCCAATATCCAGCAGCTTCGCACATTGAAGAGGAGTGGACCAACATCCCACAGGCCACAATCAACAACCTGATCAACTCTATGCGAAGGAGATGTGTTGCACTGCGTGAGGTACATGGTGGTCACACCAGATACTGACTGACCCCCCCAATACAGTAAAACTGCACATTGTAGAGTGTGCTTTTATTGTGGCCAGCCTAAGGCACACCTGTGAAATAATCATGCTGTCTAATCAGCATCTTGATATGCCACACCTGTGAGGTGGATGGATTATCTGGGCAAAGGAGAAGTGCTCACTAACACAGATTTAGACAAATTGGTGAACAATATTTGAGAGAAATAGGCCTTTTGTGTACATAGAAAAAGTCTTAGACCTTTGAGTTCAGCTGTTGAAAAAGGGGAGCAAAAACAAAAGTGTTGCGTTTATATTTTTGTTCAGTGTATATAAAGACATAAGAGTGACCTTTATTACCGTTGCAATAATCATTGTTTTTCTTGATGGCACAAATGAGGACGGCGATAACAATCAGACTTAGAGCCACGACAGCGCAGAGCACAAAAATAACTGCGTTGGGTCGTGCTGAAATGTTATTAAAAGAAGAAAAAAAAGTCAAAGTAAATTATGGCACCTCACCGTCTGATTATTCTACAGGTTAACTGTGAATTTTTTATCTTACTCATACCAAATATTTGGCACTTAAATCCACACATTCTTTAGTTTAAAAAATGATATTGTTACCTTCAATGTCCACTTTTGTTCCGTCTCCAAACAGTATCTCTCCACATGTGGCCACAGCACAGTAGTAAGTCCCAGCATCAGAGGAGCTGACGTTCTTAGAGAAGCGATAAACACAGCTTCTCTGAGTGTCAGATCTCTCGTCACATCCACCACGTCTGTTTCCATCAGTGTAGATGATGTCTGGATGAGATTTATCTGATCCGGCTCTGAACCAGTACACACTGTGACCTCCTGGACACGTTTGACTCTCAGAGTCAGAGAGGACTGAACACTGCAGAGTCATCAAGTCTCCTGGACGGACTGGATCAGAAACTGTCGGCCGCTGAACAACAGTGTAGTTTGATGTCCTCTGAGTGTTTCCTGTGTATTTGAAGACGTTCAAAAGTAAAATAAACACAATATAAAATGCTTTGACATGATGAAATGTAGCAGTAAGAACCTATTGTTCAGATGATTAAATCATGGGTCAAATCTCCACATTGCCAACATGGAGTAATATTCCTAATTTAAAATGTAAGAATATAATGTATATGAATTGGAAATCCTTTCAACAACTGCTACATGAAGCATTTCTTTCTTAACATTGTTTAGTCATTAAAACAGTGTAGCTGATTCTAAGACATTGAAAAAACACATAATTACCTTTTATTGACAAATATGTCGCACACAAAGTTATCTTATACCACTCCAGGACTACACAGTGATACATTCCCTCGTCTTCTTGAAGTGTCCTCAAAATGGTCAGATGGCTCATTTTCTCATTAACTTTTAAATCAAATCTAGAAGCTGAAAACTCTGCTCCAAACCCTTTGTGTGTATTTTTCCATCGTCTCACAATTAATTTCAAAGTATCACCAGCACTCTGCTTGAACCAGATGGCTTCATTGTTTAAAATATTAGGTGAATCACATGTGATGGTTGCAGGTTCACCAAGTTGAACTTGGGTCACTGGAGCCAGCGCATCTAGATACAAGTATAAAGGAAGAATAAATTAAACAGTAAATAATCATTCAGCCAGACATCTGGACACAGTCATTATTGCATATCACTTACAGGCCTGATGAAGGAGAAGCAGTGTGAGCCATAACGTGATCATCTTGACACTGTCTCTTGTTGTAGACCTCTTACTTACTTTATAAGTAAAGATGGTGACGTGGTCATCAAAGCCACACCTTCAAATCTGATTGGATATCTAAATATACATCTAAGTTCACTTCCTCCCACAGTGGTTTTGTCCGTGTGATGTGAAGCATCTCACGTTTCTCACAAGTGTGAGGATCACTTGAACATTTAGTCTCAACATGGACAGGTTCTGTTTGTAAAGCTTATTAAAAGTTTCATCAGCATTTAACTCTGAAGGGCTCATTTCTTTTTCTGGGTTTAGTGTTTAAATGTGGTGTTCTTTATGTGGCTCTCACTTACTACACAAACATGGTTAAGGATGCTAAGGAAGTACGCTGAATAACACCAGCAAACAAGGATTTTAACAATGTGAACGCCCTAAGTATAGCTCATGGGATAATCAGGATCTGGTGAAGATTTGAAAAAATAATGGTGAAACCAGAATGCCGTAGGTCATCAGCGATCCCGTAGACCTGACTCTGGGAACCCAGAAGTGCTCTGGACTTGCAGAGTGGGAGATTGGAGAATTTGGAGGCCAAGTCAACACCATGAACTTGTTGTTTTCGAACCTCAAACCATTTGTTAAGGATTTTTACAGTGTGGAAGGGTGCATTATCCTGCTGAAAGAGGCCACACCATTAGGAGATACTGCTTCTATGAAGGGGTGTACTTGGTCTGCAACAATCTTTAGGTAGTTGGTACGTGTCAAAGTATCCACATGAATGGCAGGACCCAAGGTTTCCCAGCAGAACATTGCCCAAAGCATCACACTGCCTCCACCAGCTCGCCTTCTTCTCATAGTGCATCCTGGTGCCATGTCTTCCCCACGTAAGTGACACACATGGACCCAGCCATCCACATGATGTAAATGAAAAACGTGATTCCTGAGACCAGGCCACCTTCTTCCATTGCTCTGTGGTCCAGTTCTGATGCTCATGCGCCCATTGTAGGAACTTTTAGTGGTGGATGAGGATCAGGATGGGCACCCTGACTGGTCTGCAGCATGGCAGGCCCATACGCATCAAACTGTGACGTACTGTGTGTTCTGACACCTTTCTATCAGAACTAGCATTAACCTTTTCAGCAATTTGAGCTTCAGTTGCTCTTCTGTTGGATTGGACCACATGGGCCAGCCTTCACTCCAAACAATCCTCATCAATAATCCTTGGCCCTGTCGTTGGTTTTCCTTCCTATGACTGCTTTTGGTAGATACTGACCATTGCAGACCAGGAACACCCCACAAGAGCTGCAGTTTTGGAGATGCTCTGACCCAGTTGTTTAGTTGTCAAAGTCGCACACATCCTGACACTTACCCATTTTTCCTGCTTCCAACACATCAACTTCAAGGACAAAACATTCACTTGCTGCCGAACGTATCCCACCCACTGACAGAGGCCATTGTAACAAGATAATCAATGTTATTCACTCGACTTGTCAGTGGTCATGATGTTATGGCTGATGGGTGCACAAGGAGGTGTAGGCGGTGGCCGTAACAGCAGAGTACATTGCAAACAAACGGATGGGAGGCGTCTCAGACATTGTGGTGAGATCACACGTCTCAGAACCACATCTGTTTTTTTCTTTAGAGGTTGTATGTTTCACATAAACCAGGACAAGACCCGTGTAGCAGGAAATGCTCTTTCATTGTATATTGTGTGATAACTGTCACGGCCCCTCTACTCGGTAGGCTCTACTGCTGTTTTGCTCTTTGTGTCCAGGACTGCAGACCTGATGGCAGGCTAATCAGGAGAATGGGACACACCTGGGCCCGGTGTGCCTCATGTATTTAAGCCAGAGCAGCAGCAGCAGCCAGACTCTGGGCAGACCTCCTATCACCACACACCTCTGCGTTGCTCTTTTGTTTGTTCTTCTTTGTTTTTACACCACAACATCCATGCAACACATTTACACCCATCCACACCCCACACAACTAACTTTACAGATTATTCATATCTACATGTTTTTGTTGGTTTTGACTATTTATGTTGTAAATAAATTAATTATTTGATTAGTATACCCATGTGTCTCCCGTTTTTGTCGCAGGCTAAGAGCCGGGCTGTGACATAAACATTGAGATGCAACTGAAGGTTTGACCTATCATGACCATGTCACCATGTTCAGTCACAGCATAACTAACAGTTCTCCAAACAAGAGACAGTGTCAAGATGATCGTGTTAGGGGTCACACTGCTTCTACTTCATTCAGCATGTAGGGGATGATATTGACTAAATACTTTCTCATTTATCCTCAGTCAACATGAACTCTGGGCCTGCAGGATCACCATCACCCCCGAGGAGTTTATAGCAGGAGGAACTCTCCACTAACCGGCCTCGTCCCTAAATCTCATACCAGGTGCTGAAGACCTGCAGAGACCACACAGACCTTTGGGCAGACACAGTTATACTGAATACAGAGAACGTCAAGCACTTTAAACATGGGAGCAGTGAACAAGTAAGGACCTCTTTCAAATCCTTAGAAAGGACAACATGCCCCCATGACCCCTGTTTCCTTCAGACAATACAGAAAGAAATCAAAAAAGTAGTCTCTTTTATTCTCATATGCCTTGGACTTTCTAACTGGAGATGCCTGCACCCATAAAGTGAGCTGAAGCTCAAGCAGCACCAGTTGTCCTGAAAGGTTGGCACTGTTTACAAGAAAAAACATCCGAGAGAAGCCTGCAACAGTTTGACTGCCAAAGATAAGACTTCAACCTGCGCATGGGATCGTGTGACGAGGTTTGTGCTGCACCAACAAATGCAGGATATAGGCAAGAGGCCTCAAAAGAATCTTTAAAAAAAGTATTTGCTGAAAGCCAAAACCTGTGGCTTTACTCACCCTAGAGAACTAACGTGCATTAAGCTGCTTCCTGGTGGTCCCTCGTGTTTCAATCACTGTCAGATGTGACATTTATCAGTCACTAAAATTTGAGCTGTTTCAGTTTCTTTACAGTCCAAATCTTTAAATAATCTTTAACAAAAACAACAAATATTTAAAACTTATATAATGAAAAAGTGCATTTCTTTCCTTTTCCTTACTATGTGTTCTGTTGTCTGTTTAACCTCTTTGTTTAATTGTGTCTTAAATGCTGTAAGTAAATGCACCTAATATCACTGAGGAAAAGCAGAGACGCACATGTAAGAAAGACAAAAAGATATTTATGCTTTAATAAGACATGACAAGGTTTTACTACAGATTTCAGATTATTTAAAAAATTAAAACACAACAACAGGATGTGAAACATAAAAAGATGGAAGGATCAACTCACAGTAACATAAAGGGTCATTTTATGCATTCAGAAGTAGATGCAGAAACAGTAGTGTCTGCTTCCTCTCAACAATCATGTTAGACACTTTAAGGTCAGTCGTATAAAACCCCCCACATGTTTTCATAGACATTTACATCGAGCATTTCACTTGAGAATAGACACCGTCTTCAGTCTTTAACTCTTTAGTCTTCCTCCCTCTTGTAGATTTCCCGCCGTGAAAATGCAACGGTATGCAAAGGTATGTGGTATGTGCCAAAGTAACATCCACATGGATGGCAGGGCTAAAGGTTTTCCAGCAGAACATCGTCCAAAGCATTACACTGCCTCCGCTGGCTTGCCTTCTTCCAATAGTGCATCCTGGTGCCATGTCTTGCTCAGGTAAGCAGCGAACATGCATCCGGCTATTGACATGATGTAAAAGAAAAAGAGATTCATCAGACCAGGCCACATTCTTCCATTGCTCTGTGGTACGGTTCTGATGCTCATGTGCCCAATGTAGGCAGTTGACAGGGGTAAGCATGGGCAAAGGACCGGTCTGCAGCCCCGTACACAACAAGCTGTAATGCACTGTGTGTTCTGACACCTTTCTATAAGAACCAGCAGTCGCTTTTTACTTTGAGCTACAGTAACTCTTCTGTTGGATTGGACCACATGGGCTAGCCTTCGCTTCCCACAACACATCAATTAAGCCCTTGTCAAAGTCACACACATCCTTACGCTTACCCATTTTTCCTGCTTCCAACACATCAACTTTAAGGACAAAATGTTCACTTGCTATGTAACATATTCCACCCACTGACAGAGGCCATTGTAATGAGATAATCAATGTTTCACTCGACTTATCAGTGTTCATAAAGTTATGGCTGATTGGTGCACAACATGGATTGTATAAAGAGATGGATGACATGACAGCTCCCTAAAAGTGAAGCCAAAACATTTGGCGCGCCCCCTGCTGACTGGCTGCAGTATAAGTCATAAAGCCCGCCTCCTCCATGTTAACAGATGGGACATGAGTCAAACCATAAAATAAAATACATGCCCAATACATGCTTCTTAAACCTGGTTACTGTCATTACAGCTAGTTATGATCATGCTGATTCACATCCAAGTGTTCATTTTTCTGACAGGTAAAGTTTTAATTAGTTATTTGATGCTGTAAAAAGGATGATTGACAGTTCTGTTGACAAATATGCCTCCTGCAGCCGTTCAGTTCAGAATTAGCAGAGTAGAGGACGAACAGCGAGAGGAAACGTAACTAAAACATTCACTACACTCATTGAAGTTCATATCTGTGAACGTTTGCTTCAGACCAACACAAATAAGCTGTTCTGCTGTTAAACACGCTGCTGATCAGGATCCTTGCTGTTTTTTTGGTAAGTTAAGTGTGTGTTTTGGTTAGCGAGGTGGCTATTACGGCTCAATCCGCAGATCTCTACTGCGCAGTCTCTAGCTCCAAATGACATCACCATTACAAGATGGCAGCGCCTATCACGGGGGCTATTATGGCATCACTTCCATACAATGACAGCAGATGGAGACACATCGTCCATATTTATATACAGTCATTGGTGCACAAGCATGTGTAGGCGGAGGCCGTAACAGAAAAGTTCATTGCACAGGTGGAAAGAGAGACACACAAGGAGGTGGGAGGTATCTCAGACATTGTGGTGAGATTAGACCTCTCAGAACAACTTCTGTTTTTTTCTTTAGAGGTTGTATGTTTCACATAAACCAGTGTGGCAGGAAATGCTCTTTCATTGTATATTGTGTGATAACCAATGAGATGCAACCGAAGGTCTGATCAAACATGACCATGTCACCATGTTTAGTCGCATCATAACGAAGAGTTCTCCTAACAAGAGACAGTGTCAAGATGATCGTGTTAGGAGTCACACTGCTTCTACTTCATTCAGCAAGTAGGTGATGATATTGACTAAATACTTTCTCATTTATCTGTCTGTAGATGTTAGTGGTAGTTATTTTGAACTCTGTGTTTCTAACATCTTAACTAAACAAATTATTTACTGTTTAAGGTTTTGTAAATTGTAATCTTTTCTAGATTCACTGACTCCAGTGATCACAGTTAAACTTGGTAAACCTGCGACCCTCTCCTGTGTTCTGCCCGATGATGCGTTGACTGGTAGAATCTACTGGTACAAGCAGATTGCTGGGGATAATCTGGAGCTAGTTGTGACACTGCGGACACATACAAACCCTGTGTATGGACCAGAGTTCTCTGCTGCGAGAATGGATGTAAAAATTACTAAGAATATGAGCAATCTGACCATTTTTAAGACAATTCAAGAAGATGAGGGAATGTTTCACTGTGCAATGGTGGCAAGGATAAAGATAAGTTGGCATGGGACCTATTTGTCATTAACAGGTAATTATGTTTTTCCCAGTGTTTTAAACATACTTTACCCACATAAAGGTGCACTGTGTTTGTTGTGAACAATGTTAAATGTGTGACTGAGAATATTTTGGGACAATTTCCAAATGTATTATGCAATATATCTTAAAATATCAAATGTAATGTTATGTCTTTCAATTGCAGGATTTCACCCAGGATCTAATCAGCTTTCTCACCTCTTGAATTATTTCCGAGCAATCATTATATTTTATATTCACAATCCATTTAAACTTTGAACGATTATTAAGGTCTTGTGATATTTTAAAATGTAAAGGGCAATCCCGTCCAATGTTTTTTTTTTTTTTTGATTTTTTTGGGGGGGTTTTGCCTTTAATTGGTAGGACAGCTGAAGAGAGACAGGAAACATGGGGAGTAGAGAGTGGGGGATGACATGCACCAAATGATCGGCAGACCGGGAGTCAAACCTGCGATCAGTGCGTCGAGGACTGTAGCCTCTGTATATGGGGCGCATGCTCTACCGACTGAGCTAAACTAGCGCTCCGATCCCCTCCATTTAATACAATTTTGTATCATGCAGGAAACACTCAGAGGACATCAAACTACACTGTTGTTCAGTGGCCGACAGTTTCTGATCCAGTCCGTCCAGGAGACTTGATGACTCTGCAGTGTTCAATCCTCTCTGACTCTGAGAGTCAAACGTGTCCAGGAGGTCACAGTGTGTACTGGTTCAGAGCCGGATCAGATAAATCTCATCCAGACATCATCTACACTGATGGAAACAGACGTGGTGGATGTGACGAGAGATCTGACACTCAGAGAAGCTGTGTTTATCGCTTCTCTAAGAACGTCAGCTCCTCTGATGCTGGGACTTACTACTGTGCTGTGGCCACATGTGGAGAGATACTGTTTGGAGACGGAACAAAACTAGAGCTTGGTATGATTATAAGTTCAGCACTGGAGGTGATCTTCATAATATTTTATTAACATCATGATTGAAACTTTCTTCTTTGTTCTCTAGAGCAAACAACAAGCTCTGAATTTGTTGCTCTGGTGATAGCGATAGTCTGCCTGGTCATTTCTGTGATTGGAAATATAGTTTTCATCTGTCACCGATCTCCGAGAGCAGCATGTGGACAATGTAAAGGTAAGAGTTGTTTACTGAATAAAGAAACTAAAACTTTTATTTTTTACTTTTATTTAGTGTAGAAAGTACAACATCATACAGGACAGAGCGAAACTTCACCTCCTATTTGAGCCCAGTGTGCCTCATTAAACCTTAAAAGCATGCATACGTCAGTGAGGACATTGCACAACATTTTTTAAGTGATTTACTTATTAAAACTTGTTTAAATGGTTGAGGAAAGGTAAGTGTTGTTAAATATAAAATAGTTGTCTTTACTTTGTATTTTATAGGAGCTATAGCATCACACAGGCCATAAGGAGCCACATGCTCTCGGACAAAAAAATAGATCTGTTGAAGTCTACATTGTATATTGTTAATAAATAAATAAATTTCAAACTCAGCTTTAGTCTCCCTATTGCTGTTTATTCTATGCGTGTCTTATGTAGCTTTATTTCTACACAGTATGTTCTGATAATAACTTATTATGAATACTTACTTAATATTCCTCTTTTCATTCATTTGATGGAAAGGGAAGTGCCTCTTTGCACGACAACTCGAACCAACCACTACATGATGTTGTAAGTGATGATATTCAGTAACATAGAGTTTTACATTTGTTTATTTAAAGCTATTGTGAGGAGTTTTTCACTGGTTAAACAGACTTTAATTCTGATTACTCTTTATGACCTACAAAAGGAAACCAGACCATCAGTGACAACATCGATTATTTCTATATAGTTATTTTTGAAGCCTTAAACCGCTGGCGGTCAGACGAAGCAATTAACTGCACGCTGCGTTTGTTTACATTTTCCAGGGCAAAAATTTAAAGTGAGTGATACATGTGACTGTTAAAGGTATAGTAAGTAATATAATAAAAATCATCACTTATGGGCCTCTATACATGTGTGTTGGTGAGTGTGTGTGCAGACTCTTGTGAGACCCTTCCCTCTGCATCTATTCTGTTGTTTTGCTTTGCACGTTGTTTTCAGGAGGGGCGCTGTTGTGGTTCCCTGAGCCAATCACAGCGTTTAGGTGAGTGTGGGAGTGGTTCAAATTAGCAACTGGGCCCCATTCAGACCGGCGAACATGGTGAAAGAGCGATGCAGAGTTGGCCTTCTTTCTGTTGGGCAGGCACCACCTCAAACCGGGTAGGACAAGCTCACCAGCGGTTAGCATGCTAGCACAAAGCTAACAGGCGGTTAGCATGATAGCACAAAGGTAACCAGCCATGAGCGTGAGAATGAGCTTCCAGTGACGTAGAGCCCAGGAGGAGGGGCCCAGTTTGAATGTGTTGTTGACAAAATGCAAGGAAAAATCCTACTTCTTATACCTTTAAAGGAAGCAGGATGAGATTTTATGTTAAGACCACCTCTTAAGCATGAACAGGACAAAATCATCAGAGCGATAAGAGTTACAGCTTTGTCCACAGGGGGCGCCAAAATCAACACAAACCGAAAGTTCCTCACAGTAGCTTTAACATAATTCCCAACAGCACCATATAGCATAACAGCACCGTATAATGATGACTTTTTTTTTAGACTGAAGGCGGAGATGATCTGAATTATTCTGCGTTGTATTTCTCTGGAAGAAGAGCATCAAGAGGAAGAAAGAAGAGAGAGTTGACTGGAGAAAGTATCTATACTGAGGTTAAATGCTGAATATAAATGTGTCTGTGATGACATGTAGGTAGGTCTATAGTGCGGACATGTTACAGTGTTAATGAAAAAGTAAAAGCTTCCTTCTTACTCATGATAGTCAGGCGATAATCATAGCATACAGAATCTGAATTGTCTTATGATCACATGTCTGTGAAGGTGTTTTTGTAGAAAATTAAATGTTCATGTGTTTTGTGTTCTCTTGCTTGATTCTGGCATGTGTTTCATGAAATGTAATAAATAACAAACCCTTACAGATCACTCCAGGAGCAGGTTTGGCTCAGACAGATATTTTATTCATTTACAAAGTTTGAACTCCACATCATCCTCAAAACAACAGTTACTTCTATGTGCAGACTCAACATTTTCCAGCAGGTGTAATGGTAATGATTGTCCGTCTTTACATGTTTTATTGTGTACGGCAAGCGGCCTATTAGCTGCTCAAAGCATGCTGGGAACCTGCAGACACAGACCAAGCTAGCACTGCTATGTCCGTAAACCTCCTGCAACCAAGCACAGGAAGAGTGGGTATGTATAACAGATGGGGAGGTTAAAGCACTTAGTGAATCCATGTATCTATTTTGATCCGTCTGCTTTCAAACAGACCTGTTAACTCACTGATTCAACCCAAAAGCCTTCACAGCAGCGTAGATCCTCTCTTTCTCCGCTGCTTTTGCGTCCTTCACTGCACCACTCTTTGTTTTCATCGTGGTGAAGACGACAGCAGAATAAACCTCCTCTCTCTGAGGAAACAGTGAATGAGACGAGAACAACCAACATGTACATAAAGTGAAACAAGCTTTATTTTAGTTTGGAGACGTTTAATCCTACCTTTAAAATCCTCAGCTGTTGACTTCTCCAACCACCGCAGTTTTGGTGCTCAGCAACAGAGGCTGAAATGATGAGAAAACATAAAGATGACAAAAAATAAAGAAGCAGTCATTTTAATTTAATGTTTTACACTGAACAAAAATATAAACGCAACACTTTTGTTTTTGCTCCCATTTTTCAAGAGCTGAACTCAAAGATCTAAGACTTTTTCTATGTACACAAAAGGCCTATTTCTCTCAAATATTGTTCACCAATTTGTCTAAATCTGTGTCAGTGAGCACTTCTCGTTTGCCGAGATAATCCATCCACCTCACAGGTGTGGCATATCAAGATGCTGACTAGACAGCATGATTATAGCACAGGTGTGCCTTAGGCTGGCCACAATAAAAGGCCACTCTAACGTGCAGTTTTATCACACAGCACAATGCCACAGATGATGCAAGTTTTGAGGGAGTGTGCAATTGGCATGCTGACTGCAGGAATGTCCACCAGAGCGGTTGCCCGTGAATTGAATGTTCATTTCTCTACCATAAGCCGTCTCCAAAGGCGTTTCAGAGAATTTTGCAGTACATCCAACCGGCCTCACAACCGCAGACCACGTGTAACCACACCCATTGTTGTGCCATTCATCCACGACCATCACCTCATGTTGCAGCATGATAATGCACGGCCCCATGTTGCAAGGATCTGCACACAATTCCTGGAAGCTGAAAACCTCCCAGTTCTTGCACGGCCAGCATTCTCACTGGACATGTCACCCATTGAGCATGTTTGGGACGCTCTGGATCGGCGTATACGACAGCGTGTTCCAGTTCCTTCCAATATCCAGCAGCTTCGCACATGGAAGAGGAGTGGACCAACATCCTACAGGCCACAATCAACAACCTGATCAACTCTATGCGAAGGAGATGTGTTGCACTGCGTGAGGCACATGGTGGTCACACCAGATACTGACTGACCCCCCCAATATAGTAAAACTGCACATTTTAGAGTGGCCTTTTATTGTGGCCAGCCTAAGGCACACCTGTGCAATAATCATGCTGTCTAATCAGCATCTTGATATGCCACACCTGTGAGGTGGATGGATTATCTGGGCAAAGGAGAAGTGCTCACTAACACAGATTTAGACAAATTGGTGAACAATATTTGAGAGAAATAGGCCTTTTGTGTACATAGAAAAAGTCTTAGATCTTTGAGTTCAGCTGTTGAAAAAGGGGAGCAAAAACAAAAGTGTTGCGTTTATATTTTTGTTCAGTGTATATAAAGACATAAGAGTGACCTTTATTACCGTTGCAATAATCATTGTTTTTCTTGATGGCACAAATGAGGACGGCGATAACAATCAGACTTAGAGCCACGACAGCGCAGAGCACAAAAATAACTGCGTTGGGTCGTGCTGAAATGTTATTAAAAGAAGAAAAAAAAGTCAAAGTAAATTATGGCACCTCACCGTCTGATTATTCTACAGGTTAACTGTGAATTTTTTATCTTACTCATACCAAATATTTGGCACTTAAATCCACACATTCTTTAGTTTAAAAAATGATATTGTTACCTTCAATGTCCACTTTTGTTCCGTCTCCAAACAGTATCTCTCCACATGTGGCCACAGCACAGTAGTAAGTCCCAGCATCAGAGGAGCTGACGTTCTTAGAGAAGCGATAAACACAGCTTCTCTGAGTGTCAGATCTCTCGTCACATCCACCACGTCTGTTCCCATCAGTGTAGATGATGTCTGGATGAGATTTATCTGATCCGGCTCTGAACCAGTACACACTGTGACCTCCTGGACACGTTTGACTCTCAGAGTCAGAGAGGACTGAACACTGCAGAGTCATCAAGTCTCCTGGACGGACTGGATCAGAAACTGTCGGCCGCTGAACAACAGTGTAGTTTGATGTCCTCTGAGTGTTTCCTGTGTATTTGAAGACGTTCAAAAGTAAAATAAACACAATATAAAATGCTTTGACATGATGAAATGTAGCAGTAAGAACCTATTGTTCAGATGATTAAATCATGGGTCAAATCTCCACATTGCCAACATGGAGTAATATTCCTAATTTAAAATGTTAGGATATAATGTATATGAATTGGAAATCCTTTCAACAACTGCTACATGAAGCATTTCTTTCTTAACATTGTTTAGTCATTAAAACAGTGTAGCTGATTCTAAGACATTGAAAAAACACATAATTACCTTTTATTGACAAATATGTTGCACACAAAGTTATCTTATACCACTCCAGGACTACACAGTGATACATTCCCTCGTCTTCTTGAAGTGTCCTCAAAATGGTCAGATGGCTCATTTTCTCATTAACTTTTAAATCAAATCTAGAAGCTGAAAACTCTGCTCCAAACCCTTTGTTTGTATTTTTCCATCGTCTCACAATTAATTTCAAAGTATCACCAGCACTCTGCTTGAACCAGATGGCTTCATTGTTTAAAATATAAGGTGAATCACATGTGATGGTTGCAGGTTCACCAAGTTGAACTTGGGTCACTGGAGCCAGCGTATCTAGATACAAGTATAAAGGAAGAAGAAATTAAACAGTAAATAATCATTCAGCCAGACATCTGGACACAGTCATTATTGCGTATCACTTACAGGCCTGATGAAGGAGAAGCAGTGTGAGCCATAACGCGATCATCTTGACACTGTCTCTTGTTGTAGACCTTTTAGTTACTTTATAAATAAAGATGGTGACGTGGTCATCAAAGCCACACCTTCAGATCTGATTGGATATCTAAATATACATCTAAGTTCACTTCCTGCCACAGTGGTTTTGTCCGTGTGATGTGAAGCATCTCACGTTTCTCACAAGTGTGAGGATCACTTGAACATTTAGTCTCAACATGGACAGGTTCTGTTTGTAAAGCTTATTAAAAGTTTCATCAGCATTTAACTCTGAAGGGCTCATTTCTTTTTCTGGGTTTAGTGTTTAAATGTGGTGTTCTTTATGTGGCTCTCACTTACTACACAAACATGGTTAAGGATGCTAAGGAAGTACGCTGAATAACACCAGCAAACAAGGATTTTAACAATGTGAACGCCCTAAGTATAGCTCATGGGATAATCAGGATCTGGTGAAGATTTGAAAAAATAATGGTGAAACCAGAATGCCGTAGGTCATCAGTGATCCCGTAGACCTGACTCTGGGAACCCAGAAGTGCTCTGGACTTGCAGAGTGGGAGATTGGAGAATTTGGAGGCCAAGTCAACCCCATGAACTTGTTGTTTTCGAACCTCAAACCATTTGTTAAGGATTTTTACAGTGTGGAAGGGTGCATTATCCTGCTGAAAGAGGCCACACCATTAGGAGATACTGCTTCTATGAAGGGGTGTACTTGGTCTGCAACAATCTTTAGGTAGTTGGTACGTGTCAAAGTATCCACATGAATGGCAGGACCCAAGGTTTCCCAGCAGAACATTGCCCAAAGCATCACACTGCCTCCACCAGCTCGCCTTCTTCTCATAGTGCATCCTGGTGCCATGTCTTCCCCACGTAAGTGACACACATGGACCCAGCCATCCACATGATGTAAACGAAAAACGTGATTCCTGAGACCAGGCCACCTTCTTCCATTGCTCTGTGGTCCAGTTCTGATGCTCATGCGCCCATTGTAGGAACTTTTAGTGGTGGATGAGGATCAGGATGGGCACCCTGACTGGTCTGCAGCAAGGCAGGCCCATACGCATCAAACTGTGACGTACTGTGTGTTCTGACACCTTTCTATCAGAACTAGCATTAACCTTTTCAGCAATTTGAGCTTCAGTTGCTCTTCTGTTGGATTGGACCACATGGGCCAGCCTTCACTCCAAACAATCCTCATCAATAATCCTTGGCCCTGTCGTTGGTTTTCCTTCCTATGACTGCTTTTGGTAGATACTGACCATTGCAGACCAGGAACACCCCACAAGAGCTGCAGTTTTGGAGATGCTCTGACCCAGTTGTTTAGTTGTCAAAGTCGCACACATCCTGACACTTACCCATTTTTCCTGCTTCCAACACATCAACTTCAAGGACAAAACATTCACTTGCTGCCGAACGTATCCCACCCACTGACAGAGGCCATTGTAACAAGATAATCAATGTTATTCACTCGACTTGTCAGTGGTCATAATGTTATGGCTGATCGGTGCACAAAGAGGTGTAGGCGGTGGCCGTAACAGCAGAGTACATTGCAAACAAACGGATGGGAGGTGTCTCAGACATTGTGGTGAGATCACACGTCTCAGAACCACATCTGTTTTTTTCTTTAGAGGTTGTATGTTTCACATAAACCAGGACAAGACCCGTGTAGCAGGAAATGCTCTTTCATTGTATATTGTGTGATAACTTTCACGGCCCCTCTACTTGGTAGGCTCTACTGCTGTTTTGCTCTTTGTCTCCAGGACTGCAGACCTGGTGGCAGGCTAATCAGGAGAATGGGACACACCTGGGCCCGGTGTGCCTCATGTATTTAAGCCAGAGCAGCAGCAGCAGCAGCAGCCAGTCTCTGGGCAGACCTCCTATCACCACACACCTCTGCGTTGCTCTTTTGTTTGTTCTTCTTTGTTTTTACACCACAACATCCATGCAACACATTTACACCCATCCACACCCCACACGACTAACTTTACAGATTATTCATATCTACATGTTTTTGTTGGTTTTGACTATTTATGTTGTAAATAAATTAATTCTTTGATTAGTATACCCATGTGTCTCCCGTTTTTGTCGCAGTCTAAGAGCCGGGCTGTGACATAAACATTGAGATGCAACTGAAGGTTTGACCTATCATGACCATGTCACCATGTTCAGTCGCATCATAACCGAGAGATATACTAACAAGAGACGGTGTCAAGATGATCGTGTTAGGAGTCACACTGCTTCTACATCATTCAGCATGTAGGGGATGATATTGACTAAATACTTTCTCATTTATCCTCAGTCGACATGACCTCTGGGCCTGCAGGATCACCATCACCCCCGAGGAGTTTATAGCAGGAGGAACTCTCCACTAACCGGCCTCGTCCCTAAATCTCATACCAGGTGAGGAAGACCTGCAGAGACTACACAGACCTTTGGGCAGACACAGTTATACTGAAACAGAGAACGTCAAGCACTTTAAACATGGGAGCAGTGAACAAGTAAGGACCTCTTTCAAATCCTTAGAAAGGACAAAAAGTATATCTTAGATAAAAGAAGTGAAGATCACACCCAACATGCCCCCATGACCCCTATTTCCTTCAGACAATACAGAAACAAATCAAAAAAGTCTCTTTTATTCTCATATGCCTTGGACCTTCTAACTGGAGATGCCCTGCACCCATAAAGTGAGCTGAAACTCAAGCAGCACCAGTTGTCCTGAAAGGTTGGCACTGTTTACAAGAAAAAACATCCGAGAAGCCTGCAACAGTTTGACTGCCAAAGATGAGACTTCAACCTGCGCATGGGATCGTGTGACGAGGTTTGTGCTGCACCAACAAATGCAGGATATAGGCAAGAGGCCTGAAAAGAATCTTTAAAAAAAGTATTTGCTGAAAGCCAAAAGCTGTGGCTTTACTCACCCTAGAGAACTAACGTGCATTAAGCTGCTTCCTGGTGGTCCCTCATGTTTCAAGCACTGTCAGATGTGAAATTTATTAGTCACTAAAATTTGAGCTGTTTCAGTTTCTTTACAGTCCAAATCTTTAAATGATCTTTAACAAAGACAACAAATATTTAAAACTTATATAATGAAAAAGTGCATTTCTTTCCTTTTCCTTACTATGTGTTCTGTTGTCTGTTTAACCTCTTTGTTTAATTGTGTCTTAAATGCTGTAAGTAAATGCACCTAATATCACTGAGGAGAAGCAGAGACGCACGTGTAAGAAAGACAAAAAGATATTTATGCTTTAATAAGACATGACAAGGTTTTACTAAAGATTTCAGATTATTTAAAAAGACATTAAAACACAACAACAGGATGTGAAACATAAAAAGATGGAAGGATCAACTCACAGTAACATAAAGGGTCATTTTATGCATTCAGAAGTAGATGCAGAAACAGTAGTGTCTGCTTCTTCTCAACAATCATGTTAGACACTTTAAGGTCAGTCGTATAAAACCCCCCACATGTTTTCATAGACATTTACATCGAGCATTTCACTTGAGAATAGACACCGTCTTCAGTCTTTAACTCTTTAGTCTTCCTCCCTCTTGTAGATTTCCCGCCGTGAAAATGCAACGCAGCATAGTTCAGATCATGTCCACCTTCAGTCTGTGCAGCAAATAAAGTTCTCATTACATGATGGTGTTCGTATACAGCAAGTTAGGAGTTATGTTAAATTTATACAGTATGCAACTTTCTTTGATCACTTACAATATCATCTATTATTGGGTTGGAGTTGTCACGTCTTGCTGGCAAAGAGGCGCTTTCTATTCCTTGAATTGAGTGAAGACAGAAACATTATGTACTTTTCTCACTTTTAAATCCAGATCCTCAGCTGTGTCAGCACATTTTAGTTTAAAATATAACATTAAAAACATCATTTTTGGACAGTGTCCTTAATAACTTGTGCATCCTGTTCAGGTTTATTGAGGCACACATGGAATAAACAGCAATGTGGAGGCTCAAAATAGTGCAAAATATCAGTGACGTGCTGATATGGATATCTTCTATTTCATTTAAGAATAGGAGGTGAAGGTTTGTCCTCTCCTGTTTGATGTTACACTTCCTGTAGTCAATAAATGTTTCAAGTAAAGCTACCAAATGTTTGAATCAGTAAACAACTCTTACCTTTACATTGTCCACATGCTGCTCTCGGAGATCGGTGACAGATGAAAACTATATTTCCAATCACAGAAATGACCAGGCAGACTATCGCTATCACCAGAGCAACACATTCAGAGCTTGTTGTTTCCTCTAGAGAACAAAGAAGAAAGTTTCATTCATGATGTTTATAAAATATTATGAAGATCACCTCCAGTGCTGAACTTATAATCATACCAAGCTCTAGTTTTGTTCCGTCTCCAAACAGTATCTCTCCACATGTGGCCACAGCACAGTAGTAAGTCCCCGCATCAGAGGAGCTGACGTTCTTAGAGAAGCGATAAACACAGCTTCTCTGAGTGTCAGATCTCTCGTCACATCCATCACGTCTGTTTCCATCAGTGTAGATGATGTCTGGATGAGATTTATCTGATCCGGCTCTGAACCAGTACACACTGTGACCTCCTGGACACGTTTGACTCTCAGAGTCAGAGAGGACTGAACACTGCAGAGTCATCAAGTCTCCTGGACGGACTGGATCAGAAACTGTCGGCCGCTGAACAACAGTGTAGTTTGATGTCCTCTGAGTGTTTCCTGTGTATTTGAAGACGTTCAAAAGTAAAATAAACACAATATAAAATGCTTTGACATGATGAAATGTAGCAGTAAGAACCTATTGTTCAGATGTAAAATTAAATCATGGGTCAAATCTCCACATTGCCAACATGGAGTAATATTTCTAATTTGACATATTAGGATATAATGTATATGAATTGGAAATCCTTTCAACAACAACAAAAAAATCACATAATTACCTTTTATGGACAAATATGTCATGAATGAAGTTATCTTATTCCACTCCAGGACTACACAGTGATACATTCCCTCGTCTTCTTGAAGTGTCCTCAAAATGGTCAGATTGTTCATATTCTGATGAACTTTTAAATCAAATCTAGAAGCTGAAAACTCTGCTCCAAACACTTTGTTTGTATTTTTCCATCGTCTCACAATTAATTTCAGATCATCACCAGCACTCTGCTTGAACCAGAAGGCTTCATTGTTTAAAATATAAGGTGAATCACATGTGAAGGTTGCAGGTTCACCAAGTTGAACTTGGATCACTGGAGCCAGCGTATCTAGATACAGGTTTAAAGGAAGAATAAATTAAACAGTAAATAATCATTCAGCCAGACATCTGGACACAGTCATTATTGCGTATCACTTACAGGCCTGATGAAGGAGAAGCAGTGTAACTCCTAACGCGATCATCTTGACACTGTCTCTTGTTCGGAGACCTCTTGGTTACTTTGAATATACAATGACGTGGTCATAAAAGCAACACCTTCAAATCTGATTGGTTGTCTAAATATAAAACAAGATCATTTCCTGCCACAGTGGTTTTGTCTGTGTGATGTGAGGCATCTCAGTTTTTTTCACTCTAATTTAAATTCAGAAAAGATTCATGGTTCTCAGTGATTGAGGAACTCTGAAACATTTACTGTAAACATGGACAGGTTCTCTTTCTTGTCAGGCTTATTCAACGTTCCCACAACATTTGGGGAATTATGAGACGTGTTCATTGACCGGTATCATGTTGACCTGCATCATATTTTACAAAATCAACACTGTTTGTCATAACACCTCAGTTAATATCATGTCAGGTAGCAAAGTTATTTGTCATGCTAGACTGACAACACTGACATTCACACTCGGATAGTATTTTGGTTGTCATAACGTTAGCGAGCATGCTAAGGTTAGCCAACTAGCTCCAACATAACTACATTGAGTAATTTGCCATTTGGTTACAAAGCACAATGCCAGATCCATGCAATTACCAGCCAGATCAGCCCAGAGAGTCTGTGCGAGTTGGCTGATGTTATCTACTCAAGGGTGTTTTGCTACGTTGCCGAACTGGCAAATCGTCTGCGATAGCAGACAAGCTAACAGTAGCTGGCTAACCTTAGCCTGGGCAGGTAATGCAATGATATTGGCTAATAGAAAACAATCGGTAGTTATGCACATTTGCTTTGTTCTGCTACATAATTTACAATATCAACATTGTTTGTCATGTTAGCTGGCGAAGTTATTTGTCAAGCTAGATAACTGACACACACACTCGGATAGTATTTTGTTAGTTATAACTTTAGCGAGCATGCTAAGGTTAGCCAACTAGCTCTAACATAAATACACTGCATGACTCTGGCATTGTGCTTCGTGACCAAACGTCAAATTACACCGGCGAACCAGCAAATCATCACAAGCATTAGCTCACATTAGTCATGCAGGGCGGCTGGAGAGAGCTGGGATGAAGCACTTCTGCTGTGAGAGAAAAAACACTGCACCCGGTAAGAGAACGCTGCACGTGGGTTTTGTTTCTATGACAACAATAAGTTGTGGGTCTGTTTTGATCCCCAAAAGCAATCGAAGGTCTCCATGATTCGCATGCCCTGCCGATGTTGACTCAAGTTTTCCCCCTGATGTCGATCACATTCCTGTTTGGCCATAGGGTTGCCACCTTCCATGCAGAAAAATAAAGGACGCCATCCACAGCGGGGGCCTGTTCCTCGGCGCCACGGCCACCACAGGTCCGGTGATGCGCCAGTGGTGTTAAATCATAACTTAAAACATGGTTTGAAGAAAGTATTAAGATTCATACTTCAAGTTTGATGTGCTTTATTACCAGTGGACATTAGAAATAAGCTGAACAGATAGGGGAGGAGTAGGATAAGAAATTGTTAATGAAATTGAATCATTGTATAGGGTGGTGTGAACACGGGTTTTGGCTCAAATATTTCATTGTTTGCAGTCACGCCACCCAAACAGTGAAACCACACAGAAATGTCTAGAAACATTTTTAAATCTGACAAAACTATTTAAGTAAAACACAGTTTTCATTATTGGTAAATGAATCTGTTTATTTATTCATAACGTTTTTTAATATAGCCTGCTGTTAATCCATTAGCATTTAAGGATGCAATTTTCCAGATTGGGTAATCATAACATATCCTAGTTGTTTCTTTTCCTCACATGGGCACTATATTTTGATTCATGTATTAAATAAATGCTTACGTATCCGACTGTAAACCTCAACCTTAAAGGACAAATTCACCCCTGGAAAAAGCCACTGTCAGTCAAAGCTGGTGTTCTCTGCAATCAATAGAAGCAATAATATTTTAAATTGGCCTTAGCTGTGGAGAAAGTTGTACAAACAGCTTGTGGTTTAAACCCATTCTACATTCCTACAACACCCATCATGCATTGCGCCTCTCTCTCTGAAAGGAATGGCCCAGCGAGGGCCTGGTTATATAGAGAGGTTACAGGTCTGCGCGAGAAGTCTGCCTGTTTGTTATGTTCGTTCTTTCAACCAGAACTGCTGGTAAACATAGGGGGTAATTCACTCCACTCTCTGCTGCGCGCACGCTGACGGACCTCAACTGCATGCACAGATCGATGAGGAGACGGGAGAGGAGGGGGCAGATCTTTGAACAGCTTCCTGTAAAGTCCAGACTCGACAGGTGTTTACTAGTATTACTCTCTTTAACCTTGCTTTATGTTTTTAAAACAAGCGCGTAGCAGCAGCGTGTACAGTCCATCTATATAATAATTACCCTTCCTGCGTAACGGCTCCGGACATGTGGACAAAGTGTATCCGTGTACCGCGCTTGAGCCTCGCACAGCCACGGACTGATTGGTCTCCCTGTTACGTGTGGCCAGTTAATTTTGTTTTGCTCCTTTCTCTCTCTCTCCCTGTGTCTCTGATTGTCCATCCTCCTTCTGCCTGCTGCGCACCTGAGTGCAATGAGCGCTCAGGCAGGGGGAGGAGATATAGAGGTGCAGGGAGAGCAGAGTGAGGAGGGCAGACACACACACGCAGACAGCAACCTCGTGGTGGGGAGGGTTTTTCTTTTGTTCCTCCTAACTTTGGTTGTATTCTTTTCCACAGGTCCTTTTCCCCTCAACATGTATTTATATTGTTGGGGTTTTGTTGTTTTAGTTTGGCCTGGAGATTTCCGGTAGTCTAGTTATTTCGTCTTTTGTTTTATGATGATTTTCCCAGTTTAGGTAGTTTAGGGGGAGATGCTGGGAGCGACGGTCCATTGCGTGGCTGGCCCAGTACTTGCCCACTTTTGTTCATTTTGGCGGGGGTCTCCAGCTCCTTTTTTTTCCCCCTTATCACTTATTTTCGTAGTGATGATTTTTTGATTCTTTATTCAACAAACAAATTAAAACCCTGTGGGTTTTCAAACATTCTTCTGTTGTGTGGCGTCCTTTTTAAGTATGTTGCGGTCCTCATTGTGAGCCTTTGTTTTGTCTTATACTTAGTTTGAGAGGCCGTAACATATTTGGGGGCTCGTCCAAACTTTTTTTCTCTTTTTCTCACACTAACGTCATTTTTGTAGGCTTGATGAAAAACGCAGTGTGTGTAGTGCTGCGGGCTTTGTATATTTTTGTCTTTTTGGCCGCGGCGTTGTAACTGTGTTTTTGTTCTGCCACAGTTACTTGTATCGGTGAACTGTGTCATTGTGACTTTGTCCCTCCACGTGTTAATTGATGCATAGCGTAACATTGTGGTTGTTACCTTGACACTTTTTGTTTAGTTTGCCGTTGTTGAGTATTGCCTACCTTGCTTATCGTGTGCTTTTTGAAATAGTGTGCACACGTTTTGGATGCCACTGTGTGAGCTGCTGTCTGTCTGAGCAGTGTGTTTCTGTGTACTGTGCCATTGTCCGGGCGGTGTTTTCTTTTTCAGGCCGTCCTTTTTCCTCCCGACTCACATTTTTTTCGGTCAGTTAGTTGTTCTTAAATATGGAGTTCAATATTAAGGACTTTGAGGCACAACCTAGTCTCGATATATTTCATCGCTATACTAAAGAACAGTTTGTTTTGATTGCAGATCATTTTGGTATCACTATAAATAAATATCTTAAGAAGCAAGTGATAAAATCTGAGCTGTGGTCTGTATTGCATGAAAAGGGAATTTTGCCTTGTAACCCAGGTGCTGCAGTGATGAGTTCACCTGCCGGAAAATCAGATCCGGGGGAACTACTCCGTCTGAAGGAGTTGGAGGTCGAAATGCGCCGACTAGAAATTAAAGAGAAAGAACTAAATAATGAATTAGAACTTCGCAAAATTGAGGTAGAAGCGCAGCTTCGTTTAAAAGAACTTGAGTTGAAGCAGTCTTCACCCACTGTGTCTGAGGTTAAAGCGGGTGAATTCGACATTAACAGATGCATTCGTTTGGTCCCTCCCTTTAGTGAGAAGGACATAGATAAATATTTTACTTTGTTTGAGCGTGTTGCCACCACATTAGAATGGCCTAAAAAGGTCTGGCCTTTACTTATGCAATGTGTTTTTACGGGTAAAGCTCAAGAGGTTTATGCATCTTTGTCACCTGAAGTAAGTCTGAACTATGATGAAGTTAAAACCGCTGTGCTCAGGGCATATGAATTGGTGCCTGAGGCATATCGCCAAAAATTCCGCAAGTTTAAAAAAACTGATCATCAGACTTATGTTGAGTTTGGGCGTGAGAAAGAAGCCCTGTTTGATCGTTGGTGTCGCTCTAAAAATGTTGCTGATTTTGATAATTTACGCAACTTAATACTGTTGGAAGAGTTCAAAAACTGTTTACCAGAGAAAATCACGACTTATCTTAATGAGCAGAAGGTTTCCACGGTGTCTGATGCAGCCGTCCTCGCTGATGAGTACATCTTGACACACAAGGATACCTTTGAGAAGTTTCACTCATCCTCTGAGCGTGTTCCTGTAGTTAGATCCTTTGCTTTTCCAGTGAAGTCGAACTTTCAGGGTGAGGTGAAGTTGAGCAGTAAGGAAGGTGTAGACGCTAAGGATAAACCAGTATGTTTTTACTGCAAGAAGCGTGGTCACACCATAAATTACTGTTTCGCTCTGAATAAAAAAAATAAGTCTCCAAAGGCAGTTAATTTGCTGAAAACTGAAACTTTGCCCAGTCAGTCCACTCAGGCTGTTTCAGATAACCCTGATCTTGATGTGTACGCTCCTTTTATCATGAAAGGTTTTGTTTCCTTGTCAGAGGGGGACTCCAAAGTTCCTGTCACCATTCTGAGGGACAGTGCAGCCTCTCAGTCAATCATTCTCAAAGATGTGCTGCCGTTGTCAGAAAAATCCTCCGTAAAAACTAACGCTTTGGTTCGGGGATTTGGAATGCAGTTTGTGGGGGTACCCTTGCATAATATTCATCTTGACTCTGACTTGGTTAAAGGGCGTGTAGTGATAGGAGTAAGTCCACAGTTTCCCATAGATGGTGTATCTCTCATCCTGGGTAACGATTTGGCTGGGGGTAAAGTTTTATTAAATCCTGAAGTAACTGCTGTTCCTCTTTCTGAACATCTCGATGATTTGGAGCAGAGTTTTCCGGAGGTGTTTACTGTTTGCGCTGTTACACGCGCAATGTCAAAAAGACAGAAGCAGGATCCAACTGATGAAGTAGGCGAGGTAGAATTAGGGGATAGTTTCATGAAGGATGACACTGAATGTTTAGCTTCTTTGCCAGTTGTTTCACCTCCTGCTCCGTCTTCTCCATCCGTTGTCACTTCTACGGCTTCTGTCGTTGAATCCATTTCCGATGAGAAACTTAGCTCTAAAGTGTGTATGTCACGGGAGCTGCTTATCGTTGAACAGAAACGTGATTCGTCACTAACTTCTTCTTTTGATGCTGTTGTTCCAGGGGATGAAGTTGAGAAAATGTCCACGTTATTTTTTGAAAGACGATGTGCTTGTCCGTAAATGGACACCATCGCATGTGTCCACACAGGATGATTGGAGTGTTGTGACACAAATTGTAATTCCGCAAGCGTATAGACATGAGGTCCTCAAATTGGCACACGACAATCCGCTTGCTGGCCATTTAGGGGTTAATAAAACCTATGACCGAATCTTGCTGTGTTTTTTCTGGCCAGGACTGAAACGGGATGTGCGGCAGTATTGCAAAACATGTAATTTCTGCCAAGTTTCGGGTAAACCGAATCAGAGTATTCCTTCATATCCTCTTTATCCGATTCCAGTTGTGGGTGAGCCGTTTGAGCGTGTTCTTGTAGACTGTGTTGGTCCCCTTCCACGCACAAAAGCTGGTAATAAGTTTCTTTTGACCATTATGTGTTCTGCAACTCCGTTTCCTGAAGCCATTCCCATGCGCAAAATCACGGCCCCTACTGTTGCAAAGGCACTGATAAAATTTTTCTCTTTGTTTGGGTTACCTAAAGTAATACAATCTGATCAGGGATCCAATTTCATGTCGCATATTTTTGCACAAGTTATGAAACAACTTGACATTACTCACTGCTGTTCAAGTGCATATCATCCAGAGAGCCAGGGAGCTATTGAACGTTTCCACCAGACTCTAAAATCTATGCTGCGCACTTATTGCCTGGAGGTTAACAAAGACTGGGACGAGGGTGTCCATCTCCTCCTCTTTGCTGCTCGTGAGGTGGTTCAGGAGTCCCTGGGCTTTAGTCCGGCAGAGTTGGTCTTTGCGCACACTCTGCGAGGCCCTCTCAAGCTCTTGCAGGAGAAATGGCTGAGTGATAGCAACCCGCAGAATTTGTTTGACTACGTTAGTAATTTTCGTTTCAAACTTCATCGCGCGTGTGAATTGGCAAAGCAAAACATGTCTGCTGCCCAAACAAAAACGAAAACATGGTTTGATAAAGACGCTAAAAGTAGAAGTTTCAGTCCTGGTGATAAAGTGTTGGTGTTGTTGCCCATTCCTGGTTCTGCGCTGCAGGCCCGTTACAGGGGCCCTTACATAGTACAGAAAAAAGTGAGTGACCGAGACTACATAGTTTCCACTCCGGAGCGGAGACGGCAAAGCAGATTGTGCCATATAAATATGTTGAAGCCGTACCTGGACAGAGACTCTGCCCCTTCGTCTTCTGTCACTGAGGAGGGCAAAACAGTTTTGGCGCTGTCCAGTGCTGAACTTATTGATGAGGCTCAGGTAGAAGCGTTGCTGTCCAGTGCTGATCCCGCTGAGACACCGACTGCTTCAGACATTCCGGATGAGGATGTTTCTGAGCCGTCCTGTGGTGTTGTTCAAGGACGGTTAAATAATTCGGAAATGTTGTCTAAACTTGATGAGTGTTTTCTGCATTTAACTGAGTTACAGCGTGAGGATGTGGTCAGTTTAATAAAAAGTCACGTTTCACTATTTTCAGATGTTCCAACTCAGACTCATGTGCTGCAACACGATATTGATGTGGGGGATTGTCCTCCGATAAAGCAGCATGCCTATAGAGTAAATCCAGATAAGCGTCTACGTCTGCAGAAGCAAGTTGATTACATGCTTGAAAATGGCATTGCAGAGCCCAGCTCGAGTTCTTGGAGTTCACCGTGTCTTCTAGCTGGCAAATCTGATGGCTCTGACCGGTTTTGCACGGATTTTCGTAAAGTGAATGGGGTTACTAAACCAGACTGTTTTCCTCTTCCCCGGGTTGAGGACTGCGTTGATCATGTCGGCAGTGCCAATTATGTAACAAAACTTGACCTGTTAAAAGGGTATTGGCAGGTGCCCTTGACTCCTCGGGCAAAGGAGATCTCTGCGTTTGTGACCCCTGATGCTTTCCTGCAATATTCTGTTATGCCGTTTGGCGTGCGTAATGCTCCTGCTACGTTTCAGCGTTTAGTCAATACCGTGTTGTCCGGTATTTCAGGTTGTGAAGCGTATCTTGATGATATAGTTGTGTACTCCACTTCGTGGGACGAGCATATTCGGCAGCTTCATATAGTGTTCGGCCGGCTGCGTGATGCTAACCTTACACTGAATCTGGCGAAGTGCGAATTTGGACAAGCTACGGTGACATACTTGGGTAAAGATGTTGGTCGGGGGCATGTCAAGCCGGTAACTTCAAAGGTGGAAGCTATCCTGTCCTTCCCTGCTCCGACTTCTCGGCGTGAGCTACGCCGTTTTTTGGGGATGGCAGGATATTACAGAAGCTTCTGTAAAAACTTTTCTGCTGTTGCGGCTCCGCTCACTGACCTGTTGAGCCCTAAGGTTCGGTTTCAGTGGTCAGACAATTGCCAGCGCGCTTTTGAATGTGTTAAGGCTTTGATGACTCACGCTCCTGTCCTTGCTGCGCCTGCGTTCGATCGTCCGTTCAAACTTGCTGTTGATGCGAGTGATGCGGGGGCGGGTGCTGTGCTCCTTCAGGAGGGGAATGATGGAGTAGAGCATCCGGTTTCGTATTTCTCCAGAAAATGTAATCGGCACCAACGCGTGTACTCTACCATTGAAAAAGAGGCGCTTGCTCTCGTATTGTCACTGAAGCATTTTGAGGTTTATGTCGGTTCTGCCAGTACGCCAACTATCATATACACTGACCATAATCCACTCGTGTTCATAAATCAGATGCGAAACACAAATACTCAATTAATGCGCTGGGCTCTTTTCTTGCAGTCCTTCAATGTGGAGGTCAGGCATATTAAGGGCCGAGATAATGTCCTGGCCGACACGTTGTCGCGCGCTTAATGAAAATGTCTACTGTGTCCACATTTATCATCTTAGGGTGGGGGTGTTACGTGTGGCCAGTTAATTTTGTTTTGCTCCTTTCTCTCTCTCTCTCCCTGTGTCTCTGATTCTCCATCCTCCTTCTGCCTGCTGCGCACCTGAGTGCAATGAGCGCTCAGGGAGGGGGAGGAGATATAGAGGTGCAGGGAGAGCAGAGTGAGGTGGCTCCCACCACCTGCTGTTCGAGCTGGCGTTTGTGAACTAGGTGCTTTTTGTTTGCATAACATGACTCACTGAAGTACGTGCAAGCGGTTCCGGAGCACACAGACGCTGTTTGCTCTGCAGCGCACTTTGGGGTGCGTTTGAGTACGAGGTAGAGTCTTTATGTCATTTGCATAGGTTTAGAGGGCACAAAATTGTTTCCCACTGGCTCTCCGCTAAGAGACCCGCCTTCCTCTGCCTCTTATTGGCTCTGACCCTGACGGTCTTTCCCTATCCCCAGCGCACATTTTTCACAGAATGCAGGTGGGATAATGCTGCGTTCATAGCAACTCAGAAATACGGGACAAACCTCGTCCCGTATTGATTCAAAACGGGACACGCCCTTTAATTGTCAAATACGGGACAATTCCGTATTTTAAGGGACGGGTGGCAACCCTATTTGGCCAGACGGGCTTCAGGAGATAAAACTTATTTTTGCTTTTTAATTCTTGTGTGTAACAAAGACAACAAATATTTAAAACTTATATAATGAAAAAGTGCATTTCTTTCCTTTTCCTTACTATGTGTTCTGTTGTCTGTTTAACCTCCTTGTTTAATTGTGTCTTAAATGCTGTAAGTGAATGCACCTAATATCACTGAGGAAACGCAGAGACGCACGTGTAAGAAAGACAAAGAGATTAAATATGCTTTAATAAGACATGACAAGGTTTTACTAAAGATTTCAGATTATTTAAAAAGACATTAAAACACAACAACAGGATGTAAAACATAAAAAGATGGAAGGATCAACTCACAGTAACATAAAGGGTCATTTTATGCATTCAGAAGTAGATGCAGAAACAGTAGTGTCTGCTTCCTCTCAACAATCATGTTAGACACTTTAAGGTCAGTCGTATAAAACCCCCCACATGTTTTCATAGACATTTACATCGAGCATTTCACTTGAGAATAGACACCGTCTTCAGTCTTTAACTCTTTAGTCTTCCTCCCTCTTGTAGATTTCCCGCCGTGAAAATGCAACGCAGCATAGTTCAGATCATGTCCACCTTCAGTCTGTGCAGCAAATAAAGTTCTCATTACATGATGGTGTTCGTATACAGCAAGTTAGGAGTTATGTTAAAGTTATACAGTATGCAACTTTCTTTGATCACTTACAATATCATCTATTCTTGGGTTGGAGTTGTCACGTCTTGCTGGCAAAGAGGCGCTTTCTATTCCTTGAATTGAGTGAAGACAGAAACATTATGTACTTTTCTCACTTTTAAATCCAGATCCTCAGCTGTTTCAGTACATTTTAGTTTAAAATATAACATTAAAAACATCATTTTTGGACAGTGTCCTTAATAACTTGTGCATCCTGTTCAGGTTTATTGAGGCACACATGGAATAAACAGCAATGTGGAGGCTCAAAATAGTGCGAAATATCAGTGACGTGCTGATATGGATATCTTCTATTTCATTTAAGAATAGGAGGTGAAGGTTTGTCCTCTCCTGTTTGATGTTACACTTCCTGTAGTCAATAAATGTTTCAAGTAAAACTACCAAATGTTTGAATCAGTAAACAACTCTTACCTTTACGTTGTCCACATGCTGCTCTCGGAGATCGGTGACAGATGAAAACAATATTTCCAATCACAGAAATGACCGGGCAGACTATCGCTATCACCAGAGCAACAAATTCAGAGCTTGTTGTTTGCTCTAGAGAACAAAGAAGAAAGTTTCATTCATGATGTTAATAAAATATTATGAACATCACCTCCAGTGCTGAACTTATAATCATACCAAGCTCTAGTTTTGTTCCGTCTCCAAACAGTATCTCTCCACATGTGGCCACAGCACAGTAGTAAGTCCCAGCATCAGAGGAGCTGACGTTCTTAGAGAAGCGATAAACACAGCTTCTCTGAGTGTCAGATCTCTCGTCACATCCATCACGTCTGTTTCCATCAGTGTAGATGATGTGTGGATGAGATTTATTTGATCCGGCTCTGAACCAGTACACACTGTGACCTCCTGGACACGTTTGACTCTCAGAGTCAGAGAGGACTGAACACTGCAGAGTCAAGTCTCCTGGACGGACTGGATCAGAAACTGTTGGCCGCTGAACAACAGTGTAGTTTGATGTCCTCTGAGTGTTTCCTGTGTATTTGAAGACGTTCAAAAGTAAAATAAACACAATATAAAATGCTTTGACATGATGAAATGTAGCAGTAAGAACCTATTGTTCAGATGATTAAATCATGGGTCAAATATCCACATTGCCAACATGGAGTAATATTCCTAATTTAAAATGTTAGGATATAATGTATATGAATTGGAAATCCTTTTAACAACTGCTAAATCAAACAGTTTTTTTTATAAATTGTTTAGTCATTAAAACAGTCAAACAATCAAGTGTCCTGGACGGCCTCTGAACAACAGTGTAGTCTGATGTCTCTTGAGTGTTTCCTGCACAATAGACAACTTTGAAAATGTCCAAACACATTTTTAAAGCTTAAAGATTTTAGCAGTGGTGTATGGTTTAGTCTGGTGGAAGTATGGTTTACCTCAAACATAACACACTATTAAGAGAAGCTTCTAACCGTTTTTTAAACAGTCTCAACTTTTAACTGAGGCTTCCATATGACTTACAAAAGCAAAACCAACCATCAGCAAGCAAATAGACTATGTACTTATTTTTAATGCCTGTCACTGCTTCTGCTAGAAGCGATTCGGAGCATGCAGGCACACAGAGCCTTTGTTCAGATTTTCACCAGCAACGTTTTAAACGTTTTAAACAAAAGCAGGAGATAATATTTTTCTTCAGATCAAACTCGCAAACATGTACACACAATGAAAGTTCTTTAAAGCTGCTTTAACATGCTTAAATAAACTCACATCATTACCTTGTACCAGCAAATATGTGCCACTCCATTTGGTATTAATCCACTCGCTGATAGCACAGTGATACAATCCTTCATCTTCCTGGCTCGTACTCAGAATAGTCAGGTTGCTTAAACTGTCATCCTCATTCACAACCACTTCGGACTCAGAAATCCCAGCTTCATACTTTGGTGCTGTAGACTTCCACAGTGTCACGATTAGTTTCAAAGTATCCCCAGCAGTCTGCTTGTACCAGTAGAGTTGTCTGCTGCTCAGCTCTTTAGGCAGAGCACATGTGATGGTCGCAGGTTCACCAACTTGAACTGTGGTCACTGGAGCCAACGTATCTAGATACAATTAAAATGTAGAATAAATTAAACATTAAATAATCATTCAGCCAAATATCTGGACACAGTCATTACGACGTATCACTTACAGGCCTGATGAAGGAGAAGCAGTGTGAGCCATAACGTGATCATCTTGACACTGTCTCTTGTTAGGAGAACTCTTACTTACTTTGTAAGTGAAGATGGTGACGTGGTCATCAAAGCCACACCTCCAAATCTGATTGGTCTGATCTAAATATGTGTCTCAGTTCATTTCCTGCCACAATGGTTTTGTTTGTGTGATGTGCCTCATCTTTTTTCCCCTCAGATTTTTTCATTCAGAGAAGATTCATGTTTCTCACAGATTTGACGAACTCAAACATTTAGTCTCAACATGGACAGGTTCTCTGTCTTGTAAGGCTCATTCCACAATCCTCTCAGCATTTGAGAAATTATGGGGCTCTCACTTACTACACAAACACGGTGGGTATTGCAAGATATTATTTATCAATATCACATCATTTATCTCAGAGTTCTTTCATAAGTTTTCTCTGTTGCGTCTGTGTTTAGCAGTGCCAAGACTAACTAAAATAAATAACTCTTACTGGCCACTACTGTCTATATATGCTTTAGCTGTTTGATGTTTGTCCCACTGTCATGATTCATTTATGAATCCACATCAGTGCCCCTGCTCTGTCTGATAATACCTCTGACCCCTGTTGCTTTTTATTCCAATTTTATTCCAACAAAGACCATCCCAAAAAAAGATACAGATTCAGTATGCGTAAAATGTATGTCAAAGATCTAAATGATTGAGGAGGGCTGGACGCAGGAATAAGGGTGAGTGTCGAGGGATAGAGAGATGAAGGGATGAAGAGATAAGGGGATGAAGGGAAAGGGAAGAAACTGCAGCTGAGGAAGGACGGATAGTGAAGAAAGATATTGGACTGGTGTCAGTTGGTGTCAGGACGACACAAGGGAACCAAAGGGGTCGGGACTATGAGTGGGGGATTGATGTTTTGCTAGGAAGAAGGAAACAGTTAGAAAAGTTTTTATTTGATGTCAGAAGAGTGAAACCGAACCGAAAGCTTGCTTCAGGTGAGCTACTGTCCCCTCTGATGTGTTTAAGGTTTGGAGACGGTCAGAGTGTTGACAAGGACAGTTTGGGTTACAGTGACTTTGCCTGTTGGTGGAGTGGCCTGGTCTTGAGTGGGTCTGAGAAAAAGGCCGCTGTCCCATTGATACCTGACCAGATATCACAGTTTATGTGAAGACAAAGGCAAAGGGGTAAGGAATGTATAAGGTGTGCAAACAAACATTGCTGAAATGGGATGTGTTTGAGGTGTGGTCTTTGTTCCCGGACCTAGTTTAAAACTACACCTATGAGGTTATAAAATCTTTTCATTAAATGTTAGGAATGGAAAGCAGCCTCTCACATCACAACTTGGACAAACAAGCACATGTTGTTGAAAGTGATGGTGCCAAGTACCAAGTGGCTTCTGCTTGAGTTCTTGCCCAAGCAGATGATGGAGGCTGTTGACTAAGCTCTGGCTTTCTATGGGGTTTTGGGGGATGGTGGAGATTGCAGATAGGCTTCGAATTGGGATCCAGTAAGAGGTGTCAGACATTGTGCCAGTGCAACAACAAGCCAAAGCAGTACTTGATAGTTTGGTATGTCCCTGACCTTGAAACTCACACTTACCCATTTTTCCTGCTTCCAGCACATCAACTTCAAGGACAAAACATTCACTTGCTGCCGAACATATCCCACCCACTGACAGAGGCCATTGTAACAAGATAATCAATGTTATTCACTCGACTTGTCAGTGGTCATGATGTTATGGCTGATGGGTGCACAAGGAGGTGTAGGCGGTGGCCGTAACAGCAGAGTACATTGCAAACAAACATGTTGGAGGTGTCTCAGACATTGTGGTGAGATCACACGTCTCAGAAGCACATCTGTTTTTTTCTTTAGAGGTTGTATGTTTCACATAAACCAGGACAAGACCCGTGTAGCAGGAAATGCTCTTTCATTGTATATTGTGTGATAACTGTCACAGCCCCTCTACTTGGTAGGCTCTACTGCTGTTTTGCTCTTTGTGTCCAGGACTGCAGACCTGATGGCAGGCTAATCAGGAGAATGGGACACACCTGGGCCCGATGTGCCTCATGTATTTAAGCCAGAGCAGCAGCAGCAGCCAGACTCTGGGCAGACCTCCTATCACCACACACCTCTGCGTTGCTCTTTTGTTTGTTCTTCTTTGTTTTTACACCACAACATCCATGCAACACATTTACACCCATCCACACCCCACACAACTAACTTTACAGATTATTCATATCTACATGTTTTTGTTGGTTTTGACTATTTATGTTGTAAATAAATTAATTATTTGATTAGTATACCCATGTGTCTCCCGTTTTTGTCGCAGGCTAAGAGCCGGGCTGTGACATAAACATTGAGATGCAACTGAAGGTTTGACCTATCATGACCATGGCACCATGTTCAGTCACAGCATAACTAGAAGTTCTCCTAACAAGAGACAGTGTCAAGATGATCGTGTTAGGGGTCACACTGCTTCTACTTCATTCAGCATGTAGGGGATGATATTGACTAAATACTTTCTCATTTATCCTCAGTCAACATGACCTCTGGGCCTGCAGGATCACCATCACCCCCGAGGAGTTCATAGCAGGAGGAACTCTCCACTAACCGGCCTCGTCCCTAAATCTCATACCAGGTGCTGAAGACCTGCAGAGACCACACAGACCTTTGGGCAGACACAGTTATACTGAATACAGAGAACGTCAAGCACTTTAAACATGGGAGCAGTGAACAAGTAAGGACCTCTTTCAAATCCTTAGAAAGGACAACATGCCCCCATGACCCCTGTTTCCTTCAGACAATACAGAAAGAAATCAAAAAAGTAGTCTCTTTTATTCTCATATGCCTTGGACTTTCTAACTGGAGATGCCCTGCACCCATAAAGTGAGCTGAAGCTCAAGCAGCACCAGTTGTCCTGAAAGGTTGGCACTGTTTACAAGAAAAAACATCCGAGAGAAGCCTGCAACAGTTTGACTGCCAAAGATAAGACTTCAACCTGCGCATGGGATCGTGTGACGAGGTTTGTGCTGCACCAACAAATGCAGGATATAGGCAAGAGGCCTCAAAAGAATCTTTAAAAAAAGTATTTGCTGAAAGCCAAAACCTGTGGCTTTACTCACCCTAGAGAACTAACGTGCATTAAGCTGCTTCCTGGTGGTCCCTCGTGTTTCAATCACTGTCAGATGTGACATTTATCAGTCACTAAAATGTGCCTAACATATCCCACCCACTGACAGAGGCCATTGTAACAAGATAATCAATGTTATTCACTCGACTTGTCAGTGGTCATGATGTTATGGCTGATCGGTGCACAAGGAGGTGTAGGCGGTGGCTGTAACAGCAGAGTACATTGCAAACAAACATGTTGGAGGCGTCTCAGACATTGTGGTGAGATCAGACGTCTCAGAAGCACATCTGTTTTTTTCTTTAGAGGTTGTATGTTTCACATAAACCAGGACAAGACCAGTGTAGCAGGAAATGCTCTTTCATTGTATATTGTGTGATAACCAATGAGATGCAACTGAAGGTTTGACCTATCATGACCATGTCACCATGTTCAGTCGCATCATAACTAACAGTTCTCCTAACAAGAGACAGTGTCAAGATGATCGTGTTAGGAGTCACACTGCTTCTACTTCATTCAGCATGTAGGGGATGATATTGAATAAATACTTTCTCATTTATCCTCAGTCGACATGACCTCTGGGCCTGCAGGATCACCATCACCCCCGAGGAGTTTATAGCAGGAGGAACTCTCCACTAACCGGCCTCGTCCCTAAATCTCATACCAGGTGAGGAAGACCTTCAGAGACCACACAGACCTTTGGGCAGACACAGTTATACTGAATACAGAGAACGTCAAGCACTTTAAACATGGGAGCAGTGAACAAGTAAGGACCTCTTTCAAATCCTTAGAAAGGACAATAAGTATATCTTAGATAAAAGAAGTGAAGATCACACCCAACATGCCCCCATGACCCCTGTTTCCTTCAGACAATACAGAAACAAATCTAAAAAGTAGTCTCTTTTATTCTCATATGCCTTGGACTTTCTAACTGGAGATGCCCTGCACCCATAAAGTGAGCTGAAACTCAAGCAGCACCAGTTGTCCTGAAAGGTTGGCACTGTTTACAAGAAAAAACATCCGAGAGAAGCCTGCAACAGTTTGACTGCCAAAGATGAGACTTCAACCTGCGCATGGGATCGTGAGACGAGGTTTGTGCTGCACCAACAAATGCAGGATATAGGCAAGAGGCCTCAAAAGAATCTTTAAAAAAAGTATTTGCTGAAAGCCAAAAGCTGTGGCTTTACTCACCCTAGAGAACTAACGTGCATTAAGCTGCTTCCTGGTGGTCCCTCGTGTTTCAAGCACTGTCAGATGTGACATTTATCAGTCGCTAAAATTTGAGCTGTTTCAGTTTCTTTACAGTCCAAATCTTTAAATAATCTTTAACAAAAACAACAAAAATATTTCAAACTTATATCATGAAAAAGTGCATTTCTTTTCTTTTCCTTACTATGTGTTCTGTTGTCTGTTTAACCTCTTTGTTTAATTGTGTCTCATATGCTGTAAGTAAATGCACCTAATATCACTGAGGAAAAGCAGAGACGCACGTGTAAGAAAGACAAAAAGATATTTATGCTTTAATAAGACATGACAAGGTTTTACTAAAGATTTCAGATTATTTAAAAAGACATTAAAACACAACAACAGGATGTGAAACATAAAAAGATGGAAGGATCAACTCACAGTAACATAAAGGGTCATTTTATGCATTCAGAAGTAGATGCAGAAACAGTAGTGTCTGCTTCCTCTCAACAATCATGTTAGACACTTTAAGGTCAGTCGTATAAAACCCCCCACATGTTTTCATAGACATTTACATCGAGCATTTCACTTGAGAATAGACACCATCTTCAGTCTTTAACTCTTTAGTCTTCCTCCCTCTTGTAGATTTCCCGCCGTGAAAATGCAACGCAGCATAGTTCAGATCATGTCCACCTTCAGTCTGTGCAGCAAATAAAGTTCTCATTACATGATGGTGTTCGTATACAGCAAGTTAGGAGTTATGTTAAAGTTATACAGTATGCAACTTTCTTTGATCACTTACAATATCATCTATTCTTGGGTTGGAGTTGTCACGTCTTGCTGGCAAAGAGGCGCTTTCTATTCCTTGAATTGAGTGAAGACAGAAACATTATGTACTTTTCTCACTTTTTAATCAGATCCTCAGCTGTTTCAGCACATTTTAGTTTAAAATATAACATTACAAACATCATTTTTGGACAGTGTCCTTAATAACTTGTGCATCCTGTTCAGGTTTATTGAGGCACACATGGAATAAACAGCAATGTGGAGGCTCAAAATAGTGCGAAATATCAGTGACGTGCTGATATGGATATCTTCTATTTCATTTAAGAACAGGAGGTGAAGGTTTGTCCTCTCCTGTTTGATGTTACACTTCCTGTAGTCAATAAATGTTTCAAGTAAAACTAGCAAATGTTTGAATCAGTAAACAACTCTTACCTTTACATTGTCCACATGCTGCTCTCGGAGATCGGTGACAGATGAAAACAATATTTCCAATCACAGAAATGACCAGGCAGACTATCGCTATCACCAGAGCAACAAATTCAGAGCTTGTTGTTTGCTCTAGAGAACAAAGAAGAAAGTTTCATTCATGATGTTTATAAAATATTATGAAGATCACCTCCAGTGCTGAACTTATAATCATACCAAGCTCTAGTTTTGTTACATCTCCAAACAGTATCTCTCCACATGTGGCCACAGCACAGTAGTAAGTCCCAGCATCAGAGGAGCTGACGTTCTTAGAGAAGCGATAAACACAGCTTCTCTGAGTGTCAGATCTCTCGTCACATCCACCACGTCTGTTTCCATCAGTGTAGATGATGTCTGGATGAGATTTATTTGATCCGGCTCTGAACCAGTACACACTGTGACCTCCTGGACACGTTTGACTCTCAGAGTCAGAGAGGACTGAACACTGCAGAGTCATCAAGTCTCCTGGACGGACTGGATCAGAAACTGTCGGCCGCTGAACAACAGTGTAGTTTGATGTCCTCTGAGTGTTTCCTGTGTATTTGAAGACGTTCAAAAGTAAAATAAACACAATATGAAATGCTTTGACATGATGAAATGTAGCAGTAAGAACCTATTGTTCAGATGATTAAATCATGGGTTCAAATCTCCACATTGCCAACATGGAGTAATATTTCTAATTTGACATATTAGGATATAATGTATATGAATTGGAAATCCTTTCAACAACTGCTAAATCAAACAGTTTTTTTTATAAATTGTTTAGTCATTAAAACAGTGTAGCTGATTCTAAGACATTAAAAATCACATAATTACCTTTTATTGACAAATATGTCGCACACAAAGTTATCTCATTCCGTTTCAGGACTACACAGTGATACATTCCCTCGTCTTCTTGAAGTGTCCTCAAAATGGTCAGATTGTTCATATTCGGATGAACTTTAAAATTAAATCTAGAAGCTGAAAACTCTGCTCCAAACACTTTGTCTGTATCTGTCCATTGTCTCACAATTAATTTCAGATCATCACCAGCACTCTGCTTGAACCAGAAGGCGTCATTCTTTAAAATCTCAGGCGAGCCACATGTGAAGGTTGCAGGTTCACCAAGTTGAACTTGGATCACTGGAGCCAGCGTATCTAGAAACAAGTATAAAGGAAGAATAAATTAAACATTAAATAATCATTCAGCCAGACATCTGGACACAGTCATTATTGCGTATCACTTACAGGCCTGATGAAGGAGAAGCAGTGTGAGCCATAACGCGATCATCTTTACACTGTCTCTTGTTCGGAGACCTCTTAGTTACTTTGAGTAGACAATGACGTGGTCATAAAAGCAACACCTTCAAATGTGATTGGTTATCTAAATATAAAACAAAGATCATTTCCTGCCACAGTGGTTTTGTCTGTGTGATGTGAGGCATCTCAGTTTTTTTCACTCTAAGTTTTAATTCAGACAAGATTCATGGTTCTCAGTGATTGAGGAACTCTGAACTATTACTGTGAACATGGACAGGTTCTCTTCCTTGTCAGGCTTATTCAAAGTTCCCACAACATTTGGGGAATTATGAGATGTGTTCATTGACCGGTATCATCTTGACCTGCATCATATTTTCCAAAATCAACACTGTTTGTCATAACACCTCAGTTAATATCATGTCAGGTAGCAAAGTTATTTGTCATGCTTGACTGACAACACTGATATTCACACTCGGATAGTATTTTGGTTGTCATAACGTTAGCGAGCATGCTAAGGTTAGCCAACTAGCTCCAACATAACTACACTGAGTAATTTGCCATTTGGTTACAAAGCACAATGCCAGATCCATGCAATTACCAGCCAGATCAGCCCAGAGAGTCTGTGCGAGTTGGCTGATGTTATCTACTCAACGGTGTTTTGCTACGTTGCCGAACTGGCAAATCGTCTGCGATAGCAGACAAGCTAACGGTAGCTTGTTGCCAGCTTACAGCTGGCTGGCTAACCTTAGCCTAGGCAGGTAATGCAATGATATTGGCTAATAGAAAACAATCGGTTGTTATGCACATTTGTTTTGTTCTGCTACATAATTTACAAAATCAACATTGTTTGTCATGTTAGCTGGCGAAGTTATTTGTCAAGCTAGATAACTGACACACACACTCAGATAGTATTTTGTTCGTAATAACGTTAGCAAGCATGCTAAGGTTAGCCAGCTAGCTCTAACATAAATACACTGCATGACTCTGGCATTGTGCTTCGTGACCAAACGACAAATAACGCCGGCGAACCAGCAAATCATCACAAGCATAAGCTCACATTAGTCATGCAGGGCGGCTGGAGAGAGCTGGGATGAAGCACTTCTGCTGTGAGAGAAAAAACACTGCACCCAGTGAGAGAACGCTGCACGTGGGTTTTGTTTCTATGACAACAATAAGTTGTGGGTCTGTTTTGATCCCCAAAAGCAATCGAAGGTCTCCATGATTCGCATGCCCTGCCGATGTTGACTCAAGTTTTCCCCCTGATGTTGATCACATTCCTGTTTGGCCATAGGGTTGCCACCTTCCATGCAGAAAAATAAAGGACGCCATCCACAGCGGGAGCCTGTTCCTCGGGGCCACGACCACCACAGGTCCGGTGATGCGCCAGTGGTGTTAAATCATAACTTAAAACATGGTTTGAAGAAAGTATTAAGATTCATACTTCACGTTTGATGTGCTTTATTACCAGTGGACATTAGAAATAAGCTGAACAGATAGGGGAGGAGTAGGATAAGAAATTGTTAATGAAATTGAATCATTGTATAGGGTGGTGTGAACACGGGTTTTGGCTCAAATATTTCATCGTTTGCAGTCACGCCACCCAAACAGTGAAACCACACAGAAATATCTAGAAACATTTTTAAATCTTAGAAAACTATTTAAGTAAAACACAGTTTTCATTATTGGTAAGTGAATCTATTTATTTATTCATTAAGTTTTTTTAATATAGCCTACTGTTAATCCATTAGCATTTAAGGATGCAATTTTCCAGATTGGGTAATCATAACATATCATAGTTGTTTCTTTTCCACACATGGGCACTATATTTTGATTCATGTATTAAATAAATGCTTACGTATCCGACTGTAAACCTCAACCTTAAAGGACAAATTCACCCCTGGAAAAAGCCACTGTCAGTCAAAGCTGGTGTTCTCTGCAATCAATAGAAGCAATAATATTTTAAATTGGCCTTAGCTGTGGAGAAAGTTGTACAAACAGCTTGTGGTTTAAACCCATTCTACATTCCTACAACACCCATCATGCATTGCGCCTCTCTCTCTGAAAGGAATGGCCCAGCGAGGGCCTGGTTATATAGAGAGGTTACAGGTCTGCGCGAGAAGTCTGCCTGTTTGTTATGTTCGTTCTTTCAACCAGAACTGCTGGTAAACATAGGGGGTAATTCACTCCACTCTCTGCTGCGCGCACACTGACGGACCTCAACTGCATGCACAGATCGATGAGGAGACGGGAGAGGAGGGGGCAGATCTTTGAACAGCTTCCTGTTAAGTCCAGACTCGACAGGTGTTTACTAGTATTACTCTCTTTAACGCAGCTTTATGTTTTTAAAACAAGCGCGTAGCAGCAGCGTGTACAGTCCATCCATATAATAATCCCCTTCCTGCGTAACGGCTCCGGACATGTGGACAAAGTGTGTCCGTGTACCGTGGTTGAGCCTCGCACAGCCACGGACTGATTGGTCTCCCGATTATAATAATAATGACAAAACATTATTAACAGATTGTTTTTACAGACAAATACATTTGTTTTTCAACTACAAAAGGTTGAGTTGTTATAATGATCACTGGAAACTCTGAGCCTGACAGCCCTTATAATACTGCACCGCAGCTCCCACCACCTGCTGTTCGAGCTGGCGTTTGTGAACTAGGTGCTTTTTGTTTGCATAACATGACTCATTGAAGTACGCGCAAGCGGTTCCAGAGCACACAGACGCTGTTTGCTCTGCAGCGCACTTTGGGGTGCGTTTGAGTACGAGGCAGAGTCTTTATGTCATTTGCATAGGTTTAGAGGGCACAAAATTGTTTCCCACTGGCTCTCCGCTAAGAGACCCGCCTTCCTCTGCCTCTTATTGGCTCTGACCCTGACGGTCTTTCCCTATCCCCAGCGCACATTTTTCACAGAATGAGGATGGGATAATGCTGCATTCATAACAACTCAGAAATACGGGACAAACCTTGTCCCGTATTGATTCAAAACGGGACACGCCCTTTAATTGTCAAATACGGGACAATTCCGTATTTTAAGGGACGGGTGGCAACCCTATTTGGCCAGACGGGCTTCAGGAGATAAAACTTGCTTTGCTTTTTAATTCTTGTGTGTAACAAAGACAACAAATATTTAAAGCTTATATCATGAAAAAGTGCATTTCTTTTCTTTTCCTTACTATGTGTTCTGTTGTCTGTTTAACCTCTTTGTTTAATTGTGTCTTAAATGCTGTAAGTAAATGCACCTAATATCACTGAGGAAAAGCAGAGACGCACGTGTAAGAAAGACAAAAAGATATTTATGCTTTAATAAGACATGACAAGGTTTTACTAAAGATTTCAGATTATTTAAAAAAACATTAAAACACAACAACAGGATGTAAAACATAAAAAGATGGAAGGATCAACTCACAGTAACATAAAGGGTCATTTTATGCATTCAGAAGTAGATGCAGAAACAGTAGTGTCTGCTTCCTCTCAACAATCATGTTAGACACTCTAAGGTCAGTCGTATAAAACCCCCCACATGTTTTCATAGACATTTACATTGAGCGTTTCACTTGAGAATAGACACCGTCTTCAGTCTTTAACTCTTTAGTCTTCCTCCCTCTTGTAGATTTCCCGCCGTGAAAATGCAACGCAGCATAGTTCAGATCATGTCCACCTTCAGTCTGTGCAGCAAATAAAGTTCTCATTACATGATGGTGTTCGTATACAGCAAGTTAGGAGTTATGTTAAAGTTATACAGTATGCAACTTTCTTTGATCACTTACAATATCATCTATTCTTGGGTTGGAGTTGTCACGTCTTGCTGGCAAAGAGGCGCTTTCTATTCCTTGAATTGAGTGAAGACAGAAACATTATGTACTTTTCTCACTTTTAAATCAGATCCTCAGCTGTTTCAGCACATTTTAGTTTAAAATATAACATTACAAACATCATTTTTGGACAGTGTCCTTAATAACTTGTGCATCCTGTTCAGGTTTATTGAGGCACACATGGAATAAACAGCAATGTGGAGGCTCAAAATAGTGCGAAATATCAGTGACGTGCTGATATGGATATCTTCTATTTCATTTAAGAATAGGAGGTGAAGGTTTGTCCTCTCCTGTTTGATGTTACACTTCCTGTAGTCAATAAATGTTTCAAGTAAAACTAGCAAATGTTTGAATCAGTAAACAACTCTTACCTTTACATTGTCCACATGCTGCTCTCGGAGATCGGTGACAGATGAAAACAATATTTCCAATCACAGAAATTACCAGGCAGACTATCGCTATCACCAGAGCAACACATTCAGAGCTTGTTGTTTGCTCTAGAGAACAAAGAAGAAAGTTTCATTCATGATATTAATAAAATATTATGAAGATCACCTCCAGTGCTGAACTTATAATCATACCAAGCTCTACTTTTGTTCCGTCTCCAAACAGTATCTCTCCACATGTGGCCACAGCACAGTAGTAAGTCCCAGCATCAGAGGAGCTGACGTTCTTAGAGAAGCGATAAACACAGCTTCTCTGAGTGTCAGATCTCTCGTCACATCCATCACGTCTGTTTCCATCAGTGTAGATGATGTGTGGATGAGATTTATTTGATCCGGCTCTGAACCAGTACACACTGTGACCTCCTGGACACGTTTGACTCTCAGAGTCAGAGAGGACTGAACACTGCAGAGTCATCAAGTCTCCTGGACGGACTGGATCAGAAACTGTCGGCCGCTGAACAACAGTGTAGTTTGATGTCCTCTGAGTGTTTCCTGTGTATTTGAAGATGTTCAAAAGTAAAATAAACACAATATGAAATGCTTTGACATGATGAAATGTAGCAGTAAGAACCTATTGTTCAGATGATTAAATCATGGGTCAAATCTCCACATTGCCAACATGGAGTAATATTTCTAATTTGACATATTAGGATATAATGTATATGAATTGGAAATCCTTTCAACAACTGCTAAATCAAACAGTTTTTTTTATAAATTGTTTAGTCATTAAAACAGTGTAGCTGATTCTAAGACATTGAAAAAACACATAATTACCTTTTATTGACAAATATGTCGCACACAAAGTTATCTTGTTCCACTCCAGGACCTCACAGTGATACATTCCCTCGTCTTCTTGAAGTGTCCTCAAAATGGTCAGATGGCTCATTTTCTCATTAACTTTTAAATCAAATCTAGAATCTGAAAACTCTGCTCCAAACACTTTGTGTGTATTTTTCCATCGTCTCACAATCAATTTCAAAGTATCACCAGCACTCTGCTTGAACCAGAAGGCTTCATTGTTTAAAATATAAGGTGAATCACATGTGATGGTTGCAGGTTCACCAAGTTGAACTTGGATCACTGGAGCCAGCGTATCTAGATACAAGTATAAAGGAAGAATAAATTAAACAGTAAATAATCATTCAGCCAGACATCTGGACACAGTCATTATTGCGTATCACTTACAGGCCTGATGAAGGAGAAGCAGTGTGAGCCATAACGCGATCATCTTTACACTGTCTCTTGTTGTAGACCTTTTAGTTACTTTATAAATAAAGATGGTGACGTGGTCATCAAAGCCACACCTTCAAATCTGATTGGATATCTAAATATACATCTAAGTTCACTTCCTGCCACAGTGGTTTTCTCCTTGTGATGTGTAGCATCTCACTTTTTTCAAACTCACTCAGGCCACTTTCACACCTAAAGTCTGTTTGTGTGATCCGAATCAAAGACCAAGTTCTTACAATGCTGCATTTTGCCTCCAGTTTGGTTTTGTGTTCACACAGCAGCTTTTACCAGTCGACCAAGAGTGTTGATGCACAAGAAAACTGCTCTCTGATTGGTCAAATTTTCACATGGGAAAACTCCCTGAAGTAAACAAATAGAGCGAGCGGACTCCTCAATCACACTCATCACGATCACAGACATTAATGTTTTGTTCTCTGAGTCTTTTTTTACTTTTTTGATTTTTCTTACAGTTTGAATATCTCCGTATTTTTGTGCGTTTTCACAAGCATTTGTGAAATTGTTTGGTCAGCCAATATTTCTATGAGAGCCCTCACCTCGTTTCTCCCCCACGTTTGGCCTCTACTCATCTTGCTGCCTGGCTGTGTGTCTGTCTCTGCAAGTGTCAACATCCATTAAAAACCTACAATGCAGTTTTTTGGTTTGCTTCCTGTATTGGATCCTACTTTAATTGCAAACGAACTGGTCTTTCAGAGTAAAATCCGAAAAGTCTGGAACAAAGATGTCAGGTCTGAATGCCCCTTTAAGTCTGATTACGTCGTCACCTGAGGGTGCTTTAGGACCTGGGAGACTTTCAGACTTTACTCCAAAAGTCTGGTTTCTTTTGGACAGGTGAGAACACGCAGTCGAACTCTGGTGTGGACCAAACCACCGGACCATGGTCCACCAGAAAAGAAGGGACACCGGCCTTTTGGAATCGAACCACGGTCCGGTTTGATTCCGGTGAGAACATAATCAGACTCGATCTAATATAGGAAGCAAACCAAAAAAGTGTGCATTGTGGGTTGTTAACGGACGTTGACACTTGCAGAAACAACCACACAACCAGGCAGCAAGATGAGTGGACAAACGGCGAGGTGAGGGCTCTGATAGAAATATGGGCCATTTGAAATGTCTGAAGGTGTTTTTGTAGAAGATTAAATGTTCATGTGTTTTGTGTTCTCTTGCTTGATTCTGGCATGTGTTTCATGAAATGTAATAAATAACAAACCCTTACAGATCACTCCAGGAGCAAGTTTGACTCAGACAGATATTTTATTCATTTACAAAGTTTGAACTCCACATCATCCTCAAAACAACAGTTACTTCTATGTGCAGACTCAACATTTTCCAGCAGGTGTAATGGTAATAATTGTCCGTCTTTACATGTTTTATTGTGTACGGCAAGCGGCTGATGCGCTGCTCAAAGCATGCTGGGAACCTGCAGGCACAGACCAAGCTAGCACTGCCATGTCCGTAAACCTCCTGCAACCAAGCACAGGAAGAGTGGGTATGTATAACAGATGGGGAGGTTGAAGCACTTAGTGAATCCATGTATCTATTTTGATCTGTCTGCTTTCAAACAGACCTGTTAACTCACTGATCCAACCCAAAAGCCTTCACAGCAGCGTAGATCCTCTCTTTCTCCGCTGCTTTTGCGTCCTTCACTGCACCACTCTTTGTTTTCATCGCGGTGAAGACGACAGCAGAATAAAACTCCTCTCTCTGAGGAAACACAGTGACTGAGACGAGAACAACCAACATGTACATAAAGTGAAACAAGCTTTATTTTAGTTTGGAGACGTTTAATCCTACCTTTAAAATCCTCAGCTGTTGACTTCTCCAACCACCGCAGTTTTGGTGCTCAGCAACAGAGGCTGAAACGATGAGAAAACATAAAGATGACAAAAAATAAAGCAGCAGTCATTTTAATTTAATGTTTTACACTGAACAAAAATATAAACGCAACACTTTTGTTTTTGCTCCCATTTTTCACGAGCTGAACTCAAAGATCTAAGACTTTTTCTATGTACACAAAAGGCCTATTTCTCTCAAATATTGTTCACCAATTTGTCTAAATCTGTGTCAGTGAGCACTTCTCGTTTGCCCAGATAATCCATCCACCTCACAGGTGTGGCATATCAAGATGCTGATTAGACAGCATGATTATAGCACAGGTGTGCCTTAGGCTGGTCACAATAAAAGGCCACTCTAGTGTTGTATGTAACATGCAGAAATTACATGTTGTGAACCTGCCCATGTTGGTGCATATTACTTCTGGAATACGCGCCCTTAAAAGACAGAATAAAACTACACCATTGATGAGGTTTCATTGGTTAATAGCACAGCTGCATTCCGCTGCCTCACGATAGCAACGAGCCAACAATGCATCTGACCATCTAACTGTACAATCTACTTACACAACTTGGGTGCTGAGCGTGACAAATAACTACGTCATTTAATAATAAGCACTAAAAAATGCACTGTGCTCTGGGCTGCTTTGCCTTGGATGTGATATCGGGCCTGAGTGTCGAATAGGAAGTGCCTCACTGTAGGCCAGATGTATGTAGGCCTACTACTGTATATGCAATATAGTACATACAAGAGAAAAACATGAGTGAGTATGATAGTGCATTAATAGTAGTAAGTAGAATGTATGTTAGCAACACATTAGCTAGAAACAACTAGCATCAGTAAAGTAGAATGTTATGTTAGCGACAGATTAGCCAGAGAAAGCTAGCATCATGGCTAGCTTGGTTAGCAGTAAACTGATCACAGATAAGAAAAACTAAACAACAAATCAAAGATCACCTTAAGCTGTTAGCTGTTATTAGACCAAGCTGTAAAACAGTCTAATAAGGATATTTGGGGTTTCGGTAGATGAGGCCTGTCAATATTTTATTGCTATCATCAGTGAGCTAATTATCACTCAACACATTCACAGACGGTGGGTAAGGGTTACCCCCTACCCTAACCTTAACCCCCCCATCTTCCTTTCTCTCTCCTCTCTTCCGTCATGAAAATGAGAGAGTAGGCGGAGGTAGAGCGTACAGCCCGGTCTGGCAGGGGTGCTCGCCCTGGACAGGGCACCTCACCCTGGCTCTGCCTTCCCTGTCTTCTTTCTAACACACCTCCCTCCATAAAACCTTTCTCGCTATATTTTTCTCTTTTGTGTTTAATTCAAAAACGTTAGTTGCATCAGCGTTGTCAATACCTGGAGCCTGCATGGCGGAGCCTGGGTCTGTTGAAAATGGCAAGGCTGCTTGGGTTGCGGTGATCACCAAGGGTCATGTATTAGGATGAGGATGAGGTTTCTTCACTGAGTGCTTCTCCTTATCATCCCGGCACAAGTATCTTGTGTTTAATTTAATTTAGTAAAGTAACATTACAGCACCTGAGCAGTTATTACTCATGAAGTTGTTCTCTTCTGTGTAGCTGTCATTCATTCATTCACTGACACAGGAAAACTCAGGAAAGGTTGAAACGTTAATCTTTTTTTTTTCGATGCTGGTTTGGAATCTCTTCTCATAACATATTTATTCATTCAGCAGGGAAAAACATCTACACAGCCATCAACTGTATTTAGTACATACTTTTTAACAGCATTGACACATATAGGTAGACGTAAGCCGAGAAGGAAGTAACGACTTTGATTACAGCTCACAATGAAACCAACATTTACATACAATACATGTTACATACATATAATGTTTTTAAGTTAACAAAGAAAAATATTGACATATAAGACATTAAGCTACAGGGCTACTTAAGCCGAATATTCCTCGTACCAAGTGCGTACAAAAGTGACACCACCATTAAGTCCAGTGTTAAGACATTTCTTTCACCTGAACAGCCCTGACATGAGCGTAGATACTCTCTTCCTCCTGTGCTTTGACGTCCCTGGCCCCTGCTTTGCCAGATTTCCTACCAGTGAAGGTTGGTGCAGAATAAATCAATGAGTCCTCATCTGCCTGACAAAATACACAGAGGATTACAGAACAATTACAATGAAGCTGAGGAAAATGCTGATAACTTCATGTCACTTTACATTCCTCACCTGCTGACTTTGCGGATCACCACTGGCTGTTTCCTCATTTCTTTGCAGAAGAACATCAGCTGCATTATCATATAAAAACACAGAATCAATCTGCAGCGAGTTTTGCAAATTAATGTTTGACAGGGCGACATTTAGTCGACTTTTCTTACCGTTGCAACAGCCACAAGATCTTTTCTGGAGTTTCCTGACTGAATAAATAAGAGTGGCTATAACAATGAGGCTTACAGCCAGAGCAGCACATAACAGAGAGAGAAATGTGTTGTCCGTCTGCAAATCCATGTTGACTGCTGATTTAAAAGAAGCAAATAATGAAAGTTAACAAGTCAAAGTGTATTTGAGACTATACACTACTATTGTTCCTAATCAAAGATAAATATGTGACCTTTCTCATTGTGTACAAAGAGGATGAAGTTACCTTCTTTGTCTGTGTTTGATTCTCTTCCAGAAATGTTGTCCTCACATGTGGCCTCAGCACAGTGATAAGTCCCAGAATCCAAACAGCTGATGTTTTTGAAGAAACTGTCAATACATTTCTTTGCTGAGAGTCCCATAAGGCTCCTTTCTTCATCAACACTGATTCCTCGAGTGAAGTTAGGAAGAGATTGGTTTAATCCAGTTTTAAAACAGCACACGCTGTGTTCTCCTGGACAGGCTGTCTTCTCAGAGTCTCCTGGACGGACAGGAGCGGGTGGAGGGACAGAAGGGGAAAGAGGTGCTGGGGGATTGAAAACACATTTTTTATTCTATTTTATTAAATCTTGACTTAAGTTTGTCTTTTAGATGAATTATGTAAAAGTGCCAACTTCACATCTTTAAGTTCGGAAATAGAGGAAAAAAATGTGGCGCACTTACCTTCAACTGTCAGATTTATTCCTTTCAAAAACATCAAGTGTTGGTGAATTGTTTTCATACAGTAATAAAATCCTGGATCCTGTAAATTTGCTTTTTTAATTCCTAGAACAAATGTTCCATGCTCTTCTTTGGTTGTAATGCGACTACCTCGTCCATATAAGCTGTATGTTTTCCCAAAGAACTCAGGAAAGTTTCCAGAACCCATCCTGATCCAAAACAAGCTTCCTGTAGTTTCGCGTTTACATGACATTTTCACATCAGCTCCAACACGAACAGTCTTTTGCTCTAAGTTCTGATCATCTGAGCATCCTGAAAACACATTATATGACATTAGTAACAGGATAATATTACTGCATGCACTCTTCTAAACCAGTGTAACGAGGATGACAATAATTTAAATGTATATTTGAAGTAAAGCTGACATTTATGTACTTACGCCCTGCTCTGAGCATCAGCAGTAAATAAAAAACAAGCAGCATTTTCTGGTTATTCCACTTGAGACGGCTGTTATGTAGAGTGCATTATCAAATGATTCACTTCAATGTAATCATAGCAGGTGGGAGGGAACAGTTACAGAGCGATCTGATTGGCTTCTGGCTATGTCGGGGTTTAACACAACAGTGGAAATATCGACCATCTTTCCAACCCAAACACATGAAACAAAACCAGAGCAAGCTTTCGTTTCATGTGCCACGGTGGGTTTCTGACACTCACACATCTTGTCTGATCTTAATGTGAAGAGCAATGTTGTTCATCATGTTCCTTTGTGTTTTTATGATACTTGGAAAAAATGTTGAGCTCATACTCACCATGATACAACGACACAATGTTTCTTCTCATTGGGGTCATAAATCAAGATAATTTCCCTGAACACAAGAGGAAGGAGAAAGAGGCAACTTGGTACAACAGAGCACATGTCTGTGATGTTTTCATTCACTGTGTATTTACACAGCATGGTAGGCATGATGAATCGGATGGCTTGCGTGTGCTCATTAGTTTGAATGTTAGCTGTTAAACATAAAATGATAAAATTCAATGCTGTTGAGTTTCTGTCTAACTATCAAGTATGTACGCAGCGAGTGGAATCTGGTGCTGTGTCATCGTGGACCGTGCCTCCACACATGCGGCGCATGCCTCAACCGCTGAGGTGAACCTACACGCTATGCCCAAGGTTGACTACTTACTTACACATGTGCAGAGCAAGATCAGCAAAGTGATTAACGTAGAAGACTTACCGCGTTGTCCACAGGGGTCGTCGAGGTTGAAACAAAAAGAAACTTCCTCACAGCAGCTAAGCAACTCAAACCACTTGTTTTGGATTACAAGGTAATTGTAGAAACGGTAGAGAGATAGTAAAAAAAGAAAAAATGATTGCTTTAACCCGAACCAGACTCTGTATGGACATCTGTGTAAAGGCCAGATTTCTTGAGCCCATAAACAACAGAGCTCCCTGTCTGCTTTTGGGAGGTCACCATCATGTTTAGTACTGTGCATTAGGTGGGGGACAAAATATCGGTATGGCAATTTATCATCGTCCTGACTCATGCTTGCAATATATCAATTATCGCAGAATCGCTGTATCGTGATCTTGTCGTTAACGTGGGCCACATATCGCGTATCGAATCAAGAGTTACCCCGTGATTCCTATTCCTTGTGAGCATGTGTGGAAAATGTTTTTATCTGCAGACAGGTGAGTTTTAATTGTAAAGATGTGTCAGGTGTTGTTTCTCTGTGGATTGGATAAGCATCCCACTGCCTTGTTAGCAGGTAATAGTGAGATTGAGAGTTGTGAAAATATTGATCCTAACAGCTTTGAATTGGAATTTTTTGTTTGCCTGTATTTAAAATTGGATCCAGATATTTGTAATTCAGCAAGTAAGGAAAAAGCTTTTCACAGACACAAGTCACAACGGCCTTATATGAAGATAACGCAACATGAGACATGCACACAATAAATATTCACAGCTGCTTAACATGGCAGTCAAATGATAACAGTAATACAGGAAGCTAAATTAATAAAATTGGAGCCAGCCAAGAAATGTTACACATCATAAATAATGCCCTGCCCACTCTACCATCCACCTGTAGCAAAGCACATTAGAAGGAAGGAAGAACTCCAGGTACACTTCTTGTCGGGGGGGAAGAAGAAAAGAAAGAGCAGAACATCGCTATCATAGAAACACAATCACCTATGAGAAGCGTACACAATAGCTTCTGATTCCTCTGACCTGCAGCTTTAGATCTGAAGGAATAATTCATGTGAATCTGAGCACAAACCACAAAAAAATGATGATAGATAAGAACCCAAGATATAGCAGTGCAGTTTAACACCACAATCACCTCGGAGATAAGCTAGCTATATATAGGGTCAAATCTGCATGTAAAACATTCAGACCAATGCATTGTGGTTTGTGGCCTTAAGCTCCATCATGATATTGACGACTAGCAAAAAAGATCTGGTTTGACCATAAAGTCCTTGCAAATGCGACATATGCACTCTTGCATGCGCCTGGCACATACACAAGAAACAAACACGTATTCACAGCCAGCGCTGACAAACAAGTGATGCATGGAAACTGAAGCACTGCTGTGGTTTGGCTTCAAACTGAGGTGTGAACACCGAGGGGCTTTTCTTGCTTCCTCTCTCTCTGTTAGAGGTCCATGATGCTCGGCCTGCACTGCCGCTTATACTGATCTTAAATAGGCAGGTGGAGTGTCATAACAACTTACACGAGTAAATAAAGGGTACAGTTTCACTTTGTAATGACTGTTTTTATCGTACTTTTCTGTGGTTTGGTGCTTTTCACATCCAAGAGGGTGAAAGCGCTAGAAGTTCACTGGTCCCAGCTCGGTCTTTTTGACCAGAAGCTTGTTAGACTGATCTTGAGTTACTTTTCGCTCTTTATATGTTGTTTCATATCCTTCCTAAAGTCTCTTCTAATTTGAACTTGGAGCACTGTTTTAATGCCAGCCTGTCCATATTAACAGTGATCAATGAAGTTACATTTAAATGAAATAACATGCATCTGCAATAAATCACAAATGCGTGTCGGTGTAGCTGTCTTTGGTTGCAAGCACAGAAAAGCCACATTAACACAAAAGAAAATTAAAACAATCCTTTCGCTTTTATCAACTCAAACTAGCCTGCAGAAACCTCACGCAGCCCGTCCCTCATTACACATCCTGTTCAAGGTCACAGTCATATACGCTCTGAGTAAACAGCCTTGAAGGTTGGTCAAAGCGCACAGAGAAACAGTCAACCGCAGCCTGTGTGTCAGTGAAGCTGTTGCATGTGGCTTTGCTTGTTGTTCTCACGGCAGACATATAAAAGGCCTTTACAAAGCTCTGTGACACAAGCAGGCAGAGGAGTTAACTTATTTAAGGTAGTTTTCCTGCAACTTTTTTATGCTGCATGACTTATTTTTTAACACAGGACACAAGATAAGATCTCTGTATATCTTTGTTAGCTGTGCTTTGCTCTACAGTTGTGGAAACTTGTGGCAGACAGATACACAAAACCACTGATCATCTACTCTCTCTCTCTCTCTCTCTCTCGCACTCTTCTTTTGTTCTCTGTAAATTTGTGTCTCAATGCACACATGGCTGAAATTTAGAGTGTCACCAAAGATGATAAGATGTTTTGCAAAGAAAAGGCCTGTAACAAAACAAGCAGGCTCATGCTAGATTCATTTACACAGAAGAAACAAACATCAGGATGTCAGATGTGTCATATATCTTAGCGCTACTTCCTCTGAATGTCCCTGCAATTCTGCCATTAACAACACAAAACATGTAAGCCCCCCTGATAGCATCCTCTGGAAACACGTATTTACAATATTTCACAGTAATCCATCCAAGTTTGGTCTGATATTTCAGTCGTAATCAAAGTGGTGGTGGACTTACAGAGAGACAACATTAGAGTCCTGGTAACACATATTTTACAGTCCTTTAATTTGACAAGATTTGACAAAGTAAATGTATTGTGAATTAAAGAATATTGTTTGGTAATCAAAACTAGTAAATTAAAACTTAGATAAACACAGAGACAACAGCTGAACATTTTGATAAAAACACAATCAATCAAACTGATTTTAAACATGAATCTTAGATTGTTGCGGCCTAAGCTGCTTGATTCTGTGGTAGCTTATTAAAAAAACTGCAATGCAAGTTGTGCTGGTTTTTTTTCTGTTAAACGCATCACAAATCCGCTGTGAGCGACTGGGAAAAACACGCTGGGGGACCACGATGATTCGCCATGCAACACCACAACTTCCTGGAAAGACTGAAATGGTCTGCTGTACTACTTAACATCCACAAACTCACTAAACATTCTGTAGCTCTAAACCAACCAATGTCATCATCATCGAGCTCACACAGAACCTACTAATGATTCACTCACTGGTCCAACCTAAAGGCCTTCACAGCGGCGTAGATCCTCTCTCTCTCCACTGCTGTTGCATCCTTCACTGCCCCGCTGTCAGCTCTCATCATGGTGAAGATGACAGCGGAGTAAACCAGTGTGTCCTTATTGCTCTGACAAAATACAGACATGAGAAGATTAAAATAATTAAATGTTGGTTTTGTTTAAGTTAATCGTGCCTTTAAATACTTTACCTGTTGTATGCTTTGAAGGTTGCTGTTCTTTTGCAGAGCAACGGCTGCAGGATCACGAAACAGAAAAAACATCAATAGTTATAATTAAGGATGAAGTAGTTTGAATATATTTTGCATGTATGATGAAGTCCTATTACTTATGGCGACAACCACAACTGAGAAAGATTCGGACATTATTATTTAGTAGCAGCAGCAGTAGTGCACATGCCTGTGCAGAATATACAGCTCATTCTTAAACCAAATATATATTGTACATGTTTTTTATAATCCTCTTTAATATGTATATGTTATTCTTTTTAAAGGGGCCATATCTTTTAAATGCATATTCTCATATTGTGCATGGGTTTCACATGTTTGGGTGTTTATTGTTCATAGAGAAAAAGTGAATTCCGTGTTTTTCCAGAGTTACATGTTTACAAAGGTCGCATCTGAAACGGGCCGCTCAGAACAGCTGCAGGTTTCTAGGAGAACCTTGCTTTCGCTGAAATCGACCAATCGTCATTCACCTCAGGCTGCCTTCTTGCACTAGCTTGAAGTCAAGTCGTTGTCAAGATTTCAACTTACCATTCTGATACCTCCCGGCGATTCTGGCTCGTACATATAGGGCCGAATAACTGATCCCAGAGCAGCCATGTTTTCTACAACTTTGGAGTGAGAGTGCGGTGCAGCCGCTCTGGGGCTATCACTCCAAATACTCAGCCAATCGCGACTAAGGTCTGACCTTTGAATGGCAAAATGGCTTGTAAGTGCTTGTTTGTTTCAGGAGGAAGGCGAGGCTCCGAAACTTAATTAAATTAAAATATGTGTACAGTTTTTGAAATGAAACAAACTTTAACCAACGTGATTCAAAAACACATTTGAATAATAGAAAACAAAGTAAGATAGAACTTTATTAATCCCAAAGGAAATTATAGTGCCAAATTGATTGCATAGCTAAATTCTGTTATATATATATATATATTCTATTTTTATTTTTACCACAATCTCAAGACCCATCGACCATCATCTGAAGCCGATATAACCTCTTTTCGGGCATTCAGGCGTGACCCACAGTTAGTGATAAACAACTTCCACCCAGCACTTCATTTACCGTGCGTTGCATGGTTTACAGTCCAATTCGCAACTCGAGAAGCGACTGTGCGTTCAGATCAAACGTGAAGCAAAATTCGCCCCTTCAGATATGTCAACAAAATGCTGTCATTTCATGGTTCATTAAATCCCCTAGAAGAACGCCTGTTCATCTGTTTCTGGTGAGCCTCAGTTTACTATAGAGGCATGAACCCAAAAAATAAACCGATTTTCTTGTAATTTACTTTAATTAACGAGTTTGTGGACATAACAACATCATAGTGCAGATTTGTGAAAAGTAAAAATGATCATATCTGATGCATTCGTGGAAGTCGGGAAATCTAAATGCTGATCGGCTTTCGCAACACAGTGTCAAGCGAATTTGTCTCAAGTTGAATTTTTGATCAAGAGCAGATTGTTAGCTGTCTGTCTCTAGAGATTAATAGGAAGCTAACTTATTGTCAGATGACCACCGACGGGAGCTGGGATGTCATAACGAAACATTGTGTTCTGCCTGCTTTTGCTCTGCATACAGACGGTTTTTCGTGATAGGTGATTGGTCAGTATTATAAATGTAGTACAAACAGAAACCAGAACAATTCTCATACCAAAGTCCTGTGTGTTCAGATTCTACATTCTTATTAAGAATCTGTAAATAGAGTTACACTTACGCAAACTCCTTGTATGTGGAAACCTACTTGGCAATAAACCCCTGAAATGTCATTTTTAAACCAGTAAACAACTCTTACCTTTACATTGTCCACATGCTGCTCTCGGAGATCGGTGACAGATGAAAACTATATTTCCAATCACAGAAATGACCAGGCAGACTATCGCTATCACCAGAGCAACACATTCAGAGCTTGTTGTTTGCTCTAGAGAACAAAGAAGAAAGTTTCATTCATGATGTTAATGAAATATTATGAAGATCACCTCCAGTGCTGAACTTATAATCATACCAAGCTCTAGTTTTGTTCCGTCTCCAAACAGTATCTCTCCACATGTGGCCACAGCACAGTAGTAAGTCCCAGCATCAGAGGAGCTGACGTTCTTCGAGAAGCGATAAACACAGCTTCTCTGAGTGTCAGATCTCTCGTCACATCCACCACGTCTGTTTCCATCAGTGTAGATGATGTCTGGATGAGATTTATTTGATCCGGCTCTGAACCAGTACACACTGTGACCTCCTGGACACGTTTGACTCTCAGAGTCAGAGAGGACTGAACACTGCAGAGTCATCAAGTCTCCTGGACGGACTGGATCAGAAACTGTCGGCCGCTGAACAACAGTGTAGTTTGATGTCCTCTGAGTGTTTCCTGTGTATTTGAAGACGTTCAAAAGTAAAATAAACACAATATAAAATGCTTTGACATGATGAAATGTAGCAGTAAGAACCTATTGTTCAGATGTAAAATCAAATCATGGGTCAAATCTCAACATTGCCAACATGGAGTAATATTTCTAATTTGACATATTAGGATATAATGTATATGAATTGGAAATCCTTTCAACAACAACAAAAAAATCACATAATTACCTTTTATTGACAAATATGTCATGAACGAAGTTATCTTATTCCAGTCCAGGACTACACAGTGATACATTCCCTCGTCTTCTTGAACTGTCCTCAAAATGGTCAGATTGTTCATATTCTGATGAACTTTTAAATCAAATCTAGAAGCTGAAAACTCTGCTCCAAACACTTTGTGTGTATTTTTCCATCGTCTCACAATTAATTTCAGATCATCACCAGCACTCTGCTTGAACCAGAAGGCTTCATTGTTTAAAATATAAGGTGAATCACATGTGAAGGTTGCAGGTTCACCAAGTTGAACTTGGATCACTGGAGCCAGCGTATCTAGATACAAGTATAAAGGAAGAATAAATTAAACAGTAAATAATCATTCAGCCAGACATCTGGACACAGTCATTATTGCGTATCACTTACAGGCCTGATGAAGGAGAAGCAGTGTGAGCCATAACGCAATCATCTTTACACTGTCTCTACTCAGGAGACCTCTTAGTTACTTTGTAAGTGAAGATGGTGACGTGGTCATCAAAGCCACACCTTCAAATCTGATTGGATATCTAAATATACATCTAAGTTCACTTCCTCCCACAGTGGTTTTGTCCGTGTGATGTGAAGCATCTCACGTTTCTCACAAACTGTTTGTAAAGCTTATTAAATGTTTCATCAGCATTTAACTCTGAAGGGCTCATTTCTTTTTCTGGGTTTAGTGTTTAAATGTGGTGTTCTTTATGTGGCTCTCACTTACTACACAAACATGGTGGCTATCGCAAGTTAATTTTAATCATCACATCCTTTATCTCCAAACCCTTCCGTAAGTATGATCCAGGGATGCCCCGATCAGGATTTTACTCGATACCAATTACTGATTCTTTTAATCGTGAGATCTGCCGACCATCGATCTGATCACCGATTTAAATGCATTTTTCTAACCTTCCAAAGAATATAAAAATCATTACACAAAGAGAGGAATTAATACATTATGAGTTGGGAAGGTTGTGTGAGAGGAGATGGAGAGGAGAGTTTAGCGATCTTTTATTCTCTCTATTCTAATCTATGGTAAAGGTAAGCATGTTTCTGTCATGTTGGTCACAGTTTATGTGAAGGCAGAGTCAAAGGGGTAAGGAATGAATAAGGTGTGCTTAAACACAAACATGGCTGAAATGGGATGTGTTTGAGGTGTGGTCTTTGCTCCCGGACCTAGTTTAAAACTACACCTATGAGGTTATAACCTCTTTTCATTAAATGTTAGGAATGGAAAGCAGTCTCTCACATCACAAACAAGCACATGTTGTTGAAAGTGATGGTGCCAAGTACCAAGTGGCTACTGCTTGAGTTCTTGCCCAAGCAGATAATGGAGGCTGTTGACTAAGCTCTGGCTTTCTGTGGGGTTTTGGGGGATGGTGGAGATTGCAGATAGGCTGTGAATTGGGATCCAGTAACAGGTGTCAGACATTTTTTGTGCTAGTGCAACAACAAGCCAAAGCAGTACTTGATAGTTTGGAATGTCCCTGACCTTGAAACTCCCTTAGTCTGGCTGAAAAGTGTTTTGATGTCCAGTGCAGATGTTACAACCCAGTTTCTGAATGTTGCACTGTCTGGGCCTGGCACCAATCAGGCTTCTCAGGCCAGCAGCACAGGTGGGCAGGAATATTCAGGAAAAAATACACACTCAGCCGTACTCTTATACGTGCATATACACCATAGCATAACATTACATTATATTATCATTTAAGTCCTGTAAGTCGCGAGGTGGGGCCTCCATTCATTGGACTTGTTTGCCAGCACATCCCACAGATGCTCGACTGGATTGAGGTCTGGGGAATTTGGAGGCCAAGTCAACACCTTGAACTTGTTGTGTTCAAACCTCAAACCATTTCTTAAGGATTTTTGCAGTCTGCTGAAAGAGGCCACACCATTAGGAGATACTGCTTCTATGAAGGGGTGTACTTGGTCTGCAACAATCTTTAGGTAGTTGGTACGTGTCAAAGTAGCATCCACATGAATGGCAGGACCCAAGGTTTCCCAGCAGAACATTGCCCAAAGCATCACACTGCCTCCGCCGGCTCGCCTTCTTCTCATAGTGCATCCTGGTGCCATGTCTTCCCCAGGTAAACGACGCACATGGACCCAGCCATCCCCATGATGAAAACGAAAACGTGATTCCTGAGACCAGGCCATCTTCTTCCATTGCTCTGTGGTCCAGTTCTGATGCTCATGCGCCCATTGTTGGAACTTTTAGTGGTGGATGAGGATCAGGATGGGCACCCTGACTGGTCTGCAGCAAGGCAAGCCCATACGCATCAAACTGTGACGTACTGTGTGTTCTGACACCTTTCTATCAGAACCAGCATTAACCTTTTCAGCAATTTGAGCTTCAGTAGCTCTTCTGTTGGATTGGACCACACAGGCCAGCCTTCACTCCAAATAATCCGCATCAATAATCCTTGGCCACCCATGACCATGTCGTTGGTTTTCCTTCCAATGACTGCTTTTGGTAGATACTGACCATTGCAGACCAGGAACACCCCACAAGAGCTGCAGTTTTGGAGATGCTCTGACCCAGTTGTTTAGTTGTCAAAGTCACAAACCTCCTGAAACTTACGCATTTTTCCTGCTTCCAACACATCAACTTCAAGGACAAAACATTCACTTGCTGCCGAACGTATCCCACCCACTGACAGAGGCCATTGTAACAAGATAATCAATGTTATTCACTCGACTTGTCAGTGGTCATGATGTTATGGCTGATTGGTGCACAAGGAGGTGTAGGCGGTGGCTGTAACAGCAGAGTACATTGCAAACAAACGGGTGGGAGGCGTCTCAGACATTGTGGTGAGATCACACGTCTCAGAACCACATCTGTTTTTTTCTTTAGAGGTTGTATGTTTCACATAAACCAGGACAAGACCAGTGTAGCAGGAAATGCTCTTTCATTGTATATTGTGTGATAACCAATGAGATGCAACTGAAGGTTTGACCTATCATGACCATGTCACCATGTTCAGTCACATCATAACTAACAGTTCTCCTAACAAGACACAGTATCAAGATGATCGTGTTAGGTGTCACACTGCTTCTACTTCATTCAGCATGTAGGGGATGATATTGAATAAATACTTTCTCATTTATCCTCAGTCGACATGACCTCTGGGCCTGCAGGATCACCATCACCCCCGAGGAGTTTATAGCAGAAGGAACTCTCCACTAACTGGCCTCGTCCCTAAATCTCATACCAGGTGAGGAAGACCTGCAGAGACCCCACAGACCTTTGGGCAGACACAGTTATACTGAATACAGAGAACGTCAAGCACTTTAAACATGGGAGCAGTGAACAAGTAAGGACCTCTTTCAAATCCTTAGAAAGGACAATAAGTATATCTTAGATAAAAGAAGTGAAGATCACACCCAACATGCCCCCATGACCCCTGTTTCCTTCAGACAATACAGAAACAAATCAAAAAAGTCTCTTTTATTCTCATATGCCTTGGACTTTCTAACTGGAGATGCCCTGCACCCATAAAGTGAGCTGAAACTCAAGCAGCACCAGTTGTCCTGAAAGGTTGGCACTGTTTACAAGAAAAAACATCCGAGAGAAGCCTGCAACAGTTTGACTGCCAAAGATGAGACTTCAACCTGCGCATGGGATCGTGTGACGAGGTTTGTGCTGCACCAACAAATGCAGGATATAGGCAAGAGGCCTCGAAAGAATCTTTAAAAAAAGTATTTGCTGAAAGCCAAAACCTGTGGCTTTACTCACCCTAGAGAACTAACGTGCATTAAGCTGCTTCCTGGTGGTCCCTCGTGTTTCAAGCACCGTCAGATGTGACATTTATCAGTCACTAAAATTTGAGCTGTTTCAGTTTCTTTACAGTCCAAATCTTTAAATAAACTTTAACAAAGACAACAAACATTTAAAACTTATATGATGAAAAAGTGCATTTCTTTCCTTTTCCTTACTATGTGTTCTGTTGTCTGTTTAACCTCTTTGTTTAATTGTGTCTTAAATGCTGTAAGTGAATGCACCTAATATCACTGAGGAAAAGCAGAGACGCACGTGTAAGAAAGACAAAAAGATATTTATGCTTTAATAAGACATGACAAGGTTTTACTAAAGATTTCAGATTATTTAAAAAGACATTAAAACACAACAACAGGATGTGAAACATAAAAAGATGGAAGGATCAACTCACAGTAACATAAAGGGTCATTTTATGCATTCAGAAGTAGATGCAGAAACAGTAGTGTCTGCTTCCTCTCAACAATCATGTTAGACACTTTAAGGTCAGTCGTATAAAACCCCCCACATGTTTTCATAGACATTTACATCGAGCGTTTCACTTGAGAATAGACACCGTCTTCAGTCTTTAACTCTTTAGTCTTCCTCCCTCTTGTAGATTTCGGGCCGTGAAAATGCAACGCAGCATAGTTCAGATCATGTCCACCTTCAGTCTGTGCAGCAAATAAAGTTCTCATTACATGATGGTGTTCGTATACAGCAAGTTAGGAGTTATGTTAAAGTTATACAGTATGCAACTTTCTTTGATCACTTACAATATCATCTATTCTTGGGTTGGAGTTGTCACGTCTTGCTGGCAAAGAGGCGCTTTCTATTCCTTGAATTGAGTGAAGACAGAAACATTATGTACTTTTCTCACTTTTAAATCCAGATCCTCAGCTGTTTCAGCACATTTTACTTTAAAATATAACATTAAAAACATCATTTTTGGACAGTGTCCTTAATAACTTGTGCATCCTGTTCAGGTTTATTGAGGCACACATGGAATAAACAGCAATGTGGAGGCTCAAAATAGTGCGAAATATCAGTGACGTGCTGATATGGATATCTTCTATTTCATTTAAGAACAGGAGGTGAAGGTTTGTCCTCTCCTGTTTGATGTTACACTTCCTGTAGTCAATAAACGTTTCAAGTAAAACTACCAAATGTTTGAGTCAGTAAACAACTCTTACCTTTACATTGTCCACATGCTGCTCTCGGAGATCGGTGACAGATGAAAACAATATTTCCAATCACAGAAATGACCAGGCAGACTATCGCTATCACCAGAGCAACAAATTCAGAGCTTGTTGTTTGCTCTAGAGAACAAAGAAGAAAGTTTCATTCATGATGTTAATAAAATATTATGAAGATCACCTCCAGTGCTGAACTTATAATCATACCAAGCTCTAGTTTTGTTCCGTCTCCAAACAGTATCTCTCCACATGTGGCCACAGCACAGTAGTAAGTCCCAGCATCAGAGGAGCTGATGTTCTTAGAGAAGCGATAAACACAGCTTCTCTGAGTGTCAGATCTCTCGTCACATCCACCACGTCTGTTTCCATCAGTGTAGATGATGTGTGGATGAGATTTATCTGATCCGGCTCTGAACCAGTACACACTGTGACCTCCTGGACACGTTTGACTCTCAGAGTCAGAGAGGACTGAACACTGCAGAGTCATCAAGTCTCCTGGACGGACTGGATCAGAAACTGTCGGCCGCTGAACAACAGTGTAGTTTGATGTCCTCTGAGTGTTTCCTGTGTATTTGAAGACGTTCAAAAGTAAAATAAACACAATATAAAATGCTTTGACATGATGAAATGTAGCAGTAAGAACCTATTGTTCAGATGTAAAATTAAGTCATGGATCAAATCTCAACATTGCCAACATGGAGTAATATTTCTAATTTGACATATTAGGATATAATGTATATGAATTGGAAATCCTTTCAACAACAACAAAAAAATCACATAATTACCTTTTATTGACAAATATGTCATGAACGAAGTTATCTCATACCACTCCAGGACTACACAGTGATATATTCCCTCGTCTTCTTGAAGTGTCCTCAAAATGGTCAGATTGCTCATATTCTGATGAATTTTTAAATCAAATCTAGAAGCTGAAAACTCTGCTCCAAACACATTGTTCGTATTTTTCCATCGTCTCACAATTAATTTCAGATCATCACCAGCACTCTGCTTGAACCAGAAGGCTTCATTGTTTAAAATATCAGGTGAATCACATGTGAAGGTTGCAGGTTCACCAAGTTGAACTCGAATCACTGTAGCCAGCGTATCTAGATACAGGTATAAAGGAAGAATAAATTAAACATTAAATAATCATTCAGCCAGACATCTGGACACAGTCATTATTGCGTATTACTTACAGGCCTGATGAAGGAGAAGCAGTGTGAGCCATAACGCGATCATCTTGACACTGTCTCTTGTTCGGAGACCTCTTAGTTACTTTAAGTAGACAATGACGTGGTCATCAAAGCAACACCTTCAAATCTGATTGGTTGTCTAAATATAAAGCAAGATCATTTCCTGCCACAGTGGTTTTGTTTGTGTGATGTGAGGCATCTCAGTTTTTTTCACTCTAATTTTTAATTCAGACAAGATTCATGGTTCTCAGTGATTGAGGAACTCTGAAACATTTACTGTAAACATGGACAGGTTCTCTTTCTTGTCAGGCTTATTCAACGTTCCCACAACATTTGGGGAATTATGAGACGTGTTCATTGACCGGTATCATGTTGACCTGCATCATATTTTCCAAAATCAACACTGTTTGTCATAACACCTCAGTTAATATCATGTCAGGTAGCAAAGTTATTTGTCATGCTAGACTGACAACACTGACATTCACACTCGGATAATATTTTAGTTGTCATAACGTTAGTGAGCATGCTAAGGTTAGCCAACTAGCTCCAACATAACTACACTGAGTAATTTGCCATTTGGTTACAAAGCACAATGCCAGATCCATGCAATTACCAGCCAGATCAGCCCAGAGAGTCTGTGCGAGTTGGCTGATGTTATCTACTCAACGGTGTTTTGCTACGTTGCCGAACTGGCAAATCGTCTGCGATAGCAGACAAGCTTACAGCTGGCTGGCTAACCTTAGCCTGGGCAGGTAATGCAATGATATTGGCTAATAGAAAACAATCGGTAGTTATGCACATTTGCTTTGTTCTGCTACATAATTTACAAAATCAACACTGTTTGTCATGTTAGCTGGCGAAGTTATTTGTCAAGCTAGATAACTGACACATACACTCGGATAGTATTTTGTTAGTTATAACGTTAGCGAGCATGCTAAGGTTAGCCAACTAGCTCTAACATAAATACACTGCATGACTCTGGCATTGTGTTTCGTGACCAAACGTCAAATTACACCGGCGAACCAGCAAATCATCACAAGCATTAGCTCACATTACTCATGCAGGGCAGGGCGGCTGGAGAGAGCTGGGATGAAGCACTTCTGCTGTGAGAGAAAAAACACTGCACCCGGTGAGAGAACGCTGCACGTGGGTTTTGTTTCTATGACAACAATAAGTTGTGGGTCTGTTTTGATCCCCAAAAGCAATCGAAGGTCTCCATGATTCGCATGCCCTGCCGATGTTGACTCAAGTTTTCCCCCTGATGTCGATCACATTCCTGTTTGGCCATAGGGTTGCCACCTTCCATGCAGAAAAATAAAGGACGCCATCCACAGCGGGGGCCTGTTCCTCGGGGCCACGACCACCACAGGTCCAGTGATGCGCCAGTGGTGTTAAATCATAACTTAAAACATGGTTTGAAGAAAGTATTAAGATTCATACTTCACGTTTGATGTGCTTTATTACCAGTGGACATTAGAAATAAGCTGAACAGATAGGGGAGGAGTAGGATAAGAAATTGTTAATGAAATTGAATCATTGTATAGGGTGGTGTGAACACGGGTTTTGGCTCAAATATTTCATCGTTTGCAGTCACGCCACCCAAACAGTGAAACCACACAGAAATTTCTAGAAACATTTTTAAATCTTAGAAAACTATTTAAGTAAAACACAGTTTTCATTATTGGTAAATGAATCTATTTATTTATTCATTAAGTTTTTTTAATATAGCCTACTGTTAATCCATTAGCATTTAAGGATGCAATTTTCCAGATTGGGTAATCATAACATATCATAGTTTCTTTTCCACACATGGGCACTATATTTGGATTCATGTATTAAATAAATGCTTACGTATCCGACTGTAAACCTCAACCTTAAAGGACAAATTCACCCCTGGAAAAAGCCACTGTCAGTCAAAGCTGGTGTTCTCTGCAATCAATAGAAGCAATAATATTTTAAATTGGCCTTAGCTGTGGAGAAAGTTGTACAAACAGCTTGTGGTTTAAACCCATTCCACTTTCCTACAACACCCATCATGCATTGCGCCTCTGTCTCTGAAAGGAATGGCCCAGTGAGGGCCTGGTTATATAGAGAAGTTACAGGTCTGTGCGAGAAGTCTGCCTGTTTGTTATGTTCGTTCTTTCGACCAGAACAGCTGGTAAACATAGGGGGTAATTCACTCCACTCTCAGCTGCGCGCACACTGACAGACCTCAACTGCATGCAGAGATCGATGAGGAGACGGGAGAGGAGGGGGCAGCTCTTTGAACAGCTTACTGTAAAATCCAGACTTGACAGGTGTTTACTAGTATTACTCTCTTTAAGTGTTTAAATGTGGTGTTCTTTATGTGGCTCTCACTTACTACACAAACATGGTGGCTATTGCAAGTTCATTTTAATCATCACATCCTTTATCTCCAAACCCTTCCATAAGTATGATCCAGGGATGCCCAGATCAGGATTTTACTCGATACCGATTACTGATTTTTTTTTTAATAGTGAGATCTGCCGACCATCGATCTGATCACCGATTTAAATGCATTTTTCCAACCTTCCTAAGAATATAAAAATCATAACACAAAGAGAGGAATTAATACATTATGAGTTGTGAAGGTTGTGTGAGAGGAGAAGGAGAGGACCCCGACCCTTAGAGTTTGGCGATCTTTTATTAGATTGCTGTCTGAAGTGTCAAGAAGGAGCTCCTAATCTATGGTAAAGGTAAGTGTGTTTCTGTCATGTCGGTCACAGTTTATGTGAAGGCAGAGTCAAAGGGGTAAGGAATGAATAAGGTGTGCTTCAACACAAACATGGCTGAAATGGGATGTGTTTGAGGTGTGGTCTTTGCTCCCGGACCTAGTTTAAAACTACACCTATGAGGTTATAACCTCTTTTCATTAAATGTTAGGAATGGAAAGCAGTCTCTCACATCACAACTTGAACAAACAAGCACATGATGTTGAAAGTGATGGTGCCAAGTACCAAGTGGCTACTGCTTGAGTTCTTGCCCAAGCAGATAATGGAGGCTGTTGACTAAGCTCTGGCTTAGTGTGGGGTTTTGGGGGGTGGTGGAGATTGCAGATAGGCTGTGAATTGGGATCCAGTAACAGGTGTCAGACATTGTGCCAGTGCAACAACAAGCCAAAGCAGTACTTGATAGTTTGGTATGTCCCTGACCTTGAAACTCCCTTAGTCTGGCTGAAAAGTGTTTTGATGTCCAGTGCAGATGTTACAACCCAGTTTCTGATTGTTGCACTGTCTGGGCCTGGCACCAATCAGGCTTCTCAGGCCGGCAGCACAGGTGGGCAGGAATATTCAGGAAAAAATACATACTCAGCCGTACTCTTATACGTGCATATACACCATAGCATAACATTATACAGCCATAACATTATGACCACCTGCTGTATATTGTGTAGGATCCGCTGCCACCAAAACAGCACTGACCATCGAAGCATGGACTCCACTAGATCTCTGAAGGTGTGCTGAGGTATGTGGTACCAAGATGTTAGCAGCAGATCCTTTAAGTCCTGTAAGTCGTGAGGTGGGGCCTCCATGCATTGGACTGACAGAGGCCATTGTAACAAGATAATCAATGTTATTCACTCGACTTGTCAGTGGTCATGATGTTATGGCTGATGGGTGCACAAGGAGGTGTAGGCGGTGGCCGTAACAGCAGAGTACATTGCAAACAAACATGTTGGAGGTGTCTCAGACATTGTGGTGAGATCACATGTCTCAGAACCACATCTGTTTTTTTCTTTAGAGGTTGTATGTTTCACATAAACCAGGACAAGACCCGTGTAGCAGGAAATGCTCTTTCATTGTATATTGTGTGATAACTGTCACGGCCCCTCTACTCGGTAGGCTCTACTGCTGTTTTGCTCTTTGTCTCCAGGACTGCAGACCTGGTGGCAGGCTAATCAGGAGAATGGGACACACCTGGGCCCGGTGTGCCTCATGTATTTAAGCCAGAGCAGCAGCAGCAGCAGCCAGTCTCTGGGCAGACCTCCTATCACCACACACCTCTGCGTTGCTCTTTTGTTTGTTCTTCTTTGTTTTTACACCACAACATCCATGCAACACATTTACACCCATCCACACCCCACACGACTAACTTTACAGATTATTCATATCTACATGTTTTTCTTGGTTTTGACTATTTATGTTGTAAATAAATTAATTCTTTGATTAGTATACCCCATGTGTCTCCCGTTTTTGTCGCAATCTAAGAGCCGGGCTGTGACATAACCAATGAGATGCAACTGAAGGTTTGACCTATCATGACCATGTCACCATGTTCAGTCGCATCATAACTAACAGTTCTCCTAACAAGAGACAGTGTCAAGATGATCGTGTTAGGGGTCACACTGCTTCTACATCATTCAGCATGTAGGGGATGATATTGAATAAATACTTTCTCATTTATCCTCAGTCAACATGACCTCTGGGCCTGCAGGATCACCATCACCCCCGAGGAGTTTATAGCAGGAGGAACTCTCCACTAACCGGCCTCGTCCCTAAATCTCATACCAGGTGAGGAAGACCTGCAGAGACCACACAGACCTTTGGGCAGAAACAGTTATACTGAAAACAGAGAACGTCAAACACTTTAAACATGGGAGCAGTGAACAAGTAAGGACCTCTTTCAAATCCTCAGAAAGGACAATAGGTATATCTTAGATAAAGGAAGTGAAGATCACACCCAACATGCCCCCATGACCCCTGTTTCCTTCAGACAATACAGAAACAAATCAAAAAAGTCTCTTTTATTCTCATATGCCTTGGACTTTCTAACTGGAGATGCCCTGCACCCATAAAGTGAGCTGAAACTCAAGCAGCACCAGTTGTCCTGAAAGGTTGGCACTGTTTACAAGAAAAAACATCCGAGAGAAGCCTGCAACAGTTTGACTGCCAGAGATGAGACTTCAACCTGTGCATGGGATCGTGAGACGAGGTTTGTGCTGCACCAACAAATGCAGGATATAGGCAAGAGGCCTGAAAAGAATCTTTAAAAAAAGTATTTGCTGAAAGCCAAAAGCTGTGGCTTTACTCACCCTAGAGAACTAACGTGCATTAAGCTGCTTCCTGGTGGTCCCTCGTGTTTCAAGCACTGTCAGATGTGACATTTATCAGTCACTAAAATTTGAGCTGTTTCAGTTTCTTTACAGTCCAAATCTTTAAATAATCTTTAACAAAAACAAATATTTAAAACTTATATAATGAAAAAGATAATTTATTTCCTTTTCCTTACTATGTGTTCTGTTGTCTGTTTAACCTCCTTGTTTAATTGTGTCTTAAATGCTGTAAGTAAATGCACCTAATATCACTGAGGAAAAGCAGAGACGCACGTGAAAGAAAGACAAAAAGATATTTATGCTTTAATAAGACATGACAAGGTTTTACTAAAGATTTCAGATTATTTAAAAAGACATTAAAACACAACAACAGGATGTAAAACATAAAAAGATGGAAGGATCAACTCACAGTAACATAAAGGGTCATTTTATGCATTCAGAAGTAGATGCAGAAACAGTAGTGTCTGCTTCCTCTCAACAATCATGTTAGACACTTTAAGGTCAGTCGTATAAAACCCCCCACATGTTTTCATAGACATTTACATCGAGCATTTCACTTGAGAATAGACACCGTCTTCAGTCTTTAACTCTTTAGTCTTCCTCCCTCTTGTAGATTTCGGGCCGTGAAAATGCAACGCAGCATAGTTCAGATCATGTCCACCTTCAGTCTGTGCAGCAAATAAAGTTCTCATTACATGAACGTGTTCGTATACAGCAAGTTAGGAGTTATGTTAAATTTATACAGTATGCAACTTTCTTTGATCACTTACAATATCATCTATTCTTGGGTTGGAGTTGTCACGTCTTGCTGGCAAAGAGGCGCTTTCTATTCCTTGAATTGAGTGAAGACAGAAACATTATGTACTTTTCTCACTTTTAAACCAGATCCTCAGCTGTTTCAGCACATTTTAGTTTAAAATATAACATTAAAAACATCATTTTTGGACAGTGTCCTTAATAACTTGTGCATCCTGTTCAGGTTTATTGAGGCACACATGGAATAAACAGCAATGTGGAGGCTCAAAATAGTGCAAAATATCAGTGACGTGCTGATATGGATATCTTCTATTTCATTTAAGAATAGGAGGTGAAGGTTTGTCCTCTCCTGTTTGATGTTACACTTCCTGTAGTCAATAAACGTTTCAAGTAAAACTACCAAATGTTTGAATCAGTAAACAACTCTTACCTTTACATTGTCCACATGCTGCTCTCGGAGATCGGTGACAGATGAAAACTATATTTCCAATCACAGAAATGACCAGGCAGACTATCGCTATCACCAGAGCAACAAATTCAGAGCTTGTTGTTTGCTCTAGAGAACAAAGAAGAAAGTTTCATTCATGATGTTAATAAAATATTATGAAGATCACCTCCAGTGCTGAACTTATAATCATACCAAGCTCTAGTTTTGTTCCGTTTCCAAACAGTATCTCTCCACATGTGGCCACAGCACAGTAGTAAGTCCCAGCATCAGAGGAGCTGACGTTCTTAGAGAAGCGATAAACACAGCTTCTCTGAGTGTCAGATCTCTCGTCACATCCATCACGTCTGTTTCCATCAGTGTAGATGATGTCTGGATGAGATTTATCTGATCCGGCTCTGAACCAGTACACACTGTGACCTCCTGGACACGTTTGACTCTCAGAGTCAGAGAGGACTGAACACTGCAGAGTCATCAAGTCTCCTGGACGGACTGGATCAGAAACTGTCGGCCGCTGAACAACAGTGTAGTTTGATGTCCTCTGAGTGTTTCCTGTGTATTTGAAGACGTTCAAAAGTAAAATAAACACAATATAAAATGCTTTGACATGATGAAATGTAGCAGTAAGAACCTATTGTTCAGATGATTAAATCATGGGTCAAATCTCAACATTGCCAACATGGAGTAATATTTCTAATTTGACATATTAGGATATAATGTATATGAATTGGAAATCCTTTCAACAACTGCTACATGAAGCATTTTTTTCATAACATTGTTTAGTCATTAAAACAGTGTAGCTGATTCTAAGACATTGAAAAAACACATAATTACCTTTTATTGACAAATATGTAATGAATGAAGTTATCTTATTCCACTCCAGGACTACACAGTGATACATTCCCTCGTCTTCTTGAACTGTCCTCAAAATGGTCAGATTGTTCATATTCTGATGAACTTTTAAATCAAATCTAGAATCTGAAAACTCTGCTCCAAACACTTTGTTTGTATTTGTCCATCGTCTCACAATTAATTTCAGAGCATCACCAGCACTCTGCTTGAACCAGAAGGCTTCATTGTTTAAAATATAAGGTGAATCACATGTGAAGGTTGCAGGTTCACCAAGTTGAACTTGGGTCACTGGAGCCAGCGCATCTAGATACAAGTATAAAGGAAGAATAAATTAAACATTAAATAATCATTCAGCCAGACATCTGGACACAGTCATTATTGCGTATCACTTACAGGCCTGATGAAGGAGAAGCAGTGTGAGCCATAACGCGATCATCTTGACACTGTCTCTTGTTCGGAGACCTCTTAGTTACTTTGAATATACAATGACGTGGTCATAAAAGCAACACCTTCAAATGTGATTGGTTGTCTAAATATAAAACAAGATCATTTCCTGCCACAGTGGTTTTGTCTGTGTGATGTGAGGCATCTCAGTTTTTTTCACTCTAATTTAAATTCAGAAAAGATTCATGGTTCTCAGTGATTGAGGAACTCTGTAAACATTTACTGTAAACATGGACAGGTTCTCTTTCTTGTCAGGCTTATTCAACGTTCCCACAACATTTGGGGAATTATGAGACGTGTTCATTGACCGGTATCATGTTGACCTGCATCATATTTTCCAAAATCAACACTGTTTGTCATAACACCTCAGTTAATATCATGTCAGGTAGCAAAGTTATTTGTCATGCTAGACTGACAACACTGACATTCACACTCGGATAGTATTTTGATTGTCATAACGTTAGCGAGCATGCTAAGGTTAGCCAACTAGCTCCAACATAATTACACTGAGTAATTTGCCATTTGGTTACAAAGCACAATGCCAGATCCATGCAATTACCAGCCAGATCAGCCCAGAGAGTCTGTGCGAGTTGGCTGATGTTATCTACTCAACGGTGTTTTGCTACGTTGCCGAACTGGCAAATCGTCTGCGATAGCAGACAAGCTAACGGTAGCTGGCTAACCTTAGCCTGGGCAGGTAATGCAATGATATTGGCTATTAGAAAACAATCGGTAGTTATGCACATTTGCTTTGTTCTGCTACATAATTTACAAAATCAACACTGTTTGTCATGTTAGCTGGCGAAGTTATTTGTCAAGCTAGATAACTGACACACACACTCGGATAGTATTTTGTTAGTTATAACTTTAGCGAGCATGCTAAGGTTAGCCAACTAGCTCTAACATAAATACACTGCATGACTCTGGCATTGTGCTTCGTGACCAAACGTCAAATTACACCGGCGAACCAGCAAATCATCACAAGCATTAGCTCACATTAGTCATGCAGGGCAGGGCGGCTGGAGAGAGCTGGGATGAAGCACTTCTGCTGTGAGAGAAAAAACACTGCACCCGGTGAGAGAACGCTGCACGTGGGTTTTGTTTCTATGACAACAATAAGTTGTGGGTCTGTTTTGATCCCCAAAAGCAATCGAAGGTCTCCATGATTCGCATGCCCTGCCGATGTTGACTCAAGTTTTCCCCCTGATGTCGATCACATTCCTGTTTGGCCATAGGGTTGCCACCTTCCATGCAGAAAAATAAAGGACGCCATCCACAGCGGGGGCCTGTTCCTCGGGGCCACGACCACCACAGGTCCGGTGATGCGCCAGTGGTGTTAAATCATAACTTAAAACATGGTTTGAAGAAAGTATTAAGATTCATACTTCAAGTTTGATGTGCTTTATTACCAGTGGACATCAGAAATAAGCTGAACAGATAGGGGAGGAGTAGGATAAGAAGTTGTTAATGAAATTGAATCATTGTATAGGGTGGTGTGAACACGGGTTTTGGCTCAAATATTTCATCGTTTGCAGTCACGCAACCCAAACAGTGAAACCACACAGAAATATCTAGAAACATTTTTAAATTATTGGTAAGTGAATCTATTTATTTATTCATTAAGTTTTTTTTAATATAGCCTACTGTTAATCCATTAGCATTTAAGGATGCAATTTTCCAGACTGGGTAATCATAACATATCCTAGTTGTTTCTTTTCCACACATGGGCACTATATTTTGATTCATGTATTAAATAAATGCTTACGTATCCGACTGTAAACCTCAACCTTAAAGGACAAATTCACCCCTGGAAAAAGCCACTGTCAGTCAAAGCTGGTGTTCTCTGCAATCAATAGAAGCAATATTGTTTTAAATTGGCCTTAGCTGTGGAGAAAGTTGTACAAACAGCTTGTGGTTTAAACCCATTCTACATTCCTACAACACCCATCATGCATTGCGCCTCTCTCTCTGAAAGGAATGGCCCAGCGAGGGCCTGGTTATATAGAGAGGTTACAGGTCTGCGCGAGAAGTCTGCCTGTTTGTTATGTTCGTTCTTTCGACCAGGACTGCTGGTAAACATAGGGGGTAATTCACTCCACTCTCTGCTGCGCACACACTGACGGACCTCAACTGCATGCACAGATCGATGAGGAGACGGGAGAGGAGGGGGCAGATCTTTGAACAGCTTACTGTAAAATCCAGACTCGACAGGTGTTTACTAGTATTACTCTCTTTAACGCAGCTTTATGTTTTTAAAACAAGCGCGGAGATGCAGCACATACAGTCCATCCATATAATAATTACACTTCCTGCGTAACGGCTCCGGACATGTGGACAAAGTGTGTCTGTGTACCGCGGTTGAGCCTTGCACAGCCACGGACTGATTGGTCTCCCGATTATAATAATAATGACAAAACGTTATTAACAGATTGTTTTTACAGACAAATACATTTTGTTTTTCAACAACAAAAGGTTGAGTTGTTATCATGATCACTGGAAACTCTGAGCCTGACAGCCCTTATGATACTGCACCGCAGCTCCCACCACCTGCTGGCGTTTGTGAACTAGGTGCTTTTTGCCACGAGGCATAGAAAAAGGGACAAATTTGCCCCGAATGTTTGCACAACATGACTCATTGAAGTACGCGCAAACGGTTCCGGAGCACACAGACGCTGTTTGCTCTGCAGCGCACTTTGGGGTGTGTTTGAGTACGAGTCTTTATGTCATTTGCATAGGTTTAGAGGGCACAAAATTGTTTCCCACTGGCTCTCTGCTAAGAGACCCGCCTTCCTCTGCCGGTCTTTCCCTATCCCCAGCTCACATTTTCCCAGAATGCGGGTGGGATAATGCTGCGTTCATAACAACTCAGAAATACGGGACAAACCCCGTCCCGTATTGATTCACAACGGGACACGCCCTTTAATTGTCAAATACGGGACAATTCCGTATTTTTAGGGACGGGTGGCAACCCTATTTGGCCAGACGGGCTTCAGGAGATAAATCTTATTTTTGCTTTTTAATTCTTGTGTGTAACAAAGACAACAAATATTTAAAACTTATATGATGAAAAAGTGCATTTCTTTACTTTTCCTTACTATGTGTTCTGTTGTCTGTTTAACCTCTTTGTTTAATTGTGTCTTAAATGCTGTAAGTAAATGCACCTGATATCACTGAGGAAAAGCGGAGACGCACGTGTAAGAAAGACAAAAAGATATTTATGCTTTAATAAGACATGACAAGGTTTTACTAAAGATTTCAGATTATTTAAAAAGACATTAAAACACAACAACAGGATGTGAAACATAAAAAGATGGAAGGATCAACTCACAGTAACATAAAGGGTCATTTTATGCATTCAGAAGTAGATGCAGAAACAGTAGTGTCTGCTTCCTCTCAACAATCATGTTAGACACTTTAAGGTCAGTCGTATAAAACCCCCCACATGTTTTCATAGACGTTTACATCGAGCATTTCACTTGAGAATAGACACCGTCTTCAGTCTTTAACTCTTTAGTCTTCCTCCCTCTTGTAGATTTCCCGCCGTGAAAATGCAACGCAGCATAGTTCAGATCATGTCCACCTTCAGTCTGTGCAGCAAATAAAGTTCTCATTACATGATGGTGTTCGTATACAGCAAGTTAGGAGTTATGTTAAAGTTATACAGTATGCAACTTTCTTTGATCACTTACAATATCATCTATTCTTGGGTTGGAGTTGTCACGTCTTGCTGGCAAAGAGGCGCTTTCTATTCCTTGAATTGAGTGAAGACAGAAACATTATGTACTTTTCTCACTTTTAAATCAGATCCTCAGCTGTTTCAGCACATTTTAGTTTAAAATATAACATTAAAAACATCATTTTTGAACAGTGTCCTTAATAACTTGTGCATCCTGTTCAGGTTAATTGAGGCACACATGGAATAAACAGCAATGTGGAGGCTCAAAACAGTGCGAAATATCAGTGACGTGCTGATATGGATATCTTCTATTTCATTTAAGAATAGGAGGTGAAGGTTTGTCCTCTCCTGTTTGATGTTACACTTCCTGTAGTCAATAAATGTTTCAAGTAAAACTACCAAATGTTTGAATCAGTAAACAACTCTTACCTTTACATTGTCCACATGCTGCTCTCGGAGATCGGTGACAGATGAAAACAATATTTCCAATCACAGAAATGACCAGGCAGACTATCGCTATCACCAGAGCAACAAATTCAGAGCTTGTTGTTTGGTCTAGAGAACAAAGAAGAAAGTTTCATTCATGATGTTAATAAAATATTATGAAGATCGCCTCCAGTGCTGAACTTATAATCATACCAAGCTCTAGTTTTGTTCCGTCTCCAAACAGTATCTCTCCACATGTGGCCACAGCACAGTAGTAAGTCCCAGCATCAGAGGAGCTGACGTTCTTAGAGAAGCGATAAACGCAGCTTCTCTGAGTGTCAGATCTCTCGTCACATCCACCACGTCTGTTTCCATCAGTGTAGATGATGTCTGGATGAGATTTATCTGATCCGGCTCTGAACCAGTACACACTGTGACCTCCTGGACACGTTTGACTCTCAGAGTCAGAGAGGACTGAACACTGCAGAGTCATCAAGTCTCCTGGACGGACTGGATCAGAAACTGTCGGCCGCTGAACAACAGTGTAGTTTGATGTCCTCTGAGTGTTTCCTGTGTATTTGAAGACGTTCAAAAGTAAAATAAACACAATATAAAATGCTTTGACATGATGAAATGTAGCAGTAAGAACCTATTGTTCAGATGTCAAATTAAATCATGGGTCAAATCTCAACATTGCCAACATGGAGTAATATTTCTAATTTGACATATTAGGATATAATGTATATGAATTGGAAATCCTTTCAACAACAACAAAAAAATCACATAATTACCTTTTATTGACAAATATGTCATGAACGAAGTTATCTTATTCCACTCCAGGACTACACAGTGATACATTCCCTCGTCTTCTTGAACTGTCCTCAAAATGGTCAGATTGTTCATATTCTGATGAATTTTTACATCAAATCTACAAGCTGAAAACTCTGCTCCAAACACTTTGTTTGTATTTTTCCATCGTCTCACAATTAATTTCAGATCATCACCAGCACTCTGCTTGAACCAGAAGGCTTCATTGTTTAAAATATAAGGTGAATCACATGTGAAGGTTGCAGGTTCACCAAGTTGAACTTGGATCACTGGAGCCAGCGCATCTAGATACAAGTATAAAGGAAGAATAAATTAAACAGTAAATAATCATTCAGCCAGACATCTGGACACAGTCATTATTGCGTATCACTTACAGGCCTGATGAAGGAGAAGCAGTGTGAGCCATAACGCGATCATCTTGACACTGTCTCTTGTTCGGAGACCTCTTAGTTACTTTGAATATACAATGACGTGGTCATCAAAGCAACACCTTCAAATCTGATTGGTTGTCTAAATATAAAACAAGATCATTTCCTGCCACAGTGGTTTTGTCTGTGTGATGTGAGGCATCTCAGTTTTTTTCACTCTAATTTAATTTCAGAAAAGATTCATGGTTCTCAGTGATTGAGGAACTCTGAAACATTTACTGTAAATATGGACAGGTTCTCTTTGTTGTCAGGCTTATTCAACGTTCCCACAACATTTGGGGAATTATAAGACGTGTTCATTGACCGGTATCATGTTGACCTGCATCATATTTTACAAAATCAACACTGTTTGTCATAACACCTCAGTTAATATCATGTCAGGTAGCAAAGTTATTTGTCATGCTAGACTGACAACACTGACATTCACATCGGATAGTATTTTGGTTGTCATAACGTTAGCGAGCATGCTAAGGTTAGCATGGTTACCAACTAGCTCCAACATAACTACATTGAGTAATTTGCCATTTGGTTACAAAGCACAATGCCAGATCCATGCAATTACCAGCCAGATCAGCCCAGAGAGTCTGTGCGAGTTGGCTGATGTTATCTACTCAAGGGTGTTTTGCTACGTTGCCGAACTGACAAATCGTCTGCGATAGCAGACAAGCTAACGGTAGCTGGCTAACCTTAGCCTGGGCAGGTAATGCAATGATATTGGCTAATAGAAAACAATCGGTAGTTATGCACATTTGCTTTGTTCTGCTACATAATTTACAAAATCAACATTGTTTGTCATGTTAGCTGGCGAAGTTATTTGTCAAGCTAGATAACTGACACACACACTCGGATAGTATTTTGTTAGTTATAACTTTAGCGAGCATGCTAAGGTTAGCCAACTAGCTCTAACATAAATACACTGCATGACTCTGGCATTGTGCTTCGTGACCAAACGTCAAATTACACCGGCGAACCAGCAAATCATCACAAGCATTAGCTCACATTAGTCATGCAGGGCGGCTGGAGAGAGCTGGGATGAAGCACTTCTGCTGTGAGAGAAAAAACACTGCACCCGGTGAGAGAACGCTGCACGTGGGTTTTGTTTCTATGACAACAATAAGTTGTGGGTCTGTTTTGATCCCCAAAAGCAATCGAAGGTCTCCATGATTCGCATGCCCTGCCGATGAGGACTCAAGTTTTCCCCCTGATGTCGATCACATTCCTGTTTGGCCATGGGGTTGCCACCTTCCATGCAGAAAAATAAAGGACGCCATCCACAGCGGGGGCCTGTTCCTCGGGGCCACGGCCGCCACAGGTCCGGTGATGCGCCAGTGGTGTTAAATCATAACTTAAAACATGGTTTGAAGAAAGTATTAAGATTCATACTTCACGTTTGATGTGCTTTATTACCAGTGGACATTAGAAATAAGCTGAACAGATAGGGGAGGAGTAGGATAAGAAATTGTTAATGAAATTGAATCATTGTATAGGGTGGTGTGAACACGGGTTTTGGCTCAAATATTTCATTGTTTGCAGTCACGCCACCCAAACAGTGAAACCACATAGAAATATCTAGAAACATTTTTAAATCTTCGAAAACTATTTAAGTAAAACACAGTTTTCATTATTGGTAAGTGAATCTATTTATTGATTAATTAGGTTTTTTTAATATAGCCTACTGTTAATCCATTAGCATTTAAGGATGCAATTTTCCAGATTGGGTAATCATAACATATCATAGTTGTTTCTTTTCCTCACATGGGCACTATATTTGGATTCATGTATTAAATAAATGCTTACGTATCCGACTGTAAACCTCAACCTTAAAGGACAAATTCATCCCTGGAAAAAGCCACTGTCAGTCAAAGCTGGTGTTCTCCGCAATCAATAGAAGCAATATTATTTTAAATTGGCCTTAGCTGTGGAGAAAGTTGTACAAACAGCTTGTGGTTTAAACCCATTCTACTTTCCTACAACACCCATCGTGCATTGCGCCTCTCTCTCTGGAAGGAATGGCCCAGCGAGGGCCTGGTTATATAGAGAGGTTACAGGTCTGCGCGAGAAGTCTGCCTGTTTGTTATGTTCGTTCTTTCGACCAGAACAGCTGGTAAACATAGGGGGTAATTCACTCCACTCTCAGCTGCGCGCACACTGACGGACCTCAACTGCATGTACAGATCGATGAGGAGACGGGAGAGGAGGGGGCAGATCTTTGAACAGCTTCCTGTTAAGTCCAGACTCGACAGGTGTTTACTAGTATTACTCTCTTTAAGTGTTTTAATGTGGTATTCTTTATGTGGCTCTCACTTACTACACAAACATGGTGGCTATTGCAAGTTAATTTTAATCATCACATCCTTTATCTCCAAACCCTTCCATAAGTATGATCCAGGGATGCCCAGATCAGGATTTTACTCGATACCGATTACTGATTTTTTTTTTAATAGTGAGATCTGCCGACCATCGATCTGATCACCTATTTAAATGCATTTTTCCAACCTTCCTAAGAATATAAAAATCATTACACAAAGAGAGGAATTAATACATTATGAGTTGTGAAGGTTGTGTGAGAGGAGATGGAGAGGACCCCGACCCTTAGAGTTTGGCGATCTTTTATTAGATTGCTGTCTGAAGTGTCGAGAAGGAGCTCCTAATCTATGGTAAAGGTAAGCATGTTTCTGTCATGTCGGTCACAGTTTATGTGAAGGCAGAGTCAAAGGGGTAAGGAATGAATAAGGTGTGCTTAAACACAAACATGGCTGAAATGGGATGTGTTTGAGGTGTGGTCTTTGTTCCCGGACCTAGTTTAAAACTATACCTATGAGGTTATAACCTCTTTTCATTAAATGTTAGGAATGGAAAGCAGTCTCTCACATCACAACTTGAACAAACAAGCACATATGGGGTGTTTGGGGGGTGGTGGAGATTGCAGATAGGCTGCGAATTGGGATCCAGTAACAGGTGTCAGATATTGTGCCAGTGCAACAACAAGCCAAAGCAGTACTTGATAGTTTGGTATGTCCCTGACCTTGAAACTCCCTTAGTCTGGCTGAAAAGTGTTTTGATGTCCAGTGCAGATGTTACAACCCAGCTTCTGATTGTTGCACTGTCTGGGCCTGGCACCAATCAGGCTTCTCAGGCCAGCAGCACAGGTGGGCAGGAATATTCAGGAAAAAATACACACTCAGCCGTACTCTTATACGTGCATATACACCATAGCATAACATTACATTATATTATCATTTAAGTCCTGTAAGTCACGAGGTGGGGCCTCCATGCATTGGACTTGTTTGCCAGCACATCCCACCGATGCTCGACTGGATTGAGGTCTGGGGAATTTGGAGACCAAGTCAACACCTTGAACTTGTTGTGTTCAAACCTCAAACCATTTCTTAAGGATTTTTGCAGTCTGCTGAAAGAGGCCACACCATTAGGAGATACTGCTTCTATGAAGGGGTGTACTTGGTCTGCAACAATATTTAGGTAGTTGGTACTTGTCAAAGTAACATCCACATGAATGGCAGGACCCAAGGTTTCCCAGCAGAACATTGCCCAAAGCATCACACTGCCTCCGCCAGCTCGCCTTCTTCTCATAGTGCATCCTGGTGCCATGTCTTCCCCAGGTCATACTGTGGCTGATGGGTGCACAAGGAGGTGTAGGCGGTGGCCGTAACAGCAGAGCACATTGCAAACAAACGGGTGGGAGGCGTCTCAGACATTGTGGTGAGATCACACGTCTCAGAAGCACATCTGTTTTTTTCTTTAGAGGTTGTATGTTTCACATAAACCAGAACAAGACCCGTGTAGCAGGAAATGCTCTTTCATTGTATATTGTGTGATAACCAATGAGATGCAACTGAAGGTTTGACCTATCATGACCATGTCACCATGTTCAGTCGCATCATAACGAAGACTTCTCCTAACAAGAGACAGTGTCAAGATGATCGTGTTAGGAGTCACACTGCTTCTACTTCAATCAGCATGTAGGGGATGATATTGACTAAATACTTTCTCATTTATCCTCAGTCGACATGACCTCTGGGCCTGCAGGATCACCATCACCCCCGAGGAGTTTATAGCAGGAGGAACTCTCCACCAACTGGCCTCGTCCCTAAATCTCATACCATGTGAGGAAGACCTGCAGAGACCATGCAGACCTTTGGGCAGACACAGTTATACTGAATACAGAGAACATCAAGCACTTTAAACATGGGAGCAGTGAACGTAGTGAACAAGTAAGGACCTCTTTCAAATCCTTAGAAAGGACAATAAGTATATCTTAGATAAAGGAATTGAAGATCACACCCAACATGCCCCCATGACCCCTGTTTCCTTCAGACAATACAGAAAAGAATAAAAAAAAGTCTCTTTTATTCTCATATGCCTTGGACCTTCTAACTGGAGATGCCCTGCACCCATAAAGTGAGCTGAAACTCAAGCAGCACCAGTTGTCCTGAAAGGTTGGCACTGTTTACAAGAAAAAACATCCGAGAGAAGCCTGCAACAGTTTGACTGCCAGAGATAAGACTTCAACCTGCGCATGGGATCGTGTGACGAGGTTTGTGCTGCACCAACAAATGCAGGATATAGGCAAGAGGCCTCAAAAGAATCTTTAAAAAAAGTATTTGCTGAAAGCCAAAAGCTGTGGCTTTACTCACCCCAGAGAACTAACGTGCATTAAGCTGCTTCCTGGTGGTCCCTCGTGTTTCAAGCACCGTCAGATGTGACATTTATCAGTCACTAAAATTTGAGCTGTTAAAGTTTCTATACAGTCCAAATCTGTTATCTTACTATGTGTTCTGTTGTCTGTTTAATCTCTTTGTTTAATTGGGTCTTAAATGCTGTAAGTAAATGCACCTAATATCACTGAGGAAAAGCAGAGACGCACGTGTAAGAAAGACAAAAAGATATTTATGCTTTAATAAGACATGACAAGGTTTTACTAAAGATTTCAGATTATTTAAAAAGACATTAAAACACAACAACAGGATGTGAAACATAAAAAGATGGAAGGATCAACTCACAGCAACATAAAGGGTCATTTTATGCATTCAGAAGTAGATGCAGAAACAGTAGTGTCTGCTTCCTCTCAACAATCATGTTAGACACTTTAAGGTCAGTCGTATAAAACCCCCCACATGTTTTCATAGACGTTTACATCGAGCATTTCACTTGAGAATAGACACCGTCTTCAGTCTTTAACTCTTTAGTCTTCCTCCCTCTTGTAGATTTCGGGCCGTGACAATGCAACGCAGCATAGTTCAGATCATGTCCACCTTCAGTCTGTGCAGCAAATAAAGTTCTCATTACATGATGGTGTTCGTATACAGCAAGTTAGGAGTTATGTTAAAGTTATACAGTATGCAACTTTCTTTGATCACTTACAATATCATCTATTCTTGGGTTGGAGTTGTCACGTCTTGCTGGCAAAGAGGCGCTTTCTATTCCTTGAATTGAGTGAAGACAGAAACATTATGTACTTTTCTCACTTTTAAACCAGATCCTCAGCTGTTTCAGCACATTTTAGTTTAAAATATAACATTAAAAACATCATTTTTGGACAGTGTCCTTAATAACTTGTGCATCCTGTTCAGGTTTATTGAGGCACACATGGAATAAACAGCAATGTGGAGGCTCAAAATAGTGCGAAATATCAGTGACGTGCTGATATGGATATCTTCTATTTCATTTAAGAATAGGAGGTGAAGGTTTGTCCTCTCCTGTTTGATGTTACACTTCCTGGAGTCAATAAATGTTTCAAGTAAAACTACCAAATGTTCGAATCAGTAAACAACTCTTACCTTTACATTGTCCACATGCTGCTCTCGGAGATCGGTGACAGATGAAAACAATATTTCCAATCACAGAAATGACCAGGCAGACTATCGCTATCACCAGAGCAACAAATTCAGAGCTTGTTGTTTGCTCTAGAGAACAAAGAAGAAAGTTTCATTCATGATGTTAATAAAATATTATGAAGATGACCTCCAGTGCTGAACTTATAATCATACCAAGCTCTAGTTTTGTTCCGTCTCCAAACAGTATCTCTCCACATGTGGCCACAGCACAGTAGTAAGTCCCAGCATCAGAGGAGCTGACGTTCTTAGAGAAGCGATAAACACAGCTTCTCTGAGTGTCAGATCTCTCGTCACATCCACCACGTCTGTTTCCATCAGTGTAGATGATGTGTGGATGAGATTTATCTGATCCGGCTCTGAACCAGTACACACTGTGACCTCCTGGACACGTTTGACTCTCAGAGTCAGAGAGGACTGAACACTGCAGAGTCATCAAGTCTCCTGGACGGACTGGATCAGAAACTGTCGGCCGCTGAACAACAGTGTAGTTTGATGTCCTCTGAGTGTTTCCTGTGTATTTGAAGACGTTCAAAAGTAAAATAAACACAATATAAAATGCTTTGACATGATGAAATGTAGCAGTAAGAACCTATTGTTCAGATGATTAAATCATGGGTCAAATCTCCACTTTGCCAACATGGAGTAATATTTCTAATTTAAAATGTTAGAATATAATGTATATGAATTGGAAATCCTTTCAACAACTGCTACATGAAGCATTTTTTTCATAACATTGTTTAGTCATTAAAACAGTGTAGCTGATTCTTAGACATTGAAAAAACACATAATTACCTATTATTGACAAATATGTCGCACACAAAGTTATCTTATACCACTCCAAGACTACACAGTGATACATTCCCTCGTCTTCTTGAAGTGTCCTCAAAATGGTCAGATGGCTCATTTTCTCATTAACTTTTAAATCAAATCTAGAATCTGAAAACTCTGCTCCAAACACTTTGTTTGTATTTTTCCATCGTCTCACAATTAATTTCAGAGCATCACCAGCACTCTGCTTGAACCAGAAGGCTTCATTGTTTAAAATATCAGGCGAGCCACATGTGATGGTTGCAGGTTCACCAAGTTGAACTTGGGTCACTGGAGCCAGCGTATCTAGATACAAGTATAAAGGAAGAATAAATTAAACATTAAATAATCATTCAGCCAGACATCTGGACACAGTCATTATTGCGTATCACTTACAGGCCTGATGAAGGAGAAGCAGTGTGAGCCATAACGTGATCATCTTGACACTGTCTCTTGTTAGGAGACCTCTTAGTTACTTTATAAGTAAAGATGGTGACGTGGTCATCAAAGCCACACCTTCAGATCTGATTGGATATCTAAATATACATCTAAGTTCACTTCCTGCCACAGTGGTTTTGTCCGTGTGATGTGAAGCATCTCACGTTTCTCACAAGTGTGAGGATCACTTGAACATTTAGTCTCAACATGGACAGGTTCTGTTTGTAAAGCTTATTAAAAGTTTCATCAGCATTTAACTCTGAAGGGCTCATTTCTTTTTCTGGGTCTAGTGTTTAAATGTGGTATTCTTCATGTGGCTCTCACTTACTACACAAACATGGTGGCTATTGCAAGTTAATTTTAATCATCACATCCTTTATCTCCAAACCCTTCCGTAAGTATGATCCAGGGATGCCCCGATCAGGATTTTACTCGATACCGATTACTGATTCTTTTAATTGTGAGATCTGCCGACCATCGATCTGATCACAGATTTAAATGCATTTTTTTATTTAATACATTATGAGTTGTTAAGGTTGTGTGAGAGGAGATGGAGAGGACCCCGACCCTTAGAGTTTGGCGACCTTTTATTAGATTGCTGTCTGAAGTGTCGAGAAGGAGCTCCTAATCTATGGTAAAGGTAAGCGTGTTTCTGTCATGTCGGTCACAGTTTATGTGAAGGCAGAGTCAAAGGGGTAAGGAATGAATAAGGTGTGCTTAAACACAAACATGGCTGAAATGGGATGTGTTTGAGGTGTGGTCTTTGTTCCCGGACCTAGGTCACAACCTCTTTTCATTAAATGTTAGGAATGGAAAGCAGTCTCTCACATCACAACTTGAACAAACAAGCACATGATGTTGAAAGTGATGGTGCCAAGTACCAAGTGGCTTCTGCTTGAGTTCTTGCCCAAGCAGATGATGGAGGCTGTTGACTAAGCTCTGGCTTTCTATGGGGTTTTGGGGGATGGTGGAGATTGCAGATAGGCTGCGAATTGGGATCCAGTAACAGGTGTCAGACATTGGCCAGTGCAACAACAAGCCAAAGCAGTACTTGATAGTTTGGAATGTCCCTGACCTTGAAACTCCCTTAGTCTGGCTGAAAAGTGTTTTGATGTCCAGTGCAGATGTTACAACCCAGTTTCTGATTGTTGCACTGTCTGGGCCTGGCACCAATCAGGCTTCTCAGGCCTGCAGCACAGGTGGGCAGGAATATTCAGGAAAAAATACACACTCAGCCGTACTCTTATACGTGCATATACACCATAGCATAACACTATACAGCCATAACATTATGACCACCTGCCGTATATTGTGTAGGATCCCCTGCCACCAAAACAGCACTGACCATCGAAGCATGGACTCCACTAGATCTCTGAAGGTGTGCTGAGGTATGTGGTACCAAGATGTTAGCAGCAGATCCTTTAAGTCCTGTAAGTCGCGAGGTGGGGCCTCCATGAATTGGACTTGTTTGCCAGCACATCCCACAGATGCTCGACTGGATTGAGGTCTGGGGAATTTGGAGGCCAAGTCAACCCCTTGAACTTGTTGTGTTCAAACCTCAAACCATTTCTTAAGGATTTTTGCAGTCTGCTGAAAGAGGCCACACCATTAGGAGATACTGCTTCTATGAAGGGGTGTACTTGGTCTGCAACAATATTTAGTTAGTTGGTACGTGTCAAAGTAACATCCACATGAATGGCAGGACCCAAGGTTTCCCAGCAGAACATTGCCCAAAGCATCACACTGCCTCCGCCGGCTTGCCTTCTTCTCATAGTGCATCCTGGTGCCATGTCTTCCCCAGGTAAATGACACACATGGACCCAGCCATCCACATGATGAAAATGAAAAACATGATTCCTGAGACCAGGCCATCTTCTTCCATTGCTCTGTGGTCCAGTTCTGATGCTCATGCGCCCATTGTAGGCACTTTTAGTGGTGGATGAGGATCAGGATGGGCACCTGACTGGTCTGCAGCAAGGCAGGCTCATACGCATAAAACTGTAACGTACTGTGTGTTCTGACACCTTTCTATCAGAACTAGCATTAACCTTTTTAGCAATTTGAGCTTCAGTAGCTCTTCTGTTGGATTGGACCACACAGGCCAGCCTTCGCTCCAAATAATCCGCATCAATAATCCTTGGCCCTGTCGTTGGTTTTCCTTCCTATGACTGCTTTTGGTAGATACTGACCATTGCAGACCAGGAACACCCCACAAGAGCTGCAGTTTTGGAGATGCTCTGACCCAGTTCTTTAGTTGGCAAAGTCACAAACATCCTGACACTTACCCATTTTTCCTGCTTCCAACACATCAACTTCAAGGACAAAATGTTCACTTGCTGCCGAACGTATCCCACCCACTGAATGAGGCCATTGTAACGAGATAATCAATGTTATTCACTCGACTTGTCAGTGGTCATGATGTTATGGCTGATCGGTGCACAAGGAGGTGTAGGCGGTGGCTGTAACAGCAGAGTACATTGCAAACAAACAGGTGGGAGGCGTCTCAGACATTGTGGTGAGATCAGACGTCTCAGAACCACATCTGTTTTTTTCTTTAGAGGTTGTATGTTTCACATAAACCAGGACAAGACCAGTGTAGCAGGAAATGCTCTTTCATTGTATATTGTGTGATAACCAATGAGATGCAACTGAAGGTTTGACCTATCATGACCATGTCACCATGTTCAGTCACATCATAACTAAGAGTTGTCCTAACAAGAGACAGTGTCAAGATGATCGTGTTAGGGGTCACACTGCTTCTACTTCATTCAGCATGTAGGGGATGATATTGACTAAATACTTTCTCATTTATCCTCAGTCAACATGACCTCTGGGCCTGCAGGATCACCATCACCCCCGAGGAGTTTATAGCAGGAGGAAGTCTCCACTAACTGGCCTCGTCCCTAAATCTCATACCAGGTGAGGAAGACCTGCAGAGACCACACAGACCTTTGGGCAGACACAGTTATACTGAATACAGAGAACGTCAAGCACTTTCAACATGGGAGCAGTGAACAAGTAAGGACCTCTTTCAAATCCTTAGAAAGGACAATAAGTATATCTTAGATAAAAGAAGTGAAGATCACACCCAACATGCCCCCATGACCCCTGTTTCCTTCAGACAATACAGAAACAAATCAAAAAAGTAGTCTCTTTTATTCTCATATGCCCTGGACTTTCTAACTGGAGATGCCCTGCACCCATAAAGTGAGCTGAAACTCAAGCAGCACCAGTTGTCCTGAAAGGTTGGCACTGTTTAAAAGAAAAAACATCCGAGAGAAGCCTGCAACAGTTTGACTGCCAAAGATGAGACTTCAACCTGCGCATGGGATCGTGTGACGAGGTTTGTGCTGCACCAACAAAAGCAGGATATAGGCAAGAGGCCTCAAAAGAATCTTTAAAGTAAGTATTTGCTGAAAGCCAAAAGCTGTGGCTTTACTCACCCTAGAGAACTAACGTGCATTAAGCTGCTTCCTGGTGGTCCCTCGTGTTTCAAGCACCGTCAGATGTGACATTTATCAGTCACTAAAATTTGAGCTGTTTCAGTTTCTTTACAGTCCAAATCTTTAAATAAACTTCAACAAAGACAACAAATATTTAAAACTTATATAATGAAAAAGTGCATTTCTTTCCTTTTCCTTACTATGTGTTCTGTTGTCTGTTTAACCTCTTTGTTTAATTGTGTCTTAAATGCTGTAAGTAAATGCACCTAATATCACTGAGGAAAAGCAGAGACGCACGTGTAAGAAAGACAAAAAGATATTTATGCTTTAATAAGACATGACAATGTTTTACTGAAGATTTCAGATTATTTAAAAAGACATTAAAACACAACAACAGGATGTAAAACATAAAAAGATGGAAGGATCAACTCACAGTAACATAAAGGGTAATTTTATGCATTCAGAAGTAGATGCAGAAACAGTAGTGTCTGCTTCCTCTCAACAATCATGTTAGACACTATAAGGTCAGTCGTATAAAACCCCCCACATGTTTTCATAGACATTTACATCGAGCATTTCACTTGAGAATAGACACCGTCTTCAGTCTTTAACTCTTTAGTCTTCCTCCCTCTTGTAGATTTCCCGCCGTGAAAATGCAACACAGCATAGTTCAGATCATGTCCACCTTCAGTCTGTGCAGCAAATACAGTTCTCATTACATGATGGTGTTCGTATACAGCAAGTTAGGAGTTATGTTAAAGTTATACAGTATGCAACTTTCTTTGATCACTTACAATATCATCTATTCTTGGGTTGGAGTTGTCATGTCTTGCTGGCAAAGAGGCGCTTTCTATTCCTTGAATTGAGTGAAGACAGAAACATTATGTAATTTTCTCACTTTTAAATCAGATCCTCAGCTGTTTCAGTACATTTTAGTTTAAAATATAACATTAAAAACATCATTTTTGGACAGTGTCCTTAATAACTTGTGCATCCTGTTCAGGTTTATTGAGGCACACATGGAATAAACAGCAATGTGGAGGCTCAAAATAGTGCAAAATATCAGTGACGTGCTGATATGGATATCTTCTATTTCATTTAAGAACAGGAGGTGAAGGTTTGTCCTCTCCTGTTTGATGTTACACTTCCTGTAGTCAATAAACGTTTCAAGTAAAACTACCAAATGTTTGAATCAGTAAACAACTCTTACCTTTACATTGTCCACATGCTGCTCTCGGAGATCGGTGACAGATGAAAACAATATTTCCAATCACAGAAATGACCAGGCAGACTATCGCTATCACCAGAGCAACAAATTCAGAGCTTGTTGTTTGCTCTAGAGAACAAAGAAGAAAGTTTCATTCATGATGTTAATAAAATATTATGAAGATCACCTCCAGTGCTGAACTTATAATCATACCAAGCTCTAGTTTTGTTCCGTCTCCAAACAGTATCTCTCCACATGTGGCCACAGCACAGTAGTAAGTCCCAGCATCAGAGGAGCTGACGTTCTTAGAGAAGCGATAAACACAGCTTCTCTGAGTGTCAGATCTCTCGTCACATCCACCACGTCTGTTTCCATCAGTGTAGATGATGTGTGGATGAGATTTATCTGATCCGGCTCTGAACCAGTACACACTGTGACCTCCTGGACACGTTTGACTCTCAGAGTCAGAGAGGACTGAACACTGCAGAGTCATCAAGTCTCCTGGACGGACTGGATCAGAAACTGTCGGCCGCTGAACAACAGTGTAGTTTGATGTCCTCTGAGTGTTTCCTGTGTATTTGAAGACGTTCAAAAGTAAAATAAACACAATATAAAATGCTTTGACATGATGAAATGTAGCAGTAAGAGCCTATTGTTCAGATGATTAAATCATGGGTCAAATCTCCACATTGCCAACATGGAGTAATATTCCTAATTTAAAATGTTAGAATATAATGTATATGAATTGGAAATCCTTTCAACAACTGCTACATGAAGCATTTCTTTCTTAAAATTGTTTAGTCATTAAAACAGTGTAGCTGATTCTTAGACATTGAAAAAACACATAATTACCTTTTATGGACAAATATGTCGCACACAAAGTTATCTTATACCACTCCAGGACTACACAGTGATACATTCCCTCGTCTTCTTGAACTGTCCTCAAAATGGTCAGATTGCTCATTTTCTCATTAACTTTTAAATCAAATCTAGAAGCTGAAAACTCTGCTCCAAACACATTGTTTGTATTTGTCCATCGTCTCACAATCAATTTCAGAGCATCACCAGCACTCTGCTTGAACCAGAAGGCTTCATTGTTTAAAATATTAGGTGAATCACATGTGAAGGTTGCAGGTTCACCAAGTTGAACTTGGGTCACTGGAGCCAGCGCATCTAGATACAAGTATAAAGGAAGAATAAATTAAACATTAAATAATCATTCAGCCAGACATCTGGACACAGTCATTATTGCGTATCACTTACAGGCCTGATGAAGGAGAAGCAGTGTGAGCCATAACGCGATCATCTTGACACTGTCTCTGCTCAGGGGACCTCTAAGTTGCTTTATAAGTAAAGATAGTGACGTGGTCATCAAAGCCACATCTTCAAATCTGATTGGATATCTAAATATACATCTAAGTTCACTTCCTCCCACAGTGGTTTTGTCCGTGTGATGTGAAGCATCTCACGTTTCTCACAAGTGTGAGGATCACTTGAACATTTAGTCTCAACATGGACAGGTTCTGTTTGTAAAGCTAATTAAATGTTTCATCAGCATTTAACTCTGAAGGGCTCATTTCTTTTTCTGGGTTTAGTGTTTAAATGTGGTGTTCTTTATGTGGCCCTCACTTACTACACAAACATGGTGGCTATTGCAAGTTCATTTTAATCATCACATCCTTTATCTCCAAACCCTTCCGTAAGTATGATCCAGGGATGCCCCGATCAGGATTTTACTCGATACCGATTACTGATTCTTTTAATCATGAGATCTGCCGACCATCGATCTGATCACAGATTTAAATGCATTTTTCCAACCTTCCTAAGAATATAAAAATCATTACACAAAGAGAGGAATTAATACATTATGAGTTGTGAAGGTTGTGTGAGAGGAGATGGAGAGGACCCCGACCCTTAGAGTTTGGCGACCTTTTATTAGATTGCTGTCTGAAGTGTCGAGAAGGAGCTCCTAATCTATGGTAAAGGTAAGCGTGTTTCTGTCATGTCGGTCACAGTTTATGTGAAGGCAGAGTCAAAGGGGTAAGGAATGAATAAGGTGTGCTTAAACACAAACATGGCTGAAATGGGATGTGTTTGAGGTGTGGTCTTTGTTCCCGGACCTAGTTTAAAACTATACCTATGAGGTTATAACCTCTTTTCATTAAATGTTAGGAATGGAAAGCAGTCTCTCACATCACAACTTGAACAAACAAGCACATTATGTTGAAAGTGATGGTGCCAAGTACCAAGTGGCTACTGCTTGAGTTCTTGCCCCAGCAGATGATGGAGGCTGTTGACTAAGCTCTGGCTTGGCGTGGGGTTTTGGGGGTGGTGGAGATTGCAGATAGGCTGTGAATTGGGATCCAGTAACAGGTGTCAGACATTTTTTGTGCCAGTGCAACAACAAGCCAAAGCAGTACTTGATAGTTTGGTATGTCCCTGACCTTGAAACTCCCTTAGTCTGGCTGAAAAGTGTTTTGATGTCCAGTGCAGATGTTACAACCCAGTTTCTGATTGTTGCACTGTCTGGGCCTGGCACCAATCAGGCTTCTCCGGCCGGCAGCACAGGTGGGCAGGAATATTCAGGAAAAAATACACACTCAGCCGTACTCTTATACGTGCATATACACCATAGCATAACATTATACAGCCATAACATTATGACCACCTGCTGTATATTGTGTAGGATCTGCTGCCACCAAAACAGCACTGACCATCGAAGCATGGACTCCACTAGATCTCTGAAGGTGTGCTGAGGTATGTGGTACCAAGATGTTAGCAGCAGATCCTCTAAGTCCTGTAAGTCGCGAGGTGGGGCCTCCATGCTTTGGACTTGTTTGCCAGCACATCCCACAGATGCTCAACTGGATTGAGGTCTGGGGAATTTGGAGGCCAAGTCAACACCTTGAACTTGTTGTGTTCAAACCTCAAACCATTTCTTAAGGATTTTTGCAGTCTGCTGAAAGAGTCCACACCATTAGGAGATACTGCTTCTATGAAGGGGTGTACTTGGTCTGCAACAATCTTTAGGTAGTTGGTACGTGTCAAAGTAACATCCACATGAATGGCAGGACCCAAGGTTTCCCAGCAGAACATTGCCCAAAGCATCACACTGCCTCCGCCGGCTTGCCTTCTTCCCATAATGCATCCTGGTGCCATGTCTTCCCCAGGTAAATAACGCACATGGACCCAGCCATCTCCATGATGAAAACGAAAAACATGATTCCTGAGACCAGGCCACCTTCTTCCATTGCCCTGTGGTCCAGTTCTGATGCTCATGCGCCCATTGTAGGCACTTTTAGCGGTGGATGAGGATCAGGATGGGCACCTGACTGGTCTGCAGCAAGGCAGGCCCATACGCATCAAACTATGACGCACTGTGTGTTCTGACACCTTTCTATCAGAACCAGCATTAACCTTTTCAGCAATTTGAGCTTCAGTAGCTCTTCTGTTGGATCGGACCACGTGGGCCAGCCTTCGCTCCAAATAATCCGCATCAATAATCCCTGGCCACCCATGACCATGTCGTTGGTTTCCCTTCCTATGACTGCTTTTGGTAGATACTGACCATTGCAGACCAGGAACACCCCACAAGAGCTGCAGTTTTGGAGATGCTCTGACCCAGTTGTTTAGTTGTCAAAGTCGCGAACATCCTGAAACTTACCCATTTTTCCTGCTTCCAGCACATCAACTTCAAGGACAAAACATTCACTTGCTGCCGAACATATCCCACCCACTGACAGAGGCCATTGTAACAAGATAATCAATGTTATTCACTCGACTTGTCAGTGGTCATGATGTTATGGCTGATGGGTGCACAAGGAGGTGTAGGCGGTGGCCGTAACAGCAGAGTACATTGCAAACAAACATGTTGGAGGCGTCTCAGACATTGTGGTGAGATCAGACGTTTCAGAACCACATCTGTTTTTTTCTTTAGAGGTTGTATGTTTCACATAAACCAGGACAAGACCAGTGTAGCAGGAAATGCTCTTACATTGTATATTGTGTGATAACCAATGAGATGCAACTGAAGGTTTGACCTATCATGACCATGTCACCATGTTCAGTCGCATCATAACTAACAGTTCTCCTAACAAGAGACAGTGTCAAGATGATCGTGTTAGGAGTCACACTGCTTCTACTTCATTCAGCATGTAGGGGATGATATTGAATAAATACTTTCTCATTTATCCTCAGTCGACATGACCTCTGGGCCTGCAGGATCACCATCACCCCCGAGGAGTTTATAGCAGGAGGAACTCTCCACTAACGGGCCTCGTCCCTAAATCTCATACCAGGTGAGGAAGACCTTCAGAGACCACACAGACCTTTGGGCAGACACAGTTATACTGAAACAGAGAACGTCAAGCACTTTAAACATGGGAGCAGTGAAGAAGTAAGGACCTCTTTCAAATCCTTAGAAAGGACAATAAGTATATCTTAGATAAAAGAAGTGAAGATCACACCCAACATGCCCCCATGACCCCTGTTTCCTTCAGACAATACAGAAAAAAATCAAAAAAGTAGTCTTTTTTATTCTCATATACCTTGGACTTTCTAACTGGAGATGCCCTGCACCCATAAAGTTGGCACTGTTTACAAGGAAAAACATCCGAGAGAAGCCTGCAACAGTTTGACTGCCAAAGATGAGACTTCAACCTGCGCATGGGATCGTGTGACGAGGTTTGTGCTGCACCAACAAAAGCAGGATATAGGCAAGAGGCCTCAAAAGAATCTTTAAAAAAAGTATTTGCTGAAAGCCAAATGCTGTGGCTTCACTCACCCCAGAGAACTAACGTGCATTAAGCTGCTTCCTGGTGGTCCCTCGTGTTTCAAGCACTGTCAGATGTGACATTTATCAGTCGCTAAAATTTGAGCTGTTTCAGTTTCTTTACAGTCCAAATCTTTAAATAATCTTTAACAAAGACAACAAATATTTAAAACTTATATAATGAAAAAGTGCATTTCTTTTCTTTTCCTTACTATGTGTTCTGTTGTCTGTTTAACCTCTTTGTTTTATTGTGTCTTAAATGCTGTAAGTAAATGCACCTAATATCACTGAGGAAACGCAGAGACGCACGTGTAAGAAAGACAAAAAGATATTTATGCTTTAATAAGACATGACAAGGTTTTACTAAAGATTTCAGATTATTTAAAAAGACATTAAAACACAACAACAGGATGTAAAACATAAAAAGATGGAAGGATCAACTCACAGTAACATAAAGGGTAATTTTATGCATTCAGAAGTAGATGCAGAAACAGTAGTGTCTGCTTCCTCTCAACAATCATGTTAGACACTTTAAGGTCAGTCGTATAAAACCCCCCACATGTTTTCATAGACATTTACATCGAGCATTTCACTTGAGAATAGACACCGTCTTCAGTCTTTAACTCTTTAGTCTTCCTCCCTCTTGTAGATTTCCCGCCGTGAAAATGCAACGCAGCATAGTTCAGATCATGTCCACCTTCAGTCTGTGCAGCAAATACAGTTCTCATTACATGATGGTGTTCGTATACAGCAAGTTAGGAGTTATGTTAAAGTTATACAGTATGCAACTTTCTTTGATCACTTACAATATCATCTATTCTTGGGTTGGAGTTGTCATGTCTTGCTGGCAAAGAGGCGCTTTCTATTCCTTGAATTGAGTGAAGACAGAAACATTATGTACTTTTCTCACTTTTAAATCAGATCCTCAGCTGTTTCAGCACATTTTAGTTTAAAATATAACATTAAAAACATCATTTTTGGACAGTGTCCTTAATAACTTGTGCATCCTGTTCAGGTTTATTGAGGCACACATGGAATAAGCAGCAATGTGGAGGCTCAAAATAGTGCGAAATATCAGTGACGTGCTGATATGGATATCTTCTATTTCATTTAAGAACAGGAGGTGAAGGTTTGTCCTCTCCTGTTTGATGTTACACTTCCTGTAGTCAATAAATGTTTCAAGTAAAACTACCAAATGTTTGAATCAGTAAACAACTCTTACCTTTACATTGTCCACATGCTGCTCTCGGAGATCGGTGACAGATGAAAACAATATTTCCAATCACAGAAATGACCAGGCAGACTATCGCTATCACCAGAGCAACAAATTCAGAGCTTGTTGTTTGCTCTACAGAACAAAGAAGAAAGTTTCATTCATGATGTTAATAAAATATTATGAAGATCACCTCCAGTGCTGAACTTATAATCATACCAAGCTCTAGTTTTGTTCCGTCTCCAAACAGTATCTCTCCACATGTGGCCACAGCACAGTAGTAAGTCCCAGCATCAGAGGAGCTGACGTTCTTAGAGAAGCGATAAACACAGCTTCTCTGAGTGTCAGATCTCTCGTCACATCCACCACGTCTGTTTCCATCAGTGTAGATGATGTGTGGATGAGATTTATCTGATCCGGCTCTGAACCAGTACACACTGTGACCTCCTGGACACGTTTGACTCTCAGAGTCAGAGAGGACTGAACACTGCAGAGTCATCAAGTCTCCTGGACGGACTGGATCAGAAACTGTCGGCCGCTGAACAACAGTGTAGTTTGATGTCCTCTGAGTGTTTCCTGTGTATTTGAAGACGTTCAAAAGTAAAATAAACACAATATAAAATGCTTTGACATGATGAAATGTAGCAGTAAGAACCTATTGTTCAGATGATTAAATCATGGGTCAAATCTCCACATTGCCAACATGGAGTAATATTTCTAATTTAAAATGTTAGAATATAATGTATATGAATTGGAAATCCTTTCAACAACTGCTACATGAAGCATTTCTTTCTTAAAATTGTTTAGTCATTAAAACAGTGTAGCTGATTCTAAGACATTGAAAAAACACATAATTACCTTTTATTGACAAATATGTCGCACACAAAGTTCTCTTGTCCCACACCAGGACTACACAGTGATACATTCCCTCGTCTTCTTGAATTGTCCTCAAAATGGTCAGATTGCTCGTATTCTCATTAACTTTTACATCAAATCTAGAAGCTGAAAACTCTGCGTCAAACACAGGCTTTGTATTTCTCAGCCGTCTCGCAATTAATTTCAAAGCATCACCAGCACTCTGCTTGAACCAGAAGACGCTTTTGTAAAAAATATCAGGTGAATCACATGTGAAGGTTGCAGGTTCACCAAGTTGAACTTGGGTCACTGGAGCCAGCGCATCTAGATACAAGTATAAAGGAAGAATAAATTAAACAGTAAATAATCATTCAGCCAGACATCTGGACACAGTCATTATTGCGTATCACTTACAGGCCTGATGAAGGAGAAGCAGTGTGAGCCATAACGTGATCATCTTGACACTGTCTCTTGTTAGGAGACCTCTTAGTTACTTTTTAAGTAAAGATGGTCACGTGGTCATCAAAGCCACACCTTCAGATCTGATTGGATATCTAAATATACATCTAAGTTCACTTCCTCCCACAGTGGTTTTGTCCGTGTGATGTGAAGCATCTCACGTTTCTCACAAGTGTGAGGATCACTTGAACATTTAGTCTCAACATGGACAGGTTCTGTTTGTAAAGCTTATTAAATGTTTCATCAGCATTTAACTCTGAAGGGCTCATTTCTTTTTCTGGGTTTAGTGTTTAAATGTGGTGTTCTTTATGTGGCCCTCACTTACTACACAAACATGGTGGCTATTGCAAGTTCATTTTAATCATCACATCCTTTATCTCCAAACCCTTCCGTAAGTATGATCCAGGGATGCCCCGATCAGGATTTTACTCGATACCGATTACTGATTCTTTTAATCGTGAGATCTGCCGACCATCGATCTGATCACAGATTTAAATGCATTTTTCCAACCTTCCTAAGAATATAAAATCATTACACAAAGAGAGGAATTAATACATTATGAGTTGTGAAGGTTGTGTGAGAGGAGATGGAGAGGACCCCGACCCTTGGAGTTTGGCGACCTTTTATTAGATTGCTGTCTGAAGTGTCGAGAAGGAGCTCCTAATCTATGGTAAAGGTAAGCGTGTTTCTGTCATGTCGGTCACAGTTTATGTGAAGGCAGAGTCAAAGGGGTAAGGAATGAATAAGGTGTGCTTCAACACAAACATGGCTGAAATGGGATGTGTTTGAGGTGTGGTCTTTGTTCCCGGACCTAGTTTAAAACTATACCTATGAGGTTATAACCTCTTTTCATTAAATGTTAGGAATGGAAAGCACTCTCCCACATCACAACTTGAACAAACAAGCACATTATGTTGAAAGTGATGGTGCCAAGTACCAAGTGGCTTCTGCTTGAGTTCTTGCCCGAGCAGATGATGGAGGCTGTTGACTAAGCTCTGGCTTGGTATTGGGTGTTTGGGGGATGGTGGAGATTGCAGATAGGCTGTGAATTGGGATCCAGTAACAGGTGTCAGACATTTTTTGTGCCAGTGCAACAACAAGCCAAAGCAGTACTTGATAGTTTGGTATGTCCCTGACCTTGAAACTCCCTTAGTCTGGCTGAAAAGTGTTTTGATGTCCAGTGCAGATGTTACAACCCAGTTTCTGATTGTTGCACTGTCTGGGCCTGGCACCAATCAGGCTTCTCCGGCCGGCAGCACAGGTGGGCAGGAATATTCAGGAAAAAATACACACTCAGCCGTACTCTTATACGTGCATATACACCATAGCATAACATTATACAGCCATAACATTATGACCACCTGCTGTATATTGTGTAGGATCTGCTGCCACCAAAACAGCACTGACCATCGAAGCATGGACTCCACTAGATCTCTGAAGGTGTGCTGAGGTATGTGGTACCAAGATGTTAGCAGCAGATCCTCTAAGTCCTGTAAGTCGCGAGGTGGGGCCTCCATGCTTTGGACTTGTTTGCCAGCACATCCCACAGATGCTCAACTGGATTGAGGTCTGGGGAATTTGGAGGCCAAGTCAACACCTTGAACTTGTTGTGTTCAAACCTCAAACCATTTCTTAAGGATTTTTGCAGTCTGCTGAAAGAGTCCACACCATTAGGAGATACTGCTTCTATGAAGGGGTGTACTTGGTCTGCAACAATCTTTAGGTAGTTGGTACGTGTCAAAGTAACATCCACATGAATGGCAGGACCCAAGGTTTCCCAGCAGAACATTGCCCAAAGCATCACACTGCCTCCGCCGGCTTGCCTTCTTCCCATAATGCATCCTGGTGCCATGTCTTCCCCAGGTAAATAACGCACATGGACCCAGCCATCTCCATGATGAAAACGAAAAACATGATTCCTGAGACCAGGCCACCTTCTTCCATTGCCCTGTGGTCCAGTTCTGATGCTCATGCGCCCATTGTAGGCACTTTTAGCGGTGGATGAGGATCAGGATGGGCACCTGACTGGTCTGCAGCAAGGCAGGCCCATACGCATCAAACTATGACGCACTGTGTGTTCTGACACCTTTCTATCAGAACCAGCATTAACCTTTTCAGCAATTTGAGCTTCAGTAGCTCTTCTGTTGGATCGGACCACGTGGGCCAGCCTTCGCTCCAAATAATCCGCATCAATAATCCCTGGCCACCCATGACCATGTCGTTGGTTTCCCTTCCTATGACTGCTTTTGGTAGATACTGACCATTGCAGACCAGGAACACCCCACAAGAGCTGCAGTTTTGGAGATGCTCTGACCCAGTTGTTTAGTTGTCAAAGTCGCGAACATCCTGAAACTTACCCATTTTTCCTGCTTCCAGCACATCAACTTCAAGGACAAAACATTCACTTGCTGCCGAACATATCCCACCCACTGACAGAGGCCATTGTAACAAGATAATCAATGTTATTCACTCGACTTGTCAGTGGTCATGATGTTATGGCTGATGGGTGCACAAGGAGGTGTAGGCGGTGGCCGTAACAGCAGAGTACATTGCAAACAAACATGTTGGAGGCGTCTCAGACATTGTGGTGAGATCAGACGTTTCAGAACCACATCTGTTTTTTTCTTTAGAGGTTGTATGTTTCACATAAACCAGGACAAGACCAGTGTAGCAGGAAATGCTCTTACATTGTATATTGTGTGATAACCAATGAGATGCAACTGAAGGTTTGACCTATCATGACCATGTCACCATGTTCAGTCGCATCATAACTAACAGTTCTCCTAACAAGAGACAGTGTCAAGATGATCGTGTTAGGAGTCACACTGCTTCTACTTCATTCAGCATGTAGGGGATGATATTGACTAAATACTTTCTCATTTATCCTCAGTCGACATGACCTCTGGGCCTGCAGGATCACCATCACCCCCGAGGAGTTTATAGCAGGAGGAACTCTCCACTAACGGGCCTCGTCCCTAAATCTCATACCAGGTGAGGAAGACCTTCAGAGACCACACAGACCTTTGGGCAGACACAGTTATACTGAAACAGAGAACGTCAAGCACTTTAAACATGGGAGCAGTGAAGAAGTAAGGACCTCTTTCAAATCCTTAGAAAGGACAATAAGTATATCTTAGATAAAAGAAGTGAAGATCACACCCAACATGCCCCCATGACCCCTGTTTCCTTCAGACAATACAGAAAGAAATCTAAAAAGTAGTCTCTTTTATTCTCATATGCCTTGGACTTTCTAACTGGAGATGCCCTGCAACCATAAAGTGAGCTGAAACTCAAGCAGCACCAGTTGTCCTGAAAAGTTGGCACTGTTTAAAGGAAAAAACATCCGAGAGAAGCCTGCAACAGTTTGACTGCCAAAGATGAGACTTCAACCTGCGCATGGGATCGTGTGACGAGGTTTGTGCTGCACCAACAAATGCAGGATATAGGCAAGAGGCCTCAAAAGAATCTTTAAAAAAAGTATTTGCTGAAAGCCAAAAGCTGTGGCTTTACTCACCCTAGAGAACTAACGTACATTAAGCTGCTTCCTGGTGGTCCCTCGTGTTTCAAGCACCGTCAGATGTGACATTTATCAGTCACTAAAATTTGAGCTGTTTCAGTTTCTTTACAGTCCAAATCTTTAAATAATCTTTAACAAAAACAACAAAAATATTTCAAAGTTATATAATGAAAAAGTGCATTTCTTTCCTTTTCCTTACTATGTGTTCTGTTGTCTGTCTAACCTCTTTGTTTAATTGTGTCTTAAATGCTGTAAGTAAATGCACCTAATATCACTGAGGAAAAGCAGAGACGCACGTGTAAGAAAGACAAAAAGATATTTATGCTTTAATAAGACATGACAAGGTTTTACTAAAGATTTCAGATTATTTAAAAAGACATTAAAACACAACAACAGGATGTAAAACATAAAAAGATGGAAGGATCAACTCACAGTAACATAAAGGGTCATTTTATGCATTCAGAAGTAGATGCAGAAACAGTAGTGTCTGCTTCCTCTCAACAATCATGTTAGACACTTTAAGGTCAGTCGTATAAAACCCCCCACATGTTGTCATAGACATTTACATCGAGCATTTCACTTGAGAATAGACACCGTCTTCAGTCTTTAACTCTTTAGTCTTCCTCCCTCTTGTAGATTTCGGGCCGTGAAAATGCAACGCAGCATAGTTCAGATCATGTCCACCTTCAGTCTGTGCAGCAAATAAAGTTCTCATTACATGATCGTGTTCGTATACAGCAAGTTAGGAGTTATGTTAAAGTTATACAGTATGCAACTTTCTTTGATCACTTACAATATCATCTATTCTTGGGTTGGAGTTGTCATGTCTTGCTGGCAAAGAGGCGCTTTCTATTCCTTGAATTGAGTGAAGACAGAAACATTATGTACTTTTCTCACTTTTAAATCCAGATCCTCAGCTGTTTCAGCACATTTTAGTTTAAAATATAACATTACAAACATCATTTTTGGACAGTGTCCTTAATAACTTGTGCATCCTGTTCAGGTTTATTGAGGCACACATGGAATAAACAGCAATGTGGAGGCTCAAAATAGTGCGAAATATCAGTGACGTGCTGATATGGATATCTTCTATTTCATTTAAGAATAGGAGGTGAAGGTTTGTCCTCTCCTGTTTGATGTTACACTTCCTGTAGTCAATAAATGTTTCAAGTAAAACTAGCAAATGTTTGAATCAGTAAACAACTCTTACCTTTACATTGTCCACATGCTGCTCTCGGAGATCGGTGACAGATGAAAACAATATTTCCAATCACAGAAATGACCAGGCAGACTATCGCTATCACCAGAGCAACAAATTCAGAGCTTGTTGTTTGCTCTAGAGAACAAAGAAGAAAGTTTCATTCATGATGTTAATAAAATATTATGGAGATCACCTCCAGTGCTGAACTTATAATCATACCAAGCTCTAGTTTTGTTCCGTCTCCAAACAGTATCTCTCCACATGTGGCCACAGCACAGTAGTAAGTCCCAGCATCAGAGGAGCTGACGTTCTTAGAGAAGCGATAAACACAGCTTCTCTGAGTGTCAGATCTCTCGTCACATCCACCACGTCTGTTCCCATCAGTGTAGATGATGTGTGGATGAGATTTATCTGATCCGGCTCTGAACCAGTACACACTGTGACCTCCTGGACACGTTTGACTCTCAGAGTCAGAGAGGACTGAACACTGCAGAGTCATCAAGTCTCCTGGACGGACTGGATCAGAAACTGTCGGCCGCTGAACAACAGTGTAGTTTGATGTCCTCTGAGTGTTTCCTGTGTATTTGAAGACGTTCAAAAGTAAAATAAACACAATATAAAATGCTTTGACATGATGAAATGTAGCAGTAAGAACCTATTGTTCAGATGATTAAATCATGGGTCAAATCTCCACATTGCCAACATGGAGTAATATTTCTAATTTGATATATTAGGATATAATGTATATGAATTGGAAATCCTTTCAACAACTGCTAAATCAAACAGTTTTAATATAAATTGTTTAGTCATTAAAACAGTGTAGCTGATTTTTAGACATTGAACAAACACATTATTACCTATTATTGACAAATATGTCGCACACAAAGTTATCTTATACCACTCCAGGACTACACAGTGATACATTCCCTCGTCTTCTTGAAGTGTCCTCAAAATGGTCAGATGGCTCATTTTCTCATTAACTTTTAAATCAAATCTAGAAGCTGAAAACTCTGCTCCAAACACTTTGTTTTTATTTTTCCATCGTCTCACAATTAATTTCAGAGCATCACCAGCACTCTGCTTGAACCAGAAGGCTTCATTGTTTAAAATATTAGGTGAATCACATGTGATGGTTGCAGGTTCACCAAGTTGAACTTGGGTCACTGGAGCCAGCGTATCTAGATACAAGTATAAAGGAAGAATAAATTAAACAGTAAATAATCATTCAGCCAGACATCTGGACACAGTCATTATTGCATATCACTTACAGGCCTGATGAAGGAGAAGCAGTGTGAGCCATAACGCGATCATCTTGACACTGTCTCTGCTCAGGAGACCTCTAAGTTACTTTATAAATAAAGATGGTGACGTGGTCATCAAAGCCACACCTTCAAATCTGATTGGATATCTAAATATACATCTAAGTTCACTTCCTGCCACAGTGGTTTTCTCCTTGTGATGTGTAGCATCTCACTTTTTTCAAACTCACTCAGGCCACTTTCACACCTAAAGTCTGTTTGTGTGATCCGAATCAAAGACCAAGTTCTTACAATGCTGCATTTTGCCTCCAGTTTGGTTTTGTGTTCACACAGCAGCTTTTACCAGTCGACCAAGAGTGTTGATGCACAAGAAAACTGCTCTCTGATTGGTCAAATTTTCACATGGGAAAACTCCCTGAAGTAAACAAATAGAGCGAGCGGACTCCTCAATCACACTCACCACGATCACAGACATTAATGTTTTGTAGCGTGTGACCAGGAGACGCCTGACCAAGGCCTGACCTGGTCCTTTGACCTCAGCAGGAAGAGAGCTAAGCCATTAGCTCTGTTCTGGGGACCAATAAAGTAAAGATTGTGTCCACAGGGGAAACTTTATAACTCTTTATAACTCAGGACGTCACCTGATAAACCATGGGATTACAGTCGGTTAATGTTTGTCTTAGTTGATTAGCTGTGGGGAAATAAGGAACCACCGGCTTTGATCCAGGGACGGTGGATCAACAGACACAACTCACACCCCAGAGCCCTGGGGAGAAGAAAGAGTTTTGGAGCATCCATTTGTCCCCCCCCCCCCCCCCCCCCCTAACACCCCTCTCTCTGGCAGACCTGCAGACAGGCAGGGGAAGGGGGGGGTGAGACTGAGACAAAGGGATGTTGATTCAGTGAGGACATCTGTTAATGAATGTAACAAAGTTGTGTGTCTGTGAATACATATATGCCCTACAGGTATATATATATATATATATATATATATATATATATATATATATCTATATATATATCTATATAGATCCAGGTGTCACATTCACACGGAAATGCATAAAGACTGTGGAAGGTCGCTATGTGGTGATCTGGACATTCATCATTAACTTGTACCTTTATCCTCAGGAATCTGCCATGTAACCTCATTCTGTGTATTTTCATCCTGTGGTGTTTGGAGTCTATGTGCAGCTGAGAATCCAGAGGTATTACATGTTGGGAGGTTAGATGTATAAGGATAACTACTTTGGGGTAAAAATAAGTAGTTTAATAAGTAGAGAAAGTCTCGGATATGAGGATGGGTCAAACTCGCGCCATTGGCCGGACGCCCCCCCCCCAGGAGGGGAGACCCTTTAAATGAGAGGTGACAACTTCTCTCGTTCTCTTGTTTCTTCCCTCCTTGTGCTACACCCTGCGTCCCGGCCGCTGACGAGCGCCTCCGCCTCCCCCTTCCTCCGTAACTTCTTCCCTTTCCCCTTTTTAAGTTTTGCCCGCGAGTAGGCCCAGAACCTGCGTGCACTCTGCCGTGCTGAAGACCTCGCGTGTCCATATTGCTCCAGCATTAGATCTGACTGCTCAAAATACAGACTCTAGCTCTCCCGGTGCTCAAGCCCCGGTGCTCGGACAGAATCTCAGTCCCGAACCCAGAAGACGCATTCAGCCTCCATCCGGCTCAGGCCGCAACGTGGGACTGACCAGCACGTCATCATCCAGAGAGACCGAACCGGCCGTGCGGCGCCGCTCCGAGGGAACCCGGGTACAAGCGCCAAGAACCACTCCAACCTGACGCTCTCCACACGCCTCATCAGCAACGCGGTTGACCCTCCTCACCCTCCGAGTAGGTTTAACTTTGGTTTTACTGTATATTGGGGTTGATGCTTTAGTCACAGATTTGTTAGGAAGGTTAGGATAAGGTTTTGTGCGATATACCTCCTAATATCTCAGCTGCTACACTTCACTCCTTTGAACAGGTTTCAATCCATCTTTCATCCTATTCATCCTGTTATTAATCATTTCACGTTCATCACCATATTTAGTTATCTCATGTATGTTTAGTGGTATTAGTCAATAAATTCTTCATTTATAAAGTACTGATTCAAGTGTCTTTGTGTGTGTGAAGTACTAAGCCTCTGTACACCGCGAAACGAACTCAATTCTAAACTGTAGCAACCTTCAGATTATGAGACTGAATTAAACAATTAGGTAACTAATTATATGTTTTCCCTGTTTTGTCAAAATTGGGTGGTGCCCCGTTAAATACCTATGATAGGTTAAGTCTTTTAATTAACTTTAAAGTTAACTTCTCGTCAATATAGAGTGCAGGCATTCTATGACGAGTTTAATTAATTATTAAATAATTATTCGACCGATTTACGCTACAGTTTTGTTCTCTGAGTCTTTTTTTACTTTTTTGATTTTTCTTACAGTTTGAATATCTCCATATTTTTGTGCGTTTTCACAAGCATTTGTGAAATTGTTTGGTCAGCCAATATTTCTGTGAGAGCCCTCACCTCGTTTCTCCCCCACGTTTGGCCTCTACTCATCTTGCTGCCTGGCTGTGTGTCTGTCTCTGCAAGTGTCAACATCCATTAAAAACCCACAATGCAGTTTTTTGGTTTGCTTCCTCTATTGGATCCTACTTTAATTGCAAACGAACTGGTCTTTCAGAGTAAAATCCGAAAAGTCTGGACCAAAGATGTCAGGTCTGAATGCCCCTTTAAGTCTGATTACGTCATCACCTGAGGGTGCTTTAGGACCTGGGAGACTTTCAGACTTTACTTCAAAAGTCTGGTTTCTTTTGGACAGGTGAGAACACGCAGTCGAACTCTGGTGTGGACCAAACCACCGGACCATGGTCCACCAGAAAAGAAGGGACACCGGCCTTTTGGAATCGAACCACGGTCCGGTTTGATTCCGGTGAGAACATAATCAGACTCGATCTAATATAGGAAGCAAACCAAAAAAGTGTGCATTGTGGGTTGTTAACGGACGTTGACACTTGCAGAAACAACCACACAACCAGGCAGCAAGATGAGTGGACAAACGGCGAGGTGTGGGCTCTGACAGAAATATGGGCCATTTGAAATGTCTGAAGGTTTTTTTGTAGAAGATTAAATGTTCATGTGTTTTGTGTTCTCTTGCTTGATTCTGGCATGTGTTTCATGAAATGTAATAAACAACCGACCTTTACAGATCACTCCAGGAGCAAGTTTGGCTCAGACAGATATTTTATTCATTTACAAAGTTTGAACTCCACATCATCCTCAAAACAACAGTTACTTCTACGTGCAGACTCAACATTTTTCAGCAGGTGTAATGGTAATAATTGTCCGTCTTTACATGTTTTATTGTGTACGGCAAGCGGCCTATTTGCTGCTCAAAGCATGCTGGGAACCTGCAGACACAGATCAAGCTAGCACTGCTACGTCCGTAAACCTCCTGCAACCAAGCACAGGAAGAGTGGGTATGTATAACAGATGGGGAGGTTGAAGCACTTAGTGAATCCATCCTATCTATTTGGATCTATCGGGTTTCAAACAGACCTGTTAACTCACTGATCCAACCCAAAAGCCTTCACAGCAGCGTAGATCCTCTCTTTCTCCGCTGCTTTTGCGTCCTTCATTGCACCACTCTTTGTTTTCATCGCGGTGAAGACGACAGCAGAATAAACCTCCTCTCTCTGAGGAAACACAGTGACTGAGACGAGAACATCCAACATGTACATAAAGTGAAACAAGCTTTATTTTAGTTTGGAGACGTTTAATCCTACCTTTAAAATCCTCAGCTGTTGACTTCTCCAACCACCGCAGTTTTGGTGCTCAGCAACAGAGGCTGAAATGATGAGACAACATAAAGATGACAAAAAATAAAGCAGCAGTCATTTTAATTTAATGTTTTACACTGAACAAAAATATAAACGCAACACTTTTGTTTTTGCTCCCATTTTTCATGAGCTGAACTCAAAGATCTAAGACTTTTTCTATGTACACAAAAGGCCTATTTCTCTCAAATATTGTTCACCAATTTGTCTAAATCTGTGTCAGTGAGCACTTCTCCTTTGCCCAGATAATCCATCCACCTCACAGGTGTGGCATATCAAGATGCTGATTAGACAGCATGATTATAGCACAGGTGTGCCTTAGGCTGGTCACAATAAAAGGCCACTCTAGTGTTGTATGTAACATGCAGAAATTACATGTTGTGAACCTGCCCATGTTGGTGCATATTACTTCTGGAATACGCGCCCTTAAAAGACAGAATAAAACTACACCATTGATGAGGTTTCATTGGTTAATAGCACAGCTGCATTCTGCTGCCTCACGATAGCAACGAGCCAACAATGCGTCTGACCATCTAACTGTACAATCTACTTACACAACTTGGGTGCTGAGCGTGACAAATAACTACGTCACTTAATAATAAGCACTAACAAATGCACTGTGCTCTGGGCTGCTTTGCCTTGGATGTGATTTCGGGCCTGAGTGTCGAATAGGAAGTGCCTCACTGTAGGCCAGATGTATGTAGGCCTACTACTGTATATGCAATATAGTACATACAAGAGAAAAACATGAGTGAGTATGATAGTGCATTAATAGTAGTAAGTAGAATGTACGTTAGCAACACATTAGCTAGAAACAACTAGCATCAGTAAAGTAGAATGTTATGTTAGCGACAGATTAGCCAGAGAAAGCTAGCATCATGGCTAGCTTGGTTAGCAGTAAACTGATCACAGATAAGAAAAACTAAACAAGAAATCAAAGATCACCTTAAGCTGTTAGCTGTTATTAGACCAAGCTGTAAAACAGTCTAATAAGGATATTTGGGGTTTCGGTAGATGAGGCCTGTCAATATTTTATTGCTATCATCAGTGAACTAATTATCACTCAACACATTCACAGACGGTGGGTAAGGGTTACCCCCTACCCTAACCTTAACCCCCCCATCTTCCTTGCTCTCTCCTCTCTTCCGTCATGAAAATGAGGGAGTAGGCGGAGGTAGAGCGTACATCCCGGTCTGGCAGGGGTGCTCGCCCTGGACAGGGCACCTCACCCTGGCTCTGCCTTCCCTGTCTTCTTTCTAACACACCTCCCTCTATAAAACCTTTCTCGCTATATTTTTCTCTTTTGTGTTTAATTTAAAAACGTTAGTTGCATCAGCGTTGTCAATACCTGGAGCCTGCATGGCGGAGCCTGGGTCTGTTGAAAATGGCAAGGCTGCTTGGGTTGCGGTGATCACCAAGGGTCATGTATTAGGATGAGGATGAGGTTTCTTCACTGAGCGCTTCTCCTTATCATCCGGGCACAAGTATCTTGTGTTTAATTCAATTTAGCAAAGTAACATTACAGCACCTGAGCAGTTATTAATCATGAAGTTGTTCTCTTCTGTGTAGCTGTCATTCATTCATTCACTGACACAGGAAAACTCAGGAAAGGTTGAAACGTTTATCTTTTTTTTTCGATGCTGGTTTGGAATCTCTTCTCATAACATATTTATTCATTCAGCAGGGAAAAACATCTACACAGCCATCAACTGTATTTAGTAGATACTTTTTAACAGCATTGACACATATAGGTAGACGTAAGCCGAGAAGGAAGTAACGACTTTGATTACAGCTCACAATGAAACCAACATTTACATACAATACATGTTACATACATATAATGTTTTTAAGTTAACAGAGAAAAATATTGACATATAAGACATTAAGCTACAGGGCTACTTAAGCCGAATATTCCTTGTACCAAGTGCGTACAAAAGTGACACCACCATTAAGTCCAGTGTTAAGACATTTCTTTCACCTGAACAGCCCTGACATGAGCGTAGATACTCTCTTCCTCCTGTGCTTTGACGTCCCTGGCCTCTGCTTTGCCAGATTTCCTACCAGTGAAGGTTGGTGCAGAATAAATCAAGGAGTCCTCATCTGCCTGACAAAATACACAGAGGATTACAGAACAATTACAATGAAGCTGAGGAAAATGCTGATAACTTCATGTCACTTTACATTCCTCACCTGCTGACTTTGCGGATCACCACTGGCTGTTTCCTCATTTCTTTGCAGAAGAACATCAGCTGCATTATCATATAAAAACACAGAATCAATCTGCAGTGAGTTTTGCAAATTAATGTTTGACAGGGCGACATTTAGTCGACTTTTCTTACCGTTGCAACAGCCACAAGATCTTTTCTGGAGTTTCCTGACTGAATAAATAAGAGTGGCTATAACAATGAGGCTTACAGCCAGAGCAGCACACAACAGAGAAAGAAATGTGTTGTCCGTCTGCAAATCCATGTTGACTGCTGATTTAAAAAGAAGCAAATAATGAAAGTTAACAAGTCAAAAGTATTTGAGACTATACACTACTATTGTTCCTAATCAAAGATAAATATGTGACCTTTCTCATTGTATACAAAGAGGATGAAGTTACCTTCTTTGTCTGTGTTTGATTCTCTTCCAGAAATGTTGTCCTCACATGTGGCCTCAGCACAGTGATAAGTCCCAGAATCCAAACAGCTGATGTTTTTGAAGAAACTGTCAATACATTTCTTTGCTGAGAGTCCCATAGGGCTCCTTTCTTCATCAACACTGATTCCTCGAGTGAAGTTAGGAAGAGATTGGTTTAATCCAGTTTTAAAACAGCACACGCTGTGTTCTCCTGGACAGGCTGTCTTCTCAGAGTCTCCTGGACGGACAGGAGCGGGTGGAGGGACAGAAGGGGAAAGAGGTGCTGGGGGATTGAAAACACATTTTTTATTCTATTTTATTAAATCTTGACTTAAGTTTGTCTTTTAGATGAATTATGTAAAAGTGCCAACTTCACATCTTTAAGTTCGGAAATAGAGGAAAAAAATGTGGCGCACTTACCTTCAACTGTCAGATTTATTCCTTTCAAAAACATCAAGTTTTTTTCATTTGTTTTCATACAGTAATAAAGTCCTGGATCCTGTAAATTTGCTTTTTTAATTTCTAGAACAAATGTTCCAGGCTCTTCTTTGGTTGTAATGCGACTACCTCGTCCATATAAGCTGTATGTTTTCCCAAAGAACTCAGGAAAGTTTCCAGAACCCATCCTGATCCAAAACAAGCTTCCTGTAGTTTCGCGTTTACATGACATTTTCACATCAGCTCCAACACGAACAGTCTTTTGCTCTAAGTTCTGATCATCTGAGCATCCTGAAAAGACATTATATGACATTAGTAACAGGGTAATATTACTGCATGCACTCTTCTAAACCAGTGTAACGAGGATGACAATAATTTAAATGTATATTTGAAGTAAAGCTGACATTTATGTACTTACGCCCTGCTCTGAGCATCAGCAGTAAATAAAAAACAAGCAGCATTTTCTGGTTATTCCACTTGAGACGGCTGTTATGTAGAGTGCATTATCAAATGATTCACTTCAATGTAATCATAGCAGGTGGGAGGGAACAGTTACAGAGCGATCTGATTGGCTTCTGGCTATGTCGGGGTTTAACACAACAGTGGAAATATCGACCATCTTTCCAACCCAAACACATGAAACAAAACCAGAGCAAGCTTTCGTTTCATGTGCCACGGTGGGTTTCTGACACTCACACATCTTGTCTCATCTTAATGTGAAGAGCAATGTTGTTCATCATGTTCCTTTGTGTTTTTATGATACTTGGAAAAAATGTTGAGCTCATACTCACCATGATACAACGACACAATGTTTCTTCTCATTGGGGTCATAAATCAAGATAATTTCCCTGAACACAAGAGGAAGGAGAAAGAGGCAACTTGGTACAACAGAGCACATGTCTGTGATGTTTTCATTCACTGTGTATTTACACAGCATGGTAGGCATGATGAATCGGATGGCTTGCGTGTGCTCATTAGTTTGAATGTTAGCTGTTAAACATAAAATGATAAAATTCAATGCTGTTGAGTTTCTGTCTAACTATCAAGTATGTACGCAGCGAGTGGAATCTGGTGCTGTGTCATCGTGGACCGTGCCTCCACACATGCGGCGCATGCCTCAACCGCTGAGGTGAACCTACACACTATGCCCAAGGTTGACTACTTACTTACACATGTGCAGAGCAAGATCAGCAAAGTGATTAACGTAGAAGACTTACCGCGTTGTCCACAGGGGTCGTCGAGGTTGAAACAAAAAGAAACTTCCTCACAGCAGCTAAGCAACTCAAACCACTTGTTTTGGATTACAAGGTAATTGTAGAAACGGTAGAGAGATAGTAAAAAAAGAAAAAATGATTGCTTTAACCCGAACCAGACTCTGTATGGACATCTGTGTAAAGGCCAGATTTCTTGAGCCCATAAACAACAGAGCTCCCTTTCTGCTTTTGGGAGGTCACCATCATGTTTAGTACTGTGCATTAGGTGGGGGACAAAATATCGGTATGGCAATTTATCATCGTCCTGACTCATGCTTGCAATATATCAATTATCGCAGAATCGCTGTATCGTGATCTTGTCGTTAACGTGGGCCACATATCGCGTATCGAATCAAGAGTTACCCCGTGATTCCTATTCCTTGTGAGCATGTGTGGAAAATGTTTTTATCTGCAGACAGGTGAGTTTTAATTGTAAAGGTGTGTCAGGTGTTGTTTCTCTGTGGATTGGATAAGCATCCCACTGCCTTGTTAGCAGGTAATAGTGAGATTGAGAGTTGTGAAAATATTGATCCTAACAGCTTTGAATTGGAATTTTTTGTTTGCCTGTATTTAAAAATGGATCCAGATATTTGTAATTCAGCAAGTAAGGAAAAAGCTTTTCACAGACACAAGTCACAACGGCCTTATATGAAGATAACGCAACATGAGACATGCACACAACAAATATACACAGCTGCTTAACATGGCAGTCAATTGATAACAGTAATACAGGAAGCTAAATTAAAAAAATTGGAGCCAGCCAAGAAATGTTACACATCATAAATAATGCCCTGCCCACTCTACCATCCACCTGTAGCAAAGCACATTAGAAGGAAGGAAGAACTCCAGGTACACTTCTTGTCGGGGGGGAAGAAGAAAAGAAGGAGCAGAACATCGCTATCATAGAAACACAATCACCTATGAGAAGCGTGCACAATAGCTTCTGATTCCTCTGACCTGCAGCTTTAGATCTGAAGGAATAATTCATGTGAATCTGAGCACAAACCACAAAAAAATGATGATAGATAAGAACCCAAGATATAGCAGTGCAGTTTAACACCACAATCACCTCGTTACACGTTGTTCAGAGGCTGGAGATAAGCTAGCTATATCTAGGGTCAAATCTGCATGTAAAACATTCAGACCAATGCATTGTGGTTTGTGGCCTTAAGCTCCATCATGATATTGACGACTAGCAAAAAAGATCTGGTTTGACCATAAAGTCGTTGCAAGTGCGACATATGCACTCTTGCATGCGCCTGGCACATACACAAGAAACAAACACGTATTCACTGCCAGCGCTGACAAACAAGTGATGCATGGAAACTGAAGCACTGCTGTGGTTTGGCTTCAAACTGAGGTGTGAACACCGAGGGGCTTTTCTTGCTTCCTCTCTCTCTGTTAGAGGTCCATGATGCTCGGCCTGCACTGCCGCTTATACTGATCTTAAATAGGCAGGTGGAATGTCATAGCAACTTACACGAGTAAATAAAGGGTACAGTTTCACTTTGTAATGACTGTTTTTATCGTACTTTTCTGTGGTTTGGTGCTTTTCACACCCAAGAGGGTGAAGGCGCTAGAAGTTCACTGGTCCCAGCTCGGTCTTTTTGACCAGAAGCTTGTTAGACTGATCTTGAGTTACTTTTCGCTCTTTATATGTTGTCTCATATCCTTCCTAAAGTCTGTTCTAATGTGAACTTAGAGCACTGTTTTAATGCCAGCCTGTCCATATTAACAGTGATCAATGAAGTTACATTTAAATAGCCACAAAACATGAAATAATATGCATCTGCAATAAATCACAAATGCGTGTCGGTGTAGCTGTCTTTGGTTGCAAGCACAGAAAAGCCACATTAACACAAAAGAAAATTAAAACAATCCTTTCGCTTTTATCAACTCAAACTAGCCTGCAGAAACCTCACGCAGCCCCATCCCTCACTACACATCCTGTTGAAGGTCACAGTCATATACGCTCTGAGTAAACAGCCTTGAAGGTTGGTCAAAGCGCGCAGAGAAACAGCCAACCGCAGCCTGTGTGTCAGTGAAGCTGTTGCATGTGGCTTTGCTTGTTGTTCTCACGGCAGACATATAAAAGGCCTTTACAAAGCGCTGTGACACAAGCAGGCAGAGGAGTTAACTTATTTAAGGTAGTTTTCCTGCAACTTTTCTATGCTGTATGTCTTATTTTTTAACACAGGACACAAGATAAGATCTCTGTATATCTTTGTTAGCTGTGCTTTGCTCTACAGTTGTGGAAACTTGTGGCAGACAGATACACAAAACCACTGATCATCTACTCTCTCTCTCTCTCTCTCTCTCTCTCTCTCTCTCGCACTCTTCTTTTGTTCTCTGTAAATTTGTGTCTCAATGCACACATGGCTGAAATTTAGAGTGTCACCAAAGATGATAAGATGTTTTGCAAAGAAAAGGCCTGTAACAAAACAAGCAGGCTCATGCTAGATTCATTTACAAAGAAGAAACAAACATCAGGATGTCAGATGTGTCATATATCTTAGCGCTACTTCCTCTGAATGTCCCTGCCATTCTGCCATTAACAACACAAAACATGTAAGCCCCCCTGATAGCATCCTCTGGAAACACGTATTTACAATATTTCACAGTAATCCATCCAAGTTTGGTCTGATATTTCAGTCATAATCAAAGTGGTGGTGGACTTACAGAGAGACATTAGAGTCCTGGTAACACATATTTTACTGTCCTTTAATTTGACAAGATTTGACAAAGTAAATGTATTGTGAATTATAGAATATTGTTTGGAAATCAAAACTAGTAAATTAATACATTAGATAAACACAGAGACAACAGCTGAACATTTTGATAAAAACACAATCAATCAAACTGATTTTAAACATATGGATGAATCTTAGACATAATAAAATATTTCACAGGCATTCGATTATTGCGGCCTAAACTACTTGATTCTGTGGTAGCTTATTAAAAAAACTGCAATGCAAGTTGTGCTGTTTTTTTTCTTCTGTTTAACGCATTACACATCCGCTGTGAGCAGCTGGGAAAAACACGCTGGGGGACCACAATGATTCGCCATGCAACACCACAACTTCCTGGAAAGACTGAAATGGTCTGCTGTACTACTTAACATCCACAAACTCACTAAACATTCTGTAGCTCTAAACCAACCAATGTCATCATCATCGAGCTCACACAGAACCTACTAATGATTCACTCACTGGTCCAACCTAAAGGCCTTCACAGCGGCGTAGATCCTCTCTCTCTCCACTGCTGTTGCATCCTTCACTGCCCCGCTGTCAGCTCTCATCAGGGTGAAGATGACAGCGGAGTAAACGAGTGTGTCCTTATTGCTCTGACAAAATACAGACATGAGAAGATTAAAATAATTAAATGTTGGTTTTCTTTAAGTTAATCGTGCCTTTAAATACTTTACCTGTTGTATGCTTTGAAGGTTGCTGTTCTTTTGCAGAGCAACGGCTGCAGGATCACGAAACAGAAAAAACATCAATATTTATAATTAAGGATGAAGAAGTTTGAATATATTTTGCATGTATGATGAAGTCCTATTACTTATGGCAACAACCACAACTGAGGAAGATTCAAACATTATTTAGTAGCAGCAGCAGTAGTGCACATTCCTGTGCAGAATATACAGCTCATTCTTAAACCAAATATATATTGTACATGTTTTTTATAATCCTCTTTAATATGTATATGTTATTCTTTTTAAAGGGGCCATATCTTTTAAATGCATATTCTCATATTGTGCATGGGTTTCACATGTTTGGGTGTTTATTGTTCATAGAGAAAAAGTGAATTCCGTGTTTTTCCAGAGTTACATGTTTACAAAGGTCGCCTCTGAAACGGGCCGCTCAGAACAGCTGCAGGTTTCTAGGAGAACCTTGCTTTCGCTGAAATCGACCAATCGTCATTCACCTCAGGCTGCCTTCTTGCACTAGCTTGAAGTCAAGTCGTTGTCAAGATTTTAACTTACCATTCTGATACCTCCTGGTGATTCTGGCTCGTACATATAGGGCCGAATAACCGATCCCAGAGCAGTCATGTTTTCTACAACTTTGGAGTGACAGTGCGGTGCGGCCGCTCTGGGGCTATCACTCCAAATACAGTCAGCCAATCGCGACTAAGGTCTGACCTTTGAATGGCAAAATGGCTTGTAAGTGCTTGTTTGTTTCAGGAGGAAGGCGAGGCCATGAAACTTAATTAAATTAAAATATGTGTACAGTTTTTAAAATGAAACAAACTTTAACCAACGTGATTCAAAAACACATTTGAATAATAGAAAATAAAGTAAGATAGAACTTTATTAATCCCAAAGGAAATTATAGTGCCAAATTGATTGCATATGTAAAATATGTTATATATATATATATATATTCTATTTTTATTTTTACCACAATCTCAAGACCCATCGACCATCATCTGAAGCCGATATAACCTCTTTTTGGGCATTCAGGCGTGACCCACAGTTAGTGATAAACAACTTCCACCCAGCACTTCATTTACTGTGCGTTGCATGGTTTACAGTCCAATTCGCAACTTGAGAAGCGACTTCGCGTTCAGTTCAAAAGTGAAGCAAAAATCGCCCCTTCAGATATGTCAACAAAATGCTGTCATTTCTTGGTTCATTAAATCCCCTAGAAGAACGCCTGTTCATCTGTTTCTGGTGAGCCTCAGTTTACTATAGAGGCATGAACCCGAAAAATAAACCGATTTTCTTGTAATTTACTTTAATTAACGAGTTTGTGGACATAACAACATCATAGTGCAGATTTGTGAAAAGTAAAAATGATCATATCTGATGCATTCGTGGAAGTCGGGAAATCTAAATGCTGATTGGTTGAATTTTTAAACAAGAGCAGATTGTTAGCTGTCCGTCTGCAGAGATTAATAAGAAGCTAACATATTGTCAGATGACCACCGATGAAAGCCGGGATGTCATAACGAAACATTGTGTTCTGCCTGCTTTTGCTCTGCATACAGACGTTTTTTCCTGATAGGTGATTGGTCAGTATTATAAATGTAGTACAAACAGAAACCAGAACAATTCTCATACCAAAGTCCTGTGTGTTCAGATTCTACATTCTTATTAAGAATCTGTAAATAGAGTTACACTTACGCAAACTCCTTGTATGTGGAAACCTACTTGGCAATAAACCCCTGAAATGTCATTTTTAAACCAGTAAACAACTCTTACCTTTACATTGTCCACACGCTGCTCTCAGAGATCGGTGACAGATGAAAACAATATTTCCAATCACAGAAATGACCAGGCAGACTATCGCTATCACCAGAGCAACAAATTCAGAGCTTGTTGTTTGCTCTAGAGGACAAAGAAGAAAGTTTCATTCATGATGTTAATAAAATATTATGAAGATCACCTCCAGTGCTGAACTTATAATCATACCAAGCTCTAGTTTTGTTCCGTCTCCAAACAGTATCTCTCCACATGTGGCCACAGCACAGTAGTAAGTCCCAGCATCAGAGGAGCTGACGTTCTTAGAGAAGCGATAAACACAGCTTCTCTGAGTGCTAGATCTCTCGTCACATCCACCACGTCTGTTTCCATCAGTGTAGATGATGTGTGGATGAGATTGATCTGATCCGGCTCTGAACCAGTACACACTGTGACCTCCTGGACACGTTTGACTCTCAGAGTCAGAGAGGACTGAACACTGCAGAGTCATCAAGTCTCCTGGACGGACTGGATCAGAAACTGTCGGCCGCTGAACAACAGTGTAGTTTGATGTCCTCTGAGTGTTTCCTGCATGATACAAATGATACATGAATTTAAATTAAACAGTAAATGTCTAATGAATGAAAAAATCCTTTCAAATTTTACTAAAGAGATGGTTAGAAATAGAAACATAATGCAGCTTTAAATGGATAAAGCAACAAATCACATAATTACCTTTGATGGACAAATAGGTTGAACTCAGAGCTATCACAGTAAACTCCAGGACCCCACAGTGATACATTCCCTCGTCTTCTTCAATTGTCCTCAAAATGGTCAGATTGCTCGTATTCTCACTAACTTTCAAATCAAATCTAGAAGCTGAAAACTCTGCTTCAAACTCAGGCTTTGTATGTTTCTGCAGCATCACAATTAATTTCAAAGCATCACCAGCACTCTGCTTGTACCAGAAGACGCTTTTGTAAAAAAAATCAGGTGAATCACATGTGATGGTTGCAGGTTCACCAAGTTGAACTTGGGTCACTGGAGCCAGCGTATCTAGATACAGGTATAAAGGAAGAATAAATTAAACAGTAAATAATCATTCAACGAAACATCTAGACACAGTCATTACAACGTATCACTTACAGGCCTGATGAAGGAGAAGCAGTGTGAGCCATAACGTGATCATCTTGACACTGTCTCTTGTTGGAGACCTCTTACTTACTTTGTAAGTGAAGATAGTGACGTGGTCATCAAAGCCACACCTTCAAATCTGATTGGTTATCTAAATATACATCTAAGTTCATTTCCTGCCACAGTGGTTTTGTCTGTGTGATGTGAAGCATCTCACTTTTTTTCACTGAAATTTTTCATTCACAGAAGATTCCAGTTTCTCACAGATTTGACGAACTCAAACATTTAGTCTCAACATGGACAGGTTCTCTGTCTTGTAAGGCTCATTCCACAATCCCTCAGCATTTGAGGAATTATGGGGCTCTCACTAACTACACAAACACGGAGGGTATTGCAAGATATATTTCATCAATATCACATCCTTTATCTCAGTTCTTTCATAAGTATTCTCTGTTGCGTCTGCATTTAGCAGTGCCAAGACTAACTACAATATATAACTCTTACTGGCAATTGCCACTACTGTCTATACATGCTTTAGCTGTCTGCTGTTTGGCCCACTGTAAGGATTAATTCATGAATCCACCTCAGTGCCCCTGCTCTGTCTGATCAAACCTCTGACCTCTGTTGCTTATGAATCCATAAGCAACAAGGGAAGCAGAGGGGTCGAGACTCTGTGGGAGTCGTCTGCTTGTTGCTCACAGTGTGGAGCCACAAGACAAATGTCTGTCTACATCTGTCATTCAGATTGTTACGAATGTGGAGGACGTACGCTGGATAACACCAGCAAACAAGGATTTTAATGTTGTGAACACCCTAAGTATAGCTCATGGGATAATCAGGATCTGGTGAAGATTTGTCAAAAATGGTGGTGAAACCAGAATGCCAGAGGTCATCGGCAATACTGTGGATCTGACTCTGGGAACCCAGAAGTGCTTTGGACTTGTGGAGTGGAGATTGATGTTTTGCTGGGAAGCCAGAAACATTTAGAAAAGTTTTCTTTTGATGTCAGAACGGTGGAACCGGATGTTGAGCTTGTTTCAGGTGAGCTACTGTCCCCTCAGATGTGTTTAAGGTTTGGGACGGTCAGAGTGTTGACAAGGACAGGTTGCAGTCACTTTGCCTTTTGTTAGGGCGCCCCAGTCTTGAGCGGGTCAGAAAGAATGGCCGCTGTCCCGCAGATACCTGACTGGATATATCCCCTGGGACTGCTGGAGGGAGAAGGCCTTATCATATGGGTGGATGAGTGCTTGGCGCCGGAGAGTGTGGATGGCAGAGACCAACTAAGGTTGCTATGAAGGCTGTGTGAGAGGAGATGGAGAAGATGCCGACCCTTGGGGTTTGGTGATCTTTAACTAAATTGCTGTCTGACGCTTTGAGAAGGAGCTCCTGATCTATGTTAAAGGTAAGCATGTTTTCTCTCGTGAGTCAAAGGGGTAAGGAATGAATAAGGTCTGCTTAAACACAAACATGGCTGAAATGAGATGTGTTCCAGCCGTGGTCTTTGTCTTTGTCCCGGACCTAGTTTAAAACTACACCTATGAGGTTACACAATGTCAATGGTAAAGAACATTTTAAAACTCTTTTCAATAAATATTGTGAATGGGAAGGGCCTCTTCACATGACAACATGAGCCAACAAGCATATGATGATGGTACCAAGTGATGGTTGAAGGTGATGGTACCAAGTATAGCGTGGCTACAACAAGCCAAAGCAGTACTTGATAGTTTGGTATGTTCCTGACCTTGAAATTCTCTTAGCCTGGCTGAATAGTGTTTTGATGTCCAGTGTAGATTTTACAAGCCAGTTTGTGAAGAGACACAATATAAAAACTAACTCAGGACTCTAAACGAGGCGAGCTAATCTCAGTCAGAAGCTGCGCCATAACTGACGAGTCCTTGATCGGCCGTGTCTGACTGGTGCACTGGTCTGAGCCTGGCACCAATCAGGCTTCTCCAGCTGGCAGCACAGGTGGGCGGGAATATCCGGGAATATATACACACTCACCTGTACTCACATACATACACCAATCAGTCATAACATTATGATCACATTATGACTACCTAATATTGTGTAGGATCCCCTTTTGTGGCCCAGACAGCCCTGACCCGTCAAGGCATGGACTCCACCAGACCTCTAAAGGTGTGCTGAGGTATCTGGCACCAAGACATTAGCAGCAGATCCTGTAAGTCCTGTAAGTAGCTCCAACGATCAGATTTGGTTATCCAGCACATCCCACAGATGCTTGATTGAAATAAAATCTGGGAAATTTGGAGTCAACGCCTTGAACTTGTTGTCGTGTTCCTCAAACCAGTCCTGAAGCATATTTGCAGTGTGGCAGGGCGCATGATCCTGCTGAAAGAGGCCACACCATTAGGAAATACCACATCCATAAAGGGCTGCACTTGGTCTGCAGCAATGTTTAGGTAGTTGGTACGGGTCAAATTAACATCCACATGAATGGCAGGACCCGAGGTTTCCCAGCAGAACATTGCCGAAAGCATCACACTGCCTCCGCCGGCTTGCCTTCTTCTCATAGTGCATCCTGGTGCCATGTCTTCCCCACGTAAGCGACGCACACACACCTGGCCATCAACATGATGTAAGAGAAAACAAGATTCTTTTCACCAGGCCAACTTCTTCCATTGCTCCGTGATCCAGCTCTCTTGCCCAGGTTCCCATTGTAGGTGCTTTCGGCAGTGGACAGAGGTCAGCATGGGCACCTTGACCGGTCTGCGGCTATGCAGCCCCATGTGCCACAAACTGCGATGCACTATGTGTTCTGACTCATTTCTATCAGAACCAGCATTAACTTCTTCAGCAATTTGAGCTACAGTAGCTCTTCTGTTGGATCGGACCACACAGGCCAGCCTTTGCTCACATGAGCATCAATAATCCCTGGCCACCCATGTCCCTGTCACTTGTTCTCCTTCCAATGACTGCTTTTGGTAGACACTGACCTTTGCAGACCAGGAACACCCCACAAGAGCTGCAGTTTTGGAGATGCTCTGACCCAGTTGTTTAGTTGTCAAAGTCACAAACATCCTGACACTTGCCCATTTTTCCTGCTTCCAACACATCAACTTCAAGGACAAAACATTCACTTGCTTCCGAACATATCCCACCCACTGACAGAGGCCATTGTAACGAGATAATCAATGTTATTCACTCGACTTGTCAGTGGTCATGATGTTATGGCTGATTGGTGCACAAGGAGGTGTAGGCGGTGGCTGTAACAGCAGAGTACATTGCAAACAAACGGGTGGGAGGCGTCTCAGACATTGTGGTGAGATCAGACGTCTCAGAAGCACATCTGTTTTTTTCTTCAGAGGTTGTATGTTTCACATAAACCAGGACAAGACCCGTGTAGCAGGAAATGCTCTTACATTGTATATTGTGTGATAACCAATGAGATGCAACTGAAGGTTTGACCTATCATGACCATGTCACCATGTTCAGTCGCATCATAACTAACAGTTCTCCTGACAAGAGACAGTGTCAAGATGATCGTGTTAGGAGTCACACTGCTTCTACATCATTCAGTATGTAGGGGATGATATTGAATAAATACTTTCTCATTTATCCTCAGTTGACATGACCTCTGGGCCTGCAGGATCACCATCACCCCCGAGGAGTTTATAGCAGGAGGAACTCTCCACCAACTGGCCTCGTCCCTAAATCTAATACCAGGTGAGGAAGACCTGCAGAGACCACACAGACCTTTGGGCAGACACAGTTATACTGAATACAGAGAACGTCAAGCACTTTAAACATGGGAGCAGTGAACAAGTAAGGACCTCTTTCAAATCCTTAGAAAGGACAATAAGTATATCTTAGATAAAAGAAGTGAAGATCACACCCAACATGCCCCCATGACCCCTGTTTCCCTCAGACAATACAGAAAAAAATCAAAAAAGTAGTCCCATTCATTCTCATATGCCTTGGACTTTCTAACTGGAGATGCCCTGCACCCATAAAGTGAGCTGAAACTCAAGCAGCACCAGTTGTCCTGAAAGGTTGGCACTGTTTAAAAGAAAAAACATCCGAGAGAAGCCTGCAACAGTTTGACTGCCAGAGATGAGACTTCAACCTGCGCATGGGATCGTGTGACGAGGTTTGTGCTGCACCAACAAATGCAGGATATAGGCAAGAGGCCTCAAAAGAAGCTTTAAAAAAAGTATTTGCTGAAAGCCAAAAGCTGTGGCTTTACTCACCCTAGAGAACTAACGTGCATTAAGCTGCTTCCTGGTGGTCCCTCGTGTTTCAAGCACTGTCAGATGTGACATTTATCCGTCACTAAAATTTGAGCTGTTTCAGTTTCTTTACAGTCCAAATCTTTAAATAATCTTTAACAAAGACAACAAATATTTCAAACTTATACAATGAAAAAGTGCATTTCTTTCCTTTTCCTTACTATGTGTTCTGTTGTCTGTTTAACCTCTTTGTTTAATTGTGTCTTAAATGCTGTAAGTGAATGCACCTAATATCACTGAGGAAAAGCAGAGACGCACGTGTAAGAAAGACAAAAAGATATTTATGCTTTAATAAGACATGACAAGGTTTTACTAAAGATTTCAGATTATTTAAAAAGACATTAAAACACAACAACAGGATGTGAAACATAAAAAGATGGAAGGATCAACTCACAGTAACATAAAGGGTCATTTTATGCATTCAGAAGTAGATGCAGAAACAGTAGTGTCTGCTTCTTCTCAACAATCATGTTAGACACTTTAAGGTCAGTCGTATAAAACCCCCACGTTTTCATAGACATTTACATCGAGCATTTCACTTGAGAATAGACACCGTCTTCAGTCTTTAACTCTTTAGTCTTCCTCCCTCTTGTAGATTTCGGGCCGTGAAAATGCAACGCAGCATAGTTCAGATCATGTCCACCTTCAGTCTGTGCAGCAAATAAAGTTCTCATTACATGATCGTGTTCGTATACAGCAAGTTAGGAGTTATGTTAAAGTTATACAGTATGCAACTTTCTTTGATCACTTACAATATCATCTATTCTTGGGTTGGAGTTGTCACGTCTTGCTGGCAAAGAGGCGCTTTCTATTCCTTGAATTGAGTGAAGACAGAAACATTATGTACTTTTCTCACTTTTAAATCAGATCCTCAGCTGTTTCAGCACATTTTAGTTTAAAATATAACATTACAAACATCATTTTTGAACAGTGTCCTTAATAACTTGTGCATCCTGTTCAGGTTAATTGAGGCACACATGGAATAAACAGCAATGTGGAGGCTCAAAACAGTGCGAAATATCAGTGACGTGCTGATATGGATATCTTCTATTTCATTTAAGAATAGGAGGTGAAGGTTTGTCCTCTCCTGTTTGATGTTACACTTCCTGTAGTCAATAAATGTTTCAAGTAAAACTACCAAATGTTTGAATCAGTAAACAACTCTTACCTTTACATTGTCCACATGCTGCTCTCGGAGATCGGTGACAGATGAAAACAATATTTCCAATCACAGAAATGACCAGGCAGACTATCGCTATCACCAGAGCAACAAATTCAGAGCTTGTTGTTTGCTCTAGAGAACAAAGAAGAAAGTTTCATTCATGATGTTAATAAAATATTATGAAGATCGCCTCCAGTGCTGAACTTATAATCATACCAAGCTCTAGTTTTGTTCCGTCTCCAAACAGTATCTCTCCACATGTGGCCACAGCACAGTAGTAAGTCCCAGCATCAGAGGAGCTGACGTTCTTAGAGAAGCGATAAACGCAGCTTCTCTGAGTGTCAGATCTCTCGTCACATCCACCACGTCTGTTTCCATCAGTGTAGATGATGTCTGGATGAGATTTATCTGATCCGGCTCTGAACCAGTACACACTGTGACCTCCTGGACACGTTTGACTCTCAGAGTCAGAGAGGACTGAACACTGCAGAGTCATCAAGTCTCCTGGACGGACTGGATCAGAAACTGTCGGCCGCTGAACAACAGTGTAGTTTGATGTCCTCTGAGTGTTTCCTGTGTATTTGAAGACGTTCAAAAGTAAAATAAACACAATATAAAATGCTTTGACATGATGAAATGTAGCAGTAAGAACCTATTGTTCAGATGTCAAATTAAATCATGGGTCAAATCTCAACATTGCCAACATGGAGTAATATTTCTAATTTGACATATTAGGATATAATGTATATGAATTGGAAATCCTTTCAACAACAACAAAAAAATCACATAATTACCTTTTATTGACAAATATGTCATGAACGAAGTTATCTTATTCCACTCCAGGACTACACAGTGATACATTCCCTCGTCTTCTTGAACTGTCCTCAAAATGGTCAGATTGCTCATATTCTGATGAATTTTTACATCAAATCTACAAGCTGAAAACTCTGCTCCAAACACTTTGTTTGTATTTTTCCATCGTCTCACAATTAATTTCAGATCATCACCAGCACTCTACTTGAACCAGAAGGCTTCATTGTTTAAAATATAAGGTGAATCACATGTGAAGGTTGCAGGTTCACCAAGTTGAACTTGGATCACTGGAGCCAGCGCATCTAGATACAAGTATAAAGGAAGAATAAATTAAACAGTAAATAATCATTCAGCCAGACATCTGGACACAGTCATTATTGCGTATCACTTACAGGCCTGATGAAGGAGAAGCAGTGTGAGCCATAACGCGATCATCTTGACACTGTCTCTTGTTCGGAGACCTCTTAGTTACTTTGAATATACAATGACGTGGTCATCAAAGCAACACCTTCAAATCTGATTGGTTGTCTAAATATAAAACAAGATCATTTCCTGCCACAGTGGTTTTGTCTGTGTGATGTGAGGCATCTCAGTTTTTTTCACTCTAATTTAATTTCAGAAAAGATTCATGGTTCTCAGTGATTGAGGAACTCTGAAACATTTACTGTAAACATGGACAGGTTCTCTTTGTTGTCAGGCTTATTCAACGTTCCCACAACATTTGGGGAATTATAAGACGTGTTCATTGACCGGTATCATGTTGACCTGCATCATATTTTACAAAATCAACACTGTTTGTCATAACACCTCAGTTAATATCATGTCAGGTAGCAAAGTTATTTGTCATGCTAGACTGACAACACTGACATTCACATCGGATAGTATTTTGGTTGTCATAACGTTAGCGAGCATGCTAAGGTTAGCATGGTTACCAACTAGCTCCAACATAACTACATTGAGTAATTTGCCATTTGGTTACAAAGCACAATGCCAGATCCACGCAATTACCAGCCAGATCAGCCCAGAGAGTCTGTGCGAGTTGGCTGATGTTATCTACTCAAGGGTGTTTTGCTACGTTGCCGAACTGACAAATCGTCTGCGATAGCAGACAAGCTAACGGTAGCTGGCTAACCTTAGCCTGGGCAGGTAATGCAATGATATTGGCTAATAGAAAACAATCGGTAGTTATGCACATTTGCTTTGTTCTGCTACATAATTTACAAAATCAACATTGTTTGTCATGTTAGCTGGCGAAGTTATTTGTCAAGCTAGATAACTGACACACACACTCGGATAGTATTTTGTTAGTTATAACTTTAGCGAGCATGCTAAGGTTAGCCAACTAGCTCTAACATAAATACACTGCATGACTCTGGCATTGTGCTTCGTGACCAAACGTCAAATTACACCGGCGAACCAGCAAATCATCACAAGCATTAGCTCACATTAGTCATGCAGGGCGGCTGGAGAGAGCTGGGATGAAGCACTTCTGCTGTGAGAGAAAAAACACTGCACCCAGTGAGAGAACGCTGCACGTGGGTTTTGTTTCTATGACAACAATAAGTTGTGGGTCTGTTTTGATCCCCAAAAGCAATCGAAGGTCTCCATGATTCGCATGCCCTGCCGATGAGGACTCAAGTTTTCCCCCTGATGTCGATCACATTCCTGTTTGGCCATGGGGTTGCCACCTTCCATGCAGAAAAATAAAGGACGCCATCCACAGCGGGGGCCTGTTCCTCGGGGCCACGGCCGCCACAGGTCCGGTGATGCGCCAGTGGTGTTAAATCATAACTTAAAACATGGTTTGAAGAAAGTATTAAGATTCATACTTCACGTTTGATGTGCTTTATTACCAGTGGACATTAGAAATAAGCTGAACAGATAGGGGAGGAGTAGGATAAGAAATTGTTAATGAAATTGAATCATTGTATAGGGTGGTGTGAACACGGGTTTTGGCTCAAATATTTCATTGTTTGCAGTCACGCCACCCAAACAGTGAAACCACACAGAAATGTCTAGAAACATTTTTAAATCTTAGAAAACTATTTAAGTAAAACACAGTTTTCATTATTGGTAAGTGAATCTATTTATTGATTAATTAGGTTTTTTTAATATAGCCTACTGTTAATCCATTAGCATTTAAGGATGCAATTTTCCAGACTGGGTAATCATAACATATCATAGTTGTTTCTTTTCCTCACATGGGCACTATATTTGGATTCATGTATTAAATAAATGCTTACGTATCCGACTGTAAACCTCAACCTTAAAGGACAAATTCATCCCTGGAAAAAGCCACTGTCAGTCAAAGCTGGTGTTCTCCGCAATCAATAGAAGCAATATTATTTTAAATTGGCCTTAGCTGTGGAGAAAGTTGTACAAACAGCTTGTGGTTTAAACCCATTCTACTTTCCTACAACACCCATCGTGCATTGCGCCTCTCTCTCTGGAAGGAATGGCCCAGCGAGGGCCTGGTTATATAGAGAGGTTACAGGTCTGCGCGAGAAGTCTGCCTGTTTGTTATGTTCGTTCTTTCGACCAGAACAGCTGGTAAACATAGGGGGTAATTCACTCCACTCTCAGCTGCGCGCACACTGACGGACCTCAACTGCATGTACAGATCGATGAGGAGACGGGAGAGGAGGGGGCAGATCTTTGAACAGCTTACTGTAAAATCCAGACTCGACAGGTGTTTACTAGTATTACTCTCTTTAAGTGTTTTAATGTGGTATTCTTTATGTGGCTCTCACTTACTACACAAACATGGTGGCTATTGCAAGTTAATTTTAATCATCACATCCTTTATCTCCAAACCCTTCCATAAGTATGATCCAGGGATGCCCAGATCAGGATTTTACTCGATACCGATTACTGATTTTTTTTTTAATAGTGAGATCTGCCGACCATCGATCTGATCACAGATTTAAATGCATTTTTCCAACCTTCCTAAGAATATAAAAATCATTACACAAAGAGAGGAATTAATACATTATGAGTTGTGAAGGTTGTGTGAGAGGAGATGGAGAGGACCCCGACCCTTAGAGTTTGGCGATCTTTTATTAGATTGCTGTCTGAAGTGTCGAGAAGGAGCTCCTAATCTATGGTAAAGGTAAGCATGTTTCTGTCATGTCGGTCACAGTTTATGTGAAGGCAGAGTCAAAGGGGTAAGGACTGAATAAGGTGTGCTTAAACACAAACATGGCTGAAATGGGATGTGTTTGAGGTGTGGTCTTTGCTCCCGGACCTAGTTTAAAACTATACCTATGAGGTTATAACCTCTTTTCATTAAATGTTAGGAATGGAAAGCAGTCTCTCACATCACAACTTGAACAAACAAGCACATATGGGGTGTTTGGGGGGTGGTGGAGATTGCAGATAGGCTGCGAATTGGGATCCAGTAACAGGTGTCAGACATTTTTTGTGCCCGTTCAACAACAAGCCAAAGCAGTACTTGATAGTTTGGTATGTCCCTGACCTTGAAACTCCCTTAGTCTGGCTGAAAAGTGTTTTGATGTCCAGTGCAGATGTTACAACCCAGTTTCTGAATGTTGCACTGTCTGGGCCTGGCACCAATCAGGCTTCTCAGGCCAGCAGCACAGGTGGGCAGGAATATTCAGGAAAAAACTACACACTCAGCCGTACTCTTATACGTGCATATACACCATAGCATAACATTACATTATATTATCATTTAAGTCCTGTAAGTCGCGAGGTGGGGCCTACATGCATTGGACTTGTTTGCCAGCACATCCCACAGATGCTCGACTGGATTGAGGTCTGGGGAATTTGGAGGCCAAGTCAACACCTTGAACTTGTTGTGTTCAAACCTCAAACCATTTCTTAAGGATCTTTGCAGTCTGCTGAAGGAGGCCACACCATTAGGAGATACTGCTTCTATGAAGGGGTGTACTTGGTCTGCAACAATATTTAGGTAGTTGGTACTTGTCAAAGTAACATCCACATGAATGGCAGGACCCAAGGTTTCCCAGCAGAACATTGCCCAAAGCATCACACTGCCTCCGCCGGCTTGCGCTCTTCTCATAGTGCATCCTGGTGCCATGTCTTCCCCAGGTAAACGACGCACATGGACCCAGCCATCCACATGATGTAAACAAATACGTGATTCCTGAGACCAGGCCACCTTCTTCCATTGCTCTGTGGTCCAGTTCTGATGCTCATGCGCCCATTGTAGGAACTTTTAGTGGTGGATGAGGATCAGGATGGGCACCCTGACTGGTCTGCAGCAAGTCAGGCCCATACGCATCAAACTGTGATGCACTGTGTGTTGTGACACCTTTCTATCAGAACTAGCATTAACCTTTTCAGCAATTTGAGCTTTAGTAGCTCTTCTGTTGGATCGGACCACACAGGCCAGCCTTCGCTCCAAATGATCCACATCAATAATCCCTTGCCACCCATGGCCCTGTCGTTGGTTTTCCTTCCTATGACTGCTTTTGGTAGATACTGACCATTGCAGACCAGGAACACCCCACAAGAGCTGCAGTTTTGGAGATGCTCTGACCCAGTTGTTTAGTTGTCAAAGTCACAAACATCCTGACACTTACCCATTTTTCCTGCTTCCAACACATCAACTTCAAGGACAAAACATTAACTTGCTGCCGGACGTATCCCACCCACTGACAGAGGCCATTGTAACAAGATAATCAATGTTATTCACTCGACTTGTCAGTGGTCATGATGTTATGGCTGATCGGTGCACAAGGAGGTGTAGGCGGTGGCCGTAACAGCAGAGTACATTGCAAACAAACATGTTGGAGGCGTCTCAGACATTGTGGTGAGATCACACGTCTCAGAACCACATCTGTTTTTTTCTTTAGAGGTTGTATGTTTCACATAAACCAGGACAAGACCCGTGTAGCAGGAAATGCTCTTTCATTGTATATTGTGTGATAACTGTCACGGCCCCTCTACTTGGTAGGCTCTACTGCTGTTTTGCTCTTTGTCTCCAGGACTGCAGACCTGGTGGCAGGCTAATCAGGAGAATGGGACACACCTGGGCCCGGTGTGCCTCATATATTTAAGCCAGAGCAGCAGCAGCAGCCAGTCTCTGGGCAGACCTCCTATCACCACACACCTCTGCGTTGCTCTTTTGTTTGTTCTTCTTTGTTTTTACACCACAACATCCATGCAACACATTTACACCCATCCACACCCCACACGACTAACTTTACAGATTATTCATATCTACATGTTTTTGTTGGTTTTGACTATTTATGTTGTAAATAAATTAATTCTTTGATTAGTATACCCATGTGTCTCCCGTTTTTGTCGCAGTCTAAGAGCCGGGCTGTGACATAACCAATGAGATGCAACTGAAGGTTTGACCTATCATGACCATGTCACCATGTTCAGTCGCATCATAACTAACAGTTCTCCTAACAAGAGACAGTGTCAAGATGATCGTGTTAGGAGTCACACTGCTTCTACTTCATTCAGCATGTAGGGGATGATATTGAATAAATACTTTCTCATTTATCCTCAGTCGACAGAGACCACGCAGACCTTTGGGCAGACACAGTTATACTGAATACAGAGAACGTCAAGCACTTTAAACATGGGAGCAGTGAACAAGTAAGGACCTCTTTCAAATCCTTAGAAAGGACAATAAGTATATCTTAGATAAAAGAAGTGAAGATCACACCCAACATGCCCCCATGACCCCTGTTTCCTTCAGACAATACAGAAACAAATCAAAAAAGTCTCTTTTATTCTCATATGCCTTGGACTTTCTAACTGGAGATGCCCTGCACCCATAAAGTGAGCTGAAATTCAAGCAGCACCAGTTGTCCTGAAAGGTTGGCACTGTTTACAAGGAAAAACATCCGAGAGAAGCCTGCGACAGTTTGACTGCCAAAGATAAGACTTCAACCTGCGCCTGGGATCGTGTGACGAGGTTTGTGCTGCACCAACAAATGCAGGATATAGGCAAGAGGCCTCAAAAGAATCTTTAAAAAAAGTATTTGCTGAAAACCAAAACCTGTGGCTTTACTCACCCCAGAGAACTAACGTGCATTAAGCTGCTTCCTGGTGGTCCCTCGTGTTTCAAGCACCGTCAGATGTGACATTTATCAGTCACTAAAATTTGAGCTGTTTCAGTTTCTTTACAGTCCAAATCTTTAAATAATCTTTAACAAAGACAACAAATATTTAAAACTTATATAATGAAAAAGTGCATTTCTTTCCTTTTTCTTACTATGTGTTCTGTTGTCTGTTTAACCTGTTTGTTTAATTGTGTCTTAAATGCTGTAAGTAAATGCACCTAATATCACTGAGGAAAAGCAGAGACGCACGTGAAAGAAAGACAAAAAGATATTTATGCTTTAATAAGACATGACAAGGTTTTACTAAAGATTTCAGATTATTTAAAAAGACATTAAAACACAACAACAGGATGTGAAACATAAAAAGATGGAAGGATCAACTCACTGTAACATAAAGGGTCATTTTATGCATTCAGAAGTAGATGCAGAAACAGTAGTGTCTGCTTCCTCTCAACAATCATGTTAGACACTTTAAGGTCAGTCGTATAAAACCCCCCACATGTTTTCATAGACATTTACATCGAGCGTTTCACTTGAGAATAGACACCATCTTCAGTCTTTAACTCTTTAGTCTTCCTCCCTCTTGTAGATTTCCCGCCGTGAAAATGCAACGCAGCATAGTTCAGATCATGTCCACCTTCAGTCTGTGCAGCAAATAAAGTTCTCATTACATGATCGTGTTCGTATACAGCAAGTTAGGAGTTATGTTAAAGTTATACAGTATGCAACTTTCTTTGATCACTTACAATATCTTCTATTCTTGGGTTGGAGTTGTCACGTCTTGCTGGCAAAGAGGCGCTTTCTATTCCTTGAATTGAGTGAAGACAGAAACATTATGTACTTTTCTCACTTTTAAATCAGATCCTCAGCTGTTTCAGCACATTTTAGTTTAAAATATAACATTACAAACATCTTTTGGACAGTGTCCTTAATAACTTGTGCATCCTGTTCAGGTTTATTGAGGCACACATGGAATAAACAGCAATGTGGAGGCTCAAAATAGTGCAAAATATCAGTGACGTGCTGATATGGATATCTTCTATTTCATTTAAGAATAGGAGGTGAAGGTTTGTCCTCTCCTGTTTGATGTTACACTTCCTGTAGTCAATAAATGTTTCAAGTAAAACTACCAAATGTTTGAATCAGTAAACAACTCTTACCTTTACATTGTCCACATGCTGCTCTCGGAGATCGGTGACAGATGAAAACAATATTTCCAATCACAGAAATGAGCAGGCAGACTATCGCTATCACCAGAGCAACAAATTCAGAGCTTGTTGTTTGCTCTAGAGAACAAAGAAGAAAGTTTCATTCATGATGTTAATAAAATATTATGAAGATCACCTCCAGTGCTGAACTTAATAATCATCAATAATCATACCAAGCTCGAGACCAAGCTCTAGTTTTGTTCCGTTTCCAAACAGTATCTCTCCACATGTGGCCACAGCACAGTAGTAAGTCCCAGCATCAGAGGAGCTGACGTTCTTAGAGAAGCGATAAACACAGCTTCTCTGAGTGTCAGATCTCTCGTCACATCCACCACGTCTGTGTCCATCAGTGTAGATGATGTCTGGATGAGATTTATCTGATCCGGCTCTGAACCAGTACACACTGTGACCTCCTGGACACGTTTGACTCTCAGAGTCAGAGAGGACTGAACACTGCAGAGTCATCAAGTCTCCTGGACGGACTGGATCAGAAACTGTCGGCCGCTGAACAACAGTGTAGTTTGATGTCCTCTGAGTGTTTCCTGCATGATACAAATGATACATGAATTTATATTAAACTGTAAATGTCTAATGAATGAAAAAAATCCTTTCAAATTTTACTTAAGAGATGGTTAGAAATAGAAACATAATGCAGCTTTAAATGGATAAAGCAACAAATCACATAATTACCTTTGATGGACAAATAGGTTGAACTCAAAGCTATCACAGTAAACTCCAGGACCCCACAGTGATACATTCCCTCGTCTTCTTCAATTGTCCTCAAAATGGTCAGATTGCTTGTATTCTCACTAACTTTCAAATCAAATCTAGAAGCTGAAAACTCTGCTTCAAACTCAGGCTTTGTATGTTTCTGCAGTATCACAATTAATTTCAAAGCATCACCAGCACTCTGCTTGTACCAGAAGACTCGGGTGTTTAAAATTTCCGGCGAAAAACACATGATGGTTGCAGGTTCACCAAGTTGAACTTGGGTCACTGGAGCCAGCGTATCTAGATACAGGTATAAAGGAAGAATAAATTAAACAGTAAATAATCATTCAACCAAACAGCTACACACAGTCATTACAACGTATCACTTACAGGCCTGATGAAGGAGAAGCAGTGTGAGCCATAACGTGATCATCTTGACACTGTCTCTTGTTGGAGACCTCTTACTTACTTTGTAAGTGAAGATAATGACGTGGTCATCAAAGCCACACCTTCAAATCTGATTGGTTATCTAAATATACATCTAAGTTCATTTCCTGCCACAGTGGTTTTGTCTGTGTGATGTGAAGCATCTCACTTTTTTCCACTCAAATCTTTCATTCACAGAAGATTCCAGTTTCTCACAGATTTGACGAACTCAAACATTTAGTCTCAACATGGACAGGTTCTCTGTCTTGTAAGGCTCATTCCACAATCCCTCAGCATTTGAGGAATTATGGGGCTCTCACTAACTACACAAACACGGTGGGTATTGCAAGATATTATTTATCAATATCATATCCTTTTTCTCAGAGTTCTTTCGTAAGTATTCTCTGTTGCGTCTGCATTTAGCAGTGCCAAGACTAACTACAATATATAACTCTTACTGGCAATTGCCACTACTGTCTATCCATGCTTTAGCTGTCTGCTGTTTGGCCCACTGTAAGGATTAATTAATGAATCCACACCAGTGCCCCTGCTCTGTCTGATCAAACCTCTGACCTCTGTTGCTTATGATTCCATAAGCAACAAGGGAAGCAGAGGGGTCGAGACTCTGAGTGAGGGAGCCGTCTGCTTGTTGCTCACAGTGTGGAGCCACAAGACAAATGTCTGTCTACATCTGTCATTCAGATTGTTACGAATGTGGAGGACGTACGCTGGATAACACCAGCAAACAAGGATTTTAATGTTGTGAACACCCTAAGTATAGCTCATGGGATAATAATACATTTCATTTATAAGCGCCTTTCAAGACACTCAAGGTCGCTGTACAAAAAACACAAACAAGAGTAAAAACACCAACAAGGGTAAAACAGACCAGATAAAATACATTAGGAGTGGGTGAGGGACAGTGCTTAGAGTTGGGGAGAGTAGGTGAGGCGGAACAGATGGGTTTTGAGATTTGATTTAAAGATCGGGAGGGTGGTGCAGTTTCGGAGGTCGGGTGGGAGGGAATTCCAGAGCTGGGGAGCAGAGCGGCTGAAAGCTCTAGCCCCCGTGGTGCTGAGGCGGGCAGGGGGTACGGTGAGGTGGATGGAGGAGGAAGACCGGAGGGTGCGGGATGGAGTGGCAATGTGCAGGAGGTCGGAGAGGTAAGGAGGGGCGAGGTTGTGAATTGATTTGAAAGTATACAGAAGGATTTTGTAGGTGATCCATTGGTTGATTGGGAGCCAGTGGAGTTGCTGTAGGATGGGGGTGATGTGGTGGGAAGAAGGTGTTCTGGTGATGATCCGGGCGGCAGAGTTCTGGACAAGCTGAAGTTTATGGAGGGCTTTCTGGGGGAGGCCGAAGAGAAGGGAGTTGCAGTAGTCAAGGCGGGAGGTGACGAGGCTGTGGACAAGAATAGCAGAGGTGTGGGGAGTGAGGGAGGGGCGGAGACGGTTGATATTACGTAAGTGAAAGTAAGCGGACCGGGTGACGTTATTGATGTGTGACTGGAAAGATAGAGTACTGTCGAGGATGACACCCAGACTCTTAACCTGAGGGGAGGGGGAAACAGGGGTGTCGTCAATGGAGAGTGAGAAACTGTCAACTTTAGATAAGGTGGATTTGGTGCCGATAAGAAGGATTTCGGTTTTATTGATGTGTAATTTTAGAAAGTTTGAGGTGAACCAGGATTTTATTTCAGAAAGGCAGGAGGAGAGGGAGGGGGGTGGGAGTGTGGAGTTCGGTTTGCATGAGAGGTAAATGGTGGATAATCAGGATCTGGTGAAGATTTGTCAAAAATGGTGGTGAAACCAGAATGCCATAGGTTATCGGCAATACTGTGGATCTGACTCTGGGAACCCAGAAGTGCTTTGGACTTGCAGAGTGGAGATTGGTGTTTTGCTGGGAAGCCGGAAACATTTAGAAAAGTTTTGTTTTGATGTCAGAACGGTGGAACTGGATGTTGAGCTTGGTTCAGGTGAGCTACTGTCCCCTCAGATGTGTTTAAGGTTTGGGACGGTCAGAGTGTTGACAAGGACAGGTTCCAGTCACTTTGCCTTTTGTTAGGGCGCCCCAGTCTTGAGCGGGTCAGAAAGAATGGCCGCTGTCCCGCAGATACCTGACTGGATATATCCCCTGGGACTGCTAGAGGGAGAAGGCCTTATCATATGGGTGGATGAGTGCTTGGCGCCGGGGAGTGTGGATGGCAGAGACCAACTAAGGTTGCTATGAAGGCTGTGTGAGAGGAGATGGAGAATGGCTGAAATGGGATGTGTTCCAGCCGTGGTCTTTGTTCCCGGACCTAGTTTAAAACTACACCTATGAGGTTACACAATGTCAATGGTAAAGAACATTTTAAAACTCTTTTCAATAAATATTGTGAATGGGAAATGCCTCTTCACATGACAACTTGAGCCAACAAGCATATGATGATGGTACCAAGTGATGGTTGAAGGTGATGGTACCAAGTATAGCGTGGCTACAACAAGCCAAAGCAGTACTTGATAGTTTGGTATGTTCCTGACCTTGAAATTCTCTTAGCCTGGCTGAATAGTGTTTTGATGTCCAGTGTAGATTTTACAAGCCAGTTTGTGAAGAGACACAATATAAAAACTAACTCAGGACTCTAAACGAGGCGAGCTAATCTCAGTCAGAAGCTGCGCCATAACTGACGAGTCCTTGATCGGCCATGTCTGCCTGGTGCACTGGTCTGAGCCTGGCACCAATCAGGCTTCTCCAGCTGGCAGCACAGGTGGGCGGGAATATCCGGGAATGTATACACACTTAACTGTACTCTTATATAGACACCAATCAGTCATAACATTATGACCACATTATGACTACCTAATATTGTGTAGGATCCCCTTTTGTGGCCCAGACAGCCCTGACCCGTCAAGGCATGGACTCCACCAGACCTCTAAAGGTGTGCTGAGGTATCTGGCACCAAGACATTAGCAGCAGATCCTGTAAGTCCTGTAAGTAGCTCCAACGATCAGATTTGGTTATCCAGCACATCCCACAGATGCTTGATTGAAATAAAATCTGGGAAATTTGGAGTCAAGGCCTTGAACTTGTTGTCGTGTTCCTCAAACCATTCCTGAAGCATATTTGCAGTGTGGCAGGGCGCATGATCCTGCTGAAAGAGGCCACACCATTAGGAAATACCACGTCCATAAAGGGCTGCACTTGGTCTGCAGCAATGTTTAGGTAGTTGGTACGTGTCAAAGTAACATCCACATGAATGGCAGGACCCGAGGTTTCCCAGCAGAACATTGCCGAAAGCATCACACTGCCTCCGCCGGCTTGCCTTCTTCTCATAGTGCATCCTGGTGCCATGTCTTCCCCACGTAAGCGACGCACACACACCTGGCCATCAACATGATGTAAGAGAAAACAAGATTCTTTTCACCAGGCCAACTTCTTCCATTGCTCCGTGATCCAGCTCTCTTGCCCAGGTGCCCATTGTAGATGCTTTCGGCAGTGGACAGAGGTCAGCATGGGCACCTTGACCGGTCTGCGGCTATGCAGCCCCATGTGCCACAAACTGCGATGCACTATGTGTTCTGACTCATTTCTATCAGAACCAGCATTAACTTCTTCAGCAATTTGAGCTACAGTAGCTCTTCTGTTGGATCGGACCACACAGGCCAGCCTTTGCTCACATGAGCATCAATAATCCCTGGCCACCCATGTCCCTGTCACTTGTTCTCCTTCCAATGACTGCTTTTGGTAGACACTGACCTTTGCAGACCAGGAACACCCTACAAGAGCTGCAGTTTTGGAGATGCTCTGACCCAGTTGTTTAGTTGTCAAAGTCACAAACATCCTGACACTTGCCCATTTTTCCTGCTTCCAACACATCAACTTCAAGGACAAAATGTTCACTTGCTGCCTAACATATCCCACCCACTGACAGAGGCCATTGTAACGAGATAATCAATGTTATTCACTCGACTTGTCAGTGGTCATGATGTTATGGCTGATTGGTGCACAAGGAGGTGTAGGCGGTGGCTGTAACAGCAGAGTACATTGCAAACAAACGGGTGGGAGGCGTCTCAGACATTGTGGTGAGATCAGACGTCTCAGAAGCACATCTGTTTTTTTCTTTAGAGGTTGTATGTTTCACATAAACCAGGACAAGACCCGTGTAGCAGGAAATGCTCTTTCATTGTATATTGTGTGATAACCAATGAGATGCAACTGAAGGTTTGACCTATCATGACCATGTCACCATGTTCAGTCGCATCATAACTAAGAGATCTCCTAACAAGAGACAGTGTCAAGATGATCGTGTTAGGAGTCACACTGCTTCTACATCATTCAGCATGTAGGGGATGATATTGAATAAATATTTTCTCATTTATCCTCAGTTGACATGACCTCTGGGCCTGCAGGATCACCATCACCCCCGAGGAGTTTATAGCAGGAGGAACTCTCCACCAACTGGCCTCGTCCCTAAATCTAATACCAGGTGAGGAAGACCTGCAGAGACCACACAGACCTTTGGGCAGACACAGTTATACTGAATACAGAGAACGTCAAGCACTTTAAACATGGGAGCAGTGAACAAGTAAGGACCTCTTTCAAATCCTTAGAAAGGACAATAAGTATATCTTAGATAAAGGAAGTGAAGATCACACCCAACATGCCCCCATGACCCCTGTTTCCTTCAGACAATACAGAAAAGAATCAAAAAAGTCTCTTTTATTCTCATATGCCTTGGACCTTCTAACTGGAGATGCCCTGCATCCATAAAGTGAGCTGAAACTCAAGCAGCACCAGTTGTCCTGAAAGGTTGGCACTGTTTAAAAGAAAAAACATCCGAGAGAAGCCTGCAACAGTTTGACTGCCAGAGATGAGACTTCAACCTGCGCATGGGATCGTGTGACGAGGTTTGTGCTGCACCAACAAATGCAGGATATAGGCAAGAGGCCTCAAAAGAATCTTTAAAAAAAGTATTTCCTGAAAGCCAAAACCTGTGGCTTTACTCACCCTAGAGAACTAACACGCATTAAGCTGCTTCCTGGTGGTCCCTCGTGTTTCAAGCACTGTCAGATGTGACATTTATCAGTCACTAAAATTTGAGCTGTTTCAGTTTCTTTACAGTCCAAATCTTTAAATAATCTTTAACAAAAACAACAAATATTTCAAACTTATATAATGAAAAAGTGCACTTCTTTCCTTTTCCTTACTATGTGTTCTGTTGTCTGTTTAACCTCTTTGTTTAATTGTGTCTTAAATGCTGTAAGTGAATGCACCTAATATCACTGAGGAAAAGCAGAGACGCACGTGTAAGAAAGACAAAAAGATATTTATGCTTTAATAAGACATGACAAGGTTTTACTAAAGATTTCAGATTATTTAAAAAGACATTAAAACACAACAACAGGATGTGAAACATAAAAAGATGGAAGGATCAACTCACAGTAACATAAAGGGTCATTTTATGCATTCAGAAGTAGATGCAGAAACAGTAGTGTCTGCTTCTTCTCAACAATCATGTTAGACACTTTGAGGTCAGTCGTATAAAACCCCCCACATGTTTTCATAGACATTTACATCGAGCATTTCACTTGAGAATAGACACCGTCTTCAGTCTTCAACTCTTTAGTCTTCCTCCCTCTTGTAGATTTCCCGCCGTGAAAATGCAACGCAGCATAGTTCAGATCATGTCCACCTTCAGTCTGTGCAGCAAATAAAGTTCTCATTACATGATCGTGTTCGTATACAGCAAGTTAGGAGTTATGTTAAATTTATACAGTATGCAACTTTCTTTGATCACTTACAATATCATCTATTCTTGGGTTGGAGTTGTCATGTCTTGCTGGCAAAGAGGCGCTTTCTATTCCTTGAATTGAGTGAAGACAGAAACATTATGTACTTTTCTCACTTTTAAATCCAGATCCTCAGCTGTTTCAGCACATTTTAGTTTAAAATATAACATTAAAAACATCATTTTTGAACAGTGTCCTTAATAACTTGTGCATCCTGTTCAGGTTTATTGAGGCACACATGGAATAAACAGCAATGTGGAGGCTCAAAATAGTGCGAAATATCAGTGACGTGCTGATATGGATATCTTCTATTTCATTTAAGAATAGGAGGTGAAGGTTTGTCCTCTCCTGTTTGATGTTACACTTCCTGTAGTCAATAAATGTTTCAAGTAAAACTAGCAAATGTTTGAATCAGTAAACAACTCTTACCTTTACATTGTCCACATGCTGCTCTCGGAGATCGGTGACAGATGAAAACAATATTTCCAATCACAGAAATGACCAGGCAGACTATCGCTATCACCAGAGCAACAAATTCAGAGCTTGTTGTTTGCTCTAGAGAACAAAGAAGAAAGTTTCATTCATGATGTTAATAAAATATTATGAAGATCACCTCCAGTGCTGAACTTATAATCATACCAAGCTCTAGTTTTGTTCCGTCTCCAAACAGTATCTCTCCACATGTGGCCACAGCACAGTAGTAAGTCCCAGCATCAGAGGAGCTGACGTTCTTAGAGAAGCGATAAACACAGCTTCTCTGAGTGTCAGATCTCTCGTCACATCCATCACGTCTGTTTCCATCAGTGTAGATGATGTCTGGATGAGATTTATCTGATCCAGCTCTGAACCAGTACACACTGTGACCTCCTGGACACGTTTGACTCTCAGAGTCAGAGAGGACTGAACACTGCAGAGTCATCAAGTCTCCTGGACGGACTGGATCAGAAACTGTCGGCCGCTGAACAACAGTGTAGTTTGATGTCCTCTGAGTGTTTCCTGTGTATTTGAAGACGTTCAAAAGTAAAATAAACACAATATAAAATGCTTTGACATGATGAAATGTAGCAGTAAGAACCTATTGTTCAGATGATTAAATCATGGGTCAAATCTCCACATTGCCAACATGGAGTAATATTCCTAATTTAAAATGTTAGAATATAATGTATATGAATTGGAAATCTTTTCAACAACTGCTACATAAAGTATTTTTTTCTTAAAATTGTTTAGTCATTAAAACAGTGTAGCTGATTCTAAGACATTGAAAAAACACATAATTACCTTTTATGGACAAATATGTTGTACACAAAGTTACCTCATCCCACTCCAGGACTACACAGTGATACATTCCCTCGTCTTCTTGAAGTGTCCTCAAAATGGTCAGATTGCTCGTATTCTCATTAACTTTTAAATCAAATCTAGAAGCTGAAAACTCTGCTCCAAACACAGGCTTTGTATTTCTCAGCCGTTTCACAATTAACTTCAAAGCATCACCAGAACTCTGCTTGAACCAATTGACTCTTTTGTTTAAAAAATTAGGCGAATCACATGTGATCGTTGCAGGTTCACCAAGTTGAACTTGGGTCACTGGAGCCAGCGTATCTAGATACAGGTATAAAGGAAGAATAAATTAAACAGTAAATAATCATTCAGCCAGACATCTGGACACAGTCATTATTGCGTATCACTTACAGGCCTGATGAAGGAGAAGCAGTGTGAGCCATAACGTGATCATCTTGACACTGTCTCTTGTTAGGAGACCTCTAAGTTACTTTATAAGTGAAGATAGTGACGTGGTCATCAAAGCCACACCTTCAGATCTGATTGGACATCTAAATATACATCAAGTTCACTTCCTGCCACAGTGGTTTTGTCTGTATGATGTGAAGCATCTCACTTTTTCATTCAGAAACGGCTCACGTTTCTCACAAGTGTGAGGATCACTTGAACATTTAGTCTCAACATGGACAGGTTCTGTTTGTAAAGCTTATTAAATGTTTCATCAGCATTTAACTCTGAAGGGCTCATTTCTTTTTCTGGGTTCAGTGTTTAAATGTGGTGTTCTTTATGTGGCTCTCACTTACTACACAAACATGGTGGCTATTGCAAGTTCATTTTAATCATCACATCCTTTATCTCCAAACCCTTCCGTAAGTATGATCCAGGGATGCCCAGATCAGGATTTTACTCGATACCGATTACTGATTTTTTAATAGTGAGATCTGCCGACCATCGATCTGATCACCGATTTAAATGCATTTTTCCAACCTTCCTAAGAATATAAAAATCATTACACAAAGAGAGGAATTAATACATTATGATCTTAGTGTTTATCATTGCGCTTGATAACTTCACTGTTCAGCTGCACATATGTCGACCTTTAATGCAAATAAACAATCAAATTTTGCCTGAAACCTGTAGGCTCTGCAGTCACATTAAACAACAAGTAAATGTGGCTCTCTGTATCAACTGTGTCCACAAGGGACAGCTCTGAAACACTTAGCTTAACAATGTTAAGGATAACAATCGCAAAAAATAGAAATGAATAATGAAACCCAAACGCATAAAAACGTGAGAACGGAGAAGAATTCTGTTTATCCAGTTAAAAAAACGACTAGTTTTAAGAACAAATGAACCCGTTCTCTGTAACCAGTTAAACATAAAGCATTATTCAGTCAGGCCCAACACATGGTAGACTTTTAATACTAGGTAATAGAATATTGGCTGGAAATTGCAGGCTAAAATGTGGAACAATATCTCTCACTATCTCAACAAAGCCGCCTCGAGACAATTGCAAGCAAATGCACTTCAACAACTTTAACAACAGGCTCACGTGTGTATAATGCCTGCAGTAGGTGATTGTACTTCTAATTGTACTTCCATCAATGACAGATTTATTTTTAACAATGATGGAAAAATATTAAGTCGTCCTTTGGTTTGATAAATTAGAGTGCGATCTAGTAATTTTAAGTCATTCACCCCCCTTTCCGGTTGGTTGTGAGTGTGAATATTAGCTATTTAATTTTTACAGTGTGTTAAACGGACTGCCATCTTTGGAGCGCATCTGTGTCTGTGATCACTGCAGGTCACAGCGTGGTGATGCTGCACCACTGGAGTTGGAGAGCGGGATTTCCTCCTGGTAAAGCGTGTGCTTGCATCCGCAAAACTAAATGACAATCGCCTCTCCAGCAATCTCCCCTGATTACATACAAGTGGTTGTATTATTTGCCTTCGCTGTCACTGTGGAAAAAAAATCACTAATCTGCTTGGTGTGGTGCGTGAAAGTGGCGCACAATTGTTACGTCATGCGATCGGCTGGAGCGATTTGCACTTTGAAAGGTGATCGGCCGATCACCTGTCCCCTAATTAGAGCCTAAATCGGCTGATTCTGATTGCCGTCCGATCGATCGGTGCATCCTCGGTATTATCTTCTGTGTCTGTGTTTAGAAGTGCCAAGACTAACTAGCATACATGATTATTAATGGCAATTGCCACTACTGTTGATATATGCTTTAGCTGTCAGCCACTTGTCTTACTGTAATACTTAAACCATAAATCCATGCCACTGCCCTTCTCTGACAGTTAATCCTCTGCCACTATTGTTACAATGTTACAATTTCATTTAGCAGACGCTTTTGTCCAAAGCGACTTACATCTGAGAGTTAATACAACATAAGCAACGATCAAGACAGGAGGGAACGAAGTCAGTAAGTGCCAAAAAACAGCTTCAAGTACGATCGGACACTGGTGCCAACAGGCAGTGTATAGCCTATTTTTTCTTTAAAATGTATTCTACTCTATTGCTTATTATTCCATTTATGTTCAAACAAAGACCATCCCCTTACAGACATGGAGACTAATTGACTGTGTAAAATGTATGGTGACTATCAAAATGTTGAGGAGGGTTGGATGCAGGGATAAGGGTGAGTGTCGAGGGATAGAGAGACGAAGGGATGAAGGAAAAGGGAAGAAAGATGTTGAGCCGGTGTCACTTGGTGTCAGTATGACAGAGGGAACCAGAGGGGTCGAGACTCTGTGGGAGCCATCTGCTTGTTGCTCACAGTGTGGAGCCCCAAGAAGAATTTCTACAGATGTCGATGAAATTGTTACGAATGTTAAAGATGTTAAGGAAGTACGCTGAATAACACCAGCAAACAAGGATTTTAACAATGTGAACGCCCTAAGTATAGCTCATGGGATAATCAGGATCTGGTAAAGATTTGTCAAAAATGATGGTGAAACCAGAATGCCGTAGGTCATCAGCGATGCCATAGACCTGACTCTGGGAACCCAGAAGTGCTCTGGATTGATGGGAAGCCGGAAACAGTTGAAAAAGTTTTGCTTTGACGTCAGAATGGTGGAACGGGATGTTAAGCTTGCTTCAGGCGTGATTCAGACGAGATACTGTCCCCTCAGATGTGTTTAAGGTTTGGGAATGGTCAGTGTTGACAAGGACAGTTTGGGTTGCAGTGACTTTGCCTGTCGTTAGGGCGCCCCGGTCTTGAACGGGTCAGAGAGAACGGCCGCTTCCCCTCAGATACCTGACTGGATATATCTCCACAGGCTGTTGGAGGGAGAAGGCCCAACAATGTTGGAGGATGAGTGCCTGGAGTGCAGGGGAGTGTGGATGGCAGAGACCTACCAAGGTTGTTGTGAAGGTTGTGTGAGAGGAGATGGAGAGGACCCCGACCCTTAGAGTTTGGCAACCTTTGATTAGATTGCTGTCTGAAGTGTTGAGAAGGAGCTCCTAATCTATGGTAAAGGTAAGCATGTTTCTGTCATGTCGGTCACAGTTTATGTGAAGGCAGAGTCAAAGGGGTAAGGAACGAAGAAGGTGTGCTTAAACACAAACATGGCTGAAATGGGATGTGTTTGAGGTGTGGTCTTTGTTCCCGGACCTAGTTTAAAACTATACCTATGAGGTTATAACCTCTTTTCATTAAATGTTAGGAATGGAAAGCAGTCTCTCACATCACAACTTGAACAAACAAGCACATATGGGGTGTTTGGGGGATGGTAGAGATTGCAGATAGGCTGCGAATTGGGATCCAGTAACAGGTGTCAGACATTTTTTGTGCCGGTGCAACAACAAGCCAAAGCAGTACTTGATAGTTTGGTATGTCCCTGACCTTGAAACTCCCTTAGTCTGGCTGAAAAGTGTTTTGATGTCCAGTGCAGATGTTACAACCCAGTTTCTGATTGTTGCACTGTCTGGGCCTGGCACCAATCAGGCTTCTCAGGCCGGCAGCACAGGTTGGCAGGAATATTCAGGAATAAATACACACTCAGCCGTACTCTTATACGTGCATATACACCATAGCACAACATTACATTATATTATCATTTAAGTCCTGTAAGTCGCGAGGTGGGGCCTACATGCATTGGACTTGTTTGCCAGCACATCCCACCGATGCTCGACTGGATTGAGGTCTGGGGAATTTGGAGGCCAAGTCAACCCCTTGAACTTGTTGTGTTCAAACCTCAAACCATTTCTTAAGGATTTTTGCAGTCTGCTGAAAGAGGCCACACCATTAGGAGATACTGCTTCTATGAAGGGGTGTACTTGGTCTGCAACAATATTTAGGTAGTTGGTACGTGTCAAAGTAACATCCACATGAATGGCAGGACCCAAGGTTTCCCAGCAGAACATTGCCCAAAGCATCACACTGCCTCCGCCGGCTCGCCTTCTTCTCATAGTGCATCCTGGTGCCATGTCTTCCCCAGGTAAATAACGCACATGGACCCAGCCATCCCCATGATGTAAACGAAAATTTGATTCCTGAGACCAGGCCACCTTCTTCCATTGCTCTGTGGTCCAGTTCTGATGCTCATGTGCCCATTGTAGGAACTTTTAGTGGTGGATGAGGATCAGGATGGGCACCTGACTGGCCTGCAGCAAGGCAGGCCCATACGCATCAAACTGTGACGTACTGTGTGTTCTGACACCTTTCTATCAGAACTGGCATTAACCTTTTCAGCAATTTGAGCTTCAGTAGCTCTTCTGCTGGATCGGACCACGTGGGCCAGCCTTCACACCAAATAATCCGCATCAATAATCCTTGGCCACCCATGGCCCTGTCGTTGGTTTTCCTTCCAATGACTGCTTTTGGTAGATACTGACCATTGCAGACCAGGAACACCCCACAAGAGCTGCAGTTTTGGAGATGCTCTGACCCAGTTGTTTAGTTGTCAAAGTCACAAACATCCTGAAACTTACCCATTTTTCCTGCTTCCGACACATCAACTTCAAGGACAAAACATTCACTCGCTGCCGAACGTATCCCACCCACTGACAGAGGCCATTGTAACGAGATAATCAATGTTATTCACTCGACTTGTCAGTGGTCATGATGTTATGGCTGATCGGTGCACAAGGAGGTGTAGGCGGTGGCCGTAACAGCAGAGTACATTGCAAACAAACAGGTGGGAGGCGTCTCAGACATTGTGGTGAAATCAGACGTCTCAGAACCACATCTGTTTTTTTCTTTAGAGGTTGTATGTTTCACATAAACCAGGACAAGACCCGTGTAGCAGGAAATGCTCTTTCATTGTATATTGTGTGATAACCAATGAGATGCAACTGAAGGTTTGACCTATCATGACCATGTCACCATGTTCAGTCGCATCATAACTAACAGTTCTCCTAACAAGAGACAGTGTCAAGATGATCGTGTTAGGAGTCACACTGCTTCTACTTCATTCAGCATGTAGGGGATGATATTGAATAAATACTTTCTCATTTATCCTCAGTCGACATGACCTCTGGGCCTGCAGGATCACCATCACCCCCGAGGAGTTTATAGCAGGAGGAACTCTCCACTAACTGGCCTCATCCCTAAATCTCATACCAGGTGAGGAGACCACGCAGACCTTTGGGCAGACACAGTTATACTGAATACAGAGAACGTCAAGCACTTTAAACATGGGAGCAGTGAACAAGTAAGGACCTCTTTCAAATCCTTAGAAAGGACATTAAGTATATCTTAGATAAAAGAAGTGAAGATCACACCCAACATGCCCCCATGACCCCTGTTTCCTTCAAACAATACAGAAAAGAATCAAAAAAGTAGTCTCTTTTATTCTCATATGCCTTGGACTTTCTAACTGGAGATGCCCTGCACCCATAAAGTGAGCTGAAATTCAAGCAGCACCAGTTGTCCTGAAAGGTTGGCACTGTTTACAAGAAAAAACATCCGAGAGAAGCCTGCAACAGTTTGACTGCCAAAGATGAGACTTCAACCTGCGCCTGGGATCGTGTGACGAGGTTTGTGCTGCACCAACAAATGCAGGATATAGGCAAGATGCCTCAAAAGAATCTTTAAAAAAAGTATTTGCTGAAAGCCAAAAGCTGTGGCTTTACTCACCCTAGAGAACTAACGTGCATTAAGCTGCTTCCTGGTGGTCCCTCGTGTTTCAAGCACCGTCAGATGTGACATTTATCAGTCACTAAAATTTGAGCTGTTTCAGTTTCTTTACAGTCCAAATCTTTAAATAATCTTTAACAAAGACAACAAATATTTCAAACTTATATAATGAAAAAGTGCATTTCTTTCCTTTTCCTTACTATGTGTTCTGTTGTCTGTTTAACCTCTTTGTTTAATTGTGTCTTAAATGCTGTAAGTAAATGCCTCTAATATCACTGAGGAAAAGCAGAGACGCACGTGTAAGAAAGACAAAAAGATATTTATGCTTTAATAAGACATGACAAGGTTTTACTAAAGATTTTAGATTATTTAAAAAGACATTAAAACACAACAACAGGATGTGAAACATAAAAAGATGGAAGGATCAACTCACAGCAACATAAAGGGTCATTTTATGCATTCAGAAGTAGATGCAGAAACAGTAGTGTCTGCTTCTTCTCAACAATCATGTTAGACACTTTAAGGTCAGTCGTATAAAACCCCCCACATGTTTTCATAGACGTTTACATCGAGCATTTCACTTGAGAATAGACACCGTCTTCAGTCTTTAACTCTTTAGTCTTCCTCCCTCTTGTAGATTTCGGGCCGTGAAAATGCAACGCAGCATAGTTCAGATCATGTCCACCTTCAGTCTGTGCAGCAAATAAAGTTCTCATTACATGATCGTGTTCGTATACAGCAAGTTAGGAGTTATGTTAAAGTTATACAGTATGCAACTTTCTTTGATCACTTACAATATCATCTATTCTTGGGTTGGAGTTGTCATGTCTTGCTGGCAAAGAGGCGCTTTCTATTCCTTGAATTGAGTGAAGACAGAAACATTATGTACTTTTCTCACTTTTAAATCCAGATCCTCAGCTGTGTCAGCACATTTTAGTTTAAAATATAACATTACAAACATCATTTTTGGACAGTGTCCTTAATAACTTGTGCATCCTGTTCAGGTTTATTGAGGCACACATGGAATAAACAGCAATGTGGAGGCTCAAAATAGTGCAAAATATCAGTGACGTGCTGATATGGATATCTTCTATTTCATTTAAGAATAGGAGGTGAAGGTTTGTCCTCTCCTGTTTGATGTTACACTTCCTGTAGTCAATAAATGTTTCAAGTAAAACTAACAAATGTTTGAATCAGTAAACAACTCTCACCTTTACATTGTCCACATGCTGCTCTCGGAGATCGGTGACAGATGAAAACAATATTTCCAATCACAGAAATGACCAGGCAGACTATCGCTATCACCAGAGCAACAAATTCAGAGCTTGTTGTTTGCTCTAGAGAACAAAGAAGAAAGTTTCATTCATGATGTTAATAAAATATTATGAAAAATCACCTCCAGTGCTGAACTTATAATCATACCAAGCTCTAGTTTTGTTCCGTTTCCAAACAGTATCTCTCCACATGTGGCCACAGCACAGTAGTAAGTCCCAGCATCAGAGGAGCTGACGTTCTTAGAGAAGCGATAAACACAGCTTCTCTGAGTGTCAGATCTCTCGTCACATCCACCACGTCTGTTTCCATCAGTGTAGATGATGTCTGGATGAGATTTATTTGATCTGGCTCTGAACCAGTACACACTGTGACCTCCTGGACACGTTTGACTCTCAGAGTCAGAGAGGACTGAACACTGCAGAGTCATCAAGTCTCCTGGACGGACTGGATCAGAAACTGTCGGCCGCTGAACAACAGTGTAGTTTGATGTCCTCTGAGTGTTTCCTGTGTATTTGAAGACGTTCAAAAGTAAAATAAACACAATATAAAATGCTTTGACATGATGAAATGTAGCAGTAAGAACCTATTGTTCAGATGATTAAATCATGGGTCAAATCTCCACATTGCCAACATGGAGTAATATTTCTAATTTGACATATTAGAATATAATGTATATGAATTGGAAATCCTTTCAACAACTGCTAAATCAAACAGTTTTTTTTATAAATTGTTTAGTCATTAAAACAGTGTAGCTGATTCTAAGACATTGAAAAAACACATAATTACCTATTATTGACAAATATGTCGCACACAAAGTTATCTTGTCCCACTCCAGGACCTCACAGTGATACATTCCCTCGTCTTCTTGAACTGTCCTCAAAATGGTCAGATGGCTCATTTTCTCATTAACTTTTAAATCAAATCTAGAATCTGAAAACTCTGCTCCAAACACTTTGTGTGTATTTTTCCATCGTCTCACAATCAATTTCAAAGTATCACCAGCACTCTGCTTGAACCAGAAGGCTTCATTGTTTAAAATATAAGGTGAATCACATGTGATGGTTGCAGGTTCACCAAGTTGAACTTGGATCACTGGAGCCAGCGTATCTAGATACAAGTATAAAGGAAGAATAAATTAAACAGTAAATAATCATTTAGCCAGACATCTGGACACAGTCATTATTGCGTATCACTTACAGGCCTGATGAAGGAGAAGCAGTGTGAGCCATAACGCGATCATCTTGACACTGTCTCTTGTTGTAGACCTTTTAGTTACTTTATAAATAAAGATGGTGACGCGGTCATCAAAGCCACACCTTCAAATCTGATTGGATATCTAAATATACATCTAAGTTCACTTCCTCCCACAGTGGTTTTCTCCTTGTGATGTGTAGCATCTCACTTTTTTCAAACTCACTCAGGCCACTTTCACACCTAAAGTCTGTTTGTGTGATCCGAATCAAAGACCAAGTTCTTACAATGCTGCATTTTGCCTCCAGTTTGGTTTTGTGTTCACACAGCAGCTTTTACCAGTCGACCAAGAGTGTTGATGCACAAGAAAACTGCTCTCTGATTGGTCAAATTTTCACATGGGAAAACTCCCTGAAGTAAACAAATAGAGCGAGCGGACTCCTCAATCACACTCATCACGATCACAGACATTAATGTTTTGTTCTCTGAGTCTTTTTTTACTTTTTGAATTTTCTTACAGTTTGAATATCTCCGTATTTTTGTGCGTTTTCACAAGCATTTGTGAAATTGTTTGGTCAGCCAATATTTCTATGAGAGCCCTCACCTCGTTTCTCCCCCACGTTTGGCCTCTACTCATCTTGCTGCCTGGCTGTGTGTCTGTCTCTGCAAGTGTCAACATCCATTAAAAACCCACAATGCAGTTTTTTGGTTTGCTTCCTCTATTGGATCCTACTTTAATTGCAAACGAACTGGACTTTCAGAGTAAAATCCGAAAAGTCTGGAACAAAGATGTCAGGTCTGAATGCCCCTTTAAGTCTGATTACTTCGTCACCTGAGGGTGCTTTAGGACCTGGGAGACTTTCAGACTTTACTCCAAAAGTCTGGTTTCTTTTGGACAGGTGAGAACACGCAGTCGAACTCTGGTGTGGACCAAACCACCGGACCATGGTCCACCAGAAAAGAAGGGACACCGGCCTTTTGGAATCGAACCACGGTCCGGTTTGATTCCGGTGAGAACATAATCAGACTCGATCTAATATAGGAAGCAAACCAAAAAAGTGTGCATTGTGGGTTGTTAACGGACGTTGACACTTGCAGAAACAACCACACAACCAGGCAGCAAGATGAGTGGACAAACGGCGAGGTGAGTGCTCTGACAGAAATATGGGCCATTTGAAATGTCTGAAGGTGTTTTTGTAGAAGATTAAATGTTCATGTGTTTTGTGTTCTCTTGCTTGATTCTGGCATGTGTTTCATGAAATGTAATAAACAACCCACCCTTACAGATCACTCCAGGAGCAAGTTTGGCTCAGACAGATATTTTATTCATTAACAAAGTTTGAACTCCACATCATCCTCAAAACAACAGTTACTTCTATGTGCAGACTCAACATTTTCCAGCAGGTGTAATGGTAATAATTGTCCGTCTTTACATGTTTTATTGTGTACGGCAAGCGGCTGATGCGCTGCTCAAAGCATGCTGGGAACCTGCAGGCACAGACCAAGCTAGCACTGCCATGTCCGTAAACCTCCTGCAACCAAGCACAGGAAGAGTGGGTATGTATAACAGATGGGGAGGTTGAAGCACTTAGTGAATCCATGTATCTATTTTGATCTATCGGGTTTCAAACAGACCTGTTAACTCACTGATCCAACCCAAAAGCCTTCACAGCAGCGTAGATCCTCTCTTTCTCCGCTGCTTTTGCGTCCTTCACTGCACCACTCTTTGTTTTCATCGCGGTGAAGACGACAGCAGAATAAACCTCCTCTCTCTGAGGAAACACAGTGACTGAGACGAGAACATCCAACATGTACATAAAGTGAAACAAGCTTTATTTTAGTTTGGAGACGTTTAATCCTACCTTTAAAATCCTCAGCTGTTGACTTCTCCAACCACCGCAGTTTTGGTGCTCAGCAACAGAGGCTGAAATGATGAGACAACATAAAGATGACAAAAAATAAAGCAGCAGTCATTTTAATTTAATGTTTTACACTGAACAAAAATATAAAAGCAACACTTTTGTTTTTGCTCCCATTTTTCATGAGCTGAACTCAAAGATCTAAGACTTTTTCTATGTATACAAAAGGCCTCTCAAATATTGTTCACAAATTTGTCTAAATCTGTGTCAGTGAGCACTTCTCCTTTGCCGAGATAATCCATCCACCTCACAGGTGTGGCATATCAAGATGCTGATTAGACAGCATGATTTTTGCACAGGTGTGCCTTAGGCTGGTCACAATAAAAGGCCACTCTAGTGTTGTATGTAACATGCAGAAATTACATGTTGTGAACCTGCCCATGTTGGTGCATATTACTTCTGGAATACGCGCCCTTAAAAGACAGAATAAAACTACACCATTGATGAGGTTTCATTGGTTAATAGCACAGCTGCATTCTGCTGCCTCACGATAGCAATGAGCCAACAATGCGTCTGACCATCTAACTGTACAATCTACTTACACAACTTGGGTGCTGAGAGTGACAAATAACTACGTCACTTAATAATAAGCACTAACAAATGCACTGTGCTCTGGGCTGCTTTGCCTTGGATGTGATTTCGGGCCTGAGTGTCGAATAGGAAGTGCCTCACTGTAGGCCAGATGTATGTAGGCCTATTACTGTATATGCAATATAGTACATACAAGAGAAAAACATGAGTGAGTATGATAGTGCATTAATAGTAGTAAGTAGAATGTATGTTAGCAACACATTAGCTAGAAACAACTAGCATCAGTAAAGTAGAATGTTATGTTAGCGACAGATTAGCCAGAGAAAGCTAGCATCATGGCTAGCTTGGTTAGCAGTAAACTGATCACAGATAAGAAAAACTAAACAAGAAATCAAAGATCACCTTAAGCTGTTAGCTGTTATTAGACCAAGCTGTAAAACAGTCTAATAAGGATATTTGGGGTTTCGGTAGATGAGGCCTGTCAATATTTTATTGCTATCATCAGTGAGCTAATTATCACTCAACACATTCACAGACGGTGGGTAAGGGTTACCCCCTACCCTAACCTTAACCCCCCCATCTTCCTTTCTCTCTCCTCTCTTCCGTCATGAAAATGAGGGAGTAGGCGGAGGTAGAGCGTACAGCCCGGTCTGGCAGGGGTGCTCGCCCTGGACAGGGCACCTCACCCTGGCTCTGCCTTCCCTGTCCTCTTTCTAACACACCTCCCTCTATAAAACCTTTCTCGCTATATTTTTCTCTTTTGTGTTTAATTCAAAAACGTTAGTTGCATCAGCGTTGTCAATACCTGGAGCCTGCATGGCGGAGCCTGGGTCTGTTGAAAATGGCAAGGCTGCTTGGGTTGCGGTGATCACCAAGGGTCATGTATTAGGATGAGGATGAGGTTTCTTCACTGAGCGCTTCTCCTTATCATCCGGGCACAAGTATCTTGTGTTTAATTCAATTTAGCAAAGTAACATTACAGCACCTGAGCAGTTATTACTCATGAAGTTGTTCTCTTCTGTGTAGCTGTCATTCATTCATTCACTGACACAGGAAAACTCAGGAAAGGTTGAAACGTTTATCTTTTTTTTCCCGATGCTGGTTTGGAATCTCTTCTCATAACATATTTATTCATTCAGCAGGGAAAAACATCTACACAGCCATCAACTGTATTTAGTAGATTTTTTAACAGCATTGACACATATAGGTAGACGTAAGCCAAGAAGGAAGTAACGACTTTGATTACAGCTCACAATGAAACCAACATTTACATACAATACATGTTACATACATATAATGTTTTTAAGTTAACAGAGAAAAATATTGACATATAAGACATTAAGCTCCAGGGCTACTTAAGCCGAATATTCCTCGTACCAAGTGCGTACAAAAGTGACACCACCATTAAGTCCAGTGTTAAGACATTTCTTTCACCTGAACAGCCCTCACATGAGCGTAGATACTCTCTTCCTCCTGTGCTTTTACGTCCCTGGCCTCTGCTTTGCCAGATTTCCTACCAGTGAAGGTTGGTGCAGAATAAATCAAGGAGTCCTCATCTGCCTGACAAAATACACAGAGGATTACAGAACAATTACAATGAAGCTGAGGAAAATGCTGATAACTTCATGTCACTTTACATTCCTCACCTGCTGACTTTGCGGATCACCACTGGCTGTTTCCTCATTTCTTTGCAGAAGAACATCAGCTGCATTATCATATAAAAACACAGAATCAATCTGCAGTGAGTTTTGCAAATTAATGTTTGACAGGGCGACATATAGTCGACTTTTCTTACCGTTGCAACAGCCACAAGATCTTTTCTGGAGTTTCCTGACTGAATAAATAAGAGTGGCTATAACAATGAGGCTTACAGCCAGAGCAGCACATAACAGAGAGAGAAATGTGTTGTCCGTCTGCAAATCCATGTTGACTGCTGATTTAAAAAGAAGCAAATAATGAAAGTTAACAAGTCAAAGTGTATTTGAGACTAATTTAAAATGTAAGTTACTATTGTTCCTAATCAAAGATAAATATGTGACCTTTCTCATTGTATACAAAGAGGATGAAGTTACCTTCTTTGTCTGTGTTTGATTCTCTTCCAGAAATGTTGTCCTCACATGTGGCCTCAGCACAGTGATAAGTCCCAGAATCCAAACAGCTGATGTTTTTGAAGAAACTGTCAATACATTTCTTTGCTGAGAGTCCCATAAGGCTCCTTTCTTCATCAACACTGATTCCTCGAGTGAAGTTAGGAAGAGATTGGTTTAATCCAGTTTTAAAACAGCACACGCTGTGTTCTCCTGGACAGGCTGTCTTCTCAGAGTCTCCTGGACGGACAGGAGCGGGTGGAGGGACAGAAGGGGAAAGAGGTGCTGGGGGATTGAAAACACATTTTTTATTCTATTTTATTAAATCTTGACTTAAGTTTGTCTTTTAGATGAATTATGTAAAAGTGCCAACTTCACATCTTTAAGTTCGGAAATAGAGGAAAAAAATGTGGCGCACTTACCTTCAACTGTCAGATTTATTCCTTTCAAAAACATCAAGTTTTTTTCATTTGTTTTCATACAGTAATAAAATCCTGGATCCTGTAAATTTGCTTTTTTAATTCCTAGAACAAATGTTCCAGGCTCTTCTTTGGTTGTAATGCGACTACCTCGTCCATATAAGCTGTATGTTTTCCCAAAGAACTCAGGAAAGTTTCCAGAACCCATCCTGATCCAAAACAAGCTTCCTGTAGTTTCGCGTTTACATGACATTTTCACATCAGCTCCAACACGAACAGTCTTTTGCTCTAAGTTCTGATCATCTGAGCATCCTGAAAAGACATTATATGACATTAGTAACAGGATAATATTACTGCATGCACTCTTCTAAACCAGTGTAACGAGGATGACAATAATTTAAATGTATATTTGGAGTAAAGCTGACATTTATGTACTTACGCCCTGCTCTGAGCATCAGCAGTAAATAAAAAACAAGCAGCATTTTCTGGTTATCTCACTTGAGACGGCTGTTATGTAGAGTGCATTATCAAATGATTCACTTCAATGTAATCATAGCAGGTGGGAGGGAACAGTTACAGAGCGATCTGATTGGCTTCTGGCTATGTCGGGGTTTAACACAACAGTGGAAATATCGACCATCTTTCCAACTCAAACACATGAAACAAAACCAGAGCAAGCTTTCGTTTCATGTGCCACGGTGGGTTTCTGACACTCACACATCTTGTCTCATCTTAATGTGAAGAGCAATCTTGTTCATCATGTTCCTTTGTGTTTTTATGATACTTGGAAAAAATGTTGAGCTCATACTCACCATGATACAACGACACAATGTTTCTTCTCGTTGGGGTCATAAATCAAGATAATTTCCCTGAACACAAGAGGAAGGAGAAAGAGGCAACTTGGTACAACAGAGCACATGTCTGTGATGTTTTCATTCACTGTGTATTTACACAGCATGGTAGGCATGATGACTCGGATGGTTTGCGTGTGCTCATTAGTTTGAATGTTAGCTGTTAAATATAAAATGATAAAATTCAATGCTGTTGAGTTTCTGTCTAACTATCAAGTATGTACGCAGCGAGTGGAATCTGGTGCTGTGTCATCGTGGACTGTGCCTCCACACATGCGGCGCATGCCTCAAGCGCTGAGGTGAACCTACACGCTATGCCCAAGGTTGACTACTTACTTACACATGTGCAGAGCAAGATCAGCAAAGTGATTAACGTAGAAGACTTACCGCGTTGTCCACAGGGGTCGTCAAAGTTGAAACAAAAAGAAACTTCCTCACAGCAGCTAAGCAACTCAAACCACTTGTTTTGGATTACAAGGTAATTGTAGAAACGGTAGAGAGATAGTAAAAAAAGAAAAAATGATTGCTTTAACCCGAACCAGACTCTGTATGGACATCTGTGTAAAGGCCAGATTTCTTGAGCCCATAAACAACAGAGCTCCCTTTCTGCTTTTGGGAGGTCACCATCATGTTTGGTACTGTGCATTAGGTGGGGGACAAAATATCGGTATGGCAATTTATCATCGTCCTGACTCATGCTTGCAATATATCAATTATCGCAGAATCGCTGTATCGTGATCTTGTCGTTAACGTGGGCCACATATCGCGTATCGAATCAAGAGTTACCCCGTGATTCCTATTCCTTGTGAGCATGTGTGGAAAATGTTTTTATCTGCAGACAGGTGAGTTTTGATTGTAAAGATGTGTCAGGTGTTGTTTCTCTGTGGATTGGATAAGCATCCCACTGCCTTGTTAGCAGGTAATAGTGAGATTGAGAGTTGTGAAAATATTGATCCTAACAGCTTTGAATTGGAATTTTTTGTTTGCCTGTATTTAAAAATGGATCCAGATATTTGTAATTCAGCAAGTAAGGAATTTGCTTTTCACAGACACAAGTCACAACGGCCTTATATGAAGATAACGCAACATGAGACATGCACACAACAAATATTCACAGCTGCTTAACATGGCAGTCAAATGATAACAGTAATACAGGAAGCTAAATTAAAAAAATTGGAGCCAGCCAAGAAATGTTACACATCATAAATAATGCCCTGCCCACTCTACCATCCACCTGTAGCAAAGCACATTAGAAGGAAGGAAGAACTCCAGGTACACTTCTTGTCGGGGGGGAAGAAGAAAAGAAAGGGCAGAACATCGCTATCATAGAAACACAATCACCTATGAGAAGCGTGCACAATAGCTTCTGATTCCTCTGACCTGCAGCTTTAGATCTGAAGGAATAATTCATGTGAATCTGAGCACAAACCACAAAAAAATGATGATAGATAAGAACCCAAGATATAGCAGTGCAGTTTAACACCACAATCACCTCGTTACACGTTGTTCAGAGGCTGGAGATAAGCTAGCTATATATAGGGTCAAATCTGCATGTAAAACATTCAGACCAATGCATTGTGGTTTGTGTCCTTAAGCTCCATCATGATATTGACGACTAGCAAAAAAGATCTGGTTTGACCATAAAGTCCTTGCAAATGCGACATATGCACTCTTGCATGCGCCTGGCACATACACAAGAAACAAACACGTATTCACAGCCAGCGCTGACAAACAAGTGATGCATGGAAACTGAAGCACTGCTGTGGTTTGGCTTCAAACTGAGGTGTGAACACCGAGGGGCTTTTCTTGCTTCCTCTCTCTCTGTTAGAGGTCCATGATGCTCGGCCTGCACTGCCGCTTATACTGATCTTAAATAGGCAGGTGGAATGTCATAGCAACTTACACGAGTAAATAAAGGGTACAGTTTCACTTTGTAATGACTGTTTTTATCGTACTTTTCTGTGGTTTGGTGCTTTTCACATCCAAGAGGGTGAAGGCGCTAGAAGTTCACTGGTCCCAGCTCGGTCTTTTTGACCAGAAGCTTGTTAGACTGATCTTGAGTTACTTTTCGCTCTTTATATGTTGTCTCATATCCTTCCTAAAGTCTGTTCTAATGTGAACTTGGAGCACTGTTTTAATGCCAGCCAGTCCATATTAACAGTGATCAATAAAGTTACATTTAAATAGCTACGAAACATGAAATAATATGCATCTGCAATAAATCACAAATGCGTGTCGGTGTAGCTGTCTTTGGTTGCAAGCACAGAAAAGCCACATTAACACAAAAGAAAATTAAAACAATCCTTTCGCTTTTATCAACTCAAACTAGCCTGCAGAAACCTCACGCAGCCCCTTCCCTCACTACACATCCTGTTGAAGGTCACAGTCATATACGCTCTGAGTAAACAGCCTTGAAGGTTGGTCAAAGCGCACAGAGAAACAGCCAACCGCAGCCTGTGTGTCAGTGAAGCTGTTGCATGTGGCTTTGCTTGTTTTTCTCACGGCAGACATATAAAAGGCCTTCACAAAGCGCTGTGACACAAGCAGGCAGAGGAGTTAACTTATTTAAGGTAGTTTTCCTGCAACTTTTTTATGCTGTATGACTTATTTTTTAACACAGGACACAAGATAAGATCTCTGTATATCTTTGTTAGCTGTGCTTTGCTCTACAGTTGTGGAAACTTGTGGTAGACAGATACACAAAACCACTGATCATCTACTCTCTCTCTCTCTCTCTCTCTCTCTCTCTCTCTCTCTCTCTCTCTCTCTCTCGCACTTGTCTTTTGTTCTCTGTAAATTTGTGTCTCAATGCACACATGGCTGAAATTTAGAGTGTCACCAAAGATGATAAGATGTTTTGCAAAGAAAAGGCCTGTAACAAAACAAGCAGGCTCATGCTAGATTCATTTACAAAGAAGAAACAAACATCAGGATGTCAGATGTGTCATATATCTTAGCATTACTTCCTCTGAATGTCCCTGCAATTCTGCCATTAACAACACAAAACATGTAAGCCCCCCTGATAGCATCCTCTGGAAACACGTATTTACAATATTTCACAGTAATCCATCCAAGTTTGGTTCGATATTTCAGTCGTAATCAAAGTGGTGGTGGACTTACAGAGAGACAACATTAGAGTCCTGGTAACACATATTTTACAGTCCTTTAATTTGACAAGATTTGACAAAGTAAATGTATTGTGATTATAGAATATTGTTTGGAAATCAAAACTAGTAAATTAATACATTAGATAAACACAGAGACAACAGCTGAACATTTTGATAAAAACACAATCAATCAAACTGATTTTAAACATATGGATGAATCTTAGATTGTTGCGGCCTAAACTGCTTGATTCTGTGGTAGCTTATTAAAAAAACTGCAATGCAAGTTGTGCTGTTTTTTTTTTCTGTTTAACGCATTACACATCCGCTGTGAGCAGCTGGGAAAAACACGCTGGGGGACCACGATGATTCGCCATGCAACACCACAACTTCCTGGAAAGACTGAAATGGTCTGCTGTACTACTTAACATCCACAAACTCACAAAACATTCTTTAGCTCTAAACCAACCAATGTCATCATCATCGAGCTCACACAGAACCTACTAATGATTCACTCACTGGTCCAACCTAAAGGCCTTCACAGCGGCGTAGATCCTCTCTCTCTCCACTGCTGTTGCATCCTTCACTGCCCCGCTGTCAGCTCTCATCAGGGTGAAGATGACAGCGGAGTAAACGAGTGTGTCCTTATTGCTCTGACAAAATACAGACATGAGAAGATTAAAATAATTAAATGTTGGTTTTCTTTAAGTTAATCGTGCCTTTAAATACTTTACCTGTTGTATGCTTTGAAGGTTGCTGTTCTTTTGCAGAGCAACGGCTGCAGGATCACGAAACAGAAAAAACATCAATATTTATAATTAAGGATGAAGAAGTTTGAATATATTTTGCATGTATGATGAAGTCCTATTACTTATGGCAACAACCACAACTGAGGAAGATTCAAACATTATTTAGTAGCAGCAGCAGTAGTGCACATTCCTGTGCAGAATATACAGCTCATTCTTAAACCAAATATATATTGTACATGTTTTTTATAATCCTCTTTAATATGTATATTTTATTCTTTTTAAAGGGGCCATATCTTTTAAATGCATATTCTCATATTGTGCATGGGTTTCACATGTTTGGGTGTTTATTGTTCATAGAGAAAAAGTGAATTCCGTGTTTTTCCAGAGTTACATGTTTACAAAGGTCGCCTCTGAAACGGGCCGCTCAGAACAGCTGCAGGTTTCTAGGAGAACCTTGCTTTCGCTGAAATCGACCAATCGTCATTCACCTCAGGCTGCCTTCTTGCACTAGCTTGAAGTCAAGTCGTTGTCAAGATTTTAACTTACCATTCTGATACCTCCTGGTGATTCTGGCTCGTACATATAGGGCCGAATAACCGATCCCAGAGCAGTCATGTTTTCTACAACTTTGGAGTGACAGTGCGGTGCGGCCGCTCTGGGGCTATCACTCCAAATACAGTCAGCCAATCACGACTAAGGTCTGACCTTTGAATGGCAAAATGGCTTGTAAGTGCTTGTTTGTTTCAGGAGTAAGGCGAGGCCATGAAACTTAATTAAATTAAAATATGTGTAAAGTTTTTAAAATGAAACAAACTTTAACCAACGTGATTCAAAAACACATTTGAATAATAGAAAATAAAGTAAGATAGAACTTTATTAATCCCAAAGGAAATTATAGTGCCAAATTGATTGCATATGTAAAATATGTTATATATATATATATATATTCTATTTTTATTTTTACCACAATCTCAAGACCCATCGACCATCATCTGAAGACGATATAACCTCTTTTTGGGCATTCAGGCGTGACCCACAGTTTGTGATAAACAACTTCCACCCAGCACTTTACTTACCGTGCGTTGCATGGTTTACAGTCCAATTCGCAACTTGAGAAGCGACTGTGCGTTCAGATCAAACGTGAAGCAAAATTCGCCCCTTCAGATATGTCAACAAAATGCTGTCATTTCTTGGTTCATTAAATCCCCTAGAAGAACGCCTGTTCATCTGTTTCTGGTGAGCCTCAGTTTACTATAGAGGCATGAACCCGAAAAATAAACCGATTTTCTTGTAATTTACTTTAATTAACGAGTTTGTGGACATAACAACATCATAGTGCAGATTTGTGAAAAGTAAAAATGATCATATCTGATGCATTCGTGGAAGTCGGGAAATCTAAATGCTGATTGGTTGAATTTTTAAACAAGAGCAGATTGTTAGCTGTCTGTCTGCAGAGATTAATAAGAAGCTAACATATTGTCAGATGACCACCGATGAAAGCCGGGATGTCATAACGAAACATTGTGTTCTGCCTGCTTTTGCTCTGCATACAGACGGTTTTTCGTGATAGGTGATTGGTCAGTATTATAAATGTAGTACAAACAGAAACCAGAACAATTCTCATACCAAAGTCCTGTGTGTTCAGATTCTACATTCTTATTAAGAATCTGTAAATAGAGTTACACTTACGCAAACTCCTTGTATGTGGAAACCTACTTGGCAATAAACCCCTGAAATGTCATTTTTAAACCAGTAAACAACTCTTACCTTTACATTGTCCACATGCTGCTCTCGGAGATCGGTGACAGATGAAAACAATATTTCCAATCACAGAAATGACCAGGCAGACTATCGCTATCACCAGAGCAACAAATTCAGAGCTTGTTGTTTGCTCTAGAGGACAAAGAAGAAAGTTTCATTCATGATGTTAATAAAATATTATGAAGATCACCTCCAGTGCTGAACTTATAATCATACCAAGCTCTAGTTTTGTTCCGTCTCCAAACAGTATCTCTCCACATGTGGCCACAGCACAGTAGTAAGTCCCAGCATCAGAGGAGCTGACGTTCTTAGAGAAGCGATAAACACAGCTTCTCTGAGTGCTAGATCTCTCGTCACATCCACCACGTCTGTTTCCATCAGTGTAGATGATGTCTGGATGAGATTGATCTGATCCGGCTCTGAACCAGTACACACTGTGACCTCCTGGACACGTTTGACTCTCAGAGTCAGAGAGGACTGAACACTGCAGAGTCATCAAGTCTCCTGGACGGACTGGATCAGAAACTGTCGGCCGCTGAACAACAGTGTAGTTTGATGTCCTCTGAGTGTTTCCTGCATGATACAAATGATACATGAATTTAAATTAAACAGTAAATGTCTAATGAATGAAAAAATCCTTTCAAATTTTACTAAAGAGATGGTTAGAAATAGAAACATAATGCAGCTTTAAATGGATAAAGCAACAAATCACATAATTACCTTTGATGGACAAATAGGTTGAACTCAGAGCTATCACAGTAAACTCCATGACTACACAGTGATACATTCCCTCGTCTTCTTCAATTGTCCTCAAAATGGTCAGATTGCTCGTATTCTCACTAACTTTCAAATCAAATCTAGAAGCTGAAAACTCTGCTTCAAACTCAGGCTTTGTATGTTTCTGCAGTATCACAATTAATTTCAAAGCATCACCAGCACTCTGCTTGTACCAGAAGACTTGGGTGTTTAAAATTTCAGGCGAAAAACACATGATGGTTGCAGGTTCACCAATTTGAACTTGGGTCACTGGAGCCAGCGTATCTAGATACAGGTATAAAGGAAGAATAAATTAAACAGTAAATAATCATTCAACGAAACATCTAGACACAGTCATTACAACGTATCACTTACAGGCCTGATGAAGGAGAAGCAGTGTGAGCCATAACGTGATCATCTTGACACTGTCTCTTGTTGGAGACCTCTTACTTACTTTGTAAGTGAAGATAGTGACGTGGTCATCAAAGCCACACCTTCAAATCTGATTGGTTATCTAAATATACATCTAAGTTCATTTCCTGCCACAGTGGTTTTGTCTGTGTGATGTGAAGCATCTCACTTTTTTTCACTGAAATTTTTCATTCACAGAAGATTCCAGTTTCTCACAGATTTGACGAACTCAAACATTTAGTCTCAACATGGACAGGTTCTCTGTCTTGTAAGGCTCATTCCACAATCCCTCAGCATTTGAGGAATTATGGGGCTCTCACTAACTACACAAACACGGAGGGTATTGCAAGATATTATTTATCAATATCACATCCTTTTTCTCAGAGTTCTTTCGTAAGTATTCTCTGTTGCTTCTGCATTTAGCAGTGCCAAGACTAACTACAATATATAACTCTTACTGGCAATTGCCACTACTGTCTATACATGCTTTAGCTGTCTGCTGTTTGTCCCACTGTAAGGATTAATTCATGAATCCACATCAGTGCCCCTGCTCTGTCTGATCAAACCTCTGACCTCTGTTGCTTATGAATCCATAAGCAACAAGGGAAGCAGAGGGGTCGAGACTCTGTGGGAGTCGTCTGCTTGTTGCTCACAGTGTGGAGCCACAAGACAAATGTCTGTCTACATCTGTCATTCAGATTGTTACGAATGTGGAGGACGTACGCTGGATAACACCAGCAAACAAGGATTTTAATGTTGTGAACACCCTAAGTATAGCTCATGGGATAATCAGGATCTGGTGAAGATTTGTCAAAAATGGTGGTGAAACCAGAATGCCAGAGGTCATCGGCAATACTGTGGATCTGACTCTGGGAACCCAGAAGTGCTTTGGACTTGCAGAGTGGAGATTGATGTTTTGCTGGGAAGCCAGAAACATTTAGAAAAGTTTTGTTTTGATGTCAGAACGGTGGAACCGGATGTTGAGCTTGTTTCAGGTGAGCTACTGTCCCCTCAGATGTGTTTAAGGTTTGGGACGGTCAGAGTGTTGACAAGGACAGGTTGCAGTCACTTTGCCTTTTGTTAGGGCGCCCCAGTCTTGAGCGGGTCAGAAAGAATGGCCGCTGTCCCGCAGATACCTGACTGGATATATCCCCTGGGACTGCTGGAGGGAGAAGGCCTTATCATATGGGTGGATGAGTGCTTGGCGCCGGGGAGTGTGGATGGCAGAGACCAACTAAGGTTGCTATGAAGGCTGTGTGAGAGGAGATGGAGAAGATGCCGACCCTTGGGGTTTGGTGATCTTCAATTAAATTGCTGTCTGACGCTTTGAGAAGGAGCTCCTGATCTATGGTAAAGGTAAGCATGTTTTCTCTCGTGAGTCAAAGGGGTAAGGAATGAATAAGGTCTGCTTAAACACAAACATGGCTGAAATGAGATGTGTTCCAGCCGTGGTCTTTGTTCCCGGACCTAGTTTAAAACTACACCTATGAGGTTACACAATGTCAATGGTAAAGAACATTTTAAAACTCTTTTCAATAAATATTGTGAATGGGAAGTGCCTCTTCACATGACAACTTGAGCCAACAAGCATATGATGATGGTACCAAGTGATGGTTGAAGGTGATGGTACCAAGTATAGCGTGGCTACAACAAGCCAAAGCAGTACTTGATAGTTTGGTATGTTCCTGACCTTGAAATTCTCTTAGCCTGGCTGAATAGTGTTTTGATGTCCAGTGTAGATGTTACAAGCCAGTTTGTGAAGAGACACAATATAAAAACTAACTCAGGACTCTAAAGGAGGCGAGCTAATCTCAGTCAGAAGCTGCGCCATAACTGACGAGTCCTTGATCGGCCATGTCTGCCTGGTGCACTGGTCTGAGCCTGGCACCAATCAGGCTTCTCCAGCTGGTAGCACAGGTGGGCGGGAATATCCGGGAATATATACACACTCAACTGTACTCACATACATACACCAATCAGTCATAACATTATGATCACATTATGACTACCTAACATTGTGTAGGATCCCCTTTTGTGGCCCAGACAGCCCTGACCCGTCAAGGCATGGACTCCACCAGACCTCTAAAGGTGTGCTGAGGTATCTGGCACCAAGTCATTAGCAGCAGATCCTGTAAGTCCTGTAAGTAGCTCCAACGATCAGATTTGGTTATCCAGCACATCCCACAGATGCTTGATTGAAATAAAATCTGGGAAATTTGGAGTCAATGCCTTGAACTTGTTGTCGTGTTCCTCAAACCATTCCTGAAGCATATTTGCAGTGTGGCAGGGCGCATGATCCTGCTGAAAGAGGCCACACCATTAGGAAATACCACGTCCATAAAGGGCTGCACTTGGTCTGCAGCAATGTTTAGGTAGTTGGTACGTGTCAAAGTAACATCCACATGAATGGCAGGACCTGAGGTTTCCCAGCAGAACATTGCCGAAAGCATCACACTGCCTCCCCCGGCTTGCCTTCTTCCCATAATGCATCCTGGTGCCATGTCTTCCCCAGGTAAGCGACGCACACACACCTGGCCATCAACATGATGTAAGAGAAAACAAGATTCTTTTGACCAGGCCAACTTCTTCCATTGCTCCGTGATCCGGCTCTGATGCCCAGGTGCCCATTGTAGGTGCTTTCGGCAGTGGACAGAGGTCAGCATGGGCACCTTGACCGGTCTGCGGCTATGCAGCCCCATGTGTCACAAACTGCGATGCAATGTGTGTTCTGACTCATTTCTATCAGAACCAGCATTAACTTCTTCAGCAATTTGAGCTATAGTAGCTCTTCTGTTGGATCGGACCACACAGGCCAGCCTTCGCTCCCATGAGCATCAATAATCCCTGGCCACCCATGTCCCTGTCACTTGTTTTCCTTCCTATGACTGCTTTTGGTAGATACTGACCATTGCAGACCAGGAACACCCCACAAGAGCTGCAGTTTTACAGATGCTCTGACCCAGTTGTTTAGTTGTCAAAGTCGCTCACATCCTGAAACTTACCCATTTTTCCTGCTTCCGACACATCAACTTTAAGGACAAAACATTCACTTGCTGCCGAACGTATCCAACCCACTGACAGAGGCCATTGTAACGAGATAATCAATGTTATTCACTCGACTTGTCAGTGGTCATGATGTTATGGCTGATCGGTGCACAAGGAGGTGTAGGCGGTGGCCGTAACAGCAGAGTACAGTGCACAGGTGGATAGAGAGAGACACAAACATGTTGGAGGCGTCTCAGACATTGTGGTGAGATCAGACGTCTCAGAAACACATCTGTTCTTTTCTTTAGAGGGTGTATGTTTCACATAAACCAGGACAAGACCCGTGTAGCAGGAAATGCTCTTTCACTGTATATTGTGTGATAACCAATGAGATGCAACTGAAGGTTTGACCTATCATGACCATGTCACCATGTTCAGTCGCATCATAACTAACAGTTCTCCTAACAAGAGACAGTGTCAAGATGATCGTGTTAGGAGTCACACTGCTTCTACTTCATTCAGCATGTAGGGGATGATATTGAATAAATACTTTCTCATTTATCCTCAGTCGACATGGCCTCTGGGCCTGCAGGATCACCATCACCCCCGAGGAGTTTATAGCAGGAGGAACTCTCCACTAACTGGCCTCGTCCCTAAATCTCATACCAGGTGAGGCAGACCTGCAGAGACCACACAGACCTTTGGGCAGACACAGTTAGACTGAATACAGAGAACGTCAAGCACTTTAAACAAGGGAGCAGTGAACAAGTAAGGACCTCTTTCAAATCCTTAGAAAGGACAATAAGTATATCTTAGATAAAAGAAGTGAAGATCACACCCAACATGCCCCCATGACCCCTGTTTCCTTCAGACAATGCAGAAAAAAATCAAAAAAGTCTCTTTAATTCTCATATGCCTTGGACTTTCTAACTGGAGATGCCCTGCACCCATAAAGTGAGCTGAAACTCAAGCAGCACCAGTTGTCCTGAAAGGTTGGCACTGTTTACAAGAAAAAACATCCGAGAGAAGCCTGCAACAGTTTGACTGCCAAAGATGAGACTTCAACCTGCGCATGGGATCGTGTGACGAGGTTTGTGCTGCACCAACAAATGCAGGATATAGGCAAGAGGCCTGAAAAGAATCTTTAAAAAAAGTATTTGCTGAAAACCAAAACCTGTGGCTTCACTCACCCTAGAGAACTAACACGCATTAAGCTGCTTCCTGGTGGTCCCTCGTGTTTCAAGCACTGTCAGATGTGACATTTATCAGTCGCTAAAATTTGAGCTGTTTCAGTTTCTTTACAGTCCAAATCTTTAAATGATCTTTAACAAAGACAACAAATAATTAAAACTTATATAATGAAAAAGTGCATTTCTTTCCTTTTCCTTACTATGTGTTCTGTTGTCTGTTTAACCTCTTTGTTTAATTGTGTCTTAAATGCTGTAAGTAAATGCCTCTAATATCACTGAGGAAAAGCAGAGACGCACATGTAAGAAAGACAAAAAGATATTTATGCTTTAGTGTCCTTAATAACTTGTGCATCCTGTTCAGGTTTATTGAGGCACACATGGAATAAACAGCAATGTGGAGGCTCAAAATAGTGCAAAATATCAGTGACGTGCTGATATGGATATCTTCTATTTCATTTAAGAATAGGAGGTGAAGGTTTGTCCTCTCCTATTTGATGTTACACTTCCTGTAGTCAATAAATGTTTCAAGTAAAACTACCAAATGTTTGAATCAGTAAACAACTCTTACCTTTACATTGTCCACACGCTGCTCTCGGAGATCGGTGACAGATGAAAACAATATTTCCAATCACAGAAATGACCAGGCAGACTATCGCTATCACCAGAGCAACAAATTCAGAGCTTGTTGTTTGCTCTAGAGGACAAAGAAGAAATTTTCATTCATGATGTTAATAAAATATTATGAAGATCACCTCCAGTGCTGAACTTATAATCATACCAAGCTCTAGTTTTGTTCCGTCTCCAAACAGTATCTCTCCACATGTGGCCACAGCACAGTAGTAAGTCCCAGCATCAGAGGAGCTGACGTTCTTAGAGAAGCGATAAACACAGTTTCTCTGAGTGTCAGATCTCTCGTCACATCCACCACGTCTGTTCCCATCAGTGTAGATGATGTCTGGATGAGATTTATCTGATCCGGCTCTGAACCAGTACACACTGTGACCTCCTGGACACGTTTGACTCTCAGAGTCAGAGAGGACTGAACACTGCAGAGTCATCAAGTCTCCTGGACGGACTGGATCAGAAACTGTCGGCCGCTGAACAACAGTGTAGTTTGATGTCCTCTGAGTGTTTCCTGTGTATTTGAAGACGTTCAAAAGTAAAATAAACACAATATAAAATGCTTTGACATGATGAAATGTAGCAGTAAGAACCTATTGTTCAGATGTCAAATTAAATCATGGGTCAAATCTCCACATTGCCAACATGGAGTAATATTCCTAATTTAAAATGTTAGAATATAATGTATATGAATTGGAAATCCTTTCAACAACTGCTACATGAAGCATTTTTTTCATAACATTGTTTAGTCATTAAAACAGTGTAGCTGATTCTAAGACATTGAAAAAACACATAATTACCTTTTATTGACAAATATGTCGTACTCAAAGTTATCTCATCCCACTCAAGGACCCCACAGTGATACATTCCCTCGTCTTCTTGAAGTGTCCTCAAAATGGTCAGATTGCTCGTATTCTCATTAACTTTTACATCAAATCTAGAAGCTGAAAACTCTGCGTCAAGCACAGGGTTTGTATTTTTCTGCAGTATCACAATTAATTTCAAAGCATCACCAGCACTCTGCTTGAACCAATTGACTCTTTTGTTTAAAATATCCGGCGAGCCACATGTGAAAGTTGCAGGTTCACCAAGTTGAACTTGGGTCACTGGAGCCAGCGTATCTAGATACAAGTATAAAGGAAGAATAAATTAAACAGTAAATAATCATTCAGCCAGACATCTGGACACAGTCATTATTGCGTATCACTTACAGGCCTGATGAAGGAGAAGCAGTGTGAGCCATAACGCGATCATCTTGACACTGTCTCTTGTTCGGAGACCTCTTAGTTACTTTGAATATACAATGACGTGGTCATCAAAGCAACACCTTCAAATGTGATTGGTTGTCTAAATATAAAACAAGATCATTTCCTGCCACAGTGGTTTTGTCTGTGTGATGTGAGGCATCTCAGTTTTTTCACTCTAATTTTTAATTCAGAAAAGATTCATGGTTCTCAGTGATTGAGGAACTCTGAAACATTTACTGTAAACATGGACAGGTTCTCTTTCTTGTCAGGCTTATTCAACGTTCCCACAACATTTGGGGAATTATGAGACGTGTTCATTGACCGGTATCATGTTGACCTGCATCATATTGTCCAAAATCAACACAGTTTGTCATAACACCTCAGTTAATATCATGTCAGGTAGCAAAGTTATTTGTCATGCTGGACTGACAACACCGACATTCACACTCGCAGGGCTGCCAAGTTTCAGAAAATCACAAGAGTGAGACTTTAGTGTTATGATGTGTTTGGCCGTCGAAAAAATTTTGGCCTGTTTTAACGTCGATTTGGCCTGTTTTAACGTCGATTTATACCTTAAGACTGATGTCCTCACCTCCATGCCAGCTGCTCTCCCTGCACTGTGGCCTCCTAATGCTAGTCTTAATTAACCAGAAATTAGAAATGAAAATTGTAACAAGAATTTTGACAAAATACATTTATTTGCAATATTTCATTTCAACCAACTGTCCATCATTTAGCTGGGGACATGTCTCATGTTGTAGGCGTTTGTGGCAGATTTTGATGCCTTGATGACAGAGGCAGGGGGCTCCCACTTGAAACACTGTGGCTCAAGGCTCGCCATCTTCACAGTCATGATGGACGATAGAGTTCCCTCAAGAGCCAAACTGTTTCGGGTTTTGGTTTTGTTTGAGTAGGGGGTGATTTTGGACACAGCCAAAGTGGATTCCAGGGACTCTGTGGGTTCCTTTAGGGGGGTCTAATAATAATACAGATAAAAACTACGAGCAACATTTGTCCTACGTCGACATCAAACTAGTAAAAATATTTAAAAAGTGAACCCATTTTCAATAATTTTGTGTGATCAAAATTGGGTAGTTACCTACCGTCCGTCTTCTAGCAAGCAGAAAAACGTCGAGTGGGTTTTAGATGTCGGCGCGGTTGTGTGTGAAAGATCGTTAGAGACGCCAAGACCCGCCTTACGTTGCTTCTGATTGGTTTATATTGCGTGGTGCCTTCCGTGGTTGGTTAGATTTAGGCACAAAGGACTGGTGGATTGGTCTGGGATTGGTTATCTCGGTCAGTCAATCAGAGTTACTCGAACTACGGCATGCCGCGAGGACCAAAGTCTATTATCATGAAAAAAATAAATATAGTATTGAAGTGAGTAAGAGTATTGAATGGGGAAATATAAGCGTGAGAAATGTCAAGTGTGGCGTGTGGTGTGAGAATGGGTCAAATTGCGTGACTGTCACACTCAAAGCATGACGCTTGGCAGCTCTGACACTCGGATAGTATTTTAGTTGTCATAACGTTAGCGAGCATGCTAAGGTTAGCCAACTAGCTCCAACATAATTACACTGAGTAATTTGCCATTTGGTTACAAAGCACAATGCCAGATCCATGCAATTACCAGCCAGATCAGCCCAGAGAGTCTGTGCGAGTTGGCTGTTGTTATCTACTCAACGGTGTTTTGCTACATTGCCGAACTGGAAAATCGTCTGCGATAGCAGACAAGCTAACGGTAGCTTGTTGCCAGCTTACAGCTGGCTGGCTAACCTTAGCCTAGGCAGGTAATGCAATGATATTGGCTAATAGAAAACAATCGGTAGTTATGCACATTTGCTTTGTTCCGCTACATAATTTACAAAATCAACGCTGTTTGTCATGTTAGCTGGCGAAGTCATTTGTCAAGCTAGATAACTGACACACACACTCGGATAGTATTTTGTTCGTAATAACTTTAGCGAGCATGCTAAGGTTAGCCAACTAGCTCTAACATAAATACACTGCATGACTCTGGCATTGTGCTTCGTGACCAAACGGCAAATTACACCGGCGAACCAGCAAATCATCACAAGCATTAGCTCACATTAGTCATGCAGGGCAGGGCGGCTGGAGAGAGCTGGGATGAAGCACTTCTGCTGTGAGAGAAAAAACACTGCACCCAGTGAGAGAACGCTGCACGTGGGTTTTGTTTCTATGACAACAATAAGTTGTGGGTCTGTTTTGATCCCCAAAAGCAATCGAAGGTCTCCATGATTCGCATGCCCTGCCGATGTTGACTCAAGTTTTCCCCCTGATGTCGATCACATTCCTGTTTGGCCATAGGGTTGCCACCTTCCATGCAGAAAAATAAAGGATGCCATCCACAGCGGGGGCCTGTTCCTCGGGGCCACGGCCACCACAGGTCCGGTGATGCGCCAGTGGTGTTAAATCATAACTTAAAACATGGTTTGAAGAAAGTATTAAGATTCATACTTCACGTTTGATGTGCTTTATTACCAGTGGACATTAGAAATAAGCTGAACAGATAGGGGAGGAGTAGGATAAGAAATTGTTAATGAAATTGAGTCATTGTATAGGGTGGTGTGAACACGGGTTTTGGCTCAAATATTTCATCGTTTGCAGTCACGCCACCCAAACAGTGAAACCACAAAGAAATATCTAGAAACATTTTTAAATCTGAGAAAACTATTTAAGTAAAACACAGTTTTCATTATTGGTAAGTGAATCTATTTATTTATTCATTAAGTTTTTTTAATATAGCCTACTGTTAATCCATTAGCATTTAAGGATGCAATTTTCCAGATTGGGTAATCATAACATATCCTAGTTGTTTCTTTTCCTCACATGGGCACTATATTTTGATTCATGTATAAATGCTTACGTATCCGACTGTAAACCTCAACCTTAAAGGACAAATTCACCCCTGGAAAAAGCCACTGTCAGTCAAAGCTGGTGTTCTCTGCAATCAATAGAAGCAATAATATTTTAAATTGGCCTTAGCTGTGGAGAAAGTTGTACAAACAGCTTGTGGTTTAAACCCATTCTACATTCCTACAACACCCATCATGCATTGCGCCTCTCTCTCTGAAAGGAATGGCTCCTCGAGGGCCTGGTTATATAGAGAGGTTACAGGTCTGCGTGAGAAGTCTGCCTGTTTGTTATGTTCGTTCTTTCGACCAGAACAGCTGGTAAACATAGGGGGTAATTAACTCCACTCTCTGCTGCGCGCACACTGACAGACCTCAACTGCATGCACAGATCGATGAGGAGACAAGAGAGGAGGGGGCAGATCTTTGAACAGCTTCCTGTTTAGTCCAGACTCGACAGGTGTTTACTAGTATTACTCTCTTTAACCTTGCTTTATGTTTTTAAAACAAGCGCGTAGCAGCAGCGTGTACAGTCCATCCATATAATAATCCCCTTCCTGCGTAACGGCTCCGGACATGTGGACAAAGTGTGTCCGTGTACCGCGGTTGAGCCTCGCACAGCCACGGACTGATTGGTCTCCCGATTATAATAATAATGACAAAACGTTATTAACAGATTGTTTTTACAGACAAATACATTTGTTTTTCAACAACAAAAGGTTGAGTTGTTATCATGATCACTGGAAACTCTGAGCCTGACAGCCCTTATAATACTGCACCGCAGCTCCCACCACCTGCTGTTCGAGCTGGCGTTTGTGAACTAGGTGCTTTTTGTTTGCATAACATGACTCACTGAAGTACGCGCAAGCGGTTCCGGAGCACACAGACGCTGTTTGCTCTGCAGCGCACTTTGGGGTGCGTTTGAGTACGAGGCAGAGTCTTTATGTCATTTGCATAGGTTTAGAGGGCACAAAATTGTTTCCCACTATGTATTGTATTGATTCAAAACGGGACACGCCCTTTAATTGTCAAATACTGGACAATTCCGAATTTTAAGGGACGGGTGGCAACCCTATTTGGCCAGACGGGCTTCAGGAGATAAATCTTATTTTTGCTTTTTAATTCTTGTGTGTAACAAAGACAAAAAATATTTAAAACTTATATAATGAAAAAGAGCATTTTTTTCCTTTTTCTTACTATGTGTTCTGTTGTCTGTTTAACCTCTTTGTTTAATTGTGTCTTAAATGCTGTAAGTAAATGCACCTGATATCACTGAGGAAAAGCAGAGACGCACATGTAAGAAAGACAAAAAGATATTTATGCTTTAATAAGACATGACAAGGTTTTACTAAAGATTTCAGATTATTTAAAAAGACATTAAAACACAACAACAGGATGTGAAACAAAAAAGATGGAAGGATCAACTCACAGTAACATAAAGGGTCATTTTATGCATTCAGGAGTAGATGCAGAAACAGTAGTGTCTGCTTCCTCTCAACAATCATGTTAGACACTTTAAGGTCAGTCGTATAAAACCCCCCACATGTTTTCATAGACATTTACATCGAGCATTTCACTTGAGAATAGACACCGTCTTCAGTCTTTAACTCTTTAGTCTTCCTCCCTCTTGTAGATTTCCCGCCGTGAAAATGCAACGCAGCATAGTTCAGATCATGTCCACCTTCAGTCTGTGCAGCAAATAAAGTTCTCATTACATGATCGTGTTCGTATACAGCAAGTTAGGAGTTATGTGAAAGTTATACAGTATGCAACTTTCTTTGATCACTTACAATATCATCTATTCTTGGGTTGGAGTTGTCATGTCTTGCTGGCAAAGAGGCGCTTTCTATTCCTTGAATTGAGTGAAGACAGAAACATTATGTACTTTTCTCACTCTTAAATCAGATCCTCAGCTGTTTCAGCACATTTTAGTTTAAAATATAACATTAAAAACCACATTTCTGGACAGTGTCCTTAATAACTTGTGCATCCTGTTCAGGTTTATTGAGGCACACATGGAATAAACAGCAATGTGGAGGCTCAAAATAGTGCAAAATATCAGTGACGTGCTGATATGGATATCTTCTATTTCATTTAAGAATAGGAGGTGAAGGTTTGTCCTCTCCTGTTTGATGGTACACTTCCTGTAGTCAATAAATGTTTCAAGTAAAACTAGCAAATGTTTGAATCAGTAAACAACTCTTACCTTTACATTGTCCACATGCTGCTCTCGGAGATCGGTGACAGATGAAAACAATATTTCCAATCACAGAAATGACCAGGCAGACTATCGCTATCACCAGAGCAACAAATTCAGAGCTTGTTGTTTGCTCTAGAGAACAAAGAAGAAAGTTTCATTCATGATGTTAATGAAATATTATGAAGATCAACTCCAGTGCTGAACTTATAATCATACCAAGCTCTTGTTTTGTTCCGTCTCCAAACAGTATCTCTCCACATGTGGCCACAGCACAGTAGTAAGTCCCAGCATCAGAGGAGCTGACGTTCTTAGAGAAGCGATAAACACAGCTTCTCTGAGTGTCAGATCTCTCGTCACATCCACCACGTCTGTTTCCATCAGTGTAGATGATGTCTGGATGAGATTTATCTGATCCGGCTCTGAACCAGTACACACTGTGACCTCCTGGACACGTTTGACTCTCAGAGTCAGAGAGGACTGAACACTGCAGAGTCATCAAGTCTCCTGGACGGACTGGATCAGAAACTGTCGGCCGCTGAACAACAGTGTAGTTTGATGTCCTCTGAGTGTTTCCTGTGTATTTGAAGACGTTCAAAAGTAAAATAAACACAATATAAAATGCTTTGACATGATGAAATGTAGCAGTAAGAACCTATTGTTCAGATGTAAAATTAAATCATGGGTCAAATCTCAACATTGCCAACATGGAGTAATATTTCTAATTTGACATATTAGAATATAATGTATATGAATTGGAAATCCTTTCAACAACAACAAAAAAATCACATAATTACCTTTTATGGACAAATATGTCATGAACGAAGTTATCTTATTCCACTCCAGGACTACACAGTGATACATTCCCTCGTCTTCTTGAACTGTCCTCAAAATGGTCAGATTGTTCATATTCTGATGAATTTTTAAATGAAATCTAGAAGCTGAAAACTCTGCTCCAAACACTTTGTTTGTATTTTTCCATCGTCTCACAATTAATTTCAGATCATCACCAGCACTCTGCTTGAACCAGAAGGCTTCATTGTTTAAAATATAAGGTGAATCACATGTGAAGGTTGCAGGTTCACCAAGTTGAACTTGGATCACTGGAGCCAGCGTATCTAGATACAAGTATAAAGGAAGAATAAATTAAACATTAAATAATCATTCAGCCAGACATCTGGACACAGTCATTATTGCGTATCACTTACAGGCCTGATGAAGGAGAAGCAGTGTGAGCCATAACACGATCATCTTGACACTGTCTCTTGTTCGGAGACCTCTTAGTTACTTTGAATATACAATGACGTGGTCATCAAAGCAACACCTTCAAATCTGATTGGTTGTCTAAATATAAAACAAGATCATTTCCTGCCACAGTGGTTTTGTCTGTGTGATGTGAGGCATCTCAGTTTTTTTCACTCTAATTTAATTTCAGAAAAGATTCATGGTTCTCAGTGATTGAGGAACTCTGAAACATTTACTGTAAACATGGACAGGTTCTCTTTCTTGTCAGGCTTATTCAACGTTCCCACAACATTTGGGGAATTATAAGACGTGTTCATTGACCGGTATCATGTTGACCTGCATCATATTTTACAAAATCAACACTGTTTGTCATAACACCTCAGTTAATATCATGTCAGGTAGCAAAGTTATTTGTCATGCTAGACTGACAACACTGACATTCACATCGGATAGTATTTTGGTTGTCATAACGTTAGCGAGCATGCTAAGGTTAGCCAACTAGCTCCAACATAACTACATTGAGTAATTTGCCATTTGGTTACAAAGCACAATGCCAGATCCATGCAATTACCAGCCAGATCAGCCCAGAGAGTCTGTGCGAGTTGGCTGATGTTATCTACTCAAGGGTGTTTTGCTACGTTGCCGAACTGGCAAATCGTCTGCGATAGCAGACAAGCTAACGGTAGCTGGCTAACCTTAGCCTGGGCAGGTAATGCAATGATATTGGCTAATAGAAAACAATCGGTAGTTATGCACATTTGCTTTGTTCTGCTACATAATTTACAAAATCAACATTGTTTGTCATGTTAGCTGGCGAAGTTATTTGTCAAGCTAGATGACTAACACACACACTCGGATAGTATTTTGTTAGTTATAACTTTAGCGAGCATGCTAAGGTTAGCCAACTAGCTCTAACATAAATACACTGCATGACTCTGGCATTGTGCTTCGTGACCAAACGACAAATTACACCGGCGAACCAGCAAATCATCACAAGCATTAGCTCACATTAGTCATGCAGGGCGGCTGGAGAGAGCTGGGATGAAGCACTTCTGCTGTGAGAAAAAAAACACTGCACCCGGTGAGAGAACGCTGCACGTGGGTTTTGTTTCTATGACAACAATAAGTTGTGGGTCTGTTTTGATCCCCAAAAGCAATCGAAGGTCTCCATGATTCGCATGCCCTGCCGATGTTGACTCAAGTTTTCCCCCTGATGTCGATCACATTCCTGTTTGGCCATAGGGTTGCCACCTTCCATGCAGAAAAATAAAGGACGCCATCCACAGCGGGGGCCTGTTCCTCGGGGGCCACGGCCGCCACAGGTCCGGTGATGCGCCAGTGGTGTTAAATCATAACTTAAAACATGGTTTGAAGAAAGTATTAAGATTCATACTTCAAGTTTGATGTGCTTTATTACCAGTGGACATTAGAAATAAGCTGAACAGATAGGGGAGGAGTAGGATAAGAAATTGTTAATGAAATTGAGTCATTGTATAGGGTGGTGTGAACACGGGTTTTGGCTCAAATATTTCATCGTTTGCAGTCAGACCACCCAAACAGTGAAACCACAAAGAAATATCTAGAAACATTTTTAAATCTTAGAAAACTATTTAAGTAAAACACAGTTTTCATTATTGATAAGTGAATCTATTTATTTATTCGTTAAGTTTTTTTAATATAGCCTACTGTTAATCCATTAGCATTTAAGGATGCAATTTTCCAGATTGGGTAATCATAACATACCATAGTTGTTTCTTTTCCACACATGGGCACTATATTTGGATTCATGTATTAATAAATGCTTACGTATCCGACTGTAAACCTCAACCTTAAAGGACAAATTCACCCCTGGAAAAAGCCACTGTCAGTCAAAGCTGGTGTTCTCTGCAATCAATAGAAGCAATAATATTTTAAATTGGCCTTAGCTGTGGAGAAAGTTGTACAAACAGCTTGTGGTTTAAACCCATTCTACATTCCTACAACACCCATCATGCATTGCGCCTCTCTCTCTGAAAGGAATGGCCCAGCGAGGGCCTGGTTATATAGAGAGGTTACAGGTCTGCGCGAGAAGTCTGCCTGTTTGTTATGTTCGTTCTTTCGACCAGAACTGCTGGTAAACATAGGGGGTAATTAACTCCACTCTCAGCTGCGCGCACACTGACGGACCTCAACTGCATGCACAGATCGATGAGGAGACGGGAGAGGAGGGGGCAGATCTTTGAACAGCTTCCTGTTAAGTCCAGACTCGACAGGTGTTTACTAGTATTACTCTCTTTAACCTTGCTTTATGTTTTTAAAACAAGCGCGTAGCAGCAGCGTGTACAGTCCATCCATATATCAATCAATCAATCAATCAAATTTTATTTGTATAGCGCCAAATCATAACCAGGGTTATCTCGAGACACTTTACAGAAAGAGCAGGTCTAGACCGACTCTTTGTTAAGTTATTTAAAGAGAGGCCCAACATCAATCCACCATGAGTAGCACTTAGCAATTCGGCACATTGGCAAGGAAAAACTTCCTTTTAACAGGCAGAAACCTCGAGCAGAACCAGACTCATGTTGAACAGCCATCTGCCTCGACTGGATGGGCTGAAAATGGGATAGAAGGAGATGCAGGATAGAGACAGGCAAAGAGAGCAACAACAACATATGTTCTTGTTACCACAACAACATATGTCCTTGTTACATGAACAACAACAGACACATACTTATGGTTACAATGCCAATAATAGTGGTAGACTAGGGTGAAGATTGGCTAAATAAATAAATAAATAAATAAATTAGCAAGAGAAGCAGAGTAATGATAAAGGCTGAGGTAATCGTAATTGTAACAGTTGAAGTCAACAGGTCTACTATTAGCATTAGCAGCAACAATAATGATACTATGGGGAAGGCTGATGTTAGTAGGTGTTGCAGTCGAGCAGGTCCACAGCAGCAGGTGGTCTGCAGCAACGATCCTCAGGAACCTTCAAGACAAGGGAGCACAAGAACTCCCGGGAAGATATGTGGTTAGTAATGTTAATGGGACCAGAAAATACAGAGTTAATGAGCTGCATTAATATGACAGATAGAGAGAGAGAGAGAGAGAGAGTCAGAGAGAGAGGAAGAGAGAGAGAGAGAGAGAGAGAGTCAGAGAGTCAGAGAGAGAGAGAGAGAGAGAGAGAGAGAGAAGCTTGGTGTGTCAGATCCCCCCGGCAGTCTAAACCTATAGCAGCATAACTATGGGCTAGTCCAAGCCTGAGCCAGCCCTAACTATAAGCTTTATCAAAGAGGAAAGTTTTAAGTCTACTCTTAAAAGAAGAGAGGGTGTCTGCCTCCCGGACCTTGACTGGTAGATTGTTCCAGAGGAGGGGGGCCTGGTAACTGAAGGCTCTACCTCCAACACTACTCTTAGAGACTTTAGGTACCACAAGCAGGCCTGCATCCTGGGAGCGCAATGTTCTAGAGGGGTAATATGGCACTATGAGCTCTTTAAGATATGATGGTGCCTGACCATTAAGAGCTTTGTAAGTAAGAAGAAGGATTTTAAATTCTATTCTATATTTTACAGGAAGCCAGTGCAGAGAGGCTAATACAGGAGAGATGTGCTCTCTCTTCCTAGTTCTTGTCAGCACACGTGCTGCAGCATTTTGTACCAGCTGCAGAGTTTTTAGTGACTTATTAGGGCAGCCTGATAGTAACGAGTTACAATAATCCAACCTGGAAGTAACGAATGCATGGACTAGTTTTTCTGCATCGTTTTGAGACAAGATGTGTCTGATTTTTGCTATGTTGCGAAGATGAAAGAAGGCTGTCCTTGATATTTGTTTTATGTGGGAGATGAAGGACATATCCTGATCAAATAGAACTCCCAGATTCCTAACAGTAGTGCTGGATGCCAGGCTGATGCCATCTAGGGCAGCTATATCATTAGAGAAAGAGTCTCTAAGGTGTTTTGGGCCGAGCACAATAACTTCAGTTTTGTCTGAATTAAGTAGCAGAAAGTTTCTAGTCATCCAGATCTTTATGTCCTTAAGGCATGCTTCTAGTTTAGATAGCTGATTGGTTTCATCTGGCTTCATAGATAAGTATAATTGAGTATCATCTGCATAACAATGAAAATTAATGGAGTGTTTCCTCATGATATTACCCAGAGGAAGCATATATAAGGTAAAAAGAATCGGTCCGAGCACAGAACCTTGTGGAACTCCATGACTAACTTTGGTTTGCATAGAGGACACATCATGAACATTAACAAACTGAGATCGATCTGATAGATAAGATTTAAACCAACTTAATGCAGATCCTGTAATGCCAATTAAATGTTCTAATCTCTGTAACAGGATGTGATGGTCTATCGTGTCGAAAGCGGCACTAAGATCTAACAGGACGAGTACAGAGAGAAGTCCTCTGTCTGAAGCAGTAAGTAGATCATTTGAAACTCGCACAAGGGCTGTCTCAGTGCTATGGTGGACTCTAAATCCTGACTGAAAGTCCTCAAATAAACTGTTGTTATGAAGAAAGTCACATAATTGATTAGCGACTGCTTTCTCAAGGATCTTTGAGATAAAAGGAAGGTTAGATATAGGTCTATAGTTAGCTAAGGTGCCTGAATCTAGGGTAGGCTTTTTAAGAAGTGGCTTAATTACAGCTAGTTTAAAAGACTGGGGTACATAGCCCGTCGATAAAGACATATTGATCATATCTAGTAAAGAAGTGCTAATTGAGGGAAAGACTTCCTTAAGCAGCTTGGTTGGAATCGGGTCTAAAAGACAGGTTGATGGTTTAGATGAAGATATCAGAGAATTTAGCTCAGGAAGGTCAATTGGAGAAAAACAGTCAAGGTAAACATCAGGTTTTTGAGCAGTTTCCAAAGATACATCTGCACCAGTTAACGGCAGGAGGTTACAAATTTTGTCTCTTATCTTTAGGATTTTGTCATTAAAGAAGCTCATGAAATCATCACTGCTGAGGCCTATAGGAATACTTGGCTCAGTGGAGCTGTGACTCTCTGTCAGCCTGGCTACAGTGCTGAAAAGGTACCTGGGATTGTTTTTATGTTCTTCTATGAGGGAGGAGTAGTAGACACCTCGAGCATGCCGTAGGGCCTTCCTGTATTTATTAAGACTATTTTGCCAGAGTAAACGAGACTCTTCTGTTTTGGTGGATCGCCACATTCTTTCAAATTTACGCGACATTTGCTTCAAGTTACGAGTTTCTGAGTCATACCATGGAGCTAGCCTCTGTCGTTTAATAATCTTCTTTTTTAAGGGGGCAATCGAGTCTAGAGTACTTCTCAGCAAACCTGCAGTACTATCAACAAACTGATCAAGCTGAGAGGGACTAACATTAGCATAAGAGCTTTCTGTAGTAAACAGATGTGGTAAAGAATTAAAAGCAGCTGGAATTGTTTCCTTAAATTTAGCTACAGTCCTGTCAGACAAACATCTTGTGAGTACATTTTTGTTAACTGGAGAGTAGTCGGTTAATAGGACATCGAATGTTACTAAATAGTGATCTGATAAAAGAGGATTTTGTGGGAAGACAATTAAGTTTTCGGTTTCAAGGCCATAAGCTAGAACAAGGTCGAGGGTGTGGTTAAAGCAGTGAGTAGGCTGGTTTACACTTTGAGTGAAACCAATAGAGTCCAAAAGGGACATATAATAATCCCCTTCCTGCGTAACGGCTCCGGACATGTGGACAAAGTGTGTCCGTGTACCGCGGTTGAGCCTCGCACAGCCACGGACTGATTGGTCTCCCGATTATAATAATAATGACAAAACATTATTAACAGATTGTTTTTACAGACAAATACATTTGTTTTTCAACAACAAAAGGTTGAGTTGTTATCATGATCACTGGAAACTCTGAGCCTGACAGCCCTTATAATACTGCACCGCAGCTCCCACCACCTGCTGGCGTTTGTGAACTAGGTGCTTTTTGCCACGAGGCATAGAAAAAGGGACAAATTTGCCCCGAATGTTTGCACAACATGACTCATTGAAGTACGCGCAAACGGTTCCGGAGCACACAGACGCTGTTTGCTCTGCAGCGCACTTTGGGGTGCGTTTGAGTACGAGGCAGAGTCTTTATGTCATTTGCATAGGTTTAGAGGGCACAAAATTGTTTCCCACTGGCTCTCTGCTAAGAGACCCGCCTTCCTCTGCCTCTTATTGGCTCTGACCCTGACGGTCTTTCCCTATCCCCAGCGCACATATTTCACAGAATGCGGGTGGGATAATGCTGCGTTCATAACAACTCAGAAATATGGGACAAACCTCGTCCCGTATTGATTCAAAACGGGACACGCCCTTTAATTGTCAAATACGGGACAATTCCGTATTTTTAGGGACGGGTGGCAACCCTATTTGGCCAGACGGGCTTCAGGAGCTAAAACTTATTTTTGCTTTTTAATTCTTGTGTGTAACAAAGACAACAAATAATTAAAACTTATATAATGAAAAAGTGCAATTTTTTCCTTTTCCTTACTATGTGTTCTGTTGTCTGTTTACCCTCTTTGTTTAATTGGGTCTTAAATGCTGTAAGTGAATGCACCTGATATCACTGAGGAAAAGCAGAGACGCACGTGTAAGAAAGACAAAAAGATATTTATGCTTTAATAAGACATGACAAGGTTTTACTAAAGATTTCAGATTATTTAAAAAGACATTAAAACAACAGGATGTAAAACATAAAAAGATGGAAGGATCAACTCACAGTAACATAAAGGGTCATTTTATGCATTCAGAAGTAGGTGCAGAAACAGTAGTGTCTGCTTCCTCTCAACAATCATGTTAGACACTTTAAGGTCAGTCGTATAAAACCCCCCACATGTTTTCATAGACATTTACATCGAGCATTTCACTTGAGAATAGACGCCGTCTTCAGTCTTTAACTCTTTAGTCTTCCTCCCTCTTGTAGATTTCCCGCCGTGAAAATGCAACGCAGCATAGTTCAGATCATGTCCACCTTCAGTCTGTGCAGCAAATAAAGTTCTCATTACATGATCGTGTTCGTATACAGCAAGTTAGGAGTTATGTTAAAGTTATACAGTATGCAACTTTCTTTGATCACTTACAATATCATCTATTCTTGGGTTGGAGTCGTCATGTCTTGCTGGCAAAGAGGCGCTTTCTATTCCTTGAATTGAGTGAAGACAGAAACATTATGTACTTTTCTCACTTTTAAACCAGATCCTCAGCTGTTTCAGCACATTTTAGTTTAAAATATAACATTACAAACATCATTTTTGGACAGTGTCCTTAATAACTTGTGCATCCTGTTCAGGTTTATTGAGGCACACATGGAATAAACAGCAATGTGGAGGCTCAAAATAGTGCGAAATATCAGTGACGTGCTGATATGGATATCTTCTATTTCATTTAAGAACAGGAGGTGAAGGTTTGTCCTCTCCTGTTTGATGTTACACTTCCTGTAGTCAATAAATGTTTCAAGTAAAACTAGCAAATGTTTGAATCAGTAAACAACTCTTACCTTTACATTGTCCACATGCTGCTCTCGGAGATCGGTGACAGATGAAAACAATATTTCCAATCACAGAAATGACCAGGCAGACTATCGCTATCACCAGAGCAACAAATTCAGAGCTTGTTGTTTGCTCTAGAGAACAAAGAAGAAAGTTTCATTCATGATGTTAATAAAATATTATGAAGATCACCTCCAGTGCTGAACTTATAATCATACCAAGCTCTAGTTTTGTTCCGTTTCCAAACAGTATCTCTCCACATGTGGCCACAGCACAGTAGTAAGTCCCAGCATCAGAGGAGCTGACGTTCTTAGAGAAGCGATAAACACAGCTTCTCTGAGTGTCAGATCTCTCGTCACATCCACCACGTCTGTTTCCATCAGTGTAGATGATGTGTGGATGAGATTTATCTGATCCGGCTCTGAACCAGTACACACTGTGACCTCCTGGACACGTTTGACTCTCAGAGTCAGAGAGGACTGAACACTGCAGAGTCATCAAGTCTCCTGGACGGACTGGATCAGAAACTGTCGGCCGCTGAACAACAGTGTAGTTTGATGTCCTCTGAGTGTTTCCTGTGTATTTGAAGACGTTCAAAAGTAAAATAAACACAATATAAAATGCTTTGACATGATGAAATGTAGCAGTAAGAACCTATTGTTCAGATTATTAAATCATGGGTCAAATCTCCACATTGCCAACATGGAGTAATATTTCTAATTTGACATATTAGGATATAATGTATATGCATTGGAAATCCTTTCAACAACTGCTAAATCAAACAGTTTTATTTATAAATTGTTAAGTCATTAAAACAGTGTAGCTGATTCTAAGACATTAAAAATCACATAATTACCTTTTATTGACAAATATGTCGTACACAAAGTTATCTTGTCCAACACCAGGACCTCACAGTGATACATTCCCTCGTCTTCTTGAAGTGTCCTCAAAATGGTCAGATTGCTCATTTTCTCATTAACTTTTACATCAAATCTAGAAGCTGAAAACTCTACGTCAAACACAGGCTTTGTATTTCTCAGCCGTCTCGCAATTAATTTCAAAGCATCACCAGCACTCTGCTTGAACCAGAAGACGCTTTTGTAAAAAATATCAGGTGAATCACATGTGAAGGTTGCAGGTTCACCAAGTTGAACTTGGGTCACTGGAGCCAGCGTATCTAGATACAATTCAAATGTAGAATAAATTAAACAGTAAATAATCATTCAGCCAGACATCTGGACACAGTCATTATTGCGTATCACTTACAGGCCTGATGAAGGAGAAGCAGTGTGAGCCATAACGTGATCATCTTGACACTGTCTCTTGTTAGGAGACCTCTAAGTTACTTTATAAGTGAAGATAGTGACGTGGTCATCAAAGCCACACCTTCAGATCTGATTGGACATCTAAATATACATCAAGTTCACTTCCTGCCACAGTGGTTTTGTCTGCATGATGTGAAGCATCTCACTTTTTCATTCAGAAATGGCTCACGTTTCTCACAAATGTGAGGATCACTTGAACATTTAGTCTCAACATGGACAGGTTCTGTTTGTAAAGCTTATTAAATGTTTCATCAGCATTTAACTCTGAAGGGCTCATTTCTTTTTCTGGGTTTAGTGTTTAAATGTGGTGTTCTTTATGTGGCTCTCACTTACTACACAAACATGGTGGCTATTGCAAGTTAATTTTAATCATCACATCCTTTATCTCCAAACCCTTCCATAAGTATGATCCAGGGATGCCCCGATCAGGATTTTACTCGATACTGATTACTGATTTTTTAATAGTGAGATCTGCCGACCATCGATCTGATCACCGATTTAAATGCATTTTTCTAACCTTCCTAAGAATATAAAAATCATTACACAAAGAGAGGAATTAATACATTATGATCTTAGTGTTTATCATTGCGCTTGATAACTTCACTGTTCAGCTGCACATATGTCGACCTTTAATGCAAATAAACAATCACATTTTGCCTGAAACCTGTAGGCTCTGCAGTCACATTAAACAACAAGTAAATGTGGCTCTCTGTATCAACTGTGTCCACAAGGGACAGCTCTGAAACACTTAGCTTAACAATGTTAAGGATAACAATCGCAAAAAATAGAAATGAATAATGAAACCCAAACGCATAAAAACGTGAGAACGGAGAAGAATTCTGTTTATCCAGTTAAAAAAACGACTAGTTTTAAGAACAAATGAACCCGTTCTCTGTAACCAGTTAAACAAAAAGCATTATTCAGTCAGGCCCAACACATGGCAGACTTTTAATACTAGGTAATAGAATATTGGCTGGAAATTGCAGGCTAAAATGTGGAACAATATCTCTCACTATCTCAACAAAGCCGCCTCGAGACAAGTGCAAGCAAGGCACTTTAACAACTTGAACAACTTTAACAACAGGCTCACGTGTGTATAATGCCTGCAGCAGGTGATTGTACTTCTAATTGTACTTCCATCAATGACAGATTTATTTTTAGCAATGATGGAAAAATATTAAGTCGTCCTTTGGTTTGATAAATTAGAGTGCGATCTAGTAATTTTAAGTCATTCACCCCCCTTTCCTGTTGTTTGTGAGTGTGAATATTAGCTATTTAATTTTTACAGTGTGTTAAACGGACTGCCATCTTTGGAGTGCATCTGTGTCCGTGATCACTGCAGGTCACAGCGTGGTGATGCTGCACCACTGGAGTTGGAGAGCGGGATTTCCTCCTGGTAAAGTGTGTGCTTGCATCCGCAAAACTAAATGACAATCGCCTCTCCAGCAATCTCCCCTGATTACATACAAGTGAGTGTATTATTTGCCTTCGCTGTCACTGTGGAAAAAAATCACTAATCTGCTTGGTGTGGTGCGTGAAAGTGGCGCACAATTGTTACGTCATGCGATCGGCTGGAGCGATTTGCTCTTTGAAAGGTGATCGGCCGATCACCTGTCCCCTAATTTGAGCCTAAATCGGCTGATTCTGATTGCCGTCCGATCGATCGGTGCATCCTCGGTATTATCTTCTGTGTCTGTGTTTAGAAGTGCCAAGACTAACTAGCATACATGATCATTACTGGCAATTGCCACTACTGTTGATATATGCTGTAGCTGTCAGCCACTTGTCTTACTGTAATACTTAAACCATAAATCCATGCCACTGCCCTTCTCTGACAGTTAATCCTCTGCCTCTATTGTTACAATGTTACAATTTCATTTAGCAGACGCTTTTGTCCAAAGCGACTTACATCTGAGTTAATACAACACAAGCAACGATCGAGACAGGAGGGAACGAAGTCATTAAGTGCCAAAAAACAGCTTCAAGTGCGATCGGACACTGGTGCCAACAGGCAGTGTATAGGCCTTTTTTTTTCTTTAAAATGTATTCTACTCTATTGCTTATTATTCCATTTGTGTTCAAACAAAGACCATCCCCTTAAAGACATGGAGACTAATTGATGGTTTAAAATGTATGGTGTCTATCAAAATGTTGAGGAGGGTTGGATGCAGGGATAAGGGTGAGTGTCGAGGGATAGAGAGACGAAGGGATGAAGGGAAAGGGAAGAAATTGCAGTCGAGGAAGGACGGATAGAGAAGAAAGATGTTGAACCGGTGTCACTTGGTGTCAGTATGACAGAGGGAACCAGAGGGGTCGAGACTCTGTGGGAGCCATCTGCTTGTTGCTCACAGTGTGGAGCCCCAAGAAGAAATTCTACAGATGTCGATGAAATTGTTACGAATGTTAAGGATGTTAAGGAAGTACGCTGAATAACACCAGCAAACAAGGATTTTAACAATGTGAACGCCCTGAGTATAGCTCAAGGGATAATCAGGATCTGGTGAAGATTTGTCAAAAATGGTGGTGAAACCAGAATGCCGTAGGTCATCAGCGATGCCGTAGACCTGACTCTGGGAACCCAGAAGTGCTCTGGATTGATGGGAAGCCGGAAACAGTTGAAAAAGTTTTGCTTTGACGTCAGAATGGTGGAACGGGATGTTAAGCTTGCTTCAGGCGTGATTCAGACGAGCTACTGTCCCCTCAGATGTGTTTAAGGTTTAGGAATGGTCAGAGTGTTGACAAGGACAGTTTGGGTTGCAGTGACTTTGCCTGTCGTTAGGGCGCCCCGGTCTTGAACAGGTCAGAGAACGGCCGCTGTCCCTCAGATACCTGATTGGATATATCTCCACAGGCTGTTGGAGGGAGAAGGCCCAACAATGTTGGAGGATGAGTGCCTGGAGTGCAGGGGAGTGTGGATGGCAGAGACCTACCAAGGTTGTTGTGAAGGTTGTGTGAGAGGAGATCGAGAGGACCCCGACCTTTAGAGTTTGGTGATCTTTGATTATATTGGTGTCTGAAGTGTTGAGAAGGAGCTCCTAATCTATGGTAAAGGTAAGCATGTTTCTGTCATGTCGGTCACAGTTTATGTGAAGGCAGAGTCAAAGGGGTAAGGAATGAATAAGGTGTGCTTAAACACAAACATGGCTGAAATGGGATGTGTTTGAGGTGTGGTCTTTGTTCCCGGACCTAGGTCACAACCTCTTTTCATTAAATGTTAGGAATGGAAAGCAGTCTCTCACATCACAACTTGAACAAACAAGCACATGTTGTTGAAAGTGATGGTGCCAAGTACCAAGTGGCTACTGCTTGAGTTCTTGCCCAAGCAGATGATGGAGGCTGTTGACTAAGCTCTGGCTTGGCGTGGGGTTTTGGGGGATGGTGGAGATTGCAGATAGGCTGCGAATTGGGATCCAGTAACAGGTGTCAGACATTGTGCCAGTGCAACAACAAGCCAAAGCAGTACTTGATAGTTTGGTATGTCCCTGACCTTGAAACTCCCTTAGTCTGGCTGAAAAGTGTTTTGATGTCCAGTGCAGATGTTACAACCCAGTTTCTGATTGTTGCACTGTCTGGGCCTGGCACCAATCAGGCTTCTCAGGCCAGCAGCACAGGTGGGCAGGAATATTCAGGAAAAAATACACACTCAGCCGTACTCTTATACGTGCATATACACCATAGCATAACATTATACAGCCATAACATTATGACCACCTGCTGTATATTGTGTAGGATCCCCTGCCACCAAAACAGCACTGACCATCGAAGCATGGACTCCACTAGATCTCTGAAGGTGTGCTGAGGTATGTGCCACCAAGATGTTAGCAGCAGATCCTCTAAGTCCTGTAAGTCGCGAGGTGGGGCCTCCATGCATTGGACTTGTCTGCCAGCACATCCCACAGATGCTCGACTGGATTGAGGTCTGGGGAATTTGGAGGCCAAGTCAACACCTTGAACTTGTTGTGTTCAAACCTCAAACCATTTCTTAAGGATTTTTGCAGTCTGCTGAAAGAGACCACACCATAAGGAGATACTGCTTCTATGAAGGGGTGTACTTGGTCTGCAACAATCTTTAGGTAGTTGGTACGTGTCAAAGTAACATCCACATGAATGGCAGGACCCAAGGTTTCCCAGCAGAACATTGCCCAAAGCATCACACTGCCTCCGCCGGCTTGCCTTCTTCTCCTAGTGCATCCTGGTGCCATGTCTTCCCCAGGTAAATGACACACAGGGACCCAGCCATCCACATGATGTAAACGAAAAATGTGATTCCTGAGACCAGGCCACCTTCTTCCATTGCTCTGTGGTCCAGTTCTGATGCTCATGCGCCCATTGTTGGAACTTTTAGTGGTGGATGAGGATCAGGATGGGCACCTGACTGGTCTGCAGCAAGGCACGCTCATACGCATAAAACTGTAACGTACTGTGTGTTCTGACACCTTAACCTTTTTAGCAATTTGAGCTTCAGTAGCTCTTCTGTTGGATTGGACCACACAGACCAGCCTTCGCTCCAAATAATCCTCATCAATAATCCTTGGCCCTGTTGTTGGTTTTCCTTCCTATGACTGCTTTTGGTAGATACTGACCATTGCAGACCAGGAACACCCCACAAGAGCTGCAGTTTTGGAGATGCTCTGACCCAGTTGTTTAGTTGTCAAAGTTGCACACATCCTTACACTTACCCATTTTTCCTGCTTCCAACACATCAACTTCAAGGACAAAACATTCACTTGCTGCCGAACGTATCCCACCCACTGACAGAGGCCATTGTAACAAGATAATCAATGTTATTCACTCGACTTGTCAGTGGTCATGATGTTATGGCTGATCGGTGCACAAAGAGGTGTAGGCGGTGGCTGTAACAGCAGAGCACATTGCAAACAAACGGGTGGGAGGCGTCTCAGACATTGTGGTGAGATCACACGTCTCAGAAGCACATCTGTTTTTTTCTTTAGAGGTTGTATGTTTCACATAAACCAGAACAAGACCCGTGTAGCAGGAAATGCTCTTTCATTGTATATTGTGTGATAACCAATGAGATGCAACTGAAGGTTTGACCTATCATGACCATGTCACCATGTTCAGTCGCATCATAACTAAGAGATCTCCTAACAAGACACAGTATCAAGATGATCGTGTTAGGTGTCACACTGCTTCTACTTCATTCAGCATGTAGGGGATGATATTGAATAAATACTTTCTCATTTATCCTCAGTCGACATGACCTCTGGGCCTGCAGGATCACCATCACCCCCGACGAGTTTATAGCAGGAGGAACTCTCCACTAACTGGCCTCGTCCCTAAATCTCATACCAGGTGAGGAAGACCTGCAGAGACCACACAGACCTTTGGGCAGACACAGTTATACTGAATACAGAGAACGTCAAGCACTTTAAACATGGGAGCAGTGAACAAGTAAGGACCTCTTTCAAATCCTTAGAAAGGACAATAAGTATATCTTAGATAAAAGAAGTGAAGATCACACCCAACATGCCCCCATGACCCCTGTTTCCTTCAGACAATACAGAAAAGAATCAAAAAAGTAGTCCCATTCATTCTCATATGCCTTGGACCTTCTAACTGGAGATGCCCTGCACCCATAAAGTGAGCTGAAACTCAAGCAGCACCAGTTGTCCTGAAAGGTTGGCACTGTTTACAAGAAAAAACATCCGACAGAAGCCTGCAACAGTTTGACTGCCAAAGATGAGACTTCAACCTGCGCATGGGATCGTGTGACGAGGTTTGTGCTGCACCAACAAATGCAGGATATAGGCAAGAGGCCTGAAAAGAATCTTTAAAAAAAGTATTTGCTGAAAGCCAAAAGCTGTGGCTTTACTCACCCTAGAGAACTAACGTGCATTAAGCTGCTTCCTGGTGGTCCCTCGTGTTTCAAGCACCGTCAGATGTGACATTTATCAGTCGCTAAAATTTGAGCTGTTTCAGTTTCTTTACAGTCCAAATCTTTAAATAATCTTTAACAAAGACAACAAATATTTCAAACTTATATAATGAAAAAGTGCATTTCTTTTCTTTTCCTTACTATGTGTTCTGTTGTCTGTTTAACCTCTTTGTTTAATTGTGTCTCATATGCTGAAAGTAAATGCACCTAATATCACTGAGGAAAAGCAGAGACGCACGTGTAAGAAAGACAAAGAGATATTTATGCTTTAATAAGACATGACAAGGTTTTACTAAAGATTTCAGATTATTTAAAAAGACATTAAAACACAACAACAGGATGTAAAACATAAAAAGATGGAAGGATCAACTCACAGTAACATAAAGGGTCATTTTATGCATTCAGAAGTAGATGCAGAAACAGTAGTGTCTGCTTCCTCTCAACAATCATGTTAGACACTTTAAGGTAAGTCGTATAAAACCCCCCACATGTTTTCATAGACATTTACATCGAGCATTTCACTTGAGAATAGACGCCGTCTTCAGTATGTGACTCTTTAGTCTTCCTCCCTCTTGTAGATTTCCCGCCGTGAAAATGCAACGCAGCATAGTTCAGATCATGTCCACCTTCAGTCTGTGCAGCAAATACAGTTCTCATTACATGATCGTGTTCGTATACAGCAAGTTAGGAGTTATGTTAAAGTTATACAGTATGCAACTTTCTTTGATCACTTACAATATCTTCTATTCTTGGGTTGGAGTTGTCATGTCTTGCTGGCAAAGAGGCGCTTTCTATTCCTTGAATTGAGTGAAGACAGAAACATTATGTACTTTTCTCACTTTTAAATCAGATCCTCAGCTGTTTCAGCACATTTTAGTTTAAAATATAACATTACAAACATCATTTTTGGACAGTGTCCTTAATAACTTGTGCATCCTGTTCAGGTTTATTGAGGCACACATGGAATAAACAGCAATGTGGAGGCTCAAAATAGTGCAAAATATCAGTGACGTGCTGATATGGATATCTTCTATTTCATTTAAGAACAGGAGGTGAAGGTTTGTCCTCTCCTGTTTGATGTTACACTTCCTGTAGTCAATAAATGTTTCAAGTAAAACTAGCAAATGTTTGAATCAGTAAACAACTCTTACCTTTACATTGTCCACATGCTGCTCTCGGAGATCGGTGACAGATGAAAACAATATTTCCAATCACAGAAATGACCAGGCAGACTATCGCTATCACCAGAGCAACAAATTCAGAGCTTGTTGTTTGCTCTAGAGAACAAAGAAGAAAGTTTCATTCATGATGTTAATAAAATATTATGAAGATCACCTCCAGTGCTGAACTTAATAATCATCAATAATCATACCAAGCTCCAGACCAAGCTCTAGTTTTGTTCCATCTCCAAACAGTATCTCTCCACATGTGGCCACAGCACAGTAGTAAGTCCCAGCATCAGAGGAGCTGACGTTCTTAGAGAAGCGATAAACACAGCTTCTCTGAGTGTCAGATCTCTCGTCACATCCACCACGTCTGTTTCCATCAGTGTAGATGATGTCTGGATGAGATTTATCTGATCCGGCTCTGAACCAGTACACACTGTGACCTCCTGGACACGTTTGACTCTCAGAGTCAGAGAGGACTGAACACTGCAGAGTCATCAAGTCTCCTGGACGGACTGGATCAGAAACTGTCGGCCGCTGAACAACAGTGTAGTTTGATGTCCTCTGAGTGTTTCCTGTGTATTTGAAGACGTTCAAAAGTAAAATAAACACAATATAAAATGCTTTGACATGATGAAATGTAGCAGTAAGAACCTATTGTTCAGATGATTAAATCATGGGTCAAATCTCCACTTTGCCAACATGGAGTAATATTTCTAATTTAAAATGTTAGAATATAATGTATATGAATTGGAAATCCTTTCAACAACTGCTACATGAAGCATTTTTTTCATAACATTGTTTAGTCATTAAAACAGTGTAGCTGATTCTTAGACATTGAAAAAACACATAATTACCTATTATTGACAAATATGTCGCACACAAAGTTATCTTATACCACTCCAAGACTACACAGTGATACATTCCCTCGTCTTCTTGAAGTGTCCTCAAAATGGTCAGATGGCTCATTTTCTCATTAACTTTTAAATCAAATCTAGAATCTGAAAACTCTGCTCCAAACACTTTGTTCATATTTTTCCATCGTCTCACAATTAATTTCAGAGCATCACCAGCACTCTGCTTGAACCAGAAGGCTTCATTGTTTAAAATATCAGGCGAGCCACATGTGATGGTTGCAGGTTCACCAAGTTGAACTTGGGTCACTGGAGCCAGCGCATCTAGATACAAGTATAAAGGAAGAATAAATTAAACATTAAATAATCATTCAGCCAGACATCTGGACACAGTCATTATTGCGTATCACTTACAGGCCTGATGAAGGAGAAGCAGTGTGAGCCATAACGTGATCATCTTGACACTGTCTCTTGTTAGGAGACCTCTTAGTTACTTTATAAGTAAAGATGGTGACGTGGTCATCAAAGCCACACCTTCAGATCTGATTGGATATCTAAATATACATCTAAGTTCACTTCCTGCCACAGTGGTTTTGTCCGTGTGATGTGAAGCATCTCACGTTTCTCACAAGTGTGAGGATCACTTGAACATTTAGTCTCAACATGGACAGGTTCTGTTTGTAAAGCTTATTAAAAGTTTCATCAGCATTTAACTCTGAAGGGCTCATTTCTTTTTCTGGGTTTAGTGTTTAAATGTGGTATTCTTCATGTGGCTCTCACTTACTACACAAACATGGTGGCTATTGCAAGTTAATTTTAATCATCACATCCTTTATCTCCAAACCCTTCCGTAAGTATGATCCAGGGATGCCCCGATCAGGATTTTACTCGATACCGATTACTGATTTTTTTTAATAGTGAGATCTGCCGACCATCGATCTGATCACAGATTTAAATGCATTTTTTTATTTAATACATTATGAGTTGTTAAGGTTGTGTGAGAGGAGATGGAGAGGACCCCGACCCTTAGAGTTTGGCGACCTTTTATTAGATTGCTGTCTGAAGTGTCGAGAAGGAGCTCCTAATCTATGGTAAAGGTAAGCGTGTTTCTGTCATGTCGGTCACAGTTTATGTGAAGGCAGAGTCAAAGGGGTAAGGAATGAATAAGGTGTGCTTAAACACAAACATGGCTGAAATGGGATGTGTTTGAGGTGTGGTCTTTGTTCCTGGACCTAGTTTAGAACTACACCTATGAGGTCACAACCTCTTTTCATTAAATGTTAGGAATGGAAAGCAGTCTCTCACATTACAACTTGAATAAACAAGCACATGTTGTTGAAAGTGATGGTGCCAAGTATCAAGTGGCTACTGCTTGAGTTCTTGCCCAAGCAGATGATGGAGGCTGTTGACTAAGCTCTGGCTTGGCGTGGGGTTTTGGGGGATGGTGGAGATTGCAGATAGGCTGCGAATTGGGATCCAGTAACAGGTGTCAGACATTGTGCCAGTGCAACAACAAGCCAAAACAGTACTTGATAGTTTGGAATGTCCCTGACCTTGAAACTCCCTTAGTCTGGCTGAAAAGTGTTTTGATGTCCAGTGCAGATGTTACAACCCAGTTTCTGATTGTTGCACTGTCTGGGCCTGGCACCAATCAGGCTTCTCAGGCCTGCAGCACAGGTGGGCAGGAATATTCAGGAAAAAATACACACTCAGCCGTACTCTTATACGTGCATATACACCATAGCATAACACTATACAGCCATAACATTATGACCACCTGCCGTATATTGTGTAGGATCCCCTGCCACCAAAACAGCACTGACCATCGAAGCATGGACTCCACTAGATCTCTGAAGGTGTGCTGAGGTATGTGCCACCAAGATGTTAGCAGCAGATCCTTTAAGTCCTGTAAGTCGCGAGGTGGGGCCTCCATGCATTGGACTTGTTTGCCAGCACATCCCACAGATGCTCGACTGGATTGAGGTCTGGGGAATTTGGAGGCCAAGTCAACCCCTTGAACTTGTTGTGTTCAAACCTCAAACCATTTCTTAAGGATTTTTGCAGTCTGCTGAAAGAGGCCACACCATTAGGAGATACTGCTTCTATGAAGGGGTGTACTTGGTCTGCAACAATATTTAGTTAGTTGGTACGTGTCAAAGTAACATCCACATGAATGGCAGGACCCAAGGTTTCCCAGCAGAACATTGCCCAAAGCATCACACTGCCTCCGCCGGCTTGCCTTCTTCTCATAGTGCATCCTGGTGCCATGTCTTCCCCAGGTAAATAACGCACATGGACCCAGCCATCCACATGATGAAAATGAAAAACATGATTCCTGAGACCAGGCCATCTTCTTCCATTGCTCTGTGGTCCAGTTCTGATGCTCATGCGCCCATTGTTGGAACTTTTTGTGGTGGATGAGGATCAGGATGGGCACCTGACTGGTCTGCAGCAAGGCAGGCTCATACGCATAAAACTGTAACGTACTGTGTGTTCTGACACCTTTCTATCAGAACTAGCATTAACCTTTTTAGCAATTTGAGCTTCAGTAGCTCTTCTGTTGGATTGGACCACACAGGCCAGCCTTCGCTCCAAATAATCTGCATCAATAATCCTTGGCCCTGTCGTTGGTTTTCCTTCCTATGACTGCTTTTGGTAGATACTGACCATTGCAGACCAGGAACACCCCCACAAGAGCTGCAGTTTTGGAGATGCTCTGACCCAGTTCTTTAGTTGGCAAAGTCACAAACATCCTGACACTTACCCATTTTTCCTGCTTCCAACACATCAACTTCAAGGACAAAATGTTCACTTGCTGCCGAACGTATCCCACCCACTGAATGAGGCCATTGTAACGAGATAATCAATGTTATTCACTCGACTTGTCAGTGGTCATGATGTTATGGCTGATCGGTGCACAAGGAGGTGTAGGCGGTGGCTGTAACAGCAGAGTACATTGCAAACAAACAGGTGGGAGGCGTCTCAGACATTGTGGTGAGATCAGACGTCTCAGAACCACATCTGTTTTTTTCTTTAGAGGTTGTATGTTTCACATAAACCAGGACAAGACCCGTGTAGCAGGAAATGCTCTTACATTGTATATTGTGTGATAACCAATGAGATGCAACTGAAGGTTTGACCTATCATGACCATGTCACCATGTTCAGTCGCATCATAACGAAGACTTCTCCTAACAAGAGACAGTGTCAAGATGATCGTGTTAGGAGTCACACTGCTTCTACTTCATTCAGCATGTAGGGGATGATATTGACTAAATACTTTCTCATTTATCCTCAGTCAACATGACCTCTGGGCCTGCAGGATCACCATCACCCCCGAGGAGTTTATAGCAGGAGGAAGTCTCCACTAACTGGCCTCGTCCCTAAATCTCATACCAGGTGAGGAAGACCTGCAGAGACCACACAGACCTTTGGGCAGACACAGTTATACTGAATACAGAGAACGTCAAGCACTTTCAACATGGGAGCAGTGAACAAGTAAGGACCTCTTTCAAATCCTTAGAAAGGACAATAAGTATATCTTAGATAAAAGAAGTGAAGATCACACCCAACATGCCCCCATGACCCCTGTTTCCTTCAGACAATACAGAAACAAATCAAAAAAGTAGTCTCTTTTATTCTCATATGCCCTGGACTTTCTAACTGGAGATGCCCTGCACCCATAAAGTGAGCTGAAACTCAAGCAGCACCAGTTGTCCTGAAAGGTTGGCACTGTTTACAAGAAAAAACATCCGAGAGAAGCCTGCAACAGTTTGACTGCCAAAGATGAGACTTCAACCTGCGCATGGGATCGTGTGACGAGGTTTGTGCTGCACCAACAAAAGCAGGATATAGGCAAGAGGCCTCAAAAGAATCTTTAAAGTAAGTATTTGCTGAAAGCCAAAAGCTGTGGCTTTACTCACCCTAGAGAACTAACGTGCATTAAGCTGCTTCCTGGTGGTCCCTCGTGTTTCAAGCACCGTCAAATGTGACATTTATCAGTCACTAAAATTTGAGCTGTTTCAGTTTCTTTACAGTCCAAATCTTTAAATAAACTTCAGCAAAGACAACAAATATTTAAAACTTATATAATGAAAAAGTGCATTTCTTTCCTTTTCCTTACTATGTGTTCTGTTGTCTGTTTAACCTCTTTGTTTAATTGTGTCTTAAATGCTGTAAGTAAATGCACCTAATATCACTGAGGAAAAGCAGAGACGCACGTGTAAGAAAGACAAAAAGATATTTATGCTTTAATAAGACATGACAAGGTTATACTAAAGATTTCAGATTATTTAAAAAAAACATTAAAACACAACAACAGGATGTGAAACATAAAAAGATGGAAGGATCAACTCACAGTAACATAAAGGGTAATTTTATGCATTCAGAAGTAGATGCAGAAACAGTAGTGTCTGCTTCCTCTCAACAATCATGTTAGACACTTTAAGGTCAGTCGTATAAAACCCCCCACATGTTTTCATAGACATTTACATTGAGCGTTTCACTTGAGAATAGACACCGTCTTCAGTCTGTAACTCTTTAGTCTTCCTCCCTCTTGTAGATTTCGGGCCGTGAAAATGCAACGCAGCATAGTTCAGATCATGTCCACCTTCAGTCTGTGCAGCAAATAAAGTTCTCATTACATGATCATGTTCGTATACAGCAAGTTAGGAGTTATGTTAAAGTTATACAGTATGCAACTTTCTTTGATCACTTACAATATCATCTATTCTTGGGTTGGAGTTGTCATGTCTTGCTGGCAAAGAGGCGCTTTCTATTCCTTGAATTGAGTGAAGACAGAAACATTATGTACTTTTCTCACTTTTAAATCCAGATCCTCAGCTGTTTCAGCACATTTTAGTTTAAAATATAACATTACAAACATCATTTTTGGACAGTGTCCTTAATAACTTGTGCATCCTGTTCAGGTTTATTGAGGCACACATGGAATAAACAGCAATGTGGAGGCTCAAAATAGTGCAAAATATCAGTGACGTGCTGATATGGATATCTTCTATTTCATTTAAGAACAGGAGGTGAAGGTTTGTCCTCTCCTGTTTGATGTTACACTTCCTGTAGTCAATAAATGTTTCAAGTAAAACTAGCAAATGTTTGAATCAGTAAACAACTCTTACCTTTACATTGTCCACATGCTGCTCTCGGAGATCGGTGACAGATGAAAACAATATTTCCAATCACAGAAATGACCAGGCAGACTACCGCTATCACCAGAGCAACAAATTCAGAGCTTGTTGTTTGCTCTAGAGAACAAAGAAGAAAGTTTCATTCATGATGTTTATAAAATATTATGAAGATCACCTCCAGTGCTGAACTTATAATCATACCAAGCTCTAGTTTTGTTCCGTCTCCAAACAGTATCTCTCCACATGTGGCCACAGCACAGTAGTAAGTCCCAGCATCAGAGGAGCTGACGTTCTTAGAGAAGCGATAAACACAGCTTCTCTGAGTGTCAGATCTCTCGTCACATCCACCACGTCTGTTTCCATCAGTGTAGATGATGTCTGGATGAGATTTATCTGATCCGGCTCTGAACCAGTACACACTGTGACCTCCTGGACACGTTTGACTCTCAGAGTCAGAGAGGACTGAACACTGCAGAGTCATCAAGTCTCCTGGACGGACTGAATCAGAAACTGTCGGCCACTGAACAACAGTGTAGTTTGATGTCCTCTGAGTGCTTCCTGTGTATTTGAAGACGTTCAAAAGTAAAATAAACACAATATAAAATGCTTTGACATGATGAAATGTAACAGTAAGAACCTATTGTTCAGATGTCAAATTAAATCATGGGTCAAATCTCAACATTGCCAACATGGAGTAATATTTCTAATTTGATATATTAGGATATAATGTATATGAATTGGAAATCCTTTCAACAACTGCTAAATCAAACAGTTTTAATAAAAATTGTTTAGTCATTAAAACAGTGTAGCTCATTCTAAGCCATTGCAAAAAACACATAATTACCTATTATTGACAAATATGTCGCACACAAAGTTCTCTTATACCACTCCAGGACTACACAGTGATACATTCCCTCGTCTTCTTGAAGTGTCCTCAAAATGGTCAGATTGCTCATTTTCTCATTAACTTTAAAATCAAATCTAGAAGCTGAAAACTCTGCTCCAAACCCTTTGTGTGTATTTTTCCATCGTCTCACAATCAATTTCAGAGCATCACCAGCACTCTGCTTGAACCAGACGGCTTCATTGTTTAAAAAATAAGGTGAATCACATGTGATGGTTGCAGGTTCACCAAGTTGAACTTGGGTCACTGGAGCCAGCGTATCTAGATACAAGTATAAAGGAAGAAGAAATTAAACAGTAAATAATCATTCAGCCAGACATCTGGACACAGTCATTATTGCGTATCACTTACAGGCCTGATGAAGGAGAAGCAGTGTGAGCCATAACGCGATCATCTTGACACTGTCTCTTGTTCGGAGACCTCTTAGTTACTTTGAGTAGACAATGACGTGGTCATAAAAGCAACACCTTCAAATCTGATTGGTTGTCTAAATATAAAACAAGATCATTTCCTGCCACAGTGGTTTTGTCTGTGTGATGTGAGGCATCTCAGTTTTTTTCACTCTAAGTTTTAATTCAGAAAAGATTCATGGTTCTCAGTGATTGAGGAACTCTGAAACATTTACTGTAAACATGGACAGGTTCTCTTTCTTGTCAGGCTTATTTAACGTTCCCACAACATTTGGGGAATTATGAGACGTGTTCATTGACCGGTATCATGTTGACCTGCATCATATTGTCCAAAATCAACACTGTTTGTCATAACACCTCAGTTAATATCATGTCAGGTAGCGAAGTTATTTGTCATGCTAGACTGACAACACTGACATTCACACTCATAACGTTGTCATAACGTTAGCGAGCATGCTAAGGTTAGCCAACTAGCTCCAACATAACTACACTGAGTAATTTGCCATTTGGTTACAAAGCACAATGCCAGATCCATGCAATTACCAGCCAGATCAGCCCAAAGAGTCTATGCGAGTTGGCTGATGTTATCTACTCAACGGTGTTTTGCTACATTGCCGAACTGGCAAATCGTCTGCGATAGCAGACAAGCTAACGGTAGCTTGTTGCCAGCTTACAGCTGGCTGGCTAACCTTAGCCTGGGCAGGTAATGCAATGATATTGGCTAATAGAAAACAATCGGTAGTTATGCACATTTGCTTTGTTCTGCTACATAATTTACAAAATCAACACTGTTTGTCATGTTAGCTGGCGAAGTTATTTGTCAAGCTAGATAACTGACACACACACTCAGATGGTATTTTGTTCGTAATAACGTTAGCGAGCATGCTAAGGTTAGCCAACTAGCTCTAACATAAATACACTGCAAGACTCTGGCATTGTGCTTCGTGACCAAACGACAAATTACACCGGCGAACCAGCAAATCATCACAAGCATAAGCTCACATTAGTCATGCAGGGCGGCTGGAGAGAGCTGGGATGAAGCACTTCTGCTGTGAGAGAAAAAACACTGCACCCGGTGAGAGAACGCTGCACGTGGGTTTTGTTTCTATGACAACAATAAGTTGTGGGTCTGTTTTGATCCCCAAAAGCAATCGAAGGTCTCCATGATTCGCATGCCCTGCCGATGTTGACTCAAGTTTTCCCCCTGATGTCGATCACATTCCTGTTTGGCCATAGGGTTGCCACCTTCCATGCAGAAAAATAAAGGACGCCATCCACAGCGGGGGCCTGTTCCTCAGGGCCACGACCACCACAGGTCCGGTGATGCGCCAGTGGTGTTAAATCATAACTTAAAACATGGTTTGAAGAAAGTATTAAGATTCATACTTCAAGTTTGATGTGCTTTATTACCAGTGGACATTAGAAATAAGCTGAACAGATAGGGGAGGAGAAGGATAAGAAATTGTTAATGAAATTGAGTCATTGTATAGGGTGGTGTGAACACGGGTTTTGGCTCAAATATTTCATCGTTTGCAGTCACGCAACCCAAACAGTGAAACCACACAGAAATGTCTAGAAACATTTTTAAATCTTAGAAAACTATTTAAGTAAAACACAGTTTTCATTATTGGTAAGTGAATCTGTTTATTTATTCATAACGTTTTTTAATATAGCCTGCTGTTAATCCATTAGCATTTAAGGATGCAATTTTCCAGACTGGGTAATCATAACATATCCTAGTTGTTTCTTTTCCTCACATGGGCACTATATTTTGATTCATGTATTAAATAAATGCTTACGTATCCGACTGTAAACCTCAACCTTAAAGGACAAATTCACCCCTGGAAAAAGCCACTGTCAGTCAAACTGGTGTTCTCTGCAATCAATAGAAGCAATAATATTTTAAATTGGCCTTAGCTGTGGAGAAAGTTGTACAAACAGCTTGTGGTTTAAACCCATTCTACATTCCTACAACACCCATCATGCATTGCGCCTCTCTCTCTGAAAGGAATGGCCCAGCGAGGGCCTGGTTATATAGAGAGGTTACAGGTCTGCGCGAGAAGTCTGCCTGTTTGTTATGTTCGTTCTTTCAACCAGAACTGCTGGTAAACATAGGGGGTAATTCACTCCACTCTCAGCTGTGCGCACACTGACGGACCTCAACTGCATGCACAGATCGATGAGGAGACGGGAGAGGAGGGGGCAGATCTTTGAACAGCTTCCTGTTAAGTCCAGACTCGACAGGTGTTTACTAGTATTACTCTCTTTAACGCAGCTTTATGTTTTTAAAACAAGCGCGTAGCAGCAGCGTGTACAGTCCATCCATATAATAATCCCCTTCCTGCGTAACGGCTCCGGACATGTAGACAAAGTGTGTCCGTGTACCGTGCTTGAGCCTCGCACAGCCACGGACTGATTGGTCTCCCGATTATAATAATAATGACAAAACGTTATTAACAGATTGTTTTTACAGACAAATACATTTTGTTTTTCAACTACAAAAGGTTGAGTTGTTATCATGATCACTGGAAACTCTGAGCCTGACAGCCCTTATAATACTGCACCGCAGCTCCCACCACCTGCTGTTCGAGCTGGCGTTTGTGAACTAGGTGCTTTTTGTTTGCATAACATGACTCACTGAAGTACGTGCAAGCGGTTCCGGAGCACACAGACGCTGTTTGCTCTGCAGTGCACTTTGGGGTGCGTTTGAGTACGAGGCAGAGTCTTTATGTCATTTGCATAGGTTTAGAGGGCACAAAATTGTTTCCCACTGGCTCTCCGCTAAGAGACCCGCCTTCCTCTGCCTCTTATTGGCTCTGACCCTGACGGTCTTTCCCTATCCCCAGCTCACATTTTTCACAGAATGCGGGTGGGATAATGCTGCGTTCATAACAACTCAGAAATACAGGACAAACCTTGTCCCGTATTGATTCAAAACGGGACACGCCCTTTAATTGTCAAATACGGGACAATTCCGTATTTTAAGGGACGGGTGGCAACCCTATTTGGCCAGACGGGCTTCAGGAGATAAAACTTATTTTTGCTTTTTAATTCTTGTGTTTAACAAAGACAACAAATATTTAAAACTTATATAATGAAAAAGTGCATTTTTTTCCTTTTTCTTACTATGTGTTCTGTTGTCTGTTTAACCTCTTTGTTTAATTGTGTCTTAAATGCTGTAAGTAAATGCACCTAATATCTCTGAGGAAAAGCAGAGACGCACGTGTAAGAAAGACAAAAAGATATTTATGCTTTAATAAGACATGACAAGGTTTTACTAAAGATTTCAGATTATTTAAAAAGACATTAAAACACAACAACAGGATGTGAAACATAAAAAGATGGAAGGATCAACTCACAGCAACATAAAGGGTCATTTTATGCATTCAGAAGTAGATGCAGAAACAGTAGTGTCTGCTTCCTCTCAACAATCATGTTAGACACTTTAAGGTCAGTCGTATAAAACCCCCCACATGTTTTCATAGACATTTACATCGAGCATTTCACTTGAGAATAGACACCGTCTTCAGTCTTTAACTCTTTTGTCTTCCTCCCTCTTGTAGATTTCCCGCCGTGAAAATGCAACGCAGCATAGTTCAGATCATGTCCACCTTCAGTCTGTGCAGCAAATAAAGTTCTCATTACATGATGGTGTTCGTATACAGCAAGTTAGGAGTTATGTTAAAGTTATACAGTATGCAACTTTCTTTGATCACTTACAATATCATCTATTCTTGGGTTGGAGTTGTCATGTCTTGCTGGCAAAGAGGCGCTTTCTATTCCTTGAACTGAGTGAAGACAGAAACATTATGTACTTTTCTCACTTTTAAATCCAGATCCTCAGCTGTGTCAGCACATTTTAGTTTAAAATATAACATTAAAAACATCATTTTTGGACAGTGTCCTTAATAACTTGTGCATCCTGTTCAGGTTTATTGAGGCACACGTGGAATAAACAGCAATGTGGAGGCTCAAAATAGTGCGAAATATCAGTGACGTGCTGATATGGATATCTTCTATTTCATTTAAGAATAGGAGGTGAAGGTTTGTCCTCTCCTGTTTGATGTTACACTTCCTGTAGTCAATAAATGGTTCACGTGAAACTACCAAATCTTTGAATCAGTAAACAACTCTTACCTTTACATTGTCCACATGCTGCTCTCGGAGATCGGTGACAGATGAAAACAATATTTCCAATCACAGAAATGACCAGGCAGACTATCGCTATCACCAGAGCAACAAATTCAGAGCTTGTTGTTTGCTCTAGAGAACAAAGAAGAAAGTTTCATTCATGATGTCAATAAAATATTATGAAGATCACCTCCAGTGCTGAACTTATAATCATACCAAGCTCTAGTTTTGTTCCGTCTCCAAACAGTATCTCTCCACATGTGGCCACAGCACAGTAGTAAGTCCCAGCATTAGAGGAGCTGACGTTCTTAGAGAAGCGATAAACACAGCTTCTCTGAGTGTCAGATCTCTCGTCACATCCATCACGTCTGTTTCCATCAGTGTAGATGATGTCTGGATGAGATTTATCTGATCCGGCTCTGAACCAGTACACACTGTGACCTCCTGGACACGTTTGACTCTCAGAGTCAGAGAGGACTGAACACTGCAGAGTCATCAAGTCTCCTGGACGGACTGGATCAGAAACTGTCGGCCGCTGAACAACAGTGTAGTTTGATGTCCTCTGAGTGTTTCCTGTGTATTTGAAGATGTTCAATAGTAAAATAAACACAATATAAAATGCTTTGACATGATGAAATGTAGCAGTAAGAGCCTATTGTTCAGATGATTAAATCATGGGTCAAATCTCCACTTTGCCAACATGGAGTAATATTTCTAATTTAAAATGTTAGAATATAATGTATATGAATTGGAAATCCTTTCAACAACTGCTACATGAAGCATTTTTTTCATAACATTGTTTAGTCATTAAAACAGTGTAGCTGATTCTTAGACATTGAAAAAACACATAATTACCTATTATTGACAAATATGTCGTACACAAAGTTATCTGATACCACTCCAAGACTACACAGTGATACATTCCCTCGTCTTCTTGAAGTGTCCTCAAAATGGTCAGATGGCTCATTTTCTCATTAACTTTTAAATCAAATCTAGAATCTGAAAACTCTGCTCCAAACACTTTGTTTATATTTTTCCATCGTCTCACAATTAATTTCAGAGCATCACCAGCACTCTGCTTGAACCAGAAGGCTTCATTGTTTAAAATATCAGGCGAGCCACATGTGATGGTTGCAGGTTCACCAAGTTGAACTTGGGTCACTGGAGCCAGCGTATCTAGATACAAGTATAAAGGAAGAATAAATTAAACATTAAATAATCATTCAGCCAGACATCTGGACACAGTCATTATTGCGTATCACTTACAGGCCTGATGAAGGAGAAGCAGTGTGAGCCATAACGTGATCATCTTGACACTGTCTCTTGTTAGGAGACCTCTTAGTTACTTTATAAGTAAAGATGGTGACGTGGTCATCAAAGCCACACCTTCAGATCTGATTGGATATCTAAATATACATCTAAGTTCACTTCCTGCCACAGTGGTTTTGTCCGTGTGATGTGAAGCATCTCACGTTTCTCACAAGTGTGAGGATCACTTGAACATTTAGTCTCAACATGGACAGGTTCTGTTTGTAAAGCTTATTAAAAGTTTCATCAGCATTTAACTCTGAAGGGCTCATTTCTTTTTCTGGGTCTAGTGTTTAAATGTGGTATTCTTCATGTGGCTCTCACTTACTACACAAACATGGTGGCTATTGCAAGTTCATTTTAATCATCACATCCTTTATCTCCAAACCCTTCCGTAAGTATGATCCAGGGATGCCCCGATCAGGATTTTACTCGATACCGATTACTGATTTTTTTTAATAGTGAGATCTGCCGACCATCGATCTGATCACCGATTTAAATGCATTTTTTTATTTAATACATTATGAGTTGTTAAGGTTGTGTGAGAGGAGATGGAGAGGACCCCGACCCTTAGAGTTTGGCGACCTTTTATTAGATTGCTGTCTGAAGTGTCGAGAAGGAGCTCCTAATCTATGGTAAAGGTAAGCGTGTTTCTGTCATGTCGGTCACAGTTTATGTGAAGGCAGAGTCAAAGGGGTAAGGAATGAATAAGGTGTGCTTAAACACAAACATGGCTGAAATGGGATGTGTTTGAGGTGTGGTCTTTGTTCCTGGACCTAGTTTAGAACTACACCTATGAGGTCACAACCTCTTTTCATTAAATGTTAGGAATGGAAAGCAGTCTCTCACATCACAACTTGAACAAACAAGCACATGTTGTTGAAAGTGATGGTGCCAAGTATCAAGTGGCTACTGCTTGAGTTCTTTCCCAAGCAGATGATGGAGGCTGTTGACTAAGCTCTGGCTTGGCGTGGGGTTTTGGGGGATGGTGGAGATTGCAGATAGGCTGCGAATTGGGATCCAGTAACAGGTGTCAGACATTGTGCCAGTGCAACAACAAGCCAAAGCAGTACTTGATAGTTTGGAATGTCCCTGACCTTGAAACTCCCTTAGTCTGGCTGAAAAGTGTTTTGATGTCCAGTGCAGATGTTACAACCCAGTTTCTGATTGTTGCACTGTCTGGGCCTGGCACCAATCAGGCTTCTCAGGCCGGCAGCACAGGTTGGCAGGAATATTCAGGAAAAAATACACACTCAGCCGTACTCTTATACTTGCATATACACCATAGCATAACATTATACAGCCATAACATTATGACCACCTGCCGTATATTGTGTAGGATCCCCTGCCACCAAAACAGCACTGACCATCGAAGCATGGACTCCACTAGATCTCTGAAGGTGTGCTGAGGTATGTGGTACCAAGATGTTAGCAGCAGATCCTTTAAGTCCTGTAAGTCGCGAGGTGGGGCCTCCATGCATTGGACTTGTTTGCCAGCACATCCCACAGATGCTTGACTGGATTGAGGTCTGGGGAATTTGGAGGCCAAGTCAACACCTTGAACTTGTTGTGTTCAAACCTCAAACCATTTCTTAAGGATTTTTGCAGTCTGCTGAAAGAGGCCACACCATTAGGAGATACTGCTTCTATGAAGGGGTGTACTTGGTCTGCAACAATATTTAGTTAGTTGGTACATGTCAAACTAACATCCACATGAATGGCAGGACCCAAGGTTTCCCAGCAGAACATTGCCCAAAGCATCACACTCCCTCCGCCGGCTTGCCTTCTTCCCATAATGCATCCTGGTGCCATGTCTTCCCCAGGTAAATGACACACATGGACCCAGCCATCCACATGATGAAAATGAAAAACATGATTCCTGAGACCAGGCCATCTTCTTCCATTGCTCTGTGGTCCAGTTCTGATGCTCATGCGCCCATTGTTGGAACTTTTAGTGGTGGATGAGGATCAGGATGGGCACCCTGACTGGTCTGCAGCAAGGCAGGCCCATACGCATCAAACTATGACGCACTGTGTGTTCTGACACCTTTCTATCAGAACCAGCATTAACCTTTTCAGCAATTTGAGCTTCAGTAGCTCTTCTGTTGGATTGGACCACACAGGCCAGCCTTCGCTCCAAATAATCCGCATCAATAATCCTTGGCCCTGTCGTTGGTTTTCCTTCCTATGACTGCTTTTGGTAGATACTGACCATTGCAGACCAGGAACACCCCACAAGAGCTGCAGTTTTGGAGATGCTCTGACCCAGTTCTTTAGTTGGCAAAGTCACAAACATCCTGACACTTACCCATTTTTCCTGCTTCCAACACATCAACTTCAAGGACAAAATGTTCACTTGCTGCCGAACGTATCCCACCCACTGAATGAGGCCATTGTAACGAGATAATCAATGTTATTCACTCGACTTGTCAGTGGTCATGATGTTATGGCTGATGGGTGCACAAGGAGGTGTAGGCGGTGGCCGTAACAGCAGAGTACATTGCAAACAAACAGGTGGGAGGCGTCTCAGACATTGTGGTGAGATCAGACGTCTCAGAACCACATCTGTTTTTTTCTTTAGAGGTTGTATGTTTCACATAAACCAGGACAAGACCCGTGTAGCAGGAAATGCTCTTTCATTGTATATTGTGTGATAACCAATGAGATGCAACTGAAGGTTTGACCTATCATGACCATGTCACCATGTTCAGTCACATCATAACTAAGAGTTGTCCTAACAAGAGACAGTGTCAAGATGATCGTGTTAGGAGTCACACTGCTTCTACTTCATTCAGCATGTAGGGGATGATGTTGAATAAATACTTTCTCATTTATCCTCAGTTGACATGACCTCTGGGCCTGCAGGATCACCATCACCCCCGAGGAGTTTATAGCAGGAGGAAGTCTCCACTAACCGGCCTCGTCCCTAAATCTCATACCAGGTGAGGAAGACCTGCAGAGACCACACAGACCTTTGGGCAGACACAGTTATACTGAATACAGAGAACGTCAAGCACTTTAAACATGGGAGCAGTGAACAAGTAAGGGCCTCTTTCAAATCCTTAGAAAGGACAATAAGTATATCTTAGATAAAAGAAGTGAAGATCACACCCAACATGCCCCCATGACCCCTGTTTCCTTCAGACAATACAGAAACAAATCAAAAAAAGTAGTCTCTTTTATTCTCATATGCCTTGGACTTTCTAACTGGAGATGCTCTGCACCCATAAAGTGAGCTGAAACTCAAGCAGCACCAGTTGTCCTGAAAGGTTGGCACTGTTTACAAGAAAAAACATCCGAGAGAAGCCTGCAACAGTTTGACTGCCAAAGATGAGACTTCAACCTGCGCATGGGATCGTGTGACAAGGTTTGTGCTGCACCAACAAATGCAGGATATAGGCAAGAGGCCTCAAAAGAATCTTTAAAAAAAGTATTTGCTGAAAGCCAAAACCTGTGGCTTTACTCACCCTAGAGAACTAACGTGCATTAAGCTGCTTCCTGGTGGTCCCTCGTGTTTCAAGCACCGTCAAATGTGACATTTATCAGTCACTAAAATTTGAGCTGTTTCAGTTTCTTTACAGTCCAAATCTTTAAATAATCTTTAACAAAAACAACAAATATTTAAAACTTATATAATGAAAAAGTGCATTTCTTTCCTTTTCCTTACTATGTGTTCTGTTGTCTGTTTAACCTCTTTGTTTAATTGTGTCTTAAATGCTGTAAGTAAATGCACCTAATATCACTGAGGAAAAGCAGAGACGCACGTGTAAGAAAGACAAAAAGATATTTATGCTTTAATAAGACATGACAAGGTTTTACTAAAGATTTCAGATTATTTAAAAAGACATTAAAACACAACAACAGGATGTAAAACATAAAAAGATGGAAGGATCAACTCACAGTAACATAAAGGGTCATTTTATGCATTCAGAAGTAGATGCAGAAACAGTAGTGTCTGCTTCCTCTCAACAATCATGTTAGACACTTTAAGGTCAGTCGTATAAAACCCCCCACATGTTTTCATAGACATTTACATCGAGCGTTTCACTTGAGAATAGACACCGTCTTCAGTCTGTAACTCTTTAGTCTTCCTCCCTCTTGTAGATTTCCCGCCGTGAAAATGCAACGCAGCATAGTTCAGATCATGTCCACCTTCAGTCTGTGCAGCAAATACAGTTCTCATTACATGATGGTGTTCGTATACAGCAAGTTAGGAGTTATGTTAAAGTTATACAGTATGCAACTTTCTTTGATCACTCACAATATCTTCTATTCTTGGGTTGGAGTTGTCATGTCTTGCTGGCAAAGAGGCGCTTTCTATTCCTTGAATTGAGTGAAGACAGAAACATTATGTACTTTTCTCACTTTTAAATCCAGATCCTCAGCTGTTTCAGCACATTTTAGTTTAAAATATAACATTAAAAACATCATTTTTGGACAGTGTCCTTAATAACTTGTGCATCCTGTTCAGGTTTATTGAGGCACACATGGAATAAACAGCAATGTGGAGGCTCAAAATAGTGCAAAATATCAGTGACGTGCTGATATGGATATCGTCTATTTCATTTAAGAACAGGAGGTGAAGTTTTGTCCTCTCCTGTTTGATGTTACACTTCCTGTAGTCAATAAATGTTTCAAGTAAAACTAGCAAATGTTTGAATCAGTAAACAACTCTTACCTTTACATTGTCCACATGCTGCTCTCGGAGATCGGTGACAGATGAAAACAATATTTCCAATCACAGAAATGAGCAGGCAGACTATCGCTATCACCAGAGCAACAAATTCAGAGCTTGTTGTTTGCTCTAGAGAACAAAGAAGAAAGTTTCATTCATGATGTTAATAAAATATTATGAAGATCACCTCCAGTGCTGAACTTATAATCATACCAAGCTCTAGGTTTGTTCCGTTTCCAAACAGTATCTCTCCACATGTGGCCACAGCACAGTAGTAAGTCCCAGCATCAGAGGAGCTGACGTTCTTAGAGAAGCGATAAACACAGCTTCTCTGAGTGTCAGATCTCTCGTCACATCCACCACGTCTGTTTCCATCAATGTAGATGATGTCTGGATGAGATTTATCTGATCCGGCTCTGAACCAGTACACACTGTGACCTCCTGGACACGTTTGACTCTCAGAGTCAGAGAGGACTGAACACTGCAGAGTCATCAAGTCTCCTGGACGGACTGGATCAGAAACTGTCGGCCGCTGAACAACAGTGTAGTTTGATGTCCTCTGAGTGTTTCCTGTGTATTTGAAGATGTTCAATAGTAAAATAAACACAATATAAAATGCTTTGACATGATGAAATGTAGCAGTAAGAACCTATTGTTCAGATGATTAAATCATGGGTCAAATCTCCACATTGCCAACATGGAGTAATATTTCTAATTTAAAATGTTAGAATATAATGTATATGAATTGGAAATCCTTTCAACAACTGCTACATGAAGCATTTTTTTCATAACATTGTTTAGTCATTAAAACAGTGTAGCTGATTCTAAGACATTGAAAAAACACATAATTACCTTTTATTGACAAATATGTCGTACTCAAAGTTATCTCATCCCACTCAAGGACCCCACAGTGATACATTCCCTCGTCTTCTTGAATTGTCCTCAAAATGGTCAGATTGCTCATTTTCTCATTAACTTTTACATCAAATCTAGAAGCTGAAAACTCTGCGTCAAACACAGGCTTTGTATTTTTCTGCAGTATCACAATTAATTTCAAAGCATTGAAAGCACTCTGCTTGAACCAATTGACTCTTTTGTTTAAAATATCAGGCGAGCCACATGTGAAGGTTGCAGGTTCACCAAGTTGAACTTGGGTCACTGGAGCCAGCGCATCTAGATACAAGTATAAAGGAAGAATAAATTAAACAGTAAATAATCATTCAGCCAGACATCTGGACACAGTCATTATTGCGTATCACTTACAGGCCTGATGAAGGAGAAGTAGTGTGAGCCATAACGCGATCATCTTGACACTGTCTCTTGTTCGGAGACCTCTTAGTTACTTTGAGTAGACAATGACGTGGTCATCAAAGCAACACCTTCAAATGTGATTGGTTGTCTAAATATAAAACAAGATCATTTCCTGCCACAGTGGTTTTGTCTGTGTGATGTGAGGCATCTCAGTTTTTTCACTCTAATTTTTAATTCAGAAAAGATTCATGGTTCTCAGTGATTGAGGAACTCTGAAACATTTACTGTAAACATGGACAGGTTCTCTTTCTTGTCAGGCTTATTCAACGTTCCCACAACATTTGGGGAATTATGAGACGTGTTCATTGACCGGTATCATGTTGACCTGCATCATATTGTCCAAAATCAACACAGTTTGTCATAACACCTCAGTTAATATCATGTCAGGTAGCAAAGTTATTTGTCATGCTAGACTGACAACACCGACATTCACACTCGCAGGGCTGCCAAGTTTCAGAAAATCACAAGAGTGAGACTTTAGTGTTATGATGTGTTTGGCCGTCGAAAAAATTTTGGCCTGTTTTAACGTCGATTTGGCCTGTTTTAACGTCGATTTATACCTTAAGACTGATGTCCTCACCTCCATGCCAGCTGCTCTCCCTGCACTGTGGCCTCCTAATGCTAGTCTTAATTAACCAGAAATTAGAAATGAAAATTGTAACAAGAATTTTGACAAAATACATTTATTTGCAATATTTCATTTCAACCAACTGTCCATCATTTAGCTGGGGACATGTCTCATGTTGTAGGCGTTTGTGGCAGATTTTGATGCCTTGATGACAGAGGCAGGGGGCTCCCACTTGAAACACTGTGGCTCAAGGCTCGCCATCTTCACAGTCATGATGGACGATAGAGTTCCCTCAAGAGCCAAACTGTTTCGGGTTTTGGTTTTGTTTGAGTAGGGGGTGATTTTGGACACAGCCAAAGTGGATTCCAGGGACTCTGTGGGTTCCTTTAGGGGGGTCTAATAATAATACAGATAAAAACTACGAGCAACATTTGTCCTACGTCGACATCAAACTAGTAAAAATATTTAAAAAGTGAACCCATTTTCAATAATTTTGTGTGATCAAAATTGGGTAGTTACCTACCGTCCGTCTTCTAGCAAGCAGGAGAACGTCGAGTGGGTTTTAAATGTCGGCGCTGTTGTGTGTGAAAGATCGTTAGAGACGCCAAGACCCGCCTTACGTTGCTTCTGATTGGTTTATATTGCGTGGTGCCTTCCGTGGTTGGTTAGATTTAGGCACAAAGGACTGGTGGATTGGTCTGGGATTGGTTATCTCGGTCAGTCAATCAGAGTTACTCGAACTACGGCATGCCGCGAGGACCAAAGTCTATTATCATGAAAAAAATAAATATAGTATTGAAGTGAGTAAGAGTATTGAATGGGGAAATATAAGCGTGAGAAATGTCAAGTGTGGCGTGTGGTGTGAGAATGGGTCAAATTGCGTGACTGTCACACTCAAAGCATGACGCTTGGCAGCTCTGACACTCGGATAGTATTTTAGTTGTCATAACGTTAGCGAGCATGCTAAGGTTAGCCAACTAGCTCCAACATAATTACACTGAGTAATTTGCCATTTGGTTACAAAGCACAATGCCAGATCCATGCAATTACCAGCCAGATCAGCCCAGAGAGTCTGTGCGAGTTGGCTGTTGTTATCTACTCAACGGTGTTTTGCTACATTGCCGAACTGGAAAATCGTCTGCGATAGCAGACAAGCTAACGGTAGCTTGTTGCCAGCTTACAGCTGGCTGGCTAACCTTAGCCTAGGCAGGTAATGCAATGATATTGGCTAATAGAAAACAATCGGTAGTTATGCACATTTGCTTTGTTCCGCTACATAATTTACAAAATCAACGCTGTTTGTCATGTTAGCTGGCGAAGTCATTTGTCAAGCTAGATAACTGACACACACACTCGGATAGTATTTTGTTAGTTATAACTTTAGCGAGCATGCTAAGGTTAGCCAACTAGCTCTAACATAAATACACTGCATGACTCTGGCATTGTGCTTCGTGACCAAACGGCAAATTACACCGGCGAACCAGCAAATCATCACAAGCATTAGCTCACATTAGTCATGCAGGGCGGCTGGAGAGAGCTGGGATGAAGCACTTCTGCTGTGAGAGAAAAAACACTGCACCCAGTGAGAGAACGCTGCACGTGGGGTTTGTTTCTATGACAACAATAAGTTGTGGGTCTGTTTTGATCCCCAAAAGCAATCGAAGGTCTCCATGATTCGCATGCCCTGCCGATGTTGACTCAAGTTTTCCCCCTGATGTCGATCACATTCCTGTTTGGCCATAGGGTTGCCACCTTCCATGCAGAAAAATAAAGGATGCCATCCACAGCGGGGGCCTGTTCCTCGGGGCCACGGCCACCACAGGTCCGGTGATGCGCCAGTGGTGTTAAATCATAACTTAAAACATGGTTTGAAGAAAGTATTAAGATTCATACTTCAAGTTTGATGTGCTTTATTACCAGTGGACATTAGAAATAAGCTGAACAGATAGGGGAGGAGTAGGATAAGAAATTGTTAATGAAATTGAGTCATTGTATAGGGTGGTGTGAACACGGGTTTTGGCTCAAATATTTCATCGTTTGCAGTCACGCCACCCAAACAGTGAAACCACAAAGAAATATCTAGAAACATTTTTAAATCTGAGAAAACTATTTAAGTAAAACACAGTTTTCATTATTGGTAAGTGAATCTATTTATTTATTCATTAAGTTTTTTTAATATAGCCTACTGTTAATCCATTAGCATTTAAGGATGCAATTTTCCAGATTGGGTAATCATAACATATCATAGTTGTTTCTTTTCCACACATGGGCACTATATTTTGATTCATGTATTAAATAAATGCTTACGTATCCGACTGTAAACCTCAACCTTAAAGGACAAATTCACCCCTGGAAAAAGCCACTGTCAGTCAAAGCTGGTGTTCTCTGCAATCAATAGAAGCAATAATATTTTAAATTGGCCTTAGCTGTGGAGAAAGTTGTACAAACAGCTTGTGGTTTAAACCCATTCTACATTCCTACAACACCCATCATGCATTGCGCCTCTCTCTCTGAAAGGAATGGCTCCTCGAGGGCCTGGTTATATAGAGAGGTTACAGGTCTGCGTGAGAAGTCTGCCTGTTTGTTATGTTCGTTCTTTCGACCAGAACTGCTGGTAAACATAGGGGGTAATTAACTCCACTCTCTGCTGCGCGCACACTGACAGACCTCAACTGCATGCACAGATCGATGAGGAGACGGGAGAGGAGGGGGCAGATCTTTGAACAGCTTCCTGTTTAGTCCAGACTCGACAGGTGTTTAATAGTATTACTCTCTTTAACCTTGCTTTATGTTTTTAAAACAAGCGCGTAGCAGCAGCGTGTACAGTCCATCCATATAATAATCCCCTTCCTGCGTAACGGCTCCGGACATGTGGACAAAGTGTGTCCGTGTACCGCGGTTGAGCCTCGCACAGCCACGGACTGATTGGTCTCCCGATTATAATAATAATGACAAAACGTTATTAACAGATTGTTTTTACAGACAAATACATTTGTTTTTCAACAACAAAAGGTTGAGTTGTTATCATGATCACTGGAAACTCTGAGCCTGACAGCCCTTATAATACTGCACCGCAGCTCCCACCACCTGCTGTTCGAGCTGGCGTTTGTGAACTAGGTGCTTTTTGTTTGCATAACATGACTCATTGAAGTACGCGCAAGTGGTTCCGGAGCACACAGACGCTGTTTGCTCTGCAGCGCACTTTGGGGTGCGTTTGAGTACGAGGCAGAGTCTTTATGTCATTTGCATAGGTTTAGAGGGCACAAAATTGTTTCCCACTATGTATTGTATTGATTCAAAACGGGACACGCCCTTTAATTGTCAAATACTGGACAATTCCGAATTTTAAGGGACGGGTGGCAACCCTATTTGGCCAGACGGGCTTCAGGAGATAAATCTTATTTTTGCTTTTTAATTCTTGTGTGTAACAAAGACAAAAAATATTTAAAATAAATTTAAAATATAAAATAAATATTTATAATATTTAAGCATTTTTTTCCTTTTTCTTACTATGTGTTCTGTTGTCTGTTTAACCTCTTTGTTTAATTGTGTCTTAAATGCTGTAAGTAAATGCACCTGATATCACTGAGGAAAAGCAGAGACGCACGTGTAAGAAAGACAAAAAGATATTTATGCTTTAATAAGACATGACAAGGTTTTACTAAAGATTTCAGATTATTTAAAAAGACATTAAAACACAACAACAGGATGTAAAACATAAAAAGATGGAAGGATCAACTCACAGTAACATAAAGGGTCATTTTATGCATTCAGAAGTAGATGCAGAAACAGTAGTGTCTGCTTCCTCTCAACAATCATGTTAGACACTTTAAGGTCAGTCGTATAAAACCCCCCACATGTTTTCATAGACATTTACATCGAGCATTTCACTTGAGAATAGACACCGTCTTCAGTCTTTAACTCTTTAGTCTTCCTCCCTCTTGTAGATTTCCCGCCGTGAAAATGCAACGCAGCATAGTTCAGATCATGTCCACCTTCAGTCTGTGCAGCAAATAAAGTTCTCATTACATGATCGTGTTCGTATACAGCAAGTTAGGAGTTATGTTAAAGTTATACAGTATGCAACTTTCTTTGATCACTTACAATATCATCTATTCTTGGGTTGGAGTTGTCATGTCTTGCTGGCAAAGAGGCGCTTTCTATTCCTTGAATTGAGTGAAGACAGAAACATTATGTACTTTTCTCACTCTTAAATCAGATCCTCAGCTGTTTCAGCACATTTTAGTTTAAAATATAACATTAAAAACCACATTTCTGGACAGTGTCCTTAATAACTTGTGCATCCTGTTCAGGTTTATTGAGGCACACATGGAATAAACAGCAATGTGGAGGCTCAAAATAGTGCAAAATATCAGTGACGTGCTGATATGGATATCTTCTATTTCATTTAAGAATAGGAGGTGAAGGTTTGTCCTCTCCTGTTTGATGGTACACTTCCTGTAGTCAATAAATGTTTCAAGTAAAACTAGCAAATGTTTGAATCAGTAAACAACTCTTACCTTTACATTGTCCACATGCTGCTCTCGGAGATCGGTGACAGATGAAAACAATATTTCCAATCACAGAAATGACCAGGCAGACTATCGCTATCACCAGAGCAACAAATTCAGAGCTTGTTGTTTGCTCTAGAGAACAAAGAAGAAAGTTTCATTCATGATGTTTATAAAATATTATGAAGATCACCTCCAGTGCTGAACTTATAATCATACCAAGCTCTAGTTTTGTTCCGTCTCCAAACAGTATCTCTCCACATGTGGCCACAGCACAGTAGTAAGTCCCAGCATCAGAGGAGCTGACGTTCTTAGAGAAGCGATAAACACAGCTTCTCTGAGTGTCAGATCTCTCGTCACATCCATCACGTCTGTTTCCATCAGTGTAGATGATGTCTGGATGAGATTTATCTGATCCGGCTCTGAACCAGTACACACTGTGACCTCCTGGACACGTTTGACTCTCAGAGTCAGAGAGGACTGAACACTGCAGAGTCATCAAGTCTCCTGGACGGACTGGATCAGAAACTGTCGGCCGCTGAACAACAGTGTAGTTTGATGTCCTCTGAGTGTTTCCTGTGTATTTGAAGACGTTCAAAAGTAAAATAAACACAATATGAAATGCTTTGACATGATGAAATGTAGCAGTAAGAACCTATTGTTCAGATGATTAAATCATGGGTCAAATCTCCACATTGCCAACATGGAGTAATATTTCTAATTTGACATATTAGGATATAATGTATATGAATTGGAAATCCTTTCAACAACAACAAAAAAATCACATAATTACCTTTTATTGACAAATATGTCATGAACGAAGTTATCTTATTCCACTCCAGGACTACACAGTGATACATTCCCTCGTCTTCTTGAACTGTCCTCAAAATGGTCAGATTGTTCATATTCTGATGAATTTTTAAATCAAATCTAGAAGCTGAAAACTCTGCTCCAAACACTTTGTTTGTATTTTTCCATCGTCTCACAATTAATTTCAGAGCATCACCAGCACTCTGCTTGAACCAGAAGGCTTCATTGTTTAAAATATAAGGTGAATCACATGTGAAGGTTGCAGGTTCACCAAGTTGAACTTGGATCACTGGAGCCAGCGCATCTAGATACAAGTATAAAGGAAGAATAAATTAAACATTAAATAATCATTCAGCCAGACATCTGGACACAGTCATTATTGCGTATCACTTACAGGCCTGATGAAGGAGAAGCAGTGTGAGCCATAACACGATCATCTTGACACTGTCTCTTGTTCGGAGACCTCTTAGTTACTTTGAATATACAATGACGTGGTCATCAAAGCAACACCTTCAAATCTGATTGGTTGTCTAAATATAAAACAAGATCATTTCCTGCCACAGTGGTTTTGTCTGTGTGATGTGAGGCATCTCAGTTTTTTTCACTCTAATTTAATTTCAGAAAAGATTCATGGTTCTCAGTGATTGAGGAACTCTGAAACATTTACTGTGAACATGGACAGGTTCTCTTTCTTGTCAGGCTTATTCAACGTTCCCACAACATTTGGGGAATTATGAGACGTGTTCATTGACCGGTATCATGTTGACCTGCATCATATTTTACAAAATCAACACTGTTTGTCATAACACCTCAGTTAATATCATGTCAGGTAGCAAAGTTATTTGTCATGCTAGACTGACAACACTGACATTCACATCGGATAGTATTTTGGTTGTCATAACGTTAGCGAGCATGCTAAGGTTAGCCAACTAGCTCCAACATAACTACATTGAGTAATTTGATTGTGATTGTGATTGTGATTGTGATGCGCCAGTGGTGTTAAATCATAACTTAAAACATGGTTTGAAGAAAGTATTAAGATTCATACTTCAAGTTTGATGTGCTTTATTACCAGTGGACATTAGAAATAAGCTGAACAGATAGGGGAGGAGTAGGATAAGAAATTGTTAATGAAATTGAATCATTGTATAGGGTGGTGTGAACACGGGTTTTGGCTCAAATATTTCATCGTTTGCAGTCACGCCACCCAAACAGTGAAACCACAAAGAAATATCTAGAAACATTTTTAAATCTTAGAAAACTATTTAAGTAAAACACAGTTTTCATTATTGGTAAGTGAATCTATTTATTGATTAATTAGGTTTTTTTAATATAGCCTACTGTTAATCCATTAGCATTTAAGGATGCAATTTTCCAGATTGGGTAATCATAACATATCATAGTTGTTTCTTTTCCTCACATGGGCACTATATTTGGATTCATGTATTAAATAAATGCTTACGTATCCGACTGTAAACCTCAACCTTAAAGGACAAATTCACCCCTGGAAAAAGCCACTGTCAGTCAAAGCTGGTGTTCTCCGCAATCAATAGAAGCAATAATATTTTAAATTGGCCTTAGCTGTGGAGAAAGTTGTACAAACAGCTTGTGGTTTAAACCCATTCTACATTCCTACAACACCCATCATGCATTGCGCCTCTCTCTCTGAAAGGAATGGCCCAGCGAGGGCCTGGTTATATAGAGAGGTTACAGGTCTGCGCGAGAAGTCTGCCTGTTTGTTATGTTCGTTCTTTCGACCAGAACAGCTGGTAAACATAGGGGGTAATTCACTCCACTCTCAGCTGCTGTCACACTGACAGACCTCAACTGCATGCACAGATCGATGAGGAGACGGGAGAGGAGGGGGCAGATCTTTGAACAGCTTCCTGTTAAGTCCAGACTCGACAGGTGTTTACTAGTATTACTCTCTTTAACCTTGCTTTATGTTTTTAAAACAAGCGCGTAGCAGCAGCGTGTACAGTCCATCCATATATCAATCAATCAATCAATCAAATTTTATTTGTATAGCGCCAAATCATAACCAGGGTTATCTCGAGACACTTTACAGAAAGAGCAGGTCTAGACCGACTCTTTGTTAAGTTATTTAAAGAGAGGCCCAACATCAATCCACCATGAGTAGCACTTAGCAATTCGGCACATTGGCAAGGAAAAACTTCCTTTTAACAGGCAGAAACCTCGAGCAGAACCAGACTCATGTTGAACAGCCATCTGCCTCGACTGGATGGGCCGAAAATGGGATAGAAGGAGATGCAGGATAGAGACAGGCAAAGAGAGCAACAACAACATATGTTCTTGTTACCACAACAACATATGTCCTTGTTACACGAACAACAACAGACACATACTTATGGTTACAATGCCAATAATAGTGGTAGACTAGGGTGAAGATTGGCTAAATAAATAAATAAATAAATAAATTAGCGAGAGAAGCAGAGTAATGATAAAGGCTGAGGTAATCGTAATTGTAACAGTTGAAGTCAACAGGTCTACTATTAGCATTAGCAGCAACAATAATGATACTATGGGGAAGGCTGATGTTAGTAGGTGTTGCAGTCGAGCAGGTCCACAGCAGCAGGTGGTCTGCAGCAACGATCCTCAGGAACCTTCAAGACAAGGGAGCACAAGAACTCCCGGGAAGATATGTGTTTAGTAATGTTAATGGGACCAGAAAATACAGAGTTAATGAGCTGCATTAATATGACAGATAGAGATAGAGAGAGAGAGAGAGGAAGAGAGAGAGAGAGAGAGAGAGAGTCAGAGAGTCAGAGAGAGAGAGAGAGAGAGAGAAGCTTGGTGTGTCAGATCCCCCCGGCAGTCTAAACCTATAGCAGCATAACTATGGGCTAGTCCAAGCCTGAGCCAGCCCTAACTATAAGCTTTATCAAAGAGGAAAGTTTTAAGTCTACTCTTAAAAGAAGAGAGGGTGTCTGCCTCCCGGACCTTGACTGGTAGATTGTTCCAGAGGAGGGGGGCCTGGTAATTGAAGGCTCTACCTCCAACACTACTCTTAGAGACTTTAGGTACCACAAGCAGGCCTGCATCCTGGGAGCGCAATGTTCTAGAGGGGTAATATGGCACTATGAGCTCTTTAAGATATGATGGTGCCTGACCATTAAGAGCTTTGTAAGTAAGAAGAAGGATTTTAAATTCTATTCTATATTTTACAGGAAGCCAGTGCAGAGAGGCTAATACAGGAGAGATGTGCTCTCTCTTCCTAGTTCTTGTCAGCACACGTGCTGCAGCATTTTGTACCAGCTGCAGAGTTTTTAGTGACTTATTAGGGCAGCCTGATAGTAACGAGTTACAATAATCCAACCTGGAAGTAACGAATGCATGGACTAGTTTTTCTGCATCGTTTTGAGACAAGATGTGTCTGATTTTTGCTATGTTGCGAAGATGAAAGAAGGCTGTCCTTGATATTTGTTTTATGTGGGAGATGAAGGACATATCCTGATCAAATAGAACTCCCAGATTCCTAACAGTAGTGCTGGATGCCAGGCTGATGCCATCTAGGGCAGCTATATCATTAGAGAAAGAGTCTCTAAGGTGTTTTGGGCCGAGCACAATAACTTCAGTTTTGTCTGAATTAAGTAGCAGAAAGTTTCTAGTCATCCAGATCTTTATGTCCTTAAGGCATGCTTCTAGTTTAGATAGCTGATTGGTTTCATCTGGCTTCATAGATAAGTATAATTGAGTATCATCTGCATAACAATGAAAATTAATGGAGTGTTTCCTCATGATATTACCCAGAGGAAGCATATATAAGGTAAAAAGAATCGGTCCGAGCACAGAACCTTGTGGAACTCCATGACTAACTTTGGTTTGCATAGAGGACACATCATGAACATTAACAAACTGAGATCGATCTGATAGATAAGATTTAAACCAACTTAATGCAGATCCTGTAATGCCAATTAAATGTTCTAATCTCTGTAACAGGATGTGATGGTCTATCGTGTCGAAAGCGGCACTAAGATCTAACAGGACGAGTACAGAGAGAAGTCCTCTGTCTGAAGCAGTAAGTAGATCATTTGAAACTCGCACAAGGGCTGTCTCAGTGCTATGGTGGACTCTAAATCCTGACTGAAAGTCCTCAAATAAACTGTTGTTATGAAGAAAGTCACATAATTGATTAGCGACTGCTTTCTCAAGGATCTTTGAGATAAAAGGAAGGTTAGATATAGGTCTATAGTTAGCTAAGGTGCCTGAATCTAGGGTAGGCTTTTTAAGAAGTGGCTTAATTACAGCTAGTTTAAAAGACTGGGGTACATAGCCCGTCGATAAAGACATATTGATCATATCTAGTAAAGAAGTGCTAATTGAGGGAAAGACTTCCTTAAGCAGCTTGGTTGGAATCGGGTCTAAAAGACAGGTTGATGGTTTAGACGAAGATATCAGAGAATTTAGCTCAGGAAGGTCAATTGGAGAAAAACAGTCAAGGTAAACATCAGGTTTTTGAGCAGTTTCCAAAGATACATCTGCACCAGTTAACGGCAGGAGGTTACAAATTTTGTCTCTTATCTTTAGGATTTTGTCATTAAAGAAGCTCATGAAATCATCACTGCTGAGGCCTATAGGAATACTTGGCTCAGTGGAGCTGTGACTCTCTGTCAGCCTGGCTACAGTGCTGAAAAGGTACCTGGGATTGTTTTTATGTTCTTCTATGAGGGAGGAGTAGTAGACACCTCGAGCATGCCGTAGGGCCTTCCTGTATTTATTAAGACTATTTTGCCAGAGTAAACGAGACTCTTCTGTTTTGCTGGATCGCCACATTCTTTCAAATTTACGCGACATTTGCTTCAAGTTACGAGTTTCTGAGTCATACCATGGAGCTAGCCTCTGTCGTTTAATAATCTTCTTTTTTAAGGGGGCAATCGAGTCTAGAGTACTTCTCAGCAAACCTGCAGTACTATCAACAAACTGATCAAGCTGAGAGGGACTAACATTAGCATAAGAGCTTTCTGTAGTAAACAGATGTGGTAAAGAATTAAAAGCAGCTGGAATTGTTTCCTTAAATTTAGCTACAGTCCTATCAGACAAACATCTTGTGAGTACATTTTTGTTAACTGGAGAGTAGTCGGTTAATAGGACATCGAATGTTACTAAATAGTGATCTGATAAAAGAGGATTTTGTGGGAAGACAATTAAGTTTTCGGTTTCAAGGCCATAAGCTAGAACAAGGTCGAGGGTGTGGTTAAAGTGGTGAGTAGGCTGGTTTACACTTTGAGTGAAACCAATAGAGTCCAAAAGGGACATATAATAATCCCCTTCCTGCGTAACGGCTCCGGACATGTAGACAAAGTGTGTCCGTGTACCGTGGTTGAGCCTCGCAGAGCCACGGACTGATTGGTCTCCCGATTATAATAATAATGACAAAACATTATTAACAGATTGTTTTTACAGACAAATACATTTGTTTTTCAACAACAAAAGGTTGAGTTGTTATCATGATCACTGGAAACTCTGAGCCTGACAGCCCTTATAATACTGCACCGCAGCTCCCACCACCTGCTGGCGTTTGTGAACTAGGTGCTTTTTGCCACGAGGCATAGAAAAAGGGACAAATTTGCCCCGAATGTTTGCACAACATGACTCATTGAAGTACGCGCAAACGGTTCCGGAGCACACAGACGCTGTTTGCTCTGCAGCGCACTTTGGGGTGCGTTTGAGTACGAGGCAGAGTCTTTATGTCATTTGCATAGGTTTAGAGGGCACAAAATTGTTTCCCACTGGCTCTCCGCTAAGAGACCCGCCTTCCTCTGCCTCTTATTGGCTCTGACCCTGACGGTCTTTCCCTATCCCCAGCGCACATTTTTCACAGAATGCGGGTGGGATAATGCTGCGTTCATAACAACTCAGAAATATGGGACAAACCTCGTCCCGTATTGATTCAAAACGGGACACGCCCTTTAATTGTCAAATACGGGACAATTCCGTATTTTAAGGGACGGGTGGCAACCTTATTTGGCCAGACGGGCTTCAGGAGATAAAACTTATTTTTGCTTTTTAATTCTTGTGTGTAACAAAGACAACAAATAATTAAAACTTATATAATGAAAAAGTGCAATTTTTTCCTTTTTCTTACTATGTGTTCTGTTGTCTGTTTACCCTCTTTGTTTAATTGGGTCTTAAATGCTGTAAGTGAATGCACCTGATATCACTGAGGAAAAGCAGAGACGCACGTGTAAGAAAGACAAAAAGATATTTATGCTTTAATAAGACATGACAAGGTTTTACTAAAGATTTCAGATTATTTAAAAAGACATTAAAACACAACAACAGGATGTGAAACATAAAAAGATGGAAGGATCAACTCACAGTAACATAAAGGGTCATTTTATGCATTCAGAAGTAGATGCAGAAACAGTAGTGTCTGCTTCCTCTCAACAATCATGTTAGACACTTTAAGGTCAGTCGTATAAAACCCCCCACATGTTTTCATAGACATTTACATCGAGCATTTCACTTGAGAATAGACACCGTCTTCAGTCTTTAACTCTTTAGTCTTCCTCCCTCTTGTAGATTTCCCGCCGTGAAAATGCAACGCAGCATAGTTCAGATCATGTCCACCTTCAGTCTGTGCAGCAAATACAGTTCTCATTACATGATGGTGTTCGTATACAGCAAGTTAGGAGTTATGTTAAAGTTATACAGTATGCAACTTTCTTTGATCACTCACAATATCTTCTATTCTTGGGTTGGAGTTGTCATGTCTTGCTGGCAAAGAGGCGCTTTCTATTCCTTGAATTGAGTGAAGACAGAAACATTATGTTCTTTTCTCACTTTTAAATCAAGATCCTCAGCTGTTTCAGCACATTTTAGTTTAAAATATAACATTAAAAACATCATTTTTGGACAGTGTCCTTAATAACTTGTGCATCCTGTTCAGGTTTATTGAGGCACACATGGAATAAACAGCAATGTGGAGGCTCAAAATAGTGCAAAATATCAGTGACGTGCTGATATGGATATCGTCTATTTCATTTAAGAACAGGAGGTGAAGTTTTGTCCTCTCCTGTTTGATGTTACACTTCCTGTAGTCAATAAATGTTTCAAGTAAAACTAGCAAATGTTTGAATCAGTAAACAACTCTTACCTTTACATTGTCCACATGCTGCTCTCGGAGATCGGTGACAGATGAAAACAATATTTCCAATCACAGAAATGAGCAGGCAGACTATCGCTATCACCAGAGCAACAAATTCAGAGCTTGTTGTTTGCTCTAGAGAACAAAGAAGAAAGTTTCATTCATGATGTTAATAAAATATTATGAAGATCACCTCCAGTGCTGAACTTATAATCATACCAAGCTCTAGGTTTGTTCCGTTTCCAAACAGTATCTCTCCACATGTGGCCACAGCACAGTAGTAAGTCCCAGCATCAGAGGAGCTGACGTTCTTAGAGAAGCGATAAACACAGCTTCTCTGAGTGTCAGATCTCTCGTCACATCCACCACGTCTGTTTCCATCAATGTAGATGATGTCTGGATGAGATTTATCTGATCCGGCTCTGAACCAGTACACACTGTGACCTCCTGGACACGTTTGACTCTCAGAGTCAGAGAGGACTGAACACTGCAGAGTCATCAAGTCTCCTGGACGGACTGGATCAGAAACTGTCGGCCGCTGAACAACAGTGTAGTTTGATGTCCTCTGAGTGTTTCCTGTGTATTTGAAGATGTTCAATAGTAAAATAAACACAATATAAAATGCTTTGACATGATGAAATGTAGCAGTAAGAACCTATTGTTCAGATGATTAAATCATGGGTCAAATCTCCACATTGCCAACATGGAGTAATATTTCTAATTTAAAATGTTAGAATATAATGTATATGAATTGGAAATCCTTTCAACAACTGCTACATGAAGCATTTCTTTCATAACATTGTTTAGTCATTAAAACAGTGTAGCTGATTCTAAGACATTGAAAAAACACATAATTACCTTTTATTGACAAATATGTCGTACTCAAAGTTATCTCATCCCACTCAAGGACCCCACAGTGATACATTCCCTCGTCTTCTTGAAGTGTCCTCAAAATGGTCAGATTGCTCGTATTCTCATTAACTTTTACATCAAATCTAGAAGCTGAAAACTCTGCGTCAAACACAGGCTTTGTATTTTTCTGCAGTATCACAATTAATTTCAAAGCATTGAAAGCACTCTGCTTGAACCAATTGACTCTTTTGTTTAAAATATCCGGCGAGCCACATGTGAAGGTTGCAGGTTCACCAAGTTGAACTTGGGTCACTGGAGCCAGCGCATCTAGATACAAGTATAAAGGAAGAATAAATTAAACAGTAAATAATCATTCAGCCAGACATCTGGACACAGTCATTATTGCGTATCACTTACAGGCCTGATGAAGGAGAAGTAGTGTGAGCCATAACGCGATCATCTTGACACTGTCTCTTGTTCGGAGACCTCTTAGTTACTTTGAGTAGACAATGACGTGGTCATCAAAGCAACACCTTCAAATGTGATTGGTTGTCTAAATATAAAACAAGATCATTTCCTGCCACAGTGGTTTTGTCTGTGTGATGTGAGGCATCTCAGTTTTTTCACTCTAATTTTTAATTCAGAAAAGATTCATGGTTCTCAGTGATTGAGGAACTCTGAAACATTTACTGTAAACATGGACAGGTTCTCTTTCTTGTCAGGCTTATTCAACGTTCCCACAACATTTGGGGAATTATGAGACGTGTTCATTGACCGGTATCATGTTGACCTGCATCATATTGTCCAAAATCAACACAGTTTGTCATAACACCTCAGTTAATATCATGTCAGGTAGCAAAGTTATTTGTCATGCTAGACTGACAACACCGACATTCACACTCGCAGGGCTGCCAAGTTTCAGAAAATCACAAGAGTGAGACTTTAGTGTTATGATGTGTTTGGCCGTCGAAAAAATTTTGGCCTGTTTTAACGTCGATTTGGCCTGTTTTAACGTCGATTTGGCCTGTTTTAACGTCGATTTATACCTTAAGACTGATGTCCTCACCTCCATGCCAGCTGCTCTCCCTGCACTGTGGCCTCCTAATGCTAGTCTTAATTAACCAGAAATTAGAAATGAAAATTGTAACAAGAATTTTGACAAAATACATTTATTTGCAATATTTCATTTCAACCAACTGTCCATCATTTAGCTGGGGACATGTCTCATGTTGTAGGCGTTTGTGGCAGATTTTGATGCCTTGATGACAGAGGCAGGGGGCTCCCACTTGAAACACTGTGGCTCAAGGCTCGCCATCTTCACAGTCATGATGGACGATAGAGTTCCCTCAAGAGCCAAACTGTTTCGGGTTTTGGTTTTGTTTGAGTAGGGGGTGATTTTGGACACAGCCAAAGTGGATTCCAGGGACTCTGTGGGTTCCTTTAGGGGGGTCTAATAATAATACAGATAAAAACTACGAGCAACATTTGTCCTACGTCGACATCAAACTAGTAAAAATATTTAAAAAGTGAACCCATTTTCAATAATTTTGTGTGATCAAAATTGGGTAGTTACCTACCGTCCGTCTTCTAGCAAGCAGGAGAACGTCGAGTGGGTTTTAAATGTCGGCGCTGTTGTGTGTGAAAGATCGTTAGAGACGCCAAGACCCGCCTTACGTTGCTTCTGATTAGTTTATATTGCGTGGTGCCTTCCGTGGTTGGTTAGATTTAGGCACAAAGGACTGGTGGATTGGTCTGGGATTGGTTATCTCGGTCAGTCAATCAGAGTTACTCGAACTACGGCATGCCGCGAGGACCAAAGTCTATTATCATGAAAAAAATAAATATAGTATTGAAGTGAGTAAGAGTATTGAATGGGGAAATATAAGCGTGAGAAATGTCAAGTGTGGCGTGTGGTGTGAGAATGGGTCAAATTGCGTGACTGTCACACTCAAAGCATGACGCTTGGCAGCTCTGACACTCGGATAGTATTTTAGTTGTCATAACGTTAGCGAGCATGCTAAGGTTAGCCAACTAGCTCCAACATAATTACACTGAGTAATTTGCCATTTGGTTACAAAGCACAATGCCAGATCCATGCAATTACCAGCCAGATCAGCCCAGAGAGTCTGTGCGAGTTGGCTGTTGTTATCTACTCAACGGTGTTTTGCTACATTGCCGAACTGGAAAATCGTCTGCGATAGCAGACAAGCTAACGGTAGCTTGTTGCCAGCTTACAGCTGGCTGGCTAACCTTAGCCTAGGCAGGTAATGCAATGATATTGGCTAATAGAAAACAATCGGTAGTTATGCACATTTGCTTTGTTCCGCTACATAATTTACAAAATCAACGCTGTTTGTCATGTTAGCTGGCGAAGTCATTTGTCAAGCTAGATAACTGACACACACACTCGGATAGTATTTTGTTCGTAATAACTTTAGCGAGCATGCTAAGGTTAGCCAACTAGCTCTAACATAAATACACTGCATGACTCTGGCATTGTGCTTCGTGACCAAACGGCAAATTACACCGGCGAACCAGCAAATCATCACAAGCATTAGCTCACATTAGTCATGCAGGGCAGGGCGGCTGGAGAGAGCTGGGATGAAGCACTTCTGCTGTGAGAGAAAAAACACTGCACCCAGTGAGAGAACGCTGCACGTGGGTTTTGTTTCTATGACAACAATAAGTTGTGGGTCTGTTTTGATCCCCAAAAGCAATCGAAGGTCTCCATGATTCGCATGCCCTGCCGATGTTGACTCAAGTTTTCCCCCTGATGTCGATCACATTCCTGTTTGGCCATAGGGTTGCCACCTTCCATGCAGAAAAATAAAGGATGCCATCCACAGCGGGGGCCTGTTCCTCAGGGCCACGACCACCACAGGTCCGGTGATGCGCCAGTGGTGTTAAATCATAACTTAAAACATGGTTTGAAGAAAGTATTAAGATTCATACTTCAAGTTTGATGTGCTTTATTACCAGTGGACATTAGAAATAAGCTGAACAGATAGGGGAGGAGTAGGATAAGAAATTGTTAATGAAATTGAGTCATTGTATAGGGTGGTGTGAACACGGGTTTTGGCTCAAATATTTCATCGTTTGCAGTCACGCCACCCAAACAGTGAAACCACAAAGAAATATCTAGAAACATTTTTAAATCTGAGAAAACTATTTAAGTAAAACACAGTTTTCATTATTGGTAAGTGAATCTATTTATTTATTCATTAAGTTTTTTTAATATAGCCTACTGTTAATCCATTAGCATTTAAGGATGCAATTTTCCAGATTGGGTAATCATAACATATCCTAGTTGTTTCTTTTCCTCACATGGGCACTATATTTTGATTCATGTATAAATGCTTACGTATCCGACTGTAAACCTCAACCTTAAAGGACAAATTCACCCCTGGAAAAAGCCACTGTCAGTCAAAGCTGGTGTTCTCTGCAATCAATAGAAGCAATAATATTTTAAATTGGCCTTAGCTGTGGAGAAAGTTGTACAAACAGCTTGTGGTTTAAACCCATTCTACATTCCTACAACACCCATCATGCATTGCGCCTCTCTCTCTGAAAGGAATGGCTCCTCGAGGGCCTGGTTATATAGAGAGGTTACAGGTCTGCGTGAGAAGTCTGCCTGTTTGTTATGTTCGTTCTTTCGACCAGAACTGCTGGTAAACATAGGGGGTAATTCACTCCACTCTCTGCTGCGCGCACACTGACAGACCTCAACTGCATGCACAGATCGATGAGGAGACAAGAGAGGAGGGGGCAGATCTTTGAACAGCTTCCTGTTTAGTCCAGACTCGACAGGTGTTTACTAGTATTACTCTCTTTAACCTTGCTTTATGTTTTTAAAACAAGCGCGTAGCAGCAGCGTGTACAGTCCATCCATATAATAATCCCCTTCCTGCGTAACGGCTCCGGACATGTGGACAAAGTGTGTCCGTGTACCGCGGTTGAGCCTCGCACAGCCACGGACTGATTGGTCTCCCGATTATAATAATAATGACAAAACGTTATTAACAGATTGTTTTTACAGACAAATACATTTGTTTTTCAACAACAAAAGGTTGAGTTGTTATCATGATCACTGGAAACTCTGAGCCTGACAGCCCTTATAATACTGCACCGCAGCTCCCACTACCTGCTGTTCGAGCTGGCGTTTGTGAACTAGGTGCTTTTTGTTTGCATAACATGACTCATTGAAGTACGCGCAAGTGGTTCCGGAGCACACAGACGCTGTTTGCTCTGCAGCGCACTTTGGGGTGCGTTTGAGTACGAGGCAGAGTCTTTATGTCATTTGCATAGGTTTAGAGGGCACAAAATTGTTTCCCACTATGTATTGTATTGATTCAAAACGGGACACGCCCTTTAATTGTCAAATACTGGACAATTCCGAATTTTAAGGGACGGGTGGCAACCCTATTTGGCCAGACGGGCTTCAGGAGATAAATCTTATTTTTGCTTTTTAATTCTTGTGTGTAACAAAGACAAAAAATATTTAAAACTTATATAATGAAAAAGAGCATTTTTTTCCTTTTTCTTACTATGTGTTCTGTTGTCTGTTTAACCTCTTTGTTTAATTGTGTCTTAAATGCTGTAAGTAAATGCACCTGATATCACTGAGGAAAAGCAGAGACGCACGTGTAAGAAAGACAAAAAGATATTTATGCTTTAATAAGACATGACAAGGTTTTACTAAAGATTTCAGATTATTTAAAAAGACATTAAAACACAACAACAGGATGTAAAACATAAAAAGATCAACTCACAGTAACATAAAGGGTCATTTTATGCATTCAGAAGTAGATGCAGAAACAGTAGTGTCTGCTTCCTCTCAACAATCATGTTAGACACTTTAAGGTCAGTCGTATAAAACCCCCCACATGTTTTCATAGACATTTACATCGAGCATTTCACTTGAGAATAGACACCGTCTTCAGTCTTTAACTCTTTAGTCTTCCTCCCTCTTGTAGATTTCCCGCCGTGAAAATGCAACGCAGCATAGTTCAGATCATGTCCACCTTCAGTCTGTGCAGCAAATAAAGTTCTCATTACATGATGGTGTTCGTATACAGCAAGTTAGGAGTTATGTTAAAGTTATACAGTATGCAACTTTCTTTGATCACTTACAATAGCATCTATTCTTGGGTTGGAGTTGTCATGTCTTGCTGGCAAAGAGGCGCTTTCTATTCCTTGAATTGAGTGAAGACAGAAACATTATGTACTTTTCTCACTCTTAAATCAGATCCTCAGCTGTTTCAGCACATTTTAGTTTAAAATATAACATTAAAAACCACATTTCTGGACAGTGTCCTTAATAACTTGTGCATCCTGTTCAGGTTTATTGAGGCACACATGGAATAAACAGCAATGTGGAGGCTCAAAATAGTGCAAAATATCAGTGACGTGCTGATATGGATATCTTCTATTTCATTTAAGAATAGGAGGTGAAGGTTTGTCCTCTCCTGTTTGATGGTACACTTCCTGTAGTCAATAAATGTTTCAAGTAAAACTAGCAAATGTTTGAATCAGTAAACAACTCTTACCTTTACATTGTCCACATGCTGCTCTCGGAGATCGGTGACAGATGAAAACTATATTTCCAATCACAGAAATGACCAGGCAGACTATCGCTATCACCAGAGGAACAAATTCAGAGCTTGTTGTTTACTCTAGAGAACAAAGAAGAAAGTTTCATTCATGATGTTAATAAAATATTATGAAGATCACCTCCAGTGCTGAACTTATAATCATACCAAGCTCTAGTTTTGTTCCGTCTCCAAACAGTATCTCTCCACATGTGGCCACAGCACAGTAGTAAGTCCCAGCATCAGAGGAGCTGACGTTCTTAGAGAAGCGATAAACACAGCTTCTCTGAGTGTCAGATCTCTCGTCACATCCACCACGTCTGTTTCCATCAGTGTAGATGATGTGTGGATGAGATTTATCTGATCCGGCTCTGAACCAGTACACACTGTGACCTCCTGGACACGTTTGACTCTCAGAGTCAGAGAGGACTGAACACTGCAGAGTCATCAAGTCTCCTGGACGGACTGGATCAGAAACTGTCGGCCGCTGAACAACAGTGTAGTTTGATGTCCTCTGAGTGTTTCCTGTGTATTTGAAGACGTTCAAAAGTAAAATAAACACAATATAAAATGCTTTGACATGATGAAATGTAGCAGTAAGAACCTATTGTTCAGATGATTAAATCATGGGTCAAATCTCCACATTGCCAACATGGAGTAATATTTCTAATTTGACATATTAGGATATAATGTATATGCATTGGAAATCCTTTCAACAACTGCTACATGAAGCATTTTTTTCATAACATTGTTTAGTCATTAAAACAGTGTAGCTGATTCTAAGACATTGAAAAAACACATAATTACCTTTTATTGACAAATATGTCGCACACAAAGTTCTCTTGTCCCACACCAGGACTACACAGTGATACATTCCCTCGTCTTCTTGAATTGTCCTCAAAATGGTCAGATGGCTCGTATTCTCATTAACTTTTACATCAAATCTAGAAGCTGAAAACTCTGCGTCAAACACAGGCTTTGTATTTCTCAGCCGTCTCGCAATTAATTTCAAAGCATCACCAGCACTCTGCTTGAACCAGAAGACGCTTTTGTAAAAAATATCAGGTGAATCACATGTGAAGGTTGCAGGTTCACCAAGTTGAACTTGGGTCACTGGAGCCAGCGCATCTAGATACAAGTATAAAGGAAGAATAAATTAAACAGTAAATAATCATTCAGCCAGACATCTGGACACAGTCATTATTGCGTATCACTTACAGGCCTGATGAAGGAGAAGCAGTGTGAGCCATAACGCGATCATCTTGACACTGTCTCTGCTCAGGAGACCTCTAAGTTACTTTATAAATAAAGATGGTGACGCGGTCATCAAAGCCACACCTTCAAATCTGATTGGATATCTAAATATACATCTAAGTTCACTTCCTCCCACAGTGGTTTTCTCCTTGTGATGTGTAGCATCTCACTTTTTTCAAACTCACTCAGGCCACTTTCACACCTAAAGTCTGTTTGTGTGATCCGAATCAAAGACCAAGTTCTTACAATGCTGCATTTTGCCTCCAGTTTGGTTTTGTGTTCACACAGCAGCTTTTACCAGTCGACCAAGAGTGTTGATGCACAAGAAAACTGCTCTCTGATTGGTCTAATTTTCACATGGGAAAACTCCCTGAAGTAAACAAATAGAGCGAGCGGACTCCTCAATCACACTCATCACGATCACAGACATTAATGTTTTGTAGCGTGTGACCAGGAGACGCCTGACCAAGGCCTGACCTGGTCCTTTGACCTCAGCAGGAAGAGAGCTAAGCCATTAGCTCTGTTCTGGGGACCAATAAAGTAAAGATTGTGTCCACAGGGGAAACTTTATAACTCTTTGACACACCAGATGAAGGACGTCACCTGATAAACCATGGGATTACAGTCGGTTAATGTTTGTCTTAGTTGATTAGCTGTGGGGAAATAAGGAACCACCGGCTTTGATCCAGGGACGGTGGATCAACAGACACAACTCACACCCCAGAGCCCTGGGGAGAAGAAAGAGTTTTGGAGCATCCATTTGTCCCCCCCCCCCCCCCCCCCCCCCTAACACCCCTCTCTCTGGCAGACCTGCAGACAGGCAGGGGAAGGGGGGGGTGAGACTGAGACAAAGGGATGTTGATTCAGTGAGGACATCTGTTAATGAATGTAACAAAGTTGTGTGTCTGTGAATACATATATGCCCTACAGGTATATATATATATATATATATATATCTATATAGATCCAGGTGTCACATTCACACGGAAATGCATAAAGACTGTGGAAGGTCGCTATGTGGTGATCTGGACATTCATCATTAACTTGTACCTTTATCCTCAGGAATCTGCCATGTAACCTCATTCTGTGTATTTTCATCCTGTGGTGTTTGGAGTCCATGTGCAGCTGAGAATCCAGAGGTATTACATGTTGGGATGTATAAGGATAACTACTTTGGGGTAAAAATAAGTAGTTTAATAAGTAGAGAAAGTCTCGGATATGAGGATGGGTCAAACTCGCGCCATTGGCCGGACGCCCCCCCCCCAGGAGGGGAGACCCTTTAAATGAGAGGTGACAACCTCTCTCGTTCTCTTGTTTCTTCCCTCCTTGTGCTACACCCTGCGTCCCGGCCGCTGACGAGCGCCTCCGCCTCCCCCTTCCTCCGTAACTTCTTCCCTTTCCCCTTTTTAAGTTTTGCCCGCAAGTAGGCCCAGAACCTGCGTGCACTCTGCCGTGCTGAAGACCTCGCGTGTCCATATTGCTCCAGCATTAGATCTGACTGCTCAAAATACAGACTCTAGCTCTCCCGGTGCTCAAGCCCCGGTGCTCGGACAGAATCTCAGTCCCGAACCCAGAAGACGCATTCAGCCTCCATCCGGCTCAGGCCGCAACGTGGGACTGACCAGCACGTCATCATCCAGAGAGACCGAACCGGCCGTGCGGCGCCGCTCCGAGGGAACCCGGGTACAAGCCCCGGCATCAGAAGCTCCGAACCACTCCAACCTGACGCTCTCCACACGCCTCATCAGCAACGCGGTTGACCCTCCTCACCCTCCGAGTAGGTTTAACTTTGGTTTTACTGTATATTGGGGTTGATGCTTTAGTCACAGATTTGTTAGGAAGGTTAGGATAAGGTTTTGTGCGATATACCTCCTAATATCTCAGCTGCTACACTTCACTCCTTTGAACAGGTTTCAATCCATCTTTCATCCTATTCATCCTGTTATTAATCATTTCACGTTCATCACCATATTTAGTTATCTCATGTATGTTTAGTGGTATTAGTCAATAAATTCTTCATTTATAAAGTACTGATTCAAGTGTCTTTGTGTGTGTGAAGTACTAAGCCTCTGTACACCGCGAAACGAACTCAATTCTAAACTGTAGCAACCTTCAGATTATGAGACTGAATTAAACAATTAGGTAACTAATTATATGTTTTCCCTGTTTTGTCAAAATTGGGTGGTGCCCCGTTAAATACCTATGATAGGTTAAGTCTTTTAATTAACTTTAAAGTTAACTTCTCGTCAATATAGAGTGCAGGCATTCTATGACGAGTTTAATTAATTATTAAATAATTATTCGACCGATTTACGCTACAGTTTTTGTTCTCTGAGTCTTTTTTTACTTTTTTGATTTTTCTTACAGTTTGAATATCTCCATATTTTTGTGCGTTTTCACAAGCATTTGTGAAATTGTTTGGTCAGCCAATATTTCTATGAGAGCCCTCACCTTGTTTCTCCCCCACGTTTGGCCTCTACTCATCTTGCTGCCTGGCTGTGTGTCTGTCTCTGCAAGTGTCAACATCCATTAAAAACCCACAACGCAGTTTTTTGGTTTGCTTCCTGTATTGGATCCTACTTTAATTGCAAACGAACTGGTCTTTCAGAGTAAAATCCGAAAAGTCTGGACCAAAGATGTCAGGTCTGAATGCCCCTTTAAGTCTGATTACGTCGTCACCTGAGGGTGCTTTAGGACCTGGGAGACTTTCAGACTTTACTTCAAAAGTCTGGTTTCTTTTGGACAGGTGAGAACACGCAGTCGAACTCTGGTGTGGACCAAACCACCGGACCATGGTCCACCAGAAAAGAAGGGACACCGGCCTTTTGGAATCGAACCACGGTCCGGTTTGATTCCGGTGAGAACATAATCAGACTCGATCTAATATAGGAAGCAAACCAAAAAAGTGTGCATTGTGGGTTGTTAACGGATGTTGACACTTGCAGAAACAACCACACAACCAGGCAGCAAGATGAGTGGACAAACGGCGAGGTGAGGGCTCTGATAGAAATATGGGCCATTTGAAATGTCTGAAGGTTTTTTTGTCGAAAATTAAATGTTCATGTGTTTTGTGTTCTCTTGCTTGATTCTGGCATGTGTTTCATGAAATGTAATAAATAACAAACCCTTACAGATCACTCCAGGAGCAAGTTTGGCTCAGACAGATATTTTATTTATTTACAAAGTTTGAACTCCACATCATCCACAAAACAACAGTTACTTCTACGTGCAGACTCAACATTTTCCAGCAGGTGTAATGGTAATAATTGTCCGTCTTTACATGTTTTATTGTGTACGGCAAGCGGCTGATGCGCTGCTCAAAGCATGCTGGGAACCTGCAGGCACAGACCAAGCTAGCACTGCTACGTCCGTAAACCTCCTGCAACCAAGCACAGGAAGAGTGGGTATGTATAACAGATGGGGAGGTTGAAGCACTTAGTGAATCCATGTATCTATTTTGATCTGTCGGGTTTCAAACAGACCTGTTAACTCACTGATCCAACCCAAAAGCCTTCACAGCAGCGTAGATCCTCTCTTTCTCCGCTGCTTTTGCGTCCTTCACTGCACCACTCTTTGTTTTCATCGCGGTGAAGACGACAGCAGAATAAACCTCCTCTCTCTGAGGAAACACAGTGACTGAGACGAGAACATCCAACATGTACATAAAGTGAAACAAGCTTTATTTTAGTTTGGAGACGTTTAATCCTACCTTTAAAATCCTCAGCTGTTGACTTCTCCAACCACCGCAGTTTTGGTGCTCAGCAACAGAGGCTGAAACGATGAGAAAACATAAAGATGACAAAAAATAAAGAAGCAGTCATTTTAATTTAATGTTTTACACTGAACAAAAATATAAACGCAACACTTTTGTTTTTGCTCCCATTTTTCATGAGCTGAACTCAAAGATCTAAGACTTTTTCTATGTACACAAAAGGCCTATTTCTCTCAAATATTGTTCACCAATTTGTCTAAATCTGTGTCAGTGAGCACTTCTCCTTTGCCCAGATAATCCATCCACCTCACAGGTGTGGCATATCAAGATGCTGATTAGACAGCATGATTATAGCACAGGTGTGCCTTAGGCTGGTCACAATAAAAGGCCACTCTAGTGTTGTATGTAACATGCAGAAATTACATGTTGTGAACCTGCCCATGTTGGTGCATATTACTTCTGGAATACGCGCCCTTAAAAGACAGAATAAAACTACACCATTGATGAGGTTTCATTGGTTAATAGCACAGCTGCATTCTGCTGCCTCACGATAGCAACGAGCCAACAATGCGTCTGACCATCTAACTGTACAATCTACTTACACAACTTGGGTGCTGAGCGTGACAAATAACTACGTCACTTAATAATAAGCACTAACAAATGCACTGTGCTCTGGGCTGCTTTGCCTTGGATGTGATTTCGGGCCTGAGTGTCGAATAGGAAGTGCCTCACTTTAGGCCAGATGTATGTAGGCCTACTACTGTATATGCAATATAGTACATACAAGAGAAAAACATGAGTGAGTATGATAGTGCATTAATAGTAGTAAGTAGAATGTACGTTAGCAACACATTAGCTAGAAACAACTAGCATCAGTAAAGTAGAATGTTATGTTAGCGACAGATTAGCCAGGGAAAGCTAGCATCATGGCTAGCTTGGTTAGCAGTAAACTGATCACAGATAAGAAAAACTAAACAAGAAATCAAAGATCACCTTAAGCTGTTAGCTGTTATTAGACCAAGCTGTAAAACAGTCTAATAAGGATATTTGGGGTTTCGGTAGATGAGGCCTGTCAATATTTTTTTGCTATCATCAGTGAGCTAATTATCACTCAACACATTCACAGACGGTGGGTAAGGGTTACCCCCTACCCTAACCTTAACCCCCCCATCTTCCTTGCTCTCTCCTCTCTTCCGTCATGAAAATGAGGGAGTAGGCGGAGGTAGAGCGTACAGCCCGGTCTGGCAGGGTTGCTCGCCCTGGACAGGGCACCTCACCCTGGCTCTGCCTTCCCTGTCTTCTTTCTAACACACCTCCCTCTATAAAACCTTTCTCGCTATGTTTTTCTCTTTTGTGTTTAATTCAAAAACGTTAGTTGCATCAGCGTTGTCAATACCTGGAGCCTGCATGACGGAGCCTGGGTCTGTTGAAAATGGCAAGGCTGCTTGGGTTGCGGTGATCACCAAGGGTCATGTATTAGGATGAGGATGAGGTTTCTTCACTGAGCGCTTCTCCTTATCATCCGGGCACAAGTATCTTGTGTTTAATTTAATTTAGTAAAGTAACATTACAGCACCTGAGCAGTTATTACTCATGAAGTTGTTCTCTTCTGTGTAGCTGTCTTTCATTCATTCACTGACACAGGAAAACTCAGGAAAGGTTGAAACGTTAATCTTTTTTTTTTCGATGCTGGTTTGGAATCTCTTCTCATAACATATTTATTCATTCAGCAGGGAAAAACATCTACACAGCCATCAATTGTATTTAGTACATACTTTTTAACAGCATTGACACATATAGGTAGACGTAAGCCAAGAAGGAAGTAACGACTTTGATTACAGCTCACAATGAAACCAACATTTACATACAATACATGTTACATACATATAATGTTTTTAAGTTAACAGAGAAAAATATTGACATATAAGACATTAAGCTACAGGGCTACTTAAGCCGAATATTCCTCGTACCAAGTGCGTACGAAAGTGACACCACCATTAATTCCAGTGTTAAGACATTTCTTTCACCTGAACAGCCCTGACATGAGCGTAGATACTCTCTTCCTCCTGTGCTTTGACGTCCCTGGCCTCTGCTTTGCCAGATTTCCTACCAGTGAAGGTTGGTGCAGAATAAATCAATGAGTCCTCATCTGCCTGACAAAATACACAGAGGATAACAGAACAATTACAATGAAGCTGAGGAAAATGCTGATAACTTCATGTCACTTTACATTCCTCACCTGCTGACTTTGCGGATCACCACTGGCTGTTTCCTCATTTCTTTGCAGAAGAACATCAGCTGCATTATCATATAAAAACACAGAATCAATCTGCAGCGAGTTTTGCAAATTAATGTTTGACAGGGCGACATATAGTTGACTTTTCTTACCGTTGCAACAGCCACAAGATCTTTTCTGGAGTTTCCTGACTGAATAAATAAGAGTGGCTATAACAATGAGGCTTACAGCCAGAGCAGCACATAACAGAGAGAGAAATGTGTTGTCCGTCTGCAAATCGATGTTGACTGCTGATTTAAAAAGAAGCAAATAATGAAAGTTAACAAGTCAAAGTGTATTTGAGACTATACACTACTATTGTTCCTAATCAAAGATAAATATGTGACCTTTCTCATTGTATACAAACAGGATGAAGTTACCTTCTTTGTCTGTGTTTGATTCTCTTCCAGAAATGTTGTCCTCACATGTGGCCTCAGCACAGTGATAAGTCCCAGAATCCAAACAGCTGATGTTTTTGAAGAAACTGTCAATACATTTCTTTGCTGAGAGTCCCATAGGGCTCCTTTCTTCATCAACACTGATTCCTCGAGTGAAGTTAGGAAGAGATTGGTTTAATCCAGTTTTAAAACAGCACACGCTGTGTTCTCCTGGACAGGCTGTCTTCTCAGAGTCTTCTGGAGGGACAGGAGCGGGTGAAGGGACAGGAGGGGAAAGAGGTGCTGGGGGATTGAAAACACATTTTATTTGATTAAATCTTGACTTAAAGATGTGCACTTTTACATAATTCATCTAAAAGACAAACTTAAGTTCGGAAATAGAGGAAAAAATGTGGTGTACTTACCTTCAACTGTCAGATTTATTCCTTTCAAAAACATCAAGTTTTTTTCATTTGTTTTCATACAGTAATAAAGTCCTGGATCATGTAAATCTGCTCTTGTAATTTCTAGAACAAATGCTCCATGCTCTTCTTTGGTTGTAATGCGACTACCTCGTCCATATAAGCTGTATGTTTTCCCAAAGAACTCAGGAAAGTTTCCAGAACCCATCCTGATCCAAAACAAGCTTCCTGTAGACTCGCGTTTACATGACATTTCCACATCAGCTCCAACACGAACAGTCTTTTGCTCTAAGTTCTGATCATCTGAGCATCCTGAAAAGACATTATATGACATTAGTAACAGGATAATATTACTGCATGCACTCTTCTAAACCAGTGTAACGAGGATGACAATAATTTAAATGTATATTTGAAGTAAAGCTGACATTTATGTACTTACGCCCTGCTCTGAGCATCAGGAGTAAATAAAAAACAAGCAGCATTTTCTGGTTATCTCACTTGAGACGGCTGTTATGTAGAGTGCATTATCAAATGATTCACTTTAATGTAATCATAGCAGGTGGGAGGGAACAGTTACAGAGCGATCTGATTGGCTTCTGGCTATGTTGGGGTTTAACACAACAGTGGAAATATCGACCATCTTTCCAACTCAAACACATGAAACAAAACCAGAGCAAGCTTTCGTTTCATGTGCTACGGTGGGTTTCTGACACTCACACATCTTGTCTCATCTTAATGTGAAGAGCAATGTTGTTCATCATGTTCCTTTGTGTTTTTATGATACTTGGAAACAATGTTGAGCTCATACTCACCATGATATAACGACACAATGTTTCTTCTCGTTGGGGTCATAAATCAAGAGAATTTGTTACACTCGGTAGGAACGGGTTGAACCCAAAAGCGGACACAAGGCTGGGGTCGGATGAACAAGGTATTTATTTAAACACCACTGGATACAAGCTACTGTAAATTGAGGCTTGAAGCTGCTGAGGAGCTGCGAGGTGTGTTGCCGCTCGGGGAAGCGCAGGGCAGGTTGCCGCTCGGAAGAGCGCAGAGCAGGTAGCAGCGGGGCTGAAGAGCTGCGTGGCGGGTTGTCGCTCGGAGGAGCGCAGGGCAGGTGGCGGGTGGCAGCGGGGCTGAGGAGCTGCGAGGTGTATTGCTGCTCGGCGGAGCGCAGGGCAGGTTGAGTGCTGCAGAGGTGCTGAGGGCTCGAGACACTGAAGCGGAGTCGCACTTTGGTCGGTGCTCAGGAGGACACTGCAGACAGAGCAGGACGAAGTTAGTTGTAGCACAGGGAAAAAACACAGGAGCACTATAGAAGGTCTAAACAATACGAAAGACTGAGCCATATACCGCGTGTGGTTCACGAAATCATCTGGCAGCAGACAGCGTGAGGATCAGGGCTTTTAACCAGGCGCTGATTATCAACCTGCTGCAGGTGCGTGTGGGTGTGATCACTCCCGAGACCGCAACTCCGCCCAGCCCTCCGGTGCACCTCTGAAAGTAGACAATCACAAGCACAAACACACAACACCGACACTTCAGCCACAGATCGTGACAGTACCCCCCTCTCAACGGGCGCCTCCGGGCGCCCTACCCGGCTTGTTGGAAAACTCACGATAAAAGTCACGTAGGAGAGTGGGATCCAGGATAAGGGCCCGTGAGACCCACGAGCCTTCCTCGGGACCGTACCCCTCCCAGTCAACCAGAAACTGGAACCCGCGGCCCCGGCGACGAACATCCAGGATCTTACTGACTGTGTAAGCGGGGTCGTCGTCGATGAGCCGGGTGGGTGGCGGGGGTTCGGCCGGAGGGCTGAGGTCACTGGAGGACACAGGTTTAAGTTGAGACACATGAAAGGTGGGGTGAACTGTTAAGGATGCAGGCAGCTTTAGGCGAACAGCGGAGGGGTTGATTATCCTCTCCACCTCAAACGGGCCAACGAAACGTGGAGCCAGCTTGCGAGATTCGACTTGTAGGGGCAGATCACGGGATGAAAGCCACACCTTTTGTCCAGGTTGATATGTAGGAGCGGGGATGAGGCGACGATCTGCTAACCGTTGGCTACGCCGGGTAGAGCGCGTAATCGCCTCTCGTGCCATCCTCCATACCTCCTTGCACCGGGCGACGTGAGCCTGGACAGAGGGGACAGCGACGTCTCGTTCCTGCGCAGAGAGGAGAGGTGGTTGATAACCATACGCAGCCATGAATGGAGTCATACCTTTAGCCGCACTGGAAAGTGAGTTGTGCGCGTATTCCACCCAGGTGAGGAAGGAGGACCAGGAGGTAGGATTACGAGCCGTGATACAGCGGAGAGCGGTCTCTAGGTCCTGATTCGCCCTCTCAGTTTGTCCGTTAGACTGTGGATGGTAACCAGAAGTCAGGCTGCATGTAGTGCCAAACGCCCTGCAGAAAGCCTGCCAGACCCGTGATGTAAACTGGGGACCTCGATCAGAGACGATGTCAGCGGGGAGTCCATGGAGCCGGAAAACGTGTAGAGCTAGTAGATCTGCTGTTTCAGTAGCGGAGGGGAGTTTGACTAGCGGAATGTAATGAACCATCTTAGAAAAGCGGTCCACGATAGTGAGGATGGCTGTGTGTCCGTTAGAGGGAGGAAGTCCGGTGACGAAATCCACCGCGATGTGGGACCAGGGACGACTAGGAACGGGTAGGGGTCGAAGGAGATCCTAGCGCACACCACACATGCCGCCAACAAACTCACCAACGTCTCTGACTTGGCCGGGCCACCAGAAATGTTGGCGGAGGAACTGGAGAGTCCGCTGAGCTCCGGGGTGACAACTGAGCTTGGAAGAATGTCCCCACTGAAGAACCTGGGAACGGACCGCCTCCGGTACGAAAAGGCGATTAGGTGGGCCTGTGCCGGGATCTGGATGAGTACGTTGGGCCGCCCGTACAATAGTCTCTATTCCCCAGGTAGCGGCTCCGATGATCCGGGGAGAAGGCATGATGGGTTCAGGGTCGGGAGGAGGCGAGTCGCCAGAGAAAAGGCGAGAAAGAGTGTCTGGCTTCCCATTCTTGGAACCGGGGCGGAACGAAAGGGTGTAGTTGAAGCGACTCAGAAACAGAGACCAGCGAGCCTGGCGAGAATTCAATCTTCGTGCTGAACGCAGATACTCGAGGTTCTTGTGGTCGGTCCAAATAAGGAACGGCTCCCGGGTTCCCTCCAACCAATGTCGCCACTCCTGAAGGGCCAGAACCACCGCCAACAGCTCTCTATTCCCCACGTCATAGTTTCTCTCCGCAGGAGAGAGCCGTCGAGAGAAGAAAGCGCAGGGATGCAGTTTGTGGGAAACAGCGCTGCGCTGAGAGAGAATGGCTCCCACCCCGGAGTCTGAAGCGTCCACTTCAACCACGAACTGACGAGACGAGTCCGGATGCTGGAGAATGGGGGCATGAGTAAATAATCCCTTAAGTCTTTGAAAGGCTGCGTCAGCAGCGGGGGTCCAGCTGAAGGGTGTGCTGGAGGAGGTTAGTTGAGTGAGAGGGGCAGCGACACGGCTGAAGTCCCGGATGAATCTCCGGTAGAAATTAGCAAAACCCAGGAATCGTTGCAGCTGCTTGCGGGTAGCCGGTGTGGGCCATTCTTCCACAGCTTGAACCTTGACAGGGTCCGGCTGCAGCCGTCCCTGAGCGATGACAAAACCCAGGAAGTTGACTTTAGAAACATGAAATTCGCACTTCTCTGGTTTGGCGTAAAGCTTGTTGTTGAGCAGCCTCTGGAGCACCAGCCTCACATGCTCGACGTGCTCCTCCATGGTTTCCGAAAAGATTAGAATGTCATCTAAATAGACGAAAACAAAATGATTGAGCATGTCTCTCAAAATGTCATTGATCAAAGCCTGGAAAACGGCGGGGGCGTTAGAAAGGCCGAAAGGCATAACCAGATACTCGAAGTGGCCAAGGGGAGTCTTGAACGCCGTCTTCCACTCATCCCCCTCCCTTATGCGGACTAGATGATAGGCGTTCCGCAGGTCTAGTTTGGAGAATACACGGGCATGACAAAGTGGCTCAAACGAGGGATCAATCAGAGGAAGCGGGTATTTGTTCTAAATGGTGATCTTGTTCAGTCCTCAGTAATCGAATCCTTCTTTGCCACGAAAAAAAATCCAGCTCCGAGGGGAGACGAAGAGGAGCGAATGAGACCCGAGGCTTTGGAGCTGTTGATGTACTCCTCCATCGACTCTCTCTCGGGGCGCAACAGGTTGTAGAGGCGACTGGATGGGAGAGTTGCGCCGGGGAGGAGGTCGATACCACAGTCGTAAGGGCGGTGAGGTGGCAGGGACAGTGCTAGTTCTTTGCAAAAAACTGGGGCCAAGTTGTGATAAACTGGAGGAACTAGCGATAAATCTGGGGGTTCAGGGATGACCGGAGTTTTAATCCCGTCTGCGGAAACAGCAGAACGAAAACAGTGGGTGTGGCAAAAGGGGCTCCAGCTGGAAATGGCAGCTGCGGTCCAGTCAATGTGAGGGTTGTGGAGACGCAACCAGGGGAGTCCCAGCACCACCGGGGAAAAGGGGGAAGGAATGACAAAGAGCTGTATCATCTCCCGATGATTACCGGAAATTACTAGGGTGATGGGTAATGTGCGGTGAGTAATTACAGCCAATTTTCGCCCGTCTAAGGCGTTCACAGTTCTGGGGGCGTCGAGGGCTTCAATAGGGATCAAAGTTTGTTCAACCAGGGACATGTCGATGAAATTATCATCGGCACCGGAGTCCACGAACACTTGAATGGGTAAGGTCTCGCGAGACCACTGGAGTGATGCAGGAAGAGTTAGACGGACTAGAGGGCTGGAGCATGAGGATGTCTGGCTCACCAAGGTGCCCTCTGTCAATGGCGAGCCGGACCTTTTGGCAGAGCCGGACAGAGGGCGAGGAAGTGTCCGGGCTGGCCACAGTAAATGCATAACTGCAGAGCTCTTCGGCGTTGTCGTTCCTCTGGAGTCAGGCGAGATCTTCCCAGCTGCATCGGTTCCTCCGAAACAGCAGGAGGAGCTCGGGGAACCCCGGAGGGATGTGGGGTGTTCAGATGTCTTGTCGGAGGAAGAGGGGACTGACTGGGGGTGGAGCTAGCCAATCTGCGACTGTTGCAGGTTCTCTCTCTTACCCTCTCCCTCAAACGATTATCTAATCGAATGGTTAATTAAATGAGTTGCTCCAGAGAGGCTGGCTCTTCCCTGGCCGCTAACTCGTCCTGTAAGTTCTCAGATAACCCCTGTAAAAAGAAATTTACAAGAGCAGGCTCGTTCCAGCCAGTCTCTGCCGCCAGAATGCGGAACTCAATAGAATATTCGGCTGCCGACTGAGATCCCTGTCTTAAATTGAATAAATGGCTAGCTGCCACTGAACCTTGCACAGGATGATCAAAAACCTTCCTCATTTCGTCTACGAAAGAGGCGTGAGAGTCGAGAATATTAGAACCCCCCTCCCATAATGCGGTCCCCCACTGTGCTGCTTTTCCTCTTAAGAGGTTCATAGTATAAGCTATACGAGATTTGTCAGAGGCATAACTAGTGGGTTGCAGATCAAACACATGGGAACATTGTAACAGGAAGCTACTACAAGAACCTATGTTGCCTGAGTAATGCTCTGGTGGGGGACTAAAAGGCTCTCTGGTGGTAGATGAAGGGGGTTGAGCTGTGCTTGAAGCGGGAGGTTGGCTCACATTGGCAGTGGAGGTTAAAGGGAGCGCTGGTGGCTGCGTAGAAAGCACGGAGACTTGTTGGCCGAGCTGTGAGACGTTGGTGGTGAGGACCTGAAGGGCATCCATGACTTGTTTCAGCATTTGGTCGTGCCTCCCTACCAGGACTCCTTGAGCATTCAGGGCCTGGGCGACTGATGTTGGGTCCGCTGGGTCCATTTAGAGGCCAGATGATTCTGTTACACTCGGTAGGAACGGGTTGAACCCAAAAGCGGACACAAGGCTGGGGTCGGATGAACAAGGTATTTATTTGAACACCACTGGATACAAGCTACTGTAAATTGAGGCTTGAAGCTGCTGAGGAGCTGCGAGGTGTGTTGCCGCTCGGGGAAGCGCAGGGCAGGTTGCCGCTCGGAAGAGCGCAGAGCAGGTAGCAGCGGGGCTGAAGAGCTGCGTGGCGGGTTGTCGCTCGGAGGAGCGCAGGGCAGGTGGCGGGTGGCAGCGGGGCTGAGGAGCTGCGAGGTGTGTTGCTGCTCGGCGGAGCGCAGGGCAGGTTGAGTGCTGCAGAGGTGCTGAGGGCTCGAGACACTGAAGCGGAGTCGCACTTTGGTCGGTGCTCAGGAGGACACTGCAGACAGAGCAGGACGAAGTTAGTTGTAGCACAGGGAAAAAACACAGGAGCACTATAGAAGGTCTAAACAATACGAAAGACTGAGCCATATACCGCGTGTGGTTCACGAAATCATCTGGCAGCAGACAGCGTGAGGATCAGGGCTTTTAACCAGGCGCTGATTATCAACCTGCTGCAGGTGCGTGTGGGTGTGATCACTCCCGAGACCGCAACTCCGCCCAGCCCTCCGGTGCACCTCTGAAAGTAGACAATCACAAGCACAAACACACAACACCGACACTGCAGCCACAGATCGTGACAGAATTTCCCTTAACACAAGAGGAAGGAGAAAGAGGCAACTTGGTACAACAGAGCACATGTCTGTGATGTTTTCATTCACTGTGTATTTACACAGCATGGTAGGCATGATGACTCGGATGGCTTGAGTGTGCTCATTAGTTTGAATGTTAGCTGTTAAATATAAAATGATAAAATTCAATGCTGTTGAGTTTCTGTCTAACTATCAAGTATGTACGCAGCGAGTGGAATCTGGTGCTGTTTCATCGTGGAGCGTGCCTCCACACATGCGGCGCATGCCTCAATCGCTGAGGTCAACCTACACGCTATGCCCAAGGTTGACTACTTACTTACACATGTGCAGAGCAAGATCAGCAAAGTGATTAACGTAGAAGACTTACCGCGTTTTTCACAGGGGTCGTCGAGGTTGAAACAAAAAGAAACTTCCTCAAAGCAGCTAAGCAACTCAAACCACTTGTTTTGGGTTACAAGGTAATTGTAGAAACGGTAGAGAGATAGTAAAAAAAGAAAAAATGATTGCTTTAACCCGAACCAGACTCTGTATGGACATCTGTGTAAAGGCCAGATTTCTTGAGCCCATAAACAACATAGCTCCCTGTCTGCTTTTGGGAGGTCACCATCATGTTTAGTACTGTGCATTAGGTGGGGGACAAAATATCGGTATGGCAATTTATCATCGTCCTGACTCATGCTTGCAATATATCAATTATCGCAGAATCGCTGTATCGTGATCTTGTCGTTAACGTGGGCCACATATCGCGTATCGAATCAAGAGTTACCCTGTGATGTGTCAGGTGTTGTTTCTCTGTGGATTGGATAAGCATCCCACTGCCTTGTTAGCAGGTAATAGTGAGATTGAGAGTTGTGAAAATATTGATCCTAACAGCTTTGAATTGGAATTTTTTGTTTGCCTGTATTTAAAATTGGATCCAGATATTTGTAATTCAGCAAGTAAGGAAAAAGCTTTTCACAGACACAAGTCACAACGGCCTTATATGAAGATAACGCAACATGAGACATGCACACAATAAATATTCACAGCTGCTTAACATGGCAGTCAAATGATAACAGTAATACAGGAAGCTAAATTAATAAAATTGGAGCCAGCCAAGAAATGTTACACGTCATAAATAATGCCCTGCCCACTCTACCATCCACCTGTAGCAAAGCACATTAGAAGGAAGGAAGAACTCCAGGTACACTTCTTGTCGGGGGGGAAGAAGAAAAGAAAGAGCAGAACATCGCTATCATAGAAACACAATCACCTATGAGAAGCGTACACAATAGCTTCTGATTCCTCTGACCTGCAGCTTTAGATCTGAAGGAATAATTCATGTGAATCTGAGCACAAACCACAAAAAAATGATGATAGATAAGAACCCAAGATATAGCAGTGCAGTTTAACACCACAATCACCTCGGAGATAAGCTAGCTATATATAGGGTCAAATCTGCATGTAAAACATTCAGACCAATGCATTGTGGTTTGTGGCCTTAAGCTCCATCATGATATTGACGACTAGCAAAAAAGATCTGGTTTGACCATAAAGTCCTTGCAAATGCGACATATGCACTCTTGCATGCGCCTGGCACATACACAAGAAACAAACACGTATTCACAGCCAGCGCTGACAAACAAGTGATGCATGGAAACTGAAGCACTGCTGTGGTTTGGCTTCAAACTGAGGTGTGAACACCGAGGGGCTTTTCTTGCTTCCTCTCTCTCTGTTAGAGGTCCATGATGCTCGGCCTGCACTGCCGCTTATACTGATCTTAAATAGGCAGGTGGAGTGTCATAACAACTTACACGAGTAAATAAAGGGTACAGTTTCACTTTGTAATGACTGTTTTTATCGTACTTTTCTGTGGTTTGGTGCTTTTCACATCCAAGAGGGTGAAAGCGCTAGAAGTTCACTGGTCCCAGCTCGGTCTTTTTGACCAGAAGCTTGTTAGACTGATCTTGAGTTACTTTTCGCTCTTTATATGTTGTTTCATATCCTTCCTAAAGTCTCTTCTAATTTGAACTTGGAGCACTGTTTTAATGCCAGCCTGTCCATATTAACAGTGATCAATGAAGTTACATTTAAATGAAATAACATGCATCTGCAATAAATCACAAATGCGTGTCGGTGTAGCTGTCTTTGGTTGCAAGCACAGAAAAGCCACATTAACACAAAAGAAAATTAAAACAATCCTTTCGCTTTTATCAACTCAAACTAGCCTGCAGAAACCTCACGCAGCCCGTCCCTCATTACACATCCTGTTCAAGGTCACAGTCATATACGCTCTGAGTAAACAGCCTTGAAGGTTGGTCAAAGCGCACAGAGAAACAGTCAACCGCAGCCTGTGTGTCAGTGAAGCTGTTGCATGTGGCTTTGCTTGTTGTTCTCACGGCAGACATATAAAAGGCCTTTACAAAGCTCTGTGACACAAGCAGGCAGAGGAGTTAACTTATTTAAGGTAGTTTTCCTGCAACTTTTTTATGCTGCATGACTTATTTTTTAACACAGGACACAAGATAAGATCTCTGTATATCTTTGTTAGCTGTGCTTTGCTCTACAGTTGTGGAAACTTGTGGCAGACAGATACACAAAACCACTGATCATCTACTCTCTCTCTCTCTCTCTCTCTCTCTCTCTCTCGCACTCTTCTTTTGTTCTCTGTAAATTTGTGTCTCAATGCACACATGGCTGAAATTTAGAGTGTCACCAAAGATGATAAGATGTTTTGCAAAGAAAAGGCCTGTAACAAAACAAGCAGGCTCATGCTAGATTCATTTACACAGAAGAAACAAACATCAGGATGTCAGATGTGTCATATATCTTAGCGCTACTTCCTCTGAATGTCCCTGCAATTCTGCCATTAACAACACAAAACATGTAAGCCCCCCTGATAGCATCCTCTGGAAACACGTATTTACAATATTTCACAGTAATCCATCCAAGTTTGGTCTGATATTTCAGTCGTAATCAAAGTGGTGGTGGACTTACAGAGAGACAACATTAGAGTCCTGGTAACACATATTTTACAGTCCTTTAATTTGACAAGATTTGACAAAGTAAATGTATTGTGAATTAAAGAATATTGTTTGGTAATCAAAACTAGTAAATTAAAACTTAGATAAACACAGAGACAACAGCTGAACATTTTGATAAAAACACAATCAATCAAACTGATTTTAAACATGAATCTTAGATTGTTGCGGCCTAAGCTGCTTGATTCTGTGGTAGCTTATTAAAAAAACTGCAATGCAAGTTGTGCTGGTTTTTTTTCTGTTAAACGCATCACAAATCCGCTGTGAGCGACTGGGAAAAACACGCTGGGGGACCACGATGATTCGCCATGCAACACCACAACTTCCTGGAAAGACTGAAATGGTCTGCTGTACTACTTAACATCCACAAACTCACTAAACATTCTGTAGCTCTAAACCAACCAATGTCATCATCATCGAGCTCACACAGAACCTACTAATGATTCACTCACTGGTCCAACCTAAAGGCCTTCACAGCGGCGTAGATCCTCTCTCTCTCCACTGCTGTTGCATCCTTCACTGCCCCGCTGTCAGCTCTCATCATGGTGAAGATGACAGCGGAGTAAACCAGTGTGTCCTTATTGCTCTGACAAAATACAGACATGAGAAGATTAAAATAATTAAATGTTGGTTTTGTTTAAGTTAATCGTGCCTTTAAATACTTTACCTGTTGTATGCTTTGAAGGTTGCTGTTCTTTTGCAGAGCAACGGCTGCAGGATCACGAAACAGAAAAAACATCAATAGTTATAATTAAGGATGAAGTAGTTTGAATATATTTTGCATGTATGATGAAGTCCTATTACTTATGGCGACAACCACAACTGAGAAAGATTCGGACATTATTATTTAGTAGCAGCAGCAGTAGTGCACATGCCTGTGCAGAATATACAGCTCATTCTTAAACCAAATATATATTGTACATGTTTTTTATAATCCTCTTTAATATGTATATGTTATTCTTTTTAAAGGGGCCATATCTTTTAAATGCATATTCTCATATTGTGCATGGGTTTCACATGTTTGGGTGTTTATTGTTCATAGAGAAAAAGTGAATTCCGTGTTTTTCCAGAGTTACATGTTTACAAAGGTCGCATCTGAAACGGGCCGCTCAGAACAGCTGCAGGTTTCTAGGAGAACCTTGCTTTCGCTGAAATCGACCAATCGTCATTCACCTCAGGCTGCCTTCTTGCACTAGCTTGAAGTCAAGTCGTTGTCAAGATTTCAACTTACCATTCTGATACCTCCCGGCGATTCTGGCTCGTACATATAGGGCCGAATAACTGATCCCAGAGCAGCCATGTTTTCTACAACTTTGGAGTGAGAGTGCGGTGCAGCCGCTCTGGGGCTATCACTCCAAATACTCAGCCAATCGCGACTAAGGTCTGACCTTTGAATGGCAAAATGGCTTGTAAGTGCTTGTTTGTTTCAGGAGGAAGGCGAGGCTCCGAAACTTAATTAAATTAAAATATGTGTACAGTTTTTGAAATGAAACAAACTTTAACCAACGTGATTCAAAAACACATTTGAATAATAGAAAACAAAGTAAGATAGAACTTTATTAATCCCAAAGGAAATTATAGTGCCAAATTGATTGCATAGCTAAATTCTGTTATATATATATATATATTCTATTTTTATTTTTACCACAATCTCAAGACCCATCGACCATCATCTGAAGCCGATATAACCTCTTTTCGGGCATTCAGGCGTGACCCACAGTTAGTGATAAACAACTTCCACCCAGCACTTCATTTACCGTGCGTTGCATGGTTTACAGTCCAATTCGCAACTCGAGAAGCGACTGTGCGTTCAGATCAAACGTGAAGCAAAATTCGCCCCTTCAGATATGTCAACAAAATGCTGTCATTTCATGGTTCATTAAATCCCCTAGAAGAACGCCTGTTCATCTGTTTCTGGTGAGCCTCAGTTTACTATAGAGGCATGAACCCAAAAAATAAACCGATTTTCTTGTAATTTACTTTAATTAACGAGTTTGTGGACATAACAACATCATAGTGCAGATTTGTGAAAAGTAAAAATGATCATATCTGATGCATTCGTGGAAGTCGGGAAATCTAAATGCTGATCGGCTTTCGCAACACAGTGTCAAGCGAATTTGTCTCAAGTTGAATTTTTGATCAAGAGCAGATTGTTAGCTGTCTGTCTCTAGAGATTAATAGGAAGCTAACTTATTGTCAGATGACCACCGACGGGAGCTGGGATGTCATAACGAAACATTGTGTTCTGCCTGCTTTTGCTCTGCATACAGACGGTTTTTCGTGATAGGTGATTGGTCAGTATTATAAATGTAGTACAAACAGAAACCAGAACAATTCTCATACCAAAGTCCTGTGTGTTCAGATTCTACATTCTTATTAAGAATCTGTAAATAGAGTTACACTTACGCAAACTCCTTGTATGTGGAAACCTACTTGGCAATAAACCCCTGAAATGTCATTTTTAAACCAGTAAACAACTCTTACCTTTACATTGTCCACATGCTGCTCTCGGAGATCGGTGACAGATGAAAACTATATTTCCAATCACAGAAATGACCAGGCAGACTATCGCTATCACCAGAGCAACACATTCAGAGCTTGTTGTTTGCTCTAGAGAACAAAGAAGAAAGTTTCATTCATGATGTTAATGAAATATTATGAAGATCACCTCCAGTGCTGAACTTATAATCATACCAAGCTCTAGTTTTGTTCCGTCTCCAAACAGTATCTCTCCACATGTGGCCACAGCACAGTAGTAAGTCCCAGCATCAGAGGAGCTGACGTTCTTCGAGAAGCGATAAACACAGCTTCTCTGAGTGTCAGATCTCTCGTCACATCCACCACGTCTGTTTCCATCAGTGTAGATGATGTCTGGATGAGATTTATTTGATCCGGCTCTGAACCAGTACACACTGTGACCTCCTGGACACGTTTGACTCTCAGAGTCAGAGAGGACTGAACACTGCAGAGTCATCAAGTCTCCTGGACGGACTGGATCAGAAACTGTCGGCCGCTGAACAACAGTGTAGTTTGATGTCCTCTGAGTGTTTCCTGTGTATTTGAAGACGTTCAAAAGTAAAATAAACACAATATAAAATGCTTTGACATGATGAAATGTAGCAGTAAGAACCTATTGTTCAGATGTAAAATCAAATCATGGGTCAAATCTCAACATTGCCAACATGGAGTAATATTTCTAATTTGACATATTAGGATATAATGTATATGAATTGGAAATCCTTTCAACAACAACAAAAAAATCACATAATTACCTTTTATTGACAAATATGTCATGAACGAAGTTATCTTATTCCAGTCCAGGACTACACAGTGATACATTCCCTCGTCTTCTTGAACTGTCCTCAAAATGGTCAGATTGTTCATATTCTGATGAACTTTTAAATCAAATCTAGAAGCTGAAAACTCTGCTCCAAACACTTTGTGTGTATTTTTCCATCGTCTCACAATTAATTTCAGATCATCACCAGCACTCTGCTTGAACCAGAAGGCTTCATTGTTTAAAATATAAGGTGAATCACATGTGAAGGTTGCAGGTTCACCAAGTTGAACTTGGGTCACTGGAGCCAGCGTATCTAGATACAAGTATAAAGGAAGAATAAATTAAACAGTAAATAATCATTCAGCCAGACATCTGGACACAGTCATTATTGCGTATCACTTACAGGCCTGATGAAGGAGAAGCAGTGTGAGCCATAACGCAATCATCTTTACACTGTCTCTACTCAGGAGACCTCTTAGTTACTTTGTAAGTGAAGATGGTGACGTGGTCATCAAAGCCACACCTTCAAATCTGATTGGATATCTAAATATACATCTAAGTTCACTTCCTCCCACAGTGGTTTTGTCCGTGTGATGTGAAGCATCTCACGTTTCTCACAAACTGTTTGTAAAGCTTATTAAATGTTTCATCAGCATTTAACTCTGAAGGGCTCATTTCTTTTTCTGGGTTTAGTGTTTAAATGTGGTGTTCTTTATGTGGCTCTCACTTACTACACAAACATGGTGGCTATCGCAAGTTAATTTTAATCATCACATCCTTTATCTCCAAACCCTTCCGTAAGTATGATCCAGGGATGCCCCGATCAGGATTTTACTCGATACCAATTACTGATTCTTTTAATCGTGAGATCTGCCGACCATCGATCTGATCACCGATTTAAATGCATTTTTCTAACCTTCCAAAGAATATAAAAATCATTACACAAAGAGAGGAATTAATACATTATGAGTTGGGAAGGTTGTGTGAGAGGAGATGGAGAGGAGAGTTTAGCGATCTTTTATTCTCTCTATTCTAATCTATGGTAAAGGTAAGCATGTTTCTGTCATGTTGGTCACAGTTTATGTGAAGGCAGAGTCAAAGGGGTAAGGAATGAATAAGGTGTGCTTAAACACAAACATGGCTGAAATGGGATGTGTTTGAGGTGTGGTCTTTGCTCCCGGACCTAGTTTAAAACTACACCTATGAGGTTATAACCTCTTTTCATTAAATGTTAGGAATGGAAAGCAGTCTCTCACATCACAAACAAGCACATGTTGTTGAAAGTGATGGTGCCAAGTACCAAGTGGCTACTGCTTGAGTTCTTGCCCAAGCAGATAATGGAGGCTGTTGACTAAGCTCTGGCTTTCTGTGGGGTTTTGGGGGATGGTGGAGATTGCAGATAGGCTGTGAATTGGGATCCAGTAACAGGTGTCAGACATTTTTTGTGCTAGTGCAACAACAAGCCAAAGCAGTACTTGATAGTTTGGAATGTCCCTGACCTTGAAACTCCCTTAGTCTGGCTGAAAAGTGTTTTGATGTCCAGTGCAGATGTTACAACCCAGTTTCTGAATGTTGCACTGTCTGGGCCTGGCACCAATCAGGCTTCTCAGGCCAGCAGCACAGGTGGGCAGGAATATTCAGGAAAAAATACACACTCAGCCGTACTCTTATACGTGCATATACACCATAGCATAACATTACATTATATTATCATTTAAGTCCTGTAAGTCGCGAGGTGGGGCCTCCATTCATTGGACTTGTTTGCCAGCACATCCCACAGATGCTCGACTGGATTGAGGTCTGGGGAATTTGGAGGCCAAGTCAACACCTTGAACTTGTTGTGTTCAAACCTCAAACCATTTCTTAAGGATTTTTGCAGTCTGCTGAAAGAGGCCACACCATTAGGAGATACTGCTTCTATGAAGGGGTGTACTTGGTCTGCAACAATCTTTAGGTAGTTGGTACGTGTCAAAGTAGCATCCACATGAATGGCAGGACCCAAGGTTTCCCAGCAGAACATTGCCCAAAGCATCACACTGCCTCCGCCGGCTCGCCTTCTTCTCATAGTGCATCCTGGTGCCATGTCTTCCCCAGGTAAACGACGCACATGGACCCAGCCATCCACATGATGAAAACGAAAACGTGATTCCTGAGACCAGGCCATCTTCTTCCATTGCTCTGTGGTCCAGTTCTGATGCTCATGCGCCCATTGTTGGAACTTTTAGTGGTGGATGAGGATCAGGATGGGCACCCTGACTGGTCTGCAGCAAGGCAAGCCCATACGCATCAAACTGTGACGTACTGTGTGTTCTGACACCTTTCTATCAGAACCAGCATTAACCTTTTCAGCAATTTGAGCTTCAGTAGCTCTTCTGTTGGATTGGACCACACAGGCCAGCCTTCACTCCAAATAATCCGCATCAATAATCCTTGGCCACCCATGACCATGTCGTTGGTTTTCCTTCCAATGACTGCTTTTGGTAGATACTGACCATTGCAGACCAGGAACACCCCACAAGAGCTGCAGTTTTGGAGATGCTCTGACCCAGTTGTTTAGTTGTCAAAGTCACAAACCTCCTGAAACTTACCCATTTTTCCTGCTTCCAACACATCAACTTCAAGGACAAAACATTCACTTGCTGCCGAACGTATCCCACCCACTGACAGAGGCCATTGTAACAAGATAATCAATGTTATTCACTCGACTTGTCAGTGGTCATGATGTTATGGCTGATCGGTGCACAAGGAGGTGTAGGCGGTGGCTGTAACAGCAGAGTACATTGCAAACAAACAGGTGGGAGGCGTCTCAGACATTGTGGTGAGATCAGACGTCTCAGAACCACATCTGTTTTTTTCTTTAGAGGTTGTATGTTTCACATAAACCAGGACAAGACCAGTGTAGCAGGAAATGCTCTTTCATTGTATATTGTGTGATAACCAATGAGATGCAACTGAAGGTTTGACCTATCATGACCATGTCACCATGTTCAGTCACATCATAACTAAGAGTTGTCCTAACAAGAGACAGTGTCAAGATGATCGTGTTAGGGGTCACACTGCTTCTACTTCATTCAGCATGTAGGGGATGATATTGACTAAATACTTTCTCATTTATCCTCAGTCAACATGACCTCTGGGCCTGCAGGATCACCATCACCCCCGAGGAGTTTATAGCAGGAGGAAGTCTCCACTAACTGGCCTCGTCCCTAAATCTCATACCAGGTGAGGAAGACCTGCAGAGACCACACAGACCTTTGGGCAGACACAGTTATACTGAATACAGAGAACGTCAAGCACTTTCAACATGGGAGCAGTGAACAAGTAAGGACCTCTTTCAAATCCTTAGAAAGGACAATAAGTATATCTTAGATAAAAGAAGTGAAGATCACACCCAACATGCCCCCATGACCCCTGTTTCCTTCAGACAATACAGAAACAAATCAAAAAAGTAGTCTCTTTTATTCTCATATGCCCTGGACTTTCTAACTGGAGATGCCCTGCACCCATAAAGTGAGCTGAAACTCAAGCAGCACCAGTTGTCCTGAAAGGTTGGCACTGTTTACAAGAAAAAACATCCGAGAGAAGCCTGCAACAGTTTGACTGCCAAAGATGAGACTTCAACCTGCGCATGGGATCGTGTGACGAGGTTTGTGCTGCACCAACAAAAGCAGGATATAGGCAAGAGGCCTCAAAAGAATCTTTAAAGTAAGTATTTGCTGAAAGCCAAAAGCTGTGGCTTTACTCACCCTAGAGAACTAACGTGCATTAAGCTGCTTCCTGGTGGTCCCTCGTGTTTCAAGCACTGTCAAATGTGACATTTATCAGTCACTAAAATTTGAGCTGTTTCAGTTTCTTTACAGTCCAAATCTTTAAATAAACTTCAACAAAGACAACAAATATTTAAAACTTATATAATGAAAAAGTGCATTTCTTTCCTTTTCCTTACTATGTGTTCTGTTGTCTGTTTAACCTCTTTGTTTAATTGTGTCTTAAATGCTGTAAGTAAATGCACCTAATATCACTGAGGAAAAGCAGAGACGCACGTGTAAGAAAGACAAAAAGATATTTATGCTTTAATAAGACATGACAAGGTTTTACTAAAGATTTCAGATTATTTAAAAAGACATTAAAACACAACAACAGGATGTAAAACATAAAAAGATGGAAGGATCAACTCACAGTAACATAAAGGGTCATTTTATGCATTCAGAAGTAGATGCAGAAACAGTAGTGTCTGCTTCCTCTCAACAATCATGTTAGACACTTTAAGGTCAGTCGTATAAAACCCCCCACATGTTTTCATAGACATTTACATTGAGCATTTCACTTGAGAATAGACACCGTCTTCAGTCTTTAACTCTTTAGTCTTCCTCCCTCTTGTAGATTTCGGGCCGTGAAAATGCAACGCAGCATAGTTCAGATCATGTCCACCTTCAGTCTGTGCAGCAAATAAAGTTCTCATTACATGATCATGTTCGTATACAGCAAGTTAGGAGTTATGTTAAAGTTATACAGTATGCAACTTTCTTTGATCACTTACAATATCATCTATTCTTGGGTTGGAGTTGTCATGTCTTGCTGGCAAAGAGGCGCTTTCTATTCCTTGAATTGAGTGAAGACAGAAACATTATGTACTTTTCTCACTTTTAAATCCAGATCCTCAGCTGTTTCAGCACATTTTAGTTTAAAATATAACATTACAAACATCATTTTTGGACAGTGTCCTTAATAACTTGTGCATCCTGTTCAGGTTTATTGAGGCACACATGGAATAAACAGCAATGTGGAGGCTCAAAATAGTGCAAAATATCAGTGACGTGCTGATATGGATATCTTCTATTTCATTTAAGAACAGGAGGTGAAGGTTTGTCCTCTCCTGTTTGATGTTACACTTCCTGTAGTCAATAAATGTTTCAAGTAAAACTACCAAATCTTTGAATCAGTAAACAACTCTTACCTTTACATTGTCCACATGCTGCTCTCGGAGATCGGTGACAGATGAAAACAATATTTCCAATCACAGAAATGACCAGGCAGACTATCGCTATCACCAGAGCAACAAATTCAGAGCTTGTTGTTTGCTCTAGAGAACAAAGAAGAAAGTTTCATTCATGATGTTTATAAAATATTATGAAGATCACCTCCAGTGCTGAACTTATAATCATACCAAGCTCTAGTTTTGTTCCGTCTCCAAACAGTATCCCTCCACATGTGGCCACAGCACAGTAGTAAGTCCCAGCATCAGAGGAGCTGACGTTCTTAGAGAAGCGATAAACACAGCTTCTCTGAGTGTCAGATCTCTCGTCACATCCACCACGTCTGTTTCCATCAGTGTAGATGATGTCTGGATGAGATTTATCTGATCCGGCTCTGAACCAGTACACACTGTGACCTCCTGGACACGTTTGACTCTCAGAGTCAGAGAGGACTGAACACTGCAGAGTCATCAAGTCTCCTGGACGGACTGGATCAGAAACTGTCGGCCGCTGAACAACAGTGTAGTTTGATGTCCTCTGAGTGTTTCCTGTGTATTTGAAGACGTTCAAAAGTAAAATAAACACAATATAAAATGCTTTGACATGATGAAATGTAGCAGTAAGAACCTATTGTTCAGATGATTAAATCATGGGTCAAATCTCCACATTGCCAACATGGAGTAATATTCCTAATTTAAAATGTTAGAATATAATGTATATGAATTGGAAATCCTTTCAACAACTGCTACATGAAGCATTTTTTTCATAACATTGTTTAGTCATTAAAACAGTGTAGCTGATTCTAAGACATTGAAAAAACACATAATTACCTTTTATTGACAAATATGTCGTACTCAAAGTTATCTTGTCCCACTCAAGGACCCCACAGTGATACATTCCCTCGTCTTCTTGAATTGTCCTCAAAATGGTCAGATTGCTCGTATTCTCATTAACTTTTATATCAAATCTAGAAGCTGAAAACTCTGCTCCAAACACTTTGTCTGTATCTGTCCATTGTCTCACAATTAATTTCAGATCATCACCAGCACTCTGCTTGAACCAGAAGGCGTCATTCTTTAAAATCTCAGGCGAGCCACATGTGAAGGTTGCAGGTTCACCAAGTTGAACTTGGATCACTGGAGCCAGCGCATCTAGATACAAGTATAAAGGAAGAATAAATTAAACATTAAATAATCATTCAGCCAGACATCTGGACACAGTCATTATTGCGTATCACTTACAGGCCTGATGAAGGAGAAGCAGTGTGAGCCATAACGCGATCATCTTGACACTGTCTCTTGTTCGGAGACCTCTTAGTAACTTTGAGTAGACAATGACGTGGTCATAAAAGCAACACCTTCAAATGTGATTGGTTATCTAAATATAAAACAAAGATCATTTCCTGCCACAGTGGTTTTGTCTGTGTGATGTGAGGCATCTCAGTTTTTTTCACTCTAAGTTTTAATTCAGACAAGATTCATGGTTCTCAGTGATTGAGGAACTCTGAAACATTTACTGTGAACATGGACAGGTTCTCTTTCTTGTCAGGCTTATTCAAAGTTCCCGCAACATTTGGGGAATTATGAGACGTGTTCATTGACCGGTATCATGTTGACCTGCATCATATTTTCCAAAATCAACACAGTTTGTCATAACACCTCAGTTAATATCATGTCAGGTAGCAAAGTTATTTGTCATGCTTGACTGACAACACTGATATTCACACTCGGATAGTATTTTGGTTGTCATAACGTTAGCGAGCATGCTAAGGTTAGCCAACTAACTCCAACATAACTACACTGAGTAATTTGCCATTTGGTTACAAAACACAATGCCAGATCCATGCAATTACCAGCCAGATCAGCCCAGAGAGTCTGTGCGAGTTGGCTGATGTTATCTACTCAAGGGTGTTTTGCTACGTTGCCGAACTGGCAAATCGTCTGCGATAGCAGACAAGCTAACGGTAGCTTGTTGCCAGCTTACAGCTGGCTGGCTAACCTTAGCCTAGGCAGGTAATGCAATGATATTGGCTAATAGAAAACAATCGGTTGTTATGCACATTTGCTTTGTTCTGCTACATAATTTACAAAATCAACACTGTTTGTCATGTTAGCTGGCGAAGTTATTTGTCAAGCTAGATAACTGACACACACACTCAGATAGTATTTTGTTCGTAATTACGTTAGCAAGCATGCTAAGGTTAGCCAGCTAGCTCTAACATAAATACACTGCATGACTCTGGCATTGTGCTTCGTGACCAAACGACAAATAACGCCGGCGAACCAGCAAATCATCACAAGCATAAGCTCACATTAGTCATGCAGGGCGGCTGGAGAGAGCTGGGATGAAGCACTTCTGCTGTGAGAGAAAAAACACTGCACCCAGTGAGAGAACGCTGCACGTGGGTTTTGTTTCTATGACAACAATAAGTTGTGGGTCTGTTTTGATTCCCAAAAGCAATCGAAGGTCTCCATGATTTGCATGCCCTGCCGATGTTGACTCAAGTTTTCCCCCTGATGTCGATCACATTCCTGTTTGGCCATGGGGTTGCCACCTTCCATGCAGAAAAATAAAGGACGCCATCCACAGCGGGGGCCTGTTCCTCGGGGCCACGACCACCACAGGTCTGGTGATGCGCCAGTGGTGTTAAATCATAACTTAAAACATGGTTTCAAGAAAGTATTAAGATTAATACTTCAAGTTTGATGTGCTTTATTACCAGTGGACATTAGAAATAAGCTGAACAGATAGGGGAGGAGTAGGATAAGAAATTGTTAATGAAATTGAGTCATTGTATAGGGTGGTGTGAACACGGGTTTTGGCTCAAATATTTCATTGTTTGCAGTCACGCCACCCAAACAGTGAAACCACACAGAAATATCTAGAAACATTTTTAAATCTTAGAAAACTATTTAAGTAAAACACAGTTTTCATTATTGGTAAGTGAATCTATTTATTTATTCATTAAGTTTTTTTAATATAGCCTACTGTTAATCCATTAGCATTTAAGGATGCAATTTTCCAGATTGGGTAATCATAACATACCATAGTTGTTTCTTTTCCTCACATGGGCACTATATTTTGATTCATGTATTAAATAAATGCGTACGTATCCGACTGTAAACCTCAACCTTAAAGGACAAATTCACCCCTGGAAAAAGCCACTGTCAGTCAAAGCTGGTGTTCTCTGCAATCAATAGAAGCAATAATATTTTGAATTGGCCTTAGCTGTGGAGAAAGTTGTACAAACAGCTTGTGGTTTAAACCCATTCAACTTTCCTACAACACCCATCATGCATTGCGCCTCTGTCTCTGAAAGGAATGGCCCAGTGAGGGCCTGGCTATATAGAGAAGTTACAGGTCTGCGCGAGAAGTCTGCCTGTTTGTTATGTTCGTTCTTTCGACCAGAACAGCTGGTAAACATAGGGGGTAATTCACTCCACTCTCAGCTGTGCGGCGCTGCGCTCTCAGCTGCGCGCACACTGACGGACCTCAACTGCATGTACAGATCGATGAGGAGACGGGAGAGGAGGGGGCAGGGTGCTTAAACACAAACATGGCTGAAATGGGATGTGTTTGAGGTGTGGTCTTTGCTCCCGGACCTAGTTTAAAACTATACCTATGAGGTTACAACCTCTTTTCATTAAATGTTAGGAATGGAAAGCAGTCTCTCACATCACAACTTGAACAAACAAGCACATATGGGGTGTTTGGGGGGTGGTGGAGATTGCAGATAGGCTGCGAATTGGGATCCAGTAACAGGTGTCAGACATTGTGCCAGTGCAACAACAAGCCAAAGCAGTACTTGATAGTTTGGAATGTCCCTGACCTTGAAACTCCCTTAGTCTGGCTGAAAAGTGTTTTGATGTCCAGTGCAGATGTTACAACCCAGCTTCTGATTGTTGCACTGTCTGGGCCTGGCACCAATCAGGTTTCTTAGGCCGGCAGCACAGGTTGGCAGGAATATTCAGGAATAAATACACACTCAGCCGTACTCTTATACGTGCATATACACCATAGCATAACATTACATTATATTATCATTTAAGTCCTGTAAGTCACGAGGTGGGGCCTCCATGCATTGGACTTGTTTGCCAGCACATCCCACAGATGCTTGACTGGATTGAGGTCTGGGGAATTTGGAGGCCAAGTCAACACCTTGAACTTGTTGTGTTCAAACCTCAAACCATTTCTTAAGGATTTTCTGATATGGATATCTTCTATTTCATTTAAGAACAGGAGGTGAAGGTTTGTCCTCTCCTGTTTGATGTTACACTTCCTGTAGTCAATAAACGTTTCAAGTAAAACTACCAAATGTTTGAATCAGTAAACAACTCTTACCTTTACATTGTCCACATGCTGCTCTCGGAGATCGGTGACAGATGAAAACAATATTTCCAATCACAGAAATGACCAGGCAGACTATCGCTATCACCAGAGCAACACATTCAGAGCTTGTTGTTTGCTCTAGAGAAAAAAGAAGAAAGCTTCATTCATGATGTTAATAAAATATTATGAAGATCACCTCCAGTGCTGAACTTATAATCATACCAAGCTCTAGTTTTGTTCCGTCTCCAAACAGTATCTCTCCACATGTGGCCACAGCACAGTAGTAAGTCCCAGCATCAGAGGAGCTGACGTTCTTAGAGAAGCGATAAACACAGCTTCTCTGAGTGTCAGATCTCTCGTCACATCCACCACGTCTGTTTCCATCAGTGTAGATGATGTCTGGATGAGATTTATTTGATCCGGCTCTGAACCAGTACACACTGTGACCTCCTGGACACGTTTGACTCTCAGAGTCAGAGAGGACTGAACACTGCAGAGTCATCAAGTCTCCTGGACGGACTGGATCAGAAACTGTCGGCTGCTGAACAACAGTGTAGTTTGATGTCCTCTGAGTGTTTCCTGTGTATTTGAAGACGTTCAAAAGTAAAATAAACACAATATAAAATGCTTTGACATGATGAAATGTAGCAGTAAGAACCTATTGTTCAGATGTAAAATTAAGTCATGGGTCAAATCGCCACATTGCCAACATGGAGTAATATTCCTAATTCAAAATGTTAGAATATAATGTATATGAATTGGAAATCCTTTCAACAACTGCTTCATGAAGCATTTTTTTCATAACATTGTTTAGTCATTAAAACAGTGTAGCTGATTCTAAGACATTGAAAAAACACATAATTACCTTTTATTGACAAATATGTCGTACAGAAAGTTATCTCATCCCACTCAAGGACCCCACAGTGATACATTCCCTCGTCTTCTTGAAGTGTCCTCAAAATGGTCAGATTGTTCATATTCTCATTAACTTTAACATCAAATCTAGAAGCTGAAAACTCTGCGTCAAACACAGGCTTTGTATTTTTCTGCAGTATCACAATTAATTTCAAAGCATCAACAGCATTCTGCTTGAACCAATTGACTCTTTTGTTTAAAATATCCGGCGAGCCACATTTGAAGGTTGCAGGTTCACCAAGTTGAACTTGGATCACTGGAGCCAGCACATCTAGATACAGGTATAAAGGAAGAATAAATTAAACAGTAAATAATCATTCAGCCAGACATCTGGACACAGTCATTATTGCGTATCACTTACAGGCCTGATGAAGGAGAAGCAGTGTGAGCCATAACGCGATCATCTTGACACTGTCTCTTGTTCGGAGACCTCTTAGTTACTTTGAATATACAATGACGTGGTCATCAAAGCAACACCTTCAAATGTGATTGGTTGTCTAAATATAAAACAAGATCATTTCCTGCCACAGTGGTTTTGTTTGTGTGATGTGAGGCATCTCAGTTTTTTCACTCTAATTTTTAATTCAGAAAAGATTCATGGTTCTCAGTGATTGAGGAACTCTGAAACATTTACTGTAAACATGGACAGGTTCTCTTTCTTGTCAGGCTTATTCAACGTTCCCACAACATTTGGGGAATTATGAGACGTGTTCATTGACCGGTATCATGTTGACCTGCATCATATTGTCCAAAATCAACACAGTTTGTCATAACACCTCAGTTAATATCATGTCAGGTAGCAAAGTTATTTGTCATGCTAGACTGACAACACTGACATTCACACTCGCAGGGCTGCCAAGTTTCAGAAAATCACAAGAGTGAATCTTTAGCGTCATGATGTGTTTGGCCGCCATAGGTCGGCGTCGAAAAAATTTTGGCCTGTTTTAACGTCGATTTGGCCTGTTTTAACGTCGATTTATACCTTAAGACTGATGTCCTCACCTCCATGCCAGCTGCTCTCCCTGCACTGTGGCCTCCTAATGCTAGTCTTAATTAACCAGAAATTAGAAATGAAAATTGTAACAAGAATTTTGACAAAATACATTTATTTGCAATATTTCATTTCAACCAACTGTCCATCATTTAGCTGGGGACATGTCTCATGTTGTAGGCGTTTGTGGCAGATTTTGATGCCTTGATGACAGAGGCAGGGGGCTCCCACTTGAAACACTGTGGCTCAAGGCTCGCCATCTTCACAGTCATGATGGACGATAGAGTTCCCTCAAGAGCCAAACTGTTTCGGGTTTTGGTTTTGTTTGAGTAGGGGGTGATTTTGGACACAGCCAAAGTGGATTCCAGGGACTCTGTGGGTTCCTTTAGGGGGGTCTAATAATAATACAGATAAAAACTACGAGCAACATTTGTCCTACGTCGACATCAAACTAGTAAAAATATTTAAAAAGTGAACCCATTTTCAATAATTTTGTGTGATCAAAATTGGGTAGTTACCTACCGTCCGTCTTCTAGCAAGCAGGAGAACGTCGAGTGGGTTTTAAATGTCGGCGCTGTTGTGTGTGAAAGATCGTTAGAGACGCCAAGACCCGCCTTACGTTGCTTCTGATTGGTTTATATTGCGTGGTGCCTTCCGTGGTTGGTTAGATTTAGGCACAAAGGACTGGTGGATTGGTCTGGGATTGGTTATCTCAGTCAGTCAATCAGAGTTACTCGAACTACAGCAAATAAATATAGAGTATTGAATGGGGAAATATAAGCGTGAGAAATGTCAAGTGTGGCGTGCGGTGTGAGAATGGGTCAAATTGCGTGACTGTCACACTCAAAGCATGACGCTTGGCAGCTCTGACACTCGGATAGTATTTTAGTTGTCATAACGTTAGCGAGCATGCTAAGGTTAGCCAACTAGCTCCAACATAATTACACTGAGTAATTTGCCATTTGGTTACAAAGCACAATGCCAGATCCATGCAATTACCAGCCAGATCAGCCCAGAGAGTCTGTGCGAGTTGGCTGATGTTATCTACTCAACGGTGTTTTGCTACATTGCCGAACTGGAAAATCGTCTGCGATAGCAGACAAGCTAACGGTAGCTTGTTGCCAGCTTACAGCTGGCTGGCTAACCTTAGCCTAGGCAGGTAATGCAATGATATTGGCTCATAGAAAACAATCGGTAGTTATGCACATTTGCTTTGTTCCGCTACATAATTTACAAAATCGACACTGTTTGTCATGTTAGCTGGCGAAGTCATTTGTCAAGCTAGATAACTGACACACACACTCGGATAGTATTTTGTTCGTAATAACTTTAGCGAGCATGCTAAGGTTAGCCAACTAGCTCTAACATAAATACACTGCATGACTCTGGCATTGTGCTTCGTGACCAAACGTCAAATTACACCGGCGAACCAGCAAATCATCACAAGCATAAGCTCACATTAGTCATGCAGGGCGGCTGGAGAGAGCTGGGACGAAGCACTTCTGCTGTGAGAGAAAAAACACTGCACCCAGTGAGAGAACGCTGCACGTGGGTTTTGTTTCTATGACAACAATAAGTTGTGGGTCTGTTTTGATCCCCAAAAGCAATCGAAGGTCTCCATGATTCGCATGCCCTGCCGATGTTGACTCAAGTTTTCCCCTTGATGTCGATCACATTCCTGTTTGGCCATAGGGTTGCCACCTTCCATGCAGAAAAATAAAGGATGCCATCCACAGCGGGGGCCTGTTCCTCGGGGCCACGGCCACCACAGGTCCGGTGATGCGCCAGTGGTGTTAAATCATAACTTAAAACATGGTTTGAAGAAAGTATTAAGATTCATACTTCACGTTTGATGTGCTTTATTACCAGTGGACATTAGAAATAAGCTGAACAGATAGGGGAGGAGTAGGATAAGAAATTGTTAATGAAATTGAGTCATTGTATAGGGTGGTGTGAACACGGGTTTTGGCTCAAATATTTCATCGTTTGCAGTCACGCCACCCAAACAGTGAAACCACAAAGAAATATCTAGAAACATTTTTAAATCTGAGAAAACTATTTAAGTAAAACACAGTTTTCATTATTGGTAAGTGAATCTATTTATTTATTCATTAAGTTTTTTTAATATAGCCTACTGTTAATCCATTAGCATTTAAGGATGCAATTTTCCAGATTGGGTAATCATAACATATCATAGTTGTTTCTTTTCCTCACATGGGCACTATATTTGGATTCATGTATTAATAAATGCTTACGTATCCGACTGTAAACCTCAACCTTAAAGGACAAATTCATTCCGAGAAAAAGCCACTGTCAGTCAAAGCTGGTGTTCTCTGCAATCAATAGAAGCAATAATATTTTGAATTGGCCTTAGCTGTGGAGAAAGTTGTACAAACAGCTTGTGGTTTAAACCCATTCTACTTTCCTACAACACCCATCATGCATTGCGCCTCCGTCTCTGAAAGGAATGGCCCAGTGAGGGCCTAGTTATATAGAGAAGTTACAGGTCTGCGCGAGAAGTCTGCCTGTTTGTTATGTTAGTTCTTTCGACCAGAACAGCTGGTAAACATAGGGGGTAATTCACTCCACTCTCTGCTGCGCGCACACTGACGGACCTCAACTGCATGTACAGATCGATGAGGAGACGGGAGAGGAGGGGGCAGATCTTTGAACAGCTTCCTGTTAAGTCCAGACTCGACAGGTGTTTACTAGTATTACTCTCTTTAACGCAGCTTTATGTTTTTAAAACAAGCGCGTAGCAGCAGCGTGTACAGTCCATCCATATAATAATTACCCTTCCTGCGTAACGGCTCCGGAAATGTGGACAAAGTGTGTCCGTGTACCGCGGTTGAGCCTCGCACAGCCACGGACTGATTGGTCTCCCGATTATAATAATAATGACAAAACGTTATTAACAGATTGTTTTTACAGACAAATACATTTTGTTTTTCAACAACAAAAGGTTGAGTTGTTATAATGATCACTGGAAACTCTGAGCCTGACAGCCCTTAAAATACTGCACCGCAGCTCCCACCACCTGCTGTTCGAGCTGGCGTTTGTGAACTAGGTGCTTTTTGTTTGCATAACATGACTCACTGAAGTACGCGCAAGCGGTTCCGGAGCACACAGACGCTGTTTGCTCTGCAGCGCACTTTGGGGTGCGTTTGAGTACGAGGCAGAGTCTTTATGTCATTTGCATAGGTTTAGAGGGCACAAAATTGTTTCCCACTGGCTCTCCGCTAAGAGACCCGCCTTCCTCTGCCTCTTATTGGCTCTGACCCTGACGGTCTTTCCCTATCCCCAGCGAACATTTTTCACAGAATGCGGGTGGGATAATGCTGCGTTCATAACAACTCAGAAATATGGGACAAACCTCGTCCCGTATTGATTCAAAACGGGACACGCCCTTTAATTGTCAAATACGGGACAATTCCGTATTTTTAGGGACGGGTGGCAACCCTATTTGGCCAGACGGGCTTCAGGAGATAAATCTTATTTTTGTTCTTTAATTCTTGTGTGTAACAAAGACAACAAATATTTAAAACTTATATAATGAAAAAGTGCATTTCTTTCCTTTTCCTTACTATGTGTTCTGTTGTCTGTTTAACCTCTTTGTTTAATTGTGTCTTAAATGCTGTAAGTAAATGCACCTAATATCACTGAGGAAAAGCAGAGACGCACGTGTAAGAAAGACAAAAAGATATTTATGCTTTAATAAGACATGACAATGTTTTACTGAAGATTTCAGATTATTTAAAAAGACATTAAAACACAACAACAGGATGTAAAACATAAAAAGATGGAAGGATCAACTCACAGTAACATAAAGGGTAATTTTATGCATTCAGAAGTAGATGCAGAAACAGTAGTGTCTGCTTCCTCTCAACAATCATGTTAGACACTTTAAGGTCAGTCGTATAAAACCCCCCACATGTTGTCATAGACATTTACATCGAGCATTTCACTTGAGAATAGACACCGTCTTCAGTCTTTAACTCTTTAGTCTTCCTCCCTCTTGTAGATTTCCCGCCGTGAAAATGCAACACAGCATAGTTCAGATCATGTCCACCTTCAGTCTGTGCAGCAAATACAGTTCTCATTACATGATGGTGTTCGTATACAGCAAGTTAGGAGTTATGTTAAAGTTATACAGTATGCAACTTTCTTTGATCACTTACAATATCATCTATTCTTGGGTTGGAGTTGTCATGTCTTGCTGGCAAAGAGGCGCTTTCTATTCCTTGAATTGAGTGAAGACAGAAACATTATGTAATTTTCTCACTTTTAAATCAGATCCTCAGCTGTTTCAGTACATTTTAGTTTAAAATATAACATTAAAAACATCATTTTTGGACAGTGTCCTTAATAACTTGTGCATCCTGTTCAGGTTTATTGAGGCACACATGGAATAAACAGCAATGTGGAGGCTCAAAATAGTGCAAAATATCAGTGACGTGCTGATATGGATATCTTCTATTTCATTTAAGAACAGGAGGTGAAGGTTTGTCCTCTCCTGTTTGATGTTACACTTCCTGTAGTCAATAAACGTTTCAAGTAAAACTACCAAATGTTTGAATCAGTAAACAACTCTTACCTTTACATTGTCCACATGCTGCTCTCGGAGATCGGTGACAGATGAAAACAATATTTCCAATCACAGAAATGACCAGGCAGACTATCGCTATCACCAGAGCAACAAATTCAGAGCTTGTTGTTTGCTCTAGAGAACAAAGAAGAAAGTTTCATTCATGATGTTAATAAAATATTATGAAGATCACCTCCAGTGCTGAACTTATAATCATACCAAGCTCTAGTTTTGTTCCGTCTCCAAACAGTATCTCTCCACATGTGGCCACAGCACAGTAGTAAGTCCCAGCATCAGAGGAGCTGACGTTCTTAGAGAAGCGATAAACACAGCTTCTCTGAGTGTCAGATCTCTCGTCACATCCACCACGTCTGTTTCCATCAGTGTAGATGATGTGTGGATGAGATTTATCTGATCCGGCTCTGAACCAGTACACACTGTGACCTCCTGGACACGTTTGACTCTCAGAGTCAGAGAGGACTGAACACTGCAGAGTCATCAAGTCTCCTGGACGGACTGGATCAGAAACTGTCGGCCGCTGAACAACAGTGTAGTTTGATGTCCTCTGAGTGTTTCCTGTGTATTTGAAGACGTTCAAAAGTAAAATAAACACAATATAAAATGCTTTGACATGATGAAATGTAGCAGTAAGAGCCTATTGTTCAGATGATTAAATCATGGGTCAAATCTCCACATTGCCAACATGGAGTAATATTCCTAATTTAAAATGTTAGAATATAATGTATATGAATTGGAAATCCTTTCAACAACTGCTACATGAAGCATTTCTTTCTTAAAATTGTTTAGTCATTAAAACAGTGTAGCTGATTCTTAGACATTGAAAAAACACATAATTACCTTTTATGGACAAATATGTCGCACACAAAGTTATCTTATACCACTCCAGGACTACACAGTGATACATTCCCTCGTCTTCTTGAACTGTCCTCAAAATGGTCAGATTGCTCATTTTCTCATTAACTTTTAAATCAAATCTAGAAGCTGAAAACTCTGCTCCAAACACATTGTTTGTATTTGTCCATCGTCTCACAATCAATTTCAGAGCATCACCAGCACTCTGCTTGAACCAGAAGGCTTCATTGTTTAAAATATTAGGTGAATCACATGTGAAGGTTGCAGGTTCACCAAGTTGAACTTGGGTCACTGGAGCCAGCGCATCTAGATACAAGTATAAAGGAAGAATAAATTAAACATTAAATAATCATTCAGCCAGACATCTGGACACAGTCATTATTGCGTATCACTTACAGGCCTGATGAAGGAGAAGCAGTGTGAGCCATAACGCGATCATCTTGACACTGTCTCTGCTCAGGGGACCTCTAAGTTGCTTTATAAGTAAAGATAGTGACGTGGTCATCAAAGCCACATCTTCAAATCTGATTGGATATCTAAATATACATCTAAGTTCACTTCCTCCCACAGTGGTTTTGTCCGTGTGATGTGAAGCATCTCACGTTTCTCACAAGTGTGAGGATCACTTGAACATTTAGTCTCAACATGGACAGGTTCTGTTTGTAAAGCTAATTAAATGTTTCATCAGCATTTAACTCTGAAGGGCTCATTTCTTTTTCTGGGTTTAGTGTTTAAATGTGGTGTTCTTTATGTGGCCCTCACTTACTACACAAACATGGTGGCTATTGCAAGTTCATTTTAATCATCACATCCTTTATCTCCAAACCCTTCCGTAAGTATGATCCAGGGATGCCCCGATCAGGATTTTACTCGATACCGATTACTGATTCTTTTAATCATGAGATCTGCCGACCATCGATCTGATCACAGATTTAAATGCATTTTTCCAACCTTCCTAAGAATATAAAAATCATTACACAAAGAGAGGAATTAATACATTATGAGTTGTGAAGGTTGTGTGAGAGGAGATGGAGAGGACCCCGACCCTTAGAGTTTGGCGACCTTTTATTAGATTGCTGTCTGAAGTGTCGAGAAGGAGCTCCTAATCTATGGTAAAGGTAAGCGTGTTTCTGTCATGTCGGTCACAGTTTATGTGAAGGCAGAGTCAAAGGGGTAAGGAATGAATAAGGTGTGCTTAAACACAAACATGGCTGAAATGGGATGTGTTTGAGGTGTGGTCTTTGTTCCCGGACCTAGTTTAAAACTATACCTATGAGGTTATAACCTCTTTTCATTAAATGTTAGGAATGGAAAGCAGTCTCTCACATCACAACTTGAACAAACAAGCACATTATGTTGAAAGTGATGGTGCCAAGTACCAAGTGGCTACTGCTTGAGTTCTTGCCCCAGCAGATGATGGAGGCTGTTGACTAAGCTCTGGCTTGGCGTGGGGTTTTGGGGGTGGTGGAGATTGCAGATAGGCTGTGAATTGGGATCCAGTAACAGGTGTCAGACATTTTTTGTGCCAGTGCAACAACAAGCCAAAGCAGTACTTGATAGTTTGGTATGTCCCTGACCTTGAAACTCCCTTAGTCTGGCTGAAAAGTGTTTTGATGTCCAGTGCAGATGTTACAACCCAGTTTCTGATTGTTGCACTGTCTGGGCCTGGCACCAATCAGGCTTCTCCGGCCGGCAGCACAGGTGGGCAGGAATATTCAGGAAAAAATACACACTCAGCCGTACTCTTATACGTGCATATACACCATAGCATAACATTATACAGCCATAACATTATGACCACCTGCTGTATATTGTGTAGGATCCGCTGCCACCAAAACAGCACTCACCATCGAAGCATGGACTCCACTAGATCTCTGAAGGTATGCTGAGGTATGTGGTACCAAGATGTTAGCAGCAGATCCTCTAAGTCCTGTAAGTCGTGAGGTGGGGCCTCCATGCTTTGGACTTGTTTGCCAGCACATCCCACAGATGCTCAACTGGATTGAGGTCTGGGGAATTTGGAGGCCAAGTCAACACCTTGAACTTGTTGTGTTCAAACCTCAAACCATTTCTTAAGGATTTTTGCAGTCTGCTGAAAGAGTCCACACCATTAGGAGATACTGCTTCTATGAAGGGGTGTACTTGGTCTGCAACAATCTTTAGGTAGTTGGTACGTGTCAAAGTAACATCCACATGAATGGCAGGACCCAAGGTTTCCCAGCAGAACATTGCCCAAAGCATCACACTGCCTCCACCAGCTTGTCTTCTTCCCATAATGCATCCTGGTGCTATGTCTTCCCCAGGTAAGCGACGCACACACACCTGGCCATCCACATGATGTAAGAGAAAACATGATTCTTTTGACCAGGCCAACTTCTTCCATTGCTCCGTGATCCAGCTCTGATGCCCAGGTGCCCATTGTAGGTGCTTTCGGCAGTGGACAGAGGTCAGCATGGGCACCTTGACCGGTCTGCGGCTACGCAGCCCCATGTGTCACAAACTGCGATGCACTATGTGTCCTGACTCCTTTCTATCAGAACCAGCATTAACTTCTTCAGCAATTTGAGCTACAGTAGCTCTTCTGTTGGATCGGACCACACAGGCCAGCCATTGCTCCCATGAGCATCAATAATCCCTGGCCACCCATGTCCCTGTCACTTGTTTTCCTTCCTATGACTGCTTTTGGTAGACACTGACCTTTGCAGACCAGGAACACCCCACAAGAGCTGCAGTTTTGGAGATGCTCTGACCCAGTTGTTTAGTTGTCAAAGTCACAAACATCCTGACACTTACCCATTTTTCCTGCTTCCAGCACATCAACTTCAAGGACAAAACATTAACTTGCTGCCTAACATATCCCACCCACTGACAGAGGCCATTGTAATGAGATAATCAATGTTATTCACTCGACTTGTCAGTGTTCATGATGTTATGGCTGATTGGTGCACAAGGAGGTGTAGGCGGTGGCTGTAACAGCAGAGTACATTGCAAACAAACGGGTGGGAGGCGTCTCAGACATTGTGGTGAGATCAGACGTCTCAGAAGCACATCTGTTTTTTTCTTTAGAGGTTGTATGTTTCACATAAACCAGGACAAGACCCGTGTAGCAGGAAATGCTCTTTCATTGTATATTGTGTGATAACCAATGAGATGCAACTGAAGGTTTGACCTATCATGACCATGTCACCATGTTCAGTCGCATCATAACTAAGAGATCTCCTAACAAGAGACAGTGTCAAGATGATCGTGTTAGGAGTCACACTGCTTCTACTTCATTCAGCATGTAGGGGATGATATTGAATAAATACTTTCTCATTTATCCTCAGTCGACATGACCTCTGGGCCTGCAGGATCACCATCACCCCCGAGGAGTTTATAGCAGGAGGAACTCTCCACTAACTGGCCTCGTTCCTAAATCTAATACCAGGTGAGGCAGACCTGCAGAGACCACACAGACCTTTGGGCAGAAACAGTTATACTGAATACAGAGAACGTCAAGCACTTTAAACATGGGAGCAGTGAACAAGTAAGGACCTCTTTCAAATCCTTAGAAAGGACAATAAGTATATCTTAGATAAAAGAAGTGAAGATCACACCCAACATGCCCCCATGACCCCTGTTTCCTTCAGACAATACAGAAAAGAATCAAAAAAGTAGTCTTTTTTATTCTCATATGCCTTGGACTTTCTAACTGGAGATGCCCTGCACCCATAAAGTTGGCACTGTTTACAAGGAAAAACATCCGAGAGAAGCCTGCAACAGTTTGACTGCCAAAGATGAGACTTCAACCTGCGCATGGGATCGTGTGACGAGGTTTGTGCTGCACCAACAAAAGCAGGATATAGGCAAGAGGCCTCAAAAGAATCTTTAAAAAAAGTATTTGCTGAAAGCCAAATGCTGTGGCTTCACTCACCCCAGAGAACTAACGTGCATTAAGCTGCTTCCTGGTGGTCCCTCGTGTTTCAAGCACTGTCAGATGTGACATTTATCAGTCGCTAAAATTTGAGCTGTTTCAGTTTCTTTACAGTCCAAATCTTTAAATAATCTTTAACAAAGACAACAAATATTTAAAACTTATATAATGAAAAAGTGCATTTCTTTTCTTTTCCTTACTATGTGTTCTGTTGTCTGTTTAACCTCTTTGTTTTATTGTGTCTTAAATGCTGTAAGTAAATGCACCTAATATCACTGAGGAAACGCAGAGACGCACGTGTAAGAAAGACAAAAAGATATTTATGCTTTAATAAGACATGACAAGGTTTTACTAAAGATTTCAGATTATTTAAAAAGACATTAAAACACAACAACAGGATGTAAAACATAAAAAGATGGAAGGATCAACTCACAGTAACATAAAGGGTAATTTTATGCATTCAGAAGTAGATGCAGAAACAGTAGTGTCTGCTTCCTCTCAACAATCATGTTAGACACTTTAAGGTCAGTCGTATAAAACCCCCCACATGTTTTCATAGACATTTACATCGAGCATTTCACTTGAGAATAGACACCGTCTTCAGTCTTTAACTCTTTAGTCTTCCTCCCTCTTGTAGATTTCCCGCCGTGAAAATGCAACGCAGCATAGTTCAGATCATGTCCACCTTCAGTCTGTGCAGCAAATACAGTTCTCATTACATGATGGTGTTCGTATACAGCAAGTTAGGAGTTATGTTAAAGTTATACAGTATGCAACTTTCTTTGATCACTTACAATATCATCTATTCTTGGGTTGGAGTTGTCATGTCTTGCTGGCAAAGAGGCGCTTTCTATTCCTTGAATTGAGTGAAGACAGAAACATTATGTACTTTTCTCACTTTTAAATCAGATCCTCAGCTGTTTCAGCACATTTTAGTTTAAAATATAACATTAAAAACATCATTTTTGGACAGTGTCCTTAATAACTTGTGCATCCTGTTCAGGTTTATTGAGGCACACATGGAATAAACAGCAATGTGGAGGCTCAAAATAGTGCGAAATATCAGTGACGTGCTGATATGGATATCTTCTATTTCATTTAAGAACAGGAGGTGAAGGTTTGTCCTCTCCTGTTTGATGTTACACTTCCTGTAGTCAATAAATGTTTCAAGTAAAACTACCAAATGTTTGAATCAGTAAACAACTCTTACCTTTACATTGTCCACATGCTGCTCTCGGAGATCGGTGACAGATGAAAACAATATTTCCAATCACAGAAATGACCAGGCAGACTATCGCTATCACCAGAGCAACAAATTCAGAGCTTGTTGTTTGCTCTACAGAACAAAGAAGAAAGTTTCATTCATGATGTTAATAAAATATTATGAAGATCACCTCCAGTGCTGAACTTATAATCATACCAAGCTCTAGTTTTGTTCCGTCTCCAAACAGTATCTCTCCACATGTGGCCACAGCACAGTAGTAAGTCCCAGCATCAGAGGAGCTGACGTTCTTAGAGAAGCGATAAACACAGCTTCTCTGAGTGTCAGATCTCTCGTCACATCCACCACGTCTGTTTCCATCAGTGTAGATGATGTGTGGCTGAGATTTATCTGATCCGGCTCTGAACCAGTACACACTGTGACCTCCTGGACACGTTTGACTCTCAGAGTCAGAGAGGACTGAACACTGCAGAGTCATCAAGTCTCCTGGACGGACTGGATCAGAAACTGTCGGCCGCTGAACAACAGTGTAGTTTGATGTCCTCTGAGTGTTTCCTGTGTATTTGAAGACGTTCAAAAGTAAAATAAACACAATATAAAATGCTTTGACATGATGAAATGTAGCAGTAAGAACCTATTGTTCAGATGATTAAATCATGGGTCAAATCTCCACATTGCCAACATGGAGTAATATTTCTAATTTAAAATGTTAGAATATAATGTATATGAATTGGAAATCCTTTCAACAACTGCTACATGAAGCATTTCTTTCTTAAAATTGTTTAGTCATTAAAACAGTGTAGCTGATTCTAAGACATTGAAAAAACACATAATTACCTTTTATTGACAAATATGTCGCACACAAAGTTCTCTTGTCCCACACCAGGACTACACAGTGATACATTCCCTCGTCTTCTTGAATTGTCCTCAAAATGGTCAGATTGCTCGTATTCTCATTAACTTTTACATCAAATCTAGAAGCTGAAAACTCTGCGTCAAACACAGGCTTTGTATTTCTCAGCCGTCTCGCAATTAATTTCAAAGCATCACCAGCACTCTGCTTGAACCAGAAGACGCTTTTGTAAAAAATATCAGGTGAATCACATGTGAAGGTTGCAGGTTCACCAAGTTGAACTTGGGTCACTGGAGCCAGCGCATCTAGATACAAGTATAAAGGAAGAATAAATTAAACAGTAAATAATCATTCAGCCAGACATCTGGACACAGTCATTATTGCGTATCACTTACAGGCCTGATGAAGGAGAAGCAGTGTGAGCCATAACGTGATCATCTTGACACTGTCTCTTGTTAGGAGACCTCTTAGTTACTTTTTAAGTAAAGATGGTCACGTGGTCATCAAAGCCACACCTTCAGATCTGATTGGATATCTAAATATACATCTAAGTTCACTTCCTCCCACAGTGGTTTTGTCCGTGTGATGTGAAGCATCTCACGTTTCTCACAAGTGTGAGGATCACTTGAACATTTAGTCTCAACATGGACAGGTTCTGTTTGTAAAGCTTATTAAATGTTTCATCAGCATTTAACTCTGAAGGGCTCATTTCTTTTTCTGGGTTTAGTGTTTAAATGTGGTGTTCTTTATGTGGCCCTCACTTACTACACAAACATGGTGGCTATTGCAAGTTCATTTTAATCATCACATCCTTTATCTCCAAACCCTTCCGTAAGTATGATCCAGGGATGCCCCGATCAGGATTTTACTCGATACCGATTACTGATTCTTTTAATCGTGAGATCTGCCGACCATCGATCTGATCACAGATTTAAATGCATTTTTCCAACCTTCCTAAGAATATAAAATCATTACACAAAGAGAGGAATTAATACATTATGAGTTGTGAAGGTTGTGTGAGAGGAGATGGAGAGGACCCCGACCCTTAGAGTTTGGCGACCTTTTATTAGATTGCTGTCTGAAGTGTCGAGAAGGAGCTCCTAATCTATGGTAAAGGTAAGCGTGTTTCTGTCATGTCGGTCACAGTTTATGTGAAGGCAGAGTCAAAGGGGTAAGGAATGAATAAGGTGTGCTTCAACACAAACATGGCTGAAATGGGATGTGTTTGAGGTGTGGTCTTTGTTCCCGGACCTAGTTTAAAACTACACCTATGAGGTCACAACCTCTTTTCATTAAATGTTAGGAATGGAAAGCACTCTCCCACATCACAACTTGAACAAACAAGCACATTATGTTGAAAGTGATGGTGCCAAGTACCAAGTGGCTTCTGCTTGAGTTCTTGCCCGAGCAGATGATGGAGGCTGTTGACTAAGCTCTGGCTTGGTATTGGGTGTTTGGGGGATGGTGGAGATTGCAGATAGGCTGTGAATTGGGATCCAGTAACAGGTGTCAGACATTTTTTGTGCCAGTGCAACAACAAGCCAAAGCAGTACTTGATAGTTTGGTATGTCCCTGACCTTGAAACTCCCTTAGTCTGGCTGAAAAGTGTTTTGATGTCCAGTGCAGATGTTACAACCCAGTTTCTGATTGTTGCACTGTCTGGGCCTGGCACCAATCAGGCTTCTCCGGCCGGCAGCACAGGTGGGCAGGAATATTCAGGAAAAAATACACACTCAGCCGTACTCTTATACGTGCATATACACCATAGCATAACATTATACAGCCATAACATTATGACCACCTGCTGTATATTGTGTAGGATCTGCTGCCACCAAAACAGCACTGACCATCGAAGCATGGACTCCACTAGATCTCTGAAGGTGTGCTGAGGTATGTGGTACCAAGATGTTAGCAGCAGATCCTCTAAGTCCTGTAAGTCGCGAGGTGGGGCCTCCATGCTTTGGACTTGTTTGCCAGCACATCCCACAGATGCTCAACTGGATTGAGGTCTGGGGAATTTGGAGGCCAAGTCAACACCTTGAACTTGTTGTGTTCAAACCTCAAACCATTTCTTAAGGATTTTTGCAGTCTGCTGAAAGAGTCCACACCATTAGGAGATACTGCTTCTATGAAGGGGTGTACTTGGTCTGCAACAATCTTTAGGTAGTTGGTACGTGTCAAAGTAACATCCACATGAATGGCAGGACCCAAGGTTTCCCAGCAGAACATTGCCCAAAGCATCACACTGCCTCCGCCGGCTTGCCTTCTTCCCATAATGCATCCTGGTGCCATGTCTTCCCCAGGTAAATAACGCACATGGACCCAGCCATCTCCATGATGAAAACGAAAAACGTGATTCCTGAGACCAGGCCACCTTCTTCCATTGCCCTGTGGTCCAGTTCTGATGCTCATGCGCCCATTGTAGGCACTTTTAGCGGTGGATGAGGATCAGGATGGGCACCTGACTGGTCTGCAGCAAGGCAGGCCCATACGCATCAAACTATGACGCACTGTGTGTTCTGACACCTTTCTATCAGAACCAGCATTAACCTTTTCAGCAATTTGAGCTTCAGTAGCTCTTCTGTTGGATCGGACCACGTGGGCCAGCCTTCGCTCCAAATAATCCGCATCAATAATCCCTGGCCACCCATGACCATGTCGTTGGTTTCCCTTCCTATGACTGCTTTTGGTAGATACTGACCATTGCAGACCAGGAACACCCCACAAGAGCTGCAGTTTTGGAGATGCTCTGACCCAGTTGTTTAGTTGTCAAAGTCGCACACATCCTGAAACTTACCCATTTTTCCTGCTTCCAGCACATCAACTTCAAGGACAAAACATTCACTTGCTGCCGAACATATCCCACCCACTGACAGAGGCCATTGTAACAAGATAATCAATGTTATTCACTCGACTTGTCAGTGGTCATGATGTTATGGCTGATGGGTGCACAAGGAGGTGTAGGCGGTGGCCGTAACAGCAGAGTACATTGCAAACAAACATGTTGGAGGCGTCTCAGACATTGTGGTGAGATCAGACGTTTCAGAACCACATCTGTTTTTTTCTTTAGAGGTTGTATGTTTCACATAAACCAGGACAAGACCCGTGTAGCAGGAAATGCTCTTACATTGTATATTGTGTGATAACCAATGAGATGCAACTGAAGGTTTGACCTATCATGACCATGTCACCATGTTCAGTCGCATCATAACTAACAGTTCTCCTAACAAGAGACAGTGTCAAGATGATCGTGTTAGGAGTCACACTGCTTCTACTTCATTCAGCATGTAGGGGATGATATTGAATAAATACTTTCTCATTTATCCTCAGTCGACATGACCTCTGGGCCTGCAGGATCACCATCACCCCCGAGGAGTTTATAGCAGGAGGAACTCTCCACTAACTGGCCTCGTCCCTAAATCTCATACCAGGTGAGGAAGACCTGCAGAGACCACACAGACCTTTGGGCAGACACAGTTATACTGAAACAGAGAACGTCAAGCACTTTAAACATGGGAGCAGTGAAGAAGTAAGGACCTCTTTCAAATCCTTAGAAAGGACAATAAGTATATCTTAGATAAAAGAAGTGAAGATCACACCCAACATGCCCCCATGATCCCTGTTTCCTTCAGACAATACAGAAAGAAATCTAAAAAGTAGTCTCTTTTATTCTCATATGCCTTGGACTTTCTAACTGGAGATGCCCTGCACCCATAAAGTGAGCTGAAACTCAAGCAGCACCAGTTGTCCTGAAAGGTTGGCACTGTTTAAAAGAAAAAACATCCGAGAGAAGCCTGCAACAGTTTGACTGCCAAAGATGAGACTTCAACCTGCGCATGGGATCGTGTGACGAGGTTTGTGCTGCACCAACAAATGCAGGATATAGGCAAGAGGCCTCAAAAGAATCTTTAAAAAAAGTATTTGCTGAAAGCCAAAACCTGTGGCTTTACTCACCCTAGAGAACTAACGTGCATTAAGCTGCTTCCTGGTGGTCCCTCGTGTTTCAAGCACCGTCAGATGTGACATTTATCAGTCACTAAAATTTGAGCTGTTTCAGTTTCTTTACAGTCCAAATCTTTAAATAATCTTTAACAAAGACAACAAATATTTAAAACTTATATAATGAAAAAGTGCATTTCTTTCCTTTTCCTTACTATGTGTTCTGTTGTCTGTTTAACCTTTGTTTTATTGTGTCTTAAATGCTGTAAGTAAATGCACCTAATATCACTGAGGAAACGCAGAGACGCACATGTAAGAAAGACAAAAAGATATTTATGCTTTAATAAGACATGACAAGGTTTTACTAAAGATTTCAGATTATTTAAAAAGACATTAAAACACAACAACAGGATGTAAAACATAAAAAGATGGAAGGATCAACTCACAGTAACATAAAGGGTCATTTTATGCATTCAGAAGTAGATGCAGAAACAGTAGTGTCTGCTTCCTCTCAACAATCATGTTAGACACTTTAAGGTCAGTCGTATAAAACCCCCCACATGTTTTCATAGACATTTACATCGAGCATTTCACTTGAGAATAGACACCGTCTTCAGTCTTTAACTCTTTAGTCTTCCTCCCTCTTGTAGATTTCCCGCCGTGAAAATGCAACGCAGCATAGTTCAGATCATGTCCACCTTCAGTCTGTGCAGCAAATAAAGTTCTCATTACATGATGGTGTTCGTATACAGCAAGTTAGGAGTTATGTTAAAGTTATACAGTATGTAACTTTCTTTGATCACTTACAATATCATCTATTCTTGGGTTGGAGTTGTCATGTCTTGCTGGCAAAGAGGCGCTTTCTATTCCTTGAATTGAGTGAAGACAGAAACATTATGTACTTTTCTCACTTTTAAATCCAGATCCTCAGCTGTTTCTGCACATTTTAGTTTAAAATATAACATTAAAAACATCATTTTTGGACAGTGTCCTTAATAACTTGTGCATCCTGTTCAGGTTTATTGAGGCACACATGGAATAAACAGCAATGTGGAGGCTCAAAATAGTGCGAAATATCAGTGACGTGCTGATATGGATATCTTCTATTTCATTTAAGAATAGGAGGTGAAGGTTTGTCCTCTCCTGTTTGATGTTACACTTCCTGTAGTCAATAAATGTTTCAAGTAAAACTACCAAATGTTTGAATCAGTAAACAACTCTTACCTTTACATTGTCCACATGCTGCTCTCGGAGATCGGTGACAGATGAAAACTATATTTCCAATCACAGAAATGACCAGGCAGACTATCGCTATCACCAGAGCAACAAATTCAGAGCTTGTTGTTTGCTCTAGAGAACAAAGAAGAAAGTTTCATTCATGATGTTAATAAAATATTATGGAGATCACCTCCAGTGCTGAACTTATAATCATACCAAGCTCTAGTTTTGTTCCGTCTCCAAACAGTATCTCTCCACATGTGGCCACAGCACAGTAGTAAGTCCCAGCATCAGAGGAGCTGACGTTCTTAGAGAAGCGATAAACACAGCTTCTCTGAGTGTCAGATCTCTCGTCACATCCACCACGTCTGTTTCCATCAGTGTAGATGATGTGTGGATGAGATTTATCTGATCCGGCTCTGAACCAGTACACACTGTGACCTCCTTGACACGTTTGACTCTCAGAGTCAGAGAGGACTGAACACTGCAGAGTCATCAAGTCTCCTGGACGGACTGGATGAGAAACTGTCGGCCGCTGAACAACAGTGTAGTTTGATGTCCTCTGAGTGTTTCCTGTGTATTTGAAGACGTTCAAAAGTAAAATAAACACAATATAAAATGCTTTGACATGATGAAATGTAGCAGTAAGAACTTATTGTTCAAATGTAAAATTAAATCATGGGTCAAATCTCAACATCGCCAACATGGAGTAATATTTCTAATTTGATATATTAGGATATAATGTATATGAATTGGAAATCCTTTCAACAACTGCTAAATCAAACAGTTTTAATATAAATTGTTTAGTCATTAAAACAGTGTAGCTGATTTTTAGACATTGAACAAACACATTATTACCTATTATTGACAAATATGTCGCACACAAAGTTATCTTATACCACTCCAGGACTACACAGTGATACATTCCCTCGTCTTCTTGAAGTGTCCTCAAAATGGTCAGATGGCTCATTTTCTCATTAACTTTTAAATCAAATCTAGAAGCTGAAAACTCTGCTCCAAACACATTGTTTTTATTTTTCCATCGTCTCACAATTAATTTCAGAGCATCACCAGCACTCTGCTTGAACCAGAAGGCTTCATTGTTTAAAATATTAGGTGAATCACATGTGATGGTTGCAGGTTCACCAAGTTGAACTTGGGTCACTGGAGCCAGCGCATCTAGATACAAGTATAAAGGAAGAATAAATTAAACAGTAAATAATCATTCAGCCAGACATCTGGACACAGTCATTATTGCGTATCACTTACAGGCCTGATGAAGGAGAAGCAGTGTGAGCCATAACGCGATCATCTTGACACTGTCTCTTGTTGTAGACCTTTTAGTTACTTTATAAATAAAGATGGTGACGTGGTCATCAAAGCCACACCTTCAAATCTGATTGGATATCTAAATATACATCTAAGTTCACTTCCTGCCACAGTGGTTTTCTCCTTGTGATGTGTAGCATCTCACTTTTTTCAAACTCACTCAGGCCACTTTCACACCTAAAGTCTGTTTGTGTGATCCGAATCAAAGACCAAGTTCTTACAATGCTGCATTTTGCCTCCAGTTTGGTTTTGTGTTCACACAGCAGCTTTTACCAGTCGACCAAGAGTGTTGATGCACAAGAAAACTGCTCTCTGATTGGAATTTTCACATGGGAAAACTCCCTGAAGTAAACAAATAGAGCGAGCGGACTCCTCAATCACACTCATCACGATCACAGACATTAATGTTTTGTAGCGTGTGACCAGGAGACGCCTGACCAAGGCCTGACCTGGTCCTTTGACCTCAGCAGGAAGAGAGCTAAGCCATTAGCTCTGTTCTGGGGACCAATAAAGTAAAGATTGTGTCCACAGGGGAAACTTTATAACTCTTTATAACTCAGGACGTCACCTGATAAACCATGGGATTACAGTCGGTTAATGTTTGTCTTAGTTGATTAGCTGTGGGGAAATAAGGAACCACCGGCTATGATCCAGGGACGGTGGATCAACAGACACAACTCACACCCCAGAGCCCTGGGGAGAAGAAAGAGTTTTGGAGCATCCATTTGTCCCCCCCCCCCCCCCCCCAACACCCCTCTCTCTGGCAGACCTGCAGACAGGCAGGGGAAGGGGGGGGTGAGACTGAGACAAAGGGATGTTGATTCAGTGAGGACATCTGTTAATGAATGTAACAAAGTTGTGTGTCTGTGAATACATATATGCCCTACAGGTATATATATATATATATATATATATATCTATATAGATCCAGGTGTCACATTCACACGGAAATGCATAAAGACTGTGGAAGGTCGCTATGTGGTGATCTGGACATTCATCATTAACTTGTACCTTTATCCTCAGGAATCTGCCATGTAACCTCATTCTGTGTATTTTCATCCTGTGGTGTTTGGAGTCTATGTGCAGCTGAGAATCCAGAGGTATTACATGTTGGGAGGTTAGATGTATAAGGATAACTACTTTGGGGTAAAAATAAGTAGTTTAATAAGTAGAGAAAGTCTCGGATATGAGGATGGGTCAAACTCGCGCCATTGGCCGGACGCCCCCCCCCCAGGAGGGGAGACCCTTTAAATGAGAGGTGACAACTTCTCTCGTTCTCTTGTTTCTTCCCTCCTTGTGCTACACCCTGCGTCCCGGCCGCTGACGAGCGCCTCCGCCTCCCCCTTCCTCCGTAACTTCTTCCCTTTCCCCTTTTTAAGTTTTGCCCGCGAGTAGGCCCAGAACCTGCGTGCACTCTGCCGTGCTGAAGACCTCGCGTGTCCATATTGCTCCAGCATTAGATCTGACTGCTCAAAATACAGACTCTAGCTCTCCCGGTGCTCAAGCCCCGGTGCTCGGACAGAATCTCAGTCCCGAACCCAGAAGACGCATTCAGCCTCCATCCGGCTCAGGCCGCAACGTGGGACTGACCAGCACGTCATCATCCAGAGAGACCGAACCGGCCGTGCGGCGCCGCTCCGAGGGAACCCGGGTACAAGCGCCAAGAACCACTCCAACCTGACGCTCTCCACACGCCTCATCAGCAACGCGGTTGACCCTCCTCACCCTCCGAGTAGGTTTAACTTTGGTTTTACTGTATATTGGGGTTGATGCTTTAGTCACAGATTTGTTAGGAAGGTTAGGATAAGGTTTTGTGCGATATACCTCCTAATATCTCAGCTGCTACACTTCACTCCTTTGAACAGGTTTCAATCCATCTTTCATCCTATTCATCCTGTTATTAATCATTTCACGTTCATCACCATATTTAGTTATCTCATGTATGTTTAGTGGTATTAGTCAATAAATTCTTCATTTATAAAGTACTGATTCAAGTGTCTTTGTGTGTGTGAAGTACTAAGCCTCTGTACACCGCGAAACGAACTCAATTCTAAACTGTAGCAACCTTCAGATTATGAGACTGAATTAAACAATTAGGTAACTAATTATATGTTTTCCCTGTTTTGTCAAAATTGGGTGGTGCCCCGTTAAATACCTATGATAGGTTAAGTCTTTTAATTAACTTTAAAGTTAACTTCTCGTCAATATAGAGTGCAGGCATTCTATGACGAGTTTAATTAATTATTAAATAATTATTCGACCGATTTACGCTACAGTTTTGTTCTCTGAGTCTTTTTTTACTTTTTTGATTTTTCTTACAGTTTGAATATCTCCATATTTTTGTGCGTTTTCACAAGCATTTGTGAAATTGTTTGGTCAGCCAATATTTCTGTGAGAGCCCTCACCTCGTTTCTCCCCCACGTTTGGCCTCTACTCATCTTGCTGCCTGGCTGTGTGTCTGTCTCTGCAAGTGTCAACATCCATTAAAAACCCACAATGCAGTTTTTTGGTTTGCTTCCTCTATTGGATCCTACTTTAATTGCAAACGAACTGGTCTTTCAGAGTAAAATCCGAAAAGTCTGGACCAAAGATGTCAGGTCTGAATGCCCCTTTAAGTCTGATTACGTCATCACCTGAGGGTGCTTTAGGACCTGGGAGACTTTCAGACTTTACTTCAAAAGTCTGGTTTCTTTTGGACAGGTGAGAACACGCAGTCGAACTCTGGTGTGGACCAAACCACCGGACCATGGTCCACCAGAAAAGAAGGGACACCGGCCTTTTGGAATCGAACCACGGTCCGGTTTGATTCCGGTGAGAACATAATCAGACTCGATCTAATATAGGAAGCAAACCAAAAAAGTGTGCATTGTGGGTTGTTAACGGATGTTGACACTTGCAGAAACAACCACACAACCAGGCAGCAAGATGAGTGGACAAACGGCGAGGTGTGGGCTCTGACAGAAATATGGGCCATTTGAAATGTCTGAAGGTTTTTTTGTAGAAGATTAAATGTTCATGTGTTTTGTGTTCTCTTGCTTGATTCTGGCATGTGTTTCATGAAATGTAATAAACAACCGACCTTTACAGATCACTCCAGGAGCAAGTTTGGCTCAGACAGATATTTTATTCATTTACAAAGTTTGAACTCCACATCATCCTCAAAACAACAGTTACTTCTACGTGCAGACTCAACATTTTTCAGCAGGTGTAATGGTAATAATTGTCCGTCTTTACATGTTTTATTGTGTACGGCAAGCGGCCTATTTGCTGCTCAAAGCATGCTGGGAACCTGCAGACACAGATCAAGCTAGCACTGCTACGTCCGTAAACCTCCTGCAACCAAGCACAGGAAGAGTGGGTATGTATAACAGATGGGGAGGTTGAAGCACTTAGTGAATCCATCCTATCTATTTGGATCTATCGGGTTTCAAACAGACCTGTTAACTCACTGATCCAACCCAAAAGCCTTCACAGCAGCGTAGATCCTCTCTTTCTCCGCTGCTTTTGCGTCCTTCATTGCACCACTCTTTGTTTTCATCGCGGTGAAGACGACAGCAGAATAAACCTCCTCTCTCTGAGGAAACACAGTGACTGAGACGAGAACATCCAACATGTACATAAAGTGAAACAAGCTTTATTTTAGTTTGGAGACGTTTAATCCTACCTTTAAAATCCTCAGCTGTTGACTTCTCCAACCACCGCAGTTTTGGTGCTCAGCAACAGAGGCTGAAATGATGAGACAACATAAAGATGACAAAAAATAAAGCAGCAGTCATTTTAATTTAATGTTTTACACTGAACAAAAATATAAACGCAACACTTTTGTTTTTGCTCCCATTTTTCATGAGCTGAACTCAAAGATCTAAGACTTTTTCTATGTACACAAAAGGCCTATTTCTCTCAAATATTGTTCACCAATTTGTCTAAATCTGTGTCAGTGAGCACTTCTCCTTTGCCCAGATAATCCATCCACCTCACAGGTGTGGCATATCAAGATGCTGATTAGACAGCATGATTATAGCACAGGTGTGCCTTAGGCTGGTCACAATAAAAGGCCACTCTAGTGTTGTATGTAACATGCAGAAATTACATGTTGTGAACCTGCCCATGTTGGTGCATATTACTTCTGGAATACGCGCCCTTAAAAGACAGAATAAAACTACACCATTGATGAGGTTTCATTGGTTAATAGCACAGCTGCATTCTGCTGCCTCACGATAGCAACGAGCCAACAATGCGTCTGACCATCTAACTGTACAATCTACTTACACAACTTGGGTGCTGAGCGTGACAAATAACTACGTCACTTAATAATAAGCACTAACAAATGCACTGTGCTCTGGGCTGCTTTGCCTTGGATGTGATTTCGGGCCTGAGTGTCGAATAGGAAGTGCCTCACTGTAGGCCAGATGTATGTAGGCCTACTACTGTATATGCAATATAGTACATACAAGAGAAAAACATGAGTGAGTATGATAGTGCATTAATAGTAGTAAGTAGAATGTACGTTAGCAACACATTAGCTAGAAACAACTAGCATCAGTAAAGTAGAATGTTATGTTAGCGACAGATTAGCCAGAGAAAGCTAGCATCATGGCTAGCTTGGTTAGCAGTAAACTGATCACAGATAAGAAAAACTAAACAAGAAATCAAAGATCACCTTAAGCTGTTAGCTGTTATTAGACCAAGCTGTAAAACAGTCTAATAAGGATATTTGGGGTTTCGGTAGATGAGGCCTGTCAATATTTTATTGCTATCATCAGTGAACTAATTATCACTCAACACATTCACAGACGGTGGGTAAGGGTTACCCCCTACCCTTACCTTAACCCCCCCATCTTCCTTGCTCTCTCCTCTCTTCCGTCATGAAAATGAGGGAGTAGGCGGAGGTAGAGCGTACATCCCGGTCTGGCAGGGGTGCTCGCCCTGGACAGGGCACCTCACCCTGGCTCTGCCTTCCCTGTCTTCTTTCTAACACACCTCCCTCTATAAAACCTTTCTCGCTATATTTTTCTCTTTTGTGTTTAATTTAAAAACGTTAGTTGCATCAGCGTTGTCAATACCTGGAGCCTGCATGGCGGAGCCTGGGTCTGTTGAAAATGGCAAGGCTGCTTGGGTTGCGGTGATCACCAAGGGTCATGTATTAGGATGAGGATGAGGTTTCTTCACTGAGCGCTTCTCCTTATCATCCGGGCACAAGTATCTTGTGTTTAATTCAATTTAGCAAAGTAACATTACAGCACCTGAGCAGTTATTAATCATGAAGTTGTTCTCTTCTGTGTAGCTGTCATTCATTCATTCACTGACACAGGAAAACTCAGGAAAGGTTGAAACGTTTATCTTTTTTTTTCGATGCTGGTTTGGAATCTCTTCTCATAACATATTTATTCATTCAGCAGGGAAAAACATCTACACAGCCATCAACTGTATTTAGTAGATACTTTTTAACAGCATTGACACATATAGGTAGACGTAAGCCGAGAAGGAAGTAACGACTTTGATTACAGCTCACAATGAAACCAACATTTACATACAATACATGTTACATACATATAATGTTTTTAAGTTAACAGAGAAAAATATTGACATATAAGACATTAAGCTACAGGGCTACTTAAGCCGAATATTCCTTGTACCAAGTGCGTACAAAAGTGACACCACCATTAAGTCCAGTGTTAAGACATTTCTTTCACCTGAACAGCCCTGACATGAGCGTAGATACTCTCTTCCTCCTGTGCTTTGACGTCCCTGGCCTCTGCTTTGCCAGATTTCCTACCAGTGAAGGTTGGTGCAGAATAAATCAAGGAGTCCTCATCTGCCTGACAAAATACACAGAGGATTACAGAACAATTACAATGAAGCTGAGGAAAATGCTGATAACTTCATGTCACTTTACATTCCTCACCTGCTGACTTTGCGGATCACCACTGGCTGTTTCCTCATTTCTTTGCAGAAGAACATCAGCTGCATTATCATATAAAAACACAGAATCAATCTGCAGTGAGTTTTGCAAATTAATGTTTGACAGGGCGACATTTAGTCGACTTTTCTTACCGTTGCAACAGCCACAAGATCTTTTCTGGAGTTTCCTGACTGAATAAATAAGAGTGGCTATAACAATGAGGCTTACAGCCAGAGCAGCACATAACAGAGAGAGAAATGTGTTGTCCGTCTGCAAATCCATGTTGACTGCTGATTTAAAAAGAAGCAAATAATGAAAGTTAACAAGTCAAAAGTATTTGAGACTATACACTACTATTGTTCCTAATCAAAGATAAATATGTGACCTTTCTCATTGTATACAAAGAGGATGAAGTTACCTTCTTTGTCTGTGTTTGATTCTCTTCCAGAAATGTTGTCCTCACATGTGGCCTCAGCACAGTGATAAGTCCCAGAATCCAAACAGCTGATGTTTTTGAAGAAACTGTCAATACATTTCTTTGCTGAGAGTCCCATAAGGCTCCTTTCTTCATCAACACTGATTCCTCGAGTGAAGTTAGGAAGAGATTGGTTTAATCCAGTTTTAAAACAGCACACGCTGTGTTCTCCTGGACAGGCTGTCTTCTCAGAGTCTCCTGGACGGACAGGAGCGGGTGGAGGGACAGAAGGGGAAAGAGGTGCTGGGGGATTGAAAACACATTTTTTATTCTATTTTATTAAATCTTGACTTAAGTTTGTCTTTTAGATGAATTATGTAAAAGTGCCAACTTCACATCTTTAAGTTCGGAAATAGAGGAAAAAAATGTGGCGCACTTACCTTCAACTGTCAGATTTATTCCTTTCAAAAACATCAAGTTTTTTTCATTTGTTTTCATACAGTAATAAAGTCCTGGATCCTGTAAATTTGCTTTTTTAATTTCTAGAACAAATGTTCCAGGCTCTTCTTTGGTTGTAATGCGACTACCTCGTCCATATAAGCTGTATGTTTTCCCAAAGAACTCAGGAAAGTTTCCAGAACCCATCCTGATCCAAAACAAGCTTCCTGTAGTTTCGCGTTTACATGACATTTTCACATCAGCTCCAACACGAACAGTCTTTTGCTCTAAGTTCTGATCATCTGAGCATCCTGAAAAGACATTATATGACATTAGTAACAGGGTAATATTACTGCATGCACTCTTCTAAACCAGTGTAACGAGGATGACAATAATTTAAATGTATATTTGAAGTAAAGCTGACATTTATGTACTTACGCCCTGCTCTGAGCATCAGCAGTAAATAAAAAACAAGCAGCATTTTCTGGTTATTCCACTTGAGACGGCTGTTATGTAGAGTGCATTATCAAATGATTCACTTCAATGTAATCATAGCAGGTGGGAGGGAACAGTTACAGAGCGATCTGATTGGCTTCTGGCTATGTCGGGGTTTAACACAACAGTGGAAATATCGACCATCTTTCCAACCCAAACACATGAAACAAAACCAGAGCAAGCTTTCGTTTCATGTGCCACGGTGGGTTTCTGACACTCACACATCTTGTCTCATCTTAATGTGAAGAGCAATGTTGTTCATCATGTTCCTTTGTGTTTTTATGATACTTGGAAAAAATGTTGAGCTCATACTCACCATGATACAACGACACAATGTTTCTTCTCATTGGGGTCATAAATCAAGATAATTTCCCTGAACACAAGAGGAAGGAGAAAGAGGCAACTTGGTACAACAGAGCACATGTCTGTGATGTTTTCATTCACTGTGTATTTACACAGCATGGTAGGCATGATGAATCGGATGGCTTGCGTGTGCTCATTAGTTTGAATGTTAGCTGTTAAACATAAAATGATAAAATTCAATGCTGTTGAGTTTCTGTCTAACTATCAAGTATGTACGCAGCGAGTGGAATCTGGTGCTGTGTCATCGTGGACCGTGCCTCCACACATGCGGCGCATGCCTCAACCGCTGAGGTGAACCTACACACTATGCCCAAGGTTGACTACTTACTTACACATGTGCAGAGCAAGATCAGCAAAGTGATTAACGTAGAAGACTTACCGCGTTGTCCACAGGGGTCGTCGAGGTTGAAACAAAAAGAAACTTCCTCACAGCAGCTAAGCAACTCAAACCACTTGTTTTGGATTACAAGGTAATTGTAGAAACGGTAGAGAGATAGTAAAAAAAGAAAAAATGATTGCTTTAACCCGAACCAGACTCTGTATGGACATCTGTGTAAAGGCCAGATTTCTTGAGCCCATAAACAACAGAGCTCCCTTTCTGCTTTTGGGAGGTCACCATCATGTTTAGTACTGTGCATTAGGTGGGGGACAAAATATCGGTATGGCAATTTATCATCGTCCTGACTCATGCTTGCAATATATCAATTATCGCAGAATCGCTGTATCGTGATCTTGTCGTTAACGTGGGCCACATATCGCGTATCGAATCAAGAGTTACCCCGTGATTCCTATTCCTTGTGAGCATGTGTGGAAAATGTTTTTATCCGCAGACAGGTGAGTTTTGATTGTAAAGATGTGTCAGGTGTTGTTTCTCTGTGGATTGGATAAGCATCCCACTGCCTTGTTAGCAGGTAATAGTGAGATTGAGAGTTGTGAAAATATTGATCCTAACAGCTTTGAATTGGAATTTTTTGTTTGCCTGTATTTAAAAATGGATCCAGATATTTGTAATTCAGCAAGTAAGGAAAAAGCTTTTCACAGACACAAGTCACAACGGCCTTATATGAAGATAACGCAACATGAGACATGCACACAACAAATATTCACAGCTGCTTAACATGGCAGTCAAATGATAACAGTAATACAGGAAGCTAAATTAAAAAAATTGGAGCCAGCCAAGAAATGTTACACATCATAAATAATGCCCTGCCCACTCTACCATCCACCTGTAGCAAAGCACATTAGAAGGAAGGAAGAACTCCAGGTAAACTTCTTGTCGGGGGGGAAGAAGAAAAGAAGGAGCAGAACATCGCTATCATAGAAACACAATCACCTATGAGAAGCGTGCACAATAGCTTCTGATTCCTCTGACCTGCAGCTTTAGATCTGAAGGAATAATTCATGTGAATCTGAGCACAAACCACAAAAAATGATGATATATAAGAACCCAAGATATAGCAGTGCAGTTTAACACCACAATCACCTCGGAGATAAGCTAGCTATATATAGGGTCAAATCTGCATGTAAAACATTCAGACCAATGCATTGTGGTTTGTGGCCTTAAGCTCCATCATGATATTGACGACTAGCAAAAAAGATCTGGTTTGACCATAAAGTCCTTGCAAATGCGACATATGCACTCTTGCATGCGCCTGGCACATACACAAGAAACAAACACGTATTCACTGCCAGCGCTGACAAACAAGTGATGCATGGAAACTGAAGCACTGCTGTGGTTTGGCTTCAAACTGAGGTGTGAACACCGAGGGGCTTTTCTTGCTTCCTCTCTCTCTGTTAGAGGTCCATGATGCTCGGCCTGCACTGCCGCTTATACTGATCTTAAATAGGCAGGTGGAGTGTCATAACAACTTACACGAGTAAATAAAGGGTACAGTTTCACTTTGTAATGACTGTTTTTATCGTACTTTTCTGTGGTTTGGTGCTTTTCACACCCAAGAGGGTGAAGGCGCTAGAAGTTCACTGGTCCCAGCTCGGTCTTTTTGACCAGAAGCTTGTTAGACTGATCTTGAGTTACTTTTCGCTCTTTATATGTTGTCTCATATCCTTCCTAAAGTCTGTTCTAATGTGAACTTAGAGCACTGTTTTAATGCCAGCCTGTCCATATTAACAGTGATCAATAAAGTTACATTTAAATAGCCACGAAACATGAAATAATATGCATCTGCAATAAATCACAAATGCGTGTCGGTGTAGCTGTCTTTGGTTGCAAGCACAGAAAAGCCACATTAACACAAAAGAAAATTAAAACAATCCTTTCGCTTTTTTCAACTCAAACTAGCCTGCAGAAACCTCACGCAGCCCCATCCCTCACTACACATCCTGTTGAAGGTCACAGTCAGATACGCTCTGAGTAAACAGCCTTGAAGGTTGGTCAAAGCGCGCAGAGAAACAGCCAACCGCAGCCTGTGTGTCAGTGAAGCTGTTGCATGTGGCTTTGCTTGTTGTTCTCACGGCAGACATATAAAAGGCCTTTACAAAGCTCTGTGACACAAGCAGGCAGAGGAGTTAACTTATTTAAGGTAGTTTTCCTGCAACTTTTTTATGCTGTATGTCTTATTTTTTAACACAGGACACAAGATAAGATCTCTGTATATCTTTGTTAGCTGTGCTTTGCTCTACAGTTGTGGAAACTTGTGGTAGACAGATACACAAAACCACTGATCATCTACTCTCTCTCTCTCTCTCTCTCTCTCTCTCTCTCTCTTGCACTCTTCTTTTGTTCTCTGTAAATTTGTGTCTCAATGCACACATGGCTGAAATTTAGAGTGTCACCAAAGATGATAAGATGTTTTGCAAAGAAAAGGCCTGTAACAAAACAAGCAGGCACATGCTAGATTCATTTACACAGAAGAAACAAACATCAGGATGTCAGATGTGTCATATATCTTAGCGCTACTTCCTCTGAATGTCCCTGCAATTCTGCCATTAACAACACAAAACATGTAAGCCCCCCTGATAGCATCCTCTGGAAACACGTATTTACAATATTTCACAGTAATCCATCCAAGTTTGGTTCGATATTTCAGTCGTAATCAAAGTGGTGGTGGACTTACAGAGAGACAACATTAGAGTCCTGGTAACACATATTTTACTGTCCTTTAATTTGACAAGATTTGACAAAGTAAATGTATTGTGATTATAGAATATTGTTTGGAAATCAAAACTAGTAAATTAATACATTAGATAAACACAGAGACAACAGCTGAACATTTTGATAAAAACACAATCAATCAAACTGATTTTAAACATATGGATGAATCTTAGATTGTTGCGGCCTAAACTGCCTGATTCTGTGGTAGCTTATTAAAAAAACTGCAATGCAAGTTGTGCTGTTTTTTTTTTCTGTTTAACGCATTACACATCCGCTGTGAGCGACTGGGAAAAACACGCTGGGGGACCACGATGATACGCCATGCAACACCACAACTTCCTGGAAAGACTGAAATGGTCTGCTGTACTACTTAACATCCACAAACTCACAAAACATTCTTTAGCTCTAAACCAACCAATGTCATCATCATCGAGCTCACACAGAACCTACTAATGATTCACTCACTGGTCCAACCTAAAGGCCTTCACAGCGGCGTAGATCCTCTCTCTCTCCACTGCTGTTGCATCCTTCACTGCCCTGCTGTCAGCTCTCATCATGGTGAAGATGACAGCGGAGTAAACGAGTGTGTCCTTATTGCTCTGACAAAATACAGACATGAGAAGATTAAAATAATTAAATGTTGGTTTTCTTTAAGTTAATCGTGCCTTTAAATACTTTACCTGTTGTATGCTTTGAAGGTTGCTGTTCTTTTGCAGAGCAACGGCTGCAGGATTACGAAACAGAAAAAACATCAATATTTATAATTAAGGATGAAGAAGTTTGAATATATTTTGCATGTATGATGAAGTCCTATTACTTATGGCGACAACCACAACTGAGGAAGATTCGGACATTATTATTTAGTAGCAGCAGCAGTAGTGCACATTCCTGAGCAGAATATACAGCTCATTCTTAAACCAAATATATATTGTACATGTTTTTTATAATCCTCTTTAATATGTATATGTTATTCTTTTTAAAGGGGCCATATCTTTTAAATGCATATTCTCATATTGTGCATGGGTTTCACATGTTTGGGTGTTTATTGTTCATAGAGAAAAAGTGAATTCCGTGTTTTTCCAGAGTTACATGTTTACAAAGGTCGCCTCTGAAACGGGCCGCTCAGAACAGCTGCAGGTTTCTAGGAGAACCTTGCTTTCGCTGAAATCGACCAATCGTCATTCACCTCAGGCTGCCTTCTTGCACTAGCTTGAAGTCAAGTCGTTGTCAAGATTTCAACTTACCATTCCGATACCTCCTGGTGATTCTGGCTCGTACATATAGGGCCGAATAACCGATCCCAGAGCAGTCATGTTTTCTACAACTTTGGAGTGACAGTGCGGTGCGGCCGCTCTGGGGCTATCACTCCAAATACAGTCAGCCAATCGCGACTAAGGTCTGACCTTTGAATGGCAAAATGGCTTGTTTGTTTCAAGAGGAAGGCGAGGCTCCGAAACTTAATTAAATTAAAATATGTGTAAAGTTTTTAAAATGAAACAATCTTTAACCAACGTGATTCAAAAACACATTTGAATAATAAAAATAAGATGAGATAGAACTTTATTAATCCCAAAGGAAATTATAGTGCCAAATTGATTGCATAGCTAAAATATATCACCTTTAAATTTTCTCGACAGTAATGCTGCTGTTAACTTTGTTTCCTACTTGCTATTGCATTTTTATTTCTACCACAATCTCAAGACCCATCGACCATCATCTGAAGACGATATAACCTTTTTTCGGGCATTCAGGCGTGACCCACAGTTTGTGATAAACAACTTCCACCCAGCACTTCATTTACCGTGCGTTGCATGGTTTACAGTCCAATTCGCAACTTGAGAAGCGACTTCGCGTTCAGTTCAAAAGTGAAGCAAAAATCGCCCCTTCAGATATGTCAACAAAATGCTGTCATTTCTTGGTTCATTAAATCCCCTAGAAGAACGCCTGTTCATCTGTTTCTGGTGAGCCTCAGTTTACTATAGAGGCATGAACCCGAAAAATAAACCGATTTTCTTGTAATTTACTTTAATTAACGAGTTTGTGGACATAACAACATCATAGTGCAGATTTGTGAAAAGTAAAAATGATCATATCTGATGCATTCGTGGAAGTCCGGAAATCTAAATGCTGATTGGCTTTCGCAAAACACAGTGTCAAGCGAATTTGTCTCAAGTTGAATTTTTGATCAAGAGCAGATTGTTAGCTGTCTGTCTCTAGAGATTAATAGGAAGCTAACTTATTGTCAGATGACCACCAATGAAAGCCGGGATGTCATAACGAAACATTGTGTTCTGCCTGCTTTTGCTCTGCATACAGATGGTTTTTCCTGATTGGTGATTGGTCAGTATTATAAATGTAGTACAAACAGAAACCACAACAATTCTCATACCAAAGTCCTGTGTGTTCAGATTCTACATTCTTATTAAGAATCTGTACATAGAGTTAACACTTACCCAAACTCCTTGTATGTGGAAACCTACTTGGCAATAAACCCCTGAAATGTTATTTTTAAACCAGTAAACAACTCTTACCTTTACATTGTCCACACGCTGCTCTCGGAGATCGGTGACAGATGAAAACAATATTTCCAATCACAGAAATGACCAGGCAGACTATCGCTATCACCAGAGCAACAAATTCAGAGCTTGTCGGCCGCTGAACAACTGTGTAGTTTGATGTCCTCTCAGTGTTTCCTGCATGATACAAAGAATACAAGCATTTATATTATACAATATATAACTAATGAATTTACAAATCCCCTCATAACAGTTGGTAAGAAATAGTAACATAATGCAGCTTTGATTAGATTAAGCAACACATCACATAATTACCTTTTATTGACAAATAGGTTGCACTCAAAATTATCTCACTCCAATCCAGGACTACACAGTGATACATTCCCTCGTCTTCTTGAACTGTCCTCAAAATGGTCAGATGGCTCATTTTCTGATTTACTTTTAAATCAAATCTAAAAGCTGAAAACTCTGCTCCAAACACATTGTTTGTATTTGTCAGCCGTCTCACAATTAATTTCAGAGCATCACCAGCACTCTGCTTGAACCTGAAGACTTTCCTGTTTGAAATAAAAGCCAAATCACAGGTGATCGTCACAGGTTCACCGAGTTGAACTTGGTTCACTGGAGCCAGCGTATCTAGATACAAGTATAAAGGAAGAATAAATTAAACAGTAAATAATCATTCAAAAATACATCTGGACACAGTCGTCATAATGTATCACTTACAGGCCTGATGAAGGAGAAGCAGTGTGAGCCATAATGCGATCATCTTTACACTGTCTCTTGTTAGGAGACCTCTAAGTTACTTTATAAGTAAAGATAGTGACGTGGTCATCAAAGCCACATCTTCAAATCTGATTAGATATCTAAATATACAATTGAGTTCACTTCCGGCCACAATGGTTTTGTCTGCGTGATGTGAAGCATCTCACTTTTTCATTCAGAAACGGCTCACGTTTCTCACAAATTTGAGGATCACTTGAACATTTAGTCTCTTTGAATAAGCATGTTGTCCTTTTGCTATCCTGAGACTTGATATCAACCTAACTGACTTTGTCATTCACAAGCTATTATTTGTTTGATCTTACACTGTAAGCAAAGTCTGTGAACTACAGCACAATATTTCTCTACAAGTGAAAGAGGGATGATAAAGAAGAGAGCGTCACCACTCTACAGGCAGAGACAGACTGTTTAGTGTTCATGTGCAACATTTTACTCACACCTCACCTGACACCTGTCATGTTTACAGGAAGTAGTATGTGTATCAGTCAGGACCAAGCGGCAACCTCCGGTGTTGAAAAATGCAGCCAATGCGGAAGCGCAAAAAACTGCAGTTCCTCGAGTGGCCACTTGAGGCTGGTTCCACAAGACAAGAAATGACATCACGGCAGATGGGAAAATGACGTATGCAACATTTTACTCACACCTGACATGTTTACAGGAAGTAGTATCAGTCCGAACAGGAGGGAGAGCACCAACTGATCAGTTGTGTTTTAAACATGTTAGTGGTGGAGCTGTGTTTGCTTTTTTATTGTGCTGTTGACATTCATATTGATATTTCCTTCTCAGATTGTTTACCTGCATCTTCAATCATAATGTAATAAAAAATACATCTATCAAAACCAAGTCGGCCTTTTAAATGTCTGACGGTGTTTTTGTAGAAAATTAAATGTTCATGTGTTTTGTGTTCTCTTGCTTGATTCTGGCATGTGTTTCATGAAATGTAATAAATAACCGACCCTTACAGATCACTCCAGGAGCAGGTTTGGCTCAGACAGATATTTTATTCATTTACAAAGTTTGAACTCCACATCATCCTCAAAACAACAGTTACTTCTATGTGCAGACTCAACATTTTCCAGCAGGTGTAATGGTAATAACTGTTTGTCTTAACATGTTTTATTGTGTACGGCAAGCGGCCTATGCGCTGCTCAAAGCATGCTGGGAACCTGCAGACACAGACCAAGCTAGCACTGCTACTAGAGGGTGAAAGGATAAATAAATTCAGACATTACTCACATCAAGAGAATGAAAACTGCAGCATCTGCAAGCGCTGTGAGTTGAAGCTTACAAAAAACGTTTAAACTGTTGATTTTCTGTCACTAAAACACGCTTGTGGGAAGCTGGTTGGATTGATGAGTCTCCTCCGAGCAGGCAGAAGCCAGTTTAGACAAATTGTTTGCCTTCAGCTGAGCTGGAAAACGTCCGTAAACCTCCTGCAACCAAGCACAGGAAGAGTGGGTATGTATAACAGATGGGGAGGTTGAAGCACTTAGTGAATCCATGTATCTATTTTGATCTGTCGGGTTTCAAACAGACCTGTTAACTCACTGATCCAACCCAAAAGCCTTCACAGCAGCGTAGATCCTCTCTTTCTCCGCTGCTTTTGCGTCCTTCACTGCACCACTCTTTGTTTTCATCGCGTTGAAGACGACAGCAGAATAAACCTCCTCTCTCTGAGGAAACAGTGACTGAGACGAGAACATCCAACATGTACATAAAGTGAAACACGCTTTATTTTAGTTTGGAGACGTTTAATCCTACCTTTAAAATCCTCAGCTGTTGACTTCTCCAACCACCGCAGTTTTGGTGCTCAGCAACAGAGGCTGAAACGATGAGAAAACATAAAGATGACAAAAAATAAAGCAGCAGTCATTTTAATTTAATGTTTTATATAAAGACATAAGAGTGACCTTTATTACCGTTGCAATAATCATTGTTTTTCTTGATGGCATAAATGAGGACGGCGATAACAATCAGACATAGAGCCACGACAGCGCAGAGCACAAAAATAACTGAGTTGGTCGTCGCTGAACAGACGTTTCCTGAAATGTTATTAAAAGAAGAAAATGAAGGAGTCAAAGTAAATTATGGCACCTCACCGTCTGATTATTCTGCAGGTTAACTGTGAATTTTTTATCTTACTCATACCAAATATTTGGCACTTAAATCCACACATTCTTTAGTTTAAAAAATGATATTGTTACCTTCAAAGTCCACTTTTGTTCCGTCTCCAAACAGTATCTCTCCACATGTGGCCACAGCACAGTAGTAAGTCCCAGCATCAGAGGAGCTGACGTTCTTAGAGAAGCGATAAACACAGCTTCTCTGAGTGTCAGATCTCTCGTCACATCCACCACGACTGTTTCCATCAGTGTAGATGATGTGTGGATGAGATTTATCTGATCCGGCTCTGAACCAGTACACACTGTGACCTCCTGGACATGTTTGACTCTCAGAGTCAGAGAGGACTGAACACTGCAGAGTCATCAAGTCTCCTGGACGGACTGGATCAGAAACTGTCGGCCGCTGAACAACAGTGTAGTTTGATGTCCTCTGAGTGTTTCCTGCAAAATAGACAACTGTGAAAATATCCAAACACATTTTAAAGTATGGCATAGCTAATAAATTCAAACTTAGTTAGAGAAGCTTCTAAGTGATTATTAAACAGTCTCATGTTTAAAGTGACTCAATCCCAACCATCAGGAAGCAGATATACAGGTATATAGTTATTTTTAATGCCTGTCGCTGCTGTAACCAGAAGCTATTTACAGCATGCAGGCACACGGAGCCTTTGTTCAGATTTTCACCAGCAACGTTTCACACTTAAAATACGTTAAGCAAAAGCAGGAGATGATTTTTTTCTTCAGATAAAACTTGCAAACATCACATTATTACCTTGTACTAGCAAATATGTGCCACTCCATTTGGTATTAATCCACTCGCTGAGAGCACAGTGATACAATCCTTCATCTTCCTGGCTCGTACTCAGAATAGTCAGGTTGCTAAAACTGTCATCCTCAGTTACAACCAGTTCGGACTCAGAAATCCCAGCTTCATACTTTGGTGCTGTAGACTTCCACAGTGTCACGATTAGTTTCAAAGTATCCCCAGCAGTCTGCTTGTACCAGTAGAGTTGTCTGCTGCTCAGCTCTTTAGGCAGAGCACATGTGATGGTCGCAGGTTCACCAACTTGAACTGTGGTCACTGTAGCCAACGTATCTAGATACAATTAAAATGTAGAATAAATTAAACATTAAATAATCATTCAGCCAAATATCTGGACACAGTCATTACGACGTATCACTTACAGGCCTGATGAAGGATAAGCAGTGTGAGCCATAACGTGATCATCTTGACACTGTCTCTTGTTAGGAGAACTCTTACTTACTTTGTAAGTGAAGATGGTGACGTGGTCATCAAAGCCACACCTCCAAATCTGATTGGTCTGATCTAAATATGTGTCTCAGTTCATTTCCTGCCACAATGGTTTTGTTTGTGTGATGTGCCTCATCTTTTTTCCCCTCAGATTTTTTCATTCAGAGAAGATTCATGTTTCTCACAGATTTGACGAACTCAAACATTTAGTCTCAACATGGACAGGTTCTCTGTCTTGTAAGGCTCATTCCACAATCCTCTCAGCATTTGAGAAATTATGGGGCTCTCACTTACTACACAAACACGGTGGGTATTGCAAGATATTATTTATCAATATCACATCATTTATCTCAGAGTTCTTTCATAAGTTTTCTCTGTTGCGTCTGTGTTTAGCAGTGCCAAGACTAACTAAAATAAATAACTCTTACTGGCCACTACTGTCTATATATGCTTTAGCTGTTTGATGTTTGTCCCACCGTCATGATTCATTTATGAATCCACATCAGTGCCCCTGCTCTGTCTGATAATACCTCTGACCTCTGTTGCTTTTTATTCCAATTTTATTCCAACAAAGACCATCCCAAAAAAAGATACAGATTCAGTATGCGTAAAATGTATGTCAAAGATCTAAATGATTGAGGAGGGCTGGACGCAGGAATAAGGGTGAGTGTCGAGGGATAGAGAGATGAAGGGATGAAGAGATAAGGGGATGAAGGGAAAGGGAAGAAACTGCAGCTGAGGAAGGACGGATAGTGAAGAAAGATATTGGACTGGTGTCAGTTGGTGCCAGGACGACACAAGGGAACCAAAGGGGTCGGGACTATGAGTGGGGGATTGATGTTTTGCTATGAAGAAGGAAAGAGTTAGAAAAGTTTTGTTTTGATGTCAGAAGAGTGAAACCGGACCGAAAGCTTGCTTCAGGTGAGCTACTGTCCCCTCTGATGTGTTTAAGGTTTGCAGACGGTCAGAGTGTTGACAAGGACAGTTTGGGTTACAGTGACTTTGCCTGTTGGTGGAGTGGCCTGGTCTTGAGCGGGTCTGAGAAAAAGGCCGCTGTCCCATTGATACCTGACCAGATATCACAGTTTATGTGAAGACAAAGGCAAAGGGGTAAGGAATGTATAAGGTGTGCAAACAAACATTGCTGAAATGGGATGTGTTGGAGGTGTGGTCTTTGTTTCCGGACCTAGTTTAAAACTACACCTATGACGTTACACAATGTCAATGGTAAAGAACCTGGTGTATGTACCTCTTTTCATCCAATGTTAGGAATGGAAAGGCCTCTTCACATGACAACTTGAACAAACAGAACTGTGGTCACTGGAGCCAACGTATCTAGATACAATTAAAATGTAGAATAAATTAAACATTAAATAATCATTCAACCCAACATCTGGACACAGTCATTATTGCGTATCACTTACAGGCCTGATGAAGGAGAAGCAGTGTGAGCCATAACGTGATCATCTTTACACTGTCTCTGCTCAGGAGATCTCTAAGTTACTTTGTAAGTGAAGATGGTGACGTGGTCTTTAAAGCCACACCTTCAAATCTGATTGGTCTGATCTTAATATACAGCTAAGTTTATTTCCTGCCACAGTGGTTTTGGCCGTGTGATGTGGAGCATCTCACTTTTTTCCACTCACTCAGGCCACTTTCACACCTAAAGTCTGTTTGTTTGATCCGAATCAAAGACCAAGTTCTTACAATGCTGCATTTTGCCTCCAGTTTGGTTTTGTGTTCACACAGCAGCTTTCACCAGTCGACCAAGAGTGTTGATGCACAAGAAAACTGCTCTCTGATTGGTCAAATTTTCACATGGGAAAACTCCCTGAAGTAAACAAATAGAGCGAGCGGACTCCTCAATCACACTCATCACGATCACGGACATTAATGTTTTGTTCTCTGAGTCTTTTTTTACTTTTTTGATTTTTCTTACAGTTTGAATATCTCCGTATTTTTGTGCGTTTTCACAAGCATTTGTGAAATTGTTTGGTCAGCCAATATTTCTATGAGAGCCCTCACCTCGTTTCTCCCCCCCCCTTTGGCCTCTACTCATCTTGCTGCCTGGCTGTGTGTCTGTCTCTGCAAGTGTCAACATCCATTAAAAACCCACAATGCAGTTTTTTGGTTTGCTTCCTCTATTGGATCCTACTTTAATTGCAAACGAACTGGTCTTTCAGAGTAAAATCCGAAAAGTCTGGACCAAAGATGTCAGGTCTGAATGCCCCTTTAAGTCTGATTACGTCGTCACCTGAGGGTGCTTTAGGACCTGGGAGACTTTCAGACTTTACTCCAAAAGTCTGGTTTCTTTTGGACAGGTGAGAACACGCAGTCGAACTCTGGTGTGGACCAAACCACCGGACCATGGTCCACCAGAAAAGAAGGGACACCGGCCTTTTGGAATCGAACCACGGTCCGGTTTGATTCCGGTGAGAACATAATCAGACTCGATCTAATATAGGAAGCAAACCAAAAAAGTGTGCATTGTGGGTTGTTAACGGATGTTGACACTTGCAGAAACAACCACACAACCAGGCAGCAAGATGAGTGGACAAACGGCGAGGTGAGGGCTCTGATAGAAATATGGGCCATTTGAAATGTCTGAAGGTTTTTTTGTAGAAGATTAAATGTTCATGTGTTTTGTGTTCTCTTGCTTGATTCTGGCATGTGTTTCATGAAATGTAATAAACAACCGACCCTTACAGATCACTCCAGGAGCAAGTTTGGCTCAGACAGATATTTTATTCATTTACAAAGTTTGAACTCCACATCATCCTCAAAACAACAGTTACTTCTATGTGCAGACTCAACATTTTTCAGCAGGTGTAATGGTAATAATTGTCCGTCTTTACATGTTTTATTGTGTACGGCAAGCGGCTGATGCGCTGCTCAAAGCATGCTGGGAATCTGCAGACACAGATCAAGCTAGCACTGCTACGTCCGTAAACCTCCTGCAACCAAGCACAGGAAGAGTGGGTATGTATAACAGATGGGGAGGTTGAAGCACTTAGTGAATCCATTCTATCTATTTTGATCTGTCGGGTTTCAAACAGACCTGTTAACTCACTGATCCAACCCAAAAGCCTTCACAGCAGCGTAGATCCTCTCTTTCTCCGCTGCTTTTGCGTCCTTCACTGCACCACTCTTTGTTTTCATCGCGGTGAAGACGACAGCAGAATAAAACTCCTCTCTCTGAGGAAACACAGTGACTGAGACGAGAACATCCAACATGTACATAAAGTGAAACAAGCTTTATTTTAGTTTGGAGACGTTTAATCCTACCTTTAAAATCCTCAGCTGTTGACTTCTCCAACCACCGCAGTTTTGGTGCTCAGCAACAGAGGCTGAAATGATGAGACAACATAAAGATGACAAAAAATAAAGCAGCAGTCATTTTAATTTAATGTTTTACACTGAACAAAAATATAAACGCAACACTTTTTTGCTCCCATTTTTCATGAGCTGAACTCAAAGATCTAAGACTTTTTCTATGTACACAAAAGGCCTATTTCTCTCAAATATTGTTCACCAATTTGTCTAAATCTGTGTTAGTTAGCACTTCTCCTTTGCCGAGATAATCCATCCACCTCACAGGTGTGGCATATCAAGATGCTGATTAGACAGCATGATTATAGCACAGGTGTGCCTTCGGCTGGCCACAATAAAAGGCCACTCTAACGTGCAGTTTTATCACACAGCACAATGCCACATATGTCGCAAGTTTTGAGGGAGCGTGCAATTGGCATGCTGACTGCAGAAATGTCCACCAGAGCTGTTGCCCGTGAATTGAATGTTCATTTCTCTACCATAAGCCGTCTCTAAAGGCGTTTCAGAGAATATCGCAGTATATCCAACCGGCCTCACAACCGCAGACCACGTGTAACCACACCCATTGTTGTGCCATTCATCCACGACCATCACCTCATGTTGCAGCATGATAATGCACGGCCCCATGTTGCAAGGATCTGCACACAATTCCTGGAAGCTGAAAACCTCCCAGTTCTTGCACGGCCAGCATTCTCACTGGACATGTCACCCATTGAGCATGTTTGGGACGCTCTGGATCGGCGTATACGACAGCGTGTTCCAGTTCCTTCCAATATCCAGCAGCTTCGCACATGGAAGAGGAGTGGACCAACATCCTACAGGCCACAATCAACAACCTGATCAACTCTATGCGAAGGAGATGTGTTGCACTGCGTGAGGCACATGGTGGTCACACCAGATACTGACTGACCCCCCCAATATAGTAAAACTGCACATTTTAGAGTGGCCTTTTATTGTGGCCAGCCTAAGGCACACCTGTGCAATAATCATGCTGTCTAATCAGCATCTTGATATGCCACACCTGTGAGGTGGATGGATTATCTGGGCAAAGGAGAAGTGCTCACTAACACAGATTTAGACAAATTGGTGAACAATATTTGAGAGAAATAGGCCTTTTGTGTACATAGAAAAAGTCTTAGATCTTTGAGTTCAGCTGTTGAAAAAGGGGAGCAAAAACAAAAGTGTTGCGTTTATATTTTTGTTCAGTGTATATAAAGACATAAGAGTGACCTTTATTACCGTTGCAATAATCATTGTTTTTCTTGATGGCACAAATGAGGACGGCGATAACAATCAGACTTAGAGCCACGACAGCGCAGAGCACAAAAATAACTGCGTTGGGTCGTGCTGAAATGTTATTAAAAGAAGAAAAAAAAGTCAAAGTAAATTATGGCACCTCACCGTCTGATTATTCTACAGGTTAACTGTGAATTTTTTATCTTACTCATACCAAATATTTGGCACTTAAATCCACACATTCTTTAGTTTAAAAAATGATATTGTTACCTTCAATGTCCACTTTTGTTCCGTCTCCAAACAGTATCTCTCCACATGTGGCCACAGCACAGTAGTAAGTCCCAGCATCAGAGGAGCTGACGTTCTTAGAGAAGCGATAAACACAGCTTCTCTGAGTGTCAGATCTCTCGTCACATCCACCACGTCTGTTTCCATCAGTATAGATGATGTCTGGATGAGATTTATCTGATCCGGCTCTGAACCAGTACACACTGTGACCTCCTGGACACGTTTGACTCTCAGAGTCAGAGAGGACTGAACACTGCAGAGTCATCAAGTCTCCTGGACGGACTGGATCAGAAACTGTCGGCCGCTGAACAACAGTGTAGTTTGATGTCCTCTGAGTGTTTCCTGTGTATTTGAAGACGTTCAAAAGTAAAATAAACACAATATAAAATGCTTTGACATGATGAAATGTAGCAGTAAGAACCTATTGTTCAGATGATTAAATCATGGGTCAAATCTCCACATTGCCAACATGGAGTAATATTCCTAATTTAAAATGTTAGGATATAATGTATATGAATTGGAAATCCTTTCAACAACTGCTACATGAAGCATTTCTTTCTTAACATTGTTTAGTCATTAAAACAGTGTAGCTGATTCTAAGACATTGAAAAAACACATAATTACCTTTTATTGACAAATATGTCGCACACAAAGTTATCTTATACCACTCCAGGACTACACAGTGATACATTCCCTCGTCTTCTTGAAGTGTCCTCAAAATGGTCAGATGGCTCATTTTCTCATTAACTTTTAAATCAAATCTAGAAGCTGAAAACTCTGCTCCAAACCCTTTGTTTGTATTTTTCCATCGTCTCACAATTAATTTCAAAGTATCACCAGCACTCTGCTTGAACCAGATGGCTTCATTGTTTAAAATATAAGGTGAATCACATGTGATGGTTGCAGGTTCACCAAGTTGAACTTGGGTCACTGGAGCCAGCGTATCTAGATACAAGTATAAAGGAAGAAGAAATTAAACAGTAAATAATCATTCAGCCAGACATCTGGACACAGTCATTATTGCGTATGACTTACAGGCCTGATGAAGGAGAAGCAGTGTGAGCCATAACGCGATCATCTTGACACTGTCTCTTGTTGTAGACCTTTTAGTTACTTTATAAATAAAGATGGTGACGTGGTCATCAAAGCCACACCTTCAGATCTGATTGGATATCTAAATATACATCTAAGTTCACTTCCTGCCACAGTGGTTTTGTCCGTGTGATGTGAAGCATCTCACGTTTCTCACAAGTGTGAGGATCACTTGAACATTTAGTCTCAACATGGACAGGTTCTGTTTGTAAAGCTTATTAAAAGTTTCATCAGCATTTAACTCTGAAGGGCTCATTTCTTTTTCTGGGTTTAGTGTTTAAATGTGGTGTTCTTTATGTGGCTCTCACTTACTACACAAACATGGTTAAGGATGCTAAGGAAGTACGCTGAATAACACCAGCAAACAAGGATTTTAACAATGTGAACGCCCTAAGTATAGCTCATGGGATAATCAGGATCTGGTGAAGATTTGAAAAAATAATGGTGAAACCAGAATGCCGTAGGTCATCAGTGATCCCGTAGACCTGACTCTGGGAACCCAGAAGTGCTCTGGACTTGCAGAGTGGGAGATTGGAGAATTTGGAGGCCAAGTCAACCCCATGAACTTGTTGTTTTCGAACCTCAAACCATTTGTTAAGGATTTTTACAGTGTGGAAGGGTGCATTATCCTGCTGAAAGAGGCCACACCATTAGGAGATACTGCTTCTATGAAGGGGTGTACTTGGTCTGCAACAATCTTTAGGTAGTTGGTACGTGTCAAAGTATCCACATGAATGGCAGGACCCAAGGTTTCCCAGCAGAACATTGCCCAAAGCATCACACTGCCTCCACCAGCTCGCCTTCTTCTCATAGTGCATCCTGGTGCCATGTCTTCCCCACGTAAGTGACACACATGGACCCAGCCATCCACATGATGTAAACGAAAAACGTGATTCCTGAGACCAGGCCACCTTCTTCCATTGCTCTGTGGTCCAGTTCTGATGCTCATGCGCCCATTGTAGGAACTTTTAGTGGTGGATGAGGATCAGGATGGGCACCCTGACTGGTCTGCAGCAAGGCAGGCCCATACGCATCAAACTGTGACGTACTGTGTGTTCTGACACCTTTCTATCAGAACTAGCATTAACCTTTTCAGCAATTTGAGCTTCAGTTGCTCTTCTGTTGGATTGGACCACATGGGCCAGCCTTCACTCCAAACAATCCTCATCAATAATCCTTGGCCCTGTCGTTGGTTTTCCTTCCTATGACTGCTTTTGGTAGATACTGACCATTGCAGACCAGGAACACCCCACAAGAGCTGCAGTTTTGGAGATGCTCTGACCCAGTTGTTTAGTTGTCAAAGTCGCACACATCCTGACACTTACCCATTTTTCCTGCTTCCAACACATCAACTTCAAGGACAAAACATTCACTTGCTGCCGAACGTATCCCACCCACTGACAGAGGCCATTGTAACAAGATAATCAATGTTATTCACTCGACTTGTCAGTGGTCATAATGTTATGGCTGATCGGTGCACAAAGAGGTGTAGGCGGTGGCCGTAACAGCAGAGTACATTGCAAACAAACGGATGGGAGGTGTCTCAGACATTGTGGTGAGATCACACGTCTCAGAACCACATCTGTTTTTTTCTTTAGAGGTTGTATGTTTCACATAAACCAGGACAAGACCCGTGTAGCAGGAAATGCTCTTTCATTGTATATTGTGTGATAACTTTCACGGCCCCTCTACTTGGTAGGCTCTACTGCTGTTTTGCTCTTTGTCTCCAGGACTGCAGACCTGATGGCAGGCTAATCAGGAGAATGGGACACACCTGGGCCCGATGTGCCTCATGTATTTAAGCCAGAGCAGCAGCAGCAGCCAGTCTCTGGGCAGACCTCCTATCACCACACACCTCTGCGTTGCTCTTTTGTTTGTTCTTCTTTGTTTTTACACCACAACATCCATGCAACACATTTACACCCATCCACACCCCACACAACTAACTTTACAGATTATTCATATCTACATGTTTTTGTTGGTTTTGACTATTTATGTTGTAAATAAATTAATTATTTGATTAGTATACCCATGTGTCTCCCGTTTTTGTCGCAGGCTAAGAGCCGGGCTGTGACATAAACATTGAGATGCAACTGAAGGTTTGACCTATCATGACCATGGCACCATGTTCAGTCACAGCATAACTAGAAGTTCTCCTAACAAGAGACAGTGTCAAGATGATCGTGTTAGGGGTCACACTGCTTCTACTTCATTCAGCATGTAGGGGATGATATTGACTAAATACTTTCTCATTTATCCTCAGTCAACATGACCTCTGGGCCTGCAGGATCACCATCACCCCCGAGGAGTTCATAGCAGGAGGAACTCTCCACTAACCGGCCTCGTCCCTAAATCTCATACCAGGTGCTGAAGACCTGCAGAGACCACACAGACCTTTGGGCAGACACAGTTATACTGAATACAGAGAACGTCAAGCACTTTAAACATGGGAGCAGTGAACAAGTAAGGACCTCTTTCAAATCCTTAGAAAGGACAACATGCCCCCATGACCCCTGTTTCCTTCAGACAATACAGAAAGAAATCAAAAAAGTAGTCTCTTTTATTCTCATATGCCTTGGACTTTCTAACTGGAGATGCCCTGCACCCATAAAGTGAGCTGAAGCTCAAGCAGCACCAGTTGTCCTGAAAGGTTGGCACTGTTTACAAGAAAAAACATCCGAGAGAAGCCTGCAACAGTTTGACTGCCAAAGATAAGACTTCAACCTGCGCATGGGATCGTGTGACGAGGTTTGTGCTGCACCAACAAATGCAGGATATAGGCAAGAGGCCTCAAAAGAATCTTTAAAAAAAGTATTTGCTGAAAGCCAAAACCTGAGGCTTTACTCACCCTAGAGAACTAACGTGCATTAAGCTGCTTCCTGGTGGTCCCTCGTGTTTCAATCACTGTCAGATGTGACATTTATCAGTCACTAAAATGTGCCTAACATATCCCACCCACTGACAGAGGCCATTGTAACAAGATAATCAATGTTATTCACTCGACTTGTCAGTGGTCATGATGTTATGGCTGATCGGTGCACAAGGAGGTGTAGGCGGTGGCTGTAACAGCAGAGTACATTGCAAACAAACATGTTGGAGGCGTCTCAGACATTGTGGTGAGATCAGACGTCTCAGAAGCACATCTGTTTTTTTCTTTAGAGGTTGTATGTTTCACATAAACCAGGACAAGACCAGTGTAGCAGGAAATGCTCTTTCATTGTATATTGTGTGATAACCAATGAGATGCAACTGAAGGTTTGACCTATCATGACCATGTCACCATGTTCAGTCGCATCATAACTAACAGTTCTCCTAACAAGAGACAGTGTCAAGATGATCGTGTTAGGAGTCACACTGCTTCTACATCATTCAGCATGTAGGGGATGATATTGAATAAATACTTTCTCATTTATCCTCAGTCGACATGACCTCTGGGCCTGCAGGATCACCATCACCCCCGAGGAGTTTATAGCAGGAGGAACTCTCCACTAACCGGCCTCGTCCCTAAATCTCATACCAGGTGAGGAAGACCTTCAGAGACCACACAGACCTTTGGGCAGACACAGTTATACTGAATACAGAGAACGTCAAGCACTTTAAACATGGGAGCAGTGAACAAGTAAGGACCTCTTTCAAATCCTTAGAAAGGACAATAAGTATATCTTAGATAAAAGAAGTGAAGATCACACCCAACATGCCCCCATGACCCCTGTTTCCTTCAGACAATACAGAAACAAATCTAAAAAGTAGTCTCTTTTATTCTCATATGCCTTGGACTTTCTAACTGGAGATGCCCTGCACCCATAAAGTGAGCTGAAACTCAAGCAGCACCAGTTGTCCTGAAAGGTTGGCACTGTTTACAAGAAAAAACATCCGAGAGAAGCCTGCAACAGTTTGACTGCCAAAGATGAGACTTCAACCTGCGCATGGGATCGTGAGACGAGGTTTGTGCTGCACCAACAAATGCAGGATATAGGCAAGAGGCCTCAAAAGAATCTTTAAAAAAAGTATTTGCTGAAAGCCAAAAGCTGTGGCTTTACTCACCCTAGAGAACTAACGTGCATTAAGCTGCTTCCTGGTGGTCCCTCGTGTTTCAAGCACTGTCAGATGTGACATTTATCAGTCGCTAAAATTTGAGCTGTTTCAGTTTCTTTACAGTCCAAATCTTTAAATAATCTTTAACAAAAACAACAAAAATATTTCAAACTTATATAATGAAAAAGTGCATTTCTTTCCTTTTCCTTACTATGTGTTCTGTTGTCTGTTTAACCTCTTTGTTTAATTGTGTCTCATATGCTGTAAGTAAATGCACCTAATATCTCTGAGGAAAAGCAGAGACGCACGTGTAAGAAAGACAAAAAGATATTTATGCTTTAATAAGACATGACAAGGTTTTACTAAAGATTTCAGATTATTTAAAAAGACATTAAAACACAACAACAGGATGTGAAACATAAAAAGATGGAAGGATCAACTCACAGTAACATAAAGGGTCATTTTATGCATTCAGAAGTAGATGCAGAAACAGTAGTGTCTGCTTCCTCTCAACAATCATGTTAGACACTTTAAGGTCAGTCGTATAAAACCCCCCACATGTTTTCATAGACATTTACATCGAGCATTTCACTTGAGAATAGACACCATCTTCAGTCTTTAACTCTTTAGTCTTCCTCCCTCTTGTAGATTTCCCGCCGTGAAAATGCAACGCAGCATAGTTCAGATCATGTCCACCTTCAGTCTGTGCAGCAAATAAAGTTCTCATTACATGATGGTGTTCGTATACAGCAAGTTAGGAGTTATGTTAAAGTTATACAGTATGCAACTTTCTTTGATCACTTACAATATCATCTATTCTTGGGTTGGAGTTGTCACGTCTTGCTGGCAAAGAGGCGCTTTCTATTCCTTGAATTGAGTGAAGACAGAAACATTATGTACTTTTCTCACTTTTTAATCAGATCCTCAGCTGTTTCAGCACATTTTAGTTTAAAATATAACATTACAAACATCATTTTTGGACAGTGTCCTTAATAACTTGTGCATCCTGCTCAGGTTTATTGAGGCACACATGGAATAAACAGCAATGTGGAGGCTCAAAATAGTGCGAAATATCAGTGACGTGCTGATATGGATATCTTCTATTTCATTTAAGAACAGGAGGTGAAGGTTTGTCCTCTCCTGTTTGATGTTACACTTCCTGTAGTCAATAAATGTTTCAAGTAAAACTAGCAAATGTTTGAATCAGTAAACAACTCTTACCTTTACATTGTCCACATGCTGCTCTCGGAGATCGGTGACAGATGAAAACAATATTTCCAATCACAGAAATGACCAGGCAGACTATCGCTATCACCAGAGCAACAAATTCAGAGCTTGTTGTTTGCTCTAGAGAACAAAGAAGAAAGTTTCATTCATGATGTTAATAAAATATTATGAAGATCACCTCCAGTGCTGAACTTATAATCATACCAAGCTCTAGTTTTGTTACATCTCCAAACAGTATCTCTCCACATGTGGCCACAGCACAGTAGTAAGTCCCAGCATCAGAGGAGCTGACGTTCTTAGAGAAGCGATAAACACAGCTTCTCTGAGTGTCAGATCTCTCGTCACATCCACCACGTCTGTTTCCATCAGTGTAGATGATGTCTGGATGAGATTTATTTGATCCGGCTCTGAACCAGTACACACTGTGACCTCCTGGACACGTTTGACTCTCAGAGTCAGAGAGGACTGAACACTGCAGAGTCATCAAGTCTCCTGGACGGACTGGATCAGAAACTGTCGGCCGCTGAACAACAGTGTAGTTTGATGTCCTCTGAGTGTTTCCTGTGTATTTGAAGACGTTCAAAAGTAAAATAAACACAATATGAAATGCTTTGACATGATGAAATGTAGCAGTAAGAACCTATTGTTCAGATGATTAAATCATGGGTTCAAATCTCCACATTGCCAACATGGAGTAATATTTCTAATTTGACATATTAGGATATAATGTATATGAATTGGAAATCCTTTCAACAACTGCTAAATCAAACAGTTTTTTTTATAAATTGTTTAGTCATTAAAACAGTGTAGCTGATTCTAAGACATTAAAAATCACATAATTACCTTTTATTGACAAATATGTCGCACACAAAGTTATCTCATTCCGTTTCAGGACTACACAGTGATACATTCCCTCGTCTTCTTGAAGTGTCCTCAAAATGGTCAGATTGTTCATATTCGGATGAACTTTAAAATTAAATCTAGAAGCTGAAAACTCTGCTCCAAACACTTTGTCTGTATCTGTCCATTGTCTCACAATTAATTTCAGATCATCACCAGCACTCTGCTTGAACCAGAAGGCGTCATTCTTTAAAATCTCAGGCGAGCCACATGTGAAGGTTGCAGGTTCACCAAGTTGAACTTGGATCACTGGAGCCAGCGTATCTAGAAACAAGTATAAAGGAAGAATAAATTAAACATTAAATAATCATTCAGCCAGACATCTGGACACAGTCATTATTGCGTATCACTTACAGGCCTGATGAAGGAGAAGCAGTGTGAGCCATAACGCGATCATCTTTACACTGTCTCTTGTTCGGAGACCTCTTAGTTACTTTGAGTAGACAATGACGTGGTCATAAAAGCAACACCTTCAAATGTGATTGGTTATCTAAATATAAAACAAAGATCATTTCCTGCCACAGTGGTTTTGTCTGTGTGATGTGAGGCATCTCAGTTTTTTTCACTCTAAGTTTTAATTCAGACAAGATTCATGGTTCTCAGTGATTGAGGAACTCTGAAACATTTACTGTGAACATGGACAGGTTCTCTTCCTTGTCAGGCTTATTCAAAGTTCCCACAACATTTGGGGAATTATGAGATGTGTTCATTGACCGGTATCATCTTGACCTGCATCATATTTTCCAAAATCAACACTGTTTGTCATAACACCTCAGTTAATATCATGTCAGGTAGCAAAGTTATTTGTCATGCTTGACTGACAACACTGATATTCACACTCGGATAGTATTTTGGTTGTCATAACGTTAGCGAGCATGCTAAGGTTAGCCAACTAGCTCCAACATAACTACACTGAGTAATTTGCCATTTGGTTACAAAGCACAATGCCAGATCCATGCAATTACCAGCCAGATCAGCCCAGAGAGTCTGTGCGAGTTGGCTGATGTTATCTACTCAACGGTGTTTTGCTACGTTGCCGAACTGGCAAATCGTCTGCTATAGCAGACAAGCTAACGGTAGCTGGCTAACCTTAGCCTGGGCAGGTAATGCAATGATATTGGCTAATAGAAAACAATCGGTAGTTATGCACATTTGCTTTGTTCTGCTACATAATTTACAAAATCAACACTGTTTGTCATGTTAGCTGGCAAAGTTATTTGTCAAGCTAGATAACTGACACATACACTCGGATAGTATTTTGTTAGTTATAACGTTAGCGAGCATGCTAAGGTTAGCCAACTAGCTCTAACATAAATACACTGCATGACTCTGGCATTGTGCTTCGTGACCAAACAACAAATTACACCGGCGAACCAGCAAATCATCACAAGCATTAGCTCACATTACTCATGCAGGGCAGGGCGGCTGGAGAGAGCTGGGATGAAGCACTTCTGCTGTGAGAGAAAAAACACTGCACCCGGTGAGAGAACGCTGCACGTGGGTTTTGTTTCTATGACAACAATAAGTTGTGGGTCTGTTTTGATCCCCAAAAGCAATCGAAGGTCTCCATGATTCGCATGCCCTGCCGATGTTGACTCAAGTTTTCCCCCTGATGTCGATCACATTCCTGTTTGGCCATAGGGTTGCCACCTTCCGTGCAGAAAAATAAAGGACACCATCCACAGCGGGGGCCTGTTCCTCGGGGCCACGACCACCACAGGTCCGGTGATGCGCCAGTGGTGTTAAATCATAACTTAAAACATGGTTTAAAGAAAGTATTAAGATTCATACTTCAAGTTTGATGTGCTTTATTACCAGTGGACATTAGAAATAAGCTGAACAGATAGGGGAGGAGTAGGATAAGAAATTGTTAATGAAATTGAGTCATTGTATAGGGTGGTGTGAACACGGGTTTTGGCTCAAATATTTCATTGTTTGCAGTCACGCCACCCAAACAGTGAAACTACACAGAAATATCTAGAAACATTTTTAAATCTTAGAAAACTATTTAAGTAAAACACAGTTTTCATTATTGGTAAGTGAATCTATTTATTTATTCATTAAGTTTTTTTAATATAGCCTACTGTTAATCCATTAGTATTTAAGGATGCAATTTTCCAGACTGGGTAATCATAACATATCATAGTTTCTTTTACTCACATGGGCACTAAATTTTGATTCATGTATTAAATAAATGCTTACGTATCCGACTGTAAACCTCAACCTTAAAGGACAAATTCACCCCTGGAAAAAGCCACTGTCAGTCAAAGCTGGTGTTCTCTGCAATCAATAGAAGCAATAATATTTTAAATTGGCCTTAGCTGTGGAGAAAGTTGTACAAACAGCTTGTGGTTTAAACCCATTCCACTTTCCTACAACACCCATCATGCATTGCGCCTCTGTCTCTGAAAGGAATGGCCCAGTGAGGGCCTGGCTATATAGAGAAGTTACAGGTCTGCGCGAGAAGTCTGCCTGTTTGTTATGTTCGTTCTTTCGACCAGAACAGCTGGTAAACATAGGGGATAATTCACTCCACTCTCAGCTGCGCGCACATTGACGGACCTCAACTGCATGTACAGATCGATGAGGAGACGGGAGAGGAGGGGGCAGATCTTTGAACAGCTTACTGTAAAATCCAGACTTGACAGGTGTTTACTAGTATTACTCTCTTTAAGTGTTTAAATGTGGTGTTCTTTATGTGGCTCTCATTTACTACACAAACATGGTGGCTATTGCAAGTTCATTTTAATCATCACATCCTTTATCTCCAAACCCTTCCATAAGTATGATCCAGGGATGCCCAGATCAGGATTTTACTCGATACCGATTACTGATTTTTTTTTTAATAGTGAGATCTGCCGACCATCGATCTGATCACCGATTTAAATGCATTTTTCCAACCTTCCTAAGAATATAAAAATCATTACACAAAGAGAGGAATTAATACATTATGAGTTGTGAAGGTTGTGTGAGAGGAGAAGGAGAGGACCCCGACCCTTAGAGTTCTGCGATCTTTTATTAGATTGCTGTCTGAAGTGTCAAGAAGGAGCTCCTAATCTATGGTAAAGGTAAGTGTGTTTCTGTCATGTCGGTCACAGTTTATGTGAAGGCAGAGTCAAAGGGGTAAGGAATGAATAAGGTGTGCTTAAACACAAACATGGCTGAAATGGGATGTGTTTGAGGTGTGGTCTTTGTTCCCGGACCTAGTTTAAAACTATACCTATGAGGTTATAACCTCTTTTCATTAAATGTTAGGAATGGAAAGCAGTCTCTCACATCACAACTTGAAAAAACAAGCACATTATGTTGAAAGTGATGGTGCCAAGTACCAAGTGGCTACTGCTTGAGTTCTTGCCCGAGCAGATGATGGAGGCTGTTGACTAAGCTCTGGCTTGGTATTGGGTGTTTGGGGGATGGTGGAGATTGCAGATAGGCTGTGAATTGGGATCCAGTAACAGGTGTCAGACATTTTTTGTGCCAGTGCAACAACAAGCCAAAGCAGTACTTGATAGTTTGGTATGTCCCTGACCTTGAAACTCCCTTAGTCTGGCTGAAAAGTGTTTTGATGTCCAGTGCAGATGTTACAACCCAGTTTCTGATTGTTGCACTGTCTGGGCCTGGCACCAATCAGGCTTCTCAGGCCGGCAGCACAGGTGGGCAGGAATATTCAGGAAAAAATACACACTCAGCCGTACTCTTATACGTGCATATACACCATAGCATAACATTATACAGCCATAACATTATGACCACCTGCTGTATATTGTGTAGGATCTGCTGCCACCAAAACAGCACTGACCATCGAAGCATGGACTCCACTAGATCTCTGAAGGTGTGCTGAGGTATGTGGTACCAAGATGTTAGCAGCAGATCCTCTAAGTCCTGTAAGTCGCGAGGTGGGGCCTCCATGCTTTGGACTTGTTTGCCAGCACATCCCATAGATGCTCGACTGGATTGAGGTCTGGGGAATTTGGAGGCCAAGTCAACACCTTGAACTTGTTGTGTTCAAACCTCAAACCATTTCTTAAGGATTTTTGCAGTCTGCTGAAAGAGTCCACACCATTAGGAGATACTGCTTCTATGAAGGGGTGTACTTGGTCTGCAACAATCTTTAGGTAGTTGGTACGTGTCAAAGTAACATCCACATGAATGGCAGGACCCAAGGTTTCCCAGCAGAACATTGCCCAAAGCATCACACTGCCCCCGCCGGCTTGCCTTCTTCCCATAATGCATCCTGGTGCCATGTCTTCCCCAGGTAAATAACGCACATGGACCCAGCCATCCACATGATGAAAACGAAAAACGTGATTCCTGAGACCAGGCCACCTTCTTCCATTGCCCTGTGGTCCAGTTCTGATGCTCATGCGCCCATTGTAGGCACTTTTAGCGGTGGATGAGGATCAGGATGGGCACCTGACTGGTCTGCAGCAAGGCAGGCCCATACGCATCAAACTATGACGCACTGTGTGTTCTGACACCTTTCTATCAGAACCAGCATTAACCTTTTCAGCAATTTGAGCTTCAGTAGCTCTTCTGTTGGATCGGACCACGTGGGCCAGCCTTCGCTCCAAATAATCCACATCAATAATCCCTGGCCACCCATGACCATGTCGTTGGTTTCCCTTCCTATGACTGCTTTTGGTAGATACTGACCATTGCAGACCAGGAACACTCCACAAGAGCTGCAGTTTTGGAGATGCTCTGACCCAGTTGTTTAGTTGTCAAAGTCGCACACATCCTGAAACTTACCCATTTTTCCTGCTTCCAGCACATCAACTTCAAGGACAAAACATTCACTTGCTGCCGAACATATCCCACCCACTGACAGAGGCCATTGTAACAAGATAATCAATGTTATTCACTCGACTTGTCAGTGGTCATGATGTTATGGCTGATGGGTGCACAAGGAGGTGTAGGCGGTGGCCGTAACAGCAGAGTACAGTGCACAGGTGGATAGAGAGAGACACAAACATGTTGGAGGCGTCTCAGACATTGTGGTGAGATCAGACGTCTCAGAAACACATCTGTTTTTTTCTTTAGAGGTTGTATGTTTCACATAAACCAGGACAAGACCAGTGTAGCAGGAAATGCTCTTTCATTGTATATTGTGTGATAACCAATGAGATGCAACTGAAGGTTTGACCTATCATGACCATGTCACCATGTTCAGTCACATCATAACTAACAGTTCTCCTAACAAGAGACAGTGTCAAGATGATCGTGTTAGGAGTCACACTGCTTCTACTTCATTCAGCATGTAGGGGATGATATTGAATAAATACTTTCTCATTTATCCTCAGTCGACATGACCTCTGGGCCTGCAGGATCACCATCACCCCCGAGGAGTTTATAGCAGGAGGAAGTCTCCACTAACTGGCCTCGTCCCTAAATCTCATACCAGGTGAGGAAGACCTGCAGAGACCACACAGACCTTTGGGCAGACACAGTTATACTGAATACAGAGAACGACAAGCACTTTAAACATGTGAGCAGTGAACAAGTAAGGACCTCTTTCAAATCCTTAGAAAGGACAATAAGTATATCTTAGATAAAAGAAGTGAAGATCACACCCAACATGCCCCCATGACCCCTGTTTCCTTCAGACAATACAGAAAGAAATCTAAAAAGTAGTCTCTTTTATTCTCATATGCCTTGGACTTTCTAACTGGAGATGCCCTGCACCCATAAAGTGAGCTGAAACTCAAGCAGCACCAGTTGTCCTGAAAGGTTGGCACTGTTTAAAAGAAAAAACATCCGAGAGAAGCCTGCAACAGTTTGACTGCCAAAGATGAGACTTCAACCTGCGCATGGGATCGTGTGACGAGGTTTGTGCTGCACCAACAAATGCAGGATATAGGCAAGAGGCCTCGAAAGAATCTTTACAAAAAGTATTTGCTGAAAGCCAAAAGCTGTGGCTTTACTCACCCTAGAGAACTAACGTGCATTAAGCTGCTTCCTGGTGGTCCCTCGTGTTTCAAGCACCGTCAGATGTGACATTTATCAGTCGCTAAAATTTGAGCTGTTTCAGTTTCTTTACAGTCCAAATCTTTAAATAATCTTTAACAAAGACAACAAATATTTCAAACTTATATAATGAAAAAGTGCATTTCTTTCCTTTTCCTTACTATGTGTTCTGTTGTCTGTTTAACCTCTTTGTTTAATTGTGTCTTAAATGCTGTAAGTAAATGCACCTAATATCACTGAGGAAAAGCAGAGACGCACGTGTAAGAAAGACAAAAAGATATTTATGCTTTAATAAGACATGACAAGGTTTTACTAAAGATTTCAGATTATTTAAAAAGACATTAAAACACAACAACAGGATGTAAAACATAAAAAGATGGAAGGATCAACTCACAGTAACATAAAGGGTCATTTTATGCATTCAGAAGTAGATGCAGAAACAGTAGTGTTTCTTCCTCTCAACAATCATGTTAGACACTTTAAGGTCAGTCGTATAAAACCCCCCACATGTTGTCATAGACATTTACATCGAGCATTTCACTTGAGAATAGACACCGTCTTCAGTCTTTAACTCTTTAGTCTTCCTCCCTCTTGTAGATTTCGGGCCGTGAAAATGCAACGCAGCATAGTTCAGATCATGTCCACCTTCAGTCTGTGCAGCAAATACAGTTCTCATTACATGATCGTGTTCGTATACAGCAAGTTAGGAGTTATGTTAAAGTTATACAGTATGCAACTTTCTTTGATCACTTACAATATCTTCTATTCTTGGGTTGGAGTTGTCATGTCTTGCTGGCACTTCCTGTAGTCAATAAATGTTTCAAGTAAAACTACCAAATGTTTGAATCAGTAAACAACTCTTACCTTTACATTGTCCACATGCTGCTCTCGGAGATCGGTGACAGATGAAAACAATATTTCCAATCACAGAAATGACCAGGCAGACTATCGCTATCACCAGAGCAACAAATTCAGAGCTTGTTGTTTGCTCTAGAGAACAAAGAAGAAAGTTTCATTCATGATGTTTATAAAATATTATGAAGATCACCTCCAGTGCTGAACTTATAATCATACCAAGCTCGAGACCAAGCTCTAGTTTTGTTCCGTCTCCAAACAGTATCTCTCCACATGTGGCCACAGCACAGTAGTAAGTCCCAGCATCAGAGGAGCTGACGTTCTTAGAGAAGCGATAAACACAGCTTCTCTGAGTGTCAGATCTCTCGTCACATCCACCACGTCTGTTTCCATCAGTGTAGATGATGTCTGGATGAGATTTATTTGATCCGGCTCTGAACCAGTACACACTGTGACCTCCTGGACACGTTTGACTCTCAGAGTCAGAGAGGACTGAACACTGCAGAGTCATCAAGTCTCCTGGACGGACTGGATCAGAAACTGTCGGCCGCTGAACAACAGTGTAGTTTGATGTCCTCTGAGTGTTTCCTTCGTGATACAAATGATACATGAATTTAAATTAAACAGTAAATGTCTAATGAATGAAAAAATCCTTTCAAATTTTACTTAAGAGATGGTTAGAAATAGAAACATAATGCAGCTTTAAATGGATAAAGCAACAAATCACATAATTACCTTTTATTAACAAATATGTTGCACTCAAAGTTATCACACTCCACTCCAAGACCCCGCAGTGATACATTCCCTCGTCTTCTTCAATTGTCCTCCAAATGGTCAGATTGCTCGTATTCTCACTAACTTTCATATCAAATCTAGAAGCTGAAAACTCTGCTTCAAACTCAGGCTTTGTATGTTTCTGCAGTATCACAATTAATTTCAAAGTATCACCAGCACTCTGCTTGTACCAGAAGACTCGGGTGTTTAAAATATCCGGCGAAAAACACATGATGGTTGCAGGTTCACCAAGTTGAACTTGGGTCACTGGAGCCAGCGTATCTAGATACAGGTATAAAGGAAGAATAAATTAAACAGTAAATAATCATTCAGCCAGACATCTGGACACAGTCATCATAATGTATCACTTACAGGCCTGATGAAGGAGAAGCAGTGTGAGCCATAACGTGATCATCTTGACACTGGCTCTTGTTGGAGACCTCTTACTTACTTTGTAAGTGAAGATAGTGACGTGGTCATCAAAGCCACACCTTCAGATCTGATTGGTTATCTAAATATACATCTAAGTTCATTTCCTGCCACAGTGGTTTTGTCTGCGTGATGTGAAGCATCTCACTTTTTTCCACTCAAATCTTTCATTCACAGAAGATTCCAGTTTCTCACAGATTTGACAAACTCAAACATTTAGTCTCAACATGGACAGGTTCTCTGTCTTGTAAGGCTCATTCCACAATCCCTCAGCATTTGAGGAATTATGGGGCTCTCACTAACTACACAAACACGGTGGGTATATATATATATATACATATATATACATATATATATATATATATATATATATAATATATAACTCTTACTGGCAATTGCCACTACTGTCTATACATGCTTTAGCTGTCTGCTGTTTGTCCCACTGTAAGGATTAATTCATGAATCCACATCAGTGCCCCTGCTCTGTCTGATAAAACCTCTGACCTCTGTTGCTTATGAATCCATAAGCAACAAGGGAAGCAGAGGGGTCGAGACTCTGTGGGAGTCGTCTGCTTGTTGCTCACAGTGTGGAGCCACAAGACAAATGTCTGTCTACATCTGTCATTCAGATTGTTACGAATGTGGAGGACGTACGCTGGATAACACCAGCAAACAAGGATTTTAATGTTGTGAACACCCTAAGTATAGCTCATGGGATAATCAGGATCTGGTGAAGATTTGTCAAAAATGGTGGTGAAACCAGAATGCCATAGGTCGTCGGCAATACTGTGGATCTGACTCTGGGAACCCAGAAGTGCTTTGGACTTGTGGAGTGGAGATTGGTGTTTTGCTGGGAAGCCGGAAACATTTAGAAAAGTTTTGTTTTGATGTCAGAACGGTGGAGCCGGATGTTGAGCATGTTTCAGGTGAGCTACTGTCCCCTCAGATGTGTTTAAGGTTTGGGACGGTCAGAGTGTTGACAAGGACAGGTTGCAGTCACTTTGCCTTTTGTTAGGGCGCCCCAGTCTTGAGCGGGTCAGAAAGAATGGCCGCTGTCCCGCAGATACCTGACTTGATATATCCCCTCGGGCTGCTGGAGGGAGAAGGCCTTATCATATGGGTGGATGAGTGCTTGGCGCCGGGGAGTGTGGATGGCAGAGACCAACTAAGGTTGCTATGAAGGCTGTGTGAGAGGAGATGGAGAAGATGCCAACCCTTGGGGTTTGGTGATCTTTAATGAAATTGCTGTCTGATGCTTTGAGAAGGAGCTCCTGATCTATGGTAAAGGTAAGCATGTTTCTATTGTGTCATTCACAGCTTATGTGAAGGCAGAGTCAAAGGGGTAAGGAATGAATAAGGTGTGCTTAAACACAAACATGGCTGAAATGAGATGTGTTCCAGCCGTGGTCTTTGTTCCCGGACCTACTTTAAAACTTCACCTATGAGGTTACACAATGTCAATGGTAAAGAACATGATAAATCTCTTTTCAATAAATATTGTGAATGGGAAGTGCCTCTTCACATGACAACATGAGCCAACAAGCATATGATGATGGTACCAAGTGATGGTTGAAGGTGATGGTACCAAGTATAGCGTGGCTACAACAAGCCAAAGCAGTACTTGATAGTTTGGTATGTTCCTGACCTTGAAATTCTCTTAGCCTGGCTGAATAGTGTTTTGATGTCCAGTGTAGATGTTACAAGCCAGTTTGTGAAGAGACACAATATAAAAACTAACTCAGGACTCTAAACGAGGCGAGCTAATCTCAGTCAGAAGCTTAGACTTAGACTTAGACTTAGACTCAACTTTATTTATCCCTTTGGGATGACTCCCTCTGGGAAATTCAGTCTCCAGCAGCTTATACAGTACAATACAATAGGAAGGAATCAGCACACAGAGGGTAAAAAATAAAGATCAAAATATATATATCTATCTATAGATATATATATATATAAAAAGTACAAAATTAGATAACAAAATATATAAAATATACACTCTTAGAAAATATACAAGTAAACAGTGGGTAATTGACCTGGTATTTAGTTCGATTAAACTAAATTAGGTTTTGCACTGTGGTTGAGAGATTATTGCACATTGACAGATTTTTATTGCACATATGACCCTTTGAGAGATAAATAAATATTACTATTGGATAAAAGAAGATAACTACTATTAACTTTGTGAGGTGAATTAGTGGCTACCGCTTGTGAGAGAGTCTGTCCCTGTTACCTCCTCCCCCTAAGTGAGGAGTTGTACAGCCTGATGGCATGAGGGACAAAGGAGTTCTTCAGTCGGTTAGTCCTGCACTTTGGAAGGAGCAGTCTCTCACTGAACAGGCTCCTCTGGTTGCTGATGACGGTGTGCAGAGGGTGGCTGGCATTGTCCATAATGTCCAACAGTTTGTTCAGTGTCCTTGTCTCTGCCACCGTCACCAGAGGGTCCAGCGTCATGCCGATCACAGAGCCGGCTCGCCTGATCAGTTTATCCAGTCTGGATGTGTCCTTCTTGGATGTGCTGCCTCCCCAGCACACTACAGTGTAAAAGAGGACACTGGCAACCACAGACTGGTAAAACATCCGAAGCAGTTTGCTGCAGATGTTAAAAGACCGCAGTCTCCTTAGGAAGTACATCCTGCCTTGTGTCTTCCCGTACAGGTGGCTGGTGTGTGTTGACCAGTCCAGTTTGTTGTCCAGACACAGCCCGAGGTATTTGTAGGAGTTCACACTCTCCACCGCAGCTCCCTCTAGTAGGACTGGTCTCGGCTTCGGTCCGGACCTCCCAAAGTCTATGACCAGCTCCTTTGTCTTAGAGGTGTTGAGCTCTAGGTGGTTTGTGCGGCACCAAGCAGCAAAGTCCCCCACCAGACTCCGATACTCCTCCTCTCTGTCGTCCCTGATGCATCCAACGATGGCTGTGTCATCGGCGTACTTCTGTATGTGACACAGCTCTGAGTTGTGACAGAAGTCCGAGGTGTACAGGGTGAAGAGAAGAGGGGCCAGCACTGTGCCCTGGGGGGCTCCAGTGCTGCTGACCACAGTGTCAGACGTGGTGTCCTTCAGCCTGACGTACTGTGGCCTGTCGGTGAGGTAGTTGGATATCCAGGCCACCAGGTGGGGGTCCACTCCCATCCGGTTCAATTTATCTCGAAGCATAGGGGGGTGAATGGTATTAAAGGCGCTGGAGAAGTCCAAGAAGAGAATCCTCGCTGTGCCTCTCCCCTTATCCAGATGGGAGTGGACTCGGTGTAGTAGGTAGAGGATGGCATCCTCCACACCAACACCTGGCTGGTAGGCGAACTGCAGGCGGTCCTGGGCGTGCTGCACCTGGGGTCTGAGGAGGCTGAGGAAGAGCCGCTCCAACGTCTTCATCAGGTGTGAAGTGAGTGCCACCAGCCGGAAATCATTCAGCTCACTGGGCCGGTTCTTTTTAGGAACCGGGACGATGCAGGATGTCTTCCAGAGGGTGGGCACTCTCCCTAGCTGCAGGCTGAGGTTGAAGATCCGTTGTAGTGGTTCCCCCAGTTCTGCAGCGCAGGTCTTCAGAAGTCTTGGACACACCTTGTCCGGGCCTGCTGCTTTCCTGGGTCGGAGCTTCCTCAGCTGTCCTCTGACCTGGTCTGTGGTGATGTGAGGTGGAGATTGTGTTGAGGTGGGGGGGGAGGGGGAGGAGGAGGGAGGTGCTGTGGTGTCTGGGGGGAGGTGTGTTGTGGGAAGAAGGAGAGATGGCTGCAGTGCGGGTGGGGGTGGGGGGGGGCATGGGCTGGTTGAACCTGTTGAAAAAGTCATTCAGTTCGTTCGCCCTCTCCACTGTCCCCCCCACGGCTCTGGTCTTTGTGTTGTGACCTGTGATGGTCCTCACACCTTCCCAGACCTCCCTCATGTTGTTCTCCTTCAGCTTCTGCTCCACCTTTCTCCTGTAGCTGTCCTTAGCTTCCCTCACACGGTGTTTCACCTCCTGCTGTGCTGCCTTCATGGCCTCCCTGTCTCTGCTCCTGAAGGCAGCCTTCTTCATGTTGAGGACAGCTTTGACTTCCCGCGTTACCCATGGCTTGTTATTAGGGTAACAGCGGACAGTCTTAACAGGGGAGACCACGTCTGCACAGAAGTTCAGGTAATCTGTCAGACAGTGTGTCAGCCCCTCGATGTCCTCATCATGCTGGTTGATCAGCACATCCCAGTCTGTGGTGTTGTAACAGTCTCTCAGAGCACTTTCCATCTCAGGGGACCATCTCCTGCTGGAGCGAGTTGTTACTGGCTGCTTTCGGACCAGGGGGGTGTACAGTGGCTGTAGGTGAACCAGGTTGTGATCAGACTTCCCCAGTGGGGGGAGGGGTGTGACTCTGTATGCATCCCTCACATTAGCATACAGCAGATCAATTGTCCTGTTGTTCCTTGTAGGACAGTCAACAACCTGGTGGAAAACAGCCAAAGTAGAGTCCAAAGTTGCATGGTTGAAGTCCCCAGAAATGATCATGAAAGCCTCGGGGTGCTGTGTCTGCAGCCTCGCTGTGACAGAGTGGATTTTCTCACAGGCAGTGGCTGCGTCCGCTCTCGGAGGGATGTAAACACAGATGGTGATCATGTGACTGAACTCCCTCGGCAGATAATATGGCCACAAGCTAACAGCTAGCAGCTCGAGGTCCCGGCAACACCACACCGTCTTCACAGAGATATGTCCTGGGTTACCCCAGCGGTTGTTCACATACATGATGAGTCCCCCACCTTTGCTTTTCCCGCTCGCTTTCGTGTCTCTGTCGGCTCTCACAGCAGTGAATCCCAGCAGGTCCACGTTAGCATCCGGTACGAGGTGGTTTAGCCATGTCTCCGTGAAGATGAGCAAGCTGCGCCATAACTGATGAGTCCTTGATCGGCCGTGTCTGACTGGTGCACTGGTCTGAGCCTGGCACCAATCAGGCTTCTCCTGCTGGCAGCACAGGTGGGCGGGAATATCCGGGAACGTATACACACTCACCTATACTCACATACATACACCAATCAGTCATAACATTATGACCACATTATGACTACCTAATATTGTGTAGCATCCCCCTTTGTGGCCCAGACAGCCCTGACCCGTCAAGGCATGGACTCCACCAGACCTCTAAAGGTGTGCTGAGGTATCTGGCACCAAGACATTAGCAGCAGATCCTGTAAGTCCTGTAAGTAGCTCCATGGATCAGATTTGGTTATCCAGCACATCCCACAGATGCTTGATTGAAATAAAATCCAGGAAATTTGGAGGCCAAGTCAACGCCTTGAACTTCTTGTCGTGTTCCTCAAACCAGTCCTGAAGCATGTTTGCAGTGTGGCAGGGCGCATGATCCTGCTGAAAGAGGCCCCACCATTAGGAAATACCACGTCCATGAAGGTCTGCACTTGGTCTGCAGCAATGTTTAGGTAGTTGGTACGGGTCAAAGTAACATCCACATGAATGGCAGGACCCAAGGTTTCCCAGCAGAACATTGCCCAAAGCATCACACTGCCTCCGCCAGCTTGTCTTCTTCCCATAATGCATCCTGGTGCTATGTCTTCCCCAGGTAAGCGACGCACACACACCTGGCCATCAACATGATGTAAGAGAAAACAAGATTCTTTTCACCAGGCCAACTTCCTCCATTGCTCCGTGATCCAGCTCTCTTGCCCAGGTGCCCATTGTAGGTGCTTTCGGCAGTGGACAGAGGTCAGCATGGGCACCTTGACCGGTCTGCGGCTATGCAGCCCCATGTGCCACAAACTGCCATGCACTGTGTGTTCTGACTCCTTTCTATCAGAACAAGCATTAACTTCTTCAGCAATTTGAGCTACAGTAGCTCTTCTGTTGGATCGGACCACACAGGCCAGCCTTTGCTCCCATGAGCATCAATAATCCCTGGCCACCCATGACCCTGTCACTTGTTTTCCTTCCTTGGACTGCTTTTGGTAGACACTGACCATTGCAGACCAGGAACACCCCACAAGAGCTGCAGTTTTGGAGATGCTCTGACCCAGTTGTTTAGTTGTCAAAGTCGCACACATCCTGACACTTACCCATTTTTCCTGCTTCCAACACATCAACTTCAAGGACAAAACATTCACTTGCTGCCGAACGTATCCCACCCACTGACAGAGGCCATTGTAACAAGATAATCAATGTTATTCACTCGACTTGTCAGTGGTCATACTGTGGCTGATGGGTGCACAAGGAGGTGTAGGCGGAGGCGGTAACAGCAGAGTACATCGCAAACAAACATGTTGGAGGCGTCTCAGACATTGTGGTGAGATTAGACGTCTCAGAATCAAATCAAATCAAATCAAACTTTATTCATAAAGCACCTTTCATGCAAAAAGAATGCAACACAAAGTGCTTCACAGAAAAATTAAAATCACTAGACTTAAAAACATATCACAATAATACAAATCCTGGAAACTTGCCCCTCCCGACCCACCCGCAGAGGCACACATACACTTTATCACACACACAGACAGACACACATGTACACGTATGCACATACACACTCACACACATGCATCCACCCACACACACACACGCACTCAGGATAAAACATGGTAGAGAGACATGGCAGGACACTGAGGAACAGGTGAGGAAAACGCCACCTATGGGAGCCATCCGCATCGGGAGGGGTCACAGTCTACACCCGCAGGGAGTGCCACCCACAGAGACCACCCCTACCCGGAAAGACCGGGATAGACTCCGCACAAAGTGCAGAGCCCCACGGTCCTCTGGGCCTGAGGGATCTCCAGGACGACGTCCCCGCGGGCAGACCAGACACAACTCCCAGTGTGGAGGGCTCCCATGAGGAAACACTGGAGCTAAAAAGTAAAAGGCTAAAAGACAATAAGATAGGCTGGGATAAATGTAAGAAATAAAATGATAAAAATAGAAAAAATGAGATGAAAGCAATAAAGTGCAAAAAGAATTAAGAATAAATCAATAAAATAGAACCACATCTGTTTGTTTCTTTAGAGGTTGTATGTTTCACATAAACCAGGACAAGACCCGTGTAGCAGGAAATGCTCTTTCATTGTATATTGTGTGATAACCAATGAGATGCAACTGAAGGTTTGACCTATCATGACCATGTCACCATGTTCAGTCGCATCAAAACTTAGAGTTCTCCTAACAAGAGACAGTATCAAGATGATCGTGCTTCTACTTCATTCAGCATGTAGGGGATGATATTGACTAAATACTTTCTCATTTATCCTCAGTCGACATGACCTCTGGGCCTGCAGGATCACCATCACCCCCGAGGAGTTTATAGCAGGAGGAACTCTCCACTAACTGGCCCCGTCCCTAAATCTCATACCAGGTGAGGAAGACCTGCAGAGACCACACAGACCTTTGGGCAGAAACAGTTATACTGAAAACAGAGAACGTCAAGCACTTTAAACATGGGAGCAGTTAACAAGTAAGGACCTCTTTCAAATCCTTAGAAAGGACAATAAGTATATCTTAGATAAAAGAAGTGAAGATCACACCCAACATGCCCCCATGACCCCTGTTTCCTTCAGACAATACAGAAACAAATCAAAAAAGTCTCTTTTATTCTCATATGCCTTGGACTTTCTAACTGGAGATGCCCTGCACCCATAAAGTGAGCTGAAACTCAAGCAGCACCAGTTGTCCTGAAAGGTTGGCACTGTTTACAAGAAAAAACATCAGAGAGAAGCCTGCAACAGTTTGACTGCCAAAGATGAGACTTCAACCTGCGCATGGGATCGTGTGACGAGGTTTGTGCTGCACCAACAAATGCAGGATATAGGCAAGAGGCCTCAAAAGAATCTTTAAAAAAAGTATTTGCTGAAAGCCAAAAGCTGTGGCTTTACTCACCCTAGAGAACTAATGTGCATTAAGCTGCTTCCTGGTGGTCCCTCGTGTTTCAAGCACTGTCAGATGTGGCATTTATCAGTCACTAAAATTTGAGCTGTTTCAGTTTCTTTACAGTCCAAATCTTTAAATAATCTTTAACAAAAACAACAAATATTTAAAACTTATATAATGAAAAAGTGCATTTCTTTTCTTTTCCTTACTATGTGTTCTGTTGTCTGTTTAACCTCTTTGTTTAATTGTGTCTTATATGCTGTAAGTGAATGCACCTAATATCACTGAGGAAAAGCAGAGACGCACGTGTAAGAAAGACAAAAAGATATTTATGCTTTAATAAGACATGACAAGGTTTTACTACAGATTTCAGATTATTTAAAAAGACATTAAAACACAACAACAGGATGTAAAACATAAAAAGATGGAAGGATCAACTCACAGTAACATAAAGGGTCATTTTATGCATTCAGAAGTAGATGCAGAAACAGTAGTGTCTGCTTCCTCTCAACAATCATGTTAGACACTTTAAGGTCAGTCGTATAAAACCCCCCACATGTTTTCATAGACATTTACATCGAGCATTTCACTTGAGAATAGACACCGTCTTCAGTCTTTAACTCTTTAGTCTTCCTCCCTCTTGTAGATTTCCCGCCGTGAAAATGCAACGCAGCACAGTTCAGATCATATGCAACTTTCTTTGATCACTTACAATATCATCTATTCTTGGGTTGGAGTTGTCATGTCTTGCTGGCAAAGAGGCGCTTTCTATTCCTTGAATTGAGTGAAGACAGAAACATTATGTACTTTTCTCACTTTTAAATCAGATCCTCAGCTGTTTCAGCATATTTTAGTTTAAAATATAACATTAAAAACATCATTTTTGGACAGTCTTCCTTAATAACTTGTGCATCCTGTTCAGGTTTATTGAGGCACACATGGAATAAACAGCAATGTGGAGGCTCAAAATAGTGCGAAATATCAGTGACGTGCTGATATGGATATCTTCTATTTCATTTAAGAAAAGGAGGTGAAGGTTTGTCCTCTCCTGTTTGATGTTACACTTCCTGTAGTCAATAAATGTTTCAAGTAAAACTACCAAATGTTTGAATCAGTAAACAACTCTTACCTTTACATTGTCCACATGCTGCTCTCGGAGATCGGTGACAGATGAAAACAATATTTCCAATCACAGAAATGACCAGGCAGACTATCGCTATCACCAGAGCAACAAATTCAGAGCTTGTTGTTTGCTCTAGAGAACAAAGAAGAAAGTTTCATTCATGATGTCAATAAAATATTATGAACATCACCTCCAGTGCTGAACTTATAATCATACCAAGCTCTAGTTTTGTTCCGTCTCCAAACAGTATCTCTCCACATGTGGCCACAGCACAGTAGTAAGTCCCAGCATCAGAGGAGCTGACGTTCTTAGAGAAGCGATAAACACAGCTTCTCTGAGTGTCAGATCTCTCGTCACATCCACCACGTCTGTTCCCATCAGTGTAGATGATGTCTGGATGAGATTTATCTGATCCGGCTCTGAACCAGTACACACTGTGACCTCCTGGACACGTTTGACTCTCAGAGTCAGAGAGGACTGAACACTGCAGAGTCATCAAGTCTCCTGGACGGACTGGATCAGAAACTGTCGGCCGCTGAACAACAGTGTAGTTTGATGTCCTCTGAGTGTTTCCTGTGTATTTGAAGACGTTCAAAAGTAAAATAAACACAATATAAAATGCTTTGACATGATGAAATGTAGCAGTAAGAACCTATTGTTCAGATGTCAAATAAAATCATGGGTCAAATCTCAACATTGCCAACATGGAGTAATATTTCTAATTTGACATATTAGAATATAATGTATATGAATTGGAAATCCTTTCAACAACTGCTAAATCAAACAGTTTTAATAAAAATTGTTTAGTCATTAAAACAGTGTAGCTGATTCTAAGCCATTGCAAAAAACACATAATTACCTATTATTGACAAATATGTCGCACACAAAGTTCTCTTATACCACTCCAGGACTACACAGTGATACATTCCCTCGTCTTCTTGAAGTGTCCTCAAAATGGTCAGATTGCTCATTTTCTCATTAACTTTAAAATCAAATCTAGAAGCTGAAAACTCTGCTCCAAACACTTTGTGTGTATTTTTCCATCGTCTCACAATCAATTTCAGAGCATCACCAGCACTCTGCTTGAACCAGACGGCTTCATTGTTTAAAAAATAAGGTGAATCACATGTGATGGTTGCAGGTTCACCAAGTTGAACTTGGGTCACTGGAGCCAGCGTATCTAGATACAAGTATAAAGGAAGAATAAATTAAACATGAAATAATCATTCAGCCAGACATCTGGACACAGTCATTATTGCGTATCACTTACAGGCCTGATGAAGGAGAAGCAGTGTGAGCCATAACGCGATCATCTTTACACTGTCTCTTGTTCGGAGACCTCTTAGTTACTTTGAGTAGACAATGACATGGTCATAAAAGCAACACCTTCAAATGTGATTGGTTGTCTAAATATAAAACAAAGATCATTTCCTGCCACAGTGGTTTTGTCTGTGTGATGTGAGGCATCTCAGTTTTTTTCACTCTATAAGTTTTAATTCAGAAAAGATTCATGGTTCTCAGTGATTGAGGAACTCTGAAACATTTACTGTAAACATGGACAGGTTCTCTTTCTTGTCAGGCTTATTTAACGTTCCCACAACATTTGGGGAATTATGAGACGTGTTCATTGACCGGTATCATGTTGACCTGCATCATATTGTCCAAAATCAACACTGTTTGTCATAACACCTCAGTTAATATCACGTCAGGTAGCGAAGTTATTTGTCATGCTAGACTGACAACACTGACATTCACACTCATAACGTTGTCATAACGTTAGCGAGCATGCTAAGGTTAGCCAACTAGCTCCAACATAACTACACTGAGTAATTTGCCATTTGGTTACAAAGCACAATGCCAGATCCATGCAATTACCAGCCAGATCAGCCCAGAGAGTCTATGCGAGTTGGCTGATGTTATCTACTCAACGGTGTTTTGCTACATTGCCGAACTGGCAAATCGTCTGCGATAGCAGACAAGCTAACGGTAGCTTGTTGCCAGCTTACAGCTGGCTGGCTAACCTTAGCCTGGGCAGGTAATGCAATGATATTGGCTAATAGAAAACAATCGGTAGTTATGCACATTTGCTTTGTTCTGCTACATAATTTACAAAATCAACACTGTTTGTCATGTTAGCTGGCGAAGTTATTTGTCAAGCTATATAACTGACACACACACTCAGATGGTATTTTGTTCGTAATAACGTTAGCGAGCATGCTAAGGTTACCCAACTAGCTCTAACATAAATACACTGCAAGACTCTGGCATTGTGCTTCGTGACCAAACGACAAATTACACCGGCGAACCAGCAAATCATCACAAGCATAAGCTCACATTAGTCATGCAGGGCTGTTGGAGAGAGCTGGGATGAAGCACTTCTGCTGTGAGAGAAAAAACACTGCACCCGGTAAGAGAACGCTGCACGTGGGTTTTGTTTCTATGACAACAATAAGTTGTGGGTCTGTTTTGATCCCCAAAAGCAATCGAAGGTCTCCATGATTCGCATGCCCTGCCGATGTTGACTCAAGTTTTCCCCCTGATGTTGATCACATTCCTGTTTGGCCATAGGGTTGCCACCTTCCATGCAGAAAAATAAAGGACGCCATCCACAGCGGGGGCCTGTTCCTCGGGGCCACGGCCACCACAGGTCCGGTGATGCGCCAGTGGTGTTAAATCATAACTTAAAACATGGTTTGAAGAAAGTATTAAGATTCATACTTCAAGTTTGATGTGCTTTATTACCAGTGGACATTAGAAATAAGCTGAACAGATAGGGGAGGAGTAGGATAAGAAATTGTTAATGAAATTGAGTCATTGTATAGGGTGGTGTGAACACGGGTTTTGACTCAAATATTTCATTGTTTGCAGTCACGCCACCCAAACAGTGAAACCACACAGAAATGTCTAGAAACATTTTTAAATCTGACAAAACTATTTAAGTAAAACACAGTTTTCATTATTGGTAAGTGAATCTATTTATTTATTCATACGGTTTTTTTAATATAGCCTACTGTTAATCCATTAGCATTTAAGGATGCAATTTTCCAGACTGGGTAATCATAACATATCATAGTTGTTTCTTTTCCTCACATGGGCACTATATTTTGATTCATGTATTAATAAATGCTTACGTATCCGACTGTAAACCTCAACCTTAAAGGACAAATTCACCCCTGGAAAAAGCCACTGTCAGTCAAAGCTGGTGTTCTCTGCAATCAATAGAAGCAATAATATTTTAAATTGGCCTTAGCTGTGGAGAAAGTTGTACAAACAGCTTGTGGTTTAAACCCATTCTACATTCCTACAACACCCATCATGAATTGCGCCTCTCTCTCTGAAAGGAATGGCTCAGCGAGGGCCTGGTTATATAGAGAAGTTACAGGTCTGCGCGAGAAGTCTGCCTGTTTGTTATGTTCGTTCTTTCGACCAGAACTGCTGGTAAACATAGGGGGTAATTAACTCCACTCTCAGCTGCGCGCACACTGACAGACCTCAACTGCATGCACAGATCGATGAGGAGACAAGAGAGGAGGGGGCAGATCTTTGAACAGCTTCCTGTAAAGTCCAGACTCGACAGGTGTTTACTAGTATTACTCTCTTTAACGCAGCTTTATGTTTTTAAAACAAGCGCGTAGCAGCAGCGTGTACAGTCCATCCATATAATAATCCCCTTCCTGCGTAACGGCTCCGGACATGTGGACAAAGTGTGTCCGTGTACCGCGGTTGAGCCTCGCACAGCCACGGACTGATTGGTCTCCCGATTATAATAATAATGACAAAACGTTATTAACAGATTGTTTTTACAGACAAATACATTTTGTTTTTCAACAACAAAAGGTTGAGTTGTTATCATGATCACTGGAAACTCTGAGCCTGACAGCCCTTATAATACTGCACCGCAGCTCCCACCACCTGCTGTTCGAGCTGGCGTTTGTGAACTAGGTGCTTTTTGCCACGAGGCATAGAAAAAGGGACAAATTTGCCCCGAATGTTTGCACAACATGACTCATTGAAGTACGCGCAAACGGTTCCGGAGCACACAGACGCTGTTTGCTCTGCAGCGCACTTTGGGGTGCGTTTGAGTACGAGGCAGAGTCTTTATGTCATTTGCATAGGTTTAGAGGGCACAAAATTGTTTCCCACTGGCTCTCCGCTAAGAGACCCGACTTCCTCTGCCGGTCTTTCCCTATCCCCAGCTCACATTTTTCACAGAATGCGGGTGGGATAATGCTGCGTTCATAACAACTCAGAAATACAGGACAAACCTTGTCCCGTATTGATTCAAAACGGGACACGCCCTTTAATTGTCAAATACGGGACAATTCCGTATTTTTAGGGACGGGTGGCAACCCTATTTGGCCAGACGGGCTTCAGGAGCTAAAACTTATTTTTGCTTTTCAATTCTTGTGTGTAACAAAGACAACAAATAATTAAAACTTATATAATGAAAAAGAGCATTTATTTCCTTTTCCTTACTATGTGTTCTGTTGTCTGTTTAACCTCTTTGTTTAATTGTGTCTTAAATGCTGTAAGTGAATGCACCTGATATCACTGAGGAAAAGCAGAGACGCACGTGTAAGAAAGACAAAAAGATATTTATGCTTTAATAAGACATGACAAGGTTTTACTAAAGATTTCAGATTATTTAAAAAGACATTAAAACACAACAACAGGATGTAAAACATAAAAAGATGGAAGGATCAACTCACAGTAACATAAAGGGTCATTTTATGCATTCAGAAGTAGATGCAGAAACAGTAGTGTCTGCTTCCTCTCAACAATCATGTTAGACACTTTAAGGTCAGTCGTATAAAACCCCCCACATGTTTTCATAGACATTTACATCGAGCATTTCACTTGAGAATAGACACCGTCTTCAGTCTTTAACTCTTTAGTCTTCCTCCCTCTTGTAGATTTCCCGCCGTGAAAATGCAACGCAGCATAGTTCAGATCATGTCCACCTTCAGTCTGTGCAGCAAATAAAGTTCTCATTACATGATGGTGTTCATATACAGCAAGTTAGGAGTTATGTTAAAGTTATACAGTATGCAACTTTCTTTGATCACTTACAATATCATCTATTCTTGGGTTGGAGTTGTCATGTCTTGCTGGCAAAGAGGCGCTTTCTATTCCTTGAATTGAGTGAAGACAGAAACATTATGTACTTTTCTCACTTTTAAATCAGATCCTCAGCTGTTTCAGCACATTTTAGTTTAAAATATAACATTAAAAACATCATTTTTGGACAGTGTCCTTAATAACTTGTGCATCCTGTTCAGGTTTATTGAGGCACACATGGAATAAACAGCAATGTGGAGGCTCAAAATAGTGCAAAATATCAGTGACGTGCTGATATGGATATCTTCTATTTCATTTAAGAATAGGAGGTGAAGGTTTGTCCTCTCCTGTTTGATGTTACACTTCCTGTAGTCAATAAATGTTTCAAGTAAAACTAGCAAATGTTTGAATCAGTAAACAACTCTTACCTTTACATTGTCCACATGCTGCTCTCGGAGATCGGTGACAGATGAAAACAATATTTCCAATCACAGAAATGACCAGGCAGACTATCGCTATCACCAGAGCAACACATTCAGAGCTTGTTGTTTGCTCTAGAGAACAAAGAAGAAAGTTTCATTCATGATGTTAATAAAATATTATGAAGATCACCTCCAGTGCTGAACTTATAATCATACCAAGCTCTAGTTTTGTTCCATCTCCAAACAGTATCTCTCCACATGTGGCCACAGCACAGTAGTAAGTCCCAGCATCAGAGGAGCTGACGTTCTTAGAGAAGCGATAAACACAGCTTCTCTGAGTGTCAGATCTCTCGTCACATCCACCACGTCTGTTCCCATCGGTGTAGATGATGTCTGGATGAGATTTATCTGATCCGGCTCTGAACCAGTACACACTGTGACCTCCTGGACACGTTTGACTCTCAGAGTCAGAGAGGACTGAACACTGCAGAGTCATCAAGTCTCCTGGACGGACTGGATCAGAAACTGTCGGCCGCTGAACAGTGTAGTTTGATGTCCTCTGAATGTTTCCTGCGTGATACAAATGATACATGAATTTATATTTAACGGTAAATGTCTAATGAATGAAAAAATCCTTTCAAATTTTACTTAAGAGATGGTTAGAAATAGAAACATGATGCAGCTTTAAATGGATAAAGCAACAAATCACATAACTACCTTTTATTGACAAATAGGTTGCACTCAAAGTTGTCACGGTAAACTCCAGGACCCCACAGTGATACATTCCCTCGTCTTCTTCAATTGTCCTCCAAATGGTCAGATTGCTCGTATTCTCACTAACTTTTATATCAAATCTAGAAGCTGAAAACGCTCCAAACACAGGCTTTGTATGTTTCTGCAGCATCACAATTAATTTCAAAGCATCACCAGCACTCTGCTTGAACCTGCTCACTTTTTGGTTTAAAATATCAGGCGAGCCACATGTGATGGTTGCAGGTTCACCAAGTTGAACTTGGGTCACTGGAGCCAGCGTATCTAGATACAGGTATAAGGGAAGAATAAATTAAACAGTAAATAATCATTCAGCCAGACATCTGGACACAGTCATCATAATGTATCACTTACAGGCCTGATGAAGGAGAAGCAGTGTGAGCCATAACGTGATCATCTTGACACTGTCTCTTGTTGGAGACCTCTTACTTACTTTGTAAGTGAAGATAGTGACGTGGTCATCAAAGCCACACCTTCAAATCTGATTGGATATCTAAATATACATCTAAGTTCATTTCCTGCCACAGTGGTTTTGTCTGTGTGATGTGAAGCATCTCACTTTTTTCCACTCAAATCTTTCATTCACAGAAGATTCCAGTTTCTCACAGATTTGACGAACTCAAACATTTAGTCTCAACATGGACAGGTTCTCTGTCTTGTAAGGCTCATTCCACAATCCCTCAGCATTTGAGGAATTATGGGGCTCTCACTAACTACACAAACACGGAGGGTATTGCAAGATATTATTTATCAATATCACATCCTTTTTCTCAGAGTTCTTTCATAAGTATTCTCTGTTGCGTCTGCATTTAGCAGTGCCAAGACTAACTAGAATATATAACTCTTACTGGCAATTGCCACTACTGTCTATACATGCTTTAGCTGTCTGCTGTTTGTCCCACTGTAAGGATTAATTCATGAATCCACATCAGTGCCCCTGCTCTGTCTGATCAAACCTCTGACCTCTGTTGCTTATGAATCCATAAGCAACAAGGGAAGCAGAGGGGTCGAGACTCTGTGGGAGTCGTCTGCTTGTTGCTCACAGTGTGGAGCCACAAGACAAATGTCTGTCTACATCTGTCATTCAGATTGTTACGAATGTGGAGGACGTACGCTGGATAACACCAGCAAACAAGGATTTTAATGTTGTGAACACCCTAAGTATAGCTCATGGGATAATCAGGATCTGGTGAAGATTTGTCAAAAATGGTGGTGAAACCAGAATGCCAGAGGTCATCGGCAATACTGTGGATCTGACTCTGGGAACCCAGAAGTGCTTTGGACTTGTGGAGTGGAGATTGATGTTTTGCTGGGAAGCCAGAAACATTTAGAAAAGTTTTGTTTTGATGTCAGAACGGTGGAACCGGATGTTGAGCTTGGTTCAGGTGAGCTACTGTCCCCTCAGATGTGTTTAAGGTTTGGGACGGTCAGAGTGTTGACAAGGACAGGTTGCAGTCACTTTGCCTTTTGTTAGGGCGCCCCAGTCTTGAGCGGGTCAGAAAGAATGGCCGCTGTCCCGCAGATACCTGACTGGATATATCCCCTGGGACTGCTGGAGGGAGAAGGCCTTATCATATGGGTGGATGAGTGCTTGGCGCCGGGGAGTGTGGATGGCAGAGACCAACTAAGGTTGCTATGAAGGCTGTGTGAGAGGAGATGGAGAAGATGCCGACCCTTGGGGTTTGGTGATCTTTAATGAAATTGCTGTCTGACGCTTTGAGAAGGAGCTCCTGATCTATGGTAAAGGTAAGCATGTTTTCTCTCGTGAGTCAAAGGGGTAAGGAATGAATAAGGTCTGCTTAAACACAAACATGGCTGAAATGAGATGTGTTCCAGCCGTGGTCTTTGTTCCCGGACCTAGTTTAAAACTACACCTATGAGGTTACACAATGTCAATGGTAAAGAACATTTTAAAACTCTTTTCAATAAATATTGTGAATGGGAAGTGCCTCTTCACATGACAACTTGAGCCAACAAGCATATGATGATGGTACCAAGTGATGGTTGAAGGTGATGGTACCAAGTATAGCGTGGCTACAACAAGCCAAAGCAGTACTTGATAGTTTGGTATGTTCCTGACCTTGAAATTCTCTTAGCCTGGCTGAATAGTGTTTTGATGTCCAGTGTAGATGTTACAAGCCAGTTTGTGAAGAGACACAATATAAAAACTAACTCAGGACTCTAAAGGAGGCGAGCTAATCTCAGTCAGAAGCTGCGCCATAACTGACGAGTCCTTGATCGGCCGTGTCTGACTGGTGCACTGGTCTGAGCCTGGCACCAATCAGGCTTCTCCAGCTGGCAGCACAGGTGGGCGGGAATATCCGGGAATATATACACACTCAACTGTACTCACATACATACACCAATCAGTCATAACATTATGACCACATTATGACTACCTAACATTGTGTCGGATCCCCTTTTGTGGCCCAGACAGCCCTGACCCGTCAAGGCATGGACTCCACCAGACCTCTAAAGGTGTGCTGAGGTATCTGGCACCAAGACATTAGCAGCAGATCCTGTAAGTCCTGTAAGTAGCTCCAACGATCAGATTTGGTTATCCAGCACATCCCACAGATGCTTGATTGAAATAAAATCTGGGAAATTTGGAGTCAACGCCTTGAACTTGTTGTCGTGTTCCTCAAACCATTCCTGAAGCGTATTTGCAGTGTGGCAGGGAGCATGATCCTGCTGAAAGAGGCCACACCATTAGGAAATACCACGTCCATAAAGGGCTGCACTTGGTCTGCAGCAATGTTTAGGTAGTTGGTACGTGTCAAAGTAACATCCACATGAATGGCAGGACCTGAGGTTTCCCAGCAGAACATTGCCGAAAGCATCACACTGCCTCCCCCGGCTTGCCTTCTTCCCATAATGCATCCTGGTGCCATGTCTTCCCCAGGTAAGCGACGCACACACACCTGGCCATCCACATGATGTAAGAGAAAACAAGATTCTTTTGACCAGGCCAACTTCTTCCATTGCTCCGTGATCCGGCTCTGATGCCCAGGTGCCCATTGTAGGTGCTTTCGGCAGTGGACAGAGGTCAGCATGGGCACCTTGACCGGTCTGCGGCTATGCAGCCCCATGTGCCACAAACTGCGATGCAATGTGTGTTCTGACTCATTTCTATCAGAACCAGCATTAACTTCTTCAGCAATTTGAGCTATAGTAGCTCTTCTGTTGGATCGGACCACACAGGCCAGCCTTTGCTCCCATGAGCATCAATAATCCCTGGCCACCCATGTCCCTGTCACTTGTTTTCCTTCCTATGACTGCTTTTGGTAGATACTGACCATTGCAGACCAGGAACACCCCACAAGAGCTGCAGTTTTGGAGATGCTCTGACCCAGTTGTTTAGTTGTCAAAGTTGCACACATCCTGACACTTACCCATTTTTCCTGCTTCCGACACATCAACTTTAAGGACAAAACATTCACTTGCTGCCGAACGTATCCCACCCACTGACAGAGGCCATTGTAACAAGATAATCAATGTTATTCACTCGACTTGTCAGTGGTCATGATGTTATGGCTGATGGGTGCACAAGGAGGTGTAGGCGGTGGCCGTAACAGCAGAGTACAGTGCACAGGTGGATAGAGAGAGACACAAACATGTTGGAGGCGTCTCAGACATTGTGGTGAGATCAGACGTCTCAGAAACACATCTGTTCTTTTCTTTAGAGGTTGTATGTTTCACATAAACCAGGACAAGACCCGTGTAGCAGGAAATGCTCTTTCACTGTATATTGTGTGATAACCAATGAGATGCAACTGAAGGTTTGACCTATCATGACCATGTCACCATGTTCAGTCGCATCATAACTAACAGTTCTCCTAACAAGAGACAGTGTCAAGATAATCGTGTTAGGTGTCACACTGCTTCTACTTCATTCAGCATGTAGGGGATGATATTGAATAAATACTTTCTCATTTATCCTCAGTCGACATGACCTCTGGGCCTGCAGGATCACCATCACCCCCGAGGAGTTTATAGCAGGAGGAACTCTCCACTAACTGGCCTCGTCCCTAAATCTCATACCAGGTGAGGAAGACCTTCAGAGACCACACAGACCTTTGGGCAGACACAGTTATACTGAAACAGAGAACGTCAAGCACTTTAAACATGGGAGCAGTGAACAAGTAAGGACCTCTTTCAAATCCTTAGAAAGGACAATAAGTATATCTTAGATAAAAGAAGTGAAGATCACACCCAACATGCCCCCATGACCCCTGTTTCCTTCAGACAATACAGAAACAAATCTAAAAAGTAGTCTCTTTTATTCTCATATGCCTTGGACTTTCTAACTGGAGATGCCCTGCACCCATAAAGTGAGCTGAAACTCAAGCAGCACCAGTTGTCCTGAAAGGTTGGCACTGTTTAAAAGAAAAAACATCAGAGAGAAGCCTGCAACAGTTTGACTGCCAAAGATGAGACTTCAACCTGCGCATGGGATCGTGTGACGAGGTTTGTGCTGCACCAACAAATGCAGGATATAGGCAAGAGGCCTCAAAAGAATCTTTAAAAAAAGTATTTGCTGAAAGCCAAAACCTGTGGCTTTACTCACCCCAGAGAACTAACGTGCATTAAGCTGCTTCCTGGTGGTCCCTCGTGTTTCAAGCACCGTCAGATGTGACATTTATCAGTCGCTAAAATTTGAGCTGTTTCAGTTTCTTTACAGTCCAAATCTTTAAATAATCTTTAACAAAAACAACAAAAATATTTCAAACTTATATAATGAAAAAGTGCATTTCTTTCCTTTTCCTTACTATGTGTTCTGTTGTCTGTTTAACCTCCTTGTTTAATTGTGTCTTAAATGCTGTAAGTAAATGCACCTAATATCACTGAGGAAAAGCAGAGACGCACGTGTAAGAAAGACAAAAAGATATTTATGCTTTAATAAGACATGACAAGGTTTTACTAAAGATTTTAGATTATTTAAAAAGACATTAAAACACAACAACAGGATGTAAAACATAAAAAGATGGAAGGATCAACTCACAGTAACATAAAGGGTCATTTTATGCATTCAGAAGTAGATGCAGAAACAGTAGTGTTTCTTCCTCTCAACAATCATGTTAGACACTTTAAGGTCAGTCGTATAAAACCCCCCACATGTTTTCATAGACATTTACATCGAGCATTTCACTTGAGAATAGACACCGTCTTCAGTCTTTAACTCTTTAGTCTTCCTCCCTCTTGTAGATTTCCCGCCGTGAAAATGCAACGCAGCATAGTTCAGATCATGTCCACCTTCAGTCTGTGCAGCAAATAAAGTTCTCATTACATGATCGTGTTTGTATACAGCAAGTTAGGAGTTATGTTAAAGTTATACAGTATGTAACTTTCTTTGATCACTTACAATAGCACCTATTCTTGGGTTGGAGTTGTCATGTCTTGCTGGCAAAGAGGCGCTTTCTATTCCTTGAATTGAGTGAAGACAGAAACATTATGTACTTTTCTCACTTTTAAATCAGATCCTCAGCTGTTTCAGCACATTTTAGTTTAAAATATAACATTACAAACATCATTTTTGGACAGTGTCCTTAATAACTTGTGCATCCTGTTCAGGTTTATTGAGGCACACATGGAATAAACAGCAATGTGGAGGCTCAAAATGGTGCAAAATATCAGTGACGTGCTGATATGGATATCTTCTATTTCATTTAAGAATAGGAGGTGAAGGTTTGTCCTCTCCTGTTTGATGTTACACTTCCTGTAGTCAATAAATGTTTCAAGTAAAACTAGCAAATGTTTGAATCAGTAAACAACTCTTACCTTTACATTGTCCACATGCTGCTCTCGGAGATCGGTGACAGATGAAAACAATATTTCCAATCACAGAAATGACCAGGCAGACTATCGCTATCACCAGAGCAACAAATTCAGAGCTTGTTGTTTGCTCTAGAGAACAAAGAAGAAAGTTTCATTCATGATGTTTATAAAATATTATGAAGATCACCTCCAGTGCTGAACTTATAATCATACCAAGCTCTAGTTTTGTTCCGTCTCCAAACAGTATCTCTCCACATGTGGCCACAGCACAGTAGTAAGTCCCAGCATCAGAGGAGCTGACGTTCTTAGAGAAGCGATAAACACAGCTTCTCTGAGTGTCAGATCTCTCGTCACATCCATCACGTCTGTTTCCATCAGTGTAGATGATGTCTGGATGAGATTTATCTGATCCGGCTCTGAACCAGTACACACTGTGACCTCCTGGACACGTTTGACTCTCAGAGTCAGAGAGGACTGAACACTGCAGAGTCATCAAGTCTCCTGGACGGACTGGATCAGAAACTGTCGGCCGCTGAACAACAGTGTAGTTTGATGTCCTCTGAGTGTTTCCTGTGTATTTGAAGACGTTCAAAAGTAAAACAAACACAATATAAAATGCTTTGACATGATGAAATGTAGCAGTAAGAACCTATTGTTCAGATGTAAAATTAAATCATGGGTCAAATCTCCACATTGCCAACATGGAGTAATATTCCTAATTTGATATATTAGGATATAATGTATATGAATTGGAAATCCTTTCAACAACTGCTACATGAAGCATTTCTTTCTTAAAATTGTTTAGTCATTAAAACAGTGTAGCTGATTCTAAGACATTGAAAAAACACATAATTACCTTTTATTGACAAATATGTCGTACTCAAAGTTATCTTATACCACTCCAGGACTACACAGTGATACATTCCCTCGTCTTCTTGAACTGTCCTCAAAATGGTCAAATGGCTCATTTTCTCATTAACTGTTAAATTAAATCTAGAAGCTGAAAACTCTGCTCCAAACCCTTTGTGTGTATTTTTCCATCGTCTCACAATTAATTTCAAAGTATCACCAGCACTCTGCTTGAACCAGAAGGCTTCATTGTTTAAAATATTAGGTGAATCACACATGATGGTTGCAGTTTCACCAAGTTGAACTCGGGTCACTGGAGCCAGCGTATCTAGATACAAGTATAAAGGAAGAATAAATTAAACATTAAATAATCATTCAGCCAGACATCTGGACACAGTCATTATTGCATATCACTTACAGGCCTGATGAAGGAGAAGCAGTGTGAGCCATAACGCGATCATCTTTACACTGTCTCTTGTTGGAGACCTCTTACTTACTTTGTAAGTAAAGATGGTGACGTGGTCATCAAAGCCACACCTTCAAATCTGATTGGATATCTAAATATACATCTAAGTTCACTTCCTGCCACAATGGTTTTGTCCGTGTGATGTGAAGCATCTCACGTTTCTCACAAATATGAGGATCACTTGAACATTTAGTCTCAACATGGACAGGTTCTGTTTGTAAAGCTAATTAAATGTTTCATCAGCATTTAACTCTGAAGGGCTCATTTCTTTTTCTGGGTCTAGTGTTTAAATGTGGTGTTCTTTATGTGGCTCTCACTTACTACACAAACATGGTGGCTAATGCATTTTTCCAACCTTCCAAAGAATATAAAAATCATTACACAAAGAGAGGAATTAATACATTATGAGTTGTGAAGGTTGTGTGAGAGGAGATGGAGAGGACCCCGACCCTTAGAGTTTGGTGATCTTTGATTATATTGGTGTCTGAAGTGTCGAGAAGGAGCTCCTAATCTATGGTAAAGGTAAGCATGTTTCAGTCATGTCGGTCACAGTTTATGTGAAGGCAGAGTCAAAGGGGTAAGGAATGAATAAGGTGTGCTTAAACACAAACATGGCTGAAATGGGATGTGTTTGAGGTGTGGTCTTTGCTCCCGGACCTAGTTTAAAACTACACCTATGAGGTTATAACCTCTTTTCATTAAATGTTAGGAATGGAAAGCAGTCTCTCACATCACAACTTGAACAAACAAGCACATATGGGATGTTTGGGGGGTGGTGGAGATTGCAGATAGGCTGTGAATTGGGATCCAGTAACAGGTGTCAGACATTTTTTGTGCCAGTGCAACAACAAGCCAAAGCAGTACTTGATAGTTTGGTATGTCTCTGACCTTGAAACTCCCTTAGTCTGGCTGAAAAGTGTTTTGATGTCCAGTGCAGATGTTACAACCCAGCTTCTGATTGTTGCACTGTCTGGGCCTGGCACCAATCAGGCTTCTCAGGCCGGCAGCACAGGTGGGCAGGAATATTCAGGAAAAAAACTACACACTCAGCCGTACTGTTATACGTGCATATACACCATAGCATAACATTATACAGCCATAACATTATGACCACCTGCCATATATTGTGTAGGATCCCCTGCCACCAAAACAGCACTGACCATCGAAGCATGGACTCCACTAGATCTGTGAAGGTGTGCTGAGGCACCAAGATGTTAGCAGCAGATCCTTTAAGTCCTGTAAGTCGCGAGGTCGGGCCTCCATGCATTGGACTTGTTTGCCAGCACATCCCACAGATGCTCGACTGGATTGAGGTCTGGGGAATTTGGAGGCCAAGTCAACACCTTGAACTTGTTGTGTTCAAACCTCAAACCATTTCTTAAGGATTTTTGCAGTCTGCTGAAAGAGGCCACACCATAAGGAGATACTGCTTCTATGAAGGGGTGTACTTGGTCTGCAACAATCTTTAGGTAGTTGGTACGTGTCAAAGTAACATCCACATGAATGGCAGGACCCAAGGTTTCCCAGCAGAACATTGCCCAAAGCATCACACTGCCTCCGCCAGCTCGCCTTTTTCTCATAGTGCATCCTGGTGCCATGTCTTCCCCAGGTAAATGACGCACATGGACCCAGCCATCCACATGATGTATACGAAAAATGTGATTCCTGAGACCAGGCCACCTTCTTCCATTGCTCTGTGGTCCAGTTCTGATGCTCATGCGCTCATTGTAGGCTCTTTTAGTGGTGGATGAGGATCAGGATGGGCACCTGACTGGTCTGCAGCAAGGCAGGCCCATACGCATCAAACTATGACGTACTTTGTGTTCTGACACCTTTCTATCAGAACTAGCATTAACCTTTTCAGCAATTTGAGCTTCAGTAGCTCTTCTGTTGGATCGGACCACGTGGGCCAGCCTTCGCTCCAAATAATCCACATCAATAATCCCTGGCCACCCATGACCATGTCGTTGGTTTCCCTTCCTATGACTGCTTTTGGTAGACCTTGACCATTGCAGACCAGGAACACCCCACAAGAGCTGCAGTTTTGGAGATGCTCTGACCCAGTTGTTTAGTTGACAAAGTCACAAACATCCTGACACTGACCCATTTTTCCTGCTTCCAACACATCAACTTCAAGGACAAAACATTCACTTGCTGCCGAACATATCCCACCCACTGACAGAGGCCATTGTAACAAGATAATCAATGTTATTCACTCGACTTGTCAGTGGTCATGATGTTATGGCTGATGGGTGCACAAGGAGGTGTAGGCGGTGGCTGTAACAGCAGAGTACATTGCAAACAAACATGTTGGAGGCGTCTCAGACATTGTGGTGAGATCAGACGTTTCAGAACCACATCTGTTTTTTTCTTTAGAGGTTGTATGTTTCACATAAACCAGGACAAGACCAGTGTAGCAGGAAATGCTCTTTCATTGTATATTGTGTGATAACCAATGAGATGCAACTGAAGGTTTGACCTATCATGACCATGTCACCATGTTCAGTCGCATCATAACTAACAGTTCTCCTAACAAGAGACAGTGTCAAGATGATCGTGTTAGGAGTCACACTGCTTCTACATCATTCAGCATGTAGGGGATGATATTGAATAAATACTTTCTCATTTATCCTCAGTCGACATGACCTCTGGGCCTGCAGGATCACCATCACCCCCGACGAGTTTATAGCAGGAGGAACTCTCCACTAACTGGCCTTGTCCCTAAATCTCATACCAGGTGAGGCAGACCTGCAGAGACCACACAGACCTTTGGGCAGACACAGTTATACTGAAACAGAGAACGTCAAGCACTTTAAACATGGGAGCAGTGAAGAAGTAAGGGCCTCTTTCAAATCCTTAGAAAGGACAATAAGTATATCTTAGATAAAAGAAGTGAAGATCACACCCAACATGCCCCCATGACCCCTGTTTCCTTCAGACAATACAGAAACAAATCAAAAAAGTCTCTTTTATTCTCATATGCCTTGGACTTTCTAACTGGAGATGCCCTGCACCCATAAAGTGAGCTGAAACTCATGCAGCACCAGTTGTCCTGAAAGGTTGGCACTGTTTACAAGAAAAAACATCCGAGAGAAGCCTGCAACAGTTTGACTGCCAAAGATGAGACTTCAACCTGCGCATGGGATCGTGTGACGAGGTTTGTGCTGCACCAACAAATGCAGGATATAGGCAAGAGGCCTCAAAAGAATCTTTAAAAAAAGTATTTGCTGAAAGACAAAAGCTGTGGCTTTACTCACCCTAGAGAACTAACGTGCATTAAGCTGCTTCCTGGTGGTCCCTCGTGTTTCAAGCACCGTCAGATGTGACATTTATCAGTCACTAAAATTTGAGCTGTTTCAGTTTCTTTACAGTCCAAATCTTTAAATAATCTTCAACAAAGACAACAAATATTTAAAACTTATATAATGAAAAAGTGCATTTCTTTCCTTTTCCTTACTATGTGTTCTGTTGTCTGTTTAACCTCCTTGTTTAATTGTGTCTTAAATGCTGTAAGTAAATGCACCTAATATCACTGAGGAAACGCAGAGACGCACGTGTAAGAAAGACAAAGAGATTAAATATGCTTTAATAAGACATGACAAGGTTTTACTAAAGATTTCAGATTATTTAAAAAGACATTAAAACACAACAACAGGATGTAAAACATAAAAAGATGGAAGGATCAACTCACAGTAACATAAAGGGTCATTTTATGCATTCAGAAGTAGATGCAGAAACAGTAGTGTCTGCTTCCTCTCAACAATCATGTTAGACACTTTAAGGTCAGTCGTATAAAACCCCCCACATGTTTTCATAGACATTTACATCGAGCATTTCACTTGAGAATAGACACCGTCTTCAGTCTTTAACTCTTTAGTCTTCCTCCCTCTTGTAGATTTCCCGCCGTGAAAATGCAACGCAGCATAGTTCAGATCATGTCCACCTTCAGTCTGTGCAGCAAATAAAGTTCTCATTACATGATGGTGTTCGTATACAGCAAGTTAGGAGTTATGTTAAAGTTATACAGTATGCAACTTTCTTTGATCACTTACAATATCATCTATTCTTGGGTTGGAGTTGTCACGTCTTGCTGGCAAAGAGGCGCTTTCTATTCCTTGAATTGAGTGAAGACAGAAACATTATGTACTTTTCTCACTTTTAAATCCAGATCCTCAGCTGTTTCAGCACATTTTAGTTTAAAATATAACATTAAAAACATCATTTTTGGACAGTGTCCTTAATAACTTGTGCATCCTGTTCAGGTTTATTGAGGCACACATGGAATAAACAGCAATGTGGAGGCTCAAAATAGTGCGAAATATCAGTGACGTGCTGATATGGATATCTTCTATTTCATTTAAGAATAGGAGGTGAAGGTTTGTCCTCTCCTGTTTGATGTTACACTTCCTGGAGTCAATAAATGTTTCAAGTAAAACTACCAAATGTTGGAATCAGTAAACAACTCTTACCTTTACATTGTCCACATGCTGCTCTCAGAGATCGGTGACAGATGAAAACAATATTTCCAATCACAGAAATGACCAGGCAGACTATCGCTATCACCAGAGCAACAAATTCAGAGCTTGTTGTTTGCTCTAGAGAACAAAGAAGAAAGTTTCATTCATGATGTTAATAAAATATTATGAAGATCACCTCCAGTGCTGAACTTATAATCATACCAAGCTCTAGTTTTGTTCCGTCTCCAAACAGTATCTCTCCACATGTGGCCACAGCACAGTAGTAAGTCCCAGCATCAGAGGAGCTGACGTTCTTAGAGAAGCGATAAACACAGCTTCTCTGAGTGTCAGATCTCTCGTCACATCCATCACGTCTGTTTCCATCAGTGTAGATGATGTGTGGATGAGATTTATTTGATCCGGCTCTGAACCAGTACACACTGTGACCTCCTGGACACGTTTGACTCTCAGAGTCAGAGAGGACTGAACACTGCAGAGTCATCAAGTCTCCTGGACGGACTGGATCAGAAACTGTCGGCCGCTGAACAACAGTGTAGTTTGATGTCCTCTGAGTGTTTCCTGTGTATTTGAAGACGTTCAAAAGTAAAATAAACACAATATAAAATGCTTTGACATGATGAAATGTAGCAGTAAGAACCTATTGTTCAGATGATTAAATCATGGGTCAAATATCCACATTGCCAACATGGAGTAATATTTCTAATTTAAAATGTTAGGATATAATGTATATGAATTGGAAATCCTTTTAACAACTGCTAAATCAAACAGTTTTTTTTATAAATTGTTTAGTCATTAAAACAGTCAAACAATCAAGTGTCCTGGACGGCCTCTGAACAACAGTGTAGTCTGATGTCTCTTGAGTGTTTCCTGCACAATAGACAACTTTGAAAATGTCCAAACACATTTTTAAAGCTTAAAGATTTTAGCAGTGGTGTATGGTTTAGTCTGGTGGAAGTATGGTTTACCTCAAACATAACACACTATTAAGAGAAGCTTCTAACCGTTTTTTAAACAGTCTCAACTTTTAACTGAGGCTTCCATATGACTTACAAAAGCAAAACCAACCATCAGCAAGCAAATAGACTATGTACTTATTTTTAATGCCTGTCACTGCTTCTGCTAGAAGCGATTCGGAGCATGCAGGCACACAGAGCCTTTGTTCAGATTTTCACCAGCAACGTTTTAAACGTTTTAAACAAAAGCAGGAGATAATATTTTTCTTCAGATCAAACTCGCAAACATGTACACACAATGAAAGTTCTTTAAAGCTGCTTTAACATGCTTAAATAAACTCACATCATTACCTTGTACCAGCAAATATGTGCCACTCCATTTGGTATTAATCCACTCGCTGATAGCACAGTGATACAATCCTTCATCTTCCTGGCTCGTACTCAGAATAGTCAGGTTGCTTAAACTGTCATCCTCATTCACAACCACTTCGGACTCAGAAATCCCAGCTTCATACTTTGGTGCTGTAGACTTCCACAGTGTCACGATTAGTTTCAAAGTATCCCCAGCAGTCTGCTTGTACCAGTAGAGTTGTCTGCTGCTCAGCTCTTTAGGCAGAGCACATGTGATGGTCGCAGGTTCACCAACTTGAACTGTGGTCACTGGAGCCAACGTATCTAGATACAATTAAAATGTAGAATAAATTAAACATTAAATAATCATTCAGCCAAATATCTGGACACAGTCATTACGACGTATCACTTACAGGCCTGATGAAGGATAAGCAGTGTGAGCCATAACGTGATCATCTTGACACTGTCTCTTGTTAGGAGAACTCTTATTTACTTTGTAAGTGAAGATGGTGACGTGGTCATCAAAGCCACACCTCCAAATCTGATTGGTCTGATCTAAATATGTGTCTCAGTTCATTTCCTGCCACAATGGTTTTGTTTGTGTGATGTGCCTCATCTTTTTTCCCCTCAGATTTTTTCATTCAGAGAAGATTCATGTTTCTCACAGATTTGACGAACTCAAACATTTAGTCTCAACATGGACAGGTTCTCTGTCTTGTAAGGCTCATTCCACAATCCTCTCAGCATTTGAGAAATTATGGGGCTCTCACTTACTACACAAACACGGTGGGTATTGCAAGATATTATTTATCAATATCACATCATTTATCTCAGAGTTCTTTAATAAGTTTTCTCTGTTGCGTCTGTGTTTAGCAGTGCCAAGACTAACTAAAATAAATAACTCTTACTGGCCACTACTGTCTATATATGCTTTAGCTGTTTGATGTTTGTCCCACCGTCATGATTCATTTATGAATCCACATCAGTGCCCCTGCTCTGTCTGATAATACCTCTGACCTCTGTTGCTTTTTATTCCAATTTTATTCCAACAAAGACCATCCCAAAAAAAGATACAGATTCAGTATGCGTAAAATGTATGTCAAAGATCTAAATGATTGAGGAGGGCTGGACGCAGGAATAAGGGTGAGTGTCGAGGGATAGAGAGATGAAGGGATGAAGAGATAAGGGGATGAAGGGAAAGGGAAGAAATTGCAGCTGAGGAAGGACGGATAGTGAAGAAAGATATTGGACTGGTGTCAGTTGGTGTCAGGACGACACAAGGGAACCAAAGGGGTCGGGACTATGAGTGGGGGATTGATGTTTTGCTAGGAAGAAGGAAACAGTTAGAAAAGTTTTTATTTGATGTCAGAAGAGTGAAACCGAACCGAAAGCTTGCTTCAGGTGAGCTACTGTCCCCTCTGATGTGTTTAAGGTTTGGAGACGGTCAGAGTGTTGACAAGGACAGTTTGGGTTACAGTGACTTTGCCTGTTGGTGGAGTGGCCTGGTCTTGAGTGGGTCTGAGAAAAAGGCCGCTGTCCCATTGATACCTGACCAGATATCACAGTTTATGTGAAGACAAAGGCAAAGGGGTAAGGAATGTATAAGGTGTGCAAACAAACATTGCTGAAATGGGATGTGTTTGAGGTGTGGTCTTTGTTCCCGGACCTAGTTTAAAACTACACCTATGAGGTTATAAAATCTTTTCATTAAATGTTAGGAATGGAAAGCAGTCTCTCACATCACAACTTGGACAAACAAGCACATGTTGTTGAAAGTGATGGTGCCAAGTACCAAGTGGCTACTGCTTGAGTTCTTGCCCAAGCAGATGATGGAGGCTGTTGACTAAGCTCTGGCTTTCTATGGGGTTTTGGGGGATGGTGGAGGTGGCAGATAGGCTTCGAATTGGGATCCAGTAAGAGGTGTCAGACATTGTGCCAGTGCAACAACAAGCCAAAGCAGTACTTGATAGTTTGGTATGTCCCTGACCTTGAAACTCACACTTACCCATTTTTCCTGCTTCCAGCACATCAACTTCAAGGACAAAACATTCACTTGCTGCCGAACATATCCCACCCACTGACAGAGGCCATTGTAACAAGATAATCAATGTTATTCACTCGACTTGTCAGTGGTCATGATGTTATGGCTGATGGGTGCACAAGGAGGTGTAGGCGGTGGCCGTAACAGCAGAGTACATTGCAAACAAACATGTTGGAGGTGTCTCAGACATTGTGGTGAGATCACACGTCTCAGAAGCACATCTGTTTTTTTCTTTAGAGGTTGTATGTTTCACATAAACCAGGACAAGACCCGTGTAGCAGGAAATGCTCTTTCATTGTATATTGTGTGATAACTGTCACAGCCCCTCTACTCGGTAGGCTCTACTGCTGTTTTGCTCTTTGTGTCCAGGACTGCAGACCTGATGGCAGGCTAATCAGGAGAATGGGACACACCTGGGCCCGGTGTGCCTCATGTATTTAAGCCAGAGCAGCAGCAGCAGCCAGACTCTGGGCAGACCTCCTATCACCACACACCTCTGCGTTGCTCTTTTGTTTGTTCTTCTTTGTTTTTACACCACAACATCCATGCAACACATTTACACCCATCCACACCCCACACAACTAACTTTACAGATTATTCATATCTACATGTTTTTGTTGGTTTTGACTATTTATGTTGTAAATAAATTAATTATTTGATTAGTATACCCATGTGTCTCCCGTTTTTGTCGCAGGCTAAGAGCCGGGCTGTGACATAAACATTGAGATGCAACTGAAGGTTTGACCTATCATGACCATGTCACCATGTTCAGTCACAGCATAACTAACAGTTCTCCAAACAAGAGACAGTGTCAAGATGATCGTGTTAGGGGTCACACTGCTTCTACTTCATTCAGCATGTAGGGGATGATATTGACTAAATACTTTCTCATTTATCCTCAGTCAACATGAACTCTGGGCCTGCAGGATCACCATCACCCCCGAGGAGTTTATAGCAGGAGGAACTCTCCACTAACCGGCCTCGTCCCTAAATCTCATACCAGGTGCTGAAGACCTGCAGAGACCACACAGACCTTTGGGCAGACACAGTTATACTGAATACAGAGAACGTCAAGCACTTTAAACATGGGAGCAGTGAACAAGTAAGGACCTCTTTCAAATCCTTAGAAAGGACAACATGCCCCCATGACCCCTGTTTCCTTCAGACAATACAGAAAGAAATCAAAAAAGTAGTCTCTTTTATTCTCATATGCCTTGGACTTTCTAACTGGAGATGCCTGCACCCATAAAGTGAGCTGAAGCTCAAGCAGCACCAGTTGTCCTGAAAGGTTGGCACTGTTTACAAGAAAAAACATCCGAGAGAAGCCTGCAACAGTTTGACTGCCAAAGATAAGACTTCAACCTGCGCATGGGATCGTGTGACGAGGTTTGTGCTGCACCAACAAATGCAGGATATAGGCAAGAGGCCTCAAAAGAATCTTTAAAAAAAGTATTTGCTGAAAGCCAAAACCTGTGGCTTTACTCACCCTAGAGAACTAACGTGCATTAAGCTGCTTCCTGGTGGTCCCTCGTGTTTCAATCACTGTCAGATGTGACATTTATCAGTCACTAAAATTTGAGCTGTTTCAGTTTCTTTACAGTCCAAATCTTTAAATAATCTTTAACAAAAACAACAAATATTTAAAACTTATATAATGAAAAAGTGCATTTCTTTCCTTTTCCTTACTATGTGTTCTGTTGTCTGTTTAACCTCTTTGTTTAATTGTGTCTTAAATGCTGTAAGTAAATGCACCTAATATCACTGAGGAAAAGCAGAGACGCACATGTAAGAAAGACAAAAAGATATTTATGCTTTAATAAGACATGACAAGGTTTTACTACAGATTTCAGATTATTTAAAAAATTAAAACACAACAACAGGATGTGAAACATAAAAAGATGGAAGGATCAACTCACAGTAACATAAAGGGTCATTTTATGCATTCAGAAGTAGATGCAGAAACAGTAGTGTCTGCTTCCTCTCAACAATCATGTTAGACACTTTAAGGTCAGTCGTATAAAACCCCCCACATGTTTTCATAGACATTTACATCGAGCATTTCACTTGAGAATAGACACCGTCTTCAGTCTTTAACTCTTTAGTCTTCCTCCCTCTTGTAGATTTCCCGCCGTGAAAATGCAACGGTATGCAAAGGTATGTGGTATGTGCCAAAGTAACATCCACATGGATGGCAGGGCTAAAGGTTTTCCAGCAGAACATCGTCCAAAGCATTACACTGCCTCCGCTGGCTTGCCTTCTTCCAATAGTGCATCCTGGTGCCATGTCTTGCTCAGGTAAGCAGCGAACATGCATCCGGCTATTGACATGATGTAAAAGAAAAAGAGATTCATCAGACCAGGCCACATTCTTCCATTGCTCTGTGGTACGGTTCTGATGCTCATGTGCCCAATGTAGGCAGTTGACAGGGGTAAGCATGGGCAAAGGACCGGTCTGCAGCCCCGTACACAACAAGCTGTAATGCACTGTGTGTTCTGACACCTTTCTATAAGAACCAGCAGTCGCTTTTTACTTTGAGCTACAGTAACTCTTCTGTTGGATTGGACCACATGGGCTAGCCTTCGCTTCCCACAACACATCAATTAAGCCCTTGTCAAAGTCACACACATCCTTACGCTTACCCATTTTTCCTGCTTCCAACACATCAACTTTAAGGACAAAATGTTCACTTGCTATGTAACATATTCCACCCACTGACAGAGGCCATTGTAATGAGATAATCAATGTTTCACTCGACTTATCAGTGTTCATAAAGTTATGGCTGATTGGTGCACAACATGGATTGTATAAAGAGATGGATGACATGACAGCTCCCTAAAAGTGAAGCCAAAACATTTGGCGCGCCCCCTGCTGACTGGCTGCAGTATAAGTCATAAAGCCCGCCTCCTCCATGTTAACAGATGGGACATGAGTCAAACCATAAAATAAAATACATGCCCAATACATGCTTCTTAAACCTGGTTACTGTCATTACAGCTAGTTATGATCATGCTGATTCACATCCAAGTGTTCATTTTTCTGACAGGTAAAGTTTTAATTAGTTATTTGATGCTGTAAAAAGGATGATTGACAGTTCTGTTGACAAATATGCCTCCTGCAGCCGTTCAGTTCAGAATTAGCAGAGTAGAGGACGAACAGCGAGAGGAAACGTAACTAAAACATTCACTACACTCATTGAAGTTCATATCTGTGAACGTTTGCTTCAGACCAACACAAATAAGCTGTTCTGCTGTTAAACACGCTGCTGTTCAGGATCCTTGCTGTTTTTTTGGTAAGTTAAGTGTGTGTTTTGGTTAGCGAGGTGGCTATTACGGCTCAATCCGCAGATCTCTACTGCGCAGTCTCTAGCTCCAAATGACATCACCATTACAAGATGGCAGCGCCTATCACGGGGGCTATTATGGCATCACTTCCATACAATGACAGCAGATGGAGACACATCGTCCATATTTATATACAGTCATTGGTGCACAAGCATGTGTAGGCGGAGGCCGTAACAGAAAAGTTCATTGCACAGGTGGAAAGAGAGACACACAAGGAGGTGGGAGGTATCTCAGACATTGTGGTGAGATTAGACCTCTCAGAACAACTTCTGTTTTTTTCTTTAGAGGTTGTATGTTTCACATAAACCAGTGTGGCAGGAAATGCTCTTTCATTGTATATTGTGTGATAACCAATGAGATGCAACCGAAGGTCTGATCAAACATGACCATGTCACCATGTTTAGTCGCATCATAACGAAGAGTTCTCCTAACAAGAGACAGTGTCAAGATGATCGTGTTAGGAGTCACACTGCTTCTACTTCATTCAGCAAGTAGGTGATGATATTGACTAAATACTTTCTCATTTATCTGTCTGTAGATGTTAGTGGTAGTTATTTTGAACTCTGTGTTTCTAACATCTTAACTAAACAAATTATTTACTGTTTAAGGTTTTGTAAATTGTAATCTTTTCTAGATTCACTGACTCCAGTGATCACAGTTAAACTTGGTAAACCTGCGACCCTCTCCTGTGTTCTGCCCGATGATGCGTTGACTGGTAGAATCTACTGGTACAAGCAGATTGCTGGGGATAATCTGGAGCTAGTTGTGACACTGCGGACACATACAAACCCTGTGTATGGACCAGAGTTCTCTGCTGCGAGAATGGATGTAAAAATTACTAAGAATATGAGCAATCTGACCATTTTTAAGACAATTCAAGAAGATGAGGGAATGTTTCACTGTGCAATGGTGGCAAGGATAAAGATAAGTTGGCATGGGACCTATTTGTCATTAACAGGTAATTATGTTTTTCCCAGTGTTTTAAACATACTTTACCCACATAAAGGTGCACTGTGTTTGTTGTGAACAATGTTAAATGTGTGACTGAGAATATTTTGGGACAATTTCCAAATGTATTATGCAATATATCTTAAAATATCAAATGTAATGTTATGTCTTTCAATTGCAGGATTTCACCCAGGATCTAATCAGCTTTCTCACCTCTTGAATTATTTCCGAGCAATCATTATATTTTATATTCACAATCCATTTAAACTTTGAACGATTATTAAGGTCTTGTGATATTTTAAAATGTAAAGGGCAATCCCGTCCAATGTTTTTTTTTTTTTTTGATTTTTTTGGGGGGGTTTTGCCTTTAATTGGTAGGACAGCTGAAGAGAGACAGGAAACATGGGGAGTAGAGAGTGGGGGATGACATGCACCAAATGATCGGCAGACCGGGAGTCAAACCTGCGATCAGTGCGTCGAGGACTGTAGCCTCTGTATATGGGGCGCATGCTCTACCGACTGAGCTAAACTAGCGCTCCGATCCCCTCCATTTAATACAATTTTGTATCATGCAGGAAACACTCAGAGGACATCAAACTACACTGTTGTTCAGTGGCCGACAGTTTCTGATCCAGTCCGTCCAGGAGACTTGATGACTCTGCAGTGTTCAATCCTCTCTGACTCTGAGAGTCAAACGTGTCCAGGAGGTCACAGTGTGTACTGGTTCAGAGCCGGATCAGATAAATCTCATCCAGACATCATCTACACTGATGGAAACAGACGTGGTGGATGTGACGAGAGATCTGACACTCAGAGAAGCTGTGTTTATCGCTTCTCTAAGAACGTCAGCTCCTCTGATGCTGGGACTTACTACTGTGCTGTGGCCACATGTGGAGAGATACTGTTTGGAGACGGAACAAAACTAGAGCTTGGTATGATTATAAGTTCAGCACTGGAGGTGATCTTCATAATATTTTATAAACATCATGAATGAAACTTTCTTCTTTGTTCTCTAGAGCAAACAACAAGCTCTGAATTTGTTGCTCTGGTGATAGCGATAGTCTGCCTGGTCATTTCTGTGATTGGAAATATAGTTTTCATCTGTCACCGATCTCCGAGAGCAGCATGTGGACAATGTAAAGGTAAGAGTTGTTTACTGAATAAAGAAACTAAAACTTTTATTTTTTACTTTTATTTAGTGTAGAAAGTACAACATCATACAGGACAGAGCGAAACTTCACCTCCTATTTGAGCCCAGTGTGCCTCATTAAACCTTAAAAGTATGCATACGTCAGTGAGGACATTGCACAACATTTTTTAAGTGATTTACTTATTAAAACTTGTTTAAATGATTGAGGAAAGGTAAGTGTTGTTAAATATAAAATAGTTGTCTTTACTTTGTATTTTATAGGAGCTATAGCATCACACAGGCCATAAGGAGCCACATGCTCTCGGACAAAAAAATAGATCTGTTGAAGTCTACATTGTATATTGTTAATAAATAAATAAATTTCAAACTCAGCTTTAGTCTCCCTATTGCTGTTTATTCTATGCGTGTCTTATGTAGCTTTATTTCTACACAGTATGTTCTGATAATAACTTATTATGAATACTTACTTAATATTCCTCTTTTCATTCATTTGAAGGAAAGGGAAGTGCCTCTTTGCACGACAACTCGAACCAACCACTACATGATGTTGTAAGTGATGATATTCAGTAACATAGAGTTTTACATTTGTTTATTTAAAGCTATTGTGAGGAGTTTTTCACTGGTTAAACAGACTTTAATTCTGATTACTCTTTATGACCTACAAAAGGAAACCAGACCATCAGTGACAACATCGATTATTTCTATATAGTTATTTTTGAAGCCTTAAACCGCTGGCGGTCAGACGAAGCAATTAACTGCACGCTGCGTTTGTTTACATTTTCCAGGGCAAAAATTTAAAGTGAGTGATACATGTGACTGTTAAAGGTATAGTAAGTAATATAATAAAAATCATCACTTATGGGCCTCTATACATGTGTGTTGGTGAGTGTGTGTGCAGACTCTTGTGAGACCCTTCCCTCTGCATCTATTCTGTTGTTTTGCTTTGCACGTTGTTTTCAGGAGGGGCGCTGTTGTGGTTCCCTGAGCCAATCACAGCGTTTAGGTGAGTGTGGGAGTGGTTCAAATTAGCAACTGGGCCCCATTCAGACCGGCGAACATGGTGAAAGAGCGATGCAGAGTTGGCCTTCTTTCTGTTGGGCAGGCACCACCTCAAACCGGGTAGGACAAGCTCACCAGCGGTTAGCATGCTAGCACAAAGCTAACAGGCGGTTAGCATGATAGCACAAAGGTAACCAGCCATGAGCGTGAGAATGAGCTTCCAGTGACGTAGAGCCCAGGAGGAGGGGCCCAGTTTGAATGTGTTGTTGACAAAATGCAAGGAAAAATCCTACTTCTTATACCTTTAAAGGAAGCAGGATGAGATTTTATGTTAAGACCACCTCTTAAGCATGAACAGGACAAAATCATCAGAGCGATAAGAGTTACAGCTTTGTCCACAGGGGGCGCCAAAATCAACACAAACCGAAAGTTCCTCACAGTAGCTTTAACATAATTCCCAACAGCACCATATAGCATAACAGCACCGTATAATGATGACTTTTTTTTTAGACTGAAGGCGGAGATGATCTGAATTATTCTGCGTTGTATTTCTCTGGAAGAAGAGCATCAAGAGGAAGAAAGAAGAGAGAGTTGACTGGAGAAAGTATCTATACTGAGGTTAAATGCTGAATATAAATGTGTCTGTGATGACATGTAGGTAGGTTTATAGTGCGGACATGTTACAGTGTTAATGAAAAAGTAAAAGCTTCCTTCTTACTCATGATAGTCAGGCGATAATCATAGCATACAGAATCTGAATTGTCTTATGATCACATGTCTGTGAAGGTGTTTTTGTAGAAAATTAAATGTTCATGTGTTTTGTGTTCTCTTGCTTGATTCTGGCATGTGTTTCATGAAATGTAATAAATAACAAACCCTTACAGATCACTCCAGGAGCAGGTTTGGCTCAGACAGATATTTTATTCATTTACAAAGTTTGAACTCCACATCATCCTCAAAACAACAGTTACTTCTATGTGCAGACTCAACATTTTCCAGCAGGTGTAATGGTAATGATTGTCCGTCTTTACATGTTTTATTGTGTACGGCAAGCGGCCTATTAGCTGCTCAAAGCATGCTGGGAACCTGCAGACACAGACCAAGCTAGCACTGCTATGTCCGTAAACCTCCTGCAACCAAGCACAGGAAGAGTGGGTATGTATAACAGATGGGGAGGTTAAAGCACTTAGTGAATCCATGTATCTATTTTGATCCGTCTGCTTTCAAACAGACCTGTTAACTCACTGATTCAACCCAAAAGCCTTCACAGCAGCGTAGATCCTCTCTTTCTCCGCTGCTTTTGCGTCCTTCACTGCACCACTCTTTGTTTTCATCGTGGTGAAGACGACAGCAGAATAAACCTCCTCTCTCTGAGGAAACAGTGAATGAGACGAGAACAACCAACATGTACATAAAGTGAAACAAGCTTTATTTTAGTTTGGAGACGTTTAATCCTACCTTTAAAATCCTCAGCTGTTGACTTCTCCAACCACCGCAGTTTTGGTGCTCAGCAACAAAGGCTGAAACGATGAGAAAACATAAAGATGACAAAAAATAAAGAAGCAGTCATTTTAATTTAATGTTTTACACTGAACAAAAATATAAACGCAACACTTTTGTTTTTGCTCCCATTTTTCAAGAGCTGAACTCAAAGATCTAAGACTTTTTCTATGTACACAAAAGGCCTATTTCTCTCAAATATTGTTCACCAATTTGTCTAAATCTGTGTCAGTGAGCACTTCTCGTTTGCCGAGATAATCCATCCACCTCACAGGTGTGGCATATCAAGATGCTGACTAGACAGCATGATTATAGCACAGGTGTGCCTTAGGCTGGCCACAATAAAAGGCCACTCTAACGTGCAGTTTTATCACACAGCACAATGCCACAGATGACGCAAGTTTTGAGGGAGTGTGCAATTGGCATGCTGACTGCAGGAATGTCCACCAGAGCGGTTGCCCGTGAATTGAATGTTCATTTCTCTACCATAAGCCGTCTCCAAAGGCGTTTCAGAGAATTTTGCAGTACATCCAACCGGCCTCACAACCGCAGACCACGTGTAACCACACCCATTGTTGTGCCATTCATCCACGACCATCACCTCATGTTGCAGCATGATAATGCACGGCCCCATGTTGCAAGGATCTGCACACAATTCCTGGAAGCTGAAAACCTCCCAGTTCTTGCACTTGCATGTCACCCATTGAGCATGTTTGGGACGCTCTGGATCGGCGTATACGACAGCGTGTTCCAGTTCCTTCCAATATCCAGCAGCTTCGCACATGGAAGAGGAGTGGACCAACATCCCACAGGCCACAATCAACAACCTGATCAACTCTATGCGAAGGAGATGTGTTGCACTGCGTGAGGCACATGGTGGTCACACCAGATACTGACTGACCCCCCCAATATAGTAAAACTGCACATTTTAGAGTGGCCTTTTATTGTGGCCAGCCTAAGGCACACCTGTGAAATAATCATGCTGTCTAATCAGCATCTTGATATGCCACACCTGTGAGGTGGATGGATTATCTGGGCAAAGGAGAAGTGCTCACTAACACAGATTTAGACAAATTGGTGAACAATATTTGAGAGAAATAGGCCTTTTGTGTACATAGAAAAAGTCTTAGATCTTTGAGTTCAGCTGTTGAAAAAGGGGAGCAAAAACAAAAGTGTTGCGTTTATATTTTTGTTCAGTGTATATAAAGACATAAGAGTGACCTTTATTACCGTTGCAATAATCATTGTTTTTCTTGATGGCACAAATGAGGACAGCGATAACAATCAGACTTAGAGCCACGACAGCGCAGAGCACAAAAATAACTGCGTTGGGTCGTGCTGAAATGTTATTAAAAGAAGAAAAAAAAGTCAAAGTAAATTATGGCACCTCACCGTCTGATTATTCTACAGGTTAACTGTGAATTTTTTATCTTACTCATACCAAATATTTGGCACTTAAATCCACACATTCTTTAGTTTAAAAAATGATATTGTTACCTTCAATGTCCACTTTTGTTCCGTCTCCAAACAGTATCTCTCCACATGTGGCCACAGCACAGTAGTAAGTCCCAGCATCAGAGGAGCTGACGTTCTTAGAGAAGCGATAAACACAGCTTCTCTGAGTGTCAGATCTCTCGTCACATCCACCACGTCTGTTTCCATCAGTATAGATGATGTCTGGATGAGATTTATCTGATCCGGCTCTGAACCAGTACACACTGTGACCTCCTGGACACGTTTGACTCTCAGAGTCAGAGAGGACTGAACACTGCAGAGTCATCAAGTCTCCTGGACGGACTGGATCAGAAACTGTCGGCCGCTGAACAACAGTGTAGTTTGATGTCCTCTGAGTGTTTCCTGTGTATTTGAAGACGTTCAAAAGTAAAATAAACACAATATGAAATGCTTTGACATGATGAAATGTAGCAGTAAGAACCTATTGTTCAGATGATTAAATCATGGGTCAAATCTCCACATTGCCAACATGGAGTAATATTTCTAATTTAAAATGTTAGAATATAATGTATATGAATTGGAAATCCTTTCAACAACTGCTAAATCGAACAGTTTTTTTTATAAATTGTTTAGTCATTAAAACAGTGTAGCTGATTCTAAGACATTGAAAAAACACATAATTACCTTTTATTGACAAATATGTCGCACACAAAGTTATCTTATTCCACTCCAGGACTACACAGTGATACATTCCCTCGTCTTCTTGAACTGTCCTCAAAATGGTCAGATTGCTCATTTTCTCATTAACTTTTAAATCAAATCTAGAAGCTGAAAACTCTGCTCCAAACACTTTGTGTGTATTTTTCCATCGTCTCACAATCAATTTCAGAGCATCACCAGCACTCTGCTTGAACCAGAAGGCTTCATTGTTTAAAATATTAGGTGAATCACATGTGATGGTTACAGGTTCACCAAGTTGAACTTGGGTGACTGGAGCCAGCGTATCTAGATACAAGTATAAAGGAAGAATAAATTAAACAGTAAATAATCATTCAGCCAGACATCTGGACACAGTCATTATTGCGTATCACTTACAGGCCTGATGAAGGAGAAGCAGTGTGAGCCATAACGCGATCATCTTGACACTGTCTCTTGTTGTAGACCTCTTAGTTACTTTATAAATAAAGATGGTGACGTGGTCATCAAAGCCACACCTTCAAATCTGATTGGATATCTAAATATACATCTAAGTTCACTTCCTGCCACAGTGGTTTTCTCCTTGTGATGTGTAGCATCTCACTTTTTTCAAACTCACTCAGGCCACTTTCACACCTAAAGTCTGTTTGTGTGATCCGAATCAAAGACCAAGTTCTTACAATGCTGCATTTTGCCTCCAGTTTGGTTTTGTGTTCACACAGCAGCTTTTACCAGTCGACCAAGAGTGTTGATGCACAAGAAAACTGCTCTCTGATTGGTCAAATTTTCACATGGGAAAACTCCCTGAAGTAAACAAATAGAGCGAGCGGACTCCTCAATCACACTCATCACGATCACAGACATTAATGTTTTGTTCTCTGAGTCTTTTTTTACTTTTTGAATTTTCTTACAGTTTGAATATCTCCGTATTTTTGTGCGTTTTCACAAGCATTTGTGAAATTGTTTGGTCAGCCAATATTTCTATGAGAGCCCTCACCTCGTTTCTCCCCCACGTTTGGCCTCTACTCATCTTGCTGCCTGGCTGTGTGTCTGTCTCTGCAAGTGTCAACATCCATTAAAAACCCACAATGCAGTTTTTTGGTTTGCTTCCTGTATTGGATCCTACTTTAATCGCAAACGAACTGGACTTTCAGAGTAAAATCCGAAAAGTCTGGAACAAAGATGTCAGGTCTGAATGCCCCTTTAAGTCTGATTACGTCATCACCTGAGGGTGCTTTAGGACCTGGGAGACTTTCAGACTTAACTCCAAAAGTCCGGTTTCTTTTGGACAGGTGAGAACACGCAGTCGAACTCTGGTGTGGACCAAACCACCGGACCATGGTCCACCAGAAAAGAAGGGACACCGGCCTTTTGGAATCGAACCACGGTCCGGTTTGATTCCGGTGAGAACATAATCAGACTCGATCTAATATAGGAAGCAAACCAAAAAAGTGTGCATTGTGGGTTGTTAACGGATGTTGACACTTGCAGAAACAACCACACAACCAGGCAGCAAGATGAGTGGACAAACGGCGAGGTGAGGGCTCTGACAGAAATATGGGCCATTTGAAATGTCTGAAGGTTTTTTTGTCGAAAATTAAATGTTCATGTGTTTTGTGTTCTCTTGCTTGATTCTGGCATGTGTTTCATGAAATGTAATAAATAACAAACCCTTACAGATCACTCCAGGAGCAAGTTTGGCTCAGACAGATATTTTATTCATTTACAAAGTTTGAACTCCACATCATCCACAAAACAACAGTTACTTCTATGTGCAGACTCAACATTTTTCAGCAGGTGTAATGGTAATAATTGTCCGTCTTTACATGTTTTATTGTGTACGGCAAGCGGCCTATTTGCTGCTCAAAGCATGCTGGGAATCTGCAGACACAGACCAAGCTAGCACTGCTACGTCCGTAAACCTCCTGCAACCAAGCACAGGAAGAGTGGGTATGTATAACAGATGGGGAGGTTAAAGCACTTAGTGAATCCATGTATCTATTTTGATCTGTCGGGTTTCAAACAGACCTGTTAACTCACTGATCCAACCCAAAAGCCTTCACAGCAGCGTAGATCCTCTCTTTCTCCGCTGCTTTTGTGTCCTTCACTGCACCACTCTTTGTTTTCATCGCGGTGAAGACGACAGCAGAATAAACCTCCTCTCTCTGAGGAAACACAGTGACTGAGACGAGAACAACCAACATGTACATAAAGTGAAACAAGCTTTATTTTAGTTTGGAGACGTTTAATCCTACCTTTAAAATCCTCAGCTGTTGACTTCTCCAACCACCGCAGTTTTGGTGCTCAGCAACAGAGGCTGAAACGATGAGAAATCATAAAGATGACAAAAAATAAAGCAGCAGTCATTTAATTTAATGTTTTACACTGAACAAAAATATAAAAGCAACACTTTTGTTTTTGCTCCCATTTTTCATGAGCTGAACTCAAAGATCTAAGACTTTTTCTATGTACACAAAAGGCCTATTTCTCTCAAATATTGTTCACAAATTTGTCTAAATCTGTGTCAGTGAGCACTTCTCCTTTGCCGAGATAATCCATCCACCTCACAGGTGTGGCATATCAAGATGCTGATTAGACAGCATGATTTTTGCACAGGTGTGCCTTAGGCTGGTCACAATAAAAGGCCACTCTAGTGTTGTATGTAACATGCAGAAATTACATGTTGTGAACCTGCCCATGTTGGTGCATATTACTTCTGGAATACGCACCCTTAAAAGACAGAATAAAACTACACCATTGATGAGGTTTCATTGGTTAATAGCACAGCTGCATTCTGCTGCCTCACGATAGCAACGAGCCAACAATGCGTCTGACCATCTAACTGTACAATCTACTTACACAACTTGGGTGCTGAGCGTGACAAATAACTACGTCACTTAATAATAAGCACTAACAAATTCACTGTGCTCTGGGCTGCTTTGCCTTGGATGTGATATCGGGCCTGAGTGTCGAATAGGAAGTGCCTCACTTTAGGCCAGATGTATGTAGGCCTACTACTGTATATGCAATATAGTACATACAAGAGAAAAACATGAGTTAGTATGATAGTGTATTAATAGTAGTAAGTAGAATGTATGTTAGCAACACATTAGCTAGAAACAACTAGCATCAGTAAAGTAGAATGTTATGTTAGCGACAGATTAGCCAGAGAAAGCTAGCATCATGGCTAGCTTGGTTAGCAGTAAACTGATCACAGATAAGAAAAACTAAACAAGAAATCAAAGATCACCTTAAGCTGTTAGCTGTTATTAGACCAAGCTGTAAAACAGTCTAATAAGGATATTTGGGGTTTCGGTAGATGAGGCCTGTCAATATTTTATTGCTATCATCAGTGAGCTAATTATCACTCAACACATTCACAGACGGTGGGTAAGGGTTACCCCCTACCCTAACCTTAACCCCCCCATCTTCCTTGCTCTCTCCTCTCTTCCGTCATGAAAATGAGGGAGTAGGCGGAGGTAGAGCGTACAGCCCGATCTGGCAGGGGTGCTCGCCCTGGACAGGGCACCTCACCCTGGCTCTGCCTTCCCTGTCTTCTTTCTAACACACCTCCCTCCATAAAACCTTTCTCGCTATATTTTTCTCTTTTGTGTTTAATTCAAAAACGTTAGTTGCATCAGCGTTGTCAATACCTGGAGCCTGCATGGCGGAGCCTGGGTCTGTTGAAAATGGCAAGGCTGCTTGGGTTGCGGTGATCACCAAGGGTCATGTATTAGGATGAGGATGAGGTTTCTTCACTGAGCGCTTCTCCTTATCATCCGGGCACAAGTATCTTGTGTTTAATTCAATTTAGCAAAGTAACATTACAGCACCTGAGCAGTTATTACTCATGAAGTTGTTCTCTTCTGTGTAGCTGTCATTCATTCATTCACTGACACAGGAAAACTCAGGAAAGGTTGAAACGTTTATCTTTTTTTTCCCGATGCTGGTTTGGAATCTCTTCTCATAACATATTTATTCATTCAGCAGGGAAAAACATCTACACAGCCATCAACTGTATTTAGTAGATTTTTTAACAGCATTGACACATATAGGTAGACGTAAGCCAAGAAGGAAGTAACGACTTTGATTACAGCTCACAATGAAACCAACATTTACATACAATACATGTTACATACATATAATGTTTTTAAGTTAACAGAGAAAAATATTGACATATAAGACATTAAGCTCCAGGGCTACTTAAGCCGAATATTCCTCGTACCAAGTGCGTACAAAAGTGACACCACCATTAAGTCCAGTGTTAAGACATTTCTTTCACCTGAACAGCCCTCACATGAGCGTAGATACTCTCTTCCTCCTGTGCTTTTACGTCCCTGGCCTCTGCTTTGCCAGATTTCCTACCAGTGAAGGTTGGTGCAGAATAAATCAAGGAGTCCTCATCTGCCTGACAAAATACACAGAGGATTACAGAACAATTACAATGAAGCTGAGGAAAATGCTGATAACTTCATGTCACTTTACATTCCTCACCTGCTGACTTTGCGGATCACCACTGGCTGTTTCCTCATTTCTTTGCAGAAGAACATCAGCTGCATTATCATATAAAAACACAGAATCAATCTGCAGTGAGTTTTGCAAATTAATGTTTGACAGGGCGACATATAGTCGATTTTTCTTACCGTTGCAACAGCCACAAGATCTTTTCTGGAGTTTCCTGACTGAATAAATAAGAGTGGCTATAACAATGAGGCTTACAGCCAGAGCAGCACATAACAGAGAGAGAAATGTGTTGTCCGTCTGCAAATCCATGTTGACTGCTGATTTAAAAAGAAGCAAATAATGAAAGTTAACAAGTCAAAGTGTATTTGAGACTAATTTAAAATGTAAGTTACTATTGTTCCTAATCAAAGATAAATATGTGACCTTTCTCATTGTATACAAAGAGGATGAAGTTACCTTCTTTGTCTGTGTTTGATTCTCTTCCAGAAATGTTGTCCTCACATGTGGCCTCAGCACAGTGATAAGTCCCAGAATCCAAACAGCTGATGTTTTTGAAGAAACTGTCAATACATTTCTTTGCTGAGAGTCCCATAAGGCTCCTTTCTTCATCAACACTGATTCCTCGAGTGAAGTTAGGAAGAGATTGGTTTAATCCAGTTTTAAAACAGCACACGCTGTGTTCTCCTGGACAGGCTGTCTTCTCAGAGTCTCCTGGACGGACAGGAGCGGGTGGAGGGACAGAAGGGGAAAGAGGTGCTGGGGGATTGAAAACACATTTTTTATTCTATTTTATTAAATCTTGACTTAAGTTTGTCTTTTAGATGAATTATGTAAAAGTGCCAACTTCACATCTTTAAGTTCGGAAATAGAGGAAAAAAATGTGGCGCACTTACCTTCAACTGTCAGATTTATTCCTTTCAAAAACATCAAGTTTTTTTCATTTGTTTTCATACAGTAATAAAATCCTGGATCCTGTAAATTTGCTTTTTTAATTCCTAGAACAAATGTTCCAGGCTCTTCTTTGGTTGTAATGCGACTACCTCGTCCATATAAGCTGTATGTTTTCCCAAAGAACTCAGGAAAGTTTCCAGAACCCATCCTGATCCAAAACAAGCTTCCTGTAGTTTCGCGTTTACATGACATTTTCACATCAGCTCCAACACGAACAGTCTTTTGCTCTAAGTTCTGATCATCTGAGCATCCTGAAAAGACATTATATGACATTAGTAACAGGATAATATTACTGCATGCACTCTTCTAAACCAGTGTAACGAGGATGACAATAATTTAAATGTATATTTGAAGTAAAGCTGACATTTATGTACTTACGCCCTGCTCTGAGCATCAGCAGTAAATAAAAAACAAGCAGCATTTTCTGGTTATTCCACTTGAGACGGCTGTTATGTAGAGTGCATTATCAAATGATTCACTTCAATGTAATCATAGCAGGTGGGAGGGAACAGTTACAGAGCGATCTGATTGGCTTCTGGCTATGTCGGGGTTTAACACAACAGTGGAAATATCGACCATCTTTCCAACCCAAACACATGAAACAAAACCAGAGCAAGCTTTCGTTTCATGTGCCACGGTGGGTTTCTGACACTCACACATCTTGTCTCATCTTAATGTGAAGAGCAATGTTGTTCATCATGTTCCTTTGTGTTTTTATGATACTTGGAAAAAATGTTGAGCTCATACTCACCATGATACAACGACACAATGTTTCTTCTCATTGGGGTCATAAATCAAGATAATTTCCCTGAACACAAGAGGAAGGAGAAAGAGGCAACTTGGTACAACAGAGCACATGTCTGTGATGTTTTCATTCACTGTGTATTTACACAGCATGGTAGGCATGATGAATCGGATGGCTTGCGTGTGCTCATTAGTTTGAATGTTAGCTGTTAAACATAAAATGATAAAATTCAATGCTGTTGAGTTTCTGTCTAACTATCAAGTATGTACGCAGCGAGTGGAATCTGGTGCTGTGTCATCGTGGACCGTGCCTCCACACATGCGGCGCATGCCTCAACCGCTGAGGTGAACCTACACACTATGCCCAAGGTTGACTACTTACTTACACATGTGCAGAGCAAGATCAGCAAAGTGATTAACGTAGAAGACTTACCGCGTTGTCCACAGGGGTCGTCGAGGTTGAAACAAAAAGAAACTTCCTCACAGCAGCTAAGCAACTCAAACCACTTGTTTTGGATTACAAGGTAATTGTAGAAACGGTAGAGAGATAGTAAAAAAAGAAAAAATGATTGCTTTAACCCGAACCAGACTCTGTATGGACATCTGTGTAAAGGCCAGATTTCTTGAGCCCATAAACAACAGAGCTCCCTTTCTGCTTTTGGGAGGTCACCATCATGTTTAGTACTGTGCATTAGGTGGGGGACAAAATATCGGTATGGCAATTTATCATCGTCCTGACTCATGCTTGCAATATATCAATTATCGCAGAATCGCTGTATCGTGATCTTGTCGTTAACGTGGGCCACATATCGCGTATCGAATCAAGAGTTACCCCGTGATTCCTATTCCTTGTGAGCATGTGTGGAAAATGTTTTTATCTGCAGACAGGTGAGTTTTAATTGTAAAGATGTGTCAGGTGTTGTTTCTCTGTGGATTGGATAAGCATCCCACTGCCTTGTTAGCAGGTAATAGTGAGATTGAGAGTTGTGAAAATATTGATCCTAACAGCTTTGAATTGGAATTTTTTGTTTGCCTGTATTTAAAATTGGATCCAGATATTTGTAATTCAGCAAGTAAGGAAAAAGCTTTTCACAGACACAAGTCACAACGGCCTTATATGAAGATAACGCAACATGAGACATGCACACAACAAATATACACAGCTGCTTAACATGGCAGTCAATTGATAACAGTAATACAGGAAGCTAAATTAAAAAAATTGGAGCCAGCCAAGAAATGTTACACATCATAAATAATGCCCTGCCCACTCTACCATCCACCTGTAGCAAAGCACATTAGAAGGAAGGAAGAACTCCAGGTACACTTCTTGTTGGGGGGGAAGAAGAAAAGAAGGAGCAGAACATCGCTATCATAGAAACACAATCACCTATGAGAAGCGTGCACAATAGCTTCTGATTCCTCTGACCTGCAGCTTTAGATCTGAAGGAATAATTCATGTGAATCTGAGCACAAACCACAAAAAATGATGATATATAAGAACCCAAGATATAGCAGTGCAGTTTAACACCACAATCACCTCGGAGATAAGCTAGCTATATATAGGGTCAAATCTGCATGTAAAACATTCAGACCAATGCATTGTGGTTTGTGGCCTTAAGCTCCATCATGATATTGACGACTAGCAAAAAAGATCTGGTTTGACCATAAAGTCCTTGCAAATGCGACATATGCACTCTTGCATGCGCCTGGCACATACACAAGAAACAAACACGTATTCACAGCCAGCGCTGACAAACAAGTGATGCATGGAAACTGAAGCACTGCTGTGGTTTGGCTTCAAACTGAGGTGTGAACACCGAGGGGCTTTTCTTGCTTCCTCTCTCTCTGTTAGAGGTCCATGATGCTCGGCCTGCACTGCCGCTTATACTGATCTTAAATAGGCAGGTGGAGTGTCATAACAACTTACACGAGTAAATAAAGGGTACAGTTTCACTTTGTAATGACTGTTTTTATCGTACTTTTCTGTGGTTTGGTGCTTTTCACATCCAAGAGGGTGAAGGCGCTAGAAGTTCACTGGTCCCAGCTCGGTCTTTTTGACCAGAAGCTTGTTAGACTGATCTTGAGTTACTTTTCGCTCTTTATATGTTGTCTCATATCCTTCCTAAAGTCTGTTTTAATGTGAACTTGGAGCACTGTTTTAATGCCAGCCAGTCCATATTAACAGTGATCAATAAAGTTACATTTAAATGAAATAACATGCATCTGCAATAAATCACAAATGCGTGTCGGTGTAGCTGTCTTTGGTTGCAAGCACAGAAAAGCCACATTAACACAAAAGAAAATTAAAACAATCCTTTCGCTTTTATCAACTCAAACTAGCCTGCAGAAACCTCACGCAGCCCCTTCCCTCACTACACATCCTGTTGAAGGTCACAGTCATATACGCTCTGAGTAAACAGCCTTGAAGGTTGGTCAAAGCGCACAGAGAAACAGCCAACCGCAGCCTGTGTGTCAGTGAAGCTGTTGCATGTGGCTTTGCTTGTTGTTCTCATGGCAGACATATAAAAGGCCTTTACAAAGCGCTGTGACACAAGCAGGCAGAGGAGTTAACTTATTTAAGGTAGTTTTCCTGCAACTTTTTTATGCTGTATGACTTATTTTTTAACACAGGACACAAGATAAGATCTCTGTATATCTTTGTTAGCTGTGCTTTGCTCTACAGTTGTGGAAACTTGTGGTAGACAGATACACAAAACCACTGATCATCTACTCTCTCTCTCTCTCTCTCTCTCTCTCTCTCTCTCTCTCTCTCTCTCTCTCTCGCACTTGTCTTTTGTTCTCTGTAAATTTGTGTCTCAATGCACACATGGCTGAAATTTAGAGTGTCACCAAAGATGATAAGATGTTTTGCAAAGAAAAGGCCTGTAACAAAACAAGCAGGCTCATGCTAGATTCATTTACAAAGAAGAAACAAACATCAGGATGTCAGATGTGTCATATATCTTAGCGCTACTTCCTCTGAATGTCCCTGCCATTCTGCCATTAACAACACAAAACATGTAAGCCCCCCTGATGGCATCCTCTGGAAACACGTATTTACAATATTTCACAGTAATCCATCCAAGTTTGGTTCGATATTTCAGTCGTAATCAAAGTGGTGGTGGACTTACAGAGAGACAACATTAGAGTCCTGGTAACACATATTTTACAGTCCTTTAATTTGACAAGATTTGACAAAGTAAATGTATTGTGATTATAGAATATTGTTTGGAAATCAAAACTAGTAAATTAATACATTAGATAAACACAGAGACAACAGCTGAACATTTTGATAAAAACACAATCAATCAAACTGATTTTAAACATATGGATGAATCTTAGATTGTTGCGGCCTAAACTGCTTGACTCCGTGGTAGCTTATTAAAAAAACTGCAATGCAAGTTGTGCTGTTTTTTTTCTTCTGTTTAACGCATTACACATCCGCTGTGAGCAGCTGGGAAAAACACGCTGGGGGACCACAATGATTCGCCATGCAACACCACAACTTCCTGGAAAGACTGAAATGGTCTGCTGTACTACTTAACATCCACAAACTCACTAAACATTCTTTAGCTCTAAACCAACCAATGTCATCATCATCGAGCTCACACAGAACCTACTAATGATTCACTCACTGGTCCAACCTAAAGGCCTTCACAGCGGCGTAGATCCTCTCTCTCTCCACTGCTGTTGCATCCTTCACTGCCCCGCTGTCAGCTCTCATCATGGTGAAGATGACAGCGGAGTAAACGAGTGTGTCCTTATTGCTCTGACAAAATACAGACATGAGAAGATTAAAATAATTAAATGTTGGTTTTCTTTAAGTTAATCGTGCCTTTAAATACTTTACCTGTTGTATGCTTTGACGGTTGATGTTCTTTTGCAGAGCAACGGCTGCAGGATTACGAAACAGAAAAAACATCAATAGTTATAATTAAGGATGAAGAAGTTTGAATATATTTTGCATGTATGATGAAGTCCTATTACTTATGGCGACAACCACAACTGAGGAAGATTCAAACATTATTTAGTAGTAGCAGCAGTAGTGCACATTCCTGTGCAGAATATACAGCTCATTCTTAAACCAAATATATATTGTACATGTTTTTTATAATCCTCTTTAATATGTATATTTTATTCTTTTTAAAGGGGCCATATCTTTTAAATGCATATTCTCATATTGTGTATTGTGTATCTGTATAATTCTGTGTTTTTCCAGAATTACATGTTTTCAAAGGTCGCCTCTAAAACGGGCCGTTCAGAACAGCTGCAGGTTTCTACCCAGAACCTTGCTTTCGCCGAAATCGACCAATCGTCATTCACCGTCGTTCACCTCAGGCTGCCTTCTTGCACTAGCTTGAAGTCAAGATTTCAACTTACCATTCCGATACCTCCTGGTGATTCTGGCTCGTACATATAAGGCAGAATAACCGATCCCAGAGCAGCCATGTTTTATACAACTTTGGAGTGACAGTGCGGTGCGGCCGCTCTGGGGCTATCACTCCAAATACTGTCAGCCAATCGCGACTAAGGTCTGACCTTTGAATGGCAAAATGGCTTGTTTGTTTCAAGAGGAAGGAGAGGCTCCGAAACTTGATTAAATTAAAATATGTGTAAAGTTTTTAAAATGAAACAATCTTTAACCAACGTGATTCAAAAACACATTTGAATAATAAAAAATAAGATAAGATAGAACTTTATTAATCCCAAAGGAAATTATAGTGCCAAATTGATTGCATAGCTAAAATATGTCACCTTTAAATTTTCTCGACAGTAATGCTGCTGTTAACTTTGTTTCCTATTTGCTATTCCATTTTTATTTCTACCACAATCTCAAGACCCATCGACCATCATCTGAAGACGATATAACCTTTTTTTCGGGCATTCAGGCGTGGCCCACAGTTTGTGATAAACAACTTCCACCCAGCACTTCATTTACCGTGCGTTGCGTGGTTTACAGTCCAATTCGCAACTTGAGAAGCGACTGTGCGTTCACATCAACAGTGAAGCAAAATTCGCTCTTTCAGATATGTCAACAAAATTAATGCAGTCATTCTTGGTTCATTAAGTCCCCTAGAAGAGTGCCCGTTCATCTGTTTGAGGCATGAACCCGAAAAATATTTCTTGTGATTTACTTTAACGAGTTTGTGGACATAACAACATCATAGTGCAAATTTGCGAAAAGTAAAAATGATCATATCTGATGCATTCGTGGAAGTCGGGAAATCTAAATGCTGATCGGCTTTCGCAAAACACAGTGTCAAGCGAATTTGTCTCAAGTTGAATTTTTGATCAAGAGCAGATTGTTAGCTGTCTGTCTCTAGAGATTAATAGGGAGCTAACTTATTGTCAGATGACCACCGACGGGAGCCGGGATGTCATAACGAAACATTGCGTTCTGCCTGCTTTTGCTCTGCATACAGACGGTTTTTCCTGATAGGTGATTGGTCAGTATTATAAATGTAGTACAAACAGAAACCAGAACAATTCTCATACCAAAGTCCTGTGTGTTCAGATTCTACATTCTTATTAAGAATCTGTACATAGAGTTAACACTTACCCAAACTCCTTGTATGTGGAAACCTACTTGGCAATAAACCCCTGAAATGTTATCTACAACTCTTACCTTTACATTGTCCACATGCTGCTCTCGGAGATCGGTGACAGATGAAAACAATATTTCCAATCACAGAAATGACCAGGCAGACTATCGCTATCACCAGAGCAACAAATTCAGAGCTTGTTGTTTGCTCTAGAGAACAAAGAAGAAAGTTTCATTCATGATGTTAATAAAATATTATGAAAAATCACCTCCAGTGCTGAACTTATAATCATACCAAGCTCTAGTTTTGTTCCGTCTCCAAACAGTATCTCTCCACATGTGGCCACAGCACAGTAGTAAGTCCCAGCATCAGAGGAGCTGACGTTCTTAGAGAAGCGATAAACACAGCTTCTCTGAGTGTCAGATCTCTCGTCACATCCATCACGTCTGTTTCCATCGGTGTAGATGATGTCTGGATGAGATTTATCTGATCCGGCTCTGAACCAGTACACACTGTGACCTCCTGGACACATTTGACTCTCAGAGTCAGAGAGGACTGAACACTGCAGAGTCATCAAGTCTCCTGGACGGACTGAATCAGAAACTGTCGGCCGCTGAACAACTGTGTAGTTTGATGTCCTCTGAGTGTTTCCTGCATGATACAAATGATGCATGAATTTATATTATACGGTAGATTAATAATAAATGTAGAAATTCTCTCAGGGCTTCCTCAACAGATGGTAAGAGTTAGTAACAAAGTGCAGCTTTAATTGGATGAAACAACACATCACATAATTACCTTCTATTGACAAATAGGTTGCACTCCAAGTTATCACACTCCACTCCAAGACCCCACAGTGATACATTCCCTCGTCTTCTTCAGTTGTCCTCAAAATGGTCAGATGGCTCATATTCTCACTAACTTTTACATCAAATCTAGAAGCTGAAAACTCTGCTTGAAACACAGGCTTCGCATGTTTCTGCAGTCTCACAACTAATTTCAGAGCATCGCCGGCACTCTGCTTATACCAGAAGATTCTATTGCTCAACATATCAGGAGAAACACATGTGAAGGTCGCAGGCTCACCAAGTTGAACCGTGGTCACTGGAGTCAAAGTACCTGAAACAAAATGTGGAACAATAAATGACAAATATTGTGAAATATGAAAAAAAAACTAAATTAGGAAATCACATGAACAATCACAAAGTTAAATCACATTCAGATACTTAAAGAAGAATTATTTTGTAATGAGTAGAGAGCACTTACATCCTTCATGAAGGAGGAGCAGTGTGAGCCATAACACCATCATTTTGACACTGTCTTTATTAGAAGACGTGCTGGTTTTTCAGTGAGCGAGGCTTCAACGTGGTCTGAAAGGTCAGGCCAGAGAATGCATCTGATTGGTTATCGCTGACGTTCAAAGTGCATTTCCTGCCACACTAGTTCTTGTCCTCATAGAGTGTATCACCATTCGTGCTCTTTCTGAAATATTTAACCGAGAAGGGCTTTTATTTTACCCTTTAATGCCATGATATATGACTGCTGTTCTGCACTGACAGACACCACGTCTCAAAGACTTAACAGCCATGCTAGCAGCTCTGTGAGAATGCACTTACACAGCGGTGCATTGAGCTAATTCATATTGTTCCCATTATGTCAGAAAAAAAGTTAAAAGTTATCTTTATTGTGTTGCAGACTTTACACAAGAAATTCAGTTCTGATTTCTTATAAAAGGACAGTACAGTTCTTTTCTAAGAATCATTGGAACAGATATGAAAACAAATAATTACAGATATGAGAAGATATGAAACTGAAAATGGTGCAGCTTGATCGATTTAAAACCACAGATCTTTTTCAAAGTAAATATCTGCCTTTTATGGAAGTAAGTAGTCATTAAATGAAATATTTTTTGTACTGCATTGACACAAAAGGTGAAGTCAACAGCCTTAAAACTGAATGACTGACAAATGAGACGGACAGGAAACCTTACTTAACCTTCCTTCTCTTTCAAAAAGCCCATTCAGCAGCAGCATGACAAACTTTTTTAAACTCTTCAATACAAAAGCATATATATATATATATATACATATATATATGTGTGTGTGTGTGTGTGTGTCTGTGTGTATAAACATGTATAAATATATATGTGTATGTGTGTATATATATATATATATATGTATATATGTTTTAAAACATAAGCAGATTAGTCAAAATATTAAATAAAAAATATAATGCCAAAAATACACTTAACAGTTTAAGGTCATAAAAAAGGAATGTTATCGTTATGCTATGGTCACATGGTTGTTAAGTGCTATTTTTACACAGTCTTCCACGTATGAAACATGTATATACAGTATATACACACACTCTCACCGGCCACTTCTTTAGGTACACTTGAAAAATTGAATGTAATCCAATACACCAGCTCAGCCATAACATTTGCTTTTATGTTGCCTGGCTTATGTGCAGGCTTTTTTCTAAGCTGTCATGTTACTTCAATGATATTTCAGCGTCAAGGTCATAATTGGTGGTGGAGCTATAAACTATATATGATTGCTTTAATTAGCAAATCCTTGCATTGTTTGGATTGTTAGTCTACACAAAAGCCCTGACATCGCTGTAGACAGTCTCTCCCTCTGCTGCTGTTACGTTCATCTTCTTCTTTGTTCTCTCTGGTTTGTCAGCTCTCCTTTTGGTAAACGCTGGTGCAGAATAAACCAACATGTCCTCATTTCTCTGAGAAAGGCACAAAATGTTATGAGATGGAGATGTTAATATTAACATAGAGAAAAAATATTCTAAAATCTCTTCCAGTTTCATCTTTTCTTTAAAGATCTTACCTGCTGACTTGGCTGCTCGGCACTGGCTGTTGCAGCATTTGTGGGCAGAGCAACAGCAGCTGTGTTAAAACAATCAAACCAAAGATGGAGAACGTTAATCTACACTAAGAGGCACAAAGTTCATATTTTGCTGAATACTGTTTGATAGATTTATGTATGAGAAATTCGAATTACCGTTACAACACTTTGTCTTGATGGTATAAATCAGGAAGGCGATGACAATAAGACTTAAAGCAGAAGCAGTTGATAACAGGACTGTATTGATCTTCTTCAAATACTGCATGTCGTCTGCTGACAAATATAGAAAATACTGAGAGTTAGCAGGTTTTTGATAAGAAAAAAAGTTTTGTGTCGCATCAATCCAATGGATTTAACCAGATTCTAAATTAATTATAATCAATGATTTGTATGAAATTCTAACTTACCTTCAATGTTAAGCTTAGTTCCTTTTCCAAACAGTATCTCTCCACATGTGGCCACAGCACAGTAATAAGTCCCGGCATCAGAGGAGCTGACGGTCTTAGAGAAGCTGTAGACACATTTCTGTGGAGAGCGAGCCTCAGGACTGTTCTCACATTCATCCGTTCTGTTTCCAAGAGTGTAAATGACACTGGGATGAGATTCATCTGATCCGGATCTGAACCAGAACACGCTGTGTTTTCCTGGACATGTTTTGTAGTCAGAGTCAGAGAGGAGTGAACACTGCAGAGTCACTGAGTCTCCTGGACGGACTGGATCAGAGGATACGTCTTGAATGACGGCAGTGATGTCAGGTGCACCTCCTGAGAAATTCAAACCAGAAAATAAACATGCTTCACTAGTTACAATTTATACATTGACACTTTCCTATTAATAATGTACAATTTAAACAAATATTAAAGTCTACCTGGTGTATTTTATTTACCTTTTACTGTCAGAAATGTTCCTTTCAAAAGGGTCATATTAACTTGTGTTTGTTTAACACAAAAGTAAAGTCCAGAATCACTGAGCTGTGTTTGACTTATAATCAGGACAAATGTTCCAGGCTCTTGTTTTGCTGTGATGCGAGTAGGCTCGTTAACCTCTTTGTAATCAAAGTTAAATGTTCCTCCCAAAAAGTCAGGCAAGGCTCCAGAAACTAGCCTGATCCAAAATAACTGTGTTTTAAGCCAAGAGGTGTCGCGGGGACACGTCAGCTTCACATCACCTCCAGCACCAACAGTCCTTGTCTCAAAGGTCTGATCGTCTGTGCATCCTGAAGAAAATAAAGAAATACATGTTGGTTATTAACAACCAGGAAATAAAATGTATGCCCTGTGCTGAACCTAAAATACATCTTGAACACATTTGAAAGTTTTACATATACTTACGACTCAGTCTGAGCATCAGAAGTAAAACAAAGACAGTCAGCATTTTGTTGTAAGTCCACTTCAGACAGCACTTACATTAGCATGTACGAGAAGATGTCTGTCCTAGATATAATCATATCGAGTGGGAGGGAACAACTGCAGAGCATTTTGATTGGCCACTTGTTATGATGATATTACACTGTATTACCACAGTGGAAAAAAATGTTCAAACCCAAGCACATGAAGCAATACAGGCAGCCAGCTTGTTTCATGTTTCGTGGTGAAGAGGAAACAGAGTTTCTATGGTCATCAAAGACACATTTTTATTCGGTATTTTCCATAGACTGTATTAAAGAAGAGCACATAGAGTTAACTCAGCCATTGGTATCTGAACTCTCCCTTTGAAGCCTCAGGTTTAGAATTTTGGCTGTCGTAATGTTGTTTTTTTGTAACCAGAAGCAAAAATATTTGGCCGACATGTGGATACACATTAGCCTCTTTCATACATGCATGGCACTCAAAAATGTTGCGACATTACCCAGGTGGCCTGCAAGAGAGATCAGAGATCTCTCAAACTTTTCACCTGGACTTTAAGCTGACTTTTTCTGCAGTTCAGACACTGACAGGTGAACTGAATAACATTGATCATCATGTTACAGTGGCACCTGTCAGTGGGTGGCACTTTAGGCAGCAAATGAAAATGATGTTGTCAAAGTTGATGTGTTGGAAGCAGGAAAAATGGGCAAGCGTACGGATGTGAACGACTTTGACAAGGGCCAAATTGTGATGACTAAACGACTGGGTCAGAACATCTCCAGACCTGAAGATCTTGTGGGGTGTTCCCGGTCTGCTGTGGTCATGACCTACCAAAAGTGGTCCAAGGATGGAAAAGCAACAAATCGATCACAGGGTGGCCAAATCTCATTGATGTGCGTGAGGAGTGAAGGCCACTTAAAGCCCCTGTAAACCCAAATCCATAAAATCCTTCTGTGTAATTTAGGGTCTGATGTACATACTAGTAAGCATCTTAAAAGTTTTATAAATTAGTTTTAATCCAAACTCGAGTTATTGCCTTTCCTTCTTTGTTAACTTCCCTGACGCTGGGGTTAAATTGGACGTGGTTATATACGATATTTATCACTTCATATATTTCCTTCAACCAATCAACCGCAGTTGTCCCGCCCTCACAGGTGCAATAACACTTCTCGGCTCGCGATCAATCTTCCTCTCTGAGTCTGAGCTAATTGTGTCCACATACCCTGAACGTCTCTGCATATACCTGTTGCAATTACCTAATGATCGCCTTTTTCCCCAACATGCCTGTGTGTGCTGTCCCCGGCTGCACATCTACCATCGGGATGACAACGTGTCATTATTTTATTTTGTAACACTTGGAGAAGCAGCAGTGTTTCCGCTACTTACATTTAGTGAATTGTTTCAGCCGCTGCTTCAGAAATTGTAATTAAACGACTCTTTGGAGATTTCAGCTTCAAATCAACGATCGTCCATCCTCTCCTCATTGAGGAAGAGCACTGAAACAGTGAACTCGCAAAGTCTTGGCAACCAAATGAACAACAGCGGACCAGTTTACTTCTAATGGCAAAAGAGGGTCCGCTACGCATCGCTGTCATCGGCATATATATGCAGTTCTAATACGCAGTGTAAACAATGCATGTGCCCATATCAGCTGTGCGCTCAATATCAAACTTTCAGCTCCCTGGCGATCTCCCTCCAGCGAGCTGCACAATATCATACTGAAATGAGGAGATATTGTCTCTCTAACTCCGTACGTCCCTACTGTAAACACATTGATTGTTGCGGTTTATAAAGCTTGTAAAAGCTGATGTCATTTGGTAACGATCAATTGTTTGGATCGCTACGTCATTAATAACGTCCATCGTGCACACGCGGCTCACGTGCGGTGAGAACTGAATTGCCAAAGAGAAAATATGTAACTCTTGTGACTTAATTAAACAGACTGCTGATGAAGACAGTCAACACAGCAGACAGAGAGACAGACAGAAGTGTGTGTGGGGGGGGGGGGGTTGAGAGGTGCAGGTGTGTTGGGGGACTGAAGCCAAGTGTTCAGATTAAAGAAGTTTGTGATTTAAAACTGAATGAGGTGAAGAAGAAAGTACAATTAAAGTTTCTAGGTAAGAAATAACCATCTAGAAAGAGGGTAAGTCTACATGTGATCACAGAAATCATTGATATATGAGATTAATTGAAATCAATTAATTACAAAACCTGTAATTAATTAGATTCATTTTTTTAATCACCTGACAGCAATAGTTTTGATATGACGTGCACATGCGCACATACCTGGGTGGTACAACAAACCCTCTACCCTGCTGCTGAAAAAAATCCTAGAGGAAACACTGCTTCCCCATGAGCCATTGTTGTGTTGACAGTTGCCATGAGAACGTGGACAGGCGGACCCCTCACTCAGAATTTGTGGATGCTTTATGACACACTCAGCTCTGATATCATATATGCATTTTTGCTATTTCAAGCCGAGTTTCCAGGGCCTTTAAAGCACCTACAATGGGCATGTGAGTATCAGAACTGGACCACGGAGCAATGGAAGAAGGTGGCCTGGTCTGAAGAATCTTTTTTTCTCTCACATCATGTTGGCCAGGTGTGTGTGCGTCGCTTACCTGGGGAAGACATGGCACCAGGATGCACTGTGGGAAGAAGGCAAGCTGGCGGAGGTAGTGTGATGCTTTGGGCAATGTTATGCTGGGAAAACTCAGGTCCTGTTATTCACGTGGATGTGACTTTTACCTGTACCACCTACCTAAACATTGTTGCAGACCAGTACACCTCTTCATGGAAACATGTTCCCTAATGGCAGTGGCCTCTTTCATCAGGATCATGCGCCCTGACACACTGCAAAAATGGTTCAGGAATGGTTTGAGGAACACGACAACAAGTTCAAGGTTTTGACCCGGCCTCCAAATTCCCCAAATCTCAATCCAATCGAGCATCTGTGGGATGTGCTGGACAAACAAGTCCGATCACCCCCACCTTGCAACAGGACTTAAAGGATCTGCTGAGAAAGTCTTACCACAGTTGATAATTAAATGACTATTATGTCTCCGTCCTGTTTGACGGCCCCCCATGGTAGCAACTTTTCAATCACAGGTGGCCAGGCCGTAAAACATACCCTGCTCTATTGTCAATTTTACTGTGAATGGGACCATATTTACAAAATGAACACCATGCAGTCCTTAAAAGTCTTGAAACTAGCAACTGAGGCCAGAGTCTCGATTGGAAAATGTTTAATGAGGTAAAAATCAATCAAGAAGTTGGGACTTTGGCAGTTCACAGGTAGATAACTGGTACCTGTCTGGCTGTCAGTCCACACCATAGACTGTATGATGGATGTAGCCACCATGTGAGGTCACACATTGGTTTGTCAACTGGCTTTTTGAAGAGTTTGGCATATTGCCCGTCGCCATGTTGGGTTTCTGTAGCCAAAAATGACCATATATGGAAGAGAGGGTGGATCTGGAGAGTAGCGAGGGGTTGGCAAACTCCATGTCATTAAACCTATAGTCTACACCTCCAGCTAATTCTGACTTATTAGCTAGTTAGCCATCGTGCTTCCCACAGAATGAAAATCTTTTTGATTTGGTCGGTGCTGGAGTTGTTTATCACTTAAGAAGCTAAGAAAGCTTATAGCTCAAACGCACACATCTGTGGTGAGAGGGCAGTGGGCTGTTATACTTAAAATAACCGGTCCAGCCATCACAACGGTCCACCATCCTCTGGGGGAAACCAAACAACAATCCTGACTCCCATGCAGGAGCCACAAAAAATAAATCAATGTAGAACAAACACTGACAGAACTAACATGTCATGTAATGGTGAGCACAGAAATAGATAGCTGCTAATTCGGCTCACGTTTAATAAAATAATACTAGAATTTCACGAACCAAAAAAGCTGGACCACAGACTTCTTGGGGGTCAGCTAGTATAGCTAACCACAAAGCAAGCCATTTTATTTGTTCAACATTTGCATGAAAAAAAATCCCCAAAAGGCACCAACAACACAAACAAGGTCAAGAGGTTAAGTTCAGTTTCTGAATTAGCTGAGTTGACACCTAGCACACAGTTTTTGTTGGGTATTTAAATATGGGGCTTAATGGAGGTTTACTCCTTTTGGAGCCAGCCTCAAGTGGCCACCTGAGGAACTGCAATTTTTTTGGCACTTCCATGTTGTCTTCATTTCTCAGCCACAAAGGTGTCTGCTTGGTCCAAACTTCCAAATTGAGAGAGTGTACAATGATTGCTCCCGGTGGCATACCCATCAGTGATGACCCGCCCACTCTGCCTGTCAGTCACATCAGCAGGAAGAGCACAGTATACAGAGTTGTTATACCATCCTTCTCTCCAAACTTCAGCAACTTTAATAGTGTACATAATAGGTGGAAAGATAGATTGTCTTTGTGTTTCAAAAGATGTGACCATACAGTTTATTGCAGATGAATATTAGTTCATGTTTTTTCTTTTTCATTTACATGCTGATTCACTGACAAGCTGGTGGTCCATCATTGCTCCAAGTGATGCACATTAGTGCAGACTTTAGCAAGGATTCAAATCTTTTTCTGGATAATCAGACAAAGTTATTAAGGCACAAACTCACACTTTAAACACTTACAAAATAGAGTGAGGTGGGGCCAGACAATTATTAGCACCAGTCCTGAAAGTTAAGCCCATCAAACATATCTGATTGTTTAGCGCTGACGTTCAAAGTGCATTTCCTGTCACACAATTTCTTGTCATTATGAAGCATTCACACTCTCTGTGAAACATTTGGTTTGAATCAGAACTGCTTTTATTTGACCTTTCAATGCTATGACCTCTGGTATGCACTGGAAGATACCACGTATTACTGGCCTAAACAAGAAGAAGACTTTACAGCCACGCTAGCAGCTCTGTGAATCTGCGCTTACACAGCGGTGCATAGAACTTATTCTTATTGTTGCCATTATGTCAGAAAAAAATAATGAAGCAGTTTGAGCCTTAAGTGTTATCATAGTTATCTTTATTATGATGCAAACTTTATACAAGAAATGCAGTCCACCAGTTCTGATTTCTAATACTAGCACAGCACAGTCATAAAAAAAGATAATTGCTAAAAAATTAAACATGAAACAAAAAATTACACAATTATAAAATTAAGGATCTGAAAAGGGGGCGGCCTGATCAATAGATTTAATAACTGTACATCTTTTTCAAAATAAAAGTCTGCCTTATAAAGCAAAAGGTTGCGCGCGCACACACACACACACACACACACACACACACACACACACACACACACACACACACACACGCACACACAAGGTATTAATACAATTAAAGGCAGATTTTACAGATTGAAACAAATATAATGTCAAAGATACACTGAACATTTTTAAGGTTATAAAATAAATATTATCATTATGCTATGGTCACATGGTAGTTATAGTCTTCCAAAAAATAAATATATCTATCTTTGCTTTAATTAGCAAATCCTTGCATTGTTTGGATTGTTAGTCTACACAAAAGCCCTGACATCGCTGTAGACAGTCTCTCCCTCTGCTGCTGTTACGTTCCTCTTCTTCTTCGTTCTCTCTGCTTTGCCAGTTCTCTTTGAAAAGGCTGGTGCAGAATAAACCAACATGTCCTCATTTCTCTGAGGAAACACACAGAAAAAGGTTTTGAGATGGAAGATCCAAAATCTCTTCCAGTTTCATCTTTCCTTTATAGATCTTACCTGCTGACTTGGCTGCTCCGCACTGGCTGTTGCAGCATTTGCTGGCAGAGCAACAGCAGCTGTGTTAAAACAATCAAACCAAAGATGGAGAACGTTAATCTGCACTAAGAGGCACAAAGTTCATATTTTGCTGAATACTGTTTGAGAAATTTTAATTACCGTTACAACATTTTGTCTTGATGGTATAAATCAGGAAGGCGATGACAATCAGACTTAAAGCCAAAGCAGCTGATAACAGAAATATAACTGTATCGGTCTTCTTCAAATACTGTATGTCGTCTGCTGACAAATACAGAAAATACTGAGAGTTAGCAGGTTTTTGATGAGAAAAAAAGTTTTGTGTCGCATCAATCCAATGGATTTAACCAGATTCTAAATTAATTATAATCAATGATTTGTATGAAATTCTAACTTACCTTCGATGTTAAGCCTTGTTCCTTTTCCAAACAGTATCTCTCCACATGTGGCCACAGCACAGTAATAAGTCCCGGCATCAGAGGAGCTGACGGTCTTAGAGAAGCTGTAGACACATTTCTGTGGAGAGCGAGCCTCAGGACTGTTCTCACATTCATCTGTTCTGTTTCCAAGAGTGTAAATGACACTGGGATGAGATTCATCTGATCCGGATCTGAACCAGAACACGCTGTGTTTTCCTGGACATGTTTCGTTGTCAGAGTCAGAGAGGAGTGAACACTGCAGAGTCACTGAGTCTCTTGGATGGACTGGATCAGAGGATAAGTCTTGAATGACGACAGTGATGTCAGGTGCATGTCCTGAGAAATTCAAACCAGAAAATAAACATGCTTTACTAGTTACAATTTATACATTGACACTTTCCTATTAATAATGTACAATTTAAACGGATATTAAAGTCTACCTGGTGTATTTTATTTACCTTTTACTGTCAGAAATGTTCCTTTCAAAAGCGTCATATCAACTAGTGTTTGTTTAACACAAAAGTAAAGTCCAGAATCACTGTGTTTGATTGATAATCAGGACAAATGTTCCAGGCTCTTGTTTTGCTGTGATGCGAGGACTTTTGTTAACCTCTTTGTAATCAAAGTTATATGTTCCTCCCAAAACTTCAGGCAAGGCTCCAGAAACTAGCCTGATCCAAAATAAGTATGTTTCTTGCAAAGAGTTGTCGCGGGGACACGTCAGCTTCACATCATCTCCAGCACCAACAGTCTTTGTCTCAAAGGTCTGATCGTCTGTGCATCCTGAAGACAATAAAGAAATACATGTTGGTTATTAACAACCAGGAAATAAAATGTATGCCCTGTGCTGAACTTAAAATACATCTTGAACACATTTGAAAGTTTTACATATACTTACGACTCAGTCTGAGCATCAGAAGTAAAACAAACACAGTCAGCATTTTGTTGTAAGTCCACTTCAGACAGCACTAACATTAGCATGTACGAGAAGATGACTGTCCTAGATATAATCATATCGAGTGGGAGGGAACAACTGCAGAGCATTTTGATTGGCCAGTTGTTATGATGGTATTACACTGTATTACCACAGTGGAAAAAAATCATTCAAGCCCGAGCACATGAAACAATACAAGCAGCAAGCTTGTTTCATGTTTCCTGGTGGGTGTCTATATTTGATGCTAAGAGGAAACACAGTATAACTACAGTAATCAAAGACAAATAATTCTTCTGTAGAGGATGTAGAAACAGTTAAGTCACCCATTGGTTTGTCAACCCCCCTTTTAAAGCATCAAGTTTGGGATGTTGGCCGTTTGAATGTTTTTCATTTGTAACCACAAGCGACCAAATTTGGACGACAGGATACAAATTTGGCCTTTTACACGGAATAAAAATGAAAAAAAAATCAACATTTCGTGACATTACCCAGGTGGGCTGCATGTGAAAACCTAAAGTTCAAGAGTTCATGCGTGAAAGTAGCCATTGTTATGTCTCAATCTTGGTTGACATGCCCCTATGGTAGGTACTTACCAATCACAGGTGGCCACACCTTAAAACATACCTTGCCTTATCATCAATTTTACTCTAAATGGGACCAATATTTACAAAGTGAACATCATGCAGTCCTGAAAAGGCTTGAAACTAGTGATTGAGGCCAGAGTCCCAATAAATGCTTAATAAGGTAAAAAGTCAATTAAGTAGTTGGGTTGCCTACCTTGTAACTGGCACCCGTCTAGCTGCTCGTCCAGGAAGAGAGGGTGGATCTGTAGAGTAGCGAGGGGTTGGCACTCCATGTTATTAAACCTATATAGTCTACTCATTAGCTCGACACTTAGCTAGTTAGCCAGTGTGATTCCAACACAATCAGAATCTATTGTTTTGGTTGCTGCTGGAGTTTTTCATTCATCACAATATAACGCGTGAGAGAGCTTGTGGAAGTAGCAGATTTGTAGCTTGAACGCACACATCAGTGGTGAGCGGGCAGCGGGTGAACGACCGGGTAACTTAAAACAACCGGTGCAGCCATCACAATGGTCCTCCGTCCTCGACAGGCCAGACCAAACCAAAGTTGCTAATTAGCGCTAACGTTTAATACAATATTAGAATTTCACTCACCAAAGAGGTGGGACCACAGACTTCTCGGGGATCAGGTAGTAAAGTTAACCACTCAGTAAGAGATATTATTTGTTCAACATTTGGATGAAAAAATCCCCAAAACACACCAACAACACAAACACGGTCAAGAAGTTAAGCCAAGTGTTTTAATTAGCTGAGGTGACACCTAGCACACAGCTAGCAGCCCCACCTGTCACTCAAAGCAACCAGCCCTCCCATTACAGTTATATAGAAACTGGCAAAGCAACATTTTTGTGCCAGGCTGTAAATATGTTGAATTTGCTGTAAAGCTGGGTATTTAAATATAGGGCCTAATGGAGGTTAACTCGCTTTTGGAGCCAGCCTCAAGTGGCCATTTGAGGAACTGCACTTTTTGGTGCTTCAGTGTTGGCTTCATTTTCTCAGCCACAGAGCTGTCTGCTTGGTCCAAACCGACTGAGATAGAGTTTACAATCAAAGTTTTTCCACAAATATCCAATTCAAAATGTTACCATCACCAATGACCTCTAAACATTAATTTATTTAAGATATCCGTCTGCATGGTAAATACACATTATAGCACTATGTTTCCAGGTCTAATAAAAACTCTTAAAACCTCTGTACCACTGACTTTAATATTAATTAATTAATTAGTTTGACCTGTTAAAAAAGTCTCCAGCCATTTGCCATCTACAGACACAGAAGAGCCATGTTAGATGTTTTGTGAGCCGACCAAAGCAGATGCTCCTCATCATCAGTGATGACCCGCCCACTCTGCGTGTCAGTCACATCAGCAGGAAGAGCACAGCATGCAGAGTTGGGGGAGGTCTGTTAAACCATCCTTCTCTCCAGACTTCAGCAACTTTAATAGTGTACATAACAGGTGGACAGATAGATCGTCTTTGCTGTGTTTAAAAGATGCAACCATACAGTATATAGCAGATGAATATTAGTTCATGTTTTGTTCTGCATTTAAATGCTGATTCACTGAAAAGCTGTCTGTCCATCAATACTTAAAGTGATGCACATTAGTGCAGACTTTAGCAACGATTTAAATCTCTTTCTGGATAATCAGACAAAGTTTTCTTATTAAGTCACAAACTCACACTTTCAACACTTGTTCGAGACAAAATGAGCGAGGTGGGGCCAGACAATGATTAGCACCTCCCCTCTCTGACAGCACCGGCCAGTGAAGAGTGCAGACTGCAGAAAGTGTGATAAAAAACCTCACATAGCACCCTTTACCTACATCTGTAAGTAGTTGTGGTTCTACTAATAATTAATAACATTGTGTTGTTCCTCTTGCTATTTTAAGAAGGTAAGAAAACAGTTAAATCAAACTTCCTGACGGTTAAACAGAGTGTGATCAAGGACAAAAAGCCTCTTCGTATTCACACCTCAAATTAAAGCCAAACCACCACAATGCTAAAGTTTCCATGCATCATTTGTTGTCAGTGGTGACAGTGAATGTGTGTTTATCTGTGTGTTGACAAATTGTTGACACCTAACACCTAGGTTGGACCAGAAACTTATTTTAATAACTAAACGTGTTTTGGAGCGAAATCGAAGACTCACTGACACAATGCTTTGTTTAGCTCCTGAACACACAACACACATACACTGTTTAATGCACACAAGGATGGACACAACTTACAACTGTTACATGGAAGTTAGAACTGAAACTTTCTCTCTCTCGCTTACACACACACACACACACACACACACACACACACACACGCACACACACACACACACGCACACACACACACACACACACGCACACGCACACACACACACACACACACACACACACACACACGCACACGCACACACTTAACTGCACGGAAACTTCAGCACTGCTGTGGTTTGGTTTTAAATTGAGGTGTGAATACAAACAGAGTTTTTTCTTTCTCTGTCTCTGTTTTAGCCTCAGGAAGTTTGGCTTAACTGTTGTTTTATCTTTTTTAAACAGCAAGAGGAACAACACCATGTTATTTATTATTAGTAGAATCAAAAGCCTTTACAGATGTAGGTAAATGTTGATATATGATTGCTGTTATTTAGCAAGTTATCACTCTTCACTGGTCGGTGCTGTCAGAGAGGGGAGGTGCTAATCTTTCACTGGTCCCACCTCGCTCTTTCTGACGACAACAAGAGTTTGAAGATGAGTTTGTCCGATAATCAAAGCCGTCCCAGAAGTCTGTTTTTGTGTGCATCACTTTGAGCAATGATGGACGATAATCTTGTCAATGAATTTGAAGTTAAATGAAAAGTAATATGATCTAATATTCATGTGCATTATATGGTTGCATGTTTAAAAACACAATAAAGTAATTATTTGTCATTTTTATGAACAAATTGAAACTAGCCAGCAGAAACCTCATGCAGCTCTTCCCTCACTACACATCCTGTCACAGTCGCAGTCGGCTCTGCTCTGAGTAAACAGCCTTGAAGGTTGGTCAAAGGGGGGAGAGACAGACAACCACAGCCTGTGTCAGTGAAGCTGTTGCATGTAACTTTACTTGTTGTGCAGTGCAGACATGCAAAAGGCCTAAGCATGTTTTTCTAACAGAAAAATGAATTGTGTGAACAGCAGGAAATGTTGTGTATGTGTTTTTGTTAGATGTGTTCTGCTCTACAGTTGGTCAAAGTTGCTGTGGGCAGATACACAGCAGTTCAATGCCAAAGGCCGGTCAGTGAGGTTTGAGGTTTCTAAGCTGTATCTACCTGCAGCTCCCACAACACTCAATCTGTTTCTCCAAACTCCAGGGGTGGGAGTAATACAAATTAAATGATAAAAGCAGAAGTGATGAAAATGCATGTTGATTAATTTGAGGTCAATTTGATGAAAACAGTCGTGATGTGATGAAAATAGAGCCATGTTTCATCATTTTCTTTGTCTCACATTCATCATTTATCATTCACATTACAAAAATGTGTCGTTTACAGCACGCAATGTTTCACATCATGAGTTTGCTTATACTGGGTATAGGTTGATATGAGAGCCGTGTCATTTTTTGGTTCTTTATATCTCCTAATTTTCTCTGTGGTTTTGGCCTTTACTCTGCGACTTTCTCTCAAACCTCTGACACCTAACCTGTCACTAAATACATTTAGAATCAGGGGCAGGGCTTCAGGCAGGCAGATGGAATAATGGTTAGCAGTTAATGGAGTGCAGTTATATAGCACCTTTGTTGTTGTCTCATCCCTCAGTGCACTTTTACTCTACATCCCATTGAGCCTATTCACATGGCAAAGGGAGGGTTTCAGGAGACATATTGGGTGATTTTTTGTCCACTTTAATTTGCAGACATGAGGAGCAGGGATCGCACTCAGATTTTCAGATTTACCTGCAGGTTAAGAGAAATAAGAAGCAGGTGAGTTGGGGGTAAAAGTCAGGTGGAGGACAGCAAAGGGGTTACTGCAGGGCACGAGGGAGTGTCTGGATGTGGAACCACACAAGAGTTGGTCGTATGTTAGAATAAGGACAAGTAGCAAACTGACAGTTAGAATGTGACTCGAGTTTTGACACTTTATCTTTGAGGAAAATAACTTGCAGAAGAACTACGCTTGTAGAGAGGCCACAAGAGAGCAACACAGCATGTTTTATTAATTCATATTAACAGTTATAAAGAGTTAGAACCATTTTACAAATAATAAGGAAGTCACACAGGAAACAACAAGAAAAAGCATGATGCATAAATTATAAATACATTTACTGGTTTCGTTATTGAACAGGTTTTATGCTGATGATGTAATAAATTTACTTTCTAATATGACCTCTGACTTTCTTTTGATTGTGTAACCAGACCGAGTACTGGCTGATATCAAGTTGTGATTTAAATCATGTTATTTTCTTCAAATTAAAATCTCTTCAGTTAAAGTTCGGGAATCTTGCCATTAATCCACGTTACAGAGAAAGCAGCATTAGAGTCTCAGTAACCTTTAATGAGTTGAGGCCAGGCATTTTGAGCAGAACAGTTCAGACCAAATATATCATCCAACCATTGTTCAACCATCACACGGCCTGAGTAGGTATAAACTGTTCCTTTTGCATCTCCCAGGTCTTGAACTCATAATGCAGAGTTCAAACTGTTGTCGAATATTTGTTGACAATAAAAAATATATATAATTTTTATATTTCTCTTTGACAACTTCATGATACCTGGGCTTTAGTTTTAATCAATCTGTGACAAACTGTCGTTTGGAGATGTTTGTTTTTCCATCGCCTGCAACAGTAAACATGATAAAAACTGAATACATCTGTCATTTGTCATAAATCTGTGTTTGCCGGTTTACAGCATTGTTAAAAAGATCCAAAATCTGGCTGATCATTTGTGGAGTCTAAGGATGATGCTGAGCAAGTCTGGTGTCAATTGAGCAAAACTGTGGGAGGAGATTGAACTAGAACTTTATAATTCCTTGAATCGAGAAGCACAAGAAGAATTCTGATCAACTCTGCCTACATTTGATGTCAGTTGCAAAGTTGCCGCATGTACGACTTATTCATGTTTTTCCCACATTTTTGGCTTCAGCAGCTGCTGTAGCGCCACGATCAGGACTTTTAGCCCACAAAGCCAGTTAAGAAAGTTTGACCTCGGACTGGACCTACATGTACCTAATGCAACCCAAAAGCCTTCACAGCAGCGTAGATCCTCCTTCTCGCCCCTGCTTTTGTACCCTTCACTGCACCACAGTCAGCTCTCATCGTGGTGAAGGTGACAGCAGAATAAATGTTTGTGTCCTCATTGCTCTGAGAAAAAAACAGAGGTGAAGTTAAAACAAGAAACTGATGTTTTTATTAAAGATGAACCTACCTGTAAATACTTTACCTGTTGAATTTGCAGAGCAACAGCAGCTGGATTAAAAACAATCAAACCAAAGATGTAGATTGTTAATTTACACAAAGCAACAAAAAGATAATATTCTGCTGAATACTGTTTGATAGACTGATGGAGGAGAAATGTTAATTACCGTTACAACATTTTGTCTTGATGGTATAAATCAGGAAGGCGATGACAATCAGACTTAAAGCCAAAGCAGCTGATAACAGGACTGTATTGATCTTCTTCAAATGCTGCATGTCGTCTGCTGACGAATCTAGAAAACACTGAGATTTAGCAGGTTTTTGATGAGAAAAAAAGTTTTGTGTCGTATCAATCCAATGGATTTAACCAGAATCTAAATTAATTATAGTCAATGATTTGTATGAAATTCTAACTTACCTTCAATGTTAAGCTTTGTTCCTTTTCCAAACAGTATCTCTCCACATGTGGCCACAGCACAGTAATAAGTCCCGGCATCAGAGGAGCTGACGGTCTTAGAGAAGCTGTAGACACATTTCTGTGGAGAGCGAGCCTCAGGACTGTTCTCACATTCATCCGTTCTGTTTCCAAGAGTGTAAATGACACTGGGATGAGATTCATCTGATCCGGATCTGAACCAGAACACACTGTGTTTTCCTGGACATGTTTTGTTGTCAGAGTCAGAGAGGAGTGAACACTGCAGAGTCACTGAGTCTCCTGGACGGACTGGATCAGAGGATAAGTCTTGAATGACGGCGGTGATGTCAGGTGCACGTCCTGAGAAATTCAAACCAGAAAATAAACATGCTTCACTAGTTACAATTATAAACACTTTCCTATTAACAATGTACATTTTATAGAATATTAAAGTTTACCTGGTGTTTTTTATTTACCTGTAACTGTCAGAAATGTTCCTTTCAAAAGGGTCATTTTAAGTGTTCTTTGTTTAACACAAAAGTAAAGTCCAGAATCACTGAGCTGTGTTTTACTGATAATCAGGACAAATGTTCCAGGCTCTTGTTTTGCTGTGATGCGAGGAGTTAAGTTAGAACCTCGATATTCAAAGCTCTTTGTTCCTCCCAAAACTTCAGGCAAGGCTCCAGAAACTAGCCTGATCCAAAATAAGTATGTTTCTAGCAAAGAGTTGTCGCGGGGACACGTCAGCTTCACATCACCTCCAGCACCAACAGTCTTTGTCTCAAAGGTCTGATCGTCTGTGCCTCCTGAAGACAATAAAGAAATACATGTTGGTTATTAACAACCAGGAAATAAAATGTATGCCCTGTGCTGAACTTAAAATACAACTTGAACACATTTGAAAGTTTTACATATACTTACGACTCAGTCTGAGCATCAGAAGTAAAACAAAGACAGTCAGCATTTTGTTGTAAGTCCACTTCAGACAGCACTAACATTAGCATGAACGAGAAGATGATTGTCTTAGATATAATCATATCGAGTGGGAGGGAACAACTGCAGAGCATTTTGATTGGCCACTTGTTATGATGATATTACACTGTATTACCACAGTGGAAAAAAATCATTCAAGCCCGAGCACATGAAACAATACAGGCAGCCAGCTTGTTTCATGTTTCGTGGTGAAGAGGAAACACAGTTTAACTGCAGTAATGAAAGGCAAATTATTCTTCTGTATTTTCCATAGACTGTATTAAAGAAGAGTACATAGAGTTAACTCACTAACAGCTATCTGAACTCTCCCTTTGAAGTATCAAGTTTGAGATTTTCGCTGACGCAATGTTGTCTTTTTGTAACCAGAAGCAAATATATTTGGCCGACATGTGGATACACATTAGCCTCTTTCACAGGTGCACGGCACTCATGAAAATGTTGCGACATTACCCAGGTGGCCTGCATGTGAGAACAGAAATCTCTCAAACTGTTCACCTGGACTTTAAGCTGACTTTTTCCTGCAGTCCAGCCACCGATTAGCGAGAACATTATGACCACTAACAGGTGAAGTGAATAACATTGATTATCTCATTACAATGGCACCTGTCTGTGGGTGGCACATGTTAAGCAGCAAGTGAAACTTTTGTCGTCAAAGTTGATGTATTGGAAGCAGGAAAAATGGGCAAGCGCAAGGATGTGAACGACTTTGACAAGAGCCAAATTGTGATGATTAAATGACTGGGTCAGAGCATCTCAGATACTGAAGCTCTTGTGGGATGTTCCCGGTCTCGGTGGTCAGTAGCTACCTACCAAAAGTGGTCCAAGGATGGAAAAGCAACAAATCGATCACAGGGTCATGAGCGGGCAAATCTCACTGATGTGCATAAAGAGCAAAGGCTGGCCCATGTGGTCTGATATAATGGAAGAGCTACTGTAGCTCATATTAATGAAAAAGTTCATGCTGGTTCTGATAGAAAGGTGTCAGAACACACAATGCAGCACAGTTTGCTGCGTATGGTGCCGAATAGCCGCAGAGCAGTCAGGGTGCCCATGCTGACCCCTGTCCACCACTGAAAGCACCTACAATGGGCATGTGAGCATGAGAACTGGACCACGGAGCAATGGAAGAAGGTCACCGGATCTGATGAATCATGTTTTCTCTTACATCTTGTGGATTGTCAGGTGCATGTACGTCACCTGAGGAAAACATGGCACCAGGATGCACTTTGGGAAGAAGTGAAGGTGGCGGAGGCAGTGTGATGCTTTAGGCAGTGTGATGCTTTGGGAACCTCAGGTCCTGCTACTCATTTTGATGTGACTTTTACCTGTACGACCTACCTATACATTGTTGCAGACCAGTACACCTCTTCATGGAAACATGTTCCCTAATGGCAGTGGCCTCTTTCAGCAGGATCATGTGCCTTGACACTCTGCAAAAGTGGTTCAGGAATGGTTTGAGGAACACGACAACAAGTTCAAGGTTTTGACCCGGCCTCCAAATTCCCCAGAACTCAATCCAATCGAGCATCTGTGGGATGTGCTGGACAAACAAGTCCGATCACCCCCACATCGCAACAGGACTTAAAGGATCTGCTGAGAAAGTCTTACCACAGTTGATAATTAAATGACTATTATGTCTCCGTCCTGTTTGTCGGCCCCCCATGGTAGCAACTTTTCAATCACAGGTGGCCAGGCCGTAAAACATACCCTGCTTTATTGTCAATTTTACTGTGAATGGGACCATATTTACAAAATGAACATCATGCAGTCCTTAAAAGTCTTGAAACTAGCAACTGAGGCCAGAGTTCCAATTGGAAAATGTTTAATGAGGTAAAAGTCAATCAAGAAATTGGGACTTTGGCAGTTCACAGGTAGTTAACTGGCACCTGTCTGGCTGTCAGTCCACACCATAGACTGTATGATGGATGTAGCCACCATGTGAGGTCACACATTGGTTTGTCAACTGGCTTTTTGAAGAGTTTGGCATATTGCCCGTGGCCATGTTGGGTTTCTGTAGCCAAAAATTACCGTATATGGAAGAGATGGTGGATCTGGAGAGTTGCGAGGGGTTGGCAAACTCCATGTCATTAAACCTATAGTCTACACCTCCAGCTAATTCTGACTTATTAGCTAGTTAGCCATCGTGCTTTCCACAGAATGACAATCATTTTGATTTGGTTGGTGCTGAAAGCTTATAGCTCAAACGCACACTTCTGTGGTGAGAGGGCAGTGGGCTGTTATACTTAAAATAACCGGTCCAGCCATCACAATGGTCCACCATCCTCTGGGGGAAAACCAAACAACAATCCTGACTCCCATGCAGGAGCCACAAAAAATAAATCAATGTAGAACAAACACTGACAGAGCGAACATGTCATGGTGAGCACAGAAATAGATAGCTGCTAATTCGGCTCACGTTTAATAAAATAATACGAGAATTTCACGAACCAAAAAAGCTGGACCACAGACTTCTTGGGGGTCAGCTAGTATAGCTACCCACAAAGCAAGCCATTTTATTTGTTCAACATTTGCATGAAAAAAAATCCCCAAAAGGCACCAACAACACAAACAAGGTCAAGAGGTTAAGTTCAGTTTCTGAATTAGCTGAGTTGACACCTAGCACACAGTTTTTGTTGGGTATTAAAATATGGGGCTTAATGGAGGTTTACTCCTTTTGGAGCCAGCCTCAAGTGGCCACCTGAGGAACTGCAATTTTTTTGGCACCTCCATGTTGTCTTCATTTCTCAGCCACAAAGGTGTCTGCTTGGTCCAAACTTCCAAATTGAGAGAGTGTACCATGATTGCTCCCGGTTGCATACCCATCAGTGATGACCCGCCCACTCTGCCTGTCAGTCACATCAGCAGGAAGAGCACAGTATACAGAGTTGTTATACCATCCTTCTCTCCAAACTTCAGCAACTTCAATAGTGTACATAATAGGTGGAAAGATAGATTGTCTTTGTGTTTCAAAAGATGTGACCATGCAGTTTATTGCAGATGAATATTAGTTCATGTTTTTTCTTTTTCATTTACATGCTGATTCACTGACAAGCTGGTGGTCCATCATTGCTCCAAGTGATGCACATTAGTACAGACTTTAGCAAGGATTCAAATCTTTTTCTGGATAATCAGACAAAGTTATTAAGGCACAAACTCACACTTTAAACACTTAAAAAATAGAGTGAGATGGGGCCAGACAATGATTAGCACCAGTCCTGAAAGTTAAGCCCATCAAACATATCTGATTGTTTATCGCTGACGTTCAAAGTGCATTTCCTGTCACACAAATTCTTGTCATTATGAACCATTCACACTCTCTGTGAAACATTTGGTTTGAATCAGAACTGCTTTTATTTGACCTTTCAATGCTATGACCTCTGGTATGCACTGGAAGATACCACGTCTTACTGGCCTAAACAAGAAGAAGACTTTACAGCCACGCTAGCAGCTCTGTGAATCTGCGCTTACACAGCGGTGCATAGAACTTATTCTTATTGTTGCCATTATGTCAGAAAAAAATAATGAAGCAGTTTGAGCCTTAAGTGTTATCATAGTTATCTTTATTATGATGCAAACTTTATACAAGAAATGCAGTCCACTAGTTCTGATTTCTAATACTAGCACAGCACAGTCATAAAAAAAGATAATTGCTAACAAATTAAACATGAAACAAAAAATTACACAATTATAAAATGAAGGATCTGAAAAGGGGGCGGCCTGATCAATAGATTTAATAACTGTACATCTTTTTCAAAATAAAAGTCTGCCTTATAAAGCAAAAGGTTGCGCGCACACACACACACACACACAAGGTATTAATACAATTAAAGGCAGATTTTACAGATTGAAACAAATATAATGTCAAAGATACACTGAACATTTTTAAGGTTATAAAAATAAATATTATCATTATGCTATGGTCACATGGTAGTTATAGTCTTCCAAAAAATAAATCTATCTATCTTTGCATTAATGAGCAAATCCTTGCATTGTTTGGATTGTTAGTCTACACAAAAGCCCTGACATCGCTGTAGACAGTCTCTCCCTCTGCTGCTGTTACGTTCCTCTTCTTCTTCGTTCTCTCTGCTTTGCCAGTTCTCTTTGAAAAGGCTGGTGCAGAATAAACCAACATGTCCTCATTTCTCTGAGGAAACACACAGAAAAAGGTTTTGAGATGGAAGATCCAAAATCTCTTCCAGTTTCATCTTTCCTTTATAGATCTTACCTGCTGACTTGGCTTCTCCGCACTGGCTGTTGCAGCATTTGTGGGCAGAGCAACAGCAGCTGTGTTAAAACAATCAAACCAAAGATGGAGAACGTTAATCTACACTAAGAGGCACAAAGTTCATATTTTGCTGAATACTGTTTGATAGATTTATGGATGAGAAATTTTAATTACCGTTACAAGATTTTGTCTTGATGGTATAAATCAGGAAGGCGATGACAATCAGACTTAAAGCCAAAGCAGCTGATAACAGAAATATAACTGTATCGGTCTTCTCCAAATGCTGCATGTCGTCTGCTGACGAATCTAGGAAACACTGAGAGTTAGCAAGTTTTTGAAAAAGTTTTGTGTCGCATCAATCCAATGGATTTAACCAGATTCTAAATTAATTAGAATCAATGATTTGTATGAAATTCTAACTTACCTTCAATGTTAAGCTTTGTTCCTTTTCCAAACAGTATATCTCCACATGTGGCCACAGCACAGTAATAAGTCCCGGCATCAGAGGAGCTGACGGTCTTAGAGAAGCTGTAGACACATTTCTGTGGAGAGCGAGCCTCAGGACTGTTCTCACATTCATCTGTTCTGTTTCCAAGAGTGTAAATGACACTGGGATGAGATTCATCTGATCCGGATCTGAACCAGAACACGCTGTGTTTTCCTGGACATGTTTTGTAGTCAGAGTCAGAGAGGAGTGAACACTGCAGAGTCACTGAGTCTCCTGGACGGACTGGATCAGAGGATACGTCTTGAATGACGGCGGTGATGTCAGGTGCACGTCCTGAGAAATTCAAACCAGAAAATAAACATGCCTTACCAGTTACAATATACTGTATGTATGAATGGACACTTTCCTATGAATAATGTAAATTTTTAAAAAATATTAAAGTCTACCTGGTGTATTTTATTTACCTTTTACTGTCAGAAATGTTCCTTTCAAAAGGGTCATATTAAGTTCGGTTTGTTTAACACAAAAGTAAAGTCCAGAATCACTGAGCTGTGTTTGACTGATAATCAGGACAAATGTTCCAGGCTCTTGTTTTGCTATGATGCGAGGACTTTTGTTAACCTCTTTGTATTCAAAGCTAAATGTTCCTCCCAAAAAGTCAGGCAAGGCTCCAGAAACTAGCCTGATCCAAAATAAGTTTGTTAAATCCCAAGAGTTGTTGCGGGGACACGTCAGCTTCACATCATCTCCAGCACCAACAGTCTTTGTCTCAAAGGTCTGATCGTCTGTGCATCCTGAAGAAAATAAAGAAATACATGTTGGTTATTAACAACCAGGAAATAAAATGTATGCCCTGTGCTGAACTTAAAATACATCTTGAACACATTTGAAAGTTTTACATATACTTACGACTCAGTCTGAGCATCAGAAGTAAAACAAAGACAGTCAGCATTTTGTTGTAAGTCCACTTCAGACAGCACTAACATTAGCATGTACGAGAAGATGACTGTCCTAGATATAATCATATCGAGTGGGAGGGAACAACTGCAGAGCATTTTGATTGGCCAGTTGTTATGATGGTATTACACTGTATTACCACAGTGGAAAAAAATCATTCAAGCCCGAGCACATGAAACTATACAAGCAGCAAGCTTGTTTCACGTTTCCTGGTGGGTGTCTATAATTGACGCTAAGAGGAAACACAGTATAACTACAGTAATCAAAGACAAATAATTCTTCTGTAGAGGATGTAGAAACAGTTAAGTCACCCATTGGTTTGTCAACCCCCCTTTTAAAGCATCAAGTTTGGGATGTTGGCCGTTTGAATGTTTTTCATTTGTAACCACAAGCGACCACATTTGGACGACAGGATACAAATTTGGCCTTTTACACGGAATAAAAATGCAGAAAAATCAACATTTTGTGACATTACCCAGGTGGGCTGCATGTGAAAACCTAAAATTCAAGAGTTCAAGCGTGAAAGTAGCCGTTGTTATGTCTCAATCCTGCTTGACATGCCCCTATGGTAGGTACTTACCAATCACAGGTGGCCACACCTTAAAACATACCCTGCTTTATTATCAATTTTACTCTAAATGGGAGCAATATTTGCAAATTGAACATCATGCAGTCCTGAAAAGGCTTGAAACTACCGAGCAGATTGATTTTAACATTTCCTGTTGAGGCCAGAGTCCCAATAAATGCTTAGTAAGGTAAAAAGTCAATTAAGTAGTTGGTTTGCCTACCTTGTAACTGGCACCCGTCCAGCTGCTCGTCCAGGAAGAGAGGGTGGATCTGTAGAGTAGCGAGGGGTTGGCACTCCATGTTATTAAGCCTATATAGTCTACTCATTAGCTCGACACTTAGCTAGTTAGCCAGTGTGATTCCAACACAATCAGAATCTATTGTTTTGGTTGCTGCTGGAGTTTTTCATTCATCACAATATAGCGCGTGAGAGAGCTTGTGGAAGTAGCGGATTTGTAGCTTGAACGCACACATCAGTGGTGAGCGGGCAGCGGGTGAACGACCGGGTAACTTAAAATAACTGGTCCAGCCATCACAATGGTCCTCCGTCCTCGACAGGCCAGACCAAACCAAAGTTGCTAATTAGCGCTAACGTTTAATAAAATATGAGAATTTCACTCACCAAAGAGGTGGGACCACAGACTTCTCGGGGATCAGGTAGTAAAGTTAACCACTCAGTAAGAGATATTATTTGTTCAACATTTGGATGAAAAAATCCCCAAAACACACCAACAACACAAACACGGTCAAGAAGTTAAGCCAAGTGTTTTAATTAGCTGAGGTGACACCTAGCACACAGCTAGCAGCCCCACCTGTCACTCAAAGTAACCAGCCCTCCCATTACAGTTATATAGAAACTGGAAAAACAACATTTTTGTGCCAGGCTGTGAATATGTTGAATTTGTAGTGAAGCTGGGTATTTAAATATAGGGCCTAATGGAGGTTAACTCGCTTTTGGAGCCAGCCTCAAGTGGCCATTCGAGGAACTGCACTTTTTGGTGCTTCAGTGTTGGCTTCATTTTCTCAGCCACAGAGCTGTCTGCTTGGTCCAAACCGACTGAGATAGAGTTTACAATCAGTTTTTCCACAAATATCCAATTCAAAATGTTACTATCACCAATGACCTCTAAACATTAATTCATTTAAGATATCCACCTGCATGGTAAATACACATTATAGCACTATGTTTCCAGGTCTAATAAAAACTCCTAAAACCTCTGTACCACTGACTTTAATATTAATCAATTAATTGGTTTGATCTGTTAAAAAAAAAGTCTCCAGCCATTTGCCATCTACAGACACAGAAGAGCCATGTTAGATGTTTTGTGAGCCAACCAAAGCAGATGCTCCTCATCATCAGTGATGACCCGCCCACTCTGCCTGTCAGTCACATCAGCAGGAAGAGCACAGCATGCAGAGTTGGGGGAGGTCTGTTAAACCATCCTGCTCTCCAGACTTCAGCAACTGTAATAGTGTACATAACAGGTGGACAGATAGATCTTCTTTGCTGTGTTTTAAAGATGCAACCATACAGTATATAGCAGATGAATATTAGATCATGTTTTGTTCTGCATTTAAATGCTGCCTCACTGACAAGCTGTCTGTCAGTCAATACTTAAAGTGATGCACATTAGTGCAGACTTTAGCAAGGATTTAAATCTCTTTCTGGTTAATCAGACAAAGTTTTCTTATTAAGTCACAAACTCACAGTTTCAACACTTGTTCTAAACAAAAAGAGCGAGGTGGGGCCAGACAATGATTAGCACCTCCCCTCTCTGACAGCACCGGCCAGTGAAGAGTGCAGACTGCAGAAAGTGTGATAAAAAACCTCACTGGCTATTTTAAGACCGTAAAAAAACAAACAGTTGAATCAAACTTCCTGACGGTTAAACAGAGTGTGATCAAGGACAAAAAGCCTCTTCGTATTCACACCTCACATTAAAGCCAAACCACCACAATGCTAAAGTTTCCATGCATCATTTGGTCGTCAGTGGTGACAGTGAATGTGTGTTTATCTGTGTGTGTGCGCGTGTGGTCAAATTGTTGACACCTAACACCTAGGTTGGACCAAAAACTTAGGACCGCGTTGGACCATGTTATTTATTATTAGTAGAATCAAAAGCCGGGGAGGTGCTAATCTTTCACTGGTCCCACCTCGCTCTTTCTGACGACAACAAGAGTTTGAAGATGAGTTTGTCCGATAATCAAAGCCGTCCCAAAAGTCTGTTTTTGCGTGCATCACTTTGAGCAATGATGGACGATGATCTTGTCAATGAATTTGAATTTAAATTAAAAGTAATATGATCTAATATTCATGTGCATTATACAGTTGCATGTTTAAAAACACATCAAAGACATTATTTGCATTTTCATGAGCAAATTAACGAGCAAGAAAAATTGATTCAATTGTTTAAATTTGTTCAAATTAAAACTAGCCTGCAGAAACCTCATGCAGCTCTTCCCTCACTACACATCCTGTCACAGTCACAGTTCTGCTCTGAGCAAACAGCCTTGAAGGTTGGTCAAAGGCGGGAGAAACAGACCGCAGCCTGTGTGTCAGTGAAGCTGTTGCTTGTGGCTTTGCTTGTTGTTCTCACGGCAGACATGCAGAAGGCCTTTACAAAGTGCTGTCAGAGGTTTATCTATAATGTTTAAGATTGTGTGGAGGACATATACACAGCAGTTCAAGGTCAAAAGACTCTACATGTTTATTGTCTCTAACTTTGTGTCTCAGTGCACACATGGCAAAATTTGGAGTGTGACCAAAGTTGATACGTCCTTTTGCGGAGCAGATATTTGGAAATCAAATGACCTTGATGGCCAAACAAATGCACCCCTCCCTTCAGGGCTCTTCAGAAGCCCCGCCCCCTCATATTCATGGACGCACATCCACAGGTAAACGACTTGCAACTGATTATGAGGCAGAATGTGGAGTGACTGCTGCCTGAGGGTAAACAAGCCTTAATAAGGGAAGCAATTTTTAAATACTATGATGATGGCGCTCTTTCCATCTTCTGCAAGGACGGGGACAAGGATGAGTAGCAGGCAGAGGTCTGTAACTAGCCAGTGACCTTTGACCTGGCAAAATTTGAAAAAAAAAGTCTATAAATGTGATGAGTTTGGGAACGCTGAAGAAATCAATATGTGGTGTCCAAAATATGAAGAAGTGTTGTTTGTGCAAGAAATTATTTCAGTATTGTTATGGGCGGTTTATAACATTATTTTCTATCATAGTAACAAGCTGTACATTCATGCCAGCCCTCTCTGTCACCTTTGAGTTCTTCACATCTCATGACTCTCTGTGTGGTTTTCACCACATTTCCACTCCTCTCTCCACTGTCCTTGAACCTGCATGCCACAACCTACACTGCAGCAAAAGTGACACTGTCCTCTATTCCTCCTCCTCCTCTATTCCTGTTCACTGTGTGAAAACATCCAGGTTTTTTTTCTTCTATTCCTATTTCCATTAAAGCTCCTGTGAGGAACTTTTGATTTGTGTTGATTTTGGCGCCCCCTGTGGACAACGCCGTGCCTCTTATCTCTTTGCTGATTTTGTCCTGTGCATGCTTAAGTGGTGTTTTTTTAACACAAAATCTCATCCTGCTTTCTTTAGCAGTCATAGGTATCACTCACTTTACATTTTTTGCCCTGGAAAACGTAAACAAAGGCAGTGCAGTCTGACACCTACCCCCGGCAGCGGTATCATGCATTAAAATTATCTATACAGCAATAATCAAACTTGCCACTGATGGTCTGTTTGCTTTTGTGTGTCATATAGAGTAATCAGAATTAATTTCAGTCTGTTTCATAACCATCAAAATACTCCTCACAGGGGCTTTAAAGCTACGAGTGTTACACCACTTTGTATTTCCTTGTGCTGAAAACTCAACAACAGTGTTTCTGAAAAGTATTTGACATGCATTGTTTGTGAACCTCTTCCTGCATTGCTACGTTTCTCAGAGTTTGTCAGTTTGTCAGTAAGATGGCTTTCAGTGTTATTAAAAAGTCTTCCAACCATGAAAGGTGACATACCTGTGGCGGAGCTGACCAGGGAGTTGTGCACGTACTCAATCCATGGCAAATGGGTGGACCAAGAGGCCGGGAGATGAGCAGCAACACACCTCAGGGAAGACTCCAAATCCTGCTTTGCCCGCTCCGTTTGGCCGTTAGTCTGAGGGTGATAACCAGATGACAGGCTGACTGAGGCCCCCAATGTTTGACAGAATGCTTTCCACACCTGGGAGGCAAACTGGGGACCCCGGTCTGAGACAATATCCTGGGGTATACTATGAAGACGGAACACATGTTGCACAAGTAGATCAGCAATTTCCAACGCAGAGGGCAGTTTAACCAGAGGCTATAGAGAAACGGTCAACAATAGTCAGAATAACTGTTACCATAGATGGTGGTAACCCAGTATCGAAGTCCACTGCGATGTGTGACCAGGGACGATGAGGTATGGGCAAGGGAAGGAGGGGACCAGCTGGAGCTCGGTTGGAGGACTTACTACAGGCACAAACGGAGCAGGCAGCAACAAACTCCCTGGTGTCGGCAGTCATAGATGGCCACCAGAAGCGCTGTTGCAGCAGGGAGAGTGTGCGATGATAACCAGGATGGAGGGCCAACTTAGAAGAGTGCCCCCACTGGAGCACTGGGGACCTCAGAGGAGGGGGAACGAAGAGACGATCTGAAGGACAGCTCTCAGGTATAGGATGAACTTGGTTGGCCTCCTGAACCACACGCTCGATCTCCCAACTGGCCGCCCCGACCACACAAGTGGACGGCAGGATGGTTTCCTCAGGGATGTCTTCCACTGGGGGAGCAAACTGGTGAGAGAGAGCATCAGGTTTGATGGTCCGGGACCAAGGTCGGTGAAGTTGAATCTTCCAAGAAACAAAGCCCACTGAGCCTGGCGAGAGTTGAGTCTGTGTGCAGAACGAAGATAAAACAGGTTTTTATGGTCAGTCCAAACAAGGCACCACAGCAAGGAGCTCTCGATTCCCCACATTATAGTTTCTTTCGGCTGGAGTGAGTCGTCGGGAGAAGGCGGCGCAGGGGTGGAGCTTCTGGTCCACAGTGGAACGTTGTGACAGGATGGCCCCAAAACCTGAGTCAGAGGCGTCAACTTCCATTACAAACTGTAAGTCAGGATCTGGGTGAACTAACACAGGTGCACAAGAGAACATGGTCTTAAGTCTATCAAAAACAGTCTGAGCTACAGATGACCACTCAAAAGAACGTTTTACACAAGTCAGTTTAGTTAAGGGGCTCACCAGCTGGCTGTAGATCTTAATAAACCTTCTGTGAAAATTGGCGAACCCCAGAAACCTCTGGAGCTGTTAACGGGACTCAGGTGTCGGCCAGTCGAGCACAGCCTTAATCTTGGCCGGATCTGGCTTCAGCTGGCCCTTCTCAATAACAAACCCCAAGAAGGAGACAGAGGACACATGCAACTCACATTTCTCTGCTTTAGCAAACAGTTTGTTTTCGAGCAACCTTTGCAAGACCGCTCGAACATGGACAATGTGTTCATCAACATCTTTAGAAAAAATCAGAATGTCATGTAAATAGACAAAAACAAATCTGTTCAACATGTCTCTGAGAACGTCATTGATTAAGGCCTGAAACACAGCCGGAGCATTGGTGAGACCAAAAGGCATTACCTGGTACTCAAAGTGACCCAGGTGAGTGTTGAAAGCAGTCTTCCATTCGCCCCCCTCCCGTCCCCTCCTATTCTTACCAAGTGGTAAGCGTTGCGAAGGTCCAGTTTAGTGAAGATTCCTGCGTCGTGGAGGGGGGTGAAGGCAGAGTCGATAAGAGGCAGAGGATATTTGTTTTTAACAGTTATATCATTCAGACATCTGTAATTGATGCAGGGACGAAGAGTCTTGTCCTTCTTTTCAGAAAAGAAAAATCCTGCACCCACAGGGGATGATGATGGGCGGATGAGACCTGCAGCTAATGAGTCCTTGATGTAGGTCTCCACAGCATCTTTCTCAGGTCTGGACAGGTTATACAGTTTCTTGGAAGGCAGGGGGGCACCAGAAAGCAAGTCAATAGCACAGTCATATGGTCTATGTGGGGGCAAAGACAAAGCTCTATCCTTGCTGAACACTTGCTTAAGGTCATGATAGGCACTGGGGACAGCTGAGAGGTCCATGTCTTCAGGTGAAGACTGGGAGATAGAAATACTAACTGGAATAGCTGACTTCAGGCAGTTTTGGTAACAGGAGCTGCTCCAAGAAGTAACGGAAGTAGTAGACCAGTCTATATGAGGGTTATGTGGCTTAAGCCAGAGAAGACCTAAAACTATGGGCGTGGTAGGTGAGGGAATAACGTACAATTCAACTGTCTCAGTGTGGTTACCAGAAAGAGTGAGAGAAATGGGGACAGTACGATGAGTCACATAAGGCCAACACATTCTTAGGTTCAGGTAAAATAACCAAAGGTATGTTAGCCTGCTGAACCAAACCTGAGTCAATGAAATTGTCATCAGCCCCAGAGTCAACTAAAACATGTACAGGGAGAGTGTCCAGTGCAAAGTACCTCTCAGCTGGATGCGTTTTGAGGAGATTAAGGATGAGTTGACAGCCAGGGATGAAACTTCCTCGTTAGAGGAGCTAATAGGTTTAGCCACAAGACTAGACAATAGGCTAAGGGAGAGACGCAGGGAGAGAACAGAGAGGCAGAGGGCCACCAGCACCACATCTACTCCTCACCATCGCCTCCCGTCCGCCCAGCCTTCCTCTCCTCAGAAAGTCCCTTTAAAAAAGCTCCCTGAAGCGCGTATTCATTCCAACCACTTTCTGCTGCTAGAACACCAAAATCTAAAGCATATTGAGAAACAGAATTTCTTCCCTGGGAGAGTGACAACAGCTGACTAACTGCCTCTTTCCCTTTAACAGTATGATCTAAAACGCATTTCAGCAGTAAAAGCATGAAAGTCTACACACAAAGCGTGGTTATTAAGGGAGATGGCTAATGACCAGGAACCTGCCTTGTCAGAACATAAACTCATGATGAAAGCAATGCGGGACTGATCTGTATCATAAGTATCAGTTTGATGATTGAAAACAAGATTACACTGATGTAAAAATTGTTATTTTGCAGAGCGAGGCGTCAACGTGGTCCTGAAAGGTCAGGCCAGAGAATGCATCTGATTGGTTATCGCTGACGTTCAAAGTGCATTTCCTGCCACACTAGTTCTTGTCCTTATTAAGTAGTGGTCCCTGGAGAAGTGGGTATACTCTTAATTCATGCCCTGTTTTTGAGCAGCCCATTCAGCAAAGGATAGACGCCCTGTTTTATAAACAGTGACATGTAAGACTACACTATTTAGTTTACCCAAAAATGGGCCAGTAGTATTTGCACATTGTCACATACTTTCTGCTGCTTGACCTCAGGGAATAAGGATTATGAAATTATGAAATTACTGACCCAATATTGCCCCACAGACTAGTGAGAGATGTCTACAGAAAAACAACAAACATGATTGACTGACATGCTATAGCCTAAATGTAACGAGGTAAACAATAACCACAAGCGATTCAAATGTGTAAAGTCACCCCAGTAATCTTGATTTTTAAGCTTCAGCAATAAAAAAGCGCCCACCCACCGTAGTTGACGTCTTCATCAGCCGTTGTACCTGCATCTTTAGCTGTGGGTGAAGAGGCGGCATGGGCATCCTGTGCGACGGGGGTGGGGGACGGACCGAGCGCGCTCCCAGAGTCTGGGCTAACGGAGCTGCTAGCATCGCTTAGATTAGCTGAGCTGGTGTAAATTTGCGAGGACATTTGCAATTGAGAAAGGACATTTTTGTTTGAATAGCTCGCTTCATCTTACCTGGCTGTTCATAAACGTTACATAGCGTATTCAAACGGCGAATAGTTTAAAAGTGAACTAACAAAATTACCGTTAGGCAATAATTCTTTTCCCAGGTATCACCCGCCCTACTCTGCCTCTGATTGGCTCATCAGTCCTGCATAATGAGTACTGGCCAATGAGAGGCAGCTTAGGGTGGGTCATGCATGCCACCATCCTATGAAAGATAATTGGGCAATTTGGCTTGCATACATGAATGTTGCGCATCAGAGGGGATAAGACGGTATATGCAATGCTGACTGATGAATAAGTGGGTATACGCCGTATACCCGTGTATACCCTGCACTACACCACTGCCTTTAATGCCATTATATCTGACTGCTGTTCTGCAGTGACAGACATCACATCTTAAAGACTTTACAGCCATGCTAGCAGCTCTGTGAGACTGCATTTACACAGTGGTGCATTGAGCTAATCCATATTGTTCCCATTATGTCAGAAAAAATGGAATGTTATCAGAGTTCTTTATTGTAATGCAGACTTTATACGAGAAACTCAGTCCATCACTTCTGATTTCTTTTTAAAGGACAGTACAAAATATAATTGCTAACTAATTAAATTGATGCGATTATGAAATTAAGAATCTGAAAATGGTGCAGCTTGATTGAATTACAACCACAGATCTTTTTCAAAATAAAAGTCTGCCTTTTGAGGAAGGGAGCAACACAAATCCACAAACATCACAGTCTTTTATTGAAACAATTTTTGCCTTGCATTGACACAAAAATGTGGATATTTTCAAATCATAATGAAAAAACTCCCCTTTTTAATTAATAAAAAATAATAGCATAGAAAAAATCCAAAACTGACAGCAAACAGATTAGCAAAAATATAATGTCAAAGATACACAAACATTTTTAAGGTTATCCAAATGAAATGTTATCGTTATGCTGTGGTCACATGGTTGTTAAGTAGTATTTTTACACAGGCTTCCAAAAATGTATATTAAATATATATGATTGCTTTAATGAGCAAATCCTTGCATTGTTTGGATTGTTAGTCTACACAAAAGCCCTGACATCGCTGTAGATAGTCTCTCCCTCTGCTGCTGTTACGTTCCTCTTCTTCTTCGTTCTCTCTGCTTTGCCAGTTCTCTTTGAAAAGGCTGGTGCAGAATAAACCAACATGTCCTCATCTCTCTGAGAAAATACACAGAAAAAGGTTTTGAGATGGAAGATGTAATCAAAATCTCTTCCAGTTTCATCTTTCCTTTATAGATCTTACCTGCTGACTTGGCTGCTCGGCACTGGCTGTTGAAGCATTTGTGGGCAGACCAACAGCAGCTGTGTTAAAACAATCAAACCAAAGATGGAGAACGTTAATCTACACTAAGAGGCACAAAGTTCATATTGTGCTGAATATAGTTTGATAGATTTATGGATGAGAAATTTTAATTACCGTTAAAAGATTTTGTCTTGATGGTATAAATCAGGAAGGCGATGAAAATCAGACTTAAAGCCAAAGCAGCTGATAACAGGACTGTATTGATCTTCTCCAAATACTGCATGTCGTCTGCTGACAAACATAGAAAATACTGAGAGTTAGCAGGTTATTGATAAGAAAAAAAGTTTTGTGTCGTATCAATCCAATGGATATAACCAGATTCTAAATTAATTATAGTCAATGATTTGTATGAAATTCTAACTTACCTTCAATGTTCAGCTTTGTTCTTTTTCCAAACAGTATCTCTCCACATGTGGCCACAGCACAGTAATAAGTCCCGGCATCAGAGGAGCTGACGGTCTTAGAGAAGCTGTAGACACATTTCTGTGGAGAGCGAGCCTCAGGACTGTTCTCACATTCATCTGCTCTGTTTCCAAGAGTGTAAATGACACTGGGATGAGATTCATCTGATCCGGATCTGAACCAGAACACGCTGTGTTTTCCTGGACATGTTTTGTAGTCAGTGTCAGAGAGGAGTGAACACTGCAGAGTCACTGAGTCTCCTGGACGGACTGGATCAGAGGATAAGTCTTGAATGACGGGAGTGATGTCAGGTGCACGTCCTGAGAAATTAAAACCAGAAAATAAACATGCCAGTTACAATATAATGTATGTATGAATGGACACTTCCCTATTAATGATGTACATTTTTAAAGAATATGAAAGTCTACCTGGTGTATTTTATTTACTTGTAACGGTCAGAAATGTTCCTTTCAAAAGGGTCATATTAAGTTGTGTTTGTTTAACACAAAAGTAAAGTCCAGAATCACTGAGCTGTGTTTTACTGATAGTCAGGACAAATGTTCCAGGCTCTTGTTTTGCTGTGATGCGAGGACTTTTGTTAACCTTGTTGTAGTCAAAGCTCTTTGTTCCTCCCAAAACTTCAGGCAAGGCTCCAGAAACTAGCCTGATCCAAAATAAGTTATGTAAATCCAAAGAGGTGTCGCGGGGACACGTCAGCTTCACATCACCTCCAGCACCAACAGTCTTTGTCTCAAAGGTCTGATCGTCTGTGCATCCTGAAGACAATAAAGAAATACATGTTGGTTATTAACAACCAGGAAATAAAATGTATGCCCTGTGCTGAACTTAAAATACATCTTGAACACATTTGAAAGTTTTACATATACTTACGACTCAGTCTGAGCATCAGAAGTAAAACAAAGGCAGTCAGCATTTTGTTGTAAGTCCACTTCAGACAGCACTAACATTAGCATGTACGAGAAGTTGACTGTCCTAGATATAATCATATCGAGTGGGAGGGAACAACTGCAGAGCATTTTGATTGGCCACTTGTTATGATGATATTACACTGTATTACCACAGTGGAAAAAAATGTTCAAGCCCAAGCACATGAAGCAATACAGGCAGCCAGCTTGTTTCATGTTTCGTGGTGAAGAGGAAACAGAGTTTCTATGGTCATCAAGACACATTTTCATTCTGTATTTTCCATAGACTGTATCAAAGAGGAGCACATAGAGTTAACTCAACCATTGGTATCTGAACTCTCCCTTTTAAGCCTCAGGTTTAGGATTTTGGCTGTCGCAATGTTGTTTTTTTGTAACCAGAAGCAAAAATATTTGGCCGACATGTGGATACACATTAGCTGTTAAGATTCGCCAGTTCCTTGTGTTTTCCCTGTGTTTTTTCCCTCCCTTGTGTGTGTTGTCCGTGTTTTCAGGCTGGGCGTGGTTGACCTACTTTCACTCCACTCTCACACCTGCAGTTCATTCTCATCATGCCATTCTCCACCTGCTGCAGTACTTAAGCCTGGTCAAGCTCTCTACTCTTCGCCAGTTCGTTCCGTCTTCTTCAAGTGGTAACTCGACACGGCCGTTGCAGATTCGAAGTGAAACTACTGACTCTGTAAACCTGTTTTTGACCTTGTTTTTTCCCTCGCCGCAGATACCTGTCACACCAGCCTCCGTCCTTCCACGCCCAGCCTCACCTGTTCTCCGTCCTGAGCCCAAGGAGTTTTGTTTTGTGCCACATTTATTCTACTGCTTGTGACTTAAGTTCGTATTTAACCGGATTACCTGTATTCTACCTCCTGTGTGTGTCTGCTTTGGGATCCAGTTCTACGATTGAGCCTAACATTAGCCTCTTTCATACATGCATGGCACTCAAAAAATTTGCGACATTACCCAGGTGGCCTGCAAGAGCGATCGGAAATCTCTCAAACTTTTCACCTGGACTTTAAGCTGACTTTTTTCTGCAGTTCAGACACTGACAGGTGAATTGAATAACATTGATCATCATGTTACAATGGTACCTGTCAGTGGGTGGCACTTGAAGCAAATGAAAACGATGTCGTCAAAGTTGATGTGTTGGAAGCAGGAAAAATGGGCAAGCGTAAGGATGTGAACGACTTTGACAAGGGCCAAATTGTGATGACTAAACGACTGGGTCAGAGCATCTCCAGACCTGAAGATCTTGTGGGGTGTTCCTGGTCTGCTGTGGTCATGACCTACCAAAAGTGGTCCAAGGATGGAAAAGCAACAAATCGATAGACAGGGTGGCCAAATCTCATTGATGTGCGTGAGGAGCGAAGGCCACTTAAAGCCCCTGTAAACCCAAATCCATAAAATCCTTCTGTGTAATTTAGGGTCTGATGTACATACTAGTAAGCATCTTAAAAGATTTAGAAATTACTTTTAATCCAAACTCGAGTTGTTGCCTTTCCTTCTTTGTTAACTTCCCTGACGCTGGGGTTAAATTGGACGTGGTTATGTATGATATTTATCACTTTGTATATTTCCTTCAACGAATCAACCGCAGTTGTCCCGCCCTCACAGGTGCAATAACACTTCTCGGCTCGTGATTAATCTTCCTCTCTGAGTGAGACAGAAACAGTAAACTTGCGAAGTCTTGGCAACCAAATAAACAACAGCGGATCAGTTTACTTCTAATGGCAAAAGAGGGTCAGCTCCGCATCGCTGTCATCGGCATATATATGCAGTTCTAATACGCAGTGTAAACAATGCATGTGCATATATCAGCTGTGCACTCAATATCAGAGAGGTGCTGAGGGTTGAGAGGTGCAGGTGTGTTGGGGGACTGAAGCCAAGTGTTCAGATTAAAGAAGTTTGTGATTTAAAACTGAATGAGGTGAAGAAGAGAGTACAATTAAAGTTTCTAGGTAGGAATAACCATCTAGAAAGAGGGTAAGTCTACATGTGATCACAGAAATCATTGATATATGAGATTAATTGAAATCAATTGATTACAAAGCCTGTAATTAATTAGATTCATTTTTTTTAATCACCTGACACATATAGTTTTGATATGACGTGCACATGCGCACATACCTGGGTGGTACAACAAACCCTCTACCCTGCTGCTGAAAAAAATCCTGGAGGAAACACTGCTTCCCCATGCGCCATTGTTGTGTTGACAGTTGCCATGAGAACGCGGACAGGCGGACCCCTCACTCAGAATTTGTGGATGCTTTATGACACACTCAGCTCTGATATCATATATGCATTTTTGCTATTTCAAGCCGAGTTTCCAGGGCCTTTAAAGCACCTACAATGGGCATGAGAGCATCAGAACTGGATCACGGAGCAATGGAAGAAGGTGGCCTGGTCTGATGAATCTTTTTTTCTCTTACATCATGTTGGCCAGGTGTGTGTGCGTCGCTTACCTGGGGAAGACATGGCACCAGGATGCACTATTGGAAGAAGGCAAGCTGGCGGAGGTAGTGTGATTCTTTGGGCAATGTTATGCTGGGAAACCTCAGGTCCTGCTATCCTTAAAAGTCTTGAAACTAGCAACTGAGGCCAGAGTCCCAATTGGAAAATGTTTAATGAGGTAAAAATCAATCAAGAAGTTGGGACTTTGGCAGTTCACAGGCAGTTAACTGGCACCTGTCTGGCTGTCAGTCCACACCATAGACTGTATGATGGATGTAGCCACCATGTGAGGTCACACATTGGTTTGTCAACTGGCTTTTTGAAGAGTTTGGCATATTGCCCGTCGCCATGTTGAGTTTCTGTAGCCAAAAATGACCATATATGGAAGAGAGGGTGGATCTGGAGAGTAGCGAGGGGTTGGCAAACTCCATGTCATTAAACCTATAGTCTACACCTCCAGCTAATTCTGACTTATTAGCTAGTTAGCCATCGTGCTTCCCACAGAATGACAATCATTTTGATTTGGTTGGTGCTGGAGTTGTTTATCACTTAAGAAGCTAAGAAAGCTTATAGCTCAAACGCATACTTCTGTGGTGAGAGGGCAGTGGGCTGTTATACTTAAAATAACCGGTCCAGCCATCACAATGGTCCACCATCCTCTGGGGGAAAACCAAACAACAATCCTGACTCCCATGCAGGAGCCACAAAAAATGAATCAATGTAGAACAAACACTGACAGAACTAACATGTCATGTAATGGTGAGCACAGAAATAGATAGCTGCTAATTCGGCTCACGATTAATAAAATAATACTAGAATTTCACGAACCAAAAAAACTGGACCACAGACTTCTTCGGGGTCAGCTAGTATAGCTAACCACAAAGCAAGCCATTTTATTTGTTCAACATTTGCATGAAAAAAAATCCCCAAAAGGCACCAACAACACAAACAAGGTCAAGAGGTTAAGTTCAGTTTCTGAATTAGCTGAGTTGACACCTAGCACACAGTTTTTGTTGGGTATTTAAATATGGGGCTTAATAGAGGTTTACTCCTTTTGGAGCCAGCCTCAAGTGGCCACCTGAGGAACTGCAATTTTTTTGGCACCTCCATGTTGTCTTCATTTCTCAGCCGCAAAGGTGTCTGCTTGGTCCAAACTTCCAAATTGAGAGAGTGTACAATGATTGCTCCTGGTGGCATACCCATCAGTGATGACCCGCCCACTCTGCCTGTCAGTCACATCAGCAGGAAGAGCACAGTATACAGAGTTGTTATACCATCCTTCTCTCCAAACTTCAGCAACTTTAATAGTGTACATAATAGGTGGAAAGATAGATCGTCTTTGTCTTTCAAAAGATGTGACCATACAGTTTATTGCAGATGAATATTAGTTCATGTTTTTTCTTTTTCATTTACATGCTGATTCACTGACAAGCTGGTGGTCCATCATTGCTCCAAGTGATGCACATTAGTACAGACTTTAGCAAGGATTTATATTTTTTTCTGGATAATCAGACAAAGTTATTGAGGCACAAACTCACACTTTAAACACTTACAAAATAGAGTGAGGTGGGGCCAGACAATGATTAGCACCAGTCCCGAAAGTTAAGCCCATCAAACATATCTGATTGTTTATCGCTGACGTTCAAAGTGCATTTCCTGTCACACAAATTCTTGTTATTATGAAGCATTCACACTCTCTGTGAAACATTTGGTTTGAATCAGAACTGCTTTTATTTGACCTTTCAATGCTATGACCTCTGGTATGCAGTGGAAGATACCACATCTTACTGGCCTAAACAAGAAGAAGACTTTACAGCCACGCTAGCAGCTCTGTGAATCTGCGCTTACACAGCGGTGCATAGAACTTATTCTTATTGTTGCCATTATGTCAGAAAAAAATAAAGAAGCAGTTTGAGCCTTAAGTGTTATCATAGTTATCTTTATTATGATGCAAACTTTATACAAGAAATGCAGTCCACCAGTTCTGATTTCTAATACTAGCACAGTACAGTCATAAAAAAATATGATTGCTAACAAATTTAACATGAAACAAAAATTTACACAACTATAAAATGAAGGATCTGAAAAGGGGGCGGCCTGATCAATAGATTTAATAACTGTACATCTTTTTCAAAATAAAAGTCTGCCTTATGAAGCAAAAGGTTGCGCGCACACACACACACGCACACACACGCACACACAAGGTATTAATACAATTAAAGGCAGATTTTACAGATTGAAACAAATATAATGTCAAAGATACACTGAACATTTTTAAGTTTATAAAAATAAATATTATCATTATGCTATGGTCACATGGTAGTTATAGTCTTCCAAAAAATAAATCTATCTATCTATCTTTGCATTAATGAGCAAATCCTTGCATTGTTTGGATTGTTAGTCTACACAAAAGCCCTGACATCGCTGTAGACAGTCTCTCCCTCTGCTGCTGTTACGTTCCTCTTCTTCTTCGTTCTCTCTGCTTTGCCAGTTCTCTTTGAAAAGGCTGGTGCAGAATAAACCAACATGTCCTCATTTCTCTGAGGAAACACACAGAAAAAGGTTGTGAGATGGAAGATCCAAAATCTCTTCCAGTTTCATCTTTCCTTTATAGATCTTACCTGCTGACTTGGCTGCTCGGCACTGGCTGTTGCAGCATTTGTGGGCAGAGCAACAGCAGCTGTGTTAAAACAATCAAACCAAAGATGGAGAACGTTAATCTACACTAAGAGGCACAAAGTTCATATTTTGCTGAATACTGTTTGATAGATTCATGGATGAGAAATTTTAATTACCGTTACAAGATTTTGTCTTGATGGTATAAATCAGGAAGGCGATGACAATCAGACTTAAAGCCAAAGCAGCTGATAACAGAAATTTAACTGTATTGATCTTCTTCAAATGCTGCATGTCGTCTGCTGACAAATACAGAAAATACTGAGAGTTAGCAGGTTTTTGATGAGAAAAAAAGTTTTGTGTTGCGTCAATTCAATGGATGTAACCAGATTCTAAATTAATTATAATCAATGATTTGTATGAAATTCTAACTTACCTTCAATGTTAAGCTTTGTTCCTTTTCCAAACAGTATCTCTCCACATGTGGCCACAGCACAGTAATAAGTCCCGGCATCAGAGGAGCTGACGGTCTTAGAGAAGCTGTAGACACATTTCTGTGGAGAGCGAGTCTCAGGACTGTTCTCACATTCATCTGTTCTGTTTCCAAGAGTGTAAATGACACTGGGATGAGATTCATCTGATCCGGATCTGAACCAGAACACGCTGTGTTTTCCTGGACATGTTTTGTAGTCAGAGTCAGAGAGGAGTGAACACTGCAGAGTCACTGAGTCTCCTGGACGGACTGGATCAGAGGATAAGTCTTGAATGACGGCAGTGATGTCAGGTGTACGTCCTGAGAAATTCAAACCAGAAAATAAACATGCTTCACTAGTTACAATTTATACATTGACACTTTCCTATTAATAATGTACATTTTTAAAGAATATTAAAGTCTACCTGGTGTATTTTATTTACCTTTTACTGTCAGAAATGTTCCTTTCAAAAGGGTCATATTACGTGTTCTTTGTTTAACACAAAAGTAAAGTCCAGAATCACTGAGCTGTGTTTGATTGATAATCAGGACAAATGTTCCAGGCTCTTGTTTTGCTGTGATGCGAGGACTTTTGTTAACCTCTTTGTAATCAAAGTTATATGTTCCTCCCAAAATTTCAGGCAAGGCTCCAGAAACTAGCCTGATCCAAAATAAGTTTGTATTAAGCCAAGAGGTGTCGCGGGGACACGTCAGCTTCACATCATCTCCAGCACCAACAGTCTTTGTCTCAAAGGTCTGATCGTCTGTGCATCCTGAAGAAAATAAAGAAATACATGTTGGTTATTAACAACCAGGAAATAAAATGTATGCCCTGTACTGAACTTAAAATACATCTCGAACACATTTGAAAGTTTTACATATACTTACGACTCAGTCTGAGCATCAGAAGTAAAACAAAGACAGTCAGCATTTTGTTGTAAATCCACTTCAGACAGCACTAACATTAGCATGTACGAGAAGATGATTGTACTAAATATAATCATATCAGGTGGGAGGGAACAACTACAGAGCAATCTGATTGGCCAGTGGTTATGATGATATTACACTGTATTACCACAGTGGAAAAGAATCTTTCAAGCCCGAGCACATGAAACAATACAAGCAGCAAGCTTGTTTCATGTTTCCTGGTGGGTGTCTATAATTGACGCTAAGAGGAAACACAGTATAACTACAGTAATCAAAGACAAATAATTCTTCTGTAGAGGATGTAGAAACAGTTAAGTCACCCATTGTTTTGTCAACCCCCCTTTTAAAAAATTAAGTTTGGGATGTTGGCCGTTTGAATATTTTTTATTTGTAAGCACAAGCGACCACATTTGGACGACAGGATACAAATTTGGCCTTTTACACGGAATAAAAATGCAGAAAAATCAACATTTTGTGACATTACCCAGGTGGGCTGCATGTGAAAACCTAAAGTTCAAGAGTTCAAGCGTGAAAGTAGCCGTTGTTATGTCTCAATCCTGCTTGACAGGCCCCTATGGTAGGTACTTACCAATCACAGGTGGCCACGCCTTAAAACATACCCTGCTTTATTATCAATTTCACTCTAAATAGGAGCAATATTTACAAAGTGAACATCATGCAGTCCTGAAAAGGCTTGAAACTACCGAGCAGATTGATTTCAACATATCCTGTTGTCAATTAAGTAGTTGGGTTGCCTACCTTGTAACTGGCACCCGTCTAGCTGCTCGTCCAGGAAGAGAGGGTGGATCTGTTGATGCGAGGGGTTGGCACTCCATGTTATTAAACCTATATAGCCTACTCATTAGCTCGACACTTAGCTAGTTAGCCAGTGTGATTCCAACACAATCAGAATCTATTGTTTTGGTTGCTGCTGGAGTTTTTCATTCATCACAATATAGCGCGTGAGAGAGCTTGTGGAAGTAGCAGATTTGTAGCTTGAACGCACACATCAGTGGTGAGCGGGCAGCGGGGGAACGACCAGGTAACTTAAAATAACCGGTTCAGCCATCACAATGGTCCTCCGTCCTCGACAGGCCAGACCAAACCAAAGCTGCTAATTAGCGCTAACGTTTAATACAATATTAGAATTTCACTCACCAAAGAGGTGGGACCACAGACTTCTCAGGGTCAGGTAGTAAAGTTAACCACTCAGTAAGAGATATTATTTGTTCAACATTTGGATGAAAAAATCCCCAAAACACACCAACAACACAAACACGGTCAAGAAGTTAAGCCAAGTGTTTTAATTAGCTGAGGTGACACCTAGCACACAGCTAGCAGCCCCACCTGTCACTCAAAGCAACCAGCCCTCCCATTACAGTTATATAGAAACTGGCAAAGCAACATTTTTGTGCCAGGCTGTAAATATGTTGAATTTGCTGTAAAGCTGGGTATTTAAATATAGGGCCTAATGGAGGTTAACTCGCTTTTGGAGCCAGCCTCAAGTGGCCATTCAAGGAACTGCACTTTTTGGTGCTTCAGTGTTGGCTTCATTTTCTCAGCCACAGAGCTGTCTGCTTGGTCCAAACCGACTGAGATAGAGTTTACAATCAGTTTCCACAAATATCCAATTCAAAATGTTACTATCACCAATGACCTCTAAACATTAATTAATTTAAGATATCCATCTGCATGGTAAATACACATTATAGCACTATGTTTCCAGGTCTAATAAAAACTCCTAAAACCTCTGTACCACTGACTTTAATATTAATCAATTAATTGGTTTGATCTGTTAAAAAAAAAGTCTCCAGCCATTTGCCATCTACAGACACAGAAGTGTTAAACAGAGTGTGATCAAGGACAAAAAAGTTTCCATGCATCATTTGTTCGTCAGTGGTGACAGTGAATGTGTGTTTATCTGTGTGTGTGCACGTGTGGTCAAACTGTTGACACCTAACACCTAGGTTGGACCAGAAACTTATTCTAATAACTAAACGTGTTTTGGAGTGAAATCGAAGACTCACTGACACAATGCTTTGTTTAGCTCCTGAACACACAACACACATACACAGTTTAATGCACACAAGGATGGACACAACTTACAACTGTTACATGGAAGTTAGAACTGAAACTTTCTCTCTCTCGCTTACACACACACACACACACACACACACACACACACACACACACACACACACACACACACACACACACACACACCACACACACACACACTAAACTGCATGGAAACTTTAGCACTGCTGTGGTTTGGTCTTAAAATGAGGTGTGAATACAAACAGAGTTTTTTCTTTCTCTGTCTCTGTTTTAGCTTCAGGAAGTTTGGCTTAACTGTTGTTTTATCTTTTTTAAATAGCAAGAGGAACAACACCATGTTATTTATTATTAGTAGAATCAAAAGACTTTACAGATGTAGATAAATGTTGATATGTGATTGCTGTTATTTTGCAAGTTATCACTCTTCACTGGTCGGTGCTGCCAGAGAGGGGAGGTGCTAATCTTTCACTGGTCCCACCTCGCTCTTTGTGACGACAACAAGAGTTTGAAGATGAGTTTGTCCGATAATCAAAGCCGTCCCAGAAGTCTGTTTTTGCGTGCATCACTTTGAGCAATGATGGACGATAATCTTGTCAATGAATTTGAATTTAAATGAAAAGTAATATGATCTAATATTCATGTGCATTATACGGTTGCATGTTTAAAAACACATCAGAGACATTATTTGCATTTTCATGAGCAAATTAACAAGCAAGAAAAATGTATTCAATTGTTTAAATTTGTTCAAATTAAAACTAGCCTGCAGAAACCTCATGCAGCTCTTCCCTCACTACACATCCTGTCACAGTCACAGTTCTGCTCTGAGCAAACAGCCTTGAAGGTTGGTCAAAGGCGGGAGAAACAGACCGCAGCCTGTGTGTCAGTGAAGCTGTTGCATGGGGCTTTGCTTGTTGTTCTCACGGCAGACATGCAGAAGGCCTTTACAAAGTGCTGTCAGAGGTTTATCTATAATGTTTAAGATTGTGTGGAGGACATATACACGGCAGTTCAAGGTCAAAAGACTCTACGTGTTTATCCTCTCTAACTTTGTGTCTCAGTGCACACATGGCAAAATTTGGAGTGTGACCAAAGTTGATATGTCCTTTCGCGAAGCAGATATTTGGAAATCAAATGACCTTGATGGCCAAACAAATGCACCCCTCCCTTCAGGGCTCTTTCAGAAGCCCCGCCCCCTCATATTCATGGACACACATCCACAGGTAAACGACTTGCAACTGATTATGAGGCAGAATGTGGAGTGTCTGCTGCCTGAGGTTAACAAGCCTTAATGAGGGAAGCAATTTTTAAATACTATGATGATGGCGCTCTTTCCATCTTCTGCAAGGACGTGGACAAGGACGAGTAGCAGGCAGAGGTCTGTAACTAGCTAGTGACCTTTGACCTGGCAAAATGTGAAAAAAAAAGTCTATAAATGTGATGAGTTTGGGAACGCTGAAGAAATCAATATGTGGTGTCCAAAATATGAAGATGTGTTGATTGTGCATGAAATTCTTGGTGGGTTTTTTTCAGTATTGTTATGGGCGGTTTATAACATTATTTTCTATCACAGTAACAAGCTGTACATTCATGCCAGCCCTCTCTGTCACCTTTGAGTTCTTCACATCTCATGACTCTCTGTGTGGTTTTCACCACATTTCCACTCCTCTCTCCACTGTCCTTGAACCTGCAGGCCACAACCTACACTGCAGCTAAAGTGACACTGTCCTCTATTCCTCCTCCTCCTCTATTCCTTTTCACTGTGTGAAAACATCCAGGTTTTTTATCCATCTATTCCTATTTCCATTAAAGCTCCTGTGAGGAACTTTTGGTTTGGGTTGATCTTGGCGCCCCCTGTGGACAACGCCATGCCTCTTATCTCTTTGCTGATTTTGTCCTGTGCATGCTTAAGTGGTGTTTTTTAACATAAAATCTCATCCTGCTTTCTTTAACAGTCATAGGTATCACTCACTTTACATTTTTTGCCCTGGAAAACGTAAACAAAGGCAGCGCAGTCTGACACCTACCCCCGGCAGCGGTATCATGCATTAAAATTATCTATACAGCAATAATCAATCTTGCCACTGATGGTCTGTTTGCTTTTGTGTGTCATATAGAGTAATCAGAATTAATTTCAGTCTGTTTCATAACCATCGAAATACTCCTCACAGGGGCTTTAAAGCTACGAGTGTTACACCACTTTGTATTTCCTTGTGCTGAAAACTCAACAACAGTGTTTCTGGAAAGTATTTGACATGCATTGTTTGTGAACCTCTTCCTGCATTGCTACGTTTCTCAGAGTTTGTCAGTTTGTCAGTAAGATGGCTTTCAGTGTTATTAAAAAGTCTTCCAACCATGAAAGGTGACATACCTTTGGCGGAGCTGACCAGGGAGTTGTGCGCATACTCAACCCATGGCAAATGGGTGGACCAAGAGGCAGGGAGACAAGCTGCAACACACCTCAGGGAAGACTCCAAATCCTGATTTACCCGCTCCGTTTGGCCGTTAGTCTGAGGGTGATAACCAGATGACAGGCTGACTGAGGCCCCCAATGTTTGACAGAATGCTTTCCACACCTGGGAGGCAAACTGGGGACCCCGGTCTGAGACAATATCCTGGGGTATACTATGAAGACGGAACACATGTTGCACAAGTAGATCAGCAATTTCCAACGCAGAGGGCAGTTTAACCAGAGGTATATAATGGACTGCTTTAGAGAAACGGTCAACAATAGTCAGAATAACTGTTACCATAGATGGTGGTAACCCAGTAACGAAGTCCACTGCGATGTGTGTCCAGGGACGATGAGGTATGGGCAAAGGAAGGAGGGGACCAGCTGGAGCTTGGTTGGAGGACTTACTACGGGCACAAACGGAGCAGGCGGCAACAAACTCCCTGGTGTCGGCAGTCATAGATGCCCACCAGAAGCGCTGTTGCAGCAGGGAGAGTGTGCGATGGCAGGCCAACTCAGGAGGGGGAATGAAGAGACGAACTGAAGGACAGCTCTCAGGTATAGGATGAACTTGGTTGGCCTCCTGAACCACACGCTCGATCTCCCAACTGGCCGCCCCGACCACACAAGTGGACGGCAGGATGGTTTCCTCAGGGATGTCTTCCACTGGGGGTGCAAACTGGTGAGAGAGAGCATCAGGTTTGATGGTCCGGGACCAAGGTCGGTAGGTAAGAGTGAAGTTGAATCTTCCAAGAAACAAAGCCCACTGAGCCTGGCGAGAGTTGAGTCTGTGTGCAGAACGAAGATCAGACAGGTTTTTATGGTCAAGCCAAACAAGGCACCACAGCAAGGAGCTCTCGATTCCCCACATCATAGTTTCTTTCGGCTGGAGTGAGTCGTCGGGAGAAGAAGGCACAGGGGTGGAGCTTCTGGTCCACAGTGGAACGTTGTGACAGGATGGCCCCAAACCCTGAGTCAGAGGCGTCAACTTCCACTACAAACTGTAAGTCAGGATCTGGGTGAACTAACACAGGTGCACAAGAGAACATGGTCTTAAGTCTATCAAAAACAGTCTGAGCTTCAGATGACCACTCAAAAGAACGTTTTACACAAGTCAGTTTAAGTTAAGGGGCTCACCAGCCGGCTGTAGATCTTAATAAACCTTCTGTAAAAATTGGCGAACCCCAGAAACCTCTGGAGCTGTTTACGGGACTCAGGTGTCGGCCAGTCGAGCACAGCCTTAATCTTGGCCGGATCTGGCTTCAGCTGGCCCTTCTCAATAACAAACCCCAAGAAGGAGACAGAGGACACATGCAACTCACATTTCTCTGCTTTAGCAAACAGGTTGTTTTCGAGCAACCTTTGCAAGACCGCTCGAACATGGACAATGTGTTCATCAACATCTTTAGAAAAAATCAGAATGTCATCTAAATAGACGAAAACAAATCTGTTCAACATGTCTCTGAGAACGTCATTGATTAAGGCTTGAAACACAGCCGGAGCATTGGTGAGACCAAAAGGCATTACCTGGTACTCAAAGTGACCCAGGTGAGTGTTGAAAGTAGTCTTCCATTCGCCCCCCTCCCGTATTCTTACCAAGTGGTAAGAGTTGCGAAGGTCCAGTTTAGTGAAGATTCCTGTGTCGTGGAGGGGGGTGAAGGCAGAGTCGATAAGAGGCAGAGGGTATTTGTTTTTAACAGTTATATCATTCAGACATCTGTTATCGATGCAGGGACGAAGAGTCTTGTCCTTCTTTTCAGAAAAGAAAAATCCTGCACCCACAGGGGATGATGATGGGCGGATGAGACCTGCAGCTAATGAGTCCTTGATGTAGGTCTCCATAGCATCTTTCTCAGGTCTGGACAGGTTATACAGTTTCTTGGAAGGCAGGGGGGCACCAGAAAGCAAGTCAATAGCACAGTCATATGGTCTATGTGGGGGCAAACACAAAGCTCTATCCTTGCTGAACACTTGCTTAAGGTCATGATAGGCACTGGGGACAGCTGAGAGGTCCATGTCTTCAGGTGAAGACTGGGAGATAGAAATACTAACTGGAATAGCTGACTTCAGGCAGTTTTGGTAACAGGAGCTGCTCCAAGAAGTAACGGAAGTAGTAGACCAGTCTATATGAGGGTTATGTAGCTTAAGCCAGGGAAGACCTAAAACTATGGGCGTGGTAGGTGAGGGAATAACGTACAATTCAACTGTCTCAGTGTGGTTACCAGAAAGAGTGACAGAAATGGGGGCAGTACGATTAGTCACATAAGGACAACACATTCTTAGGTTCAGGTAAAATAACCAAAGGTATGTTAGCCTGCTGAACCAAACCTGAGTCAACGAAATTGTCATCAGCCCCAGAGTCAACTAAAACATGTACAGGGAGAGTGACCAGTGCAAAGTACCTCTCAGCTGGATGCGTTTTGAGGAGATTAAGGATGAGTTGGCAGCCAGGGATGAAACTTCCTCGTTATAGGAGCTAATAGGTTTAGCCACAAAACTAGACAAAAGGCTAAGGGAGAGACGCAGGGAGAGACGCAGGGAGAGAACAGAGGGCCACCAGCACCACATCTACTCCTCACCATCGCCTGCCGTCCGCCCAGCCTTCATCTCCTCAGAAAGTCCCTTTCAAAAAGCTCCCTGAAGCCCGGACTCATTCCAACCACTTTCTGCTGCTAGAACACCAAAATCTAAAGCATATTGAGAAACAGAATTTCTTCCCTGGGAGAGTGACAAGAGCTGACTAACTGCCTCTTTCCCTTTAACAGTATGATCAAAAACCTTGCGCATTTCAGCAGTAAAAGCATGAGTCTACACACAAAGCGTGGTTATTAAGGGAGATGGGTAATGACCAGGAAGCTACCTTGTCAGAACATAAACTCATGATGAAAGCAATGCGGGACTGATCTGTATAATAAGTATCAGGTTGCTGATTGAAAACAAGATTACACTGATGGAAAAATATTTACTTTGCAGAGCGAGGCGTCAACGTGGTCCTGAAAGGTCAGGCCAGAGAATGCATCTGATGTTTCCTGCCACACTAGTTCTTGTCCTTATTAAGTAGTGGTCCCTGGAGAAGTGGGTATACTCTTAATTCATGCCCTGTTTTTGAGCAGCCCATTCAGGAAAGGATAGACGCCCTGTTTTATAAACAGTGACATGTAAGACTACTCTATTTAGTTTACCCAAAAATGGGCCAGTAGTATTTGCACATTGTCACATACTTTCTGCTGCTTGACCTCAGGGAATAAGGATTATGAAATTATGAAATTACTGACCCAATACTGCCCCACAGACTAGTGAGAGATGTCTACAGAAAAACAACAAACATGATTGACTGACAGGCTATAGCCTAAATGTAACGAGGTAAACAATGACCACAAGCTATTCAAATGTGTAAAGTCACCCCAGTAATCTTGATTTTTAAGCTTCAGCAATAAAAAAGCGCCCACCCACCGTAGTTGACGTCTTCATCAGCCGTTGTACCTGCATCTTTAGCTGTGGGTGAAGAGGCGGCATGGGCATCCTGTGCGACGGGGGTGGGGGACGGACCGAGCGCGCTCCCAGAGTCTGGGCTAACGGAGCTGCTAGCATCGCTTAGATTAGCTGAGCTGCTGGCTGGTGTAGATTCGCGAGGACATTTGCAATTGAGAAAGGACATTTTTGTTTGAATAGCTCGCTTCATCTTACCTGGCTGTTCATAAACGTTACATAGCGTATTCAAACGGCGAATAGTTTAAAAGTGAACTAACAAAATTACCGTTAGGCAATAATTCTTTTCCCAGGTATCACCCGCCCTACTCTGCCTCTGATTGGCTCATCAGTCCTGCATAATGAGTACTGGCCAATGAGAGGCAGCTTAGGGTGGGTCATGCATGCCACCATCCTATGAAAGATAATTGGGCAATTTGGCTTGCATACATGAATGTTGCGCATCAGAGGGGATAAGAGGGTGTATGTAATGCTGACTGATGAATAAGTGGGTATACGCCTTATACCCTTGTATACCCTGCACTACACCACTGCCTTTAATGCCATTATATCTGACTGCTGTTCTGCAGTGACAGACATCACATCTTAAAGACTTTACAGCCATGCTAGCAGCTCTGTGAGACTGCACTTACACAGTGGTGCATTGAGCTAATCCATATTGTTCCCATTATGTCAGAAAAAATGGAATGTTATCAGAGTTCTTTATTGTAATGCAGACTTTATACGAGAAACTCAGTCCATCACTTCTGATTTCTTTTTAAAGGACAGTACAAAATATCATTGCTAACTAATTAAATTGATGCAATTATGAAATTAAGAATCTGAAAATGGTGCAGCTTGATTGAATTACAACCACAGATCTTTTTCAAAATAAAAGTCTGCCTTTTGAGGAAGGGAGCAACACAAATCCACAAACATCACAGTCTTTTATTGAAACAATTTTTGCCTTGCATTGACACAAAAATGTGGATATTTTCAAATCATAATGAAAAAACTCCCCTTTTTAATTAATAAAAAATAATAGCATAGAAAAAATCCAAAACTGACAGCAAACAGATTAGCAAAAATATAATGTCAAAGATACACAAACATTTTTCAGGTTATCCAAATGAAATGTTATCGTTATGCTGTGGTCACATGGTTGTTAAGTAGTATTTTTACACAGGCTTCCAAAGATGTATATTAAATATATATGATTGCATTAATCCTTGCATTGTTTGGATTGTTAGTCTACACAAAAGCCCTGACATCGCTGTAGATAGTCTCTCCCTCGGCTGCTGTTACGTTCCTCTTCTTCTTCGTTCTCTCTGCTTTGCCAGTTCTCTTTGAAAAGGCTGGTGCAGAATAAACCAATGAGTCCTCATTTCTCTGAGGAAACACACAGAAAAAGGTTTTGAGATGGAAGATCCAAAATCTCTTTTCATTTCATCTTTCCTTTATAGATCTTACCTGCTGACTTGGCTGCTCAGCTCTGGCTGTTGCAGCATTTGTGGGCAGAGCAACAGCAGCTGTGTTAAAACAATCAAACCAAAGATGGAGAACATTAATCTACACTAAGAGGCAACAAGTTAATATTTTGCTGAATATGGTTTGATAGATTTATGGATGAGAAATTTTAATTACCGTTACAACATTTTGTCTTGATGGTATTAATCAGGAAGGCGATGAAAATCAGACTTAAAGCCAAAGCAGCTGATAACAGGACTGTATTGATCTTCTCCAAATACTGTATGTCGTCTGCTGACGAATCTAGGAAACACTGAGAGTTAGCAGGTTTTTGATAAGAAGTTTTGTGTTGCATCAATCCAATGGATTTAACCAGATTCTAAATTAATTATAGTCAATGATTTGTAACTTACCTTCAATGTCAAGCTTAGTTCCTTTTCCAAACAGTATCTCTCCACATGTGGCCACAGCACAGTAATAAGTCCCGGCATCAGAGGAACTGACGGTCTTAGAGAAGCTGTAGACACATTTCTGTGGAGAGCGAGCCTCAGGACTGTTCTCACATTCATCTGTTCTGTTTCCAAGAGTGTAAATGACACTGGGATGAGATTCATCTGATCCGGATCTGAACCAGAACACGTTGTGTTTTCCTGGACATGTTTTGTAGTCAGAGTCAGAGAGGAGTGAACACTGCAGAGTCACTGAGTCTCCTGGACGGACTGGATCAGAGGATAAGTCTTGAATGACGGCGGTGATGTCAGGTGCACGTCCTGAGAAATTCAAACCAGAAAATAAACATGCTTCACTAGTTACAATTTATACATTGACACTTTCCTATTAATAATGTACAATTTCAACGAATATTAAAGTTTACCTGATGTATTTTATTTACCTTTTACTGTCAGAAATGTTCCTTTCAAAAGCGTCATATCAACTAGTGTTTGTTTAACACAAAAGTAAAGTCCAGAATCACTGAGCTGTGTTTGACTGATAATCAGGACAAATGTTCCAGGCTCTTGTTTTGCTGTGATGCGAGGAGTTTCGATAACACCGTTGTATTCAAAGGGATATGTTCCTCCCAAAACTTCAGGCAAGGCTCCAGAAACTAGCCTGATCCAAAATAACTGTGTTTTAGTCCAAGAGTTGTAGCGGGGACACATCAGCTTCACATCATCTCCAGCACCAACAGTCTTTGTCTCAAAGGTCTGATCGTCTGTGCATCCTGAAGAAAATAAAGAAATACATGTTGGTTATTAACAACCAGGAAATAAAATGTATGCCCTGTGCTGAACTTAAAATACATCTTGAACACATTTGAAAGTTTTGCATATACTTACGACTCAGTCTGAGCATCAGAAGTAAAACAAACACAGTCAGCATTTTGTTGTAAGTCCACTTCAGACAGCACTAACATTAGCATGTACGAGAAGATGACTGTCCTAGATATAATCATATCGAGTGGGAGGGATCAACTGCAGAGCATTTTGATTGGCCAGTTGTTATGATGATATTACACTGTATTACCACAGTGGAAAAAAATCATTCAAGCCCGAGCACATGAAACAATACAAGCAGCAAGCTTGTTTCACGTTTCCTGGTGGGTGTCTATATTTGATGCTAAGAGGAAACACAGTATAACTACAGTAATCCAAGACAAATAATTCTTCTGTAGAGGATGTAGAAACAGTTAAGTCACCCATTGGTTTGTCAACCCCCCTTTTAAAGCATCAAGTTTGGGATGTTGGAATGTTTTTTATTTGTAACCACAAGTGACCACATTTGGACGACAGGATACAAATTTGGCCTTTTACACGGAATGATAATGCAAAAAAATCAACATTTCGTGACATTACCCAGGTGGGCTGCATGTGAAAACCTAAAGTTCAAGAGTTCAAGCGTGAAAGTAGCCATTGTTATGTCTCAATCCTGCTTGACAGGCCCCTATGGTAGGTACTTACCAATCACAGGTGGCCACGCCTTAAAACATACCCTGCTTTATTATCAATTGCTTAATAAGGTAAAAAGTAAATTAAGTAGTTGGGTTGCCTACCTTGTAACTGGCACCCGTCTAGCTGCTCGTCCAGGAAGAGAGGGTGGATCTGTAGAGTAGCGAGGGGTTGGCACTCCATGTTATTAAACCTATATAGTCTACTCATTAGCTCGACACTTAGCTAGTTAGCCAGTGTGATTCCAACACAATCAGAATCTATTGTTTTGGTTGCTGCTGGAGTTTTTCATTCATCACAATATAGCGCGTAAGAGAGCTTGTGGAAGTAGCGAATTTGTAGCTTGAAGGCACACATCAGTGGTGAGCGGGCAGCGGGTGAACGACCGGGTAACTTAAAATAACCCGGTCCAGCCATCACAATGGTCTTCCGTCCTCGACAGGCCAGACCAAACCAAAGTTGCTAATTAGCGCTAACGTTTAATAAAATATGAGAATTTCACTCACCAAAGAGGTGGGACCACAGACTTCTCAGGGATCAGGTAGTAAAGTTAACCACTCAGTAAGAGATATTATTTGTTCAACATTTGGATGAAAAAATCCCCAAAACACACCAACAACACAAACACGGTCAAGAAGTTAAACTCAGTGTTTTAATTAGCTGAGGTGACACCTAGCACACAGCTAGCAGCCCCACCTGTCACTCAAAGCAACCAGCCCTCCCATTACAGTAATATAGAAACTGGCAAAGCAACATTTTTGTGCCAGGCTGTAAATATGTTGAATTTGCTGTAAAGCTGGGTATTTAAATATAGGGCCTAATGGAGGTTAACTCGCTTTTGGAGCCAGCCTCAAGTGGCCATTTGAGGAACTGCACTTTTTGGTGCTTCAGTGTTGGCTTCATTTTCTCAGCCACAGAGCTGTCTGCTTGGTCCAAACCGACTGAGATAGAATTTACAATCAGTTTTTCCACAAATATCCTAATAAAAACTAGTAATAGTCGAATATAAACTACTAAAACCTCTGTACCACTGACTTTAATATTAATTAACTAATTGGTTTGATCTGTTAAAAAAAAAGTCTCCAGCCATTTGCCATCTACAGACACAGAAGAGCCATGCTAGATGTTTTCTGAGCCAACCAAAGCAGATGCTCCTCATCATCAGTGATGACCCGCCCACTCTGCCTGTCAGTCACATCAGCAGGAAGAGCACAGCATGCAGAGTTGGGGGAGGTCTGTTAAACCATCCTTCTCTCCAGACTTCCGCAACTGTAATAGTGTACATAACAGGTGGACAGATAGATCGTCTTTGCTGTGTTTTAAAGATGCAACCATACAGTATATAGCAGATGAATATTAGTTCATGTTTTGTTCTGCATTTAAATGCTGATTCACTGACAAGCTGTCTGTCCGTCAATACTTAAAGTGATGCACATTAGTGCAGACTTTAGCAAGGATTTAAATCTCTTTCTGGATAATCAGACAAAGTTTTCTTATTAAGTCACAAACTCACACTTTCAACACTTGTTCTAGACAAAAAGAGCGAGGTGGGGCCAGACAATGATTAGCACCTCCCCTCTCTGACAGCACCGGCCAGTGAAGAGTGCAGACTGCAGAAAGTGTAATAAAAAACCTCACATAGCACCCTTTACCTACATCTGTAAGTAGTTGTGGTTCTACTAATAATTAATAACATTGTGTTGTTCCTCTTGCTATTTTAAGAAGGTAAGAAAACAGTTATATCAAACTTCCTGACAGTAAAACAGAGTGTGATCAAGGACAAAAAGCCTCTTTGTATTCACACCTTACATTAAAGCCAAACCACCACAATGCTAAAGTTTCCATGCACCATTTGTTCGTCAGTGGTGACAGTGAATGTGTGTTTATCTGTGTGTGTGCGCGTGTGGTTAAACTGTTGACACCTAACACCTAGGTTGGACCAAAAACTTATTCTAATAACTAAACGTGTTTTGGAGTGAAATCGAAGACTCACTGACACAATGCTTTGTTTAGCTCCTGAACACACATACACAGTTTAATGCACACAAGGATGGACACAACTTACAACTGTTACATGGAAGTTAGAACTGAAACTTTCTCTCTCTCGCTTACACACACACACACACACACACACACGCACACACACACACACACACACGCACACGCACACACTAAACTGCACGGAAACTTCAGCACTGCTGTGGTTTGGTTTTAAATTGAGGTGTGAATACAAACAGAGTTTTTTCTTTCTCTGTCTCTGTTTTAGCCTCAGGAAGTTTGGCTTAACTGTTGTTTTATCTTTTTTAAATAGCAAGAGGAACAACACCATGTTATTTATTATTAGTAGAATCAAAAGACTTTACAGATGGAGGTAAATGTTGATATATGATTACTGTTATTTAGCAAGTTATCACTCTTCAATGGTCGGTGCTGCCAGAGAGGGGAGGTGCTAATCTTTCACTGGTCCCACCTCGCTCTTTCTGACGACAACAAGAGTTTGAAGATGAGTTTGTCCGATAATCAAAGCCGTCCCAGAAGTCTGTTTTTGCGTGCATCACTTTGAGCAATGATGGACGATAATCTTGTCAATGAATTTGAAGTTAAATGAAAAGTAATATGATCTAATATTCATGTGCATTATATGGTTGCATGTTTAAAAACACAACAAAGTAATTATTTGTCATTTTTATGAACAAATTGAAACTAGCCAGCAGAAACCTCATGCAGCTCTTCCCTCACTACACATCCTGTCACAGTCGCAGTCGGCTCTGCTCTGAGTAAACAGCCTTGAAGGTTGGTCAAAGGGGGGAGAAACAGACAACCACAGCCTGTGTCAGTGAAGCTGTTGCATGTGGCTTTGCTTGTTGTGCAGTGCAGACATGCAGAAGGCCTAAGCATGTTTTTCTAACAGAAAAATGAATTGTGTGAACAGCAGGAAATGTTGTGTATGTGTTTTTGTTAGATGTGCTCTGCTCTACAGTTGGTCAAAGTTGCTGTGGGCAGATACACAGCAGTTCAATGCTAAAGGCCTGTCAGTGAGGTTTGAGGTTTCTAAGCTGTATCTACCTGCAGCTCCCACAACACTCAATCTGTTTCTCCAAACTCCAGGGGTGGGAGTCATACAAATTAACTGATAAAGGCAGAGGTGATGAAAATGCATGTGAATTGAAAAATAAAATGACAAATTAACAGGTGATTTGATTAATTTGAGGTCAATTTGATCAAAACGGTCGTGATGTGATGAAAATAGAGCCATGTTTCATCATTTTCTTTGTCTCACATTCATCATTTATCATTCACATTACAAAAATGTGTAGTTTACAGCACGCAATGTTTCACATCATGAGTTTGCTTATACTGGGTATAGGTTGACATGGGAGCCGTGTCATTTTTTGGTTCTTTATGTCTCCTAATTTTCTCTGTGGTTTTGGCCTTTACTCTGCGACTTTCTCTCAAACCTCTGACACCTAACCTGTCACTAAATACATTTAGAATCAGGGGCAGGGCTTCAGGCAGGCAGATGGAATAATGGTTAGCAGTTAATGGAGTGCAGTTATATAGCACCTTTGTTGTTGTCTCATCCCTCAGTGCACTTTTACTCTACATCCCATTGAGCCCATTCACATGGCAAAGGGAGGGTTTCAGGAGACATATTGGGTGATTTTTTGTCCACTTTAATTTGCAGACATGTGGAGCAGGGATCGCACTCAGATTTTCAGATTTACCTTCAGGTTAAGAGAAATAAGAAGCAGGTGAGTTGGGGGTAAAAGTCAGGTGGAGGACAGCAAAGGGGTTACTGCAGGGCACGAGGGAGTGTCTGGATGTGGAACCACAGAAGAGTTGGTCGTATGTTAGAATAAGGACAAGTAGCAAACTGAGAGTTAGAATGTGACTCGAGTTTTGACACTTTATCTTTGAGGAAAATAACTTGCAGAAGAACTACACTTGTAGAGAGGCCACAAGAGAGCAACACAGCATGTTTTATTAATTCATATTAACAGTTATAAAGAGTTAGAACCATTTCACAAATAATAAGGAAGTCACACAGGAAACAACAAGAAAAAGCATGATGCATAAATTATAAATACATTTACTGGTTTCGGTATTGAACAGGTTTTATGCTGATGATGTAATAAATTTACTTTCTAATATGACTTCTGACTTTCTTTTGATTGTGTAACCAGACCGAGTACTGGCTGATATCAAGTTGTGATTTAAATCATGTTATTTTTCTTCAAATTAAAATCTCTTCAGTTAAAGTTCAGGAATCTTGCCATTAATCCACGTTACAGAGAAAGCAGCATTAGAGTCTCAGTAACCTTTAATGAGTTGAGGCCAGGCATTTTGAGCAGAACAGTTCAGACCAAATATATCATCCAACCATTGTTCAACCATCACACGGCCTGAGTAGGTATAAACTGTTCCTTTTGCATCTCCCAGGTCTTGAACTCATAATGCAGAGTTCAAACTGTTGTCGAATATTTGTTGACAATAAAAAATATATGTAATTTTTATATTTCTCTTTGACAACTTCATGATACCTGGGCTTTAGTTTTAATCAATCTGTGACAAACTGTCGTTTGGAGATGTTCGTATTTCCATCGCCTGCAACAGTAAACATGATAAAAACTGAATACATCTGTCATTTGTCATAAATCTGTGTTTGCCGGTTTACGGCATTGTTAAAAAGATCCAAAATCTGGCTGATCATTTGTGGAGTCTAAGGATGATGCTGAGCAAGTCTGGTGTCAATTGAGCAAAACTGTGGGAGGAGATTGAACTAGAACTTTATAATTCCTTGAATCGAGAAGCACAAGAAGAATTCGGATCAACTCTGCCTACATTTGATGTCAGTTGCAAAGTTGCCGCATGTACGACTTATTCATGTTTTTCCCACATTTTTGGCTTTAGCAACTGCTGTAGCGCCACGATCAGGACTTTTAGCCCACAAAGCCAGTTAAGAAAGTTTGACCTCGGACTGGACCTACATGTACCGATTGCAACCCAAAAGCCTTCACAGCAGCGTAGATCCTCCTTCTCGCCCCTGCTTTTGTACCCTTCACTGCACCACAGTCAGCTCTCATCGTGGTGAAGGTGACAGCAGAATAAATGTTTGTGTCCTCATTGCTCTGAGAAAAAATCAGAGATGAAGTTAAAACAAGAAACTGATGTTTTTATTGAAGATGAACCTACCTGTAAATACTTTACCTGTTGAATTTGCAGAGCAACAGCAGCTGGATTAAAAACAATCAAACCAATGATGGAGATTGTTAATTTACACAAAGCAACAAAAAGATAATATTCTGCTGAATACTGTATGATAGACTAATGGAGGAGAAATGTTAATTACCGTTACAACATTTTGTCTTGATGGTATAAATCAGGAAGGCGATGACAATCAGACTTAAAGCCAAAGCAGCTGATAACAGAAATATAACTGTATCGGTCTTCTTCAAATACTGCATGTCGTCTGCTGACAAATCTAGAAAATACTGAGAGTTAGCAGGTTTTTGATGAGAAGAAAAAGTTTTGTGTCGCATCAATCCAATGGATTTAACCAGATTCTAAATTAATTATAATCAATGATTTGTATGAAATTCTAACTTACCTTCAATGTTAAGCTTTGCTCCTTTTCCAAACAGTATCTCTCCACATGTGGCCACAGCACAGTAATAAGTCCCGGCATCAGAGGAGCTGACGGTCTTCGAGAAGCTGTAGACACATTTCTGTGGAGAACGAGCCTCAGGACTGTTCTCACATTCATCTGTTCTGTTTCCAAGAGTGTAAATGACACTGGGATGAGATTCATCTGATCCGGATCTGAACCAGAACACGCTGTGTTTTCCTGGACATGATTTGTTGTCAGAGTCAGAGAGGAGTGAACACTGCAGAGTCACTGAGTCTCCTGGTCGGACTGGATCAGAGGATAAGTCTTGAATGACGGCGGTGATGTCAGGTGCACGTCCTGAGAAATTCAAACCAGAAAATAAACATGCTTTACCAATTACAATATACTGTATGTATGAATGGACACTTTCCGATGAATAATGTACGATTTAAACGAATATTAAAGTCTACCTGGTGTATTTTATTTACCTGTAACTGTCAGAAATGTTCCTTTCAAAAGGGTCATATTAAGTGTTTTTTGTTTAACACAAAAGTAAAGTCCAGAATCACTGAGCTGTGTTTTACTGATAATCAGGACAAATGTTCCAGGCTCTTGTTTTGCTATGATGCGAGGACTTTTGTTAACCTTCTTGTAGTCAAAGCTGCATGTTCCTCCCAAAAAGTCAGGCAAGGCTCCAGAAACTAGCCTGATCCAAAATAAGTTATGTAAATCCAAAGAGTTGTCGCGGGGACACGTCAGCTTCACATCATCTCCAGCACCAACAGTCTTTGTCTCAAAGGTCTGATCGTCTGTGCATCCTGAAGAAAATAAAGAAATACATGTTGGTTATTAACAACCAGGAAATAAAATGTATGCCCTGTGCTGAACTTAAAATACATCTTGAACACATTTGAAAGTTTTACATATACTTACGACTCAGTCTGAGCATCAGAAGTAAAACAAACACAGTCAGCATTTTGTTGTAAGTCCACTTCAGACAGCACTAACATTAGCATGTACGAGAAGATGACTGTCCTAGATATAATCATATCGAGTGGGAGGGAACAACTGCAGAGCATTTTGATTGGCCACTTGTTATGATGGTATTACACTGTATTACCACAGTGGAAAAAAATCATTGAAGCCCGAGCACATGAAACAATACAAGCAGCAAGCTTGTTTCATGTTTCCTGGTGGGTGTCTATATTTGATGCTAAGAGGAAACACAGTATAACTACAGTAATCAAAGACAAATAATTCTTCTGTAGAGGACGTAGAAACAGTTAAGTCACCCATTGGTTTGTCAACCCCCCTTTTAAAGCATCAAGTTTGGGATGTTGGCCGTTTTAATATTTTTTATTTGTAACCACAAGCGACCACATTTGGACGACAAATTTGGCCTTTTACACGGAATAAAAATGCAGAAAAATCAACATTTGGTGACATTACCCAGGTGGGCTGCATGTGAAAACCTAAAGTTCAAGAGTTCAAGCGTGAAAGTAGCCATTGTTATGTCTCAATCCTGCTTGACAGGCCTCTATGGTAGGTACTTACCAATCCCAGGAGGCCAAACCTTAAAATATACCCTGCTTTATTATCAATTTTACTCTAAATGGGAGCAATATTTGCAAAGTGAACATCATGCAGTCCTGAAAAGGCTTGAAACTACCGAGCAGATTGATTTCAACATATCCTGTTGTCAATTAAGTAGTTGGGTTGCCTACCTTGTAACTGGCACCCGTCTAGCTGCTCGTCCAGGAAGAGAGGGTGGATCTGTAGAGTAGCGAGGGGTTGGCACTCCATGTTATTAAACCTATATAGTCTACTCATTAGCTCGACACTTAGCTAGTTAGCCAGTGTGATTCCAACACAATCAGAATCTATTGTTTTGGTTGCTGCTGGAGTTTTTCATTCATCACAATATAGCGCGTGAGAGAGCTTGTGGAAGTAGCAGATTTGTAGCTTGAACGCACACATCAGTGGTGAGCGGGCAGCGGGTGAATGACCGGGTAACTTAAAATATCCGGTCCAGCCATCACAATGGTCCTCCGTCCTCGACAAGCCAGACCAAACCAAAGCTGCCAAGTGTTTTAATTAGCTGAGGTGACACCTAGCACACAGCTAGCAGCCCCACCTGTCACTTAAAGCAACCAGCCCTCCCATTACAGTTATATAGAAACTGGCAAAGCAACATTTTTGTGCCAGGCTGTAAATATGTTGAATTTGCTGTAAAGCTGGGTATTTAAATATAGGGCCTAATGGAGGTTAACTCGCTTTTGGAGCCAGCCTCAAGTGGCCATTCGAGGAACTGCACTTTTTGGTGCTTCAGTGTTGGCTTCATTTTCTCAGCCACAGAGCTGTCTGCTTGGTCCAAACCGACTGAGATAGAGTTTACAATCAAAGTTTTTCCACAAATATCCAATTCAAAATGTTACTATCACCAATGACCTCTAAACACTAATTCATTTAAGATCCATCTGCATGGTAAATACACATTATAGCACTATGTTTCCAGGTCTAATAAAAACTCCTAAAACCTCTGTACCACTGACTTTAATATTAATTAATTAATTGGTTTGATCTGTTAAAAAAAAAGTCTCCAGCCATTTGCCATCTACAGACACAGAGGAGCCATGTTAGATGTTTTCTGAGCCAACCAAAGCAGATGCTCCTCATCATCAGTGATAACCCGCCCACTCTGCCTGTCAGTCACATCAGCAGGAAGAGCACAGCATGCAGAGTTGGGGGAGGTCTGTTAAACCATCCTTCTCTCCAGACTTCAGCAACTTTAATAGTGTACATAACAGGTGGACAGATAGATCGTCTTTGCTGTGTTTTAAAGATGCAACCATACAGTATATAGCAGATGAATATTAGTTCATGTTTTGTTCTGCATTTAAATGCTGATTCACTGACAAGCTGTCTGTCCGTCAATAGTGATGCACTTAAGCAAGGATTTTAATCTCTTTCTGGATAATCAGACAAAGTTTTCTTATTAAGTCACAAACTCACACTTTCAACACTTGTTCTAGACAGAAAGAGCGAGGTGGGGCAGGACAATGATTAGCACCTCCCCTCTCTGACAGCACCGGCCAGTGAAGAGTGCAGACTGCAGAAAGTGTGATAAAAAACCTCACATAGCACCCTTTACCTACATCTGTAAGTAGTTGTGGTTCTACTAATAATTAATAACATTGTGTTGTTCCTCTTGCTATTTTAAGAAGGTAAGAAAACAGTTAAATCAAACTTCCTGACGGTTAAACAGAGTGTGATCAAGGACAAAAAGCCTCTTCACCTCACATTAATGCCAAACCACCACAATGCTAAAGTTTCCATGCATCATTTGGTCGTCAGTGGTGACAGTGAATGTGTGTTTATCTGTGTGTGTGTGCGTGTGGTCAAACTGTTGACACCTAACACCTAGGTTGGACCAAAAACTTATTCTAATAACTAAACGTGTTTTGGAGTGAAATCGAAGACTCACTGACACAATGCTTTGTTTAGCTCCTGAACACACAACACACATACACAGTTTAATGCACACAAGGATGGACACAACTTACAACTGTTACATGGAAGTTAAAACTGAAACTGTCTTTCTCTCGCTTACACACACGCACACGCACATGCACACACACACACACACACACACACACACACACACACACACACACACTTAACTGCACGGAAACTTTAGCACTGTTGTGGTTTGGTCTTAAATTGAGGTGTGAATACAAACAGAGTTTTTTCTTTCTCTGTCTCTGTTTTAGCCTCAGGAAGTTTGGCTTAACTGTTGTTTTATCTTTTTTAAACAGCAAGAGGAACAACACCATGTTATTTATTATTAGTAGAATCAAAAGACTTTACAGATGTCGGTAAATGTTGATATATGATTGCTGTTATTTTGCAAGTTATCACTCTTCACTGGGCGGTGCTGTCAGAGAGGGGAGGTGCTAATCTTTCACTGGTCCCACCTCGCTCTTTCTGACGACAACAAGAGTTTGAAGATGAGTTTGTCCGATAATCAAAGCCGTCCCAGAAGTCTGTTTTTGCGTGCATCACTTTGAGCAATGATGGACAATAATCTTGTCAATGAATTTGAATTTAAATGAAAAGTAATATGATCTAATATTCATGTGCATTATATAGTTGCATGTTTAAAAACACATCAAAGTAATTATTTGCATTTTCATGAGCAAATTAACAAGCAAGAAAAATGTATTCAATTGTTTAAATTTGTTCGAATTAAAACTAGCCTGCAGAAACCTCATGCAGCTCTTCCCTCACTACACATCCTGTCACAGTCACAGTTCTGCTCTGAGCAAACAGCCTTGAAGGTTGGTCAACGGCGGGAGAAACAGACCACAGCCTGTGTGTCAGTGAAACTGTTGCATGTGGCTTTGCTTGTTGTGCAGTGCAGACATGCAGAAGGCCTTTACAAAGTGCTGTCAGAGGTTTATTTATTTTAGTAGTTGTCCTGGAACATTTTTTAATGCTATGTGTATATTCTAAGCATGTTTTTCTAACAGAAAAATGAATTGTGTGAACAGCAGGAAATGTTGTGCTTGTGTTTTTGTTAGATGTGTTCTGCTCTACAGTTGGTCAAAGTTGCTGTGGGCAGATACACAGCAGTTCAATGCCAAAGGCCGGTCAGTGAGGTTTGAGGTTTCGAAGCTGTATCTACCTGCAGCTCCCACAACACTCAATCTGTTTCTCCAAACTCCAGGGGTGGGAGTCATACAAATTAAATGATAAAAGCAGAGGTGATGAAAATGCATGTGAATTGAACAATAAAATGACAAATTAACAGGTGATTTGATTAATTTGAGGTCAGTTTGATGAAAACAGTTGTGATGTGATGAAAATAGAGCCATGTTTCATCATTTTCTTTGTCTCACATTCATCATTTATCATTCACATTACAAAAATGTATAGTTTACAGCAAGCAATGTTTCACATCATGAGTTTGCTTATACTGGGTATAGGTTGATATGAGAGCCGTGTCATTTTTTGGTTCTTTGTATCTCCTAATTTTCTCTGTGGTTTTGGCCTTTACTCTGCGACTTTCTCTCAAACCTCTGACACCTAACCTGTCACTAAATACATTTAGAATCAGGGGCAGGGCTTCAGGCAGGCAGATGGAATAATGGTTAACAGTTAATGGAGTGCAGTTATATAGCACCTTTGTTGTTGTCTCATCCCTCAGTGCACTTTTACTCTACATCCCACTGAGCCCATTCACATGGCAAAGGGAGGGTTTCAGGAGACATATTGGGTGATTTTTTTGTCCACTTTAATTTGCAGACATGAGGAGCAGGGATCGCACTCAGATTTTCAGATTTACCTGCAGGTTAAGAGAAATAAGAAGCAGGTGAGTTGGGGGTAAAAGGTCAGGTGGAGGACAGCAAAGGGGTTACTGCAGGGCACGAGGGAGTGTCTGGATGTGGAACCACACAAGAGTTGGTCGTATGTCAGAATAAGGACAAGTAGCAAACTGAGAGTTAGAATGTGACTCGAGTTTTGACACTTTATCTTTGAGGAAAATAACTTGCAGAAGAACTACGCTTGTAGAGAGGCCACAAGAGAGCAACACAGCATGTTTTATTAATTCATATTAACAGTTATAAAGAGTTAGAACCATTTCACAAATAATAAGGAAGTCACACAGGAAACAACAAGAAAAAGCATGATGCATAAATTATAAATACATTTACTGGTTTCGTTATTGAACAGGTTTTATGCTGATGATGTAATAATTTACTTTCTAATATGACTTCTGACTTTCTTTTGATTGTGTAACCATACCGAGTACTGGCTGATATCAAGTTGTGATTGAAATCATGTTATTTTTCTTCAGATTAAAATCTCTTCAGTTAAAGTTCGGGAATCTTGCCATTAATCCACGTTACATGGAGTGTCCATGTTCATTAGAGTGTCAGTAACCTTTAATGAGTTGAGGCCAGGCATTTTGAGCAGAACAGTTCAGACCAAATATATCATCCAACCATGATACCTGGGCTTTAGTTTTAATCAATCTGTGACAAACTGCCGTTTGGAGATGCTCGTGTTTCCATCGCCTGCAACAGTAAACATGATAAAAACTGAATACATCTGTCATTTGTCATAAATCTGTGTTTGCCGGTTTACGGCATTGTTAAAAAGATCCAAAATCTGGCTGATCATTTGTGGAGTCTAAGGATGATGCTGAGCAAGTCTGGTGTCAATTGAGCAAAACTGTGGGAGGAGATTGAACTAGAACTTTATAATTCCTTGAATCGAGAAGCACAAGAAGAATTCGGAACAACTCTGCCTACATTTGATGTCAGTTGCAAAGTTGCCGCATGTACGACTTATTCATGTTTTTCCCACATATCTGGCTTCAGCAGCTGCTGTAGCGCCACGATCAGGACTTTTAGCCCACAAAGCCAGTTAAGAAAGCCTTCACAGCAGCGTAGATCCTCCTTCTCGCCCCTGCTTTTGTACCCTTCACTGCACCACAGTCAGCTCTCATTGTGGTGAAGGTGACAGCAGAATAAATGTTTGTGTCCTCATTGCTCTGAGAAAAAAACAGAGGTGAAGTTAAAACAAGAAACTGATGTTTTTATTGAAGATGAACCTACCTGTAAATACTTTACCTGTTGAATTTGCAGAACAACAGCAGCTGTGTTAAAACAATCAAACCAAAGATGGAGAACGTTAATCTACACTAAGAGGCACAAAGTTCATATTTTGCTGAATACTGTTTGAGAAATTTTAATTACCGTTACAACATTTTGTCTTGATGGTATAAATCAGGAAGGCGATGACAATCAGACTTAAAGCCAAAGCAGCTGATAACAGGACTGTATTGATCTTCTTCAAATACTGCATGTCGTCTGCTGACGAATCTAGAAAATACTGAGAGTTAGCAGGTTTTTGATAAGAAAAAAAGTTTTGTGTCGCATCAATCCAATGGATTTAACCAGAATCTAAATTAATTATAATCAATGATTTGTATGAAATTCTAACTTACCTTCAATGTTAAGCTTAGTTCCTTTTCCAAACAGTATCTCTCCACATGTGGCCACAGCACAGTAATAAGTCCCGGCATCAGAGGAGCTGACGGTCTTAGAGAAGCTGTAGACACATTTCTGTGGAGAGCGAGCCTCAGGACTGTTCTCACATTCATCTGTTCTGTTTCCAAGAGTGTAAATGACACTGGGATGAGATTCATCTGATCCGGATCTGAACCAGAACACGTTGTGTTTTCCTGGACATGTTTTGTAGTCAGAGTCAGAGAGGAGTGAACACTGCAGAGTCACTGAGTCTCCTGGACGGACTGGATCAGAGGATAAGTCTTGAATGACGGCAGTGATGTCAGGTGCACGTCCTGAGAAATTCAAACCAGAAAATAAACATGCTTCACTAGTTACAATTTATACATTGACACTTTCCTATTAATAATGTACAATTTAAACGAATATTAAAGTCTACCTGGTGTATTTTATTTACCTTTTACTGTCAGAAATGTTCCTTTCAAAAGCGTCATATCAACTAGTGTTTGTTTAACACAAAAGTAAAGTCCAGAATCACTGAGCTGTGTTTCACTGATAATCAGGACAAATGTTCCAGGCTCTTGTTTTGCTGTGATGCGAGGAGTTTTGTTAACCTCTTTGTAGTCAAAGCTATATGTTCCTCCAAAAAATTCAGGCAAGGCTCCAGAAACTAGCCTGATCCAAAATAACTGTGTTTTAGTCCAAGAGGTGTTGCGGGGACACGTCAGCTTCACATCATCTCCAGCACCAACAGTCCTTGTCTCAAAGGTCTGATCGTCTGTGCATCCTGAAGAAAATAAAGAAATACATGTTGGTTATTAACAACCAGGAAATAAAATGTATGCCCTGTGCTGAACCTAAAATACATCTTGAACACATTTGAAAGTTTTACATATACTTACGACTCAGTCTGAGCATCAGAAGTAAAACAAAGACAGTCAGCATTTTGTTGTAAGTCCACTTCAGACAGCACTAACATTAGCATGTACGAGAAGATGTCTGTCCTAGATATAATCATATCGAGTGGGAGGGAACAACTGCAGAGCATTTTGATTGGCCAGTTGTTATGATGGTATTACACTGTATTACCACAGTGGAAAAAAATGTTCAAACCCAAGCACATGAAGCAATACAGGCAGCCAGCTTGTTTCATGTTTCGTGGTGAAGAGGAAACAGAGTTTCTATGGTCATCAAAGACACATTTTTATTCTGTATTTTCCATAGACTGTATTAAAGAAGAGCACATAGAGTTAACTCAGCCATTGGTATCTGAACTCTCCCTTTGAAGCCTCAGGTTTAGAATTTTGGCTGTCGTAATGTTGTTTTTTTGTAACCAGAAGCAAAAATATTTGGCCGACATGTGGATACACATTAGCCTCTTTCATACATGCATGGCATTCAAAAATGTTGCGACATTACCCAGGTGGCCTGCAAGAGAGATCAGAGATCTCTCAAACTTTTCACCTGGACTTTAAGCTGACTTTTTCTGCAGTTCAGACACTGACAGGTGAACTGAATAACATTGATCATCATGTTACAGTGGCACCTGTCAGTGGGTGGCACTTTAGGCAGCAAATGAAAATGATGTTGTCAAAGTTGATGTGTTGGAAGCAGGAAAAATGGGCAAGCGTAAGGATGTGAACGACTTTGACAAGGGCCAAATTGTGATGACTAAACGACTGGGTCAGAACATCTCCAGACCTGAAGATCTTGTGGGGTGTTCCCGGTCTGCTGTGGCCATGACCTACCAAAAGTGGTCCAAGGATGGAAAAGCAACAAATCGATCACAGGGTGGCCAAATCTCATTGATGTGCGTGAGGAGTGAAGGCCACTTAAAGCCCCTGTAAACCCAAATCCATAAAATCCTTCTGTGTAATTTAGGGTCTGATGTACATACTAGTAAGCATCTTAAAAGTTTTATAAATTAGTTTTAATCCAAACTCGAGTTATTGCCTTTCCTTCTTTGTTAACTTCCCTGACGCTGGGGTTAAATTGGACGTGGTTATATACAATATTTATCACTTCATATATTTCCTTCAACCAATCAACCGCAGTTGTCCCGCCCTCACAGGTGCAATAACACTTCTCGGCTCGCGATCAATCTTCCTCTCTGAGTCTGAGCTAACTGTGTCCACATACCCTGAACGTCTCTGCATATACCTGTTGCAATTACCTAATGATCGCCTTTTTCCCCAACATGCCTGTGTGTGCTGTCCCCGGCTGCACATCTACCATCGGGATGACAACGTGTCATTATTTTATTTTGTAACACTTGGAGAAGCAGCAGTGTTTCCGCTACTTACATTTAGTGAATTGTTTCAGCCGCTGCTTCAGAAATTGTAATTAAACGACTCTTTGGAGATTTCAGCTTCAAATCAACGATCGTCCATCCTCTCCTCATTGAGGAAGAGCACTGAAACAGTGAACTCGCAAAGTCTTGGCAACCAAATGAACAACAGCGGACCAGTTTACTTCTAATGGCAAAAGAGGGTCCGCTACGCATCGCTGTCATCGGCATATATATGCAGTTCTAATACGCAGTGTAAACAATGCATGTGCCCATATCAGCTGTGCGCTCAATATCAAACTTTCAGCTCCCTGGCGATCTCCCTCCAGCGAGCTGCACAATATCATACTGAAATGAGGAGATATTGTCTCTCTAACTCCGTACGTCCCTACTGTAAACACATTGATTGTTGCGGTTTATAAAGCTTGTAAATGCTGATGTCATTTGGTAACGATAAATCGTTTGGATCGCTACGTCATTAATAACGTCCATCGTGCACACGCGGCTCACGTGCGGTGAGAACTGAATTGCCAAAGAGAAAATATGTAACTCTTGTGACTTAATTAAACAGACTGCTGATGAAGACAGTCAACACAGCAGACAGAGAGACAGACAGAAGTGTGTGTGGGGGGGGCGGGTTGAGAGGTGCAGGTGTGTTGGGGGACTGAAGCCAAGTGTTCAGATTAAAGAAGTTTGTGATTTAAAACTGAATGAGGTGAAGAAGAAAGTACAATTAAAGTTTCTAGGTAAGAAATAACCATCTAGAAAGAGGGTAAGTCTACATGTGATCACAGAAATTATTGATATATGAGAATAATTGAAATCAATTGATTACAAAGCCTGTAATTAATGAGATTCATTTTTTTAAATCACCTGACAGCAATAGTTTTGATATGACGTGCACATGCGCACATACCTGGGTGGTACAACAAACCCTCTACCCTGCTGCTGAAAAAGATCCTAGAGGAAACACTGCTTCCCCATGCGCCATTGTTGTGTTGACAGTTGCCATGAGAACGTGGACAGGCGGACCCCTCACTCAGAATTTGTGGATGCTTTATGACACACTCAGCTCTGATATCATATATGCATTTTTGCTATTTCAAGCCGAGTTTCCAGGGCCTTTAAAGCACCTACAATGGGCATGTGAGCATCAGAACTGGATCACGGAGCAATGGAAGAAGGTGGCCTGGTCTGATGAATCTTTTTTTCTCTTACATCATGTTGGCCAGGTGTGTGTGCATCGCTTACCTGGGGAAGACATGGCACCAGGATGCACAATGCACTACACAGTTGATAACTAAATGACTATTATGTCTCTGTCCTGTTTGACTGCCCCCCATGGTAGCACCATTTCAATCACAGGTGGCCAGGCCGTAAAACATACCCTGCTTTATTGTCAATTTTACTGTGAATGGGACCATATTTACAAAATGAACATCATGCAGTCCTTAAAAGTCTTGAAACTAGCAACTGAGGCCAGAGTCCCAATTGGAAAATGTTTAATGAGGTAAAAATCAATCAAGAAGTTGGGGCTTTGGCAGTTCACAGGTAGTTAACTGGCACCTGTCTGGCTGTCAGTCCACACCATAGACTGTATGATGGATGTAGCCACCATGTGAGGTCACACATTGGTTTGTCAACTGGCTTTTTAAAGAGTTTGGCATATTGCCCGTCGCCATGTTGGGTTTCTGTAGCCAAAAATGACCATATATGGAAGAGAGGGTGGATCTGGAGAGTAGCGAGGGGTTGGCAAACTCCATGTCATTAAACCTATAGTCTAGTCCTCCAGCTAATTCTGACTTATTAGCTAGTTAGCCATCGTGCTTCCCACAGAATGACAATCATTTTGATTTGGTCGGTGCTGGAGTTGTTTATCACTTAAGAAGCTAAGAAAGCTTATAGCTCAAACGCACACTTCTGTGGTGAGAGGGCAGTGGGCTGTTATACTTAAAATAACCGGTCCAGCCATCACAACGGTCCACCATCCTCTGGGGGAAACCCAACAACAATCCTGACTCCCATGCAGGAGCCACAAAAAATGAATCAATGTAGAACAAACACTGACAGAGCGAACATGTCATGTAATGGTGAGCACAGAAATAGATAGCTGCTAATTCGGCTCACGATTAATAAAATAATACTAGAATTTCACGAACCAAAAAAGCTGGACCACAGACTTCTTGGGGGTCAGCTAGTATAGCTAACCACAAAGCAAGCCATATTATTTGTTCAACATTTGCATGAAAAAAAATCCCCAAAAGGCACCAACAACACAAACAAGGTCAAAAGGTTAAGTTCAGTTTCTGAATTAGCTGAGTTGACACCTAGCACACAGTTTTTGTTGGGTACAACAAGGAACTGCAATTTTTTTGGCACTTCCATGTTGTCTTCATTTCTCAGCCACAAAGGTGTCTGCTTGGTCCAAACTTCCAAATTGAGAGAGTGTACAATGATTGCTCCCGGTGGCATACCCATTAGTGATGACACGCCCACTCTGCCTGTCAGTCACATCAGCAGGAAGAGCACAGTATACAGAGTTGCAGAGGTTTGTTAAACCATCCTTCTCTCCAAACTTCAGCAACTTTAATAGTGTACATAATAGGTGGAAAGATAGATTGTCTTTGTGTTTCAAAAGATGTGACCATACAGTTTATTGCAGATGAATATTAGTTAATGTTTTTTCTTTTTCATTTACATGCTGATTCACTGACATGCTGGTGGTCCATCATTGCTCCAAGTGATGCACATTAGTACAGACTTTAGCAAGGATTCAAATCTTTTTCTGGATAATCAGACAAAGTTATTGAGGCACAAACTCACACTTTAAACACTTACAAAATAGAGTGAGATGGGGCCAGACAATGATTAGCACCAGTCCTGAAAGTTAAGCCCATCAAACATATCTGATTGTTTATCGCTGACGTTCAAAGTGCATTTCCTGTCACACAAATTCTTGTCATTATGAAGCATTCACACTCTCTGTGAAACATTTGGTTTGAATCAGAACTGCTTTTATTTGACCTTTCAATGCTATGACCTCTGGTATGCACTGGAAGATACCACGTCTTACTGGCCTAAACAAGAAGAAGACTTTACAGCCACGCTAGCAGCTCTGTGAATCTGCGCTTACACAGCGGTGCATAGAACTTATTCTTATTGTTGCCATTATGTCAGAAAAAAATAATGAAGCAGTTTGAGCCTTAAGTGTTATCATAGTTATCTTTATTATGATGCAAACTTTATACAAGAAATGCAGTCCACCAGTTCTGATTTCTAATATTAGCACAGCACAGTCATAAAAAAAGATAATTGCTAACAAATTAAACATAAAACAAAAAATTACACAATTATAAAATGAAGGATCTGAAAAGGGGGCGGCCTGATCAATAGATTTAATAACTGTACATCTTTTTCAAAATAAAAGTCTGCCTTATAAAGCAAAAGGTTGCGCGCACACACACACACACACACACACACACACACACACACACACAAGGTATTCATACAATTAAAGGCAGATTTTACAGATTGAAATAAATATTATGTCAAAGATACACTGAACATTTTTAAGGTTATAAAAATAAATATTATCATTATGCTATGGTCACATGGTAGTTATAGTCTTCCAAAAAATAAATCTATCTATCTATCTTTGCATTAATGAGCAAATCCTTACATTGTTTGGATTGTTAGTCTACACAAAAGCCCTGACATCGCTGTAGACAGTCTCTCCCTCTGCTGCTGTTACGTTCCTCTTCTTCTTCGTTCTCTCTGCTTTGCCAGTTCTCTTTGAAAAGGCTGGTACAGAATAAACCAACATGTCCTCATTTCTCTGAGGAAACACACAGAAAAAGGTTTTGAGATGGAAGATGTATCCAAAATCTCTTCCAGTTTCATCTTTTCTTTATAGATCTTACCTGCTGACTTGGCTGCTCGGCACTGGCTGTTGCAGCATTTGTGGGCAGAGCAACAGCAGCTGTGTTAAAACAATCAAACCAAAGATGGAGAACGTTAATCTACACTAAGAGGCACAAAGTTCATATTTTGCTGAATACTGTTTGAGAAATTTTAATTACCGTTACAACATTTTGTCTTGATGGTATAAATCAGGAAGGCGATGACAATCAGACTTAAAGCCAAAGCAGCTGATAACAAAAATATAACTGTATCGGTCTTCTCCAAATACTGCATGTCGTCTGCTGACGAATCTAGGAAACACTGAGAGTTAGCAAGTTTTTGAAAAAGTTTTGTGTCGCATCAATCCAATGGATTTAACCAGATTCTAAATTAATTAGAATCAATGATTTGTATGAAATTCTAACTTACCTTCAATGTTAAGCTTTGTTCCTTTTCCAAACAGTATCTCTCCACATGTGGCCACAGCACAGTAATAAGTCCCGGCATCAGAGGAGCTGACGGTCTTAGAGAAGCTGTAGACACATTTCTGTGGAGAGCGAGCCTCAGGACTGTTCTCACATTCATCTGTTCTGTTTCCAAGAGTGTAAATGACACTGGGATGAGATTCATCTGATCCGGATCTGAACCAGAACACGCTGTGTTTTCCTGGACATGTTTTGTAGTCAGAGTCAGAGAGGAGTGAACACTGCAGAGTCACTGAGTCTCCTGGACGGACTGGATCAGAGGATACGTCTTGAATGACGGCGGTGATGTCAGGTGCACGTCCTGAGAAATTCAAACGAGAATATAAACATGTTTTACTAGTTACAATTTATACATTGACACTTTCCTATTAATAATGTACAATTTAAACAAATATTAAAGTCTACCTGGTGTATTTTATTTACCTGTAACTGTCAGAAATGTTCCTTTCAAAAGCGTCATATTAAGTGTTCTTTGTTTAAAACAAAAGTAAAGTCCAGAATCACTGAGCTGTGTTTTACTGATAATCAGGACAAATGTTCCAGGCTCTTGTTTTGCTGTGATGCGAGGAGTTTCGTTAACCTCGTTGGAGTCAAAGCTAAATGTTCCTCCCAAAACTTCAGGCAAGGCTCCAGAAACTAGCCTGATCCAAAATAAGTTTGATGAATCCAAAGAGTCCTTGCGGGGACACATCAGCTTCACATCATCTCCAGCACCAACAGTCTTTGTCTCAAAGGTCTGATCGTCTGTGCATCCTGAAGAAAATAAAGAAATACATGTTGGTTATTAACAACCAGGAAATAAAATGTATGCCCTGTGCTGAACTTAAAATACAACTTGAACACATTTGAAAGTTTTACATATACTTACGACTCAGTCTGAGCATCAGAAGTAAAACAAATACAGTCAGCATTTTGTTGTAAGTCCACTTCAGACAGCACTAACATTAGCATGTACGAGAAGATGACTGTCCTAGATATAATCATATCGAGTGGGAGGGAACAACTGCAGAGCATTTTGATTGGCCACTTGTTATGATGATATTACACTGTATTACCACAGTGGAAAAAAAACGTTCAAGCCCAAGCACATGAAGCAATACAGGCAGCCAGCTTGTTTCATGTTTCGTGGTGAAGAGGAAACAGAGTTTCTACGGTCATCAAACACACATTTTTATTCTGTATTTTCCATAGACTGTATTAAAGAAGAGAACATAGAGTTAACTCAGCCATTGGTATCTGAACTCTCTCTTTGAAGCCTCAGGTTTAGGATTTTGGCTGTCGTAATGTTGTTTTTTTGTAACCAGAAGCAAATATATTTGGCCGACATGTAGATACACATTAGCCTCTTTCATACATGCATGGCACTCAAAAATGTTGCGACATTACCCAGGTGGCCTGCAAGAGAGATCAGAAATCTCTCAAACTTTTCACCTGGACTTTAAGCTGACTTTTTTCTGTAGCTCAGACACTGACAGGTGAACTGAATAACATTGATCATCATGTTACAGTGGCAACTGTCAGTGGGTGGCACTTGAAGCAAATGAAAATGATGTTGTCAAAGTTGATGCGTTGGAAGCAGGAAAAATGGGCAAGCGTAAGGATGTGAACGACTTTGACAAGGGCCAAATTGTGATGACTAAACGACTGGGTCAGAACATCTCCAGACCTGAAGATCTTGTGGGGTGTTCCTGGTCTGCTGTGGCCATGACCTACCAAAAGTGGTCCAAGGATGGAAAAGCAACAAATCGATCACAGGGTGGCCAAATCTCATTGATGTGCGTGAGGAGTGAAGGCCACTTAAAGCCCCTGTAAACCCAAATCCATAAAATCCTTCTGTGTAATTTAGGGTCTGATGTACATACTAGTAAGCATCTTAAAAGTTTTAGAAATTACTTTTAATCCAAACTCGAGTTATTGCCATTCTTTCTTTGTTAACTTCCCTGACGCTGGGGTTAAATTGGGCGTGGTTATATACGATATTTATCACTTCATATATTTCCTTCAACCAATCAACCGCAGTTGTCCCGCCCTTACAGGTGCAATAACACTTCTCGGCTCGCGATCAATCTTCCTCTCTGAGTCTGAGCTAACTGTGTCCAAATACCCTGAACGTCTCTGCATATACCTGTTGCAATTACCTAATGATCGCCTTTTTCCCCAACATGCCTGTGTGTGCTGTCCCCGGGTGCACATCTACCATCGGGATGACAACGTGTCATTCTTTTATTTTGTAACACTTGGAGAAGCAGCATTTTTTCCGCTACATACATTTAGTGAATTGTTTCAGCCGCTGCTTCAGAAATTGTAATTAAACGACTCTTTGGAGATTTCAGCTTCAAATCAACGATCGTCCATCCTCTCCTCATTGAGGAAGAGCACTGAAACAGTGAACTCGCAAAGTCTTGGCAACCAAATGAACATCAGCGGACCAGTTTACTTCTAACGGCAAAAGAGGGTCAGCTACGCATCGCTGTCATCGGCATATATATGCAGTTCTAATATACAGTGTAAACAATGCACGTGCCTATATCAGCTGTGCGCTCAATATCAAACTTTCAGCTCCCTGGCGATCTCCCTCCAGCGAGCTGCACAATATTATACTGAAATGAGGAGATATTGTCTCTCTAACTCCGCACGTCCCTACTGTAAATACATTGATTGTCATGGTTTATAAAGCTTGTAAAAGCTGATGTCATTCAATAACGATCAATCGTTTGGATCGCTACGTCATTAATAACGTCCCTCGTGCACACGCGGTGAGAACTGAATTGCGAAAGAGAAAATATGTAACTCTTGTGACTTAATCAAACAGACTGCTGATGAAGACAGTCAACACAGCAGACAGAGAGACAGACAGAAGTGTGTGTGTGTGGGCGGCGGCGGCTGGGGGGCGGGTTGAGAGGTGCAGGTGTGTTGGGGGACTGAAGCCAAGTGTTCAGATTAAAGAAGTTTGTGATTTAAAACTTAATGAGGTGAAGAAGAAAGTACAATTAAAGTTTCTAGGTCAGAAATAACCATCTAGAAAGAGGGTAAGTCTACATGTGATCATAGAAATCATTGATATATGAGATGAATTGAAATCAATTGATTACAAAGCCCGTAATTAATTAGATTCATTTTTTGAATCACCTGACAGCAATAGTTTTGATATGACGTGCACATGTGCACTTTCCTGGGTGGCACAACAAACCCTTGTGGTGTATCTGATCGAGCGTTCGATGCTCGACTATATTAGCCTGCGGCACTCCAGGTGCTGTGATTGATTGCTCGTGCTTGTTTGGTTGTTGTTGAGCTGCCACTAAAGAAAGCATATGAAGTTACCTCGCCTCCGTGTGTATTATTTATTAATATAGTTATAGAGACCCACGGCCCGGTCTGAGTCTGACATTCAATCAGACAATATAAAGAACCACAACATGGTGTCAGAAGACGGAGTTACGGAGTGAGCTGAGGGACTACGTGCAAAGATCAAAGAGGATTAGCATCCTGCTAACACCGGACAGCTACGGCGCGAACATGGAGCAGTTCAGACCACCGTCACAGCTGATACTCACCGGAAATATCGCTGAAAACTGGCGCAGGTGGGAACAACGCTTCCGCCTGTACATGACTGCTTCAGGTGCGTCAGAGAAAGAGGAGGAGGTTAAAATAGCCATCCTACTTCATACCATAGGCGACGAAGCATTAGAAGTGTATAACACACTCCATGTTATTCCGTCCGGAGAAGATGACAAATCGATGGAGGACGTTCTCGTGGCATTCAGAGAGTACTGTAGCCCACTGAAGAATGTTGTGTTTGAACGACATCAGTTCTGGTCCCATGCGATGTCATCAGGAATTACAGTGGACAGATTCATTACAGAACTGCGTCAGAAAAGTAAAGACTGTGAGTTCGGCCGAAGTGAAGATGATATGATGAGGGATAAGCTAGTGTTCAGCATTAATGATCCCCGTCTGAAAGAAAGACTACTCCGTGAAAATGGACTGTCACTTCAAAGAGCCATTGACATATGTAGGTCAACAGAACTTGCCAAGACACAAATACAGGTGATGCAGATGACCCCTGTCACGTATGATGCTCCAATTGATGCTGTGGAGAAAACAAAAGGACACAAACAAACAAGCAGCAGGTTCAACAAGGGCAAGAAGCAGACGACAATGAACTGCCAGAAATGCGGGAGACAGCATGAGCCCCGCCAATGCCCAGCTTACGGAGCAGTGTGTCACAAGTGTGGAAAAAATCATCACTTCTCCAAGGTATGTCGCGCAGTTGGTGAGAAACGTGACAAGACTGTAAATAACATTGAGAGTGAAATGGATTCCTTGTATATTGGCACGGTAGACAGTAAGGTGAAAAAAGCAGCGAGCCTCACAAAGGACAGCAAATGGTTTGAAACAGCCAGCATCCGAGGTGTACCAATAAAATTCAAACTTGATACAGGTGCTGATGCAAGTGTGCTGCCCATGTCCATTTTTAAGCAGCTACCAGGTCCCATTCAACTGCGGCCCACAAAGACTGTATTAATCGCTTTTGGTGGAGCCCGCCTGCCTTCATGTGGGGTTGCATCCCTGCAGTGTGAAACTGCGAGACACACAGCCACTGTAGAGTTCCATGTAACCGGACGGGCAGACAAAGCGATTCTGGGAGGTGAAGCGTGTACAGAGTTGGGGCTCGTGAAGAGGGTTGAAGCACTGACAACAACGCCCCCACAGCCATCAAAGCCTCCATCAACCAAAGAGGAGCTGATTGAAAAGTATGCTGAGGTCTTCACAGGACTGGGTGAGTTTCCTGGAGTACATCATATACATGTTGACTCATCTGTCCCCCCTGTGATTCATGGCTGCAGAAACATACCTCTTTCGATCATGGACTCACTGAAACACACACTACAAGATCTGGAGAAGAGAGAGGTGATAAAACCTGTCAACGAGCCGACTGAATGGGTGAACAGTCTCGTCGCCACGAAAAAGAAAAATGGTTCACTTAGGGTGTGTTTGGACCCTTGTAACCTGAATGAAGCTGTCAAACGCCAGCATTACTCCATACCTACCCCTGAAGATGTGCGCAGCAAGCTCGCCGGGAAAAACATCTTCACCATCCTGGATGAAAAAGACGGTTACTGGCAGATCAAGTTGGATGAGCCATCTTCGAAACTGTGCACCTTTAATACACCTTGGGGCCGATATCGCTTTCTCAGGCTTCCGTTTGGGATCAAGTCAGCCAGTGAAGTGTTCCAGCAAAAGAACTGCGAGACCTTTGGTGACATCCCAGGTGTGCACATCGTTGCAGATGACATGATCATAGCAGCGGCCTCAGAACATGAACATGACAAAATCCTTCATGCAGTGATGGAGAGAGCAAAGGCAGCAAATGTGAAGCTTAACAAGGACAAAATACAGTACAAGGTTGACACAGTTAAATATATGGGACACATAATCACCTCAGCTGGACAGAGGGCTGACGATGCAAAAATCAAAGCAATCATCGACATGCCGCCCCCAGTGGACAAACAAGGCCTCCAACGCCTGTTGGGAATGACCAAGTTCTTGGCCCAGTATGTGCCAAATGAGGCCTCACTGACAGCGCCGCTCAGACAGCTGCCTAAGAAGGACGCAGTATGGCAGTGGTGTCCACACCACAATGCAGCGCTAGAGACTCTGAAAACTGCTCTCACACAGTCACCAGTGTTGAGGTATTATGACCACACGAAGCCACTCACACTACAAGCAGACTCATCAAAGGATGGACTCGGTGCATGTCTGCTACAAGAAGGACAGCCTCTCTGCTATGCCTCGCGTGCACTCACTGAGACGGAAAAGAGGTACGCACAAATAGAGAAGGAGCTGCTGGCCATTGTTTTTGCGGCCAAAAGATTCCATCAGTACGTCTTTGGCAGACCAGTGACTGTGCAGTCAGATCATAAGCCTCTGGAGGCCATAGTCAGAAAGCCGCTGAACAAAGCACCAGCACGACTACAAGGCATGTTGTTACAACTGCAAAGATACGATTTGTACATCACTTACACCCAAGGCAAACACATGTACATTGCAGACACACTGTCACGAGCCACGACGAGCGGAGATGGTGACAATGTGAACGAGAACCCCTGTGATGAGAAAGTTGTGTACGCCATGGAGGCCACAGATGCATTAAGTGAGGAGACACTCAACCAGCTGAAAACCGCCACTGCTGCAGACAGTGTATTACAAGCTGTGCGTGAGAAACACCTGAACAGCTGGCCTGCGAGGAGACACAGCCTGGACAGAAGCCTTCACAGCTACTGGCCATTGCGCCACAACATCAGCATCCAGAATGACATCATCATGGTGGGAGATAGAATCATCATACCACAGAGCTTCAGGAAAGTGATCTTGGAGAAGCTTCACATGGCTCACCAGGGTGTCCAGCGCACAAAGGCCAAAGCAAGAAAAGTCCTCTATTGGCCTGGCATGACACGCGACATAGAGATGACAGTGGAGAAATGTATGCAGTGCCAGCAGTTTCAGCCGCAACAGCAGAAAGAGCCACTCATCACGCATGAAGTTCCTGAACTCCCGTGGATGAAAGTTGGAGCTGACATCTTCCAACTGAAAGGTCAGTCGTACCTGTTGTTAGTGGATTATCTGACAAAATATCCTGAAGTGCTGAACTTGCCTGATTTAACAGCTCAAACAGTAATCCAGAAAATGAAGTCTGTTTTCGCCAGGCACGGGATTCCCAGAGAGCTGGTGAGTGATCACGTTCCTTTTGCCAGCTACGAGATGAGGTCGTTTGCAGCCTCATGGGAATTCAAGCTCACGCACTCCAGCCCTGGATATCCACAGTCCAATGGACTCGCGGAGAGGACCATAAAGACTGTAAAACATGCACTGAAAAAAGCAATGCAAACTGGCACAGACCCACATCTTGTACTGCTGTCACTGAGGAACACACCAGTGACAGGGCTGAACATGACACCTGCCCAGATGTTGATGGGAAGAGCTCTGCACAGCACGCTTCCATGCTCCAGTGCTGTGCTAAAGCAGTCCACCCCACAGCACATGCACAGGAGGATACAGGATTTGCAATCACGCCAGCGTCTATACTATGACCAAAACGCCAAGCCGCTGCCTGCATTGGACCCAGGTACCACCGTACACATGCAGACACGACGTGGTTGGGAGCCAGCCATAGTGACAGGCCGGAGATATGAGCCACGCTCCTACAACGTGCTGACTCCAGCAGGAAAGGCTTTAAGGAGGAACAGACGACATCTGAGGAGGATACATCCGAGTCTGTTCAGAGACACTGGCTTAAGTGAAGATTCAGAAGAAACACACTCTGAGACACATGGGTCTACTGACCTGTCACCCCAAGATCCACCACCACAGGTTTTGCCGCCTGTGAGCGTGAACAGTTCATTGGAATACCACACCAGAAGTGGCAGAGTAGTGAGACGTCCTGTCAGGTTCAGAGACTAGTTCATGGTCTAATGACTGAGTGTCACTTAAAAAAAAAAAAAAAAAAAAAGAAGAAGAAAGTGAACAGACAAGATGTGAAAATCTGTTGTCATAAATGTTTGTTGACATGTTTATAAAAGAATGCTTATGAAAGAAAGCAGGTTGTTCTGTTAAGAGACATGTTTATCTGATATGTTTACATAGATATTGGAAAGTGACTCGTTGATACTGAGTAAGCACTATATTTCAAGGAAATGTGTGTTACTTTATTTGGTATGTTTGATATTGAGCACATCACAGTTTTATGTTAATGAAGTTGATTCAGCTAAGTGCATGAACACATCTCATTCTTGGAAAATGGGGATGTGGTGTATCTGATCGAGCGTTCGATGCTCGACTATATTAGCCTGCGGCACTCCAGGTGCTGTGATTGATTGCTCGCTCATGCTTGTTTGGTTGTTGTTGAGCTGCCACTAAAGAAAGCACATGAAGTTACCTCGCCTCCGTGTGTATTATTTATTAATATAGTTATAGAGACCCATGGCCCGGTCTGAGTCTGACATACAATCAGACAATATAAAGAACCACAACAACCCTCTACCCTGCTGCTGAAAAACGTCCTAGAGGAAACACTGCTTCCCCATGCGCCATTGTTGTGTTGACAGTCTTTTTTTCTCTCACATCATGTTGGCCAGGTGTGTGTGCGTCGCTTACCTGGGGAAGACATGGCACCAGGATGCACTATAGGAAGAAGGCAAGCTGGCGGAGGTAGTGTGATGCTTTGGGCAATGTTATGCTGGGAAACCTCAGGTCCTGTTATTCATCTGGATGTGACTTTAACATGTACCACCTACCTAAACATTGTTGCAGACCAGTACACCTCTTCATGGAAACATGTTCCCTAATGGCAGTGGCCTCTTTCAGCAGGATCATGCGCCCTGCCACACTGCAAAAATGGTTCAGGAATGGTTTGAGGAACACGACAACAAGTCTCCAAATTCCCCAAATCTCAATCCAATCGAGCATCTGTGGGATGTGCTGGACAAACAAGTCCGATCACCCCCACATCGCAACAGGACTTGGATCTGCTGAGAAAGTCTTACCACAGTTGATAATTAAATGACTATTATGTCTCCGTCCTGTTTGACGGCCCCCCATGGTAGCAACTTTTCAATCACAGGTGGCCAGGCCATAAAACATACCCTGTATTATTGTCAGTTTTACTGTGAATGGGACCATATTTACAAAATGAACACCATGCAGTCCTTAAAAGTCTTGAAACTAGCAACTGAGGCCAGAGTCCCAATTGGAAAATGTTTAATGAGGTAAAAATCAATCAAGAAGTTGGGACTTTGGCAGTTCACAGGTAGATAACTGGCACCTGTCTGGCTGTCAGTCCACACCATAGACTAGAAAATGGAAATAGCCACGATGTGAGGTCACACATTGGTTTGTCAACTGGCTTTTTGAAGAGTTTGGCATATTGCCTGTCGCCATGTTGGGTTTCTGTATCCAAAAATGACCATATACAGAAGAGAGGGTGGATCTGGAGAGTAGCGAGGGGTTGGCAAACTCCATGTCATTAAACCTATAGTCTACACCGCCAGCTAATTTAATAGCTGTCTTATTAGCTGGTTAGCCATCGTGCTTCCCACAGAATGACAATCTATTTGATTTGGTTGGTGCTAGAGTTGTTCATTTATCACTAAAGAAGCCAAGCGAGCTTGTAGAACTGTAGCTTAAACGCACACTTCTGTGGTGAGAGGGCAGTGGGAAGTAACTTAAAATACCCGGTCCAGCCATCACAACGGTCCACCATCCTCTGGGGGAAACCAAACAACAATCCTGACTCCCATGCAGGAGCCACAAAAAATAAATCAATGTAGCTCAAACACTGACAGAGCGAACATGTCATGTAATGGTGAGCACAGAAATAGATAGCTGCTAATTCGGCTCACGTTTAATAAAATAATACTAGAATTTCACGAACCAAAAAAGCTGGACCACAGACTTCTTGTGGGTCAGCTAGTATAGCTAACCACAAAGCAAGCCATTTTATTTGTTCAACATTTGCATGAAAAAAACCCCAAAAGACACCAACAACACAAACAAGGTCAAGAGGTTAAGTTCAGTTTCTGAATTAGCTGAGTTGACACCTAGCACACAGTTTTTGTTGGGTATCTAAATATGGGGCTTAATGGAGGTTTACTCCTTTTGGAGCCAGCCTCAAGTGGCCACCTGAGGAACTGCAATTTTTTTTGCACCTCCATGTTGTCTTCATTTCTCGGCCACAAAGGTGTCTGCTTGGTCCAAACTTCCAAATTGAGAGAGTGTACAATGATTGCTCCCGGTGGCATACCCATCAGTGATGACCCGCCCACTCTGCCTGTCAGTCACATCAGCAGGAAGAGCACAGTATACAGAGTTGTTATACCATCCTTCTCTCCAAACTTCAGCAACTTTAATAGTGTACATACTAGGTGGAAAGATAGATCGTCTTCGTTGTGTTTCAAAAGATGTGACCATACAGTTTATTGCAGATGAATATTAGTTCATGTTTTTTCTTATTCATTTACATGCTGATTCACTGACAAGCTGGTGGTCCATCATTGCTCCAAGTGATGCACATTAGTACAGACTTTAGCAAGGATTCAAATCTTTTTCTGGATAATCAGACAAAGTTATTAAGGCACAAACTCACACTTTAAACACTTACAAAATAGAGTGAGATGGGGTCAGACAATGATTAGCACCAGTCCTGAAAGTTAAGCCCATCAAACATATCTGATTGTTTATCGCTGACGTTCAAAGTGCATTTCCTGTCACACAAATTCTTGTCATTATGAAGCATTCACACTCTCTGTGAAACATTTGGTTTGAATCAGAACTGCTTTTATTTGACCTTTCAATGCTATGACCTCTGGTATGCACTGGAAGATACCACGTCTTACTGGCCTAAACAAGAAGAAGACTTTACAGCCACGCTAGCAGCTCTGTGAATCTGCGCTTACACAGCGGTGCATAGAACTTATTCTTATTGTTGCCATTATGTCAGAAAAAAATAAAGAAGCAGTTTGAGCCTTAAGTGTTATCATAGTTATCTTTATTATGATGCAAACTTTATACAAGAAATGCAGTCCACCAGTTCTGATTTCTAATACTAGCACAGCACAGTCATAAAAAAAGATGATTGCTAACAAATTAAACATGAAACAAAAAATTACACAATTATAAAATGAAGGATCTGAAAAGGGGGCGGCCTGATCAATAGATTTAATAACTGTACATCTTTTTCAAATTAAAAGTCTGCCTTATAAAGCAAAAGGTTGCGCGCGCACACACACACACACACACACACACACACACACACACACACACACACACACACACACACACACACAAGGTATTAATACAATTAAAGGCAGATTTTACAGATTGAAACAAATATAATGTCAAAGATACACTGAACATTTTTAAGGTTATAAAAATAAATATTATCATTATGCTATGGTCACATGGTAGTTATAGTCTTCCAAAAAATAAATCTATCTATCTATCTTTGCATTAATGAGCAAATCCTTGCATTGGTTGGATTGTTAGTCTACACAAAAGCCCTGACATCGCTGTAGACAGTCTCTCCCTCTGCTGCTGTTACGTTCCTCTTCTTCTTCGTTCTCTCTGCTTTGCCAGTTCTCTTTGAAAAGGCTGGTGCAGAATAAACCAACATGTCCTCATTTCTCTGAGGAAACACACAGAAAAAGGTTTTGAGATGGAAGATCCAAAATCTCTTCCAGTTTCATCTTTCCTTTATAGATCTTACCTGCTGACTTGGCTTCTCCGCACTGGCTGTTGCAGCATTTGTGGGCAGAGCAACAGCAGCTGTGTTAAAACAATCAAACCAAAGATGGAGAACGTTAATCTACACTAAGAGGCACAAAGTTCATATTTTGCTGAATACTGTTTGAGAAATTTTAATTACCGTTACAACATTTTGTCTTGATGGTATAAATCAGGAAGGCGATGACAATCAGACTTAAAGCCAAAGCAGTTGATAACAGAAATATAACTGTATCGGTCTTCTCCAAATGCTGCATGTCGTCTGCTGACGAATCTAGAAAATACTGAGAGTTAGCAGGTTTTTGATAAGAAAAAAAGTTTTGTGTCGCATCAATCCAATGGATTTAACCAGAATCAAAATTAATTATAATCAATGATTTGTATGAAATTCTAACTTACCTTCAATGTCAAGCTTTGTTCCTTTTCCAAACAGTATCTCTCCACATGTGGCCACAGCACAGTAATAAGTCCCGGCATCAGAGGAGCTGACGGTCTTAGAGAAGCTGTAGACACATTTCTGTGGAGAGCGAGCCTCAGGACTGTTCTCACATTCATCTGTTCTGTTTCCAAGAGTGTAAATGACACTGGGATGAGATTCATCTGATCCGGATCTGAACCAGAACACGCTGTGTTTTCCTGGACATGTTTTGTTGTCAGAGTCAGAGAGGAGTGAACACTGCAGAGTCACTGAGTCTCCTGGACGGACTGGATCAGAGGATAAGTCTTGAATGACGGCAGTGATTTCGGGTTCTTGTCCTGAGAAATTCAAACCAGAAAATAAACATGCTTCACTAGTTACAATATACTGTATGTATGAATGGACACTTTCCGATGAATAATGTACGATTTAAACGAATATTAAAGTCTACCTGGTGTATTTTATTTACCTGTAACTGTCAGAAATGTTCCTTTCAAAAGGGTCATTTTAAGTTGTGTTTGTTTAACACAAAAGTAAAGTCCAGAATCACTGAGCTGTGTTTTACTGATAATCAGGACAAATGTTCCAGGCTCTTGTTTTGCTGTGATGCCAGGAGTTTCGATAACAACATCGTAATCAAAGGGATATATTCCTCCCCAAACTTCAGGCAAGGCTCCAGAAACTAGCCTGATCCAAAATAAGTGTGTTTGAAGCCAAGAGGTGTTGCGGGGACAGGTCAGCTTCACATCACCTCCAGCACCAACAGTCTTTGTCTCAAAGGTCTGATCGTCTGTGCATCCTGAAGAAAATAAAGAAATACATGTTGGTTATTAACAACCAGGAAATAAAATGTATGCCCTGTGCTGAACTTAAAATACATCTTGAACACATTTGAAAGTTTTACATATACTTACGACTCAGTCTGAGCATCAGAAGTAAAACAAACACAGTCAGCATTTTGTTGTAAGTCCACTTCAGACAGCACTAACATTAGCATGTACGAGAAGATGACTGTCCTAGATATAATCATATCGAGTGGGAGGGAACAACTGCAGAGCAATCTGATTGGCCAGTCGTTGTGATGGTATTACACTGCATAACCACAGTGGTAAAAAACGTTCAAGCCCGAGCACATGAAACAATACAGGCAGCAAGCTTGTTTCATGTTTCCTGGTGAAGAGGAAACACAGTAGAATTACAATAATCAAATACAAATGATTCTTCTGTAGAGGATGTAGAAACAGTTAACTCACCCATTGGTATGTCAACCCCTCTTCTAAAGCATCAAGTTTGGGATGTTGGCCTCCGCAATGTTGTTTGTGTAACCAGAAGCAAACATATTTGGACGACATGGTGGAAACACATTAGCCTCTTGCACATGTACATTACCCAGGTGGGCTGCATGTGAGAACAAAAATCTCCTAATCAGTTGTCCCGGACTCTAAGAGGACATTTTCCCACCAGCGCCCACATGTAGTCTGGGTAATTTTCTGGGCTGTTTGAGTGAGTAGGCATGTTTAAGTCAGAGTTCAAGTTGAGCTGTTTCTCTGCTATTTACTCTTTACTGCTCCCTTCAATGGCATGTTATGTTTTCCTTGAGTTTGTATTGCCTTTAAGTTCTTATAAGTGTTGTAGTGATATTAACCCAGAAATAGTCTCCATTACAAAAGACTCCTCCTCCTGGAGACTCTAGCCAGGCGCCCCCATCACTAAACCAAACCAAGAGTATTTCCTGTCCTGAGAATGTGTACGACACAGATGATCTTCTGCTGTGTGGGACGTGTGTGACAGGATAAGTCTGGAAATGTCAGGACCCGTTAATGTGTGAAAGCAGCCATTGTTATGTCTCTTTCTGGTTGAAAGGTCCACATATATACGACTTATCAATCACAGGTAGCCACACCCTAACACATACCCTGCTTTATTGTCAATTGTGCTCTAAATGGGACCATTATTTACAAAGTGAACATCATGCAGTCATGAAAAAGTCTCTAAACTAGGCCAGAGTCCCAATTAGAAAATGAGGTAAAAAGTCAATTAAGAGGTTGGGTCACCTGGGCAGTTCCCAGGTAGTTAACTGGCAGCTAAAACTACTTAGCCTAATTGTATTTTCTTTATTTGATTTGACAGACGTTCAAAATGTATAAATGAATGGTACTGAATCAAAACACAGGTCAGACATTATGATGTTACGGACCTTTGCTTGACAAAAAAAAAATCTCTAACTGGACCTCTCTTAAGTTTAATTGAGTACCCCTGTTCTAGACAGAAAGATCGAGGTGGGGCCGGACAATGATTAGCACCTCCCCTCTCTGACAGCACCAGCCAGTGAAGAGTGCAGACTACAGGAAGTAATAACATTGTGTTGTTCCTCTTGCTATATTAAGGCCGTAAAAAAAAACAGTTAAATCAAACTTCCTGAGGGTAAAACAGAGTGTGATCAAGGACAAAAAGCCTCTTCACCTCACATTAAAGCCAAACCACCCCAATGCTAAAGTTTCCATGCATCATTTGTTGTCAGTGGTGACAGTGAATGTGCGTTTATCTGTGTGTGTGCGCGTGTGGTCAAATTGTTGACACCTAACACCTAGATTTGAAAAAACTTCGTTCTAATACCTAAACATTCTTTCTCTGTCTCTCTCGCTCTCTCTCTTGAGATATGCCTATTAGGGTTGCATTTTGGTGCAATGAAAAATGCATTGTCTTTTTTCTGCCATGTTCTGCACACACAGACACACACACACACACACACCCACACACACACACCCACACTGACACACCCACACACCCACGCACACACGCACGCACACACACACACACACACACACACACACACACACACACACACACACACACACACACGCACTGTTGTGGTTTGGTTTTAAATTGAGGTGTGAATACAAACAGAGTTTTTTCTTTCTCTGTCTCTGTTTTAGCTTCAGGAAGTTTGGCTTAACTGTTGTTTTATCTTTTTTAAATAGCAAGAGGAACAACACCATGTTATTTATTATTAGTAGAATCAAAAGCCTTTACAGATGTAGGTAAATGTTGATATATGATTGCTGTTATTTAGCAAGTTATCACTCTTCACTGGTCGGTGCTGCCAGAGAGGGGAGGTGCTAATCTTTCACTGGTCCCACCTCGCTCTTTGTGACGACAACAAGAGTTTGAAGATGAGTTTGTCCGATAATCAAAGCCGTCCCAGAAGTCTGTTTTTGCGTGCATCACTTTGAGCAATGATGGACGATAATCTTGTCAATGAATTTGAAGTTAAATGAAAAGTAATATGATCTAATATTCATGTGCATTATACGGTTGCATGTTTAAAAACACAACAAAGTAATTATTTGTCATTCTTATGAACAAATTGAAACTAGCCAGCAGAAACCTCATGCAGCTCTTCCCTCACTACACATCCTGTCACAGTCGCAGTCGGCTCTGCTCTGAGTAAACAGCCTTGAAGGTTGGTCAAAGGGGGGAGAAACAGACAACCACAGCCTGTGTCAGTGAAGCTGTTGCATGTGGCTTTGCTTGTTGTGCAGTGCAGACATGCAAAAGGCCTAAGCATGTTTTTCTAACAGAAAAATGAATTGTGTGAACAGCAGGAAATGTTGTGTTTGTGTTTTTGTTAGATGTGCTCTGCTCTACAGTTGGTCAAAGTTGCTGTGGGCAGATACACAGCAGTTCAATGCCAAAGGCCGGTCAGTGAGGTTTGAGGTTTCTAAGCTGTATCTACCTGCAGCTCCCACAACACTCAATCTGTTTCTCCAAACTCCAGGGGTGGGAGTCATGCAAATTAAATGATAAAAGCAGAGGTGATGAAAATGCATGTGAATTGAACAATAAAAAGACAAATTAACAGGTGATTTGATTAATTTGAGGTCAATTTGATCAAAACGGTCGTGATGTGATGAAAATAGAGCCATGTTTCATCATTTTCTTTGTCTCACATTCATCATTTATCATTCACATTACAAAAATGTGTCGTTTACAGCACGCAATGTTTCACATCATGAGTTTGCTTATACTGGGTATAGGTTGATATGAGAGCCGTGTCATTTTTTGGTTCTTTATATCTCCTAATTTTCTCTGTGGTTTTGGCCTTTACTCTGCGACTTTCTCTCAAACCTCTGACACCTAACCTGTCACTAAATACATTTAGAATCAGGGGCAGGGCTTCAGGCAGGCAGATGGAATAATGGTTAGCAGTTAATGGAGTGCAGTTATATAGCACCTTTGTTGTTGTCTCATCCCTCAGTGCACTTTTACTCTACATCCCATTGAGCCCATTCACATGGCAAAGGGAGGGTTTCAGGAGACATATTGGTGATTTTTTGTCTACTTTAATTTGCAGACATGAGGAGCAGGATCGCACTCAGATTTTCAGATTTACCTGCAGGTTAAGAGAAATAAGAAGCAGGTGAGTTGGGGGTAAAAGGTCAGGTGGAGGACAGCAAAGGGGTTACTGCAGGGCACGAGGGAGTGTCTGGATGTGGAACCACACAAGAGTTGGTCGTATGTTAGAATAAGGACAAGTAGCAAACTGAGAGTTGGAATGTGACTCGAGTTTTGACACTTTATCTTTGAGGAAAATAACTTGCAGAAGAACTACGCTTGTAGAGAGGCCACAAGAGAGCAACACAGCATGTTTTATTAATTCATATTAACAGTTATAAAGAGTTAGAACCATTTTACAAATAATAAGGAAGTCACACATGAAACAACAAGAAAAAGCATGATGCATAAATTATAAATACATATATCTATATATAATAATAACATATAATAATATCTGTGACAAACTGTCGTTTGGAGATGCTCGTGTTTCCATCGCCTGCAACAGTAAACATGATAAAAACTGAATACATCTATCATTTGTCATAAATCTGTGTTTGCCGGTTTACGGCATTGTTAAAAACATCCAAAATCTGGCTGATCATTTGTGGAGTCTAAGGATGATGCTGAGCAAGTCTGGTGTCAATTGAGCAAAACTGTGGGAGGAGATTGAACTAGAACTTTATAATTCCTTGAATCTAGAAGCACAAGAAGAATTCTGCACAACTCTGCCTACATTTGATGTCAGTTGCAAAGTTGCCGCATGTACGACTTATTCATGTTTTTCCCACATTCTTGGCTTTAGCAGCTGCTGTAGCGCCACGATCAGGACTTTTAGCCCACAAAGCCAGTTAAGAAAGTTTGACCTCCGACTGGACCTACATGTACCTAATGCAACCCAAAAGCCTTCACAGCAGCGTAGATCCTCCTTCTCTCCCCTGCTTTTGTACCCTTCACTGCACCACAGTCAGCTCTCATCGTGGTGAAGGTGACAGCAGAATAAATGTTTGTGTCCTCATTGCTCTGAGAAAAAAACAGAGGTGAAGTTAAAACAAGAAACTGATGTTTTTATTGAAGATGAACCTACCTGTAAATACTTTACCTGTTGAATTTGCAGAGCAACAGCAGCTGGATTATGAAACAGAAAATACATCAATAAGGATCAAGTAGTATTAATTACTTAGTGTTGGGTGTCAGTAAGTCCTATTACTTATAACGACAACCACATGTGTTTTTTGATGACAATGAGAAAGATTATAAAATTGAAATTTAAAGACAGAACAGCAGAAAATAGTATACCCTCCTCAGGAAACAAATGGTTCTTAAAACTTAGATATCAAGTTTGACTCATTCCTCAACTCTTACCTTTAAAACGTCCACTTTCTGCTCTTGGAGTTCTGTGACAGATGAAGACAATATTTCCAATCACAGAAATGACCAGGCAGACTATCGCTATCACCAGCGCAACAGACTTAGGACCTTCTGTTCGCTCTAGAGAACAAAGAAAAAGAAACATCAATAATGGTGTTATTAAGCTCCAGTGTTGAACTTCCAATGAGCAGTTTGGTTCCATCTAGAAATGAAATCTGCTGACATGTATTTAAATGATGTGTACCAACTTATAACCGATTTATATGAAATGTTCTGCAGTTACCTTCAATGTTAAGCTTTGTTCCTTTTCCAAACAGTATCTCTCCACATGTGGCCACAGCACAGTAATAAGTCCCGGCATCAGAGGAGCTGACGGTCTTAGAGAAGCTGTAGACACATTTCTGTGGAGAGCGAGCCTCAGGACTGTTCTCACATTCATCCATTCTGTTTCCAAGAGTGTAAATGACACTGGGATGAGATTCATCTGATCCGGATCTGAACCAGAACACGCTGTGTTTTCCTGGACATGATTTGTTGTCAGAGTCAGAGAGGAGTGAACACTGCAGAGTCACTGAGTCTCCTGGACGGACTGGATCAGAGGATAAGTCTTGAATGACGGCGGTGATGTCAGGTGCACGTCCTGAGAAATTCAAACCAGAAAATAAACATGCTTCACTAGTTACAATTAATAAACGCTTTCCTATTAACAATGTACATTTTATAGAATATTAAAGTCTACCTGGTGTTTTTTATTTACCTGTAACTGTCAGAAATGTTCCTTTCAAAAGGGTCATTTTAAGTGTTCTTTGTTTAACACAAAAGTAAAGTCCAGAATCACTGAGCTGTGTTTTACTGATAATCAGGACAAATGTTCCAGGCTCCTGTTTTGCTGTGATGCGAGGAGTTAAGTCAAAAACTCCATATTCAAAGCTCTTTGTTCCTCCCAAAACTTCAGGCAAGGCTCCAGAAACTAGCCTGATCCAAAATAAGTGTGTTTGTTGCAAAGAGTTGTCGCGGGGACACGTCAGCTTCACATCACCTCCAGCACCAACAGTCTTTGTCTCAAAGGTCTGATCGTCTGTGCATCCTGAAGAAAATAAAGAAATACATGTTGGTTATTAACAACCAGGAAATAAAATGTATGCCCTGTGCTGAACTTAAAATACATCTTGAACACATTTGAAAGTTTTACATATACTTACGACTCAGTCTGAGCATCAGAAGTAAAACAAACACAGTCAGCATTTTGTTGTAAGTCCACTTCAGACAGCACTAACATTAGCATGTACGAGAAGATGATTGTCTTAGATATAATCATATCGAGTGGGAGGGAACAACTGCAGAGCATTTTGATTGGCCGCTTGTTATGATGGTATTACACTGTATTACCACAGTGGAAAAAAACGTTCAAGCCTGAGCACATGAAACAATACAAGCAGCCAGCTTGTTTCATGTTTCGTGGTGAAGAGGAAACAGAGTTTAACTGCAGTAATGAAAGACAAATTATTCTTCTGTATTTTCCATAGACTGTATTAAAGAAGAGTACATAGAGTTAACTCACTAACAGCTATCTGAACTCTCCCTTTGAAGTATCAAGTTTGAGATTTTCGCTGAGGCAATGTTGTCTTTTTGTAACCAGAAGCAAATATATTTGGCTGACATGTGGATACACATTAGCCTCTTTCACAGGTGCACGGCACTCATGAAAATGTTGCGACATTACCCAGGTGGCCTGCATGTGAGAACAGAAATCTCTCAAACTGTTCACCTGGACTTTAAGCTGACTTTTTCCTGCAGTCCAGCCACCGATTAGCGAGAACATTATGACCACTAACAGGTGAAGTGAATAACATTGATTATCTCATTACAATGGCACCTGTCTGTGGGTGGCACATGTTAAGCAGCAAGTGAAATTTTTGTCGTCAAAGTTGATGTATTGGAAGCAGGAAAAATGGGCAAGCGCAAGGATGTGAGCGACTTTGACAAGAGCCAAATTGTGATGATTAAATGACTGGGTCAGAGCATCTCAGATACAGAAGCTCTTGTGGGATGTTCCCGGTCTCGGTGGTCAGTAGCTACCTACCAAAAGTGGTCCAAGGATGGAAAAGCAACAAATCGATCACAGGGTCATGAGTGGGAAAGTCTCACTGATGTGCATGAGGAGCAAAGGCTGGCCCATGTGGTCTGATATAATGGAAGAGCTACTGTAGCTCAAATTACTGAAAAAGTTCATGCTGGTTCTGATAGAAAGGTGTCAGAACACACAATGCAGCACAGTTTGTTACGTATGATGCCGAATCGTCGCAGAGCAGTCAGGGTGCCCATGCTGACCCCTGTCCACCACTGAAAGCACCTACAATGGGCATGTGAGCATGAGAACTGGACCACAGAGCAATGGAAGAAGGTCGCCGGATCTGATAAATCACGTTTTCTCTTACATCTTGTGGATGGTCAGGTGCATGTGCGTCACCTGAGGAAAACATGGCACCAGGATGCACTTTGGGAAGAAGTGAAGGTGGCGGAGGCAGTGTGATGCTTTGGGGAATGTTATGCTGGGGAACCTCAGGTCCTGCTATTCATTTTGATGTGACTTTTACCTGTACCACCTACCTATACATTGTTGCAGACCAGTACACCTCTTCATGGAAAGATGTTCCCTAATGGCAGTGGCCTCTTTCAGCAGGATCATGTGCCTTGACACTCTGCAAAAATGGTTCAGGAATGGTTTGAGGAACACGACAACATGTTCAAGGTGTTGACCCGGCCTCCAAAGTCCCCAGAACTCAATCCAATTGAGCATCTGTGGGATGTGCTGGACAAACAAGTCTGATCCATGGAGGCCCCACCTCGCAAAAGGACTTAAAGGATCTGCTGAGAAAGTCTTACCACAGTACACCTTCAGAAGTCTAGTGGAGCCCATGCCTTAACAGGTCAGGGCTGTTTTGGTGGCAAAAGAGGCTCCTACACAATATTAGGCAGGTGGTCATAATGTTATGACTGATCGGTGTAGTCCAAGATGAGCTGAGTTTCTCTGCTTTTTGCTCTTTAATACTTGCTTCAATTGTATATGTTATGTTTTCCACTCTTGACTTTGTTTTGCGTTTAAGTCCTTATACATGCTGTAGTGACAGTAACTCAGAAAGTCACCATTACAAAGAACTCGTCCTTCTTGCACTTCTCTACCCAGGACCCACTTGACAACACGTACGACACAGACGATCTTCTGCTGTGTGGGACACGCGCAAAAGCACAAGCACAGAAAAGTTAGCGCCAGAACGTCTGGAAATGGTCGTGAAATTTTCCAGAGTTAAAAGCGGTTTCTGAATTAGCTGAGTTGACACCTAGCACACAGTTTTTGTTGGGTATTTAAATATGGGGCTTAATGGAGGTTTACTCCTTTTGGAGCCAGCCTCAAGTGGCCACCTGAGGAACTGCAATTTTTTTGCACTTCCATATTGTCTTCATTTCTCAGCCACAAAGGTGTCTGCTTGGTCCAAACTTCCAAATTGAGAGAGTGTACAATGATTGCTCCCGGTGGCATACCCATCAGTGATGACCCGCCCCTTCTGCCTGTCAGTCACATCAGCAGGAAGAGCACAGTATACAGAGTTGTTAAACCATCCTTCTCTCCAAACTTCAGCAACTTTAATAGTGTACATAATAGGTGGAAAGATAGATTGTCTTTGTGTTTCAAAAGATGTGACCATACAGTTTATTGCAGATGAATATTAGTTCATGTTTTTTCTTTTTCATTTACATGCTGATTCACTGACAAGCTGGTGGTCCATCATTGCTCCAAGTGATGCACATTAGTACAGACTTTAGCAAGGATTCAAATCTTTTTCTGGATAATCAGACAAAGTTATTGAGGCACAAACTCACACTTTAAACACTTAAAAAATAGAGTGAGGTGGGGCCAGACAATGATTAGCACCAGTCCTGAAAGTTAAGACCATCAAACATATCTGATTGTTTATCGCTGACGTTCAAAGTGCATTTCCTGTCACACAATTTCTTGTCATTATGAAGCATTCACACTCTCTGTGAAACATTTGGTTTGAATCAGAACTGCTTTTATTTGACCTTTCAATGCTATGACCTCTGGTATGCACTGGAAGATACCACGTCTTACTGGCCTAAACAAGAAGAAGACTTTACAGCCACGCTAGCAGCTCTGTGATTCTGCGCTTACACAGCGGTGCATAGAACTTATTCTTATTGTTGCCATTATGTCAGAAAAAAATAATGAAGCAGTTTGAGCCTTAAGTGTTATCATAGTTATCTTTATTATGATGCAAACTTTATACAAGAAATGCAGTCCACCAGTTCTGATTTCTAATACTAGCACAGTACAGTCATAAAAAAAGATAATTGCTAACAAATTAAACATGAAACAAAAAATTATACAATTATAAAATGAAGGATATGAAAAGGGGGCGGCCTGATCAATAGATTTAATGACTGTACATCTTTTTCAAAATAAAAGTCTGCCTTATAAAGCAAAAGATTGCGCATGCTCAGGCTCACACACACGCACACACACACACACACACACACACACACACACACACACAAGGTATTAATACAATTAAAGGCAGATTTTACAGATTGAAACAAATATAATGTCAAAGATACACTGAACATTTTTAAGTTTATAAAAATAAATATTATCATTATGCTATGGTCACATGGTAGTTATAGTCTTCCAAAAAATAAATCTATCTATCTATCTTTGCTTTAATGAGCAAATCCTTGCATTGGTTGGATTGTTAGTCTACACAAAAGCCCTGACATCGCTGTAGACAGTCTCTCCCTCTGCTGCTGTTACGTTCCTCTTCTTCTTCGTTCTCTCTGCTTTGCCAGTTCTCTTTGAAAAGGCTGGTGCAGAATAAACCAACATGTCCTCATTTCTCTGAGGAGACACACAGAAAAAGGTTTTGAGATGGAAGATGTAATCAAAATCTCTTCCAGTTTCATCTTTTCTTTATAGATCTTACCTGCTGACTTGGCTGCTCGGCACTGGCTGTTGCAGCATTTGTGGGCAGAGCAACAGCAGCTGTGTTAAAACAATCAAACCAAAGATGGAGAACGTTAATCTACACTAAGAGGCACAAAGTCCATATTGTGCTGAATATAGTTTGATAGATTTATGGATGAGAAATTTTAATTACCATTACAACATTTTGTCTTGATGGTATAAATCAGGAAGGCGATGAAAATCAGACTTAAAGCCAAAGCAGCTGATAACAGGACCGTATTGATCTTCTCCAAATGCTGCATGTCGTCTGCTGACAAACATAGAAAACACTGAGAGTTAGCAGGTTTTTGATAAGAAAAAAGTTTTGTGTCGCATCAATCCAATGGATTTAACCAGAATCAAAATTAATTATAGTCAATGATTTGTATGAAATTCTAACTTACCTTCAATGTCGAGCTTTGTTCCTTTTCCAAACAGTATCTCTCCACATGTGGCCACAGCACAGTAATAAGTCCCGGCATCAGAGGAGCTGACGGTCTTAGAGAAGCTGTAGACACATTTCTGTGGAGAGCGAGCCTCAGGACTGTTCTCACATTCATCTGTTCTGTTTCCAAGAGTGTAAATGACACTGGGATGAGATTCATCTGATCCGGATCTGAACCAGAACACGCTGTGTTTTCCTGGACATGTTTTGTAGTCTGAGTCAGAGAGGAGTGAACACTGCAGAGTCACTGAGTCTCCTGGACGGACTGGATCAGAGGATAAGTCTTGAATGACGGCAGTGATGTCAGGTGCACGTCCTGAGAAATTCAAACCAGAAAATAAACATGCTTCACTAGTTACAATTTATAAACGCTTTCCTATTAACAATGTACATTTTATCGAATATTAAAGTCTACCTGGTGTATTTTATTTACCTGTAACTGTCAGAAATGTTCCTTTCAAAAGGGTCATTTTAAGTGTTCTTTGTTTAACACAAAAGTAAAGTCCAGAATCACTGAGCTGTGTTTTACTGATAATCAGGACAAATGTTCCAGGCTCCTGTTTTGCTGTGATGCGAGGAGTGAAGTCTAAACCTCGATATTCAAAACTCGTTGTTCCTCCCAAAACTTCAGGCAAGGCTCCAGAAACTAGCCTGATCCAAAATAAGTGTGTATTAAGCCAAGAGTTGTCGCGGGGACACGTCAGCTTCACATCATCTCCAGCACTAACAGTCTTTGTCTCAAAGGTCTGATCGTCTGTGCATCCTGAAGAAAATAAAGAAATACATGTTGGTTATTAACAACCAGGAAATAAAATGTATGCCCTGTGCTGAACTTAAAATACATCTTGAACACATTTGAAAGTTTTACATATACTTACGACTCAGTCTGAGCATCAGAAGTAAAACAAATACAGTCAGCATTTTGTTGTAAGTCCACTTCAGACAGCACTAACATTAGAATGTACGAGAAAATGATTGTCCTAAATATAATCATATCGAGTGGGAGGGAACAACTACAGAGCAATCTGATAGGCCAGTCGGTATGATGATATTACACTGTATTACCACAGTGGAAAAAAATGAGCACATGAAACAATACAAGCAGCAAGCTTGTTTCATGTTTCCTGGTGGGTGTCTATAATTGACGCTAAGAGGAAACACAGTATAACTATGGTAATCAAAGACAAATAATTCTTCTGTAGAGGATGAAGAAACAGTTAAGTCACCCATTGGTTTGTCAACCCCCCTTTTAAAGCATCAAGTTTGGGATGTTGGCCGTTTTAATATTTTTTATTTATAACCACAAGCGACCACATTTGGACGACAGGATACAAATTTGGCCTTTTACACGGAATAAAAATGCAGAAAAATCAACATTTGGTGACATTACCCAGGTGGGCTGCATGTGAAAACCTAAAGTTCAAGAGTTCAAGCGTGAAAGTAGCCGTTGTTATGTCTCAATCCTGCTTGACAGGCCCCTATGGTAGGTACTTACCAATCACAGGTGGCCACGCCTTAAAACACACCCTGCTTTATCATCAATTTTACTCTAAATGGGAGCAATATTTGCAAAGTGAACAGGCTTGAAACTACCGAGCAGATTGATTTCAACATTTCCTGTTGAGGCCAGAGTCCCAATAAATGCTTAATAAGGTAAAAAGTCAATTAAGTAGTTGGGTTGCCTACCTTGTAACTGGCACCCGTCTAGCTGCTCGTCCAGGAAGAGAGGGTGGATCTGTAGAGTAGCGAGGGGTTGGCACTCCATGTTATTAAACCTATATAGTCTACTCATTAGCTCGACACTTAGCTAGTTAGCCAGTGTGATTCCAACACAATCAGAATCTATTGTTTTGGTTGCTGCTGGAGATTTTCATTCATCACAATATAGCGCGTGAGAGAGCTTGTGGAAGTAGCGGATTTGTAGCTTGAACGCACACATCAGTGGTGAGCGGGCAGCGGGTGAACGACCGGGTAACTTAAAATAACCGGTCTAGCCATCACAATGGTCCTCCGTCCTCGACAGGCCAGACCAAAAGAAAGCTGCTAATTAGCGCTAACGTTTAATACAATATTAGAATTTCACTCACCAAAGAGGTGGGACCACAGACTTCTCAGGGATCAGGTAGTTAAGTTAACCACTCAGTAAGAGATATTATTTGTTCAACATTTGGATGAAAAAATCCCTAAAACACACCAACAACACAAACGGGGTCAAGAAGTTAAGCCAAGTGTTTTAATTAGCTGAGGTGACACCTAGCACACAGCTAGCAGCCCCACCTGTCACTCAAAGCAACCAGCCCTCCCATTACAGTTATATAGAAACTGGCAAAGCAACATTTTTGTGCCAGGCTGTAAATATGTTGAATTTGCTGTAAAGTTAGGTATTTAAATATAGGGCCTAATGGAGGTTAACTCGCTTTTGGAGCCAGCCTCAAGTGGCCATTCGAGGAACTGCACTTTTTGGTGCTTCAGTGTTGGCTTCATTTTCTCAGCCACAGAGCTGTCTGCTTGGTCCAAACCGACTGAGATAGAGTTTACAATCAAAGTTTTACCGCAAATATCCAATTCAAAATGTTACTATCACCAATGACCTCTAAACATTAATTCATTTAAGATCCATCTGCATGGTAAATACACATTATAGCACTATGTTTCCAGGTCTAATAAAAACTCCTAAAACCTCTGTACCACTGACTTTAATATTAATCAATTAATTGGTTTGATCTGTTAAAAAAAAAGTCTCCAGCCATTTGCCATCTACAGACACAGAAGAGCCATGTTAGATGTTTTCTGAGCCAACCAAAGCAGATGCTCCTCATCATCAGTGATGACCCGCCCACTCTGCCTGTCAGTCACATCAGCAGGAAGAGCACAGCATGCAGAGTTGGGGGAGGTCTGTTAAACCATCCTTCTCTCCAGACTTCAGCTACTTTAATAGTGTACATAACAGGTGGACAGATAGATCGTCTTTGCTGTGTTTAAAAGATGCAACCATACAGTATATAGCAGATGAATATTAGTTCATGTTTTGTTCTGCATTTAAATGCTGATTCACTGAAAAGCTGTCTGTCCGTCAATACTTAAAGTGATGCACATTAGTGCAGACTTTAGCAAGGATTTAAATCTTTTTCTGGATAATCAGACAAAGTTTTCTTATGAAGTCACAAACTCAGACTTTCAACACTTGTTCTAGACAAAAAGAGCGAGGTGGGGCCAGACAATGATTAGCACCTCCCCTCTCTGACAGCACCGGCCAGTGAAGAGTGCAGACTGCAGAAAGTGTGATAAAAAACCTCACTGGCTATTTTAAGACCGTAAAAAAACAAACAGTTAAATCAAACTTCCTGACGGTTAAACAGAGTGTGATCAAGGACAAAAAGCCTCTTCACCTCAATTTAAAGCCAAACCACCACAATGCTAAAGTTTCCATGCATCATTTGGTCGTCAGTGGTGACAGCGAATGTGTGTTTATCTGTGTGTGTGCGCGTGTGGTCAAATTGTTGACACCTAACACCTAGGTTGGACCAGAAACTTATTTTAATAACTAAACGTGTTTTGGAGCGAAATCGAAGACTCACTGACACAATGCTTTGTTTAGCTCCTGAACACACAACACACATACACAGTTTAATGCACACAAGGATGGACACAACTTACAACTGTTACATGGAAGTTAAAACTGAAACTTTCTCTCTCTCGCTTACACACACACACACACACACACACACGCACACACACACTAAACTGCATGGAAACTTTAGCACTGTTGTGGTTTGGTTTAAAATTGAGGTGTGAATACAAACAGAGTTTTTTCTTTCTCTGTCTCTGTTTTAGCCTCAGGAAGTTTGGCTTAACTGTTGTTTTATCTTTTTTAAATAGCAAGAGGAACAACACCATGTTATTTATTATTAGTAGAATCAAAAGACTTTACAGATGTAGATAAATGTTGATATGTGATTGCTGTTATTTAGCAAGTTATCACTCTTCACTGGTCGGTGCTGTCAGAGAGGGGAGGTGCTAATCTTTCACTGGTCCCACCTCGCTCTTTCTGACGACAGCAAGAGTTTGAAGATGAGTTTGTCCGATAATCAAAGCCGTCCCAGAAGTCTGTTTTTGTGTGCATCACTTTGAGCAATGATGGACGATAATCTTGTCAATGAATTTGAATTTAAATGAAAAGTAATATGATCTAATATTCATGTGCATTATACAGTTGCATGTTTAAAAACACATCAAAGACATTATTTGCATTTTCATGAGCAAATTAACAAGCAAGAAAAATTGATTCAATTGTTTAAATTTGTTCAAATTAAAACTAGCCTGCAGAAACCTCATGCAGCTCTTCCCTCACTACACATCCTGTCACAGTCACAGTTCTGCTCTGAGCAAACAGCCTTGAAGGTTGGTCAAAGGCGGGAGAAACAGACCGCAGCCTGTGTGTCAGTGAAGCTGTTGCATGGGGCTTTGCTTGTTGTTCTCACGGCAGACATGCAGAAGGCCTTTACAAAGTGCTGTCAGAGGTTTATCTATAATGTTTAAGATTGTGTGGAGGACATATACACAGCAGTTCAAGGTCAAAAGACTCTACATGTTTATCCTCTCTAACTTTGTGTCTCAGTGCACACATGGCAAAATTTAGAGTGTGACCAAAGTTGATATGTCCTTTCGCGAAGCAGATATTTGGAAATCAAATGACCTTGATGGCCAAACAAATGCACCCCTCCCTTCAGGGCTCTTTCAGAAGCCCCGCCCCCTCAAATTCATGGACGCACATCCACAGGTAAACGACTTGCAACTGATTATGAGGCAGAATGTGGAGTGTCTGCTGCCTGAGGGTAAACAAGCCTTAATGAGGGAAGCAATTTTTAAATACTATGATGATGGCGCTCTTTCCATCTTCTGCAAGGACGTGGACAAGGACGAGTAGCAGGCAGAGGTCTGTAACTAGCCAGTGACCTTTGACCTGGCAAAATGTGAAAAAAAAGTCTATAAATGTGATGAGTTTGGGAACGCTGAAGAAATCAATATGTGGTGTCCAAAATATGAAGATGTGTTGATTGTGCATGAAATTCTTGGTGGGTTTTTTTCAGTATTGTTATGGGCGGTTTATAACATTATTTTCTATCACAGTAACAAGCTGTACATTCATGCCAGCCCTCTCTGTCACCTTTGAGTTCTTCACATCTCATGACTCTCTGTGTGGTTTTCACCACATTTCCACTCCTCTCTCCACTGTCTTTGAACCTGCAGGCCACAACCTACACTGCAGCTAAAGTGACACTGTCCTCTATTCCTCCTTTTCCTCTATTCCTTTTCACTGTGTGAAAACATCCAGGTTTTTTTTCCATCTATTCCTATTTCCATTAAAGCTCCTGTGAGGAACTTTTGGTTTGGGTTGATCTTGGCGCCCCCTGTGGACAACGCCGTGCCTCTTATCCCTTTGCTGATTTTGTCCTGTGCATGCTTAAGTGGTGTTTTTTAACATAAAATCTCATCCTGCTTTCTTTAACAGTCATAGGTATCACTCACTTTACATTTTTTGCCCTAGAAAATGTAAACAAAGGTAGCACAGTCTGCCATCTCCCCCGGCAGCGGTATCATGCATTAAAATTATCTATACAGCAATAATCAATCTTGCCACTGATGGTCTGTTTGCTTTTGTGTGTCATATAGAGTAATCAGAATTAATTTCAGTCTGTTTCATAACCATCGAAATACTCCTCACAGGGGCTTTAAAGCTACGAGTGTTACACCACTTTGTATTTCCTTGTGCTGAAAACTCAACAACAGTGTTTCTGGAAAGTATTTGACATGCATTGTTTGTGAACCTCTTCCTGCATTGCTACGTTTCTCAGAGTTTGTCAGTAAGATGGCTTTCAGTGTTATTAAAAAGTCTTCCAACCATGAAAGGTGACATACCTTTGGCGGAGCTGACCAGGGAGTTGTGCGCGTACTCAACCCATGGCAAATGGGTGGACCAAGAGGCAGGGAGACAAGCTGCAACACACCTCAGGGAAGACTCCAAATCCTGATTTACCCGCTCCGTTTGGCCGTTAGTCTGAGGGTGATAACCAGATGACAGGCTGACTGAGGCCCCCAATGTTTGACAGAATGTTTTCCACACCTGGGAGGCAAACTTGGGACCCCGGTCTGAGACAATATCCTGGGGTATACCATGAAGACGGAACACATGTTGCACAAGTAGATCAGCAATTTCCAACGCAGAGGGCAGTTTAACCAGAGGTATATAATGGACTGTTTTAGAGAAACGGTCAACAATAGTCAGAATAACTGTTACCATAGATGGTGGTAACCCAGTAACGAAGTCCACTGCGATGTGTGTCCAGGGACGATGAGGTATGGGCAAAGGAAGGAGGGGACCAGCTGGAGCTCGGTTGGAGGACTTACTACGGGCACAAACGGAGCAGGCGGCAACAAACTCCCTGGTGTCGGCAGTCATAGATGGCCACCAGAAGCGCTGTTGCAGCAGGGAGAGTGTGCGATGGCAGGCCAACTTAGAAGATGGCCCCCACTGGCGCACTGGGGACCTCAGCGGAGGGGGAATTAAGAGACGAACTGAAGGACAGCTCTCAGGTATAGGATGAACTTGGTTGGCCTCCTGAACCACACGCTCGATCTCCCAACTGGCCGCCCCGACCACACAAGTGGACGGCAGGATGGTTTCCTCAGGGATGTCTTCCACTGGGGGTGCAAACTGGTGAGAGAGAGCATCAGGTTTGATGGTCCGGGACCCAGGTCGGTAGGTAAGAGTGAAGTTGAATCTTCCAAGAAACAAAGCCCACTGAGCCTGGCGAGAGTTGAGTCTGTGTGCAGAACGAAGATCAGACAGGTTTTTATGGTCAAGCCAAACAAGGCACCACAGCAAGGAGCTCTCGATTCCCCACATCATAGTTTCTTTCGGCTGGAGTGAGTCGTCGGGAGAAGAAGGCACAGGGGTGGAACTTCTGGTCCACAGTGGAACGTTGTGACAGGATGGCCCCAAACCCTGAGTCGGAGGCGTCAACTTCCACTACAAACTGTAAGTCAGGATCTGGGTGAACTAACACAGGTGCACAAGAGAACATGGTCTTAAGTCTATCAAAAACAGTCTGAGCTTCAGATGACCACTCAAAAGAACGTTTTACACAAGTCAGTTTAGTTAAGGGGCTCACCAGCCGGCTGTAGATCTTAATAAACCTTCTGTAAAAATTGGCGAACCCCAGAAACCTCTGGAGCTGTTTACGGGACTCAGGTGTTGGCCAGTCGAGCACAGCCTTAATCTTGGCCGGATCTGGCTTCAGCTGGCCCTTCTCAATAACAAACCCCAAGAAGGAGACAGAGGACACATGCAACTCACATTTCTCTGCTTTAGCAAACAGTTTGTTTTCGAGCAACCTTTGCAAGACCGCTCAAACATGGACAATGTGTTCATCAACATCTTTAGAAAAAATCAGAATGTCATCTAAACAGACAAAAACAAATCTGTTCAACATGTCTCTGAGAACGTCATTGATTAAGGCTTGAAACACAGCCGTAGCATTGGTGAGACCAAAAGGCATTACCTGGTACTCAAAGTGACCCAGGTGAGTGTTGAAAGCAGTCTTCCATTCGTCCCCCTCCCGTATTCTTACCAAGTGGTAAGCGCTGCGAAGGTCCAGTTTAGTGAAGATTCCTGCGTCGTGGAGGGGGGTGAAGGCAGAGTCGATAAGAGGCAGAGGATATTTGTTTTTAACAGTTATATCATTCAGACATCTGTAATCGATGCAGGGACGAAGAGTCTTGTCCTTCTTTTCAGAAAAGAAAAATCCTGCACCGACAGGGGATGATGATGGGCGGATGAAACCTGCAGCTAATGAGTCCTTGATGTAGGTCTCCATAGCATCTTTCTCAGGTCTGGACAGGTTATACAGTTTCTTGGAAGGCAGGGGGGCACCAGAAAGCAAGTCAATAGCACAGTCATATGGTCTATGTGGGGGCAAACACAAAGCTCTATCCTTGCTGAACACTTGCTTAAGGTCATGATAGGCACTTGGGACAGCTGAGAGGTCAATGTCTTCAGGTGAAGACTGGGAGATAGAAATACTAACTGGAATAGCTGACTTCAGGCAGTTTTGGTAACAGGAGCTGCTCCAAGAAGTAACGGAAGCAGTAGACCAGTCTATATGAGGGTTTTGTAACTTAAGCCGGGGAAGACCTAAAAAAATGGGCGTGGTAGGTGAGGGAATAACGTACAATTCAACTGTCTCAGTGTGGTTACCAGAAAGAGTGAGAGAAATGGGGGCAGTACGATTAGTCACATAAGAAATCTGGCGACCGTCTAAGGCCAACACATTCTTAGGTTCAGGTAAAATAACCAAAGGTATGTTAGCCTGCTGAACCAAACCTGAGTCACCGAAATTGTCATCAGCCCCAGAGTCAACTAAAACATGTACAGGGAGAGTGTCCAGTGCAAAGTACCTCTCAGCTGGATGCGTTTTGAGGAGATTAAGGATGAGTTGGCAGCCAGGGATGAAACTTCCTCGTTATAGGAGCTAATAGGTTTAGCCACAAGACTAGACAATAGGCTAAGGGAGAGACGCAGGGAGAGAACAGAGAGGCAGAGGGCCACCAGCACCACATCTACTCCTCACCATCGCCTGCCGTCCGCCCAGCCTTCATCTCCTCAGAAAGTCCCTTTAAAAAAACTCCCTGAAGCGCGGACTCATTCCAACCACTTTCTGCTGCTAGAACACCAAAATCTAAAGCATATTGAGAAACAAAATTTCATCCCTGGGAGAGTGACAAGAGCTGACTAACTGCCTCTTTCCCTTTAACAGTATGATCAAAAACGCATTTCAGCAGTAAAAGCATGAAAGTCTACACACAAAGCATGGTTATTAAGGGAGATGGCTAATGACCAGGAAGCTGCCTTGTCAGAACATAAACTCATGATGAAAGCAATGCGGGACTGATCTGTATAATAAGTATCAGGTTGCTGATTGAAAACAAGATTACACTGATGTAAAAATTGTTACTTTGCAGAGCGAGGCGTCAACGTGGTCCTGAAAGGTCAGGCCAGAGAATGCATCTGATTGGTTATCGCTGACGTTCAAAGTGCATTTCCTGCCACACTAGTTCTTGTCCTTATTAAGTAGTTGTCCCTGGAGAAGTGGGTATACTCTTAATTCATGCCCTGTTTTTGAGCAGCCCATTCAGGAAAGGATAGACGGACTGTTTTATAAACAGTGACATGTAAGACTACTCTATTTAGTTTACCCAAAAATGGGCCAGTAGTATTTGCACATTGTCACATACTTTCTGCTGCTTGACCTCAGGGAATAAGGATTATGAACTTATGAAATTACTGACCCAATACTGCCCCACAGACTAGTAGCCTGTAGAGAGATGTCTACAGAAAAACAACAAACATGATTGACTGACGGGCTATAGCCTAAATGTAACAAGGTAAACAATGACCACAAGCTATTCAAATGTGGAAAGTCACCCCAGAAATCTTGATTTTTAAGCCTTTAAGCATCCTATGAAAGATAATAGGGAAATTTGGCTTGCATACATGAAGGTTGCGCATCAGAGGGGATAAGTGGGTATATGCAATGCTGACTGATAAATAAGTGGGTATACGCCGTATACCCGTGTATACCCTGCACTACACCACTGCCTTTAATGCCATTATATCTGACTGCTGTTCTGCAGTGACAGACATCACATCTTAAAGACTTTACAGCCATGCTAGCAGCTCTGAGACTGCACTTACACAGCGGTGCATTGAGCTAATCCATATTGTTCCCATTATGTCAGAAAAAATGGAACGTTATCAGAGTTCTTTATTATAATGCAGACTTTATACGAGAAACTCAGTCCATCACTTCTGATTTCATTTTAAAGGACAGTACAAAATATCATTGCTAACTAATTAAATTGATGCGATTATGAAATTAAGACTCTGAAAATGGTGCAGATTGATTGAATTACAACCACAGATCTTTTTCAAAATAAAAGTCTGCCTTTTGAGGAAGGGAGCAACACAAATCCACAAACATCACTGTCTTTTATTGAAACAATTTTTGCCTTGCATTGACACAAAAATGTGGATATTTTCAAATCATAATGAAAAAACTCCCCTTTTTAATTGTCTAAAATAATAAGAAAAATAATAGCATAGAAAAAATCCAAAACTGACAGCAAACAGATTAGCAAAAATATAATGTCAAAGATACACAAACATTTTTAAGGTTATCCAAATGAAATGTTATCGTTATGCTGTGGTCACATGATTGTTAAGTAGTATTCTTACACAGGCTTCCAAAAATGTATATTAAATATTTATGATTGCTTTAATGAGCAAATCCTTGCATTGTTTGGATTGTTAGTCTACACAAAAGCCCTCACATCGCTGTAGACAGTCTCTCCCTCTGCTGCTGTTACGTTCCTCTTCTTCTTCGTTCTCTCTGCTTTGCCAGTTCTCTTTGAAAAGGCTGGTGCAGAATAAACCAATGAGTCCTCATTTCTCTGAGGAAAGACACAAAATGTTATGAGAGGGAAGATGTTATTCTGATATTCCAAAATCTCTTCCAGTTTCATCTTTCCTTTATAGATCTTACCTGCTGACTTGGCTTCTCCGCACTGGCTGTTGCAGCATTTGTGGGCAGAGCAACAGCAGCTGTGTTAAAACAATCAAACCAAAGATGGAGAACATTAATCTACGCTAAGAGGCACAAAGTCCATATTGTGCTGAATATAGTTTGATAGATTTACGGATGAGAAATTTTAATTACCGTTAAAATATTTTGTCTTGATGGTATAAATCAGGAAGGCGATGACAATCAGACTTAAAGCCAAAGCAGCTGATAACAGAAATATAACTGTATTGATCTTCTTCAAATACTGCATGTCGTCTGCTGACAAATCTAGAAAATACTGAGAGTTAGCAGGTTTTTGATAAGAAAAAAAGTTTTGTGTCGCATCAATTCAATGGATTTAACCAGATTCTAAATGAATTATAATCAATGATTTGTATGAAATTCTAACTTACCTTCAATGTTAAGCTTAGTTCCTTTTCCAAACAGTATCTCTCCACATGTGGCCACAGCACAGTAATAAGTCCCGGCATCAGAGGAGCTGACGGTCTTAGAGAAGCTGTAGACACATTTCTGTGGAGAGCGAGCCTCAGGACTGTTCTCACATTCATCTGTTCTGTTTCCAAGAGTGTAAATGACACTGGGATGAGATTCATCTGATCCGGATCTGAACCAGAACACGCTGTGTTTTCCTGGACATGTTTTGTAGTCAGAGTCAGAGAGGAGTGAACACTGCAGAGTCACTGAGTCTCCTGGACGGACTGGATCAGAGGATAAGTCTTGAATGACGGCGGTGATGTCAGGTGCATGTCCTGAGAAATTCAAGCCAGAAAATAAACATGCTTCACTAGTTACAATTTATAAACGCTTTCCTATTAACAATGTACATTTTATCGAATATTAAACTCTACCTGGTGTTTTTTATTTACCTGTAACTGTCAGAAATGTTCCTTTCAGAAGGGTCATTTTAAGTGTTCTTTGTTTAACACAGAAGTAAAGTCCAGAATCACTGAGCTGTGTTTTACTGATAATCAGGACAAATGTTCCAGACTCTTGTTTTGCCGTGATGCGAGGAGTTTTGTTAACCTCGTTGGAGTCAAAGCTCTTTGTTCCTCCCAAAACTTCAGGCAAGGCTCCAGAAACTAGCCTGATCCAAAATAAGTTTGATGAATCCAAAGAGTTGTCGCGGGGACACGTCAGCTTCACATCACCTCCAGCACCAACAGTCTTTGTCTCAAAGGTCTGATCGTCTGTGCATCCTGAAGAAAATAAAGAAATACATGTTGGTTATTAACAACCAGGAAATAAAATGTATGCTCTGTGCTGAACTACTAAACATAGCAACCCTTAAAATACATCTTGAACACATTTGAAAGTTTTACATATACTTACGACTCAGTCTGAGCATCAGAAGTAAAACAAACACAGTCAGCAGTTTGTTGTTAGTCCACTTCAGACAGCACTAACATTAGCATGTACGAGAAGATGACTGTCCTAGATATAATCATATCGAGTGGGAGGGATCAACTGCAGAGCATTTTGATTGGCCACTTGTTATGATGGTATTACACTGTATTACCACAGTGGAAAAAAATGTTCAAGCCCGAGCACATGAAACAATACAGGCAGCCAGCTTGTTTCATGTTTCGTGGTGAAGAGGAAACAGAGTTTCTATGGTCATCAAAGACACATTTTTATTCTGTATTTTCCATAGACTGTATTAAAGAAGAGCACATAGAGTTAACTCAGCCATTGGTATCTGAACTCTACCTTTGAAGCCTCAGGTTTAGGATTTTGGCTGTCGCAATGTTGTTTTTTTGTAACCAGAAGCAAAAATATTTGGCCGACATGTGGATACACATTAGCCTCTTTCATACATGCATGGCACTCAAAACTTTTGCGACATTACCCAGGTGGCCTGCAAGAGAGATCAGAAATCTCTCAAACTTTTCACCTGGACTTTAAGCTGACTTTTTCTGCAGTTCAGACACTGACAGGTGAACTGAATAACATTGATGATCTTGTTACAATGGCACCTGTCAGTGGGTGGCACCTTAGGCAGCAAATGAAAATGATGTCGTCAAAGTTGATGTGTTGGATGCAGGAAAAATGGGCAAGCGTAAGGATGTGAATGACTTTGACAAGGGCCAAATTGTGATGACTAAACGACTGGGTCAGAACATATCCAGACCTGAAGATCTTGTGGGGTGTTCCTGGTCTGCTGTGGTCATGACCTACCAAAAGTGGTCCAAGGATGGAAAAGCAACAAATCGATCACAGGGTGGCCAAATCTCATTGATGTGCGTGAGGAGTGAAGGCCACTTAAAGCCCCTGTAAACCCAAATCCATAAAATCCTTCTGTGTAATTTAGGGTCTGATGTACGTACTAGTAAGCATCTTAAAAGTTTTAGAAATTAGTTTTAATCCAAACTCGAGTTATTGCCATTCTTTCTTTGTTAACTTCCCTGACGCTGGGGTTAAATTGGGCGTGGTTATGTATGATATTTATCACTTTGTATATTTTCTTCAACCAATCAACCGCAGTTGTCCCGCCCTCACAGGTGCAATAACACTTCTCGGCTCGCGATTAATCTTCCTCTCTGAGTGAGACAGAAACAGTAAACTTGCGAAGTCTTGGCAACCAAATAAACAACAGCGGACCAGTTTACTTCTAATGGCAAAAGAGGGTCGGCTCCGCATCGCTGTCATGGCATATATATGCAGTTCTAATGAAGTGTTAACAATGCACGTGCCTATATCAGCTGTGCGCTCAATATCAGAGAGGTGCTGAGGGTTGAGAGGTGCAGGTGTGTTGGGGGACTGAAGCCAAGTGTTCAGATTAAAGAAGTTTGTGATTTAAAACTTAATGAGGTGAAGAAGAAAGTACAATTAAAGTTTCTAGGTAAGAAATAACCATCTAGAAAGAGGGTAAGTCTACATGTGATCACAGAAATCATTGATATATAAGAATAATTGAAATCAATTGATTACAAAGCCTGTAATTAATTAGATTCATTTTTTTAATCACCTGACAGCAATAGTTTTGATATGACGTGCACATGCGCACATACCTGGGTGGTACAACAAACCCTCTACCCTGCTGCTGAAAAAAATCCTAGAGGAAACACTGCTTCCCCATGTGCCATTGTTGTGTTGACAGTTGCCATGAGAACGCGGACAGGCGGACCCCTCACTCAGAATTTGTGGATGCTTTATAACACACTCAGCTCTGATATCATATATGCATTTTTGCTATTTCAAGCCGAGTTTCCAGGGCCTTTAAAGCACCTACAATGGGCATGAGAGCATCAGAACTGGATCACGGAGCAATGGAAGAAGGTGGCCTGGTCTGATGAATCTTTTTTTCTCTTACATCATGTTGGCCAGGTGTGTGTGCGTCGCTTACCTGGGGAAGACATGGCACCAGGATGCACTATTGGAAGAAGGCAAGCTGGCGGAGGTAGTGTGATGCTTTGGGCAATGTTATGCTGGGAAACCTCAGGTCCTGCTATTCATGTGGATGTGACTTTTACCTGTACCACCTACCTAAACATTGTTGCAGACCAGTACACCTCTTCATGGAAACATGTTCCCTAATGGCAGTGGCCTCTTTCATCAGGATCATGCGCCCTGACACACTGCAAAAATGGTTCAGGAATGGTTTGAGGAACACGACAACAAGTTCAAGGTGTTGACCCGTCCTCCAAATTCCCCAAATCTCAATCCAATCGAGCATCTGTGGGATGTGCTGGACAAACAAGTCCGATCACCCCCACCTCGCAACAGGACTTAAAGGATCTGCTGAGAAAGTCTTACCACAGTTGATAATTAAATGACTATTATGTCTCCGTCCTGTTTGACGGCCCCCCATGGTAGCAACTTTTCAATCACAGGTGGCCAGGCCGTAAAACATACCCTGCTTTATTGTCAATTTTACTGTGAATGGGACCATATTTACAAAATGAACACCATGCAGTCCTTAAAAGTCTTGAAACTAGCAACTGAGGCCAGAGTCCCGATTGGAAAATGTTTAATGAGGTAAAAATCAATCAAGAAGTTGGGGCTTTGGCAGTTCACAGGTAGATAACTGGTACCTGTCTGGCTGTCAGTCCACACCATAGACTGTATGATGGATGTAGCCACCATGTGAGGTCACACATTGGTTTGTCAACTGGCTTTTTGAAGAGTTTGGCATATTGCCCGTCGCCATGTTGGGTTTTTGTAGCCAAAAATGATCATATATGGAAGAGAGGGTGGATCTGGAGAGTAGCGAGGGGTTGGCAAACTCCATGTCATTAAACCTATAGTCTACACCTCCAGCTAATTCTGACTTATTAGCTAGTTAGCCATCGTGCTTCCCACAGAATGACAATCATTTTGATTTGGTTGGTGCTGGAGTTGTTTATCACTTAAGAAGCTAAGAAAGCTTATAGCTCAAACGCACAATTCTGTGGTGAGAGGGCAGTGGGCTGTTATACTTAAAATAACCGGTCCAGCCATCACAATGGTCCACCATCCTCTGGGGGAAACCCAACAACAATCCTGACTCCCATGCAGGAGCCACAAAAAATGAATCAATGTAGAACAAACACTGACAGAGCGAACATGTCATGTAATGGTGAGCACAGAAATAGATGGCTGCTAATTCGGCTCACGTTTAATAAAATAATACTAGAACCAAAAAAGCCGGACCGCAGACTTCTTGTGGGTCAGCTAGTATAGCTAACCACAAAGCAAGCCATTTTATTTGTTCAACATTTGCATGAAAAAAACCCAAAAGGCACCAACAACACAAACAAGGTCAAGAGGTTAAGTTCAGTTTCTGAATTAGCTGAGTTGACACCTAGCACACAGTTTTTGTTGGGTATTTAAATATGGGGCTTAATGGAGGTTTACTCCTTTTGGAGCCAGCCTCAAGTGGCCACCTGAGGAACTGCAATTTTTTTGGCACCTCCATGTTGTCTTCATTTCTCAGCCACAAAGGTGTCTGCTTGGTCCAAACTTCCAAATTGAGAGAGTGTACAATGATTGCTCCCGGTGGCATACCCATCAGTGATGACCCGCCCACTCTGCCTGTCAGTCACATCAGCAGGAAGAGCACAGTATACAGAGTTGTTTTACCATCCTTCTCTCCAAACTTCAGCAACTTTAATAGTGTACATAATAGGTGGAAAGATAGATTGTCTTTGTGTTTCAAAAGATGTGACCATGCAGTTTATTGCAGATGAATATTAGTTCATGTTTTTTCTTTCTCATTTACATGCTGATTCACTGACAAGCTGGTGGTCCATCATTGCTCCAAGTGATGCACATTAGTACAGACTTTAGCAAGGATTCAAATCTTTTTCTGGATAATCAGACAAAGTTATTAAGGCACAAACTCACACTTTAAACACTTACAAAATAGAGTGAGATGGGGCCAGACAATGATTAGCACCAGTCCTGAAAGTTAAGACCATCAAACATATCTGATTGTTTATCGCTGACGTTCAAAGTGCATTTCCTGTCACACAAATTCTTGTCATTATGAAGCATTCACACTCTCTGTGAAACATTTGGTTTGAATCAGAACTGCTTTTATTTGACCTTTCAATGCTATGACCTCTGGTATGCACTGGAAGATACCACGTCTTACTGGCCTAAACAAGAAGAAGACTTTACAGCCACGCTAGCAGCTCTGTGAATCTGCGCTTACACAGCGGTGCATAGAACTTATTCTTATTGTTGCCATTATGTCAGAAAAAAATAATGAAGCAGTTTGAGCCTTAAGTGTTATCATAGTTATCTTTATTATGATGCAAACTTTATACAAGAAATGCAGTCCACCAGTTCTGATTTCTAATACTAGCACAGTACAGTCATAAAAAAATATGATTGCTAACAAATTAAACATGAAACAAAAAATTATACAATTATAAAATTAAGGATCTGAAAAGGGGCCGGCCTGATCAATAGATTTAATAACTGTACATCTTTTTCAAAATAAAAGTCTGCCTTATAAAGCAAAAGGTTGCGCGCGCACACACACACACACACACACAAGGTATTAATACAATTAAAGGCAGATTTTACAGATTGAAACAAATATAACGTCAAAGATACACTGAACATTTTTAAGTTTATAAAAATAAATATTATCATTATGCTATGGTCACATGGTAGTTATAGTCTTCCAAAAAATAAATCTATCTATCTATCTTTGCATTAATGAGCAAATCCTTGCATTGTTTGGATTGTTAGTCTACACAAAAGCCCTGACATCGCTGTAGACAGTCTCTCCCTCGGCTGCTGTTACGTTCCTCTTCTTCTTCGTTCTCTCTGCTTTGCCAGTTCTCTTTGAAAAGGCTGGTGCAGAATAAACCAACATGTCCTCATTTCTCTGAGGAAACACACAGAAAAAGGTTGTGAGATGGAAGATGTATCCAAAATCTCTTCCAGTTTCATCTTTCCTTTATAGATCCTACCTGCTGACTTGGCTTCTCCGCACTGGCTGTTGCAGCATTTGCTGGCAGAGCAACAGCAGCTGTGTTAAAACAATCAAACCAAAGATGGAGAACGTTAATCTACACTAAGAGGCACAAAGTTCATATTTTGCTGAATACTGTTTGAGAAATTTTAATTACCGTTATAACATTTTGTCTTGATGGTATAAATCAGGAAGGCGATGACAATCAGACTTAAAGCCAAAGCAGCTGATAACAGAAATATAACTGTGTTGATCTTCTTCAAATGCTGCATGTCGTCTGCTGACAAACATAGAAAATACTGAGAGTTAGCAGGTTTTTGATGAGAAAAAAAGTTTTGTGTCGCATCAATCCAATGGATTTAACCAGATTCTAAATTAATTATAATCACTGATTTGTATGAAATTCTAACTTACCTTCGATGTTAAGCTTTGTTCCTTTTCCAAACAGTATCTCTCCACATGTGGCCACAGCACAGTAATAAGTCCCGGCATCAGAGGAGCTGACGGTCTTCGAGAAGCTGTAGACACATTTCTGTGGAGAGCGAGCCTCAGGACTGTTCTCACATTCATCTGTTCTGTTTCCAAGAGTGTAAATGACACTGGGATGAGATTCATCTGATCCGGATCTGAACCAGAACATGCTGTGTTTTCCTGGACATGTTTCGTTGTCAGAGTCAGAGAGGAGTGAACACTGCAGAGTCACTGAGTCTCTTGGATGGACTGGATCAGAGGATAAGTCTTGAATGACGGCAGTGATGTCAGGTGCATGTCCTGAGAAATTCAAACCAGAAAATAAACATGCTTTACTAGTTACAATTTATACATTGACACTTTCCTATTAATAATGTACAATTTAAACGAATATTAAAGTCTACCTGGTGTATTTTATTTACCTTTTACTGTCAGAAATGTTCCTTTCAAAAGCGTCATATCAACTAGTGTTTGTTTAACACAAAAGTAAAGTCCAGAATCACTGAGCTGTGTTTGATTGATAATCAGGACAAATGTTCCAGGCTCTTGTTTTGCTGTGATGCGAGGACTTTTGTTAACCTCTTTGTAATCAAAGTGATATGTTCCTCCCAAAACTTCAGGCAAGGCTCCAGAAACTAGCCTGATCCAAAATAACTGTGTTTTAGTCCAAGAGGTGTCGCGGGGACACGTCAGCTTCACATCATCTCCAGCACCAACAGTCTTTGTCTCAAAGGTCTGATCGTCTGTGCATCCTGAAGAAAATAAAGAAATACATGTTGGTTATTAACAACCAGGAAATAAAATGTATGCCCTGTGCTGAACTTAAAATACATCTTGAACACATTTGAAAGTTTTACATATACTTACGACTCAGTCTGAGCATCAGAAGTAAAACAAACACAGTCAGCATTTTGTTGTAAGTCCACTTCAGACAGCACTAACATTAGCATGTACGAGAAGATGACTGTCCTAGATATAATCATATCGAGTGGGAGGGAACAACTGCAGAGCATTTTGATTGGCCAGTTGTTATGATGATATTACACTGTATTACCACAGTGGAAAAAAATCATTCAAGCCCGAGCACATGAAACAATACAAGCAGCAAGCTTGTTTCATGTTTCCTGGTGGGTGTCTATATTTGATGCTAAGAGGAAACACAGTATAACTACAGTAATCAAAGACAAATTATTCTTCTGTAGAGGATGTAGAAACAGTTAAGTCACCCATTGGTTTGTCAACCCCCTTTTAAAGCATCAAGTTTGGGATGTTGGCCGTTTTAATATTTTTTATTTGTAACCACAAGCGACCACATTTGGACGACAGGATACAAATTTGGCCTTTTACACAGAAGAAAAATGAAAAAAAAATCAACATTTCGTGACATTACCCAGGTGGGCTGCATGTGAAAACCTAAAGTTCAAGAGTTCAAGCGTGAAAGTAGCCGTTGTTATGTCTCAATCTTGGTTGACAGGCCCCTATGGTAGGTGCTTACCAATCACAGGTGGCCACGCCTTAAAACATACCTTGCTTTATCATCAATTTTACTCTAAATGGGACCAATATTTACAAAGTGAACATCACGCAGTCCTGAAAAGGCTTGAAACTAGCGATTGAGGCCAGAGTCCCAATAAATGCTTAATAAGGTAAAAAGTCAATTAAGTAGTTGGGTTGCCTACCTTGTAACTGGCACCCGTCTAGCTGCTCGTCCAGGAAGAGAGGGTGGATCTGTAGAGTAGCGAGGGGTTGGCACTCCATGTTATTAAACCTATATAGTCTACTCATTAGCTCGACACTTAGCTAGATAGCCAGTGTGATTCCAACACAATCAGAATCTATTGTTTTGGTTGCTGTTGGAGTTTTTCAATCATCACAATATAGCGCGTGAGAGAGCTTGTGGAAGTAGCGGATTTGTAGCTTGAACGCACACATCAGTGGTGAGCGGGCAGTGGGGGAACGACCGGGTAACTTAAAATAACCGGTCCAGCCATCACAATGGTCCTCCGTCCTCGACAGGCCAGACCAAACCAAAGCTGCTAATTAGCGCTAACGTTTAATACAATATTAGAATTTCACTCACCAAAGAGGTGGGACCACAGACTTCTCTGGGTCAGGTAGTAAAGTTAACCACTCAGTAAGAGATATTATTTGTTCAACATTTGGATGAAAAAATCCCCAAAACACACCAACAACACAAACACGGTCAAGAAGTTAAGCCAAGTGTTTTAATTAGCTGAGGTGACACCTAGCACACAGCTAGCAGCCCCACCTGTCACTCAAAGCAACCAGCCCTCCCATTACAGTTATATAGAAACTGGCAAAGCAACATTTTTGTGCCAGGCTGTAAATATGTTGAATTTGCTGTAAAGCTGGGTATTTAAATATAGGGCCTAATGGAGGTTAACTCGCTTTTGGACCCAGCCTCAAGTGGCCATTCGAGGAACTGCACCTTTTGGTGCTTCAGTGTTGGCTTCGTTTTCTCAGCCACAGAGCTGTCTGCTTGGTTCAAACCAACTGAGATAGAGTTTACAATCAAAGGTTTTCCACAAATATCCAATTCAAAATGTTACTATCACCAATGACCTCTAAACATTAATTCACAATATTTAAGATATCCATCTGCATGGTAAATACACATTATAGCACTATGTTTCCAGGTCTAATAAAAACTCCTAAAACCTCTGTACCACTGACTTTAATATTAATTAATTAATTGGTTTGATCTGTTAAAAAAAAAGTCTCCAGCCATTTGCCATCTACAGACACAGAAGAGCCATGTTAGATGCTTTGTGAGCCAACCAAAGCAGATGCTCCTCATCATCAGTGATGACCCGCCCACTCTGCCTGTCAGTCACATCAGCAGGAAGAGCACAGCATGCAGAGTTGGGGGAGGTCTGTTAAACCATCCTTCTCTCCAGACTTCAGCAACTGTAATAGTGTACATAACAGGTGGACAGATAGATCGTCTTTGCTGTGTTTTAAAGATGCAACCATACAGTATATAGCAGATGAATATTAGTTCATGTTTTGTTCTGCATTTAAATGCTGATTCACTGAAAAGCTGTCTGTCAGTCAATACTTAAAGTGATGCACATTAGTGCAGACTTTAGCAACGATTTAAATCTGTTTCTGGATAATCAGACAAAGTTTTCTTATTAAGTCACAAACTCACACTTTCAACACTTGTTCTAGACAGAAAGAGCGAGGTGGGGCCAGACAATGATTAGCACCTCCCCTCTCCGACAGCACCGGCCAGTGAAGAGTGCAGACTGCAGAAAGTGTGATAAAAAACCTCACTGGCTATTTTAAGACCGTAAAAAAAAAACAGTTGAATCAAACTTCCTGAGGGTAAAACAGAGTGTGCTCAAGGACAAAAAGCCTCTTCGTATTCACACCTCACATTAAAGCCAAACCACCACAATGCTAAAGTTTCCATGCACCATTTGTCGTCAGTGGTGACAGTGAATGTGTGTTTCTCTGTGTGTGTGCACGTGTGGTCAAATTGTTGACACCTAACACCTAGGTTGGACCAAAAACTTAGGACCGCGTTGGACCATGTTATTTATTATTAGTAGAATCAAAAGACTTTACAGATGTAGGTAAATGTTGATATATGATTGCTGTTATTTTGCAAGTTATCACTCTTCACTGGTCGGTGCTGTCAGAGAGGGGAGGTGCTAATCTTTCACTGGTCCCACCTCGCTCTTTCTGACGACAACAAGAGTTTGAAGATGAGTTTGTCCGATAATCAAAGCCGTCCCAGAAGTCTGTTTTTGCGTGCATCACTTTGAGCAATGATGGACGATAATCTTGTCAATGAATTTGAATTTCAATGAAAAGTAATATGATCTAATATTCATGTGCATTATACGGTTGCATGTTTAAAAACACATCAAAGACATTATTTGCATTTTCATGAGCAAATTAACAAGCAAGAAAAATTGACTCAATTGTTTAAATTTGTTCAAATTAAAACTAGCCTGCAGAAACCTCATGCAGCTCTTCCCTCACTACACATCCTGTCACAGTCACAGTTCTGCTCTGAGCAAACAGCCTTGAAGGTTGGTCAAAGGGGGGAGAAACAGACCGCAGCCTGTGTGTCAGTGAAACTGTTGCATGTGGCTTTGCTTGTTGTTCTAACGGCAGACATGCAGAAGGCCTTTACAAAGTGCTGTCAGAGGTTCATCTATAATGTTTAAGATTGTGTAGAGGACATATACACAGCAGTTCAAGGTCAAAAGACTCTACATGTTTATTCTCTCTAACTTTGTGTCTCAGTGCACACATGGCAAAATTTGGAGTGTGACCAAAGTTGATATGTCTTTTTGCGAAGCAGATGATCAATCAAATGACCTTGATGGCCAAACAAATGCACCCCTCCCTTCAGGGTTCTTCAGAAGCCCCGACCCCTCAAATTCATGGACGCACATCCACAGGTAAACGACTTGCAACTGATTATGAGGCAGAATGTGGAGTGTCTGCTGCCTGAGGGTAAACAAGCCTTAATGAGGGAAGCAATTTTTAAATACTATGATGATGGCGCTCTTTCCATCTTCTGCAAGGACGTGGACAAGGACGAGTAGCAGGCAGAGGCCTGTAACTAGCCAGTGACCTTTGACCTGGCGAAATGTGGGGAAAAAAAGTCTATAAATGTGATGAGTTTGGGAACGCTGAAGAAATTAATATGTGGTGTCCAAAATATGAAGAAGTGTTGTTTGTGCATGAAATTCTTAGTGTGTTTTTTTCAGTTTTGTTATGGGCGGTTTATAACATTATTTTCTATCATAGTAACAAGCTGTACATTCATGCCAGCCCTCTGTCACCTTTGAGTTCTTCACATCTCATGACTCTCTGTGTGGTTTTCACCACATTTCCACTCCTCTCTCCACTGTCCTTGAACCTGCAGGCCACAACCTACACTGCAGCTAAAGTGACACTGTCCTCTATTCCTCCTCCTCCTCTATTCCTGTTCACTGTGTGAAAACATCCAGGTTTTTTTTCTTCTGCTTTTCTTTCTGCTTTAGAGAAACGGTCAACAATAGTCAGAATAATTGTGTTACCATAGATGGTGGTAACCCAGTAACGAAGTCCACTGCGATGTGTGACCAGGGACGATGAGGTATGGGCAAGGGAAGGAGGGGACCAGCTGGAGCTCGGTTGGAGGACTTACTACGGGCACAAACGGAGCAGGCGGCAACAAACTCCCTGGTGTCGGCAGTCATAGATGGCCACCAGAAGCGCTGTTGCAGCAGGGAGAGTGTGTGATGATAACCAGGATGGAGGGCCAACTTAGAAGAGTGCCCCCACTGGAGCACTGGGGACCTCAGAGGAGGGGGAACGAAGAGACGATCTGAAGGACAGCTCGTATACAGGTATAGGATGAACTTGGTTGGCCTCCTGAACCACACGCTCGATCTCCCAACTGGCCGCCCCGACCACACAAGTGGACGGCAGGATGGTTTCCTCAGGGATGTCTTCCACTGGGGGAGCAAACTGGTGAGAGAGAGCACCAGGTTTGATGGTCCGGGACCCAGGTCGGTGAAGTTGAATCTTCCAAGAAACAAAGCCCACCGAGCCTGGCGAGAGTTGAGTCTGCGTGCAGAACGAAGATAAGACAGTTTTTTATGGTCAGTCCAAACAAGGCACCACAGCAAGGAGCTCTCGATTCCCCACATTATAGTTTCTTTCGGCTGGAGTGAGCCGTCGGGAGAAGGCGGCGCAGGGGTGGAGCTTCTGGTCCACAGGGGAACGTTGTGACAGGATGGCCCCAAAACCTGAGTCAGAGGCGTCAACTTCCACTACAAACTGTAAGTCAGGATCTGGGTGAACTAACACAGGTGCACAAGAGAACATGGTCTTAAGTCTATCAAAAACAGTCTGAGCTTCAGATGACCACTCAAAAGAACGTTTTACACAAGTCAGTTTAGTTAAGGGGCTCACCAGCCGGCTGTAGATCTTAATAAACCTTCTGTAAAAATTGGCGAACCCCAGAAACCTCTGGAGCTGTTTACGGGACTCAGGTGTCGGCCAGTCGAGCACAGCCTTAATCTTGGCCGGATCTGGCTTCAGCTGGCCCTTCTCAATAACAAACCCCAAGAAGGAGACAGAGGACACATGCAACTCACATTTCTCTGCTTTAGCAAAGAGTTTGTTTTCGAGCAACCTTTGCAAGACCGCTCGAACATGGACAATGTGTTCATCAACATCTTTAGAAAAAATCAGAATGTCATCTAAACAGACAAAAACAAATCTGTTCAACATGTCTCTGAGAACGTCATTGATTAAGGCTTGAAACACAGCCGGAGCATTGGTGAGACCAAAAGGCATTACCTGGTACTCAAAGTGACCCAGGTGAGTTTTGAAAGCAGTCTTCCATTCGCCCCCCTCCCGTCCCCTCCTATTCTTACCAAGTGGTAAGCGTTGCGAAGTCCAGTTTAGTGAAGATTCCTGCGTCGTGGAGGGGGGTGAAGGCAGAGTCGATAAGAGGCAGAGGATATTTGTTTTAAACAGTTATATCATTCAGACATCTGTTATCGATGCAGGGACGAAGAGTCTTGTCCTTCTTTTCAGAAAAGAAAAATCCTGCACCGACAGGGGATGATGATGGGCGGATGAGACCTGCAGCTAATGAGTCCTTGATGTAGATGATGTAGTCTCCATAGCATCTTTCTCAGGTCTGGACAGGTTATACAGTTTCTTGGAAGGCAGGGGGGCACCAGAAAGCAAGTCAATAGCACAGTCATATGGTCTATGTGGGGGCAAACACAAAGCTCTATCCTTGCTGAACACTTGCTTAAGGTCATGATAGGCACTGGGGACAGCTGAGAGGTCCATGTCTTCAGGTGAAGACTGGGAGATAGAAATACTAACTGGAATAGCTGACTTCAGGCAGTTTTGGTAACAGGAGCTGCTCCAAGAAGTAACGGAAGTAGTAGACCAGTCTATATGAGGGTTATGTAGCTTAAGCCAGGGAAGACCTAAAACTATGGGCGTGGTAGGTGAGGGAATAACGTACAATTCAACTGTCTCAGTGTGGTTACCAGAAAGAGTGACAGAAATGGGGGCAGTACGATTAGTCACATAAGGCCAACACATTCTTAGGTTCAGGTAAAATAACCAAAGGTATGTTAGCCTGCTGAACCAAACCTGAGTCAACGAAGTTGTCATCAGCCCCAGAGTCAACTAAAACATGTACAGGGAGAGTGTCCAGTGCAAAGTACCTCTCAGCTGGATGCGTTTGGAGGAGATTAAGGATGAGTTGGCAGCCAGGGATGAAACTTCCTCGTTAGAGGAGCTAATAGGTTTAGCCACAAGACTAGACAATAGGCTAAGGGAGAGACGCAGGGAGAGAACAGAGAGGCAGAGGGCCACCAGCACCACATCTACTCCTCACCATCGCCTGCCGTCCGCCCAGCCTTCATCTCCTCAGAAAGTCCCTTTAAAAAAACTCCCTGAAGCGCGGACTCATTCCAACCACTTTCTGCTGCTAGAACACCAAAATCTAAAGCATATTGAGAAACCGAATTTCTTCCCTGGGAGAGTGACAAGAGCTGACTAACTGCCTCTTTCCCTTTAACAGTATGATCAAAAACCTTGCGCATTTCAGCAGTAAAAGCATGAAAGTCTACACACAAAGCGTGGTTATTAAGGGAGATGGCTAATGACCAGGAAGCTGCCTTGTCAGAACATAAACTCATGATGAAAGCAATGCGGGACTGATCTGTATAATAAGTATCAGGTTTCTGATTGAAAACAAGATTACACTGATGGAAAAATTGTTATTTTGCAGAGCGAGACGTCAACGTGGTCCTGAAAGGTCAGGCCAGAGAATGCATCTGATTGGTTATCGCTGACGTTCAAAGTGCATTTCCTGCCACACTAGTTCTTGTCCTTATTAAGTGTAAAACCATTCATGCTCTTACTGAAATATTTAACAGAGAAGGGCTTTTATTTTACCCTTTAATCAGTGGTGTAGTGATCCTTGGAGAAGTGGGTATACTCTTAATTCATGCCCTGTTTTTGAGCAGCCCATTCAGCAAAGGATAGACGCCCTGTTTTATAAACAGTGACATGTAAGACTACTCTATTTAGTTTACCCAAAAATGGGCCAGTAGTATTTGCACATTGTCACATACTTTCTGCTGCTTGACCTCAGGGAATAAGGATTATGAACTTATGAAATTACTGACCCAATACTGCCCCACAGACTAGTGAGAGATGTCTACAGAAAAACAACAAACATGATTGACTGACAGGCTATAGCCTAAATGTAACAAGGTAAACAATGACCACAAGCTATTCAAATGTGGAAAGTCACCCCAGTAATCTTGATTTTTAAGCTTCAGCAATAAAAAAGCGCCCACCCACCGTAGTTGACGTCTTCATCAGCCGTTGTACTGACATCTTTAGCTGTGGGTGAAGAGGCGGCATGGGCATCCTGTGCAACAGGGGTGGGGGACGGACCGAGCGCGCTCCCAGAGTCTGGGCTAACGGAGCTGCTAGCATCGCTAAGATTAGCTGAGCTGCTGGCTGGTGTAGATTCGCGAGGACATTTGCAATTGAGAAAGGACATTTTTGTTTGAATAGCTCGCTTCATCTTACCTGGCTGTTCATAAACGTTACATAGCGTATTCAAACGGCTAATAGTTTAAAAGTGAACTAACAAAATTACCGTTAGGCAATAATTCTTTTCCCAGGTATCACCCGCCCTACTCTGCCTCTGATTGGCTCATCAGTCCTGCATAATGAGTACTGGCCAATGAGAGGCAGCTTAGGGTGGGTCATGCATGCCACCATCCTATGAAAGATAATTGGGCAATTTGGCTTGCATACATGAATGTTGCGCATCAGAGGGGATAAGAGGGTATATGCAATGCTGACTGATGAATAAGTGGGTATACGCCTTATACCCGTGTATACCCTGCACTACACCACTGCCTTTAATGCCATTATATCTGACTGCTGTTCTGCAGTGACAGACATCACATCTTAAAGACTTTACAGCCATGCTAGCAGCTCTGTGAGACTACACTTACACAGCGGTGCATTGAGCTAATCCATATTGTTCCCGTTATGTCAGAAAAAATGGAATGTTATCAGAGTTCTTTATTGTAATGCAGACTTTATACGAGAAACTCAGTCCATCACTTCTGATTTCATTTTAAAGGACAGTACAAAATATCATTGCTAACTAATTAAATTGATGCGATTATGAAATTAAGAATCTGAAAATGGTGCAGCTTGATTGAATCACAACCACAGATCTTTTTCAAAATAAAAGTCTGCCTTTTGAGGAAGGGAGCAACACAAATCCACAAACATCACAGTCTTTTATTGAAACAATTTTTGCCTTGCATTGACACAAAAATGAGGATATTTTCAAATCATAATGAAAAAACTCCCCGTTTTAATTAATAAAAAATAATAGCATAGAAAAAATCCAAAACTGACAGCAAACAGATTAGCAAAAATATAATGTCAAAGATACACAAACATTTTTAAGGTTATCCAAATGAAATGTTATCGTTATGCTGTGGTCACATGGTTGTCAAGTAGTATTTTTACACAGGCTTCCAAAAATGTATATTAAATATATATGATTGCTTTAATGAGAAAATCCTTGCATTGTTTGGATTGTTAGTCTACACAAAAGCCCTGACATCGCTGTAGATAGTCTCTCCCTCTGCTGCTGTTACGTTCCTCTTCTTCTTCGTTCTCTCTGCTTTGCCAGTTCTCTTTGAAAAGGCTGGTGCAGAATAAACCAATGAGTCCTCATTTCTCTGAGGAAACACACAGAAAAAGGTTTTGAGATGGAAGATCCAAAATCTCTTTTCATTTCATCTTTTCTTTACAGATCTTACCTGCTGACTTGGCTGCTCGGCTCTGGCTGTTGCAGCATTTGTGGGCAGAGCAACAGCAGCTGTGTTAAAACAATCAAACCAAAGATGGAGAACGTTAATCTACACTAAGAGGCACAAAGATAATATTTTGCTAAATATGGTTTGATAGATTTATGGATGAGAAATTTTAATTACCGTTACAAGATTTTGTCTTGATGGTATAAATCAGGAAGGCGATGACAATCAGACTTAAAGCCAAAGCAGCTGATAACAGAAATATAACTGTATCGGTCTTCTCCAAATACTGCATGTCGTCTGCTGACAAATCTAGAAAACACTGAGAGTTAGCAAGTTTTTGAAAAAGTTTTGTGTCGCATCAATCCAATGGATTTAACCAGATTCTAAATTAATTATAATCAATGATTTGTATGAAATTCTAACTTACCTTCAATGTTAAGCTTAGTTCCTTTTCCAAACAGTATCTCTCCACATGTGGCCACAGCACAGTAATAAGTCCCGGCATCAGAGGAGCTGACGGTCTTAGAGAAGCTGTAGACACATTTCTGTGGAGAGCGAGCCTCAGGACTGTTCTCACATTCATCTGTTCTGTTTCCAAGAGTGTAAATGACACTGGGATGAGATTCATCTGATCCGGATCTGAACCAGAACACGCTGTGTTTTCCTGGACATGTTTTGTAGTCAGAGTCAGAGAGGAGTGAACACTGCAGAGTCACTGAGTCTCCTGGACAGACTGGATCAGAGGATAAGTCTTGAATGACGGCGGTGATGTCAGGTGCACGTCCTGAGAAATTCAAACCAGAAAATAAACATGCTTCACTTGTTACAATTTATACATTGACACTTTCCTATTAATAATGTACAATTTCAACGAATATTAAAGTTTACCTGATGTATTTTATTTACCTTTTACTGTCAGAAATGTTCCTTTCAAAAGCGTCATATCAACTAGTGTTTGTTTAACACAAAAGTAAAGTCCAGAATCACTGAGCTGTGTTTTACTGATAGTCAGGACAAATGTTCCAGGCTCTTGTTTTGCTGTGATGCGAGGACTTTTGTTAACCTCGTTGTAGTCAAAGCTGCTTGTTCCTCCCAAAAAGTCAGGCAAGGCTCCAGAAACTAGCCTGATCCAAAATAACTGTGTTTTAGTCCAAGAGTTGTAGCGGGGACACGTCAGCTTCACATCATCTCCAGCACCAACAGTCTTTGTCTCAAAGGTCTGATCGTCTGTGCATCCTGAAGAAAATAAAGAAATACATGTTGGTTATTAACAACCAGGAAATAAAATGTATGCCCTGTGCTGAACTTAAAATACATCTTGAACACATTTGAAAGTTTTACATATACTTACGACTCAGTCTGAGCATCAGAAGTAAAACAAAGACAGTCAGCATTTTGTTGTAAGTCCACTTCAGACAGCACTAACATTAGCATGTACGAGAAGATGACTGTCCTAGATATAATCATATCGAGTGGGAGGGAACAACTGCAGAGCATTTTGATTGGCCACTTGTTATGATGATATTACACTGTATTACCACAGTGGAAAAAAAACGTTCAAGCCCGAGCACATGAAACAATACAGGCAGCCAGCTTGTTTCATGTTTCGTGGTGAAGAGGAAACAGAGTTTCTATGGTCATCAAAGACTCATTTTTATTCTGTATTTTCCATAGACTGTATTAAAGAAGAGCACATAGAGTTAACTCAGCCATTGGTATCTGAACTCTCCCTTTGAAGCCTCAGGTTTAGGATTTTGGCTGTCGCAATGTTGCTTTTTGGTAACCAGTAGCAAAAATATTTGGCCGACATGTGGATACACATTAGCTTCTTTCATACGTGCATGGCACTCAAAAAATTTGCGACATTACCCAGGTGGCCTGCAAGAGCGATCAGAAATCTCTCAAACTTTTCACCTGGACTTTAAGCTGACTTTTTTCTGCAGTTCAGACACTGACAGGTGAACTGAATAACATTGATGATCTTGTTACAATGGCACCTGTCAGTGGGTGGCACTTGAAGCAAATGAAAACGATGTCGTCAAAGTTGATGTGTTGGAAGCAGGAAAAATGGGCAAGTGTAAGGATGTGAACGACTTTGACAAGGGCCAAATTGTGATGACTAAACGACTGGGTCAGAACATGTCCAGAACTGAAGATCTTGTGGGGTGTTCCTGGTCTGCTGTGGTCATGACCTACCAAAAGTGGTCCAAGGATGGAAAAGCAACAAATCGATCACAGGGTGGCCAAATCTCATCGATGTGCGTGAGGAGTGAAGGCCACTTAAAGCCCCTGTAAACCCATATCCATAAAATCCTTCTGTGTAATTTAGGGTCTGATGTACATACTAGTAAGCATCTTAAAAGTTTTAGAAATTAGTTTTAATCCAAACTCGAGTTATTGCCATTCTTTCTTTGTTAACTTCCCTGACGCTGGGGTTAAATTGGGCGTGGTTATGCATGATATTTATCACATCATATATTTCCTTCAACCAATCAACCGCAGTTGTCCCGCCCTCACAGGTGCAACAACACTTCTCGGCTCGCGATCAATCTTCCTCTCCAAGTCTGAGCTAACTGTGTCCACATACCCTGAACGTCTCTGCATATACCTGTTGCAATTACCTAATGATCACCTTTTTCCCCATCATGCCTGTGTGTGCTGTCCCCGGGTGCACATCTACCATCGGGATGACAACGTGTCATTCTTTTATTTTGTAACACTTGGAGAAGCAGCAGTGTTTCCGCTACATACATTTAGTGAATTGTTTCAGCCGCTGCTTCAGAAATTGTAATTAAACGACTCTTTGGAGATTTCAGCTTCAAATCAACGATCGTCCATCCTCTCCTCATTGAGGAAGAGCACTGAAACAGTGAACTCGCGAAGTCTTGGCAACCAAATGAACAACAGCGAACCAGTTTACTTCTATTGGCAAAAGAGGGTCCGCTCCCCATCGCTGTCATCGGCATATATATGCAGTTCTAATACGTAGTGTAAACAATGCACGTGCCTATATCAGCTGTGCGCTCAATATCAAACTTTCAGCTCCCTGGCGATCTCCCTCCAGCGAGCTGCACAATATCATACTGAAATGAGGAGATATTTTCTCTCTAACTCCGTACGTCCCTACTGTAAATACATGGATTGTTGTGGTTTATAAAGCTTGTAAAAGGTGATGTCATTTGGTAACGATCAATCGTTTGGATCGCTACGTCATTAATAACGTCCCTCGTGCACATGCGGCTCACGTGCGGTGAGAACCGAATTGCGAGAGAAAATATGCAACTCTTGTGACTTAATTAAACAGACTGCTGATGAAGACAGTCAACACAGCAGACAGAGAGACAGACAGAAGTGTGTGTGGGGGGGGCGGCTGGGGGGCGGGTTGAGAGGTGCAGGTGTGTTGGGGGACTGAAGCCAAGTGTTCAGATTAAAGAAGTTTGTGATTTAAAACTGAATGAGGTGAAGAAGAGAGTACAATTAAAGTTTCTAGGTAAGAAATAACCTAAGTAAGGGTAAGTCTACATGTGATCACAGAAATCATTGATATATGAGATTAATTGAAATCAATTGATTACAAAACCTGTAATTAATTAGATTCATTTTTTTAATCACCTGAAAGCAATAGTTTTGATATGACGTGCACATGCGCACATACCTGGGTGGTACAACAAACCCTCTACCCTGCTGCTGAAAGAAATCCTAGAGGAAACACTGCTTCCCCAGGCGCCATTGTTGTGTTGACAGTTGCCATGAGAACGTGGACAGGTGGACCCCTCATTCAGATTTTTGTGGATGCTTTACGACACACTCAACTCTGATATCATATATGCATTTTTGCTATTTCAAGTTGAGTTTCCAGGGCCTTTAAAGCACCTACAATGGGCATGTGAGCATCAGAACTGGATCACGGAGCAATGGAAGAAGGTGGCCTGGTCTGATGAATCTTTTTTTCTCTTACATCATGTTGGCCAGGTGTGTGTGTTGCCTACCTGGGGAAGACATGGCACCAGGATGCACTATGGGAAGAAGGCAAGCTGGCGGAGGTAGTGTGATGTTTTGGGTAATGTTATGCTGGGAAACCTCAGGTCCTGCTATTCACGTGGATGTGACTTTTACCTGTACAACCTACCTAAACATTGTTGCAGACCAGTACACCTCTTCATGGAAACATGTTCCCTAATGGCAGTGGCCTCTTTCAGCAGGATCATGTACCTTGACACTCTGCAAAAATGGTTCAGGAATGGTTAGAGGAACACGACAACAAGTTCAAGGTTTTGACCCGGCCTCCAAATTCCCCAAATCTCAATCCAATCGAGCATCTGTGGGATGTGCTGGACAAACAAGTCCGATCACCCCCACATCGCAACAGGACTTAAAGGATCTGCTGAGAAAGTCTTACCACAGTTGATAATTAAATGACTATAATGTCTCTGTCCTGTTTGACGGCCCCCCATGGTAGCAACTTTTCAATCACAGGTGGCCAGGCCGTAAAACATACCCTGCTTTATTGTCAATTTTACTGTGAATGGGACCATATTTACAAAATGAACACCATGCAGTCATTAAAAGTTTTGAAACTAGCAACTGAGGCCAGAGTCCCAATTGGAAAATGTTTAATGAGGTAAAAATCAATCAAGAAGTTGGGACTTTGGCAGTTAACAGGTAGTTAACTGGCACCTGTCTGGCTGTCAGTCCACACCATAGACTGGAAAATGGATGTAGCCACCATGTGAGGTCACACATTGGTTTGTCAACTGGCTTTTTGAAGAGTTTGGCATATTGCCCGTCGCCATGTTCTGACTTATTAGCTAGTTAGCTATCGTGCTTCCCACAGAATGCCAGTCATTTTGATTTGGTTGGTGCTGGAGTTGTTTATCACTTAAGAAGCTAAGAAAGCTTATAGCTCAAACGCACACTTCTGTGGTGAGAGGGCAGTGGGCTGTTATACTTAAAATAACCGGTCCAGCCATCACAACGGTCCACCATCCTCTGGGGGAAACCAAACAACAATCCTGACTCCCATGCAGGAGCCACAAAAAATGAATCAATGTAGAATAAACACTGACAGAGCGAACATGTCATGTAATGGTGAACACAGAAATAGATAGCTGCTAATTCGGCTCACGTTTAATAAAATAATACTAGAATTTCACGAACCAAAAAAGCTGGACCACAGTCTTCTTGAGGGTCAGCTAGTATAGCTAACCACAAAGCAAGCCATTTTATTTGTTCAACATTTGCATGAAAAAAACCCCAAAAGGCACCAACAACGTAAACAAGGTCATGAGGTTAAGTTCAGTTTCTGAATTAGCTGACTTGACACCTAGCACACAGTTTTTGTTGGGTATTTAAATATGGGGCTTAATGGAGGTTTACTCCTTTTGGAGCCAGCCTCAAGTGGCCACCTGAGGAACTGCAATTTTTTTGCACTTCCATGTTGTCTTCATTTCTCAGCCACAAAGGTGTCTGCTTGGTCCAAACTTCCAAATTGAGAGAGTGTACAATGATTGCTCCCGGTGGCATACCCATCAGTGATGACCCGCCCACTCTGCCTGTCAGTCACATCAGCAGGAAGAGCACAGTATACAGAGTTGTTATACCATCCTTCTCTCCAAACTTCAGCAACTTTAATAGTGTACATAATAGGTGGAAAGATAGATTGTCTTTGTGTTTCAAAAGATGTGACCATACAGTTTATTGCAGATGAATATTAGTTCATGTTTTTTCTTTTTCATTTACATGCTGATTCACTGACAAGCTGGTGGTCCATCATTGCTCCAAGTGATGCACATTAGTACAGACTTTAGCAAGGATTTATATCTTTTTCTGGATAATCAGACAAAGTTATTAAGGCACAAACTCACACTTTAAACACTTACAAAATAGAGTGAGATGGGGCCAGACAATGATTAGCACCAGTCCCGAAAGTTAAGACCATCAAACATATCTGATTGTTTATCGCTGACGTTTAAAGTGCATTTCCTGTCACACAAATTCTTGTCATTATGAACCATTCACACTCTCTGTGAAACATTTGGTTTGAATCAGAACTGCTTTTATTTGACCTTTCAATGCTATGACCTCTGGTATGTACTGGAAGATACCACGTCTTACTGGCCTAAACAAGAAGAAGACTTTACAGCCACGCTAGCAGCTCTGTGATTCTGCGCTTACACAGCGGTGCATAGAACTTATTCTTATTGTTGCCATTATGTCAGAAAAAAATAATGAAGCAGTTTGAGCCTTAAGTGTTATCATAGTTATCTTTATTATGATGCAAACTTTATACAAGAAATGCAGTCCACCAGTTCTGATTTCTAATACTAGCACAGTACAGTCATAAAAAAATATGATTGCTAACAAATTAAACATGAAACAAAAAATTACACAATTATAAAATGAAGGATCTGAAAAGGGGGCGGCCTGATCAATAGATTTAATAACTGTACATCTTTTTCAAAATAAAAGTCTGCCTTACAAAGCAAAAGGTTGCGCGCACACACACACACACACACACACACACACACACACAAGGTATTCATACAATGAAAGGCAGATTTTACAGATTGAAACAAATATAATGTCAAAAATACACTGAACATTTTTAAGTTTATAAAAATAAATATTATCATTATGCTATGGTCACATGGTAGTTATAGTCTTCCAAAAAATAAATCTATCTATCTATCTTTGCATTAATGAGCAAATCCTTGCATTGGTTGGATTGTTAGTCTACACAAAAGTCCTGACATCGCTGTAGACAGTCTCTCCCTCTGCTGCTGTTACGTTCCTCTTCTTCTTCGTTCTCTCTGCTTTGCCAGTTCTCTTTGAAAAGGCTGGTGCAGAATAAACCAACATGTCCTCATCTCTCTGAGGAAACACACAGAAAAAGGTTGTGAGATGGAAGATCCAAAATCTCTTCCAGTTTCATCTTTTCTTTATAGATCTTACCTGCTGACTTGGCTGCTCGGCACTGGCTGTTGCAGCATTTGTGGGCAGAGCAACAGCAGCTGTGATAAAACAATCAAACCAAAGATGGAGAACGTTAATCTACACTAAGAGGCACAAAGTTCATATTTTGCTAAATATGGTTTGATAGATTTATGGATGAGAAATTTTAATTACCGTTACAAGATTTTGTCTTGATGGTATAAATCAGGAAGGCGATGACAATCAGACTTAAAGCCAAAGCAGCTGATAACAGAAATTTAACTGTATTGATCTTCTTCAAATACTGCATGTCGTCTGCTGACAAATATAGAAAATACTGAGAGTTAGCAGGTTTTTGATAAGAAAGAAAGTTTTGTGTCGCGTCAATTCAATGGATGTAACCAGATTCTAAATTAATTATAATCAATGATTTGTATGAAATTCTAACTTACCTTCAATGTTAAGCTTTGTTCCTTTTCCAAACAGTATCTCTCCACATGTGGCCACAGCACAGTAATAAGTCCCGGCATCAGAGGAGCTGTAGACACATTTCTGTGGAGAGCGAGCCTCAGGACTGTTCTCACATTCATCTGTTCTGTTTCCAAGAGTGTAAATGACACTGGGATGAGATTCATCTGATCCGGATCTGAACCAGAACATGCTGTGTTTTCCTGGACATGTTTTGTAGTCAGAGTCAGAGAGGAGTGAACACTGCAGAGTCAATGAGTCTCTTGGACGGACTGGATCAGAGGATAAGTCTTGAATGATGGCTGTGCTTTCGGGTTCTTGTCCTGAGAAATTCAAACCAGAAAATAAACATGCTTTACCAGTTAAAATATAATGTATGTATGAATTGACACTTTCCTATTAATAATGTACATTTTTAAAGAATATTAAAGTCTACCTGGTGTATTTTATTTACCTTTTACTGTCAGAAATGTTCCTTTCAAAAGGGTCATATTACGTGTTCTTTGTTTAACACAAAAGTAAAGTCCAGAATCACTGAGCTGTGTTTTACTGATAATCAGGACAAATGTTCCAGGCTCTTGTTTTGCTGTGATGCGAGGAGTTTCAATAACACCGTTGTATTCAAAGTGATATGTTCCTCCCAAAAAGTCAGGCAAGGCTCCAGAAACTAGCCTGATCCAAAAAAACATTGGTGAAGCCAAAGAGGTCTTGCGGGGACACGTCAGCTTCACATCATCTCCAGCACCAACAGTCTTTGTCTCAAAGGTCTGATCGTCTGTGCATCCTGAAGAAAATAAAGAAATACATGTTGGTTATTAACAACCAGGAAATAAAATGTATGCCCTGTGCTGAACTTAAAATACATCTTGAACACATTTGAAAGTTTTGCATATACTTACGACTCAGTCTGAGCATCAGAAGTAAAACAAAGACAGTCAGCATTTTGTTGTAAGTCCACTTCAGACAGCACTAACATTAGCATGTACGAGAAGATGACTGTCCTAGATATAATCATATCGAGTGGGAGGGAACAACTGCAGAGCATTTTGATTGGCCAGTTGTTATGATGGTATTACACTGTATTACCACAGTGGAAAAAAATCATTCAAGCCCGAGCACATGAAGCAATACAAGCAGCAAGCTTGTTTCATGTTTCGTGGTGGGTGTCTATAATTGACGCTAAGAGGAAACACAGTATAACTACAGTAATCAAAGACAAATTATTCTTCTGTAGAGGATGAAGAAACAGTTAAGTCACCCATTGGTTTGTCAACCCCCTTTTAAAGCATCAAGTTTGGGATGTTGGCCGTTTTAATGTTTTTTATTTGTAACCACAAGCGACCACATTTGGATGACAGGATACAAATTTGGCCTTTTACACGGAATAATAATGCAAAAAAATGAACATTTCGTGACATTACCCAGGTGGGCTGCATGTGAAAACCTAAAGTTCAAGAGTTCAAGCGTGAAAGTAGCCATTGTTATGTCTCAATCCTGCTTGACAGGCCCCTATGGTAGGTACTTTCCAATCACAGGTGGCCACGCCTTAAAACATACCCTGCTTTATTATCAATTGCTTAATAAGGTAAAAAGTCAATTAAGTAGTTGGGTTGCCTACCTTGTAACTGGCACCCGTCTAGCTGCTCGTCCAGGAAGAGAGGGTGGATCTGTAGAGTAGCGAGGGGTCGGCACTCCATGTTATTAAACCTATATAGTCTACTCATTAGCTCGACACTTAGCTAGTGAGCCAGTGTGATTCCAACACAATCAGAATCTATTGTTTTGGTTGCTGCTGGAGTTTTTCATTCATCACAATATAGCGCGTGAGAGAGCTTGTGGAAGTAGCAGATTTGTAGCTTGAACGCACACATCAGTGGTGAGCGGGCAGCGGGTGAACGACCGGGTAACTTAAAATAACCGGTCCAGCCATCACAATGGTCCTCCGTCCTCGACAGGCCAGACCAAACCAAAGTTGCTAATTAGCGCTAACGTTTAATAAAATATGAGAATTTCACTCACCAAAGAGGTGGGACCACAGACTTCTCGGGGATCAGGTAGTAAAGTTAACCACTCAGTAAGAGATATTATTTGTTCAACATTTGGATGAAAAAATCCCTAAAACACACCAACAACACAAACAGGGTCAAGAAGTTAAGCTCAGTGTTTTAATTAGCTGAGGTGACACCTAGCACACAGCTAGCAGCCCCACCTGTCACTCAAAGCAACCAGCCCTCCCATTACAGTTATATAGAAACTGGCAAAGCAACATTTTTGTGCCAGGCTGTAAATATGTTGAATTTGCTGTAAAGCTGGGTATTTAAATATAGGGCCTAATGGAGGTTAACTCGCTTTTGGAGCCAGCCAGTGGCCATTCGAGGAACTGCACTTTTTGGTGCTTCAGTGTTGGCTTCATTTTCTCAGCCACAGAGCTGTCTGCTTGGTCCAAACCGACTGAGATAGAGTTTACAATCAGTTTTTCCACAAATATCCAATTCAAAATGTTACCATCACCAATGACCTCTAAACATTAATTCATTTAAGATATCCATCTGCATGGTAAATACACATTATAGCACTATGTTTCCAGGTCTAATAAAAACTCCTAAAACCTCTGTACCACTGACTTTAATATTAATTAATTAATTGGTTTGACCTGTTAAAAAAGTCTCCAACCATTTGCCATCTACAGACACAGAAGAGCCATGTTAGATGTTTTGTGAGCCAACCAAAGCAGTCGCTCCTCATCATCAGTGATGACCCACCCACTCTGCCTGTCAGTCACATCAGCAGGAAATGCACAGCATGCAGAGTTGGGGGAGGTCTGTTAAACCATCCTTCTCTCCAGACTCCAGCTACTTTAAAAGTGTACATAACAGGTGGACAGATAGATCGTCTTTGCTGTGTTTAAAAGATGCAACCATACAGTACATAGCAGATGAATATTAATTCATGTTTTGTTCTGCATTTAAATGCTGCCTCACTGACAAGCTGTCTGTCCGTCAATACTTAAAGTGATGCACATTAGTGCAGACTTTAGCAAGGATTTAAATCTCTTTCTGGATAATCAGACAAAGTTTTCTTATTAAGTCACAAACTCACACTTTCAACACTTGTTCTACACAAAAAGAGCGAGGTGGGGCAGGACAATGATTAGCACCTCCCCTCTCTGACAGCACCAGCCAGTGAAGAGTGCAGACTGCAGAAAGTGTGATAAAAAACCTCACATAGCACCCTTTACCTACATCTGTAAGTAGTTTTGGTTCTACTTATAATTAATAACATTGTGTTGTTCCTCTTGCTATTTTAAGAAGGTAAGAAAAAAGTTAAATCAAACTTCCTGACGGTTAAACAGAGTGTGATCAAGGACAAAAAGCCTCTTCACCTCACATTAATGCCAAACCACCACAATGCTAAAGTTTCCATGCATCGTTTGTTCGTCAGCAGTGACAGTGAATGTGTGTTTATCTGTGTGTGTGCTCGTGTGGTCAAATTGTTGACACCTAACCCCTAGGTTGGACCAGAAACTTATTCTAATAACTAAACGTGTTTTGGAGTGAAATCGAAGACTCTCTGACACAATGCTTTGTTTAGCTCCTGAACACACAACACGCATACACAGTTTAATGCACACAAGGATGGACACAACTTACAACTGTTACATGGAAGTTAGAACTGAAACTTTCTCTCTCTCGCACACACACACACACACACACACACACACACACACACACACACACAAACACATACACACACACACACACACACACCACACACACACACACTAAACTGCACGGAAACTTTAGCACTGCTGTGGTTTGGTCTTAAAATGAGGTGTGAATACAAACAGAGTTTTTTCTTTCTCTGTCTCTGTTTTAGCCTCAGGAAGTTTGGCTTAACTGTTGTTTTATCTTTTTTAAATAGCAAGAGGAACAACACCATGTTATTTATTATTAGTAGAATCAAGAGACTTTACAGATGTAGATAAATGTTGATATGTGATTGCTGTTATTTAGCAAGTTATCACTCTTCACTGGTCGGTGCTGCCAGAGAGGGGAGGTGCTAATCTTTCACTGGTCCCACCTCGCTCTTTCTGACGACAACAAGAGTTTGAAGATGAGTTTGTCCGATAATCAAAGCCGTCCCAGAAGTCTGTTTTTGCGTGCATCACTTTGAGCAATGATGGACGATAATCTTGTCAATGAATTTGAATTTAAATGAAAAGTAATCTAATTATTATTATCTAATTATCTAATATTCATGTGCATTATACGGTTGCATGTTTAAAAACACATCAGAGACATTATTTGCATTTTCATGAGCAAATTAACAAGCAAGAAAAATGTATTCAATTGTTTAAATTTGTTCAAATTAAAACTAGCCTGCAGAAACCTCATGCAGCTCTTCCCTCACTACACATCCTGTCACAGTTCTGCTCTGAGCAAACAGCCTTGAAGGTTGGTCAAAGGCGGGAGAAACAGACCGCAGCCTGTGTGTCAGTGAAGCTGTTGCATGGGGCTTTGCTTGTTGTTCTCACGGCAGACATGCAGAAGGCCTTTACAAAGTGCTGTCAGAGGTTTATCTATAATGTTTAAGATTGTGTGGAGGACATATACACAGCAGTTCAAGGTCAAAAGACTCTACATGTTTATCCTCTCTAACTTTGTGTCTCAGTGCACACATGGCAAAATTTAGAGTGTGACCAAAGTTGATATGTCCTTTCGCGAAGCAGATATTTGGAAATCAAATGACCTTGATGGCCAAACAAATGCACCCCTCCCTTCAGGGCTCTTTCAGAAGCCCTGCCCCCTCAAATTCATGGACGCACATCCACAGGTAAACGACTTGCAACTGATTATGAGGCAGAATGTGGAGTGTCTGCTGCCTGAGGGTAAACAAGCCTTAATGAGGGAAGCAATTTTTAAATACTATGATGATGGCGCTCTTTCCATCTTCTGCAAGGACGTGGACAAGGACGAGTAGCAGGCAGAGGTCTGTAACTAGCTAGTGACCTTTGACCTGGCAAAATGTGAAAAAAAAAGTCTATAGATGTGATGAGTTTGGGAACGCTGAAGAAATCAATACGTGGTGTCCAAAATATGAAGATGTGTTGATTGTGCATGAAATTCTTGGTGGGTTTTTTTCAGTATTGTTATGGGCGGTTTATAACATTATTTTCTATCACAGTAACAAGCTGTACATTCATGCCAGCCCTCTCTGTCACCTTTGAGTTCTTCACATCTCATGACTCTCTGTGTGGTTTTCACCACATTTCCAGTCCTCTCTCCACTGTCCTTGAACCTGCAGGCCACAACCTACACTGCAGCTAAAGTGACACTGTCCTCTATTCCTCCTCCTCCTCTATTCCTTTTCACTGTGTGAAAACATCCAGGTTTTTTTTCCATCTATTCCTATTTCCATTAAAGCTCCTGTGAGGAACTTTTGGTTTGGGTTGATCTTGGCGCCCCCTGTGGACAACGCCATGCCTCTTATCTCTTTGCTGATTTTGTCCTGTGCATGCTTAAGTGGTGTTTTTTAAGATAAAATCTCATCCTGCTTTCTTTAACAGTCATAGGTATCACTCACTTTACATTTTTTGCCCTGGAAAACGTAAACAAAGGCAGCGCAGTCTGACACCTACCCCCGGCAGCGGTATCATGCATTAAAATTATCTATACAGCAATAATCAAACTTGCCACTGATGGTCTGTTTGCTTTTGTGTGTCATATAGAGTAATCAGAATTGATTTCAGTCTGTTTCATAACCATCGAAATACTCCTCACAGGGGCTTTAAAGCTACGAGTGTTACACCACTTTGTATTTCCTTGTGCTGAAAACTCAACAACAGTGTTTCTGGAAAGTATTTGACATGCATTGTTTGTGAACCTCTTCCTGCATTGCTACGTTTCTCAGAGTTTGTCAGTTTGTCAGTAAGATGGCTTTCAGTGTTATTTAAAAGTCTTCCAACCATGAAAGGTGACATACCTTTGGCAGAGCTGACCAGGGAGTTGTGCGCGTACTCAACCCATGGCAAATGGGTGGACCAAGAGGCAGGGAGACAAGCTGCAACACACCTCAGGGAAGACTCCAAATCCTGATTTACCCGCTCCGTTTGGCCGTTAGTCTGAGGGTGATAACCAGATGACAGGCTGACTGAGCCCCCCAATGTTTGACAGAATGCTTTCCACACCTGGGAGGCAAACTGGGGACCCCGGTCTGAGACAATATCCTGGGGTATACTATGAAGACGGAACACATGTTGCACAAGTAGATCAGCAATTTCCAACGCAGAGGGCAGTTTAACCAGAGGTATATAATGGACTGCTTTAGAGAAACGGTCAACAATAGTCAGAATAATTGTGTTACCATAGATGGTGGTAACCCAGTAACGAAGTCCACTGCGATGTGTCTCCAGGGACGATGAGGTATGGGCAAAGGAAGGAGGGGACCAGCTGGAGCTCGGTTGGAGGACTTACTACGGGCACAAACGGAGCAGGCGGCAACAAACTCCCTGGTGTCGGCAGTCATAGATGGCCACAAGAAGCACTGTTGCAGCAGGGAGAGTGTGCGATGGCAGGCCAATTTAGAAGATGGCCCCCACTGGCGCACTGGGGACCTCAGCGGAGGGGGAATGAAGGGACGAACTGAAGGACAGCTCTCAGGTATAGGATGAACTTGGTTGGCCTCCTGAACCACACGCTCGATCTCCCAACTGGCCGCCCCGACCACACAAGTGGATGGCAGGATGGTTTCCTCAGGGATGTCTTCCACTGGGGGAGCAAACTGGTGAGAGAGAGCATCAGGTTTGATGGTCCGGGACCAAGGTCGGTAGGTAAGAGTGAAGTTGAATCTTCCAAGAAACAAAGCCCACTGAGCCTGGCGAGAGTTGAGTCTGTGTGCAGAACGAAGATCAGACAGGTTTTTATGGTCAAGCCAAACAAGGCACCACAGCAAGGAGCTCTCGATTCCCCACATCATAGTTTCTTTCAGCTGGAGTGAGCCGTCGGGAGAAGAAGGCAAAGGGGTGGAGCTTCTGGTCCACAGTGGAACGTTGTGACAGGATGGCCCCAAACCCTGAGTCGGAGGCGTCAACTTCCACTACAAACTGTAAGTCAGGATCTGGGTGAACTAACACAGGTGCACAAGAGAACATGGTCTTAAGTCTATCAAAAACAGTCTGAGCTTCAGATGACCACTCAAAAGAACGTTTCACACAAGTCAGTTTAAGTTAAGGGGCTCACCAGCCGGCTGTAGATCTTAATAAACCTTCTGTAAAAATTGGCGAACCCCAGAAACCTCTGGAGCTGTTTACGGGACTCAGGTGTCGGCCAGTCGAGCACAGCCTTAATCTTGGCCGGATCTGGTATCAGCTGGCCCTTCTCAATAACAAACCCCAAGAAGGAGACAGAGGACACATGCAACTCACATTTCTCTGCTTTAGCAAACAGTTTGTTTTCGAGCAACCTTTGCAAGACCGCTCAAACATGGACAATGTGTTCATCAACATCTTTAGAAAAAATCTGAATGTCATCTAAACAGACAAAAACAAATCTGTTCAACATGTCTCTGAGAACGTCATTGATTAAGACCTGAAACACAGCCGGAGCATTGGTGAGACCAAAAGGCATTACCTGGTACTCAAAGTGACCCAGGTGAGTGTTGAAAGCAGTCTTCCATTCGTCCCCCTCCCGTATTCTTACCAAGTGGTAAGCGCTGCGAAGGTCCAGTTTAGTGAAGATTCCTGCGTCGTGGAGGGGGGTGAAGGCAGAGTCGATAAGAGGCAGAGGATATTTATTTTTAACAGTTATATCATTCAGACATCTGTAATCGATGCAGGGACGAAGAGTCTTGTCCTTCTTTTCAGAAAAGAAAAATCCTGCACCGACAGGGGATGATGATGGGCGGATGAGACCTGCAGCTAATGAGTCCTTGATGTAGGTCTCCATAGCATCTTTCTCAGGTCTGGACAGGTTATACAGTTTCTTGGAAGGCAGGGGGGCACCAGAAAGCAAGTCAATAGCACAGTCATATGGTCTATGTGGGGGCAAACACAAAGCTCTATCCTTGCTGAACACTTGCTTAAGGTCATGATAGGCACTTGGGACAGCTGAGAGGTCAATGTCTTCAGGTGAAGACTGGGAGATAGAAATACTAACTGGAATAGCTGACTTCAGGCAGTTTTGGTAACAGGAGCTGCTCCAAGAAGTAACGGAAGCAGTAGCCCAGTCTATATGAGGGTTATGTAGCTTAAGCCAGGGAAGACCTAAAACTATGGGCGTGGTAGGTGAGGGAATAAGGTACAATTCAACTGTCTCAGTGTGGTTACCAGAATGAGTGACAGAAATGGGGGCAGTACGATGAGTCACATAAGAAATCTGGCGACCGTCTAAGGCCAACACATTCTTAGGTTCAGGTAAAATAACCAAAGGTATGTTAGCCTGCTGAACCAAACCTGAGTCAACGAAATTGTCATCAGCCCCAGAGTCAACTAAAACATGTACAGGGAGAGTGTCCAGTGACCAGTGCAAAGTACCTCTCAGCTGGATGCGTTTGGAGGAGATTAAGGATGAGTTGGCAGCCAGGGATGAAACTTCCTCGTTAGAGGAGCAAATAGGTTTAGCCACAAGACTAGACAATAGGCTAAGGGAGAGACGCAGGGAGAGAACAGAGAGGCAGAAGGCCACCAGCACCACATCTACTCCTCACCATCGCCTGCCGTCCGCCCAGCCTTCATCTCCTCAGAAAGTCCCTTTAAAAAAACTCCTTGAAGCGCGGACTCATTCCAACCACTTTCTGCTGCTAGAACACCAAAATCTAAAGCATATTGAGAAGCAGAATTTCTTCCCTGGGAGAGTGACAAGAGCTGACTAACTGCCTCTTTCCCTTTAACAGCATGATCAAAAACCTTGCGCATTTCAGCAGTAAAAGCATGAAAGTCTACACACAAAGCGTGGTTATTAAGGGAGATGGCTAATGACCAGGAAGCTGCCTTGTCAGAACATAAACTCATGATGAAAGCAATGCGGGACTGATCTGTATAATAAATAGCAGGTTGATGATTGAAAACAAGATTACACTGATGGAAAAATTGTTATTTTGCAGAGCGAGGCGTCAACGTGGTCCTGAAAGGTCAGGCCAGAGAATGCATCTGATTGGTTATCGCTGACGTTCAAAGTGCATTTCCTGCCACACTAGTTCTTGTCCTTATTAAGTGTAAAACCATTCATGCTCTTACTGAAATATTTAACAGAGAAGGGCTTTTATTTTACCCATTCATCAGTGGTGTAGTGATCCTTGGAGAAGTGGGTATACTCTTAATTCATGCCCTGTTTTTGAGCAGCCCATTCAGCAAAGGATAGACGCCCTGTTTTATAAACAGTGACATGTAAGACTACTCTATTTAGTTTACCCAAAAATGGGCCAGTAGTATTTGTACATTGTCACATACTGTCTGCTGCTTGACCTCAGGGAATAAGGATTATGAAATTATGAAATTACTGACCCAGTACTGCCCCACAGACTAGTGAGAGATGTCTACAGAAAAACAACAAACATGATTGACTGACATGCTATAGCCTAAATGTAACGAGGTAAACAATGACCATAAGCTATTCAAATGTGTAAAGTCACTCCAGTAATCTTGATTTTTAAGCTTCAGCAAAAAAAAAGCGCCCACGCACCGTAGTTGACGTCTTCATCAGCCGTTGTACCTGCATCTTTAGCTGTGGGTGAAGAGGCGGCATGGGCATCCTGTGCGACAGGGGTGGGGGACGGACCGAGCGCGCTCCCAGAGTCTGGGCTAAAGGAGCTGCTAGCATCGCTAAGATTAGCTGAGCTGCTGGCTGGTGTAGATTCGCGAGGACATTTGCAATTGAGAAAGGACATTTTTGTTTGAATAGCTCGCTTCATCTTACCTGGCTGTTCATAAACGTTACATAGCGTATTCTAACGGCAAATAGTTTAAAAGTGAACTAACAAAATTACCGTTAGGCAATAATTCTTTTCCCAGTTATCACCCGCCCTACTCTGCCTCTGATTGGCTCATCAGTCCTGCATAATGAGTACTGGCCAATGAGAGGCAGCTTAGGGTGGGTCATGCATGCCACCATCCTATGAAAGATAATTGGGCAATTTGGCTTGCATACATGAAGGTTGCGCATCAGAGGGGATAAGAGGGTATATGCAATGCTGACTGATAAATAAGTGGGTATATGCCATATACCTGTGTATACCCCGCACTACACCACTGCCTTTAATGCCATTATATCTGACTGCTGTTCTGCAGTGACAGACATCACATCTTAAAGACTTTACAGCCATGCTAGCAGCTCTGTGAGACTGCATTTACACAGCGGTGCATTGAGCTAATTCATATTGTTCCCATTATGTCAGAAAAAATGGAACGTTATCAGAGTTCTTTATTGTAATGCAGACTTTATACGAGAAACTCAGTCCATCACTTCTGATTTCATTTTAAAGGACAGTAAAAAATATCATTGCTAACTAATTAAATTGATGCGATTATGAAATTAAGAATCTGAAAATGGTACAGCTTGATTGAATTACAACCACAGATCTTTTTCAAAATAAAAGTCTGCCTTTTGAGGAAGGGAGCAACACAAATCCACAAACATCACAGTCTTTTATTGAAACAATTTTTTGCCTTGCGTTGACACAAAAATGTGGATATTTTCAAATCATAATGAAAAAACTCCCCTTTTTAATTAATAAAAAATAATAGCATAGAAAAAATCCAAAACTGACAGCAAACAGATTAGCAAAAATATAATGTCAAAGATACACAAACATTTTTAAGGTTATCCAAATGAAATGTTATCGTTATGCTGTGGTCACATGGTTGTTAAGTAGTATTTTTACACAGGCTTCCAAAAATGTATATTAAATATATATGATTGCTTTAATGAGAAAATCCTTGCATTGTTTGGATTGTTAGTCTACACAAAAGTCCTGACATCGCTGTAGACAGTCTCTCTCTCTGCTGCTGTTACGTTCCTCTTCTTCTTCGTTCTCTCTGCTTTGCCAGTTCTCTTTGAAAAGGCTGGTGCAGAATAAACCAACATGTCCTCATCTCTCTGAGGAAACACACAGAAAAAGGTTTTGAGATGGAAGATCCAAAATCTCTTCCAGTTTCATCTTTCCTTTATAGATCTTACCTGCTGACTTGGCTTCTCCGCACTGGCTGTTGCAGCATTTGCTGGCAGAGCAACAGCAGCTGTGTTAAAACAATCAAACCAAAGATGGAGACCATTAATCTACACTAAGAGGCACAAAGTTCATATTTTGCTGAACATGGTTTGATAGATTTATGGATGAGAAATTTTAATTACCGTTACAACATTTTGTCTTGATGGTATAAATCAGGAAGGCGATGACAATCAGACTCAAAGCCAAAGCAGCTGATAACAGGACTGTATAGATCTTCTTCAAATGCTGCATGTCGTCTGCTGACGAATCTAGAAAACACTGAGAGTTAGCAGGTTTTTGATAAGAAAAAAAGTTTTGTGTCGCATCAATCCAATGGATTTAACCAGAATCAAAATTAATTATAGTCAATGATTTGTATGAAATTCTAACTTACCTTCAATGCTAAGCTTAGTTCCTTTTCCAAACAGTATCTCTCCACATGTGGCCACAGCACAGTAATAAGTCCCGGCATCAGAGGAGCTGACGGTCTTAGAGAAGCTGTAGAGACATTTCTGTGGAGAGCGAGCCTCAGGACTGTTCTCACATTCATCCGTTCTGTTTCCAAGAGTGTACATGACACTGGGATGAGATTCATCTGATCCGGATCTGAACCAGAACACGCTGTGTTTTCCTGGACATGTTTTGTTGTCAGAGTCAGAGAGGAGTGAACACTGCAGAGTCACTGAGTCTCCTGGACGGACTGGATCAGAGGATACGTCTTGAATGACGGCAGTGATGTCAGGTGCACGTCCTGAGAAATTCAAACCAGAAAATAAACATGCCTTACCAGTTAAATTATACTGTATGTATGAATGGACACTTTCCTATGAATAATGTACAATTTAAACGAATATTAAAGTCTACCTGGTGTATTTTATTTACCTGTAACTGTCAGAAATGTTCCTTTCAAAAGGGTCATATTAACTCGTGTTTGTTTAACACAAAAGTAAAGTCCAGAATCACTGAGCTGTGTTTGACTGATAATCAGGACAAATGTTCCAGGCTCTTGTTTTGCTGTGATGCGAGGACTTTTGTTAACCTTGTTGTAGTCAAAGCTAAATGTTCCTCCCAAAACTTCAGGCAAGGCTCCAGAAACTAGCCTGATCCAAAATAAGTGTGTGTGAAGCCAAGAGTTGTTGCGGGGACACGTCAGCTTCACATCATCTCCAGCACCAACAGTCTTTGTCTCAAAGGTCTGATCGTCTGTGCATCCTGAAGAAAATAAAGAAATACATGTTTGTTCTTAACAACCAGGAAATAAAATGTATGCCCTGTGCTGAACTTAAAACACATCTTGAACACATTTGAAAGTGTTACATATACTTACGACTCAGTCTGAGCATCAGAAGTAAAACAAACACAGTCAGCATTTTGTTGTAAGTCCACTTCAGACAGCACCAACATTAGCATGTACGAGAAGATGACTGTCCTAGATATAATCATATCGAGTGGGAGGGAACAACTGCAGAGCATTTTGATTGGCCAGTTGTTATGATGGTATTACACTGTATTACCACAGTGGAAAAAAATCATTCAAGCCCGAGCACATGAAACAATACAAGCAGCAAGCTTGTTTCATGTTTCCTGGTGGGTGTCTATAATTGACGCTAAGAGGAAACACAGTATAACTATGGTAATCAAAGACAAATTATTCTTCTGTAGAGGATGTAGAAACAGTTAAGTCACCCATTGGTTTGTCAACCCCCCTTTTAAAGCATCAAGTTTGGGATGTTGGCCGTTTTAATATTTTTTATTTGTAACCACAAGCGACCACATTTGGACGACAGGATAAATATTTGGCCTTTTACACGGAATAAAAATGAAAAAAAAATCAACATTTGGTGACATTACCCAGGTGGGCTGCATGTGAAAACCTAAAAGGTATGTCTGGAAATTGTCGAGAGTTCAAGCGTGAAAGTAGCCATTAAAATATACCCTGCTTTATTATCAATTTTACTCTAAATGGGAGCAATATTTGCAAAGTGAACATCATGCAGTCCTTAAAAGGCTTGAAACTACCGAGCAGATTGATTTCAACATATCCTGTTGTCAGTTAAGTAGTTGGGTTGCCTACCTTGTAACTGGCAACCCGTCTAGCTGCTCGTCCAGGAAGAGAGGGTGGATCTGTAGAGTAGCGAGGGGTTGGCACTCCATGTTATTAAACCTATATAGCCTACTCATTAGCTCGACACTTAGCTAGTTAGTCAGTGTGATTCCAACACAATCAGAATCTATTGTTTTGGTTGCTGCTGGAGTTTTTCATTCATCACAATATAGTGCGTGAGAGAGCTTGTGGAAGTAGCGGATTTGTAGCTTGAACGCACACATCAGTGGTGAGCGGGCAGCGGGTGAACGACCGGGTAACTTAAAATAACTGGTCCAGCCATCACAATGGTCCTCCGTCCTCGACAAGCCAGACCAAACCAAAGCTGCTAATTAGCGCTAACGTTTAATACAATATTAGAATTTCACTCACCAAAGAGGTGGGACCACAGACTTCTCGGGGTCAGGTAGTAAAGTTAACCACTCAGTAAGAGATATTATTTGTTCAACATTTGGATGAAAAAATCCCCAAAACACACCAACAACACAAACACGGTCTAGAAGTTGAGCCAAGTGTTTTAATTAGCTGAGGTGACACATAGCACACAGCTAGCAGCCCCACCTGTCACTCAAAGCAACCAGCCCTCCCATTACAGTTATATAGAAACTGGCAAAGCAACATTTTTGTGCCAGGCTGTAAATATGTTGAATTTGCTGTAAAGCTGGGTATTTAAATATAGGGCCTAATGGAGGTTAACTCGCTTTTGGAGCCAGCCTCAAGTGGCCATTCGAGGAACTGCACTTTTTGGTGCTTCAGTGTTGGCTTCATTTTCTCAGCCACAGAGCTGTCTGCTTGGTCCAAACCGACTGAGATAGAGTTGACAATCAGTTTTTCCACAAATATCCAATTCAAAATGTTACTATCACCAATGACCTTTACACATTAATTCATTTAAGATATCCATCTGCATGGTAAATACACATTATAGCACTATGTTTCCAGGTCTAATACAAACTCCTAAAACCTCTGTACCACTGACTTTAATATTAATTAATTAATTGGTTTGATCTGTTAAAAAAAAAGTCTCTAGCCATTTGCCATCTACAGACACAGAAGAGCCATGCTAGATGTTTTGTGAGCCAACCAAAGCAGATGCTCCTCATCATCAGTGATGACCCGCCCACTCTGCCTGTGAGTCACATCAGCAGGAAGAGCACAGCATGCAGAGTTGGGGGAGGTCTGTTAAACCATCCTTCTCTCCAGACTTCAGCAACTTTAATAGTGTACATAACAGGTGGACAGATAGCTTGTCTTTGCTGTGTTTTAAAGATGCAACCATACAGTATATAGCAGATGAATATTAGATCATGTTTTGTTCTGCATTTAAATGCTGATTCACTGACAAGCTGTCTGTCCATCAATACTTAAAGTGATGCACATTAGTGCAGACTTTAGCAAGGATTTAAATCTGTTTCTAGATAATCAGACAAAGTTTTCTTATGAAGTCACAAACTCACACTTTCAACACTTGTTCTAGACAAAAAGAGCGAGGTGGGGCCAGACAATGATTAGCACCTCCCCTCTCCGACAGCACCGGCCAGTGAAGAGTGCAGACTGCAGAAAGTGTGATAAAAAACCTCACTGGCTATTTTAAGACCGTCAAAAAAAAAAACAGTTAAATCAAACTTCCTGACGGTTAAACAGAGTGTGATCAAGGACAAAAAGCCTCTTCGTATTCACACCTCACATTAAAGCCAAACCACCACAATGCTAAAGTTTCCATGCATCATTTGGTCGTCAGGGGTGACAGTGAATGTGTGTTTATCTGTGTGTGTGCGCGTGTGGTCAAATTGTTGACACCTAACACCTAGGTTGGACCAAAAACTTAGGACCACGTTGGACCATGTTATTTATTATTAGTAGAATCAAAAGACTTTACAGATGTAGGTAAATGTTGATATGTGATTGCTGTTATTTAGCAAGTTATCACTCTTCACTGGTCGGTGCTGTCAGAGAGGGGAGGTGCTAATCTTTCACTGGTCCCACCTCGCTCTTTGTGACGACAACAAGAGTTTGAAGATGAGTTTGTCCGATAATCAAAGCCGTCCCAAAAGTCTGTTTTTGCGTGCATCACTTTGAGCAATGATGGACGATGATCTTGTCAATGAATTTGAATTTAAATTAAAAGTAATATGATCTAATATTCATGTGCATTATACAGTTGCATGTTTAAAAACACATCAAAGACATTATTTGCATTTTCATGAGCAAATTAACGAGCAAGAAAAATTGATTCAATTGTTTAAATTTGTTCAAATTAAAACTAGCCTGCAGAAACCTCATGCAGCTCTTCCCTCACTACACATCCTGTCACAGTCACAGTTCTGCTCTGAGCAAACAGCCTTGAAGGTTGGTCAAAGGCGGGAGAAACAGACCGCAGCCTGTGTGTCAGTGAAGCTGTTGCATGGGGCTTTGCTTGTTGTTCTCACGGCAGACATGCAGAAGGCCTTTACAAAGTGCTGTCAGAGGTTTATCTATAATGTTTAAGATTGTGTGGAGGACATATACACAGCAGTTCAAGGTCAAAAGACTCTACATGTTTATCCTCTCTAACTTTGTGTCTCAGTGCACACATGGCAAAATTTGGAGTGTGACCAAAGTTGATATGTCCTTTCGCGAAGCAGATATTTGGAAATCTAATGACCTTGATGGCCAAACAAATGCACCCCTCCCTTCAGGGCTCTTTCAGAAACCCCGCCCCCTCATATTCATGGACGCACATCCACAGGTAAACGACTTGCAACTGATTATGAGGCAGAATGTGGAGTGTCTGCTGCCTGAGGGTAAACAAGCCTTAATGAGGGAAGCAATTTTTAAATACTATGATGATGGCGCTCTTTCCATCTTCTGCAAGGACGTGGACAAGGACGAGTAGCAGGCAGAGGTCTGTAACTAGCTAGTGACCTTTGACCTGGCAAAATGTGAAAAAAAAAGTCTATAAATGTGATGAGTTTGGGAACGCTGAAGAAATCAATATGTGGTGTCCAAAATATGAAGATGTGTTGATTGTGCATGAAATTCTTGGTGGGTTTCTTTCAGTATTGTTATGGGCGGTTTATAACATTATTTTCTATCATAGTAACAAGCTGTACATTCATGCCAGCCCTCTCTGTCACCTTTGAGTTTTTCACATCTCATGACTCTCTGTGTGGTTTTCACCACATTTCCACTCCTCTCTCCACTGTCCTTGAACCTGCAGGCCACAACCTACACTGCAGCTAAAGTGACACTGTCCTCTATTCCTCCTCCTCCTCTATTCCTTTTCACTGTGTGAAAACATCCAGGTTTTTTTTTCTTCTATTCCTATTTCAATTAAAGCTCCTGTGAGGAACTTTTGATTTGGGTTGATCTTGGCGCCCCCTGTGGACAACGCCATGCCTCTTATCTCTTTGCTGATTTTGTCCTGTGCATGCTTAAGTGGTGGTTTTTAACATAAAATCTCATCCTGCTTTCTTTAACAGTCATAGGTATCACTCACTTTACATTTTTGCCCTGGAAAATGTAAACAAAGGCAGCGCAGTCTGCCATCTCCCTCGGCCGCAGTTTCATGCATTACAATTATCTATACAGCAATAATCAATCTTGCCACTGATGGTCTGTTTGCTTTTGTGGGTCATATAGAGTAATCAGACTTAATTTCAGTCTGTTTCATAACCATCGAAATACTCCTCACAGGGGCTTTAAAGCTACGAATGTTACACCACTTTGTATTTCCTTGTACTGAAAACTCAGCAACAGTGTTTCTGAAAAGTATTTGACATGCATTGTTTGTGAACCTCTTCCTGCATTGCTACGTTTCTCAGAGTTTGTCAGTTTGTCAGTAAGATGGCTTTCAGTGTTATTAAAAAGTCTTCCAACCATGAAAGGTGACATACCTTTGGCGGAGCTGACCAGGGAGTTGTGCGCGTACTCAACCCATGGCAAATGGGTGGAACAAGAGGCCGGGAGATGAGCAGCAACACACCTCAGGGAAGACTCCAAATCCTGCTTTGCCCGCTCTGTTTGGCCGTTAGTCTGAGGGTGATAACCAGATGACAGGCTGACTGAGGCCCCCAATGTTTGACAGAATGCTTTCCACACCTGGGAGGCAAACTGGGGACCCCGGTCTGAGACAATATCCTGGGGTATACCATGAAGACGGAACACATGTTGCACAAGTAGATCAGCAATTTCCAACGCAGAGGGCAGTTTAACCAGAGGTATATAATGGACTGCTTTAGAGAAACGGTCAACAATAGTCAGAATAACTGTTACCATAGATGGTGGTAACCCAATAACGAAGTCTACTGCGATGTTTGACCAGGGACGATGAGGTATGGGCAAGGGAAGGAGGGGACCAGCTGGAGCTCGGTTGGAGGACTTACTACGGGCACAAACGGAGCAGGCGGCAACAAACTCCCTGGTGTCGGCAGTCATAGATGGCCACCAGAAGCGCTGTTGCAGCAGGGAGAGTGTGCGATGATAAACAGGATGGAGGGCCAACTTAGAAGAGTGCCCCCACTGGAGCACTGGGGACCTCAGAGGAGGAGGAACGAAGAGACGATCTGAAGGACAGCTCTCAGGTATAGGATGAACTTGGTTGGCCTCCTGAACCACACGCTCGATCTCCCAACTGGCCGCCCCGACCACACAAGTGGACGGCAGGATGGTTTTGTCTTCCACTGGGGGAGCAAACTGGTGAGAGAGAGCACCAGGTTTGATGGTCCGGGACCCAGGTCGGTAGGTAAGAGTGAAGTTGAATCTTCCAAGAAACAAAGCCCACCGAGCCTGGCGAGAGTTGAGTCTGCGTGCAGAACGAAGATAAGACAGGTTTTTATGGTCAGTCCAAACAAGGCACCACAGCAAGGAGCTCTCGATTCCCCACATCATAGTTTCGTTCGGCTGGAGTGAGCCGTCGGGAGAAGAAGGCACAGGGGTGGAGCTTCTGGTCCACAGTGGAACGTTGTGACAGGATGGCCCCAAACCCTGAGTCGGAGGCGTCAACTTCCACTACAAACTGTAAGTCAGGATCTGGGTGAACTAACACAGGTGCACAAGAGAACATGGTCTTAAGTCTATCAAAAACAGTCTGAGCTTCAGATGACCACTCAAAAGAACGTTTTACACAAGTCAGTTTAGTTAAGGGGCTCACCAGCCGGCTGTAGATCTTAATAAACCTTCTGTAAAAATTGGCGAACCCCAGAAACCTCTGGAGCTGTTTACGGGACTCAGGTGTCGATCTGGCTTCAGCTGGCCCTTCTCAATAACAAACCCCAAGAAGGAGACGGAGGACACATGCAACTCACATTTCTCTGCTTTAGCAAACAGTTTGTTTTCGAGCAACCTTTGCAAGACCGCTCGAACATGGACAATGTGTTCATCAACATCTTTAGAAAAAATCAGAATGTCATCTAAATAGACAAAAACAAATCTGTTCAACATGTCTCTGAGAACGTCATTGATTAAGGCTTGAAACACAGCCGGAGCATTGGTGAGACCAAAAGGCATTACCTGGTACTCAAAGTGACCCAGGTGAGTGTTGAAAGCAGTCTTCCATTCGCCCCCCTCCCGTCCCCTCCTATTCTTACCAAGTGGTAAGCGTTGCGAAGTCCAGTTTAGTGAAGATTCCTGCGTCGTGGAGGGGGGTGAAGGCAGAGTCGATAAGAGGCAGAGGATATTTGTTTTTAACAGTTATATCATTCAGACATCTGTTATCGACGCAGGGACGAAGAGTCTTGTCCTTCTTTTAAGAAAAGAAAAATCCTGCACCGACAGGGGATGATGATGGGCGGATGAGACCTGCAGCTAATGAGTCCTTGATGTAGGTCTCCATAGCATCTTTCTCAGGTCTGGACAGGTTATACGGTTTCTTGGAAGGCAGGGGGGCACCAGAAAGCAAGTCAATAGCACAGTCATATGGTCTATGTGGGGGCAAACACAAAGCTCTATCCTTGCTGAACACTTGCTTAAGGTCATGATAGGCACTGGGGACAGCTGAGAGGTCAATGTCTTCAGGTGAAGACTGGGAGATAGAAATACTAACTGGAATAGCTGACTTCAGGCAGTTTTGGTAACAGAAGCTGCTCCAAGAAGTAACGGAAGCAGTAGACCAGTCTATATGAGGGTTTTGTAGCTTAAGCCAGGGAAGACCTAAAACTATGGGCGTGGTAGGTGAGGGAATAACGTACAATTCAACTGTCTCAGTGTGGTTACCAGAAAGAGCGACAGAAATGGGGGCAGAACGATTAGTCACATAAGGCCAACACATTCTTAGGTTCAGGTAAAATAACCAAAGGTATGTTAGCCTGCTGAACCAAACCTGAGTCAACGAAATTGTCATCAGCCCCAGAGTCAACTAAAACATGTACAGGGAGAGTGTACCTCTCAGCTGGATGCGTTTTGAGGAGATTAAGGATGAGTTGGCAGCCAAGGATGAAACTTCCTCGTTAGAGGAGCTAATAGGTTTAGCCACAAGACTAGACAATAGGCTAAGGGAGAGACGCAGGGAGAGAACAGAGAGGCAGAGGGCCACCAGCACCACATCTACTCCTCACCATCGCCTGCCGTCCGCCCAGCCTTCATCTCCTCAGAAAGTCCCTTTAAAAAAACTCCCTGAAGCGCGGACTCATTCCAACCACTTTCTGCTGCTAGAACACCAAAATCTAAAGCATATTGAGAAACAGAATTTCTTCCCTGGGAGAGTGACAAGAGCTGACTAACTGCATCTTTCCTTTTAACAGCATGATCAAAAACCTTGCGCATTTCAGCAGTAAAAGCATGAAAGTCTACACACAAAGCGTGGTTATTAAGGGAGATGGCTAATGACCAGGAAGCTGCCTTGTCAGAACATAAACTCATGATGAAAGCAATGCGGGACTGATCTGTATAATAAGTAGCAGGTTGATGATTGAAAACAAGATTACACTGATGTAAAAATTGTTATTTTGCAGAGCGAGGCGTCAACGTGGTCCTGAAAGGTCAGGCCAGAGAATGCATCTGATTGGTTATCGCTGACGTTCAAAGTGCATTTCCTGCCACACTAGTTCTTGTCCTTATTAAGTGTAAAACCATTCATGCTCTTACTGAAATATTTAACAGAGAAGGTCTGCTTGACCTCAGGGAATAAAGATTATGAAATTATGAAATTACTGACCCAATACTGCCCCACAGACTAGTGAGAGATGTCTACAGAAAAACAACAAACATGATTGACTGACATGCTATAGCCTAAATGTAACAAGGTAAACAATGACCACAAGCTATTCAAATGTGGAAAGTCACCCCAGTAATCTTGATTTTTGAGCTTCAGCAAAAAAAAAGCGCCCACCCACCGTAGTTGACGTCTTCATCAGCCGTTGTACCTGCATCTTTAGCTGTGGGTGAAGAGGCGGCATGGGCATCCTGTGCGACGGGGGTGGGGGACGGACTGAGCGCGCTCCCAGAGTCTGGGCTAAAGGAGCTGCTAGCATCGCTAAGATTAGCTGAGCTGCCGGCTGGTGTAGATTCGCGAGGACATTTGCAATTGAAAAAGGACATTTTTGTTTGAATAGCTCGCTTCATCTTACCTGGCTGTTCATAAACGTTACATAGCGTATTCTAACGGCGAATAGTTTAAAAGTGAACTAACAAAATTACCGTTAGGCAATAATTCTTCTCCCAGGTATCACCCGCCCTACTCTGCCTCTGATTGGCTCATCAGTCCTGCATAATGAGTACTGGCCAATGAGAGGCAGCTTAGGGTGGGTCATGCATGCCACCATCCTATGAAAGATAATTGGGCAATTTGGCTTGCATGCATGAATGTTGCGCATCAGAGGGGATAAGTGGGTATACGCAATACTGACTGATAAATAAGTGGGTATACGCCTTATACCCGTGTATACCCTGCACTACACCACTGCCTTTAATGCCATTATATCTGACTGCTGTTCTGCAGTGACAGACATCACATCTTAAAGACTTTACAGCCATGCTAGCAGCTCTGAGACTGCACTTACACAGCGGTGCATTGAGCTAATCCATATTGTTCCCATTATGTCAAAAAAAATGGAATGTTATCAGAGTTCTTTATTGTAATGCAGACTTTATACGAGAAACTCAGTCCATCACTTCTGATTTCATTTTAAAGGACAGTACAAAATATCATTGCTAACTAATTAAATTGATGCGATTATGAAATTAAGAATCTAAAAATGGTTGAATTGATTGAATTACAACCACAGATCTTTTTCAAAATATGGAAGCAACACAAATCCACAAACATCACAGTCTTTTATTGAAACAATTTTTGCCTTGCATTGACACAAAAATGTGGATATTTTCAAATCATAATGAAAAAACTCCCCTTTTTAATTGTCTAGAATAATAATAAGAAAAATAATAGCATAGAAAAAATCCAAAACTGACAGCAAACAGATTAGCAAAAATATAATGTCAAAGATACACAAACATTTTTAAGGTTATCCAAATGAAATGTTATCGTTATGCTGTGGTCACATGGTTGTTAAGTAGTATTTTTACACAGGCTTCCAAAAATGTATATTAAATATATATGATTGCTTTAATGAGAAAATCCTTGCATTGTTTGGATTGTTAGTCTACACAAAAGCCCTCACATCGCTGTAGATAGTCTCTCCCTCTGCTGCTGTTACGTTCCTCTTCTTCTTCGTTCTCTCTGCTTTGCCAGTTCTCTTTGAAAAGGCTGGTGCAGAATAAACCAATGAGTCCTCATTTCTCTGAGGAAAGACACAAAATGTTATGAGAGGGAAGATGTTATTCTGATATTCCAAAATCTCTTTTCATTTCATCTTTTCTTTAAAGATCTTACCTGCTGACTTGGCTGCTCGGCTCTGGCTGTTGCAGCATTTGTGGGCAGAGCAGCTGTGTTAAAACAATCAAACCAAAGATGGAGAACGTTAATCTACACTAAGAGGCACAAAGTTCATATTTTGCTAAATACTGTTTGATAGATTTATGGATGACAAATTTTAATCACCGTTACAAGATTTTGTCTTGATGGTATAAATCAGGAAGGCGATGACAATCACACTTAAAGACAAAGCAGCTGATAACAGAAATATAACTGTTTTGATCTTCTCCAAATGCTGCATGTCATCTGCTGACAAATATAGAAAATACTGAGAGTTAGCAGGTTTTTGATAAGAAAAAAAGTTTTGTGTCGTATCAATCAAATAGATTTAACCAGATTCTAAATTAATTATAGTCAATGATTTGTATGAAATTCTAACTTACCTTCAATGTTAAGCTTTGTTCCTTTTCCAAACAGTATCTCTCCACATGTGGCCACAGCACAGTAATAAGTCCCGGCATCAGAGGAGCTGACGGTCTTAGAGAAGCTGTAGACACATTTCTTTGGAGAGCGAGCCTCAGGACTGTTCTCACATTCATCTGTTCTGTTTCCAAGAGTGTAAATGACACTGGGATGAGATTCATCTGATCCGGATCTGAACCAGAACACGCTGTGTTTTCCTGGACATGTTTTGTTGTCAGAGTCAGAGAGGAGTGAACACTGCAGAGTCACTGAGTCTCCTGGACGGACTGGATCAGAGGATAAGTCTTGAATGACGGCGGTGATGTCAGGTGCACGTCCTGAGAAATTCAAACCAGAAAATAAACATGTTTTACTAGTTATTAATAACAACTGGACGCTGACCTTTTAATAATGTATATATTTTTATCGAATATTAAATTCTACCTGGTGTTTTTTATTTACCTGTAACTGTCAGAAACGTTCCTTTCAAAAGGGTCATTTTAAGTGTTCTTTGTTTAACACAAAAGTAAAGTCCAGAATCACTGAGCTGTGTTTGACTGATAATCAGGACAAATGTTCCAGGCTCTTGTTTTGCTGTGATGCGAGGACTTTTGTTAACCTCGTTGTATTCAAAGCTAAATGTTCCTCCCAAAACTTCAGGCAAGGCTCCAGAAACTAGCCTGATCCAAAATAAGTTATGTAAATCCAAAGAGTTCTCGCGGGGACACGTCAGCCTCACAACATCTCCAGCACCAACAGTCTTTGTCTCAAAGGTCTGATCGTCTGTGCATCCTGAAGAAAATAAAGAAATACATGTTGGTTATTAACAACCAGGAAATAAAATGTATGTCCTGTGCTGAATTTAAAATACATCTTGAACACATTTGAAAGTTTTACATATACTTACGACTCAGTCTGAGCATCAGAAGTAAAACAAATACAGTCAGCATTTTGTTGTAAGTCCACTTCAGACAGCACTAACATTAGCATGTACGAGAAGATGATTGTCCTAAATATAATCATATCGAGTGGGAGGGAACAACTACAGAGCATTTTGATTGGCCAGTTGTTATGATGGTATTACACTGCATTACCACAGTGGAAAAAAATGTTCAAGCCCAAGCACATGAAACAATACAAGCAGCAAGCTTGTTTCATGTTTCCTGGTGGGTGTCTATAATTGACGCTAAGAGGAAACACAGTATAACTACGGTAATCAAAGACAAATAATTCTTCTGTAGAGGATGTAGAAACAGTTAAGTCACCCATTGGTTTGTCAACCCCCCTTTTAAAGCATCAAGTTTGGGATGTTGGCCGTTTTAATATTTTTTATTTGTAACCACAAGCGACCACATTTGGACGACAGGATACAAATTTGGCCTTTTACACGGAATAAAAATGCAGAAAAATCAACATTTGGTGACATTACCCAGGTGGGCTGCATGTGAAAACCTAAAGTTCAAGAGTTCAAGCGTGAAAGTAGCCATTGTTATGTCTCAATCCTGCTTGACAGGCCCCTATGGTAGGTACTTTCCAATAACAGGTGGCCACGCCTTAAAACATACCCTGCTTTATCATCAATTTTACTCTAAATGGGACCAATATTTAAAAAGTGAACATCATGCAGTCCTGAAAAGGCTTGAAACTACCGAGCAGATTGATTTCAACATATCCTGTTGTCAGTTAAGTAGTTGGGTTGCCTACCTTGTAACTGGCACCCGTTATTAAACCTATATAGTCTACTCATTAGCTCGACACTTAGCTAGTTAGCCAGTGTGATTCCAACACAATCAGAATCTATTGTTTTGGTTGCTGCTGGAGTTTTTCATTCATCACAATATAGCGTGTGAGAGAGCTTGTGGAAGTAGCGGATTTGTAGCTTGAACGCACACATCAGTGGTGAGCGGGCAGCGGGTGAACGACCGGGTAACTTAAAATAACCGGTCCAGCCATCACAATGGTCCTCCGTCCTCGACAGGCCAGACCAAACCAAAGCTGCTAATTAGCGCTAACGTTTAATACAATATTAGAATTTCACTCACCAAAGAGGTGGGACCACAGACTTCTCAGGGTCAGGTAGTAAAGTTAACCACTCAGTAAGAGATATTATTTGTTCAACATTTGGATGAAAAAATCCCCAAAACACACCAACAACACAAACACGGTCAAGAAGTTAAGCCAAGTGTTTTAATTAGCTGAGGTGACAACTAGCACACAGCTAGCAGCCCCACCTGTCACTCAAAGCAACCAGCCCTCCCATTACAGTTATATAGAAACTGGCAAAGCAACATTTTTGTGCCAGGCTGTAAATATGTTGAATTTGCTGTAAAGCTGGGTATTTAAATACAGGGCCTAATGGAGGTTAACTCGCTTTTGGAGCCAGCCTCAAGTGGCCATTCGAGGAACTGCACCTTTTGGTGCTTCAGTGTTGGCTTCATTTTCTCAGCCACAGAGCTGTCTGCTTGGTCCAAACCGACTGAGATAGAGTTTACAATCAAAGGTTTTCCACAAATATCCAATTCAAAATGTTACTATCCCCAATGACCTCTAAACATTAATTCACAATATCTAAGATATCCATCTGCATGGTAAATACACATTATAGCACTATGTTTCCAGGTCTAATAAAAACTCCTAAAACCTCTGTACCACTGACTTTAATATGAATTAATTAATTGGTTTGATCTGTTAAAAAAAAAGTCTCCAGCCATTTGCCATCTACAGACACAGAAGAGCCATGTTAGATGCTTTGTGAGCCAACCAAAGCAGATGCTCCTCATCATCAGTGATGACCCGCCCACTCTGCCTGTCAGTCACATCAGCAGGAAGAGCACAGCATGCAGAGTTGGGGGAGGTCTGTTAAACCATCCTTCTCTCCAGACTTCAGCAACTTTAATAGTGTACATAACAGGTGGACAGATAGATCGTCTTTGCTGTGTTTTAAAGATGCAACCATACATTATATAGCAGATGAATATTAGTTCATGTCTTGTTCTGCATTTAAATGCTGCCTCACTGAAAAGCTGTCTGTCCGTCAATACTTAAAGTAATGCACATTAGTGCAGACTTTAGCAACGATTTAAATCTCTTTCTGGATAATCAGACAAAGTTTTCTTATTAAGTCACAAACTCACACTTTCAACACTTGTTCTAGACAGAAAGAGCGAGGTGGGGCCAGACAATGATTAGCTCCTCCCCTCTCCGACAGCACCGGCCAGTGAAGAGTGCAGACTGCAGAAAGTGTGATAAAAAACCTCACTGGCTATTTTAAGACCGTAAAAAAAAAAACAGTTGAATCAAACTTCCTGAGGGTTAAACAGAGTGTGATCAAGGACAAAAAGCCTCTTCGTATTCACACCTCACATTAAAGCCAAACCACCACAATGCTAAAGTTTCCATGCACCATTTGTCGTCAGTGGTGACAGTGAATGTGTGTTTCTCTGTGTGTGTGCACGTGTGGTCAAATTGTTGACACCTAACACCTAGGTTGGACCAAAAACTTAGGACCGCGTTGGACCATGTTATTTATTATTAGTAGAATCAAAAGACTTTACAGATGTAGGTAAATGTTGATATGTGATTGCTGTTATTTTGCAAGTTATCACTCTTCACTGGTCGGTGCTGTCAGAGAGGGGAGGTGCTAATCTTTCACTGGTCCCACCTCGCTCTTTCTGACGACAACAAGAGTTTGAAGATGAGTTTGTCCGATAATCAAAGCCGTCCCAGAAGTCTGTTTTTGCGTGCATCACTTTGAGCAATGATGGACGATAATCTTGTCAATGAATTTGAATTTCAATGAAAAGTAATATGATCTAATATTCATGTGCATTATACGGTTGCATGTTTAAAAACACATCAAAGACATTATTTGCATTTTCATGAGCAAATTAACAAGCAAGAAAAATTGACTCAATTGTTTAAATTTGTTCAAATTAAAACTAGCCTGCAGAAACCTCATGCAGCTCTTCCCTCACTACACATCCTGTCACAGTCACAGTTCTGCTCTGAGCAAACAGCCTTGAAGGTTGGTCAAAGGGGGGAGAAACAGACCGCAGCCTGTGTGTCAGTGAAACTGTTGCATGTGGCTTTGCTTGTTGTTCTAACGGCAGACATGCAGAAGGCCTTTACAAAGTGCTGTCAGAGGTTCATCTATAATGTTTAAGATTGTGTAGAGGACATATACACAGCAGTTCAAGGTCAAAAGACTCTACATGTTTATTCTCTCTAACTTTGTGTCTCAGTGCACACATGGCAAAATTTGGAGTGTGACCAAAGTTGATATGTCTTTTTGCGAAGCAGATGATCAATCAAATGACCTTGATGGCCAAACAAATGCACCCCTCCCTTCAGGGTTCTTCAGAAGCCCCGACCCCTCAAATTCATGGACGCACATCCACAGGTAAACGACTTGCAACTGATTATGAGGCAGAATGTGGAGTGTCTGCTGCCTGAGGGTAAACAAGCCTTAATGAGGGAAGCAATTTTTAAATACTATGATGATGGCGCTCTTTCCATCTTCTGCAAGGACGTGGACAAGGACGAGTAGCAGGCAGAGGCCTGTAACTAGCCAGTGACCTTTGACCTGGCGAAATGTGGGGAAAAAAAGTCTATAGATGTGCTGAGTTTGGGAACGCTGAAGAAATTAATATGTGGTGTCCAAAATATGAAGAAGTGTTGTTTGTGCATGAAATTCTTAGTGTGTTTTTTTCAGTTTTGTTATGGGCGGTTTATAACATTATTTTCTATCATAGTAACAAGCTGTACATTCATGCCAGCCCTCTGTCACCTTTGAGTTCTTCACATCTCATGACTCTCTGTGTGGTTTTCACCACATTTCCACTCCTCTCTCCACTGTCCTTGAACCTGCAGGCCACAACCTACACTGCAGCTAAAGTGACACTGTCCTCTATTCCTCCTCCTCCTCTATTCCTGTTCACTGTGTGAAAACATCCAGGTTTTTTTTCTTCTGCTTTTCTTTCTGCTTTAGAGAAACGGTCAACAATAGTCAGAATAATTGTGTTACCATAGATGGTGGTAACCCAGTAACGAAGTCCACTGCGATGTGTGACCAGGGACGATGAGGTATGGGCAAGGGAAGGAGGGGACCAGCTGGAGCTCGGTTGGAGGACTTACTACGGGCACAAACGGAGCAGGCGGCAACAAACTCCCTGGTGTCGGCAGTCATAGATGGCCACCAGAAGCGCTGTTGCAGCAGGGAGAGTGTGTGATGATAACCAGGATGGAGGGCCAACTTAGAAGAGTGCCCCCACTGGAGCACTGGGGACCTCAGAGGAGGGGGAACGAAGAGACGATCTGAAGGACAGCTCGTATACAGGTATAGGATGAACTTGGTTGGCCTCCTGAACCACACGCTCGATCTCCCAACTGGCCGCCCCGACCACACAAGTGGACGGCAGGATGGTTTCCTCAGGGATGTCTTCCACTGGGGGAGCAAACTGGTGAGAGAGAGCACCAGGTTTGATGGTCCGGGACCCAGGTCGGTGAAGTTGAATCTTCCAAGAAACAAAGCCCACCGAGCCTGGCGAGAGTTGAGTCTGCGTGCAGAACGAAGATAAGACAGTTTTTTATGGTCAGTCCAAACAAGGCACCACAGCAAGGAGCTCTCGATTCCCCACATTATAGTTTCTTTCGGCTGGAGTGAGCCGTCGGGAGAAGGCGGCGCAGGGGTGGAGCTTCTGGTCCACAGGGGAACGTTGTGACAGGATGGCCCCAAAACCTGAGTCAGAGGCGTCAACTTCCACTACAAACTGTAAGTCAGGATCTGGGTGAACTAACACAGGTGCACAAGAGAACATGGTCTTAAGTCTATCAAAAACAGTCTGAGCTTCAGATGACCACTCAAAAGAACGTTTTACACAAGTCAGTTTAGTTAAGGGGCTCACCAGCCGGCTGTAGATCTTAATAAACCTTCTGTAAAAATTGGCGAACCCCAGAAACCTCTGGAGCTGTTTACGGGACTCAGGTGTCGGCCAGTCGAGCACAGCCTTAATCTTGGCCGGATCTGGCTTCAGCTGGCCCTTCTCAATAACAAACCCCAAGAAGGAGATAGTGGACACATGCAACTCACATTTCTCTGCTTTAGCAAACAGTTTGTTTTCGAGCAACCTTTGCAAGACCGCTCGTACATGGACAATGTGTTCATCAACATCTTTAGAAAAAATCAGAATGTCATCTAAACAGACAAAAACAAATCTGTTCAACATGTCTCTGAGAACGTCATTGATTAAGGCCTGAAACACAGCCGGAGCATTGGTGAGACCAAAAGGCATTACCTGGTACTCAAAGTGACCCAGGTGAGTGTTGAAAGCAGTCTTCCATTCGTCCCCCTCCCGTCCCCTCCTATTCTTACCAAGTGGTAAGCGTTGCGAAGGTCCAGTTTAGTGAAGATTCCTGCGTCGTGGAGGGGGGTGAAGGCAGAGTCGATAAGAGGCAGAGGATATTTGTTTTAAACAGTTATATCATTCAGACATCTGTTATCGATGCAGGGACGAAGAGTCTTGTCCTTCTTTTCAGAAAAGAAAAATCCTGCACCGACAGGGGATGATGATGGGCGGATGAGACCTGCAGCTAATGAGTCCTTGATGTAGGTCTCCATAGCATCTTTCTCAGGTCTGGACAGGTTATACAGTTTCTTGGAAGGCAGGGGGGCACCAGAAAGCAAGTCAATAGCACAGTCATATGGTCTATGTGGGGGCAAACACAAAGCTCTATCCTTGCTGAACACTTGCTTAAGGTCATGATAGGCACTGGGGACAGCTGAGAGGTCCATGTCTTCAGGTGAAGACTGGGAGATAGAAATACTAACTGGAATAGCTGACTTCAGGCAGTTTTGGTAACAGGAGCTGCTCCAAGAAGTAACGGAAGTAGTAGACCAGTCTATATGAGGGTTATGTAGCTTAAGCCAGGGAAGACCTAAAACTATGGGCGTGGTAGGTGAGGGAATAACGTACAATTCAACTGTCTCAGTGTGGTTACCAGAAAGAGTGACAGAAATGGGGGCAGTACGATTAGTCACATAAGGCCAACACATTCTTAGGTTCAGGTAAAATAACCAAAGGTATGTTAGCCTGCTGAACCAAACCTGAGTCAACGAAGTTGTCATCAGCCCCAGAGTCAACTAAAACATGTACAGGGAGAGTGTCCAGTGCAAAGTACCTCTCAGCTGGATGCGTTTGGAGGAGATTAAGGATGAGTTGGCAGCCAGGGATGAAACTTCCTCGTTAGAGGAGCTAATAGGTTTAGCCACAAGACTAGACAATAGGCTAAGGGAGAGACGCAGGGAGAGAACAGAGAGGCAGAGGGCCACCAGCACCACATCTACTCCTCACCATCGCCTGCCGTCCGCCCAGCCTTCATCTCCTCAGAAAGTCCCTTTAAAAAAGCTCCCTGAAGCGCGGACTCATTCCAACCACTTTCTGCTGCTAGAACACCAAAATCTAAAGCATATTGAGAAACAGAATTTCTTCCCTGGGAGAGTGACAAGAGCTGACTAACTGCCTCTTTCCCTTTAACGGCATGATCAAAAACCTTGCGCATTTCAGCAGTAAAAGCATGAAAGTCTGCACACAAAGTGTGGTTATTAAGGGAGATGGCTAATGACCAGGAAGCTGCCTTGTCAGAACATAAACTCATGATGAAAGCAATGCGGGACTGATCTGTATAATAAGTATCAGGTTGATGATTGAAAACAAGATTACACTGATGTAAAAATTGTTATTTTGCAGAGCGAGGCGTCAACGTGGTCCTGAAAGGTCAGGCCAGAGAATGCATCTGATTGGTTATCGCTGACGTTCAAAGTGCATTTCCTGCCACACTAGTTCTTGTCCTCATTAAGTGTAAAACCATTCATGCTCTTACTGAAATATTTAACAGAGAAGGGCTTTTATTTTACCCATTAATCAGTGGTGTAGTGATCCTTGGAGAAGTGGGTATACTCTTAATTCATGCCCTGTTTTTGAGCAGCCCATTCAGCAAAGGATAGACGCCCTGTTTTATAAACAGTGACATGTAAGACTACTCTATTTAGTTTACCCAAAAATGGGCCAGTAGTATTTGCACATTGTCACATACTTTCTGCTGCTTGACCTCAGGGAATAAGGATTATGAAATTATGAAATTACTGACCCAATACTGCCCCACAGACTAGTGAGAGATGTCTACAGAAAAACAACAAACATGATTGACTGACAGGCTATAGCCTAAATGTAACAAGGTAAACAATGACCACAAGCTATTCAAATGTGGAAAGTCACCCCAGTAATCTTGATTTTTAAGCTTCAGCAATAAAAAAGCACCCACGCACCGTAGTTGACGTCTTCATCAGCCGTTGTACTGACATCTTTAGCTGTAGGTGAAGAGGCAGCATGGGCATCCTGTGCAACAGGGGTGGGGGACGGACCGAGCGCGCTCCCAGAGTCTGGGCTAACGGAGCTGCTAGCATTGCTAAGATTAGCTGAGCTGCTGGCTGGTGTAGATTCGCAAGGACATTTGCAATTGAGAAAGGACATTTTTGTTTGAATAGCTCGCTTCATCTTACCTGGCTGTTCATAAACGTTACATAGCGTATTCTAACGGCGAATAGTTTAAAAGTGAACTAACAAAATTACCGTTAGGCAATAATTCTTTTCCCAGGTATCACCCGCCCTACTCTGCCTCTGATTGGCTCATCAGTCCTGCATAATGAGTACTGGCCAATGAGAGGCAGCTTAGGGTGGGTCATGCATGCCACCATCCTATGAAAGATAATTGGGCAATTTGGCTTGCATACATGAATGTTGCAAGGGGATAAGAGGGTATATGCAATGCTGACTGATGAATAAGTGGGTATACGCCTTATACCCGTGTATACCCTGCACTACACCACTGCCTTTAATGCCATTATATCTGACTGCTGTTCTGCAGTGACAGACATCACATCTTAAAGACTTTACAGCCATGCTAGCAGCTCTGTGAGACTGCACTTACACAGCGGTGCATTGAGCTAATCCATATTGTTCCCATTATGTCAGAAAAAATGGAACGTTATCAGAGTTCTTTATTGTAATGCAGACTTTATACGAGAAACTCAGTCCATCACTTCTGATTTCTTTTTAAAGGACAGTACAAAATATCATTGCTAAATAATTAAATTGATGCGATTATGAAATTAAGAATCTGAAAATGGTGCAGCTTGATTGAATTACAACCACAGATCTTTTTCAAAATAAAAGTCTGCCTTTTGAGGAAGGAAGCAACACAAATCCACAAACATCACAGTCTTTTATTAAAACAATTTTTGCCTTGCATTGACACAAAAATGTGAATATTTTCAAATCATAATGAAAAAACTCCCCTTTTTAATAGTCTAAAATAATAATAAGAAAAATAATAGCATAGAAAAAATCCAAAACTGACAGCAAACAGATTAGCAAAAATATAATGTCAAAGATACACAAACATTTTTAAGGTTATCCAAATGAAATGTTATCGTTATGCTGTGGTCACATGGTTGTTAAGTAGTATTTTTACACAGGCTTCCAAAAATGTATATTAAATATATATGATTGCTTTAATGAGAAAATCCTTGCATTGTTTGGATTGTTAGTCTACACAAAAGCCCTCACATCGCTGTAGATAGTCTCTCCCTCTGCTGCTGTTACGTTCCTCTTCTTCTTCGTTCTCTCTGCTTTGCCAGTTCTCTTTGAAAAGGCTGGTGCAGAATAAACCAATGAGTCCTCATTTCTCTGAGGAAAGACACAAAATGTTATGAGAGGGAAGATGTTATTCTGATATTCCAAAATCTCTTTTCATTTCATCTTTTCTTTAAAGATCTTACCTGCTGACTTGGCTGCTCGGCTCTGGCTGTTGCAGCATTTGTGGGCAGAGCAGCTGTGTTAAAACAATCAAACCAAAGATGGAGAACGTTAATCTACACTAAGAGGCACAAAGTTCATATTTTGCTAAATACTGTTTGATAGATTTATGGATGACAAATTTTAATCACCGTTACAAGATTTTGTCTTGATGGTATAAATCAGGAAGGCGATGACAATCACACTTAAAGACAAAGCAGCTGATAACAGAAATATAACTGTTTTGATCTTCTCCAAATGCTGCATGTCATCTGCTGACAAATCTAGAAAACACTGAGAGTTAGCAAGTTTTTGAAAAAGTTTTGTGTCGCATCAATCCAATGGATTTAACCAGATTCTAAATTAATTATAATCAATGATTTGTATGAAATTCTAACTTACCTTCAATGTTAAGCTTAGTTCCTTTTCCAAACAGTATCTCTCCACATGTGGCCACAGCACAGTAATAAGTCCCGGCATCAGAGGAGCTGACGGTCTTAGAGAAGCTGTAGACACATTTCTGTGGAGAGCGAGCCTCAGGACTGTTCTCACATTCATCTGTTCTGTTTCCAAGAGTGTAAATGACACTGGGATGAGATTCATCTGATCCGGATCTGAACCAGAACACGCTGTGTTTTCCTGGACATGTTTTGTAGTCAGAGTCAGAGAGGAGTGAACACTGCAGAGTCACTGAGTCTCCTGGACGGACTGGATCAGAGGATAAGTCTTGAATGACGGCAGTGATGTCAGGTGCACGTCCTGAGAAATTCAAACCAGAAAATAAACATGCTTCACTAGTTACAATTATAAACGCTTTCCTATTAACAATGTACATTTTATAGAATATTAAAGTTTACCTGGTGTATTTTATTTACCTGTAACTGTCAGAAATGTTCCTTTCAAAAGGGTCATTTTAAGTGTTCTTTGTTTAACACAAAAGTAAAGTCCAGAATCACTGAGCTGTGTTTGATTGATAATCAGGACAAATGTTCCAGGCTCTTGTTTTGCTGTGATGCCAGGAGTTTCAATAACACCGTCGTATTCAAAGGGATATGTTCCTCCCAAAACTTCAGGCAAGGCTCCAGAAACTAGCCTGATCCAAAATAAGTGTGTTTTAAGCCAAGAGTTGTCGCGGGGACACGTCAGCTTCACATCACCTCCAGCACCAACAGTCTTTGTCTCAAAGGTCTGATCGTCTGTGCATCCTGAAGACAATAAAGAAATACATGTTGGTTATTAACAACCAGGAAATAAAATGTATGCCCTGTGCTGAACTTAAAATACATCTTGAACACATTTGAAAGTTTTACATATACTTACGACTCAGTCTGAGCATCAGAAGTAAAACAAAGACAGTCAGCATTTTGTTGTAAGTCCACTTCAGACAGCACTAACATTAGCATGTACGAGAAGATGACTGTCCTAGATATAATCATATCGAGTGGGAGGGAACAACTGCAGAGCATTTTGATTGGCCACTTGTTATGATGGTATTACACTGTATTACCACAGTGGAAAAAAATCATTCAAGCCCGAGCACATGAAACAATACAAGCAGCAAGCTTGTTTCATGTTTCGTGGTGAAGAGGAAACAGAGTTTAACTACAGTAATGAAAGACAAATTATTCTTCTGTATTTTCCATAGACTGTATTAAAGAAGAGTACATAGAGTTAACTCACTAACAGGTATCTGAACTCTCCCTTTGAAACATCAAGTTTGAGATTTTCGCTGATGCAATGTTGTCTTTTTGTAACCAGAAGCAAATATATTTGGCCGACATGTGGATACACATTAGCCTCTTTCACAGGTGCACGGCACTCATGAAAATGTTGCGACATTACCCAGTTGGCCTGCATGTGAGAACAGAAATCTCTCAAACTGTTCACCTGGACTTTAAGCTGACTTTTTCCTGCAGTCCAGCCACCGATTAGCGAGAACATTATGACCACTAACCGGTGAAGTGAATAACATTGATCATCTCATTACAATGGCACCTGTCTGTGGGTGGCACATGTTAAGCAGCAAGTGAAACTTTTGTCGTCAAAGTTGATGTATTGGAAGCAGGAAAAATGGGCAAGCGCAAGGATGTGAGCAACTTTGACAAGAGCCAAATTGTGATGATTAAATGACTGGGTCAGAGCATCTCAGATACTGAAGCTCTTGTGGGATGTTCCCGGTCTCGGTGGTCAGTAGCTACCTACCAAAAGTGGTCCAAGGATGGAAAAGCAACAAATCGATCACAGGGTCATGAGCGGGCAAATCTCACTGATGTGCATGAGGAGCAAAGGCTGGCCCATGTGGTCTGATATAATGGAAGAGCTACTGTAGCTCATATTAATGAAAAAGTTCATGCTGGTTCTGATAGAAAGGTGTCAGAACACACAATGCAGCACAGTTTGTTGCGTAGGGTGCCGAATAGCCGCAGAGCAGTCAGGGTGCCCATGCTGACCCCTGTCCACCACTGAAAGCACCTACAATGGGCATGTGAGCATGAGAACTGGACCACGGAGCAATGGAAGAAGGTCACCGGATCTGATGAATCACGTTTTCTCTTACATCTCGTGGATGGTCAGGTGCATGTGCGTCACCTGGGGAAAACATGGCACCAGGATGCACTTTGGGAAGAAGTGAAGGTGGCGGAGGCAGTGTGATGCTTTGGGCAATGTTATGCTGGGAAACCTCAGGTCCTGCTATTCATTTTGATGTGACTTTTACCTGTACGACCTACCTATACATTGTTGCAGACCAGTACACCTCTTCATGGAAACATGTTCCCTAATGGCAGTGGCCTCTTTCACCAGGATCATGTGCCTTGACACTTTGCAAAAATGGTTCAGGAATGGTTTGAGGAACACGACAACATGTTCAAGGTGTTGACCCGGCCTCCAAAGTCCCCAGAACTCAATCCAATCGAGCATCTGTGGGATGTGCTGGACAAACAAGTCCGATCCATGGAGGCCCCACCTCGCAACAGTGCTTAAAGGATCTGCTGAGAAAGTCTTACCACAGTACACCTTCAGAAGTCTAGTGGAGTCCATGCCTTGACAGGTCAGGGCTGTTTTGGTGGCAAAAGAGGCTCCTACACAATATTAGGCAGGTGGTCATAATGTTATGACTGATTGGTGTAGTCCAAGATGAGCTGAGTTTCTCTGCTTTTTGCTCTTTAATACTTGCTTCAATTGTATATGTTATGTTTTCCACTCTTGACTTTGTTTTGCGTTTAAGTCCTTATACATGCTGTAGTGACAGTAACTCAGAAAGTCACCATTACAAAGAACTCGTCCTTCTTGCACTTCTCTACCCAGGACCCACTTGACAACACGTACGACACAGACGATCTTCTGCTGTGTGGGACACGCGCAAAAGCACAAGCACAGAAAAGTTAGCGCCAGAACGTCTGGAAATGGTTGTGAAATTTTCCAGAGTTAAAAGCGGTTTCTGAATTAGCTGAGTTGGGGCTTAATGGAGGTTTACTCCTTTTGGAGCCAGCCTCAAGTGGCCACCTGAGGAACTGCAATTTTTTTGCACCTCCATATTGTCTTCATTTCTCAGCCACAAAGGTGTCTGCTTGGTCCAAACTTCCAAATTGAGAGAGTGTACAATGATTGCTCCCGGTGGCATACCCATCAGTGATGACCCGCCCCTTCTGCCTGTCAGTCACATCAGCAGGAAGAGCACAGTATACAGAGTTGCAGAGGTTTGTTAAACCATCCTTCTCTCCAAACTTCAGCAACTTTAATAGTGTACATAATAGGTGGAAAGATAGATTGTCTTTGTGTTTCAAAAGATGTGACCATACAGTTTATTGCAGATGAATATTAGTTCATGTTTTTTCTTTTTCATTTACATGCTGATTCACTGACAGGCTGGTGGTCCATCATTGCTCCAAGTGATGCACATTAGTACAGACTTTAGCAAGGATTCAAATCTTTTTCTGGATAATCAGACAAAGTTATTGAGGCACAAACTCACACTTTAAACACTTACAAAATAGAGTGAGATGGGGCCAGACAATGATTAGCACCAGTCCTGAAAGTTAAGCCCATCAAACATATCCGAATGGTTATCGCTGACGTTCAAAGTGCATTTCCTGTCACACAAATTCTTGTCCTTATGAACCATTCACACTCTCTGTGAAACATTTGGTTTGAATCAGAACTGCTTTTATTTGACCTTTCAATGCTATGACCTCTGGTATGCACTGGAAGATACCACGTCTTACTGGCCTAAACAAGAAGAAGACTTTACAGCCACGCTAGCAGCTCTGTGATTCTGCGCTTACACAGCGGTGCATAGAACTTATTCTTATTGTAGCCATTATGTCAGAAAAAAATAATGAAGCAGTTTGAGAATTAAGTGTTATCATAGTTATCTTTATTATGATGCAAACTTTATACAAGAAATGCAGTCCACCAGTTCTGATTTCTAATACTAACACAGCACAGTCATAAAAAAAGATAATTGCTAACAAATTGAACATGAAACAAAAAATTACACAATTATAAAATGAAGGATCTGAAAAGGGGGCGGCCTGATCAATAGATTTAATAACTGTTCATCTTTTTCAAAATAAAAGTCTGCTTTATAAAGCAAAAGGTTGCGCGCACAGGCACACACACACACACACACACACACAAGGTATTAATACAATTAAAGGCAGATTTAACAGATTGAAACAAATATAATGTCAAAGATACACTGTACATTTTTAAGTTTATAAAAATAAATATTATCATTATGCTATGGTCACATGGTAGTTATAGTCTTCCAAAAAATAAATCTATCTATCTATCTTTGCATTAATGAGCAAATCCTTGCATTGTTTGGATTGTTAGTCTACACAAAAGCCCTGACATCGCTGTAGACAGTCTCTCCCTCTGCTGCTGTTACGTTCCTCTTCTTCTTCGTTCTCTCTGCTTTGCCAGTTCTCTTTGAAAAGGCTGGTGCAGAATAAACCAACATGTCCTCATTTCTCTGAGGAAACACACAGAAAAAGGTTTTGAGATGGAAGATCCAAAATCTCTTCCAGTTTCATCTTTTCTTTATAGATCTTACCTGCTGACTTGGCTGCTCCGCACTGGCTGTTGCAGCATTTGCTGGCAGAGCAACAGCAGCTGTGTTAAAACAATCAAACCAAAGATGGAGAACGTTAATCTACACTAAGAGGCCCAAAGTTCATATTTTGCTGAATACTGTTTGATAGATTTATGGATGAGAAATTCTAATTACCGTTACAACATTTTGTCTTGATGGTATAAATCAGGAAGGCGATGACAATCAGACTTAAAGCAGAAGCAGCTGATAACAGGACTGTATTGATCTTCTTCAAATACTGCATGTCGTCTGCTGACGAATCTAGAAAATACTGAGAGTTAGCAGGTTTTTGATGAGAAAAAAAGTTTTGTGTCGCATCAATCCAATGGATTTAACCAGATTCTAAATTTATTATAGTCAATGATTTGTATGAAATTCTAACTTACCTTCAATGTTAAGCTTTGTTCCTTTTCCAAACAGTATCTCTCCACATGTGGCCACAGCACAGTAATAAGTCCCGGCATCAGAGGAGCTGACGGTCTTAGAGAAGCTGTAGACACATTTCTGCGGAGAGCGAGCCTCAGGACTGTTCTCACATTCATCTGTTCTGTTTCCAAGAGTGTAAATGACACTGGGATGAGATTCATCTGATCCGGATCTGAACCAGAACACGCTGTGTTTTCCTGGACATGTTTTGTAGTCAGAGTCAGAGAGGAGTGAACACTGCAGAGTCACTGAGTCTCCTGGACGGACTGGATCAGAGGATACGTCTTGAATGACGGCAGTGATGTCAGGTGCACGTCCTGAGAAATTCAAACGAGAATATAAACATGTTTTACTAGTTACAATTTATACATTGAAACTTTCCTATTAATAATGTACAATTTAAACAAATATTAAAGTCTGCCTGGTGTATTTTATTTACCTGTAACTGTCAGAAATGTTCTTTTCAAAAGCGTCATATTAAGTGTTGTTTGTTTAAAACAAAAGTAAAGTCCAGAATCACTGAGCTGTGTTTTACTGATAATCAGGACAAATGTTCCAGGCTCTTGTTTTGCTGTGATGCGAGGAGTTTCGTTAACCTCGTTGGAGTCAAAGCTAAATGTTCCTCCCAAAACTTCAGGCAAGGCTCCAGAAACTAGCCTGATCCAAAATAAGTTTGATGAATCCAAAGAGTCCTTGCGGGGACACATCAGCTTCACATCATCTCCAGCACCAACAGTCTTTGTCTCAAAGGTCTGATCGTCTGTGCATCCTGAAGAAAATAAAGAAATACATGTTGGTTATTAACAACCAGGAAATAAAATGTATGCCCTGTGCTGAACTTAAAATACATCTTGAACACATTTGAAAGTTTTACATATACTTACGACTCAGTCTGAGCATCAGAAGTAAAACAAACACAGTCAGCATTTTGTTGTAAGTCCACTTCAGACAGCACTAACATTAGCATGTACGAGAAGATGACTGTCCTAAATATAATCATATCGAGTGGGAGGGAACAACTACAGAGCATTTTGATTGGCCACTTGTTATGATGATATTACACTGTATTACCACAGTGGAAAAAAATCATTCAAGCCCGAGCACATGAAACAATACAAGCAGCAAGCTTGTTTCATGTTTCCTGGTGGGTGTCTATAATTGACGCTAAGAGGAAACACAGTATAACTACAGTAATCAAAGACAAATTATTCTTCTGTAGAGGATGTAGAAACAGTTAAGTCACCCATTGGTTTGTCAACCCCCCTTTTAAAGCTTCAAGTTTGGGATGTTGGCCGTTTTAATATTTTTTATTTGTAACCACAAGCGACCACATTTGGACGACAGGATACAAATTTGGCCTTTTACACGGAATAAAAATGCAGAAAAATCAACATTTCGTGACATTACCCAGGTGGGCTGCATGTGAAAACCTAAAGTTCAAGAGTTCAAGCGTGAAAGTAGCCATTGTTATGTCTCAATCCTGCTTGACAGGCCCCTATGGTAGGTACTTACCAATCCCAGGTGGCCAAACCTTAAAATATACCCTGCTTTATTATCAATTTTATTCTAAATGGGAGCAATATTTGCAAAGTGAACATCATGCAGTCCTGAAAAGGCTTGAAACTACCGAGCAGATTGATTTCAACATATCCAGTAGCGGATTTGTAGCTTGAACGCACACATCAGTGGTGAGCGGGCAGCGGGTGAACGACCGGGTAACTTAAAATAACTGGTCCAGCCATCACAATGGTCCTCCGTCCTCGACAGGCCAGACCAAACCAAAGCTGCTAATTAGCGCCAACGTTTAATACAATATTAGAATTTCACTCACCAAAGAGGTGGGACCACAGACTTCTCAGGGATCAGGTAGTAAAGTTAACCACTCAGTAAGAGATATTATTTGTTCAACATTTGGATGAAAAAATCCCCAAAACACACCAACAACACAAACACAGTCAAGAAGTTAAGCCAAGTGTTTTAATTAGCTGAGGTGACACCTAGCACACAGCTAGCAGCCCCACCTGTCACTCAAAGCAACCAGCCCTCCCATTACAGTTATATAGAAACTGGCAAAACAACATTTTTGTGCCAGGCCGTAAATATGTTGAATTTGCTGTAAAGCTGGGTATTTAAATATAGGGCCTAATGGAGGTTAACTCGCTTTTGGAGCCAGCCTCAAGTGGCCATTCGAGGAACTGCACTTTTTGGTGCTTCAGTGTTGGCTTCATTTTCTCAGCCACAGAGCTGTCTGCTTGGTCCAAACCGACTGAGATAGAGTTTACAATCAGTTTTTCCACAAATATCCAATTCAAAATGTTACCATCACCAATGACCTCTAAACATTAATTCATTTAAGATCCATCTGCATGGTAAATACACATTATAGCACTATGTTTCCAGGTCTAATAAAAACTCCTAAAACCTCTGTACCACTGACTTTAATATGAATTAATTAATTGGTTTGATCTGTTAAAAAAAAAGTCTCCAGCCATTTGCCATCTACAGACACAGAAGAGCCATGTTAGATGTTTTCTGAGCCAACCAAAGCAGATGCTACTCATCATCAGTTATGACCCGCCCACTCTGCCTGTCAGTCACATCAGCAGGAAGAGCACAGCATGCAGAGTTGGGGGAGGTCTGTTAAACCATCCTTCTCTCCAGACTTCAGCTACTTTAATAGTGTACATAACAGGTGGACAGATAGATCGTCTTTGCTGTGTTTAAAAGATGCAATCATACAGTATATAGCAGATGAATATTAGATCATGTTTTGTTCTGCATTTAAATGCTGCCTCACTGACAAGCTGTCTGTCAGTCAATACTTAAAGTGATGCACATTAGTGCAGACTTTAGCAACGATTGAAATCTTTTTCTGGATAATCAGACAAAGTTTTCTTATTAAGTCACAAACTCACACTTTCAACACTTGTTCTAGACAAAAAGAGCGAGGTGGGGCCAGACATTGATTAGCACCTCCCCTCTCTGACAGCACCGGCCAGTGAAGAGTGCAGACTGCAGAAAGTGTGATAAAAAACCTCACATAGCACCCTTTACCTACATCTGTAAGTAGTTGTGGTTCTACTAATAATTAATAACATTGTGTTGTTCCTCTTGCTATTTTAAGAAGGTAAGAAAACAGTTAAATCAAACTTCCTGACGGTTAAACAGAGTGTGATCAAGGACAAAAAGCCTCTTCGTATTCACACCTCACATTAAAGCCAAACCACCCCAATGCTAAAGTTTCCATGCACCATTTGTCGTCAGTGGTGACAGTGAATGTGTATTTATCTGTGTGTGTGCTCGTGTGGTCAAATTGTTGACACCTAACCCCTAGGTTGGACCAGAAACTTATTCTAATAACTAAATGTGTTTTGGAGTGAAATCGAAGACTCACTGACACAATGCTTTGTTTAGCTCCTGAACACACAACACACATACACAGTTTAATGCACACAAGGATGGACACAACTTACAACTGTTACATGGAAGTTAGAACTGAAACTTTCTCTCTCTCGCTTACACACACACACACACACACACGCACACACACACACACACACACACGCACACGCACACACTAAACTGCACGGAAACTTTAGCACTGTTGTGGTTTGGTTTAAAATTGAGGTGTGAATACAAACAGAGTTTTTTCTTTCTCTGTCTCTGTTTTAGCCTCAGGAAGTTTGGCTTAACTGTTGTTTTATCTTTTTTAAACAGCAAGAGGAACAACACCATGTTATTTATTATTAGTAGAATCAAAAGACTTTACAGATGTAGGTAAATGTTGATATATGATTGCTGTTATTTAGCAAGTTATCACTCTTCACTGGGCGGTGCTGTCAGAGAGGGGAGGTGCTAATCTTTCACTGGTCCCACCTCGCTCTTTCTGACGACAACAAGAGTTTGAAGATGAGTTTGTCCGATAATCAAAGCCGTCCCAGAAGTCTGTTTTTGCGTGCATCACTTTGAGCAATGATGGACGATAATCTTGTCAATGAATTTGAAGTTAAATGAAAAGTAATATGATCTAATATTCATGTGCATTATACGGTTGCATGTTTAAAAACACAATAAAGTAATTATTTGTCATTTTTATGAACAAATTGAAACCAGCCAGCAGAAACCTCATGCAGCTCTTCCCTCACTACACATCCTGTCACAGTCGCAGTCGGCTCTGCTCTGAGTAAACAGCCTTGAAGGTTGGTCAAAGGGGGGAGAGACAGACAACCACAGCCTGTGTCAGTGAAGCTGTTGCATGTGGCTTTACTTGTTGTGCAGTGCAGACATGCAAAAGGCCTAAGCATGTTTTTCTAACAGAAAAATGAATTGTGTGAACAGCAGGAAATGTTGTGTATGTGTTTTTGTTAGATGTGTTCTGCTCTACAGTTGGTCAAAGTTGCTGTGGGCAGACACACAGCAGTTCAATGCCAAAGGCCGGTCAGTGAGGTTTGAGGTTTCTAAGCTGTATCTACCTGCAGCTCCCACAACACTCAATCTGTTTCTCCAAACTCCAGGGGTGGGAGTCATACAAATTAAATGATAAAAGCAGAAGTGATGAAAATGCATGTTGATTAATTTGAGGTCAATTTGATGAAAACAGTCGTGATGTGATGAAAATAGAGCCATGTTTCATCATTTTCTTTGTCTCACATTCATCATTTATCATTCACATTACAAAAATGTGTCGTTTACAGCACGCAATGTTTCACATCATGAGTTTGCTTATACTGGGTATGGGTTGATATGAGAGCCGTGTCATTTTTTGGTTCTTTATATCTCCTAATTTTCTCTGTGGTTTTGGCCTTTACTCTTCGACTTTCTCTCAAACCTCTGACACCTAACCTGTCACTAAATACATTTAGAATCAGGGGCAGGGCTTCAGGCAGGCAGATGGAATAATGGTTAACAGTTAATGGAGTGCAGTTATATAGCACCTTTGTTGTTGTCTCATCCCTCAGTGCACTTTTACTCTACATCCCACTGAGCCCATTCACATGGCAAAGGGAGGGTTTCAGGAGACATATTGGTGATTTTTTGTCCACTTTAATTTGCAGACATGAGGAGCAGGGATCGCACTCAGATTTTCAGATTTACCTGCAGGTTAAGAGAAATAAGAAGCAGGTGAGTTGGTGGTAAAAGGTCAGGTGGAGGACAGCAAAGGGGTTACTGCAGGGCACGAGGGAGTGTCTGGATGTGGAACCACTCAAGAGTTGGTCGTATGTTAGAATAAGGACAAGTAGCAAACTGAGAGTTAGAATGTGACTCGAGTTTTGACACTTTATCTTTGAGGAAAATAACTTGCAGAAGAACTACGCTTGTAGAGAGGCCACAAGAGAGCAACACAGCATGTTTTATTAATTCATATTAACAGTTATAAAGAGTTAGAACCATTTTACAAATACTAAGGAAGTCACACAGGAAACAACAAGAAAAAGCATGATGCATAAATTATAAATACATTTACTGGTTTCGTTATTGAACAGGTTTTATGCTGATGATGTAATAATTTACTTTCTAATATGACTTCTGACTTTCTTTTGATTGTGTAACCAGACCGAGTACTGGCTGATATCAAGTTGTGATTGAAATCATGTTATTTTTCTTCAGATTAAAATCTCTTCAGTTAAAGTTCGGGAATCTTGCCATTAATCCACGTTACATGGAGTGTCCATGTTCATTAGAGTGTCAGTAACCTTTAATGAGTTGAGGCCAGGCATTTTGAGCAGAACAGTTCAGACCAAATATATCATCCAACCATTGTTCAACCATCACACGGCCTGAGTAGGTATAAACTGTTCCTTTTGCATCTCCCAGGTCTTGAACTCATAATGCAGAGTTCAAACTGTTGTCGAATATTTGTTGACAATAAAAAATATATATAATTTTTATATTTCTCTTTGACAACTTCATGATACCTGGGCTTTAGTTTTAATCAATCTGTGACAAACTGCCGTTTGGAGATGCTCGTGTTTCCATCGCCTGCAACAGTAAACATGATAAAAACTGAATACATCTGTCATTTGTCATGAATCTGTGTTTGCCGGTTTACGGCATTGTTAAAAAGATCCAAAATCTGGCTGATCATTTGTGGAGTCTAAGGATGATGCTGAGCAAGTCTGGTGTCAATTGAGCAAAACTGTGGGAGGAGATTGAACTAGAACTTTATAATTCCTTGAATCGAGAAGCACAAGAAGAATTCGGATCAACTCTGCCTACATTTGATGTCAGTTGCAAAGTTGCTGCATGTACGACTTATTCATGTTTTTCCCCACATTCTTGGCTTTAGCAGCTGCTGTAGCGCCACGATCAGGACTTTTAGCCCACAAAGCCAGTTAAGAAAGTTTGACCTCGGACTGGACCTACATGCACCTAATGCAACCCAAAAGCCTTCACAGCAGCGTAGATCCTCCTTCTCGCCCCTGCTTTTGTACCCTTCACTGCACCACAGTCAGCTCTCATCGTGGTGAAGGTGACAGCAGAATAAATGTTTGTGTCCTCATTGCTCTGAGAAAAAAACAGAGGTGAAGTTAAAACAAGAAACTGATGTTTTTATTGAAGATGAACCTACCTGTAAATACTTTACCTGTTGAATTTGCAGAGCAACAGCAGCTGGATTAAAAACAATCAAACCAAAGATGGAGATTGTTAATTTACACAAAGCAACAAAAAGATAATATTCTGCTGAATACTGTATGATAGACTGATGGAGGAGAAATGTTAATTACCGTTACAACATTTTGTCTTGATGGTATAAATCAGGAAGGCGATGACAATCAGACTTAAAGCCAAAGCAGCAGATAACAGAAATATAACTGTATTGGTCTTCTTCAAATACTGCATGTCGTCTGCTGACAAATCTAGAAAATACTGAGAGTTAGCAGGTTTTTGATAAGAAAAAAAGTTTTGTGTCGCATCAATCCAATGGATTTAACCAGAATCCAAATTAATTATAGTAAATGATTTGTATGAAATTCTAACTTACCTTCAATGTTAAGCTTTGTTCCGTTTCCAAACAGTATCTCTCCACATGTGGCCACAGCACAGTAATAAGTCCCGGCATCAGAGGAGCTGACGGTCTTAGAGAAGCTGTAGACACATTTCTGCGGAGAGCGAGCCTCAGGACTGTTCTCACATTCATCTGTTCTGTTTCCAAGAGTGTAAATGACACTGGGATGAGATTCATCTGATCCGGATCTGAACCAGAACACGCTGTGTTTTCCTGGACATGTTTTGTAGTCAGAGTCAGAGAGGAGTGAACACTGCAGAGTCACTGAGTCTCCTGGACGGACTGGATCAGAGGATAAGTCTTGAATGACGGCAGTGATGTCAGGTGCACCTCCTGAGAAATTCAAACCAGAAAATAAACATGCTTCACTAGTTACAATTTATACATTGACACTTTCCTATTAATAATGTACAATTTAAACGAATATTAAAGTCTACCTGGTGTATTTTATTTACCTTTTACTGTCAGAAATGTTCCTTTCAAAAGCGTCATATCAACTAGTGTTTGTTTAACACAAAAGTAAAGTCCAGAATCACTGAGCTGTGTTTGACTGATAATCAGGACAAATGTTCCAGGCTCTTGTTTTGCTGTGATGCCAGGAGTTTCAATAACACCGTCGTATTCAAAGGGATATGTTCCTCCCAAAAAGTCAGGCAAGGCTCCAGAAACTAGCCTGAACCAAAATAACTGTGTTTTAGTCCAAGAGGTGTCGCGGGGACACGTCAGCTTCACATCACCTCCAGCACCAACAGTCTTTGTCTCAAAGGTCTGATCGTCTGTGCATCCTGAAGAAAATAAAGAAATACATGTTGGTTATTAACAACCAGGAAATAAAATGTATGCCCTGTGCTGAACTTAAAATACACCTTGAACACATTTGAAAGTTTTACATATACTTACGACTCAGTCTGAGCATCAGAAGTAAAACAAATACAGTCAGCATTTTGTTGTAAGTCCACTTCAGACAGCACTAACATTAGCATGTACGAGAAGATGTCTGTCCTAGATATAATCATATCGAGTGGGAGGGAACAACTGCAGAGCATTTTGATTGGCCACTTGTTATGATGATATTACACTGTATTACCACAGTGGAAAAAAATGTTCAAACCCAAGCACATGAAGCAATACAGGCAGCCAGCTTGTTTCATGTTTCGTGGTGAAGAGGAAACAGAGTTTCTATGGTCATCAAAGACACATTTTTATTCTGTATTTTCCATAGACTGTATTAAAGAAGAGCACATAGAGTTAACTCAGCCATTGGTATCTGAACTCTCCCTTTGAAGCCTCAGGTTTAGAATTTTGGCTGTCGTAATGTTGTTTTTTTGTAACCAGAAGCAAAAATATTTGGCCGACATGTGGATACACATTAGCCTCTTTCATACATGCATGGCACTCAAAAAATTTGCGACATTACCCAGGTGGCCTGCAAGAGAGATCAGAAATCTCTCAAACTTTTCACCTGGACTTTAAGCTGACTTTTTTCTGCAGTTCAGACACTGACAGGTGAACTGAATAACATTGATGATCTTGTTACAATGGCACCTGTCAGTGGGTGGCACTTGAAGCAAATGAAAATGATGTCGTCAAAGTTGATGTGTTGGAAGCAGGAAAAATGGGCAAGCGTAAGGATGTGAACGACTTTGACAAGGGCCAAATTGTGATGACTAAACGACTGGGTCAGAACATCTCCAGACCTGAAGATCTTGTGGGGTGTTCCTGGTCTGCTGTGGTCATGACCTACCAAAAGTGGTCCAAGGATGGAAAAGCAACAAATCGATCACAGGGTGGCCAAATCTCATTGATGTGCGTGAGGAGTGAAGGCCACTTAAAGCCGCTGTAAACCCAAATCCATAAAATCCTTCTGTGTAATTTAGGGTCTGATGTACATACTAGTAAGCATCTTAAAAGTTTTATAAATTAGTTTTAATCCAAACTCGAGTTATTGCCATTCTTTCTTTCCCTGATGCTGGGGTTAAATTGGGCGTGGTTATGTATGATATTTATCACTTCATAAATTTCCTTCAACCAATCAACCGCAGTTGTCCCGCCCTCACAGGTGCAATAACACTTCATAACTGTGTCCACATACCCTAAACGTCTCTGCACATACCTGTTGCAATTACCTAATGATTGTCAGGCCTGGACTAAAATGAGGTCTCAGATGCAGAGGATGTCACGTACAAGCACACTTTATTGATTTCTGATCCTTTTTGAAGAGTGACAAACAATTGGGCTATGAAAAACTCCCTAAATAACTAAGTCCTGGCAAGATAACTCGCGGAAGATAAAACTTCCTAAATAGGAAAATCTCCAGTAAAAGGAGAGACAAAAAACACACTAGAAACAGGGAAGATCCTAAAACATAAATCGCTCCCGTAGGAGGAAAACAAAAGCTAGACTAAAAATCAAAACGCTCCCGAAGGAGGAAAACCAAAACTACTGATCAACGGGACAAAAGAAAAAGGCTCACCTAAAAAGGAGGCTCTACAACTATCTAATACTAATTAAACACAAATTCGCTCCAAAAGGGAGGAAAGAAAACAGTTTACAAAATAACACAAAATCGATGCTAAACTAGAAAACTTTAACAAACGAAAAAATCACTCTCAAAGGAGGAAACAGAAAACAACTTACGTGGCGTAGCAAAAAACTCTTGGCAAAACCGACTGTGACTGTGGATAAGGGCTTGGGTGCACGGACAAGGACGAAACACTTTGGCAAAAGACAAAGGGGAGACGCAGACTATAAGCACATGAGGGTAGTGGGGAACAGGTGGAAACAATCAGGGATCAGGGGAGACAATCAGACCGGTGACACATGAGGAAGGGCAAGTGACCTGAAACGAGAGGAGAGTCAGGTTTCAAAATAAAACAGGAAGTTACGAGACAAAAATCCAAGACAAGACAAACCTCACCGCGGTGTGACAATGATCGCCTTTTCCCCATCATGCCTGTGTGTGCTGTCCCCGGGTGCACATCTACCACTGGGATGACAATGTGTCATTCTTTTATTTTGTAACACTTGGAGAAGCAGCAGTGTTTCCGCTACTTACATTTAGTGAATTGTTTCAGCCGCTGCTTCAGAAATTGTAATTAAACGACTCTTTGGAGATTTCAGCTTCAAATCAACGATCGTCCATCCTCTCCTCATTGAGGAAGAGCACTGAAACAGTGAACTCGCGAAGTCTTGGCAACCAAATAAACAACAGCGGACCAGTTTACTTCTAACGGCAAAAGAGGGTCCGCTCTGCATCGCTGTCATGGCATATATATGCAGTTCTAATATGCAGTGTAAACAATGCACGTGCCTATATCAGCTGTGCGCTCAGTATCAAACTTTCAGCTCCCTGGCGATCTCCCTCCAGCGAGCTGCACAATATTATACTGAAATGAGGAGATATTGTCTCTCTAACTCCGTACGTCCGGACTGTAAATGCATTGATTGTTGCGGTTTATAAAGCTTGTAAAAGCTGATGTCATTTGGTAACGATCAATCGTTTGGATCGCTACGTCATTAATAACGTCCCTCGTGCAGACGCGGCTCACGTGCGGTGAGAACTGAATTGCCAAAGAGAAAATATGTAACTCTTGTGACTTAATTAAACAGACTGCTGATGAAGACAGTCAACACAGCAGCCAGAGAGACAGACAGAAGTGGGGGTGGCTGGGGGGCGGGTTGAGAGGTGCAGGTGTGTTGGGGGACTGAAGCCAAGTGTTCAGATTAAAGAAGTTTGTGATTTAAAACTTAATGAGGTGAAGAAGAAAGTACAATTAAAGTTTCTAGGTAAGAAATAACCATCTAGAAAGAGGGTAAGTCTACATGTGATCACAGAAATCATTGATATATGAGAATAATTGAAATCAATTGATTACAAAACCTGTAATTAATTAGATTCATTTTTTTAATCACCTGACAGCAATAGTTTTGATATGACGTGCACATGCGCACATACCTGGGTGGTACAACAAACCCTCTACCCTGCTGCTGAAAGAAATCCTAGAGGAAACACTGCTTCCCCATGCGCCATTGTTGTGTTGACAGTTGCCATGAGAACATGGACAGGCGGACCCCTCATTCAGAATTTGTGGATGCTTTATGACACACTCAGCTCTGATATCATATATGCATTTTTGCTATTTCAAGCTGAGTTTCCAGGGCCTTTAAAGCACCTACAATGGGCATGTGAGCATCAGAACTGGATCACGGAGCAATGGAAGAAGGTGGCCTGGTCTGATGAATCTTTTTTTCTCTTACATCATGTTGGCCAGGTGTGTGTGCGTCGCTTACCTGGGGAAGACATGGCACCAGGATGCACTATTGGAAGAAGGCAAGCTGGCAGAGGTAGTATGATGCTTTGGGCAATGTTATGACCTCAGGTCCTGTTATTCATGTGGATGTGACTTTTACCTGTACCACCTACCTAAACATTGTTGCAGACCAGTACACCTCTTCATGGAAACATGTTCCCTAATGGCAGTGGCCTCTTTCAGCAGGATCATGCGCCCTGCCACACTGCAAAAATGGTTCAGGAATGGTTTGAGGAACACGACAACAAGTTCAAGGTTTTGACCCGGCCTCCAAATTCCCCAAATCTCAATCCAGTCGAGCATCTGTGGGATGTGCTGGACAAACAAGTCCGATCACCCCCACATCGCAACAGGACTTAAAGGATCTGCTGAGAAAGTCTTACCACAGTTGATAATTAAATGACTATTACTGAACAAACTGTTGGACATTATGGACAATGCCAGCCACCCTCTGCACACCGTCATCAGCAACCAGAGGAGCCTGTTCAGTGAGAGACTGCTCCTTCCAAAGTGCAGGACTAACCGACTGAAGAACTCCTTTGTCCCTCATGCCATCAGGCTGTACAACTCCTCACTTAGAGGGAGGAGGTAACAGGGACAGACTCTCTCACAAGCGGTAGCCACTAATTCACCTCACAAAGTTAATAGTAGTTATCTTCTTTTATTCAATAGTAATATTTATTTATTTCTCAAAGGGTCATATGTGCAATAAAAATCTGTCAATGTGCAATAATCTCTCACCACAGTGCAATAACCTAATTTAGTTTAATCGAACTAAATACCATGTCAATTACCCACTGTTTACTTGTATATTTTCTAAGAGTGTATATTTTATATATTTTGTTATCTAATTTTGTACTTTTTATATATATATATATATCGATAGATATATATATTTTGATCTTTATTTTTTACCCTCTGTGTGCTGATTCTTTCCTATTGTATTGTACTGTATAAGCTGCTGGAGACTGAATTTCCCAGAGGCAGTCATCCCAAAGGGATCAATAAAGTTGAGTCTAAGTCTAAGTCTAAGTCATGTCTCCCTCCTGTTTGTCGGCCCCCCATGGTAGCAACTTTTCAATCACAGGTGGCCAGGCCGTAAAACATAACCTACATTATTGTCAATTTTACTGTGGATGGGACCATATTTACAAAATGAACACCATGCAGTCCTTAAAAGTCTTGAAGCTAGCAACTGAGGCCAGAGTCCCAATTGGAAAATGTTTAATGAGGTAAAAATCAATCAAGAAGTTGGGGCTTTGGCAGTTCACAGGTACTTAAATGGCACCTGTCTGGCTGTCAGTCCACACCATAGACTGTATGATGGATGTAGCCACCATGTGAGGTCACACATTGGTTTGTCAACTGGCTTTTTGAAGAGTTTGGCATATTGCCCGTCGCCATGTTGGGTTTCTGTAGCCAAAAATGACCATATATGGAAGAGAGGGTGGATCTGGAGAGTAGCGAGGGGTTGGCAAACTCCACGTCATTAAACCTATAGTCTACACCTCCAGCTAATTCTGACTTATTAGCTAGTTAGTCATCGTGCTTCCCACAGAATGACAATCTTTTTGATTTGGTTGGTGCTGGAGTTGTTTATCACTTAAGAAGCTAAGAAAGCTTATAGCTCAAATGCACACTTCTGTGGTGAGAGGGCAGTGGGCTGTTATACTTAAAATAACCGGTCCAGCCATCACAACGGTCCACCATCCTCTGGGGGAAACCCAACAACAATCCTGACTCCCATGCAGGAGCCACAAAAAATAAATCAATGTAGAACAAACACTGACAGAGCGAACATGTCATGTAATGGTGAGCACAGAAATAGATAGCTGCTAATTCGGCTCACGTTTAATAAAATAATACTAGAATTTCATGAACCAAAAAAGCTGGACCACAGACTTCTTGGGGGTCAGCTAGTATAGCTAACCACAAAGCAAGCCATTTTATTTGTTCAACATTTGCATGAAAAAAAATCCCCAAAAGGCACCAACAACACAAACAAGGTCAAGAGGTAGAGTTCAGTTTCGGAATTAGCTGAGTTGACACCTAGCACACAGTTTTTGTTGGGTATTTAAATATGGGGCTTAATAGAGGTTTACTCCTTTTGGAGCCAGCCTCAAGTGGCCACCTGAGGAACTGCAATTTTTTTGGCACCTCCATGTTGTCTTCATTTCTCAGCCACAAAGGTGTCTGCTTGGTCCAAACTTCCAAATTGAGAGAGTGTACAATGATTGCTCCCGGTGGCATACCCATCAGTGATGACCCGCCCACTCTGCCTGTCAGTCACATCAGCAGGAAGAGCACAGTATACAGAGTTGTTATACCATCCTTCTCTCCAAACTTCAGCAACTTTAATAGTGTACATAATAGGTGGAAAGATAGATTGTCTTTGTGTTTCAAAAGATGTGACCATGCAGTTTATTGCAGATGAATATTAGTTCATGTTTTTTCTTTTTCATTTACATGCTGATTCACTGACAAGCTGGTGGTCCATCATTGCTCCAAGTGATGCACATTAGTACAGACTTTAGCAAGGATTTAAATCTTTTTCTGGATAATCAGACAAAGTTATTAAGGCACAAACTCACACTTTAAACACTTACAAAATAGAGTGAGGTGGGGCCAGACAATGATTAGCACCAGTCCCGAAAGTTAAGCCCATCAAACATATCTGATTGTTTATCGCTGACGTTCAAAGTGCATTTCCTGTCACACAAATTCTTGTCCTTATGAACCATTCACACTCTCTGTGAAACATTTGGTTTGAATCAGAACTGCTTTTATTTGACCTTTCAATGCTATGACCTCTGGTATGCACTGGAAGATACCACGTCTTACTGGCCTAAACAAGAAGAAGACTTTACAGCCACGCTAGCAGCTCTGTGAATCTGCGCTTACACAGCGGTGCATAGAACTTATTCTTATTGTTGCCATTATGTCAGAAAAAAATAATGAAGCAGTTTGAACCTTAAGTGTTATCATAGTTATCTTTATTATGATGCAAACTTTATACAAGAAATGCAGTCCACCAGTTCTGATTTCTAATACTAGCACAGTACAGTCATAAAAAAATATGATTGCTAACAAATTTAACATGAAACAAAAAATTACACAATTATAAAATGAAGGATCTGAAAAGGGGGCGGCCTGATCAATAGATTTAATAACTGTACATCTTTTTCAAAATAAAAGTCTGCCTTATGAAGCAAAAGGTTGCGCGCACACACACACACACACACACACACACACACACACGCACACACATGCACACACAAGGTATTAATACAATTAAAGGCAGATTTAACAGATTGAAACAAATATAATGTCAAAGATACACTGTACATTTTTAAGTTTATAAAAATAAATATTATCATTATGCTATGGTCACATGGTAGTTATAGTCTTCCAAAAAATAAATCTATCTATCTATCTTTGCATTAATGAGCAAATCCTTGCATTGTTTGGATTGTTAGTCTACACAAAAGCCCTGACATCGCTGTAGACAGTCTCTCCCTCTGCTGCTGTTACGTTCCTCTTCTTCTTCGTTCTCTCTGCTTTGCCAGTTCTCTTTGAAAAGGCTGGTGCAGAATAAACCAATGAGTCCTCATTTCTCTGAGGAAACACACAGAAAAAGGTTTTGAGATGGAAGATCCAAAATCTCTTTTCATTTCATCTTTTCTTTATAGATCTTACCTGCTGACTTGGCTGCTCGGCTCTGGCTGTTGCAGCATTTGTGGGCAGAGCAACAGCAGCTGTGTTAAAACAATCAAACCAAAGATGGAGAACGTTAATCTACACTAAGAGGCACAAAGTTAATATTTTGCTGAATACTGTTTGATAGATTTATGGATGAGAAATTTTAATTACCGTTACAACATTTTGTCTTGATGGTATAAATCAGGAAGGCGATGACAATCAGACTTAAAGCCAAAGCAGCTGATAACAGAAATATAACTGTATTGGTCTTCTCCAAATACTGCATGTCGTCTGCTGACAAATCTAGAAAATACTGAGAGTTAGCAGGTTTTTGATAAGAAGTTTTGTGTCGCATCAATCCAATGGATTTAACCAGATTCTAAATTAATTATAATCAATGATTTGTATGAAATTCTAACTTACCTTCAATGTTAAGCTTAGTTCCTTTTCCAAACAGTATCTCTCCACATGTGGCCACAGCACAGTAATAAGTCCCGGCATCAGAGGAGCTGACGGTCTTAGAGAAGCTGTAGACACATTTCTGTGGAGAGCGAGCCTCAGGACTGTTCTCACATTCATCTGTTCTGTTTCCAAGAGTGTAAATGACACTGGGATGAGATTCATCTGATCCGGATCTGAACCAGAACACGCTGTGTTTTCCTGGACATGTTTTGTAGTCAGAGTCAGAGAGGAGTGAACACTGCAGAGTCACTGAGTCTCCTGGACGGACTGGATCAGAGGATAAGTCTTGAATGACGGCGGTGATGTCAGGTGCACGTCCTGAGAAATTCAAACCAGAATATAAACATGCTTCACTAGTTACAATATACTGTATGTATGAATTGACACTTTCCTATTAATAATGTACAATTTAAACGAATATTAAAGTCCACCTGGTGTATTTTATTTACCTGTAACTGTCAGAAATGTTCCTTTCAAAAGCTTCATATGAACTAGTGTTTGTTTAACACAAAAGTAAAGTCCAGAATCACTGAGCTGTGTTTTACTGATAGTCAGGACAAATGTTCCAGGCTCTTGTTTTGCTATGATGCGAGGACTTTTGTTAACCTTGTTGTAGTCAAAGCTGCTTGTTCCTCCCAAAAAGTCAGGCAAGGCTCCAGAAACTAGCCTGATCCAAAATAAGTTTGTATTACGCCAAGAGGTGTCGCGGGGACACGTCAGCTTCACATCATCTCCAGCACCAACAGTCTTTGTCTCAAAGGTCTGATCGTCTGTGCATCCTGAAGACAATAAAGAAATACATGTTGGTTATTAACAACCAGGAAATAAAATGTATGCCCTGTGCTGAACTTAAAATACATCTTGAACACATTTGAAAGTTTTACATATACTTACGACTCAGTCTGAGCATCAGAAGTAAAACAAATACAGTCAGCATTTTGTTGTAAGTCCACTTCAGACAGCACTAACATTAGCATGTACGAGAAGAAGACTGTCCTAGATATAATCATATCGAGTGGGAGGGAACAACTGCAGAGCATTTTGATTGGCCAGTTGTTATGATGGTATTACACTGTATTACCACAGTGGAAAAAAATCATTCAAGCCCGAGCACATGAAACAATACAAGCAGCAAGCTTGTTTCATGTTTCGTGGTGGGTGTCTATAATTGACGCTAAGAGGAAACACAGTATAACTACAGTATTCAAAGACAAATAATTCTTCTGTAGAGGATGTAGAAACAGTTAAGTCACCCATTGGTTTGTCAACCCCCCTTTTAAAGCATCAAGTTTGGGATGCTGGCCGTTTGAATGTTTTTTATTTGTAACCACAAGCGACCACATTTGGACGACAGGATACAAATTTGGCCTTTTACACGGAATAAAAATGCAGAAAAATCAACATTTGGTGACATTACCCAGGTGGGCTGCATGTGAAAACCTAAAGTTCAAGAGTTCAAGCGTGAAAGTAGCCATTGTTATGTCTCAATCCTGGTTGACAGGCCCCTATGGTAAGTACTTACCAATCACAGGTGGCCACGCCTTAAAACATACAAATAAAAATATATAGTTGGGTTGCCTACCTTGTAACTGGCACCCGTCTAGCTGCTCGTCCAGGAAGAGAGGGTGGATCTGTAGAGTAGCGAGGGGTTGGCACTCCATGTTATTAAACCTATATAGTCTACTCATTAGCTCGACACTTAGCTAGTTAGCCAGTGTGATTCCAACACAATCAGAATCTATTGTTTTGGTTGCTGCTGGAGTTTTTCATTCATCACAATATAGCGCGTGAGAGAGCTTGTGGAAGTAGCGGATTTGTAGCTTGAACGCACACATCAGTGGTGAGCGGGCAGCGGGTGAACGACCGGGTAACTTAAAATAACCGGTCTAGCCATCACAATGGTCCTCCGTCCTCGACAGGCCAGACCAAACCAAAGCTGCTAATTAGCGCTAACGTTTAATAAAATATTAGAATTTCACTCACTAAAGAGGTGGGACCACAGACTTCTCGGGGATCAGGTAGTAAAGTTAACTACTCAGTAAGAGATATTATTTGTTCAACATTTGGATGAAAAAATCCCCAAAACACACCAACAACACAAACACGGTCAAGAAGTTAAGCCAAGTGTTTTAATTAGCTGAGGTGACACCTAGCACACAGCTAGCAGCCCCACCTGTCACTCAAAGCAACCAGCCCTCCCATTACAGTTATATAGAAACTGGCAAAGCAACATTTTTGTGCCAGGCTGTAAATATGTTGAATTTGCTGTAAAGCTGGGTATTTAAATATAGGGCCTAATGGAGGTTAACACACTTTTGGAGCCAGCCTCAAGTGGCCATTCGAGGAACTGCACTTTTTGGTGCTTCAGTGTTGGCTTCATTTTCTCAGCCACAGAGCTGTCTGCTTGGTCCAAACCGACTGAGATAGAGTTTACAATCAGTTTTTCCACAAATATCCAATTCAAAATGTTACCATCACCAATGACCTCTAAACATTAATTCATTTAAGATCCATCTGCATGGTAAATACACATTATAGCACTATGTTTCCAGGTCTAATAAAAACTCCTAAAACCTCTGTACCACTGACTTTAATATTAATTAATTAATTGGTTTGATCTGTTAAATTTTTTTTTTGCCATTTGCCATCTACAGACACAGAAGAGCCACGTTAGATGTTTTGTGAGCCAACCAAAGCAGATGCTCCTCATCATCAGTGATGACCCGCCCAATCTGCCTGTCAGTCACATCAGCAGGAAGAGCACAGCATGCAGAGTTGGGGGAGGTCTGTTAAACAATCCTTCTCTCCAGACTTCAGCTACTTTAATAGTGTACATAACAGGTGGACAGATAGATCGTCTTTGCTGTGTTTAAAAGATGCAACCATACAGTATATAGCAGATGAATATTAGTTCATGTTTTGTTCTGCATTTAAATGCTGATTCACTGAAAAGCTGTCTGTCCGTCAATACTTAAAGTGATGCACATTAGTGCAGACTTTAGCAAGGATTTAAATCTTTTTCTGGATAATCAGACAAAGTTTTCTTATGAAGTCACAAACTCACACTTTCAACACTTGTTCGAGACAAAAAGAGCGAGGTGGGGCCAGACAATGATTAGCACCTCCCCTCTCTGACAGCACCGGCCAGTGAAGAGTGCAGACTGCAGGAAGTGTGATAAAAAACCTCACTGGCTATTTTAAGACCGTAAAAAAACAAACAGTTAAATCAAACTTCCTGACGGTTAAACAGAGTGTGATCAAGGACAAAAAGCCTCTTCACCTCAAATTAAAGCCAAACCACCACAATGCTAAAGTTTCCATGCATCATTTGGTCGTCAGTGGTGACAGTGAATGTGTGTTTATCTGTGTGTGTGCGCGTGTGGTCAAATTGTTGACACCTAACACCTAGGTTGGACCAGAAACTTATTCTAATAACTAAACGTGTTTTGGAGTGAAATCGATGACTCACTGACACAATGCTTTGTTTAGCTCCTGAACACACAACACACATACACAGTTTAATGCACACAAGGATGGACACAACTTACAACTGTTACATGGAAGTTAGAACTGAAACTTTCTCTCTCTCGCTTACACACACACACACACGCACACACACACACACACACACACACACACACACACACACACACACTGTTGTGGTTTGATTTTAAATTGAGGTGTGAATACAAACAGAGTTTTTTCTTTCTCTGTCTCTGTTTTAGCCTCAGGAAGTTTGGCTTAACTGTTGTTTTATCTTTTTTAAATAGCAAGTGGAACAACACCATGTTATTTATTATTAGTAGAATCAAAAGACTTTACAGATGTAGGTAAATGTTGATATGTGATTGCTGTTATTTAGCAAGTTATCACTCTTCACTGGTCGGTGCTGTCAGAGAGGGGAGGTGCTAATCTTTCACTGGTCCCACCTCGCTCTTTCTGACGACAGCAAGAGTTTGAAGATGAGTTTGTCCGATAATCAAAGCCGTCCCAGAAGTCTGTTTTTGTGTGCATCACTTTGAGCAATGATGGACGATAATCTTGTCAATGAATTTGAATTTAAATGAAAAGTAATATGATCTAATATTCATGTGCATTATACGGTTGCATGTTTAAAAACACATCAGAGACATTATTTGCATTTTCATGAGCAAATTAACAAGCAAGAAAAATGTATTCAATTGTTTAAATTTGTTCAAATTAAAACTAGCCTGCAGAAACCTCATGCAGCTCTTCCCTCACTACACATCCTGTCACAGTCACAGTTCTGCTCTGAGCAAACAGCCTTGAAGGTTGGTCAAAGGCGGGAGAAACAGACCGCAGCCTGTGTGTCAGTGAAGCTGTTGCATGGGGCTTTGCTTGTTGTTCTCACGGCAGACATGCAGAAGGCCTTTACAAAGTGCTGTCAGAGGTTCATCTATAATGTTTAAGATTGTGTGGAGGACATATACACAGCAGTTCAAGGTCAAAAGACTCTACATGTTTATTCTCTCTAACTTTGTGTCTCAGTGCACACATGGCAAAATTTGGAGTGTGACCGAAGTTGATATGTCCTTTTGCGAAGCAGATATTTGGAAATCAAATGACCTTGATGGCCAAACAAATGCACCCCTCCCTTCAGGGCTCTTCAGAAGCCCCGCCCCCTCATATTCATGGACACACATCCACAGGTAAACGACTTGCAACTGATTATGAGGCAGAATGTGGAGTGTCTGCTGCCTGAGGGTAAACAAGCCTTAATGAGGGAAGCAATTTTTAAATACTATGATGATGGCGCTCTTTCCATCTTCTGCAAGGACGGGGACAAGGATGAGTAGCAGGCAGAGGTCTGTAACTAGCCAGTGACCTTTGACCTGGCAAAATGTGATGAGTTTGGGAACGCTGAAGAAATCAATATGTGGTGTCCAAAATATGAAGATGTGTTGATTGTGCATGAAATTCTTAGTGTGTTTTTTTCAGTATTGTTATGGGCGGTTTATAACATTATTTTCTATCACAGTAACAAGCTGTACATTCATGCCAGCCCTCTCTGTCACCTTTGAGTTCTTCACATCTCATGACTCTCTGTGTGGTTTTCACCACATTTCCACTCCTCTCTCCACTGTCCTTGAACCTGCAGGCCACAACCTACACTGCAGCTAAAGTGACACTGTCCTCTACTCCTCCTCCTCCTCCTCTATTCCTTTTCACTGTGTGAAAACATCCAGGTTCTTTTTCTTCTATTCCTATTTCCATTGAAGCTCCTGTGAGGAACTTTTGATTTGGGTTGATTTTGGCGCCCCCTGTGGACAACGCCATGCCTCTTATCTCTTTGCTGATTTTGTCCTGTGCATGCTTAAGTGGTGTTTTTTAACATAAAATCTCATCCTGCTTTCTTTAACAGTCATAGGTATCACTCACTTACATTTTTGCCCTGGAAAATGTAAACAAAGGCAGCGCAGTCTGCCATCTCCCCCGGCCGCAGTTTCATGAATTAAAATTATCTATACAGCAATAATCAATCTTGCCACTGATGGTCTGTTTGCTTTTGTGTGTCATATAGAGTAATCAGAATTAATTTCAGTCTGTTTCATAACCATCGAAATACTCCTCACAGGGGCTTTAAAGCTACGAGTGTTACACCACTTTGTATTTCCTTGTGCTGAAAACTCAACAACAGTGTTTCTGGAAAGTATTTGACATGCATTGTTTGTGAACCTCTTCCTGCATTGCTACGTTTCTCAGAGTTTGTCAGGTTGTCAGTAAGATGGTGTTATTTAAAAGTCTTCCAACCATGAAAGGTGACATACCTGTGGCGGAGCTGACCAGGGAGTTGTGCGCGTACTCAACCCATGGCAAATGGGTGGACCAAGAGGCAGGGAGACAAGCTGCAACACACCTCAGGGAAGACTCCAAATCCTGATTTGCCCGCTCCGTTTGGCCGTTAGTCTGAGGGTGATAACCAGATGACAGGCTGACTGAGGCCCCCAATGTTTGACAGAATGCTTTCCACACCTGGGAGGCAAACTGGGGACCCCGGTCTGAGACAATATCCTGGGGTATACTATGAAGACGGAACACATGTTGCACAAGTAGATCAGCAATTTCCAACGCAGAGGGCAGTTTAACCAGAGGTATATAATGGACTGCTTTAGAGAAACGGTCAACAATAGTCAGAATAATTGTGTTACCATAGATGGTGGTAACCCAGTAACGAAGTCCACTGCGATGTGTGACCAGGGACAATGAGGTATGGGCAAGGGAAGGAGGGGACCAGCTGGAGCTCGGTTGGAGGACTTACTACGGGCACAAACGGAGCAGGCGGCAACAAACTCCCTGGTGTCGGCAGTCATAGATGCCCACCAGAAGCACTGTTGCAGCAGGGAGAGTGTGCGATGGCAGGCCAACTTAGAAGATGGCCCCCACTGGCGCACTGGGGATCTCGGCGGAGGGGGAATGAAGAGACGATCTGAAGGACAGCTCTCAGGTTTAGGATGAACTTGGTTGGCCTCCTGAACCACACGCTCAATCTCCCAACTGGCCGCCCCGACCACACAAATGGACGGCAGGATGGTTTCCTCAGGGATGTCTTCCACTGGGGGAGCAAACTGGTGAGAGAGAGCATCAGGTTTGATGGTCCGGGACCCAGGTCGGTAGGTAAGAGTGAAGTTGAATCTTCCAAGAAACAAAGCCCACTGAGCCTGGCGAGAGTTGAGTCTGCGTGCAGAACGAAGATCAGACAGGTTTTTATGGTCAATCCAAACAAGGCATCATAGCAAGGAGCTCTCGATTCCCCACATCATAGTTTCTTTCGGCTGGAGTGAGTCTTCAGGAGAAGAAGGCACAGGGGTGGAGCTTCTGGTCCACAGTGGAACGTTGTGACAGGATGGCCCCAAACCCTGAGTCGGAGGCGTCAACTTCCACTACAAACTGTAAGTCAGGATCTGGGTGAACTAACACAGATGCACAAGAGAACATGGTCTTAAGTCTATCAAAAACAGTCTGAGCTTCAGATGACCACTCAAAAGAACGTTTTACACAAGTCAGTTTAGTTAAGGGGCTCACCAGCCGGCTGTAGATCTTAATAAACCTTCTGTAAAAATTGGCGAACCCCAGAAACCTCTGGAGCTGTTAACGGGACTCAGGGATCGGCCAGTCGAGCACAGCCTTAATCTTGGCCGGATCTGGCTTCAGCTGGCCCTTCTCAATAACAAACCCCAAGAAGGAGACGGAGGACACATGCAACTCACATTTCTCTGCTTTAGCAAACAGTTTGTTTTCGAGCAACCTTTGCAAGACCGCTCGAACATGGACAATGTGTTCATCAACATCTTTAGAAAAAATCAGAATGTCATGTAAATAGACAAAAACAAATCTGTTCAACATGTCTCTGAGAACGTCATTGATTAAGGCTTGAAACACAGCCGGAGCATTGGTGAGACCAAAAGGCATTACCTGGTACTCAAAGTGACCCAGGTGAGTGTTGAAAGCAGTCTTCCATTCGCCCCCCTCCCGTCCCCTCCTATTCTTACCAATTGGTAAGCGTTGCGAAGGTCCAGTTTAGTGAAGATTCCTGTGTCGTGGAGGGGGGTGAAGGCAGAGTCGATAAGAGGCAGAGGATATTTGTTTTTAACAGTTATATCATTCAGACATCTGTAATCGATGCAGGGACGAAGAGTCTTGTCCTTCTTTTCAGAAAAGAAAAATCCTGCACCGACAGGGGATGATGATGGGCGGATGAGACCTGCAGCGAATGAGTCCTTGATGTAGGTCTCCATAGCATCTTTCTCAGGTCTGGACAGGTTATACAGTTTCTTGGAAGGCAGGGGGGCACCAGAAAGCAAGTCAATAGCACAGTCATATGGTCTATGTGGGGGCAAACACAAAGCTCTATCCTTGCTGAACACTTGCTTAAGGTCATGATAGGCACTGGGGACAGCTGAGAGGTCAATGTCTTCAGGTGAAGACTGGGAGATAGAAATACTAACTGGAATAGCTGACTTCAGGCAGTTTTGGTAACAGGAGCTGCTCCAAGAAGTAACGGAAGCAGTAGACCAGTCTATATGAGGGTTATGTAGCTTAAGCCAGGGAAGACCTAAAACTATGGGCGTGGTAGGTGAGGGAATAACGTACAATTCAACTGTCTCAGTGTGGTTACCAGAAAGAGTGAGAGAAATGGGGGCAGTACGATGAGTCACATAAGAAAACTGGCGACCGTCTAAGGCCAACACATTCTTAGGTTCAGGTAAAATAACCAAAGGTATGTTAGCCTGCTGAACCAAACCTGAGTCAACGAAATTGTCATCAGCCCCAGAGTCAACTAAAACATGTACAGGGAGAGTGTCCAGTGCAAAGTACCTCTCAGCTGGATGCGTTTGGAGGAGATTAAGGATGAGTTGGCAGCCAGGGATGAAACTTCCTCGTTAGAGGAGCTAATAGGTTTAGCCACAAGACTAGACAAAAGGCTAAGGGAGAGACGCAGGGAGAGAACAGAGAGGCAGAGGGCCACCAGCACCACATCTACTCCTCACCATCGCCTGCCATCCGCCCAGCCTTCATCTCCTCAGAAAGTCCCTTTAAAAAAACTCCCTGAAGCGCGGACTCATTCCAACCACTTTCTGCCGCTAGAACACCAAAATCTAAAGCATATTGAGAAACAAAATTTCTTCCCTGGGAGAGTGACAAGAGCTGACTAACTGCCTCTTTCCCTTTAACGGCATGATCAAAAACCTTGCGCATTTCAGCAGTAAAAGCATGAAAGTCTGCACACAAAGTGTGGTTATTAAGGGAGATGGCTGATGACCAGGAAGCTGCCTTGTCAGAACATAAACTCATGATGAAAGCAATGCGGGACTGATCTGTATAATAAGTATCAGGCTGCCGATTGAAAACAAGATTACACTGATGTAAAAATTGTTATTTTGCAGAGCGAGGCGTCAACGTAGTCCTGAGGTCAGGCCAGAGAATGCATCTGATTGGTTATCGCTGACGTTCAAAGTGCATTTCCTGCCACACTAGTTCTTGTCCTTATTAAGTGTAAAACCATTCATGCTCTTACTGAAATATTTAACAGAGAAGGGCTTTTATTTTACCCATTAATCAGTGGTGTAGTGATCCTTGGAGAAGTGGGTATACTCTTAATTCATGCCCTGTTTTTGAGCAGCCCATTCAGCAAAGGATAGACGCCCTGTTTTATAAACAGTGACATGTAAGACTACTCTATTTAGTTTACCCAAAAATGGGCCAGTAGTATTTGCACATTGTCACATACTTTCTGCTGCTTGACCTCAGGGAATAAGGATTATGAAATTATGAAATTACTGACCCAATACTGCCCCACAGACTAGTGAGAGATGTCTACAGAAAAACAACAAACATGATTGACTGACAGGCTATAGCCTAAATGTAACGAGGTAAACAATGACCACAAGCTATTCAAATGTGTAAAGTCACTCCAGTAATCTTGATTTTTAAGCTTCAGCAAAAAAAAAGCGCCCACGCACCGTAGTTGACGTCTTCATCAGCCGTTGTACCTGCATCTTTAGCTGTGGCTGAAGAGGCGGCATGGGCATCCTGTGCGACAGGGGTGGGGGACGGACCGAGCGCGCTCACAGAGTCTGGGCTAAAGGAGCTGCTAGCATCGCTAAGATTACCTGAGCTGCTGGCTGGTGTAGATTCGCGAGGACATTTGCAATTGAGAAAGGACATTTTTGTTTGAATAGCTCGCTTCATGTTACCTGGCTGTTCATAAACGTTACATAGCGTATTCTAACGGCGAATAGTTTAAAAGTGAACTAACAAAATTACCGTTAGGCAATAATTCTTTTCCCAGGTATCACCCGCCCTACTCTGCCTCTGATTGGCTCATCAGTCCTGCATAATGAGTACTGGCCAATGAGAGGCAGCTTAGGCTGGATCATGCATGCCACCATCCTATGAAAGATAATTGGGCAATTTGGCTTGCATACATGAAGGTTGCGCATCAGAGGGGATAAGAGGGTATATGCAATGCTGACTGATGAATAAGTGGGTATACGCCATATACCCGTGTATACCCCGCACTACACCACTGCCTTTATGCCATTATATCTGACTGCTGTTCTGCAGTGACAGACATCACATCTTAAAGACTTTACAGCCATGCTAGCAGCTCTGTGAGACTGCACTTACACAGCGGTGCATTGAGCTAATCCATATTGTTCCCATTATGTCAGAAAAAATGGAACGTTATCAGAGTTCTTTATTGTAATGCAGACTTTAGACGAGAAACTCAGTCCATCACTTCTGATTTCTTTTTAAAGGACAGTACAAAATATCATTGCTAACTAATTAAATTGATGCGATTATGAAATTAAGAATCTGAAAATGGTGCAGCTTGATTGAATTACAACCACAAATCTTTTTCAAAATAAAAGTCTGCCTTTTCAGGAAGGAAGCAACACAAATCCACAAACATCACTGTCTTTTATTGAAACAATTTTTGCCTTGCGTTGACACAAAAATGTGGATATTTTCAAATCATCATGAAAAAACTCCCCTTTTTAATTGTCTAGAATAATAAAAAGAAAAATAATAGCATAGCAATCCAAAACTGACAGCAAACAGATTAGCAAAAATATAATGTCAAAGATACACAAACATTTTAAGGTTATCCAAATGAAATGTTATCGTTATGCTGTGGTCACATGGTTGTTAAGTAGTATTTTTACACAGGCTTCCAAAAATGTATATTAAATATATATGATTGCTTTAATGAGCAAATCCTTGAATTGTTTGGATTGTTAGTCTACACAAAAGCCCTGACATCGCTGTAGATAGTCTCTCCCTCTGCTGCTGTTACGTTCCTCTTCTTCTTCGTTCTCTCTGCTTTGCCAGTTCTCTTTGAAAAGGCTGGTGCAGAATAAACCAATGAGTCCTCATTTCTCTGAGAAAACACACAGAAAAAGGTTTTGAGATGGAAGATCCAAAATGTCTTCCAGTTTCATCTTTCCTTTATAGATCTTACCTGCTGACTTGGCTGCTCCGCACTGGCTGTTGCAGCATTTGCTGGCAGAGCAACAGCAGCTGTGTTAAAACAATCAAACCAAAGATGGAGAACGTTAATCTACACTAAGAGGCACAAAGTTCATATTTTGCTGAATATGGTTTGATAGATTCATGTTACCGTTACAACATTTTGTCTTGATGGTATAAATCAGGAAGGCGATGACAATCAGACTTAAAGCCAAAGCAGCTGATAACAGAAATATAACTGTATTGGTCTTCTCCAAATGCTGCATGTCGTCTGCTGACAAATATAGAAAATACTGAGAGTTAGCAGGTTTTTGATGAGAGGTTACAATTGATAAGAAAAAAGGTTTGGTGTCGCATCAATTCAATGGATTCAACCAGATTCTAAATTAATTATAATCAATGATTTGTATGAAATTCTAACTTACCTTCAATGTTAAGCTTTGTTCCTTTTCCAAACAGTATCTCTCCACATGTGGCCACAGCACAGTAATAAGTCCCAGCATCAGAGGAGCTGACGGTCTTAGAGAAGCTGTAGACACATTTCTGTGGAGAGCGAGCCTCAGGACTGTTCTCACATTCATCTGTTCTGTTTCCAAGAGTGTAAATGACACTGGGATGAGATTCATTTGATCCGGATCTGAACCAGAACACACTGTGTTTTCCTGGACATGTTTTGTAGTCAGAGTCAGAGAGGAGTGAACACTGCAGAGTCACTGAGTCTCCTGGACGGACTGGATCAGAGGATACGTCTTGAATGACGGCGGTGATGTCAGGTGCACGTCCTGAGAAATTCAAACCAGAAAATAAACATGCTTTACTAGTTACAATTTATACATTGACACTTTCCTATGAATAATGTACAATTTAAACGGATATTAAAGTCTACCTGGTGTATTTTATTTACCTTTTACTGTCAGAAATGTTCCTTTCAAAATGGTCACATCAACTAGTGTTTGTTTAACACAAAAGTAAAGTCCAGAATCACTGAGCTGTGTTTGACTGATAATCAGGACAAATGTTCCAGGCTCTTGTTTTGCTGTGATGCGAGGAGTTTTGTTAACCTTGATGGAGAAAAAGCTAAATGTTCCTCCTAAAACTTTAGGCAAAGCTCCAGAAACTAGGCTGATCCAAACTAAGTTTTGTAAATCCAAAGAGGTGTCGCGGGGACACGTCAGCTTCACATCATCTCCAGCACCAACAGTCTTTGTCTCAAAGGTCTGATCGTCTGTGCATCCTGAAGAAAATGAAGAAATACATGTTGGTTATTAACAACCAGGAAATAAAATGTATGCCCTGTGCTGAACTTAAAATACATCTTGAACACATTTGAAAGTTTTACATATACTTACGACTCAGTCTGAGCATCAGAAGTAAAACAAAGACAGTCAGCATTTTGTTGTAAGTCCACTTCAGACAGCACTAACATTAGCATGTACGAGAAGATGACTGTCCTAGATATAATCATATCGAGTGGGAGGGAACAACTACAGAGCAATCTGATTGGCCAGTGGTTATGATTATATTACACTGTATTACCACAGTGGAAAAAAATCATTCAAGCCCGAGCACATGAAACAATACAAGCAGCAAGCTTGTTTCATGTTTCCTGATGGGTGTCTATAATTGACGCTTAGAGGAAACACAGTATAACTACGGTAATCAAAGATAAATAATTCTTCTGTAGAGGATGTAGAAACAGTTAAGTCACCCATTGGTTTGTCAACCCCCCTTTTAAAGCATCAAGTTTGGGATGTTGGCCGTTTTAATATTTTTTATTTTTAACCACAAGCGACCACATTTGATACAAATACATGGCCTTTTACACGGAATAAAAATGCAGAAAAATCAACATTTGGTGACATTACCCAGGTGGGCTGCATGTGAAAACCTAAAGTTCAAGAGTTCAAGCGTGAAAGTAGCCATTGTTATGTCTCAATCCTGCTTGACATGCCCCTATGGTAGGTACTTACCAATCACAGGTGGCCACGCCTTAAAACATACCCTGCTTTATTATCAATTTTACTCTAAATGGGAGCAATATTTACAAAGTGAACATCATGCAGTCCTGAAAAGGCTTGAAACTACTGAGCAGATTGATTTCAACATTTCCTGTTGAGGCCAGAGTTCCAATAAATGCTTAATAAGGTAAAAAGTCAGTTAAGTAGTTGGGTTGCCTACCTTGTAACTGGCACCCGTCTAGCTGCTCGTCCAGGAAGAGAGGGTGGATCTGTAGAGTAGCGAGGGGTCGGCACTCCATGTTATTAAACCTATATAGTCTACTCATTAGCTCGACACTTAGCTAGTTAGCCAGTGTGATTCCAACACAATCAGAATCTATTGTTTTGGTTGCTGCTGGAGTTTTTCATTCATCACAATATAGCGCGTGAGAGAGCTTGTGGAAGTAGCGGATTTGTAGCTTGAACGCACACATCAGTGGTGAACGGGCAGCGGGTGAATAACCAGGTAACTTAAAATAACCGGTCCAGCCATCACAATGGTCCTCCGTCCTCGACAGGCCAGACCAAACCAAAGCTGCTAATTAGCGCTAACGTTTATTAAATATGAGAATTTCACTCACCAAAGAGGTGGGACCACAGACTTCTCAGGGTCAGGTAGTAAAGTTAACCACTCAGTAAGAGATATTTGTTCAACATTTGGATGAAAAAATCCCCAAAACACACCAACAACACAAACACGGTCAAGAAGTTAAGCCAAGTGTTTTAATTAGCTGAGGTGACACCTAGCACACAGCTAGCAGCCCCACCTGTCACTCAAAGCAACCAGCCCTCCCATTACAGTTATATAGAAACTAGCAAAGCAACATTTTTGTGCAAGGCTGTAAATATGTTCAATTTGCTGTAAAGTTGGGTATTTAAATATAGGGCCTAATGGAGGTTAACACACTTTTGGAGCCAGCCTCAAGTGGCCATTCGAGGAACTGCACCTTTTGGTGCTTCAGTGTTGGCTTCATTTTCTCAGCCACAGAGCTGTCTGCTTGGTCCAAACCGACTGAGATAGAGTTTACAATCAGAGTTTTTCCACAAATATCCAATTCAAAATGTTACTATCACCAATGACCTCTAAACATTAATTCATTTACGATATCCATCTGCATGGTAAATACACATTATAGCACTATGTTTCCAGGTCTAATAAAAACTCCTAAAACCTCTGTACCACTGACTTTAATATTAATTAATTAATTGGTTTGATCTGTTAAAAAAAAAGTCTCCAGCCATTTGCCATCTACAGACACAGAAGAGCCATGTTAGATGTTTTCTGAGCCAACCAAAGCAGATGCTCCTCATCATCAGTGATGACCCGCCCACTCTGCCTGTCAGTCACGTCAGCAGGAAGAGCACAGCATGCAGAGTTGGGGGAGGTCTGTTAAACCATCCTTCTCTCCAGACTTCAGCAACTTTAATAGTGTACATAACAGGTGGACAGATAGATCGTCTTTGCTGTGTTTTAAAGATGCAACCATACAGTATATAGCAGATGAATATTAGTTACTATTTTGTTCTGCATTTAAATTCTGATTCACTGACAAGCTGTCTGTCCGTCAATACTTAAAGTGATGCACATTAGTGCAGACTTTAGCAACGATTTAAATCTCTTTCTGGATAATCAGACAAAGTTTTCTTATTAAGTCACAAACTCACACTTTCAACACTTGTTCTAGACAAAAAGAGTGAGGTGGGGCCAGACAATGATTAGCACCTCCCCTCTCTGACAGCACCAGCCAGTGAAGAGTGCAGACTGCAGAAAGTGTGATAAAAAACCTCACTGGCTATATTAAGACCGTAAAAAAAAAACCAGTTGAATCAAACTTCCTGACGGTTAAACAGAGTGTGATCAAGGACAAAAAGCCTCTTCACCTCAAATTAAAGCCAAACCACCACAATGCTAAAGTTTCCATGCATCATTTGTCGTCAGTGGTGACAGTGAATGTGTGTTTATCTGTGTGTGTGCGCGTGTGGTCAAATTGTTGACACCTAACACTTAGGTTGGACCAAAAACTTATTCTAATAACTAAACGTGTTTTGGAGTGAAATCGAAGACTCACTGACACAATGCTTTGTTTAGCTCCTGAACACACAACACACATACACAGTTTAATGCACACAAGGATGGACACAACTTACAACTGTTACGTGGAAGTTAGAACTGAAACTTTCTCTCTCTCGCTTACACACACACACACACACACGCACACACACACACATGCCCACACACACACACACACACACACACACACGCGCGCGCACGCACACACGCACACACACACACACTAAACTGCATGGAAACTTCAGCACTGTTGTGGTTTGGTTTTAAATTGAGGTGTGAATACGAACAGAGTTTTTTCTTTCTCTGTCTCTGTTTTAGCCTCAGGAAGTTTGGCTTAACTGTTGTTTTATATTTTTTAAATAGCAAGAGGAACAACACCATGTTATTTATTATTAGTAGAATCAAAAGCCTTTACAGATGTAGGTAAATGTTGATATGTGATTGCTGTTATTTAGCAAGTTATCACTCTTCACTGGTCGTAGCTGTCAGAGAGGGGAGGTGCTAATCTTTCACTGGTCCCACCTCGCTCTTTCTGATGACAACAAGAGTTTGAAGATGAGATTGTCCGATAATCAAAGCCGTCCCAGAAGTCTGTTTTTGCGTGCATCACTTTGAGCAATGATGGACGATAATCTTGTCAATGAATTTGAAGTTAAATGAAAAGTAATATGATCTAATATTCATGTGCATTATATGGTTGCATGTTTAAAAACACAACAAAGTAATTATTTGTCATTTTTATGAACAAATTGAAACTAGCCAGCAGAAACCTCATGTAGCTCTTCCCTCACTACACATCCTGTCACAGTCGCAGTCGGCTCTGCTCTGAGTAAACAGCCTTGAAGGTTGGTCAAAGGGGGGAGAAACAGACAACCACAGCCTGTGTCAGTGAAGCTGTTGCATGTGGCTTTGCTTGTTGTGCAGTGCAGACATGCAGAAGGCCTAAGCATGTTTTTCTAACAGAAAAATGAATTGTGTGAACAGCAGGAAATGTTGTGTATGTGTTTTTGTTAGATGTGTTCTGCTCTACAGTTGGTCAAAGTTGCTGTGGGCAGATACACAGCAGTTCAATGCCAAAGGCCGGTCAGTGAGGTTTGAGGTTTCGAAGCTGTATCTACCTGTAGCTCCCACAACACTCAATCTGTTTCTCCAAACTCCAGGGGTGGGAGTCATACAAATTAACTGATAAAAGCAGAGGTGATGAAAATGCATGTGAATTGAAAAATAAAATGACAAATTAACAGGTGATTTGATTAATTTGAGGTCAATTTGATCAAAACAGTCGTGATGTGATGAAAATAGAGCCATGTTTCATCATTTTCTTTGTCCCACATTCATCATTTATCATTCACATTACAAAAATGTGTCGTTTACAGCACGCAATGTTTCACATCATGAGTTTGCTTATACTGGGTATAGGTTGATATGAGAGCCGTGTCATTTTTTGGTTCTTTATATCTCCTAATTTTCTCTGTGGTTTTGGCCTTTACTCTGCGACTTTCTCTCAAACCTCTGACACCTAACCTGTCACTAAATACATTTAGAATCAGGGGCAGGGCTTCAGGCAGGCAGATGGAATAATGGTTAGCAGTTAATGGAGTGCAGTTATATAGCACCTTTGTTGTTGTCTCATCCCTCAGTGCACTTCTACTCTACATCCCACTGAGCCCATTCACATGGCAAAGGGAGGGTTTCAGGAGACATATTGGGTGATTTTTTGTCTACTTTAATTTGCAGACATGAGGAGCAGGGATCGCACTCAGATTTTCAGATTTACCTGCAGGTTAAGAGAAATAAGAAGCAGGTGAGTTGGGGGTAAAAGTCAGGTGGAGGACAGCAAAGGGGTTACTGCAGGGCACGAGGGAGTGTCTGGATGTGGAACCACACAAGAGTTGGTCGTATGTTAGAATAAGGACAAGTAGCAAACTGAGAGTTGGAATGTGACTCGAGTTTTGACACTTTATCTTTGAGGAAAATAACTTGCAGAAGAACTACGCTTGTAGAGAGGCCACAAGAGAGCAACACAGCATGTTTTATTAATTCATATAAACAGTTATAAAGAGTTAGAACCATTTTACAAATAATAAGGAAGTCACACATGAAACAACAAGAAAAAGCATGATTCATAAATTCTAAATACATATATCTATAAATAATAATAACATATAATAATATGTGTGACAAACTGTCGTTTGGAGATGCTCGTGTTTCCATCGCCTGCAACAGTAAACATGATAAAAACTGAATACATCTGTAATTTGTCATAAATCTGTGTTTGCCGGTGTACGGCATTGTTAAAAAGATCCAAAATCTGACTGATCATTTGTGGAGTCTAAGGATGATGCTGAGCAAGTCTGGTGTCAATTGAGCAAAACTGTGGGAGGAGATTGAACTAGAACTTTATAATTCCTTGAATCGAGAAGCACAAGAAGAATTCTGATCAACTCTGCCTACATTTGATGTCAGTTGCAAAGTTGCCGCATGTACGACTTATTCATGTTTTTCCCACATTCTTGGCTTTAGCAGCTGCTGTAGCGCCACGATCAGGACTTTTAGCCCACAAAGCCAGTTAAGAAAGTTTGACCTCGGACTGGACCTACATGTACCGATTGCAACCCAAAAGCCTTCACAGCAGTGTAGATCCTCCTTCTCTCCCCTGCTTTTGTACCCTTCACTGCACCACAGTCAGCTCTCATCGTGGTGAAGGTGACAGCAGAATAAATGTTTGTGTCCTCATTGCTCTGAGAAAAAAACAGAGGTGAAGTTAAAACAAGAAACTGATGTTTTTATTGAAGATGAACCTACCTGTAAATACTTTACCTGTTGAATTTGCAGAGCAACAGCAGCTGGATTAAAAACAATCAAACCAAAGATGGAGATTGTTAATTTACACAAAGCAACAAAAAGATAATATTCTGCTGAATACTGTTTGATAGATTTATGGAGGAGAAATGTTAATTACCGTTACAACATTTTGTCTTGATGGTATAAATCAGGAAGGCGATGACAATCAGGCTTAAAGCCAAAGCAGCTGATAACAGGATTGTATTGATCTTCTTCAAATGCTGCATGTCGTCTGCTGACGAATCTAGAAAACACTGAGAGTTAGCAGGTTTTTGATAAGAAAAAAAGTTTTGTGTCGCATCAATCCAATGGATTTAACCAGATTCTAAATTAATTATAGTCAATGATTTGTATGAAATTCTAACTTACCTTCAATGTTCAGCTTTGTTCCTTTTCCAAACAGTATCTCTCCACATGTGGCCACAGCACAGTAATAAGTCCCGGCATCAGAGGAGCTGACGGTCTTAGAGAAGCTGTAGACACATTTCTGTTGAGAGCGAGCCTCAGGACTGTTCTCACATTCATCTGTTCTGTTTCCAAGAGTGTAAATGACACTGGGATGAGATTCATCTGATCCGGATCTGAACCAGAACACGCTGTGTTTTCCTGGACATGTTTTGTAGTCAGAGTCAGAGAGGAGTGAACACTGCAGAGTCACTGAGTCTCCTGGACGGACTGGATCAGAGGATAAGTCTTGAATGACGGCAGTGATGTCAGGTGCACGTCCTGAGAAATTCAAACGAGAATATAAACATGTTTTACTAGTTACAATTTATACATTGACACTTTCCTATTAATAATGTACAATTTAAACGAATATTAAAGTCTACCTGGTGTATTTTATTTACCTGTAACTGTCAGAAATGTTCCTTTCAAAAGGGTCATAATAAGTGTTCTTTGTTTAAAACAAAAGTAAAGTCCAGAATCACTGAGCTGTGTTTGACTGATAATCAGGACAAATGTTCCAGGCTCTTGTTTTGCTGTGATGCGAGGATTTTCGTTAACCTCGTTGGAGTCAAAGCTAAATGTTCCTCCCAAAACTTCAGGCAAGGCTCCAGAAACTAGCCTGATCCAAAATAAGTTTGATGAATCCAAAGAGTCCTTGCGGGGACACGTCAGCTTCACATCATCTCCAGCACCAACAGTCTTTGTCTCAAAGGTCTGATCGTCTGTGCATCCTGAAGAAAATAAAGAAATACATGTTGGTTATTAACAACCAGGAAATAAAATGTATGCCCTGTGCTGAACTTAAAATACATCTTGAACACATTTGAAAGTTTTACATATACTTACGACTCAGTCTGAGCATCAGAAGTAAAACAAATACAGTCAGCATTTTGTTGTTAGTCCACTTCAGACAGCACTAACATTAGCATGTACGAGAAGATGACTGTCCTAGATATAATCATATCGAGTGGGAGGGAACAACTGCAGAGCATTTTGATTGGCCACTTGTTATGATGATATTACACTGTATTACCACAGTGGAAAAAGACGTTCAAGCCCGAGCACATGAAGCAATACAGGCAGCCAGCTTGTTTCATGTTTCGTGGTGAAGAGGAAACAGAGTTTCTATGGTCATCAAAGACACATTTTTATTCTGTATTTTCCATAGACTGTATCAAAGAAGAGTACATAGAGTTAACTCACTAACAGGTATCTGAACTCTCCCTTTGAAACATCAAGTTTAGGATTTTGGCTGTCGTAATGTTGTTTTTTTGTAACCAGAAGCAAACATATTTGGCCGACATGTGGATACACATTAGCCTCTTTCATACATGCATGGCACTCAAAAATTTTGCGACATTACCCAGGTGGCCTGCAAAAGAGATCAGACATCTCTCAGACTTTTCACCTGGACTTTAAGCTGACTTTTTTCTGCAGTTCAGACACTGACAGGTGAACTGAATAACATTGATGATCTTGTTACAATGGCACCTGTCAGTGGGTGGCACTTGAAGCAAATGAAAATGATGTCGTCAAAGTTGATGTGTTGGAAGCAGGAAAAATGGGCAAGCGTAAGGATGTGAACGACTTTGACAAGGGCCAAATTGTGATGACTAAACGACTGGGTCAGAACATCTCCAGACCTGAAGATCTTGTGGGGTGTTCCTGGTCTGCTGTGGTCATGACCTACCAAGAGTGGTCCAAGGATGGAAAAGCAACAAATCGATCACAGGGTGGCCAAATCTCATTGATGTGCGTGAGGAGTGAAGGCCACTTAAAGCCCCTGTAAACCCATATCCATAAAATCCTTCTGTGTAATTTAGGGTCTGATGTACATACTAGTAAGCATCTTAAAAGTTTTAGAAATTACTTTTAATCCAAACTCGAGTTATTGCCATTCTTTCTTTGTTAACTTCCCTGACGCTGGGGTTAAATTGGGCGTGGTTATGTATGATATTTATCACTTCATATATTTCCTTCAACCAATCAACCGCAGTTGTCCCGCCCTCACAGGTGCAATAACACTTCTCGGCTCGCGATCAATCTTCCTCTCTGAGTCTGAGCTAACTGTGTCCACATACCCTGAACGTCTCTGCACATACCTGTTGCAATTACCTAATGATCGCCTTTTTCCCCATCATGCCTGTGTGTGCTGTCCCCGGGTGCACATCTACCATTGGGATGACAACGTGTCATTCTTTTATTTTGTAACACTTGGAGAAGCAGCAGTGTTTCCGCTACATACATTTAGTGAATTGTTTCAGCCGCTGCTTCAGAAATTGTAATTAAACGACTCTTTGGAGATTTCAGCTTCAAATCAACGATCGTCCATCCTCTCCTCATTGAGGAAGAGCACTGAAACAGTGAACTCGCGAAGTCTTGGCAACCAAATGCACAACAGCGGGACCAGTTTACTTCTAATGGCAAAAGAGGGTCGGCTCCACATCGCTGTCATCGGCATATATATGCAGTTCTAATACACAGTGTAAACAATGCACGTGCCTATATCAGTTGTGCGCTCAGTATCAAACTTTCAGCTCCCTGGCGATCTCCCTCCAGCGAGCTGCACAATATTATACTGAAATAAGGAGATATTGTCTCTCTAACTCCGTACGTCCGGACTGTAAACACATTGATTGTTGCGGTTTATAAAGCTTGTAAAAGCTGATGTCATTTGGTAACGATCAATCGTTTGGATCGCTACGTCATTAATAATGTCCCTCGTGCCGTGAGAACTGAATTGCGAGAGAAAATATGTAACTATTGTGACTTCATTAAACAGACTGCTGATGAAGACAGTCAACACAGCAGACAGAGAGACAGACAGAAGTGTGTGTGTGGGGGGGGCGGGTTGAGAGGTGCAGGTGTGTTTGGGGACTGAAGCCAAGTGTTCAGATTAAAGAAGTTTGTGATTTAAAACTGAATGAGGTGAAGAAGAGAGTACAATGAAAGTTTCTAGGTAAGAAATAACCATCTAGAAAGAGGGTAAGGCTACATGTGATCACAGAAATCATTGATATATGAGATTAATTGAAATCAATTGATTACAAAACCTGTAATTAATTAGATTCTTTTTTTTTAAATCACCTGACAGCAATAGTTTTGATATGACGTGCACATGCGCACATACCTGGGTGGTACAACAAACCCTCTACCCTGCTGCTGAAAAAAATCCTGGAGGAAACACTGCTTCCCCATGCGCCATTGTTGTGTTGACAGTTGCCATGAGAACGCGGACAGGCAGACCCCTCACTCAGAATTTGTGGATGCTTTATGACACACTCAGCTCTGATATCATATATGCATTTTTGCTATTTCAAGCCGAGTTTCCAGGGCCTTTAAAGCACCTACAATGGGCATGTGAGCATCAGAACTGGATCACTGAGCAATGGAAGAAGGTGGCCTGGTCTGATGAATCTTTTTTTCTCTCACATCATGTTGGCCAGGTGTGTGTGCGTCGCTTACCTGGGGAAGACATGGCACCAGGATGCACTATGGGAAGAAGGCAAGCTGGCGGAGGTAGTGTGATGCTTTGGGCAATGTTATGCTGGGAAACCTCAGGTCCTGTTATTCACGTGGATGTGACTTTTACACGTACCACCTACCTAAACATTGTTGCAGACCAGTACACCTCTTCATGGAAACATGTTCCCTAATGGCAGTGGCCTCTTTCAGCAGGATCATGCGCCCTGCCACACTGCAAAAATGGTTCAGGAATGGTTTGAGGAACACGACAACAAGTTCAAGGTGTTGACCCGGCCTCCAAATTCCCCAAATCTCAATCCAATCGAGCATCTGTGGGATGTGCTGGACAAACAAGTCCGATCACCCCCACCTCGCAACAGGACTTAAAGGATCTGCTGAGAAAGTCTTACCACAGTTGATAATTAAATGACTATTATGTCTCTGTCCTGTTTGACTGCCCCCCATGGTAGCAACTTTTCAATCACAGGTGGCCAGGCCGTAAAACATACCCTGCTTTATTGTCAATTTTACTGTGAATGGGACCATATTTACAAAATGAACATCATGCAGTCCTTAAAAGTCTTGAAACTAGCAACTGAGGCCAGAGTCCCAATTGGAAAATGTTTAATGAGGTAAAAATCAATCAAGAAGTTGGGACTTTGGCAGTTCACAGGTAGACAACTGGCACCTGTCTGGCTGTCAGTCCACAATGTAGACTGTATGATGGATGTAGCCACCATGTGAGGTCACACATTGGTTTGTCGACTGGCTTTTTGAAGAGTTTGGCATATTGCCCGTCGCCATGTTGGGTTTCTGTAGCCAAAAATGACCATATAAGGAAGAGAGGGTGGATCTGGAGAGTAGCGAGGGGTTGGCAAACTCCATGTCATTAAACCTATAGTCTACACCTCCAGCTAATTCTGACTTATTAGCTAGTTAGCCATCGTGCTTCCCACAGAATGACAATCATTTTGATTTGGTTGGTGCTGGAGTTGTTTATCACTTAAGAAGCTAAGAAAGCTTATAGTTGTGGGAATTTTCCAGGGATCATCAAGGGGGTAACTTGTCTAAAGTTAAATTTATATGGGGGGGCAATTTAGTTTATGACGTTGACTTGGTGAACCCCGGTTTCCCCTGATTTCCCCCTAGAGAGCAGAGAAGGATCATCTTATCTTGCTGATGAAGGCCATGTGGCTGAGTGAAGTACCATGTGGGGATGGGGTAGGGGGTTGTTGATGTTGTATATAAGCTTGAACACTGCAACAGCAAGGGAGAGAACTTTCGCACTTCTCTCCATGCTGCATGTAAAACATAAGTAAAGAGACTTGATTCATAACATTGAGTTTGCTTGTTCTTCGCAAATTATCTTCAGGAGGAGAATTGCCCTCACATTTGGTGTCAGAAGTGGGATGGACGTTTCCCTGATCCTGAGTCTGGACTGAGGGTAAACTGCCGGCAGGGGTCTTTTTTGAGACTCAGGGTGACCTCCCCACAAAAAAGGGTGATAGGAACCCGCCTGAAGTCAGACAAAGGTTTCGAACAGTGGATGCTCCATCTATTTTTATGGGGGTGAGTACGATGTTATGAATCATTTTCTCAATGGTAACTGTGTAATTGTTGTGTGATAGGACAACTGTTTCCTTGTAAATCCTTTGTGGTATTGGAAACTAGTTTCAGCGTAATTCCAGAGAAGCGGTTGTGAAACTAACGTATGGTTGTATTTCTCTGATGGATTTCCTTGGGGGAGCAGAGCCCGTTGGCATGTAAATCCTTTGTGGTATTGTAGACCAGTTCTATGTAATTCCGGACAAAAGGTTGTTAGAACTGACAAGGGGAATCAAGAAAAGGAAAAAAAAAAGGGTAAAAGGGTGGAGGACTTTTAGATAATCCTCACAGAAGTTAAATATGTTTGTTGAAACATAATGATATTACAGTAATTTAACACATTATAAGGGTATAGCACATTGTGATAAAATGGGCGTATGATTGAAAAATCTATGAAATATATAAAGAATAAACTTTGTGGTTGCTCATTCAGTGTCTAGTACATATTCATGTGTACTACAGGGGTGCGTTGCTCGGAACGAATGTGTCGTACAAACCACCTGGCTGAATAAGTTACCCAAAGGTAGTGTATGCTTGATAAGATCCAACCATACTTGTATGGGAAGATCAGTGTGACTGTGAATTTTGTGTGAAAGATAAGCCCATTGAACGTGCAAGCACAGCTGTCCTACTGAGTCAGTTACACCATGGGGAACAAAACAGGAAAACTAAAACCTTTACCTGACCCTCTTTCAGGTCCTACTAAATTGATGGTAGACAAATGGGGAAAAAATGTGGTTGAGGATGTTCCACTTTGGCACCATATCACACAGGGGGTGTTTCCATTAATAGGCACATTGAGCACGGATTCTTTAAAAAGGTGTAGAGTACTTATAGAAGAACGTGAACAGGGAAAGAAAGTAGGAAAGAAAAGAATGTATTGGCATGCTTACCAGAAATGGGAAAGGGAAGCAGAAATAAGGGAATCTAAGTCAATAGCTGGTGTGATGGTGAAGCAGATGGATGATGAAAGTGCATGTGAAAGGCAGAAAGAGAGAAGTAAACGTAGGGGAAGAGATAGGGTTTTCCCCCTGCCATATGCTGTCTCCATGCCTGCAACTCCTGTTGGTCACGAAACACATTCCCCAACCGCTGAGACTCCTGATGATCCTAAGAATGAGGGGGAAGGGGCAACATTATACCCTGACCTATCCACCCTGCATTTAACCCCCAAAGTGACAAAGACTAACCTTGTTCCTCCCGTCAAGTCTCCATTAGCAGCGTCGTTCGACTATTGGTTGCGGAGCCAAGGGGACAAAGGAGCTATACAACAAATGCCCATGATGATGTTCCCAAATCCCCAGCCAAGGCCAACAGGTGAAGACACACACAGTCATTGGGATCCGGAGGTGTTGGTGTACAGGCCATGGCAACTGGATGAACTTAAGGAGGTCGCAGAGGAGCTGCCTGACCCACAAAGGATTGGAGGTGAGAAATGGGTCACAGCCATGCAACAGTTGTTAGCCATGTATAACCCAACCTTGCAGGAAGTAGAGGCCGTCTGTCGCAGGTGTTTCAAACTCAGATGGGCCAACATCCGACCTGCCGACTGGTCCAGCAGCCCAGTAGTTGGAACAAGGGACTTTGCCACGATGGTGGACAGGCTGTATGAGGCAGTGCGTACAGCTTTCCCCTTGAGGGTCTGCTGGTCTGACATCCACAACACCAAGCAGAGGGAGGGTGAGTCAGTCGCTGATTATCGCACTCGTATGGAAACTGTTTTTGCAGCTCACTCTGGCATTGACTCAGACAGTGAGGCATACAGCGCCCTGTTAAAGACTGCCCTGGTGAATGGACTCCATCCGGACCTCAGGAACCGAGTCATGGCTACCTGTATTGGCTGGGAAACCGCAACCATTGCAAATGTGTGGACACACGTCTTGCACGCTGAAAGGAACAAGGTAGAGTTGGACTTAAAACAGACTAAAGAACTCCAAATTGCTCAGTTAATGTTTTACCAGCAGGGGGGCCCACAGAATCCTGAACAACAATGGGGGAATAGCAACGACAGAAGAAGATGGGGTCCATATCCGAGATCTCAAGTAATGTATGACAGCATTGACCGCCACAAGCTGAGGTGCTACAGATGTGAAGGTTTTGGTCATAAGTCACATGATTGTGCTACACCGGAAAATGATGAATGTGGAGCAGAAGATCAGAGGGACTCCTGGCCGAATGATCCACCTCAGGACTTGCTGTTCAATCCCCAGGATTGCCGTTGACACAGCCATAAGAGACAGCGGAGGCAGGTCAAAGCATTGAGCCGAACACACACACACACAGGCATCAGTGACACTTATAAACAGGTTTATAAGTAGCTTATCAATGTGCCATTGTGGAATGCCCTAATTCACATCCTTGTCTTTCACAGGTGTAAGCAAAACACATGTTGGTTTTCTGTGATTGATTTGGCAAATGCATATTTAGCATTCCTGTTTGTCCTGACTCACAGTTCTGGTTTGCTTCCACATTCAATGCTAGGTGATATATATTGAAAGCCAATGTGTGGCAGCACACTTGTTCAGTATGTTGATGACCTCTTGGTGTGTTTTCCCTACACAAGAGTATCATCAAGCTGACACAGTGTTGTTGCTGCAGTTTGTTGTGCGATCAGTGGGTTATCTTTTCTTTTTAGGCATAGCAGGCTAGTGCCGACCATGGATTTTTGATTTTGTGGAGATCTCCCGACCCATGTATGACATGACTCATGGGGAAAAAAAACTGACTTGACTTGACAGAAACAGCATTGACTGACTTATGAAAGTTGTATTACTCTCAGACTAATAAGGATTGGACTTCAAACGTACTCATATATTCTTACACCCACCACACTGCAAACTGATCCACTTGCATTCAAAAGCCAAACTGATTTAATTCATACTGATATGCATACACCCGACCCATCAAAGGAGGGCGGTAATGGACTAATGTTACTAAGGGTGCAAGAGGGCACAAAGGGAAGTGGCATTGGCATGTCACCACCGCAGGGTCCGGAGACCCCAGAAGAAGAAGTGTATAAATTGTGTCAAAAGAACTGTTTTAGTTGAATGGTGTTATTGTTGGTGTACTCTTATCTTTGGTGTTATTTGTAGTGTAATTGTAGTAATTGTAGTTTATTGTGGTGTATTGTGTTTTTTCTTTTCTGAAAAGTCTTACAGTTTAACTCAAATTGAATGTGTGATGTAAAATGTTTAATACAATTCCCAATATGATATGTTCACACTTTGTGTCAAAAGGAGGGAATGTGGGAATTTTCCAGGGATCATCAAGGGGGTAACTTGTCTAAAGTTAAATTTATATGGGGGGGCAATTTAGTTTATGACGTTGACTTGGTGAACCCCGGTTTCCCCTGATTTCCCCCTAGAGAGCAGAGAAGGATCATCTTATCTTGCTGATGAAGGCCATGTGGCTGAGTGAAGTACCATGTGGGGATGGGGTAGGGGGTTGTTGATGTTGTATATAAGCTTGAACACTGCAACAGCAAGGGAGAGAACTTTCGCACTTCTCTCCATGCTGCATGTAAAATGTAAGTAAAGAGACTTGATTCATAACATTGAGTTTGCTTGTTCTTCACAAATTATCTTCAGGAGGAGAATTGCCCTCACATAGCTCAAACGCACACTTCTGTGTTGAGAGGGCAGTGGGCTGTTGTACTTAAAATAACCGGTCCAGCCATCACAACGGTCCACCATCCTCTGGGGGAAACCAAACAACAATCCTGACTACCATGCAGGAGCCACAAAAAATGAATCAATGTAGAACAAACACTGACAGAGCGAACATGTCATGTAATGGTGAACACAGAAATAGATAGCTGCTAATTCGGCTCACGTTTAATAAAATAATACTAGAATTTCACGAACCAAAAAAGCTGGACCACAGACTTCTTGGGGGTCAGCTAGTATAGCTAACCACAAAGCAAGCCATTTTATTTGTTCAACATTTGCATGAAAAAAATCCCCAAAAGGAACCAACAACACAAACAAGGTCAAGAGGTTAAGTTCAGTTTCTGAATTAGCTGAGTTGACACCTAGCACACAGTTTTTGTTGGGTATTTAAATATGGGGCTTAATGGAGGTTTACTCCTTTTGGAGCCAGCCTCAAGTGGCCACCTGAGGAACTGCAATTTTTTTGGCACCTCCATGTTGTCTTCATTTCTCAGCCACAAAGGTGTCTGCTTGGTCCAAACTTCCAAATTGAGAGAGTGTACAATGATTGCTCCCGGTGGCATACCCATCAGTGATGACCCGCCCACTCTGCCTGTCAGTCACATCAGCAGGAAGAGCACAGTATAGAGTTGCAGAGGTTTGTTAAACCATCCTTCTCTCCAAACTTCAGCAACTTTAATAGTGTACATAATAGGTGGAAAGATAGATTGTCTTTGTGTTTCAAAAGATGTAACCATACAGTTTATTGCAGATGAATATTAGTTCATGTTTTTTCTTTTTCATTCACATGCTGATTAACTGACAAGCTGGTGGTCCATCATTGCTCCAAGTGATGCACATTAGTACAGACTTTAGCAAGGATTCAAATCTTTTTCTGGATAATCAGACAAAGTTATTGAGGCACAAACTCACACTTTAAACACTTACAAAATAGAGTGAGATGGGGCCAGACAATGATTAGCACCAGTCCTGAAAGTTAAGCCCATCAAACATATCTGATTGTTTATCGCTGACGTTCAGAGTGCATTTCCTGTCACACAATTTCTTGTCATTATGAAGCATTCACACTCTCTGTGAAACATTTGGTTTGAATCAGAACTGCTTTTATTTGACCTTTCAATGCTATGACCTCTGGTATGCACTGGAAGATACCACGTCTTACTGGCCTAAACAAGAAGAAGACTTTACAGCCACGCTAGCAGCTCTGTGATTCTGCGCTTACACAGCGGTGCATAGAACTTATTCTTATTGTTGCCATTATGTCAGAAAAAAATAATGAAGCAGTTTGAGCCTTAAGTGTTATCATAGTTATCTTTATTATGAAGCAAACTTTATACAAGAAATGCAGTCCACCAGTTCTGATTTCTAATACTAGCACAGTACAGTGATAAAAAATATAATTGCTAACAAATTAAACATGAAACAAAAAATTACACAATTATAAAATGAAGGATCTGAAAAGGGGGCGGCCTGATCAATAGATTTAATAACTGTACATCTTTTTCAAAATAAAAGTCTGCCTTATCAAGCAAAAGGTTGCGCGCACACACACACACACACAAGGTATTAATACAATTAAAGGCAGATTTTACAGATTGAAACAAATATAATGTCAAAGATACACTGAACATTTTTAAGGTTATAAAAATAAATATTATCATTATGCTATGGTCACATGGTAGTTATAGTCTTCCAAAAAATAAATCTATCTATCTATCTTTGCATTAATGAGCAAATCCTTGCATTGTTTGGATTGTTAGTCTACACAAAAGCCCTGACATCGCTGTAGACAGTCTCTCCCTCGGCTGCTGTGACGTTCCTCTTCTTCTTCGTTCTCTCTGCTTTGCCAGTTCTCTTTGAAAAGGCTGGTGCAGAATAAACCAACATGTCCTCATCTCTCTGAGGAAACACACAGAAAAAGGTTTTGAGATGGAAGATCCAAAATCTCTTCCAGTTTCATCTTTTCTTTATAGATCTTACCTGCTGACTTGGCTTCTCCGCACTGGCTGTTGCAGCATTTGTGGGCAGAGCAACAGCAGCTGTGTTAAAACAATCAAACCAAAGATGGAGAACGTTAATCTACACTAAGAGGCACAAAGTTCATATTTTGCTAAATATGGTTTGATAGATTCATGTTACCGTTACAACATTTTGTCTTGATGGTATAAATCAGGAAGGCGATGACAATCAGACTCAAAGCCAAAGCAGTTGATAACAGAAATATAACTGTATTGGTCTTCTTCAAATACTGCATGTCGTCTGCTGACAAATATAGAAAATACTGAGAGTTAGCAGGTTTTTGATGAGAAAAAAAGTTTTGTGGCACATCAATCCAATGGATTTAACCAGATTCTAAATTAATTATAATCAATGATTTCTATGAAATTCTAACTTACCTTCAATGTTAAGCTTTGTTCCTTTTCCAAACAGTATCTCTCCACATGTGGCCACAGCACAGTAATAAGTCCCGGCATCAGAGGAGCTGACGGTCTTAGAGAAGCTGTAGACACATTTCTGTGGAGAGCGAGCCTCAGGACTGTTCTCACATTCATCTGTTCTGTTTCCAAGAGTGTAAATGACACTGGGATGAGATTTATCTGATCCGGATCTGAACCAGAACACGCTGTGTTTTCCTGGACATGTTTTGTTGTCAGAGTCAGAGAGGAGTGAACACTGCAGAGTCACTGAGTCTCCTGGACGGACTGGATCAGAGGATAAGTCTTGAATGGCGGCGGTGATGTCAGGTGCACGTCCTGAGAAATTCAAACCAGAAAATAAACATGTTTTACTAGTTACAAATTACAACTGGACGCTGACCTTTTAATAATGTATGTATTTTTAAAGAATATTAAAGTCTACCTGGTGTATTTTATTTACCTGTAACTGTCAGAAACGTTCCTTTCAAAAGGGTCATATTGAGTTCGGTTTGTTTAACACAAAAGTAAAGTCCAGAATCACTGAGCTGTGTTTGACTGATAATCAGGACAAATGTTCCAGGCTCTTGTTTTGCTGTGATGCGAGGAGTTTTGTTAACCTCGTTGGAGTCAAAGCTATATGTTCCTCCCAAAAAGTCAGGCAAGGCTCCAGAAACTAGCCTGATCCAAAATAACATTGGTGAAGCCAAAGAGGTCTTGCGGGGACACGTCAGCTTCACATTATCTCCAACACCAACAGTCTTTGTCTCAAAGGTCTGATCGTCTGTGCATCCTGAAAAAAATAAAGAAATACATGTTGGTTATTAACAACCAGGAAATAAAATGTATGCCCTGTGCTGAACTTAAAATACATCTTGAACACATTTGAAAGTTTTACATATACTTACGACTCAGTCTGAGCATCAGAAGTAAAACAAATACAGTCAGCATTTTGTTGTAAGTCCACTTCAGACAGCACTAACATTAGCATGTACGAGAAGATGACTGTCCTAGATATAATCATATCGAGTGGGAGGGAACAACTGCAGAGCATTTTGATTGGCCAGTTGTTATGATGATATTACACTGTATTACCACAGTGGAAAAAAACGTTCAAGCCCAAGCACATGAAGCAATACAAGCAGCAAGCTTGTTTCATGTTTCGTGGTGAAGAGGAAACAGAGTTTCTATGGTCATCAAAGACACATTTTTATTCTGTATTTTCCATAGACTGTATTAAAGAAGAGCACATAGAGTTAACTCAGCCATTGGTATCTGAACTCTCCCTTTGAAGCCTCAGGTTTAGGATTTTGGCTGTCGTAATGTTGTATTTTTGTAACCAGAAGCAAAAATATTTGGCCAACATGTGGATGCACATTAGCCTCTTTCATACATGCATGGCACTCAAAAATGTTGCGACATTACCCAGGTGGCCTGCATGTGAGAACAGAAATCTCTCAAACTCACCTGACAGGTGAACTGAATAACATTGATGATCTTCTTACAATGGCACCTGTCAGTGGGTGGCACTTGAAGCAAATGAAAATGATGTTGTCAAAGTTGATGTGTTGGAAGCAGGAAAAATGGGCAAGCGTAAGGATGTGAACGACTTTGACAAGGGCCAAATTGTGATGACTAGGCGACTGGGTCAGAACATCTCCAGACCTGAAGATCTTGTGGGGTGTTCCCAGTCTGCTTGTGGTCATGACCTACCAAAAGTGGTCCAAGGATGGAAAAGCAACAAATCGATCACAGGGTGGCCAAATCTCATTGATGTGCGTGAGGAGTGAAGGCCACTTAAAGCCCCTGTAAACCCAAATCCATAAAATCCTTCTAACTATGTAATTTAGGGTCTCATGTACATACTAGTAAGCATCTTAAAAGTTTTATAAATTACTTTTAATCCAAACTCGAGTTATTGCCATTCTTTCTTTGTTAACTTCCCTGACGCTGGGGTTAAATTGGCCGTGGTTATGCATGATATTTATCACTTCATATATTTCCTTCAACCAATCAACCGCAGTTGTCCCGCCCTCACAGGTGCAATAACACTTCACAACTGTGTCCACATACCCTGAACGTCTCTGCACATACCTGTTGCAATTACCTAATGATCGCCTTTTTCCCCATCATGCCTGTGTGTGCTGTCCCCGGGTGCACATCTACCACTGGGATGACAACTTGTCATTCTTTTATTTTGTAACACTTGGAGAAGCAGCAGTGTTTCCGCTACATACATTTAGTGAATTGTTTCAGCCGCTGCTTCAGAAATTGTAATTAAACGACTCTTTGGAGATTTCAGCTTCAAATCAACGATCGTCCATCCTCTCCTCATTGAGGAAGAGCACTGAAACAGTGAACTCGCAAAGTCTTGGCAACCAAATAAACAACAGCGGACCAGTTTACTTCTAACGGCAAAAGAGGGTCCGCTCTGCATCGCTGTCATGGCATATATATGCAGTTCTAATATGCAGTGTAAACAATGCACGTGCCTATATCAGCTGTGCGCTCAATATCAAACTTTCAGCTCCCTGGCGATCTCCCTCCAGCGAGCTGCACAATATCATACTGAAATGAGGAGATATTGTCTCTCTAACTCCGTACGTCCGGACTGTAAATACATTGATTGTTGTGGTTTATAAAGCTTGTAAAAGCTGATGTCATTTGGTAACGATCAATCGTTTGGATCGCTACGTCATTAATAACGTCCCTCGTGCACACGCGGCTCACGTGCGGTGAGAACTGAATTGCCAAAGAGAAAATATGTAACTCTTGTGACTTAATTAAACAGACTGCTGATGAAGACAGTCAACACAGCAGCCAGAGAGACAGACAGAAGTGGGGGTGGCTTGGGGGCGGGTTGAGAGGTGCAGGTGTGTTGGGGGACTGAAGCCAAGTGTTCAGATTAAAGAAGTTTGTGATTTAAAACTGAATGAGGTGAAGAAGAAAGTACAATTAAAGTGTGGAAGTAAGAAATAACCATCTAGAAAGAGGGTAAGTCTACATGTGATCACAGAAATCATTGATATATGAGATTAATTGAAATCAATTGATTACAAAACCTGTAATTAATTAGATTCATTTTTTTAATCACCTGACAGCAATAGTTTTGATATGACGTGCACATGCGCACATACCTGGTTGGTACAACAAACCCTCTACCCTGCTGCTGAAAAAAATCCTAGAGGAAACACTGCTTCCCCATGAGCCATTGTTGTGTTGACAGTTGCCATGAGAACGCGGACAGGCGGACCCCTCACTCAGAATTTGTGGATGCTTTATGACACACTCAGCTCTGATATCATATATGCATTTTTGCTATTTCAAGCCGAGTTTCCAGGGCCTTTAAAGCACCTGCAATGGGCATGAGAGCATCAGAACTGGATCACGGAGCAATGGAAGAAGGTGGCCTGGTCTGATGAATCTTTTTTTCTCTTACATCATGTTGGCCAGGTGTGTGTGTCGCTTACCTGGGGAAGACATGGCACCAGGATGCACTATGGGAAGAAGGCAAGCTGGCAGAGGTAGTGTGATGTTTTGGGCAATGTTATGACCTCAGGTCCTGTTATTCATGTGGATGTGACTTTTACCTGTACCACCTACCTAAACATTGTTGCAGACCAGTACACCTCTTCATGGAAACATGTTCCCTAATGGCAGTGGCCTCTTTCAGCAGGATCATGCGCCCTGACACACTGCAAAAATGGTTCAGGAATGGTTTGAGGAACACGACAACAAGTTCAAGGTTTTGACCCGGCCTCCAAATTCCCCAAATCTCAATCCAATCGAGCATCTGTGGGATGTGCTGGACAAACAAGTCCGATCACCCCCACCTCGCAACAGGACTTAAAGGATCTGCTGAGAAAGTCTTACCACGGTTGATAATTAAATGACTATTATGTCTCCGTCCTGTTTGACGGCCCCCCATGGTAGCAACTTTTCAATCACAGGTGGCCAGGCCGTAAAACATACCCTGCTTTATTGTCAATTTTACTGTGAATGGGACCATATTTACAAAATGAACACCATGCAGTCCTTAAAAGTCTTGAAACTAGCAACTGAGGCCAGAGTCCCGATTGGAAAATGTTTAATGAGGTAAAAATCAATCAAGAAGTTGGGACTTTGGCAGTTCACAGGTAGTTAACTGGCACCTGTCTGGCTGTCAGTCCACACCATAGACTGTATGATGGATGTAGCCACCATGTGAGGTCACACATTGGTTTGTCAACTGGCTTTTTGAAGAGTTTGGCATATTGCCCGTCGCCATGTTGGGTTTCTGTAGCCAAAAATGACCATATATGGAAGAGAGGGTGGATCTGGAGAGTAGCGAGGGGTTGGCAAACTCCATGTCATTAAACCTATAGTCTACACCTCCAGCTAATTCTGACTTATTAGCTAGTTAGCCATCGTGCTTCCCACAGAATGAAAATCATTTTGATTTGGTTGGTGCTGGAGTTGTTTATCACTTAAGAAGCTAAGAAAGCTTATAGCTCAAACGCACACTTCTGTGGTGAGAGGGCAGTGGGCTGTTATACTTAAAATAACCAGTCCAGCCATCACAATGGTCCACCATCCTCTGGGGGAAACCAAACAACAATCCTGACTCCCATGCAGGAGCCACAAAAAATAAATCAATGTAGAACAAACACTGACAGAACTAACATGTCATGTAATGGTGAGCACAGAAATAGATAGCTGCTAATTCGGCTCACGTTTAATAAAATAATACTAGAATTTCACGAACCAAAGAAGCTGGACCACAGACTTCTTGGGGGTCAGCTAGTATAGCTACCCACAAAGCAAGCCATTTTATTTGCTCAACATTTGCATGAAAAAAAATCCCCAAAAGGCTTGGTCCAAACTTCCAAATTGAGAGAGTGTACAATGATTGCTCCCGGTGGCATACCCATCAGTGATGACCCGCCCACTCTGCCTGTCAGTCACATCAGCAGGAAGTAGAGATGTTTCGGTCCTGAACGATTCGTTCAAAAAGAACGAATCTTTTCAGTGAACGGAATGATCCGTTCACTTTCAAGCATCAAAGTCGTTCCTTTCGTTCACTTGGCTCCCCACTTCTTCTTTTAGGAAACCAGACTGATTGATGTTAGCACGAGCCAATTGCGTTTCAGAGGAGGGCTGTTTGTATCACATCTAATGTATCAAATCACCATCATTGGTTAGGAGAACGACTGAACGTATCATCGTTCATGAACGAGTGACAGTGACTGAACGTATCGCTTGACCGAATGTCTCTCTCTCTCTCTCTCTCTCTCTCTCTCTCTCTCTCTCGTTCACTGAACGAAGCGACCTGATTAGGTGCATCTGTACATACAAGTCAATTCACAGACTCAGACTCTGATTAAATATATTACATCCTCAGGCCCTGTGAATATATAAGGAGCCTCATTCACCTCCGTTAAACTTTAAAAACAACATATCATAAAAACGGTGATGCAGACTCGCAGCGCTGAGAGGGAGAGAGCATCTGCACAGAGGGAGGGGGGGAGCGGGTCATCGCGGATTGAAGTGATGACGAGATATAAAAGTTTGATCATAAAGCCTGATCATCTACAGCTCTGTGTAAAATATATGTAGTACACAGCGGACTGCAGTCTCTGTTGACAGACAGATCTGAACACAGGTCCACGTTATTAAACGTCTGTGTTCTCCCCGCGCTGCGTTATAAACTATGATGAACTGATCGCACAATGAAGTTGTAGTCTTCGTATTTTATTTTATGTATTGTGTTTTGTACAGATATGGACGTATGTGTCTGAAATAAAGAAATAAAGTAAAGTACAATACTAGAAACGATATTACAACAGCTCAAAAATAAACTGACACAACAGCAAGATGAGATAACACATGAATGTTTATTTTTATATAAATATAATATTTTCTTTTTAATATAGTTGGGCCAAGTAACTGTTATTTTGTGATGATTGAACAAGAAGACCAGTAATGCAATGGGAGCCGTATTGTTCGTGAACGAGTGAGAGTGAGTTACGGGTAAACCGGAAATGTCACTGAACGACCTGGTGAACGAATGTAATGAACGAATCGTTCAGCTGAACGAGATCCGAAGATCCGGGTCACTGAAGTGAACGAGAGTTGACATCTCTAGCAGGAAGAGCACAGTATACAGAGTTTCTGGGGACTTCAACCATGCAACTTTGGACTCTACTTTGGCTGTTTTCCACCAGGTTGTTGACTGTCCTACAAGGAACAACAGGACAATTGATCTGCTGTATGCTAATGTGAGGGATGCATACAGAGTCACACCCCTCCCCCCACTGTGGAAGTCTGATCACAACCTGGTTCACCTACAGCCACTGTACACCCCCCTGGTCCGAAAGCAGCCGGTAACAACTCGCTCCAGCAGGAGATGGTCCCCTGAGATGGAAAGTGCCCTGAGAGACTGTTACAACACCACAGACTGGGATGTGCTGATCAACCAGCATGATGAGGACATCGAGGGGCTGACACACTGTCTGACAGATTACCTGAACTTCTGTGCAGACGTGGTCTCCCCTGTTAAGACTGTCCGCTGTTACCCTAATAACAAGCCATGGGTAACGCGGGAAGTCAAAGCTGTCCTCAACATGAAGAAGGCTGCCTTCAGGAGCAGAGACAGGGAGGCCATGAAGGCAGCACAGCAGGAGGTGAAACACCGTGTGAGGGAAGCTAAGGACAGCTACAGGAGAAAGGTGGAGCAGAAGCTGAAGGAGAACAACATGAGGGAGGTCTGGGAAGGTGTGAGGACCATCACAGGTCACAACACAAAGACCAGAGCCGTGGGGGGGACAGTGGAGAGGGCGAACGAACTGAATTACTTTTTCAACAGGTTCAACCAGCCCATGCCCCCCCCACCCCCACCCGCACTGCAGCCATCTCTCCTTCTTCCCACAACACACCTCCCCCCAGACACCACAGCACCTCCCTCCTCCTCCCCCTCCCCCCCCACCTCAACACAATCTCCACCTCACATCACCACAGACCAGGTCAGAGGACAGCTGAGGAAGCTCCGACCCAGGAAAGCAGCAGGCCCGGACAAGGTGTGTCCAAGTCTTCTGAAGACCTGCGCTGCAGAACTGGGGGAACCACTACAACGGATCTTCAACCTCAGCCTGCAGCTAGGGAGAGTGCCCACCCTCTGGAAGACATCCTGCATTGTCCCGGTTCCTAAAAAGAACCGGCCCAGTGAGCTGAATGATTCCGGCCGGTGGCACTCACTTCACACCTGATGAAGACGTTGGAGCGGCTCTTCCTCAGCCTCCTCAGACCCCAGGTGCAGCACGCCCAGGACAGCCTGCAGTTCGCCTACCAGCCAGGTGTTGGTGTGGAGGATGCCATCCTCTACCTACTACACCGAGTCCACTCCCATCTGGATAAGGGGAGAGGCACAGCGAGGATTCTCTTCTTGGACTTCTCCAGCGCCTTTAATACCATTCACCCCCCTATGCTTCGAGATAAATTGAACCGGATGGGAGTGGACCCCCACCTGGTGGCCTGGATATCCAACTACCTCACCGACAGGCCACAGTACGTCAGGCTGAAGGACACCACGTCTGACACTGTGGTCAGCAGCACTGGAGCCCCCCAGGGCACAGTGCTGGCCCCTCTTCTCTTCACCCTGTACACCTCGGACTTCTGTCACAACTCAGAGCTGTGTCACATACAGAAGTACGCCGATGACACAGCCATCGTTGGATGCATCAGGGACGACAGAGAGGAGGAGTATCGGAGTCTGGTGGGGGACTTTGCTGCTTGGTGCCGCACAAACCACCTAGAGCTCAACACCTCTAAGACAAAGGAGCTGGTCATAGACTTTGGGAGGTCCAGACCGAAGCCGAGACCAGTCCTACTAGAGGGAGCTGAGGTGGAGAGTGTGGACTCCTACAAATACCTCGGGCTGTGTCTGGACAACAAACTGGACTGGTCAACACACACCAGCCACCTGTACGGGAAGACACAAGGCAGGATGTACTTCCTAAGGAGACTGCGGTCTTTTAACATCTGCAGCAAACTGCTGCGGATGTTTTACCAGTCTGTGGTTGCCAGTGTCCTCTTTTACACTGTAGTGTGCTGGGGAGGCAGCACATCCAAGAAGGACACATCCAGACTGGATAAACTGATCAAGCGAGCCGGCTCTGTGATCGGCATGAAGCTGGACCCTCTGGTGACGGTGGCAGAGACAAGGACACTGAACAAACTGTTGGACATTATGGACAATGCCAGCCACCCTCTGCACACCGTCATCAGCAACCAGAGGAGCCTGTTCAGTGAGAGACTGCTCCTTCCAAAGTGCAGGACTAACCGACTGAAGAACTCCTTTGTCCCTCATGCCATCAGGCTGTACAACTCCTCACTTAGAGGGAGGAGGAAACAGGGACAGACTCTCTCACAAGCGGTAGCCACTAATTCACCTCACAAAGTTAATAGTAGTTATCTTCTTTTATTCAATAGTAATATTTATTTATTTCTCAAAGGGTCATATGTGCAATAAAAATCTGTCAATGTGCAATAATCTCTCACCACAGTGCAATAACCTAATTTAGTTTAATCGAACTAAATACCAGGTCAATTACCCACTGTTTACTTGTATATTTCTAAGAGTGTATATTTTATATATTTTGTTATCTAATTTTGTACTTTTTATATATATATATATATATATATATATATATATATATATATATATATATATCGATAGATATATAGATTTTGATCTTTATTTTTTACCCTCTGTGTGCTGATTCTTTCCTATTGTATTGTACTGTATAAGCTGCTGGAGACTGAATTTCCCAGAGGGAGTCATCCCAAAGGGATCAATAAAGTTGAGTCTAAGTCTAAGTCTAAATTGTTATACCATCCTTCTCTCCAGACTTCAGCAACTTTAATAGTGTACATAATAGGTGGAAAGATAGATCGTCTTTGTCTTTCAAAAGATGTGACCATACAGTTTATTGCAGATGAATATTAGTTCATGTTTTTTCTTTTTCATTTACATGCTGATTCACTGACAAGCTGGTGGTCCATCATTGCTCCAAGTGATGCACATTAGTACAGACTTTAGCAAGGATTCAAATCTTTTTCTGGATAATCAGACAAAGTTATTGAGGCACAAACTCACACTTTAAACACTTACAAAATAGAGTGAGGTGGGGCCAGACAATGATTAGCACCAGTCCTGAAAGTTAAGCCCATCAAACATATTCGAATGGTTATTGCTGACGTTCAAAGTGCATTTCCTGTCACACAAATTCTTGTCATTATGAAGCATTCACACTCTCTGTGAAACATTTGGTTTGAATCAGAACTGCTTTTATTTGACCTTTCAATGCTATGACCTCTGGTATGCACTGGAAGATACCACGTCTTACTGGCCTAAACAAGAAGAAGACTTTACAGCCACGCTAGCAGCTCTGTGATTCTGCGCTTACACAGCGGTGCATAGAACTTATTCTTATTGTTGCCATTATGTCAGAAAAAAATAAAGAAGCAGTTTGAGCCTTAAGTGTTATCATAGTTATCTTTATTATGATGCAAACTTTATACAAGAAATGCAGTCCACCAGTTCTGATTTCTAATACTAGCACAGCACAGTCATAAAAAAAGATAATTGCTAACAAATTAAACATGAAACAAAAAATTACACAATTATAAAATTAAGGATCTGAAAAGGGGGCGGCCTGATCAATAGATTCAACAACTGTACATCTTTTTCAAAATAAAAGTCTGCCTCATAAAGCACAAGGTGCACACACACACACACACACACACACACACACACACACACACACACACACACAAGGTATTCATACAATGAAAGGCAGATTTTACAGATTGAAACAAATATAATGTCAAAAATACACTGAACATTTTTAAGTTTATAAAAATAAATATTATCATTATGCTATGGTCACATGGTAGTTATAGTCTTCCAAAAAATGAATCTATCTATCTATCTTTGCATTAATGAGCAAATCCTTGCATTGTTTGGATTGTTAGTCTACACAAAAGCCCTGACATCGTTGTAGACAGTCTCTCCCTCTGCTGCTGTTACGTTCCTCTTCTTCTTCGTTCTCTCTGCTTTGCCAGTTCTCTTTGAAAAGGCTGGTGCAGAATAAACCAACATGTCCTCATCTCTCTGAGGAAACACACAGAAAAAGGTTTTGAGATGGAAGATCCAAAATCTCTTCCAGTTTCATCTTTCCTTTATAAATCTTACCTGCTGACTTGGCTGCTCGGCACTGGCTGTTGCAGCATTTGTGGGCAGAGCAACAGCAGCTGTGATAAAACAATCAAACCAAAGATGGAGAACGTTAATCTACACTAAGAGGCACAAAGTTCATATTTTGCTAAATATGGTTTGATAGATTTATGGATGAGAAATTTTAATTACCGTTACAACATTTTGCCTTGATGGTATACATCAGGAAGGCGATGACAATCAGACTTAAAGCCAAAGCAGCTGATAACAGAAATTTAACTGTATTGATCTTCTCCAAATACTGCATGTCGTCTGCTGACAAATATAGAAAATACTGAGAGTTAGCAGGTTTTTGATAAGAAAAAAAGTTTTGTGTCGCGTCAATTCAATGGATGTAACCAGATTCTAAATTAATTATAATCAATGATTTGTATGAAATTCTAACTTACCTTCAATGTTAAGCTTTGTTCCTTTTCCAAACAGTATCTCTCCACATGTGGCCACAGCACAGTAATAAGTCCCGGCATCAGAGGAGCTGACGGTCTTAGAGAAGCTGTAGACACATTTCTGTGGAGAGCGAGCCTCAGGACTGTTCTCACATTCATCTGTTCTGTTTCCAAGAGTGTAAATGACACTGGGATGAGATTCATCTGATCCGGATCTGAACCAGAACATGCTGTGTTTTCCTGGACATGTTTTGTAGTCAGAGTCAGAGAGGAGTGAACACTGCAGAGTCAATGAGTCTCCTGGACGGACTGGATCAGAGGATAAGTCTTGAATGATGGCTGTGCTTTCGGGTTCTTGTCCTGAGAAATTCAAACCAGAAAATAAACATGCTTTACCAGTTAAAATATACTGTATGTATGAATTGACACTTTCCTATTAATAATGTACATTTTTAAAGAATATTAAAGTCTACCTGGTGTATTTTATTTACCTTTTACTGTCAGAAATGTTCCTTTCAAAAGGGTCATATTACGTGTTCTTTGTTTAACACAAAAGTAAAGTCCAGAATCACTGAGCTGTGTTTGACTGATAATCAGGACAAATGTTCCAGGCTCTTGTTTTGCTGTGATGCGAGGAGTTTCAATAACACCGTTGTATTCAAAGGTATATGTTCCTCCCAAAACTTCAGGCAAGGCTCCAGAAACTAGCCTGATCCAAAATAAGTTTGTTTGAAGCCAAGATGTGTCACGGGGACACGTCAGCTTCACATCATCTCCAGCACCAACAGTCTTTGTCTCAAAGGTCTGATCGTCTGTGCATCCTGAAGAAAATAAAGAAATACATGTTGGTTATTAACAACCAGGAAATAAAATGTATGCCCTGTGCTGAACTTAAAATACATCTTGAACACATTTGAAAGTTTTACATATACTTACGACTCAGTCTGAGCATCAGAAGTAAAACAAAGACAGTCAGCATTTTGTTGTAAGTCCACTTCAGACAGCACTAACATTAGCATGTACGAGAAGATGACTGTCCTAGATATAATCATATCGAGTGGGAGGGAACAACTGCAGAGCATTTTGATTGGCCAGTTGTTATGATGATATTACACTGTATTACCACAGTGGAAAAAAATCTTTCAAGCCCGAGCACATGAAACAATACAAGCAGCAAGCTTGTTTCATGTTTCCTGGTGGGTGTCTATAATTGACGCTAAGAGGAAACACAGTATAACTACAGTAATCAAAGACAAATAATTATTCTGTAGAGGATGTAGAAACAGTTAAGTCACCCATTGGTTTGTCAACCCCCTTTTAAAGCATCAAGTTTGGGATGTTGGCCGTTTTAATGTTTTTTATTTGTAACCACAAGCGACCACATTTGGATGACAGGATACAAATTTGGCCTTTTACACGGAATAATAATGCAAAAAAATGAACATTTCGTGACATTACCCAGGTGGGCTGCATGTGAAAACCTAAAGTTCAAGAGTTCAAGCGTGAAAGTAGCCATTGTTATGTCTCAATCCTGCTTGACAGGCCCCTATGGTAGGTACTTACCAATCACAGGTGGCCACGCCTTAAAACATACCCTGCTTTATTATCAATTGCTTAATAAGGTAAAAAGTCAATTAAGTAGTTGGGTTGCCTACCTTGTAACTGGCACCCGTCTAGCTGCTCGTCCAGGAAGAGAGGGTGGATCTGTAGAGTAGCGAGGGGTCGGCACTCCATGTTATTAAACCTATATAGTCTACTCATTAGCTCGACACTTAGCTAGTTAGCCAGTGTGATTCCAACACAATCAGAATCTATTGTTTTGGTTGCTGCTGGAGTTTTTCATTCATCACAATATAGCGCGTGAGAGAGCTTGTGGAAGTAGCAGATTTGTAGCTTGAACGCACACATCAGTGGTGAGCGGGCAGCGGGTGAACGACCGGGTAACTTAAAATAACCGGTCCAGCCATCACAATGGTCCTCCGTCCTTGACAAGCCAGACCAAACCAAAGTTGCTAATTAGCGCTAACGTTTAATAAAATATGAGAATTTCACTCACCAAAGAGGTGGGACCACAGACTTCTCGGGGATCAGGTAGTAAAGTTAACCACTCAGTAAGAGATATTATTTGTTCAACATTTGGATGAAAAAATCCCTAAAACACACCAACAACACAAACAGGGTCAAGAAGTTAAGCTCAGTGTTTTAATTAGCTGAGGTGACACCTAGCACACAGCTAGCAGCCCCACCTGTCACTCAAAGCAACCAGCCCTCCCATTACAGTAATATAGAAACTGGCAAAGCAACATTTTTGTGCCAGGCTGTAAATATGTTGAATTTGCTGTAAAGTTGGGTATTTAAATATAGGGCCTAATGGAGGTTAACTCGCTTTTGGAGCCAGCCAGTGGCCATTCGAGGAACTGCACTTTTTGGTGCTTCAGTGTTGGCTTCATTTTCTCAGCCACAGAGCTGTCTGCTTGGTCCAAACCGACTGAGATAGAGTTTACAATCAGTTTTTCCACAAATATCCAATTCAAAATGTTACTATCACCAATGACCTCTAAACATTAATTCATTTAAGATATCCATCTGCATGGTAAATACACATTATAGCACTATGTTTCCAGGTCTAATAAAAACTCCTAAAACCTCTGTACCACTGACTTTAATATTAATCAATTAATTGGTTTGATCTGTTAAAAAAAAAGTCTCCAGCCATTTGCCATCTACAGACACAGAAGAGCCATGTTAGATGTTTTGTGAGCCAACCAAAGCAGTCGCTCCTCATCATCAGTGATGACCCACCCACTCTGCCTGTCAGTCACATCAGCAGGAAGAGCGCAGCATGCAGAGTTGGGGGAGGTCTGTTAAACCATCCTTCTCTCCAGACTTCAGCAACTTTAATAGTGTACATAACAGGTGGACAGATAGATCGTCTTTGCTGTGTTTAAAAGATGCAACCATACAGTATATAGCAGATGAATATTAATTCATGTTTTGTTCTGCATTTAAATGCTGCCTCACTGACAAGCTGTCTGTCCGTCAATACTTAAAGTGATGCACATTAGTGCAGACTTTAGCAAGGATTTAAATCTCTTTCTGGATAATCAGACAAAGTTTTCTTATTAAGTCACAAACTCACACTTTCAACACTTGTTCTAGACAAAAAGAGCGAGGTGGGGCCAGACAATGATTAGCACCTCCCCTCTCTGACAGCACCAGCCAGTGAAGAGTGCAGACTGCAGAAAGTGTGATAAAAAACCTCACATAGCACCCTTTACCTACATCTGTAAGTAGTTTTGGTTCTACTTATAATTAATAACATTGTGTTGTTCCTCTTGCTATTTTAAGAAGGTAAGAAAAAAGTTAAATCAAACTTCCTGACGGTTAAACAGAGTGTGATCAAGGACAAAAAAGTTTCCATGCATCATTTGTTCGTCAGTGGTGACAGCGAATGTGTGTTTATCTGTGTGTGTGCGCGTGTGGTCAAATTGTTGACACCTAACACCTAGGTTGGACCAGAAACTTATTCTAATAACTAAACGTGTTTTGGAGTGAAATCGAAGACTCACTGACACAATGCTTTGTTTAGCTCCTGAACACACATACACAGTTTAATGCACACAAGGATGGACACAACTTACAACTGTTACATGGAAGTTAGAACTGAAACTTTCTCTCTCTCGCTTACACACACACACACACACACACACACACACACACACACACACACAAACACATACACACACACACACACACACACACACACACTAAACTGCACGGAAACTTTAGCACTGCTGTGGTTTGGTCTTAAAATGAGGTGTGAATACGAACAGAGTTTTTTCTTTCTCTGTCTCTGTTTTAGCCTCAGGAAGTTTGGCTTAACTGTTGTTTTATCTTTTTTAAATAGCAAGAGGAACAACACCATGTTATTTATTATTAGTAGAATCAAAAGACTTTACAGATGTAGATAAATGTTGATATGTGATTGCTGTTATTTTGCAAGTTATCACTCTTCACTGGTCGGTGCTGCCAGAGAGGGGAGGTGCTAATCTTTCACTGGTCCCACCTCGCTCTTTCTGACGACAACAAGAGTTTGAAGATGAGTTTGTCCGATAATCAAAGCCGTCCCAGAAGTCTGTTTTTGCGTGCATCACTTTGAGCAATGATGGACGATAATCTTGTCAATGAATTTGAATTTAAATGAAAAGTAATATGATCTAATATTCATGTGCATTATACGGTTGCATGTTTAAAAACACATCAAAGACATTATTTGCATTTTCATGAGCAAATTAACAAGCAAGAAAAATGTATTCAATTGTTTAAATTTGTTCAAATTAAAACTAGCCTGCAGAAACCTCATGCAGCTCTTCCCTCACTACACATCCTGTCACAGTCACAGTTCTGCTCTGAGCAAACAGCCTTGAAGGTTGGTCAAAGGCGGGAGAAACAGACCGCAGCCTGTGTGTCAGTGAAGCTGTTGCATGGGGCTTTGCTTGTTGTTCTCACGGCAGACATGCAGAAGGCCTTTACAAAGTGCTGTCAGAGGTTTATCTATAATGTTTAAGATTGTGTGGAGGACATATACACAGCAGTTCAAGGTCAAAAGACTCTACATGTTTATCCTCTCTAACTTTGTGTCTCAGTGCACACATGGCAAAATTTAGAGTGTGACCAAAGTTGATATGTCCTTTCGCGAAGCAGATATTTGGAAATCAAATGACCTTGATGGCCAAACAAATGCACCCCTCCCTTCAGGGCTCTTTCAGAAGCCCCGCCCCCTCAAATTCATGGACGCACATCCACAGGTAAACGACTTGCAACTGATTATGAGGCAGAATGTGGAGTGTCTGCTGCCTGAGGGTAAACAAGCCTTAATGAGGGAAGCAATTTTTAAATACTATGATGATGGCGCTCTTTCCATCTTCTGCAAGGACGTGGACAAGGACGAGTAGCAGGCAGAGGTCTGTAACTAGCTAGTGACCTTTGACCTGGCAAAATGTGAAAAAGAAAGTCTATAAATGTGATGAGTTTGGGAACGCTGAAGAAATCAATATGTGGTGTCCAAAATATGAAGATGTGTTGATTGTGCATGAAATTCTTGGTGGGTTTTTTTCAGTATTGTTATGGGCGGTTTATAACATTATTTTCTATCACAGTAACAAGCTGTACATTCATGCCAGCCCTCTCTGTCACCTTTGAGTTCTTCACATCTCATGACTCTCTGTGTGGTTTTCACCACATTTCCACTCCTCTCTCCACTGTCCTTGAACCTGCAGGCCACAACCTACACTGCAGCTAAAGTGACACTGTCCTCTATTCCTCCTCCTCCTCTATTCCTTTTCACTGTGTGAAAACATCCAGGTTTTTTTTCCATCTATTCCTATTTCCATTAAAGCTCCTGTGAGGAACTTATGATTTGGGTTGATTTTGGCGCCCCCTGTGGACAACGCCATGCCTCTTATCTCTTTGCTGATTTTGTCCTGTGCATGCTTAAGTGGTGTTTTTTAACATAAAATCTCATCCTGCTTTCTTTAACAGTCATAGGTATCACTCACTTTACATTTTTTGCCCTGGAAAACGTAAACAAAGGCAGCGCAGTCTGACACCTACCCGCGGCAGCGGTATCATGCATTAAAATTATCTATACAGCAATAATCAAACTTGCCACTGATGGTCTGTTTGCTTTTGTGTGTCATATAGAGTAATCAGAATTAATTTCAGTCTGTTTCATAACCATCGAAATACTCCTCACAGGGGCTTTAAAGCTACGAGTGTTACACCACTTTGTATTTCCTTGTGCTGAAAACTCAACAACAGTGTTTCTGGAAAGTATTTGACATGCATTGTTTGTGAACCTCTTCCTGCATTGCTACGTTTCTCAGAGTTTGTCAGTTTGTCAGTATGATGGCTTTCAGTGTTATTAAAAAGTCTTCCAACCATGAAAGGTGGCATACCTTTGGCGGAGCTGACCAGGGAGTTGTGCGCGTACTCAACCCATGGCAAATGGGTGGACCAAGAGGCAGGGAGACAAGCTGCAACACACCTCAGGGAAGACTCCAAATCCTGATTTGCCCGCTCCGTTTGGCCGTTAGTCTGAGGGTGATAACCAGATGACAGGCTGACTGAGGCCCCCAATGTTTGACAGAATGCTTTCCACACCTGGGAGGCAAACTGGGGACCCCGGTCTGAGACAATATCCTGGGGTATACCATGAAGACGGAACACATGTTGCACAAGTAGATCAGCAATTTCCAACGCAGAGGGCAGTTTAACCAGAGGCTATAGAGAAACGGTCAACAATAGTCAGAATAACTGTTACCATAGATGGTGGTAACCCAGTAACGAAGTCCACTGCGATGTGTGTCCAGGGACGATGAGGTATGGGCAAAGGAAGGAGGGGACCAGCTGGAGCTCGGTTGGAGGACTTACTACGGGCACAAACGGAGCAGGCGGCAACAAACTCCCTGGTGTCGGCAGTCATAGATGGCCACCAGAAGCGCTGTTGCAGCAGGGAGAGTGTGCGATGGCAGGCCAACTTAGAAGATGGCCCCCACTGGAGCACTGGGGACCTCAGCGGAGGGGGAATGAAGGGACGAACTGAAGGACAGCTCTCAGGTATAGGATGAACTTGGTTGGCCTCCTGAACCACACGCTCGATCTCCCAACTGGCCGCCCCGCCCACACAAGTGGACGGCAGGATGGTTTCCTCAGGGATGTCTTCCACTGGGGGCGCAAACTGGTGAGAGAGAGCATCAGGTTTGATGGTCCGGGACCAAGGTCGGTAGGTAAGAGTGAAGTTGAATCTTCCAAGAAACAAAGCCCACTGAGCCTGGCGAGAGTTGAGTCTGCGTGCAGAACGAAGATAAGACAGGTTTTTATGGTCAATCCAAACAAGGCACCACAGCAAGGAGCTCTCGATTCCCCACATTATAGTTTCTTTCAGCTGGAGTGAGCCGACGGGAGAAGGCGGCGCAGGGGTGGAGCTTCTGGTCCAGAGTGGAACGCTGTGACAGGATGGCCCCAAACCCTGAGTCGGAGGCGTCAACTTCCACTACAAACTGTAAGTCAGGATCTGGGTGAACTAACACAGGTGCACAAGAGAACATGGGCTTAAGTCTATCAAAAACAGTCTGAGCTTCAGATGACCACTCAAAAGAACGTTTTACACAAGTCAGTTTAGTTAAGGGGCTCACCAGCTGGCTGTAGATCTTAATAAACCTTCTGTAAAAATTGGCGAACCCCAGAAACCTCTGGAGCTGTTTACGGGACTCAGGTGTCGGCCAGTCGAGCACAGCCTTAATCTTTGCCAGATCTGGCTTCAGCTGGCCCTTCTCAATAACAAACCCCAAGAAGGAGACAGAGGACACATGCAACTCACATTTCTCTCCTTTAGCAAACAGTTTGTTTTCGAGCAACCTTTGCAAGACCGCTCGAACATGGACAATGTGTTCATCAACATCTTTAGAAAAAATCAGAATGTCATCTAAACAGACAAAAACAAATCTGTTCAACATGTCTCTGAGAACGTCATTGATTAAGGCTTGAAACACAGCCGGAGCATTGGTGAGACCAAAAGGCATTACCTGGTACTCAAAGTGACCCAGGTGAGTGTTGAAAGCAGTCTTCCATTCGCCCCCCTCCCGTCCCCTCCTATTCTTACCAAGTGGTAAGCGTTGCGAAGTCCAGTTTAGTGAAAATTCCTGTGTCGTGGAGGGGGGTGAAGGCAGAGTCGATAAGAGGCAGAGGATATTTGTTTTTAACAGTTATATCATTCAGACATCTGTTATCGACGCAGGGACGAAGAGTCTTGTCCTTCTTTTCAGAAAAGAAAAATCCTGCACCGACAGGGGATGATGATGGGCGGATGACACCTGCAGCTAATGAGTCCTTGATGTAGGTCTCCATAGCATCTTTCTCAGGTCTGGACAGGTTATACAGTTTCTTGGAAGGCAGGGGGGCACCAGAAAGCAAGTCAATAGCACAGTCATATGGTCTATGTGGGGGCAAACACAAAGCTCTATCCTTGCTGAACACTTGCTTAAGGTCATGATAGGCACTTGGGACAGCTGAGAGGTCAATGTCTTCAGGTGAAGACTGGGAGATAGAAATACTAACTGGAATTGCTGACTTCAGGCAGTTTTGGTAACAGGAGCTGCTCCAAGAAGTAACAGAAGCAGTAGACCAGTCTATATGAGGGTTTTGTAACTTAAGCTGGGGAAGACCTAAAACTATGGGCGTGGTAGGTGAGGGAATAACGTACAATTCAACTGTCTCAGTGTGGTTACCAGAAAGAGTGACAGAAATGGGGGCAGTACGATTAGTCACATAAGGCCAACACATTCTTAGGTTCAGGTAAAATAACCAAAAGTATGTTAGCCTGCTGAACCAAACCTGAGTCAACGAAATTAGCATCAGCCCCAGAGTCAACTAAAACATGTACAGGGAGAGTGTCCAGTGCAAAGTACCTCTCAGCTGGATGCGTTTTGAGGAGATTAAGGATGAGTTGGCAGCCAGGGATGAAACTTCCTCGTTAGAGGAGCTAATAGGTTTAGCCACAAGACTAGACAATAGGCTAAGGGAGAGACGCAGGGAGAGAACAGAGAGGCAGAGGGCCACCAGCACCACATCTACTCCTCACCATCGCCTGCCGTCCGCCCAGCCTTCATCTCCTCAGAAAGTCCCTTTAAAAAAGCTCCCTGAAGCGCGGACTCATTCCAACCACTTTCTGCTGCTAGAACACCAAAATCTAAAGCATATTGAGAAACCGAATTTCTTCCCTGGGAGAGTGACAAGAGCTGACTAACTGCCTCTTTCCCTTTAACAGTATGATCAAAAACCTTGCGCATTTCAGCAGTAAAAGCATGAAAGTCTACACACAAAGCATGGTTATTAAGGGAGATGGCTAATGACCAGGAAGCTGCCTTGTCAGAACATAAACTCATGATGAAAGCAATGCGGGACTGATCTGTATAATAAGTATCAGGCTGCCGATTGAAAACAAGATTACACTGATGTAAAAATTGTTACTTTGCAGAGCGAGGCGTCAACGTGGTCCTGAAAGGTCAGGCCAGAGAATGCATCTGATTGGTTATCGCTGACGTTCAAAGTGCATTTCCTGCCACACTAGTTCTTGTCCTTATTAAGTGTAAAACCATTCTTGCTCTTACTGAAATATTTAACAGAGAAGGGCTTTTATTTTACCCATTAATCAGTGGTGTAGCGATCCTTGGAGAAGTGGGTATACTCTTAATTCATGCCCTGTTTTGGAGCAGCCCATTCAGCAAAGGATAGACGCCCTGTTTTATAAACAGTGACATGTAAGACTACTCTATTTAGTTTACCCAAAAATGGGCCAGTAGTATTTGCACATTGTCACATACTGTCTGCTGCTTGACCTCAGGGAATAAGGATTATGAAATTATGAAATTACTGACCCAATACTGCCCCACAGACTAGTGAGAGATGTCTACAGAAAAACAACAAACATGATTGACTGACAGGCTATAGCCTAAATGTAACGAGGTAAACAATGACCATAAGCTATTCAAATGTGTAAAGTCACTCCAGTAATCTTGATTTTTAAGCTTCAGCAATAAAAAAGCGCCCACCCACCGTAGTTGACGTCTTCATCAGCCGTTGTACCTGCATCTTTAGCTGTTGGTGAAGAGGCGGCATGGGCATCCTGTGCGACAGGAGTGGGGGCCAACCGGGCGCGCTCCCAGAGTCTGGGCTAAAGGAGCTGCTAGCATCGCTAAGATTAGCTGAGCTGCTGGCTGGTGTAGATTCGCGAGGACATTTGCAATTGAGAAAGGACATTTTTGTTTGAATAGCTCGCTTCATCTTACCTGGCTGTTCATAAACGTTACATAGCGTATTCTAACGGCGAATAGTTTAAAAGTGAACTAACAAAATTACCGTTAGGCAATAATTCTTTTCCCAGGTATCACCCGCCCTACTCTGCCTCTGATTGGCTCATCAGTCCTGCATAATGAGTACTGGCCAATGAGAGGCAGCTTAGGCTGGGTCATGCATGCCACCATCCTATGAAAGATAATTGGGCAATTTGGCTTGCATACATGAATGTTGCGCATCAGAGGGGATTAAGAGGGTGTATGTAATGCTGACTGATGAATAAGTGGGTATACGCCGTATACCCGTGTATACCCTGCACTACACCACTGCCTTTAATGCCATTATATCTGACTGCTGTTCTGCACTGACAGACATCACATCTTAAAGACTTTACAGCCATGCTAGCAGCTCTGTGAGACTGCACTTACACAGCGGTACATTGAGCTAATCCATATTGTTCCCATTATGTCAGAAAAAATGGAATGTTATCAGAGTTCTTTATTGTAATGCAGACTTTATACGAGAAACTCAGTCCATCACTTCTGATTTCTTTTCAAAGGACAGTACAAAATATCATTGCTAACTAATTAAATTGATGCAATTATGAAATTAAGAATCTGAAAATGGTGCAGCTTGATTGAATTACAACCACAGATCTTTTTCAAAATAAAAGTCTGCCTTTTGAGGAAGGGAGCAACACAAATCCACAAACATCACTGTCTTTTATTGAAACAATTTTTGCCTTGCATTGACACAAAAATGTGGATATTTTCAAATCATAATGAAAAAACTCCCCTTTTTAATTGTCTACAATAATAAGAAAAATAATAGCATAGAAAAAATCCAAAACTGACAGCAAACAGATTAGCAAAAATATAATGTCAAAGATACACAAACATTTTTAAGGTTATCCAAATGAAATGTTATCGTTATGCTGTGGTCACATGATTGTTAAGTAGTATTCTTACACAGGCTTCCAAAAATGTATATTAAATATTGATGATTGCTTTAATGAGAAAATCCTTGCATTGTTTGGATTGTTAGTCTACACAAAAGCCCTCACATCGCTGTAGACAGTCTCTCCCTCTGCTGCTGTTACGTTCCTCTTCTTCTTCGTTCTCTCTGCTTTGCCAGTTCTCTTTGAAAAGGCTGGTGCAGAATAAACCAATGAGTCCTCATTTCTCTGAGGAAAGACACAAAATGTTATGAGAGGGAAGATGTTATTCTGATATTCCAAAATCTCTTTTCATTTCATCTTTTCTTTATAGATCTTACCTGCTGACTTGGCTGCTCGGCACTGGCTGTTGCAGCATTTGTGGGCAGAGCAACAGCAGCTGTGTTAAAACAATCAAACCAAAGATGGAGAACATTAATCTACACCAAGAGGCACAAAGTTCATATTTTGCTAAATATGGTTTGATAGATTTATGGATGAGAAATTTTAATTACCGTTACAAGATTTTGTCTTGATGGTATAAATCAGGAAGGCGATGACAATCAGACTTAAAGCCAAAGCAGCAGATAACAGAAATATAACTGTATTGGTCTTCTCCAAATGCTGCATGTCGTCTGCTGACGAATCTAGAAAACACTGAGAGTTAGCAGGTTTTTGATAAGAAAAAAGTTTTGTGTCGCATCAATCCAATGGATTTAACCAGATTCTAAATTAATTACAATCAATGGTTTGTATGAAATTCTAACTTACCTTCAATGTCAAGCTTAGTTCCTTTTCCAAACAGTATCTCTCCACATGTGGCCACAGCACAGTAATAAGTCCCAGCATCAGAGGAGCTGACGGTCTTAGAGAAGCTGTAGACACATTTCTGCGGAGAGCGAGCCTCAGGACTGTTCTCACATTCATCTGTTCTGTTTCCAAGAGTGTAAATGACACTGGGATGAGATTCATCTGATCTGGATCTGAACCAGAAAACGTTCTGTTTTCCTGGACATGATTTGTAGTCAGAGTCAGAGAGGAGTGAACACTGCAGAGTCACTGAGTCTCCTGGACGGACTGGATCAGAGGATAAGTCTTGAATGACGGCAGTGATGTCAGGTGCACGTCCTGAGAAATTCAAACCAGAAAATAAACATGCTTCACTAGTTACAATTTATAAATGCTTTCCTATTAACAATGTACATTTCATAGAATATTAAAGTTTACCTGGTGTTTTTTATTTACCTGTAACTGTCAGAAATGTTCCTTTCAAAAGGGTCATTTTAAGTGCTCTTTGTTTAACACAAAAGTAAAGTCCAGAATCACTGAGCTGTGTTTTACTGATAATCAGGACAAATGTTCCAGGTTCTTGTTTTGCTGTGATGCGAGGAGTTAAGTTAGAACCTCGATATTCAAAGCTCTTTGTTCCTCCCAAAACTTCAGGCAAGGCTCCAGAAACTAGCCTGATCCAAAATAAGTATGTTTCTTGCAAAGAGTTGTCGCGGGGACACGTCAGCTTCACATCACCTCCAGCACCAACAGTCTTTGTCTCAAAGGTCTGATCGTCTGTGCCTCCTGAAGACAATAAAGAAATACATGTTGGTTATTAACAACCAGGAAATAAAATGTATGCCCTGTGCTGAACTTAAAATACATCTTGAACACATTTGAAAGTTTTACATATACTTACGACTCAGTCTGAGCATCAGAAGTAAAACAAAGACAGTCAGCATTTTGTTGTAAGTCCACTTCAGACAGCACTAACATTAGCATGAACGAGAAGATGATTGTCTTAGATATAATCATATCGAGTGGGAGGGAACAACTGCAGAGCATTTTGATTGGCCAGTTGTTATGATGGTATTACACTGTATTACCACAGTGGAAAAAAATCATTCAAGCCCGAGCACATGAAACAATACAGGCAGCCAGCTTGTTTCATGTTTCGTGGTGAAGAGGAAACAGAGTTTAACTGCAGTAATGAAAGGCAAATTATTCTTCTGTATTTTCCATAGACTGTATTAAAGAAGAGTACATAGAGTTCACTCACTAACAGGTATCTGAACTCTCCCTTTGAAGTATCAAGTTTGAGATTTTCGCTGTCGCAATGTTGTTTTTTTGTAACCAGAAGCAAAAATATTTGGCCGACATGTGGATACACATTAGCTGTTAAGATTCGCCAGTTCCTTGTGTTTTCCCTGTGTTTTTTCCCTCCCTTGTGTGTGTTGTCCGTGTTTTCAGGCTGGGCGTGGTTGACCTACTTTCACTCCACTCTCACACCTGCAGTTCATTCTCATCATGCCATTCTCCACCTGCTGCAGTACTTAAGCCTGGTCAAGCTCTCTACTCTTCGCCAGTTCGTTCCGTCTTCTTCAAGTGGTAACTCGACACGGCCGTTGCAGATTCGAAGTGAAACTACTGACTCTGTAAACCTGTTTTTGACCTTGTTTTTTCCCTCGCCGCAGATACCTGTCACACCAGCCTCCGTCCTTCCGCGCCCAGCCTCACCTGTTCTCCGTCCTGAGCCCAAGGAGTTTTGTTTTGTGCCACATTTATTCTACTGCTTGTGACTTAAGTTCGTATTTAACCGGATTACCTGTATTCTACCTCCTGTGTGTGTCTGCTTTGGGATCCAGTTCTACGATTGAGCCTAACATTAGCCTCTTTCATACATGCATGGCACTCAAAAAATTTGCGACATTACCCAGGTGGCCAGCAAGAGCGATCGGAAATCTCTCAAACTTTTCACCTGGACTTTAAGCTGACTTTTTTCTGCAGTTCAGACACTGACAGGTGAATTGAATAACATTGATCATCATGTTACAATGGTACCTGTCAGTGGGTGGCACTTGAAGCAAATGAAAACGATGTCGTCAAAGTTGATGTGTTGGAAGCAGGAAAAATGGGCAAGCGTAAGGATGTGAACGACTTTGACAAGGGCCAAATTGTGATGACTAAACGACTGGGTCAGAGCATCTCCAGACCTGAAGATCTTGTGGGGTGTTCCTGGTCTGCTGTGGTCATGACCTACCAAAAGTGGTCCAAGGATGGAAAAGCAACAAATCGATAGACAGGGTGGCCAAATCTCATTGATGTGCGTGAGGAGCGAAGGCCACTTAAAGCCCCTGTAAACCCAAATCCATAAAATCCTTCTGTGTAATTTAGGGTCTGATGTACATACTAGTAAGCATCTTAAAAGATTTAGAAATTACTTTTAATCCAAACTCGAGTTGTTGCCTTTCCTTCTTTGTTAACTTCCCTGACGCTGGGGTTAAATTGGACGTGGTTATGTATGATATTTATCACTTTGTATATTTCCTTCAACGAATCAACCGCAGTTGTCCCGCCCTCACAGGTGCAATAACACTTCTCGGCTCGTGATTAATCTTCCTCTCTGAGTGAGACAGAAACAGTAAACTTGCGAAGTCTTGGCAACCAAATAAACAACAGCGGACCAGTTTACTTCTAATGGCAAAAGAGGGTCAGCTCCGCATCGCTGTCATCGGCATATATATGCAGTTCTAATACGCAGTGTAAACAATGCATGTGCATATATCAGCTGTGCACTCAATATCAGAGAGGTGCTGAGGGTTGAGAGGTGCAGGTGTGTTGGGGGACTGAAGCCAAGTGTTCAGATTAAAGAAGTTTGTGATTTAAAACTGAATGAGGTGAAGAAGAGAGTACAATTAAAGTTTCTAGGTAAGAAATAACCATCTAGAAAGAGGGTAAGTCTACATGTGATCACAGAAATCATTGATATATGAGATTAATTGAAATCAATTGATTACAAAGCCTGTAATTAATTAGATTCATTTTTTTTAATCACCTGACACATATAGTTTTGATATGACGTGCACATGCGCACATACCTGGGTGGTACAACAAACCCTCTACCCTGCTGCTGAAAAAAATCCTGGAGGAAACACTGCTTCCCCATGCGCCATTGTTGTGTTGACAGTTGCCATGAGAACGCGGACAGGCGGACCCCTCACTCAGAATTTGTGGATGCTTTATGACACACTCAGCTCTGATATCATATATGCATTTTTGCTATTTCAAGCCGAGTTTCCAGGGCCTTTAAAGCACCTACAATGGGCATGAGAGCATCAGAACTGGATCACGGAGCAATGGAAGAAGGTGGCCTGGTCTGATGAATCTTTTTTTCTCTTACATCATGTTGGCCAGGTGTGTGTGCGTCGCTTACCTGGGGAAGACATGGCACCAGGATGCACTATTGGAAGAAGGCAAGCTGGCGGAGGTAGTGTGATTCTTTGGGCAATGTTATGCTGGGAAACCTCAGGTCCTGCTATCCTTAAAAGTCTTGAAACTAGCAACTGAGGCCAGAGTCCCAATTGGAAAATGTTTAATGAGGTAAAAATCAATCAAGAAGTTGGGACTTTGGCAGTTCACAGGCAGTTAACTGGCACCTGTCTGGCTGTCAGTCCACACCATAGACTGTATGATGGATGTAGCCACCATGTGAGGTCACACATTGGTTTGTCAACTGGCTTTTTGAAGAGTTTGGCATATTGCCCGTCGCCATGTTGGGTTTCTGTAGCCAAAAATGACCATATATGGAAGAGAGGGTGGATCTGGAGAGTAGCGAGGGGTTGGCAAACTCCATGTCATTAAACCTATAGTCTACACCTCCAGCTAATTCTGACTTATTAGCTAGTTAGCCATCGTGCTTCCCACAGAATGACAATCATTTTGATTTGGTTGGTGCTGGAGTTGTTTATCACTTAAGAAGCTAAGAAAGCTTATAGCTCAAACGCATACTTCTGTGGTGAGAGGGTAGTGGGCTGTTATACTTAAAATAACCGGTCCAGCCATCACAATGGTCCACCATCCTCTGGGGGAAAACCAAACAACAATCCTGACTCCCATGCAGGAGCCACAAAAAATGAATCAATGTAGAACAAACACTGACAGAACTAACATGTCATGTAATGGTGAGCACAGAAATAGATAGCTGCTAATTCGGCTCACGATTAATAAAATAATACTAGAATTTCACGAACCAAAAAAGCTGGACCACAGACTTCTTGGGGGTCAGCTAGTATAGCTAACCACAAAGCAAGCCATTTTATTTGTTCAACATTTGCATGAAAAAAAATCCCCAAAAGGCACCAACAACACAAACAAGGTCAAGAGGTTAAGTTCAGTTTCTGAATTAGCTGAGTTGACACCTAGCACACAGTTTTTGTTGGGTATTTAAATATGGGGCTTAATAGAGGTTTACTCCTTTTGGAGCCAGCCTCAAGTGGCCACCTGAGGAACTGCAATTTTTTTGGCACCTCCATGTTGTCTTCATTTCTCAGCCGCAAAGGTGTCTGCTTGGTCCAAACTTCCAAATTGAGAGAGTGTACAATGATTGCTCCTGGTGGCATACCCATCAGTGATGACCCGCCCACTCTGCCTGTCAGTCACATCAGCAGGAAGAGCACAGTATACAGAGTTGTTAAACCGTCCTTCTCTCCAAACTTCAGCAACTTTAATAGTGTACATAATAGGTGGAAAGATAGATCGTCTTTGTCTTTCAAAAGATGTGACCATACAGTTTATTGCAGATGAATATTAGTTCATGTTTTTTCTTATTCATTTACATGCTGATTCACTGACAAGCTGGTGGTCCATCATTGCTCCAAGTGATGCACATTAGTACAGACTTTAGCAAGGATTCAAATCTTTTTCTGGATAATCAGACAAAGTTATTGAGGCACAAACTCACACTTTAAACACTTACAAAATAGAGTGAGGTGGGGCCAGACAATGATTAGCACCAGTCCCGAAAGTTAAGCCCATCAAACATATCTGATTGTTTATCGCTGACGTTCAAAGTGCATTTTCTGTCACACAAATTCTTGTTATTATGAAGCATTCACACTCTCTGTGAAACATTTGGTTTGAATCAGAACTGCTTTTATTTGACCATTCAATGCTATGACCTCTGGTATGCAGTGGAAGATACCACATCTTACTGGCCTAAACAAGAAGAAGACTTTACAGCCACGCTAGCAGCTCTGTGAATCTGCGCTTACACAGCGGTGCATAGAACTTATTCTTATTGTTGCCATTATGTCAGAAAAAAATAATGAAGCAGTTTGAGCCTTAAGTGTTATCATAGTTATCTTTATTATGATGCAAACTTTATACAAGAAATGCAGTCCACCAGTTCTGATTTCTAATACTAGCACAGTACAGTCATAAAAAAATATGATTGCTAACAAATTTAACATGAAACAAAAAATTACACAACTATAAAATGAAGGATCTGAAAAGGGGGCGGCCTGATCAATAGATTTAATAACTGTACATCTTTTTCAAAATAAAAGTCTGCTTTATAAAGCAAAAGGTTGCGCGCGCACACACACACACACACACACACACACACACACACACACACACACACACACACACACACACACAAGGTATTAATACAATTAAAGGCAGATTTTACAGATTGAAACAAATATAATGTCAAAGATACACTGAACATTTTTAAGTTTATAAAAATAAATATTATCATTATGCTATGGTCACATGGTAGTTATAGTCTTCCAAAAAGTAAATCTATCTATCTATCTTTGCATTAATGAGCAAATCCTTGCATTGTTTGGATTGTTAGTCTACACAAAAGCCCTGACATCGCTGTAGACAGTCTCTCCCTCTGCTGCTGTTACGTTCCTCTTCTTCTTCGTTATCTCTGCTTTGCCAGTTCTCTTTGAAAAGGCTGGTGCAGAATAAACCAACATGTCCTCATCTCTCTGAGGAAACACACAGAAAAAGGTTTTGAGATGGAAGATCCAAAATCTCTTCCAGTTTCATCTTTTCTTTATAGATCTTACCTGCTGACTTGGCTGCTCGGCACTGGCTGTTGCAGCATTTGCGGGCAGAGCAACAGCAGCTGTGTTAAAACAATCAAACCAAAGATGGAGAACGTTAATCTACACTAAGAGGCACAAAGTTCATATTTTGCTAAATATGGTTTGATAGATTCATGTTACCGTTACAAGATTTTGTCTTGATGGTATAAATCAGGAAGGCGATGACAATCAGACTTAAAGCCAAAGCAGCTGATAACAGAAATATAACTGTATTGATCTTCTTCAAATGCTGCATGTCGTCTGCTGACAAATATAGAAAATACTGAGAGTTAGCAGGTTTTTGATGAGAAGAAAAAGTTTTGTGTTGCATCAATCCAATGGATTTAACCAGAATCAAAATTAATTATAATCAATGATTTGTATGAAATTGTAACTTACCTTCAATGTTAAGCTTAGTTCCTTTTCCAAACAGTTTCTCTCCACATGTGGCCACAGCACAGTAATAAGTCCCGGCATCAGAGGAGCTGACGGTCTTAGAGAAGCTGTAGACACATTTCTGTGGAGAGCGAGCCTCAGGACTGTTCTCACATTCATCTGTTCTGTTTCCAAGAGTGTAAATGACACTGGGATGAGATTCATCTGATCCGGATCTGAACCAGAACACGCTGTGTTTTCCTGGACATGTTTTGTTGTCAGTGTCAGAGAGGAGTGAACACTGCAGAGTCACTGAGTCTCCTGGACGGACTGGATCAGAGGATAAGTCTTGAATGACGGGAGTGATGTCAGGTGCACGTCCTGAGAAATTCAAACGAGAATATAAACATGTTTTACTAGTTACAATTTATACATTGACACTTTCCTATTAATAATGTACATTTTTAAAGAATATTAAAGTCTACCTGGTGTATTTTATTTACCTGTAACTGTCAGAAATGTTCCTTTCAAAAGGGTCATTTTAAGTGTTCTTTGTTTAACACAAAAGTAAAGTCCAGAATCACTGAGCTGTGTTTTACTGATAATCAGGACAAATGTTCCAGGCTCTTGTTTTGCTGTGATGCGAGGAGTTTTGTTAACCTCGTTGGAGTAAAATCTAAATGTTCCTCCCAAAACTTCAGGCAAGGCTCCAGAAACTAGTCTGATCCAAAATAAGTTTGATGAATCCAAAGAGTCCTTGCGGGGACACATCAGCTTCACATCATCTCCAGCACCAACAGTCTTTGTCTCAAAGTTCTTCTCGTCTGTGCATCCTGAAGAAAATAAAGAAATACATGTTAGTTATTAACAACCAGGAAATAAAATGTATGCCCTGTGCTGAACCTAAAATACATCTTGAACACATTTGAAAGTTTTACATATACTTACGACTCAGTCTGAGCATCAGAAGTAAAACAAATACAGTCAGCATTTTGTTGTAAGTCCACTTCAGACAGCACCAACATTAGCATGTACGAGAAGATGACTGTCCTAGATATAATCATATCGAGTGGGAGGGAACAACTGCAGAGCATTTTGATTGGCCAGTTGTTATGATGATATTACACTGTATTACCACAGTGGAAAAAAATGAGCACATGAAACAATACAAGCAGCAAGCTTGTTTCACGTTTCCTGGTGGGTGTCTATATTTGACGCTAAGAGGAAACACAGTATAACTACGGTAATCAAAGACAAATTATTCTTCTGTAGAGGATGTAGAAACAGTTAAGTCACCCATTGGTTTGTCAACCCCCCTTTCAAAGCATCAAGTTTGGGATGTTGGCCGTTTTAATATTTTTTATTTGTAACCACAAGCGACCACATTTGGACGACAGGATACAAATTTGGCCTTTTACACGGAATAAAAATGCAAAAAAATCAACATTTGGTGACATTACCCAGGTGGGCTGCAATATTTACAAAGTGAACATCATGCAGTCCTGAAAAGGCTTGAAACTACCGAGCAGATTGATTTCAACATTTCCTGTTGAGGCCAGAGTCCCAATAAATGCTTAATAAGGTAAAAAGTCAATTAAGTAGTTGGGTTGCCTACCTTGTAACTGGCACCCGTCTAGCTGCTCGTCCAGGAAGAGAGGGTGGATCTGTAGTGTAGCGAGGGGTTGGCACTCCATGTTATTAAACCTATATAGTCTACTCATTAGCTCGACACTTAGCTGGTTAGCCAGTGTGATTCCAACACAATCAGAATCTATTGTTTTGGTTGCTGCTGGAGTTTTTCATTCATCACAATATAGCGCGTGAGAGAGCTTGTGGAAGTAGCGGATTTGTAGCTTGAACGCACACATCAGTGGTGAGCAGGCAGCGGGTGAACGACCGGGTAACTTAAAATAACTGGTCCAGCCATCACAATGGTCCTCCGTCCTCGACAAGCCAGACCAAACCAAAGTTGCTAATTAGCGCTAACGTTTAATACAATATTAGAATTTCACTCACCAAAGAGGTGGGACCACAGACTTCTCGGGGTCAGGTAGTAAAGTTAACCACTCAGTAAGAGATATTATTTGTTCAACATTTGGATGAAAAAATCCCCAAAACACACCAACAACACAAACACGGTCTAGAAGTTAAGCCAAGTGTTTTAATTAGCTGAGGTGACACCTAGCACACAGCTAGCAGCCCCACCTGTCACTCAAAGCAACCAGCCCTCCCATTACAGTTATATAGAAACTGGCAAAGCAACATTTTTGTGCCAGGCTGTAAATATGTTGAATTTGCTGTAAAGCTGGGTTTTTAAATATAGGGCCTAATGGAGGTTAACTCGCTTTTGGAGCCAGCCTCAAGTGGCCATTCGAGGAACTGCACCTTTTGGTGCTTCAGTGGTGGCTTCGTTTTCTCAGCCACAGAGCTGTCTGCTTGGTCCAAACCGACTGAGATAGAGTTTACAATCAAAGTTTTTCCACAAATATCCAATTCAAAATGTTACCATCACCAATGACCTCTAAACATTAATTCATTTAAGATCCATCTGCATGGTAAATACACATTATAGCACTATGTTTCCAGGTCTAATAAAAACTCCTAAAACCTCTGTACCACTGACTTTAATATTAATTAATTAATTGGTTTGATCTGTTAAAAAAAAAGTTTCCAGCCATTTGCCATCTACAGACACAGAAGAGCCATGTTAGATGCTTTGTGAGCCAACCAAAGCAGATGCTCTTCATCATCAGTGATGACCCGCCCACTCTGCCTGTCAGTCACATCAGCAGGAAGAGCACAGCATGCAGAGTTGGGGGAGGTCTGTTAAACCATCCTTCTCTCCAGACTTCAGCAACTTTAATAGTGTACATAACAGGTGGACAGATAGATCGTCTTTGCTGTGTTTTAAAGATGCAACCATACAATATATAGCAGATGAATATTAGTTCATGTTTTGTTCTGCATTTAAATGCTGATTCACTGACAAGCTGTCTGTCCGTCAATAGTGATGCACTTAAGCAAGGATTTTAATCTCTTTCTGGATAATCAGACAAAGTTTTCTTATGAAGTCACAAACTCACACTTTCAACACTTGTTCTAGACAAAAAGAGCGAGGTGGGGCAGGACAATGATTAGCACCTCCCCTCTCTGACAGCACCGGCCAGTGAAGAGTGCAGACTGCAGAAAGTGTGATAAAAAACCTCACATAGCACCCTTTAGCTACATCTGTAAGTAGTTGTGGTTCTACTAATAATTAATAACATTGTGTTGTTCCTCTTGCTACTTTAAGAAGGTAAGAAAACAGTTAAATCAAACTTCCTGACGGTAAAACAGAGTGTGATCAAGGACAAAAAGCCTCTTCACCTCACATTAATGCCAAACCACCACAATGCTAAAGTTTCCATGCATCATTTGTTGTCAGTGGTGACAGTGAATGTGTGTTTATCTGTGTGTGTGTGCGTGTGGTCAAACTGTTGACACCTAACACCTAGGTTGGACCAAAAACTTATTCTAATAACTAAACGTGTTTTGGAGTGAAATCGAAGACTCACTGACACAATGCTTTGTTTAGCTCCTGAACACACAACACACATACACAGTTTAATGCACACAAGGATGGACACAACTTACAACTGTTACATGGAAGTTAGAACTGAAACTTTCTCTCTCTCGCTTACACACACACACACACACACACACACACACACACACACACACACACACCACACACACACACACACACACACACACACACACACACACACACACACACACACCACACACACACACACACACACACACACACACACACACACACTAAACTGCACGGAAACTTCAGCACTGTTGTGGTTTGGTCTTAAAATGAGGTGTGAATACGAACAGAGTTTTTTCTTTCTCTGTCTCTGTTTTAGCCTCAGGAAGTTTGGCTTAACTGTTGTTTTATCTTTTTTAAATAGCAAGAGGAACAACACCATGTTATTTATTATTAGTAGAATCAAAAGACTTTACAGATGTAGGTAAATGTTGATGTGTGATTGCTGTTATTTAGCAAGTTATCACTCCTCACTGGGCGGTGCTGCCAGAGAGGGGAGGTGCTAATCTTTCACTGGTCCCACCTCGCTCTTTGTGACGACAACAAGAGTTTTAAGATGAGTTTGTCCGATAATCAAAGCCGTCCCAGAAGTCTGTTTTTGCGTGCATCACTTTGAGCAATGATGGACGATAATCTTGTCAATGAATTTGAATTTAAATGAAAAGTAATCTAATTATTATTATGTAATTATCTAATATTCATGTGCATTATACGGTTGCATGTTTAAAAACACATCAAAGACATTATTTGCATTTTCATGAGCAAATTAACAAGCAAGAAAAATGTATTCAATTGTTTAAATTTGTTCAAATTAAAACTAGCCTGCAGAAACCTCATGCAGCTCTTCCCTCACTACACATCCTGTCACAGTCACAGTTCTGCTCTGAGCAAACAGCCTTGAAGGTTGGTCAAAGGCGGGAGAAACAGACCGCAGCCTGTGTGTCAGTGAAGCTGTTGCATGTGGCTTTGCTTGTTGTGCAGTGCAGACATGCAGAAGGCCTTTACAAAGTGCTGTCAGAGGTTAATTTATTTTAGTAGTTGTCCTGGAACATTTTTTAATGCTATGTGTATATTCTAAGCATGTTTTTCTAACAGAAAAATGAATTGTGTGAACAGCAGGAAATGTTGTGTTTGTGTTTTTGTTAGATGTGCTCTGCTCTACAGTTGGTCAAAGTTGCTGTGGGCAGATACACAGAAGTTCAATGCCAAAGGCCGGTCAGTGAGGTTTGAGGTTTCTAAGCTGTATCTACCTGCAGCTCCCACAACACTCAATCTGTTTTTCCAAACTCCAGGGGTGGGAGTAATACAAATTAAATGATAAAAGCAGAGGTGATGAAAATGCATGTGAATTGAACAATAAAATGACAAATTAGGTGATTTGATTAATTTGAGGTCAATTTGATGAAAACAGTCGTGATTTGATGAAAATAGAGCCATGTTTCATCATTTTCTTTGTCTCACATTCATAGTTTACAGCACGCAATGTTTCACATCATGAGTTTGCTTATACTGGGTATAGGTTGATATGAGAGCCGTGTCATTTTTTGGTTCTTTATATCTCCTAATTTTCTCTGTGGTTTTGGCCTTTACTCTGCGACTTTCTCTCAAACCTCTGACACCTAACCTGTCACTAAATACATTTAGAGTCAGGGGCAGGGCTTCAGGCAGGCAGATGGAATAATGGTTAGCAGTTAATGGAGTGCAGTTATATAGCACCTTTGTTGTTGTCTCATCCCTCAGTGCACTTTTACTCTACATCCCACTGAGCCCATTCACATGGCAAAGGGAGGGTTTCAGGAGACATATTGGGTGATTTTTTTGTCCACTTTAATTTGCAGACATGAGGAGCAGGGATCGCACTCAGATTTTCAGATTTACCTGCAGGTTAAGAGAAATAAGAAGCAGGTGAGTTGGGGGTAAAAGGTCAGGTAGAGGACAGCAAAGGGGTTACTGCAGGGCACGAGGGAGTGTCTGGATGTGGAACCACACAAGAGTTGGTCGTATGTTAGAATAAGGACAAGTAGCAAACTGAGAGTTGGAATGTGACTCGAGTTTTGACACTTTATCTTTGAGGAAAATAACTTGCAGAAGAACTACGCTTGTAGAGAGGCCACAAGAGAGCAACACAGCATGTTTTATTAATTCATATTAACAGTTATAAAGAGTTAGAACCATTTTACAAATAATAAGGAAGTCACACAGGAAACAACAAGAAAAAGCATGATGCATAAATTATAAATACATTTACTGGTTTCGTTATTGAACAGGTTTTATGCTGATGATGTAATAATTTACTTTCTAATATGACTTCTGACTTTCTTTTGATTGTGTAACCAGACCGAGTACTGGCTGATATCAAGTTGTGATTGAAATCATGTTATTTTTCTTAAAATCTCTTCAGTTAAAGTTCGGGAATCTTGCCATTAATCCACGTTACAGAGAAAGCAACATTAGAGTCTCAGTAACCTTTAATGAGTTGAGGCCAGGCATTTTGAGCAGAACAGTTCAGACCAAATATATCATCCAACCATTGTTCAACCATCACACGGCCTGAGTAGGTATAAACTGTTCCTTTTGCATCTCCCAGGTCTTGAACTCATAATGCAGAGTTCAAACTGTTGTCGAATATTTGTTGACAATAAAAAATATATATAATTTTAATATTTCTCTTAGACAACTTCATGATACCTGGGCTTTAGTTTTAATCAATCTGTGACAAACTGCCGTTTGGAGATGCTCGTGTTTCCATCGCCTGCAACAGTAAACATGATAAAAACTGAATACATCTGTCATTTGTCATGAATCTGTGTTTGCCGGTTTACGGCATTGTTAAAAAGATCCAAAATCTGGCTGATCATTTGTGGAGTCTAAGGATGATGCTGAGCAAGTCTGGTGTCAATTGAGCAAAACTGTGGGAGGAGATTGAATTGGAACTTTATAATTCCTTGAATCTAGAAGCACAAGAAGAATTCTGATCAACTCTGCCTACATTTGATGTCAGTTGCAAAGTTGCCGCATGTACGACTTATTCATGTGTTTCCCACATTTTTGGATTTAGCAGCTGCTGTAGCGCCACGATCAGGACTTTTAGCCCACAAAGCCAGTTAAGAAAGTTTGACCTCGGACTGGACCTACATGTACCTAATGCAACCCAAAAGCCTTCACAGCAGCGTAGATCCTCCTTCTCGCCCCTGCTTTTGTACCCTTCACTGCACCACAGTCAGCTCTCATCGTGGTGAAGGTGACAGCAGAATAAATGTTTGTGTCCTCATTGCTCTGAGAAAAAAACAGAGGTGAAGTTAAAACAAGAAACTGATGTTTTTATTGAAGATGAACCTACCTGTAAATACTTTACCTGTTGAATTTGCAGAGCAACAGCAGCTGGATTAAAAACAATCAAACCAAAGATGGAGATTGTTAATTTACACAAAGCAACAAAAAGATAATATTCTGCTGAATACTGTTTGATAGACTGATGGAGGAGAAATGTTAATTACCGTTACAACATTTTGTCTTGATGGTATAAATCAGGAAGGCGATGACAATCAGACTTAAAGCCAAAGCAGCTGATAACAGGACTGTATTGATCTTCTTCAAATGCTGCATGTCGTCTGCTGACAAATATAGAAAATACTGAGAGTTAGCAGATTTTTGATAAGAAAAAAAGTTTTGTGTCGCATCAATCCAATGGATGTAACCAGAATCTAAATGAATTATAATCAATGATTTGTATGAAATTCTAACTTACCTTCAATGTCAAGCTTCGTTCCTTTTCCAAACAGTATCTCTCCACATGTGGCCACAGCACAGTAATAAGTCCCGGCATCAGAGGAGCTGACGGTCTTAGAGAAGCTGTAGACACATTTCTGTGGAGAGCGAGCCTCAGGACTGTTCTCACATTCATCTGTTCTGTTTCCAAGAGTGTAAATGACACTGGGATGAGATTCATCTGATCCGGATCTGAACCAGAACACGTTGTGTTTTCCTGGACATGTTTTGTAGTCAGAGTCAGAGAGGAGTGAACACTGCAGAGTCACTGAGTCTCCTGGACGGACTGGATCAGAGGATAAGTCTTGAATGACGGGAGTGATGTCAGGTGCACGTCCTGAGAAATTCAAACCAGAAAATAAACATGCTTTACCACTTACAAATTACAACTGGACGCTGACCTTTTAATAATGTATATATTTTTAAAGAATATTTAAGTCTACCTGGTGTATTTTATTTACCTTTTACTGTCAGAAATGTTCCTTTAAAAAGCGTCATATTAACTAGTGTTTGTTTAACACAGAAGTAAAGTCCAGAATCACTGAGCTGTGTTTGATTGATAATGAGGACAAATGTTCCAGGCTCTTGTTTTGCTGTGATGCGAGGACTTTTGTTAACCTCGTCGTATTCAAAGCTGCTTGTTCCTCCCAAAACTTCTGGCAAGGCTCCAGAAACTAGCCTGATCCAAAATAAGTTTGTTTTAAGCCAAGAGGTGTTGCGGGGACACGTCAGCTTCACATCATCTCCAGCACCAACAGTCTTTGTCTCAAAGGTCTGATCGTCTGTGCATCCTGAAGACAATAAAGAAATACATGTTGGTTATTAACAACCAGGAAATAAAATGTATGCCCTGTGCTGAACTTAAAATACATCTTGAACACATTTGAAAGTTTTACATATACTTACGACTCAGTCTGAGCATCAGAAGTAAAAGAAAGGCAGTCAGCATTTTGTTGTTAGTCCACTTCAGACAGCACTAACATTAGCATGTACGAGAAGAAGACTGTCCTAGATATAATCATATCGAGTGGGAGGGAACAACTGCAGAGCATTTTGATTGGCCACTCGTTGTGATGGTATTACACTGTATTACCACAGTGGAACAAAATGTTCAAGCCCGAGCACATGAAGCAATACAGGCAGCCAGCTTGTTTCATGTTTCGTGGTGAAGAGGAAACAGAGTTTCTATGGTCATCAAAGAATTTTCCATAGACTGTATTAAAGAAGAGCACATAGAGTTAACTCAGCCATTGGTATCTGAAATCTCCCTTTGAAGCCTCAGGTTTAGGATTTTGGCTGTCGCAATGTTGTTTTTTTGTAACCAGAAGCAAATATATTTGGCCGACATCTAGATACACATTAGCCTCTTTCATACATGCATGGCACTCAAAAATGTTGCGACATTACCCAGGTGGCCTGCAAGAGAGATCAGAAATCTCTCAAACTTTTCACCTGGACTTTAAGCTGACTTTTTTCTGCAGTTCAGACACTGACAGGTGAACTGAATAACATTGATCATCTTGTTACAATGGCACCTGTCAGTGGGTGGCACTTGAAGCAAATGAAAATGATGTTGTCGAAGTTGATGCGTTGGAAGCAGGAAAAATGGGCAAGCGTAAGGATGTGAACGACTTTGACAAGGGCCAAATTGTGATGACTAAACGACTGGGTCAGAACATCTCCAGACCTGAAGATCTTGTGGGGTGTTCCCGGTCTGCTTGTGGTCATGACCTACCAAAAGTGGTCCAAGGATGGAAAAGCAACAAATCGATCACAGGGTGGCCAAATCTCATTGATGTGCGTGAGGAGTGAAGGCCACTTAAAGCCCCTGTAAACCCAAATCCATAAAATCCTTCTGTGTAATTTAGGGTCTGATGTACATACTAGTAAGCATCTTAAAAGTTTTATAAATTAGTTTTAATCCAAACTCGAGTTATTGCCATTCTTTCTTTGTTAACTTCCCTGACGCTGGGGTTAAATTGGGCGTGGTTATGTACGATATTCATCACGTCCTAAATTTCCATCAACCAATCAACCGCAGTTGTCCCGCCCTCACAGGTGCAATAACACTTCTCGGCTCGCGATCAATCTTCCTCTCTGAGTCTGAGCTAACTGTGTCCACATACCCTGAACGTCTCTGCACATACATGTTGCAATTACCTAATGATCGCCTTTTTCCCCATCATGCCTGTGTGTGCTGTCCCCGGGTGCACATCTACCATTTGAGATGACAACGTGTCATTCTTTTATTTTGTAACACTTGGAGAAGCAGCAGTGTTTCCGCTACATACATTTAGTGAATTGTTTCAGCCGCTGCTTCAGAAATTGTAATTAAACGACTCTTTGGAGATTTCAGCTTCAAATCAACGATCGTCCATCCTCTCCTCATTGAGGAAGAGCACTGAAACAGTGAACTCGCGAAGTCTTGGCAACCAAATAAACAACAGCGGACCAGTTTACTTCTAACGGCAAAAGAGGGTCAGCTCCACATCGCTGTCATCGGCATATATATGCAGTTCTAATACGCAGTGTAAAAAATGCATGTGCCCATATCAGCTGTGCGCTCAATATCAAACTTTCAGCTCCTTGGCGATCTCCCTCCAGCGAGCTGCACAATATCATACTGAAATAAGGAGATATTGTCTCTCTAACTCCGTGCGTCCGGACTGTAAATAAATTGATTGTCGTGGTCTATAAAGCTTGCAAAAGGTGATTTCATTTGGTAACGATCAATCGTTTGGATCGCTAACTCTTGTGACTTAATCAAACAGACTGCTGATGAAGACAGTCAACACAGCAGACAGAGAGACAGACAGAAGTGGGGGTGGCTGGGGGGCGGGTTGAGTGGGGCCAGTAGTGGTGCAGGGAGCAGAGGCGCAGGTGTGTTGGGGGACTGAAGCAAAGTGATCAGATTAAAGTAGTTTGTGAATTAAAACTTAATGAGGTGAAGAAGAAAGTACAATTAAAGTGTGGAAGTAAGAAATAACCATCTAGAAAGAGGGTAAGTCTACATGTGATCACAGAAATCATTGATATATGAGAATAATTGAAATCAATTGATTACAAAGCCTGTAATTAATTAGATTATGATGATATCATATATGCATTTTTGCTATTTCAAGCCGAGTTTCCAGGGCCTTTAAAACACCTACAATGGGCATGTGAGTATCAGAACTGGATCACAGAGCAATGGAAGAAGGTGGCCTGGTCTGATGAATCTTTTTTCTCTGGCCAGGTGTGTGTGCGTCGCTTACCTGGGGAAGACATGGCACCAGGATGCACTATGGGAAGAAGGCAAGCTGGCGGAGGTAGTATGATGCTTTGGGCAATGTTATGACCTCAGGTCCTGCTATTCACGTGGATGTGACTTTTACCTGTACCACCTACCTAAACATTGTTGCAGACCAGTACACCTCTTCATGGAAACATGTTCCCTAATGGCAGTGGCCTCTTTCAGCAGGATCATGCGCCCTGCCACACTGCAAAAATGGTTCAGGAATGGTTTGAGGAACACGACAACAAGTCTCCAAATTCCCCAAATCTCAATCCAATCGAGCATCTGTGGGATGTGCTGGACAAACAAGTCCGATCACCCCCAAATCGCAACAGGACTTAAAGGATCTGCTGAGAAAGTCTAACCACAGTTGATAATTAAATGACTATTATGTCTCCGTCCTGTTTGACGGCCCCCCATGGTAGCAACTTTTCAATCACAGGTGGCCAGGCCGTAAAACATACCCTGTGAATGGGAGCATATTTACAAAATGAACATCATGCAGTCCTTAAAAGTCTTGAAACTAGCAACTGAGGCCAGAGTCCCGATTGGAAAATGTTTAATGAGGTAAAAATCAATCAAGAAGTTGGGACTTTGGCAGTTAACAGGTAGTTAACTGGCACCTGTCTGGTTGTCAGTCCACACCATAGACTGGAAAATGGATGTAGCCACCATGTGAGGTCACACATTGGTTTGTCAACTGGCTTTTTGAAGAGTTTGGCATATTGCCTGTCGCCATGTTGGGTTTCTGTAGCCAAAAATTACCATAAATGGAAGAGAGGGTGGATCTGGAGAGTAGCGAGGGGTTGGCAAACTCCATGTCATTAAACCTATAGTCTACACCTCCAGCTAATTCTGACTTATTAGCCAGTTAGCCATCGTGCTTCCCACAGAATGACAATCATTTTGATTTGGTTGCTGCTAGAGTTGTTCATTTATCACTAAAGAAGCCAAGCGAGCTTGTAGAACTGTAGCTTAAACGCACAATTCTGTGGTGAGAGGGCAGTGGGAAGTAACTTAAAATAACCGGTCCAGCCATCACAACGGTCCACCATCCTCTGGGGGAAACCCAACAACAATCCTGACTCCCATGCAGGAGCCACAAAAAATGAATCAATGTAGAACAAACACTGACAGAGCGAACATGTCATGTAATGTCAAGTGGCCACCTGAGGAACTGCAGTTTTTTTGGCACCTCCATGTTGTCTTCATTTCTCAGCCACAAAGGTGTCTGCTTGGTCCAAACTTCCAAATTGAGAGAGTGTACAATGATTGCTCCCGGTGGCATACCCATCAGTGATGACCCGCCCACTCTACCTGTCAGTCACATCAGCAGGAAGAGCACAGTATACAGAGTTGTTAAACCATCCTTCTCTCCAAACTTCAGCAACTTTAATAGTGTACATAATAGGTGGAAAGATAGATTGTCTTTGTGTTTCAAAAGATGTGACCATACAGTTTATTGCAGATGAATATTAGTTCATGTTTTTTCTTTTTCATTTACATGCTGATTCACTGACAAGCTGGTGGTCCATCATTGCTCCAAGTGATGCACATTAGTACAGACTTTAGCAAGGATTTAAATCTTTTTCTGGATAATCAGACAAAGTTATTGAGGCACAAACTCACACTTTAAACACTTACAAAATAGAGTGAGGTGGGGCCAGACAATTATTAGCACCAGTCCTGAAAGTTAAGCCCATCAAACATATCCGAATTGTTATCGCTGACGTTCAAAGTGCATTTCCTGTCACACAAATTCTTGTCCTTATGAACCCTTCACACTCTCTGTGAAACATTTGGTTTGAATCAGAACTGCTTTTATTTGACCTTTCAATGCTATGACCTCTGGTATGCACTGGAAGATACCACGTCTTACTGGCCTAAACAAGAAGAAGACTTTACAGCCACGCTAGCAGCTCTGTGAATCTGCGCTTACACAGCGGTGCATAGAACTTATTCTTATTGTTGCCATTATGTCAGAAAAAAATAATGAAGCAGTTTGAGCCTTAAGTGTTATCATAGTTATCTTTATTATGATGCAAACTTTATACAAGAAATGCAGTCCACCAGTTCTGATTTCTAATACTAGCACAGTACAGTCATAAAAAAAGATAACTGCTAACAAATTAAACATGAAACAAAAAATTACACAATTATAAAATGAAGGATCTGAAAAGGGGGCGGCCTGATCAATAGATTTAATAACTGTACATCTTTTTCAAAATAAAAGTCTGCCTTATAAAGCAAAAGGTTGCGCACACACACACACACACGCACACACACACACACACACACACACAAGGTATTCATACAATTAAAGGCAGATTTTACAGATTGAAACAAATTTCATGTCAAAGATACACTGTACATTTTTAAGGTTATAAAAATAAATATTATCATTATGCTATGGTCACATGGTAGTTATAGTCTTCCAAAAAATAAATCTATCTATCTATCTTTGCATTAATGAGCAAATCCTTGCATTGGTTGGATTGTTAGTCTACACAAAAGCCCTGACATCGCTGTAGACAGTCTCTCCCTCTGAGGCTGTTACGTTCCTCTTCTTCTTCGTTCTCTCTGCTTTGCCAGTTCTCTTTGAAAAGGCTGGTGCAGAATAAACCAACATGTCCTCATTTCTCTGAGGAGACACACAGAAAAAGGTTTTGAGATGGAAGATCCAAAATCTCTTCCAGTTTCATCTTTTCTTTATAGATCTTACCTGCTGACTTGGCTGCTCGGCACTGGCTGTTGCAGCATTTGTGGGCAGAGCAACAGCAGCTGTGTTAAAACAATCAAACCAAAGATGGAGAATGTTAATCTACGCTAAGAGGCACAAAGTTAAAATTTTGCTGAATACTGTTTGATAGATTTATGGATGAGAAATTTTAATTACCGTTACAAGATTTTGTCTTGATGGTATAAATCAGGAAGGCGATGACAATCAGACTTAAAGCCAAAGCAGTTGATAACAGAAACATAACTGTATTGATCTTCTCCAAATACTGCATGTCGTCTGCTGACGAATCTAGAAAATACTGAGAGTTAGCAGGTTTTTGATAAGAAAAAAAGTTTTGTGTCGCATCAATCCAATGGATTTAACCAGAATCAACATGAATTATAATCAATGATTTGTATGAAATTCTAACTTACCTTCAATGTCAAGCTTCGTTCCTTTTCCAAACAGTATCTCTCCACATGTGGCCACAGCACAGTAATAAGTCCCGGCATCAGAGGAGCTGACGGTCTTAGAGAAGCTGTAGACACATTTCTGTGGAGAGCGAGCCTCAGGACTGTTCTCACATTCATCTGTTCTGTTTCCAAGAGTGTAAATGACACTGGGATGAGATTCATCTGATCCGGATCTGAACCAGAACACGCTGTGTTTTCCTGGACATGTTTTGTAGTCAGAGTCAGAGAGGAGTGAACACTGCAGAGTCACTGAGTCTCCAGGACGGACTGGATCAGAGGATAAGTCTTGAATGACGGGAGTGATGTCAGGTGCACGTCCTGAGAAATTAAAACCAGAAAATAAACATGTTTTACTAGTTACAGTTTATACATTGACACTTTCCTATTAATAATGTACAATTTAAACGGATATTAAAGTTTACCTGGTGTTTTTTATTTACCTTTTACTGTCAGAAATGTTCCTTTCAAAAGGGTCATTTTAAGTGTTGTTTGTTTAACACAAAAGTAAAGTCCAGAATCACTGAGCTGTGTTTTACTGATAATCAGGACAAATGTTCCAGGCTCTTGTTTTGCTGTGATGCGAGGACTTTTGTTAACCTTGTTGGAGTCAAAGTTAAATGTTCCTCCCAAAACTTCAGGCAAGGCTCCAGAAACTAGCCTGATCCAAAATAACTGTGTTTTAATCCAAGAGGTGTCGCGGGGACACGTCAGCTTCACATTATCTCCAGCACCAACAGTCTTTGTCTCAAAGGTCTGATCGTTTGTGCATCCTGAAGAAAATAAAGAAATACATGTTGGTTATTAACAACCAGGAAATAAAAAGTATGCCCTGTGCTGAACTTAAAATACATCTTGAACACATTTGAAAGTTTTACATATACTTACGACTCAGTCTGAGCATCAGAAGTAAAACAAATACAGTCAGCATTTTGTTGTAAGTCCACTTCAGACAGCACTAACATTAGCATGTACGAGAAGATGACTGTCCTAGATATAATCATATCGAGTGGGAGGGAACAACTGCAGAGCATTTTGATTGGCCACTTGTTATGATGATATTACACTGTATTACCACAGTGGAAAAAAATCATTCAAGCCCGAGCACATGAAACAATACAAGCAGCAAGCTTGTTTCATGTTTCCTGGTGGGTGTCTATAATTGACGCTAAGAGGAAACACAGTATAACTACAGTAATCAAAGACAAATAATTATTCTGTAGAGGATGTAGAAACAGTTAAGTCACCCATTGGTTTGTCAACCCCCCTTTTAAAGCATCAAGTTTGGGATGTTGGCCGTTTTAATATTTTTTATTTGTAACCACAAGCGACCACATTTGGACGACAGGATACAAATTTGGCCTTTTACACGGAATAAAAATGCAGAAAAATCAACATTTCGTGACATTACCCAGGTGGGCTGCATGTGAAAACCTAAAGTTGAAGAGTTCAAGCGTGAAAGTAGCCATTGTTTTGTCTCAATCCTGCTTGACAGGCCCCTATGGTAGGTACTTTCCAATCACAGGTGGCCACGCCTTAAAACATACCCTGCTTTATTATCAATTTTACTCTAAATGGGAGCAACATTTGCAAAGTGAACATCATGCAGTCCTTAAAAGGCTTGAAACTACCGAGCAGATGGATTTCAACATTTCCTGTTGAGGCCAGAGTCCCAATAAATGCTTAATAAGGTAAAAAGTCAGTTAAGTAGTTGGGTTGCCTACCTTGTAACTGGCACCCGTCTAGCTGCTCGTCCAGGAAGAGAGGGTGGATCTGTAGAGTAGCGAGGGGTTGGCACTCCATGTTATTAAACCTATATAGTCTACTCATTAGCTCGACACTTAGCTAGTTAGCCAGTGTGATTCCAACACAATCAGAATCTATTGTTTTGGTTGCTGCTGGAGTTTTTCATTCATCACAATATAGCGCGTGAGAGAGCTTGTGGAAGTAGCGGATTTGTAGCTTGAACGCACACATCAGTGGTGAGTGGGCAGCGGGTGAACGACCGGGTAACTTAAAATAACTGGTCCAGCCATCACAATGTTCCTCCGTCCTCGACAGGCCAGACCAAACCAAAGCTGCTAATTAGCGCTAACGTTTAATACAATATTAGAATTTCACTCACTAAAGAGGTGGGACCACAGACTTCTCAGGGTCAGGTAGTAAAGTTAACCACTCAGTAAGAGATATTATTTGTTCAACATTTGGATGAAAAAATCCCCAAAACACACCAACAACACAAACACGGTCAAGAAGTTAAGCCAAGTGTTTTAATTAGCTGAGGTGACACCTAGCACACAGCTAGCAGCCCCACCTGTCACTCAAAGCAACCAGCCCTCCCATTACAGTAATATAGAAACTGGCAAAGCAACATTTTTGTGCCAGGCTGTAAATATGTTGAATTTGCTGTAAAGCTGGGTATTTAAATATAGGGCCTAATGGAGGTTAACTCGCTTTTGGAGCCAGCCTCAAGTGGCCATTCGAGGAACTGCACTTTTTGGTGCTTCAGTGTTGGCTTCATTTTCTCAGCCACAGAGCTGTCTGCTTGGTCCAAACCGACTGAGATAGAGTTTACAATCAGTTTTTCCACAAATATCCAATTCAAAATGTTACTATCACCAATGACCTCTAAACATTAATTCATTTAAGATATCCATCTGCATGGTAAATACACATTATAGCACTATGTTTCCAGGTCTAATAAAAACTCCTAAAACCTCTGTACCACTGACTTTAATATTAATCAATTAATTGGTTTGATCTGTTAAAAAAAAAGTCTCCAGCCATTTGCCATTTACAGACACAGAAGAGCCATGTTAGATGTTTTGTGAGCCAACCAAAGCAGTTGCTCCTCATCATCAGTGATGACCCGCCCACTCTGCCTGTCAGTCACATCAGCAGGAAGAGCACAGCATGCAGAGTTGGGGGAGGTCTGTTAAACCATCCTTCTCTCCAGACTTCAGCAACTGTAATAGTGTACATAACAGGTGGACAGATAGATCGTCTTTGCCGTGTTTTAAAGATGCAACCATACAGTATATAGCAGATGAATATTAGTTCATGTTTTGTTCTGCATTTACATGCTGATTCACTGACAAGCTGTCTGTCCGTCAATACTTAAAGTGATGCACATTAGTGCAGATTTTAGCAACGATTTAAATCTGTTTCTGGATAATCAGACAAAGTTTTCTTATTAAGTCACAAACTCACACTTTCAACACTTGTTCTAGACAAAATGAGCAGCGAGGTGGGGCCAGACAATGATTAGCACCTCCCCTCTGTGACAGCACCGGCCAGTGAAGAGTGCAGACTGCAGAAAGTGTGATAAAAAACCTCACATAGCACCCTTTACCTACATCTGTAAGTAGTTCTGGTCCTACTAATAATTAATAACAATGTGTTGTTCCTCTTGCTATTTTAAGAAGGTAAGAAAACAGTTAAATCAAACTTCCTGATGGTTAAACAGAGTGTGATCAAGGACAAAAAAGTTTCCATGCATCATTTGTTCGTCAGTGGTGACAGTGAATGTGTGTTTATCTGTGTGTGTGCGCGTGTGGTCAAACTGTTGACACCTAACACCTAGGTTGGACCAGAAACTTATTCTAATAACTAAACGTGTTTTGGAGTGAAATCGAAGACTCACTGACACAATGCTTTGTTTAGCTCCTGAACACACAACACACATACACAGTTTAATGCACACAAGGATGGACACAACTTACAACTGTTAGATGGAAGTTAGAACTGAAACTTTCTCTCTCTCGCTTACACACACACACACACACACACACACACACACACACACACACCACACACACACACACACACACACACACACACACACACACACACACACACTAAACTGCACGGAAACTTTAGCACTGCTGTGGTTTGGTCTTAAAATGAGGTGTGAATACGAACAGAGTTTTTTCTTTCTCTGTCTCTGTTTTAGCCTCAGGAAGTTTGGCTTAACTGTTGTTTTATCTTTTTTAAATAGCAAGAGGAACAACACCATGTTATTTATTATTAGTAGAATCAAAAGACTTTACAGATGTAGGTAAATGTTGATGTGTGATTGCTGTTATTTTGCAAGTTATCACTCTTCACTGGTCGGTGCTGTCAGAGAGGGGAGGTGCTAATCTTTCACTGGTCCCACCTCGCTCTTTCTGACGACAACAAGAGTTTGAAGATGAGTTTGTCCGATAATCAAAGCCGTCCCAGAAGTCTGTTTTTGCGTGCATCACTTTGAGCAATGATGGACGATAATCTTGTCAATGAATTTGAATTTAAATGAACAGTAATATGATCTAATATTCATGTGCATTATACGGTTGCATGTTTAAAAACACATCAGAGACATTATTTGCATTTTCATGAGCAAATTAACAAGCAAGAAAAATGTATTCAATTGTTTAAATTTGTTCAAATTAAAACTAGCCTGCAGAAACCTCATGCAGCTCTTCCCTCACTACACATCCTGTCACAGTCACAGTTCTGCTCTGAGCAAACAGCCTTGAAGGTTGGTCAAAGGCGGGAGAAACAGACCGCAGCCTGTGTGTCAGTGAAGCTGTTGCATGGGGCTTTGCTTGTTGTTCTCACGGCAGACATGCAGAAGGCCTTTACAAAGTGCTGTCAGAGGTTCATCTATAATGTTTAAGATTGTGTGGAGGACATATACACAGCAGTTCAAGGTCAAAAGACTCTACATGTTTATCCTCTCTAACTTTGTGTCTCAGTGCACACATGGCAAAATTTGGAGTGTGACCAAAGTTGATATGTCCTTTCGCGAAGCAGATATTTGGAAATCAAATGACCTTGATGGCCAAACAAATGCACCCCTCCCTTCAGGGCTCTTTCAGAAGCCCCGCCCCCTCATATTCATGGACACACATCCACAGGTAAACGACTTGCAACTGATTATGAGGCAGAATGTGGAGTGTCTGCTGCCTGAGGGTAAACAAGCCTTAATGAGGGAAGCAATTTTTAAATACTATGAAGATGGCGCTCTTTCCATCTTCTGCAAGGACGTGGACAAGGACGAGTAGCAGGCAGAGGTCTGTAAGTAGCCAGTGACCTTTGACCTGGAAAAATGTGAAAAAAAAAGTCTATAAATGTGATGAGTTTGGGAACGCTGAAGAAATCAATATGTGGTGTCCAAAATATGAAGATGTGTTGATTGTGCATGAAATTCTTGATGGGTTTTTTTCAGTTTTGTTATGGGCGGTTTATAACATTATTTTCTATCACAGTAACAAGCTGTACATTCATGCCAGCCCTCTCTGTCACCTTTGAGTTCTTCACGTCTCATGACTCTCTGTGTGGTTTTCACCACATTTCCACTCCCCTCTCCACTGTCCTTGAACCTGCAGGCCACAACCTACACTGCAGCTAAAGTGACACTGTCCTCTATTCCTCCTCCTCCTCTATTCCTTTTCACTGTGTGAAAACATCCAGGTTTTTTTTTCTTCTATTCCTATTTCTATTAAAGCTCCTGTGAGGAACTTTTGGTTTGGGTTGATCTTGGCGCCCCCTGTGGACAACGCCGTGCCTCTTATCTCTTTGCTGATTTTGTCCTGTGCATGCTTAAGTGGTGATTTTTAACATAAAATCTCATCCTGCTTTCTTTAACAGTCATAGGTATCACTCACTTTACATTTTTGCCCTGGAAAACGTAAACAAAGGCAGTGCAGTCTGACACCTACCCCCGGCAGCGGTATCATGCATTAAAATTATCTATACAGCAATAATCAATCTTGCCACTGATGGTCTGTTTGCTTTTGTGTGTCATATAGAGTAATCAGAATTAATTTCAGTCTGTTTCATAACCATCGAAATACTCCTCACAGGGGCTTTAAAGCTACGAGTGTTACACCACTTTGTATTTCCTTGTGCTGAAAACTCAACAACAGTGTTTCTGGAAAGTATTTGACATGCATTGTTTGTGAACCTCTTCCTGCATTGCTACGTTTCTCAGAGTTTGTCAGTTTGTCAGTAAGATGGCTTTCAGTGTTATTTAAAAGTCTTCCAAACATGAAAGGTGACATACCTGTGGCGGAGCTGACCAGGGAGTTGTGCGCGTACTCAACCCATGGCAAATGGGTGGACCAAGAGGCAGGGAGACAAGCTGCAACACACCTCAGGGAAGACTCCAAATCCTGATTTGCCCACTCCGTTTGGCCGTTAGTCTGAGGGTGATAACCAGATGACAGGCTGACTGAGGCCCCCAATGTTTGACAGAATGCTTTCCACACCTGGGAGGCAAACTGGGGACCCCGGTCTGAGACAATATCCTGGGGTATACTATGAAGACGGAACACATGTTGCACAAGTAGATCAGCAATTTCCAATGCAGAGGGCAGTTTAACCAGAGGTATATAATGGACTGCTTTAGAGAAACGGTCAACAATAGTCAGAATAATTGTGTTACCATAGATGGTGGTAACCCAGTAACGAAGTCCACTGCGATGTGTGACCAGGGACAATGAGGTATGGGCAAGGGAAGGAGGGGACCAGCTGGAGCTCGGTTGGAGGACTTACTACGGACACAAACGGAGCAGGCGGCAACAAACTCCCTGGTGTCGGCAGTCATAGATGGCCACCAGAAGCGCTGTTGCAGCAGGGAGAGTGTGCGATGGCAGGCCAACTTAGAAGATGGCCCCCACTGGCGCACTGGGGATCTCGGCGGAGGGGGAATGAAGAGACGATCTGAAGGACAGCTCTCAGGTTTAGGATGAACTTGGTTGGCCTCCTGAACCACACGCTCAATCTCCCAACTGGCCGCCCCGACCACACAAGTGGACGGCAGGATGGTTTCCTCAGGGATGTCTTCCACTGGGGGAGCAAACTGGTGAGAGAGAGCATCAGGTTTGATGGTCCGGGACCCAGGTCGGTAGGTAAGAGTGAAGTTGAATCTTCCAAGAAACAAAGCCCACTGAGCCTGGCGAGAGTTGAGTCTGCGTGCAGAACGAAGATCAGACAGGTTTTTATGGTCAATCCAAACAAGGCATCACAGCAAGGAGCTCTCGATTCCCCACATCATAGTTTCTTTCGGCTGGAGTGAGTCTTCAGGAGAAGAAGGCACAGGGGTGGAGCTTCTGGTCCACAGTGGAACGTTGTGACAGGATGGCCCCAAACCCTGAGTCGGAGGCGTCAACTTCCACTACAAACTGTAAGTCAGGATCTGGGTGAACTAACACAGGTGCACAAGAGAACATGGTCTTAAGTCTATCAAAAACAGTCTGAGCTTCAGATGACCACTCAAAAGAACGTTTTACACAAGTCAGTTTAAGTTAAGGGGCTCACCAGCCGGCTGTAGATCTTAATAAACCTTCTGTAAAAATTGGCGAACCCCAGAAACCTCTGGAGCTGTTAACAGGACTCAGGGATCGGCCAGTCGAGCACAGCCTTAATCTTGGCCGGATCTGGCTTCAGCTGGCCCTTCTCAATAACAAACCCCAAGAAGGAGACAGAGGACACATGCAACTCACATTTCTCTGCTTTAGCAAACAGTTTGTTTTCGAGCAACCTTTGCAAGACCGCTCGAACATGGACAATGTGTTCATCAACATCTTTAGAAAAAATCAGAATGTCATGTAAATAGACAAAAACAAATCTGTTCAACATGTCTCTGAGAACGTCATTGATTAAGGCTTGAAACACAGCCGGAGCATTGGTGAGACCAAAAGGCATTACCTGGTACTCAAAGTGACCCAGGTGAGTGTTGAAAGCAGTCTTCCATTCGTCCCCCTCCCGTATTCTTACCAAGTGGTAAGCGCTGCGAAGGTCCAGTTTAGTGAAGATTCCTGCGTCGTGGAGGGGGGTGAAGGCAGAGTCGATAAGAGGCAGAGGATATTTGTTTTTAACAGTTATATCATTCAGACATCTGTAATCGATGCAGGGACGAAGAGTCTTGTCCTTCTTTTCAGAAAAGAAAAATCCTGCACCGACAGGGGATGATGATGGGCGGATGAGACCTGCAGCGAATGAGTCCTTGATGTAGGTCTCCATAGCATCTTTCTCAGGTCTGGACAGGTTATACAGTTTCTTGGAAGGCAGGGGGACACCAGAAAGCAAGTCAATAGCACAGTCATATGGTCTATGTGGGGGCAAAGACAAAGCTCTATCCTTGCTGAACACTTGCTTAAGGTCATGATAGGCACTGGGGACAGCTGAGAGGTCCATGTCTTCAGGTGAAGACTGGGAGATAGAAATACTAACTGGAATAGCTGCAGTTTTGGTAACAGGAGCTGCTCCAAGAAGTAACGGAAGCAGTAGACCAGTCTATATGAGGGTTATGTAGCTTAAGCCAGGGAAGACCTAAAACTATGGGCGTGGTAGGTGAGGGAATAACGTACAATTCAACTGTCTCAGTGTGGTTACCAGAAAGAGTGAGAGAAATGGGGGCAGTACAATGAGTCACATAAGAAAACTGGCGACCGTCTAAGGCCAACACATTGTTAGGTTCAGGTAAAATAACCAAAGGTATGTTAGCCTGCTGAACCAAACCTGAGTCAACGAAATTGTCATCAGCCCCAGAGTCAACTAAAACATGTACAGGGAGAGTGACCCGTGCAAAGTACCTCTCAGCTGGATGTGTTTGGAGGAGATTAAGGATGAGTTGGCAGCCAGGGATGAAACTTCCTCGTTAGAGGAGCTAATAGGTTTAGCCACAAGACTAGACAATAGGCTAAGGGAGAGACGCAGGGAGAGAACAGAGAGGCAGAGGGCCACCAGCACCACATCTACTCCTCACCATCGCCTCCCGTCCGCCCAGCCTTCATCTCCTCAGAAAGTCCCTTTAAAAAAACTCCCTGAAGCGCGGACTCATTCCAACCACTTTCTGCTGCTAGAACACCAAAATCTAAAGCATATTGAGAAACAAAATTTCTTCCCTGGGAGAGTGAGAAGAGCTGACTAACTGCCTCTTTCCCTTTAACGGCATGATCAAAAACCTTGCGCATTTCAGCAGTAAAAGCATGAAAGTCTGCACACAAAGTGTGGTTATTAAGGGAGATGGCTGATGACCAGGAAGCTGCCTTGTCAGAACATAAACTCATGATGAAAGCAATGCGGGACTGATCTGTATAATAAGTATCAGGCTGCCGATTGAAAACAAGATTACACTGATGTAAAAATTGTTATTTTGCAGAGCGAGGCGTCAACGTAGTCCTGAGGTCAGGCCAGAGAATGCATCTGATTGGTTATCGCTGACGTTCAAAGTGCATTTCCTGCCACACTAGTTCTTGTCCTTATTAAGTGTAAAACCATTCATGCTCTTACTGAAATATTTAACAGAGAAGGGCTTTTATTTTACCCATTAATCAGTGGTGTAGTGATCCTTGGAGAAGTGGGTATACTCTTAATTCATGCCCTGTTTTTGAGCAGCCCATTCAGCAAAGGATAGTCTTACATGTCACTGTTTTGTAAACAGTGACATGTAAGACTACTCTATTTAGTTTACCCAAAAATGGGCCAGTAGTATTTGCACATTGTCACATACTTTCTGCTGCTTGACCTCAGGGAATAAGGATTATGAAATTATGAAATTACTGACCCAATACTGCCCCACAGACTAGTGAGAGATGTCTACAGAAAAACAACAAACATGATTGACTGACAGGCTATAGCCTAAATTTAACGAGGTAAACAATGACCACAAGCTATTCAAATGTGGAAAGTCACCCCAGTAATCTTGATTTTTAAGCTTCAGCAAAAAAAAAGCGCCCACCCACCGTAGTTGACGTCTTCATCAGCCGTTGTACCTGCATCTTTAGCTGTGGGTGACGAGGCGGCATGGGCATCCTGTGCGACGGGGGTGGGGGACGGACCGAGCGCGCTCCCAGAGTCTGGGCTAACGGAGCTGCTAGCATCGCTTAGATTAGCTGAGCTGCTGGCTGGTGTAGATTCACGAGGACATTTGCAATTGAGAAAGGACATTTTTGTTTGAATAGCTCGCTTCATCTTACCTGGCTGTTCATAAACGTTACATAGCGTATTCTGACGGCGAATAGTTTAAAAGTGAACTAACAAAATTACCATTAGGCAATAATTCTTTTCCCAGGTATCACCCGCCCTACTCTGCCTCTGATTGGCTCATCAGTCCTGCATAATGAGTACTGGCCAATGAGAGGCAGCTTAGGGTGGGTCATGCATGCCACCATCCTATGAAAGATAATAGGGAAATTTGGCTTGCATACATGAAGGTTGCGCATCAGAGGGGATAAGAGGGTATATGCAATGCTGACTGATGAATAAGTGGGTATACGCCTTATAGCTGTGTATACCCTGCACTACACCACTGCCTTTAATGCCATTATATCTGACTGCTGTTCTGCAGTGACAGACATCACATCTTAAAGACTTTACAGCCATGCTAGCAGCTCTGTGAGACTGCACTTACACAGCGGTGCATTGAGCTAATCCATATTGTTCCCATTATGTCAAAAAAAATTTAATGTTATCAGAGTTCTTTATTGTAATGCAGACTTTATACGAGAAACTCAGTCCATCACTTCTGATTTCTTTTTAAAGGACAGTACAAAATATCATTGCTAACTAATTAAATTGATGCAATTATGAAATTAAGAATCTGAAAATGGTGCAGCTTGATTGAATTACAACCACAGATCTTTTTCAAAATAAAAGTCTGCCTTTTGAGGAAGGAAGCAACACAAATCCACAAACATCACTGTCTTTTATTGAAACAATTTTTGCCTTGCATTGACACAAAAATATTTTCAAATCATAATGAAAAAACTCCCCTTTTTAATTGTCTAAAATAATAATAAGAAAAATAATAGCATAGAAAAAATCCAAAACTGACAGCAAACAGATTAGCAAAGATATAATGTCAAAGATACACAAACATTTTTAAGGTTATCCAAATGAAATGTTATCGTTATGCTGTGGTCACATGGTTGTTAAGTAGTATTCTTACACAGGCTTCCAAAAATGTATATTAAATATTTATGATTGCTTTAATGAGCAAATCCTTGCATTGTTTGGATTGTTAGTCTACACAAAAGCCCTCACATCGCTGTAGACAGTCTCTCCCTCTGCTGCTGTTACGTTCCTCTTCTTCTTCGTTCTCTCTGCTTTGCCAGTTCTCTTTGAAAAGGCTGGTGCAGAATAAACCAATGAGTCCTCATTTCTCTGAGGAAAGACACAAAATGTTATGAGAGGGAAGATGTTATTCTGATATTCCAAAATCTCTTTTCATTTCATTTTTCCTTTATAGATCTTACCTGCTGACTTGGCTGCTCGGCTCTGGCTGTTGCAGCATTTGTGGGCAGAGCAACAGCAGCTGTGTTAAAACAATCAAACCAAAGATGGAGAACATTAATCTACACTAAGAGGCAACAAGTTAATATTTTGCTGAATACTGTTTGATAGATTCATGGATGAGAAATTTTAATTACCGTTACAAGATTTTGTCTTGATGGTATAAATCAGGAAGGCGATGACAATCAGACTTAAAGCCAAAGCAGCTGATAACAGAAATATAACTGTATCGGTCTTCTCCAAATGCTGCATGTCGTCTGCTGACGAATCTAGAAAACACTGAGAGTTAGCAGGTTTTTGATAAGAAAAAAGTTTTGTGTCGCATCAATCCAATGGATTTAACCAGAATCAAAATTAATTATAGTCAATGATTTGTATGAAATTCTAACTTACCTTCAATGTTAAGCTTTGTTCCGTTTCCAAACAGTATCTCTCCACATGTGGCCACAGCACAGTAATAAGTCCCGGCATCAGAGGAGCTGACGGTCTTAGAGAAGCTGTAGACACATTTCTGCGGAGAGCGAGCCTCAGGACTGTTCTCACATTCATCTGTTCTGTGTCCAAGAGTGTAAATGACACTGGGATGAGATTCATCTGATCCGGATCTGAACCAGAAAACGTTCTGTTTTCCTGGACATGATTTGTAGTCAGAGTCAGAGAGGAGTGAACACTGCAGAGTCACTGAGTCTCCTGGACGGACTGGATCAGAGGATAAGTCTTGAATGACGGCGGTGATGTCAGGTGCACGTCCTGAGAAATTCAAACCAGAAAATAAACATGCTTCACTAGTTACAATTTATAAACGCTTTCCTATTAACAATGTACATTTTATCGAATATTAAACTCTACCTGGTGTTTTTTATTTACCTGTAACTGTCAGAAATGTTCCTTTCAGAAGGTTCATATTATGTTGTGTTTGTTTAACACAAAAGTAAAGTCCAGAATCACTGAGCTGTGTTTTACTGATAATCAGGACAAATGTTCCAGGCTCTTGTTTTGCTGTGATGCCAGGAGTTAAGTCAAAACCTCGATATTCAAAGCTCTTTGTTCCTCCCAAAACTTCAGGCAGGGCTCCAGAAACTAGCCTGATCCAAAATAAGTATGTTTCTTTCAAAGAGTTGTCGCGGGGACACGTCAGCTTCACATCATCTCCAGCACCAACAGTCTTTGTCTCAAAGGTCTGATCGTCTGTGCATCCTGAAGAAAATAAAGAAATACATGTTGGTTATTAACAACCAGGAAATAAAATGTATGCCCTGTGCTGAACTTAAAATACATCTTGAACACATTTGAAAGTTTTACATATACTTACGACTCAGTCTGAGCATCAGAAGTAAAACAAAGACAGTCAGCATTTTGTTGTAAGTCCACTTCAGACAGCACTAACATTAGCATGTATGAGAAGATGATTGTCTTAGATATAATCATATCGAGTGGGAGGGAACAACTGCAGAGCATTTTGATTGGCCACTTGTTATGATGATATTACACTGTATTACCACAGTGGAAAAAAATCATTCAAGCCTGAGCACATGAAACAATACAAGCAGCAAGCTTGTTTCATGTTTCGTGGTGAAGAGGAAACACAGTTTAACTGCAGTAATGAAAGGCAAATTATTCTTCTGTATTTTCCATAGACTGTATTAAAGAAGAGTACATAGAGTTAACTCACTAACAGGTATCTGAACTCTCCCTTTGAAGTATCAAGTTTGAGATTTTCGCTGACGCAATGTTGTCTTTTTGTAACCAGAAGCAAATATATTTGGCCGACATGTGGATACACATTAGCCTCTTTCACAGGTGCACGGCACTCATGAAAATGTTGCGACATTACCCAGGTGGCCTGCATGTGAGAACAGAAATCTCTCAAACTGTTCACCTGGACTTTAAGCTGACTTTTTCCTGCAGTCCAGCCACAGATTAGCGAGAACATTATGACCACTAACAGGTGAAGTGAATAACATTGATTATCTCATTACAATGGCACCTGTCTGTGGGTGGCACATGTTAAGCAGCAAGTGAAACTTTTGTCGTCAAAGTTGATGTGTTGGAAGCAGGAAAAATGGGCAAGCGCAAGGATGTGAGCGACTTTGACAAGAGCCAAATTGTGATGATTAAATGACTGGGTCAGAGCATCTCAGATACTGAAGGTCTTGTGGGATGTTCCCGGTCTCGGTGGTCAGTAGCTACCTACCAAAAGTGGTCCAAGGATGGAAAAGCAACAAATCTATCACAGGGTCATGGGTGGGCAAATCTCACTGATGTGCATGAGGAGCAAAGGCTGGCCCATGTGGTCTGATAAAATGGAAGAGCTACTGTAGCTCATATTACTGAAAAAGTTCATGCTGGTTCTGATAGAAAGGTGTCAGAACACACAATGCAGCACAGTTTGTTGCGTATGGTGCCGAATAGCCGCAGAGCAGTCAGGGTGCCCATGCTGACCCCTGTCCACCACTGAAAGCACCTACAATGGGCATGTGAGCATGAGAACTGGACCACAGAGCAATGGAAGAAGGTCACCGGATCTGATGAATCACGTTTTCTCTTACATCTCGTGGATGGTCAGGTGCATGTGCGTCACCTGGGGAAAACATGGCACCAGGATGCACTTTGGGAAGAAGTGAAGGTGGCGGAGGCAGTGTGATACTTTGGGCAATGTTATGCTGAGAAACCTCAGGTCCTGCTATTCATTTTGATGTGACTTTTACCTGTACGACCTACCTATACATTGTTGCAGACCAGTACACCTCTTCATGGAAACATGTTCCCTAATGGCAGTTGCCTCTTTCAGCAGGATCATGTGCCTTGACACTTTGCAAAAATGGTTCAGGAATGGTTTGAGGAACACGACAACATGTTCAAGGTGTTGACCCGGCCTTCAAAGTCCCCAGAACTCAATCCAATCGAGCATCTGTGGGATGTGCTGGACAAACAAGTCCGATCCATGGAGGCCCCACCTCGCAACAGTGCTTAAAGGATCTGCTGAGAAAGTCTTACCACAGTACACCTTCAGAAGTCTAGTGGAGTCCATGCCTTGACAGGTCAGGGCTGTTTTGGTGGCAAAAGGGGCTCCAACACAATATTAGGCAGGTGGTCATAATGTTATGACTGATTGGTGTAGTCCAAGATGAGCTGAGTTTCTCTGCTTTTTGCTCTTTAATACTTGCATCAATTGTATGTGTTATGTTTTCCACTCTTGACTTTGTTTTGCGTTTAAGTCCTTATACATGCTGTAGTGACAGTAACTCAGAAAGTCACAATTACAAAGAACTCGTCCTTCTTGCACTTCTCTACCCAGGACCCACTTGACAACACGTACGACACAGACGATCTTCTGCTGTGTGGGACACGCGCAAAAGCACAAGCACAGAAAAGTTAGCGCCAGAACGTCTGGAAATGGTCGTGAAATTTTCCAGAGTTAAAAGCGGTTTCTGAATTAGCTGAGTTGACACCTAGCACACAGTTTTTGTTGGGTATTTAAATATGGGGCTTAATGGAGGTTTACTCCTTTTGGAGCCAGCCTCAAGTGGCCATCTGAGGAACTGCAATTTTTTTGCACTTCCATATTGTCTTCATTTCTCAGCCACAAAGGTGTCTGCTTGGTCCAAACTTCCAAATTGAGAGAGTGTACAATGATTGCTCCCGGTGGCATACCCATCAGTGATGACCCGCCCCTTCTGCCTGTCAGTCACATCAGCAGGAAGAGCACAGTATACAGAGTTGCAGAGGTTTGTTAAACCATCCTTCTCTCCAAACTTCAGCAACTTTAATAGTGTACATAATAGGTGGAAAGATAGATTGTTTTTGTGTTTCAAAAGATGTGACCATACAGTTTATTGCAGATGAATATTAGTTCATGTTTTTTCTTTTTCATTTACATGCTGATTCACTGACAGGCTGGTGGTCCATCATTGCTCCAAGTGATGCACATTAGTACAGACTTTAGCAAGGATTTAAATCTTTTTCTGGATAATCAGACAAAGTTATTAAGGCACAAACTCACACTTTAAACACTTACAAAATAGAGTGAGATGGGGCCAGACAATGATTAGCACCAGTCCTGAAAGTTAAGACCATCAAACATATCTGATTGTTTATCGCTGACGTTCAAAGTGCATTTCCTGTCACACAAATTCTTGTCCTTATGAACCATTCACACTCTCTGTGAAACATTTGGTTTGAATCAGAACTGCTTTTATTTGACCTTTCAATGCTATGACCTCTGGTATGCACTGGAAGATACCACGTCTTACTGGCCTAAACAAGAAGAAGACTTTACAGCCACGCTAGCAGCTCTGTGATTCTGCGCTTACACAGCGGTGCATAGAACTTATTCTTACTGTTGCCATTATGTCAGAAAAAAATAATGAAGCAGTTTGAGAATTAAGTGTTATCATAGTTATCTTTATTATGATGCAAACTTTATACAAGAAATGCAGTCCACCAGTTCTGATTTCTAATATTAGCACAGCACAGTCATAAAAAAAGATAATTCATACAATTAAAGGCAGATTTTACAGATTGAAACAAATATAATGTCAAAGATACACTGAACATTTTTAAGTTTATAAAAATAAATATTATCATTATGCTATGGTCACATGGTAGTTATAGTCTTCCAAAAAATAAATCTATCTATCTATCTTTGCATTAATGAGCAAATCCTTGCATTGTTTGGATTGTTCGTCTACACAAAAGCCCTGACATCGCTGTAGACAGTCTCTCCCTCTGCTGCTGTTACGTTCCTCTTCTTCTTCGTTCTCTCTGCTTTGCCAGTTCTCTTTGAAAAGGCTGGTGCAGAATAAACCAACATGTCCTCATTTCTCTGAGAAAAACACACAGAAAAAGGTTGTGAGATGGAAGATCCAAAATCTCTTCCAGTTTCATCTTTTCTTTATAGATCTTACCTGCTGACTTGGCTTCTCCGCACTGGCTGTTGCAGCATTTGCTGGCAGAGCAACAGCAGCTGTGTTAAAACAATCAAACCAAAGATGGAGAACGTTAATCTACACTAAGAGGCACAAAGTTCATATTTTGCTGAATACTGTTTGATAGATTTATGGATGAGAAATTCTAATTACCGTTACAACATTTTGTCTTGATGGTATAAATCAGGAAGGCGATGACAATCAGACTTAAAGCAGAAGCAGCTGATAACAGGACTGTATTGATCTTCTTCAAATACTGCATGTCGTCTGCTGACGAATCTAGAAAACACTGAGAGTTAGCAGGTTTTTGATGAGAAGAAAAAGTTTTGAAATTCTAACTTACCTTCAATGTTAAGCTTAGTTCCTTTTCCAAACAGTATCTCTCCACATGTGGCCACAGCACAGTAATAAGTCCCGGCATCAGAGGAGCTGACGGTCTTAGAGAAGCTGTAGACACATTTCTGTGGAGAGCGAGCCTCAGGACTGTTCTCACATTCATCTGTTCTGTTTCCAAGAGTGTAAATGACACTGGGATGAGATTCATCTGATCCGGATCTGAACCAGAACACGCTGTGTTTTCCTGGACATGTTTTGTTGTCAGAGTCAGAGAGGAGTGAACACTGCAGAGTCACTGAGTCTCCTGGACGGACTGGATCAGAGGATACGTCTTGAATGACGGCAGTGATGTCAGGTGCACGTCCTGAGAAATTCAAACGAGAATATAAACATGTTTTACTAGTTACAATTTATACATTGACACTTTCCTATTAATAATGTACAATTTAAACAAATATTAAAGTCTACCTGGTGTATTTTATTTACCTGTAACTGTCAGAAATGTTCCTTTCAAAAGCGTCATATTAAGTGTTCTTTGTTTAAAACAAAAGTAAAGTCCAGAATCACTGAGCTGTGTTTTACTGATAATCAGGACAAATGTTCCAGGCTCTTGTTTTGCTGTGATGCGAGGACTTTTGTTAACCTCGTTGGAGTCAAAGCTAAATGTTCCTCCCAAAACTTCAGGCAAGGCTCCAGAAACTAGCCTGATCCAAAATAAGTTTGATGAATCCAAAGAGTCCTTGCGGGGACACATCAGCTTCACATCACCTCCAGCACCAACAGTCTTTGTCTCAAAGGTCTGATCGTCTGTGCATCCTGAAGAAAATAAAGAAATACATGTTGGTTATTAACAACCAGGAAATAAAATGTATGCCCTGTGCTGAACTTAAAATACATCTTGAACACATTTGAAAGTTTTACATATACTTACGACTCAGTCTGAGCATCAGAAGTAAAACAAATACAGTCAGCATTTTGTTGTAAGTCCACTTCAGACAGCACTAACATTAGCATGTACGAGAAGATGACTGTCCTAGATATAATCATATCGAGTGGGAGGGAACAACTGCAGAGCATTTTGATTGGCCACTTGTTATGATGATATTACACTGTATTACCACAGTGGAAAAAAAACGTTCAAGCCCAAGCACATGAAGCAATACAGGCAGCCAGCTTGTTTCATGTTTCGTGGTGAAGAGGAAACAGAGTTTCTACGGTCATCAAACACACATTTTTATTCTGTATTTTCCATAGACTGTATTAAAGAAGAGAACATAGAGTTAACTCAGCCATTGGTATCTGAACTCTCTCTTTGAAGCCTCAGGTTTAGGATTTTGGCTGTCGTAATGTTGTTTTTTTGTAACCAGAAGCAAATATATTTGGCCGACATGTAGATACACATTAGCCTCTTTCATACATGCATGGCACTCAAAAATGTTGCGACATTACCCAGGTGGCCTGCAAGAAAGATCAGAAATCTCTCAAACTTTTCACCTGGACTTTAAGCTGACTTTTGTCTGTAGCTCAGACACTGACAGGTGAACTGAATAACATTGATCATCATGTTACAGTGGCAACTGTCAGTGGGTGGCACTTGAAGCAAATGAAAATGATGTTGTCAAAGTTGATGCGTTGGAAGCAGGAAAAATGGGCAAGCGTAAGGATGTGAACGACTTTGACAAGGGCCAAATTGTGATGACTAAACGACTGGGTCAGAACATCTCCAGACCTGAAGATCTTGTGGGGTGTTCCTGGTCTGCTGTGGCCATGACCTACCAAAAGTGGTCCAAGGATGGAAAAGCAACAAATCGATCACAGGGTGGCCAAATCTCATTGATGTGCGTGAGGAGTGAAGGCCACTTAAAGCCCCTGTAAACCCAAATCCATAAAATCCTTCTGTGTAATTTAGGGTCTGATGTACATACTAGTAAGCATCTTAAAAGTTTTAGAAATTACTTTTAATCCAAACTCGAGTTATTGCCATTCTTTCTTTGTTAACTTCCCTGACGCTGGGGTTAAATTGGGCGTGGTTATATACGATATTTATCACTTCATATATTTCCTTCAACCAATCAACCGCAGTTGTCCCGCCCTTACAGGTGCAATAACACTTCTCGGCTCGCGATCAATCTTCCTCTCTGAGTCTGAGCTAACTGTGTCCAAATACCCTGAACGTCTCTGCACATACCTGTTGCAATTACCTAATGATCGCCTTTTTCCCCAACATGCCTGTGTGTGCTGTCCCCGGGTGCACATCTACCACTGGGATGACAACGTGTCATTCTTTTATTTTGTAACACTTGGAGAAGCAGCAGTGTTTCCGCTACATACATTTAGTGAATTGTTTCAGCCGCTGCTTCAGAAATTGTAATTAAACGACTCTTTGGAGATTTCAGCTTCAAATCAACGATCGTCCATCCTCTCCTCATTGAGGAAGAGCACTGAAACAGTGAACTCGCAAAGTCTTGGCAACCAAATGAACAACAGCGGACCAGTTTACTTCTAACGGCAAAAGAGGGTAAGCTCCACATCGCTGTCATCGGCATATATATGCAGTTCTAATATGCAGTGTAAACAATGCACGTGCCTATATCAGCTGTGCGCTCAATATCAAACTTTCAGCTCCCTGGCGATCTCCCTCCAGCGAGCTGCACAATATTATACTGAAATGAGGAGATATTGTCTCTCTAACTCCGCACGTCCCTACTGTAAATACATTGATTGTCATGGTTTATAAAGCTTGTAAAAGCTGATGTCATTCAATAACGATCAATCGTTTGGATCGCTACGTCATTAATAACGTCCCTCGTGCACACGCGGTGAGAACTGAATTGCGATAGAGAAAATATGTAACTCTTGTGACTTAATCAAACAGACTGCTGATGAAGACAGTCAACACAGCAGACAGAGAGACAGACAGAAGTGTGTGTGTGTGGGCGGCGGCGGCTGGGGGGCGGGTTGAGAGGTGCAGGTGTGTTGGGGGACTGAAGCCAAGTGTTCAGATTAAAGAAGTTTGTGATTTAAAACTTAATGAGGTGAAGAAGAAAGTACAATTAAAGTTTCTAGGTCAGAAATAACCATCTAGAAAGAGGGTAAGTCTACATGTGATCATAGAAATCATTGATATATGAGATGAATCAATTGATTACAAAGCCCGTAATTAATTAGATTCATTTTTTGAATCACCTGACAGCAATAGTTTTGATATGACGTGCACATGTGCACATACCTGGGTGGTACAACAAACCCTTGTGGTGTATCTGATCGAGCGTTCGATGCTCGACTATATTAGCCTGCGGCACTCCAGGTGCTGTGATTGATTGCTCGTGCTTGTTTGGTTGTTGTTGAGCTGCCACTAAAGAAAGCATATGAAGTTACCTCGCCTCCGTGTGTATTATTTATTAATATAGTTATAGAGACCCACGGCCCGGTCTGAGTCTGACATACAATCAGACAATATAAAGAACCACAACATGGTGTCAGAAGACGGAGTTACGGAGTGAGCTGAGGGACTACGTGCAAAGATCAAAGAGGATTAGCATCCTGCTAACACCGGACAGCTACGGCGCGAACATGGAGCAGTTCAGACCACCGTCACAGCTGATACTCACCGGAAATATCGCTGAAAACTGGCGCAGGTGGGAACAACGCTTCCGCCTGTACATGACTGCTTCAGGTGCGTCAGAGAAAGAGGAGGAGGTTAAAATAGCCATCCTACTTCATACCATAGGCGACGAAGCATTAGAAGTGTATAACACACTCCATGTTATTCCGTCCGGAGAAGATGACAAATCGATGGAGGACGTTCTCGTGGCATTCAGAGAGTACTGTAGCCCACTGAAGAATGTTGTGTTTGAACGACATCAGTTCTGGTCCCATGCGATGTCATCAGGAATTACAGTGGACAGATTCATTACAGAACTGCGTCAGAAAAGTAAAGACTGTGAGTTCGGCCGAAGTGAAGATGATATGATGAGGGATAAGCTAGTGTTCAGCATTAATGATCCCCGTCTGAAAGAAAGACTACTCCGTGAAAATGGACTGTCACTTCAAAGAGCCATTGACATATGTAGGTCAACAGAACTTGCCAAGACACAAATACAGGTGATGCAGATGACCCCTGTCACGTATGATGCTCCAATTGATGCTGTGGAGAAAACAAAAGGACACAAACAAACAAGCAGCAGGTTCAACAAGGGCAAGAAGCAGACGACAATGAACTGCCAGAAATGCGGGAGACAGCATGAGCCCCGCCAATGCCCAGCTTACGGAGCAGTGTGTCACAAGTGTGGAAAAAATCATCACTTCTCCAAGGTATGTCGCGCAGTTGGTGAGAAACGTGACAAGACTGTAAATAACATTGAGAGTGAAATGGATTCCTTGTATATTGGCACGGTAGACAGTAAGGTGAAAAAAGCAGCGAGCCTCACAAAGGACAGCAAATGGTTTGAAACAGCCAGCATCCGAGGTGTACCAATAAAATTCAAACTTGATACAGGTGCTGATGCAAGTGTGCTGCCCATGTCCATTTTTAAGCAGCTACCAGGTCCCATTCAACTGCGGCCCACAAAGACTGTATTAATCGCTTTTGGTGGAGCCCGCCTGCCTTCATGTGGGGTTGCATCCCTGCAGTGTGAAACTGCGAGACACACAGCCACTGTAGAGTTCCATGTAACCGGACGGGCAGACAAAGCGATTCTGGGAGGTGAAGCGTGTACAGAGTTGGGGCTCGTGAAGAGGGTTGAAGCACTGACAACAACACAGCCATCAAAGCCTCCATCAACCAAAGAGGAGCTGATTGAAAAGTATGCTGAGGTCTTCACGGGACTGGGTGAGTTTCCTGGAGTACATCATATACATGTTGACTCATCTGTCCCCCCTGTGATTCATGGCTGCAGAAACATACCTCTTTCGATCATGGACTCACTGAAACACACACTACAAGATCTGGAGAAGAGAGAGGTGATAAAACCTGTCAACGAGCCGACTGAATGGGTGAACAGTCTCGTCGCCACGAAAAAGAAAAATGGTTCACTTAGGGTGTGTTTGGACCCTTGTAACCTGAATGAAGCTGTCAAACGCCAGCATTACTCCATACCTACCCCTGAAGATGTGCGCAGCAAGCTCGCCGGGAAAAACATCTTCACCATCCTGGATGAAAAAGACGGTTACTGGCAGATCAAGTTGGATGAGCCATCTTCGAAACTGTGCACCTTTAATACACCTTGGGGCCGATATCGCTTTCTCAGGCTTCCGTTTGGGATCAAGTCAGCCAGTGAAGTGTTCCAGCAAAAGAACTGCGAGACCTTTGGTGACATCCCAGGTGTGCACATCGTTGCAGATGACATGATCATAGCAGCGGCCTCAGAACATGAACATGACAAAATCCTTCATGCAGTGATGGAGAGAGCAAAGGCAGCAAATGTGAAGCTTAACAAGGACAAAATACAGTACAAGGTTGACACAGTTAAATATATGGGACACATAATCACCTCAGCTGGACAGAGGGCTGACGATGCAAAAATCAAAGCAATCATCGACATGCCGCCCCCAGTGGACAAACAAGGCCTCCAACGCCTGTTGGGAATGACCAAGTTCTTGGCCCAGTATGTGCCAAATGAGGCCTCACTGACAGCGCCGCTCAGACAGCTGCCTAAGAAGGACGCAGTATGGCAGTGGTGTCCACACCACAATGCAGCGCTAGAGACTCTGAAAACTGCTCTCACACAGTCACCAGTGTTGAGGTATTATGACCACAAGAAGCCACTCACACTACAAGCAGACTCATCAAAGGATGGACTCGGTGCATGTCTGCTACAAGAAGGACAGCCTCTCTGCTATGCCTCGCGTGCACTCACTGAGACGGAAAAGAGGTACGCACAAATAGAGAAGGAGCTGCTGGCCATTGTTTTTGCGGCCAAAAGATTCCATCAGTACGTCTTTGGCAGACCAGTGACTGTGCAGTCAGATCATAAGCCTCTGGAGGCCATAGTCAGAAAGCCGCTGAACAAAGCACCAGCACGACTACAAGGCATGTTGTTACAACTGCAAAGATACGATTTGTACATCACTTACACCCAAGGCAAACACATGTACATTGCAGACACACTGTCACGAGCCACGACGAGCGGAGATGGTGACAATGTGAACGAGAACCCCTGTGATGAGAAAGTTGTGTACGCCATGGAGGCCACAGATGCATTAAGTGAGGAGACACTCAACCAGCTGAAAACCGCCACTGCTGCAGACAGTGTATTACAAGCTGTGCGTGAGAAACACCTGAACAGCTGGCCTGCGAGGAGACACAGCCTGGACAGAAGCCTTCACAGCTACTGGCCATTGCGCCACAACATCAGCATCCAGAATGACATCATCATGGTGGGAGATAGAATCATCATACCACAGAGCTTCAGGAAAGTGATCTTGGAGAAGCTTCACATGGCTCACCAGGGTGTCCAGCGCACAAAGGCCAAAGCAAGAAAAGTCCTCTATTGGCCTGGCATGACACGCGACATAGAGATGACAGTGGAGAAATGTATGCAGTGCCAGCAGTTTCAGCCGCAACAGCAGAAAGAGCCACTCATCACGCATGAAGTTCCTGAACTCCCGTGGATGAAAGTTGGAGCTGACATCTTCCAACTGAAAGGTCAGTCGTACCTGTTGTTAGTGGATTATCTGACAAAATATCCTGAAGTGCTGAACTTGCCTGATTTAACAGCTCAAACAGTAATCCAGAAAATGAAGTCTGTTTTCGCCAGGCACGGGATTCCCAGAGAGCTGGTGAGTGATCACGTTCCTTTTGCCAGCTACGAGATGAGGTCGTTTGCAGCCTCATGGGAATTCAAGCTCACGCACTCCAGCCCTGGATATCCACAGTCCAATGGACTCGCGGAGAGGACCATAAAGACTGTAAAACATGCACTGAAAAAAGCAATGCAAACTGGCACAGACCCACATCTTGTACTGCTGTCACTGAGGAACACACCAGTGACAGGGCTGAACATGACACCTGCCCAGATGTTGATGGGAAGAGCTCTGCACAGCACGCTTCCATGCTCCAGTGCTGTGCTAAAGCAGTCCACCCCACAGCACATGCACAGGAGGATACAGGATTTGCAATCACGCCAGCGTCTATACTATGACCAAAACGCCAAGCCGCTGCCTGCATTGGACCCAGGTACCACCGTACACATGCAGACACGACGTGGTTGGGAGCCAGCCATAGTGACAGGCCGGAGATATGAGCCACGCTCCTACAACGTGCTGACTCCAGCAGGAAAGGCTTTAAGGAGGAACAGACGACATCTGAGGAGGATACATCCGAGTCTGTTCAGAGACACTGGCTTAAGTGAAGATTCAGAAGAAACACACTCTGAGACACATGGGTCTACTGACCTGTCACCCCAAGATCCACCACCACAGGTTTTGCCGCCTGTGAGCGTGAACAGTTCATTGGAATACCACACCAGAAGTGGCAGAGTAGTGAGACGTCCTATCAGGTTCAGAGACTAGTTCATGGTCTAATGACTGAGTGTCACTTAAAAAAAAAAAAAAAAAAAAAGAAGAAGAAAGTGAACAGACAAGATGTGAAAATCTGTTGTCATAAATGTTTGTTGACATGTTTATAAAAGAATGCTTATGAAAGAAAGCAGGTTGTTCTGTTAAGAGACATGTTTATCTGATATGTTTACATAGATATTGGAAAGTGACTCGTTGATACTGAGTAAGCACTATATTTCAAGGAAATGTGTGTTACTTTATTTGGTATGTTTGATATTGAGCACATCACAGTTTTATGTTAATGAAGTTGATTCAGCTAAGTGCATGAACACATCTCATTCTTGGAAAATGGGGATGTGGTGTATCTGATCGAGCGTTCGATGCTCGACTATATTAGCCTGCGGCACTCCAGGTGCTGTGATTGATTGCTCGCTCATGCTTGTTTGGTTGTTGTTGAGCTGCCACTAAAGAAAGCACATGAAGTTACCTCGCCTCCGTGTGTATTATTTATTAATATAGTTATAAAGACCCATGGCCCGGTCTGAGTCTGACATACAATCAGACAATATAAAGAACCACAACAACCCTCTACCCTGCTGCTGAAAAACGTCCTAGAGGAAACACTGCTTCCCCATGCGCCATTGTTGTGTTGACAGTCTTTTTTTCTCTCACATCATGTTGGCCAGGTGTGTGTGCGTCGCTTACCTGGGGAAGACATGGCACCAGGATGCACTATAGGAAGAAGGCAAGCTGGCGGAGGTAGTGTGATGCTTTGGGCAATGTTATGCTGGGAAACCTCAGGTCCTGTTATTCATCTGGATGTGACTTTAACATGTACCACCTACCTAAACATTGTTGCAGACCAGTACACCTCTTCATGGAAACATGTTCCCTAATGGCAGTGGCCTCTTTCAGCAGGATCATGCGCCCTGCCACACTGCAAAAATGGTTCAGGAATGGTTTGAGGAACACGACAACAAGTCTCCAAATTCCCCAAATCTCAATCCAATCGAGCATCTGTGGGATGTGCTGGACAAACAAGTCCGATCACCCCCACATCGCAACAGGACTTGGATCTGCTGAGAAAGTCTTACCACAGTTGATAATTAAATGACTATTATGTCTCCGTCCTGTTTGACGGCCCCCCATGGTAGCAACTTTTCAATCACAGGTGGCCAGGCCATAAAACATACCCTGTATTATTGTCAGTTTTACTGTGAATGGGACCATATTTACAAAATGAACACCATGCAGTCCTTAAAAGTCTTGAAACTAGCAACTGAGGCCAGAGTCCCAATTGGAAAATGTTTAATGAGGTAAAAATCAATCAAGAAGTTGGGACTTTGGCAGTTCACAGGTAGATAACTGGCACCTGTCTGGCTGTCAGTCCACACCATAGACTAGAAAATGGAAATAGCCACGATGTGAGGTCACACATTGGTTTGTCAACTGGCTTTTTGAAGAGTTTGGCATATTGCCTGTCGCCATGTTGGGTTTCTGTATCCAAAAATGACCATATACAGAAGAGAGGGTGGATCTGGAGAGTAGCGAGGGGTTGGCAAACTCCATGTCATTAAACCTATAGTCTACACCGCCAGCTAATTTAATAGCTGTCTTATTAGCTGGTTAGCCATCGTGCTTCCCACAGAATGACAATCTATTTGATTTGGTTGGTGCTAGAGTTGTTCATTTATCACTAAAGAAGCCAAGCGAGCTTGTAGAACTGTAGCTTAAACGCACACTTCTGTGGTGAGAGGGCAGTGGGAAGTAACTTAAAATACCCGGTCCAGCCATCACAACGGTCCACCATCCTCTGGGGGAAACCCAACAACAATCCTGACTCCCATGCAGGAGCCACAAAAAATAAATCAATGTAGCTCAAACACTGACAGAGCGAACATGTCATGTAATGGTGAGCACAGAAATAGATAGCTGCTAATTCGGCTCACGTTTAATAAAATAATACTAGAATTTCACGAACCAAAAAAGCTGGACCACAGACTTCTTGTGGGTCAGCTAGTATAGCTAACCACAAAGCAAGCCATTTTATTTGTTCAACATTTGCATGAAAAAAACCCCAAAAGACACCAACAACACAAACAAGGTCAAGAGGTTAAGTTCAGTTTCTGAATTAGCTGAGTTGACACCTAGCACACAGTTTTTGTTGGGTATCTAAATATGGGGCTTAATGGAGGTTTACTCCTTTTGGAGCCAGCCTCAAGTGGCCACCTGAGGAACTGCAATTTTTTTTGCACCTCCATGTTGTCTTCATTTCTCGGCCACAAAGGTGTCTGCTTGGTCCAAACTTCCAAATTGAGAGAGTGTACAATGATTGCTCCCGGTGGCATACCCATCAGTGATGACCCGCCCACTCTGCCTGTCAGTCACATCAGCAGGAAGAGCACAGTATACAGAGTTGTTATACCATCCTTCTCTCCAAACTTCAGCAACTTTAATAGTGTACATACTAGGTGGAAAGATAGATCGTCTTCGTTGTGTTTCAAAAGATGTGACCATACAGTTTATTGCAGATGAATATTAGTTCATGTTTTTTCTTATTCATTTACATGCTGATTCACTGACAAGCTGGTGGTCCATCATTGCTCCAAGTGATGCACATTAGTACAGACTTTAGCAAGGATTCAAATCTTTTTCTGGATAATCAGACAAAGTTATTAAGGCACAAACTCACACTTTAAACACTTACAAAATAGAGTGAGATGGGGTCAGACAATGATTAGCACCAGTCCTGAAAGTTAAGCCCATCAAACATATCTGATTGTTTATCGCTGACGTTCAAAGTGCATTTCCTGTCACACAAATTCTTGTCATTATGAAGCATTCACACTCTCTGTGAAACATTTGGTTTGAATCAGAACTGCTTTTATTTGACCTTTCAATGCTATGACCTCTGGTATGCACTGGAAGATACCACGTCTTACTGGCCTAAACAAGAAGAAGACTTTACAGCCACGCTAGCAGCTCTGTGAATCTGCGCTTACACAGCGGTGCATAGAACTTATTCTTATTGTTGCCATTATGTCAGAAAAAAATAAAGAAGCAGTTTGAGCCTTAAGTGTTATCATAGTTATCTTTATTATGATGCAAACTTTATACAAGAAATGCAGTCCACCAGTTCTGATTTCTAATACTAGCACAGCACAGTCATAAAAAAAGATGATTGCTAACAAATTAAACATGAAACTAAAAATTACACAATTATAAAATGAAGGATCTGAAAAGGGGGCGGCCTGATCAATAGATTTAATAACTGTACATCTTTTTCAAATTAAAAGTCTGCCTTATAAAGCAAAAGGTTGCGCGCGCACACACACACACACACACACACACACACACACACACACACAAGGTATTAATACAATTAAAGGCAGATTTTACAGATTGAAACAAATATAATGTCAAAGATACACTGAACATTTTTAAGGTTATAAAAATAAATATTATCATTATGCTATGGTCACATGGTAGTTATAGTCTTCCAAAAAATAAATCTATCTATCTATCTTTGCATTAATGAGCAAATCCTTGCATTGGTTGGATTGTTAGTCTACACAAAAGCCCTGACATCGCTGTAGACAGTCTCTCCCTCTGCTGCTGTTACGTTCCTCTTCTTCTTCGTTCTCTCTGCTTTGCCAGTTCTCTTTGAAAAGGCTGGTGCAGAATAAACCAACATGTCCTCATTTCTCTGAGGAAACACACAGAAAAAGGTTTTGAGATGGAAGATCCAAAATCTCTTCCAGTTTCATCTTTTCTTTATAGATCTTACCTGCTGACTTGGCTTCTCCGCACTGGCTGTTGCAGCATTTGTGGGCAGAGCAACAGCAGCTGTGTTAAAACAATCAAACCAAAGATGGAGAACGTTAATCTACACTAAGAGGCACAAAGTTCATATTTTGCTGAATACTGTTTGAGAAATTTTAATTACCGTTACAACATTTTGTCTTGATGGTATAAATCAGGAAGGCGATGACAATCAGACTTAAAGCCAAAGCAGTTGATAACAGAAATATAACTGTATCGGTCTTCTCCAAATGCTGCATGTCGTCTGCTGACGAATCTAGAAAATACTGAGAGTTAGCAGGTTTTTGATAAGAAAAAAAGTTTTGTGTCGCATCAATCCAATGGATTTAACCAGAATCAAAATTAATTATAATCAATGATTTGTATGAAATTCTAACTTACCTTCAATGTCAAGCTTTGTTCCTTTTCCAAACAGTATCTCTCCACATGTGGCCACAGCACAGTAATAAGTCCCGGCATCAGAGGAGCTGACGGTCTTAGAGAAGCTGTAGACACATTTCTGTGGAGAGCGAGCCTCAGGACTGTTCTCACATTCATCTGTTCTGTTTCCAAGAGTGTAAATGACACTGGGATGAGATTCATCTGATCCGGATCTGAACCAGAACACGCTGTGTTTTCCTGGACATGTTTTGTTGTCAGAGTCAGAGAGGAGTGAACACTGCAGAGTCACTGAGTCTCCTGGACGGACTGGATCAGAGGATAAGTCTTGAATGACGGCAGTGATTTCGGGTTCTTGTCCTGAGAAATTCAAACCAGAAAATAAACATGCTTCACTAGTTACAATATACTGTATGTATGAATGGACACTTTCCGATGAATAATGTACGATTTAAACGAATATTAAAGTCTACCTGGTGTATTTTATTTACCTGTAACTGTCAGAAATGTTCCTTTCAAAAGGGTCATTTTAAGTTGTGTTTGTTTAACACAAAAGTAAAGTCCAGAATCACTGAGCTGTGTTTTACTGATAATCAGGACAAATGTTCCAGGCTCTTGTTTTGCTGTGATGCCAGGAGTTTCGATAACAACATCGTAATCAAAGGGATATATTCCTCCCCAAACTTCAGGCAAGGCTCCAGAAACTAGCCTGATCCAAAATAAGTATGTTTGAAGCCAAGAGGTGTTGCGGGGACAGGTCAGCTTCACATCACCTCCAGCACCAACAGTCTTTGTCTCAAAGGTCTGATCGTCTGTGCATCCTGAAGAAAATAAAGAAATACATGTTGGTTATTAACAACCAGGAAATAAAATGTATGCCCTGTGCTGAACTTAAAATACATCTTGAACACATTTGAAAGTTTTACATATACTTACGACTCAGTCTGAGCATCAGAAGTAAAACAAACACAGTCAGCATTTTGTTGTAAGTCCACTTCAGACAGCACTAACATTAGCATGTACGAGAAGATGACCAGTCGTTGTGATGGTATTACACTGCATAACCACAGTGGTAAAAAACGTTCAAGCCCGAGCACATGAAACAATACAGGCAGCAAGCTTGTTTCATGTTTCCTGGTGAAGAGGAAACACAGTAGAATTACAATAATCAAATACAAATGATTCTTCTGTAGAGGATGTAGAAACAGTTAACTCACCCATTGGTATGTCAACCCCTCTTCTAAAGCATCAAGTTTGGGATGTTGGCCTCCGCAATGTTGTTTGTGTAACCAGAAGCAAACATATTTGGACGACATGGTGGAAACACATTAGCCTCTTGCACATGTACATTACCCAGGTGGGCTGCATGTGAGAACAAAAATCTCCTAATCAGTTGTCCCGGACTCTAAGAGGACATTTTCCCACCAGCGCCCACATGTAGTCTGGGTAATTTTCTGGGCTGTTTGAGTGAGTAGGCATGTTTAAGTCAGAGTTCAAGTTGAGCTGTTTCTCTGCTATTTACTCTTTACTGCTCCCTTCAATGGCATGTTATGTTTTCCTTGAGTTTGTATTGCCTTTAAGTTCTTATAAGTGTTGTAGTGATATTAACCCAGAAATAGTCTCCATTACAAAAGACTCCTCCTCCTGGAGACTCTAGCCAGGCGCCCCCATCACTAAACCAAACCAAGAGTATTTCCTGTCCTGAGAATGTGTACGACACAGATGATCTTCTGCTGTGTGGGACGTGTGTGACAGGATAAGTCTGGAAATGTCAGGACCCGTTAATGTGTGAAAGCAGCCATTGTTATGTCTCTTTCTGGTTGAAAGGTCCACATATATACGACTTATCAATCACAGGTAGCCACACCCTAACACATACCCTGCTTTATTGTCAATTGTGCTCTAAATGGGACCATTATTTACAAAGTGAACATCATGCAGTCATGAAAAAGTCTCTAAACTAGGCCAGAGTCCCAATTAGAAAATGAGGTAAAAAGTCAATTAAGAGGTTGGGTCACCTGGGCAGTTCCCAGGTAGTTAACTGGCAGCTAAAACTACTTAGCCTAATTGTATTTTCTTTATTTGATTTGACAGACGTTCAAAATGTATAAATGAATGGTACTGAATCAAAACACAGGTCAGACATTATGATGTTACGGACCTTTGCTTGACAAAAAAAAAATCTCTAACTGGACCTCTCTTAAGTTTAATTGAGTACCCCTGTTCTAGACAGAAAGATCGAGGTGGGGCCGGACAATGATTAGCACCTCCCCTCTCTGACAGCACCAGCCAGTGAAGAGTGCAGACTACAGGAAGTAATAACATTGTGTTGTTCCTCTTGCTATATTAAGGCCGTAAAAAAAAACAGTTAAATCAAACTTCCTGAGGGTAAAACAGAGTGTGATCAAGGACAAAAAGCCTCTTCACCTCACATTAAAGCCAAACCACCCCAATGCTAAAGTTTCCATGCATCATTTGTTGTCAGTGGTGACAGTGAATGTGCGTTTATCTGTGTGTGTGCACGTGTGGTCAAATTGTTGACACCTAACACCTAGATTTGAAAAAACTTCGTTCTAATACCTAAACATTCTTTCTCTGTCTCTCTCGCTCTCTCTCTTGAGATATGCCTATTAGGGTTGCATTTTGGTGCAATGAAAAATGCATTGTCTTTTTTCTGCCATGTTCTGCACACACAGACACACACACACACACACACCCACACACACACACCCACACTGACACACCCACACACCCACGCACACACGCACGCACACACACACACACACACACACACACACACACACACACACACACACACACACACACACACGCACTGTTGTGGTTTGGTTTTAAATTGAGGTGTGAATACAAACAGAGTTTTTTCTTTCTCTGTCTCTGTTTTAGCCTCAGGAAGTTTGGCTTAACTGTTGTTTTATCTTTTTTAAATAGCAAGAGGAACAACACCATGTTATTTATTATTAGTAGAATCAAAAGCCTTTACAGATGTAGGTAAATGTTGATATATGATTGCTGTTATTTAGCAAGTTATCACTCTTCACTGGTCGGTGCTGCCAGAGAGGGGAGGTGCTAATCTTTCACTGGTCCCACCTCGCTCTTTGTGACGACAACAAGAGTTTGAAGATGAGTTTGTCCGATAATCAAAGCCGTCCCAGAAGTCTGTTTTTGCGTGCATCACTTTGAGCAATGATGGACGATAATCTTGTCAATGAATTTGAAGTTAAATGAAAAGTAATATGATCTAATATTCATGTGCATTATACGGTTGCATGTTTAAAAACACAACAAAGTAATTATTTGTCATTCTTATGAACAAATTGAAACTAGCCAGCAGAAACCTCATGCAGCTCTTCCCTCACTACACATCCTGTCACAGTCGCAGTCGGCTCTGCTCTGAGTAAACAGCCTTGAAGGTTGGTCAAAGGGGGGAGAAACAGACAACCACAGCCTGTGTCAGTGAAGCTGTTGCATGTGGCTTTGCTTGTTGTGCAGTGCAGACATGCAAAAGGCCTAAGCATGTTTTTCTAACAGAAAAATGAATTGTGTGAACAGCAGGAAATGTTGTGTTTGTGTTTTTGTTAGATGTGCTCTGCTCTACAGTTGGTCAAAGTTGCTGTGGGCAGATACACAGCAGTTCAATGCCAAAGGCCGGTCAGTGAGGTTTGAGGTTTCTAAGCTGTATCTACCTGCAGCTCCCACAACACTCAATCTGTTTCTCCAAACTCCAGGGGTGGGAGTCATGCAAATTAAATGATAAAAGCAGAGGTGATGAAAATGCATGTGAATTGAACAATAAAAAGACAAATTAACAGGTGATTTGATTAATTTGAGGTCAATTTGATCAAAACGGTCGTGATGTGATGAAAATAGAGCCATGTTTCATCATTTTCTTTGTCTCACATTCATCATTTATCATTCACATTACAAAAATGTGTCGTTTACAGCACGCAATGTTTCACATCATGAGTTTGCTTATACTGGGTATAGGTTGATATGAGAGCCGTGTCATTTTTTGGTTCTTTATATCTCCTAATTTTCTCTGTGGTTTTGGCCTTTACTCTGCGACTTTCTCTCAAACCTCTGACACCTAACCTGTCACTAAATACATTTAGAATCAGGGGCAGGGCTTCAGGCAGGCAGATGGAATAATGGTTAGCAGTTAATGGAGTGCAGTTATATAGCACCTTTGTTGTTGTCTCATCCCTCAGTGCACTTTTACTCTACATCCCATTGAGCCCATTCACATGGCAAAGGGAGGGTTTCAGGAGACATATTGGTGATTTTTTGTCTACTTTAATTTGCAGACATGAGGAGCAGGATCGCACTCAGATTTTCAGATTTACCTGCAGGTTAAGAGAAATAAGAAGCAGGTGAGTTGGGGGTAAAAGGTCAGGTGGAGGACAGCAAAGGGGTTACTGCAGGGCACGAGGGAGTGTCTGGATGTGGAACCACACAAGAGTTGGTCGTATGTTAGAATAAGGACAAGTAGCAAACTGAGAGTTGGAATGTGACTCGAGTTTTGACACTTTATCTTTGAGGAAAATAACTTGCAGAAGAACTACGCTTGTAGAGAGGCCACAAGAGAGCAACACAGCATGTTTTATTAATTCATATTAACAGTTATAAAGAGTTAGAACCATTTTACAAATAATAAGGAAGTCACACATGAAACAACAAGAAAAAGCATGATGCATAAATTATAAATACATATATCTATATATAATAATAACATATAATAATATCTGTGACAAACTGTCGTTTGGAGATGCTCGTGTTTCCATCGCCTGCAACAGTAAACATGATAAAACTGAATAAATCTGTCATTTGTCATAAATCTGTGTTTGCCGGTTTACGGCATTGTTAAAAACATCCAAAATCTGGCTGATCATTTGTGGAGTCTAAGGATGATGCTGAGCAAGTCTGGTGTCAATTGAGCAAAACTGTGGGAGGAGATTGAACTAGAACTTTATAATTCCTTGAATCTAGAAGCACAAGAAGAATTCTGCGCAACTCTGCCTACATTTGATGTCAGTTGCAAAGTTGCCGCATGTACGACTTATTCATGTTTTTCCCACATTCTTGGCTTTAGCAGCTGCTGTAGCGCCACGATCAGGACTTTTAGCCCACAAAGCCAGTTAAGAAAGTTTGACCTCCGACTGGACCTACATGTACCTAATGCAACCCAAAAGCCTTCACAGCAGCGTAGATCCTCCTTCTCTCCCCTGCTTTTGTACCCTTCACTGCACCACAGTCAGCTCTCATCGTGGTGAAGGTGACAGCAGAATAAATGTTTGTGTCCTCATTGCTCTGAGAAAAAAACAGAGGTGAAGTTAAAACAAGAAACTGATGTTTTTATTGAAGATGAACCTACCTGTAAATACTTTACCTGTTGAATTTGCAGAGCAACAGCAGCTGGATTATGAAACAGAAAATACATCAATAAGGATCAAGTAGTATTAATTACTTAGTGTTGGGTGTCAGTAAGTCCTATTACTTATAACGACAACCACATGTGTTTTTTGATGACAATGAGAAAGATTATAAAATTGAAATTTAAAGACAGAACAGCAGAAAATAGTATACCCTCCTCAGGAAACAAATGGTTCTTAAAACTTAGATATCAAGTTTGACTCATTCCTCAACTCTTACCTTTAAACCGTCCACTTTCTGCTCTTGGAGTTCTGTGACAGATGAAGACAATATTTCCAATCACAGAAATGACCAGGCAGACTATCGCTATCACCAGCGCAACAGACTTAGGACCTTCTGTTCGCTCTAGAGAACAAAGAAAAAGAAACATCAATAATGGTGTTATTAAGCTCCAGTGTTGAACTTCCAATGAGCAGTTTGGTTCCATCTAGAAATGAAATCTGCTGACATGTATTTAAATGATGTGTACCAACTTATAACCGATTTATATGAAATGTTCTGCAGTTACCTTCAATGTTAAGCTTTGTTCCTTTTCCAAACAGTATCTCTCCACATGTGGCCACAGCACAGTAATAAGTCCCGGCATCAGAGGAGCTGACGGTCTTAGAGAAGCTGTAGACACATTTCTGTGGAGAGCGAGCCTCAGGACTGTTCTCACATTCATCCATTCTGTTTCCAAGAGTGTAAATGACACTGGGATGAGATTCATCTGATCCGGATCTGAACCAGAACACGCTGTGTTTTCCTGGACATGATTTGTTGTCAGAGTCAGAGAGGAGTGAACACTGCAGAGTCACTGAGTCTCCTGGACGGACTGGATCAGAGGATAAGTCTTGAATGACGGCGGTGATGTCAGGTGCACGTCCTGAGAAATTCAAACCAGAAAATAAACATGCTTCACTAGTTACAATTTATAAACGCTTTCCTATTAACAATGTACATTTTATAGAATATTAAAGTCTACCTGGTGTTTTTTATTTACCTGTAACTGTCAGAAATGTTCCTTTCAAAAGGGTCATTTTAAGTGTTTTTTGTTTAACACAAAAGTAAAGTCCAGAATCACTGAGCTGTGTTTTACTGATAATCAGGACAAATGTTCCAGGCTCCTGTTTTGCTGTGATGCGAGGAGTTAAGTCAAAAACTCCATATTCAAAGCTCTTTGTTCCTCCCAAAACTTCAGGCAAGGCTCCAGAAACTAGCCTGATCCAAAATAAGTGTGTTTGTTGCAAAGAGTTGTCGCGGGGACACGTCAGCTTCACATCACCTCCAGCACCAACAGTCTTTGTCTCAAAGGTCTGATCGTCTGTGCATCCTGAAGAAAATAAAGAAATACATGTTGGTTATTAACAACCAGGAAATAAAATGTATGCCCTGTGCTGAACTTAAAATACATCTTGAACACATTTGAAAGTTTTACATATACTTACGACTCAGTCTGAGCATCAGAAGTAAAACAAACACAGTCAGCATTTTGTTGTAAGTCCACTTCAGACAGCACTAACATTAGCATGTACGAGAAGATGATTGTCTTAGATATAATCATATCGAGTGGGAGGGAACAACTGCAGAACATTTTGATTGGCCGCTTGTTATGATGGTATTACACTGTATTACCACAGTGGAAAAAAACGTTCAAGCCTGAGCACATGAAACAATACAAGCAGCCAGCTTGTTTCATGTTTCGTGGTGAAGAGGAAACAGAGTTTAACTGCAGTAATGAAAGACAAATTATTCTTCTGTATTTTCCATAGACTGTATTAAAGAAGAGTACATAGAGTTAACTCACTAACAGCTATCTGAACTCTCCCTTTGAAGTATCAAGTTTGAGATTTTCGCTGAGGCAATGTTGTCTTTTTGTAACCAGAAGCAAATATATTTGGCTGACATGTGGATACACATTAGCCTCTTTCACAGGTGCACGGCACTCATGAAAATGTTGCAACATTACCCAGGTGGCCTGCATGTGAGAACAGAAATCTCTCAAACTGTTCACCTGGACTTTAAGCTGACTTTTTCCTGCAGTCCAGCCACCGATTAGCGAGAACATTATGACCACTAACAGGTGAAGTGAATAACATTGATTATCTCATTACAATGGCACCTGTCTGTGGGTGGCACATGTTAAGCAGCAAGTGAAATTTTTGTCGTCAAAGTTGATGTATTGGAAGCAGGAAAAATGGGCAAGCGCAAGGATGTGAGCGACTTTGACAAGAGCCAAATTGTGATGATTAAATGACTGGGTCAGAGCATCTCAGATACTGAAGCTCTTGTGGGATGTTCCCGGTCTCGGTGGTCAGTAGCTACCTACCAAAAGTGGTCCAAGGATGGAAAAGGAACAAATCTATCACAGGGTCATGGGTGGGCAAATCTCACTGATGTGCATGAGGAGCAAAGGCTGGCCCATGTGGTCTGATATAATGGAAGAGCTACTGTAGCTCAAATTACTGAAAAAGTTCATGCTGGTTCTGATAGAAAGGTGTCAGAACACACAATGCAGCACAGTTTGTTACGTATGATGCCGAATCGTCGCAGAGCAGTCAGGGTGCCCATGCTGACCCCTGTCCACCACTGAAAGCACCTACAATGGGCATGTGAGCATGAGAACTGGACCACAGAGCAATGGAAGAAGGTCACCGGATCTGATAAATCACGTTTTCTCTTACATCTTGTGGATGGTCAGGTGCATGTGCGTCACCTGAGGAAAACATGGCACCAGGATGCACTTTGGGAAGAAGTGAAGGTGGCGGAGGCAGTGTGATGCTTTGGGGAATGTTATGCTGGGGAACCTCAGGTCCTGCTATTCATTTTGATGTGACTTTTACCTGTACCACCTACCTATACATTGTTGCAGACCAGTACACCTCTTCATGGAAAGATGTTCCCTAATGGCAGTGGCCTCTTTCAGCAGGATCATGTGCCTTGACACTCTGCAAAAATGGTTCAGGAATGGTTTGAGGAACACGACAACATGTTCAAGGTGTTGACCCGGCCTCCAAAGTCCCCAGAACTCAATCCAATTGAGCATCTGTGGGATGTGCTGGACAAACAAGTCTGATCCATGGAGGCCCCACCTCGCAAAAGGACTTAAAGGATCTGCTGAGAAAGTCTTACCACAGTACACCTTCAGAAGTCTAGTGGAGCCCATGCCTTAACAGGTCAGGGCTGTTTTGGTGGCAAAAGAGGCTCCTACACAATATTAGGCAGGTGGTCATAATGTTATGACTGATCGGTGTAGTCCAAGATGAGCTGAGTTTCTCTGCTTTTTGCTCTTTAATACTTGCTTCAATTGTATATGTTATGTTTTCCACTCTTGACTTTGTTTTGCGTTTAAGTCCTTATACATGCTGTAGTGACAGTAACTCAGAAAGTCACCATTACAAAGAACTCGTCCTTCTTGCACTTCTCTACCCAGGACCCACTTGACAACACGTACGACACAGACGATCTTCTGCTGTGTGGGACACGCGCAAAAGCACAAGCACAGAAAAGTTAGCGCCAGAACGTCTGGAAATGGTCGTGAAATTTTCCAGAGTTAAAAGCGGTTTCTGAATTAGCTGAGTTGACACCTAGCACACAGTTTTTGTTGGGTATTTAAATATGGGGCTTAATGGAGGTTTACTCCTTTTGGAGCCAGCCTCAAGTGGCCACCTGAGGAACTGCAATTTTTTTGCACTTCCATATTGTCTTCATTTCTCAGCCACAAAGGTGTCTGCTTGGTCCAAACTTCCAAATTGAGAGAGTGTACAATGATTGCTCCCGGTGGCATACCCATCAGTGATGACCCGCCCCTTCTGCCTGTCAGTCACATCAGCAGGAAGAGCACAGTATACAGAGTTGTTAAACCATCCTTCTCTCCAAACTTCAGCAACTTTAATAGTGTACATAATAGGTGGAAAGATAGATTGTCTTTGTGTTTCAAAAGATGTGACCATACAGTTTATTGCAGATGAATATTAGTTCATGTTTTTTCTTTTTCATTTACATGCTGATTCACTGACAAGCTGGTGGTCCATCATTGCTCCAAGTGATGCACATTAGTACAGACTTTAGCAAGGATTCAAATCTTTTTCTGGATAATCAGACAAAGTTATTGAGGCACAAACTCACACTTTAAACACTTAAAAAATAGAGTGAGGTGGGGCCAGACAATGATTAGCACCAGTCCTGAAAGTTAAGACCATCAAACATATCTGATTGTTTATCGCTGACGTTCAAAGTGCATTTCCTGTCACACAATTTCTTGTCATTATGAAGCATTCACACTCTCTGTGAAACATTTGGTTTGAATCAGAACTGCTTTTATTTGACCTTTCAATGCTATGACCTCTGGTATGCACTGGAAGATACCACGTCTTACTGGCCTAAACAAGAAGAAGACTTTACAGCCACGCTAGCAGCTCTGTGAATCTGCGCTTACACAGCGGTGCATAGAACTTATTCTTATTGTTGCCATTATGTCAGAAAAAAATAATGAAGCAGTTTGAGCCTTAAGTGTTATCACAGTTATCTTTATTATGATGCAAACTTTATACAAGAAATGCAGTCCACCAGTTCTGATTTCTAATACTAGCACAGTACAGTCATAAAATAAGATAATTGCTAACAAATTAAACATGAAACAAAAAATTACACAAATTTAAAAATATAAAATTAAGGATCTGAAAAGGGGGCGGCCTGATCAATAGATTTAATAACTGTACATCTTTTTCAAAAGTCTGCCTTATAAAGCAAAAGGTTGCGCGCACACACACACACACACACCTACACCTACACACACACACACACACACACACACACACACACACACAAGGTATTCATACAATCAAAGGCAGATTTTACAGATTGAAACAAATATAATGTCAAAGATACACTGAACATTTTTAAGTTTATAAAAAATAAATATTATCATTATGCTATGGTCACATGGTAGTTATAGTCTTCCAAAAAATAAATCTATCTATCTATCTTTGCATTAATGAGCAAATCCTTGCATTGGTTGGATTGATAGTCTACACAAAAGCCCTGACATCGCTGTAGACAGTCTCTCCCTCTGCTGCTGTTACGTTCCTCTTCTTCTTCGTTCTCTCTGCTTTGCCAGTTCTCTTTGAAAAGGCTGGTGCAGAATAAACCAACATGTCCTCATTTCTCTGAGGAAACACACAGAAAAAGGTTGTGAGATGGAAGATCCAAAATCTCTTCCAGTTTCATCTTTTCTTTATAGATCTTACCTGCTGACTTGGCTGCTCGGCACTGGCTGTTGCAGCATTTGTGGGCAGAGCAACAGCAGCTGTGTTAAAACAATCAAACCAAAGATGGAGAACGTTAATCTACACTAAGAGGCACAAAGTTCATATTTTGCTGAATACTGTTTGAGAAATTTTAATTACCGTTACAACATTTTGTCTTGATGGTATAAATCAGGAAGGCGATGACAATCAGACTTAAAGCCAAAGCAGCTGATAACAGAAATATAACTGTATTGATCTTCTCCAAATCCTGCATGTCGTCTGCTGACGAATCTAGAAAACACTGAGAGTTAGCAGGTTTTTTATAAGAAAAAAGTTTTGTGTCGCATCAATCCAATGGATTTAACCAGAATCAAAATTAATTATAATCAATGATTTGTATGAAATTCTAACTTACCTTCAATGTTAAGCTTTGTTCCTTTTCCAAACAGTATCTCTCCACATGTGGCCACAGCACAGTAATAAGTCCCGGCATCAGAGGAGCTGACGGTCTTAGAGAAGCTGTAGACACATTTCTGTGGAGAGCGAGCCTCAGGACTGTTCTCACATTCATCTGTTCTGTTTCCAAGAGTGTAAATGACACTGGGATGAGATTCATCTGATCCGGATCTGAACCAGAACACGCTGTGTTTTCCTGGACATGTTTTGTAGTCAGAGTCAGAGTCAGAGAGGAGTGAACACTGCGGAGTCACTGAGTCTCCTGGACGGACTGGATCAGAGGATAAGTCTTGAATGACGGCGGTGATGTCAGGTGCACGTCCTGAGAAATTCAAACCAGAAAATAAACATGCTTCACTAGTTACAATTTATAAACACTTTCCTATTAACAATGTACATTTTATCGAATATTAAACTCTACCTGGTGTTTTTTATTTACCTGTAACTGTCAGAAATGTTCCTTTCAGAAGGTTCATATTATGTTGTGTTTGTTTAACACAAAAGTAAAGTCCAGAATCACTGAGCTGTGTTTGACTGATAATCAGGACAAATGTTCCAGGCTCTTGTTTTGCTGTGATGCCAGGAGTTAAGTCAAAACCTTGATATTCAAAGCTCATTGTTCCTCCCAAAACTTCAGGCAAGGCTCCAGAAACTAGCCTGATCCAAAATAAGTATGTTTCTTGCAAAGAGTTGTCGCGGGGACACGTCAGCTTCACATCACCTCCGGCACCAACAGTCTTTGTCTCAAAGGTCTGATCGTCTGTGCATCCTGAAGAAAATAAAGAAATACATGTTGGTTATTAACAACCAGGAAATAAAATGTATGCCCTGTGCTGAACTTAAAATACATCTTGAACACATTTGAAAGTTTTAAATATACTTACGACTCAGTCTGAGCATCAGAAGTAAAACAAATACAGTCAGCATTTTGTTGTAAGTCCACTTCAGACAGCACTAACATTAGCATGAACGAGAAGATGATTGTCTTAGATATAATCATATCGAGTGGGAGGGAACAACTGCAGAGCATTTTGATTGGCCACTTGTTATGATGGTATTACACTGTATTACCACAGTGGAAAAAAATCATTCAAGCCCGAGCACATGAAACAATACAAGCAGCAAGCTTGTTTCATGTTTCGTGGTGAAGAGGAAACAGAGTTTAACTACAGTAATGAAAGGCAAATTATTCTTCTGTATTTTCCATAGACTGTATTAAAGAAGAGTACATAGAGTTAACTCACTAACAGGTATCTGAACTCTCCCTTTGAAGTATCAAGTTTGAGATTTTCACTGACGCAATGTTGTCTTTTTGTAACCAGAAGCAAATATATTTGGCCGACATGTGGATACACATTAGCCTCTTTCACAGGTGCACGGCACTCATGAAAATGTTGCGACATTACCCAGGTGGCCTGCATGTGAGAACAGAAATCTCTCAAACTGTTCACCTGGACTTTAAGCTGACTTTTTCCTGCAGTCCAGCCACCGATTAGCGAGAACATTATGACCACTAACAGGTGAAGTGAATAACATTGATTATCTCATTACAATGGCACCTGTCTGTGGGTGGCACATGTTAAGCAGCAAGTGAAACTTTTGTCGTCGAAGTTGATGTATTGGAAGCAGGAAAAATGGGCAAGCGCAAGGATGTGAACGACTTTGACAAGAGCCAAATTGTGATGATTAAATGACTGGGTCAGAGCATCTCAGATACTGAAGCTCTTGTGGGATGTTCCCGGTCTCGGTGGTCAGTAGCTACCTACCAAAAGTGGTCCAAGGATGGAAAAGCAACAAATCGATCACAGGGTCATGAGCGGGCAAATCTCACTGATGTGCATAAAGAGCAAAGGCTGGCCCATGAGGTCTGATATAATGGAAGAGCTACTGTAGCTCATATTAATGAAAAAGTTCATGCTGGTTCTGATAGAAAGGTGTCAGAACACACAATGCAGCACAGTTTGCTGCGTATGGTGCCGAATAGTCGCAGAGCAGTCAGGGTGCCCATGCTGACCCCTGTCCACCACTGAAAGCACCTACAATGGGCATGTGAGCATGAGAACTGGACCACGGAGCAATGGAAGAAGGTCACCGGATCTGATGAATCATGTTTTCTCTTACATCTTGTGGATGGTCAGGTGCATGTACGTCACCTGAGGAAAACATGGCACCAGGATGCACTTTGGGAAGAAGTGAAGGTGGCGGAGGCAGTGTGATGCTTTAGGCAGTGTGATGCTTTGGGAACCTCAGGTCCTGCTACTCATTTTGATGTGACTTTTACCTGTACGACCTACCTATACATTGTTGCAGACCAGTACACCTCTTCATGGAAACATGTTCCCTAATGGCAGTGGCCTCTTTCAGCAGGATCATGTGCCTTGACACTCTGCAAAAGTGGTTCAGGAATGGTTTGAGGAACACGACAACAAGTTCAAGGTGTTGACCCGGCCTCCAAATTCCCCAGAACTCAATCCAATCGAGCATCTGTGGGATGTGCTGGACAAACAAGTCCGATCACCCCCACATCGCAACAGGACTTAAAGGATCTGCTGAGAAAGTCTTACCACAGTTGATAATTAAATGACTATTATGTCTCCGTCCTGTTTGTCGGCCCCCCATGGTAGCAACTTTTCAATCACAGGTGGCCAGGCCGTAAAACATACCCTGCTTTATTGTCAATTTTACTGTGAATGGGACCATATTTACAAAATGAACATCATGCAGTCCTTAAAAGTCTTGAAACTAGCAACTGAGGCCAGAGTCCCAATTGGAAAATGTTTAATGAGGTAAAAGTCAATCAAGAAATTGGGACTTTGGCAGTTCACAGGTAGTTAACTGGCACCTGTCTGGCTGTCAGTCCACACCATAGACTGTATGATGGATGTAGCCACCATGTGAGGTCACACATTGGTTTGTCAACTGGCTTTTTGAAGAGTTTGGCATATTGCCCGTCGCCATGTTGGGTTTCTGTAGCCAAAAATGACCATATATGGAAGAGAGGGTGGATCTGGAGAGTAGCGAGGGGTTGGCAAACTCCATGTCATTAAACCTATAGTCTACACCTCCAGCTAATTCTGACTTATTAGCTAGTTAGCCATCGTGCTTTCCACAGAATGACAATCATTTTGATTTGGTTGGTGCTGAAAGCTTATAGCTCAAACGCACACTTCTGTGGTGAGAGGGCAGTGGGCTGTTATACTTAAAATAACCGGTGCAGCCATCACAATGGTCCACCATCCTCTGGGGGAAAACCAAACAACAATCCTGACTCCCATGCAGGAGCCACAAAAAATAAATCAATGTAGAACAAACACTGACAGAGCGAACATGTCATGGTGAGCACAGAAATAGATAGCTGCTAATTCGGCTCACGTTTAATAAAATAATACTAGAATTTCACGAACCAAAAAAGCTGGACCACAGACTTCTTGGGGGTCAGCTAGTATAGCTAACCACAAAGCAAGCCATTTTATTTGTTCAACATTTGCATGAAAAAAATCCCCAAAAGGCACCAACAACACAAACAAGGTCAAGAGGTTAAGTTCAGTTTCTGAATTAGCTGAGTTGACACCTAGCACACAGTTTTTGTTGGGTATTTAAATATGGGGCTTAATGGAGGTTTACTCCTTTTGGAGCCAGCCTCAAGTGGCCACCTGAGGAACTGCAATTTTTTTGGCACCTCCATGTTGTCTTCATTTCTCAGCCACAAAGGTGTCTGCTTGGTCCAAACTTCCAAATTGAGAGAGTGTACAATGATTGCTCCCGGTGGCATACCCATCAGTGATGACCCGCCCACTCCGCCTGTCAGTCACATCAGCAGGAAGAGCACAGTATACAGAGTTGTTATACCATCCTTCTCTCCAAACTTCAGCAACTTTAATAGTGTACATAATAGGTGGAAAGATAGATTGTCTTTGTGTTTCAAAAGATGTGACCATACAGTTTATTGCAGATGAATATTAGTTCATGTTTTTTCTTTTTCATTTACATGCTGATTCACTGACAAGCTGGTGGTCCATCATTGCTCCAAGTGATGCACATTAGTACAGACTTTAGCAAGGATTCAAATCTTTTTCTGGATAATCAGACAAAGTTATTAAGGCACAAACTCACACTTTAAACACTTACAAAATAGAGTGAGATGGGGCCAGACAATGATTAGCACCAGTCCTGAAAGTTAAGACCATCAAACATATCTGATTGTTTATCGCTGACGTTCAAAGTGCATTTCCTGTCACACAAATTCTTGTCCTTATGAACCATTCACACTCTCTGTGAAACATTTGGTTTGAATCAGAACTGCTTTTATTTGACCTTTCAATGCTATGACCTCTGGTATGCACTGGAAGATACCACGTCTTACTGGCCTAAACAAGAAGAAGACTTTACAGCCACGCTAGCAGCTCTGTGATTCTGCGCTTACACAGCGGTGCATAGAACTTATTCTTATTGTTGCCATTATGTCAGAAAAAAATAATGAAGCAGTTTGAGCCTTAAGTGTTATCATAGTTATCTTTATTATGATGCAAACTTTATACAAGAAATGCAGTCCACCAGTTCTGATTTCTAATACTAGCAAAGCACAGTCATAAAAATAGATAATTGCTAACAAATTAAACATGAAACAAAAAATTACACAATTATAAAATGAAGGATCTGAAAAGGGGGCGGCCTGATCAATAGATTTAATAACTGTACATCTTTTTCAAAATAAAAGTCTGCCTTATAAAGCAAAAGGTTGCGCGCGCACACACACACACACACACAAGGTATTAATACAATTAAAGGCAGATTTTAAAGATTGAAACAAATATAATGTCAAAGATACATTTTTAAGGTTATAAAAATAAATATTATCATTATGCTATGGTCACATGGTAGTTATAGTCTCCCAAAAAATAAATCTATCTATCTATCTTTGCATTAATGAGCAAATCCTTGCATTGGTTGGATTGTTAGTCTACACAAAAGGCCTGACATCGCTGTAGACAGTCTCTCCCTCTGCTGCTGTTACGTTCCTCTTCTTCTTCGTTCTCTCTGCTTTGCCAGTTCTCTTTGAAAAGGCTGGTGCAGAATAAACCAACATGTCCTCATTTCTCTGAGGAAACACACAGAAAAAGGTTTTGAGATGGAAGATCCAAAATCTCTTCCAGTTTCATCTTTCCTTTGTAGATCTTACCTGCTGACTTGGCTGCTCGGCTCTGGCTGTTGCAGCATTTGTGGGCAGAGCAACAGCAGCTGTGTTAAAACAATCAAACCAAAGATGGAGAACGTTAATCTACACTAAGAGGCACAAAGTTCATATTTTGCTGAATACTGTTTGAGAAATTTTAATTACCGTTACAACATTTTGTCTTGATGGTATAAATCAGGAAGGCGATGACAATCAGACTTAAAGCCAAAGCAGCTGATAACAGAAATATAACTGTATCGGTCTTCTCCAAATGCTGCATGTCGTCTGCTGACGAATCTAGAAAATACTGAGAGTTAGCAGGTTTTTGATAAGAAAAAAAGTTTTGTGTCGCATCAATCCAATGGATTTAACCAGAATCCAAATTAATTATAATCAATGATTTGTATGAAATTCTAACTTACCTTCAATGTCGAGCTTTGTTCCTTTTCCAAACAGTATCTCTCCACATGTGTCCACAGCACAGTAATAAGTCCCGGCATCAGAGGAGCTGACGGTCTTAGAGAAGCTGTAGACACATTTCTGTGGAGAGCGAGCCTCAGGACTGTTCTCACATTCATCCGTTCTGTTTCCAAGAGTGTAAATGACACTGGGATGAGATTCATCTGAACCGGATCTGAACCAGAACATGCTGTGTTGTCCTGGACATGTTTTGTAGTCAGAGTCAGAGAGGAGTGAACACTGCAGAGTCACTGAGTCTCCTGGTCGGACTGGATCAGAGGATAAGTCTTGAATGACGGCAGTGATGTCAGGTGCACGTCCTGAGAAATTCAAACCAGAATATAAACATGTTTTACTAGTTACAATTTATACATTGACACTTTCCTATTAATAATGTACATTTTTAAAGAATATTAAAGTTTACCTGGTGTATTTTATTTACCTGTAACTGTCAGAAATGTTCCTTTCAAAAGGGTCATATTAAGTTCAGTTTGTTTAACACAAAAGTAAAGTCCAGAATCACTGAGCTGTGTTTGATTGATAATCAGGACAAATGTTCCAGGCTCTTGTTTTGCTGTGATGCGAGGACTTTTGTTAACCTTGTTGTAGTCAAAGCTAAATGTTCCTCCCAAAATTTCAGGCAAGGCTCCAGAAACTAGCCTGATCCAAAATAAGTTTGTATTATGCCAAGAGGTGTCGCGGGGACACGTCAGCTTCACATCATCTCCAGCACCAACAGTCTTTGTCTCAAAGGTCTGATCGTCTGTGCATCCTGAAGAAAATAAAGAAATACATGTTGGTTATTAACAACCAGGAAATAAAATGTATGCCCTGTGCTGAACTTAAAATACATCTTGAACACATTTGAAAGTTTTACATATACTTACGACTCAGTCTGATCATCAGAAGTAAAACAAACACAGTCAGCATTTTGTTGTAAGTCCACTTCAGACAGCACTAACATTAGCATGTACGAGAAGATGATTGTACTAAATATAATCATATCAGGTGGGAGGGAACAACTACAGAGCAATCTGATTGGCCAGTGGTTATGATGATATTACACTGCATTACCACAGTGGAAAAAAATCATTCAAGCCCGAGCACATGAAACAATACAAGCAGCAAGCTTGTTTCATGTTTCCTGGTGGGTGTCTATAATTGACGCTAAGAGGAAACACAGTATAACTATGGTAATCAAAGACAAATAATTCTTCTGTAGAGGATGTAGAAACAGTTAAGTCACCCATTGGTTTGTCAACCCCCCTTTTAAAAAATTAAGTTTGGGATGCTGGCCGTTTGAATATTTTTTATTTGGAACCACATTTGGACGACAGGATACAAATTTGGCCTTTTACACGGAATAAAAATGCAGAAAAATCAACATTTTGTGACATTACCCAGGTGGGCTGCATGTGAAAACCTAAAGTTCAATAGTTCAAGCGTGAAAGTAGCCATTGTTATGTCTCAATCCTGCTTGACAGGCCCCTATGGTAGGTACTTACCAATCACAGGTGGCCACACCTTAAAACATACCCTGCTTTATTTTCAATTTTACTCTAAATGGGAGCAATATTTGCAAAGTGAACATCATGCAGTCCTGAAAAGGCTTGAAACTACCGAGCAGATTGATTTCAACATTTCCTGTTGAGGCCAGAGTCCCAATAAATGCTTAATAAGGTAAAAAGTCAATTAAGTAGTTGGGTTGCCTACCTTGTAACTGGCACCCGTCTAGCTGCTCGTCCAGGAAGAGAGGGTGGATCTGTAGAGTAGCGAGGGGTTGGCACTCCATGTTATTAAACCTATATAGTCTACTCATTAGCTCGACACTTAGCTAGTTAGCCAGTGTGATTCCAACACGATCAGAATCTATTGTTTTGGTTGCTGCTGGAGTTTTTCATTCATCACAATATAGCGCGTGAGAGAGCTTGTGGAAGTAGCAGATTTGTAGCTTGAACGCACACATCAGTGGTGAGCGGGCAGCGGGTGAACGACCGGGTAACTTAAAATAACCGGTCCAGCCATCACAATGGTCCTCCGTCTTCGACAGGCCAGACCAAACCAAAGCTGCTAATTAGCGCACAGCTAGCAGCCCCACCTGTCACTCAAAGCAACCAGCCCTCCCATTACATTTATATAGAAACTAGCAAAGCAACATTTTTGTGCCAGGCTGTAAATATGTTGAATTTGCTGTAAAGCTGGGTATTTAAATATAGGGCCTAATGGAGGTTAACTCGCTTTTGGAGCCAGCCTCAAGTGGCCATTTGAGGAACTGCACTTTTTGGTGCTTCAGTGTTGGCTTCATTTTCTCAGCCAAAGAACTGTCTGCTTGGTCCAAACCGACTGAGATAGAGTTTACAATCAAAGGTTTTCCACAAATATCCAATTCAAAATGTTACTATCACCAATGACCTCTAAACATTAAATCATTTAAGATATCCATCTGCATGGTAAATACACATTATAGCACTATGTTTCCAGGTCTAATAAAAACTCCTAAAACCTCTGTACCACTGACTTTAATATTAATTAATTAATTGGTTTGATCTGTTAAAAAAAAAGTCTCCAGCCATTTGCCATCTACAGACACAGAAGAGCCATGTTAGATGTTTTGTGAGCCAACCAAAGCAGTTGCTCCTCATCATCAGTGATGACCCGCCCACTCTGCCTGTCAGTCACATCAGCAGGAAGAGCACAGCATGCAGAGTTGGGGGAGGTCTGTTAAACCATCCTTCTCTCCAGACTTCAGCAACTGTAATAGTGTACATAACAGGTGGACAGATAGATCGTCTTTGTCGTGTTTTAAAGATGCAACCATACAGTATATAGCAGATGAATATTAGATCATGTTTTGTTCTGCATTTAAATGCTGATTCACTGACAAGCTGTCTGTCCGTCAATACTTAAAGTGATGCACATTAGTGCAGATTTTAGCAACGATTTAAATCTGTTTCTGGATAATCAGACAAAGTTTTCTTATTAAGTCACAAACTCACACTTTCAACACTTGTTCTAGACAAAATGAGCAGCGAGGTGGGGCCAGACAATGATTAGCACCTCCCCTCTGTGACAGCACCGGCCAGTGAAGAGTGCAGACTGCAGAAAGTGTGATAAAAAACCTCACATAGCACCCTTTACCTACATCTGTAAGTAGTTCTGGTTCTACTAATAATTAATAACAATGTGTTGTTCCTCTTGCTATTTTAAGAAGGTAAGAAAACAGTTAAATCAAACTTCCTGATTGTTAAACAGAGTGTGATCAAGGACAAAAAAGTTTCCATGCATCATTTGTTCGTCAGTGGTGACAGTGAATGTGTGTTTATCTGTGTGTGTGCGTGTGTGGTCAAACTGTTTACACCTAACACCTAGGTTGGACCAGAAACTTATTCTAATAACTAAACGTGTTTTGGAGTGAAATCGAAGACTCACTGACACAATGCTTTGTTTAGCTCCTGAACACACAACACACATACACAGTTTAATGCACACAAGGATGGACACAACTTACAACTGTTAGATGGAAGTTAGAACTGAAACTTTCTCTCTCTCGCTTACACACACGCACACACACACACACACACAAACACATACACACACACACACACACACACACACACACACACCACACACACACACACTAAACTGCACGGAAACTTTAGCACTGCTGTGGTTTGGTCTTAAAATGAGGTGTGAATACGAACAGAGTTTTTTCTTTCTCTGTCTCTGTTTTAGCCTCAGGAAGTTTGGCTTAACTGTTGTTTTATCTTTTTTAAATAGCAAGAGGAACAACACCATGTTATTTATTATTAGTAGAATCAAAAGACTTTACAGATGTAGGTAAATGTTGATATGTGATTGCTGTTATTTAGCAAGTTATCACTCTTCACTGGTCGGTGCTGCCAGAGAGGGGAGGTGCTAATCTTTCACTGGTCCCACCTCGCTCTTTCTGACGACAACAAGAGTTTGAAGATGAGTTTGTCCGATAATCAAAGCCGTCCCAGAAGTCTGTTTTTGCGTGCATCACTTTGAGCAATGATGGACGATAATCTTGTCAATGAATTTGAATTTAAATGAAAAGTAATCTAATTATTATTATCTAATTATCAAATATTCATGTGCATTATACGGTTGCATGTTTAAAAACACATCAAAGACATTATTTGCATTTTCATGAGCAAATTAACAAGCAAGAAAAATGTATTCAATTGTTTAAATTTGTTCAAATTAAAACTAGCCTGCAGAAACCTCATGCAGCTCTTCCCTCACTACACATCCTGTCACAGTCACAGTTCTGCTCTGAGCAAACAGCCTTGAAGGTTGGTCAAAGGCGGGAGAAACAGACCGCAGCCTGTGTGTCAGTGAAGCTGTTGCATGGGGCTTTGCTTGTTGTTCTCACGGCAGACATGCAGAAGGCCTTTACAAAGTGCTGTCAGAGGTTTATCTATAATGTTTAAGATTGTGTGGAGGACATATACACAGCAGTTCAAGGTCAAAAGACTCTACATGTTTATCCTCTCTAACTTTGTGTCTCAGTGCACACATGGCAAAATTTAGAGTGTGACCAAAGTTGATATGTCCTTTCGCGAAGCAGATATTTGGAAATCAAATGACCTTGATGGCCAAACAAATGCACCCCTCCCTTCAGGGCTCTTTCAGAAGCCCCGCCCCCTCAAATTCATGGACGCACATCCACAGGTAAACGACTTGCAACTGATTATGAGGCAGAATGTGGAGTGTCTGCTGCCTGAGGGTAAACAAGCCTTAATGAGGGAAGCAATTTTTAAATACTATGATGATGGCGCTCTTTCCATCTTCTGCAAGGACGTGGACAAGGACGAGTAGCAGGCAGAGGTCTGTAACTAGCTAGTGACCTTTGACCTGGCAAAATGTGAAAAAAAAAGTCTATAAATGTGATGAGTTTGGGAACGCTGAAGAAATCAATATGTGGTGTCCAAAATATGAAGATGTGTTGATTGTGCATGAAATTCTTGGTGGGTTTTTTTCAGTATTGTTATGGGCGGTTTATAACATTATTTTCTATCACAGTAACAAGCTGTACATTCATGCCAGCCCTCTCTGTCACCTTTGAGTTCTTCACATCTCATGACTCTCTGTGTGGTTTTCACCACATTTCCACTCCTCTCTCCACTGTCCTTGAACCTGCAGGCCACAACCTACACTGCAGCTAAAGTGACACTGTCCTCTATTCCTCCTCCTCCTCTATTCCTTTTCACTGTGTGAAAACATCCAGGTTTTTTTTCCATCTATTCCTATTTCCATTAAAGCTCCTGTGAGGAACTTTTGGTTTGGGTTGATCTTGGCGCCCCCTGTGGACAACGCCATGCCTCTTATCTCTTTGCTGATTTTGTCCTGTGCATGCTTAAGTGGTGTTTTTTAAGATAAAATCTCATCCTGCTTTCTTTAACAGTCATAGGTATCACTCACTTTACATTTTTTGTCCTGGAAAACGTAAACAAAGGCAGCGCAGTCTGACACCTACCCCCGGCAGCGGTATCATGCATTAAAATTATCTATACAGCAATAATCAATCTTGCCACTGATGGTCTGTTTGCTTTTGTGTGTCATATAGAGTAATCAGAATTAATTTCAGTCTGTTTCATAACCATCGAAATACTCCTCACAGGGGCTTTAAAGCTACGAGTGTTACACCACTTTGTATTTCCTTGTGCTGAAAACTCAACAACAGTGTTTCTGAAAAGTATTTGACATGCATTGTTTGTGAACCTCTTCCTGCATTGCTACGTTTCTCAGAGTTTGTCAGTTTGTCAGAAAGATGGCTTTCAGTGTTATTTAAAAGTCTTCCAACCATGAAAGGTGACATACCTGTGGCGGAGCTGACCAGGGAGTTGTTCGCGTACTCAACCCATGGCAAATGGGTGGACCAAGAGGCAGGGAGACAAGCTGCAACACACCTCAGGGAAGACTCCAAATCCTGATTTGCCCGCTCCGTTTGGCCGTTAGTCTGAGGGTGATAACCAGATGACAGGCTGACTGAGCCCCCCAATGTTTGACAGAATGCTTTCCACACCTGGGAGGCAAACTGGGGACCCCGGTCTGAGACAATATCCTGGGGTATACTATGAAGACGGAACACATGTTGCACAAGTAGATCAGCAATTTCCAATGCAGAGGGCAGTTTAACCAGAGGTATATAATGGACTGCTTTAGAGAAACGGTCAACAATAGTCAGAATAATTGTGTTACCATAGATGGTGGTAACCCAGTAACGAAGTCCACTGCGATGTGTGACCAGGGACAATGAGGTATGGGCAAGGGAAGGAGGGGACCAGCTGGAGCTTGGTTGGAGGACTTACTACGGGCACAAACGGAGCAGGCGGCAACAAACTCCCTGGTGTCGGCAGTCATAGATGCCCACCAGAAGCGCTGTTGCAGCAGGGAGAGTGTGCGATGGCAGGCCAACTTAGAAGATGGCCCCCACTGGAGCACTGGGGACCTCGGCGGAGGGGGAATGAAGAGACGATCTGAAGGACAGCTCTCAGGTATAGGATGAACTTGGTTGGCCTCCTGAACCACACGCTCAATCTCCCAACTGGCCGCCCCGACCACACAAGTGGACGGCAGGATGGTTTCCTCAGGGATGTCTTCCACTGGGGGAGCAAACTGGTGAGAGAGAGCATCAGATTTGATGGTCCGGGACCCAGGTCGGTAGGTAAGAGTGAAGTTGAAACTTCCAAGAAACAAAGCCCACTGAGCCTGGCGAGAGTTGAGTCTGTGTGCAGAACGAAGATAAGACAGGTTTTTATGGTCAATCCAAACAAGGCATCACAGCAAGGTGCTCTCGATTCCCCACATCATAGTTTCTTTCGGCTGGAGTGAGTCTTCAGGAGAAGGAGGCACAGGGGTGGAGCTTCTGGTCCAAAGTGGAACGTTGTGACAGGATGGCCCCAAACCCTGAGTCGGAGGCGTCAACTTCCACTACAAACTGTAAGTCAGGATCTGGGTGAACTAACACAGGTGCACAAGAGAACATGGTCTTAAGTCTATCAAAAACAGTCTGAGCTTCAGATGACCACTCAAAAGAACGTTTTACACAAGTCAGTTTAGTTAAGGGGCTCACCAGCTGGCTGTAGATCTTAATAAACCTTCTGTAAAAATTGGCGAACCCCAGAAACCTCTGGAGCTGTTTACGGGACTCAGGTGTCGGCCAGTCGAGCACAGCCTTAATCTTGGCCGGATCTGGCTTCAGCTGGCCCTTCTCAATAACAAACTCCAAGAAGGAGACAGAGGACACATGCAACTCACATTTCTCTGCTTTAGCAAACAGTTTGTTTTCGAGCAACCTTTGCAAGACCGCTCAAACATGGACAATGTGTTCATCAACATCTTTAGAAAAAATCAGAATGTCATCTAAACAGACAAAAACAAATCTGTTCAACATGTCTCTGAGAACGTCATTGATTAAGGCCTGAAACACAGCCGGAGCATTGGTGAGACCAAAAGGCATTACCTGGTACTCAAAGTGACCCAGGTGAGTGTTGAAAGCAGTCTTCCATTCGTCCCCCTCCTATCCCCTCCTATTCTTACCAAGTGGTAAGCGTTGCGAAGTCCAGTTTAGTGAAGATTCCTGCGTCGTGGAGGGGGGTGAAGGCAGAGTCGATAAGAGGCAGAGGATATTTGTTTTTAACAGTTATATCATTCAGACATCTGTTATCGATGCAGGGACGAAGAGTCTTGTCCTTCTTTTCAGAAAAGAAAAATCCTGCACCGACAGGGGATGATGATGGGCGGATGAGACCTGCAGCTAATGAGTCCTTGATGTAGGTCCCCATAGCATCTTTCTCAGGTCTGGACAGGTTATACAGTTTCTTGGAAGGCAGGGGGGCACCAGAAAGCAAGTCAATAGCACAGTCATATGGTCTATGTGGGGGCAAACACAAAGCTCTATCCTTGCTGAACACTTGCTTAAGGTCATGATAGGCACTGGGGACAGCTGAGAGGTCCATGTCTTCAGGTGAAGACTGGGAGATAGAAATACTAACTGGAATAGCTGACTTCAGGCAGTTTTGGTAACAGGAGCTGCTCCAAGAAGTAACGGAAGTAGTAGACCAGTCTATATGAGGGTTATGTAGCTTAAGCCAGGGAAGACCTAAAACTATGGGCGTGGTAGGTGAGGGAATAACGTACAATTCAACTGTCTCAGTGTGGTTACCAGAAAGAGTGACAGAAATGGGGGCAGTACGATTAGTCACATAAGGCCAACACATTCTTAGGTTCGTTAGAGGAGCTAATAGGTTTAGCCACAAAACTAGACAATAGGCTAAGGGAGAGACGCAGGGAGAGAACAGAGAGGCAGAGGGCCACCAGCACCACATCTACTCCTCACCATCGCCTGCCGTCCGCCCAGCCTTCATCTCCTCAGAAAGTCCCTTTAAAAAAACTCCCTGAAGCGCGGACTCATTCCAACCACTTTCTGCTGCTAGAACACCAAAATCTAAAGCATATTGAGAAACAGAATTTCTTCCCTGGGAGAGTGACAAGAGCTGACTAACTGCCTCTTTCCCTTTAACGGCATGATCAAAAACCTTGCGCATTTCAGCAGTAAAAGCATGAAAGTCTGCACACAAAGTGTGGTTATTAAGGGAGATGGCTGATGACCAGGAAGCTGCCTTGTCAGAACATAAACTCATGATGAAAGCAATGCGGGACTGATCTGTATAATAAGTATCAGGTTTCTGATTGAAAACAAGATTACACTGATGTAAAAATTGTTATTTTGCAGAGCGAGGCGTCAACGTGGTCCTGAAAGGTCAGGCCAGAGAATGCATCTGATTGGTTATCGCTGACGTTCAAAGTGCATTTCCTGCCACACTAGTTCTTGTCCTTATTAAGTGTAAAACCATTCATGCTCTTACTGAAATATTTAACAGAGAAGGGCTTTTATTTTACCCTTTAATCAGTGGTGTAGTGATCCTTGGAGAAGTGGGTATACTCTTAATTCATGCCCTGTTTTTGAGCAGCCCATTCAGCAAAGGATAGATGCCCTGTTTTATAAACAGTGACATGTAAGACTACTCTATTTAGTTTACCCAAAAATGGGCCAGTAGTATTTGCACATTGTCACATACTTTCTGCTGCTTGACCTCAGGGAATAAGGATTATGAACTTATGAAATTACTGACCCAATACTGCCCCACAGACTAGTGAGAGATGTCTACAGAAAAACAACAAACATGATTGACTGACAGGCTATAGCCTAAATGTAACAAGGTAAACAATGACCACAAGCTATTCAAATGTGTAAAGTCACCCCAGTAATCTTGATTTTTAAGCTTCAGCAATAAAAAAGCGCCCACCCACCGTAGTTGACATCTTCATCAGCCGTTGTACCTGCATCTTTAGCTGTGGGTGAAGAGGCGGCATGGGCATCCTGTGCGACGGGGTAGGGGGACGGACCGAGTGCGCTCCCAGAGTCTGGGCTAAAGGAGCTGCTAGCATCGCTAAGATTAGCTGAGCTGCTGGCTGGTGTAGATTCACGAGGACATTTGCAATTGAGAAAGGACATTTTTGTTTGAATAGCTCGCTTCATCTTACCTGGCTGTTCATAAACGTTACATAGCGTATTCTAACGGCGAATAGTTTAAAAGTGAACTAACAAAATTACCGTTAGGCAATAATTCTTCTCCCAGGTATCACCCGCCCTACTCTGCCTCTGATTGGCTCATCAGTCCTGCATAATGAGTACTGGCCAATGAGAGGCAGCTTAGGCTGGGTCATGCATGCCGACATCCTATGAAAGATAATTGGGCAATTTGGCTTGCATACATGAAGGTTGCGCATCAGAGGGGATAAGAGGGTATATGCAATGCTGACTGATGAATAAGTGGGTATACGCCATATACCTGCGTGTACCCCGCACTACACCACTGCCTTTAATGCCACTATATCTGACTGCTGTTGTGCAGTGACAGACATCACATCTTAAAGACTTTACAGCCATGCTAGCAGCTCTGTGAGACTGCACTTACACAGTGGTGCATTGAGCTAATCCATATTGTTCCCATTATGTCAGAAAAAATGGAATGTTATCAGAGTTCTTTACTGTAATGCAGACTTTATACGAGAAACTCAGTCCATCACTTCTGATTTCTTTTTAAAGGACAGTACAAAATCTCATTGCTAACTAATTAAATTGATGCGATTATGAAATTAAGAATCTGAAAATGGTGCAGCTTGATTGAATTACAACCACAGATCTTTTTCAAAATAAAAGTCTGCCTTTTGAGGAAGGAAGCAACACAAATCCACAAACATCACTGTCTTTTATTGAAACAATTTTTGCCTTGCATTGACACAAAAATGTGGATATTTTCAAATCATAATGAAAAAACTCCCCTTTTTAATTGTCTAAAATAATAATAAGAAAAATAATAGCATAGAAAAAATCCAAAACTGACAGCAAACAGATTAGCAAAAATATAATGTCAAAGATACACAAACATTTTTAAGGTTATCCAAATGAAATGTTATCGTTATGCTGTGGTCACATGGTTGTTAAGTAGTATTTTTACACAGGCTTCCAAAAATGTATATTAAATATTTATGATTGCTTTAATGAGAAAATCCTTGCATTGTTTGGATTGTTAGTCTACACAAAAGCCCTCACATCGCTGTAGATAGTCTCTCCCTCTGCTGCTGTTACGTTCCTCTTCTTCTTCGTTCTCTCTGCTTTGCCAGTTCTCTTTGAAAAGGCTGGTGCAGAATAAACCAATGAGTCCTCATTTCTCTGAGGAAAGACACAAAATGTTATGAGAGGGAAGATGTTATTCTGATATTCCAAAATCTCTTTTCATTTCATTTTTCCTTTATAGATCTTACCTGCTGACTTGGCTGCTCGGCTCTGGCTGTTGCAGCATTTGTGGGCAGAGCAACAGCAGCTGTGTTAAAACAATCAAACCAAAGATGGAGAACATTAATCTACACTAAGAGGCAACAAGTTAATATTTTGCTGAATACTGTTTGATAGATTTATGGATGAGAAATTTTAATTACCGTTACAACATTTTGTCTTGATGGTATAAATCAGGAAGGCGATGACAATCAGACTTAAAGCCAAAGCAGCTGATAACAGAAATATAACTGTATCGGTCTTCTCCAAATGCTGCATGTCGTCTGCTGACGAATCTAGAAAACACTGAGAGTTAGCAGGTTTTTGATAAGAAAAAAGTTTTGTGTCGCATCAATCCAATGGATTTAACCAGAATCAAAATTAATTATAATCAATGATTTGTATGAAATTCTAACTTACCTTCAATGTTAAGCTTTGTTCCGTTTCCAAACAGTATCTCTCCACATGTGGCCACAGCACAGTAATAAGTCCCGGCATCAGAGGAGCTGACGGTCTTAGAGAAGCTGTAGACACATTTCTGTGGAGAGCGAGCCTCAGGACTGTTCTCACATTCATCCATTCTGTTTCCAAGAGTGTAAATGACACTGGGATGAGATTCATCTGATCCGGATCTGAACCAGAACACGCTGTGTTTTCCTGGACATGTTTTGTAGTCAGAGTCAGAGAGGAGTGAACACTGCAGAGTCACTGAGTCTCCTGGACGGACTGGATCAGAGGATAAGTCTTGAATGACGGCGGTGATGTCAGGTGCACGTCCTGAGAAATTCAAACCAGAAAATAAACATGCTTCACTAGTTACAATTTATAAACGATTTCCTATTAACAATGTACATTTTATAGAATATTAAAGTTTACCTGGTGTTTTTTATTTACCTGTAACTGTCAGAAATGTTCCTTTCAAAAGGGTCATTTTAAGTGTTCTTTGTTTAACACAAAAGTAAAGTCCAGAATCACTGAGCTGTGTTTTACTGATAATCAGGACAAATGTTCCAGGCTCCTGTTTTGCTGTGATGCGAGGAGTTAAGTCAAAAACTCCATATTCAAAGCTCTTTGTTCCTCCCAAAACTTCAGGCAAGGCTCCAGAAACTAGCCTGATCCAAAATAAGTGTGTTTGTTGCAAAGAGTTGTCGCGGGGACACGTCAGCTTCACATCACCTCCAGCACCAACAGTCTTTGTCTCAAAGGTCTGATCGTCTGTGCATCCTGAAGACAATAAAGAAATACATGTTGGTTATTAACAAGCAGGAAATAAAATGTATGCCCTGTGCTGAACTTAAAATACATCTTGAACACATTTGAAAGTTTTACATATACTTACGACTCAGTCTGAGCATCAGAAGTAAAACAAATACAGTCAGCATTTTGTTGTTAGTCCACTTCAGACAGCACTAACATTAGCATGTACGAGAAGATGACTGTCCTAAATATAATCATATCGAGTGGGAGGGAACAACTACAGAGCAATCTGATTGGCCAGTTGTTATGATGGTATTACACTGTATTACCACAGTGGAAAAAAATGTTCAAGCCCGAGCACATGAAGCAACACAGGCAGCCAGCTTGTTTCATGTTTCGTGGTGAAGAGGAAACAGAGTTTCTATGGTCATCAAAGACACATTTTTATTCTGTATTTTCCATAGACTGTATTAAAGAAGAGCACATAGAGTTAACTCAGCCATTGGTATCTGAACTCTCCCTTTGAAGCCTCAGGTTTAGGATTTTGGCTGTCGTAATGTTGTTTTTTTGTAACCAGAAGCAAAAATATTTGGCCGACATGTGGATACACATTAGCCTCTTTCATACATGCATGGCACTCAAAAATTTTGCGACATTACCCAGGTGGCCTGCAAGAGAGATCAGAAATCTCTCAAACTTTTCACCTGGACTTTAAGCTGACTTTTTTCTGCAGTTCAGACACTGACAGGTGAACTGAATAACATTGATCATCTTGTTACAATGGCACCTGTCAGTGGGTGGCACTTGAAGCAAATGAAAACGATGTCGTCAAAGTTGATGCGTTGGAAGCAGGAAAAATGGGCAAGCGTAAGGATGTGAACGACTTTGACAAGGGCCAAATTGTGATGACTAAACGACTGGGTCAGAACATCTCCAGACCTGAAGATCTTGTGGGGTGTTCCTGGTCTGCTGTGGTCATGACCTACCAAAAGTGGTCCAAGGATGGAAAAGCAACAAATCGATCACAGGGTGGCCAAATCTCATTGATGTGCGTGAGGAGTGAAGGCCACTTAAAGCCCCTGTAAACCCAAATCCATAAAATCCTTCTGTGTAATTTAGGGTCTGATGTACATACTAGTAAGCATCTTAAAAGTTTTAGAAATTAGTTTTAATCCAAACTCGAGTTATTGCCATTCTTTCTTTGTTAACTTCCCTGACGCTGGGGTTAAATTGGGCGTGGTTATGTATGATATTTATCACTTCATAAATTTCCTTCAACCAATCAACCGCAGTTGTCCCGCCCTCACAGGTGCAATAACACTTCTCGGCTCGCGATCAATCTTCCTCTCTGAGTCTGAGCTAACTGTGTCCACATACCCTGAAAGTCTCTGCACATACCTGTTGCAGTTACCTAACAATCGCCTTTTTCCCCATCATGCCTGTGTGTGCTGTCCCCGGGTGCACATCTACCACTGGGATGACAACGTGTCATTCTTTTATTTTGTAACACTTGGAGAAGCAGCAGTGTTTCCGCTACATACATTTTGTGAATTGTTTCAGCCGCTGCTTCAGAAATTGTAATTAAACGACTCTTTGGAGATTTCAGCTTCAAATCAACGATCGTCCATCCTCTCCTCATTGAGGAAGAGCACTGAAATAGTGAACTCGCGAAGTCTTGGCAACCAAATGAAAGACAGCGGACCAGTTTACTTCTAATGGCAAAAGAGGGTCAGCTCCACATCGCTGTCATCGGCATATATATGCAGTTCTAATACGCAGTGTAAACAATGCACGTGCCTATATCAGCTGTGCGCTCAGTATCAAACTTTCAGCTCCCTGGCGATCTCCCTCCAGCGAGCTGCACAATATTATACTGAAATGAGGAGATATTGTCTCTCTAACTCCGTACGTCCGGACTGTAAACACATTGATTGTTGCGGTTTATAAAGCTTGTAAAAGGTGATGTCATTCAGTAACGATCAATCGTTTGGATCGCTACGTCATTAATAATGTCCCTCGTGCCGTGAGAACTGAATTGCGAGAGAGAATATGTAACTATTGTGACTTAATTAAACAGACTGCTGATGAAGACAGTCAACACAGCAGACAGAGAGACAGACAGAAGTGGGGGTGGCTGGGGGGCGGGTCGAGAGGTGCAGGTGTGTTGGGGGACTGAAGCCAAGTGTTCAGATTAAAGAAGTTTGTGATTTCAAACTTAATGAGGTGAAGAAGAGAGTACAATTAAAGTTTCTAGGTAAGAAATAACCATCTAGAAAGAGGGTAAGTCTACATGTGATCACAGAAATTATTGATATATGAGAATAATTGAAATCAATTGATTACAAAGCCTGTAATTAATTAGATTCATTTTTTTAAATCACCTGACAGCAATAGTTTTGATATGACGTGCACATGCACACATACCTGGGTGGTACAACAAACCCTCTACCCTGCTGCTGAAAAAGATCCTAGAGGAAACACTGCTTCCCCATGCGCCATTGTTGTGTTGACAGTTGCCATGAGAACGTGGACAGGCGGACCCCTCACTCAGAATTTGTGGATGCTTTATGACACACTCAGCTCTGATATCATATATGCATTTTTGCTATTTCAAGCCGAGTTTCCAGGGACTTTAAAGCACCTACAATGGGCATGTGAGCATCAGAACTGGATCACGGAGCAATGGAAGAAGGTGGCCTGGTCTGATTAATCTTTTTTTCTCTTACATCATGTTGGCCAGGTGTGTGTGCATCGCTTACCTGGGGAAGACATGGCACCAGGATGCACAATGCACTACACAGTTGATAACTAAATGACTATTATGTCTCTGTCCTGTTTGACTGCCCCCCATGGTAGCACCATTTCAATCACAGGTGGCCAGGCCGTAAAACATACCCTGCTTTATTGTCAATTTTACTGTGAATGGGACCATATTTACAAAATGAACATCATGCAGTCCTTAAAAGTCTTGAAACTAGCAACTGAGGCCAGAGTCCCAATTGGAAAATGTTTAATGAGGTAAAAGTCAATCAAGAAGTTGGGACTTTGGCAGTTCACAGGTAGTTAACTGGCACCTGTCTGGCTGTCAGTCCACACCATAGACTGTATGATGGATGTAGCCACCATGTGAGGTCACACATTGGTTTGTCAACTGGCTTTTTGAAGAGTTTGGCATATTGCCCGTCGCCATGTTGGGTTTCTGTAGCCAAAAATGACCATAAATGGAAGAGAGGGTGGATCTGGAGAGTAGCGAGGGGTTGGCAAACTCCATGTCATTAAACCTATAGTCTAGTCCTCCAGCTAATTCTGACTTATTAGCTAGTTAGCCATCGTGCTTCCCACAGAATGACAATCATTTTGATTTGGTTTGTGCTGGAGTTGTTTATCACTTAAGAAGCTAAGAAAGCTTATAGCTCAAACGCACACTTCTGTGGTGAGAGGGCAGTGGGCTGTTATACTTAAAATAACCGGTCCAGCCATCACAACGGTCCACCATCCTCTGGGGGAAACCCAACAACAATCCTGACTCCCATGCAGGAGCCACAAAAAATAAATCAATGTAGAACAAACACTGACAGAGCGAACATGTCATGTAATGGTGAGCACAGAAATAGATAGCTGCTAATTTGGCTCACGTTTAATAAAATAATACTAGAACCAAAAAAGGCGGACCACAGACTTCTTGTGGGTCAGCTAGTATAGCTAACCACAAAGCAAGCCATTTTATTTGTTCAACATTTGCATGAAAAAAACCCAAAAGGCACCAACAACACAAACAAGGTCAAGAGGTTAAGTTCAGTTTCTGAATTAGCTGAGTTGACACCTAGCACACAGTTTTTGTTGGGTATTTAAATATGGGGCTTAATGGAGGTTTACTCCTTTTGGAGCCAGCCTCAAGTGGCCACCTGAGGAACTGCAATTTTTTTGGCACCTCCATGTTGTCTTCATTTCTCAGCCACAAAGGTGTCTGCTTGGTCCAAACTTCCAAATTGAGAGAGTGTACCATGATTGCTCCCGGTGGCATACCCATCAGTGATGACCCGCCCACTCTGCCTGTCAGTCACATCAGCAGGAAGAGCACAGTATACAGAGTTGTTATACCATCCTTCTCTCCAAACTTCAGCAACTTTAATAGTGTACATAATAGGTGGAAAGATAGATTGTCTTTGTGTTTCAAAATATGTGACCATGCAGTTTATTGCAGATGAATATTAGTTCATGTTTTTTCTTTCTCATTTACATGCTGATTCACTGACAAGCTGGTGGTCCATCATTGCTCCAAGTGATGCACATTAGTACAGACTTTAGCAAGGATTCAAATCTTTTTCTGGATAATCAGACAAAGTTATTAAGGCACAAACTCACACTTTAAACACTTACAAAATAGAGTGAGATGGGGCCAGACAATGATTAGCACCAGTCCTGAAAGTTAAGCCCATCAAACATATCCGATTGTTTATCGCTGACGTTCAAAGTGCATTTCCTGTCACACAAATTCTTGTCACTATGAAGCATTCACACTCTCTGTGAAACATTTGGTTTGAATCAGAACTGCTTTTATTTGACCTTTCAATGCTATGACCTCTGGTATGCACTGGAAGATACCACGTCTTACTGGCCTAAACAAGAAGAAGACTTTACAGCCACGCTAGCAGCTCTGTGATTCTGCGCTTACACAGCGGTGCATAGAACTTATTCTTATTGTTGCCATTATGTCAGAAAAAAATAATGAAGCAGTTTGAGAATTAAGTGTTATCATAGTTATCTTTATTATGATGCAAACTTTATACAAGAAATGCAGTCCACTAGTTCTGATTTCTAATACTAGCACAGCACAGTGATAAAAAAAGATAATTTTAAAAAATTAAACATGAAACAAAAAATTACACAATTATAAAATTAAGGATCTGAAAAGGGGGCGGCCTGATCAATAGATTTAATAACTGTACATCTTTCAAAATAAAAGTCTGCCTTATAAAGCAAAAGGTTGCATGCACACACACACACACACACACACTCACACTCACACACACACACACACACACACACAAACTCACACTCACACTCACACACACACAAGGTATTAATTCAATTAAAGGCAGATTTTACAGATTGAAACAAATATAATGTCAAAGATACACTGAACATTTTTAAGTTTATAAAAATAAATATTATCATTATGCCATGGTCACATGGTAGTTATAGTGTTCCAAAAAATGAATCTATCTATCTATCTTTGCATTAATGAGAAAATCCTTGCATTGTTTGGATTGTTAGTCTACACAAAAGCCCTGACATCGCTGTAGACAGTCTCTCCCTCTGCTGCTGTTACGTTCCTCTTCTTCTTCGTTCTCTCTGCTTTGCCAGTTCTCTTTGAAAAGGCTGGTGCAGAATAAACCAACATGTCCTCATTTCTCTGAGGAAAGACACAGAAAAAGGTTTTGAGATGGAAGATGTATCCAGAATCTCTTCCAGTTTCATCTTTCCTTTATAGATCTTACCTGCTGACTTGGCTGCTCGGCTCTGGCTGTTGCAGCATTTGTGGGCAGAGCAACAGCAGCTGTGTTAAAACAATCAAACCAAAGATGGAGAACGTTAATCTACACTAAGAGGCACAAAGTTCATATTTTGCTGAATACTGTTTGATAGATTTATGGATGAGAAATTTTAATTACCGTTACAACATTTTGTCTTGATGGTATAAATCAGGAAGGCGATGACAATCAGACTTAAAACAGAAGCAGTTGATAACAGGACTGTATTGATCTTCTCCAAATGCTACATGTCGTCTGCTGACGAATCTAGAAAATACTGAGAGTTAGCAGGTTTTTGATAAGAAAAAAAGTTTTGTGTCGCATCAATCCAATGGATTTAACCAGAATCAAAATTAATTATAGTCAATGATTTGTATGAAATTCTAACTTACCTTCAATGTTAAGCTTTGTTCCTTTTCCAAACAGTATCTCTCCACATGTGGCCACAGCACAGTAATAAGTCCCGGCATCAGAGGAGCTGACGGTCTTAGAGAAGCTGTAGACACATTTCTGTGGAGAGCGAGCCTCATGACTGTTCTCACATTCATCTGTTCTGTTTCCAAGAGTGTAAATGACACTGGGATGAGATTCATCTGATTCGGATCTGAACCAGAACACGCTGTGTTTTCCTGGACATGTTTTGTTGTCAGAGTCAGAGAGGAGTGAACACTGCAGAGTCACTGAGTCTCCTGGATGGACTGGATCAGAGGATAAGTCTTGAATGACGGCAGTGATGTCAGGTGCACGTCCTGAGAAATTCAAACCAGAATATAAACATGCTTTACCAATTACAATATACTGTATGTATGAATTGACACTCTCCTATTAATAATGTACATTTTTAAAGAATATTAAAGTCTACCTGGTGTATTTTATTTACCTTTTACTGTCAGAAATGTTCCTTTCAAAAGAGTCATATTAACTTGTGTTTGTTTAACACAGAAGTCAAGTCCAGAATCACTGAGCTGTGTTTTACTGATAGTCAGGACAAATGTTCCAGGCTCTTGTTTTGCTGTGATGCGAGGACTTTTGTTAACCTCGTTGTAGTCAAAGCTGCTTGTTCCTCCCAAAAAGTCAGGCAAGGCTCCAGAAACTAGCCTGATCCAAAATAAGTTTGTTTTAAGCCAAGAGTTGTCGCGGGGACATGTCAGCTTCACATCATCTCCAGCACCAACAGTCTTTGTCTCAAAGGTCTGATCGTCTGTGCATCCTGAAGAAAATAAAGAAATACATGTTGGTTATTAACAACCAGGAAATAAAATGTATGCCCTGTGCTGAACTTAAAATACATCTTGAACACATTTGAAAGTTTTACATATACTTACGACTCAGTCTGAGCATCAGAAGTAAAACAAACACAGTCAGCATTTTGTTGTAAGTCCACTTCAGACAGCACTAACATTAGCATGTACGAGAAGATGACTGTCCTAGATATAATCATATCGAGTGGGAGGGAACAACTGCAGAGCATTTTGATTGGCCACTTGTTATGATGATATTACACTGTTACCACAGTGGAAAAAAACGTTCAAGCCCAAGCACATGAAGCAATACAAGCAGCAAGCTTGTTTCATGTTTTGTGGTGAAGAGGAAACAGAGTTTCTATGGTCATCAAAGACACATTTTTATTCTGTATTTTCCATAGACTGTATTAAAGAAGAGCACATAGAGTTAACTCAGCCATTGGTATCTGAACTCTCCCTTTGAAGCCTCAGGTTTAAGATTTTGGCTGTCGTAATGTTGTTTTTTTGTAACCAGAAGCAAAAATATTTGGCCAACATGTGGATACACATTAGCCTCTTTCATACATGCATGGCACTCAAAAATGTTGCGACATTACCCAGGTGGCCTGCATGTGAGAACAGAAATCTCTCAAACTCACCTGACAGGTGAACTGAATAACATTGATGATCTTCTTACAATGGCACCTGTCAGTAGGTGGCACTTGAAGCAAATGAAAACGATGTCGTCAAAGTTGATGTGTTGGAAGCAGGAAAAATGGGCAAGCGTAAGGATGTGAACGACTTTGACAAGGGCCAAATTGTGATGACTAAACGACTGGGTCAGAACATCTCCAGACCTGAAGATCTTGTGGGGTGTTCCTGGTCTGCTGTGGTCATGACCTACCAAAAGTGGTCCAAGGATGGAAAAGCAACAAATCGATCACAGGGTGGCCAAATCTCATTGATGTGCGTGAGGAGTGAAGGTCACTTAAAGCCCCTGTAAACCCAAATCCACAAAATCCTTCTAACTATGTGATTTAGGGTCTGATGTACATACTAGTAAGCATCTTAAAAGTTTTAGAAATTAGTTTTAATCCAAACTCGAGTTATTGCCATTCTTTCTTTGTTAACTTCCCTGACGCTGGGGTTAAATTGGGCGTGGTTATGCATGATATTTATCACTTCATAAATTTCCTTCAACCAATCAACCGCAGTTGTCCCGCCCTCACAGGTGCAATAACACTTCACAACTGTGTCCACATACCCTAAACGTCTCTGCACATACCTGTTGCAATTACCTAATGATCGCCTTTTTCCCCATCATGCCTGTGTGTGCTGTCCCCGGGTGCACATCTACCACTGGGATGACAACGTGTCATTCTTTTATTTTGTAACACTTGGAGAAGCAGCAGTGTTTCCGCTACATACATTTAGTGAATTGTTTCAGCCGCTGCTTCAGAAATTGTAATTAAACGACTCTTTGGAGATTTCAGCTTCAAATCAACGATCGTCCATCCTCTCCTCATTGAGGAAGAGCACTGAAACAGTGAACTTGCAAAGTCTTGGCAACCAAATGAAAGACAGCGGACCAGTTTACTTCTAATGGCAAAAGAGGGTCCGCTCCACATCGCTGTCATCGGCATATATATGCAGTTAAAATACGCAGTGTAAACAATGCACGTGCCCATATCAGCTGTTTGCTCAATATCAAACTTTCAGCTTCCTGGCGATCTCCCTCCAGCGAGCTGCACAATATTATACTGAAATGAGGAGATATTGTCTCTAACTCCGTACGTCCGGACTGTAAACACATTGATTGTTGCGGTTTATAAAGCTTGTAAAAGGTGATGTCATTCAGTAACGATCAATCGTTTGGATCGCTACGTCATTAATAACGTCCCTCGTGCACACGCGGCTCACGTGCGGTGAAGACAGTCAACACAGCAGACAGAGAGACAGACAGAAGTGGGGGTGGGGCGGCTGGGGGGCGGGTTGAGAGGTGCAGGTGTGTTGGGGGACTGAAGCCAAGTGTTAAGATTAAAGAAGTTTGTGATTTAAAACTTAATGAGGTGAAGAAGAAAGTACAATTAAAGTTTCTAGGTAAGAAATAACCATCTAGAAAGAGGGTAAGTCTACATGTGATCACAGAAATCATTGATATATAAGAATAATTGAAATCAATTGATTATAAAGCCTGTAATTAATTAGATTCTTTTTTTTAATCACCTGACAGCAATAGTTTTGATATGACGTGCACATGCGCACATACCTGGGTGGTACAACAAACCCTCTACTCTGCTGCTAAAAAAAATCCTAGAAGAAACACTGCTTCCCCATGCGCCATTGTTGTGTTGACAGTTGCCATGAGAACGTGGACAGGCGGACCCCTCACTCAGAATTTGTGGATGCTTTATGACACACTCAGCTGTGATATCATATATGCATTTTTGCTATTTCAAGCCGAGTTTCCAGGGACTTTAAAGCACCTACAATGGGCATGAGAGCATCAGAACTGGACCACGGAGCAATGGAAGAAGGTGGCCTGGTCTGATGAATCTTTTTTTCTCTAACATCATGTTGGCCAGGTGTGTGTGCGTCGCTTACCTGGGGAAGACATGGCACCAGGATGCACTATTGGAAGAAGGCAAGCTGGCGGAGGTAGTGTGATGCTTTGGGCAATGTTATGCTGGGAAACCTCAGGTCCTGTTATTCATGTGGATGTGACTTTTACCTGTACCACCTACCTAAACATTGTTGCAGACCAGTACACCTCTTCATGGAAACATGTTCCCTAATGGCAGTGGCCTCTTTCAGCAGGATCATGCGCCCTGCCACACTGCAAACATGGTTCAGGAATGGTTAGAGGAACACGACAACAAGTTCAAGGTTTTGACCCGGCCTCCAAATTCCCCAAATCTCAATCCAATCGAGCATCTGTGGGATGTGCTGGACAAACAAGTCCGATCACCCCCACCTCGCAACAGGACTTGGATCTGCTGAGAATGTCTTACCACAGTTGATAATTAAATGACTATTATGTCTCCGTCCTGTTTGACGGCCCCCCATGGTAGCAACTTTTCAATCACAGGTGGCCAGGCCGTAAAACATACCCTGCTTTATGGTAAATTTAACTGTGAATGGGACCATATTTACAAAATGAACACCATGCAGTCCTTAAAAGTCTTGAAACTAGCGACTGAGGCCAGAGTCCCAATTGGAAAATGTTTAATGAGGTAAAAATCAATCAAGAAGTTGGGGCTTTGGCAGTACACAGGTAGTTAACTGGCACCTGTCTGGCTGTCAGTCCACACCATAGACTGTATGATGGATGTAGCCACCATGTGAGGTCACACATTGGTTTGTCGACTGGCTTTTTGAAGAGTTTGGCATATTGCCCGTGGCCATGTTGGGTTTCTGTAGCCAAAAATGACCATAAATGGAAGAGAGGGTGGATCTGAAGAGTAGCGAGGGGTTGGCAAACTCCACGTCATTAAACCTATAGTCTACACCTCCAGCTAATTCTGACTTATTAGCTAGTTAGCCATCGTGCTTCCCACAGAATGACAATCATTTTGATTTGGTTGGTGCTGGAGTTGTTTATCACTTAAGAAGCTAAGAAAGCTCATAGCTCAAACGCACACTTCTGTAGTGAGAGGGCAGTGGGCTGTTATACTTAAAATAACCAGTCCAGCCATCACAACGGTCCACCATCCTCTGGGGGAAACCCAACAACAATCCTGACTCCCATGCAGGAGCCACAAAAAATAAATCAATGTAGAACAAACACTGACAGAACTAACATGTCATGTAATGGTGAGCACAGAAATAGATAGCTGCTAATTCGGCTCACGTTTAATAAAATAATACTAGAATTTCACGAACCAAAAAAGCTGGACCACAGACTTCTTGAGGGTCAGCTAGTATAGCTAACCACAAAGCAAGCCATTTTATTTGTTCAACATTTGCATGAAAAAAAACCCAAAAGACACCAACAACACAAACAAGGTCAAGAGGTTAAGTTCAGTTTCTGAATTAGCTGAGTTGACACCTAGCACACAGTTTTTGTTGGGTATTTAAATATGGGGCTTAATGGAGGTTTACTCCTTTTGGAGCCAGCCTCAAGTGGCCACCTGAGGAACTGCAATTTTTTTGGCACTTCCATGTTGTCTTCATTTCTCAGCCACAAAGGTGTCTGCTTGGTCCAAACTTCCAAATTGAGAGAGTGTACAATGATTGCTCCCGGTGGCATACCCATCAGTGATGACCCGCCCACTCTGCCTGTCAGTCACATCAGCAGGAAGAGCACAGTATACAGAGTTGTTATACCATCCTTCTCTCCAAACTTCAGCAACTTTAATAGTGTACATAATAGGTGGAAAGATAGATTGTCTTTGTGTTTCAAAAGATGTGACCATACAGTTTATTGCAGATGAATATTAGTTCATGTTTTTTCTTATTCATTTACATGCTGATTCACTGACAAGCTGGTGGTCCATCATTGCTCCAAGTGATGCACATTAGTACAGACTTTAGCAAGGATTCAAATCTTTTTCTGGATAATCAGACAAAGTTATTAAGGCACAAACTCACACTTTAAACACTTACAAAATAGAGTGAGATGGGGCCAGACAATGATTAGCACCAGTCCTGAAAGTTAAGACCATCAAACATATCTGATTGTTTATCGCTGACGTTCAAAGTGCATTTCCTGTCACACAAATTCTTGTCATTATGAACCATTCACACTCTCTGTGAAACATTTGGTTTGAATCAGAACTGCTTTTATTTGACCTTTCAATGCTATGACCTCTGGTATGCACTGGAAGATACCACGTCTTACTGGCCTAAACAAGAAGAAGACTTTACAGCCACGCTAGCAGCTCTGTGATTCTGCGCTTACACAGCGGTGCATAGAACTTATTCTTATTGTTGCCATTATGTCAGAAACAAATAATGAAGCAGTTTGAGCCTTAAGTGTTATCATAGTTATCTTTATTATGATGCAAACTTTATACAAGAAATGCAGTCCACCAGTTCTGATTTCTAATACTAGCACAGCACAGTCATAAAAAAATATAATTGCTAACAAATTAAACATGAAACAAAAAATTACACAATTATAAAATGAAGGATCTGAAAAGGGGGCGGCCTGATCAATAGATTTAATAACTGTACATCTTTTTCAAAATAAAAGTCTGCCTTATAAAGCAAAAGGTTGCGCGCGCACACACACACACACACACACACACACACACAAGGTATTAATACAATTAAAGGCAGATTTTAAAGATTGAAACAAATATAATGTCAAAGATACATTTTTAAGGTTATAAAAATAAATATGATCATTATGCTATGGTCACATGGTAGTTATAGTCTTCCAAAAAGTAAATCTATCTATCTATCTTTGCATTAATGAGCAAATCCTTGCATTGGTTGGATTGTTAGTCTACACAAAAGGCCTGACATCGCTGTAGACAGTCTCTCCCTCTGCTGCTGTTACGTTCCTCTTCTTCTTCGTTCTCTCTGCTTTGCCAGTTCTCTTTGAAAAGGCTGGTGCAGAATAAACCAACATGTCCTCATCTCTCTGAGGAAAGACACAGAAAAAGGTTGTGAGATGGAAGATCCAAAATCTCTTCCAGTTTCATCTTTCCTTTATAGATCTTACCTGCTGACTTGGCTGCTCGGCACTGGCTGTTGCAGCATTTGTGGGCAGAGCAACAGCAGCTGTGTTAAAACAATCAAACCAAAGATGGAGAACGTTAATCTACACTAAGAGGCACAAAGTTCATATTTTGCTGAATACTGTTTGATAGATTTATGGATGAGAAATTTTAATTACCGTTACAAGATTTTGTCTTGATGGTATAAATCAGGAAGGCGATGACAATCAGACTTAAAGCAGAAGCAGCTGATAACAGAAATATAACTGTATCGGTCGTCTCCAAATGCTGCATGTCGTCTGCTGACGAATCTAGAAAATACTGAGAGTTAGCAGGTTTTTGATAAGAAAAAAGTTTTGTGTCGCATCAATCCAATGGATTTAACCAGATTCTAAATTAATTATAATCAATGATTTGTATGAAATTCTAACTTACCTTCAATGTCGAGCTTTGTTCCTTTTCCAAACAGTATCTCTCCACATGTGGCCACAGCACAGTAATAAGTCCCGGCATCAGAGGAGCTGACGGTCTTAGAGAAGCTGTAGACACATTTCTGTGGAGAGCGAGCCTCAGGACTGTTCTCACATTCATCTGTTCTGTTTCCAAGAGTGTAAATGACACTGGGATGAGATTCATCTGAACCGGATCTGAACCAGAACACGCTGTGTTTTCCTGGACATGTTTTGTTGTCAGAGTCAGAGAGGAGTGAACACTGCAGAGTCACTGAGTCTCCTGGACGGACTGGATCAGAGGATAAGTCTTGAATGACGGCAGTGATGTCAGGTGCACTTCCTGAGAAATTCAAACCAGAAAATAAACATGCTTCACTAGTTACAATTTATACATTGACACTTTCCTATTAATAATGTACATTTTTAAAGAATATTAAAGTCTACCTGGTGTATTTTATTTACCTTTTACTGTCAGAAATGTTCCTTTCAAAAGGGTCATATTAAGTTCAGTTTGTTTAACACAAAAGTAAAGACCAGAATCACTGAGCTGTGTTTGATTGATAATCAGGACAAATGTTCCAGGCTCTTGTTTTGCTGTGATGCGAGGAGTTTTGTTAACCTCTTTGTATTCAAAGCTGCTTGTTCCTCCCAAAATTTCAGGCAAGGCTCCAGAATCTAGCCTGATCCAAAATAAGTATGTTTGAAGCCAAGAGGTGTCGCGGGGACAGGTCAGCTTCACATCACCTCCAGCACCAACAGTCTTTGTCTCAAAGGTCTGATCGTCTGTGCATCCTGAAGAAAATAAAGAAATACATGTTGGTTATTAACAACCAGGAAATAAAATGTATGCCCTGTGCTGAACTTAAAATACATCTTGAACACATCTGAAAGTTTTACATATACTTACGACTCAGTCTGAGCATCAGAAGTAAAACAAACACAGTCAGCATTTTGTTGTAAGTCCACTTCAGACAGCACTAACATTAGCATGTACGAGAAGATGACTGTCCTAGATATAATCATATCGAGTGGGGGGGAACAACTACAGAGCAATCTGATTGGCCACTTGTTATGATAGTATTACACTGTATTACCACAGTGGAAAAAAATCATTCAAGCCCGAGCACATGAAACAATACAAGCAGCAAGCTTGTTTCATGTTTCCTGGTGGGTGTCTATATTTGACGCTAAGAGGAAACACAGTATAACTACAGTAATCAAAGACAAATAATTCTTCTGTAGAGGATGTAGAAACAGTTAAGTCACCCACTGGTTTGTCAACCCCCCTTTTAAAAAATTAAGTTTGGGATGTTGGCCGTTTGAATATTTTTTATTTGTAACCACAAGCGACCACATTTGGACGACAGGATACAAATTTGGCCTTTTACACGGAATAAAAATGCAGAAAAATCAACATTTTGTGACATTACCCAGGTGGGCTGCATGTGAAAACCTAAAATTCAAGAGTTCAAGCGTGAAAGTAGCCGTTGTTATGTCTCAATCCTGCTTGACATGCCCCTATGGTAGGTACTTACCAATCACAGGTGGCCACACCTTAAAACATACCCTGCTTTATTATCAATTTTACTCTAAATGGGACCAATATTTGCAAATTGAACATCATGCAGTCCTGAAAAGGCTTGAAACTACCGAGCAGATTGATTTTAACATTTCCTGTTGAGGCCAGAGTCCCAATAAATGCTTAGTAAGGTAAAAAGTCAATTAAGTAGTTGGGTTGCCTACCTTGTAACTGGCACCCGTCTAGCTGCTCGTCCAGGAAGAGAGGGTGGATCTGTAGAGTCGCAAGGGGTCGGCACTCCATGTTATTAAACCTATATAGTCTACTCATTAGCTCGACACTTAGCTAGTTAGCCAGTGTGATTCCAACACGATCAGAATCTATTGTTTTGGTCTCTGCGGGAGTTTTTCATTCATCACAATATAGCGCGTGAGAGAGCTTGTGGAAGTAGCAGTTTTGTAGCTTGAACGCACACATCAGTGGTGAGCGGGCAGCGGGTGAACGACCGGGTAACATAAAATAACCGGTCCAGCCATCACAATGGTCCTCCGTCCTCGACAGGCCAGACCAAACCAAAGCTGCTAATTAGCGCTAACGTTTAATAAAATATGAGAATTTCACTCACCAAAGAGGTGGGACCACAGACTTCTCGGGGTCAGGTAGTAAAGTTAACCACTCAGTAAGAGATATTATTTGTTCAACATTTGGATGAAAAAATCCCCAAAACACACCAACAACACAAACACGGTCAAGAAGTTAAGCCAAGTGTTTTAATTAGCTGAGGTGACAACTAGCACACAGCTAGCAGCCCCGCCTGTCACTCAAAGCAACCAGCCCTCCCATTACAGTTATATAGAAACTGGCAAAGCAACATTTTTGTGCCAGGCTGTAAATATGTTGAATTTGCTGTAAAGCTGGGTATTTAAATACAGGGCCTAATGGAGGTTAACTCGCTTTTGGAGCCAGCCTCAAGTGGCCATTCGAGGAACTGCACCTTTTGGTGCTTCAGTGTTGGCTTCATTTTCTCAGCCACAGAGCTGTCTGCTTGGTCCAAACCGACTGAGATAGAGTTTACAATCAAAGGTTTTCCACAAATATCCAATTCAAAATGTTACTATCACCAATGACCTCTAAACATTAATTCACAATATCTAAGATATCCATCTGCATGGTAAATACACATTATAGCACTATGTTTCCAGGTCTAATAAAAACTCCTAAAACCTCTGTACCACTGACTTTAATATGAATTAATTAATTGGTTTGATCTGTTAAAAAAAAAGTCTCCAGCCATTTGCCATCTACAGACACAGAAGAGCCATGTTAGATGCTTTGTGAGCCAACCAAAGCAGATGCTCCTCATCATCAGTGATGACCCGCCCACTCTGCCTGTCAGTCACATCAGCAGGAAGAGCACAGCATGCAGAGTTGGGGGAGGTCTGTTAAACCATCCTTCTCTCCAGACTTCAGCAACTTTAATAGTGTACATAACAGGTGGACAGATAGATTGTCTCTGCTGTGTTTTAAAGATGCAACCATACATTATATAGCAGATGAATATTAGTTCATGTTTTGTTCTGCATTTAAATGCTGCCTCACTGACAAGCTGTCTGTCCGTCAATACTTAAAGTGATGCACATTAGTGCAGACTTTAGCAACGATTTAAATCTCTTTCTGGATAATCAGACAAAGTTTTCTTATTAAGTCACAAACTCACACTTTCAACACTTGTTCTAGACAGAAAGAGCGAGGTGGGGCCAGACAATGATTAGCTCCTCCCCTCTCCGACAGCACCGGCCAGTGAAGAGTGCAGACTGCAGAAAGTGTGATAAAAAACCTCACTGGCTATTTTAAGACCGTAAAAAAAAAACCAGTTGAATCAAACTTCCTGACGGTTAAACAGAGTGTGATCAAGGACAAAAAGCCTCTTCGTATTCACACCTCACATTAAAGCCAAACCACCACAATGCTAAAGTTTCCATGCACCATTTGTCGTCAGTGGTGACAGCGAATGTGTGTTTCTCTGTGTGTGTGCACGTGTGGTCAAATTGTTGACACCTAACACCTAGGTTGGACCAAAAACTTAGGACCGCGTTGGACCATGTTATTTATTATTAGTAGAATCAAAAGACTTTACAGATGTAGGTAAATGTTGATATGTGATTGCTGTTATTTAGCAAGTTATCACTCTTCACTGGTCGGTGCTGTCAGAGAGGGGAGGTGCTAATCTTTCACTGGTCCCACCTCGCTCTTTCTGACAACAACAAGAGTTTGAAGATGAGTTTGTCCGATAATCAAAGCCGTCCCAGAAGTCTGTTTTTGCGTGCATCACTTTGAGCAATGATGGACGATAATCTTGTCAATGAATTTGAATTTAAATGAAAAGTAATATGATCTAATATTCATGTGCATTATACGGTTGCATGTTTAAAAACACATCAAAGACATTATTTGCATTTTCATGAGCAAATTAACAAGCAAGAAAAATTGACTCAATTGTTTAAATTTGTTCAAATTAAAACTAGCCTGCAGAAACCTCATGCAGCTCTTCCCTCACTTCACATCCTGTCACAGTCACAGTTCTGCTCTGAGCAAACAGCCTTGAAGGTTGGTCAAAGGGGGGAGAAACAGACAACCACAGCCTGTGTGTCAGTGAAGCTGTTGCTTGGGGCTTTGCTTGTTGTTCTCACGGCAGACATGCAGAAGGCCTTTACAAAGTGCTGTCAGAGGTTTATCTATAATGTTTAAGATTGTGTGGAGGACATATACACAGCAGTTCAAGGTCAAAAGACTCTACATGTTTATCCTCTCTAACTTTGTGTCTCAGTGCACACATGGCAAAATTTGGAGTGTGACCAAAGTTGATATGTCTTTTTGCGAAGCAGATGATCAATCAAATGACCTTGATGGCCAAACAAATGCACCCCTCCCTTCAGGGTTCTTCAGAAGCCCCGCCCCCTCAAATTCATGGACGCACATCCACAGGTAAACGACTTGCAACTGATTATGAGGCAGAACGTGGAGTGTCTGCTGCCTGAGGGTAAACAAGCCTTAATGAGGGAAGCAATTTTTAAATACTATGATGATGGCGCTCTTTCCATCTTCTGCAAGGACGTGGACAAGGACGAGTAGCAGGCAGAGGCCTGTAACTAGCCAGTGACCTTTGACCTGGCGAAATGTGGGAAACAAAGTCTATAAATGTGATGAGTTTGGGAACGCTGAAGAAATCAATATGTAGTGTCCAAAATATGAAATTCTTAGTGTGTTTTTTTCAGTATTGTTATGGGCGGTTTATAACATTATTTTCTATCATAGTAACAAGCTGTACATTCATGCCAGCCCTCTCTGTCACCTTTGAGTTTTTCACATCTCATGACTCTCTGTGTGGTTTTCACCACATTTCCACTCCCCTCTCCACTGTCCTTGAACCTGCAGGCCACAACCTACACTGCAGCTAAAGTGACACTGTCCTCTATTCCTCCTCCTCCTCTATTCCTGTTCACTGTGTGAAAACATCCAGGGTTTTTTTTCTTCTATTCCTATTTCTATTAAAGCTCCTGTGAGGAACTTTTGATTTGGGTTGATTTTGGCGCCCCCTGTGGACAACGCCGTGCCTCTTATCTCTTTGCTGATTTTGTCCTGTGCATGCTTAAGTGGTGTTTTTTAATATAAAATCTCATCCTGCTTTCTTTAACAGTCATAGGTATCACTCACTTTACATTTTTTGCCCTGGAAAACGTAAACAAAGGCAGCGCAGTCTGACACCTACCCCCGGCAGCGGTATCATGCATTAAAATGATCTATACATCAATAATCAAACTTGCCACTGATGGTCTGTTTGCTTTTGTGTGTCATATAGAGTAATCAGAATTAATTTCAGTCTGTTTCCACTTTGTATTTCCTTGTGCTGAAAACTCAACAACAGTGTTTCTGGAAAGTATTTGACATGCATTGTTTGTGAACCTCTTCCTGCATTGCTACGTTTCTCAGAGTTTGTCAGTTTGTCAGTAAGATGGCTTTCAGTGTTATTAAAAAGTCTTCCAACCATGAAAGGTGACATACCTGTGGCGGAGCTGACCAGGGAGTTGTGCGCGTACTCAACCCATGGCAAATGGCTGGACCAAGAGGCAGGGAGACAAGCTGCAACACACCTCAGGGAAGACTCCAAATCCTGATTTGCCCGCTCCGTTTGGCCGTTAGTCTAAGGGTGATAACCAGATGACAGGCTGACTGAGGCCCCCAATGTTTGACAGAATGCTTTCCACACCTGGGAGGCAAACTGGGGACCCCGGTCTGAGACAATATCCTGGGGTATACTATGAAGACGGAACACATGTTGCACAAGTAGATCAGCAATTTCCAACGCAGAGGGCAGTTTAACCAGAGGTATATAATGGACTGCTTTAGAGAAACGGTCAACAATAGTCAGAATAATTGTGTTACCATAGATGGTGGTAACCCAGTAACGAAGTCCACTGCGATGTGTGACCAGGGACGATGAGGTATGGGCAAGGGAAGGAGGGGACCAGCTGGAGCTCGGTTGGAGGACTTACTATAGGCACAAACGGAGCAGGCGGCAACAAACTCCCTGGTGTCGGCAGTCATGGATGGCCACCAGAAGCGCTGTTGCAGCAGGGAGAGTGAGCAATGGCAGGCCAACTTAGAAGAGTGCCCCCACTGGCGCACTGGGGACCTCAGAGGAGGGGGAACGAAGAGACGATCTGAAGGACAGCTCTCAGGTATAGGATGAACTTGGTTGGCCTCCTGAACCACACGCTCGATCTCCCAACTGGCCGCCCCGACCACACAAGTGGACGGCAGGATGGTTTCCTCAGGGATGTCTTCCACTGGGGGAGCAAACTGGTGAGAGAGAGCATCAGGTTTGATGGTCCGGGACCCAGGTCGGTGAAGTTGAATCTTCCAAGAAACAAAGCCCACCGAGCCTGGCGAGAGTTGAGTCTGCGTGCAGAACGAAGATAAAACAGGTTTTTATGGTCAGTCCAAACAAGGCACCACAGCAAGGAGCTCTCGATTCCCCACATTATAGTTTCTTTCGGCTGGAGTGAGCCGTCGGGAGAAGGCGGCGCAGGGGCGGAGCTTCTGGTCCACAGGGGAACGTTGTGACAGGATGGCCCCAAAACCTGAGTCAGAGGCGTCAACTTCCACTACAAACTGTAAGTCAGGATCTGGGTGAACTAACACAGGTGCACAAGAGAACATGGTCTTAAGTCTATCAAAAACAGTCTGAGCTTCAGATGACCACTCAAAAGAACGTTTTACACAAGTCAGTTTAGTTAAGGGGCTCACCAGCCAGCTGTAGATCTTAATAAACCTTCTGTAAAAATTGGCAAACCCCAGAAACCTCTGGAGCTGTTTACGGGACTCAGGTGTCGGCCAGTCGAGCACAGCCTTAATCTTGGCCGGATCTGGCTTCAGCTGGCCCTTCTCAATAACAAACCCCAAGAAGGAGACGGAGGACACATGCAACTCACATTTCTCTGCTTTAGCAAACAGTTTGTTTTCGAGCAACCTTTGCAAGACCGCTCGAACATGGACAATGTGTTCATCAACATCTTTAGAAAAAATCAGAATGTCATCTAAACAGACAAAAACAAATCTGTTCAACATGTCTCTGAGAACGTCATTGATTAAGGCTTGAAACACAGCCGGAGCATTGGTGAGACCAAAAGGCATTACCTGGTACTCAAAGTGACCCAGGTGAGTGTTGAAAGCAGTCTTCCATTCGTCCCCCTCCCGTATTCTTACCAAGTGGTAAGCGCTGCGAAGGTCCAGTTTAGTGAAGATTCCTGCGTCGTGGAGGGGGGTGAAGGCAGAGTCGATAAGAGGCAGAGGGTATTTGTTTTTAACAGTTATATCATTCAGACATCTGTTATCGATGCAGGTACGAAGAGTCTTGTCCTTCTTTTCAGAAAAGAAAAATCCTGCACCGACAGGGGATGATGATGGGCGGATGAGACCTGCAGCTAATGAGTCCTTGATGTAGGTCTCCATAGCATCTTTCTCAGGTCTGGACAGGTTATACAGTTTCTTGGAAGGCAGGGGGGCACCAGAAAGCAAGTCAATAGCACAGTCATATGGTCTATGTGGGGGCAAACACAAAGCTCTATCCTTGCTGAACACTTGCTTAAGGTCATGATAGGCACTTGGGACAGCTAAGAGGTCCATGTCTTCAGGTGAAGACTGGGAGATAGAAATATTAACTGGAATTGCTGACTTCAGGCAGTTTTGGTAACAGAAGCTGCTCCAAGAAGTAACGGAAGCAGTAGACCAGTCTATATGAGGGTTATGTAGCTTAAGCCAGGGAAGACCTAAAACTATGGGCGTGGTAGGTGAGGGAATAACGTACAATTCAACTGTCTCACTGTGGTTACCAGAAAGAGTGAGAGAAATGGGGGCAGTACGATTAGTCACATAAGAAATCCGGCGACCGTCTAAGGCCAACACATTCTTAGGTTCAGGTAAAATAACCAAAGGTATGTTAGCCTGCTGAACCAAACCTGAGTCAACGAAATTGTCATCAGCCCCAGAGTCAACTAAAACATGTACAGGGAGAGTGTCCAGTGCAAAGTACCTCTCAGCTGGATGCGTTTTGAGGAGATTAAGGATGAGTTGGCAGCCAGGGATAAAACTTCCTCGTTAGAGGAGCTAATAGGTTTAGCCACAAGACTAGACAATAGGCTAAGGGAGAGACGCAGGGAGAGAACAGAGAGGCAGAGGGCCACCAGCACCACATCTACTCCTCACCATCGCCTGCCGTCCGCCCAGCCTTCATCTCCACAGAAAGTCCCTTTAAAAAAGCTCCCTGAAGCGCGGACTCATTCCAACCACTTTCTGCTGCTAGAACACCAAAATCTAAAGCATATTGAGAAACAGAATTTCTTCCCTGGGAGAGTGACAAGAGCTGACTAACTGCCTCTTTCCCTTTAACAGTATGATCAAAAACGCATTTCAGCAGTAAAAGCATGAAAGTCTACACACAAAGCGTGGTTATTAAGGGAGATGGGTAATGACCAGGAAGCTACCTTGTCAGAATATAAACTCATGATGAAAGCAATGCGGGACTGATCTGTATAATAAGTATCAGGTTGCTGATTGAAAACAAGATTACACTGATGTAAAAATTGTTATTTTGCAGAGCGAGGCGTCAACGTGGTCCTGAAAGGTCAGGCCAGAGAATGCATCTGATTGGTTATCGCTGACGTTCAAAGTGCATTTCCTGCCACACTAGTTCTTGTCCTTATTAAGTGTAAAACCATTCATGCTCTTACTGAAATATTTAACAGAGAAGGGCTTTTATTTTACCCTTTAATCAGTGGTGTAGTGGTCCCTGGAGAAGTGGGTATACTCTTAATTCATGCCCTGTTTTTGAGCAGCCCATTCAGCAAAGGATAGATGCCCTGTTTTATAAACAGTGACATGTAAGACTACTCTATTTAGTTTACCCAAAAATGGGCCAGTAGTATTTGCACATTGTCACATACTTTCTGCTGCTTGACCTCAGGGAATAAGGATTATGAACTTATGAAGTTACTGACCCAATACTGCCCCACAGACTAGTGAGAGATGTCTACCGAAAAACAACAAACATGATTGACTGACAGGCTATAGCCTAAATGTAACGAGGTAAACAATGACCACAAGCTATTCAAATGTGTAAAGTCACCCCAGTAATCTTGATTTTTAAGCTTCAGCAATAAAAAAGCGCCCACCCACCGTAGCTGACGTCTTCATCAGCTGTTGTACCGGCATCTTTAGCTGTGGGTGAAGAGGCGGCATGGGCATCCTGTGCGACGGGGTAGGGGGACGGACCGAGCGTGCTCCCAGAGTCTGGGCTAAAGGAGCTGCTAGCATCGCTAAGATTAGCTGAGCTGCTGGCTGGTGTAGATTCACGAGGACATTTGCAATTGAGAAAGGACATTTTTGTTTGAATAGCTCGCTTCATCTTACCTGGCTGTTCATAAACGTTACAAAGCGTATTCCAACGGCGAATAGTTTAAAAGTGAACTAACAAAATTACCATTAGGCAATAATTCTTCTCCCAGGTATCACCCGCCCTACTCTGCCTCTGATTGGCTCATCAGTCCTGCATAATGAGTACTGGCCAATGAGAGGCAGCTTAGGGTGGGTCATGCATGCCGACATCCTATGAAAGATAATAGGGCAATTTGGCTTGCATACATGAAGGTTGCGCATCAGAGGGGATAAGAGGGTATATGCAATGCTGACTGATAAATAAGTGGGTATACGCCATATACCTGCGTGTACCCCGCACTACACCACTGCCTTTAATGCCATTATATCTGACTGCTGTTCTGCAGTGACAGACATCACATCTTAAAGACTTTACAGCCATGCTAGCAGCTCTGTGAGACTGCACTTACACAGCGGTGCATTGAGCTAATCCATATTGTTCCCATTATGTCAGAAAAAATGGAATGTTATCAGAGTTCTTTATTGTAATGCAGACTTTATACGAGAAACTCAGTCCATCACTTCTGATTTCATTTTAAAGGACAGTACAAAATATCATTGCTAACTAATTAAATTGATGCGATTATGAAATTAAGAATCTGAAAATGGTGCAGCTTGATTGAATTACAACCACAGATCTTTTTCAAAATAAAAGTCTGCCTTTTGAGGAAGGAAGCAACACAAATCCACAAACATCACTGTCTTTTAATGAAACAATTTTTGCCTTGCATTGACACAAAAATGTGGATATTTTCAAATCATAATGAAAAAACTCCCCTTTTTAATTGTCTTAAATAATAATAAGAAAAATAATAGCATAGAAAAAATCCAAAACTGACAGCAAACAGATTAGCAAAAATATAATGTCAAAGATACACAAACATTTTTCAGGTTATCCAAATGAAATGTTATCGTTATGCTGTGGTCACATGGTTGTTAAGTAGTATTCTTACACAGGCTTCCAAAAATGTATATTAAATATTTATGATTGCTTTAATGAGAAAATCCTTGCATTGTTTGGATTGTTAGTCTACACAAAAGCCCTCACATCGCTGTAGACAGTCTCTCCCTCTGCTGCTGTTACGTTCCTCTTCTTCTTCGTTCTCTCTGCTTTGCCAGTTCTCTTTGAAAAGGCTGGTGCAGAATAAACCAATGCGTCCTCATTTCTCTGAGGAAAGACACAAAATGTTATGAGAGGGAAGATGTTATTCTGATATTCCAAAATCTCTTTTCATTTCATTTTTCCTTTATAGATCTTACCTGCTGACTTGGCTGCTCGGCACTGGCTGTTGCAGCATTTGTGGGCAGAGCAACAGCAGCTGTGTTAAAACAATCAAACAAAAGATGGAGAACATTAATCTACACTAAGAGGCAACAAGTTAATATTTTGCTGAATACTGTTTGATAGATTTATGGATGAGAAATTTTAATTACCGTTACAAGATTTTGTCTTGATGGTATAAATCAGGAAGGCGATGAAAAACAGACTTAAAGCCAAAGCAGCTGATAACAGAAATATAACTGTATCGGTCTTCTCCAAATGCTGCATGTCGTCTGCTGACGAATCTAGAAAACACTGAGAGTTAGCAGGTTTTTGATAAGAAAAAAGTTTTGTGTCGCATCAATCCAATGGATTTAACCAGAATCAAAATTAATTATAATCAATGATTTGTATGAAATTCTACCTTACCTTCAATGTTAAGCTTTGTTCCTTTTCCAAACAGTATCTCTCCACATGTGGCCACAGCACAGTAATAAGTCCCGGCATCAGAGGAGCTGACGGTCTTAGAGAAGCTGTAGACACATTTCTGTGGAGAGCGAGCCTCAGGACTGTTCTCACATTCATCTGTTCTGTTTCCAAGAGTGTAAATGACACTGGGATGAGATTCATCTGATCCGGATCTGAACCAGAACACGCTGTGTTTTCCTGGACATGTTTTGTAGTCAGAGTCAGAGAGGAGTGAACACTGCAGAGTCACTGAGTCTCCTGGACGGACTGGATCAGAGGATAAGTCTTGAATGACGGCAGTGATGTCAGGTGCACGTCCTGAGAAATTCAAACCAGAAAATAAACATGCTTCACTAGTTACAATTATAAACGCTTTCCTATTAACAATGTACATTTTATAGAATATTAAAGTTTACCTGGTGTATTTTATTTACCTGTAACTGTCAGAAATGTTCCTTTCAAAAGGGTCATTTTAAGTGTTCTTTGTTTAACACAAAAGTAAAGTCGAGAATCACTGAGCTGTGTTTGACTGATAATCAGGACAAATGTTCCAGGCTCTTGTTTTGCTGTGATGCGAGGAGTTTCAATAACACCGTCGTATTCAAAGGGATATGTTCCTCCCAAAACTTCAGGCAAGGCTCCAGAAACTAGCCTGATCCAAAATAAGTGTGTTGTCGCGGGGACACGTCAGCTTCACATCACCTCCAGCACCAACAGTCTTTGTCTCAAAGGTCTGATCGTCTGTGCATCCTGAAGACAATAAAGAAATACATGTTGGTTATCAACAACCAGGAAATAAAATGTATGCCCTGTGCTGAACTTAAAATACATCTTGAACACATTTGAAAGTTTTACATATACTTACGACTCAGTCTGAGCATCAGAAGTAAAACAAATACAGTCAGCATTTTGTTGTAAGTCCACTTCAGACAGCACTAACATTAGCATGTACGAGAAGATGACTGTCCTAGATATAATCATATCGAGTGGGAGGGAACAACTGCAGAGCATTTTGATTGGCCACTTGTTATGATGGTATTACACTGTATTACCACAGTGGAACAAAATCCTTCAAGCCCGAGCACATGAAACAATACAATCATGTTTCGTGGTGAAGAGGAAACAGAGTTTAACTACAGTAATGAATGACAAATTATTCTTCTGTATTTTCCATAGACTGTATTAAAGAAGAGTACATAGAGTTAACTCACTAACAGGTATCTGAACTCTCCCTTTGAAACATCAAGTTTGAGATTTTCGCTGATGCAATGTTGTCTTTTTGTAACCAGAAGCAAACATATTTGGCTGACATGTGGATACACATGAGCCTCTTTCACAGGTGCACGGCACTCATGAAAATGTTGCGACATTACCCAGGTGGCCTGCATGTGAGAACAGAAATCTCTCAAACTGTTCACCTGGACTTTAAGCTGACTTTTTCCTGCAGTCCAGCCACCGATTAGCGAGAACATTATGACCACTAACCGGTGAAGTGAATAACATTGATCATCTCATTACAATGGCACCTGTCTGTGGGTGGCACATGTTAAGCAGCAAGTGAAATTTTTGTCGTCAAAGTTGATGTATTGGAAGCAGGAAAAATGGGCAAGCGCAAGGATGTGAGCGACTTTGACAAGAGCCAAATTGTGATGATTAAATGACTGGGTCAGAGCATCTCAGATACTGAAGCTCTTGTGGGATGTTCCCGGTCTCGGTGGTCAGTAGCTACCTACCAAAAGTGGTCCAAGGATGGAAAAGCAACAAATCGATCACAGGGTCATGAGCGGGCAAATCTCACTGATGTGCATGAGGAGCAAAGGCTGGCCCATGTGGTCTGATATAATGGAAGAGCTACTGTAGCTCAAATTACTGAAAAAGTTCATGCTGGTTCTGATAGAAAGGTGTCAGAACACACAATGCAGCACAGTTTGTTGCGTATGGTGCCGAATAGCCGCAGAGCAGTCAGGGTGCCCATGCTGACCCCTGTCCACCACTGAAAGCACCTACAATGGGCATGTGAGCATGAGAACTGGACCACGGAGCAATGGAAGAAGGTCACCGGATCTGATGAATCACGTTTTCTCTTACATCTCGTGGATGGTCAGGTGCATGTGCGTCACCTGGGGAAAACATGGCACCAGGATGCACTTTGGGAAGAAGTGAAGGTGGCGGAGGCAGTGTGATGCTTTGGGCAATGTTATGCTGGGAAACCTCAGGTCCTGCTATTCATTTTGATGTGACTTTTACCTGTACGACCTACCTATACATTGTTGCAGACCAGTACACCTCTTCATGGAAACATGTTCCCTAATGGCAGTGGCCTCTTTCACCAGGATCATGTGCCTTGACACTTTGCAAAAATGGTTCAGGAATGGTTTGAGGAACACGACAACATGTTCAAGGTGTTGACCCGGCCTCCAAAGTCCCCAGAACTCAATCCAATCGAGCATCTGTGGGATGTGCTGGACAAACAAGTCCGATCCATGGAGGCCCCACCTCGCAACAGTGCTTAAAGGATCTGCTGAGAAAGTCTTACCACAGTACACCTTCAGAAGTCTAGTGGAGTCCATGCCTTGACAGGTCAGGGCTGTTTTGGTGGCAAAAGAGGCTCCTACACAATATTAGGCAGGTGGTCATAATGTTTTGACTGATTGGTGTAGTCCAAGATGAGCTGAGTTTCTCTGCGTTTTGCACTTTACTACTTGCATCAATTGTATGTGTTATGTTTTCCACTCTTGACTTTGTTTTGCGTTTAAGTCCTTATACATGCTGTAGTGACAGTAACTCAGAAAGTCACCATTACAAAGAACTCGTCCTTCTTGCACTTCTCTACCCATGACCCACTTGACAACACGTACGACACAGACGATCTTCTGCTGTGTAGGACATGCGCAAAAGCACAAGCACAGAAAAGTTAGCGCCAGAACGTCTGGAAATGGTCGTGAAATTTTCCAGAGTTAAAAGCGGTTTCTGAATTAGTTGAGTTGACACCTGGCACACAGTTTTTGTTGGGTATTTAAATTTGGGACTTAATGGAGGTTTACTCCTTTTGGAGCCAGCCTCAAGTGGCCACCTGAGGAACTGCAGTTTTTTTGGCACCTCCATGTTGTCTTCATTTCTCAGCCACAAAGGTGTCTGCTTGGTCCAAACTTCCAAATTGAGAGAGTGTACCATGATTGCTCCCGGTGGCATACCCATCAGTGATGACCCGCCCCTTCTGCCTGTCAGTCACATCAGCAGGAAGAGCACAGTATACAGAGTTGTTATACCATCCTTCTCTCCAAACTTCAGCAACTTTAATAGTGTACATAATAGGTGGAAAGATAGATTGTCTTTGTGTTTCAAAAGATGTGACCATACAGTTTATTGCAGATGAATATTAGTTCATGTTTTTTCTTTTTCATTTACATGCTGATTCACTGACAAGCTGGTGGTCCATCATTGCTCCAAGTGATGCACATTAGTACAGACTTTAGCAAGGATTCAAATCTTTTTCTGGATAATCAGACAAAGTTATTAAGGCACAAACTCACACTTTAAACACTTAAAAAATAGAGAGAGGTGGGGCCAGACAATGATTAGCACCAGTCCTGAAAGTTAAGACCATCAAACATATCTGATTGTTTATCGCTGACGTTCAAAGTGCATTTCCTGTCACACAAATTCTTGTCCTTATGAACCATTCACACTCTCTGTGAAACATTTGGTTTGAATCAGAACTGCTTTTATTTGACCTTTCAATGCTATGACCTCTGGTATGCACTGGAAGATACCACGTCTTACTGGCCTAAACAAGAAGAAGACTTTACAGCCACGCTAGCAGCTCTGTGAATCTGTGCTTACACAGCGGTGCATAGAACTTATTCTTATTGTTGCCATTATGTCAGAAAAAAATAATGAAGCAGTTTGAGCCTTAAATGTTATCACAGTTATCTTTATTATGATGCAAACTTTATACAAGAAATGCAGTCCACCAGTTCTGATTTCTAATACTAGCACAGCACAGTCATAAAAAAAGATAATTGCTAACAAATTAAACATGAAACAAAAAAATACACAATTATAAAATTAAGGATCTGAAAAGGGGGCGGCCTGATCAATAGATTTAATAACTGTACATCTTTTTCAAAATAAAAGTCTGCCTTATAAAGCAAAAGGTTGCGCACACACACACACACACACACACACACACACACACACAAGGTATTAATACAATTAAAGGCAGATTTTACAGATTGAAACAGATATAATGTCAAAGATACACTGAACATTTTTAAGTTTATAAAAATAAATATTATCATTATGCTATGGTCACATGGAATTTATAGTCTTCCAAAAAATGAATCTATCTATCTATCTTTGCATTAATGAGCAAATCCTTGCTTTGTTTGGATTGTTCGTCTACACAAAAGCCCTGACATCGCTGTAGACAGTCTCTCCCTCTGCTGCTGTTACGTTCCTCTTCTTCTTCGTTCTCTCTGCTTTGCCAGTTCTCTTTGAAAAGGCTGGTGCAGAATAAACCAACATGTCCTCATTTCTCTGAGGAAACACACAGAAAAAGGTTGTGAGATGGAAGATGTATCCAAAATCTCTTCCAGTTTCATCTTTTCTTTATAGATCTTACCTGCTGACTTGGCTGCTCGGCACTGGCTGTTGCAGCATTTGTGGGCAGAGCAACAGCAGCTGTGTTAAAACAATCAAACCAAAGATGGAGAACGTTAATCTACACTAAGAGGCACAAAGTTCATATTTTGCTGAATACTGTTTGATAGATTTATGGATGAGAAATTTTAATTACCGTTACAACATTTTGTCTTGATGGTATAAATCAGGAAGGCGATGACAATCATACTTAAAGCCAAAGCAGCTGATAACAGAAATATAACTGTATTGGTCTTCTTCAAATACTGCATGTCGTCTGCCGACAAATATAGAAAATACTGAGAGTTAGCAGGTTTTTGATAAGAAAAAAGGTTTGGTGTTGCATCAATCCAATGGATTTAACCAGATTCTAAATGAATTATAATCAATGATTTCTATGAAATTCTAACTTACCTTCAATGTTAAGCTTTGTTCCTTTTCCAAACAGTATCTCTCCACATGTGGCCACAGCACAGTAATAAGTCCCGGCATCAGAGGAGCTGACGGTCTTAGAGAAGCTGTAGACACATTTCTGTGGAGAGCGAGCCTCAGGACTGTTCTCACATTCATCTGTTCTGTTTCCAAGAGTGTAAATGACACTGGGATGAGATTCATCTGATCCGGATCTGAACCAGAACACGCTGTGTTTTCCTGGACATGTTTTGTTGTCAGAGTCAGAGAGGAGTGAACACTGCAGAGTCACTGAGTCTCCTGGACGGACTGGATCAGAGGATAAGTCTTGAATGACGGCAGTGATTTCGGGTTCTTGTCCTGAAAAATTCAAACCAGAAAATAAACATGCTTCACTAGTTACAATATACTGTATGTATGAATTGACACTTTCCTATTAATAATGTACAATTGAAACGAATATTAAAGTCTACCTGGTGTATTTTATTTACCTGTAACTGTCAGAAATGTTCCTTTCAAAAGGGTCATTTTAAGTGTTCTTTGTTTAACACAAAAGTAAAGTCCAGAATCACTGAGCTGTGTTTTACTGATAATCAGGACAAATGTTCCAGGCTCTTGTTTTGCTGTGATGCGAGGACTTTTGTTAACCTTGTTGGAGTCAAAGTTAAATGTTCCTCCCAAAAAGGCAGGCAAGGCTCCAGAAACTAGCCTGATCCAAAATAAGTGTGTTAAATCCCAGGAGTTGTTGCGGGGACACGTCAGCTTCACATCACCTCCAGCACCAACAGTCTTTGTCTCAAAGGTCTGATCGTCTGTGCATCCTGAAGAAAATAAAGAAATACATGTTGGTTATTAACAACCAGGAAATAAAATGTATGCCCTGTGCTGAACTTAAAATACATCTTGAACACATTTGAAAGTTTTACATATACTTACGACTCAGTCTGAGCATCAGAAGTAAAACAAAGACAGTCAGCATTTTTTGGTAAGTCCACTTCAGACAGCACTAACATTTGCATGTACGAGAAGATGACTGTCCTAGATATAATCATATCGAGTGGGAGGGAACAACTACAGAGCAATCTGATTGGCCAGTTGTTATGATGGTATTACACTGTATTACCACAGTGGAAAAAAATCATTCAAGCCCGAGCACATGAAACAATACAAGCAGCAAGCTTGTTTCATGTTTCCTGGTGGGTGTCTATAATTGACGCTAAGAGGAAACACAGTATAACTACAGTAATCAAAGACAAATAATTCTTCTGTAGAGGATGTAGAAACAGTTAAGTCACCCATTGGTTTGTCAACCTCCCTTTTAAAGCATCAAGTTTGGGATGTTGGCCGTTTTAATATTTTTTATTTGTAACCACAAGCGACCACATTTGGACGACAGGATACAAATTTGGCCTTTTACACGGAATAAAAATGCAAAAAAAATCAACATTTTGTGACATTACCCAGGTGGGCTGCATGTGAAAACCTAAAGTTCAAGAGTTCAAGCGTGAAAATGGCCATTGTTACGTCTCAATCCTGCTCGACAGGCCCCTATGGTAGGTACTTACCAATCACAGGTGGCCACGCCTTAAAATATACCCTGCTTAATTATCAATTTTACTCTAAATGGTGGGGTGTTGGCACTCCATGTTATTAAACCTATATAGTCTACTCATTAGCTCGACACTTAGCTAGTTAGCCAGTGTGATTCCAACACAATCAGAATCTATTGTTTTGGTTGCTGCTGGAGATTTTCATTCATCACAATATAGCGCGTGAGAGAGCTTGTGGAAGTAGCGGATTTGTAGCTTGAACGCACACATCAGTGGTGAGCGGGCAGCGGGGGAACGACCGGGTAACTTAACATAACCGGTCCAGCCATCACAATGGTCCTCCGTCTTCGACAGGCCAGACCAAACCAAAGCTGCTAATTAGCGCTAACGTTTAATACAATATTAGAATTTCACTCACCAAAGAGGTGGGACCACAGACTTCTCGGGGATCAGGTAGTAAAGTTAACCACTCAGTAAGAGATATTATTTGTTCAATATTTGGATGAAAAAATCCCCAAAACACACCAACAACACAAACACGGTCAAGAAGTTAAGCTCAGTGTTTTAATTAGCTGAGGTGACACCTAGCACACAGCTAGCAGCCCCACCTGTCACTCAAAGCAACCAGCCCTCCCATTACAGTTATATAGAAACTGGCAAAGCAACATCTTTGTGCCAGGCTGTAAATATGTTGAATTTGCTGTAAAGCTGGGTATTTAAATATAGGGCCTAATGGAGGTTAACTCGCTTTTGGAGCCAGCCTCAAGTGGCCATTCGAGGAACTGCACTTTTTGGTGCTTCAGTGTTGGCTTCATTTTCTCAGCCACAGAGCTGTCTGCTTGGTCCAAACCGACTGAGATAGAGTTTACAATCAGTTTTTCCACAAATATCCAATTCAAAATGCTACCATCACCAATGACCTCTAAACATTAATTCACAATATCTAAGATATCCATCTGCATGGTAAATACACATTATAGCACTATGTTTCCAGGTCTAATAAAAACTCCTAAAACCTCTGTACCACTGACTTTAATATTAATTAATTAATTGGTTTGATCTGTTAAAAAAAAAGTCTCCAGCCATTTGCCATTTACAGACACAGAAGAGCCATGCTAGATGCTTTGTGAGCCAACCAAAGCAGATGCTGCTCATCATCAGTGATGACCCGCCCACTCTGCCTGTCAGTCACGTCAGCAGGAAGAGCACAGCATGCAGAGTTGGGGGAGGTCTGTTAAACCATCCTTCTCTCCAGAATTCAGCAACTGTAATAGTGTACATAACAGGTGGACAGATAGATCGTCTTTGCTGTGTTTAAAAGATGCAACCATACAGTATATAGCAGATGAATATTAGTTCATGTTTTGTTCTGCATTTAAATGCTGCCTCACTGACAAGCTGTCTGTCAGTCAATACTTAAAGTGATGCACATTAGTGCAGACTTTAGCAACGATTTAAATCTCTTTCTGGATAATCAGACAAAGTTTTCTCATTAAGTCACAAACTCACACTTTCAACACTTGTTTGAGACAAAAAGAGCGAGGTGGGGCCAGACATTGATTAGCACCTCCCCTCTCTGACAGCACCGGCCAGTGAAGAGTGCAGACTGCAGGAAGTGTGATAAAAAACCTCACTGTCTATTTTAAGACAGTAAAAAAAAACCCAGTTAAATCAAACTTCCTGACGGTTAAACAGAGTGTGATCATGGTTATCGCTGACATTCAAAGTGCATTTCCTGTCACACAAATTCTTGTCATTATGAAGCATTCACACTCTCTGTGAAACATTTGGTTTGAATCAGAACTACTTTCATTTGACCTTTCAATGCTATGACCTCTGGTATGCACTGGAAGATACCACATCTTACTGGCCTAAACAAGAAGAAGACTTTACAGCCACGCTAGCAGCTCTGTGATTCTGCGCTTACACAGCGGTGCATAGAACTTATTCTTATTGTTGCCATTATGTCAGAAAAAAATAATGAAGCAGTTTGAGCCTTAAGTGTTATCATAGTTATCTTTATTATGATGCAAACTTTATACAAGAAATGCAGTCCACCAGTTCTGATTTCTAATACTAGCACAGCACAGTCATAAAAAATATAATTGCTAACAAATTAAACATGAAACAAAAAATTGCACAATTATAAAATGAAGGATCTGAAAAGGGGGCGGCCTGATCAATAGATTTAATAACTGTACATCTTTTTCAAAATAAAAGTCTGCCTCATAAAGCACAAGGTGCACACACACACACACACACACAAGGTATTCATACAATTAAAGGCAGATTTTACAGATTGAAACAAATATAATGTCAAAGATACACTGAACATTTTTAAGTTTATAAAAATAAATAATATCATTATGCTATGGTCACATGGTAGTTATAGTCTTCCAAAAAATGAATCTATCTATCTATCTTTGCATTAATGAGAAAATCCTTGCATTGTTTGGATTGTTCGTCTACACAAAAGCCCTGACATCGCTGTAGACAGTCTCTCCCTCGGCTGCTGTTACATTCCTCTTCTTCTTCGTTCTCTCTGCTTTGCCAGTTCTCTTTGAAAAGGCTGGTGCAGAATAAACCAATGAGTCCTCATTTCTCTGAGGAAAGACACAGAAAAAGGTTTTGAGATGGAAGATCCAAAATCTCTTCCAGTTTCATCTTTTCTTTATAGATCTTACCTGCTGACTTGGCTGCTCGGCACTGGCTGTTGCAGCATTTGTGGGCAGAGCAACAGCAGCTGTGTTAAAACAATCAAACCAAAGATGGAGAACGTTAATCTACACTAAGAGGCACAAAGTTAATATTTTGCTGAATATGGTTTGATAGATTCATGGATGAGAAATTTTAATTACCGTTACAAGATTTTGTCTTGATGGTATAAATCAGGAAGGCGATGACAATCAGACTTAAAGCCAAAGCAGCTGATAACAGAAATATAACTGTATCGGTCTTCTTCAAATACTGCATGTCGTCTGCTGACAAATCTAGAAATACTGAGAGTTAGCAGGTTTTTGATAAGAAAAGAAGGTTTTGTGTCGCGTCATTTCAATGGATTTAACCAGAATCAAAATTAATTACAGTCAATGATTTGTATGAAATTCTAACTTACCTTCAATGTTAAGCTTTGTTCCGTCTCCAAACAGTATCTCTCCACATGTGGCCACAGCACAGTAATAAGTCCCGGCATCAGAGGAGCTGACGGTCTTAGAGAAGCTGTAGACACATTTCTGTGGAGAGCGAGCCTCAGGACTGTTCTCACATTCATCTGTTCTGTTTCCAAGAGTGTAAATGACACTGGGATGAGATTCATCTGATCCGGATCTGAACCAGAACACGCTGTGTTTTCCTGGACATGTTTTGTAGTCAGAGTCAGAGAGGAGTGAACACTGCAGAGTCACTGAGTCTCCAGGACGGACTGGATCAGAGGATAAGTCTTGAATGACGGCGGTGGTGTCAGGTGCACGTCCTGAGAAATTCAAACCAGAAAATAAACATGCTTTACTAGTTACAATTTATACATTGACACTTTCCTATTAATAATGTACAATTTAAACGGATATTAAACTCTACCTGGTGTATTTTATTTACCTGTAACTGTCAGAAATGTTCCTTTCAAAAGGGTCATATTAAGTCGTGTTTGTTTAACACAAAAGTAAAGTCCAGAATCACTGAGCTGTGTTTTACTGATAATCAGGACAAATGTTCCAGGCTCTTGTTTTGCTGTGATGCGAGGACTTTTGTTAACCTCTTTGTATTCAAAGCTGCTTGTTCCTCCCAAAACTTCAGGCAAGGCTCCAGAAACTACCCTGATCCAAAATAAGTGTGTTTCTTGCAAAGAGTTGTCGCGGGGACACGTCAGCTTCACATCACCTCCAGCACCAACAGTCTTTGTCTCAAAGGTCTGATCATCTGTGCATCCTGAAGAAAATAAAGAAATACATGTTGGTTATTAACAACCAGGAAATAAAATGTATGCCCTGTGCTGAACTTAAAATACATCTTGAACACATTTGAAAGTTTTACATATACTTACGACTCAGTCTGAGCATCAGAAGTAAAACAAATACAGTCAGCATTTTGTTGTAAGTCCACTTCAGACAGCACTAACATTAGCATGTACGAGAAGATGACTGTCCTAGATATAATCATATCGAGTGGGAGGGGGGAAAAACTGCAGAGCATTTTGATTGGCCACTTGTTATGATGATATTACACTGTATTACCACAGTGGAAAAAAATGTTCAAGCCCAAGCACATGAAGCAATACAAGCAGCCAGCTTGTTTCATGTTTCGTGGTGAAGAGGAAACAGAGTTTCTATGGTCATCAAAGACACATTTTTATTCTGTATTTTCCATAGACTGTATTAAAGAAGAGCACATAGAGTTAACTCAGCCATTGGTATCTGAACTCTCCCTTTGAAGCCTCAGGTTTAGGATTTTGGCTGTCGCAATGTTGTTTTTTTGTAACCAGAAGCAAAAATATTTGGCCGACATGTGGATACACATTAGCCTCTTTCATACATGCATGGCACTCAAAAATTTTGCGACATTACCCAGGTGGCCTGCAAGAGAGATCAGAAATCTCTCAAACTTTTCACCTGGACTTTAAGCTGACTTTTTCTGCAGTTCAGACACTGACAGGTGAACTGAATAACATTGATCATCATGTTACAGTGGCACCTGTCAGTGGGTGGCACTTTAGGCAGCAAATGAAAATGATGTCGTCAAAGTTGATGTGTTGGAAGCAGGAAAAATGGGCAAGCGTAAGGATGTGAACGACTTTGACAAGGGCCAAATTGTGATGACTAAACGACTGGGTCAGAACATCTCCAGACCTGAAGATCTTGTGGGGTGTTCCCGGTCTGCTTGTGGTCATGACCTACCAAAAGTGGTCCAAGGATGGAAAAGCAACAAATCGATCACAGGGTGGCCAAATCTCATTGATGTGCGTGAGGAGTGAAGGCCACTTAAAGCCCCTGTAAACCCAAATCCATAAAATCCTTCTGTGTAATTTAGGGTCTGATGTACATACTAGTAAGCATCTTAAAAGTTTTAGAAATTACTTTTAATCCAAACTCGAGTTATTGCCATTCTTTCTTTCCCTGACGCTGGGGTTAAATTGGGCGTGGTTATGTATGATATTTATCACATCATATATTTCCTTCAACCAATCAACCGCAGTTGTCCCGCCCTCACAGGTGCAATAACACTTCTCGGCTCGCGATCAATCTTCCTCTCTGAGTCTGAGCTAACTGTGTCCACATACCCTGAACGTCTCTGCACATACCTGTTGCAGTTACCTAACGATCGCCTTTTTCCCCATCATGCCTGTATGTGCTGTCCCCGGGTGCACATCTACCATTGGGATGACAACGTGTCATTCTTTTATTTTGTAACACTTGGAGAAGCAGCAGTGTTTCCGCTACATACATTTAGTGAATTGTTTCAGCCGCTGCTTCAGAAATTGTAATTTAAACGACTCTTTGGAGATTTCAGCTTCAAATCAACGATCGTCCATCCTCTCCTCATTGAGGAAGAGCACTGAAATAGTGAACTCGCGAAGTCTTGGCAACCAAATGAACAACAGCGGGACCAGTTTACTTCTAATGGCAAAAGAGGGTCCGCTCCGCATCGCTGTCATGGCATATATATGCAGTTCTAATATGCAATATGCAGTGTAAACAATGCACGTGCCTATATCAGCTGTGTGCTCAATATCAAATTTTCAGCTCCCTGGCGATCTCCCTCCAGCGAGCTGCACAATATTATACTGAAATGAGGAGATATTGTCTCTCTAACTCCGTACGTCCCTATTGTAAACACATTGATTGTTGCGGTTTATAAAGCTTGTAAAAGGTGATGTCATTTGGTAACGATCAAGCGTTTGGATCGCTACGTCATTAATAACGTCCCTCGTGCAGACGCGGCTCACGTGCGGTGAGAACTGAATTGCCAAAGAGAAAATATGTAACTCTTGTGACTTAATTAAACAGACTGCTGATGAAGACAGTCAACACAGCAGACAGAGAGACAGACAGAAGTGGGGGTGGCTGGGGGGCGGGTTGAAATGTGCAGGTGTGTTGGGGGACTGAAGCCAAGTGTTCAGATTAAAGAAGTTTGTGATTTAAAACTTAATGAGGTGAAGAAGAAAGTACAATTAAAGTTTCTAGGTAAGAAATAACCATCTAGAAAGAGGGTAAGTCTACATGTGATCACAGAAATCATTGATATATGAGATTAATTGAAATCAATTGATTACAAAACCTGTAATTAATTAGATTCATTTTTTTAATCACCTGACAGCAATAGTTTTGATATGACGTGCACATGCGCACATACCTGGGTGGTACAACAAACCCTCTACTCTGCTGCTGAAAAAAATCCTAGAGGAAACACTGCTTCCCCATGCGCCATTGTTGTGTTGACAGTTGCCATGAGAACGTGGACAGGCGGACCCCTCATTCAGAATTTGTGGATGCTTTATGACACACTCAGCTCTGATATCATATATGCATTTTTGCTATTTCAAGCCGAGTTTCCAGGGCCTTTAAAGCACCTACAATGGGCATGTGAGTATCAGAACTGGACCACGGAGCAATGGAAGAAGGTGGCCTGGTCTGATGAATCTTTTTTTCTCTTACATCATGTTGGCCAGGTGTGTGTGTTGCCTACCTGGGGAAGACATGGCACCAGGATGCACTATGGGAAGAAGGCAAGCTGGCGGAGGTAGTGTGATGTTTTGGGTAATGTTATGCTGGGAAACCTCAGGTCCTGTTATTCATGTGGATGTGACTTTTACCTGTACCACCTACCTAAACAATGTTGCAGACCAGTACACCTCTTCATGGAAACATGTTCCATAATGGCAGTGGCCTCTTTCAGCAGGATCATGCGCCCTGCCACACTGCAAAAATGGTTCAGGAATGGTTTGAGGAACACGACAACAAGTTCAAGGTTTTGAACCGGCCTCCAAATTCCCCAAATCTCAATCCAATCGAGCATCTGTGGGATGTGCTGGACAAACAAGTCCGATCACCCCCACATCGCAACAGGACTTAAAGGATCTGCTGAGAAAGTCTTACCACAGTTGATAATTAAATGACTATTATGTCTCCGTCCTGTTTGACGGCCCCCCATGGTAGCAACTTTTCAATCACAGGTGGCCAGGCCATAAAACATACCCTACATTATTGTCAATTTTACTGTGAATGGGACCATATTTACAAAATGAACATCATGCAGTCCTTAAAAGTCTTGAAACTAGCAACTGAGGCCAGAGTCCCAATTGGAAAATGTTTAATGAGGTAAAAATCAATCAAGAAGTTGGGACTTTGGCAGTTCACAGGTAGATAACTGGCACCTGTCTGGCTGTCAGTCCACACCATAGACTGTATGATGGATGTAGCCACAATGTGAGGTCACACATTGGTTTGTCAACTGGCTTTTTGAAGAGTTTGGCATATTGCCCGTCGCCATGTTGGGTTTCTGTAGGTAAAAATGACCATATATGGAAGAGAGGGTGGATCTGGAGAGTAGCGAGGGGTTGGCAAACTCCATGTCATTAAACCTACAGTCTACACCTCCGGCTAATTCTGACTTATTAGCTAGTTAGCCATCGTTCTTCCCACAGAATGACAATCATTTTGATTTGGTCGGTGCTGGAGTTGTTTATCACTTAAGAAGCTAAGAAAGCTTATAGCTCAAACGCACACTTCTGTGGTGAGAGGGCAGTGGGCTGTTATACTTAAAATAACCGGTCCAGCCATCACAACGGTCCACCATCCTCTGGGGGAAATCCAACAACAATCCTGACTCCCATGCAGGAGCCACAAAAAATAAATCAATGTAGAACAAACACTGACAGAGCGAACATGTCATGTAATGGTGAGCACAGAAATGGATAGCTGCTAATTCGGCTCACGTTTAATAAAATAATACTAGAATTTCACGAACCAAAAAAGCTGGACCACAGACTTCTTGGGGGTCAGCTAGTATAGCTAACCACAAAGCAAGCCATTTTATTTGTTCAACATTTGCATGAAAAAAAATCTCCAAAAGACACCAACAACACAAACAAGGTCAAAAGGTTAAGTTCAGTTTCTGAATTAGCTGAGTTGACACCTAGCACACAGTTTTTGTTGGGTTTTTAAATATGGGGCTTAATGGAGGTTGACTCCTTTTGGAGCCAGCCTCAAGTGGCCACCTGAGGAACTGCAATTTTTTTGGCACCTCCATGTTGTCTTCATTTCTCGGCCACAAAGGTGTCTGCTTGGTCCAAACTTCCAAATTGAGAGAGTGTACAATGATTGCTCCCGGTGGCATACCCATCAGTGATGACCCGCCCACTCTGCCTGTCAGTCACATCAGCAGGAAGAGCACAGTATACAGAGTTTCTGGGGACTTCAACCATGCAACTTTGGACTCTACTTTGGCTGTTTTCCACCAGGTTGTTGACTGTCCTACAAGGAACAACAGGACAATTGATCTGCTGTATGCTAATGTGAGGGATGCATAGAGTCACACCCCTCCCCCCACTGGGGAAGTCTGATCACAACCTGGTTCACCTACAGCCACTTTACACCCCCCTGGTCCGAAAGCAGCCGGTAACAACTCGCTCCAGCGGGAGATGGTCCCCTGAGATGGAAAGTGCCCTGTAGAGATGTTTCGGTCCTGAACGATTCGTTCAAAAAGAACGAATCTTTTCAGTGAACGGAATGATCCGTTCACTTTCATGCATCAAAGTCGTTCCTTTCGTTCACTTGGCTCCTCTCGCGGCTCCCCACTTCTTTTAAAAAAACCAGACTGATTGATGTTAGCACGAGCCAATTGCGTTTCAGAGGAGGGCTGTTTGTATCAAATCTAATGTATCAAATGACCGTCATTGGTTAGGAGAACGACTGAACGTATCGCTTGACCGAATGTCTCTCTCTCTCTCTCGCTCTCGTTCACTGAACGAAGCGAGCGACCCGATTAGGTGCATCTGTGTATACAAGTCAATTCACAGATGTGTAAACCACTGACAGATGAACACAAACTAAACTATGTTTATTTATTTAGAAATTATAATGTCAGAAGGTTTTGTGATGGGCAAGTTGGGCCGAGTAGACCAGTGAATGCAATGTGAGCCGTCATCGTTCATGAACGAGTGACAGTGAGGGTCCCTCACTGTCACTCGTTCATGAGGGAGGAGTGACAACAGAACTGCGTCTGACTGAGCCTTTTAAAGGAGCGCTGTATATAACACAAACTAAATCATTTGTTTGTTTATTTAGACATTATAAAGTCGGAAGGTTTTGTAATGGACATTATAGTTTTGTAAGTTTTACAAATTAATAATTTATATGTTACTTTTACTAAACTGAGCAACACTGACATTGACTTAAAAGTCTAAAATGAGTTTGTTAAGTAAGTGATGGAGTCTTTGCCTGAAAACTTCTGTATCATGTTCCACACAAATGAACAAAAGCACACTGTTTAAGCTATTTTATTTTAGAAAGAAATGTACAAACCTCCATAACAGAATATCAGGTAGGTGTAGTGCTAAAAAAGCTTTTAGTAAGTAAACATTTCCAATTACCAAATAATACAGTACAAATTAAATATACTGTATAGCAAACCAGCACACAAGATAAGAGCACACAAGATAGGAAGCAGAGTGCAAATAAGAAATTAGTTCAAAGACAGAAACTCGCAGGCCTACTGCAGGTTGGCATTTAGAAATACTAACTGACGGACCTTGGAGGGGCTCATTCTGCTACGCCTGTCAGAGACGATCAGTCCCGTTTTGCTGAAAACCCTCTCTGAAGGGACAGATGTGGCCACAATACAAAGTCTCGTCAGCATAATCTGAGTCATCCTTGGGTATTTTTCACTGTGGCTTTTCCACCAGACCAGTGGATCAGAGACCCTTGACAGCGTAGTTTCCCCTGAGAAAGAGCGGACCTCCAGGATTGCATTAGATGCAGCATTTGTTCAGATCACCACACTTGATGCATCCTCATCAAAATCACTCCACACCAACCTCTTCTGTGTGGGACCGGGTCGTGCCTGTGCTGCCTCTGCCCCTTGCTGTTCGGCCACTTGACTGGAGACAGTCACCCTCCCAGCAGCGTGCGTGATACGCTGAAGGGCCTCATTTGCTGCAAGGTCATTTGAGAAGGCTTTTCTTCTGAAGCGTGGGTCCAGAGCTGATGCATCAGAGAGCAGGTGGTGGAATTCTATCCTGTTGAACCTGCTTGCCATCTCTCTGGTAAGGGCCTCCAGCAGGTCCCGAACAGGTTTTCTGAGGCTATCGGCTGCCCTCATGTAGCTTGATGCAATTTTCTGGAGACTCCTTGACAGCACGATCACCTTCGAGGCCGTCACATATCTTAGAGAAAGAAATAATGAGACAAAGATTACTATCATTGTCATTGTTATGATAATAAATGATGTCATTAGAAGAAGTAAAATGTTTTATTTTTTTTGTTTGTTTTTAAATAACACTACTAATAATGCCATTGAACTGCCATAGTACTGTAGTTATAAAAGTATAATTACCTCTCACTGCTAACTTCCTCTGTGACCTCCTCAAATGGTTTCAGAATCTCACAGGCCTCTCTCATCTCTTCCCACTCATCTGGGGTTAGGGTAGCCAGTCTGGGATTTACCAGTGCCAAGGTGGTAATGACGGCATCTTTATTGTCCAAAAATCTCCTCAGCATATGAAATGTTGAGTTCCAGCGAGTTGGGCAGTCTTGCTTTAGCCGTAGCTCTGGCAAACCCATCTGCTGCTGAGTGGCCTTTAGCTTTTCAGCCGCCACTGTGCTCCGGTGCAGGTATTCCACGATTACTTTAATCTTGTCCAGTGTTGGTTGGATTACACTGAGCCCCCCCCTCACAACCAGATTCAGTGTGTGAGCAAAACATGGCAAGTGCTTCCATGTTGTTTTGCGAATGGCCAGGACCATATTAGCAGCATTGTCAGTAACGCAAGCCACAACTTTATCACTGATGCTCCATTCTCTTGCAATCCTCAAAAGATTGTCGGCTAGGTTGTCTGCAGTGTGCCTTTCACTGACCTCAAAACAATCAAGAAGACATGAAGCCATCTCGAAGTCTTCAATAAAATGGCAAGTCACAGACATGAAACTACTTGTGGCTCTGGATGTCCAGCAATCAGTAGTGAGACATACAGCTGATGCCTCCCTGACCCTTTCCATTATTGTTTGACGGGTCTGGTTGAACATTTCGGGAATCACAGTTTTGGATAGAGTTTGTCTGCTGGGCAAGGTATACGATGGATTTAGGGCCTTTGTGAATGCCCTGAATCCCTTATCCCCTACGATGGAAAAAGGCTGGAAGTCCAGGGCAATCATTCTGGCAAGCTGGTCATCCACTGTCTTTTGCCTCAGTGGGTCAATGGGTCTAGATACAAAATTGGCAAGACGGGTCTGTGCTGCTCTTCTCCTGGATCGAATAGTCACATCAGATGTGCTGGCAGTGGTTGCTGTGATAGTCACAGCTGGTTCAGTGTTGGTAGGCCTCATACTGGTTGTACTAGCCTCCTCAGCTGGGAGAAATTCTGTCCTTGTCTGTGCAAGCTGCACAGTTACATGCTTGGACTTCAGATGTCTATTCAGGTTTCCTGTGCTCCCTCCTTTAGTGGATATCCGTGTTTTGCAAATTGTGCACACGGCTGTAGTTGGAGACATTTCTTTAAAATATTGCCAAACTGCGCCTCTCTTTCTTGTGGTACTCATTGTAGAAAAACAATCACCGGCTCTCATCCAAAAGGATCTAACTGAGTAGCTGACGGAGCTAGAAATATAAGCCTCTGTGGATCATTATTATGTTAATAGATCAGTAATCAAGGGCGAATCGTTAACCTGAGCTATTGTTGACCTAGTAGCCAATCACTGAGCGTCATTAGTAAAATGAAGTCAGCTAAAATGGGCAATTTTTTTTGGTAAATTATCTATAAGTCCATAAAATAAGATGTGCAGGAGATCTAATGGTATTTGAATTAATTGGCACAGGCCTCTTATATTAATATTACAGATATGAAATGGTTTAAAAAATGGGAGAAAACACAATTGTTTTGGTATCGTTCGTTATTTATTTTTCTTCATACAGCAGTGTTGGGGGAGACTCTGATTAAATATATTACATCCTAAGGCCCTGTGAATATATAAGGAGCCTCATTCACCTCCGTTAAACTTTAAAAACAACATATAATAAAAACTGTGATGCAGACTCGCAGCGCTGAGAGGGAGAGAGCATCTGCACAGAGTGAGGGAGGGAGCGGGTCATCGCGGACTGAAGTGATGACGTGATATAAAAGTTTGATCATGAAGCCTGATAATCATCTACAGCTCTGTGTAAAATATATGTAGTACACAGCAGACTGCAGTCTCTGTTGACAGACAGACAGACAGATCTGAACACAGGTCCACGTTATTAAACGTCTGTGTTCTCCCCGCGCTGCGTTATAAACTATGATGAACTGATCGCAGGTTACAGCTCCTGCTCGTGTCATTCCAGCATGTAGAGAGACGTACTTTATTTTTTATAGTAATTGTGTGCGGAAAATAAAGACAGAATGCGACCTTATTGTGGCAACAAATCAAGATCAGTCATTGTTATTGATTGTTAAATTTTAAAGAGCTATTATGGTCCAACCTTATTTGGCCCATTTCAGCTGATGGCCCGTTTTAGCTGACTCCACCACTCCCCTTGGTGTTGATGGGTCATCATTATTAGGCTCACATTATCCTGAGTGTGAGTGCGATCTCACCTGTTTACTAAACAATAAACAGTGTTTAGGCAGATGATTTAATACTGCATTGTAATCGGGAGATCGGTGGTGTCTAGGCCATTGGCTCTGTTAAGGGATGATTTTCTCATATTAGAAGCATATTAAAATTACAATGACCTGGATTACTGAGAACCTTCACACTAGCAAATACAGTCTGAGCGCCACGGAGGAGCGAATGACCGGGTCATTTCGTTCGTTCACGTCACGAACGAAATGTCCTAACAGGTCAGCCATTCTGATCCTTGACCACGACAAAGTTATAGGCTGCGGGGGTATGTCTTGCACACAGCAGTTCACATATGTTTACAGCACTGATGAACACAAAAAAAATTATTAGTTTGAGCGCCGAGGAGGGGCGAATGACCGGGTCATTTCGTTCGTGAACGAACGAAATGTCCTAACACAGGTCAGACATTCTGATCCTCGACCACGACAAACCGACTTTGTGTAAAGCACAATGAAGTTGTAGTCTTCGTCTTTTATTTTATGTATTGTGTTTTGTACAGATATGGACTCATGTGTCTGAAATAAAGAAATAAAGTAAAGTACAATACTAGAAACGGTATTACAACAGCTCAAAAATAAACTGACACAACAGCAAGATGAGATAACACATGAATGTTTATTTGTATATAAATATTATAATATTTTCTTTTTAATATAGTTGGGCGAAGTAACTGTTATATTGTGATGATTGAACAAGAAGACCAGTAATGCAATGGGAGCCGTATCGTTCATGAACGAGTGAGAGTGAGTGAGTTACGGGTAAACCGGAAATGTCACTGAACGACCTGGTGAACGAATGTAATGAACGAATCGTTCAGCTGAACGAGATCCGAAGATCCGGGTCACTGAAGTGAACGAGAGTTGACATCTCTAGTGCCCTGAGAGACTGTTACAACACCACAGACTGGGATGTGCTGATCAACCAGCATGATGAGGACATCGAGGGGCTGACACACTGTCTGACAGATTACCTGAACTTCTGTGCAGACGTGGTCTCCCCTGTTAAGACTGTCCGCTGTTACCCTAATAACAAGCCATGGGTAACGCGGGAAGTCAAAGCTGTCCTCAACATGAAGAAGGCTGCCTTCAGGAGCAGAGACAGGGAGGCCATGAAGGCAGCACAGCAGGAGGTGAAACACCGTGTGAGGGAAGCTAAGGACAGCTACAGGAGAAAGGTGGAGCAGAAGCTGAAGGAGAACAACATGAGGGAGGTCTGGGAAGGTGTGAGGACCATCACAGGTCACAACACAAAGACCAGAGCCGTGGGGGGGACAGTGGAGAGGGCGAACGAACTGAATGACTTTTTCAACAGGTTCAACCAGCCCATGCCCCCCCCACCCCCACCCGCACTGCAGCCATCTCTCCTTCTTCCCACAACACACCTCCCCCCAGACACCACAGCACCTCCCTCCTCCTCCCCCTCCCCCCCCCACCTCAACACAATCTCCACCTCACATCACCACAGACCAGGTCAGAGGACAGCTGAGGAAGCTCCGACCCAGGAAAGCAGCAGGCCCGGACAAGGTGTGTCCAAGTCTTCTGAAGACCTGCGCTGCAGAACTGGGGGAACCACTACAACGGATCTTCAACCTCAGCCTGCAGCTAGGGAGAGTGCCCACCCTCTGGAAGACATCCTGCATCGTCCCAGTTCCTAAAAAGAACCGGCCCAGTGAGCTGAATGATTCCGGCCGGTGGCACTCACTTCACACCTGATGAAGACGTTGGAGCGGCTCTTCCTCAGCCTCCTCAGACCCCAGGTGCAGCACGCCCAGGACAGCCTGCAGTTCGCCTACCAGCCAGGTGTTGGTGTGGAGGATGCCATCCTCTACCTACTACACCGAGTCCACTCCCATCTGGATAAGGGGAGAGGCACAGCGAGGATTCTCTTCTTGGACTTCTCCAGCGCCTTTAATACCATTCACCCCCCTATGCTTCGAGATAAATTGAACCGGATGGGAGTGGACCCCCACCTGGTGGCCTGGATATCCAACTACCTCACCGACAGGCCACAGTACGTCAGGCTGAAGGACACCACATCTGACACTGTGGTCAGCAGCACTGGAGCCCCCCAGGGCACAGTGCTGGCCCCTCTTCTCTTCACCCTGTACACCTCGGACTTCTGTCACAACTCAGAGCTGTGTCACATACAGAAGTACGCCGATGACACAGCCATCGTTGGATGCATCAGGGACGACAGAGAGGAGGAGTATCGGAGTCTGGTGGGGGACTTTGCTGCTTGGTGCCGCACAAACCACCTAGAGCTCAACACCTCTAAGACAAAGGAGCTGGTCATAGACTTTGGGAGGTCCAGACCGAAGCCGAGACCAGTCCTACTAGAGGGAGCTGAGGTGGAGAGTGTGGACTCCTACAAATACCTCGGGCTGTGTCTGGACAACAAACTGGACTGGTCAACACACACCAGCCACCTGTACGGGAAGACACAAGGCAGGATGTACTTCCTAAGGAGACTGCGGTCTTTTAACATCTGCAGCAAACTGCTGCGGATGTTTTACCAGTCTGTGGTTGCCAGTGTCCTCTTTTACACTGTAGTGTGCTGGGGAGGCAGCACATCCAAGAAGGACACATCCAGACTGGATAAACTGATCAGGCGAGCCGGCTCTGTGATCGGCATGAAGCTGGACCCTCTGGTGACGGTGGCAGAGACAAGGACACTGAACAAACTGTTGGACATTATGGACAATGCCAGCCACCCTCTGCACACCGTCATCAGCAACCAGAGGAGCCTGTTCAGTGAGAGACTGCTCCTTCCAAAGTGCAGGACTAACCGACTGAAGAACTCCTTTGTCCCTCATGCCATCAGGCTGTACAACTCCTCACTTAGGGGGAGGAGGTAACAGGGACAGACTCTCTCACAAGCGGTAGCCACTAATTCACCTCACAAAGTTAATAGTAGTTATCTTCTTTTATTCAATAGTAATATTTATTTATTTCTCAAAGGGTCATATGTGCAATAAAAATCTGTCAATGTGCAATAATCTCTCACCACAGTGCAAAAACCTAATACCACAGTGCAATAACCTAATTTAGTTTAATCGAACTAAATACCAGGTCAATTACCCACTGTTTACTTGTATATTTCTAAGAGTGTATATTTTATATATTTTGTTATCTAATTTTGTACTTTTTATATATATATATATATCGATAGATATATAGATTTTGATCTTTATTTTTTACCCTCTGTGTGCTGATTCTTTCCTATTGTATTGTACTGTATAAGCTGCTGGAGACTGAATTTCCCAGAGGGAGTCATCCCAAAGGGATCAATAAAGTTGAGTCTAAGTCTAAGTCTAAGTCTAAGTTGTTATACCATCCTTCTCTCCAGACTTCAGCAACTTTAATAGTGTACATAATAGGTGGACAGATAGATCGTCTTTGTCTTTCAAAAGATGTGACCATACAGTTTATTGCAGATGAATATTAGTTCATGTTTTTTCTTTTTCATTTACATGCTGATTCACTGACAAGCTGGTGGTCCATCATTGCTCCAAGTGATGCACATTAGTACAGACTTTAGCAAGGATTCAAATCTTTTTCTGGATAATCAGACAAAGTTAGTGAGGCACAAACTCACACTTTAAACACTTACAAAATAGAGTGAGGTGGGGCCAGACAATGATTAGCACCAGTCCTGAAAGTTAAGCCCATCAAACATATTCGAATGGTTATTGCTGACGTTCAAAGTGCATTTCCTGTCACACAAATTCTTGTCATTATGAAGCATTCACACTCTCTGTGAAACATTTGGTTTGAATCAGAACTGCTTTTATTTGACCTTTCAATGCTATGACCTCTGGTATGCAGTGGAAGATACCACGTCTTACTGGCCTAAACAAGAAGAAGACTTTACAGCCACGCTAGCAGCTCTGTGATTCTGCGCTTACACAGCGGTGCATAGAACTTATTCTTATTGTTGCCATTATGTCAGAAAAAAATAATGAAGCAGTTTGAGCCTTAAGTGTTATCATAGTTATCTTTATTATGATGCTAACTTTATACAAGAAATGCAGTCCACCAGTTCTGATTTCTAATACTAGCACAGTACAGTCATAAAAAAAGATAATTGCTAACAAATTAAACATGAAACAAAAAATTACACAATTATAAAATTAAGGATCTGAAAAGGGGGCAGCCTGATCAGTAGATTCAACAACTGTACATCTTTTTCAAAATAAAAGTCTGCCTCATAAAGCACAAGGTGCACACACACACACACACACACACACAAGGTATTAATACAATTAAAGGCAGATTTTACAGATTGAAACAAATATAATGTCAAAAATACACTGAACATTTTTAAGTTTATAAAAATAAATATTATCATTATGCTATGGTCACATGGTAGTTATAGTCTTCCAAAAAATGAATCTATCTATCTATCTTTGCATTAATGAGCAAATCTTTGCATTGTTTGGATTGTTAGTCTACACAAAAGCCCTGACATCGCTGTAGACAGTCTCTCCCTCTGCTGCTGTTACGTTCCTCTTCTTCTTCGTTCTCTCTGCTTTGCCAGTTCTCTTTGAAAAGGCTGGTGCAGAATAAACCAACATGTCCTCATTTCTCTGAGAAAACACACAGAAAAAGGTTTTGAGATGGAAGATCCAAAATCTCTTCCAGTTTCATCTTTCCTTTATAGATCTTACCTGCTGACTTGGCTGCTCGGCACTGGCTGTTGCAGCATTTGTGGGCAGAGCAACAGCAGCTGTGTTAAAACAATCAAACCAAAGATGGAGAACGTTAATCTACACTAAGAGGCACAAATTTCATATTTTGCTAAATATGGTTTGATAGATTTATGGATGAGAAATTTTAATTACCGTTACAAGATTTTGTCTTGATGGTATAAATCAGGAAGGCGATGACAATCAGACTTAAAGCCAAAGCAGCTGATAACAGAAATATAACTGTATTGGTCTTCTCCAAATACTGCATGTCGTCTGCTGACGAATCTAGAAAACACTGAGAGTTAGCAGGTTTTTGATAAGAAAAAAAGTTTTGTGTCGCATCAATCCAATGGATTTAACCAGATTCTAAATTAATTATAATCAATGATTTGTATGAAATTCTAACTTACCTTCAATGTTAAGCTTAGTTCCGTTTCCAAACAGTATCTCCCCACATGTGGCCACAGCACAGTAATAAGTCCCGGCATCAGAGGAGCTGACGGTCTTAGAGAAGCTGTAGACACATTTCTGTGGAGAGCGAGCCTCAGGACTGTTCTCACATTCATCTGTTCTGTTTCCAAGAGTGTAAATGACACTGGGATGAGATTCATCTGATCCGGATCTGAACCAGAACACGCTGTGTTTTCCTGGACATGTTTTGTAGTCAGAGTCAGAGAGGAGTGAACACTGCAGAGTCACTGAGTCTCCTGGACGGACTGGATCAGAGGATAAGTCTTGAATGACGGCAGTGATGTCAGGTGCACGTCCTGAGAAATTCAAACCAGAATATAAACATGCTTTACCAGTTACAATTTATACATTGACACTTTCCTATTAATAATGTACAATTTAAACGGATATTAAAGTCTACCTGGTGTATTTTATTTACCTGTAACTGTCAGAAACGTTCCTTTCAAAAGGGTCATATTAACTCGTGTTTGTTTAACACAAAAGTAAAGTCCAGAATCACTGAGCTGTGTTTGACTGATAATCAGGACAAATGTTCCAGGCTCTTGTTTTGCTGTGATGCGAGGACTTTTGTTAACCTTGTTGTATTCAAAGGGATATGTTCCTCCCAAAACTTCAGGCAAGGCTCCAGAAACTAGCCTGATCCAAAATAACTGTGTTTTAGTCCAAGAGGTGTCGCGGGGACACGTCAGCTTCACATCATCTCCAGCACCAACAGTCTTTGTCTCAAAGGTCTGATCGTCTGTGCATCCTGAAGAAAATAAAGAAATACATGTTGGTTATTAACAACCAGGAAATAAAATGTATGCCCTGTGCTGAACTTAAAATACATCTTGAACACATTTGAAAGTTTTACATATACTTACGACTCAGTCTGAGCATCAGAAGTAAAACAAACACAGTCAGCATTTTGTTGCAAGTCCACTTCAGACAGCACTAACATTAGCATGTACGAGAAGATGACTGTCCTAGATATAATCATATCGAGTGGGAGGGAACAACTACAGAGCATTTTGATTGGCCACTTGTTATGATGATATTACACTGTATTACCACAGTGGAAAAAAATCCTTCAAGCCCGAGCACATGAAACAATACAAGCAGCAAGCTTGTTTCATGTTTCCTGGTGGGTGTCTATAATTGACGCTAAGAGGAAACACAGTATAACTACGGTAATCAAAGACAAATAATTCTTCTGTAGAGGATGTAGAAACAGTTAAGTCACGCATTGGTTTGTCAACCCCCCTTTTAAAGCTTCAAGTTTGGGATGTTGGCCGTTTTAATATTTTTTATTTGTAACCACAAGCGACCACATTTGGACAACAGGATACAAATTTGGCCTTTTACACGGAATAAAAATGCAGAAAAATCAACATTTCGTGACATTACCCAGGTGGGCTGCATGTGAAAACCTAAAGTTCAAGAGTTCAAGCGTGAAAGTAGCCATTGTTATGTCTCAATCCTGCTTGACAGGCCCCTATGGTAGGTACTTTCCAATAACAGGTGGCCACGCCTTAAAACATACCCTGCTTTATCATCAATTTTACTCTAAATGGGACCAATATTTAAAAAGTGAACATCATGCAGTCCTGAAAAGGCTTGAAACTACCGAGCAGATTGATTTCAACATATCCAGTTGCGGATTTGTAGCTTGAATGCACACATCAGTGGTGAGCGGGCAGCGGGTGAACGACCGGGTAACTTAAAATAACCGGTCCAGCCATCACAATGGTCCTCCGTCCTCGACAGGCCAGACCAAACCAAAGCTGCGAATTAGCGCCAACGTTTAATACAATATTAGAATTTCACTCACCAAAGAGGTGGGACCACAGACTTCTCAGGGATCAGGTAGTAAAGTTAACCACTCAGTAAGAGATATTATTTGTTCAACATTTGGATGAAAAAATCCCCAAAACACACCAACAACACAAACACGGTCAAGAAGTTAAGCCAAGTGTTTTAATTAGCTGAGGTGACACCTAGCACACAGCTAGCAGCCCCACCTGTCACTCAAAGCAACCAGCCCTCCCATTACAGTAATATAGAAACTGGCAAAGCAACATTTTTGTGCCAGGCTGTAAATATGTTGAATTTGCTGTAAAGCTGGGTATTTAAATATAGGGCCTAATGGAGGTTAACTCGCTTTTGGAGCCAGCCTCAAGTGGCCATTCGAGGAACTGCACTTTTTGGTGCTTCAGTGTTGGCTTCATGTTCTCAGCCACAGAGCTGTCTGCTTGGTCCAAACCGACTGAGATAGAGTTTACAATCAGTTTTTCCACAAATATCCAATTCAAAATGTTACTATCACCAATGACCTCTAAACATTAATTCATTTAAGATCCATCTGCATGGTAAATACACATTATAGCACTTTGTTTCCAGGTCTAATAAAAACTCCTAAAACCTCTGTACCACTGACTTTAATATTAATTAATTAATTGGTTTGATCTGTTAAAAAAAAAGTCTCCAGCCATTTGCCATTTACAGACACAGAAGAGCCATGCTAGATGCTTTGTGAGCCAACCAAAGCAGATGCTGCTCATCATCAGTGATGACCCGCCCACTCTGCCTGTCAGTCACATCAGCAGGAAGAGCACAGCATGCAGAGTTGGGGGAGGTCTGTTAAACCATCCTTCTCTCCAGACTTCAGCTACTTTAATAGTGTACATAACAGGTGGACAGATAGATCGTCTTTGCTGTGTTTAAAAGATGCAACCATACAGTATATAGCAGATGAATATTAGTTCATGTTTTGTTCTGCATTTAAATGCTGCCTCACTGACAAGCTGTCTGTCCATCAATACTTAAAGTGATGCACATTAGTGCAGACTTTAGCAACGATTTAAATCTCTTTCTGGATAATCAGACAAAGTTTTCTTATGAAGTCACAAACTCACACTTTCAACACTTGTTCTAGACAAAATGAGCGAGGTGGGGCCAGACAATGATTAGCACCTCCCCTCTCTGACAGCACCAGCCAGTGAAGAGTGCAGACTGCAGAAAGTGTGATAAAAAACCTCACATAGCACCCTTTACCTACATCTGTAAGTAGTTTTGGTTCTACTTATAATTAATAACATTGTGTTGTTCCTCTTGCTATTTTAAGAAGGTAAGAAAAAAGTTAAATCAAACTTCCTGACGGTTAAACAGAGTGTGATCAAGGACAAAAAGCCTCTTCACCTCACATTAATGCCAAACCACCACAATGCTAAAGTTTCCATGCATTGTTTGTTCGTCAGCGGTGACAGTGAATGTGTGTTTATCTGTGTGTGTGCTCGTGTGGTCAAACTGTTTACACCTAACACCTAGGTTGGACCAGAAACTTATTCTAATAACTAAACGTGTTTTGGAGTGAAATCGAAGACTCACTGACACAATGCTTTGTTTAGCTCCTGAACACACAACACACATACACAGTTTAATGCACACAAGGATGGACACAACTTACAACTGTTAGATGGAAGTTAGAACTGAAACTTTCTCTCTCTCGCACACACACACACACACACACACACAGACACACACACAAACACATACACACACACACACACACACACACACACCACACACACACACACTAAACTGCACGGAAACTTTAGCACTGCTGTGGTTTGGTTTAAAATTGAGGTGTGAATACAAACAGAGTTTTTTCTTTCTCTGTCTCTATTTTAACCTCAGGAAGTTTGGCTTAACTGTTGTTTTATCTTTTTTAAATAGCAAGAGGAACAACACCATGTTATTTATTATTAGTAGAATCAAGAGACTTTACAGATGTAGATAAATGTTGATGTGTGATTACTGTTATTTAGCAAGTTATCACTCTTCACTGGTCGGTGCTGCCAGAGAGGGGAGGTGCTAATCTTTCACTGGTCCCACCTCGCTCTTTGTGACGACAACAAGAGTTTGAAGATGAGTTTGTCCGATAATCAAAGCCGTCCCAGAAGTCTGTTTTTGCGTGCATCACTTTGAGCAATGATGGACGATAATCTTGTCAATGAATTTGAATTTAAATGAAAAGTAATCTAATTATTATTATCTAATTATCTAATATTCATGTGCATTATACGGTTGCATGTTTAAAAACACATCAGAGACATTATTTGCATTTTCATGAGCAAATTAACAAGCAAGAAAAATGTATTCAATTGTTTAAATTTGTTCAAATTAAAACTAGCCTGCAGAAACCTCATGCAGCTCTTCCCTCACTACACATCCTGTCACAGTCACAGTTCTGCTCTGAGCAAACAGCCTTGAAGGTTGGTCAAAGGCGGGAGAAACAGACCGCAGCCTGTGTGTCAGTGAAGCTGGTGCATGGGGCTTTGCTTGTTGTTCTCACGGGAGACATGCAGAAGGCCTTTACAAAGTGCTGTCAGAGGTTTATCTATAATGTTTAAGATTGTGTGGAGGACATATACACAGCAGTTCAAGGTCAAAAGACTCTACATGTTTATCCTCTCTAACTTTGTGTCTCAGTGCACACATGGCAAAATTTAGAGTGTGACCAAAGTTGATATGTCCTTTCGCGAAGCAGATATTTGGAAATCAAATGACCTTGATGGCCAAACAAATGCACCCCTCCCTTCAGGGCTCTTTCAGAAGCCCCGCCCCCTCAAATTCATGGACGCACATCCACAGGTAAACGACTTGCAACTGATTATGAGGCAGAATGTGGAGTGTCTGCTGCCTGAGGGTAAACAAGCCTTAATGAGGGAAGCAATTTTTAAATACTATGATGATGGCGCTCTTTCCATCTTCTGCAAGGACGTGGACAAGGACGAGTAGCAGGCAGAGGTCTGTAACTAGCTAGTGACCTTTGACCTGGCAAAATGTGAAAAAAAAAGTCTATAGATGTGATGAGTTTGGGAACGCTGAAGAAATCAATATGTGGTGTCCAAAATATGAAGATGTGTTGATTGTGCATGAAATTCTTGGTGGGTTTTTTTCAGTATTGTTATGGGCGGTTTATAACATTATTTTCTATCACAGTAACAAGCTGTACATTCATGCCAGCCCTCTCTGTCACCTTTGAGTTCTTCACATCTCATGACTCTCTGTGTGGTTTTCACCACATTTCCACTCCTCTCTCCACTGTCCTTGAACCTGCAGGCCACAACCTACACTGCAGCTAAAGTGACACTGTCCTCTATTCCTCCTCCTCCTCTATTCCTTTTCACTGTGTGAAAACATCCAGGTTTTTTTTCCATCTATTCCTATTTCCATTAAAGTTCCTGTGAGGAACTTTTGGTTTGGGTTGATCTTGGCGCCCCCTGTGGACAACGCCATGCCTCTTATCTCTTTGCTGATTTTGTCCTGTGCATGCTTAAGTGGTGTTTTTTAAGATAAAATCTCATCCTGCTTTCTTTAACAGTCATAGGTATCACTCACTTACATTTTTGCCCTGGAAAATGTAAACAAAGGCAGCGCAGTCTGCCATCTCCCCCGGCCGCAGTTTCATGAATTAAAATTATCTATACAGCAATAATCAATCTTGCCACTGATGGTCTGTTTGCTTTTGTGTGTCATATAGAGTAATCAGAATTAATTTCAGTCTGTTTCATAACCATCGAAATACTCCTCACAGGGGCTTTAAAGCTACGAGTGTTACACCACTTTGTATTTCCTTGTGCTGAAAACTCAACAACAGTGTTTCTGGAAAGTATTTGACATGCATTGTTTGTGAACCTCTTCCTGCATTGCTACGTTTCTCAGAGTTTGTCAGTTTGTCAGTAAGATGGCTTTCAGTGTTATTAAAAAGTCTTCCAACCATGAAAGGTGACATACCTTTGGCGGAGCTGACCAGGGAGTTGTGCGCGTACTCAACCCATGGCAAATGGGTGGACCAAGAGGCAGGGAGACAAGCTGCAACACACCTCAGGGAAGACTCCAAATCCTGATTTACCCGCTCCGTTTGGCCGTTAGTCTGAGGGTGATAACCAGATGACAGGCTGACTGAGGCCCCCAATGTTTGACAGAATGCTTTCCACACCTGGGAGGCAAACTGGGGACCCCGGTCTGAGACAATATCCTGGGGTATACTATGAAGACGGAACACATGTTGCACAAGTAGATCAGCAATTTCCAACGCAGAGGGCAGTTTAACCAGAGGTATATAATGGACTGCTTTAGAGAAACGGTCAACAATAGTCAGAATAACTGTTACCATAGATGGTGGTAACCCAGTAACGAAGTCCACTGCAATGTGTGTCCAGGGACGATGAGGTATGGGCAAAGGAAGGAGGGGACCAGCTGGAGCTCGGTTGGAGGACTTACTACGGGCACAAACGGAGCAGGCGGCAACAAACTCCCTGGTGTCGGCAGTCATAGATGGCCACCAGAAGCGCTGTTGCAGCAGGGAGAGTGTGCGATGGCAGGCCAACTTAGAAGATGGCCCCCACTGGCGCACTGGGGACCTCAGCGGAGGGGGAATGAAGAGACGAACTGAAGGACAGCTCTCAGGTATAGGATGAACTTGGTTGGCCTCCTGAACCACACGCTCGATCTCCCAACTGGCCGCCCCGACCACACAAGTGGACGGCAGGATGGTTTCCTCAGGGATGTCTTCCACTGGGGGTGCAAACTGGTGAGAGAGAGCATCAGGTTTGATGGTCCGGGACCAAGGTCGGTAGGTAAGAGTGAAGTTGAATCTTCCAAGAAACAAAGCCCACTGAGCCTGGCGAGAGTTGAGTCTGTGTGCAGAACGAAGATCAGACAGGTTTTTATGGTCAAGCCAAACAAGGCACCACAGCAAGAAGCTCTCGATTCCCCACATCATAGTTTCTTTCGGCTGGAGTGAGTCGTCGGGAGAAGAAGGCACAGATTATGAAATTATGAAATTACTGACCCAATACTGCCCCACAGACTAGTGAGAGATGTCTACAGAAAAACAACAAACATGATTGACTGACAGGCTATAGCCTAAATGTAACAAGGTAAACAATGACCACAAGCTATTCAAATGTGTAAAGTCACCTCAGTAATCTTGATTTTTAAGCTTCAGCAATAAAAAAGCTCCCACCCACCGTAGTTGACATCTTCATCAGCCGTTGTACCTGCATCTTTAGCTGTGGGTGAAGAGGCGGCATGGGCATCCTGTGCGACGGGGTAGGGGGACGGACCGAGCGCGCTCCCAGAGTTTGGGCTAAAGGAGCTGCTAGCATCGCTAAGATTAGCTGAGCTGCTGGCTGGTGTAGATTCGCGAGGACATTTGCAATTGAGAAAGGACATTTTTGTTTGAATAGCTCGCTTCATCTTACCTGGCTGTTCATAAACATTACATAGCGTATTCTAACTGCGAATAGTTTAAAAGTGAACTAACAAAATTACCGTTAGGCAATAATTCTTTTCCCAGGTATCACCCGCCCTACTCTGCCTCTGATTGGCTCATCAGTCCTGCATAATGAGTACTGGCCAATGAGAGGCAGCTTAGGGTGGGTCATGCATGCCACCATCCTATGAAAGATAATTGGGCAATTTGGCTTGCATACATGAAGGTTGCGCATCAGAGGGGATAAGAGGGTATATGCAATGCTGACTGATAAATAAGTGGGTATACGCCTTATACCCGTGTATACCCTGCACTACACCACTGCCTTTAATGCCATTATATCTGACTGCTGTTCTGCACTGACAGACATCACGTCTTAAAGACTTTACAGCCATGCTAGCAGCTCTGTGAGACTGCACTTACACAGTGGTGCATTGAGCTAATCCATATTGTTCCCATTATGTCAGAAAAAATGGAATGTTATCAGAGTTCTTTATTGTAATGCAGACTTTATACGAGAAACTCAGTCTATCACTTCTGATTTCTTTTTAAAGGACAGTACAAAATCTCATTGCTAACTAATGAAATTGATGCATTTATGAAATTAAGACTCTGAAAATGGTGCAGCTTGATTGAATTACAACCACAGATCTTTTTCAAAATAAAAGTCTGCCTTTTGAGGAAGGAAGCAACACAAATCCACAAACATCACTGTCTTTTATTGACACAATTTTTGTCTTGCGTTGACACAAAAATGTGGATATTTTCAAATCATAATGAAAAAACTCCCCTTTTTAATTGTCTAAAATAATAATAAGAAAAATAATAGCATAGAAAAAATCCAAAACTGACAGCAAACAGATTAGCAAAAATATAATGTCAAAGATACACAAACATTTTTCAGGTTATCCAAATGAAATGTTATCGTTATGCTGTGGTCACATGGTTGTTAAGTAGTATTTTTACACAGGCTTCCAAAAATGTATATTAAATATATATGATTGCTTTAATGAGAAAATCCTTGCATTGTTTGGATTGTTAGTCTACACAAAAGCCCTGACATCGCTGTAGACAGTCTCTCCCTCTGCTGCTGTTACGTTCCTCTTCTTCTTCGTTCTCTCTGCTTTGCCAGTTCTCTTTGAAAAGGCTGGTGCAGAATAAACCAATGAGTCCTCATTTCTCTGAGGAAAGACACAAAATGTTATGAGAGGGAAGATGTTATTCTGATATTCCAAAATCTCTTCCAGTTTCATCTTTTCTTTATAGATCTTACCTGCTGACTTGGCTGCTCGGCTCTGGCTGTTGCAGCATTTGTGGGCAGAGCAACAGCAGCTGTGTTAAAACAATCAAACCAAAGATGGAGAACGTTAATCTACACTAAGAGGCAACAAGTTAATATTTTTCTAAATATGGTTTGATAGATTTATGGATGAGAAATTTTAGTTACCGTTACAAGATTTTGCCTTGATGGTATAAATCAGGAAGGCGATGAAAATCAGACTTAAAGCCAAAGCAGCTGATAACAGAAATATAACTGTATTGATCTTCTTCAAATACTGCGTGTCGTCTGCTGACAAATCTAGAAAATACTGAGAGTTAGCAGGTTTTTGATAAGAAAAAAAGTTTTGTGTTGCATCAATCCAATGGATTTAACCAGAATCAAAATTAATTATAATCAATGATTTGTATGAAATTCTAACTTACCTTCAATGTCAAGCTTAGTTCCTTTTCCAAACAGTATCTCTCCACATGTGGCCACAGCACAGTAATAAGTCCCGGCATCAGAGGAGCTGACGGTCTCAGAGAAGCTGTAGACACATTTCTGTGGAGAGCGAGCCTCAGGACTGTTCTCACATTCATCTGTTCTGTTTCCAAGAGTGTAAATGACACTGGGATGAGATTCATCTGATCCGGATCTGAACCAGAACACGCTGTGTTTTCCTGGACATGTTTTGTAGTCAGAGTCAGAGAGGAGTGAACACTGCAGAGTCACTGAGTCTCCTGGACGGACTGGATCAGAGGATAAGTCTTGAATGACGGCAGTGATGTCAGGTGCACGTCCTGAGAAATTAAAACCAGAAAATAAACATGCTTCACTAGTTACAATTATAAACGCTTTCCTATTAACAATGTACATTTTATAGAATATTAAAGTTTACCTGGTGTATTTTATTTACCTGTAACTGTCAGAAATGTTCCTTTCAAAAGGGTCATTTTAAGTGTTCTTTGTTTAACACAAAAGTAAAGTCCAGAATCACTGAGCTGTGTTTGACTGATAATCAGGACAAATGTTCCAGGCTCTTGTTTTGCTGTGATGCCAGGAGTTTCAATAACACCGTCGTATTCAAAGGGATATGTTCCTCCCAAAACTTCAGGCAAGGCTCCAGAAACTAGCCTGATCCAAAATAAGTGTGTTTTAAGCCAAGAGTTGTCGCGGGGACACGTCAGCTTCACATCACCTCCAGCACCAACAGTCTTTGTCTCAAAGGTCTGATCGTCTCTGCATCCTGAAGACAATAAAGAAATACATGTTGGTTATCAACAACCAGGAAATAAAATGTATGCCCTGTGCTGAACTTAAAATACATCTTGAACACATTTGAAAGTTTTACATATACTTACGACTCAGTCTGAGCATCAGAAGTAAAACAAAGACAGTCAGCATTTTGTTGTAAGTCCACTTCAGACAGCACTAACATTAGCATGTACGAGAAGATGACTGTCCTAGATATAATCATATCGAGTGGGAGGGAACAACTGCAGAGCATTTTGATTGGCCACTTGTTATGATGATTTTACACTGTATTACCACAGTGGAAAAAAATCATTCAAGCCTGAGCACATGAAACAATACAGGCAGCCAGCTTGTTTCATGTTTCGTGGTGAAGAGGAAACAGAGTTTAACTACAGTAATGAAAGACAAATTATTCTTCTGTATTTTCCATAGACTGTATTAAAGAAGAGTACATAGAGTTAACTCACTAACAGGTATCTGAACTCTCCCTTTGAAACATCAAGTTTGAGATTTTCGCTGATGCAATGTTGTCTTTTTGTAACCAGAAGCAAACATATTTGGCTGACATGTGGATACACATGAGCCTCTTTCACAGGTGCACGGCACTCATGAAAATGTTGCGACATTACCCAGGTGGCCTGCATGTGAGAACAGAAATCTCTCAAACTGTTCACCTGGACTTTAAGCTGACTTTTTCCTGCAGTCCAGCCACCGATTAGCGAGAACATTATGACCACTAACAGGTGAAGTGAATAACATTGATCATCTCATTACAATGGCACCTGTCTGTGGGTGGCACATGTTAAGCAGCAAGTGAAATTTTTGTCGTCAAAGTTGATGTATTGGAAGCAGGAAAAATGGGCAAGCGCAAGGATGTGAGCGACTTTGACAAGAGCCAAATTGTGATGATTAAATGACTGGGTCAGAGCATCTCAGATACTGAAGCTCTTGTGGGATGTTCCCGGTCTCGGTGGTCAGTAGCTACCTACCAAAAGTGGTCCAAGGATGGAAAAGGAACAAATCTATCACAGGGTCATGGGTGGGCAAATCTCACTGATGTGCATGAGGAGCAAAGGCTGGCCCATGAGGTCTGATAAAATGGAAGAGCTACTGTAGCTCAAATTACTGAAAAAGTTCATGCTGGTTCTGATAGAAAGGTGTCAGAACACACAGTGCAGCACAGTTTGTTGCGTATGGTGCCGAATCGCCGTAGAGCAGTCAGGGTGCCCATGCTGACCTCTGTCCACCACTGAAAGCACCTACAATGGGCATGTGAGCATGAGAACTGGATCACGGAGCAATGGAAGAAGGTGGCCTGGTCTGATGAATCTTTTTTTCTCTTACATCATGTTGGCCAGGTGTGTGTGCGTCGCTTACCTGGGGAAGACATGGCACCAGGATGCACTATGGGAAGAAGGCAAGCTGGCGGAGGTAGTGTGATGCTTTGGGCAATGTTATGCTGGGAAACCTCAGGTCCTGTTATTCATGTGGATGTGACTTTTACACGTACCACCTACCTAAACATTGTTGCAGACCAGTACACCTCTTCATGGAAACATGTTCCCTAATGGCAGTGGCCTCTTTCAGCAGGATCATGCGCCCTGCCACACTGCAAAAATGGTTCAGGAATGGTTTGAGGAACACGACAACAAGTTCAAGGTTTTGACCCGGCCTCCAAATTCCCCAAATCTCAATCCAATCGAGCATCTGTGGGATGTGCTGGACAAACAAGTCCGATCACCCCAACATCGCAACAGGACTTAAAGGATCTGCTGAGAAAGTCTCACCACAGTTGATAATTAAATGACTATTATGTCTCCGTCCTGTTTGACGGCCCCCCATGGTAGCAATTTTTCAATCACAGGTGGCCAGGCCGTAAAACATACCCTGCTTTATTGTCAATTTTACTGTGAATGGGACCATATTTACAAAATGAACATCATGCAGTCCTTAAAAGTCTTGAAACTAGCAACTGAGGCCAGAGTCCCAATTGGAAAATGTTTAATGAGGTAAAAATCAATCAATAAGTTGGGGCTTTGGCAGTTCACAGGTAGTTAACTGGCACCTGTCTGCCTGTCAGTCCACAATGTAGACTGTATGATGGATGTAGCCACCATGTGAGGTCACACATTGGTTTGTCGACTGGCTTTTTGAAGAGTTTGGCATATTGCCCGTCGCCATGTTGGGTTTCTGTAGCCAAAAATGACCATATACAGAAGAGAGGGTGGATCTGGAGAGTAGCGAGGGGTTGGCAAACTCCATGTCATTAAACCTATAGTCTACACCTCCAGCTACTTCTGACTTATTAGCTAGTTAGCCATCGTGCTTCCCACAGAATGACAATCATTTTGATTTGGTTGGTGCTGGAGTTGTTTATCACTTAAGAAGCTAAGAAAGCTTATAGTTGTGGGAATTTTCCAGGGATCATCAAGGGGGTAACTTGTCTAAAGTTAAATTTATATGGGGGGGCAATTTAGTTTATGACGTTGACTTGGTGAACCCCGGTTTCCCCTGATTTCCCCCTAGAGAGCAGAGAAGGATCATCTTATCTTGCTGATGAAGGCCATGTGGCTGAGTGAAGTACCATGTGGGGATGGGGTAGGGGGTTGTTGATGTTGTATATAAGCTTGAACACTGCAACAGCAAGGGAGAGAACTTTCGCACTTCTCTCCATGCTGCATGTAAAATGTAAGTAAAGAGACTTGATTCATAACATTGAGTTTGCTTGTTCTTCACAAATTATCTTCAGGAGGAGAATTGCCCTCACATTTGGTGTCAGAAGTGGGATGGACGTTTCCCTGATCCTGAGTCTGGACTGAGGGTAAACTGCCGGCAGGGGTCTTTTGTGAGACTCAGGGTGACCTCCCCACAAAAAAGGGTGATAGGAACCCGCCTGAAGTCAGACAAAGGTTTCGAACAGTGGATGCTTATGGGGGTGAGTACGATGTTATGAATCATTTTCTCAATGGTAACTGTGTAATTGTTGTGTGATAGGACAACTGTTTCCTTGTAAATCCTTTGTGGTATTGGAAACTAGTTTCAGCGTAATTCCAGAGAAGTGGTTGTGAAACTAACGTATGGTTGTATTTCTCTGATGGATTTCCTTGGGGGAGCAGAGCCCGTTGGCATGTAAATCCTTTGTGGTATTGTAGACCAGTTCTATGTAATTCCGGAAAAAAGGTTGTTAGAACTGACAAGGGGAATCAAGAAAAGGGAAAAAAAAAGGGTAAAAGGGTGGAGGACTTTTAGATAATCCTCACAGAAGTTAAATATGTTTGTTGAAACATAATGATATTACAGTAATTTAACACATTATAAGGGTATAGCACATTGTGATAAAATGGGCGTATGATTGAAAAATCTATGAAATATATAAAGAATAAACTTTGTGGTTGCTCATTCAGTGTCTAGTACATATTCATGTGTACTACAGGGGTGCGTTGCTCGGAACGAATGTGTCGTACAAACCACCTGGCTGAATAAGTTACCCAAAGGTAGTGTATGCTTGATAAGATCCAACCATACTTGTATGGGAAGATCAGTGTGACTGTGAATTTTGTGTGAAAGATAAGCCCATTGAACGTGCAAGCACAGCTGTCCTACTGAGTCAGTTACACCATGGGGAACAAAACAGGAAAACTAAAACCTTTACCTGACCCTCTTTCAGGTCCTACTAAATTGATGGTAGACAAATGGGGAAAAAATGTGGTTGAGGATGTTCCACTTTGGCACCATATCACACAGGGGGTGTTTCCATTAATAGGCACATTGAGCACGGATTCTTTAAAAAGGTGTAGAGTACTTATAGAAGAACGTGAACAGGGAAAGAAAGTAGGAAAGAAAAGAATGTATTGGCATGCTTACCAGAAATGGGAAAGGGAAGCAGAAATAAGGGAATCTAAGTCAATAGCTGGTGTGATGGTGAAGCAGATGGATGATGAAAGTGCATGTGAAAGGCAGAAAGAGAGAAGTAAACGTAGGGGAAGAGATAGGGTTTTCCCCCTGCCATATGCTGTCTCCATGCCTGCAACTCCTGTTGGTCACGAAACACATTCCCCAACCGCTGAGACTCCTGATGATCCTAAGAATGAGGGGGAAGGGGCAACATTATACCCTGACCTATCCACCCTGCATTTAACCCCCAAAGTGACAAAGACTAACCTTGTTCCTCCCGTCAAGTCTCCATTAGCAGCGTCGTTCGACTATTGGTTGCGGAGCCAAGGGGACAAAGGAGCTATACAACAAATGCCCATGATGATGTTCCCAAATCCCCAGCCAAGGCCAACAGGTGAAGACACACACAGTCATTGGGATCCGGAGGTGTTGGTGTACAGGCCATGGCAACTGGATGAACTTAAGGAGGTCGCAGAGGAGCTGCCTGACCCACAAAGGATTGGAGGTGAGAAATGGGTCACAGCCATGCAACAGTTGTTAGCCATGTATAACCCAACCTTGCAGGAAGTAGAGGCCGTCTGTCGCAGGTGTTTCAAACTCAGATGGGCCAACATCCGACCTGCCGACTGGTCCAGCAGCCCAGTAGTTGGAACAAGGGACTTTGCCACGATGGTGGACAGGCTGTATGAGGCAGTGCGTACAGCTTTCCCCTTGAGGGTCTGCTGGTCTGACATCCACAACACCAAGCAGAGGGAGGGTGAGTCAGTCGCTGATTATCGCACTCGTATGGAAACTGTTTTTGCAGCTCACTCTGGCATTGACTCAGACAGTGAGGCATACAGCGCCCTGTTAAAGACTGCCCTGGTGAATGGACTCCATCCGGACCTCAGGAACCGAGTCATGGCTACCTGTATTGGCTGGGAAACCGCAACCATTGCAAATGTGTGGACACATGTCTTGCACGCTGAAAGGAACAAGGTAGAGTTGGACTTAAAACAGACTAAAGAACTCCAAATTGCTCAGTTAATGTTTTACCAGCAGGGGGGCCCACAGAATCCTGAACAACAATGGGGGAATAGCAACGACAGAAGAAGATGGGGTCCATATCCGAGATCTCAAGTAATGTATGACAGCATTGACCGCCACAAGCTGAGGTGCTACAGATGTGAAGGTTTTGGTCATAAGTCACATGATTGTGCTACACCGGAAAATGATGAATGTGGAGCAGAAGATCAGAGGGACTCCTGGCCGAATGATCCACCTCAGGACTTGCTGTTCAATCCCCAGGATTGCCGTTGACACAGCCATAAGAGACAGCGGAGGCAGGTCAAAGCATTGAGCCGAACACACACACACACAGGCATCAGTGACACTTATAAACAGGTTTATAAGTAGCTTATCAATGTGCCATTGTGGAATGCCCTAATTCACATCCTTGTCTTTCACAGGTGTAAGCAAAACACATGTTGGTTTTCTGTGATTGATTTGGCAAATGCATATTTAGCATTCCTGTTTGTCCTGACTCACAGTTCTGGTTTGCTTCCACATTCAATGCTAGGTGATATATATTGAAAGCCAATGTGTGGCAGCACACTTGTTCAGTATGTTGATGACCTCTTGGTGTGTTTTCCCTACACAAGAGTATCATCAAGCTGACACAGTGTTGTTGCTGCAGTTTGTTGTGCGATCAGTGGGTTATCTTTTCTTTTTAGGCATAGCAGGCTAGTGCCGACCATGGATTTTTGATTTTGTGGAGATCTCCCGACCCATGTATGACATGACTCATGGGGAAAAAAAACTGACTTGACTTGACAGAAACAGCATTGACTGACTTATGAAAGTTGTATTACTCTCAGACTAATAAGGATTGGACTCAAACGTCCTCATATATTCTTACACCCACCACACTGCAAACTGATCCACTTGCATTCAAAAGCCAAACTGATTTCATTCATACTGATATGCATACACCCGACCCATCAAAGGAGGGCGGTAATGGACTAATGTTACTAAGGGTGCAAGAGGGCACAAAGGGAAGTGGCATTGGCATGTCACCACCGCAGGGTCCGGAGACCCCAGAAGAAGAAGTGTATAAATTGTGTCAAAAGAACTGTTTTAGTTGAATGGTGTTATTGTTGGTGTACTCTTATCTTTGGTGTTATTTGTAGTGTAATTGTAGTAATTGTAGTTTATTGTGGTGTATTGTGTTTTTTCTTTTCTGAAAAGTCTTACAGTTTAACTCAAATTGAATGTGTGATGTAAAATGTTTAATACAATTCCCAATATGATATGTTCACACTTTGTGTCAAAAGGAGGGAATGTGGGAATTTTCCAGGGATCATCAAGGGGGTAACTTGTCTAAAGTTAAATTTATATGGGGGGGCAATTTAGTTTATGACGTTGACTTGGTGAACCCCGGTTTCCCCTGATTTCCCCCTAGAGAGCAGAGAAGGATCATCTTATCTTGCTGATGAAGGCCATGTGGCTGAGTGAAGTACCATGTGGGGATGGGGTAGGGGGTTGTTGATGTTGTATATAAGCTTGAACACTGCAACAGCAAGGGAGAGAACTTTCGCACTTCTCTCCATGCTGCATGTAAAATGTAAGTAAAGAGACTTGATTCATAACATTGAGTTTGCTTGTTCTTCACAAATTATCTTCAGGAGGAGAATTGCCCTCACATAGCTCAAACGCACACTTCTGTGTTGAGAGGGCAGTGGGCTGTTGTACTTAAAATAACCGGTCCAGCCATCACAACGGTCCACCATCCTCTGGGGGAAACCAAACAACAATCCTGACTACCATGCAGGAGCCACAAAAAATGAATCAATGTAGAACAAACACTGACAGAGCGAACATGTCATGTAATGGTGAACACAGAAATAGATAGCTGCTAATTCGGCTCACGTTTAATAAAATAATACTAGAATTTCACGAACCAAAAAAGCTGGACCACAGACTTCTTGGGGGTCAGCTAGTATAGCTAACCACAAAGCAAGCCATTTTATTTGTTCAACATTTGCATGAAAAAAATCCCCAAAAGGAACCAACAACACAAACAAGGTCAAGAGGTTAAGTTCAGTTTCTGAATTAGCTGAGTTGACACCTAGCACACAGTTTTTGTTGGGTATTTAAATATGGGGCTTAATGGAGGTTTACTCCTTTTGGAGCCAGCCTCAAGTGGCCACCTGAGGAACTGCAATTTTTTTGGCACCTCCATGTTGTCTTCATTTCTCAGCCACAAAGGTGTCTGCTTGGTCCAAACTTCCAAATTGAGAGAGTGTACAATGATTGCTCCCGGTGGCATACCCATCAGTGATGACCCGCCCACTCTGCCTGTCAGTCACATCAGCAGGAAGAGCACAGTATAGAGTTGCAGAGGTTTGTTAAACCATCCTTCTCTCCAAACTTCAGCAACTTTAATAGTGTACATAATAGGTGGAAAGATAGATTGTCTTTGTGTTTCAAAAGATGTGACCATACAGTTTATTGCAGATGAATATTAGTTCATGTTTTTTCTTTTTCATTTACATGCTGATTAACTGACAAGCTGGTGGTCCATCATTGCTCCAAGTGATGCACATTAATACAGACTTTAGCAAGGATTCAAATCTTTTTCTGGATAATCAGACAAAGTTATTCAGGCACAAACTCACACTTTAAACACTTACAAAATAGAGTGAGATGGGGCCAGACAATGATTAGCACCAGTCCTGAAAGTTAAGCCCATCAAACATATCTGATTGTTTATCGCTGACGTTCAAAGTGCATATCCTGTCACACAATTTCTTGTCATTATGAAGCATTCACACTCTCTGTGAAACATTTGGTTTGAATCAGAACTGCTTTTATTTGACCTTTCAATGCTATGACCTCTGGTATGCACTGGAAGATACCACGTCTTACTGGCCTAAACAAGAAGAAGACTTTACAGCCACGCTAGCAGCTCTGTGATTCTGCGCTTACACAGCGGTGCATAGAACTTATTCTTATTGTTGCCATTATGTCAGAATAAAATAATGAAGCAGTTTGAGCCTTAAGTGTTATCATAGTTATCTTTATTATGATGCAAACTTTATACAAGAAATGCAGTCCACCAGTTCTGATTTCTAATACTAGCACAGTACAGTGATAAAAAATATGATTGCTAACAAATTAAACATGAAACAAAAAATTACACAATTATAAAATTAAGGATCTGAAAAGGGGGCGGCCTGATCAATAGATTTAATAACTGTACATCTTTTTCAAAATAAAAGTCTGCCTTATCAAGCAAAAGGTTGCGCGCACACACACACACACACACACAAGGTATTAATACAATTAAAGGCAGATTTTACAGATTGAAACAAATATAATGTCAAAGATACACTGAACATTTTTAAGGTTATAAAAATAAATATTATCATTATGCTATGGTCACATGGTAGTTATAGTCTTCCAAAAAATAAATCTATCTATCTATCTTTGCATTAATGAGCAAATCCTTGCATTGTTTGGATTGTTAGTCTACACAAAAGCCCTGACATCGCTGTAGACAGTCTCTCCCTCGGCTGCTGTGACGTTCCTCTTCTTCTTCGTTCTCTCTGCTTTGCCAGTTCTCTTTGAAAAGGCTGGTGCAGAATAAACCAACATGTCCTCATCTCTCTGAGGAAACACACAGAAAAAGGTTTTGAGATGGAAGATCCAAAATCTCTTCCAGTTTCATCTTTTCTTTATAGATCTTACCTGCTGACTTGGCTTCTCCGCACTGGCTGTTGCAGCATTTGTGGGCAGAGCAACAGCAGCTGTGTTAAAACAATCAAACCAAAGATGGAGAACGTTAATCTACACTAAGAGGCACAAAGTTCATATTTTGCTAAATATGGTTTGATAGATTCATGTTACCGTTACAACATTTTGTCTTGATGGTATAAATCAGGAAGGCGATGACAATCAGACTTAAAGCCAAAGCAGTTGATAACAGAAATATAACTGTATTGGTCTTCTTCAAATACTGCATGTCGTCTGCTGACAAATATAGAAAATACTGAGAGTTAGCAGGTTTTTGATGAGAAAAAAAGTTTTGTGTCGCATCAATCCAATGGATTTAACCAGAATCAAAATTAATTATAATCAATGATTTGTATGAAATTGTAACTTACCTTCAATGTTAAGCTTTGTTCCTTTTCCAAACAGTATCTCTCCACATGTGGCCACAGCACAGTAATAAGTCCCGGCATCAGAGGAGCTGACGGTCTTAGAGAAGCTGTAGACACATTTCTGTGGAGAGCGAGCCTCAGGACTGTTCTCACATTCATCTGTTCTGTTTCCAAGAGTGTAAATGACACTGGGATGAGATTCATCTGATCCGGATCTGAACCAGAACACGCTGTGTTTTCCTGGACATGTTTTGTTGTCAGAGTCAGAGAGGAGTGAACACTGCAGAGTCACTGAGTCTCCTGGACGGACTGGATCAGAGGATAAGTCTTGAATGGCGGCGGTGATGTCAGGTGCACGTCCTGAGAAATTCTAACCAGAAAATAAACATGTTTTACTAGTTACAAATTACAACTGGACGCTGACCTTTTAATAATGTATGTATTTTTAAAGAATATTAAAGTCTACCTGGTGTATTTTATTTACCTGTAACTGTCAGAAACGTTCCTTTCAAAAGGGTCATATTGAGTTCGGTTTGTTTAACACAAAAGTAAAGTCCAGAATCACTGAGCTGTGTTTGACTGATAATCAGGACAAATGTTCCAGGCTCTTGTTTTGCTGTGATGCGAGGACTTTTGTTAACCTTGTTGGAGTCAAAGCTATATGTTCCTCCCAAAAAGTCAGGCAAGGCTCCAGAAACTAGCCTGATCCAAAATAACATTGGTGAAGCCAAAGAGGTCTTGCGGGGACACGTCAGCTTCACATTATCTCCAGCACCAACAGTCTTTGTCTCAAAGGTCTGATCGTTTGTGCATCCTGAAAAAAATAAAGAAATACATGTTGGTTATTAACAACCAGGAAATAAAATGTATGCCCTGTGCTGAACTTAAAATACATCTTGAACACATTTGAAAGTTTTACATATACTTACGACTCAGTCTGAGCATCAGAAGTAAAACAAATACAGTCAGCATTTTGTTGTAAGTCCACTTCAGACAGCACTAACATTAGCATGTACGAGAAGATGACTGTCCTAGATATAATCATATCGAGTGGGAGGGAACAACTGCAGAGCATTTTGATTGGCCAGTTGTTATGATGATATTACACTGTATTACCACAGTGGAAAAAAACGTTCAAGCCCAAGCACATGAAGCAATACAGGCAGCCAGCTTGTTTCATGTTTCGTGGTGAAGAGGAAACAGAGTTTCTATGGTCATCAAAGACACATTTTTATTCTGTATTTTCCATAGACTGTATTAAAGAAGAGCACATAGAGTTAACTCAGCCATTGGTATCTGAACTCTCCCTTTGAAGCCTCAGGTTTAGGATTTTGGCTGTCGTAATGTTGTATTTTTGTAACCAGAAGCAAAAATATTTGGCCAACATGTGGATGCACATTAGCCTCTTTCATACATGCATGGCACTCAAAAATGTTGCGACATTACCCAGGTGGCCTGCATGTGAGAACAGAAATCTCTCAAACTCACCTGACAGGTGAACTGAATAACATTGATGATCTTCTTACAATGGCACCTGTCAGTGGGTGGCACTTGAAGCAAATGAAAATGATGTTGTCAAAGTTGATGTGTTGGAAGCAGGAAAAATGGGCAAGCGTAAGGATGTGAACGACTTTGACAAGGGCCAAATTGTGATGACTAGGCGACTGGGTCAGAACATCTCCAGACCTGAAGATCTTGTGGGGTGTTCCCAGTCTGCTTGTGGTCATGACCTACCAAAAGTGGTCCAAGGATGGAAAAGCAACAAATCGATCACAGGGTGGCCAAATCTCATTGATGTGCGTGAGGAGTGAAGACCACTTAAAGCCGCTGTAAACCCAAATCCACAAAATCCTTCTAACTATGTAATTTAGGGTCTCATGTACATACTAGTAAGCATCTTAAAAGTTTTTAATCCAAACTCGAGTTATTGCCATTCTTTCTTTGTTAACTTCCCTGACGCTGGGGTTAAATTGGGCGTGGTTATGCATGATATTTATCACTTCATATATTTCCTTCAACCAATCAACCGCAGTAATCCCGCCCTCACAGGTGCAATAACACTTCACAACTGTGTCCACATACCCTGAACGTCTCTGCACATACCTGTTGCAATTACCTAATGATCGCCTTTTTCCCCATCATGCCTGTGTGTGCTGTCCCCGGGTGCACATCTACCACTGGGATGACAACTTGTCATTCTTTTATTTTGTAACACTTGGAGAAGCAGCAGTGTTTCCGCTACATACATTTAGTGAATTGTTTCAGCCGCTGCTTCAGAAATTGTAATTAAACGACTCTTTGGAGATTTCAGCTTCAAATCAACGATCGTCCATCCTCTCCTCATTGAGGAAGAGCACTGAAACAGTGAACTCGCAAAGTCTTGGCAACCAAATAAACAACAGCGGACCAGTTTACTTCTAACGGCAAAAGAGGGTCCGCTCTGCATCGCTGTCATGGCATATATATGCAGGTCTAATATGCAGTGTAAACAATGCACGTGCCTATATCAGCTGTGCGCTCAATATCAAACTTTCAGCTCCCTGGCAATCTCCCTCCAGCGAGCTGCACAATATCATACTGAAATGAGGAGATATTGTCTCTCTAACTCCGTACGTCCGGACTGTAAATACATTGATTGTTGTGGTTTATAAAGCTTGTAAAAGGTGATGTCATTCAGTAACGATCAATCGTTTGGATCGCTACGTCATTAATAACGTCCCTCGTGCACACGCGGCTCACGTGCGGTGAGAACTGAATTGCCAAAGAGAAAATATGCAACTCTTGTGACTTAATCAAACAGACTGCTGATGAAGACAGTCAACACAGCAGACAGAGAGACAGACAGAAGTGGGGGTGGCTTGGGGGCGGGTTGAGAGGTGCAGGTGTGTTGGGGGACTGAAGCCAAGTGTTCAGATTAAAGAAGTTTGTGATTTAAAACTGAATGAGGTGAAGAAGAAAGTACAATTAAAGTGTGGAAGTAAGAAATAACCATCTAGAAAGAGGGTAAGTCTACATGTGATCAAAGAAATCATTGATATATGAGATTAATTGAAATCAATTGATTACAAAACCTGTAATTAAGTAGATTCATTTTTTTAATCACCTGACAGCAATAGTTTTGATATGACGTGCACATGCGCACATACCTGGTTGGTACAACAAACCCTCTACCCTGCTGCTGAAAAAAATCCTAGAGGAAACACTGCTTCCCCATGAGCCATTGTTGTGTTGACAGTTGCCATGAGAACGCGGACAGGCGGACCCCTCACTCAGAATTTGTGAATGCTTTATGACACACTCAGCTCTGATATCATATATGCATTTTTGCTATTTCAAGCCGAGTTTCCAGGGCCTTTAAAGCACCTACAATGGGCATGAGAGCATCAGAACTGGATCACGGAGCAATAGAAGAAGGTGGCCTGGTCTGATGAATCTTTTTTTCTTTTACATCATGTTGGCCAGGTGTGTGTGTCGCTTACCTGGGGAAGACATGGCACCAGGATGCACTATGGGAAGAAGGCAAGCTGGCAGAGGTAGTGTGATGTTTTGGGCAATGTTATGACCTCAGGTCCTGTTATTCATGTGGATGTGACTTTTACCTGTACCACCTACCTAAACATTGTTGCAGACCAGTACACCTCTTCATGGAAACATGTTCCCTAATGGCAGTGGCCTCTTTCAGCAGGATCATGCGCCCTGCCACACTGCAAACATGGTTCAGGAATGGTTTGAGGAACACGACAACAAGTTCAAGGTTTTGACCCGGCCTCCAAATTCCCCAAATCTCAATCCAATCGAGCATCTGTGGGATGTGCTGGACAAACAAGTCCGATCACCCCCACCTCGCAACAGGACTTAAAGGATCTGCTGAGAAAGTCTTACCACAGTTGATAATTAAATGACTATTATGTCTCCGTCCTGTTTGACGGCCCCCCATGGTAGCAACTTTTCAATCACAGGTGGCCAGGCCGTAAAACATACCCTGCTTTATTGTCAATTTTACTGTGAATGGGACCATATTTACAAAATGAACACCATGCAGTCCTTAAAAGTCTTGAAACTAGCAACTGAGGCCAGAGTCCCGATTGGAAAATGTTTAATGAGGTAAAAATCAATCAAGAAGTTGGGACTTTGGCAGTTCACAGGTAGATAACTGGTACCTGTCTGGCTGTCAGTCCACACCATAGACTGGAAAATGGTTGTAGCCACCATGTGAGGTCACACATTGGTTTGTCAACTGGCTTTTTGAAGAGTTTGGCATATTGCCCGTCGCCATGTTGGGTTTCTGTAGCCAAAAATGACCATATATGGAAGAGAGGGTGGATCTGGAGAGTAGCGAGGGGTTGGCAAACTCCATGTCATTAAACCTATAGTCTACACCTCCAGCTAATTCTGACTTATTAGCTAGTTAGCCATCGTGCTTCCCACAGAATGAAAATCATTTTGATTTGGTTGGTGCTGGAGTTGTTTATCACTTAAGAAGCTAAGAAAGCTTATAGCTCAAACGCACACTTCTGTGGTGAGAGGGCAGTGGGCTGTTATACTTAAAATAACCAGTCCAGCCATCACAATGGTCCACCATCCTCTGGGGGAAACCAAACAACAATCCTGACTCCCATGCAGGAGCCACAAAAAATAAATCAATGTAGAACAAACACTGACAGAACTAACATGTCATGTAATGGTGAGCACAGAAATAGATAGCTGCTAATTCGGCTCACGTTTAATAAAATAATACTAGAATTTCACGAACCAAAAAAGCTGGACCACAGACTTCTTGGGGGTCAGCTAGTATAGCTACCCACAAAGCAAGCCATTTTATTTGCTCAACATTTGCATGAAAAAAAATCCCCAAAAGGCACCAACAACACAAACAAGGTCAAGAGGTTAAGTTCAGTTTCTGAATTAGCTGAGTTGACACCTAGCACACAGTTTTTGTTGGGTATTTAAATATGGGGCTTAATGGAGGTTTACTCCTTTTGGAGCCAGCCTCAAGTGGCCACCTGAGGAACTGCAATTTTTTTGGCACTTCCATGTTGTCTTCATTTCTCAGCCACAAAGGTGTCTGCTTGGTCCAAACTTCCAAATTGAGAGAGTGTACAATGATTGCTCCCGGTGGCATACCCATCAGTGATGACCCGCCCACTCTGCCTGTCAGTCACATCAGCAGGAAGTAGAGATGTTTCGGTCCTGAACGATTCGTTCAAAAAGAACGAATCTTTTCAGTGAACGGAATGATCCGTTCACTTTCAAGCATCAAAGTCGTTCCTTTCGTTCACTTGGCTCCCCACTTCTTCTTTTAGGAAACCAGACTGATTGATGTTAGCACGAGCCAATTGCGTTTCAGAGGAGGGCTGTTTGTATCACATCTAATGTATCAAATCACCATCATTGGTTAGGAGAACGACTGAACGTGTCATCGTTCATGAACGAGTGACAGTGACTGAACGTATCGCTTGACCGAATGTCTCTCTCTCTCTCTCTCTCTCTCTCTCTCTCTCTCTCTCGTTCACTGAACGAAGCGACCTGATTAGGTGCATCTGTACATACAAGTCAATTCACAGACTCAGACTCTGATTAAATATATTACATCCTCAGGCCCTGTGAATATATAAGGAGCCTCATTCACCTCCGTTAAACTTTCAAAACAACATATCATAAAAACGGTGATGCAGACTCGCAGCGCTGAGAGGGAGAGAGCATCTGCACAGAGGGGGGGGGGAGCGGGTCATCGCGGATTGAAGTGATGACGAGATATAAAAGTTTGATCATAAAGCCTGATCATCTACAGCTCTGTGTAAAATATATGTAGTACACAGCGGACTGCAGTCTCTGTTGACAGACAGATCTGAACACAGGTCCACGTTATTAAACGTCTGTGTTCTCCCCGCGCTGCGTTATAAACTATGATGAACTGATCGCACAATGAAGTTGTAGTCTTCGTATTTTATTTTATGTATTGTGTTTTGTACAGATATGGACGTATGTGTCTGAAATAAAGAAATAAAGTAAAGTACAATACTAGAAACGATATTACAACAGCTCAAAAATAAACTGACACAACAGCAAGATGAGATAACACATGAATGTTTATTTTTATATAAATATAATATTTTCTTTTTAATATAGTTGGGCCAAGTAACTGTTATTTTGTGATGATTGAACAAGAAGACCAGTAATGCAATGGGAGCCGTATTGTTCGTGAACGAGTGAGAGTGAGTTACGGGTAAACCGGAAATGTCACTGAACGACCTGGTGAACGAATGTAATGAACGAATCGTTCAGCTGAACGAGATCCGAAGATCCGGGTCACTGAAGTGAACGAGAGTTGACATCTCTAGCAGGAAGAGCACAGTATACAGAGTTTCTGGGGACTTCAACCATGCAACTTTGGACTCTACTTTGGCTGTTTTCCACCAGGTTGTTGACTGTCCTACAAGGAACAACAGGACAATTGATCTGCTGTATGCTAATGTGAGGGATGCATACAGAGTCACACCCCTCCCCCCACTGGGGAAGTCTGATCACAACCTGGTTCACCTACAGCCACTGTACACCCCCCTGGTCCGAAAGCAGCCGGTAACAACTCGCTCCAGCAGGAGATGGTCCCCTGAGATGGAAAGTGCCCTGAGAGACTGTTACAACACCACAGACTGGGATGTGCTGATCAACCAGCATGATGAGGACATCGAGGGGCTGACACACTGTCTGACAGATTACCTGAACTTCTGTGCAGACGTGGTCTCCCCTGTTAAGACTGTCCGCTGTTACCCTAATAACAAGCCATGGGTAACGCGGGAAGTCAAAGCTGTCCTCAACATGAAGAAGGCTGCCTTCAGGAGCAGAGACAGGGAGGCCATGAAGGCAGCACAGCAGGAGGTGAAACACCGTGTGAGGGAAGCTAAGGACAGCTACAGGAGAAAGGTGGAGCAGAAGCTGAAGGAGAACAACATGAGGGAGGTCTGGGAAGGTGTGAGGACCATCACAGGTCACAACACAAAGACCAGAGCCGTGGGGGGGACAGTGGAGAGGGCGAACGAACTGAATGACTTTTTCAACAGGTTCAACCAGCCCATGCCCCCCCCACCCCCACCCGCACTGCAGCCATCTCTCCTTCTTCCCACAACACACCTCCCCCCAGACACCACAGCACCTCCCTCCTCCTCCCCCTCCCCCCCCCACCTCAACACAATCTCCACCTCACATCACCACAGACCAGGTCAGAGGACAGCTGAGGAAGCTCCGACCCAGGAAAGCAGCAGGCCCGGACAAGGTGTGTCCAAGACTTCTGAAGACCTGCGCTGCAGAACTGGGGGAACCACTACAACGGATCTTCAACCTCAGCCTGCAGCTAGGGAGAGTGCCCACCCTCTGGAAGACATCCTGCATTGTCCCGGTTCCTAAAAAGAACCGGCCCAGTGAGCTGAATGATTCCGGCCGGTGGCACTCACTTCACACCTGATGAAGACGTTGGAGCGGCTCTTCCTCAGCCTCCTCAGACCCCAGGTGCAGCACGCCCAGGACAGCCTGCAGTTCGCCTACCTGCCAGGTGTTGGTGTGGAGGATGCCATCCTCTACCTACTACACCGAGTCCACTCCCATCTGGATAAGGGGAGAGGCACAGCGAGGATTCTCTTCTTGGACTTCTCCAGCGCCTTTAATACCATTCACCCCCCTATGCTTCGAGATAAATTGAACCGGATGGGAGTGGACCCCCACCTGGTGGCCTGGATATCCAACTACCTCACCGACAGGCCACAGTACGTCAGGCTGAAGTACACCACGTCTGACACTGTGGTCAGCAGCACTGGAGCCCCCCAGGGCACAGTGCTGGCCCCTCTTCTCTTCACCCTGTACACCTCGGACTTCTGTCACAACTCAGAGCTGTGTCACATACAGAAGTACGCCGATGACACAGCCATCGTTGGATGCATCAGGGACGACAGAGAGGAGGAGTATCGGAGTCTGGTGGGGGACTTTGCTGCTTGGTGCCGCACAAACCACCTAGAGCTCAACACCTCTAAGACAAAGGAGCTGGTCATAGACTTTGGGAGGTCCAGACCGAAGCCGAGACCAGTCCTACTAGAGGGAGCTGAGGTGGAGAGTGTGGACTCCTACAAATACCTCGGGCTGTGTCTGGACAACAAACTGGACTGGTCAACACACACCAGCCACCTGTACGGGAAGACACAAGGCAGGATGTACTTCCTAAGGAGACTGCGGTCTTTTAACATCTGCAGCAAACTGCTGCGGATGTTTTACCAGTCTGTGGTTGCCAGTGTCCTCTTTTACACTGTAGTGTGCTGGGGAGGCAGCACATCCAAGAAGGACACATCCAGACTGGATAAACTGATCAGGCGAGCCGGCTCTGTGATCGGCATGAAGCTGGACCCTCTGGTGACGGTGGCAGAGACAAGGACACTGAACAAACTGTTGGACATTATGGACAATGCCAGCCACCCTCTGCACACCGTCATCAGCAACCAGAGGAGCCTGTTCAGGGAGAGACTGCTCCTTCCAAAGTGCAGGACTAACCGACTGAAGAACTCCTTTGTCCCTCATGCCATCAGGCTGTACAACTCCTCACTTAGAGGGAGGAGGAAACAGGGACAGACTCTCTCACAAGCGGTAGCCACTAATTCACCTCACAAAGTTAATAGTAGTTATCTTCTTTTATTCAATAGTAATATTTATTTATTTCTCAAAGGGTCATATGTGCAATAAAAATCTGTCAATGTGCAATAATCTCTCACCACAGTGCAATAACCTAATTTAGTTTAATCGAACTAAATACCAGGTCAATTACCCACTGTTTACTTGTATATTTCTAAGAGTGTATATTTTATATATTTTGTTATCTAATTTTGTACTTTTTATATATATATATATATATATATATATATATATATATATCAATAGATATATAGATTTTGATCTTTATTTTTTAACCTCTGTGTGCTGATTCTTTCCTATTGTATTGTACTGTATAAGCTGCTGGAGACTGAATTTCCCAGAGGGAGTCATCCCAGAGGGATCAATAAAGTTGAGTCTAAGTCTAAGTCTAAGTCTAAATTGTTATACCATCCTTCTCTCCAGACTTCAGCAACTTTAATAGTGTACATAATAGGTGGACAGATAGATCGTCTTTGTCTTTCAAAAGATGTGACCATACAGTTTATTGCAGATGAATATTAGTTCATGTTTTTTCTTTTTCATTTACATGCTGATTCACTGACAAGCTGGTGGTCCATCATTGCTCCAAGTGATGCACATTAGTACAGACTTTAGCAAGGATTCAAATCTTTTTCTGGATAATCAGACAAAGTTATTGAGGCACAAACTCACACTTTAAACACTTACAAAATAGAGTGAGGTGGGGCCAGACAATGATTAGCACCAGTCCTGAAAGTTAAGCCCATCAAACATATTCGAATGGTTATCGCTGACGTTCAAAGTGCATTTCCTGTCACACAAATTCTTGTCATTATGAAGCATTCACACTCTCTGTGAAACATTTGGTTTGAATCAGAACTGCTTTTATTTGACCTTTCAATGCTATGACCTCTGGTATGCACTGGAAGATACCACGTCTTACTGGCCTAAACAAGAAGAAGACTTTACAGCCACGCTAGCAGCTCTGTGATTCTGCGCTTACACAGCGGTGCATAGAACTTATTCTTATTGTTGCCATTATGTCAGAAAAAAATAAAGAAGCAGTTTGAGCCTTAAGTGTTATCATAGTTATCTTTATTATGATGCTAACTTTATACAAGAAATGCAGTCCACCAGTTCTGATTTCTAATACTAGCACAGTACAGTCATAAAAAAAGATAATTGCTAACAAATTAAACATGAAACAAAAAATTACACAATTATAAAATTAAGGATCTGAAAAGGGGGCGGCCTGATCAATAGATTTAATAACTGTACATCTTTTTCAAAATAAAAGTCTGCCTTATAAAGCAAAAGGTTGCGCGCGCACACACACACACACACACACACACACACACACACAAGGTATTCATACAATTAAAGGCAGATTTTACAGATTGAAACAAATATAATGTCAAAGATACACTGTACATTTTTAAGTTTATAAAAATAAATATTATCATTATGCTATGGTCACATGGTAGTTATAGTCTTCCAAAAAATAAATCTATCTATCTTTGCATTAATGAGCAAATCCTTGCATTGTTTGGATTGTTAGTCTACACAAAAGCCCTCACATCGCTGTAGACAGTCTCTCCCTCGGCTGCTGTTACGTTCCTCTTCTTCTTCGTTCTCTCTGCTTTGCCAGTTCTCTTTGAAAAGGCTGGTGCAGAATAAACCAACATGTCCTCATTTCTCTGAGAAAACACACAGAAAAAGGTTGATTTGAAGATGTATCCAAAATCTCTTCCAGTTTCATCTTTCCTTTATAGATCTTACCTGCTGACTTGGCTTCTCCGCACTGGCTGTTGCAGCATTTGCTGGCAGAGCAACAGCAGCTGTGTTAAAACAATCAAACCAAAGATGGAGAACGTTAATCTACACTAAGAGGCACAAAGTTCATATTTTGCTGAATACTGTTTGAGAAATTTTAATTACCGTTACAACATTTTGTCTTGATGGTATAAATCAGGAAGGCGATGAAAATCAGACTTAAAGCCAAAGCAGCTGATAACAGAAAGATAACTGTATTGATCTTCTTAAAATACTGCATGTCATCTGCTGACAAATATAGAAAATACTGAGAGTTAGCAGGTTTTTGATGAGAAGTTTTGTGTCGCATCATTCCAATGGATTTAACCAGAATCTAAATTAATTATAATCAATGATTTGTATGAAATTCTAACTTACCTTCAATGTTAAGCTTAGTTCCTTTTCCAAACAGTATCTCTCCACATGTGGCCACAGCACAGTAATAAGTCCCGGCATCAGAGGAGCTGACGGTCTTAGAGAAGCTGTAGACACATTTCTGTGGAGAGCGAGCCTCAGGACTGTTCTCACATTCATCTGTTCTGTTTCCAAGAGTGTAAATGACACTGGGATGAGATTTATCTGATCCGGATGTGAACCAGAACATGCTGTGTTTTCCTGGACATGTTTTGTAGTCAGAGTCAGAGAGGAGTGAACACTGCAGAGTCACTGAGTCTCCTGGACGGACTGGATCAGAGGATAAGTCTTGAATGATCGCAGTGATGTCAGGTGCACGTCCTGAGTAATTCAAACCAGAAAATAAACATGCTTCACTAGTTACAATTTATACATTGACACTTTCCTTCTAATAATGTACAATTTAAACGGATATTAAAGTCTACCTGGTGTATTTTATTTACCTTTTACTGTCAGAAATGTTCCTTTCAAAAGGGTCATATTAACTTGTGTTTGTTTAACACAAAAGTAAAGTCCAGAATCACTGAGCTGTGTTTGACTGATAATCAGGACAAATGTTCCAGGCTCTTGTTTTGCTGTGATACGAGGAGTTTCGATAACATCGTCGTATTCAAAGGGATATGTTCCTCCCAAAACTTCAGGCAAGGCTCCAGAAACTAGCCTGATCCAAAATAACTGTGTTTTAATCCAAGAGGTGTCGCGGTGACACGTCAGCTTCACATCACCTCCAGCACCAACAGTCTTTGTCTCAAAGGTCTGATCGTCTGTGCATCCTGAAGAAAATAAAGAAATACATGTTGGTTATTAACAACCAGGAAATAAAATGTATGCCCTGTGCTGAACTTAAAATACATCTTGAACACATTTGGAAGTTTTACATATACTTACGACTCAGTCTGAGCATCAGAAGTAAAACAAATACAGTCAGCATTTTGTTGTTAGTCCACTTCAGACAGCACTAACATTAGCATGTACGAGAAGATGTCTGTCCTAGATATAATCATATCGAGTGGGAGGGAACAACTGCAGAGCAATCTGATTGGCCACTTGTTATGATGGTATTACACTGTATTACCACAGTGGAAAAAAATGTTCAAGCCCGAGCACATGAAGCAATACAGGCAGCAAGCTTGTTTCATGTTTCGTGGTGAAGAGGAAACAGAGTTTCTATGGTCATCAAAGACACATTTTTATTCTGTATTTTCCATAGACTGTATTAAAGAAGAGCACATAGAGTTAACTCAGCCATTGGTATCTGAACTCTCCCTTTGAAGCCTCAGGTTTAGGAGTTTGGCTGTCGCAATGTTGTTTTTTTGTAACCAGAAGCAAAAATATTTGGCCGACATGTGGATACACATTAGCCTCTTTCATACATGCATGGCACTCAAAAATTTTGCGACATTACCCAGGTGGCCTGCAAGAGAGATCAGAAATCTCTCAAACTTTTCACCTGGACTTTAAGCTGACTTTTTTCTGCAGTTCAGACACTGACAGGTGAACTGAATAACATTGATCATCATGTTACAGTGGCGCCTGTCAGTGGGTGGCACTTTAGGCAGCAAATGAAAATGATGTCGTCAAAGTTGATGTGTTGGAAGCAGGAAAAATGGGCAAGCGTAAGGATGTGAACGACTTTGACAAGGGCCAAATTGTGATGACTAAACGACTGGGTCAGAGCATCTCCAGACCTGAAGATCTTGTGGGGTGTTCCTGGTCTGCTGTGGTCATGATCTACCAAAAGTGGTCCAAGGATGGAAAAGCAACAAATCGATCACAGGGTGGCCAAATCTCATTGATGTGCGTGAGGAGTGAAGGCCTCTTAAAGCCCCTGTAAACCCAAATCCATAAAATCCTTCTGTGTAATTTAGGGTCTGATGTACATACTAGTAAGCATCTTAAAAGTTTTAGAAATTAGTTTTAATCCAAACTCGAGTTATTGCCATTCTTTCTTTGTTAACTTCCCTGACGCTGGGGTTAAATTGGGCGTGGTTATGCATGATATTTATCACTTTGTGCATTTCCTTCAACGAATCAACCGCAGTTGTCCCGCACTCATAGGTGCAATAACACTTCTCGGCTCGCGATTAATCTTCCTCTCTGAGTGAGACAGAAACAGTAAACTTGCGAAGTCTTGGCAACCAAATAAACAACAGCGGACCAGTTTACTTCTAATGGTAAAAGAGGGTCGGCTCCGCATCGCTGTCATGGCATATATATGCAGTTCTAATACGCAGTGTAAACAATGCACGTGCCTATATCAGCTGTGCGCTCAATATCAGAGAGGTGCTGAGGGTTGAGAGGTGCAGGTGTGTTGGGGGACTGAAGCCAAGTGTTCAGATTAAAGAAGTTTGTGATTTAAAACTTAATGAGGTGAAGAAGAGAGTACAATTAAAGTTTCTAGGTAAGAAATAACCATCTAGAAAGAGGGTAAGTCTACATGTGATCACAGAAATCATTGATATACGAGATGAATTGAAATCAATTGATTACAAAACCTGTAATTAATTGGATTCATTTTTTTTAATCACCTGACAGCAATAGTTTTGATACGACGTGCACATGCGCACATACCTGGGTGGTACAACAAACCCTCTACCCTGCTGCTGAAAAAAATCCTAGAGGAAACACTGCTTCCCCATGTGCCATTGTTGTGTTGACAGTTGCCATGAGAACGCGGACAGGCGGACCCCTCACTCAGAATTTGTGGATGCTTTATGACACACTCAGCTCTGATATCATATATGCATTTTTGCTATTTCAAGCCGAGTTTCCAGGGCCTTTAAAGCACCTACAATGGGCATGTGAGTATCAGAACTGGATCACGGAGCAATGGAAGAAGGTGGCCTGGTCTGATGAATCTTTTTTTCTCTTACATCATGTTGGACAGGTGTGTGCGTCGCTTACCTAGGGAAGCCATGGCACCAGGATGCACTATGGGAAGAAGGCAAGCTGGCGGAGGTAGTGTGATGCTTTGGGCAATGTTATGCTGGGAAACCTCAGGTCCTGTTATTCATGTGGATGTGACTTTTACCTGTACCACCTACCTAAAGATTGTTGCAGACCAGTACACCTCTTCATGGAAACATGTTCCCTAATGGCAGTGGCCTCTTTCAGCAGGATCATGCGCCCTGCCACACTGCAAACATGGTTCAGGAATTGTTTGAGGAACACGACAACAAGTTCAAGGTTTTGAACCGGCCTCCAAATTCCCCAAATCTCAATCCAATCGAGCATCTGTGGGATGTGCTGGACAAACAAGTCCGATCACCCCCACCTCGCAACAGGACTTAAAGGATCTGCTGAGAAAGTCTTACCACAGTTGATAATTAAATGACTATTAGGTCTCTGTCCTGTTTGACGGCCCCCCATGGTAGCAACATTTCAATCACAGGTGGCCAGGCCGTAAAACATACCCTGCTTTATTGTCAATTTTACTGTGAATGGGACCATATTTACAAAATGAACATCATGTAGTCCTTAAAAGTCTTGAAACTAGCAACTGAGGCCAGAGTCCCAATTGGAAAATGTTTAATGAGTTAAAAATCAATCAAGAAGTTGGGACTTTGGCAGTTCACAGGTAGTTAACTGGCACCTGTCTGGCTGTCAGTCCACACCATAGACTGTATGATGGATGTAGCCACCATGTGAGGTCACACATTGGTTTGTCAACTGGCGTTTTGAAGAGTTTGGCATATTGCCCGTCACCATGTTGGGTTTCTGTAGCCAAAAATGACCACATATGGAAGAGAGGGTGGATCTGGAGAGTAGCGAGGGGTTGGCAAACTCCATGTCATTAAACCTATAGTCTACACCTCCAGCTAATTCTGACTTATTAGCTAGTTAGCCATCGTGCTTCCCACAGAATGACAATCATTTTGATTTGGTTGGTGCTCGAGTTGTTTATCACTTAAGAAGCTAAGAAAGCTTATAGCTCAAATGCACACTTCTGTGGTGAGAGGGCAGTGGGCTGTTATACTTAAAATAACCGGTCCAGCCATCACAACGGTCCACCATCCTCTGGGGGAAACCAAACAACAATCGTGACTCCCATGCAGGAGCCACAAAAAATAAATCAATGTAGAACAAACACTGACAGAGCGAACATGTCATGAAATGGTGAGCACAGAAATAGATAGCTGCTAATTCGGCTCACGTTTAATAAAATAATACTAGAATTTCACGAATGAAAAAAGCTGGACCACAGACTTCTTGGGGGTCAGCTAGTATAGCTAACCACAAAGCAAGCCATTTTATTTGTTCAACATTTGCATGAAATAAAATCCCCAAAAGGCACCAACAACACAAACAAGGTCAAAAGGTTAAGTTCAGTTTCTGAATTAGCTGAGTTGACACCTAGCACACAGTTTTTGTCGGGTATTTAAATATGGGGCTTAATGGAGGTTTACTCCTTTTGGAGCCAGCCTCAAGTGGCCACCTGAGGAACTCCAATTTTTTTGGCACTTCCATGTTGTCTTCATTTCTCAGCCACAAAGGTGTCTGCTTGGTCCAAACTTCCAAACTGAGAGAGTGTACAATGATTGCTCCCGGTGGCATACCCATCAGTGATGACCCGCCCACTCTGCCTGTCAGTCACATCAGCAGGAAGAGCACAGTATACAGAGTTGTTATACCATCCTTCTCTCCAAACTTCAGCAACTTTAATAGTGTACATAATAGGTGGAAAGATAGATTGTCTTTGTGTTTCAAAAGATGTGACCATACAGTTTATTGCAGATGAATATTAGTTCATGTTTTTTCTTTTTCATTTACATGCTGATTCACTGACAAGCTGGTGGTCCATCATTGCTCCAAGTGATGCACATTAGTACAGACTTTAGCAAGGATTCAAATCTTTTTCTGGATAATCAGACAAAGTTATTCAGGCACAAACTCACACTTTAAACACTTACAAAATAGAGAGAGGTGGGGCCAGACAATTATTAGCACCAGTCCTGAAAGTTAAGCCCATCAAACATATCTGATTGTTTATCGCTGACGTTCAAAGTGCATTTCCTGTCACACAAATTCTTGTCAGTATGAAGCATTCACACTCTCTGTGAAACATTTGGTTTGAATCAGAACTGCTTTTATTTGACCTTTCAATGCTATGACCTCTGGTATGCAGTGGAAGATACCACGTCTTACTGGCCTAAACAAGAAGAAGACTTTACAGCCACGCTAGCAGCTCTGTGAATCTGCGCTTACACAGCGGTGCATAGAACTTATTCTTATTGTTGCCATTATGTCAGGAAAAAATAATGAAGCAGTTTGAGCCTTAAGTGTTATCATAGTTATCTTTATTATGATGCAAACTTTATACAAGAAATGCAGTCCACCAGTTCTGATTTCTAATACTAGCACAGCACAGTCATAAAAAAAGATAATTGCTAACAAATTAAACATGAAACAAAAAATTACACAATTATGAAATGAAGGATCTGAAAAGGGGGCGGCCTGATCAATAGATTTAATAACTGTTCATCTTTTTCAAAATAAAAGTCTGCCTTATGAAGCAAAAGGTTGCGCGCACACACACACACACACGCACACGCACACACACACACACACACACGCACGCACACGCACGCACACACACACACGCGCACACACACACACACACACACACACACACACACACACACACAAGGTATTCATACAATTAAAGGCAGATTTTACAGATTGAAACAAATATAATGTCAAAGATATACTGTACATTTTTAAGTTTATAAAAATAAATATTATCATTATGCTATGGTCACATGGTAGTCATAGTCTTCCAAAAAATAAATCTATCTATCTATCTTTGCATTAATGAGAAAATCCTTGCATTGTTTGGATTGTTAGTCTACACAAAAGCCCTGACATCGCTGTAGACAGTCTCTCCCTCTGCTGCTGTTACGTTCCTCTTCTTCTTCGTTCTCTCTGCTTTGCCAGTTCTCTTTGAAAAGGCTGGTGCAGAATAAACCAACATGTCCTCATTTCTCTGAGGAAACACACAGAAAAAGGTTTTGAGATGGAAGATCCAAAATCTCTTCCAGTTTCATCTTTCCTTTATAGATCTTACCTGCTGACTTGGCTTCTCGACACTGGCTGTTGCAGCATTTGTGGGCAGAGCAACAGCAGCTGTGTTAAAACAATCAAACCAAAGATGGAGAACGTTAATCTACACTAAGAGGCACAAAGTTCATATTTTGCTGAATACTGTTTGATAGATTCATGGATGAGAAATTCTAATTACCGTTACAACATTTTGTCTTGATGGTATAAATCAGGAAGGCGATGAAAATCAGACTTAAAGCCAAAGCAGCTGATAACAGAAATATAACTGTATTGGTCTTCTTCAAATGCTGCATGTCGTCTGCTGACAAATATAGAAAATACTGAGAGTTAGCAGGTTTTTGATAAGAAAAAAAGTTTTGTGTTGTATCAATCCAATGGATTTAACCAGATTCTAAATTAATTATAATCAATGATTTGTATGAAATTCTAACTTACCTTCAATGTTAAGCTTAGTTCCGTTTCCAAACAGTATCTCTCCACATGTGGCCACAGCACAGTAATAAGTCCCGGCATCAGAGGAGCTGACGGTCTTAGAGAAGCTGTAGACACATTTCTGTGGAGAGCGAGCCTCAGGACTGTTCTCACATTCATCTGTTCTGTTTCCAAGAGTGTAAATGACACTGGGATGAGATTCATCTGATCCGGATCTGAACCAGAACACGCTGTGTTTTCCTGGACATGTTTTGTAGTCAGAGTCAGAGAGGAGTGAACACTGCAGAGTCACTGAGTCTCCTGGATGGACTGGATCAGAGGATACGTCTTGAATGACGGCGGTGATGTTAGGTGCACGTCCTGAGAAATTCAAACCAGAAAATAAACATGCTTTACCAATTACAATAAACTGTATGTATGAATGGACACTTTCCTATTAATGATGTACATTTTTAAAGAATATTAAAGTCTACCTGGTGTATTTTATTTACCTTTTACTGTCAGAAATGTTCCTTTCAAAAGGGTCATATTACGTGTTCTTTGTTTAACACAAAAGTAAAGTCCAGAATCACTGAGCTGTGTTTTACTGATAATCAGGACAAATGTTCCAGGCTCTTGTTTTGCTGTGATGCGAGGACTTTTGTTAACCTCGTTGGAGTCAAAGCTAAATGTTCCTCCCAAAACTTCAGGCAAGGCTCCAGAAACTAGCCTGATCCAAAATAAATTATATAAATCCAAAGAGTAGTCACGGGGACACGTCAGCTTCACATCACCTCCAGCACCAACAGTCTTTGTCTCAAAGGTCTGATCGTCTGTGCATCCTGAAGAAAATAAAGAAATACATGTTGGTTATTAACAACCAGGAAATAAAATGTATGCCCTGTGCTGAACTTGAAATACATCTTGAACACATTTGAAAGTTTTACATATACTTACGACTCAGTCTGAGCATCAGAAGTAAAACAAACACAGTCAGCATTTTGTTGTAAGTCCACTTCAGACAGCACTAACATTAGCATGTACGAGAAGATGACTGTCCTAGATATAATCATATCGAGTGGGAGGGAACAACTGCAGAGCATTTTGATTGGCCACTTGTTATGATGATATTACACTGTATTACCACAGTGGAAAAAAATCATTCAAGCCCGAGCACATGAAACAATACAAGCAGCAAGCTTGTTTCATGTTTCCTGGTGGGTGTCTATATTTGATGCTAAGAGGAAACACAGTATAACTACAGTAATCAAAGACAAATTATTCTTCTGTAGAGGATGAAGAAACAGTTAAGTCACCCATTGGTTTGTCAACCCCCTTTTAAAGCATCAAGTTTGGGATGTTGGCCGTTTTAATATTTTTTATTTGTAACCACAAGCGACCACATTTGGACGACAGGATACAAATTTGGCCTTTTACACAGAATAAAAATGAAAAAAAAATCAACATTTCGTGACATTACCCAGGTGGGCTGCATGTGAAAACCTAAAGTTCAAGAGTTCAAGCGTGAAAGTAGCCGTTGTTATGTCTCAATCTTGGTTGACAGGCCCCTATGGTAGGTACTTACCAATCACAGGTGGCCACGCCTTAAAACATACCTTGCTTTATCATCAATTTTACTCTAAATGGGACCAATATTTAGAAAGTGAACATCACGCAGTCCTGAAAAGGCTTGAAACTAGCGATTGAGGCCAGAGTCCCAATAAATGCTTAATAAGGTAAAAAGTCAGTTAAGTAGTTGGGTTGCCTACCTTGTAACTGGCACCCGTCTAGCTGCTCGTCCAGGAAGAGAGGGTGGATCTGTAGATACGAGGGGTTGGCACTCCATGTTATTAAACCTATATGGTCTACTCATTAGCTCGACACTTTGGATGAAAAAATCCCCAAAACACACCAACAACACAAACACGGTCAAGAAGTTAAGCCAAGTGTTTTAATTAGCTGAGGTGACACCTAGCACACAGCTAGCAGCCCCACCTGTCACTCAAAGCAACCAGCCCTCCCATTACAGTTATATAGAAACTGGCAAAGCAACATTTTTGTGCCAGGCTGTAAATATGTTGAATTTGCTGTAAAGCTGGGTATTTAAATATAGGGCCTAATGGAGGTTAACTCGCTTTTGGAACCAGCCTCAAGTGGCCATTCGAGGAACTGCACTTTTTGGTGCTTCAGTGCTGGCTTCATTTTCTCAGCCACAGAGCTGTCTGCTTGGTCCAAACCGACTGAGATAGAGTTTACAATCAGTTTTTCCACAATTATCCTAATAAAAACTAGTAATGGTCTAATAAAAACTCCTAAAACCTCTGTACCACTGACTTTAATATTAATCAATTAATTGGTTTGATCTGTTAAAAAAAAAGTCTCCAGCCATTTGCCATCTACAGACACAGAAGAGCCATGTTAGATGTTTTGTGAGCCAACCAAAGCAGATGCTCCTCATCATCAGTGATGACCCGCCCACTCTGCCTGTCAGTCACATCAGCAGGAAGAGCACAGCATGCAGAGTTGGGGGAGGTCTGTTAAACCATCCTTCTCTCCAGACTTCAGCAACTTTAATAGTGTACATAACAGGTGGACAGATAGATCGTCTTTGCTGTGTTTTAAAGATGCAACCATACAGTATATAGCAGATGAATATTAGTTCATGTTTTGTTCTGCATTTAAATGCTGATTCACTGACAAGCTGTCTGTCCGTCAATACTTAAAGTGATGCACATTAGTGCAGACTTTAGCAACGATTTAAATCTTTTTCTGGATAATCAGACAAAGTTTTCTTATGAAGTCACAAACTCACACTTTCAACACTTGTTCTAGACAAAATGAGCGAGGTGGGGCCAGACAATGATTAGCACCTCCCCTCTCTGACAGCACCGGCCAGTGAAGAGTGCAGACTGCAGAAAGTGTGATAAAAAACCTCACTGGCTATTTTAAGACCGTAAAAAAAACCCCAGTTAAATCAAACTTCCTGAAGGTTAAACAGAGTGTGCTCAAGGACAAAAAGCCTCTTCGTATTCACACCTCACATTAAAGCCAAACCACCACAATGCTAAAGTTTCCATGCATCATTTGGTCGTCAGTGGTGACAGTGAATGTGTGTTTCTCTGTGTGTGTGCACGTGTGGTCAAATTGTTGACACCTAACACCTAGGTTGGACCAAAAACTTAGGACCGCGTTGGACCATGTTATTCATTATTAGTAGAATCAAAAGCCTTTACAGATGTAGGTAAATGTTGATATATGATTGCTGTTATTTAGCAAGTTATCACTCTTCACTGGTCGGTGCTGCCAGAGAGGGGAGGTGCTAATCTTTCACTGGTCCCACCTCGCTCTTTCTGACGACAGCAAGAGTTTGAAGATGAGTTTGTCCGATAATCAAAGCCGTCCCAGAAGTCTGTTTTTGCGTGCATCTCTTTGAGCAATGATGGACGATAATCTTGTCAATGAATTTGAAGTTAAATGAAAAGTAATATGATCTAATATTCATGTGCATTATATGGTTGCATGTTTAAAAACACAACAAAGTAATTATTTGTCATTTTTATGAACAAATTGAAACTAGCCAGCAGAAACCTCATGCAGCTCTTCCCTCACTACACATCCTGTCACAGTCGCAGTCGGCTCTGCTCTGAGCAAACAGCCTTGAAGGTTGGTCAAAGGGGGGAGAAACAGACAACCACAGCCTGTGTCAGTGAAGCTGTTGCATGTGGCTTTGCTTGTTGTGCAGTGCAGACATGCAGAAGGCCTAAGCACGTTTTTCTAACAGAAAAATGAATTGTGTGAACAGCAGGAAATGTTGTGTATGTGTTTTTGTTAGATGTGCTCTGCTCTACAGTTGGTCAAAGTTGCTGTGGGCAGATACACAGCAGTTCAATGCCAAAGGCCGGTCAGTGAGGTTTGAGGTTTTTGAGGTTTCAGATTTACCTGCAGGTTAAGAGAAATAAGAAGCAGGTGAGTTGGGGGTAAAAGGTCAGGTGGAGGACAGCAAAGGGGTTACTGCAGGGCACGAGGGAGTGTCTGGATGTGGAACCACACAAGAGTTGGTCGTATGTCAGAATAAGGACAAGTAGCAAACTGAGAGTTAGAATGTGACTCGAGTTTTGACACTTTATCTTTGAGGAAAATAACTTGCAGAAGAACTACGCTTGTAGAGAGGCCACAAGACAGCAACACAGCATGTTTTATTAATTCATATTAACAGTTATAAAGAGTTAGAACCATTTTACAAACAATAAGGAAGTCACACAGGAAACAACAAGAAAAAGCATGATGCATAAATCATAAATACATTTACTGGTTTCGGTATTGAACAGGTTTTATACTGATGATGTAAAAAATTTACTTTCTAATATGACCTCTGACTTTCTTTTGATTGTGTAACCAGACCGAGTACTGGCTGATATCAAGTTGTGATTGAAATCATGTTATTTTTCTTAAAATCTCTTCAGTTAAAGTTCGGGAATCTTGCCATTAATCCACGTTACAGAGAAAGCAACATTAGAGTGTCAGTAACCTTTAATGAGTTGAGGCCAGGCATTTTGAGCAGAACAGTTCAGACCAAATATATCATCCAACCATTGTTCAACCATCACACGGCCTGAGTAGGTATAAACTGTTCCTTTTGCATCTCCCAGGTCTTGAACTTGTAAGGCAGAGTTCAAACTGTTGTCGAATATTTGTTAACAATAAAAAATATATATAATTTTAATATTTCTCTTAGACAACTTCATGATACCTGGACTTTAGTTTTAATCAATCTGTGACAAACTGTCGTTTGGAGATGTTCGTTTTTCCATCGCCTGCAACAGTAAACATGATAAAAACTGAATACATCTGTCATTTGTCATAAATCTGTGTTTGCCGGTTTACGGCATTGTTAAAAAGATCCAAAATCTGGCTGATCATTTGTGGAGTCTAAGGATGATGCTGAGCAAGTCTGGTGTCAATTGAGCAAAACTGTGGGAGGAGATTGAACTAGAACTTTATAATTCCTTGAATCGAGAAGCACAAGAAGAATTCTGATCAACTCTGCCTACATTTGATGTCAGTTGCAAAGTTGCCGCATGTACGACTTATTCATGTGTTTCCCACATTTTTGGATTTAGCAGCTGCTGTAGCGCCACGATCAGGACTTTTAGCCCACAAAGCCAGTTAAGAAAGTTTGACCTCGGACTGGACCTACATGTACCTAATGCAACCCAAAAGCCTTCACAGCAGCGTAGATCCTCCTTCTCTCCCCTGCTTTTGTACCCTTCACTGCACCACAGTCAGCTCTCATCGTGGTGAAGGTGACAGCAGAATAAATGTTTGTGTCCTCATTGCTCTGAGAAAAAAACAGAGGTGAAGTTAAAACAAGAAACTGATGTTTTTATTGAAGATGAACCTACCTGTAAATACTTTACCTGTTGAATTTGCAGAGCAACAGGAGCTGGATTAAAAACAATCAAACCAAAGATGGAGATTGTTAATTTACACAAAGCAACAAAAAGATAATATTCAGCAGAATACTGTTTGATAGACTGATGGAGGAGAAATGTTAATTACCGTTACAACATTTTGTCTTGATGGTATAAATCAGGAAGGCGATGACAATCAGACTTAAAGCCAAAGCAGCTGATAACAGGACTGTATTGATCTTCTTCAAATGCTGCATGTCGTCTGCTGACGAATCTAGAAAACACTGAGAGTTAGCAGGTTTTTGATAAGAAAAAAAGTTTTGTGTCGCATCAATCCAATTGATTTAACCAGATTCTAAATTAATTAGAATCAATGATTTGTATGAAATTCTAACTTACCTTCAATGTCAAGCTTTGTTCCTTTTCCAAACAGTATCTCTCCACATGTGGCCACAGCACAGTAATAAGTCCCGGCATCAGAGGAGCTGACGGTCTTCGAGAAGCTGTAGACACATTTCTGTGGAGAGCGAGCCTCAGGACTTTTCTCACATTCATCTGTTCTGTTTCCAAGAGTGTAAATGACACTGGGATGAGATTCATCTGATTCGGATCTGAACCAGAACACGCTGTGTTTTCCTGGACATGTTTTGTAGTCAGAGTCAGAGAGGAGTGAACACTGCAGAGTCACTGAGTCTCCTGGACGGACTGGATCAGAGGATAAGTCTTGAATGACGGCAGTGATGTCAGGTGCACGTCCTGAGAAATTAAAACCAGAAAATAAACATGCTTCACTAGTTACAATTATAAACGCTTTCCTATTAACAATGTACATTTTATAGAATATTAAAGTTTACCTGGTGTTTTTTATTTACCTGTAACTGTCAGAAATGTTCCTTTCAAAAGGGTCATTTTAAGTGTTCTTTGTTTAACACAGAAGTAAAGTCCAGAATCACTGAGCTGTGTTTTACTGATAATCAGGACAAATGTTCCAGGCTCTTGTTTTGCTGTGATGCCAGGAGTTTCAATAACACCGTCGTATTCAAAGGGATATGTTCCTCCCAAAACTTCAGGCAAGGCTCCAGAAACTAGCCTGATCCAAAATAAGTATGTTTTAAGCCAAGAGTTGTCGCGGGGACACGTCAGCTTCACATCACCTCCAGCACCAACAGTCTTTGTCTCAAAGGTCTGATCGTCTGTGCATCCTGAAGAAAATAAAGAAATACATGTTGGTTATTAACAACCAGGAAATAAAATGTATGCCCTGTGCTGAACTTAAAATACATCTTGAACACATTTGAAAGTTTTACATATACTTACGACTCAGTCTGAGCATCAGAAGTAAAACAAATACAGTCAGCATTTTGTTGTTAGTCCACTTCAGACAGCACTAACATTAGCATGTACGAGAAGATGACTGTCCTAGATATAATCATATCGAGTGGGAGGGAACAACTGCAGAGCATTTTGATTGGCCAGTTGTTATGATGATATTACACTGTATTACCACAGTGGAAAAAAATCATTCAAGCCTGAGCACATGAAACAATACAAGCAGCAAGCTTGTTTCATGTTTCGTGGTGAAGAGGAAACAGAGTTTAACTGCAGTAATGAAAGGCAAATTATTCTTCTGTATTTTCCATAGACTGTATTAAAGCAGAGTACATAGAGTTAACTCACTAACAGGTATCTGAACTCTCCCTTTGAAACATCAAGTTTGAGATTTTCGCTGACGCAATGATGTCTTTTTGTAACCAGAAGCAAATATATTTGGCCGACATGTGGATACACATGAGCCTCTTTCACAGGTGCACGGCACTCGTGAAAACGTTGCGACATTACCCAGTTGGCCTGCATGTGAGAACAGAAATCTCTCAAACTGTTCACCTGGACTTTAAGCTGACTTTTTCCTGCAGTCCAGCCACCGATTAGCGAGAACATTATGACCACTAACAGGTGAAGTGAATAACATTGATTATCTCATTACAATGGCACCTGTCTGTGGGTGGCACATGTTAAGCAGCAAGTGAAACTTTTGTTGTCAAAGTTGATGTATTGGAAGCAGGAAAAATGGGCAAGCACAAGGATGTGAGCAACTTTGACAAGAGCCAAATTGTGATGATTAAATGACTGGGTCAGAGCATCTCAGATACTGAAGCTCTTGTGGGATGTTCCCGGTCTCGGTGGTCAGTAGCTACCTACCAAAAGTGGTCCAAGGATGGAAAAGCAACAAATCTATCACAGGGTCATGGGTGGGCAAATCTCACTGATGTGCATGAGGAGCAAAGGCTGGCCCATGTGGTCTGATATAATGGAAGAGCTACTGTAGCTCAAATTACTGAAAAAGTTCATGCTGGTTCTGATAGAAAGGTGTCAGAACACACAATGCAGCACAGTTTGTTGCGTATGGTGCCGAATAGCCGCAGAGCAGTCAGGGTGCCCATGCTGACCCCTGTCCACCACTGAAAGCACCTACAATGGGCATGTGAGCATGAGAACTGGACCACGGAGCAATGGAAGAAGGTCACCGGATCTGATGAATCACGTTTTCTCTTACATCTTGTGGATGGTCAGGTGCATGTGCGTCACCTGGGGAAGACATGGCACCAGGATGCACTGTGGGAAGAAGGCAAGCTGGCGGAGGTAGTGTGATGCTTTGGGCAATGTTATGCTGGGGAACCTCAGGTCCTGCTATTCATTTGGATGCGACTTTTACATGTACCACCTACCTATACATTGTTGCAGACCAGTACACCTCTTCATGGAAACATGTTCCCTAATGGCAGTGGCCTCTTTCAGCAGGATCATGTGCCTTGACACTCTGCAAAAATGGTTCAGGAATGGTTTGAGGAACACGACAACATGTTCAAGGTGTTGACCCGGCCTCCAAAGTCCCCAGAACTCAATCCAATCGAGCATCTGTGGGATGTGCTGGACAAACAAGTCCGATCACCCCCACCTCGCAACAGGACTTAAAGGATCTGCTGAGAAAGTCTTACCACAGTTGATAATTAAATGACTATTATGTCTCTGTCCTGTTTGACGGCCCCCCATGGTAGCAACTTTTCAATCACAGGTGGCCAGGCCGTAAAACATACCCTGCTTTATTGTCAATTTTACTGTGAATGGGACCATATTTACAAAATGAACACCATGCAGTCCTTAAAAGTCTTGAAACTAGCAACTGAGGCCAGAGTCCCAATTGGAAAATGTTTAATGAGTTAAAAATCAATCAAGAAGTTGGGGCTTTGGCAGTTCACAGGTAGTTAACTGGCACCTGTCTGGCTGTCAGTCCACACCATAGACTGTATGATGGATGTAGCCACCATGTGAGGTCACACATTGGTTTGTCAACTGGCTTTTTGAAGAGTTTGGCATATTGCCCGTCGCCATGTTGGGTTTCTGTATCCAAAAATGACCATATACAGAAGAGAGGGTGGATCTGGAGAGTAGCGAGGGGTTGGCAAACTCCATGTCATTAAACCTATAGTCTACACCTCCAGCTAATTTATTAGCTGTCTTATTAGCTGGTTAGCCATCGTGCTTCCCACAGAATGACAATCTTTTTGATTTGGTTGCTGCTAGAGTTGTTCATTTATCACTAAAGAAGCCAAGAGAGCTTGTAGAACTGTAGCTTAAACGCACAATTCTGTGGTGAGAGGGCAGTGGGAAGTAACTTAAAATACCCGGTCCAGCCATCACAACGGTCCACCACCCTCTACAGGAAAACCCAACAACAATCCTGACTCCCATGCAGGAGCCACAAAAAATGAATCAATGTAGAACAAACACTGACAGAGCGAACATGTCATGTAATGTCAAGTGGCCACCTGAGGAACTGCAGTTTTTTTGGCACTTCCATGTTGTCTTCATTTCTCAGCCACAAAGGTGTCTGCTTGGTCCAAACTTCCAAATTGAGAGAGTGTACAATGATTGCTCCCGGTGGCATACCCATCAGTGATGACCCGCCCACTCTGCCTGTCAGTCACATCAGCAGGAAGAGCACAGTATACACAGTTGTTATACCATCCTTCTCTCCAAACTTCAGCAACTTTAATAGTGTACATAATAGGTGGAAAGAGATTGTCGTTGTGTTTCAAAAGATGTGACCATACAGTTTATTGCAGATGAATATTAGTTCATGTTTTTTCTTTTTCATTTACATGCTGATTCACTGACAAGCTGGTGGTCCATCATTGCTCCAAGTGATGCACATTAGTACAGACTTTAGCAAGGATTCAAATCTTTTTCTGGATAATCAGACAAAGTTATTAAGGCACAAACTCACACTTAAAACACTTGTTCTATAAAAAATAGAGTGAGATGGGGCCAGACAATGATTAGCACCAGTCCTGAAAGTTAAGCCCATCAAACATATCTGATTGTTTATCGCTGACGTTCAAAGTGCATTTCCTGTCACACAATTTCTTGTCATTATGAAGCATTCACACTCTCTGTGAAACATTTGGTTTGAATCAGAACTGCTTTTATTTGACCTTTCAATGCTATGACCTCTGGTATGCACTGGAAGATACCACGTCTTACTGGCCTAAACAAGAAGAAGACTTTACAGCCACGCTAGCAGCTCTGTGATTCTGCGCTTACACAGCGGTGCATAGAACTTATTCTTATTGTTGCCATTATGTCAGAAAAAAATAAAGAAGCAGTTTGAGCCTTAAGTGTTATCATAGTTATCTTTATTATGATGCAAACTTTATACAAGAAATGCAGTCCACCAGTTCTGATTTCTAATACTAGCACAGTACAGTCATAAAAAAATATGATTGCTAACAAATTAAACATGAAACAAAAAATTACACAATTATAAAATGAAGGATCTGAAAAGGGGGCGGCCTGATCAATAGATTTAATAACTGTACATCTTTCAAAATAAAAGTCTGCCTTTTAGGGAAGGAAGCGACACAAATCCACAAACATCACTGTCATTTAATGAAATTATTTTCCATTGCATTGACACAAAAGGTGAAATCAATAGCTTTAAAACTGAGTGACTGAGAAATGAGACAGGAAACCTTCCTTAACCTTCCTTCTCTTTCAAAAAGCTGATTCAAACGAATAGTCAAAGATACACTGTACACATTGTTTGGATTGTTAGTCTACACAAAAGCCCTGACATCGCTGTAGACAGTCTCTCCCTCTGCTGCTGTTACGTTCCTCTTCTTCTTCGTTCTCTCTGCTTTGCCAGTTCTCTTTGAAAAGGCTGGTGCAGAATAAACCAACATGTCCTCATTTCTCTGAGGAAACACACAGAAAAAGGTTGTGAGATGGAAGATCCAAAATCTCTTCCAGTTTCATCTTTTCTTTATAGATCTTACCTGCTGACTTGGCTTCTCCGCACTGGCTGTTGCAGCATTTGTGGGCAGAGCAACAGCAGCTGTGTTAAACAATCAAACCAAAGATGGAGAACGTTAATCTACACTAAGAGGCACAAAGTTCATATTTTGCTGAATACTGTTTGATAGATTTATGGATGAGAAATTTTAATTACCTTTAAAAGATTTTGTCTTGATGGTATAAATCAGGAAGGCGATGACAATCAGACTTAAAGCCAAAGCAGCTGATAACAGAAATATAACTGTATTGGTCTTCTTCAAATGCTGCATGTCGTCTGCTGACAAACATATAAAATACTGAGAGTTAGCAGGTTTTTGATAAGAAAAAAAGTTTTGTGTCGCATCAATCCAATGGATTTAACCAGATTCTAAATTAATTATAATCAATGATTTCTATGAAATTCTAACTTACCTTCAATGTTAAGCTTTGTTCCTTTTCCAAACAGTATCTCTCCACATGTGGCCACAGCACAGTAATAAGTCCTGGCATCAGAGGAGCTGACAGTCTTAGAGAAGCTGTAGACACATTTCTGTGGAGAACGAGCCTCAGGACTGTTCTCACATTCATCTGTTCTGTTTCCAAGAGTGTAAATGACACTGGGATGAGATTCATCTGATCCGGATCCGAACCAGAACACGCTGTGTTGTCCTGGACATGTTTTATGTTTTGTAGTCAGAGTCAGAGAGGAGTGAACACTGCAGAGTCACTGAGTCTCCTGGACGGACTGGATCAGAGGATAAGTCTTGAATGACGGCAGTGATGTCAGGTGCACGTCCTGAGAAATTCAAACGAGAATATAAACATGTTTTACTAGTTACAATTTATACATTGACACTTTCCTATTAATAATGTACAATTTAAACGGATATTAAAGTCTACCTGGTGTATTTTATTTACCTTTTACTGTCAGAAATGTTCCTTTCAAAAGGGTCATATCAACTAGTGTTTGTTTAACACAAAAGTAAAGTCCAGAATCACTGAGCTGTGTTTGACTGATAATCAGGACAAATGTTCCAGGCTCTTGTTTTGCTGTGATGCCAGGAGTTTCAATAACACCGTCGTATTCAAAGGGATATGTTCCTCCCAAAAAGTCAGACAAGGCTCCAGAAACTAGCCTGAACCAAAATAACTGTGTTTTAGTCCAAGAGGTGTCGCGGGGACACGTCAGCTTCACATCACCTCCAGCACCAACAGTCTTTGTCTCAAAGGTCTGATCGTCTGTGCATCCTGAAGAAAATAAAGAAATACATGTTGGTTATTAACAACCAGGAAATAAAATGTATGCCCTGTGCTGAACTTAAAATACATCTTGAACACATTTGAAAGTTTTACATATACTTACGACTCAGTCTGAGCATCAGAAGTAAAACAAAGACAGTCAGCATTTTGTTGTAAGTCCACTTCAGACAGCACTAAAATTAGCATGTACGAGAAGATGTCTGTCCTAGATATAATCATATCGAGTGGGAGGGAACAACTGCAGAGCATTTTGATTGGCCACTTGTTATGATGATATTACACTGTATCACCACAGTGGAAAAAAAACGATTAAGCCCGAGCACATGAAGCAATACAGGCAGCCAGCTTGTTTCATGTTTCGTGGTGAAGAGGAAACAGAGTTTCTATGGTCATCAAAGACACATTTTTATTCTGTATTTTCCATAGACTGTATTAAAGAAGTGCACATAGAGTTAACTCAGCCATTGGTATCTGAACTCTCCCTTTGAAGCCTCAGGTTTAGGAGTTTGGCTGTCGCAATGTTGTTTTTTTGTAACCAGAAGCAAATATATTTGGCCGACATGTGGATACACATTAGCCTCTTTCATACATGCATGGCACTCAAAAAATTTGCGACATTACCCAGGTGGCCTGCAAGTGAGATCAGAAATCTCTCAAACTTTTCACCTGGACTTTAAGCTGACTTTTTTCTGCAGTTCAGACACTGACAGGTGAACTGAATAACATTGATGATCTTGTTACAATGGCACCTGTCAGTGGGTGGCACTTGAAGCAAATGAAAATGATGTCGTCAAAGTTGATGTGTTGGAAGCAGGAAAAATGGGCAAGCGTAAGGATGTGAACGACTTTGACAAGGGCCAAATTGTGATGACTAACATCTGGGTCAGAACATCTCCAGACCTGAAGATCTTGTGGGGTGTTCCCGGTCGGCTTGTGGTCATGACCTACCAAAAGTGGTCCAAGGATGGAAAAGCAACAAATCGATCACAGGGTGGCCAAATCTCATTGATGTGCGTGAGGAGTGAAGGCCACTTAAAGCCGCTGTAAACCCAAATCCATAAAATCCTTCTGTGTAATTTAGGGTCTGATGTACATACTAGTAAGCATCTTAAAAGTTTTAGAAATTACTTTTAATCCAAACTCGAGTTATTGCCATTCTTTCTTTGTTAACTTCCCTGACGCTGGGGTTAAATTGGGTGTGGTTATGTATGATATTTATCATTTCATAAATTTCCTTCAACCAATCAACCGCAGTTGTCCCGCCCTCACAGGTGCAATAACACTTCACAACTGTGTCCACATACCCTAAACGTCTCTGCACATACCTGTTGCAATTACCTAATGATTGTCAGGCCTGGACTAAAATGAGGACTCAGATGCAGAGGATATCACGTACAAGCACACTTTATTGATTTCTGATCCTTTTTGAAGAGTGACAAACAATTGGGCTATGAAAAACTCCCTAAATAACTAAGTCCTGGCAAGATAACTCGCGGAAGATAAAACTTCCTAAATAGGAAAATCTCCAGTAAAAGGAGAGACAAAAAACACACTAGAAACAGGGAAGATCCTAAAACATAAATCGCTCCCGTAGGAGGAAAACAAAAGCTAGACTAAAAATCAAAACGCTCCCGAAGGAGGAAAACCAAAACTACTGATCAACGGGACAAAAGAAAAAGGCTCACCTAAAAAGGAGGCTCTACAACTATCTAATACTAATTAAACACAAATTCGCTCCAAAAGGGAGGAAAGAAAACAGTTTACAAAATAACACAAAATCGATGCTAAACTAGAAAACTTTAACAAACGAAAAAATCACTCTCAAAGGAGGAAACAGAAAACAACTTACGTGGCGTAGCAAAAAACTCTTGGCAAAACCGACTGTGACTGTGGATAAGGGCTTGGGTGCACGGACAAGGACGAAACACTTTGGCAAAAGACAAAGGGGAGACGCAGACTATAAGCACATGAGGGTAGTGGGGAACAGGTGGAAACAATCAGGGATCAGGGGAGACAATCAGACCGGTGACACATGAGGAAGGGCAAGTGACCTGAAACGAGAGGAGAGTCAGGTTTCAAAATAAAACAGGAAGTTACGAGACAAAAATCCAAGACAAGACAAACCTCACCGCGGTGTGACAGTAGCCCCCCCTCTAGGGCCGACTCCTGACGGCCCAGGCTGGTCCCTGTGGAAGTCCGTGATTAGTGTAGAGTCGACAACGTAGCGAGACGAAACCCACTGCCTCTCCTCAGGACCATATCCTACCCAGTCCACCAAATACTGTTTACCTCGGCCCCGGTTGCGAACCACCAGCAACTGCTTGACCTTGTACACCGGACCGTCTTCTATCACTTCTGGGGGCGGCGGAGGGGCAGCGGCTGGGACCATTGGACTCTCCTTGACGGGCTTGACCCGGCTTACGTGGAAGGTCGGGTGAACACGGAGGGATCGGGGCAGACGAAGGCGAACTGCTGCAGGACCAGTGAGCTTGGTGATGGGAAACGGACCCACGAACCGCGGAGCCAGCTTCTTGGAAGGGACTTTGAGGTGTAGATCATTGGCGGAGAGCCACACTCTCTGTCCTGGCTGGTAGGCGGGGGCGGGCCGTCTCTTGCGGTCCGCAGTTTTCTTGACCCGGTCCCCTTGGCGAATCAATACCTGCTTGGCGGCTGCCCAGATGCGGTGGCAGCGGCGAACCATGGCATGGGCGGAGGGTACAGACACCTCCAGCTCGTTGTCTGCGAAAACAGGGGGCTGGTAACCAAACACACACTTGAACGGTGAAATACCTGTGGCCGAGGTGGGCAGTAGGTTGTGGGCATACTCGACCCAGACCAGGTGTTTGCTCCATGTCGAGGGGTTCTGAGAGACCAGACACCGGAGGCCAGTTTCCAGTTGCTGGTTGAGGCGTTCGGTCTGGCCGTTGGCCTCTGGGTGATAACCCGAGGTCAGGCTGGCCTTAGCTCCGATGAGCCGGCAGAACTCCCTCCAGAACCGGGAGACGAACTGGGGGCCCCGGTCTGAGACAATGTCTTTGGGAAATCCGTGAACCTTAAAAACATTGATAATCATGATCTCCGCCGTTTCTTTGGCGGAGGGCAGTTTTGGCAGAGCAATGAATCTAGCCATCTTGGAAAATCTGTCCACCACTGTGAGAACAGTGGTGTTACCTTGAGAGACCGGAAGCCCCGTGACGAAGGCCACCGAGATGTCGGACCACGGTCTGGAGGGGATGGGAAGTGGCTGCAAGAGACCCATGCGTGACCCGGAGGACGTCTTGTTTCGGGCGCAGACCGAACATGCCTCTACGTACTCCCGGACCTCCGGCTCCATGGAGGGCCACCAGAACCTCCGGGAGATAACGAACATCGTTCTTCGAACTCCCGGATGGCAGGAAAGCAGCGAGGTGTGGGCCCAGTGGATCACCTGTGGGCGCAAATCAACCGGGACAAACAAACGATTCTCTGGGCACCCACTAGGTGACGGAGCCTCACCATTAGCCTGCTTAACCTCATTTTCTATCTGCCAAGTCAGTGCTCCAACCACACAGGTAAGTGGGAGGATCGTTTCTGGGTCCTTGGCAACAGGCTCGGGGTCGAAGAGACGAGACAGGGCGTCTGGCTTGACGTTTCGGGACCCCGGCCTGTATGAGAGAGAAAAAGAGAATCGGTTAAAAAATAGCGCCCACCTGGCCTGGCGAGAATTGAGTCTTTTGGCTTTCTTGATGTATTCTAGATTCTTATGATCTGTCCAGACAATGAATGGATGGTCAGCCCCCTCGAGCCAGTGTCTCCACTCCTCCAGAGCGAGTTTGACCGCCAGCAACTCCCGGTTACCAACGTCGTAGTTCCGCTCCGCCTTGGATAGCCGCCGTGATAGGAAGGCACAAGGATGCATCTTACCATCCTGCTCTGCCCGCTGTGAGAGGATGGCCCCGACCCCTTCGTTGGAGGCGTCCACCTCTACCACGAACTGTCGTCGAGGGTCTGGCAGGGTGAGGATGGGAGCCGAGGTAAAGCGATGCTTGAGGATACGAAAAGCAGCATCAGCTTCTGGAGACCAGTGGAACTGCACCTGTGTGGAGGTAAGAGCATGGAGAGGAGCAGCTATTGCGCTAAAGCCTCTGATGAACCGCCTGTAAAAGTTAGCAAACCCAAGGAACTGCTGAACCTTTTTGCGGCTATCAGGTGTAGGCCACTCGACCACAGCGCTAATTTTAGCCGGGTCCATCTGCACTCTTCCAGGAGCTACAATGAAGCCCAGGAAGGAGACAGTGTCGGCATGGAATTCACTCTTTTCTGCTTTGACATAGAGTTTGTTTTCTAGCAGTCTTTTCAATACCTGAGTTACATGGTCTTGGTGTTTATTCAGGTCAGGGGAGTAGATAAGTATATCATCCAGATAAACATACACAAAATGGTCAAGAAAGTCTCTTAGCACCTCATTAATCATGGCCTGGAACACGGCAGGAGCATTTGTGAGGCCAAAAGGCATGACTTTGTACTCATAGTGCCCACTAGGGGTATTAAACCCGGTCTTCCACTCGTCACCTTCTCTTATCCGCACCAAGTGATAGGCGTTGCGAAGATCCAACTTGGTGAAGACCTTGGCCTGTTGGAGCTGGTCAAACACAGATGACATAAGAGGGAGTGGGTAGCGGTTCTTTATAGTTATGTCATTGAGTGGGCTGTAGTCAATACAGGGTCTTAGGGAGCCATCCTTCTTGCCCACAAAGAAGAAACCGGCTCCGGCTGGTGATGATGAGGGGCGAATCAGCCCTGCTTTCAGGGAGGTTTCGATATACTCCCGCATGGCCCCCCTCTCTGGCCCAGAAACCGCGTACAGGCGGTCTTTGGGAATGGTGGAGCTTGGAATCAGCTCAATGGCACAGTCATAGGGTCGGTGAGGAGGGAGTGATAGGGCTTTGGTTTTGTTAAAAACCTCTTTGAGGTGGTGGTAGCAGGAAGGCACGGAGCTCAGGTCCGGGTAATTGGGATCTGTGGCGGGATTAACAGAGACCAAATTAATGCCTGTGACTTCCTCCTCCCGAACCGAGAGGTTCAGACAGTCGTTCACACAGTCCCCTCCCCAGCCCAGGATCTCTCCTGTTCTCCAATTTATATGGGGATTGTGACGATATAACCATGGCTGTCCCAAAATTAGAGTCTGTGAAGGTGACTTGAATACATAAAAACGAATGTTCTCCTGGTGACTGTTAATGCACAATTTGAGAGGTGCTGTGATATGTGTGATCGTGAAAAGTTCCTGTCCATTAAGGGCTTTAGCTCTGATGGGCTTAGCTAAAAGTTCCGTGTTAAGGCCCAGCTGTTCTGCTAGTTCCCAGTCCATCAAGCTTTCATCAGCCCCCGAGTCTATGAGCGCCTTGAGTTCAGTGGTGGTGTGGTGCATTACCTGGACTGTCGTGAGAGTACGTGAGGTGATGCCTGAAACTTTAAATTCACTCACCACCATGGTCCTTTTGGCAGTGCAGGTGGCGACGAGATGACCGGGTTCACCGCAGTAGAAGCAGCGGCCCTCCTGTAGACGTCTCCGTCGCTCCTCGGGTGTTAGTCGTGCTCTTCCCAGCTGCATGGGCTCTCCCTCTCCTTCTGGAGGGGGATACTGACGCTGCTCTGGCGGTGATCGACGGGTGGTCGACCATCCTGGTGCTTGAGTGCGTAGGGGTCTCTCCATCGTTGTGGGTCTCGTGATGCGTTGCTGCCTGAGTTGGCGGGTTCGGTTGTCCGTCCGGATTGCGAGTGCGATGAGTGAGTCGAGATCCGTGGGTAGGTCCAAGGGGACCAGAAGGTCTTGGATAGGAGCTGCCAGCCCCTTCAGAAACACGTCGTATAAGGCCGTAGAATTCCAGCCACTCTCCGCCGACAAAGTGCGGAAATGGATGGCGTAGTCACATACGGAGTCGCTGCCCTGTTTCAGCCCGCTCAGCTCCCGAGCCTTTTCCCGGTCGGTCGTTACCGGGTCGAAAGTCTTCTGCAGCGCCGTTTCAAACTCGGTGAGGGATCTGCAAACTGGCGAATCTCGGGCCCACTCTGCCGAGGCCCATGCCTTGGCTCTTCCGGCAAGGTGGGAAATCATGAATGCAATCTTGGATCGGTCAGTGGGAAAAGCATGGGGGTTTAGTTCATAATGTATGGAGCAGTCTATAAGAAATGTTTTACATAACCCCAGTTCACCAGAGAATCGCGCTGGTGGGGCTAATTTACATCCTGCTCCAACGACCGGCACAGTCGGGACGGGAATCACGGGTGTAGCAGCCGCTACTACCGGAGGCTCAGGTGCTGTAGTCGTCTGCACTAGATGATCGTGCAGGCCCTGAAGTTGTGATGAGAGAAGCCCCATCTGGGAAGCCATGGCGGTCTGGAATTCCTCCTGACGGGAGAGCCGGGCTTCTTGGGCTCGCAGGGCTGCTGTGAGCTGTTCTATCCCTGCTGAGTCCATACTGGCCAAAGTGTAATGTCAGGCCTGGACTAAAATGAGGACTCAGATGCAGAGGATATCACGTACAAGCACACTTTATTGATTTCTGATCCTTTTTGAAGAGTGACAAACAATTGGGCTATGAAAAACTCCCTAAATAACTAAGTCCTGGCAAGATAACTCGCGGAAGATAAAACTTCCTAAATAGGAAAATCTCCAGTAAAAGGAGAGACAAAAAACACACTAGAAACAGGGAAGATCCTAAAACATAAATCGCTCCCGTAGGAGGAAAACAAAAGCTAGACTAAAAATCAAAACGCTCCCGAAGGAGGAAAACCAAAACTACTGATCAACGGGACAAAAGAAAAAGGCTCACCTAAAAAGGAGGCTCTACAACTATCTAATACTAATTAAACACAAATTCGCTCCAAAAGGGAGGAAAGAAAACAGTTTACAAAATAACACAAAATCGATGCTAAACTAGAAAACTTTAACAAACGAAAAAATCACTCTCAAAGGAGGAAACAGAAAACAACTTACGTGGCGTAGCAAAAAACTCTTGGCAAAACCGACTGTGACTGTGGATAAGGGCTTGGGTGCACGGACAAGGACGAAACACTTTGGCAAAAGACAAAGGGGAGACGCAGACTATAAGCACATGAGGGTAGTGGGGAACAGGTGGAAACAATCAGGGATCAGGGGAGACAATCAGACCGGTGACACATGAGGAAGGGCAAGTGACCTGAAACGAGAGGAGAGTCAGGTTTCAAAATAAAACAGGAAGTTACGAGACAAAAATCCAAGACAAGACAAACCTCACCGCGGTGTGACAATGATCGCCTTTTCCCCCATCATGCCTGTGTGTGCTGTCCCCGGGTGCACATCTACCACTGGGATGACAATGTGTCATTCTTTTATTTTGTAACACTTGGAGAAGCAGCAGTGTTTCCGCTACTTACATTTAGTGAATTGTTTCAGCCGCTGCTTCAGAAATTGTAATTAAACGACTCTTTGATTTCAGCTTCAAATCAACGATCGTCCATCCTCTCCTCATTGAGGAAGAGCACTGAAATAGTGAACTCGCGAAGTCTTGGCAACCAAATAAACAACAGCGGACCAGTTTACTTCTAACGGCAAAAGAGGGTCCGCTACGCATCGCTGTCATGGCATATATATGCAGTTCTAATATGCAGTGTAAACAATGCACGTGCCCATATCAGCTGTGCGCTCAGTATCAAACTTTCAGCTCCCTGGCGATCTCCCTCCAGCGAGCTGCACAATATTATACTGAAATGAGGAGATATTGTCTCTCTAACTCCGTACGTCCGGACTGTAAATGCATTGATTGTTGCGGTTTATAAAGCTTGTAAAAGCTGATGTCATTTGGTAACGATCAATCGTTTGGATCGCTACGTCATTAATAACGTCCCTTGTGCACACGCGGCTCACGTGCGGTGAGAACTGAATTGCCAAAGAGAAGAGAGTGACTTAATTAAACAGACTGCTGATGAAGACAGTCAACACAGCAGCCAGAGAGACAGACAGAAGTGGGGGTGGCTGGGGGGCGGGTTGAGAGGTGCAGGTGTGTTGGGGGACTGAAGCCAAGTGTTCAGATTAAAGAAGTTTGTGATTTAAAACTTAATGAGGTGAAGAAGAAAGTACAATTAAAGTTTCTAGGTAAGAAATAACCATCTAGAAAGAGGGTAAGTCTACATGTGATCACAGAAATCATTGATATATGAGATTAATTGAAATCAATTGATTACAAAACCTGTAATTAATTAGATTCATTTTTTTAATCACCTGACAGCAATAGTTTTGATATGACGTGCACATGCGCACATACCTGGGTGGTACAACAAACCCTCTACCCTGCTGCTAAAAAAAATCCTAGAGGAAACACTGCTTCCCCATGCGCCATTGTTGTGTTGACAGTTGCCATGAGAACGCGGACAGGCGGACCCCTCACTCAGAATTTGTGGATGCTTTATGACACACTCAGCTCTGATATCATATATGCATTTTTGCTATTTCAAGCCGAGTTTCCAGGGCCTTTAAAGCACCTACAATGGGCATGTGAGTATCAGAACTGGATCACGGAGCAATGGAAGAAGGTGGCCTGGTCTGAAGAATCTTTTTTTCTCTTACATCATGTTGGCCAGGTGTGTGTGCGTCGCTTACCTGGGGAAGACATGGCACGAGGATGCACTATGGGAAGAAGGCAAGCTGGCAGAGGTAGTATGATGCTTTGGGCAATGTTATGACCTCAGGTCCTGTTATTCATGTGGATGTGACTTTTACCTGTACCACCTACCTAAACATTGTTGCAGACCAGTACACCTCTTCATGGAAACATGTTCCCTAATGGCAGTGGCCTCTTTCAGCAGGATCATGCGCCCTGCCACACTGCAAACATGGTTCAGGAATGGTTTGAGGAACATGACAACAAGTTCAAGGTGTTGACCCGGCCTCCAAATTCCCCAAATCTCAATCCAATCGAGCATCTGTGGGATGTGCTGGACAAACAAGTCCGATCACCCCCACATCGCAACAGGACTTAAAGGATCTGCTGAGAAAGTCTTACCACAGTTGATAATTAAATGACTATTACTGAACAAACTGTTGGACATTATGGACAATGCCAGCCACCCTCTGCACACCGTCATCAGCAACCAGAGGAGCCTGTTCAGTGAGAGACTGCTCCTTCCAAAGTGCAGGACTAACCGACTGAAGAACTCCTTTGTCCCTCATGCCATCAGGCTGTACAACTCCACACTTAGAGGGAGGAGGTAACAGGGACAGACTCTCTCACAAGCGGTAGCCACTAATTCACCTCACAAAGTTAATAGTAGTTATCTTCTTTTATTCAATAGTAATATTTATTTATTTCTCAAAGGGTCATATGTGCAATAAAAATCTGTCAATGTGCAATAATCTCTCACCACAGTGCAATAACCTAATACCACAGTGCAATAACCTAATTTAGTTTAATCGAACTAAATACCATGTCAATTACCCACTGTTTACTTGTATATTTTCTAAGAGTGTATATTTTATATATTTTGTTATCTAATTTTGTACTTTATATATATATATATATATCGATAGATATATATATTTTGATCTTTATTTTTTACCCTCTGTGTGCTGATTCTTTCCTATTGTATTGTACTGTATAAGCTGCTGGAGACTGAATTTCCCAGAGGGAGTCATCCCAAAGGGATCAATAAAGTTGAGTCTAAGTCTAAGTCTAAGTCATGTCTCCCTCCTGTTTGTCGGCCCCCCATGGTAGCAACTTTTCAATCACAGGTGGCCAGGCCGTAAAACATAACCTACATTATTGTCAATTTTACTGTGAATGGGACCATATTTACAAAATGAACATCATGCAGTCCTTAAAAGTCTTGAAACTAGCAACTGAGGCCAGAGTCCCAATTGGAAAATGTTTAATGAGGTAAAAATCAATCAAAAAGTTGGGGCTTTGGCAGTTCACAGGTACTTAACTGGCACCTGTCTGGCTGTCAGTCCACACCATAGACTGTATGATGGATGTAGCCACCATGTGAGGTCACACATTGGTTTGTCAACTGGCTTTTTGAAGAGTTTGGCATATTGCCCGTCGCCATGTTGGGTTTCTGTAGCCAAAAATGACCATATATGGAAGAGAGGGTGGATCTGGAGAGTAGCGAGGGGTTGGCAAACTCCACGTCATTAAACCTATAGTCTACACCTCCAGCTAATTCTGACTTATTAGCTAGTTAGTCATCGTGCTTCCCACAGAATGACAATCTTTTTGATTTGGTTGGTGCTGGAGTTGTTTATCACTTAAGAAGCTAAGAAAGCTTATAGCTCAAACGCACACTTCTGTGGTGAGAGGGCAGTGGGCTGTTATACTTAAAATAACCGGTCCAGCCATCACAACGGTCCACCATCCTCTGGGGGAAAACCAAACAACAATCCTGACTCCCATGCAGGAGCCACAAAAAATGAATCAATGTAGAACAAACACTGACAGAGCGAACATGTCATGTAATGGTGAGCACAGAAATAGATAGCTGCTAATTCGGCTCACGTTTAATAAAATAATACTAGAATTTCACGAACCAAAAAAGCTGGACCACCGACTTCTTGGGGGTCAGCTAGTATAGCTAACCACAAAGCAAGCCATTTTATTTGTTCAACATTTGCATGAAAAAAAACCCAAAAGACACCAACAACACAAACAAGGTCAAAAGGTTAAGTTCAGTTTCTGAATTAGCTGAGTTGACACCTAGCACATAGTTTTTGTTGGGTACAACAAGGAACTGCAATTTTTTTGGCACTTCCATGTTGTCTTCATTTCTCAGCCACAAAGGTGTCTGCTTGGTCCAAACTTCCAAATTGAGAGAGTGTACAATGATTGCTCCCGGTGGCATACCCATCAGTGATGACCCGCCCACACAGTCACATCAGCAGGAAGAGCACAGTATACAGAGTTGTTAAACCATCCTTCTCTCAAAACTTCAGCAACTTTAATAGTGAAAAGATAGATTGTCGTTGTGTTTCAAAAGATGTGACCATACAGTTTATTGCAGATGAATATTAGTTCATGTTTTTTCTTTTTCATTTACATGCTGATTCACTGACAAGCTGGTGGTCCATCATTGCTCCAAGTGATGCACATTAGTACAGACTTTAGCAAGGATTCAAATCTTTTTCTGGATAATCAGACAAAGTTATTAAGGCACAAACTCACACTTTAAACACTTACAAAATAGAGTGAGATGGGGCCAGACAATTATTAGCACCAGTCCTGAAAGTTAAGCCCATCAAACATATCTGATTGTTTATCGCTGACGTTCAAAGTGCATTTCCTGTCACACAATTTCTTGTCATTATGAACCCTTCACACTCTCTGTGAAACATTTGGTTTGAATCAGAACTGCTTTTATTTGACCTTTCAATGCTATGACCTCTGGTATGCACTGGAAGATACCACGTCTTACTGGCCTAAACAAGAAGAAGACTTTACAGCCACGCTAGCAGCTCTGTGATTCTGCGCTTACACAGCGGTGCATAGAACTTATTCTTATTGTTGCCATTATGTCAGAAAAAAATAATGAAGCAGTTTGAGCCTTAAGTGTTATCATAGTTATCTTTATCATGATGCAAACTTTATACAAGAAATGCAGTCCATCAGTTCTGATTTCTAATACTAGCACAGCACAGTCATAAAAAAAGATAATTGCTAACAAATTAAACATGAAACAAAAAATTACACAATTATAAAATTAAGGATCTGAAAAGGGGGCGGCCTGATCAATAGATTTAATAACTGTACATCTTTTTCAAAAGTCTGCCTTATAAAGCAAAAGGTTGCGCGCACACACACACACACACACACACACACACACACACACACACACGCACACACACACACACACACACACACACACACACACACACACACACAAGGTATTCATACAATCAAAGGCAGATTTTACAGATTGAAACAAATATAATGTCAAAGATACACTGAACATTTTTAAGTTTATAAAAATAAATATTATCATTATGCTATGGTCACATGGTAGTTATAGTCTTCCAAAAAATAAATCTATCTATCTATCTTTGCATTAATGAGCAAATCCTTGCATTGTTTGGATTGTTAGTCTACACAAAAGTCCTGACATCGCTGTAGACAGTCTCTCCCTCGGCTGCTGTTACGTTCCTCTTCTTCTTCGTTCTCTCTGCTTTGCCAGTTCTCTTTGAAAAGGCTGGTGCAGAATAAACCAACATGTCCTCATTTCTCTGAGAAAATACACAGAAAAAGGTTGTGAGATGGAAGATGTATCCAAAATCTCTTCCAGTTTCATCTTTTCTTTATAGATCTTACCTGCTGACTTGGCTTCTCCGCACTGGCTGTTGCAGCATTTGCTGGCAGAGCAACAGCAGCTGTGTTAAAACAATCAAACCAAAGATGGAGAACGTTAATCTACACTAAGAGGCACAAAGTTCATATTTTGCTGAATACTGTTTGAGAAATTTTAATTACCGTTACAACATTTTGTCTTGATGGTATAAATCAGGAAGGCGATGACAATCAGACTTAAAGCCAAAGCAGCTGATAACAGAAATATAACTGTATTGATCTTCTTCATATGCTGCATGTCGTCTGCTGACAAATATAGAAAATACTGAGAGTTAGCAGGTTTTTGATGAGAAGAAAAAGTTTTGTGTCGCATCAATCCAATGGATTTAACCAGATTCTAAATTAATTATAATCAATGATTTGTATGAAATTCTAACTTACCTTCAATGTTAAGCTTTGTTCCTTTTCCAAACAGTATCTCTCCACATGTGGCCACAGCACAGTAATAAGTCCCGGCATCAGAGGAGCTGACGGTCTTCGAGAAGCTGGAGACACATTTCTGTGGAGAGCGAGCCTCAGGACTGTTCTCACATTCATCTGTTCTGTTTCCAAGAGTGTAAATGACACTGGGATGAGATTCATCTGATCCGGATCTGAACCAGAACACGCTGTGTTTTCCTGGACATGTTTTGTTGTCAGAGTCAGAGAGGAGTGAACACTGCAGAGTCACTGAGTCTCCTGGACGGACTGGATCAGAGGATAAGTCTTGAATGACGGCAGTGATGTCAGGTGCACGTCCTGAGAAATTCAAACGAGAATATAAACATGTTTTACTAGTTACAATTTATACATTGACACTTTCCTATTAATAATGTACAATTTAAACGAATATTAAAGTCTACCTGGTGTATTTTATTTACCTGTAACTGTCAGAAATGTTCCTTTCAAAAGGGTCATATTAAGTGTTCTTTGTTTAAAACAAAAGTAAAGTCCAGAATCACTGAGCTGTGTTTTACTGATAATCAGGACAAATGTTCCAGGCTCTTGTTTTGCTGTGATGCGAGGACTTTTGTTAACCTCGTTGGAGTCAAAGCTAAATGTTCCTCCCAAAACTTCAGGCAAGGCTCCAGAAACTAGCCTGATCCAAAATAAGTTTGGTGAATCCAAAGAGTCCTTGCGGGGACACGTCAGCTTCACATCATCTCCAGCACCAACAGTCTTTGTCTCAAAGTTCTTCTCGTCTGTGCATCCTGAAGAAAATAAAGAAATACATGTTGGTTATTAACAACCAGGAAATAAAATGTATGCCCTGTGCTGAACTTAAAATACATCTTGAACACATTTGAAAGTTTTACATATACTTACGACTCAGTCTGAGCATCAGAAGTAAAACAAAGACAGTCAGCATTTTGTTGTTAGTCCACTTCAGACAGCACTAACATTAGCATGTACGAGAAGATGACTGTCCTAGATATAATCATATCGAGTGGGAGGGAACAACTGCAGAGCATTTTGATTGGCCACTTGTTATGATGGTATTACACTGTATTACCACAGTGGAAAAAAATGTTCAAGCCTGAGCACATGAAACAATACAGGCAGCCAGCTTGTTTCATGTTTCGTGGTGAAGAGGAAACAGAGTTTCTATGGTCATCAAAGACACATTTTTATTCTGTATTTTCCATAGACTGTATTAAAGAAGAGCACATAGAGTTAACTCAGCCATTGGTATCTGAACTCTCCCTTTGAAGCCTCAGGTTTAGGATTTTGGCTGTCGCAATGTTGTTTTTTTGTAACCAGAAGCAAAAATATTTGGCCGACATGTGGATACACATTAGCCTCTTTCATACATGCATGGCACTCAAAAATTTTGCGACATTACCCAGGTGGCCAGCAAGAGAGATCAGAAATCTCTCGAACTTTTCACCTGGACTTTAAGCTGACTTTTTTCTGCAGTTCAGACACTGACAGGTGAACTGAATAACATTGATGATCTTGTTACAATGGCACCTGTCAGTGGGTGGCACTTGAAGCAAATGAAAATGATGTCGTCAAAGTTGATGTGTTGGAAGCAGGAAAAATGGGCAAGCGTAAGGATGTGAACGACTTTGACAAGGGCCAAATTGTGATGACTAAACGACTGGGTCAGAACATCTCCAGACCTGAAGATCTTGTGGGGTGTTCCTGGTCTGCTGTGGTCATGACCTACCAAAAGTGGTCCAAGGATGGAAAAGCAACAAATCGATCACAGGGTGGCCAAATCTCATTGATGTGCGTGAGGAGTGAAGACCACTTAAAGCCCCTGTAAACCCAAATCCATAAAATCCTTCTAACTGTGTAATTTAGGGTCTCATGTACATACTAGTAAGCATCTTAAAAGTTTTATAAATTAGTTTTAATCCAAACTCGAGTTATTGCCCTTCTTTCTTTGTTAACTTCCCTGACGCTGGGGTTAAATTGGGCGTGGTTATGCATGATATTTATCACTTCATATATTTCCTTCAACCAATCAACCGCAGTTGTCCCGCCCTCACAGGTGCAATAACACTTCTCGGCTCGCAATCAATCTTCCTCTTTGAGTCTGAGCTAACTGTGTCCACATACCCTGAACGTCTCTGCATATACCTGTTGCAATTACCTAATGATCGCCTTGTTCCCCATCATGCCTGTGTGTGCTGTCCCTGGGTAACACTTGGAGAAGCAGCAGTGTTTCCGCTACATACATTTAGTGAATTGTTTCAGCCGCTGCTTCAGAAATTGTAATTAAACGACTCTTTGGAGATTTCAGCTTCAAATCAACGATCGTCCATCCTCTCCTCATTGAGGAAGAGCACTGAAACAGTGAACTCGCAAAGTCTTGGCAACCAAATGAACAACAGCGGACCAGTTTACTTCTAATGGCAAAAGAGGGTACGCTCCACATCGCTGTCATCGGCATATATATGCAGTTCTAATACGCAGTGTAAACAATGCACGTGCCCATATCAGCTGTTCGCTCAATATCAAACTTTCAGCTTCCTGGCGATCTCCCTCCAGCGAGCTGCACAATATCATACTGAAATGAGGAGATATTGTCTCTAACTCCGTACGTCCGGACTGTAAACACATTGATTGTTGCGGTTTATAAAGCTTGTAAAAGGTGATGTCATTCAGTAACGATCAATCGTTTGGATCGCTACGTCATTAATAACGTCCCTCGTGCACACGCGGCTCACGTGCGGTGAGAACTGAATTGCGAAAGAGAAAATATGTAACTCTTGTGACTTAATCAAACAGACTGCTGATGAAGACAGTCAACACAGCAGACAGAGAGACAGACAGAAGTGTGGGGGGGGCGGCTGGGGGGCGGGTTGAGAGGTGCAGGTGTGTTGGGGGACTGAAGCCAAGTGTTCAGATTAAAGAAGTCTGTGATTTAAAACTTAATGAGGTGAAGAAGAGAGTACAATTCAAGTTTCTAGGTAAGAAATAACCATCTAGAAAGAGGGTAAGTCTACATGTGATCACAGAAATCATTGATATATGAGATTAACTGAAATCAATTGATTACAAAACCTGTAATTAATTAGATTCATTTTTTTAATCACCTGACAGCAATATTTTTGATATGACGTGCACATGCGCACATACCTGGGTGGTACAACAAACCCTCTACCCTGCTGCTGAAAAGAATCCTAGAGGAAACACTGCTTCCCCATGCGCCATTGTTGTGTTGACAGTTGCCATGAGAACGTGGACAGGCGGACCCCTCATTCAGAATTTGTGGATGCTTTATGACACACTCAGCTCTGATATCATATATGCATTTTTGCTATTTCAAGCCGAGTTTCCAGGGCCTTTAAAGCACCTACAATGGGCATGTGAGTATCAGAACTGGACCACGGAGCAATGGAAGAAGGTGGCCTGGTCTGATGAATCTTTTTTTCTCTCACATCATGTTGGCCAGGTGTGTGTGTTGCCTACCTGGGGAAGACATGGCACCAGGATGCACTATGGGAAGAAGGCAAGCTGGCGGAGGTAGTGTGATGTTTTGGGTAATGTTATGCTGGGAAACCTCAGGTCCTGTTGTTCATGTGGATGTGACTTTTACCTGTACCACCTACCTAAACAATGTTGCAGACCAGTACACCTCTTCATGGAAACATGTTCCATAATGGCAGTGGCCTCTTTCAGCAGGATCATGCGCCCTGCCACACTGCAAAAATGGTTCAGGAATGGTTTGAGGAACACGACAACAAGTTCAAGGTTTTGAACCGGCCTCCAAATTCCCCAAATCTCAATCCAATCGAGCATCTGTGGGATGTGCTGGACAAACAAGTCCGATCACCCCCACCTCGCAACAGGACTTAAAGGAACTGCTGAGAAAGTCTTACCACAATTGATAATTAAATGACTATTATGTCTCCGTCCTGTTTGACGGCCCCCCATGGTAGCAACTTTTCAATCACAGGTGGCCAGGCCGTAAAACATACCCTACATTATTGTCAATTTTACTGTGAATGGGACCATATTTACAAAATGAACATCATGCAGTCCTTAAAAGTCTTGAAACTAGCAACTGAGGCCAGAGTCCCAATTGGAAAATGTTTAATGAGGTAAAAATCAATCAAGAAGTTGGGACTTTGGCAGTTCACAGGTAGTTAACTGGCACCTGTCTGGCTGTCAGTCCACACCATAGACTGGAAAATGGTTGTAGCCACCATGTGAGGTCACACATTGGTTTGTCAACTGGCTTTTTGAAGAGTATGGCATATTGCCCGTCGCCATGTTGGGTTTCTGTAGGTAAAAATGACCATATATGGAAGAGAGGGTGGATCTGGAGAGTAGCGAGGGGTTGGCAAACTCCATGTCATTAAACCTACAGTCTACACCTCCAGCTAATTCTGACTTATTAGCTAGTTAGCCATCGTTCTTCCCACAGAATGACAATCATTTTGATTTGGTTGGTGCTGGAGTTGTTTATCACTTAAGAAGCTAAGAAAGCTTATAGCTCAAACGCACACTTCTGTGGTGAGAGGACAGTGGGCTGTTATACTTAAAATAACCGGTCCAGCCATCACAACGGTCCACCATCCTCTGGGGGAAATCCAACAACAATCCTGACTCCCATGCAGGAGCCACAAAAAATAAATCAATGTAGAACAAACACTGACAGAGCGAACATGTCATGTAATGGTGAGCACAGAAATGGATAGCTGCTAATTCGGCTCACGTTTAATAAAATAATACTAGAATTTCACGAACCAAAAAAGCTGGACCACAGACTTCTTGGGGGTCAGCTAGTATAGCTAACCACAAAGCAAGCCATATTATTTGTTCAACATTTGCATGAAAAAAAATCCCCAAAAGGCACCAACAACACAAACAAGGTCAAAAGGTTAAGTTCAGTTTCTGAATTAGCTGAGTTGACACCTAGCACACAGTTTTTGTTGGGTATTTAAATATGGGGCTTAATGGAGGTTTACTCCTTTTGGAGCCAGCCTCAAGTGGCCACCTGAGGAACTGCAATTTTTTTTGCAGCTCCATGTTGTCTTCATTTCTCAGCCACAAAGGTGTCCTCTTGGTCCAAACTTCCAAATTGAGAGAGTGTACAATGATTGCTCCCGGTGGCATACCCATCAGTGATGACCCGCCCACTCCGCCTGTCAGTCACATCAGCAGGAAGAGCACAGTATACAGAGTTTCTGGGGACTTCAACCATGCAACTTTGGACTCTACTTTGGCTGTTTTCCACCAGGTTGTTGACTGTCCTACAAGGAACAACAGGACAATTGATCTAGAGATGTTTCGGTCCTGAACGATTCGTTCAAAAAGAACGAATCTTTTCAGTGAACGGAATGATCCGTTCACTTTCAAGCATCAAAGTCGTTCCTTTCGTTCACTTGGCTCCCCACTTCTTCTTTTAGGAAACCAGACTGATTGATGTTAGCACGAGCCAATTGCGTTTCAGAGGAGGGCTGTTTGTATCACATCTAATGTATCAAATCACCTTCATTGGTTAGGAGAACGACTGAACGTATCATCGTTCATGAACGAGTGACAGTGACTGAACGTATCGCTTGACCGAATGTCTCTCTCTCTCTCTCTCTCTCGTTCACTGAACGAAGCGACCTGATTAGGTGCATCTGTACATACAAGTCAATTCACAGACTCAGACTCTGATTAAATATATTACATCCTCAGGCCCTGTGAATATATAAGGAGCCTCATTCACCTCCGTTAAACTTTAAAAACAACATATCATAAAAACGGTGATGCAGACTCGCAGCGCTGAGAGGGAGAGAGCATCTGCACAGAGGGAGGGGGGGAGCGGGTCATCGCGGACTGAAGTGATGACGAGATATAAAAGTTTGATCATAAAGCCTGATCATCTACAGCTCTGTGTAAAATATATGTAGTACACAGCGGACTGCAGTCTCTGTTGACAGACAGATCTGAACACAGGTCCACGTTATTAAACGTCTGTGTTCTCCCCGCGCTGCGTTATAAACTATGATGAACTGATCGCACAATGAAGTTGTAGTCTTCGTATTTTATTTTATGTATTGTGTTTTGTACAGATATGGACGTATGTGTCTGAAATAAAGAAATAAAGTAAAGTACAATACTAGAAACGATATTACAACAGCTCAAAAATAAACTGACACAACAGCAAGATGAGATAACACATGAATGTTTATTTTTATACAAATATAATATTTTCTTTTTAATATAGTTGGGCCAAGTAACTGTTATTTTGTGATGATTGAACAAGAAGACCAGTAATGCAATGGGAGCCGTATTGTTCGTGAACGAGTGAGAGTGAGTTACGGGTAAACCGGAAATGTCACTGAACGACCTGGTGAACAAATGTAATGAACGAATCGTTCAGCTGAACGAGATCCGAAGATCCGGGTCACTGAAGTGAACGAGAGTTGACATCTCTAAATTGATCTGCTGTATGCTAATGTGAGGGATGCATACAGAGTCACACCCCTCCCCCCACTGGGGAAGTCTGATCACAACCTGGTTCACCTACAGCCACTGTACACCCCCCTGGTCCGAAAGCAGCCGGTAACAACTCGCTCCAGCAGGAGATGGTCCCCTGAGATGGAAAGTGCCCTGAGAGACTGTTACAACACCACAGACTGGGATGTGCTGATCAACCAGCATGATGAGGACATCGAGGGGCTGACACACTGTCTGACAGATTACCTGAACTTCTGTGCAGACGTGGTCTCCCCTGTTAAGACTGTCCGCTGTTACCCTAATAACAAGCCATGGGTAACGCGGGAAGTCAAAGCTGTCCTCAACATGAAGAAGGCTGCCTTCAGGAGCAGAGACAGGGAGGCCTTGAAGGCAGCACAGCAGGAGGTGAAACACCGTGTGAGGGAAGCTAAGGACAGCTACAGGAGAAAGGTGGAGCAGAAGCTGAAGGAGAACAACATGAGGGAGGTCTGGGAAGGTGTGAGGACCATCACAGGTCACAACACAAAGACCAGAGCCGTGGGGGGGACAGTGGAGAGGGCGAACGAACTGAATGACTTTTTCAACAGGTTCAACCAGCCCATGCCCCCCCCACCCCCACCCGCACTGCAGCCATCTCTCCTTCTTCCCACAACACACCTCCCCCCAGACACCACAGCACCTCCCTCCTCCCCGCCCTCCCCCCCCACCTCAACACAATCTCCACCTCACATCACCACAGACCAGGTCAGAGGACAGCTGAGGAAGCTCCGACCCAGGAAAGCAGCAGGCCCGGACAAGGTGTGTCCAAGTCTTCTGAAGACCTGCGCTGCAGAACTGGGGGAACCACTACAACGGATCTTCAACCTCAGCCTGCAGCTAGGGAGAGTGCCCACCCTCTGGAAGACATCCTGCATCGTCCCGGTTCCTAAAAAGAACCGGCCCAGTCAGCTGAATGATTCCGGCCGGTGGCACTCACTTCACACCTGATGAAGACGTTGGAGCGGCTCTTCCTCAGCCTCCTCAGACCCCAGGTGCAGCACGCCCAGGACAGCCTGCAGTTCGCCTACCAGCCAGGTGTTGGTGTGGAGGATGCCATCCTCTACCTACTACACCGAGTCCACTCCCATCTGGATAAGGGGAGAGGCACAGCGAGGATTCTCTTCTTGGACTACTCCAGCGCCTTTAATACCATTCACCCCCCTATGCTTCGAGATAAATTGAACCGGATGGGAGTGGACCCCCACCTGGTGGCCTGGATATCCAACTACCTCACCGACAGGCCACAGTACGTCAGGCTGAAGGACACCACGTCTGACACTGTGGTCAGCAGCACTGGAGCCCCCCAGGGCACAGTGCTGGCCCCTCTTCTCTTCACCCTGTACACCTCGGACTTCTGTCACAACTCAGAGCTGTGTCACATACAGAAGTACGCCGATGACACAGCCATCGTTGGATGCATCAGGGACGACAGAGAGGAGGAGTATCGGAGTCTGGTGGGGGACTTTGCTGCTTGGTGCCGCACAAACCACCTAGAGCTCAACACCTCTAAGACAAAGGAGCTGGTCATAGACTTTGGGAGGTCCAGACCGAAGCCGAGACCAGTCCTACTAGAGGGAGCTGAGGTGGAGAGTGTGGACTCCTACAAATACCTCGGGCTGTGTCTGGACAACAAACTGGACTGGTCAACACACACCAGCCACCTGTACGGGAAGACACAAGGCAGGATGTACTTCCTAAGGAGACTGCGGTCTTTTAACATCTGCAGCAAACTGCTGCGGATGTTTTACCAGTCTGTGGTTGCCAGTGTCCTCTTTTACACTGTAGTGTGCTGGGGAGGCAGCACATCCAAGAAGGACACATCCAGACTGGATAAACTGATCAGGCGAGCCGGCTCTGTGATCGGCATGAAGCTGGACCCTCTGGTGACGGTGGCAGAGACAAGGACACTGAACAAACTGTTGGACATTATGGACAATGCCAGCCACCCTCTGCACACCGTCATCAGCAACCAGAGGAGCCTGTTCAGTGAGAGACTGCTCCTTCCAAAGTGCAGGACTAACCGACTGAAGAACTCCTTTGTCCCTCATGCCATCAGGCTGTACAACTCCACACTTAGAGGGAGGAGGTAACAGGGACAGACTCTCTCACAAGCGGTAGCCACTAATTCACCTCACAAAGTTAATAGTAGTTATCTTCTTTTATTCAATAGTAATATTTATTTATTTCTCAAAGGGTCATATGTGCAATAAAAATCTGTCAATGTGCAATAATCTCTCACCACAGTGCAATAACCTAATACCACAGTGCAATAACCTAATTTAGTTTAATCGAACTAAATACCAGGTCAATTACCCACTGTTTACTTGTATATTTCTAAGAGTGTATATTTTATATATTTTGTTATCTAATTTTGTACTTTTTATATATATATATATATCGATAGATATATAGATTTTGATCTTTATTTTTTACCCTCTGTGTGCTGATTCTTTCCTATTGTATTGTACTGTATAAGCTGCTGGAGACTGAATTTCCCAGAGGGAGTCATCCCAAAGGGATCAATAAAGTTGAGTCTAAGTCTAAGTCTAAGTCTAAGTTGTTATACCATCCTTCTCTCCAGACTTCAGCAACTTTAATAGTGTACATAATAGGTGGAAAGATAGATCGTCTTTGTCTTTCAAAAGATGTGACCATACAGTTTATTGCAGATGAATATTAGTTCATGTTTTTTCTTTTTCATTTACATGCTGATTCACTGACAAGCTGGTGGTCCATCATTGCTCCAAGTGATGCACATTAGTACAGACTTTAGCAAGGATTCAAATCTTTTTCTGGATAATCAGACAAAGTTATTGAGGCACAAACTCACACTTTAAACACTTACAAAATAGAGTGAGATGGGGTCAGACAATGATTAGCACCAGTCCCGAAAGTAAAGCCCATCAAACATATCTGATTGTTTATCGCTGACGTTCAAAGTGCATTTCCTGTCACACAAATTCTTGTCCTTATGAACCCTTCACACTCTCTGTGAAACATTTGGTTTGAATCAGAACTGCTTTTATTTGACCTTTCAATGCTATGACCTCTGGTATGCACTGGAAGATACCACGTCTTACTGGCCTAAACAAGAAGAAGACTTTACAGCCACGCTAGCAGCTCTGTGAATCTGTGCTTACACAGCGGTGCATAGAACTTATTCTTATTGTTGCCATTATGTCAGAAACAAATAATGAAGCAGTTTGAGCCTTAAGTGTTATCATAGTTATCTTTATTATGATGCAAACTTTATACAAGAAATGCAGTCCACCAGTTCTGATTTCTAATACTAGCACAGTACAGTCATAAAAAAAGATAATTGATTAAATTGAACAAATATAATGTCAAAGATACACTGAACATTTTTAAGTTCATAAAATAAATATTATCATTATGCTATGGTCACATGGTATTTATAGTCTTCCAAAAAATAAATCTATCTATCTATCTTTGCATTAATGAGCAAATCCTTGCATTGTTTGGATTGTTAGTCTACACAAAAGCCCTGACATCGCTGTAGACAGTCTCTCCCTCTGCTGCTGTTACGTTCCTCTTCTTCTTCGTTCTCTCTGCTTTGCCAGTTCTCTTTGAAAAGGCTGGTGCAGAATAAACCAACATGTCCTCATCTCTCTGAGAAAACACACAGAAAAAGGTTGTGAGATGGAAGATCCAAAATCTCTTCCAGTTTCATCTTTCCTTTATAGATCTTACCTGCTGACTTGGCTGCTCGGCTCTGGCTGTTGCAGCATTTGTGGGCAGAGCAACAGCAGCTGTGTTAAAACAATCAAACCAAAGATGGAGAACGTTAATCTACACTAAGAGGCACAAACTTAATATTTTGCTAAATATTGTTTGATAGATTCATGTTACCGTTACAAGATTTTGTTTTGATGGTATAAATCCAGTAGGCTATGAAAATCAGACTTAAAACCAAAGCAGCTGATAACAGCAACAGAACTGTATTGAATTTCTTCAAATACTGCATGTCGTCTGCTGACAAATATAGAAAATACTGAGAGTTAGCAGGTTTTTGATGAGAGGTTACAATTGAAAAGAAAAAAAGTTTTGTGTCGTATCAATCCAATGGATTTAACCAGAATCAAAATTAATTATAATCAATGATTTCTATGAAATTCTAACTTACCTTCAATGTTAAGCTTTGTTCCTTTTCCAAACAGTATCTCTCCACATGTGGCCACAGCACAGTAATAAGTCCCGGCATCAGAGGAGCTGACGGTCTTAGAGAAGCTGTAGACACATTTCTGTGGAGAGCGAGCCTCAGGACTGTTCTCACATTCATCTGTTCTGTTTCCAAGAGTGTAAATGACACTGGGATGAGATTCATCTGATCCGGATCTGAACCAGAACACGCTGTGTTTTCCTGGACATGTTTTGTAGTCAGAGTCAGAGAGGAGTGAACACTGCAGAGTCACTGAGTCTCCTGGACGGACTGGATCAGAGGATAAGTCTTGAATGACGGGAGTGATGTCAGGTGCACGTCCTAAGAAATTCGAACAAACCAAAAAATAAACATGCCATACCAATTACAGTTTATAAACGCTTTCCTATTCACAATGTACATTTTATAGAAAATTAAAGTCTACCTGGTGTATTTTATTTACCTTTTACTGTCAGAAATGTTCCTTTCAAAAGGGTCATTTTAGCTTTTGTTTGTTTAACACAAAAGTAAAGTCCAGAATCACTGAGCTGTGTTTGACTGATAATCAGGACAAATGTTCCAGGCTCTTGTTTTGCTGTGATGCGAGGAGTTTCGATAACACCGTCGTATTCAAAGGGATATGTTCCTCCCAAAACTTCAGGCAAGGCTCCAGAAACTAGCCTGATCCAAAATAAGTGTGTATTAAGCCAAGAGTTGTCGCGGGGACACGTCAGCTTCACATCATCTCCAGCACTAACAATCTTTGTCTCAAAGGTCTGATCGTCTGTGCATCCTGAAGAAAATAAAGAAATACATGTTGGTTATTAACAACCAGGAAATAAAATGTATGCCCTGTGCTGAACTTAAAACACATCTTGAACACATTTGAAAGTTTTACATATACTTACGACTCAGTCTGAGCATCAGAAGTAAAACAAACACAGTCAGCATTTTGTTGTAAGTCCACGTCAGACAGCACTAACATTAGAATGTACGAGAAAATGATTGTCCTAAATATAATCATATCGAGTGGGAGGGAACAACTGCAGAGCAATCTGATAGGCCAGTCGGTATGATGATATTACACTGTATTACCACAGTGGAAAAAAATGAGCACATGAAACAATACAAGCAGCAAGCTTGTTTCATGTTTCCTGGTGGGTGTCTATAATTGACGCTAAGAGGAAACACAGTATAACTACGGTAATCAAAGAAAAATAATTCTTCTGTAGAGGATGAAGAAACAGTTAAGTCACCCATTGGTTTGTCAACCCCCCTTTTAAAGCATCAAGTTTGGGATGTTGGCCGTTTTAATATTTTTTATTTGTAACCACAAGCGACCACATTTGGACGACAGGATACAAATTTGGCCTTTTACACGGAATAAAAATGCAGAAAAATCAACATTTGGTGACATTACCCAGGTGGGCTGCATGTGAAAACCTAAAGTTCAAGAGTTCAAGTGTGAAAGTAGCCGTTGTTATGTCTCAATCCTGCTTGACAGGCCTCTATGGTAGGTACTTTCCAATCACAGGTGGCCACGCCTTAAAACATACCCTGCTTTATCATCAATTTTACTCTAAATGGGAGCAATATTTACAAAGTGAACATCATGCAGTCCTGAAAAGGCTTGAAACTACCGAGCAGATTGATTTCAACATTTCCTGTTGAGGCCAGAGTCCCAATAAATGCTTAATAAGGTAAAAAGTCAATTAAGTAGTTGGGTTGCCTACCTTGTAACTGGCACCCGTCTAGCTGCTCGTCCAGGAAGAGAGGGTTGATCTGTAGAGTAGCGAGGGGTTGGCACTCCATGTTATTAAACCTATATAGTCTACTCATTAGCTCGACACTTAGCTAGTTAGCCAGTGTGATTCCAACACAATCAGAATCTATTGTTTTGGTTGCTGCTGGAGTTTTTCATTCATCACAATATAGCGCGTAAGAGAGCTTGTGGAAGTAGCGAATTTGTAGCTTGAAGGCACACATCAGTGGTGAGCGGGCAGCGGGTGAACGACCGGGTAACTTAAAATAACCCGGTCCAGCCATCACAATGGTCCTCCGTCCTCGACAGGCCAGACCAAACCAAAGCTGCTAATTAGCGCTAACGTTTAATAAAATATGAGAATTTCACTCACCAAAGAGGTGGGACCACAGACTTCTCAGGGATCAGGTAGTAAAGTTAACCACTCAGTAAGAGATATTATTTGTTCAACATTTGGATGAAAAAATCCCCAAAACACACCAACAACACAAACACGGTCAAGAAGTTAAACTCAGTGTTTTAATTAGCTGAGGTGACACCTAGCACACAGCTAGCAGCCCCACCTGTCACTCAAAGCAACCAGCCCTCCCATTACAGTAATATAGAAACTGGCAAAGCAACATTTTTGTGCCAGGCTGTAAATATGTTGAATTTGCTGTAAAGCTGGGTATTTAAATATAGGGCCTAATGGAGGTTAACTCGCTTTTGGAGCCAGCCTCAAGTGGCCATTCGAGGAACTGCACTTTTTGGTGCTTCAGTGTTGGCTTCATTTTCTCAGCCACAGAGCTGTCTGCTTGGTCCAAACCGACTGAGATAGAGTTTACAATCAAAGTTTTTCCACAAATATCCTAATAAAAACTAGTAATAGTCTAATAAAAACTCCTAAAACCTCTGTACCACTGACTTTAATATTAATCAATTAATTGGTTTGATCTGTTAAAAAAAAAGTCTCCAGCCATTTGCCATCTACAGACACAGAAGAGCCATGCTAGATGTTTTCTGAGCCAACCAAAGCAGATGCTCCTCATCATCAGTGATGACCCGCCCACTCTGCCTGTCAGTCACATCAGCAGGAAGAGCACAGCATGCAGAGTTGGGGGAGGTCTGTTAAACCATCCTTCTCTCCAGACTTCCGCAACTGTAATAGTGTACATAACAGGTGGACAGATAGATCGTCTTTGCTGTGTTTAAAAGATGCAACCATACAGTATATAGCAGATGAATATTAGTTCATGTTTTGTTCTGCATTTAAATGCTGATTCACTGACAAGCTGTCTGTCAGTCAATACTTAAAGTGATGCACATTAGTGCAGACTTTAGCAAGGATTTAAATCTCTTTCTGGATAATCAGACAAAGTTTTCTTATTAAGTCACAAACTCACACTTTCAACACTTGTTCGAGACAAAAAGAGCGAGGTGGGGCCAGACAATGATTAGCACCTCCCCTCTCTGACAGCACCGGCCAGTGAAGAGTGCAGACTGCAGAAAGTGTAATAAAAAACCTCACATAGCACCCTTTACCTACATCTGTAAGTAGTTGTGGTTCTACTAATAATTAATAACATTGTGTTGTTCCTCTTGCTATTTTAAGAAGGTAAGAAAACAGTTATATCAAACTTCCTGACGGTAAAACAGAGTGTGATCAAGGACAAAAAGCCTCTTTGTATTCACACCTTACATTAAAGCCAAACCACCACAATGCTAAAGTTTCCATGCACCATTTGTCGTCAGTGGTGACAGTGAATGTGTGTTTATCTGTGTGTGTGCGCGTGTGGTTAAACTGTTGACACCTAACACCTAGGTTGGACCAGAAACTTATTCTAATAACTAAACGTGTTTTGGAGTGAAATCGAAGACTCACTGACACAATGCTTTGTTTAGCTCCTGAACACACATACACAGTTTAATGCACACAAGGATGGACACAACTTACAACTGTTACATGGAAGTTAGAACTGAAACTTTCTCTCTCTCGCTTACACACACACACACACACACACGCACACACACGCACACGCACACACTAAACTGCACGGAAACTTCAGCACTGCTGTGGTTTGGTTTAAAATTGAGGTGTGAATACAAACAGAGTTTTTTCTTTCTCTGTCTCTGTTTTAGCCTCAGGAAGTTTGGCTTAAACTGTTGTTTTATCTTTTTTAAATAGCAAGTGGAACAACACCATGTTATTTATTATTAGTAGAATCAAAAGACTTTACAGATGTAGGTAAATGTTGATATGTGATTGCTGTTATTTAGCAAGTTATCACTCTTCACTGGGCGGTGCTGTCAGAGAGGGGAGGTGCTAATCTTTCACTGGTCCCACCTCGCTCTTTCTGACGACAACAAGAGTTTGAAGATGAGTTTGTCCAATAATCAAAGCCGTCCCAGAAGTCTGTTTTTGCGTGCATCACTTTGAGCAATGATGGACGATAATCTTGTCAATGAATTTGAATTTAAATGAAAAGTAATATGATCTAATATTCATGTGCATTATACGGTTGCATGTTTAAAAACACAACAAAGTAATTATTTGTCATTTTTATGAACAAATTGAAACTAGCCAGCAGAAACCTCATGCAGCTCTTCCCTCACTACACATCCTGTCACAGTCACAGTCGGCTCTGCTCTGAGTAAACAGCCTTGAAGGTTGGTCAAAGGGGGGAGAAACAGACAACCACAGCCTGTGTCAGTGAAGCTGTTGCATGTGGCTTTGCTTGTTGTGCAGTGCAGACATGCAGAAGGCCTAAGCATGTTTTTCTAACAGAAAAATGAATTGTGTGAACAGCAGGAAATGTTGTGTATGTGTTTTTGTTAGATGTGCTCTGCTCTACAGTTGGTCAAAGTTGCTGTGGGCAGATACACAGCAGTTCAATGCCAAAGGCCGGTCAGTGAGGTTTGAGGTTTGTAAGCTGTATCTACCTGCAGCTCCCACAACACTCAATCTGTTTCTCCAAACTCCAGGGGTGGGAGTCATACAAATTAAATGATAAAAGCAGAGGTGATGAAAATGCATGTGAATTGAAAAATAAAATGACAAATTAACAGGTGATTTGATTAATTTGAGGTCAATTTGATCAAAACAGTCGTGATGTGATGAAAATAGAGCCATGTTTCATCATTTTCTTTGTCTCACATTCATCATTTATCATTCACATTACAAAAATGTGTAGTTTACAGCACGCAATGTTTCACATCACGAGTTTGCTTTTACTGGGTATAGGTTGACATGGGAGCCGTGTCATTTTTTGGTTCTTTATGTCTCCTAATTTTCTCTGTGGTTTTGGCCTTTACTCTGCGACTTTCTCTCAAACCTCTGACACCTAACCTGTCACTAAATACATTCAGAATCAGGGGCAGGGCTTCAGGCAGGCAGATGGAATAATGGTTAACAGTTAATGGAGTGCAGTTATATAGCACCTTTGTTGTTGTCTCATCCCTCAGTGCACTTTTACTCTACATCCCATTGAGCCCATTCACATGGCAAAGGGAGGGTTTCAGGAGACATATTGGGTGATTTTTTGTCCACTTTAATTTGCAGACATGTGGAGCAGGGATCGCACTCAGATTTTCAGATTTACCTTCAGGTTAAGAGAAATAAGAAGCAGGTGAGTTGGGGGTAAAAGTCAGGTGGAGGACAGCAAAGGGGTTACTGCAGGGCACGAGGGAGTGTCTGGATGTGGAACCACACAAGAGTTGGTCGTATGTTAGAATAAGGACAAGTAGCAAACTGAGAGTTAGAATGTGACTCGAGTTTTGACACTTTATCTTTGAGGAAAATAACTTGCAGAAGAACTACGCTTGTAGAGAGGCCACAAGAGAGCAACACAGCATGTTTTATTAATTCATATTAACAGTTATAAAGAGTTAGAACCATTTTACAAATAATAAGGAAGTCACACAGGAAACAACAAGAAAAAGCATGATGCATAAATTATAAATACATTTACTGGTTTCGGTATTGAACAGGTTTTATGCTGATGATGTAATAATTTACTTTCTAATATGACTTCTGACTTTCTTTTGATTGTGTAACCAGACCGAGTACTGGCTGATATCAAGTTGTGATTTAAATCATGTTATTTTTCTTCAAATTAAAATCTCTTCAGTTAAAGTTCAGGAATCTTGCCATTAATCCACGTTACAGAGAAAGCAGCATTAGAGTCTTAGTAACCTTTAATGAGTTGAGGCCAGGCATTTTGAGCAGAACAGTTCAGACCAAATATATCATCCAACCATTGTTCAACCATCACACGGCCTGAGTAGTATAAACTGTTCCTTTTGCATTTCCCAGGTCTTGAACTCATAATGCAGAGTTCAAACTGTTGTCGAATATTTGTTGACAATAAAAAATATATATAATTTTTATATTTCTCTTTGACAACTTCATGATACCTGGGCTTTAGTTTTAATCAATCTGTGACAAACTGTCGTTTGGAGATGTTCGTATTTCCATCGCCTGCAACAGTAAACATGATAAAAACTGAATACATCTGTCATTTGTCATAAATCTGTGTTTGCCGGTTTACAGCATTGTTAAAAAGATCCAAAATCTGGCTGATCATTTGTGGAGTCTAAGGATGATGCTGAGCAAGTCTGGTGTCAATTGAGCAAAACTGTGGGAGGAGATTGAACTAGAACTTTATAATTCCTTGAATCTAGAAGCACAAGAAGAATTCTGATCAACTCTGCCTACATTTGATGTCAGTTGCAAAGTTGCCGCATGTACGACTTATTCATGTTTTTCCCACATTTTTGGCTTCAGCAGCTGCTGTAGCGCCACGATCAGGACTTTTAGCCCACAAAGCCAGTTAAGAAAGTTTGACCTCGGACTGGACCTACATGTACCTAATGCAACCCAAAAGCCTTCACAGCAGCGTAGATCCTCCTTCTCGCCCCTGCTTTTGTACCCTTCACTGCACCACAGTCAGCTCTCATCGTGGTGAAGGTGACAGCAGAATAAATGTTTGTGTCCTCATTGCTCTGAGAAAAAAACAGAGGTGAAGTTAAAACAAGAAACTGATGTTTTTATTGAAGATGAACCTACCTGTAAATACTTTACCTGTTGAATTTGCAGAGCAACAGCAGCTGGATTAAAAACAATCAAACCAAAGATGGAGATTATTAATTTACACAAAGCAACAAAAAGATAATATTCTGCTGAATACTGTATGATAGACTAATGGAGGAGAAATGTTAATTACCGTTACAACATTTTGTCTTGATGGTATAAATCAGGAAGGCGATGACAATCAGACTTAAAGCCAAAGCAGCTGATAACAGGACTGTATTGATCTTCTTCAAATGCTGCATGTCGTCTGCTGACAAATATAGAAAACACTGAGAGTTAGCAGGTTTTTGATAAGAAAAAAAGTTTTGTGTCGCATCAATCCAATGGATTTAACCAGAATCTAAATTAATTATAGTCAATGATTTGTATGAAATTCTAACTTACCTTCAATGTTAAGCTTTGTTCCGTCTCCAAACAGTATCTCTCCACATGTGGCCACAGCACAGTAATAAGTCCCGGCATCAGAGGAGCTGACGGTCTTAGAGAAGCTGTAGACACATTTCTGTGGAGAGCGAGCCTCAAGACTGTTCTCACATTCATCTGTTCTGTTTCCAAGAGTGTAAATGACACTGGGATGAGATTCATCTGATTCGGATCTGAACCAGAACACGCTGTGTTTTCCTGGACATGTTTTGTAGTCAGAGTCAGAGAGGAGTGAACACTGCAGAGTCACTGAGTCTCCTGGACCGACTGGATCAGAGGATAAGTCTTGAATGACGGCAGTGATGTCAGGTGCACGTCCTGAGAAATTCAAACGAGAATATAAACATGTTTTACTAGTTACAATTTATACATTGACACTTTCCTATTAATAATGTACAATTTAAACGAATATTAAACTCTACCTGGTGTATTTTATTTACCTTTTACTGTCAGAAATGTTCCTTTCAAAAGGGTCATATTAAGTGTTCTTTGTTTAAAACAAAAGTAAAGTCCAGAATCACTGAGCTGTGTTTTACTGATAATCAGGACAAATGTTCCAGGCTCTTGTTTTGCTGTGATGCGAGGAGTTTCGTTAACCTCGTTGGAGTCAAAGCTAAATGTTCCTCCCAAAACTTCATGCAAGGCTCCAGAAACTACCCTGATCCAAAATAAGTTTGATGAATCCAAAGAGTCCTTGCGGGGACACATCAGCTTCACAACATCTCCAGCACCAACAGTCTTTGTCTCAAAGTTCTTCTCGTCTGTGCATCCTGAAGAAAATAAAGAAATACATGTTGGTTATTAACAACCAGGAAATAAAATGTATGCCCTGTGCTGAACTTAAAATACATCTTGAACACATTTGAAAGTTTTACATATACTTACGACTCAGTCTGAGCATCAGAAGTAAAACAAAGACAGTCAGCATTTTGTTGTTAGTCCACTTCAGACAGCACTAACATTAGCATGAACGAGAAGATGACTGTCCTAGATATAATCATATCGAGTGGGAGGGAACAACTGCAGAGCATTTTGATTGGCCAGTTGTTATGATGATATTACACTGTATTACCACAGTGGAAAAAAAATGTTCAAGCCCGAGCACATGAAGCAATACAGGCAGCCAGCTTGTTTCATGTTTCGTGGTGAAGAGGAAACAGAGTTTCTATGGTCATCAAAGACACATTTTTATTCGGTATTTTCCATAGACTGTATTAAAGAAGAGCACATAGAGTTAACTCAGCCATTGGTATCTGAACTCTCCCTTTGAAGCCTCAGGTTTAGGAGTTTGGCTGTCGTAATGTTGTATTTTTGGTAACCAGAAGCAAAAATATTTGGTCGACATGTGGATACACATTAGCCTCTTTCATACATGCATGGCACTCAAAAAATTTGCGACATTACCCAGGTGGCCTGCAAGAGAGATCAGAAATCTCTCAAACTTTTCACCTGGACTTTAAGCTGACTTTTTTCTGCAGTTCAGACACTGACAGTTGAACTGAATAACATTGATGATCTTGTTACAGTGGCAACTGTCAGTAGGTGGCACTTGAAGCAAATGAAAACGATGTCGTCAAAGTTGATGTGTTGGAAGCAGGAAAAATGGGCAAGCGTAAGGATGTGAACGACTTTGACAAGGGCCAAATTGTGATGACTAAACGACTGGGTCAGAACATCTCCAGACCTGAAGATCTTGTGGGGTGTTCCTGGTCTGCTGTGGCCATGACCTACCAAAAGTGGTCCAAGGATGGAAAAGCAACAAATCGATCACAGGGTGGCCAAATCTCATTGATGTGCGTGAGGAGTGAAGGCCACTTAAAGCCCCTGTAAACCCAAATCCATAAAATCCTTCTGTGTAATTTAGGGTCTGATGTACATACTAGTAAGCATCTTAAAAGTTTTAGAAATTACTTTTAATCCAAACTCGAGTTATTGCCATTCTTTCTTTGTTAACTTCCCTGACGCTGGGGTTAAATTGGGCGTGGTTATATACGATATTTATCACTTCATATATTTCCTTCAACCAATCAACCGCAGTTGTCCCGCCCTCACAGGTGCAATAACACTTCACAACTGTGTCCACATACCCTAAACGTCTCTGCACATACCTGTTGCAATTACCTAATGATTGCCTTTTTCCCCATCATGCCTGTGTGTGCTGTCCCCGGGTGCACATCTACCACTGGGATGACAAAGTGTCATTCTTTTATTTTGTAACACTTGGAGAAGCAGCAGTGTTTCCGCTACATACATTTAGTGAATTGTTTCAGCCGCTGCTTCAGAAATTGTAATTAAACGACTCTTTGGAGATTTCAGCTTCAAATCAACGATCGTCCATCCTCTCCTCATTGAGGAAGAGCACTGAAACAGTGAACTCGCGAAGTCTTGGCAACCAAATAAACAACAGCGGACCAGTTTACTTCTAATGGCAAAAGAGGGTCAGCTCCACATCGCTGTCATCGGCATACATGTACAGTTCTGTTACACAATGTAAACAATCCACGTGCCTATATCAGCTGTGTGCTCAATATCAAACTTTCAGCTCCCTGGCGATCTCCCTCCAGCGAGCTGCACAATATCATACTGAAATGAGGAGATATTGTCTCTCTAACTCCGTACGTCCCTGGTGAAGAAGAGAGTACAATTAAAGTTTCTAAGTAAGAAATAACCATCTAGAAAGAGGGTAAGTCTACATGTGATCACAGAAATCATTGATATATGAGATTAATTGAAATCAATTGATTACAAAACCTGTAATTAATTAGATTCATTTTTTTTAATCACCTGACAGCAATAGTTTTGATACGACGTGCACATGTGCACATACCTGGGTGGTACAACAAACCCTCTACCCTGCAGCTGAAAAAAATCCTGGAGGAAACACTGCTTCCCCATGCGCCATTGTTGTGTTGACAGTTGCCATGAGAACGTGGACAGACGGACCCCTCACTCAGAATTTTTGTGGATGCTTTATGACACACTCAGCTCTGATATCATATATGCATTTTTGCTATTTCAAGCCGAGTTTCCAGGGCCTTTAAAGCACCTACAATGGGCATTTGAGTATCAGAACTGGATCACGGAGCAATGGAAGAAGGTGGCCTGGTCTGATAAATCTTTTTTCTCTGGCCAGGTGTGTGTGCGTCGCTTACCTGGGGAAGACATGGCACCAGGATGCACTATGGGAAGAAGGCAAGCTGGCGGAGGTAGTATGATGCTTTGGGCAATGTTATGACCTCAGGTCCTGTTATTCATGTGGATGTGACTTTTGCCTGTACCACCTACCTAAACATTGTTGCAGACCAGTACACCTCTCCATGGAAACATGTTCCCTAATGGCAGTGGCCTCTTTCAGCAGGATCATGCGCCCTGCCACACTGCAAAAATGGTTCAGGAATGGTTTGAGGAACACGACAACAAGTTCAAGGTTTTGAGCCGGCCTCCAAATTCCCCAAATCTCAATCCAATCGAGCATCTGTGGGATGTGCTGGACAAACAAGTCCGATCACCCCCACATCGCAACAGGACTTGGATCTGCTGAGAAAGTCTTACCACAGTTGATAATTAAATGACTATTATGTCTCTGTCCTGTTTGACGGCCCCCCATGGTAGCAACTTTTCAATCACAGGTGGCCAGGCCGTAAAACATACCCTGCTTTATTGTCAATTTTACTGTGAATGGGACCATATTTACAAAATGAACATCATGCAGTCCTTAAAAGTCTTGAAACTAGCAACTGAGGCCAGAGCCCCAATTGGAAAATGTTTAATGAGGTAAAAATCAATCGAGAAGTTGGGACTTTGGCAGTTCACAGGTAGTTAACTGGCACCTGTCTGGCTGTCAGTCCACACCATAGACTGTATGATGGATGTAGCCACCATGTGAGGTCACACATTGGTTTGTCGACTGGCTTTTTGAAGAGTTTGGCATATTGCCCGTCACCATGTTGGGTTTCTGTAGCCAAAAATGACCATATATGGAAGAGAGGGTGGATCTGTAGAGTAGCGAGGGGTTGGCAAACTCCACGTCATTAAACCTATAGTCTACACCTCCAGCTAATTCTGACTTATTAGCTAGTTAGCCATCGTGCTTCCCACAGAATGACAATCATTTTGATTTGGTCGGTGCTGGAGTTGTTTATCACTTAAGAAGCTAAGAAAGCTTATAGCTCAAATGCACACTTCTGTGGTGAGAGGGCAGTGGGCTGTTATACTTAAAATAACCGGTCCAGCCATCACAACGGTCCACCATCCTCTGGGGGAAACCCAACAACAATCCTGACTCCCATGCAGGAGCCACAAAAAATGAATCAATGTAGAACAAACACTGACAGAGCGAACATGTCATGTAATGGTGAGCACAGAAATAGATAGCTGCTAATTCGGCTCACGTTTAATAAAATAATACTAGAATTTCACGAACCAAAAAAGCTGGACCACAGACTTCTTGTGGGTCAGCTAGTATAGCTAACCACAAAGCAAGCCATTTTATTTGTTCAACATTTGCATGAAAAAAAATCCCCAAAAGGCACCAACAACACAAACAAGGTCAAGAGGTTAAGTTCAGTTTCTGAATTAGCTGAGTTGACACCTAGCACACAGTTTTTGTTGTGTATTTAAATATGGGGCTTAATGGAGGTTTACTCCTTTTGGAGCCAGCCTCAAGTGGCCACCTGAGGAGCTGCAGTTTTTTTGGCACCTCCATGTTGTCTTCATTTCTCAGCCACAAAGGTGTCTGCTTGGTCCAAACTTCCAAATTGAGAGAGTGTACAATGATTGCTCCCGGTGGCATACCCATCAGTGATGACCCGCCCACTCTGCCTGTCAGTCACATCAGCAGGAAGAGCACAGTATACAGAGTTGTTAAACCATCCTTCTCTCCAAACTTCAGCAACTTTAATAGTGTACATAATAGGTGGAAAGATCGATTGTCTTTGTGTTTCAAAAAAATGTGACCATACAGTTTATTGCAGATGAATATTAGTTCATGTTTTTTCTTTTTCATTTACATGCTGATTCACTGACAAGCTGGTGGTCCATCATTGCTCCAAGTGATGCACATTAGTACAGACTTTAGCAAGGATTCAAATCTTTTTCTGGATAATCAGACAAAGTTATGAAGGCACAAACTCACACTTTAAACACTTACAAAATAGAGTGAGATGGGGCCAGACAATGATTAGCACCAGTCCTGAAAGTTAAGCCCATCAAACATATCCGAATGGTTATCGCTGACGTTCAAAGTGCATTTCCTGTCACACAAATTCTTGTCATTATGAAGCATTCACACTCTCTGTGAAACATTTGGTTTGAATCAGAACTGCTTTTATTTGACCTTTCAATGCTATGACCTCTGGTATGCACTGGAAGATACCACGTCTTACTGGCCTAAACAAGAAGAAGACTTTACAGCCACGCTAGCAGCTCTGTGAATCTGCGCTTACACAGCGGTGCATAGAACTTATTCTTATTGTTGCCATTATGTCAGAAAAAAATAATGAAGCAGTTTGAGCCTTAAGTGTTATCATAGTTATCTTTATTATGATGCAAACTTTATACAAGAATTGCAGTCCATCAGTTCTGATTTCTAATACTAGCACAGTACAGTCATAAAAAAAGATAATTGCTAAAAAATTAAACATGAAACAAAAAATTACACAATTATAAAATGAAGGATCTGAAAAGGGGGCGGCCTGATCAATAGATTTAATAACTGTACATCTTTTTCAAAATAAAAGTCTGCCTTATAAAGCAAAAGGTTGCGCGCGCACACACACACACACACACACAAGGTATTAATACAATTAAAGGCAGATTTTACAGATTGAAACAAATATAATGTCAAAGATACACTGTACATTTTTAAGTTTATAAAAATAAATATCATCATTATGCTATGGTCACATGGTAGTTATAGTCTTCCAAAAAATAAATCTATCTATCTATCTTTGCATTAATGAGCAAATCCTTGCATTGGTTGGATTGTTAGTCTACACAAAAGTCCTGACATCGCTGTAGACAGTCTCTCCCTCTGCTGCTGTTACGTTCCTCTTCTTCTTCGTTCTCTCTGCTTTGCCAGTTCTCTTTAAAAAGGCTGGTGCAGAATAAACCAACATGTCCTCATCTCTCTGAGGAAAGACACAGAAAAAGGTTGTGAGATGGAAGATCCAAAATCTCTTCCAGTTTCATCTTTCCTTTATAGATCTTACCTGCTGACTTGGCTGCTCGGCACTGGCTGTTGCAGCATTTGTGGGCAGAGCAACAGCAGCTGTGTTAAAACAATCAAACCAAAGATGGAGAACGTTAATCTACACTAAGAGGCACAAAGTTCATATTTTGCTGAATACTTTTTGAGAAATTTTAATTACCGTTACAACATTTTGTCTTGATGGTATAAATCAGGAAGGCGATGACAATCAGACTTAAAGCCAAAGCAGCTGATAACAGAAATATAACTGTATCGGTCTTCTCCAAATGCTGCATGTCGTCTGCTGACGAATCTAGAAAATACTGAGAGTTAGCAGGTTTTTGATAAGAAAAAAAGTTTTGTGTCGCATCAATCCAATGGATTTAACCAGAATCAAAATGAATTATAATCAATGATTTGTATGAAATTCTAACTTACCTTCAATGTCGAGCTTTGTTCCTTTTCCAAACAGTATCTCTCCACATGTGTCCACAGCACAGTAATAAGTCCCGGCATCAGAGGAGCTGACGGTCTTAGAGAAGCTGTAGACACATTTCTGCGGAGAGCGAGCCTCAGGACTGTTCTCACATTCATCTGTTCTGTTTCCAAGAGTGTAAATGACACTGGGATGAGATTCATCTGATCCGGATCTGAACCAGAACACGTTGTGTTTTCCTGGACATGTTTTGTAGTCAGAGTCAGAGAGGAGTGAACACTGCAGAGTCACTGAGTCTCCTGGACGGACTGGATCAGAGGATAAGTCTTGAATGACGGCGGTGATGTCAGGTGCACGTCCTGAGAAATTCAAACCAGAAAATAAACATGCTTTACCAGTTAAAATATACTGTATGTATGAATGGACACTTTCCTATGAATAATGTACATTTTAAAAAATATTAAAGTCTACCTGGTGTATTTTATTTACCTTTTACTGTCAGAAATGTTCCTTTCAAAAGGGTCATATTAACTCGTGTTTGTTTAACACAAAAGTAAAGTCCAGAATCACTGAGCTGTGTTTTACTGATAATCAGGACAAATGTTCCAGGCTCTTGTTTTGCTGTGATGCCAGGAGTTTTGTTAACCTTGTTGTAGTCAAAGCTGCCTGTTCCTCCCAAAAAGTCAGGCAAGGCTCCAGAAACTAGCCTGATCCAAAATAACTGTGTATTAAACCAAGAGTTGTCGCAGGGACACGTCAGCTTCACATCATCTCCAGCACCAACAGTCTTTGTCTCAAAGGTCTGATCGTCTGTACATCCTGAAGAAAATAAAGAAATACATGTTGGTTATTAACAACCAGGAAATAAAATGTATGCCCTGTGCTGAACTTAAAGTACATCTTGAACACATTTGAAAGTTTTACATATACTTACGACTCAGTCTGAGCATCAGAAGTAAAACAAAGACAGTCAGCATTTTGTTGTAAGTCCACTTCAGACAGCACTAACATTAGCATGTACGAGAAGATGATTGTCCTAAATATAATCCTATCGAGTGGGAGGGAACAACTACAGAGCAATCTGATAGGCCAGTCGGTATGATGATATTACACTGTATTACCACAGTGGAAAAAAATGAGCACATGAAACAATACAAGCAGCAAGCTTGTTTCATGTTTCCTGGTGGGTGTCTATAATTGACGCTAAGAGGAAACACAGTATAACTACGGTAATCAAAGACAAATAATTCTTCTGTAGAGGATGTAGAAACAGTTAAGTCACCCATTGGTTTGTCAACCCCCCTTTTAAAGCATCAAGTTTGGGATGTTGGCCGTTTTAATATTTTTTATTTGTAACCACAAGCGACCACATTTGGACGACAGGATACAAATTTGGCCTTTTACACGGAATAAAAATGCAGAAAAATCAACATTTCGTGACATTACCCAGGTGGGCTGCATGTGAAAACCTAAAGTTCAAGAGTTCAAGCGTGAAAGTAGCCGTTGTTATGTCTCAATCCTGCTTGACAGGCCCCTATGGTAGGTACTTACCAATCACAGGTGGCCACGCCTTAAAACATACCCTGCTTTATCATCAATTTTACTCTAAATGGGAGCAATATTTGCAAAGTGAACATCATGCAGTCCTGAAAAGGCTTGAAACTACCGAGCAGATTGATTTCAACATTTCCTGTTGAGGCCAGAGTCCCAATAAATGCTTAATAAGGTAAAAAGTCAATTAAGTAGTTGGGTTGCCTACCTTGTAACTGGCACCCATCTAGCTGCTCGTCCAGGAAGAGAGGGTGGATCTGTAGAGTAGCGAGGGGTTGGCACTCCATGTTATTAAACCTATATAGTCTACTCATTAGCTCGACACTTAGCTAGTTAGCCAGTGTGATTCCAACACAATCAGAATCTATTGTTTTGGTTGCTGCTGGAGTTTTTCATTCATCACAATATAGCGCGTGAGAGAGCTTGTGGAAGTAGCAGATTTGTAGCTTGAACGCACACATCAGTGGTGAGCGGGCAGCGGGTGAACGACCGGGTAACTTAAAATAACTGGTCCAGCCATCACAATGGTCCTCCGTCTTTGACAGGCCAGACCAAACCAAAGCTGCTAATTAGCGCTAACGTTTAATACAATATTAGAATTTCACTCACCAAAGAGGTGGGACCACAGACTTCTCAGGATCAGGTAGTAAAGTTAACCACTCAGTAAGAGATATTATTTGTTCAACATTTGGATGAAAAAATCCCCAAAACACACCAACAACACAAACACGGTCAAGAAGTTAAGCCAAGTGTTTTAATTAGCTGAGGTGACACCTAGCACACAGCTAGCAGCCCCACCTGTCACTCAAAGCAACCAGCCCTCCCATTACAGTTATATAGAAACTGGCAAAGCAACATTTTTGTGCCAGGCTGTAAATATGTTGAATTTGCTGTAAAGTTAGGTATTTAAATATAGGGCCTAATGGAGGTTAACTCGCTTTTGGAGCCAGCCTCAAGTGGCCATTCGAGGAACTGCACTTTTTGGTGCTTCAGTGTTGGCTTCATTTTGTCAGCCACAGAGCTGTCTGCTTGGTCCAAACCGACTGAGATAGAGTTTACAATCAAAGTTTTACCGCAAATATCCAATTCAAAATGTTACTATCACCAATGACCTCTAAACATTAATTCATTTAAGATCCATCTGCATGGTAAATACACATTATAGCACTATGTTTCCAGGTCTAATAAAAACTCCTAAAACCTCTGTACCACTGACTTTAATATTAATTAATTAATTGGTTTGATCTGTTAAAAAAAAAGTCTCCAGCCATTTGCCATCTACAGACACAGAAGAGCCATGTTAGATGTTTTCTGAGCCAACCAAAGCAGATGCTCCTCATCATCAGTGATGACCCGCCCACTCTGCCTGTCAGTCACATCAGCAGGAAGAGCACAGCATGCAGAGTTGGGGGATGTCTGTTAAACCATCCTGCTCTCCAGACTTCAGCAACTTTAATAGTGTACATAACAGGTGGACAGATAGATCGTCTTTGCTGTGTTTTAAAGATGCAACCATACAGTATATAGCAGATGAATATTAGTTCGTGTTTTGTTCTGCATTTAAATGCTGCCTCACTGACAAGCTGTCTGTCCGTCAATACTTAAAGTGATGCACATTATTGCAGACTTTAGCAAGGATTTAAATCTTTTTCTGGATAATCAGACAAAGTTTTCTTATTAAGTCACAAACTCACACTTTCAACACTTGTTCTAGACAGAAAGAGCGAGGTGGGGCCAGACAATGATTAGAACCTCCCCTCTCTGACAGCACCGGCCAGTGAAGAGTGCAGACTGCAGAAAGTGTGATAAAAAACCTCACTGGCTATTTTAAAACCGTAAAAAAAACCCCAGTTGAATCAAACTTCCTGAGGGTAAAACAGAGTGTGATCAAGGACAAAAAGCCTCTTCGTATTCACACCTCACATTAAAGCCAAACCACCACAATGCTAAAGTTTCCATGCATCATTTGGTCGTCAGTGGTGACAGTGAATGTGTGTTTCTCTGTGTGTGTGCACGTGTGGTCAAATTGTTGACACCTAACACCTAGGTTGGACCAAAAACTTAGGACCGCGTTGGACCATGTTATTTATTATTAGTAGAATCAAAAGACTTTACAGATGTAGGTAAATGTTGATATATGATTGCTGTTATTTAGCAAGTTATCACTCTTCACTGGTCGGTGCTGTCAGAGAGGGGAGGTGCTAATCTTTCACTGGTCCCACCTCGCTCTTTGTGACGACAACAAGAGTTTGAAGATGAGTTTGTCCGATAATCAAAGCCGTCCCAGAAGTCTGTTTTTGCGTGCATCACTTTGAGCAATGATGGACGATAATCTTGTCAATGAATTTGAATTTAAATGCAAAGTAATATGATCTAATATTCATGTGCATTATACGGTTGCATGTTTAAAAACACATCAAAGACATTATTTGCATTTTCATGAGCAAATTAACAAGCAAGAAAAATGTATTCAATTGTTGAAATGTTGTCAAAATGTCAAAATGTTGTTCAAATTAAAACTAGCCTGCAGAAACCTCATGCAGCTCTTCCCTCACTACACATCCTGTCACAGTCACAGTTCTGCTCTGAGCAAACAGCCTTGAAGGTTGGTCAAAGGCGGGGGAAACAGACCGCAGCCTGTGTGTCAGTGAAGCTGGTGCATGTGGCTTTGCTTGTTGTTCTCACGGCAGACATGCAGAAGGCCTTTACAAAGTGCAGTCAGAGGTTTATCTATAATGTTTAAGATTGTGTGGAGGACATATACACAGCAGTTCAAGGTCAAAAGACTCTACATATTTATTCTCTCTAACTTTGTGTCTCAGTGCACACATGGCAAAATTTGGAGTGTGACCAAAGTTGATATGTCCTTTAGCGAAGCAGATATTTGGAAATCAAATGACCTTGATGGCCAAACAAATGCACCCCTCCCTTCAGGGCTCTTTCAGAAGCCCCGCCCCCTCATATTCATGGACGCACATCCACAGGTAAACGACTTGCAACTGATTATGAGGCAGAACGTGGAGTGTCTGCTGCCTGAGGGTAAACAAGCCTTAATGAGGGAAGCAATTTTTAAATACTATGATGATGGCGCTCTTTCCATCTTCTGCAAGGACGTGGACAAGGACGAGTAGCAGGCAGAGGTCTGTAAGTAGCCAGTGACCTTTGACCTGGAAAAATGTGAAAAAAAAAGTCTATAAATGTGATGAGTTTGGGAACGCTGAAGAAATCAATATGTGGTGTCCAAAATATGAAATTCTTAGTGTGTTTTTTTCAGTTTTGTTATGGGCTGTTTATAACATTATTTTCTATCATAGTAACAAGCTGTACATTCATGCCAGCCCTCTCTGTCACCTTTGAGTTCTTCACATCTCATGACTCTCTGTGTGGTTTTCACCACATTTCCACTCCTCTCTCCACTGTCCTTGAATCTGCAGGCCACAACCTACACTGCAGCTAAAGTGACACTGTCCTCTATTCCTCCTCCTCCTCTATTCCTTTTCACTGTGTGAAAACATCCAGGTTTTTTTTTCTTCTATTCCTATTTCTATTAAAGCTCCTGTGAGGAACTTTTGGTTTGGGTTGATTTTGGTGCCCCCTGTGGACAACGCCGTGCCTCTTATCTCTTTGCTGATTTTGTCCTGTGCATGCTTAAGTGGTGATTTTTAACATAAATCTCATCCTGCTTTCTTTAACAGTCATAGGTATCACTCACTTTACATTTTTTGCCCTGGAAAATGTAAACAAAGGCAGTGCAGTCTGCCATCTCCCCCGGCAGCGGTATCATGCATTAAAATTATCTATACAGCAATAATCAAACTTGCCACTGATGGTCTGTTTGCTTTTGTGTGTCATATAGAGTAATCAGAATTAATTTCAGTCTGTTTCATAACCATCGAAATACTCCTCACAGGGGCTTTAAAGCTACGAGTGTTACACCACTTTGTATTTCCTTGTGCTGAAAACTCAACAACAGTGTTTCTGGAAAGTATTTGACATGCATTGTTTGTGAACCTCTTCCTGCATTGCTACGTTTCTCAGAGTTTGTCAGTTTGTCAGTAAGATGGCTTTCAGTGTTATTTAAAAGTCTTCCAACCATGAAAGGTGACATACCTTTGGCGGAGCTGACCAGGGAGTTGTGCGCGTACTCAATCCATGGCAAATGGGTGGACCAAGAGGCCGGGAGATGAGCAGCAACACACCTCAGGGAAGACTCCAAATCCTGCTTTGCCCGCTCTGTTTGGCCGTTAGTCTGAGGGTGATAACCAGATGACAGGCTGACTGAGGCCCCCAATGTTTGACAGAATGCTTTCCACACCTGGGAGGCAAACTGGGGACCCCGGTCTGAGACAATATCCTGGGGTATACCATGAAGACGGAACACATGTTGCACAAGTAGATCAGCAATTTCCAACGCAGAGGGCAGTTTAACCAGAGGTATATAATGGACTGCTTTAGAGAAACGGTCAACAATAGTCAGAATAACTGTTACCATAGATGGTGGTAACCCAGTAACGAAGTCTACTGCGATGTTTGACCAGGGACGATGAGGTATGGGCAAGGGAAGGAGGGGACCAGCTGGAGCTCGGTTGGAGGACTTACTACGGGCACAAACGGAGCAGGCGGCAACAAACTCCCTGGTGTCGGCAGTCATAGATGGCCACCAGAAGCGCTGTTGCAGCAGGGAGAGTGTGCGATGATAACCAGGATGGAGGGCCAACTTAGAAGAGTGCCCCCACTGGAGCACTGGGGACCTCAGAGGAGGGGGAACGAAGAGACGATCTGAAGGACAGCTCTCAGGTATAGGATGAACTTGGTTGGCCTCCTGAACCACACGCTCGATCTCCCAACTGGCCGCCCCGACCACACAAGTGGACGGCAGGATGGTTTTGTCTTCCACTGGGGGAGCAAACTGGTGAGAGAGAGCACCAGGTTTGATGGTCCGGGACCCAGGTCGGTAGGTAAGAGTGAAGTTGAATCTTCCAAGAAACAAAGCCCACCGAGCCTGGCGAGAGTTGAGTCTGCGTGCAGAACGAAGATAAGACAGGTTTTTATGGTCAGTCCAAACAAGGCACCACAGCAAGGAGCTCTCGATTCCCCACATCATAGTTTCGTTCGGCTGGAGTGAGCCGTCGGGAGAAGAAGGCACAGGGGTGGAGCTTCTGGTCCACAGTGGAACGTTGTGACAGGATGGCCCCAAACCCTGAGTCGGAGGCGTCAACTTCCACTACAAACTGTAAGTCAGGATCTGGGTGAACTAACACAGGTGCACAAGAGAACATGGTCTTAAGTCTATCAAAAACAGTCTGAGCTTCAGATGACCACTCAAAAGAACGTTTTACACAAGTCAGTTTAGTTAAGGGGCTCACCAGCTGGCTGTAGATCTTAATAAACCTTCTGTAAAAATTGGCGAACCCCAGAAACCTCTGGAGCTGTTTACGGGACTCAGGTGTCGATCTGGCTTCAGCTGGCCCTTCTCAATAACAAACCCCAAGGAGGAGACAGAGGACACATGCAACTCACATTTCTCTGCTTTAGCAAACAGTTTGTTTTCGAGCAACCTTTGCAAGACCGCTCGAACATGGACAATGTGTTCATCAACATCTTTAGAAAAAATCAGAATGTCATCTAAATAGACAAAAACAAATCTGTTCAACATGTCTCTGAGAACGTCATTGATTAAGACTTGAAACACAGCCGGAGCATTGGTGAGACCAAAAGGCATTACCTGGTACTCAAAGTGACCCAGGTGAGTGTTGAAAGCAGTCTTCCATTCGCCCCCCTCCCGTCCCCTCCTATTCTTACCAAGTGGTAAGCGTTGCGAAGTCCAGTTTAGTGAAGATTCCTGCGTCGTGGAGGGGGGTGAAGGCAGAGTCGATAAGAGGCGGAGGATATTTGTTTTTAACAGTTATATCATTCAGACATCTGTTATCGACGCAGGGACGAAGAGTCTTGTCCTTCTTTTCAGAAAAGAAAAATCCTGCACCGACAGGGGATGATGATGGGCGGATGAGACCTGCAGCTAATGAGTCCTTGATGTAGGTCTCCATAGCATCTTTCTCAGGTCTGGACAGGTTATACGGTTTCTTGGAAGGCAGGGGGGCACCAGAAAGCAAGTCAATAGCACAGTCATATGGTCTATGTGGGGGCAAACACAAAGCTCTATCCTTGCTGAACACTTGCTTAAGGTCATGATAGGCACTGGGGACAACTGAGAGGTCAATGTCTTCAGGTGAAGACTGGGAGATAGAAATACTAACTGGAATAGCTGACTTCAGGCAGTTTTGGTAACAGGAGCTGCTCCAAGAAGTAACGGAAGCAGTAGACCAGTCTATATGAGGGTTATGTAGCTTAAGCCAGGGAAGACCTAAAACTATGGGCGTGGTAGGTGAGGGAATAACGTACAATTCAACTGTCTCAGTGTGGTTACCAGAAAGAGTGACAGAAATGGGGGCAGAACGATTAGTCACATAAGGCCAACACATTCTTAGGTTCAGGTAAAATAACCAAAGGTATGTTAGCCTGCTGAACCAAACCTGAGTCAACGAAATTGTCATCAGCCCCAGAGTCAACTAAAACATGTACAGGGAGAGTGTACCTCTCAGCTGGATGCGTTTTGAGGAGATTAAGGATGAGTTGGCAGCCAGGGATGAAACTTCCTCGTTAGAGGAGCTAATAGGTTTAGCCACAAGACTAGACAATAGGCTAAGGGAGAGACGCAGGGAGAGAACAGAGAGGCAGAGGGCCACCAGCACCACATCTACTCCTCACCATCGCCTGCCGTCCGCCCAGCCTTCATCTCCTCAGAAAGTCCCTTTAAAAAAACTCCCTGAAGCGCGGACTCATTCCAACCACTTTCTGCTGCTAGAACACCAAAATCTAAAGCATATTGAGAAACAGAATTTCTTCCCTGGGAGAGTGACAAGAGCTGACTAACTGCCTCTTTCCCTTTAACAGTATGATCAAAAACCTTGCGCATTTCAGCAGTAAAAGCATGAAAGTCTACACACAAAGCGTGGTTATTAAGGGAGATGGCTAATGACCAGGAAGCTGCCTTGTCAGAACATAAACTCATGATGAAAGCAATGCGGGACTGATCTGTATAATAAGTATCAGGTTGATGATTGAAAACAAGATTACACTGATGTAAAAATTGTTATTTTGCAGAGCGAGGCGTCAACGTGGTCCTGAAAGGTCAGGCCAGAGAATGCATCTGATTGGTTATTGCCGATGTTCAAAGTGCATTTCCTGCCACACTAAGTGTAAAACCATTCATGCTCTTACTGAAATATTTAACAGAGAAGGTCTGCTTGACCTCAGGGAATAAAGATTATGAAATTATGAAATTACTGACCCAATATTGCCCCACAGACTAGTGAGAGATGTCTACACAAAAACAACAAACATGATTGACTGACAGGCTATAGCCTAAATGTAACAAGGTAAACAATGACCACAAGCTATTCAAATGTGGAAAGTCACCCCAGTAATCTTGATTTTTGAGCTTCAGCAAAAAAAAAGCGCCCACCCACCGTAGTTGACGTCTTCATCAGCCGTTGTACCTGCATCTTTAGCTGTGGGTGAAGAGGCGGCATGGGCATCCTGTGCGACGGGGGTGGGGGATGGACTGAGCGCGCTCCCAGAGTCTGGGCTAACGGAGCTGCTAGCATCGCTAAGATTAGCTGAGCTGCCGGCTGGTGTAGATTCGCGAGGACATTTGCAATTGAAAAAGGACATTTTTGTTTGAATAGCTCGCTTCATCTTACCTGGCTGTTCATAAACGTTACATAGCGTATTCTAACGGCGAATAGTTTAAAAGTGAACTAACAAAATTACCATTAGGCAATAATTCTTCTCCCAGGTATCACCCGCCCTACTCTGCCTCTGATTGGCTCATCAGTCCTGCATAATGAGTACTGGCCAATGAGAGGCCGCTTAGGGTGGGTCATGCATGCCACCATCCTATGAAAGATAATTGGGCAATTTGGCTTGCATGCATGAATGTTGCGCATCAGAGGGGATAAGTGGGTATACGCAATGCTGACTGATAAATAAGTGGGTATACGCCTTATACCCGTGTATACCCTGCACTACACCACTGCCTTTAATGCCATTATATCTGACTGCTGTTCTGCAGTGACAGACATCACATCTTAAAGACTTTACAGCCATGCTAGCAGCTCTGAGAGACTACACTTACACAGCGGTGCATTGAGCTAATCCATATTGTTCCCATTATGTCAAAAAAAATTGAATGTTATCAGAGTTCTTTATTGTAATGCAGACTTTATACGAGAAACTCAGTCCATCACTTCTGATTTCATTTTAAAGGACAGTACAAAATATCATTGCTAACTAATTAAATTGATGCGATTATGAAATTAAGAATCTGAAAATGGTGCAGCTTGATTGAATTACAACCACAGATCTTTTTCAAAATAAAAGTCTGCCTTTTGAGGAAGGGAGCAACACAAATCCACAAACATCACTGTCTTTTATTGAAACAATTTTTGCCTTGCATTGACACAAAAATGAGGATATTTTCAAATCATAATGAAAAAACTCAGGGGCTGTCTAAAATAATAATAAGAAAAATAATAGCATAGAAAAAATCCAAAATTGACAGCAAACAGATAAGCAAAAATATAATGTCAAAGATACACAAACATTTTTAAGGTTATCCAAATGAAATGTTATCGTTATGCTGTGGTCACATGATTGTTAAGTAGTATTCTTACACAGGCTTCCAAAGATGTATATTAAATATATATGATTGCTTTAATGAGCAAATCCTTGCATTGTTTGGATTGTTAGTCTACACAAAAGTCCTGACATGACAGGCTGTAGATAGTCTCTCCCTCTGCTGCTGTTACGTTCCTCTTCTTCTTCGTTCTCTCTGCTTTGCCAGTTCTCTTTGAAAAGGCTGGTGCAGAATAAACCAATGAGTCCTCATTTCTCTGAGGAAACACACAAAATGTTATGAGAGGGAAGATGTTATTCTGATATTCCAAAATCTCTTTTAATTTCATCTTTTCTTTGTAGATCTTACCTGCTGACTTGGCTGCTCGGCTCTGGCTGTTGCAGCATTTGTGGGCAGAGCAACAGCAGCTGTGTTAAAACAATCAAACCAAAGATGGAGAACATTAATCTACACCAAGAGGCACAAAGTTCATATTTTGCTAAATATGGTTTGATAGATTTATGGATGAGAAATTTGAATTACCGTTACAACATTTTGCCTTGATGGTATAAATCAGGAAGGCGATGAAAATCAGACTTAAAGCCAAAGCAGCTGATAACAGAAATATAACTGTTTTGATCTTCTCCAAATGCTGCATGTCGTCTGCTGACAAATATAGAAAATACTGAGAGTTAGCAGGTTTTTGATAAGAAAAAAAGTTTTGTGTCACATCAATCCAATTGATTTAACCAGATTCTAAATTAATTATAGTCAATGATTTGTATGAAATTCTAACTTACCTTCAATGTCAAGCTTTGTTCCTTTTCCAAACAGTATCTCTCCACATGTGGCCACAGCACAGTAATAAGTCCCGGCATCAGAGGAGCTGACAGTCTTAGAGAAGCTGTAGACACATTTCTGTGGAGAGCGAGCCTCAGGACTGTTCTCACATTCATCCGTTCTGTTTCCAAGAGTGTTAATGACACTGGGATGAGATTCATCTGATCCGGATCTGAACCAGAACACGCTGTGTTTTCCTGGACATGATTTGTTGTCAGAGTCAGAGAGGAGTGAACACTGCAGAGTCACTGAGTCTCCTGGACGGACTGGATCAGAGGATAAGTCTTGAATGACGGCAGTGATGTCAGGTGCACGTCCTGAGAAATTCAAGCCAGAAAATAAACATGCTTCACTAGTTACAATTTATAAACGCTTTCCTATTAACAATGTACATTTTATAGAATATTAAAGTCTACCTGGTGTTTTTTATTTACCTGTAACTGTCAGAAATGTTCCTTTCAGAAGGTTCATATTATGTTGTGTTTGTTTAACACAAAAGTAAAGTCCAGAATCACTGAGCTGTGTTTTACTGATAATCAGGACAAATGTTCCAGGCTCTTGTTTTGCTGTGATGCGAGGAGTTAAGTCAAAACCTTGATATTCAAAACTGCTTGTTCCTCCCAAAACTTCAGGCAAGGCTCCAGAAACTACCCTGATCCAAAATAAGTTTGTTTCAAGCCAAGAGTTGTTGCGGGGACACGTCAGCTTCACATCACCTCCAGCACCAACAGTCTTTGTCTCAAAGGTCTGATCGTCTGTGCATCCTGAAGAAAATAAAGAAATACATGTTGGTTATTAACAACCAGGAAATAAAATGTATGTCCTGTGCTGAATTTAAAATACATCTTGAACACATTTGAAAGTTTTACATATACTTACGACTCAGTCTGAGCATCAGAAGTAAAAGAAAGGCAGTCAGCATTTTGTTGTAAGTCCACTTCAGACAGCACTAACATTAGCATGTACGAGAAGATGATTGTCTTAGATATAATCATATAGAGTGGGAGGGAACAACTGCAGAGCATTTTGATTGGCCACTTGTTATGATGGTATTACACTGTATTACCACAGTGGAAAAAAATCATTCAAGCCCGAGCACATGAAACAATACAAGCAGCCAGCTTGTTTCATGTTTCGTGGTGAAGAGGAAACAGAGTTTAACTGCAGTAATGAAAGGCAAATTATTCTTCTGTATTTTCCATAGACTGTATTAAAGAAGAGTACATAGAGTTAACTCACTAACAGGTATCTGAACTCTCCCTTTGAAACATCAAGTTTGAGATTTTCGCTGATGCAATGATGTCTTTTTGTAACCAGAAGCAAATATATTTGGCCGACATGTGGATACACATAAGCCTCTTTCACAGGTGCACGGCACTCATGAAAATGTTGCGACATTACCCAGGTGGCCTGCATGTGAGAACAGAAATCTCTCAAACTGTTCACCTGGACTTTAAGCTGACTTTTTCCTGCAGTCCAGCCACCGATTAGCGAGAACATTATGACCACTAACAGGTGAAGTGAATAACATTGATTATCTCATTACAATGGCACCTGTCTGTGGGTGGCACATGTTAGGCAGCAAGTGAAACTTTTGTCGTCAAAGTTGATGTATTGGAAGCAGGAAAAATGGGCAAGCGCAAGGATATGAACGACTTTGACAAGAGCCAAATGATGATGTGATGATTAAATGACTGGGTCAGAGCATCTCATATACTGAAGCTCTTGTGGGATGTTCCCGGTCTCGGTGGTCAGTAGCTACCTACCAAAAGTGGTCCAAGGATGGAAAAGCAACAAATCGATCACAGGGTCATGAGTGGGCAAATCTCACTGATGTGCATGAGGAGTAAAGGTCTGGTCTGATATAATGGAAGAGCTACTGTAGCTCATATTAATGAAAAAGTTCATGCTGGTTCTGATAGAAAGGTGTCAGAACACACAATGCAGCACAGTTTGTTGCGTATGGTGCCGAATAGCCGCAGAGCAGTCAGGGTGCCCATGCTGACCCCTGTCCACCACTGAAAGCACCTACAATGGGCATGTGAGCATGAGAACTGGACCACGGAGCAATGGAAGACATGGCACCAGGATGCACTGTGGGAAGAAGGCAAGCTGGCGGAGGCAGTGTGATGCTTTGGGAACCTCAGGTCCTGCTATTCATTTGGATGCGACTTTTACATGTACCACCTACCTATACATTGTTGCAGACCAGTACACCTCTTCATGGAAACATGTTCCCTAATGGCAGTGGCCTCTTTCAGCAGGATCATGTGCCTTGACACTCTGCAAAAATGGTTCAGGAATGGTTTGAGGAACACGACAACAAGTTCAAGGTGTTGAGCCGGCCTCCAAAGTCCCCAGAACTCAATCCAATCGAGCATCTGTGGGATGTGCTGGACAAACAAGTCCGATCACCCCCACATCGCAACAGGACTTAAAGGATCTGCTGAGAAAGTCTTACCACAGTTGATAATTAAATGACTATTATGTCTCTGTCCTGTTTGACGGCCCCCCATGGTAGCAACTTTTCAATCACAGGTGGCCAGGCCGTAAAACATACCCTGCTTTATTGTCAATTTTACTGTGAATGGGAGCATATTTACAAAATGAACACCATGCAGTCCTTAAAAGTCTTGAAACTAGCAACTGAGGCCAGAGTCCCGATTGGAAAATGTTTAATGAGGTAAAAATCAATCAAGAAGTTGGGGCTTTGGCAGTTCACAGGTAGTTAACTGGCACCTGTCTGGCTGTCAGTCCACACCATAGACAGTATGATGGATGTAGCCACCATGTGAGGTCACACACCTGTTTGTCAACTGGCTTTTTGAAGAGTTTGGCATATTGCCTGTCGCCATGTTGGGTTTCTGTATCCAAAAATGACCATATACAGAAGAGAGGGTGGATCTGGAGAGTAGCGAGGGGTTGGCAAACTCCATGTCATTAAACCTATAGTCTACACCTCCAGCTAATTTATTAGCTGTCTTATTAGCTGGTTAGCCATCGTGCTTCCCACAGAATGACAATCTTTTTGATTTGGTTGCTGCTAGAGTTGTTCATTTATCACTAAAGAAGCCAAGAGAGCTTGTAGAACTGTAGCTTAAACGCACACTTCTGTGGTGACAGGGCAGTGGGCTGTTATACTTAAAATAACCGGTCCAGCCATCACAACGGTCCACCACCCTCTACGGGAAAACCCAACAACAATCCTGACTCCCATGCAGGAGCCACAAAAAATGAATCAATGTAGAACAAACACTGACAGAGCTAACATGTCATGTAATGTCAAGTGGTCACCTGAGGAACTGCAATTTTTTTGGCACTTCCATGTTGTCTTCATTTCTCAGCCACAAAGGTGTCTGCCTGGTCCAAACTTCCAAATTGAGAGAGTGTACAATGATTGCTCCCGGTGGCATACCCATCAGTGATGACCCGCCCACTCTACCTGTCAGTCACATCAGCAGGAAGAGCACAGTATACAGAGTTGTTAAACCATCCTTCTCTCCAAACTTCAGCAACTTTAATAGTGTACATAATAGGTGGAAAGATAGATCGTCTTCGTTGTGTTTCAAAAGATGTGACCATACAGTTTATTGCAGATGAATATTAGTTCATGTTTTTTCTTTTTCATTTACATGCTGATTCACTGACAAGCTGGTGGTCCATCATTGCTCCAAGTGATGCACATTAGTACAGACTTTAGCAAGGATTCAAATCTTTTTCTGGATAATCAGACAAAGTTATTCAGGCACAAACTCACACTTTAAACACTTACAAAATAGAGTGAGATGGGGCCAGACAATGATTAGCACCAGTCCTGAAAGTTAAGACCATCAAACATATCTGATTGTTTATCGCTGACGTTCAAAGTGCATTTCCTGTCACACAAATTCTTGTCATTATGAACCATTCACACTCTCTGTGAAACATTTGGTTTGAATCAGAACTGCTTTTATTTGACCTTTCAATGCTATGACCTCTGGTATGCACTGGAAGATACCACGTCTTACTGGCCTAAACAAGAAGAAGACTTTACAGCCACGCTAGCAGCTCTGTGAATCTGCGCTTACACAGCGGTGCATAGAACTTATTCTTATTGTTGCCATTATGTCAGAAACAAATAATGAAGCAGTTTGAGCCTTAAGTGTTATCATAGTTATCTTTATTATGATGCAAACTTTATACAAGAAATGCAGTCCACCAGTTCTGATTTCTAATACTAGCACAGTACAGTCATAAAAAAATATGATTGCTAACAAATTAAACATGAAACAAAAAATTACACAATTATAAAATGAAGGATCTGAAAAGGGGGCGGCCTGATCAATAGATTTAATAACTGTACATCTTTCAAAATAAAAGTCTGCCTTATAAAGCAAAAGGTTGCGCGCACACACACACACACACACACACACACACAAGGTATTAATACAATTAAAGGCAGATTTTACAGATTGAAACAAATATAATGTCAAAGATACACTGTACATTTTTAAGTTTATAAAAATAAATATTATCATTATGCTATGGTCACATGGTAGTTATAGTCTTCCAAAAAATGAATCTATCTATCTATCTTTGCATTAATGAGCAAATCCTTGCATTGTTTGGATTGTTAGTCTACACAAAAGCCCTGACATCGCTGTAGACAGTCTCTCCCTCTGCTGCTGTTACGTTCCTCTTCTTCTTCGTTCTCTCTGCTTTGCCAGTTCTCTTTGAAAAGGCTGGTGCAGAATAAACCAACATGTCCTCATTTCTCTGAGGAAACACACAGAAAAAGGTTGTGAGATGGAAGATCCAAAATCTCTTCCAGTTTCATCTTTTCTTTATAGATCTTACCTGCTGACTTGGCTGCTCGGCACTGGCTGTTGCAGCATTTGCTGGCAGAGCAACAGCAGCTGTGTTAAAACAATCAAACCAAAGATGGAGAACGTTAATCTACACTAAGAGGCACAAAGTTCATATTTTGCTGAATACTGTTTGAGAAATTTTAATTACCGTTGCAACATTTTGTCTTGATGGTATAAATCAGGAAGGCGATGACAATCAGACTTAAAGCCAAAGCAGCTGATAACAGAAATATAACTGTATTGATCTTCTTCAAATGCTGCATGTCGTCTGCTGACAAACATAGACAATACTGAGAGTTAGCAGGTTTTTGATAAGAAAAAAAGTTTTGTGTCGCATCAATCCAATGGATTTAACCAGATTCTAAATTTATTATAGTCAATGATTTGTATGAAATTCTAACTTACCTTCAATGTTAAGCTTAGTTCCTTTTCCAAACAGTATTTCTCCACATGTGGCCACAGCACAGTAATAAGTCCCGGCATCAGAGGAGCTGACGGTCTTAGAGAAGCTGTAGACACATTTCTGTGGAGAACGAGCCTCAGGACTGTTCTCACATTCATCTGTTCTGTTTCCAAGAGTGTAAATGACACTGGGATGAGATTCATCTGATCCGGATCTGAACCAGAACACGCTGTGTTTTCCTGGACATGTTTTGTAGTCAGAGTCAGAGAGGAGTGAACACTGCAGAGTCACTGAGTCTCCAGGACGGACTGGATCAGAGGATACGTCTTGAATGACGGCGGTGATGTCAGGTGCACGTCCTGAGAAATTCAAACCAGAATATAAACATGCTTTACCAGTTACAATTTATACATTGACACTTTCCTATTAATAATGTACAATTTAAACGGATATTAAAGTCTACCTGGTGTATTTTATTTACCTTTTACTGTCAGAAATGTTCCTTTCAAAAGCGTCATATCAACTAGTGTTTGTTTAACACAAAAGTAAAGTCCAGAATCACTGAGCTGTGTTTGACTGATAATCAGGACAAATGTTCCAGGCTCTTGTTTTGCTGTGATGTGAGGACTTTTGTTAACCTCGTCGTATTCAAAGCTGCTTGTTCCTCCCAAAACTTCAGGCAAGGCTCCAGAAACTAGCCTGATCCAAAATAACTGTGTTTTAGTCCAAGAGGTGTCGCGGGGACACGTCAGCTTCACATCACCTCCAGCACCAACAGTCTTTGTCTCAAAGGTCTGATCGTCTGTGCATCCTGAAGAAAATAAAGAAATACATGTTGGTTATTAACAACCAGGAAATAAAATGTATGCCCTGTGCTGAACTTAAAATACATCTTGAACACATTTGAAAGTTTTACATATACTTACGACTCAGTCTGAGCATCAGAAGTAAAACAAAGACAGTCAGCATTTTGTTGTTAGTCCACTTCAGACAGCACTAACATTAGCATGTACGAGAAGATGACTGTCCTAGATATAATCATATCGAGTGGGAGGGAACAACTGCAGAGCATTTTGATTGGCCACTTGTTATGATGATATTACACTGTATTACCACAGTGGAAAAAAAAACGTTCAAGCCCGAGCACATGAAGCAATACAGGCAGCCAGCTTGTTTCATGTTTCGTGGTGAAGAGGAAACAGAGTTTCTATGGTCATCAAACACACATTTTTATTCTGTATTTTCCATAGACTGTATTAAAGAAGAGAACATAGAGTTAACTCAGCCATTGGTATCTGAACTCTCTCTTTGAAGCCTCAGGTTTAGGATTTTGGCTGTCGTAATGTTGTTTTTTTGTAACCAGAAGCAAATATATTTGGCCGACATGTAGATACACATTAGCCTCTTTCATACATGCATGGCATTCAAAAATGTTGCGACATTACCCAGGTGGCCTGCAAGTGAGATCAGAAATCTCTCAAACTTTTCACCTGGACTTTAAGCTGACTTTTTTCTGTAGCTCAGACACTGACAGGTGAACTGAATAACATTGATCATCATGTTACAGTGGCACCTGTCAGTGGGTGGCACTTGAAGCAAATGAAAATGATGTTGTCAAAGTTGATGTGTTGGAAGCAGGAAAAATGGGCAAGCGTAAGGATGTGAACGACTTTGACAAGGGCCAAATTGTGATGACTAAACGACTGGGTCAGAACATCTCCAGACCTGAAGATCTTGTGGGGTGTTCCCGGTCTGCTGTGGTCATGATCTACCAAAAGTGGTCCAAGGATGGAAAAGCAACAAATCGATCACAGGGTGGCCAAATCTCATTGATGTGCGTGAGGAGTGAAGGCCACTTAAAGCCCCTGTAAACCCAAATCCATAAAATCCTTCTGTGTAATTTAGGGTCTGATGTACATACTAGTAAGCATCTTAAAAGTTTTATAAATTAGTTTTAATCCAAACTCGAGTTATTGCCATTCCTTCTTTGTTAACTTCCCTGACGCTGGGGTTAAATTGGGCGTGGTTATGTATGATATTTATCACTTTATAAATTTCCTTCAACCAATCAACCGCAGTTGTCCCGCCCTCACAGTTGCAATAACACTTCTCGGCTCGCGATCAATCTTCCTCTCTGAGTCTGAGCTAACTGTGTCCACATACCCTGAACGTCTCTGCATATACCTGTCGCAATTACCTAATGATCGCCTTTTTCCCCAACATGCCTGTGTGTGCTGTCCCCGGGTGCACATCTACCACTGGGATGACAACGTGTCATTCTTTTATTTTGTAACACTTGGAGAAGCAGCATTTTTTCCGCTACATACATTTAGTGAATTGTTTCAGCCGCTGCTTCAGAAATTGTAATTAAACGACTCTTTGGAGATTTCAGCTTCAAATCAACGATCGTCCATCCTCTCCTCATTGAGGAAGAGCACTGAAACAGTGAACTCGCGAAGTCTTGGCAACCAAATGAACATCAGCGGACCAGTTTACTTCCAACGGCAAAAGAGGGTCAGCTACGCATCGCTGTCATCGGCATATATATGCAGTTCTAATATGCAGTGTAAACAATGCACGTGCCTATATCAGCTGTGCGCTCAATATCAAACTTTCAGCTCCCTGGCGATCTCCCTCCAGCGAGCTGCACAATATTACACTGAAATGAGGAGATATTGTCTCTCTAACTCCGCACGTCCCTACTGTAAATACATTGATTGTCATGGTTTATAAAGCTTGTAAAAGCTGATGTCATTCAATAACGATCAATCGTTTGGATCGCTACATCATTAATAACGTCCCTCGTGCACACGCGGTGAGAACTGAATTGCCAAAGAGAAAATATGTAACTCTTGTGACTTAATCAAACAGACTGCTGATGAAGACAGTCAACACAGCAGACAGAGAGACAGACAGAAGTGTGTGTGTGTGGGGGGCGGCGGCTGGGGGGCGGGTTGAGAGGTGCAGGTGTGTTGGGGGACTGAAGCCAAGTGTTCAGATTAAAGAAGTTTGTGATTTAAAACTTAATGAGGTGAAGAAGAAAGTACAATTAAAGTTTCTAGGTCAGAAATAACCATCTAGAAAGAGGGTAAGTCTACATGTGATCATAGAAATCATTGATATATGAGATGAATTGAAATCAATTGATTACAAAGCCTGTAATTAATTAGATTCATTTTTTGAATCACCTGACAGCAATAGTTTTGATATGACGTGCACATGTGCACATACCTGGGTGGTACAACAAACCCTTGTGGTGTATCTGATCGAGCGTTCGATGCTCGACTATATTAGCCTGCGGCACTCCAGGTGCTGTGATTGATTGCTCATGCTTGTTTGGTTGTTGTTGAGCTGCCACTAAAGAAAGCACATGAAGTTACCTCGCCTCCGTGTGTATTATTTATTAATATAGTTATAGAGACCCACGGCCCGGTCTGAGTCTGACATACAATCAGACAATATAAAGAACCACAACATGGTGTCAGAAGACGGAGTTACGGAGTGAGCTGAGGGACTACGTGCAAAGATCAAAGAGGATTAGCATCCTGCTAACACCGGACAGCTACGGCGCGAACATGGAGCAGTTCAGACCACCGTCACAGCTGATACTCACCGGAAATATCGCTGAAAACTGGCGCAGGTGGGAACAACGCTTCCGCCTGTACATGACTGCTTCAGGTGCGTCAGAGAAAGAGGAGGAGGTTAAAATAGCCATCCTACTTCATACCATAGGCGACGAAGCATTAGAAGTGTATAACACACTCCATGTTATTCCGTCCGGAGAAGATGACAAATCGATGGAGGACGTTCTCGTGGCATTCAGAGAGTACTGTAGCCCACTGAAGAATGTTGTGTTTGAACGACATCAGTTCTGGTCCCATGCGATGTCATCAGGAATTACAGTGGACAGATTCATTACAGAACTGCGTCAGAAAAGTAAAGACTGTGAGTTCGGCCGAAGTGAAGATGATATGATGAGGGATAAGCTAGTGTTCAGCATTAATGATCCCCGTCTGAAAGAAAGACTACTCCGTGAAAATGGACTGTCACTTCAAAGAGCCATTGACATATGTAGGTCAACAGAACTTGCCAAGACACAAATACAGGTGATGCAGATGACCCCTGTCACGTATGATGCTCCAATTGATGCTGTGGAGAAAACAAAAGGACACAAACAAACAAGCAGCAGGTTCAACAAGGGCAAGAAGCAGACGACAATGAACTGCCAGAAATGCGGGAGACAGCATGAGCCCCGCCAATGCCCAGCTTACGGAGCAGTGTGTCACAAGTGTGGAAAAAATCATCACTTCTCCAAGGTATGTCGCGCAGTTGGTGAGAAACGTGACAAGACTGTAAATAACATTGAGAGTGAAATGGATTCCTTGTATATTGGCATGGTAGACAGTAAGGTGAAAAAAGCAGCGAGCCTCACAAAGGACAGCAAATGGTTTGAAACAGCCAGCATCCGAGGTGTACCAATAAAATTCAAACTTGATACAGGTGCTGATGCAAGTGTGCTGCCCATGTCCATTTTTAAGCAGCTACCAGGTCCCATTCAACTGCGGCCCACAAAGACTGTATTAATCGCTTTTGGTGGAGCCCGCCTGCCTTCATGTGGGGTTGCATCCCTGCAGTGTGAAACTGCGAGACGCACAGCCACTGTAGAGTTCCATGTAACCGGACGGGCAGACAAAGCGATTCTGGGAGGTGAAGCGTGTACAGAGTTGGGGCTCGTGAAGAGGGTTGAAGCACTGACAACAACGCCCCCACAGCCATCAAAGCCTCCATCAACCAAAGAGGAGCTGATTGAAAAGTATGCTGAGGTCTTCACGGGACTGGGTGAGTTTCCTGGAGTACATCATATACATGTTGACTCATCTGTCCCCCCTGTGATTCATGGCTGCAGAAACATACCTCTTTCGATCATGGACTCACTGAAACACACACTACAAGATCTGGAGAAGAGAGAGGTGATAAAACCTGTCAACGAGCCGACTGAATGGGTGAACAGTCTCGTCGCCACGAAAAAGAAAAATGGTTCACTTAGGGTGTGTTTGGACCCTTGTAACCTGAATGAAGCTGTCAAACGCCAGCATTACTCCATACCTACCCCTGAAGATGTGCGCAGCAAGCTCGCCGGGAAAAACATCTTTTAGTAACAAAGACGGTTACTGGCAGATCAAGTTGGATGAGCCATCTTCGAAACTGTGCACCTTTAATACACCTTGGGGCCGATATCGCTTTCTCAGGCTTCCGTTTGGGATCAAGTCAGCCAGTGAAGTGTTCCAGCAAAAGAACTGCGAGACCTTTGGTGACATCCCAGGTGTGCACATCGTTGCAGATGACATGATCATAGCAGCGGCCTCAGAACATGAACATGACAAAATCCTTCATGCAGTGATGGAGAGAGCAAAGGCAACAAATGTGAAGCTTAACAAGGACAAAATACAGTACAAGGTTGACACAGTTAAATATATGGGACACATAATCACCTCAGCTGGACAGAGGGCTGACGATGCAAAAATCAAAGCAATCATCGACATGCCGCCCCCAGTGGACAAACAAGGCCTCCAACGCCTGTTGGGAATGACCAAGTTCTTGGCCCAGTATGTGCCAAATGAGGCCTCACTGACAGCGCCGCTCAGACAGCTGCCTAAGAAGGACGCAGTATGGCAGTGGTGTCCACACCACAATGCAGCGCTAGAGACTCTGAAAACTGCTCTCACACAGTCACCAGTGTTGAGGTATTATGACCACAAGAAGCCACTCACACTACAAGCAGACTCATCAAAGGATGGACTCGGTGCATGTCTGCTACAAGAAGGACAGCCTCTCTGCTATGCCTCGCGTGCACTCACTGAGACGGAAAAGAGGTACGCACAAATAGAGAAGGAGCTGCTGGCCATTGTTTTTGCGGCCAAAAGATTCCATCAGTACGTCTTTGGCAGACCAGTGACTGTGCAGTCAGATCATAAGCCTCTGGAGGCCATAGTCAGAAAGCCGCTGAACAAAGCACCAGCACGACTACAAGGCATGTTGTTACAACTGCAAAGATACGATTTGTACATCACTTACACCCCAGGCAAACACATGTACATTGCAGACACACTGTCACGAGCCACGACGAGCGGAGATGGTGACAATGTGAACGAGAACCCCTGTGATGAGAAAGTTGTGTACGCCATGGAGGCCACAGATGCATTAAGTGAGGAGACACTCAACCAGCTGAAAACCGCCACTGCTGCAGACAGTGTATTACAAGCTGTGCGTGAGAAACACCTGAACAGCTGGCCTGCGAGGAGACACAGCCTGGACAGAAGCCTTCACAGCTACTGGCCATTGCGCCACAACATCAGCATCCAGAATGACATCATCATGGTGGGAGATAGAATCATCATACCACAGAGCTTCAGGAAAGTGATCTTGGAGAAGCTTCACATGGCTCACCAGGGTGTCCAGCGCACAAAGGCCAAAGCAAGAAAAGTCCTCTATTGGCCTGGCATGACACGCGACATAGAGATGACAGTGGAGAAATGTATGCAGTGCCAGCAGTTTCAGCCGCAACAGCAGAAAGAGCCACTCATCACGCATGAAGTTCCTGAACTCCCGTGGATGAAAGTTGGAGCTGACATCTTCCAACTGAAAGGTCAGTCGTACCTGTTGTTAGTGGATTATCTGACAAAATATCCTGAAGTGCTGAACTTGCCTGATTTAACAGCTCAAACAGTAATCCAGAAAATGAAGTCTGTTTTCGCCAGGCACGGGATTCCCAGAGAGCTGGTGAGTGATCACGTTCCTTTTGCCAGCTACGAGATGAGGTCGTTTGCAGCCTCATGGGAATTCAAGCTCACGCACTCCAGCCCTGGATATCCACAGTCCAATGGACTCGCGGAGAGGACCATAAAGACTGTAAAACATGCACTGAAAAAAGCAATGCAAACTGGCACAGACCCACATCTTGTACTGCTGTCACTGAGGAACACACCAGTGACAGGGCTGAACATGACACCTGCCCAGATGTTGATGGGAAGAGCTCTGCACAGCACGCTTCCATGCTCCAGTGCTGTGCTAAAGCAGTCCACCCCACAGCACATGCACAGGAGGATACAGGATTTGCAATCACGCCAGCGTCTATACTATGACCAAAACGCCAAGCCGCTGCCTGCATTGGACCCAGGTACCACCGTACACATGCAGACACGACGTGGTTGGGAGCCAGCCATAGTGACAGGCCGGAGATATGAGCCACGCTCCTACAACGTGCTGACTCCAGCAGGAAAGGCTTTAAGGAGGAACAGACGACATCTGAGGAGGATACATCCGAGTCTGTTCAGAGACACTGGCTTAAGTGAAGATTCAGAAGAAACACACTCTGAGACACATGGGTCTACTGACCTGTCACCCCAAGATCCACCACCACAGGTATTGCCGCCTGTGAGCGTGAACAGTTCATTGGAATACCACACCAGAAGTGGCAGAGTAGTGAGACGTCCTGTCAGGTTCAGAGACTAGTTCATGGTCTAATGACTGAGTGTCACTTAAAAAAAAAAAAAAAAAAAAAAAAGAAGAAGAAAGTGAACAGACAAGATGTGAAAATCTCTTGTCATAAATGTTTGTTGACATGTTTATAAAAGAATGCTTATAAAAGAAAGCAGGTGGTTCTGTTAAGAGACATGTTTATCTGATATGTTTACATAGATATTGGAAAGTGACTCGTTGATACTGAGTAAGCACTATATTTCAAGGAAATGTGTGTTACTTTATTTGGTATGTTTGATATTGAGCACATCACAGTTTTATGTTAATGAAGTTGATTCAACTAAGTGCATGAACACATCTCATTCTTGGAAAATGGGGATGTGGTGTATCTGATCGAGCGTTCGATGCTCGACTATATTAGCCTGCGGCACTCCAGGTGCTGTGATTGATTGCTCGCTCATGCTTGTTTGGTTGTTGTTGAGCTGCCACTAAAGAAAGCACATGAAGTTACCTCGCCTCCGTGTGTATTATTTATTAATATAGTTATAGAGACCCACGGCCCGGTCTGAGTCTGACATACAATCAGACAATATAAAGAACCACAACAACCCTCTACCCTGCTGCTGAAAAAAGTCCTAGAGGAAACACTGCTTCCCCATGCGCCATTGTTGTGTTGACAGTCTTTTTTTCTCTCACATCATGTTGGCCAGGTGTGTGTGCGTCGCTTACCTGGGGAAGACATGGCACCAGGATGCACTATAGGAAGAAGGCAAGCTGGCGGAGGTAGTGTGATGCTTTGGGCAATGTTATGCTGGGAAACCTCAGGTCCTGTTATTCATCTGGATGTGACTTTAACATGTACCACCTACCTAAACATTGTTGCAGACCAGTACACCTCTTCATGGAAACATGTTCCCTAATGGCAGTGGCCTCTTTCAGCAGGATCATGCGCCCTGCCACACTGCAAAAATGGTTCAGGAATGGTTTGAGGAACACGACAACAAGTCTCCAAATTCCCCAAATCTCAATCCAATCGAGCATCTGTGGGATGTGCTGGACAAACAAGTCCGATCACCCCCACCTCGCAAGAGGACTTGGATCTGCTGAGAAAGTCTTACCACAGTTGATAATTAAATGACTATTATGTCTCCGTCCTGTTTGACGGCCCCCCATGGTAGCAACTTTTCAATCACAGGTGGCCAGGCCATAAAACATACCCTGCATTATTGTGAGTTTTACTCTGAATGGGACCATATTTACAAAATGAACACCATGCAGTCCTTAAAAGTCTTGAAACTAGCAACTGAGGCCAGAGTCCCAATTGGAAAATGTTTAATGAGGTAAAAATCAATCAAGAAGTTGGGACTTTGGCAGTTCACAGGTAGATAACTGGCACCTGTCTGGCTGTCAGTCCACACCATAGACTAGAAAATGGAAATAGCCACGATGTGAGGTCACACATTGGTTTGTCAACTGGCTTTTTGAAGAGTTTGGCATATTGCCTGTCGCCATGTTGGGTTTCTGTATCCAAAAATGACCATATACAGAAGAGAGGGTGGATCTGGAGAGTAGCGAGGGGTTGGCAAACTCCATGTCATTAAACCTATAGTCTACACCGCCAGCTAATTTAATAGCTGTCTTATTAGCTGGTTAGCCATTGTGCTTCCCACAGAATGACAATCTATTTGATTTGGTTGGTGCTAGAGTTGTTCATTTATCACTAAAGAAGCCAAGCGAGCTTGTAGAACTGTAGCTTAAACGCACACTTCTGTGGTGAGAGGGCAGTGGGAAGTAACTTAAAATACCCGGTCCAGCCATCACAACGGTCCACCATCCTCTGGGGGAAACCAAACAACAATCCTGACTCCCATGCAGGAGCCACAAAAAATAAATCAATGTAGCTCAAACACTGACAGAGCGAACATGTCATGTAATGGTGAGCACAGAAATAGATAGCTGCTAATTCGGCTCACGTTTAATAAAATAATACTAGAATTTCACGAACCAAAAAAGCTGGACCACAGACTTCTTGGGGGTCAGCTAGTATAGCTAACCACAAAGCAAGCCATTTTATTTGTTCAACATTTGCATGAAAAAAACCCCAAAAGACACCAACAACACAAACAAGGTCAAGAGGTTAAGTTCAGTTTCTGAATTAGCTGAGTTGACACCTAGCACACAGTTTTTGTTGGGTATTTAAAATATGGGGCTTAATGGAGGTTTACTCCTTTTGGAGCCAGCCTCAAGTGGCCACCTGAGGAACTGCAATTTTTTTTGCACCTCCATGTTGTCTTCATTTCTTGGCCACAAAGGTGTCTGCTTGGTCCAAACTTCCAAATTGAGAGAGTGTACAATGATTGCTCCCGGTGGCATACCCATCAGTGATGACCCGCCCACTCTGCCTGTCAGTCACATCAGCAGGAAGAGCACAGTATACAGAGTTGTTAAACCATCCTTCTCTCCACACTTCAGCAACTTTAATAGTGTACATAATAGGTGGAAAGATAGATCGTCTTCGTTGTGTTTCAAAAGATGTGACCATACAGTTTATTGCAGATGAATATTAGTTCATGTTATTTATTTTCCATTTACATGCTGATTCACTGACAAGCTGGTGGTCCATCATTGCTCCAAGTGATGCACATTAGTACAGACTTTAGCAAGGATTCAAATCTTTTTCTGGATAATCAGACAAAGTTATTAAGGCACAAACTCACACTTTAAAAACTTACAAAATAGAGTGAGGTGGGGTCAGACAATGATTAGCACCAGTCCTGAAAGTTAAGCCCATCAAACATATCTGATTGTTTATCGCTGACGTTCAAAGTGCATTTCCTGTCACACAATTTCTTGTCATTATGAACCATTCACACTCTCTGTGAAACATTTGGTTTGAATCAGAACTGCTTTTATTTGACCTTTCAATGCTATGACCTCTGGTATGCAGTGGAAGATACCACGTCTTACTGGCCTAAACAAGAAGAAGACTTTACAGCCACGCTAGCAGCTCTGTGAATCTGCGCTTACACAGCGGTGCATAGAACTTATTCTTATTGTTGCCATTATGTCAGAAAAAAATAAAGAAGCAGTTTGAGCCTTAAGTGTTATCATAGTTATCTTTATTATGATGCAAACTTTATACAAGAAATGCAGTCCACCAGTTCTGATTTCTAATACTAGCACAGCACAGTCATAAAAAAAGATGATTGCTAACAAATTAAACATGAAACAAAAAATTACACAATTATAAAATGAAGGATCTGAAAAGGGGGCGGCCTGATCAATAGATTTAATAACTGTACATCTTTTTCAAAATAAAAGTCTGCCTTATAAAGCAAAAGGTTGCGCGCGCACACACACACACACACACAAACACACACACACACACACACACACACACACAAGGTATTAATACAATTAAAGGCAGATTTTAAAGATTGAAACAAATATAATGTCAAAGATACACTGAACATTTTTAAGGTTATAAAAATAAATATTATCATTATGCTATGGTCACATGGTAGTTATAGTCTTCCAAAAAATAAATCTATCTATCTATCTTTGCATTAATGAGCAAATCCTTGCATTGGTTGGATTGTTAGTCTACACAAAAGCCCTGACATCGCTGTAGACAGTCTCTCCCTCTGCTGCTGTTACGTTCCTCTTCTTCTTCGTTCTCTCTGCTTTGCCAGTTCTCTTTGAAAAGGCTGGTGCAGAATAAACCAACATGTCCTCATTTCTCTGAGGAAACACACAGAAAAAGGTTGTGAGATGGAAGATCCAAAATCTCTTCCAGTTTCATCTTTTCTTTATAGATCTTACCTGCTGACTTGGCTGCTCGGCACTGGCTGTTGCAGCATTTGTGGGCAGAGCAACAGCAGCTGTGTTAAAACAATCAAACCAAAGATGGAGAACGTTAATCTACGCTAAGAGGCACAAAGTTCATATTTTGCTGAATACTGTTTGAGAAATTTTAATTACCGTTACAACATTTTGTCTTGATGGTATAAATCAGGAAGGCGATGACAATCAGACTTAAAGCCAAAGCAGTTGATAACAGAAATATAACTGTATCGGTCTTCTCCAAATGCTGCATGTCGTCTGCTGACGAATCTAGAAAATACTGAGAGTTAGCAGGTTTTTGATGAGAAGAAAAAGTTTTGTGTCACATCAATCCAATGGATTTAACCAGAATCAAAATTAATTATAGTCAATGATTTGTATGAAATTCTAACTTACCTTCAATGTCGAGCTTTGTTCCTTTTCCAAACAGTATCTCTCCACATGTGTCCACAGCACAGTAATAAGTCCCGGCATCAGAGGAGCTGACGGTCTTAGAGAAGCTGTAGACACATTTCTGTGGAGAGCGAGCCTCAGGACTGTTCTCACATTCATCTGTTCTGTTTCCAAGAGTGTAAATGACACTGGGATGAGATTCATCTGAACCGGATCTGAACCAGAACATGCTGTGTTGTCCTGGACATGTTTTGTAGTCAGAGTCAGAGAGGAGTGAACACTGCAGAGTCACTGAGTCTCCTGGTCGGACTGGATCAGAGGATAAGTCTTGAATGACGGCAGTGATGTCAGGTGCACGTCCTGAGAAATTCAAACCAGAATATAAACATGTTTTACTAGTTACAATTTATACATTGACACTTTCCTATTAATAATGTACATTTTTAAAGAATATTAAAGTTTACCTGGTGTATTTTATTTACCTTTTACTGTCAGAAACGTTCCTTTCAAAAGGGTCATATTAAGTTTAGTTTGTTTAACACAAAAGTAAAGTCCAGAATCACTGAGCTTTGTTTGATTGATAATCAGGACAAATGTTCCAGGCTCTTGTTTTGCTGTGATGCGAGGAGTTTTGTTAACCTTGTTGTAGTCAAAGTGATATGTTCCGCCCAAAACTTCAGGCAAGGCTCCAGAAACTACCCTGATCCAAAAAAACTTTGGTGAAGCCAAAGAGGTCTTGCGGGGACACTTCAGCTTCACATCACCTCCAGCACCAACAGTCTTTGTCTCAAAGGTCTGATCGTCTGTGCATCCTGAAGAAAATAAAGAAATACATGTTGGTTATTAACAACCAGGAAATAAAATGTATGCCCTGTGCTAAACTTAAAATACATCTTGAACACATTTGAAAGTTTTACATATACTTACGACTCAGTCTGAGCATCAGAAGTAAAACAAAGACAGTCAGCATTTTGTTGTAAATCCACTTCAGACAGCACTAACATTAGCATGTACGAGAAGATGATTGTACTAAATATAATCATATCGAGTGGGAGGGAACAACTACAGAGCAATCTGATTGGCCAGTGGTTATGATGATATTACACTGCATTACCACAGTGGAAAAAAATCATACAAGCCCGAGCACATGAAACAATACAAGCAGCAAGCTTGTTTCATGTTTCCTGGTGGGTGTCTATAATTGACGCTAAGAGGAAACACAGTATAACTACAGTAATCAAAGACAAATAATTCTTCTGTAGAGGATGTAGAAACAGTTAAGTCACCCATTGGTTTGTCAACCCCCCTTTTAAAGCATCAAGTTTGGGATGTTGGCCGTTTTAATATTTTTTATTTGTAACCACAAGCGACCACATTTGGACGACAGGATACAAATTTGGCCTTTTACACGGAATAAAAATGCAGAAAAATCAACATTTTGTGACATTACCCAGGTGGGCTGCATGTGAAAACCTAAAATTCAAGAGTTCAAGCGTGAAAGTAGCCGTTGTTATGTCTCAATCCTGCTTGACAGGCCCCTATGGTAGGTACTTACCAATCACAGGTGGCCACACCTTAAAACATACCCTGCTTTATTATCAATTTTACTCTAAATGGGAGCAACATTTGCAAAGTGAACATCATGCAGTCCTGAAAAGGCTTGAAACTACCGAGCAGATTGATTTTAACATTTCCTGTTGAGGCCAGAGTCCCAATAAATGCTTAGTAAGGTAAAAAGTCAATTAAGTAGTTGGGTTGCCTACCTTGTAACTGGCACCCGTCTAGCTGCTCGTCCAGGAAGAGAGGGTGGATCTGTAGAGTAGCGAGGGGTTGGCACTCCATGTTATTAAACCTATATAGCCTACTCATTAGCTCGACACTTAGCTGGTTAGCCAGTGTGATTCCAACACAATCAGAATCTATTGTTTTGGTTGCTGCTGGAGTTTTTCATTCATCACAATATAGCGCGTGAGAGAGCTTGTGGAAGTAGCGGATATGTAGCTTGAACGCACACATCAGTGGTGAGCGGGCAGCGGGTGAACGACCGGGTAACTTAAAACAACCGGTGCAGCCATCACAATGGTCCTCCGTCCTCGACAGGCCAGACCAAACCAAAGCTGCTAATTAGCGCTAACGTTTAATACAATATTAGAATTTCACTCACCAAAGAGGTGGGACCACAGACTTCTCGGGGTCAGGTAGTAAAGTTAACCACTCAGTAAGAGATATTATTTGTTCAACATTTGGATGAAAAAATCCCCAAAACACACCAACAACACAAACACGGTCAAGAAGTTAAGCCAAGTGTTTTAATTAGCTGAGGTGACACCTAGCACACAGCTAGCAGCCCCACCTGTCACTCAAAGCAACCAGCCCTCCCATTACAGTTATATAGAAACTGGCAAAGCAACATTTTTGTGCCAGGCTGTAAATATGTTGAATTTGCTGTAAAGCTGGGTATTTAAATATAGGGCCTAATGGAGGTTAACTCGCTTTTGGAGCCAGCCTCAAGTGGCCATTCGAGGAACTGCACCTTTTGGTGCTTCAGTGTTGGCTTCATTTTCTCAGCCACAGAGCTGTCTGCTTGGTCCAAACCGACTGAGATAGAGTTTACAATCAAAGTTTTACCGCAAATATCCAATTCAAAATGTTACTATCCCCAATGACCTCTAAACATTAATTCACAATATCTAAGATATCCATCTGCATGGTAAATACACATTATAGCACTATGTTTCCAGGTCTAATAAAAACTCCTAAAACCTCTGTACCACTGACTTTAATATGAATTAATTAATTGGTTTGATCTGTTAAAAAAAAAGTCTCCAGCCATTTGCCATCTACAGACACAGAAGAGCCATGTTAGATGCTTTGTGAGCCAACCAAAGCAGATGCTCCTCATCATCAGTGATGACCCGCCCACTCTGCCTGTCAGTCACATCAGCAGGAAGAGCACAGCATGCAGAGTTGGGGGAGGTCTGTTAAACCATCCTTCTCTCCAGACTTCAGCAACTTTAATAGTGTACATAACAGGTGGACAGATAGATCGTCTTTGCTGTGTTTTAAAGATGCAACCATACATTATATAGCAGATGAATATTAGTTCATGTCTTGTTCTGCATTTAAATGCTGCCTCACTGAAAAGCTGTCTGTCCGTCAATACTTAAAGTAATGCACATTAGTGCAGACTTTAGCAACGATTTAAATCTCTTTCTGGATAATCAGACAAAGTTTTCTTATTAAGTCACAAACTCACACTTTCAACACTTGTTCTAGACAAAATGAGCGAGGTGGGGCCAGACAATGATTAGCTCCTCCCCTCTCCGACAGCACCGGCCAGTGAAGAGTGCAGACTGCAGAAAGTGTGATAAAAAACCTCACTGGCTATTTTAAGACCGTAAAAAAAAAAACAGTTGAATCAAACTTCCTGAGGGTTAAACAGAGTGTGATCAAGGACAAAAAGCCTCTTCGTATTCACACCTCACATTAAAGCCAAACCACCACAATGCTAAAGTTTCCATGCACCATTTGTCGTCAGTGGTGACAGTGAATGTGTGTTTCTCTGTGTGTGTGCACGTGTGGTCAAATTGTTGACACCTAACACCTAGGTTGGACCAAAAACTTAGGACCGCGTTGGACCATGTTATTTATTATTAGTAGAATCAAAAGACTTTACAGATGTAGGTAAATGTTGATATATGATTGCAGTTATTTTGCAAGTTATCACTCTTCACTGGTCGGTGCTGTCAGAGAGGGGAGGTGCTAATCTTTCACTGGTCCCACCTCGCTCTTTCTGACGACAACAAGAGTTTGAAGATGAGTTTGTCCGATAATCAAAGCCGTCCCAGAAGTCTGTTTTTGCGTGCATCACTTTGAGCAATGATGGACGATAATCTTGTCAATGAATTTGAATTTAAATGAATAGTAATATGATCTAATATTCATGTGCATTATACGGTTGCATGTTTAAAAACACATCAAAGACATTATTTGCATTTTCATGAGCAAATTAACAAGCAAGAAAAATTGACTCAATTGTTTAAATTTGTTCAAATTAAAACTAGCCTGCAGAAACCTCATGCAGCTCTTCCCTCACTACACATCCTGTCACAGTCACAGTTCTGCTCTGAGCAAACAGCCTTGAAGGTTCGTCAAAGGGAGGAGAGACAGACCGCAGCCTGTGTGTCAGTGAAACTGTTGCATGTGGCTTTGCTTGTTGTTCTAACGGCAGACATGCAGAAGGCCTTTACAAAGTGCTGTCAGAGGTTTATCTATAATGTTTAAGATTGTGTAGAGGACATATACACAGCAGTTCAAGGTCAAAAGACTCTACATGTTTATTCTCTCTAACTTTGTGTCTCAGTGCACACATGGCAAAATTTGGAGTGTGACCAAAGTTGATATGTCTTTTTGCGAAGCAGATGATCAATCAAATGACCTTGATCCAAAATATGAAGAAGTGTTGTTTGTGCATGAAATTCTTAGTGTGTTTTTTTCAGTTTTGTTATGGGCGGTTTATAACATTATTTTCTATCATAGTAACAAGCTGTACATTCATGCCAGCCCTCTGTCACCTTTGAGTTCTTCACATCTCATGACTCTCTGTGTGGTTTTCACCACAGTTCCTCTCCTCTCTCCACTGTCCTTGAACCTGCAGGCCACAACCTACACTGCAGCTAAAGTGACACTGTCCTCTATTCCTCCTCCTCCTCTATTCCTGTTCACTGTGTGAAAACATCCAGGTTTTTTTTCTTCTGCTTTTCTTTCTGCTTTAGAGAAACGGTCAACAATAGTCAGAATAATTGTGTTACCATAGATGGTGGTAACCCAGTAACGAAGTCCACTGCGATGTGTGACCAGGGACGATGAGGTATGGGCAAGGGAAGGAGGGGACCAGCTGGAGCTCGGTTGGAGGACTTACTACGGGCACAAACGGAGCAGGCGGCAACAAACTCCCTGGTGTCGGCAGTCATAGATGGCCACCAGAAGCGCTGTTGCAGCAGGGAGAGTGTGTGATGATAACCAGGATGGAGGGCCAACTTAGAAGAGTGCCCCCACTGGAGCACTGGGGACCTCAGAGGAGGGGGAACGAAGAGACGATCTGAAGGACAGCTCGTATACAGGTATAGGATGAACTTGGTTGGCCTCCTGAACCACACGCTCGATCTCCCAACTGGCCGCCCCGACCACACAAGTGGACGGCAGGATGGTTTCCTCAGGGATGTCTTCCACTGGGGGTGCAAACTGGTGAGAGAGAGCACCAGGTTTGATGGTCCGGGACCCAGGTCGGTGAAGTTGAATCTTCCAAGAAACAAAGCCCACCGAGCCTGGCGAGAGTTGAGTCTGCGTGCAGAACGAAGATAAGACAGTTTTTTATGGTCAGTCCAAACAAGGCACCACAGCAAGGAGCTCTCGATTCCCCACATTATAGTTTCTTTCGGCTGGAGTGAGCCGTCGGGAGAAGGCGGCGCAGGGGTGGAGCTTCTGGTCCACAGGGGAACGTTGTGACAGGATGGCCCCAAAACCTGAGTCAGAGGCGTCAACTTCCACTACAAACTGTAAGTCAGGATCTGGGTGAACTAACACAGGTGCACAAGAGAACATGGTCTTAAGTCTATCAAAAACAGTCTGAGCTTCAGATGACCACTCAAAAGAACGTTTTACACAAGTCAGTTTAGTTAAGGGGCTCACCAGCTGGCTGTAGATCTTAATAAACCTTCTGTAAAAATTGGCGAACCCCAGAAACCTCTGGAGCTGTTTACGGGACTCAGGTGTTGGCCAGTCGAGCACAGCCTTAATCTTGGCCGGATCTGGCTTCAGCTGGCCCTTCTCAATAACAAACCCCAAGAAGGAGATAGTGGACACATGCAACTCACATTTCTCTGCTTTAGCAAACAGTTTGTTTTCGAGCAACCTTTGCAAGACCGCTCGTACATGGACAATGTGTTCATCAACATCTTTAGAAAAAATCAGAATGTCATCTAAACAGACAAAAACAAATCTGTTCAACATGTCTCTGAGAACGTCATTGATTAAGGCCTGAAACACAGCCGGAGCATTGGTGAGACCAAAAGGCATTACCTGGTACTCAAAGTGACCCAGGTGAGTGTTGAAAGCAGTCTTCCATTCGTCCCCCTCCCGTCCCCTCCTATTCTTACCAAGTGGTAAGCGTTGCGAAGTCCAGTTTAGTGAAGATTCCTGCGTCATGGAGGGGGGTGAAGGCAGAGTCGATAAGAGGCAGAGGATATTTGTTTTAAACAGTTATATCATTCAGACATCTGTTATCGATGCAGGGACGAAGAGTCTTGTCCTTCTTTTCAGAAAAGAAAAATCCTGCACCGACAGGGGATGATGATGGGCGGATGAGACCTGCAGCTAATGAGTCCTTGATGTAGATGATGTAGTCTCCATAGCATCTTTCTCAGGTCTGGACAGGTTATACAGTTTCTTGGAAGGCAGGGGGGCACCAGAAAGCAAGTCAATAGCACAGTCATATGGTCTATGTGGGGGCAAACACAAAGCTCTATCCTTGCTGAACACTTGCTTAAGGTCATGATAGGCACTGGGGACAGCTGAGAGGTCCATGTCTTCAGGTGAAGACTGGGAGATAGAAATACTAACTGGAATAGCTGACTTCAGGCAGTTTTGGTAACAGGAGCTGCTCCAAGAAGTAACGGAAGTAGTAGACCAGTCTATATGAGGGTTATGTAGCTTAAGCCAGGGAAGACCTAAAACTATGGGCGTGGTAGGTGAGGGAATAACGTACAATTCAACTGTCTCAGTGTGGTTACCAGAAAGAGTGACAGAAATGGGGGCAGTACGATTAGTCACATAAGGCCAACACATTCTTAGGTTCAGGTAAAATAACCAAAGGTATGTTAGCCTGCTGAACCAAACCTGAGTCAACGAAGTTGTCATCAGCCCCAGAGTCAACTAAAACATGTACAGGGAGAGTGTCCAGTGCAAAGTACCTCTCAGCTGGATGCGTTTGGAGGAGATTAAGGATGAGTTGGCAGCCAGGGATGAAACTTCCTCGTTAGAGGAGCTAATAGGTTTAGCCACAAGACTAGACAATAGGCTAAGGGAGAGACGCAGGGAGAGAACAGAGAGGCAGAGGGCCACCAGCACCACATCTACTCCTCACCATCGCCTGCCGTCCGCCCAGCCTTCATCTCCTCAGAAAGTCCCTTTAAAAAAGCTCCCTGAAGCGCGGACTCATTCCAACCACTTTCTGCTGCTAGAACACCAAAATCTAAAGCATATTGAGAAACAGAATTTCTTCCCTGGGAGAGTGACAAGAGCTGACTAACTGCCTCTTTCCCTTTAACGGCATGATCAAAAACCTTGCGCATTTCAGCAGTAAAAGCATGAAAGTCTGCACACAAAGTGTGGTTATTAAGGGAGATGGCTGATGACCAGGAAGCTGCCTTGTCAGAACATAAACTCATGATGAAAGTAATGCGGGACTGATCTGTATAATAAGTATCAGGTTTCTGATTGAAAACAAGATTACACTGATGTAAAAATTGTTATTTTGCAGAGCGAGGCGTCAACGTGGTCCTGAAAGGTCAGGCCAGAGAATGCATCTGATTGGTTATCGCTGACGTTCAAAGTGCATTTCCTGCCACACTAGTTCTTGTCCTCATTAAGTGTAAAACCATTCATGCTCTTACTGAAATATTTAACAGAGAAGGGCTTTTATTTTACCCATTAATCAGTGGTGTAGTGATCCTTGGAGAAGTGGGTATACTCTTAATTCATGCCCTGTTTTTGAGCAGCCCATTCAGCAAAGGATAGACGCCCTGTTTTATAAACAGTGACATGTAAGACTACTCTATTTAGTTTACCCAAAAATGGGCCAGTAGTATTTGCACATTGTCACATACTTTCTGCTGCTTGACCTCAGGGAATAAGGATTATGAAATTATGAAATTACTGACCCAATACTGCCCCACAGACTAGTGAGAGATGTCTACAGAAAAACAACAAACATGATTGACTGACAGGCTATAGCCTAAATGTAACAAGGTAAACAATGACCACAAGCTATTCAAATGTGGAAAGTCACCCCAGTAATCTTGATTTTTAAGCTTCAGCAATAAAAAAGCACCCACGCACCGTAGTTGACGTCTTCATCAGCCGTTGTACTGACATCTTTAGCTGTGGGTGAAGAGGCAGCATGGGCATCCTGTGCAACAGGGGTGGGGGACGGACCGAGCGCGCTCCCAGAGTCTGGGCTAACGGAGCTGCTAGCATTGCTAAGATTAGCTGAGCTGCTGGCTGGTGTAGATTCGCAAGGACATTTGCAATTGAGAAAGGACATTTTTGTTTGAATAGCTCGCTTCATCTTACCTGGCTGTTCATAAACGTTACATAGCGTATTCTAACGGCGAATAGTTTAAAAGTGAACTAACAAAATTACCGTTAGGCAATAATTCTTTTCCCAGGTATCACCCGCCCTACTCTGCCTCTGATTGGCTCATCAGTCCTGCATAATGAGTACTGGCCAATGAGAGGCAGCTTAGGGTGGGTCATGCATGCCACCATCCTATGAAAGATAATTGGGCAATTTGGCTTGCATACATGAATGTTGCAAGGGGATAAGAGGGTATATGCAATGCTGACTGATGAATAAGTGGGTATACGCCTTATACCCGTGTATACCCTGCACTACACCACTGCCTTTAATGCCATTATATCTGACTGCTGTTCTGCAGTGACAGACATCACATCTTAAAGACTTTACAGCCATGCTAGCAGCTCTGTGAGACTGCACTTACACAGCGGTGCATTGAGCTAATCCATATTGTTCCCATTATGTCAGAAAAAATGGAACGTTATCAGAGTTCTTTATTGTAATGCAGACTTTATACGAGAAACTCAGTCCATCACTTCTGATTTCTTTTTAAAGGACAGTACAAAATATCATTGCTAAATAATTAAATTGATGCGATTATGAAATTAAGAATCTGAAAATGGTGCAGCTTGATTGAATTACAACCACAGATCTTTTTCAAAATAAAAGTCTGCCTTTTGAGGAAGGAAGCAACACAAATCCACAAACATCACAGTCTTTTATTAAAACAATTTTTGCCTTGCATTGACACAAAAATGTGAATATTTTCAAATCATAATGAAAAAACTCCCCTTTTTAATAGTCTAAAATAATAATAAGAAAAATAATAGCATAGAAAAAATCCAAAACTGACAGCAAACAGATTAGCAAAAATATAATGTCAAAGATACACAAACATTTTTAAGGTTATCCAAATGAAATGTTATCGTTATGCTGTGGTCACATGGTTGTTAAGTAGTATTTTTACACAGGCTTCCAAAAATGTATATTAAATATATATGATTGCTTTAATGAGAAAATCCTTGCATTGTTTGGATTGTTAGTCTACACAAAAGCCCTGACATCGCTGTAGATAGTCTCTCCCTCTGCTGCTGTTACGTTCCTCTTCTTCTTCGTTCTCTCTGCTTTGCCAGTTCTCTTTGAAAAGGCTGGTGCAGAATAAACCAATGAGTCCTCATTTCTCTGAGGAAACACACAGAAAAAGGTTTTGAGATGGAAGATCCAAAATCTCTTTTCATTTCATCTTTTCTTTATAGATCTTACCTGCTGACTTGGCTGCTCGGCTCTGGCTGTTGCAGCATTTGTGGGCAGAGCAACAGCAGCTGTGTTAAAACAATCAAACCAAAGATGGAGAACGTTAATCTACACTAAGAGGCAACAAGTTAATATTTTGCTGAATACTGTTTGATAGATTTATGGATGAGAAATTTTAATTACCGTTACAACATTTTGTCTTGATGGTATAAATCAGGAAGGCGATGACAATCAGACTTAAAGCCAAAGCAGCTGATAACAGAAATATAACTGTATCGGTCTTCTCCAAATGCTGCATGTCGTCTGCTGACGAATCTAGAAAACACTGAGAGTTAGCAGGTTTTTGATAAGAAAAAAGTTTTGTGTCGCATCAATCCAATGGATTTAACCAGATTCTAAATTAATTATAATCAATGATTTGTATGAAATTCTAACTTACCTTCAATGTTAAGCTTAGTTCCTTTTCCAAACAGTATCTCTCCACATGTGGCCACAGCACAGTAATAAGTCCCGGCATCAGAGGAGCTGACGGTCTTAGAGAAGCTGTAGACACATTTCTGTGGAGAGCGAGCCTCAGGACTGTTCTCACATTCATCTGTTCTGTTTCCAAGAGTGTAAATGACACTGGGATGAGATTCATCTGATCCGGATCTGAACCAGAACACGCTGTGTTTTCCTGGACATGTTTTGTAGTCAGAGTCAGAGAGGAGTGAACACTGCAGAGTCACTGAGTCTCCTGGACGGACTGGATCAGAGGATACGTCTTGAATGACGGCAGTGATGTCAGGTGCACGTCCTGAGAAATTCAAACCAGAAAATAAACATGCTTCACTAGTTACAATTATAAACGCTTTCCTATTAACAATGTACATTTTATAGAATATTAAAGTTTACCTGGTGTATTTTATTTACCTGTAACTGTCAGAAATGTTCCTTTCAAAAGGGTCATTTTAAGTGTTCTTTGTTTAACACAAAAGTAAAGTCCAGAATCACTGAGCTGTGTTTGATTGATAATCAGGACAAATGTTCCAGGCTCTTGTTTTGCTGTGATGCCAGGAGTTTCAATAACACCGTCGTATTCAAAGGGATATGTTCCTCCCAAAACTTCAGGCAAGGCTCCAGAAACTAGCCTGATCCAAAATAAGTGTGTTTTAAGCCAAGAGTTGTCGCGGGGACACGTCAGCTTCACATCACCTCCAGCACCAACAGTCTTTGTCTCAAAGGTCTGATCGTCTGTGCATCCTGAAGACAATAAAGAAATACATGTTGGTTATTAACAACCAGGAAATAAAATGTATGCCCTGTGCTGAACTTAAAATACATCTTGAACACATTTGAAAGTTTTACATATACTTACGACTCAGTCTGAGCATCAGAAGTAAAACAAATACAGTCAGCATTTTGTTGTAAGTCCACTTCAGACAGCACTAACATTAGCATGTACGAGAAGATGACTGTCCTAGATATAATCATATCGAGTGGGAGGGAACAACTACAGAGCATTTTGATTGGCCACTTGTTATGATGATTTTACACTGTATTACCACAGTGGAAAAAAATCATTCAAGCCCGAGCACATGAAACAATACAAGCAGCAAGCTTGTTTCATGTTTCGTGGTGAAGAGGAAACAGAGTTTAACTACAGTAATGAAAGACAAATTATTCTTCTGTTTTTTCCATAGACTGTATTAAAGAAGAGTACATAGAGTTAACTCACTAACAGGTATCTGAACTCTCCCTTTGAAACATCAAGTTTGAGATTTTCGCTGATGCAATGTTGTCTTTTTGTAACCAGAAGCAAATATATTTGGCTGACATGTGGATACACATTAGCCTCTTTCACAGGTGCACGGCACTCATGAAAATGTTGCGACATTACCCAGGTGGCCTGCATGTGAGAACAGAAATCTCTCAAACTGTTCACCTGGACTTTAAGCTGACTTTTTCCTGCAGTCCAGCCACCGATTAGCGAGAACATTATGACCACTAACCGGTGAAGTGAATAACATTGATCATCTCATTACAATGGCACCTGTCTGTGGGTGGCACATGTTAAGCAGCAAGTGAAATTTTTGTCGTCAAAGTTGATGTATTGGAAGCAGGAAAAATGGGCAAGCGCAAGGATGTGAGCAACTTTGACAAGAGCCAAATTGTGATGATTAAATGACTGGGTCAGAGCATCTCAGATACTGAAGCTCTTGTGGGATGTTCCCGGTCTCGGTGGTCAGTAGCTACCTACCAAAAGTGGTCCAAGGATGGAAAAGCAACAAATCGATCACAGGGTCATGAGCGGGCAAATCTCACTGATGTGCATGAGGAGCAAAGGCTGGCCCATGTGGTCTGATATAATGGAAGAGCTACTGTAGCTCATATTAATGAAAAAGTTCATGCTGGTTCTGATAGAAAGGTGTCAGAACACACAATGCAGCACAGTTTGTTGCGTAGGGTGCCGAATAGCCGCAGAGCAGTCAGGGTGCCCATGCTGACCCCTGTCCACCACTGAAAGCACCTACAATGGGCATGTGAGCATGAGAACTGGACCACGGAGCAATGGAAGAAGGTCACCGGATCTGATGAATCACGTTTTCTCTTGCATCTCGTGGATGGTCAGGTGCATGTGCGTCACCTGGGGAAAACATGGCACCAGGATGCACTTTGGGAAGAAGTGAAGGTGGCGGAGGCAGTGTGATGCTTTGGGCAATGTTATGCTGGGAAACCTCAGGTCCTGCTATTCATTTTGATGTGACTTTTACCTGTACGACCTACCTATACATTGTTGCAGACCAGTACACCTCTTCATGGAAACATGTTCCCTAATGGCAGTGGCCTCTTTCACCAGGATCATGTGCCTTGACACTTTGCAAAAATGGTTCAGGAATGGTTTGAGGAACACGACAACATGTTCAAGGTGTTGACCCGGCCTCCAAAGTCCCCAGAACTCAATCCAATCGAGCATCTGTGGGATGTGCTGGACAAACAAGTCCGATCCATGGAGGCCCCACCTCGCAACAGTGCTTAAAGGATCTGCTGAGAAAGTCTTACCACAGTACACCTTCAGAAGTCTAGTGGAGTCCATGCCTTGACAGGTCAGGGCTGTTTTGGTGGCAAAAGAGGCTCCTACACAATATTAGGCAGGTGGTCATAATGTTATGACTGATTGGTGTAGTCCAAGATGAGCTGAGTTTCTCTGCGTTTTGCACTTTACTACTTGCATCAATTGTATGTGTTATGTTTTCCACTCTTGACTTTGTTTTGCGTTTAAGTCCTTATACATGCTGTAGTGACAGTAACTCAGAAAGTCACCATTACAAAGAACTCGTCCTTCTTGCACTTCTCTACCCAGGACCCACTTGACAACACGTACGACACAGACGATCTTCTGCTGTGTGGGACACGCACAAAAGCACAAGCACAGAAAAGTTAGCGCCAGAACGTCTGGAAATGGTTGTGAAATTTTCCAGAGTTAAAAGCGGTTTCTGAATTAGCTGAGTTGGGGCTTAATGGAGGTTTACTCCTTTTGGAGCCAGCCTCAAGTGGCCACCTGAGGAACTGCAATTTTTTTGCACCTCCATATTGTCTTCATTTCTCAGCCACAAAGGTGTCTGCTTGGTCCAAACTTCCAAATTGAGAGAGTGTACAATGATTGCTCCCGGTGGCATACCCATCAGTGATGACCCGCCCCTTCTGCCTGTCAGTCACATCAGCAGGAAGAGCACAGTATACAGAGTTGCAGAGGTTTGTTAAACCATCCTTCTCTCCAAACTTCAGCAACTTTAATAGTGTACATAATAGGTGGAAAGATAGATTGTCTTTGTGTTTCAAAAGATGTGACCATACAGTTTATTGCAGATGAATATTAGTTCATGTTTTTTCTTTTTCATTTACATGCTGATTCACTGACAGGCTGGTGGTCCATCATTGCTCCAAGTGATGCACATTAGTACAGACTTTAGCAAGGATTCAAATCTTTTTCTGGATAATCAGACAAAGTTATTAAGGCACAAACTCACACTTTAAACACTTACAAAATAGAGTGAGATGGGGCCAGACAATGATTAGCACCAGTCCTGAAAGTTAAGCCCATCAAACATATCCGAATGGTTATCGCTGACGTTCAAAGTGCATTTCCTGTCACACAAATTCTTGTCCTTATGAACCATTCACACTCTCTGTGAAACATTTGGTTTGAATCAGAACTGCTTTTATTTGACCTTTCAATGCTATGACCTCTGGTATGCACTGGAAGATACCACGTCTTACTGGCCTAAACAAGAAGAAGACTTTACAGCCACGCTAGCAGCTCTGTGATTCTGCGCTTACACAGCGGTGCATAGAACTTATTCTTATTGTTGCCATTATGTCAGAAAAAAATAATGAAGCAGTTTGAGAATTAAGTGTTATCATAGTTATCTTTATTATGATGCAAACTTTATACAAGAAATGCAGTCCACCAGTTCTGATTTCTAATACTAACACAGCACAGTCATAAAAAAAGATAATTGCTAACAAATTGAACATGAAACAAAAAATTACACAATTATAAAATGAAGGATCTGAAAAGGGGGCGGCCTGATCAATAGATTTAATAACTGTTCATCTTTTTCAAAATAAAAGTCTGCTTTATAAAGCAAAAGGTTGCGCGCACAGGCACACACACACACACACACACACACAAGGTATTAATACAATTAAAGGCAGATTTTACAGATTGAAACAAATATAATGTCAAAGATACACTGTACATTTTTAAGTTTATAAAAATAAATATTATCATTATGCTATGGTCACATGGTAGTTATAGTCTTCCAAAAAATAAATCTATCTATCTATCTTTGCATTAATGAGCAAATCCTTGCATTGTTTGGATTTTTAGTCTACACAAAAGCCCTGACATCGCTGTAGACAGTCTCTCCCTCTGCTGCTGTTACGTTCCTCTTCTTCTTCGTTCTCTCTGCTTTGCCAGTTCTCTTTGAAAAGGCTGGTGCAGAATAAACCAACATGTCCTCATTTCTCTGAGGAAACACACAGAAAAAGGTTTTGAGATGGAAGATCCAAAATCTCTTCCAGTTTCATCTTTTCTTTATAGATCTTACCTGCTGACTTGGCTTCTCCGCACTGGCTGTTGCAGCATTTGCTGGCAGAGCAACAGCAGCTGTGTTAAAACAATCAAACCAAAGATGGAGAACGTTAATCTACACTAAGAGGCCCAAAGTTCATATTTTGCTGAATACTGTTTGATAGATTTATGGATGAGAAATTCTAATTACCGTTACAACATTTTGTCTTGATGGTATAAATCAGGAAGGCGATGACAATCAGACTTAAAGCAGAAGCAGCTGATAACAGGACTGTATTGATCTTCTTCAAATGCTGCATGTCGTCTGCTGACAAACATAGACAATACTGAGAGTTAGCAGGTTTTTGATGAGAAAAAAAGTTTTGTGTCGCATCAATCCAATGGATTTAACCAGATTCTAAATTTATTATAGTCAATGATTTGTATGAAATTCTAACTTACCTTCAATGTTAAGCTTTGTTCCTTTTCCAAACAGTATCTCTCCACATGTGGCCACAGCACAGTAATAAGTCCCGGCATCAGAGGAGCTGACGGTCTTAGAGAAGCTGTAGACACATTTCTGTGGAGAGCGAGCCTCAGGACTGTTCTCACATTCATCTGTTCTGTTTCCAAGAGTGTAAATGACACTGGGATGAGATTCATCTGATCCGGATCTGAACCAGAACACGCTGTGTTTTCCTGGACATGTTTTGTAGTCAGAGTCAGAGAGGAGTGAACACTGCAGAGTCACTGAGTCTCCTGGACGGACTGGATCAGAGGATACGTCTTGAATGACGGCAGTGATGTCAGGTGCACGTCCTGAGAAATTCAAACGAGAATATAAACATGTTTTACTAGTTACAATTTATACATTGACACTTTCCTATTAATAATGTACAATTTAAACAAATATTAAAGTCTGCCTGGTGTATTTTATTTACCTGTAACTGTCAGAAATGTTCTTTTCAAAAGCGTCATATTAAGTGTTGTTTGTTTAAAACAAAAGTAAAGTCCAGAATCACTGAGCTGTGTTTTACTGATAATCAGGACAAATGTTCCAGGCTCTTGTTTTGCTGTGATGCGAGGAGTTTCGTTAACCTCGTTGGAGTCAAAGCTAAATGTTCCTCCCAAAACTTCAGGCAAGGCTCCAGAAACTACCCTGATCCAAAATAAGTTTGATGAATCCAAAGAGTCCTTGCGGGGACACATCAGCTTCACATCATCTCCAGCACCAACAGTCTTTGTCTCAAAGGTCTGATCGTCTGTGCATCCTGAAGAAAATAAAGAAATACATGTTGGTTATTAACAACCAGGAAATAAAATGTATGCCCTGTGCTGAACTTAAAATACATCTTGAACACATTTGAAAGTTTTACATATACTTACGACTCAGTCTGAGCATCAGAAGTAAAACAAACACAGTCAGCATTTTGTTGTAAGTCCACTTCAGACAGCACTAACATTAGCATGTACGAGAAGATGACTGTCCTAGATATAATCATATCGAGTGGGAGGGAACAACTGCAGAGCATTTTGATTGGCCACTTGTTATGATGATATTACACTGTATTACCACAGTGGAAAAAAATCATTCAAGCCCGAGCACATGAAACAATACAAGCAGCAAGCTTGTTTCATGTTTCCTGATGGGTGTCTATAATTGACGCTAAGAGGAAACACAGTATAACTACAGTAATCAAAGACAAATTATTCTTCTGTAGAGGATGTAGAAACAGTTAAGTCACCCATTGGTTTGTCAACCCCCCTTTTAAAGCTTCAAGTTTGGGATGTTGGCCGTTTTAATATTTTTTATTTGTAACCACAAGCGACCACATTTGGACGACAGGATACAAATTTGGCCTTTTACACGGAATAAAAATGCAGAAAAATCAACATTTCGTGACATTACCCAGGTGGGCTGCATGTGAAAACCTAAAGTTCAAGAGTTCAAGCGTGAAAGTAGCCATTGTTATGTCTCAATCCTGCTTGACAGGCCCCTATGGTAGGTACTTACCAATCCCAGGTGGCCAAACCTTAAAATATACCCTGCTTTATTATCAATTTTATTCTAAATGGGAGCAATATTTGCAAAGTGAACATCATGCAGTCCTGAAAAGGCTTGAAACTACCGAGCAGATTGATTTCAACATATCCAGTAGCGGATTTGTAGCTTGAACGCACACATCAGTGGTGAGCGGGCAGCGGGTGAACGACCGGGTAACTTAAAATAACTGGTCCAGCCATCACAATGGTCCTCCGTCCTCGACAGGCCAGACCAAACCAAAGCTGCTAATTAGCGCCAACGTTTAATACAATATTAGAATTTCACTCACCAAAGAGGTGGGACCACAGACTTCTCAGGGATCAGGTAGTAAAGTTAACCACTCAGTAAGAGATATTATTTGTTCAACATTTGGATGAAAAAATCCCCAAAACACACCAACAACACAAACACAGTCAAGAAGTTAAGCCAAGTGTTTTAATTAGCTGAGGTGACACCTAGCACACAGCTAGCAGCCCCACCTGTCACTCAAAGCAACCAGCCCTCCCATTACAGTTATATAGAAACTGGCAAAACAACATTTTTGTGCCAGGCCGTAAATATGTTGAATTTGCTGTAAAGCTGGGTATTTAAATATAGGGCCTAATGGAGGTTAACTCGCTTTTGGAGCCAGCCTCAAGTGGCCATTCGAGGAACTGCACTTTTTGGTGCTTCAGTGTTGGCTTCATTTTCTCAGCCACAGAGCTGTCTGCTTGGTCCAAACCGACTGAGATAGAGTTTACAATCAGTTTTTCCACAAATATCCAATTCAAAATGTTACCATCACCAATGACCTCTAAACATTAATTCACAATATCTAAGATATCCATCTGCATGGTAAATACACATTATAGCACTATGTTTCCAGGTCTAATAAAAACTCCTAAAACCTCTGTATCACTGACTTTAATATGAATTAATTAATTGGTTTGATCTGTTAAAAAAAAAGTCTCCAGCCATTTGCCATCTACAGACACAGAAGAGCCATGTTAGATGTTTTCTGAGCCAACCAAAGCAGATGCTACTCATCATCAGTTATGACCCGCCCACTCTGCCTGTCAGTCACATCAGCAGGAAGAGCACAGCATGCAGAGTTGGGGGAGGTCTGTTAAACCATCCTTCTCTCCAGACTTCAGCTACTTTAATAGTGTACATAACAGGTGGACAGATAGATCGTCTTTGCTGTGTTTAAAAGATGCAATCATACAGTATATAGCAGATGAATATTAGATCATGTTTTGTTCTGCATTTAAATGCTGCCTCACTGACAAGCTGTCTGTCAGTCAATACTTAAAGTGATGCACATTAGTGCAGACTTTAGCAACGATTGAAATCTTTTTCTGGATAATCAGACAAAGTTTTCTTATTAAGTCACAAACTCACACTTTCAACACTTGTTCTAGACAGAAAGAGCGAGGTGGGGCCAGACATTGATTAGCACCTCCCCTCTCTGACAGCACCGGCCAGTGAAGAGTGCAGACTGCAGAAAGTGTGATAAAAAACCTCACATAGCACCCTTTACCTACATCTGTAAGTAGTTGTGGTTCTACTAATAATTAATAACATTGTGTTGTTCCTCTTGCTATTTTAAGAAGGTAAGAAAACAGTTAAATCAAACTTCCTGACGGTAAAACAGAGTGTGATCAAGGACAAAAAGCCTCTTCGTATTCACACCTCACATTAAAGCCAAACCACCCCAATGCTAAAGTTTCCATGCACCATTTGTCGTCAGTGGTGACAGTGAATGTGTATTTATCTGTGTGTGTGCTTGTGTGGTCAAATTGTTGACACCTAACACCTAGGTTGGACCAGAAACTTATTCTAATAACTAAACGTGTTTTGGAGTGAAATCGAAGACTCACTGACACAATGCTTTGTTTAGCTCCTGAACACACAACACACATACACAGTTTAATGCACACAAGGATGGACACAACTTACAACTGTTACATGGAAGTTAGAACTGAAACTTTCTCTCTCTCGCTTACACACACACACACGCACACACACACACACACACACACGCACACGCACACACTAAACTGCACGGAAACTTTAGCACTGTTGTGGTTTGGTTTAAAATTGAGGTGTGAATACAAACAGAGTTTTTTCTTTCTCTGTCTCTGTTTTAGCCTCAGGAAGTTTGGCTTAACTGTTGTTTTATCTTTTTTAAACAGCAAGAGGAACAACACCATGTTATTTATTATTAGTAGAATCAAAAGACTTTACAGATGTAGGTAAATGTTGATATATGATTGCTGTTATTTAGCAAGTTATCACTCTTCACTGGGCGGTGCTGTCAGAGAGGGGAGGTGCTAATCTTTCACTGGTCCCACCTCGCTCTTTCTGACGACAACAAGAGTTTGAAGATGAGTTTGTCCGATAATCAAAGCCGTCCCAGAAGTCTGTTTTTGCGTGCATCACTTTGAGCAATGATGGACGATAATCTTGTCAATGAATTTGAAGTTAAATGAAAAGTAATATGATCTAATATTCATGTGCATTATACGGTTGCATGTTTAAAAACACAATAAAGTAATTATTTGTCATTTTTATGAACAAATTGAAACCAGCCAGCAGAAACCTCATGCAGCTCTTCCCTCACTACACATCCTGTCACAGTCGCAGTCGGCTCTGCTCTGAGTAAACAGCCTTGAAGGTTGGTCAAAGGGGGGAGAGACAGACAACCACAGCCTGTGTCAGTGAAGCTGTTGCATGTGGCTTTACTTGTTGTGCAGTGCAGACATGCAAAAGGCCTAAGCATGTTTTTCTAACAGAAAAATGAATTGTGTGAACAGCAGGAAATGTTGTGTATGTGTTTTTGTTAGATGTGTTCTGCTCTACAGTTGGTCAAAGTTGCTGTGGGCAGACACACAGCAGTTCAATGCCAAAGGCCGGTCAGTGAGGTTTGAGGTTTCTAAGCTGTATCTACCTGCAGCTCCCACAACACTCAATCTGTTTCTCCAAACTCCAGGGGTGGGAGTCATACAAATTAAATGATAAAAGCAGAAGTGATGAAAATGCATGTTGATTAATTTGAGGTCAATTTGATGAAAACAGTCGTGATGTGATGAAAATAGAGCCATGTTTCATCATTTTCTTTGTCTCACATTCATCATTTATCATTCACATTACAAAAATGTGTCGTTTACAGCACGCAATGTTTCACATCATGAGTTTGCTTATACTGGGTATAGGTTGATATGAGAGCCGTGTCATTTTTTGGTTCTTTATATCTCCTAATTTTCTCTGTGGTTTTGGCCTTTACTCTTCGACTTTCTCTCAAACCTCTGACACCTAACCTGTCACTAAATACATTTAGAATCAGGGGCAGGGCTTCAGGCAGGCAGATGGAATAATGGTTAACAGTTAATGGAGTGCAGTTATATAGCACCTTTGTTGTTGTCTCATCCCTCAGTGCACTTTTACTCTACATCCCACTGAGCCCATTCACATGGCAAAGGGAGGGTTTCAGGAGACATATTGGTGATTTTTTGTCCACTTTAATTTGCAGACATGTGGAGCAGGGATCGCACTCAGATTTTCAGATTTACCTGCAGGTTAAGAGAAATAAGAAGCAGGTGAGTTGGTGGTAAAAGGTCAGGTGGAGGACAGCAAAGGGGTTACTGCAGGGCACGAGGGAGTGTCTGGATGTGGAACCACTCAAGAGTTGGTCGTATGTTAGAATAAGGACAAGTAGCAAACTGAGAGTTAGAATGTGACTCGAGTTTTGACACTTTATCTTTGAGGAAAATAACTTGCAGAAGAACTACGCTTGTAGAGAGGCCACAAGAGAGCAACACAGCATGTTTTATTAATTCATATTAACAGTTATAAAGAGTTAGAACCATTTTACAAATACTAAGGAAGTCACACAGGAAACAACAAGAAAAAGCATGATGCATAAATTATAAATACATTTACTGGTTTCGTTATTGAACAGGTTTTATGCTTATGATGTAATAATTTACTTTCTAATATGACTTCTGACTTTCTTTTGATTGTGTAACCAGACCGAGTACTGGCTGATATCAAGTTGTGATTGAAATCATGTTATTTTTCTTCAGATTAAAATCTCTTCAGTTAAAGTTCGGGAATCTTGCCATTAATCCACGTTACATGGAGTGTCCATGTTCATTAGAGTGTCAGTAACCTTTAATGAGTTGAGGCCAGGCATTTTGAGCAGAACAGTTCAGACCAAATATATCATCCAACCATTGTTCAACCATCACACGGCCTGAGTAGGTATAAACTGTTCTTTTTGCATCTCCCAGGTCTTGAACTCATAATGCAGAGTTCAAACTGTTGTCGAATATTTGTTGACAATAAAAAATATATATAATTTTTATATTTCTCTTTGACAACTTCATGATACCTGGGCTTTAGTTTTAATCAATCTGTGACAAACTGCCGTTTGGAGATGCTCGTGTTTCCATCGCCTGCAACAGTAAACATGATAAAAACTGAATACATCTGTCATTTGTCATGAATCTGTGTTTGCCGGTGTACGGCATCGTTAAAAAGATCCAAAATCTGGCTGATCATTTGTGGAGTCTAAGGATGATGCTGAGCAAGTCTGGTGTCAATTGAGCAAAACTGTGGGAGGAGATTGAACTAGAACTTTATAATTCCTTGAATCGAGAAGCACAAGAAGAATTCGGATCAACTCTGCCTACATTTGATGTCAGTTGCAAAGTTGCCGCATGTACGACTTATTCATGTTTTTCCCACATTCTTGGCTTTAGCAGCTGCTGTAGCGCCACGATCAGGACTTTTAGCCCACAAAGCCAGTTAAGAAAGTTTGACCTCCGACTGGACCTACATGTACCTAATGCAACCCAAAAGCCTTCACAGCAGCGTAGATCCTCCTTCTCGCCCCTGCTTTTGTACCCTTCACTGCACCACAGTCAGCTCTCATCGTGGTGAAGGTGACAGCAGAATAAATGTTTGTGTCCTCATTGCTCTGAGAAAAAAACAGAGGTGAAGTTAAAACAAGAAACTGATGTTTTTATTGAAGATGAACCTACCTGTAAATACTTTACCTGTTGAATTTGCAGAGCAACAGCAGCTGGATTAAAAACAATCAAACCAAAGATGGAGATTGTTAATTTACACAAAGCAACAAAAAGATAATATTCTGCTGAATACTGTTTGATAGACTGATGGAGGAGAAATGTTAATTACCGTTACAACATTTTGTCTTGATGGTATAAATCAGGAAGGCGATGACAATCAGACTTAAAGCCAAAGCAGCTGATAACAGAAATATAACTGTATTGGTCTTCTTCAAATACTGCATGTCGTCTGCTGACAAATCTAGAAAATACTGAGAGTTAGCAGGTTTTTGATAAGAAAAAAAGTTTTGTGTCGCATCAATCCAATGGATTTAACCAGAATCCAAATTAATTATAGTAAATGATTTGTATGAAATTCTAACTTACCTTCAATGTTAAGCTTTGTTCCGTTTCCAAACAGTATCTCTCCACATGTGGCCACAGCACAGTAATAAGTCCCGGCATCAGAGGAGCTGACGGTCTTAGAGAAGCTGTAGACACATTTCTGTGGAGAGCGAGCCTCAGGACTGTTCTCACATTCATCTGTTCTGTTTCCAAGAGTGTAAATGACACTGGGATGAGATTCATCTGATCCGGATCTGAACCAGAACACGCTGTGTTTTCCTGGACATGTTTTGTAGTCAGAGTCAGAGAGGAGTGAACACTGCAGAGTCACTGAGTCTCCTGGACGGACTGGATCAGAGGATAAGTCTTGAATGACGGCAGTGATGTCAGGTGCACCTCCTGAGAAATTCAAACCAGAAAATAAACATGCTTCACTAGTTACAATTTATACATTGACACTTTCCTATTAATAATGTACAATTTAAACGAATATTAAAGTCTACCTGGTGTATTTTATTTACCTTTTACTGTCAGAAATGTTCCTTTCAAAAGCGTCATATCAACTAGTGTTTGTTTAACACAAAAGTAAAGTCCAGAATCACTGAGCTGTGTTTGACTGATAATCAGGACAAATGTTCCAGGCTCTTGTTTTGCTGTGATGCCAGGAGTTTCAATAACACCGTCGTATTCAAAGGGATATGTTCCTCCCAAAAAGTCAGGCAAGGCTCCAGAAACTAGCCTGAACCAAAATAACTGTGTTTTAGTCCAAGAGGTGTCGCGGGGACACGTCAGCTTCACATCACCTCCAGCACCAACAGTCTTTGTCTCAAAGGTCTGATCGTCTGTGCATCCTGAAGAAAATAAAGAAATACATGTTGGTTATTAACAACCAGGAAATAAAATGTATGCCCTGTGCTGAACTTAAAATACACCTTGAACACATTTGAAAGTTTTACATATACTTACGACTCAGTCTGAGCATCAGAAGTAAAACAAATACAGTCAGCATTTTGTTGTAAGTCCACTTCAGACAGCACTAACATTAGCATGTACGAGAAGATGTCTGTCCTAGATATAATCATATCGAGTGGGAGGGAACAACTGCAGAGCATTTTGATTGGCCACTTGTTATGATGATATTACACTGTATCACCACAGTGGAAAAAAAACGATTAAGCCCGAGCACATGAAGCAATACAGGCAGCCAGCTTGTTTCATGTTTCGTGGTGAAGAGGAAACAGAGTTTCTATGGTCATCAAAGACACATTTTTATTCTGTATTTTCCATAGACTGTATTAAAGAAGTGCACATAGAGTTAACTCAGCCATTGGTATCTGAACTCTCCCTTTGAAGCCTCAGGTTTAGGATTTTGGCTGTCGCAATGTTGTTTTTTTGTAACCAGAAGCAAACATATTTGGCCGACATGTAGATACACATTAGCCTCTTTCATACATGCATGGCACTCAAAAAATTTGCGACATTACCCAGGTGGCCTGCAAGAGAGATCAGAAATCTCTCAAACTTTTCACCTGGACTTTAAGCTGACTTTTTTCTGCAGTTCAGACACTGACAGGTGAACTGAATAACATTGATGATCTTGTTACAATGGCACCTGTCAGTGGGTGGCACTTGAAGCAAATGAAAATGATGTCGTCAAAGTTGATGTGTTGGAAGCAGGAAAAATGGGCAAGCGTAAGGATGTGAACGACTTTGACAAGGGCCAAATTGTGATGACTAAACGACTGGGTCAGAACATCTCCAGACCTGAAGATCTTGTGGGGTGTTCCTGGTCTGCTGTGGTCATGACCTACCAAAAGTGGTCCAAGGATGGAAAAGCAACAAATCGATCACAGGGTGGCCAAATCTCATTGATGTGCGTGAGGAGTGAAGGCCACTTAAAGCCGCTGTAAACCCAAATCCATAAAATCCTTCTGTGTAATTTAGGGTCTGATGTACATACTAGTAAGCATCTTAAAAGTTTTATAAATTAGTTTTAATCCAAACTCGAGTTATTGCCATTCTTTCTTTCCCTGATGCTGGGGTTAAATTGGGCGTGGTTATGTATGATATTTATCACTTCATAAATTTCCTTCAACCAATCAACCGCAGTTGTCCCGCCCTCACAGGTGCAATAACACTTCATAACTGTGTCCACATACCCTAAACGTCTCTGCACATACCTGTTGCAATTACCTAATGATTGTCAGGCCTGGACTAAAATGAGGACTCAGATGCAGAGGATATCACGTACAAGCACACTTTATTGATTTCTGATCCTTTTTGAAGAGTGACAAACAATTGGGCTATGAAAAACTCCCTAAATAACTAAGTCCTGGCAAGATAACTCGCGGAAGATAAAACTTCCTAAATAGGAAAATCTCCAGTAAAAGGAGAGACAAAAAACACACTAGAAACAGGGAAGATCCTAAAACATAAATCGCTCCCGTAGGAGGAAAACAAAAGCTAGACTAAAAATCAAAACGCTCCCGAAGGAGGAAAACCAAAACTACTGATCAACGGGACAAAAGAAAAAGGCTCACCTAAAAAGGAGGCTCTACAACTATCTAATACTAATTAAACACAAATTCGCTCCAAAAGGGAGGAAAGAAAACAGTTTACAAAATAACACAAAATCGATGCTAAACTAGAAAACTTTAACAAACGAAAAAATCACTCTCAAAGGAGGAAACAGAAAACAACTTACGTGGCGTAGCAAAAAACTCTTGGCAAAACCGACTGTGACTGTGGATAAGGGCTTGGGTGCACGGACAAGGACGAAACACTTTGGCAAAAGACAAAGGGGAGACGCAGACTATAAGCACATGAGGGTAGTGGGGAACAGGTGGAAACAATCAGGGATCAGGGGAGACAATCAGACCGGTGACACATGAGGAAGGGCAAGTGACCTGAAACGAGAGGAGAGTCAGGTTTCAAAATAAAACAGGAAGTTACGAGACAAAAATCCAAGACAAGACAAACCTCACCGCGGTGTGACAATGATCGCCTTTTCCCCATCATGCCTGTGTGTGCTGTCCCCGGGTGCACATCTACCACTGGGATGACAATGTGTCATTCTTTTATTTTGTAACACTTGGAGAAGCAGCAGTGTTTCCGCTACTTACATTTAGTGAATTGTTTCAGCCGCTGCTTCAGAAATTGTAATTAAACGACTCTTTGGAGATTTCAGCTTCAAATCAACGATCGTCCATCCTCTCCTCATTGAGGAAGAGCACTGAAATAGTGAACTCGCGAAGTCTTGGCAACCAAATAAACAACAGCGGACCAGTTTACTTCTAACGGCAAAAGAGGGTCCGCTCTGCATCGCTGTCATGGCATATATATGCAGTTCTAATATGCAGTGTAAACAATGCACGTGCCTATATCAGCTGTGCGCTCAGTATCAAACTTTCAGCTCCCTGGCGATCTCCCTCCAGCGAGCTGCACAATATTATACTGAAATGAGGAGATATTGTCTCTCTAACTCCGTACGTCCGGACTGTAAATGCATTGATTGTTGCGGTTTATAAAGCTTGTAAAAGCTGATGTCATTTGGTAACGATCAATCGTTTGGATCGCTACGTCATTAATAACGTCCCTCGTGCAGACGCGGCTCACGTGCGGTGAGAACTGAATTGCCAAAGAGAAAATATGTAACTCTTGTGACTTAATTAAACAGACTGCTGATGAAGACAGTCAACACAGCAGCCAGAGAGACAGACAGAAGTGGGGGTGGCTGGGGGGCGGGTTGAGAGGTGCAGGTGTGTTGGGGGACTGAAGCCAAGTGTTCAGATTAAAGAAGTTTGTGATTTAAAACTTAATGAGGTGAAGAAGAAAGTACAATTAAAGTTTCTAGGTAAGAAATAACCATCTAGAAAGAGGGTAAGTCTACATGTGATCACAGAAATCATTGATATATGAGATGAATTGAAATCAATTGATTACAAAACCTGTAATTAATTAGATTCATTTTTTTAATCACCTGACAGCAATAGTTTTGATATGACGTGCACATGCGCACATACCTGGGTGGTACAACAAACCCTCTACCCTGCTGCTGAAAGAAATCCTAGAGGAAACACTGCTTCCCCATGCGCCATTGTTGTGTTGACAGTTGCCATGAGAACATGGACAGGCGGACCCCTCATTCAGAATTTGTGGATGCTTTATGACACACTCAGCTCTGATATCATATATGCATTTTTGCTATTTCAAGCCGAGTTTCCAGGGCCTTTAAAGCACCTACAATGGGCATGTGAGCATCAGAACTGGATCACGGAGCAATGGAAGAAGGTGGCCTGGTCTGAAGAATCTTTTTTTCTCTTACATCATGTTGGCCAGGTGTGTGTGCGTCGCTTACCTGGGGAAGACATGGCACCAGGATGCACTATTGGAAGAAGGCAAGCTGGCAGAGGTAGTATGATGCTTTGGGCAATGTTATGACCTCAGGTCCTGTTATTCATGTGGATGTGACTTTTACCTGTACCACCTACCTAAACATTGTTGCAGACCAGTACACCTCTTCATGGAAACATGTTCCCTAATGGCAGTGGCCTCTTTCAGCAGGATCATGCGCCCTGCCACACTGCAAAAATGGTTCAGGAATGGTTTGAGGAACACGACAACAAGTTCAAGGTTTTGACCCGGCCTCCAAATTCCCCAAATCTCAATCCAGTCGAGCATCTGTGGGATGTGCTGGACAAACAAGTCCGATCACCCCCACATCGCAACAGGACTTAAAGGATCTGCTGAGAAAGTCTTACCACAGTTGATAATTAAATGACTATTACTGAACAAACTGTTGGACATTATGGACAATGCCAGCCACCCTCTGCACACCGTCATCAGCAACCAGAGGAGCCTGTTCAGTGAGAGACTGCTCCTTCCAAAGTGCAGGACTAACCGACTGAAGAACTCCTTTGTCCCTCATGCCATCAGGCTGTAGAACTCCTCACTTAGAGGGAGGAGGTAACAGGGACAGACTCTCTCACAAGCGGTAGCCACTAATTCACCTCACAAAGTTAATAGTAGTTATCTTCTTTTATTCAATAGTAATATTTATTTATTTCTCAAAGGGTCATATGTGCAATAAAAATCTGTCAATGTGCAATAATCTCTCACCACAGTGCAATAACCTAATTTAGTTTAATCGAACTAAATACCATGTCAATTACCCACTGTTTACTTGTATATTTTCTAAGAGTGTATATTTTATATATTTTGTTATCTAATTTTGTACTTTTTATATATATATATATATCGATAGATATATATATTTTGATCTTTATTTTTTACCCTCTGTGTGCTGATTCTTTCCTATTGTATTGTACTGTATAAGCTGCTGGAGACTGAATTTCCCAGAGGCAGTCATCCCAAAGGGATCAATAAAGTTGAGTCTAAGTCTAAGTCTAAGTCATGTCTCCCTCCTGTTTGTCGGCCCCCCATGGTAGCAACTTTTCAATCACAGGTGGCCAGGCCGTAAAACATAACCTACATTATTGTCAATTTTACTGTGGATGGGACCATATTTACAAAATGAACACCATGCAGTCCTTAAAAGTCTTGAAGCTAGCAACTGAGGCCAGAGTCCCAATTGGAAAATGTTTAATGAGGTAAAAATCAATCAAGAAGTTGGGGCTTTGGCAGTTCACAGGTACTTAACTGGCACCTGTCTGGCTGTCAGTCCACACCATAGACTGTATGATGGATGTAGCCACCATGTGAGGTCACACATTGGTTTGTCAACTGGCTTTTTGAAGAGTTTGGCATATTGCCCGTCGCCATGTTGGGTTTCTGTAGCCAAAAATGACCATATATGGAAGAGAGGGTGGATCTGGAGAGTAGCGAGGGGTTGGCAAACTCCACGTCATTAAACCTATAGTCTACACCTCCAGCTAATTCTGACTTATTAGCTAGTTAGTCATCGTGCTTCCCACAGAATGACAATCTTTTTGATTTGGTTGGTGCTGGAGTTGTTTATCACTTAAGAAGCTAAGAAAGCTTATAGCTCAAATGCACACTTCTGTGGTGAGAGGGCAGTGGGCTGTTATACTTAAAATAACCGGTCCAGCCATCACAACGGTCCACCATCCTCTGGGGGAAACCCAACAACAATCCTGACTCCCATGCAGGAGCCACAAAAAATAAATCAATGTAGAACAAACACTGACAGAGCGAACATGTCATGTAATGGTGAGCACAGAAATAGATAGCTGCTAATTCGGCTCACGTTTAATAAAATAATACTAGAATTTCATGAACCAAAAAAGCTGGACCACAGACTTCTTGGGGGTCAGCTAGTATAGCTAACCACAGAGCAAGCCATTTTATTTGTTCAACATTTGCATGAAAAAAAATCCCCAAAAGGCACCAACAACACAAACAAGGTCAAGAGGTAGAGTTCAGTTTCGGAATTAGCTGAGTTGACACCTAGCACACAGTTTTTGTTGGGTATTTAAATATGGGGCTTAATAGAGGTTTACTCCTTTTGGAGCCAGCCTCAAGTGGCCACCTGAGGAACTGCAATTTTATTGGCACCTCCATGTTGTCTTCATTTCTCAGCCACAAAGGTGTCTGCTTGGTCCAAACTTCCAAATTGAGAGAGTGTACAATGATTGCTCCCGGTGGCATACCCATCAGTGATGACCCGCCCACTCTGCCTGTCAGTCACATCAGCAGGAAGAGCACAGTATACAGAGTTGTTATACCATCCTTCTCTCCAAACTTCAGCAACTTTAATAGTGTACATAATAGGTGGAAAGATAGATCGTCTTTGTCTTTCAAAAGATGTGACCATGCAGTTTATTGCAGATGAATATTAGTTCATGTTTTTTCTTTTTCATTTACATGCTGATTCACTGACAAGCTGGTGGTCCATCATTGCTCCAAGTGATGCACATTAGTACAGACTTTAGCAAGGATTTAAATCTTTTTCTGGATAATCAGACAAAGTTATTAAGGCACAAACTCACACTTAAAACACTTACAAAATAGAGTGAGGTGGGGCCAGACAATGATTAGCACCAGTCCCGAAAGTTAAGCCCATCAAACATATCTGATTGTTTATCGCTGACGTTCAAAGTGCATTTCCTGTCACACAAATTCTTGTCCTTATGAACCATTCACACTCTCTGTGAAACATTTGGTTTGAATCAGAACTGCTTTTATTTGACCTTTCAATGCTATGACCTCTGGTATGCACTGGAAGATACCACGTCTTACTGGCCTAAACAAGAAGAAGACTTTACAGCCACGCTAGCAGCTCTGTGAATCTGCGCTTACACAGCGGTGCATAGAACTTATTCTTATTGTTGCCATTATGTCAGAAAAAAATAATGAAGCAGTTTGAGCCTTAAGTGTTATCATAGTTATCTTTATTATGATGCAAACTTTATACAAGAAATGCAGTCCACCAGTTCTGATTTCTAATACTAGCACAGTACAGTCATAAAAAAATATGATTGCTAACAAATTTAACATGAAACAAAAAATTACACAATTATAAAATGAAGGATCTGAAAAGGGGGCGGCCTGATCAATAGATTTAATAACTGTACATCTTTTTCAAAATAAAAGTCTGCCTTATGAAGCAAAAGGTTGCGCGCACACACACACACACACACACACACACACACACACACACACACACGCACACACATGCACACACAAGGTATTAATACAATTAAAGGCAGATTTAACAGATTGAAACAAATATAATGTCAAAGATACACTGTACATTTTTAAGTTTATAAAAATAAATATTATCATTATGCTATGGTCACATGGTAGTTATAGTCTTCCAAAAAATAAATCTATCTATCTATCTTTGCATTAATGAGCAAATCCTTGCATTGTTTGGATTGTTAGTCTACACAAAAGCCCTGACATCGCTGTAGACAGTCTCTCCCTCTGCTGCTGTTACGTTCCTCTTCTTCTTCGTTCTCTCTGCTTTGCCAGTTCTCTTTGAAAAGGCTGGTGCAGAATAAACCAATGAGTCCTCATTTCTCTGAGGAAACACACAGAAAAAGGTTTTGAGATGGAAGATCCAAAATCTCTTTTCATTTCATCTTTTCTTTATAGATCTTACCTGCTGACTTGGCTGCTCGGCACTGGCTGTTGCAGCATTTGTGGGCAGAGCAACAGCAGCTGTGTTAAAACAATCAAACCAAAGATGGAGAACGTTAATCTACACTAAGAGGCACAAAGTTAATATTTTGCTGAATACTGTTTGATAGATTTATGGATGAGAAATTTTAATTACCGTTACAACATTTTGTCTTGATGGTATAAATCAGGAAGGCGATGACAATCAGACTTAAAGCCAAAGCAGCTGATAACAGAAATATAACTGTATTGGTCTTCTCCAAATACTGCATGTCGTCTGCTGACAAATCTAGAAAATACTGAGAGTTAGCAGGTTTTTGATAAGAAGTTTTGTGTCGCATCAATCCAATGGATTTAACCAGATTCTAAATTAATTATAATCAATGATTTGTATGAAATTCTAACTTACCTTCAATGTTAAGCTTAGTTCCTTTTCCAAACAGTATCTCTCCACATGTGGCCACAGCACAGTAATAAGTCCCGGCATCAGAGGAGCTGACGGTCTTAGAGAAGCTGTAGACACATTTCTGTGGAGAGCGAGCCTCAGGACTGTTCTCACATTCATCTGTTCTGTTTCCAAGAGTGTAAATGACACTGGGATGAGATTCATCTGATCCGGATCTGAACCAGAACACACTGTGTTTTCCTGGACATGTTTTGTTGTCAGAGTCAGAGAGGAGTGAACACTGCAGAGTCACTGAGTCTCCTGGACGGACTGGATCAGAGGATAAGTCTTGAATGACGGCGGTGATGTCAGGTGCACGTCCTGAGAAATTCAAACCAGAATATAAACATGCTTCACTAGTTACAATATACTGTATGTATGAATTGACACTTTCCTATTAATAATGTACAATTGAAACGAATATTAAAGTCCACCTGGTGTATTTTATTTACCTGTAACTGTCAGAAATGTTCCTTTCAAAAGCTTCATATGAACTAGTGTTTGTTTAACACAAAAGTAAAGTCCAGAATCACTGAGCTGTGTTTTACTGATAGTCAGGACAAATGTTCCAGGCTCTTGTTTTGCTGTGATGCGAGGACTTTTGTTAACCTCGTTGGAGTCAAAGCTAAATGTTCCTCCCAAAACTTCAGGCAAGGCTCCAGAAACTAGCCTGATCCAAAATAAGTTTGGTGAATCCAAAGAGTCCTTGCGGGGACACGTCAGCTTCACATCATCTCCAGCACCAACAGTCTTTGTCTCAAAGGTCTGATCGTCTGTGCATCCTGAAGACAATAAAGAAATACATGTTGGTTATTAACAACCAGGAAATAAAATGTATGCCCTGTGCTGAACTTAAAATACATCTTGAACACATTTGAAAGTTTTACATATACTTACGACTCAGTCTGAGCATCAGAAGTAAAACAAATACAGTCAGCATTTTGTTGTAAGTCCACTTCAGACAGCACTAACATTAGCATGTACGAGAAGAAGACTGTCCTAGATATAATCATATCGAGTGGGAGGGAACAACTGCAGAGCATTTTGATTGGCCAGTTGTTATGATGGTATTACACTGTATTACCACAGTGGAAAAAAATCATTCAAGCCCGAGCACATGAAACAATACAAGCAGCAAGCTTGTTTCATGTTTCGTGGTGGGTGTCTATAATTGACGCTAAGAGGAAACACAGTATAACTACAGTATTCAAAGACAAATAATTCTTCTGTAGAGGATGTAGAAACAGTTAAGTCACCCATTGGTTTGTCAACCCCCCTTTTAAAGCATCAAGTTTGGGATGCTGGCCGTTTGAATGTTTTTTATTTGTAACCACAAGCGACCACATTTGGACGACAGGATACAAATTTGGCCTTTTACACGGAATAAAAATGCAGAAAAATCAACATTTGGTGACATTACCCAGGTGGGCTGCATGTGAAAACCTAAAGTTCAAGAGTTCAAGCGTGAAAGTAGCCATTGTTATGTCTCAATCCTGGTTGACAGGCCCCTATGGTAAGTACTTACCAATCACAGGTGGCCACGCCTTAAAACATACAAATAAAAATATATAGTTGGGTTGCCTACCTTGTAACTGGCACCCGTCTAGCTGCTCGTCCAGGAAGAGAGGGTGGATCTGTAGAGTAGCGAGGGGTTGGCACTCCATGTTATTAAACCTATATAGTCTACTCATTAGCTCGACACTTAGCTAGTTAGCCAGTGTGATTCCAACACAATCAGAATCTATTGTTTTGGTTGCTGCTGGAGTTTTTCATTCATCACAATATAGCGCGTGAGAGAGCTTGTGGAAGTAGCGGATTTGTAGCTTGAACGCACACATCAGTGGTGAGCGGGCAGCGGGTGAACGACCGGGTAACTTAAAATAACCGGTCCAGCCGTCACAATGGTCCTCCGTCCTCGACAGGCCAGACCAAACCAAAGCTGCTAATTAGCGCTAACGTTTAATAAAATATTAGAATTTCACTCACTAAAGAGGTGGGACCACAGACTTCTCGGGGATCAGGTAGTAAAGTTAACTACTCAGTAAGAGATATTATTTGTTCAACATTTGGATGAAAAAATCCCCAAAACACACCAACAACACAAACACGGTCAAGAAGTTAAGCCAAGTGTTTTAATTAGCTGAGGTGACACCTAGCACACAGCTAGCAGCCCCACCTGTCACTCAAAGCAACCAGCCCTCCCATTACAGTTATATAGAAACTGGCAAAGCAACATTTTTGTGCCAGGCTGTAAATATGTTGAATTTGCTGTAAAGCTGGGTATTTAAATATAGGGCCTAATGGAGGTTAACACACTTTTGGAGCCAGCCTCAAGTGGCCATTCGAGGAACTGCACTTTTTGGTGCTTCAGTGTTGGCTTCATTTTCTCAGCCACAGAGCTGTCTGCTTGGTCCAAACCGACTGAGATAGAGTTTACAATCAGTTTTTCCACAAATATCCAATTCAAAATGTTACCATCACCAATGACCTCTAAACATTAATTCATTTAAGATCCATCTGCATGGTAAATACACATTATAGCACTATGTTTCCAGGTCTAATAAAAACTCCTAAAACCTCTGTACCACTGACTTTAATATTAATTAATTAATTGGTTTGATCTGTTAAATTTTTTTTTTGCCATTTGCCATCTACAGACACAGAAGAGCCACGTTAGATGTTTTGTGAGCCAACCAAAGCAGATGCTCCTCATCATCAGTGATGACCCGCCCAATCTGCCTGTCAGTCACATCAGCAGGAAGAGCACAGCATGCAGAGTTGGGGGAGGTCTGTTAAACCATCCTTCTCTCCAGACTTCAGCTACTTTAATAGTGTACATAACAGGTGGACAGATAGATCGTCTTTGCTGTGTTTAAAAGATGCAACCATACAGTATATAGCAGATGAATATTAGTTCATGTTTTGTTCTGCATTTAAATGCTGATTCACTGAAAAGCTGTCTGTCCGTCAATACTTAAAGTGATGCACATTAGTGCAGACTTTAGCAAGGATTTAAATCTTTTTCTGGATAATCAGACAAAGTTTTCTTATGAAGTCACAAACTCACACTTTCAACACTTGTTCGAGACAAAAAGAGCGAGGTGGGGCCAGACAATGATTAGCACCTCCCCTCTCTGACAGCACCGGCCAGTGAAGAGTGCAGACTGCAGAAAGTGTGATAAAAAACCTCACTGGCTATTTTAAGACCGTAAAAAAACAAACAGTTAAATCAAACTTCCTGACGGTTAAACAGAGTGTGATCAAGGACAAAAAGCCTCTTCACCTCAAATTAAAGCCAAACCACCACAATGCTAAAGTTTCCATTCATCATTTGGTCGTCAGTGGTGACAGTGAATGTGTGTTTATCTGTGTGTGTGCGCGTGTGGTCAAATTGTTGACACCTAACACCTAGGTTGGACCAGAAACTTATTCTAATAACTAAACGTGTTTTGGAGTGAAATCGATGACTCACTGACACAATGCTTTGTTTAGCTCCTGAACACACAACACACATACACAGTTTAATGCACACAAGGATGGACACAACTTACAACTGTTACATGGAAGTTAGAACTGAAACTTTCTCTCTCTCGCTTACACACACACACACACGCACACACACACACACACACACACACACACACACACACACTGTTGTGGTTTGGTTTTAAATTGAGGTGTGAATACAAACAGAGTTTTTTCTTTCTCTGTCTCTGTTTTAGCCTCAGGAAGTTTGGCTTAACTGTTGTTTTATCTTTTTTAAATAGCAAGTGGAACAACACCATGTTATTTATTATTAGTAGAATCAAAAGACTTTACAGATGTAGGTAAATGTTGATATGTGATTGCTGTTATTTAGCAAGTTATCACTCTTCACTGGTCGGTGCTGTCAGAGAGGGGAGGTGCTAATCTTTCACTGGTCCCACCTCGCTCTTTCCGACGACAGCAAGAGTTTGAAGATGAGTTTGTCCGATAATCAAAGCCGTCCCAGAAGTCTGCTTTTGCGTGCATCACTTTGAGCAATGATGGACGATAATCTTGTCAATGAATTTGAATTTAAATGAAAAGTAATATGATCTAATATTCATGTGCATTATACGGTTGCATGTTTAAAAACACATCAGAGACATTATTTGCATTTTCATGAGCAAATTAACAAGCAAGAAAAATGTATTCAATTGTTTAAATTTGTTCAAATTAAAACTAGCCTGCAGAAACCTCATGCAGCTCTTCCCTCACTACACATCCTGTCACAGTCACAGTTCTGCTCTGAGCAAACAGCCTTGAAGGTTGGTCAAAGGCGGGAGAAACAGACCGCAGCCTGTGTGTCAGTGAAGCTGTTGCATGGGGCTTTGCTTGTTGTTCTCACGGCAGACATGCAGAAGGCCTTTACAAAGTGCTGTCAGAGGTTCATCTATAATGTTTAAGATTGTGTGGAGGACATATACACAGCAGTTCAAGGTCAAAAGACTCTACATGTTTATTCTCTCTAACTTTGTGTCTCAGTGCACACATGGCAAAATTTGGAGTGTGACCGAAGTTGATATGTCCTTTTGCGAAGCAGATATTTGGAAATCAAATGACCTTGATGGCCAAACAAATGCACCCCTCCCTTCAGGGCTCTTCAGAAGCCCCGCCCCCTCATATTCATGGACACACATCCACAGGTAAACGACTTGCAACTGATTATGAGGCAGAATGTGGAGTGTCTGCTGCCTGAGGGTAAACAAGCCTTAATGAGGGAAGCAATTTTTAAATACTATGATGATGGCGCTCTTTCCATCTTCTGCAAGGACGGGGACAAGGATGAGTAGCAGGCAGAGGTCTGTAACTAGCCAGTGACCTTTGACCTGGCAAAATGTGATGAGTTTGGGAACGCTGAAGAAATCAATATGTGGTGTCCAAAATATGAAGATGTGTTGATTGTGCATGAAATTCTTAGTGTGTTTTTTTCAGTATTGTTATGGGCGGTTTATAACATTATTTTCTATCACAGTAACAAGCTGTACATTCATGCCAGCCCTCTCTGTCACCTTTGAGTTCTTCACATCTCATGACTCTCTGTGTGGTTTTCACCACATTTCCACTCCTCTCTCCACTGTCCTTGAACCTGCAGGCCACAACCTACACTGCAGCTAAAGTGACACTGTCCTCTACTCCTCCTCCTCCTCTATTCCTTTTCACTGTGTGAAAACATCCAGGTTCTTTTTCTTCTATTCCTATTTCAATTAAAGCTCCTGTGAGGAACTTTTGATTTGGGTTGATTTTGGCGCCCCCTGTGGACAACGCCATGCCTCTTATCTCTTTGCTGATTTTGTCCTGTGCATGCTTAAGTGGTGTTTTTTAACATAAAATCTCATCCTGCTTTCTTTAACAGTCATAGGTATCACTCACTTACATTTTTGCCCTGGAAAATGTAAACAAAGGCAGCGCAGTCTGCCATCTCCCCCGGCCGCAGTTTCATGAATTAAAATTATCTATACAGCAATAATCAATCTTGCCACTGATGGTCTGTTTGCTTTTGTGTGTCATATAGAGTAATCAGAATTAATTTCAGTCTGTTTCATAACCATCGAAATACTCCTCACAGGGGCTTTAAAGCTATGAGTGTTACACCACTTTGTATTTCCTTGTGCTGAAAACTCAACAACAGTGTTTCTGGAAAGTATTTGACATGCATTGTTTGTGAACCTCTTCCTGCATTGCTACGTTTCTCAGAGTTTGTCAGGTTGTCAGTAAGATGGCTTTCAGTGTTATTTAAAAGTCTTCCAACCATGAAAGGTGACATACCTGTGGCGGAGCTGACCAGGGAGTTGTGCGCGTACTCAACCCATGGCAAATGGGTGGACCAAGAGGCAGGGAGACAAGCTGCAACACACCTCAGGGAAGACTCCAAATCCTGATTTGCCCGCTCCGTTTGGCCGTTAGTCTGAGGGTGATAACCAGATGACAGGCTGACTGAGGCCCCCAATGTTTGACAGAATGCTTTCCACACCTGGGAGGCAAACTGGGGACCCCGGTCTGAGACAATATCCTGGGGTATACTATGAAGACGGAACACATGTTGCACAAGTAGATCAGCAATTTCCAACGCAGAGGGCAGTTTAACCAGAGGTATATAATGGACTGCTTTAGAGAAACGGTCAACAATAGTCAGAATAATTGTGTTACCATAGATGGTGGTAACCCAGTAACGAAGTCCACTGCGATGTGTGACCAGGGACAATGAGGTATGGGCAAGGGAAGGAGGGGACCAGCTGGAGCTCGGTTGGAGGACTTACTACGGGCACAAACGGAGCAGGCGGCAACAAACTCCCTGGTGTCGGCAGTCATAGATGCCCACCAGAAGCACTGTTGCAGCAGGGAGAGTGTGCGATGGCAGGCCAACTTAGAAGATGGCCCCCACTGGCGCACTGGGGATCTCGGCGGAGGGGGAATGAAGAGACGATCTGAAGGACAGCTCTCAGGTTTAGGATGAACTTGGTTGGCCTCCTGAACCACACGCTCAATCTCCCAACTGGCCGCCCCGACCACACAAATGGACGGCAGGATGGTTTCCTCAGGGATGTCTTCCACTGGGGGAGCAAACTGGTGAGAGAGAGCATCAGGTTTGATGGTCCGGGACCCAGGTCGGTAGGTAAGAGTGAAGTTGAATCTTCCAAGAAACAAAGCCCACTGAGCCTGGCGAGAGTTGAGTCTGCGTGCAGAACGAAGATCAGACAGGTTTTTATGGTCAATCCAAACAAGGCATCATAGCAAGGAGCTCTCGATTCCCCACATCATAGTTTCTTTCGGCTGGAGTGAGTCTTCAGGAGAAGAAGGCACAGGGGTGGAGCTTCTGGTCCACAGTGGAACGTTGTGACAGGATGGCCCCAAACCCTGAGTCGGAGGCGTCAACTTCCACTACAAACTGTAAGTCAGGATCTGGGTGAACTAACACAGATGCACAAGAGAACATGGTCTTAAGTCTATCAAAAACAGTCTGAGCTTCAGATGACCACTCAAAAGAACGTTTTACACAAGTCAGTTTAGTTAAGGGGCTCACCAGCCGGCTGTAGATCTTAATAAACCTTCTGTAAAAATTGGCGAACCCCAGAAACCTCTGGAGCTGTTAACGGGACTCAGGGATCGGCCAGTCGAGCACAGCCTTAATCTTGGCCGGATCTGGCTTCAGCTGGCCCTTCTCAATAACAAACCCCAAGAAGGAGACGGAGGACACATGCAACTCACATTTCTCTGCTTTAGCAAACAGTTTGTTTTCGAGCAACCTTTGCAAGACCGCTCGAACATGGACAATGTGTTCATCAACATCTTTAGAAAAAATCAGAATGTCATGTAAATAGACAAAAACAAATCTGTTCAACATGTCTCTGAGAACGTCATTGATTAAGGCTTGAAACACAGCCGGAGCATTGGTGAGACCAAAAGGCATTACCTGGTACTCAAAGTGACCCAGGTGAGTGTTGAAAGCAGTCTTCCATTCGCCCCCCTCCCGTCCCCTCCTATTCTTACCAATTGGTAAGCGTTGCGAAGGTCCAGTTTAGTGAAGATTCCTGTGTCGTGGAGGGGGGTGAAGGCAGAGTCGATAAGAGGCAGAGGATATTTGTTTTTAACAGTTATATCATTCAGACATCTGTAATCGATGCAGGGACGAAGAGTCTTGTCCTTCTTTTCAGAAAAGAAAAATCCTGCACCGACAGGGGATGATGATGGGCGGATGAGACCTGCAGCGAATGAGTCCTTGATGTAGGTCTCCATAGCATCTTTCTCAGGTCTGGACAGGTTATACAGTTTCTTGGAAGGCAGGGGGGCACCAGAAAGCAAGTCAATAGCACAGTCATATGGTCTATGTGGGGGCAAACACAAAGCTCTATCCTTGCTGAACACTTGCTTAAGGTCATGATAGGCACTGGGGACAGCTGAGAGGTCAATGTCTTCAGGTGAAGACTGGGAGATAGAAATACTAACTGGAATAGCTGACTTCAGGCAGTTTTGGTAACAGGAGCTGCTCCAAGAAGTAACGGAAGCAGTAGACCAGTCTATATGAGGGTTATGTAGCTTAAGCCAGGGAAGACCTAAAACTATGGGCGTGGTAGGTGAGGGAATAACGTACAATTCAACTGTCTCAGTGTGGTTACCAGAAAGAGTGAGAGAAATGGGGGCAGTACGATGAGTCACATAAGAAAACTGGCGACCGTCTAAGGCCAACACATTCTTAGGTTCAGGTAAAATAACCAAAGGTATGTTAGCCTGCTGAACCAAACCTGAGTCAACGAAATTGTCATCAGCCCCAGAGTCAACTAAAACATGTACAGGGAGAGTGTCCAGTGCAAAGTACCTCTCAGCTGGATGCGTTTGGAGGAGATTAAGGATGAGTTGGCAGCCAGGGATGAAACTTCCTCGTTAGAGGAGCTAATAGGTTTAGCCACAAGACTAGACAAAAGGCTAAGGGAGAGACGCAGGGAGAGAACAGAGAGGCAGAGGGCCACCAGCACCACATCTACTCCTCACCATCGCCTGCCATCCGCCCAGCCTTCATCTCCTCAGAAAGTCCCTTTAAAAAAACTCCCTGAAGCGCGGACTCATTCCAACCACTTTCTGCCGCTAGAACACCAAAATCTAAAGCATATTGAGAAACAAAATTTCTTCCCTGGGAGAGTGACAAGAGCTGACTAACTGCCTCTTTCCCTTTAACGGCATGATCAAAAACCTTGCGCATTTCAGCAGTAAAAGCATGAAAGTCTGCACACAAAGTGTGGTTATTAAGGGAGATGGCTGATGACCAGGAAGCTGCCTTGTCAGAACATAAACTCATGATGAAAGCAATGCGGGACTGATCTGTATAATAAGTATCAGGCTGCCGATTGAAAACAAGATTACACTGATGTAAAAATTGTTATTTTGCAGAGCGAGGCGTCAACGTAGTCCTGAGGTCAGGCCAGAGAATGCATCTGATTGGTTATCGCTGACGTTCAAAGTGCATTTCCTGCCACACTAGTTCTTGTCCTTATTAAGTGTAAAACCATTCATGCTCTTACTGAAATATTTAACAGAGAAGGGCTTTTATTTTACCCTTTAATCAGTGGTGTAGTGGTCCCTGGAGAAGTGGGTATACTCTTAATTCATGCCCTGTTTTTGAGCAGCCCATTCAGCAAAGGATAGATGCCCTGTTTTATAAACAGTGACATGTAAGACTACTCTATTTAGTTTACCCAAAAATGGGCCAGTAGTATTTGCACATTGTCACATACTTTCTGCTGCTTGACCTCAGGGAATAAGGATTATGAAATTATGAAATTACTGACCCAATACTGCCCCACAGACAAGTGAGAGATGTCTACAGAAAAACAACAAACATGATTGACTGACATGCTATAGCCTAAATGTAACGAGGTAAACAATGACCACAAGCTATTCAAATGTGTTAAGTCACCCCAGTAATCTTGATCTTTTTCAAAATAAAAGTCTGCCTTTTGAGGAAGGAAGCAACACAAATCCACAAACATCACTGCCTTTTATTGAAACAATTTTTGCCTTGCATTGAGACAAAAATGAGGATATTTTCAAATCATAATGAAAAAACTCCCCTTTTTAATTGTCTAAAATAATAATAAGAAAAATAATAGCATAGAAAAAATCCAAAACTGACAGCAAACAGATTAGCAAAAATATAATGTCAAAGATACACAAACATTTTTAAGGTTATCCAAATGAAATGTTATCGTTATGCTGTGGTCACATGGTTGTTAAGTTGTATTTTTACACAGGCTTCCAAAAATGTATATTAAATATTTATGATTGCTTTAATGAGCAAATCCTTGCATTGTTTGGATTGTTAGTCTACACAAAAGCCCTCACATCGCTGTAGACAGTCTCTCCCTCTGCTGCTGTTACGTTCCTCTTCTTCTTCGTTCTCTCTGCTTTGCCAGTTCTCTTTGAAAAGGCTGGTGCAGAATAAACCAATGAGTCCTCATTTCTCTGAGGAAAGACACAAAATGTTATGAGAGGGAAGATGTTGTTCTGATATTCTAAAATCTCTTTTCATTTCATCTTTTCTTTAAAGATCTTACCTGCTGACTTGGCTGCTCGGCTCTGGCTGTTGCAGCATTTGTGGGCAGAGCAACAGCAGCTGTGTTAAAACAATCAAACCAAAGATGGAGAACGTTAATCTACACTAAGAGGCACAAAGTTCATATTTTGCTAAATATGGTTTGATAGATTTATGGATGAGAAATTTTAATTACCGTTACAACATTTTGCCTTGATGGTATAAATCAGGAAGGCGATGAAAATCAGACTTAAAGCCAAAGCAGCAGATAACAGAAATATAACTGTTTTGATCTTCTCCAAATACTGCATGTCGTCTGCTGACAAATATAGAAAATACTGAGAGTTAGCAGGTTTTTGATAAGAAAAAAAGGTTTTGTGTCGCGTCAATCCAATGGATTTAACCAGATTCTAAATTAATTATAGTCAATGATTTGTATGAAATTCTAACTTACCTTCAATGTTAAGCTTTGTTCCTTTTCCAAACAGTATCTCTCCACATGTGGCCACAGCACAGTAATAAGTCCCGGCATCAGAGGAGCTGACGGTCTTAGAGAAGCTGTAGACACATTTCTGTGGAGAGCGAGCCTCAGGACTGTTCTCACATTCATCTGTTCTGTTTCCAAGAGTGTAAATGACACTGGGATGAGATTCATCTGATCCGGATCTGAACCAGAACACGCTGTGTTTTCCTGGACATGATTTGTTGTCAGAGTCAGAGAGGAGTGAACACTGCAGAGTCACTGAGTCACCTGGACGGACTGGATCAGAGGATAAGTCTTGAATGACGGCGGTGATGTCAGGTGCACGTCCTGAGAAATTCAAGCCAGAAAATAAACATGCTTCACTAGTTACAATTTATAAACGCTTTCCTATTAACAATGTACATTTTATCGAATATTAAACTCTACCTGGTGTTTTTTATTTACCTGTAACTGTCAGAAATGTTCCTTTCAGAAGGTTCATATTATGTTGTGTTTGTTTAACACAAAAGTAAAGTCCAGAATCACTGAGCTGTGTTTTACTGATAATCAGGACAAATGTTCCAGGCTCTTGTTTTGCTGTGATGCGAGGAGTTAAGTTAGAACCTCGATATTCAAAGCTCTTTGTTCCTCCCAAAACTTCAGGCAAGGCTCCAGAAACTAGCCTGATCCAAAATAAGTATGTTTCTTGCAAAGAGTTGTTGCGGGGACACGTCAGCTTCACATCACCTCCAGCACCAACAGTCTTTGTCTCAAAGGTCTGATCGTCTGTGCCTCCTGAAGACAATAAAGAAATACATGTTGGTTATTAACAACCAGGAAATAAAATGTATGCCCTGTGCTGAACTTAAAATACAACTTGAACACATTTGAAAGTTTTACATATACTTACGACTCAGTCTGAGCATCAGAAGTAAAACAAAGACAGTCAGCATTTTGTTGTAAGTCCACTTCAGACAGCACTAACATTAGCATGAACGAGAAGATGATTGTCTTAGATATAATCATATCGAGTGGGAGGGAACAACTGCAGAGCATTTTGATTGGCCACTTGTTATGATGGTATTACACTGTATTACCACAGTGGAAAAAAATCATTCAAGCCCGAGCACATGAAACAATACAAGCAGCAAGCTTGTTTCATGTTTCTTGGTGAAGAGGAAACACAGTTTAACTGCAGTAATGAAAGGCAAATTATTCTTCTGTATTTTCCATAGACTGTATTAAAGAAGAGTACATAGAGTTAACTCACTAACAGCTATCTGAACTCTCCCTTTGAAGTATCAAGTTTGAGATTTTCGCTGACGCAATGTTGTCTTTTTGTAACCAGAAGCAAATATATTTGGCCGACATGTGGATACACATTAGCCTCTTTCACAGGTGCACGGCACTCATGAAAATGTTGCGACATTACCCAGGTGGCCTGCATGTGAGAACAGAAATCTCTCAAACTGTTCACCTGGACTTTAAGCTGACTTTTTCCTGCAGTCCAGCCACCGATTAGCGAGAACATTATGACCACTAACAGGTGAAGTGAATAACATTGATTATCTCATTACAATGGCACCTGTCTGTGGGTGGCACATGTTAAGCAGCAAGTGAAACTTTTGTCGTCAAAGTTGATGTATTGGAAGCAGGAAAAATGGGCAAGCGCAAGGATGTGAACGACTTTGACAAGAGCCAAATTGTGATGATTAAATGACTGGGTCAGAGCATCTCAGATACTGAAGCTCTTGTGGAATGTTCCCGGTCTCGGTGGTCAGTAGCTACCTACCAAAAGTGGTCCAAGGATGGAAAAGCAACAAATCGATCACAGGGTCATGGGTGGGCAAATCTCACTGATGTGCATAAAGAGCAAAGGCTGGCCCACGTGGTCTGATATAATGGAAGAGCTACTGTAGCTCATATTAATGAAAAAGTTCATGCTGGTTCTGATAGAAAGGTGTCAGAACACACAATGCAGCACAGTTTGCTGCGTATGGTGCCGAATAGCCGCAGAGCAGTCAGGGTGCCCATGCTGACCCCTGTCCACCACTGAAAGCACCTACAATGGGCATGTGAGCATGAGAACTGGACCACGGAGCAATGGAAGAAGGTCACCGGATCTGATGAATCATGTTTTCTCTTACATCTTGTGGATGGTCAGGTGCATGTACGTCACCTGAGGAAAACATGGCACCAGGATGCACTTTGGGAAGAAGTGAAGGTGGCGGAGGCAGTGTGATGCTTTAGGCAATGTGATGCTTTGGGAACCTCAGGTCCTGCTACTCATTTTGATGTGACTTTTACCTGTACGACCTACCTATACATTGTTGCAGACCAGTACACCTCTTCATGGAAACATGTTCCCTAATGGCAGTGGCCTCTTTCAGCAGGATCATGTGCCTTGACACTCTGCAAAAGTGGTTCAGGAATGGTTTGAGGAACACGACAACAAGTTCAAGGTTTTGACCCGGCCTCCAAATTCCCCAGAACTCAATCCAATCGAGCATCTGTGGGATGTGCTGGACAAACAAGTCCGATCACCCCCACATCGCAACAGGACTTAAAGGATCTGCTGAGAAAGTCTTACCACAGTTGATAATTAAATGACTATTATGTCTCCGTCCTGTTTGTCGGCCCCCCATGGTAGCAACTTTTCAATCACAGGTGGCCAGGCCGTAAAACATACCCTGCTTTATTGTCAATTTTACTGTGAATGGGACCATATTTACAAAATGAACATCATGCAGTCCTTAAAAGTCTTGAAACTAGCAACTGAGGCCAGAGTCCCAATTGGAAAATGTTTAATGAGGTAAAAGTCAATCAAGAAATTGGGACTTTGGCAGTTCACAGGTAGTTAACTGGCACCTGTCTGGCTGTCAGTCCACACCATAGACTGTATGATGGATGTAGCCACCATGTGAGGTCACACATTGGTTTGTCAACTGGCTTTTTGAAGAGTTTGGCATATTGCCCGTGGCCATGTTGGGTTTCTGTAGCCAAAAATTACCGTATATGAAAGAGAGGGTGGATCTGGAGAGTTGCGAGGGGTTGGCAAACTCCATGTCATTAAACCTATAGTCTACACCTCCAGCTAATTCTGACTTATTAGCTAGTTAGCCATCATGCTTTCCACAGAATGACAATCATTTTGATTTGGTTGGTGCTGAAAGCTTATAGCTCAAACGCACACTTCTGTGGTGAGAGGGCAGTGGGCTGTTATACTTAAAATAACCGGTCCAGCCATCACAATGGTCCACCATCCTCTGGGGGAAAACCAAACAACAATCCTGACTCCCATGCAGGAGCCACAAAAAATAAATCAATGTAGAACAAACACTGACAGAGCGAACATGTCATGGTGAGCACAGAAATAGATAGCTGCTAATTCGGCTCACGTTTAATAAAATAATACTAGAATTTCACGAACCAAAAAAGCTGGACCACAGACTTCTTGGGGGTCAGCTAGTATAGCTACCCACAAAGCAAGCCATTTTATTTGTTCAACATTTGCATGAAAAAAAATCCCCAAAAGGCACCAACAACACAAACAAGGTCAAGAGGTTAAGTTCAGTTTCTGAATTAGCTGAGTTGACACCTAGCACACAGTTTTTGTTGGGTATTTAAATATGGGGCTTAATGGAGGTTTACTCCTTTTGGAGCCAGCCTCAAGTGGCCACCTGAGGAACTGCAATTTTTTTGGCACCTCCATGTTGTCTTCATTTCTCAGCCACAAAGGTGTCTGCTTGGTCCAAACTTCCAAATTGAGAGAGTGTACCATGATTGCTCCCGGTGGCATACCCATCAGTGATGACCCGCCCACTCTGCCTGTCAGTCACATCAGCAGGAAGAGCACAGTATACAGAGTTGTTATACCATCCTTCTCTCCAAACTTCAGCAACTTCAATAGTGTACATACTAGGTGGAAAGATAGATTGTCTTTGTGTTTCAAAAGATGTGACCATGCAGTTTATTGCAGATGAATATTAGTTCATGTTTTTTCTTTTTCATTTACATGCTGATTCACTGACAAGCTGGTGGTCCATCATTGCTCCAAGTGATGCACATTAGTACAGACTTTAGCAAGGATTCAAATCTTTTTCTGGATAATCAGACAAAGTTATTAAGGCACAAACTCACACTTTAAACACTTACAAAATAGAGTGAGATGGGGCCAGACAATGATTAGCACCAGTCCTGAAAGTTAAGCCCATCAAACATATCTGATTGTTTATCGCTGACGTTCAAAGTGCATTTCCTGTCACACAAATTCTTGTCATTATGAAGCATTCACACTCTCTGTGAAACATTTGGTTTGAATCAGAACTGCTTTTATTTGACCTTTCAATGCTATGACCTCTGGTATGCACTGGAAGATACCACGTCTTACTGGCCTAAACAAGAAGAAGACTTTACAGCCACGCTAGCAGCTCTGTGAATCTGCGCTTACACAGCGGTGCATAGAACTTATTCTTATTGTTGCCATTATGTCAGAAAAAAATAAAGAAGTTGGAGCCTTAAGTGTTATCATAGTTATCTTTATTATGATGCAAACTTTATACAAGAAATGCAGTCCACCAGTTCTGATTTCTAATACTAGCACAGTACAGTCATAAAAAATATGATTGCTAACAAATTAAACATGAAACAAAAAATTACACAATTATAAAATTAGAGATCTGAAAAGGGGGCGGCCTGATCAATAGATTTAATGACTGTACATCTTTTTCAAAATAAAAGTCTGCCTTATAAAGCAAAAGGTGCACACACACACACACACACACACACACACACACACACACACACACACACAAGGTATTAATACAATTAAAGGCAGATTTTACAGATTGAAACAAATATAATGTCAAAGATACACTGAACATTTTTAAGTTTATAAAAATAAATATTATCATTATGCTATGGTCACATGGTAGTCATAGTCTTCCAAAAAATAAATCTATCTATCTATCTTTGCATTAATGAGCAAATCCTTGCATTGTTTGGATTGTTAGTCTACACAAAAGCCCTGACATCGCTGTAGACAGTCTCTCCCTCTGCTGCTGTTACGTTCCTCTTCTTCTTCGTTCTCTCTGCTTTGCCAGTTCTCTTTGAAAAGGCTGGTGCAGAATAAACCAACATGTCCTCATTTCTCTGAGGAAACACACAGAAAAAGGTTGTGAGATGGAAGATCCAAAATCTCTTCCAGTTTCATCTTTTCTTTATAGATCTTACCTGCTGACTTGGCTGCTCGGCTCTGGCTGTTGCAGCATTTGCTGGCAGAGCAACAGCAGCTGTGTTAAAACAATCAAACCAAAGATGGAGAACGTTAATCTACACTAAGAGGCACAAAGTTCATATTTTGCTGAATATGGTTTGATAGATTTATGGATGAGAAATTTTAATTACCGTTACAACATTTTGTCTTGATGGTATAAATCAGGAAGGCGATGACAATCAGACTTAAAGCCAAAGCAGCTGATAACAGGACTGTATAGATCTTCTTCAAATGCTGCATGTCGCCTGCTGACGAATCTAGAAAACACTGAGAGTTAGCAGGTTTTTGATAAGAAAAAAAGTTTTGTGTCGTATCAATCCAATTGATTTAACCAGATTCTAAATTAATTATAATCAATGATTTGTATGAAATTCTAACTTACCTTCAATGTTAAGCTTAATTCCTTTTCCAAACAGTATCTCTCCACATGTGGCCACAGCACAGTAATAAGTCCCGGCATCAGAGGAGCTGACGGTCTTAGAGAAGCTGTAGACACATTTCAGTGGAGAGCGAGCCTCAGGACTGTTCTCACATTCATCTGTTCTGTTTCCAAGAGTGTAAATGACACTGGGATGAGATTCATCTGATCCGGATCTGAACCAGAACACGCTGTGTTTTCCTGGACATGTTTTGTAGTCATAGTCAGAGAGGAGTGAACACTGCAGAGTCACTGAGTCTCCTGGACGGACTGGATCAGAGGATAAGTCTTGAATGACGGCAGTGATTTCGGGTTCTTGTCCTGAGAAAATCAAACCAGAAAATAAACATGCTTTACCAATTACAATAAACTGTATGTATGAATTGACACTTTCCTATTAATAATGTACAATTGAAACGAATATTAAAGTCTACCTGGTGTATTTTATTTACCTGTAACTGTCAGAAATGTTCCTTTCAAAAGCGTCATATGAACTAGTGTTTGTTTAACACAAAAGTAAAGTCCAGAATCACTGAGCTGTGTTTTACTGATAGTCAGGACAAATGTTCCAGGCTCTTGTTTTGCTGTGATGCGAGGAGTTTTGTTAACCTTGTTGGAGTCAAAGTTAAATGTTCCTCCCAAAAAGTCAGGCAAGGCTCCAGAAACTAGCCTGATCCAAAATAAGTTTGTATTACGCCAGGAGGTGTCGCGGGGACACGTCAGCTTCACATCATCTCCAGCACCAACAGTCTTTGTCTCAAAGGTCTGATCGTCTGTGCATCCTGAAGAAAATAAAGAAATACATGTTGGTTATTAACAACCAGGAAATAAAATGTATGCCCTGTGCTGAACTTAAAATACATCTTGAACACATTTGAAAGTTTTACATATACTTACGACTCAGTCTGAGCATCAGAAGTAAAACAAACACAGTCAGCATTTTGTTGTAAGTCCACTTCAGACAGCACTAACATTAGCATGTACGAGAAGATGACTGTCCTAGATATAATCATATCGAGTGGGAGGGAACAACTGCAGAGCAATCTGATTGGCCACTTGTTATGATGATATTACACTGTATTACCACAGTGGAAAAAAATCATTCAAGCCCGAGCACATGAAGCAATACAAGCAGCAAGCTTGTTTCATGTTTCCTGGTGGGTGTCTATATTTGACGCTAAGAGGAAACACAGTATAACTACAGTAATCCAAGACAAATAATTCTTCTGTAGAGGATGTAGAAACAGTTAAGTCACCCATTGGTTTGTCAACCCCCCTTTTAAAGAATAAAGTTTGGGATGTTGGCCGTTTGAATATTTTTCATTTGTAACCACAAGCGACCACATTTGGACGACAGGTTACAAATTTGGTCTTTTACACGGAATAAAAATGAAAAAAAAATCAACATTTCGTGACATTACCCAGGTGGGCTGCATGTGAAAACCTAAAAGGAACGTCTGGAAATTGTCCAGAGTTCAAGCGTGAAAGTAGCCATTGTTATGTCTCAATCCTGGTTGACAGGCCCCTATGGTAGGTACCAATCACAGGTGGCCACGCCTTAAAACATACCCTGCTTTATTATCAATTTTACTCTTAATGGGACCAATATTTACAAAGTGAACATCATGCAGTCCTGAAAAGGCTTGAAACTAGCGATTGAGGCCAGAGTCCCAATAAATGCTTAATAAGGTAAAAAGTCAATTAAGTAGTTGGGTTGCCTACCTTGTAACTGGCACCCGTCTAGCTGCTCGTCCAGGAAGAGAGGGTGGATCTGTAGAGTAGCGAGGGGTTGGCACTCCATGTTATTAAACCTATATAGTCTACTCATTAGCTCACACAGAGTGATTCCAACACCATCAGAATCTATTGTTTTGGTTGCTGCTGGAGTTTTTCATTCATCACAATATAGCGCGTGAGAGAGCTTGTGGAAGTAGCAGATTTGTAGCTTGAACGCACACATCAGTGGTGAGCGGGCAGCGGGTGAACGACCGGATAACTTAAAATAACCGGTCCAGCCATCACAATGGTCCTCCGTCCTCGACAGGCCAGACCAAACCAAAGTTGCTAATTAGCACTAACGTTTAATACAAAATTAGAATTTCACTCACCAAAGAGGTGGGACCACAGACTTCTCGGGGATCAGGTAGTAAAGTTAACCACTCAGTAAGAGATATTATTTGTTCAACATTTGTATGAAAAAATCCCTAAAACACACCAACAACACAAACAGGGTCAAGAAGTTAAGCTCAGTGTTTTAATTAGCTGAGGTGACACCTAGCACACAGCTAGCAGCCCCACCTGTCACTCAAAGCAACCAGCCCTCCCATTACAGTTATATAGAAACTGGCAAAGCAACATCTTTGTGCCAGGCTGTAAATATGTTGAATTTGCTGTAAAGCTGGGTATTTAAATATAGGGCCTAATGGAGGTTAACTCGCTTTTGGAGCCAGCCAGTGGCCATTCGAGGAACTGCACTTTTTGGTGCTTCAGTGTTGGCTTCATTTTCTCAGCCACAGAGCTGTCTGCTTGGTCCAAACCGACTGAGATAGAGTTTACAATCAGTTTTTCCACAAATATCCAATTCAAAATGTTACTATCACCAATGACCTCTAAACATTCATTCATTTAAGATATCCATCTGCATGGTAAATACACATTATAGCACTATGTTTCCAGGTCTAATAAAAACTCCTAAAACCTCTGTACCACTGACTTTAATATTAATTAATTAATTGGTTTGACCTGTTAAAAAAGTCTCCAACCATTTGCCATTTACAGACACAGAGAGCCATGTTAGATGTTTTGTGAGCCAACCAAAGCAGTCGCTCCTCATCATCAGTGATAACCCGCCCACTCTGCCTGTCAGTCACATCAGCAGGAAGAGCACAGCATGCAGAGTTGGGGGAGGTCTGTTAAACAATCGTGCTCTCCAGACTTCAGCAACTGTAATAGTGTACATAACAGGTGGACAGATAGATCGTCTTTGCCGTGTTTTAAAGATGCAACCATACAGTATATAGCAGATGAATATTAGTTCATGTTTTGTTCTGCATTTAAATGCTGCCTCACTGACAAGCTGTCTGTCCATCAATACTTAAAGTGATGCACATTAGTGCAGACTTTAGCAACGATTTAAACCTTTTTCTGGATAATCAGACAAAGTTTTCTCATTAAGTCACAAACTCACACTTTCAACACTTGTTCTAGACAGAAAGAGCGAGGTGGGGCCAGACAATGATTAGCACCAAACTTCCTGACGGTTAAACAGAGTGTGATCAAGGACAAAAAGCCTCTTCACCTCAAATTAAAGCCAAACCACCACAATGCTAAAGTTTCCATGCATCGTTTGTTCGTCAGTGGTGACAGTGAATGTGTGTTTATCTGTGTGTGTGCGCGTGTGGTCAAATTGTTGACACCTAACTTCTAGGTTGGACCAGAAACTTATTCTAATAACTAAACGTGTTTTGGAGTGAAATCGAAGACTCACTGACACAATGCTTTGTTTAGCTCCTGAACACACAACACACATACACAGTTTAATGCACACAAGGATGGACACAACTTACAACTGTTACATGGAAGTTAGAACTGAAACTTTCTCTCTCTCACTTACACACACACACACACACACACGCACACACACACACACACACACACACACACACACACACACACACACACACACACACACACACACACACACACACACACACACACACACACACACTAAACTGCATGGAAACTTCAGCACTGTTGTGGTTTGGTTTTAAATTGAGGTGTGAATACAAACAGAGTTTTTTCTTTCTCTGTCTCTGTTTTAGCTTCAGGAAGTTTGGCTTAACTGTTGTTTTATCTTTTTTAAACAGCAAGAGGAACAACACCATGTTATTTATTATTAGTAGAATCAAAAGACTTTACAGATGTAGGTAAATGTTGATATATGATTGCTGTTATTTTGCAAGTTATCACTCTTCACTGGTCGGTGCTGCCAGAGAGGGGAGGTGCTAATCTTTCACTGGTCCCACCTCGCTCTTTGTGACGACAACAAGAGTTTGAAGATGACTTTGTCCGATAATCAAAGCCGTCCCAGAAGTCTGTTTTTGCGTGCATCTCTTTGAGCAATGATGGACGATAATCTTGTCAATGAATTTGAATTTAAATGAAAAGTAATCTAATTATTATTATCTAATTATCTAATATTCATGTGCATTATACGGTTGCATGTTTAAAAACACATCAAAGACATTATTTGCATTTTCATGAGCAAATTAACAAGCAAGAAAAATTGATTCAATTGTTTAAATTTGTTCAAATTAAAACTAGCCTGCAGAAACCTCATGCAGCTCTTCCCTCACTACACATCCTGTCACAGTCACAGTTCTGCTCTGAGCAAACAGCCTTGAAGGTTGGTCAAAGGCGGGAGAAACAGACCGCAGCCTGTGTGTCAGTGAAACTGTTGCATGTGGCTTTGCTTGTTGTGCAGTGCAGACATGCAGAAGGCCTTTACAAAGTGCTGTCAGAGGTTAATTTATTTTAGTAGTTGTTCTGCTACATTTTTTAATGCTATGTGTATATTCTAAGCATGTTTTTCTAACAGAAAAATGAATTGTGTGAACAGCAGGAAATGTTGTGTTTGTGTTTTTGTTCGATGTGCTCTGCTCTACAGTTGGTCAAAGTTGCTGTGGGCAGATACACAGCAGTTCAATGCCAAAGGCCGGTCAGTGAGGTTTGAGGTTTCTAAGCTGTATCTACCTGCAGCTCCCACAACACTCAATCTGTTTCTCCAAACTCCAGGGGTGGGAGTAATACAAATTCAATGATAAAAGCAGAGGTGATGAAAATGCATGTGAATTGAACAATAAAAAGATAAATTAACAGGTGATTTGATTAATTTGAGGTCAATTTGATGTGTTTCATCATTTTCTTTGTCTCACATTCATCATTTATCATTCACATTACAAAAATGTGTCGTTTACAGCACGCAATGTTTCACATCATGAGTTTGCTTATACTGGGTATAGGTTGATATGAGAGCCGTGTCATTTTTTGGTTCTTTTTATCTCCTAATTTTCTCTGTGGTTTTGGCCTTTACTCTGCGACTTTCTCTCAAACCTCTGACACCTAACCTGTCACTAAATACATTTAGAATCAGGGGCAGGGCTTCAGGCAGGCAGATGGAATAATGGTTAGCAGTTAATGGAGTGCAGTTATATAGCACCTTTGTTGTTGTCTCATCCCTCAGTTCACTTTTACTCTACATCCCATTGAGGACAATTCACATGGCAAAGGGAGGGTTTCAGGAGACATATTGGGTGATTTTTTGTCCACTTTAATTTGCAGACATGTGGAGCAGGGATCGCACTCAGATTTTCAGATTTACCTGCAGGTTAAGAGAAATAAGAAGCAGGTGAGTTGGGGGTAAAAGTCAGGTGGAGGACAGCAAAGGGGTCACTGCAGGGCACGAGGGAGTGTCTGGATGTGGAACCACACAAGAGTTGGTCGTATGTTAGAATAAGGACAAGTAGCAAACTGAGAGTTAGAATGTGACTCGAGTTTTGACACTTTATCTTTGAGGAAAATAACTTGCAGAAGAACTACGCTTGTAGAGAGGCCACAAGAGAGCAACACAGCATGTTTTATTAATTCATATTAACAGTTATAAAGAGTTAGAACCATTTTACAAACAATAAGGAAGTCACACAGGAAACAACAAGAAAAAGCATGATGCATAAATTCTAAATACATTTACTGGTTTCGGTATTGAACAGGTTTTATGCTGATGATGTAATAAATTTACTTTCTAATATGACCTCTGACTTTCTTTTGATTGTGTAACCAGACCGAGTACTGGCTGATATCAAGTTGTGATTGAAATCATGTTATTTTCTTCAAATTAAAATCTCTTCAGTTAAAGTTCAGGAATCTTGCCATTAATCCACGTTACAGAGAAAGCAACATTAGAGTCTCAGTAACCTTTAATGAGTTGAGGCCAGGCATTTTGAGCAGAACAGTTCAGACCAAATATATCATCCAACCATTGTTCAACCATCACACGGCCTGAGTAGGTATAAACTGTTCCTTTTGCATCTCCCAGGTCTTGAACTCATAATGCAGAGATCAAACTGTTGTCGAATATTTGTTGACAATAAAAAATATATATAATTTTTATATTTCTCTTTGACAACTTCATGATACCTGGACTTTAGTTTTAATCAATCTGTGACAAACTGTCGTTTGGAGATGTTCGTTTTTCCATCGCCTGCAACAGTAAACATGATAAAAACTGAATACATCTGTCATTTGTCATAAATCTGTGTTTGCCGGTTTACGGCATTGTTAAAAAGATCCAAAATCTGGCTGATCATTTGTGGAGTCTAAGGATGATGCTGAGCAAGTCTGGTGTCAATTGAGCAAAACTGTGGGAGGAGATTGAACTAGAACTTTATAATTCCTTGAATCGAGAAGCACAAGAAGAATTCTGATCAACTCTGCCTACATTTGATGTCAGTTGCAAAGTTGCCGCATGTACGACTTATTCATGTGTTTCCCACATTCTTGGCTTTAGCAGCTGCTGTAGCGCCACGATCAGGACTTTTAGCCCACAAAGCCAGTTAAGAAAGTTTGACCTCGGACTGGACCTACATGTACCTAATGCAACCCAAAAGCCTTCACAGCAGCGTAGATCCTCCTTCTCGCCCCTGCTTTTGTACCCTTCACTGCACCACAGTCAGCTCTCATCGTGGTGAAGGTGACAGCAGAATAAATGTTTGTGTCCTCATTGCTCTGAGAAAAAAACAGAGGTGAAGTTAAAACAAGAAACTGATGTTTTTATTGAAGATGAACCTACCTGTAAATACTTTACCTGTTGAATTTGCAGAGCAACAGCAGCTGGATTAAAAACAATCAAACCAAAGATGGAGATTGTTAATTTACACAAAGCAACAAAAAGATAATATTCTGCTGAATACTGTTTGATAGACTAATGGAGGAGAAATGTTAATTACCGTTACAACATTTTGTCTTGATGGTATAAATCAGGAAGGCGATGACAATCAGACTTAAAGCCAAAGCAGCTGATAACAGGACTGTATTGATCTTCTCCAAATACTGCATGTCGTCTGCTGACGAATCTAGAAAATACTGAGAGTTAGCAGGTTTTTGATGAGAAGTAAAAGTTTTGTGTCGCATCAATACAATGGATTTAACCAGAATCAAAATTAATTATAGTCAATGATTTGTATGAAATTCTAACTTACCTTCAATGTTAAGCTTAGTTCCTTTTCCAAACAGTATCTCTCCACATGTGGCCACAGCACAGTAATAAGTCCCGGCATCAGAGGAGCTGACGGTCTTAGAGAAGCTGTAGACACATTTCTGTGGAGAGCGAGCCTCAGGACTGTTCTCACATTCATCTGTTCTGTTTCCAAGAGTGTAAATGACACTGGGATGAGATTCATCTGATCCGGATCTGAACCAGAACACGCTGTGTTTTCCTGGACATGTTTTGTAGTCAGAGTCAGAGAGGAGTGAACACTGCAGAGTCACTGAGTCTCCTGGACGGACTGGATCAGAGGATACGTCTTGAATGACGGCAGTGATGTCAGGTGCACGTCCTGAGAAATTGTTGAGAACATGTTTTACTAGTTACAATTTATACATTGACACTTTCCTATTAATAATGTACAATTTAAACGAATATTAAAGTCTACCTGGTGTATTTTATTTACCTGTAACTGTCAGAAATGTTCCTTTCAAAAGGGTCATATTAAGTGTTCTTTGTTTAACACAAAAGTAAAGTCCAGAATCACTGAGCTGTGTTTGACTGATAATCAGGACAAATGTTCCAGGCTCTTGTTTTGCTGTGATGCGAGGACTTTTGTTAACCTCGTTGGAGTCAAAGCTAAATGTTCCTCCCAAAACTTCAGGCAAGGCTCCAGAAACTAGCCTGATCCAAAATAAGTTTGATGAATCCAAAGAGTCCTTGCGGGGACACATCAGCTTCACATCATCTCCAGCACCAACAGTCTTTGTCTCAAAGGTCTGATCGTCTGTGCATCCTGAAGACAATAAAGAAATACATGTTGGTTATTAACAACCAGGAAATGAAATGTATGCTCTGTGCTGAACTTAAAACACATCTTGAACACATTTGAAAGTTTTACATATACTTACGACTCAGTCTGAGCATCAGAAGTAAAACAAAGACAGTCAGCATTTTGTTGTTAGTCCACTTCAGACAGCACTAACATTAGCATGTACGAGAAGATGACTGTCCTAGATATAATCATATCGAGTGGGAGGGAACAACTGCAGAGCATTTTGATTGGCCAGTTGTTATGATGGTATTACACTGTATTACCACAGTGGAAAAAAAACGTTCAAGCCCGAGCACATGAAACAATACAAGCAGCAAGCTTGTTTCATGTTTCGTGGTGAAGAGGAAACAGAGTTTCTATGGTCATCAAAGACACATTTTTATTCTGTATTTTCCATAGACTGTATTAAAGAAGAGCACATAGAGTTAACTCAGCCATTGGTATCTGAACTCTCCCTTTGAAGCCTCAGGTTTAGGATTTTAGCTGTCGTAATGTTGTTGTTTGCTAACCAGAAGCAAAAATATTTGGCCGACACGTGGATACACATTAGCCTCTTTCATACATGCATGGCACTCAAAAAATGTGCGACATTACCCAGGTGGCCTGCAAGAGAGATCAGAAATCTCTCAGACTTTTCACCTGGACTTTAAGCTGACTTTTTTCTGCAGTTCAGACACTGACAGGTGAACTGAATAACATTGATCATCTTGTTACAATGGCAACTGTCAGTGGGTGGAACTTGAAGCAAATGAAAACGATGTCGTCAAAGTTGATGTGTTGGAAGCAGGAAAAATGGGCAAGCGTAAGGATGTGAACGACTTTGACAAGGGCCAAATTGTGATGACTAAACGACTGGGTCAGAACAAATCCAGACCTGAAGATCTTGTGGGGTGTTCCTGGTCTGCTGTGGTCATGACCTACCAAAAGTGGTCCAAGGATGGAAAAGCAACAAATCGATCACAGGGTGGCCAAATCTCATTGATGTGCGTGAGGAGTGAAGGCCACTTAAAGCCGCTGTAAACCCAAATCCATAAAATCCTTCTGTGTAATTTAGGGTCTCATGTACATACTAGTAAGCATCTTAAAAGTTTTTAATCCAAACTCGAGTTATTGCCATTCTTTCTTTGTTAACTTCCCTGACGCGGGGGTTAAATTGGGCGTGGTTATGCATGATATTTATCACTTCATAAATTTCTTCCAACCAATCAACCCAGTTGTCCCGCCCTCACAGGTGCAATAACACTTCACAACTGTGTCCACATACCCTAAACGTCTCTGCACATACCTGTTGCAATTACCTAATGATCGCCTTTTTCCCCATCATGCCTGTGTGTGCTGTCCCCGGGTGCACATCTACCACTGGGATGACAACGTGTCATTCTTTTATTTTGTAACACTTGGAGAAGCAGCAGTGTTTCCGTTACATACATTTAGTGAATTGTTTCAGCCGCTGCTTCAGAAATTGTAATTAAACGACTCTTTGGAGATTTCAGCTTCAAATCAACGATCGTCCATCCTCTCCTCATTGAGGAAGAGCACTGAAACAGTGAACTCGCAAAGTCTTGGCAACCAAATAAACAACAGCGGACCAGTTTACTTCTAACGGCAAAAGAGGGTCCGCTCCGCATCGCTGTCATGGCATATATATGCAGTTCTAATATACAGTGTAAACAATGCACGTGCCTATATCAGCTGTGCGCTCAGTATCAAACTTTCAGCTCAGGAGATATTGTCTCTCTAACTCCGTACGTCCGGACTGTAAATGCATTGATTGTTGCGGTTTATAAAGCTTGTAAAAGCTGATGTCATTTGGTAACGATCAAGCGTTTGGATCGCTACGTCATTAATAACGTCCCTCGTGCACACGCGGCTCACGTGCGGTGAGAACTGAATTGCCAAAGAGAAAATATGTAACTCTTGTGACTTAATTAAACAGACTGCTGATGAAGACAGTCAACACAGCAGACAGAGAGACAGATAGAAGTGGGGGTGGCTGGGGAGCAGGTTGAGAGGTGCAGGTGTGTTAGGGGACTGAAGCCAAGTGTTCAGATTAAAGAAGTTTGTGATTTAAAACTGAATGAGGTGAAGAAGAGAGTACAATTAAAGTTTCTAGGTAAGAAATAACCATCTAGAAAGAGGGTAAGTCTACATGTGATCACAGAAATCATTGATACATGAGATTAATTGAAATCAATTGATTACAAAACCTGTAATTAATTAGATTCATTTTTTTAATCACCTGACAGCAATAGTTTTGATATGACGTGCACATGCGCACATACCTGGGTGGTACAACAAACCCTCTACTCTGCTGCTGAAAAAAATCCTAGAGGAAACACTGCTTCCCCATGCGCCATTGTTGTGTTGACAGTTGCCATGAGAACGTGGACAGGCGGACCCCTCACTCAGAATTTGTGGATGCTTTATGACACACTCAGCTCTGATATCATATATGCATTTTTGCTATTTCAAGCCGAGTTTCCAGGGCCTTTAAAGCACCTACAATGGGCATGTGAGCATCAGAACTGGACCACGGAGCAATGAAAGAAGGTGGCCTGGTCTGATGAATCTTTTTTTCTCTTACATCATGTTGGCCAGGTGTGTGTGCGTCGCTTACCTGGGGAAGACATGGCACCAGGATGCACTATGGGAAGAAGGCAAGCTGGCGGAGGTAGTGTGATGTTTTGGGTAATGTTATGCTGGGAAAACTCAGGTCCTGTTGTTCATGTGGATGTGACTTTTACCTGTACCACCTACCTAAACAATGTTGCAGACCAGTACACCTCTTCATGGAAACATGTTCCCTAATGGCAGTGGCCTCTTTCAGCAGGATCATGCGCCCTGCCACACTGCAAAAATGGTTCAGGAATGGTTTGAGGAACACAACAACAAGTTCAAGGTTTTGACCCGGCCTCCAAATTCCCCAAATCTCAATCCAATCGAGCATCTGTGGGATGTGCTGGACAAACAAGTCCGATCACCCCCACATCGCAACAGGACTTAAAGGATCTGCTGAGAAAGTCTTACCACAATTGATAATTAAATGATTATTATGTCTCCGTCCTGTTTGTCGGCCCCCCATGGTAGCAACTTTTCAATCACAGGTGGCCAGGCCGTAAAACATACCCTGCTTTATTGTCAATTTTACTGTGAATGGGACCATATTTACAAAATGAACATCATGTAGTCCTTAAAAGTCTTGAAACTAGCAACTGAGGCCAGAGTCCCAATTGGAAAATGTTTAATGAGGTAAAAATCAATCAAGAAGTTGGGGCTTTGGCAGTTCACAGGTAGTTAACTGGCACCTGTCTGGCTGTCAGTCCACACCATAGACTGGAAAATGGTTGTAGCCACCATGTGAGGTCACACATTGGTTTGTCAACTGGCTTTTTGAAGAGTTTGGCATATTGCCCGTCGCCATGTTGGGTTTCTGTAGGTAAAAATGACCATATATGGAAGAGAGGGTGGATCTGGAGAGTAGCGAGGGGTTGGCAAACTCCATGTCATTAAACCTATAGTCTACACCTCCAGCTAATTCTGACTTATTAGCTAGTTAGCCATCGTTCTTCCCACAGAATGACAATCATTTTGATTTGGTCGGTGTTGGAGTTGTTTATCACTTAAGAAGCTAAGAAAGCTTATAGCTCAAACGCACACTTCTGTGGTGAGAGGGCAGTGGGCTGTTATACTTAAAATAACCGGTCCAGCCATCACAAACAAACACTGACAGAGCTAACATGTCATGTAATGGTGAGCACAGAAAGAGATAGCTGCTAATTCGGCTCACGTTTAATAAAATAATACTAGAATTTCACGAACCAAAAAAGCTGGACCACAGACTTCTTGGGGGTCAGCTAGTATAGCTAACCACAAAGCAAGCCATTTTATTTGTTCAACATTTGCATGAAAAAAAAAACAAAAGACACCAACAACACAAACAAGGTCAAGAGGTTAAGTTCAGTTTCTGAATTAGCTGAGTTGACACCTAGCACACAGTTTTTGTTGGGTACAACAAGGAACTGCAATTTTTTTGGCACTTCCATGTTGTCTTCATTTCTCAGCCACAAAGGTGTCTGCTTGGTCCAAACTTCCAAATTGAGAGAGTGTACAATGATTGCTCCCAGTGGCATACCCATTAGTGATGACCCTCCCACTCAGTCACATCAGCAGGAAGAGCACAGTATACAGAGTTGTTAAACCATCCTTCTCTCAAAACTTCAGCAACTTTAATAGTGTACATAATAGGTGGAAAGATAGATTGTCTTTGTGTTTCAAAAGATGTGACCATGCAGTTTATTGCAGATGAATATTAGTTCATGTTTTTTCTTTCTCATTTACATGCTGATTCACTGACAAGCTGGTGGTCCATCATTGCTCCAAGTGATGCACATTAGTACAGACTTTAGCAAGGATTCAAATCTTTTTCTGGATAATCAGACAAAGTTATTAAGGCACAAACTCACACTTAAAACACTTACAAAATAGAGTGAGATGGGGTCAGACAATGATTAGCACCAGTCCCGAAAGTAAAGCCCATCAAACATATCTGATTGTTTATCGCTGACGTTCAAAGTGCATTTCCTGTCACACAAATTCTTGTCATTATGAAGCATTCACACTCTCTGTGAAACATTTGGTTTGAATCAGAACTGCTTTTATTTGACCTTTCAATGCTATGACCTCTGGTATGCACTGGAAGATACCACGTCTTACTGGCCTAAACAAGAAGAAGACTTTACAGCCACGCTAGCAGCTCTGTGAATCTGCGCTTACACAGCGGTGCATAGAACTTATTCTTATTGTTGCCATTATGTCAGAAAAAAATAATGAAGCAGTTTGAGCCGTAAGTGTTATCATAGTTATCTTTATTATGATGCAAACTTTATACAAGAAATGCAGTCCACCAGTTCTGATTTCTAATACTAGCACAGTACAGTCATAAAAAAAGATAATTGCTAACAAATTAAACATGAAACTAAAAATTACACAATTATAAAATGAAGGATCTGAAAAGGGGGCGGCCTGATCAATAGATTTAATAACTGTACATCTTTTTCAAAATAAAAGTCTGCCTTATAAAGCAAAAGGTTGCGCGCGCACACACTCACACACACACACACACACACACACACACACACACACACACACACACAAGGTATTAATACAATTAAAGGCAGATTTTAAAGATTGAAACAAATATAATGTCAAAGATACATTTTAAAGGTTATAAAAATAAATATTATCATTATGCTATGGTCACATGGTAGTTATAGTCTTCCAAAAAATAAATCTATCTATCTATCTTTGCATTAATGAGCAAATCCTTGCATTGGTTGGATTGTTAGTCTACACAAAAGCCCTGACATCGCTGTAGACAGTCTCTCCCTCGGCTGCTGTTACGTTCCTCTTCTTCTTCGTTCTCTCTGCTTTGCCAGTTCTCTTTGAAAAGGCTGGTGTAGAATAAACCAACATGTCCTCATTTCTCTGAGGAAACACACAGAAAAAGGTTGCGAGATGGAAGATCCAAAATCTCTTCCAGTTTCATCTTTTCTTTATAGATCTTACCTGCTGACTTGGCTGCTCGGCACTGGCTGTTGCAGCATTTGTGGGCAGAGCAACAGCAGCTGTGTTAAAACAATCAAACCAAAGATGGAGAACATTAATCTACACTAAGAGGCACAAAGTTCATATTTTGCTGAATACTATTTGATAGATTTATGGATGAGAAATTTTAATTACCGTTACAACATTTTGTCTTGATGGTATAAATCAGGAAGGCGATGACAATCAGACTTAAAGCCAAAGCAGCTGATAACAGAAATATAACTGTATCGGTCTTCTTCAAATGCTGCATGTCGTCTGCTGACAAACATAGAAAATACTGAGAGTTAGCAGGTTTTTGATGAGAAGAAAAAGTTTTGTGTTGCATCAATCCAATGGATTTAACCAGAATCAAAATTAATTATAATCAATGATTTGTATGAAATTCTAACTTACCTTCAATGTCGAGCTTAGTTCCTTTTCCAAACAGTATCTCTCCACATGTGGCCACAGCACAGTAATAAGTCCCGGCATCAGAGGAGCTGACGGTCTTAGAGAAGCTGTAGACACATTTCTGTGGAGAGCGAGCCTCAGGACTGTTCTCACATTCATCTGTTCTGTTTCCAAGAGTGTAAATGACACTGGGATGAGATTCATCTGATCCGGATCTGAACCAGAACACGCTGTGTTTTCCTGGACATGTTTTGTAGTCAGAGTCAGAGAGGAGTGAACACTGCAGAGTCACTGAGTCTCCAGGACGGACTGGATCAGAGGATAAGTCTTGAATGACGGCAGTGATTTCGGGTTCTTGTCCTGAGAAATTCAAACCAGAAAATAAACATGCTTCACTAGTTACAATATACTGTATGTAGGAATGGACACTTTCCGATGAATAATGTACGATTTAAACGAATATTAAAGTCTACCTGGTGTATTTTATTTACCTGTAACTGTCAGAAATGTTCCTTTCAAAAGGGTCATTTTAAGTTGTGTTTGTTTAACACAAAAGTAAAGTCCAGAATCACTGAGCTGTGTTTTACTGATAATCAGGACAAATGTTCCAGGCTCTTGTTTTGCTGTGATGCCAGGAGTTTCGATAACAACATCGTAATCAAAGGGATATATTCCTCCCCAAACTTCAGGCAAGGCTCCAGAAACTAGCCTGATCCAAAATAAGTATGTTTGAAGCCAAGAGTTGTCGCGGGGACACGTCAGCTTCACATCATCTCCAGCACCAACAGTCTTTGTCTCAAAGGTCTGATCGTCTGTGCATCCTGAAGAAAATAAAGAAATACATGTTGGTTATTAACAACCAGGAAATAAAATGTATGCCCTGTGCTGAACTTAAAATACATCTTGAACACATTTGAAAGTTTTACATATACTTACGACTCAGTCTGAGCATCAGAAGTAAAACAAATACAGTCAGCATTTTGTTGTAAGTCCACTTCAGACAGCACTAACATTAGCATGTACGAGAAGATGACTGTCCTAAATATAATCATATCGAGTGGGAGGGAACAACTGCAGAGCAATCTGATTGGCCAGTCGTTGTGATGGTATTACACTGCATAACCACAGTGGTAAAAAACGTTCAAGCCCGAGCACATGAAACAATACAAGCAGCAAGCTTGTTTCATGTTTCCTGGTGAAGAGGAAACACAGTAGAATTACAATAATCAAATACAAATGATTCTTCTGTAGAGGATGTAGAAACAGTTAACTCACCCATTGGTATGTCAACCCCTCTTCTAAAGCATCAAGTTTGGGATGTTGGCCTCCGCAATGTTGTTTGTGTAACCAGAAGCAAACATATTTGGACGACATGGTGGAAACACATTAGCCTCTTGCACATGTACATTACCCAGGTGGGCTGCATGTGAGAACAAAAATCTCCTAATCAGTTGTCCCGGACTCTAATTGGACATTTTCCCACCAGCGCCCACATGTAGTCTGGGTAATTTTCTGGGCTGTTTGAGTGAGTAGGCATGTTTAAGTCAGAGTTCAAGTTGAGCTGTTTCTCTGCTATTTACTCTTTACTGCTCCCTTCAATGGCATGTTATGTTTTCCTTGAGTTTGTATTGCCTTTAAGTTCTTATAAGTGTTGTAGTGATATTAACCCAGAAATAGTCTCCATTACAAAAGACTCCTCCTCCTGGAGACTCTAGCCAGGCGCCCCCATCACTAAACCAAACCAAGAGTATTTCCTGTCCTGAGAATGTGTACGACACAGATGATCTTCTGCTGTGTGGGACGTGTGTGACAGGATAAGTCTGGAAATGTCAGGACCCGTTAATGTGTGAAAGCAGCCATTGTTATGTCTCTTTCTGGTTGAAAGGTCCACATATATACGACTTATCAATCACAGGTAGCCACACCCTAACACATACCCTGCTTTATTGTCAATTGTGCTCTAAATGGGACCATTATTTACAAAGTGAATATCATGCAGTCATGAAAAAGTCTCTAAACTAGGCCAGAGTCCCAATTAGAAAATTAGGTAAAAAGTCAATTAAGAGGTTGGGTCACCTGGGCAGTTCCCAGGTAGTTAACTGGCAGCTAAAACTACTTAGCCTAATTGTATTTTCTTTATTTGATTTGACAGACGTTCAAAATGTATAAATGAATGGTACTGAATCAAAACACAGGTCAGACATTATGATGTTACGGACCTTTGCTTGACAAAAAAAAAATCTCTAACTGGACCTCTCTTAAGTTTAATTGAGTACCCCTGTTCTAGACAGAAAGATCGAGGTGGGGCCGGACAATGATTAGCACCTCCCCTCTCTGACAGCACCAGCCAGTGAAGAGTGCAGACTGCAGGAAGTAATAACATTGTGTTGTTCCTCTTGCTATATTAAGGCCGTAAAAAAAAACAGTTAAATCAAACTTCCTGAGGGTAAAACAGAGTGTGATCAAGGACAAAAAGCCTCTTCACCTCACATTAAAGCCAAACCACCCCAATGCTAAAGTTTCCATGCATCATTTGTTGTCAGTGGTGACAGTGAATGTGTGTTTATCTGTGTGTGTGCGCATGTGGTCAAATTGTTGACACCTAACACCTAGATTTGAAAAAACTTCGTTCTAATACCTAAACATTCTTTCTCTGTCTCTCTCGCTCTCTCTCTTGAGATATGCCTATTAGGGTTGCATTTTGGTGCAATGAAAAATGCATTGTCTTTTTTCTGCCATGTTCTGCACACACAGACACACACACACACACACACACCCACACACACACACCCACACCGACACACCCACACACCCACGCACACACGCACGCACACACACACGCACACACACACACACACGCACACACACACACACACACACACACACACACACACGCACACACACACACGCACTGTTGTGGTTTGGTTTTAAATTGAGGTGTGAATACAAACAGAGTTTTTTCTTTCTCTGTCTCTGTTTTAGCCTTAGGAAGTTTGGCTTAACTGTTGTTTTATCTTTTTTAAACAGCAAGAGGAACAACACCATGTTATTTATTATTAATAGAATCAAAAGACTTTACAGATGTAGGTAAATGTTGATATGTGATTGCTGTTATTTAGCAAGTTATCACTCTTCACTGGTCGGTGCTGCCAGAGAGGGGAGGTGCTAATCTTTCACTGGTCCCACCTCGCTCTTTGTGACGACAACAAGAGTTTGAAGATGAGTTTGTCCGATAATCAAAGCCGTCCCAGAAGTCTGTTTTTGCGTGCATCACTTTGAGCAATGATGGACGATAATCTTGTCAATGAATTTGAAGTTAAATGAAAAGTAATATGATCTAATATTCATGTGCATTATATGGTTGCATGTTTAAAAACACAATAAAGTAATTATTTGTCATTTTTATGAACAAATTGAAACCAGCCAGCAGAAACCTCATGCAGCTCTTCCCTCACTACACATCCTGTCACAGTCGCAGTCGGCTCTGCTCTGAGTAAACAGCCTTGAAGGTTGGTCAAAGGGGGGAGAGACAGACAACCACAGCCTGTGTCAGTGAAGCTGTTGCATGTGGCTTTACTTGTTGTGCAGTGCAGACATGCAAAAGGCCTAAGCATGTTTTTCTAACAGAAAAATGAATTGTGTGAACAGCAGGAAATGTTGTGTATGTGTTTTTGTTAGATGTGTTCTGCTCTACAGTTGGTCAAAGTTGCTGTGGGCAGATACACAGCAGTTCAATGCCAAAGGCCGGTCAGTGAGGTTTGAGGTTTCTAAGCTGTATCTACCTGCAGCTCCCACAACACTCAATCTGTTTCTCCAAACTCCAGGGGTGGGAGTAATACAAATTAAATGATAAAAGCAGAAGTGATGAAAATGCATGTTGATTAATTTGAGGTCAATTTGATGAAAACAGTCGTGATGTGATGAAAATAGAGCCATGTTTCATCATTTTCTTTGTCTCACATTCATCATTTATCATTCACATTACAAAAATGTGTAGTTTACAGCACGCAATGTTTCACATCATGAGTTTGCTTATACTGGGTATAGGTTGATATGAGAGCCGTGTCATTTTTTGGTTCTTTATGTCTCCTAATTTTCTCTGTGGTTTTGGCCTTTACTCTGCGACTTTCTCTCAAACCTCTGACACCTAACCTGTCACTAAATACATTTAGAATCAGGGGCAGGGCTTCAGGCAGGCAGATGGAATAATGGTTAGCAGTTAATGGAGTGCAGTTATATAGCACCTTTGTTGTTGTCTCATCCCTCAGTGCACTTTTACTCTACATCCCACTGAGCCCATTCACATGGCAAAGGGAGGGTTTCAGGAGACATATTGGGTGATTTTTTGTCCACTTTAATTTGCAGACATGAGGAGCAGGGATCGCACTCAGATTTTCAGATTTACCTGCAGGTTAAGAGAAATAAGAAGCAGGTGAGTTGGTGGTAAAAGGTCAGGTGGAGGACAGCAAAGGGGTTACTGCAGGGCACGAGGGAGTGTCTGGATGTGGAACCACACAAGAGTTGGTCGTATGTTAGAATAAGGACAAGTAGCAAACTGAGAGTTAGAATGTGACTCGAGTTTTGACACTTTATCTTTGAGGAAAATAACTTGCAGAAGAACTGCACTTGTAGAGAGGCCACAAGAGAGCAACACAGCATGTTTTATTAATTCATATTAACAGTTATAAAGAGTTAGAACCATTTTACAAATAATAAGGAAGTCACACAGGAAACAACAAGAAAAAGCATGATGCATAAATTCTAAATACATTTACTGGTTTCGGTATTGAACAGGTTTTATGCTGATGATGTAATAAATTTACTTTCTAATATGACTTCTGACTTTCTTTTGATTGTGTAACCATACAGAGTACTGGCTGATATCAAGTTGTGATTTAAATCATGTTATTTTTCTTCAGATTAAAATCTCTTCAGTTAAAGTTCGGGAATCTTGCCATTAATCCACGTTACAGAGAAAGCAGCATTAGAGTCTCAGTAACCTTTAATGAGTTGAGGCCAGGCATTTTGAGCAGAACAGTTCAGACCAAATATATCATCCAACCATTGTTCAACCATCACACGGCCTGAGTAGGTATAAACTGTTCCTTTTGCATCTCCCAGGTCTTGAACTCATAATGCAGAGTTCAAACTGTTGTCGAATATTTGTTGACAATAAAAAATATATATAATTTTTATATTTCTCTTTGACAACTTCATGATACCTGGGCTTTAGTTTTAATCAATCTGTGACAAACTGCCGTTTGGAGATGCTCGTGTTTCCATCGCCTGCAACAGTAAACATGATAAAAACTGAATACATCTGTCATTTGTCATAAATCTGTGTTTGCCGGTTTACAGCATTGTTAAAAAGATCCAAAATCTGGCTGATCATTTGTGGAGTCTAAGGATGATGCTGAGCAAGTCTGGTGTCAATTGAGCAAAACTGTGGGAGGAGATTGAACTAGAACTTTATAATTCCTTGAATCTAGAAGCACAAGAAGAATTCTGATCAACTCTGCCTACATTTGATGTCAGTTGCAAAGTTGCCGCATGTACGACTTATTCATGTTTTTCCCACATTTTTGGCTTCAGCAGCTGCTGTAGCGCCACGATCAGGACTTTTAGCCCACAAAGCCAGTTAAGAAAGTTTGACCTCGGACTGGACCTACATGTACCTAATGCAACCCAAAAGCCTTCACAGCAGCGTAGATCCTCCTTCTCGCCCCTGCTTTTGTACCCTTCACTGCACCACAGTCAGCTCTCATCGTGGTGAAGGTGACAGCAGAATAAATGTTTGTGTCCTCATTGCTCTGAGAAAAAAACAGAGGTGAAGTTAAAACAAGAAACTGATGTTTTTATTAAAGATGAACCTACCTGTAAATACTTTACCTGTTGAATTTGCAGAGCAACAGCAGCTGGATTAAAAACAATCAAACCAAAGATGTAGATTGTTAATTTACACAAAGCAACAAAAAGATAATATTCTGCTGAATACTGTTTGATAGACTGATGGAGGAGAAATGTTAATTACCGTTACAACATTTTGTCTTGATGGTATAAATCAGGAAGGCGATGACAATCAGACTTAAAGCCAAAGCAGCTGATAACAGGACTGTATTGATCTTCTTCAAATGCTGTATGTCGTCTGCTGACGAATCTAGAAAATACTGAGAGTTAGCAGGTTTTTGATAAGAAAAAAAGTTTTGTGTCGCATCAATGCAATGGATTTAACCAGAATCTAACTTAATTATAGTCAATGATTTGTATGAAATTCTAACTTACCTTCAATGTTAAGCTTAGTTCCTTTTCCAAACAGTATCTCTCCACATGTGGCCACAGCACAGTAATAAGTCCCGGCATCAGAGGAGCTGACGGTCTTAGAGAAGCTGTAGACACATTTCTGTGGAGAGCGAGCCTCAGGACTGTTCTCACATTCATCTGTTCTGTTTCCAAGAGTGTAAATGACACTGGGATGAGATTCATCTGATCCGGATCTGAACCAGAACACGCTGTGTTTTCCTGGACATGTTTTGTAGTCAGAGTCAGAGAGGAGTGAACACTGCAGAGTCACTGAGTCTCCTGGACGGACTGGATCAGAGGATAAGTCTTGAATGACGGCAGTGATGTCAGGTGCACGTCCTGAGAAATTCAAACCAGAAAATAAACATGCTTCACTAGTTACAATTATAAACGCTTTCCTATTAACAATGTACATTTTATAGAATATTAAAGTTTACCTGGTGTTTTTTATTTACCTGTAACTGTCAGAAATGTTCCTTTCAAAAGGGTCATTTTAAGTGTTCTTTGTTTAACACAAAAGTAAAGTCCAGAATCACTGAGCTGTGTTTGACTGATAATCAGGACAAATGTTCCAGGCTCTTGTTTTGCTGTGATGCGAGGAGTTAAGTTAGAACCTCGATATTCAAAGCTCTTTGTTCCTCCCAAAACTTCAGGCAAGGCTCCAGAAACTAGCCTGATCCAAAATAAGTATGTTTCTTGCAAAGAGTTGTCGCGGGGACACGTCAGCTTCACATCACCTCCAGCACCAACAGTCTTTGTCTCAAAGGTCTGATCGTCTGTGCCTCCTGAAGACAATAAAGAAATACATGTTGGTTATTAACAACCAGGAAATAAAATGTATGCCCTGTGCTGAACTTAAAATACAACTTGAACACATTTGAAAGTTTTACATATACTTACGACTCAGTCTGAGCATCAGAAGTAAAACAAAGACAGTCAGCATTTTGTTGTAAGTCCACTTCAGACAGCACTAACATTAGCATGAACGAGAAGATGATTGTCTTAGATATAATCATATAGAGTGGGAGGGAACAACTGCAGAGCATTTTGATTGGCCACTTGTTATGATGATATTACACTGTATTACCACAGTGGAAAAAAATCATTCAAGCCCGAGCACATGAAACAATACAAGCAGCAAGCTTGTTTCATGTTTCTTGGTGAAGAGGAAACAGAGTTTAACTGCAGTAATGAAAGGCAAATTATTCTTCTGTATTTTCCATAGACTGTATTAAAGAAGAGTACATAGAGTTAACTCACTAACAGGTATCTGAACTCTCCCTTTGAAGTATCAAGTTTGAGATTTTCACTGACGCAATGTTGTCTTTTTGTAACCAGAAGCAAATATATTTGGCCGACATGTGGATACACATTAGCCTCTTTCACAGGTGCACGGCACTCATGAAAATGTTGCGACATTACCCAGGTGGCCTGCATGTGAGAACAGAAATCTCTCAAACTGTTCACCTGGACTTTAAGCTGACTTTTTCCTGCAGTCCAGCCACCGATTAGCGAGAACATTATGACCACTAACAGGTGAAGTGAATAACATTGATTATCTCATTACAATGGCACCTGTCTGTGGGTGGCACATGTTAAGCAGCAAGTGAAATTTTTGTCGTCAAAGTTGATGTGTTGGAAGCAGGAAAAATGGGCAAGCGCAAGGATGTGAGCGACTTTGACAAGAGCCAAATTGTGATGATTAAATGACTGGGTCAGAGCATCTCAGATACAGAAGCTCTTGAGGGATGTTCCCGGTCTCGGTGGTCAGTAGCTACCTACCAAAAGTGGTCCAAGGATGGAAAAGCAACAAATCTATCACAGGGTCATGGGTGGGCAAATCTCACTGATGTGCATGAGGAGCAAAGGCTGGCCCATGTGGTCTGATATAATGGAAGAGCTACTGTAGCTCAAATTACTGAAAAAGTTCATGCTGGTTCTGATAGAAAGGTGTCAGAACACACAATGCAGCACAGTTTGTTGCGTATGGTGCCGAATAGCCGCAGAGCAGTCAGGGTGCCCATGCTGACCCCTGTCCACCACTGAAAGCACCTACAATGGGCATGTGAGCATGAGAACTGGACCACGGAGCAATGGAAGAAGGTCGCCGGATCTGATAAATCACGTTTTCTCTTACATCTTGTGGATGGTCAGGTGCATGTGCGTCACTTGAGGAAAACATGGCACAAGGATGCACTGTGGGAAGAAGGCAAGCTGGCGGAGGTAGTGTGATGCTTTGGGCAATGTTATGCTGGGGAACCTCAGGTCCTGCTATTCATTTTGATGTGACTTTTACCTGTACGACCTACCTATACATTGTTGCAGACCAGTACACCTCTTCATGGAAACAGTGTTCCCTAATGGCAGTGGCCTCTTTCAGCAGGATCATGTGCCTTGACACTCTGCAAAAATGGTTCAGGAATGGTTTGAGGAACACGACAACATGTTCAAGGTGTTGACCCGGCCTCCAAAGTCCCCAGAACTCAATCCAGTCGAGCATCTGTGGGATGTGCTGGACAAACAAGTCCGATCACCCCCACATCGCAACAGGACTTAAAGGATCTGCTGAGAAAGTCTTACCACAGTTGATAATTAAATGACTATTATGTCTCCGTCCTGTTTGTCGGCCCCCCATGGTAGCAACTTTTCAATCACAGGTGGCCAGGCCGTAAAACATACCCTGCTTTATTGTCAATTTTACTGTGAATGGGACCATATTTACAAAATGAACACCATGCAGTCCTTAAAAGTCTTGAAACTAGCAACTGAGGCCAGAGTCCCAATTGGAAAATGTTTAATGAGGTAAAAATCAATCAAGAAGTTGGGACTTTGGCAGTTCACAGGTAGTTAACTGGCACCTGTCTGGCTGTCAGTCCACACCATAGACTGTATGATGGATGTAGCCACCATGTGAGGTCACACACTGGTTTGTCAACTGGCTTTTTGAAGAGTTTGGCATATTGCCTGTCGCCATGTTGGTATTCTGTAGCCAAAAATGACCATATATGGAAGAGAGGGTGGATCTGGAGAGTAGCGAGGGGTTGGCAAACTCCATGTCATTAAACCTATAGTCTACACCTCCAGCTAATTTATTAGATGTCTTGTTAGCTGGTTAGCCATCGTGCTTCCCACAGAATGACAATCTTTTTGATTTGGTTGCTGCTAGAGTTGTTCATTTATCACTAAAGAAGCCAAGAGAGCTTGTAGAACTGTAGCTTAAACGCATAATTCTGTGGTGAGAGGGCAGTGGGAAGTAACTTAAAATACCAGGTCCAGCCATCACAACGGTCCACCACCCTCTACGGGAAAACCCAACAACAATCCTGACTCCCATGCAGGAGCCACAAAAAATGAATCAATGTAGAACAAACACTGACAGAGCAAACATGTCATGTAATGTCAAGTGGCCTCCTGAGGAACTGCAATTTTTTTGGCACCTCCATGTTGTCTTCATTTCTCAGCCACAAAGGTGTCTGCTTGGTCCAAACTTCCAAATTGAGAGAGTGTACAATGATTGCTCCCGGTGGCATACCCATCAGTGATGACCCGCCCACTCTGCTTGTCAGTCACATCAGCAGGAAGAGCACAGTATACAGAGTTGTTATACCATCCTTCTCTCCAAACTTCAGCAACTTTAATAGTGTACATAATAGGTGGAAAGATAGATTGTCGTTGTGTTTCAAAAGATGTGACCATACAGTTTATTGCAGATGAATATTAGTTCATGTTTTTTCTTTTTCATTTACATGCTGATTCACTGACAAGCTGGTGGTCCATCATTACTCCAAGTGATGCACATTAGTACAGACTTTAGCAAGGAGTCAAATCTTTTTCTGGATAATCAGACAAAGTTATTAAGGCACAAACTCACACTTTAAACACTTACAAAATAGAGTGAGATGGGGCCAGACAATGATTAGCACCAGTCCTGAAAGTTAAGCCCATCAAACATATTCGAATGGTTATTGCTGACGTTCAAAGTGCATTTCCTGTCACACAAATTCTTGTCATTATGAAGCATTCACACTCTCTGTGAAACATTTGGTTTGAATCAGAACTGCTTTTATTTGACCTTTCAATGCTATGACCTCTGGTATGCACTGGAAGATACCACGTCTTACTGGCCTAAACAAGAAGAAGACTTTACAGCCACGCTAGCAGCTCTGTGAATCTGCGCTTACACAGCGGTGCATAGAACTTATTCTTATTGTTGCCATTATGTCAGAAAAAAATAATGAAGCAGTTTGAGCCTTAAGTGTTATCATAGTTATCTTTATTATGATGCAAACTTTATACAAGAAATGCAGTCCACCAGTTCTGATTTCTAATACTAGCACAGTACAGTCATAAAAAAATATGATTGCTAACAAATTAAACATGAAACAAAAAATTACACAATTATAAAATTAAGGATCTGAAAAGGGGGCGGCCTGATCAATAGATTTAATGACTGTACATCTTTTTCAAAATAAAAGTCTGCCTTATAAAGCAAAAGGTTGCACGCACACACACACACACACACTCACACTCACACACACACACACACACACACACACACACTCACACTCACACTCACACTCACACTCACACTCACACTCACACACACACACACAAGGTATTAATACAATTAAAGGCAGATTTTACAGATTGAAACAAATATAATGTCAAAGATACACTGAACATTTTTAAGTTTATAAAAATAAATATTATCATTATGCTATGGTCACATGGTAGTTATAGTCTTCCAAAAAATAAATCTATCTATCTATCTTTGCATTAATGAGCAAATCCTTGCATTGTTTGGATTGTTAGTCTACACAAAAGCCCTGACATCGCTGTAGACAGTCTCTCCCTCTGCTGCTGTTACGTTCCTCTTCTTCTTCGTTCTCTCTGCTTTGCCAGTTCTCTTTGAAAAGGCTGGTGCAGAATAAACCAACATGTCCTCATTTCTCTGAGGAAACACACAGAAAAAGGTTTTGAGATGGAAGATGTATCCAAAATCTCTTCCAGTTTCATCTTTCCTTTATAGATCTTACCTGCTGACTTGGCTGCTCGGCACTGGCTGTTGCAGCATTTGTGGGCAGAGCAACAGCAGCTGTGTTAAAACAATCAAACCAAAGATGGAGAACGTTAATCTACACTAAGAGGCACAAAGTTAATATTTTGCTGAATACTGTTTGATAGATTTATGGATGAGAAATTTTAATTACTGTTACAACATTTTGTCTTGATGGTATAAATCAGGAAGGCGATGACAATCAGACTTAAAACAGAAGCAGTTGATAACAGGACTGTATTGATCTTCTCCAAATGCTGCATGTCATCTGCTGACGAATTTAGAAAATACTGAGAGTTAGCAGGTTTTTGATAAGAAAAAAAGTTTTGTGTCGCATCAATCCAATGGATTTAACCAGAATCAAAATTAATTATAATCAATGATTTGTATGAAATTCTAACTTACCTTCAATGTCGAGCTTAGTTCCTTTTCCAAACAGTATCTCTCCACATGTGGCCACAGCACAGTAATAAGTCCCGGCATCAGAGGAGCTGACGGTCTTAGAGAAGCTGTAGACACATTTCTGTGGAGAGCGAGCCTCAGGACTGTTCTCACATTCATCTGTTCTGTTTCCAAGAGTGTAAATGACACTGGGATGAGATTCATCTGATTCGGATATGAACCAGAACACGCTGTGTTTTCCTGGACATGTTTTGTAGTCAGAGTCAGAGAGGAGTGAACACTGCAGAGTCACTGAGTCTCCTGGATGGACTGGATCAGAGGATACGTCTTGAATGATGGCAGTGATGTCAGGTGCACGTCCTGAGAAATTCAAACCAGAAAATAAACATGCTTTACTAGTTACAATTTATACATTGACACTTTCCTATTAATAATGTACAATTTCAACGAATATTAAAGTTTACCTGGTGTATTTTATTTACCTGTAACTGTCAGAAATGTTCCTTTCAAAAGAGTCATATTAACTTGTGTTTGTTTAACACAAAAGTAAAGTCCAGAATCACTGAGCTGTGTTTTACTGATAGTCAGGACAAATGTTCCAGGCTCTTGTTTTGCTGTGATGCGAGGACTTTTGTTAACCTCGTTGTAGTCAAAGCTGCTTGTTCCTCCCAAAAAGTCAGGCAAGGCTCCAGAAACTAGCCTGATCCAAAATAAGTTTGTTTTAAGCCAAGAGGTGTCGCGGGGACACATCAGCTTCACATCATCTCCAGCACCAACAGTCTTTGTCTCAAAGGTCTGATCGTCTGTGCATCCTGAAGAAAATAAAGAAATACATGTTGGTTATTAACAACCAGGAAATAAAATGTATGCCCTGTGCTGAACTTAAAATACATCTTGAACACATTTGAAAGTTTTACATATACTTACGACTCAGTCTGAGCATCAGAAGTAAAACAAATACAGTCAGCATTTTGTTGTAAGTCCACTTCAGACAGCACTAACATTAGCATGTACGAGAAGATGACTGTCCTAGATATAATCATATCGAGTGGGAGGGAACAACTGCAGAGCATTTTGATTGGCCACTTGTTATGATGATATTTCACTATTACCACAGTGGAAAAAAACGTTCAAGCCCAAGCACATGAAGCAATACAGGCAGCCAGCTTGTTTCATGTTTTGTGGTGAAGAGGAAACAGAGTTTCTATGGTCATCAAAGACACATTTTTATTCTGTATTTTCCATAGACTGTATTAAAGAAGAGCACATAGAGTTAACTCAGCCATTGGTATCTGAACTCTCCCTTTGAAGCCTCAGGTTTAGGATTTTGGCTGTCGCAATGTTGTTTTTTTGTAACCAGAAGCAAATATATTTGGCCAACATGTGGATACACATTAGCCTCTTTCATACATGCATGGCACTCAAAAATGTTGCGACATTACCCAGGTGGCCTGCATGTGAGAACAGAAATCTCTCAAACTCACCTGACAGGTGAACTGAATAACATTGATGATCTTCTTACAATGGCACCTGTCAGTGGGTGGCACTTGAAGCAAATGAAAATGATGTTGTCAAAGTTGATGTGTTGGATGCAGGAAAAATGGGCAAGCGTAAGGATGTGAACGACTTTGACAAGGGCCAAATTGTGATGACTAAACGACTGGGTCAGAACATCTCCAGACCTGAAGATCTTGTGGGGTGTTCCTGGTCTGCTGTGGTCATGACCTACCAAAAGTGGTCCAAGGATGGAAAAGCAACAAATCGATCACAGGGTGGCCAGATCTCATTGATGTGCGTGAGGAGTGAAGGTCACTTAAAGCCCCTGTAAACCCAAATCCACAAAATCCTTCTAACTATGTGATTTAGGGTCTCATGTACATACTAGTAAGCATCTTAAAAGTTTTAGAAATTAGTTTTAATCCAAACTCGAGTTATTGCCATTCTTTCTTTGTTAACTTCCCTGACACTGGGGTTAAATTGGGCGTGGTTATGCATGATATTTATCACTTCATATATTTCCTTAAACCAATCAACCGCAGTTGTCCCGCCCTCACAGGTGCAATAACGCTTCACAACTGTGTCCACATACCCTAAACGTCTCTGCACATACCTGTTGCAATTACCTAATGATCGCCTTTTTCCCCATCATGCCTGTGTGTGCTGTCCCTGGGTGCACATCTACCACTGGGATGACAACGTGTCATTCTTTTATTTTGTAACACTTGGAGAAGCAGCAGTGTTTCCGCTACATACATTTAGTGAATTGTTTCAGCCGCTGCTTCAGAAATTGTAATTAAACGACTCTTTGGAGATTTCAGCTTCAAATCAACGATCGTCCATCCTCTCCTCATTGAGGAAGAGCACTGAAACAGTGAACTCGCAAAGTCTTGGCAACCAAATGAACGACAGCGGACCAGTTTACTTCTAATGGCAAAAGAGGGTCCGCTCCACATCGCTGTCATGGCATATATATGCAGTTCTAATACGCAGTGTAAACAATGCACGTGCCCATATCAGCTGTTTGCTCAATATCAAACTTTCAGCTTCCTGGCGATCTCCCTCCAGCGAGCTGCACAATATTATACTGAAATGAGGAGATATTGTCTCTAACTCCGTACGTCCCTACTGTAAACACATTGATTGTTGCGGTTTATAAAGCTTGTAAAAGGTGATGTCATTCAGTAACGATCAATCGTTTGGATCGCTACGTCATTAATAACGTCCCTCGTGCACACGCGGCTCACGTGCAGTGAAGACAGTCAACACAGCAGACAGAGAGACAGACAGAAGTGGGGGTGGGGCGGCTGGGGGGCGGGTTGAGAGGTGCAGGTGTGTTGGGGGACTGAAGCCAAGTGTTAAGATTAAAGAAGTTTGTGATTTAAAACTTAATGAGGTGAAGAAGAAAGTACAATTAAAGTTTCTAGGTAAGAAATAACCATCTAGAAAGAGGGTAAGTCTACATGTGATCACAGAAATCATTGATATATAAGAATAATTGAAATCAATTGATTACAAAGCCTGTAATTAATTAGATTCTTTTTTTTAATCACCTGACAGCAATATTTTTGATATGACGTGCACATGCGCACATACCTGGGTGGTACAACAAACCCTCTACTCTGCTGCTAAAAAAAATCCTAGAAGAAACACTGCTTCCCCATGCGCCATTGTTGTGTTGACAGTTGCCATGAGAACGTGGACAGGCGGACCCCTCATTCAGAATTTGTGGATGCTTTATGACACACTCAGCTGTGATATCATATATGCATTTTTGCTATTTCAAGCCGAGTTTCCAGGGACTTTAAAGCACCTACAATGGGCATGTGAGCATCAGAACTGGATCACTGAGCAATAGAAGAAGGTGGCCTGGTCTGATGAATCTTTTTTTCTCTAACATCATGTTGGCCAGGTGTGTGTGCGTCGCTTACCTGGGGAAGACATGGCACCAGGATGCACTATTGGAAGAAGGCAAGCTGGCGGAGGTAGTGTGATGCTTTGGGCAATGTTATGCTGGGAAACCTCAGGTCCTGTTATTCATGTGGATGTGACTTTTACCTGTACCACCTACCTAAACATTGTTGCAGACCAGTACACCTCTTCATGGAAACATGTTCCATAATGGCAGTGGCCTCTTTCAGCAGGATCATGCGCCCTGCCACACTGCAAACATGGTTCAGGAATGGTTTGAGGAACACGACAACAAGTTCAAGGTTTTGACCCGGCCTCCAAATTCCCCAAATCTCAATCCAATCGAGCATCTGTGGGATGTGCTGGACAAACAAGTCCGATCACCCCCACCTTGCAACAGGACTTAAAGGATCTGCTGAGAAAGTCTTACCACAGTTGATAATTAAATGACTATTATGTCTCCGTCCTGTTTGACGGCCCCCCATGGTAGCAACTTTTCAATCACAGGTGGCCAGGCCGTAAAACATACCCTGCTTTATTGTCAATTTTACTGTGAATGGGACCATATTTACAAAATGAACACCATGCAGTCCTTAAAAGTCTTGAAACTAGCAACTGAGGCCAGAGTCCCAATTGGAAAATGTTTAATGAGGTAAAAATCAATCAAGAAGTTGGGGCTTTGGCAGTTCACAGGTAGTTAACTGGCACCTGTCTGGCTGTCAGTCCACACCATAGACTGTATGATGGATGTAGCCACCATGTGAGGTCACACATTGGTTTGTCGACTGGCTTTTTGAAGAGTTTGGCATATTGCCCGTGGCCATGTTGGGTTTCTGTAGCCAAAAATGACCATAAATGGAAGAGAGGGTGGATCTGAAGAGTAGCAAGGGGTTGGCAAACTCCACGTCATTAAACCTATAGTCTACACCTCCGGTTAATTCTGACTTATTAGCTAGTTAGCCATCGTGCTTCCCACAGAATGACAATCATTTTGATTTGGTTGGTGCTGGAGTTGTTTATCACTTAAGAAGCTAAGAAAGCTCATAGCTCAAACGCACACTTCTGTGGTGAGAGGGCAGTGGGCTGTTATACTTAAAATAACCAGTCCAGCCATCACAACGGTCCACCATCCTCTGGGGGAAACCCAACAACAATCCTGACTCCCATGCAGGAGCCACAAAAAATAAATCAATGTAGAACAAACACTGACAGAGCGAACATGTCATGTAATGGTGAGCACAGAAATAGATAGCTGCTAATTCGGCTCACGTTTAATAAAATAATACTAGAATTTCACGAACCAAAAAAGCTGGACCACAGACTTCTTGAGGGTCAGCTAGTATAGCTAACCACAAAGCAAGCCATTTTATTTGTTCAACATTTGCATGAAAAAAACCCCAAAAGACACCAACAACACAAGCAAGGTCAAAAGGTTAAGTTCAGTTTCTGAATTAGTTGAGTTGACACCTAGCACACAGTTTTTGTTGGGTACAACAAGGAACTGCAATTTTTTTGGCACTTCCATGTTGTCTTCATTTCTCAGCCACAAAGGTGTCTGCTTGGTCCAAACTTCCAAATTGAGAGAGTGTACAATGATTGCTCCCAGTGGCATACCCATTAGTGATGACCCGCCCACTCAGTCACATCAGCAGGAAGAGCATAGTATACAGAGTTGTTAAACCATCCTTCTCTCAAAACTTCAGCAACTTTAATAGTGTACATAATAGGTGGAAAGATAGATTGTCTTTGTGTTTCAAAAGATGTGACCATACAGTTTATTGCAGATGAATATTAGTTCATGTTTTTTCTTTTTCATTTACATGCTGATTCACTGACAAGCTGGTGGTCCATCATTGCTCCAAGTGATGCACATTAGTGCAGACTTTAGCAAGGATTCAAATCTTTTTCTGGATAATCAGACAAAGTTATTGAGGCACAAACTCACACTTTAAACACTTACAAAATAGAGTGAGATGGGGTCAGACAATGATTAGCACCAGTCCCGAAAGTTAAGCCCATCAAACATATCTGATTGTTTATCGCTGACGTTCAAAGTGCATTTCCTGTCACACAATTTCTTGTCATTATGAAGCATTCACAGTCTCTGTGAAACATTTGGTTTGAATCAGAACTGCTTTTATTTGACCTTTCAATGCTATGACCTCTGGTATGCACTGGAAGATACCACGTCTTACTGGCCTAAACAAGAAGAAGACTTTACAGCCACGCTAGCAGCTCTGTGATTCTGCGCTTACACAGCGGTGCATAGAACTTATTCTTATTGTTGCCATTATGTCAGAAAAAAATAATGAAGCAGTTTGAGAATTAAGTGTTATCAAAGTTATCTTTATTATGATGCAAACTTTATACAAGAAATGCAGTCCACCAGTTCTGATTTCTAATACGAGCACAGTACAGTCATAAAAAAATATGATTGCTAACAAATTAAACATGAAACAAAAAATTACACAATTATAAAATGAAGGATCTGAAAAGGGGGCGGCCTGATCAATAGATTTAATAACTGTACATCTTTTTCAAAATAAAAGTCTGCCTTATAAAGCAAAAGGTTGCGCGCGCACACACACACACACACACACACACACACACACACACACACACACACAAGGTATTAATACAATTAAAGGCAGATTTTAAAGATTGAAACAAATATAATGTCAAAGATACACTGAACATTTTTAAGTTTATAAAAATAAATATTATCATTATGCTATGGTCACATGGTAGTTATAGTCTTCCAAAAAATAAATCTATCTATCTATCTTTGCATTAATGAGCAAATCCTTGCATTGGTTGGATTGTTAGTCTACACAAAAGCCCTGACATCGCTGTAGACAGTCTCTCCCTCTGCTGCTGTTACGTTCCTCTTCTTCGTTCTCTCTGCTTTGCCAGTTCTCTTTGAAAAGGCTGGTGCAGAATAAACCAACATGTCCTCATTTCTCTGAGGAAACACACAGAAAAAGGTTGTGAGATGGAAGATCCAAAATCTCTTCCAGTTTCATCTTTTCTTTATAGATCTTACCTGCTGACTTGGCTGCTCGGCACTGGCTGTTGCAGCATTTGTGGGCAGAGCAACAGCAGCTGTGTTAAAACAATCAAACCAAAGATGGAGAACGTTAATCTACACTAAGAGGCACAAAGTTCATATTTTGCTGAATACTGTTTGAGAAATTTTAATTACCGTTACAACATTTTGTCTTGATGGTATAAATCAGGAAGGCGATGACAATCAGACTTAAAGCCAAAGCAGCTGATAACAGAAATATAACTGTATTGGTCTTCTCCAAATGCTGCATGTGGTCTGCTGACAAATCTAGAAAATACTGAGAGTTAGCAGGTTTTTGATAAGAAAAAAGTTTTGTGTCGCATCAATCCAATGGATTTAACCAGAATCTAAATTAATTATAGTCAATGATTTGTATGAAATTCTAACTTACCTTCAATGTTAAGCTTAGTTCCTTTTCCAAACAGTATCTCTCCACATGTGGCCACAGCGCAGTAATAAGTCCCGGCATCAGAGGAGCTGACGGTCTTAGAGAAGCTGTAGACACATTTCTGCGGAGAGCGAGCCTCAGGACTGTTCTCACATTCATCTGTTCTGTTTCCAAGAGTGTAAATGACACTGGGATGAGATTCATCTGATCCGGATCTGAACCAGAACACGCTGTGTTTTCCTGGACATGTTTTGTAGTCAGAGTCAGAGAGGAGTGAACACTGCAGAGTCACTGAGTCTCCTGGACGGACTGGATCAGAGGATAAGTCTTGAATGACGGCGGTGATGTCAGGTGCACGTCCTGAGAAATTCAAACCAGAAAATAAACATGCTTTACCAGTTAAAATATACTGTATGTATGAATGGACACTTTCCTATGAATAATGTACATTTTAAAAAATATTAAAGTCTACCTGGTGTATTTTATTTACCTGTAACGGTCAGAAATGTTCCTTTCAAAAGGGTCATATTAACTCGTGTTTGTTTAACACAAAAGTAAAGTCCAGAATCACTGAGCTGTGTTTTACTGATAATCAGGACAAATGTTCCAGGCTCTTGTTTTGCTGTGATGCCAGGAGTTTCAATAACACCGTCGTATTCAAAGGGATATGTTCCTCCCAAAACTTCAGGCAAGGCTCCAGAAACTAGCCTGATCCAAAATAAGTTTGTTAAATCCCAAGAGTTGTTGCGGGGACACGTCAGCTTCACATCATCTCCAGCACCAACAGTCTTTGTCTCAAAGGTCTGATCGTCTGTGCATCCTGAAGAAAATAAAGAAATACACGTTGGTTATTAACAACCAGGAAATAAAATGTATGCCCTGTGCTGAACTTAAAATACATCTTGAACACATTTGAAAGTTTTACATATACTTACGACTCAGTCTGAGCATCAGAAGTAAAACAAACACAGTCAGCATTTTGTTGTAAGTCCACTTCAGACAGCACTAACATTAGCATGTACGAGAAGATGACTGTCCTAGATATAATCATATCGAGTGGGAGGGAACAACTGCAGAGCATTTTGATTGGCCAGTTGTTATGATGATATTACACTGTATTACCACAGTGGAAAAACATGTTCAAGCCCGAGCACATGAAGCAATACAAGCAGCAAGCTTGTTTCATGTTTCGTGGTGGGTGTCTATAATTGACGCTAAGAGGAAACACAGTATAACTACAGTAATCAAAGACAAATAATTCTTCTGTAGAGGATGTAGAAACAGTTAAGTCACCCATTGGTTTGTCAACCCCCCTTTTAAAGCATCAAGTTTGGGATGCTGGCCGTTTTAATGTTTTTTATTTGTAACCACAAGCGACCACATTTGGACGACAGGATACAAATTTGGCCTTTTACACGGAATAAAAATGCAAAAAAAATCAACATTTGGTGACATTACCCAGGTGGTCTGCATGTGAAAACCTAAAGTTCAAGAGTTCAAGCGTGAAAGTAGCCATTGTTATGTCTCAATCCTGCTTGACAGGCCCCTATGGTAGGTACTTACCAATCACAGGTGGCCACGCCTTAAAACATACCCTGCTTTATTATCAATTGCTTAATAAGGTAAAAAGTCAATTAAGTAGTTGGGTTGCCTACCTTGTAACTGGCACCCGTCTAGCTGCTCGTCCAGGAAGAGAGGGTGGATCTGTAGAGTAGCGAGGGGTCGGCACTCCATGTTATTAAACCTATATAGTCTACTCATTAGCTCGACACTTAGCTAGTTAGCCAGTGTGATTCCAACACAATCAGAATCTATTGTTTTGGTTGCTGCTGGAGTTTTTCATTCATCACAATATAGCACGTGAGAGAGCTTGTGGAAGTAGCGGATTTGTAGCTTGAACGCACACATCAGTGGTGAGCGGGCAGCGGGTGAACGACCGGGTAACTTAAAATAACCGGTCCAGCCATCACAATGGTCCTCCGTCCTCGACAGGCCAGACCAAACCAAAGCTGCTATTTAGCACTAACGTTTAATAAAATATGAGAATTTCACTCACCAAAGAGGTGGGACCACAGACTTCTCAGGGATCAGGTAGTAAAGTTAACCACTCAGTAAGAGATATTATTTGTTCAACATTTGGATGAAAAAATCCCCAAAACACACCAACAACACAAACACGGTCAAGAAGTTAAGCCAAGTGTTTTAATTAGCTGAGGTGACACCTAGCACACAGCTAGCAGCCCCACCTGTCACTCAAAGCAACCAGCCCTCCCATTACAGTTATATAGAAACTGGCAAAGCAACATTTTTGTGCCAGGCTGTAAATATGTTGAATTTGCTGTAAAGCTGGGTATTTAAATACAGGGCCTAATGGAGGTTAACTCGCTTTTGGAGCCAGCCTCAAGTGGCCATTCGAGGAACTGCACCTTTTGGTGCTTCAGTGTTGGCTTCATTTTCTCAGCCACAGAGCTGTCTGCTTGGTCCAAACCGACTGAGATAGAGTTTACAATCAAAGTTTTTCCACAAATATCCAATTCAGAATGTTACTATCACCAATGACCTCTAAACATTAATTCATTTAAGATCCATCTGCATGGTAAATACACATTATAGCACTATGTTTCCAGGTCAAATAAAAACTCCTAAAACCTCTGTACCACTGACTTTAATATTAATTAATTAATTGGTTTGATCTCTGTGTTAAAAAAAAGTCTCCAGCCATTTGCCATCTACAGACACAGAAGAGCCATGCTAGATGTTTTGTGAGCCAACCAAAGCAGATGCTCCTCATCATCAGTGATGACCCGCCCACTCTGCCTGTGAGTCACATCAGCAGGAAGAGCACAGCATGCAGAGTTGGGGGAGGTCTGTTAAACCATCCTTCTCTCCAGACTTCAGCAACTTTAATAGTGTACATAACAGGTGGACAGATAGATCGTCTTTGCTGTGTTTTAAAGATGCAACCATACATTATATAGCAGATGAATATTAGTTCATGTCTTGTTCTGCATTTAAATGCTGCCTCACTGAAAAGCTGTCTGTCCGTCAATACTTAAAGTGATGCACATTAGTGCAGACTTTAGCAACGATTTAAATCTCTTTCTGGATAATCAGACAAAGTTTTCTTATTAAGTCACAAACTCACACTTTCAACACTTGTTCTAGACAAAATGAGCGAGGTGGGGCAGGACAATGATTAGCACCTCCCCTCTCTGACAGCACCAGCGAGTGAAGAGTGCAGACTGCAGAAAGTGTGATAAAAAACCTCACTGGCTATTTTAAGACCGTAAAAAAAACCCCAGTTAAATCAAACTTCCTGACGGTTAAACAGAGTGTGATCAAGGACAAAAAGCCTCTTCGTATTCACACCTCACATTAAAGCCAAACCACCACAATGCTAAAGTTTCCATGCATCATTTGGTCGTCAGTGGTGACAGTGAATGTGTGTTTCTCTGTGTGTGTGCACGTGTGGTCAAATTGTTGACACCTAACACCTAGGTTGGACCAAAAACTTAGGACCGCGTTGGACCATGTTATTTATTATTAGTAGAATCAAAAGACTTTACAGATGTAGGTAAATGTTGATATGTGATTGCTGTTATTTTGCAAGTTATCACTCTTCACTGGTCGGTGCTGTCAGAGAGGGGAGGTGCTAATCTTTCACTGGTCCCACCTCGCTCTTTCTGACGACAACAAGAGTTTGAAGATGAGTTTGTCCGATAATCAAAGCCGTCCCAAAAGTCTGTTTTTGCGTGCATCACTTTGAGCAATGATGGACGATAATCTTGTCAATGAATTTGAATTTAAATGAAAAGTAATATGATCTAATATTCATGTGCATTATACGGTTGCATGTTTAAAAACACATCAAAGACATTATTTGCATTTTCATGAGCAAATTAACGAGCAAGAAAAATTGATTCAATTGTTTAAATTTGTTCAAATTAAAACTAGCCTGCAGAAACCTCATGCAGCTCTTCCCTCACTACACATCCTGTCACAGTCACAGTTCTGCTCTGAGCAAACAGCCTTGAAGGTTGGTCAAAGGGGGGAGAGACAGACCGCAGCCTGTGTGTCAGTGAAGCTGTTGCTTGGGGCTTTGCTTGTTGTTCTCACGGCAGACATGCAGAAGGCCTTTACAAAGTGCTGTCAGAGGTTCATCTATAATGTTTAAGATTGTGTGGAGGACATATACACAGCAGTTCAAGGTCAAAAGACTCTACATGTTTATTGTCTCTAACTTTGTGTCTCAGTGCACACATGGCAACATTTGGAGTGTGACCAAAGTTGATATGTCCTTTCGCGAAGCAGATATTTGGAAATCAAATGACCTTGATGGCCAAACAAATGCACCCCTCCCTTCAGGGCTCTTTCGGAAGCCCCGCCCCCTCATTCTCATGGACGCACATCCACAGGTAAACGACTTGCAACTGATTATGAGGCAGAATGTGGAGTGTCTGCTGCCTGAGGGTAAACAAGCCTTAATGAGGGAAGCAATTTTTAAATACTATGATGATGGCGCTCTTTCCATCTTCTGCAAGGACGGGGACAAGGATGAGTAGCAGGCAGAGGTCTGTAACTAGCCAGTGACCTTTGACCTGGCAAAATGTGATGAGTTTGGGAACGCTGAAGAAATCAATATGTGGTGTCCAAAATATGAAGAAGTGTTGTTTGTTTATGAAATTATTTCAGTTTTGTTATGGGCGGTTTATTAATTATTTAACATTATTTTCTATCATAGTAACAAGCTGTACATTCATGCCAGCCCTCTATGTCACCTTTGAGTTCTTCACATCTCATGACTCTCTGTGTGGTTTTCACCACATTTCCACTCCTCTCTCCACTGTCCTTGAACCTGCAGGCCACAACCTACACTGCAGCTAAAGTGACACTGTCCTCTATTCCTCCTCCTCCTCTATTCCTTTTCACTGTGTGAAAACATCCAGGTTTTTTTTTCTTCTATTCCTATTTCCATTAAAGCTCCTGTGAGGAACTTTTGATTTGGGTTGATCTTGGCGCCCCCTGTGGACAACGTCGTGCCTCTTATCTCTTTGCTGATTTTGTCCTGTGCATGCTTAAGTGGTGTTTTTTACATAAAATCTCAATCTGCTTTCTTTAACAGTCATAGGTATCACTCACTTACATTTTTGCCCTGGAAAATGTAAACAAAGGTAGCACAGTCTGCCATCTCCCCCGGCCGCAGTTTCATGCATTAAAATTATCTATACAGCAATAATCAAACTTGCCACTGATGGTCTGTTTGCTTTTGTGTCTCATATAGAGTAATCAGAATTAATTTCAGTCTGTTTCATAACCATCGAAATACTCCTCACAGGGGCTTTAAAGCTACGAGTGTTACACCACTTTGTATTTCCTTGTGCTGAAAACTCAACAACAGTGTTTCTGGAAAGTATTTGACATGCATTGTTTGTGAACCTCTTCCTGCATTGCTACGTTTCTCAGAGTTTGTCAGTTTGTCAGTAAGATAAAAAGTCTTCCAACCATGAAAGGTGACATACCTTTGGCGGAGCTGACCAGGGAGTTGTGCGCATACTCAATCCATGGCAAATGGGTGGACCAAGAGGCAGGGAGACAAGCTGCAACACACCTCAGGGAAGACTCCAAATCCTGCTTTGCCCGCTCCGTTTGGCCGTTAGTCTGAGGGTGATAACCAGATGACAGGCTGAGTGAGGCCCCCAATGTTTGACAGAATGCTTTCCACACCTGGGAGGCAAACTGGGGACCCCGGTCTGAGACAATATCCTGGGGTATACTATGAAGACGGAACACATGTTGCACAAGTAGATCAGCAATTTCCAACGCAGAGGGCAGTTTAACCAGAGGCTATAGAGAAACGGTCAACAATAGTCAGAATAACTGTTACCATAGATGGTGGTAACCCAGTATCGAAGTCCACTGCGATGTGTGACCAGGGACGATGAGGTATGGGCAAGGGAAGGAGGGGACCAGCTGGAGCTCGGTTGGAGGACTTACTACGGGCACAAACGGAGCAGGCGGCAACAAACTCCCTGGTGTCGGCAGTCATAGATGGCCACCAGAAGCGCTGTTGCAGCAGGGAGAGTGTGCGATGATAACCAGGATGGAGGGCCAACTTAGAAGAGTGCCCCCACTGGAGCACTGGGGACCTCAGAGGAGGGGGAACGAAGAGAGGATCTGAAGGACAGCTCGTATACAGGTATAGGATGAACTTGGTTGGCCTCCTGAACCACACGCTCGATCTCCCAACTGGCCGCCTCGACCACACAAGTGGACGGCAGGATGGTTTCCTCAGGGATGTCTTCCACTGGGGGAGCAAACTGGTGAGAGAGAGCATCAGGTTTGATGGTCCGGGACCCAGGTCGGTGAAGTTGAATCTTCCAAGAAACAAAGTCCACCGAGCCTGACGAGAGTTGAGTCTGCGTGCAGAACGAAGATAAGACAGGTTTTTATGGTCAGTCCAAACAAGGCACCACAGCAAGGAGCTCTCGATTCCCCACATTATAGTTTCTTTCGGCTGGAGTGAGCCGACGGGAGAAGGCGGCGCAGGGGTGGAACTTCTGGTCCACAGGGGAACGTTGTGACAGGATGGCCCAGAAACCTGAGTCAGAGGCGTCAACTTCCACTACAAACTGTAAGTCAGGATCTGGGTGAACTAACACAGGTGCACAAGAGAACATGGTCTTAAGTCTATCAAAAACAGTCTGAGCTTCAGATGACCACTCAAAAGAACGTTTTACACAAGTCAGTTTAGTTAAGGGGCTCACCAGCTGGCTGTAGATCTTAATAAACCTTCTGTAAAAATTGGCGAACCCCATAAACCTCTGGCGCTGTTAACGGGACTCAGGGGTCGGCCAGTCAAGCACGGCCTTAATCTTGGCCGGATCTGGCTTCAGCTGGCCCTTCTCAATAACAAACCCCAAGAAGGAGACAGAGGACACATGCAACTCACATTTCTCTGCTTTAGCAAACAGTTTGTTTTCGAGCAACCTTTGCATTGATGAGACCAAAAGGCATTACCTGGTACTCAAAGTGACCCAGGTGAGTGTTGAAAGCAGTCTTCCATTCGTCCCCCTCCCGTCCCCTCCTATTCTGACCAAGTGGTAAGCGTTGCGAAGGTCCAGTTTAGTGAAGATTCCTGCGTCGTGGAGGGGGGTGAAGGCAGAGTCGATAAGAGGCAGAGGATATTTGTTTTAAACAGTTATATCATTCAGACATCTGTTATCGATGCAGGGACGAAGAGTCTTGTCCTTCTTTTCAGAAAAGAAAAATCCTGCACCGACAGGGGATGATGATGGGCGGATGAGACCTGCAGCTAATGAGTCCTTGATGTAGGTCTCCATAGCATCTTTCTCAGGTCTGGACAGGTTATACAGTTTCTTGGAAGGCAGGGGGGCACCAGAAAGCAAGTCAATAGCACAGTCATATGGTCTATGTGGGGGCAAAGACAAAGCTCTAACCTTGCTGAACACATGCTTAAGGTCATGATAGGCACTGGGGACAGCTGAGAGGTCCATGTCTTCAGGTGAAGACTGGGAGATAGAAATACTAACTGGAATAGCTGACTTCAGGCGGTTTTGGTAACAGAAGCTGCTCCAAGAAGTAACGGAAGCAGTAGACCAGTCTATATGAGGGTTATGTAGCTTAAGCCAGGGAAGACCTAAAACTATGGGCGTGGTAGGTGAGGGAATAACGTACAATTCATCTGTCTCAGTGTGGTTACCAGAAAGAGTGACAGAAATGGGGGCAGTACGATTAGTCACATAAGAAATCTGGCGACCGTTTAAGGCCAACACATTCTTAGGTTCAGGTAAAATAACCAAAGCTATGTTAGCCTGCTGAACCAAACCTGAGTCAATGAAATTGTCATCAGCCCCAGAGTCAACTAAAACATGTACAGGGAGAGTGTCCAGTGCAAAGTACCTCTCAGCTGGATGCGTTTGGAGGAGATTAAGGATGAGTTGGCAGCCAGGGATGAAACTTCCTCGTTAGAGGAGCTAATAGGTTTAGCCACAAGACTAGACAATAGGCTAAGGGAGAGACGCAGGGAGAGAACAGAGAGGCAGAGGGCCACCAGCACCACATCTACTCCTCACCATCGCCTGCCGTCCGCCCAGCCTTCATCTCCTCAGAAAGTCCCTTTAAAAAAACTCCCTGAAGCGCGGACTCATTCCAACCACTTTCTGCTGCTAGAACACCAAAATCTAAAGCATATTGAGAAACAGAATTTCTTCCCTGGGAGAGTGACAAGAGCTGACTAACTGCCTCTTTCCCTTTAACAGTATGATCAAAAACGCATTTCAGCAGTAAAAGCATGAAAGTCTACACACAAAGCGTGGTTATTAAGGGAGATGGCTAATGACCAGGAAGCTGCCTTGTCAGAACATAAACTCATGATGAAAGCAATGCGGGACTGATCTGTATAATAAGTAGCAGGTTGCTGATTGAAAACAAGATTACACTGATGTAAAAATTGTTACTTTGCAGAGCGAGGCGTCAACGTGGTCCTGAAAGGTCAGGCCAGAGAATGCATCTGATTGGTTATCGCTGACGTTCAAAGTGCATTTCCTGCCACACTAGTTCTTGTCCTTATTAAGTGTAAAACCATTCATGCTCTTACTGAAATATTTAACAGAGAAGGGCTTTTATTTTACCCATTAATCAGTGGTGTAGTGATCCTTGGAGAAGTGGGTATACTCTTAATTCATGCCCTGTTTTGGAGCAGCCCATTCAGCAAAGGATAGACGCCCTGTTTTATAAACAGTGACATGTAAGACTACTCTATTTAGTTTACCCAAAAATGGGCCAGTAGTATTTGCACATTGTCACATACTTTCTGCTGCTTGACCTCAGGGAATAAGGATTATGAAATTATGAAATTACTGACCGAATACTGCCCCACAGACTAGTGAGAGATGTCTACACAAAAACAACAAACATGATTGACTGACAGGCTATAGCCTAAATGTAACGAGGTAAACAATGACCACAAGCTATTCAAATGTGTAAAGTCACCTCAGTAATCTTGATTTTTAAGCTTCAGCAATAAAAAAGCGCCCACCCACCGTAGTTGACGTCTTCATCAGCCGTTGTACCTGCATCTTTAGCTGTTGGTGAAGAGGCGGCATGGGCATCCTGTGCGACGGGAGTGGGGGCCAACCGGGCGCGCTCCCAGAGTCTGGGCTAAAGGAGCTGCTAGCATCGCTAAGATTAGCTGAGCTGCTGGCTGGTGTAGATTCGCGAGGACATTTGCAATTGAGAAAGGACATTTTTGTTTGAATAGCTCGCTTCATCTTACCTGGCTGTTCATAAACGTTACATAGCGTATTCTAACGGCGAATAGTTTAAAAGTGAACTAACAAAATTACCATTAGGCAATAATTCTTTTCCCAGGTATCACCCGCCCTACTCTGCCTCTGATTGGCTCATCAGTCCTGCATAATGAGTACTGGCCAATGAGAGGCAGCTTAGGCTGGGTCATGCATGCCACCATCATATGAAAGATAATTGGGCAATTTGGCTTGCATACATGAATGTTGCGCATCAGAGGGGATTAAGAGGGTGTATGCAATGCTGACTGATGAATAAGTGGGTATACGCCTTATACCCGTGTATACCCTGCACTACACCACTGCCTTTAATGCCATTATATCTGACTGCTGTTCTGCACTGACAGACATCACATCTTAAAGACTTTACAGCCATGCTAGCAGCTCTGTGACACTGCACTTACACAGCGGTGCATTGAGCTAATCCATATTGTTCCCATTATGTCAGAAAAAATGGAATGTTATCAGAGTTCTTTATTGTAATGCAGACTTTATACGAGAAACTCAGTCCATCACTTCTGATTTCTTTTTAAAGGACAGTACAAAATATCATTGCTAACTAATTAAATTGATGCGATTATGAAATTAAGAATCTGAAAATGGTGCAGCTTGATTGAATTACAACCACAGATCTTTTTCAAAATAAAAGTCTGCCTTTTGAGGAAGGAAGCAACACAAATCCACAAACATCACTGTCTTTTAATGAAACAATTTTTGCCTTGCGTTGACACAAAAATGTGGATATTTTCAAATCATAATGAAAAAACTCCCCTTTTTAATTGTCTAAAATAATAATAAGAAAAATAATAGCATAGAAAAAATCCAAAACTGACAGCAAACAGATTAGCAAAAATATAATGTCAAAGATACACAAACATTTTTAAGGTTATCCAAATGAAATGTTATCGTTATGCTGTGGTCACATGGTTGTTAAGTAGTATTTTTACACAGGCTTCCAAAAATGTATATTAAATATTTATGATTGCTTTAATGAGAAAATCCTTGCATTGTTTGGATTGTTAGTCTACACAAAAGCCCTGACATCGCTGTAGACAGTCTCTCCCTCTGCTGCTGTTACGTTCCTCTTCTTCTTCGTTCTCTCTGCTTTGCCAGTTCTCTTTGAAAAGGCTGGTGCAGAATAAACCAATGAGTCCTCATCTCTCTGAGGAAAGACACAAAATGTTATGAGAGGGAAGATGTTATTCTGATATTCCAAAATCTCTTTTCATTTCATCTTTTCTTTATAGATCTTACCTGCTGACTTGGCTGCTCAGCTCTGGCTGTTGCAGCATTTGTGGGCAGAGCAACAGCAGCTGTGTTAAAAAAATCAAACCAAAGATGGAGAACATTAATCTACACTAAGAGGCAACAAGTTAATATTTTGCTGAATACTGTTTGATAGATTTATGGATGAGAAATTTTAATTACCGTTACAACATTTTGTCTTGATGGTATAAATCAGGAAGGCGATGAAAAACAGACTTAAAGCCAAAGCAGCTGATAACAGAAATATAACTGTATTGGTCTTCTCCAAATGCTGCATGTCGTCTGCTGACAAATCTAGAAAATACTGAGAGTTAGCAGGTTTTTGATAAGAAAAAAGTTTTGTGTCGCATCAATCCAATGGATTTAACCAGAATCTAAATTAATTATAGTAAATGATTTGTATGAAATTGTAACTTACCTTCAATGTTAAGCTTTGTTCCTTTTCCAAACAGTATCTCTCCACATGTGGCCACAGCACAGTAATAAGTCCCGGCATCAGAGGAGCTGACGGTCTTAGAGAAGCTGTAGACACATTTCTGTGGAGAGCGAGCCTCAGGACTGTTCTCACATTCATCTGTTCTGTTTCCAAGAGTGTAAATGACACTGGGATGAGATTCATCTGATCCGGATCTGAACCAGAACACGCTGTGTTTTCCTGGACATGTTTTGTAGTCAGAGTCAGAGAGGAGTGAACACTGCAGAGTCACTGAGTCTCCTGGACGGACTGGATCAGAGGATACGTCTTGAATGACGGCGGTGATGTCAGGTGCACGTCCTGAGAAATTCAAACCAGAAAATAAACATGCCTTACCAATTACAATATACTGTATGTATGAATGGACACTTTCCTATTAATGATGTACATTTCTAAAGAATATTAAAGTCTACCTGGTGTATTTTATTTACCTTTTACTGTCAGAAATGTTCCTTTCAAAAGGGTCATATTACGTGTTCTTTGTTTAACACAAAAGTAAAGTCCAGAATCACTGAGCTGTGTTTTACTGATAATCAGGACAAATGTTCCAGGCTCTTGTTTTGCTGTGATGCAAGGACTTTTGTTAACCTTGTTGGAGACAAAGCTGCTTGTTCCTCCCAAAAATTCAGGCAAGGCTCCAGAAACTAGCCTGATCCAAAATAAATTATATAAATCCAAAGAGGTGTTGCGGGGACACGTCAGCTTCACATCACCTCCAGCACCAACAGTCTTTGTCTCAAAGGTCTGATCGTCTGTGCATCCTGAAGACAATAAAGAAATACATGTTGGTTATTAACAAGCAGGAAATAAAATGTATGCCCTGTGCTGAACTTAAAATACATCTTGAACACATTTGAAAGTTGTACATATACTTACGACTCAGTCTGAGCATCAGAAGTAAAACAAATACAGTCAGCATTTTGTTGTAAGTCCACTTCAGACAGCACTAACATTAGCATGAACGAGAAGATGACTGTCCTAGATATAATCATATCGAGTGGGAGGGAACAACTGCAGAGCATTTTGATTGGCCACTTGTTATGATGATATTACACTGTATCACCACAGTGGAAAAAAAACGTTCAAGCCCGAGCACATGAAGCAATTCAGGCAGCCAGCTTGTTTCATGTTTCGTGGTGAAGAGGAAACAGAGTTTCTATGGTCATCAAAGACACATTTTTATTCTGTATTTTCCATAGACTGTATTAAAGAAGTGCACATAGAGTTAACTCAGCCATTGGTATCTGAACTCTCCCTTTGAAGCCTCAGGTTTAGGATTTTGGCTGTCGCAATGTTGTTTTTTTGTAACCAGAAGCAAACATATTTGGCCGACATGTGGATACACATTAGCCTCTTTCATACATGCATGGCACTCAAAAAATTTGCGACATTACCCAGGTGGCCTGCAAGTGAGATCAGAAATCTCTCAAACTTTTCACCTGGACTTTAAGCTGACTTTTTTCTGCAGTTCAGACACTGACAGGTGAACTGAATAACATTGATGATCTTGTTACAATGGCACCTGTCAGTGGGTGGCACTTGAAGCAAATGAAAATGATGTCGTCAAAGTTGATGTGTTGGAAGCAGGAAAAATGGGCAAGCGTAAGGATGTGAACGACTTTGACAAGGGCCAAATTGTGATGACTAAACGACTGGGTCAGAACATCTCCAGACCTGAAGATTTTGTGGGTTGTTCCTGGTCTGCTGTGGCCATGACCTACCAAAAGTGGTCCAAGGATGGAAAAGCAACAAATCGATCACAGGGTGGCCAAATCTCATTGATGTGCGTGAGGAGTGAAGGCCACCTAAAGCCGCTGTAAACCCAAATCCATAAAATCCTTCTGTGTAATTTAGGGTCTGATGTACATACTAGTAAGCATCTTAAAAGTTTTATAAATTAGTTTTAATCCAAACTCGAGTTATTGCCATTCTTTCTTTCCCTGATGCTGGGGTTAAATTGGGCGTGGTTATGTATGATATTTATCACTTCATAAATTTCCTTCAACCAATCAACCGCAGTTGTCCCGCCCTCACAGGTGCAATAACACTTCACAACTGTGTCCACATACCCTAAACGTCTCTGCACATACCTGTTGCAATTACCTAATGATTGTCAGGCCTGGACTAAAATGAGGACTCAGATGCAGAGGATATCACGTACAAGCACACTTTATTGATTTCTGATCCTTTTTGAAGAGTGACAAACAATTGGGCTATGAAAAACTCCCTAAATAACTAAGTCCTGGCAAGATAACTCGCGGAAGATAAAACTTCCTAAATAGGAAAATCTCCAGTAAAAGGAGAGACAAAAAACACACTAGAAACAGGGAAGATCCTAAAACATAAATCGCTCCCGTAGGAGGAAAACAAAAGCTAGACTAAAAATCAAAACGCTCCCGAAGGAGGAAAACCAAAACTACTGATCAACGGGACAAAAGAAAAAGGCTCACCTAAAAAGGAGGCTCTACAACTATCTAATACTAATTAAACACAAATTCGCTCCAAAAGGGAGGAAAGAAAACAGTTTACAAAATAACACAAAATCGATGCTAAACTAGAAAACTTTAACAAACGAAAAAATCACTCTCAAAGGAGGAAACAGAAAACAACTTACGTGGCGTAGCAAAAAACTCTTGGCAAAACCGACTGTGACTGTGGATAAGGGCTTGGGTGCACGGACAAGGACGAAACACTTTGGCAAAAGACAAAGGGGAGACGCAGACTATAAGCACATGAGGGTAGTGGGGAACAGGTGGAAACAATCAGGGATCAGGGGAGACAATCAGACCGGTGACACATGAGGAAGGGCAAGTGACCTGAAACGAGAGGAGAGTCAGGTTTCAAAATAAAACAGGAAGTTACGAGACAAAAATCCAAGACAAGACAAACCTCACCGCGGTGTGACAATGATCGCCTTTTCCCCCATCATGCCTGTGTGTGCTGTCCCCGGGTGCACATCTACCACTGGGATGACAATGTGTCATTCTTTTATTTTGTAACACTTGGAGAAGCAGCAGTGTTTCCGCTACTTACATTTAGTGAATTGTTTCAGCCGCTGCTTCAGAAATTGTAATTAAACGACTCTTTGGAGATTTCAGCTTCAAATCAACGATCGTCCATCCTCTCCTCATTGAGGAAGAGCACTGAAATAGTGAACTCGCGAAGTCTTGGCAACCAAATAAACAACAGCGGACCAGTTTACTTCTAACGGCAAAAGAGGGTCCGCTCTGCATCGCTGTCATGGCATATATATGCAGTTCTAATATGCAGTGTAAACAATGCACGTGCCTATATCAGCTGTGCGCACAGTATCAAACTTTCAGCTCCCTGGCGATCTCCCTCCAGCGAGCTGCACAATATTATACTGAAATGAGGAGATATTGTCTCTCTAACTCCGTACGTCCGGACTGTAAATGCATTGATTGTTGCGGTTTATAAAGCTTGTAAAAGCTGATGTCATTCAGTAACGATCAATCGTTTGGATCGCTACGTCATTAATAACGTCCCTTGTGCACACGCGGCTCACGTGCGGTGAGAACTGAATTGCCAAAGAGAAAATATGTAACTCTTGTGACTTAATTAAACAGACTGCTGATGAAGACAGTCAACACAGCAGCCAGAGAGACAGACAGAAGTGGGGGTGGCTGGGGGGCGGGTTGAGAGGTGCAGGTGTGTTGGGGGACTGAAGCCAAGTGTTCAGATTAAAGAAGTTTGTGATTTAAAACTTAATGAGGTGAAGAAGAGAGTACAATTAAAGTTTCTAGGTAAGAAATAACCATCTAGAAAGAGGGTAAGTCTACATGTGATCACAGAAATCATTGATATATGAGATTAATTGAAATCAATTGATTACAAAACCTGTAATTAATTAGATTCATTTTTTGAATCACCTGACAGCAATAGTTTTGATATGACGTAAACATGCGCACATACCTGGGTGGTACAACAAACCCTCTACTCTGCTGCTGAAAAAAATCCTAGAGGAAACACTGCTTCCCCATGAGCCATTGTTGTGTTGACAGTTGCCATGAGAACATGGACAGGCGGACCCCTCACTCAGAATTTGTGGATGCTTTATGACACACTCAGCTCTGATATCATATATGCATTTTTGCTATTTCAAGCCGAGTTTCCAGGGCCTTTAAAGCACCTACAATGGGCATGTGAGCATCAGAACTGGATCACGGAGCAATGGAAGAAGGTGGCCTGGTCTGATGAATCTTTTTTTCTCTTACATCATGTTGGCCAGGTGTGTGTGCGTCGCTTACCTGGGGAAGACATGGCACCAGGATGCACTATTGGAAGAAGGCAAGCTGGCAGAGGTAGTATGATGCTTTGGGCAATGTTATGACCTCAGGTCCTGTTATTCATGTGGATGTGACTTTTACCTGTACCACCTACCTAAACATTGTTGCAGACCAGTACACCTCTTCATGGAAACATGTTCCCTAATGGCAGTGGCCTCTTTCAGCAGGATCATGCGCCCTGCCACACTGCAAACATGGTTCAGGAATGGTTTGAGGAACACGACAACAAGTTCAAGGTGTTGACCCGGCCTCCAAATTCCCCAAATCTCAATCCAATCGAGCATCTGTGGGATGTGCTGGACAAACAAGTCCGATCACCCCCACATCGCAACAGGACTTAAAGGATCTGCTGAGAAAGTCTTACCACAGTTGATAATTAAATGACTATTACTGAACAAACTGTTGGACATTATGGACAATGCCAGCCACCCTCTGCACACCGTCATCAGCAACCAGAGGAGCCTGTTCAGTGAGAGACTGCTCCTTCCAAAGTGCAGGACTAACCGACTGAAGAACTCCTTTGTCCCTCATGCCATCAGGCTGTACAACTCCTCACTTAGGGGGAGGAGGTAACAGGGACAGACTCTCTCACAAGCGGTAGCCACTAATTCACCTCACAAAGTTAATAGTAGTTATCTTCTTTTATTCAATAGTAATATTTATTTATTTCTCAAAGGGTCATATGTGCAATAAAAATCTGTCAATGTGCAATAATCTCTCACCACAGTGCAATAACCTAATACCACAGTGCAATAACCTAATTTAGTTTAATCGAACTAAATACCATGTCAATTACCCACTGTTTACTTGTATATTTTCTAAGAGTGTATATTTTATATATTTTGTTATCTAATTTTGTACTTTTTATATATATATATATATATCGATAGATATATATATTTTGATCTTTATTTTTTACCCTCTGTGTGCTGATTCTTTCCTATTGTATTGTACTGTATAAGCTGCTGGAGACTGAATTTCCCAGAGGGAGTCATCCCAAAGGGATCAATAAAGTTGAGTCTAAGTCTAAGTCTAAGTCATGTCTCCCTCCTGTTTGTCGGCCCCCCATGGTAGCAACTTTTCAATCACAGGTGGCCAGGCCGTAAAACATAACCTACATTATTGTCAATTTTACTGTGAATGGGACCATATTTACAAAATGAACATCATGCAGTCCTTAAAAGTCTTGAAACTAGCAACTGAGGCCAGAGTCCCAATTGGAAAATGTTTAATGAGGTAAAAATCAATCAAAAAGTTGGGGCTTTGGCAGTTCACAGGTACTTAACTGGCACCTGTCTGGCTGTCAGTCCACACCATAGACTGTATGATGGATGTAGCCACCATGTGAGGTCACACATTGGTTTGTCAACTGGCTTTTTGAAGAGTTTGGCATATTGCCCGTGGCCATGTTGGGTTTCTGTAGCCAAAAATGACCATATATGGAAGAGAGGGTGGATCTGGAGAGTAGCGAGGGGTTGGCAAACTCCACGTCATTAAACCTATAGTCTACACCTCCAGCTAATTCTGACTTATTAGCTAGTTAGTCATCGTGCTTCCCACAGAATGACAATCATTTTGATTTGGTTGGTGCTGAAGTTGTTTATCACTTAAGAAGCTAAGAAAGCTTATAGCTCAAACGCACACTTCTGTGGTGAGAGGGCAGTGGGCTGTTATACTTAAAATAACCAGTCCAGCCATCACAACGGTCCACCATCCTCTACGGGGAAACCAAACAACAATCCTGACTCCCATGCAGGAGCCACAAAAAATAAATCAATGTAGCTCAAACACTGACAGAGCTAACATGTCATGTAATGGTGAGCACAGAAATAGATAGCTGCTAATTCGGCTCACGTTTAATAAAATAATACTAGAATTTCACGAACCAAAAAAGCTGGACCACAGACTTCTTGTGGGTCAGCTAGTATAGCTAACCACAAAGCAAGCCATTTTATTTGTTCAACATTTGCATGAAAAAAAATCCCCAAAAGGCACCAACAACACAAACAAGGTCAAGAGGTTAAGTTCAGTTTCTGAATTAGCTGAGTTGACACCTAGCACACAGTTTTTGTTGGGTACAACAAGGAACTGCAATTTTTTTGGCACTTCCATGTTGTCTTCATTTCTCAGCCACAAAGGTGTCTGCTTGGTCCAAACTTCCAAATTGAGAGAGTGTACAATGATTGCTCCCGGTGGCATACCCATCAGTGATGACCCGCCCCTTCTGCCTGTCAGTTACATCAGCAGGAAGAGCACAGTATACAGAGTTGCAGACGTTTGTTAAACCATCCTTCTCTCCAAACTTCAGCAACTTTAATAGTGTACATAATAGGTGGAAAGATAGATTGTCGTTGTGTTTCAAAAGATGTGACCATACAGTTTATTGCAGATGAATATTAGTTCATGTTTTTTCTTTTTCATTTACATGCTGATTCACTGACAAGCTGGTGGTCCATCATTGCTCCAAGTGATGCACATTAGTACAGACTTTAGCAAGGATTCAAATCTTTTTCTGGATAATCAGACAAAGTTATTAAGGCACAAACTCACACTTTAAACACTTACAAAATAGAGTGAGATGGGGCCAGACAATGATTAGCACCAGTCCTGAAAGTTAAGCCCATCAAACATATCTGAATGGTTATCGCTGACGTTCAAAGTGCATTTCCTGTCACACAAATTCTTGTCATTATGAACCATTCACACTCTCTGTGAAACATTTGGTTTGAATCAGAACTGCTTTTATTTGACCTTTCAATGCTATGACCTCTGGTATGCACTGGAAGATACCACGTCTTACTGGCCTAAACAAGAAGAAGACTTTACAGCCACGCTAGCAGCTCTGTGAATCTGCGCTTACACAGCGGTGCATAGAACTTATTCTTATTGTTGCCATTATGTCAGAAAAAAATAATGAAGCAGTTTGAGAATTAAGTGTTATCATAGTTATCTTTATTATGATGCAAACTTTATACAAGAAATGCAGTCCACCAGTTCTGATTTCTAATACTAGCACAGCACAGTCATAAAAAAATATAATTGCTAAAAAATTAAACATGAAACAAAAAATTACACAATTATAAAATTAAGGATCTGAAAAGGGGGGGGCCTGATCAATAGATTTAATAACTGTACATCTTTTTCAAAATAAAAGTCTGCCTTATAAAGCAAAAGGTTGCGCGCGCGCACACACACACACACACACACAAGGTATTAATACAATTAAAGGCAGATTTTAAAGATTGAAACAAATATAATGTCAAAGATACATTTTTAAGGTTATAAAAATAAATATTATCATTATGCTATGGTCACATGGTAGTTATAGTTCATATTTTGCTGAATACTGTTTGATAGATTTATGGATGAGAAATTCTAATTACCGTTACAAGATTTTGTCTTGATGGTATAAATCAGGAAGGCGATGACAATCAGACTTAAAGCCAAAGCAGCAGATAACAGAAATATAACTGTATTGATCTTCTTCAAATGCTGCATGTCGCCTGCTGACGAATCTAGAAAACACTGAGAGTTAGCAGGTTTTTGATAAGAAAAAAAGTTTTGTGTCGCATCAATCCAATGGATTTAACCAGAATCAAAATTAATTATAATCAATGATTTGTATGAAATTCTAACTTACCTTCAATGTTGAGCTTTGTTCCTTTTCCAAACAGTATCTCTCCACATGTGGCCACAGCACAGTAATAAGTCCCGGCATCAGAGGAGCTGACGGTCTTAGAGAAGCTGTAGACACATTTCTGTGGAGAGCGAGCCTCAGGACTGTTCTCACATTCATCTGTTCTGTTTCCAAGAGTGTAAATGACACTGGGATGAGATTCATCTGATCCGGATCTGAACCAGAACACGCTGTGTTGTCCTGGACATATTTTGTAGTCAGAGTCAGAGAGGAGTGAACACTGCAGAGTCACTGAGTCTCCTGGACGGACTGGATCAGAGGATAAGTCTTGAATGACGGCAGTGATGTCAGGTGCACGTCCTGAGAAATTCAAACCAGAAAATAAACATGCTTTACCAGTTAAAATATACTGTATGTATGAATGGACACTTTCCTATGAATAATGTACAATTTAAACAAATATTAAACTCTACCTGGTGTATTTTATTTACCTGTAACTGTCAGAAATGTTCCTTTCAAAAGGGTCATATTAACTCGTGTTTGTTTAACACAAAAGTAAAGTCCAGAATCACTGAGCTGTGTTTGACTGATAATCAGGACAAATGTTCCAGGCTCTTGTTTTGCTGTGATGCCAGGAGTTTCGATAACACCGTCGTATTCAAAGTGATATGTTCCTCCCAAAACTTCAGGCAAGGCTCCAGAAACTAGCCTGATCCAAAATAAGTGTGTTTTAAGCCAAGAGGTGTCGCGGGGACACGTTAGCTTCACATCATCTCCAGCACCAACAGTCTTTGTCTCAAAGGTCTGATCGTCTGTGCATCCTGAAGACAATAAAGAAATACATGTTGGTTATTAACAACCAGGAAATAAAATGTATGCCCTGTGCTGAACTTAAAATACATCTTGAACACATTTGAAAGTTTTACATATACTTACGACTCAGTCTGAGCATCAGAAGTAAAAGAAAGGCAGTCAGCATTTTGTTGTAAGTCCACTTCAGACAGCACTAACATTAGCATGTACGAGAAGATGACTGTCCTAGATATAATCATATCGAGTGGGAGGGAACAACTGCAGAGCATTTTGATTGGCCAGTCGTTATGATGGTATTACACTGTATTACCACAGTGGAAAAAAATCATTCAAGCCCGAGCACATGAAACAATACAAGCAGCAAGCTTGTTTCATGTTTCCTGGTGGGTGTCTATAATTGACGCTAAGAGGAAACACAGTATAACTACAGTAATCAAAGACAAATTATTCTTCTGTAGAGGATGTAGAAACAGTTAAGTCACCCATTGGTTTGTCAACCCCCTTTTAAAGCATTAAGTTTGGGATGTTGGCCGTTTTAATATTTTTTATTTGTAACAACAAGCGACCACATTTGGACGACAGGATACAAATTTGGCCTTTTACACGGAATAAAAATGCAGAAAAATCAACATTTTGTGACATTACCTAGGTGGTCTGCATGTGAAAACCTAAAGTTCAAGAGTTCAAGCGTGAAAATAGCCATTAAAATATACCCTGCTTTATTATCAATTTTACTCTAAATGGGAGCAATATTTGCAAAGTGAACATCATGCAGTCCTGAAAAGGCTTGAAACTACCGAGCAGATTGATTTCAACATATCCTGTTGTCAGTTAAGTAGTTGGGTTGCCTACCTTGTAACTGGCACCCGTCTAGCTGCTCGTCCAGGAAGAGAGGGTGGATCTGTAGAGTAGCGAGGGGTTGGCACTCCATGTTATTAAACCTATATAGTCTACTCATTAGCTCGACACTTAGCTAGTTAGCCAGTGCGATTCCAACACAATCAGAATCTATTGTTTTGGTTGCTGCTGGAGTTTTTCATTCATCACAATATAGCGCGTGAGAGAGCTTGTGGAAGTAGCAGATTTGTAGCTTGAACGCACACATCAGTGGTGAGCGGGCAGCGGGTGAACGACCGGGTAACTTAAAATAACCGGTCCAACCATCACAATGGTCCTCCGTCCTCGACAGGCCAGACCAAACCAAAGCTGCTAATTAGCGCTAACGTTTAATAAAATATTAGAATTTCACTCACCAAAGAGGTGGGACCACAGACTTCTCAGGGTCAGGTAGTAAAGTTAACTACTCAGTAAGAGATATTATTTGTTCAACATTTGGATGAAAAAATCCCCAAAACACACTAACAACACAAACACGGTCAAGAAGTTAAGCCAAGTGTTTTAATTAGCTGAGGTGACACCTAGCACACAGCTAGCAGCCCCACCTGTCACTCAAAGCAACCAGCCCTCCCATTACAGTTATATAGAAACTGGCAAAGCAACATTTTTGTGCCAGGCTGTAAATATGTTGAATTTGCTGTAAAACTGGGTATTTAAATATAGGGCCTAATGGAGGTTAACTCGCTTTTGGAGCCAGCCTCAAGTGGCCATTCGAGGAACTGCACTTTTTGGTGCTTCAGTGTTGGCTTCATTTTCTCAGCCACAGAGCTGTCTGCTTGGTCCAAACCGACTGAGATAGAGTTTACAATCAGTTTTTCCACAAATATCCAATTCAAAATGTTACTATCACCAATGACCTCTAAACATTAATTCACAATATCTAAGATATCCATCTGCATGGTAAATACACATTATAGCACTATGTTTCCAGGTCTAATAAAAACTCCTAAAACCTCTGTACCACTGACTCTAATATTAATTAATTAATTGGTTTGATCTGTTAAAAAAAAAGTCTCCAGCCATTTGCCATCTACAGACACAGAAGAGCCATGTTAGATGTTTTGTGAGCCAACCAAAGCAGATGCTCCTCATCATCAGTGATGACCCGCCCACTCTGCCTGTCAGTCACATCAGCAGGAAGAGCACAGCATGCAGAGTTGGGGGAGGTCTGTTAAACCATCCTTCTCTCCAGACTTCAGCAACTTTAACAGTGTACATAACAGGTGTGTGTTTAAAAGATGCAACCATACAGTATATAGCAGATGAATATTAGATCATGTTTTGTTCTGCATTTAAATGCTGATTCACTGAAAAGCTGTCTGTCCATCAATACTTAAAGTGATGCACATTAGTGCAGACTTTAGCAACGATTTAAATCTCTTTCTGGATAATCAGACAAAGTTTTCTTATTAAGTCACAAACTCACACTTTCAACACTTGTTCGAGACAAAAAGAGCGAGGTGGGGCAGGACAATGATTAGCACCTCCCCTCTCTGACAGCACCGGCCAGTGAAGAGTGCAGACTGCAGAAAGTGTGATAAAAAACCTCACATAGCACCCTTTACCTACATCTGTAAGTAGTTGTGGTTCTACTAATAATTAATAACATTGTGTTGTTCCTCTTGCTATTTTAGGAAGGTAAGAAAACAGTTAAATCAAACTTCCTGACGGTAAAACAGAGTGTGATCAAGGACAAAAAACCTCTTCGTATTCACACCTCACATTAAAGCCAAACCACCACAATGCTAAAGTTTCCATGCACCATTTGTCGTCAGTGGTGACAGTGAATGTGTGTTTATCTGTGTGTGTGCGCGTGTGGTCAAATTGTTGACACCTAACACCTAGGTTGGACCAGAAACTTATTCTAATAACTAAACGTGTTTTGGAGTGAAATCAAAGACTCACTGACACAATGCTTTGTTTAGCTCCTGAACACACAACACACATACACAGTTTAATGCACACAAGGATGGACACAACTTACAACTGTTACATGGAAGTTAGAACTGAAACTTTCTCTCTCTCGCTTACACACACACACACACACACACACACGCACACAGACACGCACACACACACACACACACACACACACACACACACACGCACACGCACACACTAAACTGCACGGAAACTTTAGCACTGTTGTGGTTTGGTTTTAAATTGAGGTGTGAATACGAACAGAGTTTTTTCTTTCTCTGTCTCTGTTTTAGCCTCAGGAAGTTTGGCTTAACTGTTGTTTTATCTTTTTTAAACAGCAAGAGGAACAACACCATGTTATTTATTATTAGTAGAATCAAAAGACTTTACAGATGTAGGTAAATGTTGATATGTGATTGCTGTTATTTAGCAAGTTATCACTCTTCACTGGTCGGTGCTGTCAGAGAGGGGAGGTGCTAATCTTTCACTGGTCCCACCTCGCTCTTTCTGACGACAACAAGAGTTTGAAGATGAGTTTGTCCGATAATCAAAGCCGTCCCAGAAGTCTGTTTTTGCGTGCATCACTTTGAGCAATGATGGACGATAATCTTGTCAATGAATTTGAAGTTAAATGAAAAGTAATATGATCTAATATTCATGTGCATTATATGGTTGCATGTTTAAAAACACAACAAAGTAATTATTTGTCATTTTTATGAACAAATTGAAACTAGACAGCAGAAACCTCATGCAGCTCTTCCCTCACTACACATCCTGTCACAGTCGCAGTCGGCTCTGCTCTGAGTAAACAGCCTTGAAGGTTGGTCAAAGGGGGGAGAGACAGACAACCACAGCCTGTGTCAGTGAAGCTGTTGCATGTGGCTTTGCTTGTTGTGCAGTGCAGACATGCAAAAGGCCTAAGCATGTTTTTCTAACAGAAAAATGAATTGTGTGAACAGCAGGAAATGTTGTGTTTGTGTTTTGTCAATGCCAAAGGCCGGTCAGTGAGGTTTGAGGTTTCTAAGCTGTATCTACCTGCAGCTCCCACAACACTCAATCTGTTTCTCCAAACTCCAGGGGTGGGAGTCATACAAATTAACTGATAAAGGCAGAGGTGATGAAAATGCATGTGAATTGAACAATAAAATGACAAATTAACAGGTGATTTGATTAATTTGAGGTCAATTTGGTTCTTTATATCTCCTAATTTTCTCTGTGGTTTTGGCCTTTACTCTGCGACTTTCTCTCAAACCTCTGACACCTAACCTGTCACTGAATACTTTCAGAATCAGGGGCAGGGCTTCAGGCAGACAGATGGAATAATGGTTAGCAGTTAATGGAGTGCAGTTATATAGCACCTTTGTTGTTGTCTCATCCCTCAGTGCACTTTTACTCTACATCCCATTGAGCCCATTCACATGGCAAAGGGAGGGTTTCAGGAGACATATTGGGTGATTTTTTGTCCACTTTAATTTGCAGACATGAGGAGCAGGGATCGCACTCAGATTTTCAGATTTACCTGCAGGTTAAGAGAAATAAGAAGCAGGTGAGTTGGGGGTAAAAATCAGGTGGAGGACAGCAAAGGGGTTACTGCAGGGCACGAGGGAGTGTCTGGATGTGGAACCACACAAGAGTTGGTCGTATGTTAGAATAAGGACAAGTAGCAAACTGAGAGTTAGAATGTGACTCGAGTTTTGACACTTTATCTTTGAGCAAAATAACTTGCTGAAGAACTACGCTTGTAGAGAGGCCACAAGAGAGCAACACAGCATGTTTTATTAATTCATATTAACAGTTATAAAGAGTTAGAACCATTTTACAAACAATAAGGAAGTCACACAGGAAACAACAAGAAAAAGCATGATGCATAAATCATAAATACATTTACTGGTTTCGGTATTGAACAGGTTTTATACTGATGATGTAAAAAATTTACTTTCTAATATGACCTCTGACTTTCTTTTGATTGTGTAACCAGACCGAGTACTGGCTGATATCAAGTTGTGATTGAAATCATGTTATTTTTCTTAAAATCTCTTCAGTTAAAGTTTGGGAATCTTGCCATTAATCCATGTTACAGAGAAAGCAACATTAGAGTCTCAGTAACCTTTAATGAGTTGAGGCCAGGCATTTTGAGCAGAACAGTTCAGACCAAATATATCATCCAACCATTGTTCAACCATCACACGGCCTGAGTAGGTATAAACTGTTCCTTTTGCATCTCCCAGGTCTTGAACTCATAATGCAGAGTTCAAACTGTTGTCGAATATTTGTTGACAATAAAAAATATATATAATTTTAATATTTCTCTTAGACAACTTCATGATACCTGGGCTTTAGTTTTAATCAATCTGTGACAAACTGCCGTTTGGAGATGCTCGTGTTTCCATCGCCTGCAACAGTAAACATGATAAAAACTGAATACATCTGTCATTTGTCATAAATCTGTGTTTGCCGGTTTACAGCATTGTTAAAAAGATCCAAAATCTGGTTGATCATTTGTGGAGTCTAAGGATGATGCTGAGCAAGTCTGGTGTCAATTGAGTAAAACTGTGGGAGGAGATTGAACTAGAACTTTATAATTCCTTGAATCGAGAAGCACAAGAAGAATTCTGATCAACTCTGCCTACATTTGATGTCAGTTGCAAAGTTGCCGCATGTACGACTTATTCATGTTTTTCCCACATTTTTGGCTTCAGCAGCTGCTGTAGCACCACGATCAGGACTTTTAGCCCACAAAGCCAGTTAAGAAAGTTTGACCTCCGACTGGACCTACATGTACCTAATGCAACCCAAAAGCCTTCACAGCAGCGTAGATCCTCCTTCTCGCCCCTGCTTTTGTACCCTTCACTGCACCACAGTCAGCTCTCATCATGGTGAAGGTGACAGCAGAAAAAATGTTTGTGTCCTCATTGCTCTGAGAAAAAAACAGAGGTGAAGTTAAAACAAGAAACTGATGTTTTTATTGAAAATGAACCTACCTGTAAATACTTTACCTGTTGAATTTGCAGAGCAACAGCAGCTGGATTAAAAACAATCAAACCAAAGATGGAGATTGTTAATTTACACAAAGCAACAAAAAGATAATATTCTGCTGAATACTGTATGATAGACTGATGGAGGAGAAATGTTAATTACCGTTACAACATTTTGTCTTGATGGTATAAATCAGGAAGGCGATGACAATCAGACTTAAAGCCAAAGCAGCTGATAACAGGACTGTATTGATCTTCTTCAAATACTGCATGTCGTCTGCTGACGAATCTAGAAAACACTGAGAGTTAGCAGGTTTTTGATAAGAAAAAAAGTTTTGTGTCGCATCAATCCAATGGATTTAACCAGAATCTAAATTAATTATAGTCAATGATTTGTATGAAATTCTAACTTACCTTCAATGTTAAGCTTAGTTCCTTTTCCAAACAGTATCTCTCCACATGTGGCCACAGCACAGTAATAAGTCCCGGCATCAGAGGAGCTGACGGTCTTAGAGAAGCTGTAGACACATTTCTGTGGAGAGCGAGCCTCAGGACTGTTCTCACATTCATCTGTTCTGTTTCCAAGAGTGTAAATGACACTGGGATGAGATTCATCTGATCCGGATCTGAACCAGAACACGCTGTGTTTTCCTGGACATGTTTTGTAGTCAGAGTCAGAGAGGAGTGAACACTGCAGAGTCACTGAGTCTCCTGGACGGACTGGATCAGAGGATAAGTCTTGAATGACGGCAGTGATGTCAGGTGCACGTCCTGAGAAATTCAAACCAGAAAATAAACATGTTTTACTAGTTACAGTTTATACATTGACACTTTCCTATTAATAATGTACAATTTAAACAAATATTAAAGTCTACCTGGTGTTTTTTATTTACCTGTAACTGTCAGAAATGTTCCTTTCAAAAGGGTCATATTAAGTTGTGTTTGTTTAACACAAAAGTAAAGTCCAGAATCACTGAGCTGTGTTTGACTGATAATCAGGACAAATGTTCCAGGCTCTTGTTTTGCTGTGATGCGAGGACTTTTGTTAACCTCGTCGTATTCAAAGCTGCTTGTTCCTCCCAAAACTTCAGGCAAGGCTCCAGAAACTAGCCTGATCCAAAATAACTGTGTTTTAATCCAAGATGTGTCGCGGGGACATGTCAGCTTCACATCATCTCCAGCACCAACAGTCTTTGTCTCAAAGGTCTGATCGTCTGTGCATCCTGAAGAAAATAAAGAAATACATGTTGGTTATTAACAACCAGGAAATAAAATGTATGCCCTGTGCTGAACTTAAAATACATCTTGAACACATCTGAAAGTTTTACATATACTTACGACTCAGTCTGAGCATCAGAAGTAAAACAAAGGCAGTCAGCATTTTGTTGTAAGTCCACTTCAGACAGCACTAACATTAGCATGTACGAGAAGATGACTGTCCTAGATATAATCATATCGAGTGGGAGGGAACAACTGCAGAGCATTTTGATTGGCCAGTTGTTATGATGATATTACACTGTATTACCACAGAGGAAAAAATTGTTCAAGCCCAAGCACATGAAGCAATACAGGCAGCCAGCTTGTTTCATGTTTCGTGATGAAGAGGAAACAGAGTTTCTATGGTCATCAAACACACATTTTTATTCTGTAATTTCCATAGACTGTATTAAAGAAGAGCACATAGAGTTAACTCAGCCACTGGTATCTGAACTCTCCCTTTGAAGCCTCAGGTTTAGGATTTTGGCTGTCGCAATGTTGTTTTTTTGTAACCAGAAGCAAAAATATTTGGCCGACATGTGGATACACATCAGCTGTTAAGATTCGCCAGTTCCTTGTGTTTTCCCTGTGTTTTTTCCCTCCCTTGTGTGTGTTGTCTGTCTTGTCCGTGTTTTCAGGCTGGGCGTGGTTGACCTACTTTCACTCCACTCTCACACCTGCAGTTCATTCTCATCAAGCCATTCTCCACCTGCTGCAGTACTTAAGCCTGGTCAAGCTCTCTACTCTTCGCCAGTTCGTTCCGTCTTCTTCAAGTGGTAACTCGACACGGCCGATGCAGATTCGAAGTGAAACTACTAACTCTGTAAACCTGTTTTTGACCTTGTTTTTTCCCTCGCCGCAGATACCTGTCACACCAGCCTCCGTCCTTCCGCGCCCAGCCTCACCTGTTCTCCGTCCTGAGCCCAAGGAGTTTTGTTTTGTGCCACAGTTATTCTACTGCTTGTGACTTAAGTTCGTATTAAACCGGATTACCTGTATTCTACCTCCTGTGTGTGTCTGCTTTGGGATCCAGTTCTACGATTAAGCCTAACAGAACGAACTGGCCACATGGATCCCACAGACACACAGCCTGAGGCTGTGGATTTTCAGCGCGCGCTGTCTAATCAAGGAATTTTGCTCGGACAACATGAACAATTACTCCACTCGTTACTGGATAGCAACCGAGCCTTATTGAATCAGGTCTTCGAGCTAACACAACAAGTAGCTGCTCTTTCTACCTCTGCCTCTGCCTCAGCTCCGATCTCCCCCGGGGCATTTGCCTCTACCTCTGTTTCTGCTTCCTCCACCTACAGAAGTGAAACCGCCGGTCCGGCCGGACCGCCGGTCTCATCTATGCCAGCTCGGGATTCGTACACTACCGATCCGGAGCCTTACTACGGGGATTTGGACAAGAGCAGAGGTTTCCTCCTTCAATGCAACCTGTTTTTTTTACAACGACCGCAGACGTTTTCATCGGACCACTCTAAGGTACACTACATCACAGGCTTGTTACGTGGGAGAGCTTTAGTGTGGGCTGAGGCGGTGTTTTCTGGTTCCGAATTCAGATCTGTCACTTTCTCTGATTTTTTGACCAAATTCAAGTCTGTTTTTGACCACCCTAACTATTCTGGCAACGCTGCTGACAGGCTGTTAAAATTAAGACAAAGCACTAGATCTGTAGCGGATTACTCCGTAGATTTTTGGACTCTGGCTGCCGATGCACGCTGGAATGATGAGGTTCTGCAGGGGGTTTTTCGCAAAGAACTGAGTGAAACTATTAAAGATGAACTGGCTGTGCGGGATGCTCCCCCTAATTTGGACTCCCTTGTTTCTTTGTTAATTAAAATTGACCACCGCATGCAGGAGCGTAATGCGGAAAAAAGGGGTGACACGGGTCGCACTACAGTCAAATCAGCTCAAGTCTGTTGGACCCCGTCTGTTTCTGTGCCTCGTCTCTCTGTTCCCTGTTCCAGTGTTTCTCCCTCCTCTGTGGAAGAGGAACCTATGCAGTTGGGCCGGGCTAAATTAAGCGCCGAAGAACGGCTCCGCAGGATTCGGGCGGGTGAGTGCATGTATTGTGGAAAGACTGGACACTTTATCGCTGCCTGCCCTGTTCGGCCAAAAGATCAAGCCCGTCAGTAGAAGTGGGGGTACTGACAGGTCAAACTGCTGATAGTGAGAATCCCTCACCCAATCGATTACAAATTCACTCCATATTAAGTGTCAACTCTGTCAGTATCCCCCTTGGGGCTTTAATTGATTCTGGCGCTGAGGACAATTTTTTAGATCAAGAGTTGGCTAAACAAGTTGGATGCAATCTGGAACCCCTGGAGACCCCGCTGATAGCTAAAGCCCTGGATGGACGACTTCTGGCTAAGGTGACTCACCACACTACCCCTGTCTCTCTGCTCCTCTCTGGCAATCACAGTGAACAAATCAATTTCAACATAATTTCTGCACCCTCTACACCCCTCATCCTTGGATATCCCTGGTTAGCTAAACATAATCCCCACATAGATTGGGCTAGGGGCAAAATTATTAATTGGTGTGATACTTGCCACCTTACCTGTTTGAAGTCTGCTTTGTATCCAGGTAAAACCCCTGAGAAACAACCTGTTTTCCCTAAGCCGGTGGACCTCACTAAAGTGCCTCCAGAGTACCACGATTTGTGTGAAGTCTTTGATAAAGACAAAGCACTTTCCTTGCCTCCTCACCGTCCTTATGATTGTGCCATTGATCTGCTCCCTGGCGCCCCCTTGCCCTCCAGTCGCCTGTACAACCTGTCCCGTCCTGAGAGGGAAACTATGGAGAGCTACATCAACGACTCCCTGGCAGCAGGTATTATTCGTCCTTCATCTTCTCCCCTTGGTGCTGGATTTTTTTTTGTTTAAAAGAAAGACCTGACACTTCGCCCATGCATTGATTTTAGAGGCCTGAATAACATCACAGTCAAGAATAAATATCCTCTCCCTCTTATAAATTCGGCTTTTGAACCTCTTCAGGGCGCAACTGTGTTCTCTAAGTTGGATCTGAGAAATGCGTATCATCTGGTCTGCATTAGAGAGGGAGATGAGTGGAAGACTGCTTTCAACACACCCATGGGGCATTTTGAATACCTAGTCATGCCATTCGGCCTCACCAACGCACCCGCAGTCTTTCAGGCATTGGTTAATGACGTTTTGAGGGATTTCATTAATCGGTGTGTTTTTGTCTACCTAGACGATATCCTGATTTTTTCTAGGAACGTCTCTGAACATATTCGACATGTCAGGTCTGTGTTACAACGTTTGCTGGAGAACAAACTGTTTGTAAAGATGGAAAAATGCGAATTTCACGTCCCTGCTGTCAGCTTCTTAGGCTACATCATCAACGCTGGTCAAGTCCAAGCTGATCCTGGGATGATCCGTGCAGTGTCGGAGTGGCCTCAGCCCAACAGCAGGAAGGAATTGCAACGATTCCTAGGCTTTGCCAACTTCTATCACCGATTCATTAAGGATTACAGTAAGGTAGCCGCCCCTTTAACCAAACTCACCTCTATTAAGACCCAGTTTGCCTGGTCCTCGGATGCTGAAAAGGCCTTTTGTAACCTTAAATCTCTGTTCACTTCAGCACCTATTCTCACCCAACCGGACGCCACCAAGCAGTTTGTGGTTGAAGTGGATGCCTCTGATTGTGGGGTTGGGGCAGTACTTTCTCAGTGTTCAGGTTCTGATGACAAGCTTCACCCCTGTGCTTTTTTTTCTCGTCGACTTTCTCCTGCAGAACGTAATTATGATGTGGGCAACAGAGAACTACTGGCTGTCAAACTGGCATTAGAGGAGTGGAGGCATTGGTTGGAGGGAGCCAAACAACCTTTTGTGGTTTGGACTGACCATAAGAATCTGGCTTACATTCAGACGGCTAAGAGACTTAATTCCCGCCAGGCTCGGTGGGCTTTATTTTTTGGTCGTTTTAATTTTTCTTTGACATATCGTCCCGGCTCCAGGAACATCAAGCCTGATGCTCTCTCTCGCCAGTTCTCTTCAGTGGATGCTCAAATGGAAGTGGAGACCATACTTCCGCCCTCCAGAGTGATAGCAGCCCTTACCTGGGAGGTGGAGAACCAAATCAGAGAAGCTCAACGTGATCAGCCAGATCCAGGTACCGGCCCTCCTAACCGTTTGTTTGTCCCTGATTCTGTCAGATCCCGGGTCCTCCGATGGATCCACGCTTCCCATTTCTCCTGTCACCCGGGAATCAACCGCACCCTCAGTCTTTTAAAGAGACACTGTTGGTGGCCTTCAATGGATGCAGACACCAAGGAGTTTGTGGCTGCCTGTACCACTTGTGCCCGCAGCAAAGCCTCACATCAGCCACCCTCCGGGTTGTTACAACTGCTCCCAGTTCCCAGTCGTCCATGGTCCCATATAGCCTTGGATTTTGTTAAGGGGTTGCCACCATCTCAAGGTAACACCACCATATTAACAATTGTGGATCGCTTCTCTAAGGCAGTTCACTTTGTGGGCCTGGTTAAACTTCCCTCTGCCTTTGAAACTGCGGAGCTTCTCATAAATCATGTTGTCCGACTCCATGGCATCCCTTGTGATATTGTTTCCGACAGAGGTCCTCAATTCATCTCCCATGTGTGGAAGGCATTCTGTAAGGCACTTGGTGCCTCTGTTAGTCTCACCTCTGGTTTTCATCCTCAGACCAATGGACAATCAGAACGGGCTAACCAGGATATGGAGACAGCACTTCGCTGTGTGGTAGAAACCAATCCTTCTTCTTGGAGTACTCATCTGGCATGGATTGAATATTCGCACAATACACTCACCTGCTCTGCCACTGGATTGTCACCCTTCGAGGTCTCACTCGGGTATCAACCTCCCCTGTTCCCCTCTCTGGAGTCTGAGTTAGTTGTCCCTTCAGTTGAACATCACCTCCGCCGCAGCAGGAAGGTCTGGATGGATACCCGCTCTGCCTTGCTCCGTTCTGTGGATAAGTCCAAAAGCTCTGCTGACCAGCATAGACGTTCCGCTCCTCTCTATCAACCAGGTCAGCTTGTTTGGCTTTCTTCTAAAAATATCCCTCTTAAGACTGATTCGAAGAAACTATCTCCTAGGTTCATTGGCCCATTTCCCATTGTGAAAATAATGAACCCCTCTGCAGTTCGGCTCAGACTTCCCCGCTCTATGAGAGTCCATCCCACATTCAGTGTCTCTCAGATCAAGCCAGTACAGTCCAGTTCCCTTAACCCCCCTCCTGACCGTCTGATTGATGATCATCCTGCCTATACTGTTCGCCGCATCATGGATGCTAGACGTAGAGGCAGGGGATTCCAGTACCTGGTGGACTGGGAAGGTTATGGGCCAGAAGAACGTTCCTGGATTCCCCGGTCCTTTATACTGGTCGACCGCCTTTTGATGGACTTTTATTATGCCCATCCTGACAAGCCTGGAAGGTCGCCAAGAGGCTCCCCTTGAGGGGGGGGTACTGTTAAGATTCGCCAGTTCCTTGTGTTTTCCCTGTGTTTTTTCCCTCCCTTGTGTGTGTTGTCTGTCTTGTCCGTGTTTTCAGGCTGGGCGTGGTTGACCTACTTTCACTCCACTCTCACACCTGCAGTTCATTCTCATCAAGCCATTCTCCACCTGCTGCAGTACTTAAGCCTGGTCAAGCTCTCTACTCTTCGCCAGTTCGTTCCGTCTTCTTCAAGTGGTAACTCGACACGGCCGATGCAGATTCGAAGTGAAACTACTAACTCTGTAAACCTGTTTTTGACCTTGTTTTTTCCCTCGCCGCAGATACCTGTCACACCAGCCTCCGTCCTTCCGCGCCCAGCCTCACCTGTTCTCCGTCCTGAGCCCAAGGAGTTTTGTTTTGTGCCACAGTTATTCTACTGCTTGTGACTTAAGTTCGTATTAAACCGGATTACCTGTATTCTACCTCCTGTGTGTGTCTGCTTTGGGATCCAGTTCTACGATTAAGCCTAACATTAGCCTCTTTCATACATGCATGGCACTCAAAAAATTTGCGACATTACCCAGGTGGCCTGCAAGAGCGATCAGAAATCTCTCAAACTTTTCACCTGGACTTTAAGCTGACTTTTTTCTGCAGTTCAGACACTGACAGTTGAACTGAATAACATTGATGATCTTGTTACAATGGCACCTGTCAGTGGGTGGCACTTGAAGCAAATGAAAACGATGTCGTCAAAGTTGATGTGTTGGAAGCAGGAAAAATGGGCAAGCGTAAGGATGTGAACGACTTTGACAAGGGCCAAATTGTGATGACTAAACGACTGGGTCAGAGCATCTCCAGACCTGAAGATCTTGTGGGGTGTTCCTGGTCTGCTGTGGTCATGACCTACCAAAAGTGGTCCAAGGATGGAAAAGCAACAAATCGATCACAGGGTGGCCAAATCTCATTGATGTGCGTGAGGAGCGAAGGCCACTTAAAGCCCCTGTAAACCCAAATCCATAAAATCCTTCTGTGTAATTTAGGGTCTGATGTACATACTAGTAAGCATCTTAAAAGATTTAGAAATTAGTTTTAATCCAAACTCGAGTTATTGCCTTTCCTTCTTTGTTAACTTCCCTGACGCTGGGGTTAAATTGGACGTGGTTATGCATGATATTTATCACTTTGTATATTTCCTTCAACGAATCAACCGCAGTTGTCCCGCCCTCACAGGTGCAATAACACTTCTCGGCTCGCGATCAATCTTCCTCTCTGAGTGAGACAGAAACAGTAAACTTGCGAAGTCTTGGAAACCAAATAAACAACAGCGGACCAGTTTACTTCTAATGGCAAAAGAGGGTCAGCTCCGCATCGCTGTCATCGGCATATATATGCAGTTCTAATACGCAGTGTAAACAATGCATGTGCCTATATCAGCTGTGCGCTCAATATCAGAGAGGTGCTGAGTGTTGAGAGGTGCAGGTGTGTTGGGGGACTGAAGCCAAGTGTTCAGATTAAAGAAGTTTGTGATTTAAAACTGAATGAGGTGAAGAAGAGAGTACAATTAAAGTTTCTAGGTAAGAAATAACCATCTAGAAAGAGGGTAAGTCTACATGTGATCACAGAAATCATTGATATATGAGATTAATTGAAATCAATTGATTACAAAACCTGTAATTAATTAGATTCATTTTTTTTAATCACCTGACACATATAGTTTTGATATGACGTGCACATGCGCACATACCTGGGTGGTACAACAAACCCTCTACCCTGCTGCTGAAAAAAATCCTGGAGGAAACACTGCTTCCCCATGAGCCATTGTTGTGTTGACAGTTGCCATGAGAACGCGGACAGGCGGACCCCTCACTCAGAATTTGTGGATGCTTTATAACACACTCAGCTCTGATATCATATATGCATTTTTGCTATTTCAAGCCGAGTTTCCAGGGACTTTAAAGCACCTACAATGGGCATGAGAGCATCAGAACTGGATCACGGAGCAATGGAAGAAGGTGGCCTGGTCTGATGAATCTTTTTTTCTCTTACATCATGTTGGCCATGTGTGTGTGCGTCGCTTACCTGGGGAAGACATGGCACGAGGATGCACTATTGGAAGAAGGCAAGCTGGCGGAGGTAGTGTGATTCTTTGGGCAATGTTATGCTGGGAAACCTCAGGTCCTGCTATTCATGTGGATGTGACTTTTACCTGTACCACCTACCTAAACATTGTTACAGACCAGTACACCTCTTCATGGAAACATGTTCCCTAATGGCAGTGGCCTCTTTCAGCAGGATCATGCGCCCTGCCACACTGCAAACATGGTTCAGGAATTGTTTGAGGAACACGACAACAAGTCTCCAAATTCCCCAAATCTCAATCCAATCGAGCATCTGTGGGATGTGCTGGACAAACAAGTCCGATCACCCCCACATCGCAACAGGACTTAAAGGATCTGCTGAGAAAGTCTTACCACAGTTGATAATTAAATGACTATTATGTCTCCGTCCTGTTTGACGGCCCCCCACAGGTGGCCAGGCCGTAAAACATACCCTGCTTTATTGTCAATTTTACTGTGAATGGGACCATATTTACAAAATGAACATCATGTAGTCCTTAAAAGTCTTGAAACTAGCAACTGAGGCCAGAGTCCCGATTGGAAAATGTTTAATGAGGTAAAAATCAATCAAGAAGTTGGGGCTTTGGCAGTTCACAGGTAGTTAACTGGCACCTGTCTGGCTGTCAGTCCACAACATAGACTGGAAAATGGATGTAGCCACCATGTGAGGTCACACATTGGTTTGTCAACTGGCTTTTTGAAGAGTTTGGCATATTGCCTGTCGCCATGTTGGGTTTCTGTAGCCAAAAATGACCATAAATGGAAGAGAGGGTGGATCTGGAGAGTAGCGAGGGGTTGGCAAACTCCATGTCATTAAACCTATAGTCTACACCTCCAGCTAATTCTGACTTATTAGCTAGTTAGCCATCGTGCTTCCCACAGAATGACAATCTTTTTGATTTGGTTGGTGCTGGAGTTGTTTATCACTTAAGAAGCTAAGAAAGCTTATAGCTCAAACGCACACTTCTGTGGTGAGAGGGCAGTGGGCTGTTATACTTAAAATAACCGGTCCAGCCACCACAACGGTCCACCATCCTCTGGGGGAAACCAAACAACAATCCTGACTCCCATGCAGGAGCCACAAAAAATGAATCAATGTAGAACAAACACTGACAGAGCTAACATGTCATGTAATGGTGAGCACAGAAATAGATAGCTGCTAATTCGGCTCACGTTTAATAAAATAATACTAGAATTTCACGAACCAAAAAAGCTGGACCACAGACTTCTTGGGGGTCAGCTAGTATAGCTAACCACAAAGCAAGCCATTTTATTTGTTCAACATTTGCATGGAAAAAAACCCAAAAGACACCAACAACACAAACAAGGTCAAAAGGTTAAGTTCAGTTTCTGAATTAGCTGAGTTGACACCTAGCACATAGTTTTTGTTGGGTACAACAAGGAACTGCAATTTTTTTGGCACTTCCATGTTGTCTTCATTTCTCAGCCACAAAGGTGTCTGCTTGGTCCAAACTTCCAAATTGAGAGAGTGTACAATGATTGCTCCCAGTGGCATACCCATTAGTGATGACCCGCCCACACAGTCACATCAGCAGGAAGAGCACAGTATACAGAGTTGTTAAACCATCCTTCTCTCCAAACTTCAGCAACTTTAATAGTGTACATAATAGGTGGAAAGATAGATTGTCTTTGTGTTTCAAAAGATGTGACCATACAGTTTATTGCAGATGAATATTAGTTCATGTTTTTTCTTTTTCATTTACATGCTGATTCACTGACAAGCTGGTGGTCCATCATTGCTCCAAGTGATGCACATTAGTACAGACTTTAGCAAGGATTCAAATCTTTTTCTGGATAATCAGACAAAGTTATTAAGGCACAAACTCACACTTTAAACACTTACAAAATAGAGAGAGGTGGGGCCAGACAATGATTAGCACCAGTCCTGAAAGTTAAGCCCATCAAACATATCTGATTGTTTATCGCTGACAGTCAAAGTGCATTTCCTGTCACACAAATTCTTGTCCTTATGAACCCTTCACACTCTCTGTGAAACATTTGGTTTGAATCAGAACTGCTTTTATTTGACCTTTCAATGCTATGACCTCTGGTATGCACTGGAAGATACCACGTCTTACTGGCCTAAACAAGAAGAAGACTTTACAGCCACGCTAGCAGCTCTGTGATTCTGCGCTTACACAGCGGTGCATAGAACTTATTCTTATTGTTGCCATTATGTCAGAAAAAAATAATGAAGCAGTTTGAGCCTTAAGTGTTATCATAGTTATCTTTATTATGATGCAAACTTTATACAAGAAATGCAGTCCACCAGTTCTGATTTCTAATACTAGCACAGTACAGTCATAAAAAAAGATAATTGCTAACAAATTAAACATGAAACAAAAAAATACACAATTATAAAATTAAGGATCTGAAAAGGGGGCGGCCTGATCAATAGATTTAATAACTGTACATCTTTTTCAAAATAAAAGTCTGCCTTATAAAGCAAAAGGTTGCGCGCGCACACACACACACACACACACACACACACACAAGGTATTAATACAATTAAAGGCAGATTTTACAGATTGAAACAAATATAATGTCAAAGATACACTGAACATTTTTAAGTTTATAAAAGTAAATATTATCATTATGCTATGGTCACATGGTAGTTATAGTCATCCAAAAAATAAATCTATCTATCTATCTTTGCATTAATGAGCAAATCCTTGCATTGTTTGGATTGTTAGTCTACACAAAAGCCCTGACATCGCTGTAGACAGTCTCTCCCTCGGCTGCTGTTACGTTCCTCTTCTTCTTCGTTCTCTCTGCTTTGCCAGTTCTCTTTGAAAAGGCTGGTGCAGAATAAACCAACATGTCCTCATTTCTCTGAGGAGACACACAGAAAAAGGTTTTGAGATGGAAGATCCAAAATCTCTTCCAGTTTCATCTTTTCTTTATAGATCTTACCTGCTGACTTGGCTTCTCCGCACTGGCTGTTGCAGCATTTGCTGGCAGAGCAACAGCAGCTGTGTTAAAACAATCAAACCAAAGATGGAGAACGTTAATCTACACTAAGAGGCACAAAGTTCATATTTTGCTGAATACTGTTTGATAGATTTATGGATGAGAAATTTTAATTACCGTTACAACATTTTGTCTTGATGGTATAAATCAGGAAGGCGATGACAATCAGACTTAAAGCCAAAGCAGCTGATAACAGAAATTTAACTGTATTGATCTTCTTCAAATGCTGCATGTCGTCTGCTGACAAATACAGAAAACACTGAGAGTTAGCAGGTTTTTGATAAGAAAAAAAGTTTTGTGTCGCGTCAATTCAATGGATGTAACCAGATTCTAAATTAATTATAATCAATGATTTGTATGAAATTCTAACTTACCTTCAATGTTAAGCTTTGTTCCTTTTCCAAACAGTATCTCTCCACATGTGGCCACAGCACAGTAATAAGTCCCGGCATCAGAGGAGCTGAAGACACATTTCTGTGGAGAGCGAGCCTCAGGACTGTTCTCACATTCATCTGTTCTGTTTCCAAGAGTGTAAATGACACTGGGATGAGATTCATCTGATCCGGATCTGAACCAGAACACGCTGTGTTTTCCTGGACATGTTTTGTAGTCAGAGTCAGAGAGGAGTGAACACTGCAGAGTCACTGAGTCTCCTGGACGGACTGGATCAGAGGATACGTCTTGAATGATGGCTGTGCTTTCGGGTTCTTGTCCTGAGAAATTCAAACCAGAAAATAAACATGCTTTACCAGTTAAAATATACTGTATGTATGAATTGACACTTTCCTATTAATAATGTACATTTTTAAAGAATATTAAAGTCTACCTGGTGTATTTTATTTACCTTTTACTGTCAGAAATGTTCCTTTCAAAAGGGTCATATCAACTAGTGTTTGTTTAACACAAAAGTAAAGTCCAGAATCACTGAGCTGTGTTTTACTGATAATCAGGACAAATGTTCCAGGCTCTTGTTTTGCTGTGATGCGAGGAGTTTTGTTAACCTCTTTGTAGTCAAAGTTATATGTTCCTCCCAAAACTTCAGGCAAGGCTCCAGAAACTAGCCTGATCCAAAATAAGTTTGTTTGAAGCCAAGATGTGTCACGGGAACACGTCAGCTTCACATCATCTCCAGCACCAACAGTCTTTGTCTCAAAGGTCTGATCGTCTGTGCATCCTGAAGAAAATAAAGAAATACATGTTGGTTATTAACAACCAGGAAATAAAATGTATGCCCTGTGCTGAACTTAAAATACATCTTGAACACATTTGAAAGTTTTACATATACTTACGACTCAGTCTGAGCATCAGAAGTAAAACAAATACAGTCAGCATTTTGTTGTAAGTCCACTTCAGACAGCACTAACATTAGCATGTACGAGAAGATGACTGTCCTAGATATAATCATATCGAGTGGGAGGGAACAACTGCAGAGCATTTTGATTGGCCAGTTGTTATGATGATATTACACTGTATTACCACAGTGGAAAAAAATCTTTCAAGCCCGAGCACATGAAACAATACAGGCAGCCAGCTTGTTTCATGTTTCCTGGTGGGTGTCTATAATTGACGCTAAGAGGAAACACAGTATAACTACAGTAATCAAAGACAAATTATTCTTCTGTTGAGGATGAAGAAACAGTTAAGTCACCCATTGGTTTGTCAACCCCCCTTTTAAAGCATCAAGTTTGGGATGTTGGCCGTTTTAATGTTTCTTATTTGTAACCACAAGCGACCACATTTGGATGACAGGATACAAATTTGGCCTTTTAAACGGAATAAAAATGCAAAAAAATGAACATTTCGTGACATTACCCAGGTGGGCTGCATGTGAAAACCTAAAGTTCAAGAGTTCAAGCGTGAAAGTAGCCATTGTTATGTCTCAATCCTGCTTGACAGGCCCCTATGGTAGGTACTTACCAATCACAGGTGGCCACGCCTTAAAACATACCCTGCTTTATTTTCAATTTTACTCTAAATGGGAGCAATATTTGCAAATTGAACATCATGCAGTCCTGAAAAGGCTTGAAACTACTGAGCAGATGGATTTCAACATTTCCTGTTGAGGCCAGAGTCCCAATAAATGTTTAATAAGGTAAAAAGTCAGTTAAGTAGTTGGGTTGCCTACCTTGTAACTGGCACCGGTCTAGCTGCTCGTCCAGGAAGAGAGGGTGGATCTGTAGAGTAGCGAGGGGTTGGCACTCCATGTTATTAAACCTATATAGTCTACTCATTAGCTCGACACTTAGCTAGTTAGCCAGTGTGATTCCAACACAATCAGAATCTATTGTTTTGGTTGCTGCTGGAGTTTTTCATTCATCACAATATAACGCGTGAGAGAGCTTGTGGAAGTAGCGGATTTGTAGCTTGAACGCACACATCAGTGGTGAACGGGCAGCGGGTGAATAACCAGGTAACTTAAAATAACCGGTCCAGCCATCACAATGGTCCTCCGTCCTCGACAGGCCAGACCAAACCAAAGCTGCTAATTAGCGCTAACGTTTATTAAATATGAGAATTTCACTCACCAAAGAGGTGGGACCACAGACTTCTCAGGGATCAGGTAGTAAAGTTAACCACTCAGTAAGAGATATTATTTGTTCAACATTTGGATGAAAAAATCCTCAAAACACACTAACAACACAAACACGGTCAAGAAGTTAAGCCAAGTGTTTGAATTAGCTGAGGTGACACCTAGCACACAGCTAGCAGCCCCACCTGTCACTCAAAGCAACCAGCCCTCCCATTACAGTTATATAGAAACTAGCAAAGCAACATCTTTGTGCCAGGCTGTAAATATGTTGAATTTGCTGTAAAGCTGGGTATTTAAATATAGGGCCTAATGGAGGTTAACTCGCTTTTGGAGCCAGCCTCAAGTGGCCATTCGAGGAACTGCACCTTTTGGTGCTTCAGTGTTGGCTTCATTTTCTCAGCCACAGAGCTGTCTGCTTGGTCCAAACCGACTGAGATAGAGTTTACAATCAGAGTTTTTCCACAAATATCCAATTCAAAATGTTACTATCACCAATGACCTCTAAACATTAATTCATTTAAGATATCCATCTGCATGGTAAATACACATTATAGCACTATGTTTCCAGGTCTAATAAAAACTCCTAAAACCTCTGTACCACTGACTTTAATATTAATTAATTAATTGGTTTGATCTGTTAAAAAAAAAGTCTCCAGCCATTTGCCATCTACAGACACAGAAGAGCCATGTTAGATGTTTTCTGAGCCAACCAAAGCAGATGCTCCTCATCATCAGTGATGACCCACCCACTCTGCCTGTCAGTCACGTCAGCAGGAAGAGCACAGCATGCAGAGTTGGGGGAGGTCTGTTAAACCATCCTGCTCTCCAGACTTCAGCAACTTTAAAAGTGTACATAACAGGTGGACAGATAGATCGTCTTTGCTGTGTTTTAAAGATGCAACCATACAGTATATAGCAGATGAATATTAGTTACTATTTTGTTCTGCATTTAAATTCTGATTCACTGACAAGCTGTCTGTCAGTCAATACTTAAAGTGATGCACATTAGTGCAGACTTTAGCAACGATTTAAATCTGTTTCTGGATAATCAGACAAAGTTTTCTTATTAAGTCACAAACTCACACTTTCAACACTTGTTCTAGACAAAAAGAGCGAGGTGGGGCCAGACAATGATTAGCACCTCCCCTCTCTGACAGCACCGGCCAGTGAAGAGTGCAGACTGCAGGAAGTGTGATAAAAAACCTCACTGGCTATTTTAAGACCGTAAAAAAAAAAACAGTTGAATCAAACCTCCTGACGGTTAAACAGAGTGTGATCAAGGACAAAAAGCCTCTTCACCTCAAATTAAAGCCAAACCACCACAATGCTAAAGTTTCCATGCATCATTTGGCATCAGTGGTGACAGTGAATGTGTGTTTATCTGTGTGTGTGCGCGTGTGGTCAAATTGTTGACACCTAACACCTAGGTTGGACCAAAAACTTATTCTAATAAATAAACGTGTTTTGGAGTGAAATCGAAGACTCACTGACACAATGCTTTGTTTAGCTCCTGAACACACAACACGCATACACAGTTTAATGCACACAAGGATGGACACAACTTACAACTGTTACATGGAAGTTAGAACTGAAACTTTCTCTCTCTCGCTTACACACACACACACACACACACACACACACACATGCCCACACACACATGCCCACACACACACACACACACACACACACGCGCGCGCACGCACACACGCACACACACACACTAAACTGCATGGAAACTTCAGCACTGCTGTGGTTTGGTTTTAAATTGAGGTGTGAATACAAACAGAGTTTTTTCTTTCTCTGTCTCTGTTTTAGCCTCAGGAAGTTTGGCTTAACTGTTGTTTTATCTTTTTTAAATAGCAAGAGGAACAACACCATGTTATTTATTATTAGTAGAATCAAAAGACTTTACAGATGTAGGTAAATGTTGATGTGTGATTGCTGTTATTTAGCAAGTTATCACTCTTCACTGGTCGGTGCTGCCAGAGAGGGGAGGTGCTAATCTTTCACTGGTCCCACCTCGCTCTTTCTGACGACAACAAGAGTTTGAAGATGAGTTTGTCCGATAATCAAAGCCGTCCCAGAAGTCTGTTTTTGCGTGCATCACTTTGAGCAATGATGGACGATAATCTTGTCAATGAATTTGAAGTTAAATGAAAAGTAATATGATCTAATATTCATGTGCATTATATGGTTGCATGTTTAAAAACACAACAAAGTAATTATTTGTCATTTTTATGAACAAATTGAAACTAGCCTGCAGAAACCTCATGCAGCTCTTCCCTCACTACACATCCTGTCACAGTCGCAGTCGGCTCTGCTCTGAGCAAACAGCCTTGAAGGTTGGTCAAAGGGGGGAGAAACAGATAACCACAGCCTGTGTCAGTGAAGCTGTTGCATGTGGCTTTGCTTGTTGTGCAGTGCAGACATGCAAAAGGCCTAAGCATGTTTTTCTAACAGAAAAATGAATTGTGTGAACAGCAGGAAATGTTGTGCTTGTGTTTTTGTTAGATGTGCTCTGCTCTACAGTTGGTCAAAGTTGCTGTGGGCAGATACACAGCAGTTCAATGCCAAAGGCCGGTCAGTGAGGTTTGAGGTTTCTAAGCTGTATCTACCTGCAGCTCCCACAACACTCAATCTGTTTCTCCAAACTCCAGGGGTGGGAGTCATACAAATTAACTGATAAAGGCAGAGGTGATGAAAATGCATGTGAATTGAAAAATAAAATGACAAATTAACAGGTGATTTGATTAATTTGAGGTCAATTTGATCAAAACAGTCGTGATGTGATGAAAATAGAGCCATGTTTCATCATTTTCTTTGTCTCACATTCATCATTTATCATTCACATTACAAAAATGTGTAGTTTACAACACGCAATGTTTCACATCATGAGTTTGCTTATACTGGGTATAGGTTGATATGAGAGCCGTGTCATTTTTTGGTTCTTTATATCTCCTAATTTTCTCTGTGGTTTTGGCCTTTACTCTGCGACTTTCTCTCAAACCTCTGACACCTAACCTGTCACTAAATACATTTAGAATCAGGGGCAGGGCTTCAGGCAGGCAGATGGAATAATGGTTAGCAGTTAATGGAGTGCAGTTATATAGCACCTTTGTTGTTGTCTCATCCCTCAGTGCACTTCTACTCTACATCCCACTGAGCCCATTCACATGGCAAAGGGAGGGTTTCAGGAGACATATTGGGCGATTTTTTGTCCACTTTAATTTGCAGACATGAGGAGCAGGGATCGCACTCAGATTTACCTGCAGGTTAAGAGAAATAAGAAGCAGGTGAGTTGGGGGTAAAAGGTCAGGTGGAGGACAGCAAAGGGGTTACTGCAGGGCACGAGGGAGTGTCTGGATGTGGAACCACACAAGAGTTGGTCGTATGTTAGAATAAGGACAAGTAGCAAACTGAGAGTTGGAATGTGACTCGAGTTTTGACACTTTATCTTTGAGGAAAATAACTTGCAGAAGAACTACGCTTGTAGAGAGGCCACAAGAGAGCAACACAGCATGTTTTATTAATTCATATTAACAGTTATAAAGAGTTAGAACCATTTTACAAATAATAAGGAAGTCACACAGGAAACAACAAGAAAAAGCATGATTCATAAATTCTAAATACATATATCTATATATAATAATAACATATAATAATATCTGTGACAAACTGTCGTTTGGAGATGCTCGTGTTTCCATTGCCTGCAACAGTAAACATGATAAAACTGAATAAATCTGTCATTTGTCATAAATCTGTGTTTGCCGGTTTACAGCATTGTTAAAAAGATCCAAAATCTGGCTGATCATTTGTGGAGTCTAAGGATGATGCTGAGCAAGTCTGGTGTCAATTGAGCAAAACTGTGGGAGGAGATTGAACTAGAACTTTATAATTCCTTGAATCGAGAAGCACAAGAAGAATTCTGCTCAACTCTGCCTACATTTGATGTCAGTTGCAAAGTTGCCGCATGTACGACTTATTCATGTTTTTCCCACATTCTTGGCTTTAGCAGCTGCTGTAGCGCCACGATCAGGACTTTTAGCCCACAAAGCCAGTTAAGAAAGTTTGACCTCGGACTGGACCTACATGTACCTAATGCAACCCAAAAGCCTTCACAGCAGCGTAGATCCTCCTTCTCGCCCCTGCTTTTGTACCCTTCACTGCACCACAGTCAGCTCTCATCGTGGTGAAGGTGACAGCAGAATAAATGTTTGTGTCCTCATTGCTCTGAGAAAAAAACAGAGGTGAAGTTAAAACAAGAAACTGATGTTTTTATTGAAAATGAACCTACCTGTAAATACTTTACCTGTTGAATTTGCAGAGCAACAGCAGCTGGATTAAAAACAATCAAACCAAAGATGGAGATTGTTAATTTACACAAAGCAACAAAAAGATAATATTCTGCTGAATACTGTTTGATAGATTTATGGAGGAGAAATGTTAATTACCGTTACAACATTTTGTCTTGATGGTATAAATCAGGAAGGCGATGACAATCAGACTTAAAGCCAAAGCAGCTGATAACAGGACTGTATTGATCTTCTTCAAATACTGCATGTCGTCTGCTGACGAATCTAGAAAACACTGAGAGTTAGCAGGTTTTTGATAAGAAAAAAAGTTTTGTGTCGCATCAATGCAATGGATTTAACCAGATTCTAAATTAATTATAGTCAATGATTTGTATGAAATTCTAACTTACCTTCAATGTTAAGCTTTGTTCCTTTTCCAAACAGTATCTCTCCACATGTGGCCACAGCACAGTAATAAGTCCCGGCATCAGAGGAGCTGACGGTCTTCGAGAAGCTGTAGACACATTTCTGTGGAGAGCGAGCCTCAGGACTGTTCTCACATTCATCTGTTCTGTTTCCAAGAGTGTAAATGACACTGGGATGAGATTCATCTGATCCGGATCTGAACCAGAACACGCTGTGTTTTCCTGGACATGTTTTGTTGTCAGAGTCAGAGAGGAGTGAACACTGCAGAGTCACTGAGTCTCCTGGACGGACTGGATCAGAGGATAAGTCTTGAATGACGGCGGTGATGTCAGGTGCACGTCCTGAGAAATTCAAACCAGAAAATAAACATGTTTTACTAGTTACAGTTTATACATTGACACTTTCCTATTAATAATGTACAATTTAAACGAATATTAAAGTCTACCTGGTGTATTTTATTTACCTGTAACTGTCAGAAATGTTCCTTTCAAAAGGGTCATATTAAGTGTTCTTTGTTTAAAACAAAAGTAAAGTCCAGAATCACTGAGCTGTGTTTTACTGATAATCAGGACAAATGTTCCAGGCTCTTGTTTTGCTGTGATGCGAGGACTTTTGTTAACCTCGTTGGAGTCAAAGCTAAATGTTCCTCCCAAAACTTCAGGCAAGGCTCCAGAAACTAGCCTGATCCAAAATAAGTTTGGTGAATCCAAAGAGTCCTTGCGGGGACACGTCAGCTTCACATCATCTCCAGCACCAACAGTCTTTGTCTCAAAGTTCTTCTCGTCTGTGCATCCTGAAGAAAATAAAGAAATACATGTTGGTTATTAACAACCAGGAAATAAAATGTATGCCCTGTGCTGAACTTAAAATACATCTTGAACACATTTGAAAGTTTTACATATACTTACGACTCAGTCTGAGCATCAGAAGTAAAACAAATACAGTCAGCATTTTGTTGTTAGTCCACTTCAGACAGCACTAACATTAGCATGTACGAGAAGATGACTGTCCTAGATATAATCATATCGAGTGGGAGGGAACAACTACAGAGCAATCTGATTGGCCAGTTGTTATGATGATATTACACTGTATTACCACAGTGGAAAAAAATGTTCAAGCCCGAGCACATGAAACAATACAGGCAGCCAGCTTGTTTCATGTTTCGTGGTGAAGAGGAAACAGAGTTTCTATGGTCATCAAAGACACATTTTTATTCTGTATTTTCCATAGACTGTATTAAAGAAGAGCACATAGAGTTAACTCAGCCATTGGTATCTGAACTCTCCCTTTGAAGCCTCAGGTTTAGGATTTTGGCTGTCGCAATGTTGTTTTTTTGTAACCAGAAGCAAAAATATTTGGCCGACATGTGGATACACATTAGCCTCTTTCATACATGCATGGCACTCAAAAATTTTGCGACATTACCCAGGTGGCCTGCAAGAGAGATCAGAAATCTCTCGAACTTTTCACCTGGACTTTAAGCTGACTTTTTTCTGCAGTTCAGACACTGACAGGTGAACTGAATAACATTGATGATCTTGTTACAATGGCAACTGTCAGTGGGTGGCACTTGAAGCAAATGAAAACGATGTTGTCAAAGTTGATGTGTTGGAAGCAGGAAAAATGGGCAAGCGTAAGGATGTGAACGACTTTGACAAGGGCCAAATTGTGATGACTAAACGACTGGGTCAGAACATGTCCAGACCTGAAGATCTTGTGGGGTGTTCCTGGTCTGCTGTGGTCATGACCTACCAAAAGTGGTCCAAGGATGGAAAAGCAACAAATCGATCACAGGGTGGCCAAATCTCATTGATGTGCGTGAGGAGTGAAGACCACTTAAAGCCCCTGTAAACCCAAATCCATAAAATCCTTCTAACTGTGTAATTTAGGGTCTGATGTACGTACTAGTAAGCATCTTAAAAGTTTTATAAATTAGTTTTAATCCAAACTCGAGTTATTGCCCTTCTTTCTTTGTTAACTTCCCTGACGCTGGGGTTAAATTGGGCGTGGTTATGCATGATATTTATCACTTCATATATTTCCTTCAACCAATCAACCGCAGTTGTCCCGCCCTCACAGGTGCAATAACACTTCTCGGCTCGCAATCAATCTTCCTCTCTGAGTCTGAGCTAACTGTGTCCACATACCCTGAACGTCTCTGCATATACCTGTTGCAATTACCTAATGATCGCCTTTTTCCCCATCATGCCTGTGTGTGCTGTCCCTGGGTAACACTTGGAGAAGCAGCAGTGTTTCCGCTACATACATTTAGTGAATTGTTTCAGCCGCTGCTTCAGAAATTGTAATTAAACGACTCTTTGGAGATTTCAGCTTCAAATCAACGATCGTCCATCCTCTCCTCATTGAGGAAGAGCACTGAAACAGTGAACTCGCAAAGTCTTGGCAACCAAATGAACAACAGTGGACCAGTTTACTTCCAATGGCAAAAGAGGGTAAGCTCCACATCGCTGTCATCGGCATATATATGCAGTTCTAATACGCAGTGTAAACAATGCACGTGCCCATATCAGCTGTTCGCTCAATATCAAACTTTCAGCTTCCTGGCGATCTCCCTCCAGCGAGCTGCACAATATCATACTGAAATGAGGAGATATTGTCTCTAACTCCGTACGTCCGGACTGTAAACACATTGATTGTTGCGGTTTATAAAGCTTGTAAAAGGTGATGTCATTCAGTAACGATCAATCGTTTGGATCGCTACGTCATTAATAATTTCCCTCGTGCACACGCGGCTCACGTGCGGTGAGAACTGAATTGCGAAAGAGAAAATATGTAACTCTTGTGACTTAATTAAACAGACTGCTGATGAAGACAGTCATCACAGCAGACAGAGAGACAGACAGAAGTGTGGGGGGGGCGGCTGGGGGGCGGGTTGAGAGGTGCAGGTGTGTTGGGGGACTGAAGCCAAGTGTTCAGATTAAAGAAGTTTGTGATTTAAAACTTAATGAGGTGAAGAAGAGAGTACAATTAAAGTTTCTAGGTAAGAAATAACCATCTAGAAAGAGGGTAAGTCTACATGTGATCACAGAAATCATTGATATATGAGATTAATTGAAATCAATTGATTACAAAACCTGTAATTAATTAGATTCATTTTTTGAATCACCTGACAGCAATAGTTTTGATACGACGTGCACATGCGCACATACCTGGGTGGTACAACAAACCCTCTACCCTGCTGCTGAAAAAAATCCTAGAGGAAACACTGCTTCCCCATGCGCCATTGTTGTGTTGACAGTTGCCATGAGAACGCGGACAGGCGGACCCCTCACTCAGAATTTGTGGATGCTTTATGACACACTCAGCTCTGATATCATATATGCATTTTTGCTATTTCAAGCCGAGTTTCCAGGGCCTTTAAAGCACCTACAATGGGCATGTGAGCATCAGAACTGGACCACGGAGCAATGGAAGAAGGTGGCCTGGTCTGATGAATCTTTTTTTCTCTTACATCATGTTGGCCAGGTGTGTGTGTTGCCTACCTGGGGAAGACATGGCACCAGGATGCACTATGGGAAGAAGACAAGCTGGCGGAGGTAGTGTGATGTTTTGGGCAATGTTATGCTGGGAAACCTCAGGTCCTGTTATTCATGTGGATGTGACTTTTACCTGTACCACCTACCTAAACATTGTTGCAGACCAGTACACCTCTTCATGGAAACATGTTCCCTAATGGCAGTGGCCTCTTTCAGCAGGATCATGCGCCCTGCCACACTGCAAAAATGGTTCAGGAATGGTTTGAGGAACACGACAACAAGTTCAAGGTGTTGACCCGGCCTCCAAATTCCCCAAATCTCAATCCAATCGAGCATCTGTGGGATGTGCTGGACAAACAAGTCCGATCACCCCCACCTCGCAACAGGACTTAAAGGATCTGCTGAGAAAGTCTTACCACAGTTGATAATTAAATGATTATTATGTCTCCGTCCTGTTTGTCGGCCCCCCATGGTAGCAACTTTTCAATCACAGGTGGCCAGGCCGTAAAACATACCCTGCTTTATTGTCAATTTTACTGTGAATGGGACCATATTTACAAAATGAACATCATGTAGTCCTTAAAAGTCTTGAAACTAGCAACTGAGGCCAGAGTCTCGATTGGAAAATGTTTAATGAGGTAAAAATCAATCAAGAAGTTGGGACTTTGGCAGTTAACAGGTAGTTAACTGGCACCTGTCTGGCTGTCAGTCCACAACATAGACTGGAAAATGGATCGAGCCACCATGTGAGGTCACACATTGGTTTGTCAACTGGCTTTTTGAAGAGTTTGGCATATTGCCCGTCGCCATGTTCTGACTTATTAGCTAGTTAGCTATCGTGCTTCCCACAGAATGACAATCATTTTGATTTGGTTGGTGCTGGAGTTGTTTATCACTTAAGAAGCTAAGAAAGCTTATAGCTCAAACGCACACTTCTGTGGTGAGAGGGCAGTGGGCTGTTATACTTAAAATAACCGGTCCAGCCATCACAACGGTCCACCATCCTCTGGGGGGAAACCAAACAACAATCCTGACTCCCATGCAGGAGCCACAAAAAATGAATCAATGTAGAACAAACACTGACAGAGCGAACATGTCATGTAATGGTGAGCACAGAAATAGATAGCTGCTAATTCGGCTCACGTTTAATAAAATAATACTAGAATTTCACGAACCAAAAAAGCTGGACCACAGACTTCTTGGGGGTCAGCTAGTATAGCTAACCACAAAGCAAGCCATTTTATTTGTTCAACATTTGCATGGAAAAAATCCCCAAAAGGCACCAACAACACAAACAAGGTCAAGAGGTTAAGTTCAGTTTCTGAATTAGCTGAGTTGACACCTAGCACACAGTTTTTGTTGGGTATTTAAATATGGGGCTTAACGGAGGTTGACTCCTTTTGGAGCCAGCCTCAAGTGGCCACCTGAGGAACTGCAATTTTTTTTGGCACTTCCATGTTGTCTTCATTTCTCAGCCACAAAGGTGTCTGCTTGGTCCAAACTTCCAAATTGAGAGAGTGTACAATGATTGCTCCCGGTGGCATACCCATCAGTGATGACCCGCCCACTCTGCCTGTCAGTCACATCAGCAGGAAGAGCACAGTATACAGAGTTGTTATACCATCCTTCTCTCCAAACTTCAGCAACGTTAATAGTGTACATAATAGGTGGAAAGATAGATTGTCTTTGTGTTTCAAAAGATGTGACCATACAGTTTATTGCAGATGAATATTAGTTCATGTTTTTTCTTTTTCATTTACATGCTGATTCACTGACAAGCTGGTGGTCCATCATTGCTCCAAGTGATGCACATTAGTACAGACTTTAGCAAGGATTCAAATCTTTTTCTGGATAATCAGACAAAGTTATTCAGGCACAAACTCACACTTTAAACACTTACAAAATAGAGTGAGATGGGGCCAGACAATGATTAGCACCAGTCCTGAAAGTTAAGACCATCAAACATATCTGATTGTTTATCGCTGACGTTCAAAGTGCATTTCCTGTCACACAATTTCTTGTCATTATGAACCCTTCACACTCTCTGTGAAACATTTGGTTTGAATCAGAACTGCTTTTATTTGACCTTTCAATGCTATGACCTCTGGTATGCACTGGAAGATACCACGTCTTACTGGCCTAAACAAGAAGAAGACTTTACAGCCACGCTAGCAGCTCTGTGATTCTGCGCTTACACAGCGGTGCATAGAACTTATTCTTATTGTTGCCATTATGTCAGAAAAAAATAATGAAGCAGTTTGAGCCTTAAGTGTTATCATAGTTATCTTTATCATGATGCAAACTTTATACAAGAAATGCAGTCCACTAGTTCTGATTTCTAATACTAGCACAGTACAGTCATAAAAAAATATAATTGCTAACAAATTAAACATGAAACAAAAAATTACACAATTATAAAATTAAGGATCTGAAAAGGGGGCGGCCTGATCAATAGATTTAATAACTGTACATCTTTTTCAAAAGTCTGCCTTATAAAGCAAAAGGTTGCGCGCGCACACACACACACACACACACACACACACACGCACACACACACACACACACACACACACACACACACACACACACACACACACACACACACACACACACACACACACACACACACACACACACACACACACACAAGGTATTCATACAATCAAAGGCAGATTTTACAGATTGAAACAAATATAATGTCAAAGATACACTGAACATTTTTAAGTTTATAAAAATAAATATTATCATTATGCTATGGTCACATGGTAGTTATAGTCTTCCAAAAAATAAATCTATCTATCTATCTTTGCATTAATGAGCAAATCCTTGCATTGTTTGGATTGTTAGTCTACACAAAAGTCCTGACATCGCTGTAGACAGTCTCTCCCTCGGCTGCTGTTACGTTCCTCTTCTTCTTCGTTCTCTCTGCTTTGCCAGTTCTCTTTGAAAAGGCTGGTGCAGAATAAACCAACATGTCCTCATTTCTCTGAGAAAATACACAGAAAAAGGTTGTGAGATGGAAGATGTATCCAAAATCTCTTCCAGTTTCATCTTTTCTTTATAGATCTTACCTGCTGACTTGGCTTCTCCGCACTGGCTGTTGCAGCATTTGCTGGCAGAGCAACAGCAGCTGTGTTAAAACAATCAAACCAAAGATGGAGAACGTTAATCTACACTAAGAGGCACAAAGTTCATATTTTGCTGAATACTGTTTGAGAAATTTTAATTACCGTTGCAACATTTTGTCTTGATGGTATAAATCAGGAAGGCGATGACAATCAGACTTAAAGCCAAAGCAGCTGATAACAGAAATATAACTGTATTGATCTTCTTCATATGCTGCATGTCGTCTGCTGACAAATATAGAAAATACTGAGAGTTAGCAGGTTTTTGATGAGAAGAAAAAGTTTTGTGTCGCATCAATCCAATGGATTTAACCAGATTCTAAATTAATTATAATCAATGATTTGTATGAAATTCTAACTTACCTTCAATGTTAAGCTTTGTTCCTTTTCCAAACAGTATCTCTCCACATGTGGCCACAGCACAGTAATAAGTCCCGGCATCAGAGGAGCTGACGGTCTTCGAGAAGCTGGAGACACATTTCTGTGGAGAGCGAGCCTCAGGACTGTTCTCACATTCATCTGTTCTGTTTCCAAGAGTGTAAATGACACTGGGATGAGATTCATCTGATCCGGATCTGAACCAGAACACGCTGTGTTTTCCTGGACATGTTTTGTTGTCAGAGTCAGAGAGGAGTGAACACTGCAGAGTCACTGAGTCTCCTGGACGGACTGGATCAGAGGATAAGTCTTGAATGACGGCAGTGATGTCAGGTGCACGTCCTGAGAAATTCAAACGAGAATATAAACATGTTTTACTAGTTACAATTTATACATTGACACTTTCCTATTAATAATGTACAATTTAAACGAATATTAAAGTCTACCTGGTGTATTTTATTTACCTGTAACTGTCAGAAATGTTCCTTTCAAAAGGGTCATATTAAGTGTTCTTTGTTTAAAACAAAAGTAAAGTCCAGAATCACTGAGCTGTGTTTTACTGATAATCAGGACAAATGTTCCAGGCTCTTGTTTTGCTGTGATGCGAGGACTTTTGTTAACCTCGTTGGAGTCAAAGCTAAATGTTCCTCCCAAAACTTCAGGCAAGGCTCCAGAAACTAGCCTGATCCAAAATAAGTTTGGTGAATCCAAAGAGTCCTTGCGGGGACACGTCAGCTTCACATCATCTCCAGCACCAACAGTCTTTGTCTCAAAGTTCTTCTCGTCTGTGCATCCTGAAGAAAATAAAGAAATACATGTTGGTTATTAACAACCAGGAAATAAAATGTATGCCCTGTGCTGAACTTAAAATACATCTTGAACACATTTGAAAGTTTTACATATACTTACGACTCAGTCTGAGCATCAGAAGTAAAACAAAGACAGTCAGCATTTTGTTGTTAGTCCACTTCAGACAGCACTAACATTAGCATGTACGAGAAGATGACTGTCCTAGATATAATCATATCGAGTGGGAGGGAACAACTGCAGAGCATTTTGATTGGCCACTTGTTATGATGGTATTACACTGTATTACCACAGTGGAAAAAAATGTTCAAGCCTGAGCACATGAAACAATACAGGCAGCCAGCTTGTTTCATGTTTCGTGGTGAAGAGGAAACAGAGTTTCTATGGTCATCAAAGACACATTTTTATTCTGTATTTTCCATAGACTGTATTAAAGAAGAGCACATAGAGTTAACTCAGCCATTGGTATCTGAACTCTCCCTTTGAAGCCTCAGGTTTAGGATTTTGGCTGTCGCAATGTTGTTTTTTTGTAACCAGAAGCAAAAATATTTGGCCGACATGTGGATACACATTAGCCTCTTTCATACATGCATGGCACTCAAAAATTTTGCGACATTACCCAGGTGGCCAGCAAGAGAGATCAGAAATCTCTCGAACTTTTCACCTGGACTTTAAGCTGACTTTTTTCTGCAGTTCAGACACTGACAGGTGAACTGAATAACATTGATGATCTTGTTACAATGGCACCTGTCAGTGGGTGGCACTTGAAGCAAATGAAAATGATGTCGTCAAAGTTGATGTGTTGGAAGCAGGAAAAATGGGCAAGCGTAAGGATGTGAACGACTTTGACAAGGGCCAAATTGTGATGACTAAACGACTGGGTCAGAACATCTCCAGACCTGAAGATCTTGTGGGGTGTTCCTGGTCTGCTGTGGTCATGACCTACCAAAAGTGGTCCAAGGATGGAAAAGCAACAAATCGATCACAGGGTGGCCAAATCTCATTGATGTGCGTGAGGAGTGAAGACCACTTAAAGCCCCTGTAAACCCAAATCCATAAAATCCTTCTAACTGTGTAATTTAGGGTCTCATGTACATACTAGTAAGCATCTTAAAAGTTTTATAAATTAGTTTTAATCCAAACTCGAGTTATTGCCCTTCTTTCTTTGTTAACTTCCCTGACGCTGGGGTTAAATTGGGCGTGGTTATGCATGATATTTATCACTTCATATATTTCCTTCAACCAATCAACCGCAGTTGTCCCGCCCTCACAGGTGCAATAACACTTCTCGGCTCGCAATCAATCTTCCTCTTTGAGTCTGAGCTAACTGTGTCCACATACCCTGAACGTCTCTGCATATACCTGTTGCAATTACCTAATGATCGCCTTGTTCCCCATCATGCCTGTGTGTGCTGTCCCTGGGTAACACTTGGAGAAGCAGCAGTGTTTCCGCTACATACATTTAGTGAATTGTTTCAGCCGCTGCTTCAGAAATTGTAATTAAACGACTCTTTGGAGATTTCAGCTTCAAATCAACGATCGTCCATCCTCTCCTCATTGAGGAAGAGCACTGAAACAGTGAACTCGCAAAGTCTTGGCAACCAAATGAACAACAGCGGACCAGTTTACTTCTAATGGCAAAAGAGGGTACGCTCCACATCGCTGTCATCGGCATATATATGCAGTTCTAATACGCAGTGTAAACAATGCACGTGCCCATATCAGCTGTTCGCTCAATATCAAACTTTCAGCTTCCTGGCGATCTCCCTCCAGCGAGCTGCACAATATCATACTGAAATGAGGAGATATTGTCTCTAACTCCGTACGTCCGGACTGTAAACACATTGATTGTTGCGGTTTATAAAGCTTGTAAAAGGTGATGTCATTCAGTAACGATCAATCGTTTGGATCGCTACGTCATTAATAACGTCCCTCGTGCACACGCGGCTCACGTGCGGTGAGAACTGAATTGCGAAAGAGAAAATATGTAACTCTTGTGACTTAATCAAACAGACTGCTGATGAAGACAGTCAACACAGCAGACAGAGAGACAGACAGAAGTGTGGGGGGGGCGGCTGGGGGGCGGGTTGAGAGGTGCAGGTGTGTTGGGGGACTGAAGCCAAGTGTTCAGATTAAAGAAGTTTGTGATTTAAAACTTAATGAGGTGAAGAAGAGAGTACAATTAAAGTTTCTAGGTAAGAAATAACCATCTAGAAAGAGGGTAAGTCTACATGTGATCACAGAAATCATTGATATATGAGATTAATTGAAATCAATTGATTACAAAACCTGTAATTAATTAGATTCATTTTTTTAATCACCTGACAGCAATATTTTTGATATGACGTGCACATGCGCACATACCTGGGTGGTACAACAAACCCTCTACCCTGCTGCTGAAAAAAATCCTAGAGGAAACACTGCTTCCCCATACGCCATTGTTGTGTTGACAGTTGCCATGAGAACGTGGACAGGCGGACCCCTCATTCAGAATTTGTGGATGCTTTATGACACACTCAGCTCTGATATCATATATGCATTTTTGCTATTTCAAGCCGAGTTTCCAGGGCCTTTAAAGCACCTACAATGGGCATGTGAGTATCAGAACTGGACCACGGAGCAATGGAAGAAGGTGGCCTGGTCTGATGAATCTTTTTTTCTCTTACATCATGTTGGCCAGGTGTGTGTGTTGCCTACCTGGGGAAGACATGGCACCAGGATGCACTATGGGAAGAAGGCAAGCTGGCGGAGGTAGTGTGATGTTTTGGGTAATGTTATGCTGGGAAACCTCAGGTCCTGTTGTTCATGTGGATGTGACTTTTACCTGTACCACCTACCTAAACAATGTTGCAGACCAGTACACCTCTTCATGGAAACATGTTCCATAATGGCAGTGGCCTCTTTCAGCAGGATCATGCGCCCTGCCACACTGCAAAAATGGTTCAGGAATGGTTTGAGGAACACGACAACAAGTTCAAGGTTTTGAACCGGCCTCCAAATTCCCCAAATCTCAATCCAATCGAGCATCTGTGGGATGTGCTGGACAAACAAGTCCGATCACCCCCACCTCGCAACAGGACTTAAAGGAACTGCTGAGAAAGTCTTACCACAATTGATAATTAAATGACTATTATGTCTCCGTCCTGTTTGACGGCCCCCCATGGTAGCAACTTTTCAATCACAGGTGGCCAGGCCGTAAAACATACCCTACATTATTGTCAATTTTACTGTGAATGGGACCATATTTACAAAATGAACATCATGCAGTCCTTAAAAGTCTTGAAACTAGCAACTGAGGCCAGAGTCCCAATTGGAAAATGTTTAATGAGGTAAAAATCAATCAAGAAGTTGGGACTTTGGCAGTTCACAGGTAGTTAACTGGCACCTGTCTGGCTGTCAGTCCACACCATAGACTGGAAAATGGTTGTAGCCACCATGTGAGGTCACACATTGGTTTGTCAACTGGCTTTTTGAAGAGTTTGGCATATTGCCCGTCGCCATGTTGGGTTTCTGTAGGTAAAAATGACCATATATGGAAGAGAGGGTGGATCTGGAGAGTAGCGAGGGGTTGGCAAACTCCATGTCATTAAACCTACAGTCTACACCTCCAGCTAATTCTGACTTATTAGCTAGTTAGCCATCGTTCTTCCCACAGAATGACAATCATTTTGATTTGGTTGGTGCTGGAGTTGTTTATCACTTAAGAAGCTAAGAAAGCTTATAGCTCAAACGCACACTTCTGTGGTGAGAGGACAGTGGGCTGTTATACTTAAAATAACCGGTCCAGCCATCACAACGATCCACCATCCTCTGGGGGAAATCCAACAACAATCCTGACTCCCATGCAGGAGCCACAAAAAATAAATCAATGTAGAACAAACACTGACAGAGCGAACATGTCATGTAATGGTGAGCACAGAAATGGATAGCTGCTAATTCGGCTCACGTTTAATAAAATAATACTAGAATTTCACGAACCAAAAAAGCTGGACCACAGACTTCTTGGGGGTCAGCTAGTATAGCTAACCACAAAGCAAGCCATATTATTTGTTCAACATTTGCATGAAAAAAAATCCCCAAAAGGCACCAACAACACAAACAAGGTCAAAAGGTTAAGTTCAGTTTCTGAATTAGCTGAGTTGACACCTAGCACACAGTTTTTGTTGGGTATTTAAATATGGGGCTTAATGGAGGTTTACTCCTTTTGGAGCCAGCCTCAAGTGGCCACCTGAGGAACTGCAATTTTTTTTGCAGCTCCATGTTGTCTTCATTTCTCAGCCACAAAGGTGTCCTCTTGGTCCAAACTTCCAAATTGAGAGAGTGTACAATGATTGCTCCCGGTGGCATACCCATCAGTGATGACCCGCCCACTCCGCCTGTCAGTCACATCAGCAGGAAGAGCACAGTATACAGAGTTTCTGGGGACTTCAACCATGCAACTTTGGACTCTACTTTGGCTGTTTTCCACCAGGTTGTTGACTGTCCTACAAGGAACAACAGGACAATTGATCTAGAGATGTTTCGGTCCTGAACGATTCGTTCAAAAAGAACGAATCTTTTCAGTGAACGGAATGATCCGTTCACTTTCAAGCATCAAAGTCGTTCCTTTCGTTCACTTGGCTCCCCACTTCTTCTTTTAGGAAACCAGACTGATTGATGTTAGCACGAGCCAATTGCGTTTCAGAGGAGGGCTGTTTGTATCACATCTAATGTATCAAATCACCATCATTGGTTAGGAGAACGACTGAACGTATCATCGTTCATGAACGAGTGACAGTGACTGAACGTATCGCTTGACCGAATGTCTCTCTCTCTCTCTCTCTCTCGTTCACTGAACGAAGCGACCTGATTAGGTGCATCTGTACATACAAGTCAATTCACAGACTCAGACTCTGATTAAATATATTACATCCTCAGGCCCTGTGAATATATAAGGAGCCTCATTCACCTCCGTTAAACTTTAAAAACAACATATCATAAAAACGGTGATGCAGACTCGCAGCGCTGAGAGGGAGAGAGCATCTGCACAGAGGGAGGGGGGGAGCGGGTCATCGCGGACTGAAGTGATGACGAGATATAAAAGTTTGATCATAAAGCCTGATCATCTACAGCTCTGTGTAAAATATATGTAGTACACAGCGGACTGCAGTCTCTGTTGACAGACAGATCTGAACACAGGTCCACGTTATTAAACGTCTGTGTTCTCTCCGCGCTGCGTTATAAACTATGATGAACTGATCGCACAATGAAGTTGTAGTCTTCGTATTTTATTTTATGTATTGTGTTTTGTACAGATATGGACGTATGTGTCTGAAATAAAGAAATAAAGTAAAGTACAATACTAGAAACGATATTACAAGAGCTCAAAAATAAACTGACACAACAGCAAGATGAGATAACACATGAATGTTTATTTTTATACAAATATAATATTTTCTTTTTAATATAGTTGGGCCAAGTAACTGTTATTTTGTGATGATTGAACAAGAAGACCAGTAATGCAATGGGAGCCGTATTGTTCGTGAACGAGTGAGAGTGAGTTACGGGTAAACCGGAAATGTCACTGAACGACCTGGTGAACAAATGTAATGAACGAATCGTTCAGCTGAACGAGATCCGAAGATCCGGGTCACTGAAGTGAACGAGAGTTGACATCTCTAAATTGATCTGCTGTATGCTAATGTGAGGGATGCATACAGAGTCACACCCCTCCCCCCACTGGGGAAGTCTGATCACAACCTGGTTCACCTACAGCCACTGTACACCCCCCTGGTCCGAAAGCAGCCGGTAACAACTCGCTCCAGCAGGAGATGGTCCCCTGAGATGGAAAGTGCCCTGAGAGACTGTTACAACACCACAGACTGGGATGTGCTGATCAACCAGCATGATGAGGACATCGAGGGGCTGACACACTGTCTGACAGATTACCTGAACTTCTGTGCAGACGTGGTCTCCCCTGTTAAGACTGTCCGCTGTTACCATAATAACAAGCCATGGGTAACGCGGGAAGTCAAAGCTGTCCTCAACATGAAGAAGGCTGCCTTCAGGAGCAGAGACAGGGAGGCCTTGAAGGCAGCACAGCAGGAGGTGAAACACCGTGTGAGGGAAGCTAAGGACAGCTACAGGAGAAAGGTGGAGCAGAAGCTGAAGGAGAACAACATGAGGGAGGTCTGGGAAGGTGTGAGGACCATCACAGGTCACAACACAAAGACCAGAGCCGTGGGGGGGACAGTGGAGAGGGCGAACGAACTGAATGACTTTTTCAACAGGTTCAACCAGCCCATGCCCCCCCCACCCCCACCCGCACTGCAGCCATCTCTCCTTCTTCCCACAACACACCTCCCCCCAGACACCACAGCACCTCCCTCCTCCCCCCCCTCCCCCCCCACCTCAACACAATCTCCACTTCACATCACCACAGACCAGGTCAGAGGACAGCTGAGGAAGCTCCGACCCAGGAAAGCAGCAGGCCCGGACAAGGTGTGTCCAAGTCTTCTGAAGACCTGCGCTGCAGAACTGGGGGAACCACTACAACGGATCTTCAACCTCAGCCTGCAGCTAGGGAGAGTGCCCACCCTCTGGAAGACATCCTGCATCGTCCCGGTTCCTAAAAAGAACCGGCCCAGTCAGCTGAATGATTCCGGCCGGTGGCACTCACTTCACACCTGATGAAGACGTTGGAGCGGCTCTTCCTCAGCCTCCTCAGACCCCAGGTGCAGCACGCCCAGGACAGCCTGCAGTTCGCCTACCAGCCAGGTGTTGGTGTGGAGGATGCCATCCTCTACCTACTACACCGAGTCCACTCCCATCTGGATAAGGGGAGAGGCACAGCGAGGATTCTCTTCTTGGACTTCTCCAGCGCCTTTAATACCATTCACCCCCCTATGCTTCGAGATAAATTGAACCGGATGGGAGTGGACCCCCACCTGGTGGCCTGGATATCCAACTACCTCACCGACAGGCCACAGTACGTCAGGCTGAAGGACACCACGTCTGACACTGTGGTCAGCAGCACTGGAGCCCCCCAGGGCACAGTGCTGACCCCTCTTCTCTTCACCCTGTACACCTCGGACTTCTGTCACAACTCAGAGCTGTGTCACATACAGAAGTACGCCGATGACACAGCCATCGTTGGATGCATCAGGGACGACAGAGAGGAGGAGTATCGGAGTCTGGTGGGGGACTTTGCTGCTTGGTGCCGCACAAACCACCTAGAGCTCAACACCTCTAAGACAAAGGAGCTGGTCATAGACTTTGGGAGGTCCAGACCGAAGCCGAGACCAGTCCTACTAGAGGGAGCTGAGGTGGAGAGTGTGGACTCCTACAAATACCTCGGGCTGTGTCTGGACAACAAACTGGACTGGTCAACACACACCAGCCACCTGTACGGGAAGACACAAGGCAGGATGTACTTCCTAAGGAGACTGCGGTCTTTTAACATCTGCAGCAAACTGCTGCGGATGTTTTACCAGTCTGTGGTTGCCAGTGTCCTCTTTTACACTGTAGTGTGCTGGGGAGGCAGCACATCCAAGAAGGACACATCCAGACTGGATAAACTGATCAGGCGAGCCGGCTCTGTGATCGGCATGAAGCTGGACCCTCTGGTGACGGTGGCAGAGACAAGGACACTGAACAAACTGTTGGACATTATGGACAATGCCAGCCACCCTCTGCACACCGTCATCAGCAACCAGAGGAGCCTGTTCAGTGAGAGACTGCTCCTTCCAAAGTGCAGGACTAACCGACTGAAGAACTCCTTTGTCCCTCATGCCATCAGGCTGTACAACTCCACACTTAGAGGGAGGAGGTAACAGGGACAGACTCTCTCACAAGCGGTAGCCACTAATTCACCTCACAAAGTTAATAGTAGTTATCTTCTTTTATTCAATAGTAATATTTATTTATTTCTCAAAGGGTCATATGTGCAATAAAAATCTGTCAATGTGCAATAATCTCTCACCACAGTGCAATAACCTAATACCACAGTGCAATAACCTAATTTAGTTTAATCGAACTAAATACCAGGTCAATTACCCACTGTTTACTTGTATATTTCTAAGAGTGTATATTTTATATATTTTGTTATCTAATTTTGTACTTTTTATATATATATATATATCGATAGATATATAGATTTTGATCTTTATTTTTTACCCTCTGTGTGCTGATTCTTTCCTATTGTATTGTACTGTATAAGCTGCTGGAGACTGAATTTCCCAGAGGGAGTCATCCCAAAGGGATCAATAAAGTTGAGTCTAAGTCTAAGTCTAAGTCTAAGTTGTTATACCATCCTTCTCTCCAGACTTCAGCAACTTTAATAGTGTACATAATAGGTGGAAAGATAGATCGTCTTTGTCTTTCAAAAGATGTGACCATACAGTTTATTGCAGATGAATATTAGTTCATGTTTTTTCTTTTTCATTTACATGCTGATTCACTGACAAGCTGGTGGTCCATCATTGCTCCAAGTGATGCACATTAGTACAGACTTTAGCAAGGATTCAAATCTTTTTCTGGATAATCAGACAAAGTTATTGAGGCACAAACTCACACTTTAAACACTTACAAAATAGAGTGAGATGGGGTCAGACAATGATTAGCACCAGTCCCGAAAGTAAAGCCCATCAAACATATCTGATTGTTTATCGCTGACGTTCAAAGTGCATTTCCTGTCACACAAATTCTTGTCATTATGAAGCATTCACACTCTCTGTGAAACATTTGGTTTGAATCAGAACTGCTTTTATTTGACCTTTCAATGCTATGACCTCTGGTATGCACTGGAAGATACCACGTCTTACTGGCCTAAACAAGAAGAAGACTTTACAGCCACGCTAGCAGCTCTGTGAATCTGTGCTTACACAGCGGTGCATAGAACTTATTCTTATTGTTGCCATTATGTCAGAAACAAATAATGAAGCAGTTTGAGCCTTAAGTGTTATCATAGTTATCTTTATTATGATGCAAACTTTATACAAGAAATGCAGTCCACCAGTTCTGATTTCTAATACTAGCACAGTACAGTCATAAAAAAAGATAATTGATTAAATTGAACAAATATAATGTCAAAGATACACTGAACATTTTTAAGTTCATAAAATAAATATTATCATTATGCTATGGTCACATGGTATTTATAGTCTTCCAAAAAATAAATCTATCTATCTATCTTTGCATTAATGAGCAAATCCTTGCATTGTTTGAATTGTTAGTCTACACAAAAGCCCTGACATCGCTGTAGACAGTCTCTCCCTCTGCTGCTGTTACGTTCCTCTTCTTCTTCGTTCTCTCTGCTTTGCCAGTTCTCTTTGAAAAGGCTGGTGCAGAATAAACCAACATGTCCTCATCTCTCTGAGAAAACACACAGAAAAAGGTTGTGAGATGGAAGATCCAAAATGTCTTCCAGTTTCATCTTTCCTTTATAGATCTTACCTGCTGACTTGGCTGCTCGGCTCTGGCTGTTGCAGCATTTGTGGGCAGAGCAACAGCAGCTGTGTTAAAACAATCAAACCAAAGATGGAGAACGTTAATCTACACTAAGAGGCACAAACTTAATATTTTGCTAAATATTGTTTGATAGATTCATGTTACCGTTACAAGATTTTGTTTTGATGGTATAAATCCAGTAGGCTATGAAAATCAGACTTAAAACCAAAGCAGCTGATAACAGCAACAGAACTGTATTGAATTTCTTCAAATACTGCATGTCGTCTGCTGACAAATATAGAAAATACTGAGAGTTAGCAGGTTTTTGATGAGAGGTTACAATTGAAAAGAAAAAAAGTTTTGTGTCGTATCAATCCAATGGATTTAACCAGAATCAAAATTAATTATAATCAATGATTTCTATGAAATTCTAACTTACCTTCAATGTTAAGCTTTGTTCCTTTTCCAAACAGTATCTCTCCACATGTGGCCACAGCACAGTAATAAGTCCCGGCATCAGAGGAGCTGACGGTCTTAGAGAAGCTGTAGACACATTTCTGTGGAGAGCGAGCCTCAGGACTGTTCTCACATTCATCTGTTCTGTTTCCAAGAGTGTAAATGACACTGGGATGAGATTCATCTGATCCGGATCTGAACCAGAACACGCTGTGTTTTCCTGGACATGTTTTGTAGTCAGAGTCAGAGAGGAGTGAACACTGCAGAGTCACTGAGTCTCCTGGACGGACTGGATCAGAGGATAAGTCTTGAATGACGGGAGTGATGTCAGGTGCACGTCCTAAGAAATTCGAACAAACCAAAAAATAAACATGCCATACCAATTACAGTTTATAAACGCTTTCCTATTCACAATGTACATTTTATAGAAAATTAAAGTCTACCTGGTGTATTTTATTTACCTTTTACTGTCAGAAATGTTCCTTTCAAAAGGGTCATTTTAGCTTTGTTTGTTTAACACAAAAGTAAAGTCCAGAATCACTGAGCTGTGTTTTACTGATAATCAGGACAAATGTTCCAGGCTCTTGTTTTGCTGTGATGCGAGGAGTTTCGATAACACCGTCGTATTCAAAGGGATATGTTCCTCCCAAAACTTCAGGCAAGGCTCCAGAAACTAGCCTGATCCAAAATAAGTGTGTATTAAGCCAAGAGTTGTCGCGGGGACACGTCAGCTTCACATCATCTCCAGCACTAACAATCTTTGTCTCAAAGGTCTGATCGTCTGTGCATCCTGAAGAAAATAAAGAAATACATGTTGGTTATTAACAACCAGGAAATAAAATGTATGCCCTGTGCTGAACTTAAAACACATCTTGAACACATTTGAAAGTTTTACATATACTTACGACTCAGTCTGAGCATCAGAAGTAAAACAAACACAGTCAGCATTTTGTTGTAAGTCCACGTCAGACAGCACTAACATTAGAATGTACGAGAAAATGATTGTCCTAAATATAATCATATCGAGTGGGAGGGAACAACTGCAGAGCAATCTGATAGGCCAGTCGGTATGATGATATTACACTGTATTACCACAGTGGAAAAAAATGAGCACATGAAACAATACAAGCAGCAAGCTTGTTTCATGTTTCCTGGTGGGTGTCTATAATTGACGCTAAGAGGAAACACAGTATAACTACGGTAATCAAAGAAAAATAATTCTTCTGTAGAGGATGAAGAAACAGTAAAGTCACCCATTGGTTTGTCAACCCCCCTTTTAAAGCATCAAGTTTGGGATGTTGGCCGTTTTAATATTTTTTATTTGTAACCACAAGCGACCACATTTGGACGACAGGATACAAATTTGGCCTTTTACACGGAATAAAAATGCAGAAAAATCAACATTTGGTGACATTACCCAGGTGGGCTGCATGTGAAAACCTAAAGTTCAAGAGTTCAAGTGTGAAAGTAGCCGTTGTTATGTCTCAATCCTGCTTGACAGGCCTCTATGGTAGGTACTTTCCAATCACAGGTGGCCACGCCTTAAAACATACCCTGCTTTATCATCAATTTTACTCTAAATGGGAGCAATATTTACAAAGTGAACATCATGCAGTCCTGAAAAGGCTTGAAACTACCGAGCAGATTGATTTCAACATTTCCTGTTGAGGCCAGAGTCCCAATAAATGCTTAATAAGGTAAAAAGTCAATTAAGTAGTTGGGTTGCCTACCTTGTAACTGGCACCCGTCTAGCTGCTCGTCCAGGAAGAGAGGGTTGATCTGTAGAGTAGCGAGGGGTTGGCACTCCATGTTATTAAACCTATATAGTCTACTCATTAGCTCGACACTTAGCTAGTTAGCCAGTGTGATTCCAACACAATCAGAATCTATTGTTTTGGTTGCTGCTGGAGTTTTTCATTCATCACAATATAGCGCGTGAGAGAGCTTGTGGAAGTAGCGGATTTGTAGCTTGAACGCACACATCAGTGGTTAGCAGGCAGCGGGTGAACGACCGGGTAAATTAAAATAACCGGTCCAACCATCACAATGGTCCTCCGTCCTCGACAGGCCAGACCAAACCAAAGCTGCTAATTAGCACTAACGTTTAATACAAAATTAGAATTTCACTCACCAAAGAGGTGGGACCACAGACTTCTCGGGGTCAGGTAGTAAAGTTAACCACTCAGTAAGAGATATTATTTGTTCAACATTTGGATGAGAAAAATCCCCAAAACACACCAACAACACAAACACGGTCAAGAAGTTAAGCCAAGTGTTTTAATTAGCTGAGGTGACACCTAGCACACAGCTAGCAGCCCCACCTGTCACTCAAAGCAACCAGCCCTCCCATTACAGTTATATAGAAACTGGCAAAGCAACATTTTTGTGCCAGGCTGTAAATATGTTGAATTTGCTGTAAAGCTGGGTATTTAAATATAGGGCCTAATGGAGGTTAACACACTTTTGGAGCCAGCCTCAAGTGGCCATTCGAGGAACTGCACTTTTTGGTGCTTCAGTGTTGGCTTCATTTTCTCAGCCACAGAGCTGTCTGCTTGGTCCAAACCGACTGAGATAGAGTTTACAATCAGTTTTTCCACAAATATCCAATTCAAAATGTTACCATCACCAATGACCTCTAAACACTAATTCATTTAAGATCCATCTGCATGGTAAATACACATTATAGCACTATGTTTCCAGGTCTAATAAAAACTCCTAAAACCTCTGTACCACTGACTTTAATATTAATTAATTAATTGGTTTGATCTGTTAAAAAAAAAGTCTCCAGCCATTTGCCATCTACAGACACAGAAGAGCCATGTTAGATGTTTTGTGAGCCAACCAAAGCAGATGCTCCTCATCATCAGTGATGACCCGCCCACTCTGCCTGTCAGTCACATCAGCAGGAAGAGCACAGCATGCAGAGTTGGGGGAGGTCTGTTAAACCATCCTTCTCTCCAGACTTCAGCTACTTTAATAGTGTACATAACAGGTGGACAGATAGATCGTCTTTGCTGTGTTTAAAAGATGCAACCATACATTATATAGCAGATGAATATTAGTTCATGTTTTGTTCTGCATTTAAATGCTGATTCAATGAAAAGCTGTCTGTCCGTCAATACTTAAAGTGATGCACATTAGTGCAGACTTTAGCAACGATTTAAACCTTTTTCTGGATAATCAGACAAAGTTTTCTTATGAAGTCACAAACTCACACTTTCAACACTTGTTCTAGACAAAATGAGCGAGGTGGGGCCAGACAATGATTAGCACCTCCCCTCTCTGACAGCACCGGCCAGTGAAGAGTGCAGACTGCAGAAAGTGTGATAAAAAACCTCACTGGCTATTTTAAGACCGTAAAAAAACAAACAGTTGAATCAAACCTCCTGACGGTTAAACAGAGTGTGATCAAGGACAAAAAGCCTCTTCACCTCAATTTAAAGCCAAACCACCACAATGCTAAAGTTTCCATGCATCATTTGGTCGTCAGTGGTGACAGCGAATGTGTGTTTATCTGTGTGTGTGCACGTGTGGTCAAATTGTTGACACCTAACACCTAGGTTGGACCAGAAACTTATTCTAATAACTAAACGTGTTTTGGAGTGAAATCGAAGACTCACTGACACAATGCTTTGTTTAGCTCCTGAACACACAACACACATACACAGTTTAATGCACACAAGGATGGACACAACTTACAACTGTTACATGGAAGTTAAAACTGAAACTTTCTCTCTCTCGCTTACACACACACACACACACACACACACACACACACACACGCACACACACTAAACTGCATGGAAACTTCAGCACTGTTGTGGTTTGGTTTAAAATTGAGGTGTGAATACAAACAGAGTTTTTTCTTTCTCTGTCTCTGTTTTAGCCTCAGGAAGTTTGGCTTAACTGTTGTTTTATCTTTTTTAAATAGCAAGAGGAACAACACCATGTTATTTATTATTAGTAGAATCAAAAGACTTTACAGATGTAGGTAAATGTTGATATGTGATTGCTGTTATTTTGCAAGTTATCACTCTTCACTGGTCGGTGCTGTCAGAGAGGGGAGGTGCTAATCTTTCACTGGTGAATTTAAATGAAAAGTAATATGATCTAATATTCATGTGCATTATACGGTTGCATGTTTAAAAACACATCAAAGACATTATTTGCATTTTCATGAGCAAATTAACAAGCAAGAAAAATTGATTCAATTGTTTAAATTTGTTCAAATTAAAACTAGCCTGCAGAAACCTCATGCAGCTCTTCCCTCACTACACATCCTGTCACAGTCACAGTTCTGCTCTGAGCAAACAGCCTTGAAGGTTGGTCAAAGGGGGGAGAGACAGACCGCAGCCTGTGTGTCAGTGAAGCTGTTGCATGTGGCTTTGCTTGTTGTGCAGTGCAGACATGCAGAAGGCCTTTACAAAGTGCTGTCAGAGGTTCATCTATAATGTTTAAGATTGTGTAGAGGACATATACACAGCAGTTCAAGGTCAAAAGACTCTACACGTTTATTGTCTCTAACTTTGTGTCTCAGTGCTCACATGGCAAAATTTGGAGTGTGACCAAAGTTGATATGTCCTTTCGCGAAGCAGATATTTGGAAATCAAATGACCTTGATGGCCAAACAAATGCACCCCTCCCTTCAGGGCTCTTTCAGAAGCCCCGCCCCCTCATATTCATGGACACACATCCACAGGTAAACGACTTGCAACTGATTATGAGGCAGAATGTGGAGTGTCTGCTGCCTGAGGGTAAACAAGCCTTAATGAGGGAAGCAATTTTTAAATACTATGATGATGGCGCTCTTTCCATCTTCTGCAAGGACGTGGACAAGGACGAGTAGCAGGCAGAGGTCTGTAACTAGCTAGTGACCTTTGACCTGGCAAAATGTGAAAAAAAAAGTCTATAAATGTGATGAGTTTGGGAACGCTGAAGAAATCAATATGTGGTGTCCAAAATATGAAATTCTTAGTGTGTTTTTTTCAGTTTTGTTATGGGCTGTTTATAACATTATTTTCTATCATAGTAACAAGCTGTACATTCATGCCAGCCCTCTCTGTCACCTTTGAGTTCTTCACATCTCATGACTCTCTGTGTGGTTTTCACCACATTTCCACTCCTCTCTCCACTGTCCTTGAACCTGCATGCCACAACCTACACTGCAGCAAAAGTGACACTGTCCTCTATTCCTCCTCCTCCTCTATTCCTTTTCACTGTGTGAAAACATCCAGGTTTTTTTTTCTTCTATTCCTATTTCCATTAAAGCTCCTGTGAGGAACTTTTGGTTTGGGTTGATCTTGGCGCCCCCTGTGGACAACGCCATGCCTCTTATCTCTTTGCTGATTTTGTCCTGTGCATGCTTAAGTGGTGTTTTTTAAGATAAAATCTCATCCTGCTTTCTTTAACAGTCATAGGTATCACTCACTTTACATTTTTTGCCCTGGAAAACGTAAACAAAGGCAGTGCAGTCTGACACCTACCCCCGGCAGCGGTTTCAGGCATTAAAATTATCTATACAGCAATAATCAATCTTGCCACTGATGGTCTGTTTGCTTTTGTGTGTCATATAGAGTAATCAGAATTAATTTCAGTCTGTTTCATAACCATCGAAATACTCCTCACAGGGGCTTTAAAGCTACGAGTGTTACACCACTTTGTATTTCCTTGTGCTGAAAACTCAACAACAGTGTTTCTGGAAAGTATTTGACATGCATTGTTTGTGAACCTCTTCCTGCATTGCTACGTTTCTCAGAGTTTGTCAGTTTGTCAGTAAGATGGCTTTCAGTGTTATTAAAAAGTCTTCCAACCATGAAAGGTGACATACCTTTGGCGGAGCTCACCAGGGAGTTGTGCGCATACTCAATCCATGGCAAATGGGTGGACCAAGAGGCCGGGAGATGAGCAGCAACACACCTCCGTTTGGCCGTTAGTCTGAGGGTGATAACCAGATGACAGGCTGACTGAGGCCCCCAATGTTTGACAGAATGCTTTCCACACCTGGGAGGCAAACTGGGGACCCCGGTCTGAGACAATATCCTGGGGTATACTATGAAGACGGAACACATGTTGCACAAGTAGATCAGCAATTTCCAACGCAGAGGGCAGTTTAACCAGAGGCTATAGAGAAACGGTCAACAATAGTCAGAATAACTGTTACCATAGATGGTGGTAACCCAGTATCGAAGTCCACTGCGATGTGTGACCAGGGACGATGAGGTATGGGCAAGGGAAGGAGGGGACCAGCTGGAGCTCGGTTGGAGGACTTACTACGGGCACAAACGGAGCAGGCGGCAACAAACTCCCTGGTGTCGGCAGTCATAGATGGCCACCAGAAGCGCTGTTGCAGCAGGGAGAGTGTGCGATGATAACCAGGATGGAGGGCCAACTTAGAAGAGTGCCCCCACTGGAGCACTGGGGACCTCAGAGGAGGGGGAACGAAGAGACGATCTGAAGGACAGCTCTCAGGTATAGGATGAACTTGGTTGGCCTCCTGAACCACACGCTCGATCTCCCAACTGGCCGCCCCGACCACACAAGTGGACGGCAGGATGGTTTTGTCTTCCACTGGGGGAGCAAACTGGTGAGAGAGAGCATCATGTTTGATGGTCCGGGACCCAGGTCGGTGAAGTTGAATCTTCCAAGAAACAAAGCCCACCGAGCCTGGCGAGAGTTGAGTCTGCGTGCAGAACGAAGATAAAACAGGTTTTTATGGTCAGTCCAAACAAGGCACCACAGCAAGGAGCTCTCGATTCCCCACATTATAGTTTCTTTCGGCTGGAGTGAGCCGTCGGGAGAAGGCGGCGCAGGGGTTGAGCTTCTGGTCCACAGGGGAACGTTGTGACAGGATGGCCCCAAAACCTGAGTCAGAGGCGTCAACTTCCACTACAAACTGTAAGTCAGGATCTGGGTGAACTAACACAGGTGCACAAGAGAACATGGGCTTAAGTCTATCAAAAACAGTCTGAGCTTCAGATGACCACTCAAAAGAAAGTTTTACACAAGTCAGTTTAGTTAAGGGGCTCACCAGCTGGCTGTAGATCTTAATAAACCTTCTGTAAAAATTGGCGAACCCCAGAAACCTCTGGAGCTGTTTACGGGACTCAGGGGTCGGCCAGTCAAGCACGGCCTTAATCTTGGCCAGATCTGGTATCAGCTGGCCCTTCTCAATAACAAACCCCAAGAAGGAGACAGAGGACACATGCAACTCACATTTCTCTGCTTTAGCAAACAGTTTGTTTTCGAGCAACCTTTGCAAGACCGCTCGAACATGGAAAATGTGTTAATCAACATCTTTAGAAAAAATCAGAATGTCATCTAAACAGACAAAAACAAATCTGTTCAACATGTCTCTGAGAACGTCATTGATTAAGGCCTGAAACACAGCCGGAGCATTGGTGAGACCAAAAGGCATTACCTGGTACTCAAAGTGACCCAGGTGAGTGTTGAAAGCAGTCTTCCATTCGTCCCCCTCCCGTCCCCTCCTATTCTTACCAAGTGGTAAGCGTTGCGAAGTCCAGTTTAGTGAAAATTCCTGCGTCGTGGAGGGGGGTGAAGGCAGAGTCGATAAGAGGCAGAGGATATTTGTTTTTAACAGTTATATCATTCAGACATCTGTTATCGATGCAGGGACGAAGAGTCTTGTCCTTCTTTTCAGAAAAGAAAAATCCTGCACCGACAGGGGATGATGATGGGCGGATGAGACCTGCAGCTAATGAGTCCTTGATGTAGGTCTCCATAGCATCTTTCTCAGGTCTGGACAGGTTATACAGTTTCTTGGAAGGCAGGGGGGCACCAGAAAGCAAGTCAATAGCACAGTCATATGGTCTATGTGGGGGCAAAGACAAAGCTCTATCCTTGCTGAACACTTGCTTAAGGTCATGATAGGCACTGGGGACAGCTGAGAGGTCAATGTCTTCAGGTGAAGACTGGGAGATAGAAATACTAACTGGAATAGCTGACTTCAGGCAGTTTTGGTAACAGAAGCTGCTCCAAGAAGTAACGGAAATAGTAGACCAGTCTATATGAGGGTTATGTAGCTTAAGCCAGGGAAGACCTAAAACTATGGGCGTGGTAGGTGAAGGAATAATGTACAATTCAACTGTCTCAGTGTGGTTACCAGAAAGAGTGACAGAAATGGGGGCAGTACGATGAGTCACATAAGAAATCTGGCGACCGTCTAAGGCCAACACATTCTTAGGTTCAGGTAAAATAACCAAAGGTATGTTAGCCTGCTGAACCAAACCTGAGTCAACGAAATTGTCATCAGCCCCAGAGTCAACTAAAACATGTACAGGGAGAGTGTCCAGTGCAAAGTACCTCTCAGCTGGATGCGTTTGGAGGAGATTAAGGATGAGTTGGCAGCCAGGGATGAAACTTCCTCGTTAGAAGAGCTAATAGGTTTAGCCACAAGACTAGACAAAAGGCTAAGGGAGAGACGTAGGGAGAGAACAGAGAGGCAGAGGGCCACCAGCACCACATCTACTCCTCACCATCGCCTCCCGTCCGCCCAGCCTTCATCTCCTCAGAAAGTCCCTTTAAAAAAGCTCCCTGAAGCGCGGACTCATTCCAACCACTTTCTGCTGCTAGAACACCAAAATCTAAAGCATATTGAGAAACAGAATTTCTTCCCTGGGAGAGTGACAAGAGCTGACTAACTGCCTCTTTCCCTTTAACAGTATGATCTAAAACGCATTTCAGCAGTAAAAGCATGAAAGTCTACACACAAAGCGTGGTTATTAAGGGAGATGGCTAATGACCAGGAACCTGCCTTGTCAGAACATAAACTCATGATGAAAGCAATGCGGGACTGATCTGTATAATAAGTATCAGGTTGATGATTGAAAACAAGATTACACTGATGTAAAAATTGTTATTTTGCAGAGCGAGGCGTCAACGTGGTCCTGAAAGGTCAGGCCAGAGAATGCATCTGATTGGTTATCGCTGACGTTCAAAGTGCATTTCCTGCCACACTAGTTCTTGTCCTTATTAAGTGTAAAACCATTCATGCTCTTACTGAAATATTTAACAGAGAAGGGCTTTTATTTTACCCTTTAATCAGTGGTGTAGTGATTCTTGGAGAAGTGGGTATACTCTTAATTCATGCCCTGTTTTTGAGCAGCCCATTCAGCAAAGGATAGACGCCCTGTTTTATAAACAGTGACATGTAAGACTACTCTATTTAGTTTACCCAAAAATGGGCCAGTAGTATTTGCACATTGTCACATACTTTCTGCTGCTTGACCTCAGGGAATAAGGATTATGAAATTATGAAATTACTGACCCAATACTGCCCCACAGACTAGTGAGAGATGTCTACAGAAAAACAACAAACATGATTGACTGACATGCTATAGCCTAAATGTAACGAGGTAAACAATGACCACAAGCTATTCAAATGTGTAAAGTCACTCCAGTAATCTTGATTTTTAAGCTTCAGCAATAAAAAAGCGCCCACCCACCGTAGTTGACGTCTTCATCAGCCGTTGTACCTGCATCTTTAGCTGTGGGTGAAGAGGCGGCATGGGCATCCTGTGCGACGGGGTAGGGGGACGGACCGAGCGCGCTCCCAGAGTCTGGGCTAAAGGAGCTGCTAGCATCGCTAAGATTAGCTGAGCTGCTGGCTGGTGTAGATTCACGAGGACATTTGCAATTGAGAAAGGACATTTTTGTTTGAATAGCTCGCTTCATCTTACCTGGCTGTTCATAAACGTTACAAAGCGTATTCCAACGGCGAATAGTTTAAAAGTGAACTAACAAAATTACCATTAGGCAATAATTCTTCTCCCAGGTATCACCCGCCCTACTCTGCCTCTGATTGGCTCATCAGTCCTGCATAATGAGTACTGGCCAATGAGAGGCAGCTTAGGCTGGGTCATGCATGCCGACATCCTATGAAAGATAATAGGGCAATTTGGCTTGCATGCATGAAGGTTGCGCATCAGAGGGGATAAGAGGGTATATGCAATGCTGACTGATAAATAAGTGGGTATATGCCATATACCCGTGTATACCCCGCACTACACCACTGCCTTTAATGCCATTATATCTGACTGCTGTTCTGCAGTGACAGACATCACGTCTTAAAGACTTTACAGCCATGCTAGCAGCTCTGTGAGACTGCACTTACACAGTGGTGCATTGAGCTAATCCATATTGTTCCCGTTATGTCAGAAAAAATGGAATGTTATCAGAGTTCTTTATTGTAATGCAGACTTTATACGAGAAACTCAGTCCATCACTTCTGATTTCTTTTTAAAGGACAGTACAAAATATCATTGCTAACTAATTAAATTGATGCGATTATGAAATTAAGAATCTGAAAATGGTGCAGCTTGATTGAATTACAACCACAGATCTTTTTCAAAATAAAAGTCTGCCTTTTGAGGAAGGAAGCAACACAAATCCACAAACATCACAGTCTTTTATTGAAACAATTTTTGCCTTGCATTGACACAAAAATGTGGATATTTTCAAATCATAATGAAAAAACTCCCCTTTTTAATTGTCTACAATAATAAGAAAAATAATAGCATAGAAAAAATCCAAAACTGACAGCAAACAGATTAGCAAAAATATAATGTCAAAGATACACAAACATTTTTAAGGTTATCCAAATGAAATGTTATCGTTATGCTGTGGTCACATGATTGTTAAGTAGTATTCTTACACAGGCTTCCAAAAATGTATATTAAATATTTATGATTGCTTTAATGAGCAAATCCTTGCATTGTTTGGATTGTTAGTCTACACAAAAGTCCTGACATCGCTGTAGATAGTCTCTCCCTCTGCTGCTGTTACGTTCCTCTTCTTCTTCGTTCTCTCTGCTTTGCCAGTTCTCTTTGAAAAGGCTGGTGCAGAATAAACCAATGAGTCCTCATTTCTCTGAGGAAAGACACAAAATGTTATGAGAGGGAAGATGTTATTCTGATATTCCAAAATCTCTTTTCATTTCATCTTTTCTTTATAGATCTTACCTGCTGACTTGGCTGCTCGGCACTGGCTGTTGCAGCATTTGTGGGCAGAGCAACAGCAGCTGTGTTAAAACAATCAAACCAAAGATGGAGAACATTAATCTACACCAAGAGGCACAAAGTTCATATTTTGCTAAATATGGTTTGATAGATTTATGGATGAGAAATTTTAATTAACGTTACAAGATTTTGTCTTGATGGTATAAATCAGGAAGGCGATGACAATCAGACTTAAAGCCAAAGCAGCAGATAACAGAAATATAACTGTATCGGTCTTCTCCAAATGCTGCATGTCGTCTGCTGACGAATCTAGAAAATACTGAGAGTTAGCAGGTTTTTGATAAGAAAAAAGTTTTGTGTCGCATCAATCCAATGGATTTAACCAGATTCTAAATTAATTACAATCAATGGTTTGTATGAAATTCTAACTTACCTTCAATGTTAAGCTTAGTTCCTTTTCCAAACAGTATCTCCCCATATGTGGCCACAGCACAGTAATAAGTCCCAGCATTAGAGGAGCTGACGGTCTTAGAGAAGCTGTAGACACATTTCTGCGGAGAGCGAGCCTCAGGACTGTTCTCACATTCATCTGTTCTGTTTCCAAGAGTGTAAATGACACTGGGATGAGATTCATCTGATCTGGATCTGAACCAGAAAACGTTCTGTTTTCCTGGACATGATTTGTAGTCAGAGTCAGAGAGGAGTGAACACTGCAGAGTCACTGAGTCTCCTGGACGGACTGGATCAGAGGATAAGTCTTGAATGACGGCAGTGATGTCAGGTGCACGTCCTGAGAAATTCAAACCAGAAAATAAACATGCTTCACTAGTTACAATTTATAAATGCTTTCCTATTAACAATGTACATTTCATAGAATATTAAAGTTTACCTGGTGTTTTTTATTTACCTGTAACTGTCAGAAATGTTCCTTTCAAAAGGGTCATTTTAAGTGCTCTTTGTTTAACACAAAAGTAAAGTCCAGAATCACTGAGCTGTGTTTGACTGATAATCAGGACAAATGTTCCAGGCTCTTGTTTTGCTGTGATGCGAGGAGTTAAGTTAGAACCTCGATATTCAAAGCTCTTTGTTCCTCCCAAAACTTCAGGCAAGGCTCCAGAAACTAGCCTGATCCAAAATAAGTATGTTTCTTGCAAAGAGTTGTCGCGGGGACACGTCAGCTTCACATCACCTCCAGCACCAACAGTCTTTGTCTCAAAGGTCTGATCGTCTGTGCCTCCTGAAGACAATAAAGAAATACATGTTGGTTATTAACAACCAGGAAATAAAATGTATGCCCTGTGCTGAACTTAAAATACATCTTGAACACATTTGAAAGTTTTACATATACTTACGACTCAGTCTGAGCATCAGAAGTAAAACAAATACAGTCAGCATTTTGTTGTAAGTCCACTTCAGACAGCACTAACATTAGCATGAACGAGAAGATGATTGTCTTAGATATAATCATATCGAGTGGGAGGGAACAACTGCAGAGCATTTTGATTGGCCACTTGTTATGATGATATTACACTGTATTACCACAGTGGAAAGAAATCATTCAAGCCTGAGCACATGAAACAATACAAGCAGCAAGCTTGTTTCATGTTTCGTGGTGAAGAGGAAACAGAGTTTAACTACAGTAATGACAGGCAAATTATTCTTCTGTATTTTCCATAGACTGTATTAAAGAAGAGTACATAGAGTTAACTCACTAACAGGTATCTGAACTCTCCCTTTGAAGTATCAAGTTTGAGATTTTCGCTGACGCAATGTTGTCTTTTTGTAACCAGAAGCAAATATATTTGGCCGACATGTGGATACACATTAGCCTCTTTCACAGGTGCACGGCACTCATGAAAATGTTGCGACATTACCCAGGTGGCCTGCAGGTGAGAACAGAAATCTCTCAAACTGTTCACCTGGACTTTAAGCTGACTTTTTCCTGCAGTCCAGCCACCGATTAGCGAGAACATTATGACCACTAACAGGTGAAGTGAATAACATTGATTATCTCATTACAATGGCACCTGTCTGTGGGTGGCACATGTTAAGCAGCAAGTGAAACTTTTGTCGTCAAAGTTGATGTATTGGAAGCAGGAAAAATGGGCAAGCGCAAGGATGTGAGCGACTTTGACAAGAGCCAAATTGTGATGATTAAATGACTGGGTCAGAGCATCTCAGATACTGAAGCTCTTGTGGGATGTTCCCGGTCTCGGTGGTCAGTAGCTACCTACCAAAAGTGGTCCAAGGATGGAAAAGCAACAAATCGATCACAGGGTCATGAGCGGGCAAATCTCACTGATGTGCATGAGGAGCAAAGGCTGGCCCACGTGGTCTGATATAATGGAAGAGCTACTGTAGCTCAAATTAATGAAAAAGTTCATGCTGGTTCTGATAGAAAGGTGTCAGAACACACAATGCAGCACAGTTTGTTGCGTATGGTGCCGAATAGCCGCAGAGCAGTCAGGGTGCCCATGCTGACCCCTGTCCACCACTGAAAGCACCTACAATGGGCATGTGAGCATGAGAACTGGACCACGGAGCAATGGAAGAAGGTCACCGGATCTGATAAATCACGTTTTCTCTTACATCTTGTGGATGGTCAGGTGCATGTGCATCACCTGACGAAAACATGGCACCAGGATGCACTTTGGGAAGAAGTGAAGGTGGCGGAGGCAGTGTGATGCTTTGGGGAATGTTATGCTGGGGAACCTCAGGTCCTGCTATTCATTTTGATGTGACTTTTACCTGTACCACCTACCTATACATTGTTGCAGACCAGTACACCTCTTCATGGAAACATGTTCCCTAATGGCAGTGGCCTCTTTCAGCAGGATCATGTGCCTTGACACTCTGCAAAAATGGTTCAGGAATGGTTTGAGGAACACGACAACATGTTCAAGGTGTTGACCCGGCCTCCAAAGTCCCCAGAACTCAATCCAATCGAGCATCTGTGGGATGTGCTGGACAAACAAGTCTGATCCATGGAGGCCCCACCTCGCAACAGGACTTAAAGGATCTGGTGAGAAAGTCTTACCACAGTACACCTTCAGAAGTCTAGTGGAGCCCATGCCTTAACAGGTCAGGGCTGTTTTGGTGGCAAAAAAGGCTCCTACACAATATTAGGCAGGTGGTCATAATGTTATGACTGATCGGTGTAGTCCAAGATGAGCTGAGTTTCTCTGCTTTTTGCTCTTTAATACTTGCTTCAATTGTATGTGTTATGTTTTCCACTCTTGACTTTGTTTTGCGTTTAAGTCCTTATACATGCTGTAGTGACAGTAACTCAGAAAGTCACCATTACAAAGAACTCGTCCTTCTTGCACTTCTCTACCCAGGACCCACTTGACAACACGTACGACACAGACGATCTTCTTCTGTGTGGGACACGCGCAAAAGCACAAGCACAGAAAAGTTAGCGCCAGAACGTCTGGAAATGGTCGTGAAATTTTCCAGAGTTAAAAGCGGTTTCTGAATTAGTTGAGTTGACACCTAGCACACAGTTTTTGTTGGGTATTTAAATATGGGGCTTAATGGAGGTTTACTCCTTTTGGAGCCAGCCTCAAGTGGCCACCAGAGGAACTGCAATTTTTTTGCACTTCCATGTCTTCATTTCTCAGCCACAAAGGTGTCTGCTTGGTCCAAACTTCCAAATTGAGAGAGTGTACAATGATTGCTCCCGGTGGCATACCCATCAGTGATGACCCGCCCCTTCTGCCTGTCAGTCACATCAGCAGGAAGAGCACAGTATACAGAGTTGTTATACCATCCTTCTCTCCAAACTTCAGCAACTTTAATAGTGTACATAATAGGTGGAAAGATAGATTGTCTTTGTGTTTCAAAAGATGTGACCATACAGTTTATTGCCGATGAATATTAGTTCATGTTTTTTCTTTTTCATTTACATGCTGATTCACTGACAGGCTGGTGGTCCATCATTGCTCCAAGTGATGCACATTAATACAGACTTTAGCAAGGATTCAAATCTTTTTCTGGATAATCAGCCAAAGTTATTAAGGCACAAACTCACACTTTAAACACTTACAAAATAGAGTGAGATGGGGCCAGACAATGATTAGCACCAGTCCTGAAAGTTAAGCCCATCAAACATATCTGATTGTTTATCGCTGACGTTCAAAATGCATTTCCTGTCACACAATTTCTTGTCATTATGAAGCATTCACACTCTCTGTGAAACATTTGGTTTGAATCAGAACTGCTTTTATTTGACCTTTCAATGCTATGACCTCTGGTATGCACTGGAAGATACCACGTCTTACTGGCCTAAACAAGAAGAAGACTTTACAGCCACGCTAGCAGCTCTGTGAATCTGTGCTTACACAGCGGTGCATAGAACTTATTCTTATTGTTGCCATTATGTCAGAAAAAAATAAAGAAGCAGTTTGAGCCTTAAGTGTTATCATAGTTATCTTTATTATGATGCAAACTTTATACAAGAAATGCAGTCCACTAGTTCTGATTTCTAATACTAGCACAGCACAGTCATAAAAAAATATAATTGCTAACAAATTAAACATGAAACAAAAAATTACACAATTATGAAATTAAGGATCTGAAAAGGGGGGGACCTGATCAATAGATTTAATAACTGTACATCTTTTTCAAAATAAAAGTCTGCCTTATCAAGCAAAAGGTTGCGCGCGCACACACACACACACACACACACACACACACACACACACACACACACACACACACAAGGTATTAATACAATTAAAGGCAGATTTTACAGATTGAAACAAATATAATGTCAAAGATACACTGTACATTTTTAAGTTTATAAAAATAAATATTATCATTATGCTATGGTCACATGGTAGTTATAGTCTTCCAAAAAATAAATCTATCTATCTATCTTTGCATTAATGAGCAAATCCTTGCATTGTTTGGATTGTTAGTCTACACAAAAGCCCTGACATCGCTGTAGACAGTCGCTCCCTATGCTGCTGTTACGTTCCTCTTCTTCTTCGTTCTCTCTGCTTTGCCAGTTCTCTTTGAAAAGGCTGGTGCAGAATAAACCAACATGTCCTCATTTCTCTGAGGAGACACACAGAAAAAGGTTTTGAGATGGAAGATCCAAAATCTCTTCCAGTTTCATCTTTTCTTTATAGATCTTACCTGCTGACTTGGCTGCTCGGCACTGGCTGTTGCAGCATTTGTGGGCAGAGCAACAGCAGCTGTGTTAAAACAATCAAACCAAAGATGGAGAACGTTAATCTACACTAAGAGGCACAAAGTTAAAATTTTGCTGAATACTGTTTGATAGATTTATGGATGAGAAATTTTAATTACCGTTACAAGATTTTGTCTTGATGGTATAAATCAGGAAGGCGATGACAATCAGACTTAAAGCCAAAGCAGTTGATAACAGAAACATAACTGTATTGATCTTCTCCAAATACTGCATGTCGTCTGCTGACAAATCTAGAAAATACTGAGAGTTAGCAGGTTTTTGATGAGAAGAAAAAGTTTTGTGTCGCATCAATCCAATGGATTTAACCAGAATCAACATGAATTATAATCAATGATTTGTATGAAATTCTAACTTACCTTCAATGTCAAGCTTCGTTCCTTTTCCAAACAGTATCTCTCCACATGTGGCCACAGCACAGTAATAAGTCCCAGCATCAGAGGAGCTGACGGTCTTGGAGAAGCTGTAGACACATTTCTGTGGAGAGCGAGCCTCAGGACTGTTCTCACATTCATCTGTTCTGTTTCCAAGAGTGTAAATGACACTGGGATGAGATTCATCTGATCCGGATCTGAACCAGAACACACTGTGTTTTCCTGGACATGTTTTGTAGTCAGAGTCAGAGAGGAGTGAACACTGCAGAGTCACTGAGTCTCCAGGACGGACTGGATCAGAGGATAAGTCTTGAATGACGGGAGTGATGTCAGGTGCACGTCCTGAGAAATTAAAACCAGAAAATAAACATGTTTTACTAGTTACAGTTTATACATTGACACTTTCCTATTAATAATGTACAATTTAAACGGATATTAAAGTTTACCTGGTGTTTTTTATTTACCTGTAACTGTCAGAAATGTTCCTTTCAAAAGGGTCATTTTAAGTGTTGTTTGTTTAACACAAAAGTAAAGTCCAGAATCACTGAGCTGTGTTTTACTGATAATCAGGACAAATGTTCCAGGCTCTTGTTTTGCTGTGATGCGAGGACTTTTGTTAACCTCGTTGGAGTCAAAGTTAAATGTTCCTCCCAAAACTTCAGGCAAGGCTCCAGAAACTAGCCTGATCCAAAATAACTGTGTTTTAATCCAAGAGGTGTCGCGGGGACACGTCAGCTTCACATTATCTCCAGCACCAACAGTCTTTGTCTCAAAGGTCTGATCGTTTGTGCATCCTGAAGAAAATAAAGAAATACATGTTGGTTATTAACAACCAGGAAATAAAATGTATGCCCTGTGCTGAACTTAAAATACATCTTGAACACATTTGAAAGTTTTACATATACTTACGACTCAGTCTGAGCATCAGAAGTAAAATAAATACAGTCAGCATTTTGTTGTAAGTCCACTTCAGACAGCACTAACATTAGCATGTACGAGAAGATGACTGTCCTAGATATAATCATATCGAGTGGGAGGGAACAACTGCAGAGCATTTTGATTGGCCACTTGTTATGATGATATTACACTGTATTACCACAGTGGAAAAAAATCATTCAAGCCCGAGCACATGAAACAATACAAGCAGCAAGCTTGTTTCATGTTTCCTGGTGGGTGTCTATAATTGACGCTAAGAGGAAACACAGTATAACTACAGTAATCAAAGACAAATAATTATTCTGTAGAGGATGTAGAAACAGTTAAGTCACCCATTGGTTTGTCAACCCCCCTTTTAAAGCATCAAGTTTGGGATGTTGGCCGTTTTAATATTTTTTATTTGTAACCACAAGCGACCACATTTGGACGACAGGATACAAATTTGGCCTTTTACACGGAATAAAAATGCAGAAAAATCAACATTTCGTGACATTACCCAGGTGGCCTGCATGTGAAAACCTAAAGTTGAAGAGTTCAAGCGTGAAAGTAGCCATTGTTATGTCTCAATCCTGCTTGACAGGCCCCTATGGTAGGTACTTACCAATCCCAGGTGGCCACGCCTTAAAACATACCCTGCTTTATCATCAATTTTACTCTAAATGGGAGCAATATTTGCAAAGTGAACATCATGCAGTCCTGAAAAGGCTTGAAACTACCGAGCAGATTGATTTCAACATTTCCTGTTGAGGTCAGAGTCCCAATAAATGCTTAATAAGGTAAAAAGTAAATTAAGTAGTTGGGTTGCCTACCTTGTAACTGGCACCCGTCTAGCTGCTCGTCCAGGAAGAGAGGGTGGATCTGTAGAGTAGCGAGGGGTTGGCACTCCATGTTATTAAACCTATATAGTCTACTCATTAGCTCGACACTTAGCTAGTTAGCCAGTGTGATTCCAACACAATCAGAATCTATTGTTTTGGTTGCTGCTGGAGTTTTTCATTCATCACAATATAGCGCGTGAGAGAGCTTGTGGAAGTAGCGGATTTGTAGCTTGAACGCACACATCAGTGGTGAGTGGGCAGCGGGTGAACGACCGGGTAACTTAAAATAACTGGTCCAGCCATCACAATGTTCCTCCGTCCTCGACAGGCCAGACCAAACCAAAGCTGCTAATTAGCGCTAACGTTTAATACAATATTAGAATTTCACTCACTAAAGAGGTGGGACCACAGACTTCTCAGGGTCAGGTAGTAAAGTTAACCACTCAGTAAGAGATATTATTTGTTCAACATTTGGATGAAAAAATCCCCAAAACACACCAACACAAACACGGTCAAGAAGTTAAGCCAAGTGTTTTAATTAGCTGAGGTGACACCTAGCACACAGCTAGCAGCCCCACCTGTCACTCAAAGCAACCAGCCCTCCCATTACAGTAATATAGAAACTGGCAAAGCAACATTTTTGTGCCAGGCTGTAAATATGTTGAATTTGCTGTAAAGCTGGGTATTTAAATATAGGGCCTAATGGAGGTTAACTCGCTTTTGGAGCCAGCCTCAAGTGGCCATTCGAGGAACTGCACTTTTTGGTGCTTCAGTGTTGGCTTCATTTTCTCAGCCACAGAGCTGTCTGCTTGGTCCAAACCGACTGAGATAGAGTTTACAATCAGTTTTTCCACAAATATCCAATTCAAAATGTTACTATCACCAATGACCTCTAAACATTAATTCATTTAAGATATCCATCTGCATGGTAAATACACATTATAGCACTATGTTTCCAGGTCTAATAAAAACTCCTAAAACCTCTGTACCACTGACTTTAATATTAATCAATTAATTGGTTTGATCTGTTAAAAAAAAAGTCTCCAGCCATTTGCCATTTACAGACACAGAAGAGCCATGTTAGATGTTTTGTGAGCCAACCAAAGCAGTTGCTCCTCATCATCAGTGATGACCCGCCCACTCTGCCTGTCAGTCACATCAGCAGGAAGAGCACAGCATGCAGAGTTGGGGGAGGTCTGTTAAACCATCCTTCTCTCCAGACTTCAGCAACTGTAATAGTGTACATAACAGGTGGACAGATAGATCGTCTTTGCTGTGTTTTAAAGATGCAACCATACATTATATAGCAGATGAATATTATTTCATGTTTTGTTCTGCATTTACATGCTGATTCACTGACAAGCTGTCTGTCCGTCAATACTTAAAGTGATGCACATTAGTGCAGACTTTAGCAAGGATTTAAATCTCTTTCAGGATAATCAGACAAAGTTTTCTTATTAAGTCACAAACTCACAGTTTCAACACTTGTTCTAGACAAAATGAGCAGCGAGGTGGGGCCAGACAATGATTAGCACCTCCCCTCTGTGACAGCACCGGCCAGTGAAGAGTGCAGACTGCAGAAAGTGTGATAAAAAACCTCACATAGCACCCTTTACCTACATCTGTAAGTAGTTCTGGTTCTACTAATAATTAATAACAATGTGTTGTTCCTCTTGCTATTTTAAGAAGGTAAGAAAACAGTTAAATCAAACTTCCTGATGGTTAAACAGAGTGTGATCAAGGACAAAAAAGTTTCCATGCATCATTTGTTCGTCAGTGGTGAAAGTGAATGTGTGTTTATCTGTGTGTGTGCGCGTGTGGTCAAACTGTTTACACCTAACACCTAGGTTGGACCAGAAACTTATTCTAATAACTAAACGTGTTTTGGAGTGAAATCGAAGACTCACTGACACAATGCTTTGTTTAGCTCCTGAACACACAACACACATACACAGTTTAATGCACACAAGGATGGACACAACTTACAACTGTTAGATGGAAGTTAGAACTGAAACTTTCTCTCTCTCGCTTACACACACACACACACACACACACACACACACACACACACACACACACACACACACACAAACACATACACACACACACACACACACACACACACACACACACACACACACACACACACACACACACACACACACACACACACACACTAAACTGCACGGAAACTTTAGCACTGCTGTGGTTTGGTCTTAAAATGAGGTGTGAATACAAACAGAGTTTTTTCTTTCTCTGTCTCTGTTTTAGCCTCAGGAAGTTTGGCTTAACTGTTGTTTTATCTTTTTTAAATAGCAAGAGGAACAACACCATGTTATTTATTATTAGTAGAATCAAAAGACTTTACAGATGTAGGTAAATGTTGATGTGTGATTGCTGTTATTTTGCAAGTTATCACTCTTCACTGGTCGGTGCTGCCAGAGAGGGGAGGTGCTAATCTTTCACTGGTCCCACCTCGCTCTTTGTGACGACAACAAGAGTTTGAAGATGAGTTTGTCCGATAATCAAAGCCGTCCCAGAAGTCTGTTTTTGCGTGCATCACTTTGAGCAATGATGGACGATAATCTTGTCAATGAATTTGAATTTAAATGAAAAGTAATCTAATTATTATTATCTAATTATCTAATATTCATGTGCATTATACGGTTGCATGTTTAAAAACACATCAGAGACATTATTTGCATTTTCATGAGCAAATTAACAAGCAAGAAAAATGTATTCAATTGTTTAAATTTGTTCAAATTAAAACTAGCCTGCAGAAACCTCATGCAGCTCTTCCCTCACTACACATCCTGTCACAGTCACAGTTCTGCTCTGAGCAAACAGCCTTGAAGGTTGGTCAAAGGCGGGAGAAACAGACCGCAGCCTGTGTGTCAGTGAAGCTGTTGCATGGGGCTTTGCTTGTTGTTCTCACGGCAGACATGCAGAAGGCCTTTACAAAGTGCTGTCAGAGGTTCATCTATAATGTTTAAGATTGTGTGGAGGACATATACACAGCAGTTCAAGGTCAAAAGACTCTACACGTTTATTGTCTCTAACTTTGTGTCTCAGTGCACACATGGCAAAATTTGGAGTGTGACCAAAGTTGATATGTCCTTTCGCGAAGCAGATATTTGGAAATCAAATGACCTTGATGGCCAAACAAATGCACCCCTCCCTTCAGGGCTCTTTCAGAAGCCCCGCCCCCTCATATTCATGGACACACATCCACAGGAAAACGACTTGCAACTGATTATGAGGCAGAATGTGGAGTGTCTGCTGCCTGAGGGTAAACAAGCCTTAATGAGGGAAGCAATTTTTAAATACTATGATGATGGCGCTCTTTCCATCTTCTGCAAGGACGTGGACAAGGACGAGTAGCAGGCAGAGGTCTGTAAGTAGCCAGTGACCTTTGACCTGGAAAAATGTGAAAAAAAAAGTCTATAAATGTGATGAGTTTGGGAATGCTGAAGAAATCAATATGTGCTGTCCAAAATATGAAATTCTTAGTGTGTTTTTTTCAGTTTTGTTATGGGCGGTTTATAACATTATTTTCTATCAAAGTAACAAGCTGTACATTCATGCCAGCCCTCTCTGTCACCTTTGAGTTCTTCACATCTCATGACTCTCTGTGTGGTTTTCACCACATTTCCACTCCTCTCTCCACTGTCCTTGAATCTGCAGGCCACAACCTACACTGCAGCTGAAGTGACACTGTCCTCTATTCCTCCTCCTCCTCTATTCCTTTTCACTGTGTGAAAACATCCAGGTTTTTTTTTCTTCTATTCCTATTTCTATTAAAGCTCCTGTGAGGAACTTTTGGTTTGGGTTGATCTTGGCGCCCCCTGTGGACAACGCCGTGCCTCTTATCTCTTTGCTGATTTTGTCCTGTGCATGCTTAAGTGGTGATTTTTAACATAAAATCTCATCCTGCTTTCTTTAACAGTCATAGGTATCACTCACTTACATTTTTGCCCTGGAAAACGTAAACAAAGGCAGTGCAGTCTGACACCTACCCCCGGCAGCGGTATCATGCATTAAAATTATCTATACAGCAATAATCAATCTTGCCACTGATGGTCTGTTTGCTTTTGTGTGTCATATAGAGTAATCAGAATGAATTTCAGTCTGTTTCATAACCATCGAAATACTCCTCACAGGGGCTTTAAAGCTACGAGTTTTACACCACTTTGTATTTCCTTGTGCTGAAAACTCAACAACAGTGTTTCTGAAAAGTATTTGACATGCATTGTTTGTGAACCTCTTCCTGCATTGCTACGTTTCTCAGAGTTTGTCAGTTTGTCAGTAAGATGGCTTTCAGTGTTATTTAAAAGTCTTCCAACCATGAAAGGTGACATACCTTTGGCGGAGCTGACCAGGGAGTTGTGCGCGTACTCAATCCATGGCAAATGGGTGGACCAAGAGGCCGGGGGATGAGCAGCAACACACCTCAGGGAAGACTCCAAATCCTGATATGCCCGCTCTGTTTGGCCGTTAGTCTGAGGGTGATAACCAGATGACAGGCTGACTGAGGCCCCCAATGTTTGACAGAATGCTTTCCACACCTGGGAGGCAAACTGGGGACCCCGGTCTGAGACAATATCCTGGGGTATACCATGAAGACGGAACACATGTTGCACAAGTAGATCAGCAATTTCCAACGCAGAGGGCAGTTTAACCAGAGGCATATAATGGACTGCTTTAGAGAAACAGTCAACAATAGTCAGAATAACTGTTACCATAGATGGTGGTAACCCAGTATCTAAGTCCACTGCGATGTGTGACCAGGGACGATGAGGTATGGGCAAGGGAAGGAGGGGACCAGCTGGAGCTCGGTTGGAGGACTTACTACGGGCACAAACGGAGCAGGCGGCAACAAACTCCCTGGTGTCGGCAGTCATAGATGGCCACCAGAAGCGCTGTTGCAGCAGGGAGAGTGTGCGATGATAACCAGGATGGAGGGCCAACTTAGAAGAGTGCCCCCACTGGAGCACTGGGGACCTCAGAGGAGGAGGAACGAAGAGACGATCTGAAGGACAGCTCTCAGGTATAGGATGAACTTGGTTGGCCTCCTGAACCACACGCTCGATCTCCCAACTGGCCGCCCCGACCACACAAGTGGACGGCAGGATTGTTTTGTCTTCCACTGGGGGAGCAAACTGGTGAGAGAGAGCACCAGGTTTGATGGTCCGGGACCAAGGTCGGTAGGTAAGAGTGAAGTTGAATCTTCCAAGAAACAAAGCCCACCGAGCCTGGCGAGAGTTGAGTCTGCGTGCAGAACGAAGATAAAACAGGTTTTTATGGTCAGTCCAAACAAGGCACCACAGCAAGGAGCTCTTGATTCCCCACATCATAGTTTCGTTCGGCTGGAGTGAGCCGTCGGGAGAAGGCGGCGCAGGGGTGGAGCTTCAAAACCTGAGTCAGAGGCGTCAACTTCCACTACAAACTGTAAGTCAGGATCTGGGTGAACTAACACAGGTGCACAAGAGAACATGGTCTTAAGTCTATCAAACACAGTCTGAGCTTCAGATGACCACTCAAAAGAACGTTTTACACAAGTCAGTTTAGTTAAGGGGCTCACCAGCCGGCTGTAGATCTTAATAAACCTTCTGTAAAAATTGGCGAACCCCAGAAACCTCTGGAGCTGTTTACGGGACTCAGGTGTCGGCCAGTCGAGCACAGCCTTAATCTTGGCCGGATCTGGTATCAGCTGGCCCTTCTCAATAACAAACCCCAAGAAGGAGACGGAGGACACATGCAACTCACATTTCTCTGCTTTAGCAAACAGTTTGTTTTCGAGCAACCTTTGCAAGACCGCTCGAACATGGACAATGTGTTCATCAACATCTTTAGAAAAAATCAGAATGTCATCTAAATAGACAAAAACAAATCTGTTCAACATGTCTCTGAGAACGTCATTGATTAAGGCCTGAAACACAGCCAGAGCATTGGTGAGACCAAAAGGCATTACCTGGTACTCAAAGTGACCCAGGTGAGTGTTGAAAGCAGTCTTCCATTCGCCCCCCTCCCGTCCCCTCCTATTCTTACCAAGTGGTAAGCGTTGCGAAGTCCAGTTTAGTGAAAATTCCTGTGTCGTGGAGGGGGGTGAAGGCAGAGTCGATAAGAGGCAGAGGATATTTGTTTTTAACAGTTATATCATTCAGACATCTGTTATCGATGCAGGGACGAAGAGTCTTGTCCTTCTTTTCAGAAAAGAAAAATCCTGCACCCACAGGGGATGATGATGGGCGGATGAGACCTGCAGCTAATGATTCCTAGATGTAGATGATGTAGTCTCCATAGCATCTTTCTCAGGTCTGGACAGGTTATACAGTTTCTTGGAAGGCAGGGGGGCACCAGAAAGCAAGTCAATAGCACAGTCATATGGTCTATGTGGGGGCAAAGACAAAGCTCTATCCTTGCTGAACACTTGCTTAAGGTCATGATAGGCACTGGGGACAGCTGAGAGGTCAATGTCTTCAGGTGAAGACTGGGAGATAGAAATACTAACTGGAATAGCTGACTTCAGGCAGTTTTGGTAACAGGAGCTGCTCCAAGAAGTAACGGAAGCAGTAGACCAGTCTATATGAGGGTTATGTAGCTTAAGCCAGGGAAGACCTAAAACTATGGGCGTGGTAGGTGAGGGAATAACGTACAATTCAACTGTCTCAGTGTGGTTACCAGAAAGAGTGAGAGAAATGGGGGCAGTACGATTAGTCACATAAGAAAACTGGCGACCGTCTAAGGCCAACACATTGTTAGGTTCAGGTAAAATAACCAAAGGTATGTTAGCCTGCTGAACCAAACCTGAGTCAACGAAATTGTCATCAGCCCCAGAGTCAACTAAAACATGTACAGGGAGAGTGACCCGTGCAAAGTACCTCTCAGCTGGATGTGTTTGGAGGAGATTAAGGATGAGTTGGCAGCCAGGGATGAAACTTCCTCGTTAGAGGAGCTAATAGGTTTAGCCACAAGACTAGACAATAGGCTAAGGGAGAGACGCAGGGAGAGAACAGAGAGGCAGAGGGCCACCAGCACCACATCTACTCCTCACCATCGCCTGCCGTCCGCCCAGCCTTCATCTCCTCAGAAAGTCCCTTTAAAAAAGCTCCCTGAAGCGCGGACTCATTCCAACCACTTTCTGCTGCTAGAACACCAAAATCTAAAGCATATTGAGAAACCGAATTTCTTCCCTGGGAGAGTGACAAGAGCTGACTAACTGCCTCTTTCCCTTTAACAGTATGATCAAAAACCTTGCGCATTTCAGCAGTAAAAGCATGAAAGTCTACACACAAAGCATGGTTATTAAGGGAGATGGGTAATGACCAGGAAGCTGCCTTGTCAGAACATAAACTCATGATGAAAGCAATGCGGGACTGATCTGTATAATAAGTATCAGGTTGATGATTGAAAACAAGATTACACTGATGTAAAAATTGTTATTTTGCAGAGCGAGGCGTCAACGTGGTCCTGAAAGGTCAGGCCAGAGAATGCATCTGATTGGTTATCGCTGACGTTCAAAGTGCATTTCCTGCCACACTAGTTCTTGTCCTTATTAAGTGTAAAACCATTCATGCTCTTACTGAAATATTTAACAGAGAAGGGCTTTTATTTTACCCATTAATCAGTGGTGTAGTGATCCTTGGAGAAGTGGGTATACTCTTAATTCATGCCCTACTAGTGAGAGATGTCTACAGAAAAACAACTAACGTGATTGACTGACAGGCTATAGCCTAAATGTAACAAGGTAAACAATGACCACAAGCTATTCAAATGTGTTAAGTCACCCCAGTAATCTTGATTTTTAAGCTTCAGCAATAAAAAAGTGCCCACCCACCGTAGTTGACGTCTTCATCAGCCGTTGTACCTGCATCTTTAGCTGTGGGTGAAGAGGCGGCATGGGCATCCTGTGCGACGGGGGTGGGGGACGGACCGAGCGCGCTCCCAGAGTCTGGGCTAACGGAGCTGCTAGCATCGCTTAGAGCTGCTGGCTGGTGTAGATTCGCGAGGACATTTGCAATTGAGAAAGGACATTTTTGTTTGAATAGCTCGCCTCATCTTACCTGGCTGTTCATAAACGTTACATAGCGTATTCTAACGGCGAATAGTTTAAAAGTGAACTAACAAAATTACCGTTAGGCAATAATTCTTCTCCCAGGTATCACCCGCCCTACTCTGCCTCTGATTGGCTCATCAGTCCTGCATAATGAGTACTGGCCAATGAGAGGCAGCTTAGGGTGGGTCATGCATGCCACCATCCTATGAAAGATAATAGGGAAATTTGGCTTGCATACATGAAGGTTGCGCATCAGAGGGGATAAGAGGGTATATGCAATGCTGACTGATGAATAAGTGGGTATACGCCTTATAGCTGTGTATACCCTGCACTACACCACTGCCTTTAATGCCATTATATCTGACTGCTGTTCTGCAGTGACAGACATCACATCTTAAAGACTTTACAGCCATGCTAGCAGCTCTGTGAGACTGCACTTACACAGCGGTGCATTGAGCTAATCCATATTGTTCCCATTATGTCAAAAAAAATTTAATGTTATCAGAGTTCTTTATTGTAATGCAGACTTTATACGAGAAACTCAGTCCATCACTTCTGATTTCTTTTTAAAGGACAGTACAAAATATCATTGCTAACTAATTAAATTGATGCAATTATGAAATTAAGAATCTGAAAATGGTGCAGCTTGATTGAATTACAACCACAGATCTTTTTCAAAATAAAAGTCTGCCTTTTAAGGAAGGAAGCAACACAAATCCACAAACATCACTGTCTTTTATTTAAACAATTTTTGCCTTGCATTGACACAAAAATGTGGATATTTTCAAATCATAATGAAAAAACTCCCCTTTTTAATTGTCTAAAATAATAATAAGAAAAATAATAGCATAGAAAAAATCCAAAACTGACAGCAAACAGATTAGCAAAAATATAATGTCAAAGATACACAAACATTTTTCAGGTTATCCAAATGAAATGTTATCGTTATGCTGTGGTCACATGGTTGTTAAGTAGTATTTTTACACAGGCGTCCAGAAATGTATATTAAATATTTATGATTGCTTTAATGAGCAAATCCTTGCATTGGTTGGATTGTTAGTCTACACAAAAGCCCTCACATCGCTGTAGATAGTCTCTCCCTCTGCTGCTGTTACGTTCCTCTTCTTCTTCGTTCTCTCTGCTTTGCCAGTTCTCTTTGAAAAGGCTGGTGCAGAATAAACCAATGAGTCCTCATTTCTCTGAGGAAAGACACAAAATGTTATGAGAGGGAAGATGTTATTCTGATATTCCAAAATCTCTTCCAGTTTCATCTTTTCTTTATAGATCTTACCTGCTGACTTGGCTGCTCGGCTCTGGCTGTTGCAGCATTTGTGGGCAGAGCAACAGCAGCTGTGTTAAAACAATCAAACCAAAGATGGAGAACGTTAATCTACACTAAGAGGCACAAAGTTCATATTTTGCTAAATATGGTTTGATAGATTTATGGATGAGAAATTTTAATTACCGTTACAAGATTTTGTCTTGATGGTATAAATCAGGAAGGCGATGACAATCAGACTTAAAGCCAAAGCAGCTGATAACAGAAATATAACTGTATTGGTCGTCTCCAAATACTGCATGTCGTCTGCTGACGAATCTAGAAAATACTGAGAGTTAGCAGGTTTTTGATAAGAAAAAAAGTTTTGTGTCGCATCAATCCAATGGATTTAACCACATTCTAAATTTATTATAGTCAATGATTTGTATGAAATTCTAACTTACCTTCAATGTTAAGCTTAGCTCCTTTTCCAAACAGTATCTCTCCACATGTGGCCACAGCACAGTAATAAGTCCCGGCATCAGAGGAGCTGATGGTCTTAGAGAAGCTGTAGACACATTTCTGTGGAGAACGAGCCTCAGGACTGTTCTCACATTCATCTGTTCTGTTTCCAAGAGTGTAAATGACACTGGGATGAGATTCATCTGATCCGGATCTGAACCAGAACATGCTGTGTTTTCCTGGACATGTTTTGTAGTCAGAGTCAGAGAGGAGTGAACACTGCAGAGTCACTGAGTCTCCAGGACGGACTGGATCAGAGGATACGTCTTGAATGACGGCAGTGATGTCAGGTGCACGTCCTGAGAAATTCAAACCAGAATATAAACATGCTTTACCAGTTACAATTTATACATTGACACTTTCCTATTAATAATGTACAATTTAAACGAATATTAAAGTCTACCTGGTGTATTTTATTGACCTTTTACTGTCAGAAATGTTCCTTTCAAAAGCGTCATATCAACTAGTGTTTGTTTAACACAAAAGTAAAATCCAGAATCACTGAGCTGTGTTTGACTGATAATCAGGACAAATGTTCCAGGCTCTTGTTTTGCTGTGATGTGAGGACTTTTGTTAACCTCGTCGTATTCAAAGCTGCTTGTTCCTCCCAAAACTTCAGGCAAGGCTCCAGAAACAAGCCTGATCCAAAATAACTGTTTTAGTCCAGGAGGTGTCGCGGGGACACGTCAGCTTCACATCACCTCCAGCACCAACAGTCTTTGTCTCAAAGGTCTGATCGTCTGTGCATCCTGAAGAAAATAAAGAAATACATGTTGGTTATTAACAACCAGGAAATAAAATGTATGCCCTGTGCTGAACTTAAAATACATCTTGAACACATTTGAAAGTTTTACATATACTTACGACTCAGTCTGAGCATCAGAAGTAAAACAAATACAGTCAGCATTTTGTTGTAAGTCCACTTCAGACAGCACTAACATTAGCATGTACGAGAAGATGACTGTCTTAGATATAATCATATAGAGTGGGAGGGAACAACTGCAGAGCATTTTGATTGGCCACTTGTTATGATGATATTACACTGTATTACCACAGTGGAAAAAAAACGTTCAAGCCCAAGCACATGCAGCAATACAGGCAGCCAGCTTGTTTCATGTTTCGTGGTGAAGAGGAAACAGAGTTTCTACGGTCATCAAACACACATTTTTATTCTGTATTTTCCATAGACTGTATTAAAGAAGAGAACATAGAGTTAACTCAGCCACTGGTATCTGGACTCTCCCTTTGAAGCCTCAGGTTTAGGATTTTGGCTGTCGTAATGTTGTTTTTTTGTAACCAGAAGCAAATATATTTGGCCGACATGTAGATACACATTAGCCTCTTTCATACATGCATGGCACTCAAAAATTTTGCGACATTACCCAGGTGGCCTGCAAGAGAGATCAGAAATCTCTCAAACTTTTCACCTGGACTTTAAGCTGACTTTTTTCTGTAGCTCAGACACTGACAGGTGAACTGAATAACATTGATCATCATGTTACAGTGGCAACTGTCAGTGGGTGGCACTTGAAGCAAATGAAAATGATGTTGTCAAAGTTGATGCGTTGGAAGCAGGAAAAATGGGCAACCGTAAGGATGTGAACGACTTTGACAAGGGCCAAATTGTGATGACTAAACGACTGGGTCAGAACATCTCCGGACCTGAAGATCTTGTGGGGTGTTCCTGGTCTGCTGTGGCCATGACCTACCAAAAGTGGTCCAAGGATGGAAAAGCAACAAATCGATCACAGGGTGGCCAAATCTCATTGATGTGCGTGAGGAGTGAAGGCCACTTAAAGCCCCTGTAAACCCAAATCCATAAAATCCTTCTGTGTAATTTAGGGTCTGATGTACATACTAGTAAGCATCTTAAAAGTTTTAGAAATTAGTTTTAATCCAAACTCGAGTTATTGCCATTCTTTCTTTGTTAACTTCCCTGACGCTGGGGTTAAATTGGGCGTGGTTATATACGATATTTATCACTTCATATATTTCCTTCAACCAATCAACCGCAGTTGTCCCGCCCTGACAGGTGCAATAACACTTCTCGGCTCGCGATCAATCTTCCTCTCTGAGTCTGAGCTAACTGTGTCCAAATACCCTGAACGTCTCTGCACATACCTGTTGCAATTACCTAATGATCGCCTTTTTCCCCAACATGCCTGTGTGTGCTGTCCCCGGGTGCACATCTACCATTGGGATGACAACGTGTCATTCTTTTATTTTGTAACACTTGGAGAAGCAGCAGTGTTTCCGCTACATACATTTAGTGAATTGTTTCAGCCGCTGCTTCAGAAATTGTAATTAAACGACTCTTTGGAGATTTCAGCTTCAAATCAACGATCGTCCATCCTCTCCTCATTGAGGAAGAGCACTGAAACAGTGAACTCACGAAGTCTTGGCAACCAAATGAACATCAGCGGACCAGTTTACTTCTAACGGCAAAAGAGGGTCAGCTACGCATCGCTGTCATCGGCATATATATGCAGTTCTAATATGCAGTGTAAACAATGCATGTGCCCATATCAGCTGTGCGCTCAATATCAAACTTTCAGCTCCTTGGCGATCTCCCTCCAGCGAGCTAACGTCCCTCGTGCACACGCGGCTCACGTGCGGTGAGAACTGAATTGCGAAAGAGAAAATATGTAACTCTTGTGACTTAATTAAACAGACTGCTGATGAAGACAGTCAACACAGCAGACAGAGAGACAGACAGAAGTGTGTGTGTGTGTGTGTGTGTGGGGGGGGGGGGGGCGGCTGGGGGGCGGGTTGAGAGGTGCAGGTGTGTTGGGGGACTGAAGCCAAGTGTTCAGATTAAAGAAGTTTGTGATTTAAAACTTAATGAGGTGAAGAAGAAAGTACAATTTAAGTTTCTAGGTCAGAAATAACCATCTAGAAAGAGGGTAAGTCTACATGTGATCATAGAAATCATTGATATATGAGATGAATTGAAATCAATTGATTACAAAGCCTGTAATTAATTAGATTCATTTTTTGAATCACCTGACAGCAATAGTTTTGATATGACTTGCACATGTGCACTTACCTGGGTGGTACAACAAACCCTTGTGGTGTATCTGATCGAGCGTTCGATGCTCGACTATATTAGCCTGCGGCACTCCAGGTGCTGTGATTGATTGCTCATGCTTGTTTGGTTGTTGTTGAGCTGCCACTAAAGAAAGCACATGAAGTTACCTCGCCTCCGTGTGTATTATTTATTAATATAGTTATAGAGACCCACGGCCCGGTCTGAGTCTGACATACAATCAGACAATATAAAGAACCACAACATGGTGTCAGAAGACGGAGTTACGGAGTGAGCTGAGGGACTACGTGCAAAGATCAAAGAGGATTAGCATCCTGCTAACACCGGACAGCTACGGCGCGAACATGGAGCAGTTCAGACCACCGTCACAGCTGATACTCACCGGAAATATCGCTGAAAACTGGCGCAGGTGGGAACAACGCTTCCGCCTGTACATGACTGCTTCAGGTGCGTCAGAGAAAGAGGAGGAGGTTAAAATAGCCATCCTACTTCATACCATAGGCGACGAAGCATTAGAAGTGTATAACACACTCCATGTTATTCCGTCCGGAGAAGATGACAAATCGATGGAGGACGTTCTCGTGGCATTCAGAGAGTACTGTAGCCCACTGAAGAATGTTGTGTTTGAACGACATCAGTTCTGGTCCCATGCGATGTCATCAGGAATTACAGTGGACAGATTCATTACAGAACTGCGTCAGAAAAGTAAAGACTGTGAGTTCGGCCGAAGTGAAGATGATATGATGAGGGATAAGCTAGTGTTCAGCATTAATGATCCCCGTCTGAAAGAAAGACTACTCCGTGAAAATGGACTGTCACTTCAAAGAGCCATTGACATATGTAGGTCAACAGAACTTGCCAAGACACAAATACAGGTGATGCAGATGACCCCTGTCACGTATGATGCTCCAATTGATGCTGTGGAGAAAACAAAAGGACACAAACAAACAAGCAGCAGGTTCAACAAGGGCAAGAAGCAGACGACAATGAACTGCCAGAAATGCGGGAGACAGCATGAGCCCCGCCAATGCCCAGCTTACGGAGCAGTGTGTCACAAGTGTGGAAAAAATAATCACTTCTCCAAGGTATGTCGCGCAGTTGGTGAGAAACGTGACAACTATAAGTCCAAGACTGTAAATAACATTGAGAGTGAAATGGATTCCTTGTATATTGGCATGGTAGACAGTAAGGTGAAAAAAGCAGCGAGCCTCACAAAGGACAGCAAATGGTTTGAAACAGCCAGCATCCGAGGTGTACCAATAAAATTCAAACTTGATACAGGTGCTGATGCAAGTGTGCTGCCCATGTCCATTTTTAAGCAGCTACCAGGTCCCATTCAACTGCGGCCCACAAAGACTGTATTAATCGCTTTTGGTGGAGCCCGCCTGCCTTCATGTGGGGTTGCATCCCTGCAGTGTGAAACTGCGAGACGCACAGCCACTGTAGAGTTCCATGTAACCGGACGGGCAGACAAAGCGATTCTGGGAGGTGAAGCGTGTACAGAGTTGGGGCTCGTGAAGAGGGTTGAAGCACTGACAACAACGCCCCCACAGCCATCAAAGCCTCCATCAACCAAAGAGGAGCTGATTGAAAAGTATGCTGAGGTCTTCACAGGACTGGGTGAGTTTCCTGGAGTACATCATATACATGTTGACTCATCTGTCCCCCCTGTGATTCATGGCTGCAGAAACATACCTCTTTCGATCATGGACTCACTGAAACACACACTACAAGATCTGGAGAAGAGAGAGGTGATAAAACCTGTCAACGAGCCGACTGAATGGGTGAACAGTCTCGTCGCCACGAAAAAGAAAAATGGTTCACTTAGGGTGTGTTTGGACCCTTGTAACCTGAATGAAGCTGTCAAACGCCAGCATTACTCCATACCTACCCCTGAAGATGTGCGCAGCAAGCTCGCCGGGAAAAACATCTTCACCATCCTGGATGAAAAAGACGGTTACTGGCAGATCAAGTTGGATGAGCCATCTTCGAAACTGTGCACCTTTAATACACCTTGGGGCCGATATCGCTTTCTCAGGCTTCCGTTTGGGATCAAGTCAGCCAGTGAAGTGTTCCAGCAAAAGAACTGCGAGACCTTTGGTGACATCCCAGGTGTGCACATCGTTGCAGATGACATGATCATAGCAGCGGCCTCAGAACATGAACATGACAAAATCCTTCATGCAGTGATGGAGAGAGCAAAGGCAGCAAATGTGAAGCTTAACAAGGACAAAATACAGTACAAGGTTGACACAGTTAAATATATGGGACACATAATCACCTCAGCTGGACAGAGGGCTGACGATGCAAAAATCAAAGCAATCATCGACATGCCGCCCCCAGTGGACAAACAAGGCCTCCAACGCCTGTTGGGAATGACCAAGTTCTTGGCCCAGTATGTGCCAAATGAGGCCTCACTGACAGCGCCGCTCAGACAGCTGCCTAAGAAGGACGCAGTATGGCAGTGGTGTCCACACCACAATGCAGCGCTAGAGACTCTGAAAACCGATCTCACACAGTCACCAGTGTTGAGGTATTATGACCACACGAAGCCACTCACACTACAAGCAGACTCATCAAAGGATGGACTCGGTGCATGTCTGCTACAAGAAGGACAGCCTCTCTGCTATGCCTCGCGTGCACTCACTGAGACGGAAAAGAGGTACGCACAAATAGAGAAGGAGCTGCTGGCCATTGTTTTTGCGGCCAAAAGATTCCATCAGTACGTCTTTGGCAGACCAGTGACTGTGCAGTCAGATCATAAGCCTCTGGAGGCCATAGTCAGAAAGCCGCTGAACAAAGCACCAGCACGACTACAAGGCATGTTGTTACAACTGCAAAGATACGATTTGTACATCACTTACACCCAAGGCAAACACATGTACATTGCAGACACACTGTCACGAGCCACGACGAGCGGAGATGGTGACAATGTGAACGAGAACCCCTGTGATGAGAAAGTTGTGTACGCCATGGAGGCCACAGATGCATTAAGTGAGGAGACACTCAACCAGCTGAAAACCGCCACTGCTGCAGACAGTGTATTACAAGCTGTGCGTGAGAAACACCTGAACAGCTGGCCTGCGAGGAGACACAGCCTGGACAGAAGCCTTCACAGCTACTGGCCATTGCGCCACAACATCAGCATCCAGAATGACATCATCATGGTGGGAGATAGAATCATCATACCACAGAGCTTCAGGAAAGTGATCTTGGAGAAGCTTCACATGGCTCACCAGGGTGTCCAGTGCACAAAGGCCAAAGCAAGAAAAGTCCTCTATTGGCCTGGCATGACACGCGACATAGAGATGACAGTGGAGAAATGTATGCAGTGCCAGCAGTTTCAGCCGCAACAGCAGAAAGAGCCACTCATCACGCATGAAGTTCCTGAACTCCCGTGGATGAAAGTTGGAGCTGACATCTTCCAACTGAAAGGTCAGTCGTACCTGTTGTTAGTGGATTATCTGACAAAATATCCTGAAGTGCTGAACTTGCCTGATTTAACAGCTCAAACAGTAATCCAGAAAATGAAGTCTGTTTTCGCCAGGCACGGGATTCCCAGAGAGCTGGTGAGTGATCACGTTCCTTTTGCCAGCTACGAGATGAGGTCGTTTGCAGCCTCATGGGAATTCAAGCTCACGCACTCCAGCCCTGGATATCCACAGTCCAATGGACTCGCGGAGAGGACCATAAAGACTGTAAAACATGCACTGAAAAAAGCAATGCAAACTGGCACAGACCCACATCTTGTACTGCTGTCACTGAGGAACACACCAGTGACAGGGCTGAACATGACACCTGCCCAGATGTTGATGGGAAGAGCTCTGCGCAGCACGCTTCCATGCTCCAGTGCTGTGCTAAAGCAGTCCACCCCACAGCACATGCACAGCAGGATACAGGATTTGCAATCACGCCAGCGTCTATACTATGACCAAAACGCCAAGCCGCTGCCTGCATTGGACCCAGGTACCACCGTACACATGCAGACACGACGTGGTTGGGAGCCAGCCATAGTGACAGGCCGGAGATATGAGCCACGCTCCTACAACGTGCTGACTCCAGCAGGAAAGGCTTTAAGGAGGAACAGACGACATCTGAGGAGGCTACATCCGAGTCTGTTCAGAGACACTGGCTTAAGTGAAGATTCAGAAGAAACACACTCTGAGACACATGGGTCTACTGACCTGTCACCCCAAGATCCACCACCACAGGTTTTGCCGCCTGTGAGCGTGAACAGTTCATCGGAATACCACACCAGAAGTGGCAGAGTAGTGAGACGTCCTGTCAGGTTCAGAGACTAGTTCATGGTCTAATGACTGAGTGTCGCTTAAAAAAAAAAAAAAAAAAGAAGAAGAAGAAGAAAGTGAACAGACAAGATGTGAAAATCTGTTGTCATAAATGTTTGTTGACATGTTTATAAAAGAATGCTTATAAAAGAAAGCAGGTTGTTCTGTTAAGAGACATGTTTATCTGATATGTTTACATAGATATTGGAAAGTGACTCGTTGATACTGAGTAAGCACTATATTTCAAGGAAATGTGTGTTACTTTATTTGGTATGTTTGATATTGAGCACATTACAGTTTTATGTTAATGAAATTGATTCAGCTAAGTGCATGAACACATCTCATTCTTGGAAAATGGGGATGTGGTGTATCTGATCGAGCGTTCGATGCTCGACTATATTAGCCTGCGGCACTCCAGGTGCTGTGATTGATTGCTCGCTCATGCTTGTTTGGTTGTTGTTGAGCTGCCACTAAAGAAAGCACATGAAGTTACCTCGCCTCAGTGTGTATTATTTATTAATATAGTTATAGAGACCCACGGCCCGGTCTGAGTCTGACATACAATCAGACAATATAAAGAACCACAACAACCCTCTACCCTGCTGCTGAAAAAAGTCCTAGAGGAAACACTGCTTCCCCATGCGCCATTGTTGTGTTGACAGTCTTTTTTTCTCTTACATCATGTTGGCCAGGTGTGTGTGCGTCGCTTACCTGGGGAAGACATGGCACCAGGATGCACTATGGGAAGAAGGCAAGCTGGCGGAGGTAGTGTGATGCTTTGGGCAATGTTATGCTGGGAAATCTCAGGTCCTGTTATTCATCTGGATGTGACTTTAACATGTACCACCTACCTAAACATTGTTGCAGACCAGTACACCTCTTCATGGAAACATGTTCCCTAATGGCAGTGGCCTCTTTCAGCAGGATCATGCGCCCTGCCACACTGCAAAAATGGTTCAGGAATGGTTTGAGGAACACGACAACAAGTCTCCAAATTCCCCAAATCTCAATCCAATCGAGCATCTGTGGGATGTGCTGGACAAACAAGTCCGATCACCCCCACATCGCAAGAGGACTTGGATCTGCTGAGAAAGTCTTACCACAGTTGATAAGTAAATGATTATTATGTCTCCGTTCTGTTTGACGGCCCCCCATGGTAGCAACTTTTCAATCACAGGTGGCCAGGCCGTAAAACATACCCTGCATTATTGTCAGTTTTACTGTGAATGGGACCATATTTACAAAATGAACACCATGCAGTCCTTAAAAGTCTTGAAACTAGCAAGGTAGTTAACTGGCACCTGTCTGGCTGTCAGTCCACACCATAGACTGTATGATGGATGTAGCCACCATGTGAGGTCACACATTGGTTTGTCGACTGGCTTTTTGAAGAGTTTGGCATATTGCCTGTCACCATGTTGGGTTTCTGTATCCAAAAATGACCATATACAGAAGAGAGGGTGGATCTGGAGAGTAGCGAGGGGTTGGCAAACTCCATGTCATTAAACCTATAGTCTACACCGCCAGCTAATTTAATAGCTGTCTTATTAGCTGGTTAGCCATCGTGCTTCCCACAGAATGACAATCTATTTGATTTGGTTGGTGCTAGAGTTGTTCATTTATCACTAAAGAAGCCAAGCGAGCTTGTAGAACTGTAGCTTAAACGCACACTTCTGTGGTGAGAGGGCAGTGGGAAGTAACTTAAAATACCCGGTCCAGCCATCACAACGGTCCACCATCCTCTGGGGGAAACCAAACAACAATCCTGACTCCCATGCAGGAGCCACAAAAAATAAATCAATGTAGATCAAACACTGACAGAGCAAACATGTCATGTAATGGTGAGCACAGAAATAGATAGCTGCTAATTCGGCTCACGTTTAATAAAATAATACTAGAATTTCACGAACCAAAAAAGCTGGACCACAGACTTCTTGTGGGTCAGCTAGTATAGCTAACCACAAAGCAAGCCATTTTATTTGTTCAACATTTGCATGAAAAAAAATCCCCAAAAGGCACCAACAACACAAACAAGGTCAAGAGGTTAAGTTCAGTTTCTGAATTAGCTGAGTTGACACCTAGCACACAGTTTTTGTTGGGTATTTAAAATATGGGGCTTAATGGAGGTTTACTCCTTTTGGAGCCAGCCTCAAGTGGCCACCTGAGGAACTGCAATTTTTTTTTGCACCTCCATGTTGTCTTCATTTCTCGGCCACAAAGGTGTCTGCTTGGTCCAAACTTCCAAATTGAGAGAGTGTACAATGATTGCTCCCGGTGGCATACCCATCAGTGATGACCCGCCCACTCTGCTTGTCAGTCACATCAGCAGGAAGAGCACAGTATACAGAGTTGTTAAACCATCCTTCTCTCCACACTTCAGCAACTTTAATAGTGTACATAATAGGTGGAAAGATAGATCGTCTTCGTTGTGTTTCAAAAGATGTGACCATACAGTTTATTGCAGATGAATATTAGTTCATGTTATTTATTTTTCATTTACATGCTGATTCACTGACAAGCTGGTGGTCCATCATTGCTCCAAGTGATGCACATTAGTGCAGACTTTAGCAAGGATTCAAATCTTTTTCTGGATAATCAGACAAAGTTATTAAGGCACAAACTCACACTTTAAACACTTACAAAATAGAGTGAGATGGGGCCAGACAATGATTAGCACCAGTCCTGAAAGTTAAGCCCATCAAACATATCTGAATGGTTATTGCTGACGTTTAAAGTGCATTTCCTGTCACACAAATTCTTGTCATTATGAACCATTCACACTCTCTGTGAAACATTTGGTTTGAATCAGAACTGCTTTTATTTGACCTTTCAATGCTATGACCTCTGGTATGCACTGGAAGATACCACGTCTTACTGGCCTAAACAAGAAGAAGACTTTACAGCCACGCTAGCAGCTCTGTGATTCTGCGCTTACACAGCGGTGCATAGAACTTATTCTTATTGTTGCCATTATGTCAGAAAAAAATAATGAAGCAGTTTGAGCCTTAAGTGTTATCATAGTTATCTTTATTATGATGCAAACTTTATACAAGAAATGCAGTCCACCAGTTCTGATTTCTAATATTAGCACAGTACAGTCATAAAAAAAGATAATTGATTAAATTGAACAAATATAATGTCAAAGATACACTGTACATTTTTAAGTTTATAAAAATAAATATTATCATTATGCTATGGTCACATGGTAGTTAAAGTCTTCCAAAAAATAAATCTATCTATCTATCTTTGCATTAATGAGCAAATCCTTGCATTGTTTGGATTGTTAGTCTACACAAAAGCCCTGACATCGCTGTAGACAGTCTCTCCCTCTGCTGCTGTTACGTTCCTCTTCTTCGTTCTCTCTGCTTTGCCAGTTCTCTTTGAAAAGGCTGGTGCAGAATAAACCAACATGTCCTCATTTCTCTGAGGAAACGCACAGAAAAAGGTTTTGAGATGGAAGATCCAAAATCTCTTCCAGTTTCATCTTTTCTTTATAGATCTTACCTGCTGACTTGGCTGCTCGGCACTGGCTGTTGCAGCATTTGTGGGCAGAGCAACAGCAGCTGTGTTAAAACAATCAAACCAAAGATGGAGAACGTTAATCTACGCTAAGAGGCACAAAGTTCATATTGTGCTGAATATAGTTTGATAGATTTATGGATGAGAAATTCTAATTACCGTTACAAGATTTTGTCTTGATGGTATAAATCCAGAAGGCTATGACAATCAGACTTAAAACCAAAGCAGCTGATAACAGCAACAGAACTGTATTGAATTTCTTCAAATGCTCCATGTCGTCTGCAATAATACTGAGAGTTAGCAGGTTTTTGATGAGAAGAAAAAAAGGTTTTGTGTCGCATTTATCCAGAATCAAAATTAATTATAATCAATGATTTGTATGAAATTCTAACTTACCTTCAATGTTAAGCTTCATTCCTTTTCCAAACAGTATCTCTCCACATGTGGCCACAGCACAGTAATAAGTCCCGGCATCGGAGGAGCTGACGGTCTTAGAGAAGCTGTGGACACATTTCTGTGGAGAGCGAGCCTCAGGACTTTTCTCACATTCATCTGTTCTGTTTCCAAGAGTGTAAATGACACTGGGATGAGATTCATCTGATCCGGATCTGAACCAGAACACGCTGTGTTTTCCTGGACATGTTTTGTAGTCAGAGTCAGAGAGGAGTGAACACTGCAGAGTCACTGAGTCTCCTGGACGGACTGGATCAGAGGATAAGTCTTGAATGACGGCGGTGATGTCAGGTGCACGTCCTGAGAAATTCAAACCAGAAAATAAACATGCTTTACTAGTTACAAATTACAACTGGACACTGACCTTTTGATAATGTATATATTTTCAAGGAATATTAAAGTCTACCTGGTGTATTTTATTTACCTGTAACTGTCATAAACGTTCCTTTCAAAAGGGTCATATTAAGTGTTGTTTGTTTAACACAAAAGTAAAGTCCAGAATCACTGAGCTGTGTTTCATTGATAATCAGGACAAATGTTCCAGGCTCTTGTTTTGCTGTGATGCGAGGAGTTTTGTTAACCTCTTTGTAGTCAAAGCTAAATGTTCCTCCCAAAACTTCAGGCAAGGCTCCAGAAACTAGCCTGATCCAAAATAAGTGTGTTTCATTCAAAGAGGTGTCGCGGGGACACGTCAGCTTCACATCACCTCCAGCACCAACAGTCTTTGTCTCAAAGGTCTGATCGTCTGTGCATCCTGAAGAAAATAAAGAAATACATGTTGGTTATTAACAACCAGGAAATAAAATGTATGCCCTATGCTGAACTTAAAATACATCTTGAACACATTTGAAAGTTTTACATATACTTACGACTCAGTCTGAGCATCAGAAGTAAAACAAAGACAGTCAGCATTTTGTTGTAAGTCCACTTCAGACAGCACTAACATTAGCATGTACGAGAAGATGATTGTCTTTGACATAATCATATCGAGGGGGAGGGAACAACTGCAGAGCAATCTGATTGGCCAGTGGTTATGATGGTATTACACTGCATTACCACAGTGGAAAAAAATCTTTCTAGCCCGAGCACATGAAACAATACAAGCAGCAAGCTTGTTTCATGTTTCCTGGTGGGTGTCTATAATTGACGCTTAGAGGAAACACAGTATAACTACAGTAATCAAAGACAAATAATTCTTCTGTAGAGGATGTAGAAAAAGTTAAGTCACCCATTGGTTTGTCAACCCCCCCTTTAAAGCATCAAGTATGGGAGGTTGGCTGTTTGAATGTTTTTTATTTGTAACCACAAGCGACCACATTTGGACGACAGGTTACAAATTTGGCCTTTTACACGGAATAAAAATGAAAAAAAATCAACATTTGGTGACATTACCCAGGTGGGCTGCATGTGAAAACCTAAAAGGTATGTCTGGAAATTGTCGAGAGTTCAAGCGTGAAAGTAGCCGTTGTTATGTCTCAATCCTGCTTGACAGGCCCCTATGGTAGGTACCAATCACAGGTGGCCACGCCTTAAAACATACCCTGCTTTATTATCAATTGCTTAATAAGGTAAAAAGTCAATTAAGTAATTGGGTTGCCTACCTTGTAACTGGCACCCGTCTAGCTGCTCGTCCAGAAAGAGAGGGTGGATCTGTAGAGTAGCGAGGGGTTGGCACTCCATGTTATTAAACCTATATAGTCTACTCATTAGCTCGACACTTAGCAAGTTAGCCAGTGTGATTCCAACACAATCAGAATCTATTGTTTTGGTTGCTGCTGGAGTTTTTCATTCATCACAATATAGCGCGTGAGAGAGCTTGTGGAAGTAGCAGATTTGTAGCTTGAACGCGGACATCAGTGGTGAGTGGGCAGCGGGTGAACGACCGAGTAACTTAAAATAACCGGTCCAGCCATCACAATGGTCCTCCGTCCTTGACAGGCCAGACCAAACCAAAGCTGCTAATTAGCGCTAACGTTTAATAAAATATGAGAATTTCACTCACCAAAGAGGTGGGACCACAGACTTCTCAGGGATCAGGTAGTAAAGTTAACCACTCAGTAAGACATATTATTTGTTCAACATTTGGATGAAAAAATCACCAAAACACACCAACAACACAAACACGGTCTAGAAGTCAAGCTCTTCCCCGCGTTTTTGGTGCTTCAGTGTTGGCTTCATTTTCTCAGCCACAGAGCTGTCTGCTTGGTCCAAACCGACTGAGATAGAGTTTACAATCAAAATGTTACTATCACCAATGACCTCTAAACATTAATTCATTTAAGATATCCATCTGCATGGTAAATACACATTATAGCACTATGTTTCCAGGTCTAATAAAAACTCCTAAAACCTCTGTACCACTGACTTTAATATTAATTAATTAATTGGTTTGATCTGTTAAAAAAAAAGTCTCCAGCCATTTGCCATCTACAGACACAGAAGAGCCATGTTAGATGTTTTCTGAGCCAACCAAAGCAGATGCTCCTCATCATCAGTGATGACCCGCCCACTCTGCCTGTCAGTCACATCAGCAGGAAGAGCACAGCATGCAGAGTTGGGGGAGGTCTGTTAAACCATCCTGCTCTCCAGACTTCAGCAACTTTAATAGTGTAAATAACAGGTGGACAGATAGATCGTCTTTGCTGTGTTTAAAAGATGCAACCATACAGTATATAGCAGATGAATATTAGTTCATGTTTTGTTCTACATTTAAATGCTGCCTCACTGACAAGCTGTCTGTCCGTCAATACTTAAAGTGATGCACATTAGTGCAGACTTTAGCAAGGATTTAAATCTTTTTCTGGATAATCAGACAAAGTTTTCTTATTAAGTCACAAACTCACACTTTCAACACTTGTTCTAGACAAAATGAGCGAGGTGGGGCCAGACAATGATTAGCACCTCCCCTCTCTGACAGCACCGGCCAGTGAAGAGTGCAGACTGCAGAAAGTGTGATAAAAAACCTCACTGGCTATTTTAAGACCGTAAAAAAAAAACAGTTTAATCAAACTTCCTGACGGTTAAACAGAGTGTGATCAAGGACAAAAAGCCTCTTCATATTCACACCTCACATTAAAGCCAAACCACCACAATGCTAAAGTTTCCATGCATCATTTGGTCGTCAGTGGTGACAGTGAATGTGTGTTTCTCTGTGTGTGTGCGCGTGTGGTCAAATTGTTGACACCTAACACCTAGGTTGGACCAAAAACTTAGGACCACGTTGGACCATGTTATTTATTATTAGTAGAAAAGCCTTTACAGATGTAGGTAAATGTTGATATATGATTGCTGTTATTTTGCAAGTTATCACACTGATGTGTCCTCTATGCAAACCAAAGTTAGTCATGGAGTTCCACAAGGTTCTGTGCTCGGACCGATTCTTTTTACCTTATATATGCTTCCTCTGGGTAATATCATGAGGAAACACTCCATTAATTTTCATTGTTATGCAGATGATACTCAATTATACTTATCTATGAAGCCAGATGAAACCAATCAGCTATCTAAACTAGAAGCATGCCTTAAGGACATAAAGATCTGGATGACTAGAAACTTTCTGCTACTTAATTCAGACAAAACTGAAGTTATTGTGCTCGGCCCAAAACACCTTAGAGACTCTTTCTCTAATGATATAGCTGCCCTAGATGGCATCAGCCTGGCATCCAGCACTACTGTTAGGAATCTGGGAGTTCTATTTGATCAGGATATGTCCTTCATCTCCCACATAAAACAAATATCAAGGACAGCCTTCTTTCATCTTCGCAACATACAAAAATCAGACACATCTTGTCTCAAAACGATGCAGAAAAACTAGTCCATGCATTCGTTACTTCCAGGTTGGATTATTGTAACTCGTTACTATCAGGCTGCCCTAATAAGTCACTAAAAACTCTGCAGCTGGTACAAAATGCTGCAGCACGTGTGCTGACAAGAACTAGGAAGAGAGAGCACATCTCTCCTGTATTAGCCTCTCTGCACTGGCTTCCTGTAAAATATAGAATAGAATTTAAAATCCTTCTTCTTACTTACAAAGCTCTTAATGGTCAGGCACCAACATATCTTAAAGAGCTCATAGTGCCATATTACCCCTCTAGAACATTGCGCTCCCAGGATGCAGGCCTGCTTGTGGTACCTAAAGTCTCTAAGAGTAGTGTTGGAGGTAGAGCCTTCAATTACCAGGCCCCCCTCCTCTGGAACAATCTACCAGTCAAGGTCCGGGAGGCAGACACCCTCTCTTCTTTTAAGAGTAGACTTAAAACTTTCCTCTTTGATAAAGCTTATAGTTAGGGCTGGCTCAGGCTTGGACTAGCCCATAGTTATGCTGCTATAGGTTTAGACTGCCGGGGGGATCTGACACACCAAGCTTCTCTCTCTCTCTCTCTCTCTCTCTGACTCTCTGACTCTCTCTCTCTCTCTTCCTCTCTCTCTGACTCTCTCTCTCTCTCTATCTGTCATATTAATGCAGCTCATTAACTCTGTATTTTCTGGTCCCATTAACATTACTAACCACATATCTTCCCGGGAGTTCTTGTGCTCCCTTGTCTTGAAGGTTCCTGAGGATCGTTGCTGCAGACCACCTGCTGCTGTGGACCTGCTCGACTGCAACAACTACTAACATCAGCCTTCCCCATAGTATCATTATTGTTGCTGCTAATGCTAATAGTAGACCTGTTGACTTCAACTGTTACAATTACGATTACCTCAGCCTTTATCATTACTCTGCTTCTCTCGCTAATTTATTTATTTATTTATTTATTTAGCCAATCTTCACCCTAGTCTACCACTATTATTGGCATTGTAACCATAAGTATGTGTCTGTTGTTGTTCATGTAACAAGGACATATGTTGTTGTGGTAACAAGAACATATGTTGTTGTTGCTCTCTTTGCCTGTCTCTATCCTGCATCTCCTTCTATCCCATTTTCGGCCCATCCAGTCGAGGCAGATGGCTGTTCAACATGAGTCTGGTTCTGCTCGAGGTTTCTGCCTGTTAAAAGGAAGTTTTTCCTTGCCAATGTGCCGAATTGCTAAGTGCTACTCATGGTGGATTCATGTTGGGCCTCTCTTTGAATAACTTAACAAAGAGTCGGTCTAGACCTGCTCTTTCTGTAAAGTGTCTCGAGATAACCCTGGTTATGATTTGGCGCTATACAAATAAAATTTGATTTGATTTGATTTTGATCACTCTTCACTGGTCGGTGCTGTCAGAGAGGGGAGGTGCTAATCTTTCACTGGTCCCACCTCGCTCTTTCTGACGACAACAAGAGTTTGAAGATGAGTTTGTCCGATAATCAAAGCCGTCCCAGAAGTCTGTTTTTGTGTGCATCACTTTGAGCAATGATGGACGATAATCTTGTCATTGAATTTGAATTTAAATGCAAAGTAATATGATCTAATATTCATGTCTATTATACCGTTGCATGTTTAAAACCACATCAAAGACATTATTTGCATTTTCAAATTAACAAGCAAGAAAAATTGATTCAATTGTTTAAATTTGTTCAAATTAAAACTAGCCTGCAGAAACCTCATGCAGCTCTTCCCTCACTACACATCCTGTCACAGTCACAGTTCTGCTCTGAGCAAACAGCCTTGAAGGTTGGTCAAAGGGAGGAGAGACAGACCGCAGCCTGTGTGTCAGTGAAGCTGTTGCATGTGGCTTTGCTTGTTGTTCTCACGGCAGACATGCAGAAGGCCTTTACAAAGTGCTGTCAGAGGTTTATCTATAATGTTTAAGATTGTGTGGAGGACATATACACAGCAGTTCAAGGTCAAAAGACTCTACATGTTTATTCTCTCTAACTTTGTGTCTCAGTGCACACATGGCAAAATTTGGAGTGTGACCAAAGTTGATATGTCCTTTCGCGAAGCAGATATTTGGAAATCAAATGACCTTGATGGCCAAACAAATGCACCCCTCCCTTCAGGGCTCTTTCGGAAGCCCCGCCCCCTCATACTCATGGACGCACATCCACAGGTAAACAACTTGCAACTGATTATGAGGCAGAATGTGGAGTGTCTGCTGCCTGAGGGTAAACAAGCCTATGTACTATGTACTAAATACTATGATGATGGCGCTCTTTCCATCTTCTGCAAGGACGGGGACAAGGATGAGTAGCAGGCAGAGGTCTGTAACTAGCCAGTGACCTTTGACCTGGCAAAATGTGAAAAAATGAGTTTGGGAACGCTGAAGAAATCAATATGTGGTGTCCAAAATATGAAGAAGTGTTGTTTGTGCATGAAATACTTAGTGTTGTTTTTTCAGTATTGTTATGGGCCGTTTATAACATTATTTCTATCATAGTAACAAGCTGTACATTCATGCCAGCCCTCTCTGTCACCTTTGAGCTCTTCACATCTCATGACTCTCTGTGTGGTTTTCACCACAGTTCCTCTCCTCTCTCCACTGTCCTTGAACCTGCAGGCCACAACCTACACTGCAGCTAAAGTGACACTGTCCTCTATTCCTCCTCCTCCTCTATTCCTTTTCTGCAGTGTACAGTGTGTAAGTGCTATTCTTTACCAAGGAGAGAAATACTACTGCAAACTATTGTTTTTACTAAACTATGTGTTAAAGAACATTGTTATATATCAGATGAGGTTGTGTTATAATCTTCACAGTGTAAAATGTTTTAGTTTATATTGATTTTTCTTTTTTTGTCTCTTTCCTTCAGCTCTGATTCAAACTGCAGATTCTCAGCAGATCTCTTTGACCGAGGTTAGAGTTGGTGAGAATTTGGCTTTGCAATGTCCAGTCGCTGGGACAGACAGCAAAACCTTTTCAAACCATCACTTCAGTAACACAAGGCAGAATGACATTGAGTTATCCATTTAAAGACTCACGTTTCACAATGATAGAAGAGGATGCTCAGTATGTTTTAACAATCAGAAATGTCAGCAAAGACGACGAAGCAACACACTTTTGTCATTATGCATCAACATTTTCATCTTTTTCTACAGGCAGACATCAGACTTCTTCTTGCAACCAGTGGAGTTGCCCTCTGCTGGACATTTGAAAGAATACATGTTAAGGGTACTTACCAGTCATAATCAGTGTTGACACCCCCACTCCTTTTTGTAGTGACACGTCAGCAGGAAGAGCACACCAGAAATCCACAGTACAAGGAAGGCTTCACTGCTGTTCTGTTGGACAGAAGCCTATCCTAGCATGCATCAGGTGAAAGGCAGTAGGAGGGCTGATTAGTCTAACCTACACACCAAAAAAGTGGACAGAATAAATGAAACCTCTGCAATAAATCATTTTTTTGTACTTTGCAATCTGCTTTGTACTGTTTTTGTTTGTGCACACAGTCTTCACTGACAAACTAATGATGCATGGAAAGCTACGCAACGTTGAGGTTGGGCTAGGTGTGATTTCAAAGAGTTCATTTCTTCTTCTAAGGACTGCTACATTATTGTCACTATTCATTTAACACCACAAAACCTCAACAGAGCAGTTAAAGGGTGTATATGGAGCTTGGGCACCTTCTTAGTCACGCTTGGTCCTAACCACCTCTCATTGCGCTTCTCTTCGTGGTTTACAGCTTTTCTCTGGTAGTTGCTGCAGAAGGGGAGCAGTCATGTACATTCACTTTCCCTGACGCTGGGTAACTGCAAGAAGCTTTTATTGCCTTGTAGAGTGCAGATACAAGTCTGGTCTAGATGTAGCTAAAATATGAAGAGCAGTGCATGTTATCTTGCAGTAGATGCAAGCCAGCCATCTCCATTTTCTTATCGTTTACCACATTAGCTTTAAGCACCGTTGATTAATTAAAATGATGATGAGAAACCAATTTTACCCTCTGCTATAGACTAATTTGCAGTGAACCAGTATGTAAACCCTTAAACATCAACAATACCAAGTGAAATTCCCAAAACACATTCAGCCATTGCATAGACAACTCACATTTTACAACTAGGTCGTTAAAGCAAGTAATCCATGGTCGTTGTTGAAATCCAGTCCCCATTTGCAGGTTATTCTGAATTACTCAAAGTCGGTGTCAAACCTTGAGTGTGTTTTTGTGACACTTTATATTTATCGTGAATGAACCAAGAAGTTACCTGTTAAACCTAAATAGGTAAAACAGTCAGGCTGGGGGATTAAACTAAAACTAGTTTCCTAAGGCTTTTTGTATCATTTCCTTTCTTGCAACTTTAACCTCACTACACATCCTGTTGAAGGTCTGTTCTGAGTAAACAGCCTTGATGGTTGATCATAGGGCCGAATAGACCACCTCCACCTACATCTGTCATTGTAGCTGTTGCATGGGGCACTGCTTGTTATTCACCAAGGAGACATGCAAACACGGCCTTCACAAATTCTTTACAAAGAGAGTGGAATTGTGTTCATTTAGTCAACTCATGTATTAATGTATTCAATGTATTTATATATATGTCTAGATAACGAAAATTGAATGAATCTTGAATGTGTTATGCTTCTTGCCATTTTAGAGATGTTAGTCTATTATTCACTCTCTCTAAGCTCTATTTTCAGTGTCAAGTCTGTCATCAGCTTGTGTTTGTTGTGTCCATCTGTTCTGCTGGAAAGGTAGTGTCATGGAGAAGTTATCTTTTAGGCTCAGTTAAGCTCGCAGAGGCTAACCTACCAAAATAAAACTTACTGTGCAGGCTCAGATTACTGTAATCCTACACTTTAGATGAGCATATCTTTACTTAAGTAAAACAAAAAAAATATATAGAGTAGTCCAATAAAATACAAATTAGCTAATGTTTCTTTTGCTCTTCTGTATTTGCTCAAACCTCATTACACATCCTGTTGAGGCACATAGTCAGCTCTTTTCTGCGTAAACAGCTTCAGTGGTTGGTCAAAGGCAAAGCAATGGCCGACCACAGCTATTGTCTGTCTGAGTAGCTCTTGCATGTGGCTTTGGTTGTTTTTTTCAATGCACATTGCCTTAACAAAGTGCTGTGAATCTTAAAAGACAGTCTAGTTGTAGTTCATAACACAGTACAACACTTGTTGGTATCACAAGCTCAATGCTTTCGTTTGTTATCTTGTCTAAAAAGTGAACCATTCTTGTGAGCGCCCTGAGAAGAATAAGTGTATCAGACATTGTATGAGAGGTTGAGGACACCCTTCATGTTGCTAGCTTTTTGGTCAAATATGAAAGCCCAGTAGGTCAGACTGGGAGTGCAAGCATTTACTTCTTGGACAACAGGATCATCAAAGATTCCAATCACCCCAGTCACAAACTGTTCTACCAAGCAAAATATCCTGCCCTGCACCAACAGGCAGTTTAGCCAACACGGTATTTGTATTTATAGGTGTACTGTCAGTGTTAAATCCCAGCCTGCTCTCTCCAAATGGTGAATGAATAACATGACTTTCACATTTTCAGATTACATGAAGTGCATATGCTTAAGGCCAGTTATGCATACAGGTGATACAACAATCCACCGTTAACTTCGGTAGAGAGCAGATTTGACAGAACAAGCGATGTCGTCAAAAGGCCAGAAAGTCCACAAAGAGAGGAGGACTGGCTGAATGGGTTGGTTAGGTAAACGAAAGACTTGTGCAGAGTCATTTATTGGTCATAACAATGTTCATGAATAGGGTGATTCATAAGTGTACATGGTACTAGAACAATCTGTAAAAGATCAATGATCTACTTTGTTATCACATCATCAGTGACACTCTGAAAAAGCTGTCAACTGATCACCACCTGGCGGTGAGTTGGATCAGATGGCGGGGGAGGATGCCAACCGACCTACACGTGTAGTTAGAGTGAGCTGATCATTTATGGCGGAGGCCCCTGTCTGCGAGGAGTTTAAGTCCGACCTCCAGTAAGATTTCTTGTGCATTACAGGGGAGGTTGGGGACGTGGAATCCGAGCCAGCAGACTGGTACTGGTTGGCTACGATGGCTGTAACTTCTGTTGTTGCAGAAGCAAAAACCTTTGTGTGGGAGTTCAGAGAGGCTATGGAGAAGGACTTTTGGTTGCCCCCCTAGGAAATTCTGGCAAACCGTTAGCTTACAGAAGGGGAAAGAAGGACTTGGCTCAGGCCGTCTTCAGCAGAGTAGGTGAACTGCTGACCGAGAGTGGGGATCATTGAGTGGTGGAAAGGACACTTTGAGGAACTCTTGAACCAACCAACATGTCAAGTGATATCATTGTCTGAGGTTGTTGAGGTTGTTACAACTTCCTCAGTGGCAGGGTGTCAGGTGTAAATGACATTCATCCTGAGGTGCTAAAGGCTCTGGACATTTTTGGGTTGTCTTGGCTGACATGGGTGATACTGTGGTAATATGGGGTATCGAACCCCTTTCTATGAGCCATCTGACACTTGTATAAGTGAGAGCTGTATCTTGACTTGTATCCTCAAGTCAAACAGGTTCCTGTTGGATGTTTGCCTCTGCCAGGGTTGTCCCTCGTCACTGATTCTGTTTGTGATTTTCATGGAAAGAATCTCAAGGCTCAGCCTGGTGGAGGAGAGTGTCTGGTTTGGGAACTTCAGAATTGCATCTCTGTTTCAGCAGACAATGTGATTCTGTTGGCTTAATCAAATTGTGACCTTCAGCAGACACTATGGTGGTTTGCACTTGAGTGAGAAGCACCTCCAAGTCTGAGACCATGGTTCTCTGCCAAAAAAAATGGTGGATTGCTACCTTCAAGTAAGGAGTGAGCTACTGCTTTAAGTGAAGGAGTTCAAGTATCACGGGGTGGTCCAACCCTCTCCTATGATCATAGGCATTGGGTAGTGACCAAAAAAGGGAGATTGCGGATATGTGTGGCCAAATTGAGCATCATTCAGCGCAGACATCTGGAGGAAGCTTGGAGTAGAGCCGCTACTCATTTGCATCAATACTGCCACTCGGGGTTGTTCGGGCATTAGGATGATGATTAGTCTGAGAATGAAGAATATAATTGCCAATGAATTCTTGCTGTAATTTGCAGACTTGACATGAATTGAAATTTGCAGTTGAAAAGAATTTTTCATTTTTGGCAGGCAATACACTGAACAAAGAGATCATCTTGACATCAACCCACTGTTTACTTCACAGTCAGACTGCGTCCAAGCCAAATGACTGTGGTAAGTAATGTGGAAATTGGGTAGCAAGTTCTTAAGATAAGTGCTTTCCCCCTGATGCTGTTCAAATGACAGAGGTGTAAAAAGCTTTGACATTATTTCAGAACTTTCTCACTAAAGCTCTTTAAATTACCTTTAAATGACACACCTCATTGAAGCTCATCTAAATTGTTCTTCACTAGTCATGGATTGTTGTTAATCTAACAATAAAAAATTATATATATGCGTCTGAATTTCACTGAAAATGGGACATGATCATTGGTTTGGTAAATTTAGGGCCATGTGTTTTAGCCAATCACCATGACTTCTTTTATGTAAACCTTGACGACACTGTGATACAATCTTCCATTTTTGGTGGGGGACTTTAGTTGTGCAAGAGAGGGCTGCTTTACCACAATGATCGGACGACTGGCTGCTTTGATTTTTCCTCTGTACATTGCGTAAGTACACATTTTGTATAGTATACGTCTGAATTTCACTGAAAATAGAACATGATCATTGGTTTGGTAAATTTAGGGCCATGTGCATGGTTTGTGTTTTAGCCAATCACCATGACTTCTATTCTGTAAACCTTGATGACATTGTGATGAAATCTTCCATTTTGGTGGGGGACTTTAGTTGTGTAACAGAGGGCTGCTTTACCACAATGAACGGATGACTGGCTGCTTTGATTTTTCTCTGTACATTGTGTAAGTATGCATTTTGTATAGTTTAAGAGTACTTCCATAAAATATAATTATATTTAAAAATAATTTAATTAAAAGGTAGGAAAAACATATTTGGCCATGTTACATTTTAAATAAACTTTATACAGACCCTAAAGCGACTTGGTGACACACATTTGAAATGTTTTTCTCCTGTTGTCTCTTAACTAACATTGTTTTTCTCTTTCATAAGCTCAAACTATAGACATGCCTCACCCAATCTCTATGACTGTGGTTGAACCCGGTGATAGTTTGACTCTTCCGTGTTCATTCACTGGGGATGAAGCCGGGTTGTTAAACTGGTATCGGCTGAAGTTTGGATACATGGTTGAAACAGTTGCAGCAGGAAGTTTTGACAAAATTAGCCTTGAAGAACAATTTGAAGACTCAAGATTTACAATCACAAAAGTGGATACTCTTTATTTTCTCAACATCAGAAATGTAAGCAAAGAAGATGAAGCAACATATTTCTGTCAAGCAGGAACTCCATACACAATGAAAGTCATTAACAGCACACTTTTGGCTGTGAATGGTAAGTTACACTTGTTTCAGCGTTTGATCTTTTTGCATTAATACCCAAAATCTCATGAGCTAATAGCTGCTGTATTTTGAACGCTGCAGGTCATAAAAATCATCAGATATCAGTCTATGTGAAACAAAGACCGGACACGCAGTCCGTCCAGACGGGCGACTCAGTGAGTCTCCAGTGTTCACTTCTCTCTAAGTACAAGGAAAACAGAGTTCAGTGTCCAGGAGAACACAGTGTGTACTGGTTCAGAGCTGGATCAGGAGAATCCCACCCAGGTGTAATTTACACTCAAAGCGACAAAGGTGAAGAAGAAGAGAAGAGAAGTTGTGTCTACAGTCTGTCGAAAACTATACAGAGCTCCTCTGACGCTGGGACTTACTACTGTGCTGTGGTCACATGTGGAACAATCCTGTTTGGCGAAGGAACTACAGTGGAGACAAGTAGGCCTTCACAGTTATTAATATTATTGTATTATTATGTATTTGTATTTTTCTTACTTGTTCTTACTTGTATTTAAAACATCCAGAGATGAACAGAGTTCGAACATTTAAATGTTTATTAATTATTGCATTTCCATCAATTAGTATTTGCTACAATTCTGGGATATGATGAAAATGATCAAGCAGGTTTTAATCAAACCTCCAACTGAGTCACATATCTTGAAGAGTATAGGTAATTTGTGTAATAAAGAATTGTTGATTTGACATTAAAGGTGCACTTCATTTTTGCTGTCCTCCGAAAACGTGGTAGCTAATCTGGTTAAATTGGCAGCTTCTCTACAGTCTGTCTTACAACTCCTGTTTCTTGGCCTGCTAAACCTATTTCTTGTAAGAGTAATGCATGAGGTAAAAATAAAAGATGAGTAAAGACTTTAGTGTCTGCTGTGATGTTTTTCAGAAATCTCAGGACAAGAAGTGAACCCAGTAGTCATCGTCCTCGGGACGCTGTTGGCTCTCTGCGTGATTGTCATTGCCATCCTTACTTTCTCAAAAGGCTGAAGGTAAGTTTAGCAACTGCAGACATATCGGGGGAAAGTCGTATCTCTGATTTTATTCATTGACTGTTCTATGAATTGGCACTTTCTGTCTGGCTATGGTTTAAATGAGCTTTTCATAGCCATTAGCAATTAGCCCCTCTTGGTCCTGATGTCATCTAATCCCTTTATCTTTAGGATGATGACACATTGACCAACTCTTCTGCTGGATTTCTCTTCAATGAAAAAGTGAGGGGAAGGAGGAATAAAGGACAACAATGGCAATACAATTTTATTAAAATGTATCCTGTATTATTTTATCTTAACAATTTGCCGACAAACAACAGATAACCACCCGTCTGTCATTGAGTTGTTTTTTTTTACATGGCACTGTTGAAATTCTTGTTCTTACTTCTACTTCTCCATAATCTGTCTGTATTAGTTCCCTACTTTATCATACCTGTATGCCTTACACAGTATTGTATTCATTTTACTGTATGCACAATTTATGTGTTATGCCTTAGAGTTAGAATTAGACTTGCCTGAGTTTCGTTCTGTCGAAGAATTGTTTCAAAGAGGCTGAGAATTAAAAATGTCATTGCCAATTTCTGCTTCACTGTTTTTATTCATGTGACAAGAAAGAACTAAAAACGTGTAGGCAGTTATGTAACTACATATCAATGCAGACCTGATAATTTATTTCAACTGCAATGTTAAATTCTTGTTTGTTCATTTGTGAGTAGCAATACGCTAAACGAAGGGATCATACTGATATTAACCCACTGTCTTACTCCCAGTCACATAGCGTATAAGCCAATTTACTGTTGAATGTAATGCTTAACTGCCGAGCAGCAACCTCTGGGGCTGAGAAGTGATGCCAAAGCAAAAGTGAAAAAAAATGCAGTTGGTCGAGTGGCCACTTGAGGCTGACTCTAAAACAGAATCCATCCCGACATGGACCCAATGTTTACATTTTCAGCTAAGTTAAACATGTTTACAGCCTGGTACAAAAACAGTTTTGGGCTCTATAGCTACTTTGTCTATTTATCACTACTATAGAGGGGCTGAATTTTCAAATAACTCGCTTTTCCAGCTTTCCGGGTGAGTGAAATTCGAGTATCATGTAAAATGTGTGCATTCATTAGGGGTTATCTGTGTTCACTGAACCTGGTTTGTCAGCTCGTTCAGTGTTTGCCATGTCTTGATTTGTGTTTGTTGCAGACAGTGCTTGGGTGTCAGAATTGTTGTTGGCTCCTTGCACAGAGAAGACAGCAGGCCATAGTGAGGAGAAGGTAGTTTAGTGTCAGTTACAGGGAACTGTGGTTTATCTGTCCCTCTTAAATCGGGGATATGGGCGAGCCAGCAGTGAGTGAGCCACTTTTCACATGCTCTGTCAGCTTCTTTGGGTGGATAACAAAACTAGCTCCAAACAACAACAACCATGGTAACTAGCTCTTTTGCTAGCTAATAAATTAGCCATGGGCACAGACTATTTTGCTTTGATAACCTGCTGTTAGCCAGCTCTTTGCTCCTCGCCAGCCTAACCGTCTTGACCAAATTTGGCAACTTCTTGCTCCAGAAAACCAACACGACGGCAGCCAAATGCCAAACTCAAGGTTTCAAAAAGACAGCTTACAAACTAATGGACTATGTCACGTTTGCTATGTCCATCATTTATATTGTCTATGGTAACACAAATCATACTCTGCATAATGGCCAGATAGCAATGCGAGTTCCAAGGCTAATGGGCTGATGCCAAAGTAGGGGTTCTGACTCTGCGAGTAAATTGCCATTCATACCCTTATAAAAGTGTTTACTTGTGGATCTGACTTTTCAGATCAAAAACATGTTGTAGCCTCATGGGGGGGAAGTAAAAGTCTACCACATATCAGACATTGCTTGCTGATGCTGTTCTTTAAATGACAGAGGTCTGAAAAGCTTTCACATTCAAATTTCAGACATTTACTAAAGTACATTTAGACTTTAAATGTTACAACTTTTGAAGATTATCTAAATTATCATCTCTGATATATTGTTAAAAACAGTCTAAGTAAGACCATTATTTATTTTAGAATAGCAGTGCTTCTCTTCCAATGGAGGGTCGTTCGACTAACAATAAAAAAAACAAGTACAAAAACAGTTGCATTTGCTTAAAATGGGACATGATCATTGGTTTGGTAAATGTAGGGTCATATGCATTGTCTGTGTTTCAGCCAATCACCATGACTTCTAGTTGAAACTTGAATCAAAAAGGGGGGGTATCTTCCATTTTTGGTCAGAGACCAGAGAGGTGCAAGGCAAGGGTGCTTTACCACAATGTTCAAACAACTAGTGGCTTTGATTCTTCTCTGTAAATTATGTAAGTACACATTTTGTCTTCTTGAAGAGTACTTCTGTAAAATGTTATCTAATTAAAAAATGGTTTAAGTACAAGGTAGCAAAACAATATTAGGCCATGTTACATTTTAAATAAACTAACTATACAGACCTTAACAACTTTGGGACACATATTTGAAATGTTTTTCCCCTGTTGTCTCCTAACTGACATGTTTTTCTCTTTCTACAGCTCACACCACACACATGCCTCAGCAGATCTCTATGACTGTGCTTGAACCTGGGGATGATTTTACTGTCATGTGTCCAGTCACTGGGCATGTAGTCGGGCTGTTTTACTGGTTTAAGCTGAAGTTTGGATTTATGGTCCAAACAGTTGCAGCAGGAAGTTTTCGAAACCTAAAACTGAAAGAACAATTTGACAACTCAAGATTCACAGTGACATACACGGATACTCGGTATTTTCTCAACATCACAAATGTAAGCAAAGAAGATGAAGCAACGTACTTCTGTCAAGCTGGAACGGCGTACGAAATGAAAGTTCTTAACGGCACTCTCTTAGCTGTGAATGGTAAAGTATGTTTATTCCCTTTTCTGCATCAATACCCCCAAAATGATGTGCTTACTCCTGCTTTATTGTGATTAATGCAGGTCATAAAAATCATCAGAAATCAGTCTACGTGGAACAAAGACCGGAGACGCAGTCAGTCCAGAAGGGTGACTCAGTGAGTCTCCAGTGTTCACTTCACTACAAGGAAAACAGAGTCCAGTGTCCTGGAGAACACAGTGTGTACTGGTTCAGAGCTGGATCAAGAGAATCCCACCCAGGTGTTATTTACACTCACAATAACAACAGTGTTACACAAGAGGAAAGAAGTTGTGTCTACAGTCTGTCCAAAACTTTTCAGAGCTCCTCTGACTACGGGACTTACTACTGTGCTGTGGTCACATGTGGAGAAATCCTGTTTGGTGAAGGGACTACAGTGGAGACAAGTATGTTTAAAATTCTTTCATATTGAATTTTAGTATCTCACAAAATTACAAAAAAAATAAAACACCAGTAAAACTGATTAGACTGGTATGATTAAAATTATATTTGTATTGGTATTGGAGTGGTAGCTAATCTGCTTAAAGTGTCGGCTTCTTTACAACCTGTCTTGCAGCTCCTGTTTCTTGGCCTGTTAAACCTATTTCTCCTAAGAGTCATGCATGAAGTAAAAAGACGAGTAAAGACTTTAGTGTCTGCTGACATGTTTTTCAGAAATCTCAGGACAAGAAGTGAACCCAGTAGTCATCGTCCTTGGGACGCTGTTAGCTCTCTGCGTGATTGTCATAGCCATCCTTATTTTCTCAAAAGGCTGAAGGTAAGTTTATTAACTGTAGAGTCATATAGGGGGAAGTCGTATCTCTAATGTTATTCACTGACTGTTCTATTACTTGGCACTTTCTGTCTGGCTATGGTTTAAATGAGCTTTTCATAGCAATTAGCCCCTCTTGGTCCTGATTTCATGGGCGTTATATCTACTATCTTTATCTTTAGGATGGTGATGCGGAGGTATTGAACAACTCTACTGCTGGATTTCCCTTCAATGGAAAGCGAGGAGGAGGAGGAAAAAAGACCATAGCAACATATTAATACAAATTGTTATGTGTAGAAAAGCCTTCTCAACATGTATTACATGAATAGTGTGTAATTATTATCTTAAAAATAGATTAGTTGTGCATTTTTTTTTTTTTTTTTACAGGCTACAATAATATTGTTTCAGAAATACACAGAAATGCCCCAAAGAGCCCTGGCTGTACGCCCACAAAGGCTTACAGAGGAGCCCCTTTTAAATGTCAACATTTTGTTCTATTAGAGCAAATCATCTGATTGGTTGCTCGAATGCCTGTAGGGGGGGATATTTTCAAAACAAAAAGAAAAAACTACAGAAGAAATATACTCAGAATATATTCAAGTACAAAAGACACCTGAAAATGTCTCTAAGTGAGTGCAGAGCAGAGGGGGGCACAGGGGCTTCTTAAGCGACACCTGCTTCCAATGTTAACTTGTGTTTGCTAATTTTGCTTTGTTGAAATAAAAAGATTTGGAGTTTCCGTTTACGCTTGATTGAATGAAACTAAATTCTTTCTCGGAGTTTAAATATAAAAAATGTCGAATATCTTAGCTTACAGAGAAAATCCATGTTGGTTAAAACATTTTTTTTTCTCTCTTTACAGTACTGCCTTTATATATAAATTCATTGTTGTGGGCTGAAAACTTACTACTGTTAATAATTTAGCAATGAATTTGTATCGGAGATGGTAACTTTTGGAAACAAAGGCTGAAGTCTCCTACTTCCTGTCGACACTGCAGGCACGTCAGCTCTGTGGACGGTTTGCTTATGTGACCACAGCGTGAACCAACACCAGGGCAAGGTGTCGCTGATAACAGAAATACATTCACTGAAAAGCTGCCTTGCGTAACTGAAAAGCCCTGAAAGCGTAACCTGGCCGACATTGTGTGTGACAGCAGCAGCAGCAGCAGCAGCAGCATCGCGTGTCAAAAGTTTACATGCAGGAGACAAAACAGGATGCAGTTTCTGGATTGTGACACAGTTACAGACTCTGAAGCACTGATGAAGGGCTGCACATTATTATATTAAAGGGCTGCATTATTTACTCCTCTATTCAGCTACAGGCGCAAAAGACGTGGTGATGTTGAACAAGCCAAATGCTGTTTAAAACATTGTATTGTGATTCATCTCTTCATCTTGTCGATTTGACTTGTGACTTATATGTATTGATTTTTAACTGCATTGCGAGGTATCATTACATCCCTAGAAAACAGTTGTTTTTAAACCCAACACATCATATTTTGTGCACTGAAATTGTGATAGTGTGTATACTGCCCTTGCGTTTGCGTTGCTGGTGTTCAAAGTTAGACCGTTGGCAAACAGCTGTGAGTCTTCCAAAAAGGCGTAACTTTTCTTGATATTTTAATGAAGAATTCACACTTTGTAAAACTGCAACAAAACACAAATTGCATGCTTAATTAATAAAATTGATAATTACAAACAATAAGGCACAATGTAAGGCCACAAATCTTCAAACTAAAAATGCTGAGTCAAACTGCTAGCTTACAGCTCTGCCTGCTACTAAATGACTACTTTCACAATAACCAACTCAAAGAATCTTATTTACATCAAATAAATCAAAACCATTCTACTTACGGACAAATAGTGTCCAATGCAACAATGGAGAACTCAAAATGCAGTGGGACAAGCAGAAGCAGCCTGTTCTCTACCACACTGAACTGGTACAGAGTGAAATTCACTCCTCAAAGCTAGTGCTTAAAAATGGCCAGAAGGGGGCAGTATAAAAACAAAACTTAACAGTTCAAAAGTTCCTTGTTCTACATAGGACTGGACAGTGTGACTGTTCTAAACCAGGTGAGTTTGTGGCTGTAGTTTCTGAGCCTTTGACCAACTAGCGAGGATGTTTACTCAGAAAAGACCTGACTATGGGCCTCAACAGGACGTGCACTGAAGTACGAGGTGAAAGACAGAACTTATACTTTACCAGTTATGACAAATAAATTTGTTTTTTATAAACATTAAAATATTTTCCTGGCAAAAAAAAAGAAATTAAGTTCTAATGTGAGAGGGAAAATCAGACTTAATCAGACTTTGAAAATTAATTCACTTTTTTTTTTTTTTGACTTTCTGGGCCTCTATGCAACTATTCATTGAACTCTGAATATTTTTAATAACCATAAGATTGCTCCCCGGGAAAGTCCAGTCATTAAAGAAATAACCAACAGGATGAATGATTTTAGAACAAATCTGTGATGTCCATGGTTAGTTTCAAATGTGTAATCAGCAATCAACAACAGTTTGTATGTTATTTTGAGGAAAGTAAGGACCAGTTTCTTTGTGTGTGTAACCATATGAACATACAGCCCTTCATCAACCGCCTCTTTGGCATCTCATAAAGAGACAGCTGTTAGCATCTGTATAGTATCTTTTCCAATGCAGCCTTTGATGACTACTGTAAGGTCTGTTTCCTAGCTTTCTAACATGTTTTTTTGACATTAATTGGTCATGTCGTGGGCTAAAATAACAACACAACATAGACCTTTCCTTTGACATGGGACTTGAACACCTGTCTCCTGTGCTGTTTCAAACCTGTGTTCTTTTAGCCACTGAATGCCCCCGGTGGCCAACACAGGGGGCCTATATTGGTGCTTTCAGCGTCCACTACTGACAATAATGGGTCAGCTTTTGATTATGCGTGTTATATAGAATTACAATGAATAACTTCTCAGTGGCATAAGTAGTAGCAATGAATCTCAAACCATTTTATTATGTTGTAAAAGTAAAAGCCCCTAATTCAGATGTTCATAAGTTGCTGCATTCATATTCTGATTAAGATCCCCGATTTCGAACTTCCCCCCTGGAGATCAATAAAGGATTATCTTATCTTAATAATATTCCAGTATACCTGATCGAACAACAAAACATGGATATTTAATGATTCTAAACCCCAAATTATGTTAAATGACAATTTAATCATGTAATCCAAATGTTTTAAAATGCCATATTTTGCAATTAGGTAAAGGGTTGTAAAGATGGAAAACATAGAGCTTCCAAGCATATTAAAAGATGTTTACACATTTGCCTTGTTGTCCTCCAGAGTGGCAGCACCAACATGTTCCAAGCTTTCTTCATTATATAAATCAGGCTAAAGGTCACTGAGACCATCTTTTCCAACATCACATTTTGCCTTGTTAAATAAGTCAATCCAATGCTGACCCAATTTAATTTATAGGTATAGTGGACTAAACCCTACATGGTTCTGATTGGTCACTTAAATGATATTACAATATGCTACCAGCGATTTCACCTTTTCCTAGGGTTAGATATATTACAAATGCAGTTGATTTGCATTTAAACCACATTAACACCTACACAACTATGAAATACATATTCTTCCTTTAATCTTAGGAAAACAGTGATGTCGAATTGGTATGCTATGGAGCTATCTACTACTCAAACAAAAAAAAATGCATTTGCTCAATTTCAGATGAGATGCATTTCCTGCCTTTCAGCCATTCAAGATGATCTTCACTTTGTAGACTCTGATGACGTTTTGACTAAGCTTTCATGTAGGTGGGAAGGCATCAGTTGTGCAAGAGGCCAGTGTTTAAGCATGATGATCGGAAGACTTGCAGCCTTGATTCTTCTTTTTTCATTGCGTAAGTGCAACTTTAAACAATATGATTGTTTATATTGAAGTGAATCAGTGTTGTTAATGCCTCTGATAGTTATGCTTTTCATTGTTTTTGTCTTGTTAGTTTGTCTTTTATCATCAGATCTGATTGAAACTGCAAAAGTTACTCAAAAGATCCCCTTGACTGTGGTTGAAGTTGGTGGAAATGTTACTTTGAAATGTCCAGTCTCTGAGGGCGAGGGCAAATTCTTCTACTGGTACAAGCAGCCTCTAGGATATATGGTCCAAACTGTTGCTACGGGAACGTTCACCAAACAAAGACTTGATACACTATTTGAAAACCAACGTTTCAAAGTCTCAGAGGGGGAAGCTCACTATTTGCTTTCCATTAGAAATGTCAGCAAAGAGGACGAAGCAACATACTTCTGTCACAACGGAACAGCGTATTCACAGAGTTTTGTTAATGGGATCTTCTTGGCTGTGACGGGTAAAATTTGTTACTTTTTCATGAAAGTCTCACTATACTTATATCAAAGACTTTATTGAATCATTAGCTTTTGGTGATTTTGGCCTTTTTAACTGATTCGCAGATAAACATCAGGAGAAATCTATCGTTGTGAAACAAAGTCCAGTGACAGCATCAGTCCAGGCGAGAGACTCGATGATTTTCAAATGTTCACTTGCCTCCACCAACAAAGAAAACAGCGCCCAGTGTCCAGGTGAACACAGTGTGTACTGGTTCAGAGCTGGATCAGGAGAATCCCATCCCGCTGTTATTTACACTCACAACAAGAAGAGTGTAAAAAGAGGGGGAAAAAGTTGTGTCTACAGTCTGTCCAAAACTATTCAGAGCTCCTCTGACGCTGGGACTTACTACTGTGCTGTGGTCACATGTGGAGAAATCCTGTTTGGTGAAGGAACTACAGTGGAGATAAGTATGTTTGAAATTCTTTTATATTGAATTTTTAAATTATACAAAGATACAAAATGAATCTTAATCAGTAAAACTGTTTTATGATCAAGATTCTAAAATATGTTACTTGATGAAAACATGCAGCCAGAAGGCCTCTTTCATGGCAGACATAATGATGCATCACAGCAGAGTGCAAATAGATTATCAATGGCTACATTCCACTTAGTTATGCTCCTGGCATACTGGCATGTCTTCCTTATTCATTTAACTTATTATGCAAAATGTTTAAGTATTTCAATAATTCATTGTTGCTGATTTGGGGTAGACAATAGCTCAGTCTGAAGTGACTTGGCTTGGGAACCGGAGGGTGATCGTTTCAAGTCCCGGTATGGACCAAGCACGGAATTGAGGCTAGTAGTTGGAGAGGTGCCAGGTCCTTTCCTGGGCTCCGTCAAGGTGTCCTTGAGCAAGGCACCGAACCCCCTAACCGCTCGGGGCGCATGATCGTGTGCAGCCCCCTCACTCTGACATCTCTCCATTAGTGCATGTCCATAGGGTCGTGTTTGTGCATGTCTGTATTTCGGGCCTTTGCATGTAGCATGTTTGTAAAAAGTGAAAAGATTGAAATCTTCTTATTCTTCTTCATTTACATGTATTTATGGATGAATATACTGTGTTTTTAATCTATATGCTGACGTCTCTTTCAAGTTTTTACCTTTAAAATCATTATTTTTACTCTCATTAAACATGAGGAGGTTAATTTTAACTTTTTAAATGTAAAAATAAATCTAAACCGCTAATGAAAATGATTTTCTAATACAATTTGTTTGGTAGTTTCTTGGCAGTGAACTAAAAACATTAAAAAGGTGTTAAATGTCTCTTCTGACATATTTCCAATTCCAGAATCAGAACTGTTCCCAGTTGTCATTGCGCTTGGAGTCCTGTTGGCCTGCTGTGTGACTGTGATTGCCATCCTTATTTTCCACGTAAATCGTAGCAGAGCTTGTGAACATTGCAAAGGTAGGTTCCTCATGCACATGGGTTTTTTATTGCAATGATTTATGCTCATTTTCTAACAAAATGTAAAACACTAATTTTAAAAAAAAGTTGCATTTCTTTAAACTACAGATAACTTATTTGTTCTCCTCTATTGTCCTGTAATTTGTTGTCTCCTTTAAGCCAGTATTAATGCTCATTTATCTGTTTTAGCCTCGAGGTACAAAGTTATTGGCCTCTAATTTAAAGGTTGACACAATCTCTAAAATACAGCGGGTTATTCTAAAGGTCTATTCCGCTCAATTTTGGAAAACTCCACATTAATGTAGGTCCACATAGAAAAACTGTCATGCTAATACTATAAACCTATTCTAAAATAAAAGTACATTTAATACATGCAGAGGTCTTGTATGCTAAAGAGATTGGGAGCTACTTGCAATATTTAACAGTTGAAAGAGTTGAAATTAAATAATCATTTTAAAATGTGCTCAAAATAAAAGTATGAGCTCACTAAACTTTATTTATGTAAAACCATACTCTGCAAACTTACATTTAACTACAGTTTCATATGGACCGTAAATGTGGACCAAAGAGGATACAATATTATATACAACATAAATACAAATTGCAAAGTCTGACAAAAGGGAAAGAAATGTTTTGCATTTCAAAGTGACAAATTCTAATGACATTTGTCACAAACTACATCTTAAGCTGAGATAAAAGTTACAAAGATCTTGCAGATCCAAACTGAACTCGTAGATATCTTGACAATTCAACCTCACATAAAGTCGGATAATAGAAGTGACGAGTAAAATGTGACGAGTTGTCAGTTTATTAAAGTCACATTTATGACAGCTGTCCCCACACTGAGTCCACACTTTCTGAACGTTTTGCTTTCATCAGCAGGAGCAAAGAGTGCTTCTCAGAATCCTGGATGTGATAAATCAACAGCGGAACAATCAACTGACCTGGTAAATAATCCTGACACTTTAAAATGTTCAACTATGTTAGAATTATTCCTATTAGTTGATTTATCTAAAGTCTTTATTTATCTCATTCTTTAGTCCATATTTCAATTATTCAGATGTAGGTATTTGGATTTTGTTTGAGAAATTATGTCGACTAATGTATTGAAAATTCAAGATATTGTATACTGTACATTTGAGACTCTATAAAATATGTACCATTCGTATAATTGCTTTTTGCAGGATGGTGACACAGAGGCAGAAAACTATGCAGCCCTGAATTTCTCTGCTAGAAAAGCGAGAAGTGTGAAGAAAAACAGAGAGTCGCCACAAGAGTGTGTTTACTCAGCTGTGAGGGCGGAATACCACACACAGCACCACACATCTCTATAGGCGGAGTGTGACCTCTTTCCTGCTATGGCAGTCTGTAGCTGCCAAAACCTCAGAAACACTTCAAAGAACACAAAACAAGTTTATTGTCAGACCAAAAACTATAAAACTGTGGACTGCATCTGTGCCATTGTAAAACACGTGACAAAGGTTTGACTTGGCACGTATGATGCAGGAGAAAAAGATCAGACTCATATAGACCAAGAATATGCGGATTTGCCACCGATATTGCATCCAAGCTCTACTAAACCCCTGTGCTGAATTAGCTGTTAATTAAGTGTATATTACAATGTACTGTGTCAAACTGCACCACAGTAGCCAGTAGCTGTTGCTCGTGTGTGGGCGTGTCTAAAATCTCTGTGTTGTCAAGTCTTGACTAACAACAGGTAGTCAGTTGGTTTGTTCATGTGTTGTAAGACATTGTGTCTCTGAGGTTTAGGAAAGTGCTGTTTCGAATGTGTGTGTGTGTGTGTGTGTGTGTGTGCGTGTGCGTGTGCGTGTGCGTGTGTGTGTGCGCGCGTAAACAAAATCTGTTTGCTTGTGTTGTTTCATGGCCTACATACTTGTCCTACTGTGCCAAATGAGAACACGCTGCAACAACCCAAACAAATTCTATTAGGAGAAACAGACTGCAAATTCAAAGCACGAGCAAAAGTCGAAAACAAATTAAATGAAAAAAAAAAATACATTTTTAAATACCAGCAATGCATTTTTTTTGTCTTGTCTTTAGTTCTTTAAGTATGACCATTACAACCTGTCTTCTACATTACTGTGAACTGAATAAGTGCTTGTTTCCTCTGAATACGCTTGTCCAACTGATCATACTCAGAAATAGGCTCTTGCACATTATGTTTTTTTGTGGTTATACACTGCAAAACGTCTGTTGACAGATTGCCACAACCAACATCAAAAGACAAAAACCAAGCGTGTTCTATGCATTGATGTACACTACCAGTCAAAAGTAAGGACACGTTCTCATACAAGTGAATGGGAAAGTGCGTCCAAACTTTTGACTGGTAGTTTAGTTCTGAATCATGTTTACAACAGTTTCTCAAAAGCTCAAGTGGTCAAATGACAACAACAGGGAAAAAGTTAAGTGTTTTTAACACCTTTTCTAGGCACACAGACTTTATACGAAGACTTCCTGTCTTGTGGTCTCTGCTTCTAGATAAAGATAGCTGCATGATGATGCAACAAGCCTGTTACTGACTTTTTTTGTTCTTTCATTATGACTGAACAAGTATTTCCTGTCATGCATTTCATTACCCAGTCCCATAGCTTTGCCTTTACCATAAACAAAAAAATAAATCACATTGCACATGAAATTCAACATACATAATATTCAATTTTTTTTTGCCATAGTTGTAGATCACAGATGTTTTAAACACTAAAGGAAGTTTGTAAAGTAAATAGAAACTAGTAATATCCCAGTTGAGACACATAAAAGTGTATGTAACAGCAAAGCATCAATTAGCATAGATGTTTCACACAGTCCAACAAAAATTTAACAAATGCATTTACTTAATTCAATCTAACTTGTTTAAGCATAACAAAACATTAAATCAATATATAATTATATATGTGACATATAATAACAGCCCTTAGCTTTAACAGAGCAACATCAGCTATGACATACGGCACTAAATGTTGTCCAAAAATCAATTTCATTAGCTAATCCAACCCAAAGGCCTTGACAGCAGCGTAGATCTTCTCTCCGTCCACTGATTTTGTATCCGTGGTTCCACCACAGTCAGTTTTCATCATGGTGAAGGTAACAGCAGAATAAATCCAAGGGTCTTTATCTCTCTGAGGAAATGTTTCATAAATTATGAGGGATGACGAACACAAATCAGAATGCACCATAACTGTTCTTGATTAGTTGATCTTACCTTTAAATTCCTTTTTGCAATATTTTCTTGCAGGGCAACAGCAGCTACATAAGAAAATAAAACCAATAGAGAAATATAGATGAGGATGCACTGAGTTTATAATCAAAGACATGATGAACAAAATGATATTATCATTAGCGAACTAATGAGTGACATAGGGAGGTAACTCCTTTCACCTTTATCATTACAATAATCACACTTCTTTTTCTTGACGCTGTAGGTGAGGACGACCATTACAATAACACTTATACCCAGGCCAGCACACAGCAGAAGCAGAATTATAATGAATTCCTTTGACCTCAACCCGGTTCCTGAAACATGAAAGGAAATGACCCTTTAGTAAAATTTGATCCTTTGATCTGTACGGATTTAATATAATTTTTTTATTTCAAGACTTAAGTTTGCAAATATTCCTTTGAATCACTTAAACCGACTTGCAAGTTAATTCAAACTTTGCTCAAACACACTTTGAGAGAGAACAAATTTGACTTGAAAATGTGTGAAATTATAAAGAACACATATGAAATATTTCCAATTGATGGGATGGTGCAGCCATAAAAACCCAGAACTTAGGGTGAAGGGTTTGAACAAACTCCGACAGACCGTATTTTATGCTGTCAATCGGTGTGGAATAATATTCAAACCACTTGAGTAGGCATAATAATAGAATACTTGTTCAACAGAATAATGATATGGTTACCTTCAATGTCCAGTTTAGTTCCATCTCCAAATAAGATGTCTCCACATGTGGCCACAGCACAGTAGTAAGTTCCAGCATCAGAAGAGCTGACGTTCTTAGAGAAGCGATAAACACAGTTCTTTGGAGTGGAACGCACATTGGGTTTCTCTTCAGATTCGTCATGTCTGTTTCCATCAGTGTAGATTATGTTGGCATGCGGCTCCTCTAATCTGACTTCAAACCAGTGCACACTGTGTTGACTTGGACAGGACGTGTTCTCAGAGTCAGAAAGGACTGAGCACTGGAGAGTTATTGAAACTCCGGGTTGGACTGGATCGGAAACTGTTGGAAACTGAACCACAGTGTAGTCTGTTGTCTTCTGAATATTTCCTACAAAATACAAAATAGTTTAAATGGTGAGAGATTGACTGAATCATGTAGTTTGAGATGAAGAGTTTGGAAAATCAAAATGATAATGTCAAAAGGTCATTAAATATGTTGAATTTGTTAAAGAACAAAGTGTTGAGTCACCAAAAGAATCTGAGATTTTCCATTCTAGACACAGCTAACAACACAGAGACATGCATTACCTTTTAAAGACAAATACGTGCCACTCCAATAATCCTCACTCCAGGTAGTGATTGCACAGTGGTACACTGCCTCATCCTCTGGGATTGTCTTCAGAATGGTCAGAGTGCTCATGGTTGTAGTATATCTTACATCGAATCGTGCAGGAGGAAACCCTTTTTCAAATGTAGGATTATCAGTAGTTTTAAACAGAGTAGTGATCAACACAAGAGTATCACCAAGGCTCTGTTTGTACCACTTGACTCGTGTGTTGCTGTATTCAAAATCAGGCAGAAGACATGTGAACGTCCCAGGTTCACCAAGTTGAACTGCTGTCACTGAGATCAGTGCATCTAAATAAAAAAAAAGAGAGTCCATTAATGGTCCTACAATGTGATCAGAATTCATAATAAAGTGCGGTCATGACGGAAGATAGAACTATTCATAACATGCATTTATATAGCCCTATTTATAAAACTACAACTATAAAGTTGGTTTGAGTTAAGTTTCATATAAACTGAAAAGAGAAAGGTGAGGCCATTTTTTTTTTTTACTTTTTCCATAAAACGGCAAATAAATAAAAGTTTTGACAAATATCACTTTACCTCCTTGATGGAGAAGAAACATTGTAATCCAGAAAAGCTTCAACATGATGATGTCCCTCTTAGGATCTTTTTGAAGAGTAATGCGATGAAATAAGGGGATGGCCGACTTCAATAACTGAATATCCTGTCATGCTGTTTTCATGACGCGTGAGGTTTTGTGGTCAGTTGGCTGAGAATAGAGCCATACCAAACCTATTTTATCAACATTAATGGGCAGTTGACTGTAAAAGTAGACTATATTAAGATTATTTTGTTTAGCAGTACCTACCTATAAGATCAGGTTATATTGTGTTACAAGGATCAAGGACAGAATAATAAGAAAACATTTTTTTGCTTTCCTTTGTTTATTTTTCAGATCCACAGTGACTTACAAGATGAGTGCCCTAGGAAGTAGAAGCTTTACTGACAAGTAAAACATTAACTGGACTGTTAAGTGAATAATCATCCTGTTTCATAAGCATAACACTTATCCACAAGTGACAAAACTAAAACTCTGCAGCCATGTTAAAAGCTGTCAGGCCAGACTTAGCATCCTCATTGCAAGCACGTTAGCATGTAGCCTAACATGATAAGAGGTTTAATGTAGGCTACTTGTATCATAGCCGGGGCATAACAGCATGCTAACATGTAAGCATGAAAAGATTTTGTAATGACCACTAAAAAAAGCTCAGTTTTAAAATTTTGAACAAATGTTACGGCTCATGAAAAGTTGAGGGGTTCACCAAAGTTATGATTCATCATTCAGGGTAAAAAAAAAAGCTGTGTATGTATTCGACTTTGTGCAAATTCATCATATAGACGTTGAGATATTTAATTGGATAAGTGAAGGCTGACCTGTTGGCATTAAGAGATTTTGAAGTAATTTGGATTTAGCCTCTGTGGACTATGGATAAGTCACCGTATTTAATGAAGATCAATACAAAAGTTGTCAGAATGATGTTTCTGCTAGAAGAAGTTAGCTAGAGAAGTCAGAGGAAGACATCGCCATCCCTGGAGCAGTGGCTTTATAGACATACATTACTGAAAACAAAACTCATGGTCTTTCACAAGTGTACAAAAAAAAATAGTTGGCCATGGTCATTATCAGTTGATAAATCTCGTGACAGTACAGTGATAGACAAGGGGTCTTGTATCTCAGTATGTTGAGGGGAAGTAGCTGCTAACAAACAAAGTGTGGTCGCCTCTTTAACCACGTTCACACAGGAAATGGCTGTATGTATAAAGTAGGACACACACAGGAAAACACATCTCGCTTTTGAGCCAATTTCCTTTTCTGAGAAATGGGGGGAAATACCAACACTCATGCTCATTTGCTTAAATGTTATCATTGTTACTAAAAGTGCCAACCCAAACAAATGTGCCAACTCAACAAGCAAACTGCAGTAGACTTCTCTCAGAGGTGGAATGCAGTGCAACTGCAGTGGTGAAAAAAGTATTCATCTGAAAGATACGATCTCAAAGATTTAAATTTTGTGCTCTTGACCACTTCCCACTGGCGATACTTATTTATTGCGAGAGCACTCTTCTCAATTTAATCAGACGTTTACAGCTGGCTTCCTTTGTCTCTCTTGGTTTCGTTCTTTTTCTGGAAGTGAAGCCACTTAGCTCCGCCTACACTGTCTGACAGCCCAACCACTGCTGGGTGATAGAAAATGCGTCGCCACAGACACCCAGTCCATAATAATACTACATACTGCAAATGCAAAGGCTCTCATCAGTGGGCCATGCACTAAATCACCTGTGTGTTAACTCATTCAGTGATACATAGTGACTTAACAGACATTTATTTAAATGAAAAAGTTTGAGATTGTACTTGAATTAAAAATATACAAGTATCTGTAGCAAAATAAACTTAAAATATAAAAAGAAAAATTTGAAATGAATAATGTCTATATTAGAATGCACTAGTTGAATCCTTGATCAAATCTTGTATTTATTAGTCTATTTACAGGGGGTGCATTGTGCTAATTTCAAGCTTCATATTTCACTCTGTGATACCTGTGTAGTAGCTTAGCATAATTTAAACTTAAAGAAACTTTTCTCACACTGGTGCTCTGTGCAGGCCCTCATACAGCCTCTGCCTGAATCAACTGGGTCAGCTCTGCCCCTACAAGCCCACTTTCTTTTGACTGGCCAGCTCTCCAAAACTTGCTGAGGCTGCACTCTGTGACGTCACAAAGTGCACAGCATAGGAAAAAAATGAAACCTGGCGTTCATGGCAACCATTTACGATGGACATCCAACATTGTTAAATTATATACACGTCTTAAAATGTGAAACAGTATAATACTCCCTCTTTAACAATCTAGAAAACAAGTATCTCAAAAATGTAATTGCAGTAGTTGCAGTAACTTTACAACAGTGCCTACATAAACCCGACCAAAACAGACACAGCATCAGCCATTTTTTCCCCAAATGCTATCAAGCTGCTTTCTAACAAATGACCTCATCTATTTTATTTTGTATCAGGTATAAAATACCTAAAATACTGATCTAAAGAAAACACCCAGGGAAAACAGTTGAGTAAAAATATTTTTCTCTAAAAAACACATCAAGAAATGTTATTAGTACAAATCATAAAAAACACTAATGCTTTAATATTACTTCTATTCACACAAATCAGTTCTTTCAATGGCGGGTTGATTAACATGCAAGGTTATACATTTCTTCAGTTACAGATTATTACTGACAGTTATTTTATTTTTTTTACTACTTTTCATGTTTATCTATGTCGACTTAAATTACAAGATGAAAAAACTAAAACAAGTGAATAAATAAATATAAGGAATATACTGGAAACATTTCCCATATAACAAGTTCAATTAACCATCTGTCACATCGTGTAGCATACGAGCAGAAAAAGCAACATTATGAATTTACTGTAGAGGTTGCTGTTGCTATTCCAAAACCCTGACGTCAGCATAGATGCTCTCGCTCTCGACTACATTTGCACCTCTCCTTACACTCCTGCCAGCTTTCCACCTTGTAAAGTCTGGAACATAATACACCAAAGAGCCTTCCTCAGTCTGTGGAATAGTATGCCATGATTAGATGGGAGGTGTCAAAATAAATAGACCAGCTAAATGCCTTTTCTTTAAATATCATACCTGCTGACTTTGTTGATCATCAGTCGATGTTGCAGTATTTGTTTGAGGGGCAGCAGCACCTGGATTATAACACGACACACTGGTTAGCATCAGCATGTCAAGATGCAAAGGATTTAATTTTATTATGAAAATTAATGATACATTAGCATAAGAAACACAGCACCATTTATCAACATTTATTGAGGAAAAGTTTCATACCATTACTGCAACCTTTCTTTTTCCTGATGGTGAACATCAGCAAGGCTATTACAATCAAACTTACAGCCAGGGCAGCACACAACAGAAACAGTGCTTTATGTGCCCTGTGACAATCAGCAGTGTTTTCTGCTGTAAAAATCAGAAAAAGGAACATAAGACAAGTTAATGATTAGGGAAGGGTGACATAAATTTACTCAAGGAATTAGCTAGCTTTCTTATAGATTAAATAAGCAAATGTTCAAAATTAAATGACAATTAGGATACCTTCAATGTCCAATCTTGCCCCATTTCCAAAAAATATCTCCCCACATGTAGCCACAGCACAGTAATAAGTCCCGGCATCAGAGGAGTTGACGTTCCTTGAGAAGTTGTAGACACATTTCCGCAGAGAGAGAGAGTCAAGACTGTTCTCGCATTCATGACCTTTGTTTCCGAGAGTGTAAATGACACTGGGATAAGATTCATCTGAATTGGCTCTGAACCAGAACACGCTGTGGTTTCCTGGACACGTTTTGTTTTCAGAGTCAGAGAGGACTGAACACTGCAGAGTCACTGAGTCTCCTGAACGGACTGGATGAGGTTGAATGTCTTGAATGATTGTGGTGATATCAGGTTCTGGTTCTAGGAAATGAATTAAACAATATTTCAGCACTATTTAAAATGCATAGCTAGAAGTTTAAGTGGTCAGTACACAAACGGTAATTATTTGAAGACTGTAACCAACCTTCCCTGGTAAATACATGTTTTGCTCAGAAAATCAAGAGAGAATGTTCGAAAACAATTATGAAACAAACATACAAATTAATAGTAGTGAATGCAGTTTTTCAAAATTGTGGTTGAAAATTTAAGGTATTGGAGGTGAAAATCGCAGCATTTACCTTTTACTCTCAGAAAAGTTGTGTTCAGAAATGTTGTTTGCAGTTCAACCACTTGATAACAGTAGTAAAATGCAGTATCACTCAGCTCTGTTTTGGTCATGCGTAGATCAAATGTTCCAGCTTCTTTTTTTGCTGTAACACCAGGAGTCATTCGAACAGCGCCATTCTCAAAAGTATAAGTCGCTGCTAAAACTTTAGGCAAGTTTTTGTCAGCAAGTCTGATCCAAAATAAGGTTCCTGTGTACTGAGTATCATTCTGGCGTCTACATTTTAGAGTCACCTCTTCTCCAACACAAACAGTGATTGTCACAAAACTTTGGTCGTCTTTGCATCCTGAAAAACAAAGCAAATGCTGATTTACATTCACATATCTGATGAGCTTCTTCAGTTTCTTGAAAGAAAGTCCAGTTGCCTTTAAATTAAACATCGAACTACTGCGACCAGGATGACTGAGAACGTTTACATACGAAGGTGACAAGTAAAAACATAACAGAAGTGAAACAGAATTTTGTCTGCATACTTACGCCCGACTGTGAACACGAGAGCGACGCAAAATATGATCCGCATTTTGTGACTAATCCTCTTGCAAAAGCAGTTAAATTAGATTATACTGCAGGATGATTAATCTTAATGTGATTCTGTCAAACAGAAAGGAACAATGAATGGGCGGGTACTGCCTCAAACCAATCTGATTGGTTTGTCATCATTTAGGCTCTCTCGAGCACCCCCAAAGGGAAAAATCTCTCGTCCAAGACTCTCATTTGCAAACATAACAGCAAGAGCACTTTGGTTTTGAAACTTTGAGTCATGTAAACACATGAGTCATCCACATTTTAAACAGCACACTTATTCACAGATATATGCGTTTTTGTGTGAAAATAACCACAGCAGAATTTTTACCCTCCGGCTATACTAACATTTAGAACTTGGTAGCAAAGAATGTCTGACAGTGCTTTGTATTGTCAAAACATTTGCAGACCAGATTTTGCTGTTACTCTCTGTTGAGGTATCTTAAATGGTTGCTCAATTGTTCCTAAATACAGGGCTCATGTAGTGGGAGACAAAATGTAATTTTTTCACCTTATGACACCTCCAATCTGTTAGAAATCCTCCTGAATATTATTCAACTGGAAATTCTGATTTATACGTAATCTATCTACTAACCTGTCATTGAAACTTTCATCCTTTGTAGTAATAGACAGAAAAGACAATTCCTAAAAACAAAAATTGCTTTTTATTTATCATGAGTCAGATTACATCATGGACAGTTATCAAAATAATGGTCTATGGGTCAGCCACAAACAAGATCAAAGTTTATACCTAGGTAGCAGAGACAGGGTGGAATATTCAAACAGCTTGCAAAACCCCAGATGAGACTGCCGCGAGGTTCAGCATCTTCAGACTCTTCATATAAAAACAACTGCTAAAGCCAGAGCCAAGTGACTGTGATCTCACATGTGTAGACATCTGTGGTTGGAAGTGACCGTATGCTACTGTCTGAGAGTTCTGAAAAAAGCTTTTTTTTTTTATTCAATTTCCCATAATTGTGAATTAAGTTTCTAAGAGTAAAACAGTGAATAAGAATCATCAGAGGGCTGGCTTTGATAAACTGTCTTATGTTTGTGCTAAAGTATTTTTTTTGTATGTTCAAGTTGAAGATACACTGTAGCATTCAAGTTGAATCTCCTATGTTGAATTTAGTTCTTCCCTCTGTTACCATGCTGCCATCTTCTGGCAGATGGTTTGTTTATTTAATGACACTGAAGGTACCAGTAATCATAATGTTCATGCAATGGCAATATCATTAGATCTCTGTATTCTGATAGTTTGGGTTTTGGTTGAGGATGTAACTTGTGTTTTTACAGACCCTGGTCTCCTACAACACATCTGTGCTAACAAGTTGTTAATGGAACTTAGAGGTAAGAGTCCATTTGTAAAGAAGCACAGTTTTTACTTCAAGTGTCAAAATTGCTTACTTTGTTGCTGTGGATGTTGACATATTCGATATTATTTCAATTTCAGTTCAAGTTTAAGTCTAGATAAAGCACTAGTCTGGCAGTTCCTTGCTGGTCTTAAAACATTGGTGCTTTCATAAACAGAAAGGGTTCCATCGCTGAATAGTGCTTCAATCTTTTTGTGGGAAGCAGATGAGAAATACACAATTTGAGAGCAAAAGAAGAAGCAGAAACTTAACAGAATCTGATTTAAATGTTTGTCGATCATAGCTCAGGCTCAATTTCAGGAAAGCCCTGAACCCAGTGGACTGTAAACATTCCTCTAATCAATGTGATCAGACAACAAAATAATGTTGCACTTTGCACTTTGTTAATGGTTCACACTCCAGTGAAGAGAACACGGATACAAAAAATACCCTATCTCAGTTTATTTAAGCAAAGCCCTCTTTGGATAGATGTTATTTTAAAAAAAGATATTAAATACATTACAAAAGTACCATTACAAAACAGCTTTGTATCAGGGCATGACTTTATCACCATCAAACAAGAAGCTTAAGGGCTTGGTCTCGATAAGGATTTGTCAATTCAATTTAATTCACAAGGTCTGGATTCGATTCAATTTCTGATCCGATTCGATATCGATTTCGTTAGGGGTATTTTCAGTTACAATATCAATGCACGTCTAACCTGGTGCATTATCATAATTTTTAATGTTTACAAAAACAATTGACCCCAAAGAAGTAACATCATGTACTTTTTATTTAGCATGACCAACACAGCAGTCAACACAATATTAACAATTCTATGAATTAGAGAGCTTACTAACTTTTTTTCCAGTTTCAGATTTTTAGTCTGTACATCTGGCGCACGGGTTTGATTAAATTTAACTTACGCGAGATTTGGCCACAAGATCTCACGGCGCGAAGAACAAGACCACACGAGATTAAGAGTTATGGGGAAAAGCATATTGTATAACAACATGCCAAAAATACACTAGCAACCAAAGCCAACACTAACAGAGAGTAACATAAACATCAGTGCAAAACTAACTTGCATATTCATGGATGCACAGATGAGAAAAAGAGTCGGCGATCATTGAAGTCTCCATTATAGGTGCAGTAAACAAGTCTGGGCATGTCTCACTCACTGCGGTGTTTCAGGGGGATGCGCCAAGTCGTGCTGCATTCAGTAGCGCTGAGTAACATGAGTGATCAGACACGTGACCTTTTTAACACGTATTTTCAAAGATTGATCTCTGGATTTATTTATCAATATTGGGTCATTCAAATGAGAATCAATTTGAATTGGAAAAATTGTTTTTTTTAAACCCAGCCCTAGAAGCCAAGATCTCATTAAGTATTACCGATATATCGTCTAACATTTAGCATTTATACTTACCTGAAATGTTGCACCTTGGGGGAAAAAAGGAAATGAAGAACCCAAGGTGCTGTAAAGGTTATAAACGAGCTTATTCCACACTGTCGAATAATGTACATGACTGTATCAAAAACAGAGACAAAGTAATCCCTTAAATGTATTTTATTATCAGGAAACTAAAATACATGGATGCTGTTTTATCAGTTTTCAAAATGTATAATGTCTCTGTCAAAGTGCACAGGCAAGCCTTCTTCACATCTGATTGCAATACTCCGGGTGCGAGATTGACCACGGTACTGACAGTTGGGATGCCTGGCCTGCTGGTTTCTCAGTGTACACACAACAATGTGGAAGGGCTGGAGGCTCTTGGTCATCTCACCATATGGCTCTCCTGCTTGCCCACAGATGGATTTGATCGTGTTGGTGTTGGCTAGGATGAAAGTATTGGTCTCTTTGCACTCATTGCTGTTGGTTTGAGAGATGCGTCTGTTTCGTATTTCAGAGTCACATCTGGTAGTACTCATCTGCCCGTTGACATGTTGATTAATAAACTTTCTGTAACGATCAGACACATCTGCATTCACGCAGAGCACAGTAGCAAAAAGCAGCAGCAACCAAGCAACTGGGGTCCTCATGATTCCCTGGTGAAGAAAATGTGTTAAAGATTTTTGGTTAGAGGATTTATGGCAGCACGTGTGTGTATTTATGGTTTACAAACCTTTTGTTAATAAAATGAGATCATGCTTGAAGTCTTGCTGAACATTAGCCTTAAGCTTAACAAGAATTGCCACCTTGATCATTAATTTTTTACTCGACAATTGACAAAGACTGAAGACAATTTAATCTCAATGACACACCTTCAGTCTGAAATATTTCATTAAAATATTGTGCAAATACTTTAAAAACAAATAAAGCTAACTAAACTAAAGCTCTAAAAATCTCAACACATCGTCAATAAATGAAGAGTAGAGAAAAACCAACCTTTTCTTTTTCTGAGAACGGCAACAGTTATTCTTTCTCCTTACTTTTGTCTTGTCTTTGCAGTTTAAAATGAATAAGAAATCACTGAAGAGATATTGTCGCTGAATCATTTATAGAACTTGGTTCAAACTTTGACTCCTTGGCCGATCAATACAGTAGGAGGGATTTCACATTGCATGTTTGTTTAAGCACATAGTATCCTTTCTGCAGCGTTGGGTTCAGGGTTGGAAATTAACCACCCGCGACCTGCCAAATGCAGGTGTTTCTGTACAGTTTCGGGTTAATTTGCTTCATTTACCAGCCACGGTGGAGGGTGGCATAAACAAGTAATGCAGTTGCAGTGTTAGGCAGTAACGTTGTGCCTTTTGTAGTTTAACTACCAAGTAGCTTTGCTCTTTTATTTATTAAATAGGGCAGTAGCGTCCACACAAGTTACAATCCCCTAAGGTTACAGCACACAAAGCTCTCTGCTGCGGTCAGAAGGAACTGTTAAGGATCACTTAATGACTTCACCGCATACAAAGACGTGCATGTGTAGCGAACAGTGGTACTTCCGTATGACGGTGACATCACTGTCTAATCCTTCAGCAGATGCCCGCGACGCCTCTGCTGCAGCTGCTGCTGCGGACAGCTCGCGAGTTTGCTTCACGAAAGAACACTCGGATGATTTCCAATAAATGAGCTAACACAACCAACCCCTACTAAGTTAACCATCAGTAGTCTGCAAGCACCAGTTAGAAACTTATCAACAGCTAACTACAGAACAAAAACTGAGGCAACAGTAGAAAAGCTGACGTGTTTGGATTAGGGGAGAGTGGGGCAAGGTGAGCCACCTCCTGTTTCTGGGCAGCTGTGCACACTTTGTAATTTAAGCCACTTCCAGGAAGCTCCCATCATTTCTTACAGGCAGTGATGAAAAGAAACACATAGGAGAAGGGCTGAGTATTATTTAGGCCTACACACATTTTTTTGGTTTGTAAAAATACATTTTAGTAAATCAGTTAAATGAGAATATCATAAGGAAATAAAGTTGAGTTTCTTTATCTGGTTAAAAAATGCGGTCCAAATAAAAATACCATGATAATACCATTGTAAATTAAAATAGCTTTAAAGTAACAAGCTATCTTTACAGTGTTGCTGTAGCTTAGCCTGCCAATAAATAGCCAATGCCAATAAGAGAACTATTAGTTTCATTGTAGGAATTAAAAACCTAAAACTGTTATAATCTGCCATAAAAGACCACGAGTCGTCTAGATGTTAAAAAGATAGTTCAGGAAAATCAGCCTCGGAGGATACGGCTGCAATGAAGGCACTTACCATCCTAAAGAATGTTAGTATTTTCTTTTAGGGTTAAAATATTTACATTATGAAATAAAGTAGCACATTTACCTAAATAATAATATTGTTAATCTTTTCTTATTTTTCACATGCAGTTACACATTGTCTGTTAAAATGAGAAAGTGGCTGGTTAAAAAAATGTAGTGGCTTGTAGATTATCTTAATCGCAAATCGCAATATGGGCTACTGCAATTTTCAAATCGCAGGAGGCACAATATTTTAAGGGTGAAATGTGAGTTCAAATACCATTTCAATTTAAGTGTTGCAGAGATTCTCTGGCCTACACATCATACAGATGAAAGTATCAAATATCTTAGCTTGCAAAAAAAAAAAAAAAAAAAAAATCACACCATAATCACTAATTCAGATTTTTCAACGTAAATAAGAATGATGAAAATTCCCTTTAATATTGCAAATCATATCGAAATCGCAACATAAGTCAAAATAATCGCAATTAGATTTTTATTTTTTTTTAATAGTTCAGCCCTAATTGGAGTTGTTGTCTTTATGGTTGAACAACAACCATTGCTGATTAAAATCTACCTCATGGTATTTGTTGTATCTCTGTCCCCGTCCCATTATCTTTTCTTTTTCCAATTTAATTTTTACTGTTGTCTATTCTTCTACATTTTGCTTATAATTATTATTATTATGTGTTTTTTTTTGTTTATTCTGCTTTGTATACTTCAGATTTCTTAGTTTAAGATTTTTGTGTAAATACATGACAAAATAAAGTTTCAAACAAAATATTCTATCTCACTGTACTCAGCCAGAAATCATGTTCTGGGATCAGGTTATGTTAAATTTCACTCAGGTGCCTTAACGTCAAGTTTATTCAGGTAATGTCATGTCATCCTTTTCACATGATTCCTCAGAAGACAGGCAACAACCCAAAAAGGCTGCATTAAATAAAAAGGTAACTTTAATTCAACAGTTGTCCGGCCCCTTTTTCTTCATTACAAGAACTGATCTGAACACACAGGTTAACATAAACAAACTGAAACCACAGCTTTGCTTTCTTGTATCTTTTAGGACATAAAACAATAAACTGGTGGGGCGGTGTTGGAGAGCAGCTTACTCGAACCTGTGAATGTAAGCAGTGACTCTAACTCACTCATGGTGATGATGAACTTGTATTTTGATATTTGCCAGTGCTCTGTTTGCAAAACTTTCTCCGTGAGTCATTAGCTGCTGCTTCGACAAACCTTGTTTACAATTCCTTATTTGTGTAAGTTATGGCAGACAGACAACTGCGTCAACAGAACTAGTTTAGGGTTTAACTATTTGGAATCCAGGGAGTCGGCAAAAATATCTCTGGGCCTCAGAAAGTAAAGTTGCAACCCGTTTCCAGGTGCAGACTAATACACACGACAGGCCCTATTCACAGGCAGCCCAGATTCCCTGGATTTATTTCAATTTCTAATTTGTTGAATGAATTTGTGCAAATTGAAGAGGTGTGTAACTGCTTGACCTGCTTGAATAAAGGGAGATTTAATGCTTGCATAAAAAGAATATATGAAATAATCAGTAATATTAAATTCAAGTAGCTAAGTAGCTTAAAGTCAGTAGCTAAAAAGAAAAAAACCTCAATAATACTTGTTTGTTATGATGGTCTTGTTTTGAATATTATTCTCAAATACAATGGCAATTATTGCTCATGATTGGAATATAAAAGAAAAGGATGGAGTTGAAGAAGAAAAACAGTTTAATCAGTTGTCAAAGTGCACTATGTCTCCTGCAAAGTGTCTCATAGGATGTCTCACATTTAATTTCCCTCTAGGCACTGAACAGCTCTCTGTGTGGATCATTAGCTGCTCTTAATGGCTGTGTTGAGCACAATGTTCACACCTAATGATGACATGTTAACCTCTGATGTATGATTGCAATCAAAGGGGTTAAGAAAATAGAAGCTACAAAATAAACACATTATGCAATCTTCTCACATCAATTGATGATGCAATCACTGAATTTAGTAATTTATCAAATCAAAACAGATTTTTTAGAGATAGAGATTTGTTTCTGACCACCTTGGAGTGTTTTCTTAAATAATGCATGGACCTTGCTTTGGAATGCTTCAATGATTTCTGTGAGAAGCACCACATCACATGTATTTCTAGATGGTTATTTCTAACTTCCATACTTTAATTGCACTCTCTTCTTCACCTTATTAAGTTTTAATTCACAATCTATTTTAATTTTCAGTCCCCCCAACACACCTGCACCTCTGCTCTCTGCATGGCTTCTGGCCCCGCCCCCCTCTTTCTGTCTGTCTGTCTCTCTGTCTGCTTTGTTGACTGTCTTCATCAGCAGTCTGTTTAATTAAGTCACGAAAGTTAAATATTTTCTCTCGCAATTCAGTTCTCACAGCACATTAGTCGTGTGTGCACGAGGGACGTTATTAATGAGGTAGCCATCAAAACGATTATCGATTATCAAATGACATCTGCACCTGTTATAAGCTTTATAAAACAACGACAATCAATGCATTTACAGTGGGGACATATGACTTGACCGGAAAAAGTGCATACCTGGCTGGAGGGACATCACCAGGGAGCTGAAAGTTTGATATTGAGCGCACAACTGCACAAGGATTGTTTACATTGCGTAACAGAACTGCATATCATTCCGTTTCGGCAGAGAGCGTCCGATGTCAGCGATGCAGAGCGGACCTGTTTTGGCGTTAGAAGTACACTGGTCCCGCTGTTGTTTAATTGGTTTCCACGACTTCACGTGTGACTGATGTCCTGTGACTCCTGTCCCTGTTTCAGTGCTTTACCTCAAAGAGAGAGGGCGAACAGCCGTTCATTTGGAGCCGAAATCTCCGCAGAGTTGTTTGATTGCAACTTCAGGACACATCATAGAAATCTGAAGCAGTGGCTGCAACAATTTTGCATTTGAGGAAATGCCTCAAATACTAGTGGCTCGCCATTAAAGATAAGAAGAAGATGACGAACAGCCAATCATGTTGCAGGGACAGAGGTAGGAAGGCTTAACTTTTGGAGCAGAATGGAAATTCAGCCGAAATGAGAGACAGCAACAAGGAAAACGGAGTGCCTACCAGCTCAAAGCAGGACGAAAACATCATTGACAAGAAAGGCCACTAAACTTCAGTAGTTTGGAGTTTTGGCTCGCACAGTCAAGGTGTTTACACTGGGTGCATGTCGGCTGTGGGTTCAGCTGGGCTGACAGCCCTGTCTTTCTAGTTTTACCTTAAATAAAGCTAAAAATCTGAATATGTTCGCTTTATAAATGTCATTTAGGTGTGTTACAAAGAGGAAATCATGAAAAGGCATCTGCGCAACTGTAAATAATAATTAATAAATGTAAATAAAATATATACATTAATAACTCTTCACTTTACCTAGCTGTTTGCCATATCCATGGGTAGTTTCAGGATTTATATGGGTTTCAGGGCTATTTAGAAAACAATCTTTTAAACATTAGAAATGGGACTTAAGTAAGATATGTCGAAAACAACCGTATGAGCCGAGAGATAGACAGAGTGCAAGCTAGGGGGAGAGAGAAATAGAGAGATCGCACCACGTGATCTGTTGATATTTATTTATTATTAATTAACATTATGTATTTATGACCTACGTGAGACTTGTGACTACGTTTTTATTTCAACAAAAATCAAACAGGAACTGCAATAAGGAGCCTTGTGAGTGACTTTATCTGCCAAAAAACTTGGAAAACCTGGAAATGTAACAAAGTTAAAAAAAACAAAAAACCACAACGGCCCAGGAAACACTTCAAAATAAAAGCATTGTGTACAAGCCAGGGGAGTCAGAATGCCAGATCGGGCTTTTACTTTGAAAAAGCAGGAGCAAAGTCAGGAGAGAAAATCTGCCTTTGAACTTGAAAGGAATAATGATTTGACATTTCTAGAGATAATTATCGATATCGACTGACATGAAAAATATTATCGTGATAACTTTTTTGGTCATATTGCCCGGCCCTACACCAAGTTTGCCATTATGGCTTTCTGGAGACAGAAGTCACCATACATCTGGACATATAGTGAAGGGTTGGCATACAATGTTATCAAAGCTATGCGGTTTGTGCGCAGAGCTAACATTTGCTAGCTTCCAACAGGATGAGATTAGTTTTTTTGTGGTGGTAGCTGAAAGCTTTGTTTGTACTGAAAAGCAAAGAGAGCTTGTGGTATTATTCAAAGAAGGAGGGATGAAGATGCCTTGATGAGTATGATTCAAAGAGCAAGGGAATAGAAAGTTAAATGTCCAGGAGAGATACTGAGAGGCAGCAGAGGAGGGTGATGGGGACAAGAGGAGATAAATGAGCTGTATGACGGAGAGTTCTGGTCAGAAAGCTGCCAGAGCTGAGCAGTGCCTCATCAGCAGCTCCTCCTCTCTCTGATGATGGATGCTGAACTCTGCTTTCCTCAGCTTTTAAACACGTCCTGCAGGAAGCCCACGCGTCATAACTCTGGAGTTATGCTCTTCTACGTTCTGACCTTCATCGCTGTGCTCACTGCAGCTCTCAACCTGCTGGTCATCATCTCCATCTCCCACTTCAGGCAGAGATACGCGCCTCAGAAATGCTCAAAATTCTGTTCAAAGTTACATATATAGAAAGGGGAAGCAGCTTTAGGAAAGTAGATAGATGTTTTCATATTTAGCCTCAGATTAGTGTGTGAATCCACTAAACATATTATACTTTGATTCTCATCACTGTTCTCATTTCTAAACCACTATTCTTGGTCATAATACATTATTGATATTCATTGTGATGGTATTCTCTCACTCCAGGCAGCTCCACACCACCACCAACCTCCTCCTCCTCTCTCTGGCTGTCTCAGACTTTCTCGTGGGCCTCGTGGTGATGCCGGGTGAAATCATTTTAACCGAGACCTGCTGGTTCTTGGGTGACATCTTGTGTGCTGTGTATTATTTGTTACCCTTCCTCATTATCTGTGCCTCAGCAGCAAGCATGGTGCTTATATCAGTCGACCGTTATGTGGCGATTTGTTACCCTCTGCATTACCCCACCAAAGTCACAGTACAAAGAGTCAGATTCTTTGTGTGTGTGTGCTGGCTTTACGCTTTTTTTGTTAGCGTTCTACTGTTATATGATCACCTGAAACAACCGGGCAGGTATAACTCCTGCTATGGGGAATGTGTGGTTAACATTTCAGGAGATCTGGACCTTGTTTTCAGCTTTATCATTCCCATATCTATCATTATAGCTCTGTACTTGAGAGTGTTTGCTGTGGCTGTCTCTCAGGCTCGGGCCATGCGCTCCCATATCGCAGCAGTTACACTCCAGCGTTCACAGACTGTCGCTGTGAAGAGGTCTGAGCTGAAAGCAGCCAGGACTCTTGGTATTGTTGTAGCCGTGTTTCTGATGTGTTACTGCCCATATTACTGTGTCTTTCTCACTAGCAGCAAAATAACAATTGGCTCTACAGCTGAGGCCTTTATGAGTTTTCTGATGTATTTTAACTCTTGTCTAAACCCGTTGATCTATGCCTTTTTCTACCCCTGGTTTAGAAAAGCAATCCGACTCATTGTTACATTAAAGGTAACGCTGCCTGGCTCCTGTGAGGCCAACTTACTTTAGGGAGACAATGACATGTTTTTCTGTGAAAGGGGGGAAAAGAGAAGTGAAATAAATGCTGTAGTTGCAAAATCATTTTGACCTTCAAACTATTCTTGGACATGAGCAAATGCTGAAGAACATTGATTTCAGTTGTTTTCTGTCTCATATACCTTTTCTGAGGTCAAGTATGACCTTATGTGATCAAGTCATGGATCTGTTCCTGTGTTGTATGTGTAAAAGGTGTAAACGATATACTTTATTATGGCCTTAAAGAAACGTTTCTTGGGCTCTGTATTATACACAAAAATAGAAGGGGAAAAAATCCATCAATTTTTAATACCTGAACCTGATTATCATATGTAATAAAACTAATTTCAAATGACAGATTATTAAAAAAAACAGAATTAGAAAAATAACTAAATTTTCATCAAAAAGTGGAAATAAATGTAAATATAGGACTGTGAAGTCAATGAAGTAAAACTGGCAACAGAATTGTATGATATGTGCTTTCCTAAAAAACACTATTATGTGATTGTTTTAAATTAAAGATGCATGTTATGATGTTATGATGGACGACGGAGTTGGTTTATGATGATATGATATGATATGGAAAAGCTCATCCAAACAAAATTGGCCTTTTATATATATTTAATGTACAGTTAATTTTGTATACAAGGATAATCATGTACTTTACTGTCAAGCATTTAGCAATATCTACTTGCATTAAAGACAGTGTATTACCATCATTGTACATTGAATTACATATAAGACCTTTATGGTCCTATGCAAGTCTGTATATTTTTTCTGTCTAGACAATGCTGCCATCTTCTGGTGAGAAGCAGGTAGTTTAATGACTTAACATCAGACATCAAGTTTTGACTAGAATCTCCACATCCCAGTGCCCTGAACAATATGTTGTCTACATGACATTTGAAGAACTTAAGAATAGTTCCTAAAAATTATACTTCAAAATGTTTTCATAAATCAACAAACTTAGCATGCATGTTTAGTGTCACAGATCTGCATAAAGGTGATTTGCACAAGCTCCTATGAAAACAATAAGTATAGCCACTAACATCAAATAAGCTGAGACACATATATGTGACTATTTCTCTATATTTGACCACCATTGAAGATTTATATCTAGAGTATACATCACAACAACCCAACATTACATGTAGGAGGTTTGGGATCTATAAAAAGAAAAGAGCTTCAAGCAGAGTCAGTGCAGTTTAACCCTCTGCTTGTCATCAGCAGTTTATCTTGTTTCCCTTATCTCTAAAGTATATGATCAAATCTCATTAATGATGTTGATTCAGTTTGTTGGGTTAAAAAACAGTAAGTGCAGTCTTTACTTTGCACATTCACTTCTTTATTTTGACCTTATCCCTTCCCTTGTTGTATTTCCTCCCCTCTGTGTGCTCTATGTGGAGGTTGTGGTTAATCTTTTCAATAAAGCACCACGTTATGTTAAATCAGTGTTGCACAAGTTGTGGAAGAAGCATGTTGTCACCAGGAGATGTCAGGGCATGTTAAGATTATTAGATTAGATTAAATTACTTTTTTAAACAATGAGCACTGCTCTAGTCAAACTTAAGGCCAAACTGGTTCCTTTACAAGAGCCAGATTAATTAGCTACCTACACATTTTACTAGCAGAGTGCTAAAACCAAAGCAAAGGCGAGAACATAACTTATGACATGCCAACAAAGTTAATAAACCCACATTGGTTATGTTTCACCGGGTGTAATAATAACAAACCATGATACATTAAAGTAGTAAGTCATTTTCACATCAAAAAGAAAAAAATGCACATATCATAGATATATGACTTACACACTTTTCTAATGACTATTCACAGCATAAAAAAGAATATGTTATAGCACTTATAAGCTTAAAGCCTTCTGTACAGGTCCAGATGAGAAATAAATAAACTTCTACTGAATAAGAAAAAGTCTTATAGCATGTTGTGTTGATCTCTCAGTAATTGGTTGCTTAATTTCCTAGATGGGACATCACTTGAGAAAGTAGAAGGCTTTAAATATTTGTGTCTCTAGCTTGATTCTCAAATTTCCTTTAAGACCCATATTGATTCAGTGCTAAAGAAAATATATTGCAACCTAAGAATATTAGATCGTTATATATGTCGTTATTTCATTGAATTATCCTTCCTATTTAAAACAGTATTTAATCCAATATAGGACTTCATACAGTCTAAGGCACACTGAATATCCTTTTTTCTTCGTACCTAGAATTCACAAAGACATTTGGCGTCATGCTTTCAAATCTAAAGCTCCATCTGACTGTAACAATCTGTCCAGTTCAATGAGATCTCTAACCTGGCAGCTGGGGTCAGCCCTACACAACGGTCTGTATGTGACTTACTGAGTGAGTTAGTTAGTTAGTGAGTGAGTGATGGTACTTTCACAGCCGTAGAGAGAGAGAGTTGCTATATCGCAATGGTGGATCATGGAGCATAATGGACCTCCACTGATGAGACTCTCTGTCTATACGGCTCTTGATACTTTGTTCGGGGAGTAGGTGGGGCTGCTCGTCCGCTGTCCTCACCTAAGTCCGCAGCACACACCTGCTTTCAAACACGTCATCAGCCTCATAAGGACAGTCCTTATAACACATTGCCTACGAATGCACACATTGACCTGATGCGGTCAGCCACATACTAGGTTTTGACCTAGTCTTGTTATGTCTTTAAGGCATCTCTCTTCAATCATCTTCAAACAAGCTGCTCTTGCTTCTAATGTCGCTTTCCCACTGGTCAAAAAAACCACTAAAATTAGGCTTTTTTGCTTAGTAGGAAAGGCTACAATCGGCATTCAGACCCGAGTCAAATGACTCTGCAGTAGACCCAGTTAATTATCGCCTCGGCTCCGAACGGCATTAATGGGAACACAAAACCTGTGTTGAGACGCAAATCTCCGCCCCCTTTCCGGTGCGATGCTATGTCCAGTGGATAGCATACTCCTCTGCAACTCCTTGTCATCTCACCTACAAATTCCACCTGTCTCCATCCAAGGAGCCCTTGAAAATTGTTCAAAATTTGTAGGCGGCAAGCTTGATACACAGACTGAATGAGTAATAGATACAATAAAGACCTAAAGGGGCATAATTATTCAATGTTCAAAAAAGTTCAAATGATATCTCTCCAATGTGTCATCAGATGTTTACAAATGTGTGTAAATAGCTCTGTATGGGTATGTGTAAAATCATCTACTGTATGTATTTCACTCTTTGAGAGGGGGAGTCAGTGAGTGTGGCCGAGGACAGCTTTCGTATGTGTATGTGTGAGTGTATTTGTGTTGTCTTGCCTCATGTACTATATCATTTCTTTATTTGTGTTTAGGACCCCCTTGAAAACGAGAGGATTCATCTCAACAGGTTTATAGTTCTAATAAACTTATAAACGCTGAACACTTAAAACATATCAACAGATTGAAAAGTGGCAGTCTCAACAAAAAGTGTCAACGCATGCATCAAAAGCATGACTTACAAAATCTTACATCTTATATAAGCATACATGTAGGCTAACAGCACCCTACTCGTACTGCTTTTAAAGCTTTCTTACAGCATAGATTAAAACAAATTGAGGAGGAAGAAATAACCACAACTCACACAGACAACAGGTGACTGAACAAACAGTAAATGCAACACTAGAGGAAATGCAAATTATTCAAAGCAATACAGTTTGTGACCCTGCAACTGCGTCCATACAGCCAGCAAACAACACAACAGCTTCAAAGTCCGGGCAAAGAAGACGCAATGTTGTTTTATATGTAGCAGCACCAACTTCACAACAAAGACATAGCCACAAGAAAATGTCCAACATTAAGGGAAAAAACCAGCAACAAAATAAGAAAAAGAAAGAGAGTGTAAATGACTTACTTACATTTGACGATGAAGATGTCATGTCGAGTCATCATTGCTGACAGACCTCCATGGATGCTGGCTAACTGACGGTTAGCTAACTAGCATAAAGCTGGTGTCATTAGCAGAACCGAAAAAACAAGCTATCCCATGTTTTCTTAATGTCAACGGGGTAAACGTTTTGTTTGATACGAAGCACGGTATGACTGGCGTCATCACTTACTTTAGAGTTATTTCTCAAGGTACTGTCAATCCAGGGTTTCTAAGTAGACGGTAAGTTCACGCAATTAGCTAATTGTTTGATTCCGAGCACGAGTCAATCAACTGCCAACTTTAACTGGCGCTCCTTCTTGGTAAGGCTGCAATATCCTATTACGCCACGCCGGGAGGGTGGGGCGCTGTTTCACTCATTTGAGGAACTTTAAAAAACGGTAAAGACAGGGAAGTGCTGCTGCGACATGTTAAAGCCACATTTCTGTTCTGCGTATGTTCCAAAGACAATAGCTTTTAATTTAGGTGACAGGCATTTTGTATAGTGAAGAAATCCTTGCTTGGCTTGTTGTTCTTACTACGTAATAACTGTCAATACTAGTGGCAGTTTAACTGCCACCATTACGTCCTGCCAACTTTTGTAGATGACTATTGTAATATTGTTTTTCTTTTGGGCACTCTCTTTCCATTAACCGATACACTTACATATTTACATTTTCACTAATATTTGAGTTGTTTTTTGTGTATCTTTAATTTTTTACTGTATTTTTGGAGCTACCTGGCAATATAATTTCCTTTGGGATTAAAAAAGTTCTATCTTATCTTTTAGGGGTGCCTTTTTTGGTGAAAGCTTGTTGCTAACAGAGCAAAAACCCAAACTGGACAGCAACCGTACAGCATATAAGTTTATCAAATGCTTGTCACTTTTTCATTCTGGAAAAGCGTTGTTCACACACAGCAGTAATATTTCTGTTATCACAAACACCGAAAAACTATGAATATAAAGAGATTTTGTTAAATTATTATTATATAAAAACATAAGACATTATTACAATAAAAAAATAAAAAGCCATAATGTTTATTTGGCAAGCTCCTTCCAAAAATATATTTAATATAGGTACAAAACAAATTGACCCTAAATCAAAACTGTTCAGACAGATGCCATGTTGTGTTACATTGTAACATTTGCAGTCAAAGATGAATCTCTGAAAAACTCAGACATAGAAGATTGTTATAGTTTCAATGGTAGTTTAATTTTAACATTCAACATATGTATCCATTATCATCACTCACATATTCATGATTTTTAACCCAAGATCTGGAAAATGGAAATGACAGATGTGACTGTAATTTTTATTGTCTAAAGTCAATAATAACTAAGGTGTTTGAATGTGTTCACAATGAAGAAGTAAAGTTGGAGGATCAAAGTGTTAAAAAGACTGTGAAAATAAACGACCGGAGTAAATAGAGGAGACATCTTGGACAAAGGCAGACAAGAGTAGAGGATGGAAAAGCGTTAGAAAAAGATGTGTGATGGTTTCAGGTAAAAAATTTAAAAAAAAAACAGAGGAAAAACTGACCTTGACAGCAAGGATAATACTGATATGTGTCAAACCCAGAATAGTAGAGCTGTAAATAAACTGTAAAAGTGTGACAATACTTTGCACCTGCTGTAAACAAAGCAACAATGTATGAAGTAAACAATACAGTAGTAGTTACATTATAGTCTTTTGTTATACTTTTAATCATGTTAGTCATCTATGCAGAGTTTCTGTCAGCTGTGTTGTGGTACCTTGGTCGAGATCAGATGCTTTCACGTGACAAAGTTACAGAAGCTACTTTGAGTGTTTAATGCAGAGGTTTGCTGTGATCAGACTGGAGCAGTCCATCCTGACAATGTGACACATTTAAGACTTTCAGGAAGTTATCATAAAGCTTCAGCTTGAATTAAAAGGTGAACATTTTAAGGACAAGCTCCATGGAAATATTTGATTTTACATATGCCCCTTAAAGCACATTGTGGACCAACAAGTAATCATATCTGCATATAAAATGTGTTCCTATATGACACTGAATGCATCACATATTAACAGTGTAACTGTAATTAAAAAAATAAAAAGGTTATTTTTCATGCTGCATTTTCACATTCAACATAAGGCTGTGAACAAATCAGTTCTTTAACAAATAATTCAGATAAACATACTGTGGATTAAGGCTTCTGCACATTTCATACCTGCCAACACAACCTGATTAGGATGGAGGGATATTTATTTAATGACAGCAACATTCCCTTTGGGAACCGAAGAAGGCCACCATATTGTTTTGATTGTGATGTCACACAGACATATGTCAACTGCCTCATATGATTGAACTCTGCTGTTGACGATATTGCAGCAAAATTCTTGAATTTCAAAATAATTGTCGGCCTAAATCGAGGCACTTTAGCATGTTTGACTGAACAATTTACCTCAGTATTTTGACACACTTGTCTGTTAAGGCAATTACAGTTAACTTTGGCATAATGGCTTAATTCAACAGCTTTCCTGCTCAGTCAGAGAATCATCATGTTTGGTAGTCTCTTTAAAAAGCAACATAAACCAGCTGAAAGTGTTGTTGCTGTTTTTACATCTGTGGTTTAATATCTGATCTTGCTGCAGTGATGCAGAAGTGTACCCTATTTGTGTCAGTACAGCATGACATCACATCCAGGTGTAACAGAGCATACTTCCAACTACAGCCAGAAGTCTTTGTTATGTGATTGGGTAGAAAAAAAGACTTCCTGTTTTCACCTGTACCTTTGCTAAGAGCTCCAATAACTCATCAGGGATTGCCTTGGCATCTGTTTTAAAACTTGTCTCAGCAGCTAATGAGCTTGAAGCTGACCTTACAGAATAATTTCACTTTTGTTGATTTGAATAAGAATTCCTTTTTTATAATGTTTAATTCTTCATAAAAAGCAAGTTTCTTTCAGATTTCCATGTCAAACCTCTCGTGGCTCCGAGTCCGGTGTGCAACAGCAAACTAAAGAATAACACAATATTAGAACAAACTGTTAGATCATCTCTGTGGAAAGAGTCTCTTATGTTTTCTCACATGTGAGGATGATGTCCATTATATAGTGAAGCAGGTTAGCTAGGCACATACAGTTCCCTTTTTCTCCGAGAGAGAGGGCAACAAAAGGCGGCCATCTTTTCCTTGTTGTGGAATCGGGAAGGCTCTTCTTCTCTCAGCCCTCCGCTCTCAGTGTCCAAAGCCTCCCACACATCAGCACTCACATTAACATCATGCAAATACACTTTAAAAATATAAAATTCATTGGGTTAGGGTATATATTTATATAGATTTATACATACATATAAATTCATATACTTTTAAGGAATGTTAATCTATTTTGCTGTGTATTTTTTCTCCTTACAAGGTACAAAATAACTTTTCATACTATGTAACACAATATATAATCAACATATTAAAAAAACAACTTATCAGTCCTTTTATCATCTTTTAGAAAAAAAATCCATAATAAAAATAAGTTCTATGTTTTTTTTCACTTATATCTTACAATATATTTTCTCTCTGTCAAAAAAAACACGCACACATGTCCCATTTTTGATTTTCTTTGTGGCTTCTCTTGGCAGCAAATTGGCGGCGGTCAAACGGAAGGTGTTAGAAAAAAAATCACATGACGGCTGTGCTCGTGAAAGTGGAAAAATCTCAGAGCGACAGCCTCTTTGACGTGTGGAATTCACAAAATGGCAGCGGTGGGTGTCGCAAAACAAACTAACAAACTGCGGTGCTGTTACAACGGGCACTTGGAGCAGCCGCAATCCAGAGCAGTTTCCATCTCCTCCGAGTATGAGGTGCCGTCGGAGCAGCGGAAAACCACCTTCCTCCTTCTGCTCTTGGTGACGCCACAGCAGACGCCCGGGGGTGCTGTTGCCTGGCATGACCGGGGACAATCCATGCGGGGAATCTTGCTGGTGGACGCGCATGTTCTCAATGGTTGGTGGCGCTTTAACTGCTCCCTCACCATCTCTCCTTGACATGTAAGCTCTGGACATGAATCAAGAAAAGACATTATATGAACTGCTCTGTCTCAAATCTTGACCTTATTTTTTTCTCACTCCATCTCTCTTTTGATAGTCTCTGTTTTACCTGTATCACAGGTAGGTCCAGTGTACCCTGGCTGACACTGGCAGACAGGCTCTCCACCTTCAGACACACGACACTCCCCGTGTCCACAGCGCTGCCCCCTGCAGGCTGGAGGCTCCTGCCTTCTATCACAGTACTGACCCTGGTAGCCATCACTGCATTTGCAACTGTAGGACTGACCCTTCGGCACACACAGACCATTCACACATCTGGAGTGAGAAGAAGGAAAGATGGAAGACAGGTTAGAGGAGGCTCATATGTTGGCGCAGAAGTGTGCTTTGACTTGAACATTAACGGCATTAGAAACAGCATAAATCATTCTGCCAAGTCTCTTCTGTCTCTGTTACCTGCTGTTCTGACAGGGGCTCGGTGCCGTGGTCTGGTCACACAGGGCCCCGCTGCGTCCTGGAGGACAATCACATGCTACCCCTGTGTCTCCTCCCTCTCTGCACGCACCCTGGGCACACACACTGCAGGAATGACAGCCTGCAAGAATACCATCACCCTGGTGAGAGAGAAGAAAGAGAGAGCTGAGTTAAGGGGCGTTAGGTTATGTTAGGTTAAAATGTTTCAAAACTGTCTTTTTTGTGATGCTGCTTTCTTAAGCCGCTTTCCCACCGGTCAAAAAACCCACTAACACCCAGCTACAATCGGCATTCAGTCCTGGGTCAAATGACTCTGCAGTAGACCCGAGTAATTCATCTCAGCTACAAATTCTGCCCGTCTCCGTCCGAGCAGCGCTCAAACATCGTTCCAAATTTGTCTGCGGCGAGTTTGATACACAGACTGAATGAGTAAAAGATACAATAAAGACCTGACCACCGTAACATCTTCACTGTTTGCTAACCCTGTCTCCGGCATGTTTGTTACGTCGGACGGTGACGCAGCAGAAAAAAGACCGAAAGGAGTATACTCCACTGGCAATGGGAAAAGAGACAATCAGGATCTATTAGCAGGTCTTCCCAAGTCTGAAAGACCTGCGTCAAAGCGCTAATTTCGGTGGGAAAGGGGTAATGCGATTACCTTGCCCTCGACCCCTTGTGGTCGCGCTCCTCCTGCTGATCTGTAACTCAGGTCTTGAGGCTCCCCATTGATTCGGACATTGTGGATGCAGCCATTGAAAGCCTGAGGGGAACGTTCAGGCCCGGGCCGAAGACCTGAGGCCACCACCTGAGCTGGCACGCCTGGGAAACAAAACAGGAAGACATGGGAAAAGAAGAAGCAGAAGAAAGGGGAAATAGGGTTAAAATGGGAGGGAAATAAGGGGAAAAAAGAAGTTCAAAGGAGGATTCCTTGACTAATTCCCTTCAGTCATCTTTGGTTTCATTCTTGGTTGATTCTTACTGTAAAATACAATAATTCAGCAACATCATAGCTCACTGTATTGCACAATAACATTATGTTTCTGAGGTTGAGTGTTCTCAGGGGGCGTGTTTTGTCCTTTGTGTGTGGAAAAGTTGACCAAAAACAGTTCTCCATCTCCTCACCACATCCCTTGCTGGGATTTTGCGTCAATGTGTGTGTTTTTGTATGTTCCAACTGTACTTGTATGTTCCCGTGCATGTGATCACAACCACAAACAAGGCAGTAAAGGGCATGCACAATTACGTGTTCAGAACATGCAGCTACGATCTCGTGCAGATTTAGTGTGCGCATATACCTCCTATGTACAGCTGGGTGTTGTGGTCGACGGAGGGCTGCCGTGCTAGCTTGCCCAGGCTCTTGGGGGCGCCGTTATCCACCACGAGGCTCAGCGAACGGTTCTGAATCAGCAGCTCGACTGTGTGGAACAGGCCGTCATTCACAGACTCCACGCTGCAACAAAGACAGAAAAAAGAAAAGAGAGGGGAGATTTTCAGTATGGTTCCTATTATGATAAATTACTGCTGAATTCTACACCAGACAGGAGAATTAGAGAGGGAAAAACATGATTGAGCAAATTGGGAAACGCTAGACACAAAACAGACTCTGAACATTTTCAAGTCAAACGTTTTTTTTTTTCATGTTTTTGTTTTGTTGTTTTTGCAAATCGACCAAACTAAATGAACAAGAAATGAGGGAAATCTGTGTTTAGATGTTATTCTGGGACATAAAACAGACTGATTACATCCTCAGTGCTGTTTTCTTTTGGAAGAGATTAAAATGTGCCCTTGATCTAGGTCATGGTTCCCTAACGTGGGGGTTGAGGCCCAGAATGGGTCCACTAGCAGCACACAGGATCGCTTATTCCTTCGGGAGAGCTAAACTTTTCGATTTTACGACCACTCTCAAAGTTTAGTCCCTTTAGTTAGAGAAAGTACAACGCTGATATTTGTCGAGAAGTAAAAGTTTCCACCGAAGAGCAGCCTGCAGTGAAGCAGGATCGTGACCCTGTGCACCACGTCTGACCCTGGGAAGAGAGTGTGTGTATGTTTGTGTGTGAATGTGTGTGTCTGCGATTCCCCACTAAACGGTTTTTGCTGGAGGGGAGACAGACAGCTATAGAGACAGTGGTTTGGCACAGCCGAAAGAGGGAGAGAGAGGGTGAGAGACAAAGAGGGAAAGAGAGGTGGATGCCGGGGTGGCAAGAGTTGACTATGCCTCCGTTTACCCGAGTTCTTCCTCCCCCTGAACCCCGAGAGAACGAGCGGAACATCAAAAACACAGAAGAACAAGTGAAGCCACTCTTTCCGCTGGTGGTCTGCCTCAGTCTCCCACAGCGAAGCATTAAGACAATACGTCCCTTTGTCTGCAGCCATTCATTAGCTATGGGAGCCTTAAGTCCACTTTGATTGACAGCTGTGTCAGATTACGGTGACGTTACATTAACAGCCAGTGGAGCAGGGTTGTGAGTTGTGGAGGCGGGCCATCGTGACTCTCATAAGAAATGCTGAGCAAACAAAGGGAGGAAAACAGGCAACAGAGCAGATGCATTAACATTAGAAGAAGAGGAAGTAGAAGGATTTGATGATGATTAAAGAGATGGAGGGAAAGATTAAGGTAAAGACGATAAAAAGGGCGGAGATGGAGCAGAAGTAATGAAAAAGAATATAATAAGGGACAGGAAACAGGAAGAACTGAAGATAAAAAGAAAGATTGAGAACATTAATTTTTGCAGCTGTTATTCGTCATAAAGCACAACTGTACCTTTAAACTTAAAAAGGCTTTGAACTGGTGGGGTCCAAGGTTTTGTTCAGGCTGCCGGCAAATGTGGCCCAAATCCGATTTCTTTAGCTCATGTGTGACTCTGGTCTGTTTTATTTTCATGACAGTGTGACGAGCACGAATCACATGGAATCTGATCTGATCTGATTTGGGCCACTTTCATATGTGCTCCTCAATCACATACAGGTCTGATTTTTCGCTATACGACCTGAGTCTTAACTGTAATATCGGAATTCATGCGACTTATTTACGTCACTCTCGATCGACATTCGTCACAATTCTGTGCTGGCGGGAGTCAAACTTTAAACACTGAAGACGGCTCCGACTCCGCGTCCGCACACACACACCTCCGTACTGAAGTAGCAGCCGTCGCTCCCACAAAAAGCCATTATTCAAAATTTGTCTCTCTCTCTCCTCGTCCTCGTCCTCGTTATCACCTGCTGTTGAATTCGCTGGCTTCCACGGCGCATCAATTTAAACAAGAAACCATACACGCTGACTTCCAAGGCACCCATGTTTGTTTACGTACGACAGTGTGCTGCGTGTAGTCTTTGTTATTGTTCTTTTGCGCATGCGGGTCAGTTCAGGACCGTGACCAGTTTTTCATGCTACATGGCTTTTTATGCACAGCAATAAGTAGAATTTACAACATATACAAGAACATATTAATAGGTATATAAATAATGGTGTACTTTATAGTCTTTTAAATGCACTTTGTTTATTTCATACCATATTAGATTAATAATACAAAAAGTTATAAATCAAATCTTTGGAATAACTTTATAAACTCAAAATGAGAAGCTGTAATTTATATAAATGGGTTACAAGAAGACAGAGAAACAAAATCAAACAACAATGGCTTCTTGTGGACATCTACCTACTTCAGCATTTGCCCGGCGGTTTCTAAAATAAGAGCTTCTACTTCACAGATACATCCATGGTTTCCATTAGAGCCATGTAATCTAATGATGATCTCAAACAGGCCTGCTGCAACCAAGCAAAACAACGGCCTGCTCGCCTGAAAGATTAGCTCACTATCTCACTCCCCTCCTCTTCTATCTTTGCTCTGTGCTGCCTTTTTTCTTCTTTCCATACATGTCCTATCATTTTCCACCCTTTCTCCACTTCCTCTCCCTAGCCTTTCACTTCCCCCCAGTCATCTTCTCTTCTCCTCTTTTCTCTCTGCTGTGCGCTCCTTTCCCTGCAACAGTAATTTCTACTCCTTTTCCTCTTCTAAGGCGTCTTCGCTTTCGTTTAAGAAGCACTTCACCCCCTTTTAAATTCGTTCAAGAGTCTGCAAAGTTAAATCAAACGGCGGCTCACACAGCTGAACACATTCTGAAACTGATTTTGTGCGCAGGTTTGAACACACACTCCTTTCTGCACACACACACACGCACACCAATGAGCTGCTGTAACACAGAAGCTCCACCGGGTGGCAGAAGATGACTTGCGGTCAGTGCTTCTGTGTCCGAGCAGATGACAGACCTGCAGGATGGAGTGTGTGTGTGTGTGCGTGTGTGTGTGTGTGTGTGTGTGTGTGTGTGAGGGCTTGATGTTTGCCACTATCAGGTCCCATCAGTGTTCAGACAAGAGGATACTTTCAAGAAAATCAGTGAGACATGTTTGTGTTTGCGTCTAATTCAACATACAACTTATAAATATATAAACACCTCTTATCTTTATTAACCCCGCGTTAAAGAAAACATTTTCTCGAATGCTGTGCAAGCAGCTTCTCTACTTTTCATGCATGTGTGTGAGCGCACACTTAAGTGTGTATTTCTTTGATGTCCACTCTGTTTGCCCGGTTAAAAAAAAGATCAGGCCATTATGGATTTCAATAAAAACAAACACAAGGCCGTAGCAGATTTCAACAGCCCCACTCTCTCTTACTTTTATTGTGTTTGCCCGAACCCACAAGGGAGGTCAATTTCCTGTCAGTCCAGAGTCAAGTTGGCCCTTAATGAGCATATACACATACAGATACAATTTCTAAATATTAAAAAAAGGTTATTTTTTCATAGAACTGACTCACGTAAAAACCGAGAAGTGATTACAGATCGTCATCTATAAAAAAATACTTGGATTAGAAACGACCGCGCGGATCCACTTACACTCTTTAATCTAATTAGCCACAGTTATCATTTACTTACAATGTTTCTAAACCACAATTGCAGTGTGTGCGTGTGTTTGTGTGTGTGTGTACGTTTATGCATGAGTGTATTTGCCAGTGAAGCTTGTTGTTTTCTGAATGTCCATATTTGCATGGCTGTGTTTTGCATGTGTGTGCATTCATATTCACTATATATGCATGTGTTTGTCCATTACTGTCTGTATGTTTGGGTCAGTTTTGTATGTATTCGCATGTTTGCGAGTCTGCATGTGTGTGCGTGTGTGTGTGTGTGTGTAACCTTTGTGTGTGTTAAGCAGCCCAATCTGATTAAAATGATGTTCTGCAGACGGGCATCCCAGTCCCATTCTGCAGTGGTAACCTCAATTAGTCATTGCTGGGACGGCAGCTGCTGAGCAGAAAGCTCCTTCACTGTTTTCTTTCTCTTTTTTTCCAGCGTTCATTAAACCCGGCCGCCCGGTTCACATGTAATTTGTACTTTTCAGGTGTGGATCGGTGAGGGTTTTGATGTCCAGTTTTAGGAATGAGAGCTCATAGTTTCAGGCCTATTGGGTTTCAGTATTAGAATATTTGAATTGCCTCCGAGCGTTTTAAACCTTTAATGTTCAAGGACTGAGTGTTCGTTTTTTAACCACAGCCCGGTGGTTTTACAGAGCCAGGTCCAGGTCAGACATTCGGTCACTTTACTCGTCTGAAATCACTTTGAAAGGCCTGTGAAAGGAGTTCTGTATAAATGTGATTTTTAAGTGTGAATGAATATTGAAGAAATATATATTTTTTGGCCTTTTATGGCTTTATTGAGATACAGAGAGGACAGTGGATAGTGTCTGAAACAGTGGGCATGACACGCGGGAAGGGGCCGAGGGTGGGAGTCGAGCCTCTGGCCTTCGCATCTGTATATGACACGTATATGATTTAACCACTTACCTAACGGGTGCCCGGACGTTTTGTAATATTAAAGCTTCTCTCTTTACTAGTTTAAATTTTCCTTCTGAAGAGTTGGTAGTGTAAAGTGTTACCCTTTGAGGGCTTGTGTGTGTTCAAACTTAACCTCAGATTGTAAACCCTTCAGCAGGGGCATCCAAACATTTTCTGGTTGAGTCTTTTAGCTCATGATCCCCTCACTGGCTTCCCACCCACAACTACCAACTGTGCTCAAGGGATGCACTGTGGCCAGGGATTGAATCCTGCGTTGGTCGGAGAGTAAGTAGATTCAAACCTTTTCACTTATTAAGTACATTTTAGTCTGACCTTTAATACCATTAAATATTAAGGGGACCAATTTGTTCCTTGATTTCTATAGAAAGTATGCGCCGATGTCACTTTTCAACCAGAACACAAAACGCAAAAACACAACAGAAACGCTGTCATGAGAATGCCACACCAACAGGCGGCGATATAACCCAGTCATGCAAAGAAGAAGAAGAATCGCAGCCAGTCAAAAGTCTGAAAAAATCTATCTCGACGCCTTTGTTCCTCAATATAGTAGACGAGTAACTGTACATATATGTGTAAACATGTAAAAAGTCCTGTTAAGCATTACTGTTTATGTCACGTCCGTCATTTTGCAAGGAATGTCGCCTCATTTGTGACGCTTGACAAAGGAGATAAGGGCGCACAGCCTGACGCCATAATCAACGTTTACCCCATCTACACGTCTCCGCGTAAACGGAATTTCTAAAAGTCTTCACCCTGGCCGGAGTTTTACAAAAGATCAATTTTCAGTGACCTAAAACGGCGTCAAAACACAGAGAAAAATCTACGTTTCTAAAATACCCGTGAACGTGTGGACATGACCTGAGCGGCAATACATCCTGCAACATGGCTGCCTTCAGTTGGGGAAACAACGAAAATGGGAGTAAAACAGATGTCAGCTTAAAATAAGGGCAGTTTGACTCCACAGAGATCCCTACAACTTACATAGCGGTCCACAGACATTGACATGAAATTGTGTTTCCTGACATATTTATGTACCTGATTTTAAAGCAAGGGAGGCACACAAAGCAAAGCCTGAAGGCTTACGCCTTGGCACTTGGTCATACTTCAAGGCAGGATTTGCTGTTTGGTAGTCTGTAAAAAGATAGCTCCGCCTCCAGTTCAGTCAGTTCGTACAGTCAGTCACACCACAGAAGTCTTTTCTGTGTTTGTGCAGGATTCAGGATGGACACTGACGCTGTCACAGTCCATGCTTTCTGCCACTCAGTGGGTGTAACCGCAGTGACTTCCGCCTACTGTGACGTCACGTAGAGAACAAGATCTGGCACAGAATGAAAAATTACATCTACCTCTCTATCTCCTGCATCCCTCTCTTCCTTCTTCTTTCCATCGTCCATCATCCCTCCTCACCCTATTTCTGTCTTTTCTCCATCTCCTTTCAGTCCACTCATCCATCCACCTCATCTCTTCTCCTCTCCTGCACCGACTCATCCCCACTTCCCTCCCTCTGCTGCTTGCTGATGAATAACAGTGGACGTGCTCTCTGTGACCCGGTGGGAGATTAGTGTGGCATTAGGAAAGGGCAGCACATTAATACACAACAAACACACACACTGTCTCTCTCTCTCCTACACACACATGGCCATTTAATAGTGGGTATGATTAACCACTTCCATGCGTTGCTCATAAGGGCTCAATGAGGAACTTGGACACCGTCACCCATCTCTACCCCTAATCCAATTTTGTCTATTTCATCGCAGGTTGTACTTCCTGTCAAGACGTCATGTGAGCAGGCGTATGGCCAGGCATCAATAAGCTTTGTATCCTGTCGGTAAAGTATGTACTGAACATACAGGAACTCGATTCCTCAACAATGTTTCGATAGCAGGAACCAGGGTCTAAATTTAGTTATTGGGTAGTTACCCCCTGAAAAGTCCCTGCTCAGGGGTTAGTACTTTCCAAAGGTCCAGGAACGTTCAGGGCGGGGCCTGCAGTGCTGATTGTTTCTGATTGGTCGAGTACTCGCAGCGTTTTATTTCACCTGCCATGTCTAAAAGACTGCATTTCAAATCAGTTTCTTTGCTTTAAGGTGAGCATTTCGTGCGCTTTGATTCTGCTTTGCCACTAGTGCTCATCTCCTTTCCAGTGTTGATTCAATGAATCCATTTGCGATGCAATGAAGCACGATCACAAACAGCACAAGTTGAATCTCCTCCATGCTAACAGGCTAACTGTAGTGTCGCACAAAAGATACCATCCCGTTTGTTGCGTTTTATGGCGTCATCGTTGTTGTATGGCCTTCATCTTCTTCTTACCGCCACCTACTGGACTGGCTGTGTAGTGCAGTTACTTTTATTGTTTCTCCACATGTCATTGGCCTGATTTGCATAATCTTCTCTTGACTTTAGGCTGCTGTGGAAACGCAGACAACAACGGGCCACACGAACCATTTAGTTCCTTGAAGAGAGAGTTCCTGGAACTTTTGGTCGAAAAAGCACCTTAGAAATGTCAAATATTACTGTTAAAACAAATCTACCTTCTCGTTTGTTATCACTCCGTCTTGGTCTAACCTCAGCTGCTATTTCAACTGGTCATCTAATACTGGCGTAAGAAAATCCCCTGCTTTCTGGTTTCAACAAGATAACCAACTCAGGAAAATGGCAGCGGTCCCTGGCCCTCAGTTGGACAACCGCAGTAACTAAACGGACGGTGCCATGTTTGTGATCTGCCAGAGTTGCTGTCCTCAGATTGTAGTGGTGAAATAGTTACGCCATTCTGGACAGTGCCGGTTGGATGGTTGCAGGATGCTTCGCCGGCCTCGCCAAAGGGCTTGAGTCAGCATACAACTTATTTCCAAATTAGGGCGGTTAGGATATGCCATTTGCAATGCTCAAACTCGTGCAATCAAAAGATGGCACATGCGAAGCAAAACATAGCGTCTTGTGGTTAAATGAGCCCCATGCAGGCTTGGAGCTCGGCCTCGTCTCGCTCCAGATCGCTAACATAAGGACAGGGAGCTCAGATCTGATCTGACACTATGGATATCGGTTTCCTTCTCTTATTGTTTGTTGATTAAGATCCCCATTAGCTCTGTAGGCTCTTTTTTCTCTCTTTCTACATCTCTCATTCAATTTTTCCTTTCATAATGTACACTTTCTTTGTCCCCCTCTGTCTTCATCCGTCCCTCTTTTACACTTTCTGTCTCGTATTCTCTCTTTTCCTTGCGCTCTGTCTGTCCGTTCCCCCCCCCCAGGCGTGGCCCGTGTCAAGTTAACGAGACCAGACAAGGATAATTCCCTGACTCACGCTGTGGCTTACTTTTCCCCTCTCCTCTTCCCCCCTCTTTCACTCCATCCCTCTGTCATCCCTCACTCATCCATCCTGCCGTTCAACCGTGTCTCATGGCCCTTTTTCATTTCAACTGCTTCTACCCATCTGTTTAACCCGTCCCTGTTTTCTCCTCTGGCGAGCCACCTATTCTACCAAGTTATCTCTTTATCATGCTGTCTGCTGTTTCTCACACGCCCTCCTTCCAGCATCAGTCCATCCATCTGTCTCTGTAGCGATCTCTCTCTCTCCGTCTGCCTCTAAACTGATCAATCTGTCTTTCATACATCCCTCTGACTATCCTCCTCTCTCTCAACCTTTTCAACCCCGTCTCCACCCCTCCCCATCTGTGCCAGTGCCTAATTAGATTCACCCCATCGTTTCCATTCTTTCATTCGATTCTTCCTTCCTCTCTAACCATCCCTCCCTCTTGCCCTCTTCTTGCCTTTCACGATGTGTCATGCATTGTGAACACAAGCACACACTCCACACTCCGGTTAAGGTCATATTAGGGATAAGTGGTTTCTACACATCCACCCACCCAGATTACAAACCGATCCCATTCATGTGAAGAAATAGAACACCACCACAGAAACGGAAAGTGCACCGACTGCAGAACATTACAGCAAAGCAGACTGGGAGGTTAATTGTTGTTATGGCAAACAAAATATATCCACCCAGCTGAACTCTTCTTAAGCAGGTCACGGCCTCTAACAGCTGCAGGGTTACAGCTCTGCAGCTGGTCCTGCCCTCGGCCTCTTCAGAGAAGGGTGAGGTTAAAGAAATTCACCTACGTGGTTCATACAGCTTCACAGATTTATTATAATGAAGCTGTTTGTGTGCAGCAGTATATGAAAGGTCACTGAAAACATACCACAGAGTTCACAGTCACCGGCGCAGTGTTACATAAACTATATCACCTCGACTGAGCAGATCTAAAACACTGCTTAAAGGGACAGTTAGACACTAAGTCGTATGAAGCACTCACTAGTAGTGTAGTGGATGCAAAGCTATCAGATTACTCATAGAGTCCTGTGGTTGGAGTTCTTGCCGGATCCAAATGTAGAATAAGTAGTCATGTGAGATACCAGGGTCATGAAACCAAAAAGTTTTACCCAACAAAAACAACACGCAATCGTCCTTTTTTTGGCACTATTTTCTCTCTTGAACAATCCAGTATCAGTACGCCTGCGGTGGGCCGGTTTCTCAGGTAAGTTGACCTAGTAGTTGTTTCACGTTGATTCTGACTGAGTCGCATCATCGTTGAAGTAAACATGTTGGACTATGAAAGTGATGAGGAAGATTTACCTTTAACAACGGATCCAACGGGATCGGGGGCGTAGTAATACTGGATTTGTCAAGAGAGAAAATAGTTCCAAAGAACGGTGCAGTATATGAAATCCTAGGACGATGATTTTGTGTTGGAAATGGATCACCGTTGTCTGCGTGTTGTTTTTCTAGGGCAAAACTTTTTGGTTTCATGACCCTGGCATCTCACCGGAACTACTTATTCTATGTTTGGAACAGCCAGAACTCTGACCACGGGACTTGGTGAGTAATACCTTTGCATCCACAACACTACTAGCAAGTGTTTCATACAACTTAGTGTCCAAAAATCCGAACTATCCCTTTAATATCCCTTTAAATTTACACATATCTCTGTTAATGTAGCACACTCTAAAAACTAGTGAGCAATATTCGTCCTAAATTCAAACATTCAATCAGATTTTAAAATATCGAATCCTCGGTTTCTGTGTGGAGTTTGCATGTTCTCCCTGTGCATGTGAAAGTTCCCTCCGGGTTCTCCTCTTCCTCCCACAGTCCAAAGAGATGCTTGAGAGGTTCATTGGTGACTCTAAATTTGTCAGTAGGTGTGACAATGTGAAAGGTTGTCTGTCTCTGTGTGTTGCCCTGTGATTAACTGGTGATGAGGGTGTAACCCCGCCTCTCGCCAATGACAGCTGGGATCGGCTCCAACCCCATTGCGACCCTGAACAGAATAAGCGGTATAGATAATGGATGGATGAATCTTGGCTGTTTAAAGTTGTTTTGAAGGAGTTATTGGAGCCATCTTGACCTCTTGCATGCCTGAATAAACTTTTAGTGAATTACCTAGGGATTTGAGTTGTTTGCTACAAAAATGGAGGACACAAGTATGCACTTGCAAAGCCAAAGAAAAGTTTGTTGACTAAGTACAGAGCTGTCGTATTTAATAACGGCTTCAAATCTGTGGACTCGTCTGACCTCCTGCTTCTTGCATTTAAATTAATTTATTTGAATTTTGTTCCAAACTGAACTTTGGAAAAAGTGACATGAAAGTAGAAACGATTTTATAATTGTTATAACACTCTTAATTGTTATAAGTAAAGTCAACGTCAGTGACAGGTGTCAGCTGTAATTAATCAAAGGCCTGACTCAGTAGGAAAAAACAGGGAAAACTATACAATAGGTAAAGACGCACATTTCTCCGTGTGCACACGCAGACACAGTCTTGCCCTTGACATAATTGTACTTAGAAACGTGTGGCTTCAATTTTCTGAACTCACAGCTTCCTGCAGGATTTCAAATATGACACATCCTAATCCTTAAGTCAAATATATTATGAACCAGCTGCATATTATCATCAGAAGCAGTTAGGCTACCAGCACCCTGTCCTTCTTCTGTGACCTTGTTTCTATCCACAGAGACAATAGAGCGGAGCAGAGCCAGAACCACAGAACCAGGCGTCGCAGGTTTAGAAAATCACTGATAGAAAATAATGATTGTGAGCAAGTTGTGCCACAATAAACTCTCTTTTTTATCTTAATATCCATATAACCCCATAATATAATCATCAAGAAACAAGCCCTCGGTCATGATGCTTGGCAGCCTCTGTCTCACAGTGGTGTTGTTTTTGCTGTTGTAGGTTTCTGTGTTTCTTCCAATGCTGGACTGCATGCTGGAAAGGATTTATCCATCTGACCTTAAAGACCTTCCACTATCTGCTGCTGCAAGAAACTCTGGAAAACTTTCTTGGGACTGCATTTGTAATACACCCATGTCTTTTTTTTTTAGCCTAAACTATTGTTTTATTTCACTGTAGCTAACTTCTTTTTGCAAATTAGAGGCTGGTTGTCAATCATCATGCCAGTGGTCTTTTTGATTACTTGTGTAAATTCAAATGACAATTGTTGTTGAGTTACATGTTTGAATGATGTGCATTGTTATATGTCCCAGCGTTAAAGACAGAGACAATACACGGTATTGAACCTTGTATCATGTATCCCTCTCACATCCCTCTCCCTCTCCGTTCCTGCCGCAGACAGTGCAGACAGATTAAGCAGACAGGATCAATAGGAGCCAATCAGCACCGGCCAGGATGGACATAGCCCCTTTCTCTCTCTCACACACACATTGTCTACTTTAAAGTAAAGTTGGGTAATCCTTTTTTATGTCTTTCTTTTTATTCTTTCCCTCCTCTCTCTTTGTTGTACACCTTCCCTTCTCCTTTTAAATCCCTTCCTACAGGCTCCTCTTTGCGAGTACAGAGAGGACCAATAAGGCATCACATTACCGTACAGGCAGAAACACACAGTAAATCCTGCTTATAGTACATGTTACACTGGGACTGTTTCTTATCTTATGGAGCGCAATCTTACTTGTATCTTACTTTTATTGCAACCACACTTCACCGGAAACAGGACGGAAAAGAAATGATGGATATCATAGTATTTTACTCGATGACAACAAACCTGTGACTTCTGAGGGCTGCGAGGAGTGAACGCCCTCTAAGGCTCATGAAACGCTCAGGAAAACCTTCTCAGCAAACTCAAATAAGTCTGTGTATCTTATTTTGAAAGGTTTAACACACAACGTGTTGAATTCAAGCTGCCTGGCTTGAATACAATCATATAATAACAGATTACATAGTCTGTCACTGCAGTAAATGACTTATGATTCATTAAACGCCGGCCTCAGGAGACTCCTGACATCATGGTACAGGCTGTGTGTTTAACCAGGCTGGGGTTTGACTGACAGCGTGACCTGTGTGACTCATTACTCAGCTTTCTTTCTTGTTTTAAAAGGATACAATTACCTTGTTAATTCTCTTAAAAAAGATGCCAGGAAAAGTAAAAGTGACAGTTTTTTCACAGAGTTTTTGTTAATCTCTTTTGTTTGTAATGTCACATCCTATTATATCTTTATATACATCCCATATTTCCTGTGCCGTTCCCATAGCTAACTATGGTATATAATGTGAATGTGGTGTATTTTATCACATCTCAGGGCTTACACAGACTAACACATTGAAGGAGGACTTTTGTTTCCACTGTTTGAAGTTTCACCTAGAGAGACGTTGGCTGTCTCTCACCAGGGGACACGACTGTCTACTCAGGATTATAAAGGAATTTTCACAGTTCATGTTTGTTTAAAGGAGGAAGTGCTCAGACGTAGATCTGTTACTGTGAGAGAGGGAGAATACGCCGCCGGATTTATGTGTGCATGACCAAATCAGCACCTTCAGAGAAGTCCTTGAAGTCTGTAAGAACCGCACATCCTTGGAACTTTAGTCGTTGGCATGTGTGTCATGCTTTTTTTTTATCCTCAAGTACTCTTTCACTACCTTGATGCCTCGTACACTCAAATCTGGTAAATGTGTGAGTAGCGTCATTCAATGCACACAAACAAGTAGTTTAAAATTCACGTCTATGTCAGTAAACTTATGTGTTGTTAAATGTTATGCTAAGCAGTTTGAACCTGAGCAATTATTCAATTATTTGGTGCCTTCAACCTACTTTTCTATGGCTGTGTCTCAATTCAGGGGCTGCATCCTTCGGAGGAGGCGGTCTACGAAGAATAACTAACTCACGTAACTTAACCTATTATTTTAAAGATAATTTGTTTCAAGGGCCCTTTCATAATTTTTTACATTTGAATTGGCGCACAAGGAATCTTGGGATACGCTGGGCCACGAAGGATCCATCGGGTGCATCCTTCGTGGCCTGGGACAAGTATAACGCATTTGTTTGCCGCATCTGAAGGAGCCTTTGAAATGAGACAGCCTTCGGTGCGCCGCTGTGACACAACCAGCCTTCAAATACGTCCTTGGAAGGATGCAGCCCCTGAATTGGGACACAGCTTATGTGCTTGCGGGAGTTTGATTGAGCTTTTTGATACTTTAGAGTGAACCTTAACAACAATGTTTTATCCAACAGGATAGTATAACTGAACTTTAATTTAGAAACTGTAAATAAAGCACTTAAAATGATTGTGCCTGTATACATCAGATTGAATTGATCAGTGTGTACACATGTGGGAGTTATCAAAAGTGAATATGTTGTTTTTAATGGTTGGAAGTGCATTATTCATATTCAAACCTGGCCTTCAGCATACTATACCTATGATATAATTCTGCGGAGGACTTTCTGTGTTTGTGGCCTACCTGTACACAGTGGTGGGTGGGTAGGTGGCGATGTCATAGATGAGTCGTATGTGTCCCTGGTAGAGCTCCAGTGCCAGCGGGTCGTGGTCCTCCTTATACAACAAAATGCCGTTGTCCTTGTCCGTAGCCACCTGAGAAGACGGAGGAGTTGGATTAGAAATAAAGACTAAAACATTTGAGGACGACACAAATTGAACAGCACGCAAGAATCATGTCATCATGTTAGCTGTCCAAACGCAGCTTTAACCTAGCATAGCTTGTGTTTATTCACTTTATAATCTGAGCAAGTCATTTATATAAATTAAGCTGATAAGGACACACACAAATCCCGTTTTAAATGTTGACTTTAAGCACTGATTGAAAGGTAAACGTCTCTTAAAGGTTTTGTTGCTAGTATACTTTACATTGCTAAGTGAACTGTTTAACTTTGACTACAACATACTGTATATATTTATTGTTTACTTTGTACCGTTGTGATTAATTAAGATGTGTGGAAAAAGTATTTAACATGTTTAGGTAATACTGTTACACTTCTTTGCTGTTGTCGGCCTCAGCGTGGTTTCTCTGACCTGCAAAAGCACCAAACCTGCACCGAGCTAGCTTATAGCTTTTGATATAGCTCCACATCAAAGGCAAAAGAGAATGTCACACATGTAAACCACTTTAAAAAAACAGTAGAATAATGGAGAGAATGTAAATTCTGCCGCACACGTCCCGAAACGAGGCCAATCGCGTCTCCCTCCCACACACACACTTGACATGTCACACTTGCTCTCCAGCTCCGCTAAACGCTAACTAACTAGCGAGTGGAAATGGGGCCAAGGGGCCAAGCACTTAACACTCCGGCTTCGATGGAGCATAGCCAAGTCAACACCTGCTAACAAGCTGCTGGAGAAGAGATGGAGGTAGACCAAGGAGAGGAAAGGAGGGAGAATGTAGAGAAGAAAAAGAAAGAGAGAGGACGACAGAGAAAGAGAGAGAGAGCAGGGGATGGAGGAAAGTGGGTGAGGAGAGAAGTTGGATGCAGACTGAAAGAAAAGAGAGAAAGAGTGTAAAAGAGGAAAAACATCCAGTGATTTATGAAGTGCTGTGGCTCTTTCATTCTTTTTTTTTTTATTTTCTCTCTCTTGCCTTTCAGTCAGGGCCTCTTGGTGGAGTTTAAACAGCCTTGGCACTGACATTGAAAGCTCCTGGCAGGAACACAAACACACACACACACACATCCACAAACACTCACACAGATCCAAACAGGTGGTAAATATCAATTAGACTGCCCTCCGTTTCTTGTTTCTCTTTCGCCCACTTGCACTCTGGTTTCCAAAAAGGAGGAAAATACGTCTCTATTAGGATAAGCCTCCAGCATGTATTGTGAATGATGCGTGTGTGTGTGTGTGTGTGTGTGTGTGTGCGTGTGCACGAGCGCTCAGTGTGCGATGGAAACAGAGGGTGTAGCAGATGTTTTCTTTGCTTTGTCGGCGCTGAGTCGAGGAACTCTATAGGCTTGATTTGAGCAGCTAACAGCTTCATTTCAAGCTGCTTAAAAATGTTTTCCATGTAACGCAGCACAATGTGACTTTTGTACTTGCAAAGGTCGACACTTCACAAGCTAGGCCTTATTATCGTTAAGAAAGCAGGATATATTACAATAAAGTTGAATGCTTCTACAAATATGTACATAACCAGGGTTTTTAAATTACGAGGCGGCCGCCTCCGTCAAATTTCGCACTACCCCCCGGCTCTCGTCAAAGCCTGACAGGTGTTTTTATGAAGAACCCATTCTTCCAACAAGGACAACACTTGATAATTAGTCATTTCTAACTGCAATTACAGCATTACGCCAATGTGGTGGGGGCGCTGTATCATAATCAGTTTGGTGCAGCAGAAAAAGGAGCCGCCAAAAGTTGAAGAAAAGTGAAAGAAGTGAAAAGTTTTCCGTGCTGAACGCCTGTGTTTTTTAGCTACAGGTAAGGCAATGCTTTGATATTTTCTGTTTCCTTTAACATGTGAATGTTGTTTCTTTTGCATCTAAGCACTTCCAGTTTATTACGTTTAACATACAACCACTGTAACATTTTCAACTTCACCAATATGGCTTAATAGAATCAAAATGAGCAGTTACTTTTAAAATCGAGTGAAACATTGCAGACATCATCTGATCATTACCGGCAGTTAAAAAATATGGCTTTATGTTACTGACCGGGTGCGGTGGATTTGTCAGTTCTGTAACCAGTACACAAGCACAAGAAATGGGAGGGACCGGTGATGGCGACTATCAGAGTGCAGGATGAGGCGTCAAGGCGACGGTATCTAGTTTCCAAGTCATGAGAAGTGTTCGCAAAAAAAGATGTTTACACAAAACACTATGACTATGTACATCTACATCAGAACAATACAAAGTTCCTTATGCATGATTTGTTGTTTTGTTAGGAGAAGACACCTCTGTGTAATGGATTAAAGGCAAGGCACCTGATGGACCAGACCAGGAGGCCTTGGACTTCAAGGAGCGCATGAAGAGGTTTTATAAAAGGACCTACAGGATGCTGAAATGCTCTAGCCTCTGGTTTTGACCTATGTCGTTGAAAACAATTTAATTTTAATTTTAATTTTAAACAACTTTGATTTTAAGTGTGTAAATGAACACATTAGCTCTTATGTTGTATTTAATTAAAATTTGAACAGTGCACATTTATTGGTTTTTAATAAAACAATCTTTAAAGTGAGAACTGTCCTTTCTTTAATTATACAATTATAGCACGGTACACGTGCACGTGTGTACACGGTAAGGAAGGTACCACCTCCGCCTTATTTTGAGCCAGGAAAAACCCTGATAATCTTGGGCTTATAACACCTTTACAACAAACTTTATTAGAGGTCAAAGTTCAACCACACCTGTAAAGAGATATGCGCTGTAGGACGGAGCTTGGCACCCGGCAGCTCCACGTACCCATCCCGACCCATGAAGTGAACGGTGGCCATCTTCTCACATTTGCTGCCGTAAAAACTGGGCATGCAGCGGCACACGGGCTCTCCAGCAACCACCAGGCACTGGGCGCCGTTCTGGCAATCTGATTGGTCGCAGGGGCTGGTCTGCAGCAAGATCATTGGTGGAGGGTTCTCACAGAAGAGGCCGCTGAGGGAGATTAGACAGCAGATTAGTGATTCATAGAGCTTTAATGGGGTGATTTGTTGTGTCCGTTTCCGCGGATACACTTGACTCATTGCATCACATCTGAGGGCTGAATTAGGGAAGTGGGAGATCTAAGATTACTGAAGGAAATGGACTCTTTTATGTTTTATCGAATATACAAACATACATACTTGAATCTCTGAACTTTTCTTTGAATTTCCCCACACCATATCTGTTTTTATAATCTTCCATGCTTATAAAATCATCTACTTTAGGGTGACTGTAGCTCAGACCAACATGAGGGACATAATACCAGAAGTAATTGTTCCCTGCATCACTCTCTCACTCTCTCTCTCTCTCTCTCTCTCTTTCTCTCTCTGTCCCCTGTGATAAATTTGTTTCCCTCATGCCAACAGTCTCTGCTATAATTAACCACATGGAGCTGCATCTGCTCCACACACACACTCACACAAACACACGCGCACACACAGGGTCGAGACAGTCAAGAGTCTGATTATGAAGCGCCATCTGTATCTCCTCCCAGTCTGGCCCCTGCAGTGTGCAACAGTGTTGGTGTTTGTTCAGGCGGTGATGTAGTTCCACGACTCTCACCTGAAACCTTCTTTGCAGACGCAGGTATATCCGTTGACGGCGTCCACACACTCCGCTCCGTGTTGACACTTGTTCTCCAGGCAGTCGTTATAGTCCTGCTCGCAGTGTTGGCCGACATAGCCGGGTAAACACTCGCACCTAGAGTGACATGGAAATATGGATGTGATCACTGTGTTTGTGTTGGGCTCAGGCTCATGACTGCAAACGTTTCACTGTGCAAAGTTTTTAGTTCCTTTCTACAGTTACAGAAACAACTTGTTTCCTGCAGCAGGATTCTTGAGCAGGACACCAAACATCCTTCTAAATGTGAGACAAAGTTCTTTTGATAAATGTTGAACATTTAAATGCAAAACACCTTATTAAACACAAAGGAGGGAATTCACTAAGAGTGAATTGCAGCCGCTGATAGCTCCATAAATTGTGCATCATTTGGACCCGCTTTTTGCTCCATCTCAAGGTTGGATTCACAAAACAAATTGCACTGATGATATTCAAACGCAAACACACCCATAAAGTTTCGCAGATCCGTCCAGTTTGCTCTTGTTTTGTGTCTGACTGTGGAGAGAAGCTGTCTGCACCTCTGCTCTCTGCTGCACGGTGCTGTGAACTTGAGCGCACACTGACGGATCTCAACTCCATGCACAGATCAATGATGAGCAGGGAGAGGAGGGGGCAGCTCTTTTAACAGTTTTCTGTAAAGTCCAGACTCGACAGGTGTTTACTAGTTTAACTGTCTGTAACGCAGGTTCATTTTTTTGAACGAGCGCACAGCAGCAGCAGCTCGTCCATATAACAACCAGACCGTCTCCACGCGGAGATGTGCCCGTGTGCCGGGGTTGAGCCTGGCACAGCCCCGGACTGATTGAATTAGGTGCTTTTTGCCATGAGGCTCATTTACATAGAAAGGGGCCAAATTTGCCCGATAGTGTGCATAATGACTCATTTAAATATGCGCAAACAGCACCAGAGCACAGAGACGCTGTTTACTCTGGAGCGCACTTTGGGGTGCATTCAATCCTCTGCCTGTGCTTGGAGAATGAGTCTTCTTGTGTCATTTGTACAGGTCTTTTGGTGAATTCCCCCCAAATTATTTATAATAACTCTTCTATTTTCCCTAAAAGCTGCAAGGGGGATAGGATAATTTTCCGTGTATTTGTGTACGAGTTACAAACCCTGAAAAAAGCTACATGTCTGTCTCCTCGTGAATGTTTTTCTGTCTGTCTGGTTGTGTGTTCAACAAAAGCTCAAATCCCAGCGCAGAGATGACCGGTCTCATTCTCCTTGTTTTACCAAAACAATTCTGCTTTTAACTTCTTGACCTCACTGCTCCTGTCACTTTGTTGTCACTTGATGCGACCTCTGACCCTTTTAAGTGCTGACCCCCTGCGAAGCTGTCACTCACCTGTAACCGCGGCCAACATGGACGCACTTTGAGTCGTGCTGACAGGGGTCGAAGCCGTGGAGACAAGGGTCAATCACCTCCTCGCACAGGTCACCTGGAGACAAAGAGAAATTTAAAATAATTACGTTTAGAGCTAAATTAACAATTAACTTGTAATGCAGATGAAAGCATCATGCCACCAAACAGATAAGACCTTTCAGAATAAAATTACAAGAGAATAGCTGCACGAAAACAAGTAAGAGGAGTAACTGACAGACGGAGAAGGTCTAATCGTTGGGCATTTACTATTCATCAGATACAAATAACTGTTAAAGTAGGGATGAAAAGGAGCAGAAAACGATCATTTCTATAGGTGTCTATCTTGTTCAGGGCCTCCAGATAATGTGCAGTGAACACACACACACCTACACACACGCAGGGAGTTGCATTATCAGCTTTTTCTCAGAGCTGATGGAGAGGGAGGTTAATAATCTGTGTAACAGTGGCTACGGTCTAAAGATGTACTCACACACACACACACATGTTCAGAGGGCGAGAGGGGTTAACAGTGTGTGTAAAAGCATGCAGTAGCTGGAGCCGGTCACATGAAGGAAGAGGGGACCAAGTAAGGTTAAGCACATTTCCATCGCTCTCCGCCTGCTTTAATCTAATCCTGCCGCCTCGCTCCCTCCCAGTCTGTCTCCAACACTTTTTCCTTGAGTCGCTCTTAGACGCATGTTGTTCGCAGATACGGTTTACTCATGCATCTGCAGGAGGATGACATGTGGAAGTTAAAAGGGACTATACAAAAAACTAAGGCATATGAACTAAATTCAAATAGCCGCCTCTTGGAAACGATATGTCACACTTTGGACACTTCGTTAAAGATGCCAACATTAATCAATGTGAAACTAACTGTGATACCTTTATATAATCAACACACACAAATGGGACCATATTTGAGGTGGTTAGTAAAGATGATAAACACATTGAGACTGATTTACACCCCTTTGTTTTTCCTCACTGTGAGACACAAAGTTTCACTTCAGCTCAGTTTGTGTTGGAGATTTGTGCTTGTGCTATAAAGCATATCAACCTATCAACAGAGCCAGACAGCCTTTGTTTGTCTCTTTTCCCTCAAAAATAATTATCACAAGAGTGATTAAATGATGTTAAAGTGCTAAAGCTATGACACAATTAAGCTCTGTCACAATTTTAGAAGCATATTAAGAGTGTTGGGGGGGGGGGAAATCACAGAAACTATCTATTTTTTACAGTTCATAAAGACTAATAATATTGCAGAAATATTGAGGCAAATAGTTTTATATTTAAAGTAATAATCTCAAAGATTTTCATGTAAATAAATGTCTGTTAAGTCACTATCTATCGCTGAATGAGGTAGCACAATGGTGATTGAGCCTATGGCCCACTGATGAAAGCCTTTGCATTTGCAGTATTACAGACTGGGTGTCCGTGGCGACTTTCATGGAAAAAATCACAAGCGGTGCCAAGTTAGTGACGCGTTTTCCATCACCCAGCAGTGGTTGGTCTGTCAGAGAGGGTAGGTGGAGCTAAGCGGCTGCTTTTCTGCTCTCTGCAAGTGTTGCGAGTAAACAGTAATCTACTATGGCTGAACAAACAAAGAAAAGATGGATGACTACAGATACAACTTCAAAAATAAGTGAAAATCCAAAGAAAAAGAAACAAATTCAACGCTCAGACTAAAAAGGAAAGCGACCGTCAGCGAGGAAAATCAAGAGTTACAACCGGAGCCAACCGTGGACGTCACACATGCAACACTGTCTGGATATCTGATAAGTGTGCTCCCGCAATTACTGTTAATCGCTATAGGTGCCGCCAAAGAGAACGAAACTGAGATCTTGAATATTACAACTTTAAATCATACTGGCGATCCTGTGTGATTTCCTGTGATTAGAAGGAAAATAGAATTGTGTACAATTAGAGCGAAATATCAGAAAATAACTAGGAAATGTTTTATGAATATTTATGGTGCCAAGGGGATGCTCCTTTGGTAGTACCTCCTTCAAGTCATTTACTGCAAGATGGTTCAATAACTAATGGCCGTGTATTCATGAAATGCATGCTCCCCAGAGCCTAAAAGCCTTGTTGACCTCCTGACCTTTCCTTTTCTGCCACCTTCATGCTGCAATGTCAAAATGACACACAAGACACCATGACAGCATGTACCAAATTCAGGCACCTGTTTAATTTTTTAAACCCCTCTCATTTTGGAACGGCAGAAACCTCACATCAGCCGTTTAAAATTCCTTGTGACCTTTAATCTTGATATTTTTCCACCTCTGGTGCAAATATGACGTGACAGTCCTGGTTTGCTGAGTTTGGAGAAAGCCGAGCGACTAGTGAAGGACTGTCCTCCTAATGTGACACCTGATGATTACATCCCGGTTCACTGCGCTGAGTGGGAGTTTAGAGCCAATGGGACCAGCTGTGTGTGTGAGTGTGTGTGTGTGTGTGTGTGTGTGTGTGCAACAGCTGTATGTGGTAAGGTGGCTGGCAGTGTGAGAGGTTGCTCTATGCCAACACCGATAATGACATGGTGTGTGTGTGTGTGTGGGTGAGTGTGTGTATATTGACTGGGATCCAGTGTCAAAGGGGACCAGCTGTGTGTGTGTGTGTGTGTGTGTGTGTGTGTATGTGTGTTTTAGAGGACTCTGTCACAGATAGAAAAACTTAACTTCCCAGTCAGCAGTTTAGCTCCAATTTGCTGGACTCTCTTTCTCTCTCTCACTGCTTTTGCCCTTTATCGGCCTTTTCTTTACCCTTTTCCCTGGCTATGTTTATTTTTCCCTTTCCTTCTCGTACACACTCCATCTCTTCCAACTCTCTGTCAGTCTTCCCCTATTGCTCTCCCTCCCTTTCTCCTCCGTGATTGCTCTTTCAACCTCCTGTAGGAGCAGTTCCAGGTCACTGCGGAGAGGCCGTCCATTACTAACCTACCCACCAGTAAAGTGGAAAATATGATTTTGTATGTGTGTGTGTGTGTGTGTGCAGTAGTGTAGGGACTTATCCAATCTCTCTGAGGATTTAAAGACCAGCTCCAGTCATGTTTTAAGACATTTAAAATTCTCTGCTTGAAATAATAAATTGTGTCTGATATGTTTTTCTGCAAAATACGTTTAATTACCTAAACTCCTCAAAAGGCATCTCCTCCTTCTCCCTCATTAAAAACTCCTAAATCTGCATAAGCCCCGCCCACTATGCAAATGTCCAACCGCCCCCTCCGTCGCAAAAACAAAACACGTCTCTGCCATCGTTTACTGGCAACTTGTTGAAACTCAGCTAGCTTGAAATGTAGCAATTAGTAGTAACATTAACCTTAGCAGTCAGTAGTGAGTTTGCAAACATTACAATGACGGTTACAGCTGGCTTGCGCATCGCTGAAGTGGTTGCCATAGGTTACACATAATGATATGCATTGCGTCACCCCGTCCATTAACGGGATTGGCTCCTTAGGTTTGTGACGTCTCAAACCTGCCAATCTGAAAACGTGTTGTTCAGCCTGTCCTTGGTACACTGCAGTTTAAAGCAGACAGGCCCAGCCATGGAGATGACTGCTGATGTTGTCCCTGATATGTCTTGTAGCACATGAAGAACACCACATGGAGATGTTTACAAGGTTATCTGGACACTTTCTGCTGACTACTGTAATTTAACAGCTTTAGGAAAACATGCTACATCCTCGATCTTTCATTTAACTCACACAGACACTAAGACAACAGATGGATGAAGTGCTGCAAGTCCTGCAAGCACTGGAAACTTGATTGACAAACACTCTTTCCATCGACTAAGGTTTGCTCCTTTTTGGTAGAAATAGACCGTGTGTGCGGGTATATGTGTGTACCTGTGTAATTGGGTGGACAGACGCAGGTGTAGTTGTTGACTCCGTCGACGCAGGTGGAGTTGTTCTCACAGTCGTTGTCTTCACAGTCGTCTGGGTTTATTTCACAGCGTTGGCCCTCATATCCTGGCGGACACACACAGCTACACACACATAGAAACACACAAAAAAAAATGTGTGTTATAAGATGTTGACTGGGCCAGATCTGAGCACACACACACACACACACTCCTGCCGCAGAACGTGAAATAAAATCAATCAGCCAAATCAATCATCTGTTCAACTTCACTTCCCCTTAAATTCCCCTTTAAGTGCTTTAAAGAAAAGCAATTTCATCTGTATTCTAGTGCTGTTTTCTGCTTCCTGTGCTGGTTCTCACACACCACTGGAGCCTCAGCATATCTGTATTTAGTGGTCTGACAAGAGACATCATTTCATGCCTCATTTTATTGCGGAAATTAAATTTTAACATGGCTGTTCAAAATTTAAAGTCTAACAGCCGCACACAAACCCTCCCCCGCTATCTTGTTTTGCACTAAAATTTAGGGAGACGCAGCTTTTCCTTTTAAACCCGATGCTTTGATCCACGTCAACTCTGTCTTTCTTGTGTGATATTTCATTAATGAACACAAGAAGTCAAAGTTCCTCCAGCTTATATCTTCTAATAAGGTGGGAAAAACTTTAAAACCCACCTGGAGCTAAGAGAAAACATGCTGAGATACAATTTTTTTTTTTCCTAATTTGATTTCACTTCCTTCGTACATCGCCCACCTGGGTAAGGAATTATCAAAGCGTCCTCCTCCTCCTCCCGTCCATTCATCTTCCTTACTCTCTTATCTCCCTCATCTCCAGTTTCTTTTCACCCTCCTCTGTCTTCACCTGGCCTTGATCTCTCTCGCCTTTTCCCACCCTTCATATCTAAGTCCGGTTAACTCCTTATATTAGATCACATGCATTCAAAAACACACTCCAACTTTAGGTAAACATAAACTCAACCCCTACCCCTAAGCTTGCCCCACTGCCCTCTCTCACAAGTATTTTTTACTTCAGGAAGTCCACTTACTTTCACTGGATAAAAAGGACTTTGCACAAAAACACACACTTATTTGTAGGACACTATCCTCTGTCCTTCCCCCTCACTTGCACCTTTAAAACTTTTATTTATGACTCCTCATATTTCACTCTCTGACTTTTCTCATCCAACGTTGCTGCCTCACAAACGTTTTCTCACGCTCACACTTATCTCACTCGCTCTCTCTTCCCACACCATGCATGATATGCAATGGTTACCTCCACCCTGTCTGTCTGCTGCTTTCAGAAAGCTACATTTAAAGCTGTGTGAAGACTCCAAAACAAGCTAAGCCCATGAGGTACAAAGAGCGTATTCAGTTAGCCTTCAGTAGCTATCTTACATATCCAGCAGACAAATATGAATACCCCATTGGAGTCACAGGCCTATTACTTGCCAAAATAAAGTCAAAAACATTCTTCTTTCAGTTGTGGTCTGGCTTCCCTCAACCCATGATAAAAAAACAATATCTATCTGCAACAACAGGTTAGCTAGTAGAACTGAAAATATGCTAGTAGCTGCTTTGAGCTACACAGAGCTGGAGCAAAGGGTGCTAATCAATGTTATATCACTTGGAGAATTAAGTCTGAAAACACTTTCGTTTTAGCTGAGGTCTGGTCTCCATTAGCTAGTCGAGCTGAAAGAAAGAACTGAGCTAGTAGCTGCTCAGAGCTACACAAAGCTGTCGCAAAGGGTGCTCATCAATTTTAACAATAATATTACTTTAAGAATTGAGTATGACACACGCTAGTTTTAGCTATGATCTAGTTCTCATCAGCCAGTGATGAAAAATTAAGAAAAGAAAAGAAACCTATCATCGCCAAGACCGTAGCTAGCAACTGAAAATTAGCTAATAGTTGCTCAGAGCTACAAGCAGGAGCAATAGCCAATAATCAATGTTAATATCAACAATATTACATCAAAATTAAGTCTGACACACTTAGCTGAAGTCTGGTTTCCATCAGCCAATGATGAAAAATCAAGAAAACAAAACTATATTTATCAACATGTTAGCTAGTAACTGAAAATAAGCTAACAGCTGCTCAGAGCTACAGATAGCAGGAGCAGAAGGCAATACTCATTAATATCAAAGATATCACTTAAAAAGTTTTTCAGCAGCTAATGATAAAAAAAATAAGAAAACAAAACAAAACTGTATCTATCGACCACAACGTTAGCTAGTATCTAAAATTGAGCTCATAGCTGCTCAGAGCGACCCAGAGCTGGAGAAATGGGCAATGACCAATGTTTGTCTACACTAATTAAGCAAGTACACAAATGCCTCAAATTAAATTGAAGCTTTTTTGTAAAAATGCTACCTTACGAAGAGGCAATTTGTCTTTGCTGTTAGCCTCCAAATAAAGAGAAAGGAACAAGAACAAAAGGAGAGAGAAAGTAACAGGAAGTGTTCTCAAGAGAAACTTAAGACAAAGAAAATCCAAATGAGAAAACCACTGCGAGCACCGACAGGGTCAGAGATCACTGTTTGACTAATCAAATCCCAGTCTTGACATTTAAAGTACATACTTTGACAAATGAGTCCCTGCTAAGAACCGAGGCTAATTGGACTTATTGAATATCCCAAACTGATTATATAACATGTTAAAATGTCACAGGGGTCTGGTCTCCTACTCTTTTCTGTCTCTCTCTCTGTGTCTCTCAGAGGGCACGCATCTTTACCTGTGTTGGTATTAACATTAAGAGAAGACCTGTAAAGGGTAAAGAGACCCCTAATAGCATTACCTTGCAGGACGTTAAAGGCCAGACGCACATCAAAGCTTTACGAAGGGCAGAGGCCTTGTTAACGGGCTTAAAGAGTAGACGTCTGGTTAACGTCTTTATGACAATTGTTTCAATCAAAATGGCTGTTTGTCATGAGTCTGTGACAAAGAGGGGATTTTTTGGAGCGACATTGATGACCCGGGCAGGCACAGGGATACTCTTACACACACACACAAAATCATTCAGCTGCTAAAGCTGTCGTCTTGGCCCTTCAAAGCGTTTTAAAGAGAGTTAAATATTGTGTATCTAATGTGGTCTGGTTTTATTTAATGACGAAAGGGTGGATTGCTAAAAAATGTGCCAAATTAAAGACTGTTTTTAATTTTTCTTCATGATATTTTTAAACAACCGTTTCAATTAATTTTGGTCCGCGGTCTACTAACAGAGATATATTCGATCTCCATGCACTAGTTTCCACATGAATTTGGATGCTCTTACTTCATCGTCTTGGTCCAAAAGGGATTATTCATGAGTTAATAGAAGAAAGGGGAATTCTTTCACAATTCTACCAAACATTTACAACAACTCAAGCTGTGGGTTTGTGCAAAAAAAAACAACTGTGGCAGAAGCCCGGAGGTTTATGAAGCCAGTTTGAGATTCTGTATCAACCGATCCCTCAACAACTGCCACAGAGAGGCTCTTGACCCCCAGCGTCTCCAGTGGAGCTGCTCCACAGCCAGGAGTCAAACTGTGATTGTGTTGGGCAGCTCCCAGGTGTGAATGTGAGAAACTGTATGAATGTGAAACAGGAGCTTCCTGGAAAAAGAAGCGAGCAAGCGCAGTACGCTTTCCCTGAATTAATATAGATGAATAAAGGGGTCGTGCAAAGTACGGAGTGTGGATTTCTGCTTATGTTGTGCATCTGCGTAAAAACCTAAAAGCAACTGTGTGGATGCTGTTTTTTATTGTTAAAGTGATAAATAATATTTTGGAGGTAATAACATGTACATTCTTACACCTGATCAAGCTGATTGCACATATATTTCCACTGAACAGTTATTGTAAGAGTAGGACGGTCTGACACAGCATTACGTTTGCACTATTTCATTGTGCATGCAGTGGATTTAAACATAGAATAGATGGCAAAATGGCCCAAGAGAAGGAATACTCTATGTACAGTAACACGGATTTCCAGGGCCCAGAATTAGCACCCACCACTCGCTAAATGCAAATCTAATTTTGCAACTACAATAAGTGAGGTCGGATGCCAGGGGCGGGTGCTCCCATCACTACGAAACATACTCCAAGTTGTTGACAAAGTTTTGTTTTGCAACGTCGCTGGGGTGTGTCTGTGAATAATTGTAACGGCATCCTTTAATTGACCTTCGCTGACCACCACCGGTGCGCTCACGCTTCTGTTTTTAAGCTCACACAGGGATCTAGTTTTTGTCTTTATCGTTAACTGAGACATTTCAGGGGGGATCTACTTTTTTCCACAGTTGGTGAATCGTGTTTTGAGGGTAATAACATTCATACACTTTGATCACACTGATTGCTACAATTCTTAAACTTTCCACTGCACAGTTATTGATAGAATGGGACGGTCTGACTCAGCTGTGCTGCTGCATTAAGTTTGCACTATTTCATCGAGCATGCAGTGGATTTAAACAAAGGAATAAAGGGCAAAATGGCATGAAGTGTTCATTGTTCACTATCAAATACTTAATATACATAAAATCAGAGCTTTAATTGGAAATCCTTTATAAAATAAAGTAAAGAAAACCATCAGATTCAGGATATTATATATTCAGCTCCGTTGCAGCATTTGTTTGTCATCACACATAAATTAGACCACATTAACGTTTTGGAAACAGTGTGCAGACAGAATCAGATGGGACACACTCATGTACACAATGACAGTAGTTGAAGCGAGTGAGGAGGTGAGATAGGGTGCAGTCATTTACTGATCCAACCAAATAGACCCTCCTCTTTCTGTCTAACCTCCATAACACACACACAGGCAGGGAAACCCATCATGAGGTCAAAGTGAGCTGTTATATAATGTCCAGTACAGCAGGACTGTCAACTCAACTCATGCTGTGAACTCTGGGAGCAGCCTTGTTGTCATTCTTTCAGAAACTGTACTGAAAAGCAGGCCACATTTTTTACAACACAGAAAACATAGTTAATAAGAGATATTTGTTGTACCTGAAGTGGTCTTCTTGGCCGGGCTGAATGTGACACGTTCCTCCGTTAGTGCAGGGGAAACTAATACAGGCGTTGATGGGTATTTCACAGTTTTGACCCTGGAGGAGACAACAAAGGAGTTCGAAAAGGCAAGAAGTTAATAATTGAATTATTGATACAATTTCTCTCCCTATTCAATCAAAGACAATACAGTCCATGCTTTAAAACCACTTTACCAGCATTTTAAAATCGTGTTTAATATCCTCTTTATAAAGTCTGAAAAGGGCCACACACCAAGCTGTCAGTCTCTGCAAATGTTTCTTTCTTATTGCTGAGAGCTGAGATAATTACCATTTATTTTTTACTTTTGAATTTGAACCAGATTTCTGCTTCGGGACCACAGATCTGTGAATATTTTAGTTGCGGTGAAAGAACATAGCCTGCAGAGAGACGGAGGGTTGAATAAATCTCTTCTGGTTGGTTAATCCAAAAATACAGCAATTTCTAAACCATCAGCAGCACTTAACCAAAGAGCTGCGCCACACTTCTCTCACACACACACACACACACACACACACCCTCAGCTTACACACACTGTATGTACTGTACAGTATGCACACATTCACATGTATGCATGACGCAGCCTTCTGCCATGATTCATTGCGCTTCTCACCACACACCTGTTTTCTAAATAAACAGCTTTCACTTGGAACTATATCATGTATCAGAGTTTCACACACACACACACACAGCGAGCCCCGCGGCCGTAGTTTTAATTTCAAACCGCCAAACCTTTGGCCGCCAACACACCCACTTCCTCTGATCAAAGCAGCTAGGAGGACGTTTATTCTTGTGTTCCCTCGCCATCCATCTTCATTATTTCCTCCTCTCTTTACTCTCTTACAGCAGCTATTTGTTTATGTTTCGTTCACTCTCTTTCCACCGCTCACTCTTTCCCACTCTTCCTTTCAGATTTTTCCTCACTTCTTTCTCTCTCTCTTCTCCGCCTTTGTTCTCCGCTGCTCCTTCTTTGATTCCTCTTACACATTTTAATTATAATCTTCCCCGTGGACGCTGACACAGAAAAGAAAAAGTACACACAGACATGTACATGCACACGCAGACGCATACACACACACACACGCAGTCCTTGTTTCCCAGTCTGTGACCTTGGCAAGTGATGTTTTAATTAAAAGTGAGATTAAAGCTTTGTCCTCCTGTAAAAGCCCAAAGGTCAGGAGGTGTGTGTGCACACGTGAGGCTATAAGTGTATCTTTAAAGTGCTTGCACACATGCAGGCGCACAGAACCCACTGATATGTACTCACACATTCAAACAAACTGGTAGATAATCCGACATGTACACACACACATATTCCTCACACCCTCTTACAGCGCAAATCACCCCTCCACTAGTAGATTTGCATGTCTTCCCTATAACGCAGGGGTCTTGACAATTATTACACCCTCTGTCTTTTGATCAGTCAATACCTCGGGCGCAGCCAGCTGCAGTCATCATTTCCCTATTGATGAACAGGTAGATACATTATGCATGCAAGGCCGCAGCTAAGCCCGATAATGCTGCTAATACCACCAGGCTTATGCAGCACGGCTATCCATCTATAGGATCGCTTCCACGCATGCAGACGATTCAAAGAGACGGGCAGGAAAAGTAACATTTCTTCTGGACTGGATATCATAATTTACAATATTTCAAATACAGAGGAAGCAATGAAAAAGGGTGATTTATGTGACAGTGTATGTGGCTGGTACAAGGGGTCATGAGATAGAACATGGCGCTAGAACTAAGGTGCAAAATCAAGGTGATTTACATGCACAACAGGTATAGAATTAAAGTTATAAATGTGGAGAAGATATTAATTAGCATGCTGCTTTTTTACTCTTTTTCTCTCTGTTTATTCTGAGATGAAGTAAAGCCGTCTTTATCTGTAGACTGAATGGAAAGTTTGCTAATCCCAGCAGATTTCCTCACTCAAAAATGCCCCTCACCTTGAATCCATATGGACATGTGCAGTGGTACAATCCAGTAGAATCAGAGACGCAGGTACCGTTGTTTTGGCACGGCGCCGCCAGGCAGGGGGCGCACTTCGACATCAGGCTGATATCTACTGGACCTGAGAAAGATCACGGAGGAGAACGTGTCAAAGGCAAAGTCAGTTTAATGGATGGTGTGTTCAGAAAAAGGCCTTACAGGATAAGAACGGCAGGAGCTTAGGAGAGCAATAAATGGGATTTGTTTCAGAGGGCAGGGCTTGTCGGAGCAAGAGGAAGAGACGATTTGATTCAGTGTGAAGATGTGAGGTACCTCCATATATCAGCTACAGTTTGATCTCAGCACCTGAGTCAAAGAGCACCTCGTAGTTTCACTTTCTTCTGTGAAACCTGTTCCAACATTTATTCCAACATGCAGGCAAAGCAGACTACGCCTGTCTGTAACGGCTTCTTTTCACATGCAGGACTTTTTAAAGACATATAGTTTCCTGTGTCTAAAGAGTCCTCTCCTATTCCTTCTGGTTAGGTAGCAGGCGCCCTGAGGCGGATTAGGTTAGAAGTCGACTCCTCTTGTACTCTTGTAGGCAACAGTAAAGTAGTTTGAGCTGGGACGCTTGTAATAAAAGGTACTATGTCAATAAAGTTTAATAGTGTTATTATCATTTACTTTAACACAGCTGTAATATTAACACAAACACATTGAGCTCACTCAAAGAGGCTTACTCGCTATAATGAAATTAGCTGTAAAGCCCTCCATCCTGATCTTAAGTGTGTGTATCTGAAGTGCATTCAATGCTTCAATTAACTTTATTTAAGAAGAGACAATAATACTTTTACTTATACAGCACTTAGAAGTCCTGAACGTGCATGTAAGACTATAGCAATATGAAACAGGAGGTCAATCAGCTAAGCCGTTATTACAGGAGCATTTTCACATATGAAGGTAAAAAACAATAAGATGAATAAAGCAAATAGGCTTTTTTTACTTTTTATGCCTTTATTTTTTAAAGACAGAGGACAGTGGATAGTGGCAGAAATGGGGGAAGAGAGAGTGGGGATGAGACGTGTCGAACCCGGGGCCGCCGCATTGAGGGTTATAGCCTCTGTATTTGGTAGTCGATTTAACTGCAAAGCTAAATCGGCGCCCAACAAAAATAGTTAAATGTCTTTCTCTTTGCTGTAGCTAAACCCAGCATTGGGTGAAAAGGCAGGGCAAGACCACAGAAAGGTTACTAGTCATTCAAAAAGCTTACACAGAGAGAGAGAGAGAGAGAGAGAGAGAGAAACACATTTCCCCCTGTTTTTAGGTATCTCTGTGAAAAACATGTAGACATGTTTTTAAACTGTTGGGAGAAGACCAAAGCACCAAGAAACTGCAATACAAAAAATTAAAGCCTTCTTGTTTTGCACAAGCCACTTGTCTACAATGCAAATAATCACATAAAAATAAAACCACTGGCAGTCTGCCTCACCTAAACCACTGAACCTCGAGTGGACGCTCAACTTTTAGCCATCAGACTGAAAAACACAGAACCCAGACGAGCGGAAGGGAAGTGAATCTGACAAGCTTAAGGTCAAAAACGAAACGTTTCAACTCTATCTAATCGAAGAAAGTAAAAGGATGAAACCTTTAAAAACTGAGGACTTCACAGAGTTAATGTGGCTGCGATGGAACATAAAGAGTCCAAACACAGAACTCATTGACTCTCAATATACTTGATACTGACATGCGATTCCTGCCATGCTTTAAACACCTCTCTGTGCACAAATCTGACTAAATCCAAGGATTAACCCAGAGCTTACAACAGGTAAACGCTGATATGTATTGACAAATAATAGAATGTACTGTTGCAGGTGGAAGTAGGGAAAGAAATGGGGAGCAGTGAGCAGAATAAAAAGTTATTTACCTTTACACTGAAATCTGTTGAGCGGTGTTGTGAGCAGCAGCCGGTCGGCCATGTCAGGAGGTCCGGTACAACGAGCGATGCCTACAAAACAAACACTTAGTGACTTACACAGCATGCTTTGCAACTTTGTTACCCACAGTATAACATGTAGCAAACAAAAATTGAATATTCAGGTTGTTTTGGCATCGTGTTTTTTCTCCTTACCAGGCTCTTTAAAGCCGGCCTTGACCCACTGAGAGAGCCAGCGCAGGTCACAGTTACAGTAGAGAGGGTTTGCACCAAGAGCCCTGGACACACACGTACACATGCACACAAATTAAATACGTAATCCAAGACAACTGAATACAAGAAAATGACCCACAAAAGCAGATACACTGTATGAGGCTGCACTCACAGGTGGGACAGAGCGGTGAGGTGGTTGAAAGCTCCTTCTGGTATAGTTGAAAGGTCGTTACCATGAAGAGTTCTGGAGGAGAGAAAACAGACAAAAATAAGAGTCAAGAGCACGAATATTAAACAAAACTGACCTGGTTACATATTCAAGAGGTCACTTGATGTTAACCCACTGTTGCTCTTAATGTGCAGGTTATCCATTTGATTAAATATCCAGTATTTCATGAGAATTTTAGCAACAAGGAGAAAGATGTGCAACTCCATTTTGGTAGGGTAGGCGGAGCTAAACGGCTGCTTTTCCGGTCTCTGCAAGAGTCGCGAGTAAACAGTAATCTACTATGGCTGAACAAACGAAGAAAAGATCGATGACTACAGATACAACTTCAAAAATAAGTGAAAATCCAAAGAAAAAGAAACAAATTGGACACTCAGATGAAGGCAAACAGTCTGAAAAGGAAAGCGACCGTCAGCGAGGAAAATCAAGAGTTACAACCGGAGCCAACCGTGGACGTCACACATGCAACACTGTCTGGATATCTGGGAAGTGTGCTCCAGCAATTACCGTTTATCTCCATAGGTGCTGCCAAAGAGAACCAAACTGCGATCTTTGTGATTACCACTTTTGAAACAGCTGCAAGTTTTAATTAACTGGCCTTTCTCCAGATCAAAATGTTGAAGCTGTATTTAAGGCGTAGTAACAAATTTCATTGATGAGCTAAACCAACCTCCTGCCTTATATCCATCATACATCCATTATCTATACCGCTTATCCTGTTCAGGGTCGCAGGGGGGCTGGAGTCTATCCCAGCTGTCATTGAGCGAGAGGCGGTACCAATGGAATGATCCCCAGCCAATCACAGGGCTGACACAAAGAGACAGACAACCTTTCAATTTTAGAGTCACCAATGAACCTAACGAGCATGTCTCTGGACTGTGGGAGGAAGCACCCGGAGGAAAGCCACGCATGCAAGGGGAGAACATGCAAACTCCACACAGAAAGGCCCCCCTATGTCTGAACCGGGATTCGAACCGGGAACCTTCAAGCTGTGAGGCATCTGCGCACCACCATGCAGCCCTATATCCATCATATCATAAGTACATGAAACTGACAGCCCGGCAGCCTAACACTCGATTTTCAGCTAGCTAATACACCAACCCTGACGAGCCGCATGCTAAATTATTGAACGTATTTGTTGTTCCTCAGCTGCAGACGCACCATCATCCCCTTTTGTAATGGCAAAATAATACAATATTCATGAAAAATAACATAAAATAAACAGGGCGCTTATTTTCAGCGCTGGGCAATAAAACTTGTGCTGGAATATAAACTGTCTCGTATGGTCATCTGGCAAACAGTGGTGTGTGTGTGTGTGTGTGTGTGTGGAAAGGGACAAAGTGTCAGAGGGACAAACTGCAGGCTCTGATGTGTATCGGTGTGAGTACGTGCATTTCTGTTTAGTGCCTTTGGGTGTTTGTGCATGAATGTGTGTGTACGTCTGTCTGAAACTTTTGTCTCGACGGGCTCGCAGACTGCAGAGTGTGTGTGTCCTTTGTGTCTCGCCATCTGAGTGTGTAGCCTGCTGGATATAAGTTCACATTCCATTAGAGCGAGGGGCTGCAGCAGGGGACAGCTATCAAACCAACACTGTTGGGAAATTGTGTGTGATTTCTGTGTGCATAATTCAGCGTGTGCACGCTCAGGTCAGCGTGTGCCAGACTTAATGTGTGTGCGTCTGTGCAACTTTACATGTTTATGTGCATCTGTGCGTGTGTGTTTGTTCATCTATGTACGGTGGTCTAACAGCCCCCGCGTTAGGCTGGCCCAGAGGGGGTTGTGGGTAATGAGGAAGTGACAGTGATGGCTGCCTGGCTACCAGTTGCTATGCGGGGGCAGAGAGGGATCAGTCCCAATGGTAACATCAACTAAAATGAAAGGAAGAAAGGAGGGAGGAAAAAGAAAAAAGCCATCAGTAAAGTTCTGGAAGGTGAAAGCCTCGTCAGAGATACAGTCGATACAAAGAGAGGAGACCAGTAACAAAGCCGACTTCTCAGACGGAGGAGCACTGAGTTTTTCTTCCTGAATAAACAGTGGTGGCCAAAGTTCAGGAAGAAATATCTACAGAGAGCAATGCAAGGTAAAAGAGTCACATCTCTTATTATTATTGCACTTTGACTGACTTTCAGTTAAAAGGTTTTAATCTATAGTATCACTAGATTGATAGATACTTTATTGATCCCGAGGGAAACTCAGGCATCCAGTATCTAAAAAGACACATGACATAGCAAGGCAGCAGGCAGGGCAGCAGTGGCTGCATGGAGACTAAAGCTCTTTTCACACTGCAGTTTCACCAAAGCGCCGTAACGATGCTCCACTGTCATGCACCCTTTGCCATTTTACATTGGACCAAGCGTTGTAGAAGCAAAACGTGCGCGAGTTGTAAACACACACACACACGGCGCTGTTCCGCCCTGCCGGCTCCGCTGCTTACACAGACGCCGTTTCGTCTCTGTTACTACCTCCGATGCCGGCTCACAGGCAGAACGACTTAGCCCCATCATTCCTGCCTTGAACTGGCAGGGTATAAGGGGCTTAAGATAATGTCAAGATTTCCAGCATCAACACTGGCACTGACATTTAGTTAAGATACGTCAGATTTTGCACCATTCAACATTCTTTAAGTATTCAGAGAAGCAATAACAAGGGAAAAAAGCAGCAGAATTATCTTTTCAATTCAATACATTAGAGAAAATGGACAATGTAGTTACTGCTAAAAGCCACCATCTATCCGTTATCTTTACCACTTATTGGGGAGCGGGTGGCTGGAGCCTATCCCGGCTTGTTATAGTCACCTGTCTTTGGGGGGAAGAGTAGCCTGAGGGAACCCACGCATACATGGGGAGAACATGCAAACTCCACACTGAAAGGCCCACTACATCCAAACTGGGATTTGAACTAGAAACCGTATAGCTGTGAGGCAACAGCGCTAAACACCGCACCACCGTGTAGCCCAGGTCATACCCTCGAAAATGTCAACTTTACTGGATGTCAGTGATTTAACTCCTCCTCACCTTGCCCCAGTGATGTTCACGTGTCAAACAGGACACTGCGACATCACTGTGGGGTGCGGTTACAGGTGGGTTACACGTGTGGTTATAAACAAACAACACTCCTCAGCCTGCCTATTCATGAATGTGTAAAGTCAGAGTTGAACTGGCTTCAAACTTTAAACCAGAGAGGGCAGCAAAAAACTGCTTTTCAGTCTGGTGTTCAGTCACTCCTTAAACAGATTTATTCAATATTCTAAAGTATATACGTTTAATTTAAATATTTGTTTGGCGTTAATAAGAATCAAAAGCACCTTCTGCTGCCTCTGAGCAATGAAGGGTCAAGTGTTAACCGCATAAACAGCATGTGTATGTTCGTGTTCGTGTATCTGCAGCTGCTCCCATGTGTGTGAGAGGATGGTCAGACAGCAAAACTCATGTGCACAGTGTGCGTGTGTGGGTTTGTGAGACAGAGGGTGGACAGGCAGATGGATGACTGAGAGAAACAGAGGCTGAAGGTCGATTCATCAAACACAACGTAGGGCGGAGAGAAAGAGAGAGGAAAAGAGAGAGCGAGACGGAGAGGAGGAGAGAGGGGGGAGACAGTGAGGGGACACGACGAGGAGAGAGGGGCCAGGGCATGCAGATGGAGAGGGAGTATTAAAGAGGGGATGAGAGATTGTCACTTTTATCTTTCTCAGTACCCTGAAACAACAAATGATGGGTTGGCTGTGACTCATTTTGCGACTGGGTCTTAACATGGCACTCGGCCTGGCACCCGGGGAGTGATTAAACTTTGATTTAGCTCAGTGCTATAACTAGCAAAGGGGAGTGTTGAATATTGAATCCACTGCGGCACTTGAAGACGAAGCTTGCTACTCACAGCAGGCGGAGCGACTTGAGCCCGTCGAAGGCATGGACCGGGATGCAGCGGATCTGGTTATAGCTGAGGATGCTGGAGGAGAGAGGACACAACAAGGTCACGAGACAAAGTTTATCACACTCAGGTTTTACAATATTAGTCTTGAACATACTCGTTACACAACATGTTCCCTTGTCCCTTAGACTACAGCTTTGTATACATAATAAAAACAAGATTTAAAGGGGGGGTATTATGTGAATTTGAAGCTTCATATTTTGACTCTTTGATACCTGTGGAGTAGCTTAGCATAATTTACAGTTAAAAAAACTCATCGTTTTTCTCACACTGGTGCTCCGTGCAGGCCCTCATGCAGCCTCTGCCTGAAACGACTCAATCAGCTCTGTCCCTTTAAGAAACCCCGCCCCTAGAAGCCAGCTTTCCTCTGATTGGCCAGCTCTCTAAAGCCTACTGATGTCACAAAGTGCAATGTGTAGAAAAAACTGTGTGGCGTTAACGGCAGCCTGCAGACTGAGCCGAGAAGCCTGGGGATTACTCCAACATACTTTTACCTACAGATTTGAAACTTCAAACATGTTTAGTCGGAACATCCAACATTGTAACATTATATATTTGTATATATTTTATATATTTTAAATGTGAAATAGCATAATACCCCCTCTTTTTATAAATCAAAGACATGAGAGGTAACAGAGCAGATTTACATACATACAGCTAATGTAGGTTAAACCAGGGTTAACTATATAATAAGGCTACAATTTAAATGAACATTTAGGTAAGAAACTGCCAGAGGCAAAAACCTCAAATTTCAACTTATAAAACTGCTAATGAGCCAAAATGTAACTATTAGAAAAAGAAGGAAAGTGAAGGAGACAAAACGTAAAGGGCAGAAGTCTGATCAGGGTCAAAACAGATAAAGTCAGCCGTGCGAGGGTGCTATCTTTATTTTAACACAATCAAGCAGGCAATAATGATCCGTGTGTAAAAAGCTGACTGCTGCTGTCTGATATGTATCTTTCTCAGCAGATTTTCAGCTCAAGACGCTCTACAATAAAGTAATGCCTCATCATATTTACTGATTACCAAGAGGCCTCAGAGGTGTCTTGGAGGAAACAAACAACAAAAGTCTCATCTCCAACTTCAGGTCAAAATCTGGCATGAAAGTTAGACACAGAATCCTAACAGCCCAAGGTTTTGCAGATAAAGGAAATCTGATTTAAAGTTAAAACACCCTTGGCAAGGTGGTCTTGAGCATAACATTTAGAGAGTGTTCCACTGATGCTATCTGAGTGCTAACAGAAGAAGCCTGTGGTTGCGATGGGCAGCTCCCAGTGTGTGAATGAGTGCAGCTCGATGAAATATGAAACAGGGCGTTGTTGGAAAAGTGCAAATGGGAACAGTCAGCTTCTCCTGGACACACAAAATCCTGTAAATTGATGTAAAAGATAAGATACATAAACTAAACTTTTGAAAGCAATAAACTGAGCGAAGAGATGAAAAGAAGACAATACAAGAACAAGATCCAGGAAAAGAGACAGAGGAAGATGTGGGGAGAGAAAAGAAGAAGATGGAGCAATCTTTAAGAGAGAAAATAAGAAGATAAAGACACAGACAAGAAATGGGAGAGAAAAGAAGAAGCAGGAAGATACAAAGAAAGAGGGAGGAGAGGGCGATTAATCAAAGTAAAGAGAGGAAAACACTGATTTATCTCCTTGTTTTTGACCTTAAACACGCACGCACAACCCATATATAACATAAAGACCTTGGCTGGGATGTGTATATGCATGAGTATGTGTATGAGTCACCATGCTTCCTTACAGTGTGGCTAGTTGAGTCATGTTGTTGAAGGTATATGGGGCCAGTATGCTGATGCTGTTGTTGCTAAGATCCCTGCAGAGAAACAAGCACACTGTTAATGCACACAGACCAATCATTCTGCATATATGCATGTTTATTATAAACTGTGTGCACAAGGATTTGGCGTATATGTGTCGTGTTCAAGGTTACGTGAGCGGCACATACACCAGTGACAGCTGCTTCAGGACTGCCAGCTCCTTGGGCACAGATGTCAGCATATTACCCTCCAGGTATCTGCAAGGAAGGAGCACAGGTAATTTAATATGTATCATATCAGTATATATATACACAAAATAGGCTTATGGGGGTAGGAAAATGGCAACATAGCTCATAAAAGTTTGGGTTTGCAACTTCTGTCACATAAAACAGGGAAGGAGACAGAGAAGTGAAAAGGCAGCTTAGTTTGGGTTGAGTTGGTTGGCTTATAAGACCTTAAATCCACCTTGTCGTAGCACATTGTGTGTTTAATTCAATATCCTCTGATTCTCAAATGTGTGCTTTGTGGATATGATAAGCTTTAAAATAAAGAGGCTACGTTTTCTTACTTGTTCCACGAGTTGGCCAGATCTGAGCTACAGCCAGCTTAGCTTAGTTTATTACACAGCCGTGTTAAATACTTGATTCTGATTGGCTAATTACAGCATTCCGTGGTCTGTTATGTCTCGAGAACAGACCGTTGCTGTAAAGAACAGACCGTTGCTAGGGATTCGGCTCTAATCACACAGTCCGGAGGACTAGCTACTCATATCAATCTGCCGAAATAAGTCTGGTAAATTTGACGTCGGTCTGTTTACAGAGGGGAAAAAGAAAAAGAGACAAAATAGTGGAAGGAATGTGATAAAGGTTAAACGACATAAAAACTGACGGCTACAACAGACAGCTCTACAAAACTGAAGACGGCACATTAAAACATTAAATGAACTGTATTTACATAGCGACCACTCAAAGCTGCTTTTAAACTACATATCACATTCACCTATTCACACACACTTTCATACATTAATGGATGAGGCTCAACTGTCAATTGGTCATCACATTCATACCTGTTAGCTATTCGGTGTCTTGCCCAAGGACACTTCGACATGTAGCCTGAGGGAGCTGGGGATCGAACCTCCGACCTTCATGATTAAAAGAAGACCTACTCTACCACTGAGCCACAGCTGCCCATTTCATTAAACAGACAGTACGCGATACGGTGGGGTTTAAAGACGTGAATGGACAAAAAAAATTTCAACAGACTCTGACAGCGACGAGACAGAAAACCTCAATCAGGTGCTTGATGATTCCTGCGCTCCAGTTCCCCGTGTCTTACTTCACCATCACTGGAAATGTTTCCATTTAATGTGAGTAAAAACAGCTAGCTTAGAGCCTTCTAAGAAGGCTACAGAGTTAGCCGTTACTTTGGATGCAGCTCTGACTGTAAGTGTAAGGGACTGTTTTTAAACGGAAACATAATCATTTTTAAATTAATAAAATCATTTCCAAATCAATATTTGTAGCCGTGTAATAAGCTGCATAATGTATAGTGAGCAGCTCACTGTAAGCATTGTAAGATTTAGGATCGTTGCAAAGACGCACCTGGTGTTTCCCCCTGCTTACAATCTTTATGCTAAGCTAAGCTAACTGCCTCCATGCTTGTAACAGACATGGGAGTGTAACTTACTCGTCTAACTCTCTGCAAATAATGGACTACTTTCTTTAAACACACAAGTTCGACATTTTTTAAAGTCGTTTAAAATTGAGAGCAGAGAAGATAACAAGTGTTTGGATGTGAACTTTGCCGGTAAATCATGTAGCTTTGATAGATATTTCTAACACTGCAAACACATAACATTCACCTCCCGATCCTTTGTGTCTGTGAGCATGTGAAAAACAAGTTAACAGACACACACACAAGCACACACACATTTTATGATCCATTGGTCTCTGTTCCCCTCTCTCTCTCTCTCTCCCTCTCTCTCTCGGGTCATAAGTAGGTCATGTGGACAGTATGATGGAGTGTCTTCTTCAGCCTGATCAATAACTAATCACTGCTATTGACCCCGCAGAGCTGGCCCATTTCACAGCAAGACTGTTTTCCGTGTGTTTGTTTGTGTCCATGTGCAAAATTTCGCTTCCCTAGGGAGGATTTTTTCCTACTCCTTCCTTTAGTTTTTATCTTGATTAACGTTGTTCTCCCCTTGTTTTATCTTACACCATTCTAACTATAACTATCGCCGTGGACACGTCCTTTATTGGTCTCTTTCTTTATCACTCGGATGGCATACCGCTTGAGATTAAGACAAAAAATTGGAAACACGCAGTAGCTGTTGCGTAGAGGGAAACCATAAGGCAATAAATGATTATTAAACATTTTAAATAGTTACATTTATAAGAGCATTTTTCTCTCTTATCAGGATCCATGTAAGGACAGTTTATTATATATATATATTCAAAAAGGAATCAAACTGGGCAAACTTTTTGACACCTTCACTGCTCTGGCAAAGCTTTTGAACATAAAAAGTGAACCTTGGTTTTTTAAGAAGTATCTTTGGCATTATCACATCAGAAAATTTAGTATTTTTTAAAAGAAATCATTGAAATATTTTCAGATAAAAACCCAAGGACACGTCCATGACTCCTCTCTCAGCTGTCTGGAACGACCCAGGCTGCCGTTTTGTCTCACTCTGAGAGAGGGAGTGTGTTGGTGACTTTATTTACTAAATGGTTTTTTAAGTTCCTGAAGCAGCAGAGGGCAAACTGCTGCATCAATATTGCACTGCAGCAGTGTGTGACTGTGTGTGTTCACACGTGTGTGCTTGTGACATGTTACTGGAGAGGAAGCATCGACAAAGATGCCCCTTTCTCTGTGTGTGTGTGTGTGTGTGTACATGTCTGCTGCTGCTGTTCATTGGCATTTGTCTGTCGTTATATTTGAACAAAAGTAAACGTATACATTCTTGGGTTTCAGTTTTTCCTCTGTGTGTGCGTGTGTGTGTCAGTGTGTGTGCGTGACTCACAGCTCCGTGGTGTCCTTGGGAATGCCCTTGGGCAGAGAGTGCAGCCCTCTGTTGCTGCATCGCACCACGCCGTCTGAGCACGTGCAGACGTCGGGACAACCAGACGTAGGAAGGCAACCATTATCCTCAGCACCTAGAGAGAGAGAGAGAGAGAGACAGAGAGAGAGATATGTTAGGGATCAACAGCAGGAAAGCGAGGGAGGGGAGGAGATGGATACAGAGAAGGACAGACAGTTTAAAAAATGGTCAGAGGTGAGAGAGAGAAAAAAGCCAGAATGAGAGGGAAAGGGGAGGAAACGACGAGTCAGGGAAGGGCAAAAGAGGGATTGAGAAAAAAAGAGGGGTGCATAGAGATAAAGACTGAACTGTAAGTGTATCACTTGGTCAATTCCACTCAACTTTGCAGTCAGCACTTTTAAAGAGTACTTTACAACCCATATCAAATGACCAGGGGCTGCTAAAATCAGCTATACTGGTGTGTTTGAGCAGCTGGCTCTGGCCCTGCCGGCTAGTCACAGTGATGTTAAAACCCTCTGCTGATTCTAGAGAAAAAATGAGCAGATGTTGATGATCGGTTGGACTGCAACAACTTTGAGAAGTCCTGTATAAATTCATTCAAGAAACAAAAAGTTACAACATCTGCAGTCACCTGTAGGAAGACTTGCTGCATTATTTTGTCGTACCAAGATGTGACTGTTCAGCCGCTTCTCACGCTTAAGACGTCAAATACAGCAGCTTGGTCAGAGCCCCAATGCCTCAGAATATGACACTGTAGGGACCCCTCGTGCACCATTTTTGAATGCTGTTATGTAGGTCCAGGGTGAAGGATGGGTCAAACAAAGACTGTCATCCAGGAGACTGGGGTTCGATTCCCATGTGAAACAAACAGTAGAAGTTGACTCTTTTTAAAGCTGCGTAACATGTGTAAGTTAAATGAGGGGTTTTAGTTACATAACTAACATACCTATGTTAGCACTTAGTTAAACCCAACATATGCATATTGTGACAATTTTGCGACGTTAACCACGTGTTAATGATTGTTGCATGTCAAAAAGTCATAAAATATTAAAGGTATTATTTGAAAATGTAACCAAACGTTGCATATTAACTTTGCTAGTGTTACTGCAGGCCATGCATGTGCAAACATGAGGGAAGAGTGGTTCCTATATTTTTGAAGCTTAAAGTTATAATCTCAAAGATCTCAGTTTAGTTCTCTTTGGCGGCACCTATGGTGATAAGCGGTAACTGCGGGAGCACACTTCCCAGATATCCAGACAGTGTTGCATGTGTGACGTCCACGGTTGGCTCCGGTTGTAACTCTTGATTTCCCTCGCTGACGGTCGAGTTTGTTTCTTTATCTTTGGATTTTCACTTATTTCTGAAGTTGTATCTGTAGTCATCAATCTTTTCTTTGTTTGTTCAGCCATAGTAGAGTACTGTTTACTCGCAACACTTGCAGAGACTGGAAAAGCAGCCGCTTAGCTCCGCCTACCCTCTCTGGCAGACCAACCACTGCTGGCTGATGGAAAACGCGTCGCTAACTGGGCGCCGCTTGTGATTCGCACCAGACACTCAGTCTGTAATACTGCAAATGCAAAGGCTTTCATCAGCAGGCCATGGGCTCAATCATTATTGTGTTACCTCATTCAGCGATAGAGACTTATCAGACATTTATTTACATGAAAATCTTCAAGATTATCAGTTTAAGGCCACTGACCAAGCTGCTATATTATAGTTTTAAGTTTTCTTTTCTATGCATGATATCATAACGTTATGTGAAGTTAAAGTGAACAGTCAGAGAGTTCAGCATCTGCAGTTTCATTCCACACACACACGCTCGCACACACACACGCACGCACAAAGCAGGGCCAAAAAAACATCCAAGTGATTGTAATCATTAAACACTCAGAGATAAGAAGGATCACAGGCTGGAGTGTTGCTCTTGGCTTAAAACGTCTTTCATTTCCTTGATTGACACACACACACACACACACACACACACACACACACACACACACACACACACACACAGAGCTTTAATCTGGCGCTGCAGCATGTAAATAGTTGAACTGTGATCCCAAAGTTAAACCCATAATGAAGGATAATGACGACTGGACACTCAGCCAATCATAACACAACTGCAATCTGAGTGTGTGTGTGTGTGTGTGTGTGTGTGTGTGTGTGTATGAGCGGGAAGGAAGAAAGATTGGGAACGAGAGATGCCAACTTTACACTCATCTATGTTCAAACTTTGTGGTGTATTTGGGTTGACAGGTCGACATGTGCTGCAATGATATGCACGCACACGCTGAGTCTGCTTCACGCTCAGTTTGTTAAACAGTCATCCCTCTCTGTCGTATGGCCACTCTCTCATTCACTTTGCAGCTTTATAATTGTGCTAATGTTTAAATGTCAGGTAAATGGGCGCTTACGTTCGTGCGTGTACAGCAGTGTGTGCGTGTCTTATGCGATGTGTGTAGCTTGCGAGTCCACAGGGAGGTGTAGCCGTGGGCTGACTCGCTCTCCAGTCGGCTGATTGAACTAACATCTAAATGTGTGCTAAATATCGTCTCACAAATTCAATTAACTTTACCTTTCCCCCGGCTGCCTCCGAACAACTTAACAGTCATTTTACTCAACTAAAAATAGACTGGACATGGGGACTTTGGAGTGTGTATGTGTGTGTGTGTCTTTACCTGTATTCTTTTGAGAACTAGTTTGAGATTTAACTTTAACAGTTAATCAAGAGGTGATCATCAACAGGCTTCCCCTGTGTGGTGGTTTGTTCGTCATCGGTCCAGCCTCTGACCTTTGAGAACAGTTTGACCTTGACCCACAGAACATTTCACTTCATTTTACTTCACTTCACTTCAAGTTTATTTTATTTACGTTTTCAAGCATTAGTGTTTGACAAGGACATAAAAAGAATTTCTCTGAAATTATAAGTGCCGCAGTGCTGATTTGTGTTTTCCTCGCTGTATTAAGCGAGGAAACTAACTTGACTTGATTGTTGCTAACACTTCGTCACAGACATGCACCGTCATGATCGCCATTGCAGCCGCCACCCTCGCGACAATTAACATTACCGTAGGCTGCCAGCTACTGCTAGCTGCAGCTCTGGTAGCTAGCAGGATTTCAAACTTGACATTGCGAAAACAGAAGGTAGGCTGTAATTTGTTTGTGTTTGAAAGTGTGCTGTGTGTTTAAATAACTTGTATACATGTTTTTATCAATTAATAGCTATAGAAAACCTTTTCCCCTCTGGGATAGCCCCAAAAACAGTCTGCGACTTATATTCCGGATTTTACGGTACTTGTCAGTGGTGTTAGTATCATCACTGGTTTTAAATAGTCACTGTACAGTGAGATAGTCTCTTATAAATTGTTCTATACTGCTGCAGCAGCAGACATAAAGAGCAGAACAGTGTTAATGTATTAAATAACGTGTGGATTGAATGAGCACGTTCAGTGTTAAATGAGCCTTTTATGGCTACTGACTTCAGTGTCATTCAATTCTTACACATTTCAAATGGAGTCGTGGCTCTGAAATCAACCTTATGTATGTTGGTTTATATTAGGTACATTGGTTGTATAAGTTGACGATGAGCACAGAGTGTAGATTAGACACCCATTTAAATGGCTGAAAGGTCCTCATAAGGACAGAGGTACAGGGGTGAGAGTGAGATCAGCCATTCAAATTTCTGTTTGTGCAGCTGAGTGAGTTTGTAGATAGATTTGTGTGTGTGTGTGTGTGTGTGTGCGCGCTCAAGGCGCAACCATGAATATTAAGATCTGATACCATCTCAGAGTTTTCTTACGAGAGCCAACTCAGCTAACTACTTTCCAAAGTCATTTTCAGTAAATGGTTGCAGCGCAGCTACAGGAAATTAGAAAAGTGTAATGAAGTCAAAGTAACTCAGGAAAGAGAGAGAGAGAGAGAGAGGCAGAACGAGGTGAAAGAGAGGAAAAAAGGGAGATCAAAAAGAGTTTAAAGTATAAAGCTATAAAGAAAGGAAATGGAGTGAAAAGAAAGAAAGCTGTAACAGACAGCAGAGCCAGACCACACTTTGTCTGTGGCGTCAAACTTGGCGGCCTGACTCAATATAGGCAGGCGACGTCACATTACAAACCACAGGCTGATGTCATCTACGGCTGCTGTTTGCTTGTGGTTACTGATCTTTCTGTCCTCACAGTACCCTGCTGAGGATGTGTATGAGTGTGTTTGCGTGTGTATCTGATGTAAGTTTTTGCAATGACTGTCTGAAAGGAGAGTTAATGTTTGACACAAAAAGACAAGAATCAGGAAGGAGGATCTGCACTTCAGTCTAGTCAAGTGCAAATGAAAGGCATAATGTACCCGAGGATGGAGATATCAGTGTGTCCGCAGTGAATCTGTTTGTTGTTGATGGGTGATTTCAGAGTTCTGGCTTAGTCTCAGGGAAATTAGGGCACTCATTGTAAGTACGGATTCAAATGAAACAGTGTAGAAAGGTTTCTATGGCGACCTTTTGCTCGCCAACCAATGAACCACTGCAACACAAACTTTCAGGAATTTCGCAGTTTTCCTTATTTTCTTTCTTTGACTGACTTTCATGTTTCACAGAAGTGTCACTTTATCAAAAGTTATGTTGGACTATCCTTTAAAAATGTCCTCTTAAAGGTCTTTTTGCACAATAAAGGATGCATTCAGTAATTTGGTTGAACATGATGCAAAAACTTGCTCTTATCTGCAGAGGACACATGGCAGCTGACTGACACATGTCATTTGTGTCAGGTTTCAGGCTGTGACCTTTGTTTCCTCACACTCCACTGTCATCGTAAAGCTGCCTGCACATCCTGAGGAACATGGCTGACTAATGCTCTGCAATCCCAAGTGTTGTTCACTATAGTGGTAAGAAATGTTATTTCCAACAGAGAAAAACGGAGACCAAATGGAAACAGAGTGAGAGAGGCTCACCGTCGCACGTGAAGTCCGGGGTGGCCACATCCTGGATGGGGATCTCCTTCAGGAAGGCCGGCTTCTGACAGCGAGGGTTTCCACTCACCACCCTGGTCTTCTTCAGCCACTGACCCAGCCAGGACAAATGACAGTCACACATGTACGGGTTGGACAGGAGGTTACTGTTAAGGTTAAGAGGGACAGACAAATAAGAAAGAGAGAAATCAAACAGGGTCAATATACAATTAAATAATAATGCAATAATATTGGAAGTTTCTGTAACATGTTGCTACACAATCCCAATTACAGTGCATGGATTTTCTCACAATATACTAAATCCATTATGCAAATACAGCTCCAGAAAGAATGAAGAGACCACTGCGAGAATAGGTTTTTCTCAAACAGCAATATTTGGTGGAATAACCTGGTTTTTAATCACAGCTTAGATGCGTCTTGGCATGCTCAGCACCAGTCTGTCACTTTGCTGTTGGGTGACCATCCATTTTCCTCTTGATCACATTCAGGAGGTTTTCAATGGGGTTCAGAACATAGACTGTATAGAAAGATGGACGACATGACAGCTCCCTAAAAGTGAAGGCAAACCCTCTCTATCGCCCCCTGCTGACTGGCTGCAGTGTAGGTCGTAAAGGCCGCCTGCTCCATGTTAACAGATGGGACATGAGTCAAACTATAAAATCAAAATACACGTCAAATACATTTTTCTCAAACATGGTTTCTGTCATTATAGTTAGTTCTTATCATGCTGATTTATGTCCAAGAGTTCATTGTTAATTAGTTATTTGATGCTGATAAAAGGATGATTGACAGCTCTGCTGACAAATCTGGCTCCTGCAGCCGATCTGTTCCTGATTAGCAAAGTAGAGGAGGATAGGCTAGAGGAGACGTAACAAAAACAACCACTACAGTCATTGAAGTTTTCATATCTGTGAACGTCTGCTCCAAACCAACACAAGAAGTGCTGCTCTTAAACACGCCGGCGTGCGGGATCTATTGTTTTTGGTAAGTTAAGTGTGTGTTTTGGTTAGCGGACGTGGCTACGCCGGCTCCAGCCGCCAATCTCTACTTCGCAACTCTGGCCACAAATGACTATCACAGGGGTATTTTGGCTTCAATTTTGTACAATGACAGCAGATTGAGACATGTCGTCCATCTATATACAGTCATTGGTTCAGATCAGGGGTGGGCTGGCCATGACATGCAGAGAGAAATGCTGATTTAAGGAACATTAGGAGTGGTCTCTTAATTTTTTCCAGAGCTGAAGATGCACATTTTCAAAATGTTTTTCCTGAATTTTGTTCTCATATATAATTTCTGTGTGACAGCAGCTGCCACCCAACGAGACAACCTGCAGCCACTACAGATCAGACAGGAGCCATTATAAGACAAACCAGTGCAACACAACTGACATAAAGAAAGGACGTAAAGCATAAGTGGGAAATGATTAGCTCCTTATTACTGGATTTGATGGCAATCAAACCACTCAGATATGACTGTTGTTTTTGGTTAGCAATATATTTGAATACATTAAGATGGAAGACAAACGAGGCGGAGCTGAAAAGGGAACAAAGAGAGGCAAAGAGAAAAGGTTATCAGGTATTTATATTCATTTTGTAAAGTAAAGGTGAGATGGACAATGAAAAGGAAAAGGTGGCAGAGTGAGGAATCGTAAAAGAGAAAGAAAAGAGAAAAGGTTATCCGTGCGTTTTATTCATTTTTGATCACCTCTCATTGCATTTTGTTGCTTTTGCAAACACTGCTCATGTAATATTTATGTTGAACTATATTTAAACTGAACAGAGAGAGGGGGAGGCATCAGCAGCACATAGTAGACAGGCGGATTTACTGAAGTGAGAGCTGCTCAAGGCATCTTAACTCTGCTGGCACACCCAGGCTACAGCATCAAGGGTTTTCAGGCACACTGCCTTCTGATGCAGCCCATTCTCTCATTAATTTTATATGAAACAATTTAGCCAAAATTACTGTCTGGCTAGCTTGAACAAAAGCTTTATAATTTAAAATGTAGCAAAATTTAAGTCAATCAGTCTCAAAAAACATACAACAAATTAAAACTGAACTTTTGTTGTTTTGTGATGGTGCTGAGACTTTTTCTTCTTCAACACAGCTCAGTAAAGATTTTCAAAGTGTCAATAATGTGACTAGAGGGGGTATTATGCTGTTTCACATTTTAAGAGTTATATATAATGTTACAATGTTGGATGTCCAGACTTAACGTGGGTGAACACCTCAGAGAGCTAGCCAATCAGAAGAACGCGGGCTTGTAGGGGCGGGGTTTCTTAAAGGGACAGAGCTGACTGAGTCGTTTCAGGCAGGGGCTTTATGAGGGCCTGCACCGAGCACCAGTGTGAGAACAAGTTTTTAACTGTAAATTATGCTAAGCTACTCCGCAGGTATCACAGAGTGAAATATGAAGCTGTAAACTAGCATAATACCTCCCCTTTAAGGGGTGTTGTTACAGTACGAGGTGTAACGATATTCAGCTCTGTCCAATTAATGACGTTCATGTACAACAAATTTGCAACATGATTTGCGTGTTCAAGGAAACATGGTGCAGGCAGAATTAAATCTTGTGTTAACATAAATGTTCTTATTTCATAACTGGCATGTTATAAATATGCTACAACAGAATGTATCAGAATATTGACTGATGACGAATTTATGTTTTCCAACAAAATAGGCAGTCTTGCAATACACCAGCCACTCTTGTGAAAACAGCATGATTCAAATTTGGTATGGTTACGGGTAATACAGAAGACAATGTCTCAGACTTTAGACATTAGACTTTTTATTAAAATCACAATCCTTCTCAGCAGCAGTGGCTCAGTGGTAGAGTCGGCCGTCTCTCAATCTGAAGGTTGGGGGTTCCCTGACTGCTACAGTCACATTTCAAAGTGTCCTTGGGCAAGACACTGAGACTGGCACTTAGGCCTTTGCCATCAGTGTGCTAATGTGAGTGTGAAAGGGTGAATGTGATATGTAGTGTAAAGCTTTGAGTGGTCAGGAGACTAGAAAAGTGCTATATATTAGTACAGTCCATCCATTTTACCATTCTCCAACCTTTACCAAAGTGCTTTTACTACTTGAATGTAATCACAATCCTTTTCTAACCTTGAATTAGGTGCTTTTCTTGCCCAAATTTAACCTCTGACCTCTTAGTGTGGATGCAAACTTTGGACTGCTGTGTGTGAGGTTCAGCATTTTGTACAAGCTAACGTGCCCTCTTAGCGCTCACGCCCTTTACATCAATTTTGTATTTCTGTCATTCAAAAGAACTCTGTTAAAATAATCCAGGCAGCGATTTTGTTGTCACTATAACGTAATTAGGAAAGCAGTTTAGTTGTCTGCAGATGTTTTTTCTAGGAGACAGGACAATATGAAGAGACAAACATTTCCTTCCTTTTCCCCCTTTTACACTGAAAATAAAATATAAGTGGACTGAAACTTTCCCAGTGTAACGATTAGATTTTTAAAAGGCCACATGTCTCATTAATCATGATGGTGTGCCTCCAAATTGTTTAAAGAGATGTACACTTTGTCTGCTGAACAAATCAACCTGATGTTTGTGCAACAATATTAATGGCGCGCTATGATAGATAGCGACGAGTCGTATCCTCATTTCCTTGTAATGAATTGACCTCAGTGCACGGCCTAAGCTAAATCCCTTCCTTCCTTTTCAATGTGTTAATCTTTTAATTAAATGGACGGACACTATTGGGAAACAATGCACTAAAAATGGAGACGGATATTAGAAATAGTAGGAGCAAGAGAGAACAAGTGATAAACAGAGGAAAGAAAGGAGATGAACAGAGGACGTGTTAAGTAATGAATCTAGATTTACGCCAACAGAAGGCGGGTGTTGCATACAAAATTAAGTGTTTCTAATCGGACGTTGGAAACTAAAGAATGAACATTTAAAAATGACGGGGGTTTAGGTAGGATGATGATATATCTTTTCAATTTTGTAGTGATAATCCTGAACAGCCCCAGTGAGAAACCACTTCTCCTGAGCGAGTTTATGCATTCATCCATCCGTCCATCCCACCTCTCCACCATCCCTGCTTCCACCTCTCCTGTCTCCCATCTTTCCTCCCACAAGACTCAAGTAGAATCAAAGATGACAGGAACATCGCAGGACAGAGAGCAAGAACAAAACGCAGAGCAAAGGGAGGAAGCATGGAGGACAAGAAAGAGAGAATGCAGACAGGATGTGAGGAGACTATTTTTCTTGTGTGTTCAGGTAAGAAAAAATGTATAAAACTGAACCTGTAATGTTTTATTGAGCTGAGGAAATCTATTATTTACAACCCTCACGTCTGGGTGGTCAGAAGATGGAAGAAAAAACACACACGTACTCGTCTTCTCTATTCTTCTACTGTTTCTGCTCTCCTTCTTTACACTTTCTTTATCTTAACAATAATGTTCGGTGGCAGATAAATACTTAAGGCAGCTGTTTCTGTACTTTTTTACACAGACTGTACACCACAAAACATCTTAACACAAATAAAAGCACGTCCCTCCACATAACTTAGAATAATGTGCTATCAAAAAATTAATGTCTCAGTCGCAGCAGGTTTGTGCATCTCTGGGAAGATAGAAAACAAGCTACCAGATGCTCCTGTGTGTGTCCAAGTTTGTGTGTGTGTGCATGGGTGTGCAGATGCTGTGATATATTTAGCTTTGATAACAAATGTCCTGGGATCCAGACCAATCTAGTCGATAATGATGGAGAGCATCTGTGAGGAGAACAGTGTCCAGAGAGCAACATGTGTGCAAATGTGTGTGTGTGTGTGTGTGTTGCACGGTAGATAATACCGACAGCAGGGCTAGACTCTGAAACATTAGAGGATAGAGACAGAGAGAGAAAGGAAAACAGGATGATAGAGATGAAAAAGAGATTGTGGGAATAATGGGGTGGAAATAAAAAAAGACAAAACAGGATTAAAGCATTAGAAAAGCCGTCAGATGAGACTCACATGGTGGACAGGGAGTGCAGGGTGGAGAAAGCTCCTGGGGCGATGCTGGAGATGCGGTTGTCGTACAGCGACAGCAGGCGCACCGAGCTCAGACCCGTAAATGTGCTGTTGTCGATGCAGCTGATCTGGTTGCTCCGCAGCATTCTGGAAACACACATGCCATTTGTAATTAGTAAATGAAAGCTAATAAATTATTCTTTGCATGTTTTTTTTTACCTGGGAGACCAGAGATTAGAATAAAATCCAGTCTTTAAAGCTTAAATTTTAGACTCATGCAAAGGCCTGACTACCCAAATGTTAAATCAGCTTGAGGGCTGTTTTTCTGACAGTCTCACTGTTTACCCTGAGAAAATGTGGCTAATTAAACTGCTAGTTGTGAATGAAAATTACTAAATTTACACACTTTGGATGGCTAAAAATAGAGATAATTGGATAAAAGAAGAAACATAAAAGCACAAAAGATAAAACAGGAAACAGAGGTAAAAGCCAGAGCCCATATGACAGCCATGACTATAATTTGACATTAGCCTTTGACATGCAGTCATGTGGGACCAGGCTAACTGAGTTAGTTAGCATTCGCTATCTCTGGGACAGGCTAACCAAGTTAGCATGGCTATTACTGGAGCAGGGAGCCTCTTAACATAATACAGAGACAGCCATGATGCCATTAGAGAGTCATTAGCCTGCATATATATACATGATAGCATTAGCTAGTCATTACTGAGCATACACAGACGACATTAGCTCATGGTTTGGTACGCTATCCTGTAACCCTTAATTGGACGCTAGGGTGGGTGCCGAAATTAGAGGAACAACAATATGCTGTCAACAGCCTTGATTTTAGGGTGAGCGAGTAAACAATCCTGAAAGAAAAGCTAATGAAGTCAGATGCTAACACAAGTCTTAGTTTAAGGGGGGAACAGCTAGCACTCATCGCTATTACAAGCCTTACTAGCTATTTGAAGGAGAGATAGGACTTAGACGAACAACTTAACTCTATATATTTAAAAAAAAAAATACAATACAACTTTATTTTATTGTACAATAAGTTTTAAATCAATCAAATTTTACTTGTATAGCGCCAAATCATAACCAAAGTTATCACTTGACAAAAAGAGCAGGTCTCGACCGTACTCTTTTTTTATGTTATTTAGAGAGAGACCGAACATGAATCCACCACGAGTAGCAGTACTTTTCTTAATCGTGTGGCCATGTGAAAAAATGTTTTGCCTTCATGTAGGTTTCCTGTGACCTAATTGCCCCTGTTTTTGACATTTTCCCACTCATGCATCAAAAGCACTTCCTCTCTTCTGTTTATAGAGCTCTTTTACATACTCATTAGCATTAGCATTAGCATTCTGACTCTTGGGGTTGCATGTAGCCTACATTATAGCGCAATATCAACTTTCTTAACAAGCAGACCCACATAAACAAACAAAACACACACACTAAAAGACTCACAGTGTTTTCAGGCCAGTGAGGCCTTTGAACATGCGCCCCTGCAGTGCAGTTAGCTTGTTCCCCGTTAGCAGCAGCTCCAGAACTCCACCGGATCCATCGAACGCACCGTCGCGGATGTCCCTCAGCTTGTTGTTGCTCAGGTTGCTTCAAGAAGGAAAAAGACATTAACAGATATTTATTTGTTTTCTTGTGGTAAGTGTAGTTTTTCCCCACTGACATGGCCACGCACAGTAACACACAGCCTATGAACGATGTTACAAGCACACAAAGAAAATATATCTGATTTAATTGCAGTAATCAATCATGTCACTTCAACCAATAAATGTTAACTCTTTCTTTCATCTTAATGTCTGTGTCATGTAGATATTATAATAGATATTCTTATAACAGCTTTCAGCCATCACCATAACTCACAAACCACACACACATACACACACACACACACACAAAAGTAAATGAGACAAGTGGTCACAGACAGCTGAAAATGATTGCCATCTCTCCTCCTCGCGCTCACAATAAGAGAAATGAAAATGAAAAGAGAGCGTTTGGGCACAGAGACAATAACTTGAGATGATAGCTATCACGACGACTGTAGCTTTCATTCACGGCTAGTTTTGTGTTTCCTCTTATCAGCCTTATGGAAGAGGAGGAGAGGAAAGGAGACGAGAGACAAAGTGAGGAAAGGAGAGAAGGAGTGAGGAAGAGGTTGGGATAAAATAGACCCAAAAAATAATGATTGTAGTGAAATTTTGAGTAAAATGAAAAGTAGGAGAGCAGATGTATGAGAAGGAGAGTGTTTGAGGAGAGGAGAGGAGGAGATAAAGGAGACAGGGAAGGAATTGAAGAGAAGGAAAATGGAAATGAGTGCGAATGCAGCCAATCTATATCGTCAGTGACACTGCTAGATGGTTAGCAATTTCCTCTCCAATAAATCAACTGCTGCTCTCTGCTCTGTCTTTCTCTATCTCATTCTGACACACACACACGCACACACACAGAAACCTAGAGTAGATAAGGAGTGACTGTAAATCTGAACCGAAGGCCCATCTTCTATTTCCATTTAATATTCGCTTCCTCCATACCTTCCATCTGCACTTCTTAGCTCTCCATCTCCCTCTGTCCCATCCTCTTACTTGTCTCCCACTCCTCTTCCTCCTTCCCTTCATCATGTGTCAGTCATTTTTACCCCTCCCATCCTTCCATGGGTTTCGTGCACCTTTCTCTAGTTCTCCATCTTTAATTTCCTTATTCCCGTTTTCTCTTTCGACTTCTAGCTTTTCTTGCATCCTTTGTCTTTCCATCCACCTTTCCCCATCTGTTCTTATTTGGGCCGACACTTTTCCCAAAACTCAAGTTCGAACAAATTAATAAGAACAAATAAGAGAGAATGGAAGTGCGTGTGCACAAGCTACGTGAAGTGTCGGGGACCGGAGCAGTGGGAGAGCAGAGAAAGGAGTGATCGGTAGCTGTATAAACAACTAATGTACAGTTTAGGCTGTATTTATGCATAACAAAGCCTACGACTCCTCAAGACTCAAGCAGCGCTCCAATGTCTTGCACCCTGCAGGCGTATCAAAGTGACGGGAGTCAGCCCTGAAGCTAGCTACAGCTTCAGCCCTGGAGCAGAACAACAATAAGCCTCCCCTGTGCTTTCTGACTACGGCCATCTGTTGGAATACAGGGCACACAACTTTAAACGTGAGAGCAGATTACTAATATGTTCTTTATCTGCTGCGCTTCAATTTTGAATCGATCACATCATTACGGTTCGAGCTATTCATTTTTCACCAGGTTTGAATGATATATTGAATTTCAATTGAAAAGTGAAATCCCTAATTCTTATATTAGTAATGTTGTGATTGCAATGCTATTCATTCTTTTTCTCCACAAACAATATAAAGAGCAGGGGACAGGGGAAGACCTCCGTTTCGTTCTCTTTGGTAATTGTGGGAGCACACTTCCCAGATATCCAGACAGTGTTGCATGTGTGACGTCCACGGTTGGCTCCGGTTGTAACTCTTGATTTTCCTCGTTGACGGTCGCTTTCCTTTTTGCCTTCATCTGAGCGTCAGGTTGTTTCTTTTTCTTTGGCTTTTCACTTCTTTCTGAAGTTGTATCTGTCGTCATCGATCTTTTCTTTGTTTGTTCAGCCACAGTAGATTACTGTTTACTCGCAACACTTGCAGAGGTCGGAAAAGCAGCCTCTTATCTCCGCCTATTTTTTTTTTTCACATAAGTTGCACCAGACAGCCAGTCAGTAATACTGCAAATGTAAAGGCTTTCATCAGTGGGCCACATGCTCAATCACCGTTGTGTTACCTCATTTGGCGATAGATAGTGACTAAACAGACATTTATTTAAATGAAAATCTTCGAGATGGTCACTTTAAAAATAATATCTAACACTGACTAAATGAGAATGAGAGGTGTTAAAAAGTATACGTACATTTTCTTCAAGTTAGGCAGCTTCTTAAACGTTCCCACAACCTCCAGGACGGCAATCTCATTGTCGTTTAACCTCCTGCAGAGAGAAAGATGGAGGGAGAGAGTTAAGACATTTATTCTCCTCTCTCAAGTCAACACACACAAATGAACATGCACACACTCAAGAAGAAAATGAGATGGAGAGAGAGAAAGGCTGCATGAAGGTTAAGAGGCCTTTAGTGACTGCTGAAGTATGATGCTGCCTGGAAAACAGAGGGAGGGAAAAAATAACCTAACATAGTGGAGAAGAGAAGACTAGAGAAAGAAGAAGAAAGGAGCAATGAATCCTTTCTATGCGGTCATCAATACCCACAATGCCCTAAGCCAGGAGGAAACAGTTTGAAAGATAGTAAGCTAGACATCTGCTTTATTGAGGTAATTTGTACTAAAAGGGTGCTGCTAAAATGTGTGTGTGAGAGAGGTAGAGTGAGAGAAACTGAGGAATGAAAGTGGAAAGTGCAGCTGCAGGGGACACTTTCTAATGAGCAACAGAGGGAGTTACAAGATGGATCAACCTGGGTGAAGCCGAACTGGAATAACATTGAGTAGAGGCCGAAGTCGGTTGCTGCTTGGTTGATTTGCAAATTTTAAGCGTAGCGATTATGGATGAAACATTTCTAATCTCTTTACCATGTGATCTAGGGCCCTCATTATCAACGCGGCATTTTACTAAGTGCTGAAAAAATTCTCCCTCATACTCATTTGACACTCTCAAGGCCAGTGTCAAGGATTTTCATGGCTTGGGGAAGAGTCACAAAGAAAGAAAGACAGACAGACAGAAAAGTGAACGGGAGGCTGAAATATATATAAGCCTTCAGCTCAGGCACAACCTCTGCTGATTTCCCCTGATAAGGCGGGTGACACAGGGCACGAAAGGCAACTTGTGTGTGTGTTTATGTGTGTGTGTGGTCGGTTGTGTGTGTGAGGGAGAGAAAGGGTGTCAAAATGGGAGAAACTTTGATCTGCCCTCTAACCAACCATAAAGGACAAAGTTTATATATTTGACATGGAGCACCCTGGGACCAGATCGGCAGTAAAGGAGGGAGAATTGGAGGATTAAGGGTTCACTAAGAGCGCAAGAAACAAAGAGGAAGAGGGACAGAGGACTTGGAGGCTAATGGTCTGTAGGATACTGACATTATTAGTCATCTAAAGCGGCTGCAATGGCTGGACTCACCATACAACTAATTCCTTTGAGTTATACAGCTGAAACAGCGTCTGCCTTAATGCTGCAATTGGGCTTTATTCTGCTGCTATTCTCCGTTAGCACAACAGTAATAGCCACGGCCATCCCTCACTTACATTTTAAAGCTTCCAGTGATTCAGCATTATGAGGTAAAACTTTGCCTCGGGCCAGATTCCTATTTCCTGACTGAAAATATTAGCTTATTGAATATTTGATGAAGTGCCAGGTGCTGAAAGTAAAATGGGGCCGGGTGATTTTAGCCGCAACACGCTTTTATTGTGTCACGTTCTGAAGTAGGAAGACATTTTAAGGAATATTTATGTGACTTATTAGAACTTATTAAATAACATCATAGCAATGTCATCGGTTTAGTTTACTTGCATACTTTCCTAATTGCTTAGCAGTGTCGGGTAACGTTAAACAAGGCTGAGTACATCAGGTCAATGTTTTGTGGGCAATGTGTTACAAGGACTGTCCTTATGAGCCCGATGACGTGTTTGAAAGCAGGTGCGCGCTGCAGACGTAGGTGAGCACAGCGGACGAGCAGCAGAGGAGCAGCCCCGCCTACCCCCAGAACCAGGTATCCAGAGCCGTATAGACAGAGAGTCTCGTCAGTGGAGGTCCAATATGCTCCATAATCTGCTATTGCGATGTCGCAACTCTCTCTCTCTCTACGGCTCTGAAAGTACCGCCACTCACTCACTCAGTCAGTCACATACAGACCCGTGTGTAGGGCTGACCCCAGCGGTCAGCCAAAAGTAACTTGTTATGTTACTGTGTTACCTCCTTAAGGGGGGGGGGGTGTTTGTCATTTATTGTTCAAACTAATGGTTTACCCTCCATATCATTCTCATAATAACAGTAAAAAAGTTTGTATTTGAATATCCTTGTTAAAAAATATATTTTGTCCTGTCAAAATATTACATTTGTTTTCATAAGGGGAATAACAGAGGGGGGCTTCTTACCCCAGTTTACCCTACTTTTACATGACCAAAAATGAACCCCCCTTTGCAACTCTTTACGCCTGTCGCTTATATTGCCAGAACGGCGTGTAGCCTACTGTACGTCTACCTTTGAATACATGACTGTACCGTCATTGCACTGCCTTGTTAACGGCCCATCATCTGTAACTCTGCATCCTAACAACAGGAATGACAGATGCAATATAACCTTTATTATGCTAACAATCTGACAGTGAACTGGGCAGATGCATAGAGTATTAGACACAACACAGGCTCTTAGTCGCCACCAGCTCTTCGCAGCTGACATGTCCTTATCGTCCAGGCACAACTTACATTTCACCGTGATGTTGTTCTTCTCCCTTTCGCCCAAAGATTCTAAATTAAGGAAATACTTCGACAATGTAAATGCTATCCTCTCTGCCATCTCGCTAGCTGAATTAGCTAGCTACGCATGCGCACTGACACAACTGCATTTTCCTTTCGCTGGTGCGCAGCTATCTGCCAAGAACTCAGGGAGACAGAAACAGAGCTTCGGGGATTTTCTTTTTTGTGGCAACAAACAGAAAAGGGAAATACGCCTTTTTTTTCTCCAAGTAAAAGATTAAATATCGGATTACTTGAAGCAAAATTAACTTGTTATGGAACATTAGCATAATACTTTACCACTCTTATATATGCTATCATTATTATTTTGTTCTCAGTCAGTGGCTCCAGCAGATTCTGATCACTTTCAGATCTTTTAACCTCCTTCACAATCACATTACAGTATTCTTGTTGCGGGTTATCAGTTACTCCCTTTCCATTTTTTTGCAGAAAAAATGAATGATCCATGGGACTGCTCAGTATTCTAGTGTGAGACCCTTCGCCAGACATCATGATGGCTCCTTTGGGACTTTGAGAGAGATGGAAAAGACTGTTGAGAGGAATTTTAGTCTGAAAGCCAGGAATGAAAAGTGACGTTCGTGATACAGCTCAGAGATGCTGAGAGGCGGAGGGAGAAAGCAGAAATGCATATGTGCAATGCATACAGTATCTGCACGCCTACACGCTTGGCCTGTGCACGACTGCATTTGCATGTTTCCATGAGTATGGGTGCGTTTTCTTGTGTGCGCGTGTGCTGAGGAAAGTGAAAAAGTTCTTGACAGGTCTGTGGCATGTTAAAGGATGTCTGGTGGTTATAGTTGCAGGATAGAGCAGTCTAACACATGGTATACTATTTCTGATATTTCACCATGTGTTTCATACAATAACCGTGTAACACCAGATGACTTACAGGTCTGTGGTGTGCTCAGGGATGTGTGGAGGAACACGGGTCAGTTTGAGATTGGAGCAGTCGACCACGGTGCCTTCACAGCGACATTTCTCCGGACACACGAGATCCTGGAAACACTCCCCACTCAGACGGCTGCGGTAGTCCTCCTGACCTGCAGAGGGAAGAGGGACAGAAAGAGCAAAAGAGTGAGAAATAACGTAGGAAAAACAGAAAAGAACAAGGAGGGTAGAGAAAAGGAAGAGAAGAAGAAACGCCAGGTAAAATAAGACAGAAGGAGTTGGAAAGGGGAAGACAAGGAAAGATGGGAAGGGAGAGAAAAAGACAGAGACCAGGGAAAGAGAGAAAGTACTTAATATTTAACTCTGTAGGTTTTAATACATTTTTTTTTTGCCATTTACATATGAACAGAAATACATTTTTTCAACCTTAAAATTGAGGAAAACAAAGTATTAAAATGTGTATACAGCTAATAGTGAGAAAGAAAAGATTAATATTTGGATGTAGCCATGTCAAAAGTCTGTCACAGTCTCAAAAATTCTACCCTTGTTCCAATTCTGCTGTTAGGACATAAATTAACTCTATATCAAAGAACAGGCTGCACGCTGCAGCAGCACGGCTGTGTAGAGCAGGCACAGGGCTGATACAGGGAGGGGTAATTCTGTATGGCTGCCATTGTAAATCACATTAACAAACAGATATCCATGTGGTTTAATGGAATCATTCTCTCGATGAATGTGGTTTAACCCCGGATGTTTGTGTTTAACAAGGTGAGCCAGAGACCACTTCTGTTATTTAGATGTAATGCGAGCAGATATTATTTATGACCCTGCGGAATAGACCTGGTTTAAATCATGCGGCACTCATATTCGTGCACCACATGCACTCTTTATTGTTCTCACGGTTATCATTACTTCTTTCTGTTCTGAAACTTTTCTGTCTATCTGTTTTCTGTCAATTTAACCTTCCCCTGTTTGTTTCCCCTTTGATTTCTGATTGCTTTTATATTGGAACAAACTTCTTCATCTTCTCCAGGCACACACGCTTTATGGCTCAGTTATTTGCTATTTGTCATTGTTAAAAAAAACATGAAGACCACCTATTGAGTGGTACTCTGCGATGAAAAACACTGATTTCAACTTAAAGATGAGTGCTCTTTGAATGGTGCCTCTCTGGGCTGCCATAAACCTTGTTGTTTGGCAAGTTGTTGGGAAAGGAAAGAACAAGGGAACAAGGACGAAGAGAGGAAAGAATTGGAGCGAGGGTTTTATACACTAAAGGAAAGGACACCTGTTTAACAGTATTAGCTTGAGGTTTTCATTGAATTTCCTAAATTGAAGCAGAAAAGGGTGAAGCAGTCTTGACAGAGGTGGTCGAAGCAGCCATGCTAGCCACTGAAGCACTGCCATGCCATTGGACAACTTGTCAGTAGAGATAGGGTTAAAGGTGTGTCTAAATCAGGTTTAGCCACACAATATTTTCTTGTCTGTTGTGATAAAAAGCAGGTGGGACATGTCGGTAGGAGCTAGCATGGCTAAGGGGCTAACTACAGCTGTCCTGTACAGCTTCTTATCAAACACTTTACTGTTAATATAGAACTACCTCTTGTAGTGTGTCTTATTTTGCCAGACTTTGATTTAAACAACAATATAAACAACCTTCCCTTTGTGTGTTGTGGTGAAAAGCAGGTGGACATGTTGGTAGGAGCTAGCATGGCTAAGGGGCTAACAACAACTGTCCTGTAGAGCATACAGCTTCTTATCAAACACTTTACTCTTAGCAAACCTCTCTTACCGTGTCTTATTTTGCCAGGCGTTAATTTAAACAAGAATATAAACAACATTTACTTGCGTGTTGTGGTGAAAACCAGGTGGGACATGTCGATAGGAGCTAGCTTGGCTAGGAGGCTAACAACAGCTGTCCTGGAAAGTATACAGCTTCTTATCAAGCACTTTACTGTTAATATACCTTTCCTAGTGTGTCTCATTTGCCAGGCTTTGATTTAAACGAGAATATAAACAACATTTACTAAATGACTTCAGTCCCAACCCTTTCTCTAACTAGCCAGGCATCAGAGTTGCGATTTTTGGTGTGAAGGTTTAATCAACTTGAGTCAGACTTGCCCAGTACCTATTTACTTTTTCATTGGAATGACAGAGAAGCAAAATCTGGTGTGACTGCGCTTTAACAAGCGTTGTTCTTTATGTGGTTTGAGATGCTAACAGAGACATATCTTTGCTTTTAAAGGGAAACAACATTTCTGAAAGTCTGCTGAGAAAATTGCTTCTAAATTTATGCTAGCAGTTGAACATTGATGGAGGATATTGGTGTTTCATTTTTTCTACCACGCTTATAGTCCCACATATCAGAAGCCCTACACACACAAACAGATGTTCATCTTATTTTTTGCTCCAAGGCGTGTGATTGGCTGGGAGAGGCAGGTGGGCGTGTGCTCGGCGGTCCCTGGCGCTTGACGGAACCATGTGATGTCACAGTAGGCGGGGCCACATGGTTAGATCAAGCACAAGAGACAGCTGCACGAACCAATCAGAATGCAGGTCCACACAGGAGGAAGGTGGGGCAACAGAGAGCTGCACCAGTCAGTCAGGGGGGCGGGGCGGGGTCCATACAGGATAGGAGAGGCAACAGACAGCTGCAGATCCACACAGGAAGGGGGACAGGAAACAGAGAACTGCCCAACCAAATATGCGCAAAAATGTCCACACTGGTCCAGAGAGGAAGAGGAGATGCAAGGAGAGGCATGGGGCTGCAGAGAGGAAGGGCTGAAGCAAAGAGGACGGACATAACCAGCTGTAGGAGCATTTCTAATCTAGCTTGAGAAGAGCGCTAATATTAGGGGCTAACTTACCACTGAGACCTTCCACCCTTACAAATGTATCCTGTGCTCATGTACTGCAAAGCCTTCATCAGTTGTTGGTTATGCTATTCCTTTTGAGCCCAGTTTAGAGAACAGGAGGGCTGAAAATCTCATCTGCAAATTGTCGGTCTAACAGGCTTTTAACATCAAACAGATGGAACTAAGATTACCTTTTCCCCAAATGTTGTGCATTAGTCTTTCAGTATCATAAATCTGCTGACACATTAAGGTTTTAGCCTCCTAATAAAAGACAACTTCTGTGATTGAAGGCGACTAACGCAAGTCAAATACCTGCTGCCATACAACCCGCTTTGTTGCTTATTATAAATACAAACACAAGATACCTTCACATTTTAACCTCTTCAGATAATAGTATCACTTGATAACCATTTCGCAGCACAGTCCAGGTCAGAATAAGTATACAATGATAGTTGGAACTAATACTAAGGTCCCCAACAGTGCTTGTAAAAAGTAAACAAATAGTTTGTAAAATGTCTTTAAGGGGATTCTTAATATTAATTTTCCAAGGCTCCATAAAAAAGCATTATATTTAATAAAGAGAAAACAATGTGAAGAGCCGCTGCAGAGAGGCACTGTGGACTTTAAGTGTATATAGACACACACTCATTCACTCGCTCACACAAGTGGGCGATCACAGTCTATGGCCGGTCCCTGCTGAGCTGGTTATTGTGCTGTTTCAGTATACTGAATTGGTCTGGGTTGTAATTAGTGAGACTCAGGGCTCGTATCAAAGGAAATAACAGTAATACAATACTACCACAGAGAGACATACAGACTGAATGTGGAAGCTTGTGTGTGCTAAACAATTTCAGTTTGTTATTGCACACATAAACCAACATGTGTGTGTTTTAAACTACGTGATCGTTATAGTTTACCCGTGCATATTTAATGTGTCGTATCCTACCTGTGCACCTGAACTTCTTCCCTTTGACCTGGCTGATGCGTTTGTTCGCCAGCCTTCTGGGGTGGCTGCAGCGCGCTCCACTGGTCTCAATAGGGTTGTCAAACAGGTAGTCTGCCAGCCACTTCAGGTGACAGTCACACATAAAGGGATTCTGTGCCAGATGACTGAAAGAGAGAGAGGGAAAGAGAAGAGAGTTGAAGATGGATTTGTCATGGGGAAGGGAAAAGAAGAGGCCTGCACGGTCTCGACACCTGCTTCAATTGTCTGGTTTCTCTGCAGCACTTTAAAACCAATATCATATGGTGAACCAGAGAAAAGAGCATGCACCACACACTGATACTTTAAATCAAGCGGCCTTTTGTAATTTTGGTAACATATGATCCAAGCATCAAGGTAATACATGTGCAGTCTGTAGTATGTTAGTCCCTTTCCTTTGTGTTTCTGTATAATACTTTTTAAACATTGCTTCATTGCTTAATAGCTTAGTCTATGAAGAGGTCACAGAGGTCACAGTGAAGCCTTCAAGTAGCTAGGTTTGTCCATGTAAATTATGCTAATTTCAAGCTTCATATTTCACTCTGTGATACCTGTGGAGTAGCTTAGCATAATTTACAGTTAAAAAACGCCAAATTTTTCTCACACTAGTGCTCTGTGCAGGCCCTCAATCAGCCTCTGCCTTAAACGACTCAGTCAGGTCTGTCCCTTTAAGAAACCCCACCCCTACAAGCCCGCTTTCTTCTGATTTGCCAGCTCTCCAAAGCCTGCTGAGGCTGCACTTAGAGTGTGGAAAAAACAGTGTGAAACCTGGCGTTCACAGCAGCCTGCAGACTGAGCTGAGCTTACTCCAACATACTTTCACCTACAGATTTGAAACTTCACCCACGTTTAGTCTGGACATCCAACATTGTCACATATATGTCTTAAACTGTGAAACAGCATAATACCCCCTCTTTAAGTAATACCCCTCCATACTTACAGAGTCTTGATGGAGCGCAGCGGGGCGAACAGTCCTTTGCTGATGGTTTGCAGTTTGTTATCGTACAGCGACAGCAGGTTGAGGTTCTGCAGGTCTTGGAAGGTGTTCACTCTCAAGCAGTTAATCTTGTTGGCATTCAGCAGCCTGAAACAGATGGACGGACCATTCAGCATCAGATTTTTATTTCTGCATTTATTCTACTTATTTAGCTTTATTATCTCTGTGCAATAAATACCAAAGATAAACTCATACGCAGATGATGAAATCATTTATTTTACCAAGATGCATCTCTATTACAAAACAACAACTCTTCTCCCCTGTCCTCTTCTTCTCCTACAGCCTCTCCCCCGTTGCCTCTCCACCCTCTTCTCCACACACTCTTGATTATATTTTCGTCTGGCCGTGACACATAAATCTGAAAATTGCGGTTTTACATATTTTCAGTTTTCCTACGGAGCAATTGGTTTGGAGCGTAATATCTTGTTTTGACGGGAGAAACGGACTGTGAGGGGAAAAGGAAGGAGGAAGACAAAAGACGACGTGATGGAGGAAATAAGTGGGTGAGACAGTGAATGGAGAGGCAAAAATTTGACTTGGAGTGACACAGATATACAATTAAGTGAAAAAGGGGCTGACAGGCCCAATGGAGGAGAGAGAAAAGGGAAATGAGAAATGTGATAGAGGGATTAAGTAAATGACAGGAAAGGTTTAAACCTCCACCCTTTCCTCCATCTGTCTGTCCTTTCACACCTGCAGTTCACTAATAAAGCTAAGTTGACAGCTTTTTGCCTGTTTTTCACGTCCTTGCTGTCTCATTCCTGATCCTTTGTGCTCTTTTATCACACAAACACCGTCTTTTCTTTCACTCTTTTCCCCCCTCGCACTCTTACTCTCTTCCTTTCTTTGTCTGACAGGTGACTAACTCGCTGCTTGGTACAGCAGCTCAGCTTAATCATCTCCAGTCGTCCTAACGAGCACCTATACTGGCACAAACCTTGTCCATGCGCACACAAACAAACTCACAGGCAGGTACACGCACACACATGCTGCTCTGCGACATATCCACGCCTCATTAGGCAGCTCACAGGAGGAACTAATTACTTGAAACTGCACCAGTAAAACAAAGCAGCGCAGGCAATATAAACAGCAGACCGGTAGCTATACAAAGCAATAAACACATCTTTGTCATGGAGGGTTAACATGCTGCTTAAATCTGATGTATAATTTACAGTTATTACACTTTATGGGAGAATAACAGCATCTTAAAAATTCCTGCCAAACTGACCGACTTTTTAGGGAGGGGAGGCGAAATATAAAAAGACATATTCCCTCCCGACGCCGGCTCGGCGAGCGCCAACACCCGCAGGCGGTGTCTTTGTGGGATTGACCAATGATGTGGCAAGACATGAATATTAACTAGTCAGTACTCTATTTATTCAATGATTGAAGCAGATAGAAATGCACAGAAACAGTCTAGATTTATCATATTAAGGGAACAAACATGCATGTTTAAACAAGCATTAAGAATTTAGAGTTTTATGACGGCAGCATCACGTCAAGGTCGGAGGGATATGCTTCTCCAATCAGGGGATTCTAAATGTTAATGATGCTATACAGTGTGTTTCTTCAGCTTCTTACTGAATCTCATCTGCATATATATGTTCCTCCATATCTGTCTTCCTCCACATGTCTATATCTTTTCTCCATCTTTCCATCTCTATCCATGAATTTATCCATCCATCCACCCCCCTCCCCCTTCTTCGTTCTCTCCGTGTCTGACTATGCACCATGCATCCCAATGATCCACCTAAGCCCGTAAAAGGTGTTTGCGGGTTAGATTCACTCATCCTCATTCTCTTTGCTTGGCTTCCCTTTACGATGGAAAAGCCCCGAACATTAGCAGTTTCTGCAGTGGACTGCGGCATTTGCAGGGACCATATGCCACATACAGTACCGATGTCGCTGGTACAGGAGTTTTTACAGCATGCTGAACCACTGCTGCAGTTTGAACCTGTGCCCACGAGGAGTTATTCAGCATGGGTCTACAGTTTAGTGTGCACACACCCAGTGCACAACAGATGGAGGGTTAATGCATGTAGAGGGGATTCTGCTTTAGCTGCCACTGTGCTACAGTGTATCAAAATCTGCTATTACCTCACATAATTACCTCCATACTTTTTACTGAAGTAATAAGGGCCTTCAACATTGTCCCTAGTTGTGATCATGATACAAAGGTAATGTACTTTAACAATGACCCTCTGATGCTGAGTCACCAAATCACCCTAAAGAGGGAATATTAAAACACAAAACAGCCACATCTCAACATCGTGATGCCCCAAGATTACACTGGAAGTACAGTCTGCTACATTTTAAAAGATGCTAATTAACTCTTAAACTTTTCATTGCAAGTTTCCACTTTATCTCCAATATTTGAATTCACATCCTGGAAGCCACATTCAGTTTTCTGCACATATATCACCTGCAATAAGCACCTGTGTGTGCTCTGTATTCTAGATGTCACATGTTCATTGGTGGGCTGCACAGTGGTGCAGTGGTTAGCGCTGTTGCCTCACAGCTAGAAGGTTCCTAGTTTGGATCCTGATTCGGACAAAGTGGGCCTTTCTGTGTGGAGTTTGCATGTGTGGGTTCCTTCCAGTCCAAAGACACGCTTGTCAGGTTAATTGGTGACTCTGAATTGCCCGTAGGTGTGGGTGTGAATGTCACAGGTTGTCTGTAGCCCCTTTTCCACTGCCAGTTCAAGGCCGGATTATTACGCCTCTGTTACATCCGTGTTCTCTGTGGAACGCACGGACGCGTAATGGTGGGGCGAAGTCGTTCTGCCTCTAAGGTAGTAACAGAGGCGAAACAGCGTCTGCGTAAACAGCGGAGCCGGCACAGCGCTGTGTGTTTGTATGTGAAGCATGCGCTGTTTGTTTACACCTTGCGCACCTTGTTGTTCTTCCATAACACTGGAACACTCTGTAATAACACACACTGGGGCGGCTTTACCCCGGCGTTGATTGGTCCAATGTAAAATGGCAAAGGCTTCCTGATGGCGGAGCTTTGTTACGGCGCTGAGGCAGAACCGCACTGTGTCCAGGGTGTACCCCGCCTCTCGCCTAATGACAGCTTGGGTAGGCTTCAGCTCCCCTGCGACCCTGAACAGGTTAAGCGGTATAGATAATGGATGGATGTTCATTGGTTGCCTCATTGGTCCAGACCTTTCTCTTATACAAACTTTCTTTGAACCACATATTGAACCAGACTGTCTTAAATCCACATCAATACAGTGTTTCCTGGGTACAGTAGCTCACCCTTGTTTAAGTGTGATGTCCTTTTGTTTATTTCTTTGTTTTCCAGGGGGGGACCACACACACATCCTCACACAGGTACACACACAACAACAGATCACACAGACAGTACTTACAGTAGCTGCAGGGAAACCAGTCCATCAAACAATCCCTTGGGCAGCTCTGTGATCTTGTTGCCATACAACACCCTGCACAGGACAGACAAAACAACATCGTTCTGGTTACATTGTGTACTCGGCTGTGCTTACATTTAAAGACATATGTGGTCTGGAGCTGGCTGCAAGGCACCGTAAAATGTTCTGCATCCACAAGTCTTTTTTATCATTTAAGTGTGTGTTTGGGATTTTTTAGTGTTTTAATCTCGAAGCTGCTGTCATGAGGAACAGCGTGCAGTGAATAAGCTGCTGATATTATTTTGTCTTAAGACACTTTAATGACTCGGTTTGGAGGATTTCACTAGTATCCCTTCACATTTGGCCATATTTAGTGTAATTTAAAGTATTATGCTTTCATATACTGTACGTATCATACCTTTTAAATACAGTTCAATATGGAAAAGCAAATACTTATAGTTTGATGCCCATGTTAAATTGTTTGTGAGTCCTAGTCGCTGCTCAGTTGGCTCAGTTAGCTTTGTGATGTTGCTCTCTTCAGATATATATGTATAATAGAGCCCTTTACATTGTTTCAATGTTACAATTTCATTTAGCAGACGCTTTTGTCCAAAGCGACGTACATCTGAGTTAACACAAGATCATCATCATTAACATCATCAGTATCAGCTGGGTTTTTAGCCTCTTCTTAAAGGTGAAAGGGACTCTGCATGCCGAATTAAGTTTGGTGGCTCGTTCCACCACCGGGGGACTACAGAGGAGAAGAGTCTAGTTAGCGACTTAGGGCTCTGTTGTGACGGGAGAACCAGGTGCCGTTCATTGGAGAAGTGGGCGGGAGTGAGTGTAGACCTGGATGAGGGCGTTCAGGTAGGCAGAAGCCGATTTTGTTGCTGTTTAGCGAGCAACAGTGTTTTGAATTTCATGCGAGAAGCAACTGTGAGCCAGTGGAGGGATATGAACAGTGCAGTGACGTGTGCTGTTTTTTGCTGGTTATAGACCAGTCACGCTGCTGCGTTCTGGATCATCTGCAGAGGTTTGAATGTGTATCAGGGAGAAACTTCAGTTTGAATACGTGGTTTCTACTGGTCAGCGAGACAACAAATCATAATTGGAAATTTTGTTTGTCATTTATTTCATAAAACTGCACTGATTCATCTCTCTAAGTCTGCTCAGAATGAAAAGAGACAACACTCCCAACCTCGTTCAAAAAACTATTTCAGGGACTAAAAAATAGTGTTTTATATTGAAATAGGCAAAGTTGTGTTTCTCCAGTACGGTGCCGTTTTTAAAATGCACAGCAGTCATTTAGGCTTTTCTCACTAAGTGAACTGTTGAAGCAGTTCTCTCGTTTGAGCGTCAAAAACTGAAATAATATTTAAGACGTTCCTCAAATTGCAGTTGCAACTATTTAACTCACTTCAGTAACTTTATATTTTGCTACATCACGCCTCAGCTGGCCGCTGCTCCAGGAGTCGTGCCTCTTTGTGACATTACTGTTCAACACACTCGGCTGTGTGTGTGTGCGCGTGTGTGCTTGTGTGTGCGTTTTAACACCCAGCAGAGTTCACCTTGTCTGCCCCTTCTTGTCTGTCGGTCTGTCTCATTTCCATGCTGCGGATTGATTCAAATTAAACTGTCCTTCATGTTCTTATCACATTCACCCTCAGTGATTACAGACCCGTACAATTACACACGCTCACAAGCAAATACAGTGACACACAAACAGCACACGCTGCAGCGTTGGGGTCCAGTTGTCGACATCGACAGCGACAACATTTTTATTTGCTAAATGTCTGGAAATGCAATTACTCTCCTGTCTGGATTTGTGTGTGTGTGTGTGTGCGCATGTACGTGTGTCATACTTACAGTGAGGTGAGTGAGCGAAGGCCGTTGAACGCATCTGCGGCAATGTCAGAAATCTGGTTCTTACTCAGATCACTGGGGAGAGAAGGAGAGGGAGGGAGAGAGGATATAAGTGCATTACTGTAATACACAGTAATGGGGTTCATTCATGAATGTCCTAGAACTGTCTGACAAATGATCGCAAGAGAATACATCAGCAGAGGTCAAGGCAAGGGGACAGGAGTAGAAAAAAAGTAAGAAGGGCTGAATGTGTAAGTAAATGTGGGACAGAGTGATGGACAGAGAGAGGGGGAGAGATGAAGAGACAGGAGAGGGAGAGAGAGGCTGGAAGCAGTGGCATGTTAAGTGCAGTTCATGTCATTCACTTCCACCTCTGTAAGATATATTATTTAACACTTTTATTAAGGTTATGGAGGTGTGTGTATGTGCCTGTGTGTGTGGGGGTGGTGTTTAACCTTCCAACCTTCCACAACTTTGCAAGTCTGGCATTTCCAGGCATTTGCATGATAAGGACATTTTTCACCAGTGAGCTTTACGTGAGTGGGTGTGTGTGACAGAGACAAGAAGAGATGACCTGTGTCAGAGTGTGTGAGGGTGTCTGTGCTGGTTCAGGCTCCAGAGGCCCTTCTTCTAAAATACTGCACTATATTACCTACAATGTGTAAATGTTTCAGGCATCAGTAAGTGATTATTCTTCGGTTTGTAAAGTTCTAGATTGATGCAATTTTCTGCTACAAAGACAAAAGCTTTACTACAAATAAATACAAGAAATGGTTTAGGTCCATTTTGCTGCACATTTTGTTTCCCACCTTAAGAAAGTGACATATAAATCTACGAATACATTTTCTTTATGTGGTCAGACCTGAATAAAATCCTTAAAAAACTTCCAGGTGCCACATCTGAACCTTATTTGCACTTGTGTAATTAAAATATATATTTTGACTCTAATCTTTAATCTTCAAAGAATATCTCATGATATGCGATCTAGATGATAAGGATGGTACTGATGAGTCACGAGATATGAGTCGGGGTCATCCAGCCTCATTTATAGATTTGTTTATAGCTTTTAAATCAGTTCATCATGCAGCAGTGTTTTTATTTATCTATAAAACTTTAATACAGTTGCTTCCACCCTATATTTCTGACTCCACACTCCATTTATTAGAACAGAATTTGGAAAATTTTTATTCTCTAACAGATTCAAGATTAAAGATGTTTATTGTCACCTTGGTGACATATTGGTTATGTCAAGTACAATCGTGTGAAATACTTACGTTGGGACGCTCTTGGGACAGTGCAGCTTATTTATGGAATAATTTGCAAATGCCTGTTGTTTCATTTAGTTCAAACTGTATCTGTTTATTGAACCATTTTATTTACATTTTAGATGTAAAGCTTTATTGTTGTATAAGCATTGTTTTATATCTCAATGCCATTGTACATCAGCATAACTCCTCAACAGACTTTGAGTTCACATAAAGGTTGTATGCATGCATGCTAAAGCTGTAGTCATGTATCAGATAGATATCTGACCAAGCAATATGTTAAAATCCACTCAGCTAGGACTCAATATGTTAAAGTGAATCGGATCATCCTATGTTTGCTCGCTGTAATTATCTAACCTCGGAGTGCCCCAAGGCTCTATACTGGGTCTTCTTTTATACTGTCTACATTAATGTTTTATAAGTGATACTAGGAAGATTTGCAAAGCAAATGCTACAGCTGGTATAGATGACCACTATGAACTGATTAAATGCAGGTTAAACAAATTGATGAACGTGTAAATGAAATAATACATCTAAAGTTTTAATGTAAGCTAAGTCATGGTTTTGCATGGCTGTACAAGCATATCTTGGTATGTGTTTTAGAGTGTACAGAGTTTTATCCAGACTTACATCCTCTTGAGCTTCTTGTATGCAGTAAAGGCTCCAGCAGGGACACTTTTAATCAGGTTCTGCTCCAAACGTCTGAGAAAGAAAGAGAAAAAAAAGGGAGACAAGGAGGGAATGGGGAGGGGTGGAGGAGAAAAAGGGCGTTAGATGATCTTTAAAGATCCTTAAAATAATAATTAAAAGACCACATTCCCCCTAAAACAAACACTGAGAAGATTTGAATAAAACTTCAAAAGCAGCATATCATGCATACAATTATGAGCTAATTTCCCTTCCTTTCAATATTTAATTTCACCAAGGACAGGGAAAACACTGGTTATTATCAAGTCCCGTTTTACCCCACAACCACAGACAAGCACAAAGGCACAGAAAGTTCAAAAGGTGGCTGTTCCAATCAATAGCTACACAATATTTCTGCAGCTTGGTTTTCAGCTGGGTCAGGGCAAGGTCACTTGAAATGTTGAGTTTTGCAGCTCAGCATAAATGAGCTAACATGGGACAAATCAAAAACTGGGCTGTTGACCACGATTCCTGTTTGCTTATTGAGACTATGTTGATTTGGTACAAAGATGTACAACTAGCTAACTGGCTATATAAAACTTTGGAGGACAATTTGCACAAGGGGCTATTGGTTAAGATGTATCTGGCAGCAGTATATTAACAGTTATTATTTTTCACTAACATTTTTCATATTTTCTAATTTAACCATTCAGAACCATTCATTCCTCGAGCCGCGACCCTCAATTCTTTGGGTGCAGCCAGACTTGTATTTATGAACACATTAGAGCCAAAGGGAATTTATTACATCTGTTTCCCTGGAAGACTACAGACTCATTACACCATACTGGTCTGAATTTATATATTCTCACATGGGGAGCCATCAGAACCAGGCACAACGCCTGCTGTTGGGGAAATGTATTGTTAGTTTAGCCACTACTCTCCTGATGATGTCGGCCACACCTCAATCTATGTAGCTCATGCATTCTTAATGTCTCCTTGTTGCTGTGGTGAAAAGGTGGGAAGGAAGCAGAGAGGAGAGGAAAGTAAACAAAGCAGAGGAGGGGATGAGAGGAGAATAAAAAGTCGTGTAGCGAGAAAATTAGAGGAAAAGAAAGGACAAAAGGTGAGAAGAGAAATCATAGGAGGGGAGTGGGAAAATAGGACGACAGCGGAGGAATCAGAGGAGTGGAAAAGTGTGGACAACAGGGGAGACGAGAGGAAAAATCAGAGAAGAGGAGGATGCGGTGAGGTCCCAAGGCCAGCCACAGGGTCAGCTGTCAGAATGATAAATGGAAACTAATCCACCCTCCTTCTTCCTCTGCTCCTCCTTTTCTGCCCCCACCCTGTCTTGCTCTTGACCTCCATCCACCATCCCCTCTTTTTTCCTTAGTGTACACATCTATCTATCTATCTACCTATCTATCTATCTGTCTGGATGTTTGGCTGGCTAGCTAGCTAGCTCTAGCTGTATAGGTTTATATCTTTCTTGCTTGCTAGCTTGCTAGCTATCTATCAGGCTATCAATATTTGTCTGTCTGTCTAGCTAGATCTAGCTTTATAGGTTTACATCTTTCTTACTAGCTAGCTTGCTATCAAGCTATCCATCTTTGTATCTGGCTGGCTGTCTATCTAGATCTAGCTGTAGGCCTATAGGTTTATATCTTGCGTATCTAATGTTGCTAGCTATCTATCTCGCTAACTCATTTAGCTAGCTGTTCATCCTTGTCTATTGTCACTGTTTTGATAAAAGACAATCCTGGCAAAACGTTTTGATCACATTTGACAGGATTAAAAAGGAATTTTAGTGAAATTATTGCACCAACTCTGGACTGCTGCCCTATAACTGTGTCTCTAAAATGAAACGCTTACGTGGCGTATAAACACAACCTTTACAGGTGTCTGTTTCTTGGCTCGTGTCCCTTTCTTAATGGCCACAGCTCACGCCCTCTGGCAAGCGACAAAACCTTATAACTTGTAAAGGGGTCAAAATAAATCAAGGATGTGCAGATATTGACAAAGACAATCAAGGCGCACAAGTAACAAATTATATCTGGGGGCTTTAAAACAAGGTTGAGACAAAGACACTTAGAGGCTCAATATCAACGGATGTATTAAGGGGAAGACATTTTAAGAGGCAATATAAAAAATCTATAAGGTGAGGCAGCGATTAAACGACAGCTGAAACAGGATTTGGATTTGGTTTGGCAGGAGAGCATGTTCGCAATAGGCTACATCTGCACACACACATACAGTGTTTTTAAAGGTCACTTGAACACATCTCTGCTGTTCTTAAAGTTAAACGCTTTGAGAAAAACCTGTTTTGTTAAATTGCATCATGAATATATTTGACTCGAACAGACGGTTTGGCACACACACTTGGAACTGTCAAGTTGCATGCCGCATAAATTCACGCAAACATGCACACACACATTTGGCAGTGATTCTCGCCACCAGCATGCAAGTAGATGACTTTGTCCATATTGAAGGACTGACGATACATCATTCTATTACACTCCATTGTTTCTGGCTGCAGCAGCAACATTTATCATAATGGATTAAATGCTAATTCTGCGTGTGTGTCTGTGTCCTAGAGTTCTGATCAGATATGCTTTGGTACCTGTGGCTCAATCACAATGCATGTGTATCTGTGCCTGTGTATACAAAACAGGAGTGTCTTCATATATGCGTGTGCACGGGTGTATATGTCAATGTGAATCCATTACTTATGCTAGGGAGGTATAGCAGTATTGGTGTAGCGTTGCAGGGGGGGGAATTGCTTCCTTACTCACAGAGCAATCAGGCAGCTGTCCTCTGAACAAACAAACAGGGTACAACGATCAATACAGATATCAAACACGTCCCACTGTGGCCTGTCTCTGTGAGAGTGTGTGTGTATGTGTGGGTTTTAAATATCTGACCAAGAGACAGATAGGAGGAGGGAGAGCAAAAGACGAGGCAAAGGGAATGAGTGAACGCACAGTTTAGGTTAATTCCCAGCTAGCAAGGAACGTTCCCATAACATCGGCTAACATTACCAACAAGTTCTAATTACGTTTGAAAAAAAAGGTTTTAATCTAATCTTCAAAGAACGTTTTAAGGATGTTTATCATTTCAAATAAAGTTCAAAGACAAAACGTTTTAACTGCAACATTCTGAAGATATTTTCGGGATGTTATTGAGGCCTGGGATGTCAGAACGCCTTTTATAAAACATTTGCTCAATGTTACATAAAAACAAAGGTAGAACATGCTCACTGCAACATTCTGAGGATCTTTTCAGGATGTTAGTACGGCCTGAACTATCAGAACGTGATTCATAAAACGTTCCTGAAATGTGATTTGAACATTCTCACTGCAACTTTCTGAAACTTTTATTTCTCCTATTATTAAAAGGAACATTCTGGGAACCAAATAATAACTTCCCGCTCAAAACATTACCAGAACATCGTACGTAACATTCTCAGAACGTTTTCTAGCTGGGTTAGAACGTCTGTTAAGGTGAATACAATTGAATAAAGATAGCAGTTTAACTGTGCATGCTGTGTGAGAGTTTTACTTTTGAAGTGCCATATCTAATCTTCCAACTGGAATCACATCTCTACTATTTTACACACGTTTACATACAACCAGTACAACAGCAAAACATGTTGCAGTCCATGAATAAAGAGAAGGAGAAACATGGAAATCACTGCAGGATTTCTTTGTGCATAAATAAATGATATAGCACAACGGCAGAGAATATTGGACAAATCATGTAGGACTGTAGGAACATACAGATGTATTAGTAAAATAAAGCAGTCTTACATCTCCACGATGCCTTCAGGGAGGTTTGCAGGTATTTCAGTCAGACCTTTGCGACGACAGTCCACGATGTTGTTGTTACAGCTGCAGGTGGGCGGACACACGGCCAACTGAGGAACACAAGTCCTCGGCTCTGTCTGTGCTGGACCTGCAGACAGAGACACATACAGACACGATGTAGCAGATGCTGAATCAATGAAACATACAAAAGCTTGAGTTCACTTTTGTTGGTCTGCAGCCAAATATGAGGAGGAGAAGAAGTGAGCCCTCCATCCCTGCAGCTACATTTACTCTTATATAAACTTTAGTTTAAGTTTTATTCCTTAAATTCTTTATATTTTGTGTATTTAATTCTATTTTCTTTCAGTGTGATTGTTGCGAGTCTCAGTGGGGAGTTTAAGTGTCCCATGATGGTCTTCTTGTTGCTACACAAGTATATGAATCCTGCTGAGAGTGCAGTTTCTTTGGGGAGAGATGCTACTTTTGTTGGTATGGGACAGTAAGAAATCGATTATAAATTGAATTTTTGCACTCTGGTTGCGGTATGTACGCAACAATCTTGCTTGGTTTAAGCAGGAAAAGCAATAAAAAAGAAGGAAGAAAGAGTTGGAACATGGATAGAAAGATAGGACGGGAAAAGGCTTAAATGGTGAAAAAGAAAAAGCTAGTTTAAAGTGAGTAAAGGGAAGAAGGAAAGAAAGACGGTGTTATCGACAACTACAGAAAAGTGTAGTAATGGGAGGCCTGTTAAGGAGCATGTAGGCAGAAAAAAGAGGCTAAAGGCTAATAAAGAGAGCACAGCCTGACAGTCTATTAGCAGAGAAAGCTGAATCAGAGGCCTATAAACAGAGCCTATACAATCTACAGCTGATAACACCACTGCTCTTATTCTGCTCTTTTAGCTGATTACGTGCTCTACATGGAGTAATTCTCTCACAGCTTTGACCTTAATGCTGAGCTGTGTGGAGCTGATAACAATGCTGACGGTAATAATGTCCGGTATGTTTATTAGACTCTCTGTATGTTGTACCTCTGTGTCAAACAGTCAACGGCACTACATCAAGCCATTAACTCCTTCGTGAATCTGATCTGTATTCTGTCAAGTCTGTGTACATTTTTCAGCAAAAACACTGCTTTTGAGGTGGGTTTTTTTGCCTTTTTCTGCCTTTATTTTTAGAGAGGACAGTGGATAGTTTTGGAAACGGGGAGAGAGAATGGGGGATGTCATGCAGCGAGGGCCATGGGTGGGAGTCGAGCTAAGGGCCGCCACGTCGAGGGCTGTGGCCTCTGCAAATGGGCCGTCGATTTAACCACTGAGCTAAACTGGTACCCCGATTATCCTCTTAAAGTATTTCAGTTGTCGAGTTAGTTAAATGCAGCGGCAAAACTGGCGACTTTTCCAAAAAAATATTTTCACGGTTTTTGTTCCAGGGCCTATTTAAAGAGCAGCTCCAGTCACGTTTTAAGACATAAAATGCTCTGCTTGCTTCTGCTCCTCCCAAGAAATCTCCTCCTTCTACCTCATTAAAAATACACAACCCTGCATAGGCCCCGCCCACTATGCAAATTTCCAACAGCCCCCTCCGTTGCGAAAACAAAACACGTCTCTGCCATTTTTTAGTGCCAACTTGTTGAAACTTAGCTTAGCAGTCGTAACTTTAACGTCAGTTTACGATGACGGTTACAGCTCGCTCATCACCAAAGTGGTTGCCATAGGTTACACATAATGATATGCATAGCCTCACCCCGTCCATTAACGGGATTGGCTCCTTAGGTTTGTGACGTCTCAAACCTGCCAATCTGAAAACGTGTTGTTCAGCCTGTCCTTGGTACACTGTAGTTTAAAAGCAGACAGGCCCAGCCATGGAGATGACTGCTGATGTTGTCCCTGATATGTCTTGTAGCACATGAAGAACACCACATGGAGATGTTTACAAGGTTAAACACTTGATTTTAACTGGAGGGGGGCTTTAAAGTATTTCATTATCGTGTTAGTTTGATGTAGCAGCAATTGAACCCAAACTGGCGACTTTTCCTACAAAACGTTTCATGTGTTTTGTTCCAGGGTTATTTAAAAAGACGTGGGTGAAGAAAAACATGACATGAAGTTAGAGTTTCTCTCTTATGAAAGAGTCACATCATCACTGAAGGAATATTGTTCCCCTTTAGAAGTACTAGAAAGGTGCTTCAGTGTGTCCTTCAGCCACTGTTTATTTGATATTTCACGGCAATATCGACTGTTCATGTATGCTCACCATTGCAGACAAAATCCTTCTTCTGCACATCCGGTACGTTGAGGCCTCTCATGTGGGCGGGGGCCATGCACTGGGTGAAGGGAGCCAAGCCCCGCCTGGCTCTGAGCCAATCAGAGAGCCAGGACAGGTGACAGTCACAGTGGAGGTTGTTGGAGTGCAGACGCCTGAAACAGATGGAGACAGATTTCAGGAGATGGTGCAGAAAATAAAACTTGATCTCGATTGTCCTGTCTGAAATGTTAATTTTGTCGACACAAAAGTTTCTCAAAAAGTCTGTAAAGTTAAACAAAAACAAAATCAGTTTCAGTCTGTATTCAAACTGGTTCTATTTTTCACACAGTTTACATCCCGGGCCGGGACTGTGGGGCTGTTGCTTAGGTGAAACACACAAACAATGAGGCAGCCACACAAAAACACACAGAGTAATATCCTCTGCTCTCATTTCCCCAAGGTCTGTGACAATATGACTCCCTATAGAGAGGACACACACACACACACACGCACGCACACACTACACACAGACGGCTAAATCACAATCCATTCAGACAGACAGAGGGAAACTGAGACAGAGACAGAGATGGGAGAAGAAACAAGAGCATTATAATGTTGGAACAAATAGTTGAGAAAAGATTCAGACATGAAGTGTGTGAACACAAAGAAAGTGAGTGTGAGAGAGAAAATTTATATAAAGACAGAAATGAAAGCAAAGAAATGAGCCAGAGAGGAAAAATAAAGGAAATAAATAAATTGTGGAAGATCTTCTTATTTCTTTTGTGTATTTTTGTTCATTTTGGCCTGATTTCACAGAGTGAAAGAAAGTCCTGTAATTACCTGGGCTGCATCTTAGATACTGCAGACAGAGACATTTAAAGGGCCAGTTCACCAAAGTTACAAAAATGCACATCCCTATTGGCGTACATTTTGGTTTTTATGTTCTGATGTTTTCAGGTATCAGCCTCTAAGTTTCCCTTCCCAGCTCCCATACCAAAGAGGTGTGCATAATTCTGTTGGTGGTGGCCAATGCATTCAAAACGTACATTTGAATAACTCCACAGGAACTCGTGTCTCCAGAGCCAACGTCCCTGTTGCTGGGGAAAATACACAGAACGCACTAAAACAACAGTTTTCTTTGGGAGTATTTCTTTGGCAGAAAGTCGTGCCAATCCCAACTGTGCCATTCCAACTGTTGATTATGTTGAGTAACTGGAACATTGTTTCTGGAAGGATTTTCTCACAGCGTTGTGAATGGCAAAAACAACATGTCATTTACCTCCATTATAACAGGTCGGGAGGGACAGATGTCAGAGACTGATATTTCTAAACTAGGAATAAAAAGTATCTGCATGGCTGTTTCTCTCACTTCTTACTGGATTTAACTCAGACGAGTTTGTAAATTCTTTAAACTGATCTTTTAATGTTTCCTAAAGTGTGTGCGGCAGCCCCCTGGTGGGCTGTGAAGGATCTGCAGGTAGGCGGCAAGGGATCCTCATCCATCCATTATCTATACCACTTCAGGGTTGCAGGAGGACTGGAGCCTATCCCAACTGTCATTAGTCGAGAGGTGGGGTACACCCAGGACTGATTGCCAGTCAGTCACAGGGCTGACACACTGTGACCCAATCTCCGTCCTAAGCACTGAACCCTCATGGACTTTATTGACGGCAGGCGTGCAGTGCGCGAGTGCATGAGTCTGTGAGGGTTTGACACCTGCATAAAAATCAAGAATGGGACACTCTATCATGGCATCACCAGCATTATTATCAGGCATTATTTTTAATCCTTGGCGAATATTTGACTGAAAAACGTGCTATAAATAACCACATGTGATTAATTAAATGTATTTGCGGTTCCTGTGACTGTCCACGCTCGCTTTGATTACATTTAGTGGGGGGCTGGGCAATCACGTTTGTATACGTCACCAAGTTGACTATGAACTCTGGGTAACTACTAAAGGAAAGTCTGCAGATATGCGGACTCACGGAAAGTCCGCAATTTGCATCAGAGCCCTCACACACTCGGTGATTTGACAGTGGGACAGCACTAAGTGCTCACACACTTACCGGGAACGCACCTCAAAAACAACCATTCACTCTCACACCTACGGGCAATTTTAAAGTCACCAATGAAACTAACGAGCATGTCTTTGGACTGTGGGAGGAAGCAGGAACCCATGCATGCACGGGGAGAACATGCAAACTCCACGCAGAAAGGCCCCCTTACGTCCGAACTGGGATTCAAACCAGGACCTGTGACACAACAGGGCTAACCTCTGCACCACCTTGCAGCCCGCGAGGGGTCATTTACAATAAATAAATGAAAAGTTTTTATTAAAAGTTTTTTCAATTTCCTATTTACACTTATGTTGCTTTATTAATTGTAACTTGTATGTTGTAAATTGTGTGCACAGCCGTAGTCCCAATTTCATACACAAATGCCTTATTTTAGTCTTTCCTGTTTAGGAATGGCCGTTATAACGTATCATGCTACACTTTGCATGACATTTTCCACATGTGACATTGCAACCGATTCACTCGGCAGCTGACATCCCAGATTCTCTGAAGATTCTGATTAGAACTACGTTGGGAAATTTATACTTTAAATAACATTTTCACAATAAAAGCCTGTAACTAATCACTTGTGGCATTAATTAAAAGGTACTGCTTGAAATAAAAAGGCATCAGGTGATGTCTGACAGAGCTGAGACTCTCTACGAGCAGCACTGGCTGGATTTGACACCACAAGAGAGAAAGGGAGAGAGAGAAAGGGATGAGGAGGAGGAGGAGGGCGGATGAACAGCAGAATGTCTTGTCAGCGTATTATATGCCAGCCGGGATATCTAGCCTTTCAGAAGACAGGCCTCCCTTTGTAATAAAGCAGAGGACAAATCCTGTTATGGAACAGAGATGGGCTCATTGATGCTAGCAGCGGGGGCAGTGGGTTTTAATACCGCTCTTCCATTATAAATCCAGTTTATAGTCAAACCCCCGCCTGGAGATAGCCACGTCCCGGCCCACCCCCAGCTCAGCCTTAATTACTGACAAGTAGGATTAAGACACAGGGGAGAATGGGAAGAGGCAGGGGGCATGGAGAGGAGCTGTTTGTGTGTGTGTGTGTGTGAGGACTGTGTTTGTGTGTCGCTGTTAGTCAGTGATAGGGTCTGTTGGGCTTATTGGTTGCGGGTGACTGAGGTCATCATGCATGGTGCTTCTGTGAATGTGTGTGTGTTTGGTACGTGTGTGTTCATTCTTAGTATTTGCTCCAGAGGGTTACCTCTTTAGTACAGTGAGTTACACACACACACACACACACACGCACACACACAGATTGAAGCAGTGGGAGTTCTAATCTTTTCATTGGTTCAAGTTTCTGAATGAGAGACACCATGAGGTGAGGCCATTATTGCTAATAAAAAAGATGGATTGTGCAGAAAGAGGGAGAAAAGAGGATGATGGAGAGATATGAATGGACAGATATAGATATAAAGCAGCCGTGAGAAACAGGTGACAAAAGGTGACAGGGGAGGGAAGTGTCTGCACACACACACACACACCTCTAACTTCCTCTGATCAAATCAGGGACATCTCTAAACATTTGATTGAATGAGTCGTTTTTATAAAGGCAGCAAATTCAATTCCTGGGGTCTGAGGGCGGCGAAAGAAAGGGAGAAGGGAGGAAGAGGAGGAGGAGGATGGACCGCGGTATAAAAGATGGACATAGGGAGGAGAGGAGGGGATGAAGACCAAGAAAGGACAAGAAAACAGGTGAAGAAGTTGCTGGAAGAAAGATGGGAATGAAAGGGAGGAGTGCGAAACAGAGAAGATGAGAACAGATAGGAGATAAGATTAACTGGCCTAAGTGAGGGAAGAAGAAAAAGGAGATAAGGAAGGTAAAATGGAATGCACACATAGGAGAGGAAAAAGGAAAAGGACGGACGAGGAAATCAGGAGGCAGGTAGTCGCTCAGTGTTGACAGAAAACACAAGCAGACGAGGGCTCCTGATTAAAAGATATTGGATATATTGGTAACTCTGCGCTCAATCTGCTTCTAAGTGTGTCTCTGTGCTGCTGCCTGGAAGACAATTTTAAGAGGCTGATTTTGAGCCAATAAGGTTGCAGCAGGAAATATAGACACCTCTGCGTGTGTTACGCCGTCGATTCAAAGTTGAAAGGAGAAAATTGCCATCAGAGATAAATGAAACGTTATCCTGCTTTTATTTTGAAGGGCTTCCTGTTGAGAAATCCCCATTCTTGAATGTTAAGTCGGCTCGCTCCACCACAAAAGTGCCTCTTACAAAATGGTGATTTGGGGGGGAAATCCCAATCTATGCACGCTGGTTTGGCAAGATTCAACCCGAGTGTGGCCAGCAGGAATTTAACTCAGACAGCCCCAAAGGATTATGGGTAATTTCCCTTGAGATGTCGTGCCATCGCCTTGGCAAACTCCTCCATGCGACTAGAAGAAAACACACAAAGAGACACATGCACACACCAAGAAAACCCCCTTGTAATCAATCAAAAAGGATGATTTGGCCTGGGGTTCATGTTGGATCACGACCGTGTGTGTGCGTGCGTGTGTGCGTGTGTGTGTGTAGTGACTGTGCTCACATCATCAGTATTGGAGGTTTCTCCTAATGAATCAAAGCAGATTGAACTATAGAGCCTAAACAAGCCTTTCTTGTGGTTTTAATGAGGTTGCCATTACTCGAGTGTGTGTGCTGTGTGTGCATGTATCTGTCCCTGTATCCGTCTGTGTGTGTCTTTATTTGTCCGTGTGTGTGTGTGTGTGTGTGTGTGTGTGTGTGTAACGTAATGGCCACATGATTATTCACAGTCATGAAACAATAGAAGAGTTGGTCTCTTATTATGGCATGATTAGATGATCACACACAGACTCTGCTGCCATGCTGCGTGTGTGTTTGTTCCGCGCGTGTGTGCGCAGTGCGTGTCTGTTCTGACTCAGTTTGCACTAATACATCCCCGCGCATGTGTGTATGTGTTAATGTGCAACCGCAGAGTGCGTGTGTTCTGAGAATTTGGAGTGTACGTTAGTGGTGTTCTGTGTGTGAGTGTGTGTGTGTGTGTTATACTCACAGTGTCCGCAGCTTGGGCATGTGGTTGAAGCTGGACAGCGGGATGAGGGTGATGTTGTTGTTGTTGAGGGTGCTGGACAGAAACAGAGAGAGAGAGGAGAAGAGGAAAAACAGATTGTTAGAAACATAAGACCCTGGTGTCACTTTTTGGTCTGGTGGTTTTAACTCTGACGCAAATCAGATTAAAGTCTATCCTGAAAGCAGGTTCAAGTCCTCGTCACCTTCTCTCCAACCCCTCACAGAGAAAAAGGGAAAAATAAGCCCCCAAAGTCATCTGTCGTATCGAGTCGTATCTTAATAACAATGTTTACCAGAAGCTTTGTCTATGGTATCGCTTGCAAACACCCAGATAGCGGCCAAAATGGATTGTGTGCGATCCAGACAAGGCTGATAGAAAAACAGGGAATCCAAAATATATTCTGCGACACTAAAACATGTTGAGGACAATTCCAATAAAATGATCTTATAGATTTTAAAGTTACAAATGTTACAACACACCACAACTTAAAGCTCCTGTGAGGAGATTTTATTTGGTTATGAAACAGACTGAAATGAATTGTGATGACTCTAAATGAGCTACAAAAGCAAACATGACAATTGGCGACAAGATTGATTATTTCTATATAGTTATTTTAATGCCTCAAAGTGCTGGTAGGGGGGAGGTGGGAAGCGACTATGTGCACGTTGCCTTTGTTTACATTTTCCAGGGCAAACATTCAAAGTGAGTGTCTGTTAAAGAAAGCGGGATAAGATTTTTTGTTTAACACCACTAAAGCTTGTACAGGACTTAATCAGCAAAGACATAATGGAGATATGGCTTTGTCCACAGGGGGCGCCGAAATTAACGCAAACCAAAAGTTCCTCACCAGAGCTTTAAAGGAAATTAGAGATATAAAAAAAAATTCCAGTACAACCCAAAGCTCGCCTTAGGTAAAATAGTACCTTTAAATGTTTAATCAGTGTTTGAGCAGACTCATGTAGATGCAATAATGAATTTGATTTAGTGATTGAGTTTGACCTAAGAGCTTATACTATGACCATTGGTGTGACAGAAAATGTGGTGACCTGAGGAAACACTTAAGAACAGAAAGGATTTTCCTGGAACAAAATTGCGTTACGGTTCCTTTTTTCCCCCGTTCATGTGAAGATTTCTTCATCTGAATCGTGGGTCTTAGGAGTTAAAGAGTTTAGAGTTTGTGATGTAAATATTAAAAAACCCACTCAGAGAAAACTGATATTCTGGGTTAAATGAATAAAACCGACTTGATTTGAATAGAAATCATACAAGCATTGCTGCTGCTCTTTCAAACATCATCAAAACTGCAACCAACTGCATTTGCAAATTCTGACCTTCTGTCCAGGGCGCCACCAGTGTGCCAAGTCATCACATCGAGTTTTAACACATTACTTATTGATACACAAACACACACACATATGAACACATACGCGCCTTCTCGATCTGTGTTTCTTTCATCTCTAACTCCTAAACAGGTCACTGCTGTCTCTGACTATTAGCTCCCTCATAAACTGCTCGGGCTCGTCTGTAGTATCGACCTAGAGGACGGAAAACAAGGTGGACTGTCATCAGAACCAAACACAAAGACACTAACAGAGACTGCTAGTGGGCATGTTGAAGAAACACTTATTGATTTTCTGTGGTTTTCATATGCAGAAATGGAGAAAGAGATGAGAGCAGAGGGGGGAAAAAGCAAAAAAGGCGACTATTCCATAAAGACAATGCACAGGGGGGTCAGACTGCACATACTCATACAAGCTGGTAAAGCTGCATATACAAAACACCTGCTGGGTGTGGGAAATATATCAGAATGAGCAGGTCCCTCATGACGTAAAAAAGTGAGTAGAAGATCTTAACTGTCAAGTCATGATGTGTAATGATTATGTGTTTAGAATGAACCTGCGTTATTTAAGTAAGCTGTACTTTTTAAAGATGTGAGCACTTAATGTGTCCAAGTACACTGTGACACCTGATGAGTTAGTTCAGCTCAAACCATTTTAGGAAACCTAACTCTTATTTATTGTTACGTTAACTTAAATAAATTAAGTAAACATACCCATTCCATTCAGTGTATTGAACTTAAAATGAGTTTAACAACTCAACTTAAAACTCTCCTGTGTCGACTCATTTCAGCTGAGGAAACCGATTACCTTAAACCTTTTAAATTGCATTAACACAAAACAAATACCGTAAAAAATTCGGTGGATAAGACGAACTTTTAATCTATTTATAGAAACATTTTTATTAACATTATTTTTCAGTAGCTTCAATGTCATGACAATCAGAAGTGGGAATCACAGGGTAATTCACGATACGATACGATAATGATATCACGATACAGCGATTCTGCGATACTTGATATATTGTAGGATGAAGGATTAATGTATTCATTCACTGCAATTTGGTGTCAGTTTCACAGAATTTGACACAAACTGAGATGAAACAATCAACATGTTTTCAGTCTCAACTGTAAAAACAGATTAGGAGTTTGGATTCGAGACTGTCCGACATCATCGCACTGTCAACTTCTTCTCCGGCCACTTTATTTCTGTTGTTGTTACCCACATTCATGTCATAACTGCCACCGTGAGGAGTCATGAAGTAGTGACGGAGTGAGTCAAAATCGCAGGGAAATCTGTTTAGAGGCCATATATCTGTACATTACGACATTGATATTTGTCACCAGCCTGTTGATAACAAGTCAGGAGGACGATATATCGCCATATCACTATTTGGTCCCACCCCTGCTGATAACTAAAGTTTACAGTGAATAAGGTCCACTTGCGTGATTCACACATCAGAGATAGCACAAAGGGTTATAAAGCGAAGCAAGATAACTGAAATGCACGACTGAGCATGCACCAAATATACCAATGATTTAATGAATAAACTTTGAGCTGCAGGTGACATTCTTAACGTCTGTTTTCAGCCAGGTCTTTGAAGCATTTATGTTAATAATCAACACAAACACACACAGACTGATTTTGGGCAGAAATACAACACAGTGAAAATAATGAGCCCTGTGATTTTTTAAGTGATTTTTTACCGTAACAATTCAACACTGAAAACACGAGTAAATGAGATGTTTCATGTAACATTAGTAATCCTGGGATTTCTGAAATTTATATCACATTATAATTTTTCTTGTGACTTCTGGTAGCCAACGTCAACACGACCCAGTGCAACCCTTTGCTCTGTTTTCATGGATCATTAATTTCGCTGGATGTAAAATCGGGCTCGTTTACTTTACGTATCACCCGAAACCGTGCGTGTTCAAAGAGTCATTGTTTGAGGACGACTGAAGACCGAGAGGTAATATTTTTACAACTACAGCCCATTCATTTCTCACGTTTGACAATGTGTTTTTAATGTTTCCCGACAAGGACAAGGTCGGCGCTCGCTCTGAAAAATGACCCAAATCCAACATGAGTGGATTTTTATTTCCAGCATGTGCAATATGTTTGTGCCTAAACATACAATGTGACCGCGGCGAGGGTTTGGATTTCGCCGACAAAAATCAAGCACTGTTTGTTTTACACGGTGTAGTCACAACTGTTCAAAATAGGGTCATTACCGGGGGATCGCTGTGTTTTTACTAACACCCACTCAGACTTAAAATAGACTGTTTCTGCTCCACTCTGTTGATGTTTCGACTTCTCTTTCTCTTTAATTCCCTCTCCTTCCGATTTGCTTTCTACGTCTCCCTCCCTGCCAGTGTAGCCTCAGCGGCCTTGGTAGATGGATAAAGTTTCACACTCGCTCTCACATATACACACACACACACACACATCAGGAGTGCTGCTATGGTCAGGCCTGTCAGGGGTGATTCCACCCAGTATATATAATTTAATTGTGAAATAACAATAATTTCCCTCTGCAATTTCCCTGTCAGTAATTCTCTCACTCACTGGGCTCAGCCCCCCTCCACATCTCCCTGCCTTAATAAAGTAGTGACTGCTCTGACTTATCCAAGACAAACACTAAAAACATCATTTAGAAGTCCACAACTATGTTTTATATTGTGGCTGTTTTTTCCCAGCTCGTTTTACCAGCCGCCGGCCATCGCTGCACTCTCAAAAAAACTCATGGATACTCTTGGACTAGAAGGGATCGTAAAAAAACATGTGCATGTTGGCACAGAGAGAAATCATTTGCAGGAAGTCCACCGTTTAATATTGCAGAGCTCGAGCAGACCCAGTTAGTAAAAGTGGTAAAAGAAGACTTAATTAAACTTCTGGAGAGTCCGAGTTTGTCTTCTTTTTGTGCAACAACTACAAAATTTCTTTAACCTAAACGTCATAAACATACAGATGGAAGAATGTTTAAGGTGCATTTTAAGACAGAAACTCTTTTTGTGAAAGAGTTTGCAGTGAGTGATAAGCTACGGAGAAATGTTTGATCTTTGTTTTTACAGTGTAAAGTATCTGATTGGTCCAGATGGGGACTTTCCGCTGGTTTTGCACTCCACCTTATGTCAGACTAAACTTCATAATCCTGCAGCCTTGACACATCCCAACACACCAAACATGTACGGTACTTCCACCACAAACCTCACAGTGCAAACGGGAACGTGAGCCGCAGTGTCGCAGTCTCATTTACAAACGTTGCACAACCGATGGTGAACAAATGATGAGGAAATGCTTTACTTTACTATTATGCAGCTGTTGTTATGATTGAGAAAGCTTTATTTTTCAAAAGCTTTTTGTCTGAAGCTGAACAGATTTAAATGTTCATTTAAATACTGGAGCTGTATGGAGCCGCAGATTTAAAGACACATGATTTATAGGTAAAATAAGCTGGTCAATGACACAGAGGTGTAAGTTATTAGATTAAGTTCAGACTCTTGTGTTCTTAAGCAACCTTTCTTGTGGGTGTCTCGAGTACGGAAGCCCTAAGCGGACATGTCTGTGAAGGTTCTCAGTCATCCAGGTCATAATAGCTCTAAGCTTAATCCAAAAGGCAACTGGACTTGGTTGTCCTTAAAGATGTTTCACCTCTCATCCGAAAGGCTTCTTCACTTCTAAGCCTGAGGCTTATATTTCTCGCTCCGTCCACCAATCAGTTTAGAAGTGAAGAAGCCTTTCGGATGAGACGTGAAACGTCTTCAAGAACTTCAACCAAGTCCAGTTGCCTTTTGGATTAAGCTTAGAACCTAAGCGGACACGCATCCATACATTGTATTCGCTCCGTTTTCCTGTGATAACGAGTCATTTCCAATTTCCAAGTTCCAAGTTTTCTACAGATCTCGACTTATATATAAATTTTTGATTCACTTGCTCCATCAGATGATCATGACTCGTGTCCCCAGAGTTGCATAAGCACAAAACGAACATAGAAATAAACTTACCTCATTAGTGTGGGCAATGGCAGCATGACATGTTCTGGTCTTTAGTATCACAGACTATTGTTTTTTTTCTAAATCGCCATAAATAAGTTGAGATCTTGAGACAATTATTGGAAAATTACTCATTATCACGGGAAAACTAAGTAAATAAAATGTATGGATGCTTGTCTGCTTAGGGCTTCCGTACTTGTGCATGCACAGTGTATAAGAAGACCATCAGTCAGGATCTCTAACATGCCTCCCTTTGCCATTCGTGTTTTATACTATCTTTATATCTACCTCCCATAAAAACCAAATCTAATCATTCGTACAGATTTTATCACTGATTAAGTCCGTGTTTAAATCTCATATTTCACATGAAGCCTGCTGCCCTGCAGATAAATTATAAGAGAAAAGCCTGCTTGAAAAAAAAAGTCACATTTTGTTTCTGCAGTCACGGTGAAAAAGAGCTCAAGGACTGCTCCGACACTATTTGCGACAACGTTTCTATTACAAAACGCCTATTCAGCCTTATTTTCTCTTTTTAATTTGAGATAGGCTGCAGTGACCGCTGCAGTGCTATAGCAGGACAGATCCACGATACCTTTATGTGTGTGTGTGGGTGCCACTGTTAAGTGTGTACTCTTGAGTCAGCATGTACGCTACATGCTTGCGTGTGTCTGCGTGTGTGTGCGTTTTCGATGCAGCGGTCTCTCTGTTGCAGTAAAAGGGCCTCTGCAGTCAGTGATGGAGGAGACTCTTTAGAGGAAACCCACCAGGGAGATGCTATCGCTTGTGTGTGTGCCTGCTTGTGTGTGTGTGTGTGTGTGTGTGTGTGTGTGAAAGAGAAAAAGGGTGATGTTATCATATGTGTCTTTGCTGCAGCCTACACACTGAGGTCAAAGCCTTACTCGTCAATCTGTCCTCTTTCAAACCCGCGCACACACACACACACACACACACACACACGCAAACACAAGATGAACTGGTATTCACAGAGGTCCAAAAATCTTCCGCTCCACTTTTAAGACCCTGGATATTAAGCCGTGCATGAAAAATACCTTAAATAATAAATAAATACTCCAAAACAACTTTTGAACGCTGCTGCTTTTAGCATCTGACAAAACGACTCGGCTGAACAAAGAGTACAGAACATGAGACAAGCGAATGTTAGAACACACTTCTGATGACGTAATCTTTGTCACGGTTAAAACCATGTGGTAAAAACACAGATATATAACTGAAATCTTTCTTTGTGTTCCTATTCTAATATTTCATGATGCATTTCGAAAACAATCAGCTAATGTCTGACGGCCGCATAGCCCCTGGGCGTGACGGACTATTTTTGGGGGGCTTCTGTTTTAACCAGCGGTTATTTAGAAAGCCATAAAGGCCTTTCTGAACCAACATTTCATTTTCCAAATCATTGTTTACACTTTACTTTAGACACTCGACTTAAGACACTCTACTTTAGACAATTTACTTTAGACACTCTACTGTAGACACTCTACTGTAGACACTCTACTTTAGACACTTTACTTTAGACGCTTTCCTTTAGACAGTTTACTTTAGACACTCTACTTAAGACACTCTACTTTAGACACTCTACTTTAGACACTTTACTTTAGACGCTTTCCTTTAGACACTTTCCTTTAGACACTCTACTTAAGACACTCTACTTTAGACAATTTACTTTAGACACTCTACTGTAGACACTCTACTGTAGACACTCTACTTAAGACACTCTACTTTAGACAATTTATTTTTGACACTCTACTGTAGACACTCTACTGTAGACACTCTACTTAAGACACTCTACTTTAGACACTTTCCTTTAGACACTCTACTTAAGACACTCTACTTTAGACACTCTACTTTAGACACTTTACTTTAGACGCTTTCCTTTAGACAGTTTACTTTAGACACTCTACTTAAGACACTCTACTTTAGACACTTTACTTTAGACGCTTTCCTTAAGACACTTTCCTTTAGACACTCTACTTAAGACACTCTACTTTAGACACTGTACATTAGACACTTTACTTTAGACGCTTTCCTTTAGACAGTTTACTTTAGACACTCTACTTAAGACACTCTACTTTAGACAATCTACTTCAGACACTTTACTTTAGACACTCTACTTTAGACACTTTACTTTAGACACAGACCATGTCTATAACCGTATTGTTAGCTGCACTCATACACTCATGGAGATGTCTGTTTATAGATTCGAAGCTTAATCCAGAAGGTAACTGGACTTGGTTGAAGTTCTTGAACACATTCTTTAGTTCTAAACTGTACTATATATATATTTCTAGAAATATAGAAATATACATATATTAATGACCTACAGAGGCTTATATTTCTCGCTCCGTCCACCATTCAGTTCAGAACTGAAGAAACCTTTCGGATGAGAGGTGAAAGGTCTTCAAAAGCAAGCAAACAAAATCTAAGTCTAACTGTAGGTGGTGTAAAGGCATAAAAGGTGTCTACAGTCGGGATGAAGCTAATTCTGTGGGTGAAGATGACTGTTCTTGTTATAACCTCACCTTCATCCCAGGTGTCCGAGTGTTCAGTGTTTCCTTACATACTGTAGGGTGATTTTTAAAAGGGCAGCAGTCAGTCTCGTGGTTTGATAAGGTCACGGTTTTGGTCAATATCTACCTCAACATCGGTTAGTCCCGCCCCCTTTGAGTAAAGCTTATTTAAACGTATAACGATGCAGAAATTGAAGTTTTACAATTTAGATATGAATCATCCAACAGGAAACGTGCATGTACACTTGTTTGCCTGGTTGTTACCTAATTGTGTCTGACTCCAACAAGTCTCAGCAGGCATAGTGTGTGTCTGACCATGTGTGTGTGTGTAATAAAGCAAAGTTTCTATTAGTCTCTATTATGCTCAATCAGCCTTAACAGACACAGATCAATACACGGACAGAAAGTCTAAATTACAGCAGCCACTAAAACACAACACAACAATGTAACTTTATGACTGTGATTACGACCGATATCGACTCCATGTTCAATACGATTATTCTCTCTGGTAATCACTAACATCAGTTATGCTCTGGGAAAAAGGAACAGAGTGAAAGAAAGAGCTCTTACCGAACAAAATGTGTAACGTATCATGAAATGGCACGGCATCCGGAGGGCTTTTTAGAGCTTTTATTGCACATTGATTAATTTATTGTACTTTAATCTGTCGTAGTTTGTGAACTAGAAGCTACATTGCTACCCGTGTAAAATCACCATCATTTATTTCTATTTCCTGCAATCATCTGTGAATATTGGACTTTTCTAACACTGATGTCTCAGTTTGGATAGAAGTCCTGCATAAAACCCCTCTGGTGCACCACTCCGAAATCTCTAATCAATACTCCATTGTGGGAACGAAACAACAAACTGAAAGCACAACAAAACAATTTTATCACCCCACTTACAACGGCATTGTTGCTGCGATTGATCAAAGTACCATTAATGATTGCAGCCATTATATAGAAACTGTTGGTCGGAAAGAACGATTCCAGAAACACGCGTTGTTTGTGTCAGGGTCTGATTAGAAGAATAGATCAGTTCTTCTAACATGCATGTAGTGGGAAGGTTCATGTGTTGAGCGCCCGCAATGCTCTCTGTGACATCAGAGACTCGTGTGGCTCAGGGCGGCTGTGGCTCAGCGGTGGAGTCGGTCGTCTCCCAGTCAGAAGGTTGGGGATTGGCCATCAGTGTGTGAATGTGTGTGTGAATGGGTGAATGTGACATGTAGCGTAAAAGCGCTTTGAGTGGTTGGAAGACTAGAAAAGAGTGATATAAGTACAGTCCATTTACCATTCATGTTTAGGAATGCCAGGTGAAGGTGATTAACGACCTGATTGGTTAAAGAGGAACAGCTGTCTGAGAATCAGAATTTAAAGTTAATAAAAAATCAGAACACTACAACAGTTTATTTCCCCAAGGATGCTTTCTAACACATAAAGTATTAGAAACCTTCAGAAGTTTTAACTCGACAGTTAAACTTATTAATCGTGCTCCCCAGAACACTTTTTATCTGCGGGTTCCAATTGTTGTTCCCAGAACTACCTTTTCTCCAGTGAGGGTTCCAAACCCTTAGAGTTGTTACAATGACACAATAGATAGTAGATAGACTGGATCTGACTGGATTCAGGTCGGGCCCAAAAATGCGGTTTAATAACTATAATGACAGAAACCATGTTTGGCGTGTATTTTGATTTTATAGTTTGCCTCATGTCCCATCTGTTAACATGGAGGAGGCGGGCTTTATGACCTATACTGCAGCCAGTCAGCAGGGGGCGCTCGAAATGTTTTAGCTTCACTTTTAGGGAGCTGTCATGTCGTGCGTCTAGACACAGTCTATGGTTAGAACTTGTTACCTTGCCTCGCAGCATTCTACACAAGTTTTGTTACTCTCATTGGTTGTATATCTGTCCTATTTGGCCCGGAGGCTCTTGTCTGACGTGATAACTCTCCTTGGAAACTGAAAATCATCTGATTCTTGCAAGAAATGTGCGAATTGTGATGCCAGGAAACTTTTTTGTTTTTGCTCTTGTGCTTGCATTTTCTTTCTTAATTGGACTGTGGAGATTTTTTTCTGTAGCCTAAAAGATACTTTACTTCTTATCACTTATTTATTCCACCACAGTAACAATAAGTGCTTCTCTACTGACCTTTTTCTTTCATCAGAGAAAAGGCAGAGATATACAATACACCAACAGAGTGCAACGCATCCACAGGAGGCTTAAATAAGTTACACAACTAATTTATTCCTACTTGTGCAAACTCTAATTCTCTGCCTTCATACTTCAGTAAGATCAACTCATGGTTATTCTAACAGCAGCATGATACAGTCTTGCTCTGATTCGGGAGGTTGTTAAAGGCTCTTTATGGGGAATTGCTCACGTATGTAGGACATGAATGCATGTTGAACTGGTTTGTCCACACACAATATGCATAATAATTAATTATCAAAAGACAAATCCAAGCACCTACAGTGTGACTCAAATAAACGCAACGCCATCCAATATCAGCACCTCAAATAAAACGCAAAGAGAAGGCGTTTCTCTAATTAGTGTTGTCAATTTAAATCCAGCTAACATGCATGTTTTCTAAATGGATTCCTTTCAGGACTCAAATTGACTCCCGGTGCGTGAATGAAGAAATATCGATTGGAACGATTAGATTTAAAACGTGATGTAGCTGACAGACAATGGGGTGAAAGGCAAACACAAGGGTTAAAGCAGGTTTTAAATTGTATCAGAGAAATGTTGATTGTCATTCACGGCAGGCTGTGTGTTAAGATAAACTGTGAAGGCAGCATCAATATTGATTTTGCAGGAGTACCGGTGTAAACAGATTTAAATCCATGCAGCGACGAGGACTTTAGATCTTGTCTTGATCTATTTCATTTGAGTTGGAATGTGCACTCGAAGCCGGAGCGTAAAACTACAAGAGGATGCATACTATGTGCAGTCAGTGTGTTTTTACTCAGACATCTACGTGTGCAGCACAGACAGGAATCTAAGAAACAGGATTGTCTTTGCAAGCTTCTGATTAATGTTCTTATAAAGCTGTGGTAATCCTAATTGCTTACCAAAATAACTTGTCAGTTAAAAATATAAACATGCTGTCTGTAATGTCTGGTTTCTGAATCAATGTCTGCAGCCAGTATTTGAGTTTTGCGATTGGCGCAATATTTGCAGTTACTGAAGTCAGACCATTTGGGCGAAAGATGGACTTGACATGGGACGAGCCAGCTCCCTGTTGCTACATATGTTTATTAAATAGATGTTTGGGTGCCGGTTTAGCTTGGTTGCTAGAGGAGGCTCCCCATGAACAGAAGCGACAGTCATCGACGCATCGGCCGTGGATTAGACTCCGACTCAAGGCTCATTGGTGCACGTCATCCCTTCTTTCTTTTCCCCATTTCCTGTCAATCTTCAGCTGTCCTATCAAGTGGAGGCAAAAGTTACGCCCGGTTCGGATGTAGTGGGCCTTTCTGTGTGGAGTTTGAATGTCCTCCCCCGTGCATGCGTGGGTTCCCTCCCACAGTCCAAAGATGCTCGTTAGGTTCATAGGTGACTCTATACGCGAATAAACGTATCTCCCAACATGCCAGACTATCCCTTTAAGAGCCATCTAGGTATAGAATATCTGGGTATACATGTTAGTCACTTATTGACAAGAATTTTCTGGGAGAAGCCTCTAGTGGCAAAAAGAAGAACTGCAGTTTGCATCACTTCCTCTTTGGTACTTGTAATCAACGGTAGTGGTTGCTGCTCGTATAAAAGGCATCAGTTCTTGCACAAAGATTAAACTCGGCTAAATAACAACTGTAAAAAATGACTAAATGTTCAACTTTTTTTTGTGCTTATCAAGTTTACCTTTTACTTTACGGTATCGTTCATCTCTAAATCAAAATATCATCTCCGTCTTTGCAGATATATGTGGATTGCGTTCGGCTGCAGGTGCTTTTCCTTTGACAGCAGTCGTAACAGGAATTCATTTCTCTGAGAGCTTTTCCCACACAGGCGCTGAAAAGGGGCCAACCGTCGAAAAAGGCCTAAAAGACTCTTTGAGTTGTGTGAAGAGCCCTCAGCCTCTTCCCCGAGGCCTCATTACAGCTTCAGGAGAGGGAAAACGCATGGACACTTCACTCTCTCTCAATCACTCATTTGTTTAACCCCTTCACACCCACCGTTCACTCCTCCACTCTGGAGGAGGAGAGAGGACTGGGAGAGGCCCCCGAAATGTGCGTTTCAATTAAGCAGGTCACGTGATCATTTAACCTCTTTAATCTTTCTATTTACTCCTTCACCGTGAGGGACAGGGGAGGGGAGATATCCGTCTATAGGTTCACCCTGAAATAAATGTGTGTGTGTCCGTTTATATACATGTTCGTGTGTACGTTGCAGGCTGGACAGCTGTGTCCTGTCTTGCTGAGTCGGACAGTGAGAGCCACCGACCCTTGAGGCAGTGAGTATCTGTGAGGCACGCCGCGGTGCAGCTCGATGCTCGATGAGGTGTGTGTAGGTGAGTGTGTGTACATGCATTGTGTTTGAACAGTATATATATTTTTTATACTGTAGCCGGTGCATTCAATGCACAAGGACAAACAAAGGGTTTTCAAGGATGCATCTGCGGGAATGAAAGTGTCTTTATAAGTGTAAATATCTGTGTGTGTGCGTGTGTGTGGGAAGCTGCAGAGGCAGAGAGACAGAAAAGGAATTGGATATGCGTATGAATGCTCCTGTCCTTCATTCAGTGTGCGTCTCTTTTGATCCGGAGGTTTTAGCTCTTAAGTTGAAGTGATTTTTGACCCTGTTGACTTGAATACAAACTCTAAAGGTCTATGAGGTCTGCAAACAGGCTTTAAGGGCCTTTAGGTGTCAGAGTTAAGAGCTTTTACCGCTTCAATTGTCTCATATTTGAACTTTCCCACGGGGTTTACCGCCTGCTTTACCGCGCTGCCCTGGAAGCCTGGTGTTAAATCGTGCAGCATCCATGGGTGTGTTTTGTTTGTGTGCATGTGTCGAGTTCGTGTGTGTGAGTATTTGTGCAGTTGAATATATATATGTGTGTTAGTGAGTGTGTGTGGGCTGGTTTAATAAACTCTCAAGTGTTTGAACAACCAAAGTCGCGCAATTTACTCGTCTCATCTCGGAGAAAATGGACATTTCCAGAGTGTTGCCGTTGGAGACCACCCTGGGAAAGCTCGACTGTTTACAACCCAGACTAAAAAAGCACAAGAGGGTTGAATTAATTAGTTTTTAAGTTTTTTCTGACCAATATTTACCTTTGCAACATCCATCCATCCATCCATTATCTATACCGCTTATCCTGTTCAGGGTTGCGGGGGGCTGGACCCTATCAGCTGTCATTGGGCTCACGCTCACACCTACGGGCAATTTAGAGTCACCATTTAACCTGACAAGCATGTCTTTGGACTGTGGGAGGAAGCCGGAGCACCCGGAGGGAACCAACACATGCACGGGCAGAACATGCAAACTCCACACAGAAAACCAGTGTAAGGTGGCAGACACAGTCATTGGTCCTTTTCAATGAAGGCACAGGCCTGACAAATAATCTTTAAATATATAGATCGTGTTGCACAAATGGAAGCAAGAATATGTTTCTTTATCGGCGCTTAAAGTGACTGAATAATTTCTATTCGTCCTCACTGAGATCACGAGCTGCTGAGCGCTCCAACCTTTCAGATCCTGATGGACAAAGGAAGAAACTTTGTCCAACAAAGCGGCGTGCTCTGGGCGAGCAGAGCTTTAACGGATTCAAACGTGTAATATGACAGTATCTTTGTGTAAAATCATCTCTTTGAAGTGGGGGGTAAATGACAGCTTGAGTGTGGAGTTAGAAAAGTAGATCCTCAAACCTCAATCTGATGATGTCGATTTCACATTAAATTACATTAAGTAAACATGATTATTATCTGTGGACAGTTTCATGTGGTTTGGCAGAAGGCTGTATGTGTGTGTTGAGAGCGTATATGAGAGAGAGAGGGGGAGAGGGAGAAATGCAGAGAAATGTATATTCTGTGTCTTCAGGAATACGATGGCAGGCGTCTGCTTTCTGATGTTTTATAATACTGTATGTCACCCCTGCATTCTTATTGAATACAAATGCTTGTTTCCAAAATGAAAATCTGCAAGCGAGACATGGAGAGGAAGAAAAAAGAAAGATGGAAAGACAAAAGAAAGAAAGAAACTAAGGAGAGGACGAGAGAGAGGATCAGACTGATAATATAGGAAGCAGGAGGGCAGACAGAAAGAAAGATGTACATAAAAGTCTCCTGATGAGACCATTACACCTTAAACGGGAACAAATGAGATCGCAGATTGCCTCTCTTCCTCCTCCTCCTCCTCCTCCTCCTTCTGCTCTCCTCTCATCTTTTCTCAATTGTCTTTTAGCTCTGCTTGATTTCCACCTTACACCACCACTCTCTCTCTCTCTCTCTCTCTCTCTCTCTCTCTCCTCCTCCTCCTCCTCCTCCTCCTCCTCTCCCTCATCACCATCTCTCCTCCTCTTTCCTGTCCTGCCACCCAGTGGGATGTGATTAATTGTGAGCGGGTCAGACTGCTGGCACAGAGCTCTTCCAATATCTGACGCCGTTCCCACCTCTGCATAAGCTCTGTGTTACACCGCTCTGTGTGAGTCGTCTAGTAGCGACTTAATTTGTTACCTGCACGGCTGTTTAGGGTTGTTAACGACCCCCCCTCCCCTGTAGCATTGCCTCTTTGTTAGAGACGAAGGCATGCAACTTTCAATTTCAGGAAGATTTAGACCATATAGTAACTCTATCCTGCCTTAAGAGCGTCAGAGCTGGGTGCAAATAGTTTAGGACCCATTTGGCTGTTCCAGTCTCCATCATCACTCCCTCCTCTGTCTAATGGCTGCATCACAATCCCTCCTCGCTTTACCTTCTGTCGCTGCCTGACTCTCTATTCCTTATCCCCCTTTCCTTTACCTCTCTTCTGTCCCCCTCAATCATTTCCAACTTTTTTTCCTCTCTGCTTTTAAAGTGTGAAAGTGCCTTAAACCTGCATTCTGTCTAATGGCCAGCAGGGGGAGACCGCACTGGCTGCAAAATCAAAGTCCAATTTCATGAAACCAGATGAGAAAATGACTCAACTTCTCAGCTGATTTAGGTTTCAACTATTCTTCAACGCAACAAGATGTCTGTCCAGCAGGCAAAGCCAGTTAGCCCAGACGTCCCTCTCCCTAGCAACATTTTCCAGCTCCTCCTGCGGGATCCTGAGGCGTTCCCAGGCCAGGTGGGATATATAATCCCTCCAGCGGGCTCTGGGTCTGCCCCGGGGTCTCCTCCCAGTTGGACGTGCCCAGAAAAAAACCTCCACAGGGAGGCGCCCAGGAGGCAGCCTAATCAGATGCACCTCAACTGGAGGAGTAACACCTCTACTCCGAGCTCCCTCCGGATGTCTGAGCCGTACCTGTGTGCTACCTCTAAGGCTGAGCTCAGACACACTGTGGAGGAAACTGATGTGTTTTGTAAATTAAAGGGCCAGTTCGCCAATTTTCAACCTCAGTCATGTTATTATGAGGACCTAATGTCATTATGGTAGAAAAAAAACACAATTTCTGTGCCTTTGGAGGACTCTATTGGCGGAGGCCAGGGAGCTTGCTAAACTACACCTCCTCAATCTAGGACGCCCACCTCCAATGTCATGTCTCATTCAAAATGGTCAGGTTTGAAATGTAGACTGCAGACCTGAAGATTTTTTTAGACCATCCACCGGTATATTCTCGTCGTGTTTTGGATTCTGTACCGCTCTGAGCCATTGCCTGCAGCTAAATAATAGCTAAAATAACGGGATTATTTCACTCCAGCATCTCTCGCCGGGCCGTTCCTTTCAGAGGGAGGGGTGCAATGCATGCTGGGTGTTGTAGGAATGTAGAATGGGGCTGTTTGTACAACTTTCTCCACAGCTATGGCGCCAATTTCAAATATTATTGCTTCTATCGATTACAGAGACCACCAGCTTTGACTGACAGCGGCTTTTCCCAGTGGCGAACTGCTCCTTTAAGGTCCCATTTAGAGAAAAATCGACAATAAGTCGGGGTATGAATTAGGGCGTCGTTACCCGTGACAGACACATTTCTAACAAGGCTGGAGTTGTAATAATGTGTATCCAACCTGTCGTCCAAATATGGTCACTTTTAATCCAAAAAGAAGCCAAGATGGCGACGAACAAAATGCCAAACAAAACCCTTCAATGACAGGCTTCTTTGTGGCACTTCTTTTCTACACTCTCTGATCCCAACCCCTTTGACCCTTCTCTCAATGTCTCTCTCCAAAACAACAAACTCTAAAGCACTTTATAAATCCACTGTTATTACTCCAATGGAAACAGTCAGAACGTCTATCACTGTGTCTCTTTATCTCGAGGCTTTTCTGTCTCTTCCTCGTCATGTTCTCCTACTTTCTCTTAATCCCAAACAAATATGTCTAAAACCACCGTCATTATTTTGAAGACAGTTTCTCCCTCACACACTTATCTCGGCCATTCTCGCTTGGCTTTATTTCCTCCCTCTCTCTCCTCACCCTGATAATTTTATACAGACATTTCTAAACATTCAATTCTTATGCTCACTACTGACCCCATTCTTTCTTGCTTTTCTCGATTTCTGACCCTGCATCTTGTGCTTGTGCATTTTCTTCTTCTTTCCCACACCGCCTCATCCCTCTCTCTCTCTCGGGTCAGACCCTCCGTCTGTGCCAGGGCGCTGGTTGTTGCCAGTGTGTGATGGCTCTGCTGAGCCCGCTGACTCAAACAGAAGCCAAAAGGCCAGCCAAACCAAAATCACTGAACAGCAGAAAGCTGCACTATTCTGTTCTCCTCTGACCCCTCTGCACGCACACACACACGCACACACACACACACAGGGACAGAGAGAAACGGCACATACACAAACAAGACGATGCGGTTGAACAGAATCGAACAAGCATCGACAACGACTTCTAAAAACATGCATCTACTTAAAGTGAATTTGCTCCTTCAGAAAACTCCACAGTATACAAACACACACACGCACGCACACACACACACACACACACACACACACACATGCACTAGATTTTGTGTTATTAAGCTTTAGGTTGAGGAAGGGTTCGTTTAAGGGGCTTCGATCCAGCGCCCACGCGTCCGGGATATAAGACAGATCTGGAGGCAGGACAGGACCGCAGATCTGCAATCGTTACCGGGGGCGGCCGAGGCTGGACACACACCAACTGCACCGGGGATATTCAGATATGTAGGGCAAACACACACACACACACACACACACACACACACACACACACACACACACACACACACACACACACGTGTTTTTCTCTACCCGCTAACTCTTGTTTAGTTTGACAGTTGTACCAGTGGAGTTGCACAAACAACAACTCTATCGGGCCGTACTGTAAGTTCAAATTACACTTAAGGCAAAAGGCATGTCTGCACACACACACACACACACACACACACAAAGCCAGAGAATTTCATCACACTGACATAACACTATTGGGACAAACATACACAAATAATAACTCTCTCAGTCTTTTGTTTTTCTTCACAAAGCGTAAAAGACAACAAACAGTGTTTGTGTCCGTCATTCAGAGGCACAGCTTCGTGTTTGTTGAGATGGACGACCGGGTTTGTTTAAACTTTGGTTCTGTTTGTGAAAGAGACGTTCTCCAAAAACATACACACTAATATATTCCACTTTATGAGCCACACATTTTTTAGAAATTATGCAAGGCTGATGAAGAAACAGGACATCTCATCTTCCCTTAGAGAGATAATCTCGAAGAGTTTCATTTAAATAAATGTCTGTTAAGTCTCTATCTATCGCCGAATGAGGTAACACAATGGTGATTGAGCCTATGGCCCACTGATGAAAGCCTTTGCATTTGCAGTATTACAGACTGGGAAAAAATCACAAGCGGCGCCCAGTTAGTGACACGTTTTCCATCACCCAGCAGTGGTCGGTCTGCCAGAGAGGGTAGGCGGAGCTAAGCGGCTGCTTTTCCGCTCTCTCTAAGTGTTGCGAGTAAACAGTACTCGACGATGGCTGAACAAACAAAGAAAAGATCGATGACTAAAGAAACAACTTCAAAAATAAGTGAAAATCCAAAGAAAAAGAAAGAAATTCGACGCTCAGATGAAGGCAAACAGTCTAAAAAGGAAAGCGACCATCCGCGAGGAAAATCAAGAGTTACAACCGGAGCCAACCGTGGACGTCACACATGCAACACTGTCTGGATATATGGAAGGGCGCGCCCGCAGTTAACGTTTATTGCCATAGGTGCCACCAAAGATGAACACTTTAAGGTCATGTTTTGGGCTATTTTTTTTGCCTTTATTGATGTGACAGCTGTTTGCTCCTGGTGGGTGAATGTCGGGTCTCGGTAGATTATATAACAAAGCGCACGGCCTGAAACTGCTCTCTATGTAAAGTGTCTTCAGATAACGTTTGATTACAGGACCATACAATAAAAATTGATTGATTGATCAATATTGGGAGAAGGGAATGAGCTAAACCAGCAACATTTAATAACTACATTATATTTTCTAACTGTGTTTATTACGACTTTATATGTTTGTCTCCACTTCTATCCTAAGCCTGATTTGATTTGGCATTAAAATGAGACTGTAGATTTCCCAGGATGCATCATTCTCATATAGCGTGCTAAACTGGCGGTGTGTAAGTAATGTCATTTAGAAGCACAGTACTTTTGGCAGCCTGATTTCCTCATAACAGAGCTGCTGGAAACATCATTAAAGAGTAATGCTAACACTCCGACTCCCATTACGACACATCCACTCCTCCTTTAGAGAGTATTTCCAAACTGGCATCTCGAATAAAAATAAGAAAGTTTGAGGGGAAAAAGGGAGCGGAAGGAAGTCAACAGCTCGCTGGGTGGAAATACAATCCACGCCTCCAGCTTACAAGACTCACACACGCCATCGTGATCTTTGTTTCTCCATGATGGAAAGGTTATTCTGGGCTCACTGCGCCTCCTTGATTTGATGATGTCACAGCGTGGACTCGATCCGATTGGTTCAGAGAAGAGGCTGAATTACCTACAGCAGAAGATTTGTAGTTCTACCAAATAAGAGGAAATTATGGAGATGCAAAGAACAGCAGGGTGAAACAAAGATGGAGGGAGGGGAAAGTGAAGGATGAAACAAGATGGAAAGAGATGGAGAAAGTGGAAAGAGGGCAGAACATGTCGAGGGTAAAGAGGGAAAACGTGTTAAAGAAAGAGGAGAGGAAGAAAATGTGTGTGCGTGTTTGTGTGTTTGAGAGAGATGGAGAGAGTTACAGGCGGAGTGAAAGTCACCTTGTGGAGCTACAGCGTGCGGAGCGACTCTGTCCGTCTCCCCTTATGAATTATGACAGTCGCTGGTCGGCCAAAACCCCTCTGCTGCCCACACTCACACACACACACAAGCGCACACACACACACACACTTCACTCATCTCTTACTCCATCTTTTTCTCACTCTGTCCTTCTCTCTCAGCGGTACACCCTCCATCATAAAATATGCAGCTGTTCCACTGCTCTTAAGAGTGCATCTCAGACCCCTCCACTCTGTGTGTGTGTGTGTGTGTGTGTGTGAGTGTGTGTGTGTGTCATCATGTGACGCCCATCTTTTATTCTCTCTTTTCCAGCCATTTTGCCTCTTCCTCTCTCCGTCTGTCTCTCTTTGTCACACCCTGCGTCTCGGTCTGTCCTGGTTCTAGTTTGAGGCTCTGAAAAATTGAACCACTTCACTTCAGTGGACGTTACTTCCACGACGTCTGACCTGCTTCTCGTTCACACTCGCTATCTTTCATTCTTACTCGTCTTTGTTCCCCTTCATTTTCTGCAGGATCAGCAGAAAGGTGGGCCGTCCTGCAGGATGGAATCAAACACTGAATCTCTGTGACCATCTTTCTTTTTCACTTCAACTTTATCTGCAGATGCAAAAGATGCTATAAGAAAGTTTAGGCTTTTATCTTAGTCTTTCATGTCCAGCATGTTTGCCTTTATATGCTTGTAAATGATTAGGTACTTCATGTTTACTCTTAATCTGGCCATAGACTGTGCATAAGAATTGGACGTAGCATGATGGTGTTCGGGCTGCACGGTGGTGCAGTGGTTAGTGCTGTCGCCTCACAACCAGAAGGCTCCTGGTTTGAATCCCGGTTCGTGCCTTCCTGTGAGGAGTTTGCATGTTCTCCCCGTACATTCGTGGGCTTCCTCCCACAGTCCAAAGACATGATCGCCAGGTTCATTGGCGACTCTAAAATTGCCCGTAGGTGTGAATGTGAGCATGAAAGGTTGTCTGTCTCTATGTGTCAGCGCTGTGATTGACTGGCCATCAGTCCAGGGTGTACCCCGCCTTTCGCCCAATGACAGCTGGGGTAGGCTCCAGCCCCCCCTAAGACCCTGAACAGGATAAGCAGTACAGCTCATGTATGGATGGATGGAGTGAAGCCAATGTGGAAGTCCATTAAAACTGCATTCTTGGAAGAGAAGGCGCCGCCGTACAGAGGCAAAGTCCTCCATGCATCTGCCGTGGGTTCGACTCCAACTCGCAGCCCATTGGTGCATGTCCACCCCCGCTCTCGCTTCCCTATATTTCATGTAAATCTTCAGCTGTCCTTTCAATAAGGCCAAAAAACTATATTTACAACTGCATTCCGCAGTGTCCAGCAGAATCAAGCAAAAAGAACTTGATTGCATGAAACCAGTTGGGAAAGTTATTCCTCATTTACCTAATGAGCTTGTGGTCTCAATCACTAGTCTTCTTTAACATTCATTTTCATTTTGTAAAGAATGATCCCATTCAGAGTAAAAGACACTGGGTAGGATTTGAGGCATGGCTACATGTGTGTGAGAAAGCCCAGCTGTGTGTCATAAAGTCCCGTTTCTACTCGGCGAAGTTATTGTGACGTCATCCGGAGCGCAGCGGGGAGCTGACGCTTTTCCTTGAAAAAGCGTGTGCGCACCGCGGACTGTTGTGAACCTTTTTTCCTCCCTTTGCATTGTGCGTAACTGACCAAGAACCACACGCAGACTTACCTAAACTTTACTTACTTAAAGAGACTGAACTTGACATCTGTCTCCCGTGATTCTCTGACGATTCTCTGTCTCCTGTGATACTCGACCAAGCCCTATTAAGAAGCCTCCAGACTTCGCTTTAATGTGACAAGTTGTTACCATGGTGACCTGTCAACCAGGATAGAGATGTAACAATGCGTACCCACCCTGTCGTCTAACTCTGGTCACATCTGGTTCCAGAATAAAAACAAGATGGCGGCGACCAACAATGCAGCATATGAGGCTTCAAGGGTTTGCAAACCAATGGGTGATGTCGCGGTGGCTAAGTCCACTTCTTTGAAACAGTCTGTGGTCCGGACTAAACGACTTCTGGCTCAAGGACACTCCAACAGGTGCTGAATGCTGCTGAACGCTTACTGGTTTCCATTAGCGGCTGATAAGATAGGGACTATCTGATGTCTGATGGTATCATTGGAGGCAACAAGTGGATTCAGGAATCCATAATAGTAATGTACAAACACTGTCCTGAAGTCACATCACATATTTGAACCTGCCAATCAACAAAGATGCAAGACTCTGGAGCTCTGATGCAACTCTAACGTCTGCAGATCTAAAGCCGCTGGATCGCCTCAGGAAACAATTAGCGGTGGATTTTTTTTTTAAGTCCCAAAGACGACTTTAAAAAGCAGCAACACTTGAGACAGGCAAGATTTGACGGCGAAACAGGGTGCAGTGACTTTGCAGTGAAATACGGGACATTTATTCCCATCACCTTGAGAAATAAACCACCTTCAGATGTGAAGATAAACGATTCGCTGAGATTCACCCTCTCTACGCGCTCCGTCTCTCGCTGAGATAGAGACCCTTTTGAAAAATGAAACTGATTAATTCTATTTATATCTGAAAATGATCAAGTACTTATCATCTATTTTCATTAATCTTCGTTGTCAGCAGGGATGAAAAAAAAGTCGAGTCGTAAGATCAGCGAACGAAAACCGCGTCTAATTCAACTGGTTGGAAACTGGCCGATGAATAATTATTAATTAATCAGCTTCATATTAGGCTGACATCGCTGCTCTCCACTACTCATGGAGTCTTTAGAACACACACACGCATGTGCACACACCACCCACACACACATAATCACCCTCAGTACGTGTGTGCTCCCCTGCCAGAACCATTTGTGAATTTATGATTGTGTATGCGTGCATTTATTAAAACACTTCTGCATGTTTTCCCCCCCTGTGTGTGTGTGTGTGTGTGTGTGTGTGTGTGTGGGTGCCCTTTCCCGAGCTCATTGGGATGCAAGACGAGAGCCCGTCGAGTGAGAGCTGTCCAGGCTAGCTTTGGAGTCATTAGCGTGCTCGTTAGTCCAGTTATGTTAAATCTAAATTACCATTCATCATCACACAGGGACCCATCAGTTATTCTGATGTGGCCTGGCAGACACATGTGCTAACTGGATTAACTCATTCAAAGACACGCAGACACACTCGCTAAAGCACAGTGGAATTCGAAATCAGGCGTTAGCTTTGCGCTAAAGTGTTTTAAAATAGATTATATATTATTGATTGAGACATTGTAGGGCATTAGTAATGATTGGTTCACCCTTGTGAATGCAAAGCGCCGGGAAACTGAGCCCGACTGTGGACAAATGCAAAGTAATAAAAGGGAAGATAAAGTGGGAGCTAAGAGCAGAAATTAGCTTACAGTTTGGTGGCTCAAGTCCCCGGTCCACGAAGAAGAACTGACTGCTATCGTGTGCTTAATTTAGCCACAGAAAGTTGTCAAAATGTATAACCAAACCCAATGATGAAGTTTAACAAATCTGAGGAGCACAAAGTTCAGGAAACATCATTCTAACTTCATGTTTTGGGATTAAAAAAAAGGACGCTTTTCCTGCTGTTGTGCGCTCCTCTTTCATACAAATGAACTCAATAATACATGGAAAGACTTACATCAGAGGAGACCTGGTCTGCGTTCGGCGCTGGCTCACAGCATTAAATTAGCTCTCGCTGAGTAAAAACACACGCACACACGCTGGCACACACAGTCATTAGCCGCTGCAGGAGGAATGCCGACCATCTGCGCTGACGTGATTGCAAAAAGAAAACCGAGGAATTCTCGGGAATCAAACCGACAAAGTGGATCGAGCGGCTCCTCCGCCGAATATAAAGAGCGTGTTTATCACATAATTACATTTCCACTTCTGCTGTGTTTATTGGCCTTACAAGTTTGAGCACACGCGGCTCTGACCATCAAAGGCTTCCATTAAAATAAGGTGAAATCAAAGTATTAGGCAGGAAGTCGTGGCCCTCTCCTCGGTCACGCATTCAATGAAAGTCTTCCAGTTTCTTTCGATGTGTTTGCAGCGACATCGCAGATTTCACCATCAAAACTTTAAATGGAAATATTAGAGAGAAAGTCCTGAATATTCTGAGCACTTTTCTAAGTCATGCATCAATAATACATCGTCTAATAAATGCCTTCATCACTCTTTCTGTGTCTCCTTCGATCGCACTTTCTCGGCCTGTCTGGTCGCGGCAGATGGCTGTCCGCGAATGACTCTGGTTGTGCTCAAGGTTTCTGCCTCTACCTTGCTCGCTCATGTTGGATCAATGTTATGTCTCTAAATAATATAACTGGTGCTATATAAATACATAATTAATTGATTGATTGGTCAGAAATCCCTCTGTCCATTCAGGACATGCAGCCAGGCTTGGGGAGAAACAGAATACAAGCAACGGTGTTACGTAAACTATAAAAAAAGAGGTAACTAGATCACAGATACATTTATAACAATAAAGTCGATAAAGATAAAGATGCTCTGAAACATCTGGCGTCTCATGCCTGAACTTTCCGTCCGACCATCTCTGATAATACCACGCACCTCCACGCACACGTTATGACGCACAAGACTCACAACACCGCACGTTGCCGTGGCCTGTGGTGAAAACAATACTTTTACTGGGTGAAAATGTCGCCATCATTTTGTCTTCAAAGGAGAAAATTGGAGCAACATCGCAGCACAGTGCAAGCTATTCCTTCCGGCTGTCATTATCCAACGACTCGACATCGAATATAAAGAAACATTTACAGGTAAGACCAACCGCTAACGTTAGCTGCACAGGATTAAAATGTTAACTAACCTCTCGTCTTCTACCCCTACTGAAAAATAGCTAGTGACTCTGGTGATGGCTGCGGCCGGGACGGTGTGGGTTAAAGCACAAGTTTGTGGCAGTTTACTTGAAGTTTTCATTATTGAAATGTCTTTTCTCTTGTTTTTATTTGCAGATTTAGAATTGAAGTGATCCAAAAGTAACTGAAAGTAATCCGTTACGTTAAAATTGTGATCTTAGGTTAGGTTACTGATTTTATTTGTAAACAGGTAATTAGTTACTGTGTCCAAATACATTTAAAGTACCCCTCCCAACCCTGCATGCAGCTTTCTGCAGGCTCTGACCTTTGTATTAGAGTCTTGTTGATTTCTATAATCAGCAGATTAAGTCCCAAATCGCAAAATGTATTTTGCTTTAGCAGCGCTGATCTGAAGCCTTCAAAGGCCTTTATTGAGATGAGAAGGACTGCAGAGTAATTAGGATTAATCGTTTTGTTTAATTCTAACAATGAACACAAAGAGGATCACTGTCACGCATCAATAAAATCCTCCATCAGGAAAATGTTTAGGCTGATTGTGCGGCTCTAATTGATTCTGATTGGCGCTTAATGACAAATATGATAAGGCCACCCCGGCTTTCAATGTGGCGATCATTTTAAGAGGAGGCACGGAGAGTCAAGTGAGGATCCATCTGTGCGTTTGAGGATGACAGACACGTGATTTCAGGGGTTTTTAATCTTTAAAGGAGTTTTGACGCTTCAGCGTCCCATCACCAAACCAAAAAGGACATTTTTATATAACAGCTGTTTTCTGATAACGTAATCACTGCTCCTGATTTCTGGCAGGGCTTCACAGAACGCAGGCAGGGGGAAGTCAGGGATTTGAGTCGTCTTAAAACAAAGAATAACAAGAAGTTAAGAAGCTTGATTGGATGTCATTTTCAGAAAGGGTCTGTTTAATGTAGAAGAGGGGCCGCCAGCTTTTGTACTCTTTCAGTTTCATTCAAAGAGAGGGTATTGTGCTGTTTCACATTTTAAGACATATATATAATGTTACAATGTTGGATGTCCAGACTAAACGTGGGTGAAGTTTCAAATCTGTAGGTCAAAGTATGTCGGAGTAATCCCCAGACTGCTCAGCTCAGTCTACAGCCTCAGCAGGCTTCGTAGAGCCGGCCAATCAGAAGAAAGCGGGCTTGTAGGGGCGTGGCTTCTTAAGGGAACAGAGCTGATTGAGTCGTTTCAGGCTGAGGCTGTATGAGGGCCTGCACAGAGCACCAGTGTGAGAAACATGATAAGTTTTTTCAACCGTAAATTATGCTATGCTACTCCACAGGTATCACAGAGTGAAATATGAAGCTTCAATTAGCATAATACCCCCCCTTTAAATCACTATGAATTTGTGACCTTATTGTGGCCATGATCTGGTTTTATAGTTGTGTTAACTTGACAATATATCTACCAAAGTATATTTGCAACAATAAAGATATTTCCATAACTTTAATCCTGCTGTGGCTGCCATTTTTTGAGTTTTAATGTTGCCATTGGATGTACTTGTCATAGGACAGGATTGAAACTAAGAAATGTTTTTAGAGGAGCTAAAAAGAACAAGCATGCACTTTAATTTTGCTGGCTTGAAAGTCAAACGCCCAGCATCTCCGCTCCCTGATTCTTCACTTCTCTACATTAAAGGACTACTTATTCCTGCGTTGGCACTAAACTTGGCATTCATGTAAATTATATTCTGCAAAATCACATCACATGAATGTAATTCTGAGCGATTGCTGTGCCGATCATTCACACCTCTCAGCAGGATCTCCCAGCAGAGCAGAGACCCTGCTAAAGGCCACCTTTCATGCCTGATGTTAAGAGATGCTGCACGAGAGTGTTTCTTCATTTCCCCACTCAGTGTGTGGCTTTAAATCACACAACATGGCATCAGATTGACACCCACAGCAGTAAATGCCAAACGTCTGCTGCATTTATCTGTCATTGAATCGATGTGGAGCATCTACGACAGCGGCTTATGTTTCAAAACAGCAACATTTGAGCTCCACTGTGATATAAAGCGTTATCCCTGCTCTGCATGAAGCGACATCTGACAGCTTCTGTATCCAAGAAGCCTCACAATGCAGACACGCTGGGAACAATAGGGTCGAGCATTTTAGTGAAACGTGTTATTTCCTTATTTTGGTCACGAAGAGTGACTCCTGGCAGGTAATACTTTGCAAGTATACAAGCCCAGAAGGCCTCGCGGACAAGCCAAAAAGTTACTTTCAGAAATTGGCTGGCCCTTCGCCAGCCTCACACTCACTCCTCCTCCGATCTGCGGGCATTGGAAAGCTTACCTAAAATCGCCAGAGCATGCTAATTTCCTTCTTTAATTTTTCACCATGGCAGCAGCCGAGTTTATCTTCATTACAGGCCGGTGGAAAATCACTGGACGGATATTAAAGAGGGGGAAGAGATGACCTGCAGCAGAGGTCAGGCTGGATTCAAAGCCGAGCTGTGAAAACAGTTTATGAGGGTCGAAAAACAGATTTAAATTATGACTTTATAACTGATATGCAAAATCAAATGCAGCCGTTTAGCCTTTTTATGTGATTTTATTCATGCATTTAAAGCAAAAACTGCTTCAGGTTTAGTTGGAGAGACTAAAATCTATATGATTAAAAATCAGGGATACGGGGCGCCGGTTTTGCTCAGCGGTAAGGCTGCAGTGCTCGACGTGGCGGCCCCGGGTTCGACCCAACTCTCTCTTCCCCTGTTTCAGACACTATCCAGTATCTTCTCCTTCAATGAAGGAGGAACAAAAAAAATCATGGATAAGAAATGTTGGAAGAAAAATATCTACTTATTATAAATCTCTTAACGCCCTGTGTGAGACGCTCAAAGTAAGTCATTAAAAAGTCTTTAAAAGCAACAATCGTTTGCAATCCAATTTAAACCAGAACATCACTCTAACTTTCAACTAAAACTACTAAAATAAACTCCACATTTCTACCATTTATTTGCATTTTTACCCCCGGCTGATGAAACTTTATGCCCCTGCACAACAGCACGCAAGCAGCCCGGCTCGGGGTCTCCACCCTCTCTTTGAGAAACGCCGCTCTGAGTCTATCTGACAGCCGTGGTGGTCTGGAAACAACAAAGGGCCAAATTGAGTCAGTCAGTCAGACATTTGTTCCATCAATAATTAATGCCTCCCCGCTCTCCTCCCTCTGATCCTTTCAATCTATTTTCTATCACCGCTTTTAGTTCTTCTTAACCGCCAACGTCACATCAGAGTTTCTGTCTCCTGCTTCTTCTCTCTGATGTCTTCTACACCTTTGTGTCCAATGTGTCTCATCTGTCTCATCTTGTATCCTCTCTTCCTACCTCCATCTTTCCTTGTCTCCACATTTATCTCTAGATCTGCTTCCTCTCTTCTATCTCTTCCCCTGTTTCCCCTGCTTTCTCCCCCTCCCTCGCCCTCCTCAGGTCCAACAGCGGATTAATAAATGATGTCCAGGAAACTGGCTGCTTTTACAACACCGATACCGCGCTCCTCTCCCCTCCTTTCAAATCCCTCCTTCTTCCTTTTTTCCATTTTGCGAACACCCTCCCTCTCCTCCCTTTTCTCCAAACCTCTCTTGTCTCTTTCCTTCTTTTGGCAGAAAAAGAAAGGCAGGGATAGTAACCGCAGTCCTCTCAGGTCTAAATAAATCATAGCCCAGCTCTGCCTTTGCTTTTACAACAAACCGATCCTCCACTTTCATCCTGGCAGGGATGAAAGAAAGACGAGAGAGGGGAGGAAGTGAGGGAGGAAGAGACTATCTGAGGACATGTGAGTAAAAGGAGTGGATATCAAAGGAAACGGCGAATGTAAAAGTGTCTTTACTCGTATCCGTCGTTCTGTTTAAACCTCTTCAGAGTTTTTCAAGTGAACCCTGAACTTCACAGAGGCTGTTAGAAGAATAGAAATTAAGCCTTTGGAGCAGCAGCCATGAATTAATGACTCCATACATCTGCAGAACATCGTATTCTCAACGCAAGGGAAGAAAGCCGAGCTGCATTCTGATGAATAAAATGATACTAAACACTTTCTTCTTCATAAAATCATTTCGTCCAACCAAAATAAATAACGACTTCCTTCACCCGCATCGCCACATGGATAATTTTTCAATTTGTCACACGTCAAATATTTCACTAATCCAATTTTTTCTAAACGTCTCATAATTTTAACATGTTGTCTAATTTAATGAAAAAAACAAGCCATCACTCGCCTCTTTGTGTCCACACAACAATTATAATGAGATTAATGAAAGTAACAAACTAAAATCCATTTAGCATTTTCAAAATGAGCCCGACGCCCCAACACTCAGCTCCTGACTCGTCAACGCCGCCGCTGTGAAACATATTAAGCAGCTGAGATAAAGCCGGGCCTACCAAGAAACAGCGGCTAATTAAAAATGACTAGATTAATTAATGTGCAGATTCGTTAGCGGCGCACACACAGGAACACACACACATAGAGCGTAGGGCTTCTTGCGATTGGCGTGAGGCATTCACACTGACAAATTGCTCAAACACACACACACACACAACAGATCCATTTGTCTGCCGACCCGCTTACAGCCACTTAGACAAAACAATGTCTAACTGAAGTTGACACATCGTTGTGTAAAAATATAGAAGTCATAACATTTCTGTCGCCATTATTGGTCACTTTTGATGACACACACGCTCACACACACAACAGTCACAAAGGCACACACACACGGAGAGATGTCAGAGTGAGGGGGCTGCACATGGACGTGCGACCGAAAGCCTCTACAGTGCCAATTCCATGCTTGGCCCGTACTGGGACTTAAACCGGCCACCTTCCTGTTCTCAAGCTAAGTCCCGACAGACTGAGCTCCCGTCTACCGTTATCAACATGACAGCTAAATCCCACGTAAATCAATCAATAAATCAACAATTATTTGCTTTAAGAAGTTATTTAATGATTTCTCTTTTAATTGGCTGATTAAAACGCAACGTCAGTCAAAGCTGGTGTTCTCTGTAATCGATAGAAGCAATAATATTTGAAATTGGCGCCATAGCTGTGGAGAAAGTTGTACAAACAGCTTGTGGTTTCACCCATTCTACATTCCTACAACACCCAGCGTGCATTGCGGCACAGCGAGACACGCTGGAGTGAAATACGACCATTTTCGCTGCAGGCAACGGCTCAGAGTGTTACAGAATCCGAAATACGATGAGAATACACCGCTTGATCATCTAAAAAATCTTCAGGTCTGCAGTCTACATTTCAAACCTGACGATTTTGAACGAGACGTGACATCGGATGGCACATTTTACGTAGTCCGGCGGAGGTTTTCCAGGGCCCATTGGAGAAGCGGATAGCGTCCTCCAAAGGCACAGAGCGAAATTGCATTTTTTTCCTACCAAAATGGCATTAGCTCCCGTTTTAGCATGATAGGACTGAGGCTGAAAATGGGCGAACTGGCCCTTTAAGTGTCAGTTAAAAAACCCCAGATAGATTTCAGTCAGAAGACTCATGTTTGTGATAGTTTTAAAAGTTTATCGCAGCAGCAGAACATAGTTTGTGTTTAGCATCGAGGCTCCGACCTCATCACTCCTCGCAGATTTATTTTACTATTACTTTTAATATCTTAAACCCGCCTCGAGCCGGAGCCCGCAGGTGGATGCTGAAAGTAAGAGCGCAGTACTGGTGCAGGGCAGCGGTGGCAATGACAGAGCAGAGAGAGAGACCGGATAGCTTGCAGCTTAAGGGCCTGTGTCCTATAACGGCGTTTTTTTTTGCGCTGGCAGCTCCTATTTTCTGTACAAAACCAATGCAGCTCAGCGTTTTCAGTGCTCAGCGTCAAAAACGGTCTCGGCGTCAGCTGTTTTTTGTCGTTGCGCTCGCAGTGCTCTCAGCAACACACGCCACACTAGTCAGTGTCAGTTGCCTCACCATCCAATAAAAATCAAAAAGGGGCGGGACTTCAGATATCAACTTCTAGATCCGAATCCTACCGTTTTTTTGCTGGTACAATTTCCAGAGCTGCTGCCAGGACACCTTTAATTTCCATTGTTTTTACGTTTTAAATGTCGTTGAATAAAAGCAAACATTAAGCACACAGAGCCGTTTAAAACAGACTAAACGGTCACTATCAAGGGTAGCGGAAGTGCCGCCAGACAACTTTCGTAACCTAGCAACAGTAAGCGCCAGCGAGAAGCGCTCTGAAATTGAGATCGTGGGAGCTGCCAGCGCAAAGAAACGGCGTCAGTGCACACAGGTCCTAAATAAATGTTTGTCAGGTGAACTAGGTCTGAACTAGCTCGCAGGCGTCGCTCCATTAAAAAATTTTAAACCAATGAAATACAGAAATCACACAAATCTCCAGGATGGAACTTGCAAATGTCCGATTTCACTGCTTGATATACGACAAAAAAAATGTAACTCGTGGACTTATCAAAAAATTGCTTGCTTGGTGAAAAAGTAAAAAAATCTTTTTAAAAACGTCCTCCCTATGAAGATCTAAAACAAGCTCTCACATTGATAGAACAACAAGAACACACACACACACACACACACACACACACCCACCTACCTGATGGTGCAGTCACATGACCTCCAATCACTGTTATCTCTATCACCCCATTTTGTACAATGGTCACGAAATCAACCCCAGGAGCTGAACAGATGGGGTTGTGCCTGTGCGTGTGTGTGTGTGTGTGTGTGCATAACATATGAGCGAATACACACGCACATCTGCGCCTGAGTGTGTGCGTGCGTGTGTGTGTGTGTTTTAAGATGTTTGAAATGAAGATCAGTCCAGCGGCAGGATTGCTTACTGTCATTCATGCCCTTTGCACATGTGCGCACACACACATTATCAGCCACGCACACACCTGCCGTTATTAAAACGTCACATTCAGTGAATATACTGTGTGCTGTCATGCTGTCTGCTGTGAATGGGAGCGGCTGTGTATTTACAGTGAATTGTAAATCCTGCCGAGTACTCAGCTGTCAGGGTCTTATGAATTGCTAATATGTTGTATCTCGCACTGCTGATCCCCCTCTATCTGCCCCCGATAGAATCACTTCTATCAGGCGCGGAGTGAGGAGGGCGGGGGAGCAGAAAGAAAGCTAAGTTTGCTGAAAGAACTCACATTAAATATGGTAAAATAAACTTGTTTTTCCAGCACAAAACTCAAATCAAATGCTCGTTTTCATTACACTATTTAAAATATGATGATATTGTACGTTGACTGAATGTGCTCCACACTGTAAGCTGCCATGCATCGAACCATTTCCCCCCCGTATCCTCGGCTCTCTTTAATCATTCATGTGAACACATTAGGCAGCACCAGACTGCACCAAGAACAATCACACCGACAACAGCAGGACGCTCGTCAAGGCTGTTGGGAACCTCACTGAGCTTTTACATTACAGATCAATGGCTTCTACTGCTCACCCTGTAATTATGATACAAAACAAAGTGTTTCGACCTGTTTATCGAGAGTGATATCAGGGAAATAAAAGTGCACATTGAGTTTCAACTTTCCTCCTTAGCATCCATTTGTGCGTTAAACACAACAGTGTCTGGTTTCAGTAGCCTGTCTCCCACATGTCACTGGACACAACAGATCTTTATGTGATAATGACACGGACTTCCTCCAGAAGCAGCCAATTAGACGTGTCTTCTTCATTGGTGCTGCAGACCAGATGAGAAAAATCTCGTGATGCGTTCAAAACCGTGAGAACAAACGACTTCCTGTTCCTGTTTAAATGTCAACCTCAACTCTACAACTCCACCAGTATGATCACGACTATTACAGCCTGTTCTTGAGGGTGTCTCTCTAAGAAACTCAACTATATGTCCACTTGCAATTAGCATTTAGCCGCGTGCTACGTAGCCGTGGACGGAGGTTGAGACGGTGCTTCTGCTGTCATTCATTCCAGCCATCTTTCCCTGCCTTTGTCTCTCTCTCTTTGTCCATACCTCATGTGCTACACAGTTTCATCCTCTGATAAACATATTCAGCAACGATAGCGCTAACCTTTCCCCTCTCAGCACCATGCAGAATGTATGCAGACAAATGATGCTGGTGCCAAGCAGAAGGACTCAAAGCATGCTGTTAACTTTCCCCAGCTCCATTGGTATAAAACTAAGATATACAACTTTAACCTTTACAAATATTAGCACAAAAATTGCAGCAAAGCATCTGTGAAAGAGCAAATGGACACACACACACACATATTCTTGAACAGTGATGGGCGCCCACACACACACACACACACACACACACACACACACATGCATTGAAGCGTGTAGAAAGTGGACACCTCTCCCAACACTAGCAGTCACCAGTAACACCTCCGAGCATTGTGACAAATGAGCAGCTCTTAAAATGTGGACAGATCAGACGCACTAACTTGCGCATGCACGCACACACACACACACACACACACACAGCTGGATGCACACACACAAGAGCATCAACACATCCCCGTATGCACTAACACACATGGTGCAGAGAAAGCGCAGGTGGCTGATACACCGTTTTCCTCCCTGTGTGTGTGTGTGTGTGTGTGTGTGTGTGTGTGTGTGCGTGTGTTGGAGGATTGTAAAGTCAAGGACAACGCGTTTCCTGGTGAATGAACAGGTACGCTGCGCTTCATCCTGACAAGCGTCAGGCACAAAAGCACTTAGACGTACCCCTCGGGGACGTCATCAAACATAATTCACACGCAGAAACATGTAAAGGAACTACATTTTCACAATAAAAGCATCTTTAAGTTGTGTTGAAGATGTAAAGCAGATGTGAAGGAAAAGATGAGAGAGAAAAGTAGATAAAGGGGAAGGAAGAAGGGATGCAAGAAAGAGAAGAGGAAGAAAATGTAAGGAAAAAGAAGCATGAAAGGACGAGAACTGAATAAGACAGAATATAAAAGCTGATAAGGAGAGGAGAGCGCAGGACAGGTCCCTGCTTCACAGACAACACATGCAGAAGGGGAGAGAGGAGAAGAGGGGATGAGAGGAGGAGGAGGAGGAGGAGAGAGATGGAGCAGCCGGAGTGAAAGGACCGGGGTTTTTTCTCTACTTACAGAATCTCCAGATCGCGCAGCGCTCGGAAAGCTCCATCTTCGATGCAGCTGATGTGGTTGCTGTCCAGTTGCCTGCACCGAGCACACACACACAGACGAACACACACACACACACAGATGAGAGAGAGATAGGAGAGAGTCAGGCGCAAGTATGCACGGTCCGCTCAGCTGGGGGAGGGACTAACACAAGGCAGGTTCCGTGAATGAGTGTGTGTGTGTGGGTGATAGTGAGGTGATAGTGGGCTGAAGGTAGCAGGTGGAAGACACCGGTGCTAACTCTCTCTCCCAGCCCCACTCACCCTCAAACACACACACACACACACACACACATACACTCCAGGGATACCCAGTCGAGACGCTAGCACACAAGCTCAGGTTAAGTCTCTCACCTCGCTGCTGATGTGACCGGCCCTGAGGAGAGGAGGAGAGGAAAAGGAGAGCGCCGGAGAGGAGACCAGTGCACTGAAGTGGCCTGCCTGGCGTCAGCCTATCACCTCCCTCCCCTGCCGAACGCCCGGCGCACACTGGCCACCGGGAGAGAGAGGGACGAGAGAGGTAGACGCAGCACAGAAGAGAGCGAGCGAGCCGAAAGCTACTAAAGCCCACCCTGCTTGTCTGTTCTGTAAATATTAATTGCATTTTCTCCTCTCCCATCCTCCTTTTCCTCCTCCTCCTCCTCCTCCCCTCCCCCCCATGTCCTCTTTTATTCTTTTTTCTCCTCCCTCTGTAGTGAAAGAGGGAGTAATTTCATTACATTAGGCCAGCCAATCCATTAAGGGCCTTTTACCGGCTCTGTCACTGAAACAATTTCATTAAAAGGAAAGCCTCCGTAAATCAAGCTACAGTCACGACTCTGCCTCTCTTTCCCGTTCTTCTTCCTTTCTCTCTCTCTCTCTCTCTACCACCCAACTCTTCGTCTCTCGCCCTCCCCCTCCTCGCTGGCTCGTGCAACGGTCCTCCCAGATGCACCCTGTACCCCACCGTCATCTATCCTTTGCTTTTACTTTAATTTGCTTGGCTTTTAGGTATTCAACCCCCCCTTCTCCTCCACCGTCCATCCATCCCTCCATCCATGAACCCAACAACCCTGGAACTTCCTCTCCTCCCTTCCTCCCTCCCTCCATCCTTCCTTCCTTTACTCCCTCCCATCCATCCCTCCTCTCCTCCCGCCTTTTCCCTCTTCTTCTGCGGCGGAGCAGATGGATGGATGCAGGTGGAAGGATACAAAAGGGCAAACATTTAGGCGTCCCCTCTTGTTTCTTTTTTAACTCAACCAGGAGGGATGAGTGGTATTAGACTGTTACACACACACAGACACACACACACTCAAACAGGTGGACACACACACACAGACACAAGAAGGAAAATATGTAACCAAACACACAACAGACACAAAACGCAGCTACTTACTGTCTGCTCCCCAGACACTCGAAGATAAAAGCATATCACTCCACCTTAATCTTCTCCTCCTTGTCCCCTTCCCCATCTCATCTCTCCTCCACTACATCCCTCCGTCCCTAATCCCTTTGCTGTCTTTTTCCTCCCCTTGTTTCCAAGCATCCATCCTCTCCATTTTTCATGTTCTGCCCCTCTCCCTCCATTCATAATCCATTTTTTCCCTCCCTCTAGTGCCCTCTCATCTCTGATTCCCCTTCACCTTTCCTCTTCTCGCACCCCATCTATCCTTCGCTAATCCATTTCTTCTCCCTCTTTTTTCTTTTATCAACCTTTTAAAATCTCCTCTTCTTCTTCTTCTTCTTCTTCTTCTCTGTGTTTGCTGCAGCTGTTAGATCAGTCATGTCAGCTTTTTTAAAACTGCGAGTACGGAGGTCTCCAAAGCAGGAGCCGGGGCTGCCTCTGTAGAGCGGCAGAAATTACATCAGGGCTTCTGGAGCGACTTATTCTTTGGTTTGTTTTTATATGTGCATGTTTGCGTGAGAGCCGGAGAACAATGGGAGGGCTGTGGAAGTCCTCAGAGTATGTGGAAACTTTATTTACTGTGGTACATCACACATGCGCCTAAATATGCAGCTGTATTTCAAAAGTCTTTTTTGACCAGCTCTTATTTTGAAATTTCTTGAGTCCACAACAGGCCAATAGAAGGCAGCATAGCAAGCTAATTTTTCATATATTTCCACCTGATATTGACCAACTGCTGGTGGTAAACAGGTGGCGTGAGTTCAGTCGGGACTGAAGACAGTAAATACCCAACCACTCTGTGCCCACAGGCCGGCTTTGGCCAGGAACATGATTATTTTCAGCCTCTAAAGGCTCCCAGAGCCTGATGAGATGTTTTGATCTGATTTGATGCAATGCAATTACATCATAGAGGTGATTTAGGGAGAACTTATTTACAGCCCTCGCCGTGCTGCACTTGATAAAATGGTCACGATTGGTGTTATTATGTTACAAAAGAAAAGTCTAATAGGGATGAGTTTTTTCTTCTTTGCGACTTGTTGTCCGTGAGCTGTGGGTGTGAGCATCTGTTTAATGACTTGACTCTAAAATAAAGTGAGTCCAGGGATCATACGACCATATGGCACTGCCATGTTTGTGTTTCATGTAATTAAAAGTCATGTTTTTTTTAGTAAGGCAAACTGGCACGCAGCCGGATCAGCCATATGGAGACGCATGGCACTGCCAGAGTTGACTGTGGTTATGAAAGCACTATTGCTCTTTTGGCGACACTGGATCTGAAGTGTAAGGATAAGGTTGAGCAAACATTATTTTATGCAGCCAAGTGGCACAGTCAACTATTTAATGATAACACTTTTATACTGCACATGTACGATTACAATCGTCGCTGATGATGGAAGCAGAGCAGCCTTTATGTTGAAGGCAGAAAGGGGTCATAGTCTCGGACGTTCATGCAAAAGACTGAAGTTCACGTCCTGCAATGATTGTTTATGAACGTTCCCTAACACTAACAATGACTTTAATGGCAGCTTTTGCCTTACCTTAACCAGTTTATGTTGAGTAAATGTGCGCTCTTGTTGGCAGTGGTTGTTAAAATAATGTCAGTGAACATTATCTTGGTAATAGAGAAACAACAGCAATGGTGCTACTAATGCTAAATATTATAACCTATGTTCATGTGTTCCTGACAAATGACTATTTGTAGCTGACAAAATAATGGCTACCTTCTCTAAGCAGCAGAGGTAGACGTAACGGGTAGGTGTCTGAAGTTTGCATTCTGTCATCTAACGACAATCAATGTTGGTGTCTATTAGAGGTGGGAATCGCGGGGTAACTCACGATACGATACGCGGCCCACGATGACGATAATATCACGATACAGCGATTCTGCGATAATTGATAAATTGCAAGACAATCATATAATGATACATCACGATATCTGATTAAGTGAAGAACACAAAATGATCCGAAAAAGGTGAAGAGCAGGATTCATGTATTTTTTCACTGCAATTTGGTGTCACAGAAGTATACTGTAAAACAGATTAGGAATTTGGATTATAGTAATAACCTCGAAGATTTTCATTTAAATAAATCTATCTATCGCAGAATGAGGTAACACAATGGTGATTGAGTCTATGGCCCACTGATGAAAGCCTTTGCATTTGCAGTATTACAGACTGGGTGTCTGGTGCGACTTTTGCGGAAAAAATCACAAGCGGCGCCCAGTTAGTGACGCGTTTTCCATCACCCAGCAGTGGTTGGTCTGCCAGAGAGGGGAGGCGGAGCTAAGCGGCTGCTTTTCTGCTCTCTGCAAGTGTTGTGAGTAAACAGTAATCTACTATGGCTGAACAAACAAAGAAGAGATCGATGACTACAGATACAACTTCAAGAAGAAGTGAAAATCCAAAGAAAAAGAAACAAACTCGACGCTCAGATGAAGCAAACAGTCTAAAAAGGAAAGCGACCGTCAGCGAGGAAAATCAAGAGTTACAACCGGATCCAACCGTGGACGTCACACATGCAACACTGTCTGGATATCTGGGAAGTGTGATCCTGCAATTACTGTTTATCGCCATGGGTGGCGCCAAAGAGAACAAAACTGAGATCTTCACGTTTATAACTTTAATGTCTTAAGCACCACCGCGAGGAGTCATGAAGTAGTGATGCGGCGATGGCAGGGAAATCTGGTATATTTGTAAATTAAAATATTGATATTTGGCACCAGTGCATAAATAATGTTTTATATATTGCTGTATTGATATTTTGTCCCACCCCTAGTTTCTATAAACCACGGCCAAAAGGTTGCCCTAAAATGAAGCAAAACGTCAGAGGTCGTTCAATCAGAAAATGCTCACACATTTCATTTTTGTAATGGTCATATGGGACTTTTTTGGAAGACACTGGCCAAACTACTTATGTTGTTGGTTTGTGAGAACTTCCTGTAAGATGTGTCCATAAAGATAAAATACACAATTTGAAGTTGAAGACCTACAAGTGTTCGTTTGTCATCGTCCACCAGTGAAACTCTGTAGAAGTGTTAAAGACTGTCAGACATCTGATGGCGTCAACCCCACAGGACTGTTTTGAATTTTAAAAACATATAATCCTGACTCTGGAGAGACCTCACATCAGTACTCTACCTAGAATTAAGAATAACTGGTGGATTCATATTGGCGGCCATGAACTTCATCTCCCATCGTCATGCACAGTAAACGATTCCATCTTCTGTGATATGATTGGATTCCTCTGACAGCTTTGTTCACCAAGCAGCCTGATTAGCAGTGACATGATTGCTATCAGTCTGGAATGAGGGTGTACTTTGTGTGAGTGTGTGCGTCTGTATTGGTACCATCATGTCGCGCTGTAGTTCTTGCGTGTGTGCGGTTTTGAAGTGTTCAGATCATAAGTGTTTGTTACAGGGGATAGAAGGGGGACCACAATTTAATTTCCTTCCATATAATTAGTTAGTGTGTTTAATCATGTCTATCATAAGGCCTATTGGCAAACTGATTCAATGCTTCCCTCTGCTACCATCTGGAGCAGAGGGAGGCACACACACACACACACACACACACACACAGTGACCCTGTAGCTTCATGAATCCATCAGTGAGCATCCAGTACTGACTGAGTAATTAATGAAAGGACACAGGACGAGAAGAGGACTCACTCAGTTTCCTTCCAAAAGCATATCAGCAAATAAACCTTCATCAGACTGGGAACTTGATGTAAACAGCACGTTTCATGACTGGAAGTTTCCCATGTGTCTGCATGTGTTGGATAAAGAATTCACAAAAGCATAATGGAGCAAATGTCTGTCACAGACTGTCATACAGGAGACTAAAGTGCACGTCCTGCAGTTACTGTGGTTCAAGTCATTCAACCACAACGCTTGCCGTACCTTAACCATAGTTCATTTTGCATAGACCTGAGTGTTGTGTATTTTGGCCCACTGTGACTCCCGTAGTAAGGGCCTCCCATGGTATTATGGGATACTGCTGTACTGTTGTTGTAAGCCATGCTGTCGTAGGACCATGCTGCTGTTCCATAATAAATAATTATATTCAGAGTATGACAATTATTATACAGGTAACCTGAAACGGTAACAGCTTTTTCCTTACACAAATACACCTTAGGGTGCTTTCACACCTTAAGACCATTGATTGATTTGTGTTCACATGGCAGCTTTTACCAGCAGACCAGAAATCTAGATGCGCGAGGAAACTGCTTTCTGATTGTTAAAAACAGAACAGCTCGCTGCGCCTTTTTTTTCTACTGTTGTTAAGGCAACCACCGAATCATAGCTGTCATTAACCTAACCGTTATATTGTAAACTGACAGAAGGCCCGCCTCTCCTTTCATCCGACTGGACAATCAGAAAAAAGGCCCATGATGTCGGGCGCTTTTCTGCTTTGAGTTGAAGTTTTTTGAACTCGAGGCGCTCAGAGCGTTTCCTCAGAAACACAAGGTGCTCTGCAACGCAAAAGCAGCGCCCAAAAAGCTTCCCTCTCATTGAAAACAATGACAAAAAAGTCACCTGCTGCTAAAACACGTTCTGTCTGATCGGGCTCAAGTCTGTTTCACTTCTAACCAACATTGTTCCAAAGTTGGAATGTGTTTGTTTGAACACCTCCGTGTTCTTGTGTCTTTCGACAGTCCTCTGCTCATCTTGCTGCCTGGCCGTCTCTGCAAGTGTCAATCCGTTAACAGCCCACAAAGCAGTTTTTTGGTTTGCTTCCTACATTAGGTCCTACTTTAAGTCTGATTATGTTCACACCTGAATCGAACCGGAGCGTGGCTCTTTGGAAACAGACTGAGTCACGTCTTTTCTGACAGGTGGATTGGTCCGCACCAGAGTTTAAACGCGCGTTCTCACCTGTCCAAATGAACTGGACATTTGGAGTAAAGTCCGGATGTAAAAAATAATAAAACTAAATGTTGGTTCCTTTTGACTACAAACATGCATTTACCCGAGCCAAGGAGAATTAGTTCCCTAAATGTTAACGAAAGCTTAGCCAGTGAGGTGAACTGATCAAAGAAGGCTCATATGTACTTTTTGTATCATGGATGCTTTGTATGGCACTGACGAACTACCTGTTTGGTCCTCTTGTGAGAGCTTTGTGTAAGATTTCCATGATGAAGACACCTACCATTGTCCACCAGTGAAACTCAAACTACTCGATGTGATGCTGGATGATTCTGCAAGACAAATAACTTCAATCTGTCTTGAATCTCCAAACTTTGCGCTGCTCTACAGGGTTATGTTTTTGAACTTTAAAAACATACAGTCCTTTTTCATTGACAGGCTTTGACTTGCAAATGCTTTTAGAGATATTGAAGGGTACATGAGGAGGGAGGCCATGTCATGTTGTTCACATGATAATAAGTCCAACTCTTTGGACGGTGTTCCAGATTAATTCGTGCTGTCAGGGACATCAAGTGGCTTTCAATTCAAGTCTGTTTTGCAAATCAAATTAGACAAACGGAATATAAACTCAAAGAGGATTTATGAGTTTTATAACCCTGTTTGCAGAAGAAAAAACAGAGGAAAGAGATGGAAACAGATTTGTCTGATGTTAAAGGTCAATTCGAGCCTGCAGAAGTTGTTTTCTGAAACTACACTTTGTGTTTTAGTTTAAGTAAATTTAACATCAAAGCAGAACCACAAACCCGATCGCTGGGATGAAATATGGAGCTGTTAGCGGGATGTTTGTCGAGCTAAGGATGCTACAACTCAGACAGAGCTATTGACATTTTCTGCCTCCTGTCTCTGCTGGTCACAACCTTAATGAATTAGCCACATCCTGCCATTTAAGGAACAGCGTGGGGGTGGGGTGGGGGTGTAGTGCAAAGAATGATGGGACTCTGAGTAAACAGTTTCTGATTGTGTCCTGACATCAACGCAAGGCTGAACATGCTTAGACGAGGACAAAATGATGTGGTGAATGTATGTGAATTGTCTGTCCTGGTGTCGCCTTCATTTATCGACGTCGTGCAATCATAGGAGGAGCATTATTAATCTCTTTCGGTGTACTTTCAAACCGTCTCTCACTAGATATACGTCCAGCTTTAGTTGTCCATTGTTAGAATTGTGGTAAACATAAAAACAACTGAAGGCAAACATCTGCAATGACAGAAAGCAGGTCAGAAACTTCTGTGTGTGTGTGTGTGTGCACGCAGCCGACACAATGTTCTCACCTCTCTCTAAGGCGCTGTAGTCATAATTCAAACAAACGGCCACCCTGCACTGCATTGTGGGTAGGGAAGCGTGAAGTGTGGAGGCGTTTTACGAGGCAGAAGAGAAAGGAGAGGATGACAGGAAGGAGAAAGGTAAAGAAGTAAAGCCATAGGGTGGATCTTTTGTTGTTTACACAGATACAGTGTGAAGAATTACATATTACAATTTCACCCCATTCTTTCCAAACACCTGAAGGTACCACAGCTCCAGCGAGGAGATGCTGAGCATGGGTGGACCCGGCGGGAGAAATGAATTAAATTTTCCTACAATAAAAAAAAGTGTGTACGAGAGCGAGGAGGCAGGCAGATGGAAAACAAGGTACGATATGAGGACGCGATGGCTGCAGAAGATAAAGAGCGTGTCTGTGTGGGCACTGAGGTGTAATGTGAGGGCATATGAAACAGCTGTACCTTATCTGATGCCTCCATGCTTCTCTGTAATCCAGCCGCGGCTATATGCCTTCCAGCATGAGTGACTCACATGTGTTGTGATTTAAGCGTGAAGACGACTGTACACACATGCAGTAACTGTGGTTAAACACATTTATGCCTGCTGCTCGGTCCCTGGTCTCTACAGGCAGACTCACAGTAGCTCACTACTGGATATGACAGTATATTTTCATGTATGTCCTAATAAAACAGGTTTAAATAGCATTGTTACAGAATCTCAACATATGATGATGCATCGACGGTATGTAAAAAGTAAAGTACTTTTAAAGGACTATCAAAATAAGGCGGTAAATGTTTGCAATTGAGGAAATGCCAGCGCTCTTATTTTGTTAACAATCGCTCACTCCTTTTTATGATCTGTTTTTATTTGATGTTTATATTTATCTGAATACATTTAGCCACATTACATTGCATTAATGTGTTTGAATTAATTCTTTGTCGTGATTTTTATTGTTATGTCTTCAAACCAGCCTGCCTCACTCGTCCGCACCCTGAGGGAGGAATAAAAGACGGAATTGAACTGAATGAGTTTTGACACCTCGAATTTACGCAAGGTCACTGAAACATGTGAAACAATGTTGTTAGTTGTTCTTTAATGAAGTCAGCCAACAACGCAGGGGGGTAAATGTTAATGAACACTTGCACACGGCTAATTAAACTCCAGCTATAGCTGCTAAGCTGTGAGAAAGTTGCATTTAGACAGCTAATTTTTTGAGCCTACCTTTATATCTTAGAAACAGCATGAACAAAGGAACACAATCCTATTCAATTAAAGGTGTTGCTTCATTAGCACGGAGCTCATCAGCTGGAGTGCGAGCAGTTGTTGGTCACAGAGATGCAGACGCTGAATAAGTGTCAAGGCAGGCAAGTGTGAGGCTCTCAGAAGTGAACATCTAGAGCGAGGTAACTAGGTAACTGAGAGTTGTCCTTGTGCAAAAGTTTAAACTCATCCATGTTAAAAAGGCAGTAGCTTGACTTTGGCAGCAACTGTTTTCATAAATATTCAAACACTTCATTTAACTGTGTTTGCCATACCGCTGACTGACATTTATTATTTTTTTTTTGGTCTTATGGTGGAGATGGTGGAGCAAAAGGTCAGTCAGTTTTCTGTAGACTGAGAGCTGGCTTTATGTTGTTGATGAGCTACGAGAGATGTTCCAAAACAATTATTTCCTTCCAATTACAGATTAATTTAGCTTGTGTTTTGGCTGGAACCAAACCAATCATTTCCACAGAGATACATAAATATAAATATGTTTATATAAAGTGTAAGGTTAGGGTTATGTGGAGGCCTATATGATTAACCCTGTTTGGCAACACTGGTGCTACTCCTGAAAACTGAAGCCCTGCAGACCAAACAGATCATTGCTTTACAAGTGAGATGTTCAGTTAAATTAGCTGTGTCCCAATCCACGGGCTGCAGCCTTCAAAGGAGGCGGTCCACCGAGGATGCTCCATTCATAGACTGCATAGATCGTTAACGCCGAACTGAAATGAGATGGTCTGGTCTACCCTTGCGTCACCAAACGCAGCTCCTATCGCCTAGCAACAGGTAGCTAGCGGGCTAACTAGCAAGCATAACTATAATCGCCTAACCTCTTATATATTATAAGTGTATTCCTCGGCCGTTTAAAAGTCCGCCATTTTGTTGGAATTAGCGCACAGTGCATCTTGGGTTACGATGGGCCGCAAAGGATGCACCCGATGAAGGACGTATTTGTCGGCCGCATCTGAAGGCGCCTTCGAACTGGGACAGCCTTCGACGTGCTTTTGTGATGCAATCAGCCTTCAATACGGCCTTTGAAGGCTGCAGCCGCTGGATTGGGACACAGCTATTGTGTTCTTGTGCAGCCCAGTTGTCGTTTGCTGACCTCAATTGATAAACTAACTGAAACTAGCTTTTTGACACTTCTCTTCAACTGTGGTTGCAAGTGGCAGCCATTATAAATGGTATCGATTGTAAGACGACCACTGAGCCACAGCCGCCCCTGATGGGCAGCGGGCAGGTCATTTATAGTCCAATATTTTTCCCCCTCTTGCTGTTGGTGGTATCGGGACAGAATAGGTGGCCCGGCCCATCCGGCATTTAGGAGACTTGCCGAATTGCCAGCCCAATCGTGCGACCGGTGATCCCGCCTGACACTGCTAACTTTTTGGGCTGGTTCTATGTCCTACTTTAACTGAAGGGATCAGGCACTTCTTTGTTACGAGCTCAGGAGCAGCAAAGACAGCAGAGGACTTAGATGCCAGAGAGAGCCCGTTGTCGGACATTCACCGGTGCTGTTAATGTGATGACTTCCCTGGCAAGGCCCGTCGACACAACTCCAGACATGATGAGACAAGATTAGGTTATATAGAAAAATCGGATTTGATACGATTAGATACAATAAGATAAGCATCCAGAACATAACGTACAGTAAACATAAGAAAACAGGAATTTTGGCACATTACGTTCTATCCTTTCTACTCTACATTTACCTTTATCATCTACAGTTTGACTGACAGGCTGAGTTTAGGGGGATGACAGGACCTGCAGTCAGCACAAAGACGAGAACACACATACACACACAAACACCTAGCCTCAGATGTATGGCATATACCTGTCTCCTTAGGTTAGCAGAAGCTTACAGTAATCGTATTTGCCAGCTTCTTGGCACTTTCAGCAAAGCAGTCAATCTGATAGCCGGGTCGAGAGGGTCCTACACTATATGTGTGTGTGTGTGTGTGTGTGCGTGTGTGAAAGAAGTGTACGATACAATACTAGCCACTGGGCAACTTGAAAGGGAACAACCGAGCGAGAGAGAGCGAGAGACGCGAGACAGAAAGGGCGAGATTGAGAGAGGCGAAGAGGGACGGAGGAGAAAGTGAGACAAAGTGAGGGAGGGAGAGAGAGACATACGAGAAAATCAATGCTGTGTCCACCAGGGACAGAATGTCATGACGTTTTTTTTCTACTCCGTGGTATAATGGAGGGCTGGAGCCTTTTACTGCAGGAGTCACCTTGTCTAATGGAGGGAGGGATGGAGAGGGTAAAAAGAGGGGAGAATTTAAGAGAGGGGGGCTTGTTGGAGGACACTTGGATGGTGAAAAATGGAGGGAAGAACCGAGGAGAAAGATCAATCGAAAAAGACCAAGAGGGTCGGACAGAAGAGTGACAGACAAATGATGGGATAAGAGAAACAAGAAGAAGAGGAATGAGGAAGGGATTGTAAAATTGTTAGCTCGGAGGAATGCGGGTGAAGACGTGATGACAGATGAAGGGAGGAGGAGGAAATGTAAGGGGGAGGAAGAGGGAAAGGCAGACACTGAAGGAGGAAGAGAGAAGGATGAGGAGAAAAGAGAAGAGAAGCAGGAGGAGGTGCTGTAAAACTGCAAAAAGCAGGGGGAAGAAACGGATGAGCCTGAGTCACTCCTGATTTTGGCAAGAAAAAAAAGTTAAATGATTCACTTTGTAGGTCAAAGCAATTTAGCGAAAAACATTTTAACGGGGGAAGAGACAATTTTACCGTCAAATTTGATTGATACGACTTTATAGCTTTGGCAGGAAGTGAGGGGAGAGTGCGGTGTTAAAAAGGTAAGGGGGCAGAGTGCAGCTTTTTAGAGTGGAAAATATCCAACGTGCAAATTCTGGGAAGTCGTATTGAATTTCACCTACTCTACTCCGGAGTGTCTCGGTGGGATAACCAAAGGAGACTGTGGTTACACTGGGCAGTCACCAGGTGTAAATGTATGTTAATGTATGAATGTGACGCAGGGACATACCGCACGCTCAGCAAACGTTCAGTGGATAAAAGGAGGTTAAAGACATTAATAAAAACATCACAACTAAGATGTGAATTGTTCGGCACTTCATTTTTTCTGGCACCGAACGTCAGACGGCTGCGAGTGTGTCTAAGGTAGAAGATATAAGGTGTTGCGGGGCCATTTGTGCAGATGAAATGGAGAAAATGGATTACAACCTGAACTCTAAGCTTTGGAGCACAGCCATAAGAGCTGACACTCGCTCTCTTATACACACACACAAACACATCCACACACTCAGCAGTGTAAAGTACAAGCACTTTCAGGTCCATTTAACTTAAGAGTAATAATCTCCCGTGGACTTTGGAGGCCATATTGAACTTACATTACACTTGGGAGCGGAAACTAACCAGATTTACTGATCTGTAGCAAGATGCATATTAATCAATTGCCCAATGAAAAAGTGGTATAAGAGCTTACAGCTTTAAATCAAGGACACATTAGTTCACATTTAAAGGTGATGCATGCATTTGGCTGGTTGTGTAGGCGTACTGGAAATAAATCCAAAGCAGTTAACTCTCTGTGCTCGCTAATCTTGGCTAATCAGTGTTTTTGCTAGCTGGGTGAAATGTCGTGATGACTGTGCCAACTCAAGCCAGGGCCCAGGATTCCTTCAGTGTTTTGTGCTGGATAGAATCAATCTGAAGCACAGAGGCATACAGAGTAACAGGAAACCCCTACGGTGGAAGAATAAGTACCTAACTACTTGCTAGAGCAACTGAATCACAGTTAAAAACACGACTTCCAAGGTTGGTTAGCAGCACTTGTCAGCAAGACTCTGCAATGCAAACACTGACTGCTCATCATTTGGCATCAGGGCATAGATAAGAGGTATTAGGGGCCTATCCTCCACGTCCCAGTGGCTGAGTAGCTGTTATCATCAATTGGTAACGTGTAACGACCAATATTTGGGGGCATCGGCCGTCTCTCAATCAGAAGGTTTGGGGTTCGAAGCCTGACTGCTACATGTTGAAGCGTCCTTGGACAATGTGCATAGATACTGATTGGACATTGGCACTTAGGCCAATCAGTGTGCGAATGAATGTGAATGGTTGAATGTGACATGAACTGTAAAAGCGCTTTGAGTGGTTAGAAGACTAGAAAAGCGCTATATAAGTACAGTCCATTTACCATTTACCATATTTACCTAAGTGGACTTAGTGATTATGAAAGAGCAAAGTGTACTGGGCAGTCAGGTAGCCTGGTAGAAATAATGACAAAGTCCATGTAAGGTTGTGTTTGTGGTGGATGGAAGAAGAAGAGGATGGATGAAGCTGTTTTGACGGATGGAGGTTACACAATGTGTGACTTAACGTCCCTTTTTTATGGCCTCCTTGAAGTACAGCTGTCAACCAAAACCACTATCTTGTTTCCAAATCTAACCAAGTTATATTGGTTTCATAACTTAAACCAAACTGTGACAGCTACCAGGAGTAAACCTTGGTTTATTATTGTTACCGTGACGATAAAGGTCGGGTAACGTTCCAACTGTCGCTGCGTACATGTTCTTCGGGACTACCTGTCGTCACAATAACAGCTGATAACGGTGCACTGAATGATCCGATAACATCTGGAACAGGTGTAATCACATGAGCACTTTAAGGACTCCTCTACCACGCTGACTTAAAAGCTGACGTTCACAACTTCCTCTTGATATAACTGACACGTCTATAAGGACACAGTATCAAAGTCAAATGTTCTATGTTGAAGCTTTCATTTAGACATGATCTTCGTTGGCATTATGTAATAAAATAAAAGATTGTATTTCATTAGTCTGGTATATAAAATTGACACATGTCAAGCAATCAAATATAAACCATCTCTGCATCAGTGATGGCAATAATGATCTATTAACTTATTAGCTAACATCCAATTGTGTGAACTTTAACCTTTATTTTATGAGCACTCAGTTTTCCTAAATGTAGCATGGGTTAAAAAACTGCACTTTACATTATTTGTTTACAGTGAAACTAAATGACGACAGCAGACGATCTTTATATTAATCTCACAATCATGTCTGTCTCCATCTCTGGGTTTCTCTCTCGTCTCATTTAGCCAAAGAACATTGTTGTGTTTTGTCACTCAGCGGCTCCTGAGTGAAATAAAGCTGCGGTTATTATCTTTTTGCATATTGTTGTTATTATTCTCTACTCTGCGTCTCTATCCCCATCTGAACGTCTATCATGTCAGTCACAGCTGATAAAACACAACAGCAAACTTTAATTCACACAGAGAAGATTTGTCGAGCACATTTTCATTCTTTTATCAGCTTTATTGTCCAATCTCTCACCCCACATCGAGCTCTCTCACATCGAGGACTTTGTTTACCCCCCAGAGTCTGTCTCGCAGTTTCCTATGCAGCATCAGGCAGGATTGATCAGCCGTTATTGATGAGCAGCATTGATCAGGCAGCGCATTGATCACACTATTGGTGATTAGGACGTCATGAATAAATGACAGGGGGTTATCGAGCGATTGACGTGAGGACCAAGCCTCTCTGGACTGAAGGAGAAGGTGGGGAAGACGAGGAAAGGAGATGAAGATGAGGAACAATGGAGAGGTGAAAAAGGAGGACAGGGAGAAGTGATGAAAAGTAGAAATTTAAATGAGGAGAAATAATGAACAATGTGCACTTACAGTTTAACTTCATCTAAACTGAATTTAAGGGCTGAACAATTTAAAAAAAAATCTAATTTGGATTATTTTGACTTTCAATGTTTTTCGATATTAATAATAATACGTTTTACATCATTATTCTCATTTTCATTGAAACATTGAAATTATCATGGTGTGATTTTTGCAGGGATCTGTACCAAACAATATTTGATACTTCTGTCTGTGTATGATGTGTAGGCCAGAACATCTCTGCAGCACTTTGTTTAAACTAAAATAGTATTTTAACACACATCTAACTGATATTGCACCTCCTGTGAAAATTGCAGTGGGCCATATTGCGATTTCAATAAAATTTCGAATAATTGTTCGGCCCCTATACTATGATAGGATATAATCTGAAATATAAACCCTGCAAATAAAGGTTAATTCATATATCATCCTTATATACTCACCTTTGTTCTCCTTTAAATAGTTAAAATGTTGGGAAAGTTATCTTACACACGCTGTGTGACAGTTTTATACATCAATATATATTTTTGTCTTTACAGTAAAAAATATTTGAACTACATATTTAGTATTTTTATAGTCGCACCATTCCTTCAAATCTAGAAGTATTTAAGTCCTGCATCATACTGTACATTTACTACAAATATTGCCTGATATTTCCGGTTGTTTCCATGTTCAGGATCTCTTTTAGTGTCTGTAACAAAGATTTCATGTCTGGACTGCTCGGTGAGCTAAAAGGGGTTAAAGGGATAGTTTGGTTTATCTGAAGTGGGGTTGTATGAGGTACTTATCTTAATAGTAAGTGTACTGCGTACAGTAGATAACAGACAGCGCAGCCCCTGTTAGGAGAAGCCGGCTGGAGTTCCTACACAGAAGAAAAGCTAAACACCGCTGCGACGGGGCCACGAGTACAGCGTACTTTAGTCACCTAAAAGAGTCCTACAGTTATAAGACAATTTCAGTTTAGGTGTGTGTTGTATTTTATTTTGATTTTTTAGATTTTTTTTTGCTTTTTTACCTTTATTATAAAGGACAGCTGAAGAGAGACAGGGAGTGTGGGGAGGAGAGAACGGGGGACGACCTGCACTAAATGATCGTCAGACCGGCAGAACCTGCGATCAGCGCGTCGAGGACTGCAGCCTCTGTACACGGGGCGCCTGCTCTACCAACTGAGCCAAACCAGCGCCCTGTTTTATTTTATTTCTTTGTCACTGCTTCACCTTGGCGCCAGACGGCCCTTTCCCTCTGCACTATGTCTTAGTCGGCACATGCCTACGCATGCAGCACACGGTAACACAACAACTGTCTGGGTCAGCGGTTTATAGAAGACACAAGTGAAAGAAAATACTGAATTATGGAAACGACGAAATGCACCAGCAAAAAAATGAGATAATGATAAAAATAGGACTCAATCGATCAAGAAAGGGGGGATAAAAATAGATGGAGGGAAGGAAGGGAGGAATTGTGCTTACAGGTTTTTGACACTTGTGATCCCTCTGAAAGCTTTCCTCGGAACCGACTGGATCTGGTTCTCGCTGAGGTCTCTGTAGAGAGAGAGAGAGAGTGATATTAGTTGTGGTATTCTGAGCACTCAAAGTTATCTGGAGTCAAATGATAAACAAAACCACAAACATTTGATCTATTCCTCTCAAACACACACACACACATACACACACACACACACACACACACACACACACACACACACACACACACACACACACTGAGCCAATTACAGTACAAAGGCACAGAAGGAGAAAGAGATGGCGGGAGAGAGAAGGGGGGGAGGATGATATGACATTTATGATCAGTGGAACAATTTGGTCCAAAGAGCTTCAAAGACAAAAGGAACAATCAGGAATACTGCTGGCACGAGTCCATCCACTGCCTTTAAGAGTGTGTGTGTGCGTGCATAAATATGTGTGTGTGTGTGTGTGTGTGTGTGTGGTGAGTGCAGAGGCAGAGCAGGGAAAGCATGAAGAAAGACGAAGACTGGTGAATGTGTGGGTTTCGCATGTTTAATGTAAAAGTTTTTATTTGGTAACTCCGACAGCGCGGTGTTGCCATGGCAGACAAACCAAGCAATCACGTCTATTCTGAGAAACCACGCACACACATTTTAACACCACCATCAGCGGAGATATATGTCTTCTCTCCCGCTCTGTGGCGACGACTCTTCTTTTTCTGTTTAACACGCGAGGAACAGATACTTTTCCTTCCTCCGACATGAGCCGAATGATTCCTGACATGACACGACGGCCCGGCCTTAACTCTATTAGTGCTGTTTGTTGGGGAGAAGGTCTGGCAGGCAAACCAGGTTCAGAAAACACAATGTAATTAGAGAGAGAGAGGACGAGAGGTATGAAATATCAGACGAGCTAATCACCTTATACTCCTGCCAGTCAGCCAGGAGTTTACACACACACACACACACACACACACACACATATACGCGGAATCTACTTACAGAGCCAATCAGCACCAGCGCAAACACACCGCCACGCATGCCAGACAGTCCACACACACTCGCACAATCACAATAGAGCTGCACAAAAGAGCAACAGACCTCTGCTTGGACTTCTCTGCTTGACCTTGACGCACACACACGCTTACACACACACACACAAAAGTACACAGCATGGAAATCAGCCAACCTCTCTGTGGAGAAAGGTAATTATGTTGCAACCATATTCATAACATTTTCCTGTCACGCAGCTGAAATCGACGCTTCTCATTGGTCACTTTCTGCAGACAATTACATGCATGCACACACCTTTTAATCTGCTCGCACATGCACCGCACACACATAACCCCTCGCATACATACTGTATATATGCCTACGCCAACTAATTAACATGCACGTACACAGGAGGAAAATTGGTTGTGCATTATTCCAGAGCCAATCAACTTTTATTAGCGCCGCCGATGTTAATTGGTTATCCGTGCTCGGAAAACAGAGAACTCATTTCCTCAAACTAACAAGCTTTCATCGTTTTGGACGTTTTGCTTTCAGCGCTGTGTTTTTCTGGCTCGCTCCTTTTTGTTTGACAAGAGATGAGCGTTCCCTCGCTTTCAGTCCTTGATGGGAAAAGTATGTGCTTGGCATCGCGTATCCTAACGCAAAGAAAGTATGCGCAATCCTGTTCAGCGCTCAGCGGTAATGAAGGAGCACAGAAAAGCAAACATTTGACAGGCAGGAATGGTTTTATGATATTTTAATGTGCCGCGCGCAGCCGGAAAATATTCCCGCTGTTTACACTTGTTGTTTGGAAGGTTTTGACACATTTTGGGAAGGAATGGGATTTTTTTCCTCCTGTTTTTCTTCCTCCGTTGCTCCCATTCTGACAGTGACTGAGCAGAAAGAAAGCCACGCTGTCTATCTACCTCACCATCTCACTTCATCCACGAATCTAGCTTCTTTATGCCTGCATTTTGCATCTCTTTTATCCCGCCCTGCCCTCTGAGGACTGCTGACAAACAGCTGAGAATGATAACCACAGAAGAAGAAAAGCAGAACAAGATAAAGAAAAAAACATTCAAAAGTCATATTTCAGAGCAGTTCCACGCCTAATAAATCTTTTATTGTTTTGTTTACCCGCCATGATATTTATTTGTTATTTCCTAACAGAAGGAAAGCCATCCAAGTCAAATAAAAGCCATTATGAGACCGTGTGTCTCTCTTTATGACTCCAGCTGAGTGACTGACAGCAGCTCCGGGAGGCCACACTTTAGCCTTTCATAATAAAACTCACAAGTCACAGAGCCTTGAATGAAGATTTGTTCATACGGGTGCTTACTGCTCGTCCATTTGTTTGCAGTTGGTTTAAGGGAACAAGCACAGGCTGCACGGAGCGCTCGCTCTGTTTTAGGAGGTGTAAACGAAAGGCAGACACATCAACAGCCTTTTATTGGAAACTAGAAACATACAAAATGTTATTTAATGAGCACAACAGGATGCAATTTGTTAGTGCTATCCCCACAATGTTTTTATAGTTAGACAAAGTATGTACCATCATCATAAATGTGTTAGGAGTAATTGTTTAAAGCTGTGGGCAAGAGTTGTTTTTACTCACAAATACAAAGGAAACAGGAAAGAACCTCACATGAAGCAGATCTGCTTCAAAGTACGAATTAAAGCTCCTGTGAGGAGTTTTTTGTTGGTTATGAAACAGACTGAAATTAGATCTGATAACTCTATGGGACCTACAAAAGCAAACCAGACCATCAACGACAAGCTTTATTATTTCTATATAGTTATTTTTAATGCCTGAAACTGCTGGCGGGGGGTAGGCGTCAGACGAAGCGATTAACTGCTCGAGTTTGGTTTGTCTTCACACGGCAGCTTTAGCCGAGCAAAAGTGTGGATGCGGGAGGAAACTGCTCTCTGATTGGTCAGAATTTTCACGTGGGAAAGTAAACAAAGAGAGGGAACAAGACAAGCGGTTATCACCAACTTTAATGTACAGTTGTTGGAGGTTTTTTTTAACTATTAACCGTTCCACAGTTTGATCAGTTACACTGTCCTTTAGTTTGTGAAATTGTTTGGTCAGCCTCACCTCGTCGCTTCCCTACGTCTGTCCTCTACTCATCTTGCTGCCTGGCTGTGTGCCTGTCTCTGCACGTGTCAGCATCCGCTAACAACCCACAATGCACTGTTTTTTGGTTTGATCCCTATATAAGGTCCTACTTTAAGTCCGATTATCTTCTCACCTGAATCAACTGGAGCGTGGTTAATTTGGAAATGGAGCGAGCCTGGGGCGCTGCTTTAGCTCAAATAATAATATAAAAAAAAAAGAAATGGAGTGAGCCTGTCTTTTCTGGCGGACCATGGTCCGGTGGTTTGGTCTGCACCAGAGTTCAATTGCGTGTTCTCACCTGTCCAAACAAACCGGACGTTCAGAGTAAAGTCCGAAAGTCTGGACCAAAGCTGTCAGGTGTGAAAGCACCCTATAAGTTGAATACCTAAAAACTTGTCTACTGTTTAGCTTCATCAAGAAAACAACTGAAAGTGGCCTGGGAACAAAGACACACTCCAACAACTGTCGTCATACAATGATTCAAATGATGCAAAAATCTGATTGGTGGAGAGAAACAACAACAACACAGCTTTGGGATTACACAAACTTAGGTAGAAAATGTGTTCATCACGGACCCCATTGCTCATAGTAAGATGCTGATTGAGAAAACAGGCTTTCCTATCCAGGTCCACGTCTCCGGCTGCCATTTGGCTCAGGTGTGATACGACCTTGTGCGCTGGCGGATATTAAAAATATCTCGAATGCATCACTAATGTCTGAACACATCCAGCATCCAGAGCCGTGTTATATGTCTTCATGTAAACAGTTGTCCTCTCATCTCTCTGTGAGTCATACCTGCCGACCTTTGAGCAGAGCGAAGGCTTTCACCGAGAGGAGATTGGCCTGTGATCCTTGAAAAGGACACTCATTGATAGACTACCCACACAAACAAACACACACAAACAAACACACACACACACACACACACACACACACACACACACACACAGGGCTCATTTGGATAGCGGGTCGGTTTGTACAGCGGTGTCTAGCAATCTGCTCCCACATTTCAATTATTGGATTTAGCCTTTTTAGAGCTCCTCTATTGCTGCAGCGTTTGAGGGAGAGGCCAATTAATCTCCTAAAAATTCTATTAAAGAGACGGATGGCTGTTTGAATTATACATCAGTTCTATTAGGATGACAAATTCTGTAAATTATGTGCTACTGATTGTGAAAACAACCGCATATCTTTTGAGGAATCGGAGGATCTCGAAGACGGGATTGAGACGCGATAAACAACAAAACAAGTTCACGAAAGTTCAAGTAAGTACAAAGAGGAAAAGAAGAAAGAGGAACAAAAAACAGAAGAAGAAGAAGAAAAGGCGGTCTTCCATTATCCCTGCCATGTTTGTCATGGCTTCCTAAGTGCTGTATAATTGATTGAATTTGACCAAATGTCTTCCAGACCTTTCCTCCTTCCACCACAAAGACCCCCCACCCTCGCTTGGAGTTTCCCCCAGCCGAGGCCTCTCCTCTCTGGGCACGGTGACTCTCTGTGGCCCCTGGAAGTCTGGAGGGATTGAGGATGACAGCGGGACGCTCCTCGGGTTGGGGTAGTGGTGGCGATGTTGGCGTGTGTGTGTGTGTGTGTGTGTGTGTGTGTGTGTGTGTGTGTGCGTGTGCGCTCCCAGCTATCACCTCCTCCATATTAAGTTCCATTATTCATGTGAGGAGAATAATAACACTCCAGGTCACCCTTTGCCGCTTCGGATATTACTGTTAACCCTTTGACACGCACAAAATGCTAAACCAGGCCTCTTTGTGCCTCATTGGACACTGGTTTTAGGCCTCCACACACACACACACACACACACACATCGTGCATGCAAACACACTTTACACACACACAGACGCCTCAGTAACACATGCAGATATAAAAACAGAAACATGTGAACACACAACCAATTTTTCTCTCTGTCAATCAAACTTTTCTCCCAGGCTATCTCTCCCTACACTTTTCTGTGTAACAGCAGTCACCAGATATTAGACCGGTCCGCCCTCGGGCTCCTCCAGATATGAGCCAGAGCCACTCTGAAGCATTAACCTGCGAGCGGGAGGGGAGTGGAAACAGGCCTGTTTGATTTCACGTGTGTCTTTGTGTCAGAAGGCATCACAGGAGGTCTCAGTTAGACGGAGATGACAAGGAGGGCGGCAAAGGTGTGTGTCCATGTGTCAGGTAGAATTTGTGTGTCTCTGCGTGAGAGAAACAGCAGGCAAGTGAGAGCGAGAGGACGGGCCACAATGGAGAGTGTGCACCCCCCTGTGTGTGTGTGTGTCTTTTATTAAAAGAAGAGTGACTGTAATGGAAGAAAGAAAGAGAGATGACCCTTGGCTCGCCTCCAGGGGAGAGATGAAAAAGAGAAGAGGAGCGGGAGGAAAATTAAGGGAGAAGAAGAAAAGGGATAGAGAGAGGAGACAGAGGTGGCACCATTTCTTCTCTGAAACCTGAGCGAGCCTCTATGGTGAGCTTAAGCCTCTCACTCCTCTTCTTCCTCTTCTCTCACTTCCTTTTTCCACCCCTCCCGCTATCTCGCTCTCTCTCCCTCCCTCTGTCTGTCTCTTTTTCTCTCCCCTGGGGGCTGTAATTGCATTTAATATTGTTCCATAAAGAGAGTAATAAATATCGACTGCTGGCTAGCTCATATTCCCCTTGTTTTTTAAGGCACTGCACTGTAGGGTAAAACCAAAGTCATGCAGCAGGTATTACTCTGCTTACTGCCTGTGCTGTCGAAGTGATCAGATATCCTGTGGTATCCGTAACCTTCTGACCCATTAAAGAGCCCTTTATATTATTAACTTAATGTTTAGTGGTGCCTTTAAGTCACAATAAATATATGGAGCGGTTTTAATACCTGGGAATTCCTTCCTGTAGCTGTTAAAGCAGTATAAGAGTCAGGGACTGTGTCCACTAACAGCGTTTTTTTGCACTGGCAGCACCTATTTTCAATATGAAACCAATGCAGTTCAAAATTTTCAGCGCTCAGTGTCATAAGCGTAAAGCCAGCTGCTTTTCGTAGCTGCTCTCTCAGATGAAAATAGTTCAACTTTTGGAACACCGCCGCACTCGTCGATGTCACTGCTCCCAGACCGACCAATTAAATCCAGCAGGGTCAGGACTGACATTATCAACTTTGTCAACAATGGCCGGGGAGAAGCTAATCCTTTCGTTTTTTTCATGGGTAACAATTTCCAGGTCTAGAGCTGCTGCTAATGCCACGACACGATTCCATTGTTTTTACGTTTTCTTTGTAAAATTACTTGAATAAAAGCAAATATGAAGCATACAGAGCAATTTAAAATTGTCTAACTGTCACTACCAGTGAGACAACTTTTGTAACCTAGCAGCAGTAAGCTCCGGTGAGAAGCGCTCTGAAATAGAGGTAACAAAAAGCGCTGTTAGTGGAAACGGGCCCTTAAGATTCCTATTACAATTTTACAAACTGCATAAATTAAAAGAATAAACTGTTATGATATGTGAAAGATTAATAGGAGCACACTGACTGTAGGCATGTATCCACATGTCATAATGTATATGGATATTTATATTATCACATTAGAGCAAACAGGGAGGTTTTGTGGGAATAAATTCAGCCTCTGGTTATAAAACTCTCTCACCATTATTTTATTACAATTTTTATTCATAAGTTAAAAAGAAACATATTGCAACATTTATCCTTGTAAAAACATTCTGACTATAAACGCTGCATCTTGGCACTTCCAGTGACAGATACCTAAGACGTATAGCTCCGTGCATATAAAACTGGAACCTTCCCATTACAACCACACTCCTCACGTCTTGGCTCCAGAAGCACTCTGCTTGAGTGATTTGACTTGTGCCAACAAACTGTGGGGAAATATTACCCAACATGCTGGCAGAGGGCTGCAGACAGTAGGACTGCAGTGTGGGTCTTTGATATTTGAAAGTTTTACACTCATTTTTCACTGCCAGATTGTGTTATAAGTTTGGGCTAAAGACCGATGATGGTCTTTGGACTCAAGTGCATTTTCAATCTGAGCATTTCTTTTGCCTTCAGAGGTTTTCTCCCTCTCCAAGTTTGCAAGTTCTTGGTTGATTCTTTTTATTAGTTTTAGCTGGACGTGATTTTTCCCGCCCGAAGCAGATTCTGTTACCTGATGTTGCAAAGCTGCAGACAACTAATCTGATCCCTGTGCAGTTTAGACAATCAATTTTTTTGCAACATCTGTATAGTACTAATGCTGTATGGATGTAATATGATTGCTTTAACTGTTGTATGGACTTTGTAATGAACAAATCCATGCACAGAACAGCTGCCAAAGCTCTTTTATTATTAAGTTCAGTCAGAGCTGAAAAGAACACGTATGCAAATCTAGACACGGACGGCAGAACGCATTCAGAATTAGTAGGGCCCACTCCCTTAAGTATATGTGGCGACTAATTCTTTCTTTTTTTATCTGTAGAAAAAGATCATCATCAACGATCCATTAACTTACTGGACACGCATCCTCACATGCCCGTCACAGAAAGGAGAGAGAGAGAGATCCACTTGTACATCCCTCCTGTAAATGCATTGATTGCGGTGCGAGGGTTAGCAACTTGTCTTTAACGATGAGCCTCCTTCACGAGCGGCTCACCTGCCGCTCAAAAAAAAATGAGATCGCGGGTGAAAAAATCAAAAAGGAAGTTGTGTGTTATTGTTGTGTTACTTTGGCGACAGAGCGGACACAAACAAGGAGAGAGAAGCACACGGTTACTCAGGTTTAAATAGGGTGACGTATGCTGACGGGGCCCTACTGGTGCTGGAATAACTAATCTTCATGAAAAGACTTTTCTGGACTCAGAACTTTTGTGCTGATTTGTCCGGCAGGGTGCAAAAAGATAGCTTGTGTTGGAATTTGGCGCTGAAGCCTTGCATATTCCACACGTCACTGTTTTACTAGAGGTATTTTTATAGTGTGATATACTGCCAAATTGCTGACATATTGTCAACCATGACTGACGTTACACTCTGCGTTACAGCATCACATTGTTGCTTTTGCACACGATGCATTACCTGAAATCAGCTCTTCTTCACGGCCTGTTGCAGCCATGACACTTCCATGATGGCAGAACAGGGCGACTTGTCGTTTGAGCTGCTGTTTTAGAGCGGCAAAAGAAACTTGATTTTCTGTGTTTTTTTCTTCAAGGTTAAAAAATGATACTTTGTTGGAACGGTGCACAGACTGGTATCCAATACAGCAGTAAGTTATCTGTATCAGGACAACACTTTTTAGCATTCATGTCTTCCAAACAGCTCGTGTTTCCTGAAAGCGTTCCATTTACTCAACATAATAAATGTCATTTTTTTGCAAATGGATATCGCTGCATAAAGTAGTTCCCGTCAGACACACACTGCCTTCAGGTTCGTCCTCTGTATCCTGGTGCACTTTAGAAACGTCCCCCTTTTTGCCTTTCTCTCTCCAGTCTTTGTAATTCTTCATCCGTCTTTTGACTCGGTGCCCTTGCTTCGTCTTGTAACCTCGTCTCATCCCTCCTCCTCCCCGTCTATTCGACCGCCCCTCCCCCCTCCGCTCCCCGCCCTGTGATTTAATTAAGTGGGTGCTTTATGAATAAAAATATTGCCCCCCTCTATTGATCATGGTGGACGGGAGGATGACAGCGCTGGCTGGCTGGGAGGGGACGGGACGGCCACTCTCCTAACTCGCTCCATTACACTGATCTAAGTAAATGTGTGTATATGTGTGGACAAGTGACATTGTGTAAGTGTGTGTGTAGCCTCTAGACTGCTGTGTGCCTGTGTGTGCTTCAGTGCACGTTTGTGTGTGTGTGTTTGCGAGTGAAACAGTCATCAGGGCCAACAGGGAGCTGTAGCATCTAAATCAAACTAAGCGTTCTCAAAAGCTCTCCTGGGTCCTTGCAAATCCTTCGTTAGACACACACGCACACACACACACCTACATAGACACACGCACTTGCACAAATTCCTCAAACGCCTCCTTTGATACATACACTGCATCAGCATTATAAATGGACATTGTCTGCACTTTTCGTTTCCCTCTCTCTCTCCTGCTCCCTCTCCTCCTCCTCCCATCGCTCTCCGTAAGGCTGTAAGTATCTATTATGTTTTGTCGATACTGTAATTAAATTGGACAGCTTAATGCAATTCTCTGTGATCCATAGGCCTTTATGGATATAAAAGCTTTTCTGGCCCCGCGCCCGAAAGACGTCCAACAAATTTAGATGAGTTACCATCCAGAAAAAAAAATAGTTGGAGAGGTTAAGGCAGCGAGGGCGCACACATGGTCATTTGTAATTGGCTAATTCACTTTAATGTCCTGGACGCCATTTTGTTTTAATGCATTTTCTTATTTGAATTGTCATCCACAGGACTAAGCGATATTACTACTCTGCTTCTCCTCTTTTTTTCCCCCCTTGTTAGTTCTTCCTTCTCTTCTGGTGCTTTAGCTAAGCGATACAGCAGCCTCTTAGGGACATTTATGGAGCTAATAAAACTTCAGCAGCAAAGGATCAAGAGACGACATTAGAATGGATGCGGAGAGGGGAGATAGATGGAGGGACGGGAGCGTGGGATTAACATGCAGGCGAGAAAAGATAGAAACAGGCTACAGAGCAATAGATGGAAAGACGGGTGGATGGATGGATTGGAGACAGACACGGAAAGATATGTCGACCTCCTTTAGTATCTTTGATCTAAGAGGGAGGGTAATGCAGAACTGTCGCTCACCCTCCAAGTCCTTTAAAACCAAACCTAACTTTGAATCAGACTTCACCTGTAATGAGATTAATCTAAATGCTGCCACTTAAAACTAAATAAACCATAGTGTCCTTTAGGATTCATTGCTGGTATGTTCACACCTGTGAAATGGTAAATGGACTGAACTTGTATAGCGCCTTTCTAGTCATTACACCACATTCACCCTTGCTGCGACAGTCACATGTCGAAGTGTCCTTGGGCAAGACACTGAACCCCAAATAGCTCCAGAAGGCGCAGCCATCGCGCATGAATGGGCATAGATCTGATTGGAGATTGGCTCTTAGGCCTTTGCCATCAGTGTGTGAATGTGTGTGTGAATGGGTGAATGTGAGATGTAGTGTAAAAGCTCTTTGAGTCCATTTACACTGATGGCAAAGGTTGCTATGCAAAGTGCCAATCTCCAATCAGAGTCTAAGCATTCACACGCAGACGCACACCGATGGACTACATGCCTTCAGGAGCAATTTGGGGTTCAATGTCTTGCACCAAGGACACTACAACATGTGGACTGAAGCAGCCGGGGACGATCCGCCAACCTTTCGATTGAAAGACGACCAACTCTGCCGCTGGGCCACACCCGCCCCGTTCGCTGAGGGATGATATCACTGTTTTCAAGTGTTGTTTTTCTTGGCTCGTCCACTTTTATTTTGAAAGCCAAAAAGCTGAAAGATTTCTCAACTCACAGAGGATTGTGTAATCCTTCAATTACAGTCAAAACAAAGATACACAAGCAGAGGGTTTACAAAAGGAAAAGGGATATCTTATCTACTCTGTGAAATCAACAGGATATATAATCAGGTTGTTGGTGATTTCTTTATCTTTAAAAAACTTGACAAGAATAAATTACAATAAAACATATTGGTAACAAGAAATGGCCAATAACAGCCCTCCTTTGAGAGACGCAATGAACAGCTGAACCGATGATTCATCTCGGACCTTTGATTAAACAACACATTTGATAAATGTTAAGTCTTGACCTGCAAACATCTGTGAAACCACCCAACATTTAAACAGATACTTGTTTTAATTGGAGGTCTCTTGGGGTCAACAGGCCGGGGCTTACGTGATTAAGGATGTTTGGTAATTCATGAAGCCTTACTAACAGGAAGGTAAAGTGACATTTGACTGAGCTTATTGACACAAAATACTTTTTAAAATGCATCTCAATCCAACACATCAGCATCACAAAGATACCCATGTAATGGATTCCCCCACGTGAACTGGATGATCCTCCGAGAGAAATGGATCGGACTCATCGCGGCTGACGGGGGATTTAGAACGGAGATTCTCATTTTGAGAAAGGCCAAAGCTCCTTGACTAAATGGATTTGTTCTTTGGGAAATTGTTCAACCAACATGAGGCTGTTCGAGAGCCCCTAAGTCCACAGGCCGCTGTGTGAAGCTCGGATTTCTTACACCAATTCTCTCTTATCTGCAAGCTTTATATGTCTTTAAATAAAAAACCCTGGTTCAAAAGATTCTGAGCGAAATAAAGTGGAAAAGAATAACAGCATCTTTTAGCAGGGATGCATCCTGTTGCATGACTCTTTAATTTAAATGTTGACATAGGATGATTGTGGCTGCATTGGCTCGTCTTTCCGATAAGGATGAACCCAACGACCTCTTTGACTCGTCACTGCACGGCTGAATCTCTGTCATGGAAGGAGAGACCTTTTGAAGGAGACGACTAGTTATGGAGACTGAAAGGAGGAAGGAGGAGCGAGGACAGGAAGAGAGGGAAGACAGGGGTCGACAGGAGGGCGAGGGGAAGTAATATGAGGAAGGGGAGGGGATGAAGATGGCAGGTGATGGAGGGAAAATGGATAACGGGAAGAAATGGACGATTGGAGGGAAACACTGAAGGGGAAAATAAAGAGAAAGGTAGATTTGAGGGAAGGATGGAGGGATTAAAGGGAGGTATGGAAAAGAGGAGAGAGGAGGGGGTGTGAATAAAGGAGCTGAGTGCGGCGTTTTGCCTTTACAAGCATCTGGGGAGCACCTCAGCACCCATAAATAATACACCGCAAATTAGCAGATTGGAAAGAAGAAGGGGACTGCAGGAAGTGTGTGTGTGTGTGTGTGTGTGTGTGTGTGTTTTGTGTCCATATTAAACACTTTGTACGGCCTGCTCAGTACCCATCCTGGTACAATGTGTGTCTTTGGGTGTGCATGCCCTCTGTTTGTTAGTATCTCTCTGTATATGTGTATGTTGTGTGTGCCTGTGTGTGCGCGTTCTGATCCGTCTCTCAGCAGGTCAGCGTTGTCAAGGTTACCGCAGGCCATTTTGCCGGTGGGCCAATTAACTTTTAGCACAGAAACAGAACAGAGCAGCACCAGGTGTCTCTACGGTGCAGGGGATATAGAGCCCGCGCGCGTGTGTGTGTGTTTCTTTTGTCGAAGTGTATACTGTAGTAGCAGAGAGAGAGGATGTGTGTGTGTGTGTGTGTGATAAAACGAGACGATGTGTGTGCGTGAAAGAGAGGAAGCGAGAGACAAGAAACACAGCAGCCTTTGTTGTCTCTGTGTTTGGCAAATATCTGCGCGGCCTTTCATGATGCTGCTGAGAGGAGAAGAATACGAGCGAGGGGGAGACGCGGGCAAATGTGCGTCGCAGCACAGCGGGACGCGAGAGAGTCGCCGCTCCTGTGTGACGAGGTGACATAATGTGTTCCCTTGTAAAGAGTGACGCAGTCCCTCGCGTCAAAAGAAAGTTCCTGAAGTCACTTTGGACTAACCGTCATTATGTAACAGGAGGATGCTCATCTGAAAGTTGCCTGTTTAAATACTGTTTAAATGTTACTCCTCTTTTTGGAGGCAAAGTTAGCGCTGCATTTAGCACTATGACAAGAGCTGCTTTGGCTTTAAAACCTCATGAAAAAGTAACTTAACCTTTGAACTTGGGTTTTTTTATGGCATGCAATGTATGGATACTCCACGGTTCAATAGGACACTCATATTGTCTTTGCTGGTATGTGTGTGTGTTTGTGAGAAAGGGTGTGTGCGTGTTCGTGTCATTCTGTATTAGGCTATGTGTTGTAGTCTTGTAACTTGGTGATGTTTTATAACCAGGGACGGGAGATGTCTCTACCAATAACTTTGTCAGCACTTGTTGCTCTTACAACCAGCAGAGGAGTCGTTAATAAGAGACAACCGTCTCTCTGTCTGTCGCTGTAAACAAGGACTCCAGTCTACACTTAACTGAACTGAAAATGACACAGCTGAACAACATGTCTCATAATCAAATGACCAGCTTTTGCATCGCATCCGCGCTGTCCATATGCATGCTCTCTCTCTCTCTCTCTCTCTCTCTCTCTGGGTGAGTGCCGTTCTTTTAAATATCCTAAGTAATAATATTAATTAATATCGCCGCCCTAACGTCTTTGGTTACAGTGTGACATTTGAAATGGAAACACCTCATCATTAAAGCGTGCAGTATCAAAAGTTACCACCTGCTGCGAGATGCTTCGCTTTGAGAAACAAACAGATCAGAGTTCATATTCTGAAGTAATTTCTTCTTTTCAGTCTGAAGCAGTGATCAAACAATAATCACCTGATAGTAGTTGTTCGTTTGTGAACTCATTAATCCTTCACAAGGCAGGAAGAGTGCAGTTATCGTCCCCACCGACGTTACAATGAAAACCATACGCCCTAAAACATGTGATGTTTTTAAATGTGACCTGCTCAGGTCAGCTACTCCTCGAGTGGTAACATTCAAGTTTCATATATTATGTTTGATATATTTGATATTGTACATGGTCCTTTTAAAATAAATAAATTTCACAATTTGGCATTACAGCAGATATTCGGCATTTTTTATGTAAAACATTTCACCTATCGTTCAACACAATTTTATATATTAGTTTATTTACTATATCATTGTCAGTATGTTCAACAGTTTTCAGTACGCAAATTTGCACTGTTAAAACTGATTTAGATAATTGATATATTTGTATATTTTATTTATTTGTATATATTTCGGTCTGTGCCTTAAATGTATATTCATGTTTTGTCTGAGAAGTAGATATTTTGCTCTAAATTTTCCCCTCAGATTTTCTTATTAGAGTTTTTGTTCTGCTTCCTTATTTTGTGACATATATTTTATTTTATTTTATTTTATGTTTTTTATATTTAACGCACCTGTTTTTAAATGGAGCCCCTCGGCTAAAGAATCTGACACAGTTGTACTTGTATAACCGGAGTGACAATAAAGATCCTGAATCTGTCTGAAAGCTTCTGTTCCTGCAGCAAACATGGCCGACGAATATCAGCTCGATGCATTTTGATGCTTAAAATTTCTAAATGTGACAATGAGGCAAAAATATTACACGATAAAGAATACTTTTTAAATTATTTCTGCAGAGATTCAATGATTGTTTAATTGTTATGCAAAAGAGAGTGCGTTCTGGTTTGGCTGAATGATGACTCGGAGGAGATACAATGCAGTTTCTGATGCTTCATATCTCAGTAAGTCCCAACAGAATGTGCCATATTAGCTCTTATGCTAACGGGCAACATTTTTTAGCAATAAAAAGTCCTTTGACTCTAAAAGCTTTGAAGACGCTGAATAATGCATGCAACAGCACGTTTATTCTATATGTTAAATGAAACAATTTGAAGCGTTAAAATGTCAATTAATGCATTTTTCAAAGCTTTTTTCCCCCTCGTTCTTCTTCTTCTTCTGGTGTTTTGTGACGCAGCATTGAAGCAGATACACAGTTAGAAAAAGAAGCCTTTACAATAGCTGTATCTGTCGGAGTGTACTCGGTGAAATAAAGTGATTGTGAAGGCTAACAGAGCACACTGTCATCCTCCCTTCCCATGCAGAGGTGGGCTAATTCCTCTGACAGACCGTCTTCCACAATGGCTACTGGCTGCTGTCTTCTTAGCCTGAGGGCCTGTCTGGTTGAGCGAGAGTGTGTGTGTGAGAGAGAGAGAGACAGAGGAGGAGAAGTTGTGGAGATGGAGAAAAAGAAAGGAATAAAAGAGACAACGAGGGACAAAGAAAGCACTTCTGTTTATGTCTGTGTGTGTGTGCGCGCATGTGTGTGGGGTTGCTATGCTGTCTCTAGGCCCTAATCTCTTTAGCAAGGGCCGTGATCCAGTTAGAAACAGCGAGTGGCTAATGTCAGGGCTAACTGGAAGAGAGGGATGTATGTAAGTGTGTGTGTGTTAGTACACGTGTGTGTGTGTGTATCCATGTCTTTGTTGAAACTTTCTGTAGAAATTGTACCAGTGGAAAAAAAAAGGTAAAATGTCACAAAACCATCCACTTCCTCCAATGTGTGTGAGTGTGTGTGTGTTGCAGGGCGTGTCTGAGGAGCAGAAGGCCCAGAGATTTAATTGAGTGGATCCAGATTCTGCGCGATTGTTCCTCTCCGGCATCCTTTCTACAAGGTTTGTGGAAAACAGGACAGGTGCAGGAAATGGATTTGTTTTAAGTTAATTTGCCCGGTCACGTTCGGGTTAAAACAGACAAAGTTAATTAGTACGGAAGCCCGTAGCGGACATGCATCCATACATTTTATTTACTCTGTTTTCGTACTCCATTTCCTCCCATTTCAACGAGAAAACCAGCTTTGTTATCCCAAAATAATAAGATAAATGAATCCATTATAACTAGGAAAAAAGTTAAGTATTCAGGATAAATTTAGCGCTATGTTAAAGCTCCCTAAAACTCATCTACGGAAGCCCTCAGTGGACATGCATCCATACATTTAAATTACTCCACTTTTTTCTGGTCGTTTTCTTGAGATCTCGACTTCTTTTCCCTGTTATAACTCGAGATAACAAAGCTGGTTTTCTCGTGATAACGGGATCATTTTCTGTCGATCTAGAAAACAGAATGACAGGCCGGTCACTGTGCTATTACAGACCAGGACACGCCATGCTGCCATTGGCCACATTAATGAGGTAAGTGTGCGTCTGTGTTTGTTCTGTGCTTTTGCAACTCTGGGGATACGAGTTATGATCACGTGACGTTACGGTGGTGCTGCATCAAGATAAATAAGTCGACCTGAAATGATTTATTATCACGGGAAAAGGGAGAAAATGAAATGTATGGATGCATGTCCACTTAAGGATTCCGTAGACGAGCTTTAAGGATGTAGTAAATATGATTTCCAACCAGGACATTGTCAATTTAAAGCAACATAATGCACTACTTTTTTCCTAGTTATAACAGATTAATTTATCTCAGGTTAACAAATCTGGTTTTCTACCCACGTTAATGAAGTAAGCTAAGCCTCTTTCTGTTTGTTCTGTGCTTTTGCAACTCTGGGGATACGAGCTAAGATCATCTCACGTTACGTTGGTGCTGCGTTGTTACCTCAATATGATAAATAAGTCGAGATCTCGAGAAGACAACCAGAAATTACTCGTCACGGGAAAACGTTGTAAATAAAATGTATGTCTGCTCAGGGCTTCCGTAGTTTAGCTTTAGTTTATTGCTGACTTTAAAGACGCTACTGAGTTCTCAAAATATGTAATGAATGAATAATGAACTAAAAATGAAGGATGATCTAATTTGAACTATTTTCACATGACTGTACATCTGTGTTAAACGTCTGTAAAAACTCAAACACATTAAAATGAACTGATTCAAAGGCCCTTTAGAAATCTGTATGTTTTGTTCTCCTTCATAATTTGTTCTTTTCAAACAGCCTTAATTTACTCTGGGCCTGTATGCTCTGAGCGCTAACAGTCTGTGTGTTACTTCTGTCTGCGGTGGTATTAAATACACGCTCCTTGCCGCTCAGCATGTAGATGAATGTTGTAAATGTGCTTGAAGCTGTCGCGGCGAGATTAAAACGGACGTGGTGATCAGCAGTTTTGTCACACGGGGTAAAAGTGCAGCTAACTCACCCGCTGCCATAATAAACGATAAGACGCTGACACAACGGGAATGATGAACACTCGGAGCTAATGGCCGCCCGCTCGCTCACATGCATTCATAAATATAAGCGTCTTTCTCTAACTCGGCCTGTCTGTCATTTCACCTCCTTCCCAATCTGTCTCTCCCTCTCCAAACATGACGGGAGAAAAACGACCCGTCCTTCAAAAATTACTTTCCACCGTTCCTTCATTCCGGAAAATTCTGCTGCACAACACCTTGTTTAACAGCGAGCGAGGCCTCAAACGGAGTATGAAAATCATTCACGCCCGAGGGGAATATATGGAGAGGAAGAAAGGATGGATGCGGACAGACAGAAATTGAACCGAATTCTCCCCTCCCACCCAATCACGCTGCATCACAAATCACCAGCGCTGCCGCTAATTCAGGGGAGTTACGCCGCGCAGGCCTCAGCATATGGCATACAGGGTGTGTGTGTGTGTGTGTGTGTGTGTGTGTGTGTGTGTGCGCGCGCGTGTAGAAATGTGTGTTTGCATTTTATAGTTTTGAAATGAGAGAGAGAGACAGAGACAGAGAGGGAGAGAGAGAAGGAAAAGATGATTTAGGAGTAATGAGAGCCGGTAAAATCACGGTGCCCAGCGGCATTATGGGACTAAATCTAATCTGCTAATGGAGAGGGGGGCGTGGGCCGGGGCGGGAGGGTGATGGAGGGAGGAGGAAGGGGAGGGGAAAGTGAGGATGGGAAAGGACAGCAGAGGCAGGAATGAAGGTTGAGGACAGAGGAATGGATGTAAGGGAGGAAGGAGAGAAGAAGAATGAGGAAGAGAAGGAGGACTGGCTAAGGAGAAAGGTCAAGGGATCTTAATAGGAAGATAGGACACATTGAAGGGAAGGAAGTAAGGAAGAGATGCAGAAACAAAGAATGTTAAAGAAACCAAAGTGAAAGAATGATGATGATGAGAAGGAGAGGAAAGAAAAGAGGAGAGATTAGGGTGTATGGAACAAGAGAAGAAGAGAAATGAAGATGAGGAGAGGAACACAATGCAAAACAAAGGAAGAGATGATAATAAAACAGGGAAAATGGAGGGAAAGCAAGAAAGAGTAGAGAGAAAAAAAAGGTCAAGGACATAATGAAAGGATGGGAGGTGAGTGTGACGTGTGTGTGTGTGTGTGTGTGTGTTGGAGAAATAACCCGGGGTGGAGGCATCGGGAGGGCAAGGCCCAGGAGAGCACAATCAGCACATATTGCTATCACATGCTGTACAAAATGCTTTCTCTCTCTAACACACAAACACACACACACACACACACACACACACACACAGATAGACAAAGTTTGCACACACACTTCATGCCTGCTGTCTCTGCCACACACACACACTCTCTCTCTCTCTGCAGCCGTCGAGCAGTAATTGCTCACACTGTTAATGCTTTCCAGAATCAAACTACACCAGTCTTTACAAGGCCGGTCTAATTTCACAACTTTATGTCGTTATCTCAACAAGATGGCCGATGACCGCACTGCAACCGCTCCACAGAGATACAGCAGAGAGGAAACTAGAGATTTTATTTTGAAAATTCTTTGTTTTAATTTCCTGTGAGTTATCGGCTCGTTCTGCAGGTACTTGTAGGCTTTGGTTTTTCAACTGGGGCCACCCACACTGATGAAGACATGAAAGCCCTGCAAAATGCTTTGATAAGAGGATAATTGGTAAAGACACAATCTTGAATGTTGCAGTTTTGTGCTCTTGAGCGCCACCCACTGGTGATAACCAGTAATTATTGGAACACACTTCCAAATTTAAACAGACGTGTACGGCTGGCTCCCTTTGTTACGGTTCTAACTCATTACACTTGATTTTCCTCGCTTTCCTTTTCAGACTGTTTGCTTCATCTGAGCGTCGAATTTGTTTCTTTTTCTCTTATTGTAGAAGTTGTATCTGTAGTCATCGATCTTTTCTTTGTTTGTTCAGCCATAGTAGATTACTGTTTACTCGTAAGGAGCTCGTAAGGCAACTTAGCTGTCACCACAGACGCCCAGTCTAATAACACTATATACTGCAAATGCAAATGCTTTCATCAATGGGTTGTAGGCTCAGTCCCCATTGTGTTACCTCATTTGGCGTCAGACAGGGACTTAACAGACATTTATTTAAATGAAAAAATTCGAGATTGTAACTTTAAGTTTTATTGTTTGAACAGTTAGTCGTTCAGCACTGAAATTAATTGTCGTAATTATTCAATAACAATGCTTTGGATAAATTGTCTTGCATTAGAGTAAATTGAACTCAGTTGGCGTTTGTATTATTATTCGGACCAAACAAGACAGTAAACAAGAGTTATGCTGTGTCAGACATCGTGACAGGCTGAGCGATAATTGGAAAACAATAAGGCAGCGGTGTGAAGAATAAAGCATCGGGGCACTTTTCAATGCTACTTTTTAAAAGGCACATTTTATGCTAAGTTTTAGTGCGGATATGTCAGTGATGAAAATGTTTTATTCTCCTTTTATTTGTCTGTTTTCTTTTTCTGTGATTTGCTGGTTTGTAAGTGTTAGTCGTAAAAACAAAAACTTGGGAAACTTGTCGAGCTGTGAGATTACTGTTGCGACCTTTAATGACCTTCAGCAGCTGTATGAATGGAGGGTCATCTCAGAGGCAAGGACTACGGTTGGGGTAGATTTATATATCATCTTTTGCTTCATCTGCTATGTGATGTTTTTTGTAAGGAATTATAACCCCTCTTCTTTTTCTCGTGGTGATACTGTTGGAGATATGGCTCTGTGTGCTGTGTTGGTGTACGTTGCATATGATGTATTATATGTATTGTGTTTTATAAAGCACATTTCCCCTCTAGGATATTAAGGTTTACTCTTCTGTACCCTGGATAATTGATGATCTAAATCGTCACTAGATGCAGGTAGCATGTTGTTATGCGGCATTTTAACACAGCAGAAAGAGCTTATAATAAGTTACCTGCAAAATCAATCAAGAGTCAAGATTCATCTTCTACCTTTTAAAATAAAAATCTTTTAATCATATCCGATGATTTGGTTTAAGTTGGTTTCAGTCAAGTCAAACTTGCTCTTCCTTCACATCGTGTGATGCTGAAACTCCCCAGTGAAAGCCAAAGTAACCTCCCCTCAGTCGGGCCGGGTGGCCCTCTCTGCAGTGAGGACAGCACACAAGTTTTATTGTGTTATGCCGTATCATATCATATTGTTTAAAAATCATTTTACGACTTGTATGTTTTTGATCATTTTCAGTTTACAAATAAAATCTGCGGCTGAAAGTTGAACTTCGGGTCTCGGCGGTGAACTCCTGCGCGGCGCTGAAAGCCAGACACCCTGAAACTTCACCCAAACCTCAACAATCTTCTATGAGCAACACAAACAGAGCGGAGCCGCATGGCAACTCCATTATCTTGATCGTAAACAGGAGCTCTGCAAATTACAGTATCTAAGATACGGCATCAACACACAACAACCAACTGAGAGGTCCACAACATACAACACACTCTGTGTTACTGTACGACTGTCCAGTGGCTTTAAACTTTAACTTAAACACATTAAATGTAACTCTACCACCTTAATGACCTCTTTCACAGTCCATAGCTATAAACAAGACATTACATCCCTCCAAAATCCCTCCACACAGGCCCTCAGGAGGGCAGAAACATCAGTCTAAACTCGCCGTAAATCAAAGTTAGACGATAGCCGGCCGTTATGTCGGCAGTGATGCTAAACAGCAGCGGGATACAATGTCAGGCTGCAAGTTTAGTGTTTAAGAGTTTGCTTCACAGGTCGGGAAAAGAAAACACAGATGCAACATTACACTGCAGCTTAGACAATTACAGCAAATTACAGTGAAACTCTGCAGCCGTGCGTGTCTTTATGAGGTAATGTACAGTTTGGATGCATGAGATCGTGACCGCGTTCTCTTAGTCATGCAGGTCGCAGGCGTGCAATCAAATCGCCATTATAGGGCTGAGGGAAAGCAGACGGGGGAAAGAAAGACTCTGATTTTAGTAAGACAAGAAGATAAAGGACACATTTTATGCAGATGAAAATGTAATAAGCGAGGAAACAAGGAAAAACTCCACCCAGCAGGTAGGACGCCTCTATCAGAGCACCTTACCCTGCAGAGCAGGCCAGAGGGGCTTCCAGACAGTAGATGGCGCTGTAGTGCTTCTTCTCAGCACAATCGATGCACTCAGATCACTATCACACACTCTGCTTGAGCATCATAATCGATACCTGCACATTTTCAGCACTTGAACGCATCATGACCCCTTCTTTTAGGCACGCATTCATTTTTATTTCCCATCCTGGTGACTTCCAAGCGTCAAGAGGACACACAATCTGTTTTCAGCGGTGATTTAAGAGATTAAAGACTCTTCTAGTTGCGCAACTCCCAAACAAAGACAGTAAATATATGTTGTGTTGTTGCATTGTCGTTTATATTCACTGTTTCATTAGCTTTGGTGCACTGACAACAATCCAAACCGCTGCGTTATTTCCCTTCACCCCGCTAAACGGCCTCCACATTCGTCACTGCGCGACATGAATCAAACTGACACGTTCATTAAGCGGACTGATGAGAGGCAGAGTTGGCACGGAGAGACAGCAGACACAGATTCCTCCTGGTTTTTTTCTTTTCCACACACCTGTTGTGCGTCCTCTCTCGCTGCATCCTCCTTCCTGTCTGTCTTCTCCCTCTGCTGAGAGGAGAGACAGACACATGGAGGGATCTGTGAATCATTATCCCCCTGCTCCTCCTGTGACACCGGGAAGCTAATAGGCTCCCAGCAGGGAATGTGTGTGTGTCTGTGTGAGTGACATTGTGTACCATGTTTATATTTGTTAGCATTCAGCCGTGTGCTTTTAACATGAGCCTCCGTGTATCGAGTGTGCGCTTCAGTCTGTAAATCAATGTGTGTTTACTCGTACGCTTGTGTGTATTCGCTGATACTCAAGAGAGAGTTTGTGTGTGTGTGTGTGCGTGTGTGTGTGTGTGTGTTTCTCATTTCCTCCGTGTAGAGATTAGGGCCGAAGAAGAGCAGCATTATCAGACAGCTGGAAATTAGATCTCAGTAGGGGACTCGACTCCTCTGCCTTCCTTTTCATCCCTCCTTCCACACCTCCCTCGTGTCCCTCTCTCTGACCCTCCTTCTCTCCTGATGCTCCTCTTCCACCTCCTTTTTTTATCCTCTCTTATACCTGTGCTTCCCTGCTTCTAGTAACTATATCCCTTCCCATCTTTCACGATGCATTTTTTTCTACAGACAAAACCTTTTTTGTCTTCTTTCAAGATAATTTATCTTTTTTATGACTCCATTCTTACAATTAAAATATGTTAAAAAGTAAAATTTCTCGGATTTCCTGGAATAAAAAGGATTTTGTTTGTGTAAACTTACAGTAATAGATGCTAAACATCCCTCCATTAATTATACCGCTTATCCTCTTCAGGGTCGCAGGGGGCAGGAGCCTATCCCAGCAGTTACTGGGCAAGAGGCGGGTCAATCTGCCAATCACAGGGCTGACATACAAGCCCCTTTTACACTGCCAGTTCAAGGCGGGATTATTATGCTTCTGTTACGTTCCGCCTTCTATGTGTGAAGTCTATCCGCCGCATCGGAGGTGTAACAGAGGCGGAACGGCGTCTGTGTGAGTATTTGAAGAATGCGCTGTTTCTTTACACCTTGGGTATGTTTTGCTTCCGCAACGCTGAAAAGCTACGTAAAAACACACACTGGGGCCGCTTAGCGTCAGCGTTGCTCGGTCGGCAATGTAAAATGGCAAAGGCTGCTTGATGGCGGAGCTTCGTTAAGGTCCTGAGGCGAAACCACAGTGTAAAAACAGACAGACCTTTCACACTCACAAATGTTGTCATCAATGAACCCAACGAGCACGTCTTTGGACTGTGGGAGGGAGCAGGAACCTACGCATGCACGGGGAGAACATGCAAACTCCACACAGAAAGGCCCGCTACGTCCGAACCGGGAACCTTCTAGCTGCGAGGCGACAGCTCTAACTACTACACCACCGTGCAGCCTCGATGCTAAATATGTGAAAGAAGTTTTTATATGTTTTTATTATACAGACATGTTTACTGCTGCAAGAACATTACCGTTTATGTGCAAGCAACCCAGTTGAACTTTGTCCTTTCTCTCTCATCTGTCCGTCCATTTATTCCTCCATCTACTCCTCGTCTGCCTCCCTCTGCTAAAAACAATTAGCTCTCCACCTCATTTTCTCCCTTTTACTCTTTATCTCATTGTCGCTTTTCTCCTAATTATTCCATCAATCTAGTGCCAGAGAAGAGATCCTTAATGTCCAAGCTGTCTACTATCTTCCCAATAACAGATACACAGTTTCTAACAGGACATGCTCAGGACAGACATACCACCAACATCCGTCAGTTTGGGACAGATTGTGTTTTTCTGGTTGGCCTTCAAATTGCACAAAAGACCTCCTATTATGTTATGATAATTAAATGACAATGTCTTATTTTATCACTTTGTTCTTTCTGAGGAGAATTTGATCTTCCAGAAACCAAAAATAGAAACTAAAAAGCAAAACAACCAATAAAGTAAATCAGAAACAGGCGAGCGCATGACAAGAGTGAAAAATGATCCCAACAAGAAGGACCCTCCGCCGAGCGACAGAAGCCCAACAGTTTAGGAGAAGCTGCGTCTGTATAAAGTCATTTCCTCGTGTCGTCTTCTTCTTCTTCTTCTTCTTCTGCTCTTTTGGCAGCCCTATGTCACCATGACAACAACAACAAACACTGCTCAAGCCTCAGTTTGGTAGATAAACACCTCATTGTGGAGATCTTGTCGTGGAAAAGTTATGAAACAAATAAAATCTATGTTTGACTTTATGTTCGCTGGAAGCACGAAGCGGCACATTACTGCGGCATGTCGGTTTCTTGTGTGTCTGTGTGGGGTCGGGAAGTAATGTAATCCATGTTACAGCGGTGCATAAATAAATTACAAGAGAAATATAACAAACGAGCTGCAGTTAGAGAGAAAAATGTGGAATTAAAACACACACGAGGCTCAGTGAGGACGCTTGGACGTCTATCAGGAGGAGAAAGGTCAAGAAAGGTCAAATAAAATAAAAGATCTTGAAGGTAAATGATGGTAAAATATATATATATATTATACATGTATAACCTGTGTGCGCGCGTGTGTGTCAGTGTAAGGTCTATTGGGTATTTCCAGGAAGTGGTAGCTGAACTAAGTTTATTATCTCTCTTCCTCAATCAAATCAGTGAGAGTGAAACATGTAGAACAGGACACCATTTCCTGTGAGCGCACACACACACACACACAGACGCTGCTATCTTGACACAAACATCTACCAAGTGTGACTGAGAGAGGAAATCCCTTCTCAACCCACGCCTACTCGTGTGTGTGTGTGTGTGTGTGTGTGTGTGTGTGTTTGGTGTGCTGATGCTATCAGTCCCTCTCATTGACAGAAAGGAAGGAAATGAACAGTCAGTCACACTGACAGCAGCACACAGTCACTGCCGGACGCGACTAACACCCCGTTCAGATATCGCGCATCACGTCATGTTTCGAGCGTCGAGCTGCTCAAACCGCTGACACGTTATCTGTTCGGAGACATCAGCGAATCAAACGCAAACAGAAACACTTTGTTGCGCTGCAGGTTCATATTTTTGACAGTTTGTCGACGGCGAAATATGAAAATCTCCTCCTCAAAGTTTCCTTTCAATCTTCTCTCTCCCTGAGACATTTTACGAGATGTGTTTAAAGGACGCGGGACAATTCTGTGGCTGTTAAGCAGCTGTTTTCATACCTCATTATTGTAACTTGGATGCATTCTGAAGTTGGATAACAGAGAAAAAACGGGACATAAAATTTAATGAAAAACACGCAGCAACAAAGCATGTCAACACAAATTTATGTTGTCAACCAAAACAAAGGAAAGGGAAAAAGTGTCTGAGGCCCCAGTGTCCACACTGCGCCTTTAACTGGCAGAAAAGCGCTTGTGCAGTGAGAGAAAAAAACCTACACGCAGGTTTTGTTTCTATGACAACAATACGTTTAACTCACTACACAGCTAACAACGAGCTTACAACGCGCAGGGCGATAAAAGCACAACACTTACCAGCATCATTTAGCATCCAGCCGATCTGCTCTATTGTGATACTGTTTGTTTGTCATATCGTGCAGCTCCGGGTAGACACAAACAGCCAAAACAAGTTGCTCCCCCATGTTCGGTGGTAACCAAGGTGATGAGTGGCGCCCCATCTGATTGGTGGCCAGAAAAAGGCGCTATGCGAACACGGGGTCTAACTTTCTCTGCTAAGTTCAAATGTTTTAAAACCGCTCGAGAGGCGGGGTACCGTTCATTAAAGAAGAAGTTCTGTATTTTTAAACCTGGGCCCAATATTGATTTTATTTTTTACAAATTTGGGGGTCGAAATGACTCACAGGAACAAAAACTTGGTGAGATTGATTGCATGACATTTGAGCCAGAGTATACGGACGAAGAGCTCATAGAAATTAAAGAGAGAACGAGGACATCTCATCACCTGCGTGATTTCAGAGTGAGACTTCCCCTTGAGCGAGACTTCTGTTTCTGGTTACACAAAAAGGATTTTCCTCCTTCAAAAAAGGACGATCTTTGTCGGGATCATTTCTGTAATGTTGTCCGACACCTGGTGTAACAATCGGACTTTGATCGGGTGCAGTTGCCGCAGGGGATTATGTTGCAGCAATTGCGGCCGTATCACGGCTACGGCGGAGGCCGTCTACTGGACTGATTCCAAAGGTTTTTGTTTCTGTGAGTCATTTCGACACACACATTTTTAAAAATAGAACCAAGGTTTAAAAATACCGAACTTCTCCATTAATATGGACACATAACTCCACCTGCAGCTTGTTAAGATCTCCCTGTTTTATTTATCACTGTCCCTGTCGCCAAAATGTCCTGCACCTCCTTCCACCTCTCCTTGCCCTCATCTCCATCCCTCTCTCGTGCTTATTTTGCCCATTTCCTCATCTCTTTACATCTGTTACTAACACAAACCTCTTCTCTCCTCTCCTTTGCTCTGTTCGCTCATATTAAACGTCACTCGGGGGCCTAAGAGGCCTCATTCAATCCCACCACAACCACTTTCATGTTTGCACCTTATCCACTCAGGGCACTTAACTCACTGTGGGTGTTTGTCGCCCATTTGTCATGTGTATTTGTGAGCACGTGCGTCTACGTGTATCCATTTGTCTGTGTGTAAATGTTAGACGCTCCCCTTCTGGATGGACTACAGGTATAAAGCCTCTGAGATTATATGTGGCGCCGTCGGCCATGTAGACACTAATCAAATATACGATCCCTGTGTCAAGTCTCAATGTGCTGGTGGAGAGGAAGAAAGATGGAGGGCGGCAGGAAAAGAAGTGGGCAGGCCAGCCGCGTTTGACCTGTTAGAGAAAATGTGGGAGGACGGAGAGAAAGAGGGAGAGAAGGAGAGAGAGAGACACAGAGGGGGAGGTAAGATGTAAAAAAATACACACACATACACGCAGAAGACGTTATAAATCACCCCATCTAAATGTTAATTGGTGCTAAATGGCACGTTTGAATAGGTCAAGTGGACCCTCTGAATTAGTGTACCTTACGTAGGTGGTTCAATAAGAGCCCATTGTGAAAGCCATAACTCCCCAAATATCATTTGTGTCAAACTGCAGAGCTGCTTCATTGCTTACTCTGAGACAGACTGTGCAGGTTCAGGCACATGAGAAGCATTGGATCATTTCATTCAATAAGAATAGTCTGCCTCTTAAAGGGCCGGTACACCAAATATTAGATTCTGATACCACTTTTTCCTTCACGATGCTGATTCAAATACTTAGGCCGGAGATATTCTTGCTTTTTAACCTTGCGGTCGCGTACACAACCGTCTGCGTCATGAACGTAATTGTTCACATACTTGTCTTTGCACTACGCTGTTACTGGAGGACGCGGCACACCAGAGAGCTCAGGCCATATGAAACCAGCATATGTGCTATGGTGACACTCAAGGAGGTTACTATTATGTTAATTCTGAGATCACGGCAGAAAAAGACAGAACACACCGTCAGCACCGTCCCCACTCCGTCTCTCCAACATGTTCCTCCATGCACGGACGGAACGGTCCCGGACTTATTTCCATTTAGCTTTGCAGGTTTCCACGTCGACTTCTAAACTGGAACTTATCTGCCTCCAGATGATGTTTTGACAGGCGTGTTTGTCGCTGTGCAGTGGCAATGACTTGTCGTACCAATCTGGATAATTGCGGACTTGGTCTATCAGCTTGTCTTCAGAACTTTCTGCCCTCGTTGTCCCTGCTGTGTTGACCCTGTCACATCTCCGCTGCCTCTAAACTGCCCCTTACGTTCATGTGCATGCTGCATCCTGCGTACACGTAATGTTATTTTTTAAGGACGTGCACAGCTGACGCTCCAAACAGACGCAGGGAACACGGGGCAGCCATCATGCACACGCTAACGTGTAGTTAAAAGCAAGTATATCTCTGGCTTTAGCTTTAACCAACACTGATCCAACCCTCCAATTACCAGTTTGAAAAAAAAACACAGATTGCTGACATTTTGCTAGCTTTGACGAGAGGCTGATACCGATACTCATCAGTACCAAAGAGAGCATGTAGCTAGTGAACACATGGGGCAGAAATCGGCCAACCTTAATGCCAAAAGAGAAGTTGTGAAACTTAGCGGACCACTTTTTTCCCAGTGGAAAATTAATTTCCTTACATTGCACACATACTTCTGTTTCTTTTTTTTTACAGCAGTACCCCTCACGTGTCCTCTGGGGCCGATTAAACTCTCAGTGTCACTTACAGAGAGGTGGGGAGGGTTAAGTGGACCAGCTGAGCATTAGACAGACGGAGGTAAATTGCTGCAATGACAAACTACCGCGCTGCCGTTATGAGTCCCTCTGCGCTCTGTGACATGGTGGCGCGTTCCTGGATGTGTGTTTCAGCCAACATTAAGTCGTCTGAAAGCTACAAACACAAACGCATTAACACCGTTTGAAAAATGCTGTTTTGAGAGTGAGGAGGCCCAAGCAGCCAGCCTGCGTCTGAGGTGACCTCTGTGATCATGACATCATGGGGTAGGCTTGATTTATATGCATGCAGCACCAAGCAGCATATTCAAACACACAGGCCCCGGGTTGAGCAGAGAGAGGAGCCCTCGGGGAGGGAAAGGAAGCAGCCAGGAGAGGAGGAAGGATGAGAAGGGAAGTGCAGGTAAGAAGAGAGAGATAAGAAGATGGGGAGTACAGAAGGAGGAAAAAAGAGGGAAAGGAGGCAGAGTAGAAAAAACACGTATGATAAAAGAAACAGATGAAGGGAGGAAACATGGGGAGGAAAAACATGATGAAAGAGGGTGAAAGGAAAAGAGGGAGGAAGGTAAGAGTGAATGAATGACCTCCACCCTGCTTGTGTCCTGTGACTGGCACAGACACACACGCACACACATTGTCCCGGAGCCGTGTGTATGATTAACTGTAAGGATATATGATCCATTTACATCATAAGCAGGTGCATTGTACTGGATTATCAGCCGAGGTCACCCCTCCTGCCCTATTTTCACTTCACTGCATGTAAGTGTGTGTGTGTGTGTGTGTGTGTGTGTGTGTGCATGTTTGAGGGTGTAAAAGCAGAGATAATACAGTTATATTAAGGCTTAAATTGCATCCATTAATTTGATAGTCACATTGAAAATGAATACATTGCATGTATGCATCACTAAGGGTCAGCTACCAGCAGTCTGCGCCACTTAAGAGACATTTTGTTGCTTTGCATTGGTTAAAAAGTTATTTTAAATGAGATTGAATGTCTCTGTCAATGTCTTCATAGCTGTTATCTATATTCTCTGAGTACAGCTAAGTTGCTTATCATTTTATGCCTTTTCATGCATTTTTTAATTTGTTTTATTTAACCTTCATTTAACTAGAAAAAAAGAGCTTCCTGGCCAAGACAGGCAGTAGCACATTTAACAAAGTTTCCGACAAACAAAGATAATACAGGATACGTGACTATAATACAATAAAAGACGTGGAATAACAAGTAAAACCAGCCAAAGTTTGTCTAAATCGACCACAAAAATCATACATATATCAAGCAGAACATCTACAGCCAGATGTGCCTGCCTCCAAGTTATTCAAGATCACCTTTAAAGCATCCAATGAAAGTTCCTTAAGTTCCTATCTGTAACTCGTTCCATGTTAAGGGTCACACATCTGTCTGATGTAGGTTAGAAGGTCCAAGTGAAGCATACCTAGAATAAGCTTGTAAATAAGAATAGGTCTGTGTTTGAGTCTACGTGTGGATGAGGCAGACCATCCAACACGTGCAAACAGTGATGAGTGAGGGCTTTAAAATTGGTGATGAACCTCAATGCTCCATGATACACAGTGTCAACATCACCATAGTCCAGCACAGACATAACTTTAACCATCCATTCATGCACTATAATACACTCACACCCATTCAGACTTGTACCAGCACATACTGGGCTACTAGCAGTAGCATAAATTTACAATTCAGAAATATACATTCACTCACATTTGAGGTTTTTGTTGTCCTTAATGTGTCTGTCTGATTTGTTGCAGTCATTAAACTCTGCACACATTGGAAACAGTGTCTGATAGATCACCCTGCATCCCTACCGGGGAGTCCGAGTCATTATTTCCTTGACTTGATTTGAGCCACAAACAGCCGTTAATGTTTCCTTAAAAACACCAGTCCACATAAATCTGCTCCCGGCCGCTGCTTCTCCACTCCTCGTTGAACTCCTCTGACTTCTGAGAGTTGGACTGAGCAGATTTTGAGATGCAACGTTAGTTTAGATTTAAGTCTTTCGACTGTTTTATTGTCCTCATAATAATTACTTTCCTGCTTTGGGCGCACTCTGATTTAAACGTTGTTGGTGAAAGGTTTCCCTCCATATAGTTGGCCGTTCCGTCCTTTTTCCAATTTCTAATTAAATTCAAAAGGAAAGTGGAAAAACACTTATTGTGAACGGTTTAAATCCTCATATATTCAGTTTTGTAAACGTTTATTATGTTTCAGTCATATTTTTACAGGTTTGGCAGGCGTCACGTAACGAGCCCGTAACACAGCAATCAAAGCAGAAATGCAGCTGCAGAGTTCCTGTAAATTCACAAACTCTGACATAATGTGATGTTTGAAGACTTTATGCATGTATGTGTGTGTGTGTGTGTGTGCGGGTGTGTACATGCACGGATATTTAGCTACTCATGCTGTGCAATGCAGGCTTCAGGACACATTTACGCACACACACATGCAGACGCAGCTACAGCTACTCGCTCATTAAAACGGCTCATTTCACTTCAACCTCAGCTAACACACACTACGCTCTGTGATTCAAGGGATACACACACTCACACACACATAGTGCAGGCCTGGACACACACATACACATACACATTAATTCATTTGCGCTGAAAAGTGTCACTTCCTGATATGATCCTGTTTAGTTTTTCTGTTTCCTCGATCCATATCTCTTCCTGTTCTTGAGGAGATATTATAGATATATAGATTTTTAAAAAGTCAGAAAGAGAGATGGATGTTCAAAATAAAACACCTTTAACGGGGTGCTGTGTTAGCTCAGTGGATGGAGCAGGTGCCCCACGTACAGAGGCTACAGTCCTCGACACAGCTGCCACAGGCTCGGCTCCGGCCCTTGGCCCTTTGCTGCGTGTCTTCCCTCTCCTCTCACAATATTTCCTCTCTCTCTTCAGCTGTCCTGTCAATAAACTTCAGCCTCATTTTACTTTGATGAAGAAAGGTGGAAATATACTGTCGTCACTTTTTCACAGAAGTTAGAAACTGTTTAATCAGAAATGGAATAATAAAGTACAGATGGGGTTTAAAGAAATGTCAATTATTGATCCTTTAATTACTTAAAGGCACAAATTCTGCAGTTTGTTTGTGTTTCCTCTCCAATTGTCTCTTCACTGTCTTTTCTCAAAAGCCCATTAAAAGTCAGCCGTACAAAAGCACCTTCGTTACCTACAAAGAGCAGTGTCTTTTCAGCAGGAAACACAGAAGCCTTTTGTTCAGATAGTAATGAGTCTTATCGTTATTATTATTAAAATAGAAAAAACAATATGTCTACTTTTACCCTGTTTAGGGAGGTCTGTGAAACCAACATTTTTTGCAGCGTATTAGGCTGATATTGTTGGTATGAAGTCATTGCTGGGGGAATTTTTGCTTCCCGTGACCCAGAAACATGTAACTCATGTTGGAGAAAGTAATAACACTTTTTTTTTTATCCCCATAAACCGCTGTTCCTGCCTTCCAAAGCATAAAACAATATAAATTGTCTGCTTATCCTTCATAGCTCACTATTTTCAGTATTTTTTGGGGGAATTCTTGAACCGCACAGAACTGAAGCTGTGTTAGATCAATCAACGCTAGATAACGGAAAACTGCACATTTGTTTTTATGAATGAAATGGGAACAGAGTCCTGCCGGAACTTAAGAAAGAAGAAGGAGACAAAACCAGAGGCCGGCAGATGTAGAAGAAAGAGACAGAAGCTGGAAAAAACAACCGAAGAGCCGGGACGCAAAGACAGAATCTCTCATCACTGCTGACAAAAGGAGAGGTGATTTCCCGTCTCTATGTCTCACACTGTTTCCACTTACACCACAGAGGAGCTCACTGGTGTCGAAGTCAGCAGACAGTGTTGGACGAAAACCTCAACAAAGTAAAGTCAGTTTCACAAGAAAAAGCTGGAAATGTTCGTGTTTTTTCATCTTTACAATCAATTTAGTTTCTTCTTAAAACATATTTTAATGCTCATTTATTTTGAGTTTATAGCACGTATTTTGACGTCTTTTTTGGGGGGTTTTTTTGGTCTTTATTGGAGGAGAGAGTTGGGAAGGTGCGCAGCTGGGGCCGAGGGTGGTGGTCGAGCCCGGGGCCTGTAACCTCTGTATATGGGACGCATGATTTAACTGCTGAGCCAAACCTGCCCCCCGAGTTTATTTAAGTAATATCACATGCGAGGGAGTGACGTCTGTGGCCTCGTGCCTACAAACCAAATCACAGCTGTGATGATATTCAGAACAACATCACGACCTCAAGTGTAATGTTGCTTTTATACAACAGTTATACAAGCGGCAAATAGTAGGAAAAAGCAATCAACAACAGATCATTATTATTTGCTCCACCAACTCAACTAGTTCCACAACTTAATTGAAACTGGACTTTTGTTGCCAAGCAACCTAAACATTCTCGATTCTTCATCTGTTTCTTTTAATTTATTATCATCCAGTGAAAAAGAGTCTGCTGTGTGATTCAGAGCTTCATTAATGTAGACATACATGGCCTGCTGTAATGTTAATGAATAGTATTCAGAACACCTGGCTGAGGCGGAGTGATACAAAGAGTGAAAAGTCCAAGAGCCTCGGTCGGAACTAACTGTTGTATAAAGTAAATTTCATTATACGAAAAGGAACATATAAAATTTAAAAGCAACATTTTGTGATTCCAGTTATTTACATTTTAAAAATTAATATTTTCCCTACATTGTCAGAATTATAGTTTCTATGTTTTTACTTCATGTTTCCATGGTTACATGCAGGCCTTTATTTTATGTGGAATTCTAACATTGACGAAAAATGAAATTAAAAGCTTGTGAAACTTGTTACATTATTAACACATGGCTCTAAATATTTAAGTTGGGTGGATAATGTTAAAAAAATTATAGTGATTAAACTTTCAACAGTAAAAACAACCTAAATGTAGCATTTAAATTATACGATACCCCGTAAGGCAGTTTTCCAATAAGAAATCTGGCTCTCCACGGTGCTCTTCAATCATTATATACACTTAAACGTTTATGCCAAACAATAATACGCCAATACTGCACTTGGAAATATGGACGTTAAACCCCAGAATGTTTATTGTACTTGGCCAATAAAGTAATTCAACCTCTGAAAATATTTTCTTTACTGCCTTAGTTCATCCAACTCGAAATGATTGAAGGAAGGCGACTCCAAGGCTCGCCCTGTGTCAGTCAACCTTAGGCCCTCAGCGAAAAAAAAATACAACCACCCCCGATATGTTTTTTTCTCCTAAAACCCCCAAAACCATGAAATCTCTCCCTTCTTTATCCAATCTTTCCTTCAAGACCCAGAAAAACATCCAGCACCTCCCGGCCTCCCAGAAATCTGGTTCCAGTTTGGGGCAGCGCTGCATTTGAGGGTGGGGGTGACTCGGAGGCAGCTGACGCTTATAAATAAATAACGAGAAAGAATGCAACATTTCCACAATCGCTCCGCATCTCGATTATTTTTTTTAATGTGGCTTCTTTTCCCCCTTTTTTGCAGTATTTTTTACCCTGTCATTTCCTCAGTTTCGTCATTCTATTCCTGCGTTTTACAGGAATAAGGACAGATATATTTTTTTACAATCAAGCCGACTGGTAGTTGAAGTTTTAGGAGTCATGGATTAATGACTTAGCGGGTGTGTGGATTTAGAAGTTATTCCAACATCCCAAGGCTACAGGCCTCTTATTTTTATTTCTCTATATATGATCTTTCTCTGATGTCTGCGGCCCTGATGTAGCCTCTTGAGATGTTTGGTTATTTCTGCTGTCTCCCTGTCTCTCTCCTCAAACACACCTGATCTGTCTGTGGTGCTTGTTCCTTCTGTTGTATCCAGGCCAGGGGAATATGTGTGTGTCTGTGTGACCTGAATCTTTTCTTAAACCCTTTCTCTACTTGGACTAAAAGGCGGTTGCCAGAACAAAATTAAATCGGGGGGGGGATTAATCAGTGCATGAAATGCGGCGCATAAAAAGCAAGTACATGTGCTTTTTTGAAGAAAGGAAAATAGCCGAGGAAATAATCACAAGTCAAAACCAGCGAATGGTTCGGATAAAAGGCTTTCCCAAAATTGATCTACAGAATCCACAGAAGTGGCTGAACTTATGCTACCATGTGTTGCATTGGTTTTGACACCTTTATGGGACACACATGCCTACAGAGACATACCAGAGCAGAGGCGTAGCAGCGCTGAAACCACGTCCAACACCATCAACATAACCACTAATCACCACAAGCCTTAGACACTTAACCTGCACGACCAAACACACATTCATATCAAATACTGTGTTATAAACCAGTATAGTAAAGACAATGCAATTTACTGGAGCAAAAATACATCCATTTAGGACAGTAAGGACACCGTTATCAATCAAGTTGTATTTGTATAGCGCCAAATCATAACTTATCTCAAGACACTTTACAAAAAGAGCGGGCAAGAAACCTCGAGCAAATCCAGGCTCATGTTGAACAGCAACATCTGCCTCAACTGGATGGGCCGAAATATATTTAATATGTGGCTATTCATTTCATTAATAAAGTAAGTTATATTATTATCGTACAGTAACACAGCTGAAATCAGGAACTGATTTGATGCTCAACCATCAAGGATTCAAGCAGGAGCTTTCAAAGAGCACTGCATTAAAAGAATTGCTTTGTTGGAAATAAAACATGCACGCATTAAATTATATATTTGTTTTGCATTTAACGGCTTGCTCTTTGGCTGCATACTCTTAAATCTTGTGTGTTTGAACCTACAAGAACTTATTCAGGCAAAGACATGTTGAAACACAAGCGACAAAATGTGCACTGTGACGGTCGGAGATAGATAGGCATATAGATGCTTTACCAAAAGAACTGAAATATAAAGGTGCATGGAAGGTAGGAAAAAAAAAGTGTAGTGAATAATGAACCTGTATAATGAGTCTGTCGTGGTGGCGGGCCATTGAAGAAGAAGTTAGCTCAGAGGAGTGCTGTAATGTAAAGTTAGCTATATCTTACTACGTGATTCTTCATGCAGCACCCATATCTGCCAGGTGGGGGCAACGCTGCACTAAAATGAAATAATTATTCAGAAACTAATTGAACATTTGACTTCACCAACATATATTCCAGCCCTCTGCTCCCGATCGTTTCACTACGCCGCTACCCAACATATGGCTTCAACCTGGCTAGCATGACTGACACCTGTGAGCCATAAGGTATAAGGCGGTAGTGAAGGTCAGGTTACCATGTGTTGTACCTTAGTCCTGACACCTCAGCAGGACCCACGCGGGGCTTGTATAGAGTCATACAGATTGAAGCTGAAGTACAGTAGTTTTCACAGCTAGCCACGGCTCCCCATATGGGAGTCATATGGAGGGAGAAGCACTGCACAGAACAATAGAAGTCGTTAAAATAGCAGGGGGTGGTTGAACCTGTGCACGTGTGTGTGTGTGTACGTGTTAAGAGTGAGTGCATGCGTATCATTCTGTACGTGTGAGAATGCCGGGGTGTGATTGAGTGTGTGTGGACGACAGGATGAAGCTACAAGTCTTTCATCTGTGAGTGAAGTTGAGGGGCAGAGTGGCTAACAATTCAGGCAAGGAGATGACAGGACCCCATCCCTTTCTTTTTTAACCCCGACCCCCTCCCCCATACGCACTTTTTCTTCCTCTCTCTTCCTTTCGTCCATCTATCTTATTTCCTTTTCATCTTGCCCCGTCTCCTTCCTCTTCGGCCCTCTTTGTCTCACTTTTTCTTCCACATGCTGCGTCTCTGCATCACTGCTTTTTTCTTTTATGTGATCTACAGCGGAAAGACAAGCAGCATTTCAATGTATGTGTGTACGTGTGAGTGTGTGGGTGTGCACTTGCTTACCTATCTAACAGCGGACTCTGATGTCGTACACGTTCACCAACAGGGGACTACCGAGCCAACAGGGGACATTTTTGAAATCCCCTTTCTGTAATGTGTGTTAGTGAGTGTCTGTGTGTTTGTGAAAGAGCGAGTGTATAATTCAGTGGGGGTACCCCTCTGTCTGTGGTCCACTAATAGTGGCCAGCCAATGCTCCAAGATGCACTACACTGAAGATGCTGATCTCTCATCTCACTGCTGCAAATTCTCCAGACACTTCAGATCTCTCCAAGACCTCCATGTTTGTGTCTGTGTGTGTTTTTCTGTTTACTAAGTGTTTGTGTGTAAGAGAGACACAGCGACTCAGAGGACGGCAGAGTTTGTTTGTGGTTGAGCTCTGATAATGATTGTAAATGGTGGTTTGGCCAGATGGCACTTACTGTCTTCTACTATCAGTGTCTCTCTCCCTTTTACACTTCCTGCTCCCATTTTGCTCCATTTTATAAGTCGGGTGAGGAGGTTTAAAGGCAAAATGCTCACTGATGTTGACATCATCTGGCAGTCCAGGCTGGACACCAGTTGAGGGAGTAGTTAAAAGGTTCTCACATGCCTCCTTACAATCCTGTAACCCTTTCAATTACCAAAAGTATTAACAGGTGATGTGTTAATCCAGGTAATTTTTTTTTTCAGGATGCCAAGGCTGATTTAATCCAACCTGGTTTTAGAATTCACTATTTAAACATGGCAGCCATTTTCTTCTGAAGTAATGCAAGCCTCAGACTGGGAGGCTAAAATGTTGTTACTCTGTTGTACCGCAGTATTCCAGGTTTGTGAATTGTATAAACAAAGGGAATCTGATGAATTGCTACAATTTCGATGCTTCTCCATTGGTCAGCAATTGAAAAAAGGTAGGTAACAAAACATATTTGGTAACTTTACTGACAGCGAAGTCAGTATTTAACTGCTTCCTAACATTACTGTTAACTCTCGTAGCCTTTAGCTGGGGATTTTCTAATGTATGTTGTACATCGTGCAACACTATCAGATGGTTATATTAGTGAGAAGTGGTTACAATCTCTCGTTAGCTGTTGCTGACGGTGGCTGATGAGTTGTCAAATATGTTGTTTTAACTGAAAATATGGCTACTATACTTTAACTGCTTTACTCATCACCAGTCTATCATGGAACATATCAGTGCACTCTTGCATCCAGTGGCGCAAAATGGTAACCTGAACAGAAAATCATACTGACGTTTCAGATTTACAACACAGAGCTATATTATCTCATGTAATGTTTTGGGGGAATGGTAACATATGTTGAAGACATAAAATGGTCTGCAAATGCTACACAAAGATTGTTTTTACTGGCTGCCATGAAAACGAGGCCAATATGGAGCCACAGCAGGTGTTCCATGTTTTGTTTCTTGCTGAGCGACAAGTCGGGTTTTGCTGTCTCTTCAGACATTTGACGTTACAAGGAATGGTTTTGGTTGACATGTAGTGGTGTTTTAAATATGTTCGCTTCGTGCGATATTTGAGAAAAAAACATCTGGACTAAAGCAGTAGATCAGACGTCCTTGATGCATATAGCGGGACATTGACAGGGATGTAACTGTCAGGGCAGATGTAAGATTCCCAATACACCCGGCATGTTTTCTTTGTGGGAACAGAAGTCCATACTGACTGTAGGGATGCACCAATCCAACCGATCCAGATATGGACACCAATTTAGGCTTCTGGTATCAGCTGATGTACTGTATAGATTTGATACTAGTGATTCATTTAATGGCTGCACATCACACTGTGTGAAAAAGAGTTGAATCCTTTTATGTGAGCGACATGAGGCTTGACTCAAACATTGCTTCCAAAGTTTTTAAAACAAGTAGCTGTAGAACTTGTTGGCATAGCAAGTGTAAAAGTCCTCCAAACAGCTGACAACTTTCCATTGGGGGGGGGTAGCTTCCTCCTTCTCTCTTCAAACAAAATGCTACTGAAGAAAGAAGTTGAAGATACACACACGTAAACAAAGAATCTAATTGAGTCTGTACTGGACCGATCACGGGTAGATGTACAGTTTAATGACATAGAAATCCTACAGCGTGTGGAGAATCAGCTCGCACTCTAGCACTCTTAAATATTGTGGACTTATGCTCAACATGCACAAAGTAAGTGTCTTTTGTTTGACAGGCAGTGATCAGCTTTCATCTCTGGTGACAGCTGATGGCTCTCAGATGCACACAGGGACAAATCAGTTTCCAGTGTACAGTTAAAAATACATCACGGTTCTTTGATGAATCTTGATTACTCTTTCACTGTTGCAGATGTTTTCCCTTTTGTGGCTCTGACTTTTTAAAGAGCTGTTCCCAAGTCTGCCTCTGTGCTTACATATTGTGTTTCATTTGTCGGTCCAAGTCAAGTCTTCCATGTTTCTGCTTATTTTCTCCATTACAGCTGGATGTATTTATGATTAGATTATGAAGGAAAACACACACACACACACACACGCTAACATGCACTTGCGTTGAACACATGGACTTTCTTTTGATAAAAATCTGAAATGTTTCATGTTCATCCAGCGCCATCACGCTGTCTCATTCCTCCACAAACTTTCCTTGAAAAGTTTTGTTTTGGAGTCAGCTCTGCATGATAAACACATTAGCCTATCGTTGCTGCTTGTTGTCACTGTCAAACAGAAACCGCACATCTCCAATTTTAGTGCTTGGATTTTTGTAATTTATAGCCGCTGTGGCTCATATAGTATTTCAAATTACTTAATGAAGAAAAAGCCAAACCACTGTACTCGAACCACATCAAAAATACACTGGCTGAAGTAGTTTACCAGATATCTGCCATCAAGTTTATTAGACTCTCTATGACATAATGGGCTATTTTCTTGCATCTCCATGTTGTCTAATTTCTCTGAATGATGTTTATTTAAACCCTTGGACCGAATGAGTTGTTGCATTACCCACATGCAACAGTTTGAATAAGGTTTAGAAAATCATAAAATGCTTAAAAAAATGTTGTATACAACCCACTTACGTCCAATTGTCAACACAATGAAATTACCAGCAGACCAAATATGTTAAAATCAAATGTATGATCTAGATACCACAGCATATACACCATATATCTCTGTGAATGTTTAGGTAGTGTACGTGTCAAAGTAACATCCTCATGAATGGCAGGACCCAAGGTTTCCCAGCAGAACATTGCCCAAAGCATCACACTGCCTCCGCCTGCTAGCCTTCTTCCTAGAGTGCATCCTGGTGCCATGTCTTCCCCAGGTAAGTGACAAACACAAACATCCACATGATGTATAAGAGAACGTGATTCATCAGACCAGGCAGCCTTCTTCCATTTATCTGTGGTCCAGTTCTGATGCTCACATGCCCATTGTAGGTGCTTTCAGTGGTGGAAAGGGGTCAGCATGGGCACCCTGACTACTCTACATCTACGCAGCCCCATGCGCAACAAACTGCGATGCACTGTGTATTCTGACACCTTTCTATGAGAACCAGCATGAGCCTTTAAGTAAGATCGGTCAACATGGGCCATCCTTCGCTCCCCATGCGCATCAATGAGCTTTGGCCACCCATGACCTTGTCACCGGTCCACTGGTTTTCCTTCCTTGGACCACTTTTGGTAGGTACTGACCACTGCAGACTGTGAACACCCCACAAGAGCTGCAGTTTTGGAGATGCTCTGACCCAGTCGTCTAGCCATCACAATTTGGCCCTTGTCAAAGTCGCTCACATCCTTACGCTTGCCCATTTTTCCTGCTTCCAACACATCAACTTCGAGGACAAAGGGTTCACTTGCTGCCAAACATATCCCACCCACAGAGGCCACTGTAACGAGATAATCAATGTTATTCCCTCGACCTGTCAGAGGTCATAATGTTATTGCGTACATCTAGCTAGCAAAATACTTTCAAACTTTATCATCGTGACAAAGAGGAAACTTAGTTTAAGACCTCACATGAATAAAGAGAACAATACAGCAACTGGGCAACAGCTGAGGGAGGTGACGAGTGGTATTTGGAAGCCATCTTTGCTCCACAGCCTGTCTCTGTTTTGTGTCCATCGCTGCAGTGCTGCTATGGATACACACTTGAAGAGGAAATCTATGACACACATATGGTCATCTCATCTCCTCTTGCCAAAGCCTGAATGACTGAAATGTCTATCAGTCAGCAGGTGTCCCCTCCACAGCAACTCCCCGACCTCCTGCTGCACACACACACACACTGATGCAGGCTCATGCACAAGCAAACACACAAATACACACAATCAACAGACCCGCTCAGATCCCCCACTGTCCAGTTTCTGGAGCTCATCCATCTTCCTCAACTGTCAGTCTACTGTCAAATACCTTTAAAAACATCCACACACACACACACACACACACACACAGGGCTGAATACCCTCACACACACAAACCAAAGCGTTAAAACACACACATGCTCCAGAAAACACACATGCATAAAAAATATGGAGCATACAGTCACACACATGCAAAACACCACCTCAACAGTCCTGCCTGTGAATTTGTGTGTGTGTGTGTGCTTGACTGATGTCTTGCCAACCTCTGTAGGAGAACGCGGCACCAAAGTGGAGTATGGATGATAAACACTGCATGGTACACAGGCATCATATGGGCACTGGGCAGCCGTTTTCCATCCCTCACTCTCTCTCTCTCTCTTCACTTTGTCTCTCTTTGTCTCTCGCTCATTTTCCCGACCAGGTGTTGAAAAGGAACATAAAACATTTCTGTTCCACCATGCCACCGCTTTCAAGTCGAGTCTGCATGTGCGCATGGTGTTAATGACCCACAGCCCTCAGATGTTTTTTGGTCTTTCCGTGTGTTTCCCCGTGTTTTCGACCACCTACAGTACGGCCGCTACGTAACGCTCCCTTCTCCTGCAACCTCAGCTCACGGTAAACTCGAGCGCAGCCCCGCATCGATCATTCGGCAGAGCAAATAGTGAAAGTGGCAGGCCTCAGCGACTTGCTCTGCTGTTTTTGTACCACATTTCACAGAGAACGCACGTCAATCAAGCTGTGTGATATCTTTTACTTTGACTATTTTGTCAGAGTTTTAAAACGTTGGGCTTTCTTTTCTGTCTCTCGGGCCTCTCGGGAAGATTATGTGTATTTCTAACGGCCCAGCTTTTCTCCACACAAACCGCTGTTGCTGCAGTTCGAAACTAGAACGTAGCCTGTGTGAGAGGATTTGTTGTGGAAGTTTGTACCTGACCTTATAAATGCTTAAATGATGAATATGCACAAAACACTATTTGTAGCTTTACAGGTATAATAAGTAGGGTTTTCATGGAAAAATAAAATATAGACTTTTATAAATATATAAATCATCACTTATGGGCCTCTATACATGTGTGTTGGTTCTCTCTGCATCTATTCTGTTGTAGTTCCCTGAGCCAATCACATCGTATAGGTGAGTGTGGGAGTGGTTCCAATTAGCAACTGGGCCCCATTCAGACCGGCGAACATGGCGAAAGATCGATGAAGAGTTGGCCTTCTTTCTGTTGGGCAGGTTGGTGCCTCAAACCGGGTAGGACAAGCTAACCGGCGGTTAGCATGCTAGCGTAAAGGTTTTCCTCAATTATTACACAATTATTCAAACGTGCGCTCAGCATATTGGCAGAAATTAAATAACTACTCACAGAAGGCCTACATGTGAGAAGTCCAAGGCACACGAACACACACACGCAGTCAATCAACGCAAAATAAGCCCAGATTGTAGCCAAAACATTTTCACTGATTCATTGGAATTTCTAATGAAGCAGGCGACGACTTTATGGCTTTATGAGAGTATTAAACAGCTACGAAGATATTAAAAAGCTCTCCCTACTAATGAATAGACAACACTCATGCTGGTTTTGCCTTTTCTGGCCCGGTCCATCATCCAGAACAGCGCCTGTGTGTTTTCTCTTCGGGTGCTCGTGCACAGCGCTGGTGCTGCTGTGGTATGCCAGCGAAACTTTGCACACGGTACAAACCACCTTTTGTGTGTTTTGTGATAAATGGAAACTTCGACTCTGCTGCTGCCGCTGCCATTTTAAAAACTGTGTTGCGTTGACTCGAGCTGCTCAGCCGACCAATGACTCGAGCCAAAAACGACTGATGTCATGACGCAGAAGAAAAACAATAACAAACTTTGCGTCGGTTAAAAATATTGATGTTGACGCATTTTCAGCATCGTCGTCATCGATTACGTCGACTAGTCGCAGCATCACTACTGATATTCCAACAGGAGATTTATCAAAGGTACCTCAATTTTATGTACATTTACAGCCAACTGTGGTTAATAAATTTAGGCTCTTGAATGTGCAACCACATGCAAGTTTATAAAAGAAAAATAGGACAATGTGTGTGAATCTGGCACAAATGTGCAAAGGTCTTTGTGCTTTCACTGCTTTAGTTGTAAAAAGTGAAGTTTTATGGATCTGGCAACTGTTGTAAAATAACAATCTGGCTTTAAGGTTGGGCTCTTGTTAAGTCACATCAGATGTTCATGGTGAGTGGCCAAACAGACATTTATTCTCACTACCATGTTGAAGATCATTACTTTAAGGATTTCTTCCAGCAACCTTAAAAAACCCACCAAAGCAGGTCCACATTACATAAAACAGTTATCACAGTTGTCCACAAGAGCGGTTAAAAAACACGCTGGTACGAGCTCTATCTTCTCTTATAGCGTGCTGAATTTGTGGTGACTTCGACTTCACACACAGGTGCACACAAACACACACAAACACACACACACTCTAATTTACTGCTGTCATATCCACGCCGGACTGTCCCACGTGCAGCACTTCTGTAACAGTCCCAGGAGTAATCCATCACTGTGTGTGCCGCTGGATGTGTGTGTGTGTGTGTGTTTGACAGTGTTAAATTACTGCTATGGCACATTGAGCCCTGGCCATTACTCTAGCAGGTGACACCCATTTAAGGAGGTGGTGACACTGACGTAGAGAGCGAGAGAGAGATAGAGAGAGAAGAGCGAGGCCAGAATTAAGGACAGAAAACTGTGACAAAGAGGAGGGAGAAACACATACATGTTTATGAGAGAAAAACAGAGAATGAAAGAATAAAAGGAAGAAGACTAAATGGAAAGTGGGATGAAAAGACGTAAACACTTGAGAACAACAGCAGGGACACGTCAAAGAAAGACTGAATAAATAAAGCTGCAGATGAGGAAAGGACTAAAGAAGTGCTGGCAGAAAGTGGAAACAGAGAAAACCACCCACTGTTCTCCGGTCTGAGCCAAGGAAAGTCCACACACACGCGCACACACGCACACACACACACACACACTATAAGCCAAGAAAGGTAAAAAGTTTGAGAGGACTCAGACCTGGCTGACCTCCAGAAGATGTTATCAGCCTCTCAATCTGAAGCTAAAACAGTAGGCCAACAGCACAGACACATTTACACACACAGACACACACACATCTTCAGCAAGAAAGAGGCAAAAGCAGAACGCACACATACAGTAAAGCTCACACACACACTAGATTTCAGTCAGAAATAATTATTTTGAAGCATAAGGAAAGAGGTTAATGTGTGTGTGTGTAGAACCGGATGGAGTTATAGCTGTGCATAATGTAATAACTGTATAACATAATGTAATGATATATTTGTAATATAATAACCTTCCTATAACTTAATAAAAGTATGGAGCGTATAATGTGATAACTATGGGAGTATTGACATTTGTGCCGGTTATAACCAAGCGGCAACCTCTGGTGTTGAAAACTGAAGTGCAGTTCCTCGAGTGGCCACTTGAGGCTCCAGGAAACAAGAAATAACATTACAGCAGATGGGAAAATGCAGAAATAAACATGTTTACAGCCTCGTTATAAATAGCAAATTGTTTTTATAACTCACCCATTTTAATTATATTAACACTTAAGTAATAGGGGCGGGGTCGCTTGAGTGACAGGTGGATCCTGCCGGCTGTCTGCTGGACATCAACACAGACAGGCAGTCACTGAACTTTACTTCGCCTGTTTGCGTTGTTGGAGCCTTTTGGGGATTTTTTCATTTAAAGTTTGGACAATGATCTGTCTCTCTGTGGGATTTATGGAACTGTGCAAGTCTGTGCTTCAGCCTTAGCAGGTAGTAGTAGCAGGTATGCTGTGCTCGCGATACCTGGGTTGTTAGCCTGTTGAGTGTTTATCAAACATTTATGTAATCATCGGCCAATAAATACGAGTCAGAAGTTGTCTGCTCTTCCCTGTAGAGATTACGGAGGACCAAACGATGTCTGGTTTAGCAAAGACGGTAGCTAATAGCTCTTATGTCTACGCCACGTGTGTACATGTGTGTACGTGTGTGCGGCAGAGAGAGAAATGGAGGCCTGAGAAGAGGTGTTTACATTCCTGGTGGCTTCTGCGGCTTTCTATTGCTGCGATGTTGGCGTCCTGGTGTGCGCATACCTTTACTTACACCCACACTTGAGCTACAAAGCAATAAGAAGTGTGAAGGGAATGCTCAACCACACGAACGCACACTTCTGCTTCCTAATGTACGGTATAAACAAACACAGAGAGATGAATACACACGGCAGCACACATTTTGGCTCTGTAGTGTGTGTGATGTCCATCCAAACACGCACACAAGTACACACACACACAGTCGTTAGTGTAAACTCCCAAGAGCTCGTTAGCATAACAGCCCACCTTAACGAGGAGACGACACGTCTGGCTGAGCACACCGACGCCCTGATCAGCTAAGAGGGCCGGGGCTCCCGTACACCACCTCAACCTCCACACACACACACAAACACACGCAACACACGCAACACACACTCCTGCGTTAGTAGAATTTATATTACATGAAGTGAATAACGTGACAGTGGACAGTGTGCATGGTTGATACACTTTTGAGCACTTTTGAGCTTAGGTTACGACCAAAAAAATGTGTGTGTGTGTGTGTGTGTGTGTGTGTGTGTGTGTGTGTGTGTGTGTGTGTGTGCAGAGACCAGAGAGAGAGAAAGAGTGATGTGCCCTGGAACAAAAGACTAATTAAATCCAATCATGATTCAGCCTAATCCACAGAACTAATTAGTCGGCTGCATACCTGTCTTCACCTAGAGCACACACACACACTGATGCACACACATATACACAAAGACACACCAGAACAAATGTTTCCCCTCAGACGTTTGTTTTTCGTCGTTTCTACTTGTCTCTTTGTCGTCTATTTTAAAAGGTTTTTCAGAGCAGGAAATTGCAGGAAAAGCACAGGTGTTACTAATAACATTAACGAGCTCTCTGTTCTATTCAAGTGTCCTCATAAGACATGAGAGGGGGTCAGCGCGCACAAAACAAGGACCCTGAAACTGAAGCTGTTTAAAGGTATTTAGCCGTTATGAACAGTCTTATTTACATCTGTGCTATTCCGACTGCTAAACAAGGACTAAATCATAAAAGAAAGCAGCCTATTTAATTTAATGTTTAGCAGAGGTCCTGGTTCGAATCCCGGTTTGGACGTAGGGCCTTTCTATGTGGAGTTTGCATGTTCTCCCTGTGCTTGCGTGGGTTCTCTCCGGGTACTCCGGCTTCCTCCCACAGTCCAAAGACATGCTCGTTAGGTTCATTGGTAATCTCTATTTACAGATCCTACATAGAAATGTAGAGTCTGTAGGCAAGAATGTATATTTTAGGGATGGAAAGTGTTCTGGTTTCCGTTTGTACTACGCTTGTAGTCCGAGTAATACTGACCAATCATGTATCAGCAGGCTGCAGGAACAGTCTGTTCTAGATCAAAAATTCAACTTGAGATGAATTCCCTTGACGCTGTGTCACGAAAGCCGTTCAGCGTTTAGATTTCCTGACTTCCTCAAATGCATCAGATCTATCCGACCTCCGTTCAACAAACGAGCATTTAAAAAGTAGTTTTCTTCTCCTCTTGAGGACAGACCTGACAAAGCTTCATTTTGACTTTTTACTAATCTGCATCATGATGCTGAAATTTCAGCAAAAGTAAGACCCATTAATTTTTCTGTAACAATGCAGCATACGGAAAAGAAAGTCGTGACTGGAAGTCGGCTAAACACCCGAAATGTTCACTGTTGTCACCAGAGGCTACATCGTCATCAGACTATAGCCAATGGGATCAGAGATTATGTTCATTAGTGACTCTAAATTGCCCGTAGGTGTGAGTGTAAGCGTGAAAGCTTGTCTGTCGCTGTGTCAGCCCTGTGATTGACTGGCGATCAGTCCAGGGTGTACCCCGCCTCTCACCCAATGACAGCTGAGATAGGCTCCAGCCCCCCCTCTGTGACCCTGAACAGGATAAGAGGTATAGATAATGGATGGATGGATGGATGTTTGGCTGAGGTTGAAAAGTTGGATTATAAAAGAGGAGAAGATGAGATAAAGGCTGATGGAAACAGATTTTTACAATACACATGCTTCTGCTCCCCATAATGTAGAAAGCAGTCGTGTCATGCTGACAGTCGACTTCACATGGCCCCGTTTCAGCAGAGAGGCCAAGAAAATAACGCTATAAAAGAAGTGGGTGTAGCGGGTTTGTGTCCCAAGTTTAAGTCCAGGCTCGTGCCCTTGTTGCATGTCCCCCTCAGTCTCTAAAAGCAAGGTATCGATTTCTCGAGGTATAAAGAAATCAATGACTCAAACCTGTTCTGGATGCAGCTACGAAACATCCACATGTGCCAAAGTTATTAGTGTAATTATGTAAGCTTGTCAAACCTTCTTGAATAGGTTACATTCAAATAAGAACAGTTCTATAATAGATATAAGGACTTTTAATAAAACATGCACAACATAATAACCCACATGTCTGTCTGTCTCTCTGCCCACTCGTCTGTCTGTCCTTCAGCCTCGTCTCCGTCTGTATTTGTGTTCATGCCGTGTTATTTGCGGGCCGCGGCGCTCTTTCATCTGGCCTGGCACGTCGTTCACGCGCGACGACTTTACGATGTTCAGAACTGAGTCAGACATGTTTCTGAGCGACCTCAGCTGCAGACGTCAGAGAGAATGTGACTGTCATGCATAAACAGAAATACTTAGAAAGAGTAAATTAAACACTTCTGTCGCTTTAATGAAGAAATGCTTTAATCACGCTCAGACTATTAAATTCTAACGCTGAATAATGTTGAGTTTTAATTAGAAGGGTTAGTTTTAATCGAGCTGTGCTTTCATTGTTTCAGTTCTATTGCTGTCCCTGTCTTCTGCTGGTTCCTGGATCTTGCTGTGCTGCTTTTTGTCTACACATCTTTTTTTTTTTTTTACTATAAAGATTTACTATAAAAAATGCACCAGCCCTCATTATCCAAACCAAAAGAAATCAAACCAAGAACTTAGTGCTACAGCTCATATGAAGGCAGAAGAACATGATGATTAATGTGGACACCACCACCTAAATGTTGACTGTTAATTGGGCGTGCCAAATCCAAAAATACTGCCACTCTGATTACAAATACAGAGCGTAAATGCCAGATGATAAACTTTGACATCGTATGAGCACTGTGAGGAGATGTATAGTGACAAAAGGTGAAGTTTTGTAAAGGCGAGCGGCGTTGGGATTGGATGGAAGCTGAAGAGGAGGAAAAGAGAGAAAGAGGAATAGAAGAAGAAAGAGAGTTGATCTTAAAACAACTGTCTTCGGTCATGGAAACTGGCAATGTAAGCAAAACACATGAGACATATCTGAAAAAAGCGTAACAGAGAACAAGTGCTGAGCGGTTTTCCCCTGACAAACAGTGTTAGCTCAGATGAAAAGAGAGGACTCAGAAGAAAGGAGGAGGCGGAGGAGGAGAGGGAGCATATGGTGATGCTTCAGAATTGTTGAAGTATCCAAACATCACTGCATTTCATACAAATATAAATATATACAACATAAGAAAATATACGGTTTCATCACATAATGAGGAATTTAAAGCATCACCAGTTTTGTCTTATATATTCTCATTTCCTTGTGCACCTCTGTTACATAATGTACGGTAATTACATTATGTGACTTCACGAAACTTCCACTTGATCCCACTGCTGAGTTTTAATGGTGGCTATTTTATGGCCAATAACTCACCGTAGCAAGGAGGAATTGACTTTAATTCAAATTATATTAAAAGTATTTTTGTTGACTTTTTTAATGTTTTGTATTTTTCAGATAATATTCTATGACCACTTTTATTTAATTCTATTTTTTCTACTTTGAAACAGCACAAACGTGTAAACAGTAAAATTACATTCATTAGATACTTTATTAGACTGAAGCCTTAAAAAAATAATTTGTTAAATGCTTCAACATTTAATGCATAACTTAACACTAAACATTTAGTTGTTCTCTGTTGCAAAACTGCTGCAATGTTCTCGACAAGAGTGCATCGAAAACATCCACAAAAGGCACAGTAATGTTGTATACACTTCAAACATTGTGTGTATTTAAGCTATATCACACTTGAGCTCGTGATGTTGTACTGAATATCATCACGACCAAATGCTGCTATTAAGAACAACATCACGACCTCGAGTGTGATGTTGCTTCTATACAACAGTTATTCAAGCGGCAAATAGCAGTAAACTTTTTTGCTCCACCAACTCAACTAGCTCCCCAACTTAACTGAAACTGGACTTTTGTTGCTAAGCAACCCAAACATTCTCCTGCTCTCTGTGTCTCCAGGTTACCACAGATCAGCTGTTTTTATCATGTACGTTTATCTGTTTTAATTTATCATTAACCAGTGAAATAGAGTCTGCTGTGTGATTCAGAGGTACCAGCTTGATTAATGTAGACATACACGGTCTGCTGTGGTGTTAATTAACAGTTTTCGGAACACCTGGCTGAGGCGGAGTGATACACAGAGTGAAAAGTCACAGTGTTGTTGTTCTCTTTATCAGCACTAATGGAATGCCTCTTGTCCAATCAGATTACTTTGGCGGAACTAACTGTTGTTTAACATATTTTGAATGTGACTGAATAAAACAACAGAGTATGATAAGGGTACCTGAAAGAAAAAATAATGGAAACCAAGCGTGCTGATGTTCATGTCCAGATATAAAGTAGATCCACCCTTACAGAGATAAAATCAGTTTGAAGTTTTGTCCTCCTGCCAGCGATGGAGCACACGTCACCTTGATCCAATCATTTTTATTTAACTCCATATAGACTGCAGGAATCCGCTCTGGAAACCCCCCTCTCCTCTCCTCTCCTCTCCTCCCCCTCTTTTTATTTTTACTCCTCCTTTTATCTTTTATGTTATTTCTCTCTCTTTCTGTGTCTCATTTCCTTTCGCTATAATTTCAGAGCGGTGTGGGGAAGCTATCGCTCTCTGTCGATCTGACCGCCTCAGCTACCAATTTGCCCATCTGTTTGTCTTCCTCTCCCCGCGCACAGTTGGTGTCTGCCTTTCAGGAAGTGTTTCCAGGGATATATCAAGAGGTTTCCTTCGGTCCCATAAAAATAAAAAATGATGTTTGCGGCGAGAGCGCCCAGAAACACAAATCCCAAAGATATCCTGACGTGTTGCAGCGCTGAGAAATGTGTTTCCTTTTTTTGTGTTGGGGAAAATGGATGATGAGCTTTTTCTGCGCATGATATAGATTTACAATTCTGGGGTTTATCCTGAGTCATCAATATATCTTTTTTATAGGTAACGAGAGAAAAAGAGGCAGACTGAGACTGAGGACGGAAAAGGAAAGACTCATGAAGGAGGGAAAAAAAGAACAAAAGAAGTGAAAGACATGCAGATGGAGGACTGGAAAGAGGAGGGCCTTTCTGTAATGTGCTTCAAAGATGTGCTCAAAAGAGATGATTGACTTTACGACAGCATGTACGGCTCATCTTGAAGATGTGTTCTCGCTGATCTGACTGATCTGATTGCTGATACTCGGGGAGCTTTGGGAGGAAGCTCTGGCTTTTGGTCTGTAAGAGATTACACAACTGAAACAAATATTTCCATGAGTTCACGCTGAGATACACGCTAAAATACCTGCACATGTTCAGAGAGAGACAGACAGGTATGAGGACAAAGCCCAGGAATGCACACATCCAAACAAAGTGAAGCATCAAAGGAGTAAGACCTGTTTCGATTAACGCCGCCTTCTTTAAAGCTCACTGGGATTAGGTATTAGAGTAATTGTGCTTCATGTTTACATGTGGGTTACATGGCGAGGCATTAACGGGGCTTACAGGGCTTTAGAGGCAAAGACAGAGACACACAAAACATACTGAGACGAGAAGGTCGTGTAGTTTTCCACGCAGGCAGAAGCTTCTGCATGTTTCCCTTTAAAGGCGACTGTGATCGCCCTGCAGAGGCATCGCCGATACATGCATCCACTTCTGTCCATCCGCCGGCCTGTGAGGTAAAGCACTCCTAACGCACCCTCACTGCTGTATCATCCCTGCTCCACCTGTACCCCCCGCATCAAAGAGGCTGGAAACACTACAGCACAGCGCCACCTGGTGGAGGCAAACGTGAAGCACAGCCACAGTTTCAATCTGTGATGCCTGAACACCTCAGTGCGCCCATGAACAATCCCCATGTAAGCTGTTTATCTATATTTATGTAATAGTTCATATGGTTGCAAATGGACATAAAGCCACACATACACTTTATGAGGCAGGAAGTCGCCGGGCAGAAGCACAGGTCGGCCTGTGAGCTGTAGTTTGTGTTAATCCGGCAACAAAGAGAGGAACACTTTGAAAACTAGCACGTTAAGGAAACATCGCCAGAAGATAAAGTGTTTAACAGCCACGACATGGACTTGATTAAGTCATCAGTTTATGGTTTGTGGTCTTCAAAGAAAAACTACACAATTTCCTAAATAGAATTTGGCCAATTAAACTCCTACAGCCAACACCACTAAGTACATTTTGTTATACAAGTGAGGTCCATCACAAATCTACTGCCTGTTCTCGCGAGCGTACGAATAACTCTGTGCGTGTACAATGTGATCACTTGTACCGATGTTTGTATATGCAGCTTTGTTTACCTGTTTTCATTTTATTCTCTTTCTGCTTTTTTGGTGTTTGATTGCTTGTTAGTTATGTCTGATGTACGTTGGAAGCATGCTTTATTGACATGATTTCATGTTATTCACTTTTTTTGTATTCCTGTTTTACCCCCAATGTAGAGCACGTTGAGCTAAATAAACTTGCTATTGATATTGCTATATAGAGCAAAAAACTGACTCACTGACAACATGACATGCAACCACAAAAATAACAAAGCGAGGACGATAATCAATGGGGGAAAGTGCAGACAAATGAGAAATAAAAAAGCAAGAGATCAAGCGAGAGAATGAGTAAAAAAGAGCCAATTAGAGGAAGTTCTATATTTTAATCTGTTTTTTGAAGTTTGTTTTGAAAAGTTGACATATTCACAGAACTTATGCTAAGGAAGACGCCGGTTTAGCTCAGGGGTTAAAGCGTGCGCCCCGAGGCTCAGTCCTCGGTGCAGCGGCCGTTGACCTTCAGCCCCCGCTGCAGGTCATCCCCACTCTCTCTTCCCTCATTTCCAACTCTGTCCACTGTCCTATCAAATAAAGGCAAAGGCCAAAAAATAATAACAAAGGGGTCATTGTTTCGGGCTAAAGTTGACTTAAACTGTTTGCATGTAAATGACTAGAAAAAAGGAGAAAAGATGGTGGAAGATAAAGATCAGGCTTAAAGGTAAAGTCACGCTCCAGATCTGCCCCCTATGGTTCAACATGCACACCTACACACAAACATATACAGCGACTACACACAAATACACACACGTACACACACTGTGACCTTGACCACCGGGCTGACTGTGTTTATCTGCAGCTGAGTCTGTTTCCTCTCTCGCCTCTCCGTCCCCGTGGACACTCTCTCTCATCGTGACCCAGACTGACACACACACACACACACACACACACACACACACGCTCCCTCAGGACCAGAGTGTGTGTAGATCATGTCATCACAAACTCCTAACCTGAATTCAAGGTGAAACTCGTCCCTGAATGCTCCGTATAAATCAAGTTCTTTATTGTAGTGTTAAATCTGCAGTAGTTTGACCGAGAACTTTGGTTACGCCAGAACTTTTAAAAGTTCTGTGAGGTGTTTTTAACTGGTTATAAACAGACTGGATTTAGTAGTGATGCCTCTATATGAGATACAAATGTAAACTAGACCATCCGAGAGGGGACTGACCGTTTCTTTACAGTCATTTTTAATGCCTGTTACCACTGTCACTAGGTTGGATTCTGATGGAGGGATTTACGGCATGAGGACCAAAAGAGCTTTTGTTTTACAGTGACTAGTATGTTTGGAGGAAGAAGGGCAATATGTTCCCTTTAGTTACTACTCCAACGCGTACGGGACAGGGTCAGAAAAGCAGAAAGACGTTCCGCTTTTTCCACAGGGACCGACAAAATCAACAAAATAAAAGTTGCTGTTGCTTTATAAAGGAAAAATCCAATTAATCTGTTAACAGCTTTATCAGACACTGAATAAAGCACTAACCACTGCATGATGGTAAGCGCCGTCGTCTAACAACTAGAAGGTTCCTGATTTGGACATAGCAGGCCTTTCTGTGTGGAGTTTGCATGTTCTCCCCATGCATGCGTGCGTTCTCTCATTTCCTCCCACAGTCCAAAGACATGCTCGTAAGGTGCATTGGCGACTGTAAATTACCCATGGGTGTGAGTGTGACTGTGACCGTGAAAGGTTGTCTGTCTCTATTTGTCAGCCCTGTAATTGACAGGCGATCAGTCCAGGGTGTACCCCGCCTCTCGCCCAGTTACAACTGGGATAGGCTCCAGCCCCACGGCGACCCAACTGTATCTAAAGCACAATATAGAGTACAGTGACTCTACTTTATATATCTTCAATGCACTAATTGCCTAATCATAGGCCTCTATTAGCATCTATTGGCCTGGACTGAATTATAATAGGCTTCTGACAAACAAAGAGCCAGAAAGTGTCTTTGTTAGGTCTTTATCACTGGACGTGCATCCGTGCAGCCTGCCTCTTTGAGTCACACAAAGCCACTCTGTCAGGCCTCCTGTCATCGTTGCTCCTCTCTCCTCTGTTGCAACTTCTAAATATGATTGGACACATCTAAAATGATCACAAAATGTTTAATCATTAGGTCACGTGTGTTTGTATTAATAAAACTAAGAGGTAAATGCACCCTTTGCAGGGCTGGAACAAAAACACAACTAATGCGTGAGGCAGGCGCTACGTTGCCAACCTGCTCTGATCTAAGACAGTGATAGCGCTAATACGTGTGTCCTGCTCTTTGTCAGGGTGGAACCAACTGATTGGACCTCCACAGTGGAGGTGAGAGGAGGGCGGGAGGGAGTGTGACCGCCTGTTAACTATTCCAACAGCCATCAAGATGTCCCTATCGAGACTTATCACATACAGAGAGACATAAAGAGACACACAGGGAAACTAATGGGGTTCTGCTTTTCATCAAGACACACCTCCCCTTTTCTGTGTGTATCCATCAGCTGCATGTTGTTTACACTCTGTTATATGTACATCTATTTCCTTCATTATAAGCTCCCTTATAACTGTGAAAGGGACTTTTTTTGATCAGATGGCATCAGAAAAAATGTACCCTGATTGGCCGAAACACCAGGAAGTAATCAAATCAAGGCCCCCATCATGCTCCACTGATTGCACTCTCCGTCAGTGTGGTCTACAATCATTTAATATCCATTGTTCCCATTAGGAACCTTTACGCAGTCTGTCAGTGGGATAACAGCACAGAGAGCGGAGGGGACGCTGTGCATGTGACACTGTAAATCCTCACACAATTATTACCGGGCTCCATATGGTGACTCTTCATGGCAGCCGCTGGGTGAGCTTTCAGTGCTGCTTATTTCCATCGCGGGCACGCTGAGCTTTAATCAAACTCAAGATGGAGACTGTACCTGAGAGATCAGAACACAGTCCTGCTACTTGTTAAGCTGCATACCAGGATTAAAGCTTAAACATAGGGTCCAAAACACTGTGTTACTCCTGTGCTGACCTGTCTGAACATCAACTCAACGAACATGAACAGCATTGAAGTGATGCTAATGGTGTTTAATCAGGGTAAACAGGCTGAGGATATACAACTAATGTCTTAAAACACAGCAGTGACACAGGCCTACATTTTAAGCAGTATCCATTGAAGAAGATCTTACATGGTTTGTGTTTCATTGCTAACTCAAAATATTTAATTATGTGTGTAAATTCAGATTAAAAAATTATATATTTATTTATGAAGGCCTTGTTTATAATGGGAGGCGGTGTTTATGTTGTGTAGGCTGGATTTGCCAGTGAATAATCAATTTTAAAAGTATACTGTGGACAGGTTTTGGTGCTGACTGAATTGCGAAAAAGGAGGAGTAGCTGTTGCAGGGGTCACAGCTAATGGGAAACCAAATATACAGTAGCGTTGTGGGGTAGCTAGACAGATGTCGCAGCTAACCTGAGGTTGAGGTGTCCCCGGACAAACTTTTCTCACTTACCTCTCGCTCGCTGAACAGGCGTCTTTTCTTCCCCAGAACTTCTGCTTAAGTAACTTTATAACATTAACTCCCTCTTCCCTTCCCTGGAACTACTTCTCGATTTTCAACCTCAGTCCAATCATGCTATTATGGGGAGCTAATGTCATTATGGTTGAAAAAAAAATGCAATTTCACTCTGTGCCTAGGACGCCCGCCTCCGATGTCTGTAGCGTTTAGTTGAAAAAAAACACATACGGTGCCTTCAAATGCTGCCTGCTCATTCCACATTTATAAGTCATGACTCGTTCAAAATCGTCAGGTTTGAAATGAAGTCCCAACGTTTTTTTAGACAACCCACCGGTACATTCTCGTTGTATTTCAGATTCTGTCCCGCTCTGAGCCAATGCCTGCAGTGAAAAAGTAGTATTTCACTCCAGCGTCTCTCGCTGGGCCGTTCCTTTCAGAGGGAGGGGCGCAATGCACGCTGGGTGTTGTAGGAATGTAGAATGGCCGAAACCACGAGCTGTTTGTACAACTTTCTCCACAGCTATGGCGCCAATTTCCAATATTGCTTCTATCGATTACAGAGAACACCAGCTTTGACAGCGGCTTTCTCTAGGGGGGAATTGCTCCTTTAATGCCCAACATTACAATACAAAGAAACATAACTCCTATCTTCAACTGTAAAAGCACATTCCCAACATGCAGAGCAAGCACTATATTTTTGTGAGCTGAAAAAGATCTGCAATCTGAGTTTAGGTAACCATGGGTGGGTTCTGTGTGTCCACATGAAAGTACAAGGACACTATGAGCAGGTATCTGTCTGAGTGTGTGATGGTGTGTGTTCGTATCCGAGTGTCAGGGTTGGCAGCAGGGGTACCATCTGTTTGTCATTATTATGTTGACAGAACTGTTGCCCAGGTTAATTACAATGGTAACAGGTTAATTACACCAATTAAACATTACTGGGCATACTGGGGATGCTGGCTTCTCTCAACATGCACGCACACCCACACACACACACACACACACACACACACACACATGTTCATGCAGACTGTGTAATAGCAGGTACATGATGAAAGACACCAAAGGAAAGAAAAAAGCATTATATCAGGAAGCTTCTATTAGAATGAATGGTAATGGTGATGAATGAAAGGGAAGTCTATGTGCAGAAGAAGGCCTCTGTGTTGAATCTGACAGAAACAGGAAGTGGACAGGAAGCTCCTGACAGCTGGAGGCGGGCTTTGGGGCTGACGGGCGAATCGGTGGACGACCCACAGCGGACTGTGTGTGTGAGGCTCGTGGGGATAATCCTGAGTAGGACCTCTAACAGCGTGGCTCGTGGAGGGACAGGGCAAAGGGCCAAGTCACACACACACACACACACACACAAACACATGCACACAGGAGGCAAGGAGGCAGAGTCAAACTGGTATTCCAGATTTTTCCTTCCTCCCCACTGGACCTTCACATACATGATTAACTATGTGTAAGTGTGTGTCTGTCTGTGTATGTCTGTGTGTGTCTACATCCCAGTGCAGGACTATCAATCTGCATCAGCTGAATGTGGAAAAACTAAACCTGATAGATTTATCTTTCACTCCGTCATGTAGCGGCCAGACAGGGGGTCAAATTCTGCTGATGCCTTTTATGAGAATTGAGATTGAATACGCTTCGATGCTAAACACAACACAATCAGTTAGGAAGGTAACACTTCCTAAAGTTGCTTTGGTCCATATTTTCAAAACCACTGAAAGTGTATCTTCCAACATTTCACAGGATATTTTCTTAGGATGAAACATAACGCTAAAGGAGAACCATAATCAACATTGTTTTAATAAAGCAGGCATTGTTTTTGCACTGCTGGGAAATGAGCAGTTATATTTTGTTTCCCGAAAAGGGCAGAACTTCAACTTAATGTCAGCCCCTAATCCAAAATATGAGAGCAACTTCCATTCTCACTTTAGAAAAGGGAGACTTCCTGCTCCAGATTTATGACGAGCACTAGCTTAGCATTTAATAGGTAAAGCTCTTAAAACACAGCAGTCGCTAATATGTACTTTTCTAAATTGATTTATGATGTCAGATCATTTTATTTTCATAAGACTTGGCCAGACGTCACCTCGTTTTTTTGTAAGTGGTGGAAATCTCATTTTAAGGTTGCACTCTACATTTAATCTACAAACGTCATTCTGTTGGGTCCCAAATTGGAAATCATGCAACCACATACACACTCAAACGCTATTACACTCTTTTCCTGTGCTTTCATCATAAAATCCAAACAGTGAAATCTACTTATGAGTTACTATGGTTTCAAACTGCAAAACCTTTTTTATTATTTTATTGAACTAGTCCTTGATCCTGTCTCTTTTCTTTCTTAGATATGACAGCTGAAGAGAGACAGGAAATGTGGGGAGTAGAGAGTAGGGGATGACATGCACCAAATGATCAGCAGATCAGGAGTCGAACCTCCGATCAGTGCGTCGAGGACTGAAGCCTCTGTATATGGGGCGCCTGCTACCAAATGAGCCAAACCAGCGCCCCATCGTTTCTCTTTTCTATTTAAATCTGTTTTTCCTTTACTTTCTTTCTCCTCTATAAGTACGATTTAAAAGAAAATAGTAAGTGCTAATGATGTTTATCCAGAAGAAAATTATAGTACTAGAAAGCTCCAAAAATACCATGAAAATTTGAGAAAAACAAAAAAAAACAACTCAAATATCAGTGAAAATATATTGTGTATGGGATAATGCAAAAGAGACATAATAGAAACATAACAATAGTCATCTACAAAAGTAGGCAGAAAGTAATGGTGGCAGTTAAACTGACAGTACTGACCGTGGTGGGAAATGATAAACATGAATGTTCTTGTATATCAGATATCAGTCTGTCCTCAAACCACCAAAACAACATTGTTTATTGCTTCAAACTCACGAAACAATCAAGAAATTAAAGCCAATTTTCCTCTCGTCTCCCTCCAAACCTCCCTCTTATCCCACCATCCTGTTTATCACTTCCTCCACTTTCTTGACTTTCCCTTTTTTTCCTCAAACTTCAAAGCTTTCTTCCTCCTCTGCACCACCTTGCCAACCCCACATAGTCGGGCACCAACCAACCATAAAGCCGAGCTCACTTTAGCACCAAACAAACCGCCTGGCTCATTACACACGCTAATTGTTAAGTTTCCACTCTCTTTAATGCGACTTTATCCCCTTTCTTCTTTCGTCCAGACAAACAGCTCACCTGATTCTTTCAAGTCTGTTGTCATGGTATTTCATCTTAATTGGATTGCTGAGAATGCAAAGTGCAACAGGAAATATGAATATCATTTTTTTACTCTCCCTGGCCCCGTCGTCTTGTTTTAGCTCCCCTCAGTATCATTCTTGCTCTTCTCTTTCTCTTTATGTTGATGATTAATTCAACTGTATGTATAATGGTATGCATAAACGTAACAATCCATTATAGATACATTACTGTTGAACAATGATGGATGAATACCATTAACACATTCAGGACATTTATTTAGAATGTAAATAATATTGTACCATGGCTCATTGAAAACTATGCAGCCATGGTTAATCATTCAGGAGCGTGTACACGGACACACATAAACGTGTTTTTGTCAATTAGGAGGACACTGTGTTTATGTGGTTTATGCTTACTTCACCACACAATTTTAATAGATGAAGTGTTTTGAACACGGTGGACTACTCTGAAATAAGGAAAAAATATTATTATTGAATAGGGAAAGACAGTTGTTATTTAAAAGAACAAATCAGGAGAGGTATGAGAAACAACAAGGAAACATTGACAACCTTAAATTTAAATTTAGCTTTGTTTATATAAAATAATTACATATTGGACATGAAGTCTCGGTCGGTGAGGAATAAAAGGTTTACTAGATATACTGTGTGAAAATGAACTTTATTTGAAGAGGTATGTATGATCTGTGTGGTTTTTTTTATTTGGATGTATGTCATTGTGGTTGTTATAGATACTGAACTTGTTTGTTTTATTTGTTGGTAAAAATGTGATGTCACTGTAATTATTGTACTTTTACACCGTTTCTTGCTTTTGTCTTTGTTATTTTTTTTTTATCATGTAAAGTGCCTTTTGGTACATTTTAAAGCGCTATACAAATAAAATGTGTCATTGTTATTATTATAACAATTATATACTAACAAATCGTATTTTTGGGGGAATTTTCATAAAATATTTTCCAAAACAGAAACAATCAGATACTCAGCCTTATCCCAGCTAGCAGAGAACGTTCCCATAACATCGGCTAACATTACCTACAAGTTCTAATTACGTTTGAAAGAAAATGTTTTAATCTAATATTCAAAGAACGTTTTAAGGATGTTTATCATTTCAAATAAACTTGTAACATTCAAACTTTAACTAAGACTAAACATTTTAACTGCAACATTGTGAGGATCTTTTCACGATGTTAGTACGGCCTGAACTATCAGAATGTGACTTATAAAACGTTCCTGAAATGTGATTTGAACGTTCTCACTGCAACTTTCTATTTTCAGAGAACGTTCTCCGACTATTAAAAGGAACATTCTGGGAACCAAATAAAAACGTCCCGCTCAAAACATTACCAGAACATTGCACGTAACATTCTGGGATCCTGGGATGTCCTCATTTCAAAGATTGGTCCCCACAATGGGACTGTGTGAACAAGCTCTGTCCCTGTTAGCAAAACAAGCACACAAGCACAAATAAATAATTATATCTATTAACATCTGTGTGTCACACACCATTAGTCTCTCTTCCTCTCATATACAGGCATACTGTACATCCTTCATTACATAAAGTGAAGCTGTTCCACTGCATTAGTTCTCTGTAACAGAACAGCTTTCTTTGAATTATTACGCACATCTGTGTGTGTGAGAAAGGGCGGAAAAAAGTTCCGGTATTATGTGTAATAAGTTTATATGTGGGACAATGAGTTTTTGAGAATTACTTTACTTCTTGATTAACAAAATGAGCAAGAACGTTTTGGGAAAATATTATCACTGAATAATGAAGAGTAGGAAGATAAAAAGAAAAGATCACTTCAAAGGAAACAGTTTGAATCCTGGGGAAGAACTTCTCATAACCTGAGGCAGCACGTAACAAACGTAAACTGAGAGAAGAGCTAAAGGAATAAAGGATTCAAAGTGAGCAGAGTGAGAATAAGCAGGACAAAGAGAAACGGAGAGTAGCAGGATGACTACAGGGAGTAATTAGTCCTGACAGTAGTACTAATGGTCTGTCTGTAGCTCACAGACTGGAACTCACTGGGAGGACTCTAGGGTTTCTCTCTCTGTTGTTCTTTCTCTTTTTATCAATATGTTTCCATCCAAGTGTTACAACAACCTCTGAAATGCTGCGCAACATCAAACACAAATTAATTTCAATAGAATTAATTAGTTTTCTTAATCTCAGAGAGAAAAACCCAACAACACATTGTGCTCCTATCTTAATTAGTATTGAATAAGTTGTTATAGTTCACAGTGCAGTGAGCTAAGGTGGTGGCCCATTCGATTGTGATTTACTGTGAGCAGTGCGGAAGGTTTAATCTATTTATTTAAACACTGGATATCCTCCTCAAAGACACATTTAGAATATATGTTTAATAGATGTATGTAATCTGCTTTTCTGCCTGCTGACCTCGTGTTCCTCCTTTTCTCAGCTGATAAGCCATGTTCTATGCTTATTAAAGGAAAATCCTTTTGTTTTTCAAATTGGATATTATTATCATAATTGTGATCCTTCTGAAAGGGTGGAAATTGGTCGCCAAGAACGTAGATCTCTCTGCAGTGCAACAACAGCTAATCGAATGAGCTTGGGTTGGTTTTGAACTCAGATTCAGACACAAGCGTTTGAAATTGTTTAGTTGAAATTTCAATACAACGTGAATTTTCAAAGCTATGATTCTGTGTCCTAGAGTCAGTTGTTCCACTATCTTTTGTCCAACTGAGCTTAATGGTATTGTATGTCATAGTAATTGTATGTGCTATGATTACATGTGAGAAAAAAAATTTGATTGATAGATGCCAAATATATGTACATGTATAAATCATTTTAATTGATTTAATATTACAAAGAGACTTAATTTTCCCTTCATGTTAAAGATACGAGTTTATGACTCTTGTATGACTCATCTTGAACTTATACATAAATTATTCTAAAAACATGATTTGCACTAACAACCGAAGCAAAAACTAATATTATACTGTAATATGTTTATTCTTTTTTTTTTATATATTATTTTGGGGGGGGGCTTTTTATGTCTTTATTTGAAGAGGGAACCGTGGATAGAGCTGGAAACAGGGGGAGAGATAGTGGGGATGACTTGAACCCGTGGCCGCCACATTGAGGACTACAGCCTCTGTATATGGTCGCCGATTTAACCGCTAAGTAAAACCATCGCCTTAATTTGTTTGTTTATTCTCATCAGTTTATTAGAAAAGCTCTACGTGGTTTGTGCCACTTCCACAATAATGTCAGAGTCTCAAAGATTATTACAATTAAGAATTAAAGTGCAAAATTATCATAACTCTAGAGAGTTTGAGAGCCCATTACCATGAGAATAAGATGAAAGTTAAAATATATATTTTGATATGAATATTTAAACAAAGATGTTTTTAAAAGTAAAATTAAGAAGTACGATTCTGTTTTTACCAATTAATCATTCAACATCTGAAAAGGCACCTTACACAATGGGATTGAGAGTGTGACATTTATTGTACATGATTTCTCTGCACAGTTCATATCATCGACAGCCACTTTTGAACCGTTTAAGTGCTGTTCACTGAGACTGAACCAGGCCTTCAGTATTACTCACTCTTACTATGGCAGGTTGTATCTGATGTGTAAATGCACTGGTGAACAAAGTAACAGCTTCATAAAATACTGCACTGCATTCATCAGTTATACACTACTCAGTGCGTTCTCCTGACCACACTACTTCTTTGTATTAAATCATGTATTACGTGAGCACATTATGGGCAATTTAGTTCTCTTTTCCACCTGTCAGGAGATTAAAGGATTAATGACGGGGGCCACCAGCCATTTCAGAGGCTGAGTTTGACATTAAAAAATGTCTGCTCAGTGTAAGAATGCTATTTCAGGTGCTTTTACAGGCCAAAGAGGTTGCAGTGAAGGGCCTGTATCTCCTCCTGAAGATGAATAAGCGCAGTTTCCATGAGGAGCGTTTTCATCACTACATCTTTAACGTCTGATCTCACCTCTGGGCTGAAAGGAGCCAGCCATGTCAGACAAAAATGTGTGTGTGGCAGTGTGCGTGTGCTTTTCTATACGTGTTTATGCCATGCGTACGCGCATGTGCGTGCTTCGTATGTTATCTTCGGGGGCGAGGCGGTGTTGTTCCAGCAACCCAAACGCCCCAGCCCCATAAATCACACCTATCATTCCGGTGAATGTGTGTGTGCAAAATTCCGTGTGTGTGTGTTCGAATTCAGATCCAACACCTGCTACTAATCACCATCAACGAAGAGCGGCGCGGGGAGTGTGGCGACGTGTTAATATTTTAACACGTTCGTACACGCGTGCGCACGTGCACACACACAAGGGGCAGGTTGAAAGGCCGAGAACAAAGCCGCGATGATTGATACGTCAGTGGAGATTAGGCCGACACTCCAAAGAAGAAGAAGACTGAATTTACATGAGCTGAGGAGGTAACAAAGGAAGAAAAGACAGAAAGAATAAGAAAAGAGATGTAAAGATGGATACAATGCACAGAAACAGGATGATGTTGATCTTTTCAATGCTTTGCCGTAGTTCTTTGTTTTCATGCCAGCAGGCCTCACTGAATTGAATTCAAAATTGAAAGAAAGCAGAGAGTGAGACATAAAGAAAGGCAGAGATGTGGTGAGTAAAGAATGCAGGAAATAATGAAGACCTGCCCTTCCATTAGCTTCACATTTTTCATTTTACAACGGTGAAAATCTTTCCATAGCAAGGTAATGTGAACGAGCGACGTCATCTTTCAACATCTCATCCTCTGCTTTCATTTCTCCTTCTCTCTCATCCCTTGTCTCTGTGTCTGATTCCTTTGTTTCTGATTCTCTATCTCTTTTTACCATCTCTGTCAACATGTGCTAGCCATCACCCGCTTCTATTAACTTTGCTAAAAGCCAAGAGAAGTCAGATCTCACCACTTAATCACGGCTACTTTAATAGGAAACAGCTAGATATTAAAAGGGGGATGAATAAGGGAGAAAGGAGGAAGACTGGGGATAATAATAGATGGATACGAACACAGCTGATATGTGATACAATATAGGCTTAAGGATTATGGAAAGGAGGACAGATAAAGGGATTGAGCTTCCTTCAAAAGATTTATTCTTCTACAAATAATCATATTTCCTTTATCTAAAATGTTTATTACATCATTAGGTGTTATAATTCAGCTCTATAAATCTTCATAGGAGCAAGTGACTTATCAAAATGTATTGCTTGATGTATACTCTAATAACTCTTTTCTTGGGACATCTCTTTTTATATAAATTGATAGATACATTTTATACATTGCAAATAAAATAATTAACTAACTGAGGTTATTTGTGAACAATTTTGAGCTAAATAAACCTTGAAGGTTAGCTGGTCGTCAATTGCATGACCGAGCAGACTTGTGGGTATGAGTTCAGTTTGTCCAAGCTGGATTTTGATCTGTGGTTGCATAGAGGGACTGGTTGGGACGACAAGGTGAGGTGATAGGTTGAGCTGAAGGTGGCGTTCTTTCATCTATTTAGAGATATCGGCAAGGCATGATGAGATCCAATGCCAAGACTGTAGTGTCATCTGGTGGGGATGACAGGAAGAGCTGGGTATCGTCCGCGTAGCAATGGTGTGAGAAACCATGGGAGCTAATGATTGCACCAAGTGAAGTGGTCTATATTGAAAACCGAGCACTGACCCTTGAGGCACCCCTGTGGATAAGTTGTGGGGTTTCTTACAAGATACTCTAAAAGATCTCCCTGAGAGGTAGGACATGAACCAGTGGAGGGCAGATCCTGAGATACCAAGCTCAGAGAGAGTGGAGACGAGGATTTAGTGGTTCACTGTGTCAAAGGCGGCTGACAGATCTAGCAGCAATAGAGCGGAGGACTGTCCAGCAGATTTAGCCAGACGCAGAGGTTCTGTTAGCAACAGTAGTGTAGTTTCGGTAGAGTGGCCCCGCTTAAAGCCAGACTGATTTGGGTCGAACAGATTGTTCTTGTTCCAGAAACTCAGAGACTTGATTAAAGACTGAGCGCTGAAGTATTTTTGACAGGAAGGTTAGAAGCTGGTCTGTAGTTTTCAACCTGGGTTGGGTTGAGGGTGGGTTTTTTGAGCCGTGGGGTGACCTGAGCTTGCTTGAATGCCGGGATTAAGTGAAGGGGAAATGGTCTGTAGGAGGTCTCAAGGTATTGGGTCGAGCGGACAGGTAGTCAGCTGAGAGTCCAGCAGAAGCTTGGAGACTTCGTCCTCGGTCAGAGGAAAGAATGAGGTGAGTGAGGCACTGTTAGCTGATGGCTGAAGGCTAAGTTGGTCAGGCTCAGAGAACTGGTTTCTGATGGTAGAAACCTTAATGTTTAGGAGGTAAAACAACGTCTGACTGTTTCCTACGTCCAGAAATATGGATGAAGGAAGATTAAACAGAGTTCTGAATGGGGAGATAAATGTGGATCAGCAGGGGAACCTGAACTGATGTGGCTGATATGACGAATGAAGAGCGTCCAGGCGCAGCAGTACAGCTGCGTGGTGTGTTTCAGGCATGGGAGTGATAAAGGAGTGAATGATTGAGAGATATCAACTCATCTGCAGAATATAGATGGATGAAGAAAGGGGGCTGAACAGCTGGTAGGATGAAGGGATGGACGGATGAAGATATGGAGGAATAAAAAGAAGTGTTTTTTATCAATATGTTGATAAATGGCCGGAAGGATGGATGAAAGGATGATGGATTGAAGGAAAAGCAGTTCTCTACATGAAGTGCTCGGCGATTGGATGGACGGATGGATGGATGATATTTTAAAATCCAGACCCAGCTGTTGTCGATGGTACATGAAATAAGAACCCGATGGCCAATCATAATGTTACACTCACCCACACTCAGCTTTTACCTCGGAGCGCACAAATATTTGGATTATTACCGTCACTCTTTTATTCTTTCCTTTGTAACGCCCGCCTGTTTTCTCTGGGCGATGAATTACCTCAACTCACAACCTCTCTCATCTCTCCGTCTATCCCGCTTTTTCTTTCTCTCGGCCCCTCTGTTATTAACTCCTCGTCTTTGAGTCCCTCGCCCCTCTCTTTTCTCTCTGTCTACATCACAGCTCTGCTTCTGCTCCGCATTAGTTCTGCTGGTTTTGAAGCGATCAGCGTGCATGATCACTACCAGACCCGACCTGAGGAGAAAGTTGGGGGGTGAAAGAGAAAGACGGATGAAGAAATAGCTAGAAAGAGAAAGATAAAAAGTGAAAGACAAGGAATGTTTTGCACGTAGAAGAGATAGTTTGAAGAAAGTTTGACCTCTTTTGCTAATGACAATGTATTGAGAGAGGAAGGAGTAACATATTAGAAAATCTGATTCTCTCAGTACTGCCAAAAAGTAAATTCCTTGTCCGTAAAGAAATCTGTGAACTGACAGCAATGGAAACAAATTAAATCAAATAAACGTGGATGTGGGCTTGGAATGACCACCAGACAAATGGATCAATTTCCAACATGCAATCAAAAGTAGGTTTGGACCAACTTATTATCTGTAAAATTTCTGATTGCCCTGAAATATTACACCTGCTGTCACTGCCATAGAAAAGTCACACAATGTGGTTTTACAGCGATGAATTAGAGTGCTGCCAAGAGCATTTCTATGTTATAGAAATGTAAGCGTGAAATTTGCCCGTAACTAGTTTAAATTTAAGAGCAATAAGGACGGCCAAGTGCAAATCCCGAAAAGCTATTTCCTTCCCCCATGTCCCGAGTGTTACTGTAAAAAACTCACCCACTTGGCTTAAGTTGGCCCTTAAAACGCACTAATATAATACTTAAAATTCCTCGACTGTTGATGGGAACATTGAAATTTCAACATCGAGTCTCTGCCTCAGGCGAAGGAGTTCAAGTATCTCAGGTTCTTGTTCTCAAGTGAGGGTAAAATGGATCGTGAGATTGACAAGCGGATTGGTGCAGCATCAGCAGTAATGCAGGTGTTGTACCGGACCGTCGTGGTGAAGAAGGAGCTGAGCATGAATGCTAAGCTTGTGATTTACCAGTCGATCTACGTTCCGACCCTCACCTATGGTCATGAGCTGTGGGTAGTGACCGAAAGAATGAGATTGTGGATACAACCGGCCGAAACAAGTTTCCTCCTGAGGTTGTCTGGGCTCAGCCTTTGAGTAAGGGTTAGGAGCTCTGACATCCGGACGGAGCTTGGAGAAGAGCCGCTACTCCTTTGCATTGCAAGGAGCCAGTTGAGGTGGTTCGGGCATCTGATCAGGGTGCCTCCTTTGGAGGTTTTCTGGGCACGTCCAACTGGGACGTGACCAGGGGCAGACCCAGAGCTTGCTGGAGGGATTATATATCCAACCTAGCCTGGGAACGCCTCGGGATCCCCCAGGAGGAGCTGGAAAACTTTGCTGGGTAGAGGGATGACTGGGCCACCTTGCTTAGCCTGCTGCCACCGCAACCCAGCCCCGGATAAGCGGAAGATAAAGGATGTATTGATGGGTCGCCATTAAAATTTTACACAGATGGTGAAAAAGTTTGTCAAACGTATCCAGTTTTTGTAATATTCAGTAAATTTCTGTTCTGTGTCTCTGTCTGCTAAAAGGGTTTGCTTTTACCTGCCTTTTTATGACTCCATCCATGAGTATTAACACTGATGGGTCTTGAAGTTTCTGTGACACAGCATGAAAGAAAGTCTAATCCAGCCAGGATCGGTTTTTAACTGCCCCCGCACAGCATCCACACTGGGCCACCTCATACGAGTCGATGTGCTCAGTTTGTCAGTCAGACGTAGCGTGAAGCAGCTTAATTTGGACCGCATTGGTTTTTAACTGCCTACACAAAACAGATGGGTGTTTGGTTACATACGGCTCAATCAGTCAGATATAGACAGAAAATTGGGAGGAAAAGACAGATGGAGGGGTGAAGAGACAGACGGGTTCGGCAGGTGGTCCAGGTGGGCCGGTGGATGAGGAGATTGACCCGTAAAAGAGTGATGTCACCTGTGGTATCAAGCTTGTGCAAAAGACCAAAACCAAAGAACTCCACTTCTTATTGGATTGGATGACTGACTAAGAGTGGTGCAAAGGTAAATGTAGCAGAGATGATAACTATGAATATTAAGGACTGACTGTTAAATAATTCAAAACCCTGTGTACAACTGTGAACAATGTTTTTCTGCCATTGTTTACTTCAGTTTTCCTCCTTTTACAAGACTTTTGAATTGTACTTATGGTAACTTAAAGGTGCAGAGTGACGTTTTTGAGAACACTTTGATGAGCAGGTTCGAATTCTGTTTGTCCTTTGCCCTCTAAGTATGTGTAGAAAAATGTAAATGTAGCAAATGGGCAAAAGAAGACACCTCTTTTCACAATGTAATGCTAGCATAATGAATGCCATTGGGCCTTAATAAGCTAACAAACGTGGCAAAGAAGGGTAAGAAAAACATTCTATACCCGATGTAAACATGACTTCAAAAGATTCACGTGTAATAAAATTCAAAAAAATGCCTTGAAGTTTTTAATGACAAAAACAACGCCTTCAATTCATTATTTTTTGGTGTCAAACTCTAAATGTAGAAGTTTGTTTACAAAATAACTTTTAAAAAGAACTTCACATGGTGCCTTTAATGTTTGTTTTTGTGGATGGTAACATCAAAGTTGAAATATTGCTGCATTTTTCGCCGCAGATAGCACGGTCCAATGCCATAAAGCTATAAATTACTTCACCTCTCTGTGATTTACACACATTTTTAGACTGCGGGTAGCCTATATTTTGACATCACCAAAGAGGAGTTATTGCATTTTACATATCTCCAAACCGTGTGGTATTCCATCTGCGCCTCGACCCCCTCGCTGCTGCTTCTTTTAATTAGCTGTGAAGTTTTTGATCATCACTCAGATTGATCTGCGGCCGAGCTGAGAGGTCAGCGAGTCCGGCGGTCAGCCGTGCTGGATGAGACCAATCCTGATGTCCACCATACTTAAAGACAACAAATGGGATTCAGACGTGACTCTGCAGCGTACATCTGGAGCGCAGCTGTCTACACCCCGTGTCTGTGTGTGTCATCAAACGTTCTCCACCCTGTTGTCCACCTACACTCACAGACGGTCTACGCAAAAGCACACACTCATGAACACAAAAGCCATATATACAAGACCGCAGGCTGCATAATTTCTCTTCAAAGCAATATAGTGAAAGACATGAGGAAAAAAAGCGACAATTTTGAGAGCTTTAAGGTATTTTTATGACTTTTTTTCTCCCCAAAATATAAAAAAATGACATCAACATTTGGCACAATAAACATTATCTTAGCTTGTTGCATTCTACTATTAAATAAATGGATTTCAATAACTAGTGGCCAAAGTTTCTCACCCGAAATATGCACCCCAGCCACACACACACACACACACACACACCCACACACAGCTTCAGTAAGCACATTCGAGCAGTGTGCTGTCATGGAGATAAGTTTTCTCTGGCAAAACGCCCAAAACACTGATGGTTGAACACAGCTAATAATAATAATGATGACGGTCAGCTAGCTTAAAGCCAATGCTATGATTCATAAAGAACCTCCTCCCAAAATATGCTGCAATTACCTGTACGCAGACGCACACACACGCACACTCTCTGTCTGTCTGTCTCTACATCATAACATAATCTGTAATAGGCGAACCATTAGGGACTGGAGAGACACACTCAGCGAGAGCTCGATAGCATCTGGTAATAGGACTCGTGAGAGGCAGACGAGGGGAGATTAAAAGAAAAAAGTCAGTGTGACATGACAGAGAACAAGAGCCGAGTATTAGAGAGCGAGCGAGAGGGTGAGAGTGAGTGACAGAAGAGGCAGAGAGAGAGAGAGAAAGAGAGAGAGAGGGGTTTAGTGTTTCAAGACGATTAACACTGCCCCCGCTGTGTTTTAATAGTACGCTCCTATGGGTATTTTTAGTCAAACATTAGTGAAATGACACTAATGACAGTGTATACAGAGAGTTTGACTGAAGAGACCTGCATCACTACAGGGCAGGGCTGCTGAAAGGCGTCCACACACACACACACACACACACACACACACACACACACACACACACACACACACTGTGCTAAGATTACATTTACATGAGTCTGGGATTTTCAGATCCAGACATGGTGCAAGTTAAAGTGCAGTGCTAAACCACTAGACAGACTCTTATTAGGGATGCACCAATACCACTTTTTTTCAGACCAAGTACAAGTACTTATATTTGGGTACTTGCCAATACCAAGTATTTATAATATAATTACAGTTCTCATAATGACTTTAAAAGTTTCATTTTCATCAGATGTTCCTCACTTTCTGACTGTAACAAAGTAAATCGACAGAATGATGCAACTGCCGCTGACATTTCAACACTCAACTTTGTTTTACTTAACAAACATGGCACTGCCACACATTTTACTTTTGTGTAACCTGTAACACATTCACTGGATTTCAGAGTAACACAACATGCCACATATAGTGTAAAAAAAGTAACTTGATGAGCACTGCCATTTCTGAGCACACCTGAATGCAGCACTACACAACTCATCCGGGCATTTTGTGTTCTGCAGTTAATCAGATATCGTTATGTATTGTTATGATTGTTTCGCAATATATCAGTTATCGCAGAATCGCTGTATCGTGATATTATCGGTATCGTGTGCCACGTATCGTATCGTGGGTTACGCTGCAAATGTAATACATCCGTTGGTACCCAGGTATTTTGGGGCCTTAACGTGAAGTTAAGATCTAATCAGATGTTTCTAATGTTCTGTCTTTTAAAAGTTTCCTTTGAAGTTATATTTATTATTGCTAACTTGATCAGGGAGCCCATCACTTGCTAAACTGACGCTAGAGTTGTACCTGGATTTTCGGGGGGTGAAAGAGAGGTCATATTTTAAATCTTATGACCACAGACAAAGCTGCCATATTTGAAGAGCTGGATGTTAGAACATATTTTTGTCTCTCTCTTTTGCATGAAGTAAAATGTATCTAGAGTTATGGTCTGGGTGTAGCAACAGAAGGGGGGAGCCAGAGTTCATATTTAGTCTAGGCAAACATCAAAATAATGTGACTTAAAGGGAAACCACTTTATTTTTTTGACTTCAGGGGAGTTTGACTTTACTAAGCATGAAAAATAAATCAGTATTCTGTTGGATTTCTCCATAAATCAAACTCTTAATGAAGACAGAGCTGAGGGGAGACTGATGCGGCTCTGGTCACAGCTGCAGAGAGTTAAGAGGATCCCCTCCATCAATAACACACACGGTCAAACTACCACAACGCACACAGACGCACACTCATCTTCGTCCAGACGGCTCTATCAGCCGGGTCAGGCAATCAGTCGTAAAGTCACACATCTCCGTTTCCGTTTGATGTCTGCTGCTCAGCCAGGTGCGGGGGGGGGGGGGGGGGGGGGGGGCGCTGCTCTTTCATAACGAGGATTTAACGGGCCTGTGCCGGTAAACAACGGCCATGTGGAGCTCATAGAGCAACAAGTCTGTAAACATGACACACCTTCTGAATCAGATCCGGGCGAAGGTATAAAAACAGCTTTGATAAGGGCAGGCAGTAAAGTGAGGCGGCATGTGTTTGTGTGTACGTGTCAAAGGAGGAGGAGGCGGTACTGGGTGTAGTTAACAAGAACAAACACATTGTTTTGATTACCTGACATGACGATGAAAGTGTTCTTGTCAGGGAGAAAAACATCTAATCATTCCTTTCCTTTCTGACAGCGTTTAGGAATTTCAAAAACACACTGTTTATAATAACTTCAGAAACATATGGGGGAGACAACGCAGACCCCTTTCTTCACCGCTGAAAAATGCACAGCACAAAGAGGTTTCTGCTTTTAGAGAACTTTAACGAGAGCAAGCATTAACACAGGTTTTAAACTACGTGGTAGTTTGATGCTATCAAACCAAAGGCTCATTTATTTCAACTGATTTGGGAAAAAATGTCTTTTCACGCTTGTTTCATTATGTAGAAGAGTTTAAGCTCAGCTGTCAAGGTTTTTTTTCCACCCACCTGTCTTTGGTTTTTACAGCAGAAATGTTAACAATTTTAGTTGGAAAGCTTAATTTTCACAAAATGAAATATGATGGATGAGGTGGAAATGCTGGCGTGTTAAAAAGGAGAGGATGTAATAAAGGCAGAAGGATTCCTGAAACAGACCTTGATGTTGTTTCCACTCACCTGTTTTTATTAGCTTTTTCATTCAAACACCCGGAGTGGAAATGCTCACACATTTTGGAGGGAAAAGCTTAATTTTCACAGAATAAAACCTGCTCAATGAGGTGGGAACGTTGGCATGTCAAAAAGAGAACATGCAGTAAAAACAGATGGAAACATATTTTTGAAAAAGACCTTGAAGTTTCCATTTACTGTCCCTGCTTCTTCATTGTGGACTAAACATCACATTAATGCTGAATCTTTGCATGTAGATGCAAAGGTGTCAGGGCTGAATGCACCGTTAACATCCCTGGGTCAAGCCCAGATCTGGGCCTTTGATGACACCCCTCCTCTCTGTCCCAATTCAAGGGTGTAAATCACAACAGGTAACACAAACTTTTTTTTTTTTTAAATAACCCTGATGATAAAATGGAAGACTGGAGTTTTGTAAGAGGGCAGTATCTGCACCTCAAAGTCTTACTTTCACATTTATCAGACTTGCAATAATAAAATAGGTAAATATTCTTAAAATGGTTTATCTTGTCACATCCTCTTAAATAGATTTGCACAAATGTAGTTGGAGAAAACTTCTATATTTATTATAATATCCATATAATTTTTGCTTATCAAAGGAGATTCCATTAATTTTACTTGTAAAGGTCAGGAAGCACCGCTCAACATGTAAACAGTGGCTTTGAATGAGCTACGTCAAGTCTTCCTATTCCTAAAAACAAAAAAAATAAACTGTAGTACAAACTTTAGGACGGGCAGTTACCAGGCAGGGTTGTTATGGAGAGATCACTTGCATTTGTGTTATCATGGGAAATGTAGGTTTCAGTGTTTTGGGAGCATAAAAACTACAAGAGACTAAAAAGCGGAATTTCTCAACCTCTGCCTCAATTATTATAATTCTAAACTTAATCCAAAAGGCAACTGGACTTGGTTGAAGTTCTTGAAGACGATTCACCTCTCATCTCAAAGGCTTCTTCAGTTCTAAACTGACTGGTGGACGGAGCTAGAAATATAAACCCTTCAACCAAGGCCTTTTGGATTAAGCTAAGAATTACCATGACCTGGATGACTGAGACACTAAATTATGATATACTTCTTTAAATTTCTCTCTGTCGAGTCCAACAACTTTACAACAACTAAATATTGCCTACAGAGAATATCAGCAGTCTACTAGAAGAGCCCGCTGGCTCATGCCTCATTTCATTACATTTAACTGTAGTACCAGGCCAATAACGGTTTGTGACAGACGATCTGAGGTAGCAGGTAAAGGTAGGACCTTGACACTCTGATCTCTCCCTCCCACACTCTCTCTCTCTCATAGATCAAAGTAAATCCAGCTGGTAGTGATCCTAACCTCCATGCAGCAGGACGCGACCTGCAGACCCTCCAACACACACGCAGCGGCCCGACAGCTAGACCTTCCTGCAAAATGCTAGAGGGCGTGTGTGTTAAAAAAAAGAGTGAGAGAGTTTATGTGTGTATGTGTTTCTGTGTCAGTGTGTGTGTGTTTGTCTTGCTGAACCCTCCGGTACCTTTTCACCTTGAGGTCAGAGGTCAACAGAGCAATCAAAGCCAGCTTCCATCTGCTCCCCGCCTAGACACGTCCTGTGTGAGTCTGCCTGTTTATGTGTGTGTGTGTTTCCCCCTACAGCTATCCATTTCTCTGAGTGTCCCTGACTCTGTGTGTGTGCTGGCATGTATGACTGTTTAGATTTGTGTGCCTGCATGTGTGTGTGTGTGTGTGTGTTCTCCCTGCAGCCACAGTTGCCCTGTAGTCCACAGGAATCCCTCATCAAAGAGCAGAAAATGTTCGAGGTGTCTGGATCGTCAAAACATGCCGGCGACTTCTAAAGCGGCCGACGGTGTTTGTAAAGTTTTCTAAGACTGATGGCTCCACAAGTTCTGAAACGTTGCCAAAATCACACACAGAGCACAGTTAATAAACCTTTTACTTTCCCTTTTCACATTTCCTCATACTTTTATGCTATTGACTTAGTCATGGAGATTTATATGATGATTCAGTCATGGAGATTTATATGATGATTCAGTCATGGAGATTTATATGATGATTCAGTCATGGAGATTTATATGATGATTTTATTTTTTAAAAGGATTATTTTTTCAAAATAAAAAAGTGTTGCCAGTTGTCGTCCTGCCAAATGCTGCTTTTACAGGACATAGGCTGCTGGAGGTTTTAGGGACTGAAACACAGTGAAGATTAAATATTAGAGCTGTGTTTTGGCAAGAATCTGACGATACAATGCAATGCAATACAATTTGATGCAATGCGATATGATAGTAAATGATGCAATGCAATATAACGCGATGCAATACTAAATAATACGATGCGATACGATGCAATACGATGCGATACGATACGATGCGCTACGATGCGATACGATGCGATACGATGCGATGCAATATGATACGATGCGATGCGATGCGATGCGATACGATGCAATACGATACGATTCGATACGATCCGATGCGATACAATGCGATACGATTCAATACGATACGATTCAATACGATACGATGCGATGCGATGCGATACAATGTGATACGATGCGATACGTATCACAATATACGTAGGTGTTACAATACAATTTCTTGTGATTATGTAAGTAAAGCAAAATATTGTGCATTAAATAGATTTTTTAAATCAAATTATAGAAAAATGTCAAAGAATAGAGAACACATTTTTTTAAAATCTGAGTTTTATAAGTTCACTTTTTAATGCAGAACTGTGACATCTGGATTTTTATTTATTGTATTTAATTTGTATTCAACAACCAACCTCATAGCATCCCTTTAGTGCTAGCTGAGAAATAAAATCCACTTTATCCCATATCAATTAAAAAATAAGTTCTGCTTGTGAAGTGTTAATTAAAATAAAGTTGTTGTTTTTTTCAGAGAAAAGATACAGTACCACAAACATTGTAGCAAAATGCAGTTTCTTTGCATTGTTTGCTGATTGGACACGTGCTCATTTGTACTGTCAAATTCAGGGATTTGACTGTTGCAGGAGGATCAGGCTTTCTACAATGAATGTGTTAAAGTGTGAGCCTCTGAACTCAGGTCAGTTTCAGCTCATGGGAAGACATTGAAGCCAAAGGTGCTACACAGGTCTGTGATCTGCCACAAGAGGTCAGAGGTCACCATGACTCCTTTAAGAGGCAGAGAGCAATGAGGCTCAAACTAGAGAAAAAGTTACATTTAGAGTTCATTCCAAGTTTTTACATTTGAAACACTGAATCCTGGCTTAAAATGTGTGTGTAATCAAGCCCTTCTGGCTAACCTGGACTTATTATGATTTATTTAATGTGTATTACATTAAAGTACCATAGAATCTACAATTTCCTTAGCTTAACTACATTATTGAGAATCATCTTTCATGACCGCACTGTTGCTTTGTGTCCTGTTTCCTATTAACATGCAGCTTACTATGCCTTCAGTACTGTTAAAAGATGGCGCATGTTCTTATAATCTCACAGGGGAGAACAGGGACTGTGGCTTTTCATTGCCTTGCTCAACGGCACTAAAGGAGTGAAAGGGTGTCACACTAAGGTTTCAGTCAAACCTGGAAGTCAGTAAAAGCCGCCATACAATCACCTAACGCAGTTCAATTAAGTGTGAAGGAAACCAAACACCTTTGGGTGGTCTTGGAAAACACACACACGTATACACATGCAGTTCATATGTACAGCACACTTTCATTAGAGTTGCCAAAAAGCCAATAATGAGGTCCTCACTAGTAGAAAAAAACCATGCACACACACACACACTCACACCACAGTAAAGGTCCCTAATAGTTTCCTAAGGTGTTAAGGTGATATTCATGTTAAACGCAGCACCTATATTAGCACCTCAACTCGTATTATTCAACACATTATAGGTCTATAAAGCATGCCGTCACTACATGTGTGTAAGTGTGTGTGTGCAAATGTTCTTCAGTGTTTGCTGCTGTTACATGTGCATCGTAAAATCATTTTAAAAGGGGGTATATGCATAAGAATGTACATGTAATATATTATAGATTATATATGTATGGTGTGTGGGAGTGGGTACGTGTGTGGGTGTAAGAGTGTTAGTGTGTGTTACAGCCTAAAGCCAACATTTGCGTTCTAAAGGGAGGCGGCAAGTTTTTCTACGGAGCCCATATGTTTCTCATTTTTCCATACACATTCATGAGGCATTTCTGCATTTTTACAGGACAAAAAAAATCCAAGAGTGAGAGAAGAAAGGAGGGGGGCGAGGAAAAGAGAGATAAAAAGAAAGAGCCTATTCCCCGTAGAGATGTCAGATCAGAGAGCTGGCTTGTTTCACAACCAGCCGGGTTAGTGGGACTAATATCGAAGACCTCACAGAGTTTACCTCTCTCTCTCCGTCTCGTTTTCTCGCTCGTGTTCGCCTTCGCTTCAGAAAATGTATTCCTTTCACACACACGGGAAGCAAATGTCTCACACCCGCGTAAACACAGACACACACACACTTAAAAACAGACCGCACAAAAGGTTCGGGCAGCTATCATGCCCCAAGGACATAGGACAGAGGAGATGAAAACTAAAACCATACGCAGGGGAAAGAGGGATCGGAAGACCCAGAGAGGGTAAATGAGAGCAGCCGCTATTCCGCAGCCTTTTTACCAAAACCAATGCAAAGGAAATATATGATTGCTTTAATTCATTCTGTGTGGATGTTTGTGTGTGTGACCATATTGTTCTTTAAGTGTGCAAGCCTGTACCATATGTTATGTGTGTCCAATTCACCATATTCACACGGTACTGTTTGCGTTAGTGGCACAAAAGGAAAGATGTAACTTCCTATATAATGGTAATGATAGCTAGATAATGCAATGTTAGCAAGTAATTGGTTGATTGCTAATGTTAGCTATTTCAACTTAACTGTTGCTACCTAAAAAGCTATTAAACATGTTGCTCTACGTTTGATAGGGCGAGATTTCAAGTGAAGAAACATTTGAAAACTCATTAGCTCCCATGAGACGATCTTAGCAGTCAACCACTTATTACCTTAGTTTACAGGTTACACAACACGTTTGATAGTGTTTAGTTAGCAGTCGAGCACTTGCTAGCTAACAATACTGTTACATGATAGGAAAACTGTAAATTCTATGCAAGTCTATGAAAACTCATTAGCTCCCGTATGGCAACGGCTAACGTTACCAGTCAACCCCTCGCTAAATAAATGTACAGTTTGATAATGTTTTACAGTACATTTGATAGTGTTATACGTTAGCAGACAACCATTTGCTTGCTAACATTACAGTTTGATAGTGTTACACAACACATTTGATTGTGTACACGTTAGCAGTCAAGCACTTGCTAGCTCACAATACTGTTAGTGTTACACGATAGGAAAACAGTAAAATCTTAGCTAATGGTTATGTTAGCTAGATAACTGTGAAGTAAGCAGGTCTATGAAAACTCATTAGCTCCTATATGACAATGGCTAACGCTAGCAGTCAACCACTCGCTAACTAACTTCACAGTTTCATAATGTTTCACAAGACATTTGATAGTGTTATGCGTTCGCAGGCAACCGTTTGCTAGCTTAAATTACAGTTTAATAGTGTTACACAATTTGTTTGTGTACACGAAAACAGTCAAGCACTTGCTAGCTAACAATACTGTTAGTTTTCCACGATAGGAAAACTGTAAATTCTTAGCTAATGATAATGTTAGCTAGATAACTGTAATGGAAGCCAGCCTATGAAAACTCATAAGCTCCTGTGTGACACAAGCTAACATTAGCAGTAAACCACTCGTTAACTAACTTTACAGTTTGATAAGGTTACACAACACGTTTGACAGTGTTATACGTTAGCAGTCAAGCACTTGCTAGCTTACAATACTGTTAGTGTTACACTACAGTAGCAGTCAACCTGCTAGCTAACATTACAGTTTGATGATGTTTCACAATAGGAAAGAGGTTCTTCTTAGCTAACAGTATTGTTAAATGTGACTTACTAACTGTTACTAACTGTTGGTCCCTTACTATTTATCAAACTTGTTGTCTACTTTGATATAAGGCGATATTTTCCCACCCTGATCATGACATCAGCAGATAATGACAGCCATGTTAATATGGTGAAATGGATGTCAGTGGGTACATGCCTCTGACAGTGTGCACATTCCTGTGTGTGCGTGTACGGTAAAGAGACCTGTCTCCTGTTTTACACCCAAACAGGCAACAAATCAGCCGGCAGCCACGTCTATATGCTCTGTATAACCTACACTGCACTACATCACTTTGAGTATGTGCATGTGTGTGTACATGAGTGTGTGTTAGAGACATGGAGGATCAGAGTGTGAACAAGCAGCAGCTGGTGAAAGGTGAGGGCGTGACAGGGGGTTTAGGTAGAGATTTAGAAAGGCTAACGTAGAGGAAGAAGAAAGGAAGAGATGGGAGAGAGGCAGAGAGATTAATTCGAAAGGAAGAGAGAGAGAGAGAGAGAGGGGAGAAAAAATGAGTAAAATGGAGAAAATGTGAATGAGTAAGAAATGGTGGAAAGAGGAAGAAGGTAATAAAAGGGTACAAAAACAACACATACACACAATCAGGCCAAAACATGGCTGAAATAGTATAGTGTGCCTTGTGCCACCCAAGCACAAAAACACACAAAGGGAATTTCCTCTTTTAGAATAAGCTGAGAGGGAAGCACACACACACACACACACACAAATTCCTTTGCAAACCAATAGGAACTTTCATGGATGGGAGGAATGTGTGTGTGTGTCAGATTGATGCTGTATCACATTCACATTCTTTGCATGGAAATATGAACATTAAAGAATCCAAATTATGCGCGTGTCTCTGCTGCACATCTGCGACGACGTGTTGTGTTTGTGCACGGACATATTTGCGTGTAAAACTATGTGTTTACAGTCGTGATTAAAAGCAGAGCAGATTGAGCAACCACTCTGTCTGTTTGTTCTAATATGTTGCACATTTACTCAACCATGTGTGTGTGCGTTCGTGTGTGTGGGTGAATCCTCGTGTGATCGGTCTTTGAATGTGTCTGCGTGTGCAGCGATAGCTTTTAAGATAGCGCTCTGTAGTAATTGAGCCTGCCGCCCCAAGTTCAACTCTTTTAATTAAAGATACAGTGAAACAATGGCGCTAAGTGAGCGGCTCTTTTATTACTCTCTCCATCTCTGTCTGTGTTCCTGTCCTGGTTCAGACACTGGATGAGTGTTATTATCAAGCGGAAATTGTCCTGGGTGTGAATGAAAGCGCTAATCTCTTTAATCTCCCCCTCTCTCTCTCTCTCACGCTTTCTACCTCTCTTTCTCCTTCTCTGTTAGATTGAGTGTGTGATGACAACCGGACGGAGTAATTACAGCAACAGCGTTAATCTGCTTCGATATTCGTGTCACACTGAAAGTGGATCTGTCTTCTCTGCCTGTTAAGAAAGCAGTCAGGAGTTATTACAGCAAATAAAACAGGGGTGGGTGTTATTTTTCCTGCTTAAGATGTGGATCCTGCAGGCTTAAAAGCTGGAAATGAGAAAGTTCAGCTCGTATTAGCATGTCCAGTATACTATTACAGGTAAATAAAAGAAAGAGGCGAGCACTGTTATCTATTTTTGTATTTTTTTTTGCTCAAAGTTAGAGTCTGTTTCACCTCTTTCATCCTAAAATTATAAGTTAACTTTTTTAAGGATTGGATTGTATTTTCAGTTTTGACCGTAAATTGTGTCTAGTAATGTTTAAATCAATGTTTTTACCTTTGAATTAAGAGGTTTAGATCATCTTGCTTAATGTTTAGCTCGTTTAAAACCTACACACACATAGATAGACACTATATACATGCTTTAATGGAGAGATGTGAGGTGGCTGCATGTGGACGTGCGCCCCGAGCAGTTTGGGGGGTCGGTGCCTTGCTCAACTACACCTCCACAGCGCCCAGGAAAGGAACTGGAACCTCTCCAGCTACCATCTCCAATTCCATGCTTGGTACGAGCCGGGACTTGAACCGGCCATCCTCTGTTTCCCAACAGACTGAGCCACTGACTAGTCTACCAGTAGTCCGATAATTCTTGTAGTAATGTTAGTGCAGTCCAGATTTTCTTTTACAAAGATATTTATAAGCAAAACTATATCTGAAAATATTTCTGTAATCTTTAGTATATAACATGAACCTACCTGTCTTCTACATTAGCAAATGTTGGAACTTATAAGGGGTTACTTTTTCGGTACAGAAACCTCCATGAGAGACCATAATAAATTGGTTTGCATCGTCACGTCGGTCTCCTACAGCGCTGCTGACCTACAGCAGTAAAACATTCTTCTTTTGAAGAGCAAAGTTAATCTATAACATAGAAGTGTCAGCCACAACTACAAAAGACCCATCTAGCAATAAATAAAGTTTAACGTTAAAGATCCCATCTTTAACATTTTTATCACGGCAAAAACAGAGTTTTACTTAAACGTCATCCCATTAGCAGTCTGTACATTCCTCAGATTCCTGTTGTATTCAGAATTGTGAAAGCTATATTAATATTTCCGGCACAGAGGCCAGGGATAAGTATTTAAATTGGTCTGATCCTCTTAAGACACAGAGGGCTGAGTGGTTTCCTGGATGGGTCAATATAAGGGAGTAATAAAAAAGAGAGCAAGGCAGACACAAATGACGAGAACACAGGAAGAACGACAGGAAAAAAAGAACATAGAGGAAGGAGGTATAACTTTCCGAGTTAACCGATTAAGCAAATTAAAATGTAATTACAAAGAATTACAAGCGAGACCTTCGGATGTCCGGTTTAGAGTGTGTGTGTGTCACGGCTGCGTGTCTGCATGTCTGCAATGCAACAAGCCAACCAGGTGCAAACCCTCTCCTGGACATGTTGAGAAGCAGAGGAAGAGAGAAAAAAAAGGCAGAATAACAGTGAGAAAGACGAAGAAACACAAAGGAACAAGAGACCAGGATGCAAGGCCAGAAAGCAACATGACAGGGGTGAAAGTTTTCCAGTTGGGCCAGATCTCCCAGTGCAACGTCTGTTCTGGTCATTAAGGGAGTCTACCTGTCAGTCTTTGTACAGACCTGAGTGTGTGTGTGTGTGTGTGTGTGTGTGTGTGTGTGTGTGTGTGTGTGTGTGCTGTTGTTTCAGCACTGAGGAATGTCAAGAATCCCTCTCCCTAAAAGTGTCACGACCACGTCAGGCACTTTTATCATCTGGCCTCATCTCTCTGTCAATCCCTCCATCCCTTCCTCCCTCCTCTTTCCTTCTCTCTCTTCTATCCCTGAACCTGCAGGATCATAACAAAGGGGTCAAAGGTCAAACTATTTGTCATCATATAAAGAGAGAGAGAGAGATAGGGCGGCAACAAGGGAGGAAAGTGAGATAATATTACGGCCAGTAGAGCCTGGGTATAGGGCTGCCGTTGCATTTTTGTTTTACTCATTTGTTTGGCTGAAACCGTTTTCAAAACTTCAAAACTTATATTGAAGGAAAGGACAGCGAAAGCTTTGACTTCTGACAATACTGATATTACAAGCAGTAGTTTACATAAATTATTGTCTGTTTGTTGTTCATTACTGCATAAATGAGGGATGTCTTAAAGTTGTCCTGCAGGAGCACAATATAGAGTCATACTAGAGAGTTGCTAGGAGGGTCTTTCACAAAATCACAATTGAGTTGCATAAGGGCCTGTGTCCACTAACAGCGTTTTATGCGCTGGCAGCGCCCACAACTTCAATTTCAGAGCGCTTCTCACTGGTGCGTACTGTTGCTAGGTTACAAAAGCTGTCTGGTGGCACTTCCACTTCCCTTGGTAGTGATCGTTACGTCTGTTATTAATTGCTCTGTACGCTTTAAATTCACAGAAATTTAACAAAGAAAACATAAAAACAATGGAAAGGATTTGTGTCCTGGTGATAGCAGCAGCTCTACACCTGGAAATTGTACCCTCAAAAAAAGAAAGGATTAGCTTCTCCTCCACCGTTGTTGTTGACAAAGTTGATATCTGAAGTCCCGCCACTTCCTGATTTTGATTGGTCGGAGAAGTGACATTGATGAGCGCGGCGGTGTTCCAAAAGGTGAACTATTTTTAACAGAGAGTGCTTTGAGAGCAGCAATTAGTTTTTGATACACTGAAAACATTGAACTGTGTTGGTTTTGTATAGAAAATAGGCGCTGCCAGCGCAAATATGCTGCAAGTGGACACAAGCCCTAAAGGGAAATGTTTGTTTTGGCATTTGGCCCATATTAGGGACCTGAACAGTGTGATAGTTTGGCCTTGTTTGCTTTAGTATTCTATTAAATATGTTTCTTGCAAATCACCCATCATAATGTAAGTACATTATAGCCTCTGGGTCACCACTTTAAGCAAAAGCAGAAGGATGATCTGAGACCATTGAGCGCCAAATACTGCCAAAAAAATCAGTGATTCTTCTGTTTTTTTTAACACCAACACCCTCAGACAATATCAAATAAACTAAGTCCTGGTTTTCATGAAACTTAAGGAAATGATATATCTCTACACTCATTCCTGACATTTTCAAATATACATGAATTAACTCACAGGGGTGCTACAATTAAAGGTCAATAGCGTGCAGAAAGTGACTGTTTAAAGTCGACACGTCTGGTTTGTGATTGATGATTTAATGGGCCTGATGATGACATTTGTCATGAAACGTTTAGCCAACATCAGTGTTTGCTTGAACCTTGCCTTTAAAACAGAGCTGCACGGTGATACTATTACGCATGCTTGCCAGTGAAAAGTGAGAAGTAGCGTAATGCTCCATGCTGCGCTATGCAACACCAAAGCCATTTGTCATCCACTGACAAGCCGTGTAACAGAAATGAGCCGGGGCCAACGACAACAGCTTCTCGCTGAGAGAGAGGAGGAAAAGTGGAAATCTTAACAAAGAGAAAGGCAGGAAAGAAGTGACAGAGCAGGGAGGAGGGGAGGAAGGAAGGCATGGTGGAGGAAAATATTTAGGAAAGGAAGCTTAGAAGTGCAGATAAGAAAATGAAGAGAGGGGAAATGTTCGAGGAAGAGAGGACGGAGAGCACGGGAGAGACAGAAATGCAGCACGGGGATCGAGGGATGTGATTACGGGGGACAAGAAAGAGGAGAGAATTTTATCTTGGTGAGAGAGTCCCTAAATCCTCCTGTTGACTGACATTTCCTCTTCCTTTAAATACCTTCATCTCAAGTGCTTTTGTCTACCTATCCTGCGTGTGTGTGTGCCTGTGTGTGTGTGTAATTCAGTAATCTAAGGAGGCTTTGTGCTGCCATCGCTGGGTTAAGTTGTATTAAATCCACTTGTTGCACACAATGATGTTACAAGTGGCTACAGTCAGAAAGGGTTCTCAGGAAACAGCGGGAAAGGAAGGCGGAAATTGTTCAATTTCTTTCACTGTCATTTCCTTCCTTCTCTTTTCATCTTTCTTTTCCTGCCTCGCACTCCTCTATGTGTGTTTTTAAGGCTGACAGGACTTTGAGCACTCTGTTAAAGTGAAAAATTTCAACCTCTCATGTCTTACAGCGACAGAACAACTCCCCTAACAAGGAAAATATCGACTTTATCTGACTTGACAATTGTTAGATTGCTGGTTTGTGCCTGTGTCTTCGTGTAGTTGAAGTAAAATTGCAGGTTTTCCCAACTGAAGACGGAGTAAACCTGACAGGAGATTTCCGAAGCTGTCATAAGGATCAAGGAGAGCAAAGGAAGCAGAACGGAGAACACAGCAGGGATTCGTGAGGAGTAGGTTTTGTTTCCTTACCAAAGCAACTGTTAAAGGACGACTTTCACGTGGAAGGCACCGTCACTCAGTGGGACAAGTACTTTTACATCGTTCTTGACCTTTTTCAGAGCTTTACTGACAGGAAATCCATGATAATAAACAGGAAGTGATGCATTTAAGGAGCACAAGAGATAAATGTGCCTTCCAGGCAATCTGTCTTCTCCATCCATCCATCCATTTTCTTTCACTTATCCGGGGTCAGGTCACAGTGGCAGCAGGCTAAGCAAGTAAGCCAAGACATCCCTCTCCGTGGCAACATTTTCCAGCTCATCCTGGGGGATCCCGAGGCGTTCCCAGGCCAGGTGGGATATAGAATCCCTCCAGTGGGCTGTTGGTCTACCCCAGGGTCTCCTTCAAGTTGGACATACCCGGAATCCTCCAACGGAAGGCGGCCAGGAGGCATCCTAATCAGATGCCCGAACGACCTCAACTGGCTCCTTTTGACGCAAAGGACTTGGAGTCCCTCCAGATGTCTGAGCTCCTTACCCTATCTCTAAGGCTGAGCCCAGAAACCCTGCGGAGGAAACTCATTTCGATTGCTTGTGTCTGCAATTTCATTCTTCCGGTCACTATCCAAAGCTTGTGACCAGAGGTAAGGGTTGGAACGTAGATCGACTGTTAAATTGAGAGCTTCGCCTTACGGGTTAGCTCCTTCTTCACCACGACGGTCCAGTACAGTGCCCTCAATACTGCTGAGGCTGAACATACCCGGCTGTCAATCGCACATCTATTTTACCCTCACTCGTGAACAAGACCATGAGATACTCTCCACCGTTTTCCGGTAAAGAACCACGGCTCAAGACATAGATATGCTGACTCTCATCCCAATTTATCTTTTTTCAAACACAATTTTAATAAAGTTAAACTAATCAATTAATGGGGTAACTACTTCCAAACCTGGACACATAGGTTGTTATAGCCACGATTGATGAGGAAAAGGTTTATTTAAAAGAGACACTAACATAGACTGAGACGTCTGAAGGTTGTTTCGCACAATAACTGCTGATTTGAAAACCTTTTTGGCAGCAGTTTCTCTTCAAGAGCTGTCTAATGGATCAGATTGACGTTCATTTAAAGCTGTAGATGAATTAAAATAATTCACAGTATGACAACTACCTTCCAATGTCAAAATACAGTCGTACAAATTAAGAAGACCTGAGCTGTCCTTCCTGGCAGTCGCAGTGACTGAAGGCGTCTTCCAGGAAGAGATAAAAGCAGTTTAAAAAGACGGATGGCTCAGTTGACCCGGTGCGTCAGCCCCCTCAAAGTTCCGACGGCCCAATCAACCAATCATAAATTAGTTGTGGCAAGCTATTATTAAAAGGTTCAAACATCCGCCCGGCAACGGAATCTCACCCTGAGCTGTGATTGGTGGGACCGCCCGGGGCGCCGCGGTAACGACGGGTCACAGCAGTGACACAGGGCTAAGCTGGTGTCAGGCGTCAGCTCGGTTGAAAGGTTAGTGCTGAGGGAGAGACCACGCACACTGTTAACTGTGTGTGTGTGTGTGTGTGTGTGTGTGTGTGTGTGTGTGTGTGTGTGCGTGTGTGTCAACCGTCACATTCAGCCATTCTCATTAACTGAGAAGCTGATTTATTATTGGTATAATTACAGAGCTCTGGATGCCAATCAATTAAGACTTTAAGGTACAACCTCCAGCAGCAGCTTTCCTCACGTTAAAGGTGTGTGTATGTGTGTGTGTGTGTGTGTTCCCTAAATCAGGAAGTGCAGTAGACTAAAAGCTGATTCTGTTTCCAATAACGGAAGAACTCTGAAGCCGCTCTGCTTTTCCTAATGGACTCTTTATTAAGTGTCATTATACCACACAGACGGTACTGAAGAGGTAGATGCAGCAACAAAACACTGTAGTACTGGGACAACAGTAATCTGAATACTAGTATAAAGAATTATGTAACTTTATTTATAAACTGGGCCCAGACACTATACAGGGAAACAACAAAAATACACTTTATCACTTTAAAGCATGCGTCCGGTTCGGGTCAATGATACAGTAAAAATGCAATTAAACCTTTGCAAGTATTTTAAGGATTTCACTGACTGTGTTTCAAATGAAACATAAACTTAAATAAATGTCTGTTAAGTGAATATCGCCTTTGCATTTGCAGAATTATGGTCTGCGGCTTCGTTGGCAACGTCACCCACTTAGTGACGTGTTTTCCATCACCCAGCAGTGGTTGGTCTGTCAGAGAGGGTAGGCGGAGCTAAGTGGCTGCTTTTCCGGTCTCTGCAAGTGTTACGAGTAAACAGTAATCTACTATGGCTGAACAAACAAAGAAAAGATTGATGACGACAGATACAACTTCAAAAAGAAGTGACAATCCAAAGAAACAAATTCTAACAAAACGCAGATAAACCTTTAGAAGTATTTTTATTAAAACCCTAAACACTGACTCTTGCCAGATTAGAGTGAATTAATATGTTAGAGAAACCATATTGATGGGATAAGAGTGATCTGATTAAATACATGTAATCAAGAACTTCTTCCGCTTTTAATCTTAATTAACAGACTTGAATTTATTCACTAACAAATGCTTGTCTCACCTACTGCAATATATCTTGTACATTATCTCTGCTGTGTCTGTATCATTCATGTACATTGATCCTATTTGTGTTTTCAAAAAAAAGCTCTCATAGAACCACTGTTACTGTACTTATATAGCTGTTTTCTACACTTCCAACCGCCTAAAGTGCTTTTACACTACATGTTACATCCACCCATTCATAAACACACTGATGGCAAAGACCTAAGAGCCAATCTCCAAACAGGATCTACTCCCATTCATACACCTTGGGGTTCAGTGTCTTGACTGTAGCGGTCGGGGATCAAACCCCCAACCTTTCACTGAGCCACAGCCGCCCCTATACGAGCCGTGTTTGCAGAAATAAAATCGTTTTATAAGCAAAAACAATTTTTTCTTCCTGTTACTTTAAACCAAGAATCCAAGAGTCTACAATCACTTCCCTCCAGAAGACTGTATTTTCAATTAAAATGTTTCAAGGATCGCTTGCAGTATTCATAATCTCAACCCGTGCACGTTGCACCTTTCCTCTGAGTCGTTTTCAACATGATTGTTTCATTTAGTCCAGATAATTCCCTCTGCGGATATTAGCCGAACAGTTCAGCTGAAATAATGGAAATGTGTGTTTCCGTACTGGCTGTCAAACACCGTCCACCATCCAACGGTAAGACCTTGACAGTCCTGCATTTGAAATCATAAATCATTACTAATCTAATGGGAACAGGGCTGTCAGTATAGTTAGGCGAGGATGTGTGTGTGTGTGTTGTGGAGACAGTGAGATGGAACTAGGTGAGAATAATTGACGCCTATCACAGCTCTCCTCCTGTGAGTGTTCTGGATGTCTGCCTGCCTTCATCCCTCAATGTATAATCATGTAATGCAAACCATAATGCCCCTCCGTGAGCTGAATATTGATTTCCAGGTAGTTGGGGGCAGTTTGAAGGTTAAAAAACTGAGATCATGACAGGAAGGTCACCGGATTACATCCCTCGACTGGCTTTGCGTTCTTCCCTCGACGCCTGCTGTGAACGAGCCCCTCAGGAAGGCTTATTCCCCCCCTCCCCGACCCCTCTGATAACTTACTTGCAGGCAGTCCAGGTTAAATGAAGTCCCAGTGCCACTGATTTAGTAATGCATTTATCTGATTCTCATACATCAGCTTTTGTGCGGGGGCGGCTAGTTAGCACATAATGAGCTATCTATATGCACACACTGTTTTATACAGCCCGCACCGCGGCTACAACATAAAGACGAATACGGTGGCACAATGAGATAAGGAGTGACAGGATGAAATGAGTGTGAAAGTGTGGGACATGAAGGAAAGACAAAGGTAAATGAAAAAAATGTGAAAAAAATGAATGAATTATGGGTAAAAGCAGGGAGAGATATGGAGAACTAATTCAGCTGCTGGCATTGATATAGTCGAGTGTAATCACCGGAATTAATAAAGGACGTTCTGACTGCCGGCCAATAAAGCCAGATTCTCTTTATATGATGGGATTAATTCCAATATGAATGCATTAGGACTGAATTATGCTGCTTTCATATGGAGTCAGGCAGATGGAAGACGGCGGATCAAATATCATTTTAATGGACAAAAACTGGGTAAAATTATGAGAAGACCAGCAACAGTAACGGCAGAGGGTATTGCATCAAAAGTTATATATGCATGTTTTTAAAGATTATTCTTTGGCCTTTGCCTTTATTTCAAAGGACAGTGAAATATGACGGGAAATGTGGGGAGAACGGCTTTTTGTCTAACTTGTCCTTAAGAGAAGCACGTCAATTTGTGTGTCTGGCCATTGAGAGCAAAGTAAAACAGGAGTCTAATTCCTTGTATTTGCTCACAAACTTGGCCAATAAAAGAGAGGGGACAATATGCACCAAAGAGCCACCAACTGGAGTCCAACCAGTGGCCGATGCGTCAAGGCTAGCCTCTGTACATGGGGCGCCTGCTCTACTGACTGAGCCAAACTTAGCCCCCAAAAGGTTTAATATTTTTTACTTCATGCTGTCTTCCACGAGAGGATTCACAACCCAATGTTACATTTCTATGCAAAGCTGGAGAAAACTCAGGTGAAGCTCATTTTGGTGCAAAAACACAATGTGTATTTTTCAGACAAACATGGAAAGGAGACAAATCAAGTGCTGTTCAACCTTCGCTACACATGCTAGGAATAAATGGACGACCTCTGGTGTTGGAAGGAATTTGACATACATTTTTACAAGGGCTTTTTCTCTGCCTTTTGCCTTTAATCGTGGATAGAGTCGTAAACATGGGAAGAGAGAGTGGGGGCGACATGCAGCAAAGGGCCGAGGGTCGGAGTCGAACCCTGCATTGAGGACTTCATTGAGCGAGAGCTTTAACCACTGAGCCCAACCAACACTCCTGCAAACCAAGTTTATATCTAACAGGTATTATAATAATAATATCATGAAATTATGACACTAAACACTTTTATTTAATGTGTTTTGTCTGTTCTTTGCTAACGATGCAACACAGCTATAGCAACGTATCCCAAAGGGTGTTTCGTTTGGACGTTCTGCCGTTCTGTCAGACTGTTCGTTTTTCACATTCTGTCCAGAAGGTGTTATCGTCTACCTGAAACCATATGAATAAAGCATTAGCTCATGAACTTATGTGGTTATATTGGTTGTAAACATCCTGCTGTTACTTTAGGTTCGAACAAAAAAAAAAAAGGATCTTACTTTAACAAAGTTTACACATAACAAATCAAACATGGCGGGTTTTTCTTGCCGCATAGGATGGAAAAAGGATATGTAGTAAATGTATTAGTCTCACAAGGTGATTTACGAACAGTGCGGGCTGAATTTAAATCCACCAGCAGGAGCTTTAAATCTCACTTTTATGACTCACTGAAACTCAGCAGTGACTCACACACTCATGCAGGGGATAAGATATTAGCTGACCTCTTCCACATGCATGATTTTTTCTAATTCACACGTCCTCACCTCTGTCTTGTTGTGCGCAAGACGAGACCTGAGCAGCTTCCAGAGATCGCATGAATTCAGTACACACGCAAACACAAAAAACACGGCTGTGTCCTTCAGTGTATGTAAACTTATTCACAGCTTCCCACAAGCTTTTCTCTCCCGCTGATTTATATCAGAGTGCATTCTGGGGCCACAAAGTACGGGAAAGTTAAACATACAAGCACGCACAACAACACCCTCGAATTCTTGCACACACACACACAGAGGGAGAGAGAGAGAGAGAGAAAGGGAAAGCAAACACACCTCTCCTCTTGCTCATACAGGATGGAATGTGTGAAGCTATAGTGATGCACTGACACCTACACCACACACAGATAGACCTCGGTGTGTGTTTGTGTGTACGTGCAAACTCTCACTTTCACCGCTGTGGTAATGCACCGACACCTCGCCTGCAGAGGTGAACAAATGCAGGTGCATTGTGGGATACATGAGACACACAAAAGAGCCCGCAGAACAGCAGAGTGGAAGAGGAAAGTTCTTTTTCTTCCCTCTTCATCACGCAAGAGTGAAAAATCAATGCGGGCGGCTTTTGTGAGTGGATACAAGCTGAGGGGCTTTGCAGGGTGAATAGTAGGGGTCAAACTTCACCTTCAGGGGTTCAGAGTTCATCCCACGAACCAGACCAGCATCACATACCTGTTAGAAACGATGAGGCAAGTTTGTGTCGCTTTGATCATTAACTAGGGTTTGAAGCATTGACTAAAATCAGATATGTTGTCAGTTCCTTCTGTAAGTAAACAGAAGTAAGAAAAATATGTATATATGTATATGTCAAATATGTGCATTTTATATACAATAAAATAAGAGATAAATGCATAAAGTTACAAGAGTTATTCCAGCTGTCATTGGGCGAGAGGCGGGGTGCACCCTGGACTGATCACATGACAACCTTTGAAACCTACAGGCAACTTAGAATCACCACTGATTGGGAGGAAGCCGGAGTACCCAGAGGGAACCCACGCATCCACCGGGAGGACATGCAAACTCCACACACAAAGACCCACTGTGTCCAAACCAGGTTCAAACCAGGAACCTTTTAGCTGACAGCCGCGTCAGTCTACTATAATGAACAAACGATTCAAACCACCAAACAAACTGCTGTGTGCCTCCTTTTCTCCTCTTTCCCCTCCGCCTCCTCTTTCTCCCAAACAACAACATTGAAATGAGTCGGCAACGAGAGAAGGAGTGATGCAGAGGGGGCATAATCACAACTCTCAAAAGCTGATTTTCATGTTCTCCTCTTTTCAGCAGAGACACTGTAAACACGTTAACCTCATGCATAACGACAGAGGGCTGGATCAGACTCTGAACTGCACCAAACTAACACTGGACACTGTGAAGCGTTACTGCCATATTGATATGAGACGCTGTTATTATCCTGCAGAGATGACTTCATCGTTTTCCCCCACAGATCCACACATGAAATATGACCAGCACTACAAACACAATAACCCTAATCAGCTCTCTTCCTTCTGCATTTTATTTAAATGTATGCCTCCTCTTTCATTCCGAATGACATCCTGATATACAATTGCTTTCACCGCAGACGTGAATTACAATCACATAATTCAAGTGTGCCTGTGGAACGTTTCAATCTCAGGCATGAAATTCACTTGACAGCTGGAGGGGAGACAAAGAGACGGACAGAGAGAGAGAGAGTGGAAGAGGTCTGCAGAGGGAGACATGATTGGCATTGCTGGGATTCCTTTGAAGTCTTTTATTGTTTGTGGGCATGCATTAGTGTGTGTGTGTGTCGTAGATTGTGTGCGAGAGGAGGTCACAGTTGGAAATCTTTCACTCCAGGGGAAATTTAACAAGACGTACTTAACTGCACTAACGGACAGACGGACAGAGTCAGAGGGGAAACAGACAAAAGCAAGAGTCCATTTCTACATTTTTAGCTGCCTAAGCTAATAATAAATACATTTAACACACATAAAGAACAAAATAATTCCTCTCACACGGCTTGTATCTGAATGTAGACCAGCTTTTTATTACGTCAAAGGCCACATTTCAGAAGTTTTTCTGCTTTTTTTGCTTCCTGTGTCCCCATCTTTTGCACACCCACAAAGCAGCACTAAGCATGCACACACACATGCACGTACATATACAGTGAGAATCACACAGACAGTGCACTTATTGACAGTTCGCACCTGTTGACTCTCAATGAACAGACAGACAGACAGACAGACAGACTGACGGACCGGACAGAGCGTCATGAAAGAGTCATTTGATTCCTCCTGCCCGCCTCCTGTTGATGGCTGTTTTACTTCCTGTTTTTTCTGCCCAAGTTCCCCACTTAATCGTCCCCTTTCTCCAGTTACAACTTCAATTATTGAAGTGGCAAAAACTTTAAAAGCAAGGTTTGTCCCGTAACGTCTCTTCCACCATCCTATGTTTTACCACATGGAGAGAACAGGTGCAGATCATCAGACACGCAGACTTCTTACACAGACAGTAAATCCAGTGAGCGTGAGCTGCACGGTTGCTTTAAATTTCATTGCAAAAATGAACAAAATATGAAAAACAATATGCATTGGCTTTCATGTCCATATTTTTTAATGTTAATGTTGCAGATGCTAAACAAATCTGCGGAGCCTGCAGTCAATGACGGTATCAGCTGTGGCCCTTCTTCTCTCATGCTGCGCCATGTGCACCAACTTATAGATTAGTGCCCTCACCGCCTCTGCAGACACACAAAAAGCAGAAATATGCAAATATGTAAATGTGGCTCCTACTGTCCTGCAACCTTTTAAAAACACATCAAATGCTGCGACACAATAGGAACTAAAGGGTGAAAAGCCATCGATTCTAGGAACAAGTCAGTGAGCACTGGTTTCAGGTTCCATTGCTCACGTTTCATGATGCGATCTGAGAAGACAAAGAGCATATCCTGTCATTATTCTGTGCCTAAAAGCACTAACTCGAAGGTGTAAAACAATGGAGAAATGAAGGGAAAATTGCAGAACGTATTACATATCGTGCTGGACGGAAATGTTAGCTAACACCGAGGCTTTTGTTGAATGTGGCGCAAAGGGACTGAAGCAGCTGTCTTACAGGTGTCGCTTCATTTCAACGAACATAAAACCCTGCGATACAAACAAATCATGCCTATTTCTATTCTACTTATAAAACTCCTCAGTAAGTTCTCTAACACATCACAACGTCTCTCCATGTTTCTCTTAAACTTCCTCTCCGTCTTTCACAGACCCCGTCTTTGTCCACCTCTCTCCCTCCCCCAGCTAAACCAGTGAGGAATGCAGTTGATGAGGATTTCCCAGTCTGTAGTGTTCCTGCCCCCTGTTATGCAGAGAAGCACACCTGCAGGGCACCTGAGGTCACGGGGTCACACACACACACACACACACACACACTTGCAGACTTTGTGGGACATGCATGACTGGGCACCAACTACCTGTTGCTCCCTTTTTCATCTTTTCCTTCTACCTGCACTGTGCAGAAAAAAATCCTGCTCCTCCTTTAAGCAGAAAAAGGTGCAGCTTCTTTCTTTTCTTCTCTTTCTTACTTTTTGTACTCCTTTCTTGATTTCTATCCTTCTTCCTTTCTTTCTTTCCAAGCCACCAGGAGCGAAACCAGTGAGAAAGTCATTAGCGATAGTAGTTTGTACTGGGATTAGAGAACTAAGCTGGTAATACAGCGAGGCTTTCAGCTGGCAGCCAGAAAACGGAAGGCAGAAGAAGAGACAATGAAACTGGTGGATACGGAGGGCTGGAGAGGGAAGGAGAGACCGTAACAGGGGGGCTGAAAGAAGGTGAAAGTAAGACCGACAGACAGAGAGTAAGAGGCGATTAGGAGCGAGTCTGTAAAAGAGAAAGCAGCTTCCCTCGCTGCTCATTAAAAGTTGGGGGAACTCAAACAGAGCTGGTGGCAGCTTGCAGTCCTTCTGCTGAAAACCAAACAGAGCGGCCGGGCGAATGGGAGGCCGAGAGAAAAGAAGAATGACAGAGAATAGAGGTACTTAGTTTTCCCAGTCGTTTAGCAGTCGTGTTGTTGTCAGTCTTTATAGAAGCTTAGAGAGGGCGGCCATTCAGTGAGGGCCGGGCGGACACAGCTGCTACCCACGCACACACACACACGGACACACAGGGATGCCTCCACACAGACGCAGAGGAACACACGATACTGCCGTTCCATGTCCTGTGTTTTTCTTTTTAAATGATCGTGTTTCAAAGTAGAAAAAGCTAAAGCATCCTAACTGCTGTCACAACAAAGTATAAGACAACTTTCTTCTATATAATTTCAGCATGTAATATGATCAACATAAGCCTGGATCACTCACAACAAAGACACTTCTTTTATGTGACATTAAAGCATTAAATTGTACTTAACTTAAGTCACAAGTTGGACAAACATACAGAGAGGTTCGTACAGGACACATTCACACTCTCATGAACACTGCAAACTCTAACTTCTTAAATGTTTCCTGCTGTATACACAAATAAAATCGACACACATACAGTCGGAAGTTGTTTAAACCTCACATCAGTGAGTGTGGGACGAAAGCTGTTTGGCGACCGAGGAGGAATCAGCCGGTGACAAAGGGCCGTCCATGGACGGAGGGATGTGGGTTCCAAGGGTGTGAAAGACAGAAAGGAAGAGTCAAATGAAAACGAGTGTGCGTGTGTGTGTGTGTGTGTGTGTGTGTATGTGTGTGTGTGTGTGTGTACACAGACATACAGAGGCCCTCCAGGCTAAATGAAATGGACTCTGTGTGTGAGGAGGGCTGAAAGCTTTTCAACAAACTGAAGGACGAGACATTTCTAAAGAGGGCTGGAGTCAATATCTAGAGACAGACAGACAGACAGACAGACAGATAAACAGACAGATACATACAAATAAGGATTTTTAACACAGAAGAGAAGCACAGGAGCAGTCAGAGGAGATGAGTGGCTAAAACGACGAAAGAACAAAATACATCAGTTTATATAAGCAGCAAAAAGGGCATCGTAACATGCAATAAAGTTTGATGTGAGAGACTGATGTGTGAGCACAGCAGGGCAAACATTAGTCAAAGATCTTGCTGCAACCAATATACCAGTATAATACGCAGAGAGGTGTATTTTATTATGTTACGGTGTTTTACACAGACGATGGAGCTGTAATCTAACTAAAGTTTCGTCCAAAACATGCGCCGCCCTTGACCACCAGTGCAGCCGCCATCCTCACGACGATCAACGTTACGGTAGGCTGAGCTCAACTACCGCACCGGTAGCTAGCAGGATTGCAAACTGGACATGGTGAAAACAGATGGTAGGCTGTAATTTGTGTGTGTTTTGAATGTGTTATAAATTGAAATAAATTCACATACATGTTTTTATTAATAAATAGCTATAGAAAACCTGCGTCTGAGGGTGCTTCCAACCTAAAGTCCGTTTGTTTGATCTGAATCAAAGACCAAATTGTGACATGTTGCATTGCCTCCAGTTTGGATTGTGTTCACACGGCAACTTTTATCAGCCGAGCAAATGTTTTGATGCACGAGGAAACTGCTTTCTGATTGGTCCGAATTTCCAGGTGGCAAAACTCCCTGAAGTAAACAAAGAGAGAGAGCACACTCCTCGATCACGCTCAACATGATCGCAGACTTTAATGATTTGTTGTTTTGTTTTTACTTTTAAACGGCATCATTCCAAAGATCGATCAGTTACGCTCTCCTTTAGTTTTTCAACGAACAGTTTGAACACCTCTGTGTTCTTGTGCGTTTCCTCAAGCGTTTGTGAAGTAGTTTGGTAAGCCCAGATTTCTATTTCCACGTTGCTCCCCCACATCTGTCCTCTACTCATCTTGCTGCCTGGCGGTCTCTGCAAGTGTCAATATCCGCTAACAACCCACAACGCACAGCTTTTTGGTTTGCTTCCTGTATTAGGTCCTACTTTAAGTCGATTATGTTCTCACCTGAATCGAACCGGACCGTGGCTCGATTCGAAACGGGCCGAGTCCCGTCTTTTCTGGCGGACCATGGTACAGTGGTTTGGTCCGGACCAGAGTTCGATTGCGGGTTCTCACCTGTCCAAACAAACCGGGTAAAGTCTGAAAGTCTGGACCAAAGCTGTCAGGTGTAAAAGCACCCTCATATTCTGGTGCAATTTATATTCCGGATTTTACAGCATGTTTACAATTAAGGTCTTTACCATTAGCAATTCAAACAGGCTGCTTTAATGGCCTATACGACAAGGAAACAGTCGTTAGAACTGAACTTAATTTGATTCCAACTTAGTTTTCAAGCTCAATTCTTCAAGGTCTTTAACCGAAGTGTCCTCCAGCTCTGTGAATACCTGCTGTTTGGATGACTTTAACACGAGCTGCGTTCAGCAGACAACGAGTGTATGTGGCAGTTTTAATTTGGTCAGCTTCAAAGAGAGGACACGGCAATGTGTTCACAATGGGAAGCAGGGCCTAACTACATAATAAAATACAGTCATTAAATGCTGCTAAGATAACAGCTGTTTGGAAGATACACGACATAAAACTCTCTTCAAGTCAACAAACCACTGCTTACAGGGGGATGACTCCCACTTCCGGGGGTTGATGTCTTGATGCTTCAATCAACAGCGCTCAGATCTCAGCGTGCCTCCGTCTCTCACGGTGTTCGCCTCCTTCCCTTAAATTCATCCAGAAATAATTTCTCTATTTTGATGTTTGATGTTTGAGGTTTCGGTGCGGCGTGGTTCGAATGTTTTTGCATCATTAACGTCCCGCACCAAAAGCCGGATGCGCCTCAAACTGTATGTTCTGAAAGGAATTACATCTCATCTGCAGACTATGAAAACTTAGATGCATAGTTACTCTTTTTTTCTCCTGTATGTGTGTGTGTGTGTGTGTGTGTGTGTGTGTGTGTGTGTGTGTGTGTGTGTGTGTGCGTGTGTAATTTCAGTTTAGCGGACAGTAAAAAGAGGAAGCTGTGGGCGATCGGCTCCTCTCTGTACTCTCTATGTGGTTTGGGCCTGTGTGAGTGTGTGTCTTGCTCTGATCATGGGTGAGTAGAAGGGCAAGCGTATGATGAGCCCGGCTCTCTGTGTGTGTGTGTGTGTGTGTGTGTGTGTGTGTGTGTGTGTGTGTGTGTGTGTGTGTGTGTGTGTGTGTGTACGTGTGTGTGTACTGAGTGTGCGCATGTACATTTTCTCTGCCTTCAGATCATATGAGCGTGGGAGGTTTAAATATGCTACATCAAGCCAGCAGCGCAGGCCAAAATATGTGTGTGTGTGTGTGTGTGTGTGTGTGTGTGCGTGTGTGTGTGTGTGTGTGTGCACATATAGATTTCCCAACCCGCCTATTTACAGCTGAAGGAAAACTGTGATTAGAGAGAAAGAAAGAGAGAGAGAGGGAGACAGAAAACTCTCTCCATCTGGCCCGGTGGTGAGCCAGAACACACACACACATACACACACACACACACACACACATACACATACACACTCGAAAACACACACTGATGCAAAGTGTTATTTTCTTGTTTTGTTCTTTTCTCATTCCAAACTCATAAACAATACCTCACACACCAACTTCCTGACAACATCAGCACACACACACACACACACACACACACACACACACACACACACACACACACACAGACAGACACACATGAAAGTGTGAGACAGATCAACTGACTAACAGCTCGGTAGACAAACAGTCACATACACAGACAGACAGACAGACAGACAGTCAGTCACACAGACAGTCAGACAAACAGTCACACAGACAGACAGACAGACAGACAGACAGTCCGACAGACAGACAGACAGACAATCAGACAAACAGTCACACACACAGACAGTCACACAGACAGTCACACAGACAGACAGACAGAGAGACAAACAGCCACACAGTCAGACAGACAGTCACACAGACAGACAGACAGAGACAAACAGCCACACAGTCAGACAGACAGTCACACAGACAGTCACACAGACAGACAGTCCGACAGACAGACAGACAGTCAGATAAACAGTCACACAGACAAACAGTCACACAGACAGACAGTCACACAGTCACACAGACAAACAGTCACACAGACAAACAGTCACACAGACAGACAGACAGACAGACAGACAGTCACACAGTCACACAGACAAACAGTCACACAGACAGACAGTCACACAGTCAGACAGACAGAGCCGCCCCCTAAATCAACCACAGCGGCTTTTGAATTCGAGGCCTCCAACTAAGAGACCCCCTCAAGAAACCACAATGTCGGTGGGTTTAGGGATTGAGTAACACACACACAAACAAAGACAGACACACACACACACACTTTCATGGTCCTATTACAAACTTAATACGGAGTTAATCACAGCGGAGGTTTCTAAACCTCGTTTCCCGGCCACAAAGAGTCTTTCCTTTCAAACAGACGCGACCTCTGCGCCAGTCAAAGAGATACCGCTGCTACAAAGGGTTAATCAATCAGTCTGCATCCTTTATTGAATTAAACAACACGTCTACATGAACGAGGGGAAAAGGCCGCTGCATGAGATGTGCAGCTAAATGATGAAGGTGGAAACTCCTTCATAAGCTTGGAAAAACGGCCTCTTTATAGGCACCCTGGGTTTGGAATAACCTTAAAGTATCATGTTTAATAAATGTTTTACAAGCAGCGCTAATGTTTTGAATAGATAATGTTACAGGTTTCCATCCACTGCTCGGATATTTAATGTTCACTCTTCTGTGTGATTCTGTAAATGTCTCTATTTCTGTCTTTTTATGGAGCATGAGATCTCGGTTGGAAAACAATCACTGTAGCTCGACACTTCCTGGTTTGACTCATAATCTTTAAGATATAAATGTCAGATAAGTCACTAACTTTATCCTAATGAGTAAACACAATGGTTAGGAAGCTTATGAAAGCCTTTGCCTTTGCAGTATTATTTGGTTTTACAGTGGAGTCAATATTCCCAGCAGAGTACTGTTTTCTTTGACCTCTGCTCGGTTGTGAGAAAACTGCTACTATAACATGTGTCTGACGGTTCTCAGTCATCCAGGTTGTGGTATTTTGAACTTTAAACTCCAGAAGTGAAGAAGCCTTTTCGGATGAGAGGTGAAATGTCTTTAAGAACTTCAACCATGTCCCGCTGCCTTTTGGATCAAGCTTCGAACATGCTACTTTGACCAAACAAAGAAAAGACTGATGACGACAGACGATGAAACTTTAAGTACGAATCCAAAGACAGAGTCACTCATTTGTCATTCGGATGAAGACAACAACTGAAAGCTGTCAGTAGGGATCCTTTTTGGGTCTTCGGTACGATCCTGCTAAAGGCGAACTCTCACGGCTGAAAATTCGCCCCCATGCATTTTATATTGCAAGCCGCCGATTCACTGCTCAAAGCATGCTGGGATACCTAGTGACGCAGGTGTTAGTTTGATTGAAAAGACTCTTTAGTTCACCCCAATAAGTAAACAGCGAGGCTGTGTGGACGCAAGTGTACGTCCGCACCGTTAGAGTAAGGTCTGAAACAACACACCTGCAATTACAGCTTATCACCACAGGTGTCGCCAAAGACAACAACATTTAAATCTTCAAGAGTGATTCATGCACCATGCACACTGTGGTTAAAGAAAAATTGCAATGGTGTAAAGTGTACATTTGAAAGTTAGCATTCCGTTTATAATTGTAACATGCTGATTCCTCTTTGCTTGAGAAAGGATGGCTTTCCATGTCGCTGTACGCTCAAGTCACATTTTAGCGCACAATAATTGGCCGACGCAGTTCTTCATTTTTAAGTCACATGAGATATCATGCTGACAGTATTTTAATAAAGCTTTGGAAAGTATTGATGTAAATGATGAAAGCATTGTTTTCAGGCAGTCTGAAATGAGAAACGATCCCCCCACAGATGCAGGGCACTCTCGGCTCAGAGGAGGTCCACCTGGTTGATTGTAGATTGCTATGTAGCACCAAATCTACCTACGGGTAAAAATAAAGCAACAAACATAAACATAATTTCTTCTATAAATATGCAGAAGTGTGTTCTGCTTCCCCGGCATCTGAAGCTACACACACAGCACTGCACCATCCTGCTGATTGAGCACTGATCGCCAGCTAAACGTCTCCCTCCTTTGTCTCTTCTGCTCCGTAACTGTGACTTTCCTCAGTTTGACAAACACCACAGATGAGCGAGCCGCCTGCTCTCAGAGGAAAAACAAGCCCGAGGTGATATTTCAATTTAACTTTTAATATATTCAAACACTCCTGCCTGGACCAGGGTTTTGACATGTGTCCCCATGCCTGGTGTATTACTCAATCAGCTGCATGCATATGCTAATGCTAGTCCCTGTGAATGAGCTTAGCAGACGTGTTCTGTTAGAGGGGCTAAGTGTGTCCTGCTGTGCTGTTAATGTACTGGTCAGCCACAGGGAAAAGTGCTCATTCCTCTCTAACGCTTTATAATGAGCTGAAGAAATGATGGATTCGTCTCTGGTGACGCGATCAAACCAGAGAATCAAGAGTGGGGTTGTATTGAATTAAATACACACACAAAATAAGGCTTGATTGCTATCTTACAAACACCCACAGTCAGACTTTTAGCTACGCGCACACACACACAGTGACCACAAATGCAGCTCTGTGCGGCTCGGCAGACATGAGAGAGGTCATGTGACGAAAGACTGGAGGATAATTGATGATATTTCTTTGCCGGAGCCTCTTCCGTCATAAAACAGATCTCACATCTGTTAGGTCGATGAGCTGGGACAGTTGATTTGGGAGCGGGGAATAGTCTCTCCTAAAATCCTACAACTCACTTGATAATGTCACCACGATGTAAGCTTGAGCTGCGTCGGGATGAACCAACAGCTGGCTGAGTTTTGGGATAGTTATAACTGAAAGTATGTGCTTAAAAACTGAATGTAGAGTTCCATTCTTAAAAATATCCCCGAAGTATCTGTTGAAGTGTTATCATACCCTTTCGTCTAAGTATAATACCTCCCTGGCTGCAGTGCTGCAAAGACAGCAACTTCTGCATGTGCCACTAATCCGCCTCCAAAGAACGGACGGAGAAGAAAGAGAGCGAGTAAGACAGAAAGAAAGAAGGGAAATAAAAAGATAACAGCAGAAGAAGACACCAAAGCCTCAACCTTTACAGTTAATACTGACGGCTCAGACGGGGAGAAAGTGGGAAAGGAGAAGAAACTCGTCCAGGATATAAGTTCAACTTCTGTGAAATGGAAGTTTTTCTTTGAATTTCGATGTGACAGGCTGCATGAAAACAGTAGAAAGCAATAAAAGTAGAAGCACAAAGAGGGTTTAACTTCCGTCAGTGTTTTAGTCTCACTGAACAATTATTAAAACGACTTGTAAGGATGGTTTAAAACCCCAAAATAGCACACAAAAGTCAGATTTATTACACGCCACAGTAATACAAAGCTGAGCTGCATTTTGTCTCTTTCTGTAGCATTAAAACTTTAACTGACAGAGAGCCAGAGACAGACAGCCAGCGAGGAAAAAAGAGTCAGTGAAAAGAGGACAGAAAGCAGACAGCGGGATATCCTCTTGTGGTCTTTTCCAGCACATAGGTTAATTCTATTATTGCAAGTCTGCAGAGTGGAAAAACCAAAGATGATGCTTTAGATTGAAAACAAATGTCAGAAGGAATGAGTTTCTGGTCGGCTGAGAGGAGAGAGAAAGGACAGAGGCTCTAAGGTAGGAGGAAAACTTTATAAAATTCTGCAGCGAGTCACGCAGACCGTCCGACTGTCTTCAAGTTTAACTGCCGCTCGAACGCCACTTTCATCCCGTCCGTTGTGCTGTTCAGCGTCTTCAACTCGTGCGTCATTCGACATTTTTCGCAGGCTTGATTCCCAAAACTTTAAATCTACACTTGCTTATGTTTTTTGTGAAGCTCTGCTCAATAAAGTCAAACACATTAAATTCTCTAGAACGCCAAAACCACCGGCGTCCTTATGCCGCCACCTTGCTCCTTGTCGTGAGCAGTTTCACGCCCACTACAAAGTGATACTCAATAAGGCTGGTGCTTCTGAACTACACTTCCCACAGATCACTTTCTGATTAAACCATGTGACCTGTTTCCTCCTGTCTCCCATATTATATGTGTCTTTTAAATGATTGATGCTGCTGCTGCTGCTGGAGATGTAAAGTGCTTTAAGGTCTCCCCAGATTCTACTCTGTTCCAGATGCTATGCAGGTCTGTGTCCCAATTATGCGATACAGCACATAATTATGATTACATATGTTGGGAAGTGCCATTGCCAGACAGGGGATACTGTCTATAGGCAAAATGGGCATAGATTGGCGGCAGATAAGCAGAAAAATATCTATGGGAACATGTTTAAATATATCCTTTGATTAAAAATCACAATTATGAGACAGTAATTAGGCAAGAAAAAAATGTTATCTTCTGTTTCGCAATGTACCCCTTTAATTTAAGTACTTTTGGGGGCATACACCAAAACATTGGTGTTAAATTTCTTTATGTTTGGATTTTTCTGCATCCTATAGGAAGAAATATGAAGAAGGGAACAAGCAAAGGACGAGTATATTTGATGAAAAGGAAGTGAAAAGGGTCTGAACTTGAACGGGACAGCAGACCACTCGTTTTAGGGTTCACAAGTTATGCAACGACCCCCGTCTGGACGCACAGAGCTGGCAGTGCAGTTAAGTCTATTAGGGCCTCAGGTGCACACGTCTGTGCACATGCATGTTAAAGGTAAACAACCTGACAGGTCTGCAAGAGCACTTAGACAAAACGCTGGAACAGCAACAACTCACTGCAGCCTTGACCCATCACACACACACGTCTGAGCTCCTCACCCCTGTCAGGTACACACCACTTAATGGCTTTTTGGGTCAGCACTGAAAGCAAAGCATCATGGGAGTCATACGTTACCTTCCTGGCGTCTGCGGTGCAGCCTGCTCTCAACCTTTAACCCCGCAGAGCATGACCAATTTTCAAGCACATTGAAAGTCCTTGGTCGCTCCGTCAGGTCGAGTCAAGGCGAGCACACCTCTCTCTGCACGACGCAGCGAAGCATCAGCGGAAAGTTTTCATGAAGTTTTCTTCCACAGGACACAGGAATCAGCGATAAGGTCGCTGTTCTGACCTTTACCTGAGCGAACTATGAGAGAATTAAATCTGACAGAGTCATCTCGCACAGAAATCCACTAAGACACAGAAAAGGTCAAACTCAGGTGTTGGAAAATAACAGAAGTCTAGACAGAACTTAAACCTGAGAGGAAAAGACGGCACACCTGCTCTGACCCGTTTATGGTCGAAGTAACACTTAAAAAGTGATACAGCTCAGGAAAGATAACCTAAAGTATCAGTGTACCTGTTTGGGGAGCTCTGGGAGAGTATTTTAAGTAAATCATAGTTTTAGTAAGGAGAAGAGGAGGACATGATGGAGTGTGCTCTTACACACTGTACAATTAGTGGTGGAATCTGATTCTTTAATAATACGTGGCTATAACTACAGAAACAACATGCAGCAGGTGTTCAGAGAGGAGATGGAAACAGCATGGAAACACATTTTTGACCTACACTTTGATGTCAGCGAGCTTTAAAAAAAAAGCTGCACAAGTGTACTTCTCTGTTTTAAGGGAAGTAAGCAAATAAAAGATTCACGACTGTACCGAAAACTCTCTGTGTCGTCATCACAACAGCTTCCACATGCAAGGCTGTGAGAGTTGTGATTAGGCCAATTAGGCTGAAGGCTAATTATGGGATGTATTTAAAGCTGTGTTAATGAGTGGCTGCACTAACTGACTTGGAGTTGCCACACAGACACACACACACACACACACACATATAGAGAGGGAGAAAGGGAGAGAGTGCAGAGTGAACAGGAAGCCTGTACTTCTCTTTGCATGGCTGCTGTTCACTGACCCATTGAAGACTGCAGGGAGCTCCCTCAGCACTGCAGGCAGGTGTGTGTGTGTGCGCCTGTGTGTGTGTGTGTGTTCACGTCAGGATCTATATTCCAGTGTGTGTAAGGTCTATGTCTACATCTGCATGCCTCCTTACCTACAAGCCTCTCGCTTCCGCTTGTGTGTGTGTGTGTGTGTGTGTGTGTGTGTGTGTGTGTTTCCAGGTATATGACCCTTCCTCCCAGTTCAGTTTTCACTCAGCAGATTTCATTAACGTGGCTCCTCCAGGAGTCTTTCATCTCACGGCCTCTTCCGGAAAGGTAGAATGGTCTATTTACTCGCGGAGCAGCGCCAAAAAGCTGCTATTATTACTACATGTAGCTCCAGAATTAGACCGCTGATTAATAGAGGCTCTGTATGTGTGTGTACATACTGTGTCTACACTGTGTGTGTGTGTGTGTGTGAAGGGGGGGAGGTGACTTGAAGTAGTACAAAGAGAAGGAAACACTAGAGAAAAGTAGGGATTATCAGAGGGGAAGAGAGACATTATGTTTTATTGCCCATTCAGTATTTTAATCCTCAAAGTGAACTGTTTAGTGCTGAAGGTCTGTGTGTGTACATCTAGAGATGCTTGTTATCTCAGCGCTTTAAAAGAAAGCTTTATTTACAGTACGGCTCAAAGACAAATTACAATATTCTGAAGCAAAATAATGGTTAAGCGTGGAAAAAATTTATTTTTATAGATATTTTGGGGCATTCCTTAATAAGAAGAGCTGTGGGGAGGAGAGAGAGAAAGGGAAATCAGGCAGCAAAAGGAAGGGACTGGAATCGAAGCAGCACCAGTGCAGTGAAGACTTCAGCCTCGTTAGGAGAAACCTCTACTAGGTGACCTACTGGGGCACCCGTATTGTCAGATTTTAAAGAGGGGGTATTTTAAGACTATTACATAATGTTACATGGTTGTTCAGACTAAACATGTGTGAAGTTTCAAACCTGTAAGTCAAAGTATGTTGGCATAATCCCCAGGCTTCTCAGCTCAGTCTGCAGGCTGCTGTGAACGACAGGTTTCACACAGTTTTTTCTACACGCTGCACTTTGTGACGTCAAAAAGTGCAGCCTCAGCAGGCGACGGAGAGCTGGCCAATCCGAAGGAAGTTGGCTTTTAGGGATAGGGTTTCTTAAAGGGACAGAGCAGAGTTGTTTCAGGCAGAGGCTGTATGAGGGCCTGCACAGAGCACCAGTGTGAGGTTTTGTAAATTACGCTAAGCTACTCCACAGGTATCACAGAGAGAAATATGAAGCTTGAAATTAGCATAATACCCCCCCTTTAAGAGATTAATTGTAAAATATGAACATTTTGGGCTGACCGGTGGTGCAGTGGCTAGCGCTGTTGCCCCACAGCGAGAAGGTTTCCGGTTCGAAACCCAGGGGCCTTTCTGTGTGTTGGTTAGGCCAATCAATGACTCTAAATTGCCCGTAGGTGTGAACGTGAGCGTGAAAGGCTGTCTGTCTCTATGTGTCAGCCCTGTGGTTGACAGGCGATCAGTCCAGAGTGTACCAATAACAGCTTGGTTAGGCTCCAGCGTTTGGTGGAAGGACTTATGAAAAGAGCTGGTATTTGTGATTGAAGTGGTGTTTCCATGTACGAGCTCTCTACTTTCATTTGTGAGTTAAAAAAACCCTCACTATGTTTATATTAGTCCCTAATAGTCTCTCTGTACACGTGAAAAGCTATCAGCAGTGAGAGGCTCCCTCTTCACATTGAGGAGCTCATCAGCTGAGAGGAAAAGTGGTTGTAATATTTTATTATCTGTACAAATGTGAATGTTTTTTTACCTCCTCGTACAAATTTGTAACACACACGGGGAAACAGGAAGCACATTATGAGCGAGACAACACAAAGAACGTCAAACTCTTGAACTGCACAGACAGACAATGGCCTGGAAGGAACTCCAATTATCCCAAAAATCCCAGAGGAGACAACTGAGAGGATTGTATGTCGGCTGGATGTGATGAAGTTGCTGAAAAAAGTAGACAAAAGATTCAGTTGCAAAACAAGTTGAAACTATAATATTTCCCGACACATCTGAGTCAAAGGAAAGAGTCTTCTGCAGGACAAATACCACATGCCAAATATCGTCTACTTTAAAGAGATATATTTTAAACCTCATGTTTTTGTGAGTGTGACAGCATTTCCTACATAATCTATATATTGTGAAATGTCAGGACGAACACGGTGTAGGAGGTGACCCGCGCCTCTCCAGGATGTCGGCCCCCGGCAACAAATGTTTGTGGAGACAAAGGGCAGACGAGAAGAAAAACAGAAGAAGACCAAGAAGAAGAGGAGGGTCAGATTTATGGAGGTGTTGAAGGTTGACTTACTCTCGTTGTCTCTCCCTTCTTTCTGCCATTTATCTTTCAGTCCTCTCTCTACTCTCGGCTCTCCTGTCTGGTGCGCTCAGTTTGGCTTTCAGCTACACACACGCTCACAAACATCCTCCTGGGAATTAAGTTTATCAGCATGCAGAGAAAAAAAAAACGGCCACTCACCCCTAAGGTGGAAAGAAAAATAGGAAACAGGTTGGAGACATTTTAAGAGGCAGCTAAATTAATGAAACAAAAGGAAATAGAGTCTTCCAATACGATCTTAAAAACAGCCTTCTCTATCCACAGACCCACAGCTGAATGTTTACTAGCCTGAAGTTGGCTCAACCGTTGTTGATTTTGACCTCTGACCTCTCCAGATACAGCTCAGCAAAAGGAGAGGTTTCAGTAGTCCGGAATAGCTAGACCAGTTTGCAAAAGCCAATTACCCTGGAACCTCTTAGTTAATTTCCCATTTCCACGGGGAGCTATCACAAGGCACAGACCAATACACATCTGTACGCAACTGGAGAAACCAACAACCAATCAGAGAAACAAAACTGTGAAGTAGACATTGATCTGATCTCCTGTCAGAAGTACGTTTTTTTCTTTTTTTAGTGAAAATATATCACCATGTTTGTTTAATTCTGATGCAATAGCGGCAGCCATCTTGGGAGTTTGTGAAAATGCTTCCTTGTAAAAATCCCGCCCCATATTTGATAAATGGTTGTGATTGGCCCGACAGCAGCCAGGTCGGATGAAAATCACTTCAAGCAGGTCAAAGGAGGAATTCATATTAGGCCACATATCACTAGTTTTATTATCATTTGTATTAAATAAATGTTTTTAAGAGGGATGGGTCATGATTTTCGAGAGTTTATGCGACTATCATATAAGTATTTAACCATTTGCTTTACTGGCTCACGGTTGTAATGCGTACTACCATCAGACAGTGGCTGTAGCGCATCTGAAAGCTGTTTGCTAACCGCCATTAAATAACCAAAGAAGAACAAGGCATTAGTGCCAGGTGCCCTTAATACACTGTGTGAGATTTGGAACTGGAGAGATTTCCACAGCCGTCAAAGATTTCTGTGTGGAACTCCTTCGAAAAAGTAAAGTGCAAGCTTTGCTAGGTCAAACTAGCATACCGTAAGTCTACAACAACTATTTGCAGTCATTTGAGAGCGAAGTTGTGAATAAGTAAACCGGTAAACAAATCAATCAAACTGCTGTTCTGCAGCACATTTGGATACATGGATACAATTTATACAGTTCATATTTCAAAATGTTCACATTACAACTCAAACTTTTTAGCAGCTGCCAGTCTTGGTTTTAAAGGCGACCCACTGAGAAGAAGAAGACGAGATTATTGAGCATAAGAGAAAATCAAAGCGACACAAAGCGAAAACAAATGTTGCTGATCAAGATACTGAAGGAAATCACGGCTGAAGATGACGACGATGATGACTGCTGAGCTGAAGCACGCTGTTGTGTTTGCTAAATTGGGTACTTAGACACTCCGATTGACTCCAGAAGATGTTTCTGGGCGACGCGAGGCTTGTAATTAAACACACTGATATGTTTTAGATGATGAGAGTGGAGCTCACACACACACAACACATACCGTACACACGCAGACACAAACATAATGTCTGCCACTCTAGACTTGGCAACGTGTTGAAAGAGCGGGCATCAGATCCCCAAAGTGTGTATCCGTGTGTGTGTGTTTGAAGCCGTGTTCCCGTCATTTAAAACATAATCCATATATGTGTGTGGTAGGTCCACAGTGTTCCAGGAAGGAGTGTGTAACTGTGTGTGTGTTAACGAGACAGTGCTAATTAAAATCAGAGCAGCCTCAGAGCACAGCTATGTTTGCTATCTATGACATTATTGCGTCTCATCTCACACTCACATTAAACGGGAAATACGAACAAAAGCGAGCACACAAATCTGTGGCCTCTCTCTGTGGTCTCTTCAGGCCACACAATGTTGAATTCTTCCCGCCTCTATGTCTCCCACAATCCTTTGTGTTTGCAAGGTTGTGACATCAGTGACGCCTCTTCATACTCAGTCTGTCTTTGATTGTCTGATTGTTGGCGCCTCTCAAACAAGGACAATCTGTGCTGAGGAGTCCTTCAGGCCTTTATCATTTGATTGTCTGGTTTTGTCAAGGTGAGGTCAATGTGGGTGAAGCAGGGACATGAGCCTGACGAGAGAGTTTATATTTGCTTAATGTTTAATTTAATTTAAAGTCAAAAGCTGCATGAATGTCAAGTTCTACAGTTCATTCTTGACCTTAAAGAAGCAGTAGACAAAACTCAACTTTGTTTGTGAAGTAGCCCCTGAATGAAATCCAGATACAACAGGTAACTTCAAGTGGTAATCTCGAAGATCTCAGTTTCGTTCTCTTTGGCGGCACCTATCCCGATAAACGGTAATTGCAGGAGCACACTTCCCAGATATCCAGACAGTGTTGCATGTGTGACGTCCACGGTTGGCTCCGGTTGTTACTCTTGATTTTCCTCGCTGACGGTCGCTTTCCTTTTTAGACTGTTTGCCTTCATCTGAGCGTCCAATTTGTTTCTTTTTCTTTTGATTTTCACGTATTTTTTGAAGTTGTATCTGTAGTCATCCATCTTTTCTTTGTTTGTTCAGCCATAGAAGATTACTGTTTACTCGCAACACTTGCAGAGACCGAAAAAGCAGCCGCTTAGCTCCGCCTACCCTCTCTAGCAGACCAACCACTGCTGGGTGATGGAAAATGCGTCACTAACTGGGCGCTGATTGTGATTCTTTCCGCTAATGTCGACATGCCAGTCCATAATACTGCAAATGCAAAGGCTTTCATCAATGAGCCATATGCTCAATCACCAGTGTGTTACCTCATTCGGAGATAGATAGTGACTTAACAGACATTTATTTAAATGAAAATCTTCAAGATCACTTTAAGAAAGCATCTTGGTATGACTGAAGACTCAATCACAGAATGAAGTTACACAATAGTGACCTTGTGCCTATGTCCACTGTTAAAAGCCCTTGCATTTGAACTGGATAAGGGTGGCGACATTCCCTGGAAACATCACAAGTGATGAACAGTCAGTGCAACCAAGCAGTGGTTGGTCTGCCAGCAGAGGAAGTACCCCAAGGGACTAAGTCCCCTTGGGACTAAGTCAAGTTCAAAGAAAGCTAAACTACTGAATGGAGGCAAAACATTTTAACCATATCAACCCCTAAGAGATCCAACGCAGAACAAGTCAAGTTCTAAGACGTGTTTTAAGTCTCATTACATGATGCATCTCAGCATCATGGAACAGTTACCTTTCTGTGCCATTTAGGCCACTAACATGACGAATGTTGCTTTCACCCGCACCGAATCTGGATAAGATTATCACTTCGTCATCTTACGTCTCGCAGGTATGTCTGATTGTTTTTGTTTTAGAGAGGTATAAACGTCTGACATAATGCTGTTTAAAGTGAGCTTGCTGTGTAATTAGCTGTGTTTACTCTAATGTTGTGTTGCTTACTCATTGGGGAGAAAATGACTCCTCACGCAGACATAACAACATAAAGTAGATCCCACACAACTGGACACCTTTCACGAAACAGTCTGACCACATGCGCCGCACATTCCTGAGGACGCACCTCCACATGTTCCCCTGTCTGTGTTTGTGTATTTGTGCACATTCGTTTATCTTAATAACACTACAAAGACAGTCTAATGAAAGCCACATGCCATCGTGACTCAGGCCTGATTCACGCACAGCAAATATGGAAGAAATGCTAAATATGCCAGGAAGAGGGAAAGAATGAGAGACGAGACAGCGAGTGAGAGGTGATGCGGGAAAAAAAGCAAACCAAGAGGTGAACCAAACGGTATAAAACCTTAATTGTAGATCTAAAAAGCATTAGTCAACCAATAAATCAAAGTAAAGCACCAGGCGGCTCCCACTCATTTAATGCTCCAAAATCAGGACCTTTTCATTTAACAGGATTCTTTAATAGGTTTGGCATCAGTGTGCGTTTTTAAGCATGCAGCCGACTTTCTGGAGTGATTTCACTGACTATGAATGCATGTGCAATCTGCCAGACAAACTGACATATGTCTGATGTTTCTGAGGCTGGAGCGGGGCATTGTGGTGTAAGAAACACACTCCAACACACAAACATGTGTGACAGTAGGATCAGTGAGCACCTTGTCAGCGAGGTGGCATGAATGTGTTTATATGCATTTGTGTGTGTGTAGACATGGTCGTGGTCTTGTCAGCTAACAGCTCCTCAGAAGTGCGTCCAACACCTTGTAAAGAGCAGACGCTGTGTCTGCTCAGAGAAAGACGGACGGGTTCTTTTTTTGCTTCCTAAACAGCGTCATAAAACTGTGACATGACTGACAGTTTGATCACCGACAGTTGTGGTAGTGGGTTTAATACGTTTAATTCCCTTTAGACGACGACTAAACTGCACAGCTAACTCATGTATCTTAATGCAGGCATGTAACTAATTCACCTGATTCACACAACAGCCATTTTTCACTTGCGTCACTCTCAGGGTGGGAACCTTCATGCCTGTGCTGTTTTGTATTGCTGTGTTCAAGGTTCGCAAATTGCATACATTTTGGGAATCTCACAAATTGTTCTTTCACCGCTTCTGGATTCTTAAAAAGCCAATAGCCAGTGAAAATCTGGAGGACATCAAGCCAAGTTTCAAGGTAAAACAACATATTTGATAAACCTCAGAGTGAGCCAAGTTACAAACGTTAGCAGCAAACGTTAGCTTTTAATCGATAACCAGCTATCATTATTGTTACATTAGCTAAGTCACAACAGCAACATTAGCAGAAAATGTTAGCATTCAACTGATTACCAGCTAACAATATCGTTACATTGGCTAAGTCACAACAGCAATGTTTACAGCAACTGTGAGCATTCAGCCAATAACTAGCTACATTAGGCTACGTTTACATTAGCTAAGTCACAACAGCAACGTTCACAGAAAATGTTAGCATTCAACTGATGACCTGCTAACACTGTATACTGTAAGCTAGCTAACATTACAGTAAGCTAGGAAAGTACAGCTTTCCCACAGTATCCTATAACACTGTCGAACATTACTGTTAGCCAGTAAGAGGTCTCATTGTTACACTAGTTGTTTTGTGAAGCTAGCTAATGGGCTATTAGATGTTGTTTTAACTTAAAATATGGTCCAATTTCCCTCTGATTTTTCACAATCTATTGTGTTTTCATTTGCTGGTTGATCAGAGGTCAACAAATAGCATTTGAGCCTCCAAGCATAAGCGTACTATCAAAGGAAAATAGCTACTACGTGAACATGGTGAACACCTCAATTTTGCAGGAAGAGAGGACAGGCTACTTCTTAAAAAGAAAAAGAAAACATTGACCCGTGTTTGCAGTAAATAAAAAAAATTTTCTAATAAGTTACTGATGCTAAAATGCTACATATAGCACCTTCAAGTGCGATTAGCTCCCTCTGGTTGGACAAATCTGGTCTGAATCAGCCCCTTAATCCTCTCACACAACTGGAGGAGTTGAAGCTGTGACTGCAGGGCAGAGGAAACGCAGCCATGAGCTGCTTGTGACATCATCTCTTAAGTGACCACATGAAAGCGGCCACCAGGCAGTGGGTGGCGTGGACTTCAGTAGCGCTCGGCTTCACTTGACGCCTGTGGATGTTTATTTAGCTCGGCCTCTCGCTGATACTAACTGGTGCCGGCATTTATTTGTTCTTCCTGTCTTCGGTTCTTGATCTTCCTCTCTGTCTCGTTTTCTGTGTCCGAGAACTCGCTCTGTCATTTCCTTTCATGCCCCTCTACAGCATGTGTCCCTCCTAGACGTTGTCGGACTTAGTGTCAACACGATTGTTCGTTCTGGTCTGTGTGTTTTACATGCTATCTTTCTCCGTGTGTCTTGCAGTCATTTTTCCACACACTTTTCTCTTCTGTCTGCCTCGTCCTTTTAAATCCATCTATGAGCATATTTCAGTGGATTTCCTGATATCTAATTTGATCTGATTTCCGCAATAGCATGTAAACAAGAAATCTGATTTTCATAATCGAGGTAGGGGATCATAGAAACCAGATTTCCTCCGCTGGATTTCTCCTCTCTTCTCTCACATGTGAAACCAGGTTTCTGATCAGCTTTTTGCATGTTAGCATGACTATGACAACTGCAGAACCTGAAAGTATCTGCGTTAACACAAAATGATTGGGCTTAAAGTCAGACTAATACTGGAGCTGAAAATAGGTAATCTCTGTATTAGTAACACATTTATGCTGTAAGGAAAAACTGTGCGCTCTCGCTGCTGTGCTCGTTTTGTCGCTGCACTGTGACCTTAAACGCTCCAACCTCCGGGATAAGAAATAAGAACATTTCCTTGTATCGGAAAGCCTCCTGTATCAGGAGAATAAGGAAATCATCGTTCCAAAATAAGGTCCTGATGGGAGAGAAATCTGATTACTGATTGTTGCACGCAAATGTGCTCTCCCTCTTTCTTTTTCTCACTGGATGCTCTCTCTTTCATCTCGACTTTCTCTCTTTGTTTCTCTTAAGATCATTTGTCCTCTCTCTCTCCCTCTCTCGGTATGCGTCTCAATCTCAACAGTTTATTTCTCTTTTGTCAGTGTTGGTAACTGCAGCTGGCTGTTTATTGATGTTCAGTGGTGGAGACAAACTTTTCCACACATCAAACATCCCCCTGCCATAATCTTTGTCTCCTGCTGGCACTGAGGTTTGTTTTTCTTTCTCTCTCTTGCTGATTCTGTCTCCTTCTGCTTCTTCAGCCAACTAGCCTTTTATTGTACCTGTAGAAACATCACTAATACCAGCAACTTAGGGCACTCCTGTTCCTGATTCATCTATTTATGTTGGTGTTATTTTCACATTTCAAGGCTTCTCAATTATCATGCAAACACACGTAGATCCCTGCTTATTTTGGCTGTAACAAGGCTGCAGCTTCTACCACTTAACAGAGCAGTAAATTAGTGTTTTCAAGCTGACGAAGTTCGTGCCAACACAAGGTTTCTATTTAATTTTCAAATATAATGAAGAATCTGGTGTGTGGTCGTGGTATAAACAGACCAACCGACTTTGGGGTAAAAATAAAAACCCGCTTTTGAATGAAAACGTTCTTCCAGATGGGATTTTATTTCTGTCACATATTTGTCCATTGTTTCGTTTGTCTATCTCTAAACCACGTATGATATGCCATCCATCCATCCATCCATCCATCCATTTTCCTCCTCTTATTAAGGGCTGGGTCGCGGTTGCAGCAGGCTAAGCAAGTTAGTCCAGACGTCTCCCGAGGCATCCCCAGGCCAGGTGGGATATATAATCCCTCCAGTGAGCTCTGGGTCTGTTCCGAAGTCTTCTCCCAGTTGGACTTGCCCAGAAAAACCTCCAAAGGGAGGTGGCCAGGAGGCATCCTAATCACATGCCTGAAACACCTCAACTGGCTCATTTCGATGCGAAGAAGTAGCGGCTCCACTCCGAGCTCCATCTTTCCGCCGTCTCTAAGGCTGAGCCCAGACACCCTGTGGAGGAAACTCATTTCGGTCGCTTGGGTCCGCGATCTCATTCTTTTGGTTACCCAAAGCTCATGACTGTAGGTGAGGGTTGGAACGCAGATCGACTGGTAAATGGAGAGCTTTGCTTACAGGTCAGCTCCTTCTTCACCACGACGGTCCGGTACAGTGCGTGCAGGCTGCACCAACTTGACAATGACTGGATTTTGGAAGAACTTGGACAAATGATGCATCACACGTGTTCACACCACAACAGGGTAGCACTTCCCAAATGAGTACCCTGTAGTACCCCCATGAGAAGGATGCCTTGGAGTACAGGTCTCGGAGAGTTTTAATTCCCTGCTGTTTTAATGTCATCATTATAAACTCAAAGAAACAGCTCTGTGGCAAATATTGTCCCAACATTCACTACAAAAGCTGGATTATGTCAAGCTGGAGTATCTTTGCAGCAGTAATCCACACATCATCTCTGATAGCCGGGTATGTAGCAGCTCCATTGTTTTATGCTGGAGAGGCCGGTGGCCTTATAAAGCGAGGCTACAAATTAGCGGGCAGGCCACTGGAGCCTATTGTCTTTGATTGTAACAGAAACTATCACAGGCACGCTGACCCACACACTAAACTACGGGGTTATACCACAGGCGTGACGCTGCGCTTGTTAAAGTGACCAAAAGTCAAGAGGACAAGTTCGCAGAGAACAATGTGCAGCTCGGCAGACGCACTCTCTCTCTTTGCCTCTGAGTGTTTCTCTGTCTATACTATATCTACATATACATGACTCTTCTTCTATCGCTTTATAAACTAGATATCCAAAGCTGAAGTCTAAGAGTTTTAGCAAGATGGACACCTTAAAGCAGACAGCGGAATCAGTAGCAGATGCAAAACACAAAAGGAGGTCAAGATAAGAGGAAGGAGAGGAGGAGGGTTTTTATGGTTGCACATTTCTTTGTTTAAACACAAAAATGCACATTCCTGCTTGGCTTGTTTAGCACAAACAGAACAGCTAATAGTACGTTTCTCTCACACGCAAACACACGACGTCTGCACACATTTTCAGCCGTGAGAAGAATTCTCAACCCAAACAAGATAAACCCTCATGTTTGTAACTCCATTTGAACAAAATACACAAGCTGTCACAGCTTCTTAGGATCTTTCATTATCTCTCTCCACCTAAATATAACCGTCCACCACTAAGTTATCTTTTCACTCATTCTCCAAATTACTAAATTGGCCTTTTTTCCATTGCAGTTTGCCTTTATTTGGATAGGTGCAGATTAAACTCCAAACATATCTTGAATGCAGCATGACTGATGTGATTTGAGATCCAGATCGGACATTTGTACTTGAACAAATTAAGTCCATCAGGTGGAGCCTACACTGTTACATAACAGCATCAGGAGAGTCATGTTTGAGACAGACTGGGGGTTAATTGGGGTTTTCTGTCTGTGTGTTACTCTTATAGAAAGAGAGAGAGAGAGAGAGAGAGAGAGGCAGAAACAAACAGGGAAACTGCACTGCACTGTGTTTGTGTGTGATGTATAAATACATCTGTACAGGTTTTAAAGTGGCTTTGCGGTGCTCTGTATTTAGAGGACGACTGGTTAAATCTCCTCTCCCCCCATTCATGTGGCTGACTCTCTCTCTCTCTCTCTCTCTCTCTCTCTCTGAGTCTTCCACTCCATTTATCTTCACTCTCCTCTCGCCTGTCCCAACATCGAACTCAGTCCCTCTTTTTGAGTCTGCCTGCCCATTTCTCTATCATGTAAATTCTCCTTTACATCCAGCATCACTATCTCCACATAAAGTGCTTGAATATAGTCGTGTGGTTCGTTTACATGGCCTCCCTTTGGTTGTTGTTGCAGGATACAGAATGTCTGTTTGGGAGTTCGTTGGCCTGACACTGTCTATTTCATAAGAACTGTCACTACCACTAAACCACTATACCAGTATCACTCAACATGCAGTGTCTCCAGGCCTCCCAGCTTTCGGGATCTCTCATAATCTTTGTTGCAAAGCTATAAACACAGAACAAAGTGAATGACAAATTAAAGGAAAAACATGACAAATTGTAAGGGTTTGGTTTCACTGGCTGCAGTACCCGCTTGGGATCATTTCCACAACACACAGCTTCAGCTCCGTAGAGGGCTGGTTTGACGGTTGTCAGTTGATTACACATCAAACACGTTATACAACAAGAGGTAGTTGAGGTACACCAGCGCGAATGTGTCAATCAAAGAAGGGAAAGGGATTTTACGTGTGTCAAGATGTGGCCAGAACCGGCCTTCATTAACTAAAGATAACGCTCCAAATTATAAGAAGTGGACGTGGCCTTCTTGACGTCACCCATCGGTGTGTGAATGACATTTTTTTTTTTTTTTTTTTTAAAGATTATTTTTTGACCTTTGGCTTTATTTATAGGACAGCTGAAGATAGACAGGAAATGTTGGGAGTAGAGAGTGGGGGATGACATGCACCAAATGATCGGCAGACCGGGAGTCGAACCTGCGATCAGTGCGACGAGGACTGTAGCTTCTGTACATGGGGCGCCTGCTCTACCAATTGAACTAAACAGAGCCCCTTGGGAACGACATTTTTAAAGCCTTGAGTTTGCATTTCATCGTCACCTTGTTTTTTTCAAGCCAGAAGCCAGCGACCACATTTGGATAACGGGGGAATACACGTTTCTTTTCTAGCCGCGCCCTAAAGTAACCCTGCTTTAGCTTTAATTTTACTCTAAATGGGAGCGTAACTTACAAAATAAATACAATGCTGTATTTAGGAAGACTTGAAACTAGCAATTGAGACCTTAAACTCACTAGAGAAATGTGTACAGGGGTATAAGTCAACTGAGAAGTGTGGCATGTTTCTCATCTGGTTTCATAGAAGTCCAATTATTTTTGCAACGAGTGGAGTCTCCCCCTGCTGGCCATTAGAAAGAATGCAGATTAAACACACTTCCTGATTGGCTTTCCTTTTGAAACTAGAGGCTACATCCACTTATTATATAGAGTCTATGGTTTTATTGTATTTCTCCACTTGTTTACTGTTTTTTTTTGTCCTCCATCTCTACATTACTTTTATATCATCTCTGAAACTCTATCTCCGTTTGAACTGGAAGCACAGCAGCACACTGGTTTTTTAAAGCCACCCTGCAGATTTCCAGGCGAGCTAACAAGGTGGCACACAGCGTTCAATTGAGTTAAGAGGCCGGGTTTCAGCTGCCAATCTTCTTGGTGGTGGGCTCCTTCGTCTGCAGTGTGTATTCTAATGTTTCAGCCTCAATGTGGGCATGATTAGCCGTGTTTAAATGTTGCATGTAGCAGTTTATGTTTGTTATGTTGCCTGTTGACTCATCTGCAGCGGTGTATGAATGATGTAAAAGGTTCCAGCTTTTAGACGCCGATAGTCAGGGTTTTTTATAGCCGGCATGTTACACCATAGAAACGTAATGACAAACAGAGACTTGTGTGCAGTTTGCTGCATGACGCTGCAGTTTAGGAAGATGATTTTGGCCTCAAACCTGTAATAAAAGATGTTCAAATAACTCAGGACAGGAGGATTTCACACTAAGCTAAAGAGGAAGTACGGAAGTCCCTTTCATTCATTCATTCATTCTTCGAATATACATAGTCTTACAAGGGTTTTAGCAGGATTTACACTCCATTGACAGACAGTTCTGGACAAGCTGGAGGGATAAGTACAGCTACTTTTTTCCTAAAACACTTGAGAAACTGTTGCAACATCTCTCAGAGCTCGGGCCTTTGTGTGAATGAGCTTGTCTGACAGCAAGACAGATGAGGAGAGAGGAAAAGAGCGACAGAACTGGATCGCGTTTGTTTGTGCGTCTCTAAAGTGCGTGGGTTAATGTGTATATGTATGTGTTTCTGTCATTTACGTGTGTGACGGATAGATACAGGAGTGTTTGTGGGTCACTCCGTGTGCGTGAGAGTGAATGACTGATTACACCCAAGCGATAATAACAGTTTAAGATCATTTGTTACAATCAGACTTTTCTTAAACAGAATAAATCACAGGTCTCTTTTCTGACACACGCACGCACACGACCACTTGTAGGCCACAAACACAGATGACTCTCCAGACACCCCCAAGTTTCTGCCCATGTGTGTGTGACATAAGCCAGTTCCAGCCATGTAGTCTGTAGCCATAATACTGGTCAACAATGAGAGCGGTAGCTATGCAGACCTCCCACAAAGAGGAAATATTACAGACACATAGGCTTTGGTATGAATAAAAACAATCCCATTGAGTTTCATTCACTAAAGCCTAAAGAGAGCTGATTACATAACACGATACAACACAAGACGCCACATATAAAATATTGGAATGAACACTGTTTTAAGGGCAAATCTATGTTGTTTGAAAGTGAAGACTAACACAAGGTGATGAATCTTAAAGTCTGTTTCACTCAATCTACAGATCTGCACTCCAGCTGTTGACCCTTAAAAGTCGACATCAGCTGATTTCTTAAAATGAAACACCCAATTGTGACTAAACCCTCTACATGACTGAAGCCAAGCCTTCTATATTTTAGACCACATTGATAGCTGTAAAATCAATTGGATGTGACGCCAATTGTAACTCCAACAACCTGGTTGTTTTTGCCAAAAACTCTTTGTTTTCTAGAAACCCAAACACCAGATAAGACTGTTAGGATCGGATGACTGTACAAAACCCATTATAGTATATATATATATATATATATATATATATATATATATATATGAGGGGCATCGGTGCAGTGATTAAAGTAATAATCTCGACGATTTTCATTTATATAAATGTCTGTTAAGTCGCTATCTATCGCCGAATGAGGTAACACAATGGTGATTGAGCCTATGGCCCTGTGGCGACTTTCACAAAAAAAAAATCAGAAGCAGCGCCCAGTTAGTGACGTGTTTTCCATCACCCAGCAGTGGTTGGTCTGCCAGAGAGAGTAGGCAGAGCTAAGCGGCTGCTTTTCTGCTCTCTGCAAGTGTTGCGAGTAAACAGTTATAACTATGGCTGAACAAACAAAGAAAAGATTGATGACTACAGATACAACTTCAACAGTAAGTGAAAATCCAAAGAATAAAGAAACAAATTCTGCGCTCAGATGAAGGCAAACAGTCTAAAAAGGAAAGCGACCGTCAGGGAGGAAAATCAAGAGTTACAACCGGAGCCAACCGTGGACGTCACACATGCAGCACTGTCTGGATATCTGCACACTGTGCTCCTGCAATTACCGTTTATCACCATGTATGCCGCCAAAGAGAACAAAACTGAGATGTCTCCGAGATTGACACTTCACCTCACAGCCAGGTTCGAATCCCGGGTTGGATGTGGGGGGTCTTTCTGTGTGGATGTTCTCCCGGTGCATGTGTGGGTTCCCTCCGAGTACACCATCTCCCTCCCACAGTTAAAAGACACGCTCATTAGGTTGACTGTGTCAGCCCTGTGATTGACTGGCAATCAGTCCAGGGTGTACCCCACCTCTCGCCCAATGACAGCTGGGATAGGCTCCAGCTCTTCTACATTTACACTTAACACTGGCATTTAATACAATTATTGAGGCGAGGTGAGAATAGTGCATTATGTAAATCCCGGTAATAGTGAGCTGTTTCAGGAAATAATGGCCGGTTTTTTTTGTAGTTTCCCATGACCTTTTATCAGTACAAAAGTCTAATAAAGAATACTTGGCCACGCAGGAGTCGGCACAACATGCAGGATAACTTTCTGCGGACACACATGTACACCACAGGGAAGTTTCAGCACTTTTTTGACCCCACACTGAGCTGTAGCTTTAATTTATTCTGACTGTGGGCCCACATGTCAACTTACAGTAAATAACCTGGAAACACTGTTTCCAAGAAGTCGAGAGGAGACTGAAGACAGACACGCTGCGATGACATCACCATAAGTCTACAACAGTTTAACTGTCGCTCAGGTTTCAAGTCCTGCAACAGTCGGGGAGAACGGGGAAACATTTTAGCTTGATTTACTAATACAGCATTTCTTTTCACTCCAGCTATCATCACTGAGTTTCACTTTGACCTCTCTCTTTCTTACCTCTAACTCACTTTGCTGAGTTTCACTGTAAGACGTGTAACAGTGACATGACACTGAAAGCTCTGTTGAGTACAGAATCAGTCTTTTCTATCAGCGCGCACACATGAATGTAATTAAGGGGGACATTATATTTGTTTAGCGGTTTGACTTTTGTCAGTGATGGAGTGTAGTGTGTAGATGACTCCATTGTGCTTTTATTACTGAAACCAGACCCTGTCAACACATACACACACAAATACACACACAAGCAGATGCCAGGTTTTTAAAGCATCCTTTAGGGAACATAAAGGATCTCAAATCAGAGTAAGACTTTAGTCCGGCCCAAATGGAAAAATACACGTCAACAATAAACAAGAGCTTTTATTTTCTTAAATTTCTTACCTCCCTCAAGATTCTCCTCATCTCCTTTTTTAAGTTTTATCCTGTCTCTCTTCCTCTCGCTCCTTCTCCTGTCCTCACCTATCAACCTGGCTTCCTGCTCACATCCTCCCATTTCCCTCCTCCTCCACCTCCACCTCCTCTTCCTCCTTCCTATCCTCCTCCCTCTCCTCCTTCTCCAGCTTTCCAGGGAACCAAGTCTGTTTCCGATTAGCGTTCTCATGTAAACCTAAATTGTGATTAAACAAACACTGTGTGAGTGCATTTGGCCCCGTATCAAGTTTGCCCCTCTCTTAAATATACGCACACACACACACATACACACACACGAGCAAAGCCAGGGACATGTATTTAAGGAGACATGTACAAATAAATGTAAGACGTATACAAACATATAAGCACATATGCAGACGCAAGCAGAGACGCAAATTACTAAACTATGTGTACACATTTAGCATGCATAAGAATATACAGTATACACAAACGCACACTGCGTACTGTATATTCAAACACATATATATAGCCTAATTGCACACGTAAAGACATGCAACCTCAATTACAATCATGTACATATGCACACACACACACACAGCGCCCTAGCTATGCTAAAGTCAGTGAGCATTAGCTCTGTTTGCTAGCAGCTCCGTAGCTACTTCCTCCGTCCGACTCACCTTTATTTGCAGGGTTAAATTACTACCACATGCAGCCTCTGTGCTATGTCAGTGTGAGCATATAAAAGTTCTTTGCCATAACAATAAAAAATAAAAAAAATCTACGGGCCCCCAGCCTCCCACGAACATTTCATAGATTCTGGCCCCGCGGCGAGCTAGCAAGCTAACTAGCGGCTAAAGTAGGCTGCTGAAAGGGAAAGGTGTGGCTGCCGTGAACTTTCAGACCTCCTGCATGCTGAATTCAATACTTGGACTTCTTTTATTCACACTTCCACATAGGATGATACACATAAGCCCACACACACTTAAACTTCCTAACCTTTGCCCTTTTGACTGCTTTCACAAGGGAACAGAACTTTTGCATCCTAATTCATAAACACAAAGTGTAAGCGTGTGAGGAAAAATACACAAAATAACACTTGTGCTGTAAGATGAGATCTATGGATGAAGACACACACAAAAAACTACACTTGGACAGCATTAGTAAGACAAGTCATTTTAAATACATTTTATATATTTTTGCTGTTGAAGTAATCAACAAGTGTGTACAGGAGTGTCAGAAGGACTGATGGTGGACCAGGCAAATATTAGCATATGGCAGAGTCAACAGGAAGGCAAAAGAAGGGTTAAGCAGATGTGCTATGATATCTTCTTCAGGTCATAATGCCTACGCAGGGCCAGGTCTCTTGTATCCCTTACCCTGATATCAAAAATATGTTTCTCATTGATATGATATTATACAAATTAGGTTACAGCAGAAATCAAATAGAGACAGAGTGCAAAACAACACTCTTTGTAAACCACAACCCAGAAAAAATGGAAAAATTGTGAGCTACAATAAGCAGCCAAGTGCTGAAACAGTAACAAAATGCCTGTAAGTACAGTTGCTAAAAACACAAGATATCAGCATGTCAAAGGACCATTTATGAACCGTATGTCTACCAGAAGGAAAAAGCATACTGACGAACTCAGCATCATCATTCTTGCCTTGTTTTCTGCTGAAATGATTCCACTGAATGACCAGAAGTTGAATACTTAGTAATATTTGCAATTATTTGATCATAAAGGGGGTAAACCTTACTTCGACCTTACAAAGATTAACATTAGATCTAGGGCCTTGCATAGCTTCAACCTCTACAGTTTGTCTGGACAAATTACTGAGTGTCACGATCCCACAGTTTTCCCATTCTGCCTGCTGATGCCTCACATCTTACTTCCTGTATCTACTTTTATCCTCTCAAAGGATCGGTTCTTGGTGCGGCCGGGGATGATATAAATGCACTGAGTATCACATTTTTTCCTTAAATGTGAGTATTTTTACAAGAGCATGAAAGAATGTATGAAATCTTTGAATAAAACTTTCCCTGGCTGCTCCGAATCTCTTTTAAGCTATCTTGATATCATTTTCTCTCTTCCTCCTTTCCTGTTTCTTGCTCTCTGTGTGTCTCTCTCTCGTTTGGGTTTCGGTATCTCTGCAGTGTGTATTTATCTAAATATGTCTTGGGACAAAATCGCACTGCTGACTGGGCTGTGGGAAACGCACACACAAACACACACAAGCCGCTAAGAGCAGCCTTTTTTTAGAGGAGCGCTGAAAAAAAAAAGAGTCTGTCCTTCCCTGAACATGAGTGAATCTCAGCGAGGGCCCTGTGGTGCAGCTCCATACTGGAGCCTATGGCCCTCGATGTGCAGGTTCACACCTCATCCTAGTGGCATGTTTTTCCATGTCTAGGAGGCAATTATGACAATGATTGATAAACCTGTTAGAAATGCTCATACAGTGTTCTGCTGTGTATGAGCCCTGTGGTGCAGCTGCATGTCAGGTCCTACAAGCCTTGCGGTGCAGCTGCATACCATGGTTTGTACTTCTGAGTCATGTTTAATTATTAGGAAGTTGTGTCGTGGGTGTGTGGTTTAGTATAAAGTCTGGCCTGAACTAACACACACACTGACACACACACACACACACACACAGGGCCGTGACTCTTCATCCAGCACCCGTGGTGTTAAATCAGTGCGAGAGATGGCGTGAGAGCGAGTCGTACTTTTGTGTGTGTGTGTGGGGCGGGGGGGGAGGGATCATTTGTTTCTCACCAGCACCCAGTGGCGTGAAAACCAAACAAAGGGCCCGGAGCCTAGTGACAAGAAAACAATCTTACAACTCCTGACGGCAACACAAACACTTAAAGCTGTTTGTTGTGTTTGCGTGTGGGGGGGGCGTAACAAAAAGAGAGCGCATATGAAAAAAGTAAACGGGTGAACCAGCCACGATAAAAAGAGGAGGCGCAGGCAGTTTACGCTCACCCCTCACCCTTCCAGACCGTTCCCACCAATCACATCTGAGTCCCCGTCTGCTGCAGCCAATCACTGGACATGCAGAGTACACCCACTTCCTGTAACACTAACCGTAACATTCCAGCAGGTAAACTATGGCAGTCGCCTCTAAATGGACAATTAGCCAAGATTAAAGGCAGCCTCCTCGTCTTTCTCCATTAACTTAATTAGGAGGAAAAGACATCTCGAATGACCCCCCGCTCCCTTCAGCCGTCCCTCCTTCTCTTTTCTCCCATTCCTCTCTCTTTCTCTGTCCAATTTCTCCCCCCCTGAGTTAACCAGTTAAGCTGTATTTACAGAAACCAGGGAGGATGACATCCAAGCGTTCACATCTGGGAGCTCCACTGAAGCATCTGGAGGTTAAGTGCCTTGCTCAAGGGGTAGCCTAATGGTGCTTAAGAGCCAGTCCACTCATCAGTGCTGGGATTTAGACTGGCAACTGTCCAGGTCTCTTCTCCATATCCATCCTTCCCTTTCTTACTCATCCAATTGCTACCTCTTTTTTGTTAGCCTACACTTTAGGAATGTATCTAAGGCTGTGATCCAGATTGACCCATACTGAGTGAACATGGAGCGATTACACATCACTCTCAAGGACACTCTGACTCGACTAAATCCTTTAGCAGCATCCCTCTGGGCAGGAACTCACTTTTCCTTCCATTAAGCCTCCAAAATACCCTTTTAGGCTGAATGTTTGGCTGCTGGCTTCTCCGCTGTGATGCATTTTATAGTTTGCAGTGAGGAAACTGAGGGAGAGCAGCAGTGATAAGAAAACGGAAGAAGCTATAAAAACCCTAAGCAAGCCTAACTCCAAGCAGAACCATCAATGTGGCCTAGTAAAGTTGCTATTTCTGTTATGATCATATGTACATATGTGTCTGCCTAACTCAACAATCAGGGCCTGTGTCCACTAACTGCATTACTTGCGCTGGACGGTGCCTATTTTCTTTACAAAACCAACGCAGTTCAGCATTTTCAGTACAAAACACTGTCCGCATCAGCTGTTTTCTGTCGCTGCGCTCTCAGTTCAAAATAGTCCAACATTTGGAACACAGCCATGCTCGTCAATGTCACTTCTCCCTCGCCGACCACTCAAAATCGAGAAGGGGCGGGACTTCCAATGTCAATTTTGTCAACAACAGGGGCGGAGGTGAAGCTAATCGTTTTGTTTTTGTCGAGGGTACAATTTCCAGGTGTAGAGCAGCCAGGACACGATTCCTTTACACCGTTTTCTTTGTCAAATTTCCTTGAATAAAAACAAATATTTAGCATAGACTATCAGTTAGTCTTTAAAAAAGAAGGGGGAAGCGGAAGTGCCGCCAGACAACTTTCAGAACCTAGCAACAGTAAGCGCCTGTGAGAAGCGCTCTGAAATTTAGGTCATGGGCGCTGCAAGCGCAAAAACTGCTGCTAGTGGACACAGGCCCTTTAACCACCAAAAAGCTCTTTGCCATTATTTTGAACTTTTTCCAGCCTCTTACTGTGTTTCAAACAATGGCGACTGAATTGATCGGATTATGTCGGAGCTGATACATTCTGAAAAAAACTTTTACTCAAATAACTGCAGTGCAGAAAATATGCGTACAGACATCAAGACTGACATCATTCAGGTGATAGCATCATGTGGAGGCTTGCAGGCTGTATCAGCTAGCTACAAACTAACGTCAAAGTTGTGGTGCGATGCTAACAGGTGGACCAGTCACAGCTGTTGCAGTACACATCAGCTGCAATACCCATCATTTCTGAATCTGGTGCATGTCAGGCTATTGGGAAAGGGCTACAGTTTTTCTGTACTATCAGCAGAGATTGGACACGGAAGTATAAATGAGGCTTAAGCTTCTTGTCACAACAGACCAAGAAAAGTTCTAGCGTTCAGGCCAATCTGTAAAATGCTAAAGGGTTCTGTATCTTTACAGGGTCCATAAAAGTTGAAACACGGTCAAAAGTCAGACAAACCATTATGTAATTCTCAGCATCTGAGGCCCTGCTGGAGCTCCAGTGTTGAAGGAAGGGAGGAAATATCTCTCAGGTCTGACGTTACTCTCATTCCTCTTCTTCGTTGCACCCCTCTCCTCTCATGCAAACCAATCAACTGCAACCTGAGCTGCTTTAATGGGGGGGAATGATGCTGCTTCATGAGTATCACTGGCAGTAAACCAAAGGCTGGGGCCCTGCACACACACACACACACACATACACATACACACACAAACTAGCAGAGCAGAAAGTGAAGATAACAGGATGAGGCTCAGTCTGGGTCAGTGTTATTAGGCAGGAGACTCACAGCCATCAAGTCACTTAGCAAAGCAAACCTCGCTCAGACGCTGTAACGTGCACTGATGCACAAAAGACCTCCAACTTGCATTTTCCATCCGAGCTATCGTGATTGTTGCTTTTCAAAACCAGAAACTCATAGCTTTTCTATCAAATATATTTTTCTCAAAGCTTGAACTGTGTGTGTGTCTGTTTGCATGTGCTGCCTCGACCACAGTCTCTGCAAACTGTGGGGGGATTCAACCACAGACTGCACACACTGAAACCCACAGACTCCAGTCCACCATCCATCTATATCACCATCACTATCTTTGTTTTCTCTCGAACCCTCCTGCCGTGCACCTACGGGGTCACGGACGTCCCATCTACCCCCGACCTTCATCCTTCAAACATCCATCTTCCTCCTTCGCATGACCGCCCCAAGACCTATCCGTCTCTGTCGGACACTTACTGCTCAATTAGAACATTTTCCAACTACATGTGAAGCCAAACTCTTCGACTCCTCTTCACGCTTCGTTCTTCTCAGCAGGATCCAAGACTTTGGTAGGAACTATTATCCATTCTGATACCTCTTGCCCTTACCTCCCACCCTCCTCAACAGCAAAACCCACCAACCCTTGCTTGCCTTTTTTTCCCTTTATGCCGGTCCAGATCCTTGCCTCTCCTCCCCGTCTCCAAACCTCAAACCACAAGGCTTTAATAGGGGGGTTAAGAGGTAATTCCTATCACACTGCCATCATTTAATATCTAACCGAGGCTGACAGGGAGGAAGGTTACGAACCCCAAACCAGAAAGCCACCAGCAAACCTCCCTGTCTCCTCCCTCTTACTCTCCTGCTGTTATTCCCTCTTCATTCTCCTCGAACTTCTGCCGCCGTCCTTTCCTTCCCTCCTGTTTTCATCACTTTTATTTGCAGATAAAAACGCAACGCATACGGGACAAAAAAGTACCGAAAATGGTCGAGAAAAGTGGAAACAAGAAGAAGAAAAAATAAACAGCCGGAGGAAACTCCAGACACTGTAATTTAGATTGTGCTGATGGCGAAGTAGGGATATAAAGAACATGAGATTTATAATGTTAAGTTTGGAACACGTTCATCCTTTCCACTCGCTTACCGAGTCGACTGAGAGCTCTATAGGGATCCATAATCGACCGGCGATAAATAAGAGCTATCGAGACCAATTAGGGGTTTTATGGAACAGTGAGCCAGGCGGCGGAGGAAATAAGACTGTCACTCATGAAGACGGAGAAGAGAAGAGTGTGTGTGTGTGTGTTTGCATCCGTCAATGTGTGTGTCCCCGATGTTCTCACGAGGGGGTTTCACCGTGTGCGATCCTGGAAGCCACAGCTGACGTAAATGACAATCTGCTTTCAGCCATAACAGTGCGCGTCGCTGTCTTCAGCAATACATCACGCGCCACCACAGATATATGAAACACACCATCAGTCTGTCAGGAGGTTTCAGTGGAGGTTTCACAGTTTGCACCCCGCTGAGAACATTTCATATACTGTAACATCTCTGCCAACACAGATCGTACTGAGAGGGCTCTGCAGGAAACACAAGGCTATTTATTGTCATCATAATAAACCACAATTATTGTAAGTACTGTTTTTGTTTTTTTCTGTTGGCCAGTTTTTTCTACCTCTACTCGCTTTCAAAATAAAATTATCAATGACAAAATAGTTTTATTTTGAAATTGACCAATTAAGTCTTGTCATCATGTTGCGAGCCTTAAGAGCCAATTGGCACTCTCTGGAGGCACGAAGCTCCCTTCTGTTTAGTAGAGAAACTCTACGCCTGTCAGTCAAAACGCTGGGGAACAATTCCCCGTCACAAAGCTGCTGAAGAAGAAGACATACTTTATTAATCCCCAAGCAGACATTTTTTTGACTGTTTTTTACAAACATGTGACACACACAAAACACACACAAACAGGTCACTATGGACATGCATTAATGGAGAGATGTCAGCGTGAGGGGGCTGCACATGGACATGCGCCCCGAGGGGGGATTCGACGCCTTGCTTTAAGGACACCTCGAGTCCACAGCTACCAGCCCCAATTCCATGCTTGGTCCGTACCAGGACTTGAACCGGCCACCCTCTGGTTCCCAAGCTGAGCTTTTTAAGTCTTGTTTTATTTCAACATTTCATTATGTAGAAAAAAGAAAAGAGCATTTCATCCTCAAAACCTTTAAATTTTGAAATAAATAGGAAATGATAGGCATCGGTTTAGCTTAGCGGTTAAATCACACGTCCCACATACAGAGGCTGAAGTCCTTGATGCGGCAGCCCCGGGTTTGACTCCCACCCTTGGCATCTCGCGGCGTGTCGGCCCACTCTCTCTTGTTTCCAACACTATACTATCCGCTCTCTCTCTCTATAAAGGCATTAAAGGCCAAAAAAAACATTTAAAATACAGGAAATGATGTGATGACAAGATCTGACTTAAAACAGGAGATGTACCATAGATTTGAGAGGTGCTTCAATTTTACAACTACTGTAGGACAGCATTAATCTAACAGCTTTAAAGAGCTTTTACTTTAGGAATCCTTATTTTGAGTATCAAATAGTTGCTGCTAGTCGGACGGAAAGGTGGCTGCGAAAGTGTGGTGTGTGTTTCACAAAGTATGGCATCCTGTGAGCTTGGATTCAAAGCAGTGATTGGAGAATGTATTTAATGGTCCACAGCAAATAGCACTTCCAACAAAGCTCGGAAGGTATGAAAAGATGCTAATGCAACATTTGTAAAGTGTTTATGTGACAAAATTTGACTGCTACGGCCTTATTACGGATCTAATAGGACACTTTGACCTGGTTAAAAATGCAGCTTTGATACTCAAAAGCTGTTCAGTTTCCTTTTAAATTCCTACCGGTCTATTTTTCATAACCTAAGACTTGAATGAAGTCAAAAAACACAAAAAGTCCACACACAAAAGACACACTTTTTCAACAAAGAAAGGTTCCAGTAGGTTCCAGTAGCTTCCAAAGCGTTCTGCTTCATGGAAACTTTATAAAAGGGAGTGAGAGAAGTGAGAAGTTAAAAGTCCCAGCGCTGGTAGTCCCTCCTGTACACCCCGAAACACACACACACTGCACACGCAGATATTAACTCATGCACACACTTAAACATACATGACATATAAGCTCAAAAATGCACACAATAATGGCTGCAGACACACACACACACACACACACACACACTTAAACATACATGACATATAAGCTCAAAAATGCACACAATAATGGCTGCAGACACACACACACACACACACACACACACACACACACACACACCGGGTCTACCTCCAGCTTTACTTGAAGGCGGCCCAATACAAACAGCTATAAAGTGTAGAAGGTGTTTCAACCTTCAACCTGAGCTGACAGAGACGCTGTGAGGAGAAGACAAATAGAGAACCCGAGAGCAGACGGAGAGCGCGCAGGGGAAGAAAAGGAGACAGGGTGGGTGCACCGATGGGACCCAAACACACAAAGAGAAAGAGAAAGAGAGAGAGAGTCTGGGAATGTGAGAAGAAATCAAGAGAGAGAAGGAGGGAAAGTGGGAGGCTTCTCTGCATCAGTCTGACCCGCTCGTACACTCTGAGCACTCTGGGAAAAACGACATATTCAGGAATAAAATAATCCTCTCAGGTCCAAGCCAAACATTCACTCCAGGCGCACTTTCACCTCTTAAAAACCGACACACACAAACACATCTGACACTCTTTTCCACCTCTCGACAGGAGCACAGAGCGGCACTGTGTCACCTGGCGCGGGACTTGAACCCTCAACCCCGGATAAAAGCTCTGACATCGCACCGTGGCTGTGTTTTCAAATGGATCGCATATCACATCAAAGAAGCAGAGTGGGAGAGTCAGCGAGGGATGGGAGAGTCGAGGAGAGAAGGGAAAACAAAAAAAGGTGTACTCACAGTCTTCCGAGCTTGGGGTTGGACTGGAAGAGGAGCTCTGGGAGGAACTGGAGTTTGTTTCTGTTCAGACGACTGTGGAGAGAAACGGAGGAAATAAACTTAAAGTAACAGTTTGGTATCGTTAAACTCAAAGAGAAAAGGTCATAGGTCATTCTCATTCATGCTTTTATTGTTGACTTCTCCATCACCGACCAGGCAACGGCATCACCCCGAAGGTCAGCAGGTTCGTGGTTCAAAGGTCAAACTCATGGGAAAGTCTGTCTTGTTTCCTGTGATCATGACCTCCAGGTTATCACGCTGTGTTTTATGTGGGTGTGTGTTACAGGCTATCGTGCTGTAAGCTCTCTAACGCCAGTTATCGCTCTCATCCCTGCCTGTGCTCCGACCTCAGAGCAAGAGGAGGAACCAGTCTGGCTTTCTGGTAGCTTCACGTTATCTAAGGAAATTCTTTGAGTAATACATTGTAAATATCTGAACTGCTTTGTCACTTAGTTAAACGATAAACTGTACCATCAATCAGGGAATTACGAGCCAGTTCAGTGCACCAGTGCGAATCGAAAAGGCCTCATTTTTCTGATAGGACAAAAATGCACAAAATGCAACAAGTTCATACTTCATTTATTTTCCTAACAGATAAATATGAAAGCCTTTCCATCCTGCATTTCTTCCACAAATATCTGCTGAAAAACAAATCATTAGTGTGAGACGAGTGTAGCCAACATAAACTCTCCCATATCACAGAAAATACTTGAATCTTCAGTGGCCGATTTCACTGGAAACATTTAAAATGATTCTGAATTAATGGATGCAAGTACATCTGACTGTTCATATGATCGTAGATGTATGTTTTTTATATCTTCTCTGTAATTTGACCTTTATGTTATGTGTCTGTTTTATGTCCACAGCGGCGCAATCGTGCTGTGGCCAGGACAGTGTGACAAAAAAACCCTGTTTTTATTAATCAACACGTTCAAATGTGTTGAAAACAAAAGACAAAAAACGAATCCTCCTGCTCTGTATGGACAACTTTATTTGCATGATCAGAACAGGCTTTACTGACCACATTTATTATATAAGATCACACGAGTATCAGGAGTAGAAACGGTACTACCTAGTCTCTACTGAAGGACAAGAACAACAGCACTGTGAAATGTTGGTTGTGCCAGGAGGATAAGTGCTCGTCAACTGTGAAAAGCTCCGCAACACTGGTGGGACTAAGAGCCTGTGTTGTGTTTTTGTTCATGGAAACAGCTGTGCCTAATACTGTATGCCTCTGCCCAGTTCACAGTCAGATTGTTGGCATAATAAGGAGCTGTAAAGGTTATATACTGTCTGTCATTCCTGTTATTAGACAGAGTTACAGATTATGGGCCGTACTTTTAGACTGGGGACCAAGACTGAATAAGGGTAGACCTTCTGGATGTAATGTTCTCCAAACTTTTTCTGTTAAATGTCACCAGATTGTAGTATTTCAAAGTTTCAAATGCACCTTTCTGGGTTTTTTCTTCCTATAAAACGCTCCTTATTCCTGACTTAACAGCACAAATGCTCCTCATGCCCAATGCCTCTTCTATTATAGACACATGGCACTTATTTACAAAGGAATGAGAGGCAGAGGGAGACGGAGCGAGTGAAAGAACGGTGTCGCCCAACAGGTAGACACGTTTTTGAGTGTGTATAAGATGTGTCTTTTTGTGCGAGTGTGTGCAGAGGGAGGGTGGGGTGTGCAGCCGCAGAGATAGATGAGGACAGTGTGACTGCAGGGAGTGAAAGTGTTATCAAGCTACCAAAGCATTTTGCTGAGAAACGAGGCGTGGAGGGGAAAAAGGAGGGCGGCGGGTCGGGAGGGGTCACAGAGTCGAATCTGTGCCGGAGAAGACACAGACACCGACCTTTTAACCCCGCTGATAATGATAATAAGACCCTGACTTTCACTTCTGCGTGCCCCGATGGAAACAGAGCCGCAGTCCAAGAAGAGATATCCTCCATTTGAAATAATTGACCCCTGCTCCGGGAGAAAAACTGCTGGTACCAGAGTGAAGCACATGATCGGCTACTATTACAGCTATGAGTCATTTCAAGACCTTCCTTTGTGTATTTCCGAAAAAATAATGACGAGTTTCCTTTGAAATAACACCAGACCACAAGTTCATGGGCACTATATATTTAGAAATTATCCCAATAAGTCAGAATAAAACTTCTCTAACTCGGCCAATACCTCAAAATCCTGAAGTTTGATACATTTTTATAAGGAAAACCACACAAAAAATCACTTATCTTGGAAAAAGACTGTACTAAAACAGGACTAAAAGGCAGCTAATCACTTCATTTTGCCATTTCAGGCCCACTCGGCGTCGCTAAACTGCCAGAAGAGGTGAAACAATCCTCCCCATGACTTCATCTTTCATGCTTTGACACACATGAATCTCCTCAGCAGATGAGACGACTACATAAGCTCCATGTTTTTCACATTGTGACGCCATAAATCACACTGACTCAGCACCGCGACCTCTCGCCCCCGACCTTCCACCCTGACAGGCAGAACATCAGAGAAGCTGTCAGCTAAGCATTTTAAAAAGCATTTCACTATCAGTGAGGGGAAAACTTCAGAGGCCTCGTCGTTCTCGTCCCTGCAGCAGAGTGTTTCTCTGGAACAGTTTCAACCAAAACAGAAAAAATCAAGGTCATCCGTACATGATTATAATACATGTAGATTTTTAAGCAACAAAAGCTTATTTCCAAATGATTTAGATCAGTGAAATGCCTTCTCATGTGTGTTTCCCTCCTCACCCCTGACCTTTGACCCTCACTGACACACCACATTAAAGAGCCTTTTAACACCAAAGCAGCCATCACCTCTCGCTTTCTCTATCAGACGTGTGATCTCCATTTAGAGGGATACACATGTTGCTGCCACTCAGCGTCTCCTCAGAGGAGTTCGCTGTCACCTGACTTTAAGCTTCTGACTGGTCAAGGTTGAGCAATAAAGACAGTTTGGTTTGGGCAAGGGAAAGCTTCATCTCGTCACTGCTGACTTTTTCTTTGTTGAATTAACCTTAACACATTTAATAACAGCTACTGTGAGGAACTTTCTGGTCTGTGTCGATTTTGGCGACCCCTGTGGACAAAGCGTGTTGTCTTATCTCCTTTCTGATCCTGTCCTATACTTACGTAGTAGTTATCTGTAGCGAAAAATAATCCTCCTGCTGTCTTCTATCTGTCAAACGTATCACAGATTTAAACAAAGGCTGTCTCGGAAGCGTGCTGTTAATAGCCGTGTTTGACACCAACCTGGTGGCAGCTGTAACAGCCACTAAAAATGACCACATACTGGGCACCGTTTTAGCTCAGCGGTTAAATCGGCGGCCCATGTACAGAGGCCATTGTAGCTCATATAGAGGAATTAAAGGTTTTATAAGGGTTGCCTTCAGTTGCAGGCAAAAGGTGTTTAGCTTTATCTGAAACCAACAGGTATCAAATTATTTGGGCTGGGTTTCGAATCGATTATCATTTGAATGACCCAATATCGATTAATAATACCCGAGATCGATCTTTAAAAATATGTAAAAACTTTGTCTGATCACTCACATTTCTGAGCGCTCCTGAACACAGCACGACTCAGCGCATCCCCTCTAAACACGACAGTGAGGGAGACATGCCCGGACTTGTTTACTGCAGCTACTACGGCAACTGACGGACTCTTTTTATCGTGTGTGTCCATGAATATGTAAGTTAGTTTTGCACTGATGTTTATGTCACTCTCTGTTAGCGTCAGCTTTGGCCGCATGTGTGTTTTCGGCATGTTTTTTATACAGTATGCCTTTCCCTATAACTTTCGTGTGGTTTTGTTCTTCGCGCTACGAGATCTCGTGGCCAAATCTCGCACAAGTTAAAGCCCAGTTCGTCATGTTAAATAAAAAGTACATGATGTAACTTCTTTGGGGTCAATACGTTCTGTTTTCTTTCCATCCTCCAGCATCATAAAGACTCTGTGCAGAACAGAACATGGAAGCACGTCTTCCTGCAGATCCTGTCATCCCTCGAGCTCAGTGTCGTAAACATGCAGGTGTGTGTGTGTGTGTGTGTGTGGGGGGGGGGGATGTTGTGATGTGCACCCTGATTCTGTTGACTAGAGCCTTGGTGTGAGCTGACACACACGCACACGCACACACAGGGAACAAGGCCATATCTGTGAGAGATTCCAAGGTTGTGTGTGAAGTGGATGGACTCTGGTGTCATCCAGGTTCACTCTGTGTGTGTCTGTGCATGTGTGCATTACAAAATGGGCAACAGCAAGAAAAAGATGTTTGTATGTTTGACAAAATGGAAAATCAGCATTGTTAACTCATATATCTGCATGTGTCTGAAGTTGTGTTTTCTGGCCGTATGCATGCATATTTTTTGGATGTTTTTGAGAGTGCATTTCTGTAGCCTGGTGGGTTTTTTACACGTCTAAAAATACCTTAAGTTTGCATCAGCTGTTGAGCTTGCTCTGCTTTTTTTCCCTCACACACATACACACAACAGATAGCAGTATAAGACGGTGCTCTTACAGTCTCTCCAGCAGTCTGAGGTCCTGGAAGGCTCCTCTCTCGACAACAGTTATCTGGTTGTCCTCCAGATGACTGTAACAAAGGGAAAAAGGACACAGAGAAAAGATCAACAGTTGCTTACTTCAGAAAAAATACAAAATCAAAATCAGCAGGAAAATGTATGTGACTGTGTGGGGAACGGGAGCGGGTCTTAGGAGGCGAAATATCTGATCACGAACATTACAAAAGGATCAAACAGAAGATAAACTGAAACTCTGAATCTGAAACTCAGATTTCAAACACTGATACAGAAACTTGCATTTTTTAAAAGTTGGTTATATAAACAAGCAATCACTGCACCAAAAAATGACCTGGCATGAAGCAAAAGTTTAAGACGTTTCACAAATGTCACAATGTAGCGAGCCAAAACAAACTCTTAACAACTCATCCCTCTCCCGCTCCTCTGAGGACATCTGCATGTCTCCTCTGCCTCCCCAGTCCTCACTGATCTGTTTGTGTGTTGTCATGTCTTAAGGCGATCTAAGGTTTTCCAGATGGGACGGAGCAAAGAAGGGAGAGCTTCTTCTGTGATATGTGTGTTTATATTTTCTGTCCGAGGATGTTAAGAGTGACAAGTCCTGAGAGAGGAGGGGAGAGGAGGGGAGGGGGATAGAAGGAATAAAGACGTGAGAGGCAGAGAAGGAGAGGAAGGAAGAGAGATTTAGAGATTAAGAAAAAGTACAATGACAATACAAACTGAGTGAGGGGGATATTAAAGGGGGAGGACTTATTAAAAAAAATAAAGATGACATTTGGCCTGCCATGAGGGCTCTGAATTGTTTTGGCGTGACCTTCCTTTAAATATCCCCTCAAGGAAAATGTTTTGACATGCAGCTTTAATTTAGCCATGAATCTGTGTTCTGTCATATCTGCTCTTTTCAAAAACACACAGAGACAGTCAGGAATCTGTTGGACTCAGACTGAAATTTGCTAAAATTTACCAGATTAAGGCCATGTCAAGACTTTCTCCCTCCTTCGTTTCTAAAAAAAAACCCCGTCCACAAAGGCACGGTTAAAAAAATCCCCGTCCACATGAAAACGCGAAACAACAACAGAAACGCTGTCATGAGAATGTCACATCAACAGGCGGCCATGTAACCCGGTCATGCAAAGAAGAGAAAGAAAATCGCGGCCAATCAAAAGTCTGAAAAATGAAATGAAAAAAATTACCAGGAGACTGCATCCTGACGCCTGTTCCTCAATATGGTAGACGAGTAACTGTACATACATGTGTAAATATGTAAAAAGTGTTAAGCATCACTGTTTATGTCACGTTCGTCCTTTTGCAAGGAATGTCTCCTCATGTGTGACACCTCACACAGGAGATGACGTTACGAGCCAAAGACGCTGTTTACCCCGTCTACACGTCTCCGTGGAAACAGACTTTCTAAAAGTTTTCACTGAACTAAAACTGCGTTTGTGTGTGAACAAAAGGTCAAAATGCCGAGATAAATCTACATTTTGAAAAAGACCCATGTACATGTGCATTTATGGAGATGAACGTACAGAAAATACTTACAATGATAACGTATAGTCACTCAACCCCAGTGTCCTTATAGGGCTCCTTTTTGCAGCCCATGTATCAGTGTTTATTTGCAGGAATCTGAGTAACAAAATCTTTAATCAAAGATTTTTTCGCACCGTCCATTATCTATTCCGCTTATCCTGTTCAGGGTCGCGGAGGGGCTGGAGCCTATCCCAGCTGCCATTGGGTGAGAGGCGGGGCACACCCTGGACTGATCGGCAGTAAATCACAGGGCTGACACACAGAGACAGACAACCTTTCACGCTCACATTCACACCTACGGGCAATTTAAAGGAGCACGTCTTCGGACTGTTGGAGGACGCCGCAGTAGGGAGGGAACCCACGCATGCATGGGGAGAACATGCACACTCCACACAGAAAGGCCCACTTCATCCTAACTGGGGTTTGAACAAGGAACCTTGTAGTGGTGAGGCGACATCGCTAACCAGTCCTGTTTTTGTTTAGTTTTTTCTTTTAATTATGTTTTGGCTTTATTCAGTAGGGCGGCTGAAGAGATGGGAAATGTGGGGAGTAAAGAGTGGGTAATGACATGCAAAAGCTAAATCAGCGCCCCCAATGCTGCTCTGTAATTGAATTTCTTACAACATGTTCTCGATATCTTTATCTTTCGTTTGTAAAGATTTTCCTTTTACTCCTGCTTCTTGCAGCACAAAAAAATTGAAATCAAGTGATCAGCTGTATCTATCTAGCAGGCTTTAACCAGTCAGAACACAGGATCGCTCACATGGGAAACGTCTGATGTCTAAGCTAAAACAGACAAACACAAACTGACAGGAGTAAATACAATCTGCACAGAGCATGCATAGAAACACTGACCCAGCACTAATGTGCAATGTCAGATATGTGTGTAAACATGCGCAGAGTAAACACAGGTACAGAGTTCTGCACTGTCAGCAAACATACCCAAACATGCATGTAAACAAATCCCCCGCCCTGACTGCAGCTCATCAGTCATCATCTACAGAGCAGCATGCATTAACGCCACATGTTGACTCCATGTATTCTGACTGCATTTCTCCGCCCTGATAGAAAGGCATATCTCGTAAAAATCCAAAGCGAGCGAAATCAAGACATAACTTTGAGTAACTATCGGAGTTTATTTGTCCAAATGAGGGATTAACCGCACGCTGATTTATTGTATGAAGTATAGAAAGGCGAGGGATCTGCAGCCAAACACATGGCGTGTGGAGCCGATGCTGGCACATGGCGCAGATGAGGTATTGTGTTTTTGGCGTGCACAGAGAAGGAGAAAAGAGAGAAAACATGCATTGATTTCATGTGTGTGGGGCCTGGTGTGTCTAATAACTCTTTTTTTCAACAATATTAGAACGTTTAAGCAACCATTATTAAACGCACAATGATGTCACGCTACCTTATGGCACACTCGGATCACTCTGCAGGAAACAAGGAAATACTTCAGGGGATATTAACTTCACTAGCTGTTGACGCACAATGGGTGACAGCACATTAACTTTCCACGGCCAAATGTTCAATATCGAGCCCCAGTTTTCACCTACGTCTAAATTTGTTTGGAATTAACTCAATTTCGCCGCAGTCTGGAAGAAATCTTATGACGTGAGGCTGCCAAGGATATTAGGGTAAGTGTTGCGCATGCAGAGACAAGCTGTGTGTGTGAGTATAGCGAGACGATCTGACCGCTCAGATTCAAGAATATTCAGGCTGCTGGGTTGGGTTACAGGGTTTTGGATGAATGTAAACAGTGTATGAATATTTTCACACGATTACAACAGGCAGTCTGATTTAGATGCTTTAAGGAGGTCAGAGACAAACTTTAAGGATTAGTCCAATAACACCTTTTATGTTTTGGATTTAATGATCACTGACAACCGTATTCTACAGCAGCTGAAGCTACACCTTTACAGTTCTGTTGCATATACATTGAATATCCATATGTAGGTTCCCCTTCTGCCGCCAAAACAGCCTCATCGAGGCACGGACTCCACTAGACCTCTGAAGGTGTGCTGAGGTATCTGGTACCAAGATGTTAGCAGCAGATCCCTTAAGTCCTAAAAGTTGCGAGGTGGGGCCTCCATGGATCGGACTTGTTTGTCGAGCACATCCCACAGACGCTCGATTGGATTGAGATCTGGGAAATTTGGAGGCCAAGTCAACACCTTGAACTTGTCGTGTTCCTCAAACCATTCCTGAACCATTTTTGCAGCGTGGCAGGGCGCATCATCCTGCCATTAGAGAACACCATTTCCATGAAGGGGTGCACTTGGTTTGCAAAAATGTTAAGATTGGTGGTAAGTGTCAAAGTAACATCCACATGAATGGCAGGACCCGACGTTTCCCAGCAGAACATTCCCCAAAGCATCACACTGCCTCTGCCGGCTTGCTTTCTTCCAACAGGTGCCATGTCAGCACACCAGGCCATCCACGTGATTTAAAAGAAAACGTGATTCATCAGACAAAGCCGCCTTCTTCCATTGCTCTGTGGTCCAGTTCTGATGCTCACACGCCCATTGTAGGCGCTTTCAGCGGTGGACAGGGGTCAGCACGGGCACATTGACTGCTCTGCAGCCACGCAGGCCCATACCAGAACCAGACCTAACCTTTTCAGCAATTTGAGCTGCAGTAGCTCATCTGTTGGATCGGACCACATTGGCCAGCCTTCGCTCCTTATGCGCATCTATGGGCCTTGACCCTGTGGGAACCGGGAACACCCCACGAGAGCTGCATTTCTGGAGATGCTCTGACTCAGTTGTCTAGCCATCACAATTTGGCCCTTATCAAAGTCGCTCACATCCTGACACTTGCACATTTTTCCTGCTTCCATCACATCAACTTTGACGACAAAACGTTCACTTGCTGCCTAACATATCCCACCCAATGACAGGGGCCATCGTAACGAGATAATCAATGCTATTCAGTCAACCTGTCGGGGGTCATAATGTTATGGCTGATCAGTGTATACTGTCATATTTAGATGTCTTATATAGAATGGGAGTCAACTACTTTCACAGGACTAATTATCAGTAATTACCAGCCTGTTTACATACATGCATGGGGACTGGTGAATACATGTCTGCAGCCATTAGTGTTCCCTGGGAAGAATGTTAGAAGCATTTAAGTGCATGCAAACTTTTCCCTTGGGATGTATGTAAGTGCCCAGCAAAGAGGCATTTGAGAGAGAGAGAGAGAGTGTGTCCTGTGTGTGTGTGCGTGTGTGTGTGTGTGTGCGTGTGTGTGTGTGTGTGTGTGTGTGTGAGGAATGAGAGGGAGAGATAGAGGTCCAGTAAGTAACAGTAATACCTATTTTACTGCAGATAAGGTTAAAGGCTGCACTCTGTGAGACCATGTATGCCTTTGTGCATCCCCTGATATCATATGCAACAATGTGTGTGTGTGTGTGTGACAGAAAGAGTGTGTGCGTGAGTGCGTGTGCGTGCGTGCGTTTGAGTGTGTACTTTCTCAGACTATCTTCTCTTTCCCAAGCCATCTCCTCCCCATTTCTTTAAGAGATTTAGAGCAGGGAAATGTCACAGCAGTTTATCACCAACCACATGAAACAAGCTGCTGGCCCACCGCACGCAAACACACACACACACGTTCTCTTTCACTCGCACACACACACACACATACACTGCCTCTTCTCAATCTGTCTCAAGTGCAAAAGATGCAAACAAATAAAACCTCCCTCTCTCTTCCTCTTCCTCTTTAAAACAAACCTGAAACATTACCCGACATAAGTTCCCATTGTCCTTACAAGTATGGTTATAGTTAACCAACTGCAAACACACATGCATAAACTTATTTCCACTCCTCAGCGTAGTTTGAGCTGCGTGTATTTTTATCTGCCGGTCTGGTTAAAACAGAGTGAGGAGGGAAGCTGCATGCAGCCAACGGTGATTATAGTTATTATAGGCCTAACACACACACACACACACACACACACACACACACACAGACACACACACACACACTTGAGCCACTTGATGCAGAAGAGTGAGAGAGCCCTTAGAGTCAATTAGGCCAGCTGAGAGGAGGCGAGGAGTCACAGTCTGCTGACTGCAGCCGTTTAGATATGACGGCTTAGACGAGCTAACGTAGCATAAGCGATTGTGTGTCAGTTTTATAGGGGGTAAACATCGTCATGAAGCTACACAATGGAATATTAAAGATCATACTTTTTAAAAAGGACATTTTAGATGTTTCCTGACAGCTACATGTAAAGTCTGTAATCAGCAAATCTCCTTAAAATAAGTAATTTTGCTTTAAAACGGACCAGTTGTCAGTTCGGCTCAGCTGTTTAAGCCCTTTTTAGGTCTTGAAAACAAATCACTTTCTTTACTGACAGTCCATCAGATTGTTGGGATTACCAGTCAAGTTCTGGGTTTACATGCATCAAGCTTATAGTTGGCAGTATATAAACAAAAAACCCTTCAATGTACATATGGTCCATAGACTGTGTATAAGAATTGGGCGTAGCCTCTTCTCACATTTTCACAAGATTTTATGAAAGTCTCTCAGCTGATTTATTACCTTTGTAGACATTTTCCCTAATGAGTTTATGGTCTCAATCGTTAGTCTCTAGTCTTCTTTAATAAAGTATTAAGTTTGCTTTTAAATTACGGTGTCAAATAGACAAGAATTTATGGTAAAGTGTGTATGCTTTAGGTGGCTACCTGTTATTGTCAAGTCACTACCACAGCGACCTATCAACCAGGATAAAGAAGTAGCAATGTGTAGTCACCCTCTCGTCCAAATACGGCCAACCAGGTTAGCGACGGCCAACGTGCTTAACTTCAACAGGGGAGTTCAAAAGCCAATGGATGGCCTCTATCTTATCCTGTGAGAGTTGTGGTTAGCGCTGTCGCCCCCCTCCGGGTACTCCGGCTTACTCCCATAGTCCAAAGACATGCTCGTTAGATTCATTGGTGACTCTAAATTGATGTGAGTGTGAAAGGTTGTCTGTCTCTGTGTGTCAGCCCTGTGATTGGCTGGTGATCAGTCCAGGGTGTACCCCGCCTCTCGCCCAATGAAAGCTGGGATAAGACTTGGAAAAAATGTGAAGCTATCATTTAGCTGTATGTCACCTGATTCAACAAAAGTCGTTTTAATACTCCAAATTACCTTTATTCTGTTTTTAGCGCTACATAACTTTGAGAAGGGGAACTATAATGACTTGTATTTTCTGATAAATGTAGTGTGCTCAAGTCATAATTTTGGAGTCTTATTTTATGCACACACTTTTACATAATGCATCTTTAAAGAATCTTAAAATGTTGTTGCGTCTTCCTTATTTTAAAAGTCACTGATATCTCTGGAAGTCCCAGTTTTGCAACTTCAGCATTCCTAAACTATTGTTCATAGACACATGGGGGACAAGAGTGGATGCTGATGAATGACTCAGAATTTCCTGATAACAATTGTCTACCATTGCAACATCGCTTCAGCAGTTTCACCTCTGTATATCATCATTTCTGCACCAGTCTGACATCTTGTTTCCGTGTTGCTTGTTTAACAAAAAGGACTCTGGCTGCTTGTTACTGGCATGTAAGCTCAAGTCTATTATTCAACCTCGTAAATATTCAGTAATTACGAAATTCGACTCTTTGGATGAGACCTCTGCATTCTCTCCTGAGCTGAAATACCTCATTAGGACGGGAAACTTTATTTTATAGAGACTCGTTTCCCCTATAGCCATATACAGGCCTATTAGGTAAATATAGCATTCATGTAATTGCTCCAGCATGGACGGTTCTTTTTGTTAATGGCATTCCCTGCAGAGAAACCAATGCAAGTCACACAAAGGAAAAAGAAAACGGTCATAATAACCTGCTAAACATGAGGTCCTCGTACCTGAAGGACTAAAAAGGTTGTTTGATTGCAGCTTAATAATATAGAATTCATATGGATCTTTCCTGCTTGGAAAATTGTAGGCTTGTGTTATGAATATACCTACACAACTACAGCTATTATGTGTAGGTAAGGGAAAGATTACTCTCATGGTTTGAATAAAGAAATACTAGCTTTGTGTGCCAAAGTATGTCCTAGAAACTACACTATAGGCAACATGACTATTATACACCGTAGGATACATTACCTGTGTTTTTAAAGAGGGGGTATTGTGCTGTTTCACATCTTAAGACGTATATAAGTTTTCAAATCTGTAGGTAAAAGTATGTTGGAGTAATCCCCAGGCTTCTTGGCTCAGTCTGCAAGCCGCTGTGAATGCCAGCTTTCATACAGTTTTTTCTACACTTTGCACTTTGTGACGTCACAAAGTGCAGCCTCAGCAGGCTTGGGAGAGCTGGCCAATCAGAAGAAAGTGGGCTTCTAGGGGCGGGGTTTCTTAAAGGGAGTTTTTACTGTAGATTTTGCTAAGCTACTCCACAGGTATCACAGAGGGGAATATGAAGCTTTAAATTAGCATCATACCCCCCCTTTAAGCTAACACATCTACTTTAAGGTATTTGCAGCTATCAAACATTTTGCATGTTCCTTCGAGATTTGTATCTGCTGTTATTTTGTGAAGCACTTATTTCCATTAAAAAAGAGCTTAAATGACAAAAATAATTTGCAAAAAAACTTCATATAATCGATCCATCTTAGGTGGCACATGTCACTGATTAAAGATAACTTTTTGTCCTCCCAGTTTTCTTGTAATGAAGATTTTCTCTAAATTGGACAACCAGGAGGGAAAAGCTTCCAGAGAAAAGAAAAAGCGGTTAACAAGATTACAAAAATATGTTTTTATCATCTGACATGAATGCGGTTACAAATTCACACATAACAGTACCAAAAAGCAAAAGTGACACATTCAACCTCACTTAACAACAACTTGGTAAAATGGTAAATGGACTGCACTTGTACAGCTTCTTTTCTTGTATTCAGAGCACTCAAAGCGCTTTTACACAACAATCACACACACATTCACACACTGATGATGCCTTTGGGAGACATGTAGGCTTCAGCGTCTTGCTGAAGGACACTTTGACATGTAGACTGGAACAGTCAAGGATTGAACCCCCAACCTTCTGATGGAGAGATGACCGACTCTACCTCTGAGCCACAGCCGCCATTGTAGGTAATTTCAGCAGCACTTAAAATGTTTATTACCACAAAACAAAAAATATGTAAAGAGAAAAACAAACTTACAGAATCCTGAGGTTCTTGATGCCAGAGAAATCCACTTTGGTGATCCTGGTGATGTTGTTTCTGTTCAGATCCCTGCAGAGAGAAACACAGCGGTTTAAACATCTGATGGATCACGTCTGATAGTGTTTAAATAAGAGCATAAACTAAATATGATCGAGTTAAAGCTTGAAAACACACAAGTTGATTCTAAAAAACACTAAAAAGCAAATTGACTTTGGTTGAGACCCACTAAGAGTGTGCGTGTGTTTGTGTGTCTCTGTGTGTGTTCTCACTCGGCTGAATTAGTGAATGTGGCAGCAGCTCAGAGCGTGAGAATGCCCCACAGCATGTGAGCCCACACACATCCCGAACACACACACACACAAACATACAAACACAAACAAACAGAAACCAAAACACACAAACACTCCTACCGTTGAGGCACCGGGAGAATACGCACACACACACACACACACACCTACACGCACTTAAAGCGGCTGCTGCTCTGAATTATTGAGAAGCAAACTTTCCAACACGAAAAAAAAAGTGGGATGAAATTATTTTCTCTTTCCATCATCGGAGTTTAAAAGCTTATCGTGTTTCCTGGCTGTCATTCAATCTGTTTTAACTACGGGTGCACGATGTATGCACACTGCAATATGAACTGACTGCCTGAGTGTGTGTGTGAGTGTGTGTGTGTGTGTGTGTGTGTGTGTGTAGACCGGTTCCCTGTTTATTGAAACGCTGTCGTACTGGAGGAATTAGGGCAAGGAAAAAAAACACACACACACAAGAGAGCACAGACAAACAACACACACAATTTTCTCTCTTGTTTCACACACACACACCACTCTCTCTCCCTCGCTCTGTAAACTTTCACTTGCCCTCGGTCGCTCGCGTACGCGCACACTCACACACAAACAGTCTGGTTTTGCCGAGGCAGTCTGCGTGTGTGTTTTTCATAATACACCTAAACATTTATAAATCTGATTTAAGACCATATTAGGTTTCAAAAGGCTTCCACAAGCTGCCACGGAGAGGACACTAATAGGAGCCATACCCCGGCCTGAGACGGGGAGGGCTGGTGTGGGCGAGGGCAGCACTGCACACAGAGAGAGGGTCCACCAGGGGTCCCTTAAAGGCAGAGGGAGCTTCATTTCTCATTTGATACAATGGTTATCAAAGCCTCCCAGCTGCTACAGTACAGACAGTGATCTAAATCATAAGCAACAACAAATTAGTCCTTAGAGTGAGGTCAAGTAAGGTTTCTATTTGATGACCTAACTCAGCAGTTCTTCTTCACTCTGGAGAGCCGTTTAGCATCTTTCAGCTTATTTGTTTTAGTTTTACAGCCCTCAAATTTACTGTTCAGGTTCTCTCTCATCGCTCTCATCAGCCTCGTTTCCAGTCAGCCAAAGAAAAAAATCTGATAAACTACTAAAAAACACTTTCCGCCAAGCACCAAATGACAAACAAAGCAGCTAAAGAGCAAGATAGTTGGTGGAAGGGGCGCTGGTTTAGATCCGTTGGTAGAACAAGCACCCCAACATAGGTAGTTATACATACCTCGTCCCAACGGCTGTGGGTTCGACTCTTTGGTGCCCTTTAGTGCACGTTAACCCCACTTTCTCCTCCCCATACTTGCTTGCCTTCACTGTCCTATCAAATAAAGGCATAAATGGCTAAAAAAAAAAAAAAGATAGTTGGTGGAAGAAACTGAAACAGAACTAGAAGACCTTCAGATTGACTCATATGATGTAGACCGCGTAAAAGCCTGACACGGATCACCTATTTAATTTCTTCTCCTCTCCTGCTGTCTTTGCGTTCGCATTTTAAAGATCCTGTTTGCTGGGTGTCAAGTGGTGCTAAGTGCGGAATAACAACGGGTTCAACCAGACACTGGCACAGCGCGAAAACAGAGAGAGGAGATAGCTTGTGGGCCAAGTGTGCTGGATGTGTTAATACTTAACTGTTTGCTAACACCTTCACAGGAAGAACTTTCTACGGTGATCACAGTGCTGAGTTTGTCCTTCGTGATCTGAGTCCAAGTAGTCAAACAATGATCATTTTGTGGTTTCAAGACTGACAAGGTGGAGATTTGCCTTAAAATATTTTCAGACACTTATGAAGACGAAGAAGAAGAAGTAAAGTAAGGGTACCCCTGAAGCCTGAGGTTCAAGGCGAAGACCACGTAATGCCAACTTCTTTGGTTCGAGTTATTCCCCATCTCTCACCATTTGTTTCCTATCAACTATCTAAAAAAAGGCCCAAATATTTTTGAGGTTACGTTTTGCAATAAACGGCAAGTAAACAATAAAAGCATACGATTGAATTTCAACATGATGTATGATGTTGCATTCATCGTAATCATAGAAAAAACGATATCATCAACTGGTCCAAGCATTTGCAATCAGCTTTTACATGAAACAAAAAAACGTAATTTCGAGTCTCATCCATCTTGTCAGTGTATTCATTAAACCAGATCCAGACCAAGTCTACGCTCTGCCAATGAAAGGCGCCTGGTGCTCCCATCACAACAGGGCCCTAAGTCCCTAGCTATACTCTTCTGTAGTCCCCCGGTGGTGGAACGAGTTACCATTCGGAGTCTCTTTCCCACTTACTGACTTTGTTCCCTCCTTTCTTGATCGTTGCTTGTGCTGAATTAAATCTCAGACGTACGTCGCTTTGGACAAAAGCGTCTGCTAAATTAAATTGTAACACTGTAACAGATACGTTTTTGACAGCGAGCCTCTCCACCATCACAGAGACGAGTTGCTGCCGGTTCTTGTCACTGACTTTCAGAACGTGTGTAAGTGGCAGTTTCCTTGGGGAGCGAGGCAGCGCGATAAGCCGCCTTTGTTCGGGTGAAAAAACTCGATACAGCATTGATTTATCTTTTTCAGCTTGAGGAAAGAGACGCTTCACTTGTTGATTTGTGATTTCGAGCATGCGTTCAGTTCTCACCTTATCTTTAATAGCTACAGTCTTTCGGTTTTCTTTCCCTTCATCCATCTTAACTTCCCCCAGTCACCGCTCTTTAATGTCAATCTGTCGCTCCTTCACATCCAGTTTTACCCCCGTGTTCCCAGCCTCCCTCTCCACATTTTCTTTCCTCTCTAATCTCCCTCTTTCACAGCAGCCCCCCCCACCCCCAATCTCTCTTGTCTTATCTTTCACTGTTTCACAGTTGACTAAACACTTTTTCTTCTCTTTTCTCTCTAATCTCCCCTCTTTTATCTCAATCTTTCTCTCTTTTACAGTTGGCTACGTTTTTCCTACCCTTCTCTTTTTTTCTCAGCCTTCCCCCCCCCTGCTCTCTCCATCCTTATCTCCATCTCTCTGTTGTTCACAGTGGAAACTTCTGCTCTCACCAGGGAAACAGCTCGGACACAAACAAACAGTGAGGATGGAGGGTCAGGTGGAGAGCGACGGCATCACCTTATCCAACATCGACGCCTGAAAACTGAGAAAGACAAGGCCATCGCCAGGGCAAAATCTGATATTTACTGAGGTAAAAAGATGTAAGGTACAACCTCTTGATTACTCATAAGTTTATAACTACAAATACTTATAATTGAAACTAGACACGTTTTCTGGTTTTAATTCAAAAATCAAATGAAAATGTTGCTGTTGTGCTGAAACGACTTTTGCAACTGATCGATATGACTGGACAAACTAATCCGCTTGAAGCCACATAAACTGTGAGTTAGCCAGTGACTGAGAGAGACTAAGCGGCTCTCCATGAGTGCTGATAAAGAGAACAACATCACTGGGACTTTTCACTCTGTGTATCACAGCCAGGTGTTCTGAATACTGTTAATTAACACTACAGCAGAGCGTGTATGTCTACATTAACCAAGCTGGTCCCTCTGAATCACACAGCAGACTCTTATTTCACTGGTGGTTGTAAATTAAAACAAACAGATAAATGTACATGATAAAAAACATCTGATCTGTGGTAACCTGCAGACACAGAGCGCAGGAGAATGTTTGGGTTGCTTGGCAACAAAAGTCTTTGTGGAACTAGTTGAGTTGGTGGAGCAGAAAATAATCTGTTGTTGATTGTCACTGTTTACTACGATTTGCCGCTTGTGTAACCGTTGTATAAAAGCAATATCACACTCGAGGTTGTGATGTTGAATATCAGCACGGCTGTGATAATATGTGATGATATTCAGTACAACATCACCTCACATCAAGTGTTTAACCTTGTAAACATCTCCATGTGGTGTTCTTCATGTGCTACAAGACATATCAGGGACAACATCAGCAGTCCTCTCCATGGCTGGGCCTGTCTGCTTTTAAACTGCAGTGTACCAAGGACAGGCTGAACAACACCTTTTCAGATTGGCAGGTTTGAGACGTCACAAACCTAAGGAGCCAATCCCGTTAATGGACGGGGTGACGCTATGCATATCATTATGTGCAACCTATGGCAACCACTTCAGTGATGCGCGAGCCAGCTGTAACCGTCATCGTCATTTTTGCAAAGTCACTACTGACTGGCGTGTTTTGTTTTCGCAACGGAGGGGGCAGTTGGAAATGTGCATAATAAGAAGGAGGAGATGCTTTGGGAGGAATTTTACAATGTAATTAAACTTATTTTGCAGAAAAAACATATCAGACACAATTTATTATTTCAAGCCGAGCATTTTATATGTCTTAAAACACATCCATACATCCATAAGATGTATGGATAAGGCCTGAGATAGTCACAAACAGTAAGAGATCTGTCTACGTTTTGCACCCAACTTAAATGAATAAAGAACTCTCAGCTGGTTAAAAAAAAAAGTGCTGCAGAGATCTGAATGACTTAAACCTAGCGAGGCGGCCATCTTTATGCACCTGGTCTGCTGAAGTGTGGGTGTCCACCCCACCCAGCAGTAAAGCTTAACTTTGCTTTAAATTTAACTGACCAGCTGGCCGTCAGACGGCTAACGAGAGGCTTTAGTACAAAAGCTCTAACCACCGTTTGTTTCCATTACAGGCACGCATGTGTGTGTTTGTGACAACGGGATCAGACAAGAATGCAAACAGCAGGTGTTCCTGGAATTAATATACCATACAACGTACACACACAACGCACACACACACACAGGCACAGACAGCTCCCCACCACATCTCACCCCAGACCACTGAAACCAGTGAACCTTACAGTCTGGCTGACTGGTTGACTTTACGCACACACAGGTTTGGTGTGTGGGGGGCTGATTGACTTACAGCACAGCTTTATGGGTTGGTGCAGCACAGAGACTGAGAAAAGACAGAGAATCACTATTAGAGAGGAATGCTGAAGGAATGACCGATCAGGTGACAAAGACTCCCCAGAGCTCAATGAAAGGAGAAGCTCGCTCGTTGTTAGAAGACTGAGAACCGCCGTGGTGAAACATAAAATATTAAGATAATAATGTTTTAATGTCGGGCTGCAGGCCAGTCATCTATCCGGTTTTTGTTTTCTTGACCTTTGACCTCTCTTTATTCTTATCTCGTACCACAATAAGGGAATAACTACTGCAAACAGCTTCCTCTCTCTGTTCTGCCTCTATCTATCTCAGACACTGTGACATTTCCTCCATCCACTTTTTCCCTACCTCTTTCACGCACTGCCTCCTTATCTCCTCCATCCTTTCCCTTTCATCCTTTGTTGTTCTCCGTCCAACGCTTCGTTTACGAATGCGTCCGCTTCCTGTCCTAATCTCCTGTTATTTTCCACAAAGCTCTTGTACTTCTTCACTTTCTCATTCCTCCTTTCTCGCTCTCCATCCCTCTCTCTCTCTCTCAGATAGGTATGCTCAATTTCGCTCTCTAAATCTCCCAGTTACGCAAGGAATCCTAATTGCCTTCTTCCTTTTCCTGTGAGCTCCACGCTCGATGGTGCGTCTGTCACCAGATGCAGGAGGCAGGCGTCAAGCTGATTCAGAATTAGCCTTTTGTTACAGCTGCAAATGTGTGGACATGATATTTATACCCACCTGATCCAACTCCTTTTCTATCTCTTCACTACTTGTAACCTTATTTAATATGAAGCTAAAAGGCAGGAGCAGCATATCGTTACATTAAAACCTTTCGTCCAATCAGGACTTTAAATGTACAGAAGTAAAATATACTCTTCTTCTCCACGTACTTTGCAGTGCACTTTACTATATATATATACAGTAAGTAATATGCTAAACACACTTGCACAAGACAAGGACAAGGAGCAGGCCTTCGTAGTCTTTACTGGCAGTATTTATGAAACTATAAAATAATTATTGGGAAAAATTAAATGATAGTTGTGACAAATCTTAATCATGAGTTGAAATAAAAGAGCTGGACCCATAAAAAAGAATTAATTAGTGTAGACTACTTATCCTATTAGTTGCATTGTCCCTTGTGCAAGAAAGGAAGAAAGTATCTTCAGTAAAAGATCATCATTAAGTTCCAGATACCCCTTTCCATTAACATGTAGACGCAGGTTTTTCAGACCCGGGAAGACCCGCTTAGAGATACCGATTGTCTCTTTTCCCATTGCCAGTGAAGTATACTCCTGTCGGTCTCTTTTCTGCTGCGTCACCGCCTGACGTCACAAACGCGCCGGAGACAGGGTTAGTAATCAGTGAAGATGTTACGGTGGTTAGGTCTTTATTGTATCTATCACTCATTCAGTCTGTTTATCAAACTTGGTGCCGACAAATTTTGAACGATGTTCGAGTGCTGCGTAAAGCGTAATGTGTAAATGCTTGTTTCTGGCTTTATATCTTCCCCAGAGTTTTTCATCTCTCGTCTAGTTGTTTATGCTAATATCAGTCAAACTTCTACCATGTTACCATATTTCTACCATCACTCTCTTTTTGCATCTCCCTCTATCCCACTCTCTCGGGCCATCCAGTCGAGGCAGATTGCTGTTCATGAGTCTGGTTCTGCTCGAGGTTTCAGCCTGTTAAAAGCGGGTGGAACAGACGCCCTGTAAGCAGAGGCTGATCCGTGACGCAGCGGCCGCAGGTCGGACTCCCATCCTCGGTCCTGTGCTGCACGTCGTCCCCCTTTGTCTTCTCCCAATATTTCCGTTCTCTCTTCAGCTGTCATATTAATAAAGGCCAAAATAATTAAACAAACAGTACCATCTAGACCTGCTTCTATTGTAAAGTGTCCTGAGATAACTTTTGTGGGGATTTGGTGGGATCATATAATTAAAATCGATTGAAGTACAACACAGTGATTGAACTAGTAAACATGCACATGCCCAAGTCCCGCAGGGCAAAAGTAAAAGAACACATCAGATTTGGACAGCCAGAATAACAGCTACAGATCAACAAACGCAAACACAAAACAGGTGTATCTATTAAATGTTTCAGTTGAACATCAACTTTTGAGTCACAGTTTACATATTTCGTGATTAAACTTCCAAAGAGGAACTCGTGTTTACAAGAAGAACCCCCCGACTGAGTCAAGAAGAAAACTCAATTGCGTGTTCTTAGTCACTGTATAAACGATTATATGTCACATAAATTAAGATGTAATCATGGACAGCGTTCAAAAGAACGACATGCTCGGCCCCCGTCTCTGTTCGTTGAGCGTGTGTTGTCTACAAGAGTCGACAAGAGTCGTCCAGTTTTGGAAAATTTGGGGGTTTTGTGGAACATTTCGGTCTCCTGTGCGAGCGTTTACTGCTGTTTTCAATCTCTGTCATAGTGATGCTAATGGGAGTGAAGTCTCTGCTGTTACAGAGCTGCTCTCTGGGATACACAGCAATCATCACATGGAGGTTTTGGGCATTCACATCATACACACTCACACGGAAAGACATGAGGACAGATGAGAAGCAGCCAATGGAGACGCACTCCCGCCAGAGGCCCGGGGTCAAAGCTCTGATTTGATGACATATCCTTTTTAAAATGACACAAGGCAGGTTATTTAGGCCAATATTATGTAGGCTCAGTGTCCTTACATACGATACTCTTCAAGCAAACATGCTGTAAATAAATAAAGGATTTAGTGTGCTACCACAAAGTTTATTTTAATGCGGTGTGGCTGCAGCCTGAAGAAGACCTGTGTACAAATGAGATCAAGTGAGAAGAGACCAAACCTCTGAGGGATTTTTGTATGACAGTCCAACGCTGTTATTCAATGTCTATCTTTAGCTCTCATATCCTTGCATCTACTCGTCTCTTCTTCATATTTCCCCAACGCAGCATCTCTCATGTCTTCTTCCTCCAACATTAAATCATGTATTAACTGTCACTCCCTTCATGTGTCCCAGTGATGGACACATTTTCAAGAGCCATCATATCGACACATAACTCTGACAAATCAAACACACCTTTCTCTCTTTCTCTCCTATCATTGGCTTTAAAACTGTCTTAACATCAACTGTCTGTTGTGTGTGTTGCAGCCCTGTCTACTAGACTTATGATTCATAATTAACTTATATGCAACAGACTTTGGGGAATACATATTGTCAACCAACTAATGTTTCATATGAAGAAATGTTCATTAACGTACCTGAAAAGTTGATAAAAACATGATCTTAAAGGGGGTTAATTTCAAGCTTCATATTTCACTCTGTGATGCCTGTGGAGTAGCTTAGCATAATTTACAGTTTAAAAAAACTCATCATTTTTCTCACACTGGCGCTCTGTGCAGGCCCTCATGCAGCCTCAGCCTGAAACGACTCAAGCAGCTCTGTCCCTTTAAGAAACCTCGCCCCTACAAGTACACTTTCTTCTGATTGGCCAGCTCTCCGAAGCCTGCTGAGGCTGCACTTTGTGACGTCACAAAGTGCAGCGTGTAGAAAAAACTGTGTGAAACCTGGCGTTCACAGCAGCCTGCAGACTGAGCCGAGAAGCCTGGGGATTACTCCAACACACTTTTACCTACAGATTTGAAACTTCACCCACGTTTAGTCTGGACATCCAACATTGTAACATTATCTTAAAATATGAAACAGCATAATACCCCCTCTTTAAACGTATCAGTAAGTGCACTTGTTTGGCTTTCTTTTCTTTTTAAAGCAATGAAGCATTCTTGTATCGACTCAAAGTGTCTACAGCATTATTCAAATTCTGTACGGCCATAACCGATACAGAAAAGGTCAGCAGTGACTTGAGACATCACTTTTTTTTATCCAAAAGAACCCACAATCTTTACCTCAATCAAAACATAATAACAATCTTTCCCTTACCTTATCCAAAGTGTTTTTTAATCAACCAATCTGTCTGTTTGCTGCTCACTGTTGTCCTGTGCGTATTCTCGTCATTTTGCTGCAGTTTTTTGTCTTGCCTGTTTGTCAAACTGCTTTTGTATGCTTTGCTTGTCTTGTTGTATTGCCTGCCAATGTTTGCCTGCTAGCTACCTGCCCAATGCTTGTGTGCTAGACTGCATGCCATGTATGTACTGCATGTTGTCAATGTTTGGATGTGTGCGGCTTCCTTTTTAACTTTTGACATTTCCTTTTTAGCCCCTGCACCCATTCCTTCAAGAGGCTTTGCCTTTTGCCAGGCCGCCATGGTAAATAAGAATTAGTTCTTAATGACTTGCCTGGTTAAATAAAGGTTAAATAAATAAAAAATAAAGTTTAATTACCTTAACATAGCTGTAGTTTTTTATTCACTCTAAAAAATGTCGTCTGAGAACACGCTCAGGTCACAATGACATCATCACTACAAGATAACTAGTTGAGTTTCGTACAGAACAAATGTAATTTCTAGAAGAGGACGTTGGTGTGTGTATAAACAATGTGGTTAAACTCAACACTGCCTGTAATAAACACAATTTGCATTAATATCAACCCTCTGTATAAAAGCATGAAGTTTGTAAACAGGCATTAAATTCAGCCACAGCAGAATTTACACAGCAAAAGCAAACGTTTGCTAACACCACAGAGAGAACACAAAGCTCCCCCTGATGTGACGCTTTTACGACCACACAACCAAACACTGACCCCACTGTTGGAGATTGTTTCTCGTGTGGGCTCCGCATGCTTCTCGGAAACAATCTGACACTTGACATTTAACAATGCATCCGTTGCTCAGCACGCTTTTTGTCACCATCGTACAAAATCTTTCTCTGTTTGTGCAAACGGCACAAAAAGTTCTTTCCCTGAAAAAGAGCTGGAAGGTAAGAGGAGAGGAGTAAAGATAATAAAAGGGCCGTTAATCAGTGAGTTATTTTCCCGACAGCAGACTGAAGGACGCTCACTTTCACTCCATAAACGGGAATCCTGTTTGAGTGATGCACAAGAGAGCTTCCTCCTCTATCTGCACCTTTCTTTTTGCTTTTTCTCTCATTGTAGATCTGTTGTCCTTCCCTTCTATCCATCTTTTAGCTTTAAATCTATTGTCATGCTTCTTCTCCTCTTTTAAATTACTTTAAAAATGCATCTTTCACGTTTGGCCTCCTGTCTGCGTCTCATCATCTGCTGCTTTGTTTCCTGTCTGTCACAGTCTATCCCTCTCTCCCTCACAGTCTCTATTCAATGCTAACGCCGCTCAACCTCAGGAAATACATAGTTTGCCGTCGCTGTTAACCGCGCAGGCTTGACCACATTAGGGAGTCGCCTGCAAGCATCCCTTTCTTTTAGAGCCACGAGCCAGCGGGGCTGTAAACCAGCGCTGTATTTGGTTAGCTCTTTTCTTTGCTGCAGTTTATTGGGCTGCATTGCTTTTGTGTAGATTTACTACTGCTGAACTGTAAGTGAATGAGGTGGGTCCGGGTGGGGGTGGAGGGGTAATTTGGCCGCTGAGAGGCCACTTGACGAGAACAAGGACTGCTGCTACCTAAACAGAGGCCAAGTGAGGAAAAAACAAGTGAGGATGAGAGAGGAAGTGAATGAAAGAGACAGCAGACGATGGAGAAACAAACACGTCGCACAGAGCAGAGGCCAGGTCCTACATAAGCTTCAGACTGACATAAACACTCTGTCACTTTGCTAAAAAAGGAAATTATGGGGTAAGTCACACTCTCATGGTGTACGCACATACAAATAAACACAAATAAGCACCCATACACACATGCATAGTGGAGGGGAGCGCAGGAACACACACTGAGAGAAGAAAGTCCCTGCAGCAGGATATAATGTGTTGCTTAGGTGACAGTGGCCTAACAAAACAGTGGCACAGCTTGTTAACATCAAACGACTCCAAGCACACACACACCCAGACTCCGACACACACTCAGAAGTCCCCCGAGCCGAGGACTTCTGTTTCGAGAGAAAGTCACAGAAGGTCATTCGTGACTCGCGGTAGTTTCTGTGTGACACTCTCAAACTTTCCGTCTACAACCGATCGCACGTTTGATCCGGTGAAAGCATGAGAGTGTGTGCTGTGCGTACGCTTCCTAATGATGAGTGTGTGTGTGTGTGGCCCCATGCATTAATCCTCCTGTGTTTCCATGCATGTGTGTGCATAAATGTACCACTTTTATGTGCACATGGCTGCTGTCTCTGTGAGGACCCATTTTTAGTCGTTGAGAGGGAGGATATTTTTGGAGAGTGAGGACATTTTGGCCGGTTCTTAAAACTTCAAAGGGCAGTTTGAGGGTTAAAAAAAATCCTGGTTTCAGACAGACTGAGTCTTATTTTAGCATGTTTGGCCGTTGAACTGTCATTCCTATCTGTAATAATATTATTAGACAAACCAAGTTAAATACTAAGATGTTCAATGACGGTAAAATTGCTTTAAAAAAAAGACCACCACAGGCTGCTGGACAATCACTCAGGTTTAAACAACCCGCAGGTTAGCAAAACTTTCTTTGAAGAGGAAATTAAAGCAAACTGTGAGATAATCGCCCAAATTGTTCGCTGCAGACATCCATCACAGTTAGGAGGCCTTCTTTATGGTCCAACTTTGACCTTCCATACGTTCAGTACGCGCACACAAACAGAGTGTATTTTTATCTGCAGAAAGGAACGCACTTCTTGTTAATCTTTGAATAAACTGTTAGCCTCTTTACAATGTTTCTTACATTTCTGGTAGCAATGTTCTAAGCAAAATCTTAGCATGTTCTTTACTACAATGTAATGTGATATTTAAATGTAATGCGTGCAGTAACATTGGCCCAAATTGTAACGGGTTAAGTTTAGAAGTAGGCTGGTTTGGCATGTTAGTGAGGGTCCTCACAAGTACAGTAAAAGTATATGTACATTCATGCTTAGTGTTCATTCATGTAAGTGCCTGTTTTTCCAGCGAGAGTGTGTTACTCGTTTCCCTGGTGGTGTGTACATTGTTAACGTGTACCGTACATGTGAATACACTGTATGTGTGTATATTTTAACACTGCCAGCTTGCTCTGTTTCCCAGAAGGGCAGAGCCCACTGTGAGTGCCAGCTGGCTGCCTACTTGGCAGACTGAAAGTCATTATATAGAAAGGTCAGCTGCCCGCACACTGGAGAAATTTGTAGAAGCGAATATCACCCACTGACCTAGAATTGGAGCCTAAATATTGGTTACCCTCGCTTGTGCCATTTGGCATACCATAAGTGAAACAAACATAGTTGGAAGGGCACAAAATGGTTACCGCGAGATGGCCGCAGATGATAGGCGTGACATTAAGAGGCTGCTCGAGAACAGCAAGCTCATTGTGGTTTCTCCTTCTTAGTTTAGACTTGTCTGCTATAGCAATAACACTGGGCTGCTCCTCAGATGTATTACATCACCATCATACCCACGATAACAGTAAAGAAGTCTCTTCATTCAAAGATGGCTTTTGTTCAACAGTTACCGAAGCGTGTGCTCCGACTGAGGCTTCCACAATAAGTGACATACATACCATATGGAAATACTGCACGAACAAAATACAACACTAATTAACAATAGACATGCTATACACGCATATACATGTGTCACCAAAGCTACTAGAGCCCGACCGATATATCTGCAGGCCGATATAGGCAGATAGTATGTGTTCGGATATGGGCCGATATGAAAACCTTTTACGGAACATTTAATGCAGAAAACTATGCATGGATCGATTGAGAAATGATGTCATCATCTAGTTTATCCAGCAGAGCATGTGCCGGCTCCAGCAGACAGCAGGTGGTACTGGATTTGGTTGATAATGTATTATAATAATCTACTTCTTAGTTTAGACTTGTCTGCTTTAGCAATAACACTGGGCTGCTCCTCAGATGTATTACATCACCATCATTCCCACGATAACAGTTAAGAACTCGCTTCATTCAACGATGGCTTTTGTTCAACAGTTACTGAAGCATGTGCTCTGACTGAGGCTTCTACAATACGTAACGTACATATATGGAAATACTGCACGAACACAACAAAACACTGATGGGCAATAGGCATGCTATACACGCATATATAAATATATGTCACCATACATGCTACTAGAGCCCGACCGATATATCTGTTGACCGATATTAGCAGGCCGATATAGGCAGACAGATAAACTGTTATATGCATATAGTATGTTTTCGTATACGTGTCGATATGAAAACTTTTTTACAGAACATTTAATGCGGAAAACTTTGCTTGGGTCAATTTAGAAATGGTGTCATCATCTAGTTTATGCAGCAGAGCATGTGCCGCCTCCAGGAGACAGTGGTTGGTACTGGATTTGGTTGATGATGTATAATAATAATGGACTTCTCAGTTTAGACTATCTTTCTGGTTTCCAAATATATTGATAAAGTACCAACACAGCATGGTTAGCAGAGAATTCATGGGAATTACCAAATCGGCTGGATTATATCTTTGACTTGTGAGACTTCTTGGCTGAGGCAGAAAGTTGTGTACGACACAATATTATTTGCACTGACTTCAGGCAAATGCTCGAGCCGCAGCTGAAAGGAGCTCAGCCAGAACTAAAGTGAACACCGCAGTCCTTCACTGATTACAGATTGGTTTTGATTCCATCGAATTATTCTAAATATAGGGGACAGGAACTGTGTCAGCACAAATTAGCTGGTCTGCTTCATGCACAGGTTAGCACCAGAGTGTCCAAAGATCACACACACTCACACACACAAAAAGATTCCAGTCCCGCCATGGAATGCCGTTCCATTCCGGAGGGTGTGGTGGTTCAAGCGTCCATTGACCAATCAACACCAAGCTTTGATAAGAGCCAGAAGTCGGGGCTGGAACGTGTATGTGTCCACTCTACACACAGAAACACACACACTCACCAATGCTTGCTTGCACATACACACACACAGACACTAGCAGAAGCCTATTGTTGTGCTCTCTGTGGTAGGTTGGCACGCTGAGGGGAAATGGGAGCTGTGAAAACTCTACTGGAGAGATGCTGCTGGCAAACTGGAGGTGTGTGGAAGTGTGTGTTGGAGTGGGCGGTGGAGGTCACAGAGAGACTGGTGAAGAAAAAAGAGGCAAGGAAGAGGAAAAAAAACAAAGGGAAAGTAACACGAAGAAGGAAAAATCAGGTATAAGGATGTGAAGCAACAGATGAGGGAAAGAGAAAATTGGAGTAAAGATGAAGAGCAGGGAAGGGAAATAACAAGAACGGCAAAGAGAAAGTGCCAAGACGAGGCTGGAGAAAGTAGAGAAGGTGTTGCTCGTAAAAGACGTGCCAAAACTTCCTCAAAGCGCCGTTAGCGAGGGAACAGAAAAATAGGCAGTTAAATTCGGAATTAGTTTGTGTAAAGTTGGCTCAGGCAGGTTGCCGCTTCCAGCAGTGAACTCATTCAACTGCAAAATAGCACCTCAACAAACACATAATCAATTTGACATAGGCTTAGTATAGGCATATGAATTACTTGACATGACTTCAACCCACCAGGCATGCTGCACCAATGAATAATAATGTTTAATATTCTTTAATAATGATAATTAAGAGGGCAGACTTCAGAATCATATCGCTGCAATTTCCGTGAACAATCCACCTAGAAATGGTCTGTTTTTATTCCAGCTTAAATATTCACTGTATCGGCCGCCATATCAGTAATCAGTGAACTCTTCCCCTCTAAAATTAGCTTTGATATCAGTCTCAAAAATCCGTCATCGGCCGGGCTCTACATACTACAAATATATAAGTGCAATTGATTAGGGCCTGTCTCTACTAACGCCGTTTTTCGCGCTGGCAGCAAAACCAACACAGTTCAGTGTTTTCAGCGCTCAGCATTTTCAGCGCAAAACACCCTCAGCCTTCAACTTTTGGAACACCGCCGCGCTCGTCAATGTCACTTCTCCTTCACCGTCAAATCAAAATCAAGAAGGGCCGTGACTTCCGATATCAACTTTATAAAAAACAATGGCGGGGGGAGAAGCTAATCCTAGCGTTTTTTGAGGGTACAATTTCCAGGTGTAGAGCTGCTGCTAACGCCAGGAAATGATTCCTTTCCAGCGTTTTTATGTTTTCTTTGTAAAATGTCCTTAAATAAAAGCAAAAATTAAGCATACAGAGCAATTTAAACAGACTTAGGGCCCGATCAGACAGGATGCGTTTTAGCAGCTGGGGCGGCTTTTTTGTCATTGTTTTCAATACGAGGGAAGCTTTTTTCTTTTTTCTTTGCAGAGCGCCTCGCTTTTTTTCTGCTCTGTGCGCCTCGCGTTTTTGAGGGAACGCTCTGAGCGCCTCGAGTTGAAAAAACTTCAACTCAAAGCAGAAAAGCGCCCGACGTCATGGGCGTTTTTTCTCATTGTCCAATCGGATGAAAGGAGAGGCGAGCCTTCTGTCAGCTTACAATGTAACGGTTAGGTTAATGACAGCTAATGATTCGTTGGTTGCCTTAACAACAGTAGGAAAAAAAGCCGCCCCCAGCTGCTAAAACGCGCTCTGTCTGATCGGGTGTTTACTTCCACAAAAAAGGCAGTGCGGTGCGCCTCACGTTTTACAGCCTGCAAAGCGCGTTCTGTCTGATCGGGCCCTTAACGGTCACGGCCCGACAACTTTCGTAGCTTAGCAACAGTAAGCGCTGTTGAGAAGCGCAGTGAAATTGAGGTCATGGGCGCTACCAGTGCAAAAAACAGCTAGAGTGGACACAGGCCCTTAAGTTGACACTATACCTGCAACCATATCTGTAATCAGTAAAATTTTCCCCTCTAAAATCGGCCTTGATATCAGTCTCAAAAATCCTGTATCGGGCAACCTCTACATACTACACACATAAAAATGCAATTAAGCAAACACAAAAGTAAAGACAGAAGTATAGAGTTCCCAGCGTTGAATTTCTCATCGTTGCACAGCAGTTGGGGCAACAGTTTGGAATTTGCGCCTCCAAAAATCAACACTCCAGGGTGTGTATATGTGTGTGTGTGTGTGTGTGTGTGTCTATGCAATCCCTGTAGGGCAGGTGTGAATTGGACACAGGAGAGAAAAGCCGTCCCTGTTTTCCAATTCATTTAAGCCAGCTTCGTTAAGCCTGTTAAGCTTCCCCCCCCTCCCGAAGTAAGTCCTCCACTCAAATTAGATGCAAATGAGGTCTCAAGTGGCTTCCCAAGGAGGACATTACGGAATTGACTGGCCTGAGGTAATCTGCGAGGCTGCCTAAGTGTGTGTGTGTGTGTGTGTGTGTGTGTGTGTGTGTGTGTGAGTGAACAGACGAGGCCACCAGTGTTTTTCTCTCGTTAACCTTTTCAAACGCTCTGTTTACAATAGTGAAGAAAACAGGGCTTTTTAAGAGATTCATGCAGCAGTTATGACAGGTGGGAGCTGAACGTTGGTCTCACTTTGGAGGTGATGGAAGTGAGCTGGGTTTAAAGTTATATACTGGCTGTAATAAAAAGAGAAAGTGGGCACTTTATAGTGTTTTTTCAAGCTTTACAGCGCCACCCATTTTCCATTTTGATTGATTCCTTTCCATCTATATAGCCTGTTCCTTTTTCAGTGTGATATATGACTTTATCCTGAGGTTTTTTCATCATGTACGTCACTTTCTTGTTGTGCCAGATCTCCCTCAATCTGTGTAATGCAGTTCTTCTTGTCTGTACAGTGATTTCCTACATTTGTTTTCAGAAACCTCCACAGAGTCCGTCTAAATGTTCTTTGATTCGGTACATGTGGCTCCAGAGAGTGATAAAGCGAGCAGCGGAGTTGTAGTCGAAAAAGATTTTCCACCCAAGATAAGGCTGGAGTCATGTCTCTTACTCAAACGCCACATGTCTTGTGGTTTTGTTGCATAGTATTCTGGTGTGGTTAGACTACTATTGGAGGGGGGAAACTGTATCCCATGTCCTCTATGGATTTCTCCCAATATAACATTTCTGCACAAGTCGCTAAAGAAATGTTCGCCATTTCAGCCTGTGGATCAAACACAAAAGCTAAAACTTGAGGATAAAATCAAAATGTAAATTAAAGGTGTATTAATTTATATTATGTTCAAAATAGTGGGAAAAACGGATCACTTACACTTAAAGCTAAAACCATCATGAGTAAGCTTCTAAAGTGTTCATGGACATTTTGATTTTGTACCTTTTCTCACCGTGACTTTTTGTAACTAATTGTACATGTTGTGAACTCATGCAATTGATATAACCTCCATGAAGGAGCTACGTGTTCAGAGCCATCTTTAAAGGGGGGGTATTATGCTAATTTCAAGCTTCATATTTCATATTCATATTTGTGATACCTGTGGAGGAGCTTAGCAAAATTTACACTTAACATAACTCAACTTTTCTCACACTGGTGCTCTGTCCAGGCCCTCATACAGCCTCTCCCTGAATGACTCTCAACTCTGTCCCTTTAAGAAACCCCGCCCCTACAAGCCCGCTTTCTTCTGATTGGCCAGCTCTCTGAAGCCTTGTGATGTCACAAAGTGCAACGTGTAGAAAAAACAGTGTGAAACCTGGCGTTCACAGCAGCCTGCAGACTGAGCTGAGAAGCCTGGGGATTACTCCAACTTTACCTTCAGGTTTGAAACTTCACCCACGTTTAGTCTGGACATCCAACATTGGAACATTATATATATGTCTTAAAATATGAAACAGCATAGTAGCCCCTCTTTAACGCTTCAGTGTGGCCATTTACTTCTGAAAACATATTTTTTTAGTAAGAGTATTCTGTTCAGCCCGCGTCTCCAAGTGCTCTGTTTCGCCGGCCAAATTGATGCATACCAGTGTCCAGCCAGTTACCTCAACATTGCGACATTTGTATATATCTCGCTGCCAGGAAACTTCTGAAATAACAGATCCAATAAATTTAAATATATTTGTGACTCTGAGGTTAATTATAATCTTGATTGCCAGATTTAGTTGCCATGAAAACTGTTCCTTTAAACCCCAATATTGACATTGTCATAACAAAAGTCATACGAACTTCGAGCATGACGTTGATAACTTATTAGTGGGAGCAAACTGATGAGTTCATGAAGGGTTTGAAACACAATTTGGCTCCGTCACGGTGCTTTCCATCTGATTATTCTGTCTCAGCTCACGACAAATAGAATTGAAATTGGTGACATTTGAAAAAGAAGTGAAATTGGGTGTTTTAAATGATTGATAAGGCAAATTCTCAACATAATATGATTAACTTTAAAGGTCAGAAAGGAAACTTTACTCTGTGTTTACCATTTCTAAATGAAAGAATCTTAATTCCACTATCTGTTAGTAACTTTTCTTTGATGCAAATGAGGCATTTTTACTCATGACTTAACAAAGTTGGCACTTTTGTTAGTAGAATCTGTCGCACACATGGACCTCATCCCAGTAGTCAAATCCAAATCCCTGCTCAGGGCAATAATGCTCATCTCTCTTTCCTGAAAAGTTTCCCATCTGCCGTAACCTTTAGAACTGGAATCTCATCCATTTTAATGTTTCCCATCTCAGACTCCCTAAAATATATCTGCAGAGAAAGAGGCGGATGAAGGCAGGCGAAGTGGGAAAGAGAGAAAGAGGGAGGAAAAGAGCAACTGTGGGCCAAAGTCACAGCTGAAACACTGACCTGGATAAATCAGGGAAACATAAACACATAGTTTCTGGAGTGAGAGGGGAGGGAGGGGGCGCTGCTACCCCGAATATTCCACCCCGGGGACCCCAGCTTGAAGCAGGGGACCCCCTTATCCCAGCTCCCCATCACAGCCTGCTTTAATTATTTATTTTGCTGGGGTGTAAATGTCTTCGGGGGATTGCTGTGTAAAAGCCAAACAGGTCCTGGGAGGTCACAGGAGCCATGTGCGATGGAGGAGGTACGGCGCTCGTTGTTCACACTAACACATTCACACGCGAGTAACCCAATCACACAAACAAAGCGTAAACATGCACAAACATATGCATGTAAACACACGTGTAAAAGTTAAAAATGCACGCACAAATGCTAATCATGTTCATACCCACCAGTACCCCCCACATCCTCACAAACACGGCCCCCCATTTCCCCTCTGCAGCCTCCTGATTGTGTTTGTTGTCTCAGGGTTAGGTCTGTTGTCGATCCCCTGCGGAGCTTTTGGCTGCTCCCTTATCATGCATAATCGCTTCCATACCTTTCACGGCATAAAGGTGCGTGTTTGTGTGTGCATGTGTGTGGCTGTGGGGGTGTATACGTGTCAGGATCAGGCTAGAGGTGGCTGCAGCGTCTGTCAGGGGTCCGTCTCTGCCTTGGGAGTGAATATCATTTGAAACTAACTGTCCCCTGGTTTGGAAAAAGGCACTGACAGAATTCTTTAAGAGTACTGTAGGATTTTAGACATTATGAGGGTCTAGATTTAGCTTCAGGAATATGTGTAAACTGTGGAAAGTCTTACTTAAAGGGAGTGAGGAAGAATATAAAGATTTAAGGGGCTCACTGCTTCTTCTCACCTTTCATTTTGACCTGTTTAAAATGTTAAACACTCGCTCTAAAAGCTGCGTCAGGACTGTTTTCTTTACTGCCTCCGTTCACTGGGGTCACTGGTGGATTTCAGGGCAGTTTCATGTGCACCATCTATTACGAGTATAACCAAAGTGGCTGCAGTTATTGCTTAGAACTTTTTACTTTTCCCAGGAAACTTTAACTTGTTTGCTTAAATAGTTATAATAGTAATAGTGAGATATTTTCAGCTCCCTGTTAACTTACTGACTTATGTCTTAATCAACTTCTGTAGAAAAAGTTTGACCCTTTTCGTTCTCATTCATAGCAAAACAAAGAGAAAGATAGAAGCTACTCAGCTGTAAGAGCCGATGAAAGCGTATATATGTTACAAGGGGAATCTTTTAAAGCAGCACAACAGTATGAATGATTGAAATTATTTAAAGTAAAATTAACTGTTTGGCTTATGATAAGTGACTGCAGGTCAGGAGTTTAAATGCATTTCACTTTAATCACTTAGCAGGAGCACGAGGAACACGGTTGCAGTAGCACTAATTCACGTGAAAACTGGACAAGCAGGTTTTGATTGATTAATGAAATGGTCAGCTTTAAAAATGCAAGTTTTCATTCAGGTTTTTCAAAATTAAACTGGCATATTTAATTAAAAGTCCAAAAACAGTTTTGTTTTGAAGTTATATCTACCCCCTCTGAGAACTACATCTGGCACATTAAGTTTAACGTAGTTTACAGAATGCCGCCTGTTCACCTCCAGGTTAATTTTAGGATAATGGGAATAAAGACAAGGGGAGGAAAGCTCGCTGAAATAAATGATAACGCAACAAAACAAAATAGTTCAAACTGTCGTTAGAATTTCACTTACAGTCGCTCGGCATTCCTCGGTATTCCCTTAGGCACAGTCTTCAAACCCAGACCCTGGCAGTCCACATGCGACCCGGAGCAGCTGCACTTGTGTGGGCATCCAGTCACCGAGGCAGCGCACAGCAGCAGCGCCAGAGCCAGAGCCCAAACCCGGCACAGCGCAGCACGCTTCTCCGGCCCGATCAGAGGCATGGTATCCACTCAAATTACTTCCAAAGCGAGGTTAATTGAAAATCCGCGGGTGGAAAAAGGTAGATGCTGCGAAGGTAAGGATCCCGATAAAGGTCAAGAGATGCTGTTCGAGATTATAAAAAAAAAAGGTGATGAAGAAGTTCGCTGCTGCAGAAGTTCACCAAAGTTTCTCTCAAGAGACTCGATCAGTTGGAATCTCCTTAAAACGCTCTGTTGCCATTGAAGAAAAATAAGATCATTGAAAAACAAGCGTTAGGATGTGAAAAAGTTTTCTTTCAAAACACCTCAACGTGCGTCACTCAGGGCGATGCGTAAAAGTCTCCCCCCATTCACAAACTCTCTGGGAAGAAGAAGAAGAAGTTATCAGCCTGACTCCTAAAGTTCCCAAGGTGAAAATGTTCAGCTCGGGTGTAACCTCCTCCTCCTCCTTCCAGAGAACATCCCTCCGCTGCCAGGGAGTCAAAAGTGAGAGTTGCAGAGGAGTTGTAATCAGGAACACGCACAAAAAAAGTTGAGAGCAGACGCGCAACACAGACTGGTACGCCTGGAGGTTGTGAGAGTGAGAGACAGACTGAGTTGCACTTAGGTTTCCCCCAAATTCTCTCTCTCTCCCTCTAAGTTGATGTCACCAGAAAAAAAAAAAGAGCAAGCGAGCTCCTCAAACTTTCACTCTTCTCTTATCTTCCCCTCTGAAACACGCTCTCTCTGCTGAATAAACTCGGATACTTTCCCACAGAGGAATAAGAAACTCCAAACTCTCAGCCCCATGGCAGCAGTGACATATTACAGTACATATTTCAGCTAATTTCCCAGCAACTCGTCCTCCTTTGTCATGCCCCATAGATCATCTTAATGATTTACTTTGTGATCAAATATTGGTTTTGAGCCACGTCTTTCATGAGCCATCTCTAATGCATCATCCCTGTGGAGACTCAGTGTGTGTATGATTAATGTTGTAACAGCAGCTGACACAAACATGCGGTCTGAGAGATCAATCACAGTTTGTAAGAAATGTAATTAAACTTAATTTATCTTCCATTGTTCAGAAAATGACCATGACTTTAAACAACATAAAAACTTGGATCCAAGACTCTTTGTCTGATGAAAGAAAATGTTTAAGTTGATGTCAAAAAATGGTCTTAAACTTGGATGTAAGTAAAGTGACTATTCCAGATAATTTGGCGAAAAGACGCTGTTTAAATTCCTCTTCACCCTGCAACTATTCTTAGTCACTACACTGATCTCCTCACATTTCTTCAAGACAGACAGAGGCTGCTCTCCTGCAGGTTGCAGTAGTGCTGCTGCCCTCTATTGGTAGAAGAGGAAACTGTCATCAACTAAGAGTGGATACTTTTTCACTTCATTAAATACGTGTCCTCTAAATTAATGCAATTCATTTGAGGAATTTCCTGCAAATTCTGAAAATGATCAAAAGCTTTTGCATCAGCAGTGTCTCAGTCCATGATGGAAGTTCATAATATTGTAATGCATGGAATGAAAACGGACTGATTTAGTGCCCTCAAGATAATTAATCATCTGTTTTTCTGCCTGTTAGAAACAAGGAAGAGACTTTGGCCAGTTTAAAATTACTCATAGTCCATTCATCAATTGTTATTTTGCTGTGTGTATCTCCTTCTTTCAACGTAAGACAGGTGAGCTGAGCAGGTTTCCAGGTACAGCTTGATTCACGGTGAGGTGAACCTGAGGGTTGCCGGTCTTTCGCAGTTTGTTTCTGTGAAGTCCAATCAAGTCACGCCAATTACTATTACCTTACAACCGTGTAGATCAGATGCGATCAAACACCACACCTGTCAGGTCATACTGTGTAAAGAAGCTCAAGCTCAGGACTTTCACTCAGGAGAGTGGGGTTTGTTTCCTGTGTGAGATCAAAAGTTAATGTGCATATATTTAAACTTTAATACATAACATAGCCTACTTAAGTAATGGGTGGTATTTGAATGTGCTCCCCACAGAAGTTAGTCCCTCCAAGACTAAATGCAACATTGAACTTTTCTCGACTTTGTAATTTTGGCTAATTGCCGCAACTTTTCCGCAAATTTGACCAATCAATGGAGCAGACAGCTGATCGGTGCAATCGTCTGTCTTTCTTGAGCCTTCAACCCCTCGATCCCACAGGATCCGTCTTCAGTGCGTTCCATCTGCGCCGCGTTTCTGGTCCGTCAACGGCGCAAGCCCTCGCCCACAGGAAGCGTGTCTGGTCCGCAGCGGTACGTTGGCCCAAGCAGCTGGATTCGCGAGATCACAAGATCGCGTGAGAACTACATTATTGCGTGAGAATTGAGAAATCACGCGACATCAGTGTTAACAGAGCAACACACAAAATACAGTTCAGTTTGCACATCCGAGGTTGATTATCTGCTCATTTGGAAATCATTCCGTCATTCCGGTGCAGATGGAACGCGCCGGAGACGGATCCTGTGGAATCGAAGGGTTATCCAGCCTCGAACTACTCTAGGAGACTTTATACAGTGAATGTAGTCATAAGGATTAGCCTATCACCTGGATGCGAAGTTTGACTGGTGATTATGCAACACACAATTTGATAGAATAAAGTTATGATATATGTATGCAGGTCTTAGTGACCGGTCTACGTTTAAGATATACTTTTTGCCCTCCAATTTTCATCTCATTTTCTTTCTTATGAAATTCACCAGACGTTAACTGAATCTCTCTCGCAGTGTGCCGTTTACAGTTAAAGGCGTAGAGGAGAGAGAAGCTGCTTTCAAACTGTGTCCAGTTTCATTTCAGATCGATGGCCACAGCAGGGAGAGCAGAGCAGCACAGATCATTTCCACAGCAGCTAACTGCAGCTCCTGCTGGGGGATCCCCTGGTGCCTGCTGGTGTACGGGGAAATTAAATCCCTCCAGAGTTTCCTGGGTCTGCCCCGAGGTTTCCTCCCTGCTAGCCATGCCCCGGGAGGCACAGGAGTGAGCAGCCTGTCAAAGAGAGTAGACCTGGCCTCTATGTGGAGAAAATCCATTTCAGACGCCTGCACTCAGATCTTTGTGATCACCACCTGTAGCTTCCATGAAGCAGTAAAACAATACACAGACAGCTTGTGGTGAAATACAACACAACTGTAAAGCATTAGCATTTAGCACTAAGAGAATCAGAATCAGAAATACTTTTTTAATCCCTGCGGGGACATTCGGGAAAAGAAGCTACCACAATTCATTACAATTTATGAATAGCCAGATAGTTCTGAATGGCTCGCACAATTTACTGATTTTGTCAAAGAAATATTCATGCCAACAATACTGTTTTATTTATGCATATTCATACTAACAATTTGAAACATTACCAATGGCCATATAAGCTGTGTTTCCCTGCTCCCTCTGTCTTTTGATGAGCTACATAGACGTACACATAGTTTATATAGACCTGCACATACGTACACACACACTGCTTCCATTCAAGGCAAGTAAGAGCAAAACCTAGGGAGACCGACAACCCTGTTATGTTACACAGGAACCCAAAAAAATCTGCAACACAATAGATTTAGCAAAGCACACAAGTTACTAACACTGCAAACTAACATAAATATGAGTTACACTTTAAACAAACATCCCCAGTAGTGCCTTGAGTTGAAAGATGCTAGCTCTATGCTGTTTTTTAGCCAACAGCTCAAAGCCTGCTAACAGAAACCTCAAACTCACATCAGACAAACAACGGTATCCTTGGCTTTTCATCTTAAGCTTTTGGTTTAAGGTGTTCTCCATAGAGACGGTAATGACATGCTGCATGTGTGTGTGGTTCTCCAGCTGCACAGCAGCTGACAGGAAAGCGCTCCAGAGGGTCGTCAACACGGCCCAGAACATCATCGGCTGCCCTCTTCCCTCCCTGGATGAGCTGTACAGCTCTCGCAACCTCCACAAAGCCCACAACATCCTCAGAGACCCCTCACACCCGGGTCACCACCTGTTTGAACTGCTGCCTTCGGGCAGAAGATACAGGACAATTAAAACAAGGACAAACAGGTTAAAAAACAGTTTTTATCCAAAAGCAATAACAGCACTTAACTGCATTAATGCACTTTATTATTTATTTATTACCACTTTATTAGAACTGGAACATGCCCTGTGTGTGTGTGTTTTTATGTGACATATATATATTTTTATTTTTATATACTGTTTTTTTACAGTTTTATGTGTTCTTGTCTGCACAAATAAGGTTTGCACTCAATTTCGTTGTACATGTACAATGACAATAAAGATATTCTATTCTATTCTATTATCTAAATTTTTGGAAGTATTTGTATGTTGAAATGTGGAATAAGTGACCTTATTTAAGCCGTGTTGCTTGTGTTTGTGCTACTATTGGTTATTTCAGACATCTGGCGTTAGCTGCACGCTAGCGAGCTAACGGTGTTATTCGTAGGCAAGCAGACAAGAAAAATACATTATCTATGGCTGTTTAATTTTTACATCAAAGTGGAAACTAAGGTACGTTACTTTTAAGCACTCTGTCCTTATACTAGCTGTGTCTTGTTTGATTAAAGTTTTCTCACTGCAAATGGTAAATTGATAGAAAGTCTTACCTGTCTGCTTTGCCGCTACTTCTCAAAAGTGTAAATGGGTTTGAACCTCAGACAGCAGTCTTGTTCTGCTTCTAAGTTTGAGAAGAGTGTAACTTTAAGGACAGAGTGTTGCATATAAATCTGCACAAAAGCTGGAAAAATGGTTTTGTGGAAACATCTGGTGCTGCTTTGTCTCCATGTGTTCCATATTCTCAAAATGAATAAAGGAGATGCAGAGCATATACAATATGATGTGTATAAGATGCACAGATAGAGAAGGGAGGAAACAATCAAAACAAAGAGTAGAAAGATACTTAAAGGAGAAGGCACGGAGACAGAAACACACATACAGTAAGTCACACTGATCTGATGTTCAGCACTCTGAAGCAATGTGGTAACAGTTAAATTCTCCTGCCCTAAAAGTTCCTCTTCTTGGCGGTAGTCGTTCAATATTTCCACAAATGTCCTTAAAAAACAGAAAGATAAAAAATGTGGTGTAACATTCGTAGAGATCAGTCACCTATTGATGGACTTGAGCAATGAACAACCCCACCAAAGTCAGACAGGCAGAGTTAACAATCTGTTAGGGTGTATTCAGATCAAAAGCATAGTGAATTTTTTCGTGAGATGCCATCTCGTACAAAGTCAATACAAAGACGCCAGGCAACACTTGTCATATGGAGCACACAACTCATTGTGTGATCCGTATTCAAGGGAGATTAAAAAGATTAACTTTAGTGAAAAAAGCTCAGTACTGTGTTGCAAAAGCCTATCAAAGTTGAGCTTTTCCGTACTTCCTAACGTTGATCAACCCTCCATTCAAAAAACATACATTTTTAAAGCCGTTTGCCTGTCTGAGTCAGAGTTTTTACTTTTTTCAAATCCGCATCATGATGTAGTTATTTCGGCATCCTTTTGACACAGTTTTAGCAATTATATCACAGGAAATCTGTTTATTTTGGTTAATACCACCGTTGAAAGGCAGATTGCAGCGGCTGTTTGACTTCTACTCACCAGGGAAGGATGGACATGTGCTACACAGCTGAAACGTCAGTAGCTGGTTTTCATCTGAGAAATCCAGGAATTTAGCAAAGCCGAGCCTTGGCTAGCTAACAGGACATCAACAAAAAAAAACACACAGGTCTTCTAGACTGTCCAAATTTGATTTGACTTTATGGATCACATTGAGATATTGCAAAGAGAAATTTGTTGAGTTTTTGGCCCCCCCACCAAAATTGACTCTCTACATTTTAACGTGCTCCTTTATAATTATTATGTTTACTTGGAGACTCTGTTCCATTAAACTACAATCCAAGTTACTACCGTATTGGTCCGAATATATAAGACCACCCCCAACCCCCTTTCAAGACAATTTTTTTTGAAAGACCAAATCTTGTTTTAATAAAGAAAACAATTTTATTTTACCTTTTTTTTAAATGAAATCATGTTTTCAGTATCTTTTACAATAAATTGTCACATTTGAATTGAATTAAATGATTTGCCTTTCAAAATTTAAATAAATCATTAACCATTGACGTGAGGTCTATTTGTAGAGCTGGGTGAAAGCTCTGGTAATGGGAATATCTTTGGTACGTTTTTCAGTAACATACTCACACACTCTCCTGTCGATCTCTTGGAGGATCGATCGCTTTGACGATTGCGGTTTGATTTTCTCTGTTAGCTAAGACGGTTAGCATTTTTAATATGATCTTTTGGGCTCGCCATCTTTGGACATTACCCCTCTGTGACACCGCATTTCTTGGCTGCTTGACAGTTGTTTGACGACTCTACTGCACTTGGACCACTAAGGTATTTAAATACAGTCATTTTGGCATAAATAATAACATGTCATTTCTGTCGATGCAGGCAGAATCTCTGTTTCCCTCAGTTGTGGCAGTTTAGCCAATGAGATGTATCTGAAAACCTGAACAAAACAATGTTTCCATTTCACGTTCTTTCTTTTTTTTTAGTAATTTTAAAAGTAAGCAAAGATGATTTATAAATTGGCCAAAATAGGGAAAATTGAACAGTGACTTACAATTCCTTCCATGAGGTTGACAGACATGTTGGGACACAGAATATAAGTGGTCGATTGGAAAAGCTCCGTCCCTGAAAGCACTGACAGTTTGGGAAAACAAATATTGAAAAAATAAAAATCAGCACCACAAAAACAACAGATTGAAACACTCAAATCGAAGAAGTGATCCTCCTTTTTCCCTTCGCAAACCGCTGCTTATGAGCGTATGAAACCGCTCTGTGACGGCTTTGTTTGGGCTCACTGGGATAAGATGCATGTCATTAACTTTTGAGGTTGAGGGTTTGAAATTTAGCTCAGGATCTTTGATTCATGATCCCTTCTTGAGCATTTTCTCCCGGAGTCTCCTCTGCATTTCTGTGAATTAAACGGAAAAACCAAAAACATGCAGACGGCTTTACAAAATGAGACATTAAGTATTCGTGAAGTGAACAGAGTTGGCTCACGCCGGACTTCTCGCACCACATAACTACTGCCACTCTTTTCCTCTCTTTCCTCACTCTTTGCTTGCCGTCCCTCGAGTGCCCTTTTCAACCATCCAACTCATTCTCTCTGCCTTTAATCTCACAGTTTCCTTTCTTTTCCTTCCTTCCTTCATCGGCTCATTCTCCTTTTATTTCTTCTGTCCTTTCCATTATCCCATCTATCTTTTATTTCTCTTATCCCCGTCTCTGTGTTTTTATGAGCTGAGAGACAGTGTGCTAGTAATTAGCATCTTTCTGTGGTATACGACCGGGGCTAGTGACCGGAGTAACAGCTTCATGCTCCACTGCACACACATGCACACACATGCACACACACACAGCCACACTTATTTCAGGCTGTCGCACAGAATTTCCTCTCCGTTGACCAAGCCTGTCTCACACATGCATAAGACAAAGACATATTCCAGCCTAGTCCCCCCTGGAATTACGTTTATATTGGACAATAATGGAGGACATGTTTTACAGCACAAGCCAATGTTTGGTGCTGATGCATAATGTTATAAGCTTGTTTTTTAGAATTGTGTAAAATATTGCTGGCGATTGTATATATTAAAACCATGAAGCAATATTTGTACAAGTTGACATGTCTTTCTCTTTTAAATGTATATACCAAATCTGTCAATCAACTTATCTTCTGCTGTTCTCTTCCAGCACAGTGCCGTAACGAAGCTCCGCCGTTTTGCCGCCTTTGCATTGTTTATGTTGGACCAAGCAACGCCAGCATAACTGCCCCACTGCGTGTTTTTACACAGCGTTGCAGAAGCGAAACGTATCTTAATAAAAGAAGTTAACTTAACTCAATCCTTAAAGAAATATGACGCAACTCATCCCGATGAATTAGCAGTAACTCAAAAATGATTTTTGTGGTACTTACTCATTTAGAGTGACACACATTTCTGGAAAACTTTATGTTGCAGTTATTGAGTAATTTAATTTATTTGAGTAATTTAGTTACAGTAACTTATGTGGTCTAAGAAGTGCGGTAGCTAGCGGTAGCTGGCAGCCTACGGTAACGTTGATTGTTGTAAGGGAGGCGGCTGCTATGGTGATCATGATGGTGCATGTCCGTTTTAAAAAAACAAAAAAAAAACATTTTACATAAAAAATATAAATATAAAATATTAGCAGCAATTAAATACAATGTCATGAGGTGTGTCTTAATTGTCCAAGTGAGTGTTAACATCTGACATTGACTTGAGGAACCTGGGTCAAATGACATGGGGGGAAAAAAACTAAAAGTGTTTCTATAAATAGATGGGGAAAAAATGTATTAAAATGCGTCTTGTACACCGAATCTTATGGTATTTGTTTTGTGTTAATGCAGTTAACACAAAACAAGTTCTTTCTTTACAAAGGTCAGCACTTCAAAAACGGTGTATGAATATGTATGTTGGTTCACCAAAGTGTAAATATACAAAGTTTAAAAAGTGTTCCAGAGGCTTTTGTCTTTAAACCCTCCATGTTTCTCTCCTCATCGCCCTCTTCTTCTCATGTATTTTCCTCTGTTCTCTCCGTCCCTCCTCCTCTACGTCTCCTCTCTCCCTCCACCCCAGCAAAGGACAGATTGGAGAATAATAGGTGGAAAGTTTGGATTCCTCTTCACTTCTGGCCTCCTCCATCAACGGTTTGATATCTGATGGCACATTAATGGTTCATGCTACACAGCTGTGCGCATACGCTGGAAACCGTGTATGTGGCTTTGCACTGGTATTAATGTAGGTGTCTCTTCAGCTAATTTTGTATTTTTAGTACGTCAGGGATGAAGTATGTCCGTGTGTGTGTGTGTGTGTGTGTGTGTGGTTTAATGGATCTTCTAGCCAGACAGATCTTTGGCTTTGCTGTACCATGGCCGCAAAGCTATTATCTCCTGTTACACTGTGTACACACTTCCTCCGTGTGTGTGTGTGTGTGTGAGAGAGAGAGAGAGAGAGAGAGACATGAGACAGAGTGAGAGAGGAAACCTTTAAAGGGGGCTATCATAACATCCCCATGTCGCTTTGAACACGCACTTATACTCGTGTAATTATGCTTATGTGTGATGGCAGTTAACCACATTTGAAGCAATGTTGGATGGAAAAACTTTATTTTTTATTTAAGATTTATTTATCATCCTTATTTAACAACTGACATATTTTGGTGTTGAAATGACTAACAAATATAAAAGGTTTCAGAATTGGTCCAGTAGATCCGTAGCTGAATACAGCGAAACAGGCAGCAAGTTACTTGTTGGCAACTTTGCCAAAAAAGTTTGTGTTATTGCCTGAAGGAAAAGTCAGATTGTTTCTCTAACTGTCCCTCAAGCTTTGCAACACTAATGGTTCTCCAACACAAACTCCTCTCCTTTACTCTGACTCGCATTGCCACAGTTGTCCTCCTGCGACTTCTCCCCTCAGGCAAGATTTCAAGCAAGACTTCTTAAGCAACACTTTTCTGGTTAGGAGACCCGAGGATGGCAAGATGAAGAATGAGGATATAGAGACAAAGAAAGGAGAGAGTGGCAGTGCGTTTCTGGTAAAAAGGTCTTTCTCTACAGGGATCTTTTCCATAATGTTGTCAGAAACTTCGAAGAACTATCTAAACCTGCTCGTGGTAAAAGCAAGCACTTTTAGAGGGCCGTCTTTATCGGGCAGAGTTGCTCGTAAGGTATACTTTGCAGCCATTGCAACCTCTTTATCGGCTGCCTGCAGATGCAATTGACTGGACCAATTATAGAACTTTTTGCACCCATTACACATTTGGACCCGTCACATGTAACATTGGGCCCAGTTTCAAAATTATAAGATGACTCTTGATGATATGGCCATTGAAGAAAAAGTCAAATTTTCAGCTCCTCCTTCAGTACATAAAGTCCAGCTCGTTTAACTTTAGTCCAAACTACACTGGTATTGTAGTTCAAGTAGATGCTAGGCTTGAACTTAATTCCAGAATAGATAGTCTTAAGAATGAGCTCACATTGAGACAAATCGTCGGAGATCCTTTGACTTCCAACTTATCCTTGGCAAACTGTATGTGACAAAACTCCTCAAAACACTTGATACACCTTTGAGACTTAGGGCCTGCGTCCACTAATGGTGTTTTATGCACTGGCAGTGCCTATTTTCTATCCAAAACCTATGTAGTTAGGCGTTTTTAGCGCTCAGAGTCCAAAAACGCCCACGGTGTCAGCTGTTTTTTTGTTGCTGCACTCGCAGCTCGCTCAGTTGAAAATAGTTCAACTTCTGGAACACCGTTGCGCTCGTTAATGCCACTTCTCCTTGACCCACCACTCAAAATCAAGAGGGGGCAGGGCTTACAATATTAACTTTGTCAACAACAATGGCAGAGGAGATGCTTATCCATTTGTTTTTTCAAGCCTAAAATTTCACGGTGTAAAGCTGCTGCTAACGCCAGGACACGATTCATTTCCATTTGTTTACGTTTTCTTCATTAACTTTCCTTGAATAAGAGCAAATATTAAGTATACAGAGCAATTTAAAACAGACCTAATGGTCATTACAAAGTGAAGCGGAAGTGCCGCCAGGCAACTTTCGTAACCTAGCAACAGTAAGCGCTGGAGAAGCACTCTGAAATTGAGGTTGTGGGCGCTGCCAGCGGAAAACACGCCGTTAGTGGACACAGGCCCTTAATGCTCACCTGAAAAACATCAATCATCATTTAAAGACACAGAAAAGTAACTACTTGAGAGTGATATAATGGTCCATCAGCTCTCATTCTCTCTCTATACGTACATGGTTTTATTCCCTCTTTACTCCTGAGTTTTGCCCTTACTTTAGACGTTGTAATCGAATTCCTTTCATAATTCTCATCCAAACAGACCGGCTTTAGTCCTAATTTAAACTCACTGCTGCAAATAGCCCATTTTCTTTTAGAAGTAGCTCTAATCATTTTACTGAATGAACTCTTTACATTATGATGACAGCTCAAAGAAGTCCTCAGGTCTCTAATAAAACCTTATCCCCTGGAAGTCCACAACTCAGAGTTAAATAATGCACGGCGCTTTTCTCAAGCGGAGTACACACAAACACACTCAGACACACACTCGTGTTTCTGAATGGGCCGTTAAATAATGCCACATGTTGCTCTAGCGCCTTTGTTTCATTGCAGGGATATTTTTTCTCTCGCTGCTTCCCATGTTGTGTTTGATTGATGGGCTAATTTAGTAGAATATCACACTGAGACACACACACACACACACACACACACACACACACCAGCATTTTGCCGAGGCAGATCCAAATGTCTGTGGACAGGCTCAGTTAGTGATACTGTTAAAGTGTGTAACAGTCTTTTAAAGATACTGAAAGAAAACCCACAAAGTTATCTTCTACAGAGTGAGTTGCAGAGATGAACGTGAAAGATCTTTCTTTTTTCTTCCTTAGGGTTAAGGTTAAATCTTGCTGTGGACAATATTTAATTATTTTATGAGTGTATGAAATTACACCCTGGATAACTTCCATTGTGTTGGCTGTTTTGCATGTTTTCTTGGTTTGTGTTTAACTTTGTGTCATTTCATGTATTTGCAACACGTTTTCTGTTCATGCCTTTGTTTCAGCTTTTGGCAGCATGTTTCTTCATTTGCAGCACATTTCCATTGTTGCATTTGTTTTGGACGTTTGCGTATGTTTCTGAATTTGCAGCATGTTTCTCCTAGTGGAAATTGGTCGAAAGTGTTGGACCTTGCTGGCCACCGTAAAAAATCAAACCATTTTATTAGGATGGTGAAAGAAGCCATTGAATTGAATTGAATTATCTTTTTTTTTTTTTTTTCAAGATAATTATTTGGCAATTTTTGCCTTTATTGATAGGACAGCTGAGGAGAGACAGGAAATGTTAGGAGAAGAGAGTGGGGGACAACAAGCAGATATCTAACAAGACGAGGTCAAAACCTCGTATGTGGCTGACCGCATCAGGTCAGTGTGCGCTTTTGTGGGCAATGTGTTACGAGGACTGTCCTTATGAGGCCGATGACAACGTGTTTGAAAGCAGGTGCGCGCTGCAGATGTAGGCGAGGACAGCGGACGAGCTGCGGAGGAGCAGCCCTGCCTACTCCCCGAACAAAGTATCCAGAGCCGTATAGACAGAGAGTCGCGTCAGTGGAGGTCTAATATGTTCCATGATCCGCCATTGCAATATCGCAACTCTCTCTCTCACTACGGCTGTGAAAGTGCCGTCAGTCAGTCAGTCACTCAGTTACTCAGTCAGTCACATACAGACCCATATGTAGGGCTGACCCCGGCGGTCAGCCAAAAAAAACCTTGATAATTAAAAAATATACCTTTAAATGCTGCATAAAATTTAGGTGAACTGCCCCTTTAACATCTCTTCTTTGTTCATCTAATCACTAACACGGTTTCTTGGAAACATTTCAAAAAGCAGCACAAAGCAGTTGTGCAGTGCTATTCATCACTCGCTGCAGGTCATGAACACACATACAGTACACACACACACACACACACACATGCACACTGTATGTAATGAGTGTGCAGCCATGTGTTTGTGTGATTTGGGGTTCAGTAATAATAACTCATTAAACTCTAACCTCTGTGATTAAACTGCTGATTAAGCAGCACATTTGCGCAGCTGACCTTTTCTGTGTGTGTGTGTGTGTAAGGTTGTGTTGTAAGACAGCTCTAAGCTATTTACTGACAGACACAACAGCATTTATCTGCAGACAGGAAACAGGTCTCTGTGAGCGTGTGTGCGTGTGCACATGTGTGTAACAGCCAGTTTAACACAAAAATATTCTAATTTGTGATTATTAGACATTTTCTGGATACTTTCCTTTTCTTTCCTTTCCTCACATCATTTTTGGCATGAATACTGAAACTAAATTTTACCCAAGGGTTTCAATTAAAGTTATTTTATGTGCTTTTTGGGCCACTTTGACAGTTAAATAAACACAATATCTTTAACCCCAGGACCCCCTGGAAGACAAAATCTTGTAATGTATCTCAATAGGACTAAAATTAAATATAAATATATAAAATAAAAAAGCTTCTGTGAGTGTTAAAGAGTCTGAGGGGGATAAAAGAGACACAGACAAAGCGAAAGTGAGAAAGAGATATATTGAGGTTATTCTAAACGGCAGATAACCAAGTAAAATATTTGTCTTCACACTGGCAGTGGTCGCCCCAATCGCTAGAAAAACCTGCTGAACACACACACACACACACACAAAGGTTCAGATAACTGCATTTACAATCGTTTGTCTGACAGGAAAAAAACAGGGCTGAGTAAACGAAGGAGTGTCGAGTAAGACCGAGGACATGCTGAACTTCACTCCATTTAAAACAATAGTGTGCGTGCGTGTGTGTGTGCTTTAAAGCCTTTAGTACGCTCAAAATGAATCCCAAAGATGTAACAATAGTTGTACAAGATGTGTTTTAAGTGTGCTGATAATAAGAATAAAATATCTATTTATATATATAAAATACATTTGATGTGATTGTCCACTGCCCTCCATTAACCCATCACAGTCCATTAGTACAAATCTGTCTCTGTCTGTTAATGTGAACTGAAAGCTAATTATCTACATTCAGATTCAGACCTGCTCTCAATGGGGGGAACTCCAGCTCGGGCTATCGGACACTGAAACTGTTCAAGTGTGTGTGACTGAATGCGTGTGTGTGTGTGTATTCAGAGCAGAGGTTAACCTCTTCCTTTTCCTCCCTAACAAGGAAAGGTCAAAGGTCGTGATACAAATGGAGAGAGAGGAGGAAAGCGGGATGAAAGGATAAATTGTAAAAGGAGGCAGGCAGGGAGGGAGGCTGATTGGAGGCCAGATGTCTAATAAGGTCTATAAATAACCAGGTGACGGCTGACAGAGAACCACTGAGCTGACCGGTCCAAAACAAAGTCATAACGCGAGGTTTCACAACTTTCTCTCTTCTTTCTTTGTCTTTTTCTCCTCATTTGTTGTGTTTAGTTTGGTTTCATGACGCAGATCTCACACATTAAGTTTCACCCAAAAAGGTCAAGTAGGTTTTCTGTCTCTGGGTCGTTTGTTAAAGGCAGCAAGAATTTATGCCTCAGCTGAGGTAATTGTATGATTCCCTCTAATGATTTCCAAGTAGATTATTTTGCAATATAAGAATGAGAACATTTAAGATTTATATAATAGGAATCTGTTTTTACAGCCAGCTCACCCTTATCTGAACTTAAACAAAGCTTGTTGAGTCTGTACGTAGAACTCACAGGCCCGTTATCTTTCCCAATGGTTCAAAAACTGGTTTGTCCCGGCCCCGTTCCTCTCATACAGACACAAAAGACACCCTTCAACTTATTAGCAATATTTTTATTATAGTAGCAATATTTGACGCAAATAGAAACTGTTGTAAGTGATGTAAATGAAGGCCGAGAAAGTCTACTTGTGATGGTGGTCGGGAACCCTGGAATCTTCCAATTAAAACAGGAACCTACACTTTTATCACCTTCTCTTAAAAAACAAATACAATCAATCAATCGATCACTGATTGGCTGTTGAACTCTACAGGAAACGGTGATGTCAGAGGGGATTGGATTTTTCACTTATTTTTGAAGTTGTATCTGTAGTCATCCATCTTTTCTTTGTTTGTTCAGCCATAGTAGATTACTGTTTACTCGCAACACTTGCAGAGAGCAGAAAAGCAGCCGCTTAGCTCCGCCTACCCTCTCTGGCAGACCAACCACTGCTGGCTGATGGAAAACGCGTCACTAACTGGGCGCCGCTTGTGATTTTATGTGAAAGTTGCCACAGACAATCAGTCTGTAATACTGCAAATGCAAAGGCTTTCATCAGTGGGCCACTGGCTTCCTTAAACATTTTGTAACACTAGCTTTTCCAATAAGTTGAAACCAAAAACGTTTAAAAGTGTATTCCTCGGCTGTTTAAGAGTCTGCCATCTCATTTGAATTGGCCCGCAATGAATCTTGGTATACATTGGGCGGAATGGATCCTTCATGGCACAGGAAAAAGAGGACGCATTTGTAGGCCGCATCCGAAGGAGCCTTCAAAATGGGACAGCCTTCGACGTGTCGCTGTGACGCAATCAGCCATGACAGCTGTAGATGAACCCGAGAAGCTATCAACTATTTTTTAAAGGTTTTTTGGCCTAATCTTAATGTTTGATGTTTATAGCAGGGAACACAGGAGGAAAACAGACGCCGCCATGTGCGTATTTATTAAACGCCAAAGGGCTGGAACAAAACATCTGCATCTGACAACATGGGAAGTCAAAACATCAGAATTCAACACACTTGTTTCTTTGAAATAACATTTTTAAGATTTGCGATTTTGCCATAAAATAGGTGTAAAAATGTTGCAAAAGTCAAACACCAGAGACTCTGGGTTCACCGCTTTTATTCTAAATTATTTTTCTTTTGGTCGTTATTGCCTCTGACAGCATTTACTCAGAGGGGGAAAGCTGAGACTTTGGAAATAACTTAGAAATCTCACAAAGCAAGATGAGGGAACTACAGGAGAATTATGGTGTTTGTATGGTAATGTATGGTGTGTTTTTTGAGTACATACAGAAATATCACACTTACAGCAGAAGCTCTGATGATAAATGTCCCACTTCAATTTAAAAGTTCAGGTTCAAAGTGTGAGTTCAGAATAAAGGTCTGTCTTTTTATCCCTCTGTCATGTCCTGTCCTTCAACGTCCTGTCTCTCTCTCTCTCTCCACCTTCTCCCTGTCTGTCCTCCCTCCATCAATCTCTGCATTTTCCTTTCTGTCTGTCTGCATTCTTCTCTATCAGATATCTCAGGTCTTATCGGTGTGGAGGTGCTGAGTACTGAGCGGCTCCACAGCTCCACTGTAACAACAACACATTCCTGCCTTCTGTGTGTGTGTGCGTCAGTGTGTGTGTGTGTGTGCGCGTGCGTCAGTGTGTGTTTTAGTTTAAGATATCAAAGTTAAGTTAACGGATGTGTCACAGCGAAAGAGAAAGACAGGGTCTGTTTTTGCGAAGTGCGGGTGTGTTTGTTTTTAGAGATACGAAAGTGATGCTAAAATAAATCAGTGTGTGTGCGTGTGGACACATTCCTCTTTGCCACCTCCAAACCCGGCTGACTCTGCTCTGACGGCCAATCAAAACAGACGTAAATCGCAGGCAGATATAAAAGCCATGCCACAGCAAAGGACTGTGTGTGTGCGTGTGCGTTTATGTACACATGAGGGTGCAAGGGTAAATATATTTCTGTTAATAGCAGCAATTTAGTAGCAAAAGCCAAAATTAGGTTGAAGTATTTTGGTTTTATCTCATCTCATACTTTAAAAAATGTCAAAGTTATCACGAGATCTTAACGATTTATAACAGAAAGAATGATTGTGTAAGAAAAAAATTATATTTAAGTATATATTAAGTTTTAAATCAGTATTAAAATCGTATCATAACAGAGGAAAATGTTAATAAAGTCAGGCTCTTGTGAAAAGCTTTGACACAAACTTGGTCTGACTCTGCCCTGTTTAACGGCCAGCGTGGCTCACCGGCTAATTTACAGCATGTTACCTGATCCACCAAGGGAATACCATCACAGGTGTGTGTGTGTGTGTGTGTGTGTGTGTGTGTGTGTGTTACAGGATCTGTGGTAATGCTATTACCCTATCAGCATCTCGTTTCCACCCCCAGCTCTCTGCCTGTGATGCTATCTGCTCCGTTTATGAAGATATGATTACAAACATGCAGCTTCTCAGAGTCGTGGATACCTGAACGCATGTCTGTTTTACTTTACGTCAAATAGTCTTTATGTCCATGCTAATTCCTAATATCCCTTAAATGTTAATACCATATCAACACTGACTGTCAGAGAGGAAGATGCAATATGACTAAAAGAAGTTAGAAAAAGGAGTGCAGTCATACATGTCTTAAGTCTTATATGATTTTAAAGCACTGTTATGTGCACAGAAAGCAGCGAGTTGAATTTAATCAGGGTACTTTCATCCATCCATTTTCTATAACGCTTATCCTGTTCAGGGCAGCGGGGGGTTGGAGCCTATCCCGGCTGTCATTGGGTGAGAGGCGGGGTACACCGTGGACTGATCGCTGGTCAATCACAGGGCTGACACACTGACAGACAGCCTTTCACATTCACACCTACGGGCAATTCAGAGTCACCAATGAGCCTAACGAGCAAGTCTTTGGACTGTGGGAGGAAGTCAGAGTACTCGGAGGGAACCCACGCATGATGCACGAGGAGAACATGCAAACTCTACACAGAAATGCCCTATTTTTTCAACCCGGGATTCAAACCACGAACCTTCTAGCTGTGAGGCAACCGTGCTAACCACTGCACCATGCAGCCCCCATCAGGGTACATACATAAACATATTACAAACTAGAACAGACACAAAAAGAAAGAGAAAGAAACAGATTTACAGAGGAAATATTGGTGAAGTATAAAAGCCAGAGGAAAAGCGAATCAGAAGCCTCCTTTTGAGGGACAGAAACACACAAAAGATATTATCAAGCATTGCTCTGCTTTTCTACCTCAACAAAAACTCGTTGCCTTAAAGCGAAACCCACAGAACCCCCGGCGGCTCCAGAGGAGCTGCCCCGCGGTCAACACTACAAGATTACTCTTGCACTGGGCAGCTCCCAGGCGTGTGTGTGTGCTGGTGTGTATGTGTTTGATGTGTGACCCCTGTTTCTCTGTGGCTATCCCCGCAGCTATTCCTGTAGAAGAGAACGAGGCAGTGCAAACGTCACTTTCAGCTACACCGGATATTTATCAGAGTTTTACACCACATTCGTTTATCCCAGTGTGAGAATCCAATATAATATATATAAATAATTCTGCCGCATATTTGTTAATAATATATAATAATTGTTCATATTTGGTAATAAAGCCCCTTTGGAACATAAAGATAATGTTTCTGTTTATGCTTTTATACCAAAGCCCGTCAAGCTTATGCTGGCCTTACACTAAACAACTCCAAGCGATTTCCAACACAGGTTTTCAGTGTTGAAATCATGTTTTTCTGCCTGAGAGTCAGTCTTTGCAACATCGTACAGCCGTTGAGTGAAATATCTTTACATGTGAGAGGGTGTCAAACTTTAGTCTATTAAAAGTCCTATCAAAGTATTCTAGTCTAGTCTTTTAGGACTTGGGACTTGGGCTGCTGCAAGATTCGAGTACTTGAGACCTGATTCCCCAAAGATTTGGCATCTGACTGGTTTGACCTGGTGAAATCTTGGAACAATAAAAATGAAACAGAAAAATAATAAGTGACACATTGCATAGACACAGAACTAAGATATTTAATTGTTGGATCAATACATCCATCAATCCATCATTTATACCGCGCATCACGTTCAGGGTCGCGAGCAAGCTGGAGCCAATCCCAGCTGTTATTGGGCGAGAGGTACACCCTGGTCCGATTGCCTGTCAATCACAGGGCTGACACATAGAGACAGAGAACGTTTCACGCTCACATTCACACCTACGGGCAAATCTAAAGTCACCAATGAATCTAACAAGCATGTCTTTGGACTGTGGGAGGAAGGCGGAGAACCCAGAGGGAGCCCATGCATGCACGGGGAGAACATACAGAACTCTACCCTGGCCTCCTACATCCGAACCGGGATTCAAACCAGGAAGTACCACTGTTCAATAATTAATGTTGAAAACCGCTACCAGAGAGACTTTACTTGTTACTTGTCCTTAAGGACTAAGGACTTGGCTTGACTTGGTTGTGTCCCAAAAGCCTTAACAACAAGCTTGTAACAGTGTTAAATATGATACCTCAACCAGTCTATGAAAGGTTGTAGGACAGCCTGTGAGGGAACAATCTTCCATCATTAGAGATACTAATATCTGCAGGACTAATGGTTTGATTTGGGCCACCCGTTGGTGCAGCCTTGGCATGAATCAAACCACACAGGGTTTGCATTAAATCAGCTCATCAGGCCTCCTGCAGTTTAGTTTCTGAAAACACGACACAGGCTGGACTTTAATGAAATAAACCAAGCTGTACTGAAATTTCCACAGTTTTTTTTTTAACTCCAGTAGGCCCGAGACACTGAAGTCATAACATCAAAGCCACCGGCCTGCTGCTAACAGGCAGCAGCGACTCACCGGGAGTCGAGCTGCCATAGCAGGACGTGCACACACAAGTGAACATGCACGGCTCCACGCTGCTAGCTTATCTCTGATCCGCCATCTCGCTTCCTGCGGTTTGGATCTGATGAAGCCCTGTACTTCAAAGTTGTGTGTGTGTGTGCGTGTACTGTATGTGGATGTATGTGTGGATGTAATGGAAAGCACCTGCGCTCATTGAGGCGGGGAAATATTTAGTGTGAAACAACGAGGAGACGTGGATGGATGAATGAGGAGATGGACGCAGAGATTTGAGGAAGGATGGATGGATGAAGGAAAATGTATATTTTTTGAACTGTATAATGATTTTCAGAAAGTAGTTTTGTTGGCAAAGCTTTAAAAAATAAATTACATTAGACTTTACTCGATAGAGAGACTGATGGATGGTTAGAAAGGAGACAAAACGTCCAGCTGGGGGGGCTTCCTGGGGATGAAACAAGGAGATGAATTGGATTGAATGCGAGAGGCAGAGAGGCTAAGGTGGGATTGAAGCAAAGATGGAGGGAGGGAGAGAGTGAGGAGGAGGGGATAAAGGAGATTGAAAGAGGGATAGCTGTGATCAGATAAAGCAAAATAAAGATGAAAATATAGAACACGGCAGGGAAGGATAAGGAGGAGAGGATTTTAAACGTCTGAGGGGATCGTACACACACACACACAGGCCTTAGAGGTGGATGAAGGGATGGATGGGAGGATAGAGCTCAGCTAAGGAAGGAAATCAGACACAATTGAGGCCGCAGGTGAGGCAGATTCCAGCGGTGGTGAGATTTGAGGGGTTTTGGAGCAGTTTGAAAGAGTTTGGGGCTTATGGGAGCAGCGGTAGATGCTTTGCTTTATTTTACACTGGATACAGACAGGAAATACGGAAGGCAGGGAGAGTTAGTAAATGGACACTTAATTCTTCATGGTTGTGAGAATGCTTAACATAAAAGAGGCCATCACTGGAAGATTGGCAGCATGCACAGGCTTTGTATTTGTCTTATTTTGGAGGAAATGTGCTAGGGTTGCTTTACAGATCAAAAAAGGAGGTCAAGCGCTTCAAGTACAAGTTCTCACTGTTTCTTAAATCAGCAAGTAGTGATGAGGAGGTTCTAAGGGAATTACCGTGTAGTGACCTTCATGGACACAAAGGCCTTATACCAATTTGATAACTCATTACCCACCACCAAGCCCTGTGATTGACAGTCTAGTCCAATCCTCTCACCCAGTGACAGCTGGGATAGGCTGTAGCCCCTGAACAGGATAAGCGGCATGGATGGATGGATGGATTACCTGACACCAGGCAACAGCTAATGTCAGCCACCTCCGAGTACACAGTAACCTAGAAACGGGTAAGAAATCTAAGCCTTGTATGGCACTATAAAACAGTATTGTTAGCATTTTGCCACTTCCAAATAAACATTATTTTGGGCTAGGAAAAGTCTGAATGTTAACATCAGCAGTTAAAGTAGTTGGGGCGGGTGGGGCTCAGTGGTAGAGTTGGTCGTCTTTCAATCAGAAGGTCAGAGGTTCGATCCCCAGCTCCCTCAGGCTACATGTCGAAGTGTCCTTGGGCAAGACACCGAACCCCAAATTGCTCCTGGTGGCATAGCAAACGGCTATGAATGTGTTTACTGATTGACAGTTGGGAAGTTGGGCTTCTGCCATCAGTGTATGAGTACAGTCCATTTGTATGCTAACAGTAGAGTCTGTCTGACAGTGGCTGATGTGATGTTGTTTTAAGATGAAATATGGCCCGGTGTCCCTCCCATCCCACGGACAGCAGTGAACGTGCCGGGCAGTAAGCGATAAACAACTTCCTTTTCCGGGTGCTGCATTGTTACAGAAAGAGAAACTGTTTTTCTTATGATTTACTTGTTATTAACGGGTCTTACCTTTGCCGAAATTTCAACATCATGATGCAGATTTGTAAGAAGTAAAAATTTAAGCTTTATCACGTCTGTCCCCAAGAGGAGAAGAAAACAACTTTTAAAACGCTCGTTTGTTGAACGGAAGTCGGATCGATCTGATGCATTCGAGGAAGTCGGGAAATCTGAACGCTGAACGGCTTTTGTGACACCGCGTCAAGGGAATTTATCTCAAGTAAACTTTTAGATCTAGAACAGATTGTTAGCTGTTAGCTTTTAGCATGCAGATGTCTGTTTATAGAGATTAAGAAGAAGCTAAATTGTCGGGATGTCATTACGGCGGATTACGTTCCGCCTCCTTTTGCTCTCCACACAGACTGTTTTTCCTGCATATGCCGCAGCCTGCTTGATTGGAGATTGGTCAATATTACTCGGACTACAAGCATAGTTCAAACGGAAATTCAAGTCCCTGCCTACGTAATTTACAGATTCTACTATGTAGATGTAACAGTAATCTAGATAGAGATTACTGTTACATCTGGAAGCATTGGTATGCCTTTCAACCTGAAACACAGCAACATGGCCGCCTTGTAAATATGGTTAGTTGGGATTTGGGCTGAAGTCTCTGGGGAAAGTTCCTTTAGTTTTATGGTAATTTGGTCAATCGATGTTGTGATGTTGAATACAGTTTTTGGCTAGTGAAAGATAGAAAAACCATCCAAATAATTGGGGTTCATTTACAAGAGACCACAGACCTCCACCTCAAATTTCATTGTAGCTTGGCATTGATCATTGAGCCATGTTTTATGGAAGTTTACTACACGTTATGGAGGTGAATTACCAAAACCTCTCTAGGTTTGAACATAAATAAGCATTCAAAATCACATTTTGAGAGATAATTGGATGACAGTTTTCCCACTCTGCTTCAACAGTCTGCCGATTTCACACCAGAAGGGTGAACACACACACACACACACACTTAGATTTGACCCTTTTTACAGGAGGTCAAAGGATCACTTTTTATTGAGTGGAGTTGATGCTCTAATCTTTGAGTCTCTCGTCCCATAAAAGGATCCCGAAATGATTCACACATTACAGGAAAACAATTACATAAATCTTCACTGGAACAGATCAAATCTTTTGTGTATTACTTGAGATTATATCAACATTATTAATATCTCCAGAGAATAAAGGTTGAGAATATTCTAAAATGTATACACGATCTTCTGTGTTCCCGGAATGAAAACGTTGTTTCTCAATGTGCGAGTTATTAAGAAACGGCGTAATAACAGAGTCTCTTCTTCTCCTGCCAGAACTAGATGACTGATACGATTAAGCAGCAATAGCAGTCTGTGACTCACTGACTCAGTTAATGGAAGTGATGAAACAAAAGCACATCCACACAGTGTTTTCCTGAGGCTTGTTGGGATGTTTGTTTTAGAGGGAGATGGTGAAAGACAGCTGGAGAGGACCGAGCGCGAAAGGGGCAGAAAGTTATCCAAAAAACGAGAGGCTAAAAAACAAGCCTTCATTCTCCAGAGCCAGAGAAAACCCCTTTTCAAAGTGGCTTATTAGATTTCACTGTACTTTGCTTTTAAAAGCCAGGAGTTTAGGACAAAATTATATGTTTCAGAGCGCTGTTAGCAAAAAATCTGCCTGGAGTAGCAAAAGCAAAGACATTTGTCTTAACTGTGGAGCGGTCGGCTTTTCATTCGGAGCAGGAACCCATGTAATTTAGTGCTTTCTCAAGCACAATGTAAACTAAATTACAGGTTGTAATACAATGCATGGCTTACATTGATAACAAGGCCGTTCGGCTACAAGGGAAAGAGTCAGAGGGTTGGCCCGTGCCCATGTCGGAGCACACAAGTCGTTACACACACACAAATCACTGTCAAGTTTAAGTCGACACTGTAAACTTCGCTATGAAAGTATATAAAAGCCAGATCTAGTGATAATCCGAGCATTTGTAAACTGTAGGGAGCTCAGGACGTTACGGCTTTTCAGCTAAACAGAGAGGGAAAAAGCGTTTACGTTGCCTTGTCCGGGCCCTCGATTTCCTTTCCCAGGATATTAATGAGGAAATGACACACACTTGTAAAGAAAGAGAAAGAGAGGAAGAAGAAGGAGAAAAAAGAAAGAGGGAGTGAGGGATGAAGGTTTCAGAGGGATGAGGGCCGGTGATTAATCCCGCTTTGAGTCGACTCCGCCGGGAATTCCATCAAAAGGACGGAGAAAAGGGGATTTTAATTGCCGTTCCCCTCCACGTTTCCCAAAACGCTTACCTACCTCCAACCCGCCCCTCCGCCTCTCCACTGCTTCCCCTCCTTCCTCCGCCGTCCTGGTGAGGAGGGGGGTCGCCCTGGAATCCGGCCGGCCTCCCACCGCACACACAAACACACAGAGCCAGAATTACTTTCAGATGTGCGCTGAAAGCAAAGGTAGGCGTGTGTGTGTGTTTGAAATGCCACCTCACCTTCTCCGGCCTGTGTGTGCAGCTCCTCATTTATGGATTTGAACGTGTGTTTATCTTGCTGTCACATGTGTCTGTGAGCCGAGACCCCACCTGGGTTCAGTTACAGTGTAATGCGGGATCAGTCCGAGTCATTGTGTTGATAACCTAACACAAAGCGTTGACCCCTTTATGGCTGTTAGATGAGCCTGTGTGGATTAAACTGCCAGCAGAGTGTGTGTCTGCAGCATCTGGTGGATGTGTTTCGTCCCTCCGCTGAAGTGACTGTCAGAGTGGACACTGGGGACCCATCAGTGGTCCTTGAAGGGATCCCTGTGGTGCTCCAATAAAAATGAGGAATAGTTTCATTTCGGTGTTATTTAACCTAATTCAGAGACCGTACGAACTGTGCCATGCCAACCCCGTCCTCTAGAACTGATGTCATATAATTTAACTGCTTTCCTACTGACGTAACGATGACAACGTAATCGCTGCCTGGATTATGTTCACGGACAGTTTTTTGAGTGAATGAAATACAAGAAGAAGCACATAACTGGAGGCACCAGGAGGCAGGGGTAAAAAACGCTGGACGGCTGCACCAGTGTCTCAACTTCATTGGTTAATTTAAGGCACTTTTTTGGTTAAAATTAGGGGGAGATTGGTGTTTCTGTTGGACTTAAATTTAAAAACGAACCAATTTTTCAAGTCATAGCCACATAAAACCACAACATAACAAATTGAAATACTGCTGCTGTTACTGTAAGTGGACCATGTATTGTAAGATTCCCTATTTGTGGTGACAAACAGTAAATTATTCCTTGTGACTTAACAGGTATGTTAATTACCAAAATGTCTTCATTGTGTCAATAGAAAGTATAATTCTCTCTGCTTTATATTTCCTTGAGAACGTACTCATGTTGCAAATGAGTTGTATATGAACTTAATTTCAAGGAGACAGGGCTGGCGAGAGAGGGCTTTCTGCTTCACACCTACGGATCTTTGATAGACGGCGCTGAACCAACGTTACTTCACTTCCATCCCGTACAAAGAATGCAAAAAGAGGAGGTGCTCTAGGAACTACACGGCCACGTCTGGCACATGCATTTGAAACACAAGCACAGGGCTGCTTTTAGCTTAATGCAGGTATGTACTATACATGCTGTTAAATAAACCCAAAGTGCCTCTCCATTTAAAATTTACAGACCCACTCCCCTTGATACTTCTTGATACCCTCACTTTAATATTTAACACATTTTAGGAATGATTTTACTTTTTGTTGCTCTGTTGGAGCTTTTTAATCTTTGAAAAGTAATGTGTAATGTAAGAGGTGTTAACACGGGCTCGGAACTACAAGTCTATGTAAAACAAACTGGGGTGTAGAGGTAAAAAGACGAGGGTATTTACCAAGCAGTGAAAGTCTAGTGATAAAGGAAAAGTGAATGTGTATGGAAACGTTAAAATCTAAGGCGTTTTCAAGCTTTTGGTTTCACTGTGGATTAAATATCTGGAACCTGATACTAAATGATCAAACACTGTTCAGCTGCAATAATGAATATGTAGGAAAACAACATTAGCCTTAATACACATTATTCAATAAAGTGGTGTTTCCATCAAAGAGTGCATTACAGTGCAATATCAATACTTAAGAGAGCATCAAAGCTTTGGATTGTCGTATGTTTTTCAGAGTAAAAGCTGAATTAAAACACATTTTTAATTTAGCATATAGAAAGCATGCAGTGCAGTGACTGCTGCTACAGTTAACTGCTCAATATACCTTATGGAGTGATTGAAAAGCAACGGTTAAAGAGCTTCCTGTTTGAGATTTTATTAAAACACTTGGCTGGCATTTAACTTTATACATAATAATGCGCAGAAATTTGGGGAAATGCTCAGACAACAGAGACAAAGAAAAGACAAAGAAAGCTGTACTAAATAACTATAGTTAGTGTTTAAAGTGTAAGAGGAATCTTCAGGGTTTTTTTAATGAATGAAGGCTGTTAAAATATTTGTTCGTCATCGTCCACGACCTGCAGCGGCACGATTCTGTTGAACTAATCCATGGTGCATGGAAAGAAATATCCATGCTGTCTATATTAAGCCTCAGACATTAACCTTTACACTCCAGGAATTTAACTGTTGGTCAGAAACAGAGTGATTTCTAATGAGGGTTCGGTATCAGGTTTACTGTCCGTCTCAAGTGTCTCTGTATCTCTGAACACACCTAAATTAAAGCTCAACATAACTAAACCAAGCATACAGTAACAGATGCCTTTAGCACTGAGTGACAAAAGAAACCTTATAATTTGTTTTATTTTAAGTACAACATTGACAGTTCTTCTCTCCTCTTTAGCGAACACGACTCGCCTCACTCTCTTGTTCACCCCAGCTTCCCCCCCGAACGTTCCCTTCAGATCAAACGGGATCAAAGTGAAGAGGTTAGGGGAGGGGGTCTTTAAGTGGAGATAAGATGGGGGTGTTTGATTTCCACCACAGCTAGAGGTCTGACTGTCATGTCAGGGATAGATGACTTTAACATACTTCCCTCAGATGAAACCACCAGGCAGCAGAAGTTTACCCCCCCCCTGTGGCATCATATGGCCTTGGTTAGAGATAAGGGCCATTTTTAACCTACACATCTAAAAGGGCTGCTGTGGGAAACATAACAGGGACCTGCGGTTTGTTTGTGTTTTTATTTCTTTGATTATAAGAAAAATCTAATATTGTAGTGATAATTTGCTGGTCATGTGACCATCATTCATGCAACACAGTCCATGTCAAACATATATCAGAGAAGCACAGTGAAAGTTATGGTGTTTATGTGTCTAAAATAATACTAACAAATGACTCAGTAAGGGCCCGATCAGACAGGACGCGTTTTAGCAGATGGGGGCGGCTTTTTTGTCATTGTTTTCAATGAGAGGCTTTTTGCGCGCTGCTTTTGCTCTGCAGAGCGTCTCGCTTTTGTGCCTCGCGTTTTGAGGAAACGCTCCAAGCGCCTAGAGTTGAAAAAACTTCAACTCAAAGCAGAAAAGCACCCGAAGTCATGGGCGTTTTTTCTCATCGTCCAATTGGATGAAAGGAGAGGCGAGCCTTCTGTCAGTTTACGATGTAACAGTTAGGTTAATGACAGCTAATGATTCGGTGGTTGCCTTAACAACAGTAGGGGAAAAAAAGCCCCCCCAGCTGCTAAAACGCGCTGATCGGGTGTTTACTTTCACAAAAAGGCAGTGCGGTGCGCCTCGCGTTTTACGCCTGCAAAGCGCGTTCTGTCTGATCGGGCCCTAAGATAGAAATGTGTGATCGTTTTGTGACCATAGAAGTAGAGGAGGATGTTATTTTCCCTAAATCACTGTGGAGACAAATCTTTTTTTAATGCAACAACTGAAATTGTCCATAAAAGTTTGATGTTATGAAGGGTTGGAATAAGATTATATTTGATTCGTTATTGTCCCATCCAGGAAGTTGGTTGCCACAGTCTGTACCTCTTGGACACAAAGATTACATAGATACCACAAAGGAACGTAACATAACGACATGACACATATACACGTTACAGCACTGTCCCTCCCTTCAGATAGTGTTAACTGTAAACTGACAGCCCACCTCTTTATTCATCCGATTGGATAATGACAAAAATCGGCCATGACGTCGGGTGCTTTTCAGCTTTGAGTTGAGAAAACACGAGGCACACGCGCAAAAAGCGTCCCTGTCATTGAAAACAACGACAAAAAGCCGCCCCCAGCTGCTTACACTTTCACAGCATAGGCTCTTATACAGTCTATGCTGTGAAAGTGACCGTTGTGGATCTGTTCATAAACACGTGTTAGGATATCCCGCTTGTTCTCGTGTCTCCTGTGGCTGTATTTAATTAAAAAAGCCGCCTCATCGCTTCCTCCCGAGTCGTCTTCCTGTTTACATTTTATGTCCCACTCTGTGTCTGCAAACATTTCTTCCTCCCTTTTTTCTGTGATGAGAAAACAAATGTCTGCTATCACTTCCATGCAGCCGCAGTGATAACACGCAGCACTCTGCAGTTTGTTTGCAACAATATGAAATGTGTTTTACTTTCCACATGGGCTTCTGCATGCGCTTTCCATTATACACAAGGCACAATAATATGTTCCTACCCGGTGGTTTTATGCCACACATGAGACAAAGACATAATGACTTTTTGTTTAGATGCTGTTCGTTTCAATTTTTCCCACACTCTTGTAAGACTTCGTAAACAGATTTCACCTGATGTCCTTTTCTGTGATCATCAGTTTAAATAGATTCCTCTGCATCAGACACATTGTCATTTAAATACAAAGAAACATGGAGCACAAATACATATCAGACCAACTGTTTTTAGTCCTTGTTTATTTTTTTAAACACTATAAATAAAGTGTAATAAAGCTGTTCTGCTGTTGACTGTGCCGTCGTGAGGGGTCTCTGCTGTTTTGTCAGTAAGTTAAACGTCTGTATTGGTTAGCGAAAGGGGCGGGACATCAATAAACCGGCTCCACCAGCTGATCTCTACTGCACAAACTCATGCTTCAAATGCACAAGATGAAGGATATTTTGGCTTCATTTGTGTACGAGAGAAGCTGGAGCAGTCACTGATTGACAAAGGGGTAATAGGATTAGATCTGAGATACATGAGGCCTTTCAGCATACCCTGATTTATGACTTTTACATTCCTCTGATGTGAATGAACAGCAAGTCTCAAAGTCTTGATACACAGCGATTGGACCTTAACTAATCTTCTGTCTCTAATCCTTGTGTGGTCCCAAAACCTACCATCTTTATGATCAGACTTCACTGAAAAGACAAGTGTAACTCCGCTCCTAAAAGCAACACGTCCACGGTTTGTTGTTGAACTCTCTCCTTTGTGTCAGGCATGCTTCCAGTTAGCAGCCGACAAGAGTGTCAGATCATAATCAACACGACACCTGCTGGGACTACCCAGAAGCCCCTGCTCATATGGGCCGCATTAGCGGTCCGTCTAATTGACCGGCTCCCCTGCAAGAGCTAAAAGTCCTGCGCTGTGATTGGTGGAGCTACAGTGAGTTAGCCTGCTGGGTTTGTGAGTGTGAAGCTGCAAATCTGTGAAGTGTATGGTGTCTATATGCTTATGTGCCTGCATGTTTGGTCTAGATATGATCAAACGTCTGCTTAGGAGTCTTTATGTTGGTGTTTTGAGGGAACCATTTTTAAGTATGGACGATGGAAGGAAAAGCAGGGGAAAAAAACTCTTCATATTCTAATAAATGAACTGTGAGCCGCTTCCTCAAGGCCGCAGACATAAGCCTGTGGGTTCATAAAATGCAAAATGTTGCTACATCATTTGTTTTCAGAATCATTTTGCGCCCCGGGATGAGGCCTGCGAAGTGTTCTGTGTAATTTCGCCACTCTGCCAGCTTCCACCGTCAATCCCATGATCCTCGGGGGAGACATTCTCTTTAGCCCTCGAACAATGCCGGGCCCTTCTGGTACATATTTTACAACCGAATGGTGTCATGTCCATGCAACAATGCCAGAACACAGTGTGCAGGAAAAAATAAAAAGTATATATGCATGTTTTCACATATACACTCGTGCACACAAAAGACAAACACACAATAAAAGTCAATAAAAGTGTTTTAGAGCGCTCAGGAGAGCCCAGTTTTAAGACTCTCTTCCTGCGTTCACTCCTGGATACCCAACACTTAGGATTTCAATTACTATCATTCTGCCCTGTGTGTGTGTGTGTGTGTGTGTGTGCGCGCGCACCAGTCCTCCATGTGTACATGTGAGTCTACAGCACAATTAACGACCTCTGTTCTCTGGTAGCCGGCAGCCAGGGCGGACTGGTTCGAGTTAGGAGGAGAAATGGCGTGAAAAGAAAGCTGAAAAAAAGGGAAGAAAAATCACTAAATGCACTCTGGCTCCATGTTAGTCTCCTGTGACAGCAGAGGCTGAAGCTTGTGTAAGCCTCATTTCCACCCGGCTTACTCACTGAATTTAATATAACACTTGTGGAATAAAGTGATTTTTTTTTCCTCTCAACTACTTGAACTTCGCCTAGCTTACAGTATTTCGACACCACAAGAAGCTCACAGGCCTATATGGATTTTAGTACGAGCAATGCGCCTTCAAAACAGTACAAAACAGCTGTTATTTACTTCGTTCTGTATGTACATAACGATAAAAACAAGGTGTTGAGTGGGTTACAGCATAAACAGGGTCAGTCTTAAGCGAGGTTTGGAGCTGTAAAGGGAAGAAAAACAACTATCAGGAAGGAGATTATTTTTATTACAGCGTCTTCTGATCCGGATGAAACAGTATTTAGTTTAATTAATTGACTATCAATCAGTTTCTTTGAGATGACTCCAAATAAATCTTGCTTTTCTGTTGCAGCTGAGACTCTTAAGCCCCGTGCCGATCCCTCCAAACGCTGCCTGCAAATCTGTGACCTTGAGTTGAGTTTACAGCCGTCGAAGCGCAGTAGTACGCTCTCTGTGGTTGGAGTCTGACTGCGCTCCGAGTTAATCACACTTTCTATTAACTTTTATTGGTTACACGCATGTAATGATATTTAATTGAGTAGAATGTACAGGGTTTAAGGCTATTTTTCTAAGCTTTTTCAGCATTGGATGATGTCCATTATAGTGTAAAAATATGTGGTGAAAAAACACATGAATGGAGCTACACACACACACACACACACACACACACACACACAGTTTATAGTAACTTGTGTAAGGCTCATTATTTAAGAGCAGGATGTGTATTCTTACTTCATTACTACTCCCTGGGAGCTCAATGAAAGAAGTCAATTATAACAGTTTTGAGAACGTGAAAGTCCTGAAAAAATACCATTTTATTTATGATTGAAAAATCTAAGTACTGTCACTAATACTACTTTCTAGTGATATCGCTGTCACATGCACATTTTTAATGTTAAAATAAAATCACGAGAGTTTTGCTGGAGTTGTGGTGCGCTCCAGTTATCTAGATTGCTTGTGTGAGTTACGAAAAGATACGATACAATACAATATGGTACGGTACGATACGATATGGTACGGTATGATACGGTACGATACGGTATGGTACCATACGATACCATACGATACGATATCATTCAATACGGTATGGTACGATACGGTACCATACGATACGATACACTTTATTGTCCCCTTGAGGAAATTTGTCTTGGACTCCATACTGCGCACACCTCGCTCTCATTACAGTAGGATTAATAATTTAAAAGCAATAGAAACCAACACAATCATGTAAACAAGAGTACATGCCCGTGAAAAGACCACAAACATGTATTGCCTGTAACCCATATTGCACAGATCCACATAAAAGAAAGTCCGAAATAAGAGAAAAAGATATAAATATAAGAATATAGGAATACAAATATAGGAATACCATGATGCTATTGCACAATCCACAATCCATATAGCCTCAAAGAAGCATCCAAATGATTGACGTGGGCACAAACGGATTTTTAAAACGGTTTAGTTTGCATCTGGGGGCATTTGCATGGTAAAGGTTCATATTCAGATTGGAGGATGTGAGACGGGTCAGACAGAACTCTCTGGGCCTGCCTGAGAACAGACTGCTCATATGTTTTCAGTCCTCTCCACAACTTTCATAGCAGTCTGCACCAGGTGAGCCAGCCTAGATTCTGAGTTAACAGACAAACCACTGTACCCAAAATGTTCATCTCTCCAGCACCAAACAGGAAACAGCTGACCTGGCTGAAGGAACTATAGGGTGGTGCAAGTCACTGCACACGCATGGGTTACTGACAACATGTCCTTACTGAAAGCAACATGAAAGTTAGACAATTGTTTATCTTTAGGACAAGGCAGACTAAACCTTTACACAGGCATGAACTGTGATCACATATCATCTGACAAACTCAAGGAAAAGATTAACCTGAAGTCTAATAATCTATCCTGACTCCCGGTCAGTGAAGTCTAGAAATGAGCCGATCAGAAATTGAAGGCGAGTCCTGAGGTTGTCCTTTGTGTTCCACAAAATCAACTGAAAACAAAAGTAAGACAAAATCAAAGAGGAAGAAAGAAGGAACAGGAGAACAAGGAGTCTTTTAAGGTTAAAGGAGAGATTAATGAGGCAGCGAGAACAAACAAGAAACAGAGACAGGAAGTAGAATTCCACTACAATGTGGAGGGTGAAACAGTCGATTATTCACCATAGCCAGGATGCACACGTGTTTACTTTCTGCTCTAATCTGAAACAGTAAAATCCAGCTGGGCGACTGAAACAGATTTAATCTTAATCTAAAATGCTGTTTGAATATAAAACCAATAAACTTTCATTTTTTTAAATTAAATGTTTCAACTTTATGATTTTCAAGATAAGAGGTTAAGGTCAGATAAAGTCACATCCTACACAGACACCTGTTTCCCATGGCTGTAGTTATTCAGTTATGTGACTACAGTACTTTCTACATTAAAAATGGCTCAGTGCACACTGTGGCTGGATTATATCTGTTGCACATTCTGACAGTTACCAACAGGGAATGATTTGAAAACCACAGCTGATATTAACCTCAAGTACACTCGAACAATGAAGATTTCAAAACCACTCGGCTGCCAAACTCCAAAATTTTATTACAAGAAATAACAAAGCAGTATTATCTTTATCTTATTGCCAGAACTTTCCTATTGTTGGTTTGCTGGGGTGGGACCACCTCAGATTGAATGCTTGCTCTTCAGCAGACGAAGTTGCTGCTTACAGGGACTTTACAATGTCAAAATAAGGCAATGAAAGGATACCTCATACCTCATGCTTAAAATCACTGATAGTTTATTTAATCACCTACCTACTACCTGTTACCCAATGGATTTAAAAGAATTAGGACATAAGCCAATCATAGCACTGCCTTACAATTTATGAAGCTTTATTGTCATTATACTGATGTGCAAGACAAAGATACAAAGAAACTGCAATTGCACTCCCCAAGTTAAACCCTATGACTGTATATAAGGATGGATGACGTGTTTCCATCTGCTCTCATTGTAGATATTGAAGGATAAATAGCCCCCGAGGAGGACGCTGCCATCTTGCGCTGGTGACGTCATTTGGAGCCAGCGTTGCGCAGTAGTGATCGACAGGTGGAGCATCTGTAGCCACTTCCGCGAAACAAAATATACACTTAACTTAACAGGAAAAAAACAGCAGAGATCCTGCATGTCAGCGTATTTAACAGCAGAACAGCTTCTTGTGTTGGTCTGAAGCAGACGTTCACAGATATGTAAACTTCAGTGACTGTAGTGATTGTTTTAGTTACGTCTCCTCTCATCGTTCTTCCTCCACTCTGCTAATCCGGAACAGATCGGCTGCAGGAGGCGTATTTGTCAACAGAGCTGTCAATCATCCTTTTTACAGCATTAAATAAGTAATTAAAAATAGACAACTAGCAATAATGACAGAAACCATGTTTGAGAGAAGTGTATTTGGTGTGTATTTTGATTTTATAGTTTGACTCATGTCCCATCTGTTAACATGGAGGAGGCGGGCTTTATGACCTATACTGCAGCCAGTCAGCAGGTGGCGCTCAAAATGTTTTGGCTTCACTTTTAGGGAGCTGTCATGTCGTCCATCTTTTTATACAGTCTGTGGTTAAACCTACAAAATGTCACCCTTTTTTTCTGACTTACTTTGAAACATGTAATGTATATGTATTTGTACACAGGGATAAAACAAACACATGTACGTATGTTCTTGTAACCGGGAATAATAGTAACTCAAGACCTTAAGACCTGAAAGTCAAGTTTGTGTATAACTAATCGACAGAAGCGAAACTGCTAAGCAATCGACATGACCAAAAGGCAAATATTTACGTTAAAGTAATCTGAAAAATCTTGTCTTCCAAATTAAAAATATTATAGTTAAAGTATGTGCCAATCTTTATACCTACAATATTTGCTCCTTCAACTAAACCACTACTTTATTTTTATGTTCAGGAGGCTCAAAGCATTGAGGTGAGGTTTGGAAAAGACTTGCTGAAGTTTATTGTTTAAAGGTCAATGCTGACTTGAAAAATGGCACCGAATCTGTTTACTTTCAAGAGTTACCAAAAAACCCAAATCTCTCCTTAACTTTCATTTAGTAACTTAAACCTAACAACACATGGGAGGAACGCCGGTCCCTGTGGTAGAAACTCAGCTTTCACTGGAACAGTCCTGAGTTGTGCACATCAACACGTTGACAAAAACTGTTGAGGAAGGAGGGAGAACGTCTGAATTGAGTATTGAGCCTTTGATGGCTGCTGTCCAGAGGGAACACATTCATTCATGCTGAAGCTGATGGGGAAAGAGAGGAGTAATTTGCTCCAATCAGACGTGCTGCTGTTGCTTAATCCTCCTGGGTTTCTGCTTTGTCGTCTACAATTCTTTACGTTTTCTCTCCCTGCATTTGTCTCTCTTTACTTCTTTGTCTTTCTTTTTCCTTTTGCCAAAAAAGCAATTTAAGCTCTAGTTTATGGAGCCACATCAGCACATCTCTCCCATCTTCTATCTTCTCTTGTTTAATCCTACTATGTCTTTCATCATTACTCTGTTTCTGTGTCTATAGGCTCGTCTCTCCATTTCCCTGGAGACCATCCAGCGGGCCATTCCTAGAAAATCAGCCATTGTTTAAACACAGTAGAAGATTAGCTGTCTAACTTTTGCTACACAGCTTCGGGGTTTGAATGAAAGCGCTGACCACATAATGACACAAAGGAACGCAATCTTTACTATAAATTCACTAGAAAGAGTACCTGACATCTATTTAACATTTGTGGACCTTATCTCTTTCTTCTCATCTGTGTCACTACCTTTCTTCTTCTTCTGTACTCTCACTCTTCCAAAAAAAACTCTTGCTGGAAACACTGTTATGTAAAAAAAGCTATTTGTTTGTCTTTCTCTGCGCCATCTCTCTCTTTAGATGATTTATTTGACTGCATTGCGGCTCTCAGCTCCAGTTTCAGGCGGTTCGGCCAACGTAAACCTTGTCACAACTCTGAATTCCTGACTAGACTACAGCTTCCAGGCAGAGCTACAGTGGATCAGCGCTGGATAAATACATGAGATAAGCCACGCCAGAGCCGTGCATAGCACACGAGTTAGGCAAAGGCCTTTAAACCACAGAGGATACTGCACAGCGGGAGGCTTCATCGGGGGGACTGGGATGGGTAACTTGAACCACAGTCAGTGTGTAATGTCATTCTGTATGACATGCTGCCTTAAAGCAAGACTAGAACTTTTACCAATGCCACTTGCGCAACAATTTCTATTGTAAGTAGATTTGCAACAATTAGCATCCACATGTCTGAGAAGGTTCTCAGTCATCCAGGTCTTGGTAATTCGAAGCTTAATCCAACAGGCAACTGGACTTGGTTGAAGTTCTTGAAGACGTTTCACCTCTCATCCGAAAGGCTTCTTCAGTTCTAAACTGACTGGTGGACGGAGCTGGAAATATAAGCCTCTGTAGGTCATTAGTATGCTTATGTGGGTAATCAAGGGAGAGTCGTTAACCTGGGCTGTTGACCTCATAGCAACGAGTCGTTAGCACCCTCTGGTGTTGGTGGGTCGTGGGTCACACACACACAGTAAAACAACCTCAACCCAACCGGTTTAGGCAGATGGCTGTCCACCAATGAGTCTGGCTCTGCTCGGGGTCGCTCCTTGTTAAAAGGAAGTTTTTTCTTGTCTCTATTGCCAAGACCTTTTTTATTGTGGATTCCATCCATCGGTTATCTATATCACATATCTTGTTCGGGGTCGCGGGGTACACCCTGGACTGATTGCCAGTCAATCACAAGCTGACATATAGAGACAGACAACTTTTCACGCTCACATTCACACCTACGGGCAATTTTAGAGTCACCATTGAACCTACCGTCTTTGTCTGTGTGGGTGGAAGCCGGAGGAACTGCAGGGAACCTAAGCAGGCCCACTACACCCAAACCGGGATTCGAACCAGCTTAGTGTTAAGCACTGCACCGCCGTGCAGCCCCATAGTTGATTTAGGTCTATAAATAATATTACAATCAATATGGTCTAGACCCACTCTTTATCTAAAGTGCATTACATAAATGTTGTTATTATTTGGCACTGTTTAAATAAGGATTGATTAATTGATTGATGCATTTTCCCAGGATTCTTTGTTCCCCAGCTGAATATACTCTTATGACACGTTTAGGGGACCTTTCCAATGGTCTTAAGTTCTCAGCTATTATTCTTGGGTCAAGGTTTCATTTTATGTTAACTGGGCTCAATATGTTGAAATCACCACCCTGGGGCAAACAGCCCACTCATGTTATACTCCTTGAAACTTTGCTGTAACTTGACTTTAGACATCAATATCTCCATAGATTTTTGCCATTTAAAACACACATCTGCTTGTTCCTTTGCAAGTCCAACTGCAATGATAGCACACACTAATCTCTTACAATGTTAGCCTACATAGGACACTGAGAATGCAGAGATGACCCTCTGCCAAAGTAGCCACTCAGCGGTGGAAATCTGATCATTCAAAAGCTGACATAGTTGTGGCTGCGCAGAAGAACACGGCTGTCGAATGTGATGGATCACGACATTTTCAAATCATATTTCATTTTTCACACTTTAGCCATTGCCCTGCATGAACCACAGTGGGGGACATTTTGCCTCGGAGCTAAACAACAGTTAGTGAAACAGTGTTAGAGTTTATGCTTCGATAAAGTAGACGGTCACATTTTTTTGGTTCGATTGTTGGCAGACACTGAGGAACAGGGATCACCGTGTCATTCAGAATCACAGTTTCACTGCTCACAAAAGGAAGGAATGAGGGAGAGGAAGCTGGGCCGACAAGGTGGCTTACTAACAAGGAAATCCCTTAAATTAGCCCAACTATGCTAACCTGACAAATATTATACGTAACATAGAAATAATATAACATGTTAGCCATCCTCTGGGCCACACATGCTAACATTACAACTAGTTTTGTTATAGAACAAATAATGCGAGACAGAGTTGCATCTTTCTTTATATTTAACCCATTAGTCCTTGATACATTCTGCTACACTTGTACACAGACATAGTTATGGATCATATATTTTCCATCCTGCTTTGGTTAGCTATATTTTTAATAAATACCGTCATAAGGTCACCAACGATTCTTTTTTGTGGTGTATCTAAAGCTCAGGCTGGTTTGTGTAACTGACACTCAATTTAAAGATCCTGGCCTACAACAGTACAGCACTTCATAACATGTCATTTTGAACGCACACAGCTCAGGCAGTTATTTTGGTATTGTTGTGTATCTCTGCATCAGTTAAGGACAATTCCAGATAAGATATTGTTGCTATAAAAGCTGTTGAAAGATGTTACATGTCACTGCAGGATGTCATTTATCGTGTGTGATTGATTGGCAAGTGGGTTTTATCAGAGATGAGCCGGTCTGAGGTCTGAGGGCAAAAGCCAGGAGATTGTAGAGGTGGGGAGAGTTGTAATAGCATGAGATTGGCCTGCAGCAGATGATGGCAAAGGCAGTATTTTGGTTTAATTTCTGTATCAATTTTAACCCAAAGCTCACCAGTGTTTAAGGAAGGCCTGCATCCTTTCTTGTTGTAAAGCAAAGAATTCAGATAATGTGGCCTGGAAGCTGCCGCAGCTTAAAGGCTTGATGGTCATATAGTCCCATTTATCTAAAATTATTCTTCATTATTACTTGTGCTGTCAATTCTGTCTCATTAACAAAATCAGTACTGTTTCTGTTAGGAATGTTAATTAGAATTCCCTCATTTATATTACAGTGGGATAAGTGGGCTAACATTCTCCTATCAATCTTATTCGTATCAATCAGTCATGTCCGATAAATATGACTAAATAGTAATGTAGTCCGGGTTATATCCAAAATGATGCACAAGAAACTCAACAAGTCCCAAAAGTGAAAATATGCCTTGGATCCATTTTCCATCATCGTCTTTCTTGTCAAAAACTTGGAATTTGCTGCTTCCTGTTTGTCCTATGAGACAGATTTGCCTTGCCCTAACTTGAACTAAGACTCCGGGCTCGTCTAAAGCTCCACAAACAACCCAGAGTGCCTCTATCGGGGGTCGGCAAACCTGCAAAGCGATTTCTACACCGGTGAAACACGACTTCCACAGGAAACAGGGCCACTGGATAAGAGCGTGCAACCATGCATGTGAGTGTGCATGGCTGCTGTGTTTTGACCTGAAAGCAGGCATGCGTATGTGATTGCATACCTGATATGGGATTTTGTGTTGGGTGTGTGTGTTTGTGTGTGCCCACTAGCTGTGCTGGGTCTGAGCCTGGCTGAAAGGCCTGAAAGCACCCGCTCTGTTTTCCTACCCGTGTTTGATCAGGCTGACAGGAGTCCATTGTTTGGGGCTGGCTGGTTAAATCTTTGTGAGTGCTGCTTGGCAGAAAAATTGGCATTTCTGAGAGTTAGATACACAAATGATGGCTTAGAAGAGGTCTTTCAACATTTTTCATTCCAGGGCCTGAGCAGGAGAAGTCGCTGACCCTGTTAGGCAGGATAACAATAATAGAACTGCTTTTGTTATTCAGGGACCCAAATCAAAGTAGTTCTAGTGATGCCTGTGACATATTTGAGGTCGTAAAGAATCAGTTATTAACTAGAAAAGCACAAAAATAATAAAATACTCTTTCCTTTATAAGTTGGTAACTCTACCCTCTTCAGTTAATTTTCTCCTGACTGAAGGGCATCCAAGTGTGGCCAAAATTAGACCAGGCAAAGGTAACTTGAGATGAAACATGTCAGTAAATGAGCAATTTAGGCCCAAGCTGCAACCTCCAGAGCTGAGAAATGAAGTGCCAAACACTGCAGTTCCTCGAGTGGCCACTTGAAGCTGGCTCCAAAAGCGAGTCAATCCCCATTAGGCCCCATATTAAAATACCCAACTTTAAAGCAGGACTACAAACGTTTACAGCCAGGTACCAAAAAACATTTTTGGTGTCCTTAGATAATTTCTCCATTCCTGACAACTGAACATTCATTTATCTATTTGTAAAGGGAAGGCATTTTTGGCTTATTCTTGCAGAGAAGACAGAGGGCCATGGTGATGAAAGGATCAGTTGTGAGTCGATTACTATCGGCTTGCTCTCCAACCAAAGATGTAGGGGAAGAAAGCAGCAGTCAAACAACCCCACACAGAAACAATCTCGTTCTGTGGACAACACTAAGTAGCTCATTCGCTAGCTAATAATTTAGCTAAAGACACAGAATGTAGCTTCCCTCCCTTGCTCCTCTCCAGCACCAACCTCTTGTCCAAATACTTAAGAAAACCAACATGGCAGCAGCCAACATGCTGAATTATTTGGCTGAAGCCAAAGAATTCAAAAAGGCAGTCAACGAATCAATCGATGATGTCACAATGGCTTCATCCATCATTTATACAGTCTATCTGTAGGCCCTACGGAGTAACCATTATTGCACATGGACGATGTGGCTCCATCCAAAATGTTTCCTATCTCTTCTTGACAGTCAGTCAAGCCAACACGTTGTATATATTCCTATAGTGGTTCAAATATAGGTTTACCTTAATCTTTTTCACAGTGTACAATATTAAACAGTATAATTACATTAAAAAGAAAGTAGCAGGCTGGTAGTAAGAGGCTGGTACAGTGTAACTCTGTAGGGTATTATGCAGTAAATGAACAGAATATTGGAGGTTACAAAACATACTTTTAAAAATTATTTTGATGGCTATTCAAGCAAACCAACACTGACATTTAAAACTGAAACAAGGCTCGATGTTTTTGGTTTTAGTGCCACCCAGCGTGGTGAAACAGTGACTGTCACGTGCTGAAAGGCCACACAATTTATGCTCCAGAAATTCTCACAGGAGCCGTCTTGGAGTCTGAGGGACATCTCCCAGCTCGCCTTGGTTTAGCATGAAAGCGGTTCAGAGTCGTACGACTTCCAAGAAGTCCAGACTTTTGGGATTCAGCCAAAGAATATGTCTGTGTGCGGCAACAACAAAGGCCAGAGTCAAGAGCAGGTTAAAAGGGTTTAAAAAGTTGTTGGCCCAGAATCATTTGCAGTGTGAAACGGGTCCTTTCTGATAAAACTAAGCAGAGACAAATTCTATCACTTGAAAGGAGATTAGCGAGGATGTGTCTGCACACACACACACACACACACACACACACACACATGTTGCACAATAGAAGGATCTCCTCAGTGTAATTATCTGTCTCTGGTGTTTGTAGCCAACATGGCCCACACTGCAGAAACCACTTCCTCTCTGCCACAATGAACAGAAGCACAGAGGAGATAAAGACAAGCTGGAAATTCCTCAGGGGTCTCTGTTTTCACCCCATTTTCTATATGGTAAATATCTGTCAAAAAATAGATGAATGAGCTTAAATATAAATGAAAAATGTATTTCTGCGATCATTGACTCCCAAAGAAAATGAAAACCACATGGAGAGCTCAGAAACAGAGACGAGGCGGAAAGGAAGAGGGATGTAGCCGCCAAAAATGCTGAATTGTCATCCGTCTGCCTCCTCCCAATGTCACCAGAGAAGCTGACAAGGATGACCGACCCCAGCAGACACTGCTTGGGTAGAAACACCAGGTTGTTGACCTTTATTTATGCAAGGAAAGCTTGCAGAACATTCAACCTCTTAGTCCACAACCGTCCTCTTATTCTAGTGACACTGCAGCTGCTGGGGGTAACCTCCCTCGCTCATCTCAATACCCAGACGTGAGAGCATTACTCATTCTTTCCTGAATCAGATCTCCAAACTGAGAGCAGGAATTCAAGCCGGCGTTCGTCCAGCTTCAAACCACATGGGTAGGCTTAACTGTGGAAGAACAATGGTGCTAAGTTGGTTCTCATAAAGTATATTAAAGGTGCTACTTGTAACATTTTTTTCTTGAAATTAAGACCACATTCCCCATAAACCCTGTTGCTTCCTGTGGCATGTGAATGTGTTGTGAGAGCTAAGAATAAGAACCAGCAACAGGGATTGATAACAGCAGAAACAGACATTCTAAATAAAGGTGGAGGTGTGATTCGTGCACAGTAAAACAGTTTCTATTTAATGCCTGGCAGCTATTGGCAGCACTACCTCTGACTCCCCAGCATCCTCTTGCATAAGAAATACAAACAAGTACTGAATGAGTTACCATGGAATTAAAAAGACCAGTTGTTATTTTATCTGTTTTTATATATACACTTGTTTTGCCTTCTGTTGTGTACATTACGTAAAACTTTGAGTAACATTGAGAGCAACTTAAATCCTGGGTCAAAATTGTTCACATACATGGACAATAAAAACTTCAGTGATCACTGAACTTTAGCTCTAGCAACATTACAGCAACGTTTTCACATTGCCACTTAAGTTATTGTGTATATGAAGTCTCTCTGTAGGTCAGGCAGGCACCAAAAATGTTTTACAGTCACATCTTTAATACGTCCTCCAATCATGTAAGTCCACAACCAGTCTCTCGCAAGAGGAGGTCCGTACATTCGGGGCTCACTCTTCTTGATTTCCATCCATCCATCGGCTAGAATCTAGGGTACACTCTGGATTGATTGCAGGTCAATCACAGGGCTGACACACAGAGACAGACAACCTTTCACACTCACATTCACACCTATGGATAATTATAGAGTCAACAATGAACCTAACGAGTAGTGGAAGACCGATTAATCGGTATACCACTACTCAATGTCTGCGCTCACAAGGCCGATTAAACAAATATGTCTGCATACACAGCAGGAGTCTGCTGCAGGTACTGTCTCTACTAGGGATAGACCGATTATCGGCGCCGATATTCGGCATTTTGACGCATATCGGCATCAGCCTTTTTTTTTTATCCGACGGCCGATAAGAGATCAATTTAAAACTGGGTTATTTTGGCTCTGATGCAGCCGCGCCTCTCTGTCTGCAGTCACTACTCTGTCTCCAGCATTGTCCCACCCACAGCACTGATTAGTTACACGCAGAGCCATGGCACGGGTAACAGCCAATCAGCAGTGAAAGCTGTGCATGCAGAGTGCTCACACACACGGCGGAGAGGAGAAAAAGTTCATTTCTTTGCAAATTTTATTTAACTTTGTTTTATTTACTTTATAAAACTTCAGGAAGTTATTTATTTATTTATGCAGACGTCACACATAAGGCCACCGTTCTTAAAGGGGAAGGTCCCGCCGTTAAACGCCAAACTCAATAACAATAACTACAATAATGTTGTTTATTTTTTATGCAAGTTTACGAATTTTCAGTGCACTAAAACTTTATTTTTCATTCACATATATTCATTTAATTAGTTTACAAAGTTGAGTTTTTTGATTACCAGTGGACATTTATTAAGCAGATATATTTTTTTATTCAAAACAAGTGTACTGCAGACAGAATGCAGATCTACTTGCAGATAATGCAGACAACAGTGTTAAATAAATGTTCATTCAAATTTTTTGTGTCTCATTTGTTATCATTAAATTGTTGTATTTTATCAAATGTAAAAATAAGCAACAACATGATATCGGCCTCATATATCGCCCTGCCCTCTAAATATCGGCATCAGCATCAGCCATTGAAAAACCCATATCGGTCGACCACTACTTTGGACTGTGGCAGGAAGCCGGAGTACCCAGAGGGAACTGCCGCATGCACGAGTCCTGGAACCACAAATCTTCTAGCTGTGAGGCAACAGTGCAAATATTTTTAACAAAATAAATGTTTTGTAAAGATTTGTGAATGTGACAGTGTTTGCTTACCAACCTACTTCTCTTTATATAGTTATAACAGGCATTTCAGGTCACAAGATACTGTAGAGTGTTTACTGTGTGATGTCTTACACCCGTTTGGACTGTTTTATTGTGTTAATCTTGACTCCAGATCTTTCATTGGGGAAGAATATTATCTTAAAGGGGATTGTTCTTCCTAATATTGATGTTTATAGTTTTACCGGATAAATACAAAACTCTACCTTTGTTCATAAATGTCATGAAAAACCTTCTTTTTCAGTATTCTTCAATGAGGTCATCATGGGCACATATACAGTATCACACATGTGTCCGTGTGTGTTTTCATGACTCATTATGTGTACATAAATTCTCACGTTTCTCAGCATTACCTGAGACGGTGCCCGTACCCTGATTAAAGGACAGCTGATATCCTTACATCAGTGGTTACCATGGAAGTTAATTGTCACAAATTACCCAGAGTGTGGCGGTCATTTCCTCGTTAAGTGCTTTGGGAGGTCGCAGAGGCTAACGTTACACCAATCACACGGCGTGTTCTCAATCAAGTCCTCGGATTACCGGGAGTTTCACTGCAGCCTGGGGAGGATCAAAACAAGGCTTTCATTTTTTAAATACTTTGTTCTTTGTTTTTGTATTTTAACTCAGCTTCTCTCTCTCTTTTTCATGTAATAAAACATCTTTACGACCTTTTCTGTCATCCCTTTTGACATATCTCTTATGTGTCTGATTTTGGAATCCTTCTTCTATCCCAGGAGAAATCATCGTCACATCTGTATTCTCTAAAAACGTTCATTTCTACTCCGTCTTTCTGTCTTTCTCCAATTTCAGCTTCATCTTCATGCCCCCCTGATTCTCCTCGCCTTCTCTCTGATTCATTTATCTCTGTAAGTTCCTTTCTCTGACTTTCTCTCTCCAGCCCGCTTCGATTTGAGCCGCCCGAGGCCTGCAGGAAAGAACAAATGATTGCAGTTTTATAATTTTACAAGCGGAGGGGTGTAGTTAGAGGGAGGAGGAAAAAGAGGAGTTTGGATGGGATGAGAGTAGGGGACGAAGCGAGGAAGAATTGAAACAGAAAGCAATAAGAGAGATAAAAGAAGAGGCAGATGAGAGAAGAAAGATGAGAGAAGAAAAGAAAGTGTAAAAACAATTGGAGGCAAATAAGGGAGGTAGAGAAAGTGAGAAAGGGGAGGGAAAAAAGAGGATGGGACAGAGAGAGGACTTATATTAGGAAAGGTTAACAGGTAAGATTGGGGTCAGCACAACGGCTAAAAGGTCAAAGCCGTTTTATCTGTCGGCAAAACTCCAACCAACAGATTATCGCTCCCAAGACGGCATATTTAAAACTTTTGCGGTATTAAAAATATGTGAAAAATTAACATGGCTGTCATAACATTTGTGCAGGAAAATGTTTCAAAGAATGATGGCTCCTCTGCCCGCCTCACCCAGAGAGGAGATTTTAATGCGCGCTGATGTCTGGATGACGAATGATGTTTCCATCGTAGCTGAATTTATTTAAAAAAAAGAACAGCCGGATTTCTTTCCCCTGATTTTTTTGGCTGGATTTCAAAGCTTTATCGACACGCTGCATCTCCCTGAACGCAGGGACGGGAGGCTTTCACTTACACACTTATACAATTAAAGCCTGCAGCTCCACAATGCATGCATACACGTTCAGACATATCTCATACATGTAAACAAATGGAAACACAGAAACATATTTTAGCCAACACACACACACACACACACACACACGTCCTCTTACACACACATTCATGTTCTGAGTATGTAGACGTGAAGTTGGGCCTAATTTCCAGTGTGTTGAGTGATACAGACCACATAGGACGGGAATGTTTCTGCTTTACATCCATTTTAAATAATGAAAAGTCAAACTGAAAGCCCACACACACGCCACCTGCTAACACTCCACACACACACTGTACTCTTTTCTGTACTCATTCATACAAAGCACATGTATTGCTCCCCCTTACTCTTATCTGATGTGTGTTCTGTGTTTTCTATGCCTCCTTCTTGCTACGTAACGTACATGCTGTGTAAGCCTCTCTAAATCGAACCAAACTGCACCAGTTTTGCGTTGTTAACCATGAAAACATCACAGTGACTTTGCATTGTTTGACCCATCTATAAACCCAAACCACCAACATACTTTAAATGTTTCGCTATTAACCAGGTCCAGCTACGTGCTGCACGGCCGGCACAGTTGCTCTCTAGCGTTAGCTGAAAGCCTGCTTTAACACAGACACAAATGGGCACCATGTGCATCTCAACTGCAGGAATTCCTTTTGCGTTCTGGCCAGACTAGATCAAGTCTTTTATAATGCTGAAAGGCAATGGATGGCTTAGTGCAGGGCTTCCCAACCTTTTTGACTACACAAACCAGACAGTGGCAATAATATTTTTTACGAACTGGGGGAGAAATCCATATCTTGAGGCAAGTTCTAGGTAGTTTTCCAAAACCTTGGGAATCAGATCCGCTCATTGACATGCACGTGCATAAATCACGGTCACACGCACGAAAATAAAGACAGATCGTGTCTGTATTTATTCAGTGAGGAGACTGCATCTAATACGGAACGAGCCAGCGAGAGGGACGGCGCAGGTCAGAGACAGATGATCCAAAGTGTGATCCTAGCAGTTTATCCGAATTTATAATGTGATCCAGCAGTGAGCAGTTTCTAATCACACAGTGCAGTGATGACACTGATCTGTGTGTTTCTCAGGCTCTGCCCCTGATTTAATAGCGTTGCGATCGGTCCCATATTTCCATGTAAACCCTTTATAAAGCATAAAACACATTGTCACATGCTGTGACTGAGATGATCCACGCGTAGTTTATCAGAGTCATCATGCCGCGCGGGGAGGAGACAAACGTTAGGAGAGGGGCAGATATGACGCAGACCTGTGTGTTTTGATGCTCATACCTGAATCAATAACATTGCGATCCGTCCGTATTTTTGCACACGGTTAAAGTATAAACTTCGTCTCCACAGGCTGTCATATGCCCATATGCTGTGTAGTTCATATATTTTACTGATAAACACAGAGCTTTAGAGGGGCATCAGGCTTCATGATCAAAGTTTCATGGGATATGAAGCCAGGGTTGCCAGGTCCGCGTTTTTTCCAGCTGAATTAGGCTACTTTTGAAGTGTCTTTAAAAGCGCAAGGCCCTGTGCGGTTGCACACTTCACACAGCCCATGCGACGGTTCTGACGCGTATGTTTGGTATGTCACAGACACCTTTCGCAGCCCAGTACTAACGACCAACGAACTGGAGGTTGGGAACCCCTGGCTTAGTGTATTAGAGCTGTCACAGTACTGCCGGAGTATGTTTTGTTGATTTAACTACAGCATGTCTCATCAACATGAGTGAACACAGCATGAGCGGTGGAAACATGAGTTTATTAACCACTACTAAGTTCCTATCCTTAATTGTTGTAGCGGTGAAACAAGCATGTCCTGAGACTGCACACGGGCTCGTCTGCGGCGATTAGATGCGCAGAGGGTTGAAACAGCAGTGCTCTGACAGCCAGGTTTCTTTTGCTGATTACTTTCATGCGTCAGAGATGAAGGACGCTTACCTAGCAACATCACTGGGTCTATGATATAAAAGAAAAATAGTGGTGATGATGGTCACTGCGTCCACTCTGCAGTTGGCGTCACATCACCGCGGTCATGCGGTTTCCGTGACAGCCCCTTAGTGTATACGGGGTCTGCTCCTTCAACCGAAACGTCTGCAGGAATGAGGCCCACTGCAAGGCTACCATGAAAGGTTATGTAAGGACAGTTGGACCAAACTGTGGCAGATATTAATCTCTGTTTGTATTGTGGAAGAAAACAGGTGTTTAAATCATAAACATAAAAACAGCAATCCAAGATAAAGAATTAAAGCATCTCAATCAATTTGCAGAACATCAACAAAACATATTCCAGCTGGAAAAGGATCAATGTGTATCAAGACGGGTTATTCAAAGGTCATCACGACACTGTAGTTACTGTCACATGTCTTACTCATATCGTAGACTCTTATTTTTATTTCCATTAATCACAGTTAAAGCCTCAAAGGGACTCAGGAATTCATCTTGTAACACAATAAAGGAACAATAAAACCTCCAAAGGCCCTTACACTGGCTTGAAATCCCCGATAAATAAATTTACAGTTGAGATGGAGAACTGGAGTTATGTACTTTGTGTGAGTGGACAACCTTCCCAGTGTTGACGCCCTGTGGCCTCAGTGAAGCCAAATCAAATGTACAAGAGAAAGTAACAATCCCCATTGGGACACATGCAATGGAAATACTTGCTAGGTTTGGCAGCTCTCGTGGAAAGCTAGGCAGATAGTCAGTTAGAGGGTGAAGACCCCTTCACTGCTATCAGAGCTTATAGCCGTCACAACTGGCCCAATCTCAGATCACATCAGCTGTAATCTAACGACGATGATATAGCCTCTGGGGACAGTGGTGTGTCGGGTGTGTGCGGTTTAGCCACCAGTTACTGATGAATTACTTCCTTTTCCGCGTGCTGCATTGTTCACGGAAAAAGAACCAGTTTTTCTTGTGATTTGTCCTCAAGAGGAAAAGAGAACTACTTTTAAAATGCTCGTTAATTTCTGATGCATTCGAGGAAGTCAGGAAATCGAAACACTGAACAGCTTTCGTGACACAACGTCAATGCAATTTGTCTAGAGTTGAATTTTAGATCTAGAACAGATTGTTTGCTGTTAGCATGCAGATGTCTGTTCATAGAGATATTATTTTCATTATAATTTTTTTTCATATCTTTATTCAGAAACAAAGTCTGGCCATTACAAGTATGAATTTGCATATACAACAATTACTGACTAAGCATGACTCAGTATAATAAAACAAACGCAGCTCAAACAAAAACAAAGATAAATAAGATTTCATAATTAATGAGACCCTGCGTCCTCATACGGGGACATTACATTTTGGCTTCACAGCACCATAATATTTAATTCTGCGAAACTTAGACCCGTTGGTCTCACTCATGGACACTTTGTTCTTCACCCTGTGGTCACAAAAGCAAATTACACTGATCACAGTGTACATTCAAGATGGCCGTGATCCCGACCAAAATGTGTTACAGTCGGTCTCTACAGAAAACTCAACCAGGTACAAAACCTCTTCAGATTTTATGATTGAAACTTGTTGATTTAATGCGTATTAACAGTTGTAGCTTGATATAGCAGACACATTTGACTAATTTTATCAATAGCAACAAGCTACGACACCGCTACGACAAGGTACTCACATAAGGACACTGGGACTTTTTCAATGTAACACAAAGTCAATTCTTATGTTTTATACTTATTAGGTCCTATTAATCCCCAAAAGGTGGAAGAAATTAAAAATGCATACCAAACAAAAGCTCGGGTCTCAGAAGGTTAAATTAATAAATAAAAAAAATTAAATAAAAATACGGAAATCAGAAATCAAAATATGTATGGTTTTGTAGATCTCCAAAGCTTATCTAGTTTTAATACATTTCAGTGTTTTATTTAAATGTTTTTTATCCCATTCATCAAGATTAAAAACAGTGGTCTGGTCCTCATAAATCTGCATTTGTGGATAAATTGTTTGGCCATAATAATCAGGGTATTGTATTAATTTCCCTTTTTGTATATCCTCCATTGAAACACCAAATGTAATATTATTATACACTAGGGTTGGTGAGGAATAGTCCTTTTCAGAACGTTTGAAGTGAGTCCCAAAAAGATCTCGTATATTCACAGGCAAAAGACAGATTCTAAAGTTTCAGAATTACAAAACATACAGTTGTTTTTTTCAATATTAAATCTTTGTCTAAGAAACTCATTACAGGGATAAAATTTCTGTTTATAGAGATTAATAAAAAGCTAAATAGCTGTCAGATAGCCGCTGATAAGAACCAGGATGTCATTACGGCGCATTATGTTCCGCCTGCTTTTGCTCTTCACACGGACTGTTTTTCCTGCGTGAACTGTTTCTACATGTCAAGCCAAAAATACTATGTACAACTAAGTGTGGGACTTGTAGAAACCCACCCAGGAAGCAGGTTTTGTAGTGCATGCATTTCCAACAATGAACTAAAACTGCCAGGAGATTCAATAAACTGAGGCTACTTAGCACATTACATCAGAAACTTCTAGAAACTGTGCAAAACTCACTGTCATCATTCATGTTGGAACCTGTTACTGCAGCCTGAATGCTGTTTGGCAGGAGTTTACATATAAAAAACTATGAAGATAAGCTAACAAATAGGACTGGGGACTGCAAACCTTGGGTGGCTGATAAGTAATATCGGCCAACACTAAGAGCAGGGAAAGACAGAGGAGGAGAAGTTATACAAAAGAAAGGCCATTTAATCATGTCCCAAGGAGCAGGTGTTAAGATGAAATAACCAGACACGAGAAAGAACGCCTGCCCCATTTATCAGACATCTGATACAACCTTCAGGGAGTTCTCTGACCACCCTGTCGATGGGTTTACACTTTCATAGATATCAGAGTTTAGTTTACAACAGTATCTCCAATCTGATCTGGTATATCAAAGGACTGATTGTGACACAACAACCAACATATTTAGAGAAATCACAGCTGCCTGGCCTCATTCTGTCTTTCTGGATCAGGTGGAGGAGAACATGTTGACTTTCAAGCTTCCAGTAACTTCACTTATCACTAGACATCAGGTCGTAACTGCTCTATTTGTTTGTGGTAGGTCTGGTTGAGAGGTTAACAGAGGCCACCAACAGTCTGGGACTGTTAGCCACTCAATACAGATTCTCAGAAGCTGATAGTAAAGGGCATTATAATCAAATCAAAGCACTTGAAATGAGGCGAAAGTCATTCTGGTGCTCGGGAAAACAGCCATTAGCAGAGACTAACTGCTAAATTCCACAGCATCCGTGTCCGCCACGTTTCGTGTGCGCCGTGACCTCCAGAGTTGATCGCACCAACTCTAGTCAATGCTCGTGTTTACACAGCATGCACCTTGTTCCTTCTCCGATGCGTCCCAGAATCTTTCTGCTCTGCTCAGCTAAAGATACGCGCCAAGTCTATTCTTGATGGCGGCCGCTTCAAGCATGTGTCAAGCTATAAAGAGCAGACAGACAGGAAGTCAGACACGAAAACACCATCGAGCATCCGGTCATTTCAAAATAAAAGACCATGTACAGACTCTTTTATATCTATTACCATATCAATATTACATCATAAGTGGTGGCTCGAGGCCAGGAGTCAATCAGTCAGAGGGTCCCAGAGGGTATACGACGACATGGACGATGAGAAGTCTATCTCGGAGGTGCAAACTGTACCGTTGTTTGTGTGTTGCTCTTTTTTAACATTGATGTTATCGTGTGATTTCGCAATTCCCGCCCGATTATGTAGTTCTCCCGCGATCTTGTGATCTCACAAATCCAGCTGCTTGGGCCAGCGCTCCTCCAGACACGCTTCCTGTGGGGTAGGGCACGCTCTGTCTGACGGACCAGCGTTTTTCCACATGGTCAGGGTATCCAGCGTCAAGTTCCTCTGCCACAAAGACAAACCTAGCACATAGCCTATCGAGCTAAATCTAGCTAACAGGAAATGGGGAAGTCGACTAAGGCTGTGGCGAATACAGAGCTTACCCATCTTTTGTTGTAGCAGAGCAAAAAAGGGGCGGGACTTAGGAAGGGTCAATTGTGTTTGTGTGTGTCTGGTTATACTGGTTATATGTGTATATACTAAATAGGTGGCTCAGTGAATGATTAAATGCATGGGCAGCTGCAGGTGCATGAACTGCTCCTCCCTACGAGCAGAAACATCAGATTACATCTATAATCAGGAGTTCATTTTACATGTTTTCCTGTTTCATTGAGTTCTTTCTTTGTGTTTTCATGATGTGTGACTGATCGCTGCCATTAAAAAAAGCTTCAGATATTTTGTTCCAAACTGACATAAGAGGAAATAAAGCTAAAGCTCATTTCCTTTGTTTTCTCTGCTCTCTTTTTCTCAGTCTATCCGGGAATAGGTATTTTATTGTTCCCATTTTCTCTGTTTATTTCTCTTTATGCATTTTTAAATTCCCTCATTTTTCTTTCCTTTTATGTCTTTTGTCCGCTCCCTCTGTTTCTCTCCCTCTCTGATTTCATCATTCCACTGATTATCGCCATCAAAGCAAAAACAACAGATTACACCCAGATGTAAGCGCTCACAGTTCAAGCTCGCAGGGTGGATACACGTTAAAAGATTTTGCCCGGATTTAGTCCCAATTACAGAAACACAAATAACATAAATCCAAGAGTGTGTCATAGTTTTTCCTCGGAGGCTCTGCTAATCCAAAAACGTATCGCCGAGGGGAACATTTAGTCCAATTAGTTTAGGAAATCTCGCAGGCCAAGTTTGTGCTTTGTCAGAGTTGAGGTAATATAAACAAATGGCTCATGAAGTACCTCTTCATTAGAGTCCACATTATGAACTCGTTTGATTGCCCGGCTGCCAGCGCTTCCACAACAACAGTTACTCTGAAGTTTAATGAAGCAGCAGGAGCACACAAGAGAGAGAATAATGCATTTGTAAAGAACATAAATTATCAGGAAAGCATGATCAAAGAGGCCAAACTGGTGATGTGATGAAGAATGTTAAAACAAACAAAAGATGACTTAATGAGAGTAAAAGTGTGACAAAGGAGAAATAAAGTGCGCGCACACACACACAATACATGCAAAATACACAATGATCTCGACTGAATAAGGAGCAACAATCAACAATGAGAAAGACAAGTCACAGACCTCATACGCTCTGCCATAATCTTTGTCCTTTAAGGTTTTATTAACTCTCTGCCTAATTGTCCTGCTATTAATCTGCGTCTTTTTCTGTGTGTACCCTGAAAGCGATTACCCTGTAAATACCTGAGTCACACTCCTTGTTCCTGGCCAATAAAGCTGATTCTCATTGCGATTCTAATTCTGGTTCTGATTCTTAATCTGATGCTCAGGACAGCGGGGGTAGATGGACACCATTATAAGAATCAGAATCAGTAATACTTTATTCATCCCCGGGGGGAAAGTTGGGCGTGATACAGAGAGAAGCATGGAGAAATATATGGCATAAAATAAGAGTAAGAAATATGTCAAATATGTGAATTATATATACAATAAAATAAGAAATAAAGATAAAGATTGAATGCTGAGAAGTGGATCTATGGTGATTTAAATAGGAGTGTCAGAATTAAATATAATTGCCAGAATAAAGTTAAATACAAAATAAGAGTTATGACACAAAAGAGTTATATACAAACTAGAGTTATTGATATATGGTAGTATATATAAAGCTGTATAAAATTATGAACCTGCCAACTGAACAGAAAATAGAAGGAATACAATTTAAACTGTGCAGCAGTGGCCACAGATGCACACACATACAATGCGTCCTGGCTTGGCAACACAATGGTTTAAATTGTCTTCAGGGTTACACTGATAAGCCTACAACAGTCAGAGACTTTGATGTCTTACCTTTCTGAATGGTACTGCACAGTCATCCACAAGCTGCTGCAGGGCCAACTTCTCTGCTGGTGGATAATATAACCAGTCTACTCAGCCTTTCTAGTCCCAATTAACTCCACCAACTCAAAACGTTTTGAGCTAAATGAGCTCTCTGCAGTCAGATTTGGGGTTACTTCCACAGTGGTGGTACCTGTCACTGCTGGAGGATCAACCATGAGCCACCAAATTAGCATTCAGTATTTAAGCCAGCTAGACCCAATGTAGCTGAGTCAATGTGCAGTTTAATCTTCATATTATTTTTATTTTGGTAAATATACTAGAATCCTGTGTGAACTGTTCTCTAATTTAAGTCAAAAAGTATATGTATTACCAACACTATATTGAATGTTTGAATATTTTCATAGTTCCGGGTAACCTGTTGTAGCAGTGGGGGCTGTAATTAATGAGACACAAAAGACGCATCAGTGACGTAGCGTCAAATTCCGGGCGGTTTAAATTGGAGAGCTTTTATTTTGGTAAGATTTGTTGTCGTGCTGACTTCCCTTGGTTAAGCTGGCACGTATTTAAATTGTTATTTCTGGTTTTACTTGCACAGAAATGTAACGATAGATAATTGCTGACGTGGGCCTGACTTTTGCTCAGTAAAGGGCTGTAATAACCGTTTAAGCTGTCGGAGTTTTATCCTCATTTGCATATTTTTTGACGCTTCAGGGGACTGGGAGAAAGCCTGTCAACGTTATCGATAATCCTCCTGCGACTCATACAGGTGAGTTATGGTGTAAAATTGATATTTGTAATGTTCTTGTGTACTTTTAAAGGAAGGCTACTTTAAAATATTAGGCTAGCAACATAAAAGACACGTGTTGTCTTTATATGTTGTGAAATTTTGTTTTTCTTAAGAGATGCTTTTATCCGCATGTAAAGTAGAGGGTGAAATCTAGTGATAGAATTTGTTATATGTCAATGGATATTAATATTTTAACTATAACTACTGATTTAAAATAAAATATACTATTTTGGTTTTATTAATAAGCATATTTTGACACACAAAAAAGTTGGTTAGCTTTTAATATAGGGGCTGGGAAAGGGCCTGCCACTGTGTGTGTATTTACTGTCCTCTTTGCGAGTCGTGTAAAGCAGATCTTGATTCCCTGTGAATACATATTCTTTAGCCAATGAGCAACCGTCCTAAAGCATCATCATAGTATCATAGGTGAGTTTGATTAGTATGCTTGTAGCTTTAGTATGTTGCTTTACTTCAATTATTTATTACATTTGATGCAACTTTTCTTTTTTCTTCTTTTTCCCAATGTTAAGCTGCTGGTTTGAGATTTTACAGTCTGTCAGGACTTTATATTGAGACTTATGCTTTTGTTCTTTAATGGATGTGACTTGAAAAGTAGCAGAGTACAATGCTTGTAATAATGAACACTAAAGATCACGTACATTTACAAATTTGTGAAAGTACTGTACATTTAAAACAACTGTGTAACACAAATGCCAATGTAATTAGTAACTTCTATCCATGGGCTATGGTCTTCCTTTGGCTTCCTGGACTCAAACTTACCCAGGACTCCTCAGACAAGAAGAGTGTTAACAAAAATATCAAGCATGTTTGATTAACACTCAGGACGTCTTAGAGGTATGGGACTGAAATTACAGTAAACATGAATAAGACAGCACTTACAGTGACATGCCAACTCTCTTACATCTCTCGCAGTGGGAGGTCGACAAAGCTCCATGACGGCCGCGCCAAAGGATGGATTCTGAAAACTGTCGGTTCCAGTTGTCTTGTGGGCACTCAGTCTTGCCTGCAGCACACATGCAGGTTAGTTCATGTTCTCCATCTGTAATGTGTTCCTCCTGCAGTCTCAAATAATGAGAAATATGACTCTGGCTGTTTACTGCGGAAGTTTTTTCTTGGCAGGGTGGGGAAGCTTTTGAAACTGCATCTAGACCAACCTTAAACAAAGAAATAAAAAACATTTTTGTGGTGTTATTTAAGGTTTCGGGTTTGACATTGTGACATTGCCTCAGCAGTTTGACACGTTTCCATGCTGAACAGGATGAGGTTTAAAACACTGAGCACTGAGAGGGACTTAAATATGCAGGATCATGCTGCCAGTGTGCAGTGTAAGATGTTGCTCTGTATCTGGCACCATCCTGAAAATAAATCAGGACAGAAACACATGGTAAAATATGCAGTTAGAAAAATAGACCCTACTGCTCAGTCACAGGTGTCTCTGTAATACTAATCTAATCACATTCACTCCTAGGTGTAAACAAAGATGCTACATTCAGGATCACAGAGCAGTGGCCATGGAAACTGCTACAAACACAGCGGGCGTGTGTGTGGGTGTTTCAAGCTTTCATGTGTAAGTTATCAGTACATGCAGGTTCCTTTGTGTCCATCTGTCTGTTGCATATTACCAGAGAGTGTATGTTTGTGTCACCTGTTGCATGCATTGATGAGAGCATGAATAAGTGTTTTTGCAAATGTTCATGTGCATGCAGGGGGGATCTGTTTGCCCTTTTAACAATGAATTAATACACAGTAACGGCTGTTCAACAGCATGCTGTGCTCTGATATTTACACTGTTGCGCTGTTCCCCGTTTACCTAATCAGTTTCTCTTTCCAGAAATGTGTAAAAGGCCTTTTTACAACCCTCAGCTGTTCTGTTTTGTTTTATGGTTTTCTTTTTTTTAGCGTTGCAAATTGGGAAGGTGCCCCAGTTACAAGTAAATGTTTATCTCCTTTAAGTTGTAACCATTTCAATTGAGTTATTAAGCAATTGTGCTATTTTTTTTATGTTGGTTTCAAGGACACCCTTGAGCAAAGACTTTCAGTTGTGTGGAAAAGAAACCAGTCAGAGACCTGAATGAGAGCTGTAATAAATTCAGAATAGTTTTGTTGTTGTAATTGTGAGCAAAACACTATGCTGTAGTGAGCTATCCATCCATTCATGGATCTATACTATTATCTATGCCACTTGTCTTGTGATCAGCTGTCATTTGACGAGAGGCGAGGCTACACCCTGGACTGACTGCCAGTCACGGGTCTGACACAGAGACAGACAACCACTTATGCTGTCATTAACACCTACGGGCAATTTACAGTCACCAATTATTCTTATGATAGGAGGAAGCCAGAGTACCTGGAGGTAACCCACACATGCACAGAGAGAACATGCAAACTCCACACAGAAAGACCCCCTATGTCTGAACTGGTATTCAAACAAGGAACCTTCTAGTTGTGAGGCGACAGCGCTAACCACTCCTTTCCTCAGGTTTTAACAGATTGTACTATTTACCTTAAAGAGGAAATTTTGAAGATCTTAGATTTGTTGCTTTGCCGGCAGCTATGGCGATAAACGGTAATTGCAGGACCACACTTCCCAGATATCCAGACAGTGGTGCATGTGTGACGTCCACGGTTGGCTCCGGTTGTAACTCTTGATTTTCCTCGCTGACGGTCGCTTTCCTTTTTAGACTGTTTGCCTTCAACTGAGCGTCAAATTTGTTTCTTTTTCTTTGGATTTTCACTTATTTTTGAAGTTGTATCTGTAGTCATCCATCTTTTCTTTGTTTGTTCAGCCATAGTAGATTACTGTTTACTCGCAACACTTGCAGAGACCGGCTCTGCCTACCCTCTCTGGCAGACCAACCGCTGCTGGGTGGCACAGACACCCAGTCTGTAATACTGCAAATGCAAAGGCCTTCATCAGTGGGCCATAGGCTCAGTCACCATTGTGTGACCTCATTCGGCGATTGATACTGAGTTAACAGACATTTATTGATATGAAAATCTCTGAGATTATTTTAAGCTCGCCATAAGCTATGCAAGAAAATTATTTTAAGCTGAGTCATTGCTTAATACTAAAAGTATGAATAGGACTAAGAATTGATTACTTAACTCAGGTTTTTATGTTAATTAGCCCGTACCTTTTAGCATGCTTGATAACTTGCATGCTTTAACTGTCATGCAAAGTCTGTTCTGGTGTAGGTCTATCCTTTACCGTCAATGTTATACCAATTTTTTTGTTGCTGCACTTTTGTTTATGCATCCACAATACATCTCTTTGTTTGTACACATGCATACAACTGTATCCCAGGGGTCACCACACTTTAGCATCAGGGAGAGGATGTTTTCACGGCCGTTGCTTGGGAACTATCGCTGTCAGAGATGGCCTATCACGGGCACAGACAGGAGCTGCATTGTGAGAGGTGTGGCGTTAAGGAAGCTGATCTTTCCAAAATAAGGATGATATCAGTCAGGAGATGGTCATCTTCCCAGGGTCTTTATGTGGGTGTAAGGGTGAGACAGAGGGGAGAAAGTGAGTCTTTGTTTACTGTGTTGTGGTGTGAGTTTGACGGCAGAGGTATTGTGTGTTTGTTGTGTGATTGTGTGCAAAGATGAAGAGCAAAAAGGAGATGAGGGCCGTGCGGTGTGGTGTCATTCATGTGCTCCCTGTTGTTTCTTAGTTACCAGAACAAAGGAGGCAAACAAACAAACACTTTAAAATACACTTCCCTGCACAATGCTGACATTAATGGACACTGCAAATAACTAATATGCTGATATATATTACATATGTTTACGGGCTAATATAACAGCTTTGTTATATTGGGAGGATTAAAAATTATGGAGACTGACTGCAGGGATTTGCTTCCATTCAATTCATCTAAATGGAGTTAAACAGGTTGAGGTCAGGGTTCACTACAGGCCAGTGAAGTTCTTCCACAGCAGGCTCTCTACACAGATCTCTATGAAGAGTCGGGGCGCCGGTTTAGCTTAGGGGTTCAAGCTCGAGCCCCACGTATAGAGGCACAGCACTCGATGCAGCAGCCTCAGGTTCAATTCAGACCCTCTGCCCTTTGCTGCATGTCATCCCCTCCCATCTTCCCTCATTTCCAACTGTTTCTATTATCCTATCTAATAGAGGCAAAGGCCAAAAAGAGAAGAGAGAACAAGTTCTTTATAGACGTCACTGTGTGCACGGGGCATTTTTATGTTAAAACAGGGCGGGGCCTTCTCAAAATGTTACCTCTGAAGTTGTCCAGCCCAAACCATGAATAACAGTCTTGAAATAGAATAGCAATTTTCTATTTCAAGGAACAGATTCTTTGCCGATCCTGTTTAGTGTAGTTAAAAAAAGATTAAGAGAAAGTTTGGATGTTTTTTGTCTTTCCATATTGACCTGAGATGGTGGGCTTTAGATATTGTCGATACGATCTCTGGATTGATCAAATCAACAGTAAAGATACTGTCTGTTTCCAAACTTTGCTCCATTGAGCAGGCTCAATGCAGGCGCAGGTGTTACTGAAACTATCTTTTATTGGAAGAATAAAATATATTGAAAAATCCATCATGATGACATTTTCACTTTTTATTATATCTCAGATTTTTCATCATTTTTGTGTGAGAGCTTCTACAAAACACACTCACATTCTATTATGAAAGGAGGCTTCGGTAATATCAAGGAAACTGTTGAGCTGTTTATGTCTGTGAGACTTTTATAGCTTCATTTGGAGACAAATGAATGCACATTTGGAGCAGGATAAACTGACTATTTTAGCACTGAGAGCACCAGTCATTACACAAAGTTTTAACACACGAAGGCAAGTGGCATTTAATTATTAAAAATCTCCTCTAAAAAGAGTAAAGGAAAAAGATAAAGTTTTATAAATTGTAATGTGTTGATTTTTTGCCTCTACCAAACTACTTCTAATCTTTATTGTCCCTAAACTTTCCATACAAGGGCGCCCCCAAAGTCCTGCAATGTCATATTTTATCTCTTGTGACCACACTGCGTTTGTTTGTTGTAAAGTTTGAAGTACTGGTTGAACTCGTTGTTTGTTTTCTAATCTGGTGTTGAGGTTTGTTACCTGGACACTCCCAGTGCTGTGTTTTTAGGTCATGGTTGCTGATTTGACTTCAGCTCAGGACAGTTTTTCTTCAAATGATATGGAACTCATTCAAGATAATTATTGATATCATTTTGGTTCTTTGAACGCAGTTTGAGTTTTACTAAATTAACTGTGCGCTCTTATTTTGAAATAAAGTCAAAAAGAGTCTCATTTTTTTGTTGACACGAGACTAATATGGCAAAACTGCTAAAACTCATAAAGCCTCAACCATAATGTATTATTGTCTGAACACAGATTAAAGTTACGACTGTGACTCAAGCAGGATGGGTGATTACATGTTGCCTGGTTTCAATTAAACCAGACATCTGTACACCTTCCTTCCATTATGTATTAATTTGTTAATTGAGCGACTAGTATATTTATCAGCCATCAATTACCCTTCCAAAGTTCAACCAGTCAATCAATCAAATTGTATTTATATAGCACCAAATCATAACCAAAGTTATCTCGCTTTAAAAAGGAGCAGCTGATAGTTCTGTTGCATCATTGAAGTGTGAAGTAGAGCAGTGACTCAGCAGCAGCCGTCATTAACACAGACCGTGGTGTGGTTCTTCTGTCATCAGAGTGGAAAGAAAACGTTTTATTAAAACACGTTTATGAAGCACAGGTAGAACACATGTTGAGGCATTAGCTCAATGCTTCTAAATTGGCCCATAAAAACGCAACAGAAACCTGAATCTAATATAAAAGCAGAATGCTGAAATACATACAGGCTGAAGGAGCCTGTAAATCAAGTGATTAGGCCTTTGCAGGATGGTAAACAGTGTAAAAAGTAATGGCTCTCTGCGTGGGCTCATGTGTGACTTCACCTACATTCATATAATTTCATGTGTGAACTTTCCAGCATCCTTGTGGAGGAGGTAATAGGCAGTAAGTCATGCTTATAGTGATTCTGTGGAATTCCTGTGGACCTGTAGCGGCACACTCGGCCAATAAATAGAGCCCATTAAGCCGGCCTGATAACCTCGACCCACAGCTCTGATTTACTGTCAGGCAAACACGAGTTAACTCTGGAGCTCTGCGCTGATCTACTGTGTGACTTATGTGTTAGTGTGGACAGAAGGATATACAGATCATGTTACATCCGAGAGGTTTGTCAAAGGAAGGAAGTGCAGTTGTGATGATTGAATGTGTCTGTTTTTTTTATTTAAGATAAATGATAACTACTGAATACTTTTCTTATGTTTTATGTGTTCTATTATTTGCTATCTTAAGTGTTTTTTAATTTAAACTCTGAAACAGGTTCATCAGGTTAAAGGCACAGATTTGGTTTGGTGAAAATACTGACGAGTTCTGATTTGAAAGCAAGAAAAGAAAGTAATGATGAGGTGCTGTTGGCTTACATCTCCACACGTTAACCTTAAGAATCAGTACAGAAAGGTGGCATATTCCATCCACATAGCATAAAACAAGTATTTAATTAAAATAAGGAAGGAAGCTGGTCATTTGGTCATAAAAAAATGGGGGAGTCTTGACATTTTGGAGCACAAATCGCTCTGCGGAGGTCTAAGTGTGAATGACAGAAGCAGAGAGAGAAAGTTATAAACATTTATACAACAGTTAGTTCTGACCAAGTAATCTGATTGGACAAGAGGCATTCTATGATTGTCCAAATCCAGGGGCTGCAGCCTTCGAAGGAGGTGGTCTACAGAGGATGCTCCATTCATCTCCTGTGTAGACCGTTAAAACCGAACTGAGAACAGACGGTCTGGTCTATGGAGGATTTCCTGTTTGCGTCACCAGCCCTTACCCTTGTGTCACCAAACGCCGCTTCTGTCACCTTGCAACAGGTAGCTAGCAGGCTAACTAGCTAGCATAACTAATGTCACATAATTTAATCTAATATTTTAAAGATAATTAGTTTCAAGGCCCCTTCCTTTTTTTTAAACGTGTATCGCTAGCTGTTCGATTGAGTTGAAACCAAAAAAGTGTGTTCCTCGGCTGCGTAAGAGTCCGCAATCTCGTTTGAATTGGCCTACAATGAATCTCGGGATACATTGGGCCGGGAAGGATAGATCCTTCGTGATCCGGGAAAGGGAGGACACATTTGTCAGCCACGTCTGGAGGAGCCTACGAATTTGGACAGCCTTCAGCGGGCCGCTGTGACGCAATCAGCCTTCAAATACGGCCTTCGAAGACTGCAGCCCCTGGATTGGGACACAGCTTTAGAGAACTACATCACTGGGACTTTTCACTCTGTGTATCGCTACACTATCAAGCTGGTACCTCTGAATCACACAGCAGACTCTTATTTCACTGGTTACATACAGATAAATGTACATCATACAAAGTAGCTGCTCTGTGGTAACTTGACACAGAGTGCAGGAGAATGTTTGGGTTGCTTGGCAACAAAATCCCACTTTCAGTTAAGTTGTGGAACTAGTTGAGTTGGTGGAGCAAAAATAATCTGTTGTTGATAGTTACTTTGTCCTTCTATTTGCTGCTTGCGTAAGACCGAATCACAGCCGTGATGATATTCAGTCCAACATCACTCCCATTCATGTGACTGCTTAATTAACATCCTAAGAAGCATAAACATAAAGCTACAAATTAATGCAAAGAAATATCATACATGTAACACAACTCTGATTTCCATGTAAAAGCTATAAAAGAAACTCCGCAACCCAAAGTTTTAACAAAGTTCAACACCTGAAGAGTGCAGGGGGGAGTGAGCGAGTGTGAGATATACTGTGTATGAACCGAGTGTGAAAGGTGTGGGGGCTCTGAACATGAGCTCATGCCTGCAGTATTAGTGTAACATTAGTGTTAAGTGCTTGTAAAAACCGGTCTTTACTTTCCCTGCATTACCTCAGAGTGTGGGTTTGTGAGAAATGAAGTTAATATTTCAGCTGTTATGAAAACTTTTTTTATGTTTTCAATGAAAAAAATCTGGAAAATGTTCAAAAACAACAGCTCAGAAAGCCACCAGCTCCCGCTCACACTTACATATACAGTCACAGACTATTTACAGCAGCACTACAGATACTTAATACTGTTAGCAGGAGTGTCAGCCGGCCACACAGGCACAACTGGCATGTAAATACTCAGGGCTTCTCCTTCCTCTCTACATGTTTAATTTGCAGCCCCTCAATGTTAATAAATGTGACAAAATCACCTCTGTGAGTTAGTTTAGGACGAGTTTAATGCTAAATACTCACCAGGAAGCTTTCCTCACAGAGCTGGCTCTTTTCTCATTACTTGTGATGAACAGGATTCTCTGATGCTTTTCTCAAACAGGGCTGAGACCAAGGACTCCAAAGTATTTTCACTTCAAATTTTAAACCTCCTGTGAGAAGTTTTTTACTGGTTATGAAACAGTCTCAATTCAGTTCTGATGCCTCTAAATGAGCTACAGAAGCAAACGGCATATGCATGCATTTACAGCTCAGGATCAGCAAAGAGAAAGATGTACTGCTTGGTCCACAGGGGACGCCAAAAGGTTGTGGTGATCACAGCAACAACATAACCAAACTCTGCCCCCACAACTAAAGCAGCCCTCTTATTTATTGTGCTTCAGCAATAAGCAGTAATCAGCTGGATGAAACGTGTAAATAAGAGGTCTGTTTCATTGGTGATTGCATGAGTGTTGTTCTGTTTTTGCTACAAAATTGAGAAAAAAAATAAAGTTTCTTAAAGCAGCTGTAAACAGCCAAAAGAGGTAGGCGGCACTGTGTTGCAGTGTCCTCTGCTTTACAATCCCTTCACAGTCAGTTGGGGCATTTCTGTGTAGAGTTTGTATCTTCTCCCAGAGACTGTATGTGTTTTCTCTGGGTATTCCACTTCATACAGGTTTGGTAAGATCGACTGAATGTCCCTTTTTGAGGCGTTCCACACCTCTTGAAGTGTGCGCTGGGGATAGATGATCAGGACATAAAGATAGCAACTCTTTCAGCTTAGAAAAACTGGAATAAATTTAAATAATGGATTATTTTTGGTCCATCACTATAAAAAACTTAACAAATCAACAAATGTTAAGTGGCTGATTGTCCAGACCGCTGTGATTTCATTCTGTAATTCATCTCAAAAGGTCACGCTTGAATGCAGTTAAATATTATATGTACTGGTGCTGTCCTAAAAATGGGATTATGCCTTAAAGCATGCATATAACATATGTTGAAAGTAACAAGTGATTTGAATCTATTGTATGAAAATTCAATCAACAGTCACAGTCACTTGTGAGTCTCACACGCTCCTTTATCCACCTGCTTTAACCCTGACTCTGATGTCATGTCTGTGCAGGCTGAGGCCATCGTGACCCCGAATCAGTCTGCTCTCAGGTTTGGTTACTCTAAGTCACACTAGTTTAGGCAACGTCCTGGTTCTTGTGTTCTGTACCTTTCTGTGCTTTTGCAGCTGGCTCCATTACAGTACACTTTTTATTTCCTAAGTCTGGGGGCTAAATATCTCCCGTTAGCTTAACAGGCCCCCATGGTCGCGTGGACCACTGTGTGTGTGTGTGTGTGTGTATATGTGTGTGTGTGTGTGTGTCTCAGTTTGATGGGGGGGTCAGACTACCTGGCTTCCAGATGTGGAAATAGTAGTTCTGCTTTACACACAGCTTTTGTGTCCTACTAACTTTACTGATTTTGTGCAGTAAGATTATACAGCTGTAGTAGTTCTGTTATTGCTGGAGTAGAAGACAGGTGACAGTGGTTGTATCAGCAGCAGTTACACTTCCAGGATCCCACAGGCCGCAGTGCTATTAGTTACTTTAGTAGTCTAGGATGATGAACAGCAGCAGTAGTCGTACTACTACTACAGTAGTTTCAAGATTCATTTATTTGTCATTTTCTTGTGCTCTCGCATACATTAAAAAAAGATTCCCCCAGCCCATGTCAGTATCACAAAAAGACAGTAATAACTAAAAACAAATAACAGTAATAAAAACAGTGATAGGAGTAGTAGACAGTATGCTGTATATTAAACATTTTCACAGTTGTATTTGCAGCAAAATGCATTGGAATTAGGCCAAGATGGGAGGTAAAGTATTTACTACCATGATCTCAGTCTGACATGTTTTCTCTCAAATAAAAGGGAAGAATCAAAAGTTTACCACTTCTCAGAGGGATTTAGCTGATATGATGCTCTTATTGTGCAGGGTTACGTTTACATTCACAATGACCTGTTCAATGTGATGAAAAGAGTATATATTTTGTCCATGTCAAGGTTAGTTATTATTTATTTGTGAGAAAGCTTACCAATGTTTTTTAAATCAATAATTTCTATTCACTTTATGGAGGGAAATTAATGTAGAAGGATTTGGTCCACAGTGGCTCATATCTGATCTGCCTACAACCTTTTGCAGGAGGGTAAACTCTGAGGCTCAGGGCATCATACAGTGTCCTGATCATCCTCTCCATGCTGAGTTTGAGCCCCTACCCTCTGGCAGGAGATTTAGATTGCCAAAGGCTAAATCCAACAGGATGAAGAATTAATCCATAACAAAGCCATTACACGACTACATTTAAATTTAAAAAAAGGAACAGTTATTATGCATTTATTTCTCAACCATGTAATGATGGTACTGCCTTCAGTTGTCCTTATCCATTTCAGTGTTGTATCTAAATTTGATTGATTGTGTTTTCTATGTTTTATGTTTTTTACCTGCCTGCAAAGCAAATTTCCCTCAGGGGACAATAAAGTTAAAGTTGAAAGTTGGTTTTAATCTAGCTGCATTAGTCAGAGTCACTTGGGTGTTTCAGTTGCGGGTACTACTCAGACCTGTAGCTTGACTTTGTGTTTTTCTCATCTTTCCCGTGAAGCTTCCCTCATAGCCTCTTACATTTGTTTAGCTGTTTATACTTGACACAGCAGTTAAACAAATGGGGCTGCACAGTGGTGCAGTGGTGAGCGCTGTTGCCTCACAGCTAGAAGTTTCCTGGTTCGAATCCAGGTTCAGACATAGGAGGCTCGAACCGCCCCACGTCCTTGAACAGTATAAGCGGCATAGATGATGGATGGAGATAAATAAATGTCAAATAAAGTAGAAAAAAATATATATACATATTTTTCAGTGTAAGATTTTTAATTTAATGTTAATTTAGTGTGAAAAATGTCATAAATACTTCCTGGCAAGCAAAAACAGAAAACACATTACACTGAAGGAAGTTTGAAAATCGGCCATCCAGGAAGGTCAAAGCTTCGGAGCTGCCAAAGTGAAAATAATTCACACAGTTTGTAAACCCTGTTTTCAGATCCCAGTGCAACAATACAGCAGACACGTTTTCAAATTACACTCTGAGTCATTCCTGGTCCTGCTTTCGGGGGCCAAGACGCCGTGTTCATGTCACTCGTTTAGATTGATGTGTTCCGCTTATGAACTTTAATGCATCGCCTGCCCACTTTTATATCAGGTTTTCCAGCTTTTTCCGTCGCCGTCCAGGGTTTTAACAGAATTGAAATGATAATGCAAAAAGTCCCTGAAGAGAAAACTGCTAAAAACATATTTGAGAAATGGGAAATGAATCCAAATTATGCCAAAAGCCCCTCTCTCTCTCTCTCTTTCTCTCTCTCTCTCTTGCTCTACCGCTCTCTACCTCTCTCGCGCTCTTTCTCTCTCTGCAGCCGTTTTCCATTATCGGTGCCCAAACCAGCTTGTTAAAAAGAGTGAAACTCAAACCACAGTTTTGAAAATTACAGAATTCCTTCATAAATGCCCAACCCTCCCCGCGGCTACTCTGGGTTCAGGCTTGAGGTGAAGCCGCCATACTACAACCTACCCGCACACACTTTAAACACATGCACACAGGTTTACACAATGAACAATGCGCACACACATGCCCCACATACAAATACATGCTTACAGAAATACACATACATACAGTGCATACTAACAGCTTTGTGGATACATCGCCCTCTCTCTTCCTCTTTCAGACTTCAATGAAAGCCGTTTCCTACAACAGCTGAGGCTGCCGCACAGCAACTGATCAGACCGCCAACAACATTATCACTCATTTGACCTCTTAATGACAGCAAAGGAAAACACATTTTTAGTTCAGGATTTTGAGCTCTGTCCCCTCAAAGCAAGAAGGTTGCTCGTTCAAATACCGGTTCAGATGTAGGGGACCTTTCTGTGTGGAGTTTGCATGTTCTCCCCGTGCATGCGTGGGTTCCCTCCTGGTACTCCGGCTTCCTTCCAGTCCAAAGACATGCTCGTTAGATTACTCTAAAATTGTCCGTAGGTGTTAATGTGACATAAAGGTTGTCATTGTACAAAATTGAAGCCAAAATCCCCCCCCAATGACGGCACTGGCATCTTGCGCTTGTGACCTCATTTGGAGCCATAGTCTGCCCAGTAGATGTGATGACAGAAACCATGTTTGAGAAAAAATTTATTTGAAGTGTATTTTGATTTTATAGTTTGAGCCATGTCCCATCTGTTAACATGGAGGAGGCGGGCTTTATGACCTATACTGCAGCCAGTCAGCAGGGGGCGATAGAGAGGGTTTGGCTTCACTTTCAGGGAGCTGTCATGTCGTCCATCTTTTTATACTGTGTATGGTCTCTATCGGTGTGTCCGAAACCGCATGCTATCATACTAATCATACTAACCGTGACATAAAATTGAGTATGTCATGCGTTCCCATCTCATAGTATGCAATTTTGTGTATGCGAGAAATGCCCGGATGTATACTAGATCGGCCCAGATGTTTGAGTATGAGACGGGAGCTCACTGGTTGGACTCAATGTAGTAGGCAGTACATTAGTATGCGGTTTCGGACACAGCATATGTCTCAGCCCTGTGATTGACAGGTGACCAGTCCAGGGTGTGTCCCGCCTCTCGCCAATGATATAGGCTTCAGCCCCCCCTCGACCCTGAACATGATTCGCTGTATATATAATGGATGGATAGAAAATCAGGATTTTGTTTAATTGTTTACAAACTATAGTTGCTCTCAAAACAGTTTTAATTTTCTGTTGTTTTCCTTCAATTTATCATTAAAAAAGTTGCCTGTAGTGGTGTTTAAAAGTGATTTTAAACTGTTTCTTTCTGTTGCTTTTATTCAATCTCTGTGCTAAAATATCAAATCTGTCACAGTGTTTTTGCCAGCATCTCATCTGGCTTCTTGGTGGATTGCTTTTCCAAATCTTCCTCCTGGCAGGCTGGTGCAGGTATGGTGATGCTGAATAAATAACACTTTCCTGTTTCTCTGCAGCTGCTGTTTAATTTCCCTCGTGTGTGAGCGTGTGTGCCCTCCTATCTCCAACCTGGCTAATAAATCCTAATTATTCTCAGCTGCTCCTACATGTAAAAGTGTTAAATTGCTTAAATCAAACAGCGTTCCTGCCCAGTCGACTTAGATAAGATTAAAAAAAATGGATGTGCAAAGCCAGTATTTTTACATAACAGTGCGTTTAACTTCTGCAGCTGATACAAAGCATTAGATGCCGGACTAAGGAGGAAGAAAAACACCAAACCACAAATCTTTCACACATACATGCTGCTCAGATTGCTCTCCATGAGTAATTCTATGTTTTTCTTCAAGGGAAATTGGTGCACTTTGGCCATAATTGTTTCAAAACTGCTAGCTAATTATGACCTTTTGAAAACAAAGTGTACAGATTGAATGTGACATTTTGCTACGCCTGCAGAATATAAACGCCCTCTCGCACTGGCTGAAGCCCAGTAAAACCTAATAATGAAAACAACCATGTCCCTACTTTAACTGATCTGGAAAGCTGTGTTCACATGTTTCTGCCCACTGACCTCCAGTAAAATATAATACTAGAACTGTGGGACAGAAACACTTGGCCTGTGCGATGCACTTTGAATACAGATCGTCTTTGAGGTTATCACTGTGGTCCAACGGTGACGTGATTTAAAGACAATGCACATTATTGTCAGCTCTGAATCACACAGCATCCTGCAGTACATGCTATTGGATGCTTACAATATTCTGCTGCAAGTAGAAATCCATTATTATCATCAGCAGATGTAGATTTGTACTTAATCATACTCACACGTAATGTTTTAAAGCTCAATTTTTTTTGTTTTTAATTAATTTTTTGGGCCTTTTACGCCTTTGCTTGAGACAGAGAGGACAGTGGATAGAATCGGAAACGTGAGACGCAGCAAGGCCCGAGGATCTGAGTTGAGCCCGGGGCCGCTGCATCCAGGACTGTAGCCTCTGTATATGGGACGTGTGATTAAACCACTGAGCTAAACGGGCGCCCCTTCAAACTCAACTTTTAAAACTTAACGTGGCCAAAAAGGATCCAAATAATGGAATGATTGATTTATAGTTCTGAGCAAAGATTATCAGCTAACTATGTGATACAGTTGATAGCTTATGAACAAGAAAATAACTGGATCCTGAGTCTAATTTTGTCGACGTTTTGGTAAATATGCACGTTTTCTTTTCAATTTCTGCAACAGGAAACAGCTCCTACTCTGACTTTGCAGAACACAAATGCATAAGTAAAAAGTCATAATAATAACCCTTTAAGCGTGCAACATGATATTATGAGTGGTCCCTGGGGTCTGCATGAGGCTGCCAACTATCCTCAGAGAATGAATCCCCACTGGGATTAATAAAGGAGACTTTATTCCCTTGTTGCATGACTGTGCCTATGTGAAGACTGCTCATCTAATGAAGACAAAAGCATAATGTGCATACTGTTGCTGAATTTAGAATTAAAGATAAGATATAATGAGATAATGTCATCGTTTCAATTAAATCCCATAACCAGTTCAGGAAAAAACACATCTTTGTTTTCTTTGGCTAATATGAAAGGTCAGACTCACAGCTGCAGATGACAAAGGTTATACTGACAGACAGGAGGAAAGGACGTAATGACAAATGGATTTCTGGTGACCTTTTTTTTTATTTTTAAGCAATATATTTTTTGGTTTTACGTTTGTAAATCACATCAAATTATACAATTAATAGCAATTATATAAAACACAGCAAACATTTTTCACCTTGCCTTCCCACACATTACCCAGCCCCTATCAACAGACCTGACAAATTGAATAAATAAAATGAGACAATAAATGAATTAATAATAGTAATAATAATAATAATAATAATAAGTCTATAAATAAATAAAGGGTGTTTCTTAGATCAAAGTACAGACCAATTTTTTTAGAGCAGAGAAGAGCAGGAAGTACAGACAGGTAAATGGCATGATGAAAATTACACAGAGCAAAGACAAGTCTTTAGAGCAAGGATGGACACATGGTTTCTCTTTCTCACTCTCTGTCTCTCTCTCTCTCACACACACACACACACACACACACACACACACACTTACACATAAACTCACAATAGTCTTTACCAGAAATAGTTCCAGCCTTCTGCCTGTCACAGTGCATGGATTTCAATGGAGCATACTCAACCATATTCCCACCATCTGTCATGATGATTTGAGGAAAAAAGCAACTTCTTACAACTACAGCTGTACTTCAGACAAAAAAGACTGTGTGTGCGTGTATGTGTACATGCATGTGTTTATGTATGTGTATTTTGATTCCCTTGTTATAGCACTCTGCTACCACCTACTGAAGAAAACATGGAAGTAAACTGCCCTCTGACTACAATGACCTGAATTGTAATCTGAATGTTGAGGATTGGTCCTGATGTGTTAAAATATGGGTCTTTTTAGATGTAACAACAGGACAGTTGAGACAGTCCTCTCTGCCCTGATTGATCCAGACCTGTAAGGGTGAAAACACTAAGGTGCTGTTCCTCTTTTCACCAGGAGATGGCACTACTGCCTCAAAGTGTGGCATTCAATAGGGTTTGAACTTAATTTCCACATTAAAACAAAGCATTTTGAATTGTATATATGAAAGTATGTAAGATAATCCAAAGTGGTTCATAGAATTAGTTTAGTCAAATGAAACCAATTAGATTTCGTATGTGGATATCAAGAAAGAGCTTTTCAGATGGGAAGAATGGCTTTTTATATTGTCTGAAGGTTAAACAAATAGTCTGGAGGACAGTTATTCCCTACAACTCCCCTCCAGCTCATATTCCAGAGGGACAGGTCAGAGATCAACTTGTCAACCACTGTAAATCTGTGACACTATATATCAGTGACACACTGCCCCTTGCATACGTGATTTTTTTCAATTGAAAGAGGGACTTCTTCTTTTTATCAGCTATATTTTCTTGACAATGAACCCCAAAGGACAGTCTCTGGAACCAATTATACTGTAATGTCTCAAAATTTCAGAGCAAATTCTAAATCATTTTGCTGTAGTAACATATATGTGCCAATAGGTGGCAGTGTTGGTCCATAATGTTACCTGTAGCTGCTGTCACGGACCACAAGGCAAAGCATTTGTCTACTGTATGCACTAGGCTTCATATATAAAATATAGAATAGAAAATAATATAAAACCATCTTTATTTTACAAACGCTTTGGATTTTATTAACGTACCACTTCTGCTACTGCTACGTATACTATTTATACTACATCTGCTCCTCCTGTGAATAGGTTTAATGATAATAATTATGATGATAATACCGATAATTATGATAATGATAAAATGATTAACTGCAGGTAATAAATAATTGAATTTCTACATTGGTCACATGACCGACTTTAGCCTTCTTTAAAGTCCCTTTTAAGTGCCCACTATTTGATGCACTATTTCTGTCACTAACAAAATGATTTAAGTTGATTTGAGTTAGTGCTCCCCCTCCTCTCCCCCCTAAACCGCTCCAAATTTGTCCAGCACGTTCCTGCGTCCTGATTGGTCCGCTCTCTGATTGGCCTGCGCTCTGATTGGCTGAAAGTTCGCTACTCGGACAGTCGGTCGAAGCAGTTTGTTTTCTCGCCTGCGGCAGTAATTTTGGACGGCGAACCGCTGCTGGAGGCAATGTGGATACTGTATTCAGCTCTTCATTTGTAGAGAATCGTGTGAATACTTGCGCTAACCGGCGGGAAATGTAGTTAAAGCGACTTCGTTTCCTCTTTCACTCTTTTCCCGGTGCTGTTAGTGGTCTCCCTCGAGCGTTTTACATGCGGACTGTCATTCAGAAATACTACAGCTTGCATTTTGAGCGCTCACGTGTTTGACCTTAGCCTGTATATTTCTCTTTTTCTATCTATTCTGTCAGATTGTTTGCTGGCTTAGTTATATCCAACTTTATTCACTCTGTGAAAGTTGACTTCAGTCAGCGTTTTAGTGACAGACGCGTCTCTTTTCATTCTAAAACTACTGTTGGATTGAATCACGGATTAAGTTTTCCAAAACAGAAAATCCCTGCAAAGGAGGTGCAGAACTTTTTCTCTGGATATTGGCATGTAAGCAGGCTGCAAGTGGTGAGTCCTACTTCATTAATAAGTAACCGTTATACTAATATTCTGTATCCACAGGGTCTTAATACTTCGCTGTTGCACTTAATAGTGAGTTTAAAGTTAACTTGTATGCTATTCTTTTCACCTTTTCATTCCTATACCTTTTCCTATAAAGCCACTGAGTTTTATTTTGCCCTGATTATGTTTTAAAGTTTGATTTTGAGTCATTTGTGTCATATTCCTCACAATTATCAACGCTTTTAATCTACAAAAGATGTAGCTTAATGTTAAATGTTATTTATGTGAATAACTGAGTTTTGATGTTAAATCATTTAATAACTTCACTTTGACTACATGTATAAAGTAGTTACAACTGAAGACAGCACATTTACACAGTGCAATATACTGCTACTAAATCACTGCACCTGTAAAAAACAACAACAACAACAAAAAGAGTCACCTGGCATGAAAGAAATGTACTATTCTTATATTCTGGTGACAGTGCTGTTATAACCCTTGGATGAGTTATGTGAAACTAGTGATACAGATACTTTAACTTTGGTTTCAGACACAAATGGGTCATTAAAAGCATAAAGTGGTTACAAATGAAGACAGCACTTTTAGGCAGTACAATATAGTTAAACAATGCACAACACATAATGCAAAGAAACCGGGATTTTGATAACTGCTTCAGGGATTTTAAATAAATAAGAGTGCAACATTTAAATTAATTAGACCTCCAATAGTCTCCTCATCCTCATCCTCATCATCACAGTCTCCTGTCTTCCTCTTTAAAGAAGCTTTTACTGGTTTAAACTCATTTTAAATTACACGAATGACAATTGTCCTCCCAGTAAAATAAGTGTAATATGAATATATGAATGCCGCTACAAACGCGACTGAACCTGACTCCTGTCGGTTTAAGATCTATACTCTTGATTGCCGTTAATCAATTATCCTGCACTTTAAGTGTTAACTGAGACGCGGAGGTTGACAGATGCTGATCAAAGATGCAGCATGTGGAGGATGGAAATGAGATCTCACAAGGTTCATGGAAAAATTCATGTGGCGGAAAGATTAAAAGCACTGTAAGGAGAGACATGTGGACAGGTGGACGCACATAAATCTGTACAGAGAATCTCTGCTCCTGTGCAATGGACACCAAACTTGGACTTTCATACTGTACATCTAAATAATGTTGAGCAGACTATAGACTAATCATATTTCTTTTCTTTAATAACTATTTTAGTCAAAGCTACTTTTGTCTCTTGTGAAACTCAAGGCAGGTTTTCTAATCGATGCTCAGCAGCTGTCAGCCAGTCGTACTAAATGATGTTTTAATTCCATTGCGCCAGCGGATATTTTGACAGCAACTAATCAAAGAAACTCATCAGATGGTGAAATAATGAGTGTGGCTGGCGGGTATTTGGAATAAATTAGGTGCTGACAGTGAACAATACAGCAGTGATTTATGCAGGGGAAATGCACCTTTTGAGATGGAGTAGAGTCATTCAGTATCTCCTAAATAAAGACTTCTTTCTTTGATAAGCAACTTAATGTTCTTTTCTTAATTTGTCTCCTTTCAGATCAAAGAGGTGTGATATTCTTCATTCTGAGAATCTAAAAATGGAGCTTCACTGGGTCTTTCTGCTGCTGGAGATGTTCCTTGTGTCCACTGCTGCCCGGGGTGAGTTACAGAAGCACTGATTATAACAGGGGCTTGAAGCATGACAGTCATCAGTACCAGCAGTAAGAAGATAATGTCACATATACCTCTTTCCCAACTAAATTAGCGTGTTGGTAGGTTTTTCAAACCCGGGAAGACCCGCTTATAGATACCGATTGTCTCTGTTCCCCTAGCCAGTGAAGTATACTCCTGTCAGTCTCTTTTCTGCTGCGTCACCGTCTTACGTCACAAACGCACCAGAAACATGGTTAGTAAACAGTGAAGATGTTACGGTGGTTAGGTCTTTACTGTATCTATTACTCATTCAGTCTGTGTATTAAACTTGCCGCCACAAATTTGGAATGATGTTCGAGCGCTGCTCGGACGGAAACGGGCGGAATTTGTAGCCGAGATGACAAGGAGTCGCAGAAGTTACTGACGGAGCATAGCATCGTGTCGATTGTAACGTTTCCCACTAAGCTAAAAAGCCGTGGGTAAGCGGGTTTAAGCAGGTTTTTTGACCAGTGGGAAAGCGGCTTAAGAGAAATCACTGCAAAGTCGTGCAAAGGGTCACCTGGCATGAAAAACTGTAGTGAAATTTCCTATTACAATCTGGTTACACTGCTGTTCCAACCCCTGGATGACTTATTGGAAACATGGGGTCTGAATCCTGTCACTTCGGTTTCAGACACAACTTGGTCGTTTTAGCCAGTGCTGAAACGACCCAGTTCCTCTTCATTTTTTCTATTGCCTCTTCTTTGGATCTACTTATGTGTGTGCTTAGAAAAACTTTGAGCTGTAAACATGTTTATTATCCTTTCATGCTCATTCTGAACTTGTGCATTTGCTCAGATTTTGCAGACGCCTGTCCTGAGGTGAACTTTACTTTACGAAAGCTTTTGCTCCTCAGATAGTCGGTGACCCTTTGACTTTATCTGGTTATTCAGTTACTTTCTGGTATTCTTGCACTTTCCTGGCAGTAGCGTAGTTTTCTACCTCCTGGTTAATTTTGCAGGGATACTACTTTGTCGACCTTTATATATTTCAACTAAAAGTCTAAATACAACAACCCCTCAGGGAGGTTGATAGTCAGGGTCAGATGCAGAGTGTTACCCTGAGCTCTCGGCACGCTACCTTGTTCCTCTCAATGAATCTAGTCATGATAAAAACAAAGAACAAACAGCTCCAGCAAGCTGTGCATAGATGAGACCGATCCTCATGCTGCAGGCATTATAGGCAGAAGGTCGTGGAGTTGGCACCCGTTCCCAAGATCACACCGATGATGAGTTTTCATGGGGAACAAAGCTGCATTCAGCCAGGCGAGGCCGGGCCAGCGCGCAGACACGGGGCCGAAAGTAAACACAGAGCCGTAGACCGCAAAGAGATGAGATTAGATTAGCCTATTAGGGATGTTTGCTGTGCAATGCCACAGCGTTTCCTCCCCCTCACCGCCTACAGTCTGTCAGCGAAACCAGGGCAGGCGGCAGAGAGGGAAGGGTGAGGGTGGAAGGGAGAGGAGGAGAGGGATGGAAATAAAGGAAAGAAAGAGGGTGAAGGAGAGAAAAGCCTCAGGACAAATTAAGAGAGATAAAAGAGAAAGAAGGAAAGTACGACAAGGAGAAGAAGGGGGAGCTCTGTGGAAGAATAGTTAAGAAGTGGACAAGGGAAGGAAACAGATTATAGGAGGGGTGTGAGAGAGAGGGCAGGAGAGCAAGAAAAGGACAGAGGGGACAGAAGCAGTCATCAGTCATTATGAACCTATTAGAAACACAAGTTCGCCCTTATCTTGTGGTGCGCTCGACTATTATTGCGAGACATAGAAAAAGAGTTTGTTTGTATGCACCTAAATTTAGAAGAAGTAATTGTTATTTGTAGTTGTTGCATGTGAAACAGTGAATGAAGAGGCGGCTAAAAGCCATCACGTAAGGATTTAGATGGGGTGTTGTGTAATGCAGAGTAATGCTGCATTTATTTCTTTAACAAAAAATGGAGATTGCAGTTCTGGCGTTTTTTTAAGGGAAACACCAATGGAGCTTTCTCCAATCCCTGGATTATTTCTGTGTTTTTTCGAACACCAACTTTTCCACATAAAGCAATCAAAGTCAGAGCAATGTTGAGGTCGAGCAAGACAATAACCGACTTCCTCAACATCTCCGTCAGAGCTTACGCCCAACTCTGATTATCCTCCACCACTCCTTTCAGCAAGTTACTTGTGGCCTTGTACTTTTCAAATGTTGCAGCTGTTTCTTGAAAAAGTGCTTACAAAACAACATCACTGCAAGTTTGTATAAAAGCTGTTACTCATACTGTTATTTTAGCCATAATAGTGACACAATGATTCGTGAGATCCTGGTGTAACAGTGAACTGTAGGGGCAGTCGCCAAGAACAATCACAGCGATGAAACACTGGTCGACAAGCTGTTTAAGTGTGCAGATAGGAGTTGAGTAATGGCTTCCTCTAAGCAGCACCTCATCGGTCGGTGTGTGGAGGAACAAAACTGAATTGAATTGAATTAATCTTATTTGATAAGGACGATGCAATTTGACATAATTCCAGGACAGAGCACGAAAACAATGTGTTCTACTCCCTGTAGTTGAGCGTTCACATATACAGTGTAATAAAAAATAATACGTAATAAAGTATTAAGTATGGGAAAACCACCTAAAACTACAGATATGAAGATACAGTTATTATAACACAAACATTTGACGTCAGGTAGCAGTTGCCCAAAATATCTAAAAGAAAAGTCGAGTCTTTAAAAAGTCAATAACTGTCCCAGCCCCTCAGCAGGGTCTGGGCCACTTTAGGGGGCTTTCACATTAGGGACCCGGGCCCGGATCCAGGTACACTTGACCCGAAAGTCCAGTTTGTTTGATAAGTGTGAACACCGTGTACCGTACTCGAGCACTGTTCACTGATCCGTGCCCGGGTCCACTTGAAAAGGGGGTCTCGAGAACGGTTCATGTGTACCCGGGTACGGTACCCATCAAGTGTGAAAGCAACTGTACCACACACAAGTGGACTGCGTTTAATAATGTCTCTGCAGCACAGCCGATTTCCTGTCTTAAAGCACAAAATGTAATAGAAACCAGTGTGTCTTTGTTACACTCTCCACTGCACTCGAGGAAATGACAGCGAAACCTATCAGTGATTTGGTGGTACTGAAATGTCCCATAGAAATATGCATACCAGAGATGGGTTACTCTAGGCAACTGTATATAAACAATTAACAGTAGGAAGTTAAATCTCATGGGACACATTATGACATTCAACATTGAAAACATTAACTCCTTTGTGGCCTCGTTGGCGTGGGAAGTCCCCTCATTAAATGTAAGACAGCTACTGTATAAATCCAGGAAGTTAAGTCAAACAGCACCTTCATAACATGCACTAAACTTACTGGAAAGTGCAGTATAGGAGTGTGCAGATAGAGTAAGGAGTAAGGACATGAAGTGAGGAAAAGAGAGAGACACAGGTACAGATGAGGAGGGGAAAGAAAGGGAAAGGGAGGCAAAGAGGAAGAACATGAGGGCAGACAGAAATAAGCCCAGAGAAACAGACAGAAAGAGATAAAGATGTAACATTTATGCCCTTATTGTGGCCCGTTCAGAGTCACAAACTGCACGCCAGAGGCTTACACAACCACGCTGTTTAAACCACTGTCTGGGCCTCTGAGTGTGTGTGTGTGTGTGTGTGTGTGTCTGTGCAGTTGAGCATGAGACTGAGCAGCTGAGAGATTAGCATTCTCCCCCTGTTAGCTGAACAACACTGAGCTTGATTACAGGGGCAGCAGGCTGGTAGTAGGTCAAAGCATTGTGGACTTTCATTCAGCTCAGACAGAGTTAGATTCAAGTGTAAACAATGGGAAGGAAAAATCCAGCCTGGAATATGTTGGACACTGTTTAAAGAATAGCTTGACATATTAAAGAATTTGTAGTTGCACTTTGTTGATAATATTTAGTGATGCGTTGGACTTTTCCTTGGCTGGGAGCAGGACCTTCTTGGAGTCTCAGAGTGCCAGTTTCATGGCAATAAGTGTAGTTTTCTTAAATGCTAGTATTTGGCCGGATAGTAAGACAATAAGAAATTTTAAGCTGACGATTTCAAGTCACATCACTGTCACTTTTTGGATCTTGTTTTTTTAGCTGTATGTTTTAACTGAATTAAGGGCTTTAGTGATCCAATGTCTATTGCTGTGTCCCACAAAGGGGGCTGCAGCCTTTAAAGGCCATATTTAAAGGCTGCTTGCGTCACAGCGGCACGTCGAAGGCTCTCCCAATTCAAAGGCTCCTTCAGATGCGATCCTCCTTTTCCAGGGCAATGAAGGATCCATCGCGTGCCTCCTTCGCGGCCCAACGTATCCTGAAATTCATTGCGCGCCAATTCAAATGAAATTGCGGACTCTTGCGCAGCCGAGAAATACACTTTTAAAAGTTTTTGGTTTCAACTCAATTGAATAGCTGGTGATACAAATGTAAAAAAAAACAAAAACGAAACTGGTCTTTAAAATAATAGGTTAAGTTACATGACCTTAGTTATGCTAGCTAGTTAGCCTGCTAGCTACCTGTTGCTAGGCAACAGGAGCAGCGTTTGGTGGCGCAAACAGGAAATCCTCCGTAGACCAGACCATCTCATTTCAGTTCGGCTTAAGCGGGATGCGCAGGCTATGAATGGCGCATCCTCCGTGGACCGCCTCCTTCGAAGGCTGCAGCCCCTGGATTAAGACACAACTAATATCTGAAGTTATCTGTACTACAAAATTAGTTAAGGTTAGTCATGTGTCACGTGTTTCAAAGACACATGAAACTTTTTTATACCATGTCTTTTGCCATTTTTATTTTCTATATTTCAAATTTGAAAAAATTGTATGATAGACAGCATTAGTGCTGTCGCTAAGCAGCATTTGGTTCCGCTTTGACAGAGCCTGGCTCACTGTTCCCCTCTTTCCTGTCTTTATGCTAAGCTAAGCTAACAGTCTCTTGACCCGAGCTTGTATTAACAGTTGAAGGGATTTCTCATCCAATTCTGAGCAAAAGAGCTACGGGACATGATGGTGTACTTTTCCTCTTGGCCAATTGTAGTATCGCCGCTGGAAATGCACGTACAACAGCTTCCTTTTACAACATTTTTGTGTGACTATTCATCTTACAAAAACATTTAGCCTTTTTCTTTTTGCATATTGAAAAAGGGATTTGACTTAGTTAAACTTCCGGCTCTGTTGCTGTCTCTGGGAAGATCATGAGGCAGGATTGTACTCAATAAACCTTGTAATGCACTGAACAGATCAAGCGTTTGTTTATCATTCAGCATATGCATGCCTCTGCACACACATATACATTAATCATACATGTGATGTGAACTGCCACGTGTGTGTCAGATGGTTATCAGCATGTCGGATGGTGTTTATGTCATCCAGCTGTGAAACGCTTCACGGTCGATAAACTGGAGCGGGACAGAGAGGGTAATAACAATGATTTGATTATTGGTGTCAGTTTAGGACCGATCTTAGTCTCTTTGTGCTTATACCCGTGATGCAACGTGACACTTTTTTACCAAGTTCTTTTAAGCAGAATCAGAACAGAGCAGTTACAAAGAGCACTAGATAATGAGAGTTGACTTGTGTACATTGTTTCCTGATGCGCAGTTCGTTCCAAACAATTGAATGTTTTCCGATGATTGCACCGTATCGACCACCCATTATCCAAAGAAGAGGAGATGAGAGGCTTCCCTTGTTGTGTAAAGAGCCACAAACATATTTAAACCCATCTTTATTGTGCTGAAGCTGCCAAAACACAGACAAACATTTAACAAAAGAAAACGGAAAGAGAGCATCTTCACTGCAGACAGAGACAGGCTGACAGTGCAGAGCGTAAACAGCCGCATACACAGATGCTGAGAACGTATACAGCGAGAAGATGCTGCCTATAAATATGACCTAACACATGTCGGCACACACACACAGCCCACAATCACTTAACAACCTCCTGTCCCACACACTCATTACTGAGGAATGTAATTAGCACGCTAACACTAACAATGATACGTAGGGGAGAAATGCGGTTAGGTTAAAAGGATGAAGGAGGAGGCGCACGGCCACAAGAAAGGATTGCAATGCGTAACGAGCAGAGCTTCAAAGTTACTTGTCAAATATAAACATTATAAAACATGAAAGTATGTTACTTATTTTTTTCAGATTTCATAAAAGGGGAAATGGGAGCCACATGAACATGAGTGAAAAAGCCTTTACGGGCCTCATTCTGATGCATGTGATATGTTGAAAAGGAAACTCATCTAAACGTCTGTATTTGAACAACAGCAAAGCTGCTCATGAATGGGGTTATAAATATAGCAATGTGTAATTTAGCACTGGTATTTGCAATGTTTTTCATCAAAGATTTGTCTGCCTCAATTAATTGATCTATGAAGTGTCAGAAAATAGTAAAAATGATCAATAATAATTTCTCTTTTAAAACAGAGAAAAGCAGCAAATCCTCATCTTTAAAGTTATGATCTCGAAGATCTCAGTTTCGTTCTCTTTAGCAGCACCTACGGCGATAAACGATAATTGCAGGAGCACACTTCCCAGTTATCCAGACAGTGTTGCATGTGTGACGTCCACGGTTGGCTCCGGTTGTAACTCTTGATTGTCCTCGCTGACTTTCCTTTTCAGACTGTTTGCTTCATCTGAGCGTCCAATTTGTTTCTTTTTCTTTGGATTTTCACTTATTTTTGAAGTTGTATCTGAAGTCATCGATCTTTTCTTTGTTTGTTCAGCCATAGTAGATTACTGTTTACTCGCAACACTTGCAGAGAGCAGAAAAGCAGCCGCTTAGCTCCGCCTACCCTCTCTGGCAGACCAACCACTGCTGGGTGATGGAAAACGCGTCACTAACTGGGCGCCGCAACTTTTTCCAAGCCAAACGGTCGAGCATGAATAGTGACAACATGCAGGGCTAAAAGAATTGGCAAGTAGGGTCTACATAGGTAAAGTTGTAGTGATAGCAGGTTTATGAAGGCTCCTATGACTGATTGTTCAGTTTGCTCCTGGTTTAAGTATTTCCCTGTGAAAAGCGCTGGCTACAAATGCCTCATCCAACCTACCTGAGTTACACGGGATCATCTTTTCTGCAGCATGTGAATTTAATGTTCAAACTTTACTCTTAGTGTTGTGTATTTTCCACACATTGTTTTCTGAATGAAAGCTAACAGGAAAGCACTGATTAGCCTCTGTATTAAACACATTATGTTAGTTGTGGTGGGCATCAGGCTGTGTCTCCATGTGAAGAAAGGAGGAGGAGGAGGTGGAGAGCATCTTGATTCCTCATAAAGTCAACAACTGCATACCACAGACAGATGCTTCCAACACACAACTTTACCTCATTGTAAACAGACACACACACACAGTCTCACATCAGTAAATCCCCCCCTCCACCACACTCCTGGTTTTTAAGCATGAAACGCGTCCTGAGTCACAGCTCACCATCGTAAATACCATTTGACATGCTGATAACCATTATACGGCCTCATGATGCTGCTGGAGGGCATCTGCCCGCCAGCCTCGGTGTGTTTGTAGAGGAAGAGCTGGAGTCAGACCTCCATGGACAGATCAAACAGCCAGGGAAAAGTGCAGTTTCTGCTGCATTTTATCAGCATGTTAACTTCTTCTAATCGTTTAGGCTTATGAGACGTAGTTTAAGATTTAACACATTTTATTCTGCCTGTTAAATTATAGGAACTAAAACTTCTCTGTGGGGTGTCTTATTTTTAAGGACTCCGGCTGTTTGTGCTTTTCTTTCTACGTAAAATCCCAACATAGACATTCAATGTATGTGGGTGTTTGTTGATTACATGGTGATTAACAGACAAAGGGTAGCTTCAAAGGCCACAGATGACTCTTTCAGTTCCTCTTGTTAAATCCTAATGTCAGGGCCAAATGTTGTCTCGTTGGCGGGATGGACGAGTAAAGCTGCGGTTTTCAGAATAAAAGTCCAAATTAAAAATTGACAGAAAGATTTTCACTCGTAAGTTCTTCTTTTATCTCAAGTTTTGTTTGATTGCAGAAGTTTTAAAGAAATGAATTCAGGTTATTTGAAATCTACAAACAGAGTGAGGTGAGCTTAAAATAACATCACACATAGTTGTCACTTTCCTATTTTGTGTTCCCAAACTAATAACCTGCACTGACATGAAGCCATTTGCAGGAATGAGGACCGTTACGTAGCCTCTTTATCCCCCGCAGCCCTCTCACTGTTCTCTGTCTCAGAGTTTTACTGGGCCTGTTAATGTTAAAGGCTATTAGCCCACATTTAGATAAAGTCAATGTTTGCTTTGACTTTGCTAATGGTGGGGTATAATGGGGCTGTCTGGACGTCGTCTGCGGGGGTTGATGGTCTGTTGTGGGGATGTGAAGATGTGATGTGTGTTTGTGGAGGGGGTGCAGGAGAGATAGGGGCAACAGGAGAAGATAAGATAGCATTGTGGTGAGAAATAGTGAGAGATAAAGTAAGAAACGTTAATGAACAATGACTCCCTTTCTCACCTTTAAGTAGCTACAAGGCTGGAAAGATGGTTCAGTGCAACACTATCGGAGAGCATCACAAATTCTGCATCTGGATCCAAGTTTTTATGGCTGCAACAGTCATTCAAACAGAAATATTCGTGGTGTCTTGAGCTTGAATGTTTACAAATTTACAACATTTATCTTGACATATTTGGCATCTTTGGAAACTTAAAGCAATAATCTTGAAGATTTTCATGTAAATAAATGTCTGTTAAGTCACTATCTATATGCCTAATGAGGTAACACAATGGTGATTGAGCCTATGGCCCACTGATGAAAGCCTTTGCATTTGCAGTATTACAGACTGGGTGTTTGTGGCGACTTTCACAAAATAAAATCCCAAGCGGTGCCCAGTTAGTGACGCGTTTTCCATCAGCCAGCAGTGGTTGGTCTGCCAGAGAGGGTAGGCGGCTGCTTTTCCGGTCTCTGTAAGCGTTGCGAGTAAACAGTAATCTACTATGGCTGAACAAACAAAGAAAAGATGGATGACTACAGATACAACTTCAACAATAAGTGAAAATCCAAAGAAAAAGAAACAAACTTGACGCTCAGATGAAGGCAAACAGTCTAAAAAGGAAAGCGACCGTCAGCGAGGAAAATCAAGAGTTACAACCGGAGCCAACCGTGGACGTCACACATGCAGCACTGTCTGGATATCTGGGAAGTGTTCTCCCGCAATTACTGTTCATCGCCGTAGGTGCAGCCAAAGAGAAGGAAACTGAGCACTTTGAGATTATCATTTTCAAATATAAGCAAAGTTCTTTATCTAGGTTTGGCTGCAAAGGATGACTTTGTACTTACAACGAAGAGAGGGTTAGGACCTCCAGAAAAGACAGATTGTTAGAAACTTTACTGCAAACGTGCATACTGTTTCAGCAGAGAAAGTCAGTTTATCAGCTCACAGTTGCAGGGGTGCGTGTTGGTCAGCAGGCGGGCACATGAGAGTTTGCTCTTTAAAGGCATGTAAACACTTCTTAGTCTTCAATTTCCGATCACTAGTCTACAAGCCTGATATGGCATTCCTTTACAACAACACATCTGCATGACTTTTTATTCATCTTGCAGCTCTCAAAATGATGTTGGATGGTACTTAGTTTGGACAGTTGTATTTGTAGTTATCTGTTTTTGCAGGTTAGTTGAGAACAATTTATTTTATTCTTCTTTGAATACGACCTTCTACATTTATTTCAAAGTTTCCTCCTCTGCTCTGTTTCCCGTTCTCTTTCTCCCCCAGCGTCTCTGCCTCTCTCCTACATAGGGAGGTATTGTGTGGGTCGTGGCGCCACAGTGCTGTATTGTGGTCTCAGTGGGGTTGGGGTATGTTTGGTCAACGCTACAGCACTGCGGGTCAGAGGTCAGCCAGTGGATCAGGGAGGGGTCAGGGAGAGTGTGTGCGTGGGGTTGGGTGTGTGCATGTGTGTGTGTGTGTGTGTGTGTGAGGGAGGGTCAAAGAAAGCACATGCCTGCACCAGAGGAGACTGTAATAACACACCAGGATCCCCACAGGACAACACACACTCTGCTTTCACTTCTTTATCTCGTCTCTGCCTCAGCTCAATAACCTCAGTGACATGCATGTCAGAAAACATTAAAGTTCAACCTTTATGAAAATAAGGATTACTTATTTTCTCAATTTGGTTGTGCTTTCATCTAAATGTCGCCCAGTAAAATCATTAGTTTGTAAGGTTAATAATATTATATTATTCATGTAATAATATGTAATTCAATAATATCACCCAACAAATCAAATCAGTTGAGCAGTCGTACATTTACTCAAAGTTTGAACCCTGGTTTTCCAATTAAATTGGTTTTAAAAATGTATTTAATATTTTAAAGTCTTGGCACTGGTACAGTCCCTTACACCTTGAGATGTAATAACTTCCAAACTTGTCAACATGTTTCTGCTGTGGACAAAAAAAAGAAAGATCAAATCACAAAGTGTGTTTTTGTATTAACATTTAATGATTTTTCTCAAACCAGAAATGTTGTGAATGTTTATTGTAGCGATTTCTGTGAGCCTGAAGGCACGTCTCCAGAGACAGTGAAGCAGTGTGTCGTTCTGTTGAAGGGTCAGTTCCATTAAAACAGCTGAAAAGCAAATTTCCAGTGAAATGTAATCATGAAGAGAGATTGGATATTTAACCAAGCGTTGAAAGTTTGTGTGTAAAACCAGGAACACGACTCTCCAGTGAAGCGATGGTCCAGGTTACTTTGGATGATCACTACTCACCACTGTGCATTCAGTGGGTTTCATCAGGAACTATTTTCTCTTAAATGTGAAGCTACAAAGTTGAACTGTCCACAGGGAGGTCTGTGTGAGTGTCTGTGTGTCTGTACTCTGCTGCCTTTACATCATCTCTCTGTCTGATCTCTGTGTTCTCTCTGTCACTCTCTATCTCTCCCTCTGACGTTTTAATTCCTCTGCCACTTTCTTTGTCTCCGCTGGTTTCTCTCTCCCTCCACTACCCTTCAATCAAACCCCTTTTACCCCCCACCTACCACACACACACGCACAGACACACTAACACACACACAGGCCGAGTCTCCAGCTGTTATTCCTGATGGCGTTACAAATGAGATGCTGAAAGGTGATGGCTGGGACAGCAGACACAGACTCTTGTTTTCTTAGGGCTTTAGCCTGTCAGGTCGGGTCTGACCGGGGGGGGGTGTGTGTGTGTGTGTGTGTGTGTGTGTGTGTGTGTGTGTGTGAGAGGGTGTGTGTGTGGGGGGTGATACAGCTCTGAGGCCAGCTGTGTGTGTGTTGAAGTTTGTGTGTATTTTTGTTATTGACTATGATAGAACCACAAAGATTACCCTACAACACTAAACCAAAAACACCACTATTGTGACCTTGGTAAAAAATGTGATTGACATGTTATGGACAGTTTGGCACTCTCTGCCCTCGGTTGTTTATTAGCCATACAGATGACCTTTGACCCCAGGAAGTGGAGGCTGATCAGGGGCAGGATGTTAAGGCGGGCGGCTTTAGGAAATACTTTTGCCGTGGCATGACGGGCTTGTTCCTTTTGAGCTCTTATTTATGTTAAGTTAAACTTGTCTTCTTAGTCGTGCAAAACCAACCAGTATTACACGCAACAGGTTGCATTGTTTAATCTGAAATCACAAGATTTTCAAGGACAATTTAAGGTCATTATCGTGCCTGTTTTCTTGTTTTTAACTGCTGTTTCCTTTCTACAAAAGCAGGAAATGCTCTCGTGTTATTTAAAAGATCACAAGTCTTTATTTTAAGCATCACAAATGGAAACACACAAACGCTTCCAGGCTGGTGGCTCCTTGTTGTGGCATGTGTTGCACAAAGGCCAAAAAAACCTAAAACTAAAACATGGCACAAAGTAGAAAACCACAACACACACGAGGGGACTCAAACACACTCGTCTTTTTCTCGGTGCCAGCTGTCGATGTGGAATCCATACTGCAGGGGGAATGTGAGAGGACTGTGAGAGAAGTGGGGGTGGGTCCAACAAGACGGGGACTCTGGAGGGGACGTACACACTGTCGACTGTGGCTGTGTGGTAAAAAAGCATGTTCACTTTGTCTCTAAGTTAGTATGACATCAGAGAATTCAAAAGGATTTATATGAACCTTTTTTGTCATGTTCGAGTTGACATCACTCATCACTTTGCTGCCAATGGGGCGATGTGCTCTGTTTTCATTGGTGGGTTTATTAAGTCGGAAACTTTTGGAAAATTGTTACATCTGGATCACGCTTGACAATAAGTAGTTTGTAAAAGTGTTGCTGCTCTGATAGACCAACTTCAAAAGTTGCATTAAAAATCAGCCATCAAGCAGAAGATGCTGTTGTTGAACTTTTTTAACCAGCCTCTCCTTTATGCATCCAAAGTCTTTTTGTAGCAGAGCTTGAGGGTTATATTTCTAGCTCCGTCCACCTGTCAGTTTAGAACTGAAGGCTTTCGGATGAGAGGTGAAACGTCTTCAAGAACAGTTGCCTTTTGGATTAAGCTTAATATATTTGACTGTTTTGGACCCAGGTGTTGGAGGAGTGTGTTTTTTAAGCTGTTTTACTATGTATCAAGGACCTCTGATGAAATTTACTGCCGACTGTTGGTCCGTCTTTATCAATTTATAGATTTAGCAGGTGAGTTTCTCTTGAAGTGCTGTGAATACGGCTTTAGATGGGTGGCTTAAACTTGTTGAATCTGTTTGTAAAAGCAGTCATTTTCAGATTTAAAAGGTACATGGATTTTAATTTGGCTGAAAGTGTGTTTAGTCTTTAATCTAGTGAAACTGATTTTGATTTTGACCCATCTTTAAAATTGTGAAATAGGGTTTGATGTGGTTTGTACACATGATTCGTAGAAGAAGGACTCCTCCTCTGTTGCTTCATTTTTGCCCTTTAAAGACAATATTTAAGAGTTTTGTCTCATATGAATCAAGTGTTGTATGCTATGTAGACTTTAATGCAATTTTAAGCAAATTAATTTTATGCTACAGAAATGCCTCCATCGAGCCGGACCTCCTGCTCACAGACAAAAGTCAGAAGTTCATAACCTTGAGACTAAGACAGTGTGTTCCGACTCGGTGAGATACGAGTATTTCTGGCCTTCACATGCAGCCAAAGTAGACAGCGCATCCTGTGTTGATTATTGTTAATAATTTGAGAAGCAGCAGAAAATGGCATGACTGGCATTTCTTACATTTTTCCCAAAGAAGCAGGAAAAACATTGACCAGATCTGTGAAAGATTGAAAAAACACAGCGTCTCCACATATTGGATACAGCCGCAGTGAAGTAACCCATGACATGACTCCCCTGCCAGGAAGCACACGGTGCTGACGACTCGCTGAAAAGCCCTCAGACCAGTTAGCCGTGTTAATGATTTCCCACTACACGGCCCTTCATCACACTGGTCAGCTCAGCGTACGTATTATCCCCAGGTAATCCCTCTGTTGTGCTGGCACCATTATCACACAGGCACACAACAGGCCTATTCTTCCACACGTAATTAACAAAGGTACTTATGGGCTGCTTTCTGGGATTTAACCGTTGTGTTGTCGGAGCTTTGGGGAAGGCGGTGGGACGTGGTGGAAAACGGAGAAAGTGGGGGAAAGAAAGCTCTCAGATCAGCTGTGAGGTGGAGTCTAGGAGTGTCGTACCCACACTGGATTACATGAGTTCAGTTGTAGTTGGGAGGAAACTGGGCGACTGCATGTAGACTTCAGGGGTAGAAAGTAACAGCTTTCTTAACTTGTCTAAATAAGTACAATTCTGAAGTACATGTGAGAATAACAGGCCTGCTTTCGGCTATGGTATTTTTCAGATATTCCAGTGGGTATTTAAATGGTTTGTTTATTGTAGTCTCAACCAGTAAAGGAAATTATTATCCAAATTGGAAATATTGACACCAGACAGCTAGATCTTTCTCCTTGAGAAGTCATGTTGGGCCTAACATCTATTTCTGGATTGTACATAGAAATGTTGAATCTGTAGGCAGGGGCATGGATTTTACGGCAAGTGTCCTGGTTTCCATTTGTACTACGCTTGTATTCTGAGTAATACTAACCAATCACGTATCAGCAGGCTGCGGCGTATGCAGGACAAACAGTCCGTGTGGAGAGCAAAAGCAGGCAGAACATAATCCGCCGTAATGACATCCAGAGTCCCATCAGCGGCTATCTGATGATGATTAGCTTCTTATTAATCTCTATAAACAGACATCTGCATGCTAACAGCTAACAATCTGTTAAGAGATAAATTCCCTGACGCCGTGTTACAAAAGCCATTCAGCGTTTAGATTTCCCGACTTCCTCGAATGCATCAGAAATGATCGATCCGACCCCCTGTTCATCAATGAGCATTTTAAAAGTAGTTTTCTTCTCCTCTCCAGGACAGACCTGACAAAGCTTCATTTTTACTTTTTACTAATCTGCATCATGATGTTGAAATTTCAGCAAAGGTAAGACCCGTTAATTAAAGTCAATCACAAGAAAAACGGTTTCTTTCCTGGAAGTCATGTATTGCTAACCGCTGGCTACACGCCCGGCATGTTCACCTTTGTCCCCAGAGCTTTATCGTCATCAGACTATAGCCGATGGGATCAGAGATCGTGTTGGACCACACTTGCGATGTATCTGCAGCCATGTAGATAATAGTGCATAAACAGTATTGACTAGAGGTTATGATTATAAGGCTGTGATGTACTCAAAGCTGATTGGTCCATAACTTGCATAATAAGTACCTTTTATGTGATGATTAAAACCGCAACACACCCACGACTCACCTGCACAGGTATTTTCCTTTAATCTCCCTGATTAGACGACTTGTAAAGACTGTTACTGGGCCTCCTGTGAGTTTTTGTTGTAACCTGCAAAGGGAAGATAATTCACACCATGTATCACTAATTTTACACTGAGTTTGTTATTTCCACCATAGCTCCGCCCACCAACACCTGAGCAGACGTGTAATTAACCAGAATTACTTTGCAAGTGTTAAAAAATGAAGATATTTATTGGTTATTTAATGCATTAGTACTGCATTCAATACAGCTACTCATACTATATTACTATTGCTATAACATTGCTGCATTTACTTTGATTTACTTCAGCTTAATTGGATCTATATACTTCCCCCTTACCTGCGAGCTATAGCCTCACACACTGTGTGCCACTGGAGTGTAATGTAGCAGGTTCTGTGTCCACATCCTGACTTTATTTTTGACACTCACACATGCATTTAGAGAGAATGATGAGAGGAAAGGAGGAACAAAAGAAGGAGAAAACACGGGGAGATTAGTCCACTCTGACAGCTACAAGTGACGGCTGATTGATTTCAGTTGGAATATCCTGTGTGAGAGACACTGTGTAGTGCGCTAGTGTCCACTTTGTTTCTTCTCACCTTGTGCATCATGACAAAGGCTGTATGTGCCTGGACACACAGCATTTGCCATGTCTCTGCAAGCATAACTCTCAGTGGTACAGTTCTCCCTCTTCTTACCTCACACAACAAAAGGAACACTGCTCAGCCTCTCTTTTACTGGTGTGCACACTATGTAAGTGTGCACGTTCTATCCCATGTTAATGTCCGATGAAAAGGTCAGTGTGACACAGAGATTTATATGAAGCAGAGCCTTCACAGCTGAGAAACCACCATTGTTTTTTCAAAGGTCAAAGGTTACCGCTTTGTGGTTTGTGTGAGACGTCAGTGAATTGTTGCACCCTCATCTTCATTTTGAAGTTGTCTTTCTTTTAAAACTTTGGGGGACATTTAGATGTCAATCAACATGGGAAGATGTAAAAAAAGAGATGTAGGTTAAGCACATGCAATCAGTCACACACACCTAATCCCCTCTCTGACACACACACACACAGTAGGCTAAGATGAGACAGTGACCTGAGCTGAACAAATGGACTTAGTCACGGCTGAGGATTGGTGTGGAATGTGGGAGGGGGGCACGAGTGTGTGTTTGAGTGTGTGTTATATGTGTGTGTTATGTGCATGCTTGGAATGTCCGACTCCCCACCCAATGAAGCAGAAAACACACAGGTGGAGAAGAAGGAGGAAAGTGAGGGAGAAGGAGGCAGGAGAACTGAGATATCACATGCAACTTTAATGTGTAACGTGGTAAGACTCTGTCTTCCCCAAAACTCTTAATACTTGTTGTTATTTATACAAATACCTTCACCAACTTTGTTATGAACTATGAGGCACTTTGCAACCCTGGTTATAAACAATTGTTCTTACTTTACCTCGGATACAAAATGTAAATGCATTATGTACCTGACACTCAATAGGTATGAGATGCACACAGAACAACATGTTACACCTCTGTTACTTTATCAGAAAGGTTGGAAAACATGGTCAGAAGTAGCAGGAATAAGAACAGAATAGAGACGAAATATAGATGAATATCTATATCAATATATGTATTTTGAGGGTGGCCAAGTAAGTTTTGATATGGTGAGTTAGAGGTCTAAAGTAGGGTTGTCAAAAATGTCGATACAACACGTTTCAATACCACCCATTTTAAAATCATACGGTCTCCATTGTTTGCGTTCGACAGTACCGAAAGGTACCGAAGCTTTTAACAGATCTACAGTCAGATTTTCAACCCAAATCTGCTGTGAGCAAAAGAGAGACAGCAGCTGTGGTCGAGCGACACAGACAGGAAGTGAAGAGAGCGAGTGCCTTTAATATAAATAAAGCAATAAAACATGAGACATCATTATCTGATTGTTTTACACAACTAACTAACTAACACGCCTACACCTCTGTACAAGCCTGCAGGGAAGGTACAGGGTTTTGTAGTCGCGCTTCATCCTGCCGACTGTGTCTGTCCGTCTGCTCCGCCCTCCGTCACACCTGGAGCTCTTGTACAGCAAGGACACAGTGGACCGTTCTCATTCACAGAACGGCAAATTTTTGTGACATCCCTCCCACGTCTCATAAAGATTCAACAGTTACGACAGAGTCTGTTGCAGGGAGAAAGTCATGTCACCTTCGCGCCACGTTTTCATTAAGTCCCCACCTGCGGACTGTTGGCTGAGCTCCATACCACTGCCCGGCAATGTACGTCCAGAAATGTGGACAAAGGGCAGATCCTCTGCAGATACAGATTTCACTAGTATCCTGACGAAGTTTGAATTTCTGTTATGGTGACAACTTTGGTCTAAAGATTTCAAGTCGTGGTTAAAAGTGTGCCAATCCTGGTTTGAATTAAAGGCTAATTAGACATCTATCTTATGTAAAAGTATCTGTTAACAACACTTAAATATGAGGCAGGTCTTAACTAAGCATTCAAGTGTAGTAATAATAATATTTGTTGTTCAAACACATACCTGAAATATAACATATTTGTAACCCAAATTGCCTGTGTCTGATGTTTTGCCCATCCAGCGTCCCCTCCTTGAATCCCACCCTTTAATATCTTATCAGTAATGATATAACTGCCAGGAAACCACATCCTCCTGATAAAACCAGTCTTTCTATTTCTGCGTATTTATACGTGTTCTGTCAATATGAAAGGCTCCCTGACAGCAAATATTCACCTCTTTATCACGATAGAGGTACAACAGGTGTGTGCGTGTGTGTTTTGTGTGTGTTATCACTGCTGTTAATGAGTAACAGTGTCTGCCTCCAAAATGCTGATAAAAGTCAGGTCGAGGACACTGGTTTGCTTCACACACACACGCACACATTCACTTAAACACCCACACACACTCAAGAGTGTTAACTATTCTTTATCTGGCCCCAGCTCTGTCTTGCTTTATCTGTAAGGCACGCGGCGCTCTGCAGACACACACACATACAGTACACACACAGTATACTTCATTGATCATTGTAGCAGCATGTGGTTGTTTACCACACAGGGTACGCTTGGTGGCGCTCAGAGGGTCATCGCTAAGTCGTGTCCACTGTAACCTGACAGTGACTGAACAAGTAAATTGACCTGACCTCAGATTCTTCTCATACGAACACAACACCTGCCACTGCTGCGCTTTCGGGGTGAGCCTTTTAGCCTAATGAGTGTTTGTTAGAAGTCACTGCTGAAGGTTGGCTCAATGGTGAAGCTGTTTACGTGTCTGAGTTCATCTCTGCGTTAATATGTAGCTCTTTTATTCATTCGTCCTCAAAGCATCGGACATCTTTTTCCTTACCAGCTTACTGATTTATGTTAATGCTTTAACATAATATAATATAAATAATGTAATAAAGCTGTTACTGAGAAATATTTAAAGCTTAAGGGCCTGTGTCCACTGCCGGCGCTTTTTTGCACCGGCTGTGTCTATTTTCTAAACAAAACCAATGCAGTTCAGTGTTTTCAGCGCTCAGCATCCTCAGCGCAAAAACACCCTCGACGTCATCTGTTTTTTGTCGCTGTGCTCACAGCTCTCTTAGTTTGAGAGTTTGAGAATAGTTCGACTTTTGGAACACCTCCGCGCTCGTCAATGTCGCTTCTCCCTCACTGACCAATCAAAATCATGAGTGGTGGGACTTCTGATATCAACTTTGTCAATAACAATGGCGGAGGTGAAGCTAATCCTTTGTCTTGCCGAGGGTACAATTTCCAGGTGTAGAGCTGCTGCTACTAACAGGACACGATTCCTTTCCATTGTTTTTATGTTTTCTTTGTAAAAATGTCATTGATGAAAAGCGGATATGAAGCATACAGAGCAATTAAACGCAGACGTGACGATCACTATCGAGGGAAGCGGAAGTGCTTCCAGACAACTTTTGTAACCTAGCAACAGTAAGCGCCTGTGAGAAGCGCTCTGAAATTCAGTTCCTGGGCACAAAAAACACTGTTAGTGGACACAGGGCCTAAATGTTCAAACTAGAGCTGTGACGCTAAAACTGTTTAACCCATCGTAAAAAAATTAATCTGCTACTATTCGATCTTTTCAGTCAATTTTCAAGCCATATGTTAAACATTTGGTGGTCTTAAATGTCAGGATTTAGATGTTTGTTGGAGTAAAGAAGTGAGTTTAAGGCATCACAGGAAATTGTGATGAGTATTTTCATCTGATAGCCTAAACAATTAAGTGATTAATCATGAAAATATTCTGCAGATTAATCAATAATTCAAATAATGATTAGTTTCAGCCCTAGTTCAAACTAATTCAAGATGAAGGTAGGCTGAGTTTACTGTCGCAGCTCTCTCTCCGTGTCTGTCTGAGGTCTTATTTTGCCCTAAAATGAAACCCAGTCCCCGGCCTCCATACACTGACCCGCCAGGAATAATGCGCACACAAATACACACACTGAACTGGAATAAGACTGGTGACCTTTGACCTACTTTCAGGCCCAGCTGACCAGCTTACCCTGTTTATTCAGACTTTTTCTTGCTCACTTTTTCTTCATAATTTGAATTTGTTTTCCATCCATCAGTGTCTCTCTGAAATGATGAGTAATTATCTCACACAGGTCCCACTAAAGTTGGAAAAACGGGTGAAGTAATCAGGCATTGCTCTTTTTTCTCTAAAAGTTGAGGTACATAAAGTGTATAAATAGCTTGGAAAAAAACCCTCATTAGGCCACACGGATGTTTTGGAGACACTCTGTCATCGCAGGAGACAGGTGTGGCGTTTTAATATGCTCACTGTCAAACTGTGTAAAACCTAAATTACCTCTCGTCTCCGTCTCTAACAGAGAAAACATCCCTCCGTGTCTCCGTCCGGGAGCAACTACCAGATCGGTTTTCAACAAGCATGACTGCATGTTGTTAATGGACCGTTGAGGATGTCTCTGACTCTGTCAGTCTGTTTTTTATCTTTCTGTCTGACAGGATTTAAACTTCATGCGACGCCGTAGAAAGCAAAGTACATTCTGTTGCAGTTTTTATCCAAGGTAGTCATTAAAATGTCACTTTCTTGTGCAGTTTACCTGTTAATCCTCAAATGTTAGCAGGTAGTTGTTTGCGTGGATTAATTCCTCCCTCTTTATCCCCATCCCTTTGCTCTCTGCAGTGCTGTGTGCCTGTCTGCTGTCTTTCACACCTTCTTCCCCTCCCTTTTATCCCTTACTTTACTTTCTTCACTTCCCTTAATCTGCATTTATATAATGGGCCCACATTGTTATTACACACGCAGACAAGTGCTCACTGTGCATGATGTGGTTTCCATAAAGCTCTTTATAAGCTTTAAAAGAATGTTCTCGGTTCAAACCGCCCTCAGGTTCTCGGTGGTTTTTACAGAACTTTTTTTTTGTTCTCCGTCTCAGTTTCCTCAAAAGCCTTTTCCCCACTTTTCCCATGTTTCAGAATCCTCCGTCTTCCCTTTAGGAGACAAAACCACAGTTTATTTTTGGAGCTTAGAGTGCAGGTTTCACAGGTCACCTTCACTTTTCTGATCATGAAAACAATGCATGATGAACAGTGTTTCTGAATAAAAGAAACTTGTTCTATGAAAACCAAACGTCTATTTTCCTCATCCACGCTCTTAGCACCAACAGACAGGATACATAGGGTGAAGGTGTGAAAAGGTCAGGGTTTCCTCAGAGCCTTCATTCCTGGGATGTAAAACAAATATTTACAATGTTTTTTAAATTACTTATGAAGTGTGGCGGTTCAGTCGCAAACATATATGTAATGTTTTTAAGGGACGTCTGTTGGTTAAAAAATGAATGCATGTGGAAATCAGCAGGTCCAAGATCAGTGTTCTTTGCCTTCATGGTGTGGAGAGTGACGCTCAAGACTTCACACTATAACAAGCTAATGTTACTTATCAACCTTAGCTAGCTTGCCAAAAAGTCAGTAAAACACAAGGAAAAAGCTTTTCAGGCGGCAAAATACTGGTTTTGTTGTTGATAATATGCGCCCAGCATCCAAGGCGGTAAGAACCATCCGCCCTTTATTTTGTAGATTTCAAAGACTTCGATATGTATTGGGATGGGCAAGCAAAAATACTGCTCAACATTCACTGGGAACTATTCGACAATTATTCTAAGTAATAAAATTGCGCATTGTCCCTGTAATAATACAGACATGGATGGTTTTTCTTACAGTCAGAATCAGCCTGGCATACTGTGCAAAGTTGCTACAAACTAATGATGTACTCATTTGACCTTTTCAAAGTTTGCACAGAACTCTCTGACGGCTGCAGAAGTTTGTACTTTTTCTCCGGTTCCAAAACTCACAGCGACAAACATTCATGACCCATCCCTAAGTGTAATTTCATCTCTTTAGTTATTGTTAAAAACAGCATTTTTAAACCGTGTGTCCTTAGTCTGACTGCTGTAGTTGCAGTTGTTGTGCTGATTGATGTACTTACCTAATATAACACGTAATATAGTTATATTTTTAAGTCTGCTTTTACTACTGGAAGGCCTAATGGACAGGGCACAGAGTAGACCCCATCAAAAGAAACTGATCACCCTTGTAAAACGGAGCCTGGTTTGTGTGCATCTTTCCATATTCTTGATCATTTTGTTCTCTGTAGAACCATTGAATTTTTCCTGCAACAAACTGACAAATAACGTCCTACTTTTGTTGCTATTTTCCCAACATTGACACCAACAACAAATGAAAAACACTGAGTTATAAAAAAGCAAGAAAGTGATATCAGGCTGCAGTTTTTATTGGAATGCTTGGGGGCGTTAGCCACAAGCTAGCTTCAGGTTATGTAAAGCAGCTACAATTTGTAGCAATTGTAGACATTTTTTCCCACAGTTGCATAAACGTAAGATGAAATTTCAAAGTAGCATAATGGTCCTATAATTGTCTTTTCCTTTTCCCTCAGGTGGTGGAATTAATCATAAATCCTCTCTCCTGTTTTTATTTGGGAGGGACGTGTCATTAAAATGAGTCATGCCTTATTTCCGTCCAGCAAAGTTATTACTCTAAGAGTATAAGCTCAACAGGAAAAGGTCTGTGGTAGATTTTCTTACCTAACTGCACCAATTTTAGAACATTAAGATGAAATTGAAACACTGGTCTTTGCTTTTGGAAGGAAGCGTGAGACTGACTTCCATGTTGGATGCCAAAGTGTTTCTTCCAAATGAACTGTGAGCTTAAAGCTAACACGGCAACTTGTTTGGTTCTTAATAACAGCGTTGAGTCCTGTTCCTGATTGTGGAAAGTTTGTCCTCCAGTGGAAAGCGGACAGGTGCAGCTAGAGAAGGAAAAAAGGTGGAACAATATAACCAGTTATTAGAAAAGCTGTGGTGAATGCAGCAGAGAGAGAAAGAGATGGGAGGAGAGGCGAGGAGAAGGGAGCAAAACAAGGAAGGACTTAAGAGCAAGGGAACACATTTCTAGAAAGGTCTGAGATTATGATCTGACCGTAAAATATGTGAACTACAGAAGGTTTTATACCTCTATGTGTGCTCTCAGAAAGCCGATGGTGTGAGCCGCTCAGGGGATCAGGTTGCTGAACCAACCACTCAGCAGATTCCTCAAAGTTTTTGTGGCCGCTGTGTGTTTTTCTATTGTGTGAGTGTGTGAGACAAGTGTACGCCTCGGGTTATATGTGCATAAGACTGTGAGTGCATGTGTGTCATGTAGCCCTTCAATGATGTCGGTGTATCCTCCCCAGCCTCAGGCCTAATGTTAACTGTCAGGAAAGAGAAGAAGCAGTTAACCTATGATGGAGGTGGAAGTGGCTGGGTCAGGACAAGAGAGAAGGAAAGTGTTACTGCGCCTAAAGAAGACAGCTTCCTGTGTACCCGTCAGTCTGCCTGTTGCTTAAGGCAAAAGAAATGCCTAAATGTATAAGAGTGTGTGTCAAACAGCAACCTTCATCAGGGCTGAAAAAAGAAGCCAACATGAAAGGTCAGAAAACTGTAATTCTGCAAGTGGCCACTTGGGGCCGGCTCCAACAGCGAGTCAATCCCCATTAGGTCCCATATTAAAATGTCCAACTTTACAAAGTGAGTTAAACACACTTAGAGCCTGGAACAAAACACAGTGTTGGTCTCTTTTTCTTTTATATGACAACTAAATAGTGTAAATTTTATATAACTCAACAGATGAAAGTTAAAGTGAGGCATAATTAGGGGCGTGACCATGTGGAGTGATAGGTGGGTGCAGCTCGCTTTCTGCCATTAGGTGTCACCTCAGCTAATTTCAGCCACTGAACTTGAAATCTGAGCCGTGTTTGTTTTGTTGTTGTTTTTATATTGAATATAAATCCTGCTCTGTGGTTAATTGTACTTACAAACCATCCAAGAAGTCTGTGCGCCAGCTTTTTTGGTTTGGGCTTTTTCTTTTTAGCTTAATCAGTGTTTCTGTGTTACGGACAAGCCCCAGTTTGTTACGCCCCATCCTTAGGCGGCCCTATAGGGCTAACAACCTGTCCACCATCTCACCCAAAAGAACCATGTGAAACACCTTAAAACACCTAACCACGTGGGTTTTATTAAAGAACAATCAAACAACCAAATCATTAAATGAATACCAACAAAAATCAACAGCACAAAGCCTCTCTGGCTGAGCCTCTGTCTTTAGATGTCATGACTGGTTAAGCATCTAAGATCAGGTGCACCTCATTGAGCAATCACCTGGGAAGAGCTGGGAAGACACAACAGAAGGGGGAAAGGGACAAACAGAACAGGGAAACATACAGCCGTCACATCCTGATAGATGATATATTTGTGGCAGCATTAGCATTGGAGACAGGATTGTTGTCTGTGGTGGAAACACTGAATCTAAGTTATTAGCCTTGTAGAACATGTTGAGCGTAAGGCTTCGTCTCTGTATGTCATCGTCTCTCTCTATTCCCCTTTCCACTCAAGCTAATTGGCCCGCTACTTGGTTTATGTTGAGCATAAAATAGGATAACTTTGATAACTTAGCCAACTTCTGACTCCTCTCATACTCCACCATCTAAACCAAATATGATCGCTTCTGGCTCCAACAAACCTGCCTCCGATTTGGCCAAAATGCTGAATTTGAACAGCCTGTGGTGTGAGCGCGAGAAGGTTAAATCTCTCAGTGTCAGCAGACTGATGAAAAACTTGTGATGTGTGAGTTACTCAACAAGCAATCCCACTGGTCAAAATCAATTTAGAGAGAACTGATGTGATAACAGGATTCAGGCTTTAAAAGTGAATTCAGATATAAAAGAATAACAGCAGGGAATTACAGGGTTTCACCAAAACCATTGCATAAACAGCCGACTTACGGGTATTGGGGTAATTTGAGTAGTGCACACACAAACTCCCAATGAGGCGCATAGCTAAAGGATAAACCTTGAACCTTTTTTAAAAACTCTGAGCTTAGTTGAAATCACACGCGAGAAGGAAAGAGGTCAATGTTTCTTTTATAACTGATCCGGTAATAATGATGACCTTCTGAGGACCCAGTTGTCTTTCAGAGCTCACACACACACACTCATATTCGTACACACACACAGCTCTACCTTACGCAGTACATCAGCGCTGCGTCCCGCTGTTAAGTGCTCTCCATCAAAAGCATTCCTCAGCTCTCTCCTCTCGCTCCAGTCTCGCTTCCCTGCCAACAACAACGTGGTGTTGGACTCAGCAGACCCATCTGACTCTAAGACCAGTGGAACGTTAAGGGCATTAAAAACCGAACTCCGCATCCAAAACCAAAACACAAAGGGCAGTCCCGGCCGTCACACTCCGCCAAAGCACACAACACAAAAATTGAGTAAATTAGCAGATATTTTTTCAGCACTTATTTAAATGTTTGGATGCTAAAACTGTTTTTTTTCCTGCTGCATTTAAGAACCCTCAGTTGTGTACTTATGACGGAGAGAAGACATTTATAGCTCTCCTTCGTCAGCTAGTTATGGCGTTATTTTGATCTCTTATGTGAAATGGAAATGTCATTAGTGAGTGATTACTGATTTGAACAAACAACTCTGTGCGCAGACATTAACTGGCAGCGATCTTTGAGTTTTGAAAAAGTATGTAGAATAGAAACCCAAAGAAAACATATTAAAACAGAGTTTATGCTGAACTCTGCTGGGATAGATCTGCTGATGTTAGCGTGGGAAAATGCAAAACTGTACTTCTAGGAAGTTCGTGTCTGTAAACAAATGTAGATGACACATGCCAGAAAAATCTGACATTAAATCAGATGTTACGTTTGTTGAATTAGATTAATATTTGTTAAGGTTATTAATAAGTTATATTAGACTAGGCCTAGAGTTGTCAAGACTAAGCTAGACTGACTGGAGCCCAATGTAAATACACAAACAAAGGTGAATACAAAAGAGTGAACTAGAGCTTTTAAAGGGCAGAGAAGATGTTGTGTGAGGGGAGTTTATGCCCAACATACTTTTCCTTTTGAGTCACAAGAAAGTCACATTTTGACACGCATACTTTATACATACATTTCTACATGTTTATTCTCCACAGAAACTTCCTGAGGAGGACGTTATTTCTGATCTCCATAAATACGCTCAGAAATATTGATAAACGATGGCGCTTCTATCTCCAGAACCTGCCACATGTTATCAGAGTAATAAAGTAGCAGCTGTCCAGGGTGACTTCGAAGCAGGAAAATATGAACAAATGTAGCCTTAAAAAACATGCTAAAGTTCTAGCCTGCTGCCAGCAACTGACTCCTTGGCAACACTATAGTTCCTGTTTCCCAAAGCCGCCAAATTGTAGAAGCTAGTGCAGAGAATTCTCCTACAAAGATTGAAACAGAAAAATAATAGGAGTGTAATAATGCAGAGGACTTTTCTTCATGGCAGATTTTGTTACCTGTGGACAGTCTGGTTAGGTCTCCCCCTCATATTCAACAGATAGATATGATAATGGCGTCTTCTCATCTAAAGCGGGGTACACACTACAAAGTAATTGTAGGCCTGATTCCCCCTTTCGACAATCGTAAGCAAAGTCCTGATTTTTAGATGGTTCTGAAGATGATCTCTCCAGATGTTCCTGTGGTCTGAGGGATGTGAAGAGTGGTTTTACTTCCCCCAGATCTGCTCCGAAGGCCGTCGTGGCTGCACCGATTTCAAATCGTTAATATTAAACACGTTCAATATTTGCGATCCATTATCCTGTTGTGTGGGGGAGAACCCCGATGCCAGCCAAGCAATCTGTGGATTGTCACACGATACTCTTTGGCACCACAACCGCAGCTAAAAAGGAATATGCACAGCCCATGTTCACGCCGTCTCCACCACTTCATCCACAGTTTGTCCTTTTTTGTTCCTAAATTTTCAGTAAAAAGTAAAAACTATCATCTCCAATTCTTCCCGGCGTCCACAATGTTTGTTTACTCTAAAGTCTCGTTTGACCGCGAGAGTTTTGCGAGATTTCCAGCTGTGAGAGTCAGACTCCACACGCATTACAGGAGCAAAACTGTCCAATCTATGATCGTAAAGCGGCGTGTGTGGGGTCTCTCACATTTTCAACATCTGTTAAGATTTGACAAATCTTGTAGTGTGGGCCATGCGTAAGTCTCAGGGATGTGCGTCTTTCCCAAGCTATCCCGTCAGTGGAGCGTTTGCAGTTGTTTTGGGAGTAACCGTTCAAAGCACAGACAGCATGAGCTGACCTCTGCTCTGCTTTATTTGGCCTTCAGAGTTCAGACTCCCTCTCTTTGGCCACCATCTATGCGGAGGATGTGCAGCTCCGAGGGAGTCGTGTGTGTCTGACGTGGGCTGTGTTTTCCTGTCATTAGGCAGAATACCACACAGGCATGTCAAACCTACCTACAGTACACACGCCCCTCAGTATAATGAGAAAGAGATGGAGGGTGTGTGTTTGTGTGTGTCAGGAGGCAGAGAAACAATCTCAAAGGTGCTCTATATGGTTATGGGGACCGCAATGTAAGCGCCGAATGGACTAAAGCGACTGAAGCTTTAAAGGCCTGCAATTTTCTTTTCTGCCCCACACACACAGAAACAAACACGCAGGTCTTCTAAACTGTATATAAGCAGAAAAATATGCTCAGACAAATAGTACATTACTTTATAGTCGTGTGTAGCCATTCAGCAAATATATGTCAGAGAAATGTGCGCACACATACACGCTGACCCCGTGTCTCGTGAAAGAGAAGAATAGATTTTTTACTCGCTTCAGTTTCACCCCTAGAGACAGATTTAAAAAGACTTTACTTCGGTCATGGACCATGAAAGAGGAGGAGGAGGAGGAGGAGGAGGAGGAACACGATGAGGAGAGGAAGGAAGGGAGGAAAAGACGCCGCTGGTCTGTGTTCCCTTCATCGGGGAGAGAGGGGAATAGAGGGAGAAAAGGGGGGGACGCAGAGGAGGGAGATGTTGCAGAGGTTAACTGTGGAAAGTTGAGAGGTTCAGTTAGAGGTCCCGCTCCTGTGATCCTCCGGGGAAGAAGCCGGAGAGGTTGAAGTAAATCACTCAGGGGGAGAAGGAAGAAGAGATACTTCATTGAACGAAGAGGACGGTGTGAATGAGAGCGATGAAAGAGGAAAGAGAGAGCAGGGAGTATGAGAGGAAAACAGAGAGAGGGGGAAAGAGCGATGACAGGGAAAAGGAGGCAGAGGTAGCAGGGGAGTGGTACGAGTGCAGGAGAGTGAGATTTCAATCTGTCAGAGGAAGAAATGAATATAGACGTAGAAAAGTATTAAAAGAAAAGAGAGTCAAAGTGGGAAAGAAAAGTAAGAAAAGGAGATAGAGACTAAGAAAAGGGACAGAAATGGAGGTAGAGAGCAGGAGAAGGAGACGGAGTGAGCTGTCGGGCCCCTGATGAGAAAGCCATACAGCTGGACGAACACATTCCCCCATCCAGGAACGAAGAGGGAGGGAGGAGGAGGAGAGGCTGCTGTGAAAACCTCCGTGTGACTAATGTCTTTTTCACACATTTCACCTCCATCCATCCATCATTGTGTCCACCTCCTGCTCCCCTGACAAAACAACAGGCTGTCGTGACAGCGAATACTAGAAGACTACTGTAACTGTTCTTTTTTATAATCAGCTTAGTGTAAACTGCTCCACCTCACCGTATTCATCTCCCACATCTACAGCCGCACACTGGACGGATAAATCAAGACCTTTTTTTTCTGCATGGTGACAGTTGACAGCCGGCTAACGCTCGCCAATTAGGTGAAGTTTGAGACCCTGTAGGAAGGCTGCCACATGTGACTGTAAAACCATGGTGGTTGCTTTTGCTCATGCCAATTCCCTACTACTTCCTAAAGACGTATGTGTGTGCAATTGATTATCTGTGTGAGAGGAAGGACTGGTGTTTGGACCCTGTGGTGCCTGTGATACATGCTTTTATCTCAACCTGCTTGGACTACTGTAATGCTCTTTATGTTTGCGTTATCCAGGCCTCCCTTGAACGCTTACAGTTAGCCCAAAACGCTGCTGCTTGTCTCTTAACAGGCACTCGTAAGCGATAACATATCATCCCCTTGGCCTCCCCCCTGTGGCTCCCTGATTCGTTCATTTTAAGATTGTATTATTAGATTTCACATTTTTAAATGTGTTAGCACCTTGGTACATTTCTGACATCCTGCATGTCTCTACATCCTTGCGGTTATTGAGGTCTGCTGATCAGCTGCTCCTCTAAGACGAGGCTGAAAAGCAGGGGTTACTGTGCATTTTCAGCAGGAGCCCCCAGCGTTAGAATGGCCCCCACAATACCAATTTTGTTGTTTTGTTTTTTAAAAATGTTTATGTATAATAAAACTTGTTTAATATATACTTGAATAGTAGTACTAGTTTTAGACACTGATGCAGAGGCTGCTACGTAAAGTGCCCAACTGGCTATGCCAACCGGGAGCAATTTGGGGTTCAGTGTCTTTCCCATGTAGGCTGAGGGAGCTGGGGATCGAGCCTCTGACCTTCTAATTGAAAGACGACCGACTCTAGACACTGAGCCAACAGCCGTCCCCTTGTACGTGTCCACATACTTGGCCATTAAAACTGATTCTGACTCAAAGATCTGAGATTTGTTTCAACATCGCTGAAAAGAACGCAGATATTACAAGAAAAATAATTGTTCAACCTTCATACGTGTGTTTAACAAATGTTATAAATAAGTCTAACTGATGTGAAAACAAAAATAATGGAATCAATTAACTACTAGATGAGCATAATTATTAGCAAAGTTTTAAACATCTACAGACCAACTTCTAGATTAAACTTTGACCTTCTGTTCTTGCCGTAGTTGTACACGCACACAGTCTTTCTGTGCAATGAGGGATCATTTTGGGTGCACTCACTTTTGAGTTTTGACTCCAAGTTAAGTGTTTTGAATGATCTGGCCAATGTCTCATCTTACCTCTCCCGTCTTGCCCAATTGGACCATGTTTGCAGCGATGTCGCCATGTTTTCAGATCTCCACGCTTACTTTGGTATGTAAAATGTAGAAACAAATAGAAAGGTCACAATACGACTCCAAAGATTTAACAAGCGGAAATGTTTTAACTTTTACAAAGTTGCTCAGGAGGTCAAGTGAGCCGTCACGGGCAAGACACTTAACTGCATTTCTGCTCATTGTTAGTCCAGTGCTGTTGTAGCCTTATTGGCTATCAGTGTGTGCATGCATGAATGAGAAGTACATCGTAAAATGCATCGCATGTAAGCAAACACAGTCCGTTTAACATTCCTTTCAGCTTTAATAGTTAGAGTGTATGATTTGGTTTTATTGCTTAGAACATACTGCAGATTTATTGTGGATTTATTTAGTTATTTAAGCACCATGGCAACTACAATCTCCACCATTATGACATCAACCACATGTTTTTACCTTCCATCTACATCCGATTTGTCTTACTAACTGCATAACTGGGCTTAAAATCAAATATAGCGCAACTCCATCCATCTCTGATAGCACCACCCATTCTTATTTGGCGACCACATCCAAACTCTTCCCCTTGCTTCTGCACGAACCACCAAAATCAGACAAAAGGGGCAATGAGTTGTTTAGATTTCAGGTGTGTTTGCATTTGTTTCTAGTCTTTATCAGGTCAGGTATTCTTCTAGATAAGCCTCTATCTGGCACATTGTCAGAGTCAAACCACCCTTTGTCCTTCCTCCTTAAACTTTAGGACATGACCTGTCGTGGGCTGTTTTCTGATGGTTTCCATACAATTGCCTTTTGTAGTCTGTTAGGACACTTTGTTCGCTACATGGTGGCCTATTATGTGTTTTTAAGGACTAAATTTGGAGGGTATTGTTTTAACCCGAAAGGAGTGATGAGAAGCCAAACAGTGTGCACTGAACCTTGTTAACTCCTACATCCCTCCTGCTTCCATCCCACCATCGTACTGTTTGTCTTTCTTTGTGCTGCTCTCCTATTCGGCCATATTTCATTCCCTTTCTCCTCTCCTTATTTACTCCCTTAAATTCCATTTCCTCCCTTCATCTCCTCTTACCTTCCTCACTTCCTCTTGTTCTCCTCCTCCTCCTCCTCCTCAACCCTTTTTGTCCTCTCTAATTTCCTCCCACCTTTTCCCAGCCTGCTCCTTCACCTCCTCTGTTTTTCTAGTGTGCAGTTTCACAGCAGAGCGGCTACCGAGCGGTCAAGGTCACGCCTGATTTTATGTCTCGACACGACATCTCAGTTGATATTGGCAGGGGCTTTGCGTTTTCTCCCGGGGGGAGTCTATTGTTGTCAGGGTTAAATGTCAGCGTCTTAGCTGAGCCATTAAAAACTTCTTGCAGGTTAAAGGATAATTCCTGTGTGGTGAATGCCAGGTTAGGGGGCTTCTTTGCTTCTGGGATAGAGGTGAAAGTGAGAGGAGTTGGACTGCAATCATGGAGTATGTCAGGACAATAGGTTTTACAAGAGGTCATTCTAACCTTAATCCAGTTACCACACCTGCTTCTTCCAAAATGCCTCCCCCGTGAACCACCTATTGCTGAGACACTCATCACTTGCAAATCCACACACTTTAGAGCATGCATTGATCTACTTACTAACACTTCCTGTAGTAATCTGAATACCTAAAACTTTTCTCAAATGTTCCATAATCTAAAAATTTCTGCTCCAACCCTAAAGGTCCACCCAGGGTGTCCGAGCGAGTAGCCCACCGGCAGAGCATCCGCCTGGGTCGCACCATGAAGCTGCCCTGCCCCGTGGAGGGCGACCCCCCGCCGCTCATCATGTGGACCAAAGACGGCCGGAACATCCACAGCGGTTGGACGCGCTTCAGGGTGTTACAGCACGCTCTGCGCATCAAAGAGGTGGAGACGGAGGACGCGGGGACGTACATCTGTAAGGCTACCAACGGCTTCGGCAGCGTCAACATCAACTACACGCTCATCGTTATAGGTAAGTGGTTTGTTTTCAGTCTTTATTGTTATTTTTCAGGCTTCCTTTAATCTGCTGTATGAGATCGCAGTTTGTAATTAGCCAGCTTCAATTAGTAGGGACTTTATACAGTACCTAAAACTGTGTTTCTTCAGACAATGAAGCACTACTTCTGTCTGACGCGTGTGTGTTCTTGTCACCACAATAGTCATGCTTGTGTGTTCCTGTATGAGTATGAATGAGCGGTTGTTAAAGAAGAAGCTTTGTTTCCCCCCCGGTTGTGTTTGTGTGTGGGACATTACGTCAGAGTGGTATGGAATTTCACGTCTGTGTGTGTCTGAGTTTTGAAGTCTCTAAGAGGCTCATTGTTCTTTTTTGTCCTGCTTATAATTTTGCATCCTGAAAGTCTGTTGTGTCTGGGTGTTTGTATATCTCTCTTCATGTGTCGTTCTCAGTCAACACACTCTCACTTCCAACTCCTCAAATAGAGCAGCTTGGTCGAAGGCCCAACATCAAAACATGACGCCGTACCCCTCTAGTGCCATTTCTGGATGCTGTCCTCTCGCCGATGTTTAAAAAGGGAGTTGAAGTCAGTTGCAAAGTATGGAGAGTGTGACAGTCTGCTAGGGGTGGTGGTCCAGGGAGATGGAGAGGTCAAACAAACACAGTATTTTCCTCGGGGTTCAAGTCCTGTGTGAAACAAATAGTCAGTGTTGACTCCTTTAGGAAGTTTACATTTTTTAAGTTGTATATCATAGATAGTTACGTAGCCTTCATTTCTTACATAACATAGGTGCCTTGGTTACTTGACTAAGTAAATACCTATTAAAACTCAAAGAATGATCTTTCTCCTCGACCTAAATGATTACCACATGTTCAGCATTGTTCCACGTATTAGCTTACTTTCTTAGCATGCTTTATTTTGAATGTCTAGGGCCCTGCATAATTATTTTTATGCTAATGTTGCATATTTATTGTAGCTGTGTTTACACCACAGCTTGCACATCCAAAGCGTTAAAGGGGAACCTATGGGGCGCTGGTTTAGCTCAGTTGGTAGAGCAGGCGCCCCTTGTACAAAGGCAACAGTCCCCAACGCACTGATCGTTCCTGGTCTGCCGATCATTTGGTGCATGTCACCCCCAACCTCTACTCCCCACATTTCCTGTCTCTCTTAAGCTCAGAAGCCTTTGGGGGGGGGCTTGTCATAGTTTTAAGGCATAAGGGCACTGACCAAGCTGCCACTTTTGTTGTGTTGAGACTGAGTGTGTCAAACTATGAGTGGTCATGTGATGGCTGCCGTCTGTGACCCCGTGGACTTTGAAAACCTCCCCGCTCTTAATACAGACTGTGAGTTTCCTTCATACTGGGACTCAAATAGCTGCTTCCCTCAACTCCCATCCATGTAAACAAAATACCTGCAGGGAGGGCAGTGTGCACATTTACACATGCTAGGCAGTGTGTGTGTGTGTGTCTGTGTTTTGCTATGTGTGTTATGTGTGTGTGTGTGTGTGTGTGTCAGGTTCCAGCGTTCCAGAGAATCTGACTGAAGCATCTCTCTTTGCCTGTCATCAGCACTTCAAAGACGAGCTGGAGTAAAATGCTTCCATATAGATATTAGCCACCAATATTTTCTATAGATTATACTCGTGTACAGTGTATTGATATGTTAAATTTGGAATTTAAATTAAACGCTGTGCCCAAGCTAAAAGTCTGTTGGATTTTGTTCAAGAGTGGGCATTGTAAACGATGTACTGCTTTGAAAACTCAATGACATGAGGGTTTAACAATGAATGCGTCTGCTAGGATACTTAAAACTGTCACAAGAGGAAACATTATGCAATTTGTATTTTTATAGTTACGGAGTGTAATTGGCCCATTCAACAACAATTAAAAGCCAGTTTGAAATTCGCTTTTCTACGGTCACTTACTCAGTCACTTTTCCCTTCTCCATTATGCAACCCTGACAGGGTGTGCAGGACCGTATTGCGAAGTGGAGGGGTTAAAATGAGCTAACCGTGTTGTTTTTACTCACATTAAATTGAAACATTTCCACTGATGGTGAAGTAAGACGCAGTGAACAGGACTGCAGAAGTCAGTGCAGCATTTGATCGTCACTGTCAGAGTCTGTCAGCATTTTCTTTTCCATTCACCGTCTTTGAACACAGCTGTATCCCTGTACTGTGTTCTGTTTAATGTTTGCTTCAGTTTTGTAGATCTCTCTGTCGTAGCTATCAGTTTTTACATCGTTTAATTTTTATTGATATTTTTTTCCCCCTCTGAAAACAAACCAACATAAAGTTTACCGGACTTGCGGCAGAGTCATTAGAGCCAAATCCCGAGCAACGGTCTGTTCTGCATAACAACGGTCTGTTCTGCATAACAACGGTCTGTTCTGCATAGCAACGGTCAGCTATCGAGAAATAACAGACCTCAGAATGCAACAATCAACCCGTCAGAATCCAGTATTTAACAGAGCCATGTAATAATTTAAGATAAAATAGAGACATGATTTAGCTTAAACTTTTCTCTCTTTTAACCGTTTATTATCAAAAACAACTTACCAAACATACAACGGATAAACTGTTAAAGAAAGTACATGTTGGTTTTCTTCTGATAGATGCAAATACAGCATCCATAAATGTTAATGCTGCGTAAATTACTTTAATGAAACAGTTGTTTCCAGGGAAGATGTTTCTACAGGATTATATTTTCTTTACTTTCCAGTTGTCGCTGGAAGAAAACTCACTTTTAATCCCAGAATAAGACTTTTAACTAGTTGGTACAATAATTTGGCATATTGGTAGTTAATTATATTTTTTATACCCCAGTAATCATTATCGGCATGTGATCAAAGCCCTATCAGTCTTGACCTGAACTTCAAAGGCGAGCTGGCATACAGAGGGCAGCCGGGTGGTGGTGGGTGGTGGGTGTTGGGGGGCGCGGCAGCTGCTGCTGAGGTCATCCAGGCGGACAGCTGCTGCCTCTCTCTCTCTCTCTCTCCCCCTCCCTCATTTGCTCGCTCTCATTCACCGTCTCTTTCGGTCTCTTTCATATCTGTGCACACACATGCTGCAGAAACAATGGATTTGGAATTTGTCTCATTTGTTAATTCACGGTTGTTCCCAAGATCAAAAATGAACTCTGAGTCAATATAGAAGGAAATATTTGTATAAAAGAACCCTGGAGTGCTTAATCATTCCCTGAACCTCTAAGAAAAACTCCAGAGCTTTCACTTTGGCAGAGAGTGACACAGATTCTGGTGAAAATTGCCCTCAGAATCTCCCAACAGTTCATCAAACACAAACAGCTGTACAGGCTGCATCACTACATTTGCAGATTGCATAAATGGTACCCAGAGATACTTTGTTGCTCCACCAGGTCGACCTTCAAAGGAGACCCCTCCCTGTAATTCCAGCCGTGGATCACGCCACAGCATCTCCTCAGAGAGGCGGTTAGCGTGGATGGCGGTGTTTTCATAGCTGGAACAATCTGCATAGGCAATGATGTTTAAAGCACGGGAGGAACTGATGGATGCGTGCGTGCAGTTGTGTCTTTCTTAGGAGTGGTGGCGTGTTTCTTTCAGATTATAACAAGTTGAAAATTAAGACATTGCAGTTTTATTTTCTTGTTTTCTATTTTTCTCCTCCCCCTCTCTGCTTCCATCTCCTCTCCTCTCCTGTGTGGTCCTGCTGTAATTATCCCATCCCCGCTCTGTTTCACGGTAATGAGCCCACACCTGTGTCTTATTGTCCTTCCCTCTCCATTTCCAACGCAAAGTATCTTTCACACCTTTTTCCTATTAGCGCTCCATCTCATTCCTCCCTCCTCACCGTGCCGGCTCGTTTTTCACCCGACCACGCTCTTAATTTGTATCAATATTTTCACAGTTTCCCATTTTTCCCGGACGTAATCGGGTTTGATTGCCGTAAGTCGCCCACTGTACCGTTTTCCCGGCAGTTGGAAGTGATGAGGAGAAGTTTTGAGAAGGCTTTTGTTGGCGGGGAAAATTAGGAGATTCCTTGAAGTGTTTGCTCCTTTATTGTGTGTAGGTTGGCTAATGTTTGCACGAGTAAACAGCCTGTGTGCGTGTGTGTACTTGCTTGTTTATCTGAGGGGTATGTGTGCATGCATGCGTTGGTGTGTGCAGATTTATGGGACCACCAGTAAAATGAAACGGATCTTTTTTTCTGCTCGATAAACTTCAATGTCCTTCAAAAGTGAGTGCCAGGAGAGCCTACTTTCTTTCTTTCTCTCCTTCTTTCTCTCTCCTGTCTGTCTTTCCTGCACACTTCATAAAACGATAGAATTGTTTCGCTCCTCCCAGAAGAGTGATTGATGAGAAATTTATAGTTCAAACCAGATGTGATGACAATGGGAGCGTGTCTGGAAGACGTGCGTAACAAGGAAGGAAGCAGTTTGCAGTAGCGTGGATGTGGGCGTGTTAGAGTGTGTTTTTTAGTGCGCGTGAAAGTGAAAATGCACTTTTGAGCTTTAATGGACTTGTTCATCAACACTCGTAAGTAAATAAGTAACCGGTGTGATGATTTGTGGGGATGTTAGGGCTCAGCCGTGGCAGCTGACATCTGGTCATACTTGGAGAACAAAGAGGGAAAAGACAGGCAGCGGAAGATATCAAATGTGGATGTGTGTGAACGCGTTCAATGATTGAGCTCGTACATGATTTTTATCGCCATAAAGTTGCAGTTTTATAATCAATGATCAAATAAGAAGAATGGAGGGTGGAGGTGCAGCATGACGAAAGGAAATCTACTCAAAGCAGGTCTTGATCGAGCAGAACAATTACTTTGTTTAGCAGGTTTTTCCTGGCCCAGAATGAGCCTTTTGGGTCGATAATCGATCCGCGTACAATAAAGGCAATAAGTCTGTGTTACCTTATTTGACAAAGATCTTTGCATTTTCCTGTTATTTCTGATTATTTGGTTCAAATTTCTATTATGCTTTAGTAAATGAAATTTACAAGAGTAAATGAAAAGCCAATTTACAAAACTGGTTAAAACTAAAAAAATTAATTGCATACAACATTTGCAGAGGGGGACGGGAGTGAGTTAAAGGGAGAGGGGTGGAGTTTGGAGAAGGAAGAAAGAAACTGTTAGGGTGCTTTCACACCTGACCGCTTTGGTCCGGACTTTCGGACTTTACTGTGAAAGTCTGGTTCGTTTGGACAGGTGAGAACACGCAATCGAACTCTGGTGGGGACCAAACCACGGGACCATGGCCCGCGAGAAAAGACAGGCTCGCTCCGTTTCCAAAGGAACCACGGTCCGGTTCGAGTCAGGTGTGAACATAAACAGACTTAAAGTGGGACCGAATACAGGAAGCAAACCAAAAAAACTGCATTGAGGGTTGTTAACAGAAGTTGACACTGGCAGAAATGAGTAGAGGACAAACGTAGAGGAGCGACGAGGAAATAGAAATATGGGCTGACCAAACAATTTCACGAATGCTTGCGGAACGCACAAGAACACAAGGAGGTGTTCAAACTGATCGATCATTGGAACAATGTCTGTTAAAAGTAATTAACTCAAACAACAAATCATTAAAGTCCACGATCGTGTTGAGTGTGATTGAGGAGTGTGCTCTCCCTCTCTGTTTACTTCAGGGACTTTTCCCTTGTAGAAATTCTGACCAATCAGAAAGCAGTTTCCTCGCACGTCATAACTTTTGGTCCGCTGGTAAAAGCTGCCGTGTGAGCACAAACCAAACCCGAGGCAAAATGCAACATGTAACAATTTGGTCTTTGATTCAGATCAAACAAACGGACTTTAAGGTGTGAAAGTACCCATAATTAAAAACCAAAACACAGGGATGAAGCACTCAGCGCCCTGCCGCAGGTTTCCTGCCAGAGGAAAACCTCACAAGTGATCTGGCTCTCTTACAAAAAGTTTGCTAGCTTAAATGTCCGCAAAATCAGGTCAGGACAATTTCCTGAGCTGCCCTTACACAATAACAGCACACAACAGGAGACTGTAAATACTGTTTGCTTTGGGCGAGGGGAGCATGAGGCAGGACTTGATGAAAAAGGTAGGTAGCGGTTGTAATTCACCACTTTTATTCTGTGAGAGGTCACAGGAAGTCCCCTCTCCCATTAGCGCTAGCTTAACGGCGGAGCGTTCAGGTTCAGACAAATCAATGCAGCGTCAGCCGCATGTGTAAAATACAGCGGCTGTGGATGAGAGGAGAGCTGACTGCTGGAAGTCAAAGACGTTTTATTTTAGTTTATGTTCTGCTTGTTTGATAAATTGCAGAAACACATTCAGAGACGATTTTTTTTTCTTATGATTTTGGCGCTGGCGTAAACCTCTTGGGGGTGCATGTGTTATTTAAAATGAAGCCCTGCAGTTTCATGTCAGGATTATTGAACTAACGCTGCCAAACTCAACTTAAATCTATCATCGTTTCATGCAGACTGACATCACCGACGTCACATGGCTCAGCCCTGTTTGTCAGAATAATGAGAAGTGATGTTGCATGCAGACTAAATGACTTCCAATCGTTGCCTCAGTCTACTTTTATTTCACAATCCGTCCCTGTCTCTGAAATCAAAACAGCGTTCCTTCATTCAGGTTCTTTCTGTCTTCATTGACGTGAATCTCGTGTGTGAGACTGCAGCTGTCTGCAGGCCAAAAACTCACACATCAGCTCAGGTTGCAAACCGACATCATGTCTCTCTCTCCTGATACCTCCTGTGTTTTTTTTGTTCTCACATTACGTCTTTTTTAATTGAGATATCTGCTGCCTCGTCTGGAGAGGATGTAGAGGTGGCCAAGGTTTGCAGCCTAATTGGTGTGAGTCATACGCACACGCACACACACACACGCAGAAATGTATGACTGTGTGCTTAAAAACAATCTCAAATAACCCAATCTCCTTCACACACACCCTCACCCACCCACTTACACACACACCGGGGCAGCTGTGCCTGTGTGTTGTATTTTTCTGTGTGTGTGTGTGGGTTTGCATGTGTGTGTTGTGGATTTAGTGTTTTTACCGCCAGATTCTTCTGCTCAGGTTACACACGCAGCACTTTCTCACTAATGGCAGAAAAATGCATGGGGTGAACCTGGAGGAGCTGGTTGGTGTTCAGTTGAGGGTTTGAGGCCTCACAGGGGGATTTCTTAAGGGGGTCTCAGTCATGATTTACAGAACATGAAAAAGATGCAATTTCAAAATGGAGCCCAGAAATCATCGAGTGGTTTAACCCCCCTGCTCTTGAATTATATAGTTGCCTTACTGGCCTAGATTCTTATCCAAGTTTCTCTCATGCGTTTCTTTCTTTGATTTCTTGCTGCCTGGATAAAGAAAAACTGAAGGTTGATGAAGAAGAAACAGATTTTATAAGAGGTTTTCTGTAGAGACCAGTGGTTCCCAAACTACTCTAAGTGCTCTTTCTTACTCCGTAGGTTTGTTCGTACACTTTATGTAGTGTTTATCCCATACCTCTTCATTTTGATATGTCTAAGCTCCCCTCCAGTGAAACATCTCCATGTGGTGTTTCTCATGTGCTACAAGACATAAGTAATCTCCATGACTGGGCCTGTCTGCTTTTAAACTGCAGTGTACCAAAGACAGGCTGAACAACACGTTTTCAGATCGGCAGGTTTGAGACGTCACAAACCTAAGGAGCCAATCCTGTTAATGGACGGGGTGACGCTGTGCATATCATTATGTGTAACCTATGGCAACCACTTCTGCGATGCGCGAGCCAGCTGTAACCGTCATCGTAATTTTTGCAAACTCACTACTGACTACAAACGTTAACGTTACTGCTACTAACTACTACATTTCAAGCTAGCTAAGTTTCAACAAGTTGCCACTAAACGATGGCAGAGACGTGTTTTGTTTTCAGCTGTAATTTCTTATGAAAGGAGAAACGTAGCGCATAGTGGGCGGGGCCTATGCTGATTCGGGAATTTTTAATGAGGGAGAAGGAGGAGATGCCTTGGGAGGATTTTTACAGGTAATTAAACGTATTTAGCAAAACAAAAAAAACATATCAGACACAATTTATTGTTTCAAGCAGCATTTTATATGTTTTAAAACATGACTGGAGCTGCTCTTTAAAATCTACCGTAGTTAATTTTTTTGTTCTTTATTTTCTCTCACAGCCGCCTCATTTGGTCCAGACATTTTGCATTTTTAAGTTTGATTGGAACAAAAATGAAGTGTCTGTAGCCTCCCTCAGACCATAGTCCGGATCAAACAGCTGAACCTTGGTCCAACAGAAGAGGTGGTCTCAGTCCAGAACAAATGAGTGACTTTTGGTCCCATGACATTTTAAAAATCAGGTGGGAAAACACAAAACAATTAAAACATGCCCGCCTTTTTCTGGAGGATAAGAGAGAATTGATACTACAGACAGATACTACTACTACTCTACTACTATAAATCCATCAGTTACAGTATGAGAAGACACAGCTCATGTAGAGGCTGAGACCAAAACGTATGTGTCAAATATACTGTTGTTCTTAAGTGTGCTTGCATAATGTAAATCTGAAACCAAAACTAAACAAATCAAATGTGTACAGCTGTGAGACGTTTATATCAGAGTTAAAGAACAATTCATTACCACTGGCCTGTCCTTCCACCTGATAGACAGACAGGAGACGTGGGGTGTACGTGAGGATGTGGCAACTAAAGTTAAACCAGAGTTGAACCAGGGACAATGCGATTACATGATGTGTATCTTAATTAAGTTACATCCAGGGAGACCTCAAAAATGTCCGTTTTGAAGGCTGACAGAACTTTCTGATTGATTTGTTTACAGTTGCAACAAAGAAAGAGAGAGTTGAGGAAGTGAGGGCAAAACCTTCCATGTCTCTGTTTTCACCATCAGTCGCTCGGTGTATCAGATGTGTTCAGTTCGTGCTGATCCTCCTGTTGGAACATCACACCGCCCGCACAGCGAGGTAGACAAAGCTGCTTCTCCGGAAATCAGGGTGGCACGGTGGAGAGCAGAGATATAAACATGCTGGTGTGTGTGTCTGTGTGTGTGCTCGTATGAAAGAGCATGGGGGGGGGATTGTGTTGTAACAGACATGTAGAGGAAGACTGGAGTCAAGTTTCTGAAGTCTTGTTGAGTCCAGTTGAGAAAAACTAACTCAGATGCGCAAAGATTTACGTGCTGTATCTCTGTGCATGTACGTATCAACAAGACAGGACAGGAAAACATCCAGTTGTTTTTCCATGCACACACACACACCTCACAGACAGATGTGAACAAAATACAGATACACACACACACTCCTCAGGAGGGCCCTGGCCTCCATTTCACGGCTGTCTGTCCCACATCCTCTCGTTCCGCCTCGTTTCGCTTCCAGCAAAGAGACGGAAAGAAGATGGACAGCACCGAGACACGGAGGAAGAGACGCATGAAGCTCCTGTTTTTTTTCCTGGCCTCAGTCCGAAGACGTCAACAAGTCTGGAGGACAAAAAAGAATAATAATGGAAGTTTTTGAAATCCACGTCCAAACAGGTTCAGGAGTCACGCTTAAATCCAAAACACTGTAGAGAAGAAGGGAGGTGTATCTGCGGTATCTTTAGAAATGCATGAAGAAAACAAAGACAGGAAGCACCTCTACACGGATTCATTGTTAGGTCTGTAGCTCTAAATGAACACTGAACATTTAGCATCAAAACAAACTATTTTGATAACCCTTGACTGCTAATTTCAAAGAAAGTGTTTAAAAAGATATAAGGACACAGGACAGGATATTTGGTGTTTTTTTATACCTTAACTGGACGATTAAACCTACAGGAAACATCATTCCTAAATGTAACTTCAAACGAGTATAACTTTTTTTTAGTTTGTGATCATTAACTTATTAAGATTCTCTTTGACTTTTGCTCCTTAAAGCTTTACTGTTGGGACGGCTGCAGCTGCGACTGGACTTCTGCAGGTTTTCAGTTGACTTTTACCTGACTGCAGATACATTCTCAAATTGAATAAAAGAGCGATTATTTCCCCTCTTTCCTGGTGGTTCTACAGGATATGCATCAAACAAAAGGATCGGTCTCACCAGAACGGAGGAAGAGGCCGGTGCGATCAGGTGTAATTTACAATATTCAAGGGGGCGGGGTTTTTCAAACGCACCATCCTCCCGCTCCAACCAGCGAGCATTAAAGCAACTATTTGGCTTCATCATTGACCTTTATAAGGTGATACAAAAAAAATTTCAACTCAAGAAAGCTTAATTTTGACATACTACATACATCTGAAGCGCCGCTGCTTCAGATTTCTATAACGTGTCCCGAAGTTGCAATTAAACAATTCTGTGGAGATTTCCACTCCAAATTAACGGTCGTTGGCCCGCTCTCCTCGTTGAGGAAGAGCACTGAAACAGTGACAGGAGTCACAGGACATCAATCACACGTGAAGTCATGGCAACCAAATAAACAACAGCGGGTCCGACATTGACGCTCTCTGTCCGCACACAATCATATGCAGTTCTGTTACGCAATGTAAACAATCCTATTGTGTATCTCCGTATGTCTCTACTGTAAATGCATTGATTGTCGTTGTTTATAAAGCTTATAAAAGGTGCAGGTGTCATTTGGAAACAATATTTTTGCTACCTCATTAATAACGTCCCTCGTGCACACGCGGCTCACGGGCTGTGAGAACTGAATTGCGAGAGAAAATATTTAACTTTTGTAACTTAATTAAACAGACTGCTGATGAAGACAGTCGACAAAGCAGACAGAGAGACAGACAGAAAGAGGGGGGCGGGACCAGCAGCTGTGCAGAGAGCAGAGGTGCAGGTGTGTTGGGGGAGGGAAGCAAAGCAAAGTGATCTGATTAAAGTAGATTGTGAATTAAAACTTAAGGTGAGGAAGAGAGTACAATTAAAAAACGTGGAAGTAAGAAGTAACCTATATTTTATCATTTCAAACCCCCTGATCTTTCCCACACATAACCAGGTACTTTTGACGTCCTAAGCTGACTGAACGGACGTAGTTTCCGTGGTTCATGGTGGTTTCATGGTTTCAGTCCTCTAAATTTATACATCAAGGTTGTTTTGGCTTTTCACCGAAGACACGACAGTTGGAGCAGAACCACACCCATCCTTGCAAAATCCCATTTTTTAAGGCAGGACAAAGTTTTTTTAATTTGTAATGTTTCACTAAAGTGCATCTCATTTGTCACACCTTGTCACCTCTCAGATTGTTCTCACTTTGTCTTCTCTTTTACCGACCTTAACTTTTCATTCCCCTCACAACCCTCCTGTGCTCGTATTCCTGCTGCTCCGCCAACCGATGGAAGACGTCTTTTCTCTCCATCGTCTTTCAGCTGCTCATTGTTCCCCCGTCTGTTTGCCTTCATGCTCCATTTACATCTGTGTATGTGCATCTCACTGTGTGTGTGTGTGAGCAAGTGAGCGAGTAGGGCTTGCATCTACTGATTGAATGCCAAGTCAACCTCTCGCAGACCCCTAATGGATCTTAAATACCCTCTGCTAGCTTTAACTTTAGTTCTGCGTACGAGATGCCATCTGTCAGTCAGCGGGCCTTTTTTTTGTTCAAGGTCCAAGCAATGAGTCATTCAGAACGGGAAATCCACCCTAAAACAGAAGAAATGCACATGTTTTCTGCCACTTTGGAGAGGTTAAAAGCTCAAAAGTCGCATTGAAGCTTGAAATCTCTTTAAATGAGCGTCCTTACTTGTATTCACTCAAATCTTCCAACAACTCTTAATTGAGTTTGGCTGGAAGCATCTAGAAGTCGTCCTGTAGTTCTTCCTCTTTGTAGTGTCTCCTTTGGGTGGACTTGTCCTTTAATTTCCTCTGCCAGCTGTTCTCAAAGTGTAAAGCAAACCTGTTTTCACTCTGGGTTTCCACAACAACTCTCCCGTAGCTAATCTGAGGTGTAACTTTACTTCTCTGTGTGTGTTTTGGCAGAGCAGGCGTCCTCCGAGTGAAAAATATAAGTGCAATAAGTAACAAATGAAGCAGATTTAACACGGCTCATTTGGACCTCTGTTACTAATATTGTGAAGAACACTCTGTCCTCAAGTAACTGAATATGTGAGGATGTGGGCTGCCTTAAAGTTCCTCAGTTTGTTTAATGTAATTAAGACCCAACTCCGCAGTGTGAGTCCAATAGTAACAAAAGATGGGAGGGAGGGGGGAGGAAGGAGAGGGGGAGGCAGAGGCAGAAGGGGGTGAGGAAGAAACAGCAAAGAATTACGGGTGATAATGAGGGAAAGTGTGCAGGAGAGAGTGGAGAGAACAGAGCTGCAGGAGCTTAGAGAAGAGGAAGAATTTAACCTACACCTATAAAACTGTAATCACTGCTTAACGTAGCATTTACATTATTTAGAAAGTCAAGTGTTGAAGTGTACACATAAGTATTTAACATTATTTAAAACTGTACTACACTAAAGGCTGACACATTTTAGGTCAAACAATTTTAAGGTTACTTATTTCATTTATAAACAGTCCCATTATTTCTGATTCAAATTAAGATTTTGCCAGTTATGGAACTTTTTATTTTGGCTCTTGGGCTGCACGGTGGTGCAGTGGTTACCGCTGTCACCTCACAGCTAGAAGGTCTCTTGTTCGAATCCCGTTTCAGACAAAAGTGGGCCTTTCTGTGTGGAGTTAGTTCTCTGGGTACTCCGGCTTCCTCCCACTGTCCAAAGACTGGTTACTCGGTCAGCCATTTTCTTTGTTTTGAAAAAAGTCTTAATTTACCCAGAATTCAGTGCATCATACTCCTGCTTAAGATATTCAAGAACTAAACTGCTGTGTGAAACGGATGAATTTAGATCTGAAGTCTGACTATTTGTTATATCTAAGCCACAGTCAAAGTCTATCTTTGTGAAGCCGGCCGCTGTCCAGGGTGTACCCCGCCTCTCGCCCAATGACAGCAGGGATAGGCTCCAGCCCCCTGCGACCCTGAACAGGATCAGAATTTATAGATAATAAATTGATGGATTTTGGTTCTTGCATGTCTAGTTCGTAGTTACAAGTTATTTGTACTAAAAGGTGTTAATATTTCAGGTATCAAATAAGTCATATTTTAGCAGATATCACATTGTGCTAGTATTGATACATATAGATACATATGAATGTTCTAAACTTAGTTCTCGCAGGGCCAAATGGCATCTTTAAATTCTGCTTGTAACCTGAAAAAGACAAAAAATGTGAGAATCATATGCTAAGAATAAATGCTAAAAATCTTGGGATTTTTAAAGCTTTATTACTGTGAGTTTGGGGCAATGGCTGATGTTCATTCCTGCTGATAAACAACCAAAATTCAGATTTATATATTTTTATCAAACTGCTAAAAAGTTTCAGCCACAACGAAAGTGAAGCGAAGAAGAGGGGAGAGTTGTGACTTGTGAAAGGCATCAAGAATTCTCCTCAAGGAGACACTCACTGCTCTAAGAGAGGTGATTAAAGGAGATGTGTCCTTCGCCTGCCCAACTTAACAACCACTCACCACCAACCCAAACCCCCCCCCCCCCTCATCTCCACCCACCTACAACTGAAGGACACGAGGCGCTCCAGCATCCTCGCATGCCAGCTGCATACCTCCCTCACATCCCTCACACGCAGAAACAACGACTCCACATTCTCACGCCGGAGGGGTTAACCTCTGCAAAACCTCATCAGTGCAAACACACACACACACACACACACACACACACACAGTGCACAAATGATTGGGAGGAAAGAGAAGAAGATGCAAGAGGAGGAGAGGGATTAAGAAAGAGGAGGGGGCGGCAGGCTGCACGACAGATGGAGTCGGAACTTCACCAAAAGGAATAGACGGATACATCTAAGTTTTTAGACCAATACTGATGTTTAAAAGTACAAATTTCTTATTGGTTTATTATCTATATATCTATATCTTTGATAATAAACCGATAAAATGTGACCCACTTACTCATAAGAAGCCCTTAAAGTTGGATATTACTGTAGAGTAATATGGGGAAGGATGGAACGAGGTTGCCCATAAAAAAGAATAAAAGGATAAAGAGAGACTGTTGGGCAGGTTACAAATAAAAGGAAGTGAGACATTGAACAGGAAGTCAGAAAAGAAGAAGAAAGATCCAGAGAATATCATCAGAAAGGAAGAGCGGAAAGGAGAGTGAATGGGAGAGCGCGGGTATTCGTGTCTGATCAGAGCGGTTAGCAGGGGAGCTGTGTACTCCTGAATAGACAGCTTAGTGGCCATTATTCGCTCTGGAGGATTTGTCCTGTTCACTATTGTTACCCTCAGGAGGGAGCAGCACACACACCCCGACACACACGCAGACACACATGCACTAAAACACACACACACACACACATCCTCTCTTGCCTTTTCTGTCTTTAATTTTCCTCCATTTTTACACTAGTTTCACTTTATTACTTTACATCTTAATCAAGCACAAAGACAGATACACCCATGACTTCAATGCCAAACACACACACACACGCACACACACACGCTGCGCCCCCTCCCTACGCTGTAACTCCATAATGGACCCGTCTATTGACAGAGCTGCTTGTCCGCTGAAGGAGTCTTTTCTCATTAGGGCTGGGACTTTGTCGCTGGCCCCGCAGGCTCCATTGTCCCACTCTGAGCGGGTTATTAGGCCTTCCCTCTGTAACGACCCCCCCTGCTGAATAGACCTGAGAGGAGTTGAGAGTGTACCAGAGGCAGAGCGGGGTCTGGCAATTAGCAAAGACATGTTTGAAGAGAGGAGGGAGCGGGAAGAATGGAAGAATCAGGCAGAGGGAGAGAGAGCGGACCTGCGCTACAAAAAGGCTTCTTTTGAAGTTTTAGAAACTTTTGTCTGCTTTTTACTGCATCATCAAAGCCAAAGACTGGCTCTTCAACACGCAACATCCCTCCTCCTCTTCCCTCTCTTTCTCTCGCTCCTGTTCTTCTCTCAATCGTTACTCCCTAAGAATGCGCTGAAAAGCTCTATATCTTCCTGCAGCTGCTTTGATGTCTTAATGACGACGTGAAGAGCGAATTATTCTCAGAGGCTCGCCCCTCCAGTCGGTTTTTGTCGCTCTTCAGATTCCGGCACTGACATCTGCCTCTTCCGATCTCACCCCACCGACAACAAGCAGCGGCGGGATGCAACGGCATAAATGCAGGAAAAAGCAGGCATGGAAAAACTTATCAAACCGTGTATCACAGTTTCAGTCATGTAACCCAAAGCTATATTTTTATCTGGATGCGATAACGCCTTGTTTCCTGTGCTGTTTTCTCGTCGTGCGGTTTTACAAAGCGGGCAGACTCAACAGGGTTTTAAAGCAACAGTTTCACATCTCAGCTCCAGGAAGTTTGATAAAATGCTTTATCCATCGTATTTCTAAACACAGCAGAGGTATAGCAAACAGACAGAATAAACACTGCTTACAGAAAATGACTGCTGACAGAATTATCTCCTGAAATTACGTGTAATTTGAAGCAGAGAGCGTTACTGTAAAACAAGAGATGAGCTCTGACAGGCGGCTTTTGTTTGCAGCTGTCAGGTGTGCGTGTCTGCATGTGCTTGCTTGCATAATGTCGCTGCCTTCCTCTGCATTATGTTTCACATAAATGCATGCACAGTATGTTTTTCGCTCTGTTGTCTGGATAAGTGTGCCTGTGCATGTGTGTGTGCGTGTGCAGTTTTCCCCATGGTTCCTAGGCAAACACAGCGATGGTTGTGCGGCGCCTCTGCTATCAGCCTCAAGTTTGATCAGTGTGACAGCAGGCTGAAAACTGATACACACACACACACTCACACACACACTGTGGCCATGACCATTATCTCTGCTCCACATTCCTTTGTTCTGACTCTATTTAGCGTTTCTGTTTGTGCATGCGTGCAAATTTTTTTTGCATTTTAAGATCTGTTTTTGCATCTTAATGTTACTTCAGTTTTGCACATGCCCCTTTTTGGCTCACTCTGCATGCATGATGCGAAATTGAGCGCTTTTTAAATCGATTTGTAGTGCACAGTTTCGGAGCTTCAGTGCAAGATCGTCCACACTTTCATTCATGGTTAGCAACCGCAGAAAGCTGGCAAGGGTTTGGAGCACTTCATGCCATGTCCTGATGAGCCGAGTCTCTCCTGTTACTCTACTTGGCCAAACAGAAGGAAGACAAAAGGAGGGGAGAGCGGAGGACGTGTAGATGCTGTCAGACGTGTCGTTAAACAATGAGGAGAACAAGCCGTAGAGTTAAGCCCCTGTCAGCCCACGCAGACCCTTCTCCTCCTTCTGTACTGTGACTAGTTTGCAGGCATTTTAAGCATGTTGTATTTTAAATGGCTCTGAGTTACAAACTAAGACAACATTTCTTAGAGTAAAAGCTGTTTCTCAATGTCTCCAACAGGGATTTGAAAGGATTTTCTAAGCCTAAAATGCATGAAATTCCTCGACCTGCGGGTGACCTTGTGGTGAAGAGATTTTCTGACAGCAGCAGTGTGAGGAGAACACTTCTACTGACGTGCATGCTGCAGAATCTCGCCTTGATGCATTGTGTTACTTAGTTTTCAAAGAGTTTCATAGTGTAAACTTAGAGCAGGCATGTAGACATACACTCCTACAAGACCTAACTTATGCAAATATCTGCCCCGCTCTCTGGATGAAAACTGACTGTTGCAGGTGAGCGGGCCACTGGGTGCAGAAAAAAAGTAGCATTATAATTAAGTAGCAAAAACAGCTCTGAGTAACACAAATGAATGCTGAACAAAGCGGGCCTCGGGGTGAGTCATGTGGAAACGTGGCCCAGCGGCGCATCATGATGAGCGGGGTTAGTTTTACATTGTAAAATAGTTTGTTCATCAAAGGCAGCCCGTCAGCGTGTAGCCTCACACTGCAGAGCGTGCCAGCATCTTTGAAGTTAAACAAGACAACTGCATTTCTCAGCACACACTCACATAAACTCACATAAACTCACACAAGGGCGTGTAAACACAAGCATGCACACTTGTGAGTGCGTTTGCAAATCTCTGCAGAAACAATCACACATGCAAGTGTGCGCCAAGCAAACTTACGCCCGTGCACTTTTTATGACACACACGCACACCAAGAGGCTCAGCTTTGATGTGTGTTTTGTTGTAAGACGTCTACGACATTCCTGCAGGGATCACGGCAGGCAGACATGGGTCACATTGAAGCCACTAATAATTTACAATGTGTAGATTATTTTCCCGGGAATACTGGGAGAGCGGAGCTAACGGCAGGAATACAGAGTGGGTGGAGCTAATGAGGTTAACGAGGCTGTCGAGGTGCTTTGAGAGGAGAAGACGTGTCAAGAGAAAAATTAAATGAAATACTGACATTCATTACTTCTTAGAAGTCAACACGCAGCATACTGTATGTGTCCTTCAGCTTACAGTTATACTTACCTATATACACATAACTTATATTATTTTGTGTATATATATATATATATATATTAAAGCTCCTGTGAGGAGTTTTTTGTTGGCTATGAAATCGACTGAAATTAATTCTGCTGACTCTCTATGAGCTACAAAAGCAAACCAGACCATCAGCGACAAGATTGATTATTTCTGTATAGTTATTTTTAATGCCTGAAACTGCTGGCGGGCGGGTAGGTGTTAGACGAAGCGATTAACTGCACGCTGCCTTTGTTTACATTTTCCAGGGCGAAAATTTAAAGCGAGTGATACAGATGACTGTTAAAGAAAGCAGGATGAGATTTTTGTTAAAAGCCACCACTTAAGCATGCACAGGACAAAATCAGCAAAGAGATAAGTGGTACGGCTTTGTCCACAGGGGGCGCCAAAATCAACACAAACTGAAAGTTCCTCACAGGAGCTTTAAACTGCTACAAATCTGGCCCGGCTGGATTGACTTGGTCGACTTGTACAGTAACTTAGACGGTCTAGAAACTTATATGAAATAGTAGTTTGTTTGTTACTTTTCAAAAGCTTTTAATCATGCTGTTTTTTTGTTTAATAGTTAATGAATTGTAATTAATTTAAAGGATGATTTATCTGATAATGCAGGTTTAATTCGAGGGATTTGATTTGAACCTGTGTGATTAAAGCCATTAAATGGAAAAAGCACCTGAAATCATGGAGGAATAGTGAGAAATAAAGAGTTAAATAAGAGTGAGAGCTTGTGCATTTTATAGGAAACCAAAAGCAGAAATGTTCTTCTGTCTTCTCCGCCTCCTCAGCAGTTGTGATCGCGCCTTCAGCGCCTCCAGTTGTGAAAATGATTTTAGGAATGTAAGATGAGAAAAAAGGTCAAACAGGGAAAAACCACTAAAGCCCTAATGAGAAGATATTTAACGGGAGTATATAATGTGATACGGAGAGGAGCAGGGTGGGCGAGGAGGAGAGTGATTGAGAGTTCAAAGGCCCGAGCCGAGGCCGGCGGTGTGTGTTTCAAAGGCGGCGCGTGGCGATGGATGTGAGAGATTTGTTAATTCAGTAAAGCAGAGCGCCGCCTTGATGTTTACTAGAGTTACACGGGCGGCAGCTGGAAGAACACACACACTCACGTATAGCTGCATACACACAGACACAGGCACATTTACAGTAAACACACTGCTCTCCCGTTCAGGCAGATTCACACTTCAGTATTTAATAACAATCACACATTGCTCACATGTTTTCATGTATGAAGACAACATGTTCATTAACACACTTTTAATCACATACAACTGCGAAAAATGGCAGAAATACGCAGGCAAATGCAGGTACATGTTTCTGCTCCATTTTATGCAGTGGACCTCGACACGGCAGAGAGGCCACACTTTGCTGTTGGGGACACCGTCTATTTTAGGGATATGGCAGCACTTTTATAAGCCTGGATGCTTTGAGGTTGCAGCAAATAACTAAATATATCTGACTTGCTGCATCTTAAACAGACAGTGCACCATCTGCACCCGTTTGAAACACTGCGCACACCTGAAATTCTTGGTTTAGAGCAACATTTTGTCTTGTTATCACTGTTAAACAAAGCAAATAGTGTCTGTGATCATTTCTAACAAGTTGCATGTGTGTACTATTAATCATAGGAGCCATAAAAAGTAAACCGTCAGCGAGGAAAATCAAGAGTTACAACCGGAGCCGACCGTGGACATCACATATGCAACACTGTGTGGATATCTGGGAAGTGTGCTCCTGCAATTATCCGCTTATCGCCATAGGTGCCGCTAAAGAGAACGAAACTGAGATCTTTGAGTTTACCACTTTAAAGTCTGGTTCAGGCCGGAAACCACTGCGAAGGAGCTTTCCTACATTTCCAAGAAGGCCTTACAAAAATTCCAAAACATGCACCAACATAGCTGGATGTCAGTTTCGACGAGGTAAAGAGCTTGTGTTTAGATCTCCAGGGTTCCTCCAGTTCACATGTCGAAGTAGGACAAGATGCTGAAGCGATTCATAGCCATCAGTGTGTGTGAGTATCTTTATGTGTGAATGAGCTGGGTTAGATCAGAGGACCAGGTTGGCACCTAGCATGGCAGCCTCCAACGTCAGTGTGTAAATGGTGGGTGAATGGGTGAATGGCATGTAGTGTAAAGCCCGTCAGATTACAAGAAACACCTCATATAAGTGCGGTCCATTTACCATAGATTAGCTGAAAGGGTTTAGGCCGTGTTTTTTCAAGGCTGTGAGTTAAATCTGGCTACAAATACAGATGTTTAAGGAGCAAGGACAGGTGAGAAAGAAAGATGAAGTCATGCCAAAGACAGAGTGAACTCCTGCACACTGTCAGCACTGAGTGTATTGAAAAAAAGACTGTCATCGTATTAGTCTGACTTCTCTTGTATTGCACAGATGTTGAGACTCCTTGCTCGTGCTCTTTGCACTTCATTTGGAACTCTGCATCCCCTTTGGGTCACTAAAGACCATCTGCAGCTCTTTACAGACCTGCAAGTTTGTATTTATGCCTTTGACTTTATGTATTAACTGTGTAACATATGTATACTGTATGTCGACACACTGTGATCTCAGAGGCCCCCTGTGAGCCGCGGACATGAAGTAATTCAGTAATTCCACTGAATCATTTCTGTCCTTGAATGCATCGCCTCCATCATGTTACTCTGCCGGGAACGCGGGGTCAAGGCTGCGGCTGCATGTCTGCCAGGTTCCTGCGTGGCGTCCACATCGTCTCCATTTTAGGCAAGTCTCAGCCCGTGTTCCACGCTTGACCCTGCTGCTCCGTCAATGAAGTGTGAACAGTGATGTGAAACAGCAACTTGGAGGAAGACGAGGAAAAAGTTTAATGAATCTAACCAGATGCTTTTGTTTTACAAACACACACACACACAGAAAACTTGATCCCTAACTGTATGTTTTCAGAACTCATAAACCCCATCACTGTGTGACGTTTATGAGCGAGTGTGTGGAACCACTTGCGCTCGTGCCTGTATGTTATTTCATTGCTGTGTTGATATTTTACGCTCTGACACGGCCCGCGTTCGGCGTTAGAGACGCTCGCGCTGCTTCGTGTATTTTCTCACTGTTGGTTTTCTCAACATTTCTCCTGTCATAACCGAACCCAGGCCTTGTCGATAACCTAAACCTGACCGCCAAGGCTAAATGGCCCGTGCCCGGCTGCAGCTTTTCAAAATATACCAGAGCCGAATCTGGTGGAAGCTCTGCTGGAAAATGGATCTGGACTTATTAACGCTCCATAAAAAATGTGGCATGTTAATCACACTCTGTGTATTTGGATAATATCAGATGGAGATCGAATGAGGCAGGATTTGTGCTTTGTCAGCTGGAGGCGACACGCTTGAACTCTCTCTTCCTTCCCCTCAGGCTGGGGTTGCTAAAAGACTCATTGAAATATTTGGAGTCAGAATCAGTTTATAATGTGAAACTTCATTGATCCCTAGTGGAAGAATGTCCTCTCTTTCCACCTTAGAGGAAGGGCAGGGTCCAGCGTCTGCAGATAGAGATTTAACTCTAGGATACCTGAAGAAAAACGCTTCCACAGAGATATTAGTTATATACAGTGCTCTTGTGTTCTTCTGTGGATAACCAGATATAGACATTTGATGCTTTCACTGCTCTTCAGCTGTAGTGGGGTGAAAAACCTGTTCATTATCAGAAGGTCTAGAGGTTAGTCTCCTGAAAGTTTAGACTATCTGACTCTCTTCAGCCATCAATCTTCTGTATGTTGACAGATCGACAGAAAGCTAAACACACTCTCAGTACAGTTTGCCTTGGTCTTTTGGTCATAGGATATAGGAAGAAACAAAAGCTTCTTTAACACTGCCGGTTTAAGGTGGGATTATAACGCCTCTGCTGCGTTTACTGATGCGTAATGGTGAGTCTTTCCGCCTCTGAGCCGGCATCGGAGGTACAAACAGAGGTGAAATGTTTGTTTACACCCACCGCACGTTTTGCTTCCACAATGCCTGGAAGGTTGTGTAAAAACACACACAGGGGCGGCTTTACGCCGGCGTGGCTTGGTCCGCTGTAAAATGGCAATGACGGTGGAGCTTCGTTGCAGCGCTGTGGAGGAAGCGCTCTGTAAACAAGGCTAAAGTATCTAGTCCAAGGTTGTAACTGCCATCGGGATTTGTGGTTGACTCTCTCATCGTAACTAAAAATGCCTCTTATGCCCGATTCATACAAATCTATGTTCCTGAAAGAGTCCTCTTCATCTACCCATGTCCAAACACGTGTGTAATAAGTGTGAATTGTACTATATGCACACCAAGAAAGCAAAATGAACACCTATTACAAAGGCTCTGCAAGGAGATCTGTTGCTACTTCATGCGGCTGATGACCCTCCAGGACAAACACGGAGGGACACCTAAAGCCCAGGTGGATCAGTCATCGCAACATATATTTCTAATTTGTCTTTAAAGTGCAAACACACACGACAAAACAACAAACAAAGTAGTTCTTCTTCTTGCTTTCATGAGGTCCCCATCATGTTTCCTCGTCTACACGTGTAGGAAGCTTTATCATACTCGAAGTATCCTACAAAGTCTGTATGAAAGCGCCTGCATGTGTTTTCTGTCTGTTCAAAAGTATATTTGAGTCTGATTTGAAGTATGAACAAACCTTTACCAACATTAAGGTAAAATCTGAAAGAGAGAGGAATGGCCTTTCTTTTTATGATGGATCATAACAGCTCTGTTCAGGACAGCAGAGGTACAAGTTGAGGCTGAGAAGTGTGAGAGCGGTACAATATAATACAGCTGTACAGTGATCTATAAAAGCCTTAGTGCTGAGGGGTCTGGAACTATTTTCATCCTGTAGCGGTGGTAGGTTTTACTTCCTGGAACAGGATTTTATTGCGAACAGTTTTAGCCAAAACTGTGTTTCCTGGCTTAAATTAGTTACCTGGAAGTGTTTGCTTTTGAGGATTTTGTAAAGAGGAACTGGGGACTTTGGGAGCTTTGCTGTTCTCAATGGCATTTTTTTATTGTTATTCAACACTTCGACTACTGCCACGACCTTCATCCTCAGCCAATAGCGCTCAGATGGGAAAAAAACTTTATGGTTACATTGTTAAAGCACAAGAACGCCAGATGTTCGGAGCTGTGGTCCTATTAGTAATCACCCGTTTAGCAATGAAAGCGCATGTTTTATCTACAAGGACATGGTGTGCGTTAAGTTTGTAGCTCCCTCTTCGAACACAACGTTCCTCGACACTAACACAAGAGAAAGACATTGAGCTGACAAAGTGACATAGATAAACATATACGCTGAGTTTTATCTCTGTTTTTAGGAAGATAAAGACAGGAAGTGGAAGAAGATAACTTTGAGCACAGCTGTGATTCCACCTGCAGCTGTTTAATTTAATCCGAGAGGTCTTTTCTGGGGTGCAGAAGCTTCAGCATTAACACAGGTACATACTACGGACACTGACATCATCAATGAACGTACACTGTGACGACACATAAGGTGGAAAAACAAAGGCCCCGGCGCTCACCGGATCGTGTAAAACTGATTGTTTTTCTGGATTTCATTTTCTACCGTGCAGCCGAAACTATATTTTGTAACTTAGTTTGGAGTTGTGCGCGCCGCCACTGCTGTATTCACATAAGGTGGAAGCATTGGCTTTGTGTTGCAAAAAGCCCCCTGGCTCTGTCTATTACCTTATTTACTTTTTACTACAACTAAACTGAACGATATAAAGAATTATCTCCTACGGCAAATTTGCGGTCGCACCACATCAACCGTTTTTACACTGTGTTATGCCGTGTAATGGCATCATCAACAGATTGAAGATGAGACTCTGCTTGCAGCTGCAGAATGAATAAAGGGTGTAGCTTTTAAAGTATTAAATTATATATAATTATTGAAACAGGATGTTGCTAAAAAGAAAAAAGCAGTTATGGGGTTAAAACCTCTTCCGGGGTGACTCTTGGTGACAAACAGAATCAGGCAGACATGCAGCTGCCTGATTGTGAGGCATGACCAAGGCCGACATGACCAAGGCCGAGGTAAATGAGACTGATGCAGGCCAAATGTACACACACACACACACGCACACACACACACTGAAGGTTAACCCAAGAGTGGAAAACAGCACCTCCGCCTCATCAAAGCATGATGCTACATGTTTTCTTCCTCTACTTGTGTGTTTGTGTGTGTTAGTGGAAACACACATGATCATGCAGTCATCCTCCTCCCTCGTGCAGCCGCTCATACCTTATACACACACACATGTACACACACACTGACACAGGTGGCTGTAATTAGTGTGTTGAGCCCATTCATGGCACAGGATCAAACTGCGGAGCGCTTGGCTTTCAGGAAATACAGAGCTCTGCTTAGAGTTAGACGCACACACACACTTTTACACACACACATGCACCTCCACTCTTTATTTCTAATGTGATGCCGGCATACAAAAGGTTTCCCCTGAAGCTGTCTTTGTTTAGTCTGCGAGTGAAACAGAGCTCTGTTTGACTTCACTTACGAACGTACACACTTGTGCGTTCGCTGTTTGTTTCTGCAGGGAGAGGGCGCAGACAGTCAAGGTGGAGAGCAAGGGATTATGGGTTAGATAAGCTTCAAATGTTCGACATCTGAAATCTGACTTCACAATATACACGGTTGATTCTGTGCTGCAGCGGTAAGCAGAACTTACAGATCCAGAGCAGCTGGGCACAAGGTTATAAAAGCAGAGGTAATGCTGCTGCTCGTAGCTCTGAGTGTTCGGCTCCTCGTAGTGATGATCAGGCACGTCTCTGTTTGTGCTGCACTTTTCCCTTTATTCAGACATGAATAGAAGTATTTGGATACAACCCAATGAAATTATGGTTTGCTTGCCATGAGATTGAGAAAGAGAACTAGTCTGCACAGGGAATATTGTTTCAGCAATCAAGGTCTTACTGAGGCTTTTGTCCCACGACTGTACTGTGGTTTGAGTTTCATGCTCGTTAGCTACACGAGAAAAGCAACCCAATGCGCCGCTTCTCAAAACAGCACGCCACTGGTTCCATACTTGTTTGGGACCGGTACTATAACTTTATTTTTCTCTCTTTACTTCATTTAATATATTCTATAAACTTTAGCTTTTTAGTCTTTGCAAAGTCGCTGCAGCAGACCGACTTACCTAAACTTTTGCAAGGTGCCCAAGGAGTGATGATTCCCTCGAACCAATCAGATATCAGCAGTGTTTTTGCATCACATTTTAGTATCAGCTCACCTTTCTTGAAAGCTCAGCAAAGGTAATACCAAGAAAAGTTCCAGGTACTGAGTCGAGTCGAGCCCTACCATGCAGTGGAAACAAGGCTTTTTTTTCACATCAATTTTATGTCACTTCTTTTATTAAAGGGGGGTATTATGGTAATTTCAAGCTTCATATTTCACTCTGTGATACCTGTGGAGTAAAATCCTAATTTATCTCACTCTGGTGCTCTGTGCAGGCCCTCATACAGCCTCTGCCTGAAACCTGGCGTTCACAGCAGCCTGCAGACTGAGCTGAGAAGCCTGGGGATTACTCCAACATACTTTTACCTACAGATTTTAAACTTCACACACGTTTAGTGTGGACTTCCAACATTGTAACATTATATATATAAGTCTTAAAATGTAAAACATCAAATTACCCCCTCTTTAAATACTTCTTGAGAGGGAATGTCTGCCCCGTTTGAATGTCCGAACAGGATATGTGTTTGTCAGAGAGTTAGCGCAGTGTTTCAAAAAACACTACTCACAACGTCAGTGAATTTTGTGGAACATTTGGCCACAAGTTGAGCTGAGGAAGAAGTAGTTTTGAATATAGGGACTTCCATTCAATTTTGTCTGCAATCTGAATGTTTGCAGTGCAGCTAAACTTTAGAGAATTGTAATTTGACTTCAGACCTTCAGCGTTAATTAAGCGATCTTGCCTCGGCTGTTCGGTCATGGAACTGCCTCAAACAAATCTCTGCATTTACTCTCACTGCAGCTTCATTCACCTAATTAGGACTTAAACATTGGACATTTTGTTCCCTTAGATAAAGTGTAAGGACTGATATGAATCAGTGACGAAAGCCTTTTTGGATCCAGTGACTTTGGAAAAACTTAAAGTGGTTTCTCTCAAGTTCCAAGACTTCATGTCGAGTGCAATACTGATCACATTCGTCAGCCAGTTACAGGTCACAAACCCCGAGTGTTAGATATTTGGACTCCCCAACCTCTTATTCTATCTTCTCTTTTTTTAACTGAACCTACAAACGAAGGAATAAGAAACACACGCACATCCTGAGCTTCCCTAAATCCCCCTTTACTCTAAAACTCTTGCCAGCTAAAAACCTTGTTGCTTGCTCGTGTCTATTTTAGTAATTCTGCGTGTGTGTGAGTGCGATTGGCTCACGCACACAGGTTTGTACCAAATAGGTCAGAAAGCTGGAAGCAATTCTCAGCCGAACGTTGACGTGTGGTCGTCTTATTTCAGATCCCAGAACGGCACGACGTGTAATCGCATTTGTAAATAGCATCGTAAATTTTCTCTCGTTAAAAGTTTGTTGTTGTCTTGGCCGAGTCAAAAGGGAGGCCAGAAGAAGGGGAGAGACGAAGGGGGGAGCAGAAAACCCTGTCAGGTGTTGGTGCGTGTGTGTGTGCGTGTCTGAGATCAAATGTTCCAGTAACATGTTGGAGCAGCAGATATTTACCTTATGAGGAGTTTTCAGACTTTAAACCAGCTCTGTATGTGTGATTTAGTGTCATAATAATGTTGGGAAGTTTCATCACCTCAAACACACGTCATCAATGTGATGACTGCCCGCTAAATACTCTTACGCACACACACACACACAAGCTGTTAATCTGTCATGTAAGCCGGCGTTGTCGCTCCTACAGAGCAGCCGTTAACTATAATGTACGATTGTCTGTTCTGCAGTTACACTCAATAAATCTCTCTCTGTGCTCCGACGCCTTTTTCTCTCCAGCTCCCTCTTTTCATCTCTCTCCCGCCGCCTCCTGACCTCCTCTAAGAGTCAGTCACTTCCCGTCTTGTTGCCTCTCCTTCTCCGTCGCAGCCCCTTTCAGCGTCTCTCTCTCATGCTGTTAATGGAGGACGCTGTAGCAGCAACAGTTATAATGACTTCCATACGGCTACACGGCTTCTCCACGGGCGAGAGTGTAAATCACAGTGACGTGTGTGTGTGTGTGTGTGTGTGTGTGTGCAGTGAAGTACACGTGTATGTATGTGGACTATATTGTGTGTAGTGTGCAGTCCGCTGTTTCCCTCAGGTATGCAGCTTTTAGTGGAGAGGCTGTGATTTATTCCTCTCAGTCATGTGTCGCTACAATGAACGGACAATTTTATCATACTTTGGTGTTTAGATTTGTTAGATGGTTGACTGATCAGAGGTTTATAATAAAATGGGAAGGGAAAAACTGTTGACATTTCAAAAGCAATGAATCATTGTGTCTATAAAATGTTGAAATGTGTTGAAAATGCACACTACAAGTGTCCAGAGCAAGTACAATCAAGATGGAAGCACAGGCTACCTGCTGGGCATTGCTGCATGTCGCACCTCCGACAGTGCCATTGGGACAGCTGCAGAGCCATCATCCGGGGGCCAACCTTCATTGATGTTTCGCTCCCTGGATTGCTCGTGGTGGTGGGACAACGGTTGGGACGTCCCCCCTCAGCGCCCCCAGGCGGCTGTCCCTTGGACCCTCGCCTTCCCCACGCCTGATCCTTCCCCTTAACCCCGAGCCAGAAGCTCCACTGCTCTGCCTCCTTGGACAGATCTTTGAGGGCCTTCTTTTAGGACCAGACACTCCTCAAGAAGCGCAGGGTGGATATTCCCATGAAGCCATGAATTTACAGAGATATAAAAGATTGCCATACCTAATTTACATCGTACTTCAGCGTGAAATGTTTATCCTGGACTCTGGTCCTCGCAACTTCCCAACAGTTTTGGCATCGGCCCTCACAGCCAGAAGCTCCAGAATCTCTTCATCTCTCCAATTTGCAGACATCTTTGCTGTTGTCGTCTTGTAAATGATCCTTCTTCTTCAACCTCGGATGTTTCTATTCATCCTGTAATGTGCCGCTCTCTCGGTTAGGCAACCTGTTGCATGATGTAAACGTCATCACCCCGCCCAGTCGCTTGCGGTGAATGTTTCTGACTGCCGGCTGGGTTCACACATCGGCTCACCCCGACTTTTTACCAGGAGGCTGGCAGGAAAAAGTCTGGGTGAAAAATTAGCGTTCAGACTCCCAGCCGTCCGGACAATGTCAGGAAATTATCAGGAGCGCAGTGCATGTGTGAAAGGTAGGAATTCACTCAGCCGTCTGTGAGGGGCTGAAAAAGATTGTTATAAATGCTCTAAAGTTTGAATAAACACTGTCCACAGAAGAAACATGACCAACACTGCTGACAGAAGGTTTACACTACAATGTTTCATTATTGATCTGGAGCCGAAGCTTATAAATCTATCCCTTTATTATAATGACATTGTGCGCTATGTTGCAACATGTGGCAACCAAAAAAAAAGAATATTTCTGAAATGATTGTGGCTGAGGGGGAAAGTATGTTGGGAACGTCGGGTCAAAGTGCCGTGTTTCTGGAGAAAGTCAGAGGAACAGACAAATAAAACGTTAAATCTCAGCAGTAACGAAGCTCATAACAAAAGAGAGAGTCACATAACATGTGGTTTCATTGTTTCCAGAGCACGGCTGAGCTGATGGAGTTATAATGATACCGTGCGTTTCAGCAGGGGGTCAGTGCACTGGCAGGCCAACACGCCGCTGAAGGACGACTCGTGTTTATTCTGCTGGTTGTTACAGTAGACGGGTTTGGAGGAGGGAAGGTCCTTGAAAAACTGCACTGAAGAATGAGGCTCAGAAGTTCATTAGTCTGACGCTTAAACACAACATTTATCATGTTATCATGCTGCCCAGGCTCTCCTGAAACAGTCATTTCAATCTCTGTTGTGCCCGTCATTTATTGATTGAGTGGACGTCTTCATTTAGATTTTTGTTATTATGACTATTCAATTGTTACAGTCGGAGTTATCCACTTTCTACTACCCTCGTTTCACAGCAGCACCGCCACACACGGTGCAAGTGGTTCATAAAAGTGTGACATCTGAAGCATCATCTGTCTGCACCTGTTCTTTAAACTGTCATTGGTGCATGACTGCTTACTTTGCTCCTGTTATGTCTTGTAGCATATAAAACACACCACGTGGACATGTTGAAAAGGTTTCATTGGAGGGGGCCTTTAAGTGCATCACTTCCTGTCGTCGAAACTTCCTCAGAACAAGCAACGAAAACCTTTCATGAAAAGATAATGTAACCATCGTTTTTATCCAATCAGGGTTAGATAGAGGCAGCTTTTCCTCAAAAATACTTTGGCAGACGCTTTTGTCCAAAGCGACGTACGTCTTTGATTTTAGACAAGTTGAGAAAGTATAACCATGAAAACCCCTCTCTAAACTTGACTGAAATAAATACCAAAAGTCATTCTGTGTCCTAAACAGGTTTACTCCTACATTTCTGTGAAAGCTGGGCAGACTCTCTCTGCTGATGAAGATCATATAATATGACTGAGTGCTTCAGATGTAGAACCTGTGGCGACATCTTCCTTTTTCTAAACTTCTTTTAAGCGGCCGCTGGTTTAGCTCGGTGGTTGGAGCAGACGCCACATATACAGAGGCGACAGTCATCGATGCAGCTTGCCCCTTCTCTCTTCTCCCAATATTTCCCGTCTCTCTTCAGCTGTCATATCAGCCCAACTAACTAATTTAAGTTGCTTTTAACTTCAGTGTTAGATTAATTAAAGGTGCAGTATCTTGCCTGAAACATTAAGGCAGCTTTCAGGTTCAAAATAGAGCCAAATTGTAATCCGTGTGAAGTTTATTTGACTTTTATATCCAGTGCAGTTTGGTAAAACTTTAGCTTTGGTGAAAACAATCCTCTCCAATATTTAGAGGAAAAATTGTTGCTGCGGCAAAAATAAACCCTCCTGAGACGCCAGGTTTAACTGAACAATGCGTCTTGTAAAACTTGTTTACTTGCGGTAGCTCCCGTCTGATTTATGAAATGAAACATCAAATGTGGATGAACTGTGAGGCGAGCTGTGTGAAGCCTGAAGCTGTCAGTCGCTCCGTTTCGGAGGAATAACAGTGGTTTACTGGGTTTGTCAGACACACAAACTCACGTCAGGCTGGTTTTGGCGGCGATGCTGCAACAACGAGCGGTCAGTCGGAGCTGACACAGAAACATTTCTCTCTTCTTACACACACACACACACAGAGGTTCTGTCCACATATCCAGTGTCTCTATATTAAAACCTGGAAGGACATGACCCTTTAGGAAAACACTGGCCCCCTGGACGCGCTCACACATAGAAACACACACACCTAAACGTGCACACATACGTAGAGGACTGTTGGGACTCATATTTCTGCGTGTGCTCACGTCCATTCGCTGCCTTTTCTCTACAGACCTAAAAGTAAATACAAGAAGGGGTTATACAAATACGCGCACACACACACACTCAGACAGGGGTACCCAGCCAGTAAATGTGTGAAATGTAGCACACTGTTGAACCGTTTCCCCCCCTGCAGATTAAAAGAGAGAGGAATGAAAAGAAACAAGGAAGAAAATGAAACAGAAAGCAGAAGTGTGAGGAGACGGAGTGAGTGAGGCTGGCAGAGGAGAAGTGAAGCAAAATAATGTGAACATTCATTAAAATGATAAAAGGAGTTTGGCAGATCTGTGTTTTTATCCTTTTTGATGTTTTGCGAAGGCAGAAGTTATGCAAAATAAAAAAGAAATGTCTGTCATGACACATAACACCAGGCTGCAGAGCTGCAAAGAGGACTTTGGGGGGAGATTTGGAATCTGTATAGTTGATTCCTCAAGTCACATAAATATTCACTCGGGTCTTCTAAAAGTGTTTAACGTAATGCATCTGGTACAAGATCAAACACAAGATGTAAAGGCTTGTTGCAAAAGTATATATTCTGTATATATTCTACTAAGTTTTCCTTGGTGGTGTTTGTTGTTTTTTTGCGGGTTATGTTGGTTATTTTAACACTTTCTTTTTGGTCCTGCTCCTTGTCTAAGTCCTTCATTATTGGGGAATGGTTGATGCCTAAATGCACATTGAAATAACAGCTGTAGCATACTTGATCTGACGCGCCTCAGTTTTCACAGGCTACTTGATCCAAACTCTGAAGACCCTGGTCCAAAAATATTAGGTTTGTAAGATAAACGATTGCTCTGATGTAGGGCTGCACGATACATCGTTTAACAATCCCAATTGGGGGCGCTGGTTTGGCTCAGTTGGTAGAGCAGGCGCCCCATGTCTAGAGGCTACAGTCCTCGGCGCACTGATTGCAGGTTCGACTCCCGGTCTGCCAAGCCATTTGGTGCGTGTCTTCCCCCACTCGCAAAAAATAAAATAAAAAAACAATCCTAATTGTGATGTGCACGTGTGCAAAAGTCACCTCGCAGGACGTGCGATAGTGAAGCAAATCAAGTGACGCACGTCAAACTTTAAAGTTTGTAGTTTTTAATGACTTCTTTACAGGAAAAGTTCGTCTGACATCACATTAGTGCAGCTCTTCTCCAGAGCACGGCGTGAACTGACCGCTGAGCTGCAGAGTCTGTGTGTCACCTGCCTGCAAACTGTAAACAAGCAGGCGACGCTGCAGCCGTCACAGATCATGTCGGCGGGATGATCCAGGCAGACGCTCTGCTACGGGTGGTGGCTTATAAATGAGTGTATCCTCCTTTTAATCGGCACCTCGCTCCGATTCTGTTTAACACTGTGGCTACATAAACGAACCGTTCACGGAGCTGACCTGCCGCAGAGTGCTTACTTTTAGCAGCTACACCTGAAGCACACATGGCGTGAGGTTGTGTGTGACGAGAGGAAGTAGGAGAAGCCGAGCTGTAGTTTCCAAAAGTTACCGTCAGCGGGACGATTAAAGCTACATTTGCACCTCATTAGAAACGGTTGATGACGTACGGTATTAATAACACAGCTGCAGCCAACAGGTCGATCCACCTGTACACACTACTTTTTCATGCAGCTGTCAGAGTAGCTGAACCAAGAGTGATAAAAGTAGAGAGAGGGGTTTCGTTTTGTTAAAAAAAATGTCACTCTCTAACATCTTAGAACAGAAAATCACTTTGTTCCAATATTGTGCAGCCCCAATGTGATGAATGTAAGATTCGATGTGGAGAAGACTTAAACTCTTTTAGATTTGTTGGACCACGGAGCTCCTTCCCAAGCCAAAGTTAAATATTGGCTTGTCAAAAACTGTTGACAAAATTATCGTTAATTAGCTGCTTTGAGCTTATCAGAGTTGTCGACTGTGTATCTGCTTGTTCATGCAGCTTGCCTCCTTTTATGCACGACTGTGTGTGTGCATGTAGCCATGTGAGTGTGTGTGGATTAAGTAGCTGTAAAGGAGAAGTATCTGGCCGAACATTAGAAGGTGGAACAGGATCAGAAGAAAACACTTTGTTTATTGAAAACAGCTGAAGCAAGGAGGGAAAATGTTTTCTGCTCCTTGTGTGTTCAACTTGAAACAAACTGTGAAACGTTAACTCGACCTCCAGCCTGGCGCTCGTGTGCTGAAGGAAGGTAGAACACTGAAGCCTTGATATCTAACATGCTGACACGTGGGATCTGCACGTTTCACACCGAAAGATACAAACGAATTTTATCGCACACACTCACACATAAAGATTAATTAAGAGACAACTGCAAAAATCTGTTTTCTCTGCTTCTTCTATTTAAAGGTTTGTGTAAAATTAACTTTTGTTTTATGGTTAACAACATTTCTCCATACTTATGAAACAAAAAGATGCAAAAAAAGATGTTTTTCAGACCTCGAATAATTCAAAGAAAACATGTTCAAATTCGACCAAACAAAATATCTAAATTAAATATTAATGAGGTGTGTAAATCAGTACAGTCAGGAGTGTGCATGAGTGGAGAATGTGTGTGTGTGGGAAAGTGTTGTATAATGCACAACAAAAGGTAAAGTCAAACCATCACCAAGAACCAAATGTGCCTGTGGAGAGGACCAGAGAAGAGAGAGAAAGGGCTTCCTGTTGGAGCTTTAGTAACCTCAGCACAGGTGTGCTGAGTTACTCTGATTAGTTACCTACAAAGACACACCTCCAGGATGACACGGGGCATCACACTTGTGTACTTGAGTTTTGTGTTAATAACACTTAAGATCTAGGTGTAAGATGTCCGCATGTATACGCTTCCACACTACCGTAACTTTTGTTGTAAAGACTCATTATGCACTGTTGTGCACTAATATTTAAATACATTGTAGGTAATCAGATCCTTATAAATTAGCATTCTCAGTATTTTATTTCAGCTAAAAAGTCAAAACCGAAGTGTCAGCCTATTGGCCTTTATCATTGCAATTTTGTCTTGGAGGTCTGTGTCCATGCTGCCTTTTACCTTTGGGTATTCAACGGTGGATGTTTTGTGGTTATTGCTGTAAGTTGTTTGATACAGACATGTTACTAAAGACAGAATAAATCACCACGTGAAAATCACTAAACCCCTTCTTTGACCAGTAGTGCTTTTTAATTAAAGGTATCTTAAGGCTCATAGTCCCAGGGTAGAGATCATGTAACTTTTTGTTATCTCTATCTCAAGTATTTTAGAACATGTTTATTTGATATCTTTAGTTAAATCTGAGTCAGAAACTTGGTAGATTTTCTGTTGCTTGTTTTCCCTTCATCACTATCACAGTCTACAGCTGCAGCACAAATATACCGGTATGTTTCTTATTTGTGAAGTGCTTTCATACTTTGGATGTATGGCTGCACTGTATGGACGGTGGAAGCCGTCCAGCCCCCCCTCTGTGAGCAGGTCTGTAGGAGGTTTACAGGCTCGCACCGGGCCTGGGGCCTGAGTGCTAAACCATGTTCCCTCTTTACATCAGACCCCCGCGCCGCTGGGCTTCAAACGCGCTGCCCTTTCTTAGAACACGCCGCGCATGTGGCAGGAGGGAGGGATGAAGGGGCAGTCGGAGGGGCAGATGGGGGAGTGAGGTGCAACGGGAATACCAGAAAGTCAAGTTACCACTTAGTTAAATAACGTCCGAACGCACATGCACGGACACACCCATACAGGCATTCATATCACACACACAAACACACACATACAGGGTCTGCCAGTATACTATTAATACCAGCCCGAGGATGCAGGTCATCCCTCGTATGTGCATTTCAAATGCGGCGTTCATTCCATTATCCGAATAGTGATGCTTTTAAGACATTTAGCGCTGCATTAAACACTGCGAGCTTTCAGGTGGTCCTCTACAATCCACACACAGATGCGTCTATGTACCAACACGCTCGATAAACAGATCCATTTACAATTACGCACGCACTCTCACGTATTTCCTGCAGGTGGTCCGAGGCTCTTTGGTTCCTTTCTTTCCACAGCCACCATCAGGTTTTGGTTGGAGTTTCAGGTTCAGGCCAAGTTAACCGCACTTGTATTTTGACAGACTTGATATTGCGGCGTATCAGGCCTCCCCACCTCCCTGAAAACGGGCCCCTCGCATACATTGGTTCCATCTTGAAGCGTTTGCTAGCGTGAAGGTCCGGACAGATGTTTGTATCTTTTTTGATAATCAATGTGGGAAGACATGCTGAGGGAGAGAAAGTGATACAGCAGCGTGAGCTTAAAAGCAATATGATACTGCAGAGTATGACACAGAAACAGACAGCGCAGAGGTATTCAAAGAAGAGTTCGCTCTTTGTACCATGTGGTCTTTTCACCGAAAGGCAATTTTGGAAGTTACATTTCTTCGCTCTTTTTTTTTGGTTCACATTTTTGATCGTGCTCTCTCGGTGGTGTGAACCTGGAATTTATCATTTCAGAGTTAAAGGTCGAGGCGTGTTCGAGGGCCTCTAACATCTTTGGCATGATCACACTTATGGTCCATTACAGAGAAAGTACTGGAAGGAAAGAGTCAGTCTCTATTACATTCATGCCAATTAAGCATATTAAATTGAGTTGAGTCGGTCGGCTTTTAATCGGAAGGATGGTGGTTCGATCCCCAGCTCCCTCAGTCTACATGTCGAAGTGTTCGGCAAGACAGTGAACCCCAAATTGCTCCCACTGGCACAGCCAACGGTAGCAGCCGATGTAAATGGTAAAAATGGTCTGTAATGGACTCTACTTATATAGCACTTCTCTGGTCTTTGCGACCACTCAAAGCTGCTTTTACATGTCACATTCACCCATTAACACACTGATGGCAGAGGCTGCTACGTTAAGTGCCCAACTCATCACATTCAAAGGGTTCAGTGTCTTGCCCGAGGACAGATCGAGATCGAACCACCAACCTTCCGATTGAAAGACGACCGACTCTATTGTGGAGACAGAGTCGCTCCAACGTAGCCGATGTAGCAGCCTCTGCCATCAGTGTATGAGACTAGAAAAGCTCTATATAAGTACAGTCCATTTACTAGAAAAGGATAGCGACAGGTAAAGAAAGATAAGAAGGGTCAAGTTGCTTAACGGGGGGATCAGCAAGAGTAGGAAGGGGGGAAAAGAAGGAATGTGTCCCAACAAGGCACACACCACACAAAAAGACCGCTCTCCTTTTGACCAGATTTTACCTGAAACTTTAGGGAATCAATCCACCAGTGTCCATGTCGTTTTTCTGCGTTTCTAACCGCTTTTTCACCCATGAAAAAAGATACAAACTCCTGCAATCCGATTGGAGATTATGAGTCCATCCATTTAATCCCAACAGGCTGTAGAAGTCTTTATGCCATCATTTTTTATCAAGAAAATCTGTGTTCTGCTACCTCATATCTAATTCCAGAAGATGAAATAGTATATGTATAAATGCCATGAATGTTAGGATGTAATGTGCATCTATAAAAAGTTTCATATGCGTAACCGTGTGTTAAATCTGTGTGTACATTTCTTCAACGTAACTGCCCAAGAATGCTCCATAAATGTTATCGTATCGAACATTATTGTGTCGTAAATTTCCCAACCTGTTTTTGTCACAGTTTGTACCTTTGTAAGCAGTGGATTTAAGGACTAAATGTTTTAAAATGTTGAAATAAAAAAGGGCTTTGTCTGCCTCCAACCTGTGAGAATAGACCGATGTATGAGGGATTTATGCTGGACAAACAATCATACATCATGACCTCATGCTAAATATGAACTAACGAGAAAATTCAGCGCTTACAGTTGAGCGTGCATGTAAATATTTAAAGTCACTAATGATGTTTTTCTCTCTCTCACCAGATGACTCCAGTTCAAGAGGTGGAGCAGCGGCGGCCAATAGTGACTCCGAACACGTCCCAGATCTGGCGGGGAAACTGGGTAAGCACTCATAACTCCCGTAATCCCGTCTCTACAGCATATAAACATTTTAAAATGAGAAGGAAGCCTTGCAGAGAGTGTGTAACATTTTCAAAGTGCAGTAGCAGATTGTACAATAAACACCTCGCACACTGTCAGAGGGGAGTAGGTGCTTGTTTATGCCCACACACAAATACACAGAGGCACACATCAGGGTGCTTGTTTGCTCAGATAATTGGCTCTGACAGAGTGGAGAGCAGTCTATTTGTGTGAGGTGTGATTCGGTGGGGCACATTCCTTCCTTTACACCCCCTCCCAAGTCTCCCTGGTCCCCCCCTGTCATGTAACTTAACTCTTCTTTCTTTGCCTGTTTTCCTTTTGATTAAACTTTCTCTCTCTCTCCCCGTCCTCCTCTCTTTGTCTCGCTCCGTCATAAACGTCCGTGCACGCTCACGCTTCAGTACCAACAAACATTTACTCTTCTGCGGCGCCCTCTCTTTGTTTTTTCACACACATTCTTTCTCTTTATCTGTTTGGCTTGCTGTGCTCTCAAACAATCAAACGTGCACACTCGCTGCTTTCACTAAGGCCGCGTTCAAACCACATTTAACCCTGTGTAACAAACCTAAACCCACTTATTTATTTTAAGCAGGGGCCCAAACACAAGAAGCTCTGGCAAAAAAGAGCAGATCCTGGTTCAACTATCGCCATAACACATCACCTGGCTTGGCTCTGGTGACCAGTCAAATAGAAAACGCAACATGAACACTATTTCTCCTTTTTTGTATATACAAATGACAATATGATTGCCCTACGAATTACATATCAATGTTGTTAAAACCTTTCTGTGAAAGCTACAAACCCTTGTCCAGCGATTTGGTGTTTATAAGCCTCTCGGCGCGTCAATCTGTTACTCCGTTTGGACTTCCTGCATCATATTTCATCAGTAAATGTACTGATCTTCAAAAACAATGTGTGTAAATTCAGTCTTCAGTCTTAAAAGAATGATTCTTAATTTTGAAAATACACTCATGATTGATACCACTCTCATATCTGTGAGTTAAGATAGAGCTCCGGCCAGGAGGCAGTTAGCCTAGCCTAGCAAAAGAGGAAACAGCTAGCATGGCTCTGCCCCAAAGTCCAAAAATCTGGCTCCTAACACCTTGAACACTTGTTTGAACCTTTTTTTTAATCAATTGACAGAAAGAAATGGACCAAATTGCATGTAACCTCCTGCACACTGTCCGCCTTACAGAAAACACATTTATTCGCTTGCAGTGTTTCGGTGCTCGACCTTCATCAGGCAGGTGTTTGCCTGCAATTTTGACAGATTTTTTCCTCTCCTACGTAGCTGCCCTATGAAACAGACATGCAAAGTTTTATTCTACTTTACAAACAGAAATGTGGGAGTAAGAGTTTTGAGGTTATATGAGAAGCGATCTCGGATCCCACAACGGTGAAAATGAGAAGCTAAATCATTGTCAGATGACGCTGATGAGAGCCGAGATGTCGTTATGGCGTATTACGTTCCAACTGTTTTTCCTGCAAACTCTGCAGCCTGCTGATATGTGATTGGTCAATACTACTCGGACTACAAGCGTAGTTCAAACAGAAACCAGAAAACTTGCTGTCCCTAAAATCCACGCCCCTGCCTAAATAGAGATTATATGAGAAGTAATGACCTATAACTTTGTCTTGACGCACAGAATAGGTTCCCCGATAAACTCTGGCTAAGAATACATCGTACTTCTCCGGGCTTTTCTGAACTTCTTGTAAAACTACAAATGTATTTCTATTTGTGTATGGGTTCAACAAATTATGTACATGTTAATTACTAGCTTAAGAGATGTTTTTTTGAACTTTGTAGAGAGCCAGGCGACCTTTTTCCTCCTGTTTCCAGTCTGTATGCTAAGCTAGGCTAACTGCCTCCTGGGTCTAGCTCCATACTTAATGCATAGAGAGACATCAGTCTTATGATCATGATCTCACGTCTCCACCTGGATCTCCACCACGTTTAAGCCTAACCAAACATCCAGACATTAGATACGTCTTCATCTTTAATATGAATGTAATCCACATTTTAGTGTTGAACCTAAATCCACGTCTTCACCTGAACTACTTAAGACAAGATGTGTCATAATTACCTCACTTAGCAAATATCTCCTCGATCTCTGAGTCAAAGTTTGAAACCACAGAGCTCTCTCTCGCTCACACACACGCTCTCTCTCTCTCTCTGCCTCTCTCTCCCTCTGGCACGCTGTCTGATCAAAGGCGGTCAGTCGGGGGGTCAGCAGTATTTTTACACTGTGAAGTGTGGCGTTGAAGTGGCCCCTGAGACCCAGAACAAGCCTGCCCTTTCGCCCGTTCTGGCTCTCACCTTCTCCACTGTTCTCCCTCTCTCTCTCTCTCTATTGGCTCGTTCTCAGCTCGACCTCCCCTCTCCTCTCTCTGTTTTTCCTCCTTTTCTACCTCTCCGTGTGGCCTCTCTCTTACCTTTTTTATTGTTTTAACTCCATCTTTCGCTCGCTTTGTTCTCGAATTCTCTGCCGTCATTTCTGCCTTATTCGTCAGTTGTAAGCAATCTGTCAGTCCTCTGTACGTGCTAACCTTAATGTGAACTTCACTCTTTGTCTTCTCCATCTGTTTTCTCCTTAACTTCTGTTTGATTTGGTTCAGCGTAGACAATATAAATCAGTTCATTTCAATCGCACTATGCTGTATTTTGTTCTCCAGTTTCATCTTCATCCAGTCCAGCTCAGCTGCACCATGCTTTGGCTCTTCCCTTTAATTTCAGTCTAATCCAGTACAGTGGGACATTGCCAAAACATTAAACTGTTAATCATTTACTCCTAACTCTCCTCTGCTGTACTTTCCCAAATCTCTGTTAGATCTATTGACTCTGTCTGGTCACAGTTCAGCTGTGGTCCAGTAGCTTTTCTTAGACTCAGGGGGGGGACGAGGGCTACAAAATCAAGACTTAAAAGCCTTCAGGGTATGTTTGCTTTGTCATCCTGCCCAGCTTCCTGACGGTCAGCGGAGATCTATATTCCGCTGAGTAATGTAGCCGTAGTGAAATCTCCACATTTGAGCGCGCAAACCCGTCACATAACTCTCCCATCTGTTTGTTTACCCAGAGCTAGAATAATAATTGCGTCCACAGAAAGAGACGCAGCCGCAGTAGTTTCGGGGTGATTTATCTCCACAGTTGATGGCTATCTGCTCCGGCCAGAACACGAGGGCTGTAAAATCAAGCGCTCCTGTGAATGATTTCCTCTCTTACCTCCCCACTGGCTCGTTCTTTCCCCTCTTTGATGTGTTTTCACTGCTCCCTGGTTGTTGTAGACGGGTATGTGTGTGTGAATAGATGCGTTGGGTTCGGGGAAGGTTGGGTTGGTCATGCGATTGTCTGGAGAGATGTGGATGTTTGGATAGGTGTGTTGGGTTAACTGGCCATTTTATGTTCTGTAAGACGGATTTGCATGATTGAAGGAATGTTTGGTTTGATGCTGTACTTATGCAGTGATATGCATTAATGACTGGATATCATGGTGATATTACAAAGCTGTCAAGCTAGTTTTAAGGGGATCTAATGGATGCATAATATGAGGGTTTTTTTTAAAGCAACAGATGCATATAAACCTGGGGCCAGACATGCTTTTTCAGTGCATATAAGGAATGTGGTGTGTGTATGTTTGTGCATGTGTTTATGTGTGTAGGTTCCCGGTCATGTGTTGTTTCAAGGGGAAAGAAGGAAGTGATTCAAACAAAACCATTAGGGGCATTACAGCAAATTAGGTTGTATATACCAAGAGGCATGCTGCCATATGTTGTTGCAGCACAACATGAACTGCCTGCGGCCATGACCTCAGCCTGACGCTCCTCACACTGCAAAAAAAAAACATCCATTTTAACAAGTTAGCAAGTTTCTTGTTTGCTTGTTTTATAAAAATGTCTTTTCACAGCAGGCGTGAATGGACTCGTGTGTAAGTGCAGATTATTATTGACTCCAAAGAAAATTGATTTCATGGTGTGCAGTGGGACGTTATGCACCAGCGCGGCATATCGGTGATGCAGAAAATTAACTTGTGATCACATTAGTTGCTGCAGATGCCTGCATGTGCAAACAAGGGTTCAACCAATTAAAGTTCAGATTGAGCAACAAGGAAACAACAACGCAACTCATAAAGCAAAGCAAACATGCGTAAAAAAGATGTAATTGCTCCTGGAGGATGCACGCTGCTCCATCCTGGCATCTAAAATGTTCTAATATGAGGGAGTGACAGTGGGTTTGTGTCATTAGGAAACTATAGTTTGCATTTTATCTGTTTGTCTTTAAATAAAAAGGTGTGACAATCTGAATTCAATCTAATCTTAAAGACAAGGTGTTGCTTTTGCAGCCGCCTTGTCTACTGAATCACTTGCAAAGCGGTAAAAATGGAGGTGGACTGTAGGTTAGCTGTCACGTTTTAAGAATAAATTACAAAGAGAATACAGTAAAACCTATTTAACTAACGTGACTACTGATTACAAAAAACAAGCTGCTTTACTGGAGGCAAAAACAGGCTGTGTCTCATCCGGCTTGTAACACTCTGTGTCACAGCCTCTTCAGATAACGTGGCTTTGATCGCTCTTTACGCCTTATAAATCTCTCACATGTGACTGTTTTATGAATTCCACTGTCTGTTCTCTCTCCACGGTTTTGAAAACAGAACACTGCTTGTAAATATAAAACTTCTGTGCAAACCGTTTATCTCTGCTTATAACATCTTGTCTTCGCTTCTTTCCTTTCCTGTCCTCATTTCCTTTCTGCAGCTGACTGGGAAGAGAAAGAGCATCTGTGTGTGTGTGTCTTTAAATTAAGTCCAAATATTCTGCAGACAGTCAGAAGCAATGCAAGTTAATGCTCAATCTTTTTCTGATGATTTAAATCTCCCTTTTTTCCCCCTGCAGTGCGTCCCCGTTTCACACAGCCGTCAAAGATGAGGAAGCGCGTCATCGCTCGCCCGGTGGGCAGCTCCGTGCGTCTGAAGTGCACAGCGAGCGGTAACCCTCGCCCCGACATCGTCTGGCTGAAGGACAGTCGGCCGCTGGTGGACGAGGACGCGGGAAGAGGAGACGGCGAAGGGAAGAAGAAGAGGTGGACGCTGAGTCTGAAGAACCTGACGCCAGAGCACAGCGGGAAGTACACCTGCCACGTCTCCAACAGAGCGGGAGAGATCAACGCCACCTACAAAGTGGAAGTCATTCGTAAGTTCACATCCAGACATGAAGTTCCTAACTTCATAGGTATACTGTAGATCAGTGGTCATAACAGAAAAAGGTGAAGGAGTGCCACTTTTTTAAAAGATCAGTTGAAGCTTTTAAGAATCAGCCTGGTTGAAGTGTCCAAACAGAACTTGAGAGATCAATCCAAGTCTGTGTAAGACTTTCAAATGCTCTACAATCCTCTCTAAAACAACAGAGATTAAACCAGGAATAATAGACCTGTATATATAATCACTGTTGAAACAATCTGTATGCTTGCATGTGGTCGTATCATGTCGTGACTCATCATAAAGCACATTTTTTGAACCGTGTTGCCTGAGTATTTGAGGTGTATCATATACCAGCAGGAACCAAACAATAACAGACATGCTGTATAATGTTTGCGCATTATTGTTTGAATGATGGGCCTGTCTGACTTAATGGTAGGTTTTGAAAAGGGTTTTGTTTCCATCCAGACCCAAAATACAGTGATTATGTAGAATAACCCGGATCATATGAGACCATAATTATCCTTTCAGCTATTTAAATGATTTGTTGGCAAAGTGTCTGATTAAGTGATTAACATTTATTTATTCTGTTGGAAAAGACCCCAGTGCATATTTCTGTTTCTGTTCATACGGTCAGTTGTTACTCGGCAATGTCGATTACTTGATTCTGATTGGTTAATTAAATCTGATTGGATAAGAGGCATTCCATGAGTATTGATATAAGCTGTGTCCCAATCCAGGGGCTGCAGCCTTAGAAGGCCGTATTCAAAGGCTGATTGCGTCACAGAAGCGCGTCGAAGGCTGTCCCAATTCGAAGGCTCCTTCAGATGCAACTGACAAATGTGTCCTCCTTTTCCCCGGCCGCGAAGGATCCGTAGGGTGCATCCTTCGCAGACCAATGTATCCCAAGATGCATTGCGTGCCAATTCAGACGAGATAGCGGACTCTCAAGCAGCCGAGGAATAATCTTTTAAATGTGAACGTTTTTGGTGTCAACTCAATCAAATAGCTAGCGTTACACATGTAAAAAATAAAAGGAGAGGGCATTTGAAACAATTATCTTTGAAATTATAGGTTAACTTACTCGACGTTAGTCCTCCGTAGGAACAGACCGTCTCTTCTCAGTTCGGCTTTAACTAGCTATACAGGCTATGAATGACGCATCCTTTGAAAGGCTGCAGCCCCTGGTTTAGGACACGGCTACAGAGTGCGGGACAATGTTTGGGTTGCTTGGCAACAAAAGTCCAGTTTCAGTTAAGTTGGGGAATTAGTTGAGTTGTGGAGCAAAAAATAATCAGTTGTTGATTTTTACATTTTACTACAAATTGTGCTGCTTGATTAACTGTTGTATGAAAGCACACTCGAGGTTGTGATGTTGTACTGAATATCATCATGGCTGCGGCCTCCTGCCTAAGACAGACAACATCACTCCCTCTCGTGACATTGCTTAAATAACAGACTGTTGCTATGAAGAACAGGCCGTTGCTAGGGACGTGTCAGGGTCCTATTCCACTATAACAACCTGCTCACAGTACATAATCCCTTACTTATTAGCATGTTTCTCCTGTACTATCAACTATAGTATATTAAAAGTGTTTACCGTCAGTCATAAGAGTAAGATGCAATGCAGATGTTGAATTTGAACTACAGAGAGGGAAATGTCCAGATACTAATTTATTCTCCTGTTAAAATATATAATCTTTTTAGGAGTTGTGGTTGGTTGCAGATTAGAGTCATATTGGCCACATGCAGCAGCGGGCTAGCTAATGAGTTGCACTAAAAATAAAAGTTTAAAATAGCTTTTAAAAGCCTGCTTTCACTTCAGTGGCATTTATTGATCAGCACCAGGCTTGCCAGTAAACATCAGTGAAGCGAGTGAGGAATCTGTGAGGAGGGAGAGGCAGCTGCAGGTTGTGTGTTACGATGAGTTGTGAGTGTTTGTGATGTATTAGGTTGTGTTGGAAGGCTGCTCAAGCTGTATTGGTGCCGGGTGATTTAATGTTAAACTGTTTGCTGGAGTTTAGTTTATGCGTGTGAACTGAACTGTATGTTACTGAATGTGATATCTCTGTTGAGAGGCTCAGACCGGCTCCTCTCACTTTACCTCTCACATCTGTTGTACATTAAAGTACAGCTGTAGTCCTTCCTGAAAGACACACACACGCACTTAAAGGATGTAAATCAAACCACTGCAAGCTTATGTCAAATGTGACATTTTCTCTATCAGCAGCGATTCACCCAGCTGTCAATCATAGTTGTTGCTGTTAGAGAGAAAACTAAAGAAAGGAGTCCTGGACAGAAAAACAGTATAGCTGTTTAGAAACATACATTTTACAAACAGTTGCTTGGTACTTGAGCATAGACTTGTACATGAACGACAGAAGTCCTACATATGATAATTTGGCAGGGAGTTGGAGCCTATTGTAGCTGTCATTGGGCGAGAGGCGGTAGTAGTAGTAGTAGTGATCGCCAGTCAATCACCGGGCTGACTGTTGAGGCCACACATTTGTCTTGTAACACAGCCAAAACTGGAGATGCCTGTTAAATTTTACCGAAGAAGGCTTTATCTAATTATCTTCCCGTGACATTTCCTTACAATACTGAAAAAGAGACCTTTGAATGTCTCAGGCAGGTGTGTTTATTCTGCTGTTTAAACGGAGAAAGAAAAGGCAGGAGCTGAAGATAAGGGATCTGTTTGTGTGTCTTTGGCAGAGAGGGAGGATGTGCTGCTGAATACAGCAGGTGCTGTGTAAATAATGCCTGCATTGCGAAACACGCTATATTCACTCAGGGCTGCAGTGTTGTTTATTAAGGTTTTCCCCTGATTACAGCTTAATATAACATGTTTACATCTTTCTTCAGAGCGTACCAACTCTAAACCCATCCTGACCGGTACTCACCCTGTCAACACCACCGTGGACTACGGAGGAACTACGTCTTTCCAGTGTAAAGTCCGCAGTGACGTCAAGCCGGTTATTCAGTGGCTTAAAAGAGTTGAACCTGGTGATGAGAACAAATTTAATTCCACCATAGAGGTACAAACACACACTCCTCTACATGGAAACACAATTCTCTGCTGTGAATTATTATTAATATTTTACTGGACTCATTAGTAATGATGATTTTTTTTTTCAAAGGTTGGAGACCACCGCTTTGTGGTCCTGCCTACAGGCGAGGTTTGGTCGCGTCCTGATGGATCGTACCTCAACAAGCTGCTGATAACCAGAGCCAAGGAGGAGGACGCCGGCATGTACATCTGCCTGGGAGCCAATACTATGGGCTACAGCTTCAGGAGCGCCTACCTGACTGTTCTACCAGGTCAGAGAAAAGAGAGAGAGAAAAGACATGTACACAGAGAGAATTGCATATGGAAATATTTAGTCTCTCTGATTTACACTTAAACCGCAGGTTATATAAGAAGCAGTAAACCAAAAATTCTGTCTGCTGCTTTTGCTAATGTTAAAACAAGTGGCCTGAGAAATTGCGTGGCTAGTAGTATAGTTCATTAGATAGTCTAGTCTTTAAAGCTAAAGTTGTTACGCTGACGTACAGTATGTTAGTGGCAAAACTAGAAAACGCAATTGCGGTTTGAATGCTGTCTGCTGAATATCTACACTGCTAATGCTGTCTGCAACTGCTCCAGCTAATGCTGCACTTGAACTAAGAATGAATGTAATGTATGAATGATGTGGAATATGTTGTTGAAGAGCTGATGCTAAACTGCTAACGCTGCACTTGAATGTTGGATGAATATAAACAATGTATGAAAGAGAGAAGCTGAAGCTGACTGAATCGCTGTGTGTTGAATGACATGTTGAATAATTCTTTGTATGTTGAACAGCTGAGGCTAAACTGAATGGACATGTTTCATGTCTTGAGAGGGAGTAGAAGGATGACATGTTGAAGATGACAGAGGAGGAAATAAAGGTCAGGTTAGAGGTGATGAGAGTCAGTCTGGAGGTAAAGAAGATGACTGAGGAGGTGATGAGGATGGAGGAGTTTAAAATGGAAGACCAGCCTTGAAAATGTCTATCCTGCGTGTGAACCAATGACTGTATATAAAGATAACAATAACTTTATTGATTATCGGCTCAGTTCATCGGCTCTTTCCACATCACACACTATCAGCTGTCTTTTCTTTTTCTTGTAGCCAGAGATGGTATCGATTCCTCTCCACACCTCACGGATGTTGCTGTGTTGTAAATTCCTCTCCATCTTCTTTTTGTATTCCACCTTGCCATCTTCAGTCTCCTCTTCAACTCATGTTGCACTTGTTCTTTGCCACCGTCTCTAAAAGCTTCCTTTTTCGGGTTGAGGATTGCCTTTGTGTCACTTGTGATCCAGGGTTTGTCACTCATTTTACGCAAACTTTAAGAGCTTTAAAAGGTTACTGTGGATAAAGTATGAATGTTATGGAAAATCTAAATGCTCTTGTAGAAAGCTGAAAGATGTGTGAATATTTTCAAAGTCAAATGGAGTTTCTATGTGAATGTATGAATGAGCTGTGAAGTTACAATTAGTGTGAATTGTGGTCATTTTGAAGATTTTCCCCATTCATTTCAGATGGGATATTTTGTCTTAGAAAAACAGGAATAACTCATAGCCATAATGTCCTGATCCAATCAAAATAATATCCCTCAACTATCCCACCTTAGCAAGCAACAAATCATATAGATCTAAATATCACCAACTGATACCATCAGCTAGCAAGCTAAGCATATAGCACCTTTTACAGATCACAAGGTGCTTGAAAGTCAAATACATGAAGTCAAATAAAATATATGAAGAAAAGGTAAAACACAGGATAAAATACACAAGTGGAAAAGACATAGGATACAAATGCAACTAAATGCTTGTCTAAATTGATGGGTTTTAGATCCTTTTTAACAACATCCAGTTATGAGCATGTTAAGCTAACTAACAGCTAAAATCATTATAGCTTTGAAAAGCTATTTTCATGTGAAGCTGATGATTGTTGAGTTTCATTTTCTTATTTCCCTCATGTGTTTCTCCTTTACAGATCTGAAGCCCCAAAGCAACTCCATCCCCACAGCGACATCCCCGAGCCTCCCCTGGCCCGTCATTATTGGGATACCCGCCGGCGTCGCCTTCATCTTAGGCACAGCCCTCCTCTGGTTCTGCCAGTCAAAACGCACCTGCTCCTCCTCCTCTTCTTCTTCGTCTGCTTCATCGTCCTCTGCTCTTCCCGCTGCTCAGCGTCTACCTACAGCCAATCGTGACCGAGCCTGTCCCGCGGTGCCTCCTCAGCCGGCCAGCGGGGATAAAGATTGTCTCTCATATGAGGACTACGTTGCCCATCAGCAGCTGCTCCTGGCTCAGGGAGGCGCTGGATTGGCTCCTAAAGTCTACCCAAAGATCTACACGGATATACACACACATACGCATTCGCACGTGGACGGGAAAGTGCACCAGCATCAGCACATTCACTACCAGTGTTAGCATTGAGGCTAGCAGCAAGCAGTGGTGTTTACTATTCACCTCTACATGAACATGTTCCTGTGCATGGAGACTCATTCACAACAATCCAAACTAACTGCGGACATACAGAGCAACAAGGAGAACCACATGCAAAAGACCATGCAGATTCATACTCAGAAGCATGGGATTGCACGACTCTTCCTCACTCTGCTGCAGCCACACTATCGTGTACACAGGGACTTATTCAAGACACAAACAAATGAAGAATGTAAAGAAAGAAGATCCTTATTTTTAGCCCATCTGGAGGCAAATCCAGTGAAATTTATAAGAGAAAAATCCCAAAACATATTTTATTCAAGCCTTTTTACTGTAGATTTTTCAATAGTTTTCTAAACAGCTTCAAGGAAACCTAACCCAGCATTTTATCTGGATCTGTTTTATCAGGACTTTAGACACACAACCACAACCTCCTCAGTAACAGTAGAAATACAACCCTTCTTCACTACAAGGCTCTGACTATTGCTTCTCCTGTAAGTGGAATACATTTATACGTCATTTAACCTTCTACTTCAACCTGGATAAAGAAAAATATAGCATGCGTGTAACGTTCTAGCTTAATTTCAGAGTATATCTCAGGCGTCAGGCCAACTGAGCCATAAAACACAAACAAGACTCCCACTAAAGGATGTGAGGACGAGGGCTGCTGGTTTCGCTCCTGCCAGGCCGACAGCCGTTCTGATAAATGTCCAGCTGCTAACTGGGTGCTGTGGAAAAGAGCTGTTTAGTCCAGACAGCGTAGAGAATGATTTTGGCAGCAGCTAGAGTGTGTTTTCTGCTACAACCAACGTGCTTCTCTTTCAGTACGTGTACCGACAGTTTCTTCTGCTTTGTTTTGTGAAGAAAGCTGGCATTTCCTGTTTCACGTCGTCTCCTTTTCGGCTTTGTTTTCTGACTGAAGAAGAGAGATGCAGTTCATCAGTTCTCCATAATGTTACTTATTGAGCTTTTTTCAGCAACAGTGCAAAGGAATGATCAACAGTGCCTCGGTGTGAAATGGTGCCTTCTAAGAATTGTTTCCAGACTTCGTGGATCACTGTCGGATCATTGGATATGTCACAGACTCTCGTTCATCCGTTATGAGATTTAGGGGGCTTAAACTCTAACTTAAGGATGAGACCTTAAGTTCTTGACTCTTCTTCTTAAAGCGCCTCACAATATGACCTCAAGTATACTGGAACAGGGTTTGCATGTGCTCTGTTCTCCTCTCATCCTCTGTTGCAAAGCAGAGGGACTTGGATAAAGGGCTCTCACCTTCTCACCTGCAGAGCCTTCCTGATCGGAAAAACTGATGATGTTGCAGTAAAAACTGTCTAGATGCTAAAAAGGTCAAATGATGGGATGCAGCTTAAAACAGAATCAAATATCAGTGTTTTTATAACTTACATTTTAACTTACATAACTTACATAACTGACAGAGCCCTTTATTCTGCAGAAAACTAAAGCAGTGCCAAGTGAGTAGCAACAAGTACATTTAGGGCCCGTGTCCACTGACGACGTTTTTTTGCATTTTCTATACAATGCAGTTCCACTTTTTCAGCACTCAGCGTCAAGTGACAGCAAGAAGTGCGAAAACACCCGCGGTGTCAGCAACGTTTTTGACAGTTAAAAATAGTTTGACTTTTGGGACACCATCACGCTCGTTAATATCATTTTTCCCCCACCGACCAATCAAAATCAAGAAGGGGCGGGACTTACGAACTTTATCAACAGCAATGATGGAGGAGAAACTTATCTTTTCGATTTCGATGGTTCAATTTGCTGCTGCCACAATTCCTTTATATTGTTTGTTTTCTTTTTAAAATTTCCTTGAACAAAAGCAAATATGAAGCACGCAGAGCGATTTAAAACAGACTTAACGGTCACCAAGGGAAGCGGAAGTGCCGCCAGACAACTTTAGTATCCTAGCAACAGTAAGTGCCCGTGAGAAGCGCTATGAAATTTAGGTTGTGGGTGCAGAAAGCACAAAAAACGCCATTAATGGACACAGGGCCTTACTGTTCTCAGTCCTCAATTGTCACACCATATAGATATTTTTTTTTTTTCAAGGCCAATTTTAGCTCAATTTGAGGTCATTTTTACAAAGTAATGATAATGTGTTTAAGAATATAAGACCCACTAGAACCCAAAGCATGCTGAGCAACATATCAGGCATCTTTTCTCTGTCAGTAAAATCCAATATCTCAAGATTACTATTAAAACTAGAAGAACTAAATCGTGGCAGACCTCGTGGCTGTAGGAGATGGATTTTTCTTTTGGCTGCTTTACAGACACAGATCTTTTGTCGGTCTTTATGTTTGTTCTTGTTTTTCAGTGTCTGTTAGTTTCTGTTTTACTGTCTCTTCTTCGTCTTCCTTTCATCCGTCCTGATAGGTGTTAGAAAGCGTCCTCTTATCTCTGGTAAAAAAGGTAAAACATTGACCTACACTTTACCAGAAACCTGTCCCAACACTCCTTCTCAATACACTCAATCCTTCTCGGGTGTCCATCTTGTTAGTCTTGTGTGTCCTTTTGAACCTGACCACTATATAAGAGCTGTGTAAGACGCTATGCTGAGATAAGATTAAGATGTCATCAGTCTCTTTACGAGGAAGGCTTGGGAGATAAAAAGGTCTTGAAACATTACAATAGCAGTCGTCCCTTTAGATGTTTAATTGTCCTCCAGTCTTTTCTGTTCTTAAACATCTGTCGGCAAATTCACCAAGTGTGTTCTTTCACTTGAAAGCGTTTCTTCCCGTGTTGAAGGGCTTCAGAAAGTCACATTTTCCTCAGTAAGCGGTCTGTTCTTCTGCTCCTTTTCCCACTCTCTTCACACCCATGTGAGTGTTTTGTGTCAAAGCTAACGGACTGCCAGTAACAGACTGTGTATATGTGCACTTACCACTAGCATGTACATGGAAGTGTTGAATCATAACAGTGTAGTGAGAATGCTTCGGACCATGAAACAGCTCAAGCAAACACAAAATCCATTTCAAAAAAGTGCATTTTTAATTTATTTTTTTTCAGACATGTTTGTGTTTTCATATAATTGGGCATTATACTGCATGAGTGGATTGTGTTATAAGCTATGTAGCAAATACCATGTTCATGTCATTGTAAGATATTGTATTTATACGTGCCGACGGAATATACGAAATTTTATCGATAACCTTTGTATCGACAATCTTGTACAGTCTATTGTCATTTAGGCTCAAATGTTGTTTTCTGCCATTGTAATCATTTTATTGGTGCCATTAAAAAAGTTAAATGTATTAATGTCTGCTTTTAATCCGAGCATCTTGCACTTATTATTTATCCATCATATGTTTGTCTTGGGTCTGCTCTGCCTCTCCGTCACATCGCAGACAGATTCCAGTCCAGCACAATACCTCACTGTAACACGGGACCGTCTCTAAGTGAACGTCCTCTAAATAGTCGTAGCTTTTCAATTGTGAGCGCTGCAGCCGGCGTTTTGTCTGTCAGCGTGCCTGTCCGCGGAGATGACAGATGGACAAGCGGTGCGTGCAGATGGAGGGTGTGAAGGCTCTGCGTCTCTGTGAGTCATTTAGGAGAGGGAGATGATGACAGAAAACACTGTTGAAAGGACGGGGGGCACCACAGAGGGGCGGAGGTGGCAACAGGGCTGGAGATGGGAAGAGAATAACAACACATTGAACAACAACAACATGTTAATCCTAATGTTTTGAAAGTAGGGTAGGGGGTACGTCAACCCAGTCGGGATGTAGAAGGGGGTGTGTTGCATAAAAAGTTTGGGAACTGCTGGGTGGAGAAAAATGTGTCCCACTCGGATGTTGAGTGCTCCTGGAAGAGGTGAAGACACCGTAAATGCACCAGACCCCAGACAAGAGAATGTCTGAGACGGCACCAACCACAACACAAGGTTAGTGTTGAATAAAAACTTACGTATGGTCCATTATTGGCTGTCTTTCTTTATAACTTAGCCCAAATGTGGGTTTATAAATGAATAGTGCTTATAAAGACTATAGATAATATTCTTACTTCAAATGATTTACTTGCGTTTACTTCTCATAACCCAAATTCAATTTGTATTTTAGCTGGAATCAAAAGACCTGAGCTGAAAAATCTCAGGTCCAGTCTCATGTCTCCTTGATGTGCTCTCTGTCATGTTGATAATCTTGTTCAATGTTGAGGTTTGAGTTACATTCATCACTTTTCAAAATCTGAATCATTGGTGTCAAACTGGTTTAATAAGTGGTTTAGCAGCAGGCCAAATGTAGTTTGAGACTTGATGTAAGCTAGTACCTCAATGAGCTAATGAAACCTCACTGAGGTACAAGGAAATCAATGTTATTACTTTAACCTTTGTCACTGTGTGCTCAACTTAAAATCTAGACTCTCCCTATCTAAACCTTTGATTGGCTGGTCGCCAACTCAAGTTATGAACAAGCTGAGGACATGGCTCTCATTGTACTAAAGTGATGCCAAAATAGTGACAGTGATAGGCGCTGCCGTCTTGCACTGGTGACCTCATTTGGAGCCAGAGTCTGCGCAGGAGAGATCGGACCGTAGCCACTTCCACAAACCATAACGCACACTTAACTTGCATAGGTCCCACAACGATCTGTTCCGCTGTTAAACATGCTGTTCTGCTGTAGCGTGTTTAACAGCAGAACAGCTTCTTGCGTTGTTCTGATTTATTCAACTAGCAGCACCTTTTTTCAACAGAAATAAACTGTGTGAGTGCATAATAAATGCAACTACTGTAGGACTCATAAAGTTTCAAGAATGTAAATGTAACTGTAGCCGGGATTACCCAATCAGTGGATACATGGAGTGTGAACAAACTACACTACTACTGCACACATCATAGGAAACCCATGTCCTTCAAAATAAAAGCGCAGCATAACTTTTTGCCACAACTTTGCTGTTTTCAAGCACGCATCTGCGACCCACTGAAAACTGCTCTGCGACCCACTTTTGGGTCCGTACCCACCAGTTGAGAACCACAGGTTTAGAGCATTGGTATTTAAGTATAAACGACGCCAAACTGAAAACAACAGTGTATTAAGACATCCTGGATCCTTTGGATTTCTATGCATCTGGAGAGCTTCACTTGTAATAAAGAAATAGCAGACATAGTGTTAAAGCTGTGAAAGACGTATTACATTATGAAAGAAGGCCTGATAAAAGATGCTTTACAAGGCAAACATGTGACTATCCCCGGTTGTTTTCATCCTTAGCATTCAGCTTTCATTCTTCTCTTATCTCCCAGATTAGCCTTTTCCTGCTTTTTGTGGTCCTGGCTCTCTCCTGTGAATTTGATTGAGTTGGGGGGAGGAAGATGGGGAGGACAGTCAGGGGAGGAAAAGATGAAGAGAAGCAGGGAGGAGGAGGAGGAGGAGCAGGAGGATGACACAGAGGCGAGCTGCTGACAGATGTGTTGAGCTCACTGCTGCTCTGCGATGATGAGCGGAGATGAGAGAATGGAGAGGAGATCAGGGAAGAGTGTGAAGTGTCAAAGCGCAGGGGAAAGAAATGTGCAGAGCAGGAAGGGAGGGGAATAAACATTCAGTCCGATCTGCACAGTCAGAAACAGAATGACCTCCACGTACAAAGAATGTCTCCTTGCAAAACCAAAGAAGTGTTAACTTCACCTTTGTTTAACCAGGTGAAGTCTCTTGAGATTATGAGCTTTTCCAGGAGAGGTCAGACGAAGAGGTCGACATTACAGTCAAAGCTTCACATCAATAAACACATGAGGTATCACGCTGAGGATCCTGTTACACTAAGAGCAGAGTTCATCCTGTTAAAACATACAAGTAGGTATTTGAAGGCTCGAATGACCTTCCAAATAAATGAACAAAAATATCATCGGTGACCTCACCAGAATGTGACTCGTCTAAAAACGTGTTGAGCTGCACTCTGTGATTTCCCAAGGTGTGTTTCTTGGTCGTCATAGTTTCTACCACAAGACAAGCTGATTTAGGAAAACTCGTACAGCTTCTCACAAGTGGAATTCTCTTTTGAACACCCCAATGTAAAACCTTTCTCAATTGCAGGTTTTGAAATGTCCCTTCTTTTCCCATTGAGATTATTTTTTAGGAAGGGCTTAAAGACTTTCATGTAATCTGTCTTGAGTACACGACTCTTATTAACATTGTGAAGGTGGTGGAGATTTGGTACAACTATTAGAAAAACATACTGACAACAATCTAAGGTTCTCTATAAAGAATAAAACAGACATCCATCCATCCATCCATGCATTATCTTCACTGCTCACTACTGTTCAGGGTCACGGAGGGGCTGGAGCCTATCCCAGCTGTCATTGGGCGAGAGGCGGGGTACACCCTGGACTGATCGCCGGTCAATCACAGGGCTGACACACAGAGACAGATGACCTTTCACGCTCACACTCACACCTACGGGCAATTTAGAGTCACCAATGAACCTAATGAGCATGTCTTTGGACTGTAGGAGGAAGCACGGGGAGAACATGCAAAGGACCACTTCGTCCGAGCCGGGATTCAAACTAGGAACCTTCTAGCTGTGAGGCGACAGCGCTAACCTCTGCACCCCCGTCGAGCCCCCTTTGCAACATTGTAAAGCTAAAACCTCTGACAGAGTTGCCGTGTGACCGACCCCCTTTTCAGGTGAAAATTGTGAAGTTGTTTTCTCTCACAGAAATATTTTATTAGTGGAAACTTTTTTTATAATGTGATGTGTTATTTTTTCATGTACAGAGGCAGAGCCCTCGACGCAGCAGCCCCGGGCTCAACTACGACCCTCGGCCCTTTGCTGCTCATCCATCCCCACTCTCTCTTGCCTCATTTCCGACTCTATCCACTGTCCTATCCATGGACTGGATAAAAAGATGGACGACAGCTCCTTCAAAGTGAAGCCACCACTGTGCAGCTATCACAGTATTTCACAGTACATAATTCGGGCTATTTAGAGTTTGATTAGAGTCTAGCAGCTCAAAATTTCAATTCAGATTGTCTGTATTCAAACCTGGATGAAACATTCAGCTTATCATTTTTAAAGCCTGAACTTGTAAGATATCCAGCAGGGTGTTAATAGTTTAGTAGTTTGAGAGTGTGAGAAACTAATGAAACTTATTTTTTCATGAGGGAAATGTAGTCGGTGTAACATCTCACATGTAGGAAAAAAGTGATATTGCACAAAAGCCTTTAGTGCCTTTGTTGACGAGGCTGCTTTACTTTTACTCCACCTCTTATGTGCATTATTATGAGGACTACTGTTTGTTGCACAGCAGACCGTTTGCAGATTGTTGGTTGCGGATCTGTAGGTACAGCATGCATGTGCATGTTGATCGATGACCTTGCAGATACTGTAAATTTCTTTCAGAACAATGATAATAAATCCAAATGAGTCCCTGTGTATCCGCTGAGCTGAACAGAACTGTGGGAATTTACTGAAGACATTCCTGAGCTGTCGAGACGTCCAACTTTGTTTGGTTAAGGTCACTGTTATTTTCTGGTGATATGAAACTCCTCTTTCTGTAAAGGTTTTATTTTACATTTGTTTCGTGCTTGTTTGAGGCAGAACTTCTTAGCAATGGAGTATCACAGAGAGTGGCGTAGTTGTTGACTGATACCAACCATTACCAAAGATACAAGAGGCTAAAAGTGTGGGCTTTGCACGTCCAGTTTGGCTCTTGGATCGCTTGCGAGAACACTTTCAGCACCATTTATTTTCAGTAAGTAAGCCATCACAATTATAGGTGATGGTTTGCTCTTCTCTGTTGCAGCCCCACTTCCTCTATCCAAGAAAATGGCCTCTGTTTGACTAAAACATCGTCGGCTGCCAGGGCAAATATTTAGTCCTCGAGTCCTTGAGGTCTTGCGGGACCTTTTGCCCGCTCGCGGAGGGTTCTTGTGTGCGGTTGGCTGGTTAAAAGGGTGTGAACCCATGGAGGAGATTCCTGGGCGCTTGAGTCAACAGCAGCTGCGGTTGGTGATGAAGAGAAGCTGTCCAAAGAGCTTTTTTACCGACAACTGGCTTTTCACTGTGAAAGGACGGCTCAGGTGAATGGAGTCAGTGACCGTGAAGGGTTCAGACACGCACCTGGGAAACGAAACATGCATAAGCACACTCAAAGAAACCTGAAAGAGACGTTTACATACACACACTCATCAGGAGAAGTCTGACGGAGTTTAGTGCATATGCAACATGTGCACACAGCTGTATGGAAGTTTGCACACACACAAAAGCACAGATGTTTGCATCACACACACACACACAGACGGGAACAACACAGACACCTGGCTGGCATTGAAGCGCTGTTCTGTTTGCATACCTCTCCCTCTCTGCACTCATCCTCCGCACAGCCACAAAGCCGCCAGTAAAACCAAGAAAACAAGAACACAAAAAGAGGCTAAAAGGGGGCAACAGGCGGCTTCCATCCTTCTTCCACCCTTCCTCCCTTTTCTCCGTCGCGCTGTACCAAATGTTTACCTTCCCCCCCCCGTGAAAAGAGAGGGATGTGGACAGACAGGGTGAGAAAAGAAAGAAATCTGGCAGAGGGGAAGAGAGCCAAGGCCTTTAAAGTCTGCCACAGAGCCGTGACAAAAGCCTCCTAATCTCGGTGTTGTCTTTCGGCCCCTTTTTCTCCCCGCACATCCTGCCAAGTGTGTGTCGATGTGTGTGTGTGTGTGTTTGAAAGAAAAAGAGAGGAAGAAAGTCAGAGCGAGTTATGCAAGCACCAGTGTGTTTGTGTGTTTGGGTATTTGTTTGAGAAAGTAGTAAAAAAAAAGGCAAGATGGTGTGTGTTTGTGTGAAAAGAGATTGTGTGATAAGAAGGTTGTGTGTGTGTGTGTGTGTGTGTGTGTGTGTGTGTGTGTGTGTGTGACAGGAAAGGAATCTTTCCACAGCCGTGCTGACATCACTCAAGCATGCATGGGACAGTTGGAGGAGGCCGGGGCCCTTCAAAGGCAACAGCTTGCCTGCCTTCACATGTGGGATGCCTGCTTGTGTGTGTGTGTGCGTGTGCGTGTGTCGTGAAGAGAATACGAGTGGTCCAGGTCACCCATCCTCACCTGTTCCTCTTTGATTCATAAACCGCCTCTATTCAGCTCTCTTCCGCTGAAATGCAACAAACCTGCCCGTGGCTGTGTGTTTGTGTGTTGAACAATTCCTCGATCTCATTCTTTTCACCCTCTTCAAAAGCAGCAGATGTGAATAGACGTGTGTGTGCATTGTGTGTGTGTGTGCGCGTTCCTTCCTCATCCTGTGGATCCCTATCAGAGGCAGCTGTGGTCCAAAGGCTTTCAGACACACAGCAGAGGTATGCACTCTGCAGCTATCATGATTTATTTAGGGCTGACATAGACTACAGTGCCACCTACAGGCCGATCAACTTAATGTCAGGTCAGTGCAGATACTCCCATCCATCCATTATCTATACAGCTTATCCTGTTCAGGGTCTCCGGGGGGGGGCTGGAGCCTATCCCAGCTGTCATTGGGCAAGAGGCGAGGTACTCCCTGGACTGATCGACTGTCTATCACAGGGTTGACACATAGAGACAGACAACTTTTCACGCTCACACTCACACCTACGAACCAATGAACCTAACGAGCATGTCTTTGGACTGTGGGAGGAAGCCGGAGTACCTGGAGAGAACCCACACGTGCACGGGGAGAACATGCAAACTCCACACAGAAAGGCCCACCTTGCCTGAACCAGGATTTGAACTAGTAACCTTCTAGTTTTGGGGCATCAGCGCTAACCACTGCACCACTGTGCAGCACTGATTTATGTTTATAATATCAAATTAAGGACCTAAATTTACAGTCTATGAGCGCGTTGAACATTTTTGCAACATCAAATGCAACGTTTTGATGCTGATTTTCATTGAAATAAACCTTGTTATATGTGATGCATAAATAAGAATGAGTTCAAAATGTTACATATCTTGCTTCATGTAAACAACAGTGATTTGTAGAATGATTACACAACATGATCACATCATCACAATATCGCTCGAGCAAAAGAAGAAAAATGTTCATATTGATTTTATTCTCCATTTCTATTTGAAATTACCCCCCAAAAAATTATCTACTACAAGCGAAAGCAACATTTTTGCAAATCAAAATGTCTGTTTTGATTGTTAGGCTGTGTGTAAGGATTTCAATGACTGCACATGGAAGGACATGCATAACAAAATTCCAGCAGAACTGTTGCACTGGGAGGCTTACGACGCCTAACAGACAAGGTAAACACACCAAAGGGTAAAAAGAAAAAGACCTTTGATAAAACAATTGTTCAGTTTTATTTTTTCTTTATCTTTCCAACTTTGATAACCCTTTCATTAAAGTTCAGGTGTAACTCACTTAGAGGATCTAAACCCTTTGATTGGGAGGCACTGCTCGAGATCATTAATTATAATTCTTTTTCATGGTGGCTCTTTAACTTGTAAGTAATAAGTAAATACCAACATAGAGAGCATTTATACGCTTTAATAATAATGATTAAATCCTCTCTCATGGCTGTTTTGACTTCAAATGTAAAGAACATCTTTACGAGTCTGAAATAATAAAGAGTTAATGTGATGGAGATCACAAATTAGACACTGTAGGCCTACACAAGAACTCTTCCTGTGCACCTCAGGAAGACAAATAGCTCCGGTGTGAAATCATTTACTTCATGTCGTGTCTTGCCTAGAGGGGATTACACTTACAGCACCAAAGGTACAAGACTGAAATACTGAGTGACAAAGTGTGAAATCTGGATCAGATTAAGAGAGAAGCTTCTCTCTCTCTCTCACTCACACACACACACACACACACACACAGATAGAGATAGAGATGGAGACACACACAGTGAGAGTAGAGCGAGAGAGGGAGGGAGGGGTGGACAAGCTGTGGGAACACGCTGCTGAATAATTACCGCTGACATCAGAATAGTTTTCTTTAGCTCTCTGAAGTGGCAGGGCTCATTTGTACAGCCTGGAGCCACACAGAGGTGTGTGTGTGTGTGTGTGTCTGTGTTAAAGTGTGTGAGTATGTCTGTGTGTGAAGAGGAGAAAGTAAGAGAAGGAGATGTCTAAACGCGTGAGAAAAGAGGTTTGACTATTCCAAAGAGAAGTAGAACATGAATGAAATTGTACGAAAGAGATCCCTGTCTGTGTTTCTCTCTGTGTGTGTGTGTGTGTGTGTGTGTGCGCGCGCGCACAACAGAGAGATTATTCTGATTTAGTCTTCTCCCTGTCAGTGTGTGACACCATGACAGCTCAGTCCGCCCCGGGGAGCCATTTCTCTTTAAGTGGACCTTAAAAAACAGGAAACGACTTCAAATCCCAACGGAGCGCAGAGGAGGATCAGGCCTACTGACTCTGTACAATACCCTTTAACTTCACACACACACACACATGCTAGTAAGTTCCTGAGTATAGCGTGCACAAAGCCAGAACACACACACACACACAGTCACACCTGAGCCCTCTTCAATAGACACCATTCACCACCTTGACAATCAGGGACAAAAGAGGCAGAGGCGCAGGTCGACAAAGAGAGAAGCGACCTGTCTGAACACATCGGGACGTCCCCGCCGACCCGCTTCACCGCGTCAGCTTCTCCTCTCTGGGATGACTTCAGGTGATATCATGTTTCTGTTCGGCAACACTTTGCTTTGCCTTCACTTGCAGGCTGTTTTGTAACAAAAATTGCGGGTGAAAATGAAGAATCATGTTACTGAAGTTACACACAGCAGGCCAAGAGTGCGGAAACTACAATAGAGGAACTGCAGCGTAACCGCCTGAAGGCTTCGCTGATACTTACTGCAGCATTAGTCTGTCAGTGTTGAAGCGGAGTCTTGAAGAATCCGGTAAATGGGACGATTTTTTTTTTTCGTGCACATAATCCCAGTTTATGAAGTGTAAATTGAACAGGTGCTGGTGCAGAAGAGTGGGCGTTGTGCCTACAGCTAGAAGCTTGTAATGCTTTGTGTTGGAGGCCTGTAGGTCTCAGAGAAAGTCAACAACTCTAACTCTATTGCATAACCCGACCTGTGACGGCACACCACTCACCAACACAGAGCTGAGTTAAAATGTTTATTATTAAAGTGATAATCTCAAAGATTTTCATTTAAATAAAAGTCTGTTAAGTCACGATCTATGGAGCATATGGCCCACTGATGAAAGTCTTTGCATTTGCAGAATTACAAACTGGGTGTCTGTGGCGACTTTACGCGGAAAAAATCACAAGCGGCGCCCAGTTAGTGATGCGTTTTCCATCAGCCAGCAGTGGTTGGTCTGCCAGAGAGGGTAGGCGGAGCTAAGCGGCTGCTTTTCCGCTCTCTGCAAGTGTTGCGAGTAAACAGTAATCTACTATGGCTGAACAAACAAAGAAAAGATGGATGACTACAGATACAACTTCAAAAATAAGTGAAAATCCAAAGAAAAAGAAACAAATTTGACGCTCAGATGAAGCAAACAGTCTAAAAAGGAAAGCGGCCGTCAGCGAGGAAAATCAAGAGTTACAACCGGAGCGTCACACATGCAACACTGTCTGGATATCTGGGAAGTGTGCTCCCGCTATTACCGTTTATCGCTGTAGGTGCCGCCAAAGAGAACAAAAGTGAGACCTTCGAGATTGCCACTTTAAAGTACAGTGGCATTAGATTTAAAAAAGCCCTAAATACTTTAAACCATATTTCCTCGAAATTAACAAAACTCCTGTTATTTTTTCATCACTTTAATTGATTGTGAGACATGAATATTTCCACTCAACAACACAGAGTTGGAGCTCATCCCAGCTCTAATACATTTAATTACATCTGTGGATCCAGGGTCATTAAAAACAACACACAAACAAGATCATTTTTATGTTGTGAGAGATATAAATACCTCTGCACACATGTCAGTGGCCAGGTGTATTCTCTCTGAAGGCTTCATGGTGTGCGTGTGTGTGTGTTATGGAGGAGAGAAGACCAGGGAGGACATGGAGTGTCTGAAGGAGGAGGGAGGTTTGAAGATGGGAGACTTCCATCCTGAACTCTGGCTGTAGGAAATATCTGGGGTCATCGGTGCTCCTTGGAAACGACTGTGAGAGGAGAGGAGGGAAAAGGACAGTTCACTCACACTTCAGGTGTGTTTTATTCAATTTTAGAAGTAGGAATTGTTGGGCACCGGTTTAGCTCAATGTTTAAGTCAGTTGTCCATGTACAGAGGCTACAGTCCTGGATGCGGCGGCGATTCGACTTGCCTCTTGCCCCTTGACCAATTGCCTCATGGGATTTTAAAATGACCAAAATCTAGATTAGCACAAAAGTTATCCTTCAAAATTTTTAAGCGAAATCTGTCACCTGACTGTGGCTGAGCGAGCGGAGTGGTTGGCCATCATGTTCTGCTCGGATGATCGATGAGGAGGGACGGTGCCTAAACACACAAGAAAAATGTGTGAGTCATCTTCCAGGGAGATTTGTTTTTCATAATTCTCACTGCCCATAAACCTTAATGTTGCTACCAAACAAGGCAAAACACTGACAGCGTGCACACAACCCTCTGCTACAGAAAACTCCTTAAGAAAGCACTTATGTCACCCTTCTTTAGAAATAGCAATAAAACTGCTGCTGGTTAAATATTATGTATTTTTATTACAATATTTACTTAATTAAACCATACGCAGATGTAGTCTTAATAACACGTGAAGGCTGTCACTGGATTAATCTGCCACAATGGATGTCAAAACCTTTAAGAGACTAAATGACACAATCAAAGAGAAGGAACTCAGTAGGTGTAATCCTAAGCAAAACAAAAGCATCTGTGACGGTGTAATCGCTGTGGGTGGTCAACTGAAGAGTCCATAATCCCCAAACAAGGCTGGGTACGAGATGGTTTTGTCAGGTTATTATAGTACAATTATGTCTTTGTCAGTCTGACATGTTGAGTATAAATATGCAGCTTTAGCGTGCATACCTTAGGCAGACTTTGGCAGACTTAACTGTCGTATATCCTAGCGAGCATAACAACTGGGATTTACTGGTAGAACTGGAATAAACAGGCAAAGCACCTACCCATTCGTCCGTCTTTTGGAGGACTGATTAATGACAGTCTCGGGACAGTGTTCGGCTGAAAGACAGAAACACACACAGAGGGGAAACTCACAAAGTATGCTTGTTATTGGTTTATACTGATTTTACTCTTCATCTACTAAAGTCTTAAAGTACATGGAAAAGATGCTGTATAATCCACACAGAGCTCATACATTGCACAAATTGTATTGCAGACATGGAAAATTACTATAGGTGAACTTACTTTCCTGAACAGGCTGTCCACCTCCATGTTTTCAGTGCTGCAGGAGAGGAGAGCACTCTTCATTAGTGACATTGGGTTTAATTAGCTGAGTACTAAAGTAATGCTTTAATATTTTTATACCAAACCAAACGTTTATAGTTTAACTCCAAAGACATATACTTTATTTTAAACACTGACATTTATTTAGGAGAATGAACATGTATTTCCTAATACACTATTTGAATATATAATAAATATTGCATATACAAAAGTTTTCTATGCTTTATATGTGTTTTTACTTGAAAGATTTACATTCATGTAATTTATTTATTTATATCATGTTTAAATGATATTAGTTGTCTATTCATCTCTCCAAAACTCATTTTAACTCAATTCAGTGACTAAAAATGTTATTCATTTTTACTATTTTTTAGGGATGCACGACACTGGATTTTTTGACGATATCCGATATTTTCCAACCCTTTTTGCTGATTTCGATACCGATATATTAGGCACATGTGTTTTTTCTACCTCATTGCAGAGAACATCAAGTCTCCCTGTAGTGGAATTGATATCATGCCTGCTCTTATTGTAGTGGCCCACTGGCAGATGCAGAAATAACATAATACAGTGCTTTTAAAATGTACACATTCACTGGGCAATATAAGAAAACTACTTAAACTTAGGTTATGTACAAAATGCCATATCGATTTATTTGTAACATTTTCTTTTCTTTTTTTAGGGAAACGTCGAGCATTTAGGAATAATTGAAGCGTTGTTTTATCGGCGGAAAATATCAGCAGAAAATATCGGCAGAAAAATTACATATCTGAAGATACCAATAACGTGCCCATAATATCAAGCATCCCTACTATTTACTAGTAAAGTACTTCAGACTTTAACATTGCTACTGATGTTATTTCTGTTCTGTGTAAGTCTGTTGTTTGTTCATTAATGTTTTTTATTCTGCTCTGTTGGCCTCTTGTATTAGAAGGATTTTTATCTCAATGGAAATATTGAAATAAATGATCAAAATTCATTACGCATTATACGCTCCAAATTACCTTGCATGAGCGAACATAATGAATTCACATGGGGCAAATTAAACCAAAACTGAACTGACCCTGCAGGCAGGGCGTAAATGCTGCAAATGAGGTTAATATCCGCTATCCATCTCGACTGTTTTCACTAAGCAGAAGAATCTAAAGTCTCAGTGCATGAAATAACATTTGTACTATTAAACTCCAGCGGCCAATCATCCAGTGTCAACGGTGTCTGGGAAACCCAACAGGGAATCCTGACTAAACCCATACGAGACTTAGCTTATTCAGGTGTGTGTGTGTAGATAGCCGCGGGGCAGGGCAAAGCTATACAGCAGCTAAAGCTAACATAAGACGCAGGGATAAAACGTGTTTGCACTGTGAAATACCTCCTACATTCTGGCTCTTACGGTGAGAGGTGATGAAGGGCAGAGAGGTAAAAAAAACACAGACTGAGATGAGGTGAAGAGAGTGCAAATCAAAGATTAACACAGACGAAGTTAAAAATGTTCAGACTTACACGTTAGCCATTGAGGAGTGTCGTGAGAGGGACATGGGGGAGTTGTACGGGATCTGTAGGACTGACACCAAACAAGAAACAGAGACATTAGTGGTCATGAAGGGATTTCACGTTCATACAGTGTTCAGTGATATGACCACAAAGACAACAGGCCTGAGCAAGTTTCATGGTCAGTCAGCAGACTAGCTGGACAAGTGTCAAGAGTTTCTGGTCTTGCATAATATGCCTTTTATAGACACCTACCCATCCTGCTTTGCTCTGCATTTTTTGCTAGTATACGCAGAATTTGGAGGAGCAGACATTATGCAACGAGATGTAGTCTTAACTGCCTTAAATGCCCTGTTAAATACACCTTCAGTTATGTAATCTTTTTGTAATACTTCAGCTTTTAAAACATGTTTTCTCTTATCCCAGATTATGTCTTTGTCTGCTCTGTTGGCAAATATAGTCTTTGCTTGGAGGCACAATCTCACATTTTGTTAATTTTACATTTCTTCTTTTTCATATCCCATTCTCTTCTTTTTTGCTTTAAAGGGGTTCCTAACTAAGTGAAATTACCTGGGAGTGTTTAAGTGTCATGGGCATGATAATATCTGGTCTAATCCCTTTAATGCTAACGACAGCAGATTCCTTTTTTGTCACCTTTAGCAAAGAATACACTGGACCATCCAGTACAATAAGAAAGGAGATAATGCTGCTCTAATGGCCGGTACAGTTGTGACGTTATGAGGTTGTTGTTTACCTGATTTATGTCTCTGTGGAGTATGAGAACTGTGGCTCATCTGAGGCATGGCTGAAACTTTGGCACTGAATGGGAACAATAATAAACACAGTTCATCAGCTCCAACAAAACAGACACAGCTGTCTCTAACATAGATGTCTGTTGGAATAATCAAATAAGAGAAGAGGTGAGGACGCCAAGTTTAAAAGATAATCGTTTATCGGAATTGGAGTTTTTTCACAGTATTTGAAAGGGACAGAAGAACTCATCAGTTTTAGGTGGATAGTATAGAGCTCTAGGAGGATACTTTCTTAACACTATACGCTGTAAAATAAAAAAAAACAAATACTTAATCCAGAATTTCCACTTAATCACTTTAAAAATATTTTAATTATAGGTAGCTTTTATGGCTTCTGACTTCTCTTTTAGTCATTCTTGGTTTTGGTTGTAGCAGGCCAGGAGTAGATGTGCCAAGAGTGACACCTAGCGAGAGGTGAGGCATAACAGCCAGCCGGACAGAAATAATTTGTATGCTAAAGTGCTGCCAAATTCAGAGGCACACACAAACCCTTTTTTTCCCTCCATACATCCTTATTTTAACCTGTTATTTAAGTTTTTAAATCCTTTGTGAACGAAGGATGCCAAAAATGCTCACCTACAGAATTGGAAATATAAATAAAACATCAGCCAAATGTTCGATGGCACGAAGTCTGGTTTGTGGAACAGAATGACTTGCTAATTACACGCCTTATTGGTTGTTAAAGTAGACAAACCTGTCAGCTATAGATAAAATGTACAAGCTTTAACAAACTTAATGCCAAACTTACATGTTGAATAGAGAGTTATTATGATTATAGTTGATAAGGTCTCTAATTTTGAAGAACAAAAACATCGTAGCACAAGAGCAATACTGTGTATATGAACTTCAAATGATTGTCCTTAATCAGTATCACTATCTGTGCCGTACCTGTGATGCTGAAGGGAGTTTTCAAGCTTGGTAATGTAGGCGCTCTGCTCACTCAGCTTTCTTGGGAGGGAAGGGAAAGGGAAAACAAATTAAATTAAATAAGAAAGTCGCCCGACAATTCATAAACTGGAGTTTATAAATACGTACATATATATAAAAAGATCACCAGCAAAGAGTTCAGCTTACTTTGTCATCTGCTGCATCTCTTGCTTCATCTTGACTAACACCTCTTCTAGTTTCTCATTCTGTATTTTAATAAATGGTTAGTGATGCACTAGTACAGCAGGTGTGACTATATTATGTTGTATATATGCTATTTTAGGTCATACTGTCAACATGCTTGGCAGGTCTGAAGAATTAATGTCACACATTTTCTACATTACAAACACTGATGGCATGTATTAGCACTGAAATAAGGTCCATCACCTGCCAAATGAACAGAACATTCAGAAGATGTCTCTCACCCTTTGCTGGTAGTGAGTCAACAGTCTCTTTTGATGTCTTGCCTGGAACATTATAACCTTAGAAAAAGTAAAATAGTGCATTCATAAGTTAAACTGATACAAGGACATTTAATTAGAAAGATTATATACCTTGCTGACTTCCGTGAAGTGCTTGGTTGCCACTACGTTGATGTCAGAGAACAAGGCCTTCACCTCTGAGCTGCTCTGAAACAAACACATGTCACATGAAATAACAGCAGGATGTTTATAGGAGGAAGTTTATCCAACTCAAAATTGAATAGAAAGATGCTTACTTTGTCAGAAAGAGGTGAAACTTGGCATTTGGCATTGCATATTAAACACTTGCCTCGGTTGCCTGAAAGGAAAGTTTCAGTTACATACAGACAGTATTACAGAGCGATTAATAAAATGCATAATCTTTCTAGGTTCATACTGAATGGAGGACATAAAGACTCTTAATTCAAAAGTAGTTCAAAGTGCTTCCGCCTCGGACCTAAATTAATTAAGTATAACTCCTGGGTCTAACCATGGAAGCCAGAGCAAATTAAAATATAATCAAACTCTCGAGAATTTGATTGAGATTAAACCCATCAGGAATAGACTGTAGCTAGTGAATATAATCAGAGGCTCCCAAAGTGGGACCAAAGGACCTCCATGAGTACTTGAAGAACTCCCACATCAATTGTGAATGTTTTGATTTCACTATTCTTTCATTAAAAGAGACGAGGAGACGCACCCACTGACAGAGAGTAACAGGATCTCACGCAATTTGCTGTGATATTAAAAACAGATTAGAACAAGATGAACCCCAGCATGCATCAAGAACTGTGTGTGTCTTTAGTGAGAGAGGATATACAAAGAAGCTTCGTTAAATGTGATGTAAAACTTTCACCCTCTCTGCAATATCACTTTCAATCCAGCAGATGTCCCTGTCTAATCACGCTTTAAACTACAAGGAGCCGCAGGCATGGTATAACTGAAGTAATGATGAGGTACTGATTCTGAACTGTCAACTCACAACTCTCCTAAACAGTGATTGTTTTGACGGCTGTTAGCATAATAAACATGTATGTACCTTTCTGATAACAGACACTACAGATGACATGGCCGCAGGTTGTGACAGCCAGTTTTCTATCAGCACTGGGGGACAAGTAGCAGGAGTTGCAGCACATCCAGTAAGACATTTTCAGACCTGCAAAAAGATAATATTAACGTTAACTTGAGAAGCTAATCTAACTAACGTCACAGTGCTCGGTTCTTGTTGCTAGGAGTTAGTTTGTGGATTTTGCAAACAGTTTTGACAGTTGTCACCTTAACTGAGTACTCTTAAACATTCCACTTCTGTCTATTTACTTCAAGACAACTTAATAACAACCCCCTCTTACAGTTACAGAAGGAATTTGTAGATTTATTACGTTACTGAGGGTATCCACCTGCCAGTTTAGCTAGCTTAATGTTGGCTAACGATGCATTCACTTGGTGTCGGAATAATTGGGAAAATACTTTAAGACTGAGAAAATGTACGAGATGGCTCCCTCAAGTCGGGAAAACAATTTGGACAGTTGGAGACATTTTTTGTACCTGACTTGCCGAGTTGACATTCTTTATTTGGCGTCATATTAAGCAAAAAATAATATATATATAGCGGACCTAAGTAAACGTTGACGCGATAGTCCAAAACTTTTTATTTATTCACGTATTGTAACGTTTTTTTGTTTTTTTCCCTCATTTGTCAGTTGTTTTATTGTAAGAAAACATAGAGTTACATTGTCTAGTTCTGAATAATACATGTAGTACATCGTTTTATAGCGTCAATGCCTTTTCCACATTACGACTTTAATGTCGTGAGCACACCGAAGTTGTCGGAACTCCGAGCATTTGTGGAGCCCGTGAATGCAGGATAATTTACAGTTAGCTAAGAAATCTTAAAACGGTTTTTTGGGAGCAAAGATCGGAATAATAATGTAAAACTAATATGAGCTGCTATTGTATTTATGTGCCAATTGCTTAACAATACACAGGTGTAACCTTTGTTTGTTAATTAATGATCTAAAGCATGTTAAATGCCCAGTACATGGCTGTATATGTCCTATAAAGTTTCTTTCACGGAACGTTTACGACGTCATTAAAAAAACTAGCTAGCTAACTACCATCTATGCTAATCAGCTAGCTAATTTACACTACCAGTCAAAAGTTTGGACACATTTTCTCAAACATGTGAATGGGATAGTGTGTCCAAACTTTTGACTGGTAGTGTACATTTTGATACAAGGCTTACTGTGTTAATGAAATACTGAAACCCTGACAAAATTTTTACGAGTAGATTTTTGAATATGGTAAGGTAAGGTAGGTAAGTTTTATCTAAGCTGCTTATGTTTTAAAATAGAACCAAACAAAACAATACTTGCTTTAAATGACTTTATTGTATTTGATCAGTTGTTCCATTTTCAGTCATTATGAACATTGTGCTTTTTTTTTCCGGGAAAAAAAAGCTTACACAGAAGTATAATCAGTGTCATTGAAATACCTCAGAAGAAGATGATCATATTCTCAAGTCTAATGAAATTCTGTTTTCAGGGCAAAAGAGTTGACAAATGAGAAAAAGAGGAAGCAATGGCGAGGTAAAAAAACAACAACCCTAAAAATATTGTAGTTTTAGCATAGAGGATGAAGATGTCCATTTCACACAAACAGTATATTTAAAGTTGGACATCCTTATCTTAGCCATACACAGTTTAACTGTATATCCCATATCCATATCACCCACTGTTTGACAATAATAGAAGTATTCTACTTCTTGTAGCCTATACTGTATAATTGACAAGGCATTGACAGGACATTCTAGGTTTGTAAGCGCTGACAGGTCAGAGGTCATCATCAGACCAGCTTCTTGGCGATGAAGAAATCTTTGAGTCGTTTCATTTGCCAGAAACCAACCGACAGCAGAATAGAGGTCTGCACCACGGCCCACCAAAGCACTTTACTGTTGGTCTCCTCGCTTACCTCACGAAACACCTCCTCTTTTTCCTGAATGGTGGGAGGGAATGAAAACATTAAGGAGAAAGAAATGAACTATTACTGTTATTTAAAGTTTTTCATATTTTCATTATTGCCAGGCTGAATGATAATCCTCATTAGCACTAGCTTCTTAAACGATAGTTTTGTGGTTTAAAATGCTTATTCACCCTCTGGTACTCCTGCTGCCTGATGATGTACATTATCTGTTCCTTGAGGTGTCTGAGGCTGTTCTCCAGAAGTGCCATGTTGTCTTTGGTCTTTTCAGTGTTTGGGTCAATAGTGTGCTCTCCCATCTGAACGTCCAAATGTAGTTTCTGTACAGCACGATGGACGAAAAATGAGTTATTTGCTAAAAATGTTTGCAGACAATTTGCTCAGTGGAGTGTGATGCTGTATGTGTTTGTGTCCGTAGTTCTTACCATCTTCTCTCCAGCAAAGACAGAAAACCGTGTGGAGTTTGTTTGGAAGCAAAGGTAGTGCTGACCAGAGGCGTGAGCTGTGAAGCTGAGTTTACCAAGTTTACCAAAACGTTTCGTCATAAGAACCTAGAGAGCAGGAAAGACGCTGTTAGGCCAACATTTCTTCTGCTAAGAGTCAACGAATGTTTTTCTGCTAATGATTCTATTTTGTTTGTCAAATATTGAGGAAGAGCATATGTTAGGATAGGTCCCTTATTATATAAAAACGAGTCAGGTACAGCTAAGAAATTCTGTCTTTGATGTCCATTAGTTTTTTTGGCACTGCAAACATTCTTAAAAAAGAGAATTTCTAAGTAAACAGAAGATTTGTTCATATTCAAAGCTAATCAGTGGGCAAAAGAAGAGCTGGAGGTGAGAGACAACATTTGTCTTATCACAGCAAAACCAGTGCACTGCTAAACATTAAAAACACTGTGTTAAATGCATTTCATCCTTGTTTGGGTTTGTTGTGAACGTAGAAACCAGCCAGCACATGTTTAAGTGACCTGGCTTTTTGTGATAAACCTCTCCTGTGGGTGCTGTACCTCATGGTTTGGGTCTCTGACTGTCACAGTGACGCCAAGGTGAGGGGAGGAGGTGATCTTCTTCACATCCCAAGGCTCCATCAAGAAATAACCTGAAGGTAAAGCAGCCTCACGTGAGGGCATTCACACACAGAATCATACACTGTACTGCAGGGGTCAATGTTAGCATCAAGCGTGTTACATTTGTGGTATGGATAAGCTTGAGCATGCAAGAAATCATGCAGTTTACAGTTTAGGGCTGTCTAAAAATTCTAAATGACTTTTGCACTTGCAGAAATAGGAGACATACTACCGTGAAAAACATTTAATATTACTGTGTGACTCACCGATCACGTGTAATTCACAATCCTAATTCATTACCTCTGTAGAGATCATAAACGACACTCAGGAGGAATATTCCCTCTCCAGGACTCACCGGTAACCAATGTGTCTTCAGGAATCTCCTCGATGATGCATTTTTCATCCTGCTCTCCGAGATCAAAATACATGGCTGCTGCCAACATCAGGTAACACTGAAGGAGAAAGCCAACACCTCGCAAACCCATTTTCAGTTAACAATGAGCTACTGGATTCAATTACAATACACTTGACGGTGACCGAATGTTTGGCCTGTACTTCCAGCTGACTTTTTTTTGTAGATCTGCAAAGTCTAACTCGAGATTGAGTTATGTTTCTTTGACTACAGCCAAAAACCCGTGTCCTTTAGCATATATTTAAAGTGGAAGGCTGTGAGGGAGACTGTTTGAGTGTGGGAAACTCACAGGTGCTGCTTTGTGTGACGAGACATTCAGGTTGTTTTGTGACTGGTTGACCTGGGAGCCAATAGCGAGGCTGTTAACAGTAGTGATTGTCTTTGACTGACAACTTGCAATGCATACTTTAAGACCCCTTCCAGAGAAAATCAAGTGTTTAACCTTGTAAACATCTCCATGTGGTGTTCTTCATGTGCTGCAAGACATATCAGGGACAACATGAGCAGTCATCTCCATGGCTGGGCCTGTCTGCTTTTAAACTGCAGTGTACCAAGGACAGGCTGAACAACACGCTTTCAGATTGGCAGGTTTGAGACGTCACAAACCTAAGGAGCCAATCCTGTTAAGTGACGGGGTGATGCTATGCATATCATTATGTGTAACCTATGGCAACCACTTCGGCAATGCACGAGCCAGCTGTAACCGCCATCGTAATTTTTGCAAACTCACTACTGACTACTAACATTAACGTTACTACTACTAATTACTACATTTCAAGCTGGCTAAGTTTCAACAAGTTGCCACTAAACGATGGCAGAGACGTGTTTGGTTTTTGCAATGGAGGTGGCGGTTGGAAAGTTTGCATAGTGGGCGGGGCCTATGCAGATTCTGGTATTTCTTATGAGGCAGAAGAAGGGGAGATGCCTAGGGGGGGATTTTACAAGTTTTGCAGAAAAACATATCAGACACAATTTATTATTTCAAGCAGAGCATTTTATGTGTCTTAAAACATGACTGGAGAATCTTTTGTGTCAAATGCTCATGTTTATACTGCAGTAGACTCATTCCCACTGTAGGGGCATGTGCATGCTCTGCATTTACCTCTAAATTGAAAGTGATAGATGTTTAGCTATGCCCTAAGGGAGAAATCAGTAGTTATCAGCAAGATGTAAGAAGTATTATATCTATGAAAGTGTTTATCCAGTCTGGTTGTCCCTCAGGGGCGTGAAAATGTGTGAGCACACTGAACTGTAAAATGGTGATTGATGAATAATCTTGACAAATTAGCTGAATGCACTTCTTGTATCCCGTCTACTTAAACATTTTCTATTTCTTGCGGATGTTTGAGTCCATTGAAAATGCAGTCTTCACCTTCTAACCTTTTAAGCAGTATGGATAATCCGTGTCACAGTGTCTGTTACCACAGTGTGACGCAGAGTTCAAATCTCTTTAGAAATTCTAATCCAAGCCATTACATACAATAGTTGCCATATGCTCCCCGTAGATGAGGTCAGTTATAAAGTAAACCCCCGCACACAGAATGAACCCTTCTCATATTAAGCATCTGCAAAAGTTGTTATTCCTAAAGTAAGCAAAGAATCAGATTTTCTTCTCCTCCCACACTTCGGTAGTTTTACACAAAGTGTGAATACAAAATCAACACGTGTAATATACCTGCCATTCAAATTGTAGGTTAAGTTTTAAACTCTAGTGGATGTTTATGGTGTCAACATTGTCTGTCTGTTAACACTATATGCCTGTGTTCACTTTTATTCCTGTGTACAGAGCATACCAAAACAGATTCCTTGAAATGTGTCGGGTATGGTAATTGATCCCTTTGTTGTGTATAAAGTATCCGTCATCTTATAGTAATGTATACCAGGCCTTATACGTTACTTAACTGATGAAACTAGTGTTAGGAAACTCAGTCTGCTTCTCTCCTGTTTCTCCGGATTCTCTGTCTCAGTAATTTTCCTCTCCCTTGTCATTCAAAACACCCGGCGCTCCCTCATGCGCCAGATGTTTAGTTCTTATTGCTGTTCAATCTGTCATCTGTAGGATGGTTTCTGTTTGGTTATCTGTTTTACATATTTACACCCATATCGTTCGCTAAAGAAGACGTTTATTTCAAACTGTTTCACGTTGTGTTGTCTTCATCCTGCCCAGAAACTGAAAAAAAAAGCGGGGTCACTTCTGTGCAACTGGTGTCTGTTCTGACTATTAAGTGGGACCCCTGCTTCGTATTAGGTCAGGCTGAACTGGACGTCACAGAGTGAATTGAGCGTGCTGAGATTTCAGGCCTAGTAATCTAAATCAACATTTGGTGAACTGTTTTAAATACTTGGTGAGAACATTCATCCGTTTTATGACTGACACTTCATCAGGGCGAATCCCAGCCAAAACTGGGTCTTGAACTCAGGTCATCCAGTTGCAAGTGTTTCTCTCTACACTCAATTTGATCCTGCAGCTGCTGTGTTAGTCATACTACCCTGGGAGCACAAATGTAAGTTAGCCTAAATGTGTGGTTCAGTTACAAAGGTCAAACATTTCTGTGAACAGAGGAGCCAAAGGATTTTAATCTACATCATATTTATGTTAAAATCTGGAAGATTTTCATTTAAATAAATGTCTGTTGAATCACGATCTGTCATCGAATGAGGTAACACAATGGTGATTGAGCCTATGGCCAACTGATGAAAGCCTTTGCATTTGCAGTATTATGGACTGGGTGTCTGTGGCGACTTTCACAGAGAAAATATGAAGCGTTTCAGTTAGTGACGCGTTTTCCATCAGCCAGCAGTGGTTGGTCTGCCAGAGAGGGTAGGCGGAGCTAAGCGGCTGTTTTTCAAGTCTCTGCAAGTGTTGCGAGTAAACAGTAATCTACTATGGCTGAACAAACGAAGAAAAGGTTGACGACTACAGATACAACTTCAGAAATAAGTGAAAATCCAAAGAAAAAGAAACAAACTCGACGCTCAGATGAAGGCAAACAGTCTGAAAAGGAAAGCGACCGTCAGCGAGGAAAATCAAGAGTTACAACCGGAGCCAACTGTGGACGTCACACATGCAACACTGTCTGGATATCTGGGAAGTGTGCTCCCGCAATTACTGTTTATCACCATAGGTGGCGCCAAAGAGAGCAAAACTGAGCACTTTAAATCAAGCAATAAGACTCCAAATCTACGTAATGTAGTATATTAAAAAAGTTATCAATGAGGCCACAATATCATTTAGATATTTACACTTTATTAAACATAAAGACCATAAACATTTTTTGTACATTTTTCTTTATTTTTTTACAAAACACATTATTCTGTGATGATCTAATACCTTAATAACATAAAGGAATACACATTATAACTTTCAGACTTGATATATACTGTACACTACAGGTTAAAATCCTGTCAATAAATATATTCTTCGTCTTCAGGAAAACCACCACAATGTCTCTGTGAACATTATGAAAAATTGTAGAACCGTACATTAATTCTGTATCTGACTGGGGATTTTCTGTGCAGTAACTCTTTATTTAGTATCATTTATATGGATCTTTCCACATCCCCTTGATCAAAGCTGCTGGTGCTTTTAATCCACTGCAAGATAACAAATGTCTTTACACCCTGAGACAAATGATCTGGTCTGTCAAAACTGAGTTAGTGTCTAATAGCTGTTTGCTAAACTACACCTCTCTCGTGCTGTCAGATATATCAATATTGCTTAAGGATGTTTTTGAAGTGTGAGTCCCAAATTTAACAGTCAGACTATCAATCAGTCATTTCCCCAGAAAGGGCAAGCCTAGGGAGGAAAGAAGAGAGTCTGGTTCATCATATTTACACCTCCTGTGAATTCACCGCAGACCTTTTTCTGTTGTTCCTCCGTCTCCTTCCTTTCCTCCCTTTCCTGGCTTTCTTCTCCTTCTTCTCTCTCCTCTCTTTCCTCTCCTTCTTCTCCCTCCTTTCCTGGCTTAGTCATAAACAGTTGTCCGGGAAGCACTTCCTCTCTTCCTCCAGCAGGGGGCAGGCTGCTCCGTTGTTGGCTGGGTGCATTAGGACGTAGCGTGTGCGGTGCTGCACGCCTGAGTCTCCACACTTGCCTTTGCACAAGCCCCAAGGAGACCACACTGACATCTCACAGTCCAGAGGGGTATCTGCAGGGAGAGCGGGGTTTTAATACCACATTTTGTTTAATAGTTTTGCATTCAGGGCTTTCCAGCTTTTAAATGGGAGTGCCTTGCCTCCTTTTTCATTATACTATATTTATTGTTTGCAAGTGCAAATGGTTTCAGTTTCCTTTTATAGGTAAGAATGGAAAGTGGAATTAGTCTAAATAGAGAAAACCACTGCACTTAAACCCTTGAAAGCTCTTTAAAGGGAATTACATGAAATGCTGGCGTGCTGTGTGTGAACCCATAGTGTCTCGTTCTTGGCAGCGCTCGTGCTGCTGAAGTTTAATTGTAACTCTGAATTTTGTAACCTTCATTTACAGAGTGGATTTCTGCTGAGTGTGCTTGCTCTTTAACAGGACAGCCCTGCCTCACAGTTAACGGCGCTGCTACTTAATGAGCAGCAGATAGGGATGTAGGGCTTTGCTAAAAGGCACCTCGCCTGTAATAAAAGCGACAGAAGCTGCCTTTTTTCTAGTATTTTCTTCAGCTGTAAAATATTGAGAACCTGCCGGGCTACCTCAGCCAACCTTGTTGTGAGCTTGCGTACAGCTGATATGTATGACAGACTTAGTTGTAGAGAGAGTAGAAAAGCAGAAGGATGGGAGGTGGTGCGGAAGCAACGTGGATGGACAGTCTGATGGAGTAATGGAACAAGAAAGGCAAATCTCCCCTCGTCTTGTGTGTCCATTAAGAACAGAGATAAGGATACTGTGATGAAGTAATGTAAGATAACGCAGACCTGTTAGACATGTTCTATATATGTCATGAGATAACTTTAGATTGGATTTAGCACTATATAAATCCAATTAATGAGTGATAAGAAGCAAAGCTGCTTTATCCTATTTTATATAACTGTTGTATTTCAACAGTTTTAGTTTCAACAATACAATTGCTTATCTGTAATGAAAGTTTGGAGTCCTTTGCACACGCCATCAAAGAGATGGAGGGATCAGCGGAGGGAGGGGAACATAAACAGATGGAGGGGTTGGACGGAGCTTTGGGATCAAGGCAGGAAACCCCGGCAGATTTTTGGCCCCTCTCTGTTGTTTGTTGAGCGGGTTGTCATGGGAACATACTTGTCGTCAGTGATGCTGAGTCAAACCTTTACAGTCACCCTGAACACTGAATCTGATTACCGCACTGTCGGCTCTACTGCCAGGTTGACACGCTATCTGTTCCCCTCCAAAAGAAACCTTTCCTGGTCAAGTCATCTGTTTAGACATTCTGTGGTGAAGTGTGTTTTTATTAGAGGTTATTTTCCCTTCCTTGTCATTTTGAACATAATCAGTCACCCAGACAGGTTGTTTGACTGTAATATTGGCTTTTCTCATCGTTTGACAGACTCTTCATTTGGATTTTTCCAAGCTGTCTTCCTATTCGTCCTTGCAGTACCACTAATCTGTACAACAGGAGTCTTAAATGTTAACAGTCTGTGAACCAGCATTAACTAAAGCCAGCTTCACCTCCTGGATCCAGATCTTGTTAAAACAAACGTGTCTGCATCCCATTTTGGGTCACGACCCAAACGTTGCTGTACATAATTTCTACATAATTTCCTTAAAACGCTCTTTCATTTTTCAGTCTGTCATTTATGTTCCGTTTAACTGGATGCCAGATGTGGCCCTGGCATTTTCTGATGCCCTACCCTCACTTGGTTTTCTGGTGTCTGGTTGGGAGTAATTGAGTTTGTGTGTGGCCTGTAATGGCTCCCAAATGCTTTCGTTTGAGTCAGCAAAAGACTTCAAGCCATCCTGCTGGCATTATGTAAAATCCTTCATTTGCTTTCTACACAACTTGAGCAATATACATACATTTTTCTTTAAAATTAGTCTATTATCTGATCAGTGCAAGTCAAGTGGAGATAGACACAGCTGATGGATGTTTATCCTACTTATCCACGTTAGCATACTGTGGCTGCTATGTATGCGCTTACACAGGCTTTTTTACTTTACTCTTGCAGTTATTCATAACTTAGTTTTGCTATTAGGCATTTTGGACCGGTAACCTTGTGACCGTTTGAATCTTATGCACCTCTTAGTCTCCAGGAAACCCTGTTGAAAGCATATTGTCACTAAATATCTATCTATTTAAGATGTAGTCTCCTTCCCTGCCTTTCCAGGGCCGTTGTAATGCTTCTGAGCAAACCTTGTTGAAAGGTGGATTTGTTTAAAACCAGCAGCATCTTTACAAAACATCCCATAATATGATACTTTAGGACTGATTTTGGCTCCCTTCACTATTCTGAATGGAGCCAGTCTTGTTAGGATGCTAACCTAGGGGTAGCCAGCAACCTGGCAAGACGTTGCATTGGCCAATCAAACACTGGTGGATTATATTGTTAAGGGAATGCCATATTTCAACTGTTAACCTGATGATTGTCTTGATAAAAGGGACCAATCATCTGTGAATATGTTAACTGTTGTCCTGCCTACTCATCAATACACCAGTGGGAAATTCAGAGTGTTTAAGCTGCTCAGACTTACTTATGGGCGAGTCCTCAATCTCGTTTCCTGTCAGGAGTAGGTTGGACTGGGTGGGCTCCTCCGGCAGGCTGATGATCTGATTGGTCTTCTTTATCCTGGTCAGCATAACCTTGGCCATCGGGGGCAGGTGCTTCAGGCGGGGGTAGAAGAAGGAGTTGGCAGGGTGGCTAGGGAAGGAGGACGTAATCTATAGAGGGGAAAGGATTCAGAGTGAATATATGGTAATTCAGTGAGATGCCAACCTTTATAAAGACCATTTAAATATGGAATGATTAAGGGAAAAAAGATCTTATTGTGTTCATTATTAAGGGAACTACAGAGTTTTTTCTTTTATCTTCTGCTTTCCAGTTGGTTTCATTTTGGTTCTTCATTATCAAGTATAAAACATTGTGCACTCAAGCACTTAACCAAACTCTTAAGCTGTGATTTACAGTTTGATTTGGGTTGATGGATGTTGCCCTTGGCTCAGGCTTGACCCACCTGTGTGACTTTGTCCTGTGGGATGGTCTCGAAGTTGGGCGAAGAGAAAGTGAACCCGCTGTCGGTTCCTGCATCGTAAGGATAAAGCTCCAGGGACACGCTCTCTTTCCAGTGGTCGCCGTCACAGAGGTCGAGACTGTCCACACCCACAAACCAGTCCGGGCTGGGAACGATACGCACGATAAACGACAACTGCAGATAGAGGGGGAAATAGAGCGTGGGGAAGGATGTGGAGCGTGGTGAGAGAGAAAAAAAAGAGAGGGAAACGAGGAGGTGGGTCAGGGTGAGATGTGGAGATAAGGAGGAAGACATGGGTGGAAAGAAATGGAAAACTTTGTTATTTTACCAATGAATAGTTTGTTTTGTGTTGGCGAGCACCTTTTACATCCAACTGGCCTTTTCCCATTTATCTCACCTCCAGGCTACACTGGAGTTACACTCTCTCTGTCTCCTCTCTTGTCCAAGCCTAACATTGTGTTCTGTCTGATGTTCCCCAGACTTTATGACCTACCCAGACACTCATCAGTAGGAAGTTTAATGGCCAACCCCTGCAGAGTTTTACATAATGTTTAGAGACATAAATTAGGCTTCCTGCTCGGGGTGCAGCATATGGAAAAACTGACAATCTGGTTTTGTAGTTGCATTTGCTGCTTTGCAGAAACAACCTAGTTAAAAGACATTATGCAACTCTTAGTCATAATGGATTGTATTTTTATGATCAATAATTAGCAGTTAGATGACTTACGACTTGGCTAAAAAAGACACTTGGGTTATGAACTAAAAAATGTTTGGTAATTTAGTGTTTTTGTAACCGTAGCCTTATTTTTATTGTTCTGGCTTTTGTACTTAGACATGCGACGGCCTCAGTGGAAATAACTTGTTTTACCAGTTAGAATCCCTGCAAGATCACTGCAGAATCCCTAAAACTACATATGGAGATAAGAAAAATCAAACAACCTTATTGACCCAGAAAAGGGCTTCTGTTATACTTCCACTCCTGACCCAGTCTAAAGGAAAACCAGGTGTTGAGTAACTTACATAGGAGTGCCTGGCGAAGACCTCAAACTCAGTGTTCATCTGGCCTGAGCCTCCCACAACAGCAGGAGCGGAGAGGACCCCATAAACGCTCTGGATGCGTTCGCCGGCCGCCTCGACTTCCTTCATGATGGTCCAGGCCTCGCCTTTCTCTGCAAACTCCCGCACTCCGTTGCTGGCAAACTCATTACGCTGCCAGATGTGGTAATCAGAGCTGTGAGTCACCCCTTACAGTGGAGAGAGAGGGAGAGGACTTTGATACAACAGGTACTACAGAAGTGAAGTCATTAGAGATGTATATAAACTGCATCTGATGTTTATATACTGTGTATCTCTGCAACATGATATGATAAAATGATTTTATTTCTTACTTGTGTGAGAGGATTGCATGTGTATTGACAGAAAAATTATCTTTTCTACTTTTGACAAAAATGAGACACTTGCAATTTACTTCCTGTAAACTGACCAATCAGGGCATTCTTCATTCATTCTTCTAGTACAATCACCAGGGAGTTAATTTAGTGTACTTTTAAGGCCTTATATTTCCTTTGTATTGTTCCACGCCTGCTGCCAATACCGTGCAACAATCTTATCATACATTTCGAGCTTATACTTACCGATAAGGTTTGACCACTGTGCAGGTGGGCGGTAGACAGGATACTGTTTAGGGAAAGCAGCCTGGGTCCACTTGCCGGTAAACGTTAGCCTGTACTGGGCCGTCTCTGAGGCCGTGCACATTGGGACGTCAGTAGGAACAGGCATTGAGTGAACGCCTAGGCCCAGTGTCAGCATCATGACGAGCAGGTGGTAGAGCGCCTCCGAGATGGAGAGGATGTTCCTGGTGGTGTCCATGGTAACCAGGGTTGATTTGGGAGAGAATGGAGGATCTGAAGGATGTCTATTAGAGGGAGGAGAAAAGTTGCAAGTATTTCAATTGAGGCAAATGTGTTCAGGTGTAACAAGATGTTATAAACTTTTTCTTACTTTCTGCTGTTGCAACAACAAAAGAAGTCTGGCTAGTTGAGCTTTTACAAACTGTGAGCATACATGTCTTTAACCTAAGGATTTGTGTCATGCCTGTAATCTTTGCAGTAAGTTATTAGTCATATGTCTTATATTTTGACGTCTCTACTAAGACAGTTGCGGAGAATTGTTGCAAGGGCAAATCGTCTGCTTGAACCACCACTGTCGAGTTTAACAAGTGGGGCGTGTGAGTCAGAGGGAACATGTTCTCCACTGTTTTTCCACTGTTTAGACTTGTAAATCAAATTAAGTGGTTTAGGAGCTGCAGGAGGAGATCTTGCATTAATTAACATGCAGATACTGAATGTTTGGTCGTTGTTGTTGCTGTAGTGAAATCCTGTAGAGCTCTACATTCCTGCCTCAGCAATATTATCTAATAGAGTAAAGCTTTGCCAGCTGACTTTTACAGCTTTGGCTACCTTATCATATCATCCTCACTTAACTGTATTACAGGCAACATGGCACTCATCCTGCAACCTCCCTGAACTCCCTTTTCTCTGTCTTTAGCTTCTAAGAAAATGCTTTAAAAAAGTCCTGGTGCAAAACATTGCCTCGTGGGACATGCATACATTTTTCATGCAGCACCCTTGATTGTAAGAATATAAACAATTTTGGTATATGGCTTTATCAAGATGACTACTTAATATACAGGTCTGCCCTTTTAAGGCAGAGTTCATCAACATGTACATTTGCAAACATTTAAATTTGGCTAAAATGAAGCAGGTGTTATTTTCATAAAGGAAGAGCAGGTTTATGTTTAATGTCTGCAGATGTTTGAATTTTACACTTTTAAATATAATACATTACATCCTTAAGATATCTAATACATCCACACTTTATTCTCACTTGTTTGCTGCTCTATCTCCATTTATTGTGCATAGTTATAATAGCTTAGAGTTCAACTGTTGCAGAAATTATTGCCAGTATTTATTCATGCACACCCGGTAGCCTTCTATAATCCAGCTGTCATTTCTATTGGTGAATGCAGAATGAAGAGTGTAAGCATGTCTGTGCTGCCCTGCAGCGACAGGATGAAGATGTGGTGCAGAAACTACTCACTAGTTTTGCTCGGGGGTTCCAGATGAATGAAGGGCTGCAGCAGATGAGTGGAGAGGAGGGCTGGAGGTGAAGAGAAGGGGAGAGGAGAGCGATGGATGTGGCTGTCGGGAAGAATGACTGCAAGGCTCCAAGTCCTCTTTCGCCTATTTATGTCTTTCAGGAGGTTCACCCCTCTCCCTCCTCTTCCTCTTTCCCCCCCCTTTTTCCCCCTCCTTCCCTCCTATTGCTCCACTCCACTCCCCTCCTCGACTCGCTTCACTTTTCTTTCAATACTTTCTATCTGCATGTGTATGACTTCCCTGCCCCCTTCATGCCCTTTGACTTTGGCTCTCCCTCCTCCTCTCCCTCCTCCTCTCTCTCCTACTCTTTTTAAGAAGCCCATTAACTGGCTAATGTGTTCAGCAGCTCTGGATGCTCAGCCAGGGGTCCTGTGCAGCTCCGTGGGTAGAGTGTCATTTCACAGTGTGATACACGAGCTCTCTATATCTACAAGTATGACTAATGAGGCCAATAATGTGTTTCTAGAGTTCTCTAAACGTCTCCTAGTCGGGTTTTTGAACTGCAGTTGAGCTGCTAGATCCAATTCTAGTACTGCTTTTTAACTCATGTAGGAAGCTATACTGCCTCTGTCACAAACCATTTGCATAACTACTGTGATATGTTTTTCAGGGCTTCATAAAGTCCAGCGAGTGAGGCATCATCCAACAGAATGTGCTGGAGATGTGGGCTTTAAGATGCGGACAGATGATATGTGTTTGTTGGCACTTAATCAGAGTTTGGAAACTCTACACCGCCGCACATTTTAATTGTAAATTTTTTGCTGGTTATCTCGGGTGTGTAGAGTGCTAATGAGCCTGGATTCAGTCAATGATTTATTCCATTTACTTCAAATTGTGTCTACCACAGTTTTATTTCCCATCCTGGCAATTGTTTAATCATTCAGGCATTGTCTTCTAAAAGTTACAGCTGCTACACTGTAATGCAGTTAGGTTGTAACTACTTCACTTGTGGTTAGTTTGCTTATCATCTTCTTGATTAATAGACACGTCCAGCATTTAAGACCTGACATGTAAGCTGTGTCTCAATCCAGGGTTCTGCAGCCTTCGCAGGAGGTGGTCTACGGAGGAATGTTCCATTCATAGCCTTTGTAGACCGCTAAGGCCGAACTGAAATGAAACTGTTCCCGCTCTTAAGCTTGCGTCACCAAATGCCGCTCCTGACGCTTTAGCCACAGGTAGCTAGCGGGCTAACTAGCTCACATAACTAACGTCACATAACCTATTCATTATTTATTTCAAGCACCCATTTGTTTTTTTAAAATGTGTAACGCTAGCTACTTGATTGACTTGAAACCAAAAACTTTTACATTTAAAAGTTTATTCCTTGGCCGGGTCTGCCATCTGGTTTGAATTGGCGCGCAATGAATGTTGGGATACGTTGGGCCACGAAGGATGTACCCGATTGATCCTTCAGGGCCCGGGAAAAGGAGGACGCATTTCCCAGGGCTGATGTGACGCAGTCTACCTTCAAATACGTCTTTTGAAGTGTGTTCCCAAAAAGGAGTTGTACCTATATCAACCACAGTGAGAATTTAAAGCAAGATGATGAGAGAAGTTGGATGTTGTGAAAACACGACATATGTGACTGACACGTTTCAGTTTCTGACACAATTCAATTCAATTTATTTATTTTTGGTTCATTTTTAATAGACAAAACAAAATACAAAGATAGAAAATAAAAGCATCACCAAAATTTTTAGTAATAAACCGAAAGGGTGTAGGCAGAAGCTAACGTTTCAGTTTCTGATTTTTAAGTATGAATTTTGTGGTGAGTTCTGATCTTGCTGGATGGAACCATCGCTCGCTGTTGTTGGAGACATTTTTGCATTAATGTTTGCAGTTTTGTTTTGCTCATGGTTGTGCATGATGGGAAACTTGTGGCAATAGTATCCTCGTGTGTCTCTTTCAGTGGAAGTTGATAACCTCTGTCTTTTGCAGCTACACCTTGGTATAAAGCCATTGATGCAGGTGTATTTTTTACACCTAGCACTAACCCCACTTCCAAATTCAAGCACCCCACTGTGATTCAATTTCATTTACACATTATCAACAGATTATCATGATTGGAGCTGTAATTTCCTGCAGTAATCACACATGTTCTTCAAATAAACACAAGGAAGGCTGTAAACAGGCTCCTGAAAACAAACATGGGGTGTTTGTGGTCACATTTGCGGTAGAAAACTCTGGTTCAGACCGGACATGAACAGACGAAACAGTGTCTCTCCGAGTGTTTTACAGTGTGTGATGTGTGACTTCCACACCTACAGGCAGCCATGATAACAGCTGCTGTTTTCTCCTGGATCCTGTGTTGTGTGTCTTTAATCTCTCGGTCAGGTTTCAGTGTATGTGTGTGTATGTGTGCAGATCAGGGGTGTGGCTCCTGACTGACTTCGCCTGGAGGTGGCAGACAGCACTCCACACACTCACGTGCCAACACAGAATTGTGCCAGCATGCTGAATCAGCCCACATCTAATACTTTCCATATGGTCACGTTTCTTACAAACACAAACTGACACACCTACACACACGCACAGAGAATCCAGTTGCCCTCGCTCAACCTCGCTCGGTTTCAAGGATTTACTGTCTGGATTTCAGAGTCCGGTCTGCTTTCAGTCAGTGGCATTTGAAGAGGGAAAGTTAACTCATCACCACCCTTGCAGCTCGCGCACACTGAACAGTGCTGTACTGTACTCCGTTTTATTGAGGGTAGTGGAGCAAAATAAGAGAAGGAAAAAGCATGAGCAATATGGAAGTAGTAGAAGTAGGTGCTTTTTAATGTTGGTCATTGGGCTAAAGAGCTCGACTGGCCTAATTCATGAAGTTGATTCACAGGTACATCGCGCCATCACTTACCAAAGAGACCCTTTGTATTCCTGTGTCTGCAGACACATTGCTACACTGTTGGTGTATGCATCCCCTGAATTGCAGCCACTTCCTGGTCTGTTGCTCTGTTGCAGACCTCTGATCTTTGACCTCCCAAGAGAGCTCAATTGCCCCACAGAGATCAATAAAGTATCAGGTTACTATGAGTGGTAGAATTAGAAGTAGAGGGTATCTTTATGACGTGTAGTTGGTGGACCTGCCAGCAGGTAAAACAGTCTCCACTCAAGCTCCAGTTACACACGTGTTCTGGAGATTTCAACTAGATGCAATTTGCTTGGTTGTCATTGAAATGTAACAAACTAATGAACACTCCAAGAGTCCCTCCAGTGAAAATCAAGTGTTTAACCTTGTTAACATCTCCATGTGGTCTTCTTCAAGACATATCAGGGACAGCATAAGCAGTCATCTCCATGGCTGGGCCTGTCTGCTTTTAAACTGCAGTGCACCAAGGACAGGCTGAACAACATGTTTTCAGATTGGCAGGTTTGAGACGTCGCAAACCTAAGGAGCCAATCCCGTTAATGGACGGGGTGACGCTATGCATATCATTATATGATAAGACTGTAGCTTTCTTATAATTCATACATAACATTTGCAGACTCTCTTTTTTTAATGTCTTCATCTCATTGCTCCACTTTCTTCTGCAATGGTTTGTTGGCATCAGACAGGAGAATTAGCTCAACCAACCATTTACCTCACTGCACTCAACCTAATACTGTCTCAACAGTAGGCGATGGGTACAGGCATTAATTAGCATTTTCTTTGGCCAATATTTCAGAAAAGTCTGTTAAAAGCTGAAAATTCTTGTGTTGTTTAGGCACCAGTGCCGTCATTGTACATAGTTTATGTTGCAGAAGAACAACAAGGACAGATCTGTGAGACTCTCACACACACATACACTCTTCATGGTGTCAGCTTATGATTTTGCATGATACTTCTTACGCTGTGGCGAAGGACAAATTCACAGGTGCTTTATCTTGTCAGCATGTGAATAGAAGAGTGACCACAGCTCCTGATTTGAAAACACGATGGCACTGGGCTGAGATGGCAGCAGTGTGTTTGTGCTGGAAAAGGCCCAGTCGTCGTTTGAGGGGAAGCTGTAAATACCTAAGGACTGGAAAGTCAAAGAGAATATAGGTCAGAAAACACTGCCATGGCCTGGAGCCAAAGAGGCAAGTCGGGCACGTGTCTGCTGCAGCTGCTGGGAGTTCAGGATGTGGCTACATATTGTGGTGGAGGGTGGAAGTCCTGTCAGCATCCTATGTATAGAAGTTATATGCGAGAGCAATAAATCTGGCTGTCAAACCGCCTTTCTAGTGTTTCTTGTGTTTAAACCAGGGTATGGAGTTCACTGTGATGGGATGTGATCATCTGAGACCTAATCAGGAAGTTGCGATCAGGCAAATTCACGCAAATTCAAATGTTGCAACCTTTTCTTGACCCTGCAATTTTGGCCAATTCCTAAAACTTTTGAGCAACTTTGACCAATCGTCCAATTTCTCCTCTTGCAGAAAATGCCTGTGAAATCGTTGAGAGTCTACCTACTGCTTGTTTAACTGCAGCTGCAATTTATGCATCAAGAAATCAGGCATTTTATCATCAAATTGTGGATCATGTGATTACCAGGAGAAAAACAAAGCACTGATTTTGTAATATTATAGTGCCATGCTGTAATTTTATTTTAACAGCTAAATTACATGTATATTTGTGTATACAGTATGGTAAATATACTACAAAAATGCATTATTCTTTACTGATCTTTCTATAATACTTTAAGGTAGATAACTTGTGGGGAAGCTGTGAAAACAGCAAAGACTTAAACATTATTAATTGGCTAAATAAGGAGGAAAAAAGTGTCTTGAGTGACTTGCAATTCCAAAAAGTTAATGGTGTTAATGCACTGGAAGGTTCAGGGTCCATATGAACTGATGCAAGTGTCTGAAATGCAGAATGAAAGTTTGCACACTGCCAAGATTTAGACAAATCTAAAATGATTTGGTTCTATAGAAAATTAAAATACACCCCTGGTAAAAAAACAACATAGACATAAATTTAAGATTGTATGCAAATGCACTCATTAAGGTGGTCTACAGTGCGTCTTGAATCAGCCTGTACAATCAATACTTACTCTTGGCTGCACCCACTAGCCTCTCCGCTGTTTCATAACAGTAAAGGTTGTGAAACAGATTTAGTCCTTTTTATATGTAGGCACAAACTTTCATTGCTAAGAAATATTATCCAAAAACTGGTTTACAAGCTTGAATCGGCTTCTTAGCCAAGTAACAGCATTGAACTTTCTAGCAGAGAGCAGGAAGTCAGGCTAAACCCATTGATTTCAGTGGCCGGGTGGATGTCAAGACGCTGAAGGCTGCCGAGGGGCCACCATATGTCAACCAAGCGGACCGGAATGCCTGTAAACAAAACAGCAGAGTTTGTTGTTGTTAGGGTTAGAGCCAGCGTCGCCATGGTGACAGAGAATGAGGTCATTGTTTTGACTATCTGGCTCCATTTAAGATCAGATTTGCACTGACCACAGCGAATCTGGAATTACTGGTAACCAAAATGCTCGCATGTGCACAAAAAGAGGTTAAGTCACGTGTATTAAGAAGCACACACAAACACACGCGCATGCAGGGATTCACATGAAAACTCACAAGATAAAACAAAAGACACATCAGTCACATGTCAATTATGAATCAGTCTCTCCCCCTCTCTCTCTGGCCACACTAATACATTTTAATTTTTAAGGAGTGATTAAGCACCAATTTTGCTTTTATACTAACACACTGTATCTCCATGTAGTGCAGAAAATATCATTTGACACAAGGATTTTCTCATATTGCTCCAATGATAACTTGCCTCCTGTTGCATACAATAGGAAGTAGCATAATAATAATTTTAAAAAAGACAACAAGGCAATCTCAGAACTCAGCGGCTCTCCTCTCACATTAGAACCTCTGGGAGTGACAACCAACTATTCAGGGCTTCCTGTGAAGCCAGCTGTTAGCGATTCAGGACTTCAAGCTAAGACTTCCTTTTCCGTGTGCTGCATTGTTCATAATCTGACTAGCAACTTGAGAAGCGAAAATGGAGTTGGAGTTTAGATATGACATTCTGCACAATGCCCAGACAATGCCCAATTCACTTAAGTTGGCAGTTGCTGGTTGCAGTCTTTCAAATGTTCTGAGAACCAACTGCCAGCTCCACACTGCTGTTTTTACTTTATTTTACATGGACGAAATGTCGTGTGTACTGACGTTCCGCACGCAAGTAAAGGCTAGTTGTCAAAGGGAAGGCACTCTTAGAATGGGAATCCCCCCAATCCCCTTTTGTTGGGAAAAGGCGCACATTGGTCCGACCTGACTGGACATGTCAAACTCGAACAACTCCATCGGACAACACAGACTGTCGGCGCACACAGACCCGACAGTTGGTGGTTGGAGTTGGTCGGCGTTTGACTGGGTAGTGTGCAGCCAACTAGAATGGATTCACTTACATGCAGGTATCTGTTTATAGAGATTATTTAAAAGCTAAATCGTCATCAGATGACCGTCGATGGAAGCCATGATGGCAATTATGCGGATTGTGCTGCGCCCATTTTGCTCTCCACACAGACTGTTTGTCCTGCATGCAACCAAAGCCTGCCGATTCATGATTGGTCAATACTACTCGGACTACAAACGCACTACAAATAGAAACCAAAACACTTCCAAAATCCGGTCCTGTGCTTACAGATTCTACATTTTTATGCAAAATCTGCAACAAGAAGGTAGCAACACCTGTAATTTGTTATCTTTGTTCAATTAGCTGCTGAAAGACAAGGACGTCTTTGTCTTCTAGCAGGAAAATGGTCACATGTTATAGATGCAATCAGTGGGTGTTAACATGGGTGTCATTTTTTCAAAAGTGTGTGTTTCTGCCCGTATACACTGAAGGACAATCCTGAAGCTTTCTAACCGAAACAGGGTCTGTTAAAGGGCTTCAAAACAGCCAGAGTAGAGTGGACGTGACGTGTAAAAGTAGCAAAAGTTTTAAATCAAAATGTATTTGTCTAAATGTAGTGTCCGACTTTCTCTCACACAAACAGACACGCACAACCTCCCACTTTTCACCGACACCTGGTCTGAACATACAGCCCTTTTCACACTGTTCTCTCCTCTCTCACCTCCACTCGCGTATCCCTGCGGCCTTGTTACAGCAATAATCACCCCTGATTTCCGGGAGTAATTTCCTCCACTGTGTGGGAGCAATCTGCGTGCATGTGTATTCATTTGCACGTTTCTGAATAAATTGTGTGTGTGTGTGTGTGTGTGTGTGTGTGTGTGTGTGTGTGTCGGCTAATGGAAGCTGCAGGCAGACGATGATAAACCAATGCAGCACATGGCTCTCTCCGGTTTGGCTGAAGCTCTACTTGTGTTTATGCTGGTTTAAGGTTTCTGTGGTTGCTGCTGTGCGTCTTTTTACAATGTTGAATGAATATCTTACGCTTCAACTGTAATGTACTTATACTTTCATCTATTCAGGCCTTAATATTGGCTTTTTATAATATTGGTTTCTCGAGGAATTCAATCATATAAACTGTCTGACCTGCCTTAACTGTGTGATGACACATTATCTGAATCCCACTGTTTGACTCCACAGAAACAGACTGCTGGTATTTTAACGGACTTTGCTGAACGTTTGTCCCATCAATCACCAAAACCCACCACAGTCACACAAGCCAATATGAGATGTCAAGGCCAAACTTATAGAGAATTATGGATGAACAGCTCTGGTGCGGGGTATTCGATGACCACAGAGTATTAAAACATGACAAATATAAATTCAGCTTCAGGAAATCTCAGCTGCTGAGTCGGCTGTTCTTGCTGCTTCTTAATCGTTCTCGTGTCTTTCATTTGCTGAGCAGTTTGCGTCTTGATTGGATTGTTTAGTTAAAGTAGAAAGCTTTTTAAAAGCCGCACAAAGCAGATTTGCACATGGGCCACTCCAAATGGCAGTTAGGGGTCATGTGGGGGAGAGAGGTAGTGAGTGAGCTATCACTGTCGTTTAGTTTTGCGTGGGCATGACCTTTACCAGATTTGACTCAACTCTGGAAAACAGGCTACTGGAGCAGACAAATAAGTAGTTAGGCCATTTTGTCCTTCTGTTCAGTGGCTGACTTGTTGGTTTTTCTTTGTCTGATTACAGAGTTTGAGGTGGAGTTGGAAACTTTTTTTGCAAAAGTTGGAGCTTTAAAACCTATTGAGTCATATTTGATTTTGGGCAATAACGTCTAATTACATAGAATCTAAAGCAAAGGTTTAAAATTCACTGGCACTGTTGTCGCATCTGTTGAATGCCGTGTACCCATGTTTTTACAACTGGCACTGTATTACCTTAAGACCAAAAACAACTCAAAACCAGATCCATTGTCTGGCAATTTATAAAGTTATAAAGAAAGTCTGTTTACTATTACTAAGTGGGTTTAGAGATGTTAATCCATATTTTAGGTTGAATGTTATGGAAGCCCTTAGCGGACATGCATGTATACGTTTTATTTACTCGGTTTTCCTGTGGTAACCAGTTATTTCTGGTCATTTTCTCGAGATCTCGACTTTTATTTTTCCCGTTATCTGGAGTATGGACGAATGTCCGCTAAGGGCTTCCGTAGAATTTCACTGAGTAACGATTTAGGTGAGGAGTGGGATTTTTGTTGTGAGTTGCAGTATTCAGGTGTTAAATGTTGTGAAATACTTCTATTTCTATGTGTGTCAAGGGCACAGCTAATGCTACAACTACTGACTGTAGGTGAGAGGTGAAAACTAAAACAACTAACTTTCCATTGAATTGTTAACATCCATATCTCTGCCTCAACTCCAGATCCTGAGTTTGTAACACATCTTCTCCCCTGAATCCAAAATAATTCCAAATAGCAAAAGTGCAGTTTTTTTTCACCGCAATGTCTCCGCTATCATGCTAGCTAACCTCGCAATCATGTCAAATTGACACCAACTAATATGAGGGTAGCTGACAGCTAGTTGGGCTCCGATTGGCTGAATTATGTGAATACATAGCCCATTGATCAAGGCTGCATCTGATTGGTCAAATGTTCGAATGCTGAGTTTGAATGAGTGCGACATATTTCCCTTTTTTTATATTTGCTGTTGTGCGTTTGTTGATAACACAACGATGATAATACAATTTGTCAGTTAGACTACTGTTGAGGCAAACCCCGTTTCTATAGATGTGGCTCAGTAGAGTCGGTCGTATCTCAATCGGAAGGTTGGTGGTTCGATCCCTGACTGCTACAGTCACGTGTCGAAGTGTCCTTTGCCAAGACACGAGTCGCTCTCGAAGGCATAGGCGTTGAGTATGAATGGGTATGGATCTGATTGGAGATTGGCACTCGGGCCTTTGCCATCAGTGTGTGAAAGAGTGAATGTGACATGTTGTGCAAAAGCAGCTTTGAGTGGTCGGAAGACTAGAAAGGCGCTATATAAGTACAGTCTGTTTACCATTTATAAGTTTGACATTGTTCTCAGTGATGTTGGACTTCTTTTGAACTGGTGTGTTTTTACATTAAACTGTAGTCTGGTGCTACTTTCTGAAATCCTCGGGCCCCAAATAGGTCACGGTACTTTTTTCCGACGGGCCCCTCAGCTCTCATTTGGTTTTAATGAGACTTGGTCACAGGTTAAGAGGAAACATTTCATTTTAAGTCTGGGTATTTAAGTGACATGATGCCTTGTACAGGAGGTCATGTTATTTCATTTAAAAGACTGGTTTCCTGTGGGTGAAATGTCTCTGTGTTTCCAGCACCTGCAATTTTATCTGCCTTTCAACCTCATTTTAGTGGAAATCAGCTCCTGAAAACAGTCTGTGGCACACGTTAATTGTGGCTTATGAAGGGTTGCGTGGTTTAAAGGACTGTCATGTGCTGTGTGACTAACAGAGAACAGGGATTTGCCGGAACAAAGAGCACGTGGACACTTAATTAGAGACTCATGGATGGAAACAATGGAAACAGAGAAGGAAAAACAGCAAGTGCTGATATTTAACAGGATACAAGCAGCATTTTAAAATGACCTTTTACCAATTGTTTGATTAGTTTCTGTGGAAAAGGGCGTCAGCTAAATAGATCAAATGATAACCATTTAAACTGTTGCAAGGGGGGAGACCAAAAAATACTGCGCACTGTATTCTTGTGCTTTTGAACAAACTCAGCTTCAACTGCAGACTTTCTCTTGTCCCTCCTTTGATAGTAATTAAAGAGGCCTATCATTACTGTTACTTATTAAAACATTTTATTGATATCAAATCTGTTTTTATGGAATCGGATCCTGACGAAGCTGAGATTTTTATTGCTCTTTCTGCGGCTTTATGTCTTCATATTATTCTGTCTTTATTTCTCTTTCTCTGTCTGACTGTATTTCAATATTTTACCCCCTACTGCCTCTGCCTCTCGCTTTCATCCAGTGTAGAAATCCACTCCTACCTCCTTCACAGCCGCTCATCCTCCTCTGCCCTTTTTTTCTTCCTCTCTGTCTCTCTGTCTCTCTCTCTGACCCACTAAAGTGAGACCCCATCATGTTTTTCCCATCACGCTCTCCTCCCACCCTGTGGTGAGGCGGTGAACCCCCGGCCGGAGGTATAAAGGACATGATTTACGGGGCCCCATCGCAAACAAAAAAAGAGAAAAGAAAGAAAAAAAAACATTGAACGATAGCTCAGTTTTCCAGCACAGTAGCCTTGTGCTTCTGTGCAGGTTTCTCTCTTCAAAGTTTTGACTTGAAATATGGTGCACCGGCCACGACACGGTGTGGTCCAAATTTGCCAAAATGTGTTTCCACAGAAGATGAAAACTGTGATAAAGCCGGTTACAGTTTTATCATGTGTGACGTGTTGACATGTCTGGATGGAGAGACACAGAGATCTAAATGAGTGAGGAAATGGGGGCAACCGTTTAGCATGAAGGCCCAAGGCTGCGGTATTGACACGTTGTAAGTCTTGGTTTTAAAAGAAAGCATGGGATGTAAAGTCCCAATTAAATGGAGTCTGGCTTTTTCATCCTGGTAGTCATTGTTCACACAGTTTGAAGCCATGTGCGTGCTGCTGCAGTGAGACATGATTAAACTACAGAGAGATGGTGGTGTTGTTGAACTCTGTCGGCAAGAATGATGTTGATTTATGAAGCCCTTGCGAAACTTAAAGTAGCAAAGTGTGCTGCTCATGTTCTGTTGTTGAAGCTAAAGTGGGAGAATCAAAACATTTTGATTGCATCACTACCAGTGCACTAATTCTATTTTGATCAGATGTTATTGGCACAGTCGTCTCGAACAAGTGCGATATAAACAATTCCTGAAAGCAAGAGAAGCTGGACTGGATTTCTGTTCTTCTTCCACACAGATGGATGTTTTGACTGAAAAACATTGCACAATGAAGTGTTTCATTAAAAAATATTTTGAGATAGTGAAACAAGAATCTTTCAACATTTTTCAACAATAGAAAGGTTGGAAACGGTCCCTATTATTCTCAGAAACCACATATTTCTTATGTCCTTATTTGGAAACTTTTAGCATTAACAGCCTTTTGTTATTGACTATGGCCAACATGGCGGAATAGATCAAATAAACTTTATTGATCACACATTTTACAGATATTACACTTTTAGAATCAAGTAAATCTTTTATTGCAGTTAACTACAAGTATGTTTTGTGTGGCCAAAGTGGCAGTAAGCAACATGAACGTTTCAATGTAAAAAACATTCCGCCTCTCATGCTTTTTTGAATTTTGCAACTGGTGTGCAGTGCGTCTCTCTGCAGCACCAAGGCAAGGAGAGAGAGAGGAGAGATTCTGTTCATTCCAAAAAGTACACTTTATTGCAAAATGTTCAAATACTACTAAAGTTATCATGATAGTTATGATTCTTGGTGTGGACCACCTTTTTACCTCCAGGTGTTTGAGCTTAGTGCTACTGTTAGCTGTTACAGTGAGAGCTACCGTTACCTGTCAAGAAGGAACAGGGCAACCTCTGCATCGCTTCGCTCTTCGGCCCCTCACACTCCCACTCGTCTGATCCCTCTTTTTATTCAGGGCTCTTTATTTGTAGCTTTTTATCCTCCATGGTCTTCCTTCCTCTTACTTCTTTAGCAGTATATGCCGTTGTCAGCAAAGGAGGTACAGGAAATTTACCATAGGTTGCCATAACTCCTGACTGACAAAACCTCTGCGTGCACAAGTAGTGTAGAAGTCGGATGACACTAGTTAGTCGCTGTGATTGGCCAGTTACGTGGAAAGCTAACCCTGATTGGTTGTTTGATTCAGACTAAATACAAAGTGGCGGGCGCTCACAGTCATAGATCAGCAATCAACATCATTTCAATTTAATGTCGTTAGGGAAATGCAATGATCAAAATGTGTTATTTTAACCAAACTATTATTAAATAATGTTGGCTACTGTAGCTTTAAGATAACACTGAAGCATCAGTTCGGGGATGAAGCCTGTCCCTGATTATACAAAGTGCTATGAACCCAGTATCCTGGAAGTTAGAGCATCAGGCCTGTGGCTGGAAATTCCCTATTAGTCACTAATTCAGATTCAGTGTTAAGAAGAAAATGAACAAAGGTTTCCATACACTAAACAACCAAGAAATGTTGGTTCCAATGGGTCAGGTGGGGCAGCTCCGTCGTCAATAGCAGAACACTGTGAAGTACGGTATAGGTTGTTTCTTAAATATGATTTTCCTCTGGCGACTTGTCAAACTTTAAAGTGTAATGTTCTATTTGGACTTAAGCGAGAAAATAATGTCTAAATAGTTAATATAGTAAGTTTGGATGTTTCACATTTTGTTGAGGCTTTTTTACAAATGTTTCATATCAAAGTTTCCAACATCTGAACTGAACATCTGTCCTGCTTGGACAGATTCTGCAGTGGTGACTGTTAAACTCAGTGCACTCATCCTCCCATCAGGTTATTGAGTTGGAAAAGAAGTTCTCTTTTTCTCATAAAAGTCATCCGTCTTATTATGTAATTTTGGTACAAATCTTGAATGCTGAAAATGGAAACGGTTGCATTCTGAGTAAACTAGAAGGACACTATGAAAGCACCGACTTTTGCCAAGGCCTTGTACTCTAGTAAGTTCCCGATCCACTCCAAAATGTAATGGGTTCTTCTTTGGCGGATACTACAGCCTTCTTCCATATCTCGTAAAACATTCCCAGTATTTTTCTTATCCTGTTGAAAAAAACAAAACAACAGCACCAATAACATAACCTCCTCGGCAGAGGTCACAAAACAGCAAACCTACATTTTTGGGACAATATTTAAAGCTTTTATTTTCAAGTGTAGCCACTGAACTCACACTATCACTATTATCATCTTGAGCACCTACCATTGCGTGTTTTTTGGGAACTCAAACATGCAACTTGTAGGGTACAAGTTTGTCTATCTGCCGGGCATCTCAACATGGGGCAACATAATCAGGAACACTGGTCAACATCTCATCTCTCCTGTTTAAAACAACAGTATCCAGACAAACACACACACTCTCCTGAACTAAAACACTGCCAGACAGTGAAAGGCAAGGCCCATAAATTCCAGCGCTGGATACACACCAGTACATCTGTGCGTTGGTGTCAAAACTAGCCCCAAACACTCATAAATAAGGGTTATTACACTTGCATAACCAAAATGAAAGTAAAGCTACTGTAGGCTTTGGTGAAAAGAAACACAACATAACTAACGTAGGATTGAAGTTACAGTTTGTTTGAGAGTTTGGTTTCAGTTTCAATCCATGTTAAAGGGCAGTTCATTTTGATATATAGGTAGCAGCCTGACATCCTACAGTTAATCTGTCCAGAAGGTATTAATCAATGACTGTTTATAATGATGGACGACACGTCTCCATCTGCTCTTATTGTACAGAAGTGAAGCCAAAGAACCCCACGAGGCGGGCGCTGTTATCTTGTGCTGTTCTGCAGCCAGAGACTGAGCAGTAGGGATCGGCGGGTACGGCCGCGGTAACGATGTCCCGCCTCTTCTGCTAACCAAAACACACACCACGTCATGGCATTCAATCTGATAGATGTTGAGATATTTCAGTCTGGACCAAAGTGTCGGACTCACCACCAGACCAACATCGGCAACCATTTTCCAAAATTTTACCCTCACTTCATGGAATTTACCCGTTATTTACAAGCCCTGTTCGGCTGTAAAATATAACACTTTTTGGGACGGAGTTTGAAAGTTAATTTACTGTCAACCACAGAATTGAACTCCTAGACTAAAGGTTTAGCCGCTTAGTTGGTCCTGGAAAGACCAAACAAATTCCAAACTCATTATGTAACCAGAAACGGTTACAAACCCGCCATTTTATAGTTTGACAACATATTCTGGCCAGTTTTTTGTTCTGATTATGTAATCGAAGGATTACAGTAATGCTTCGTCTGAACATGATGTGGTAAAACGATCAGGGTTTGCGTCTACTGTACACTGCGACCTTGACTGAAGTCTGCCTTTACATGATGATTAAATGCTGGTTTGAGGATTGAGGCTGATTATTGACATAAAGGTTTGTGGAGCTAAAAAGAAAGCTAATGGGATAAACAGCCAAGCTCTACACAGAGGTCTCCTTCCCATTCAGATATTCACTAAGCATCTAAATTAGATCATAATGGCTATTACAGAAGTTTGTCAAGGCTTTACACATAAATGAATAAGAAACATGATTTCAAAAAGAAGGATAAGACAATGTTTACATTTCAGGCTATAAATTACTTTGTCTATTGGCTACAATTAATTGAAATTGAATCGAAATCGCAATATGGCGTCCTGCAATTTTCAAATCGCAGGAGGCGCAATATTTGTTAAAGGGGAAATTTGTCAAAATACCATTTTAATTTAAATATTGTGCTGCAGAGATGTTCTGGCCTACACATCATACACAGACGAGACAAGTATCAAATATCTTTGTTTGGTACAGAAAACACACCATAATCATTTTAATATGTTTTTCAATGAAAATGAGAAATATTATATAAAAATTGTCATTCAATTAAATATCGCAAGATATATGGAAATCGTAATTTAAGTCAAAATAATCGCAATTAGATATTTTTTCAAAATTGTTCGGCCTTAATGTTGGTCCAGAATTTCCTTTAATTAATTATTATGCCCTTGCATTTTGCCCCAAAAATCTCAGTTCAAATAACTTCTGAATATGTTAAATAAACACTTTGTTTATGTTTTTAAACTGATAATGGTTTTGGATTAATATTTGTTATTTGTTCATTTAGCTCAAAATTGATTAAAAAAAAAAACATGTCAGATTTCTGTTTGTTTGACACAATTCCAACACTTTCCTCAATTATTTTGATTTATTGACTTACATAACTTTTAGCTTAGATTGTACTGATTCTATGAAGCATTTTAAAATAATCTTAGAACTAATATCACAATAAGAACAAACACCTCTATAGCCACTTACCTTAACATTTCTGTGTCAGAGCTGAAAGGGTTAATGATTTTCCAGACCGACCATCTAATAGCGTCACTATCAGAGCTGCCTTACTTACAATATCTAATGTTTAAAACAGCTATGATTAATATGCATTACTTTTTACTGTCTGTGAAATTAATGCAAATCACCAACCCTATTATATAACACATCACTTATGTGTAGGTGTAGCTTTACTTCTGACAGGATGTTGGAAGAAGTTCACTGCTCTGTATAGGACACACACACGCGCAGAGTTTCCACTTATGCTTCAGATGGATGGGAAGTTGTTAGACTGTCATGTTGTCATGTACCTGTATTGTAAAGCCATCAGGGCTTACACGTATTTGCAGGTCTTACTGAGTATTTGATGATGGAACACTAGCGGTTAGAGGATTGAGACTCAACATCAATAATGAAACAGATCATTCAAATAATCCGTTGACTTAAATAAGTCTGGGGTCAGGGTAACCGCAGGTGACTCTGTTATGTAACTATGGATGGATAACGCATTAGATTTGTTTTGGCGTCTAAGAAGAACATAAAACACGTTACTCCACACACAAGTATTATGCATCATAATCCTGCACCTGGATCAAACTATTAGAGCTTGCAAATTTGGTTTTGGTGCGCTAAAGAATAAAGAAATCTTAGAGAAATCTTAAAGTTGACAAGCTCTGTCAATGTGTGTGAGATTTTACCAAACTTCTATGACTGTAATAATTAATTTAGTCATATTTTGGGACACTTTTGTTGATGTTCAAAACACATGGAGAAATCTAACATTAACATGCCATTAGAAAAAACTGGCAACAACAGCTTTTATTCTGAAATATGTTGGATATTTTGCCTTTCTGGATGTATTATAAGGAGTTTAGAAATGGTGGGGACCTCATGTCTGTCCTTGCAATCTTTTATTTTATGTGTTCTGATAACTTATAAATGTTTGCAAGGAAAACGACCAAGAAATCCGGGTTAAATTGGGAAAATCCACGTCCTCAATGATGTAGACTTGATAATGTAACACGATAATCATGCATGGATAGTCTCGAAAACTGTGACGCTAATGTTCAGACTCACATTTTTCTTCGATGAGGACGGATCCAATTTAATTTGTGTATCCTGAAGAACAAGACATTACAGAAGTAGCCAGAGATGCGTTGTTAAGATTTGCCCCTGGTCTTTCCCCACATTAAAAAGTTAAATGAAAAACATGATAGTGAGGATAACCGAAAAAACGGCCAGTGTGATGTACTCTGTACTTTGTGATTGTTGGAAGAGAAATCAGTTGGACAGAGGTCTGTCAGACTGTCACGCTTTGATGCAGATGAGTTACTAATAGTTAGGAACTGAAGAGACTGGGGAGGATATTAAATTATCACTGCAGTCAAAGGAAAACCTCAAATCTATGAGGACGTATACTTTTCACCCCGCAAATTACATCCATCTGAAACTCATGTCTTCCATGTGAGAGATAAGGGTGGTTCCAAATGTTGTTCTTTTTTTTTTTAAGTGATAACAGTGATAATGTGGCTCCAGAGGCGTACAGATAACATCTCTTGAAAGTTGCTTAAACAAGCCAGTTTGCTTTAGTCAAAATGACCTCACCCCTCTGGCAGAGTTTCCCGCCCTTACTTTCAGAGCAAAAGATTTAAAGATGCTACACTACGCCTAATGATTTGTCAAGCTGGATAGTTTTTGCAGTGTAGGAGAAAAAGAAAACCAGTTCTCATTTCCAGGTGATGCCAACAGATTGTTCAAAAAAAATCTACAATCTCTCGCTTTTTAATTGTTTCCACAGACATAAAGGTCATGACACTCCCTCGGCATGTTGGGGGATGATGTCAGCTTTAAAGTCAGGATGAAAATGCAGCAAAAGCCAAAAGTGAAAATGCAAGATTTCCACACGACTGAGGGATTGCATAACGACACTTGGATGGTGACACGTTGTCCTTAATCCCGTGGTGACGATGAAACTCCGGACAGTTAGTTCTGCAAACCAAAGCCTGATTGACGGGCTGTTGAAGTAACTGGGATATACGCACACGCAGATGGTGTTGGACATAGTATCATGCACGCAAAACAGTGGATATCTCTCACATTTCATGCACTCAGTGACACGACTGGGTTTATGATTAAGAAACAGGATCAATAAAAATGCAAGAACACATTCAGAAACCTTCAGTGAAGATGTGGTTGGATATTAGACCAGATGTCTGCACAAAAAAAGCAATTTATAGACGCTCTGTTTTTGTTATTATGCGAATGGAGAATTGCACTGTACAAAAAGTACAGCCACACTCAGACACTCTCAGGGAGCCTCATAAAGATACAGACATTTCTTCATGGCATTATTGCAGGACAAGACACAGGAGACTTTAATACCAACAGCACTGACACACACCTTATCAGCTTTCAATAAGTCAGCCAGGAAATTGATCTTGTGTTTCTGGTGTCCCTCTCTGTTCAGGGATTTACTGTCTCTCTCTGAGGAACTGTTAATGCTGCACCGTTGCCCAGAAGCCCTGTGTTATTCTTGAGAACACAGCCACACACCTAATGCAGAAAAAACTATCAAGAGCACCTGCTGTTTCAATGAAACCGACTGTCCAGGTGAATCCAGGTGAGCCCTCTAATCCGTCACTCAACTCACCTAATAAATCGCCCAGTGCCGTCAAGGATTTGGACCAGTTGAAGGAGGATATTTGAGCCTTGGAACAATTCATGCACATACGTACATGGACATCTTTTCAAAGAGTGTGCAATTCAGTTTCAGTCACCAATACTGCTCGTGGCAATAAAAAGAAAGGGATTTGTGTTGGTGACAGACTTTCAGTAGAACTACTGGAGGAATAATGGGTCAGTGCATTTGAGAGACAGTCGATACTTTGTGCAGCATTATACTAACAGCATGAAATGTCTGTGGCTGAATCATGGATTGCTGTTCAAAGACAATCGAAGACATCTTCAGGTCCAAGTGACTGATGTGTTCTCACAGAGTTGCTACTGTGGCTGACTCATTGGTCACGTGTAGTTTTGCAAGTGGACCTTCCCGGGGCAGTGCACCTATGGCGTGGGACACTTCAGGTGGACAAGGAAAAAGGCAGACTAGGAACCTTCAGGCAGATGGCCTGGAGGGAGGGCAAAGGCATACCGGAAGCCCTTTGACGGACTGTCTGGAGGCAGGTGGAAAGGGCAACAATCCATGAGCCCTCATGCAGATGGCTTGGAATTAGGGCAGAGGATCAGCAGGAATACTGATGCAGACTTGCAAGAGGTCACACAAATGGGCGGAACAGCTCTAAAGAACCGAAGGATGACCAGGTCAATGTAGCGGCTCTAGGGGGCAGCCTGAACGCCAGTGAGGTTGGCGTGATCGCTCCTGAGGTCAGCTATGAAGCTATGAATGGTTTGGAGGTCAGGACAGAAGCAGGACTGCTCTTGAGGATGATCCCAGAGGCGAGACTGTTCTGGGCACCGGCATAGCAACCGACGATATCGCAGAAGGTCGAGGCAGGGTTCAAGTGCTTAGCTGAAGTCAAGCGCCAGGACTGCTGAGCAAGGAGCCAGCAGCCGGATTGCATGACAAGAAGATGGCAACCTGACTACAAGACTGGGAGCCAGTGGCAGGGCTACAAGACTTACTCGAGCTGGGGCCTCGAGTGTAGGGTAGGCCTCAGTGGCAAACAATAATTGACTTGAGTGTAGTCTTCCTGCTCAAAGACTGGGAGGCTGAAGGAAAGCTTGGAGACAGGAGGCTATGTGATAAGGTTCAGCAGATGCGAGAACATGACCTTCTAGGAAAAAGTTTCCCCTCTTAACTCCAGACTGCCCCATTTAATTGTGGTAAATTGACTTTCTTGAATTAGTGGGCGCAGTACAGAGCAGTTCTGGCCAATTGTAACCTTTTTATATCTTACAGAGACACGTTTGTGCCAAAACGATTATAAGCCTCGATTCATGTTGACATTTGAGGAAAGTTCGATGGAAAATGGAGTAAAACGCTGTGAGTTAAATACTGTATAGGCTTTATGAACACTAATGGGCAAACTGTGCACACCTCTGTCATTAATACTTCCATACAGCGACACAACGTGTTTCCTTTTCCAAATAAAAAACTCAGTGCAAGACTTTACAGCTTAGGTTTGGGTATATTTTGGAACCACTTTGCCCAATAAACAACATAAATGTAGTTTCCTTTCCGTGCCGTGGTCTTCCTATATACTTCTAAACCATTCGACCGTGGGATTTGCCTTCCCCTAGCATTTCTAGGTTTTGAAACAATTCACCACCTTGTGCGATTATCAACAATTATTTCAAGTACATACTGTTGTATTTCATTGTATTTTTTCACGCTTTACACACAATTAGGATTACATAATTTCATTCAAACAAAGGTCATAGTAACAACATCAGACTCCTGGAATCCGCTCTTTTCCTCCTGTATCTGTGAAAGATTACAGCCAGATTACAGTTATTATGCTTTAATGAGATTACTGTAACACCATAATCCGTTTCTTCCTACTCTCGGTTTCCTGTGACGTCTTGACACGGTAATAAGGTCCACGCTTTGTTTTCATAGGTGTGAGCAGTAACTTCACGACACTGTGAGCGAATGGCCTCGCCAGCCGGCGTCTCTCAGGTTTCTCTCTTTATGAAATAATGATGACGGATGTGAGAACCATATATCTGAAAGCTGAGGGGGGCTATGAGAGGAAGACTAGTCTGTTTCTGTACCTGTCTGCCTCATGTCTAACTGAGACATGCTGGGAGGTTACTGCAGCACCACACACGGCAATTATCTTTAAACTGCAGCTGTTTGCTCATTTTGACTTATCTGTCGGTCAATATCTCTGCAGAGCTCTTCCAGAGACATCCTCGAGGCGTGTTATTGTGTTTGTGTGTTTCTGTCTGGCAGCATTAACAAACACTCATTTAAATTTCTCCCCCCTGCAGAGCTCATTATCGATTTAACAGGAGGCCAGATTAATCACTCCCATCTCTCCCTGCCTAAGAACCTAATTATCTGCACATGACTAAATGCTGCAAATGACCTTTCCAAGGACGACATACTGCATACATGTCATGCTTTGATTCTCTGTTATGTTCACTGCATTGCCGACCATCAATAGATATCCAGTTCTTACTCTTAAGGTCGAGCTGAAACGGCATTTTGAGAGTATCTAGCTTCCGTATCGTGACGTATTTCCGAGTGAAACAGGACGTGCAGGCGGGACATATCATTAGAGTGATTTGATCGTTGAGAAGTGGGCGTAGACAGACGTTCTACACAGCGCAGTAGCTAGCTAACGGACCGAGCGTTCTTGGTGCTCTGCGGCTAAATGTTGCAGATTAATTGGTTGAAATTGTTTGGTGCTAACTTACGTAAGCACGCGTGAAATTTAGTTTTACCGGAAGAAAAAATGATCGAATTTTGATATAAGAATACGAAGAAATGGATTTTCTGTATTTTTTTTGGCCTTTATTGTCAAATAGATGCACAATATTACCGGGGATGTGATCTAAAAGGATTAAAATGATATTTTTCATTTCACCTTGACTTTAACATAACCTGTAACTCTGAAAGAAAAATAGTCCTGACCTTAAATATACATCTTTGTACTTTCAAGGTAAATGTAGCAGAAAATAGCGATAGTCCCTGAATTACTAAAGCTCAGTTTATCCTTATAGAAGCAAATGTTTGTTTTTTCTAAGTGTTAAAAGATGTGTTTCGAGGTGTATAACCAACTCAGAAACTCTCACAGACAGCACACAACGATATGCATGTAATTTATTGCATCATTACATCTGTGGATATTACAGCATCTCCCTATTAGAACAAATCTTTTTCCATTGAAGGTCATAAAAACTGGAAGACTAATCCAGATAGAAAGTTGGAGAAAGACGCCTTTTGCATAACGCAGTCATCTGTTTTGTACAATAAGGATTGTACATCTGGCCTGCAGAGCAGAAACTCCACCATGAGTCAGAGGTTGATGGTTTAATTCCCTTATTCACCCTTTCCTGGCTGATCAATACGACATTCAACCCCTTTCTTCTCTGTTATTGAAAGCAATCTTAGTTGAAAACTAAAAGTAGGAAATGTGAGGACATCTGCTTAATGATAAAACAGTTGTCACATTAGATCTTCTTTTCCAGTCGGATTGAAAAAACACACATGGCTTTACGATTAAAGTAATCATTGTCACAATCATCCCTGTCACAGTTATTTGGAATCTGTGTTTTTGACATTCAACAGAAACAGAGGCAAAATAGTAGGAATAAAAACAGACTATAGTACGGTGGCTCAGAGGGCTCAATGCGCTGCAAAAAAACACATTTAGGTTGCCTAAATATTCGCATCTTGAAAAATCTTGAAAAAGTGATGCCTTGATCTGGGAGGCCTTGGAAACGTTTTTTAGTCCCTCGAATTTACTTGCTAAACTTCTTTAGTCCCAAACAAGACAACAACAACATATAGTATACAGGTTGGATGGCTTCATAGCTGCACCTGAAGCCTCAGTAAAGTGATCACTTCTGGATCTGATTATGCTTCAGGTTATGTTGGGACAGAATCCTTTTTTCGTCTTAAAGAGGTGTGATTCGACCAAATATGAAGAGGGAAGGGCCAGTGGTAAGCTAGTTTTTTAATATCTATATGTGTTCAATAACTTAGCTAGATAGTTAGCTAAAAGGTTAGCTAACCAGTGTTCCCTCAGATGCAGTGACACAAAATGGATCACATCTGAAGCAGTGTCATGGGTTGTCATTGTTTAGTTTTGTGTTTAGTTTGTGTTCCTGTCATGATTTAGTTAGTTAGGTATTTCATTGTTTAGATATCATATCTTGAGTTTGGTTTTAATGTTCCCTGTTTATTTTGTAGTTTTCGCTCCTTGTACTGTACGTCATGTCTTGTTTATCTTCCTGCCTTTGTGTGTTTTCCCGCCTTTTTGGTTGTGCGCACTGCCTTCATTGTTTTCACCTGTTTTAATTAGTTTCACCTGGCCTTGTTCACCCTCTGTTTATATAGTCCCTGTGTTCCCCTGTTTCTTGTTCCAGTGTGGATTAACTTTGTGGCTCCTTCTGTGTTTGTTCTCCTTTTTTGTTGGACTTTAAGTTGGACCTTGTTGTTGCAATTTGTAACCTTGACTCTGTAAGTAGCCCTTTTGGTTTTGTTTGACTTTTCTTTTATTTAAGGAATCATCCAGGTCTGCACCTGGGTCCCTCTTTGTTTAAACCACAGCCGCGACACCTAGTAGTTTGAAAGCATGTGGTGAGGAGTTATGACCCTGGATACATTGAATTTGGATTCATAATGCCAAGTAGTGATGCTGAGCTGAAAACACAATGTGTTGAATGTTGTGAAATCCTTTCAGATGAGATGTTCAAATCATCTGAGCTCCAGAGGAATTTAAACACAACACAGCTGGTTGTTTTTGGAAGCGGAATGAATATTTCCCTAATGACAAAAACCAGAAATGCTTGTTGTTATGTGTTAGTTTATTTTGCTCATTTATTTTGGAAGATGGACCCTGGAAGTGATCAGAATTGGGCCTTAGATTTCAAAGGTTGAAATCCCCTGCCTTCAGGCCCCTTCTTTGCTAATCTGTCTGCAGAGGTCCCTTTGCAGTAAAGCTGCGGGATAAATGCGTAATCCTGAATGTCTACAATTACTTACCTGCTACCATTTATCTTGGCTTTATGCCTCTCTGTCTGTTTTGTATATCCCTGCGTGTATAATATGTAAGATAATCTGCGTTGGCCTTGACGTTCTAAGTCATGTGAAGGAGTCGTCTCTCAGAAAGCTTCCTGGATCAACGTTTGGAAAACAGGCTGTTATTAATCTATGACAGAGTGAAGTGCTGCCATGCGATCTAAATTTGTTCTCCACTCGTTCCTAGAAGAAGACGACTCTTGATTTGTTTGAACACAACACTGGGCGCTTCTGGAGATGGTTAAATGTTTCTTGGAAATATCTGTGAAGTGATTAAGTCGAACTAAGTCGGAGAGGTTTTACTTCAGAAAGATAAAGCAAGTAAAATGGGCACTTGTTTTGTGGCATTGGTTAAGTTACAAGTATGTGAAAAGAAGATACAAAATGTCTTGGAACTTCATGCAGTTTAACTTGGTTCGATGTGAAGTGTGGAATAAATAAGAAATCTCACAATATCATCTACAAACAGAAAAACATTAAGACAAAACTTGGACAAAACCATCATAATAGCAGGAGTGAGGGGGTCTCTTTTCCCAGTTGCTTAAACCTTTATCATCACCTCTATTGTTTCCAGCATTTTAACTATTTTACTTTTTCTTCATGGAACACCAGTTTTTAATGCAACCATCTAGTTTCTTAGTTCAGTACTATATCTATATCTGTATATGTGTAGAAATGGTTGATGATTTTAACATCTTTCATTTTAACATCGCACTCTGATGGCATCATGGCAGATTGTTGAGCAGTGTCACAGACCTGTTCTCCCAAGGCCTCACTAATTTGGAATTGGGGGCCTTATCAGGTAACTTTTCAAAACCAATATTTCTACAAGCAAGCTCACTTTGTGCAGTGATATGCCAGGTGTGCTAAGGTGAGAAAGTAGGTGGAACTTTCTCTCTCATCCTTAATTCTTCACACAACCTCCGTGTCATTTTTCCAAGTCTACAAACAGGTGAAATACCAAAACCGACTTTTTGTGGAGACTGACTAAAGCCGCTTTCCCACTGGTCAAAAGACCCGCTAAAACCTGCTAACACCCGGCTTTTTTGCTTAATGGGAAAGGCTACAAAAGGCATTCAGGCCTGGGTCAAAGACTCTGCAGTAGACCCAGGTAATTATCTGCTCGGCTCCAATCGGCATTGATGGGAACACAAAACCAGTGTGGACACGCTAATCTCCGCCCCCTTTCCGGCACGATGCTATACTCCGTCGGTAACTTCTGCGACTCCTTGTCTTCTCAGCTACAAATTCTGCCCGTCTCTGTCCAAGCAGCGCTCGAACATCGTTCCAAATTTGTCGGCGCAGAGTTTGATACACAGACTGGATGAGTAATAGATACAATAATAACCTAACCACCGTAACATCTTCATTGTTTACTAACCCTGTTTCAGGCCAATTGTGACGTCAGACGGTGACGCAGCAGACAAGAGACTGACAGGAGTATACTCCACTGGCAGTGGGAAGGGAGACAATCGGCATCTATAAGCCGGTCTTCCCGGGTCTGAAAAACCTGCGTCAACACACTAACTTCAGGTTGGAAAGGGGTATTGGGAATAAATGTCTGTCTGTCTGAAAAGGCAAAAGACCAGAACCAACACAAGAAAAGGACTTTGTAGAATCTATCAGAACGAAAATGGAAAACTATATTATTTCATGACCTATGAGAAATGTATGTGTGTATTTATGTGCATGCATATGGTCTTAAATCTACCTGCGTGTGTTTCCTTCCATGTGTGTGTTTATGGGGACCAAATGGACCCTGTCAAGTGTCCGCCCCTCCCACCTCAGACACATGTGGTTTAAAGGGAAAAACACAAGAAAACCCAAGAAACCTGGCTGCAGAAACTGGGTCAACACCTTCACACACTTGTTTGGCAAACACACAAGGCATATACACACGATACGCACACACACAACATAACACGTTGAGGGAAAATGTGAAAACGTGACCAGCACCTTGGCTGAAAAATGTAAACAGACTGATTACAGATTTTTCGCTTTGAAAACGTGACCTTATTTCAGTGGAGAGGCTCTTCATCTTCATAATTCTCCATCTTTTTCTCATTTTCCTTCTTTACTTCATCTATCTTCTCTCGCTCCTTTCAGTCTGTATCCTTAGCTGTCTTTCTCATAATATTCCTCCTCTTATTCGATTCCTTGTGGTTTCTCCTGCAGCGCGGGCTCTATCCAGCAGACTATTTATTTTTCAACTATAGCGGTGTCTTCCAGCATTGTATGGGCCTAACAAAACCCATTAAGCCAGAGATAACAATATAATCTTCTTTAAACAGACTCTCGTCAGAAGTTAGAGCCAGTCTTTGTGACTGGTTGAAACCCCCAAATATTGAATGAGGCATTCAGAGGCATAGAAATCCTGCATGTTTGTCAGTGTGGCCGACAGCTGCAGTCAAAGGGTTTAAATCTGTCTTGCACATGGATAATCTGTAGCAGGAGCTTTCTGTTATATCCCCATATCATCATCTTGGTAACAGTTGCCGCAAAACCTCGTCAGTGCATAAAAAAAGAGAGGGTTTTTTTTAGCTAACTTCCATCTGTTGTTGACATTTTACAATCCATTCAAATGATGTAGCTTGGCTGTAACATCACAACACATTTCCTGCATGTGTGGCACACTGATGGCCGGTTATTGGAAAAATTGATAATTTGAGACAATATAGCAGACAGTTCGGGAGTGCTTGGTCGCCACTGACAAAATAATGGAGCAGCCAATTGAGTTGGCACATTTCAGGCAGCAGCCAGCATTTACAAGCACGTGTCTGGTGTTTATTACCACCAGACATTTTTCTTGGCAGCCCGGACGAGCCCTATGAAACAGTTTGTGGACCCATTGGATACTAAAACCTGCCATTGAATCAAATGTTAATGGAAATCCTGAATTTTAAGGAACTCATCTCAGCGAGGCGTCTCACCTTCTCAGTGTCGGGGCAGCTACTGTGTTCGACCACATTTCAGTGGATAATAATCCTTTGTCAGGCTTTATTTGGACAGTGCTCAGTCGAGGGGGGAGACGGGAGCAGAATATAAAGCAGAGGAGAGAAAATGTCAGGAGTTGAAACCGCAGCGAGGTGTGAGGAGATGTGAGAAGAGCAGAGGGAGAGGAAAGGGAGATGCAAAGAGGAAGTGTGAAAATCCACCCATTTCCTCCACGTCCATCATCGACCAATTCATCTGTTAAAGCCTGGACCAACCTGGTGAAAACAGTCACTTTCTTTTAAGCAACAAATTAACGAGCAATCGAAGTGTGTGGTCCCAAAACTAAAGCCCTCTTTCATAGTCTGACTTTGTATGAAACTCAATGGACTGAACTTGGACGAGGATTTTAGAAACTTTAGAGATTGACGGCGTTACTTTCCAATCAAAAAGACTTTTAATGAAAATATTGACTATAAAAATCTCTGGAATCAAAGTGAATTTCATGTTTTACTTAGAAATTTGAAGGTGAAAATCAGTTTATAGGAAGCTCTACCATCAGCCAATTGTTCCTCCGTCCATTAACTTTTTACTACTTTACTGTTTGGAAAAGGCCTCCCCTGTACTTTTATTTGCAAGAGCTGTTTTTTTTTAACTAACAGTATTTAAAGACCGTCCCAATTAAGACTTTAACGAGGAAAAAAAATCCTCACTTCACCACTTGAACCCTGTAAAACACAATGCTGCTATAACAGAGATTAAAGTTACGTAAGTGCCTTGCCCAAAGGCGGCCTGATGGTATTTCCCGAAGAAGTGGAGAGCGTTAGTCATTCGCTTGTCCTGTCTCCCAAAGTTTTCATCTAACAAGCCAGCATCTCTTAAATCTTCGGGCTTAGTCTGTACTCACAAAGGAGGATGTGACTTCTTGGAAAAGTCGACTCTGACCTTTGATTTGAAGTCTGACGGTGGTCGGTGCTGAAACGTCTAGTTCTGAGGTTTAAGCAGACACTTAAAAGTTCCAACAGCCTTATAAAATTGTATCTTCCCTTTTGCACAGTGCCCTGTGGAGGTCCCCGTGCTAGCCGAGTAAAACGTGCCCTCTGTCTGTTTCCTTTTTTTACTACATCTGGATCCCATCCTGCTTCCTGAGGTTTAGATTAAACCATCATGACTTTCCAGCTGCCGGAGAGACTCTTCCAGTGGCTGTAACCCTGAATGGATGAACCAGAGAGCGGAGAGAGGAAGGGACAGAGAGGGAAAGATGGAGAGATTTGGGGTTATGTGGGGAGCAAAAGAGAGCTTGATACGGAGATAGATATGGTATGATACGCGACACATGGCCCACGATAACGATGATATAATACATCACAATATCTGATTAACTTCTTAGGCCAATTAATTTCCGTTCTGCCACCATGAGGAGTCATGAAGTAGCAGTGAGTCATAATTGCAGGGAAATCTGTTTAGAGCGCCATGTACGCCATAACATTATGCCCACCTGCCTAATATTGTGAAGGACCTCCTTCTGCCATTAAAACAGCACTGACCCGTCGACGCATGGACTCCACTAGACCTCTGAAGGTGTGCGGTGGTATATGTGGCACCAAGACATCAGCAGCAGATCCTTTCAGTTGATGCTCTGTGGTCCAGTTCTGATGCTCACCTGCCCATTGTAGGCGCTTTCTGCGGTGGACAGAGGTCAGCATGGGCACCCTGACCGGTCTGCAGCTAAGTGGCCCCATACACAACAAACTGCGATGCCCTGTGTGTTCTGACACCTTTCTATCAGAACCAGCATGAGCTTTTTCAGAATCTTGAGCGAAAGCTCTTTTGTTGGATCTGTCCACATGGGCCAGCCTTCGCTTCCCTACGTGCATGAATGAGCCTTGGTCATTCATGACCCTGCCATTGATTCACCGGTTTTCCTTCCGTTTTGGTAGGTACTGACTGCTGCAGACCGGGAACACCCAGCAAGAGCTGCACTTTTGAGATGCGCTGACCCAGCGTCAAGCCATCACTATTTGTCCCTTGTCAAAGTCGCTCACATCCTTACGCTTCCAACACATCAACTTCAAGGACTTCAAAGGGTTCACTTGCTGCTTAACATAACCCATCCACTGCCTGGTGCCATTGTAACGAGAAAGTATCAGTGTTATTCACTTAACCTGTCAGTTGTCATAATGTTATGGCTGATCGGTATATTTGTAAATTAAAACATCAATATTTGGCGCCAGCCTATCGATAATTTTAAGGACGATGATATATTGTGGTATCGATATTTTGTCCCACCCCTATTCTTGAATATTTATACAATATATTTATGTCTTATTTCTAAAGAATTAACTATTCCAGTTTAGGTTGCTTAGGTGAAAAGTAACCTATAAAATTGCATGATCAAATCTATATTTACTCTAGTATTTCTCTCTAGTTTAAACTTCTGATTCAATGGCTGTCCTGTGTAAGATTACAATGCAGGAGACATCATCAACATCATTTTAATTCCACTGTTTTTTGATTTTCTAACTAAAATTAAACCACATCCATACAAATGTATTAATATCTGAAGGAATATCTACGTTAAATGAATGAAAAAAATGAGTCCTTCTTTGCTCACATCAACAGTTTCCGTATCTTGGATTACATTTGAATCTTGTTGAGGCCTTTTCAAACGCAGTACAAACAAAAGTAGTCTGTAATCGAATGTATTTCACATATCTATTTTCCGTCCCACAGTTGTGGATTGTGTGATCTCTTATTTGTTGACACGGGGCTTTATGTTTAAGCACCCAATAACTTACCAAAGTGTTGACATCCAGCGCTCTAATGTGACACAGGTGCGCTGTATATGTCTCGAGGAACACACACAGATGAGTGTAGATTTACTGTAGAATTAATTTAAACTAGAAAACAGATGCAGGTAGCAGAGCCCTCGCAGGTCCAGTTGTTACAGCTGGTTTGTGTCTTTCTCCTTAGTGAGTGTTGTAGCTGTTAGTGACATCTATTGGAGTCAACCAGTAACTCTCTTTGATAAAAAGGCCTTCTTCTACTCTCCCCCTCAATTTGTTTGTATTTTTTATACAATATAACACAACAATGATTTATTTTAGTGCGCAATAGTGCAACTTTTGGCAATTAGTTTTTTATATGATCAGCTTTCACTGAAAAAATGGATCAATGGTGCCGTTTTGTCAGAAAGTAAACCTCTAAAACGAACAAATCTAGTGAATAAGACACAAACGTCACCTTTCCACAGTTTATTTCCTTTTAAAATAATTCATACAAATGCATACAGTCACAAACATATCTTTGTCAGGTTGTCAGTTTCGACCAAAAATAATGATATTTACTGTAGAATATAGAATATGTATACTGTATATTGCTACGCCTACTACTTTACCATAAAGGGGACCAAGGTAGGCAACAGTGGACTGTGTGTTACTACCAGGGATGGAATTTCAAGGAGCACCTCGACTCTTTAAAAGCTACTCTGTTGTTTTTACTTGTGGCACCGATCGGTTTGAATGAGGAATGCTTACAGTTTGTATCAGGAAGTGTTAGCAAAGCCCCCCGACAGGCATCTGGTGAGGAAAGATCAGGAGTAAAATATTCCAGCATTCATGTCAGGATTTTTGGGCTCTAGACTGACAGCGAGATTTAAATGTCATTTCAGTATCGTCTGTAGCAGACACCCCCTTCATATCACCAGTGGCTAGTGAAATTTCCATCCCTGATTGCTACTCTTACTACCTCACCATGAAGAAGACCAGGTAGGCAACAGTGAACTGTTTTAACTACTCAGCTGCTGGTCGAAGGGGGATCCAGAAAGCACCGCCACTTAGCTGGCCTGCTAACATCAACAACACATGAACTTGAATCGGTAATAAATATCCCAGATTGAAAACAGTTCATTCACGACTGATGTTACAATATCAGCATCTTGTTTAAAAGTTGGAATGTAACCAGTTGGAGCGTAAATCACTGGCTCAGATTGCTAGCTTAAATTGTAAGTCTAGTTGGAAGTGTTTTCAGTTTTAAGTTTGGTCGTGTATTTAGATGGCAGTTTTCGCACTGATGCCTTGTGGAGAGTACTTGCAACCACCCCTCCTCCCAGTGCTGCTTTTTTAGACACAGATACAACCAAGTCACATTGACACAGGCAGGCAGAACACCATATGTACACATAGACACAGAGGCCACAGAGGGTGGCTGAACGGTATACTCAGGAAGGACCCATTGTGAAATGTTAAAGGGATACTAGACCGGAGGAATCAGTACGTTCTGACATGCTATCATGAGTAATCTTTTCTTTATAGTGCATATATGATGTCTCTCATGGTTTGCTCATAAATTGTTCCCTTTTTTTTTAAGACAAGCCTTATAACCATCTTAACTGAGTATCTGATTTATGGAGTTTGTTGATGCAGTTTTTCACACGACTGTTGGCAGTTTGACCGATCCACAGCTAGAAGGGCAACTTCAATATAATACTGATCAGGCAGCATGAAGCAACAGACTTATTTACCTATGTTGTGCATCATTTGTAAACCTTCGTGTGCTCATGCTCCATCAGCCAGAAAATGGATGTGTTTAATTTAGGAAGTACTGGATCATCAGATATAAAGCAAAGAAAAATAAATAACCTGTTATGAGACTGTTTCCCAAACTGTAAGCTGCTACATACTCTCAGTGCATTGCCCGTATCCTTCAATATAATTAATCCAACCACTCTATTTTGTGAACCAGGGAGTCATCCCAGCCAAGCATACCATCATGCCACCTCCCTACAGCCTTTCCTCCCACAACCCCCATCGATTTGGGTCAAACATTTACACAAGTCCCAAGAGCGAAAATCACATTCCCTTAAAACATAACAAACAAAAACAAACATTAGATCGACTTTAGCTTGCGTTAAAGTTCTTCTTCTAATGTGGCGGGACACAAAAAGGCAAGCAGGTAGAAAAACAAAAGCACTAAGTGGCATAAAAAACGAAAATTTAAAAAAATAATATACCAACCGCGGAAACTGAATTTCCTGAGATGGTGTGCAAAAAGCTGCCTCTTTTTTTCAGGGGATGGGGGAGGGGCTTGTTAATTTGGGGACACACATAAAAAACAGATATTGTATTCTCAAACCAGTTTGGCTACATAGAGAGATCACATGACCCTTGTTTTTTCTTAAGACTGGAATACAAATATCAGCATCTTCTTGTGGTAAGTCTAAAAACTGTACACAGACAGGTTACATTCATTTCATAACCTACTACTTTTGCTTGTACATCAAACTAAGGAAAGGACACAGAAAAAGAGAGAAAGACATGAAACAGGCCCCGCTAACTTTGGACACGCTACAGTCTAAGACGGCAGAATTGGATTCAAGAGTTTTTTTTCCCCAAATAAACAGGAAGTCCCTTTTTTTTTTTTTTTTTACTTCTTGAAGGGAAAACTCGACTATACTGTAATTGCTATGTGAAGATAAATGTGTGGATGTAACAGTCTTTCTCTGGAAATCTGTCCTGCTGTATGATTAGAGCATCTGACTGATATCCAGCCCTCCTCGTCATCCTCTTCATCATCTTCTTCCTCTTTGGAGTGTGAACCGGCTGCTGGGAACCAATTGCCAGAGTTGTGAATCGATCGTTATTGGGACCTCAACCTGTCCATCTGTCACTCTGTGAACCTGTCTGATAACAACATGTCACCAGACAACATGGGGTAAACATATCTGTGTGTGTATGTAGGTGTGTGTGTGTGTGGCTACAGTTGGTCGTTTGGATGCTGCTCTCTGTCGCCCTCTGGTGGCTTGACTGTGTTTTGTCCAGGGGACGGGGCATGAGGAGGGTGTGTGACAGCAGGCGGGAGGGTGTGTGCGATGGGCACGGCGCTGGGCACGATGCCTTCAACGGGCGGCGGGAGGCCGCCAGCTGGCAGGTTCACCACACCTGGAGGATACCTGGAGAGGAGAGGGGGAGAGAGAGAGAGATGCAAAACTGAGTTGATAGAGTACAACTGAAACAACAGTTACAAAGGTGTCACCTGCATTATTATATTGCAGTCGGCAACAAGTGAAATATGACAACCTGGTTGAGTTTTTTTTATTAATAGCTAAAAATCATAATCTTTAGAAAAGTGACAGAGTGCTGTGACAAAGTACCTGAATAGAGTTTGAGGACTCACAACGGACACATTTTAAAAAATATAATCAAAATCAAATCAGCAGAGGAGAAAATATTCTGACCAAAAATGCTTGATGTTAAACTTCCCACAGGGTTCCTAAAAAGTCTCAGAGCCAATATCGTGATAACCTGATGACATGGTCAGGGTGTCAGGGGTCATCTTCTCAGATTTAGGGTCGACTCTCTGTCGAGCCACAGATGAGATTATACTTGAACTGTTTTCAAAGGCAGGTTTCTGTGTGAAGACGAGTGAAATTCACCTTTAAGTAAAAATATAGCCTGCTTCACATGTTTCCTTTTGTGGTTGTCCATAATATTTTGCAGGTGCCCGGCAGTATTTTGTGAAATATAGGTGGAATAGAGAAGTCCGTATTGGCAGGAAAGATGGGATTGGACTTGTGTAGAGTGTTTCATTCCAAACAATTTCAGTAGGGGCGGGACAAAATATTGATACGGCAATATATCGTCGCCCTGACTCATGCAATACAATTTGTATCAATTAATGTCGCTATAAACAGATATCCCTGCATTGAAGACTCACCGCATCACTACTTCATGACTCCTCGCAGTGGCGCGTATGACATGAATGAACGTGAATGGAAATGAATTGGCCGCAGAAGAAGTTAATCATTTATGGTGATCTATCATTGTATGATTGTCTTTTAATATATCAATTATCGCAGAATTGTTGTATCGTGATGTTAGCGTTATCCTAGGTTACATATCGTATTGTGCGTTAACCTATGATCCCCTCCCCTAATGCACAGATGAATGAGATGTGAGACTGCACATAATGATTCCTTTCATTGTCGATTAATCTGCTGATTATTTTCTCTATCAATCAATGAAAAAATTGTCATGAAAAATCTCAAAAATAGAGAAAAATTGGCCTACAAAACTTCTACGGACTGCTTATATTGTCCAAGAACTGTTCCACAACCTTCCACACAGATTTTCCACTTCCTGTCAGCCTTGCAGTTGGGAATGATGGGCCAGCTATTGTTTGGCACTACAGCTTGAATGACAATTAATGGCTGCCAATTAAACGTCAAATTAGCTGATAGTTTCATCTCTACTAAAATGACAAAACCGTTTCAGTGTTTCGGCAGAATGAACAGCTGACAGCTGGGGTACAAAGAGTTACAACAACAAAAGATCAACGATGGATTAAGCTTCAACTTGTCAATACTGATTCATTAAAAAATGCCTCGATCAATGTGTTGTTGAAGCAGCTCCGGAGAGAACGGTCATCTCTAGCAACACATTAAACACACTCTACCCAACAGCATAATGTTAGACTGATCTGCTGCCACTCTTAAGCAGTAACACACTCTATTATTGAACACAGATCAATCACTTTTCCAGGGTTTGGGGGAAAAAATCAAACTGTACTGACCACTACAGGTTTCTTTATCCTGATGTCACTTATTACCTATAAGCCCCGTTGAGCTCGGGGTGGACGGTGGCCGGGTCGACTCCTGCCCAGTGGTTGTTCTGGGTGAGGAACTCCTTATTCACACAGTTCTTCAGACTGTCGGGGATACGACCTGAGAAGCAGATAGATGGAGCAAAGGCAAAAGAGAAGGAAGAAATCAAATGAATACTTCAGTGTTTTACAGTTCGCCTCAGGGAACTTGTTAGTGTTACTGCTCTACATTTCAAAGCAGGTGTGACTTTTTTTTGACATTTTCTGTAGAGGAAGACTGAGGCACTAGGGAAACCACGAGATGGGAAAATGAGAAGAGAGAGGGAAAAGAAGAAACAGATTGAAAGGAGGATAGAAAGATAGAAAGAAGAAGGCCTTGAAATCCCTCAGCTAAAAGAATAGGAAAGAGGGTTTATACTCGACTGCAGCAGAAGCACCTAAAAATCAGTTTTAGCTTTATGGTTGCATTTTTCCATCAAAGCAACCGTGTCTCCTTGATTGTGTGTGCGTGTGTGTGTGTGTGTGTGTGTGTGTACGCTACCTGTGATAGCTCTTCTGATCTCCCTGGCTGCCTCCTCTCTCATCTCCAGCGATGCCTGTTCGCTGTACCAGGCAGCGTGCGGGGTGCAGATCAGGTTGGGAGCGTCCTTCAGCGGGCCCTGACTGAAACTGTAATGTGTACAAACGCAGTGCAATCAGTTCAAACAACAACAAAATGATTACATTTACGGTCAAGTAATTACTAAATATTCTTTATTTCTCATTAAATGGATTACTTCCTTATAAAATAGATTTGTCTGGAAAAAAAGCTTATTACAATTTTTTTATAACCAGTCAAATTAATTTAATTAAAATCTGTGCAGTTTGGACGTGAGATGGAACGAAACATCACAGTATGTCAACATCCTAAAACACAACAGTATAATAGTTAGCCAAAATGACAAGCAGATGGCAGTGCATAAGAAGAACATATCCCCCTACATTTAATTAACAGCCCTCTTTCAACAGAAATAAACTTAAAAAGTGCTCCGTAAATGCAGCTACTGTCGGGCTCATCAAGTGTAGCTGGGATTATCCAATCAGTGGATACATGGAGTGTGAATACACTACACTACTACTGCATGCACATCATAGGAAACCCATGTCTTAGACTTTTGGCCACAACTTTCTTTTTTTCAAGCACACATCCACGACCCACTGAAAACAGCTCTGCGACCCACTTTTCGGTCCTGACCCACCAGTTGAGAACCAGGGGTAATGAGTACATTTATGTATACATCCTTTTGCAGATATACGTGTGCTGGAAATTATGTTAAACAGATAACAGTTATTTATAATAATACTTAGTGTTTTACCTAAACGGCTCCGTCTCATGAACATCCAGAGCAGCTCCACGTATCCTTCCCTCCTTCAGCGCCTGAGCCAGGGCCTTCTCATCCACCAGACCCCCTCGGGCTGTGTTCACCAGGAACGCCCCCTGACGCATCTTTAACACACATATGCACACTTATGGTACGTGATGTAATGAGACAAAACTTTACCTCACAAATTTTACATGCATCCAACATTCTTTGAGAGAGATCCAAAAACTCTACACTCTATAAATCTTGTTTCCGCTCTCAGCGCAGAGACACCTCATCATCATAATAATAAATATGTAATATTGTATTGATCGTTGTGAGACACTCGCCCTCCTGCAGCAAGGTCAAACATACAGCCTGTGTCTTGAGCTTTAGCTGTCTTTAACTGGCTTTAGCCTGAGCACCTTAGATGAATGACAAACAGTTATTTCCCGACTGTATCGGTCGTCATATGCATCGCAAGCAGTAGATCATCTGTATGTAGGTGGTTTGCTTCTACAGGTATCTGCTTATTTAATATTTATAGCCATAGGAAGCAGGAGTTGATGTTTTGATAAATAAATCATTCAAGTGTGTGCATGTGTTCCCAGTCCCAGTGTGTATGTGTGTGTCGCTTCCCTACCTGTTTGATGGTGAAGTCGTTGATCAGGTGGTGGTTGTGCTCGTTGAGGCTGCAGTGCAGAGAGACACAGTCGGAGTGGAAGAGCAGGTCCTGAGGAGAAATAGAGGAAAAGGCGTCATATATAAATCCCTTTAAACGGCTGCTTTCCACTGCAGGGGCTTCACAGCACTCATTTAAAATACAGTAGACTCACACTGACATGAAAGCTGGACTATAATTGATTTTCAACCGAAACACGGTCCAGATATCCCATAAAAACTCATCCTAATGACAGCACTCTTACTGTTACTGAGCACAGGAGGCCATCACTCCTTCACCGCATACAGAAGAGGCATAACAGTAAATACATATTTGTCATGGTGGAGGCAGGAGAAGGCAGTGTTATGTCAGCAAAGAGAAAAGGAGACAAGGATTAAGCGTGAATTGGTTTAAATTTCATGCTAGTGCTCTGTTTTTGTTGGCTGGGACTCCGAGAGGAATGGCACTTCAGTGACAGACATAATTATCCCCGTCATGGCAGACATACATTGCTGAGACTGGCCTTACCTGCAGAGCAACCTAATAAAAGTCTGACACCTGTGATTAGCCGGAGCAAAAACAACACCTGGACTTAGAAATATGCAGTCCTCTGTGCTCTGCTTTAAGGTGAAGTAATAGTAGAAGTAATGTCCTAAATATGATCGACAGAATTAGAAAATAAGAAAAGAAATAAGTTTAGAAAATAAATTAAAAGCTTCTTCTTCTTCCAGTCCTTCTTTGTTTCAACCACTGCATTGCTGTTAGTGTAAAAGTCTCACAATGCAGTAAAAGTAATTGAAGTTATCACTCTACAATGTGAACATGAAGCTGTACAGATACAGGAGGGCTGCCTCATTTAAAAATGACTACTAAAAAAAACCCCAGCAGTGGAAATGGCAGAAAGATGCCGATTTGTCAAACACAAAGTGGCCCCACCAATATCAGAGTGTGCGTCAACAGGAACATACCTGTAGTGTGGTGACCCTTTGTAGTCCCAGGGATCTCTCGACGCCATCAGCCAAATAAGGGTCATAGAAAATCACATTGAAGCCAAAGGCCTTGGCTCGCAGGGCTACAGCCTGGCCCACTCGACCTAGAAACACACATATAAACACAGTCATGGAGGAATACACAAAACAGTGCATACACATGAATACACATTCTAAATATAAATGAAGAATTAAACATTTTTCTGTTTGTAATATTAACCTTTTTGCCTTTTTTTCTTGGACAAATTACATAATTCTCTGGCTACACACGTCTGCTCGTCATTACTGAAAAAGCCTCCAGACTGTACAGGGAGAGATTTGCATTCTGCTTCTGGTTAATCCGCTTATACGTTATTGGCAGTAACTCCTTAGGAAGCCAATTTAGCTGAGCTAAGGACAAAACTTCACAAAATGGAAAAGAGAGAAAAATCCTTTGATTAAAAACTTCAGCTTTAGTCCTGAGCAACAACCTAATCAACAGTCTTTAAGTCTGACCAGAATGTACCGGACAAAATGAACAAAATATAAACTTTTATTACAAAAAGCTTTATGTTACGTCAATGGTGGTCTGAGTCCACCTCTTTGCTTCAGGCTGAAATATCTTAAATTAACTGTTGGACTAATTGCCATGACATTTGGAGACATTCATGGTTCCCAGAAGATGAACTTTGATCCCCTGACTTTTACTGTAGTACCAAGCAAATTAGTCCGGAACCTTTTAGTTCATTACATCCAGAAAAAGCTACAAAACATGTGATGTAGCAGTAGGCTTTTAGGCTGGGTAGCTAGTTCCAAAGTCAAATGTATACGGCATCTAGTTCAACATAACACACAGACTCTTGGCATGGCATAATTAAGTAGCAACACTTTGCAATTGTATCTCACTTGAACTACCGTCCTGTGTTTTTTTTTATTGATGTCATAGAAGATTGGGAACATTCCACATCACTGGCAGCCATCTTAGTTGTTTATGAAAAGGCCAAAACAGCTCTTAATCCCAGGATATATTACATTAACTGCTGTGCTTGGCCTGAACTGAATCTGATCAAATGGAAATCAGGCTGGTTAGAAAGGGGACTAAGAGCATCTGACAAGGCAAATAAAACAAGAGCTTTAAGATTTGTTTGGTCCAGTTCCACCAGTTGCTTTTCATTTTTGCTGTTGAGTGACATGTCTCAACTATGAAACTTGGTGCGACGGGTTGCTGACAATAATCTGCCAGATAAAAGACATTCCCCGATCCCTCAACAGTGAATCCTGTTTAGTTCTGATCATTAAATGGTAGGATGCTAACAGGCTAAACTAAGATTCCAAACAGGGTAAACATGATACTTGATAAACATCACCATGTAAGGGATAATGTATAGTCTGTTACACTCACAGTTAGAGCTGTGTCCATAGCAACAGTTAACTCTGTAGCCTTCTTAAAATGAGCTGTTTTTACTCACATTAAATGGAAACATTTCCTCTGATGGTGAAGTAAGACACATTGACCCGGGCCGCATGAATCAGTGCAGCACTTGATTGAGGTTTGAGTCTGTCAACATTTTCTTTTCCATTCACCGAGTTTAAACACCGCTGTAACCCACACTGTGGTCGGTTTAATGTTTACTTAGTGTGCCATTTTTAGTTTTTGCAACCTCTGATGCTTTCTCTCCACCGTATTCATCTCTTCTCTTTTTTTCCCCCTTTGTAAACAAGCCAACGTCAAATTAACCGGACTATTTTCGCAGATTGATATGATAACAGTTAGTCCTCCAGATACTGTGAATAAAGCCGCATCCCTAGCAACGGTCTGTTCTTCATAGCAACGGTCTGCTATCGAGAATTAGCCGTCCTTAGAATGCTGTAATTAACCAATCAGAATAAAGTATTTAACACAGCTGTCAGAATTAACACCGGAGTACAGTATGTTCGGATGTTGATGTATACATTTAGCACTGCTCTGCCTTTATTCAGCCTTACAGAGCATGGCTGTCAGCACGGCTGTAGTCTCTCAGTCTTGTTTTTACAACACTATGCCACGTAGGTCTCCCTGCAGAGGCATTAAGTGATATCTTTGCCGTTACTCACCGAGCCCTATAAGTCCCAGTGTCTCTCCTCTGATCCTTGCTGCTCCTGACGCCACCTCTCGGATCTGCTCCACGCTCTGAACCCGTGTGCCCTCCCGCAGAGCCTGGAATGAATTACAAAAACATATCAGTTAAACTCTAAGCAGGTTTATTTCAGGATGTCTGCATGAGTCTAAATCTTTTCACATGTTGATAAGAGTCTAAATAATTATTGTTACTTTTAACTGATTAAAAGAACAAATCATTTTACTGTATTTTCTACATCTTACATCAACGTCTTATAAATACAGCGACATTCTGAAGAAAATTAAATGTTTCGATTTGCCTGACTTTTCAGCAGACAATTATAAGTAACTGTCCAAACTAAAATTGTGATAACTGAATGTAAATGCCTGAAAAATATGTTTAAAATGACTTCATTCAAATCCAATTCATTCCAGCCCCTTTTATCAGCCACACAGAGATACAAACCTGGTGCAGCCAGGTGGTGCGTCGGTACAAGGTGAGGATGTGACAGAGCGTCGAGTCGGCCGTCTCCTCCACTGAGGCTGCTGGCATATTACATACAGCTATGCCTGTTGGACCAGAGAGCAGATAAGGATTAGTAATAGCTTTTGGGGCCGTTTTAGGAGAGAGATGAAGTTTGGTGAAAGCTATTTTTGGGGGGAGAAGTCAAGACTGAAGGCATGAGTAAGCAGTTTTCTCTACAAACACCAGTGGAAACTTTTAAATGGCAGAGCTTCTTGGTGGAGGGAGATAGGGGATTTTAGTTAGGCTCTGGCTGCTGCAGGATAGACTTGAGTTTTAACAAGAAATACGATGACAATGACAGTACCTATTGGCAGCAGAAAATACGTTTTTTGGGTCAAATTAAATGTTAAATAGCATCCATTGTCACGCCTTGAATCCCTAGAAGGACTGTAAACAATGATGAGCACACAGAAAGGGAACTCTTTGGCCCAAATATCCTTCCTTGCTTATCAGAATAACTGCTGGCTACACCTAAAGCCCCCCCAAAATTGGCAGTAATTGTCAGGGACTATATTCTTGTCAGTGGTAGTCAATGGGTTTTGAGATTGCTTATTACTGAAGGCAAAAGCACAAGCATGTGGCATTGGAAAGTAAAGATGATGTTTAGGTTCTTGTTACAATGTGTCAAGGATATTGGCATTAAATCGAGTCTATAGTCGCAACACAGAGTCGATTAATCATTGGTCAATTAAAAGACAATAAAACTACCCATAGTTTCAGTAATTCCTCAAGCAAATTTGACAAACATTCCAGCTTCCTAAATCCATCCATCCATTATCTATACTGCTTATCCTGTTCAGGGCTGCATGGGGAGGATATCACAGCTGTCATTGGGCGAGAGGCAGGGTACAACCTGGACTGATCGTCAGTCAATCATAGAGACACATAGAGACAGACAACATTCCACGCTCACACTCACAACTACAGGCAATTAGGGGTCACCATTGAACCTAACAAACATGTCTTTGGACTGTGGGAGGAAGCCGGAGTACCAGTAGGGGAACCCACTGGGAGAACCAAACCGGGATTTGTATTAGGAACCTTCTAGTGAGGCCAAAGCACTAACCACTGCACCACTGTGCAGCCCAGCTTCTTAAATGTAAGGATTAATTGGCTTTCTTTGTGATTCTTGGTAGAAAATTCAGAGTCTCTGGTTTTTAGACTGTAGGTTGGATAAAAAAAGCAACTTGAAGATGTGACTTTTTGACATTTAGTAGACTGAACAATGAATTGATGAATTTATTAAAGGAGCAGTTCACCCCTGGAAAAAGCAACTGTCAGTCAAAGCTGGTGTTCTCTGTAATCGATAGAAGCAATAATATTTGAAATTGGGGCCATAGCTGTGGAGAAAGTTGTACAAACAGCTTGTGGTTTCGCCCATTCTACATTCCTACAACACCCAGCGTGCATTGCGCCCCTCCCTCTGAAAGGAACGGCCCAGCGAGAGACGCTGGAGTGACATACTACTGTTTCACTGCAGGCAATGGCTCAGAGCAGTACAGAATCCGAAACACGACGAGAATATACCGGTGGATCGTCTAAAAAAATCTTCAGGTCTGCAGTCTACATTTCAAACCTGCCGATTTTGAACGAGACATGACATCAGAGGCGGGCGTCCTAGATTGAGGAACTGTAGTTCAGCAAGCTGCCTGGCCTCCGCCATTGGAGAAGCGGATAGCGTCCTCCAAAGGCAGAGAGCGTAATTGCATTCTTTTTCTACCATAATGGCATTAGCTCCCCATGATAGCATGATAGGACTGAGGTTGAAAATCGGCGAACTGGCCCTTTAATACTGAAAATAACTATTTGTAGGCCTAATAGGAGCAGTGGATGTTGTGTTTTGTATCTGTGTGTGTTCTCACCCAGCTCCCCGGCAGATTTGATGTCAATATTGTCGTAGCCGCTGCCGATGCGGACGATGATGCGCAGAGCTTTAAACTTCTCCAGGTCTTCTCTCATCAGAGTGATGGTGTGGTACATCAGAGCTCCTACAGCTTCATTCAACACCTGCAAACACAGACACACAGAGGGTTATTTAAAGAATAGATAGGCATGTTGGTGTGTGTGTGTGTGTGTGTGTGTGTGTCTGAGGAATATCTAAATCTGTACAGCCTTATTTAACCTCTGTGTTTACACGCTGGGTGATGAAAAAGACAACCGCACATGCATTAAACCAAACACAGGCCATTAGAGCAGCAGGAGTAGTTCTGTGTTTCTGCATTACACTCTTAATGTCTGCAGAACAACAGGCTAAAGTTTGAGACACATTGTAACAGGTCAAATTATCAGCATGTGTTTGTGTAGGTGTGAGCACAAGTCAAGTTTGCAGAAGTCAATTTGAGAGAGAGAGAGAGTTCACTGAGTTCAGTGTTTCCATAAACTCAATACTTCAGTTTCAGTGTTTTTAATATCTTCTGTTTATAACGTTTTCATATCCTGGTTTTTAATAACAAGGAATGACTGGTTTTCCTGAATATTACCATGGAAACTAAGCTTTTAGAACCACAGGGGTCGAGATAAGGTGTCTCTGCATGTAACAAACTACCTAATATCAGCAGGAATCTTATTGGATTCTCACTGGCGTCTAATCAGAATGACAGCCTGTTGTTTCACCTGAAAATGAAATACTGGGACTCAACAGCAGTAAACTTGACTATGAAATATAGAGTGTTTAAAAAAGGAAGGTTCAGTCACCCTTTAATTGGTGCTCAGTTAATTTCCCGCACGTTGCCAGCCTTCGTCTTCATGTGTGTGAGAGAGGATGAAAATGACATGCGGTTCAATTACAATAAAGAAGCCTTTTTAATTACACAATGAGGTGGCTGCTTACTAGACAGCCAGAGCGAGAGGGAGAGCCATCTGTTTCTCCCACGCTGTGGCCTACTGAGCGCGCTCTCAGAGAGAGTGTGCCTGGCAGACTCCCAGGACCAGACGTAACCCTGCCAGACATACAAACCCATTTACACTGCAGAGTGACTGTGGCAAGATCTGAGCCTGACCCACATTTTACACTCGCTCTCTGCACCCTTCTTTCATTTTCTTTTCTTGTGTGTCTCTTTTTCTGTGTTTTGGTTTTCTGTCATTTGATCTTCATGTCTTTGAATTTTAGCTGCGAGTGTTTAAGTCCTTAACGCAGAGCCAACGGTCTTTAAATGTGGCAACTTCAGGCTCTTCTTTTATGACGATATCTCAGGTGCGTATGTCGCATTCATGCAATTTCATTGGACTGAAAACAATGAATACATGACAAATGACTTCAGGGCATTCATGCATTCTTGGAAACAACATCTGATTTCCCCAAGTCATGTGCATTTTATTGCCTAAATAAGCTTTTATTCTGTTTTGAATTTGAATTTAGGACTTTGAGTTGCACTTGACAGCCTGAAAGGCATGAAGAAAATGGTGTTAGACACCACTTGTCTGTCATAAAGATGTTAATAATAATAATAATAATAATAATAAATTGTATTTGTATTGCACTTTATATTTAAGCAATCTCAAGTGTTACAGAGAAGAAAAATAAAACAAGACAATTTTAATGTTAAATATACTTCTACTATAAATACCATACGAAAAATTATACAATATAAAACATGATCTTAAAGATATAATCTTGAAGATTTTCATTTAAATAAATGTCTGTTATGTCACTATCTATCGCCGAATGACGTAACACACTGGTGATTGAGCCTATGGCCCACTGATGAAAGCCTTCACAAGCAGCGCCCAGTTAGTGACGTGTTTTCCATCACCCAGCAGTGGTTGGTCTGCCAGAGAGGGTAGGCGGAGCTAAGTGTGTTGCGAGTAAACAGTAATCTACTATGGCTGAACAAACAAAGAAAAGATGGATGACTCCAGATACAACTTCAAAAATAAGTGAAAATCCAAAGAAAAAGAAACAAATTTGACGCACAGATGAAGCAAACAGTCTGAAAAGGAAAGCGACCGTCAGCGAGGAAAATCAAGAGTTACAACCGGAGCCAACCGTGGACGTCTGGTTATCTGGGACATATGTGCCCGCAATTGCCTTTTATCTCCACAAGGTGCCGGCAAACAGAATGAAACTGAGAACTTAAGATAATAACTAACATCTGTGGCTTAAAATGTTTCCATATACATCGGGATGTTTTGAAGCCTAAAGTTGATTTTGGTTTGGTTTCACCTCCTCCTAAACTGGAACTTGTAAATCACTGCAAATATGACCCCAAAGGTACCCGGAGAGAACCGCAGGAAATATTTATTCAATGCATTTGTAATAAGAAAAAACATTATTAACATTATTTCTTTGGCTTTTGTCTTTATTACATAGGACAGCTGATGAGAGACAGGACATGTGGGGGGTAGAGAGTGGGGGATGACATGCACCCAATGATCGGCAGATTGGAGTCGAACCTGCGATCAGTGTGTCGAGGACTGGAGCCTCTGTATATGGGGCGCGTGCTCTACCAACCGAGCCAAACCAGCAGCCCAGTAGTTATTATTTATATAAATACAGGCTGTAAAAGCAGCAGCATTTTTTCTGCCCTAGTTGTGGCTTTTTTTGTCTCAGTCTCGGATTTTGAAGTTGGACTTACTGCTCTTTTATTTTTCTGTTCAACCGTGATGAGCACTGCTGCTCAGCTCTACGCCTGTTTATTTCATGCTGACCTAAAAAATGTAAAACATACTCACTTCCTGTTACAGAGAATTTTATGCAGCACCAGTTGTTCAATAATGACTGTCCATCTATCCTATCTTCAAACTCTTACAACAAACAACAAACTGTTGTCAATTAATACATGAAGATGAAAATATTGTCGGGGCAGGATCTTACTTACAGTGTGTGTGCGTGTGCATGATACAGTTTGAGTGTGTTACCTTCTCGTGGATCTCCTGTGTGGACTGAGCGTCACAGAAGGCCACTGTAGCTACGTCTTTCAGGATGGGCATCTCCACAGTGCAGTCACGCCCGTCCAGCAGCGCCACCAGGGGGCGCGGGTGCATCGGACCGTTCATGATGGGTGGCCTGATGCCTACAGAAAAACATAGAAGAAATACTGTGAGACAGGATGAACAATAAGCATAAGTTCATGTTGTTGTGCTGTATATAATATCACCTGCAGACCGTGCTGGGTCAAATGTCAGCCTTTCTTTAAAGTTTCAGTTGCGAAACGTAGACCTTAAGTTATGCTGTCGTTCCTGAGGCTGCATCCCATAATATCTCTGTTCCACACTGATGCAGTTGCTATGACAACTGTGACAGTTGTGGATGGTGGAAGAAGGAAAAAAAAGAATGTTCCAGCTGTCTATCTGCAACAGAGCACATTCCTTCTGAGGGCGGTCGTGTTTGCAGCTGTTTCTCTCCTCAGTGCATGTAAGAAAAGTTTATGATTCTGTTTAATTATTACTGCCTTTGAGTCTAAACAGGCAGTAATGAGGAAGATAGATGAAGAAGAGGCTAAAGGTCGACGTGTTTGAAATGGTTTTAAAAAAGCTAGTCCTCAAACGTTTAGAATATCCCAGTAGAATAAAAAATGCAGGGCACAAAAACATCATGATAATTAGATCCTTTTGTATTTCCTCCTATTTATATCACTTTAATAAGGTAGTATATTCCGGATACATGTACAGTGCTTGCTCCCTGTGGACTTTAGACTCTCTTGGGAGCCGCTTTCCAAGAAAAAATGGCAAGTAACTCGACTGGGAAACTACACAGTATGCAGCCTTAAAACCTAGATTACATCACAATCATCTTTTCTTCCTGCATATCTTGGTTGAAATTGAATTTTTGTCAGAAATATGCAACAAAAGTGTGACATTTCGTAGCTTTAAAACCCTTAAATTGTCACTAAAATGATTGATGTAGCCCGGCAGGTACAGCAGATCAGAAAACATTGTGAGATCTGTGTCAGGAGAGACTTGAAATCTGACAGTAACTGAGTAACACTGAGCTCCCCCTCTTCAACCTCTCTCCTGGATGTCTTATTAAATCATCTCTTCAGATTAAACAATTACCTTGAGCTTGCTGCCAGCTTTACAGGAGCATAAGTGGCGTTTAACAAGGCAGATAGACCTGACTAGTGAGCCTGTATTGAGGTATAGCATGAGCAGATAGGAGCTGCATTTATTGGTTTTCATTGCAGTGTACTAGATCTCTCGGTTTGTCTCTCCTTTAGGATAACTGAAGAGTTAATCCCTGACAGACGTACTGACTGAGCTCGGAGACATCTGAGCGACGGACAGTTGTAGATTCAGTGTATGTAATTGGGTCTCTGTGACATGCAGAGTTTTGACAGCCCTCTGAAACCCTGTAGATAAAATAAGTGAAGAGTTATTCCGGTTTCTGCCGATGCTGACCGAACCCATCACTCACTCCTGACTGTGTTCCAGTCGGAGATGTGCAGGCTGACATCTCACATAAGCAACCACTTCTGTCATTTCTCTCAAAATATTCCACCCAAGACTTTTCTTTGCTACTCAGACCTCCACATATAAAGTTGGTTTTCTGTGACTGCTTTCCAGTTTCATGAGCGAACATCATTAAAAAGTCGCCAAATTATCACCATTTTACAATCTTAATGTTACAATGCTTTGAATGTCAAGGACCCCTGACAATCAGACTCTTGTTAAGATGTTTGGAGGCTCCAAACCCGCATATTAGTCCCTCAGCAGCTATCATTAAGTCGCCTATGAGTGAAGTAAATTGGAGGAATTAAATCCTCGCCAGAAACATTATAACAATTAACATTAAACTCGGGCCGCTGGTTTAGCTCAGTAGGTAGAGCAGGTGCCCCATATCGAGAGGCAACAGGCCTCAGTGCAGCGGCTGCAGGCTCGACTCCCGCCCTCGGCCCTTTGCTGCATGGCATCCCCCTTCTCTCTTCTCCCCACATGTCCGTCTCTCTTCAGCTGTCCTGTCAATAAAGGCAAAAAATGGCCAAGAAAACAACAACTCTAATTTACAGTGCTTCTTTTGACAGAAGCATATTAAATATGAGGCTCCTGTACATCTTGCTTTATCTCCTGTTTATTTGTGCTTAAGTTAGTTTTCGAGGTATTTGCAGAAAGATTTTCGGGTTCATTAAACCCTTTAAAATCCAATACAACAAGTTTATTTGTTGCATTGCTCATGAAAGTTTCTCTTTTTGGAGACTTTTCTGTCTCTTCTGCCATTGAATGATTTCTTCTTATAAGACTGTTAGCATCGATGCTAAACAGTCTAACAAGCCTTGCCTTTTGTTTTCTTAAGCCTGACATGAAGCATCACTGTTTAAAAAAGGCAGCATTTTTACAGCTGATGAAAATCATCATCGCATGGAAATGTGCTGACGTGATGTCACGTCGGCATTTGGCTTCGTCTCACTGGTTGTTTTCCTTTATTGAAGCAGCTCACTGGCCAGAAGGGGAGGCCTGTTTTGCACTGTGCAGCTCCCGGGAGTGAATACGTGCAACTGCAATATGTACTAAACTCGTGTAAATTGATCGTCTCCGTGAAATCCTGCTGTACAAAATGTAATTTCTGATGTACAAAGATTCAGCTCCGGCTTGCAGATGTGCAGATTAATTTTAAACATACTCAGGGAGGAGGGAGCCAGTGTGCATGCATGAGGAAATAATGTATACAGTCAGAGCTTACATGCATCTCTGAGATCATGCTCCAGTGTGCCGCAGTGTTCGGTGTGTGGCGAGAGAAAACAAGTGTTCCGGATCCGCAAATGATTTACACGTTACATTTTAAAAGATCAGTGTTTACATTTCAAAGATAATACTCTCAGGAAACCTCACAGCTAGTTGATAAATGACATACATATTTAAGAGCTATTTTTAGAGCAGCATGCAAACCCTTCACCCTGCGAGTATCAGAGCGTAGAGCAGAGCGTGGGAGAGTAAACCCAGAGACATGTAACTGTAACCATGGAGTACGTCAGTGCTTGCATTTAGGATCATGCGTCTGTGGTTGCATATTGTTTTAGTTTCGGTTGCTTGGTTGCAGCGATGTCCCAAAAAACAAAAATATAAAGACTAGATTGTTTCTTGCCTTGAGACTGAAGCCTTACCGCACAAAAATAAAGCACTTTCTGTCTGTTTGACACAAATAAATTGGCTGACAAACTGCAGAGAAGCTCCAAATTTATTATATTCCATCACTCAATTTCTTTATTGTCTTATCTGCGTTGTCAGATTACAGCATGAGACCTGATCTGATGAAGTGGTGTGCAGAAGACCAATAAGGTGAAACCCAAATCCTGCTCACAATGCTTTATATGAGCTGGTAAAACATTAGCTTCCCATAATAGGATTTGCCTGAAGGCCATTGCACTTTCACATCAATACAAAATCAATGGTGCATAGCTGAGAAATTGGAATTGAACAAGTGCAAAAAGTACTCTCAGGCTTCCACACAGCCTTCACTGTAACTCAGATGTAATCACGAGCAGCACGGCCGCCTGTAGCGGGTGCTTTCGGCCCGCAGACTCGCCTTTTATAAGATTTCTTTTCAGCAGGGACCCCTGGGAACAAACTATGATTCAGAGATGATGCTCACTTGCACAAAATAATGAAACCTTGCCGGTCTAATCAGTTGTGTGGCCGAGTGGCGTTTTTGTTAAGCAGCAGAGATTCCAGACATTTCTCCGGCTCACACTCGGTCACGGAGCGAGGGAGGAAATAGCTTTCATTCCAGCACCATGCGTGACCTTGGGAGGACCAGCCGCTCTGACTGCTGAGTACTACGATATGATAAAACACTCATTCTCTCTCTGACTCTCCCACACACAGACACACAGACCTCAGTACTAACTCTTTAAGTCTACTCCCTCTCTCTTATAAATCCTAACTCACACAAACTCAAGCAGCCACTATCTCCTTTATTTCATGTATTTTCTAGGCACATTAAACACTCATTAAATTCCTCATTATATTAAATAATTGGTTAGACTTTTCTCTCACTCTGCTCAAACTGTAAAACCCCATCCATCTCTTCCATCTCTCATTATATTCAATACTCCAGTACACACTCTCCACCAGCTCTCTCTCTTCCCAACAGCCCCGGGGTGGGGTGACTGCTGGGAGCTTTCACAGTGCAAACAGGCCTCTTGACAGCCAACGGGGGCCACAGCTCCAGCTCTGCTCTCGCCATCTATCAAGGGTTTCTCTGATTCAGATTCGCTCCTGAATTTGGTAAACATTTTGAGGCTATGCAGCAATGCGGGAGTGATGATTTGCAGCCAAGACGACATTAAATATGGAAAAAAAGAGTTTGTTTGTAATAACTGCTCCCTAAAATCAACAACCATCTGCTTTTTCAATATGTGCTTACATCCGCTGATTTAGAACAGTATCTGTTAGAAGATTCGTAATCACCAAAATGAAGCTAACGCCGTTTGACTGACATTTAGAGACGGGAAAAGCAACTGCTCGAAATGCATCATGCGAGCCAGAGGGAAAGCCCCGCAGCCTGCCTGCATCCAGCTGTCGGTGACCAGCTAACAAGAACAGCTGGATTTCTCCCCCAGAGGAACCAGACAGTGTTTTCAAACTGTCAGTCAACAGACACAATGTCAAAGATCAGCAGTTTTCATGTTTTATAACTATGCAGGTCACAGGGAAGTCTGCCAGCCTTAAGGAAAAAGGGATCTGACAAAAAGAAAAAAGCTGCAAGTCCCTGGATTTGATTGACACTAAAGAACAGTGTGTGACAACTCGCACTCTTACAACAAGAGGTTTGATTTCCAGAGCAGCCGAAGTTCTATTTTGGTCGAACAAAATCAAAGTGTAAGGTTTTTTTTTTCATTAATTCAACGACATAAAAATAATCAGGAACTATTCTGATCATCAAAAAGTACCAACAGTTCCCTCGTCTCCACTGCTTTTTTCGTCCTCATGTTAATGTGTGATGACTATTTTTAGATTTTGACTGTTTAAGACCAAACAAGACATCTGAAGGCATCGCTTTGGGCTTTAGGAATGTGTGACTGGCATGCTTCATTATTGCTACACTTGACCAGATTCATTAAAAGTGATAATGTTGAAGATTTTTATTTAAATAAACATCTGTTAAGTCACTATCTATCGCCGAATGAGGTAACACAATGGTGATTGAGCCTATGGCCCACTGATGAAAGCCTTTGCATTTGCAGTGTTACAGACTGGGTGTCTGTGGCGACTTTCACGGAAAAAATCACAAGCAGCGCCCAGTTAGTGACACGTTTTCCATCAGCCAGCAGTGGTTGGTCTGCCAGAGAGGGTAGGTGGAGCTAAGCAGCTTCCTTTCCGCTCTCTGCAAGTGTTGCGAGTAAACAGTAATCTACTATGGCTGAACAAAGAAAGAAAAGATGGATGACTACAGATACAACTTCAACAATAAGTGAAAATCCAAAGAAAAAGGAACGAATTCGACACTCAGATGAAAGCGACCGTCAGCGAGGAAAATCAAGAGTTACAACTGTTGGGCTACAACCAGAACCAACCGTAGACATCTGGTTACACATGCAACACTGTCTGGATATCTAGGTAGTGTGCTCCCGCACTTACTGTTTATCACCATAAGTGCCGCCAAAGAGAACGGAACTGAGATCTTCAATAATAGCACTTAAACATTAAGTTGATAAAACCATAGGCTGCATGATGGTGCAGTCGTTAGCAACAAGGCTCCTGGTTTCAATCCCGGCTCAGACGTAGGAGGCCTCTCTGCGTTGCATGTTCTCCCATGCATGCATAGGTTCCCTCCGAGTACTCCGGCTTCCTCCCACAGCCCGAAGACATGCTCTTTGGGTTAATAGGTGACTCTAAAATTGCCTGTAGGCGTGAGTGTGTGTGTGAATGGATGTCCGTCTTTATGTGTCAGCCCTGTGATTGACAGGCGATCAGTCCAGGGTGTGCCTCACCTCTCGCCCAATGACAGCTGGGAGAGGTGTCAGCCCGCCGCGCCCCTGAACAGGAGAAGCAGTATAGACGATGGATGATAAAACAAGCTGAAAATAGAGCTCAAAAGATAGATCTGTCATTCTGAAAAACATTAATCTGCAACAATGTTTGATAATCGGAGTGATCTTTTAAGTCAGGTATCCAGTAAAAAACTGTTTGGCAGATAAAATAAGACTCATCAACATCTTGCGCTTTCATAGCCAGCACTTAGGTCGATCAGATATTTTAGAATCAAAGCCTTTCTCCTCATTTCAGTCTGCTCAAACTGAAACTCTCAAACAGCTCCAGAAAACATTTTCAGCTATGGACAAATAATCCCACACCGCTATCTGCTGTAAAATGTTTTCCTCAGGTGTTCACTCCTGAAATAAGCTCAGACACCCTGAATTAAATCTATTTTCAGTCTCTCTCCGACTGAACTGAAAAGCAGAACGCTGAAAGATGACACATCTCAGCTCCTGTGTTTGTATTTCTCATTGTTCAGGAGAGAGAAGAGAGGAGAGCGCTGCTGTCTGCACCTGTGATCAGTCAGCCGCCTGCGACCATTGTGCCACAACACGTCTGATTTATGATGCTGCTGGCTCTGGTGGCACGCAGCAACACGGAGCGCTTTAAAAAGCCCCTATATCCTCGTCTTTCACCCCCTCAGTGTTCCCTCATCTACGCGTCACTTCATCACTCGTCGCCTCATATTCACATCTCCATCTTTCATTTCTCCAAGCTCTCTTTATCTCACTTGCCATTTCCTTTTTTTCCGCCTGTCCCTGCCATCTCACCAACATCCATGTTTTTATGTTTTTATGTTTTTATGTTTTTATGTTTTGGATATGCAGGTGCACGATGTTCAGTCAGCTTGTTTAGCTTGTTTGTCATTCGTTCTTTCTCTCTCTACCCACACCTCAATTCTCAGGGAGAAAAGAGGAGAAGACAGACATTTCCCTCCACCAGTCCTCCCTCCTTCATATCACACACACACACATTCTGCCCCACCCACATTTACACAAACACAGGTGCACACTCAGCACACCAATCCACGCAGGTTGACACCACTAATATGCAGTGATATATGATACATACAAGTGCTAACACATAGAAGTGATCGCCTTGTAAGGATTCTCGGTCTCCCTCCGACAAACACAGGCGTGTTTACACACACACACACACACACACACACACACACACACACACACACATGCACATTCACAAGGTCTTGATATGTAGGTAGTGTCAGCAGTTCTGTTCAGGTTTGTCAGCTTTTTGTTCCCTTTACAGAGACAGCGGCAGCAAAACTGACTACAATGTTTGGCAGCAGATTAGCTGCGACTACCACATCCGCGTTGAACGTTTAATATGCAAATTTGATTTATTGTGGTTAGTTTTAAAACTGTCTTTACCAGTCTCTTCATATAAATAACAATTCTACTTTTAATTTAGTAACAGCTAAGATGAATCTGGAGCAGTGATGGTTTGAAAGCAGCGTTTCCCAGCTTTATAGTAATTACTGCATAGGCCCAGATCAATAAAGCAACAGCAGCAGCCCCCCATGCAACGCCCTGCACTGCATCAAAGCCTCCAGAGGCTCAATATGAAGCCAACCATTTCAAGTCAAATATATCACTTCTGTTGAAAAATGTGCATATTTTGCAGCAGTTTTTCATCAACCTGTAACTTTTTTGTAAAGTGTATTCAAAATTGCTCTTCATAAACCTGCTGCAGTGTGACGAGTGTCCCCTCTAGGCACTGTAAGCTGTCATGAACCTAAAAGGTTAACAAGCTCCGGCTTCAGTAATACTTGCATTACAGGAAATACTGCATTTAAATGCAGGCTGTAACTGGATTACTGTTATACTGGATTAAGTGTTAATATGGAGAGGAAAGTCACAATCACTCTGAAGGTTCAATTGGATCGGGGTCAGGTTGGATACTCGGGGGTAAATGTGCACGATAAATGGATTATTAATGCTGTGAGGCTTTCATTGTGTTATAGATTAAGGGTTCTCCACATGGGGTCTTCCCCAGAAACAAATGAATTTATTAGAGCTGATTTATTTGTCAGTATTAGTTACTTTAAGCATGAGTAGTGTCCAGGAATATCCAGTCAGGCTTGATTAGATATATTTTAAACCCACTGATTTATCTGTAATTACACTGGATCCACCTCATTTCTACTTTCAAATACTTTATGACAAAAGGAGAGCAGTTAAGTCTCTCTTTAAAATAATAGCTACCTGATAAAATCTTGCTGAACGAGCCCTTCAGTGCAGACAGTGGGTTTAAGTTGTGTAATGACATCAATAACAGAACTGCACCAGCTTGCAGGCTGCTATCTCTGAGCACCAGCTGCCTGAACACCACCTGACTCGGCTGATATGTAATATAATTGATGCTTTTAATGACGCTGAATTATAGCTTATGTACTAATTGTTATTTTGGGGTGATGCATTGTATGACTGTCTGTTCATGATTATACATGATGATTATGTAGCCACCTGTCTGGACTGTCATGTCACTCTCAAATTACCATGATCAGGTACATCCTGCTACATCTTTCACTGCTGCACCACTTGTTAACCTGTATGTTAACAGCCGGAACAGCCTCACTTTTAAACCTCCTTTTGTCTCTGAACTTTGACAGTGAAAGCCTAACTGTGACATCTCTTAGCGGTGGATGACTCACTCGTGTGGTTATAAAGAACTCAGCTTGCTGTGAGAACTAATGTGATCTGCAGGAAACATTGATTGACACTTCAAATCCTCCTCGCGACTACGGGTTTCTCCGGGGCTGCACCTGTCAGGTGTCCTGCTTAAATCCAATTCTCCTCTCAAATTTGTCAAACGGAATGGTGGTTAAAATTAAAGTAATAAACAATTTTCATTTGAATAAATGTCTGTTAAGTCACTATCTATCGCCGAATGAGTGACACAATGGTGATTGAGCCTGTGGCCCACTGATGAAAGCCTTTGCATTTGCAGTATTACAGACTGGGTCTCTGTGGCCACATTTGCGGAACAAAAATTACAAGCGGTGCCCAGTTAGTGACGCGTTTTCCATCAGCCAGCAGTGGTTGGTCTGCCAGAGAGGGTAGGCGGAGCTAAGCGGCTGCTTTTCCGCTCTCTGCGAGTCTTGCGAGTAAACAGTAATCTACTATGGCTGAACAAACAAAGAAAAGATGGATGACTACAGATACAACTTCAAAAATAAGTGAAAATCCAAAGAAAAAGAAACAAACTCGACGCTCAGATGAAGCAAACAGTCTGAAAAGGAAAGCGACCGTCAGCAAGGAAAATCAAAAGTTACAACCGGAGCCAACCGTGGACGTCACACATGCAGCACTGTCTGGATATCTGGGAAGTGTGCTCCTGCAATTGCCGTTTATCGCCATAGATGCCGGCAAATAGAACGAAACTGAGATCTTTGAGATGTAGGTCCGGTTACCATCATTATCCATTAATCTGCTGTTTATTTTTGTCCAAAAATTCTGTATAATGCTCAACACAATTTCTGAAAGCCCAAAGTAAAGTCGCACATTTGCTTGTTTGGTCCAACAGCCCAAAGACTCTTCATTTAGTATCATCAGTGACAAAGAAAAGCAGCAAATCCCTATGAAGCTGGAACCAGCACGTTTGATATTTCTGCCTGAGAATTACTGAAACAACAAATAGATTATTAAAATACAGCAGTTGGCAGTTCATTCTGTTGCAGCTTATAAATGCATCTCTGAATGCCATATAAAAATACAGTATTTACAGTGTCTTGTGTGTACACTTTCCCTAAATTGATCTGTTAAAAATGTGCAAAGACATGAGTCATCCATTGAAACAAGTTGTCTGTTAATTCCTGTTATTCATTACTTGTTAAACAAATAGGACTTTCATGTGACATCAGGTTGTGGTTTCCTCTCGGTTTGCAGCGTGTCACAACACGAGCAGTCTGCTTGGTTTTCTCCTTTGACATAATGAAACGTGTCTGTGGAGGCTCCTGGTGGGAAACTGCCTGGAGCTGTTAGGAACAGTCACGTCACTCTTTGCCCCTAACTCAGGTTATGAGATCAGACTGGGATCTCAAATCACACATGTAAGATTACAGTTTTGTACAGAGATTTTTATAAGGGATCGGGGCAGTGATTGACGCGTGTTTGTGTCAGCTTTATAATCAGATTAGAGTCAACACACAGGGATCAGAGGACCCCCACCTTCCCAAACATGAATCAACACACCCATCAATCAGCAGGAGCGACAGCCTGATTTTACACCTTAAAGCTTCAATGATCTCCAACGTGTGCTGAAACAGATCCGATGACCGGATCACTTTCACGATTATTGACCGGTGCTGATTTGTGCATGAGCATCTTTAAAAGCAGGCCACCCCCTCCTGAATCATAACTCATGGTCGTTATTCCCGTGACCTTGGACTCTTGAGCTGTCGGGGCATACTGAGGGGCGGATGTGGAGATCTCTCCTGAAGCAAGGAGGGGAAATAAAGGGGCAAAGGGGAAAAAGATCAGAGCTTCAACTTTAATCTTTGATGTCATCAAGAGCCGGAGCCCGCAGCGTGTTGATGACATCACAGATTACAATCTCTGCTTTCTTTTTTTGGGGGGGGAAATGCCCCGCAAATCAGAAAATATAGGTGACCGGAGACAGTGATTCATCTTCAGGGTGGATCATCATTCATCCTCACACCCTCCTCCTCCTCCTGCTCCTGCTCCACACCCAACCCTCCACCTTCTCCCCCCCCTCCACACCCACCTTCTTGTTCCCTAACAGCCCTACCTTGATCCCTTTTTCTAGAATAGTCTTCTCCAGCTGCTATCATAAGATGCATCTCTCACCTGTGTGTGAATCCGACTGTGTGCATGCTTGAATATGTGTGTCAGTTTGGTGCCCTATCTGTGTGTGTACGTGTGCATGCGTGTGTGTGATTTGTGTGTGTTTAAAGGCAAGCGCTCACTTAAAAGAAGCACAGTGAAAGGGAAATATGTGTCATGTCCTTGCTAGCCCCTCGAAGGAGAGAGAGATCTATTTCTGTCGCCACAAATGGAGGTGTTCAAGCAGCCTTCAATGGCTGAGATATACCTCTTCACACACATAGCACACACACACATAGCACACACACATACAGAGGGAGCTAGAGAAAAGGCTAACCATTCTTGTGTGGCGAGAGAGCCGGAGCGATGAATAAGATAATAGAGTGAGGGAGAATTAAGAAGAGATTGAAGAGGAGGAGGGAAAAAGGAGAAGAAGAAGAGAGAGAGAGAGAAGGGGGAGGGGAGGAGGAGGAAGAGAGAATAATGTACACTGAGTTCATAAATATTGGCACACACACACAGACACACGCACTCCAACATTAAAGCAGAGTGCTGGTTGTTTACCTAGAGGCATGCCTTTGTTGAGGAGATGTGAGCTTCCCATGGTGCGTTCCCCGGCCGGCCAGCGCGCAGCACAAACCTGCAGTCTTCACACAGCAGACATGAACAGGAATCCAGTCAGCATATGGCGGCTGTGGCCAGCTACCTCGCTTCCCTTAGTCCTTCTCCCAGCCCCTCAGTGACAAGCATACACATGTGCTCCCCCTCTTTCTCTCTCTCTCTCTCTCCCCTCCCTTCCCTTCCGTCCCCTTCCGCCTGCTCTCGCTATCTGTCTTACCCCTCCCTCCCTCTCTCGCTGTGCCGTCTCTACTTCCCCTCCCCTTTCTCACTTTCTGTAACAGCTAATCTCTCTGTCTTTCCGTTTCTCTCTCTGTCTCTGTCACCAAAAAAAAAAGAAAAACTACAAGAACTGCTGCATTTATGGGAGCAGGAGAGCAAAGGAGACGGTGGGGGGGACAGAGAGTGTGTGTGTGTGTGTGTGTGTGTGTGTGGGAGAGAGAGAGAGAGAGAGAGAGCAGGGGAGGAGCCAACGCTGGCCAAAATTCATCTTTTGTTTCCTGAAAGACGACGGGGAGGGAAAAAAAAGCAAGAAGAGTTATGCAATTACAAGGCTGCAGCAGGAGAGGAAAAACTTGTTCTCTGTGATATCAGGGAAGCAATTATTAAAGCTCATAAAAGTAAATTATAATAAGCAAGAACATGTTGTAACACCAGGCAGTGTGTGTTTTAAATAAACTATGAAGAACCAGAACTTAATTAGTGGCTTTGCTCTTATGATTAACTTCATAATTTGACTTTATTACTGCTCCTATTGTAAGTGCTGTATGTGTAATGCTTTGGTGAATGTCGTTTCTGTATTTTTACTTGTTTTTATGATTTGTACAGCGCTTTGGGGCATGTGATACTTAAAAACTTTGACTTGACTTGACTTTAGAAATAACACAAATCAGATCTGACATCAAAATGTGAACAAAGAGCAAGAGAACACTGCAGATCTATTTAAACAGACAGATGTGTAGGAGAGGACGAGTGGATGTAAATGTCTCCATACATCTGCAAGATTTCATTTTGGGACGCTGGTTTGGCTCGGCTGGTGGAGCGGGCGCCCCGTGTACAGAGGCCGCAGCCCTCGGTGCAGGTTCGACTCCCGGTCTGTGACCATTTGGTGCATGTCATCCCCCTCTCTCTATTCCCCATGTTTCCTGTCCTCCTTCAGCTATCCTATCTAATAACAACAAAAGCAAAAAAAAAGTTCATTTTATAGCTAATTATATTTCTATATATACAGTTTGTCCATAATCTATCATAGGGCGTTTACTTGTGTACCTATCTGTGTGGCATGAGAGTCTAAAATAAACAAATTGATGCCACTTCCTTCTGCTTCGCATGACTTCTTATTGTCACGAATCCATTTGCATGATGAAGTTTTGTAACTAATAATAACAAGTTATAGTAAATACACAAGTAAGACAGTTTGCGGGACAATATGTTGCCAATGGAGGGTTTTTTAACTTATAAAATAAGTATAGTAATGTTAATAAGTAAGTAAATGGTGCATCATGTTTAAAGATTTCCCGTAAAAAATAGAGATTTACAGCATGGATGAATGTGCAATATGTGCAGCATACTAATGCCAAGCGTAAATACAGGTGAGCGTTTATTATGAAAGAAAGATGAGGAAATATTCTGCTGTTCTCCTCCACCAGCCAAGTGTTTAATGTCAAACCTGCTTCTGAGCGATCTCTAGTTTGTTGTTTAAGGCAACTCTTTGTAGTTCTCTACAATGTCATGACATGAAAAGCATGCAAAATGCTTATTCCTTTTTATGGTTACAGAATTAGCAGAACTGTACTGATTATAATTAGTTTCACTAACATTGCATGGAGTCGTTAACAAGTCTTACCTTGTAAGGCTGTGTGGGTTAAATAGATTAAAACTTGACCTCAGGCAGTTAGAGTTGTTCAAAATACTGTTATGGGTATTATAATACATTAAATACATTTAAAATAAAATGGAAAGGAAGTTTTTAAACTTACGCCTGTAGCAAATCTTAGTACTTAAAATATCAGCTAATTTGCCTTCATGACACATAAAATAGTCAAAACATTTATGAGCGTTTCTATATTTGTAATATTTCTTACATGTGGGAATTGTTGCAACTATTTTCAAAAGAGAGTTATTTTTTGCTATAACATATCTCATTATGTAAGTAATTTTAACACGTAGTAAATATTCTCATAATGAGTCAGTTGTATAAATCTGCTGTAGAACATAAACACTGGAGTTTGTAGCAGCAGCAACAAACAGTTGAGTGGTATCTTAGATGTGGCATGGTGTTTTTCTTCTCCAGTTAGGGCTGTATTGTTGTGTAAGTGTACTTCTGATGTGCTTGCAGATATGGCAGGCAGAGTATCATATAATCACTTTAATCTCTTAACTTTCCATCTCTGTGCCTCTGACTGGTTTCACACCTCTCCACCTGCTCGGGCTCTTTCTATTCCTGCTGTCGTGATGTTACAGTTACTCTCCTCTGCATGCTGCCACTTGATAACCACAGTGATATAATCAGGCTCAGACGCCCCCCCTAACTGCCAGGCTCTAACCTAGTTTAACGCCATTGATGGTTACATCACATCCTCACTATTGGTAAATGTCACAGACGGCCGGTGGGCGAGTTGTTCAAGTCCAAAAAAGAGGCAGAGGGTCAGACAGACTGTTGTTTTCAACACTGTCGGGAGGCTGACTCACGACCTCTGTCATATGTAATCAGCACCACCGTTCTGCTCAGCCATTTCTGTCAGCTGCTGGCTTTATTAAAAACACAAATATAAAACAGATTTAGTCTAAGTCTTCAAAGGAACATCAGCAGCCTGCTCCTCCTTGTTTCCTGCTTTATTTAGACACCGAGGCAGGTCCATGCATACGAATCATGGCCCCTGAGCCCCTGTTGTTTCTTTGATAAAATAATCCATCTGAATGTTGCAGCCTCTCCTCTGCAGCTGCCAGGTTTATAACTCATCTCTTTCCCGACAGTACTGAGTCATGCAGCCAAAGAATCAGATGGGAATCGTGCCTAATAAACAGTCAGAGAGGTTAGGTAGTGTAAGGCTCAAAGGGAAATTGCATGTGGCATGTTTTGTGACTGCTGCCTACCAGAGAGCTGCAGGCGAATACCACCAACACCACTAGTGGCTGTGACTCTACATGTGTTAATTCAGTGATGATGACAGATGGGGGAGACTCAGAGGAAGGAAACATGACTCAATTATTCCTTAAACAAGCAGAAAACCCCAAAATAATACAACCATGGTGGTGATGCGAAAGATCCAAAAGAATAATCCCACGACATTTTTGAGCAGCTGTAAGCGACAACATACTGGGAGACAGTAAATATGGCTTCAGATCAGTTAAACAATAAAGACTTTTCTGGTCAACAATCATAAAGTGTTTAAAAGAAGCTGATGTAGCCTCTGGGTGTACGAACTGCAGTGCCTAAAAACTGCATTCTTTTAAACAGCCAGCAGGAGGCGACACCGCTGGTTGCAGGAAGAACTCTGATTGTATGGAAGTCAATGACAAAATGACCAACTTTATACTTCATGTATGACCTCAGGGATTACTCTCCAAATTAGTTTTATGGTCTCAATCGTGAATTTCAAATCTTCTCAAAGACAACAGGGCGTTCATTTTCTACACTAAGTTTCCATTTAGAATAAAATAGACAATTAATCAGGGTATGCTTAAGGGCGGGGCTTCCTTGTGATTGACAAGTAGCTACCAGTGACATGTCATTCCGCATAGAGGCATCCACAATCTTTCCCAAATATGGTCACAAACCAATTGATAAGGCTACATCCACCTCTTTTCTTCAGTCTATGTCATAAAAACATCATGTTGTTTACAACAACATAATAAATCCATATATTCACTCTTGACATGCACACCTTAATATGATTTTCACAGAGCAGCACTGAACTTTGGCCAAGGGTGGAGTTTCATATCAGTGTCTGTAGCAGCTTTGGAAAGGGGAAGTGGTAAAACCCCTTATGTTGGTTATTTAAAAGTCGCCTTGATTCACCTTTTTAGCTGACAGTGGCAGCTGCTCTGAACAGACCTGAGGTTTTTTACTGTACATGAAAGCCAGGCCGTTTTGTTCCTCTTTCTTTCACCTCAACACTATGAAACAGTGCAACAAATTTCTGAAACAGCCCACACTTCCTTGTACTTAAATGACAGAATAGGTTGATTGTCAATGTCTCCCAAAAGGAAATATAACATATGAAAATTGGAGAGGAGCACTTGGTTAACATCTCAAAACGTTCACAGCTTTGAGAGGTTTCGGCGTAAAAGTAATTGGTAATGGTTCAAATAAGTAATTCTCTAACATAAATTAAGTTATATATATTTGATGTGACTAATTTACCTAAATGATAACTTTTGTTTTCACAATCACCAGTTTTTATGGTGAAAGTTTGTTCGATCCACCCTGACCTCCTTATACATGCTTTCTCTCTCTTTCTATGACTTGACGTGACTTCTTCCACCCCCCTGTCATAATTACTCCCACCACAAGAGGTCACTGCCCAACAATATGCATAAATATGGGCCTTAATAATTTGCTTGCACAGACGGCCCATAGACTGTATAAAAACATGGACAACATGACAGCTCCCAAAAAGTGAAGCCAAAACATTTTGAGCGCCCCCTGCTGACTGGCTGCAGTACAGGTCATAAAGCCCGCCTCCTCTATGTTAACAGATGGGACATTTTTCTCAAACATGGTTTCTGTCATTATAATTAGTTCTCATCATGCTGATTTACGTCCAAGAGTTCATTTTTCTGACAAGTTTATTTTTAGTTGTAAAAAGGATGATTGACAGCCCTGTTGACTAATACGGCTCCTGCAGCCGATCTGTTCCAAGTTAAGGAGGAACGGCGAGAGGAGACATAACTAAAACAAACTAAAAACAAAGAAGCTGTTAAATACGCCGACGTGCGTTTGCCTTTTTTATCAGTAAGTTAAGTTTGTGTTTTGGTTAGTGGAAGTGGCTACGGCGGCTCCACCCACCGATCTCTACTGCGCAGCTCTGGCTCCAAATGATGTCACCATCGCAAGATGGAAGCGCCATCACAGGGGGGTATTTTGGCATCACTTTTTGTAATATTACAAGCATTGTAAAGCAGGTATTGAAATTTGATCTTGAACTTGCCTTTATAACAGCATTAAACCAACAAATTGTGCTTATTCATTCGCTGAAGCAACTGAAATCTCGACAAGTCTCTCTACAACCATTTTCTTGTCATCACACCACACCGTATCGCTACGTGCTACATGTCTAACAGGATTCAATATAACCATGGCGATTACATGAATAACAAAGACTTGGTGCAGTTCCAGGTTCAGTTCTCATACCAAACTCAAACTGACAACCTGGAGTCAGTAATGTGAGAAGCTTCAGACACATTTATCGTGTTGTCAGAGCCGATGGCAGCCACCTCCAACACGCAAGATACAAATGTTCCCCAGGAGATACAGAAAACATGAAACGCATTCAGTGCTTCTAAATAAGGATGGAAAGAGGAGACGACAGTGCTGGGAGACAATATGTGAACTCCTCTGCAGCTGCTCAGGGGAGAAGAATAGAAGAACAAGTAATGATCGGCAGATTATTTAATGCTGCTAAGGGAAAAGAAGGAGTGAAAGAGAGGACAGAAAGGAGAGGAACGAGGGAGTAAACTGATGTACATTTTATGCTGTGTAAACACCTGAGCCTTTAATGTGTGTAAACTGAGGAGATATTCACACCTTTATTGTGTGAGGTTGGACTTTAACAGTTACACCTTTTCCTCTCCTTATCACTCCACACCTTCCTCCCTCACCTCCCCTCCGCCTGCCTCCCCCTCCCTCTCTCTTCTCTATCTCTTTACCTCCTGCTCCTCCGTCTGCACATCTTGCTTTTTCATCTTCCATCCTTCCCAAATTTCTCTCTCAATCTCCTCCCCGCTCCATCAACCCCCCCTCCACACTCCTTATTCCCGCATCTTTTTCACTCTCTTTTTCCATCTCAGCTTTGCTCGCTATACATCTCCACCTCCCACCCAATCTCTCCCTCTCTCTCTCTCTCTGTAGTCACTGCAGCGTGTCTAATGGTTCAGCTCCTTCTCAGCAGATCCACCAAGCGGAGGCCAGGCGAGCCGCAGCACCGACTAACGCCCCCCCAACCGCTGGCCTTATCAAGACTGACAGCCAGCTAGACCTGGAGCTATCGCTAACACACACACGTACACACAAACACACATAATTACAAAGATACAAGCTCGTGCACAGAGAAGTAAATGTAGGTTCACATGAGAAGCTGCATGCAAAACACATGCACTGACAAACTATTGTGCGGATTAAAACGCAGATACACACGATGCAAAAAATGCAGCTGCAACCAAGCACACACAAATGCATGACAAGAAACGTGCACACACAGAGCTACAGACGCACACTTACTCTACAGCTCGTGCAGATGCAGGAACACACAGACAGCAAATTGGATTTATTGATACTGACAGTGAGCTGCAGAACAATGTGGATGCCGCTACAAAGGAGAGAGAGCAGATACAGGAGAAACTACAAATCTAATCTGCTATAGGAGGAGACAGGTACCGCCGGCATGAGCAATCTCACCCAGGGGTAAAAGAGAAACAGGGAAGGGGGGAAGAGAAGATTGAAAGGAGATAAAATAGGTTTGACCAGCAGGACAGAAACAAGAGATAAATGGAGGAACAGGGTAAGGAGGAAGAAAAGGGGGACAAAAGCGGAAAAATAGCAGAAGCTAATCTTACAGAAAGTTTAGTGTAGAGAGTTTAGTGACAGTGCTGAATAAATTCAACTTTAAAATATCTAAAATAGGGAAAACAAGGAAAGTTCCCTTTACAGCTCCTGTGAGGAGTTTTTCGCTGGTTATGAAACAGACTGAAATTAATTCTGATGACTCTCTATGAGCTACAAAAGCAAACCAGACCATCAGTGACAAGATTCATTATTTCTATATAGTTATTTTTAATGCCTGAAACTGCTAGCGGGGGGGTAGGTATCAGACAAACCGCACGCTGCCTTTGTTTACATTTTCCAGGGCGAAAATTTAAAGTGAGCGATACAGATGACTGGTAAGAAAGCAGGATGAGATTTTTTGTTAAAAACCACCACTTAAGCATGCACAGGACAAAATAAGCAAAGAGATAAGAGGTACGGCTTTGTCCACAGGGGGCGCCAAAATCAACACAAACCGAAAGTTCCTCACAGGAGCTTTAAATACACTTCAAATATTAAATCAATCAGTTGTCTCTATATTAAGTGTTTTAAATGTTTGATTTAACATAGAAAACTTTACGGCTGCAACTAACATCTGACGTCCCCAGACATCTAGATTCTCCTGAGCACCACAATGTCCATAAAGGAAATTTACTATCTCACAAGACCAGAAGATGCAGTAACTCATCACATTTGAGAAGCTGGAACAACGTAATGTTTGGCAATTTTGATTAAAATCCAAATTATTTTTTTCCTTTTGCTTTTGCCTGATTATAGGACAGCTGAAGAGAGACAGGAAATGTGGAGACAGCAGACCGGGAGTCGAGCCTGCGATCAGTGTGTCGAGGACTGTAGCCTCCATACATGCTGCTCTACTAACTGAGGTAAACTAGCGCCCCTTAAAATCCAAACGATTAATTGATTATCAAAACAGTTGCTAATAGGGCGCTTGTGTGTCCGTGAGCTAAAACTGTGCTGGTTTTTAGTTTGAGTGGACTTTGTTGTGTGTTTTCGACCCTCTTTGTCCCCTCCTCATATCTTCATTGTCTTTTCAAAATAAGATCTAAAAATGCTCCTCTAAAACTGTATTTATGTATTCGTTATTAAAAAGCTGCTACAGCTAAAAAAATAAAGAACAATGATAAAGTTAAAGTTTTGGAATTTGGCACTCACATTCTAGCAAATGTATACTCCCCCCCTTTAAATCACAGTGTATTTGGCTCTTAGTTCCTTGCATCTAAATGTTTCAGTGTTTGCTGTTGAGGATGTACTAAGAGGGAGCACACAGAGAGAGTAAACTCCAAAGCCTGCATGTTCCAATATTAACAGCAGGAACTGAAATTTGTGATACGATATTGTATCTCCACATCAGGGTAAGGTTTTACACAATTTTGGTGTGAGTCCATTTGCTTGAAAGACTGAGTGCTTTTTAGATCAAAAACCTTCAATACCCACTTTGTGCAAAATCCCTCATTAAAAGGCAGAAATAACGAAGCTGCTGCCAATTTATTCATCACTTCACAATAATCCTCTTGTCGCCCAAACTGTACTCTACAAAAACAAACACTTCTACTCAATCAGTCCCTCAAGTAAGCCTTTATACTGTAAGTACACGCATGCACAGAGTCATTTCCCCCTTATTTGACTTGGCGCAGAGTTATCTCCTCAAACCTAAACAGAGTGCAGAGCCAAGCTGCAAGCACAGACGCTGCTATCACCTAAACTCACACTTATACACGTATTCACACATATACTACACATGAGTTACACATGATATAGAGCCAAAAATACATCCCAAACCTTGCATCACTTTCCTCTCTGTGTCTCCACTGCTCCATTTTTTTGTTCAAAAGCTGCGATGGGAGGGGCATGCTGCAGATAATGGGCCAATTGTAAGCCATTATAGCTTGTGCCAGCCAATCAGCACAGCCTGGTACTGGACAGTGGCCAATGGCGATATGTTTAACATGGCTGGGGGGAGGGTGTCCTCACTCACACAGGAAATGTGTGGCCCTGATCTACAACAGTGTAGGGGGGTTTTAATGTTGTACTTATGGACTGAATACTGTAATTTCAAATATAGAAACATTAGAAATTCAATGTCCTTCTTAATAAAACATACACCCAATTCAGGATTCCTTTAAAGTAATTAGTGATTGCCTCTACCTGCTAATGTCTCAGATTTTTAATCGATTGGCATCTAGAAAATGTCTTATAGCTCTTTCTGCTTTTCATTTGTACACGTTAATAACGACTGTCGTCAATAAAAGCAGCCCTTGCCATGCAACTCCTCAAACAAATTGGATTCTATTAATTTTATAGGTGGTGATTTGTATTATAAGCATGTTTGGATGTGAATAGTTGGACCTGTGGACAACACTAGAACTTTAATAAAGACTTTCTTTTCTTAATAATCATGTGGAATTTGATAAATTACTTATTAATTTCTAAAAAAATATTGACAAAGTGCCAGAAAATGATTTTTTGAATGTATTTTTTTGTAGCTAAACTGACATCTTCTAATGCCTTATTAAACAATGATTCAAACAATTCATATTTTTGATATTATAGTGTTTAATACCTGATCCTGACATTCTTCCTGTCAGGTATACACATCTGTAATGGCTAAAAAATTACCAAACCTGATCTAGCACATGTGCTGCATAAGATAACAGGAAAATCAAGTTATTTATAAATGTAGTAAGAGAGTGAAACGGCTCACACTCACCTCTGCTTGGTATACATACTCAATTACAGCAGCCCTAAGAAATAGAAGACAAGACACATGATTATTGAAGACTGATTCATTAGTACATTATTTACTAGAGTCTTAATAATTAAAGGAAAATTTGACAGCAAATTTAGATGTGTTCATTTATTGTTAATGGACTGAAATAAGTGTGGTGATAAAGTTGCTATGTTGGCCAGTGTGGGTGAGAAGTCCTTGATGAGGTCAAGAGAAATGGAAATCTGACTTCTATTATTTCCTAGGAATTGACAATAGGCACACTGCTAGTTAATCTGCTCATGAAGAGCATGGCATGTGAATAAGAGCTCCAGAAGAGCTAATAAATGCTGGTGATATTGTTTCATCAGCAAAAGCGTGGAATTGACTGTATGTAAAACAACCTCCTGTATTTCACCTTTAATGATTGAAAACTTTTGCTTTGATAGTTGATTGCATTAGAAGAGCAAGTGAATCTTTTTAACAAAGCACACACATTGAGTCAGTGCTGACACCGTCTCACCAGGTGGCGGTAGTGAGCACCAAGGCCATTCTGACTTGATAGAAAAAAAACACAAACAACCACAAGAAAACCACAAAACCAAGATGGCGGTGCAAGAGACAGCATCTCAACTGTCCATGGCTCTCAAAGTCCAAGAATATCCCACCCTGAAGGTAAACAAAAACTGAAACTGGCATGTATGAATTGTCTAACGATACTCACGTTTCCACAATACACGAATAGTTTGGTTCTATTCGGAAAATGGAGATTATTAGTTCAGTTGATCGCGAGACCAGCAAGCTTGACAGAGAGGCTAACATTAGCTGGGCTAGCTTAGCCAGGTAGCAGTGTCCACTTCAGTACCTGCTGTGTTTGAAAAGCGATAGCAAAGATCAGAAAGATCGACAAATAACAACAGCTGACCGGCTGGTTAGCTGATTGTCTATGCCTCTCTGATTTCTTTTTATTGTGGTGAAGTCTGTCGTAGGCCTCAGGGATGTTAGCTTAAGTTAAAGCTTGTTGTTTTTGACATAGGTTGTGGTATGTCCGTTGACGCTTACTAACAGGGTCAGCTATCGTGGCATTAAGGCAGTTTAACGGTCGCGAGCCATATTGCAACGGTCGTTAGAATGTATGAACCGTTTTAACGACTGCGCTAACGGCTAACCAGGCCATTCAACCGTTTGACAGTTAAAGGATGAGACAATGGTTAGTATAAACATTGCCACTGACAGAGTGCAACAACGTGGTTGATATCGTTTTTCAACTATCAGGCACGGTGACAGAAGAAATATCGTTCAAGCGTGATTGGCCTGCTAGCAAGCTAGTTGTCTGTGGTAAAACCAGGACTAGCCATCTTAAAAGATGAGTAGCCTACCAGATACGTAACGTCGAGCATGCAAATAGGAGCAGGCTGAAAGCTGGTTGATATCACGGGGGGCAGAGCCCATAACGCTACGCTGTCAGACAGACAATCAGCCCTGCGAGTTAGCGCAGTGTCATCACATTGCTGCTGCCTCTCTGCACTTCAAAATGGCCAGCCAGAGAAATCACAGCCCGGTGCCGCACACACGCACTGTTCCTCCATTCCACATAACGTTACTGCGACACCACTGCTAAAAGACGAGCTGAAACAAGTCCGGACTGCTTCCCGTGTTCAGCCGCCTCACACAGCAGGAGAGCGTCGTCGTATAAAGCACGTTTGTGAGTAGCATGTATTGGCAGCTTTTGTGTGGAAACTAACGGCTTGATGTTGTCATAATGATTATAACGTGTCGTTGGCGATGATAAAACGTGTTCCCGTTAAAAAGGCATGGCTGTGGTTTGGGGGTATGTCTGCCTTTGCTTGGATGCTGCAGTAGGGATGGTGGGCACCATTTTAAGACAGGACTAGTGATGGTTATAATTGGCACCAAATGAGAGTCTACAGCTTGGGGAGAGCAGTGTTGATTACATTTGGTGCTATATTGAGTAGAAATATATTGACAGGAATTTTTCCTGACACTGAGGAATCTGCTAATCTGCATTACCAAATAATATGTTGATTTGTTTGTCCTTTAACAGTCAGATCAGTGAAAGCTTACCATTAATATACATAAGGAGCATGGTAACCCTGTTATATATATTTAGTCCTATATTTGCATAAATGGTTAGGCTTTGTCACCATGCTGAAAATACAGTTGGTCAGTGGTTTCTCAGATATTAACCTGAATGATGAAATTGCAGTCAATGATATTATATTAATGCATATTTAAGATATTATGCCTGTATTAAAGGTATAACATAATTATCATCCAGACTTCTTAAAACTATCCTCACAATGCTATGATTTTTCTATATTGTATGATAATTAATGAGTACTCTGTTCTGTTTGTAGTGGGCCTGTATATGTCTCTCACAATGAGCCACCTCCCAACAAATCAAGAAGGACAACCACGCACACAGTATCAGGCTAGCCATCAAAATAGATGTCTGAATCACATTTCAACAATGGAGTGAATCAAGTTGTATAGAAGGGACATAGCATATTCTTGCATATTTAAAATAAAATAATATCTAGATTTCCTTTTTAATGCAGTTTTGTTAAGACAAAAGGTCTACTTAAGAAGCTCAAACAATTTATGTTATGATTGTATTATGCAAATGTTCCAGAAATTCACTTGCAAAGGTTTTAAGAAAAATAATATCTAGGTTGTAACGCCTGTTTTTTCTTTTCTATTGAATGGAATTAAAAAAAAAACAAGGTTAATCACAGTCTGCAACACTTCTTTTCAAAGCCACATACAGCCAGAAATATTCAATATAGCAACTCTAGTAGAGAGTTTAGCATCATCTCTTCCTGTCAACATAATCTCTGTGGTTTTAAGCTCTGTTTGTTTGCACACGCTGTGAATTCTATGCATATTTTATGCATTTATTTGGCTTTCTCCACATCTTTCTGCAATCATCACCAGCTACTATGTGTATCTACTGAAGACTTAATCTCATGACCCCCAATTACTATTTTGTAAAAAAAAAAAGTCTGAATCTGATCTTGATATAGCCCTGAGGAGAAAAAAGGTGAGATATTTATATAAAGCCAGTGCTTTTTCCATGTTGTCTTTCTCATTCAGCGGCTCTGATGTACACATTCCTGAGCAGAATGGGCCCCATGTTACTGTCAACAGGACACTTATACTTACACGTGTATACAAATCTGTTAAGCGTCTGACTTATTGGGTCCCATTCAAATTATAGCCGTATAGAATTTATACTTACAATAATTCCAGCAGAAACAACAGTCACCTTCCTGTATCCTGTTTTGTTTCTTGCTTGCATAATTCCCTTTCAAACTTTTGTGATCTGTGAAATTAACTTGGCTCTATTTAAAAGAAAAATAATAATCTCAATGGATCAAAGCCCTCCTCTTGTTTTTTTATTATGTAATATCCTAGAAAAGAAACCACAGCGGTCAATCTGGCTCAAAAGAATCTGTTAAGCCATCTTGCTTTGTAGTGCAAATGGGAAAGCGCTGTACTGTCATCTTTAGATCTTATATCTACAGATCTTATAGTTTCTTTGTGATAAGAAAGGTGTTTATGAATTTGCTTTTGTTGCTTTTTTAAGATGACACATTCAATTCAAGGTCTCGAAAGTTTCAGAAACAGTTTTGCTAAATGCATCAAATTGCAAAAAGATCAAATATTAGGACAATATATGAAAACAAGAACAACAAAACCAAACTTCATACTAGTGTCGTGTACCTCACCATGGTCTTTATGAGGTCTCTAAATCTGTTACGGTAATAATTGTAAACATGTTTTTAATACATTTTACAGTCAAATTAAATCTTTTTTTTTTTTTGCAAAATTGATGTGGGAGAAGCTTTGCATTGTAAAGAAACAACTACTTTTTAGATTTACAGCCAGCTGCAATGCCAAAAAAAGCCTGATCAATAGAATATGTCACAGAAAGTACAACTTAAAAGGATCAATAAGATAATGTAGATTCAGCATGGTACAGTATTCTTACAAACATAATTGTGTGAAGTACAACTGAAAAGGATCTGTAGACAGAAGAAGTGTACTAACAGTTCAGAGACTGAATCTCCTATACAAGTCTCAAGTTGCAGTTTTGTCTTCCATAATGCAAATGATGCAGGGCTCCCTTGTATCAAGATGTTCCTTGTCAGCTGACCACACTCAGCATGGCAGAATACAAGGCTTCTTTTGTTTTCTTAAAGATCCTTTATGGCCCAGCTTTCTACCTTTTGCAAAACGCAAACCACAATCGGCTAGAGATGATACTCATTAGTTTTTTCATTTACTTGCCATTTGCCAAGTGTAAATCTGAATGCCCGATACACAGAGGTAAATGTCCTGTTGCATTGTTGTTGCAGGTCCCCTACGAGACTCTGAACAAGCGTTTCAGGGCCGCTCAGAAGAACATCGACCGGGAGACGAGTCACGTAACAATGGTGGTGGCAGAGCTGGAGAAGACGCTGAGCAGCTTCCCAGTGGTCGACTCTGTGGTGTCCCTGCTGGATGGCGTGGTGGAGAAACTCAGCGCCCTGAAGAGGAAGGTGAGGGATGCAGATGAACACTTACACACACTCATCTTAGAGTCGTTTCATCCTCATCAACTTTCAACAAGTGTGGATTTTGATTTGTTGTGCAGTAAACACCAAGATATTTGGTTACACTCAGAACAAAATCTGCTCTCTTAATTTTTGGCGAGTGTACTTCTGTACCAAATGGTCAAGGACATGCCAATTTGGAAAGTTTAAAACTTTCTGAGGTCCATCTGCATAACAAAGCAGAAGAACTGGAAAATTCCAGTTCAGCGTTGTTGGTTGGTCATCAGCGAGACTTTTACATCATATGCTTTTAAATCTCTTCCTCACAATTCTTCTTCGGGCTGCACAATATTGGAAAAAGATTTTGTTCTGCGATATTTATTGCGGTTTTCGGTTCATCACCAACAAGTTCTGTTAAGAATGTTGATTGCTTGATTGGTACTTTTGAGGTAGGAAGTACTGCTTAATCATGTTCTTTCGACTGTGACTCTTTCAGTTATTTTGTGTTGTATTAAAATAGTTTTTACAACAGCAGTGTGATTACAAGCATAATGGAAGCAACAGTTAGTATTCTGTAAATACACTACACCGCTATAAATACTTTACTTTTTTGTTTTTCAAACGGCCATTTAAAGCGAAGGCAATCTCTGTCCAAACGAATGTTTTGGTACAACTTCAGACCTAATCTCTATCCTTACTATTATGGGATATATATTACGCATATCACATACATTTATGTGCAGTGGGCATGTGCCTGCAAGTGTTAAAAAGCACACACAAAACTGGAGGAAAGGATCATACAGGGATGGTGACTGCTTGGACAATTTTAAGGAGTCCTCCTCATCATAAACCTTGAATTCATTGTGTTAAAGGCACAGACTTACCGTAAACTACCCATGTTGACGTGCTAATCTCCTACCCCTTTTGGGCATGACGCTATGCTCTGTCGGTAACTTCTGCGACTCCTTGTCATCTCAGCTACAAATTCCGCCCATCTCTTTCCAAGCAGCCCTCTAACATCGTTCCAAATTGGTCTGCGCCGAGTTTGATACACAGACTGAATTGTAATAGGTACAATAAAGACCTAACCACTGTAACATCTTCACTGTTTACTAACCCTGTTTTGGGCGTGTTTGTGACATCAGATGGTGACGCAGCACAGAAGTGACCGACAGGAGCATACTCCACTGGCAATGGGAACAGAGACAATCAGCATCTATAAGCAGGTCTTCCTGGGGCTAAAAAACCCACGACAACGTGCTAAATTTAGATGGGGAAGGGGTATTATTTTCAAGAGGTGTGTGAGCTTTTTGTATCCCAAATGTGGCCAAGCTCCGGTTGTGAAATGTGTGTGTTGTCCAAAAATCTGAAAGCCAGAGTTTAATCTAAGGCCTAAAAAAGGAGAATTAACCAAGAAGGGTCATGTTTTACAAAAACAAATCTAATCTGACATACGTTTAATGTGAAATGACAGTGCACATAGGACTGCAATCATGTACTGTACGGTTTAAGACTCTTCGTCTGTGTTTTTATACTGCTATGCTACTTTAGAAAACATTTCCTAATATAAATGTAACATTCAGCAATGGGAAACGTTTGAATTGTGTGTTTATCTCTAGCCTTGATGTCAACGACATCTAACGTACCTCCATTACACAGTTTATCACACAGGAAGCAGCTGTCTGTGGTTTGTGGTCTGGTTTCAGTGTGGGGGCAGCCAGGCACAGATAATCATTTCGGTTTGAAGTAATCATACGGTTCATAAAAAAGTAATGTGTTTCTTCCTAGTTCAAAACAAGTTTTATCGTACAGTATATTATAAATGTAATCAGATTCTGTTTGGCTGATATCCTGTAGAAAAAATCCTGATCATCCATGCATCATAACTTGAGCTCCTTCTTTTAGGAAATCCATCAATGCTAAGATTTTGGATTCAATGAGATTACAACAAGTGTCTGTATTGAATGCCTTCTCAGTTGAACTTGTATGTCTGTATACACATTCCATACTCAGCCTTTTGTATTGTTCCTGTGCGTTTCTGTCCTTCAGGCTGCCGAGTCCATCCAGGCAGAAGATGAGAGTGCCAAACTATGTAAGCGTCGCATCGAGCACTTGAAGGAGCACAGCAGCGACCAGCCGGCCTCAGTCAACCTGTGGAAGAAGAAGCGGATGGACCGCATGATGGTGGAGCATCTGCTGCGCTGCGGATACTACAACACAGCCGTTAAACTGGCCAGACAGAGCGGTATAGAGGTAATTGTCTGTGTGTGTGTAAAGTCAGTTATTGTCTTATTCAAAAGATTAGAACAAGGTTGTGTTCATAAAGTGTGCATTTATGATTAGGACAAAACCAAAACACCACAACACCACAACACCACAACAAGACCCTCTTTAACACACACACACCGTCAGTTTACCATGAACACATTTAGTGTATTGATGTGACTTTAGTGTGTTGATACATCCACTGTCCTATATTTTCAGGATCTGGTGAACATTGAGATGTTCCTCACAGCTAAGGAGGTGGAGGAGTCTCTAGAGAGGCAGGAGACGGCCACTTGCCTAGCCTGGTGCCATGACAATAAATCCCGTCTTCGCAAGATGAAGGTAATTCATCTAAAAGAGTAAACTCTTAGCCGCTTAAACCAAAATGTTTTAAAGGTGTGACAAATCTTGGTGGATAGATGCTTTCTGGTTGTGTGCCCTTCCTTAACAAGAATCAGCAAAGTAACCCTGTTAATGCTGCCCTGCTAGCTGTGGCAGCAGGGTAAAGCGTTTAAAAGATAAACGGTATGTATGTGTGTGTATAAGATCATCCTATTAAACATGTAAGTAGTTAACAGAGCTCAGACCTCCACCAAAGCAAAATAATCTTCCAGTTAGCTCTAACTTTTAGAGTCACCCTTATACTGATAACAAGATGTTCATATGGGCAGCCTGTGTCCTACAAAAGCTTATGCTCAGGTAAATGTCTTTGTTTTTCATTTCATTCGTCCTAAAAGTGTTTTTGAAATTTTGTTTTGCTACAACTTGGTGCCAAATAAAGGTTCATCTAGCTCATAGTCATATTTCTTTTTTAAGCTCTTCCAGCCAGAGTGGTAGGATACGTGTGTTTTTTTTCTGTCCCAAAAATCCATTTTGATGATAAAATATTTAAAGGCAGCTCGAGATTCTCGCAGCACTGCAGGGGCTGTTTAGAGGGGATCAGTATCCTGCCAGCTCTAAAGGTTCATTAAAAGGGCAACATAGAAACGTTGAAGTTTTTGCAGAACGTAAGTCGCTTACTGGAACCGTATCTGTTTCTTTTGCAGAGTTGTCTTGAGTTCAGTCTGAGAATCCAGGAGTTCATTGAGCTCATCAGACAAAACAAACGCATGGATGCAGTCAGGTACCTGACATAAAACCTCAACACACAGACACACCTGAAATATCACTAAGAAAAACCAATCTGTTCTTTATTTCAACTATCACTATATCTTCAACTATTGTATGTGTCTCTGTTTGTGTCAGACACGCGAGGAAGCACTTCAGCCAGGCAGAAGGTGGGCAGTTGGATGAGGTTCGGCAGGTGATGGGCATGCTGGCCTTCCCATCAGACACACATATCTCCCCGTACAAGGTAAGACCTAATGTTATTTACAAGTGTTGTTACATGCATGTATGAAATTTAATTTGGTCAGGGCTGTTTCACACACATAAAACCAAGCAATATTATGGTACACTAATTTGGCTTTCTACCATCTTGGATGTAATCCACACAAAACTTCTCAAATAGGAACGCCATTATTATCAATGACAGAGCGGATAGATCACCCAACTTGCATGTCAACTTATCGTGTCATTTTGTCGTCATTGGTCATGTTGATGAACAAAAAGTGTAGACCATGGGTAAACCATGAACACAACAGGTACTTGTTCATTGGTATCAATGTTTTTTTTTGTGTGTGTGATTAAAATACACAGCTGAAATAAATCGTGCAACATTCTCTACAAGCAGAGAAGGTGCTATAGCAACAGACAGACCACTAGAGGGCGCCTGTTGTCTATTATTAGATACCTCAACTCCCTCCACTTTAAACTTGTCCTTTGGTAGCTGCTTTCAGTATCAGTGTTGATATTTTTAAACTTCACCTCCACTTAAAAGTCCTCTGAGACAGTGAGTTGGACGATGACACAACAAGAATGCTAAAAGCCATTTCCCTATACAAAGAAGATGAACTGAGCATGACTAGTGTAACAGAAGCACAACTGAGAGTGTTTGTCCTCTGATAAGAAGTTTGTAGGGCTGCACTTTTATAGCTTCACTGGTATCACAATTTGTTTCTCAATGTGGAAATCATAGTCTGTTAACAATCAATCATTCAAAGTTGCTCTTAATTTAATTTCAAGTGACATCAGTGTGTTAACAAAAAAGTCCTATATTACTAAAATTAGGCTCACGATAAATGTTTCCGCCATAGCCAACAGGTGAATCAGGGATGTAACTGTAACTTTATTTATATGTATTTACATAATGCTTGTATTATGTGTCTGTAGTGGAAACACACAGCTGTGTTTGAGAAGCAGACAGTTTCACAGTTTGCTCAAAAGAAACAAACAAACACAAAGCTTTGGCATCCTTACTGATCATGTTTAACTAGAGTGTGGGATGTCTGGTGATGTCTGTCTAGTGTGAGAGAGAGCTGTAGTGTGTTGAAGTTTACAACTCCCCATTGAAAACCGTGTACTCGTGTTTGGGGACTTGTTGTGTAGTGATGCGAGTAGCATTTTGGAGGAGAGTTGTATGACCCTGATTTCCAGCTCGCCAGTTGTTTCAAAATGAGAAATTACATGGTCTGAAGTCATCTTTAATGGCTGTTAGATAAAACTCTCACCTCGGTCTTAATCTTTCTTTTCCATCAGGATCTTTTGGATCCAGCCCGCTGGAAGATGCTGATCCAGCAGTTCCGATACGACAACTACAGACTGCACCAGCTGGGAAACAACTCTGTCTTCACTATCACTCTACAGGCTGGACTGTCTGCCATTAAGACACCGTATCCTACCTTACTTATGTTTTTCTGCCCTTTGGATTTCATCTCCTCATCTAGACTAAGGAACCAATAGAGGCACTTTTTTAAAACTAATTCTAAAGATAAAAGGAGTGTTCCTGTGTCTCTGTGTACGTTGCCACTGTTGTTCCCAATTCACTGCATGCAAAGGGCAGTACACTGTCCGCTCAAGACAGGATTATTATGCCTCTGTTATGTTCCATCTTCTATGTAAAACGCAGGTAGTCTTAATGGTGGGGCGAAGTCGTTCCGCCTCTGAGCCAGCATCGGAGGAAACAGAGGCGAAACGGTGTCTGTGTAAACAGCAGAGCCGGCGGGGCAGAACAGCGCCGTGTGTGTATTTGAAGCAGGCGCTGTTTGTTTACACCTGACACACGTTTAGCTTCCGCAACGCCAGAAGCTGTGTAGAAACACGCACTGGGGCAGCTTCACGCCGCCGTTGCTTGGTCCAATGTAAAATGGCAACGGCTGCATGACGGCAGAACTTCGTTACGGCGCTGAGGCGGAAACACAGTGTAAAAAGGGCTTTAGATGTGACACAAACATGCTTTAGCACCTTGTTAAATTACCAAAGCTTGCCATTTTTTAAAAATCTGGTTATCGAGAGGATAAACAAATTGCTGTCGCTTTAGTAGCTGGTCTGTTCAAAAATGACTGGCTTAAATAAGTGACGTTTGTCGCTAACAAATTAATGGTCTAAAGTGGTTTAACTCTACTCTTGAGTGTCGGAGTAGCTTGCTTTCAACCTAGGTCAACATAATGAGGAACTATTCACAACTTTCACAAATGGAAACCTAACTGGAAGTGGAAGTAAGGCATCGGTTTCGGTCTATCAAACAGCCTTTTGCTTACAAGTAACTTTCTCTCCTCTTTCTTCTCTTTATGTCTTCTGTCTAACGGAAATTCTGTCTGATAAACTTATTTCACAGAGACATATAATTTGTTCCTTAACCTTCATGCCCGTTCCAGTCAGTGCTACAAGGAGGACGGTACCTCTAAGAACCCAGACTGCCCAGTCTGCAGTAAATCTCTCAACAAGTTGGCCCAACCACTACCCATGGCCCATTGCGCCAACTCCAGACTAGTCTGTAAGATCTCTGGGGAGGTCATGAATGAAAACAACCCTCCAATGATGCTTCCTAATGGATATGTCTACGGATACAATGTGAGTGCTTTACAAGATGAATTGCAGCCAAGAGTACAGGGAGCTGAAACTATTCCTATCTTCAGCAGAGAAGACGTCACTGAAACTGTAATGTGTGTTTTTCTGTCCCTTTCAGTCCCTTCTGTCCATCCGCCAAGATGACAAAGTGGTGTGTCCCAGAACCAAAGAAGTCTTCAACTTCTCTCAGGCTGAGAAGGTCTACATCATGTGATCACTCAGATAACCCGTCTGAGCATTAACATGATTGAGTATGGCCTGTCGTTCATCTGGCCGATGAAGAGAGCCACCTGTGGAGCTGTGATCCAGTGCCCTTCCCCCCCCACAGACACACCCAACATTTCCAACAACCCCCTTCCCCCAATAGATGATCGGCTACGGTTCTGCCATTCTCTCCCCCTCCCATTTTATCACACAGAAACTGGACTACTCTCCTTTCAGACTGTTTTAGATGTGGCTAGATAACAAGAAGTGGTTTGATCTGATCCATTCAAGCACATGGACTATCAACATTTTCATTATCTTACAGGCCCTCCCTCCAGAAGGACTGAGGGGCTGAAAAAAACCTAGGTAGAGATTTGATTTTACTACAACAAATAAAAACTTGTTGGGGTTACTTTGACTTTTTCCTTTCACTAGTGATGTTTTTTATTTTATTTAAATAACGTGGCAAGACTGTGTTAACCTGTTTTATTAACCAGATTAACACATTAGATTTGGTCCTTTTTCCAAACAAACATGGCTGGCTTCCTGGTCCTATGGTAGCATCTCATTCTGTGATGCATGCTGTTAACATCCTTTGTCTTCTGGCCATGTTTTTTGGAGGGTTGTTTCGGGGGGATGTGTTAAAAGAGTCCTTTTAACTGCCTACCTTTTTTGCATTTCACCCCTTTTTGGCTGTGAAACCAGAGCCTAATTTCGGCCACCTAAGGCTTCTTTTCAAGTGTAAATATTAGAATTAGGAATTGATCATCCTTATGTTTAAATTCAGGGGTTTTGGAGACGAGTAGCGACAATGAAGATTAACCTTCTACAAAGATTGCTGTGTGATCTTTTCTGGGGTGTTGAAAACCTGATTTAGTCCACAGTAAACAGTTTTTACAGTATAACGTGTCATTTTTGAGTAAAGCTGTTAGATTAAAAAACTTGGTAACAATAATATGGTGTATTAACTACCATAAAGAAATTAAGGGCAATACTCAAACAAGACTACCATCTCTGGTGTTTTTTTACGATTATTAAACAAAATGTCTTCCTTTTTTGTGTGTGAGGTTTGCCATTTTAAGTTCTGTTTCTATTCTGCAAAGAGAGGACATATCAGTTAACTCAATCCAACACCTACGGGCTTCAGTTAATGGATGTTGCTCAAAAACTTTAAATAACATAACTCTTTCTCCAACAATTAACAACATAATGAAGGATTGTGCTGATATTCTTCTCAGTCCTATATTCTGCCTCATGCAACATCAAACAGTCCACAAGGTTCGCATAGCAGGAAAGGGCCTGCTTCAACATTACATTATTTCCACTCACATCATTACTGCCTTTATTTAAAAAACACAGTAAAAGGCGGGATCAGTACCTGGACGAGGACGAACAATCCTGCCTTTTCTCACAGACTTTGGTCATCTGAAAACACTACTTAATCTTTATGACTAAAAAAACCTACTGTAGATAATGAATGGACTTAGAATGTGGAAAAAACAGGATGTACACAAATCCAGATAGCTGACCTCAGTAAAAACGAACGCACAACTGCTAAATAGTGAACATTTCACCCCGACACAATTAATCATTTGTTCCATTTTTTGTTTATTGACAAACCAAAAGTTGCCTCATTTGTGTCCATCAATGAGTTGGAACTGTATCTGTAAAGACACAGACTGTCCTGTGTGTTTGTGTTGGTAGAATAGATAAAGGGAATGTTTCATGAGCGAAATGTCTCATAAAGATTTCAGTGAACTTTGATTTCAGTGTTTCTTTGTTTGTTATGTCTGCTTCACTCTCTGGGCTCCTAAATCAACATTACCATAAGTTGCGGGAGGTGCGACAAGGTTAACGAGGCACTGCGGCTCTGTTGACATGGAAATACAAACCAAGTGTTGTGTCTTTCACCTGAAACTACACCTCCATAGTCTGAGGAGGGCTGCATTCTGTGTGGGCGTTTCTTGGTCTAGCAGTGAAAAGCATGCTTATATATGGTAATATACTGGAGTGCAATTCCCTTATCCCTCGTGGAAATGCATGAAAAAAAGACATGATTTATCCATGAAGACTGTAGAAAAATATGAAAATAGAATAAAAAAACAACAACAAAGCAAATATTATACGATTGGGCAATAAAATTTATGTTCTGATTTTCAGATTGGTTTCAAAATGCAAAAATGTTCAAAACATAAACCTTTAGTTGGTGTGATTTCACCAAGGTGCAAATTAAGTTATGTTTCAGAGATAAAAAGCAATCAGCCACCTGAAAGGTTTTGGGTGCAATTTACACTCAATATAACAATCATAATTCGACAGTTTCGTTTTTAGGGAGCTGCCTTCTTTTTCAATGGATACATTTTTCTATATAATCTGAACAAATGCCTATTTAAAGTTTCGTAAGTGCAGAAAACATTTTCAAATTACAGTGATAGAAAACAAAAAAGCAAATATATTGTTTTGGCACTTTATTTTTTGTAACTATTTGTAATTAGAATTGACTTGATTTCAAACACTAAGTGACGTATGGATAATTTTTGTAATGCTGCTTGCCATACACTTTTAGTCTACTTATGTAGTTTTAAACCTCTCAGTCAATACAAGCCTATATGCTTCTTAACTTCTTGCATACTAACCCAAGAGTTGTTCCTTGTTGTCATATATCCAGATACCAACACCCTCACATCATAAGACTCATCTTATAAATAAAGATTGCCACATTTTATGTAATTTTCATTCAAGAATGTGGTATTAGGGTTATGAACCCACTGTGACACCATTCAGTTACCTGGACTAAACCTTTTGTTAACTCGGCTTAATTGTGAGCGTCAAATCAGAAAAAATACAAGATACTGAAATAAGGTCACCGATCCTGCCATTCTAAAATGTATTTTTTACTTTAAATTATTAACGCTACCTTGTGTATTAGTAGCAGATGCATTCAATCGATGCTTTTTGATACCACGTGACGCGACACAAAAACGTATGGAGAAAAGGAACATACAAAGGATAATCTGCAACAGAAAAGCACGTCTAAACACAACAATATATTCAATAAAAAAATGTAATTACTATTTCAAGTAATCACAGTCGTTTAAAAAGTCGTTTTGTACGCTTAAATGCAGAATATCGTTTGACTTTTGTAACACAAAGGAAGGAATCAAGGACCGGAAGAGGTGTTACTGAATGCGAAGCTGGTCTGACGTCACATTGCGACCCTTATAAAGACAACTGCGTTCTACCTCTCCGCCATCTTGAGCCCAGTGCACGGTTGAAGTCGTTGAGTAATTGCCGTCTCACCGTTATTCAAAGATGACTGACCAGCTTTGCAAACTTTTTGTCGGTGGACTCAACGTGGACACTGACGACGATGGCCTGCGAAAACACTTCGAGCAGTTCGGTACGCTCACTGACTGCGTCGTCGTAGTCAACAAGCAGCTGCAGCGATCTCGCTGTTTCGGCTTTGTGACCTACTCCACGCCGGAGGAGGCCGACGCAGCAATGGGGGCTAGGCCGCACACGGTCGACGGCAGCGACGTCGAGGTGAAGCGGGCCGTGGCGAGAGAAGATGCAAACAAACCAGAGGCTCTCGCAAAGGTGAAGAAAATATTCGTCGGTGGTTTGAAAGACGACATCGAAGAGTACCACCTGAATGAGTACTTCTCGCAGTACGGCGAGATCGAGAAGGCCGAAGTCATCTCCGAGAAGGAGACCGGGAAGAAGAGGGGCTTTGGCTTTGTCTACTTCACCGACCACGACGCGGCCGACAAGGCGGTGGTGGTTAAGTTTCACACAGTCAATGGACACAAAGTTGAGGTGAAGAAAGCCCTCACCAAGCAGGAGATGCAGGCAGCCAACAGAAGCGGGATGGCGCCGAGGGGAAGGCCTGGAAGAGGCATGAGGGGTAATCAAAATGGCTACGGCGGCAGAGACTATGGCGGAAACTACAACTACGGAAATGGCGGAGGCTACGGAAACTGCGGCGGCGGTGGCGGCTACGGAGGATACGGCGGGCCTTATGGGGGTGGCTACGGAGACCAGGGCAGCGGCTATGGCGGTGGAAACGGCTACAACGAGTTTGGCAGCGGCTATGGCCAGCATTCTTCTGGTTATGGCCCCATGAAAGGGCCGCCCTTCGGAGGTCAGAGAAGCGCCGCTCCCTACACACGAGGAGGCGGCGGCGGTGGTGGCGGCTACCAGAGGGGGGGTTACGGCGGCGGCGGCTACTAAATGAGACTGCACGATGTAAGATCACACCAGCCCCCATCCCCTGCCATTTGTTACCTCCAGCCAGGATTTGGACGCGAAAACTCAAATTCAGTAACGGGGCGTCTGCCGTGAAACCCAACCCCGGCAGAGACACAGAGACCCCCCCTATTCATAATGAAGACCTCAAAAGCCCAAACAGGTAGGAAGGTCACTTCCCAGAAAGCCTGATAATAACGAGCAGCAGTTGCCGTTCAACTAGGACACGATAAGATGAAGAATAAAACAGTGATTCTTTATTAATATGTAGTTGTCGTTTAGAGTTGAATATTTTTTTTATTTGCGTTCACATCTCGATGTAGGATTGTTTTGCTGACAAGTATCCTAATATTTGCATTTTTAATTAGTTTGTTTTCTGGAGTAAACTTAGTGTGATTTCAATGTATGAGGATGAGAAAGCATGTTTTGTGGATTTCATTAGCTGTCATACTGATAACATAAATTTGTATAATTATTTACTTCAAAGGCGGGAACGTGACACTGCAGGATCCAGTCTCCTTGTTTCCTTCCCCAAACTGTATTCAAACTCTCCTCACGCGTAGTTATAGTTTCAGTCTAAATATTGTTCATTTTTCATTACCTGTAGCAATATCCAATGTATATTGTATACTTTCATGTCTGGAGAACAAAACCTACTGTTAAAACACTTTGGTATGCTTATGTATGTTCATTTTAAATAAAACGTTATACCACTTAGCTTAGTTATTTTACTTATTTAACCAGGCTTCCTCAAGTTCATCCACAGGTTTTATAAGTGACATCTTCTTGATCTTTAGTTACAAGGCATCTTTACCACAGTTTATTCCCTTACTCAGGTGGGTGAAATAAATGGTTGTAGTCTACCCACAGCCAATGCATGTAGGCTTTGTAGGGTTTGACCATGTTTTAAAATTATCATTGCTAATTACTTATTAATAATCTTTATTTTTTACATATTTGAATACATATCTATGTGGACATGAGGGCTCTGTTATTTACCTTTGATTATTCCTACATTTAGGTGTTCTTACTCGTATTCCTGTAGGCTATCCCAGCCAAAATAGCCTTAGAAGTTTGTTTGTAGGCTACATCAGGACCCTGTTGATTACCTGGGGTCGATTGTGATAGGAGTCTGAAATATCTCTTTAGGATATCCACATCCAGCAACCTAGGTATGTAAATCAACCTGTCTTCACTCTGTGTTGGTCAATTATGTATGGTATATCTTAAGAAGATGGTGCACAAGTGTGCCATTATTTAATCTTAAACAACTTAACTGACACTTTAATCATAGCTCAATGCGTCTAATATAGCTAATCTTAAAGTAAAACCAAAAAGGGGGGTTACTGAATTTGGTCTTTAATGTACTTTTAGTGGGTGGAGGGGGACCCAAATTTTGTTCCACCATTAAATGAAAAAATGGAACAATTAAATTGGTGTCTCAACCAGTGAACTTTTCTCTGTCCAATTTCTCACTCTCTTTTTCTCCATCTCCTCCAGGCTGCTTCTGCAACCTGGGCACGAGGACATCACCCCGAAAGTGGCGGGGTGCGTGTCTCCACACAGACTGGGGGGACCGGAGAGTGGTGGTGCCTTCTCCCCCTCAGGTGAAGTCACTTTTCACAAAGGATTCCCCAGTGTGGTCTAAATGCATTTTAAGTGAAAAGGATGGTTTTATTAAGGAGTTGGTTCATTTTAAAGGGAGAACTTTGATAACACAGTGTCCAAGTGCAAACATAAGTTGGCCCTGACTGTTAATCATGCATCTCGTATCAGATTTTATTCCGCTTAAGTGCTAATGAGGACTTGGGAGTTGGTACTTTGGGCACTGTGGGTATCAAAATACAATAAATATTTGATTATATTTGTCTGCGTTTTTAATAATATACACTATTTGTATTGGTCCCATATCTTGGAGTTCTCAAGCGCTTCCATATTATGGTTGTATTTTTCCCATTTATCAATACCTGCCAATAAGATTTCTATTAGAAGCTAAATCACCCCACATTATCTATACAGTAAGAGATTCAACTTCAGTATTCAAATCCAGACTTCTGCATCGTGATACAAAGCACCTGTTCTAAAGGGTAAAGGCTACAAAATGCATTGATTTCTCCAAGGATGATTGTTTCCCTTTTTGTTAAAATACATTTCAACATTTGAAGATAACAGGAGGTATTGCACAATATTATGAGTTACAAAAAAAAGGGTCAAGCATCATGTTGAAAGCAAAGAGACATACGACTGATCCTTTGTAATGCCCCTAAAATTTGTTATGAACAGGCACTGATCGTGTAACGGTCAGAATTTGACCAGTTATTTTTTTTGTTAAATTATTGTTGAAACGTTACGATTCACCACCTATTGGACATTTAACTGAAGCCTTTTTCTCTAACAAATTGCAGATACGGAGCACCATGTTTCTTTTGAGTTCTAAGAATGCAAGTGTCAAGCTTAAGGCAATAATTCATATCTACTGGAAGTTAAGTCAATTTTCATATTGAAGGACTTTGAGCCTGCTGATTATTTTGATCATTATAATACAAACTTGATTTCAAAAAAATAATTCAAAAATAGTCCAATCATAATGGGTGATTTTAACTGATGCTTGACCGAGTGATGGGAGTTTACATTTTACTTATCTTCTCCTCTTTAGGAAGATGGCGGTTCACGTTTTCTGATGATCTCATAGGAAAAGAATTCATCTGTTATGTTGGCCATGTTTTATATGAATCTTCAATAAATTATCTATTTTTATACTCAGAGACTTGGTATGTTACTTTTTTAAATTGTGGTTAATTTTGTTGCATGTTTCTCTGGTAAAAACCTGTCAAAGGGGTCAAATAAGGTGGCGAACTGATATTTTCATGATGAGGTGAGGTTCATGAGGTGGTGTGGCCACAGATCTACAGATTACTGGATAAACTTACATTCAACCAGGTTGGACGCATAAAGGACTTTCGATGGCTTATGAAGTACAAAGACGTGCACAACTTTGGTGCTTCTATAAATGGAATGCTTGGTTGGGCATTGGTAAAGAAACCTTTTTTTGTTTGAGTAATACCAAAGGCTTTATAAATGTACACTTGCGAATTGTGTCATCTGTGTGTTTGGCATTGACAGCCTAAATTACATTGTTTCTGAACCTTCACATATAAAGCACAGGTACTGTGGCAATTTTGAAGGTGCTTTGTGGAGGTTTCATGTAAACAAATTCTTTACAGTCGTTATCAAAACATGTTTCTAAAAAGGGTGTCATTTTTATTATACATTGATGTAAACCAGTTATTCCACCGTCTTCTTTGCCTATGTCAGCACCTTGCTTTTTGTTCTGGTTCAATACAGCCACATGCAGGTCTGTGAAATTATATGGAGAGTATATCATGTCCTTCATGCAGGCGTTTATTTGCTGGCTTGTGCATGCGTAAAACGCACAACACTCTGTATGGGAAGAACTGCACTATATCAGGGAAATCTGCAATTTGCAATTACATGATTCTATATTGCAATGGCACTGTGACCTTCATTAGACAAACCAAAACTGATGCATATAAGCTAGAACTTCCCTTACAGTTCCTGTCTTGCTGCTCTTTGCCATTTTTTGAAACAGTGCTTTGAAACATTGTCTCTCTTGTATCTAATTTAATTTAAAGTACAAGTGCTGTTATTTTCCTCTACCAGGTCTTTGTCAATTACAATGATCCTCCCCCTTCTCTCCATCCACAGTCATTGTGCTAGCTAATTAAGGCAACTAACAAAGTGACACTTAGGGGGGACAATCTGAGGGTGGTTTACAGCTGGCTGGGGCTTCATCTGATTGGCCAAACAGTGTGAATGCATGGCCATCTGTGCCATCTGTTAGGTCAGAGGTTAATGCATGGGACATGTACCTAAAATCTTTCTTTTGATTCAACTTCAGGCAGTCTTTTGCTACAGCTTTATTGTGAATGCTCACATTGGCTTCAAAATAATACTACAACGCTTTTCAGGAACTCTACTGGGTATCTTTTAAGTGTATAGAATGTAAACAGGGATTTAGACATACTAAAGATAGGGAGCTAAGTGAAGCTCTAGTGCCAAATTATAAACAGACAACATGGAAAAATGTATTTAACAACAGCATGGTTTCCCTGAAACTAATACTAGAGCTTTCCTGGTCCCTTGTCTGTGTTAAAACTGTAAGTCAAGGCAAGTGGAAGCTATTAAAATTGGTTTTGGCTCAAAATATGGGCGTGCTGCAACATGCATTAACATCCTGTGGATTCTTTTGAGATAGAAGCACCTTGAACAGCCTTTTGTTTTTTCATCAGGCTGGAGGGAGGGGCTGAGATAAGTTTCAGTTGCTTTGAAAAGACAGAATCAGCTAAACTGAACCCATAGATACTTTGAGTAACTCTGTAGGAAAGGCAACAATTCCATAGGTGGCTCTGCACTTTCTATCAAAACAAATACCACATTTGTCTTATGTGTAAATTGTAGTTAGCTCAGTGTGTTGGAGCTTCATTTATAACTTTTTTGGTTTCAAGACCAGTGTCACCAGTTCTCTGTCTAAAGAAATGAGTAAATACCTAGAGGACATAAAGGTGACATTGAATAACTGAAAATGTTGTTTGCCGTCCTGGAAGAGGGGGCCTTTCTCTGTTGCTCTTCCTGTTTTTTCCACCAGTGTTTTCCCTTGTTAAAGAGGTTTGTGGGGATATTTTTTCCATGTTTGAAAAGGGGTCTTAGGATTGAGAGTGTGGTGTACATATTGTAATGTCCCTTAAGGCAAATTGTTGATATTGGGCTTTATAAATAGGAATACTCTGACTTCTCAAAATCATCTTAAGGCTGATATAATTATGTTAGGAGTAGCCTTCATTAAACAAAAAGAGGATGATGAAGAATCACATTTGGTAAAGAGAATAACAAATATTTCATAAGTATTTTTTATCAGACACGAAAACCATGTGTACGGTTCAGGTGATTTTATACTTTTTCTGTTAGTTCAAGACTTGTGTGACCAGTTCCTCCTCTCTGAAGTCAAAAATAAACAACTAGAGGATTTATGTTTAAAGATGCAGTGCTGTTAAAATTGTTAGTCAGGCAAGACATGCTTTTATTCTAATACGCTTCTATTAAAAAACTTAAATCAGCCAATAACTGAAAAAATCTGCATGAATATCCTTAGGAACGTCTATTTCTTGCATTAATATAAAGTTAACGTTTAAAATCATTTGAAATGTAGTTTAAAAAGCCTCTGTTCTCGCCTCGTATTCTATTCAGAATTCTGATTAGTAAAATGCCGATTTCTGTTGTATTCAAAGAACATAAGGGCATTACAGTGACAAACAGCTGATGGCTGTTATATTTAATTAAGCATTGTCTACACTATGGAGTTGTGTCCAGTTGTAGTACTGTACTACTAATACTATGAACCAATGGATTGAATTGGAATATATCTTTATTATTGTGATTTGTGCTGTACTAAAACAAAACCAACGGCCACAAATGTTCAAATCCACGCTTCCCTTTCTCCTCAGCAATTGAACACAGAAAAGCCGACAGCACATGAAGGCAGCAGCGACGTGATTCGCCCGGGAGCCAATGAGGGTGTTGAGTTTTTCAAGACGACCAATCAACGTCTGATACGTCTTACGAAGGCGATTGTGTCAAACGGCCCGCCCTGACGTCGTTCATTGAAGAAGAAGAGGGACGGTCTCGGCATACCATCCTTAGAAGAAATTCAATCATGTCGGCGAAACTTTGCAAGCTTTTCGTCGGTGGGCTGAACGTGGAGACCACTGAAGATGGCCTCCGCGCGCATTTCGAACAGTTCGGCACGCTCAGCGACTGCGTTGTGGTCCAAAATCAGCAGCTCGGCCGGTCCCGCTGTTTCGGCTTTATCACCTACTCGACACCGGAGGAGGCCGACGCAGCAATGGCGGCTAAGCCACATGTCGTCGATAGCAAAAACGTGGAGCTGAAAATGGCCATTGCACGAGAGGATGCTAACAACCCAGACATCGTCGCTAATGTGAAGAAAATCTTCGTCGGCGGTGTGAAAGACCACATCGAGGCGGAAAACCTGACCGAGTACTTCTGTCAGTTCGGCGCGGTGGAGAAGGCCGAGATCATCTCCGACAAGCAGACCGGTAGGAAGAGAGGCTTCGGCTTTGTCTTCTTCGAGGACACCGACTCCGCAACCAAAGCGGTGCTGACCAAATACCACACCATCAACGGGAACAAGGTGGAGGTGAAGAAAGCTTTGACCAAACAAGAGATGTCCACCGGTGGTGGAAGAGGAGGAGGAAGGGGTCGAGGAAGAGGGATGCAGAACTATGGCGGCGGAAGAGGCGGCGGCTACGGAGGAGGCTACGGCGGTAATTACGGAGGCGGCTACGGCTATGGCGGGGGTTACAACGGTGGTGGTGGAGGTGGAGGAGGATACGGGGGGTATGGGGGATACGACGACTACGACAACCAGATGGGCAGTGGGTACAGTAATGGTGACTTTGGGGATGGCTACGGACAGCAGCACTCCAATTATGGTGCAGTGAAGGGGGGCAGCTACTCCTACAGGAGCGGGGCTCCCTACAACAGAGGCGGCGGAGGGGGCTACGGCAGGGGGGGTGGAGGTGGAGGGTTTAGCGGTGGCTATTAGTTGCCCCCTCAAATTTTGAGATGTTCATGGGGATAATTCTGATTACAACGAACTTGAATTCACACACATTACACACAAGCCCAGGTGGGGGTGAGGGGTCTTTGTTGAGTTCAGTTAAAGGGATCAGAGCCCATCACCCACGCGGAATGAATGAGACTGTCCCCCTGGATCCTGTCCCCCCCCCATCCGGACCCCATCTGTCCTCTTATTCCACACACCATGGACTTTACTACTAAGAATTGTGAATTATTGAATTGTACTTTTGTTATGTTGGGGGAAGACTTGTTTTGAACCATTTGTAAAGCCGTAATCAATGTCAGTCACTGCTTCTCTCAGAGTTTGTTTGTCTTGCAAACCAGCCACATGTGTCTGTTATTTTTTTTGCATCATGAACTCAGGGTTTTTAGTGAAGTTGGTGGCAGTGTCGGGCAGCATGGGACTCGATTGCTTGAGTTTCTTGATCTTAAAAACACACGTGACAAAGTATTTTTTGGAGAAATGTCGCGGCCTGTTTTTGTTAAGTGTAAATTTTTCTTCCCGTCCCATTAACTGGCTTTTGTTTAGATTAAAACAGTTCAATTGAAATCAATGTGTTCAGTTCACCCTATGTTTTATTCTGCTTTTATTAAAGTTTTTAATGTTTCGAAAAATCTATCCAATCTCGCAGTATTGATTTACATGATGTGGGTAAAATTTAAGTAGATAATGAGGACTGTGGTGGATGGGGTTCCTAAAGCTACCACCAGGAGGGAGTATCGCCCGTAAAATCCTACATTTCCAGTTGATCGGCCATTTTATACCGGCAAAGATTTACTGGGTGGAAGAACCTGATTATGAGCACCACTAACAGCTAAACTAGTTTTGTGATCTAGTTTTCAAAGTATATAATGCAAACTTCAATTCCATCCCAATAACTCAACTGAGCATCAAAATCCATTGAAATCCATATATCCCACATGGAGCCATGGTAGAATATAATTTTTATAAAGAAATCCAAATGTGTGATCTTCTAAAGAATATCTAAATCATTAAAATGTAATTTTTGGAAACCTGATCCAATCAGCTTTACTTTTAAAAAGTTTTTCCATAGCATGTGACTCTGATTAAGCCCATATATCCACACAATTGCGGACATCTCTTAAATTAATTCACTTTTCCTTGAATGATTAGTGTGCATTTTAAGGAAACTTGATTCGCCCTTTATACTTTAATCAAATTACTTTTCCCCCGTGGCTTTAACTGCCAAGTATGAGTGTAATGAAGCTCAAATATATATATATAAAGTACCCATCTTTGAAGAGAGACTGATTGTATGAGGACACCTTCAACACTGATGGTTTTTGTGTGGAAGCAGTAGGTGCACTGTTAGAGGATAAAAACAGTGTGAGCTCTCACTCTGACTCTATTTCTGGGTATGAGAATCAGCTATTTTATTTGAATTGCTTTACATAAAACAAAAATGCATTAAAACAAAATACGTTGGGAAAGAGAGAAAAGGCAGCATAAAATTACAAGAATAGTATTTTTATCCAGAACATACAAGATTAGAAAAAGCAAACAGTATAGAAATTGCAGTGCAGGATATGACTATTTTAAATTCATTTTGTTCAAAATATGTGTGGCATAAAAACGTGATGCTTCTTTTTTTCTCTCTGTGTTTGGTTTGAACTTTTGGGACATAAAGCAGACCTTTACCAGACTGTCTGAGAGGTCTGGACCATTCATTATATCGCACATCAGTAAAGTATTTTGACCCCCAAAACATGCAGTGCACTCTAGTATTTAGACTAAACATTATTTGACACAATGAAAGCCACTGTGGTACGACACTGGACTGATTTGATCTAGTATCTTTGTCTTGCTAGTTTATGAAAGGAAAAATACCTACAGCAAACTATTTACAAATACAAGATAGTGCAAGTGCATCTTTCATTTTTCATCGCTGCATCTTTCAAAGTTACTGAAACTCGTTTACGGTTGCAGCTCCAGGATCTTGTCCAGAGTGTCAGCATTTTCTTCAGGGTACAAATTATCTTTGGGCTCCCTGCTGGGCCTGATCAACTGCCCTCTATGCTTAGTGAATGTACTCTTTTGCTTTCAATTTTCCATTTAACCAAAGCAACCTCTGTTTGAATAAAAGTGATGCTGACAGTGATAAAATATCACATTAGGAATACGCATATGTGAAAGCAAGTCAGTGTTATGTCCTTTTGCAACACATTGCTGCAAAATTAACTTATAAAGCAGGATAAGCCCCCACTCATGTTGTACTACAGTGATGCAAATTCCCCTAATGTGTTAACGGTTAATTACATTACAAAATCCAATTGACATACAGTGCACAAAATTATTTTGGGGTCCATAATCTTGGACTTTAGGAATTCAGGATACACTTTACTATTTCAGACATTTTATCAAACGATGGAAAGTATCACATTTATGCCGCTAAAGGGAGGAAAATTCTATTTCCCTTATCCATTGTATTTTCTATCATTAAAAAAATAGGAATTTTATTTCATTTAACACATTGAAAATATACAAAACAAGACAGAGTTGATGCATATAAAATGAAGGTTAAAAATCTGTCAACAACGGAGGAAATTATATGCCACATGACAATCTGTTGAAAACAGTAAACAGTAGATTAGATTTCATTATTCTAATTTACAGCAAATCAATAGAGAACGGTAAACCGTACAACCAACAATAAACCAAAAATAAATAAAAGTGAAACAATAGGTAAACAAATGAAGAGCACAAAAGAACATTCTTAGTGACAGGTGTATAGCAAGTTTTAACTTTTCACTCTTTTTTCACTTATACTTAAGAGGAATTTAAGATATTTTGAATGAGCCAAGCACAAGAATGAATAATTTTTGTTTTGTGTATAATATAATTTTACATCTAAAATATATTGTTGAAGCCTGCCAGGGAATGGGTGGTGAGTCATATAGGTGGGTGTGGTGAATCTTACTTTGATATAACTAAGGACATTATATAAATATATTTTTAAATCAATTAAAAATAGACCATTTTTTGGCCCCGAGTAAGTCATACGAGCATAATAAAAACTGCACGTGTGTGCCATAGACTGTAGTGTACAGACTTCGTTGTGTTCACTTTCTTTAAACTACGGAGTGATCCATCTTGCTCATACACCATCTTTGTGCGGCTGGCTGTACAGCGCTCATGCCTGCTGTGGTGTCTGACTCCGGGAGGATGGACGGTGTGTCGTTGGGGTGAGTTGGCTCAGCAGCGGTAGGGATTATTTTGTAAAGCTGTGATTCACGCTGCTCCTACATCTGTTGGATAACATTTGACCACACACGATCCACCGGCTATTAACACAACACAGAGAGCCGAACAGATATCTCCTAGCAACGCGAGCTAGCCCTGTTGACTAGTTAGCTTCGCTGAGTTAGCTAGCATCTTTGGCTGCCCAGCTGAGGCAGTTAAACAAACTTCAAGTTCACTCATAGACATTTAGAGACTGTCATCAAGTGGTAACTTAAAGACAGCCAGTTTAGTGTAGTCTGGCTCTTAAAATTGGTTATTTCTGTCTTTAAAGCGATGTTTCATGGCAGTTATAAGCTTATGTTAGCTGTGAAGTTGCTAATAGCTAACCAGTCTGCCAACTTGCCGCTGAACAAACTCAAAACACATATTTTTATTTGTGCACTCTTTTTGGTATTTGGAAGAAAAGAGGACGGACTTTATGTATTTGAGAAGACGTATGCATGTACATGGATTAGTTTAATTGTTACCTGTTATGTCCTGAATCACCATACTAATCCTGATGCTTGTAAATGCTGCATCATTATTTCTTCAAACTGTTTTTAAATAGTCTGTGTCTAAAGGACGGGTCATAGTGAGAGTCAAGCTAGTACATAAAAAGTTATAGATCATGCATACAGTCATTACAATCACGAAACAAAGTAAATCTCTCGTTACATCAGTTCAGGCTGATGTCACATTGTGTTGTTTTTTCCTGCACCTGCTCTCAGGTGAGTGCAGATCACCTTTGCTTAAAAGTTGAATTGAAAACTTTATTTGAATGTTCTCAAATATATCCTCTCAGCTTAGGATATTCAATGCGGCTTGTATTACACAACAGGTTTTCTTCTGTGTTCCGGCTGGGTTACAGTACAGGAAATATTTTTGTTTTTCTTCTTTTCTTTGTGGGCCTGTCAGGGGAGGGTTTAAAGGAGTATTCTGTATTTTCTTGTTGTCAGCAAATACCTTGAACAGACTTAAACCAATAAATGTATCTAAGGCATTCAATATTTTTTAATCTATCCAAAGCCTGATAGCTTATTCCTTTGCACCATGGGCTTCATAGTTGTCCAATAAAACGTAATTTATTTAATTTTCATAGGGGCAAGAACGAAGCATGTATACTGCTGCAACATACCAAAGCATTTATAGCTTTATACCTTGTTTGTAATGTCGTTGTTGGGTCTTTAGAATACATAAAACTTGACAGAAAATACACAAGTGACAGTACATAACACAAACTCAACAAGAAATATGAACTTGAAGAACCCAAAACTCAAAAGGAAAATTAAAGAGCAACAAACAATACAAACGTAATAGAATGCCATAAAACAAGAAGCAAGATTTCACATTGATGCTCTGCAAGTGAAAAGATGGCAGTGGAATCAGGAGACTAATGAACACTGGAGTATTCTGATTATGTTTGCATTTATAGATGTGTTTAAGAAGAGAACTTTATTATGTTAAACATGACAATGATTTGATCCTATTGGCTTCCTGTCTAAAAATGAATTACTAGATTGTGTATCATCATAAGAGGCTTGGTTGTTGTGCATGCTGCTTTTGACCAAGAGGTAGCACAGTGATATAAATATGAAAAGATAAAGCAGTGCATGAACTGTTAAGTGCACATTATTCCTTGTTAAATGTTCTCCTCAGATAAAGTTGTTATAATTTCTGTGGAAATACGGAAACGATCAATCAACATATATATCCAGGCCATTAATTATGTCTGTGTAGCTAAAGACTGACAAAGGCTTTTCATCTGTGCCATGGGTATTATTGCTGTCCAAAAACACATCATTGTGTTCCTTTATTATCATTAAACACAGCTCCTGTAGTTTATTTTCATAACCGCCCTGTTAAATGTACAGCCTCCCTAGTATTGTACCAAAATGTGCATTAATCATACAACCTTTAAAATAGTCCCTTACACCCACACACAGCCCGGTCCTGAGTAATACATACTAAAATAGATCCCAAGCGGTTTTATGGTTTTATTTAGGGTGTTTTTAAAAGCCTATTTTCATGTGACTACATTTTGAATACTTAGATCTGCCTATACATGGGTTTTGGCATAAGCGGAAAGTGTTGTAAAAAGGACTAAGGCATTGTTGGTTTTGTAGTCCACAATTTAAATATACACAAACATTTTTTGCAGTTTTAAGAAAGGGAATTAATTGTTGGTTACAGTTTTAGTAATAAGCCATACACCTCTGTGTTTAATGAGTGAAGCAGATCTGACACTCCTAGTTTTTACTTGAGAAAAATCTTCACTGGTATATTCAACTGGTAAACTGGTGCTAAGTATATTCAAAATCCTGACTGTGGAGTTTCTCGTGTGCAGCTGCATCTAAATTCCATTACAACCAAAGCAGATTAGCATGTAGAACCTGGGATTATTAAAGGAGGATGGGTCAGTGACGTCACACAAGTGTTCAAAAATAGCTATCACAGGCAGACAGTGAAGCCTCGAGCAGCCCCTCTTTGGAGTCACACTTGATGTGATGTCTTTTCTGTGTTCAACACCATAAAGACAACAGTGACAGATATGTGTAAAATGCTCAGTGCGATTAACCTTATGTCTGTCCCATCCTCTTCTCATAACCTCAGTGATGAAACCGAAAGTAGCCTGTCTAACTGTCAGGTCATCGTCTATCTCCACTGATCCATCCAGACGCTGTCTCTCATGTCTTAACAGTCTGGTGGCCACACCGGCCTCGCCACGTCCGAACTGCACCACGGACTCGGAGGAGGACACGATGAATGGAGGGATGCTCACCTTCAACCAGACGCACATGAGGAAAGCTTTTCAGCTCATGAACGAGCTGAGGAGGTTTGTTGCTGACTGGCAGTTTTTGCTTTCACTTTCACACTGAAAATAAAATTACCGGAGTATCATGGTGTCTAATCAATCATTTTTTTCTGTCCGTTGTTCCTGTAATAAAGGGAAGATGGTAATGTGTCACATATTTAAGACAGAGTTGCTTGCATGATACTGAGACATGAAACCTCCATCTGCATGATATCCATATACTCCACAGCAACTTTACAAGTTAACCATGAAAATTAACACTTAAACTGGCACATTTGCTGGCACCCTTCCTGTCCACACTTGGCTCTTAAAGCGGCCTTCTTATAATAAATCCTTGTCATATTTATTTTTTACACAGCAGTGTCGTCTAAAGTGTTATGACAAACACAAGAATTATGCACATTATAATTAGTCTTTCTTTGTCTCTCTCTGTCACTCCTCGTTCTTTAGTAAGAAGATGCTGTGTGACGTCCAGCTGGTGGCAGGGAACGTCGAAGTGCCAGCTCACAGGGTGGTCCTAGCGTCCTGTAGCCCCTACTTCTGTGCCATGTTTACAGGTACGCACACACAGTTGTTTTGCACAATCCTACATGTAATGTGCATGTGTTTAACTATGCATGTGTTTGTAGGCGATATGAGTGAGAGTAAGGCCCATCAGGTGGAGATCAGAGAGGTGGACGGACCGACTCTGAGAAAACTGGTCGACTACATCTACACAGCTGAGATAGAGGTCACAGAGGACAACGTGCAGGTGAGTGTGTGTTTGTTAGAGAGTGTTTTTTAAGAGGGAGAGCGAGCAGGAAGGGAGTGAGAGCATTTTCCTGTTTTTACTTAACAAAATTTTCTTTCCTTTTTTCTTCTTTTATTGTGAGTTTGACCTCGTTCCTGCTCTTTCTCTGCTCTGTTGGACCAGTCAGTTTTGAAGAAGTCATTTTACCATTCGGGCACCAGCATTTTAAAACGTCAGTTTCCACTTTCACAGTTTGGATAATTAAATCAAGTGGTGCTGCTCCCAGCAAAAAGATGTTGGCTTACAGCATTAGTCACGCAGTTACAAAACAAAGTTGTTTTCCAGAAGTGAGCTTGTCATGTAGCTGCTGTCTTGACCTTCTCTGTGCACAATCCTTTTGTTTTAAGCTAAAGTCAGAATAACAACATAACAAGCTGGTAATAGGGATAACAACCAGCCCCTCCAGGATTTACACCAGGAGACCGCCGAAAGCAGTTGATGTTTGCAGTGGATATTGTAGTTTAAGGATTGTTTTTACTACACCGTTTATTCAGACCACATCGTTTTAGGCTTTTTTTCTAATTTCTAGTGACTCTTGATGGGAACTAATTCATCAAATTCCAAAAACACACTTTGTTTCAGCCACTAACTTTGCAAAAATCTGTGAATTGGACTCAAGAGGAGGGAAAAGCCAAACACCAGGAAGTTTTAGTGATTTTAAACATGCCTGTGTTTTTGCTTCCTGTAAGGGAAATTGTCCACTGAAGGCCTGATCGCTGTAAATCTCTGGTTTAAGTTTAAGTCCAGAATGAACCTGTATGAAGGGCAGATTTTTATTACAGGAGATGTTAAGAATGGTAATGTTTTCTTTGCTGTGAAAGTGCTGCACTGAGGCCTTGTTTATCTCGGTGGCATTCACTCTTGGTAGCTGCATGTCTCTGGCGAGAGGTTGAATAAATGCTGCAGGATCGGGCTGCAGAACGGAAACTTCCTCCGATTATTAGCACAGGAAGTCTGCATGGAGAGAGGCAGGAAATCCTCCCACTGTTAGCAGCGTGCCCCCCTGATTGGCTGACTCCGAAATGTTTTGATTCTTTGCTCATTTTCAGTAAATGTTGCTTTTTCTCTGCGATTTCTTGGAACTGTGTGTTTTCCTTGCACAACATATGTGTGGTTTTTCCTGTGTATGTATGCTCAGGTGTCACAGCTGTTTTCAGGGGATCTGATGCTCCCTTTCAGAAACCATGAGGCTTCAGAGCAGCTGTGCACTGACAAAAGAGGAGACAGTAACAATGCACACGCAGAGGATGACTGAGTGATGACAGAGAGGTGTAGAGGCAGGCAGACAGTGTCTCCCTGACCTAGTTAAGAAGGGATGCAGCACAGGATATCTTCGTCTGTCGGCGTCAAGCTTTAAACAGTACACTGACTGAATGCTAACAGATTAAAAATGCAGTATTACAGTGCAGGAGGTGCAAGCAGAGCAGAAATACAAGGTTGTCCATGAAAAAAGTTGATGCGTCACACCAGGACGTCCTGTTGTGAGGCGTTGCTTAGGCCTAGAGCTGCAACTATTAGTGGACTGATTGAGCAGTCGGTCATCAGGAAAATATTTGGCAACTATCATGATAATCTGTTGATCATTAAATGGACTTTTCATGTAAAAATGCCATAAATTGTTTTCTGAATCCCGTCATATTGGTACGTTTCCTGCTTACCTGTTTTTTGTCATGTTGAACTGAAGATTTTTAAGTTTTGGATCAACAAATGAAGACATTTAAAGATATCTCATTGGACAGAAATTGGGATGGAAACTTTATAGAACAAACTCTCATTAAATCGGTCTAGAAAAAAAGCAGATTAGTAGATTGATAGATGAATGAAATTGTGGGGGGGGGGAAATGGTCGGCTCAACCCTACTTTGGCCAATCAAATACATACAGAAACCTTTTTCTGTTTGACGCATCATTGTGACTCCAAGTCTGTCAATTGACTGGAGATATAGCTCTGGAAAAAACACTCCAAATGTTCCTTAAATCAGCCTCTCTCTCTACATGTTATGGCCAGCCCAATCCAGATCTGAACCCCTTATAAACCTCCTGAATGTGATCAAGAGGCCATCGAACAAAGACGAGTGGCTTGAATTTGTGCACCAAGAGTAGCATAATGTCAACCAACAGCAGTGTGAAAGTCTTCCAAGATGCATGAAAGCTGTGATTAAAAACCAGGTTATTCTACCAGATACTGATCTCATTAGTATTCTGTTGTTAAAGTCGAGCTGAAACGGCATTTCGAGAGTATCTAGCTTCCGTATCGTGACGTGTTTCCGAGTGAAACAGGACGTGCAGGCGGGACATATCATTAGAGGGATTTGATTTGATCGTTGAGAAGTGGGCGTAGACAGACGTTCTCCACAGCGCAGTAGCTAGCTAACGGACCGAGCGTTCTTGGTGCTCTGCGGCTAAATGTTGCAGATTGATTGGTTGAAATTGTTTGGTGCTAACTTACGTAAGCACGTGTGAAATTTAGTTTTACCGGAAGAAAAAATTATCGGATTTTGATATAAGAATACGAAGAAATGGATTTTCTGTATTTTTTTTTGGCCTATATTGTCAAATAGATGCACATAATAACCGGGGATGTGATCTAAAAGGATTAAAATTACATTTTTCATTTCACCTCGACTTTAAACATGAACTTGAACTTGTTTTCTTTGCATTAATTGAGGTCGGACAAACACATATTTGCATCGTTTCGTTTTCTTCACCAGTCGTCATTTTCTGCAAATAAAAGACCGAAATTAGAATTATTTGATTTGGAAGAAGTGAGAAGTGTTGTTTACAATAAAACAAAAGTTCAAGCCCTTTCCCACTGGACAAAAAACCTGATAACACCCGCTAACACCTGACTTTTTTGCTTAATGGGAAAGGTTACATTTGGCATTCAGACTCGGGTCAAATGACTCTGCAGTAGACCCGGGGAATTATTGCCGATCGGCATTGATGGGAACACAAAACCCGTGTAGGCACGCTAATCTTCCCCCCCTTTCCGGTGCGATGCTATGCTCCGACTCCTTGTCATCTCAGGTACAAATTCCACCCGTCTCCGTCCGAGCAGCGCTTGAACATCGTTCCAAGTTTGTCGGAAAGGGGTAAAAGTTAGCAGTAAACAGACGACCAATAATTGTTCCGTACCATGCTATTCTAGCATTTTTTTTAATTCATTAGAAGACCAGATTGTGTTTTTGTTTTTCCACCAACAAAATCCAGTTGAAGTTTTAAAGTGACTCTATTATGTGTGTGTCGTCACTGCAGGTTCTGCTGCCGGCAGCCAGTCTCCTCCAGCTGATGGACGTCCGTCAGGTTTGTTGTGAGTTCCTGCAGTCTCAGCTTCACCCCACCAACTGTCTGGGCATCAGAGCCTTCGCTGACCTGCACACATGCACGCAGCTTCTCAACCAGGCCCACGCATACGCTGGTAAGCTTCTCCACGTTCACACCACAAATCCTGAGTCATCTTTAATCTTTGTGTGTGTGAAGGTGCATGTGTGCTAGGAAGACCTCTTTGGAAAATGCTGCATGTCATGTTTTAAGGGGATTGGGATGAAGAAATCTTGTTAGATGTAGTGTGCGTGGTGTGTAACCCTGCATGTTTGTGTCTCTCAGAGCAGCATTTCACTGAGGTGGTGCAGGGAGAGGAGTTTCTGGGCCTTTCTCTGCAGCAGGTGTGCAGCCTCATCGCCAGTGACAAACTCACTGTTTCCACAGAGGAGAAGGTCAGACACCACAACATATACCAAACTGTTTAGCCCTTTAAGAAACTCACTTTGTCTCTTTCCTTGTGGATGAAAGTATTTTTGAGAATAGCACTTGTAAGGGAAGGTAGAAGATTAAGAAATTCTCTGCATAGTTGAAGCCGTTGCAGACAGGCGTCCTCATCCGGCTCTCTGCGTCTGATTGGCCCACTTTGGCAGAGGACATATTCCAGAGGATGTCAGCTGTTAGTCTGTCAGCAGGGAGAGTCTGAGGGAGCATCTGTGTGTCATCCTGCTGTCAGAGCGGCGCAGGCTTCAAGGTGACTGCCGGTTCAGTCAGACAGACACAGAGGGAGCTGTCATCTTGTCTGCTCTATGTCAAACTGGCTTCATCTGTCGGCACGATCGGGTTACTCATTGCAAAACTAAAGATGCTAAAATTCTGAATTCTGGAGTCACACAATTTTAGGAATCGATTTGTTTTTTTTTCGTGTCGACTCAATTTGTTTTGAGGCAGCGAGGATGTAAGAAGGGGGAAAACATCCTGTTATTTTGTTTTGGGGGCTTTCACACAATATTTAAAGATGCTAGCTCTTTTGCCAACGTTGTAGTCACACCAGATACATGGAAATTCAGAATTAGGTTTACTATCAGGGACGCATTTACTGGAGAAAAAAAAATAATGCTGTTTTTCTGAATTAACGAGATACTTCAAAAACCTGCAAAGGCTCTCACGTGAACACACTAAGGGCCCGATCAGACAGGACGCGTATTAGCAGCTGGGGGCGGCTTTTTTGTCATTGTTTTCAATAATAGTGAAGCTTTTTGCACATGTGCATTTTTGAGGAAACGCTCCGAGCGCCTGGAGTTGAAAAAACTTCAACTCTAAGCAGAAAAGTGCCCGACGTCATGGGCGTTTTTTCTCATTGTCCAATCGGATGAAAGGAGAGGCGAGCCTTCTGTCAGTTTACAATGTAACGGTTAGTTTAATGACAGCTAATGATTCGGTGGTTGCCTTAACAACAGTAGGAAAAAAAGCCGCCCCCAGCTGCTAAAACGCGCTCTGTCTGATCGGGTTTTTACTTTCACAAAAAAGGCAGTGCGGTGCGCCTCTGTCTGATCGGGCCCTTAGGCTGCATTAATACTGCCGCTAAAAGTGTCCCAATTCTGATCCCCCCCCCCCATGTGACACAGATCGGATTTTTTTCAGTGTGAACAGCAAAACGTTGCATGATATAATATAATAATGAATATGTGTTACTAAATCAGAATGTTTAGGAATGTTTCTCAAATCCAAACAGTGTAAAACTTCTTATCATTCAGCTCTGCTGCAGTGTTTTATTCATGTTAATATGAGGTGTTAGCTTAGCGTAACTGCCAGGTTACAGCCCTAACATAGGCACATTATCTTACACACATGTAGCTGACAGTGTCCTGATATCTCTGTCTCACAATTACAACTAAGAGGTTAAAGTGAACGGGCTTCTTTTCCCCTCGATGCTTCTTATTATAGTCTGTATGGTTTTATGTGAACTCTGCTTGTTTGTCCAAATTTAGCAGTAAGGGAAATAAGGATCTTTATTTTAAACATTAAGACGGCATCATTTGTGGTTCATTATAAGTAAGGCACTTTTTTAAAAGCAGGCCACATAAACACATATATATATTTATACCGTGTGAATGTGAAGAGGAAGTGGCTTATAATGTATGTTGGTAGAGGAGTTTCTTGTGTTTACAATTCATCTAGTTTGAAACCTTGATCAGAGGAAAGTCCGGGGAGTCGTCGACTAATGGTCCACTTTCCCTCACGACCCTCCTCGTCATCAGGGGGGGGCACTCAGTCCCTTGGTTGCCCCGACAGAGCTGCTCCACAGGCCAACAGGAGATGATTGAGTTGAATGTGAATTTTGAAGCGTTAGATTTTGGATTGCAAAACACGCAGGACAAAGGTCTGTCACCTCTGCTGGGCCGACATCCTGCTGGGAGCCGCTGTGACCACTTGATAACTCTGTTTGACTCTGAAAGAGAGCAGTGACTGCAGCTGTAACGATGCAGTTCACACAATCAGGGAGTCAATCGTCGGGCGTGTGAGATCATTTAACAGAGTCTTTATGTCTTCTTCTCCTCATAGTTTTGGGCTCTCATTCTCAATAAACCAACATTTTTTACACACACAAAAACAAAGTAATGATGTTGAAATGCTCTTATACTTCTACTTTTATGGGAAAGTTCTGTTTTGTGTTCCTCTATTAAAGCATTCATGTTTTCTCCCTCACTGCTGTCTGTCTCTCCTCTCTGTCTCTCTCAGGTGTTTGAGGCGATGATATCCTGGATAAAGCAAGATAAGCCGGCTCGTCTGGAGCACATGCCCAAACTTATGGAGCATGTCAGACTTCCTCTACTGTCCAGGGATTACCTGGTACAGGTACAAGAAAGCCTCTTTTCTTTTCTTTATACTTATTTCAATTCCATGAGGAACACCAAACGCATACAGCTCCAAACGCTCCTTAAATCAGCATCTGTCTCTACGCGTCATGGCCGGCCCAATCCAGATCTGAACCCCACTGAAAACCTCCTGAATGTGATCAAGAGGAAGGTGGATGGTCACAAGCATTCAAACAAAGACGAGCTGCTTTAATTTCAGTGCCAAGAGTGGCATCACGTCACCCAACAGCAATGTGACAGACTGGTGGAGAGCATGCCAAGACGCATGAAGCTGTAATAAAAAAAAAAAAACAGGTTATTCCACCAAATATTGATCTCTGAACTCTTCCTGAGTTAAACATTAATATTCTTCTGTTTAGACGTGAACATGAGCTTGTTTTCGTTGCATTATTTGAGGCAAAGAAAACATCCTTTTTGCATCTTATGGTTAAAAAACCATAATTGTTACACTGAATGTTTTCTGGAGCTGTGTGTCTGTTAGTCAAATTTTCAGTCAACCAGATCACAAGTTTTTCTAGTACGACTGTAGTGAAGGTCTGAAGATGTTCCCAGTCCTCCAAGTCCTCCCTGGTCTTTAGTTTCTAAGAATCCTATTGTCCAGTTACTTTGGAGTTCACCATGCTACAGCTGCTTGACAGCGTTTATTTTATGTCCCATGAAAAGTATGTTGATAAATGAACTGTGATTATTTTTGTGTTTGAACTGGATACATATGGTTACATGTGCTGCAGCTTACGATTACTTTTATTTAGGGATGCACGATATTATTGGCACATTATCGGTATCGGCCGATATTGGGCTTAAAAATGAGAGGATATCAGCCAACACGCCGATATAATTAACCGATAAAATAATGGGCTGCTGCATACTTGATTAAATGCCTGACCTCGGCGCAAAGAAGACCTGCGTGGCGCAGCGTGATGACGTCACGTGTGTCTACCTGCAGCATGAGAGAGTTAGAAGCCAAAATGTCCGTGGTGTGGAAGTTTTTCAAAGTGTCCGAAATAGAGCAAAACTGCTGTTTGCAATGACTGCTCAGCTTCGGTGATGCGAGGAGGAGCCAAGGCAAAGTCTTTCAACACTACAAACTTGATTAACCATCTCAAGACCCGTCACCCCGACCGTTGTAACAAACGTGATAAGAGTATCACCATTAAACTGTGCGCTAATTCCAATACAGAAGAGAGTTGATGACCTCTGCAATTAGGTGTGCGGGGAAAAAAATATCGGTATCGGTAATCGGCTAAATGAGTTGTAAAATATCGGCATATCGGATATCGGCAAAAAATCCAATATTGTGCATCCCTACTTTTATTATTGATTCATCTTAAAATGATCACGATTCACAACCAGTTTTCAAGTAAACAAAACTGGTCATCCCACTCTTCAGAACCATAAGTGATGTCTTTAAATAGCCGGACTGACATGTGGTCTCTGTTTCAGATTGTAGAGGAGGAGGCTTTGATAAAGAACAACAACACCTGTAAAGATTTTCTCATAGAAGCAATGAAGTATCACCTGCTGCCTGCCGACCAGAGGCACCTCATCAAGACGGACAGAACCCGACCACGAACTCCCATCAGCATCCCAAAAGTACACACGCATACATATACTGTAACACAACACACTTTAAAACATGAAGCCGTTGTCGTGAGTAGGATGACTGTAATTCGGATGTCTGACACTGACTGCGATCTTTCTCAGGTGATGATCGTTGTGGGCGGTCAGGCTCCGAAGGCGATCCGCAGTGTGGAGTGTTACGACTTCCAGGAGGATCGATGGTACCAAGTAGCTGATCTGCCTTCAAGACGCTGCCGAGCAGGTCAGTTAGTTTAGTCCTGAAGTTGTCTAAACGTTGGAAACTGATATAAAAATCACTAATATAGTGCTTTCTTTTTAAGCGTCTTCAGTTAAAAAAATAACGATTTAATCTTTAACCATTATTCACTTCCATTTCCTTAACTCTGTCTGTGTGTCCAGGCGTCGTCTCCATGGCAGGCCGAGTCTATGCAGTCGGGGGGTTCAACAGTTCTCTGCGGGAGCGAACGGTGGATGTGTACGACGGAGTCAGAGACCAGTGGAGCGCGGTGTCGAGCATGCAGGAGAGACGCAGCACTCTGGGAGCTGCTGTGTTGGCGGATTTACTGTACGCCGTGGGGGGCTTCAACGGAAGTATAGGTACGCCTTCGCACTCAGCACCATCATGCATCCTGTCACAGCTCATGGTCTTTGTGATGCCTTGATTGCAAGATTATTTGTGCTGAAAAAGACGCCTTTTTATAAGTGCTGAAAGTTTTACCAGCGGAAATTACTATCTCAATCTTTGACTAGAATTTAGGGATTAGATGGCACATCTGTTACATTGTCCTTTCATTTTGTCACTCCCTGCAGTACAGATAATACATGGTCAAGTCCTCTACTACCCCTTTCCCACCTTAATTAGCATGTTGACACAGATTTTTCAGACCCAGGAAGACCCACTTAAAGATACGATTGTCTCTGTTCCCATTGCCAGTGAAGTATACTCCTGTCGGTCTCTTTTCTGCTGCGTCACCATCTGACGTCACAAACGCGCCCGAAACAGGGTTAGTAACCAGTGAAGAAGTTACGGTGGTTAGGTCTTTATTGTATCTATTACTCATCCAGTCTGTTTAAAAATTGGAACGATGTTCGAGCGCTGCTGAGACGGAGACGTGTGGAATTTGTAGCTGAGATGACAAAGAGTCGCAGAGGATAATTACCTGGGTCTACTGCAGAGTCATTTGACCGGGTCTGAATGCCGATTGTAACCTTTCCCACTAAGCAAAAAAGCCGGGTGTCAGCTGGTTTTTTGACCAGTGGGAAAGCCTCTTAACAGACACAGAAACACACTGCAACAGTTACCAACAGGTTTAAAGAAGTATCTTCAGCTGTAGAACACAAAGCAACAAGTTTAGGGTCTAAATACAGACGGAAAGTTCCAAAATAGACACAGTCAGTGAAGAAATGAGTAGAAAACAGAAGTTAATGTGTGAGAGCAGGCTTTACAGAGAGACATAGTTTAAGGGCAACATGCTGATGTAGTTAGTTACCCTGTCTAGTTTTTGAGTGTGAAAATTACAGCAGATAAACGTGTGTTTTCATGTCCAAACAATTAACAATCTTACTTGTTATTTGGGACTTTTCTTTTTGCTTCTAACAGAGAGTTCAAGTAGAGCAACACGTTTCTTTATAAACTAAACACAAATAGACTTGTGGGCTGCAGTTGTGTTACTATACAGTATGTTATCAACCATTTCTAACTGTGTTCAAATCTATCTTTAATCAGCGTGATCAGCCCGGTGACAGTAACTTTTTGAAACTAAGGCTCAGCGTCTCCTACTTCCTGTCAGCACACACAACCTCACACCATGTGTGCGCTGCAAGTCCATCCATCCATTATCTTTCGCTTATCCCGGGCCGGGTCACAGTGGCAGCCTACTCAGTAAGGTGACCCAGGCGTCCCTCTCCCCAGCGACATTTTCCAGTTCCTCCTGGGGGATTCCCAGGCGTTCCCAGGCCAGACGGGATATATAATCCCTCCAGCGAGCTCTGCGTCTGCCCCGGGGTCGCTGCAAGTGTAGCCACTAAAAGTAAACACTCCGCAGCACGTCTGCTCCGTTTATGAGGCCACAGCGTTACCCAGCACCGGGACGAAGTGCCGCTGGTAACAGGAATACACTAATTTATAAGCCACACTGCATAATGGAGCGTCTGCCTTCATCGTCCCGCCGACATCTTTGACAGCAGCAGTGTCGCATGCTTGTTCACAGTTTACAGGCAGGTGACAAACAGTCTCTGCTGCACGGCGGTCAGTTCGCTCTGTGCTCTGAGAAGAGCTGCACTGGTGTGATATCAGAAGGACTTCTCCTGTAGCGATATATTGTTCAGCTCGAGTGTGAGCAGACTTTAACAGCCTGCTCGTGTTCACAGTAAACACAGCAAACACGGCAGTGTTTTTCTTCTCCCCTGTTTTAACACTTCTACTAGTTGGATGCAAAATGTTTACACTTCCACTCACACTTATTCTGACCTGATAATGTTATTTGCTGATATTTTTCAGTTGCTTCTCTCTGCGTCTCTCCTTCAGGTCTGTCCACAGTGGAAGCCTACAACTATAAATCGAACGAGTGGATGTACGTCGCCTCCATGAACACCCGACGCAGCAGTGTGGGTGTAGGTGTGGTCGACGGTAAGAATGAAGTGTGTGTGTGAACTGGGTAACATCGTGTGCTAATCCATTAAGAAGCCATATGTTTTAATGACTGTGTGCGTGTGTGTATGTGTGTCTGTACAGGTAAGTTGTATGCAGTAGGAGGCTATGATGGAGCTTCCCGTCAGTGTCTCAGTACAGTAGAAGAGTACGACCCTGTCGCTGATCAGTGGTGCTATGTGGCTGACATGAGCACACGGCGCAGTGGAGCAGGTACAAACACACACACACACAAGATAATCATTTTTATTACATAATGTCTCTTAAAAGTATAAATATTGATAGTAATAGCAGTGTATTATAGCCAAAGGTACAGAGTTGAGCTTTTGCCAAGTTTCCTTTGGCTCAACAGCACCACCCGGTGGACATTGTTTGCAATTGCATGAGCAAAAATCCTAGATGGAAAACAGTCATTTTGCTCACTGTAACAAAATGTAGTAACTGTGTTCACCTTGACAACACGGGGGAAAGTTAAACCCTCCTGCCTGCAAAAAAATACATTTATAGATCTCATTTTTGTCATTGCTCACACCTTCGTTTGCGTGTGGGGGTTTTTCTCCCAGGTGTAGGTGTGTTGGGAGGTCAGCTGTATGCAGCAGGAGGACACGACGGTCCTCTGGTGAGGAAGAGCGTCGAGGTGTACGAACCTCAGACCAACAGCTGGAGACTGGTCTGTGACATGAACATGTGCCGACGGAACGCAGGTCAGACATCGAGCACAGACACACAGCATTCATTAACCGTTTCTGCACGCGGGCGCTGAAAGTTCATGCTTGAAATTGATGATTTAGGAGAGAACAGAAGGTTGTTTTTTTTTGATTCTGCAGTTTCAAGACAGTTATAGGATTAGCTTTGAATATAAAGTTGGCAGCGGTTCATAAGGCAACAAGAGCTCATAGAGGTTCGTGTAGAGACAACAACAATTTACACTCTAAAAGCTGAGAACTAAATCATGAAGCTACATTTGTTTTTTTCTGTCAACCTAATAGAGTCCTCCAGAGCAGAGTGCTATAGTTTTATAGTTTTGAAATTTCCATTAGTTTTTATTTGTATTTTAGTCTTTCTGTTTGGTTTTTGATTTCAGTCAAATTCAAATTGACTAGTTTTATTTTAGTTTTTATTTAGTTTTAGTTTTTCAGGTGTTATGAGGAAAGCCTTGATTTAAAGAAGCTGAAAAAGTATGTTGCTTTGCTGTTACCTTCTGGGACTAGCTTGTTACTGTGTCATCTTCATTCTAGGTTCTTTTTATTAGGGCAGTGTCTCATCAAACAGAAGGGGACAAAGTGGTTTCGCAACAAAACCAAAGCTGATTTTTACCTGCAATGTTTTAGTTCATGTTGTGTTGTTCATTGTAGTTCTTATTTAATTGTTTTCATTTTTATTTCAGTTAACGAAATTATTTTTTTCTCTGCTAGTTTTACTCTTAGTTTTCATTAACTCTAATAACCCTGCTCAGGAGGTATGACCTAAACAATCGCAAGCTTGTTCCAGTGATACCTGATTTTTCTCTGCTTGCCTTTGCGTTTAAAGACGTGTAAAATGTGTCCAGCACCTAAACGATGTCTGCAGGGTGGTGACAAAAAACCTGCAAGAACTCAGGAGGCAAAACATTACCCTGCTTAATGTCTTGTGTTTTTTACTGTACAGAAAACAGTTTGCTGGTTTTGTATATTACGTTTAAATTATATATCTGTTTTTAAGAGTTTTGGAACCAAACAATGAGTGGAAATTCCTTTTTTTGTCCTGATAAACACCTGACCACATATTTTTATTGTATTTATTTTGTCGTTAAAAGTCTTAAAATGTTCGCTCCTACATAAAAGATGTCTAAAAATCTATCCAGAGTTATCTATATGTTTTGACATGAAGATAAAAAGGCATTGAATAGCAGAGAAATTACTTGTCAGATTTGCTGAAGTGTGAACATTGCTCTTGTGAAGGTGTGTGTGCCATAAACGGGCTGCTGTACGTGATCGGAGGAGACGACGGCTCCTGTAACCTCTCCTCTGTCGAGTTTTACAACCCGACCACAGACAAGTGGAGCCTCATTCCCACAAACATGAGCAACGGGCGCAGCTATGCCGGTCAGTCTGATTGCACCATCGCCACACGTGCAACATTTCCACGTCACAGAGAGAAATTAAGATCCACATTTAACCTTATTTCTCACTCCTACAGGAGTCGCAGTGATTGACAAGCCGTTATGACCGAGGGTCTCTCACCACGTCAGCTCTGCATCGGCTGCATCTCTCACAGAGACTCACACTGACGTCTGAAGCTCCACAGGCACACAGAGGAGTGACGCAGGCGATGAACGCTGTCCAAATGGACGGGACGCCCTCAGTCCTCGGCTGAGTGAAAATCAAGGAGGCATCTGGAGGAGCTTTTGGCGCTAAACCACAAGCTGATGTTGCTGCGATGTCCAAGAGAGAGATCCTAACTATTAAGACATGGTTGCACTGGATTAGAAGCAATATCCACAGAGATAGTGGGCTTATAAGATAAGCTTTCTCTTGGCTTTAAATGCCAAGCACATAACAAGTGGCTGTATCAGCTGACATTAGACTCACTGAGACTGGAAGAACTGAAGCAGACGGGGCCAAACGGAGAGTTGTATCTGCTCTGAGGTGTAAAGGCTGTACCTGCAAACCTCGGCACACCATGGGAGCTAATTTTTTAAAGAGACTTGCCACAGTTAGCCTGAATATAAATCTGCTTATGGGAAGTATTTGCTCGGTGGTTTTCCGGTGCCGATTGTCAGCAGGTGTAGCTAAAAGTTGACCTGAGCCTTCCAGAGAGCTGCAGCGTCGATTTGTGTTGAGTGTTTTTGTTTCCAATCAGGCGGCCCGGATCTACAGAGCTGCGAGATAATTTGAAGAATGTACAAAACATCTTTATATGCAAATCATATTTAATATTTTCAGATGTTTTTAATGATGTGCAGAACCACTGCGGTGGCTTTACACTCAGGCCCGTTGATCCGATTCGACACAGAAGGACTTGATTTTGTTGTCGGCACACTACTGATGCACTGATCACTTGCACTGACTGATTGGACCGCCTTTCTAACTTACCTGCTGTCTCTCTTCCCACTCATGGGAGCATTTAAACTCACCACTTTGAGGCCAATAATGGGATCCGAAATTGTAAAAAAAAAAGTGCCAGTTATATGATCAGAATGATGCTGGAGTCACACAGTGTTTTATCTCTTTGTAACAAACTGAAATGATGACTTGTTTCTGTTTATTGTGTAAGGGAGCGTGTCAAAATGCACTGTAGAAACCCAACTGTAAGATTATAATGTAAAAGAAGCAGGTTTAAGATTTTCTATTTATTGTTTTGAGACGATTGAGTTCACATTTCTTCATATCAAAGTGAGGTCGTCATTCCATTTCTCAGCATTTAACTTGTGCTCTTCTCACAGACGACAGCGGGTTTATTTTAGGTGTAGTTCTTCAGCTGACTGACTGGTGCCATAGCTTTGAAGTAAAGAGATTTATAGAAGCTGTTTTATGAAAGGTTTCCTCAGACGACCTCTCGTTTCTTTTGTCTCTGAGCTTCCACAAATCATGGAGCAACTGGAAGTGATCGGCTGTCATGACGAAAAGGTTTATAAAATACTTAACAGACCTCTGTGCTGTTGTCTTTTTCATGTCTTCCAGGAAGTAAGTTCAGGTCATATGATCACAGTATGAAACTTTACACTTATCAACTGTAAGGGATCACTGTGAATATCTAATTTTTTCCAGGAAATCTCCATTTGACGCAACACAGGCAGAACAATGGGGGTTTGTAGTTTGTGCAGGTGTTTTAAGTCCAGATTGAAAAGTGAGGCCAATGTCTTAAACTGCGTGCTTATTACTGGCCTGCAGGGGGCGTCTGCTGTGGTTGTATAAACAAGTTTTGTCTGGAGGTTGTTGAGAAAATGATCCTCTTTCTCACCTGAACTGTTTTCTAATATCTTTATGATTTGACCGCAAGTTTTAAGCCTTCGTCAACACAGCATGATGTTTAATTATTGCAGTAGGGTATGCTACAGGGCATGGCTTACTTATGATTGATAAGTCCTTACAGCGACTTTGGTACCGGGATAGAGGCGTACACAATGCATATCCGCCGCCTCTTCTAAATGTGGTGACCTCTGGCTCATAAAATATATATATTTGTTGACGGCAAATATGGCGAACTCGAGTCTTATAATGTCGTACACATATCAATTGTATAAGTCCTGAAGCTACTTCCACTTCTTACATGCAATACATTCAATGGTTAAGTCATGCTTCATGTCAAAGATGCAATCCAAATGTGCAACCCTCCAGATTCTGCTCTAAAACTTTGACAGGTTTAATTGCGTGGTCATGCAGGTGAACAGCATGGATTGTGGTGCGTTCGTGATTCTGCAGGTCGGAAACACACATAGAGTCCACTTGAACAGTGTTGCAACATAGCGGAATTTGTAATGACAGATAATCGAAATCCAAAACATTAACAGGTTAGCATGTGGAATTAGCAGCTCCTTGTATCACACTTTTGATCCTGCATTTATTATGCATTAAGCTTTGTGGAGCACTCTGCATAATGTGAACTTCTGCTGTTGGAGCTTTAAGTATATTTTGATGCTTATACTTTAATTCAAATAAGATTTTCAGTGCAGGACTTCACTGTACTACTTGTACTAAGAAATAGCTTTGAAAACTTCCACCACCACTAGAAGTAAGTCCAACAAATCACAGTAACCGAAACATAGTCATAATAGAGGTGGTTATTTTTCTTACTTAAGATGAAAATCTTCACTTAGATGTTAAGAATATGTAATATATATGTAGTTTGTATCTAAGGATGCTAAAGAGTCAGGATATTTAGAATTGTAACTTGAATGTAATATAAAAACGGTATCTAACATGGCGTAAGTAACCGCTCTCTTCCGGCCTCTGATGTCTGACTGACAGGTGCAATTAGCCTAATTAGTAACTCTCCGGCCTTTCTGTGGCTCGTGTTCAACAATGCCACAAGTCTGTGGATCCATTTCAGGACGTTTGACGGCTTCAGCAATAGGTGAGTTTAACTAAATTAATTAAACAGCGACAGTAACGCTAAAATGTTTCCTGTTGGTTGATACTGACGGTTCATCAGCTTGCTTTTAACCTACCTAAACACACACAGCATCCTCAACTCTGGCCCAGCAGTTTGTGGTACACGTTTGTACGACTTTCTGATTTCTCCAGTAAAAACACAATTTAACGTGAGACACAAACTTTCCTCACAGCTGTGGAATTTAAGGAAGTACTTTTACTCAAGTACCATACCGAAGTATCCTACGACTTTTAGGTAATTTCTTGAGTTTACACTGTGTTTTAAACTTGAACTATTTTGTTTTATGGATATTACAGCTATATTTGTTTTACTTAACATTTAATAACACGACCACTCACAGTATGACAGTTGAAAGAAATAGCAAAAGAATAATGTACAAAAAAATGGCAGGTGTGTTAATCGTTAGCTTGTTTTGCGTGTTGTTGTCCACTAGAGGGCGCTGACGACCAGTCACTGTGTTGTACTACATTAATTGCTGCAAAGGACGTTATTACTGCTCATGCTCAAATCAAATGAGATAATTTAACATTTGCTCTTATGGATTGAAAACTTTAAGATAAAATATTTCCTACAATTTTTTAAATAACTTAATGAAAACCTGACAACTTAAAAAGAAAAAAAGTGACCGGATAATGTAAAGATTGTTTTGAATACGAGATTTGAAGCTTATTCTTAATGAATCATTTTACATGTAATTGGACTCTTTTATCCATCAATTAATTTAGATTAATGTATATTATTAACACTGTTATTTGTTTTAGCTATATAATTGCTTGATAAGTAAATAAATGTTATTCTATTATTATTAGTTATTCTTTGTTTTCCAGCAAATGTATTTGTTCATTTAAATTTCAACAACTTTTTGTCTATATTTTATTGTATCACGCTACCCTTTTTCTGTAATTTTCTCAACATGCTTTACTATAATATCAGGTGTAAATATTATCAAGTTCATTAGTTACTTGAGCTGGCAGCGCTTTTAAAAAAATATATCCACCTACTATACTTAATCCTTTTATTTATACAGATAAGTTAATACGTCTTATTAGTTCACTTTAGTTCATTTGACTCAAGAAGAAGGAGAACCGATGTGGCAAGCTTGTAAATTTTATTTCCATGTGTAAATGTTTGTTACTGATTGTATTTTCTCGTCCTTTTTGTTCATGAAGAAACAACAGAAAAAAAGCATTCACAAAGTAAGAAAACATTTATAGATACATACGATATATTGATGTGATAAAACACAGTATCACATGGAGGAGACAGGTCGGAGGAAGTCGTAGCAGAATTCAGAATCAAAGACGTCATGAAGTATCTCAGATATAACAGCGTTTAAAGATATTTGACAGCTTCTTTAGTTAAAATTTAAAGACTTTCCTTCGTCAACAATTCCTTAGCAGACTGGTAAATGTATATATTTTATGTTGCTTGTTGCCTTTTGACTAAAAGAAATATATTTTCTTATTCGTTTAAAGGGGCAGCAGTGATTCGTGGGACATCTTTGACACCGGTTCCCGCTGCGACCTCCGGCTGTGCGTGTGAAATAACCACCATGCTTGTTGGATGAGTAAGTGTGAGATGAAACATACTGTACACGGACAGAGACAGAATACATTTACAGATTACAACGTGAATTTTACCACTCTGTTGCAGGCACAATGAAAACTAATGTTAACAAACTGCTCATGTGTTTGACTGAAAAAAAAAAAAAAAAGCCCTTCAGAGATTGACGATGGATCGTTTCCACTTTCTGAGTGATGATTAAAAACTGGAATGTTTTCAGATATGACACGTCTGTCATTGGCTTTTCAATCCCTGTTCACCGTCCTGTTCAACTTATTTTGGTTTCTCAGCAGCGCCGACATGAACATTATGCTGACAACAACCAGTGGTAAAAACACACCGTCTGAGTGTGTGTGTGTGTGTGTGTGTGTGTCGATGTGTGTGTGTGTGTCAGGCTGAAAACAACTAAAATTAAAACATATTGTACCTAAAATATTCACACCTATCCTTTCCCGATACTGTAAAACCTCCAGGCAAACTTTTATTATTGCTGCTTCTTCATGGCACAAACAATAGAAACAATACATCATGTTTTTCATACTATTATGTTCTCTTTTTGCCATGCAAGCTCACTACAGTACTGCTTCTAGATTAGCTTATTATTTTACACAGAGCGACAAAATAAAATCAGAGCAGGTTCATGTTGGATTAGCCACACACAGTGCCAGACTAACTTCTACAGCTGGTTTTACAGTTGGTGAGTAGATACAAAAGGGATTATTATCGTCGTCATGAACACACAAAATAATGGTTATGATAGTAATAGCAATATTTATAATTATTAGAATAAAAAAACACATTCTCAGGGCAGCACAAATATAATGAACCAAAGGGGGCCAAACGTAATGTTTGAAATAATTTAAACATTTCTGACATTCATTCCTTCGGGTGTTTTTTTTTTGTATGTACAGTATATATTTATATTTGTATAGAAGTAGTGCTTCATCTTTAGAAATACAAATGAAAAAACACAAAAGGGCTGCATTCAGTGAATGCTGTGCAAATAACTTGTTTTTACATCAAACCTCCAAACTTTTACCCTCCTGACAAACACGCCCTCCCTCATTTTCTCCACAAGCATCACGAACAAAAACTCTGGACTCATTCAAAACTTTTCACATCTGTCGTCCACTGACAGACTAAAGACTGCAGTCAACGTTGATTCTGGCAGGTAAATGAAAAGTATGTCTTCATGGCGTTAAAACGTTTAACTTTACGAGCCAAAGTTCTGATAATAGAACTTCACCTGCCCAAACAGCCGGTCCGACAACCCACCAGCTAAAGGTGGAAACTCTTCGTCCCACATTTGAAATCACACGGTGACATCTCGACTACATGGCCTCTATGAAGAAGAAAAAACGAAGAGGACGAGCCTGTTGGCAAACTTAGCCCTCATTTTACCTGCCAGCAGGAAATGAAACTTTTCCACACCTGCAGATTTAAGAAACACAACCGAGGATTGTTTTCGTTTTGGCTGCCTGATCTCTCTCAGCTTTGTGGACAGCCTGCTACTTATCGGACCCTCAACACCGACGCACCAGGTGGGGAAAAATGTCAGTGAACCACAGACGGAGTTTCTTCTCTGTGTTTAAAATCAGTGCTGGCAGTGTTGGCACCTCATCGATACGACACAGCCTTTAAAGCTACAATCAAACTTTGACCACCAGAGAAAGATCCGCTCAAACAGCTGCACAGCAACTGCTCAAACTCGGTCTGTCAGTCTCCCACTGCCTGAAGAAAACGCGCCTTTTTGCTTTCAGAGAAGCAGCAGAAGCAACGTGGACCAGATACTGGCTCCTCTCCTGCGGCACAAATCACCCATAATCCCTCAGAAACTGAAACACCTGCATGCAGCAAACAGAACAAGTGAAGAGACGCGTGGAAAACAGGAAAGAAAGACGTAAACCCGATGCTTCGAATGTCCCAATGACATCATAAAACCTCCTCATCAGAGAAGGACTGTTTCCTGTGAGCATCTTCAGTCTAATGTTGCCTTTAAATGCTTAAAAGCATCGTTTTTCTGCAAGAGGCTCATGGGAAATGTAGTTCAAAGCTATTTTGCAAAGGAGAAAGACAGTTAACGCCCATGTATGATGACCTGCTGCACATCTCAACGAAAATATTACCAAAATATGAAGAATAAATCATGAAGCAAATGCTGAAGAACAGAAATAATGAAAATGAAATAAGAATCAGTCTTTTTTAACAGCTCACACTGGGATTAAGTTCAATTATTTTTTCCTTTTTCCTTTGGATTACGACAAATATCTTCTTTTCATTCAAGAAAACGTGAACAGTAGTGTCTCACAAACATGTATGTATACACTTAAACAATACACACATGAACTTTGAACTTGTGAATGAGTTTTAAAATCAGTCAGAAGGTGAAAGCACCCGGGATGTTAAACTGTGAGAATAAAATAAAAGTCGTCGCGCGCCGAAGAGGACGCTTTAAGAAACCTCGTCTCCCTGAAGCGAGGCAAGACGGGGACGTCCCAACGAAAGAGCGAGCGCCTTGAGTGAAAATGCCAGTCTAAAATGCCAGTCCTCGAGCTGTCCGATCAGATTCCTCAGCATGAAGGAAAAAACAACAAAGAAGAACGACAAAAAGAAAGATGCTGAAATTAAAAAAGTCACGTTTTTTGTTTTCTTCTCAGAAGTCAAAGAAATGTGAGGGCAGAGTCTTGAGTCGCGTTGGTGGGATGAAGATGATGAAGACAGTGAAGATGATGATTCCTTTTTCTCCAGGTTTTAAACGATATGCAGTCGGACGAGGCAGCAGAGATCAGTTGTGGCTGACAGGAGTGATTTTTTTTTTTTTTAGATTAACTGGTGTTGGTGCTGTGTTCATGTCATGGAGAAAAACCTGTAAAAATGCACGTCACCTCTAAGCTGCTGTGGCGGAGAGGACCCCAATAAGATCACATAACTGAAACCACCACCAAAGAAAAATCTGTAGTCACATATAATCTTATATTTATCAAAAAAATACAATTATTATTATGAATTTGTGATTAAAATGTGCTCAAAAATAGTTCACTGCACATCTAATTCATTAAGTTACAAATCATAAGGAACTAAAATAGTAGTAACAACTGCTGTTCGAACATTTGTCTTAAATTTTCATGACAAAATTTGGCAAATTAGAGCCACTTTTAGGATTAAAAACATTATGGATGTCGTTTTTGCACTTTTAACTTAGTAGTTGTTTAGTATTTGCTTTACTGATCACAAACAAAGCCTCGTCCCTAATCTGAACACTGATACAATCAACAACATCCAGTGTTTGGTTTCAGTCTAACTGTTGCACGCAGCAGCAGTCGTGAGCTGTCGGGATCACTCGGTGCACACTGAATACTTTGCATGGCAATGAAACTAAGAATCAGGAACCAAAACTTACTTTGGTAGCTGAAAATGTTTGGCTCTGTGGAAGGTCAGTCACTTTAAATGTACATAGAAGTGATATCATGACATACTGACTTTAAAGTTCATGAATGCATCAAAGTATTCTCCAGCTCGCTCTGTTTCAGGTTTCTCCATGACATAAACGCAGCACATGTTGAAGTCTGAATGACCGTCTCCACTCATCTTGATGTCCTGTGAGGTCATGCGACGTGGAGTGATTGTTGAGCCCTCCCAGGTGTGATGTGACGTGACGTCTGACAGACTGATGGTGTACTTCCTGGGCGGGTCCTCGCAGCAGTGATGGCGGTGTGTCTGAGCCGGGAGTGGGTCTAGATGGATTTGGAGGAATCCTGTTTGCTGATGAGAACCTCCAGGAGGCGGAGTTTGGCCTTGATCCTCTTGTACTCCCTGTACTCCTCCAGCTTCGGCACCCGGTCCTCCTTCTGAACATTTCTGCAGCAGAGGAAGAGGACAGAGGAGAAGATATTTACCGTTAAATTCGGTGTATAAGACGCACTTTTAATACTTTTTTTTTCATCTAAAGAGTGGGCTGCTTCCTTGCAACCGGTGTGACCAGTATACCAGTATAAAATGCAGAGAGGTATGTTATTGTGTTACGGTATTTAACCTAGACGATGGCGCTATAATCTGGCTAAAGTCGGTGGTTGTGAAGTGGTGACATCACACCTCCGCATTAAACTGTTTCCGGGTCCAAGCTGCTACGTCTTGTATTTACAAAATGCCTCAGTGCTGTTTTGTGTTTTCCTCGCCGTTTTAAAGCGAGGAAAACTGACTTGATTGTTGCTAACGCTTCGTCATGCACCGTCATGATCGCCATTGCAGCTGCCACCCTCACAACAATCAACACCGGTAGCTCGCAGGATTGCAAACTCGACATGGTGAGAACAGTAGGATGTAATTTGTGTGTTTGAAATGTGTTTTAAATGAAAATAAATGTATATAATAAACTTGTAAACACGAGTGTCTTATATTCCGATGCGACTTATATTCCGGGTTTTACGGTATTATTTCTTTTCTTGTCCTGAGGAGGTTTAAAAGAAGTTACTTTATTGTTCTGACTGAGGTGTCTTCTATGTGTCTGTAAATGAAGTAAATAAAGAACAATAAAAACTTACAAATATCTGCATGTGTATCCACCAAACTGAATTTTTAATGGTCTTGATTTTGTGTGTGTCCATGTTTGTGACATTGTCAATCACCTACCTTCCATTACGCTGGTAAAAATCTTCCTCAAACTCTCGGATGGTCTTCCTCAGTTTCTTCTTCTCCGCTCGGGCCTTCCACAGCTGTTCCAGCAGCTCTGGCCTGGAGGATGATGGGATACAGGATGGGATGAGTTACACAGTTTCAGTGCCAGTAACAATGTAAGAGGCTTTTAAATCACAATCGTTTTTCACATCTTTCCGAAGCTGTTATTTATAGATCTCGTCCCATAAATTTAGAATCAAATCTGGAAAGAAAAGTGGGACAGGAAGCGATGTCACTGTGAGCAGGAAGTGAGCTGTGGTGGCATGAGGGATCAGCTGTCAGGATCATGTCCAGACAAGAGACCTGGATGTAGGAACCTGAGCCAATGTAGAGGATTAGAGGTGTGTTTGTGTGTGTGTGTGTGTGTGTGAGCTCAGTGACACATTAACCAGATTACAGACTCAGCAGATCAAACCTACGTCTTCTCTCTGTCTCACATTTTCCTGCTGGTGTCAGCAGAGTCAGCAAAGTTGGAGATAATCAGAGCTCTTTTAAGGGTTGATACTTAAAATGGACAATCAATCAATGTAAACACAAAGCTTTGTATTTTTTATGTTGTCTATTTATAAGCCTGTTCATTCAGGGAACTTTGGGATGTTTTATTGGGAGTTTGAATTTCCAGCACCAGAGTAACAAACTTTCCTTTAATTGTAAAATGAAGGTAAAGAAAATAAGTGCCTTAAGTCCAACATCGTTCTCTCTACAGGACGTATAAGGGGATATACATGTACTGTATGTGTGTGTGTGTGTGTGTGTGTGTGTGTGTGTTCGTACATGGACGAGGCGTTGGAGCTGGACAGCCGCAGGTCGAGCGCCAGCCTCCCCGACCCCTCCTCCATCTTGGCTGTGTCCGGTTGGTTCTGGCTCCTCACTTGTCCGTCGGTCGGGGTCACGATGTCGACGGCCATGATGACCTCGGAGCTCTGCATCTCTCCGCCGCTGCTCTCCCCCTCCTCCTCTTCCTCCTCCTCCTCTTCGTCGTCCTCCTCCCTCTCCTCCTTCCGCTCCTCTTTTTCCCCTCCTCCTTCTTTTTCTTTCCGCTCCTCCTCCTCCTCTTCTTTGATCTCCTCCCAGAAGTGAGCGGTTTCGCCCTCAATGATTGGCTGGAGGGTCTGACTGCGCCTCTTACTGGAGGGGGACACCTGGGGGAGGGGGGGAGAGTGTGTTAGCTCGAGTTTAATCTCTATTTCCAGATTCTACATAGAAATGTAAAGGTAAGACCTGTTAATTAAAATAATCACAATAAAAAACGTTTCTTTTCTGTAAACAAGACAGCACGCGGAAAAGTAAGTCATTTATTGCTAACTGCTGGCTACACGCCCGACATGTTCACCTTTGTCCCCAGAGGCTATATCGTCACCAGACTATAGCCGATGGATCTGAGATTGGCTCTAGTTCAATATGCAGAAGAGCAGGTAGAAAAGATGAATTTGTGTGTGTTTATAATTACGTACTGTGACAGGTGTGATGCTGACTCTGGTGAGCATTTGTTTGACCAATCTGTAGCGATCGTAGAGAGGCTTCACCACCTGACGTTCCTCTCTCGTCACCTGAGAGACAGAGAGAGAGAGAGGAGAGTTAGAAACGTTTCACAGAACACATGAAATACCTGCAAGATTTAAGATGTTGGTAACTCACCGGTCGACCGTGCAGGCCCTCATAGTGCAGCAGGTTCTTCTGTAGGACCGTCTTCTCACACGACAACTGCTCCTTGGTCATCTTCTACAGAGACGGACACAGTTAATCATGATCGAGCGATACATCCTATAGCTAAACACATTCTCACCTGTGACATGTCCTATCTGCAGCTCACCTTGATGTCATCAGGCCAGCCGTCCTCCTGCCTCTTCCCTTTGACTCGGCGCTGGATCAGCTCCAGTGTTTCCTCCCTGGTGGGACGCTGACCCTTCGCGTCTCCCGCTGCATCGTAAGCACCCTGGTCGAGAGTGGAGCCGAAGCTCTTGGGTAAGGTGTTGCTCCGAGGACGAGTGTGGGGGCCGAGCTCGCTCTCTGCACGGTGTTTGGCATCTGGGGAAGAAGGAGGAGTACAGTGATGAGGTAAGACGTGAAGGAGGAGATACAGAGTACGACAGAGAGAACCAGGATAAGAACAGGAGTTACAGAGAGAGAGAGCAGTGTTCAGACAGAACTTAAACTGGACGATCAGACATGCAGGAGTTTGCAGACAGCTGCAGTGGTTAAAGTCAGCCCGTCACAATATGAGGAGAAAGACACACATGCTTAGACAAGACACACACCCTGAACAAAAACACATCACCGCACAAAGTTGAAATCCAAACACACAAGCAAAAACCCTTTTCTGTTTAAAAAAATGAAGATGTTCCAAATCCAATACGTCAGTCTGATAGTTTCACGAGACATACTGCACTGCTACCGGCTGTTTATTGCACTCTATCTACATAAAGCTTCACCTTACTCTGCAACGAGCCTACTGAAGGTTTATATTGTATATATATATATATATATATATTATATTTAAATAAATGTTAAGTCACTATCTATCGCCAAATGAGGTAACACAATGGCCTTTACATTAACAGTATTACAGACTGGGTGTCACAAGCGGCGCCCAGTTAGTGACGCGTTTTCCATCAGCCAGCAGTGGTTGGTCTGCCAGAGAGGGTAGGCGGAGCTAAGCGGCTGCTTTTCTGGTCTCTGCTAGTGTTGCGAGTAAACAGTAATCTACTATGGCTGAACAAACAAAGAAAAGATGGATGAATACAGATACAACTTCAAAAATAAGTGAAAATCCAAAGAAAAAGAAACAAACTGGACGCTCAGATGAAGGCAAACAGTCTAAAAAGGAAAGCGACCGTCAGCGAGGAAAATCAAGAGTTACAACTGGAGCCAACCGTGGACGTCACACATGCAACACTGTCTGGATATCTGGGCAGTGTGCTTCTGCAGTTACTGTTTATCACCATAGGTGCCGCCAAAGAGAAGGAAACTGAGCTCTTTGAGATTAAACTTTAAGTGTATTAAACTAAATTGAAACTAAATTAAGCTGTTGTTTTTGTGTACGAACTGGAAACATTTTCACGCATTATTTTAAGATTAGCTACTTGATATAATCTTGTCTTATTATGTGCCAATAAATCTGTTCCTCTGTGAATTAGTTTTATGGTACAGTTAGATTCGCAATAAAAACTTAATAAAAAATTCGTTTTTACTGAATAGTCGGCAAATATTCAACATCTCAGAGTGTGAATTTTTCAGTGAACTCCCCCATTAAAAATGAAACATAACTGCCCTTCTCCTTGTTGTTTCTTCAGGCTATCTTTTGTTAAACCTCCCGTCCAAACATGCAGTATTAACAGGAAACACACGGAAAGCAAAGAAGCAAGATGCTGTCATGATGCCGCCTCATTGTGACTGTGTACAGCAGTGTATGTGATGTCTACTTACTGAGGGGTTGGTACTTACTGAGGTGAAACGGTCTAGAGCTCAGGCCTGAGTAGGGGTGGGGAGGGGGGGTGAGTGTGTGATGGGGAGGTGAGCAGATAGAGGAGGAGGAGGAGGAGGAGGAAGGGGAGAAGGGAGCATGGTGGCGTCTGTATGAATGGAGCAAAGCCTGGTGCCTCAGCGTGCTTCTGGGTAAAAGGTGGTGCTGGCGTCCTGGTTGGCCGATCAGTCAATCAATCAATCAATCGGGTCGTTGGGCGATTGGAGGAGGGAGGAAAGTGGAGAGCGGGTGCTCGCGTTATTGTTGTTTTCAATTTTGATTTGAAACAGAGAGAAATGTTTCGGCCACTGCGTTCTCCGCAAAGGAGAGCCGTCACCTCACATGGAGGGTGGATGAGTGTCATGAGGTGCGTTCAGAGCGGTGAAACGGTGCACAAGAGACTCGTCAAAGGGGAGGAGAGTATCTCTGGACAAAAAATGAGCCATACTTTACAGGAAAACAAGTTTAACAAAGTGCATACATCCTACATTTTACAAAGATTGTTTTTTGTATTATTTCAAAATGTACAGAATCATCGTCTTATCCACCGTTTCACCTGATCGAATTCACCTCATAGGTCATGAATGTGGGTTCACAAGGACGCACCAGCACACTGGAGGGTGGGAGCCACGCATGTGAGAGCCACGTCTGTGTGTGTGCGTGTGTTTGTGTGTGTTTGTGTGTGTGTTAGACCAGCATACATGCGATGTTGTTACAAAGGTCAAAGGTTAGGAGTGGGGAGGGTCAAGCTGTCCAGCATGGAACAGGATGGCACACAGACACTCTAACCCAGACACACACACAAATGCAGACTGAGAGGAAAAAGAGCAAGTGGTTCTACCTTTAATCTGCCTGCGGATCTTTGTGAGGTCGGTCATCCATTTGAGGACTTTGGGGTTAGCTGCCTTGTCGCCATGAGAGGGCTGCAGAGGGAAGAGGAGGAGTTTTACTAAAAAATGATTCATCATTTTACTTCTCTTTAATATAAACGTTTTGTTTTTTTTTACCTTATAGTTCCTCTCCTTCTCAAACTGCTCTTCAAACTGTTTAATTTTCTTCTTCAGGTGTTGAAGCTTCTTGGTGAGTTGGTGGGTCACTGAATCTCCTCCCCTCATCGCCTCTTTGGAGCCAAACGATGCTCGCCGCGGCCTGGAGTGACAGAAGGTACACATAGAAATAAATAAACTGCTAAAAAAATACAACATGATCACAGACTTCTGCTCTAAATTAGACCAAATAGTTTATGAAGGATGTTAAACCCATCTAATCGTACCTCTGTGCTTTGGTGGGCGAGGTGGCGTCTGGGTCCTGCTGGAGGAACCGCTGGGCACCGTGCGCCCCAAAGTCGAGGAAGCGCCGAGCCAGGAGGTGAGGGTGGGAGCGAGAAGACGAGGGGGAGGCTACCTGGCCTCCCTCCCCTTCGTCTTCCTCGCCGTCCTCCTCCAGGGGCAACGGGGGGAGAGGAACCATGCGACCGGCCAGCGGGGAGAGCTGCGCCTCTCCGCTCTCGCTGTCGTCCTGCCAGGATTTAAAAGCGGGGACGGGGTCTGGAGAGAAAAGAACAGAGAAGGAAGGGAGTCAGAGAAAGTGAAGAGAGGTAAGGAGAGGGAACACATATTTAACCTCTGGCTACATGTGAGCCAGGTGGTGTACATATCAACTTGATGCATACAAAAGCTGCCCAAGAAGGGGCTGTTACATTCACAACAAATTCATATTCTTCTTCAGTACCCTGCTGACTCACTGCCTGATTAACAGCGTCTTCTGTCAGCGCTATGCTAATTAGCTGAGTCGAGGGGGAAAAAAGTCGAGGGTGAAGGAGGGGTCGTGACAATAAAGAGACTGGGGTGAGGCAAAGAGAAGCGGAGTCAGTGGAAAAACAATGTATAGAGAATAAGAGAGAGAAGGGAGGAAAAACATCCTGATCTGCTCAAGGACCCTGCAGCAGGAGGAGAGTTAAGAGGAAGTCAACTGTGTTAACACATGTGATAGAGGGAAGTTTCACATGCAGGATATTTATTATAATCAGTATCACACAAGCAGATTTTAATATGTGAGAATGTATTAATAAAGCTTCCCACACTGTGTCAAAAACCAGCGAACAACCAGCATAAAAGAAAATGGAGGAGAAAGGATGAAAGGAGGGATGGGCTGACTGGTGGACGCGTGGGCTCATATTAAAGACTTACCTTGGCCTTCTTTCTGCAGATGCATACATGAGAAGTCTATGGGAGGGAGGTGGAGATGGGAGGGGGGTGACGCTGTTTGGATGGAAGGAGGCCAAGAAAGAGGAAGAAGAGGAGAAAAGAGGCAGAGGGACAGGGAGAGAGAGATAGAAGAGAAGAGGAGCATTGACGTCAATCTCTCACCAACATTCATCCAGTACATCTGTGTGATGATGCTGATCAATGATTTCTCTCAGACATGCTGGATATTTGACAAGATTATGGTGAAATGAAGGAGGGTGACAGCTCTGATGTTTTCTCTTTGATTTGTTTTGGATGCATTCATAGAGACGACCATTATAAAGCCTCTACGTGCTGACAGAAAAGAGGGTTTAAGAGCGATTTTAAACAACGTTACTCTCTGCTACGAAGGGAATTAAACCTTAAATTGTGTAAACATATACGGCAGAAAAAAAATGCATTCTCCCGATCTGGGATGATATCATAATTTTGGGACCGTGCTGAAAAGAAGTCTCCTCATTTAAACATGTTTTCTTTGGTTTCATTAATCTATAAATAGAATTAAAATTTGAGTTTAGGTGATGCACAACGACCTTTACTAATAATTACTGACACTGTTTAAGTTCTTGAAATACATCACAAAATATCTCAAGTTAATTTAAGTCTATGTCTCCTTTGGCTGTGATATCTAGGGCACATGGGTACCTACCTTCCCACTGGTTGTCAGGAAAGAGCTGGAGGTGGGGGTTTTGGCCAGATTTTGGTTGGCATGGCGACAGGTGGTTCCGGTTGGTTTCGCTGGTGTTGGCGTTCTGATCACAGCGGCATGAACCCGAGTCCTGAAACACAAGAGAGAGACAGAGAGAGAGAGAGATTAAAGAAACAAATCAGGTATAAAGGAATGAAGGATAGGGGAAACAAATGATTCGAGATACAGGTGTAGCAGTAGGTAAAAAGCATGGGTGTATAAAATAAGGAGCGAAAGTAATCCTATGCAGAATGAAACAGGAAGTAAAAGGACCTACTCACACAGAAACAGTTACATACATTTGAGGCAATATTTTGCCAATTGTCTTTTACAGATCTGTAAAAACTGCTCTTCTACAGCTGTCAGAACACAGACGTACATTGATACATCCACACTTCTTGACACTTACACAGCTTATGGTGTCAGTCTCAGTTTGCTCCATGATGTCACAGGGTTGATTGTCCTGCCTGAAAGCAAAGAAAACAACTATAAGATACTCTTGAAAAAAAATAAAAAAATAAAATAAAAATAATAACTATAAGTTAAGTGATGAAAATACTCTGAAGTACAACTTTGAGAAAATCTTACCCTGGGAGGCTCCAATTAGAAAGGGTAAATTATATTAAAATATAAGAGACATAATACATAAGAAAATAAAATATAATAAGAAAATAAGGAAGCCGTAATTAAACAATCCAAATAAAAAATATTAAGGATATTTGAGAAATATGTACCGGTACATTTTTCTAGTTATATATATAACAAGGCAAATGACGTACATGTAAGGCAGAGGAGAAATATAAATTCATGTGTGAGTATTGCACAAGGGGGTTGTGTTTATGTAGTTTTATTTATTTAAAAATCGGATGGCTCGGTGGAAAAAGCTGTTTAACTAACTTGTTTATTTTCTAAAACTGTGATTAATTTTTATGAGACATACTTATTGTAGCGCTGATATCTACAACTAATGTGTTGTTTATTTATATGTAAAGAAACCTAGAGACGTTTCTTTTCATGTGCAGACCAGTCTTTTTGCGTCCCGCTTCAACACTTGCTGTTAACAACAAGCCAGAAATTTCATGATGATTTTTTAGAGATCCAAGAGTATTTGAGTCATAATCTTATTTGACACATTTTCGGTGTTCGTCACAATCAGCTGCTAATTTAAAAATCTAAATCTAAACTCTCAAAGTTGCTGCTTCAGGAAATTCTCACATTTGTTAATATGTGAGAGAGAGACAGTAGAGGTCTGTTTGAGATGCAGCCTCGAAATGAGCTCTGACTGAGACAGCATGTCCGAGTGAGCTGTCAGGTGGTCAGTGTGAGAACACGTCTCGGCACGTGTTCAGGACAATGAATCTCTCTCTCAGACAAAGAGAGAAGCCCTCTCTCCACATCACTGAGCTCCACCGGGCTACATTTAGCACACACGTCTGTCTACGTCAATTAAATTAAATCCAGAGTTCCCCTTGATCAGATAAGGATTACATAAACTTCCTATTAGAGGACCAGAAGATTCTTAAATAGGATTTATCCTAATTTGGTATCACAGGAGGAGACATGACTAACTTTGCGAATCCAGTGTTACCTTAGTACATCCTATGTCAGGTTTGTTACCTAACAAATGATTTAGGCTTAAAAGCATCTCGCTCTAATAATGTTGCTGATACATTCTTGACAAGAGGTAAAACTGAACTCAATAAAGGTTTGACAATCAGCCCACCTGGCAGTGTTGATGTTGTTCTCAGCATCTCTGACCGTCTCTGCGTCCAGGTCCATTCCCGAGCTCTCCTCGAGGGCGGCACCAGAGTCCAAAGAATCCTGCCAGAAAGCAACAAGCAAGAATTTAAGATTAAATGTGTTGCTGGGAATAAGAACGTTTAACACATAAAGTAGAGCACAGTAAGAGAAGTGAATGGGAGAATAGAAAGAAAAAGGAATCTCACGAGCAGGTGGATCCTGCTCTTACAAACTACATACATCATGATGTTTCACTTCCTTTTAATACTTACGAACACTTTTTTAAAAGTAGAAATAAAGTAAAGTAAACATCCAAATGATGCCTCTACACATTAACGCTCATTATCATTACATCTTGAGCTATAAATAAGTCAGGAAATTTGTATACGCTATCAGTTAATCTTATGATTATCTGACTCATCTTTTGTAACCTTTAAAGTGTAAGTTAAAAAAAAATTCCAAAGTGAAGGCGAAGGGTTTTACCGTCACAACTTCCTACCTAAACTGGTAGGTTTCATAGCAATCATCATAACACTACAGGGGTTAATATAGATTATATCAGTTTAGAAAACACGATAGGATTAAAGTTGTGCTCATTGAACTGAACTGAACTGCAAAGGTTTATCAGCATAGCATCCTCTAAGTGGCAGTTCACACGTGAGTCTGTGTGACGAGTGAGTGAGGAGCAGGATGATGACTCTGAGTATATCTGTCAGTGGGAATGTATGACCCTTTGCATACAGAGCACGTCACACTGGTATTATAACAGAGAGTAAGTGTTCAAACTTTATTTTGTGCTGTAAATAATTTTGGCATCTTATCAGAGATTGCGTTCTGAGCAGAGTCGTAAAAGAAAAGTCTCTATACCCTTTTTACAAGTGAGGGGTTTACAAACTGATTTTTGAAGCTGTCATGTTAAGGGACAAAAGTTGCTTTAAGTCTGTAACTTTTACTGAATTATCCGACAGAATCCAAACAAAGACAAACAAATCAGCAGCGAAGAAGTTTTGATCTCTATTAGACTGAGGTAAAAACACACCTGTAATTACCTCCTAATGTCATAGATGTCAACAAAGAAAACATCAACAGAGATCTTTTGAGGTTTGCTACTTTAGCGAAGGAGTGGTCCCTTATCTGTACCAAGAAAACATCTAACCCACCTCTCTCCTGGAAACTTAAAAAGTTCTTGTGATGGTAAAAACTGTGCTTTATCGTGGGCTGTGACACTAAGGGGATTTCCACTATGACAAGTCTTACAATATTGCGTCTGTTTTCACATATGTTTCAGCCTCACGTCACTGTTCCCTAATGACTCAAAGTTACATTGGAAGTATTTAATGATCTATGTGTATATTTATATCACAGGTCTGTTGTTTCTCTGTTTGCTGCCCTGAAAGAATTCCAGCTATTGAAATAATCAGCGCAGAACAAAGATGGACTGTGCTGATAATATCAGAACAATCAGCCCGGGAATGGAAACAGACTGAGACAGGAAGGAGGTCAGCTATGGGAAATATGCTGGTGGTCCACACAGCAACTGCTCACGGCTTATGTGGTGTGTGTGTGCTCTTTTCAGGGAACTCTCCACCTCTGGGTGTGCATCGTCATTTGATTTCACTTTCAATTTGACAAATAGGCTTTTGCCATTGATCAGTTTACGCAACATTTATTGTGTGGATGACTTGGATGTGCATGTGTTAGTAGTAGTTGTTTATAGGCATGTGTGGTATAAATTTGTGTGTACCTGTGTGTCTTTCTGGCTTTCCATGAGCTGCTCAGTCTGTGTGAGTGGGGTTTCCCCTTCAGTGTCGCAGGGGCTGTCCTCAGGGTCAGTTTGTTGCTCTTCATCTCCAGGATCTGCAGATTCGATGGGACTCACCCTTGACGACAAAAATAAAAAAGACAGTCATTTAAATTGTACAGTTTCGAACACACCTAACAGAATTAAACATATTTGCTAAGTTAAAACTCTGCCTCTGTGCCCTTATGCTAACAGAGCGGTCTATTTCAGTATGCGTGTAAAACTGGACATCTTCTTTTGTCTTGAGGTGACTAACCACTGAACAGCTGCTCCCCCCCAAACATGTAGAGTTCGCTAATTAACGCCACAGCTGTCAACACGTTTACTGGTAAACTGAACCATCTGTCTGGCGTTGTGCCTTTGTACACAATGTTCACAATGACAAAAATGTGTCTTTGAAGTCATCTGATGCCACCTTTAACCACTTAGGAATCTGTGTCACGCATGTTTCTACCAGCAGGTGCACAGAGGAGCAGTTTGTTTTGCACCTGCATGAGAAAGCCGAACAGATCTTTGGTGTGTAAATGCTCTTACACATGATCAAAGTGTATTCAGGTTTTCATGTGTGTGTGTGTGAATGTTACTGTGTGTGTATGCACTCTTACCCCTGGCTGTCGTAGTTGCTGAGGTCTTGGTCGATGGAGGTTTTCAGCTCATAGAAGTGATGCTCCACTGCAGCTCTGATGGTGCGCTGAATGATCCTGGGAGCACACAAGACGTAAACATTTATTGAGATTTCCTTTGTGAATTCACTTTTTCAAACATGAACATGAACGATTTTGTGTTGTCCTAGCTTTGGTCTGAACAAACAAAGAAGCTATCAGGTTTTTGTGACTCTTGAATTCAGTATTTACTTTATTTGTGCGACCTCACTGGACATCTAACCCTTAACATGTTTCTTCCAAATGTTTTTGACTGAGTTTTCTGCAAGGCTTTCCCACTTGAACTTTGGCAGTAAGTGACTGATCAATCGCAGTCTGTGTTTAAATCCCGTTAATCACTGAGTAACGATGCAGGCCAGGTCTCCTCCACTGGAGTGAGTTTAGCTCAGCTGTAATGAGTGTAAACTGTTACTGCTCCTCTTACCACTCATTGTGTTTACTCAGGACCAAAGCCAAAGGTTTACTAACTACTTTGGATTACATCCTGTGGCCGTGTTTTCTATGTTTATTCAGTAGAGATTGGACTCCATGGCAGGAAACAATCCCACCACAGACAATAAAAATATCCAGCTAAGTAAAGGACAATGTACATAGTTGTTATCGCGGAATAGAACTGTGATAGGGTGACGCAGGTCTTGTCATAGCGGGAAGGTTTAGCGTTGAGGTCCATTATCATTATATCATCTTTATTATCAAGGTATGTTTAGTGCTTTCTTTATACATTTACACAAGAACATAAGGTTTAGCAGTTCCCAGTAGTGATGCACAGGTTTGTGCATGCTTTAACTTTTAACTCCGGACGTCAACAACCTCTTCAAATAAACAGAAATACCTCTACTAATCAAAAGGTAGGAGCTTTAAACAACAAACTGATATTGAATCAATGGTTTAAAAGCTTAAAAAACACTGAAATGTTTTTCTTTTCCATCCTCGGCTATTTAAGGAGCCCTTATAAAGTCAATATCCTCGTCCGGCTCTGAAAGGATTAATAATGCTTTAACTAGAGCCGGGAAGGGATCGGACATCACAGCCTATAAAAGGTAACAACGGTAGTAACACTCTGACCTCTTCCACACTGACATGCAAAGGTTGATCCACAGGCTTTTCTGAGACTTTACTTAACCTTCTACACCGTGTGTGTGCGATCATAATGTATCCCTGCACTCATTTACTTTAGCATTATGCAGTCTATTAGCTATTTCTGCTCAGTTACTTAACACAAGAGCAGTTAAGATGATGGGCTTGCAGTGGGTCTCATGCACACACATGCAATCAAAAGAAGCATCATTTGTAAGCTGCTGCTGTCCTCTAAATCTGTCACAGAAAGGAGGCCTCTTGAACACATCTTGGTAGCCAGAGGTAAATAAAGATATCAATCACACTCAGTGACACAAGACTGTCTAGGAAACCAAAGCTCTTGTAGCTTTCTGATGTATTCCTGGAAATGGAAGCTGTTTTTGAACACACAGGAAACCCTGAAGATGTCAAATGAATGAAACGCATTCAATTTCCTGTAAAAGCAGCTCATTATTTACAATGTTTGATTCCTGTTTTTACTTTAATCTTAAACAAAGGTTTACTAATCAACACTGCCAGGTGGGCTACTAATTTACTAAAGGCTATTTTTTTGGCGTACTGAAAAAAAAGCTTGCAGGTAAATTGTTGGGCCAAAATGTTAAAGAACCAATTAGCCGACATTACAATTAATTGAAAATGTATTGGTTCCAGCTTCTTAATTGTGAGGATTTGCTCCCTCTTTATCCTCCTTCTAATTCTTATCAGATACTATTGAATATATTTGCGATTCAGACAAAACATGTCACATCTCAATTTTCTGAAAGAATATAATATATAATATATAAAATCTGCACATTAGTTGATAATATGTTGAATACAACAAATGCAACTGATGGGACCAGTTATGTTGCTTTCAGTTATCAGTGCATCAGACTGCTGAATCTCAGTTTTCATGTGTTGTTCCTGAGACGTGTTGTTGCCCTCGAGCCTTCAGGTCAGTATACTCACGTTAATGCATAGCACCATAGAAAACTATTTTACTATGATTTCATGTCATGCAGCGAGGAGGTATGACAGTCAGGTGATAGCTGAGTTCGCGTCCTTGGGGCGCCATGCAAAATGCTTTAGTGTGGCTTCATAATCCAAACACAAGGTCCACTCTGCTTCTTATCACTTCTTTTAACCTCAGACCTTTCACCAAACTTTATTCCTCTCAGAGCTGCCTGCACGTCTTCATTCTTACTTCCTGTTATTCTGTCTGCCTCGAGCACTGAAGTGGCTTCACCTCAGCTAACCTGCTTGTCCATGTCTAACACCTCGTTTGCAGTTTGCAGGATATAACTGCTTACTTCACACTTTGTAAGAGTTGCAAATAAAAGGAATTGTCAGGTTCTTAGAGTATCTGAAGTGTGTGTGCATAAAGAAGTGTATGTGTATGAGTGGATGAAGTTAGTGGTGTGTGCATGTGTGTACTTACTCAGCAGAGTCAGCAGGCAGGATGGATATAGGGGAGAGGTGGGAGCTGTAGAGAGAGAGAGAGAGAGAGAGAGAGAGAGAGGGGAAAGGACAACATGGTTAGAACATCCCGTACTCCTCGACTCCCTTTCCATTCTGACATGACATGACCTTGGAGGGCGTCGGTGTCGGCCAGCAAGAGTCAAAACAAGGAAGAGGAACGACAATAACAATTCATGTGTCTGTAGAGTTTGTTTAAAGAGGCAGAGAAGGAGATGAAGCCCTTAGAAGTGAGTGCTAAAAAAAGAGTTAAATAAAAATGTGTGCAAGTCAGAATGATGAGTTTATGCTCTCGCTGCAGTCGTCCTAATCCAAGATCCCTTCTGCCAAATATCAATCTCAAGAAATGCACCACACCCACACAAATACACAAAGTTCCAGTTGTTGGCGCCACTCTGGGTGGGCAGATTGTTATTTAGGCTGCAAAGCTCTGCTGAACGCTGCTGATCAGATACAAGTGTGTGTGTGTGTGTGTGTGTGTGTGTGTGTGTGCGTGTGTGTGTGTGTGTGTGTGTGTCAGGTAGTTGTTCTTCGATGTTCCTCCAAAGGCGAGAAGTGTGTGTGCGTGTGTGTGGCATGAAACAGGGAGGTGGCTGAGATGTGTCCGTTGATTCAGCAGCCTGCCGCTGGCCTCACACACACACCCACCCACACGCACACACACGTACACACACAAACAGGCACGTCAGGATTTATATAACACTTCTACACATCACAAGGTCGCTCACATTATGCCCAAGTGCAAGGTTACATCTCATATAGACTTTGAGTGTGTGTGTGTGTGTGTGTGTGTGTGTGTGTGTGTGTGTGTGTGTGTGTGTGTATCTCATTAGACAAGCAGCAGCTGACGTTATGCAAGCTGTTTGTGTGGATGTATGTTGGCTCCTAAACACACACACTCTTATGCAGCGAGGAGTCCACAGGTAGATCGATACAGACTGAATTATTAATGGCAGATAGGACACAGTAATGCCCTCCATGTTTATTCTTCCCTCTCCATCTTTTCCTCTAATTCTTCCCGTGTTTTTTTGCTGCTATTTTCACCACATTCCACAAAACGTTCAAACTATCTTCCTTTAGCCCTTCCTTTATCTTTTTGTCATCGATTATCATTTTTATTCTCTTGCTGCCCTCTCCTTCTACTTATTCCATCTTTGCCTTTCTTTCATTGTCTTTCACACAAATAAAGTTTTCATCATTACCCTTTGCTGATGTCTTTCTGAAGTTCTCCTCATCGCAGTCTTTTGCTTTTTATCGCTTCTCCCTCTCAGTCCTTGATTCTTATTTTGCTTTGAATGTAACGAGCATCTCACGTTCCCTTTCTGAATCTGTAACCTTGATGGCTAATGTGAGTAAGATGAAGACAGGCTGCCAAAAAACTCCAAAAAAAATTAAGTGTTGACTGATTAAGTACTTGTATAATCTTAAACTAGCTTCTGACTTTAAGTCCAATCCATCATCCATCTCTCCAACATCAATATTTGTGATCCCAGTTATCTGGACCAACTTTACGTCTCATCATTCTTCATTTGAACCCTTCTTCTCCTGTTAGTCAACATAAAGAGCTGCCCTTTAAACAAGAACGCACCCTGCAGGCTCCCTCTGCAGCGACTGTCCCTTCCAAGCTCTGATAACATCTGACAGCAGCCTCTCCCGATGTGTTGTACCCTAAGGGGCCGAGCTGGGTGGCTGCATCACTAACAATAGATCCTAGATAGAGTCCTCAAGGACGTTACATAATCTTCATGTGCCTTAAGTAGCAAAGATACTATCTGTCCTTACACCATTTTGCCCCTGAAGACGTGCACTGAATTACTGTAGCAGCCTTTGGGGTGATGCTGCCACCCTAGAGCTCTCCCTACGCAGCGGAAATAACATTTCTATCAGCGTCAGAGGAGCCTTTGAGGACCAAACATGCAACCCTTTATAAGGCCCTTGTGGGCATTTCTCTCCCGCCGAGGACACCATGAAGGGCAGATAGGACTGAGTTATCAGGGCCCTGATGAAGCACAAAGTGGTTATGATAAGGTTTCTTTTACCAATTAAGCTGACAAACATGGTTCAACCCATGAGGACAGAAGGGAAAAGTGCACTAAGCAAAGCACTTTTGGTTTAAGAAACAAGAAACAACACAGAGAAACAAATCAGCACACATCTCTCTCGTACCCTCAACTGGCTTCTTACAAAACATGGGTTAAAGATGTGTGCTCAGTCCTTTTTCTCATTTAAAGCATAATTACAGTAATTAACTACAAAACCTTTTTGAAAAATATTGTAAAACATTCAAAAGAAAAACATTCCATTAGTCATTTCTCTGAGAAAAACAGGTAACTGGATCGCTCTTAAAGAGTAACTTTACACCCCTGAGGATCGCAAACGTGTACTTCTGGATGTGACAGTGAAATGTGACAACACTTTAGGGCTGTTATATAATCAAATCAAATCATACTTTATTTATAGAGCATCTTTCATACTAAATTGCAAAACAAGGTGCTTATTAATACGATGAAATACAGCAATACAATAATTACAGGAGCAACAGAGAAGATTTATGACCTCACCCGATGAGATGCAACAGACTGAAGACTGATAGAGAGAGGACTCCTTCTTGTTAGTGTGGTATTAAGTTACTTTTTAAAAGGGCTGCTTGTTTGTATTATTGTCTGTTGTTTATTTTAGACATGTTGTATTTCGATTAAAGGCAAGTGCACAAACCATGAAGAAGAGAGGTTGTTGCAACTTACAGTAAGCAACATAACAACAGGGCGTCTCAAAACCATTTTAAGATACATGACGATTGAACATTTACTCCTGTTGTTGACTTTGGCTCCTTTAGCGCGTAGGTGTCATAAAAGCACCAGTTGGCAACAGAAGGTTTCACTCTGAGTGCCCCAAGTAGGTCGGATGAGATCAGCTCCTGCCCTACAGTCACCACTACGGCAGTAGCCAAAGACAGAGATAAGACCTTGATAACATCTTAAGGAGTCGCACCTTCAGCTAACGGTTCCTTGGCGGTGATACTGTAAAACCTTTTAAAGTGACCTGAGTCCACAGTCACCTTGTACTTTATAAAGTGTCAGAAACACAAACTGTCTGCTTGTTGTTAAATTGGATTTAGCAACAATGACTCATGTTTTTCATATCATATTTGGAAACCACCTTTTATCATCGGTCTATCACGTTGACATTCTGACTTTAACATTACATAAAAGCACATTACTACTGTACTATTTTGACGTCACTAATTGCTTAACCTGCTACATCCTAGAGCATCTGCTGTGAGTGGGTGAGTAAAACAACTGTCGCCAGATTCACTCTGATCACATCAGGCTAATCTGCAGTCTGCTAACCGGATCCCTGACGTGACTGAGCAGCAGGAGAATCGCTCTGCTGGCTGATTAGAGCATTAGGTCGACAGGTGTGCATTAACTGAGAGCTGACTGATGCACCTGTGATAGAAAAAAAGTAAGTAATATGCTTATTCATCTAACTCAAGTCGAATTAAATGTCATCAATTGACACCATAAAATGTGTGTAAAAGGACCTGTTTATTAGACTTTCTGTTTATCCTTGAAGGGTTGCAGTATCCAAATCACATTAGTGTTGTGTACTACTGAAACCCAGGAGAAATGCTCCATGCAGACTCATTAATTTGTGCATTAACTGCCAATTTAAAAGACTGGTGACCTCTTACTGCCTCTGCATGTTTGAAGGCCATAAAATCATCAGGGTTTTGTCCAAAATCACAGACTTGATTTTCAACTTCAAAAATATAATAACGTTACTGTATTTTGTTCCTGCAGTGGTGAAGTAGGACATATTAGTCTTTATATGACATTTTCATCTAGCCTTTCATATCTCCAGATGGTTTGTGACCTTCACATATCAGCAGATAATATCTTTAGAAACAAGGTTAGCCCTGCTCCTGCTGTTACGAAACTGAATCAACATTTCCAAACTCTTTCCTGCTTATCTTCATATTCTTTAGTCCCAAGCTGCAGCTCTTATTTGAACTCCGAGGCAGTATTATAACAATCAATTCAAGAGCTACAAGGATTAATGGAAAAGTTGTCTACTCTCACATTAATCACTTAATATTTTTATATTGATCACTTGTTTTGGGTCATTTTTGAGAAGCAAACAGGTACATTTCTCTGATTCCAGACTGGTTTCTTTCCTCCTCTATGACAGCGAAGTGAATCGTCTTGGGCTTTAGAAAACAACATTTTTCAACCATTTTCAGATTTTATGTAGACCAAGAAATGTTTGATTAATTGAGACATAATTGACAGATTAATAGATGGAAATAATAGTTAGTTGCAGCCCTAATACCAGGTTCAATCCAGCTTCCACAGTCTGTTTTTCTTGTTGTGGAAGCCACTGACCTCAACATACAGCAGTACTTCATGTCACATACATTATATAGGGCACAAGTATCAGTTTCACACAGCTAAGAGTAAATACAGCAGAGCTGAAGCGGCCTCGTCTCAGCTGACTGAGTGACTAAACATCTCAGAATGACTGTGGTTTTGTCTGCAGCAGTAAGTAAACAGACAAAAAGGACAACACAGGAACGTTGTGTTCTCAGTGCAGACAGCTGTGAGGAGAAGCATAATCAAGGACAGTCCTTACATTGAATACAAGAGTTATTCTGAACGCGGGAAAAAAAGGAAACAAAGGCATAGAGATAGAGACTATGAGTGAGCGTGTGTGTAGGTGAGTTCGAGGAGAGTTGTGATTCTACAGAGGTGCTGTTGTCAGCAAACCTGACTCTGCTCTGTTCAGGCTGGGAGGTACTACACACTGCTGCAGTCTACGCTTACACCCACGCACACACACATCAATTCAAACCACACATATACATCAGCACGTACAGGAGGACATATTTCACGTTGGCAGGTAACCTACTTTGAACGCACACAGGCTTTGCATCTGTAAGCCTTTCCTTTACTTACACACACCAGCACTAACCACAGAATTATAAGCATCGTCTTGCATCTCGTAAACAGCTCTTCCTGCTGCCTCTGAAACACTAAACATTTATAGCTTTTAATGTCCGAGCCAAGAAACTCTCACGGAGCCTCACAACAGATGTTTGCCTTCAAACAATCCACATTCAAACACTCGGGGGTCAAACGGTAAAGATCTGGGTTTGGTTCTCTGCATGGATACTGCTTGTTTGTTTGTTGTTTTGCACTCGGGACTATAAATGACCAGTTCAGCTCTCCTTCATTCATCCTCCTGTAATCATCCCACAGACTTTTGGCCGTCTGAGAATAACGATCTGTTTAGTTTAGTCGACTCTACAAATCCTCCCGAGCCCCTCTCTCTGCCTCCTCAACCCTCTTTCAATTAATCATTCCTTCTGCAGAGTCACGAGGAGCTGATGCAACATTGCTAAAAGCTTTGACTTAAAATGAGGCGGCTATGTCTCAGGAGGGAGCGCAGGTTGTTTACTAATTCGAAGATCGGGGTTTCAATTCCTGACTCCTTGTGTATGCATGTCGAAGCGACCTTGGGCAAGATACTGAACCCCTAACTGAGTATAAGAATAGATCCTGATGAGCTGCACCTTGCATGAAAGCCTCTGCCATCAGTGTGTTAATGGTTGGAAAGTAGGTCCTGTCCATTTGCTTTTAAAATGTTGTATTTTGGGGCACATAAGCAATGTGTGTGCCTATTTAAGTGGATGTCAAAGTGGATTCATTTTTGTTTAATTGATTTAGACTCTTGGTAAGAAATAAAAAGACCTATGATTTCAACTTTGACGAAACAATCAATCAAGGAACTAACTGGCAAAGCAATCAGTGACAACAATGTATAGTGCCAGCCCTGAATAAATCTTTAGATTTTCAGTGGAAAAGTTGAAAAATGTTAACTATTGTTTCACATTGTTGGCAACTAATTTTCTGTCAATTCAGACTTTTTTTAAAGAGACCAAAAATGCTAATTATTCCCCTTCTTCACCTACAACTTCTCTAATTCACAAATAGTAAGCAAAGATATTTTAAAATAGTTTTAAATCGAATGCTATGATTTTTTTAAAGCTCCTGTGAGGAGTTTTTAGCTGGTTATGAAAAGGACTGAAATTAATACAGATGCCTCCATATGAGCTACAAAAGCAATCAGCGAAAAGAGTGATTATATCTTTGTAGTTATTTTTAATGCCTGACACACCTGTCGGGGGGTAGGTGTCAGACGAGGTGATGAACTTTGCGGTGCCAAAACAGCCTCTATTATATATATATGTTATATCTATATTTTCCACAGCATAGATTCCCAGTAAGTGATGCATTTGAATGTTAAAAGAAAGCAGGAGGAGATTCTTTGTTAAAAAACTCTTCTTACAAATGTACAGGACAAAATCAGCAAAGAGAGAAGATGTAGCCCGTTGCCCACTGGGGTCGCCAAAATCCCCTTAGAGTTCCGAACTTTAACGTACTTTGGTACTTGATTGTGAACTGGGATTTCCACCAATCACCAGTGCCACTAATTGCCAAAAGATTCACACATTCAATAAGCCTCGATTTGAGAGAATGCTTTTAAAAAAAAGAGAAATCCATTTATAGTCCAGGTTTGTCACAAAATGCTGACTCCTTCTCAGACAGGGCTCCCTGGCTGTCTTTATTCTTCGATTGCATAACACAATACCGGCTGTTAAGTAATGCCATGACCTCTTTCTCGTTCTCTTCTTCTGCTCTGTTTCTATTCTAGTAAAAGAAAAGTCACAGACTTCCTCTTCACTTTCTTTCATCTCACCCTGGTAACAAAACAATGAGCCAGAAACCCAATCCAAAGCTCATTTCCCTCCATTCTTTCATTCATAACAAAGGAGTGAACGCTCATTCTGAGGGTTTCCAGTAATTCATTTCAGCACTCGCACTTTGATCTATTCTTCTAGGTTTCCCTCTTTTCATTATTATTAATTAATCCACTTTATTCATCCAACACCTTTTCCTCCATTCCATCATCATCCATTTCTCTATAATCCAAGCAAATTATTGCTCTCCCATCCGTTCATTTATTCATTCATCCTTCACATCATGCATTCCAGGCAGACTAAGGAGGTTACATAACCCAGATGTTTACCTCTGCAGCAGAATGTCACAGGCCATTCTCATTTTCGCAGCTGTGTTTTCTCTCACTGTGATCTGTCCTTTTTGTTTTGTTTCGGCTGCTTTATGTCAGTGGATCCAGCCTGCAGGTGCTTCAGGGTGACGCCTGTCTTTAATGTCTGATTGGCTCTTTCTCTGTTGTCTTCTTTCTCTGCCCTGTGCGGTCAGCAAACTAACACGAAGGTTGTTTAAGTCCCGTCTGCTGTATTTTTCAAATCCAGCAGAGAAGTCGGCTTGACTTTTGCACCAAACTCAGCAAGGTTTCCGTCTGTGTCTTCTTTTTGCCTGTTGACCACTTGACACATCTCCTGCAGGAGCAGTATCCAGCTGTTTATGCTCGTTCTGTCTGTCCTCCTTTCAGATTTTGGATCTCTTTCAGTATCGGGTGGGTCAGCCTTGTTGTATCCAGAGGTTAGGTTATCCCAGTTGAGCACTTTGAGGTGTCAGCGTCAGCACCAGCAGGTTAAGCAGCAGAACCAGGGTATAGCCTGGGAGCATTCTGTGACGTCCTCTGGATCGGTGTGTGTGTTATCTTCAATGAGTGTGTGTGTGTTTGAGTGAGGTTGTCTCACTCTGCACTCTGTCTGTAAAAGTGCTGCAGTAAACATCCAGAGCACTGCTCAAATATATGAGCTTCTGATGTAACCAGGCAACAACCCCGACAGGACCAATGAGATGGGAGGGGCTGAAGTTGAGAGCCAATCATAAAGAGGGAATGACGTCTTCGGGCCAATCAGGAGGCAGAAAGAGGGAGGGGGGTTTGATTTTTTTGGTCCACTCGGTAGCTGCTATAAACTCAGCAGTTATTACAGCTGGCCCAGTGGGCCGTGTAATGATGTGCACACAGACACACAGTCACGCACACACACACACACAACATGCACATAACCACAGAAACACACCCGTGTCTTCTAAGAGACTTTTATAATGGAAGCCTCTCAGACAGTCATTAAGACATGTAACAAACCATTGTTCACAACGGGAGCATAAAGAGTGACCTAAAGACTCGATCACGGAGGGACAGAGAGAAAGGAGGAGGACGTGAAGACAGTGGGAGGAAAAGAGGGAGGGGGGTATCCAAATGTGCATTTCACAGTTGTATCTGTACGCCTGATGACGTTGGGAACACTGATAATCATGAGTGAATCAAAACTCACATATCACTCCCGAGGGAACGAGGTTAGTTCCTTCTGTCCTCAAAATGCTTGAGACTTAAGATTAACAAGCTTTAACCAAGACCTAAAAAGGAAAGCCAAACAAAAAGGAGTGTTCTCTACCATTTGAACAAAGTCACCAAGACAAGCGATACGACAAAACTGAATTCTTGACTGAAAGAGAAGTTGTTTCATCAAAACAAAATTAACCTTTAAACGCTGTATTTACATCTGCTATTTAACACAGTGGGCCTCCATGACTGCAGAAACCTTAGCTTGGACCAGGACAAGATAAGGCTGTTTTATCATTTGTTTGGCACTAAGGAACAAGACTTGATAATTGCAGGCACCCTTCGCCAGATACCCTTAGTGGTGGTGCCCAATAGTCCCCAACATTTCAAATGGCTAAACCTGAAGTCAAGCGCCATAAATCAAGTTGAAATATTGAATATACAACAACTACACAACTTTCTCCCAGCAAAATGTCCTTGTTCTTCAAGTCAAGACAACGTGTCTCTTCTTTAAGCATAAAGACCGAGAAAGATGACTGTAATCTATAAACTCAGTATTTTTCATTCTTGGGAGCTTTTGGTTGAGCAGAAGCCACAACAGGAGGTAAATGCAATGAGCTGCCGTTCTTTCTTTTCCTTAAATCAAACCGGGCCATAAATTAAGATAAAAACATCAACACAATGGATTGTTGTATTGGTATGTTATATCTAGTGGAACAACTCAGAAGTTGCTCTGGGCAGTGATGTATTCACAACTTTTATGAAAATGTTAAAGAGCACATAAGAAAGAATACTCAAGGTGTACAGGAAAATTAACTCCAGTTATTTATTAGTAAGGGATAATGTATCGTGAGCAGGTTGTTATAGTGGAATGAAAGACCTTGGAATGACCTAATAACCAATCAGAATCAAGTATTTAACAGAGCTGTGTAAGAGTAAGTAGTGATACACAAAGAGTTGTCCTAATACTGTGTTCCAGGTTCTGCTTCTCTTTAGTCTGGGTGAACCTGGTCTAAACTTTACATGATCCCAGAAATCCTTCATGGAATGAAAGAGAGGAGACAAAACAATAAAAGTTACGCAACTGTGGTCATTATTCATTAGCTAGATTTGGCCTAAGTTTGGAGCTATTTGAACTTAGTGGTGTTTTTATTGGTTAAGCCAAACTCTAATCTCTAACTTTACCTGTGTGGCCTGTGACCAACACAAAGCCGCTGCAGAGGAGACGTGTCAACACAAAGTGGCTTCAGCAGCAGTCTGTGGGGTGACAATCAAAATAATTTTTTTTCCATGATGATTTAGGACCATGAGTGCTCTTTAGAGAGCCTGATAGGACAGCTGTACCAGAACTGAGGATGAGAACTGATAGCACAAGTGGTGAGTGGTGCTATCTAGGTCAGTTAGTATATCACATTACATATTGTGCCCAGCGCTGGGCTGGAACCCAGGCCTCGACAGAGAGGGGCGAGGAAAGAAGGGGAAGGAAGGCATGAAGTGAGACGGACTTTAATGGGGAAGACTTTATATGTATACTGAATAATTACAAGTAAGAATGAATTCTTAACAGTTTCAAATGAATCATACAATGATAGACTTATCCCTGGAGAATTGATAATTTATAAAGTAGACTTAATAGAGTACGTGCTATAAAGTAGGCTCTTAAAAGCTCTCCATTTAGGTTCATTCAGGGACACTATAAATGAGTTTCATCAATCAGCTGCCAAAAAGGAAATCATTTTTAACACAAGCATCAAGCAAAAACCCATTATCCCTACAGCAGCTGCTGTGGGGTTTGTGCTAACTTGATTGAGATTCATCAATCACTTCATGTTTTAATCCTTTAACTTTCATTAATCATTTCTGTGTGCACAAAATAGCAACACAGAACAGAGTTTTAATTCTTCATATTAAGTGAATGAACACGGTATTTAAGCTAACTATTGTCATCACATGAATGATATTTTAAGACAAATTGTTACACTGTGCAACTTTTGATATTTTGCTAAATCAAATAGAATATATAAGAACATATGGTCTTCCAGTTTGTAGACAAATCATATTTGCAAAGGTGTCAGTCATTTAAGAAAAATGGGTCAGGTCTCTGAACCAGGTCAAAACACCAAGGCACACATGATACTCTTGTACTGACCTAAATACTGTGTTTTTGTCTATGTATAGTTCATGCACACATACACCTGTCATGGATATGAACAGTATGAGACAGGGCACTGCTCGACTGCATGCGTGATGGGGCACCAATGTGGGCAAGGTACCAAGAAGGAGCCTGAGAGCCCAGCAAAGACTGCTCTGTTTAACACAAAATACAGAACTAGCATTATCACTTTTTGTTAAAGACAAGTAAGAATACAACAATCAAGGTGGGTGTGTTCATCAAAGGTTCGTCTTTCTTTTATCACAAGCCACTTTTAGATCACGTTTTGGACAGTCGTCACAGGCTGTTCATAAGAGATCACAAACAAAGCTGAGACCAGTCACAATAAATCTGAATGTCTCTACCCGCCCCCTTAACACCGAGCGCTTTTGGGCTGTCTGAGATGAAAGCTGACAGTTGTGAGAAAAATATGGTTAAATCTTCCATCATCAATGCAAAACATTGGTCCTATAGTTCACATTGAGACAAATTTGGAGTTTTGGCAAATAAATCCTTCATGAAATCGCTAAAACAAACAGGACAGTTCTTGAGTGTAAATGTTTTGGGGGGTTTTTTAAGACTATTTTTTGGGTCATTTTTTGCCTTTAGACAGCTGAAGAGAAACAGGAAACATGGGGAGAAGAGAGTGGGGAATGACATGCAGCAAAGGGCTGAGGGCGGGAGAAGAACCTGCTGCCTCTGCATCCAGGACTGCTGCCTCTGTATATTGGGCGCCTGCTCTACCCACTGGTCTAGACAGTGGTAGACAGTAGCTCAGTCTGTAGGGACTTGGCTTGCGTACCGTAGGGTGGCCGGGTCCCTTCCTGGGCACTGTCCAGGTGCCCTTGAGCAAGGCAACGAATCTCTAACTGCTCGGGGCGCAATCCATGTGCATGTGCAGCCCCCTCACTCTGACATCTCTCCAATAATGCATGTCCAGAGAGTCCTGTCTGTGCATGTGTGTGTATTTCAGGCCTATGTTTGTGTAGCATGAGTGAAAACATTGAATTTCCCCTCGGGGATTAATAAAGTATACCTTCTTCTTCTTCTAAACCAGCACACCTCTTGAGTTTAATTGTTACATAAAGTTTAGAGTAAAAGAAAACTACACATAAGCACAAACCATTCTTCTTTTGAGGTTTGTTGATGTATAAGGGTATCAGCACTGCCGCCAAAGTTTGTTTATTGTGCTATTATTCCAAAGGGATTAATAGCTCAAACCCAAAATGCCTCAAATAACTTACTGTCTGGCACAGATTACAAGATTTTATTAGTCTTGACTCATGCATTGTCAAAGTCCCAAATCCTTTTAAGTTTCCTTTAAAGAAGAAAAAAAGTGTTTCGTGCGTGTGTGCACAAAGAATCAGGTGCTCATTGAAAAAAACAAATGTACTTGACATAGAAGAGAGGAGTGTGCACATACTTGCGTCTGTGTTTGTCAAGTGTGTTTGTTAAGTGTGTGCACGTGCACATTATTGTCACAAATAGAAAGAACGGAGTTCCCCAGCACGGTATGTAGTCACGTTGGGGTATAAATTATTTCAACAGCCACATAAAAATCTAGAGAATCTCATTAGGGATTCATCAAGAGGTGCTTTAAGAAGAACAGGACTGACTACCTGCAACACAACACGCTACATACGTCACACATGCTGGGAGGGTTGTGACTGTAAGGAATGACTGGAGAGAATGAAGGCTCTAATTCGAGGACACAATTGAAGACAAGTGTTTTATAATGTGTTTAAATGCCATCTTCTGTCCTGACCTTTTCTCTCCCGAGGTCTGATATTGCGTTTACACTCAGACTGCAAATCAATAAATCGTTTACAAGTAGGGACACTTTCCAATTCTCCCACCCTCCTCTTTCTCCCCCATGGCCTTCTCTACCCTCTGATTCTCTGTTCCCTCTATTAATCCTTCCCTCCTTCCTGCTCTGCTCCTCCTCACCGGGGCCAGGAGTGCATCCCAGGAGCCCTCGTCGTCAGCCTGCCAGGATATTTCAGAGGTCTCATGAAAAAATACTTTCCACAGGAGAGAGAGAAGAAAAAGCAGGGAGGAGGGAAGAAGTGACGAGAGAAGAAGGGAGATCAGAAGAGAAATACCAGGGAATATTTATAGATCTGAAATGAGCAGAGGCTGTCAGCATGTAAGGTGTGTGTGAGTGTGTGTATTGGCTGTCAGAGTCTATTAAGGGCACACTGCAACAGCCACAGAGGACAGACTTTCCTGTCTGTCAAGCGCCAGACAAACAACTCAGGCAGAGTTAATGTTGAGTCACCAGACAGGAACTTTCTCTCTCTCAGAGCTGTCACAATCAGTTATGAGTCGAAGAATAACTGATGAACACACAAACTATTATAAGTCATGCTGAGTTAAAAATGTGTACGCACACTGACTCATCAAACCAGGACATTCCTGAAGGTTTTCATGACTTAAGCTCCATTTTTAGACAAAAGTGACAATGAAGATACAAGAAACAAAATGCTAAAAACCAAACTGACGATAACACATTCTTCAAATTCCTTCTACTGTTGATTTGGAAATCTTTCGTAAATTAGCCTGCAACATTTTACCCCCCCAAAAAAGACCCATTTTTCTTCAACTAAATTATGACTACAACTAGAACAATAAGTTATTAATCAACCTTCAGAAAATGTATCTGCACCAACTCAGAATTTGAGTTGAAACTACTGCTTACCCCCCTTCTCAAATGTAAATATTTAAAGGTTTTCTTAGTTTTCTATTAGATCAAACTGCATATCTTTGGGTACTGGATTGTTAGTCAGAAAAAGTAGCTGTTTGAATATTAGATTAATCCATAATTAATCAATACTAAAAATAACTGTTAGCTGCAGCACTAAACATGAGCACAGGAAAATGAATCATTATTGTCACCCGTTTCATTTGTTAAAATTTCCTAAAATGTAAAACTAAACAGGATATCTGAGGCTAAAATCTATTTCCTTAAGCCGGACTCTGAATCAGAGTAGTAATCCATTATCGGTACAATTTCTACAAATTAAATAACTCTGTAGTTTTGCTCAAATGACAGAGCTTTGGGCCCTAATCTGAAGTTTGCTAGATGTACTACCTGCAGCTTAACTAAGTGGAACACATAAAACACAGAAAGCTAAACGTTATGGGTCAGGTGAGCAATTAAACTACATGCTTGTTGGTTCAGAGTGCTGGATTTTTTAGCACTTGAAATAGATGTATTCTTTAAAGCTCTGGGTCTGTGTTATTTAAATGTGGTATGTGCTGTGGACTCCAGGGTCTACAAATAAAGCAATAATCCCCTAGACCAGACACAGAGGTCAGCCAAGGTCATGGGGACTATGGCTGCAGGCTAGCTTCAGCTAATAGAGAATTAATACAAACTAAAACAATCACATGAGACAGTTCGGCCAGAGTTGTTCAATTTAAATAATTTGCTGCATGTAACCCCCCCCCACATCTTCATCAGTGATGATTAAAGCTTTGTCTGCACTTTGAGTGCCAATGGACAACAGCCAATGAACAACAGCTGCCGCTTACTGTAAAGCCTTCCTCCAATAAAACACAAACACACACAGGATCCTTCGTGTTGCCCCACAAACAGTGTATTAACCACTAAACCACTTATCTTACCAAAGATTCATGCAGAGATGGCACACATAACCACACATAACATAACATACACAAACTCTGCTGTTATCTATGATGACACAGTCTGTTGAACTCTGACACAGAGGGAGTTAAAATAGGACAACAGCATCCTGACAGCATGTTGATTAAGACATTAAAAACTTGTTTTGTTGCAGTAAAAGTGTTTGACAAAAAAAAATGCACAAGCTGTATGGTCTACTGTTATCATGTGAGCATGAGTGTGTATACTGTAAGTGTGTGTGTGTGTGTGTGTGTGTGTGTGTGTGGATTATGGATTACTGCCTTTAATCATCTTAAATGCCAGTAGGACAAGGCTAACAGCAAGACACTGACCATCACACAGACACACACATGCATGCACGCACGCACGCACGCACACACACAGGCAGAGCACAATTAGTGTTGTAAAGTATGACACTGGACTGATTTATTGTCCTCACTGCTGCTTTACAACTCTATCTAACAGGTAGTGAGCTACTGATCAACTCGGGTATCGCAGTGCAGAATAAACAGTCTTTACAAAATCACTGGTGAAACCGACCAGCCAGGGTCCAGAATCAAATGTGTCCACATCCAGAGACACGCAGAGATCTAATTAATTTGTGGATGATGAGAGAAGCCAATGCAGCCTAGGTCAACAACACTAGGGTCAAACAGCAACTTGGTTCAATCTGTTTATTTCAAACTGACAAATAAATAAAAACTGAATTAAAGAAACCTCCTGTTATGTTTAAATGGCAATGGCAATAATGTCCCCATAATAAACTGCAACGCCATGGCTGTAATACAGATCATAAAGCACCGTGAACTCCAGAGGGACCTATCTGTGCTAATTTAAACAATAAAAATAACATTTTGCATAAAGTTTTACACTAAAGCCGCTTTAAGACTTGAAAAGATTTATTTTCAGATAAAAATAATAATTCATTTGGGAAATTATAACTCCATTTGCAATAAATGATAACTTGGCTGTATTGGCCCCAATACTTTTTCCTCTCTCTAGATTAGATGACAGTCATAAAATATTTTATAGATGTTTTTTAATACTGTTTTGTTACTGTCCCATCTTTTTGACATGCCTCCTTAAATGCTTTAATTGTGAAGTTTTGAAAAGTGCCCTACAAATAAATCTTTACTCCATCACTTCCTTTGTGCTCTGTTCCAACTTATCTGCACACCCCTGATGAAGACATAGTCTAAATACAGTACAGTGCTGTTCTGTGCTCTGAACTGAAGACATAAATAATAAAACAATTCAAAGAGGACTAACTCTTCATCACCTCTGTGCACCACTAAAGGATGACTTCAGTGTTCACTTCAGCTGTACATTAGAGTATTGGATGTAAAATGCCTAGCTGGATATAGAGCAGTCTGGGTGATGCACTCAGTAATTAACTTAAAGGAGATCAGCAGCTCAGAAGAACCTGAGATGATCTTCATGTTCCTGCAGGGGGATTGGTCTTTCAGTCTGGAGGGGGAGTCATTATCCTGTGTACGTGAGCATCTGCATGTTTGTTTACCAGCTACCAAACATCAACTGCCTACATGGTACCCCCAGGATTCTTCAACTAAAATTTAAGACTTTTTAAGACCTTTTTAAGACCACTTCCTATGAAATTTAAGACCAACCTTGCACCTTTTCTGGCGCAGGGTGTGCGCGCTTTACAGCAGTGTTGCCAGATCTTGGATCTTGTGAGAAACACGTAACCGGGCCTTGCACAAATGACTGAATAACTGACTGTAAATGGGACTGTGTTTGTATGTGATCCTAACTTTGATACAAATTGATATAAAGTTCTGAATATTAGGCCTGAATGATAAAACGTTAGCAAAATAACGCTTGATAAAACGCTGGATGATTTTACGTGTAAATGCACAACATGAGAGCACGGAGCTCCAGCTCGTCACCAACCTGTAACATCTCCATGGTAACATCCCCATGAGTGAACAGCCAATCATCTAACAGACAGTCCCACGTGTGCTCCCTGCCTGGCTAATTGAAACAGCCTATCATATCCCTGGACGCTACCAGTGACAGGCAAACAAATTTGGGCTGTGGAGCCAGCAAGCAGACTGTCCTGCGTTTGAATGACATATCGAAAATATATGTTTGACAACTTATGGCGCTGCATCATGTAAGTAAGAGAGGGAAAATAAGACTTTTGAGAACGACATTTAAGACTTGTGAACAAAATTCAAGACCTTCTCAAGGCCTTAATTTACGATTATTAAATTTAAGACTTTTTCAAGTTTTTAAGACCCCGCGGGTACCATGTGCCTAAACACAAGTACTGCTACTTGTTGTGTTACCAGATAACTGTAACTGTGACTGTGAAAACGGATTTAAAACATGCTTGGATGATTGTATTCTCCTTCTGTTGGTCCACTGGCTGTGACATAACAAGACCAGCAAAACCTAGTATGTGGCTGGTCTCTGCACATGGAGCGCCCGCTCCACCCACTGAGCTAAACCAGTGCCCCAGAATGAGTGCTTATTTACAAAAAACATGAACGTTTATCCGTCTGAACATGAATATCTTGTCTTTGTACAGTTTTCCACTGATTATTTATGATTGGCAAATCATTGCATTCTGTTTTATCTACATTTTACACAGAGTCCAAACCTTTTTAAATCAAGGTTGTAGATAAATTAACCTAAGTGGACTCCTGATATGTTGTGTTATGTGTGTTGTCACTACTTCAAAGCACCCTCTGCAGATTACTGTATTTATACTTGCCACAGAATGTTTGTTATATAATCATTAAAACTTAAAACTGTTTCATAAAAATAAAAGCTTACAAATCTTCATCAGATGAGGTGACCCTGATTGATATGGGGCTGCACTGATTAAAAGTCTTTCTGATAAATATGTCCAATGACACAAGCAATACAAAGAAAGCAGTGCAGCTACTCAGTGCCAAGAAACACAGAACTAATGTCAGTCTTATTGGTCTATAAAAAGCCAATACAAATAGCCTTAAACAATTATTCTATTATCTTATCTACTTTAATAGAACACACAACAAAAGACACTTTGTAGACGCACTCCAGTTGAACTACTCTTTACTAATTGTATAACTATAATTATCTCTATGGAAACTGATCCTTTAATATAGGAATAACCTTGAGTATTTAAAGATGTATGACTGTCACGAGAAAGTGATGGGATGTTTTCATAACTCAAAAGTTAAATTGAAATCAGACGAGCAGCTTTTCAAGTTCTCTTGATGGACTACTGGTGAATATGTAACTGAAATGTCCTTTGTCACATGTCATAACCTCTCTAAATACATTACACCAGTCCTGGGATGACCCAAACTGAAACATTTAATTGACAGTCTTATGTAACGTTTTTTTTATACAGTTGTTATGTCTCACCTGGCTGCGGGGCTTTCTTCAGTGTGTGTGTGTTGTGGTGAGTCAGAGGAAGCGGGACCCTCCTCTCCATCCTGAGGCAGCTCTTCACATTCGGCCTCACACCTCTCGTCATCCAACAGCTCTGTGATCTGAGGACAAGAACATGAAAGGACACAAGGGTCACCTGTCAGAAAATGATAAATTTATTAAGATGAAAGTGCAGGTGGAGATATTGTTAACTGAAGGACAAAACGTACAGTTACACAAGGACTTCTGTTGGGCAAATTTAATGTGAAAGTGATCTGACTTGAGCTGTTTTGTACATGGTAAAATGATTCATGCTGATGATGTAACTTTATGTGAATAAAGTAATAATCTAGAAGATTGTCTGCTAAGTCACTATCTATCGCCGAATGAGGTAACACAATGGTGAATTAGCCTATGGCCCACTGATGAAAGCCTTTGTATTTGCAGTATATAGTCTTATTATGGACTGGGTGTCTGTGGCGACAACAAAACTGAAATGTTTGAGATAACATCTTTAAGTGCAGAAACTGCTGTGATAAAAAGTAATATTCCTTTCATGTGCCAAAGGTAAAAATATACTATGCTGATAGTTTCTTTTCTTTTCTTCTTAATATTTTAGGTACGGAGAGGGAGAGGGTTTGAAGCTAATATTAGTAATTTATAAGAGCCTTTGATTCACACTGACGTTAAACAGCCTCTTGAGATAGTCCAGTGAAGGAGAAGGATAATAGTGTCTGTTCCAGGACCTTAGTTTTATAATTTAACAAGAGTAGGAGAATATTCGCAAGGATAAAAGGTCAAAGTAAAGACTTACTCAACTAATTTACCACCAACTCTGATCAGTGGACATCTATTACCTCTTTGAGTCAAGTTGGAAATTGAATTTGATCTTAAGAAAGTGTTGGGACTTTATGTAACTGGAGGCTGAACATGAATAACTCCCTTGAGTCAAGCTAAATATCCTATCATTTAAACTATTTCCTCTCCTCTTCAGTTTTATTTAGTTAAACTTAACCGGAGATGATGTGTCCTGTACAGGAATCAGCAGGAAAGACTTCTGGTGAAAGGTGTAGGTATGTTTGCATTATGTGCGGTATGTGTTTGCAAGTCAGGAAGAAGATATTACAGCTTGTTCCATAGCACATCTTAATATAGATGGAGCTAATGTGTTACACATTGACGCAACAGATGCAGTACAGTGGTAAGCAGAGAGATGAAAAAAACAGGATAGGGAGAAGGAGAGCAAGAAGATGGGCCAGACAGAGAGGAGGGAGGGAGAAGGTTGGAGGGTTTAAAGTGGGGTTAAGTGATATATCATTTTCATGTTGACTCGACAATGTACCCACGAGTGATGGTCACATTACAAATTATGTAATATGGCAAAGTAGACCTGATTAAGTGCTCAACATAAAATAAAAGCTTGACAAGATGTTTGCATGTTCATGACTAATCTTTAGCCTGATTGAATACGCGTAAGAATAAACAACTTTTTCCTTTTGTTTTTGATTAAATAGTAATTTCTGTGAGGAGTAAAAGCAATGAAAAGAGGGAATAAGAACTGTTGGTGGATTAAATACTAAAGTGTTAAGTGTTAGAAAGACACTTTGCACTTAACTACCGTAAGAGAAGTTTAAACTTACGTATATCTAATTAAATTATGCAACTTTATCACAATATATATTGCAAGAATTAAACATTGTAATGCTATATTTGCTGTGTACTTCAGCCTTAGTTCAGACTCAGAGGTCAATGCAATAAATAGAGGCAGTGGAGAAACCTAGAGAGCGCCAGAGGGATGAGAGGGAGGGAGTGATAGAGGGCAGAGTGTAATGAATCCAACAGTAAACCAAGAGGAGATGGAAGACGGGAAGGAGAAAAGGGGGAGGGCGGTGGATGCTGGAGAGAGGAAGGGAGGGAAGTAAATATGTAGACAGAAATAACTTATTATATACAGACAGCTGAGAGCATGTGAACAAGGCATGAACAGGAATCACTGGGCATGGGGCACCCTGATAGTCGAGTGGTCAGGGTTAATACCAAATGTACTAAGGAGTGAGGAAATGTGGGAAATGACCAGGGGCAGAGGAATCAAACCAGGGATGGACTCTCCACTATCCGCCCCATAAATTATATTATTACTAGAAGAAATCCTTAGGCAGTATTTTTCATAAATAGCTCCTTACTTGTTGTTTTGTTGATTTTATATTAGTTATATGCAACCTGTTTAAAAAGACATTGGTTTTGTAATATCATCAGCTGATAAAAGAAACTACTGATTCAAGCTATAACCAGGTGACAAAAACATTTTCACGCGCACTTCTGTGTTTAAACTTTACTGTGAAGAAGCCATGAAGTAATCGGGTTAAAAGGTTGTGAAACTGATTTGTCATCATGAGCTTTTTATTTCCTCCCTGTCTCTTGTTTGTCTGTCCTCGTTTCTTGTCTCTTTCCTCCTTTGCTTCTGTCTCAGCAGCAACCCCATCTGCTGCTGTCACTGTGTCGTTGCTACGGTAACACCTCTGTTCCGCGAGCTCTGATTGGCTGTCGGGGAATTCTTGCACCGTCACATGAGCAGATAAGGGAGGATGAGTCATACTATTCCTCTCTCGCTCTGTCTCTCTCTCTGTGTGTGTGTGTGTGTGTGTATGTGTGTGTGTGTAGGGTATTAGGTAAAGAAGTCCTCATTTGAGACAGCCTAAGTCACAATTAACGTCTTTATCTTATGACAAGAGCTTCTTGAAATTGAATCGAGCAGTAAAAATGATTCTCTGTGGTGTGCAGCAAAGCCAAGCCGCACTGTGATTTGCATCTTTATGTGTAGGTGTCTGTAAAATGTTAACTTAATGACTAAATGGTGTGAAAAGCTAACGAATAATAATTTAACACCACACCCTCTCACTCCACCTCACACAGCACTTTCACACCACCTGTGCTGTTTTTATATGATCAAAACAATACAGAAAAAAGTGGACTCTGATGCTGCATTATCACACGTACACAAATGACCTTGCAATGGCAGATAATAAGCTTTTCTTATCCATGGAAGATTACTTGCCTGGAGGACACAACAAAAAACCTCCAGGTTACTTTTGGGGTATGCGACACAGAGAATATCAGTTTTGTTTCTGCTTCTACCTGCCCTGTCCATGAGTCCCTGCTCAGCACATAGACTTGGCCGCATGATGACATCACAGATTTTTAAATAGCTTTTCTCAGCTTGAGTAATTCTTTTTAAATATGAAACATCCATAAAGTAGTAGAGTAACAACTGATTTTGTTTGAAGTTTGAGGTCCTCTTTTAACAGTTTTCCAGACATCTTTTTTTCTACAATGTTGGCCTACAGGGCAAATGTTTTCCTCAGGGATAATCTTCGCCTGGTGTGGCCCAGGGCTGAATGGAAGCAAGGCTGAGCGGTGGCACCGCATGTAGTTCTTAATAATACATCCATGGAAAATCCTCCTTGGAAGTAATTTGTCATCCAACGCCTGAATGAGTCAATAAATGTCAGAGGTAAAGTTTCCTGTCTCAGGAAAATTTGCAGTAATAACTCAAATTCAAGATATATCAACATTTTAGTTGTAAATTATAACAGCTCTAGTTTCAAATATACAAAATTCAATACTGACATTTTTAAGGTGTCCAAAAGACAATAAAAGTACTGTAAAATGTGAAGAATTATTGATGTCTTAATAGAGAATATGACTGGACAGAACTACATTTAACATATCTATTACTTGAGTTTCACCAAGTCATCCTCTAAATGAGGATATCTATGTATGTTTTGACAAGTCATACATGTATTGCACATATCCTTTATGTAAACAAGTTCTTTTGTTTGCCATAGTAGTGGACACAATAGATATGCAACTCTTACAGTTACAAACACATTACAGTCAGAATTGAATCATAATTGAGTGTTCATGTGGCCTTGTGTTCTGTTAAAAGGAAATTTCATCATTTTAAGCATTTAATCAAATACTCCCAAGTGAGACTGAACAACAGACAATTATATTATGATTCACAGATACTAAGGGACAAAAAGTGGGGCATGATCCCATTCAATAAAATTCCGGATTTCATCATCCAGATCAGAGTTCATTCTGCCAAATTCACGTCTGTCTAAGTAACCTTAAAAAAAAATTTGGGAATGTAAAATAAATTCAAACCTATTCAGAAATAATGTGAACGAACAATTCCATGAATATAACCTTGGTTTTTACACCAGCTACCAGAGACTGATATGAAAAAAATTAGCCAGGTTAACTTGTTAAATAAAGAATAAGAAAACATGAAAGTATAGCGGTCTCTGGGCTAAAAATCTGATTCAAACAGCAGTGTAATGGATATGATATGAGGTCATAAGAAAGCCTTTGAGGTGATGGAAAAACATTCAAGTGTAAAAGTTATTAAATGCTTGGTCAGGATGGCCTGTACTGGCAACAATATCCCCTGATGTTAAAACATTTTAATAATGTGGACTTACAAATCAGCTTTTAATAAAAGAAGTTTCTGTTTGTTTCTGTGTACAAGCACATCTCTGTGTGGAGTTTGTGTTTGTGTGCCGAGTGGGTGAAAAGACAGGGCAGAGAGACGCCCTGGAACAAAAGGTCTTGGCCTTGGCCAGGGTTTTAGCGGCCTGCTCCGGAGTTTCGGGATGGAAAACGGAGAAAACAACAAGCCCTGCTGACATCATTAGCTGGACCGATTGTGGGCCAAGAACACAGAACAATGATAACTGGCTGAGGCTGACATTACAAGTCTCGAACTGTGGCCTACATCTGTGGTTTCCAAGGCGCCTTTGTGCGTCTCCTCCATTCTGATGTTAGATTTGTAAATGTCAATACACTCAAAAGTTTGGTCCTCCATACATAATAGGAAGGTTTTTTCTTCACATGTTTAATGTTCAACTCTGAGAAAACATCAGAAAGACAAATGCTGTTTCTTATTTGTAAAACTATTTTAGATCAAATCTAATTGTGGAGGGCAAATAATCAGGAAGATTTTATTCTAGGGTTCATAAGATGACTCACAGTTTTTCATTTTAGATGCTCGACATGGATTTCTTTCAGCTGATACCAAAGACCAAGAATTAACTGCTTCTCATGGCTGATATCAATAATTTAAAGAAAAGCTCCATTCATGTTTTAAGACATATAAAATGCTCTGCTTGAAATAATAAATTGTGTCTCATATGTTTTTCTGCAAAATACATTTAATTACCTTGTAAAAATCCTCCCGAGACATCTCCTCCTTCTCCCTCATTAAAAATTCCCAAATCTGCATAGTCACCGCCCACTATGCACATTTCCAAAAATTACAATGACGGTTACAGCTGTCTCGAACATCGTCGAATTGGTTGCCATAGGTTGCATAGTAATAATATAGGTGCATATCCTACAACATGTTCGATAAATGCATCAGTCTCGATATGTCATTTCTTATATTTATTTTAAGGATGTGCCAAAATTTGAAATGTATTGATTTTTAACCCCTGTCATTACCTTCAGGAAGGGCCTGAATGTTGCTGGACTGTTCAGACATGTGTATGTTAAGGTTAAGGGTGCCTCTGTTGTTTACACAGAGCCTCAGCCTTGGCCTCAGTTATGTGACACAGTTCTGCGGTTGTGTTCACAAAGTGAAAATATAGAACAGGCAATGTATTCACTGCCAGTTTTGTAATCTAATCACTGTGACAAATAAGTTTATTTGTTCACTGACAGACATTTGCTGTCTGATGCAGAAAAGCTGACATACTGTCGGTTTGGATGCCGGCCAGTCAGTCAACAAATCTGTCCACACGCCCATTGCTGAGAATCACATCTGATGATTCATGTTTCAATAATCTAATCACTACCTGCACTGCTGCACCATAGACTACACTGTGTTTGGGTGAAGGAATGTCATTAATAATGGCAGAGGAAGAGAACTATTTCAATTGAAATTACTTTAAAACATCAACATTTTAAAACGGATGGTAATTAAAATACAGCAAGGCAGCAAAATGAAGAAGAAAGTGTTTTTAAAATAAACATTGTAGCTTTTATGTAGACAGAATTCTACCACTGAAAATAATCTCTCTATCTCAGAGGTCCAAACTTCTTCTTCTCTGAGAGTGCTTTTGCTCATCTTGCCTTTGTGACTGCACTGTTTACTTCCAGCAGTACCACTAAAGATAAGCCCTCTGGCCTAATGTTCCTGCTGTGAGTGGGCTGTGTGATCTACCTCCCATCCTCACCTTCAAATGTGTTAAAACCAGATTTACAGACATTCATATTCTCTCCAAACACCCATAAAATCCAGTCAAAGTAAATAAATAAACAGAGCGGCTGTGCATTTCTAAACACCTGCGGGTTGAAAAATGTGTGAACATGTGTGGGTGTGTGTGTTCCTACTCCATTTCCCCTTACAGAGATATTATACATCTACTGCAATGTCCAACTAGGCCATCACCTCCTCTTTAAATACTCCATGCTCCCACTTAAATGGATATAACTCAACAGCTTATAACTGTGTCACATGTAAGTAGACATGTTCCAACCTATATATGCTGCTGACAACCTCTGCTACATGTAACATAACTCCATTCACTCAGTTCTAATTAATGTCCAATGTATGGCTTCCATACACTGTGGCATCTGAGACATGGCTCAGCTCCAGGAGCACTTACAGAAGTTGGCAGAGACGCAGTAATAGGACACATCCTGGTTCATGTATCTGCTAAGGTTAAATTAACAGAGCTGGAAAAATAAGGCTGTCATTAAGAGACTTAATTAAGTAGACAGACAACAGACAGTCTGACCAACACTGGGTCAGCCGGCCAGACAGGTTGGCAGCATGCGGCGCAGAAGCTTTGATTTAAATGTGCAGCTGCCTATTTCAAGTATGTTTTGGATTTCTAAAGTAAGTAGTAAAGTTAAAGATAATTGTGAATTTTCTACTGATAAAATGTTTGAACTACCTTGTTGTAATGTTATAGAAGTAGTAGTTTTAGTAGTATATTTATTTGTTTTGCTTGTTTTTTTTTGGCATTTTCACATTGTTGATGTCATTATTGATGTTATATTGATTTTTGATAAAAGATTAAAGTTTAAGTTACATTAATAAACATTTATTAAAGTGCTAATCTCGAAGATTTCAGTTTTGTTCTCTTTGGCAGCTACTATGGCAATAAACGGTAATTGCGGGAGCACACTAATCAGATATCCAGATAGTGTTGCATGTGTGACGTCCACGGTTGGCTCCGGTTCTAACCCTTGATTTTCCTTGCTGACGGTCGCTTTCCTTTTTAGACTGTTTGCCTTCATCTGAGCGTCAAAGTTGTTTCTTTTTCTTTGGATTTTCATTAATTTTTGAAGTTGTATCTGTAGTCATCCATCTTTTCTTTGTTTGTTCAGCCATAGTAGATTACTGTTTACTCGCAACACTTGCACAGACAGGAAAAGCAGCCGCTTAGCTCTGCCTTCCCTCTCTGGCAGACCAACCACTGCTTGATGCAAAACACGTCACTAACTGGGCACCGCTCGTGATTTTTATTTACCGTAAAAGTCGCCACAGACAGCCAGTCGGGCTTTCAACAGTGGGCCATAGGCTCAATCACTATTGTGTTACCTCATTACGGCAATAGATAGTGGCTTAACAGACATTTATTTAAATGAAAATGTTCAAGATTATTACTAGTGTGAATTTCTTTATAAGATATTCAAAGATATAAATTGTGAGAGAAATTGTATTGTAGAGTATTTTGCTGGATATTCATAGCATATTCCACACAGTTGGCATGAATGAGAATCAAAAATGCAGATCGGTGGTGCTGCCCTTTTTATGATTATTAGTTTCCCCCTTCTTAAACTCCATTACTTGTGCATGTTTACTTTGTGCTTCTGTGGCCTTTATGTTAATACACTGGCTCTCAGACTTGTCCATGCTGGAAGTTGCACAGAAATATTCCTTGATCTGAAATAGTAAGATTAACGTTATAACATTCACATATACATGACTCTAGGTCTAATTCACAAATAGGATTGATGTGTAAAATTGTATCACACTTATGTAATATCTGAAAGCAGCTTAAGAGTCAAAGGCCTTAGATCAAGCCTACAAGTCACGTTTTCTCTACACGAAGGCCCAGTTCGCAAAGCCCGAAAACACAGAGCTTATTATGATTGGGCAATCTGCTTACATTTCATGTTCATTACACACTGGTACAGCCATGTTGCTCCGTTTCTAAGAGGTTTGAGTCAAACAGAACATGTTGGTTTCTAATGCCACAGGATGCAAAGTGGTTGGTTTTAACTGTATGTATGTATGTGCTTACGAATCAAAACTAGCTCTCCAACACAAAATGTCATGAGCAGTCTGAATGCAAAGAGATGAAGAAACATCATCATTTTTCCGTGCTCTGTTCAGGTACTCGGCTCTACAAGACTTCTTCAAACAGTGAATCAAAACAAATACACCCACGGGTTTCATCATAGCAACAACAAGCCTCGGCACAGTCTCGCTCTCACCTTAACTTTAATTGAACTGAACCCATTTTGCCAACAAAGGAACCAAAATCCAACTTTGCACTATTTGTTGTTACATCCATGCCCGTATCATTGAGTTTCAGTTGTGCCCCAGCATGCCTTTAAGTCTCCTTCTTTCTTACTGCCTCCGTCTTTTCTCTGCTTCTCTGTTAAACTAGCCTCCAAAATTGATCTCATTTCTCCATTTCTGAGACTTTGCATTGTTTATTACTCTGTGGTTTAATCTAATTATTCTAACTAACATTTTTGAGACTCAATTTTTTATACCTTTTAAAAAAATGATAAACACTGTTAAACATCTTAGAGGGAAAAACATGCCAAATATAATCTGACATTTTGAACTTTTGGCTTTTAAACTTGCTCTTAAGTCTGTTACCAGGCTTAAGTGAAAGCATAAAGCATGTCTGTCTCCTGTGTGTGTGTGTGTGTGTGTGTGTGTGTGTGTGTGTGTGTGTGGGAGATTATCCCCTTCATGAGGGTACGCTCATACAGAGAGAGCCGTCCCCAGCGTAGTGCAGGGGCTGGAGGTGTGAGTTGCATGGTTACATCATCACCGGCTTCTTTTCTTATCCTTCCCCTCCCTCGCTATCTCCCCCTCCCTGCCTTTTCTTTCTTCTTCTTCTCTCAGCACTCTCGCCATCTCGTCGCCCCATCTTCCTGGCTGCTTTTTCTCCCTCTCCCTCTGTAAACCACCCACCTTTTGTGCCCTCTCCCTTACATAAGACACATGGATTAGTGCAGAGATGATTTGTCTTAACACATTTTTCTCACTGTCCCTGTCTGCTCGTTCTTCTTCATCGGCTCTCTCTCACTCCGTCTCTTGGTAATGTTATATTCTGATTCATATAGGACTGCAGCCAATAAAATTGAGGACAAAGGGAGGATAGAAAAACCATGAAAGTTACATTTCTTAAACTGAATTTCAAAGAGTTGTATGGAACAAAAAATCCTACTTAGCTTACTGCTGCGCTAAACTTCAATCTAATTAAGGTTCTTTCACAAGCCAGAGCTTTGTTAAAAAAAAGCTCAATACAAAAAAATACCCCTGGTTTACAAGCAAAATTGGAGTTTCCTGCAGAGGCATCGTTTACAAAAACACTCAAATAGAGATAGAGACTAAAGTAGGAGGGAATCAGTGAAAGAGTGAAGGAAACAATAAAACTAAAGCAGATAGTTGAGAGTAAATGAATAGGTGACCTACTACAGATACTGCACTTGTTTTTCTTTCAAGGTCTGTAGCCTTTAACTTTAACATTTAAACATGATCTTTGCAGTGTCCCTGCTCTGTAGGAGAATGTTATCTTAAATGTGACAGGAAAAAGTATAAAGGTGATACTAATCAAGGGTTGTCTCAAGATGATTGTTTTCATGTGTACGTTTTCATATAATAATACCTTAATCAGGTCATTGTAGAATTAAATGTTGACTTTGTGATTCCTGGCCCCGTGGTGAGGTTGTGTTTCTTGGCAACAGGGGAAATGCCTCTGAGCTTGTTTAGTCTGCCAGTCACGTTCTGGGTGTTCAGTGTACGTACAGAAGGAATGTATAGTTCAACAGTGTAGAGGAAAAAGAGATGAGCACACTTGCAGTTGGATTCTGATCTCAACACTGACACCAGAGTCTTTTTATTCTCTGTGTTCAGTATGTGCTTGTGTGTGGGTGTGTTTGGGTGTGGTTCTTCTGGATTCCTCCGACAAATATTTGGTTGTAAGAAGAGCTTTTTGTTAAGTAACACCATGCAGTGCAACAATGGCAAGAGGAGTAAGTGAAGCTGAGTAGCATTGTTACCTACATTCCGAGCTGTGTCTGATGCACGGCAGCTAATCAATCATTCTCAGCTTGAAAGGATTCAGTTTGGATTGTTTCACTGGAAGATGTGTTTGTTTGTGGGTAGGCGTTGTAATTATATAATCCCTAGGTCAATGTGAATTCTCATGTAGCCTGGTTTTGTAAGACTAGAACCAGTGGAGTCCAAAAGCCACATGTGCCAATAATTTTGCAGTTATTCTTGCATTACTTACTGATGCTAATAATTACAATAATGATACCTAAACTAAAAGCTTCAATCAAAGAGTCTTAAGCATATCATGCATGCGAATATATAGCCAAATGATTAAGTTATATGAAATCACAATGGAAATCAACAGTATTTGGTTACATTATATGATTATATCATTGTAATATGATTCCATGGTAGAGTCAAATAACAATAATTTAGTTCAATATGAAATTAAATTTATAGTCAGGAGGTGAAAACTCATTCAATCACTCACTCAATTGAAGCAATGTAAACTTAACCAAATCTATACAAAAATATAGACTGTACTTACTGTATTAAATGCCATTGGAATCACACATTATCATCAGTAAACCAACCAATATGTCCATCTGAATACCAGTTAAGAAATGCATAAAGCCATTCAGCAATTGCACATTTCTAGGACTCCTTTCCAGAGGTATCTATTATTACAGTCATATTCTTTCAAAATGTGAAAGTGTGCATCACTTACTATTCTTATATCAACAATCAGACATACTGGCATGGTATTATCTCATAGTATTAGAGAAGATAAAAAATAAGACATAAAGGTGTTTGTCAGTACCTGTTCATTGATGGAGCTGTAGTCGTTGGTGGTGGAGACGTCGTCGTCCTCAGAGTCAAACAGGCCCTCCTGGTTGTCCAGCAGCTCAGCAAGGACTCTGCTGACAGACTCCTGGTCTCGAAGGTCCTCTGCTTCTGTTGACAGACTGCAGAAAGAAGACAAAAGAGAAGATCGTGGGCTGTTGTACACTGCTTACAGTGGGATTCAAAATAATTGCACTAGCTGAATTTATACATCTGTAACGGTCTTAGTGTGCATCTCTTTGTATGTTTGTCAGAGAAATTATTCCTTTTTTTGCAGCAATCCTGTTTTCATGTTTTCACTTTCAGTGATTTTAACAAAATAACTTTAACATTATGTAAGGATCCACTATAAATGGACAAAATCTATTGTTGTAGGTGCAGAAACAAGGATTCAAACAATTCCAATAAGCATGCAAACAGTGAAACAGCATGATAACCTGTCTAGATCTTAAAACAATTTAAAATAAATACATGGAAAGATGCACTCGGTTGCCTTTAGCTCACAGTATCTGACAGGTGAGATTGTTTTGCAGCAGAGCAATGATTGTACTTATCAATCATGACTGATAGATAGCCCTATACAGGCATCTTACTGGAAGACGTCTGGTCCGAAGACGGCAGCCAGCGTCCCGATGTTCCAGCTCTCTTGTTGAAGTGAAGCCACACTGGCCAGGAAGCGACATAGGAAGCGCAGCAGGCCATAGTTGAGCTGGGGAAGCTGTTGCAGGAGGTACTTCATGTTTCTACACAGCTCCTCTTCGTTGCTGTAATCTGAGTAAGATCAAGAGTGCAATACAGGTTATGATTACATGACTATTAACATCTTTACAAGCTTGACTGCGGTCAACATATCTTACTGTAATTATTTTTACTAGGAAAGGGTGTTGGTTTATTACTATTGTTGGTGTCATAAACTTGTATGCCCGGTTCATGACTCATTGTTGCTTCAAAGCTTTTTATAAATGCTTTTGGAGATAGTGAGGAGTGAAATTTGGGTTATCAAGTTCTTCGTGTTACTTTACAGTTTACTTTAAAAATTGTTATCTCTGGGAAATACGCAGACACGGATAAGATTGATTTCGAATCCCCTGGGAGAGGGGAAATAAGGTGAAACCTGTGATGGCATTTGGGAGCAAATGTTCAAAAAAGGGTAATCCCTTCTGTAGTACAGTTGTGCCTTTTTTGGTAATAGTAGATTGAGAAATGAATGACATGACATGCAAACTGCCCCTTTGCTGTAATTTGCATGACAGCAACAAGAACAACTATCGTAATGACAAGGGGATTATAATAGATTATCTGTGATAGAAACAGAGGTGAACGAGGACAGGGCAAAGAGGAGAAACGAAAACAGAGCAAATTCGGATATGGAAGATTTGTGAAAGTGATTACACGTCCTTTAACATGCATCCCTCCACCTCTTTATTTGTTCCTTTAATTGGTCTGACTTTGATCAACAACATACATGATGTATTCAAGAGTTAGCCTGGCTGTTAATTTGGTCATGCATTTAAAACACCAAAAGGGAATATGTGCATGTATCTCATCACATTTGAATAGTTATTTTCTCAATCTTAAATGACTTAGAAGAAATAGTTTGTTTCAGAGTGGTTAATGAGAGGTGGAGTAGCAGTCCTGTCACACACCTTGGTGCAGCTGTAGTATGTGTCCCTGTATTGCTGTTGGGATGACAGGCTCGGGAAGCTCCTGCAGGAAGAGTCGGAGCAGACTGACCGCTGATGCCAGATCCGCCTCCTTTTCTAGCTCCACCTCCTCTCCGCTGTCGTAACGCTGGCGCAGCCAATCCACGCGCTCTGCGTTGCCATTAACCAGGAAGAGCCCCTCCAGATCCAGATGACCTGTTGACACGTAGAAAATAGAGGCATGACCACACTGACTGTTATCATTGCTATATGTGACAACATCAGAGTGTTTGTGATTAGAAGGATATAACCGATTTAGTCAGTTGACACATTTTCCTTCTTTACATAACAAGCTATCTGTTCATCTTGTCACATGGCATGTTCTTGTTCTGTTTTGTCACATGACCTCACCACCGCAAAAAATTTCTTGTGTGTGTTTTCTGCAGCTCCAACTACTACTGCTGGCAGCTACTTAAATAACCGCAGGTCAAATTTACACAAATTTAAATCAAGATGATGTTTGCAAATATTTACTACATACTGAAAGCATGTGAGCAGCCCTATCATTTCAATACCGTGGATACAATGAATGTTTATCTACATGTCAGTCCTATTCCATGAACTCTCAACTGTACTTGGCTCGCTTTGTGTCCTGCAAACTCTTCATGTAAAAACCGCCAGATGTGTTGGTGAGTCATTTCTTATACCATGTGGATGATTTTGGTCATAACACAGATGTGTATGTTGTCCAAAGGTGTCAAATATGTATGTTTGCAACATATGATGAATCGTAACAAGGGGATAATGAATCACACTCAGACAGTGAAGATGTTTCAGTCGCAGTCGATATTTCAATCCAAATGTTTAACTGGAGTCCTGCAAGATCGATTTCCATTTTATAACTCCACAAAACTGCTCATATGGAAAACAGCATTCAATGACACTAGGGTCTGCAATCATAGACGGTGCAACAACAAAAAGAATCCAATAAAATAACTTTTCACACCATAATGCCATGCACAACACTGAGGCCTTCACACATGGTTGCTTAATGATTCAAAGAAAACATTGATCCTCCCTGTTATGTATCCACTGAGGCAGCTGCTCAAACTGTATGAGCATTTTAATCCGTCACAGATGCCACAGTTTGGTCCGACACATCTTCAATCTCTGTCATAACATCAGATTATCGTTAAAATTTATATTTTAAAACACCCTGCTCCGACTAAAACCTCAGACATCAAACACAAATTAAATGAGGGAGATTAAGGCCTTTTCTCCGGCTGAATAACTTCTGACCTGGCAGCAGCACTCAAAGCAGAGGCCAAGGAGGATTAGAGCGTTATTACATAACCTCATATGGTCAAGCAGCCCCCAGGACACACAAACCAGCATCCTGCTTCACTGGTCATACTGAGGGGACCTGAGGTGAAGCTATGGTTTAAAAAACTGACTAAACAGGTTTTACAAGGAAATGTCTCTTTTATGTCTGACTGTGCGCCCAAGCAACAATACAAGGCTAAAACAGAGAAATGGAAAAGGAAGCGCTTTCTGTTACAAAACTCGAAATCCTTCCTTGATGTACTAAGGTGCTGAAAGTATTTCTCATTAAATTAATTGATCAGTTCTTTGGTTTTTTAGAATGTGAGTAAATTGTTGATATGTGTTTCCCAAAGCCAAAGAAGACGTCCTCAAATGTCTTGTTACGTCCACAACCCAAATATATAAAGTCAACTGTCATGAAGGAGTAAAGCCACCAGAAAACATTCACATTAAAGACACAGGAATCATTTCCTTAAACATATTAATCAGTTAATTGTTGAAGCCTCAACATACTTTTTAAATGGTAAATGGACTGCACTTATGTAACGCTTTTCTATTCTTCCAACCACTCAAAGCACTTTTACACTACATGTCACATTCACCCATTCACACACTGATGGCAAAGGCCTAAGAGCCAATCTCCAATCAAAACTATGCCCATTCATACAGCGATGGCTATGTCACCGGGAGCAAATTGGGGTTCAGTGTCCTGCCCAAAGACACTTTGTCGACATGTGACTGTAGCAGTCAGGGATCGAACCCCCAACCTTCCTATTGAGAGACGTCCAACTCTATCACTGAGCCACATCCGCCCCATCCCATATTTTACGTCTAATAACTCATCAATCCATCCATTCATCCATCTATCCATCTCTAAGGCTGAGCCCAGCCACCCTCCGAAGGAAACTCATTGAGGCAGCTTGTATCCGCGATCTCATTCTTTCACTCACTACCCAAAGCTTGTGACCATAGGTGAGGGTTGGAACGTAGATCGACAGGTAAATCGAAAGCTTTGCCTTCAGGCTCAGTTCCCTCTTATAACCCAAGGGCTAAATAAAACACATATACAACACACTTCTATCACCTTCTATGACGTAAGGATATAACATCTAATCTGCCTTGTAATCTTAAAAACTGAACATTCAGTCCAGTATATTATTACAACCCAATGAAGGGATTTTCATTTTCATTCTGTGGACTTATTACTTTCAGCATTTCCTTCCCAGTATGGATGTTATTTTTACAGCCGTATAATTGCTGCTGCTATGAGACACAGAGTAAATCAATTCTAAAAATGGATCTTTACATGCATTTGCATTTTTTTCTAAAATGAGACATACAGTAATTTCCTTAAGACCCTAATGAGAATTTTGGAGTAGAACAAATGGCTATTTTTATCAAAACTATTACATTTGCCGCTCATTTAACTTTTCATGCACACTCACACATCTAAGACACAGCTACCACGCAGGGTGCTGGTCTGACACTAAGGAGCAATTTGGGGTTCAGTCTCTTGCCTAAGGACAGTTGGACACTTAGACAGGAATCACTCAACTTGACAATTTCCCCAGGGTTCAGACCGACAATCCATCCTCAACACAAAGAGGATTTAATGGTTTGGTGTCTGGCTGAGGGCTATTTGAGCTATGTAAAACCACAAAACGGGTCCTGGTGGTGTTATGTAGCCAAATGCAGAACGTTTCTGGTAAGACTGGTTCGGCTAAAAACTTGAATTTGGCTGGTGAAATAGGCGAAATGTTTTAATCCTCTCCTCCTTCAGAGCAAGAAGTCTGAACTGCCTCCCTGCTCTCATGAAGATAATGACATAAGAGTGAAGTTTCTGCTCTGCGAAGCTTTAAGGGAAACATTCAAGGGGGGCAGATGTGGGAAAGGCCCGAGGCGAGGACTTTTGGTTGGATCTTCTCTTCACAACTAAGCTCCTCTGTTTTCACAAGTGGAGCTGCAGTTGACAGAGCAGTTATGTAATGAAGGAAGCTGACTGTGAAGCTGTCTGTCGGAGCATTCAGAGTTCATCTTATCACATAAACTGGATCTCAACTACCGACATATTTTTGGTTTATCATGATGCAAGAGCAGTCACGGCAGGGCAACAGCAGCAGGGCGTATTAGGGAGACTGAAACATTACAGAGGGCAATCAGATGTAAGTGAGCGCTCAGAAGTATGAACTAAGAAGTTTTAAGTGGGACACAAATAGTGGAATTCAAACTATTAATGGGCAGAAGGGAAATAGAAGTTGGCTAAAAGTGGTATGAGTAATCTTATTCCTGTTCTCACATGTCAATCTAAAGTCATGAGACTCTAGTTCTGCATTTTCAGACAAATAAATTCCATGAAGGTGCAAATACTTATGCCTCTTTACTTAATATCAGGTATTTTGTTTGAATGAGAATAACTTATATATATATATACATATATATTATATTTCCTTTAAGACCAGCTCCAGTCAAGTTTTAAGACATATAAAATGCTCTGCTTGAAGTAATAAATTGCGTCCGATAAGTTTTTTCTGCAAAGTACATTTAATAACCTTGTAAAAATCCTCCTAAGACATCTTCTCCTTCTCCCTCATTGAAAATTCCAGAATCTGCATAGTCTCCGCCAACTATGCAAAAACAAAACACGTCCGTCGCAAAAACAAAACACGTCTCTGCCGTCATTGTTGAAACTTAGCTGGTTTGAAATGTAGTAATCAGTAGTAGTAATGTTAATGTTGGTAGTCCAAGTGAGTTCAGAAAAATTACGATGATGGTTACAGCTGGCTCGCGCATCACCAAAGTGGTTGCCATAGGTTACACATAATGATATGCATAGCGTCACCCCGTCCATTAACGGGATTGGCTCCTTAGGTTTGTGACGTCTCAAACCTGCCAATCTGAAAACGTGTTGTTCAGCCTGTCCTTGGTACACTGCAGTTTAAAAGCAGACAGGCCCAGCCATGGAGATGACTGCTGATGTTGTCCCTGATATGTCTTGTAGCACATGAAGAACACCACATGGAGATGTTTACAAGGTTAAACACTGGATTTTCTCTGGAGGGGGGCTTAGACATTTTCAATTTTGACTGACTCAGTGGTGCCATGGTGGTGAATTTTTTTTTCTTTTTGGGGGGCTGATTGTAGGTACTTTTTTTTACTAGGGTGACCAATTGTGTAAAAAAAATAAAAAATGTATTATTGTAAAAATGATATTAATTTACAATCGGTTTCATGACCTACTGTCATGTTTTTTGTTTTTTTCAGTTGCAATTTAGCCCTTTGGTGCCCTTAATTGTTTCCTTTAACTTGAATTTGTGAATTGATCATTTGTTATGGATCATGTCTTTAACATTATGCTTACTTACAATATGTTTACTTAGTCAGGAGGCTGATTAATTTGTTTATTAGTTTACTTATTGAGATCAAACATGTTGATAGGCTGCAAGCATGTTGATGGGCTGCAAGCAGCCAACTGTTTGCCTGATGGTCGAGCACCGAAACGTTGGACAGTGTGCAGGAGTTTACTAGCAAAAGTAAATTACTCTGTTAAGTGAAATAACAATTCACAATTTTCTCTGCTTTTGTGTTGTGTTCAGTTATCATCTTCCATTAAATCTCGACAGTGTCCTTACTGTCTTTAGTTATAAGAAGTAACAAAGCACAAAGATTATTACACTAAGATGACTCAAATTCCTGCAAACAAAAACATCTCCATGCTCATGTGGGTGTTTATGAGTCATGTGAATATACTGTATCAAGACACTGACTTCATTGGCTGATAACCCAGATATATAACTTTGTGAATATTGATTAAACAATTCGGTTATGAGTCATTTACTGGAGGATTAAATGACGCAAAACAAAGACCTGCCGTTGAAATGTTAAAATAATACATCACTTTTAATTAACTATAAATGACACAGTTTAAAAGTGTCTCTGCCACTCACCATGCTCCTCAATGTATTCGACGATGTGTTTCACCAGTGCAGGAACCTCGTGGCCACTGATTGTGTGCGTGCGCGTCACCTCCTCCAATGGGACGCCAAAAACCCGCGTGGTGCTGGCTGAGCTCCCGCCCTCATTGCCTGGCAACGGAGACACGCTCTTCCTCATGGCCTCCTCCTCCTCCTCACCACAGCCCCGCCAAGACCTCACGTCTACAGGAAGAAAAGGAAAAAATGCAGGAGGAGGCAGATTAGAACAAAAAGTGAGGTGGAATGATTTTACAAAATTAGAGCACGACATAAAACATCACTTTTCATCTTCAGTAATACTTACGCCGAGTGCATGTTGGAAAAACAATAACTGACTTAGACTGAGACTGATGAATAGATCCAAGGTGATAAGGAGAGTGATAAAGTGATATCAGGAAACTCTCTACCTCTGCCGGTCACAAACAAACAAAAATGAGCACACACATATCTAGGAGTGGCTGGTTTGTTGCATGCTTTTGAACCTCCCCTCCAGTAGAAGAAGAGAGGGAGGAGGAAAAGTGGACAGCAGCAATTGGCCATTGGTCAGCAAAGGACTTCACACCTGGTCCTTGGGGGGGTAGCTTAGGCTACATGTTTACACAAAAAGTGGTTCTAGAACCCGTCACATTGGAGGAGCAAAGGCACAAAAACAAGCAGACCGATTCGAGGTTTAGTTGAGAGACATCTAATGAGTATTTGTTCACAGAGGGGTGTTTTAAATTATATAAACCTGATTCAGTGAGGGAGAAAGTCTGTTTTTTTTACCCTTGTCTGGTTATCTGTTACATAATCATGATTTAAAGGTCATCACTTAAATTAAATTCCCATCCCTGCAGTGTTTTTATGTCCTCTGTCGTCATCACACCTCAGTTCTCATGCAAAAGGGGATGCTGTGACTGGCTGAGTCTGGCAATAGGATGGAAATCAATGCAAAGCAAAGCAAAGCAAAAGAATCATTCCTGTTGAAAGTTGACGATGGTGGTGGTGGTCGGTTGGTGAGTAATCTGAATGCAAACAGATGGCAGATGGTGTCCGTTTAACTCATCGGAGGAGGAGGAACATCAGAAAATGTTCCAAAAAAAAAAAGGCTAAATAATATTAGTCTTTTAAAGATACACATGTATTACAATGAATTACAATAACAGACACTTTATAGACACTCTGACCTGTAGAGCTCATGCAGGTATTGCTCAATAGCAAGTATTATGGAGCGGTCAGGCAGGATTTTTCTGCTAAGAACGACGCTTAACTTGTTTGAAGTGGTCAGCTGTTTGCTCCTCCTCTCACACCGCTTTAAAACCAGTTTGTTTATGCTTGTTATATGAGACGACATAACAAAACAGGGAAGGAGGACACGCCACTCCCTTTGGATTTTTTAATATTAAAAGACGAAGCATCGGTTTTGCTGTTTAGATACTTAAACAGAGTGGTTTATCCTTCTGCGGTTACACTAAGTAAATTGTTTCTTCTCCTGTTCAAACAGATTGTGAGCTTAGCTTACTTGGTACAAGTCGAGGTTACATGGCAGACAACTAACATAGAAGATAAAATCCAAGGGGAAAAGGCCCTGAATTGCAACCTCCAGGATAAAAACCTGCAGTTATATAGGCCTCTGACAACACATTCAGATTGTGGTGATCAATGCAGAACATTATAAAGTTTAACATTGACCTTTTTGATGTTCCACCTCAAATACTACATTTATCCTTTGAGACATGTTTGTTCAATTTTGTCATGATTAGCATGAGAAACGTTATGGACAAATACATGTTTTGTGAGGTCACAGTTCTAAGGAGTTCATCCTTGAGTCCAAGATGATGTTTATGCCAAACTTAAAAAATTCCCTGCAGGCATTCATGAGGAATTTTGTTTATAAGAATGAGGTGGACAGACAGACAGACAGAGACAGACAAGCCGAAAACATAATGCCTGCACAGAGGCATAAAACTATTCATGTGCATCGACATATACGGATATGCTAAACATTACCGACTGTATTTCAAGAGAGTGTACGTGTTGTTTAGAAGGAGGAAGTGGTTACTCCTATTATAAAGAGACACTAAGTTCTGCCTCTTTGTAGATGTTTGAGCAACAATTGAATGTGGAAGATTGTGAGTCAAGAAATGTTCTCAAACATCTGGACAAAAGTTTTCATTTGTAGGTTTTGTTTGATTTCAGTCCTTAGCAAATGTAAGCTCAAGCTTAAGGTGTCAAGATCCTATTAAAAATAATGTGCAAAGAGAATCACTCTATCAAAGTGAAATGGTTGCATTCCTTCCTCCAGCAGCGGATGTGTCTGCAGGTCTGTGTGTGTATGTGTGAGAGTGTGTACTCACCGTGTAGCAGTGAAAGTGTGTCCTATCCTCTCCTCCCCTGACCAGTGAACCACTGAACCATCTATGGCTGCTTCAGGTTGTGGCAGAAGATGAGCCGGTAGTTCCTCATTGACGGACCGCTAATCCTTCTTGCAGGATTCCTTACTAGCTACACTGAGGAGAGACGGACAGAAAACAGAGGTTTGATTTAATATAATGCAGCAGAGTTTCAAGCTGTACCATATCTAGAACTTTAACACCTGTTGTCAAGTGTCAACTGCGATTTCCTGTAAGGTAGGTATACTGGGTATCACATGGAATATAAATCTGGTACAAAATCTCACAATTTGTTTGATCATCTAAGAATGAAAAACAAATTTAAAAAAGTATTAGTAGTATAGTAAGCTAAAACACATACATTTCAACATGTTAAGGCTGGCATTACTAGAAATGACTTTGCATTAAGCAGCAAAACTTTCCTTACATGTCTTGCAATGCACATTAATCAACATAAAGAGTGTAAGATGGCCCTTGCCAACACAGACACTTGTTGCAAACATTATGTGGGTGCCACAGATTGATTACCACCATGTGGGCTTACAACAGGTTCATTTTCTTCAGTGCAGCAGCCTCAAACTTGTGTGACAGAGAAAAGCCAAAGATAGAGCACAACAGACCAAACATCTAACCCCTGCAGTACATCCAACAAAGAGGACACTGCACTACAGGCAGTACTAGTAATAGTCATTAATATCATAACATAATCTAAAATACAAAATGCAAAATGACCGCTTTAGCCCCTTTCTAATAATGGCCACAGGCTGTTTACACAAGAGCAAAATCAGCAAACCCATATTCAGTGCAATTTATTAACCAATTAACTGAGTGCAACACAAGGAATTAAAGTAATACATCAAGCAAATGCTTACTAAACTACATGCAAAACACCTTTTCATAAATTAGACCCAGGTGACAAATGAGACACAAAATGAGGGCAAAGGATTACACTACATGGAAAACAAAGCTAATTAATCACATAAAAGCATTTTCAACCTTTTTATTCTAATATTGGCGTCAAAACAGGACCCCCAGCTTGGGTTTATCTTTGGGGGAAACAAACAACCTGATTGGGTATTATTTCTATTTCCCTATTCCTCTCAGTTTCCAGCTCCCTGTTCCCATCTTTCTTTCTTTCCCAACCTTCTTCTCTCCCCTTGCATCCCTCTTTTTCTTCCTTTCTAACCTCATCTTGCTACGTTGAGGTTTGAGATGTCAGTTTGTCCAAGAGTCGGCTGGAGGCAAGGACAAAACATCCTAATTAAACTGACACTGGTTAGGCAAGAAAGCTGTGCCAGTCTGTGTCTGTGTGTGTGTGTGTGTGTGTGTGTGTGTTTCCTGCATGTCTGTGCATGCCTGCGTGAAGAACAATGTGAGCAAACTGTAGCTTTGAATCTGTGTGTGTTAAGTGTGTGCTTGTTAATTGCTGCCACTTCAGTATGTGGCGAGTGTGGACTCATTTGTGTACGCATGCTTGTCTTGCGGTTGCTTTACGTGCAACTGTGTATGTGTGTGTGCTTAAAGAGGCTGTCAAGTTTGTGTGTGCGTGTATGCGAGCTGGGACTAGAGGGTGAATGTGTGTTGGTGTGTGCACAAAGAGAAAACTGTCCTCTGGGGCTGCTCCTGTCCAGCTGGTCTGTATGGGAATATGTCCATGTGGCAAAATATTTAAAATGCAGCCCTACTTTTATGAGACGAGAAGTCAGACTGATATTGAAAAATACAAGAGATTAAGAAGGCATAAAAGGAAGACGGAACAACACATTTTGCAGGAGATATAAATATTTTTGGGTTAGGTATTTAATATTAAGGTCTTGATAAGTTGTAAGAAGATAAAAATGAACAGTGTCCACAAAAAATGGATCAATCAAGTCCATAAATGAACGGCCAAACAATCACTCTAACTGCCAAAGTTTCTGACCTTGTGCTTTGAAATTTTGAAAGTTCATTCAACTGTTGTTGGGGACATTGACCTGTGTATGTTAGAGTTAAAAATGAGTGTAAACATTTGATAAGCAACTTTTGGAGGATTTTGTTTTCATACGAGGATTTAATTCTTGAATCAATTCCATACAAAACTGTCCCACCCCTTTTACAGTAGCTTGACTCTGAATTTTGATGCGTTCAAAGCATTGCAACAGTACTCAATAATGTTTATTAACATTGACCGTTACACTGGTTTTTGAAAACCTAAACACATGTATTTAAGACAGATTAGCCCAATTTACTGCTTTAATCATACTGAACAAAAAGTAAACCCAACACTTAAGTTTTTGCTCCCATTTTTAATTAAAATATCTTAGACTTGTTCTAAGAACTCAAAAGACTTATTTCTCTCAAGTTTCATTCACAAGTTTGTTTAAGCCTCTGTTTGAACTCTTACTGCACATAAACTGGATAATTGTGCAATAATTCAACTGTGCAATACGCTGACATAAATACTGCCTTATACTGTTCATTTGTAAATAACTCTTGTATGACTTTTTTGCATCATAATTCTTATTGTGCATTTGACTTTATTCTGGCAATGATATCTAATACTGGCATTCATATTTAAATCCCCATAGATCCACTACTCAGCATTTAATCTTTATCCTTATTTCTTTATTTCTCTATTTATTCTATATATACTGCCCATATTTGACATTTTTCTTACTTCTATTTTATGCCATATATTTCTCCATTCTTCTCTCTGTGTCAGAGCAACTGTAAGGCCCAAATTTCCCCTGGGGATAAATAAAGAATAGGTGATTCAGAACCTGGTATGCAAGTAAGATTTACAGCAGGATTATTACACAGGCTGAAATATTTAGTTTAATCACACAACGCAATGCTTGTGATTTCCTCCATTAATTCATTGACTACTTGTAGCAGCTCTACACACCTGTCAGGTGGATGGATCATCTTGGCAAAGAAAAAGTTCTCACTGACGATGCTTAATCAAAACTGTGAACAAAATTTGAGAAATAAGCCTTCTTGGTGCAGATTTACTTTTATTCCCACTCATGGCGGGAGCACCTGTCACAATTGTTGCATTAATATTTCTGTTCGGTAAAAATGAATTCTTTTGAAAAGCAACATTTTCCAACCCTACCACACAATTTCTTCAGCTTCCCTCTGAAAGTGAACCCTGGTCTTTAATATGCACCCAAGCACCAGGTTCCGAACCAGTTTTTCCTTGAGAACAACTCTCTTTCTTTCTTCCCCGCTAGAACTATGTGTCTTGTTACTTTTCCTTTTCCCCCCTTGTGTGTCCCTGCTTTTGTTTCATTCATCCTCTCGCTGTGTGATACACAAGCCATCCGACCTACTTAGGCATTTGGCATCACCTCTACGTCAACAGCAACGCTTCTACGTCAAGAGGAGGAGAGGAGTAGAGAGGAGCAGGAACAGATAAATACTGAGTTAAGAGTTTAATCTATTTCTCAACGTCCCCTGAAGGTATTTTTCCTTCCCTGAAGGTGACCTCCCATTACAACTAGCTTATTACTTTCAAAGGATAAAGGGTTTGCTGCACCCCATTAGAAGCATCTCTCTTTGCAAGGTATTACACTTAATCCAAGCAGGACCAGAGGCTCCCAAAACAACATCCAGTCATCAAATATTAGAGAGTACAGGTTATTATTTCAATTCTCACCAAAAACAAACTTTTTTAAAGAATTTTGGCAACTATCATGTGGAAGTTAATTCCTGTGCCATGGCATAAAAGCTGAAACCTGAAACAAGGACAAAGCTATATTGTCTCTTTCAGGTACAAGGGAAGAACCAGGATCCAAACCACAAGTAATTTAGAATTCAGTCAGTCCAAAATTTTTGTTTTTAGGTAAATATGAAACCTAAAACATGTCAAGACATTTTCAGTAAACTATGTGTTTTTACCAAATGGATTTTAATGTATGTTTCCTTGTTATTTTGCCCTGTCAAGTCTTTATTTTGAACATCATATATGGTCTGCTACACATTTACAGCCAACAATTTAAGGCTCCTTATGTAACATAATACATATAATTACATGCAGGTTTAAAATGTTGTTCATAAATCCACACATTTCTATTATGGAACGCTTCAAAGACAACTGAAGCATCAGAAATGTTGTCATCAACAAAAGCTAAATCCTCTTTAAACCTTTCTGAAGCACAGACAGAACTCAGGTGGATTCACTTGCTGCCTTAAATGGCCGTGATTCTGATCTCCACCTCACTTTTCAGCAAACCTTAAAGTATTAGAGTACCCCTCACGTTGCTTCCACCACAAGCTACTTTGAGAGGATTCCTTGGCTTAGAGTTCATTTCAAATTTGACCAATAAAACTGTATGTCTCACTGGTACTCTAATATGACAATATGTAGGCAGGAGAGGCTGCTCTGCCTGCACGGAGGAAGCTTTCAAATAAGTGGACTTCTAGCATCACAGTATTTTATCTGCATTATCGCTGAAACTGAATATCTTTTTGCCAAGATTCACTCCAAAGTAATTGATCAAACTCATTCTAACCCTCAATCTAACACTGTCTTTGTGGGGATAAGCACATAAAAGCACTTATAAACTCAACTAAACCTGAGCAGCATTTTAAACTGCACCTCCCTCTGATACAGCAGGTTTCCTTTTACCTTTTCCAGCTTCAAAATACATCTCTCTCTTACTGCCCTTTTATGGACTAATTCAGTGAATACCTGTGAGAAGATATACGGCCTTTTTGGGATATTACATATTTTTCTGTCAAACAGTTGATCTGTTTAACTCTACATAATAAATGGGTTTCCAACTACATAATAATAACTTACATAACTGGTTTTCCCTTTTTACTGAAGAACAGATTTTTACCGTTTCTTAGGGTTAATAAATCAGGGTTTCAGGACCCGTATGTTTGCTCACAAGTATTGTTGAGTCCTTAAAAAGCGTTCTTTAGTCTCTATTCTTTCCAAAACCAACTAAACTGGCACTGCGTGGTCCTAAGCTTCTTTAAAAGCTAGAGGAAATCCCACTTTTGGAACTGAAATTCTGGTATTGGTTCAGCGCCCTTACTATTGAAACCGAAAAAGCTACCAAAAGCCACCAGATAGTTTTGTTCTGTGAAATCTGAATGAATAAAAACCTTAACAACCAAATATAATTGAATAAAAACATTTATCACCGTCTACGATTTCAAAGCCTTTACAGCATAGTGCCATAGTGCATAGATCCTTAAGCAAGAGTGGTCTTGTTATGCCAGACATAAAACACAAGCTGCAACTGACAGATGAGGACAATGACACTAGGAGATTAGGGAACTCAATGTTCCAAAAAGCTGCGCTTGTCTGCCATGAAAACTGACCCTAAAAGGCCTCTGTAGTGAGGATTTGGTCAGTAATGGAACACTCTAGAATAGCTTTGTCTGTGTTTTTTCTGTGTGTCTTAATCCCAGATATCATGCTTGACAACCTCCTGCTCAACAATGAGGGACATTGTTAGAAGGGAAACGGAGAAAGTTAAGAAGCGAAGCAGAGAAAGTTAAGATACTAAGAGCAAGAAAGAAAGAATGAGCAAGGGAGGGAAAGGGAAAACCAAGGGACCCAGAGAAAGCAGGGGACACCACTAAAGAATGAGACAGTATGGAGCCATGTTGGTGGGGGTTGTGAAGCTTTTTAAGACTTACATTCAAGTACTTTGAAAGTGTTTGAATGAAAAATATCATATAAACCAAAAATCAATCATTGTACAATGTATTGTAACTGTGTTTATTTTACAAGCTGTACGTCTTCCTGCTATTATTAAAATGTTCCATTAGCCAGCCAGGTGTCATCAGCCTGGTATGTTGCTAAAGCACCCCTCCCCGTCATTCAACAAACAAATATGATGACGGGATCGTTTCAGATGAAGATGAAACACCAGAAAGTGTTAAAATCAATCATTTTTCAAGGAGTCACAATCACATTCACCTACACTAGAAAACAACGATTATAAGCATGACTTGTATAAACCCTGTGTGAGACAGACATGATGACTATGTAAAAAACCTACTAACCCCATTCATTCATTTTAATGAAGACGCTGTGTAAACACAGCAGAGGTGCAGTAAGCGTATAAAATATGCTGTGTCATCCACCAGAGATGCAAGTGTACTATTCTGGTATTACATTGTAATGTAAAAGTCATTCAACTGTTTACATGGAAGTGGTCTAAACTGAAACTCATTACCCTTAGACTCATGGCTTTACTACTCTGATTTTATGCAAATATTCACATTTATTCAGAGAATTGATTTTTTTGGGAATATACAACTAGTAAATTATTGTTGTCGCTCTAATGGAAACAGACCTATTTAAAAAAATCTGTACTCAGTAGCAGTTTAACCGCAGATGTGGCAGCAGTAAATGTAAATGAGGTTACTGTATATCAGATTTCAGTTTGGTTCTAAAAGCAGCACCTGGCCCTGCACACATATAAAGATGAAGCACGATCTGCGGTCTGCAGGGTGGCAGCAGTTAAAGTAAATGTCCTTTAACCGAAAGGTCACAGCTTCAATACTTTCAATATTGTTTAACCTTGTGAAGTTTGCTTAAGGGAGATATTTCAGCTGAGTGCTGCTTCAGCCACCTTGAGTCAGTGAGTTAAATTGAGTGATGACTAAACAAACAGCAAGAAAACAAGCAGAAAAATCAAAGCAGGAAATATTTAGGGAAAAGAAGAGAACCAGAAAACTAGTGCAAGAATATCAACAAAAACTGTTTCCTGAATAAGAAATTTAAACTGAAATATCCTTTTCCTCATGTGTTAAATATTACGTAGAGAAATAACCATCTCTGCTGTAGGTAAAACCCTATGCTTCAACAAATGGAAGAGCACATTTATATTTCATGAAGACAATTTCATATGCATCAAATATGAGAACAGAAACCCTGTTATGATTAATCTGTGATAACCAAATAGCCTCAGCTTCTTCAAAACAAAGTGCACGACCAAAAAGAAGATTAAATATTCAGAAGATGTTATAAATAAACCAGCAAATTTCCTGCAACTTGCATCATGTTGTGAAATCCCAAAAATAAAAGATCAAAGCAGTTTAAGGCTTCAGAGTCTATCGCTAGTGGTCAAACTGTCCGGATCAACTAAAATTGGGGAAGTGGAAAGTGACAGACAGAAAGGTCGGACAGCGGGAACCAGGAGATAAAAAGGATCAGATTTCTGCATCAAAGCCAACAAATCAAAGGGGGTCAGAAAATAGCTAAAAAGAAGGTATCAAAGCTTATTTAATCAATGTAATCTGAAAGTCAAAACCTTACACACTGATCTCTGGACTTTCGAGTCTGTTGATTTCATATGTTAAAGTGAAAACAAGAGGTGAGCGCGCTGAACTCTGCTCTCTGACCTGACCCTCGACAATACAATCAGCGGGAAGTACCAAAGCCTGGTGTTTCTGCATTTAACTACCGTGTTATTGTAGGGTTCATTTTTCACACATATCCCGTGACCCTGACACAACGCATTACTTCCTGGTATTCTCTGGTATGAGCATGACTTGTCACATCGTTTGACCTGCATGAGACAAACAGATACAAATCTTTTCCATCAATCACAGAGCATATGACTGAGATGTTTGTCTGCTTTGTCTCAGATGGAATGACAAATGACCTGTCACGCTGTGGCCCTTTTAACCCAGTTCCTCTTCAAAATATATATAGTTGGATGTCATACATTTTGGGCTTTTTTTGGTTAAACAATCATAAACCTACCCTGAGCAACAAATACCTGTTAAGTTACTGACCTGACTGTAGACTGTTGTTTTATTCAGGATATAACGTTTCCAAAAATGTTATTGCAATATCTGATATGTTTAATGTCATTATAACTACTGTACTACCATGGGATGTTGTTAGCCTTATTGTTGCGAGGCTAACGGTGCCTTAAGTCTCTTTTTTTAATTAGAAATCTAAATGTCCCTACAGGTGTTTCATTGACAAGTGTCAAGACTTGGAGCAGATCAAAATACGGCTGTTTTTAAAAGCTTGTCTAACAGGAAACTGAATTATCTAATTTGTCGAGCAGCTCACTATCATCGATCATGTGGAGCTCAACAAGTCAAAAACCTAGCACAGCATTGTGAAACTGTCTTTATTACTAAAGTTTGTCTAACATGGGTTGACATCTACAGATTTAAGTCACAACAACCATCAGCACTGGAAAAATGAATACAGCTAAATTTGGACACTGCCATTTAGCATGAGTCATTTCCTGCTTACTGGCGGTTTATTAAAATCAATAGACACTTTATGACCAAGTTTTGGTAAAAGGGGGACAAAATGGTATCCGGGTAAGCCCCAATTAATAATATATCTGTGAAACTTTCTCAACAGGACACGTGTTGCACAAGTTTATCTCAAAAAGCGAATGTTGAAAAAGGGGGGTCGTCTTATCACCTAGTTTTTTTTACTCCAAGATGTCACTTTGAGTGTCATTGTATGTGCAGAATGTAACACTATGCACACAAAAATCTACCTTCAAGCCTACTCATTTACTCAGACATACTACCCTAGATGTGTCACCTCATGGAAATTATGTTAATTTTCAACTAACATTAGTCAATAGACATCAATGCTGTTTAACTGCTTTGCAGCATGACAGGAAGTCTATCAATAAGCCGCTTAATACTAAGCCAGTGTGTCATGCTTATCTTTGCAACACACCTATTTTTACACTATACACAGCTGTATCAGTCTACTGAGTACAAAACGGTGGTAGGTGGGGGGTGCGGTTACAAGAACAAAACGTTTGCAAATGAAAGCCTGCGGTCTAAAGCATACCCATAAGTAGGGGAAATGTAACTCCTATTAAAACCCACAAACACACACAAACACACTCACACACCCTGTAAGCTCCAAGGTTACATGTTGTGAATGTTGACCTAAAACCTGCTCGTGCACATTTTAAACCGTCTTCCATTACCGCTGAGCTTTCCTGTTTGACTTGGGGTAGTAAGCCAGGGCTGAGAAGTGATCACCAACTTGACACTTAGGTCAAGAGCCAACACACAGTTTGTCAATATCCACAGCACTAAGAGAGTAAGTTTAAGATGGTCTTCTAAGATAGAGGCCAATACAAGAGTATGTATGCTATAACGGCAGTTTCTAACACAAATTAACAACTTGATATCCTGACATGTAGCATCAACCTGTTTTTCTCTACATCATATTGCTAAAATACGTCATCTATTTCTCAAACTGAGTTTAACCATCTTTAAACACTGCTCTTTGGTTCTAAATCATAATCTTAGACACGGGTGCATAAAGGGGATTAATCTGCAAATATGTGCAGGTCAGACGCTGGCTTTATTCATGCATTAAAGCTCTGGCTGGGCACACGAGGTTGTCCCTAAAGCACTTTTGCCAAACAGCTCAGGGTTTCTGGCTTTATGTTGTTTTCTTGTAAGTAATTTTTGCTCAGGAGAAAACATAGAGGAAAAGTGGCCTATTAGAGATTTTGATCTGGGTTTTCATCTATGAAGTATGCTTTAGAAAACAAATGTGGTTATTTAATTGGACACAAAGGCCAGTTTTACATGAATGACCTAGGACGATTGGATTTCCTGCAAAAGAAGGGTGATCCAAATACTCTGAACCAACCCAACTGCATGGCATGAGTCATGATCATTCAAGAATCACTTCTAATGACTTTTGATGCATGTAGGCGCATAACTTAATGTGTCAGCTGTGAATCTGAGCCAGTCTTCCTCCTTTGTCTGGCTGTCATCCGTTGCCTGTCTGTAAAATGTATTTACCCATGTGTCCGTCAGTTTACACAAAGGAGACAAAGGAGTGGTTGTCCACACACTGAGATTTTCAAATTCCCTCAAGTTATTTTTACTGATGCAACATTTCGCCCGACATCTCTACACCACTGTGCACACTATCCAGTCGGTTAACTTAACCTGCAATGCTACTCTCCATGCAACCTGTGTATTTCCTTGTCTGGAGTTCCCACACTGAACTCTGTTGCACATGACCTCATTACTGATGAGTCATTTGCAAATAATCAGTTGACTTTCCCATCTAACATGCCCTGTTCTGATTGAGGTTAAGCGGCATGAATGCTAACCGGAGACAGCGACGGATATCAGGGATAGAAATTTTAATTATTAATTCCCTTAAAATGAATATTTTGATGCATTAAATAGTAATTTGATCCCCGAAATTATTCATGTGAAACCTTGAATTCCCTAAAACAAATAATTAAAGGTTAAGTGATTGCTATCATGCTACTTACGCTTAGTTGCTGCAGCTAAAGCTTTTGGCTTAAATCTAATTATTCAAGGGAAATAATTTATCTAATAATTTTTCTAATTAGTGCTCAATAAATGATACATTTGAGGATATAAAGTGCTTATTCCACAAATTATCCAAAGTTTAACTTCAAACAGCCTCCAGGTTTGTAAGATATAGTGGGTCAGCATTTGCTCATACTTTTGAAAACGGTTCTGTGTCTTACAGGCGTATACCAGCAGGTCAACTCGGGCTGGGAGGCGTGGACGCAGATGGATGAAAGGAAAAATAAAAGAGGAGAGGCGGCGTTATGGAGAATAAAAGAGCATCAGAAAGAGACTGGCAGAGGGAGATTAGAGGAGAGAAGGCAGCGGGGAGAAAGGAAGTGACAGGAGGAAAAAAAATAGGTGAGGTAAAGAGCAAGAGGAAGAAAAAGTAGAGGCAGTAAAGCCAGTGTTTGCCCTTGAATCAGTAGCAGCAGTTCACAGCCCTCGCCTAGTTTAGCTGCTCCTCCCAGGCTGGCCCTGTCAGTGATAAATTAATAAGCACATGTCTTCAGGGGGGACATGGGCTTTTTCAGGCCTTGTTATCTCTGTCTGTGGCAGCAGAATCTTCCCTTTATTTGTTTTGAAGACGTAGGAGAAACGTACAACGAAATAATGATCCTTTTGAAAGACATATTCTTGTACTATACTGTGTACAAAAGCAAGAAAAGGTAAAATAATCCATCAGACTATCATTTCATTCTCAATTTTCTTCAACTAGATTCTGAAGCTTGAAAATCTGATGAACATGCCTGCCTGAGGGGATGAAGAAGGCTAAACCTTGTTCAACAGACTAATAATTCATAATGAAAATAGTCAGTGTTTTAGCCGGAATTTGTTGCATATCAGCTTATTTTCCTGAACAAACATTGTGTTCATCTTAAACAAGATGCCAGATATAGCTACGCTCTAATCAGCAACATCACATTTCCATCACATGTATAATGTTCAGCTTTCATCAGAGTAAAGCCGCCTGAACTTAGCGGTTAAATGCCACTACACACTTCCACTGCCAGGGTTAAGTGCCCTGCTTAATAGAATTTGCTGAAGGAGGAGGGAGTTTCTCTAACCAGGTGATTTTAAGTCTCAAGCCTGTTCCAGCTCTACACTCCAGGTTACAACAGTCTCCAGCGTTTCACAATTCTCTCCACTACGTTTTTATAGAAAGCCTGGAAAGTCATACAAGAGCTCTGTTGGGAAAACAGTAAAATAAGATCCATTCTTCGCTGCCTTGAGGGGCTGTGACACTGCAGAAATCCTGAACGCCTACAGTGGAAACAAGTGCAGCTCTGTGTAAGGGACTGTGGGAGTGGAGCTTTTTGTTCGGGACATTTGCATTAAGTTTGCCTGGTTGCCATCTGGGTGAACAGTCATACAGGTTCTTCTGTTTTTCTTCCAAACAATCAAACTTATTTGTTTTTCTTTATAATCAAAAAAAAGTTTTAGATCACGACTACTCCTTAAATAAAACCCTCATAATCTTTAAGTAATCAAACCCTTGGCCCTGTTTGAATACCACTTTATTAGCAGAGTTTAACTGCATTAACTTTAGGTTCATGATATTTTTATTTATACAACTTCTATTGTACCAGTCATGTATAAACATGTCACGTTCAGTTACATAGCTGTTTCTCTAGCATTCATACTGATGTAAGATATTAACTTGGGGTTTCTGGTCAAAGGAGGGTTTCTAACCACATTAGTGCAGAGTTTCAAATAATATACGTGTGCCAAATAAAAACTAGTCCAAACCGAGCATGGACATTAAATAGACTCATCAGGGGTGTCATAGAAACTGTTTCTCAGTTTGGGATCATCCTGAATGTGTTGAATGCTTTATTTTTGCAAATATAACGGGTCGTGGATATGAAAAAAATCTGTGATTTAAATCCTGTATTTCATATGTAAATTTAGATAATGACATTGATATTGTATTAAGACATTTCCATGTAAAAAAAACGTATTCCATACCTATCAAACTGTAATACTGCAGCTCAAAGCTAAAAAATCATAAAACTCCAATATGACCATAACGCAATTACTCTCATAATTGATTCTCATAGATTTGCAGCATTGTTTAACAACAACCAAAAACCTAAGTTAGTTGATTACATGAGAGTCAGATGAGGATATGCTTCGATTCAGGGGTTTTTCTACTTTTAATCGCAGTTAATCCTCCTTTATCTCTCCTGAGGCATAAAATGCGCACAAAGTGTTTCACTGTGATTCACAAGACAGAACTGCAGTTCAAAGACACATCGGTGTATCGCGACTCAAGAGTGATCGAGACCTTAGCAGAGCTTCCCGGAGCCACTGGGCCCAGCCTCGCCTCAGACAATGACATTGAGCTTTATTGATTTAGTATTGATCTGTATCACCTCGCTCCCTTGCTGTGTCTCATACTGATGGAAATTTCCAGACCACTGCGCACTAAAACACCAGCCAGCGTGATTCTGCATTTGCTGCATTAAAAAAAGATCCCTCTCCATCTGTTGTCTTTCTATCCTGTACATGCCTGACAACTCTATGAAAGCGGTACAATGAGGAAGTGAGAGTATAGAGAATCAATGAGGAAATCCCGAGCCCGTAGTTAAAAATGACTGAATAAACCCTCTTTGCTCTATTGTACGCGGACTGAATGAGACTCAATTAACACAGAACAAACAGCTCACGCAGGATAGTACAAGTGTCATTTCCATCTGTGTGTGTGTAAACAATAGATCAAAACACCAGCTGTGACACAACACCGACAACTGAGCAGGCAAAAGAGCATTCAAACAGTGACCAAGCAAACTGACGGTGCAGTTTGATCTTATCAAACAGCATACAAGACTTTTTGTAACTCTTCTCGTTTGTTTTTGATAGAAATGTATCTGACTTTGCGTAAATGATCATTTAAATGTACAAATGACATACTTGGTGCTCTCCATCACATTTTAAAACATCTTAAAATGGAAAACCACTGATCTAATGCAGACATCTGCAGTCTGAGGTAGAAAATGGTGCCAGAGGTTAGACAGAGGCTGTGACAGTTCAGACATCCTGTATTTCAAGTCATGTGACTTTCATTACTCTATTGTTGGCTCGTCACATTCAGTAGATGCTGTAGAGCATGACAACTGCCCTTTAGCTTACATGTCTTCCACTCCAAATACTTCACAGGATGTAACCATTATATTTTGGGTAACCAAGCTTCTCAAGTCTTTGTTTGGTGTGGCAATGTACACAAAAGGTCACATTTTACAGGGATGTATGTATACTAAAAATGATTTGTTTCCGCCATTACCTCGTGACATCCTTTTGGCAAAGAGGAGATGACGTTAACACCAGCCCCAAATCCCATTTATCCAATACATATAACAGATTCAGAATGAAAAAAACTAATTCAAACAACTAGATTTTACTTTGTAGTTTGGAGGAAGGTGACATATGTAGACTTGTTTTAAATTGTGAAATTATGCGGAAATTAAATTGAAGAACGTTTTATGAAATATGCAGATGGCCATGTCTGTTTCGGGTAATCCGGTGGATTTAATACCTTACGAATAGAGGAATTTCATTAAATGATGACAAATCCCTTAAATCCAATATTGACAAAAATCTGTCCCGCTTAATAATTTGCAACCATGCCTCTAATGACCAAATACAACCACAGATAATAAAGGAATAAAACCCTTGACAGAAACTGTACAGCCACATCTTTACCAGCTGACACATCTGTATCATTATATACATAGTCAACTGAGCAAAATTCTTCCAAAATTATTGATTCATGTGTAACTTCTCTTAATTAATGTTGAGTTCATTTAGGAAAATAATACAGCACATTTTCTAAGATGCAACATCGCAGGCTTTGCTAAACCAACAGTCAACAAACAGTAAATATTCAGTTCTCGAACCAGAGAATCTTGACATTTTTGTGAGACAAAAATACGAAATGACGGCAAAGTAATGGATTAACTGACAGCTCATTTCAGCTGTTCTTTCAACAAACAACTTCCTTGATTGACAGAATAAAATGTATGTACATTTTTATATTCATCAAAGCAAGAAATATGTTCATACATTCCTGCTCTGGACTGCACTGCGTTTGCGGCAGAGAATTTTGAAGAATTCAAATCTAATGTTTTAAAGAAAATGCTCCTCGGATTATAAAATTCTGTTTCGAAAATATGTTCCTTAACAAACAAATGCAAAGTAAAGAAATGATTGATGAGAAAATAACTGCAAGTCACATTATTTTCTACATTTCTGTGGAAAATGCTCTTGTGAGCCTTTTCTCTGGAAAGACAACAACACATCAATACAAGATGTTTTCCCCTGTAGAACCTTTTGTTATTTCAGCTGTCTAATGGAAGATCTCTATTTGCACAACTTTGGGGCCAGGTCATTGCCACGCTGCATGAAACTGCCTCTGGCCCTTTTTGCCGTAATGTACACCAGGAGATGATCTGGCGAGGCTTCTTGTTCGATACTGAGATTCCCTGTGTAGTCATGTATTTCTATCCAGTTGCAGTGTTTTGATTACTGTTTGAAATGACTGTAAATTATGGCTATCAGCTAATTCTAACAATCATCATATGTCGTCCTGCAAAAGAGAAATAGCAAAAGGCTTAATTATGAAAGAACGTAATATTTGAACTGACAACGAGTGAGGTTCTAAAGCACATTTCCATACAGGTGTGAACACAAGCAGTTGGATTTAATCTGGTGAATTTCTGGCAGTGTGGGCCCAGCATTAGAGAGATTTGGACCACACTCGGTTTAGCTTGGCCCCCGTCCACAGAGTCTAAAACAACCACTCACTGACCTGGCAACAACAATCCCACACTGCAGGCAGCTGTGCAGTTTTGACACTGCTGTTACTGCTGCGTGCGGTACAAAAACTATGGGTCGTCTTACGTACGCAGTCGTATCTCACACAGCGGGAGGCAGGAGGGATTTGACTCTGTCGGTATGTGCATACGTGAGATCCTTCACGTAAAAGGCTGCAGGTTCAGCTGAGGTACAGTAGGAGAGAATAAATGATAATCAAGGTCGATGCTTCCCCTGCCTCTCTGACGCGGTATTATATTAGAAAAGATTATAAAAAAAAGAGTTCAGTCAAAATTTACAATTTTTTTTTTTGTTTGTTTTAACTGCTTCAACTTAATAATGTAGTTCCTAAATAATGTTTCCAAACTTAGTTTTAGAACCCAAACTAGGCAGTGGATTTGTATAGTAGGCTAATTGGTCTTGGTAATTAAGTTATTATATAGGTATACCTCGTAAGTCTAAAAAGGCAGAGTGACAGAAAATTCATAAGAAAGTACAGTTATAATCAACAGGGATTGTAGTAATTTGTCAAGCAATTAGGCTATGCCAACTATTCAGAGGTTGCAACTTACAACAATTTCAGGATTTGCTGTGTTTTTTGTCATTTATGACAGTAAACGGAACATCTAAATTTGAATTTCCCAGATTTTCAAAGATATCTGGAAAAAAAAATCTAGAAATGAATCGTGAGATTTTTGGAGCGTTTATGTCTTTAACTGATAGGACAGTATAGAGGCAGACAGGTAACAAGGGGAGAGACAAGGGTATGACATGCAACACATCTCCCAGACTAAAATCAGACCAGCAATGTGCTGGAGTCAGCTATCAGGACACCTAGAAATTGGAATTAATTGTCAGATTGATTAATAATAAAACGAATGGTTAGTTACAGGTCTGGACGGAGCTGAAAGCAACGCAGTATAATATGACAGCCCTGCAGTAAATCCTGCCTATATTAACTTATATTTGTGGGGCTGCAGAATTACAAAGCATTATGCTGTAATAAGTGGTCTAACCTCACTGATAACATACAAATCAACAGTACCACAAACTACAAATTCAAAATCGACCATAAAGTGCAATCAACACAATCTAAAACAGTTCTAACAAAACCACTTTGACCTTCTTTAACGTAGGACTTATTGCCAGAGTGTTACTAGACTGCAAAAGTTTAACTACATGACCAGCTCAACATTCAGCTGGGTGCATTACACCATCAATCCAAAGTGTACTACACTGGCTGACTTAACAACATTTTACCAACATCAGCACCACAGCACAGTTGACCTTTACTCCAGTGTCTATAGACATATCTGCTGTCTCTTACACAATAACCTGGCTGTTTTGCTAACTGGCTAAACTTTACTGAGCTAATGGGACAGATTTTGCATAAGTCCATCAGATAAGATCACAGATCATGTTCATTCTGCAAAGTAGCTGCTGTTTGTTTTCAGCTTGTTTGTTTGGGTTGTTGCTCTAGCTGAGGAACTTCAGAGCCTAAAAAACATGACCAACAAGACCTTTTTCAAAAGAAGCGCTGTTACCTTTGAATCTTAACTATATTTAACTGCTTTATTATTTCTCAAAATTCAGTAATAATTGGGTTATCAATATGTCATGACAAATGTTTATTATTACGGTCATAGTTTGCAGTAGTGTCACACTGGACTGGATGTCTTAAAGAGGTTTTCTAATATTTTGTTCCTCAAATGAGGTTACATGAAACCCTTAGGGGCACTTCACAGAACTGCAGAGGGTACTTCTATATTTATTAAAAAATTTAAAAATGAATGCATAATTCCAACAACAATTATACTATAATTAGTTCGATAATAAATGCAAATGTTTATTGATTAACCACATTTTATACATAATATTCCCATTTTTTAACGCCGTCTGTTAACTTTCACCAGTTGCAACAACTGCAGTCAATATCAATCAATTTCTGTTTGTGTATTATGTTCGTACATTGTGTGCTCGAAGCTAGTTTCAATATTGAATGACGAAACAAATCAAGAAAATTGATTTGTGGTTGAATTTTAGCATGAACAACATAAAATTTAAAGATTAAAGGAAACATGCATGTCGAATTCATCACATTGAACTGTACAACTGTACCTAATGAACTGGACAGGGATGTCATAATAAAAAAAGATAATGCAATGTAAGATCTGTACCCTACAATGTACTTAATGTACTGTAATACATGGCTGAACACCATATGGAGAGCCCAATCCTCCTCTAATTCAGGGCAATGGCCAGATAAGATTATGCAATGTGCAGAGGATTTCAGAAAGCCCAGAAATGAAAGTCAGCCTAAATCCACGTCGGTTAATGAAATATTGCATACAAAAATCTATGCACCAGGAGCAGCAGGGAAAAATCCTCTTATGCCACAAAAAAACACCAGAACATTCCAGCACAGACAGTTTTATATGACTAAGCTGGAGCACCTTTGCACATAATGATGAGGCTTTCCAGAAATAGTCAGAGCAGAAAGCGAAACTAGGAGAACAAGAACTTCAGACACAGGAAACACAGGATGTACTGTATGTTTCTGTGAACGGTTGGATTCAATAACCGTCAAAACCAGATGAATCTTCTTCATTTCTTCATACACAACAACTAACTATAAACAACTCTAGTGTCAAATTTCTGCAAAATTGAAAAGAAGACAGCCCAGTTCTGCTTGTATCCTCCCAAAACCATCAAATATTAAATTATTTAGGGCAATGTTTCTCTTTCTGTCTCAGAGTTAGCTGCCTGTGCGGAGGAGCCACAGATGTGATGGAACTGCCTAACCGTTGCTAACCGTTAGCCGTTAGCTCCCAATGAACAACAACTGAAGCCGTTGACGTTTCTTAACACCCGCTGTGCACTTCAATGTTAGCCTCCAATTAAAGATACAACTGCGGTGGATAAAATTATAAAGTACATGTACACAATAATAAATCACAAAAATACAAAGCAAAGCGTCAGACACAGTTAGCTTAGCAGGCTAGCATTAGCCACTAAGATGCTGAGTGAAGCAGAAGAAGCGCTGTTAGCACAGCGAGCTAATCAGTCGCTCCGGGGTACCTTACCAGGTCAAAACAAACAGGAACGCGGAGCAAGATGCATTAATTTCTTGTTTCGTTTCTGTAGCCGACGTCTGGAGAGACGACAACTTCGATGAGATCAAAGCAAACGGCGTGGAAATATCGTCGGGAACATTGCAAAGACACTCGCAAATAATGTGGTTCCTGTTTTTTGCTCGGACTGGCTCGGATGCCCGTTTGCAGGTCGTTGCTTAGCGAGTCTCTCTCACTCACTCACACACACGCGCAAACACACACACACACACCCTCAAGGGACGAACCTGCCAAATACTGACCCCGCCCTCCAGACAACAGACAGGCATATACAGCAAACTTAAAACATAAAGCAAAGATAATTGCTGATTTGTTTGATTGATTTTTATTCTTTGTGTCAATATCGGACCGTTTAACCAGCTTAGTGTCTGTGTCACAAGTTAAAGCTCCTGTGAGGGCTTTTTTGCTGGTTATGAAACAGACTGAAATTAATTCGTATTACTCTATATGAGCTACAAAAGCAAACCCTACAGAGTAGGGTTTATAATAAGTCCAAATGTGGAGAATAAAGTCGAAAAACAATGTCCAGAATAAAGTCCAAATGTCGGGAATAAAGTCAACTCTTGGACCTGATCAATCAATGTCAGATTAAATTAATCTACAGAATACAAATTTGTTAAATGTAGCTCCACTTAAGCCTGGTACACTTCCAAGTGTTTCGCCACATTAATGTATCAGGCATGATGATACCATGAAATTATATACAAATATCAGATATCTGATGGACCTGAGGAGTTGACTTTATTCTCAACATTGTTTTTCGACTTTATTGTCGACATTGTGAGTTTCTCCTCGACTTGCGAGTTTATTCTCAAAATGGTAAATGATCATTTCTTAGTGTGGCCCGAATACTCCTTCATACAAACCAGACCATCAGCGTCAAGATATCTATATAATTATTTGGGGGGTAGGTGTGCTGTCAGACAAAGTGATGAACTGCTCGCTGCCTTTGTTTACATTTTCCAGGGCAAAATATTAAAGTGAGTGATACTTATCACTGTTATAGAAAACAGAATGAGATTTCTTTGTTAAAAACCACCACTTAAGCATGTACAGGACAAAACCAGCAAAGACATAAAAAGTATGGCTTTGTCCACAGGGGGCGCCAAAACAAACACAAATAAAGAGTTCCTCACAGGAGCTTTAAGGAGGTCAGTTGTTCACAGTTTAGCCACCACCTTCATGTCATCCACTAACTGACAGTTGTTGTACTATAAAAAGGGCACCAGTGGTCATGTAGGGCAGCCTTTATGGTACTGTAATCTTTACTGGAAGGGCAACTAACAAGGCCCTTTATGGCGTTTTCTCCATTTTAAGGGCAACCTGGAGGGCACATTATCACAGTTTACTCTTATGGGGCATCCTATAGGACACTTAATCTCACTGGAAGGACACCTTGGAGGGCTCATATCACGTTTTCTCCAATGGAAGGGCACCCTAAAGGGCACATAGTCAAGTTTTATCCATTTAAAGGGCACTCTGAAGGGCAAGTTATCTCATTTTCTACACTTGAAGGTGACCCTACAGGGCACATTTCCCCCCCTGGAAGGACATCCTGGAGGGCCCTTCATTGTATTTCTCCATTCTAAGGGCACCCTGCACAGCACGTTATCATGTTTTTCCAGGACACCCTGAAGGACACTTTTTCTCCATTGCAAGGTCACCATTGAGGGCACTTACCTGATTAGTTTAATCAAGTTGTACACAAACAAAGAAGATGCTAAAATAGGACTTTCTTTGTAGACCCATTAAATATATTAATAAAGTACATAAAATAACTTTATATCTTAAATATAAATGTATAAAACTAAATGAACTTTAGCTTTACCCCAGTAATATAACTTTTTAATATATATTTGTGAAACCACTGTCAAGTGTTCCAGCCTATAATTCTGATTTGTAAACTCCAATGTTCTTTAAATATAGATATAAGTATTTACTTTACATATGGACCCCCAGAAAATGTTGATTGTGCTTTTATTTCACAAATTACATCCATATACCATAAGTGTCTGTCCGCTCATTTGAGTATACACATTATTTAAAACATCAATCACTAAAATATGTACAGGTAAACAATCTCATCCATTATATTACCATGTCCTGCCTATAAAAATCAGTTGGCCTACACCGCCACCTGGTGGAAAATTTGTCTCATAGCACTTTAATTTAAACGAACTCTGTGTGCCTTCCTCTTCTCACATCTGTAACAGCATTGTTTCTCTTTAGTTTCATTGTCGAGTTGAGTCAATGAATAAAACCCAGACATCAGCTGCTCTATAGACACTTTATTGCTGTTTTTATTGTTTTACACTCACTGGAATGTTTTACTGTGTTTGACTGGCAAGTCCAAACACTCATCCTCCGAATATCTGTTACCAAACCAAGATTTAAATAGCAAAAACAACTCTAATGCAGTAATACAATATACATGACACTATAAAGTCCTAAGGTGAATTCATTCTCACTAACATATAGGCTATACTGGTCCATTTACAAAATGCTTCTTTATATATATTTTTATATAAGATATAAAACAAGAGTAATGCACATTCTTCAAAAGGGAAATGAAATGTTGTGTTTTTGTTCATATGCAGATATATTCTTGAGTGAATTCTGTTTGGTGGCAACAAAACAACATCCAAAAGTCATTGTCACAAAGTGTATCCACTGCATACAAAATAATAACACGTTTGACTGTATGTCCAGGAGATCGACAAAGATTGTAAGATTGTAAGAGGGTATCATCACCCAGGTAGGACTGTAGTGGATACTGAAAGGATATTTAGCAGAACAAATGAAATAACTGCCATGTATTGAATGTGTTGGAATGAAATTAATGAGTGTTGTTTTGTTTAAAAGTAGTAAATATGATTCAGAAAGCTGGAGTTTTAAACCAAATAGTCCCCTTTCAACGCTCAAGCCTTCAAAAGAACACAGTAACAAGGTCCAAAGCCCATAATGGATAAGTTCGATAATACACTGTATGTTTTATTATTGTCAAAAAAAAACATTAAAACCACCAATTAATTCATCCTACGAATAATTATTTTCTGTGTACCCAAGGCCCGATGTATTCTTTTGTACCTTCCAAAGTTATTGTTTTCCAAAACACACACTTTTGCTGTTACACTGTTGAATAGGTAATCTTCTTTTTTACCATAAACAGGACGAGTATTATTCCACCGCTGAAAATATTCCCCAACAAATGCACCATTTAGTCCTGTCTGAGTGACATTGCTAAAACTGCAGAGCCCAGCTGTTAAAGGGAGTTATTTAGCCTTTTAAAATACTCCTGATCTGTTTTTAAAGGGTCATGTCGTGCATTGTTGACTTAGATATTTTCATTGAATATTGGTAAATATGATTTAAAATAAAGACCATCTCCAGCCTTATCCTTTCAGATGATAATATACATAGCTCAGTAAGTACCGGTAGTAATGTAGGTGGTTTTATGTGATATTGCTTCATTATACTTTTATTTTAAATATGTAACTAAACAATCTCTCTTGTTGATGTAAACCCACTGACTGTATAAAAGAAGTGGACGCAGCCTCTTGAAGCTAATGTAGAGGCTGCATTCTGCCTGATGGCCAGCAGGGGGCAGCTCCTGTAGTCTAATTGTATAGAATTCTTTGAGAAAGGGGACCCTATTTATCACATGATGTATTACCTCAGTATACATTTCCCCAATAACTTTATGGTCTCAGTCCCTGGTTTCAAGCCTTCTTCAATACAGCATGATGTTTATTTTGAAAGTCACAGTCCCGTTTAGAGTACAACTGACTAGTAAATAAAGTCACTTTAAACGTGACCTGTCAATCAGGCTAGAGGCATAGCAATGCATATCCACCCTCTGGGCTCGTCCACTTCTTTTATATAGTCTTTGTGTAAACTGTAGGCAGTCTTGCTTTCTTTGTGTGTTTAATAATCAAGTTTTTTAATGAACCCACAGACTGTCCTGTATGTAGCGATGGCACAAACTAACTATTCATATTTTACAGGATGGGTGCTGCAGAGTAGTGTGTTGTTTGACACATATGACTAGCATGGTAACATGGTAAACACACACAGTGGTAGATCTCCTCTATGTGAATAAACAATAGCAACTTCTGCATTATATGTAACAGCAAACTGACTGCCTCTCTCTTTGATGCACTTCAAATATAACATCTCCTCCCAGGTAAACAGATCCTAACTGTTGGCATTGTCATTATGAATAAAGAGTGAAACAACCCATACTGCATGTTTCAAAGGAAAGTTTCTTCAGAATGAAAACAGAAAGTCTCTTTACGAAAAAAACTGAACAAAGCCTACAGCTGTGTGAACACAGATGGTGACGTCTCGTCCACTATTGGACACGTTTAACTACAGTTGTAAAGACGGAGTAGTGAGTGACTGTATCTAGATAGATGGCGGACTGAAATGAGCCCACCAGCTTATATGTATATATATATATGTAGTAAATATATCTCTTAATGTGCTTGACAGATCTCAGGCAGAAGAGGGAGAAGTACAGCTTGATTGTAGATCACATCTTGTACTTCTCAAATAACAGTCCTGGTGGTTTTGTCATCTTGTGTTTTGTCTCACTTGATCCGCGTGTGCTGGTCAGCGGAGGTTTTAGGCTTCATACACCCTGAGGAAGAAACAAAACAGGAGATAATGTTTCTGTTATTCCAAGCATTGGATGCCTCACAAGTTACATTTGTCTGCCAACATCATTGGCCGTATCCTTCATTAGTATTTCACTTTAATCTCCAATAAAGATGAATGATTCTTCAATTTAATGTGTTGGCCTTGTGGATGTAAGTAGAAGGACACAGGCTGGAGGAAATGTTCCTTTATATCCCTGCTTCCTCCTCCACAGGGCTTTTGTCAGCTGACCCTGACCTCTGACCTCCTCGTAAAGTGGAGGGAAGATTAAAGGAGACATTTCAACAAAACAAATTATTAAAGCTTCACAGAGAAGCCATGGGACCTGATATAATAATCAGAGTCAGTGATAACACACTGGTTGGTGCATAAGAGGGTAGGTCGTGTGCATCATGGGTAAATCTGGAGAGCAAACCGACCAACACAAATCAACTCTATATGTTCATCAGGCGCTGATACTTAATGAGTCTGAATTAGCCTTATGAGTGCAGCCATGACAGAGAAATGTGTGCTATTACAGCATAAAATTTAAATCTTCAGTTGTCTTACACAAAAAATAAGCAACAGGTTAGATAAGTACAAATAAACTTGCAGTCAGACGAATTGTATTGACTGATTGAATCACATTTACCTGTGCTTGTCCTTCCAGATGCGGAACCATTTGACCAGATTCTTGGTGCTCTGAAGTTTGGGATGAAGACAATACTCCTGCCCTTTGAACCGAGCCACGTTCTCCATCGTCACACTGAGAGAGAACGTAAAGAAGAGAGAAAAACACAGAGATGTTAGAAAGAAAACTCTTTTTTTTTTTTTAGGTTTAGCTTTGTCAAAAGCAGTCTTCTAAACAAGTTCTATAACTGCATAATTAACATGATAATATTCATGTATTTTCACGACAAAATTGGGCTCCACAATATGTCTGGAGAAATAGACTTCAACAGTCTGAGATAAGACTGCAGGAGCCAACTTGAAGTATGCTTTTTTAGTACTTCAGTGGAGTTAAACTGAGTAAAAACCCTGTTTTTCAGACTCTCTTGAAGCCAGCCTGAGTCATTTGAATAGGCACTGGTCATTTTTGCCCCAATTCTTCGCAGCTATTCTGCGCTGCCCTCAATAACATTTCCGCCGTTAAAGCCACCTCGATTCAAAAGATCAGCGTGCACAGAGCGGCCGGACAGTTACTTGGCGAAGGAGTAATATTATGGAGCTGTCACTTAAAAATGTGACATCTAAGCTTATTGAATCAATCGGCCTGCCTGCATGTGGCATATTCAGGCCAAACAAGAGAAATGTGGGAAAAAACTCCCACAGTGCCATGGGGCCTCTCCAGCCACTGACACACTCAAAGGCTCACCAACCCATGAATGTTAAATGAGTTGACTGGAGGAGAAAAGACTGGACTCTCAATAAAAACGCTGCATTCACCAGTTATAAGATTAGATTAAAGAGTTCTGCATTGATTTTCCTGCCCATTCAGTTGTCTCTTTGTTCGGCTGTTGAGGTTTAGTTGGGCAGCTGTACATGCTTTGTTGCTGAAGAACTGAGCCTTGAATGTGCTACTAAAAAAACATGAGAGTGCGTGCATGCCGTTGGACTCCGCATGGCTGTAATAAACACACCCTGGATGTTTATCCCCGGGCTGCTCAACTGAGGTGAAATTAAACCTGATTGCAGTGTTAATTTGCGCTTCGGTTCCTCCTCATTATAATTCACCTGGGCTGCTTCAGTGCAGCCACCGGCTCTAAAGGCTAATATTGTTAGCAAAATGTTACATAAGCATGGCAGAGGAAGGGAAGGCTTTGAGGGGGCTAAAAGGGTAAAAGTGAAAGGAAATAAAGTCTGTTTAATTTCCTGCTGCTTTAAACTTCAACCTTAAAACGTTAATGGTTAATATTGTGCTTTTATTTTACGGCAGCACAAGTTACAGACGGAATAATCAGCAAAGTAGTATGAAAAGAAGAGCTAAAACAAGCTCTACCTTTTCTTGCAACAACTTCTAAATCATGCAAATCATGCATTATTTGACATTGGTAAAATATAGACTTTTGCTTGAGTAAAAGTAGTAGTACAGCTTGGTGTTACTACTTTTAGGGTAAATTAAATAAGTAGCAAGACCAAAATAGAAAAATAAACTGATAAGAAGGAAAATAAAGATTAACAGGAACAAAAGCAGTGTAAGAAATAATGTAAAACTGAAACAATAAGATACAACGTGAGACAGAAAGAAGAACTGAAAAGAGCCAAAAGAAAATACGGAGTAAACAGGGGCATTTCGGGGCTCCTAGCTTGTGTGTGCGGTGAGTAGTGGTCGCTCTGAATGCCAAACTGAGCAGCGTAAGCCAAACGGCCACAACAAAGGCCAGAGGGGGGACTCTCTCGCTCATTTCTCTCCGACTCTCTTTCTCTCCGTGGCTTTCCGGAGCCCGCTGAGACTCATTTTTCACTGGGCACCAGCGGCTGGTGGCCCCCATCTCATGCTAATAGAGCAGCCTTAAATAACGGCTGTCAGCGGGGAACACAAACACACACAGAGAAACAGACCTGTGAGTGGACGGAGGCAACTTTAAGTACTTCTCAGAGTGTTCTTTTGCATTTACACTTACTGAAATGATTTCCTCACTACATGTTTGACTGCATAGTCTTTGAAAGCAGCACGTTATATTTCCTTTATACACTCATAAACACATAAACGTACATCGGCACTATTATTTTAATAGTGTTTTGGTGAATTCTGCAGTCCTCTGAGTTCTGTACGTGTATGTCTCTGTACAGGTTCTTTACATTCAAAGACGGAAGAATTACTTTCCTAATGTGAATCATTTTAGACAATTAACTTTTAAAACAACACCTGGCTGTCAGCTAATTCTTTGTTTACCAGCAAATTGGTAAAGAGACGAATGAGACTAAGCAAACAGATTTATGCCATATGCCACATCCACATTCTCAGTTTCCCAGCTGTCGCTGCAGTTATGTGTAATACTGTAATGTGCCAGCAGGTGGCAGCAGAGTTGGCCCATCAAACTGACTCCAGGGAGGCTGACATAACATCCCCATCTGTTGTCCCCTCATGACATGAAACTTTAAATGAATTCCACCCTGAAATCACAGCTCGTATTTCAAACTACGTTTGAGAAATGACCAAAGATCACAGTTAAGAAAATACGCTACATGCTGTCTATGTTATGTAAGATTGTTTATGTAGAGTTGTGCAGTATATCTGAGCACCACAGGCTACTTTGAGTGTGTTCGGACCCCTTGAGAAGGAGAGAGGCCTAGATATCATCTGAGAGGTTCATGCTGCATTCCACAATGGCTCAAATTGAACATAATAGCTGTCTGTCTGCTCGAGCTGTGATTTGATGGGTCAAAGGTCAGATGGTGGAGAAGAAGAGGAGGGGGGAAGGATCACAAAGATAGGGTGTCAGTCACAATCAAAGCTCAAACTGTTAGTGACAATGCAGTCTCAATACAAGTGAGTTAAGATAAGTGAGTTTACATTGTTAAACTGACAATCTCGAAGATTTCAGTTTCGTTCTCTTTGGCGCCCCCTAATGGCGAAATGCAGTAATTGTGGGATTCATCCAGACATCTACGGTTGGCTCTCTTTGTCACGGTTGTAACTCTTGATCTTCCTCTCTGACGGTCGCTTTCCTTTTTAGACTGTTTGCCTTCATCTGAGCATCGAGTTTGTTTCTTTTTCTTTGGATTTTCACTTATTGTTGAAGTTGTATCTGTAGTCATCGATCTTTTCTTTGTTTGTTCAGCCATAGTAGATTACTGTTTACTCACAACATTTGCAGAGACCGGAAAAGCAGCCGCTTAGCTCCGCCTACCCTCTCTGGCAGACCAACCACTGCTGGCTGATGGAAAACGCGTCACTAACTGGGCGCCGCTTGTGATTTTTTCGCCACAGACACCCAGTCTGTTATACTGCAAATTATTTAAATGAAAGTCATCAAGATCATTACCTTAACGTACAGATATTGTTTTCCTTTTCGGGATAACATAATTTAATAAAGACGAGTATGTATGTGATGCATACATTCCACATAACCTAAGATCCTACATGTTTCATGTGCAGCATGATATTAGCTGTATGATCAAAAATAAGCTTTAATACAAACCGAGAACGTTTTGAAAAGTTCTTCATCCAAGTAAAAATCATCCATCACCGCTTACTGTGGGCTAAATTAAATCATCAGTTTATTATCACTCTGTAAATCCTCCTAAGTGCTTCGAGCAAAGACGACAGGATGTTTTGATACTGACTGTAAAGCTGCCAAACATTTTTTATAGTGTTTTGGAGGCCAGTCGTGGCACAGAGACAGTTGTATATCTGAGTGTCAAGTGGGTACAAGTTCTGTGATATTACAGCTTCTTCACGCACAGGGAGAGAGAAAGGGGGGGAGGAGTGGAAGACAAAGGAAGGAGGAAAAACTGCTACTATATACATGAGGAGAGGCGAGACCTGGCAAAAAGAGAGAGACTGAAAGAGACTCACAATATCATCTTCTCTTGGCAGTACGGGTGTTTGGGTTTGATCTCCAGCTTCTGTACATCCATGTATCTGATCTTTGGTCCTTTCCTGGTGCACCTGCACTTGTAGGCTGTTCAGACACACAAACATCAGACCGACTTTAATCATCAAACAGAAACAGAATGAATGTGGGGATTTATAGCTAAAGGAAACTGATCGTGTGGAAACTGTGTGACAGATTATTAAAGTTTGTCTCAGAGTTACTTCCAGCTATGAAACTGACACAAAGATTGAAGTGATAGAAAGTTAATACTTTGAGATCTGACAGCAAATTGGCTCCAAATCGCTCCACAGTTTATCTTTAAAGCACACGCTGACAAGAGAGGATTAGCAGAGCCAACATTTTAGTCTGGTAACTCACGGCTGCAACATCACATTCACTGCTTAAGTTAAGTCATATAAACAAGCTAAAAATAACCACGGATAAATTAAACTCAAAGATGGATTAAAAGTAGGACGACTTGTGTCTAATTTGCCTGCTGTTATTTCTTATTTCAAAATAAAAGTCTAATGTTTTTAATGCAGCTTACATGATTTATAAATTCACCTGTGCCTTCAAAATAAAACCCTTTATTATGCTTCTTCTCTATAAGACTACTCTTGCACTGTAAGCCCTTTGGATGTATAACTGCATGATTTCAACTGAGGTTAGATGCAGTCATCTAAGTCCATCTTCTGACACACAGTTTATGCTGCTGTATAAAAGGCAGAGGAAATGAGTTTTTGGCGGGTTGTATATATTTGTGATGGGGAGCTGATGACCTGGAGAGTCCAAGGTTTCCTTCATCCATCACCTGCTATCTGTCCTCACTGCCGCGGGCCATTAAATCTGTCACCGTCCCCACATTGGGGCCAGCACTCAGAACATACAAGAGCCAATAAAAGTGTGGACACTGAGGTTAATATCCACGTACACCAGGGCTTCTACGGAGGTAAATGGCTTCAGACGAGATGCTATGTCCTGTACCAAGTCACGCATGGTGACTGCTTTAACATATTATAAACGTTAAACATGAAATACTTCATAAGCTGAGTGTAAGTCAATGTTTTGTAAGTTATCTGTTTTTCCCTTTTTTGTCACAAAATATGATATTTGAGCTCAACTACAAAATACATGCTTTCAGATGATCAAACAAACACTTTAAAGCCCCTGCTAAATGCATCCTACTTATGTTTAGATTACATTTAGGATTTGCAAATGCTTTACTGACTTTTATCCTTATTAAATCTGTTATTCACAGAAACTATATTCCGTTGAATCCCAACATGCTCCCATAAAAACTGGCTTTAATCCTTCCAGCTACATATGGTGAGAATCACTTGTTTTGCCAGACTCACAGAGACATGCAGAGTGGTGTTCAGGGAGCATAAAAGCTTGCAGATGCCAGTTTAAGGCGCAGGATGAGATCAGATTTTTACACCGCAGTTGTATTTATCATTACACTTTGGTTTTAGGACGTTGTCAATTCAAATAGATGTAATAAGCTGATGAAATCACGAAGTACTTTTAGGTTTTTGATCAGATTAAAAGTAAAACGCGTGCAGCAGGTGGTATATTGTAAAAACATTCAAGCGGAGCACTTGAATTAAGTTATTGTTTTCACAGCCTGTGCAGGAGATTTGTGGATCTTTGGCGTCAACTTCACTCATGTTTCAAACAAACTCGAGTGATTTTGCACTCAATCCCCCAAATCGTTCCCTTCGTGCACACATAATAATGCAAATGAGGTGTGAAAAACCGCGTCTCAACCTATTGTTTGCTATTCCGTTACATAACCATAGTTTATGTGCAAAACAAAATACTAACTCAAGCTAAACATATAAAAAAGTATTTACCTTCTGCATTTAGGAAGTATAAGGCCACCACCAACAGAAGTAGCACCGCTGTGCACCGATGCATGTCTTCACAAGTAATAAAAAGACGTTGTTCCACAAAATCCGAGCTCTCCAAACCGCCTCTATGCGAAAAACACAAAACACTTAACAAAAGTCTTCCGAGTTGTAAATAAGATCCACTTGCTGCCTCTGTTGGATGACAGGATTGAAGGAGCGCTGAGGGTTTCTCTGCTTTTTTGGAGTCCCTTCGGAGCGCTGATTGTGCAACTCCGTCTGTGCGTCCTGAGCGCTCGGATGAATCTCCAATCACTCGTTTAGGTCTCTCTCTCTCTCTCCCTCCCTCGTTTTCTGGCTCTCCGTGGAGAAGCAGGCAGCAGCTCTTTTAAAAGCAGCCCGCTGTCCCTCTCTCATTAATATGCACGGCCAGACAGCGAATCAAACACTTGTGGCCTACGAGAGAGAAGTTGAGAACATGGAAAGGGGAGGGAGGAAAAGGAAAGAAAAAAAGACACTTATTGTCGACCACAGATGAGGGTGGAGTGACGTCTGATTTGGTAGGCAGTTTGGGAAGCTTATGCTTGGCTCCCACTGTAACCCGTCATCTTTTCCCTGATTATATATGACAGAAAAATATAAGGGGAGCAGATTAACGTCATACAGAGAGGAAAGGAAATGGTGCGTATGGCTAATAAATGGGCGTAAAAACAATACTGTTAAATAATCTTTTAATGCGATTTTGAGCTGACTTCGGTGTTTCCAGTTATGTGGGTCAAATCTTAGGTAACTAGCAGAGACCTAAATGCTTCAATGGCAGTCTTGCAAATCACCATATTCACACAGTGGCCATTTTCTTCTGACATCATGCTCAGTGCTGTTATAATGTTGTATTCCATGTTTGCAAATTATATACAAGTAGTGAATCTGACAGTTTGTTAGAATCAGGAACTAAGGAACACCGGGCTATATTTCAAGGCAAAACAACACACTGTAAAACCTAACCGTCTATCTTAATAAAAGTAAGTTAACTTAACTCAGTCCTCAAAGAAATTTGACGTAACTCATCCCAGTGAGTTAGCAGCAACTCAAAACTCGAACTTTTGGAACACTTTATGTTGCAGTAATTGATTATAGTTAGTTACAGTTACTTATGTAGTCTAAGAAGTGTGGTAGCTAGCTGTACCTGGCAGCCTATGGTAACGTTGATTGTTGTATGGGAGGCGGCTGCAATGGTGATCATGATGGTGCATGTCTGTTTAAAAAGGGTCACAGGACATGGAAGCTATTGAAAAAAAACTATAAATGTTTCTATAAATAGATGGGAAAAAATGTATTAAAAGTGCGTCTTATACACTTAATTTTACCGTAGGCCTACTTGTTTTGTGTTACTGCAACTTAAAAGGTTTACGGTAATCGGTTTACGTGATTGAAATAAATAGACACAGGAGAGCTTTAAGTTGAGATAAACTAAGTTCATCTTAATTAAACTCATTTTTAAGTTCAATGCACTGAATGAAATGGGTACTGTTTACTTAATTTATTTAAGTTACCTTAACAATAAATAAAAGAGTTTGGTTTTCTCAAATGGTTTGAGTTGAACTAACTGATCAGGTTTTACAGTGTACTTGGAGACATTAAGCGCTCACATCTTTAAAAAAGTAGGCTGTAGCTTACTCAGATAACACATGTTCATAATCATTTCACATCATGACAACAGTTATTTTACTCACTTTTCCCAAGGTAATCGGTTTCCTCATTTAAAAAAATAAATAAACTTGTGGGAGTGTAGTAAAGCTAGGTCACAACAGCGAAATGGTAATGATTTGTCAGTTGTTGTATTCAACTTTAAACCTGGGCGTCCAGCATTTAGATTTTACCACAGCTTTGGGGTCTCCACTCTGAGCGTGGTTTTAATAAATGGTAAATAGCCCATTGGTCTTTTATTATAGCCTAATTAGATAGCTAGCCAAGACAAAGTTGCAGTGGTCAAACTTTTAGCTCAAATTGCTGTTTGAACTTGTTTAAAGGTGCACCAAAGCTAGCAAAAGGAAATTTTTTTTGTGCTCCAAACATATTCCATCAACACGGTAACTGTGTTCCTTGTGCTACTTGCCAACACATAAGCTAGTTAACTTTTGTTGTGACATGGACTGGCAAAAGTGACTCAAAGCCAACTTTAAAATAACAAAGATACAGATAAACAAAGGTAATAAGTAGCGATGGTGCAATAACACACTGTAATGTTGTGATATATGAAAATAATCATTAAAACAAATGCATTTAAGGCCACCGTGAGACGCAGAGTGTAATTTCCTCAGCTGACCCTGTTATTTCCTAGAGGCCTACAAGGACAGGTCAAAGAGTGTATGACGTTAGTTGAAGATAACAGGGAATCCTTGAAACTGGAAAAAAGTCGATTAAGCCACACGAGAAGTAATTTTAATTTATATTCAAAGTTAATTCACTTTAAGTGCAGCTAAATCAAATTCACTGTCTTTGCTCCAGTGAATGCCTTGGTTGGTTAGGTCCCCTTTCTATCCTTTTTCTACTCTCGTTTATTCTGAGAATATGAATAAATGCTGCTATTGTACCTGGTGATGCCGTCAGGCTGAACCACTGACCTGTAAGAGATAGCCCTGAGAAGAAGGTCTGACCCCTCCCACCTGGGACGCTGTGACCACAGGATTAAACAGAATTCATCCTGCATCATGAGGGATTTGTGTGTGTGTGTGTGTTCACTATGCCCTCTCTCTATCTGTGTGTGTTTGTGTTCACCTCCCTGCCCCGAACACTGACGCAATCAGCTCCTGTCATCACTCAAACCAGCGGCCTTGAAACGTCCGACTGCACCATGAACCTGCGTGTGTTTGTGTGCAGCTACATGGGTACTAGCATGTACATCAGTGAAATGCTGCCTGGGTCACATATAAAAAGAGGTAGATCTTTTCCAACCCTTCCTTTGATCTGGTTGTAATGTACAGTGAACGACAGTAGGACATGGAGCCAGCTACCGTTTACAGCCCACAGTGACAGATTGAGATGTGTGTGACCCCTGCAGGACACCGATGCTGTGTGAATCCATCTCAAGTCGTCTTGATCTCAGGATAAAAGACATCTGTGGGCTTGTCGGTTCCAGGCTTCTGCTGAAGTGACGGGTAATCGTTCGGACATCTGTTGTCTTCATCCATCAGATCACTTCAGCTTCACTGAATATAAAATGAAAAAAGAAATTGAAGGAACTAACAGGAGTTTAAAAAGGACAGAGGATCAGCCAAAAGGGATCTGTTTCGACATTTATAATCAGTCAAAGATGGTGTTTTTTTTTGGAGGGTTTAGTTTTTTACAAAGTTGGATACCCTAAAAAAATAATCCCCAGAAGTACCCTCACAGCTCCATCAGATGCCATCTAGAACAATTAATTTAGTTCCAAATGTGTTAAGTGGATATTATTACAATATTTCCATTTCTTTTTTTTAAAAGATTATTTTTTTGACCTTTTATGACAGAGAGCAGTGGATAGTGTTGGAAACAGGGAAAGAGAGAGTGAGGGATGACAGGCGTCAAAGGGCAGAGGGCGGGAGTTGAACCCGGGGCCGCCACATCGAGGACTATAGCCTCTGAATGTGGTCGCCGAGTTAAACCGGCACCCAATATTTCCTTTTCTTGAATGGCATAGTGTTTCGAGAAAGTGCCACCATGGGGTTCCCATGGGTGATTGTTTTTGTGTGAAATGTCTCAACAACTGAATCAGAATCAGTTTTTCTATTGGCCAAGTATGATGGCACATACAAGGAATTTGACTCTGGTTTCCATTACTCTCGTTGTACAGACAAACAACGACAAGGACAAGTTAGACAAATAGTAACACAAACACTGGCACTAAAACTAAAGCTATACAGGCCTATGGACACAATATATATTATACACATTATTTAAAAAATAAAAATAAAACACTTGTAGAATGGAGACAACAGTGCAAAGGTGCTGAGATAAATATTGTTATGGATATGGTAGCTATACACAAGTAGATGGTTGTAGTAGCCTATTTACAGTACTTACAGAGAACATTGATTGTCATGGCAACTGCAGGACGGATTACCTTGAAAAGTCATGTCCCTCTCGTGATCAGTTGTAAAAACCACTGACTTCCCCATCAGTGTCATCATGGGGATCAAACTTTTGCCCAGCCACCTAAGAAGCTCATTTCGGCCGCTTGTATCCACGAGATCTTTCCTTTGGTAACCTGACCGACTGCTCAATCCATAACCTTGGATTCTGTCACAGTTCTGCTCCACTGCTCACCTGCCCTCTCCCAGTAATTTTCCACTCACCCCTGTACTCTCCTCTGCCCCGACATACCTTCTGCCTGCTCCCTACTGGTTCGTCTGCTTATAATAAGTGCTGACCTGGTTCTGGACCTGCTGCTTCCTTGACCACGTCTCCTGCTCGGCCCTCCACGGTACTGATAACTTCCATGTACTGTTGTGATTGTGTGACAAGCCACCACCTCACCTCTCTCCTGGTTCAGCTCACCCAGCCCCTGGCCCAGTTCATAGACTCTGACAGCTCTAAGTCTTATTCTCTACTGAACTGTGTTTTCACCTGTCTGTTCCTGTACCTGTTGGAGCTGTTGGTGAAGATTATTACCAGTGATACCTGCTCTCTAGTGTGCTGCATTTGGGTCCAAACCCGGCCCGTTACATTCTGTGTCACCTGCAAAACACCCCAGGGCCTGTACACTGCAGGAGGTCACACGTTCACATCGTTTGCAAAGAGCAGAGACGCAATTCTGAGTTCCCAAACCTGGACTATCACCATCTTTTAAACAGGATTATAATTATACTATGTCTTTGACAAACTCCTGTCTTTCCGGCCAGCCTCTTGATAAGGCAGAAGTACCCCTGGGTTGGAGCTATTGCTTTGAAGTACTTTAAGTTTAGCTTTAAATAGACTCTTCAGATGAAGCAATGCCCACTTATGACCCCCATTAGAAGCTATACAGAGTGGTGAACAGTTCAACTGTGACTTTCCTTTTTCATGTTGTTGAATGAAAACATTAACTGGGGCTTAGGAGCTTGAAATGTATGTTATAAGAAACATTATCCCATTTATAACAGATTAAATTTGTCCATTGTATCAAACTGTTTGTTAAAGACAACAAACATTCCTTATTGTTTTCATTTAGTGGTTAAATGCAATAATAGAAAACCCTAATATCAGCCGGAGGCATTAGTGTGAATCCAAACCATGACTGTCATTTTGGCACTAAGCATTTCATAATCTGACACTTTGCAGAATAACAAGATCGCTCCTTCACTGAATCAAGGCAGACAGCTGTGTTTGAAAACGGCTGTCAGAATACTTCAGCCCCTCTGGCCACCTCTTTCAATATTTCCACATGACTGAAAACCATCAGAATAAGAAGGATTGTGTCTTGTTGCACAACCTGGACTGGTTTCTAAATTGTAAACTCCATTTGTCTCTGCGGTCTAACCTGCACTTTAGGCGGACTTGGCTGTTGCACAAGAGCAAACCTGTGCAGGGAAATCGTGCAGTTTACCCCAAAGTTAAACATGGCAGAGGGCGTGTGAAGTGTGCTGGGGCTGTTTAGCTTTCAATGACATGTGGTTAAAATGTGAGAAGAGACAGAGAAGAGAGAGTTTATCCGTGAATGATCTGCGCTGGCATCCAAATTGAGTGTCTTGATTGTTTAAATGCAGGCTGCAGACTGTAACTAAAACACACACAAACCTTCAGGCTAATTAAAACCGTCAGTGCATAAACACACTGCATACAACTTCAGGTGCTAGAAACAGTTCAACATGGCTGCTAATGTCATCTGATATGACATGAACATAGATCATCGTTGACATGCAGGCAGCTTTTACGTGACGTTAAATATACTGTCCTGACTTTAGTCATTGATTTACTAACATGTTTACTTAAAGGTTTGAGTTGATGTCTCTGATATTGATGGACACTTTTTTAACCAAGGGATGACGAGTACCTGCCCTCACTTTTATGCCACACAGAAATCCAACAGATCTCTTCTGATTCATTTAAATTTCGGCGACACACAGTGTTCAGTTGTACTCGTACCTTTTCGCTTTCATGCAGCCTTATCCTTCACTACATTTGGGGAGCCAATATTGTTCTTATTACATTAGTTACTAATTTCTTAACTGATTCATAGTTATATTACAAAACCAGCTTTACATTTAACATCTGCGACATGAGAGATGCTGACACTTGAATGCATCACTATTGCATGTAATGCTAACTTAGTGATGTAATACATGACATGTTAAAGAGTACTTTACGTTTGAGGTAGTAAGTATATTTTGCTAATGCCTTTGATCTTTTGCCTAATTATGATTCATTCTTAAATGTGTAACAGAGTATTGCTACACTGTGTTATTGCCAATTTAACATAAATAAAGGATCAGAGTTCTTATTCAATTATTGTGGTAAACTTTGGGAATGACAGAAACGTACGTCCTTGACATTATTTGTCTTTTAAAACAAAAAACATGATTAAATAAAAAATACTTTTAGAAATTTTGCTTAAGCCGTGATTTCCAATTGGTCCAACTTTCAACATTATACATAAATAACTGTTTCATAGCAAATAAAGAAGAAATGATAATAGCATCAGCAATGTGTTAAGATTCACCTGATACTTGTGGACATTCAGTCAGAAAAACAGCACTTGTTTAAAAAACATCACTGTTCCATTAAAGCCTGTACGGTGGTGTCGTTGTTAGCGGTTACCTCACAGCTAGAAGGTTCCTGGTTCAAGGGATCTGGGATCGAGCCCCCCGGCGACCCTGAACAGGATAAGCGGTATAGATGATGGATGGATGTTTCATTAAAGTTGGACTTTCTCTGTCTTAAGACATCAAGCCCTGAACCTAGGGGTGTCCTCGGCTTGTTCTTTCTGTGTCTACTTTCCGCCCACTGTTGGACTGACTGTCTTTTGAAGTCAGGCAGTTTTATCAGATCCTCACATCTAAGGGAGGTCTGGGGTTAAGATTAGAGGAGTAGGTCTCCTCATATTCAAAACTGCATAAACCTGCAGGTGTGTTTACTTTGCATAAAGCTTCAGATATCGCCGTTCTAACAATTAATACAATCCTTGATCAACAGAGTTTAAACAGGTGGAAATGACTGATAGTGATGATTGTAAATTACACAGGGAAACTTTTAATCATATAAATGTCTGTTCCTAATGAAAGGCTGTATTTATTAAGAGGATTTTCATTATTACGTAGCAAATAATCTTCAGGTCTATGCTCCTAACCTGTTTGCATTCTCCTTTGCATGTTGCTCCTGAGTTTTCCTGTTTTTCCTTCAGCTTCCCTTTCCCCGCTCCAACAGCCGAAAGACAAAGAACACACAGAGAAAGACAGCTTTAAGATTTGCATGCACACAGGTCAGCTGGCGGACAGACATGTACACAGACAGGTGGGCAGGTGCTGAGGGTAATTGCAGAAAATAATGATGGTTTCTATGTTTTTCAGTACTGCAGGCATGTAGGGACACAGCATACAGACAAAGACAGGTGTGCAGGAAGTAATTGCTGCTAATAATGGGATGCTAAGAAGTGTCTTTGTTTTGCTGTTTACCTGAAACCAGAATATTCCAGTACATACAGTGAACCATCACTGAATCTGTGTTAAGAGTGTGTGTGGCTTTCTTTGAGTCTGAGCAACCGTTGGACAGGCAGAAAGGTGGGAAAAAAAGAGCGAACAGGCAGGTGTTCGAGCTCACTTCGTTTCAGGTGATTGAGGTGACATGGACGGAGAGGCTACCTGCCCTGGGCAGAGATGTAATTGCTGCTTGACTGTCATGTTCACATCATTCTGCTTTCATAAGGTTTCAGCCATTAGGCTAAATAGTGGAGGCTTTGTAGAGAGAGGATTACTGGAGGTCAAATGTTTTTCCTTTCCCTCCTTCAGAGTGCAGCTCTCCTTCATCTTGTGGTCATTTCTTATTGCTATTCGAACATATACTGTGAGGAGTTCTATGTGACCTACAAAGCAGCTAGAGGGCTGTAAAGAACTATACAGTTATTTATTTTTTATTTTATTTAACTTTTATTTAACCAGGAAAAAACTTGAGATTAAAAATCTCTTTTTCAAGAGTGTCCTGGACAGGCAGCAGCACATTAACAAAGTTTTAGACAAACATTGAGCAGCCATACGTACAAACATGACACATAATACATGACTAGAATACAATAAAAGACATGAAACAGCAAGTGAAACCAGTCAATCTTTGTCTAAAACAACCACAATCATAAAAATCTACAGCCAGATGTGTCTGCATCCAAGTTATTTAAGAGCACCTTAAAAGCATCCAATGAGACCGGTTCCTTTAGTTCCAGGTCTTTTTGTAATTCGCTCCACGTAAAGGGAGCAGCAAACTTTTCTCCCCTGTTCAGTTCTGACCTTTGGGACAGACAGTAAGAACAGGTCCTGGGACCAAAGACTGTAAGCTCCTGCACTCTTCTGACTGATGCAGTTTAGAAGGTACGAGGGAAGCATACCTAAGATAGACAGTTTTAACGCCCGTCATTGATGCCTCCGGGTTGGATTCCCACAAAGCGATTCCCAGCATGCAGACTGAAACAGCTTTTGTTCACATTTTGCAGCAAAGAAGAAGTTAAAGTTAAGAAGTTAAAAGAAGCAAGGATGAGATTTTTGTCCGAGAATACTACAAATGCATGTACAGAACAGTATAATAGCAGGGATCAGATGAATGGTTTTGTCCACTGGAGCTGCCAAAATCAACTTAAAATGAAAGTCACCCTAAATACAATAATTTGTTTAATATTATTTTTAGTCCGTCATAGTTATTCCATTGCTTTTATATTGGCAAGAAAGCAACCGCTGCTCTATTAAGGCAAGTTTATACTGAAGAAAATTAGTTTGCAGCTTGCTCCACTGAACACCTGTACATTTTGTACAACTGCTGCACAAACTCACACCAAATGTGTGCGAGCAGTGTTTATGGGGCGAGTCAGACTCAGACTGAACTCTGCTTTTTCTCATTGAACTCTTGTCCCACAAATGCTTATGATGAGTCTCTAAAATGAGCCGACATCTCATAGATTAGACTCAGATATGAAGGTCAAACATGATTGTACATCAGTCCTCTGTGAGGCCTGACATTTAAAAATGCGCTCTGGATTATTTATTTGACAATCTTTTTTCTCACACCAAAGACTCTTTCCAAATAAAATTCTTTTCTTGAAATAATGCGCACTGAGACTGCAGACCGTCCTGCCTTATACAGTCCTGAGTCTGAGCGGACATAATGAACGGCCACACTCGAGCGGGGACATAAACATCACCTGCTGGGACACGAAGACACAGAAAAGACAAACAGGCCTTCAGCTGTAGTTTGTTTGGATTTGCACGACTTCCACAAAAGGAACGTTTAGAACAGTTTCACAGAAAGACAGAGGGAAAGAGAGAGGGAGCATGTATGTGCGTGTATGTGGAGATTCCTTCTATATCCATGTCAGTTAGCATGTAAACAGACAGGCCATTACTGCTCAACAGAGAGAGTCATTGTCGATCATATATCTTTGTAGAAAAGCACGAGTGCACATTATGTTCACAGGGCAAGCAGAACAAGAGAACAAAAGAAAGGTAACTAGTTTTGTAGAGATACATTAAACACAAAAGGAGATAGGCGTCGACTGAAACTGCTCAGCATTTATACAACCTACATTCAAGATGTAAGGGAAAGTTATTAAAAGGAATAGTTTGTTATTTTGATAAACAGGCTTATTCACAAGAAGAGAGATATCACTCTTACGCTGGTCAATCACAAATGTAGCTACAGCTAACAGCCAGTTAAAGAGGCGCTGTTGTGAGATGTTTTATTGAGTGTCTGTGTCTGTCTGTAGGAGTAATTGCAGCACACGTGTACTAAGCTTTGTATAGGGCCCAGGGCGAGTTTGTGCCCAGGGCCTGTGGCCATGACAACACTACGACAATAGTGCAATAATGCAGAGTGCAAAGGGTGCTGAAAACATGTTTGATGGGTTAACCTTTAACTTTGAGTGATGATATTTACATGTTCAAATGTGTTTAAACAATGACGACATATCATTTACAGGTACAGTGGATGTTAGTGTCACAAGATGACGGCACAGGGATTGTTCCTCACACTATATGACCGGTATTAACTTTTCATTACAGTGACAGTGAGTGGATCTGCTCAATTTGGAGAACTGTACTCTGAGGTAACAAACTGCTCCTTAAATATCTATGTATTTTTATTTGTAGAAAAAAACCTCCATCTAACTCTCAGTCAGAAACAAACATGTATTTCCCGAGATGTCAAACTTTTCCTTTAAATCACAAACTTTTTGTAATAAATGAAGGCTAATCCTATTATGCAATTCATCTTTACCCACTCACATGTCTGTATGTGTGTTAATGTGTATTCAGGCCCCAGATGACGGGGGACGTCAGGTCAGCAGGAAAAAACCAACCAAACCATCACGCTCGTCAAATTCACCATGAACGCAGCATATGTTCAGTCCCAGGACGAGTCCTATTTTAAGGTACTTTATGACATTGATCCTGGCTTATGTATGTGTTATGTAATTTTTTTTTAGCATCGCATTGAGGCTGATTCTAAAAACTGCCTGCTCATTCCACTGAAATGGTCGGACACAGCTGATGGAGCAGAGAAATACGGAGGATGAATTAAGAGCAGTAGCACAAATCATTGAAGCGAGGGAGGGGGGAACAGCACAGAGGGAACAGGACTCAACAAGGACATATATATATACATATATATATATATATAAATAGAATAGGTAAAGATCCTTTTTCAATAAGAACGTAACTTTATTTGTGTAGACAAATTAAAAAACAATGGTCTAAAGTGCTCTCGGGTGGCACCAAGAGAGTCCAGCGTTTATAACAACAAAAATATTCATTACCTCTTGGAACATGTGGTTATCACCTCCGCCAAGATGGCTATGTTTCCTGTGCGACTTGTCTGTTTATCAGCAGGATTATGGGAAATGTATTTTTCTTGAAACTTGGTCAAAGTGTGTAGCATAGGCTTAATGACAAAGGATGCTTCAGATTTTAGAGTAGATCCAGAAGGCCTTTGCAGAGCTTAGCACTCTCTGAGTACTATTCTGGTTGTTTTACCTTTAAGAATCAGTAAATATAACACATCTGTCCTGCTTGATGTCCTATTGAGACAACACAGAAGCAGAGGTGGACGTTACCTTTTGGGGTAGCTCAGTCCGTAGGGCCTGGGAACCTGAGGGTGGCCGGTTCAAGTCCCAGTATGGACCAAGCATGGAAGTGGGGATGGTGGCTGGAGAGGTGCCAGTTCCTTTCCTGGGGACTGTCGAGGTTTCCTTGAGCAAGGCGCTGAATCCCCTGACTGCTCGGGGTGCATATCCATGTGCAGCCCCCTCACTCCGACATCTATCCATTAATGCATGTCCACAGGGTCCTGTTTGTGCGTGTGTGTGTATTTCGGGCCGATGTGTGTGTTGCATGTTTGTACTAACAGAGTGAAAAGATTGAATTTCCCCTCGGCGATTAATAAAGTATGTCTTCTTCTTTCTTCTACCTGGAGCGGTTACTACCAAGGTAAAGATATAAGCTGATTTATGAGTTTGTAATTCCACATTTTTGCTACTTTGCTACTAGATCTTTATACTGATCTTTGATAGATTGGGTTTGGTGATTCTGGAGGTCTGGTTACAGTTATCAGTGTGCAGAGAAAAGGAGATATATAAATAGCTGAACAAATCTAAGGTGTAAATGTGACTCAGAAGAAAAACAGGCTCTACTGTCATTTGCAGGCGAAGAAATAATTTGTGGCAGCACTCAGAAAATATCTGGAGGTCGCCTTGTGATCCATCTTCTAGGACCCTGAATATCCACAGCAGATTTTATGGGAATGTGTCACACAGCCGTAACATGATCATCTCATACATCAAAGTCCTGTTCTCACCTCACAGCAACTCTCATCTCATGGCAGTTTAGCCAGTAGAGGATACGAGACTGAAAGCAGCATCTTCAGGCGCCATCACTAGTGACAAAACAAGGAGGACAAGAGATAAGTCGTTAGTTTGCATCAGTCAGCAGGTGCACACAAAGATTTCAAACACACACAGTAAAGAACATATGGAAGATATTATTTGTCAGAATGATTTGTTGATACTATCCCAGTGATTACTTTATAAACCCCAAGTGGTCATATTTCGTCTCTTAGCCAGGAGCGTATTTGGCGTTTGTTCAGGTCTGATGTGCTCCAGGTGTCTGTCGGGACTCATACAATTTCCAAAGGGACGTCCAAGATAAGGAGCCAAGTAAATGTAACTCTATGTCTAGACATAGATACATTCAAAACAGAGACTGTATTTATCCTGATTTCATTAACTGTAGGCCGAACTGAGCTGAATGTATTCTTTAAACGGGACCAGCCTCACTTTATCTGGAGCTGGTTTTAAGTACAGTTTGCTATCTTGTCTATACATTAAAGTAATTCTTAGTTTGTGGGTTAGAAAGCTGCACAAAATAACAAAAAAAATCACCCTTCCCTCAGACCGTTTTCCCACAATGACGACTGTCTGACTACCTCTGAAACCAGAGCTGCATCTGCGGTTTACTTACAATGAAGTCTGAAAGAATGAGTTCCAGAGAATGGAGCCGGTAAACGTGCCCTTTCTCTGGAACCAGACACAATCTGAAAATTGTAAGAGACGTGTGGTTAAAGCATGACATAAAATGATGCGGAAAACACGGCTGAACTACTTTAAAGCTCCGGCTGAAAACACATTTTACTCAACATCGGTATTTATTGTTGTTTTGAGGTTTTATGATTCGGAGAATTGTCCGTGCTGTGGCCAAAGCTCGTCTATTATTTCGGTATAAATTCAATACACAAAGGGATGAAGAGTTCATGACACACTTCTGCTTACATTGTATTTCCTAGCAATAACTCTCCCACTGCGAACAGACAATCTGACATGCCGACTGTGACTGATACTTTATCTTAAACCTAGCACAGTCATCAACTGGAAAAACTGTTGTTGCAAAATCTAAAGGCGCCTTAACCCATTAGAAATATAAATGTGTTCCAGTTTTTGTCATTAATCAGTCAAACTTCTTGTTTTTCTGCAGGGTAAGTTCTGTCAGAGTAAGAGATGACAGAGGTTTGGATGCTCTGACTTGTAGCTTCTCGAGTTATGCAAACTTAAGAGTTATTAACCTTGAGGATAGTCAGTTAAATAAATGTTTGTTAGACGAAAGCCATTACACTTGCTGTATTCTTTGGTATAATTAACGGTGTGTCGAAATTCTCTGGCAAAATCACAAGCCGCATCCATCAGCCAGCAGACCGAGGTGAGAGAGAGTAGCTGGAAGCGGTGTCTCTCTTTCGCCGGTCTCTGTTTTTACTCAAAGAAAATACAGAAGATGAAACAACAACACAAAAAAACTAAAGAAAAAGAACAAAATTCAATGTTCAAATGAGGACAAACAATTAAAACCATCAGCTATTTAGATCTCTTTGAGAGTAAGGTTCAAAATCCTGCCTGCAGTTACCGCTTACCGCCAGAGGTGTCGTCAAACTGAGTGAAACTGAGCTTACTCGTGTCTCTTGTTAAGACAGTCTGTCGGTAAATGCCCGCCTCTGTCAAACTCTACCGTCCCATTTTATAAGACTTCACAATAAAAACATTAAGTCTCAGAGCCCTAACAGAGATAACCCCATCTTCATGAGGGCAAACATTTCCCAGATTGACGGAGCTCCTGCAGAGCCACAGATTTAATGGTGTTTTTACAGAGTTCTCCCCAGTGCTCACGAAGCTCACTGGTATGTACGTACGGTATGTTCCTATTTAAGTCCAAGCCATAGTCAAGCTGTGTCTTAGTGCAAGCAGCCCCAGAATTATACTGTGATATAAATCTTTATATGCTGGAGGTAAAACAAGCTCACGCACAGCATGCACTGATGTGATAGAAGAGTGAGATGGGATCACAGCCAGACGTAGGAAATATGTAATCTGTGTTTGTGAGAAAGAGCAGCCCAGCAGAACTGTCAAGACTCGCTCTGATGTTTGAATTATTCTCAGCTGCAAACACAACCGCAGCTAAAACGACCTCTTTTCTGTTTATGTTACCTGTTACATAAGAGGTGTAAAACATGAGAGGATGACCCTCTCTGCTGCAGACGAATAAAGACTGTGAACCTAACAGTTTTGTGTGTCCTGACTCAGTACCTGTGCTCGCACGCTTCCTCAAAACCATTTTTGTTGAATTCTAAACAAGCAAACAATGTAAACAAGTGTGCAAAACAGATATGACTAGTCTATAGAGGAAATCCATGGTGAAGGAGCACATTGTGTAATCTCTATTTCCCAATCGTCCCTCATATCAACTAGCCACACACAGAAGGATACTTTCTCCCTGGAGTAATACAGGAAGGTGTTGGCCGTGTGTTTTTCTTAAAGGATTGAAAGAAGAAAAGCATAAAATTAGGGGCTAAAGAAATGTGTAAACTCGTACAAATAATTAATTTACAGAGATCATCATAGAGACAACTCATGAAGTTCTTTAGTCGTGACAGAAGGTTGTGAAATATTTCCAGAAGGCCACACAACTGTTTGGACTTGTTTGAGCAACAAATCAATCTTTTTCGAAGTGAAGACAGGACACAATGTTCCTGAGGATGAGCATCTTCCCTCCGCCTTGTTAGTGCACGGCCTACTTGAATTGATAAACGATGCTCTGAATCTGGAAAGGCAAAAGCCAAAACGTCAAAGACGGCAACTTCTCATCTCCTCGGCTCGACAAGATAAAATCAAGCAGTGGAGGGAGAATCTATCCAAGGATTGTGTTGATGTCAGAAGGATTATTTCAAGACAAGGATCTCAGGACGGTGTGGTGGCGGCCAACTTGTCGATGTCTTATATGACTCTGCAAGACGCTGCAGAATTAATTGTGGCTGTAAAAACCCACTATAAAAATGATTTAACAATGAAGTCTATCAACTGAATCTGAATATATACTTTATCTTGAAAGACTGATATAATTAAATCTCATTAATTGAACATGATAACTGATAAATCTTTCTTAGTTGTGTCACTTGATTGTTTGTCAAGACAGCAAGTATTGGCACTGCTATAGCAATAAAAATACATCCTCTTTAAGGGTTTACAGGTCGCCCTTAAAGTAGTACTTTCTGCAGTATAAGTACTTTTTGGATAGTATGTCACTAACCTAGAAGTACGGCCACAAACTAATCACACGCTTAAAGGCTTAATATTGGATAAATGATACGGCAAAGGTCTCAGAGATTCACTGACATTCATTTAAAAACTGATGTGTATAAATACATTTATCCCTCCCTCTTTGTCTTCCCACCATCCTCTCTCTCTTTCTTTGTTGCGTCTACCTTTGTGTTCCTTCTTCCCGTCTCTCCCTCCTCCCGATGATCCCCGTTGCTGCCGAGGCAGATGGAAACAGATGCAGGAGAGATGTTATCCATGTGTTCCCTTGGCAATAAAATAACAGCCTGAAGTTAGACTCAGAAACCCGCGGTGTCCTCACATGACCCGTGTTACTCAACAGAACACAAGAACAACATATCTCATGATAGAACTGACAGAACTAGAGTTGGATGAGGGATGGATTGTTAAGAAGATGTGTCATTAATTTCAAAAGTAAAATATATTTGACCTGTGGGGGTAGAAATAATTACACATCTGCTCAATCATATATTTATGACAGTGTTGTAAGTGTAATAACATGTATGACTAATGTGCTTTAAATGCTGCGCTTGTGTTTTCTATTTCAGAAACATGCCAGTTGGCTACAGAAGAAAGTGAGAAAAGAATATTGATATTGCTTTCATGTCTGCACAGTAAATATGAAGCTGCTGCCAGCAGCGGTTTAGCCTACAGGTAACCACAATACATCGTTTTCACACCTTTAAACAGATACAAAATATTGTGTTGTGACTGCTGTGCTATAAAACAGTTGTCGCTAATGTTAGCTTAGTTGTAGGTTAGCAAACGGTTGCTACAGTTGCCGCGACAAAGCTTACATGGCTAACAGACCGAGATGGCTTTATAGAGTTAGCACACCTGCTTTGGACAGCAGTCCTCTGCTGCTACCTTAGCTAACATGACAACAACAGCATCTCTTGACAAAGTACAAAGTAGGTTAAACCAAGTCTGTGTACAAACATTTTTTTAGCACACACAAAGACAGCTAGCTGATCGTGTAGAAATATTGGATTAGAACATTTAATTAGTTATTCAGGGGTTGATTTTATAATTGTGTACGGAGCATGGCTAGCTGTTTCCCCCTGTTCTAAGCTATGCTAACAGCTGCTGAATGTAGCCTTCTACAAACTATTCTAAACCTCCACATGACAGGTGGCTGAAAGCAATTTTGATGTTCTTAACTTTGTGTTTTGCAGTCTTGAATTGAAACCAAATTTAACTACATATATTTTTGTACATTTATAGTACTAAATTCGAAGACATTTCCATAATAAAACACGTAAAACAGCCCAAATACTTATATTTATGGTTGTTTAGTCAAGACTGTTGTTGGAAGGTATATTTTCAAAAGGAGGTAGGCTGTGTTTTTCTCACTCTTTGTATAGGCTAAAAGGGTGTGGCCTACATTGATATGAATCTTCTTAGCTGACTGGATAAGAAGGCAAACAAGCGTTTTTCCGAAGCTGCTATAAAGGATTCTGTTCTTTACAAGGCTCAGAGAAAGATTTACATTGTGAGTGTGAGAAAATGAGAGCCCTACAGAGACACGGATAAAAAAATAAAGACCAAATGACCCAAAAATGTGAATGATTGATCTCAGAACGGCAACAGCAGATAAACAAAGCTCCTTCACAGAGATGAAGCACAGACATCGGCTAGATTGTCCAACTCCTCTTTTGATAAACACCATTTAAAGTCTGATGCTAATGAAGAGCTGCAGTGCTGCTAATGTTCACTCGAATGATTGAATATAAACACAGAAACAGGATTTAAAACACGTCTCTCCCACATCTTTTCATGTCCTTTTCTCTTTTTTATTCTTCGTGTTTGGTTGTCACAAGAGAACATTTTAATTTATCACAGACTGAGGACTGTAGCCTACTTATACAGGAATTAACTACATTCAATGCAATTCGTGGTTCAGTGTCTTCCCAAGGACCCTTTAGCATGCACACTGTAGCAGTCAGGGATTGAACCACCAACCTTCTGATTGGGAAACGACCAACTCTACCACTAAGCCACAGTCGCCCCACAACAGCATACATACGGTCCTTTGAATATCGACTAAGACGTTCATTCCTCACAATTAAGGTGCTGTCTCCGCATGAACTTGTCTATTAGTCATTGCTGATAGATACTGAGTGTGAATGTGTGTGAATGACCGGTCAGGGTGCCCATGCTGACCCCTGTCCACCACCAAAAGCACCTACAATGGGCACATCAAAACTGGACCACAGAGCAATGGAAAAAGGCGGCCTGGTCTGATGAATCACGTTTTCTTTTACATCATGTGGATGGCCGGGTGCGTGTGTGTCGCTTACCTGGGGAAGACATGGCACCAGGATGCAATGTGGGAAGAAGGCAGGTGGGCGGAAGCAGTGTCATGCTTTGGGCAACATTCTGGGAAACCTCAGATCCTGCCGTTCATGTGGATGCTACTTTGACATGTACCACCTACCTAAAACAAGTCCAACCCTTCATGCAAACAGTGTTCCCTGATGGCAGTGGCCTCTTTCGGCAGGATGATGCGCCCTGCCACACTGCAAACATGGTTCAGGAATGGTTTGAGGAACACACCAACGAGTTCAAGGTGTTGACTTCACCTCCAAATTCCTCAGATCTCAATCCAGTCGAGCATCTGTGGGATGTGCTGGACAAACAAGTCCAAACCATGGAGGCCCCACCTCGCAACTTACAGGACTAAAATGACCTGCTGCTAACATCTTGTTGCCAGCACACCTTCAGAGGTCCGGTGGAGTCCCTGCCTTGAGGGGTCAGGGCTCTTTTGGCGACAGAGGGGGACCTACACAATATTAAGCAGGCGGTCATTATGTTATGGCTGATGTGTATTTCAGAACAGAGCAGCAGCATGTCTCCTCATTTCTGAACTTCCCCTTCAGTTTCCTGAAAACAAATCATATTGACTCACATTGAAAAGATTGCCACTGCTTTTATCACTGCAGTCCATCATGAATATTTGACATCAATCGCAACTGATTGCTGGCCCGTTCACACTCGACAGTTCACACACCGTCTCTGTTGCTTTAATCGACATGTTTTCCATTTCACAACAGCCAGATGTGTCCGTCTGTGTCTGTTATAGACACATGTGTGCCGGATCCACTATTCACCAAAGCACAGTGATTATGGCTGATTATAAATAATTGGGCTGAGGTCATTTCAATTATAGAAAATCAAACAGAATAGATTCTTTTTTATCCCTGAATCTGTGGGTAATAACCAACAGGTGCTTGTCACGCAGTGAGAGGTTAAAGATGATGGTTCTCCCCCCTTACCTCCACAGGAGATACCAGAAAATCAAAACAAACACCAACAGACAAAGAAAGAGCTTCTTTCCACAGACTGTAAAATTAGATCAAAATCTAACGACAGGCGAGGAATCAACACCAAGAATAAATCACAAAAACAAGAGAGGCCTAAATACTACGACCGCTGCAGTGAGAAAATGATCTGGCACAGAATGGGCGAAGAGCCGGGGTTGAACCACTGCCAGGCTGATGAGTCGATGGTGTGCAGGTTCAGCAGGTGTGCGTCATCGGCAGGGAACCAGGAGCCAGGAGAGCCAGCGAGGGATTACTACAACAATACTACAGACAGAGAGAGAGAGAGAGAGAGAGAGAGAGAGAGAGAGAGAGAGAGAGAGAGAGAGAGAAGAGCCCAGGTGACAAGTTATCAGGGAGGCTTCAGTCTTTGGAGCTTTAGAGCTGTTTAGTTCAGCATGATATTTCCACGAAGGACAAAAAAAAGGCCTAATTCTGTGTCGGGTTCTTGACAGTTTTACAATGACCACAATGTATGACACTTCATATTTGTAGCTCAATGGCAGGACTCAAAGATCTAAAAATCCCACATGATTTGGTGGAATATTCCTCAAAAGTTTTGTCTGCCAATTCCTACAAAAGAAGGCAGACTGCTATCTCAAATAGGGATGCACGATATTGGATTTTTCGCCGATATCCGGTATGCCGGTATTTTATAACTCATTTAGCCGATTACTGATACCGATACCTTTATTTTTTTCAAGCACACCTAATTGCATAGATCATCAACTCTCTTCTGTATTGGAATTAGCGTACAGTGTAATGGTGATACTCTTATCCCATTTGCTACAACGGTCGGGGTGACGGGTCTTGAGATGGTTAATCAAGTTTGTAGTGTTGAAAGACTTTGCCTTGGCTCCTCCTCGCATCACCGAAGCTGAGCAGTCATTGCAAACAGCAGTTTTGCTATCTATTTCGGACACTTTGAAAAACTTCCACACCACGGACATTTTGGCTTCTAACTCTCATCCACGATCTTAAGCATCCTTTTTATTTAACTTATTAAACAAATTACTTTGTAATTATGTATGTTTATATTTATATTTTATATGCTTTATCTTCTTCCTCTCTTTCTGAGAGTCTGGGATGGATGGAGGGTTCGAAGAAGTTTTTGTCTTCTCTGTTTTAACAAATCAAAAGATGGGGAAAGCATGTTGTAACAGATTTGTTCTTGACATCTGTTTGATACTGGTTTCCAATAACACAAATATATCGGGGGGAAGACTGCACTCAGGATGTTTAGACCTTGTTTGATCAGTATAAATCAGTGTTTCTCCAAATTGCTTTAAGATAAAGGTCGATGACCGAGGAGGAAACATTTGTGTTTACGATTGCTTATTCTTCATTCACTGGTTTGTGAACTGAGGCTGCGTTTTCATTCTATTTAGTATGCCACAAAAAATATACCATGTTCCAATGCGTGTATGTCAAATGCATTGCGGACAACCTCACTACATCCAGTCGCATTTTTCAGTCTGCATCCAGCATGATCTTCAATGCATCATGAACAACCTCACGAAGCTGCCTTCAAACATAAAAGAGGTCAAAGAACAACAGTCAAGTAATCGTGGAGCTCCTCTGACTCAATCTTATACCCTGTCTGCTTTAACCTGCACAAAACTCACGAAAACTTAAGCCAGAGAGACAGCTGTCATCTTTGGAAATGAAATCTCCAACCAATCAGTCTGTTTGGTTACAGTTATCCCCACTGAAAGAGGCCTGGGCTGCACATGTTAACATAAGGGCTGAGATCATGATATATAGGTCACAAGCTAATGCTGGCACGAGACGAGGTGCACCCATGTGGAAACGTGACCACGCTCCTGAATAATTCACGTGTCACGTAAAGGGATACGCTGAGGTCTCACGCGCAGAACGGCCTCTCATTCCAGAGCTCCAGGACATACGTTGAGGCATTGGCGGAGATGGTTACATAGAACACGAATGAATAGAGAGAACTCTAAAAATAGAGAGCACGTGTAAATAACTATAGTTAGAAAAAGGAAAATACATTAAAAACGGTTCCTTGGATGATCAGCTGAAACAAGTTGATGGATTCTTCTAGCATCATTTCATGAAACAGCAGCTTTCCTGTTCAAAAAGCAATCAATTCATAGAGATATCAGCCAGCACCACAGACACGACTGATGTGAAGCCCAATTTTCCATTTCCTTGGAATAATTTGGGGCTGCAGTCGCTCACAGCTTGAAGGTTCCTAGTGCGAATCCTGGTTCAGACGAAGTGGGCCTTTCTGTGTGCATGTTCTCCCTGTGCATGCGTGGGTTCCCTCCAGGTACTCCGGCTTCCTCCCACAGTCCAAGACCATACTTGTTTGGTTCATTGGTGAGTCTAAATTACCCGTAGGTGAATGGTTACCTGTCTCTAAATGGCAGCATTGGGATTGACTGGTGATCAGTCCAGGGTGTACCCCGCCTCTTGCCCAATGACAGCTGGGATAGGCTCCAGCTCCCCCTGCTACCCTGAACAGAAGAAGCAGTACTGATAATGGATGGATGGAATAATTTGCTTATGGACAAGAAGGCAAAAACATTTGAAACAGATAGTCCAAGAATAAAAACAGAAAGTAGATGGAAGTATTTCCAAATGGCCTCTCTCTTGTGTTAGGACACTGAATAAAGTTCCCCAATTTGATATTAATCCCTTAATTGACGCGTTAATTCACTAGAGAGGGCATGTCTCCTCAATATAACCAACCAGAGGAGTTTGTTTTACTTCCTCCACCCAGGCAAAATCAGTATGTTGACATGGCTAAACATTAGTTCTGACTTAAACTGACTCTGGATTCAGGCAGATACTTTGGTCTCCAGTGATTGGTTAGGAAAAATGTAATCCCCCCACCATAATGGAAATCGGTTAGAGTGGAGGCCATGTCAGACTGTTATCTGTTGTCTGGTATCAGGCAAAGGTTAGGGAACCGGTCATTCAAGTCAACAACTTTAAATCATAGGTTAGGTCGGCTTTAAACAACTCGACTAAGGTTGGGATCAGATTTATGTAGAGTAAAAGTCACAATCTTTCTCACTTATGATCACTTCTTACCACATGATTGAGTCCCATACTTGGTTGAAAGTTCTGGAAAAAAGATTTTTCTTTTTTCTTCTTTTTCTGAAGAGTTCAGTAATTTAGGTTTGAGACGTTTGGAAACTGAAGCTAAAGAAACGGACGACAAAGACGGGAAATAGGATTTCTTGATTTCCAGATTTTTTGCTACATGTTTAAAAGTGAGCCGCAGAAAACACGCTGCTGGTTTGATTGTCTCTTCTAGATGTTTGAGTTCTGTGACGAGAGACATCAGGCAGCTTTGCATTGTGCTCATAAGTTATGAATAAACTGGTTAATTATTTACCTGTTTGGCCTAATTAACTCTGACCACAGTAACCTTAAGGTATACAAGTCACACTTCGGAAAGGTGTCACTCTGGGCCTAATTTGGCACGTGTCTCACACACACACACACAGAGATGCTTATACACACAAGACAAAGCACAAGAGTCAGTACACAGGTAAGCAGACCTGCTCACACGCCGACACCTGAGACTTCCTGCTATTGTGACAGGCCAAAGATAGCTTCCCTTATCGTGCAGGAACACGTGATTAGCTCCGTCATCCAGCTACAACGACCAGCAGAGGAGAGAGGGAGCGCCAAAGCCTCCGAATGAAAATGATGCTTATAAGCTGCAGCTGCAGCCTCCAGAGACAGTATCAGTTTTCACCTACAAACTTATTCACCCGTTTCCATTCACACAAACAAACAGCAACATGAATGAACTGGTTCACACTGGACAGAAGGCGGGTCAAACGGGGGAGACGGTCCTGAGCCTTTTATGGTAATGTAGGTAATGTAGAATTTTAACAGTGTTTTATATCTGCCTGTTTCTGTTTTTAAATGTAAATAAAAGAGTCTGTGTTATAAACATCTGGGGGGAAATGTATAAACCATGCATACAAATGAAAAGGGTACTTACACCATTTTACAAGCAGACATTTTAATGTATGGCTGCATGTACTTTATAAATCGGATATGAACTCTGGGTAACTACCAAAGGAAAGTCCGCAATTTGGCGTGGTAAAGTCGGCATCAGAGCGCTCAAGCACTCCATGATTTGACAGTGGGACAGCACTGAGCGCTCACACACTTAATGGGAATGCGCCTCAAAGTCCGTGAGTGTGGAGATTGGGATTTGGCTTTCGTGTTGCAAGTCCTGTAGTGAACTGTGCGCATCGACAGAGGGCTCATGCACTTGGACAAAACTTCAGATGTATGTGGAAAAAACCTGCGGGAACAGATGTTCATGGTGTTCTAAAAATCTGTCAAAAGCAAAGGTGTGTTTCCTGTTTGGTGTGGACAGATTTATTCAACTGTAAGTTTTATACATTTTCCCCTGTGAAAGGGGAAATGTTGTACTTACCAACAGTCTTCTGATTTGTCTCACTTAATGCCAACTGTAACGTGTACTGATCAGTGACCTCTTGCATGAGGAAAAAGACCAAATGTTTTCAATAAAGTACATTTGAAGTGTCTGGAAATGTCTGGGTTATTTTGGCGAAACATCAGTCGGGCTCAACTACACGATGTATCAAATATGCATAGATTTAATGTGCTGATTAATGGCTGCAAAAGAAACACTGTCAGTGCGTACTGGACTGCAGGAGCTGAAGGGTGTTACAAAAGAGACACACGCATTCCCCTCCAAGTGACCTGGAGCAAGGAGCTGAATTTGAATATCAAACACACAAACACACACAAAGGAAATTTTGAAAACAGTTGTATGAATACGTAGACATAAATGCGTGCCTGCACACACATGCAACACGCAAAGACACATTTATTCAGATTTTTGTTTTTGCAGCAAACTTAATACAACTTGCTGTGCAGAGATTTCTACTTTGGCATAAAAAGACAGACACCATCAGTCTAATCTGAGTGTGTGTGTGAGTGTGTAAGAGAGATAGAGAGAGAGGGAGGGAGGGAGGGAGGCAGAGTGTGTGTCCACTGGCACACAAACTTGAGCAGCGTCCAAGCAACTGCTATTGACCAACGGTGGAAAGTGTTTGTGAATGAGACGCCTAGCTCTTACACACACACACACACGCATATGTGAGCATGTAGAAATGTCTGCAGGAACAAACATATGTACACATACATAAGCTGACACACACACAAGCATTCACATACATCTACACTGAGACACGAACACAACCTACACACACGCTGCTGAAACACACACTGCATCCAAATGGCTAGTTCCTGCAGACATTATGTTTAAAGTGGACACACACACACACTTGCACACACACATCGACAGACTCTTCTCCTGAAACAGCCCTCTCAGCAGGGAATGGGACTATTTCGTTCCGTCTATAAAGGCCGCTTTGTGTCCCGACTATCTCCTAAACACACACAAACACACCTAATGACTGCTTTGTGTCCACATTTAAAGACACACTCACACATCAGCGCAGAGACCAGCTGCTTTGTACCCGTGTTATGTAGCTGCTGGGCTCAGGATACTTGGGATGTTGAACACAGGACAAGCAGATGTCTGCTGGCCTTACAGCGCTGATGACAGAACACACACACCTGTACGCTGTGTAAACTGAGCATTTGGCCTTGTGTTATTAACATGGTGTCAGGTTGGTTTTCCAAGGGACATACAAGTAGCTTCCCATTAACAAGAACGTGTGTCACTGAAAGGACGAGTCAGAGGAACAGGGTTAGCATCCAGGTAGCACCAGCAATCATATCCTTTGTGGATTTACTCTCTGCACTGTTTGCTAGGATTTGCTAAGTTAAAGCCGACACCGCTACCTACTATTCAGTGCAGGTGTTTCAGCCACACACATTGCCAACAGGTGAATTAAAAGCCAACACATAGCAATGGATTTTCCAAAGCCAAAGATTTAGACTTTCAAGTTGGTCGTAAAGACTTTAAATGTTGCTCTGTCATTGATGCCACCTCTGCTCCAAGTTAAAAAGTAAAGTTTCGGCCACACTAACTCTGCCCTAGTAAATGGTAAAGTTCTTATACTGTGGAAGCACCTAGGGGCAACATCAACTCAGCAACTAAGTGGTAGACTCCGTGAACTCACAGATTGGGCCGATGAGCTCTGAAGCATTTAGTATGGACGACCACCAGAGCAGAGAGCGTTGGAGCAGCCAACAGACTGGATATAGTGCTGAGTTGATGATGGTTATAAGCCAAACCCCAAAGACATCTGATGCTACTGACTTCCACATTACTTCTGGGAGGAATGTCAGTGGCTCAGGAGCCCCATAAACTGTGTTTCCATGGTCAAACAGCTGCATGAAAGCCTCATATTACCATGTGTAATGGATTGGGGTACAAATGGACTCAGTGGAAACTTGCTCTTTTGACTGATGAATCACCCGTTCACTCTCTGGTAATCTGATGGACAGATCTGGGTTTGGTGGATGCAAAGAGAATGCACAGTGCCTACTGTAAAGTATTCTGGAGGAAGGGCTGGATTTCAACCCTGAAAGCTACTTAGTGAGGCCTCTTACTTCTACTGAAGGGTTTCCTAAAAGCTACAGGATACAAATAAATTAAAGTGCCTACGAATATGTGGACACAGTTTTAGGAAGGCCTCTCCAACACGACTGTGCCGCTTTGCACAAAGTAAGGAGAAAGAGATGGTTAGACAAGGTTGGTGTAGAGGAAGTCGACTGGCCTGCACAGAGCCCCGACCCCGGGCCGGTTGAACACCTTAGGGAAGAATTAGAGCTGACTCTGAGCCAGGTCTTCTTGTCCAACATCAGACAGGCCTGACCTTACAAATGCTCTTTTGGCTGAGTGGGAACAAATTCCCCAACGGCACAGACCAATCCAAGCGGAAAGACTTGGGGCTGCTATTATAGCTGATATCTGATGCTGTGATGCTCATTGTAAAGAAGCAGTTAGAAAAACCGGAGGCTCATCACAGGTCACAAAGCCATGAATGACTGCATTAAATTGCATGAAAGCCTATCGAACAGCTGTGGACTTTTTGCTCGAAATACACAAAAGTTAACCTCCTGGTGGCACAACATAAAAACTCAAAGGACCAAAGAAGCTGGAAAAATGTAATGCTGATGCGCTTTGGTGAACTGGCTGTTCGTGGAGAACAAACTTCAGCTGCAAGAAATCCTCCTAAACCGATGCAAAAATGAGCTTCACGGTCATGTCGTCATTATTGCTCTAATAGATGTCTCCGCTTCTTCCCCCCCAAACCATATCCCATTAATTTAATATAAGTTCTACATGCTGATAAGAAGACGTGACATGTCGTTGGATGTAAGCGCTCCTATGCTGAACCCTGGAAGTTCGGAAGTTCATGCTGTATATGTATGAGTCACGCAGAATATAGAGGAACGTAGGCAGCACTGTAGGAAGCCAAACAAAGAAAAAAATGCAGCAGTGCACATTAGATTCTCATCAGCGTTGAGAACAATGCCATAGTTTTAACCACCTCTGACGTTCACAGTTGGGTTTGTTCGTGAGTCATGAGGGGCCGAAGAAGAACACAAAAAAGGTCTGAAAGAATGAGAAGGATGAACAAAAGATTCAGCTTCTGTTTTGAGTCAGAGCTCGGCTGTTTCTTCTGCAGGAGACGATGATGACTGAATCTGAGTCACTCTGCTGCTTTCATGTGGCTTCTAACTGGATGGGAAACAATTCCACGTTCGACAAAGCATCCTTTTCTTTCACTAGCGACGACTGTGCAACACGATTGACGTATTTCATAATCAGTCCACGCCTACTCGGCACGCATAGTTCTTCATGACACACTTTTAGCTGCTGACCGAGCCCGAGTGGGTTTGATGCTGTACAGCCATTCACCATCTTATCTCTGTCATCATCTCGGCGACATATTTCCATGTAGACAGTCAAGGAATTGACTGAAGGAAGGAAGTTGAGGAAGTCAACCCACATGAGCATGTGGTTTTGTCTAAAGTAGACAAAACCCTGCAGAGAATTCCCGTTATTTGGGAGTTGTAGGACAGGGTGGGATGTAAAATACCAGGAATGAGCCAGATTCAACCCACAGAGGAAATCAGATCAGGGAAAACATCTGCGAAACAAGAATGTAAGTGTGTCCTCAAGAGTGTCATGTTGGGATGCTGTGGTAAGTAGTTGGCATCCTTCAGGTTTCCTTTTTCTTGTACAGCAGTAGAAGACAAAATACATCTTCAGTATCCAAGAATAAGTTTGATACTCTCATATGTTACGTACTGTCATATGTCACACAATCATCTTCTTGATTTGCACTTTGCAGAGGCCAGCAGTGACACCATCTTCTCCTACGTGATGAGTTCAACCGCAGCACCATGACTCCCAACAGAAGGCACAATGGATGATTTCACAGAAACCACAATCCCCTCTGGGGACACAAGACAAGGTGATTGGTTTCAGCAGGTAGAGAGGAGACGACTCCATCCATCCGGGGCTGCTGTCCCGTGTAAGGGCACCACGGGCGGCTGCCCGAGCCAGACGGGACCTGATGTGCTTTTCTGCGAGTTGCCTCGGGGAGCTGCAGCATGGGCGGACTGTTTGATGAGGAGAGGACTGTGTTTAGTTCATTTCACATCCTTATGTCCAGTTTCTCTATAACATTTGATATGTGATGATTCTTTTGTTTTGTTTAATTGTTTGTGGTATTAAATGTGTTTTAACCCTTCATGACCTGAACCATGAAATTATTTCCAGAAAATTCTAATTTTTCTGAATCTGGAGTCTTTATTGAGCCTTCTGACAAATAAGAAAAAAATTAAAATGCATGTATGAGTTTTGTTTTGAATCATATTTGATACATCAGGCGTTTCTGTTTTACAATTCACTTGTTACATTGTCTTTTTTAAACAAATAAAAACAGACACAAGAATTTTTTTACCCCTTTAAAGTCCTTCACAGACACAATATCACCACCCACAAAAATGTACCACACGTCTTACAGAACAGAATGATTAACACCTTTAACTCAGATAACTCTTTATATTCTCCCTTGAGCGTCTTCAAATGTAGAAAAATCTTGTATTGTACAAGAATGTGTTTTTTGTGAAAATCAAGAGAGAGAGAGCCAACTACTCCTCCTTCACTGTGATAAAGCAGGTTGCGTATATATAATAAACACTGATACATTTACAGATACGTTCATTTAAATACCTGCAGTATCTAAGTCGACATTTGACACAATTTTATCATAAAATAACAAATATTAGGTCATTTTCTGTTGCTTTAATCCAGTAAATACTTCTCTTGAAGTATCGGTTACAATTTTAATGTTTTCTTGCCTTAACTTTTTCAAAATTGGTAAAAATATCTATAAAATACAGGTGAGGGTCACAGACTGACCACCACCATGTTTGATTTCTCGTCCAAAGGTCTTCTGGGTCGTACACTTTATCCCCTGGTGGATTATCCGTTCACTGCATGTATGTGGTTGCATTCAAAAAGATTTTCAGTTAAAAAAATGTGACACTAACGATGTAGAGGTCGATAAGTTTGCGAGGAAAATTCGCAAAACACTGAAAAGTTCTAATTCCTCAGTTTTCATTATCTGCTGCTTTCCTTTGTCTTATGTGATAATGAACCTTTTCTTGAAATGTATATACCGAGCAATTAATCTGTTCATATATAATATAATTTGCAGATTAAGCATTGGTTGTAATATCCCTGTTGCAGCCCTTAAACAGGCTATGCTTATAGATGGTTTAAATAAAGCACATGAAAGCATTATGGGCCGCCTCTTTGATCTTTAAATGGTAGATGCATGTGCAGCATTTTCTTAAGCTATGCACTGCACTAATGTGAAAGTGTGTGTTCATGATTTGCTGACACATGAGGTTTATACTGCATGCAATATTTACATGCTTTGAACTTCTTCATTTAATCCACGCGATTTTTATTTCAGCCTTAAAAACAAATTATTGGATAAAAGTCACGTCCTGGAAGTCGTCTCGTACTCTGAGGGGATGCATGACAGAGGGATTAATGAGCACACTGTACTTTTCCCAACAGTGATTCCATGATATCAGCGACTTCCTCTCCCAAGTAATCCTCTTAGGGGGAGATCGGAGGCCTCATTTCTTAACAGGAAATCAGCATCACATATACTGTGTACCTGACAGCCTGAGCTCTGCAGTCTGATAGATTTTTATATTTTGCTTTGATGGTAATGGAAGTGAAATTCAGGAATTAACGAAACGTGACAATGTTTGATTCAGTGTGGATGTATAGTCTGCCACCAGCAGTTGGTTTTAGTTAAGACTTTTCTGGGAGACATTTAAAGTGTTGCTCTCAGTTGTTCATAATAAAGACACCAAGTGTTCTGTGTTAGGTGGTCAACTCAAGCTGCACTGTTGACATGCATCATTCTCCGCAATCACATGACAAACACACCCTCCCAATATGGCGCTCTATTTACGTTGCAACACTCACCATCTCTCCCTCTGCTCTCTCATGGCCACTTCTGCCCTATATGCCAGTACTGCGCTCAGCCTTTCAGCCCCACCACCACCACCCCAGCATCCACCTGTAGGCTCCGGCTCCGACTGAACTTAGTTAGTTCCTCTGGAGAGACGACTTAAACTAATTAGATATCATCGTGATCTTTACCAACATCATTGAACTTGTTTTGCGTGTGTTTGGGGAGTTATAGTGATGTGTTTTATGCTGCAAGTTTTATGGTGACAGCTGTTGGTTTATATTCCTCCTGTTTTTCATGCAGCTGGTTTCTTGTTTTTTTTCTTTTTTATAAAATAATGTTTTTTTAATGTCACACGTGTTCTTATGGCATCTGCTTTAACTCTGTGCAGTTCATTTGTTCATTTATTGACGACCTCGAGTCCAAAACTGAATTCCTCATGGGGATAATTAAAGTATTTTTTTGGCCTAACTGTTCTCACAGTTTCTTAATGGCCAACAGTCCAACAACTGCTATCCTCAATCTTTGTGCACAGCTGTGCATCTGCACGCACGCACACACAGACGCACACACAGACGTGCACACAGACGCACACACATACACAGTGGACGTCAAAACCAGACTGGGATTTTAACAAATTTTGACGATTGCTTCACTGTTGTTTTGTGCACCTGGCTCTCAAAAATGAATCATATTAAAGAAATGTATTTCTCCGATGGAAAATGTGGGAAAAATAAGTCTGAAATCTGTGACCTTAAGTGCGAGCTATATTAAATATCAATTATTTTTGATTAACATTTGAAGTCAGATCAAAAGCTCTCAGTTTCAAAGGTTTTTATACTTCGCTTTAAGATCCATGAAGTCCATCTGTGGCCAGAAAGAAATATTCCAGAGAACAGTACATTTGCAGGAAACATTTGGAGATGCGTGCAGAGCAGCCGCCACACTGCAATTGCCTTGTAAAAATCCTCCTAAGACATCTCCTCCTTCTCCCTCATCAAGAATTCCTGAATCTGCATTGTCCCCGCCCACTATGTACATTTCCAACGACCTCCTCTGTCACGAAAACAAAACACATCTCTGCCATCGTTTAGTGGCAACTTGTTGAAACTTCACTAGCTTTAAATGTAGTAATTAGTAGTAGTAACGTTAATGTTAGTAGTCAGTAGTGAGTTAAGATGACGGTTACAGCTGGCTCGTGCATCGCGGAAGGGGTTGCCATAGGTTGAACATGATATGCATAGCGTCACCCCGTCCATTAACGGGATTGGCTCTTTAGGTTTGTGATGTCTCAAACCTGCCAATCTGAAAACGTGTTGTTCAGCTTGCAGTTTAAAAGCAGACTGGAGGGGGTCTTTAATAAAAAACTCTGTCTAATGTGTCATAGTATTCATATTCAGAGAAATGGGTAAATGTACACAAAAACTAAATAATACCGATAACAAAAAACTAGATGTTTGGGGGGTGAAACTCAGAAAGGCGTCACATGGACGAGCAGCAACCACAACTTTCTGCAAACACAAAACACACTTTCCTGACGCCGCCCACACAAACAGCAAGTAAAGTGTTTGTTTTGCAGCGGAAAAATATCCACCCAGCAGTCAGGCTGTCTGTGAGAATACGTGACATCACAGAGACGATGATAGTGATTAAAATGATTTCCACTTTGCAGAAATGATTGTTTGTGTTTTGTAGGAGGAGATTCCTGAACGTGTCGGAACATCTGAGAGGGAGAGTGAAAACAGGACACAATAAGATACGGTGCAGGATGCAACATGCAGTTGAAGGTCTATAAAAGCATGTGAAGGTGCTCGTCAGTTTAATAATTGACGGTATGTTTGTGAATGGGTGTGCAAGCATACCTGTATACCTGTATGTGCTCCAATGTAACACTCCCTTTATGTTTATCTAAACAGGAAAGGAACAGCAAAAATAGTTTTATTATATAGAAAAACAATCCATGTCCATGTTTGATTATTATTTATGTTGTTTATTATTTATTACTGCTGCATTCAGGCGTATATAGTATTTTACCACTGTATTTTTTTAATGACGAAATTGTGGATTTTTTACAAGAACATTATAAGCCCCTGTCCTCTGAAAAAAAACAACTAAAAATACAGACATAAGATAGTCAAAAGGGAAAAGATATGAATGCATTCCTTTCAATTTTTAAGGTAGATTATATTGCAATACAGTTCAAAAGCACTAACTGACCACATACTCCTAAATGATCCTTGCACCTAACACCTCTGTTAAAGGTACAGTAAGTAGGACAACAACACATTCAAACTGGGCCCCATCACCAGAAGCTCACTGTCACTCTCTCATGCCGTTGCGCGAGCATGCTAACCGCCTACCTGTCCAACAGAAAGGAGGCCAACTCTGCATCGCTCTTTCACCATGTTCACCAGTCTTAATGAGGCCCAGCTGCTACTCCCACTTCCACACTCAGCTGTGATTGGCTCAGGGAACAACAACAGCGCCCCTCCTGAAAACGTCCCGTGCAAAGCAAAACAACAGAATAGATGCAGAGGGAAGGGTCTCACAAGGGTCTGCACACACACTCACCAACACACATGTATAGAGGCCTATGAGTGATGATTTAAATTATATTTGTTATATTCTATATTTTATTTTTTTAGGAAAATCCTACTTATTATACCTTTAAGCTATTTTAACTAACATTAAACATTATGAGCTTTAGGTAGGATTTATTGCAGACTGCATTGGTTGAAGCTACGCATACTTTATAAACTGGCAACTTACTGTAAATTTAGATGTTTTAATATATTCCAGGTCAACTTGTGGACATTGACTGTGTTACATCTTGCAGTGGGGGCAGTAGTGATTTGCGGATGGCGGAACTTTATAGTAAAGTTATATTGTAAAATATGCAACCAAACTTTTTTTACTGACAGAATTTAACATCCATTTACATTTTTGCATTCTGATAGGATTGTTTCTGTGTTTGTGTATTAACTGTGTGAGGTGAGTGTGTGTTGTGTTTACAGTCATGTAATCTGAACTGTCAGTTGAAGTTGAAGTTGACGTGTCGACACGTGTTTGTGTGTCAGCGGTTCTCTGTAAAAACAAAGAAACAGCGTTCAGGACAGAATGATCTGCTGTGATATTTCTTCAGGCAGTTTTCCTGAAAAGATGAAAGGGTTTCATACAAGATGACATTTCTCTGACGCACCGAGATAAATGACTGCCTGGAGCGTATACTCTATCCAACATATCATTTACTGTAACATCACTTGTTGTAACACTAATTATTTTCTATGAGGAGTTGTTGCTAATGTTTTTGTTTTGGCCAAGTTGTCCTCTAACTTTTCCAGGTCACATCAGAAAGAGTCTGAGCGTGTGAGAGGAAATGTTTGAGAGATTTAAAGATGAGAAAAAAGAAGATACACGATAAAGATAAACAGGAACGTGAGGGAAGTGACCTAAAACTGTTCAACGTGAACGAGAGGCAAAAACATAATAAATATTTGTTTCAAAAATATCCATTTACATGTGGAAATAAATTCGTAAGACAGGAGCTCTCTCTGGGCGCCGGTTTAGCTTGGCTACAGTCCTCCATGCAGCAGCCCGCGGGCTCAACTCCCACCCCCAGCCCACGTATAATTCCTCCTCTCTCTTCTCCTGATTCCGAAACTATCCACTGTCCTCATCACAGTGGTTCCCAACCTGGGGTCCCAGCCCCCTTTAGGGGGGCGCCAAAGATCACTGGGGGTGCGTGAGGCTTTGTCTGCACTGAGATTGTCAAGATTAGATTTAGACATGTTAAATAGAATCATTAAAAAAGCACTTAATCAAAAGTCTGTTTAACTATAAAAAATATATTCATGCATACATACATGCAGAAATGCCTACATCCACATGTTTACATTTAACTAAAAGGGATGTTTATTATAATAACTAAAGATAACTTTGATAAACTAAAACGACAAAGAACTATGGACTTATTGGTGCCAATAAAGATTTATAATGAATCACTTCTTTATTGTTTTGTGTATGTGTGTGCGGGCTAGGGGGGCTCAGCCTTTCTTAGATACAAGGAAAAAAGGTAGGGAACCACTGCTCCATCTCTCTCAATAAAGACACAAAAAACCAAAAACAATTAAGGTTATTAAAAATATGAATAAGTAAAAAGAGAGAAGCTCTAGTAATTTAAAGTTAAAATTACATGTACGGGTCTATCATGGTTGTGCAGAGCCTTGAATTAATTTGCAGAAAAAATAAAGTGCAAAGTTTGGCATCTGAATACTTTCTCACATTCAGCCATAAAAATCTCTGTATCACGGAGAGTCTCACTCTGCTTACTGGCTTCCAGCAGGAAGTAGAGCAGGACTCTCATTTCCTCTTCTCCTTCTACCATCTTATCCCCTTCACACACACACTCACACACAGCCCACCTCACGTGCATCCACATTCATCAGCTTCTCTTCCATTCCAGGAAATCTGGGCTTTGCGTGCACGATCATCGGGCTCACATGCGGTCCACTTCCCTGCCTGCACACACAGCTTATAGATTATTGCCTGGGAGCGTATTCATCATCTCTGAGCACCCCACGCAGACTCACGTGCACTTTGCTGAGCCTGTCCTCTGTTGTACCCCCGTATCCCCCCTCCATCTCCCTCAGGGAATCTTGGCACCGCAGCGATATTCCTTTGCCGCTTCACGCTGCGATCGTTTCTTGTCTGTTTCTCCGTCAGCTCTCTTTTATGCATTCATAGCGTCATTGCTTTCTTGTTACTGTTTTCTCTGCAGTTTTCTGTCCTTTTACTGATTTCTCTCTCCTCTCTTTTTTTTAAAATGTACTGACATCCCGAGAAAAAGTCTGAAGTGGATAATGATCGCCAAAGTGCCCACCAAACACTGGCAGTGGTTAAAAGAAGAAAAACACTTTTCATGAGCTCTTTAAAAACAGCCCTCTTTCAGCTCTGAGGAGCATTTTCTGGATGCTAATCCAAGAGGAGCTTTAAATTGTTTTAGCTAAAGAATCATGACAATGTTCCGATCCCATCAAGGAACACTTTATCCAACAGCTTGTCAGAAAAAATACAAAAAGCCAAACTTGAAGATAAATGGACAGGAAGGTTAAGCAAAAGCAGTCATATATGGTTGAGCAAAAAAGTACAATGGAGATTTTTAAAGTTGCAAGAAGTGGAGATACTCAAGTACTTTGAGTGTGTAGTATATTAGTTACAGTCTACCACTGAGGCTGGATAATCATGTGGGATTTGGTGTCTTTGTTTGGTGCCTTTTGGGTATTTCCTGTCTTTGTTTTGTTTTGGTGCTTTGTTTGGTCCGCAGGGCTGTTTGTCCACATGCAAAAAAAGATTTTTTTGGGCGCTGGTTAACTCAGAAAACATTTGTATTTGTGTTGTTAGGGATGGGTCTTGTTTGAAAATGTTCCAATGGTATTCCAAATGGTTTGGCCGCTCTGGTACCAACATGATTCCTTTTTTCATACAACAAAAAAGTAAAATATCTCGACAGTTAAAACACAAGAAGTCCAACAAATATACATTTCTGATGAATCCACCAATTTTCTATCATTATAGAATCTCTTTACATTACTGTACACTTTTGTACCTGTCACACACCAGGAGCTATTAAGGGTTTGGGTTTGCTTAAGTTTTTAATACTTAGCAAAAATAGGAATCCATCCATCCATTATCTATAACACTTATCCTATTCAGGGTCACGGGGGGCTGGAGCCTATCCCAGCTGTCATTGGGTGAGAGGCGGGGTACACCCTGGACTGATCGCCAGTCAATCACAGGGCTGACACATAGGACAGACAACTTTTCACGCTCACATTCACACCTACGGCCAATTTTAGAGTCACTAATGAACTCAATCTCAGATCCCATCGGCTATATTCTGAGACGTTAAAGCTTCAGGGGACACCAGTGAACGTGCCGGCTGGTAAGCGATAAACGATTTCCCGTGAAGACTTCCTTTACTGCGTGCTGCGTTGTTACAGAAAAAGAAAACGTTTCCTTGTGATTTACTTGTTATTAACGGGTCTTACCTTTGCAGAAGTTTCAACATCATGATGCAGATTTGTAAGAAGTAAAAATGAAGCTTTGTCAGGTCTGTCCTCAAGAGGAGAAGAAAACTTTTAAAATGCTCGATTGTTGAACGGAGGTCGGATCGATCTGATGCATTCGAGGAAGTCGGGAAATCTGAACGCTGAATGGCTTTCGTGACACAGCGTCAAAGGAATTCACCTCAATTTAAATTTTAGATCTAGAACAGAGTGTTAGCTGTTAGCATGCAGATGTTTATAGAGATTAATAGGAAGCTAAATCGTCAGATCACGCTGATGGCATTATGGCAGATTACGTTCCGCCTGCTTTTGCTCTCCTCACGGACAGTTTTTCTTGCATACGCCGAAGCATGATGGTACGTGCCTGGTCAAAATTACTCAGACTACAAGTGTAGTTCAAACAGAAACCGGAACACTTGCCTTCCTGGAAATCTACGTCCCTTAATAGAGATTACCAATGAACCTAACAAGCATGTCTTTGGACTGTGGGAGGAAGTCAGAGTACCCGGAGGGAACCCACGCAAGCACAGGGAGAACATGCAAAGTCAAACCACCTGCAGCATTAACCACCGTGCAGCTCTGCCACAAATCTAACTCTGACAAAGTCTGACTTTTGTAACTCCAAATCGTAGCTTATAAAAGACACAAAAATGTGCACAAACAAAAGCTTGCTTTATCCATGTAATTGAGAAGATGTCTGAAAAGAAGTTTGCCAATCACAGAAATAAACAGACCCTGACTCACTTCTGTCCGGTTTGGTTAATTCAGACAGAAGCCAGGAGTTTGATCTCATGTGAACAGATCAAGCGCAGCAAAGGTTTTCTTTTTATCGTTGTGATTTGCAGGGAGAACAAACCAGTTCAAAGAGTACCAATAACTATTCTGTCTCAGCCTGTCATGTCAAATCTGGTTGATAAACTGAAGCACTGAGGCTGGTCGTCTTCATGCCTTCAGTCCATCTGGATTTCCAAGTAAACCGAATCTTTGAATCAGACAGTCCAGCTTCAAAGGATCTGGCTCTTAATTACTTAAAAACTTTTGATTCTGGTTCTATTAGAGCCACATTGGGTCCAGCTCCAGGATTAGACTCCCACTCACTGACTGACTAGAAACACATTGTTGCATTTGTTTGATTCAAGACGCTGAGAAGTCTGCAGCTGAAACATGCATGCAACATACACACTGTACACAAATGTTAGAAATGATTGGCAGATAAAAAGATGTACGAGAGTCACGATTTACAACGCTGACGATGACTCACTCATGTCTTGCAAAGTTTACAAATCAAAAAATAAATCATTTTGGATGACTTATATATGCAGATCTTGAGAGTGATCTTTTAAAGGCTGGTGTTGCTGCTTCAGCTACGCTTAAAAGACTATAAATACAGCCATAAAACTGAGCAGGATGCAGGTAAATCAACATCCCGAGAGGTAAACATGCTGGGATAAACAGACACAAACAGATGCAGGAGAGAGAGGAAAATAAAAACAGTAGAGAGAAGGAGAAGCTGGAGTTATGCAACATATCGTGCAGGCAGACGTAAGCCAGAGTAAGAGACATAAACTCACACACACAAGTGATACAACAAATCCCAGGAGGCCACAGGAGGATGTTTAAAACACACTTTTATCTATGGTTTCTTTATTTATTGACATCTTTTTCTAACAGTTTACTGCACATGTAGGTTCTTCTATTTATACTCGGCCATCACAGACCGGCTACAAACCACACCTCTGCACGCAATGGCTCTTTTTCTTTCTCTAAAAAGACTTCACTGCACATGCCAAAATAGACCTTTTAACACTTACGATTACAAGTGTTGTAAAATAATCTTAATTTAAGGTCGTCTTTGCAGCTTTCAGCCACACCTTAGTTTTCATCAGCGATCAGAACTTTTTTTATGATAACTACCATTCTGTTCTTTCATATGTGAACACTGATTTTTACTGATTTTAGTGGTTGTTTGTTTCCTTTTATATGTCTTGTGGGTGTGGTATTTATGCCATTTACAGGGTTCTACTACTCCAGGGAGACCCATGTTATGTTCGAAATGCCATACTATACTAGCAGTACGTACTAATTTTGCCAAAGTGTAGTATGTAGTATGGAAACAAAAGCAACATGTGCAGTATGCCAAAAATACCTTGTTGTCGTACTGATTTGGAAAAAATCTCCAGTATGCATCGGACCAGTCTACCTCGCCTACTGTATCCCACAATGCAAAGCGCTGGAACGTCACAGCGGCAGATGAAATGACGGACAGCAGCAGCATTCCAACAGAAGGGGGCGCTTTAGCTAAAGAAGCGGCGGTTATTGTTTACTTCCGCCTGGCGCTGCACACTGCAAAATGAGTTTGAAAAGCTCCTCCAAGCTACAGACTACTGCAGAACGAAGTATGCAGTGTATAGTACTGGCATTTCGAACACACCCCAGTTCCTGTAACAAACTCCTGTCAGACCATCTCAAATGCATTCCCACACGGCCATTTTCCTTAAAGGGGAAGGCTTGGCCGGTAATGCTGCAAATTGGTTAAATGCTGTCGTTTTCTGAGACTTACCCAGCAATCTCATCCAATTCTGTTTGGGTCGACTTTTGGGTACAGCCCTGCAACACGTAATTGTTTTTTGTCTGGGTAAGTTGTTAATCAAACTTGGAAAACAGGCTGAAATCATCAACGTGCCTCCTGATAAGAGGATCACATTCTTGTAAGATAAAAACTGATGTTTTTGCACTGTTGGGGATGTTTGCCTGAGAACTACTCAAGCAACATGCCAGGATTCAGTGATGAGATATTTCTCCTGGTGAATAAATGTAATTTATAGCCTTCAAGCTGCTGTAGCTTCTAGAAAAAGCTCCCAAGTTTTAGTGAAATGAGTGAAAGCAGCCCTGATAAGATAGAGGAAGGAGGAGGAGAGGTTTTTGTCACAGAGCCAGACAGAAAATCTGAAAGTCATCATTCTGTATTGAAGGTGGCGGCATGTTCTTATAAACTGTTTATCTTTTTCACAGGTTGTTCTAAATGACATGGATACCCTGACATGTAACATTCAGCTTTTTTCCCTCTTCCTGATTCGTGCAAAAACATTGCGAGGTCAAATTGTCCGACTGAGACCTTCCAGAGGGAACACATGTAAATCACTTGCAAACTAACCTAGAAAAATATTGCAAATGAAGGTGGAGGTGGATTTGTCTGCTTGGTCGTCCTGCATGAACAGAGAGCGCCTCAGTGGAGCTTCGACAGCCGCTTAGCTCACTTCAAAGAAAGTCCTTTACTTTCTTACCTTCTCCTCTTTCCTTTTCCTCTACTGGGCAAGAAGTCTGACCTTTTTCCCAAAGTAGACGAACACAACCTGGAGCGAGCAAACACGGGCCAAAACAGGAGCTCAGTTTCACTTTTGCATGTCTTAGTTTTCCCAGCGTCCTCATTTGCATTTACAAATCCCGGAGGATTCAGTGACACTGTTGACAGGATGCAGAAACTCGCACGATGCAAAAGATAAACATGTAGTAATGCTGTGAGAAAAGCAGCGCAGATAAACGGGGGGATTTGTGTCATCGTTTTGCTTTAAATCCCCCCGCAGATAGTGACAACAGCCTGACTGTTAAAGGAGTAAAAATAGTTTTTAAGACTCAGAGCAGTCGTTATGTAAGTCATCATGGAACTTCAAAGGTGGCTGTTTGATGTGACGCTAACACCTCCCCCAGAGAGAAATGTGTTTAAAAACGCGTGACGTCAAAGAAAACCCCTCGGGGAAAAAGAGAATTAGAAAGGAGAGTTTTCCTGAAACTTTGGTGGCTCTCAAATTCCTAAAAGAGTAAACTTTCTGTAGTGGGTGAGCTTTTTTTTAAGATACTTTCTTTTGGCCTTCACCTTTATAAGATGGAAAGAGTCGGAAATGCAGGAACAGAGAGTGGGGAGGACGTGCAGCAAAAGGCTGAGGGACCAAGGGCCGCTGCATCGAGGCGGCATGCTTTAACCGCTGAGCTAGACTGGCACCCCAGTTCAGTCAAGTAGCACTGTGTTTAATATAGGGTCCCTGTTTTGTTTGTCTTCTGTGTGCTCACGTGGGTGACACGCATATCTTACTGCTTCTAGCTTGTAGATGTTAGTCAGCTCTAACATCCAAACATATGCAGCAATGCACAAAAAAGGACAGTAACAGTAACAGTGTGTTCCCGGCGTAAAGAAGAACACAGATGGATACACACTGCAGGATTTAAATTACTTTGGAAAATAGATTTTGCAAATGTTTTATGAGGATGTAAATGCGTTGAGTAACACTAACTTTTATTTGAAGAAAACACACAGGGCACCTCAGACAATGGTCAACATCCCTGCAGCCAAAAACTGGAGAAAAGCCTGAAACTAGAGGAGAGGAGGTAGTTAAAGCAGCATACTCATATAGTTTTAGAGACGGATATTCAACAGTGTTATACGTAAGAAAAGGACCCAGAAGTTCCAGTTTACTTCAGCCCCCGCTAAGTTTACAATGGAGGCTATGAATAAGCCTATTAAGACGTCACCTGTAACCCAAACAATACCAACATTCATCCTGGTCTGGTGAGAAGGTCATAACTTTTCATCCAACCTTTTACACTGGGGTTACAGCCAGTCACACACACACGCTTCTGGAGCCATTATTAAAAAATAATGCAACCACAGTTCAGATCCATGCTCCAACACACACACAATGTCTTATGTGTGGGCTGCACCATAATTAGGTCTGTTTTGTACTGATAAAGCAACAGTAACGTGATACACACACACGCACACGCTCCTGTGATTAAAGACGGAGCCGACGGCTAAAACAGAGAACAGACGAGGAAGAAGACGAGCAAAACTGTGAGTGAACAGGGAAGCCAAAAACCCTGTTAGAACTTATATCTAGCTTCAGTAAAAAAAGCAGCTTACATTTAATTACATATAATATGGACACATTAACTTCCACTGTAGCATCAAAATGATAAATGATATGTTCCATCTTCATTGTTAAATAAACCCTGCTACTGTTAATACATGCATATTCTGTACACGTGTACCTACTTCAGTTGTTAAAAGTATCCTATTATAATCATCATGACCTTTGGCGAGTAGGTTCTGTTATTTCGGTGCTTGTCCGTTTGTATTTTTGTCAGCAGGATTATTAAAACAATACATGGAAAAACATGGAGCTTGGTATAAGGGTGTATATACTGTATATAGTGTTGGCCGAGGAAGAGCCCATTAAATTTGTCCTGGATTTGGATCTGACTCATGAAAAAGCTATTTTGGACCAGATCCTGATCCAGCTCACGAACAAGCAGTAAAAGCAGATCCTTCTTAAACAAGCCATAAAATGGACTAAATTGTATAACAGATGTAAATAACAGCAGATCTGACTGACAAATACAAACGTTTTTCTTGCAATCAAACAGTTAATAAAGACTCACTCAGTGTTTTTGCTCACAAGTTACCATGTTTGTGATGTTACTTCACTGTAAGCATTTAATGCTGCTTTTCACACCTGTATTTTTAGAATGTACATACATCTAATTTAGAGGTACATAATCAATGCACAGCTGATATTATGATGCTGCAGCTATGCAAAACATATTGATTGTTATGGTTTTGGAGATACTTAAAATAACATTAAAACAATAAAATATTAGAAATCAATAAATAAAAATCTGTAAAAAGCTATTATAAAACAATGATGAACTTTGACTAAGGCTGTAAAATGACTCTAAAGTGTAATTTTTTCCAATGACACTGCTGTGGTGGGCCTGATCACAGGTCACAATGAAAAGACCTACGTGAAAAGGTGGACGACCTGACAAAAACCTACTCCTGAACATCAGCAAGACAAGACAAACGAGAGGATGTGGTTTTGGGGATGAAACAGAAAAGAAACCACACCCCCCTTAGTATACAAAAGGTCATCAGTGGAGAGGGGGCACACCTCGACGCTGCATTAAGACTCAGTGAGAGAAAGAATGAAAAGAGACTGTTTCACCTCAGATGCTTGGAGAAATTACAGGTGAAGGGACACCTCAATGATTTCACTACCTGAGATTACCTTGCCTCCACCTCAAATAAATCATACATATATGCTTATTACTGTATACTATCTTAAAGTACAACATTAGAGACCTGGACCGATAACATGTGACATAAAAACATAATTGATTTACTTTCATGTTTGTGTTCTGGTATGCGCGGGCGTATTCATACTTTTGCACTTAATAATGCTTAATGACTTTCTAACTGCTTTAAAAACACACAGAGGACGGCTGCATGTCCTGGCTGACAGAAACACGTCAGGACTCATCGGAACAACAATCACAGAAGAAGAGGTAGGGTCAACCTGAGCTGCAAGGCATCTATGAGTGTGTTTGCTCCCAGAAAGTGAGGCCAAAACATCTCTATCGCCCCCTGCTGACTGGCTGCAGTATAGGTCATCAAGCCCACCTCCAGCACAAGAAGCGGTTCTGCTGTCGACTGTGCCTATGTGAGGGATCTATGACATTCTTGTTACGTGTGTTTAAGTTAGAGGAAGGGGCTGTAAGTCAACACCACAGCTCCACCATATGATCTCTACTCTGGCACCAAATGTGAAAGATGGCAGTGCCCGCTGCAGGGGGTTTACACACAGCATGCCTGTTGTGTTTTTCATTTCTTTAACCAATATCAACATACATTTTGTTGTTAATAACAGAGCCATTTTTTTTCTTACCTCTACTTGTCCTGTAGTTCCAAGCTACATGGTCATACTGTATTTAAAACTGCCACAAAATTCCACTTTATTCTAATTAATATTTATTTGTTTATTCTGAACTTGTCTGATGACTTCAGTGTCACTCAAAGTTTTATTCTTTTTCTAGACTGACAAACTGAAACAACTAAAGTCTGCCAAATAAAAAGATAGTTCAGTCAGATAACTCACGCTGTGATACTTTAAAACGTGTATTGCTGCAGCAGCTTGTGTTTGGCGTCTAAGCTCCGACATCATCTCTCCTCGCGGATTTATCTTGCATGCAGAAATTTGCAGAGTGTAATCTTGCAGCTTAAATAGACCGCCAAATGTGATTGTGGAGAATGGCGCATGTCAAATGTGAAATCAGCGCAGCTCGAGTTGCCTGCCTGAACGAGCTTGAGACTGTGCTGCCCCCTGTGGAGCTCTTTCTCTTCTGTTATGTAACTGATAATATACATAAATGTTTGCACCTCTCCTCACAGAGCATTAGACTGACTGTGGAGATACAAATCAAACAAAAAGGCCTGATTATAAAGTGCGTTTGGTTTGACACTTAATAGTTGATTATTTTGGGAGCAGCTCCCTCTGTATGAACGTTTTTAAACATTTTAAACATGGCAAATTATTACATACTTTTTAAGCTTTACTGGTGATAAGAAAAACCTCTCACTGCAATGTGAGCTCAACAATGTCTTTGAAATACTAGGGACATGTTAGAAACTAAACTAAATGTTTAAATCCTTTAGTGCCTGTGTGTCAGTTTGATGGCTGATGTGTGAGTATTGTTTCTGTACATGTGCGTGTCTGTGATCGTTTGCCGCACCTTAAAAAGATCCCGGTTAAAACCTGATGGAATTAAAAATCATTTATGCCCTCAAAGTAATCATTCAACCACAAGACTTTTCACGTTCTGATAATCAAGGAGGCGTGAGAAAATGAACATCTGCATTCAAACACACCCTTAACAACTATGTTTGTTGTTGGCAATGTTGTCCTACTGTGTGCATATTGTTGTGGTATTAAAGTAACACATTTAGCATTTTAACGCTAACCAACAGTTGATCTTTGGTCAGGAAAGAAATGGGCAGACATTGGGGTAATTTATTCTCACAAAACTCAACTCTGGTGAGAATGTCATTAGTCACCCTCAACCACTGACTTAAACATTGACTTTACATAAATGCTGAAGGGCTCAATTCAGTTTTAACCATTAAGTGTTGTGTGGATTGATGGCTGGATGGTTACTTTACTGAGCCCGAGGGGAATTCAGGCATCCAGTAGCTTACAAGACACAAGAAATGGCACATCTGTCACATCTAACAAATATTTCTTAAAAGAGAAATATGCTAAGACTAAATATGCTAAATATGTAAGTCTGTGCAGTCTTCTTTGTTTTTCCAAACAGCTTCATGATCCCTTAATGATTAAGTATACAGTGAATTGCTCCTGTGCTTCTTTAATAAATAATAAATGAAAAATTGTGTATTATTTGGCAGAATTTGGACATGGATACATAATTGTCCCAAAAGGCAGCATGGGTCATTTGATCACACGACACTAAACAATCTGAAGATGTTGTTTTGGGGACAACAAATCTTTAAGCCTGGTATCAAAAACAAAATCTGTATTCAAGTAATAATCTCTCTAGATTCAGTTAAATAAATGTCCGTTAAATGTCTCTATCTGTCTCAGAATGAGTTTACACAGTGGTTACGGAGCTCATGGCCCACTTGCATATAATGTGATATCCAAGAACTAACAGGGGTGTCAAATCAACGGCGCAAAATCTCAAGGGACTCCGTCAGTGAGTTCCATCACCAGCAGTGGTTGAGTGGAGATGTTACGAAAGACTTGCTCTTAAACGTACTGGTGAGAGGCAGCAGCGGTCTCTGCAAGTGTTGCGCATAAACAGTAATCTACTATGGCTGAACAAACAAAGAAAAGATGGATGACTACAGATACAACTTCAAAAATAAGTGAAAATCCAAAGAAAAAGAAACAAATTCAACGCTCAGATGAAGGCAAACAGTCTAAAAAGGAAAGCGACCGTCAGCCAGGAAATTCAAGAGTTACAACCGGAGCCAACCGTGGACGTCACACATGCAACACTGTCTGGATATCTGGGAAGTGTGCTCCTGCAATTACCATTTATTGCTACAGGTGCCGCCAAAGAGAACAAATCTGAAAAACTTTAATGCTGTATAAGAAATGGTGGAGGTCATCCTGTTCTTTTGATGTCTTGTTTCCTAACTTTAGGAGAAAAAAAAACTTTTCAGAGGGAGGAATCATTTTGACTTTTCCCTGAAAAAACAACAGGAAGTCCATCTGTCCCCACCGAGACGAATCAGAGCAGAGAATCGGCTGTGCTGTCATAGTTTGCCCAAAGTAAGCAGGGTCGACAGATGACAGCAGCTAATTGGAAAACTAATGAGGTCGAGAAACCCAGGCTGGACTCTGCTGTGTGTGTGTGTGTGTGTGTGTGTGTGTGTGTGTGTGTGTGTGTGTGTGTGTGTGTGTGTCTGTGTGTGTGTGTACAGAGAGAGTAATGAGGTCCAGAAAGAAGGACAGAGCGAGGTGTCATCCTTGTCAAGAGCAGATGTTCAGAAAACTAACAAAAAAAACTGTCAAACATCAACTTCTTTTGAAGAAGGAAAACTTGTAGAGGGAAGCACATCTTTCATTGATATAGTCAATCAGTTAGATTTATTGGGAGCTACTGATAGCTACCCGTTTCATGCCTTAACACCCCATGGGATTTATTATTTTACCTTAAAAATCTCAAATAACAGACTCCTTATATCTCCTTTGTTAGACACATTTGCAAACTTCAAGGTCAGCATTCACTTTTTAAGCCCACAAAGACGACATCATCTCATTTGCATGAGACTGAGGCGGCCTGATGCAGCTCCCTCACTAACAGCCGTCTTTGGTTTTAACAGCAATCAGACCTAATAACACTGGCATTAAAGTAACACTATTGTTGTCTTTTCATCACCCAACATTTACAACACGACAGCTACGATACACTTTTAACCTGCAGGTTATACATCTCATTTAGTCATATTTGTACATATACTATTAGCACATATACAGTATTATACGTATACATTATGATTAAAGTGTATTTGTACATACTGTATATTCTCATACACTGATCAGCCATGACATTATGACCACTAACAGGTTCAGTGACCAACATTGGTTATCTCGTTACAATAGCATCTGTCAGTGGGTGGGATATGTTATGCAGCAGGTATACATTTTGTCCTCGAAGCTGATGCGTTAGAAGCAGAAAAAATGGGCGACTGTAAGGATGTTAGCGACTTTGACAAGGGCCAAATTGTGATGACAAAAGGACCGGGTCAGAGCATCTCCAAAACTGCTGCTCTTGTGGGGTGTTCCCGGCCTGCAGTGGTTAGTACCTACCAAAAGTGGTCCAAGGAAGGCCACAGAGTGACAGTGTCGTGGGCGGCTAGGCTCATTATTTTGTGTGGGGAGCGAAGGCTGGCCCGTGTGGTCCGATTCAACAGAAGAGCTACTGAAGCTCACATTGATAGAACGGTGTCAGAACACATTGTGCATTGCAGTTTGCGTAGCTGCAGACCACGGAGGCCCCACCTCGCAACTTACAGGACATAAAGGATCTGCTGCTAACGTCTTGGTGTCAGATACCTCAGCACACCTTCAGAGGGTCTAGTGGAGTCCATGCCTCGACGGGTCAGGGCTGCTTTGGTGGCAAAAGGAGTCCTACACAATATTAGGCAGGTGGTCATAATGTTTTGGCTGATCAGTATACATATCCTTTACTTAGGTGTAAAGTGACTCTGACTCTTCAGGTGCTGTGAAGAGTGCATGTTCCCTGGTTATCTTTTCCTATGAAGATTCAGAGATCTATACGTCCGTCTGCAGTTTATAAGCACTATCAAATCAGCTGACATACTGCAGCCTGACCTCGTGGAGACAAAATGGAACAAAACAAAAGTCATAGTCCAGGAGGGAAGAAGAAAGAGAGGAAGAGGAAGCAGCTGATGATGAGAAGAAATTAAGGGATGAGAGAAAGACATTTGGCCCTGACCTTAACACTTGCAGGCGAATTGATTGAAGTTCTACTTTTGATTTATCATTGGCAAAAACAAACTGTGACATGAGATGAAACAGTTATATAAAGTAAAGATTTCCTCATACAGAATTTAACACTCACACTAGCTAACACTTCATACACACACGAAGAAAGAGTTATCTGAGGGCCATCAAAAGGCCTGCAGCCACTCGCCTCTTAAGAGCGGAGATTAAACCACCCCAGAGAGAGGATTATAACAAACACAATAAGCACTGTGGAAAGAGAGACACAGCGATAAGAGGAGATGATGGAGAGAATGAGCAGGAAGACGGAGGTACAGAAATAGAGGAAGAGGATGAGGAATGTGACGGAGGAAAGAAAGGACAATGAGTGAGAGGTGGGGATGAGGAGCCGTCACATGCACAAGACAGAGAGTGAGGAGAGAGGCTGACATAAAGGGCAGAGAGGATTTAGATGATAGGAATCATCATTATGTGCGTTACAAAGGAGATGGAGGGAAACGAGAGACAGTGACTTAAAATAGTTTTAAACAATGCATGAAGGATTTAGTCAGAACTGGAAACTTGAGACACAGGGCCACATGCAGGGAGTCATCTCAACATGTGATACGTGGCCTTTGGGAAAAAACAGGCCTGCTTACAGTTTTACTTTAGACTCAGTCTGCGGAACAAGGCAAGTAAGGCTTTGTTCAGATTGCTGGCAAAAAGCTGCTTCTTTTTTGGTCTGTAAGGATTGAAACAGGATCATTTTTTATAAAGTTTGGACAGCAGAAAATCAGAAATCAGATCTAAGCCAGTCTTACCGGTCAGATTTCTACTGTTGTGTAAGGACGCTCTGGCTGTTTATGTGCCTTATTCGTCACTTGTAATGCGTATAAATTAAGAGTGATTGAAGTGCATAAGAGCAGCTGAACAGACTTCATGCTGCCACCAGCTGCTACTAGCTACTACGAGTTTATCTGGCGAAACCATAGACTGCATAAAAAGATGGACGACATGACCGCTTCCTAAAAGTGAAGCCAAAACATTTTGAGCGCCACCTGCTGACTGGCTGCAGTACAGGTCATAAAACCAAGTCAAACTATAAAATCAAAATACACGTCAATGTTTCTCAAACATGAATTCTGTCATTATAGTTAGTTCTTAACATGCTGATTTATGTCCAAGTGTTTATTTGTCCAACACGTTTATTTTTAATTAGTTATTTGTTTCTGTTAAAAGGATGATTGACAGCTCTGTTGACAAATACAGCTCCTGCTGCGATCTATTCTGGATTATCAGAGTGGAGGAGGAACATCGAGAGGAGACGGAACTAAAACAATCACTACAGTCATTGAAGTTTCCATATCTGCAAACATCTGCTTCAGACCAACACAAGAAGCTGTTCTGCTGTTAAATGCGCCGGCGTGCGGGATCTTTGCCGTTTTTTTCAGTAAGTTAAGTGTGGTTGACAGAAGTGGCTATGGCGGCTGCACCTGCCGATCTCTAATGTGCAACTCTGGCCCCAAATTACTTCACCATCGCAAGATGGCAGTGCCTATCACAGGGGCTATTTTGGCATCAATTGTGTACAATGAGAGCAGATGGAGAAGCCTCATCCATCTATATATACAGTCAATGGGTGACACAGAGAAAATCTGCACCACCACTAGACAAAATTGTTTGGAGGGTGAGGTCATGATCACCTATATTTAACAGTGTAAACAATCTGCCCAAAAGTTCTGACTTAGTAAACAAACCTGCAGCCTGAACAAGCTGTATCAGACTGTGATTTGTTTTTCAGACTTTGTTTGACTTGAGTAGCAGTTCTGACTCCACTCAGCAGGCATATCTGTGACTCAGGGCTGGAAAATAAAGCAGCTTTAGGTCGGGCTCAGACTACAGGAGGTTTAAACCTAACCTTATATAATAAATGGGTTCATGCAGGTAACAGAAACTTCACAGATCTCTCTAATCTCAAACATTTTTTCTCAATTCAAACATTGGTGTACAATGCCTCTGAATGCTGCTTCATGGGCATGATCCAGCAGTTAACATCAGCCATCCTGTAACAGCTGGTTTGAAGGGACACGGTATCTGTATAACCAAGATTAAGACTTCAGAGATACATTATCTACTTAATTCACCTCTGTACATATCATGACACACATTAAGGCAGAGAATAAATGAGACTCATTATTTTCTCTTTTCTGGGTATTAAACCGCTGTAATATCCAGGTCTCTTGTCCGCCTTTGGTGCAAGGTTAATCTGCTCTCCTTCGGTCTGTGTCGGGGGCTCTGTCTGTCTGTGTGTTTCTCCCTCATTCATCTAGGATATTTAACCTTGAATAAAATGGATATGCAAAAACAGGTACTAATGTTGTTATTTTAAGAACTGTACTTTCTATTTGATGCAGAAAATATCCCCATCCACCACTTTGATTCTTGACAGCAGCACGCTTAGCTTGGTTGAGCATGAAATGATGTTGGCTATGGCACACCAAATAACAGCTAGAAAACACACCAACATGTTTATTTGTGTCCCTATAATATACATAGGACTGTCAGAAGATGTTGTCAAATTGTAAGAGGTGTCTGCATTTTTGAATGGTTAAACCTATTTTGTACCATTCAAATCTAAAGTTGTCCAAAGACACACATAGAGAATTGCTGGTTAGCTCAAGAGTTAGCGAGAAAGATTACCTAAAATAGCCAATATCGATTAATTAATCTTGAGCTCGATCTTTAAAAATATGTGTCAAAACGTGTCTGATCACTCATGTTTCTGAGCGCTCCTGAACGCAGCACGACTCAGCCGAAACACGGACTTGTTTACTGCACCTACTACGGAGACATCAGTGATCGCTGATGGACTCTTTTTATCGTGTGTGCGTCCATGAATATGCAAGTTAGTTTTGCACTGATGTTTCTGTAACACTCCGTTAGCGTCGGCTTTGGCCCTGAGTGTATTTTTGGCATGTTGTTACACAGCATGCCTTTCCCCATAACTCCAAGTCTCATGTGGTTTTGTTCTTCGCGCTGTGAGATCTCCTGGCCAAATCTCACGCAAGTTGAACCCCAGTTTGTTTAATCAAAACCATAGCAGGACATTTCATTTAAACAAATCAAAGCAACATTTTTGTATTAAACTTGTTAATTAACTTTTAACATGATAAAGTGTATTGGTCTTCCACTGATACTTCCAAATGGGGAAAAGTACACACAAGAAACCAAACACAAAAAGAGGTTTGTTTTTTTTACCTACTCCCTGACAGGCCGAGATACACATGCACCTTGTCTACAGGTACACAGCTGTTCGCTGCCGCATGACATTTTCGATCTGACATTTGTACAGGTATTCCCACAGCTTCACACAGAGCAAACATGATTCTGCTCTGACCTTTCACCTCCTTCTCTCCTCTGGCACCTCTTGTTGTTTTAAAGAAAACAGTGTTGTTTAATAAGAACAACACATTTAGAGAATTCAAGAGAATAAACATTTGTTTTGTGAAGGAAACCATTACAGCCCATGTGGTGTTTTTGATCTGTGGGAGTCCGCCCAGCCGATCCATCACGTGTCACACTTCTGCAGCCTTTTGTCGTTTTCAACAGCAGTTACCATGAAGACAAAAAACACACTTCAAAAACACTCTGCTGGCCATTGAAGCTCATTATGCTGCTGGCACCAAGTGTGTGTTTTAACTTGTGTGTGCTTTACTCTGACTGTAAGAGGACAAGAGCTTGTGTGTGTGTGTGTGTGTGTGTGTGTGTGTGTGTGTGTGTGTGTGTTAAGCCCTGGGTTCATGTTGAGTGTCATACAGAGCGTGGGATTCTTTTCTATATGACAATAACATCAAAACCAGTCAGGCTCACTCTTTGATTTCACACACACGCCTCTCTTTTTCCTGTGTGTGTGTGTGTGTGTGTGTGTTTGTGTGTGTGTGTGTGTGTGTGTCTGTCAAAGCCTCCTCTGTGCTTGTCCGGTAAATGATGAATGAAGCCCCGCCCCTTTATTGTGTCTGCATTATGTAACAAGAAACTAAATGGATGCTGTTTCATGTTGCTGTTGGATCATGTCTCTAAGTCTAAAAGATTTAAAAAGAGCACCAGAGACGTCACATGACTCAGCGATACTGTTTGTAGGTCAAGGGTCATAAATGATGACTAAGTAATAATCTTGAAGATGTTCAGTTACATGAATGTCTATTGTTTTTTTAACACAACAGTGATTGAGCCTATAAGATGCCCCGTAGAAAGTTGAAAGCAAACAGTTAAAACCTTCAGCGAGGACACAGGTTTTAATCTCTGACAGAGTCCACAAACAGACCTGCAATTACAGCTTGTCGCATTTTTATGTTTCAGATTGCTACTAATTATTAATGCTGCAAGTAAAAACTGTGAATCACTATAAAGGCAGTGACAGACTAAAGTCTCCATGAGTACACTCCAAAAACAGGACTCAAGTTGTAGTTTACAGCTGAGACACCACGGCAGCATACACCTTCCTGTTTTTATCTCCCAAAGCATTATGGGAACTGTATATTACTTAAGGCATGGTTTTTACTATACTGGAAGTATAAGAATAAAGAACAATATTGTGGAAAAATCTATGAATTAAATGTTTAATACTAATTTTTGTCGGGGCCTTGGCGGACGCCCTAAGCGGACATGCATCCATACAATTTATTTACTCCGTTTTCCCATGATAAGTTATTTTTGGTCATTTTCTTGAGATCTCGACTCATCTTTCTCATTATCTCGAGATAAAGAAGCTGGTTTTCCCTTTATAACGGATTAATTTGGCCCTTTATCTCCAGATAACAAAGCTTGTTTTCTTGTGATAACAGGATCATTTTCTGGCGATCGAGAAAACAAAACAACACGCCGGTCACTGTGATATCACAGACCAGGACATGCCATGCTGCCATTGCCCACACTAATGAGAACAGTTAAGCCTGTTTCTATGCTGGTTTTGTGCTTTTACATCTCTGGGGATACGAGCTATGATCATCTGACGCCATGGCAGTGCCACGTCGTTATCTCGTGATAACATGCTAAATAAGTAGAGACCTCAGAAAACGGAGTGAATAAAATGTATGGATGCATGTCCGCCAAGGGCTTCCGTACTAGGAGGCACACTGTCAAACTTTTAAACCCTCTAGTCTAGCAGACAACCGTTCACTGTTACACAATTAGAGTCCTATTATCATCTGACCTGTAGGTTCTTGGAATGTTTGCGGAAAAAGGGAAGCGGTGGAGGAAAACCACACAGCTAAGATGCAGAAAACAAACTGGTGACGACACAATAAAACACATTAACCAAAAAGAAAATATATGACATTATGGCTTTCAGCTCAGAGTAAAGAGTAAATGTTCCTTCACATTCATGTTGTTATTATATCACTTTTCCCCTAAATAACCCCACTGGTTTAAGACAAATGTTTTTTATTGTAAAGTATGTTTGGCCAGAATAAAGTAACATTTACATTACTTGCTAATAAATCAATCTTTTTTAGGAGAACAGACGACATGTTTTTGAAAAGTTAACCATGTGAATTGTTGTTAAGGGACATTTTCTACTTTTCTGGACAGCGACAGAGCAGCGACTTTTTAGTCCAGTGCCTGTGATGACGACCTCTCAGTCTGTGGGCCTGAACATGGCTGGTGTGTGTGTGTGTGTGCGTGTGTGTGTGTGTGTGTGTGTGTGTGTGTGTGTGTGTGTGTGTGTGTGTGTGTGTGTGTGTGTGTGAGAGAGAGAGATAGAGAAAGAGAGCTAGAAAGAGAGGCAGAGTCATTGATTGTGTCCCAGGCCTGAGGGGCCGCCAAGACAGCTTGACTGGTGAGAACAGATGGCAGCCCACTGTGAGTGTGAGTACGTGCATGCGTGTGTGTGCTTGTGTGTGTGTGCTGCAGAGAAAGTCTTTCTTTACAAGTGTTGTAGGGTGAATATTATATATGTAGGAGAGAAAGTAGTTTTCTATCCATATGTACCTGCTGTGTGTGTATGTGTGTGTGCATGTACATGTTTCTGATATAGAACAGACATGTAAACACTCCACACACACACACACACTCACACTATGCAGCCCACGCTGGGACCAGCTTTTCACACTCGTCAAAGCCTGAAATTACAAAATTTGCCTCTCCATGAAGCCTCGTCCTGTATCCTCCATTACACACACGTACAAACACAAACACACACAAACACACACACACACACACACACACACACACACACACACACACACACACACACACACACACACACACACACACACACACACACACACACACACGCACACACAACAAAGAGATCCTGGGACCACAACAAAATAATCCTAATGTGGGTCACACATCTGAAAGTCATTTCAGTCAAAATGTAAAATATCAAACTTTACATACTGTAGACAAGAATCATCATGACACACAGCTGCTGGGCCATCCTACATCTGAATCAATAATAACACATTTTATTTGAATTAAGCACAAGATACTTGTGCCCTAATGATAAGGATACTTGCTCAGTGAAGTAACCCCTCCCTGTGTGCCCTCATCCCAATACTCATAATTAACCTACCACATAACCCTCAGTGGTCACCGCAACCCAAGCAGCACTGCCACCTTCAACAGACCAGGGCTCCGTCATGCAAGCTCCAGGTAATCACAATGCTGATACGACCTACCCTACCAACCCTACCACATGGCTCCTACTGACCCCCACAACTCAAGCTTGTAGTTAGATATAGGCAGCGAGAGCCAGCACATCAACAGGGTTACCAAGTGGGCATCTCCCCAGGTGTTTGGTCAAGTTAGGCCCCCTAACCTAACAGTGAGCTTTGGTGTCCCAGAACCACCCCCCTCCATGCTAGCTTTCACTGCCACAAGTATTTGTACATGATTTCATATGTGCCTGCTCTGAATAAAAAAATCCAAATTTAACAATAAAAAAATTATCCATGTCAAGACTAGGGGTGGGACAAAATATAAATATCGCAATATATATCGTCGTCCCGACTGGTGTGATGCAATTATCATATTATTATAGTGATTGATGCGTTAATTCTGCACTGTACCTTTTTAGGGGCATTTTGTGTTCTTATATTAACCAGATATTGTGATGCATCATTACATGATTGTCTTGCAATATATCAATTATCACAGAATCGCTGTATCGTGATATTATCAGTATCGCGAGTTAGGCTACCCTGTGATTCCCACCCCTCGTAAAGACACATGTAAACAAAATTAAACTCTGACACTTATAAATAAAGTAGCAATAACTGTCATCACTGATTAAGGCTTATAGCTGAAACCCATTGTTGTTTTTCTCCACAAAAGGACCATTTTATTTTTGTGTTTGGTTTTTGTATTATGCTTTGATTACCGCTAGCATCCAATTTAGCTATCAAGTTATGGAGCTGCGGGAGCATTATTTTCCATAAGAGACATGTAAACAAAGGAAGACAGGTCAAAGGTCAACTACAACAACGAACAATGAACAGTGAGCTTGGTGCTGGTAGGAAGGGATGGAAGTGAGTTTGACTCCTCTGTCTGCTGTGTTTGTAACAAGCCGACCCCCTGCTGTCCTGAGAAGAGACTTTTGGGGGGAAAGGAAAAAGGTTTATTTTCTCTTCATGTGGAAAAGCGAGGGATTGAAAATCTGAAATCTAACTTCCCCCACAGGCAGTGTGACATGTGACTGTTTTTAACTTTGTAAATGTATTATAGCTTTTTTCATCCTCTCTTCAATTTCATTTTGTCATGTCCCTTCCTCTGTTCGTCTCTGCGTGCCTCTATTGCTTCTGTCTCTCTTTCTTGCTGTTTCTCTGTGTGTGTGTGTGTGTGTGTATGTGTGTGTTATTGCACAGTCTGACCCAGCACATTTGGCCAAATCAATTGCCACACTTCTGGAGCCAAAGCCCGGAGGCTCAGCTGTGGCTCTGTGCTCTCTCACACATCAAAAGCACAGACACACAATTATGCAACGGTCCTATAGGCCGGGGTTTAGAGTTACCAATATACACATTTTTACCGGGAGTCATTTCTAAATGAATCCGGAGATTTCTACTCTGTGAAGATAAACAGAGATGCACAAACACGGCAAGGTGTTTGAAAGATATTGATTTCAGGATAAGAAGAGGCAGACTCACCGGACTGATAAGGGATATCTGTGAGAGAAGCACAAGACAAGCACACGTTTTTCTTTTCCTCGGTCGGAACACAAACACCAGCCGCCAGCATTCACTCACACGTTATAACTTTTTCCCTTCTTACTTACACTTTCCTCTTCTCTCTAAACAACAGCCGTTTATTCTGATTATATCAAACTAAATGTTGCTAAAAAGTTTTCGTTACAACCCCTCAATGGATAAATACACATTTTTGTATCAGTCCTCGCTGCAACTGATTGAAAAATACAAACTGTTTGTAATTTTTACTTACTATCACTAAACTTAAGACCAAAATCAAAACACTTTATCAGTTCTTTTAGACTTACTCCACCAGTCTGATTCCTACGGAGCCCCTGAGGGGCCAAGGCGAGAATTTTTTTGAGGGATCTTTTTGCGTTTATTTGCAATACATTTCTTCTTCTCCTTCTGAGCAATATAACTAGCGAGGAAATGCATTAGTATTGCAAAACATATTGCGAGGGAATGGAAAAGTATTTCTCAAAAAGATTCTCGCGGCAACGACTCGATGGCTCTGTAGATTCACATTCACTCCTACATTTAAAACAACAGGCAACAAGTATACGGAAGCCCTGAGAGGCAATTGAGAAGAAAGTCTTTTTTTGGCGAACTTCTTTTTGAAAACCGGCTCATTCTTTTCTTTTCAGGAAAATAGTAATTTTTTATCACACACTAAACACTAAGTAACTATTGAATATTGTGTGTTACTGTTAAATAATTTGCTAACACTCAATACAGAGTGTGTAGAAGTCACCTGGGAGTAAAACTGAATGCTCTAAGTTTAAGAACATTGGTCACTGGTGCATTTCAGCCCCTTGTGGCAGAAATAAGAATTACAACAACAATCAATGTTACTGAAAAGTTTTTTTTTCATCTTCCATAAACACAAAATATCATACAGCTTGTACAGTACATATTAATCCTAATCCACACTGTGTTTGTTTCCTGGATATCTTTCAAATTAAAGTAAAAAATGTTGAGATTTAACTTTTATTTTCTCTTCAAGACAGAATTGCTCAATTTATAGAAAGCTTAACATACAGCAGCACAAAAGCACATCACTATAACATAAACAACATCATTACCAAGACCACAAACTCAGTTATTGCCTGTGTGTGTGTGTGTGTGTGTGTGTGTGTGTAGTCCAGGCACCATTTGCACGCCATCTGCCCCTGTTGGTTCTCATGGTAACCATCACCAGCTGTGTGGTGGGAAATGTTCCCTTCACACACTGCCTGTCATGCTCCTCCATCAACACACACACTCACACACACACACCTGTTCTCTCTCCCTCTCTCACACTCGTCCCATGACTCTCATTCAGATTCACTTCAGGGCTCATTAGTTATGTTTCCTCGTTGATCATTCAGACTGGTTTGTGTTTCACCTCTGCTCAAACTTACAAGGTTAAGTACTCTGTATTCTGTGGGGCCATATATCATGTGTTTGTGTGTACTTTGGCCATGTGGTGTGAGCTGTGACTTTTTTTTTTTTTTTTATGAAATATAACTTAATGTGACACATTAAGTTATATTTCATTTTTGTACAATGAGAGGAGTTTGAGACACATTGTCAATCTTTATACACAGTAATTAAGTGAGACTTTAAGCAACAGCCATCAGTAGTGATGACAGAATTTTATCAACCATCACAGCTGTACTTTTCTGACTTGGTAAAGTCTCCTGCAGACACCTAAAGTGTTGACAGACAGTATCTAAAACTAGCACTCGTCTGGATTCCAGGAGATGTTCACCTGTGTACAATCAAACTATGATGATAAAGTTGACTATTTACATCCAATATTTCTTATGGATCCATTAAGTCCAAAACATTTCTGAGAAGTTTCTCAGAGAGAAAACACGTACATTGGCACTAAATATGGGAGAAATAGAGAGTTACATGTTGGCAACTAATTCCAAATACTAAGCTCACACTGTTGAGACTTTTGGTCAGTACACAGCAGGTCTGCTGAACATGCAAATAATAAGAGGCAGCATAGAATAAACAAATGAAAATGTAAGTTTCTGGGAATTAATTTGGGTCCATTAATATTTAGTGAGTTTCTGTAGAGAAAATTGAATCGTTTATAAACTAAACAATGAACTACATTTGGTAACAGTCCTGTGAAGGAGATGTAGGTCTCCAGTAACGCCACCAGAGGGAGTAATACGTCTACATTTATGTAAAATGCAAAAATTAAGCTTCTTTCTCTTCGTTACAGCGGTAAATATGTCCTTCGTATCTCTACACTCCAGACATACACCTGCACAACCTGTCTCTTCCTGTCACTGTCTCAGTATTTCTAGATTTATTTGACACAAGAAGGATATATATTCTATTTTACACAAACTATTACATTATTTCATTACATATTTTATTCCCTGCCTCAGTGGCTTCTCACGTGTTAAAACACATAATAATTTGTGTGTCAACAGTGACCTCTGTAGGTCGTAGTTTGCACATGCACTGCATGTATACAACCACAAACTGAAGGCAGATACACACTGTTTCCACAAAAGGCATACATATATTTCTTCCTTTTAATTCTACGTATTTAATAATAATAACTTAGATTTATAGAGCGCCTTTCACGGGACCCAAGGCTGCTTTACAGAGTAAATAACTTATTCATCTTAATTCCTAATTTTAGTGGAAGTAACTGCTCATCTCAGCTCCAGTTCTCTGTTCCCCATTCACACACCTCTGGTCTCTGCACACACACACATTCTCTGCATACACTAACTTGTGTATGTTGAAAATTCTATAATGGGATGCCGAATATACAAAATACATGCTTTGGTTGCCAGTAATATAACTAAGTGGCACGTTTTCCACTCATAAACATGCTGCAGAGGACTTTTCATACAGCCAATACACATACAAAAATAGGTTGGGGTAAAGTTAATAGAAAATATGCCATAATTATGGAAATCAAGAGCTGCAATTTGGCATTACAAAAGGCAAACAAGGTTACTCAAAGCTCTGACATATCAGTCGATCTCCTAAAATCCACAATAAACAAATGAAAAGTTTCCAAGTGAAAGGAAGGAAAGCTCCACGGAACAGTTACCAGGGAAAAACATTTACCTCTGTATAAAAAACAACAATAAAAACGCACCAGGACAGATAAAGTTCCAGTGCACTATGAGAAGAAGTCACAGTAAGTGGCTGAGGGATGATTCGGTGCAACCTGGACGTCTCACAATTACCGAATGAGTCATGAATACTGCTCTGTGATTCTCTCACAGGGGAACACAAAGTCATATTTCTGCAGCTGCGGTCGAGGTGTGAACGGGTCACATGCCGAGAAAATGATCCGAGACACACCAAGCAACTTCAGGGCGGCTGAAGAAGAAGAATTTAAAGTTTTGAAACGGTCCTGTCAAAGTCCAGAACCAAATCACATAAGAGAGTGTCGGTTTCTGAAACAAGAATTTCATGCCTGCTGAGTTGGAGCAGTTCTGTATGAACGGTCGGGTCAAAATTAATCCCAGCTGGTATTACGGCTTATTGCGTCTATATGTTTTATATTGGACGTGAAAAGAAACAGACTTTCTTTTGAATCTTTACAAATGTGGAAATCTGCGGAGGGCAGTGGAGTGTGTCTAAACTACACCTTCTGCTGCTGCAGAGAAGACATCACTGAAAAGGGACACAGTGTATGAAAAAGGATTTAAAGATGGTAAGAATCGACTGCAGATGTAGTTACACTTTGCCCCAGTGTTCCTGCAGCCGACATGGCACTGTAGAGTTCAGTTTTCAGAATAAAAGTCCTATTTCTACAGCACTAGTGGCACTTTGGGACGTCTAATAAATTCTTATTATCGCAGAGGTTGTCTGTGATCTTTTTTCTGTGCTACATCTGTCATCTAAGTATTTATTAAAGTGAAAATTCCTCAGAAAGTTACTTTTTTATTTTCTGCATCTTACCAGGTTATCAAAGCGCTTTGACAGCATTTGGGTGCAATTTCAGGAGGCTTAAAAAGACAGGAGACCCATTTTCAAACAAAGAAAAGGACTTTGATCCAGAAAACTGGAAAGTTGCATCATGTATGTAGCAAGACTTCCTGTTTATTAAATTCCTTAAAGTACCTCAATTTAACTGAATCCATTTAACCGAATTTTCCTGAATCTAACCAAGAAGTTTTGGTGCCTAAATGTAAACAAACTGCAATCGTGTCACTACATCAACCACATATTTATTACCGCTGTCATGGCAAGAAGTTCCAGCAACATCTAGCCTGTCACTGTGGACTTCTGGGTGCAGTTCGCCTTGTTTGAAACTCTCTAATGGTGTTGATAACCACTTATTACAGGCCGTTAGTTGGTCAGCTAAGATTGTAAGGGTTGGCCATTTTTCACTTTCTTTTCCCTTATTAAATGAGTGAGAACATACGACAGTTTAGGAGGTTGTTAAAGTAGAACAAAGTCTTTTTTTATTTACTTTTTCCCCATCTGGTCTGAACAGAAACATCAAGCCTCCAGTTCCAAACACTCCTCTTCATCCTCTATCAAGCTCCAGGGATAAATCAAATGATCTTAGATTAAAGAAAATACAGTTCATAGAGCAGATGAAAAACTGGAGGCAGTAAAATTGTTTAATTCCACCACTGTGAATCTGCCGTGCTCCTTTTCAATCCCAAACGGGGCCGGAAATAACACCCACATCTCACTTGAAGAGGCTCCTACCTTCTGTTGTGCTGCTGTGCCAGTGAGACTCTCAGATCTCCCGGCAAATTATGCACTCTCCTAAATACATGTGACTGCAGCTATTAAAGCTAATGTGCAAGTTGTGTTTTTTCTATCCACATAACTACAGGCTTAATTTAAGTTGGCACGTATATGGTGTTTAATGCTGCTGCTGAAAGCAAGCTCATGTAGTCCTTACAGACCGAGGAGAGGCGCTCCTTACTCGAGGCTGCTGCAGAAACAGAGGAGAGATGAGGAGGGAACAGAATTTATAAAACTGTCAAATAAGATGAACCTTTAGTACAATATGCAAATTTAATTGTGTTAATGAAAAAGTATGAAAACTAATTAGATTAATGCATGATTCACGTCAGGGGCTGATTCAAAAAGGGCGATAAATCTGTAGCAACTAATTTGAAGCAACATTCATGATACATTCAGTTAACTCTATGGACTAAATAGTGAATGAATGGATTAAAAGGGAATAAAGAAAACAAAGGTTTAACAGGTTCATTAAGTTCAAGCTCTTACGCCTGGATCCCACAGGTTCCGTCCGGAATCACGAACATTGACTTGAATGGGCGCGGCGCACACAGAACACGCTGGAGACGGATCCTGTGGAATTTAGCAGTTAAGAAGAAGCTGATAACGTGACTTCGTATTAAGAGGACCAATCATATTATTAATTCATCTCTTCTTACTGTGCCATATACCTTTTCTACCATGCAATACACATTATTTACTGTGCAATAGACATTATTTAATTTTATTTAATTATTATTTTTATCTATTCCTATTTCTTTTTGTACTTGCCTTCTTGCTACTTGCTTCCTGCTTGTCTTTGTGCTGTTGCAACAATTGAATTAAGGAATTGGTAGGTAACACAATGGTGATTGAGCCTATGGCCCACTGATGAAAGCCTTTGCATTTGCAGTATTACAGACTGGCCGTCTGGTGCGACTTTAGTGGAAAAAAATCCCAAGCGGTGCCCAGTTAGTGACGCGTTTTCCATCACCCAGCAGTGGTTGGTCTGCCAGAGAGGGAAGGCGGAGCTAAGCGGCTGCTTTTCCGGTCTCTGCAAGTGTTACAAGTAAACAGTAATCTACTATGGCTGAACAAACAAAGAAAAGATGGATGACTACAGATACAACTTCAACAATAAGTGAAAATCCAAAGAAACAAATTCAACGCTCAGATGAAGGCAAACAGTCTAAAAAGGAAAGCGAGGAAAATCAAGAGTTACAACCGGAGCCAACCGTGGACGTCACACATGCAACACTGTCTGGATGTCTGGGAAGTGTGCTGCCGCAATTACTATTCATCGCCATATGTGCCGCCAAAGAGAACGAAACTGAAATCTTTGAGATTAGCACTTTAAGTTACAGTTATATGTTGTATATAAAAAGTGTCATTTTGGCAGAAGCCATCTTGGTTTTTTGGAGGCAAAAGTGACAATATTTAGATGAGAGCGGGGAAACGCTTTTCTGCTTCTCTACAGGTTAACCTGGTTGCGGCCTGTCAATCATAAGACCACCAGAGTAAACAGAGGGCAAATTCGGGCATGTGAAAATAGATCTTAAATGTAATCTTAAGAATCTTGTTTTCTTACACACCTTGATCTATTTCAGTTATAATTCCATCCTGATAACTTTCTCTGAACATTTCCTGCGTCAGAAATGAGATGCCTCTGCGCATTATGCAAAGAAATCAAACGGCTCTGGTTTGTAATGACAGAATAAAAGTCGCAGAGGAAAATTCTGAATCCTGGGCCTTTAAAAAGTTGCTCCTCCACTTGAACTCATCACTGAGGATTGTGCACATATCTGGCTCTTTAAGTTAAAGAGTACAGTGGGGGAATTTGTCAGAGTTCTGCCACTCTCCGTCTGCGGTAATTATTAATTTTTGAAAGTTTTGTCACAGAGGTTTTTCTCAGCCCAACAGATGGCTTTGAACTCATCACAGGAGGTTTTTGTGTATAATCTTCTTCACTCTGTTGCTGTCTTCGCCTGTCACTTCTGTTTTGCGAGCGTGGCAATCAGAGAGGATGCGGATGGTATTTACCTGCATGGGGATGTCGGGGTGCTTGTAGAAGGGGGAGGGACTTTGAGAGTAGTGTGAACACCGAGACGCTGCACATTTCCACACAGAGGGTACATCTGTCAGCACGTCTGTGTAAACAAGCCAGGAAAGCTGCTGGGAGATTTTCACTCGCGGCTAAGTGCTCGATACTGACAGTATATTTTTATCAACCTTGGCACGTAACACGACGTCATGCTGTGGATTTTCATTTTGCAGGAGTATCACACTGTTTACACATCACACCAGAGCTTCAGTATTATAGATCCTCTGTTAAACACAATCTAATGTGACTACAATGCAATGAATAATACTTTGACCTTTCTTGATTTGTCTTCGTTTGATGCGTTTTGATACTTTAATTAAAGACATATGAAAGTCTGTGTGTCATTAGCTCTGTAACACATTTAGACTTCAGTTTTTATCATCAAATCACGCACAAGTGCTTTGAGTAATTAATGCATTAATCATCTGTTCATGCCATTTTTCTTCTTGCTGAGTTTTGGCCCGAGGACAACTATGAGTCATTTTGTATCCTCGACTGAACTTTTCAAACTGTCAAGTGAGAGTGACTGATCACAGATCAACACAGAGCGAGTGAAGATATTTGCAGCACAGAACAATTTAGGGCTGCATGATGTTGGAAAAAACTGACCATGTGATAACTTTTAGTTCTGCGATATTTATTGTGATTCTAAAAGATACCAGTGTGTTTTCATGTTCATATAAACAATAAACAATCACACTTATTATTTGGGACTTTTAAGTCTTTTTTCTTCTAACAAAACAAAACTCCTCTCCTACTTTTACCACTTTTGCTTCAGCAACACTGACAACCTTTTGAAAAAGTAGAGAGAGTTCAGGAAGAGCGACACGTTTTTATATAAAGTAAATACAAATAGACTCATGGGCTGCAGTTGTGGTATATGGTACGTCATCAAACCGTGTCATATAATTTCTAGCGTGATTAGCCGGGTGACAGTAACTTTTTAAAACAAAAGCTCACAGTATCCTACTTCCTGTCAGCACACATAACCTCACCCCGTCTGTGCGCTGCCACTAAAAGTAAGTACTCTGCAGCACTTCTGCTCCGAGAAGGTCCGTTAATGTAGCCACAGTGTTAACCAGCACCGGGACGAGTGCTGTTGATAACGGGAACACACTCACTTACTAGCCACCTCGCACAACAGAGCCTCTGCCTCGATCGTCCAGCCCTCATGATCTGCGACATCAGCAGCGTTGTTTACAGGCAGGTGAAACACAGACTCTCTAGCTGTTAGGTCACTCTGTGCGCTGGTGAAGGGCTGCACTGATGTGATTAGATTAGTGATTAAAAACGAGAAACTGGTGAGTTTTCATTTTGTACCAGTCAACAAATAAAGTAGCAGCTTGACGTGTTTTACTTAATTCGCTTCACTATCGCACGTCCTGCGATGTGACTGTTGCACATGTGCACATTGCGATTGTTTAATGATAGACTGTGCAGTCCTAGTACAATTGTACCTCATGGTGATCCACTCAGAAGGAGCTGTGATGAAAAGTTTTGAATTTGCCAAGTGACAAGATGGGATTGGAATGAATGAATAAGAGAACAACAGGTCACCCCGGACAAAAAAAAATTTGGTAGAGAAATGTGCAGAATGATACCATCATGTGCAAAGCATTGCAAAACTATCTTACTAAGGCTTGACAGAAGTTTAGAACTGCATGGTACAGCTTAAAGATACATGGATACATTTTATCTGAACTGTTTGAACATTGGGAATAAAGCATGATAACATCTTTAAAATGTCAATGCCAATATGCCAAAGTTATTAAGTTTCAATGTTTACCATGTTCACTGCTTAGGTTAGCATGTTAGCATGCTTACTTTTTCTACGCAGTACAACGCACTAAACCCAGCTAAGGATGATGCTAATAGTACTTGAATTTCATACCATATTTCTATGTATCTAAGCCAGTTATATCTTTTGAAAATCACCTGCAGTTGTTGCTACTGTTCTCTGTGTCTCAGAGGCGCAGCTGCTAAATCTGGTGTTCTTTCAGCACCCGTGTCATCATGTGAGGAAGTTGGTGGATCTATTCCCTGCCTTTTCTTGGAGAGTAAACTATCAACAAACTACACTACGAACAGCATTCCAAACAGGAGTACAGAGAATGTTCTGATGGCAATACATTTTACAGTGTTTTGCTGATGTGACACAGCATATTATATAATGCAGCTGAGCGGTGCAGAGACTGTGTCTGCTAGCATGCAATGCATCCTCGCACTTGCAGGCCCTGCGGGCACGGCTCTGAGATCACGAGAACTAAGCTTTTCCAGTCAATACCATAGCCTGCACTGAGGAATTTATTTCTTCAATTCACTGCATTTCCCATCAACAATGAGTGGACATCCACTTAAAATGTTAAAGTATCCCTTTAATTAACTATATATTTAGGTAATGCTTTAAAAAGGAAAAAGGAGCAGCGTAGAAAATCAAAAGCTAGACTACAACGTGCAATCAATAGACTGCAGCAAGAACATCTAGAAAAACTTAAATTATATTGTGCTGTTAGTGAGGCATCAACAGCAAGAAGGAAAATGGAAAAAATAGGAGGAAAAGAGGCTCCAACCAAGAAAAATTCTCAGTAAAAAATGTCCAAAATGAAAAGCACAACTGTGGGAATATAAGGATGAACTCAACAGAGAGTAATGGGGCTCCACAGAGGAGGAAAGCTGAATGAAGTGGGAAAAAGAACAGTTGAAGAAGTTTCCTGATGACCTCAAGACTTCAAAAATCTTTGCAAGGGAACAAGTGAACTACAGAGGCAGATGAAAGAAGGGAGGGATGAAAAGAATAATAAAACACTGCTGAAACGGGAGCTAAAGAAGGCGTCTGTGCAAATGGAGGAGATGGAGGGAGAGACGAGGGAGGGAGGAGACACAGACAGGAAAGGGAGGAAATGAGGGATCTCTGTGAAGGAGATGAAGACGAAAGAAAAGCCCCTGATGAAGACGATTCCCCACATCACGCTCCCAAAGACGGACGGATGAAGACAAACTTTGAAACGCAGGTGGAGGAGAGGGACGGATGAAGAGCAAGCCAGAAGAAAAGTTACGCGAGATCTGTGAATGTGTTTTCCGGTGCTGGGGGAGGTCGAACCGAATCTGCTGACAAGAAACGGAAACAAGCAGACACGGAGAGGATTGAATATAAATGAAGAGCGGGTCAATAATACATGAATGTGACTGTTATATCCAGTGAAACAATGTTTTTGCCAATTATTCCCACACTGAAAACAACTCCTCCAAGACACAGACATTCAGATCTTCTGTGACTTAAAACACCATAAGTGGTTAAATCACATCAACATACACACGTTCACCTCTTTAACTAAGATGTCAAATCATCATGGCAGCAATAATTGAACAGAACTGAGCAAAGGAATTGTGACGCTTAAACCTTCAAACACTTATTCCTTTTGATGCTTCTTCATGCCCGCAGACAGGGACGTTTGTATAATGCGTGTTTGAGGATGAAAGCCGGTTCACGTCTTTTTGATTAATCTGACAAGTTTGGATGAAACACAGGGAGAGGTTGTTTGAGCAAGGATTGGTGGCATTTAGGTACATCTCCGGGCACACAGAGGTGGAACTAGACGGACAGTTTTATCAGGATTTAAAAGTCAGTTACAGAAACGCTGAGTAATACTTTCAGTTTTTAATTTCTATATTCAAAAAGAGACAATGTACGTCTATCAGAACAAACGGATGGAAACACACCAAAGTCAGCTGAACGGATGTTTTTCATGGGCAGACCCTTTGCCTGATGGGGCTGGGCCTCCTAATTATAAATGACACATTATAATATATAATACAATTAGGGGTGGGAATCACAGGGTCACAGGGTTGGTGTAACTTTCACAGAATATGACACAAGCTAAGATGAAACAACAAATACATGTTTTCAGCCTTTAAATTACATTTACAGAACTATAGCACAACTGTAATAACAAATTAGGACTGATTTGAAAGTGTCTAACACATCTCTTAACTTCTTTTCACCGCCATCTTATTTTATGCTGCTGTCAACTTCTTCGGACAATTAATATCCATTCACACTACTCTCATTCATGTCATGAGCACCACCGCAAGGAGTAGTGAAGTAGTGTTGCAGTGAGTCAAAATCACAGGGAAATCTGTTTAGAGTAGGGTTGGGTATCGTTTGAATTTTAACGATTCTGATTCCTCTAAAGAGCCTCGCACAGGTTCTGCAGTAACACTTCAAAAGTAGCCCAATTCCACTGGAAAACCTTGGACCTGGCGACCCAGGCTTGCATCCTGCATTTCTTTTTTACTATATATAATATTTTCAAGGCTGTTGTTGACCCAAAATGATTCTGAAATGAAATTTCTGTTGGTCAATTCCATTAAGCATCATAATAAGACTTTAAAACACATCAAATACAAGAAACTGTGAAGCAGACTTGTAGCACAGAGAGGTGGAGAGCGATCAGGTGATATGAAACTTGGATCATGAAGCATGATACTCCTCCACAGCTCGGTGTTTAACTGAAATATATGAACTACACAGCATATGGACATATGACAGCGTGTCGAGAAGGAGTTTATACTTTACAGTAACTGTGTGCGGAAATACGGACAGATCGCGACATTATTGAGCACGAGAAACGGACACAGATCTGTGTCACACCTGCTCCTCTCCTAACATCTGTCTCCTCCCCACACGGCATGATGAACTACGCGTGGATCACCTCTGGTTCATCTAATCCACTGCATGTGGAGATTTTTATGTTTTATAAAGGTTGTTCACGGAAATAAGGACAGATCGCGACCCTATTAAGTCAGGGGCAGAGCCTGAGAGGGAGACACACAGGTGCAGTGTCCTCACTGCACTGCATGATAACAGTATTGCCACCATCTCTCCCTCTCGCTGGTTAAAGACTTAGATACAGTCTCCTCACTGAATAAATACAGACACGATCAGTCGGTATTTCCGTGCGTGGGACCGTAATTTATGCGCATGCATGTCAATGAGGGGACCCCCTGCTCTGCGACGACTCTGCCTGAGGGAAATTTGTTTTGGAATCGATAAGCAGCATCGAAATGAACATTTGTTAATGATTCCATCAGAATCTGAATTCTGTAACTGGTTCTATTTTAGAAGCGATTAGTGAGAAACGACTTCCAGTTAAGACTTCCTTTTCCGCATGCTGCATTGTAAACAGTCCAGTTAGCAACTTGTGTTCAGATGAAAAGTGAAGGGAGTTTCACCCCTCTAGATATGTCAGCAAAATAAACGGCGCCAGCTCATCTGTTTCTGGTGAGTCTCAGTTTCTCTGTGAATAGTTAGTTTCACAGAGGCTTCACTCTGACTTTCTTTTGATTGATTTGAAATTAATGGGTCTACGTTTGCCGAAATGTCAACATCATGATGCAGATTTGTAAAAAGTAAAAATTCAAGCTTGTCAGGTCCGTCCTCGAGAGGAGAAGTAAACGACTTTTATAATCTTTGTTTTAACTCGTTTGCTGAACGGAGGTCAGATCGATCATGCTGAACGGCTTTTGTGACACAGTCTCAAGTTTTTCATCTAGAAGGGATTGTTAGCTGAACTTGCTGCAGATGTCTGTTCATAGAGATTAATAAGAAGCTGAATCGTTGTCAGATGGCCGCTGATGGAAGCCTGGATGTCCTTACGGCGGACTACGTTCCGCCTGCTTTTGCAGCCTGTTGATACATGATTGGTCAATATTACAATAGGACTACAAGCTACAAACGGAAACCAGAAGACTTGCCACACCTTAAATCCACGTCCCTGCCTACAGATTCTACATTTCTATGTAGAATATGTAAATAGAGATTAGGAGCCATCATATAGTTTGATGATTTTGATACAATCAATTTAAAGGTGGATAAATAGCATCAATATTAACAGTGCTGTTAAATGGGACAAAAGTGTCAACACTTTAGAAACTGATAGTAAGATTCTTATATATTGTTTTAAATTTAAACTTCCACAAATTTTCATGTGTTATAAAGTAAATTCTTACTTTATTGCAGTAGATTTGATCAAGGGGTGAAATAAACGACTTGTATTATGTCCATTCTCAGACACACATCTTCCATCTTTCCATTAACGCTGAATACTGTCCAAGTGTCCTCAAGGTCGGGGGAGCTGCTGGAGTAAAATAAAAGTTAATTTTATCTTAGCTATAAAAATAAATTAGATTTAATGAGTTCACAGATATTGTTAATTGAGATCAGACATACTCCGGTTTAGGGATAAAGTCTAATAGTCTGCTTAATTAAAGTGACATTTACACACTTGCAGAGGTCATAAATAACACTGAAATGATTTATTATCAGGTTAACCACAAAAAAGCTTCATTATAAACATAAACTATAGCTGTGTGGAGATTTTCCTACAGCTTCCTTCAGTGGGTGTGTGTGTTCTTCGCATTCATTTTTTATTCTAAACCTCGAAAAGTATTTAAAAATGTCCTTACAAGCGTAATCAAAAAATGTAATGAGAGGGTTTGATCCGGAGTATGCTCGTCCATTGCTCATGAACAAATGCAGTTGATTAGAAACACTAGATGGCAGCAATGTATCAGAGTAATATAACAGGATGAATCACTGTGACATGTTCACTCTAATGAGGCTGATATTCTGTTTTACATCAGCCAAACAAGCAGGTAAAGTGCAAATTTTACAGGACAGTAAACACTCGAGTCTAAGATATTTGCTGCTGAAAGATGAACAGAAAATAGAAGAAATGACCCGCTGCTTTCCCTCCTTATTGATCGTCTATTGGCTCTTCCAATCAATAGACCTAACATTTCCTCAGTGACGGCAGAACAGGATGCGAGGTTACTCCTTGGCGTGAACAGTGACCCCCCGCTGATCTGGAACAGATTGAATTAGAAACTTCATCAGTCGGCAGCTCAACCACTTCCTGAGCGCCACGCTGTGACACTGGATTGGATCTCCCTCAAAGGAAATCATCTCCCAAAGTCTGTATTAACACCATCTCGCCCCCTGCCAAGTCAGGCCAACCTGTTCCACTTGTCTCTTGCCAGGGTTACCACTGGCACAGACGGCGGCAGGTACCTTTAAATGCGGGCCAGGGCACAATCCTCCAAAGGTGGGCTTCTGATTAATTGAGCCTGAGGATCTGCGGCCTAGCCACTGACAGATACTAAGTGCGGGTGCCATGTTGAGGGAAAGAGCTCTCCATCTTGCCCCTGGTGACTCATTCCATGCAGAGGAAGAGGAGGGGGAACTCCCTTGGAGCTCCATCTCTGAAGAGCAATGCTGACCAGATGCACAACATTTGAACATGGCCAGCGCGCGGGGAGACGTCTGCTTGTGTGATCGATATCTCGTCCGAAAACTGCAACACCTCGTCGAGGATTCAATTTAAATTCCATTTCATTGAAAAATGAATCCTATTGGCGGAGCATTGTCCATACACTCAATTAAATATCACTTTCCCCGTTCAGTGGAGATCAGTGAAAAATGAAATAGGTTACTACCGTGGTAATGGTCTACTAGCCCTGCAGTCAATTTCAATCTACTGTCTGTGCATTCTGTAAACAAGTCATGCTTTTGCCTTTTAGCCCCATGCTGCTGATGGCTAACGATGTTTAGAGCCATAGTGGGAGGCTTGCAGCTCTGCACGCCGACCGTGTGAGAGGTAATTATCGTGAATATGTAAATATACACTTTACATACACGCGGCTTGTCGTGCAGGTCTAAGCATGTACACACAGAGACACATACACAGAGGGCATGTTCATTGTGTGCAAATAAAGACGCTAACTACCGCAGTAAGACTGAACGCAGACAGTTATGCAGAGCTCTTCTCCCTGGAGACAGAGGAAGCCTCTCTGTAGAGCTGCATAAATGATCTCTAACTGCCGTCTGTTGTAAATATGCTTGTGTTTATTGCGTTTTAACAACAACTGGCATGCAAAACGAAGTACCTGGAGTGTAGGCGTGTGCATATTTGTGTGTGTGTGTGTGTGTCTGTGTGTGTGATTGTGAGTACATCTTGTGTGAATTGTGTGCTGGCATTTACAGCTGTGCCTGGATATCATGAGAATACATCGGTCTCGGTGGCTCCGGCAGCTCAAGCTGCTGAACCAGTCACTTGTGATTATACTTATCAGCCTCTTCCGAGGAGCACAGGAAGCTGGGGAGAGAAGAGTGGAAAGAGGGAGGAAAGGAGGAAGAAGACGGGGGGAACGAGGGAGAGCAGAGAGAGGGGAGGGGAGGGATGTGTGTGGTTAAGTGAGTTGTAAAAATTTACAGCTAAAATGGGATTTCTCTTCACGACGAGCCATATTTGAAATGATATGAGCCTTAAAGAAAAGATAAGGCAAATATTTAACAGAATGGAGAAGTGCAGCTGCTCCACATGAACCTGCATGCCTTACAGGATACACTGCAGGTTGTACATTGAGGAGCTGTAAGTAGTACAGAGTTATTACAGGCGAGGGGTCTGGACTGCTGCCTTTCAGATCACATGCTCGCCTCAGGAGAAGTTTATGCAAAAGCGTAGTAGGATTATTATTTTTTGCTAAATCTACGTTTATTCTTCTGTAGGTGATGCCGAGGTCTCTGTCTTCCCCTGGGCATTTTTTTTTTTCATCTCTGCAGCTACTTGCCATTTTTAAATGATTCTAAAGCTTAATTCATTTTAAAGAGAGATCCTGGCAGCGGACGACTCTTCCTCTATGTGGTCTTCATTATACATGGGGATTTTCAGCTGAAAAAGATGGAGGAGGCAAACGTGTGGGCGACACCAGGGATTCAAGAATACAAACCAAGATCACAGCATTGCACTTTTATCATCTAACCTATCCTATTATCTTTAACCTAGCAAAGTTTTATCTTATTATAGCTCTCTTTGAATTTTTAAAAGCTTGACACATTAATTGCCCTTTCATTTCTCCTCTTAAGTAGCACCTGATCCTCTCAGAGATAGACGCTGAGGTATTTGACAATAAGTAGGTTCCCTGAAATAACACTTTCTAATGTTTCTCTGGGAAGATGATCTTGTTAGACACACAAAATAGTTTTTATTATCATGAGCGACAGTTCATGTTAGATAATGAAATGATTTTGACAATCTTGTTTCCAAGGACCCTTTAAGATAATTTAATACTAAAATGAAACCGTTATTTGAGTTACACAAAGTGGCCCATGTGCTAATGCAATAAATAAAACCTGACAATTGTGGAAGAAACAACACTACACATACAGTTCAGGCTAGCAATGACAGTGAAGAAGAAGACTGCTAGTTAGTAACTGCTAGCTAGTAAACATGGATGTCAACAACGCAGGGTATAAAATACTTTAGAAATTGGTTTTTGAAAAGTTCCATGAGCGAGGAAAATGCACACAACAAATGTGTTAGAATCCAAGGGAACAAATAGGTACAAAAATATTAGCAGCCAAATTTACTTCGCGAATCAAAAGTAAAAACACATTAAGTAGAAGAATAGTTCCTGTCAAATTGTTGTAGTATACTTTAGGATTAAACTGTTTAAACAGTAGTTTAATACTATTAGTAATACTAAGTATTTTTAAGTGGAATTATCAGGTACTGGCCCTTTAATACTTCCATTGTATGACACTTCATATTTCTACTTAAAGACACAATCTTGAAGATTTCAATGTATGTGCTCTTGAGCGCCTCCCACTGGCGATAATTGAAAGATATGACAGCACTCTTCCCAATTTAACAGATGTCTACGGCTGGCTCCATTTATCATGGTTCTAACTCTTGATTTCCCTTGCTTTCGTTTGTAGACTGTTTGCCTTCTTCTGAGCGTCGAATTTGTTTCTTTTTCTTTTATTTTCACTTTTTTTTTTTTTTAAGTTGAATTTGTCGTCATCGATCTTTTCTTTGTTTGTTCAGCCATAGTAGATTACTGTTTCCTTGCAATGCTTACAGAAACAGGAAGTGCAGCCACTTAGCTCCGCCTACACTGTCTGACAGACCAACCACTGCTGGCTGATGGAAAACGCATCACTAACTGGGCACCGCTTGGGATTTTTTCCGCGAATGTCGCCACAGACACCCAGTCCATAACAACACGATATACTGCAAATGCAAAGGCTTTCCTCAGTGGGCCATAGGCTCAATCACCATTGTGTTACCTCATTCGGCGATAGATAGTGACTTAACAGACATTTGTTTAAATGAAAAAGGTTGAGATTGTTACTTTAAGTACATTACAGTTACACTGAAGCATAGAAGATTAGATAAGATCAATAAAGTACAATCTTATCTTAGATGCTTCAGTGTAACTGTAATGTACTTAAGTAGAAGTATAAAGTATCATACGATGGGAGTATTAAAGGGCCAGTACCTGATAATTCCACTTAAAAATACTTATTGTGTTCGTCAATAATTTCAGAGACTTTTCAGACTTGCTCCATTTTAAAAAACACATTTGCACATTATGTGTACAATCTGTACTTTATTAACTTCTGTGAATAAGCTACTATGATTACACTACTATGAATTATGTCAAACTTGGATATTTTAGTCCATAAGTGTTTTGCAGCTGCAATTATGTACTTTGCCTGAGGATAAATAAAGTGCATCGTACTTGTAAGGCTCTTGTTTACTGAGAGTGACTCACTGCTCAGTGTCAACAGCTACATTGTTGTATTCTGGGATCTGACAATGCTAATGACATTGTTATCAACCGCGTTGATGGCTCTACATCGTGTTTGCTGAGTCCTCCAATGAATTGCTGCTCCCCAATTCACAAGCTGCTCCCAAGTCAGAGAATTACATCAAACGAACCAAGAATCAGCTGTAAACATTTCATTTTACTCCAAGTTAAATAAGGAGGTGATATTTAATACATGGAAATCATAAAAGGGGTAGAAATGTAGTGGAAAAAACATGCGATATAAGATACAGTTTCTGAAAATAACAGCTGAATTATTTATCAAAGCGTGTGATGCCAACTTCAGACACATGGTGCATCATACACATTCAAAATGTATATTAGATACAGCGCTGTATGTCGTAAGTAAATTAGGTTGACTTTGAGCGGATGCAAATGTGGATGCACGAGAGAATCAGAGATGCAGCTGTGTTAAATTATATATTTCATTTGTAAACATCATGCTTGATTTTAAGCATTTAGATTGTGTGTTGTTGACTCCATTTTATTCAGATACTCTCTTCAGTGTGTGCTTCAGTTCACTGCTTCTCTCTTCCTCTGTCTGTCTTATATCAGTGTGGGAGAGCTTAACTCTTATCAGCTCTTCATTACATATATCATAACTCTCGGCCATGAATCACCAACAATTGGAGAGCTGTTCATAAGATTTTTCCAAATGGAAACTTTCATTCCCATCTAATGCTGTCATGCTTATCTTCTCATGCGAAAAACAGATTCATTCAGTTTCCATTGCAGACTGATTTACCATGTTCAATTTACACTCTGTGATAAGTAGAGATACAATAGAGGCTATTCAGCTCCAGCACCGTGTCAGGATGTCGAGACTCCAAGTAAGAGTTTCTCTGATAGAGAAAAGAAAAGAGATGGCCTTGGGTTGTACTCATTTGTATCACAACTGTATGCAGGAGAATACATGAAACACTTCTTCCAATATGTCAACAACAAGAGCACAGCTGACAAGGAAAGTCGGATCAATAAGCAGAGTCCAATTTATCTTTCAGAAGCCACAGCCGCATTCAGACGCAACAGACTCTGTAGCAGCAGAATCTCTGGTTTCTCTGCAAAATCATCTCACTCCTGCTGGTCTACTTTGTCTGCAAACTCTGCTCTACGCTCTGACACAGCTCCAAACACAACAGGACCTCACATATTTGCAGAAAAACACAGACACTGTTCCAACGGCTTTAGTAAACTACAGGTCATTTTCATCTCTGTGAACAAACAAGAAAGGCATCACAACCGACTGCCCCGAACAACACAAACAGCTGATACCTTGTGCATCATTAGCAGCTGTAGGAACAGTGGGTTTTAGGCTTCGTAGCTGTCTACAACAAAGCAGAAACTTGCCTGTAGCATTGTCATTACTGGGCAAGGAGAATGCTTATAAGAAGTAATGGAAGTATAGGTGCTGGGACAAGTTAACAGAGTGTTTCAAATTCATAACAGGTGTACAAGTCAGAAAGTGAGGCCTAAATGAAAGTTATCTTACTTTATATACTAGGTCTGTTACCTTATATTCAAAATTTTAACATTGGATTAGGGTTTATAGTCTAATTTGCCTTTGGTACAGCAGAGGGTACTCTAAACAAGACCAGGTCAAAACCTAGTATGTGGCTGACCGCATCAGGTCAATGTGCGCTTTTGTGGGTAACATGTTACAAGGACTGTCCTTATGAGGCCGATGACAACATGTTTGAAAGCAGGTGCGCCCTGCGGACGTAGGTGAGGACAGCGGAGGAGCAGCAGAGGAGCAGCCCCGCCTACTCCCCTAACAAAGTATCCAGAGCCATATAGACAGAGAGTTGTGTCATTGGAGGTCTAAAATGCTCCATGATCAGCCACTGCGATGTAGCAACTCTCTCTCTCTAAGGCTGTGAAAGTATCGACACTCACTCACTCAGTCAGTCAGTCACACACAGCAGTCCGGCGGTCAGCCAAAAATTACTATAAGTGTAACCTCTTACATGCCCCTTTGACCCATCACTAAACTAATGGTCTGCTATTTGCTATGGCAATGGAAGACAATAACAAGCAACAGAAAAACATTTTTATTTATTCTGACATTTGGCGTGTCAATTATAATAAGTTGGAATCTGATTTTTGAAACTTAAATCCATTCAGATAACATTTTTATCAAGTCACAAACTGTTTATACTGAAAGTATGCTCTTGATTTGTTTTGCTGACAATTTTTCCTGGTGGTAACTGAAGCAAGATTTCAAGGTAACTTTTAGGCACTCACAGCACTTACTAAGTATGTAGAAAAGTTTTTTTTTTATCTCAGTCACACTATCAAGAATGCAAAAGAAACATCAGACCTGACTTGTTTACTTCTATGTATAAAAAAACAAAACAGAACACAATGTTTCTCTATGTTTGTGATGGTTCTCAGTCATCCAGGTCATGGTAATTCGAAGTAGTGTTGTGTCATTCACGATTCTTTTGAACGGCTCTTTGGTGCAAGCGACGTGAACCAAGTCGTAGCTGAGAGCTCTTCCTCTACGTTCTTTTTATAGTTGTGCCCAAATTTCACTGCCTGCAGGTCAATGCAGGTCGAGTAATTTGGTGCTGCTAAACCTAGTCCACACATGCAAATTGAAATTATATTGGTGTGATGTCTAAGTTTCAATCTGATCCAAATCTTACCCGATCATTATCTTCCTGATTATTTCGCAGATAGACCTAGCAGCCTCCGCCCCCTTGAAAAAAAAAAAATCTGGCTCCCTTCTAAGATCTGTAATTCTCAACACTAATTTGAAGCTTAAATCGAAAAGGCAACTGGACTTTCTCAGTTCAGAACTGAACAAGCCTTTGGGATGAGAGGTGAACATGTTCAAGAACTTCAACCACGTCCAGTTACCTTTTGGATTAAACTTTACCTAGAAATGTCACTGTTTCTGGTTACACATAAAGGATGTTCCTCTTTAAAAAAAGGACCATCTTTGTAGGGATCATTTACGTAATGTTGTCGGACACCTGGAGTAACAATCTGAGCCTGTCAGGGGCAAAAACAAGCCCTTTTAGTGGACGTACTTTGATCAGGCGCATTTGCCCCAGTCCGTACCGCAGCTACGGTGGAGGCTCCCTACTAGACCGACTGCAAAACTGTTTGTTCCTATGAGTCATTTCAACACACAAATTTGTACAAATAGGGCCCAGGTTTAAAAATACAGAACTTCTCCTTTAATAACTGTACTAACCTACAACACATTTGATAAAAATGTGTGGTTCATCTTAATTACAGTACAACTCACATAGACCGAGAATAAACAGGACATTATTCAATTAACTCAGCAGTCACTGTTTCCCCTCTTTATAGAAATAATTAACAACCATCATAGAAGTGACATGTTTCTATTTATACACCTGGACTGATATCAGCATATTTGAGTCATGAATGCAACCGAGCTGTTTGTGTGAAGTGTGCATCAGACTTTGGAAATCGACTGAATTCTTCAAGGCGTTTACAACATTTTCCTGCATTTATATCCCCCTCGACCGATAATAATCGCAATGGACAAGTGACCCAGTCATAACCCGAGGCCGTATATGATTCAACATATGATGAATTTGTTCATGGATCCACCACTAATCTGGATCTTTGCTTTCTCAGTGGTTTAATATCTGTAAAATCTATTCAGTCATTTTTTTCTGTGTGTCACAAAGAGCCTTTCTTACCGTCATTGGTGCACAAGTGATTGAATGGCCATATGAAAGGAAGGTGTGATCATACTGAGTACCTATTGTGTGCAGGCTGTATAAAAGAGTCAGCAGACAATTTTTAGTTAAAATCCTTTAAATGTTACATTTCAACAATTATGTTATTGTTTAAGAGAAGAGTGGTAAAGTGAGTTATGACACACTTATTATGTGTTAAATATGTGGTACATCGCTCACACAGTATGTAGCTGTGCAGTTTACTGTATAAATGGCAGTATAAATTGACTAGGGTGATTTTTTTTATGTCTATATCTTAGTTGGCTTGATAGTAAGTACTGATCTGTAGTTCACCTGACAGGTGAGTTAATGTTAAACAGCTTTAATCCTCCACTAGCAGAAACTTGTCTTGCTTGTTTCTTCAAATGTCCCTTGATGTAGGAGTTAGAGAGGCGTGAATGCATAATGTCTGTCTTTGAAACATTTTGAACACATACATTTTGTGATCTCTGTTCCAAGGTTGCTGTCAGAGACAAGTGGGGAAGTCTTTGTGTTACAGTATAAAAGAACAGAAATACGAAATAAAAAGATTTCAAGTTGAATCAATTTTCACAACAGCATAAAGCCATGCGAAAACTGAACGACTCAAACAGGAGTGTTTTTCAAAAAGTAATCTCCGGGGCTGAAGGACGAAGCAAAAGTGTAAAAGAAAAACTGCACTTCCTCAATTGGCCACTTGAGGTTGGCTCCAAAAGCAAGTCAATTCCTATAGAGCCCCATGTTAAAATGCCCAACTCCACAGCAGCATTACACGCTTATAGTCAGCTGGGGGTGATTAAATGAATATGCCATTTACATTATGTTAAGCCTTGAGGTTATGCATGCTTAAGGGCGTGGCTGCATTGAGTGTCGGGTAGGTGCCAAAAGCTTTTTGTTAGGCGTCACCTTTGCTAATTAACTGAGCTAAAAGGGGACATAGTCTAGCTATGCAATCCATTTTGTATTATTCTAATGTGTTTTTGAATCCCGTTGGTAACATTTGTTTGGTTTTAAAAATTGTATACATATTTTAATTTAGTTATTTTTCGGGGCCTCTCCTTCCTCCTGAAACAAGCCGTTTTGCTGTCCAAAGGTCAGACCTGAGCCTCGCTTAGCTGACAGTATTTGGAGTGGCTGCATAGCTCCTCCCCCAAGTGTGCAACCCCACGTGGAGGAGCGGCCACACTGCACTGTCACTTCAAATTTGTAGAAAACATGGCTGCTCTACGATCGGTTATTCAGCCTTATATGTACAAGTCAGAATCGCCACGAGCTATCAGAATGGTAAGTTGAAATCTTGACAACGACTTGACTACAAGCTCGTGCAAGAAGGCAGCCTGAGGTGAATGACAATTGATCGATTTCAGCGAAAGCAAGGTTCTACGTAGAAACCTGCAGCTGTTCTGAACGGCCCATTTCAGAGGCGACCTTTATAAACATATAATTCTGGAAATTATGCAGTTTTCACTTTATCACTGTAAACATAAACAAAAAAGTGAAACCCATGCACAATATGAGAATATCCTTTCAAAAGATATTTCCTCTTTAACCTTTTGGCTGTGTTTGTGTGTGTTGGGGCCTTTTAGAGATTTTTGGATACAAATATTGTATTTTTATGTTAGCTTAGCTTGTTAAATATCTAATTAGCCAGCAAAGGAATTAGCCTTGGGTATAGACTGGTAAAATTTGATAACTTAGCACTGCCAACCCCTTACTTATCTTCCTCTCAACCTTCTTGTCCATATGGTCACTTCTGTTTCCAAAAAAACATAGTGACGGCCAAAATGTCAAACTTGAGGCTTCAAAACAGCAGTCCACAAACCAATGGATGACGTCAAGGTGGCTACCTGCAGCTTTTTAGAAGTCTAGGGTGTTTTTCTATATTTTACCCATGAGTTGTATTTACGTTTACTGTTCCGATCATATGGTTCATTTTAATGCCTTTCATCTCCTGAACTAGGTTAATTATATGCATACTACTGCAATGAGAATTTATGCACTTGTTATTCCTCTTATGTTGCAAAACACCTATTACAAGCTGAAACATAGCAGGATGCTAAAACGAAAGAGGTACTCTGTCTTTTTGATCCATAGAGCCTTGAGAAAGTAAACTACACAGTCACAGTGAGAAAGCTGCAGATTGTTCACACTGCAGGTCTAGTTTCGAGCGCTTTGCATCAATGACACTGCGCGTCCTCATTCAATCAAGTGCTACATCTACAAGGTGCTTTAACCGTAATGACACACCTGTCTCCAGCTTCTTAATTGAGCAGACACATCAACGCAACGACAGGAATTTCTCCAGATACTTCTCGTTCGATACAGACCTGTGCTCCCAGACCCCGCAGAACCATGGGTAATGAAGGCACTGCCAGCTGCGAATTCATTCATAGATCATCTGGTGATTTTATTAATGCATGAAGACTTGCTGGGTAGACCTGGACCTCACCCCCACCCCCCCAGGAGAGCATGATTAATGGTGTTCCCCCCAAACTGCATCAGTTAGCCGGTGCTATCTGGTATTTGTCTTTACAAGATCGTATCGACTTTTGGGAGATCATGCAGAAAATGAACTGTCATGTGTGCAGGAGCTTGCTGAACGAAGGGTGGTAATACCTTCGTTCTGTGGGTGAACAGAAACAAGCCCCAGCACTGAAATAGATACCACAGAGGGGCTGTGTAGATGATGGTGCACAGACACCTCCCCAGCTTCTTTCTGAGCAGACAACTCTTGTTCTGCCTTTAATAAGTGCGGCTCCCCGCTTCTTTTATGGAAATGGGTTTTAACAGAGGTCTCAGAGAGGATATTACAACATATCAAGCTGTTCCACTGTTTGGTTACACCATATAATGGCATCATTATTTCTTCCTTTGCATGCAGATGGAAAATTCAGCAGTGAACACTGACAGCAGGCTTTGTCTTTGTACTCTGTAAATGGCTACTTACAGTCAGATTAACATCAGAGACCAAACTTCCAACACACTTTGATTTCAGAGAGGTTTTCTCTCTGTCTTTGTTTCCTTTTACACATTTGCATGGACTTCAGAGGGGTTTTATCACAACATATTACAATATTCACTTTACATAATGACTTGTTTGCTGTTCATATGGAATCTTCAAAGACACTCAAACTCATCTTATAACTGTCGCATTTATAAATTCGATAGGAAAAGAAACCTTGATGTGCCAAATCCAATATGAGAATGAATTGCATGGATGTCACAATACCTCTTTTTTCGCACGCTTGGGGGGCATACGGTGCTCAAAAGCTTCATTCAGTAAGTTAGAGTCAAACATTTAGAATTTCCAAAAATTAGTTAATATCAGCACATCAGTTTTAGTTTCTCTGCTTTTTTCTCATCCTAAATTACTTAGAATTTGGAGACCATTTTTCAGAACCTTTGCTCTTTCAAAATCAATTGTTAAACGGTCGGGTTTTTTTCTCCTTCTTCCTTGTAATTCCCAGTCAAATCTCGAAATCTAGAGTCACGTCCAGGTCCCAGAAGTCATCCATCAGCCATGTTGGGGGCAATCTGGAAGAAAGAGATTGCATCAACAAGGCTGATAATGCAAGTTAAGCCTGGGGCAGATTTTCTGACAGACCTGAGAGCAGCATCCAACAACCAGTGGAAGGAGGGAAAAAAGAAAGGCAGCCCCCTTACTGAGGCAATTCACATCCTCCCGACACAGGCTGGAATGACTGCTATGGGAAGATAATTGTGCCTGGAGTAAATCCAGCTACAGGAACACAAGGAATTTTGTCAGCACACCACCTTCCTCTTTTAACCATGGGGTGGGATATGAAAACTGGCAAGGTGCAGGTGGGGAGGCAGGGAGCGTCATTACCAGAGGGTCAGTGCACACATGATAACCCTACCAGCTCCTTTATTCCTCTCATTTTGTTTATGCTCTTCACTTGGTTGCCTGCTTGATGAGGTAAATACATGGGTCCCCTGGCTTTTGAAATCAATTTGACTTTAGATTTGTCTCCAAAGACACCTGACGGGCCCTGTGGTGCAGCTCTGTTATGGTGCCTGGAGGAGTGCTCCGGCTGCCCTTCGTCCCTTTCAAACACCGAGAGCGAAGATGGTGATTAAGCGTGAAACAACAGCTCTCTTCACTAACTCACAGGCACGAATAGAGATGCTGCCACAGTCTCTCCTCGCCCTGCCTCTCTCTGCTCTCCAACTGTGTTGCAGTCTTGGGTTGAAGCCAGAACTGCGCAGTTTTTGGATGAGCCTTGTTCCTGGGAGAGACTGTAAAGTAGGTTGAGAGGACAGCCATACCCACAAGTCTCTTCCAGAACTAATGAACATTCTGGAAAATAATTAGTGGGATGCAGCCAAGTGTTTGACCTCAGCAACCTTCATTTTTCTGCTCACAACAACTCAACCTAACTGCTCATGGTTTACTTAACCATTGGTTTAATTAATACAACCAGTATTACAATTTGTCTATTGGTGGTAAATGTAAAGTTGCATTTGGAAACAAATCGCTCCCGTCAAAGTGTGTTGTGAGAAATATGTAGGACATAATGCAGATGACTGCATGATGCTGATTACTTAAGTTAACCAAAAAGCAAAGTTATTGATTAACTGATATATACAGTAGAGTGCATTCTTTAGGGCTGGTTCATTTGATGCCCCTTGCAGGTAGATGTCTAAAGTAATGATAAATGACTGTTGAACTGGAAGACAACCACGGCTAAAAATAGACTCCACAGGCGTATAGGGACGGGAAGGGTAGCAGTTCACGTTTTCTCTATTTTTTCTTATATAATTAGCAGACAAAGGATGCATTTTGACCTTCAGAAACACTGAATCTGCCACTTGGTTGTACCAACATTTATTCTCATTATCAGTTCATCTATAACTTGTATTCTTCACTAGCTTATAGTGATATTTGAATGTCAGAAAACCAGTGAATGCTCTGTCAGTTGGTTTCAGTTGGATATTCTGTTGACAGTAGCAATCACCATCATGTTAACTGACATTCCTCGATTTAGTCAGAACTGTGACTAAGCAAATAAAGCCATTCACCAGACTGACACAGCAGCCATTTCTCTTAAATGTGATGCTAAAGGTGGGAAGCTGAAATGCTTATGTCAGATAACTGTATTTCAGGTTGTGAGTGATAGAAATGTAGAGTATCTAACAGTCATTCTCACTTCACCAGTTATCAATAAATTAACTAGAAAGACAATTGATTGTGAAAATCTAGAGGAAATTCTGTCGACCTATCAAAGTAAAACAACATATTGGATAACCCATTAGCTACCTCTAGACAACTGCTAATGCTAGCATTCAAGCACTTCCTTGATAACAATTACGTTAGCTAGTAAGTATAGGTATGTGTTCCAAATGACCATTATGTTCACTGGGAATTTAAGCTTTTCCTGTTGTATCGTGTAAAAAAACTAAACTATAATATAAGCTTTAAGCCACTGCCTATCTTACAGTAATATTGTCAAGTAAGATGCTTGATGCTAGTTTTAGCTGCTATATGTATAAACACTCCAGATTTGAACTGATTATTGTCTTTTCAGCTGCTGACAAACTGGAAGGTGGTGAATAATGATGGTCAGAAACCCTTTATCTGTAAGACTAACAACCTGAAACATAGCAGTAACACATAATGACAGCATTTGAGCTTTTTTAAAATCGCTTTTATTGATGTAGCTGTTGTTTATGATCATCAAAAACTTGAAAGGCTAAAGTGATCAAAATGTATTGTTTTATCTAACCAACAAACCCGAGGATATTCAATTTAAGATGATATAAAACAGTAAAAAGCAGCAATATAATAAAACTTGCTCAAAAGAATATAAAGAGCTTTTCCTAGATACATGATTACAGACAAATAAAGATGAATGAAGATGAACAAAGATTACTAGAATAAAAATTATTTTTTGGTCTAAATTGTAGTCAAAGTGATTATGACAAATTAAGAAAAAGTTTTATTAAAAAGATAATTTGCTCCCCTCATGAATTAATTGTGCATTTTTGATATGCTACAGTGGTATTTTATTAATCCTCAAAGCAGACAGTCTTCTCATTTGCAGGTCAGACTGTAATGTCAGCACAGCACCTGACATCATTTGCAAAAGGACTCTTCAGCAGGTCGCTGTCACCGGGGCCTGGACCCCATCCTCCTGGCTGAAGGATCATTTCTCTAATTACCCGGTCACCCTGACACTGAGATGAGGTATGATTTATAAGGCACATTACACTTAAAGTGTTCATACCTGTAATAAGAATCCAGGACACTGAAGTAAGATTACAATTATTTCTGTCACAAGATTGTTCAGAGAGATAAAAGTGCACTCATTGTCTAAGCTCATTAGTGGTTGTAAATATTATCATATTAGTATATTTATATTACCTAATGTTGGATAAGGTGTTAATTGCACAAAAAGTCAACATTTTGACTTTGATTTCCCAGCTTCATATCTCTGCATGTCTTGTGCAAAAGTATAACAACAACTTCTCACAGGGTCTCTGGGAGAAGTCAAAAGGCATTCTGGGAAATCAGTTACTGAAGCGTGTAGAGTACATGAGTCAAGTTGAAAGGAGACTGTCCTCCCAAGAAAAACAACGGCCTCAGTTGTTCCAGCAAAAGCCCAAATGTGCTTTTGCAGTTCCCTCCTGTTTCCGACCAACAACAATCAAGTTTGTTTTCTTTTAACATGACTAGGACGTTCCACAACCGTAACCATGGAGTATTATTTTAACCATTACGATAGTGGTTTCTCTCGTCTGAGGGATGTAGTTATTTGGACTAAAACCATAATCAAGTTGTTTTAGTGTGACGAAAGCAAAACTTAATCTGCAGTAGGAAATAGCTTGTATGCATTCTTGCTAAAAGCATACGTGAATGTTTAGAGTGGAGTTCTTGTAGTATGAAAGACGTCAGAATCAATATGCAGACAGCTGTATAATTAGATGTACAGTTAATTAGTCAGGACGAAAGAAGGGGGAGTCAGAAAAACGGTAAATTGAAACACTGCTCAGCCAAAGTGCATCCATCAAAGATGTATGATATGTAACAGCATAAAAACATCTGAGGGTTGTTTGTCTCGAAACCAAACAGAAATAATTATTTGCAAACTCAAACTGAACCACGCTTATTGTCTGGATTTTTAAAAATACATGACCTTCTGTAATTTGCCTCTGTGTTTCCTCCTCCCTCTTCCCTGGTAGAAGTCCAAGAGCTGCTGTGCTCCCCAAATTAGCCTGATTACTACAAACACTGAAATAAAGACCTTCAGCGGAAAGTCCAACAGCGAGCTGACACGCACCAGTTTTCTCTCACCGCGAGGCGAATAACTCAAGGTGAGATCAATAGGCGAGGCCCTTTCTACATGAGGCGAGTCTCCTGCGAACCGCCCCTAAAGAGCCATTATTTACTGCTTGCTCACACTGCGACAAATGAACTCAGCGTGGGCCCATTAATGTGTAATTAGAGAAAAGAACGAGACAAATATTTAACAACACGAGTGTTTCTCCCCATTAGATCGGCTTCAATGGGGGATTATTAATGGTTTCCAGGTTTAAGTAGAAGTGATGAGCTAAGGTTACAGGACAGAGTTCAAGTGTGATATATTATAAGATAATACTACACTATTGAGGCATCTAGATGCAAATACAATTGTATCTTTACTATTACTTTCTTATAGTATGTGTAGTAGTTTTAATAGTAATTATTATAGTTACCATTTAATTATTTTTTGCTTTCTCAGTTCCAAATCTTTTCCAGATATTTTGACGATCAAGTAGACAGATGTGGCAAACCCAAGCCATGACTTCATCATCATTTTCAATATTTTACTTGATTAAGAAAAAACAAATCAGTAGATTCATCTCCAATAGACATACTCATTAGATGCAGTTGTCAATCAAGTGTTTTCATCTCTATCTAAAAGTTAAACATTAATTCAGCTGTACTTGATTTGTGGCCACTTTAGGGCAGAAACAATCAACACAAAGCTTTCAGTTTGAATTATGTTTGGAGCGAGGGGATGAAAGTAGGTCCAATATCCAACCTCCTTCTGGCTCTGCTACTAGACTCCTCCAACCCCTGAGAAAAGCCTAATGGGGAATTGCAGAGTAGGTATCTACGATCCTGACCACATAAGAAGATCTGTATCTAAGGAAACGCTGAGGTAAATGTATTCCTATTAATTACCAGCGGCGGTCTTGGCGATATGGATTTTTCTCTGCCAAGCATCTTGCTACCCTACAGGTCCCTAATGAAAAAGGGAAAGGGACAGTCTGGATCTCCATACTAACGTGGTTTCCACCAGCATATTGGGAGCTTTTTTCCCTTTGCTTCACCAAACTTGGCTGTATCCTGGAGTGCTGGGAAGCACATTCAACCTATTGAATCTTTTCTGTATATTGATTTGTCAGAGCAGAAGAAGGAGGAGGCCTCTGGATGGCCCTACACACACTTGACTGCTCAAAGACCAGTAATCAAAAAGCTGTGCCTATTGTTGTGAGAGCATAAATTGAAGGAAGTGATTGGTTGACTTTTCACTGAAATTGTTTTTCATATAAGAACACATGATAAAGAAAAATGACTGATTGAAGCAGCTAGAAGGTTTGGTGACTTCTTTCATCTCTTTGCCAGCATTGATGGTATTGCCAAATGAATGGAAGTGCTTGAGAAATGGTTCATCCACCTAAAGATGAGCTTTCAAAAAGATTTTATAATTGAATATTTTGATCGATTAATCACTATACAGAGCTTGCAACTTTTTTAAAGCTCCAGTAGTTCATTTTTATGCAAGTTCTCCTTAGACACAAGTTAATGTCAAACGGTAAAATGGCGGTGTGCACTTAAGTTAGTAAAAACTCTCCAAGTTTTCCTAAAGTTTGTGACGACTAAAAGCAGTACCAAGACTAGATTCCATCAGATGTGGTGTTAAAGAAAACAGGAGATTTATAATAAGTCTGTATTATGAATCCCTAATATCTGAAGTATAATTTGTTTACTATATGGACCCTGTAAGTTGGACTTGAGTCAGGTTTGAGCTAACTTAATACATCTTTATCTCCATAAACTGTGGTTCGATGTGAAATAAGAAAACCTCGTTTCACAGGAACTGCATTAAAGTAGATGATATCTGGCACCCGTTGGGACTTAAAAGAGGTAGTGGAGTTAGAAGTGTCTGAATTAGACACAGACTGGAGGGACTGGCTGCAGTGGGAAAACTCCTCTCCACCCTTAACATGCTCGTGTTGGTCTGATTAAAATTGATGCAACAGTCTGCTTGGTTCGGCAGAGGTGAAGCTTTCCCATGTCTTCTAATGGTTAATTCATGCCTCTTTGTTCTTCCTCTTTCCACTTCATAGTATTTTGGGGGTTTGTTCGCTCTCACCTGAGGAGGAATCCTTCCTGTCCATCCAGTTCTCAGTGGCAGTTGATCATGCTCCACAACATCCCCCATAATCCCTTGCTCTTCTTCTATTTGATGTCATCTTTTTCCGGGGATTAACACGGGTGCCCTGAGGGCTCGCGATAAGCACGTCTTCTTAGAACAGCCCAGTCAATGAAAACCAGGATCAGGATACTTTAAAGTTTCACTTACACACACAAAAACACACACATGCGGGCAAAAACACAAACAAACATCTAGAAAACTGAAAAACACAACCAACAAATGGAGTCAATTATTAGTTTGAAGCTCTGAAGAAAACCAATTATCCAATGAGAAAAAGGTGTACTTTGTGCTCAGTAAAAATTGATTTCATGGATATTTTGGCAGGTTTTAAAATTAGATAAAATCAGAAAAATAAAATGTATAATTCAACAGCAGTTTTATCTGTCAGCAGTCAAACTTTAAACCCTGAGGCTAAAGGTTGATGGCTGCATATGAAGCATTGATGGGAATAAGAACAATATTCAGACAACTACTTGATGAGGATTTTTGCCGTGGTACCAGTGGACCAGTGGAGTTAGTTGGATATTTGCCAACTTGTAATGAAAAAGTGCTTCTGTCTGAGGCCTGTAACGTGGCATTTCAGTGTTAGAATAATATTCAGCTTACAGCCGTTTCCCCTCTAAACGTAGCTTGTAAGCCTCAGACAAAAAATACCACTGCTTGCTGTAGAAGTTCATCTGTTTGAACACATAAATGAAAAAGACAACAGAGAGGAGAAGGCTAAAGGACGTATTTGCACAGGTGAGATAAATTAACAGTAACAGGCTTCAAAAACATCTGAAGAGACTAAAGACATGAATGGGATTTCTCTTCTACAAAACAAGCAAGCTAACAACAAAACTCACGAGGAGGTAAGATGACATTACAGAAGCTAAATTCATAAATGACAAGTAAAAGAAGTAAACTGAATGACAGGAGTTTGAGGAAGACAGTTAAACAATACGAAAAATGACTCTTTCATTCTCAGACAAAGCTTAATTGCTTGCAAAACAACCCCATATTTTAAAGCTTTTCATCGTTATAAAACAGGATTTTCTTCACCGTTAACAATTGTGCGTCACTGCCGGCTGGAAATGAATTTTGAGATAAACCGCACGGTTCAGTCAAAGCACTTGAACGCTCCTGTCAGACAAACAATAGAGTCAGAAGCAGAGAGGATGAAGATAAGCGTAATGAGCAAAAAAGAAACAAAACAGCATTAATACAGCACCCTCATGTTTTCCCAATTGAATCTGACACCTTGGTCTTAGTCAATACACAGAGATCAATACTTGGACCATGCTGAAACCAACACTTTCAGATGATGCCCAGCATAAATCATTTATGTCATGGCTGAGTTATTGACCCAGGGATGGGAAAAACAAAAACAGAGAGCACACACATTCACACAAACACGCACAAACAACACAGTCTATGGAGACTAAGCTCTGTTTGTGTATTTAGGCCAGTCGTTACTCTAACATGAAATGTGACCACCATTTATAGTCCCGTCTCCTCTCATTCTTTCGCCACTTATGCTCCGGAAAAACAGGCTCATTTGCATCTCTCTAGGGGACGTCCCTGCTGGGCTTTGTGTGGGCTACATTGCTCATGTTGGTCTGATTACTAAAAATTTTCCTCATTGCACTTCTAATCATTCAGCAGATAAGGGTGGGCTGTTCTCTGGGCAAAAAAAATAACAATAATGAGGGACACACAAAAAAAGTTAATGAGGTTTTTCCTGTAGTACACCTCTAGAGGAAGGGGTCGGCTTAGCAGCAATGTCATTAGGCAGGAATTAAACTGGGACTGTTGTTTTGCTGTGCTATCTATTTACATGCTTTAATTGCATAACCAAACTGTTCTGCCACAACAAGGCGAGCTCAACATGCAGCAATATAAGTGTGACCGGACATGTTTTGTATCCGGGAACACAGGCTTTCTTGCCGTTTCTCTTCAACACGCACACAAAGAAACCCCTGCTGTCTTGTTTTGTTGCTGCATTTGTTGCAAACTTTTAAAACTAGAGCAGACACAAACTCAGTCCCACGAGGAGTAATACATTAGCCAACACCCTTTAGCAAGCTGGGACTGTGTCCTAATAGTATTTTAAAGCAGCTGCACTTGGCAATCCATCATGGAGATAGCAATCTGAGTCTGTCCCCCTCATACTGCCACAGACTTACCGTCACCACGTACACAGGCGCCGGCATATACATTTATGCATCGAGTAATTCAGGACCGCTTGGAAATACATGAGGCAATGAAATAATATAAGAAGTGCTCAATCTAGATTTGATTACCTGTAACATTAAACTTTATCAAGAAGTCTGATCAGCCTGCTACGGAGAGAGAAATCTGTGGCGAGCAGAATGGACTAGAGATAATGTCATTCAAAAGGAAGCTGTCCCATTTCTTTCACTAACAACTCATGTCCCCAAAAACTGAAATTTGGGGTAAAATAGGCTCTTCCCTAGCTACTCCCCTGGGAAATGGCATGTCTGCTGCCATAAGGTTAGGTTATTTCTGCATTCATTTGAATTCCACCCACTGGATAGGAGCGAGTGTATTTACATGTCAGAGCAATAACAGAGAGGGAAACAAAAATTGATGGAGACAGAGATAGGAAAACAGAGAAATGAATTCACTGCTTTGTAACGCTGACTTATCTTTGAATAGACTATTATACTTACACGTGATACAATCTATAAACTGCTAAGTGTGGAAATGGGCCTCAAGATTTTCATATGTTTACTGTTATTGTTCAGTTTGACAATTTAATCGTGTCATGCCTGCAGAGCCTACTGAACTGAATGTAATTGATTTGAACAGAAGGGGGAGAGTGTCAGGGAGAACACGCACACACAGACGACACACGGAGGACAAAAAAATCTGAGAGATAAGGCTTGTCAAAATGAAAAATAGTAGAAATTCTTTTCATCTGTATTTTCTTTTGTTTTCTTTGTTGTGTGGGAGAGTAGGAATGGTTTTTTCTGCATTTCCTCTCTCTTGATATACTGGCATGAAGACGGCATCCTTCATTCTCACACTGCTGCCTTTACTGATTGATGTTTTGTTCAAAAGCGTGTTAATATTTTCATTTGCCTGATTGCATCCAGAAGAAACTCTTTCAACTCTAGGGAACAGTCTTTTTTTACACATCCTTCCTCAGCCCACACACCTCAGCCCTTCATCGCCGCTACAGCACCGAACCTTTGTAATTGAACCTGAGATATCAGGATGGGCGGCACTGACGCCAGGTGCATACTAAAAATAGTGCTCTCTCATTGGACCCTCTCTTTGGGATGCCATTTTGTCATGAATTATGCATGTATGCAAATATGGGACGAGGAAATGGATTACTTGAAAGGGCACCTGTGGTTCCCAGCTCAAAGATATACGCAACAGGGGAAATGAAGCGAACAAAGCTATCATTTAGCCGCCGCACAGCTGTACGGAGAAGTGGAGAAAACACTCTCTCAGACAGTTCAGTAATTCGAAAGTGGGCGATGACTGATAAGTGGGGATGAAATCACAAGAACACTTGAGGGTTTAGGCAGGTATATGGAGGGCACTCTCATCTTTTTCTCTGGGTTTGTGTACGACAACATTAGCTTAATTACCTCTGAAATATAAATTAAAGTTGCAGCACAGTATAGCACAGTATAGCATCATCCCTCACCTCTTTAATCACTTTCATAACAACTACTTGATGGATTGCTTCAAGGTGGGGAAAATACAGCTAAAGAGAGCGGGAACAAGTTATAGCAAAGACAAAAAAGCAGGTTTTTAACTTACAATTTCATTAGCAACTTTTCCCAGTCATCAAATTTTTTGCAATAACATGAGGTATGAGTTAAGTAAATTAAAGTAGGGGTGCATGATATTATCAGAATCTGCAGATTATGGCTTGAAAGTGACATATTGGCATCAGCAGATATGTAATTTTCTTTTCAGATATTTTCCGCCGATAAGACAATGCTTTAATTCTGCCTAAATGCTCGATGATTCCCTAAAAAAGCTTGACGTAATGCTACGACATAAACTCGGTGCGAGTGTGTGCGCGCACGCCTCTTCTGTCAAGTGTGAAGAAGGGTGCAAGATGTCTGCGGTATGGTAGTTTTTATAGCCTTTATTGGTCTCATTTATTCAACACTGCGAAAAAGAGTATGCTATTTCTCTGTTTATTTCAGTTGGCTTTAATCGCTGTACAGTTGCACAATGCAGATTTCATTTTATGTATTTGTTCTGTGCAATAGGTACAATTTGCTCTAGTTGTGGCTATTGTCAGGATTGTCTCAGGGAAAGCATCATCCAAACCTGTCTAAGTATGAATATTACAGTTTTATTTAAAAGAAAATGTTACATACAAATAAATATGGCATTTTGTACATAACCCGAAGTTTAAGTACTTTTCTTATATTGCCCAGTGAATGTGTACATTTTAAAAGCACTGTATTATGTTATTTCTGCATCTGCCAGTGGGCCACTACAATAAGAGTAGGCATGATATCGATTCCCCTACAGGGGAGACTTGATGTTTTCTGCAATAAGGTGGAAAAAAACATGCGCCTAATATATCGGTATCGAAATTGGAAATCAGCAAAAAGGGTTGGAAAATATTGGCATATAGGATATCGGCAAAAAATATCTTTTTTGCATCCCTACATTAAAGTAATGCAATTCAGTCCATTTTAACAACACCTGTGATTCTTTGCCACTGTTGATAAGGAGAAGAATAAAACATCACTAATAAAACATTGCTCCAGATGTAGAACCTCTAACATGGATCTGTAGTTAATGAATTCACACACTACAACTTTGAACACAAATTTACATATTTGGCTGCAAAATTTCTGCATGACCAAAATGAGAAACAGGATTTTTATCCTCTCAGAGTAAAGATTAGATTAAAGTTGTAGCAGAAGCATACTGTATGTGCCATGCTTTATTCAAGGCTACAGAAAAATACCTTTCCCAGCCAGCATTTCTCTGACAGCATTTCTATGAATACCATTCTTCAAATACCTCCTCATCCTGTCACCTACTCATGTATAACTTCCACATGTGCCCTGCTGCGACTGTCATCATGCTCTGTACTGTAGCTGCATTTGCATTCTTGTGACATCAGGCTGATTAATTGTTAAATCTGAATGTATGCACATTTTAATCTTCACTGTGCACATGTAGATTTTAAGATTTATGTACAGCTGAATGAATATTTTATGTCCCGCTCTTCATCTAACACTGAATGTGAAGTTCTTTGATGCCTTTGCAAATACCTTTATATGCATAGTGAATCTCTGTAGCTTAACAAACTGAAATAAATTCCTGTAAATTATTTTAATGGGTGAATTCCAAATTCTTAAACACCTGCTACCTCTTGTTCCTATAATGAAGTTACCACATCTCAATATGTGTATCCTCAGAAGGGCCTGAGGGAGATGAACGAGGCCCGGCACCCTGCTGTGAAGTAATCCCTCTCCTTGCTGACGAGGATTCATCTTATACAAAGCAATCTGAGGCACACTTTCTTTCTTTCTTTCTTCTATCCTTTTATGTGGGCCCAAGACAGCAACACAGAGCCTCCTATAGCGTGTCTAAAGCAGACGGATCCACTGTTAGTTCTGAACAAAGGTGGCAGCTTTCAGTCAGCGACTCACTTCAGGTGAAATTGGGGTCTCAGTCTTGACTCTGGCAGGGACCCTTGTGACTCAGGCTGAGATTTAAAAAGCCTGTATGGCAGCTTCATGTGTGAGGTGCAAGAAAAAGGGAAACAAGGAGTCAAGGAACCAGGGTAATGTCCTTAGTCACACACATGCATGTGCGGATATGTGAACTTCATGCACTGATGGCATGAATAAAAATTGATTCTATTGTCTCTGAAGAAACAGTGCAATTATCCTCTGTGTCTCCCTCCCATCTGCTGCGTCTTTGTGCTCAGGATGCCTAAGCTACAGCAGATACTGTATGAGTGCTTGCTGGCATGGAAGTGTTTAGCCCATAAGCTTCAGTCTCATCAGTACAAGCTATAGAGGCTGATTTCCCCTGCGTCCCCTGCATATGTGATGCACAGAGCACCCACTCAGTGAGATACGTTTGTTTCTATGTAACGCTGTGAACATCAATTAGTTGCACTATGATGAGCCGTTAGCCCCGCTGTAAACTCCGTACAAACAACACTTTGTTTCTAAGTCATGCAGAGACAAAACTGCTGTATACATTTGATCCTCCTATAAATATCTTAAAGCTTTATAGTTAATATTGATTTCCTTCACATAAACATTCATATGGAGGCTTTAGATTTGGTAATTAAACATAATCTGTACAAAGCAAGCATTTGACAGTTAAAAAACAAAGGTATCCATGCTCCAAGGCCTTAAACGTATTTCTTATTGTCCAACATATGTGCTGCAACAGACATGCCTGCAATCAGGGTTGCAAGAGAATGCTTTTTTTCATGCTACAGACCAGGGCTCGAGATTTAGGACGTCCCGTCATCCAAGGGACGACAGACAATGTGTTTGGGACAAACAAAAGATATATTCCCTGGGACGCCTCTGGGACGAAGGGATTTTTGTTTTCATGTAGGCTATGGAACGTTTTAACTATTTCTTAGCAATAGCACATGACAAACTGAACCGAGCGCCAACTACAACGGAGTGCGTCTTCACATGCTGTTACTATAGTTACCATCACTGGCCTGGCTACGCAGCACGAGATCTGTGACAAACAGGAAGATTCTGAAATGTTCCTGCGGTACTGGTCCATCTATCCCCTCATTCCAAAACGGCTTGCTGGTAGGACCTCGCAAATATGTTGCAGCATCTTTTTTCCCAAGTTCTGTTTTACTCAATTCTGTGTCCTACTAGAGTTTTTCACAGTTTACAAATAATTTTTCCATTTTGTTTTTAACCTTACTTTATTCTGTAGATAAACATATGTATATACATTATGTGTCTGTGGTATCATAACCATCAATTTTTATACAGTAGCCTGAAACAGTAAACTGCTGTAGTCCCTTCTGCAATACAGGCTAATATGACCCATTTATCAGTCCAGCTCTAAAGTATATGATAAAGTTAATGGGTACATATTCCAGAGCTGAAACAATAAGTCAATTCAACCATTAACATATTAGCAGATTAGTAAGTAATTTTCTCAGCAAAATGCCAAAAAGCTGTTTGTAGGACCAAAATGTGAATTTTTTGCTGGTTTTCTGCCTCTTCTCTGCCAGTAAATTCAGTACTTCTTTATATTTTTGTGCTGCTGGTCAGATTAAACTGCCAATATGAATATGTCAATTTTAAAGTGTTGGAATTGCAATGGTTGACAACTGACACAACAATGAATTGATCGATAGAGAAGATAATCAGCAGATTATTTGAGTTAGAAGGTAATCATTACTTGCAGCCACACTGTAAAGGTGGATCCATGTCTGTAGACCTTTAAACAGAGGTAATTGTGATGATTTTGATGGATATCCTTAGAGGTGTGTACATGGGTGAGGTGTGTATTCCTGTGTCTTAGCGCGTGTGCTCTTGTCCGTCTGATCTCCAGCCAGCTGTGGCCATTAGCTGGAGGCTGAGCCCGTTCAGACGTGCAGGTCAGAGTTCTGATCTAATCTGGAGGATCTGTGTCTGATGAGGTCTCCACTGTAAACAGAGTGGCCGGCCGGAGCGAGTTGCAGAAACCATGGAGCCAGCGGGCAGGGGGAGGTAGTGGGCAGGCAGACATTAGCACAAGGGTAATTGCTGTCCCCATGGCAGCCCCACTGAATGACATCAAATATTGCTGGGGAGGGCAGCTAACCATTACCTGATGCGGAGTAAGAGCTTTTTCTGATGGCCACTGAAGTCCAATTGGGCTGGAAAATGGTTCATCATACACCCCGGTCGACCAATTTAGCCTCCTCTGCTGTTGTGTGGGAGAAAGGTACGCAACTAGATTATTGATTGTCCTTGAGATTTTTCATACATTGATGTTTTTTTTCTGTAGACTTTGAACTGACAGCATGGTTGTTAAAATGAAATGGGTGACTGCTGCATCTATGGATGCAGTAGATTGCAGAAACACACACGGCTGATAATTGGGGGCCTATGGCAACTCAATCTAACCGCAGGCTCCCGCAGCTTTGCAGGATTTGAATTCGCTTAAATAATGTGCTCCATAAGCAAAATGTGGTCTCAAATGTGCTTTTTCTGTTTGTTTGCAGCCAGTTTCATCATTCTGTACTGATTCATTCTGACATATTAAACATGCTTTGATCGCTCTTTGAAGAAAAAAAGACTTTGTTTTCAGAAAATGTATTTTTTAAAAGCACTAAGTGTCACAGCTCATGCTTGCATAGCTAAAAGTTTCGTATGAAAAAAAGAGTATCTCATGAATATTTCCCCACAGGGAATGCACGGGATTATGGCTCAGCGATAAACAGATGCTGCAAAAGAAAAGAGTAAATCAATAAAGCTATATATTGCCATGATGAAACAGTTACTTCACAGCTGTGTGCAGAACCCCTTGGTCTCTTTTCCATCGCTTTATTACATTGAAAATCTGTTATGTCCCACAAGGCCTTAAAAGCATCGGATTAAGTGAACCTTTTTCTAATGTCACCAGGTAGTTAAGTTTTCATTTTCCCTTGTCTATATAACTCTGATTGCTTCTCTTGCGGGCCTAATTGCTGCAATTCATTTCTGAAGCCAGTCTTTTCTCTCCTGCTTGCCAAAAAGCTTGAAATCAGACTAGAACTCCATCTGCCTCATAGCTTCCAGATCAGCTCTACAGCTGGTCTTCAGGCTGTGGATGATGTGCAGATGTGAGGTTCCATTTCTAAAGCTTGACTCCGACAAAAATTCCACCTGAAATTTGGCAATTGAAATTTACATAGGTCAAAAGTTTACTCATGCTGGACAATTCCAACGGGATTGGGATTTATACTTAAAAGCCGACAGCTTATAAAATCTTTAAGAATTTGATTGCCCCCCAGTGTGTGCAGTTTTCCGCTTCCTTCATGCATTACAGATTGCATACATTAAGCTGTGAATTCAGTCACGATTTGAACCCAACTCTCTGGTCTCTGATAGGTACTGTAAAATGGTTTCTTTCACAGCTCCAGCACGTGGCTACTTGTGTGCAACACCTGAAGAAACGGTCCCTCTAGCCACGTTTGTGAGCCAAAACACAAAGCTACCAGCAAGTTATTCAAAATTTACAGCCCAGTTCCTCTCATCAGTGCAGCAGTCAATCATGCTCCTTACAGAATAAACTCAGCAGCCAGTCTCTCCTCGGCAGCGGAGTTGCTTTATCTCGCGCCCGCCTGGGCCACAGTTCAACCACTGTCTCAAAAACAACAGTGCATAGTTTGAGCACAAGAGAACGAATCAGTGCGTGCTATGCTGTTAACACTGCAGTTGCTCTCAAGGGCTGGAGGTCATTTCTGGTCAATTGCTGCTGTTGCTGCTGTGATGCAGCTGCAGGCATCCCTTTCTACATAAGCAGCATTTGTTCCATCTTTATCATGGCTCATATCACTTTGAATTCTATTTTAAATACAGGAAACGTTTAAAGTACTTGGTTATGCTTTCTTTTTAATCATTTCATGCATTTCGTCATCACACTGGCTTGTATCGGCTTCATAATCATTTGCCTGTCTCTGGCTTTTGCAGCTAGATTGAAATGATGGTCATCACATTATTGTGGCTCTAAGTAGGCTGACATCACTCAAAATCATTTCCTGTCGACTTAGAGAAGGCGGCTCCTTCCGTATGTTTACAAACAAACCAATCAGTCAGTCATCCAGCCTTTCAGGAGCCAGCTGGAGCAGGCAGCAACCAGGCAGCAACCCAGCGCTGGAGGGGAATTGGAGGCGAGGAAGACACGGTGTAAGATTATCAAAGAGAGCAGAGCGCTGTGTGTCTAAAGGCTTAGCAGAGGTACACCAAACACCAACAAGAAAATAAGGGGGTGGGGGTGAGTGGGGGTCATTTGGGTAGCAGGAAGAGTGGGAGAAAGACAGAAAGAGAGATGGTGACTGAGAGGAACACAGATGAAGAGATGCAGTCCTGAAATGATTGAGATTGAAACCACCTCTGCTGACGCTCACAAGGGAATTGCGTGTCTGTGATTGGGTGTGCATGAGACTTGAAGTGAGAGAGACAGGATGTGTGTGTGAGTTAGAGAGAAAATGTGTGTCTGTCTTCGCATGTGTATCTGCACAGCAAGACGCTCACATGGGAAGTTTCTCCTGGGGGCTGTTGTTTGTTTCCTATCTGTCAAATCGTATGGGGGAAATATTCTAAACATATTCAGACAGACACCTTGTTGGTGAGGGTGAACTTTGGAGGTCACTCAATCTTCAGGGGAAAACAATGTTTACTGTGCAAAAGATTTTATGCAAAGTAGTTTATTATTCATAGACGTTGGTATATATGTCCACTGTTTATTCAATTGTTTTGTGTTTTTTACTATTGAGGCAGCAAGGCAGACAAAACTAATAAATCACAGATTTGATTTTCAGCCAATAAACCATCTGTCCATCTACCTTCCTATACTTGTGGTTCATAAACACAAGTATCACTGCTTCTCTCGATGGTTTCTGTTTTGGAGATCTCAGCAGACACATGTATGTACAGCATACAAATTGGACTTTTGGTTGATGGCATTTTTATTATCTGATGCCCCCTCTGAATGAGAATCAGGCTCACTTCATTTATCATGTACAAATAATGAGCAATACTTCCTGTTCTGCAGACGCATTAAAAACAAGCTTAACCACATTACCAACAGCTGACAATCAATGTACAGCAGTATTGCATACTGTAAAAATGCAATTATTATGATTACATATAGCAACTACTGTTGATAGGGGTAAATATCCATACTGCAATATATTGTCATCTTGACTAGTGCAATACAATTATTGAATGATAATATTTTTCGATATTTTAATTTACAAATAAATGGCGCTCTAAACAGATTTGCCTGAGATTTTGACTCACCGCGTCACTACTTCATGACTTCTCGCAGTGGCGCTTATCGTGGGCCATGTATCGTGTATTGTGTATCGTGTACCGTATCGTGCGTTACTCAAAGCTAACTATATGTAGGCAGTTATTGTTATCCCGTTACACATTTTTGGGTTGTAGTTTTTATTATTTAAAGTTAAGATTATTAAATAATAAATCAGTTTTTGTCAGTTTTAAATCAGGGTCTCAACACTATGAGGCGAGCTGAAACAAATGTTGGCTCAATGACAGTAAGAATTATGACACAGCAATAGTGTACAGCTGTTTAAAATAATACACAAATTGTATTGCACTAATGTCAGAGGGGTATAAACTGCTAATACACAAGTCTATAGGGCTGGGTTTAACAAATCGATTTTTCCGATTTGAATGGATTCTCATTTGAATGACCCAATATCGATTAATAAATCCCGAGATTGATCTTTAAAAATATGTGTAAAAACGTGTCTGATCACTCATGTTTCTTAACGCCCCTGAACGCAGCACAACTCAGCGCGTCCCCCCGAAACAAAGCAGTGAGGGAGACATGCCCGGACTTGTTTACTGTACCTACTACGGAGACATCAGTGATCGTCGACAGACTCTTTTTAGCAAGTTGAACCCCAGTTCGTTTAATCAAAACCGTGAGCCAGATGAACAGACTAAAAATCTGAAACTGGAAGAAAAGTTAAAAGGCTGTCTAATTCATAAAATATTAATATTGAGTTGACTGCTGTGTGTTTGTCATGTTAAATGAAAAGTAAATGATGTAACTTCTTTGGGGTTAATTCTTATTGTAAACATTAAAAATGTTGCATCATAATAATGCACCAGGTTATAGGTGCATTGATATTGTAACTGAAATACGCCTAACTAAATTGATATCGAATCAAATCGGATCAGAAATGGAATCGAATTGGGACCTTGTAAATCGGAATCAAATCAAAAAATCCTCAATCAAATCAAAATCAAGTCGATACCCAGCCCTACGAGTCTAGCTATCAAAATTGATATGCATAGATACTACTGCAATCTAGTTTTTTAGTAAATCTCTGATACTTCAATTACATTCAATTACATTGTTCTAATAATACTATGACTTCACACGAAGGATGCACCGATGCATCGGCTGAACATTGGAATCGGCCGGTATCGTGTTGACAGACATCAGCCCATCGGCAAATAAGGGGGCATGCGCCGAACAACAATAATCTTACAGTAACAAATGATCTTACAGAGGATTGGTTTGTTTGAGGTGTTTACATTGAGGCTACATGCTGTAATGGCTTTAAAAATGGATATAAACTTGTACCACTGAAGAGCAAGTTCCCATCTCTGGATCAAAGCTTTTATCTGGCCTTTGTTTTTATAAGCCTGCTTGTCTTCTCTCCAAATACTGACGTGAAATAAATAAATAAACTAAACAGAAAACTTAAGTGGGCCACCTGCCCCCTTTATAAAAAGCTAAAGACATTTTCTGGTATCAGTTAAATTCAGTCTTCCAAAACCTGTCTGGCTGTTTACCCATTTAGTAATAGAGTGCATCCAAATGTTCTTTTTTCACAAGTGATATTTCACTTTCCTTGGGAAATTGGATGGTTTTTTTTGTCTTGAAATGTCATACGAACACAAGAGGTAAATTATGATAAATCTGCCCTCCATGTTATGAAGCAAAGGAGGAAAGCAAGAATAAGTTTGAACTTTCACTGCAGCTCTCTTTGCTTGCAGTCACTGTTAAGACATCAGAATACAACATCGAATCTCATTGAAAATTTAAGCTAATCAGTTGGTTGCCTACTGCTCAAATCTAAATGTAGCAGGAGATGAGTCAAATGGTTAGAGGAGAAAGATGTCTCCTCTTCACTGGGTGAGCTGCCCTGTAGCTTAGTCATCCTTCAAATGTCACACACACACACACACACACACACACACACACACACACACACACACGCAAGGAAAACAGTGTTGTTTATTATCATTGCTGGTGCATGTAAGTATTATAATTAACACTGCAGAAATAAATAATTACCATAACCACCATCATAGCATCTCAAAGCCATATTTATCTCCACTGACATGTAAAGAGATGATGTCACACGTCACATTTCTTAGATTAGTTTGTGCGTGCGTTCACATTTTCTTGCAATCTAAAGCTTGTAGAGATTTTACTCACAGTTTGGTACAGCATCTATTGTATTCCTCTTACCTTAGCCAACACGTCAGCCAGCTAGTACAGATCAAAAGCAATGCAACAGTGTCTAATTCCTGTTCACTTATTCACCACACACACTAGCCACAGGTATTTTAAGCAGGAATCAATTTCCACAGTGTCAGCATTCACCTCTTACCTCCGGGATAGCTCTATTTCCTCGGAGGCCCCCCTCTACGCCTTGTTAGCCAGAAAGCTGAACGTTCTGCAGACCCTGCAACACTGCCAACCTCCTCACAGCTGTCTAAAAATGCCCACAAATCACCTCAAGCATCTCCTGCCACTTTGCTCCTAAATTCAACCCCTGACAAATTTCCAACCTAGTTTATTTCATGTACCCACAAGAATGACGGCCTCCTGTTGGTGTGGTTCCCCTTTCGGCCAAGTGGGGGCACTGTTGCATTTCTGAGCTTGTTTTCCCATGCAGGACGCCAGGGAGCTGAGGTGCATGAGTGCCTCAAATACATCCAGTGTTATTCATGGTTGCAGGCAGAGCCCCACTGTTTAGGGAGACTCTGGTCAAAGGTTTGGGCACAATTTTCTGTTCACACGCTTGCCAAAGACCTTTTAAGGTGCAAGTCAGCATGCCGCCTCACACCAGAAACACAAAGAAAGGGTGAGAGAGTGGAAAGCAGAGACAGTAGGAGAGAGAGAGTTGAATTCAGGAGGTGTGGGTGCTGCACTGTGTTGTCTCCTGAAGCAAATGAATATGACATGTTCTTGCCAACTCAGTTTGCAGACAAATACCAAATCAGTGGTCGCTCAGCCAGGATGTTGCGCTGGAGTTGCACGTCTCCTCCCTTCAAAAATCACCCACAAACAAGGCAAAGCAAGGCCAGGAAATGTATTTGTGTAGCATTTTTAAACTACAAAGCAAGGGCTTTATATCAGACATAAAGGCATTGAGAGAAAATAAAGAGACACACAACATATAAAAAGAAAAAGATACACATGGAAATGATTAAAAATGACCTCAAATAGAATAAGACAGATTAAACAGTACAGTGCAAGATATAAAACAAGTGGCTATAATTTTCTCTTCACTGGGCGTCTGCTCCGTAGACAGACAGGGACAAAACATGTCTAAAGAGACAAACACAGTTCTGTTTTCTTAGCTTTATCTCGCCACAGATACAAGAACTCCTGTGCAAAGACAGATCGCGCTCAGTGATTTTGCAATCATCAGCTTTGCAGACTCCAAAACATATAGTATGAATATATTAGTAGAAAAATCCATAATCAAGTTGTTTTTTGTTGTAGGTGATATTTAAGAAAGCCAGACTGCAGGTAAAATGTCATGGAGCCTTTTGTAATTTTTTTCTTAGTTATTAACAATTAAAAGTGTCAATTAATCATGCATCTCTTATGCAAAAACATAAAGCTACACTCACCGATTGTTTTCTATCTGTAGGAAACATTGCGTAATTGGTATCTGTTGCGGTCCCTACAAGGACTCTCCAAAAATGCCCCCAAATCATATCACGTTACAAGTCTTATGCTGTTTTTTTAGTATTCAACTAGTACAATTCATTTTGCCATCATTCATGAGATAAAGACTACGTCTCTGTTTCTCCAGACATGCTGACCAGCTCTCTCTCCGCTGTGTGCTCAGATGATAGTCATATGGTGATACATTACAGAAAGCAAAGAAACAAGACAAGCGTGACACTAATGCAAAATTACCTGACGTGTTCATGTGGAATGAAGGGGTGTAAGATGCATGTAGATGAGACTGCGCCAAAGTGTCGGCCATGTTTGTGTTGAATTTGTATTACAAATGCCACACTGAACCCTCTCCCCCCCCGTCCTGTGGTGTACTGATGGATAGCCGGAGCCATCAATCAAAAGGTCCCATGATAGTAATTTCCCTTTTTGTCTGATCAAACCATCAACTTGAATGTCTCAGAGGGAGGAGGTTGGCAAGGTGATCACTGGAACTGAGTGATAGTGAGAAAGAGCGAGAAGGAGGAGGAGGAGGGAAGGAAGGAAAACTAATTTAGAGTTTACCGTCATTTATGTGTTTGATGCAAACATTAGGTGTTTGAAAAATCCTCATCAGCTGATGATTTCTGAATTAAGAGCTTAGGGACAACTACAAAATAAAACACTGTTGGTGGTCTAAAGTAATGAGGCTCTACTATTGATGATGTGTGACAACTCTTCCTTACATTAAGGGAGCAAACAAACTACAGCAGATGGAGTGTGAAAACTGGCCCACATATATAAGCAATCTCACAAGGGGGTGATGGTGTGTTTTGGTGTCATGTGACTTCTCCCTCTTCCAATATTATGCATGTGTGCAAAGCGTCACAAAAACAACCAAACAGAGGATGTTGGGACATCTTCATTGGGAAAAACTTAAATTATCTGTTGTTTGCTCGCTTGCCCGTTTGTACTGCTTCCACAGAATACACGGACAGTGGAGAGCAAACAGGAAATCATTTAAATGGACGAGAGCAGGACGGTAAAATGAGGTAAGGCCAGCATACATCAAAATGGCATTGTCGTCCAAAGCTAAAATATTTTTTTTCCATCAGATGTCACGTAGTTGCCTAATATGAGGAGAAAACGTAGGCGTCTCATTTGCCGTCCTGCACTCTTGTCAGATTGTTTTTTTGCATGAAGGTTTTTCCAGCCGACTGCCTACTGTTTGTCTGAACCCAAGTGAATGGATGGGCCAAAGCGTATTGCTGTCAAGAAAAAGGAAGTGCTGGATATGTCACACAAGGAAAAATTAGTGCAGCATTAAACAATCTAAGTGCTGCACAATCATCATTAAATCTCTGTTGTCTTGTTTTCATGATTACTGGCAGCTAAAATTGTAATTTAAAATAAAATTCAATGAATCACCCAACCCTAAAATTAACCATCATTGACCTTGGGACAATAGGCAGCCCCTATTGTATGAATGCTGATGATCAACATCAACACGGTCACTTGGCATGGATTGATGTTCTGATGTCAAATTCACTGTCTTTAAAGAGATCAATATATTTTTTAAATGTAAATGGAGGAAAATTAAAATGCCTTTCATGCCTGTCATGTTGTGCCATCACTAGTATTTGTTGTGTCAGAATGGTAAACAAATGCTGCTCTTTGACTTTCAGCTGCATTTATGTTGGTGAGCTTCTCTGATTTGCCAAGTCGACAGGAACATGTTTTGCCTGATGTACGTTAAAGTACTTTGGAATAATTTAGTAGTGATTTTTCATTTCTTTTATCCATTTAAACATTATTTTTAAGCAACAATTTTGATCCATTTGTAATTGATTAAACACGAGTAGTTTCCAGCTATTTAAATACAAGGATCTCCTGTTTTCTCTGATGTACATTTGATATGTCTGTTTTTTTGGCTGACAAAACAAGACACTAAAAGATCATCTTGGAGTCTTAAGTGATTTTTTTAATTGTTTATTTACACTACCTAGACTTAGGTAAGTAATAATCAGTTAACTGTAATACAAATGGAAGAATTATTGTTGTGAAAAAAAAGTATGTTGTAGCTCTACTCCAGACATTAATACATTGTGTTGTTACATCAATGAATGTCTCTACTTATATTGGCATAAAATAAAGATTATTCTCCATGGACCTTTTACTAAATATTTTTTCTTTTCTTTCAAAAGAATAGAGAGATGTTTTCTATGCGTTTAATTGTCTGCTATTATGGTGGAACGTAATTTTAAGAGTCAATCTGGTGCTGAGTTAGAAATGAAGCTAAAATGGCAGCACCAAAATTACACTGGCATCACTGCAAGTCGTGAACTGAGTCTCTGCAGCTGCGTCCCAAATCTTCCTAGCAACCACAGATGGCATTGTCACGCAGGTCCACAAGCTGTAGACAAATAAAGGTTTAACACGTAACAGCCAGGCAAAGGAATAGGACTGAACTGCAAACAGATGTGACGTGGGTGCACTTGTTTAGCTTCAGCGACTGACACAAGAAAGTAGAACTATCTTTACTTAAGTTTGAGTCCTTCAGCTCCATATCTGCAATTAATTACTGTGAGGGACTGGAATCATCTTATCTGAAAAGTTAGGTGATTGACAAGCTGATATTATAAACACACAAAATCATGAGCAGTAGAATTACACTTTTCAGTCCCAATGGCATAAAAAAAATAATTCAGTTTAACTGTAGGCTGCATTGTAAGAGCTGCTCTTCCATTGTTTTCGCTGAGTTGGAGTGGCGACCTCTTAAATGCCTTCTGGCAGAGTTTTCCATAAGCACAGGCTGTGGGCCAGATGGTTGGACATTAAAATATTTCCAGGCAACTCCTTTGTTACTGTCAAAGTAATGTCCGCATCACTGATTAGATCCAAGTTATTTATAACTATATCATTTAACCGGCTTAAACGTATAATCTCAAACTTTTTCCATCACCCAGGTTGGTCTGCCAGAGAGGGTAGGCGGAGCTAAGTGGCTACACTTCTGGTTTCTGTAAGCATTGCGAGTAAACAGTAATCTACTATGGCTGAACAAACAGAGAAAAGCTAGATGACTACAGATACAACTTCTAAAATAAGTGAAAATCCAAAGAAAAAGAAACAAATTTGACGCTCAGATGAAGGCAAACAGTTTACAAACGAAAGCGTTGAAAATCAAGAGTTAGAACCGTGTCAAAGCCGTAGACGTCTGGTTAAATTGGGAAGTGCACTCCGACAATGACAGATTATCATCAGTGGGTGGCGCTGAAGAGCACGAAACTGAAATATTTAAGATTGTATCTTAAAGAATTTTACTCAGGGAATGCCTCAATCTTCAATTATGGGAGAAACAAGCTGAGCTAGCGTTAGTGAAAGCTCCGCTTGCCCGGACATGCAGTGTCCAAAAAAGAGCGTTGCTGAGACCTCAAAAGATTTTTCCAAATAAAATTGCTTTATTTGGTGTTTTTATTATCTGGTCTGTTTTTGTTTTTTGGAAAGGAGGAGACCTCTGTAGATCACTTGGCTCCTGGTGAAAACAATGCTGATGATCAACACTGAGGGAATCCTTACCTAATAACAAACTCAGAACCAAGAGCTAACGTTAGCTCAGGTAGCTCAGCTGGCAGCCACCCCTGATATTCTGTGTCTGCCAAAAAGGGTCAAAGAAACACTGATTTATAATATGAAACTGCATTATTGTGCTTTGAGTGGTTTAATTATCTCTTTAAAAAAAAAAAAAAAGAATACATCCCAAAAAATGTGTGTGATAGGATTTAGCATGTTATTGAGCAGCAGCAGCATTGGCAAGAGTTATACAAAACTGCTGTTTAACTTTCGATAAGATTTAACCATAAGACATATAAATGTAACATACAGATAAAGCCAGCTTAAAGAGAGACGACCCTTCTGTTTTGAGCCTCGTGGTATCTTGATGAAAAGAAACATCCACTTCTTATTCATGTTTTGTTCAGGAGACCTTGGCTTCACTTTGGTTCAGACCAAAGTGAGATTCAAGGGAATTCAAAGAAAAACCTCAGTAGTCTATCACTGTACGGCAGACATTGTGATCTATTATATTGAAGCATAAAACAGAAGTCCATACAGTCCAGAATGTTACAACGTTAACTGAAGGGGCTGTTAAGGTTGTTTAATGCATTGTTGGCAATTTATTTACATTAATGTAAAAGTGTTAGATAGTAATGTTCTCTTACAGGCATATAGCCTACTATTTCCGGGCCGGGAGTCCCGTGTCTGACATGGGGGTTTTTTTTATGGTAAAAAAATATATAATTTGCAAGTACTTGATTACTGGTTCATAAGGTAATTAGATTACTCGAATATTAAGATTACTGGAAATGCCCATTCCTAATATAAAAAATAGGACTACTCAATAAAAATGACTCATTGATCACTTCATCAGCTCTTGGGTTGAGGAAAATAAATGGGCCTATGATGCATTGAACAGACATTATCATTGTTCGGTACATCATTATGTTCATCATGCAACCTGAATGGTTTTCGGTATATATTTTCAGGGCCAAGAGCAGGTATACAGTAGATGGAGGTGGTTCAGGGATGATTCACTGCTGAGAGTCCTGGAGGTGTTATGCTGTACGTGCCTTACTAAACACAACACTTGTTACAGGAGATGCCCACTTGATGCCCACAATAACACACCTGCACTCACACTTTTTAACCTCCAAGCAGAGGTTTCAACTCGAATTGTATTTCTTTTAGTGTCTGATACATTGTATTATTTAGCCTTACTATCCTTCATAATCATGTTTTATTCACTTTTCACCTTTATTTTTGTTATGAAATATCCCACATTTGGTTGGCAGGGATGAAATTTGCTTCTCATTATGATTCATATTGACTGGCACATTCTCTCCTAACCCAGACACTTAGCCTCTCGTGGACGAACAGCCTTCAGATCTCTGAAATGTGTCATCCTAGTTCACATGCGTTCAGCCCTGTAGTCCACAGTCCACACAATGGGATACAGCCTTGGTGTGAGTGACTCATTGCTCGACTTTCAACAAACTCAACTGAGTGCAACTGCTCATCTCTATTTTGCAGATCTGAATCCAGAAGCAGCAGTGGCTGAGAATTGTAGGAATAAAAGGGTTGCTTATGTATAAGATATTATAAAAATAATATCACTTCTGGCATTGCTACTTACTAAAAGTCACTCCTACCAATAAATAAATCATGACAATATCATCAACACTTCAAACTAAGAAGCAGATTAAGCCTATAATGCAGCACAAAGGTGGGTGTAATGGTTATATCTGCCATAAGCAGAAGTCATTATCCTCATGCATGTGCTTCAATGAGCTGAAAACTGACTATGAGTCATACATCAAGCTATAGCACACATTTATTCAATGTTGAAGCATTACAGTCAGAAGCCACACAAGATTTTAAAACCTGCTATGAAACACACAGTGATATGTTAGGCTCACTATATTAATATTCATGCATTCTTGTAAACAGCACCACACAAACAGGCACGCTCATTTGTCTCATGTTGTAGAAGCATTAATCGTATGTCAACAACCACATGCCCTGCAGTGCCGACACAAAACCACCACTGACACGCTGAACTGTAGATACAGCAGCAGGAGCGTGCCAGAATGATTAAATAATTCCCCACCTGCCAACCAGTGATAAGAAAAAGATAAACACATATAGAGGCTAAACAATACATACTATACTTCTTTGTTGATTGGCTGAGTCACTTGGTTTGCTACTGTGAGTGCTAAGCTTTGTGTTTTATGTGTAAGAGTGGGTGTGGGACGGCAGATGATTGCGGAGGCAGTATGTGTGATGCCGGTAGTTAATATCAGCTGATATAAAGGCCTGGCAGATTTATCTGTTGTCCTACATATGATGTATTACAAAATATCTTGTATAAGATGGGGCTGCACAAATTCTCTTCGTCTTCAAGATATGAGCACGAACCATAAACAAGTTTGTTTGAATATGAACTTGAATATGAACCTCGATTTTGATGTTCCTATTTCAAACTGTAATGATGGAATTAAATTCAAAATTTAACATCCGTAAATGAACAAATACCAGACTTTTGGAAGTTTTGCCTTGTGATCATAGGGCGCTATACAAATATTCCTATTAGCTTTAACAGTTAGACACCGCAGCACCAAAGCATGGATATCAAGGCTGTGTCATTTGACTGAAAAATCAGAGAAAAATGTGGTTAATGAAGAACAGCACTTCTGCTATTTGGGATTAGAAGAAAATTCTTTACCACTGCATAACTCTACATGGAGGGAGCAATGAAATAAACAACAACTACTAACGCACAGCTGTGTTTTTCTACAACCAAAAACTAAATGAATATAAACAAATTGGTTCTAATTCTACGTATATTCCCCAGCGTTGACACAAATACATTAGCATAACTTTCTAATGTATTTGTGCTGCTTAACAACATGGGCAGTGTTTAATGTTGTGGTGCAAAATTGTTTTTCACTTCCATGTCAGACCTGCTTCTTCTACTATAAATAAAATATGCCCCCAAAGAAACAACCCAAAAGGAGGAGCCAGGTTGATCCTGCAGGCAGCTCAAGCAGCCCTTGCAACCCCATCCCTGAGGTCCTTTGGGCAAGAAAGACTAAAGACATAAAGTAATAGCTGTAGCAAAATTATAGCCATAATATATTTGCAGAAAAAAATCTGTGTGAAAATAAGTCCTCGGCAAACAGAACTGGCAGTGGCAACAATACTGTACAAATTATCACCTGCACTACTTACAGACATTAGATGACAGAAAAGGGCATGTTGTCATTGACTTTTGACTGTGGTGCATTACCAATAAAAGCTTTTGGCATTTTAATTTCAAAAGCCATCCAAAGCTATTATTTTCATTGTCAACAAAGTCTCCTGGAAGCAATCGGGATCCTGTTTGACACCTCTTAAATATACTCCAGAGGTAGAGCAGTCATCTTTGCTGACAAGAACAATCACTGCATTTCAATTGAGACTACAATTACTGCAGCATTCAACCCTCCATTAACTCTATGTAGCATTCACCAGAGTCACCCTCGCTGTAATTGCAATGCTCATGGAAGTCTTGATGACAATTCTGACATATTGCAATGTGACAGTTTGATTCGAGACACATGTTTAGTTACACAGTACATAGAGTACATTACATACAGAGGGCAAAGGCACAGTGATCATGATGCTGTGAAAATATGTGATGTGTGAAAAATATAGGCCATACACATAGCTCTCTAAACATACAGTAAGACCACATGTCAGCAAACAAATAAAAAGCAACCATTTCATGCAGTTACTCATTAATTCTCTTTTCACACTGGGGCTGTATGTATAATGCACAGAGCTGTCACTCCACTGCAGGAAAATATGCACATTGACAGACCCTGGAAGTCGGATTCACTTTGAGCTTTATGCAACAGGGCGGTGGTGTCCTACGCACAACTCCCAGTGAATGTTAAATAGATTACAGTACATTTTTGTAACAGCACACGTCACATGGCTAAAACACTGTAAACATGGCTTCCTAAGCAAGGGGAGGTGCAGGTCAGCAGGTTGCACAGTACCATTTTTCTGTTTGAGAGTCAGCAGTCTAACATTAGTATTATATAGATTGTGTTTACATGCACAAAATATCAAATGGAATACTCTGTTTACATGTTTTGCGTTATTTAGCCCATGTCTGTGTTAGGCTTACTGTAAGCAACACGGTTTACATTGTGGCTTTTCTTTTAAACTTATTGTCGTATTAAACACTTGTAAACTAGCCTTTTGGCTGATTTAGGCATATTTACAGTAATGTTTATTAGAGGATTTTTTGTGAGAGATGAATTGACTACATATAGCTTGCACAAATGATCGAAGGTTATTAAAAATATCTGCACACCAGTTTTACACTGCCATTAAAGATTTGTGTGTTTTTGTCCTTGGTGTAAATCCACAGTTAATCTGCTCAGCTAACTTTCCTGACTCTGCTGCCACACGCACCTCCTTGTACTAGGTGCTGTTGCATTGCTTGTCTCAGCCGGTGGAAGGATCAACACAGGCTGGGCGGGATAATCCCCATTGTGCTAATCTGAGAGACTAGCCCCTGGGATGCCACAAAATTTACTCGATGAAAAAGGTGAGCTTTGCTGCTCAGCATGAACCCCTCTGCCCACAAATCATAAACAAACTGGCTTTTAGTTTTCTTGCCTTTCAGACTGCCCTCACCTCACCACAGCAGCTGTGATCCAAATTAAAAGGGACAACCTGAGGCCGGGGTATAGGTGAGTCATTTGAGTTTTGTCCATTTTCTTCCCTCAAGGTATCAGCATGACACACTCGCTTTAAGAGAGATTAAGCTGCAAAAATAACTTCAGGAGAAGAAACTGCTTTAGAGAAGAGTAATGAATTTGTTGCAGCACATTAGTGTGTTGATTTTGTTGGATGAAACTAATCTGCAGCAGAGAAACAGAAAACATTCAGGTTTTGACAAGTTCAGAGTTGCTAACAAAAATATTCCTTACATAAACTTACATAACCTTAGCAAGAATGCACGTTGAATAATTGTCATATCCAGACGACTATGTTTCTTGGTATGATTGAATATCAGCCCTCGGCTGCAAGTACGACCATTTCTCCCTCTGATGATGTTATTCATAAATTCAATAGTCTTGCTTATTTTGCATTAATTAACACGCAGCACAAAACCTGCACCACCACAAATTAATCATGACCTAAAAATACGAACAGACTGCAATTTTGTTTTTGGCACCACACAGCAAACTAGTCTGCATTGCATTTTTAACATGGCTCCCTCCACCCAAGTGTGAGCACTCAGTAATCCTTCATTATCGCTTCGGTTCTTAACAACACTCAATTAACGGGGGGAGACTTTATTTTACAGCAATTCAGGGGGTCTTTACAGGGGTCCCTGGGAGGTTCACAACCTCACACATGCTGCCCTCCTGGCACAGTGAGCAGGCACATTTTCATGAGGAGTGTTCGTCTGCTATTCTCACCAGAATCAAGCCATGACGCACTCTGCTCTGCTGAGCAGTATTTCATGATGCAGTTAGAAGTAAAATAAGACATTGTTCCCACAGCCTCATACATGTTAATATAGATAGATTTATTTTTTACCACACAGGGAAGAAGCAGTTCCAAATCCTCTGTCCCAAAACAGATTTTTAATTCACAGTCAATTTCTATTTGAATGCGAGTTCAGACTTTTTCTACCCTTCTTTTCATCGACACTAATCACTATATTTAAACAAAATTATCCTCACAGTAGGTATAATCGTTAGCAGCCATACTAGAATACAAAGAATAGGCCTCAAGTTTGGCACCATCACATTTTGTTCCCCTGTACTTAATATTATTTTTCAAAAAGGTACAATTTTTATAAGTAGAGAAAAAAAACTTGCTCTCATCAATGACATTTTGAAAAATCCAATAAAAGTTATTACAAGTATATGTAGGGCTAAAGCCATTTCCCCTGTGGTGATTTAGGGGGCTCAACAACACGGTATTTAAATGGCTAAATTTGTCCTGATTCTAGAAATTAAATGGAACCATCTCATAAAGCTGATACTGCCAAACAAGAAACTGTCTGACTCTCCCTTTATTTAGTCGGAAGCTGAAATGTTCCCTAACTTTACTTTTGTTTGGCAACCAGAGCAACTTACAATGTTTCCACCTGAAAAATCGGACTTAAACTCTGAGGCACTGGGGCACATTATTACGTAATTTAACATGTATTACACATACATTGAAGTGTAAAACAAGGCAAAGCCTCACGAAAAACAAACAAAAAATGCAATATTGTGGTTATCGCAACAGCTCTAAGTAAATGACCATTTTCACACAGGTAAGAAAACACAGAAAGAACAGTGACGACTAAAATGACAATTGTGCTTCTCTTTCTTTGCCTGACCTATTTCGTTTAACTGACAGCTTAACTTTCCACATGCAATGTTATCCTCTAATGCTCCAAACTGGTTCAACTCAGTCCATTTGAGTTCCAGCATTTTTTGGCTTGGTACCTAAACTAACTATGCTGCTCTTGGTGTAAAACTTTGAGTTTGAGCCAGTCTGAGCCACGTACAAAAAGTGCACACAAAGACTTCTCTTTACGGGAAGCTGTTGGTGGTGTCCCACGGGATGATTATTGTTTCAGGAGGTTGGAAGGTTTTTGACTTGTTCAGGGAGAAAGGCATTCCCTGTAGGACTGAACGTTCAGAAAACACTTTACTGCCAATCCCACATGCCAGCCAGTCATTTGACCACCACGGCATCCTACCGAAAATCAATGTCAACAACAAAAAATAAATCTTTGGCACCAGAATTGTTTTCCTATCAGGGGAAAAATCACATTCACAATATCACCAACAGCTTTTAACGTAGCTGTTTTTCTCAAGAGGTGATACTACAGAGGGTGGTGTTTGCAATATAAACAAAAATTCATTGAGAGACTCATTTAAATTTAATATAGGAGATGAAAGAAGTTTATTCTTTGTTATAGTACACAGTAAGGAGACACAAAGTGTTGGGAGGAATACATTTACCTAAGCCTACATTATTATTCAACCCCTTATTTGAATCCTCCAGATAAGCAGCGGCAAGAGAGAGATATCAATTATGTTTAAGCTGAGACACTGGTCACTAAAGGTGTTTCGTGCGTCAGTGTGGATAATGTAAGTGCAATAATGCAAAAGCACAGCTCTGAAACCAACTCATTTTCACCCGGAGATTGGGTATCCCTCATTCAGGCGATGATTGGATTTGTGACATGCTCTCCACTTAGGTAAAAGGACTGTAATTATGGGCTTGACCTTTAGGGGCATTTCTGTATTGAATCCTCTTAACAGCATTCAAAAGTGAGAATAAAGCTGTGATTGGTCGAGTTTTGTACATTTCACAGGCTGCACTTCTATTTCGCTGGGTTAACTCGTCTTGGGCTGGTGTACAAGAGCACATGAAGAGGTTTCTTTTCTACAAACTAACCACGTTTTGTTTGGAGGGAAAGGAGAGGTGGAGACCTAGGAAAAGAGGGTTGTTCTTATCTCTGGGCTTTTTAAAGTACAAGAGAACAACTGACAGCCTTAAAATGTAACAGGATTATTGAATTGTTTGGCATCTAGTGGAGCAAAAAATGCATTGGAAGAGAATAACAATCGATATAGATTGCAGACATTAGTTTTATTTCTCTGCGCATTTAACTATTTTTCATTTAATTCATGTTTCATCATTTGTAATAGATTTTTCAAGAGTGGTAATTTCATGGGTCAAAAATCTTACTTATCTTATAATCTTACTACAACAAAGCATGACAGTAGCACAAGCAAAGAGTCATAAAGTCAGCAAATGGACTCAGTAATGTCAGCTAACAGTTCTATGTTGCTAACATTATCAAGCATTTACTATTATAAGTTGGAAAACCTTGTTTTTCTTGTTTCAAAATCCAATACTGTAACTTTAAATACTACTGTCTGTAACATCCTTGCATTTGCATCATAAATCTCTCTCTGTAAATACATAATTGGAAACATGGTTGAATATTTTCTATAAAATGATTAATCTTGCAGAACCCTAGAAGCAAAGAGAAGCCATTGTTTCTGTGACTAAAGTTATGCAATTTCAGAAAATTGCAGTAAGTGATCACACTTGTAATTGGGCAGGAAAATGTATCGAGAATATTGTAACAATGATATTAATCATGCAAGCAAAAAGCTGACCGCTGGATAATTCAACAGCAAGAATATTTAGAGAAAATCTTAGACACAAAGACATTTCTACACTCTCTAAGTGATGTGTAATTGTTGCAGTAGATAACACTTCACATTATAGGCTGTAAATGAGACTAAATTAGAGCTTGATTAAGATGTCTGGGATTGCTTTGCCTTCAATACTATTTGGTATCAGTGTTACAAAGTTGCAGTGTTATTCACCGCTTTGACTGAGACAATTTGTGTTACAAGCAGAGCCTGTCACACACTGGCGGTATAAGAGAGAGGGTTTATTGAGTGACGGCTTATTGTTTCTGACAACTCGGCGCTTGAATTTTCTTTTACACAGTGCACTGTTTACTGGAAAGTTGGGCATGCTGTTTATAGAACACTGTGATTGGATTTCCTAGCACTAGCTGTACCAAGTGTAAATAAACTCCCAAACTTGAATCCATGTTTTATCATCTGAATGTATTCAAATCAAAAGAAGCAGGTACCTTTGCACCTGCAGCTGCTGCCACAGTGATACTAAAATCAATGCGAGCAAGTATTTTCAGTTATTAGAGGAAGAAGAAGTTGCATGCTGGCATGCAGAGAGCACTCGACTCTCAGAGGCAGGCAGACATCATTTAAGTGTAAAGTGTCTCTTTCTATGACAGCCGTTTTTTCTGGGGGGTCTTGTTGGCAGGGGTCACCGTCCTCCCCGTGCACCACACTCACTGCCTGCGTGACTGATTCTGAGCCGCGGATCTGCACGGAAAGCTGTTTGGATATCTGTCAGCTCTCCCTCTCTCTCAGTGCCATCAAAGATGAAGGGTCATTTTTCTCCATCTCACCGTGACTCCCCTCAAGACGTCTCCCTCCAAAATGCAGAGGGATGGCTTCCTTGCCTCCCTCCCATCGGCTCGTAATAGATGGCTCATTTTTGAGTCACAGTGAATACAGTGTTTATAATGTATTTTTTGTATGGAGTTTGTTTTGAATGAAGTACAAAAATATTGACGCAATGTCCTTGTATGAGCCACAAAATTGTTATATGAAAGCAGAGTTTACCCTGAATATGTTCAAGGCAGATTATGCAAGTTTTTACGTGAGCACAAACTTGACGTAGATTTCTTTTCCTGCCATGCCTTGATGTACAAACAGTTCGATGCTAAATCCCTTTGCATAAGCAGCAGAGCAGACATGGAGGATTTTATAGCTGTGCCCGCTGGCTTGTGAACATACTGAAACTTGTCTCCAACGTGGAGTTACAGAGCGCCCCAGACAATGCCAAATATTATAGCAGCTTCCTCTCCTCCAGTAGCCAGCATTCATCATCGTCAGCCACAGGACTCCTAAGCGTCTCTCCCTTTGGGTGAGAGATTGATGATGACCTCAGCTCAGTTTATTGAGCGTCCACCTACTCTTCTTGCCTCGCAAACACTAACCACGCAGCCTCTCTCTCCTCCGGTCCACCTCCTTCCTCTAGAAGCTGTGAGGCGGACAGATTTCTGCAGCCTGGACAGGTAGCCCACACCACAATGATCTGAAGAGGCGTCAGCTCCCAGGATGCTCTGTGTCTCTGTTGGCCCCTGACAGATAGTGTGATGGGACCCTGTCTTACATACTCTGGTGATGTGTTTGTCTCAGAAACCATAATTTCAAATCCACTGAGAAAAGGTCCCAGCCCCTCTGTCAAGGGACTGAGTGTACCAAAGCTTGAAAACTATTACAAACTTAAAGTTCCCAATCAATCAATCAGTATTTAGGCCTAGGTCATGACCATACTCGCGCTGATTGTGATCTATTCACCAGTATCTGACTCAACATTGACAAAAGTTGTTTTGTAGATATTCTTAATAATATTTTTTTTTATAAATTGTACATTTATTACTCATTGTGAACCATCTGCTGGGAAAAGCAACTATCCTGACTACCATGCACGAGCAATGAATACATCAATGTATGACAAACACTGAGCAAGCTAACAAGACAGGTACAGTGAGCACTGACATTGCCATAGCAATAGCATTTGTCTGACATTTGAATAAAAAATCCCAAACAGGCACCAAAAACCAGCGAAGAGGTTATATTCAGCGACTGAATTCAGTGTTGATGTTTAGCAGATAGCTAAGTGCATCCACCTGTCACTCAAAACAATCATGCCTGTAACAATGCATAACTTTAAAGCTTTTCCTTTATATATTTTTTTATATATAATATTTTTAAACCACACATTCACAAACAAAATCATCTTAAAATCTCAACACAAAATCTTCTCTTTGTTGCTTCATAGTGCAGACAACTTGAAGAAACCCACCATCAATTGTAACCCACCTGAAACAATCACACCACTCAGCCTCACTGACAAGGAATGATTGATTTTTAAATAGAGACGTTATTGATCCTTATCCGGGATGTAAATGAAAGCCTCCTCGACATTGCACCTGACAGCATGCGCTGCCTCTATTAGGGAGATGAGAGGGAACGTGTGGAAAAATGAAGGCCATCTGTCTTGATGGTGCCATGTCCTCTGTATGCTGTGTCTGATGTAAACAACTCCATTTGTCAAGATATGACAAACGTTGGACTGTCATATCAGGCACAAAACCCACTGAGACCCCCCGCCTCCACATAACAAACCTCTGACTTGCTCATGCTTTGTCAAATACATTTGCAGACAACACAGCACCGCTTAATGCACTGATTGCTCTCAGATAACAAAAGTTACAAAGGTCGGTAGACTCTGACTCCACAAATTACAGTGAAAGGGTAGCATGCTTGACTTGAAGTGTCCGTTCAGTTAATAATATCCTACTTTAGAGTGTGGCGGGACTGAACACATGCCCTTATTATCCCACTTTGAGCACAATAGCAACTCCTCCTTCACACATACACACATGCTGCCAGCGTTGAACCCTATCTGCTCCATTGAATGCCCACGCGCTTAGTCAAGAGCAAAACCCATCGGGTATGCTAGGAAAATATTACTAAAATTACTTAATATTGTATAACTGATAAAAACTCAAAGTAGAAACTAAATGGAGTCAATTGAAAATCATTCAGTAAATATGTTAAAGCCAATAAGTAGGTTTTGTATTTTGTAATTTTATGAAATGTGAAATAATCACTCTGGAAAGCATCTCACATGCGAAGAGCAAAATTTAAATGCATGTTTCATATCAAATCCACAGCTCTTGGGAATTTGTAACTAGCTCCACCTCAGAATTGGTCCTTGAAACACAACCCTACTAATAAGTATGTTAAATGTAGCACAGATATTATCCTGTTGTAGGTAGTTAAGAAAACATGACATTTGTATTGAGATAACAAAATGTGTTAGGTTTTTCAGCTGTAAGGTGTTCTCGCCTTATGTGACTTTGTATTGTCTGAAGGTGTTTCATCATCACTTCACATGCTAGCAAATAACAGGAAAATACTCTAAAGCTGCAGCAGTGTATTGGTACGACCTACCAACAGGGTAAAGAACTGACTTTAGCCGCTTTTCCCAGGTCAAATGACTCTGCAGTAGACCCAGGTAATTATCTCCTTGGCTCCGATCGGCATTGATGGGAACACAAAACCCAGGTCGCCACGCTAATCTCCTAGCCCTCTCCGGCGCGATGCTATGCTCCGTCGGTAACTCCTGCGACTCCTTGTCATCTCAGCTACAAATTCTGGCTGTCTCAGTCCAAGCAGCGCTCGAACATCGTTTCAAATTTGTCGGGGCCGAGTTTGATAAATAGACTGAATGAGTAATAAAGACGTAACCACCATAACATCTTCACTATTTACTAACCTTGTCTCAGGCGCGTTTGTGACGTCAGAAGGTGACGCAGGACTAAAGAGACCGACAGGAGATTACTCCACTGGCAATGGGAAAAGAGACAATCAGCATCCATAAGCGGGTTTTCCCAGGTCTGAAAAAAGCGTGTGAACATTGCATTCTGTCTACATGAATCAGGATGTACCTTCCTTTAGCATTTATGCTAAATGCTGAGTAAATGAATTGGAATGAAAGACATTACTCCATGCTGGGATCCAATAATTTTGCCTACAGTGGTACGTGTCCTAAATAAAATTAATACACATTTCAATTTTTAATTAAATTTCGTTTCAATTTTTTGAAGTTATAATGTTAGTTCAACCAATCCCTGTTTGCAAGAACTGAGCCTTTTGTAAAATTGCTGTTTTTCCCAATTTAATTGGCTTAAGTATATTTCAAACAACACTTTGTCACATATTGGTCCACTGAAATGCTCCATTTAAAGCCTGCCTCAGTCCTTCCAGCAAACTGCTCTATATCAGAGGAAAATATGAGGATATTCAATGCAACATAAAGTACACTTTATGTTCCAGTTGTTCACCTCAACAGATGGAGGAAGTTAAGTTTTGACTCCCTGAGCAACTCAAATTTATCCCAAGGCTTTCATTTGCAAAGTGATAACCTTAAGGCACTTTTTAAAGGACATAAACTGTCTATGATGATAACATGTAAAAATGGAAAAACTTGACGTGTTACTTAATGTACTAATGCTAACTTCAGGGTACAGTTGTTGTATTTCTGTTCATAAAATTGAAAGAGGCCCCTAATGTTTACAGCAATTTGACAGTGATGTGCATCGGTGAGACAATGTGTACACTCAGTATCACAAGAGGTAATTATATACATTTTCAAAATCATAGCCAATTACATAGAGAACACAATATTGTCTCTTAAAGCCATTTCAACAGATTTACACACAAAGAAGTTTAAAACTACAAATGCTCTGTAAAAGCTCAGCCACACAATCTTATTTGGGAGCTGTTTAATATTCTCTGTCAGACAGGTTAGAACTGGAAGTAAACCACTTCTGAATACAAATAAAAAATGCTTCTGGTCTCACGGACAAACAGTCAGGCACACAGACTGACTGCTGTCAGCACCCAGATGGTTTATGTACATTAAGGGACAACATGAATAGGTCAGCCAACAGATTTGAAAGGATGGAAACATCTATGGCAACAGGAAACGTTTTATCATAGCAGAGATATCCCATCCGAAACAACAAGGGAGCCATTTTATAGAATGGGTTTGTTTTTACTGCCAGTAGATAAACTGTTGAACTGCAACTCTTGCACTGCATTCTGTGTCTCTCTCTTCTACATTAAACTAACAAAGTATTTTGATTGATGATTCTTTATATACCTCAAGACTAATTTGAGGATGTGCCTATTCAATTGTATCCTTACTGATACCTAGACTTGAGTGTTGGCCAATACCAGCATGATAAAAATTTATACTGTATACATATTGGGTTTTTTAACAGCTGAATACTAACCTTTTATGGATGTAGTATAATCACTATTACTGTTGTGTGCCATGGCCTTTACTGAAGGAATTTTAACCTAAAATCAAGCTGAGCACCTGACATAACCCTGCTTACATTAGCAGCAGCTGGTTTTGCGGCCTCTCCTAGCATCAGAGGAAGCCTGATTTTTAACATAAAACTGCTTAAATCATATAAACTTTAAATATAAATAATAATACAGCCTTAAAATAGGAGATGGGAAAACACTGTGACTGTATGTATGACTTACTGTAATGAGGTTAGATTAGGTTTTAAAGTATGAACTTTTACTTTTGCCATATAATTTTGCACAGTGCATTAAATTGCTCTCTTTTTGAGAAGAAGTAAGATCCTGGATCCTGGAATCAGATTGGTGCATTGACTGGTGTACTAGCTATTACCTGATACAATACTTTTGGCTGTACTGGAGTATTTTCAAGACTGGCATTGCTATCAGAAAAAAACTCTACATTTAAATTTGTGCTAGTAATCAGGAACATTCTGTTTTAACTCCATTTAATCAGTGTGCCTCATAAAAGAGTAAATATCTGTACATTTGATGCACTTGAAAAACTCTAATGACCTTGCATAAGCACACTATGAGAATGCTTGAAAATGTAAAAGGTGTACCTCTAATTATATACTGTTGAAAATCCCTACAGCACTATTCAAAGTGACAGTCTTATATAAACCATCTTCTTACAAATAGCAGAGCTGTGGGTTTTGCCGCATGAGCTGAGGTTTTCTTCCCTTTGGTAGGGCACTAACTGTAAAATTACTGCCACTAAGAGGGTATCAGTTGAACAATTTCCATCTTAATTGTGTGAAAATGAAACCGTTTCTTCTCTCAGAAGTGGAAGCAGTGTTTGCATTGTACAATTCAGTCATCATCCGATTGAATAACTTTACTCAGTATCTCCTCACTGGATTGGATGGCCTATTTTTGAGCATGCAACACTCATACTCCTCCCCTCAAAAACATGTGATACGATCACATAGCCTCAAGCATGTTTTAATGAGTTGCAGAACAAAAATAACTCCTTTTTGCTCTCCATGGTGTGTATAGATTTATTAACTGAAAAATAAATTGTCTTGTTTCAGTTTAGCTTTCTGCCTCACAAACATCATTCTCAAAGACATTTCAATAAACTAACATAAATTTATATCACATTCAAATCATTCAAACCCCAAATTACGTAGGATATCACCTTGTCTGCTATTCAGCCCTCAGCAATGCGAATAAGCAGAGCTTCCTCTCCACAGCAGATCTCTGTTGCTTTTGATCAAGTTCCCAATCACACCTATGTCTGATCAGCTCACACTCAGGCCCTCTTGTCGACACTCACGCCATTTCCTCTGGCAATTTATACCTCCTGACAGGTTAGTGGATTGAATCTGCAAGACAGTATGCAACTGGCTGCTGCCAGGAACGACCGGCTCTATCAATAGCCTGACTTTTGTTCCAGCTTCTGGGTAACAAATTGTCACATATTCAGCAGCACAGTGCAATTCTACTGCATCAGCAGCAATATTGCACATTGTCAAAATGAGGGATCGCCAAATGTTTTCACATCAAGAAACCCATTTAGATACACATTAGACTAAAGAGTCCCATTTCATTAGCGCTTGTTCCAAAGCACCCCATCTGATATGATCTTTGTTAGAGTTTGGGTTCAGAATTATTTAACTGTGAGTACAGAATTATTCAACAGTGTGCACTGTGCAGGAAGCAGGCAATGATGTGGGCAGTCATAATTGATGATCATGAACAATCATCATTTTGCAGGATTATTTCTATGATTTTAAGTACACTTAATAAATATCAAACAGAATTTCTTTTTATGTCGATTGATCCCCTCCAAGACCCCTGGTACTACCAAGATAACACTTTGGGACTAACACATCAAAGGAGTATGTAGCAGACTTGTTTATAAGCAAATTAAAATTTCTATTTAGTTTTTTAAAAATATCCAGTGTTTCCACTCCGCTGCAAAATTATTGCAGCCGCTGCTTCGGATTTCTATAACGTGTCCCGAAGTTGCAATTAAACAACAGAGATTTCCGCTCCAAATGAACGGTGGTTCGCCCCCTCCCCTCATTGAGGAAGAGCACTGAAACAGTGACAGGAGTCACAGGACATCAATCACACGTGAAGTCGTGGCAACCAAATAAACAACAGCGGGACCAGTTTACTCCTCACACAGTGTTCTAATGGCAAAACAGGGTCCGACATTGGACACTCTCTGTCCACACACAATCATATGCAGTTCTGTTACGCAATGTAAACAATCCTATTGTGTATCTCATGTCTCTACTGTAAATGCATTGATTGTCGCTGTTTATAAAGCTTATAAAAGGTGATGTAATTTGGTTAATGATCGATCGATCGTGTTGATCGCTACGTCATTAATAACGTCCCTCGTGCACACGCGGCTCACGGGCTGTGAGAACTGAATTGCGAGAGAAAATATTTAACTTTTGTCACTTAATTAAACAGACTGGTGATGAAGACAGTCAACAAAGCAGACAGAGACACAGACAGAAAGAGGGGGGCGGGACCAGCAGCTGTGCAGAGAGCAGAGGTGCAGGTGTGTTGGGGGAGGGAAGCAAAGCAAAGTGATCAGATTAAAGTAGATTGTGAATTAAAACTTAAGGTGAAGAAGAGAGTGCAATTAAAGTGTGGAAGTCTACATGTGATGTGTTTCTCACAGAAATAATTGATATAGGTTAGAAATTAGCCACAATTGGCTGACAGTATTTGGAGTCGCGGCTGAACTGCACTGTCACTCCAAAGTTGTAGAAAACATGGCTGCTATTCAGCCTTATATGTACAAGCCTGAATCGTCAGGAGGTATCAGAATGGTAAGTTGAAATCTTGACAACGACTAGGGCGGTGAATGACGTTTGGTTCGATTTCAGCGAAAGCAAGGTTCTACGTAGAAACCTGCAGCTGTTCTGATTGGCCCATTTCAGAGGCTACCTTTTTAAAAATGTAAATCTGGAAAAACACAGAATTATACAGTTTTCACTTTTTCTCTGTGAGCATGAGGCCCATGCAAAATATTGAAAATGTGCATTCAAAAGATATGGCCCCTTTAAGAGGGGTAACAAAAAAAAAATCTAAATGCACATCCCTAAGGCCATAAACATATCATAAACAAGGAAAAAATAGCTATGCCACATGTCAGGTTAAGAATTTACACATCATTTTACCATTTTATCATTTTAGTATATGCTTGGTCTTGGTCAGACCTTCTTTTAAGGGCACATACATTGCAAGTCACACCCAACATATGGTGACTAGACTACAAACAAATTACATTTTTGAGAAAATATTAACAAAACGCCATTTTCTTTCACAATCTGCTTTTCTGTATACAGCAATGACACAACGACTGCAGTGTCCAGGCAAACAAAGCATAGTAACAATATTTACTGTGACTGCCATATTAATAGCTAAGTTATTCAGCAATTAAAAACACAACAGCAGGGGGGGCAAACTAGCTGTTAGTTAATCGATATGAGAAACAGACAGACGGGCAAAATTGTTGTTAGTTAATCGATATGAGAAACACACAGACAGGCAAACTAGCCATTAGTTATTCCATATGAGAAACAGACCGACAGACAGACAGATGGAGAGAAAGGTTTTAAGAGTGAATCAGACTTACGTTTTTTGAAGATGAACGTCTGCCTCTTTGCATTTGTGGAGACGAAGTGGTCAATTTCCATATTCCAAAGCGCACAATAGCTGTCATTAGCAATACTTGAAGTTGAAAACTAGCTAACTAGCATAAAAGTAGCTAGCTAACCACCAGCCGGTGTTCTTTCGTCTGTATGACGTTGCTAACTTAATCTTTCTATTTTTGTTTGGTATGACGCCAAAACTCCCACTGAATTAACTTCATAGTTTTTCCACAGCTCCTGTAAAAGTGTACTTTTGTAATGACATGACGTTCACCACAAATAAACTGGTATCAGCTTCAGCGAATCAACTTCACCTGCTCGGTTCCTGTAGGTAACGGTAAACTCGTCATGATTGCCTCAACTGCTTGAGTGTAATACTCCGTTTGACCACACATTCTGACGTTCACAACAGTGCAGACCAGGAGGGCGCTGTTTCACCAATTTTAACAAACTCCCTGAAACCGGGGAAAAGATTGTACAATAATTCATATAGGTGAGATATTTGTCACTGATATGTGACATAGCAAATTGAATCATATGAATTATTAGTGCACATTTTGTAATAGAGCCAACTCAGTTATGTATTTCTTCTTATTATTGCTCCCTGTAGGTGATTTGTTCATATTTAACAGGGGGGATGCTCCAATGGGAGCATCTAATGTCAGATTAAAGATCAATAAGTTAGACATACTCGACTAACATATTCAACTAAGCAACCCCAATGCCCTTGCACTCTCTCCAGGGGGTGGAGATGGGGAATGCAGGGCTTTCCACAAGGATATGAGTAGCCAGCCAGGATCATTATGGCTGTAAAAGACCATATTTAGTGGCCTCTGACACATTGTTTGACCCTATTCTGCCACTGATCTTGATATTTGCATATTTTAATGTGTTTGTTTGCCTACCCAGGTAGTGAATTATTGTAAAGGAAAATAAGGCTATTGTGTGTTGTAGTCCACACAGTCTGAAAATAGTTACTGATATTTAAATGTGTATTCCTAGACCCTCGACAATCCTTATTTGTTTATTAATTTTAATTAATTTGTAATAGATTTTTTTTACTATTATTGTAAAACTATTGTTGTTACTTGATGTTTGATACTAAGATGAAAGATTTGCACAATACTACTCATGCACTTAATACATGTTGTAAGGTTATTTATTACTCGTATGTTGTACTTGTGTTTATTTTTTACTCTTTTTATCAAGTTTCAAAGTAAATTATGTATTTTATTAGATTAAACATATGTTAACCTGTTACAAGCTGTAAGTGTGAGTGTATCAAATGGCTTTATAAAGAAAATATCCAAATCAACCAATTTCTAAAGCAAAACAGTGAAATGTAATTCACCCAAAGTATGCCTTTTAATGCAATAATTATGTAATGAATAATACATTAATGGATAGAAATGCTATAACAGCCAGAATTTTAACTTGTATTGATCTAATCAGTGTTATAATTTTGCCTTTTTTTCTCTGACTGAAAACTGATGGGCCTTTGTGTTTTCTGCATTCGGCCAAATCAATACTGTAATGTATAAGCACAGTGAGTTTCTAACCTTATGAGAATCAATATCCATTAAAATAATTTTATATTTTTCAGGGCACAAATGAAAAGGCAGGTGCAGACGTTTTACAAAGCTGCAGGAGGTGTTTGTGAGTCAGCGCTGTTAATAGATTTTTGGCCTGTTGATCAAACTGGTCAGTGTGGCGGCAGACTTACAGCAGCGGGGTGCCGCTTTCCAGGCTGAAAATTTGGCATCTCTTATTCTCTATTTACTTACCTTTTACCAAGTCAATAAATCCCACCTCATCTTACCGGCACAGGGAGCCGACAAAGTCTTCATCACATTAGAACAAGCGTATTAAAATTGAAAGAAAGGGAAGTGCTAAGGGGCTTGGTATTTACATTTGCTATGTTTGACCATTTCAGCTTTGAAAATAAATGTTTCAACAATGCACATTTTTAATCCTAAAATAGAAGAAGGTTTAAATAAACACAATTTTGCCTTAAACATTTTTTTTATTTAGTTTACCCCTTCTTAATTCTGCTGCTTAATGAATGAGCTACTAACGATGCTCTCATAATTAAACACCCAAAAACTCTCCTCTGCTTAGACAGCCTGCAAAGTTACAGCTTTTTAATCGAATATGTATTTCTTTGCTAAATGATAAAAGGGTCGGATTGAGATTGTTAAAGGGCTGGATTCTGCACACAGGCCGCCTGTTGAATGGCTCTTCACGCTAACATTTGAACGGGACTGCATATGAAAATGAGTCAGGGCAGTGATGAAATAGAGTATGCACTCATTGATTGTTTAATAGTATTTAAGATTCTGTAAAAAAAAAAGATCATCTTTTACATATGCATATGTAATCAAAACATTGCGTGAATACAAATTATTCTCAACTGAATCTTCATACAGCATTTTCCTTGTATTTCTACTTAAGACATATATGTAGAACTTCCTGTGTCCTGACACACACGATAAGCCGCTGACCTCTCCTGCAGTGTGAGGGAGCTGTGAAGTATACATAAGGCAGTGTGTGTTCATACAGAATTACTCCAAAAATATAAATATTGAATGTTCCTCCACATACCATTCCTCTGAATTCATTTCCATCTCTTGCAGCCATATTCCTCGGTATGGCTTGAGGGTAAATGAATTCCTACTTTACAGTGACCGGCTGTAAAAGCAGAGTGAGCGGCGGGGCTGATTTGACAGTAATCAGCTGATTAGCATACAACACTCACTATACCGCACCACTTAAAGCAAGTTATTAAAAATTTCCAGATCGCCTCCTGCCAACAATGTGTCACCTACTGCTGTAGCAATTACACCCAACATACCAGCAAACTACCATTTTTTCAGTCAGAAAGCAGTTATTATCTTCCATTACGCAGAAAGACGACTCAGCGAGCTTAGCCTGGAAAAACAGAACCGCAAAACAGACCCATCTTCGAGGGGGGAAAAGAATTAAAACAGAAGGTCTCGCATGCATTGTTTCTCCAGAATGGATGTTATTGTCCCATTGTCGATAAGAGAGTCTGCTAGACAGAATGTGAATATATCTTTAGTGATATTTTGAGCAAGGAAGAGTGCCTTTCAAAGGGGATTGCAGTTACTAGGCAACAAGCAGCAGAACCAATTGAGGACTAAAGTGAAAAAAAAGTTTCTCTCTCCCTCTCAATCATGCACTCTCTCTCTCTCTATCTCCTGCAGTCTCTCTGCCTTACACATGTGTAAGTCAGTGCTTTGCCTGCTATACCAAAATCCCCTCTGAATGGGGTTTGACCACAGATAGGGGACTTAACCCATTTCTTACGCTCACGTGTGGGATTTGTGTCTCATTGAAACTGAAAGGGAAAGCTTCGATAGCAGAAAGGGTAGACAAGTGTTGTCGAAAATCCGTGTTGGTATGCTTCTGATAGGGCTCTGGTTCCCCTTTCTCCATCCCCTTTTAAGAGGCGTTAGGGGTGAAAAAAGCAAAAGCACACATGATGCAGAGGCAACTTTTCACAATAAAAGAAGGAAAAAAAACAGCAACCTCCACCAGAAGTTGCATTAAAAAACAGATTTCCAGGATGTCATTTTTTTAATCCCCCATTCAATCCACTTCTGTTTTTTTCTTTGCCAGCACACAGTCAATTAGCCACGCAATATGCGCACAGTAATTGAACACAGTGCTGTGATGACACAGTCTTCAGTCATTCGAATCTGGACATTGTTTTTCTGTTGTCTCACCTGTCATGGCGTGATATGAAAGAATTTAAATATAAACTGATGATCGTCTTGAACAAAATTGCTAACATCAGAATCGTTTTAATAACAAACGCCGCGCACGTAGGCGACTTCACCTCACACACAATTATCACTAACACACCCTTACATGACTGATGCTCGACATCCATTAAAGGAGAAATATAGGGAGAGTCTAATTTGTGCACTGCTGATGAACTGTGTGGAAATGAATAACCCACACTGGGTGGTTTGTTCGAGAATATCTCAGTTAATTTCCTGCTTTTGTTATGTTTGCACATCCTCTCCGAGCGAGTCACACCGGGTACACCGGCAGCGACAGGTATCGACTGGTTGGAAGAATAAACACTGACTGACTGCTGGGAACGGATAATAACTCCTGGAGCATCCTTTGAGCGTTTTCTCCACTAGCTGCAGATGCTATAGCTGCCTGTGGAACAAAAGAAAATCCTACATTCACTGTTTTTGTTTCTAAGGTAGAGACCTTGAACAACCCTGCATCGACCCATTCATGTGTTAGAAGCTTAATTCTCATCATAATCTTTGTTATCTCCTCTGAAAATGTTTTGTTTTGGGCTTTCTTTGACACTTCAGGAAGATATGGAAATGTAATTTTATCATACGATAAAGAAAAATGTAATTTAAACTCTTATCAAGATGAAGGGTTTGTATAAAAAAGAAAGAGGAGCCATTGACAGACAGGAGGGATATAATGATTAAAAGAAGTCTTACGCCAACAAATAGAAATCCTCTCTGCCGGCTGGACTCAGACAACATGTGGGGATTGAGCAAATATGTTGTTTTAAAATGGAAGCATGACTCACTGCGGGCGGAACACTTGTGATCCCAGTTTCATCGGCTGCTCAACATCAAGGAGGCTATAGCTGTAGCCGTACATGTTGCTGCTGTCTGCAGAACAAGCAACACAAAGTGTGAGTTTGATTTCGCCCAAAGCAAAATAAGGAGGTATATTTTTAACCTAACGTCTAGTCAGAGTCTGATTTAGATATTTGTTGACACAGCTTTACAGTGCAACATCTGAGCTTCAAGAACATAAAGTGGAATAGTTTTTAAAAAATAAATGAAAGTCTACAATTAGGCTTACATGATGAGACTTGAGTGAGGCTGAGTCAAAGCAGGCCTCAGGTCGAAGGAGTGAGTCACATTTTCAGACACCATCGTGTTAAATGTCAGGAGTTTGGGTTGCTCTTGCGTAACTGCTGTCTTTTTGATGAAAATGTGAAAGAATTTAGCTTTTTGTATGTTTGTTGAAAAAGTAAAACTTCTGATTAGAATATTTAATGATTTATAAAAGAGACAAGGTTAGCTTCACAACACTAGTGTGTGAAAATGTTGCTTCTTTTCAATGATCGAAATTATTTGGCTCCTAAACGGCTCTTAGATTAGTACTACTTCTGAATTTTACAATACAGCTCCGGAAAAAAATAAGAGAGCACTCCAAATGTTCCTCTCTCTCTGCATGTCATGGCCGGCCCAGTCCAGATCTGAACCCCATTGAAAACCTCCTGAATGTGATCAAGAGGAAGATGAAGATGGACGGTCACAAGCCATCGAACAAAGAGCGGCCTAACGTCACCCAACAGCAATGACACAGACCGGTGGAGAGCAAGCCAGGACGCATGAAGCTGTGATTAAAAACCACCAAATATTGATCTCTGAACTCTTCCTCTGTTAAAACATCAGTGTTCTATTGTTAAAAATGTTTATTTTAACATATTTTTATTTTTAACAACCGGCCTGCCGCAGGCGTAGTGATACTGGATTCGTCAAGCGGGAGAATAGTGCCAAAAGAACGGCGCAGTATATGAAATCCTAGGAGGATGAGTTTGTGTTGAAAATGGATCACAATAACTGACCCTGGCATCTCACCGGAGCTACTTATTCTACGTTAGGAACCAGCCAGAACTCCGACCACAGGACTCTGTGAGTAAACAAATAGCTTTGCATCTACTACACTACTAGCAAGTATTTCATACAACTTCGAACTATCACTTTAATGGAGAAAAATAGCTTTAAGTCAGGAGCCGGTTTTAGACTTGTCTGGGACTGACACAGCACTGCTCAGTGGGAGCCAAAGAGCCTGGCCTTTAAGTCCTGCAGGCTACAGTTAGATTCATCTTCCTTATTTATAATGTGCTTAAACATCGTTAGAAAAGCAGGGTGAAAACAATATTAATACTGATGAACTCAGTGATGATAATCAGAGCACTGTTTGTTTTATCTGTACTTAATAAAGAAATCGAAATGATGCCAGTGCAAATCAAGCGCTGACATGACTGTTGACCTTGTTTTATCAGCTCTTTTAAACCCAGTTTGCTCAGCACTACAGCACATTTTGTGCTCTACCCTGCTGAAATGTACACACTTCAACACATTCACATCCTGCAGGATCTGACACGGCCTCTCCTCTTCTCTTTAATAAGTTTAACATTTTTGGAAGCAGTTTCTCTTTGGATTTGATTTGAATCCACTTTATTATCAGAAAATCTTTCTGAAATGTAATTTGCGCCCTGAGGCGTGCAAAGTTTCACTAACATAACAAAACACAACATTTAATCAAACAACAGAACAAACACTGGACACATTTAATACATCAGAAATCATGTAAAAGTAGCGGCAGTGCAATCAATGCAATCGATCACTTTAACGCTCTGTGCTAAATCTACACAGGCTCACTGTGGCACTCACTGAGCAGAAAGGTAAGTCAAGCCTGTGTAGCTTTAAGCTAAACTGCACAACACATTATATTATAGATTGGAAAATAATAACAGGATATTTTGTGGCTCCAAATGACCCCTGGCTATTAAATAAAATAAATACCTTGCTAGTTATAGTCTTTATTTGCACTCTAGGATAAAGCAGCGTCCACACAAAGGCCTTATTATTAATAGCAGGAAACTTGTTCCATCTGTTGCAGCTGAATAATAGCAATTAGAATTTGAAAGCCTTGCTTAAGGGCACATCAATGTTTGCAGAAGGATTGTTTTAATGTATGAATTTGTAACAAGCAGAAGAAGAAAAACGTTCCTTTTTCCTTGCAGTCAGATGAACAGCCTCCTACTTTCTTCTCCTGTGCCGTGTCTGGGGCACAGCTGAGGTACAAGGGAGACTTTGCAGAATTCTTTGAGACTCAAAGCACTGACATCTGTGGTCACAAGACCGAGATCTCTCTCTTGGCAGGTAGTTTTATGCCTTCCCATGTACAGATTCAGGTTGTGGCAAAAGGCTGACAAGAACTGACCTGAACATTGCCTACAGTGGTGAGTATTTTGGATCTGTGTCAGGGCCGGGGCCATCATTGCACACTAGAGGCTCTATCCTTACACTGTCAGACACTATCAGAACATCTAAGTGTGCCTTACAAAACCAAGTGTACGCACATGCAATCTGTTAATATGAAAGGTCTATTTTCTCAGTTTTTACTGCCAACGAATAACCCATTCTGCTAAATAGGTATGTTTGGGGATTTGTTGTGAGCCAGCTGTGCCCTGCAATTTAATTGCAAGGATGTCCATGATGTGAGAGCGGCTCAACAAAGTGCACAAACTCTTCTTTTTAGTTATAGTGATCGGTGTCCAAGAATAAACCCAAACCTTGCATGTAATATCTTCTGTATCTCGTTTTACTTGGTCAATGTAATTTGACAATAAAATGCAGCACATTATCAAAGCACAGGTCAATTATGTATGCCTTATCCAGTGTGGGCACTTAACAGGTTGGTTATACAACAACTGGCAGCAGGTGTGACAAATAATTCATCCGCATGCAGAGTGGGAGCCAGACACGATTTTTTCTTTTAAAAGCAGAAATGTTTGCCAGCGAAATAAGTTCAGGAAGCAGGAGGGTCAACAGCGTTCAACAGGTGGTCCAACCACTTTGGACCCACCACCTGCTGGATACATTGATACATATTTATGACTCAAAGACATTTCCCATAGACTAACATACGGTAAAACAAAATTATAGCCCTATATATCTGAAGCTCCGAAACAAAAAAGGGGTGAAAAAGTCCTTAAAAATGAACCCAAGTTTTCAGTTCACAACAGCTCTCTGCAGAAGCCATGTGTAATGAATGCCTCCCATCCTCCATCAAAGTAATGTGAGGCACTTCATTCACATGTAAATGACTGTCTGGCTTTTAAATGTGCACTTTCCACATAGCTTAAGTAAGTCCTGGTTATAATTTAGTGTAAGTATTCTGAATATGTATCCTGAATACAGAAATGAAGCGTACACACGCAGTCAAACTACAAATCTAGCACTGGTAGAACAGGGTGAGATCATGGCAGAGTGCGATACCCTCGGGTCATGGAGATAACGACAGCTTTTCTAATTAAAGTTAAAATAAAGAAATTAAGAGAAGATTTTCATGATGGTTTTCACACTGTAAATATAGTTTTTTTTCTGGAATATTTTGCTGCTTAGAAGTCTCATGTTTTCATACTTAACAAAACTGATTTTGAGCTTATGAGTATTCTGACTGAGCCCAGTAGGGCCAGAGCAACATGTGAATTAGTCTGAGTCAGGGGCAGATTCAGACTTCTTTGACACTGGTGGCCCAACTGGGGCACTGACTTATGAAAGGTTGGCAAGAAGTATGTGTCCACACACACACACACGCAAATGAATAGCATTTAATTAACCCTTCATTCTAAGCTTAACTCTTTAAAGACTCAAACAGAAGATGTGTGGTCAGAGTAACAATTTAAGTACTAAAGGAAATGTGCCACACTGACAATGAAAGAAAGCTACTAGCAGCCTGTTGCAACACAAGTCCCGCCTCTGACAAATAGCCAATCCTAGTTTAGGATTTTGGGGTGGCCAATCAGATTTTAAGGGGGCCCAGGCCACCCCTCTGGATCCGACCCTGGTCTGAACCCTCTTACTTACTATTTTGATTTCCAAAGGTTTTATCATTGGGCCATGATGAAAATACCTCAAGACGCTACACCCAATCACAGCAATGAAACGCACGATGTAGTGGTACGCTGATAGGCTGGATAGCGAGCTGCAACTGTTGTAGTTCAACATAATACAGACGTTTGGCATGACATGTATAAGTAGCCAACTCTGATGTGACCAGTAATGCAGTTCATATAATCCTGTTGCAATGGCAGATTTTACACTTTTAAATCAGCTGCAGCCATCTTTGTTGTTTACAAAAATGCCTCAGTGGCGCTTTAACCTGCTCCATATTTAATAAAGGGTTGTGATTGGCCCGACCTGAATCCTTTTGGATGGAAAGCTGTCTGAAAGGGAGGGGGACTATCCACAAGAGCAAATGAAACATGAGGTTGCAATTTTGTCTGACTACCCATTAGTAGTCTCACAAATATACTGCAGCAGACAACAAGGTATTTTAACCACAGGTCTTTCATATTAGAGCTGTAAGAGTTCTTCTCATACCCTCCAAAAAACTTTCATAAAAAGAGTGAAGTGTATTTATACTCACAGGTAGGAGCAGATTATCATGTTTGCTTGCCATCAGTCACAATGTATGTACTTATATATGCACTATCAAGGACTACACCATCAACAAGATGCGATTTAACAATTTACTGATAAATCGCATCCTAAATTTATTAAGATTAAGGATAATGATGCTTGGACTTGGAGAGGTCAACCTGCTTGCGGTCAACGTTTTGGGGAAGCTTCACTGGGGATCCGCCCGTAGCACCCGGGTACAACGAACCCCCTCAGGGCCCTTTACGGATAGGAGGACAGAAAGAAACAGAAAAAGAGCGGGGGTGGGAGGGAGGGGTGCAGAATGCGAGCGCGAAAGAGGGGGAGAGGGGTAAGCTCGAATTTATAGGAAAGAATTCTAGATGAAAACTTTGTTTTGGCAGCTTTATCAACCTAAAAATATTACTTTACTGGTGAGTTTTCCAGCAATGAATACTTGCTACAGCTGCTGCATCAGAGCTGTCTTGTTAAGTAATGCACAATCTCAGGACCCATCGGCTATTGACTGATGATAATATGCAGAATCTGTTTATGGAGATTACATAATGCACACCTTCTGGCCATTCAGAATTAACAGTGATATACTATTTCCAGCTGCTGTAAGTTTTAATATGAATCTTGATAAAGTACTTTTATGCACGTGCACATTTCTGCACATGCAGCAGAATAAGGTCTGAGATCAGTTCTTTTATTGCTGCCACATCTGTGTTAATGATTCCCTGTCACCTGATAATGTTGGAGTAAAAAACAGCATTGAAACGTTGCAGCAAAAAAAAAAAATAAACAAAATGTTAATTAAAAATACTCGCTAAATCCCAATCCCTTAAATCAATGAACTCTGAACATTTTTAATGCACAGGATGAAAGTAATCTCTCTTCAAATCCCCGACTCCTCTGCTGTGGAGAGAAAAATAAAGTCCTTAAGGTATTCTTGTTTGCCAAATCCTTGTTTTGCCAAAATCATGCTCCATTTGTGTGCAGCGTGTGCGGGAAATAAACCCTCCTAATCATGAGGCGTTGTCAGTCATGCTGTCAATCATGAGCGTTAAAAAAAAAACTTCTCCAGATAAAGCAGCAGCGCCCGCATGCAGGAAAATAGTTTAGCATGCTCCATTATCTTCAATTTCAAGTTCCCGGCAACTGAAACACAGTCAGACGAGTGAAATTGACTTCAGAGAAAAAAGTGGGGAAGATGTCAAACAGCGATAAGGTATAAATACCTTTGCTGTACTGTTGCTAGATAACTTCTGATACTTGGCTTTCCCAGGCTAAACATCCTCAGTTCCCTGTTCAGACTGTGAAATAACTCCAGTGATGAGTTTAATCAGCCCGTCGAGATTATTCCGGCTGCTCTCAGCAACATCCATCTCAAACACACCTGCCGCTCCTGATTGAGACCTGTCTTGCCTGCCAAAGTAGCCATTTCCTTGATTTGTTTTCAGCCAGTGTTCAGCTATAGACTAATGGATCCGTATCAGATTGAGCAGTTTGCTAATGCCTTTGCAAGCAGACTGTGAGCTGAGGATCAAAGAGGAGGGAACTGCGGGAAAAGTGGCTCCTCTGTATTCTCCTCTAACGTGCATACTTTCACGGCGAGGGCTAAAGGACGATTTGGGGAATATCTTTGAACGCGTTTGGTACTCAGGAGAGTTTTTGTGAAAGCAGCAATTGTTCTGAGAGGTGGCATAACGTTGTGGATCTGTTGAGCGTTCCTTTTTGGAAAGCTAAAATTGCCCTTGAAATTTGTGGCGCAGCTCGGTAACACATCTTACTGAGGAGGTTTTGTCGCTGTGTGCGGAACAGAGCCAGGCCCTCCTCTAATGAGGACAATTTGGCTCAATACCCGGAAAACAAACTATTAACTTTTCATCATGCCTGTCTCTCTCTCTCTCTCTCTCTCTCTCTCTCTCTCTCTCTCTCTCTCTCTCTCTCTCTCTCTCTCTCTCTCTCTCTCTGTGTGTGTAGCGAATAACAACAACGTCATAAAAAAAGAGCCTAATCAGTGCTCATGTAGCTGTGATACCTCAAGGTACAGTAAGTTCCTGATGGGAGAGAAGTGATTATGTTCTTTTTGTTGCAGCTGCTTTCATAGTTACAGCACGTACATGTTGGCTGCACGGAACATATAGCATAAAAGAAAGCTCAGAATTACATCCATCTAAGAGGAGGCGGCAACAGATTTAAATAATATAAACAATTTAAATAATAAGAAAATAAATTACCTGTCCAACCGTGTCTTTTTTGATGTTCACCCTCTTCTGTCAGTGATTTCCAGCTCCCTTCCGTTTTCTCACCTTTGCTTCCTCCGACAGATGCTGCTTCTTTTTTTACATCTGGTGCCGAAGATTACATCAAAGCCTGCAGTTTATTTCAATCAGCCTCTGTAAAGGTTGAGAAGTTTATCCACTTCCCTCATTTTTGTGCATGAAATTAGAAAACTGCTTGGAACCGAGTCTCCTCCTGAGTTCGGAACATAATGTATATTATTTGTAGGCCCAAAAGGTGGCTGTAATTGACATGAATTAAAGTGCAATATATTACAGATTTGAGCTTGAATGCAATGCAAATATGTTACCTGAAGCCAACAGCCACCTTTTATTTATATCATTAAGCTATTACAAGCAGAATGCAACAAAAAGCATCTGCATACATGTACATGTATCTACTGTATGTATACACAAATGCAGCTCATAAATACATGTACACAGAGGTAGAGAGAGAAAAAATCAAAGGGAACTGAATTCCTACTCAAAGCCTGTGCAGTCAAATTGTGATTTCTCATCTGAAATGAATGCCCTTTCATCAGAGGGTGACGCATTGGATGCATTAAGTGTGATTGAAGGGTCAGGCATGGGCTGTTGCCTGCAGCACTAGCTGCTTCTGGCTACAGCCGGCATGAGTTGGCTTTTCCTCATCAATGATTTCATAGCAGTAAGGAAACTGGGGCAGAGACAAGACTGTTTTCCATACTGGCAAGACTCCTGAATTAGATTTTGTCGGCATCTGCTCGCTGGGAGAGCTCAATATGTCTCCAAGCTGGGGCACAGAGAACGGACAGCAACCTTCCAGCCAACCACAGCAGCCTGTGCATGCTTAGAAGGAAATGATGATCAATGCGTGCTGAAAATCAAACAGCTCAATGAAAGAAAAGAGCTGTGCAGCAGTGATGACGAAAGAGCTTGTGATGATGAATCAGTGCAGGCATGTGGCCGTCGCACCTGCTGCAGCACGCTTTGATGAATATCTGGCTGTCGCTGCAGCCGCCCCACGGGAAAACATAATTACAACGCTTTAATTTCCTCCATCTTGAGTGTACCACTGTGTCCCAGAGAGGCCCCGCGCTGGTCTGGATTCATCACATGCTTATTACAACAGGTCACAGCTCCTGCCCACGCTGCTCTGCCCTCCTCTACGTCTCCTGATCAAGGGCAACAACCGCTGGTATCCACTTGTCGCTCTCTAAAGTCTATTATTGTAATAAAGTGATGGGAGTAATTATATGTGGCTGATAATCATGATGAAAGGAAGGTTTGTTTTTAGCTCTGTATTTATTTATAGCGTCTCTCACAGTCCAGACGAGCAGCAGGAGCAGCCACATGCTCTATTCATAGTGTCCTGAGAAATCTTTGTTATCTTATGATTTGGTGCTTTATAAATAAAAATTGATTATTTATTTGATTGATTAACCCATTAATGTCCACATTGGAATTTACATATTTTGTCTGTCAAATGATGGTCAAACTCATTGTTGGGGTGTCTTTTGCATGTTTTTAAAACAACTTTGTGTACCAATTAAGACATGATAAATACGTGAATTTAAAAATACAATTTTGTAATGTAACATGTATTTACAGTTTCCACAGCAAACCTTGTGATTAACAAATATTCTGTGGGACTTAAAGTTATAATCTCGAAGATGTCAGGTTCGTTCTCTTTGGCGACACCTATGGCGATAAACAGTAATTGCAAGAGCACACTTCCTAGATATCCAGACAGTGTTGCATGTGTGACGTCCACGTTTGGCTCCGTTTGTAACTCTTGATTTTCCTCGCTGACGGTCGCTTTTCTTTTCAGACTGTTTGCCTTCATCTGAGCGTCGAGTTTGTTTCTTTTTCTTTGGATTTTCACTTATTGTTGAAGTTGTATCTGTAGTCATCCATCTTTTCTTTGTTTGTTCAGCCATAGTAGATTACTGTTTACTCGCAACACTTGCAGAGACCGGCAAAACAGCCGCTTAGCTCCGCCTACCCTCTCTGGCAGACCAACCACTGCTGAGTGATGAAAAACGCGTCACCAACTGGGCGCCGCTTGTGATTTTTTACTGCAAAAGTCGCCACAGACACCCAGTCTGTAATACTGCAAATGTAAAGGCTTTCATCAGTGGGCCATAGGCTCAATCACCATTGTGTTTTATCATGCGGCGATAGATAGTGATTTAACAGATAATCTTCGAGATTATCACTTTAACATACTAAATTAATTAGATCGTTAGGTATGGGTTAAGCAGGCTGTTGATTTATAAAACACAGACTACAGATCATTTCAGATCATACCATAAATATTTCACCCCAATGAAACCTCCATTTTTCCTAACTCTATGAGATCAGTCTTGGATTTTTACCAAATTGTCAAACTGAACCAAGGTACGGATCCAAAGGCTAAAACTCCAAGACAAGAATTGAAAATCAATGTCTGTTTAATCAGAAAAAGTTGGGCACACAGGTAATCCAGAAACACAAGCGGAGGTATCCAAAACGTCAGACAAAAGGCAAAGTCCAAATCACTGAAAAGGTCAGATCAGTTGGCTTACTATACACAAGGGAAATGCTGGATCGTACTCACAAAGGAACAAGACGAACTGGCACAGAAGGAGGGAAACACAGAGACTAAATACTCTGGGCGAGTGGAGACAATTAGGCGCAGGTGAAACACATGAGGGAGGGCAGGGAGTGGAGGATCTGAAACGAGACACAAGGTGAGTATCAAAATAAAACAGGAAACACAAAACATGAAACATAAGAGTAACAGGACTATCCAGGAGACGTGACACACATGGCATCCAGCCAGAGCAAATCGTTTCTTATCCAATGTAAACAAATATCCTTGAAGCTCGGTCTTAACATTTGTCCATTTAACCTTCCTGAATAATACAGGAAGTTTAAAGACTCTGGAAAGTTATGAAAGTTAATTTTGCATGCAGCTTCTCTGTGACTATATGAATCCTCTGGATGCTGTAAACTCCTGCCATCTGGGACTTTATGCACATTGAACTAAATGCAAGGAATAATGCACAAGCACACACACACACACACACACACACACACGCAAATACCATCATTAAAGAGTGATTTAGCTTTTAATACCTCTGCCTTAATAGTGTTCATATGTCATTGATTGAAAAGGCACACGCTTACGAGCGCTGCCAAACATGTTGGTGTTATCGATGCAGCGAATCCTTGGGGTGTCGGAAACTTGTAACCAAGACTCAGACCATCTGCTTCCTCAACAGTAAATGTCAAATGAATGAATAAATATGCTAAATGGCATAAGAACACTGTTTGTCAACATGACGACACCCACACAGCCAGCGCAGGAGTTATGAGCCAGCGTGTCTCTGTGAGAGAAGCACACTCTGTTGACCACTAAGATCATTATCAAGGCTGCTTTTTAATGAGTTGATTATTTAAATAAAGTTTGGATTTTTAATTAAATGAGCTTTAATGAAAAAGGATTTTCACTTTAGCAGCACAAAATGGGAACAATTACTCTGTTCCCATTTAAATTCAGTTAAATACAGTTGATGCACTTGCTTTGCTTCTTTCTCTGTATCCGTCCTTACAAAATATTATAACAGACAGCTATCCTGTGGAGTTTTCATGCGATAAATACTTTTTCTTGTAGATATTATATTTATTTTTCTTGTAGAAGATGCATATTACTGAAGTAAACAGACAAAACTGTAAAAATACACCATTACAAGTAAAAGCACTGCAGCCAAAAATCTCATGCAAGTAAAATGCTTTTTTATGCAAACTTATGAGTGCAACTATAGTATTATTTATCCGTGCACTTACGACATTAACTCTGTGGTGTTCACAGTGAGTGATGACAAGATAAAAAGCTATGAGGACTCAGATTCAGCCAGCTTCCTCAAAAATGACCAACAGGAAGTGACCGATGTCCTTAAGCATGAGAAACACACATCATAATAAAAGTCTGTTCTACATTATGGCTAAAGGACAACACAGTAATTATACTGAATACATACAGTATGCTGTACATGCATATTTGGCTGTAAAACAATATGAAGTTTATGTATTAACTTAGGTTCAGGAGCAGGACCACGCCTGAAACCCCCCCTACAATCATCTGACAAGCCGACTTATACCGAGTCATCCCACTCAACACCGTTTGTCTCAGATTCTTCAACCCACACCCTCCTTTCCCTTCCTCTCATCCACCTCCTTCCTCATCGCTTCCTATCCAACTTTATGTATGCTTCTCTCGGGTCTCTGTCCGATTCTAGGTACAGTCTGGGTCGAAATCTGCTCGGGTAGATCAAGCCTGAGACGGAACCCCCACTGAGTCCCCATCTGCCCAGTCTTCAGTGTTTCCTCCCAGATCAACCTTACAGGAGACATCCCCATCACCTTCACTGTTCCCATTAACATACAATTGCAGAACCTATATAAAACATTTAAATGCATATTGTTGTGGCGCGGTCCTTGCTAATAAAATACATATATAAATTTGGGGGTTGCACGGTGGTGCAGTGGTTAGCGCTGTAGCCTCACAGCTAGAAAGTTCCTAGTTAAAGTCACGGTTCCGCCTCTCGCCCAGTGACAGCTGGGATAGGCTCCAGCCCCCCCTGGACAAGAAGAGCAGTACAGATAACAGATGGATATAAAGTTGGATCTAAATGATGTAGAAATACAAAAGGAAACAAGATATAGAATAGACCATATACTGAGTTGCCATGTGAAGATGTTGAAAAAAACAACAACCTTACATTGGATGTAAGTCTGAGTTTTGCAGCAGTGTTTAAAATCAATGTTTTTGTCTGGGGATTTAGGTTTGTTTTGTTGTCATATTTTAAGGTCTTTCTGTTATTTTGTCAACCATCTTAGCAGCAAATGTTTGTAATGCTTTCCTTTACCTCATCTTTCATATATTGATTTCATCTTAGACTTTTCCTTTTTCCCTCAGGGGAACGAGCAGTCCTACATGATTGTTTCTTTACCTCGGTAGCATTTCAAATGAAAGCTGTGAAAAACATAAAGGTTTATAATGACTTTAATCAACTTGTCATCCATTCAACCCGCTGCATGGACATGGGAAAAAAACATCATAATACTAAGGAACAAAGAAACACAGAAATGTGATGACCAGTGAGTGTGAAAAGTTCAACTGTGAACGACATGTCTGGACGGAAGATCTATCATATATTAACACATTTGTCAATCAGTCTGTTTGGTGTGAAAATAAATCAAGATCAACATGTAATTATATGAAGTGTTTGCAGAGTGAATGCTTCATTGATCTCCTCTCACGTTATTACATAAGGCCAATTTATTTCAGCTTTTTCTGTACAGATTTACAGAGGTGAACTGCCTCCCAAATGATTCCCGGGTTCACCCAAAACTTTGGGATTAATTCAGGCTTTGTCACAAATCAATCTCTGTTTAAACTAGGATGTAGATCCCCGTGATTATATCCTGAACAGGAAACCTGCTCCAGAGAACATTTCCTTCATCAGGTGTGTAAACAGCCTGTGATTGGTTCAGTGTATCCAGCATTTGTTGTTCCATCAGTGCAGCTATGAGAAGGTGTCCTTTTACAAACTCTGTAAGATGATGATTATTAGTAGAAATATATCAGAGTGTATGCCACCATTAATGCTGCACAATCCTCTAAATCAGCCATTCCCAATTTAAGCATGCTGCAGCCCACTTCATGCTGGGGCCCACCCAAACCTCTATTCACACAACTCTGGTCAACACAGGAGACTAAAGTTAAGTTTATATTTTTATGATTGAAGTGGGCCCTCAGCAATTCAGTACAAATAAATACGCAACTATTTATAAAGCAGCAAAATAAGTCCAAATAGTAAATTCTAAAATTGACTTTATTGTAAATGACTTTTACGGCCCACCTGCAGAACCTTCACAGACCACAAAGGGGCCCCGACCCACACTTTGGGAATCACTGCTCTAAAATGATGAAAAAAGATGTTCCTGTGCATATTTCTTTAAATTTGTGTGTAAACTGCAGAGCGGCAGGGCGGAACAACGCTGTGTGTGTGGGTTTTTTTTTAAAGCACGCGCTGTTGGTTTAAACCTCGCACACGTTTTGCTTCCACAACGCCGGAATGTTATTTAGAAACACACACTGGGTGGTCAGTTGCGTGGTCCAATGTAGAATGACAAAGGTGGCATGAGGACGGAGCTTCGTTACGGCGCTGAGGCGGATCCAAAATGTAAAAAAGGCTTTAGTGTAACTCTCATTGTGTTAGAGGCACATGCACATACACCGATAAACAGAGCATTTAGCTAAAAGTCAGTTTCCTCCTTTATGCCTAACTCCTGATTGCTTCCTCCAAATGACACCTCACACTTGTGTCCATCCACACTTACTGGGTGTCAGCTGGCCCTCATTTAAAATCATCTGGCAGTGCTCCTGAAGCATGGGAGATGAGGGTGTCAGGGAGTGGAGATCAGTGCCTCTGCTCGATGAAAGGAGTGCTTCCTATCAAACGCTATCTCAGATTATTGCTGATGACACATCAGCAGGGTCAACAGGAGAAAAGTGTCCTCCGAGGGCCAATTGACTCATTCAATCAGGAACTGTGTCGCAATGGCTCTCCACATGTTGCGACTGTGATAATGTGAGGACGGTTCACCTTGGATGTTGCCATTTGAGAGGTGAACGTACTCTTGACGTAAACTAATGTGAGCATCTCAGAGGAGCGGCTGTGAGCAGATTATTTCAAATTGATGTTGCAAGATCAAATAATCACATATATTCATTCCTGTCCTAGTGAGCGTGTGTTATGGCCACAGCACATGTTTGGCTTGTGTTGTGTTATAAAAATATTACTTGACGTATTGTACTACTCTAAATGTAATCTTTAGATCTCTCATCCTTCAGCAGGTTAGAATGAAGATCAAGAGAAATAAAAACCTCCTTTTGAGCTGTAGTTTGTCAGTTTCACAATTTGTTTCTTTCTTCTTATAAGCCGACATAAGAAAGTCAAATCCATGTGCCTCGTATAGTGAAATAAACTGTTTTTGGAGTCTTATGCAGCCAAAAGTGCATGACTAAGAGCTTGGAGGGGTTTGTAGGTGTTGGCCAGCTTGCAGCAGGATGAGTCAGCTAAAGGTCACAGGGATCAGGGATGCACACACCTGTGCTCCCTTTAAAAACCAGAGCTGAAGAATTCTTGTTCCAGTGCGGCACCAAGAAAATACGAAATAAATATACCAACACAGTGAAGAACATGACCTGTACACTTTAAGGGTTATATACTTTATTTTAACATTTAATCAACAAGCCTCAGTTGAGAGTGGAGGGAGTTATGGCCATGTTATAGCAACAAAATACAGCCTACTGCATGCAAAGTATTAAATGTAAATGTTTCTTATTTTCACATTTCTCAACATAAGTTTTGCTACTTTCAGATCTTATAAAATTATTAAAATTAGACAATCTGAGGCACAAGGGAACAATCTTTTGTTGAACTGCTCAGCTAATACACATTTTGCTTTTGTATCGAGTGTGCAGAACTAAAAACGGGAATCCGTGTTCGAGCTTAGGTTACAATGTCAGGAATCAGGGCCAATGTAATCCAAAAATAGGTTGGGTTTTTTTTAGAGTTTGTGCCCATTAGAGTTTATTTCACATTTTGCTTTGACTAATTCTCCTCTGCCAGAGTTATCTCCTGGTTGTTTATATCTCTGACTGTGCTGCAATAATGATTTTCTGCTGCATCGCCTAACTTCCCAACATGGATCCAAAGTTTTAGCAGAGCTTGTTACGGTTTAGTGAAATGATAAATTCATAATTTATCACCACATAGATCAAATGCACATGCATGTATCTTTTATAAATAGTCTTCAGTACCTCAGGAAGCTGAAACATTGTCAAAATAGTGACAGTAGACATAGTCATCAAAAGCAATAGTGTCCTGCAATAAGCCATGTTGAAGGACCTACAATAAAAGGAGAAGCGCAAAAAAGGAAAGTTAAAGACCCTAAATTTGAATAAAATCACACAAGAAGCAGGGCCACTGGTGGGTCGCTGGTCACAGGAAGTTCTCCCTCAGCTAATTATTTCTGTGGCTGATATTTTCCATCCTGTCCGCCTGGGGCTGAGCGATGATGGAATCCACAATGATGTGAAATGCCTGGCATGGTCAATGGCTTGGCTGCGCTGGCCTCCCCGCGTACCACTGCCTGCCAGGTCTCTTCACTGTCGTGATAGGACCTCTCCAATGAAAGCCTATCCCTCAATTACACTAGATATAAAGCCGGGACAAAGCCAAGCATAAAAATACCCACTCCTCACCACATGAGAAGACAGAATTACAGTGTGATCGGGTGTTTGGTTGGATTTGCACCTTTTATTTATTGCATTCTTCTGTTTAGCTTGAATGACTTGTATAGACTGAGTGGGAAGTAAATGTATATAAAGGATAATAAAGAATATAATGGGGCTAGCATAGTGGAAAGGTTTTTTTTACCCACAGGCTTATACAATGTGAATATTTACATACATATTTCATGAGCTAGTGGGCAGACATTAAGCCCAGGATTAGATTTTTGTGATCTTGATTTTTAACTATTATGTGAATATGTTTCTGTAATGCAGTGGTTCTCAAACTTTTTCTGTCATGCCTCCCTTTGGAGAAAGAAAAAATGTTCTGGCCCCTGCCCCAACAAAAAAAAACTATTTCAATTGCTCCATCAGAATGTAAAAAAAAAATAAAAATAACTTTTTCAGAACAACAACAATAAAGTGCAATCTGTGCTTAAAAAAACAACAAACAGATTTTTGTTGCAGCTGCCAGACTTTTCAGACATATAACACAGACAGGCCTCTCATTATCTCCAACCATATTCACTGTAAATCCAAGAGCAAGATAAGCGTCGTCATGTTTTCTTGACTTCTTGGATTTTGCCGGTTGGTCAGCGTTAACGTCGGCTGACGTCGTCTTGTTGGTATCTGACGTGTCAGCTGATTTTGTTTTCGCCCCCGTAATATATTTGTCCATTGGCAATGCTAGACTTTTTCTCTGTGTGTGTCGGAATGTGAAATCTGTCATGGAAATCACCAGGACAACCCGTTTGTGTACTGTGCCACCCGAAAATGAGTCCGGTTTGTCCGACTACTGTATATTTGCAATGTTCAGAAATTAACTTCTTATAAAATTTAAATGACTGTTATGATGGCTTTTGGTACCTTCATATTTGAGGATCACACCAGTGGAAATTCCCCAAGCAACATCCCTATCACAAGTGATAGTGAAGCCATTAAAACATATGGTGGCTACAGGGAATATTCAGCAACATTCATCCTTGCATCAAAGGAAAACCACCTGGACAAAGACCAGCGTTCCTGGACTTTTTTCTTTCCTTTGGGCAACACCATTTATTACAGGGGAGAGTTAGACTGCACTCGTCCTGACCTTCAGCCTGAAAGTGATACCATCACGAGACACTTCCTTCCCTTTACAATTAGCCTCAGCTGTGCTCCCATTTCCCTCTCCAAATCCAACACCTAAAAAAGTAATTATCACCAAATCCATGCATCTGCTGCCTTAGGAAGCAAACCTTTGTGTTACTATCCAAGCGGAGGACTTTTTAATGCTGCCACAGAGGAAACTAACAACATCCAAAGCGTGAAGATGGCAACAAAAGAATGTCAAAGTGCATCAGTTATATGCTGGTCAAAGTCTTTTCAACAGAAATCCATAAGCCAGTAACCACACATAATGACAGAACGCATCATATGCAACTATTGTGCATTAGTACTTTATCTTCAAAGGCAGTCTTGAGCTGGAGCCACTGCAGGAAGTAATTAGGTGTCCATATATCAAAGAGTGTGGAGTGTGCTGATTCAAAGATTTTACATTGCATTGATTCAGATTAGAGGACTTAAAAAGTGACGATGAAAGAAGTCTACAAGTAATCGGATTACTGATCTAAAAAAATTTCAAATGTAATCTCATTACAAGTAATGTAATTACATTTGCAGGAGTAATCTGATCACACTTTTTAAATAAATAGACGTCTAATGTACGAGAATGAGGAAACTGGGCAGGGGACAGTTAGGGGGTGGAATTGATAGACTTAAACAGGTAAATACAGCAGTGCTGCGATGTGGCATGGTGGTCAGGAATGGCATGCAGTTAGCTGAGTAGATAGAGCACCTGTCCCGTGTATTGGAAATTCCTGGTTCGATTCCCATCTCTCAGACCATCTATAGCATTCATCCTTCCAGTACAGTAATTTAACTTTTCAGTTGTGCAACACGACACTAGTTTCATAAGTCTAAACGCTCCCCTCCAGAAAGGGCATCCAGTTAGCTCAATGGACAGAGCACCTGTCCCTTGCATCGGAGATAGCTGGTTTGATTCCCACCTCTCCCAGACCATCTACAGTATTCCCATTTCCAGTAACGTCATTTAGCGTGTCAATCGTGCAAAACTACATAAGATTCAAAATTCCAAACAATCCTCTCGAGAAAGGGCATCCACTTAACTCAACGGACTGGAGATTGCTGGTTCGATTCCCGCCTCTCCCAGGCCATCCACAGTATTTCCATTTCGAGTACAGTCATTTAACTCGGGGAAGGCCATCCATTTAGCTCAATGGGTAGTGCACCTGCCCCGTTTATCAAGGTGTGCATTTGGATCCTGGTTCAAATCCAACCCTGGGCAAAACAAACAACAATCCGTGGGGTCCTTTCTTTAAGTTATCATAATGTAATGCAAAATAGATTTACTTACAGATGCAGCTGCTCCATGTCGGCAGGGTGGTGTAATGGTTAGCACCGTTGACTCGCAGGTCGAAGGTTCTCGGTTCTAAGCTGGTCAGGGGATTTCTGTGTGGAGCTCGGTTGTCCTCAGTGTGCATATATAGAAACTGGGTAGTCGGGCTTCCTTCTGTGGAGTGTGGAGCAAACAGATTCAGAAGTTTAAAGCCTCAACAATAAAGGTTGTCATAGCTAAATGATCAGATACTTTGGCAAACAAATTGCTTATCACATGATGCGTCTAATGTACAGCATGGATCAGTGGCTCAAGTGTGTTCCCAGAAAACCTCAACAGAAACTGTGTGGGAGTGTTATGACACCTGAACACTGCAGTAAAATACTGTGACTAAGAGTTCCCACAACAGATGTACATCAGTGCTGTTTATGTGCCTCCCACTGTGCCAGAACAATATATCAGTCATCCAATGTTTTAAGACATCCAAATCGAACAGCAAATGTAGCATATTTGGGCAGATTGTAGCTCAGGAGATAGAGTGGGACACTAATCGCAGGATCGGTGGTTTGATGTCTGGCTCCTCAAGTCCTCCTGTTGAGGTGTCCTTGGACACTGGACCCTTAATTGCCCCTAAAGGCATACACATGTGTAAGAGTTCTTATGAGCAGGCACCTTGCATGGCAGCCTCTTGACAAGAACCAAGTAAAGGACCCAGGCGCACGACTCAAAAGTTCAACCAAAATGACTCTTTATTCGAGTAAAAAAAACAAGCCAAAGTATTAACCAAAAATCACAGTATAGAACTGGCATAAAAAGCAAAAGTAGCAAAACAAAATCACAGCAAGGCTGGTCTTTCAAAAATCCTAAATAACAACTTGACTGATCTATGTAATCTCCTAACATAACAAGACGAACAGGCACAGGACGAAGGGAGACACAGACTATATATACACACACCAGGTAATGGGACACAGGTGGAAACAATGAGGGCGGGGACGACAATCACAAAGGTGGGAAACACATCAGGACAGGAAGTGAAGTTTTCTGAAACGAGAGGAGAGACATTACTACAAAATAAAACAGGACGGGAAACACAAAAGACAGGATTGAACTGAAAGGTGTGAACTTAACATAAATGACGAGACATGACACCTCTGTCATCAGTGTATGAGTGTGTGTATGAATGTTGACATGTAGTGTGAAGCTCTTTGTACTTTATTTTAATACATTTATCATATTTTAACAATAAATATGACATCACACATGATTATTCAATAACAAACAGTTTGATGCTAAATGATGTATGCATATCTACTGTGTAACATATTATTACAGTATAATATCATACTTTGAAACATATACTTCTGCATTTTTATTACCTCATCCATACCGTGCAATTATATCTGTGCAATTACCTCTCATGTGCAATTGTTATTTATTCCTCAATGTCACTTTACTGATCATCAACCAGATCACCATGATACACCGTGTGTGTTTTTGACTTAGTGCAATTTTTTTAACAAAAACTTTATTTATATTTATTATTAATATTATAATTGTATATTTTTGTCTTGCCGTTTTTTTTTTATCCATCACTTATTTTACCCTGTAGTTTACTTTGAACTGTTGTAACAAGTGAATTTGGATTGGACAATGGGGATCAATAAAGTCTATCTCATCTTATCTTATCTTATCTAAACAGTTTGAGAATCATACAGGTTTTAAACAAACCACCAGGTGAAGTGTAAACTTATTACACATAATGTCAGAGTTGACAGTCTGTCTACCTTGTTCAAATCTCACCCGGTGCACAGATTTTGATCACCAACATTTTGAATGCATTTTATTCCTTTAAATTTAGTGGTTTAGGTAATATGGCGGAAATCTTGGCTTATTTACAATCTCTGCTTTACAGCCTGTCCTCTTCTCAAGCTTCATTGTCGTGTTCTCACACGATTCCTTACAATGTGATCATATCCGGAAAAAATGATGCCCAAAACTAATAAACTGGAATATCCTTCTAACTTGAGGAATAAAAGATCAGTAGTGAGTAGTGTGTGCGTGTGCGAGAAAGAAAAAGCTATTTCTTATGCATGGAAGAGATGTATAAATGTGTGAATATGCAGTGTGAATCTTGGCTTGTCCCACTCTTTGTGTCCATGCTGGATGATTTCTTTTGATTTACACAGATACGATCCAGTGACTGTTCGTCCCTGACGCACAAGTGCTGCATTTTGTTCAGTTAATTCTGTCTTATTTCCACATCTTGTCCCTTTCATGTGCTGTATTTGATTTTCTAATACAAGTAGTTAATACAGTTGGTTGATGAGTATTTGAGCTTGAAAAGAGAAGGACACCAGAGTGGAGTTACTTAATGGAGCAGAGCGAACCCTTATCACGACTCAGAGACCGACTGGTGTTGGCCGTTGCTATTGATTTCTCTTCCAAATTATCTCCATGTTTTCTCATTGGTCTGCGGTGAAATCCGTGCCAGACTGGCCAGATGTGTTTGTTTGCTTGATCAGAGTCTGATGTTAACTTCCAGTTTTTCTGATGAGTTTTACACCTGCCCGTAGACGAATTACAAGACAACAGGCCCCTGGGCACAAACAAGTGGCTCCCCACCCCCTCCCACGTAGGCACATACCCAGACTGAACAGGTGTCCTTGTATTGTCTCTTTGTGGTCGTTTTTTTTTTTTAAACACTTATGTGCTTGTTGAAGTCTTTTTGTGCTTTTTTTTAAAGTCATTTATGTGTTTTTGTGGTTGCTTTGTGGGCCTTTGAAGTCGTGAAATGTCTTGCTTTGGGGTTCTTCTGCCACTCTTTAAAGTCGTTTGTGCACATTTCTTTGCTTCTTTGTAGTTCTTTTTTGTGTCTTCTTTCTCACTTCCCTTTGAAGTAATTTTTCATCTCTTTGGGAGTTTTTGTTAAATCTCTTTTTTGTTCTTTCTTTATTGTCATTTTTTTTCTGTCTGTGTTTTTTGGAATCTCTTTGTTTTTGTGTTTTATCTCTTGGAAGACATTTGTTGTTGACTTTGTTGTTGTCTTACTTTCCTTTGTAGTCATCTTTTGTTCCTATGTTTTTCTGTGTTGTTGTATTCCTTCCATGTTCTTTATTTTGTAGTCCTTTTTGTTGCTGTTTTGTGTTGCTTTGTTGTTGTTTCATTCAATTCCTAACAAGATATTTTAACACTTAAAACCGAGGCTCTGGTCCAGGGCCCACCTGACCTCTTTGACCCCTGTGCTGTGGTAGACGCAACCATCCAGGCACCTGCCTTGTCTTACTGTTATAACACTTTCCCAGGGTAGCAGGACTTCAGCGACAGTCAGTTTAATTGTGATCATACTTTAACATTTACTGAACAGTGTAAATGTTTCTGATTACTTATGAAAGTGTCTTATTTCTATAGTGCAGGCATTCAGTACTTTAAAAATCAGTGTATTACAAGCGAAATCAGCATGCTGTTCCGACACATATTTCATGGCAAAGCAAAGATTTTATTACAAGTGATGCCAAGGAGCTGGAAGTCCTCTCTTCTGGCAGACTGTTCGACTCTGTCTCTGCCACATGCTGGGTGTCTTTTTGAGATCTTAATGGCCCAATTATCACAGCTCTGGTACAGATCAATGGAGACCTGCCAGCCAGTGCTCCCTTCACAATGGGGGATGGGAAAGGTGTGACAAGATGCACGAAGACCCTTTGAAGAAGGTGACAGGTGCAGCCACTTGACCAGAATTCTTTCTTTCTCCGCACTGTACGACTGTGACAGAAGAGCAGCCCGTTAAACGGCAGCACTCCTCTTTTATTCATGGGCATAATGGTTGTATACATGTAGTAAATCTCCTTTGTCGCTGTAAATGGCAGTACATGACTGTACTTCTTGATGTCAGGAAGGAAGAGAGTTTATAATATCAAAACCTGGTGCCAAGTTGTAGATAAACTCGGCCTCCTTTATCGCTCACTATGGAATAGAGATAAAAAGTTGTCACATAGTTTTTCACAAAGGAGTTGCAGGCTGATTCCTTCTGTCAAGGTCAGCCAGAATATACTTCAGGTGTTCTTTAAAAATTTCCGTTCAATTGATATTTTCACTGAGAAGATCATTTTAAAGTTTGCCCCACATGAAGCACCTGCGTGTGGAATAAACCTCAGTGTGTAACGACAGCACCCAGCTTTCAGGCATCAGGACCGATAAGGCAACAACTGCCCATCAACACAGCTTCTGCCTGATTTTATTTGGTCCAGACATTCATGCTTCAAAGATGATTTACACCCATCGATCTTAAGAGTTTTCCTCTCACACCACAAGGTCCAAGTCTGTACTTGAGAGTAAAATATTTGTTGGATTGGTTTCAGTGATGTTTTTCTTCACACATTCAACTCTCAAAGTTAACTGTAACCATTCATGGACAAAATAGTTCACGTCAGCCTTAGCTTTAAATTGTGTTTAGTGCTAAGCAGCAAAAGTTAGCATGCTATCATTCCAAACTGAGATAGTCAACTAGATGTAAAAGTTAAACCTGCTTGGCATCAGCATTTCAACCTGTTAACCTGCTAAAGTTAGCATTTAACTCAAAGTTTAACTCACTTGTTAAAGCTTCTCTTGCCAAGCGTACGTCCATTACGTCAAACCACAGGAACACAGAACTCTCTGCCTTGCACACCTGTGAAGATGGCTAAGCTAAATGTTGCTTGTTCTTTTTGGTTCAAAGGTGAAGTTAGTCCTACATAAGCTGAGCCAGAGGTGAAAGATTATTAGGCCAGGGACCAGTCATGTCTCAGCAACAATTCATGTCTCTCTGATTGTCTAAACTGACATACTGACTGTCCGGGGAAAAACATTGTGTAGTGTCATCCCAGCATGATATTCATATGTGTTTGTTTATTCCTTTGAGTATCACTGCCTCTCCTGGGCTGCCATGTCTGAATTGCTGGAAGTCCATGACATGTTTCAGTCACATAATAAACGTTTGACTGGCAATGAGTTTGATTATTAAAGTTCTTTTATTAATGAATGATATGTCCTGCCTTTTAAGCCTTCTTTTGTCTTGGCTGAATCTTTGAATACGAGACAATCTTACGAGAGGGCCTCCGTTGCCCAAAGTGAAGCATCAGCGCTGCTTTGGATTTTAAATGACTGTAAAAAATAAAACCAGGGGCAAAACCTGTTCAACACACAAGCAGCCAAACCTCCTCTGTCCTACTTCATTTTAATATCATACCTGGCAGCTCACGGCGCACACATGCAAAACACCCAAGTGTATCGTCTGTTTTTCACTTGCATGAAGGCTCTTTGTTAGCAGTGCACTTCACAGTCATGCAGTTAGTACTAGCCCAAGGCCTTAGGTGTGCTCTGCACTTAGCACTGGGAAATCAATAATGTTCGCTGTGAGTCTTATACCTGAGCCAGTCAGAGCTGTGTGGACTGCTGCTTTACTGGAGCTGTGATCACACAGTGAGGACCTCTACCACAGTTTTCCATCACATTTGGCTCCAGTCCATCAGCAGCTGAGAGAAGTCATCTTTACCCAGGACTTGGACTGCATCAGCTGGCATCACATGGTTTTTAATAGTCCAGGCCTTTTGATAAGTATGATTGGAGTATCTGAGGAAAAAAGGTACAAAGCTACAATTAGAACCCACCTTTTCTCATTTTATGTTTAAATATGGGTGCAGTTTTCTGGACAAATCTATCTCCCGAACGTTTTCCCCGAGGGATTATTCATCCCCATTAAAACGGAGCCCTCTGCTCTTTCTCCTAATTTAATGACCTGCTGAGTAATGATGGCTGTCATCACAGCTCGCCTCCCATCGTGACTCCTATCACTTCAGACCTACAGGTTTAACCCTCTTCTCTTCAGTTTTCCATATTTAAAGTGAAGGAGAACAATAGCAGGCTGGGTGGTTTTTAAAAACTACACTTTGGGGAATAAAAGACTAAAAACACAGAAAGGTGTGATTTTAAAAATGCTTCGGTAACTTTCAGGAGATGAAAACTGTCAAAAGAGTTCAACAACAATTTAGCATTTCACTGTTTTGGATAGATTTGGAACAAAGCATAAAAAAATCATTGTGCAGAACTGGAGATATTGTCTTCCTATTTTATGTATTCTACTTCCTTGTCAAAACGAGTTGCCTAAATTACCCACGATGCAACTTCAATGTTGACAGTAAGATTGTAGATTCAGGTGTGTTAAGCTTGTAGCAGCTAGACTAATGGAGGTTTTGTGAGTTCACTGTCCAACTCACATCCAACACATACACTCAAATTAATCTCCAGGCTAGCTGGGTTCCCTTTTTTCCCGTTTTATTTTGAAACTCACCTTGTGTCTTGTTTCATATCCTCTTCCTGCTCTCCTGTGTTTCCCGCCTGTGTGATTACCTGCCCTGCCCCAATCTTGGATCACCAGTCAACGTGCTGGGCAGTAAGTGATAATCAACTACCTGTCAAGACTTCCTTTTATTACAGAAAAAGAAAACAGTTTTCTTGTGATTTACTTGTTATTAACAGGCCTTACTTTTGCTGAAATTTCAACATCATGATGCAGATTTGTAAGAAGTAAAAATGCAGCTTTGTCAGGTCTGTCCTCAAGAGGAGAAGAAAACGTTTAAAATGCTTGCTTGTTGAATGGAGGTCCATTGGATCTGATACATTTGAGGAAGTCGGGAAATCTGAACGGCTTTTGTGTCGCAGCGTCAAGGGAATTCATCTCAAGTTAAATTTTAGATCTAGAACAGATTGTTAGCTGTTAGCATGCAGATGTCTGTTTAAAGAGATTAATAAGAAGCTAAATCGTCGTCAGATGACGCTGATGGGAGCCGGACGTCATTACAGCGCTTTACATTCCGCCTGCTTTTGCTCTTCTCAAGAACTGTTTTTCCTGCATACGCCGCAGCCTGCTGATACGTGATTGGTCAATATTACTCGGACTACGAGCGTAGTTCAAACAGAACACTTGCCTTTCTGGAAATCCACGTCCCTGCCTACAGATTCTACATTTCTAAGTAGAGATTATTCCTGCCTAAATGTATTTTACCTGTGTATCATTGTGTCTCTGTGTTCCCCTCTCTCTGTGCCAGTTCGTCTTGTTCCCTTGTGACAGCGTTCCAGCATTCCCTCGTGTTTTTTTTAAGCCTTTTGATCCGACCTTTTTGTGTTTTTTGGACTTTGCCTTTTGTCTGTCGTTTTGGATACCTCTGCCTCCTTTCCAATCTCCTGCGTACCGAACCCTGCCTGTGAATAAACACACTTTGATTTTTGCATCCTGTCTCAGAGTCTTGCACTCGAGTGTTTACCTTGGTTCAGTGTGATATAGACATTAATTTAATTTTCTTCTGTGGGGTTGTTTGAGTAGAATTTCAACTGCAGACTTTATATGCAGCAAAACTTTTATCAGGTCTAGTATGAGCAGGTATAATTATTCATAGCGCACAGAGAGCAATGTTCCATATAATGCAAGCCTTCATAGCCGTTTCATTCGCTGCATATCTTTAGGTGTCTTCAGAGCAACAATGAGCACATTGAAGCGAACAACCAGCTTTGCCCGCAGGCTTTGTCAGAGTCATTCCTCCCATAAGAAGGATGATTCTGAGTCCAACCTGAGCGAAACCTTTCCATTCTCTCAGCAAATACAGAATATTGCAGCTCTCTGGAGGCTCAAACACCACATTTAGACGGCTGATGATAACTACTCGAATTAGATTATGAGTAAAACATCAATCTGGTTTAGCTTTCTGTTGATCTCATTCCCCCCAAACTTCCACGAGGGACCCAACAGGGTTATAGCTCGAATCTGGAGATAACCACCTACTGTTTTCCTGATTCTTCCTAAGTGGAAGGATGTTGCGAATTAAAACATAATAAAAAACATTATTCATAATTATGTTCAGAACTTAGAGCATTTAGCAACACCCACAGTGACAGTTTGCATTGCCCTGCAGGCTCCGAAGGGGGTCAAGAGTGAGGAAAGGAGGGCTAAAAAGGAATAAAGGCATTGCTAAATGTTGCCTGTCCTCAATGCTAATTTGGCCTCTGTGGCAGAAGAAAACAATGGGGTGAAAATAATTTAACTGGCTGTCTTCAGCCAGAGGAGATGAGAAATAATGAGCAAATAGCAACAATAAAAGTGGAATAATACCAGGATTAGCAGTGGCCTCACAGGCTTCTGTCCAGCCTGGTTTGTTATTTACAAGTTGTGCGCTCTGAGGCCTGCAGCTGCAGATAATAATATTGTCTTCGGCAGCAAAAGCAATAAGGGTAAGCAGAAACTTCAGGCACAGCCCACATCACTCTCCTCCTCCCTGGTGGAATATGTGCAGGAAGGAGAGGAGGATCATGGGTAGTCATTAGTGAGCTGGAGGTGTTGCTTTTTATTGTTTATTGCTAATTCATCTACTTTCTGTGGAAGCTGTATCCTGATGTGATCCTGTGGGGAGGAATTTAAGTGGAACTTCCCTGAACAGTTTGAAGGTAGAAGAACCTCGTTATTTTCCGCATAACTGACTGAAAACTGAAGTTCGTTTATTACCGTCATTTAATTCGATTCCAAAATATTGTTTTGGAAAAAATCCAAACAAGGCACACCTCCTTTAGTGCCCGCTTCAAAAACTCGCTGCTCTGTGAAGTCTGATAGTGCATGTTTGCTGCGTCATCTGGTGTTTTATACTTTACAGAATACTGTGGACCCGTCAATCAGCCGCCTGCTTTGTTCTTAGCAGTAATGTACTCGCACATATTCCCCAAGAAAGTCAGAAAACGTTGAGATAGGCTGTTTCAGTATTTCAGATCTCAACAATTCTTCAAAAGCAGGTCGTACACAGATCTCAGGATGACTGTGTTGCATCGATTTCTGCTCCCTGAGATGGTTTTTTAGCTCCATGTTGGAGTCTGGCACCTTAGCTCTCCAGAAGCCCACAAGAGCGGTGATTAGGAGCGGCTCTTCTTCTTCTCCCTCTTCTGCGTCTGAAGCATTGTTAAAACCCCCTTTGTGTTAGAGTCTCTGCCTTCATGAGGAGTTCACTGGCCGGCCAGCCCTCAGGGGTCACACGCACCTTGCCGGCTGCTAAGGGGATCGCTGCGGGGCACAGAGATTGGGGAGAGATCACAGACAAAGTGGGAGTTGCTGGTGGGCTCTCACAACTCTGCAGCAAAGCAAAATTAGCTTCATGATGCCCTCTTTCTTTCTGGCTCCTTTAACTGTGAGGGGCGCTCAAAGAAGCCCTTTGAAAGACAGAAAGAGAAGATCAAACACAAGACTTTATCACTAATATGTCCAATATCTTTATTATTATCATTATTATTAGTAGTGGTGTTGTGTTGCCTTTACCAACCGCAAAAAACAAAAAAAAACAGCAAACATTCCCTGATCAAAACAAGAGGAGTGAGCGCTCTCAGCTGCAGAAACTGTGTACAGTGAAGCTGATGTTTAATGAGACTTGTGTTGACTTTCCTTGCAGGATGTCAGGTAAATAAAAATATCAGGTAAACATATTTCTAATACATTTTGCCCAAACACTGTCTCATTAATACTATCAACACCTTGAACTTGAAACTGCACTAAAGTTATATTTTGGGAAGAAGCGTAACTCAATCTGAGCGTGCTTTTATTTCTGCCTCTGACAGTGTTATTTAAGGTTGTGCAGGTACATACTGATTTAATAAGTAGTTAGAAAGAAAATATCTTACTTACTCTACTGTGTATTTAATGTGCTGTATAATGTTGACTGACTATTTGTTGCTAAATCTGCTCATATTTATTTAAATCAATCATTTCAATTTAAAACCTTTCATGAAATATCAGAAATGGGCCTTCATAATTTTGATCAATTCATATCTCAAGGGTGCAGTCATTATTGCTGTCACCTGTGTCAGCCCTATGATTGATTGGCGATCAGTCCAGGGTGGATCCCACCTCTCGCCCAATGACAGCTGGGATAGGCTCCAGCCCCCCCACCGCAGGATAAGCGGTACAGATAATAGATGGATTGAACTCTCATCTCAACTCAATCAGCCTGTTTGTGGCCGCGACATGTTTTCATGTCCTCTGGGAATTATACAAGAGTTCAACAAACCCCAAGGATGACCCATCTGCAGCAGCATTACACACTCAGACAAGCTGCTCTGAGTGAGCAGCACCTTCCCGTCCAAGGTCCTTAGATAAGGCCAAGCAAATGGTCTGTTTTGTAAGGTTCAGACACAAAAACTTAGTTAGGTTTTGAAAAATATAACTCGGCGGTTAAAAACATCATGAAGTTTTGGTTTCTAGGGACACTTACCCCAATCTCCTCGGTGAAAGCCCTGCATTGTTTGACCTAAATACTCCCCCCGACCACCATCCCAAGCAGACTTTTATGCTCTTTCTAGTTTGTCACTAATAGCAGTATCTCTGAGTGTCTGATACTGCTGCAGATGGGTTTGTATTGGAGTTAGCATAAACCCTGTTGCATCTCACGCAGACGCTGAAGGGTACTTTTCGCGTCTGTATGAGGCACAGAGGGCCTGATAAAACGTTGGTATTTGACAACCTGGGAATGAAAATGGGCTGACATGTTTGTCTGGTCTTCAGGCCCCTCTGTTTCATTGAACAGAGACTTCATAATTACGTCATTACAACTTGGACGATCACATGAATGGTATTTCAACCAGTTCTCATTCCTTCTTCAAACACAGCATTAAAGTTATGATCTCAAAGATCTCATCTTCGTTCTATTTGGCGGCACATGTGGCGATAAACGGTAACTGCAGGAGCACACTTCCCAGATATCCAGACAGTGCTGCATGTGTGACGTCCACGGTTGGCTCCGGTTGTAACTCTTGATTTTCCTCGCTGACGGTCGCTTTCCTTTTTAGACTGTTTGCTTCATCTGAGCGTCGAATTTGTTTCTTTTTCTTTGGATTTTCACTTATTGTTGAAGTTGTATCTGTAGTCATCGATCTTTTCTTTGTTTGTTCAGCCATAGTAGATTACTGTTTACTCGCAACACTTGCAGAGACCAGAAAAGCAGCCGCTTAACTCTCTTAACTACCCTCTCTGGCAGACCAACCACTGCTGGGGGATGGAAAACGCGTCACTAACTGGGCGCCGCTTGGGATTTTTTCCGTGAAAGTCGCCACAGACACCCAGTCTGTAATACTGTAAATGCAAAGGCTTTCATCAGTGGGCCATAGGCTCAATGTTACCTCATTCGGCGATAGATGGTGACTTAACAGACGTTTATTAAAATGAAAATCTTCGAGATTATTACTTTAATGGATATAGTAATATGTTCTGTTCGCATTTTAACGCTTAAATTAACAACTCCGCAATCACACTGTTGGATTGTCTTATGATGTGCATCAAGCTGCATGACATGAATGCGGTCTAAATGATAAGGTTAGTGTCTTGCATGGCAGCATCCGCCTGCAGTGTATGAACGTGTGTGTAAATAAAGCACTATACTATATAAACTCAGCCCATTTACCATGATTCTCCTCTTCTGTGAACGAAACTCAGACATGAAGGTCAGAGTCAGATTGCTGTTTTCTTTCGAGGTCGATTAAAGAACACTAATTTTTCTTTGCGACATTGCTGTGGCGACAAATCAACAACTGCGACGTAAACACGACCAATACACAGGAGCACAATATTTCACAGTTAGTGCTTGGTGACTATGATAAACAGCAGGGAACATATATTATTATATATTACACCGGTATACGTTCAGCAAGGTCTTACATCGCCTTGGGAATTGATAGCTTCATCTCTTCATCACTCTTCCTTTAACAACTATGTAAAGAAAGGTTGTTTTTTTTTTTATCACAATTCCCATATTTGATTCAGTGTGTCTCAAAAGAACACACTGTTTCTTATCCCTCATCACAACTGACAGACAAAGTAAAAATGCATTGCGCCGAAGCAATCCACTCTTGACTGGCTATGGCTCCCATGAGAGAACACACTCCCCACAACAATGAGCTACTTAGACTGCCAGAGGACACGATGCCTGTGCAAAGAATAGAGATAAAAAGACAAGTTAGATGTGGGGAGGATGGATGAGGGAGGGAGGAGGAGAAGAAGAGGGAGGAGGGTTTTGAATTTAACAAAACAGATGTGAGACATATTGAGGCGCAGAATGAATGAAGAGATCGTCTTTCAAATGTTGAATCAAAGTGCATGTGATGGGAATTAAAGAGCAATTAAAGAGAGAAGCGGGGGGAGCTACCATATGTAATGACACTCACATGGATCACTGAGCTGATGCAAAGTGCAGGCGGTAGGCAGGTAGATTATGGAGATGTGATGACTTACTGTGGCGGTCAGGGAGAAGGAAAACATTACGATGCTAAGAGCTGACGCAAACATTACAGTAAACACAACAGATCCTCCATCATGAAATGTTAAGTGGTGAAAGGAGCTAAGAATACATTCACTCAACTACTGCACTCAATGAGCCTGTCTGTCAGGATGAAGCTGAGGAACCCCGTGTGAACGTACTGACATCTCATTTAAGTCTGCAGACCACAACAGAAGGAGAACTGCTCTGAACCATTCATATTTTCAGTGGTTAGCTGAAGCATACATTAACACTGGTGTGTTGTAAGTGTGTGTATAAAAAGTGTAACTATATTGTCTTCACCTTGAACTGTTTCATAGTTATATTTTATGTTATTATTTAAGTGTCATTATTCTTTGTAGTTTGGCTCTCAGGCAGCTTCAGACTTTGTTTGATCATCAGTTAGATCCGTGGTTCTCAACTGGTGGGTCGGGACCCAAAAGTGGGTCGCAGAGGTGTCTCCAATGGGTCGCAGATGTGTGCTTGAAAAAAAAGTTGTGGGGGCGCTGTTTAGCTCAGTTGGTAGAGCAGCGGCCCCATGTACAGAGGCTACAGTCCTCGTCGCACTGATCGCAGGTTTGACTCCCGGTCTGCCGTCTCATTTGGTGCATGTCATCCCCCACCATCTACTCCCAACATTTCCTGTCTATCTTCAAGCTGTCCAATAAATAAAGACACAGGCCAAAACAATTATCTAAAAAAGAAAAAACAAGTTGTGGCAAAAAGTCTTTGCTGTGCTTTTATTTTGTAGGACACAGGTTTCCTATGACGTGCGTGCAGTAGAAGTGTAGTTTATGCACACTCCATGTATCCACTGATTGAGTAATCCCAGCTGCAGTTACATTTACATTCTTGAAACTGGATGAGCCCGACAGTGGTTGCATTTATGTTGCACTTTCAGTTGAAAAAAGGCTGCTAACTGAGTGATTTGTAGAGGGAATATTTTCCTCGCACTGCTGCCTGCTGCCCATATTGGTTGACTATTATGCTTTAGTGTTTTGTGATGTTGACGTACTGTAGAGTTTTATTCAGTCTCCATTTTTCATTAAATAGATTTAATTGAATGAAATATATAATATATGAAATATTGCCATATTTCAATTTTCCTTTTGTCCCCACAAAAACAGAAAATCCCCAAAGCACTGTTTCTCTTTTTCTTCTACTTCTTGACAGGTAGGTGTGTACCAGCGGAAGGTAAACACAGCTGTGTCAGTGCAAATGCGAAGCTAGCTGATTCAACTAGCGAGATGGCAGAGAGGACAGCCTTTACTTTGTGGAAATATTCCCTTTATTTAGAATTTTTGGGTGAAAGGGACGAGAACAACATGACGCTGAAATGTAAGTAGTGCTCGTCAGCAGCGAAGAGCTTTACTTTAACTTTGTAACGAGTCGCAAAGGAGGTTTTAATTATTGGTAACGCTTCCCAACACTGGATAAGTCAGATAACCTTTACACTGCATGCTGGGTAAGGGTAGTTCAAACTCCACTGTAGGGCGCTTTATTCCTGTAACACACTAAATTCAGTGAGAAATATTGTACCTTTGACTGCACTACAATTTTTTGACAGGACAGCTGAGGAGAGACGGGATGTGGGGAGGAGAGGGTGGGGGATGACATGCAGCATAGGGCCGAGGGTGGGAGTCGAGGACTTTGTCTCCTGCACCTGCTCTACTGACTGAGAACCGGCACTATTTCTATTTCCAATTTGTTTATAAGACACAGTTATTGTTTTAGATTAAAGCAGTGGTTCCCAACCTTTTTTTGGCTTGTGTCTGCCCATAACAAAAGCAGTGTAGCCGTGTCGGGGCTCCCTGTCAGGCTCGTCTTTAAGTTGTCAGCAGTTTCACCAAAGAGACAATTCCCCCTGAAACCTCTGACAAGCATCATGCATCCGTCAAACCGACACAAAGACTGACTTTGATCCTATATGAGGACATCATTATTCTGTTTTATCCAAAAAGCATAAAAAGTTTTAGGACATGACGATACTTTGGTTTGTTATCCATTGTTGACTTGGTCCATATGTGAACTTTATCTCTCTGTAACAACTCGCTACCTACAATAACACACGATGTATTCTGTCATTTATTGGTGTTGTTTTCATTTTTGGAGCACTTGCTGAAACGAATGATGCTGTCAGGGTTCAATGTTCCCAAAAAGGTGAGGACCCAGATGCAGATTTAAATGATTTAATAAAACAAAAATCCAACTAAAGAGTCAACAAAAACAGGCAAAACCACAAGGAGCCGGGTAATCCAAAATCCAAAATCCAAAATGATACATCGGCAAACACAGGAAGACATGCATAAGGTTTTCACAGACAAAGACAATGTACCAGCCCAGAGACAGGGGAGCACAAAGACTAAATAAACTTAGGAGGTGAGGCTAATCAGATACAGGTGAGACAATCAGGGGCAGGTGAAAACAATCAGGGCAGGGCACACAATCAAACAAGCGGGAAACACAAAGGCAGGAAGTGGATCAACACGAGAGATAAGGTGACAAAGTAAAACAGGAAATGATCTAACCAAAGAGACACAAATGAAATACTTAACTGAACAAGACTAAATACTGACAAGAACACAGAATAAACTAAATACAAAACTAAACGATGAAAACTCATGACAAGGGACAAAGTGACAAGGTAAAACAAGAAATAATAACTGAACACCGAAGTACAAGACAAACCCAGAACTAAACTAGAAACTCATGACAGATGCCGCAGTTCATCTTAGGAAGGTAATCGTTCATAAAGGTCAAAGTTATATATTTCACAAACAACGAAAGCTAACAAAACCAGACAATAAAACAGCTCTTTGTAGCTGAACTTTTCTGCCTTCCCCTTCCATTAATCTCCTCCTCAGATTGATCCTGTAACCCTTTGGGGATTTAAACCCGAAGTTGATTAAAAAACAAACACCACAAAAAGCAGCTGTAACTTTCTCCATCTCGATCAGCTACAAGTGTAAAATGTTTCTTACACACTGACGCATCCGTATTTACAATCTAATACAGTCATATAACCAGCACCAGGGGACATGTCAGTGCTCAATGAGCAATGCTCATACTTATGTTGTTACTATATTTTGCTGCTACTTCTTTTCCTGCCAATCAGCCATAACATTGTGACCACTGACAGGTTGAGTGAATAACAATGGTTATGTCATTACAGTGGACCCTGTCAGTGGGTGGGATATGTTTGGCAGCAAGTGAACATTTTGTCCTCGAAGTTGATGTGTTGGAAACAGGAAAAATGTGCAAGTGTCAGGATGTGAGTGACTTTGACAAGGGCCAAATTGTGATGGCTAGACGACTGGGTCAGAGCATCTCCAAAACTGCAGCTCTTGTGGGGTGTTGTGGGGTCTGCAGTGATCAGTACCAAAAGTGGTTCAAGGAAGGCGACAGAGCGACAAAGTCATGGGCGGCCAAGGCTCACTGATGCGTGTGAGGAGCGAAGGCTGGCCCATGTGGTTTGATTCCAACAGAAGAGCTACTGCAGCTCAAATTGCTTAAAAGGTTAATGCTGGTTCTGATAGAAAGGTGTCAGAACACACATTGCATCGCAGTTTGTTGCGTATGAGGCTGCGTAGCTGCAGAGCAGTCTGGGGGCCCATGCTGACCTCTGTCCACTGCTGAAAGCACCTACACTGGGCATGTGAGCGTCAGAACTGGACCACGGAGCAATGGAAGAAGTTGGCCTGGTCTGATGAATCATGTTTTCTGTTACATCATGTGGATGGCTGGGTGTGTGTGCGTCGCTTACCTGGGGAAGACATGGCACCAGGATGCACTGTGAGAAGAAGGCGAGCCGGCAGAGGCAGTGTGATGCTTTGAGCAATGTCCTGCTGGGAAACCTTGGGTTACTAATACCACCTACCTTAACATTGTTGCAGACCAAGTCCACCCCTTCACGGAAACAGTATTCCCTAATGGCAGTGGCCTCTTTCGGCAGGATGATGCGCCCTGCCACACTGCAAACATGCTTCAGGAATGGTTTGAGGAACACGACAACGAGTTCAAGGTGTTGACTCGGCCTCCAAATTCCCCACATCTCAATCCAATCGAGCGTCTGTGGGATGCGCTCGACAAACAAGTCTGATCAATGGAGGCCCCACCTCGCGACTTACAGGACTTAAAGGATCTGCTGCTAACGTCTTGGTGTCAGATCCGTCAGCACACCTTCAGGGGTCTAGTGGAGTCCCTGCCTTGAGGGGTCAGGGCTGTTTTGGCGGCAGAAGGCGGCCTAAACAACATTAGGCAGAGTGTACGGGGAGTAATTTTTTTTAAATTGGTACTTTTACTTTAGGGAAGGTTCTGAACATTTGTTTCACAGCTGAAATTTAAGTCCCTCTACAATAACTCCCAGGAGTGGAATCTGTAGTCATTTCCATCCGACCATAATGAGATCAGTCGTATGGAAATATTTGAAAGAATCAGCGCAGTGAAAGTACAGAGAAGATGCAAAGTCAAACATTTTTTAGAGAGACATCAAACCTTATCATTAAATATGATTCTCCACTGAGCCACACAGGAAGACTCTCTCTGCTTGTCTGAACTGAAGATCTATAGTGACCTTGTGAAGGGCTAAGCAAGCAGAGAGAATGAATACATCCATACAGTTACTCATGTGAGAGGTTGAATCAGCATTTTGTCAGACTATATTGATGTAAATGTTTAATCCTCTTCTGCATCATATTTTACCTGCTGCTGCCTTTACAATACGTCTACAGCACGGACAAATATGGCGGCTACCTCCTCAGGCCGTCATGTGACTGAAAATATTTCACCCTGTCCATTAAAGAACTTCAATTACACCGTCATTTCAATGACCTTGACAGAGTGAGGTAAAAATCAATAGATGCTCTTTGTATTTATTTTATTCACGATCCACACGGGGCACTCGTCGCTCCCAAAGCTCTAATCCTTTGTGTGACAAAGGATTCCTGAGCTTTATCATCCCGCTGACAAAAACAGACGCCTATAAAAGTAGAGATTTATTTATCGCTTCCTTTATAATTTGGTCTATATATCAACCCCGCCTGGGCAGCACAGCTCCATTGATGAGTAAAAGGTTATTGTCATGTGCACATTAAGGTTTTATAGTTGTCCTGCTCAAGGAAACATGTCACTTAGATTTGTTGAAATATCGCCAAACAAATCTTAATTTTAAGGCACCTAATTAAAAACATTCCTCTCTCTGGGGGAAGAAGTTTTGGACCAGCTGAGATCAAGTTAAGCCAACACTATCCATGGACACAAACCTCTTTCAGAGCAGCCATCATCATCATCACAACAGCAGCAACAATCCAAAAGCATCTGTCTGCCAAACTAAACTGCTTTCATTAAAGAAATGCTAAACATGAAACTTGGCCCCATTTAAGCAGGACGAGTTTCTCCTCTCCGGTGAACATGTGCCAATATCAGTAGATTTGCATTTTCAGACTCATTATCGGAGTCATTACAGAGTCCCGAGACGAGCTAACGACACCGTGACAAAAACTTACAGCTGCCAGAACTCTGTCCGATGTTGTTGATGGCTTCACCTCCGAGGAGTTATTACAGTTTATGCCCAATTACAGTTAACTTCTCCACTGTCGAGCTGACCTCGCCGGAGACAAACAGCACCGGCCATTTGTTGGAAATGCAAAAATGACTTGTTTGTCCCGACATGTGACTGTTTGTGACCTCTTGTAATTGTGCAAATAATGACATTCCTTTCCAAATAGCAAAGAGTAGCTGCAGAGTGTCTCAGAGTGGAAGAGAAGGTAGCTGGTTGGTTAGACAAATTGCATAACTTCTATACTGGTTTGTGTGCAGCCTCTTACCAACAGTTGGCGTGTCATTAAACAACACAGGTTGCGACCTAACGTGACCTTTACGGATCAGTTTTATTGCCATTCTTAACCTGAATTAGTTCAAATTTTTATTTAGACATTAAGTGCCGAAATCACAAAGACTTCAACTCTCCGAACACAGAGCTTTTTCGTCTCTGTTAGTGCAATTCAGTCTGACAGGATGTCAAAAATGAACAGCTTTGACAATCCCCATTGTATGCTGCCGGTCCAGAACCAAGCTCAAAACACACATGCTTAAAATGTGGATGTTTTCCCCCAGCAGGTGGTGGAGACTAAAACAGAACTGGATCTAAATTCAACAGGTGGAAACTCCAAATGAATGATCAGAGTTTGCAAAGCTGAATGATTTGTAGTTAGGGAACTCACAAGCTCTTAAAATGTGATGTGATGATTGTTTTGAGCTTGTTTTGATGTTTTTCTGCACCACTGTCTGTTCGCAATACGGGAACATGTAGAGCTGCTGCAATAAAACAGTATCTGCAAAGCAAGTAATCAGACTCTGAATATTGATTTCTTATTGTTCTGTTATATTTTACTTCATCCTACAAATACAGTAAATAACCATATGGGCTATTAAGCTGAAATGTTCCTCCCTGGATCTTTGTACAGAATATAAGTAGATATGGGACCTTTTAGTGTTTTTAGCGCCGTCGCCTCACAGCTAGAAGGTTCCTGGTTCGAATCCCAGTTCGGACGAAGTGGGCCTTTCTGTGTGGAGTTTGCATGTTCTCCCCGTGCCACTCCGGCTTCCTCCCACAGTCCAAACACATGCTCGTTAGGTTCATTGGTGACTCTAAATTGCCCGTAGGTGTGAGTGTGAGTGTGAAAGGTTGTCTGTCTCTATGTGTCAGCCCTGTGATTGACTGCCGATCAGTCCAGAGTGTACCCCGCCTCTCGTCCCCCAATGACAGCTGTGATAGGCTCAGCAGGATAAGCAGTACAGATAATAGATGGATGGAAAGGCAATATTGTCTGAGACATGATTGACATTAATTAAGAGTTATTAAAGTTCAAGTTACAAAATGGTGATTGAATCGAAATTATTGAATGTTGACGGGTGCAGGTGCATATTTTTGCAACTAATTTTTTTCAGTGAGGATATTTTTTTAGTTTCATTTAGCTTTATTATTATCTATTTAATAATAACCATTTTTAACTTAATATACTACATTTACAAGTCATTACCTCGGACTAATGTATTTCAGCTCTTGAAAATTCACCTGCATGAAAATGAAATTAAATCGTTTTGCTCATAAAACACAAAAAGTTTAAGATATTGTAAATTCATGAAAAGCAATGATGTATTATAAGTTAGACTGCAAAATCATTTGCATATGTATTATTGAATTACAGTTATTTGCACCTCTGGTGTAATATGACTTCATCTACATAGTGTGTTCCGTCATTTGTATTTCCTTGCACTAAATTCGAGCTTTCGAGCACACCTTATTCAGAATATTACACAGCAGGGAGTACAGGTTTTAATGCACGCTTTTGTCTATGAAGTTACCTTTTTTTATTTGCTCTGTAACTAATTCAACAAACATGTAAAGTAGTTTGGGGTTTGTTTTCTTGTTAATAATGTTTGTAAACCATTACAGAAGTTCACCTACAAAAGTCTTATTTTCTTGGGACGCTGCTGTTGACTTCCTGTTTAGTATTCATGTATCTGACGCTCCTTTCATTTGAATACTAGGTGCCAAGTGCAGTTCCCCTGTTCATGAATAACACATGCTTTACCCAGGGGGAGTGTGTGTGTCTAATCTTAGACATTTAAGGGGCACACAGAGATACAAAAGGAATATGTGGGTTTAGTCTGATTTAAATCAGCAGCTTGCTTTGCCTCAACAGATTCAAGGCCCAATTAAAAATTACAGTTTTTCCACAACTAGTGTTCTTTAATGACGAATGGAAATAAGAATCGACCAGTTTACCATAAGGTTACATAACCAGGGGTGGATGTTAATCCTCAGGTAAGATAGGCTTTTCCACGAGCCCTTTAGATATAAGATGTTTGGATAAATTATATGTGCTTTATGTCACATAACTGCTTTTATCATCACTATGTTTCTCCACACTTTCCTTTAGCTGTTTTTAGTCTTTGTGTTGTCCGTGTTTCCACTGATATATTTTTTGGGAGTTTCCCTTTTAATCAAACCATGGTCTGACTACTCGGTGTGCAGTATTAGATTGTACAGCTTTTAAGGCCATAGGCAACAGGTTCTCCGCGTCAAATATGACCCTAGGCGCCCAAATTTGTTGCTGTCCGTACCCCTCCTGCCTCAGTTTTGCAAGCGCAAGTTTACAATAATAAATATCCAACGTCTGGTTAGATTTTCAAAATAAAGCTTGGTTAGGTTTAGGCGTGAAACAACTTTGTAAGTTCGGGAAAAAGATAATGTTTTGGATGCATTACGGCTGTTACTTATCAATCACTCTCATGTACATTATGTTAACTTGTTCTTGTCCCTTGTCCTAAAATACCTTCACTTTGTTAGGACATTTTTGCATCTCATAAAGATGCACAAGGTAGCATCTGTATTCTCCTTGTCTGAAATTGGTTTAGGCATACAAAAAAACATTGTTGTGGAAACATCATGGCGTCCGTTACAACCATAGACTGTATAAAAAGATGGACGACATGACAGCTCCCTAAAAGTGAAGCCAAACCCTCTCTAACGCCCCCTGCTGACTGGCTGCAGTATAGGTCATAAAGCCCGCCTCCTCCATGTTAACAGATGGGACATGAGTCAAACTATTAAATCAAAATACACGCCAAATACATTTTTCTCAAACATGGTTTCTGTCTTTATAGTTAGTTCTTATCATGCTGATTTATGTCCAAGTGTTCATTTTTCTGACAAGTTTATTTTTAATCAGTTATTTGATGCTGTAAAAATGATGATTGACAGCTCAAATACGGCACCTGCAGCCGATCTGTTCCGGATTATCAGAGTAGAGGAGGAACGGCGAGAGGATACGTAACTAAAACAATCACTACAGTCATTGAAGTTTCCATATCTGTGAACTTTAACCTCAGACCAACACAAGAAGCTGTTCTGCTGTTAAATACGCTGGCGTGTGTGACCTTTGCTGTTTATTTTGGTAATTTAAGTGTGTTTTTTGGTTAGCAGAAGTGGCTACGGCAGCTCCACCCGCCGATCTCTACTGCACAACTACACTCTACCACGATTCTCAAGGGACCCCAGTCTCCTTGGCAAAAGTGCTGCGTATGCCACCCTGACCTCATCCCAATGCAGACATTTCTTGTTATCTACACTCCACCAAACATCAGAACATAAAGGGGGACTAAAAGCGTCAGAGGGCCACGAAACAAGCAGCCTCTTTGCACAAGACTGGGGAGCAAGCAAGCGGCCACTGGAGTGGCAATGGCAAATGACAAATTTAATTGAACTGGTTTGACCCAGTACTTAGAGATACATACACCACACACCTAGAAGCACCACAAGCATGTTCAAGGGGCATCTATGAAAAGATAATTAAACATCAATACATGCATCCTTGGCAGTAATCTCTTTAATACAATAACACTAAATTAGAAATGGTGGGAACGAGGCACCCGGGAGGCCCCAAGGTTAGCCTCAGGCCTCAGAATAATAAATCCAGCACTGATTTCAAACCATACGATACCTGAGCTTTGCTTTAGAGCCACTCCACCACTGGATGGTATAAAATCTACTTACAGAGGTTAGAAACTTTGCTTTTACAGAGGGTGATGCATTACGGAGAGCATTTAGTCACTTTAAGCTCATTTGGTGGCGGTCTGTACTGCAGTTGTGAATGAGGGCTTATATCGAAAACTCTCTTTAGAGTTGCATTGAAGGATGTTATTTGAGAATTAGTGAAAAGTATTGAATTAAGAATTTGCTATAATATCAAACTAAGAAGACGGAATAGTGAAAAACTGTCATGTATTCTTGTTTAGTCACTTTTCATTTCCTGGTCAGTCACCCTTTCTTCTTTTGTATGAGGTTCTACTTCCTGCCTTTGTGTGTTTTCCCCGCTCATGTCATTATGTTGTTTTCTTAAACATGTGTAACACTAGTTATTTGATTGATTTGAAACCAAAAACTTCCTTCGCGGCCGGGGAAACGGAGGATGCATTTGTCGCGCGCATCTGAAGGAGCCTTCGAATTGGGACAGTCGCAGTTGGCCTTCGAATATGGCCTTCGAAGGCTGCAGCCCCTGGTTTGGGACACAGCTTTAGCCTTTGGGCCTTTCTCAAACCGGACCCTTCCCACTCACACTTCGTCGCGGAGTGAACTGCGTTTTAATGTCACACTCACAGCTGAACAGAGCTCCCTTCGTTCAGGTGAAGGCATTAAATACAGCGCCGAGCGGACTCCGGCAGAGACAGGTTTGTGTGTTTTCATGTCTTACAGATAATAAAAGCTACGTAAATACCATTGTGGCAGAGTCATTAAAATCACTCCACATCATGAGGAAAATAAACTCCATCCTGATCTTAGTGGCTCATATATATATTTAAATCTGATGTTAATGACCTGCTGAGTTTTACAGCCGCCCCTGTAAATATTAACACTTTAAACTCTTCACTTGTGTAGTTTCCAGAGAAGAAAACGTTAAATTAAATCCTGAATATGTCGTTTACTTAAAGACGTTAACGTCAGTTTATTATTATATGTTTATCCTAGCAGTTCTCATTTGTACAGGTAATAACACGGAACTCTAATTTATGTCTCTCATCTCATGACGAACATAACGCAGCGTTGCACCTGATCAGTAAGTCAGCACTGGTGTAGACTGGCTGGTGGAGGGTTTAATAACCCACTCCCACTCCACACTCAGACGGCACTCAATGTGGCGGAGCCTCCACGCGAGCGTGCAAACGGAGTGGCAGTGTGCAGGGAGAGGGTGTAGGGAGTGTTAGAGAAAGGCCCTCAGTCATCCCCCTTTCACTTTTTTTTTGGGGGGGGGACCTTTGTTTTTTTGTTGGATTTCCTGGACTCATCAAAGTAAGCTTTTTGTTTTTGCTTTTCATTTTTATGCACAACAAATCTCTGTTAACACTGCAACCTGGCAGAAGCAGATTTTGTTAAGAGTATAATATATACAAAACAATCAAAAACAAAAGTTTGACAAGTGACTGATATCTCATTGTTGTTGTTTTTTCAAACCCCTACATAAAAATTAGATAAAACTACATAAAAAATTCAGTTTTTTCCTGTAAAATACTTTTCTTCAGCTAGAAAATGTTTTTCCAAGTTGATTTAAATGTGTGTATAAAAAATTAAAAACACTTGCTGCCAAAAAGTAAGAAAAATGTCCCTAAAGCTTGCTGTGTTTTTAGGATATAATGTGGAGGCTTTGTATTTGTAGTAAAACAGGCAGCAGCAGCAGCAGCAGTATGATCCTGTGACGCTCCGTTACAGGATTTAGCAGCCACTGCACCTGAATGAGAGCAGACTTGTTCTCTGCCCTTGTTCACTGGAAGCTACCTGTCGTTAGCATCTCCTGCACACAGGCAGCGGTCTCCTCTCTCCGCGCCCATCTGTGCCTCTTCCTGCTTCATCTCTCAGGTCGGGGGAAGGCGATATATCCACGCATCAGAAGCTCCTCTGAGGCGCCTCATGGCTGCGGCTCCGAGCCTTCCAAACGGGTGCAGCTGTCCTGGCAGGAAGCCGGAGAGTTAAGCTCTGATCTGGCAACACAAGAGGCCTCTCTCTCTCTGCAGTCGGTTCTTTAGGTTTCTGCTCACATGATACGACACACTGCTGTTCACTGTCCACGGGGAAATTCAGCCTGAAAAGATTCAGAAGATGTTTGGTACAGAAACAGGACTGTGGATGTCATACATAATTGTTGGATACAGACAAAGGAGTTCACTGAAGTTAGCGTCTGTGCAGTTCTTGTATCAAGAGAAATCATTTGTAGAATACAGACAAAAGGCTTTTTCTGACCAGAACTTTTTCACCACAGATTCTTGTGTTCACAGTGCAGCAACAGAAACAGTTCATAGATGCTAGAACAATCTTTAGAGGGACCTTTTTAGCTCATACTTCTGAGGCACTACGAGAAGCTTGAGAGATATAATTTCAAAGGTTTGTGAAACCCATAAGTCAATGCAACACCAGCAACCACCATCTGCCTGAAACATGGACAGAACATGGAGAGAACGACCCACAATGTCGTCTTTATTTGTGCGTCTTATGGCCATCTGCATTTTCATCAAGGAACTCCCAGATGGCTGTCCACCATGACTCCGGTCCTGCTCGAGATTTCTGCCTGGTAAAAGGACGTTTTTTGTTGCCACTGTTGCCAAATCTTTGCACATGGTGGATTAATGTTGGGTCTCTCTAAATAATATAAGAAAGAGTACAGACCAGTCCTGCTCTATTTGTAGAGTGTGAGGGAGTAACTTTTGCTGTGAGTGAGCACCAACCGGGATTTCACCGTTGAAGTATGGTTGAAAACAGGGTGAAATCAGTTCTGAACATCCTAATTTCCACCGGCTAAAATACTGTTACGACATCAACGTGTCAGAAACACATTTTTGTTTGATAGTTTTGTTCATTTGTTCATTTTTGATCATCGTGAAGGGAGAAGTTTTGAACACTCTCCACAGAAGAAGAAAAAAGAAGACTGCAGCTGCTCAGGTGCCTCGGCGGTGCAGTTCTACGCAGACAGAACGACCCCCTGGATACTGACGTAGTTGATTAATACAGACATGAGTTTTACAAGAAAATGTGGTAGCTGACAGGGTTGAGTGCTCGGCTTGAATGCAGTTGTTGTAGGATTGCTGACTGTGATGCACCGCTCACTTATATAATAGTTTTAGCCGCTATGAGACCTGAAAATTGTTGTTAATACGTGTGTAAATGTGTGATGAATCTTGTGACAGAAGCAGGTGAAATCTAAACATAAATGTTTAATCAACGTCTTCAAATAGTCGGTGAAACAACATTTGAACCAGTTTTGAACGTCTTCTCAACAAGGGCCATGGTCGCCATTTAAACGTCTTTTCAGCGGAAAAATGCTGACTGGGTAAAAATTATTTGACTGATTAAACACAGGACAAATAAAAAGCTCCGACCTCGGCGTCCTCCATCTTGTTGTTGTCATTGCATGTCATGTTGCGTAACTTACACTACCCAAGTCAGCAATTTTCCACTGAAAAATTTATAAAATACAGCTATGGCCCCCGCTGAAAAGACGTTCAAAACTGGTTCAAAAGACTGTTTGAAGATGTTAATGTTCAGACCAGATTTCACCTGCTTCTGTCACAAGATCCATCACACATATTAACGCAATTTCAAGTCGCATCTCATATATTTAGCGGCTAAAATGATTGTATAAGTGAGCAGTGCAACACGGTGGGAGTCGGATACAATCTCACAAACACAGAATTCATCACCGTCGGCCACTAAGATCTCTGAACTTAATGAACTACGTCAGCATCCAGGGGTCGTTCAGCCTTCATAGTCAGAGCTGCACAGCAGTACCTGGGCATGCTCAGTCTTCTTCCTCTTCTTCTGTGGGTAATGCTTAACACAGCTTCCTTTATGATGTCTCTGAACCTTCTTCTTAACATCACACAGAACCATAAAGCGTCGTAATTATGATTTTTGTATGAAGAAAAACTCATTGTCATCACGACTGGATTTCACCAACTGCTGCAAAATTATTTTGGAGAAGTGTCACCCTTTCATAGCTAAAATAAACAAATGATAAATAATGTGTTTCTGACACGTTGATGTCGTAAGTGTAGCTGGTTGAGAAATGGTTAAAACAAAGACGTTCTTAGACGTTCAGACTGATTTCACCCAGTTTTCAACCTAATTTCAACATTGAAATCCCGGTTGGTGCCCACTGGATCCCCGGGGTGCCAATGCATCAGAAAATAACCCATGAAGATGCACAGCTTTCAGGGGAAGCCCCCTCAGTTTGTCCCCAGACTTTGTTTTCGGTAGAAGATTGTGTGCATGCTTTCCAAACTATTAATAGCAGTTGCAGAAATCTACCTCCACATGCACAAAGCTTTCACAGCTTGACGTAAAACATTAAATGAATTCTTTTCACACACTTTGCCCTTTTCTCAGAATGGTAGACATATAGTTGTATCTAAGGAAGAGTGCCGAGCTGAAATGTTTCACGATTGTTTTATTCTTAGATCACCAGGGGAAACTGTGCATTTGATCCACTCTGCAGGTGATATCGAACGTGTAAATGAGTGTTGAAGCAGATGTTGCAACAGAACATTTTAATCCCTGCCATACCTGGATCTGCTGCTCATCCTGTGGATAAATCGAACAGGTGAACTGTTTGTTTGGCAGCCTCCTTCGACTGTTTTACTCTCCAGAAGACGAGTCTATTACTGAGCCTGACGAGAGCAGGAGGATGGAAATCATTAAGAACGTCTTTTCACTGAGATCCGGCTTCTTAACAAATCTTTGCAACACATCTGTCAGGAGTTCTTCCTCTAATTCACTCAGTGTGAACTCATTTATAACAGATGACCTACAGCTCTTCTGCAGACACCAGAGGAGGCGATCAATCTGCTTTGTGTACGACTGTATCATGGCCATTGAAAAGTTGTGACATTGAAAATCGGATCAAAGACTTTCATGTACAAGAAAAGATAAAACCGTTTTAAAGGATGTGAATAAACTTGATGAAGACGCAGAAAAAAAAGTTTACTGTTGTTATAAAAGGCTGCCTCAGATAGCACTTGAAACGGCAGTAAAACAAGCTGTGAAGTGACAGCTGTCAGAGGATCTCGAGTACACAGATGGTTCAGTGAGGCGGGAAAGTACTCAAGGTGTCATCAAACAGACATGACGTGCCAAACGAAACGCTTTTTGAGGAGAGCTGGAGATGAATATAGCATTGTTGTTGTGAGTTTCTGAGCATTGATGATAAAGAATGTCGCTCCACAAACATTAAAGTAGGCAGATGTATGCGTGTGTAGAGTTTTTTTTATACATTTTCAGATTTAAAAGGGTGTTTTTGTATTTTTCCAAATCTCATCCATTTCAGACGTCTAAGTGAAAATGTCTCCGTCTTAGAGACGCTGCTTCCTGTTCCCTTACAGAATGACATTTTTACTTGAACTTGACCTTAAAGTGCAGCTGATGAAAGCCTTTGCATTTTGAGTATTACAGACTGGGTGCTTTCTGTTGCGACTTTTGTGGAAGAAAATCCCAAGCGGCACCCAGTTAGTGACGCGTTTTCCATCAGCCAGCAGTGGTTGGTCTGCCAGAGAGGGTTGGCGGAGCTAAGCGGCTGCTTTTCCGCTCTCTGCAAGTGTTGCGAGTAAACAGTAATCTACTATGGCTGAACAAACAAAGAAAAGATGGATGACTACAGATACAACTTCAAAAATAAGTGAAAATCCAAAGAAAAAGAAATAAACTCGACGCTCAGATGAAGCAAACAGTCTGAAAAGGAAAGCGACCGTCAGCGAGGAAAATCAGGAGTTACAACTGGAGCCAACCGTGGACGTCACACATGCAGCACTGTCTGGATATCTAGGAAGTGTGCTCCTGCAATTACCGTTTACCTCCACAGGTGCCGCCAAAGAGAACGAAACCGAGATCGAGATCTTCGAGATTACAACTTTAATCTTACCTTATGTCTCTCAGGTAATTCACATCACTCCCTCCTCTGAGTGCTCCTCCTGCCTCCTAGGTGCACAGAGTTGGCCTATTGTTAAATAAGAGAGATATATACGTATGGTTACCAATTGCAAAAGATTTTAGATTCCAACTGTGCCACCTTCCCCCAAAAGAAACACTAATGCTACCAGCACGTGTCTAAACAGAAGCAAGAAAGAGCGACAGCAAATTTGTGCAGGAAAAGATCCTGTTTAAAAGCTTACCAATCCCTAATGTTGATGCTTGTTGGTCAATTTGTCTTTGATTTACACTTAATCACTCAACGTAGATTCATAATTAACACCACAAAGGATTTCATCATGAAATAGAGTCTATTTTTTTATGAAGAGCGCTTTCTGCACAGTATTAAGTAGAATGAAAAACGTGTTGCATCAGAACTATGAGAAAATAGTCCCTCTGTTTGTTCCTGCTGCGGAGTCGTGGCTTTTCACTTAGCTGTAATCCTTCTTAAACAGATGCCCTGACACACAAACACACATTCACATCGAGTTAAATAAATATCGCCTGGAGAAAAATACTAAGTGGGTCGGATGCAGGTGCAGATTATGTAGGGCTCAGTTTAAATCTCAACACATCCCCGCAGACCTCCTGCTCCTTTAAAAAAAGCACGTTCCCATAAATTCTTGGGTCAAACCACTTCAATAAAAACGCAGGGGCGAGGGGGGGCGGGGGGGACTCATTTAAAATGCATCTCATCTCATAATTCTTCCCCGTTAATGAATGAACTGTTGTGCCCTGATAAAACCCGGGGATAAGATCGGTTAGTTTTACAGCGCGGCGTGTGTAACGTGACATACATGAATTTAACTGCTCCTCATAAATCACGACAGCGCGCTGCAGTTGTGTCCAATATTACAATAGAGAGTGCTGCCCGGGCGCTCGGCGCTCACAGATTGGAAGCATACACAGTTGTGCTATTAAACACCAAGGCCTTTGCATTGAGCTGAGCAGGACGGTCATCTAAATGTTTAACGTAGGACTATAAATTGAGAACAGCAGGCAATTTAAAGAACGCAGGCTTTGAGTGTCTATGCATGAGTGTGCGGGCTTTGTACAAATATTCAGTGATAGACTGGTTGAGAATTATTGAGCATGTTGACTTTTAATCTGCTTTCTGCTTGAGAACAGGAATTATTTTGTGTTTCATTAAGCTTTTTTAGTTGCATTTCAATTTGCAAATTGCATTTCTTTCTGCAAAAGTATGTTAGCAGTTTGTTGAGGATGGTTTTTGCCTTCATCGAGCTGGCCACTGCGACTTTCCTTTACTTCTTCTGCTCTGTGTACCTGCTGGATTACAGCAAAGAATTACCTGTACTATCAGCTTCAGCCACAACTGTGCCTTGCAACTTGTGTTGTTGCATAATAAACGGGGAAGTGTTAAGACTCATCAAAAGACCAAAACTAGCAGAAGTCACAATAGCAATGAAAAATGTGATTTCTGTGGGTGTTATTTATTTTTAAAGATTGTTTTTATGGCCAACTTGTTCTATAAGTTTGGACATCTGATGGGAGACGGGACATATTGGGAGGAGAGTGGGGGATGACAGGCAGCAAAGGGCCGATGGTCCCAGTTGAACCTGCATGGCCGATGCACAGAGTCTTAAGCCTCTGCACACGGGGCACACACTCTACCAGATGAGCTAAACCAGCAACCTTCTGTCTGTGCTTTAGTGGGAATGTGGATCATTTAGATCAGTTCGAGGTGTGCCAATGATTTACATGTTACACATTCTATATTAGGTGTAGGTCTTGGCCTTGTCTCTGGTCTCGACACACTGGTCCAAGTTGAGCTGGTTTTGACTACAACACAAGCAACAAGCCTAGTTTATTCACTCCAAACCCGCTCCTGGAAACAGGCCTTATTTGCATTTCTCATTTTGCAACAATTGCTCGCCTTAATTCTGCTTGGTGATTTGATTCAAACGAATATTGTCTTGTAGCAAATTTCTGTCTTGAGGCACGTCTACACACGTGCTCCTATTATAAACCACTTAGCTGTCAAGGAGTCTGGTTTGTTTCCCTCTGCACATTTAATTATAAAAAGGCAGATGACCTACACTCAGTACTGCACCTGAACACATCCTGTGCGAAGACAGATTACAGTGTTGCAGAGAGAGGCTGTGCTGCCCCCGCTGTGTGTGCTGTGTAGACACAGCGTCAGTTAAATGTGAGACTTTCTTCTTCAAGTAAAGTGAGAGACTGTGATAGCTTTAGTCAAAGATATCAGTTCAGTGCGTCTGTGTGTGTGTGTGTGTGTGTGTGTGTGTGTGTGTGTGTGTGTGTGTGTGTGTGTGTTAAAAGCTGCTCCTGCAACTTTTACACATTTAAGACAGTTTAGATGCCTCAATCAAATAATCCCTAGAATGTCAGCAGGATTACAACATCTCTGTTTGGAGATTACAAAAAACACAAATCCTTCCTTACAAACTTAACAAAAATACCTAAAGGTCCATTTTTTTTATCCCTCCTGGGATCATATCACATGATCTCAGCAGCAGACACAGTTTGCTTTTAATGTTTTAAGTTTACCAGACGAGAACATCTCACAATCAGATGAAGATTGTCCTCCCAAGAAAAACTGACAGCATCAGTCATCCCAGCAAATGCCGAATAAAAACTTTATGTTCCAGGGACAAACGGCGCCGGTGGCTCTTTGAATTATGAGTCTTGTCCATCGGGAACAAAAGAGGAAATTGTGTGATGTTGTAAATAGAGACACGGTGTCTGCAGAGAGACGAGGCCTGGAAGGATGGATGGGTCAACAGAAAACTCAGACATTAAAAACGCCCTCATGTTTAAGAGATGAAATTTCAGCCCAAACCAGAGTGAGGGTTTGGTTGGTGAAAGGTCGAGTCTGATCGTAGCCGAACTTTAAAGGCTGGGTTCACTTTTTTTTAACCCCATTTCCTTACACACTTATTCTCTATGGTAATTAAAATAACTGCTGGTTTGTGTGATTCCTTAATAAAGGTTTTTTTCAATGTACAAGGTGGACAAAAACATTGTTGGATGAAAGGGGCGGCAAATTAGACACATATTTTCCTGCAGGGCAATTAAAAGGTGTATTTTGTGCTGTTGGTTGCATTATGGAAGGAGCAGGTTGCAGTGTTTCTTTCTAAATTAATACAGAGGACTAAAAGACAGGATGTCCCAACCATTCCTGCACAAATTTAATCTTGTTTATAGAGGTTCAAAGGGGCCTTTGTTCACTAACATTGAGAGAGATTGGAAAGGCCAAACTGTCCAGCCACTGTAGAGATGAATAACTTTCTTGCCTGCAAATATGAGGGTGTAGGTTTGAAGGAATATAACAGCAGTTATGAGAGGGATTTCAACATAAAACCTGCGTCAATATACACTAAAAATTTTAACTAGAGGGGCACTGGGTGAGCTCAGCGGGTAGAGCAGGCGCCCCACATACAGAGGCTATAGTCCTTGACGCAGCGGCTGCAGGCTTGACTCCCGCTCTTGGCTCTTTGCTGCATGTCATTCCCAACTTTCTTCTCCCAATGTGTCGTGTGTCGCTTCAGCTGTCCTAAGGCAAAAGGACTGTGCTAAAGGACTGTGCACACTGACATTGTCCAAATTATATTCCACAGAGAATATGAAAAGTAAGGTAGTACAGTATTCAACAATGCTATCAGTAGTGGTGGTAACATTGGTTAAACTTTGTGAACTGTTACATGTGAGAAGGACGACAGGAACAACTGGATTAAAGGGAGAGAAGTTGTCACAACAACCTGCCAACACCTGCCACTCTCCCGCTTTACTGCCGATTTGTAATTTCTCCTGATTATCTCCCTCTTTCACACTGATACCAATCAAACAGGTGTTCCTCAACCTCTATGTGGGATATGTGTCATAAGACCTGGCAACCCAACTGGAGGCAGCTGCAAGCATGCGCAAACCACTCATTGCGGCGACTCGCTACCTCTCTACCGCTTAGCTTGCAGCTGAAAATGGCCCAAAGAAGAATAAATACGCCTCCAAATTTAACCCCACTTGATGTGAGAAATTCTCCTTTATAGCCGCTAGCCACACTGATACATACCATGCACTTTGTAAGGTGTGTACAACGGACTTTAGCGTAGAACATATGCAAACTGTGCCAATCACAAGCAAAACATTGAGGCACAGAGGGGATCCTGCAGCATCAGCACATTTATTGTGCATATCTGTTTATTTCATTTATTAATCAGTGGTTTAGGGTTATATGTTGACAGGGTTGCTGGGTATAGGCCCGGAAAATCTCCTTCCTTTTCACATCCTAATGTTGGCAGGTATGATAATCAAAAGAAAGAAGAACAAATAGTGCAAAAAACCCTGTTAAACAGATTTAAGAAATGTTTTAAAGATGTAAAGGTTGGCAGTCGATCCTGCTAGGGATGCACCGATACCGATACCAGTATCGGGTATCAGGCAGATCGCAGCTTAAGTACTCGTAAAACTACGACCAGTAGCACAGCTGAATACCACTTTACGGCTTGACGTTAGCCTTAGTTGAGCAGGTAGGCGGAGAAGGAGCACTTTTGTCCTCACAGACAACACTAACATGTCCACTCACGGCCAAACTGAAGCTAACACAGTGTAACATAAACATTAAGGCAAACTTACTTACATATTCATGGAGGCACACACGATAAAAAAGAGTCCGTCTGCGATCACTGATGTCTCCGTAGTAAGAGCAGTAAACGAGTCCGGGCCTTTCTCCCTAACTGCGGTGTTTCGGGGGGATGAGTGCTGCGTTTAAGTGCGCTCAGAAATGGGAGGGTTCATCACGTGACCTTTTTTACAATACATGTGGTAGGTTGTGTTATACTGAAATCCACTGAATGTGTTATAGGTTACACGAAAGCAAAATGTGTGGCAGTGTCATGTTAAGTAAAACAAAGTTGTTAAAATGTCAGCAACAGTAGCATCAATCTGTCGATTTACTGTCATGTACTCAAATGTAATGTAATGGTCTGAAAAACAGTGGTATCGGTGCATCCCTAGATCCTGCCATCACTTTTAAAATAACCATTAGTATTGTATCACGTTAATCTATGATGGAAATGTTTTAAGTCAAGACGCTGGGAAATCTGTGGGAAACTTTCCTTTATGAAAACAAGCCTTCATCCCACCTACTGCAGGTGTAGCTGAACTTTATGCAGCCGTTCATATAGTTAAAAATGCAGAGGAACATTCATGAATTCTCCCCTGGGGAACTCATTACTTGTGGCACAGTTTGTTTTTTAAACGAGCATAATTTTTCAGCCCTTCACGGTTTTACATTCAAACCGAGAAATCAAAAGGCGGCACAAGAAGAGAATGAATCGAGTTTAGCTTTTCACACATCCGCCTCTTTGTGAAGTGTTTTTCATTCACTTTGAAAGGCACATTTGTACAGAGAGTTTCACCTCAAATCACTCTTGTGTGCAAAAGCTTCCCAGAACAAACTTTTAATGAAAAGCTCTTATATTTCATTTAAATTACAATTGCACTTATCACCTGCACTCTCTGTTCTTTGATGCAGTTTTACCTTTCAACAAATACACTTTTCACCTACAGTTAATTTTAAACAGATGATAAAGTGTTGTTTACCTCTGCATCTTACCATTAATGGTTAATTAACACCTTACTTGAAGATAAGACAGGAAGATTACTTCTCGTTGCTCGAACACTTTTGTACCTACTTTTCCACAGATTTTCTTCTGAAGTCTGTCAAAGGAAAAGTGGCACCAAAGTATTGTTCCATGTGCAGCTCAATCTTAGTCTTTTCTTCAACATCTGAAGTCTTCAACCAGTCTTTGTTTTACTGATTTTCCTGATGAAGTTAAATTCAGTAATTATAAAAACACCAATGACAGGGTTTCAGGTGTAGAATTAGCAATCTGAGAAATGCTGTTATCAGTGTTCAACTCCCACCCTATGCAACAAACAACCTTTTGTGTTTAGCGGCTGCTTTTCCGGTCTCTGCAAGTGCTGCGAGTAAACAGTAATCTACTATGGCTGAACAAACAAAGAAAAGATGGATGACTACAGATACAACTTCAAAAATTAGTGAAAATCCAAAGAAAAAGGGACAAATTAAACGCTCAGATGAAGGCAAACAGTCTAAGGCCATATCCACACGTACACTGGGAATTTTTATCGTTTGTAAAACTCGGTATAGAGCATCGGGATAGATTTTTTCAGACTTTTGATTGGCTGCAATTTTCTTTTTCTTCTTTGCATGACCGGGTTATATCGCCACCTGTTGGTGTGGCATTCTTATGACAGCGTTTCTGTTGTGTTTTTGTTTTCAAAAATAAACTTTACTGTCACAAAATAATCTTAATGTGTCGACCAGGTTCTTACATAAAGGCCTCAGTATGACTTAAGGGTGCAAACCTCCAGACAGTCACTCCTCAGAGGCATCTATAGAGATACAGATTAGGACCCACTTTGAACCTTGAGTGTAACGCAAGATGATGGCAAGTACTGAAGATCAAAGTTGTACCAGGAAGTGGAGCTGTAAGCTGTGATGGATGTTTATGTGTGGGGTCAGACATGAATCTTTTGCCTTTATTTTCTTAACCAAATTAATGATTTGAACATGCGTTTGTTTTACAGCTGTACGATCATCAGACCACTCTTAGACTTGTTTTTGAAGCTGTGCTCCCCCAGCATGTAGTTTAGTGAGTGAAATGTTGCCGTAAACAAACAAAACCAATGGCAACGGCTACGAACTGAAATTCAAACTGAAATGAAAATGTATTTCCTCTTTTTTTTTCTTAGACTTTCAGCAGCTATAATGCGGCTGATTTTTCAATGGGCCTGGGTTATAAACTGTGCATATACTTTAAGGGAACATTCAGATTGTCTAAATCCTCCTACTCCTTTCAAGATGACATAAAGAAATATATATATATAACTGTGGAGGTCCATGATTTCTGATTGCTGGCACAAATAAATAGGAAATCCACATGAGTGAGACACTTACTTGGTACCGTCGACTGGATATTGCAGCATGTAGGCTTTATTTTGTAAATTTCCGCGTGGTTGCGTGACATTTTCTGAAACGAGAACCATGTTTTAAAATGCAAATAAATTCCTGGAGTCGAAAAACATGGGAGAGATGTGTTCTTCCACCACCAACGTGCAGAGGACAAATAGGAGCGGGCAGCAGTTTGACACTGAAGCGGCGCAGGGGAAAGTGGGAGTGTGGAAGTACAAAGGGCAGGTGCAGAGATACATTTACTTTTAACTACAGCGGCTCAGGTTAAATGTCAGTGTGTGGCGAGAGCTCGCTGGTTAGATCTGTCACCTCACAGCCGGCAGCTTGTTTCATGTTCTCCCCGTGTCGGCGCCGGTTTCCTCCCACAGTCCAAAGACATGCAGGTTAAGTGAAACGGAGACGCACAGATTGCCTTCAGGTGAGGATGTGTGTGTCTGTCTGTGTGTGTTAGGCCTGTGATAGACTGGTGACACGTCTACGCTCAGCCCTCGCGCTCATCATCAAACGGGAGGTTTACAAACACATAAAGAAAAGTGGCTTTTGAGGCAGCTCTGAAAGATCGGACAAATTGCCTAAAGTGATGTCACTGACCATAATGTCAGCGATCGGTTTGAATTGTGGGTAATGTAGGCGCCAGGTTCCATCAACAAGGAAACCCATAGAACAAAAGAGGGGATACTTCTTCTCCTGCTTTGTCTATTGTGATCCTATTTACACTGTCCTTTGTGAGTACATCACAGTACTCGTAAATACTATTTGTAGGTACATTTGATTTTGGTTTTTTTCTCTCATTTATGCGTCTCCTACGCTCGATTTCAGAGGGGAATATTGTACTTGCTATAGTTTCTTTTCAACAGCTGTGTTGCTGCAACGCTAGAAAAAAATCGTATTAGTCCAATAAAAGTGCACCTCACCTGAGAATTACTTTAACTGAAAATGTTTCATTTCAAAACAAAATAATTGAGACTTTATTATGTTACATTGTAGGGCTGCAATGTAGGTCTGCATGGTGGTGCAGTGGTTAGCGCCGTCGCCTCAGAGCTATAAGGTTTCTAGTTCGAATTCCGGTTTGGACATGGGGAGCCTTTCTGCGTGGAGTTTGTGTACGTGGGTTCCCTCCGGGTACACCAGATTCCTCCCACAGTCCAAAGACAAGGGGTGAATCTGAAACCGCACACTATCATACTAATCATACTAATCATACTAACTGTGACGTAAAATTGAGTATGTCATGCGTTCCCATCTAATAGTATGAAATTTTGTGTATGGGAGAAATGCCCGGATGTATACTAGATCGGCCCGGATGTTTGAGTATGAGACGGGAGCTCACTGGTTGTACTCAACTGCCCCAAAATGCATTGCGGCTATTCAGCTTCTACTATGGCGGAGATGGACCGGAGATCAGACCGGACATACGTAAACGATTAAGTCACGTGATACGGAGAAGACGGCTCTGACTATGATGCGAACGGCATCATAATAGTCAGGTTAGTAGGCAGTATGCAGTACATGCTGTTTGAGTATGTAGTAGGCAGGACGTTAGTATGCGGTTTCGGACACAGCCATGCTCGTTAGGTTCATTGGGGATTCCATAATTGCCTGCAGGTGTGTCAGGTCGTCTGTCAGCCCTGGCGATCAGTCCGGAGTGTGCCCCGCCTCTCGCCTAATAGGATAGGCTCCAGCCTCCAGCCCCCACAACCCTCAACAGGAAGTTATAACGTGAAACATTTAACATTAACAAGATAAGCAGCATATTTTATATAAAGTGATGAGTTTGGGTGTAATAATAATGTGAAAATGTTACTGCGACAATAAAGTTTTCATGTTATAGTGTGATCTGATCTATTTTTCTCTTTCTGGCATGCTGCATAAAAACAACAACTCATATGCCTTTCAGTAAAACTCATTTTTAACACTAAATCCGTGTTTGTTAGCTTGGCACAGTGTACGGTTTGGGTTCCATTCAGATGCCTGTGACTTGTCTGAGGTTCCAATAAACAGATATTATTGACATTAATAGTTGAAGACATAAGAGATCTAGTTTTATCTTGCATGTCTGGAGCGGTAATGAAATGTGTATTTTTACTCATGTAGGATTTAGAGTACCGGATGTTTACTTGGAATGAAGGGTAATACAAATATGCTTTCCTACCAACACGGCACCACAGACTTTGCATTTAAAATCAGTTATAATATGCAGCACACTGTGCTGTATTAGATCAAAGTGTATTGTGTATTCAGTCCAAATGTGTCACAGTATATAGTGTTAAACCTAAAGCTCCTTTTCTCCGTGTATTAGTTACACATGATAATCTGTGATTATAATAATTGACAATTAAAGGGGAGTGTGATCCAGGATTGTTTGGGCACAAGTCAAGCATTCAAGCCAACCTCAGAAAGCCTTTAGCAGCATATTATAGCTCCTTAGTTTTTATCCTGTGCTGCAATACTGACCATGCAGAGACAATTCAGAGGGAGACAATGAAGGGCACCTTCACCTCCTAAAGCTTTAAGTTAAGACAGAAAGTTTCACCTGCTGGTGTTCGGTTTTATACGGTAAAATAAAAATGAGCACGTTTTAAGAGGGCTCCTGTTGAGTGGCAGGCCGGAGTGTGAGTGGGGCAGCTGGATTACATAAGGCCTCATTGTTTTCACTGGTTTTCACCAAAACAGCCTCACTTTCACAAATATTGCCTGTGCCCACATACAGACGAGCTGCTGTGTTTCCAGCTGCAAGAAGGATCTGATCGCTGCTGTTTACAGGAAGTAGGTCTGTGAGGTTCACTGTTCAGGAAACAATCGTGGTAAATCTGAGGAGACAAAGGAGACTGAATGAGCTGCTGATTATGCACAAGACAAGTTCAAAGTAAAAGAACAGTGAACAGTTAAACCGCTGTGCAAATAAAAAGTACTTTTAAATCCAGATTCTTCTGTACATCTTCGTCAGAGGACTGGTTATCATTAGAAAAATGTAAAACAGTCAAACTTCTGACTGCTAACTCCCCAATAATGAGCATGGAGTAGTTTTATACTGTCATTCCCAACATAATACTTGTGATTCAGTGATCCTCCATCTGAATCTAATGCAACAAACTGTGCAGAAACAAATGCTCATCTATTTTGTCTCGTGCTGAGACCAAAATCTGTTAATGACATTTGTGGAAGCCAGGTGTGAAGCGTTTAAGTGATTGCCTGAGTCACACCACCTGTGGCAGCCATCAGAAAGTGGTCCCCCTCCTTCTCTGAATATATTAAAAAGCATTTAATGTGGAATCCATTTTAGTGACTTTTCTCCATCAGACAAATTAATCCCCTTCTCCTAATCTCTCTCTTTCCCTGTCATTATCTGCAGAACAACATATTGATGATGTGATACTGTAGCTGATACGCTGAGCAGAGGTCAGGTGTGTTGGCTCAATAAATGTTTCTTTATGAGTGCAAATAATTTTATTACATCCATCTAATTTCCATTTTGTAATGTGAAAATAATATTATTAAAATGATATATATGGTGCCCTATTGTGACATAAGGAGTCAAAGATCAAGTGTAATGAGGCATTTTAGCTGCAGTTTTACATTAAAAGGAGCTGTATTATATGAGTATTTAAAAGTTGTAACACCTTGGTTGAAAATTTTAAGTACCAAAAATCACCTCACAGCTAGAAGGTTCCTGGTTCAAGTCCCAGTTCGGACGACGTGGGCCTTTCTGTGTGGAGTTTGCATGTTCTCCCCGTGCATGCGTGGGTTCCCTCTGGGTACTCCGGCTTCCTCCCACAGTCCAAAGACATGCTCGTTAGGTTCACTGGTGAGTCACAAGGCCATGTCTACACGTACACAGATATTTTTCAAAACAGAGTTTTTACTTCTGTTTAAAAAAAAAACCTGTCCACATAAGCACGGTTACAAAAAATCACAGCCAGACGAAAATACAAAAACACAACAGAAACGCTGTCATGAGAATGCCACACCAACAGGCGGGGATATAACCCGGTCATGCAAAGAAAAAGAGGAAAATCATTTGAAAAAAGTCTTCAAAAAATTATATTCTATTAGGCTGCAATGGCGCATCGAGGACGGTCAATATAGTGAACGAGTAACTGTATATATATGTGTAAACATGTAAAACGTCCTGTTAAGCATCACTGTGTTTGACACAGCCGTCATCCGTCTCCTCATGTGTGACACCTCACAAAGGAAATAACGGCGCACAGGCTGACATCACGAGCAAAAAATGTTGTTTACCCCATCTACACGTCTCCGTGGAAACAGAGTTTCTAAAAGTCGTCACCCTGGCCGGAGTTTTACAAAAGATCTGTTTTCAGAGACCTAAACAGTGTTTGTGTGGACAAAAGGCCAAAACGCAGAGAAACAGCTACGTTTTGAAATATACCCACGTACGTGTAGACATGGACTAAATTGCCTGTAGGTATGAATATGAGTGTGAAAGGTTGTCTGTCACTATGTGTCAGCCCTGTGATTGACAGGCAATCGGTCCAGGGTGTACCCCGCCTCTCGCCCAATGACAGCTGTGACAGACCCCAGCGGCCCCCCGCGACCCTGATCAGGATAAGCCGTATAGATAATGTATGGATGGATTGATGTCGCTCATCTGTGCGTTAGACATGTTGATCTTTGTCTCTTCCAGGATGATCGACTTCTTCATGTCTGGAAATCTGAAGCAAACAAGGAGAAGTGATCATGAAAGAAAGGATTGTTAAAGCTACTGAGAGGAACTTTATTTTTGTGTTGATTTTGGCGACCCCTTTGGTCAAAACGGTACCTTTTTTTCTTTTCACAGATCCTGTTCTCTACATACCTGTAGTATTCTGTAATTATAAAATACCCTACAGCTGTCTTTTCACAGTCAAACGTATCACTGACTGTCAGTCATGTCAGTGGAAAACATAAATAAAAGTACATTCGGTTGGCGTGCTGTGACTTGCTCCGACCCGGTGGCAGCAGTAAGAGGCTTTAGAAGTATCTAGAAATCCTCTCCCTGGTGGTCCTGTTTGCTTGTGTGGCTCATATCGACGCATCAGTATGCATTTCAGTCTGTTTCATAACCATGTCCTCACAGAGGCTTTGATTTATAATTCTTATAATCTGACCTTCAGGACATGATAAGAAAGTCTCGACATACATCATGTGAAAACAGAAAAAAAAAAGGGCATGAGGATGTGGCACATGTCTTCACTTCTACTCTCCCTACCTCCTCCAGCGTGACGAATCCACGTCTGAAAATAGGCGATGTTGTCAGGGACCATGAGGACTGAACCGCAGCCCTGGCGGTATGACGAGCCGTGAAGCAGGCCGTGTTGCTTGGTTTCAGCTCGTGCAGCGACGACCGGCCCTGACGCATTAACAAATGAAGACGGATTGCGTATGATGACACGAGTCGAGTTTAATTTGCTCTTTGCCGAAAGGGAAAAAGAGCTGAGGGAGAGAGATGTTCGAGAGCGTTGGAAGTTAACTCAATATGTAACAAAGCCCAGAGGTGTGGCTTTGATCTTCTCCTGCCCAGAGTTGTGACGCTCGCTTTTCTGAACTCAGGTGGCCTTTAACACAATACCACAGGAAAATAACTTCATCTCACACACTGAATAAGGAGCTCTTGAAGTCCCTCCGGAATCTGGAAGAGAAAGAGGATGAAATAAGCAGATAAAACTGCATTACTCGTCTCTGTTGTTGTGTTGGTTTTACATGGAGAGGAGCTGTGTGCTGCTGCTGCGGCCAGCGTGCATTGTAAATCTCTTATCTCCCCGCAGCACAGGTGGGGTCAGCTCGTTTCCTCTGCAATCAATTCAAAATGTCAGCAGAAATTCTGCTTTATTTTACACAGTTGGAACATTCAGTCTCATTTATTTGTCAGCAGGCTGGATATATGTCGAGCCGGGGTTCCTGTCGCCCTGCAAACTGCACAGCTGCTGCTTCCTGCACAGCATGCTTCTGCCACAGCAGAGTCCTGCTCTTTGTTGACCCAACGCATGTTTCGAGACCTCTGTCGTGTAAATAAACCGCTGTCATTTTGGACAACTCCTATCATCTTATGGTGGCTGCACACTGCCCAGACAAATGGCAACCAACTCCAACCAACACCAACTGTTGGGTCAGTGTGCGCCGACAGTTGGTATGGGTTGGATGGAGTTGTTCGAGTTTGACAGAGTTTGACCGATGTGCGCCTTTTCCCAACAAACCCTAACATTCTGAGAGTGCGTTTCCTTGACAACTAGCCTTCACTTGCGTGCGGAACATCAATATGCACGATGTAAGATAAAGCAAAAACCAAGAGGCCTGTCCTGAGGTGAGTTGGGCATTGTCGGGGCAGTGTGCAGCCACCTTTATTCTGTATGCATTTAGTGTCCGTTGGGTCAGACGTTACTTACCCTGGCTTTCCCACGATGGTAAATCCGCTTCATGAAATGTTAAATACAACAGTTGTATTGTATGAAGACACAATGTCACTCATCAACAACCTCTATGAAGCAATGCGATCTTCTTGCGGCCTATAGAAACCTCCTCTTTAAAACCAACACAAATAAATCCCAATAAAATGTTTGCCTGTTTTATTTTGTTTGCAAAAGACTCCTCTGAGCCGCTTTCTTTGGCAGTCGCTATACGTTCTGTGTGTATTTGTGTTGATGTGTATGAGTGTGTATGTGTGTGTTAGGGAGGCAGAAGGAGAGACAAAAACACCAGCTCCTCTCCAGCTGATGCTACCTGTGTGTGCACATTAAACAGCCTCAGGTTGTCTTCTATGCTCCATACTTAATAGACTCAACAACTGCTGTATCAACCTGCATGATGGTGAGCTGATGCTTTTTATCTGTTTAGAAAATAATTCAGAAAAAAAGTCAGTCACGCCAGAATCGCTCCTGCTGAAGCCGTCAGTTTCATGTTTTCCAATCACAGGCACCTTCTTAGTGCTGTCCAACTCAGGAGATGTGTTTTCTTCTGACTCGCCGTGATTGACGATGGTATGAAAGCAGTTGTTTTGTTGGGCTCATTCACTCAGATTTAATTTCAAATGCTGCAGAAAACAATCAATATGATTGTCTGACGCTGTACAAAGAAAGCACACCGTGTGTTTTCGAAGATTACATATCAGACTCCAAACTTTTGATCTTCAGTTGACTGACGCATTCGTGTTCTACATCAGGAGAACATCTTGTTCCACTTTGTGTGATACTTTAGGTGTTTCAAGCAGCGCTGCACACAACCTATGGTGGCTACTTAGCGCCCCCTACAGGCCCGGAGCACTTCTGTTGGGATAAAAAGATGTGCTTCTTATGTATTGGACTTTGCATCGTTCCTGTATTTGCAGTGCTTTTGCTGATTTATAGGTTATAAAAGCATTTGACAGGCACTATAAACGCAGTGTTTTAAAGATAATTATCACTTGCCTGTGCTTCCATGGATCACACGTATATGATTTGTTTGACTATAGAAAAGTGTCCAAATGAAACACAAGGAAAAGAAGAATCTCTGTTTTCAAACTGCAGATTTGAGAGTGCATGAAGTTGGTGATGCAGTTGCAAAATACAAGCTGCAAAATGCAACATGATAAAATTTCCCCTTTTGACATGTTAAACTTGATAAAATCAACATTATGCCCTCCAAGAGTCAGAAGAGTTATCTGCAATAACAGAGTGAGAAACATTTATGAAACATGTCTCCATGGTGATTTTGAGATCTGCATGTTAGCAGTACTTACACTTTTCTTTCTTGTTTTGCATTTGGCAAGGATAGTGAAGATATGACAGGAAATGTGGGGTAGAGAGAGTAGGGAAGATATGCACCAAAGGGCCGAGGTCGGAGTCAAACCAGCGGCCAATGCCTCGAGGACTTTGGCTCTGTATATGGGGCGCCTGTATTTGTGCAAATGCCCCAGGTTGGTAGTTGATGAGATGCCAAAACTACATTGACAGTGACTATCCTGCAGTGATGCCAACTCTGATTTGAGTAACCTGGGTGTGACCCTCTTCTCCCCTGCTCGCTGGAGCCCCTGCATCTGACACCTGATCCCTGCAGATAGTCCAGATTGCTCCTGCCTGTCTGGTGTTCAACCTCCCCAACTCCTCTCACACTAATACTCCTCTCCTTTCGCTACACTGTAGCAGTTTGCATCCAGTTCAGGACTCTGCTGCAGGCCCACGGGGCACTGAAGGCTGCTGCTCCTTCCCACAGTTCCTCCAAGACACAGTCAGACCCCTACACTCCAGCGCGGGCCGTTGTCCTCGTATGCCTCTTCTCTGTTCTGGCCTAACAGCAGTTTAATGAACTCCAAGCTGAAGTCAGAACAGCCGAGTCACTGCCCGGCTCCTGCTTCAGGCTGAAAACCCACCTTTTAGAAACAACACCTACACACCACACAGCTCTTACTAACGTCTTATTTTCTCCAAACTCTGAGACAACACTGGTTCCCGTCAGCGTAAGAGGCTTTGGATGATAACATCTCCTGAATGAATGTAATGGATTTTTGATTATAAATGCCAAAGTGAAATTAGGACATTTAAGGGGTCTTATATATATATAAACCATTACATTTAAGAGTGTTTTATAATGCGTATATAAAAGAAAAGGCGATTATAAGTGAGTTTGCTGACATATTAAACTACAAAGACATATATAAAATATCTTAAATGATGCTGGGGCTGTGATAATGGTCCTCTAATGGTATCGAAATACCAGAATCCACTTTAGCAGTCAAGGTGCAAAGCAGTGAGCAGCCATTTAAAACATATCAAAGCATCTATTGAAAGTAAGGGATGAGAAAAGTGCTAAAGGGAGAGGTAACCAGTTGGAGACCTTACCAAAGTGCAGGTGTTGATGACTCATGTTCGGTAGGCAGAGTTCGTGTAAGGACGCCAGAATAAAACTGAGACCTCTGTTTGGTTTTTCTCTGTTTGCTTTGTTGCACATTGTTGGTGGTGACTTCAAGGTCGGGGAGAGAATGTTTGATCCAGCTTGCGTCTGCTCGGTGAGGACAAAGAGAATGTGTGACAATACCCGATGAGGGAAGTAGCACAGGAGGAAGTCGGACTTGAATGGAAGGTGAATGTGACGCAGGATGAGAAAAAGGGTTGAGGGAGGAGAATAAAGACGTTATACAGAAGAGAGTATGCTCAGACAATGGGAGGACAGAGTTCATGCTAGTACTGTCTCCAACATCCACGCCTGAGGATGCTTGCACATACTGTATATCAAATAGTTCAGACTGAAGCCTGTTTAAACTTATTGCAGAGCTTTGTGTTATTATGAGTGAATGACTTCTTTTGCAGCCTATTTGTTTTCTGATCGGTGTTGCATATACAAATATTAGAAGGAGTATATCATTCAAGAATTGGCTTCAGAACACCATGTGCTTTTGCCCAAGTTGCAACATTTTAAACCCACTGGTCATGACATTGCCTCAGTTTGCACCATCTAGAGCCATGGTTCTCAACTGTTTTAAGTGGGTCGCGGGTGTCTGCTTGGGAAAAATTTGGGTTGCGATTTGTCGTTAAAGGGATAGTTCAGTTTGTTTGAAGTGGGGTTGTACTCTTGTTAAAGAGCCGTACTGTACCTAACCATCAGGAAAGCTAGCGCCACATAAAACGAATGAAACATCTCACCAAACAACCGCAGAAGTTTCCCCCTGTCTCTCTGTCGGCCAGTCTCGTCTGTAAAAGTAGCTCCTCTGTGGTCTCATAAAAGTATCCTCTCGTCTCCACCGTGAAGAGCAAGCAAGAGTCCAGCTGGATCATCGGCGTTGGTTTTGTCTAATCCTCTTCAGAAAAATGATCGGTGCAACTGTCTCAGTGTTGCGCCTGGAGTGTTTATGTTTACATTTAGCAGAGCAGCCATGCTAACTAACAGCATTATCACTCAGCAGAACTCGGTGTGATCTACAAGGTAATCAGGACGCTCTTTGTTTCAGCAGTCCGGAAAAAAAACAATCAAGCACCAGCTGTGATATCTTCAGAAAAGTGAAGTTTGAATTCAGTCTGTGCTCGCTGCTGCACTTTCTGACACAAACAGCCGACATACGGCAGAAAACACTTCACGCCATGAAGGAACGTGAGCGGCACTTTGTCGTTTCCATGATATTGTATTCTCTTTAGTTTGTTGTCTCATCTACAAACAGCTGATCCGACACCGTACGCTGCGGGCGTAGTAACACGTATGTGTTGCGGTCCACACAAAGTAGTGACAAATAAAGAGGCGTTCTTACTGAAAAGTGAAAAGCGGTGAATTATTCAAATATAGCGTACAATCGATACCACTATTGATTTTCAGGTGGAATGTCCTTATAAGTGGACAAATTACGTGTGATAGTGACCCTATATGTAGCGGCATATAGCCTAGCTCCCGTGCCGGCACTCCGGCCGGTTCCTACCATTGATAAGTATCTCATGCAACCTCACTTCAGACAAACCGAACTATCCCTTTAAGGAGGTGTTGTTGGGTCCTGAGGCCAAACCAGTTGAGAACCACTGATCTCGAGCAAACATATGAATGTTGACATGAAATCCTTTCGTGTATATATCGACTGTTAATGCACTAATGCCACCTGTTAAATATGATTCATGTTCAGTCTAAACACACCTTTACAGCTCTTGGAAAGTTTGTCCCTTAGAAGCCCAGCAACACAGGTGCCATTTTCATTCCCCTCTTCATAAGGTCACTTATTTTTTAAGCATAGGTGTTCAAGTTGAATTCAGCAAACCCTCAAAACTGGACAAATGTTAACTGATGTTTTCAACGTGAAGGCGCCCGTTCATGGAAATCGTTAGCATGAATGATGATGCAAAGATTTCAGTGACAAAAGTTTGACCCAAGAGAAAACAGGATCTTCACACGGCAAAATAAAAGTCCTGACATTTAATTTGTGTTTCACTTTCTTGGACTTTCATTCGTAATATGTGATATACGATTTTGTCCTGAATGTGCGGTTGATCATTAATTTCAGCTGCTCTCAGCTCGCATGTTTTTTTGTTCTTTTTTCTTCTCTTGTACGTTTTTTCATCTTATTTCAATTTACTCAGCCTGGTGTTCCTGAGACCTTAAAATATCAGCTTATGTGATATCATGAAACATGAACATGGACTTTTTAAGGCCACTTTTTAATTACCATGGCTCCACAGAGGATGTCTGGCTGAATCCATGTTCTAATTAAATCATTGTGCAGGTGTTCGGAGCCTGATACGCCTCTCAGCTGCAGCATATAGCTAACACCAGCCCAATTATCTTTAATGTACCTTCTCCTGAAAGCCTCCGTGGATAAACACTTATGTGACATTTAAGCATTTATGAGACTGAACCTCTGCAGAGTTCAAATCACGCTGGGATTCAAGATGTGAGGAAGTCTTCTGCCCACATCTCTAACTATGATCTCATCTGCTCTGCCTCACATTGTTAAATAAATCATCAAAATATACTGCTGCTAATAAAATGCTTCATAGAAAATTCATACTTGGGGAGGATGGTGCCACTTGAAGAGAATAAGCAGAGTAAATAATTATTTTATTTCACAGAGAGGAAATATTGCTTTCACTTCTGGAGGGGAGGAATGTAAAACTTTCCGTCTCTTTGCTCCGATTTATGGGTCCATTCGTCATTAAACAATTACATAGGCAAAGAATTCAATTTCCTCCCTCTCATTTCTTCTTTCATGACCGTGTTTTTCCAGAAAGGGCAAAAACATAATTACAGAATGCAGCAACACGTTAACAAAGAAATATCGATGGCTGGCTTACAGGAGAACGTTTGCCGTGAAATGTGGAGGGGTTTTTGCAGCTAATAATGTTTTCCCCTCCATTATTCCGGAGATGTTTTTCACCGAGCCTTGCAGCGCGAGAGAGGTTTATATTTGAAAAGAGGGAATAACTCTTTTTCAATCTCATAAATCTACCTTTGTTTTGTGAGCAGAGACAAAAGAAGCTGTCTTTACTTGCAGATAAACAATGATGCAGTGTGCAGGAGGCGGTGTGTGTGTGTGTGTGAGGATGCCACAGAATCAGAGCACTGTCGTCTCTCACTAGAAGCATCCGTTTGATTTTATGTTAATGAATGTTTGACTGTGTGCAGAAGATGCACAGCAGCACATGCATGTCTTCCTCTTTTGCAGCCAGCCGCAATTTTCGGACGTCGGGTTGGAACCGGAGTCGGCTCACATGGGAGCTCATTTGGCAGAGCAGCCTGTCACCGGGGAGCGAATGAAAGCTAAACCTAATGAAAGCACACGCGGCCAAAACCTGCCGGCTAACATGTGCACCCGACTGCAGCTACAACCAGCTCCGCTCTCTTTACAAAGCTAAACCACACGGCTCTCGTTTACCACGCTTTCCTTTCCTCACTCGAGTTGCAGGTCTATATGCTCTTTTATGTGTGGCACGGGCCACGTGGCCTGTGGGGCTTGGAAATGCATCAAAAACCTGGTGTGTAATTTCAAAACTACAGAAATCTCTTTGAGAAAATGTGGACTTGATTTCCTTGCTGGGACTTGTTGTGCAGACTGACGAGATAAACAATAAGCTCTCCTCGTCCAAAGCTGAGAATGTTTTAATGAGACAGAGTGTTCATTCCCTGACAGCCTTGTTCATGTGATTTTGTGTGCAGTGTGAGTGTGAGGAGGTTCACTTTGTTCTGTATCCTTAAAGAGCTTTAATAGATTCTTTTGAGATACTGAAGGAAGCTTCACAAGACACAGAAACTCTGCCTGACTGTTAGCAGAGCAGCTCTGGAGATCGCTCGCCTTTCGTTCACTCGGTCCGTCCGCTGCTGAGATATTTCAACAAAGATTAAATTCTGCACATTAATTACTGCTCAAAATTTGGTTCAGACATTTATGATTTCCATCCAGCTCCATCAGCAGGATGACATTTTACTTTTCTTTATAACCAAATACTTGCAAAGCTAATGTCAACAACGTCAGCAGTACTTCCCTTTAGTGTTAGTATGATATAGTTCAAACATGTTGTTTATTAATTAATTAATTAAAAAAGGGTTTTAGTAATTCAATCTTGTGGTTTCGTATGTATGTACAACAGTGTAATACTATTTTAAAATAATACTGATATAAAATGTCATATCTATTATATCATGTATGCATTTGTTTGTTGTGGTACTGAGTTAAAAACAATAGCAGCATATACAAACGTGTTCCCAAACATTACCTGGAGGGCTTGTAATATCTGGATAACATAGTTTTATATTTAATAATGTAACATGTTGTTTGTGGTTAGAAGTGTTTTTGTTGTTTGTTTTCTGTAGGTAAGTACTGTTGCAGTAGATTTATTACGATTTTCAATATAATTATCATGATTATTATTTTCTATTGTTTTATTACTATAAATATGATTGATTCACCTTATGTAGTTATTGATTTGTTTCATTCTGTATTTATGTATTATTTTATATCTATTCATTCATTACTATTAGTTTATTTTGTTTTACTGTGTTCATGTTTTTGTCAGTGTTTGTTTTTTATGAAAAGAAGCAGGGCAATGTCATATTTTGAAATTCTGCTTTTCAGTAAAAATATTTGAAGATTTTCAACAACAAAAATACAACATATTAGTCATGTGTGATGTAAGACATGTTTTAGTACTTGTTTTGATGTTGCTGAGGAACTTTTTCATGGCCCTGTGCCCTCAATTTTGAGCAAACACTTTCCTAATAAAGTGAAATAAATAATAACTTGGATAAAAGTTAGAACATTGTGACTCCCTGCTTTGATGATTAACCACAACGTTCATGGAGTTTGGTGAAGTTTTGAAGTGTCTGACCTTTAAGAATGTATCATTCTCACTTTTAATGACTGAAGTATTAACGATCTATTTGATTTCCTAAAAGTCGTTATGGGCGTATGTCAGTCTTTGAAAATTTCTCAGAGCAGCTTGTGCCAAGATCTGCTCCGTTTGAATGGAAACTGTATTAGTCATGTTAGGATGAGAGACTCCCATCTGTTTAGCAAAATTATCCTCGCTAATTAGTCTGAAAATAAGAGTGGTCAGATCAGTCAATTATGGATAAGAGGGGGACAGGCAGCTACAAAGAGCTCAGATGCATTCCCAATGCATCGGCCCAATCAAAATGCAGTCAATTATTTTAAAGAGGCGGCACAACACACGATGCTTATCCTGAATATCACCATGGAAACGCATCCAACAGCTTCGCACACACCTCAGCACGCATGATAACGTCGGTCTATCGGAGCTGTCAGATTGCTCTCACACAGATCTGGGTTACTGTAGAAACATGTCGGTGATGTTTCCTTTCCGGAAATAGTTGCTTATTTTCAGCATCTGTGCAAGTAAACAAGAGCAGTGTTATTTCAGCAAAGATGGATGCCGATTTTATTACTCTTTCCTGTATTTTAAGATGCTTGAATTTATATCCCTTAAGGACAAATGGCGTCACCAGTGTGCTTTCTTTTAGTGCTATTTGGGACACATAAAGTACCCTATGTATATTGATACAAGAGTGAAAGAAGGCTGCACTTTAGGGGCCTCATTTGTACAGGAAGTTGTTCACACAGGTTCTGCATTAACATATTTTTCATGTAATTTGACTACATGAATGCTGTGGACATGGGCATCGCTGACCTACAAAGATAACCTTGTTTCTTTTGTATTTTTGGAGGAGCTGTAGCATTTGGTGCTCTGATTTTTAAAGCAGCCCCGGGGACTGCAGGCTCAGAAACCACAGATACGCTGTGGCTCCTAATGAGACTGCACAAATGAGGGACAGCACAAGGGGTTTATGCTTTAAACAAGGAAAGAAAAAGAAGCAAAAAAAGAAGCCAAATATAGTGTGTTATACAAGTAGATTCTGGTGTTAGTGTCAGCAGAAAGAAATAATTGTTTATCATTACTCCGGTCCTTTAGGAAGTGTTTCTTTATGTTTCTATTAACACCATATCTTCGCATTATAACCTGTTAATCAGCAGTTAAAGCAGAGCAGTTGATATACTGCAGTGTAAAGAAACTTTGCAAGAAATTAACTCTGAGGAGCAAAACAAGAAAGAGTGATGCAGGTAATAAAGGTCTACATTAGCAGAAAATATGGTCATATTTTTTAAAATATATAATTTTCTTCTGCAGCTACTGCTCAAAGAAAATATCCACAAAAGTCAGAGAATGATGAAAGTTTTGTGGAATCAAAAATATATGCATACATGCAAACCCGCTCAATACGTAAACTGAAAATGGACTTTGAAAAGAAGAGCGATTTCCCTCAGTTATCATCAGATTTTCAGCAAAAGCAGAAAGATCAAAAGCTTTTTTTCTTTTAGGGTCCAGTTTCATCAAGAGTGTTTCTTTTGATCACACTTTAAATGCAGTTGTAAGAAATTCATCGCAAATATATTCAAAACGTCTCTGTCAAAGGATGTGGGGAGAACCTGGTCAAGTTTCAAATAAGGATGGGCCATACTAAGCTGCAGTGATTGTACTGTATCACCTAAGAGCTGAGCACACTGGGTCTTCTTTGTGTCGAGTTTAACAGAGACGACAGCTATGAACAGCACTGAGCCAACAATCCTTCTGTTTCACACAGTGGTCAGAGCTGAACGTTAAAAGCTGACTGCAGTGTGGTTATGGTTTCAACATTTGTAAAGGCTATGTAAACTGTATTTTCTGTGTATTTTTAAAGGAAACTGTTTATTTTTTTGGAGTAATACAGTGTCACTTCCGTGTGACTTCCGTGTCGTACCAATCGGTGGATGTGTCACTGAGCATGGGAGTGTTCCTGTAGACCTCCATAGGTTGACATTAGATGTCTCTATGTTGGAGCAGCCAGTGAGTCAGACTCAATGGTACAAATACATCTTCATTTATTTCACATACATTTTTTTACTTTTACTTTGAGTTTTCACAATCTAAATGATTCAACAACAAAATGAGGAACTACCACAACAAAGTCCAAATTTCCTACTGGGGAAAATTATGCAAATGTCACTGTAATAAAATTGACACATGTAATTTGCCAACCAGCAAAGGTACAGTTAAAGTAATAAAAAGAGACAAAAAGAGGACAAAAAGGTGGTTCATGAAGGTACTCTGACCAATACTGGGTCATCTTCATGATGATCCAAGTGGTATGTTAGATCCTGAACAGTGTTTGAGGACTGATTTTTGTAAAATGCTCAACATTTTTTTTTATAAATAAATCTTTTTTTCTTTTATGTTCACTGATAAATAATATATATTTATTAATATCGAGGAGTCAATTGGGGGAGCAGGGACAGATAATCACCCATAGAAGCCCTTCCGTAATCCATGGAAACTCCAAAGGTCTGAAGAATGGGGTATATCAATTTTGGCTAATGCATCCCATGAATATTGCTATGAATAGTTCTTTTGAATGAATATGTACATACATGTACATAATGAAGCATTAGGTACACATATGCAAAGTATTGAACATAGGAAATTATGGACTGTTTCATTGATTTGTTCTTGGAATAAGCATGGCGCAAGACTAAACAAAGTAGGTTAATAGCTTAGATACAAATTTGTACTGTACATGGTTTAGCTGAGTCTGTAGATCCAACCCAAAACTGAAGTCTTTTTTTGGGCATATAAATTTCAAAAAGTTGATAAATGACACCTATTCTCTTCAGGACCCAATAGCGGCAACAGTTTTCACTCCGTATCCACTTTGAAGAAGTTGCCCGCTGGCAATTATGTACGAGAACGTCCCAACACGATTTCCAGTATTTGAAACACAGTATCCAAGCATTATGTCAAGTCCCAGTGATTCCAGGTACTGCTCATCTTATTATGATGCCCCAAACTACCCGTTCACTTCACTACCACTCTCCCTGAAGCAATGGGAAGTTCAGTAGTCCTATTTTCAAAAAAATACATTGTACTTTGGGCATTTCCACAATCCAGAGTCTTCGTTCTAAAAAAGAAGTCACATCATTTTCATGTTAAAACGTCGAGGACCAGCTTGTCCCTCTGCGGAGTCAACATTGGTGCCGTTAGACTTCGACCGAGGCACATATTCAACATCTATGTTGTTTTTATGCTTCCCTTTTCCTCTGCTCCAAACGAAAAGGAGCAAGAAACAAAACAAGACCACTCCCAGGAAAGTGAAACAACCCATTGCTGTTGACACTAAAATAGTCTTTAGGTCCAAACCGAGGGTCACACCGGCCGTCCCATTGGCAGTGGTATTTGTTGGATCTGTGTAGTACTGGGTCCTGTTGGCATACAGCGATCCGAGACTTTTTACCGCCAATGAAGTCATCAGGGTGTCATTCCCAGCAGTGTTAGAGGCAAGACAAAGGTACACTCCGCTGTCTTGCACCTCTGCCGACTTGATCTCCAGTGTACCATTGTTGTGGACAGTAACTCTACCGTGGCTCCTACTTGTCAGAACTCGTCTACGTGGTGACAACCAGGACACAATGGGCCTTGGTGTCCCCTCAGCACTGCAGCGCAACATTGCCTGTTGGCCCTCATCTACAGTGATGGTTTGTGTTTTATTCTCACGAATTTTTGGCTTTGTGCACGTGACGTAATAAGACAGGAGGGTCTCTTTGAACTCCTTAAAAGGCCTCCCGCGAATGCCCTCAGGTGTGCTGCACTCTGGCTGCGATTCCCCAAAGAAGATGGAATGCCTTTTCTGTAGGATCCACATGAGACGGCAGTCGCACACTAGGGGGTTGTTGTCAATCAGGAGAACCTCCAGAGCCTCAGGAGACTGAAACACACCCTTCTCCAGTGTATCCAGTCGGTTGTGAGAGACATTGAGGACTTTGAGTCCCCGAAGGCCCTGGAAGGCGTACGGTTCAATGGTGGTTAGCTGAGCTCCAACCAGATGGAGCTCTTGAAGCCGAACCAGTTCCATTAGCATCCCCCCTTCGATGTGTCTGATGCGGTTGAAGGACAGGTTGAGGTGTGTCAGATAGGGCAGATGCTTCAGGGCTTGGTATGGGAAGGAGGACAAGTTAGTGTGGGTTATGAACAGGGTTGTCAGGTTGAGGCCATGCAGTGTATTGGCTGGCACATGATCTAGTGAAGGCCAATTATCAATTTCCAATTGCCGCAGCCGAAACAGCTTTTTGAATGAGTAGGGATGCAAAGTGCTTATGCTGAGGTATCGTAGATGGAGGCTGACCAGGTTGTGCAGGTGTGATAGGGCCTCAGTAGGTACAACTGTAAGGTTGCACCTCTCTAAGGTTAGTATCTCCAGGCTTAATAGTCCACTGAATGCACGGTGAGAAAGGTAAACCAAATCATTGTCACCCACTTCCAAAAACCTTAGATTGTGCAGATCCTGGAACATGAAATCCAGGAGGATGACGATCTTGTTGTCACTGATATCCAGTCGGGTAAGATTTGCTAAGCCTGCGAAGACGCCCATAGGAATGAGCTTGATGCGATTGCTCTTAAGACTGAGCGAGTGCATGTTGAACAGGGCATTAAAAGCTCCAGGTTCCACATAACTGATAATATTTCCACTGAGGTCAAGTTCCTCAAGCCCAGGAAAGTTTATAAAGTCATCAGGGTTGATCATTGTCAGCTTGTTCTTACTCAGGTCCAGGATCCTGGTCTCGGTTGGGATGCCGTCTGGGATGGTGGGCATGCGCTTGCGGTGACAGACAACTGCCTTGGTCTGCGCCGAGCACTCGCAGCGGGAGGGACATCCCAGGGTAGAACCCACAAAGACAGCCACGAGGGCCAGTCCCAGGAATGGTTGCCAGCATGAGACGACCGTGTGCAGCATGACTTTGCTCATACAGTCGACCATTCTGTCACGGTTCTGAAAGAAAGAGAAAGAGAGGAAAAGGGGGGAAAAGTGAGTCACTCAGGATGCATTTTGAGGTAGATATGTTACTGTAGAATAAGTTAGAATGACAAACATTATGGCAGGATTTCTTTCAGAAAATGAACCCCCTGTTACTAGTTTTGTTTTGAATATAATATATTTAAATTCAAATGAGAATTGCCTTCAAACGTGATAAATATTCCTTCCATGGACCTCCTTCTATACATTACATAACCACAGCAGATACATGACCTGAATGCAATGCTTGCAACAAACAGACTGGGTGACAGGTTGCAAAGATTGCAAGCCATCCCTGGCTCATTTCGTGTCTCATGGGCTGTGCTAAATTTAAACGATGAGAGGAATAATCTCAATTTGTCCCCAGGCTCTTAATATACTAACGGATTACTCCAAAGATAATGCGATGCCATAGTCATCTAAACTGAAATATTATGTAAACCTAAATCAATTCGAAGGGCTAAAAAAGGGAAAATCAGAAGGAACTGATCTCAAGGACCAAACGCTCATGTATCAGCACCCAGTGACCCAATTTAAGACTGCACACAAAATTCACACTCAAGTGCAAAAATGTGCACAATAATACAAGACGAATAACTGTTTCCATGCACATACAATTCTGAATAATGAAAAAAAAATGCAGTCATGACACAGATATAAACAAACCAAACATGGGACAAGGCAGTGGGTTTAACATATGTTGATGCACAAACTTTCCACAGGCTCCCCGAGTGTCACGAGAAAAGTTTTATCATTTAAAAAAATAAATGTGTAAATATCAAATATTTGCAGGTAGTCACAGATTTCTGTTTTTTTCTTTCCCTTCCTCAGTTTGCTATAAAGCTTTATCGCTATCGTTAGTAGGCACCATATGGCTGTCGCTCCATTGCTGCTGACTTGGAAAACATTGCCAAATGTGCATTGGCCTGTTTATCCATTCAACAGCTTTCTAATAGTTTATTTGTAGCGTGAAGCTGAATCCTTATTCCCTGAATTACAGGCATTACCTTTCCATACTACTCTCAACATCATGCTTATGCGAAATATGTCGGTTATTGCTATGGTTACTGCTGTCACTACTATGGAAATGTTTGCCTTTTGTTTTGTAGGCATGAACTGCTGCATTACTTTCAATGCACACACACACACACACACACACACAGCCACATATTGCATATGATTTAATGGCTTACTAAGAGGGTGTCTAATCAGTGTAATGATTGGATATCTTTGTTCCAGTGTGTAATCAGAGGAAGAGTGAGCCTGTGATGCGACCCTCTCACCTAAGTGTTGCTCAATGAGAAAACCACAATACAAGTGAATCATCCGAAGCACCTGCTCAAGTGTGTCATGTGCAGGAGCAAATGCTGCGCAGAAGTAGGCAACACCTCTGGGGCAACAAATAAAGAATACAATCTGAACAATCTGTTTCCTGATTGATTGTGGGCCATGTGTGCCCATCGAGGGGAAATATATAATATAGTCTGATAACCAAAGAAACCTTTTTTTCTACATTCAAATCTTAGTGGACTATAATATATTTTCCTTCTCCGATTACTTGGGTTACACACTCAGATGCACGATTTCTGAAACAGCTTCTGGAATAGAATGAAGACCAAAAAAAGCGACCCCGGGCTACCCTGGAGCAAATTATCTTTTTAACCACATTCACCAACATTTCCATTTTATCTCAAATCTTCTCGTGACATTCAGCTGACTTGTGACGGCAGAAATCCTGCAGTGCACTATGAGATAAGAATGCACAGTGAAGGTGTTTCTATAATGTGGCCCCTGACCCACATTAGTGCAGGGTTGGATCCTGAGAGGCGGAGGATAACAGCTAATGGTGTCTGACTCAGCATAAATCAGTGAACAGCCATTTCACAGGGGCGCTGAGGTCGTCTGCACAATGCCATCATCCCCAGCATATGTACACAAGTGGCCTGATGTGAATCTCAGACTTACGCAACACTCCAGACAATTAAATTATGATTTACTCATCTGCTATGACAAATATATGACAAACATATCTGGCTTAGCTCGTTTCTAATACGCAAACAGACTTTCTATTCCCATCACGATCTCATTTCCATATGAATCGTGTAAAACATGCAGGGCTCCTCCATCCCATGATGCCGCTCTGTACTTCTGAGCCCAGGGCTAGCTAGTAAGAGGATGAGTCGGGGTGACGTGTGTCGATAGCAGAGTGGCAAAAAAAACAGCCCTCGACGCGCCGTTAGTCATGATTCCACAAACATGTCGTCCTCAATTATGTGAAATGCTCTCCCGCCACGGAAACGGCTGATATTACTTTAATTAGGACTCCTCTCTTATACATCTCTACTCATATCTCTTGTAAGTCTAATGTAGCTTTCTGACGCTTTGACCTCTGCACTCTGACTCAAGTGTCCAGATGAGTGCGCACTACAAGAGGAATTATCAGACAGAAATCAAGAGGTGAGAGTGGAGCTACTGTAAACTGTAAAGATTGCAATCGCTCTCCAGGCAGGTGACCGATACGTTCCTCGGGTCACTGCTGATTTTATGCCTCCACATCTTTCTTCAGTACAGCATCCTTATGACTCTTTTATTTGCCTACATTCTTTAAGTTTCTGTGTGTACCTCTTCTATTCTGTGTCAACTTCGATAATGTTTTTCCTTTACGTAACTGTGCACCATGATGTGAGGCTGTGCAGAAGTTATCATGTCATCTTAAGGGGGAAAGTAGATGCAAATTTAAGATTATTTAAAGAGGGGGTATTATGCTGTTTCACATTTTAAGACATGTGGCAATGTTGGATGTCCAGACTAATCGTGGATGAAAGTATGCTGGAGTAATCCCCAGGCTTCTCAGCTGAGTCTGCAGGCTGCTGTGAACGCCAGGTTTCACACAGTTTTTTCTAGTACAGCCTCAGCAGGCTTCGTAGAGCTGGCCAATCAGAAGAGAGTGGGCTTGTAGGGGCGGGGTTTCTTAAAGGGACAGAGCTGACTGCGTTGAGGGCCTGCACAGAGCACCAGTGTGAGTGATGAGTTTTTTTTAGATGTAAATTATGCTAAGCTACTCCACAGGTGTCACAGAGTGAAATATGAAGTGTGAAATAAGCACAATATCTCCTCCCCCTTTAACAAGCTAATTAAACTTATTGCACATTTTTCAGTACAGCTAAGAAGTGCTTAAGATCTACCAATTTAGTTGTTGCAAACACAAAACTGAGCACCAACACCAGACAAAACAATAAACTGTTAGTGTGATCAGTTTTTCTGTTTTTGTGACATTGTGTGTCAAAGTGTTGTGACAGCGCAGTTCATTAATAACCTTATGCTAAACAGTTCTGCAGTCAGGACGGGGAACTTGTTTGATTTATTTTACGAGGTTAACTTCAAAAGCAGAGACCGACAAATTAGTTATTCATTGATTCTCTTTTATGGAAAAAAAATCAACAATTAAGATCTTAAGTTTGAGGTCACGTCCTGTGGGATTCTTTTGCTTGGCAACAGGAATTTCTGCACACAGAATAACAGGAATACAAATGAAAATGTCCGTGTGTTTGATTTCAGATACAGCACACGGGGAACACCAGCGCACTCTGACTTACAGTAGCCAGAAAATCCACAGAAACATGGCAGCTGATTTAGTTTTAATTGGAGCAAATTGAATCAAGCAATCACGGGTCAGTTTTCTCATCAGTGTCTCTCCCCCTGATGGGCGGAGTGGACACCCACTATGCATGTTTGATTTCAAATTATTTAACAACTAATTAGCCCAACAGCTCCACTATGGAGTGGATTTAATTATGCAAAATCATAAATTAAATCCCTCAATAGTGGACCTCAGTGTGCAGGACACGGGCCTGTTAGACTGCAACAAGATGTAGCCAGCTGAGGGTTTAGTTTGACGTGATATGATCTGACTCAAACACAGAGTGGATCTTGGAGAATGAATTCGAGCACTGTAAATACTTATGAAAAATTGTGTTTGGAATCTATTCGAATGCAGCTTTAGAGGCATGAAGCCTGTTCATGCGTTATAAGATTATATAAGCCGTCAGTTTGAGTGAAAACATGAAAATCAAAGTTGGCATAATGCTGTTTTCACGCACTAGCAATGACACTGTTTGTCACTGGTCGACTTTGTAACCTCTACACTCTGTTTACACTTAGTCTCTTAAGCCGTAATCCTGGCAAACTATTGGCTGTAAACATTTTCCTTCAGCTTTCATCCGAGGGCTAAGTTTGCACACCCTGAATGCTCACAAGGCACTTCGTATTTTGCCCAAGTAGTTTGAGGATTTAGATAACAACTTGGCCTCTGTGCAATCAACCAATAAAAGCCACTTGTGAAATGGCCTGCCTCTATCTCCTCTGGAAAGGTTTTCAGACTGTGTTTGATGTGGCCCCCGGGCACTGATCATTGCACATAATGTGATTCCTCTTCACACAGAAAAAAAAGCCTCCCCGCGTTTACGGCGGATGGTGGGAGACAGTTGCTTTCTTTACCCGGCAATTATCAACACCCCTTAAAAAGCATAATCAAAGCGTCAAGTTTTTGATATTTTGACTTGGAAGACGGCTCTGCTGGAGGAAGAGACACTTTGAAAAGACGAAGGGGGGGTGGAAAAAGGAGCAAAAATTAACTCTCAAAGCTCGAGCACAAAAAAAGCAGCAGAGGCACGGGGCTGTGTGAGGAATAAAGCCATAATGAAAGCAACATTATGTGTAATCATGCAGGCAGAGAGTGTGCTACATACTGGGAGCAGCAGTTATAGCCAGCTCTCTTCTACATTAGCATCTGACATGGCTGCCCTTGCGTCAATGCGTCCAAACCCTCGTAACGTAATTGGTGATAATGAAAAATGAATGAAGAAAGGCGACTCTTTCAGAAAAAAAAAACCCCACACACACAGAATATTCCTCAAATCTTTTTCAGTGAAAGGTAAAATCAGTCCACGCTTTCACAAACGCACAGCTGGCTAATGCACGCACGACATACATCACTGCTATTCCCGCTGGATGATCATTACAGTCCCTGTGTTTGAGAGATGGTTAATTTAGTGTTTTTGAGAACAGCAGAGGACGTACATAAGGACGGTGTTTGATGTCTTAATTTGCAGGAGAACTCCAAAATAACAGTACATCCTCACAAGGGTCATTGTAAGGGAAAGTTATTAAATCATCATTTTATTTTAATGAGGCTTACATCTTATAATGACGCTACCCTGAAGGAGAGATGTTATTAACTTGCAGGTTAGTTCACAGTCAGAGTGCGCAATTAGCCCACCTTTTTCAAAAGAGCATCGGCGAGTAATCAGATGGGATCATAATGAGAGGGAAGAGACTGCGATGCTCTTTGCCTGATCCATTATTGAAAGGTTCTTTGTAAAGGGCAGCGAGGCTTTAAGGTGAGCCTGCCAACATGCAAAATGACACTGTACTTCTTTAATAAACCACCGTCAATCTGACTTCTCATGCAGCACGATGCCTCCGCAGGATGTGACCTGGATTCACAAGCGCGCCCGCATCTATTTTTCCAAACACAAACAATTAACATGAGAAGCATTTCTAATCATGGAAGCAGTAAAATAAGAAAAACATAAGAAAACAGCAGCAACATTGATTATTCCTCACGCACACAGATGGCACTGATGGTAATTGTTCTGTTTCCACAACAGATTTCATAAATTGGATCCAATGCGGCAAACTGTATAATTCATTAACACGCGCTACAAGAGCAACATGATCACAGTCACATGACCGAGGGGTTTGGGACCTAGAGCCCTTAACAGTGAGGATCAACAGCCTGGGGGCAATAATCGGCTTCCATGCACAAATTGCCCTTCTGCTTGGCTTGCAGAGCGAAGTCAAAAGCTCAGTTAATCCGTGTTAATTAGAGATAAACTTGCTAGATTGAGTCAGTCGCTCTTTTCCGTGTCTGATAACCCCTTTGGTGTGGAAAAGAGTCAAAAACGGCCGCATCAAACAGTCGGATCTCGATTTCCTCCCACAAGAAAAGAAGACAATTAATCCTCTGTTTAATAGCGTTTAAAAAATTCTGAACTTTGGAGACACGACGGAGGTTGTAAAGTATAAAAAAAGGTGACAAAAATGGGTAATTAAACGTGTGCGGATAAAAGTACAACATTGACAGTATGAGCAGACTTAATAAGGTCTGGGGATCAGCACGCTGTCGTTTCATTAGATTTAAAAAGTGACACGTGGAAAAAGAAAAATCAACCAATTTGTCAGTTCATTAGAGAAGAATGTGTTATGGCTTAAGAGTTTTTATTGCAATGCATTTCATTTGAGTTGAAATGACACCCACTCCCTCTCCCATTAGACTCATTGAATATAAACAGTTATGCACCTCTAGATTGATATTGAGGTGATGTTATTGTACTTTATGTGAGGCATTAGCAGGTCAGAATGCTCTCCAGAGACAAGTCTGTTTTCCTGCACGATGACTGCGACTGACTATTCAGGACGGATACTTGATCCCACATTAACATGGCCAGGTAGACTAAGTAGGCGCTAAAGGCCAAGAGGATATATTTTAAATGTGTTTTCTATAAGACGTAGAACATTAGACTGTTTCTTATCGGATAGAAATAAAATCCAGAGCCAGATATGGAAAGAGTGACAGCGACTGTTGTGCAGTGGCTTTTACAACTGATCAGTTACTGTAAATCAATAGGCATTTGATTTGTTGTTTTTTACTTTAGCTATAATGTTAAGGACATAACCTGTATTTTGTATTTGTTTTTTTGTAGATTAAAAACACAAAAATACATTTAAAATATATAAAAAAAAAAAAGTAAGATTATTTTTTTGGCTTTATTTGAAAGGAAAGCTGAAGATAGACAGGACATGTTGGGAGTAGAGAGTGGGGGATGACATGCACAAAATGATCGGCCGACCGGGAGTCGAACCTGTGATCAGTGCGACAAGGACTATGGCCTATGTACATGGGGCGCCCAGCTCCCTCACTCTATATGTCAAAGTTGCTCCCGGTTGCATAGCCATCCTCTAATGGCTGAATCTAATGATTGATTGACAGTTGGGCACTTTACACAGCAGCCTCTGACATCAGTGTGTGTGAAAGGGTGAATGTAACATGTAACAAAAGAAAAGTGCTCTATAAGTACAGACCATTAACCATGTATTTTACCATTTACACACATAATCCTATTCAGTCCGAAATCTGTGACATTACAGAAGCTAAATGCTAACTGCACTTTAACTACAGTTAATATCAAAAATTAAAAATAAAAATTTTAACTCCTGAGTATCACTTAATTATTATTATTATCGTTATGGTCCTCAAAAATCAAACATTGGTCAAGCTCTAAAAAACATTCAAAAAAGACATCTACAGTCAGCTGTGCTGCTGAAGTAACATGGTGTTCAATAGTTATTAAAAATGATCCACCTGTAAAATATATCTTCTAAATAGCCACCTCTATCTTCTGTAACACGACGTGCAGTTTCATACTTCAGTAATGACGGCAGAACCACGCTCTCATTAATCACGGTAACTAGCAATATTCGGATAATGGAAACAGATCTTCCGCCCTGACCAGCACTTACACTGATAATGTATACTACACATGTGCTGTGTAACATAGATTCTATTGCACGAAGACTATATATAACACGTAGCTCACGAGGCTACTCTATCTGCATCGAGCTAAAAATCAATACCTGCAGCAGTAACCAGAATCCCTGTCATACTAACATGTAGGGCTTTATATGGATGAGTGCATGTGTATTATTGATTAATTAAAATAACAAATCACCGGTGAATGTGACTATAAGATACACAACGTAACAGTGTACCAGTAACACAAAGCGTGTTCCAGGTTTGACATTTCTCAGTTCACATTTCCGGCGCTGCAGCAGCGGTGAGGCAGTGACGCCTAGAGGGATTTTCTTTTTTCCACCTGCTGCCTCCACAGAGAGATTAGCCAACAACAGCACCCCTGAAGCTGCACTAGAAGCTGTGTCTTGCTCATGGGTGCAACCAGCAGCCTGTGTACACACACATGCCAACAAAGAGACCTGAACCTGGTTGCTGCAGGTGTTGAAGATCTGCTCCCTAAATTATGCAGGACTGCTCCCAGAGACAGGTAAAGTGAGGATAAGAGTCAGACATTGGATGAAGAAAGACGCTGCCTCCCCTTAATCTTCTCTTTCCTTTAATGACTTCATCATAAACTTGCATAACCAGCAAGACTGCCTCAAATTTTTTGTCACTGATCTCTCATAGTTTCACTGACCTAGACGGTATTTTAAATCAGCCTCACGTCTAGAGAGCGTTTTTAAAAGGGTAAGCAGATCCTCGAGTGAATTTCCTCCCTCTCTGGCTTTGAACTGAGGAGCCTCATGAGATAAATTGTGTGGACTGATTAAAATGCATCTGCAGCGTTCGTTAACACATTGTGTGGGCTCCGGAGAGCACTTGTGGTTTCGCTTCTTGCCCACCCTCCCTCACCCCTCCCCGTCTGGACAGCCTACATCAGGTCTGAGTCAGGTGGTGTTTCATTGGTACTATGACTCAACCGCAGGGACGGTTGAAAGGTGGCTTTAAAACCCTTTAGCCCCACTCCCACACACCTCAATCAGGTCTATATTTACATCTTTCCACAAAATCTAAGTATAACATCTCGCATATACAACCCGAGACCAAAGCAGGAGTGCGGCATGGTTAAAAAAAGACAAAGCAACCATAGCAACAATCAGCCATAATAAAGGAAGACATGAACTGCTGACTCCATAAATGCCTGTGGCGAAAAATTCTGAAAACAACAAACAGCATTACTGCAGCATAATGAAAGCGTCATGCTTCCTATTGCCAAAAGTGCATCAGCTTAGACAGAGGACTGTGCTGAGAGGAGGCTCTTTCTTTAGCATCACAATGAGGAAGTGCAAACATCTTACAGTCAAACTCTTAGAAAATGACCCCATGTTCATTCAGAGGGTGATATTTTTAACATCTTTAAGGGAGATCAAAGCAGCCTGTGTTAATGGTGTCATTTTGCACCCAAAGTCTACCACACACCAATGAGAGACCGCCGGGCAAGAAGTATTTTAGAAAAACAAATACAGAGAGAGTTACACAAATTACTGGTTCACATTAGCTAAGAGGAACACATGCAGCTCCAACATACCCATGCATCTCCGTGATGTCCCAACAGTGTTTCTGCACACTTTGCAGGAAATCTTGAACAAATATCTGCGAGACATCTCTCCATCTCTTCCTCTAAGTCAAAAGGGATTCACAAGTATTTCTCCTAAGTCTCATTCTCTTGTGCGATTATTGTCTGCGGCTTGTGATGTTGGTCCCTCTGCGTCTCTCCCTCTTTGTCTCCCTCCCTCCTCCGTGTTTCGTTTGCTCTCCCCTCACCCAATCAACACATCTGGCCTCTGACCTCGCAGCTCAATGCCATTAAACTCCTTTCAATTCTGCAGCTTGTAGCGCTTTAGAAAAGACAGTGGAACCATATGTAGTCCTTATTAACAACCTCAAGTATCGGCACGTGTGTATTTCACTCACATATGGTCTATTTCTGATGCGTGGTGAGAAATAAAATGGAGGCTTCAAAGAAAAGCTACACTTCATTATTATCTTTACACCGGTAACAGGGTGGAGGTAATGGTGTATTGATTGACTCCAGTGCATCTATGGTATGTTCATATACACACAAACATCAGCAAAGCTTTAAAGGATAACGTTGTTGATATTGACAGTCCATGCAAAGCAATTTTTACCTCGAAAATTATAGTTTGTTTTTCTTATGTGTTTCTACTTAATGTTTTGTCAATTATATCTCCATATTTTTGTTCTATTATTGTATTATAATTATGTTGTCTCTAGTCTCTGTATATTCTCGGGCTGTCACCAAATATTCTAAAGTAGATTATATAACAGAACTGTAATAAAAAACTAAATACTATATTATTAAAATTAATATTCGATGTGAAAACCTCTCACAACCTCTCGCGTGTTCTCGTTTGTTCTTGCGCGCGCCCTCTTGGTTACGGAGCATCTTTGAATGCATCACAACATCACTTTATACATTCGTGATTAACTTTAGTCGAGCTGAAACGAGCGAATACAACAACCGTGTGGCGTGTGGTAATTATGGCGGAGAATTCAAATCCCAACCCTGCCAGAGAAAGAGAGAGATTCTCACCCGCAGCATAACAGGCAGGTATAGGTGTGTTGATTTTGTTAAAAAAAAAAGTTTATGTTTACATAAATATACAGAGCACAGCTCACTCGGAGCGCTGAATGTCTGTTTTGCAAGGTGTAGGAAGCATATGTTGATCTATTAAAAGGCATGTTTCATCCATTATCTATACCACTTATCCTGTTAAAATTAATATATATATAATATATAAATATATTTTAGCAAGTAAGTTTGTCTCTCGCATTGGTGAGCCCTCTTGTGGACATACTGCGCAAAAATAGATATTCGAATAGCTCGAACCTGTGTGAACCTGAGGAAATATTGAAAGTCATTTTTGGCCACTTATGACAGCGCTAGTATACACTAAATATATTTTAATTTGTCTCTATCTCAGAAAAGGGATTTGTTTGTTGCATGCTCTTGGTTGGTAGCCCAACAGGATGTAAGAACAGGTGTTGTTCGGCATATTGTATCAAATGTAACCTTTGATTTTGGTCATTTCATTTCAATTAAATTTGACTTCCACCAAAGACCCTAAAAAGGTGTAGGGACATTTACTAAAAACCACAAAAATGAGTCACGCTGGGTTAAAAAACTATCCACCATCTATTAAAACTATTTACTGGAGACTTTAAAGTATTATTTGTACAAATCGCTGTGAAGCCTTTTGTTAATTTCCCATGTTTTATCCAACCTGCTCATGCCATCTGCTACCTTAACATGTTTCTATCCACAGAGTAAAAATGATGAAGGCAGAAAACAATGCAGATGTTTTTGTTTGCTTTAAAGACAGAAAACTCTTTTTTTCACTGCTGAAACAAAACAGTAAAAGCTGGGGACAATAAACACATAATAACAGAGCTGAAATCACAGTGTGAACATTGTTAACATTAATGTTATAGCTGCAGCTTCCGCTCCAATGAAAACCATTGTTTACAACCTGTTCTTGGTTTCACAATGGCAAAATGTACACGCACAAATGCTGATTATTCAACTAAACACTGCATGAACAGAAAGCATTGTCTTAAGACCACACTGTATGATCACGTCCCAGGGGAATTTACACAGCAGAGCTAATCTGCCTGCAGCCGGGGCAGAAGGTAGAGGGTTTACAAAGGGTTAATGAAGTGTCAGGGGACAACTCAAAACAGGCGTTTGAGTGATTTGACTGCTTTTATAGCCTGCTGTTATCAGCCATCCAATACGGCTCTCCTGAGGGATTATGGTCCATACAAGGATCACAAAGCCTTATTGGGTATTGATCAGGTCACGTGATTCAGTCATTGTAGAACAGCAACATAATAAAATAAAGAATACAGCAGGAGGCTAAAGATAATGTCCAAAATGACCGGCCTGCTGATTCTTGTCTGGAATGGATCCGTCAATACTACATTTGCGGTGCCTCACGCTGTTCGTGTTCACATCAAACACAGTGGGAAAGGGCTCCTAAAGCTCGTGTAATGTTTATAATATCAGGGAAATAGTTTGTCGTCACATTACCCCTCCAAGACATCGCTGGTTTACAGTGAGCAGCATAATTCCTCACCGATTTCCAGTAGATTCAAAGAAACAAAGAACGGTTTTGTCACCCTTATATGGTTTGTCTTGTCCACTCTCACATGACTGCAACTGATTTGTTTGTCCACCAGAGAGTAAAGCAATCCTTTTTGTCAAGTAATATGTTAAAAGATGTATTGCTGAGTGCATAGCTTGGTCAAAATTCTGCTTTAAAAGAAAAAGAAAACAACACTTATCAATGACTACTGGGTTGTCAAAAATAGCTGCATTTCATCAGTGACAACAGTCAGTGCCTCCTTTCTCTGTTCACACAGTAAACTAAAAATCTTCAGACATTTGGAGGTGTTTCTTGACCCCTGTGAAATAGTAAAGGGCAATTGTTTTCTAATGTTTTATAGGTCCAAAGATTCAACAACTGTTAGGCCATGTCTACACGTACATGTTTTTTTTTTTAAAACTGAGTTTTCCACTCCTTGGTTAAAAAAAAACCTGTCCACAGAAGCACGGTTATAAAAAAAATTCCCATCCCAACGAAAACGCAAAAACACAACAGAAACGCTGTCATGAGAATGCCACACCAACAGGTGGCGATATAACCCAGTCACGCAAAGAACAAAAAGAAAATCGCGGCCAATCAAAAGTCTGAAAGAATCTATTGCCAGAAGACTACCTGGTGGGCTGCAATGGCGCATCGAGGAATATGCACGAGTACTTATACATAGCGTCCTGTTAGCAAGGTTAGAAGCATCATTGTCTTTGTCACGTTCCTCATTGTGCAAGGAGTGTCGCCTCACAAAGGAGATAACGGCGCACAGCCTGACGCCGCGAGCCAAAAATGTTGTTTATCTCGTCTACACGTCTCCGTGGAAACAGACTTTCTAAAGGTCTTCACCCTGGCCGGAGTTTTGTAAAAGATCTGATTTCAGTGATCTAAAACGGCGTGTGTGTGTGGACGAAAGGCAGAGAAAAATACCTGTGTACGTGTAGACATGGCCTTAGTTCATTTACAATAACACTAGGTCCAAACCTGGCCACATCAGGTCAATGTGCGCTTCTGTGGGCAAAGTGTTATGAGGACTGTCCTTATGAGGCCGATGACAACGTGTTTGAAAGCAGGTGCGCGCTGCGGACGTGGGTGAGGACAGCGGACGAGCTGCGGAGGAGCAGCCCCGCCTACTCCCCGAACAAAGTATCCAGAGCCGTATAAACAGAGAGTCGCGTCAGTGGAGGTCCAACATGCTCCATGATCCACCATTGCGATGTTGCAACTCTCTCTCTCTCTCTCTACGGCTCTGAAAGTACCGTCACTCGCTCACTCACATACATGCCCACGTGTAGGGCAGACCCCGGCGGTCAGGCAAAAATTGGCTAAGAAATCTGTTTTTTGATGAGCCAATGCTGGATTTGTGCTGGACCAAAACCCTAGTAATCTGGTTCCTTTAAATAAATGTGACATTATTTGTAATTTATCATTATATCTATGCACAAAGTGGTACTGTGTTGCTTTTCATGTATTGTATTATGTGAATCGAGATGTATGTAGCCCTATTGCCCAAGGCAAACTCCCCCTTGCGTACTATAAAGTATATCTTATCTTAACTGGCTTTGATGTGAAAAGTGTTATCTGAGACAAAGGACGTTATACTTCTTTAAGCTTCTTGAGACGGCAAAGTGGAGAATTTACAATTTAGTATAAGCACAAATCCATGAGAACACATGGCAAAGCTTATCTGTGTAATTATTCATGAGACGCTTCAATGCTCTGATCTGATTTTCTCTTTATTCACATTATGTATATCTCAACGAGGTGCGTTTTAAGACGTGACAAACATTCTGTACTATGTATGTCACACGTTAAGTCTTATGCATGCTCTCTATAGTACAGTAATGAGTGACACAGTTTATTTTTGCCCAGCTCTGATGGAAGTTTCATGTATTGCCTCCAAGAAACAAGCCAGACTTGAACAAAACAAACCCCTCATCTATATTTAGTTGTAAGATTAATTATCCTACCATGATGCTTTCACATCCAACACTGCATAATTCATGAGGAGCGTCCTGGGTGGTCTCCGTGTATCTTTCACACACCTCTCAGCATGTTAGGAAGGTGGGTAGTGGGAGTAAAATAAAAACAAAACAACAAAAAAAATATGGAGTTGGAATTTGAATACTGATCTGTCAGAGCTGCTTGTCAGAGGCAATAGCCACAGGCTGCATTCAGTCAAACGTGCGTGAGCAGGATTGTGTTTGCATTGCCGGCGGGTTGCTCAGGTAATGCCACTGCTTCAACTATGTTGACTTGTGAGCATAGCACAAAACAATGTAGCTAAAATTTAATCAAAATAAACATGTTCAAGTTTAATTAAATTGCATTCTCTGTTGCAAATTGCCTCCAGTACAAACAGTGGAATAAGATTACCAGACAGTGCTCAGGAAACTTTGGAAATACCAAAATTGGAGAAGTTTCTAAAAGTCAAATACAGTATAGAAAAAAAAACAAAGACTTTTGTTTTAAAGCATCTCAGCTCCAGTTTGATATAAATGGCACTTCTCAGGTGGCTGCTGTCGTTTGGTAAACTGAAACACATTTCCTGCTCCGTTGGCTCCCTTGGGTGCCGGGTGAGAGAGGCGGGGGAACACCCTCGATACTAATCGCTGAACCACACTCAGTCCCTCTTGGATATCACAGCGTTTACGTGATTAGAGCAGCTAAAATAAATGTATTTTCAAGCTGTTTTTGTTCAGTAAAAAGTTAAATCTTTTACATTTTTTTGTGATCTTGCAATTAATAAAGCTTCATACTTGCTGTGAAGAAAACTGATTATATAAAGATGCATCTGATTATAATCCAGAAAATTGGGATTCACGTGGGAGTAAAAATGCTCTTTTTATAACCACACAATTTTAAATTCTTCAAAAACAAAAGTGTAAATGATCTAATTTCTTAACTTTAGAGCTTCAAAACAGTTAATTTTATCTCGTAACACTTTTACAATTAACAAGTCCTAGATGACCTCCTCCTTCTTGTTTCTTTCACTGACTTCATCCTGTTTCATGTCTCCTTGAGGTTTCTTGCTAAGTAAAGAGGAGCAGTGAGAAAATATTTGGGTCCATCTGGGACAATAGCCCTGTGTGATTGGAAAGGAGATGTGCGAGATGCTAATATTTTAACAGAAGGTCTACCAAGGTGTTCTAGGTAGCTACATGACCGGAATGTGTGATATATTCTAACTCATATTTTCAACAAGTCAATAAGATGGATTCACTAAAAACACACATAACTGTGAGATATCAAATAAAATATAAAGTTTCCAAAAGATTAAATATGTTCCTGAGATGTAACTTGAACACTATAGGCAGAGAATAATCACATAATGAAGTGTCAAGTATCAGACTAAATACTGGATGCCAATGATTTTAAGTGTATAGTGTGTTTACTACGCTTTTTTCTCCCTAACCTTTACCATTCTGCCTTACAGAAAACAGCCCACTACAGCATCATTAATAAAGAACAAGCAGAGGGGCAATTAAGCTCATTTGCATTTAACTTCTAATGTACAGGAGTCATTGTGAACTCAAACAATCAGCAGGCTGCATCTGTGAGCGAGGCAGAGCCTGTGGGACTGTCTCCTTTACACTGACAGTCGTATGGCACACTATAAACACCACGGCATGAGTTAATCAAATAGCAAGGATGACATGTTCATCTGCATATTAAGATAGCAGAATATGGGGAGTGGGTTAAGCTCAGTTGATTGAGCAGGCGCCCTGTAAAAAGAGGTCGCTGTCTTAGACGCACTGATCGCATGTCATCCCCCATTCTCTCCTCCCCACATTTCCTGTCTCTCTTCTGCTGTCCTGTCTGATAAAGGCAAAAAAATCATCTTTAAAAAACAAACAAATGGCAGAGTATGCGGTTGTGTACTGCGTTATTTTTGGAAAAATGATTTCTGAGACACTCAGAATTGATGTAGACCTGAATCTGTATCTGCTGATAAAGAAGAAATCGCAGTGCAAAAATTCCAAACTATGTTTGAGGTAATTTACAAACAGTGTCTCCATTACAGTTTGTCTGTAAGCAAGCATTGGGAAATACATTCTTCCAAGTCTCAATGTTATACTCTTATGGTGATGGGCGGCTTTGGATCAGTGGTAGAGTCATCTTTCAATCAGAAGGTTGGTGGTTCGATCCCCGGCTCCCTCAGCCTGCATGTCGAAGCGTCCTTAGGCAACTGAACCCCAAATTGCTCCCGGTGGCTTAGCCATCGGTGTGTGAATGTGATGGTTGATTGACAGTTGGGCACTTTACTGCCACTGTGTGAGTGGGTGAATGTGACATGTAGTGGAAAAGCAGCTTTGAGTGGTCGCAAGACTAGAAAAGTGCTATATAAGCGCAGTCCATTTACCATATGTCTTAGTCATACATCATTAAAAAAGTTTTGTTTTTGTTTATCAAAAAATATATATAAATAAACATCAGCCAAAATAACTGTCAAATATCAATATTGGTCCTCAAAACTCCAGATAGAGTCGGCCTATACTAAAAGGTTAATCCTTTAAATGCTGGTTGGTTTTATGTCAATATAGTAAACAATATTTAACGGTAAAGTTACGATACCAAAAAACTAACCTGTTACCAAGAGGAGAGGACCCTTACTCACTCCTCCAGCCGCAGAAGAGTGCAGATATTCGGCTGCCCCATTTTGCTGGACAAGCTTTAGCAGCAAACTCCTCAACAAGCACTTATCTCTACAGTAGATGCTTTGTGCAGCTCTTTTGACTCTCACATCCACTTCTCCACATTAAAAGTTTGTTGCCACCTGGAGACGCGGGGCGGATTTCATCACTGGTCTGTTTGCTGAAGATAAGCCTCAAATGAAACTCCAGTGCAGACAGAACCTTTCGCAAAGAAATCATTACCACGGCCATTTCTCATGACACTTCACCATTTTCTCCCATCGTTTTCAGCATCCCCAACACCGACAGTGTCTACTTAACTTAATGACTTTCTTGACTGCTTCCAGGTAAGTGATTGGGAAGTGTATAATCTTTTAAGAGGGTGGAAAGGTAACGCTTGCAGGCGGGAACGGCTAATAATGTTTTATTATGAAAACAGATTAAATTAATCTTTGGATTAATCAGCTGCTCTGTGGACTTCCCCTCGAAAATCTTATTATACTCCTCTCACAACACTGCAGCGTCACTGAGACACTGACTTTGCAAAGTGCTGTCCACTTTCTTTAAATCACGGCCATTTATTTGACTGCTACAAGATTATAACTCCTCTTTAGGTTTCTATTTTATCCACCTTGTTTGGTGTTTAATGTTTAAAAGCATTTATATCAACTATTTAGATGCATTAAATATTGAAGGACGCAGTATTTGAGGTAAACTGCCGCTGAAGGAAAGGACCCTGAGTCCTGAGCTTATCGGCCATGGCAGCTGTTTTTATAAAGGCCGCCACACCTTCATCCACAGTCTAGCCAACCCTTACTACATCTCACAGTCCATCTGCTGCCGTCTGCTGACAATAAAAGTATTCCCCCCACTCACACTTTATTGACACCTGTTTATTCCCATAACATAAACAGATTCTGAAGTAATAGAGTCACAGTAACAGATTCTCACTCCAGATATTCAGCTCATTTCTTACACCCCGGCAACATTTGTATCGCACAGAAACTTCAATCATTGACCTCTGAACGATTTCGAGCAAGCCTCCAAACAGCTCAGGAATATGTCACTGACCCAACATAGTGATGAATTTGCCCTCTCTTTGCACTGTGATTTAAGGGCCAAGTGCTGAGGGCAAGTGTTCCTGAGATGAAGAAAAGTTCTCTCTCTCTCTCTCGGTGTCGTGAAATCTCTCCCACAAGACATCGAAAAAAATATTTACAAATATTTTATCAGTCATGTTTTTAAGCGCCCCGTATCTTCAATATTTTGTGAGTCAAATTTCAAATTGACTGCGAATGATCGAATATAAAAGGACAAAATAGAAATGTTGTAAGTGACTGATTTTTTATTTGACGGTGTGCCAAACTTAATCATTCCAAGCACCTGTACTAAAAGTTGAGGATGACACATAAAAACTGAACTGAAAACTCATTATTAAGGCGGTCCTTTGGCACAGCTACAGAATACTAACGTGTAAGTCATCACCCAAAATCTGCTGACAAATGCTTGAGGCAAGATGTAAAAGAGGGAGCACATGCAGGCAGTATAAGTCGCACTGGAACACAAGTAGGCTGTTTTTTGGGGGAATCCCAGAGGGGAAAAAGGTTTTCTCAAGCTATTTATTAATAAAAACGTGTATACAAGTTGTTTCAACACTATTTCAATTTATCTTTATTTCAAACACATTCAAAACAAACACAAATTAAAGCCTAGCATCTGTTTTTTTTTTTGCAATCCTGCTAGCTACCGGTGCGGAACTCAGCCTATGGTAACGCTGATTATTGTGAGGATGGCGGCTGCACTGGCGATCATGACGGCGCATTTCCGTGACAAAGCTTAAGCTAGAATATAGCGTCATCGTCTGGGTAAAATACTGCAACACCATGAAATACCTCTCTCTGCATTTTATACTGGTATATTATTCACAGGCGGCACGGTGGTGCAGTGGTTAGCGCTACCGCCTCACAGCTAGTGGGCCTTTCTGTGTGGAGTTTGCATGTTTGGGCTCCCTCCGGGTACTCTGGCTTCCTCCCACAGACATGCTCGTTAGGTTCACTGGTGACTCTAAATTGCCCGTAGGTGTGAATGTGAGTGTGAAAGATTGTCCGTCTATGTGTGTCAGCCCTGTAATTGACTGGTGACCGGTCCAGGCGTAACCCCACCTCTTGCCCGATGACAGCTGGGATCGGGTAAAGATAATGGATGGATGGATATTGGTCGCACCGGTATATAGGACGCAGTGCACTTTCAATACTTTTGGATAGACGGTAGAGTATGAGTCAATAGTACAACCTAGACTGTGGAACAGCAAAGTGACCTTAATTAAATGACCCAAGAGGATATTAAGGAGTTTAAAGGTCACTTATGCGCTCAGGGACCACAATTAATTAGATTAATACTTCTTTAAAATAGCTCTCAAGATAATTGACCAACAGTTCAAAAAAGCCCAAATTGGGACACTGTGGGGAAGTTGGTAAATAGCCTGGCTGCCTAAATGTGCACAGTTAAGGATATTGCCAATTACTATATTAGGAGGTGGAGACATCAACAGTATACATCCCAAATTTGTCCTCCTTACTTAACCAATAAACACGACTAATACACTTCTAGAAATGCAAAAGTCATGTTGAATGCTTTTTGGTTTCATCACTGACCCAGTTCCAACTGCTTTCCCAGGTTTCAGTGAGTGGCCACAAAAAACTACTGCCAAAGACAGCACTGCTTGTTCCAAGGTGCCCCTTTGGGTTGCTTCTGAGGACGCTGTGTCAGGATGGTAGAAAGGTTCGGGGGGAAAAGGTTATCGCTTCCAATCTGGCGGGGGGAAAAAGGAAACATGATGACTCTAAGCTAGAGGGCACTACTGTGGCCTAATTATAGTCCAGATGGTCTGAATAGGTAGGACTTCCAACAATTAATTACTGCATGTCTGTGTGCTACACACGGCTCGTAACCCCACCAAAAGTGTGAGCGAACATATCATCGCTTTTTACTGACAGAAATGAACAAGATTGATTTTTTTTGTCCATAAAATCAGAATTCCTACAGAGATCCTCGTTTCTATATGTCAGGTTAACTCTGATGAATACTTCGACTGAAAAGCAGCTTTACATTCTGTTTGCAGAACACATCCTCTCTTGGGGAATTTCCCTGACATTTCTCACCTTGTTCAAAAATAACAGTGTGTCTACCTTATATCACATCATCTCCTCCCTTGATCATGACCAAAGTGTACCACATTCAAAGTGCACACAGCTAACTGATTTTGCTCCAATGTTTAGGGGGCTTTTTGAGCCAACAAAACTAAAGTGCCTTGAGGGCACATTTTTAAGGTCATGACTGGGATGTATAACGGGGGTTTCTTTGAATTTCTGGCACCCTATTTGCAAAAACAAGGTGCTTTGAAAGGGAACAGAAAATAGAGCTCTTACTTCTCCTGGCAGACGCTCCACTAGTCAAACGACAGGAAGCTTTATCCTTCACTTCAGATGGAGTTGGACAACTTCCTTTCCCGGCAATATGATGATGATGTGTGGATTCGACTTGGCCACGGGCCACCATTTTTTCTGTGTGACAATTAATTTGATATATATCATGTATGACAAAGCCCATGGGCCCCATTACAGGATCCAGGATATCCAATGGGTCTAGTGAAGACACTTCAAACCTATCTTCCTTAGACAGATACAGTACACTCCGTTCTGCTTTAACAAGAGAACAGAGCTGCTTGTGTCTTCCAATATAAAGTCTGCTCTATATCAAGTTTGAGGGTATGGAAGCCCCCTCTTTTTTTCTTAGATGGAAGCAGAGTTCATTGGAGGACAAAGACAAAGGAAAATGTTTGTAATTAAAGAGGAGAGAGTGAAAACAGCCCAACAAGGCGCAATACGGGAGCTTGTGTGATCATGGAGTCAGAGGTGCGAGTGGGACAACAATCTGTCGTTAACAAAAGGGGAAACATAAAGGGACTTTTACCGTTAGCGGTGAGGGTAACTTGCTTTGATGTGGTACATTTTGTTCACAGGGAGTTATGGTAATGACTCTTCGGAGGTACAAAGAACATTTAAGCAGTGTTTCCTGTTGTTGTAGACCAAGTAGGAGAAGAGGACATTTGGCCCGGCGCAGCAGAGACCAATTTATTTCCTCCATAAAATGATGTAAAAGGGATGCATTAAATATATTCAACATCCATCTCATGGATATTGTGTTCATCCGGAAATACCATATAGGTAGAAAAATGTGGCATCATCACTAGAGGCTAAAAAGTGCCAATGGGTGATGTGCAGTTCAGTATAAATTGATAATGAAATGACGCCTAAGTTGTCAACACATTTGCATAGAACATGTCAAGCTTTTTCTATGTGAAGATGATCCTTATATAAGTTGCATGCAACGTTAAGAAAATATTATATAATTGTGAGCTGTGGATTCAGACGCATACGTCACACAGATCACAGTTCATGGTAAATGTGCTTTTGGTTGCGTAACCCTTTTAGAAACTCCGAACCCCATGACTTCACTGCAGGCTCTGTCACTTTTTTCTTTATTAATGCATATGAAAGCAATAAATTATGTGAACAAATTTAAGGAGTCCTGATGTCTAATGCATTCAACTTTGCTCACACCCCATGGCCTTCACTTTTTGTGTTTCCTCAGTGATGCTGCGATAATTCACTCTCACCGTAAGAGCTCCTTTTTTCGCTCCGTCACTCAAACAAAAGGCTCGACTTGACTCATCAAATTCTCAAGGTGCAGCCGAAAGCAATTACAGAGCCTCTGGGTAGAAGAGCTACAGCCAAGGCCTTTTTCTTACTCTGCGCCTAATAAAGGCTCGCCTTACAAACAAGATGAATCATGCTCCTCTTTTCCTTAAGCCTCAGCACTTTGCAGAAACCTCTCAGACTAGCATTGTATGCTCATTACACGTACACCTCAGCGCTGAAAACAATAATGGCTCAGATTTCCACACCATTTTAGCAGGAGGAAGATTAAGCCTAAAGTGCGGCTCTGTCGGAAGCACAATGCGCAAGATGCAGGTGCAAGACTCTTTGTCTCTCCCTGCGCTCTGATACTTTGTATTTTCCCTGTGGTGAAATGTTCCAGAGAGTTCAAAGGTAATAGTTGTGATTCTGACACATGAAAGCAACAAAAGATTGCAGGTTTTATGTGTGTATTCATAGTATAATTGGGGATTCATGTAAGGAAGGTGCATTTATTACCCACCGTTCCACGCGACAGCTTCCGATTACTCATCTGCTCATGTGGAGCAGATGAGTAATCGGACAATAGGCTGGGGTAGTATACACAAAAGTTCTGTGCTAAGATGGATGCAGCTCAGTGAGGCAACTCAGAAACACACAAGCTGTTCTGAATTTTCCACAAAGGGCATCTGGCGTCACGATGTTTCTGTAAAGTTTGGTGGCACTGGCGCTGATTTTATGGGATGACATGGATTTAGTCCCATCTGCGTAAGAGTTGAAAATAATCATTCGTTTGAAGACAGACGCAATCTCAGCGTGGCACACATCGACTCTTTCAGGCAGCAAGGGGAACAATCCAAAATCCCACTTTAAATACCAGAGATTACGGAAGCTATATTCTATTTTAGTAGTTATATAAAACATAGTCACAGGGAATTGTTCAACCCCAAGCTTTAAATTAGATGACACGATTCAACAACCGACTGGATGCAGACATGTGTACACTGAAAATTAAAAAACTAGGCCTCATTAATTCAAGAGGATTAAACCGAAATGACGGCAGATATGACTCCATCTGCCTCCCCTTCTCCCCTTTCCAGTTGGAGATTATTAATTCACAAATTAATCCATTCAAGGTATTGTGCTGATATAAATAATGCTGCAATATAAATATCAAATGGAAATATCGTGCTTATAGATATTAACCCTAATGACCCTGACAGATGAGAGAGAAATACATTCAATAATAAATGTCTGATAAAGATCTGAAGTAAAGTCGTCTTACCACACTCATTCAGAGAGAGGTGTACTGATACAGCTGTGCCGCGGACAAAGCAAACCAAGCCAAATAACAGTCCATTAGAAAGCAGAGTCCACATCTTCTCCCTGTGCGTTTGCCTCGTTCTAAGACAAGTCTCTCCAGAGTATCACGGCTGCAGGAGTATACAGCACAAACGACCGGATGGACATTATTAAGCACAAAGGAAAAATCAGCTCTTTGTTATTTCTTGTTAGCTTAAATGTCCAAGGCTAAATCCCTTCAACTTTGGGAACACTATCTGATGCGAGCAGAACACAGACAAACAGAATTCAATAGGTCTGTTTGTCTGCTAATGCAATGTGAGGCTGCTAGCTAGTTACCTAGTCTGGTTAATTAACCCCCAGAGGTTCGCAGAGAGCAGAGGCTGCTATCTGGATAGGCCTACTGGGCTCAATCAAGACCACAAACTGAACATTGTATATGGCATAAAAGTGTTGTAGTAAACACATTCTCTTCCCTCTGCCGAACCCTGGGGAGCTCTTAATCAAACCACAGTGCACACATGGTGGTGCCTCCACACAGAATAAAGAGGAGAGTTAAGACTGAAAAGTGAGTGAACTCACAGGCCCCTGGCCTTTTAGCTGAACTCCTCTGTGACATTTGAGCTCTGATGCTCTCTGTGGAGACTGTTTTAGCCAAATGATGGGAGGAAATCACAAGACACTGCTGGAAATGATGCTTTGTCTCTAATTATGCACCTCACCTTGTATGGGTTTGTTTCTCACAGAGAAGTGAGTTAGCATAGCGCAATCAGGGTAATTTAAGTGATCTATGTTTTGTCATTCAACACAGAATGTGATCATTAGCAATCTGTTGTAATGTTACAGTTCTCCCATTCACTCTAATGTTACAGACGTTATGAGCGTAATCCGTCCAAACTGTGTTTTTCTTCTCACACGATGAGCACTGATGCCACTGTTGTTGCTTAGAAAGTGCAGTTTCCTTTCCAGTTTAAATCACAGATTCATGAATGGGAGATTAGCTTTGTTATTTACACTGTGTGTGTTCAGGGACCACCGGGCCATTTTATGACTGCCAGGCCATTTAAAGCTGGTTAAAATGGCTTAAATTCAGCAAATGCCAGTAGGAAAACAAACATGTCATCTTTATTCTTGAAAATGTATTTTTCACAGATGCATGTTTGTTCTGCCGCTGTAAGGAAAGTTTGATCACCAGGAAGAGGTGAGGCTAAGGATGTGGCTGTATTTGGGGTGAGTAAAGTGGTCTTTGTTGAACTAAAACTCCTGGCACACAGGAAAGAGAGCTCTAAAACCCCCCCCCAAAATCCATTATCTTTGGTAACTTGTGGTAAACTTAAAAAGAACAGGCAGCTAGAGGAAGACAGTAAAGGCCCAATCATATCACCAGGGCAGGACATTCATCACCCGTCCGGGCCTTCCTGTAAATCAACACAAGGTCTTGCCCCCAAATTACCCCGGACACAGCCAGAAAATAAATAATTAAAAGGCCATTTTGTGATGTGAGGTTCCTGAATGATAAATGACGAGGCCTGGGTGTGCAACACTGGAAGCCAAGTTCTCAAGACCTTCGGCACTTGGTGATGGGAGGTGAAGGATGGGGCAGTGGTGACGAGCGCACAGGTACCTGTTTAATGGAAGCTGAGTGACCGACTATCTGTCTGAGAGGTAAATCATCTCCAAATTAGAGGATGTTAATAAAGTTCTACACTATATTATACTATGATTACATGTCGCCATGGACAGTTGTAAAAAAGTACTTTAAAATGCATCTCTTCTCCTTAGTTAATCTATCCTCTCTATATAAAGTGTACCTCATATTGCTTCTTCTTTAAGTTTATGCAACTTGTGTCGTCATTGTGTCGGCAATTTAGGTAAAATGTGAACATGTATACATTTAGGGCATTTGTTGCAACAACAATGCTGTAGTATTTGCTGATAGTCTTGCAAAACATCAATTCAGATGTTGCATATAAAATCACATAACAGACAATCAGTTGGAGGATTCAGATCAATAGGCATCATCTCCTAAATTGCACCTGTGGCTAGGTAACATGCTTTACCCACTGGGGAATATAAATATCCACTTGAGGGCATGGTGTTGGATTTCTACTGGTACATTACACTTCATCCTCTTTTACAATCTTTGTAGGAGGTTTTTCTTTGGCTTCTTATTCTTGAACATTTGTGTCATTTCAAAAGTCGAGTTTTAATTCACTTCTTTACCGTTACATTAAAATCCTACAAAATAAACAAAATGGAAATTAAAATTTAAAATGTTTTACTTTCTAAAAATGAAAAGGAGTCACATTTTATATTTTCCATGTGCGACATGAACTGTGAGTGACTTTGATAACAAACTTCCCCTTGCTATTATACAGACTGTCCATGTATCTATTAGGGCACTGCAGCATAATACTAATAGGTATATTATAAAAACAGGACACTATCTACATTACAAATGTGTTCTCATATCTGGAAGCTTCAGCAGACAGTTTATCAGACAATCCTATGTTTTCTATGTGATCATCCTCACTGAGAATCATATCAGATATTAGATTAGTCATCTCTTATTTGGAGGGCAAAAGCAGCTGTGTCTGGTTTTTATCTCCAAAGCGCTGCCCGAGAAATTACCCGCCTATTTCACATCTATAAAAGAAGATAACAGCAGAACTATTTAAAGAGCAGCTTGCTGTTCAGATGCCTTGTAAGAACAGAGGTAAATCTGCAGACTCGATTTTATGTGGCTACAAAGTGACGAGTGATCAGGCAGCAGAGGGGCTTATGAAACGCTTCTATTCTTAAACACTTAGGTGAGTTGTATTGTTCTTTTTAGTTCTTTCAGTTAGTTATATTCATCTTCTGTTGGAGAAAGGTCTACATAATGTATATACTGTATATATTTATTATTATTATATATATTTTATTGTCTTTTTGTCTTGCCTTTTTTATCCATCACTTGTCCTTTCCTTTACTTTGAGCTGTTGAATGAAGTGAATTTTCCCCCAATGGGGGATCAATACAGTCTAACTTATCTTATCTTATCTTAAAAAACAAAAACAATCACCTCTGCAGTTTGGGAAGTAACCTATGTACTATTCTATGTTCATTAAGAGTCATTACATGGAAATATCTCGCAATAACAGCAAATTACGACCACATTGACTTAAAAAAACGTCACATAAAGACAGGGAGCAGAAAGATCATACTCACAAAAAAATCAACAAGGATGAAAATGCAAACACCTGAGAAACACCTGAGAAAGAAAGGATGAGTATATAAATACTCCAGGCTATTCTAGGCCCATTTTGAGCTGTTATCTAAGACCCTTTGAGAGGCATCATCTCTGGACATTTTGTCAGTTTAAAGGCGACTCCCAGAAGACTTGGTGGACTGTTGGTTGTGTAAGGAAACCATTTTAACTATATTTAGATTACAACATCAAATACGTCTTTTCTTCATCCACCAGTAGAGCTTCATCAACTAACCTCAGAGAAAGTTGATCTTTTATGCCAGTTGCAGTTAAAAACACTGAAACATTAAACAGCTATTATTTAGTGTCCAATTTAGAGTCCTGTAAACACCGACAAAACACTAATGAATACCTTAGCGACAAAGCAAAAGAATGGCTGATCCAAATATGTGAATCAAAACACCTTCACATTCCCAGCCCAAATCTGAGGTGTAATGTTGCTGACAGCGAATAAAGCGTGCAGTTAGACACGAATAGAACTTTTTCATCTGCAAGAAATGTCTACAGATTCCGGTGTTAATTTCGGAAACATCTCTCTTTCTAGGTGGGAAAAGCTTCCAGAGAATAGACCATCATGGAATAATAAACCCCTCCATTACATCTCATGCTAATGAAATTTGTACTCGGTTTAGCAGCTCCCAAAAGCAGGGTGAGACAGGGTTCACTGCCGATTTTACAGACGCTGCTGAGGAAAATCATGTCTTCATCTCCATCATGGGCAACATTGACAGAATAATATAAGATGTCAATATAGCCTGACAAACAGCATTGGCCTATGCTTGCACACAGTCAGACGCAAACCGCTGGCATATGAGAGTTTAGGCAAAGCATGCTTCAGGGCTCAGTTTTTAGCCTCCTCCTATTCTCTCTCTCTGCAGTGCTGAGGCTTAGTTATTATGTCTCACACAGTCAGGTCCAAAAACATATCTCTGCACGCCTGGCTGACATTTCCAAGTGGATATTTCCCACAAGCTCGAGTCCAAAATGACTTTCTTCCTCCCTGTGAAAACCTTTCCTCTCTCCGATGAAGCTACAGTAACACCTTTCCTACCTGTGTGATCTCCAACATCCCACTGTCTTATAAGATGGTAGAAAGTGTTCAAGACTTGAAATATGTCCTCTACAACATCCACTACATCACACTTGGCGTCCTAAGAGAGCAGCTCCCAGGTTTTTTGCTGTTGCCATGCCATGCCATGTCATTATTGGCCTCATTGCATTGGCTTTTGACTATTTCCAGGACATTCAGAAAGCTGCAGTCCATTCTCCAACTGTCTGTTTCCTCCCTGAAACTACAAATCTATCACACTTTATGTTGCCAGCAAATTCTCCGTCCAGCGTACCTCAGCCAGAAAAGCAATTCTGTCCTTATTTTTGTCAGAAAAAGGACAACATACTTGTGACAAACGCCATGAGAAATCACACCACCCAGGTCTGTTCACGGCCTTAAGCATTAGCTCTTTATAGTGCCCCGGCTCATTATCAACATCAGGGATTGTATCTCTGAAAAGTACACCGGCGAGACAGTAAACGCCGCTGATAACTGTTAAAACGTGAGTATCTCGTAACCTTGAATAGGTCTCACTAAATAAGCAACAACCACAGACTTTTACAACCAAACACCCAACTTATCTCTTTCATCAGGCCCGTGTGGGCGCAGCTTTATCATATTTGGCTGACTCAGATACTGTTTCAAGTATCGAGTGTGTAACATCACATTCCAACTAAGCTACTCCCACTTCAAACCAGTGATAGAGCGCAGACAGCACACTACAGGCTGAAATGTATCGTGAAATAATACAAACTGTTGTAACTTTTGTACAAAACATTGTGTTCATTCATTCAATTCAAGCGTCACCTTTTTTATTGCGTACCAAGTCTTTGCAAGACTTTCCGGCACTTTAGACTTTGAGTCATGGACGCCAATTCTCTCCTTCCTTTGACGATCACCACATATTGTAATGTAAACGGAGATACAATGAGTCTTAGTGGCCTTGCTGAGTGTGATTAGCTGTGGCAGGAAGCATTGTACCACTTTCACTCCTGGAGATGAGATTAAGTCGGCACTGAAATATGTGCTCACCCATGCGCAGCCTTTCTTGATATGTCACTGCGACATGACATGAGGAAAATTCCAAACAATGCTCAAGAGTTTCATTGTGTAGCCAAAAGGTGAACTGCGCAAAGACTCAGTAAATTAATCGATGCCCAGTTAGACGGAAACGACCTGGTGATAGTTCCCACTGATCGAGAGAATGGTCGGCCTTCACATTTGGAGTTTCTGCATGAATTGACGGGAGCTTTTGTCCGCTTTCACTTGGAGTGCACAAATGTACACACACACACACACACACACACACACACATACACTCCTGAACTAGCTTTCCAGCTGATGTATCAATATTACACATTGCGAGTAGATAAAGGTAGGAGCTGAATGCTTAAAATGAACACTCAAATGCAGTATGCAAGGTGAAATAATTTCTATTTCAGTATGTGCTCAATCACAGTTAGTGTAACAGCACCCTGGATGATGCAAACTGGAGTACACACAGTTTTACACGACATACACCGATCAGACATAACATTATGACTACCTGCCTAATATTGTGTAGGTCCCCCCTGACAGCAGGGACTCCACTAGACCTCTGAAGGTGTGCTGAGGTATTTGGCACCAAGACGTTAGCAGCAGATCCCTTGAGTCCTCTAAGTTGCCAGGTGGGGCCTCCATGGATCAAACTGGATGATTGGATTGAGATCTGGGGAATTTGTCGGACAAGTCAACACCTTGAACCTGTCATTTTCCTCAAACCATTCCTGAACCATTTTTGCAGTGTTGCAGGGCCGTCATGCTGCTGAAAGAGGCAACTGCCATTAGGGAATACCGTTTCCACGAAGGGGTGTACTTGGTCTACTTTTTCTTCCTTGGACTACTTTTGGTAGGCGCTGACCACTGCAGACGAGGACGCCCCACAAGAGCCGCAGTTTTGGAGATGCTCTGAACCAGTCCTCTTGCCATCACAATTTAGCGCTTGTCAAAGTTGCTCAAACTCCTTGCGCTTCCAACACATCAACTTTGAGGACAAAATGTTCACTTGCTGCATAACATATCCCACCCACTGCCTGGTGCAGTTGTAGCGAGATAATCAATGTTATTCACTCAACCTGTCAGTGGTCACAACGCTATGGCTGATCGGTGTATATAGATTGTTTATTAAGATGTACAATAAAACATCTCTAACGTGCATTTGTTTGAGTTGTCAATTCATTGTTAAGCTGTGCATGACGCAGCCGTATATGCACGTGTTTCTATTTTAAGTCAGTATAATCAAGAAGTTACTAAGGGTGGAAGCTGAGCTGCAGGAGATTCTTTCATAACACAACTGTTAGAGGTGTATCCTCTTGCACGTTTACTCCTGCTGTTAGTTCGATGAATAGCCAAATATGTTCTGTGCTATTTTCAGCTTAGTTCCCCGTGGCAATAGTGCAGCATCCAATGTGAAAAATGTTTGTAATTGCTGGGCTTCTTAAATTTTATATGTGCACGAGGGAGTCACAAGAAAGTTTTGTTCTAAGAGGAAAGAAATCCAACATTTTACAAAGTAAGAGACGGTAGGTCGCTTCAGTCCACGGTTGACAGAATGATATAGTAAAACACACAGCAGCATTTATATAACATCATGTGTAGAATGAGTCATTCTTTACACATCATCATGGATGATATTAAATGCAAAACAAGCTATGAGAGAGGAACTCAGTAATCCATATTATTGGGTACTGTGCTTTCTCATTATTTCAGCAAGTCTGCTTGATTACGCGTTTTATGATTGATTGTGGAAGCAGAACAAAACAACAAAATATTACCAGCTGAGATAACAAAATATTATAAAAACATCATGTTCAGGTGCTGTTAGCGCTCGCTGGCATTTATGTGATTAGTAGACGTTGAAATTATCAGCTCTGCCCGCTGCCTCAGAGCCGTGCCCTGCCTTAAAGATCTTTCCCGTTCAATTTAACGGCATGTTGCCCCCGTCCTCTTTAACTGTTTGCCTGTGCCGTTCCGAGGCAGTGCATCGCCTCTGCTTTCTCATTGGACAGGATGCTCCACAGTCCAAGCCGAAGATGGGCGACCATTACCTCCCACCCAACTCTGCCGCATCACTTAGCTCAGATTTAATTAAGTCCAAGCGGCCTCAGTCCGCGAGTGACGGCTGCAGCCGGCTGCCCATCGGGGCTTTCTGATCATGAAGTGGGCAGGAATACAAACGAGGACCTCAAGCTGAAGGAAAACAGAATCACAAGCTGGTGATCGTGATGCAACGGCTGGTGAAATACATAGAAAACAGCGGGATTGTGCTGTGTGCTGTGGGCCAAGGCTTTTTTCACACCCATCCCTTTATTCTACCAGTATCCCTAACCTCCCTCCTCCTAGCTTCCTCTCTGATTTTTCACTCCTGTGCCTAATTAGGCCCTACAGTTAAACAATGCTCTCAGCTTCCGAGGGTCTTACTTTAAAAAAGAAAGAGGGAGAGCAGAGAGGGGGAGATCTTATTCAACTCACATAAAACTATTAAAAAAACTCGCTGACACGCCATAATTCACCCCTGGCTCTCCTGCTCCACTTGTGGGTGAAAACACACACATGCACACACTCTGCCTGATAATACGGTATGTTCTACGTGCTTCGACTTTGCAGGGTGGTCGTACGGTCTATTTTCAGGCATGTGCGAGTGGCATCTCCATTTAAAATGACTCCCTGCGTCGGTTCTGGCCTACCTTCTTCCATGAGGACTCCTCCACAACGGTGTCAGCAGCCTGACAGATGTGCCACGGCTGCAGAAAGCTTGTACAAGCACAAAGATATCTGGACTATTTATCTTCCTGTTGGAAATATTTAGCAGAATATAAGAGCGTATGAACCGCATCCATTTTGTTTGGGGATCAAATCTGACAATAACGGGCCGACGTTGAGCCGATGATAGATGGCAAAATGCAGACGAAAACAGAAAATAGCAATTTCACACTGAAATTATTTCATGTTCAATATCCGGTTGGTTTCCTTCCAGCTACTCACATTTCAGTTGTGAAGAAGCAATTCTGAAGTTTGATGTGCCTTGAAATAACTGTGGTCAGAGATACATCACTGACTCAAACTCAGTAATAAAATGTTTGCCCGATGGATCTCCTTTAGTTAGACCTCAAATTCATCAAAGCTACCGTTCACACATACGCACTCTTCTTATTCAATGACCCGTTCTTCTCCTACGTTTGACTGACTTGACTTTTTCCTGCCCTGTTGCCCCGCTCACAAAGTCATGGCTGGTACACGTGCCTGGTTTTTACCACCCTGAATAGATCTAAGTAGGTCTGTAAAAAATAAGAAAATATAATTATAGCTGCTGCGCCGCAGTGAGTCAGGGCAGAACATTTGCTGCAGACCTGTCAGGACCAGAATTATCATTAAACCAGTAAGTTATGTGTCTCTATTTTACACTGCACTACGCCGGAGTAGGTGTAAGAAGCTCACACTGCTTCAGCTGAATCCTGACTCACAAACTTTGCCTCCAAGAGCGAGTCATGATCATGTTGAGCTTTCAGGAGGAATTGAGAAAATCAGAATTGGTTTCATTGTAAGATTTATGCAATCACCAGGGCCCGTCGACCACAGCTGTCCATGCACGTGAAGGCAGATTTAAAGCTAGTGGCAACTATTCAGTCATCAAGGCAGAATCCTGAGTGTGCGTACTTCATTCAGACAACTTACAGATGCTTGTCATTTATTTTTACGAGGATCGATCACTTCATGAGTGACAGAAATATGTTTAAAGGTGCTCTTTTTTCACTGGCTGAAATGCTTCACATGAGGAGAAAATTCAACATTTCCACAAATCCTGTTAGCTCAAAGCATGTGAACAATAAAGCTCAATGGAGCCTACATTTGGTTTAAATTAAACGTATGATTATTTTGTTAGGATTTTTTGAAGTTTTAGACTTTAGAAAGTTGTTGTAGCGCCACCAACAGGATGCGTGTTGGCATTGGACTGGACCTTTGGGAAATGTTTTGTTTTATATCACACATGGGAAGGCAAGAGGAAGAAGGAAAAGAAGCAGTTGGCACAAACAAGAAGACACTGCAGCTGAGCTATCAGACCAGAAAGAATACAAATATTGAGCACAGTGCGCTGTCATAAAGTAGATATTGCAGACAAATGACACTTTCCTGATAACACACAGTATACATTTTTTGGGCTATGCAACATCTAAAGGAAGTGTTCAACAATTTGCAAAGTACAATTCAGCACATTTCAGCCAAGAGTTAGATGACAAAAGGTTTGCCACTCTCTCAGATGTTGAGCTCGATGCCTGTTTATGTAGCTTAACTTACAGATTGGACAGAGTTCTTTAGCGGTGCTAGAAGGCAGATTGCGTTACCTTTAAAGGGATCAGAGTTGGTTGTTCCTCCCTGTCCCTAGTCTTTACTCGAGGTGAAGCTGAACGGTCGCTGGCTGTAGCCTCTCTTTTTTCCCCAAACAGCTGTGAGATTGATATCAAGCTTCTCATCTAACTTCAAGAAAGCGAACAAACATATTGCCAAGAATGTTGAACCAATCCTTCAGGAGATGGCAAGTGTTTCACACCTTCTTGTGCTTTTACTTCTAAAACCTTTCCAACACACCACCTGTTCAAACATGTCTGGTCGTAATTTCCTCGGTTGCCAACAGAGCTCAAATGTAAGTGAAATACTTTAATGGTCAATGTGACAAATGGAGATTGGACAAAGTCATAATTATGCCCTTTTGCGACCTACTATTTAACTCGATCAATTTTAACTCCAACAATTCCCCTGACTTGAGTAAAATGAGCAGGTAGCAATTATGTGACTTGATTAATATGTTTCATTACTTCACAGCTCTGCACATTATGTTTAATCTCACCTTGCCACAAACTGTGGGACCTCCTTTGCCCTCAACACAGAGCTTATTCCTGAATGACAAGGGAAGCGGGATTCCTTGCAGAGCTGCTCCAACACTCACCGTCACTGTATCGCTGTACTGTACACAGTCAATGGCACATTTTTCACTCGTCTGCTCTCTGTGAGCAGCTTGAAGCCTCGCTGAGCACATTAATCCTCTGGGATGGGGGCCTTTAGAATCATTTATTCACAGTTGGGGGTAAAGCGCGGAGGAGTCAAAGGTCAGTACTTGGCCATTCATATCACCATAACCCTGGGGCTTTTCCATCAACGTACACTCTCCATCTGGGTGAGAGACTACAAAGGTCAAGGCACATGATGTCGGGAGTGCTACTTTCTGCAATTTTCTGGTCACTGGTATCTCAAGCAACGCTGTCACAGTTGGGTTAGCATGAGCCATCTGGTGCGTATTTTCATCCAAATTTGCTTACAGTGAAACGTGTTCACACTCTGATATCAGTGGTCATTTAGACACTTCTTGCATGATGTCGTCATTAAAAGTTAAGGCAAAATTAAGCTTCATTATATTCTCACAATAACTTTCTGACTGAAGCAAATAAACAGAAAAGATAGAAAAACACTTAAAGGGCCAGTTCACCGATCTTCAGCCTCAGTCCTATCATGCTATCATGAGGAGCAAATGCCATTATGGTGGGAAAAATGCAGTTTCGCTCTGTGCCTTAGGAGGACGCTATCCACTTCTCCAATGGGCCCTGGAAAAGGCGTCATCTGGCAGAGGCCAGGTAGCTCGCTAAACTACACTTCCTCAATCTATGACGCCCGCCTCCGATGTCATGTCTCGTTCAGAATGGTCAGGTTTGAAATGTAGACTGCAGACCTGAAGATTTTTCAGACGATCCACCGGTATATTCTCATCATATTTCAGATTCTGTACCGCTCTGACTCATTCCTTGCAGCGATCAATGTCCTTGACTGGAAAACGGTAGTATTTCACTCCAGCGTCTCTCACTGGACTGTTCCTTTCAGAGGGAGGGGCGCAATGCATGCTGGGTGTCATAGGAATGTAGAATGGGTGAAACCACAAGCTCATTGTACAACTTTCTCCACAGCTACGCCAATTTCAAATATTATTGCTTCTATCGATTACAGGGAACACCAGCTTTGACTGACAGGGGCTTTTTCCAGGGGGGAAGTGCTCCTTTAAGAAATGGCAATATTAAGCATAATTTTAGTCTTAAGATAAGTGTACTGACTGAAGCAAATGAACAGAAAAGATAAAAAAAACACTTAAAGAAGTAAATACAATATTATTTAAATAATATTTACATTTAAAAATGGCTCAAGCAGCATGTGCGTGACTCTTTACAGTAAACAATAATAGCCTTGAGCAATAGCCATATTCTATAGGCATGCAATATTATTGCTTCTACAGGTCAAGCACTGTAGTACACAATAACTCTAAGGCTAAACACTCATTGGGTATTCATTGCCGGGAAGCTGCCTATTCATAAACCAGGGAAACAATAACAATATGACACAGTTGCTGGATATTTAAATAGCCCGAAGAACAGCTCACATGATTTCACATAATTACTACTCGTCGATGTCTATTCAACACAGGAGCTAAATAACTGCTGTTGGCAGAACATGAGGGGGAATTAAAAGTTGAGTTTTCTGTTTAAAAAGACAGGATTTTTTTTGGCACCAATGTATTTTGTACAGCCGTGGTCTGGTGGATACATCTGCTTAAATACTGCACTTTCATCTGTAAGTTTGTAAAGTTTGTGATGTGACATTATTCATGGACACAAACTAACGAAGGTAGGTCACGCTGTTAATTCCTGCCAACCGCTGCAAACTGATCCAAAGTCTCATCTCTGTGAAACCCCTGAAGGGTCCTGAAGGAGAGATTGATAGTGAGGAGAGACTGGCTGAATGCTTAGAGGACCTAGTTAGGCTCCCTGCCAGGCTGTGGTCTCACATGTAAAGAACTTTCATTGCAAGTTGAGATGCACTGCACAGCACTCCTGTCAAAAGCAACAACATCAGTGGTGCTGCTTTTGGGAATCCCGTCGTCTTTCCTCCCAGCGCTGCGGTGCATCACCACATTGGCACTCACGTCTCCACCCTTCTTTCATCCTTGGCACTGTTTATGCTTTCATTCGAACAACTTATCTTCATGTACTCTCAGTAATTTGCCATTGATGGTCGCCGTTGGGGCCATAAAGCAGAAACAATGATGGAAAAATTGGATATGGATAAAAATGAAACGTCCAGAACGTCGTGCACTGAAGCATATAAAAGGATGTTTCATCCTTAAAGCCTGAAAGTGACTAAAAGTGTGATTTGAAATGAGCGGTGATCGGTTCAACACCATTCATACTGTATGCACATGAGCAATCTGTTTAACGTTTTTCTTTTAAGGTTTATTTTATGGATTCTTTTTATGTGACAAGCATCTTAGAGTGGATTTAAACAGAGATTGACCCATCAGAGTCTTTATGTTCCTGCACAGTAGTGGTTATGGAAACAGAAGACCAAAGCCTTAAACGTGGAATGGGGTCAGTCTTTATGTCACATAGCCACAGGTGCTTCTCCCACATACATTGCTAAGCTAGAAGCTGATGTAAACCGAGCCCTTGAGCTCAGAGCTTTAAGAGCGAGTCATTTGACAAAACATCAGGGCCAAAGAAACTATATTTACCTCCTGATTCACCTGAGATTCAGCGAGGAAGAAGGTAGGAACTATAGGGCAGGTGAAAGGTCCTTTAGTCAACAGAACATGTAGGATAGTTATATAAAATAAACCTAAACTGTCCCAGCTGCCTGTTAAAAAAATATACTGGCACTTACAGTACTTAAACATGACTGTACCGTTTAAGTGGTTGAGATTCTTAAGTGCCTTGATGAGCACTATTTTCCCAACGCCTGACCCTGAGATGCAACATAAAAAGGTCTCTTTGGAGGTGTAATGCACTTGAATTGCGCCCTCAAGTTTAGAACTAATGCTTTATAGAACACTCCATCACTTCCTCATAGAGGTCAGGCCTCTGGAGAACGCAGACTCTCTCGGAAAAGTTTTATTCCAGGTGTAAATGCAGCCACATCCCTGTCATTGCATTACACCTCAGGCAACATCCTCGCTCTCTATCTCCATGCGAGTGCAGCAGAAACCTTGAGTGCCAGGGGAGTATTTGGAAGGCTTAAAAGCACCAATGCTTGCCTTTGTGTCTGTGTCACTTGCCTCCCTCCTGTTATACAACCACAGGAGCTCCATGCCTCTGCTGAAAGGAAAAACAAAAAACAGGAATTGTTTTAACTCGATCCAGATTGCCGCCACAAACGTTGCAGCTCGGTGCGAGTTTTTCGGCACCATAAAGAATAAAAGGTTGTTATTTCTACCGCAGTTATTACCACAGGGAAACTGGGAGATGGTTGTTGGTAAGGATGAATGTACTCATTCAGCTCACCATCGCACCATTCAATTCAGTGAAAGTGTCCTCGCATGTGTAGCCACTCTTGAAGGGTATGCTTGTCTGAGTTCTGAGGCTACGCACTGAAGGAACAGGCAGTCAGTAGACAATCACAGAGGAGCTCAGTGCGTCCATTAAGGCTGTCAGTTAGCAAGGGCCTTGATTAATTGCACACTGCATAGTGGCAAATTAAGGCTGGTCTCGAGCCCCCCCCTCCCTCAATAATTAGTTAAGAATAGATTGCCAGAGAGAGGAGGGTGAATTGTGGGTGCCTGGCGTCACTCAGGCGGTTGTACATGTAATAAAAGGTCTCACACTGTGTAAGCATGGGCAATAACAGCGTGTGTGTGTGTGTGTGTGGGGGTTGAGGAGTGTATTTGCATGCATAACTGTGGCTCGTGTGAATGACTGAGGAAGTAATGATGTTGCTGATGGTGCATACACTTATATCTGGCCTCCATGGCTCCTGCTTGTAAGCTGTATAGTGTAAGGTATGTGCAGAGAATGAGTACAACCTTCTGCAGCAGACTTTGATTGCTTCTGCGTGTTTGTGCGTGAGCGTGTTTCGCCACAGAACGTATGAAAAGAGCAATGCAAGTGTAGCAGTACATCACAAGTGACAGTTTTCCTGTGCAATCCTGCAGCCAACACTTCTGGGTCTTAACCAGCTGCCTTTTCCTGTAACATCACTGCAGCAATGGTTAAACCTGTCCTTTCAGTGGGAGTGTTATCATCTGATCATGCCCCGATGCATTACATGAAAGGCCTAACTGCAGCTGCAGAGGATTTGAAAATCCAATGAGCCAAACCGCGTTCCACTAACACCAGACTCTGGGGAGAGGGGAACACAATTTAAGCACAATCCAGACATACTTGTGGCGTCAGCAAAGCCAGACCCTTCGGTCAGTCCAAACACAATGCACCAATTCCCTAGTGGTAACCTGGTCCCAACAGCTGTGGACTTGATCTCACACTCTCCTCTCTCACTTCAGTGTTACTAAAAAACCTGTGGTTCTTTCAACAGATCCACCAGTGGAGTTCACATTCATTGTTAATACCTTGAACCTATAGAATCCATTCCTGCCACAGTCTCACTCCTCTGTCTCCTGTCCATCTGATGGAACTAATGTGCTTCTGATTTAACCGATGTAACCGTCGAACCTGGCCTTAAAACAACTCATGCTTCATTTATATATATGCATGTAAATCCAAGTCAAATCATGTCGATAGGCCTCAGGTCAGCACTATTCTGGTTTGTATGCTTAAAGCAGGGATGGGGAATTTCTGAGAAACCTGCAAGAGATCTTTTCAGAATGAGAAACATAACGAATGCTTCTTACCCACCCTGGCTAAAGGCACATTGTGTATTCTGCTGTAAGCATTCACAAAACATTTATGAATGGAGAACAGTATTGTAAAGGTACTGATCCGGTGTAGACAATCAACTACAGCTGCCGCTGTTGTGCTGCTGACGGTTGCCTGCAGTGGGAACAAGGTGCAACAGTGGCTGAAAAATATTGTTTTTCATAGTGTATTTTCTTATGTTTGTTCTCTATATGTGGTTGACCAAACAGAGCATGTAGCTGCAGGAAAAGTATACAGCATCCAGCACACTGCTGAACGTCCACAGACCTACGTATTAATCAACAGGTAAAAATCCCAGGGAAGATCAGCTCTTTTCTGTGATGGTCCAGCAGGGATGGACACCAAGCCTGTTCTCAATTGGTAGGAGCTTAATCTTCTTCCAGGCACGCAGTGTGGAGCCCATTAAAAACAGCATCTCCCTTTATCTTTTAACTTTACCCACTTTAACCATAGGTGGGTTTTATCGGTGTGTCAGAGCAATAAAATAAGAAAAAAGAACAAGCAAATTTGTTCATAAAGCAGAATGAGCGTGTATTGTTCTGGAAAATAGTTGGCATCGAGGGCCATGGTGCTTTGTAACCTCGCTATATTGTTTCTGAGCAGGGCTGGAATCTCAGAAGAGCAGTGGTAATCACAGTGATCAAATAAACACCCTCAAATTCTCATTTACTCTTCCCTCCCTGTTCATCATTTCCTACCTGCCCACATGTCTTTGGTGGCTTGTAATCTCAAACAATAAAGAAAAGGTAGTTGCATGTTGCAGCTCTAGTTCTATGAAAATGGAGGTAGCACTTGTTTATTCAACCTATGTGGTTATCAAATTCCATGGTGACCACATTCAACTTAATCTTCGTCAAGTCTAACGCTTCTAGTGGAGTGTCAGGAGCTTCTGCTGTGTCTAAGTTTACTGGAAAAGAAGCAAAGGGCAGACATTCGGTCCAGCCATCGCCACCATCCTCACTGTCCTCTTCCATGTGACTCCACTGGGGGAAATCTTTGAAAGTACTCTGCCCTGACATGGCTCAGTGGTGATGAGCCTGGGTCAGAGTCAGACAGAGTCCAGGGACAAAGGCACTCACAGCTCTAATACTTGTCTGTTTGGATGAAGTGCTCAGGAAAAGTGGACAGGGTCAGTGGTAATCTTTCACAAGAGTAACCTGCTGTAGTGTGGAGTAGCTAATTCTAATTTGCTAACCATCCCAAGACAACGCTTTAGGGTGAAAAGATGCTAAGAGCATGGGTGAAGCAATGCTTAATTAAATAGAAGAGCCTGTTGATTTTTGCAGAGCTTAAACACGGAGGTAAAAGGTCCGATGTTCAAGATTGGGTGATCTACTGGAAGAGTAATTTGCAGAATTAGAATATAATATTCACAAGTATGTTTTCATAAGTGCATAATCACCAAGTCGCCTGCTTTCAACACCCTTATAATAAGATCTTTTAGCTACAGGGGGAGAGGATCTCGACCACGGAGTCCGCCATGTTGGTTTGTCCATTCATGTAGCCAGCAATGGAAAAACCAAACACTGGCTCTTGAGTTCTCTTACATGCTGGGAAAGGTAGGGCGACAATCTGAAACTTTACTCCCCCTAACTGCCACTTAATCTAACACAGTGCTCCTTTAAGTAGTAATATCATTATCTCAGCTAAGTCCTCAGAATGTTGGAAATATTAAAGGTCAAAAATCATATCTGGAGGTGCAAAAACCTTATCTTACTGATTCTCATAGTAAAGACATTTTACACTCACTGTCAAATATTCTTGGGTGTATGGTTTGGTTGCTCTGGTATCTAAACATTATAAAAGAGGTCTGACATATATAGAGGTTATCCCTTAGCAACAACAAGAAAAACAGAGACTCTACTGTTTGTGACACAGCTGGAGAGATGATTTTACAGTAGCTGGCTGGGCTTGAAGTATTCAGTACAGTGACAACCCTTAAAAACCCTACTGATAAGAGTCAGACCTGCGGCATGCTATGGGTTATTGAATTGGGACTGCCTGTGTCACTCTCCCATGTCTTTTTCACTTTCTCATAAAACAACAAGCTATTTGCTACACAGCCGGAGCGTAAATATCATTGTCAACACATCTCCGCATGTGTCTCTCAAACACTGATCAAATGGGTTTCGAGATGTGGAATCCCTAGGAAGTGTTCATTGTTTTTTTGTTATCCAATTTGAGCAGCGGGTGTAATTCACCTCAGTATAAAATTAGAGTTATCAATGTGGAAAAAAAGGGGACCTCATATTGCGCTATATAGCGTTTGGAGGGGAGTAGACTGAAAGTGATGTAGTGTGACAGAACAAATAGAGAAGATATGCCACAAGGGAGCACTATATTAAAAGAACAGTGTAGGAGAGGGGAAGAATGTGGTGAGGTTGAGTGTACGACGGTAAGAACAATGTGTGTATGTGCGAACGTGCTTCATGCTCGCATGGGTGATCCGCCTGTGTGCACTTGCGTGTGCCGTGTGCTGCTTACAGAGCCTGAGCCGGTGAAGAAGCAGCTTGAATTCTTGTTGCTCGATCAAAGTCCCTGGAGTAATCTCTCGTAAGAACAGAGCACGGACAGGCTGCAGGATGCCCATTTCATTCTGGAGAGTATTAAATCCCCACACTCACAAACCAGTATACTCCAGCGTGACAATGTAATTTTTGCAGGGGATGAGGGTACAACAACCGAAGAAAAATATAAAAAAGGAGAATTCATAAGCCTGGAGTTGACGTTAAACCAAGATTGGAATAAAGACTAAAGGATGGCAGCACGCCTCAGTGATTGGCCAGTCGAGGAACTCCCCTGTGTCCGAGCAGATATGCCTCTCCTTCTCATCATGGCGGGGCAATTTTGTCCCGGTTATAGCTCCTCCATCTTATCCCAAGCTACTCCTTATTTCAGCATTTCAATTTCCTCCCTTGTGCAAGCGCTGAGTGCTAACCTACTTCAGACTTTTTCTCAGATGAGAGGGAAGGAAGAAAAAAAATGAGTGAGAGAGGAATGGAGACGGGGAGCTGCTGGTTCGTCCCTCTTCCGGTTTTCCCAAGGTGTGAGGATGCAGATTCAAAGAGGAGAAATATGCCCTGGGACGATGCTGTGGTTTAGATCCCTGCTTCATGAACTACATGTACCCATGTTGGTTAAAGACCACATGCTGAGAGGATTTCCTCTGCTGTGGCTTCTTTATTTCAAGGCGCTCTCAGCTAAATCTAAATGAGATAAAGCAGTTAGATGAGTGGCTGGACACTAGAATTAACCACTGTATTTCCCCTGCACGTGTCAGTGGGCTATCATGGCATACTGGCACCAACGTATCAGCTACCATGATACCAATTTGTGCAGAAAAGATCTGTATTCCCGCTCATCATAAGTTCCAAGACTATACATCAATTTTAAACTCCCTTTGCTAATCATTAACTCAATTATAACCAATCAGCTGTCAGTATAATTGAGCTTGCTGACATCGTCAGTATTCCTTTGCTGCCGTCTGCACTGTGCTGTCGTAACATCAGATCACACCAGCCACAGAGGAAATATCCCCGACGTAGATACAGTGCAGCATGAGGAAACTTCTTTCTCCCTGTCTTTATACCCTTAAGTGTTAGTGCACACATTAGTCATCCTCCTTTTCATTCATCTCCCTTTCCACAATATGCTTGTCATTGCCGCTATAATCCCTGCCTTCCCACCTTTCTTGGTTTCATCTTTCATAGTTCCCATTTCTTCACCCCCACCCCTCCCTCTACACTATCTCTGCGTCATTCTCGATTTCCATTTCTCTCTGACTGTTTGCAATGCATCATATCTTCTTTCACCTCATCTCCTTCACCCGCCCAGTGCCTTCTCTTCCACTTCGACACCCAGGAAAATCTCTTTTTCCCTGTCGCGCGATGGCAATGAAACATTTATCCACTTCTGAGACGTCTCCCCTCCAGAGGTCCCCCTGAAATTGTTCTTCAAAGGAGTTCGGCACAAGCTCTCTGTGCGGCCTTACGTGTCCCCTAAATCACAAGAAACTTAAGAGAGGGTTTGAAAGCAAAGACACAATCTGAAGCTGATTTGAGTGCGTAATACCACTGAGGACTTAACCCCTGTCTGTTTGTGCTATTACCCACAAATCAAGATGCACCGGCTTAAAGTAAAAGAGACTTCGGAGAGTTTTAAAGCATATATCAGGGCTTTGTCTTTAAATTTCATTTCAACATTAAAGACACTGAATCGAGTGAATTACTGTGTTGATGGAAACTGTTTGAGTGATGTCCCTACAGCAGGTGTCCGACTGCTGTTAGTTAAATTCTCTTCATATGAGGAATTTAGACAAACTGTGCAACTCATCTACCGTCAAATTTAGAACAATCTTCATTACGGAAAGATCAAACCCCCCACAGTGTAATTCAAAATATATGCAAATCATACTCCAGCAACAAACACTCATTCATTAAACATAAACACATGGCAGTGCATGCACTCTCTCTTGTTGTGGCGCATTACTGGTGCAATAGTAACACGAGGCAGAGTGTCTTCCAGCACCTTGCATTGTGGATTCAACTCCCTCCGGATTCAACCCCTGGCCTCCATCACTTCATAAGTGTGATGCATGAGACAGGAGGAAGTAAGATGGAGGCCACTTCTCCGCATTCACAAAACCATTTGGGACCGTGAATGTCCTCATACCTGCTGTCACAGCCTCCAAGTGGTGCCCGAAAGGATGTGAAGGTACTCTCCCCCTTCTGAAAGTGGGACATTGCTTTTCCCCAGAGAGCGTAAGCTCCCAGCAAGTGGCTGCTTCTTTTCCTGAGCTGTAGTGTCTCTCAAAGTCTGCCCGACATTTAAAGGATTTGGGCCTTCGACAATCAAAGGGTGGCATGGCTGGGACTGTGGGAGAGCCGTAGCTTCGGCCCTAAGTTTGATCTAGCCTGGGGCAGTGCGGGTCAGCCTCCTAGATTAGGCCTGCTTTGGGGAGACATTGCTTCAGATAAACCCAGAGAAACTCAGGTATAGCAAATAAGTCCTTCTAGCCGTTTTCTGGCCTAGATAGACAGCAAAGGGGCAGGGGTCTGAATTCATTACTGGCTAACAGATGCTTTCTGCTTGTGCTGTGGGTGTAAGCACTCATTCCAAATGTTTAACTTGATCTCCTGCCTTCATTTCTGTCTTGAATTATTTCCACAATTAAAAAAATCTATTTTATGTTGAAGCTTTTCTTTAATTAAGCAAGTGCAGCAGTCTATTTTTAAAGAATATTGAATTAAGAGTCAAAGCATATATACTCCTGTGTTACCTCCTTGATAAATCATGAAGTTCTGTATTGAGAAAACTGCAAGATATAAAACACGGACAGGGTAAGAGAAAAAGCATTACGGTATTGTTGTATATCCTGGAAAAGCCTGGTCTCAACCTTGGCTTACAGGACAACATGAGAACAACTCCAACATCCACCTTTCTCCCTGAAACACGCTCCCTGAACAAACTGCTTGGAATCCTAATGACCTCTCTGAGCTGTGCGAGTCTGAATCCCACTGAATCTACACTACAGCACTCACCGAAGTTACACGTGAGTAAACCTCCTTTCGAGCCTCAGCTTCCGGGAATACAGCATCTTTCCACATCGCCAAACAAATTCATTAAAGAGAGAGAGAGTATCCGTGTTGGATGTTGGATGCAAAATGACACAAATGAAGCTTCTGAATGAAAAAAAACACGATATTGCTTAAAGATTATAATCAGTCTAAATCCATGCCTCACTTTAACCCACACATCAATGCGAATTATTTAGTTATCAATTAACCTACTCATACAAGAAAACAGAACCATGCATTGAGTTGGATCTAAACACTGACTGTGGCTGCACCTGGAACAAATACAACAGTCTCCATGGCAACAGAGGACCAAGTTGTTTCTTCCCTCACTGCCAAACAGCGGAGAGCCACAGAAGAAGCACGAAGGATGAAGTTCTTTCATTAAAGTTTAAGTAAGTCGCCAGTGACATCTAACACAGAGTCTATACTCATGATCACACACACTGCCGTCGTGGAGGGAAATACGGCTTTATGACTTTCACTCTTAAACACATCAATAAGAAACGCATTCAGGAATGTAAGGGTAGAGGGAGGCCATCAATATGGAGGAAATGAGTATGTAAGTACAGCTTCCACTACAGCGAGCAATTATTTGGAAGCTATTTTGAAGTTGTCGTCCCATGTCCAAACCACCAAGCAGCGAACCAACAAAGCGTTTTAAATGTTTTTTTAAACTAAATAAGATGCTAGGAATACTTTTATTGAGGTTCAAACAATAATTTATTCTACTATAATAATAATAAATAAAATACATCTGTCCAATCCAGTAGGCATCATGTGCCAAAGGGTAACATTTGCATGTTGGGCCTGTAAAAGATTCTGCCCTACTCTAAATTAGTTTTGTGTCAGTTAATTTCAATACTAACAGCATTTATTACTATACTGTCCTTGTTTATTTTACACATTTGTACTATTAGTATTGGCATTGTAACCATAAGTATGTATTATCTGTTGTTGATGTAACAAGAACATCTGCCTGTCTCTATCCTGCTTCTCCCTCTGTCCCGTGTTGTCGAGGCAGATGTCTGTTCGACATGAGCCTGGTTCTGCTCGAGGTTTCTGCCTGTGAAAAGGAAGATTTTCTGCCACGGCTGCCAGATGTTGCCAAGTACTGCTCGTGGCGATTCATGTTGGGTCTCTCTCTAAATTATATAACAAAGAGTCGGTCTAGAGCTGCTCTTTTTGTAGAGTCTTGAGATAACTTTGGTTATGATTTGGCGCTAAATAAAATGTGATTGACTGGTTTCATATAACTGGATGACTGGACACATAACTCCCTCAAATAAAACATTTATTGAAAGTTTTTGGGTTCAATTATTCCTTCTTTTCAAAGTAAAACAAACATGTGTAATGGGAATGATGTTTCCTTTGTTCTTTGACTGAATTAGGACCTTGACAAAAGCTATTTCTTTCCAAAGGAGAAAAGTTGTTATTAGAAGATATCCAAGCGGTAAATGTGTCAGAAAGTTTTTCTGTCAAATTTGGGAGGTGTGAAGAAATGCTTCCTCTTAGCCCAGAGCAATTTGGATGAAATGGAATGGATGAATACAAAGGGACGTATAGCAGCACAACAAATTCACTTACCTACAACAAGGGCAGCAGAGGAGAGAAAAGAGAGACAGAATGATATCAGGACCCCCGGGGGGGAAATATCAAAACACAGCAAATATATATTTACTTTTAGTCAATGCTTTTCACGCTTGTTAATTTTATGCTATAGCACCACAGGGAAAATAGACTACAGCATTTTGGCAACACTAAATGGACACAGAATGACCACAGATGCACAAAGGTTCCCATTACATTGCCATTATTTCATGGAACGGCACAAAACGGTAAAAATGTGAGTCAAGGTTTGTGAAGTCGAGCCACTTTCAGCTCAATGTTACAGAAGATCTTGATGAACCTACGGCGCTCGACTTCTTATTGGATGTTGTTGATGACGGACAACACCCATTTCAAGATGAATTACAAAAGAGAACCTCAAGGGACGGAATCTAAAACTGTTTTTCAAGATAAACTCAACAACTAAACACTATCTTTTAAGGTTTAAGCCCTAAAACCAGTAATCTATAGATTTAACAGCTCCCCGCCGTGTGACAGTGCTGGATCTCTACAGTGCTCTCCTCAAAGAGCTCTGGCCAGCAGGGAACGTATACATCATGTGGATTTACTCCCACCCATTAAAAATATAGATGCTGGGGATCACGTTTTACAGCCTGATAGGATTCCCTGGTCAGCCCCGGCCCCAGCCAGGCACCGAGCAACCCACGCGGGGAGAGGAAAGTGAGCGGATAGGGTGAAAAATGACATCCGCATACCTGTTCTCTCCCATACATCATTCAGAGGGCAGTTTTTCGATGGAGTGTGAAAAGAGGGAATGGAGACATTGGGTGAAGGCGGTGTGAAGGTGTGTGAGTCGGCTGACATTCCTTCTTCCTGGATGGGATTTGATTACTATTCATTCCTGAGTTTTCTTAGCTACTTTCGCTAGAAGTCGGAGTCAGGCTGCGCAGAACGTTACCTTCAAAAGGTCATAAAGATAAGCCTGAGTAATTATTTTGTGGGTTTATGAGCGATAAGCACCTTGCATGTGACTCAAGAAGGAAATTCAATCGAAGCGATCATAGACAATAATGTACCAAGAATGGCAATTAATCAGCTGGGTTATTTTGCATGATGTGGCAGCGATCACTAATTGTGTGCAGGCCTCGCATCTTAATTAGGACCAAATGTACTCTGGCTAATTGAACAAACATCCACATAACAAACAAATAATAGAAAGAGTTTAGTGAAAAATCAACAATCCCTCGGTGCAACACACATATCATCGCTTTTATCTACCCGCGTCACCTCACAGCGCCCTGGGATGTTTGCACACGTTTTGCATTTTTAAAAAAAGGATTTATTTGGATCCGCATCACACCCGTAAGACTTCTGTCTATGATCATTCCTAAAAATATATTTCCACTTTAAAAGAGTAACCGCGGTGATATCAAATCAATTTCCCCTGATGTGGCTGACTTTACAGGTCTTCTCCATTAAAAAAGGCAATAAAACACAGCATGCGTCTCAGAGAGGCAATACACAATTCATCATTGCACTTGGAGGAAAACAATAATAACAATATGTTAGAAAATGGTTCTGGCTTTTAAAAAAGCTTTGCCGAAACCTAAAATACACACTACATGTCAAGATGTTGAGAGTCAAAGGGAAATGATTAAGCCTGGACTGCCTGTGTGATTGGAGAATACGGCTGAAATGATTTCCCCCTGTACAACACTGGCTCGACCGAGGAATCGGCTTCCATGAAAAGCCTCCAGTGGTCTGAGCGGGAGCGCGACAGAGCGTTAATTACCCAGGCAACACTGGAGAACAAGGTAAAAGGCGTGTTAATGAAATACTAATAAGGTTCCAATTTGAGTCCGTCAGCTTTGCCATCCTCTAAATTGATCTCAAGGACTTTAGTTTCCTTCTGTAGCTGGTCTGTGTTATTGCTAATTACTAGCGCTCACATGACAGAAGGCGGTTGAGAAGCCATTATTTCCTGGGAATGAATCCTTTGTGTTTTGTCCTTTGATGGAGGACACCCAGGCCGGTTTGCTGGATGTCAGGACGGAGGGGCAGGGGAAAATGCTAAAGCCTCTAAAACTCCTGAAGAGAGAATGAGTTCATTGTCTGCCAGAGTTTTCCCCTTCTACTTTCTGTCATTTAACAGTTTGGGAACAACCTAGTTTGGGTTCTCAAGTGGGCTCATGTTTATGTTAGCTTTCTAATTTAGCTACTTTGGACAGCTGCAGTGTTTAGTTTGAAAGTTCAGTCAAGCACCCAAAGGTCCATTTTCCTTACAACCACAGAAAAAACCCCAAGTTGAGTTAGTGTTGTCAGCTCTTCAAGAGTTGTGAGGTAACTGTAAATCTCAGGTTAGGATCTACAAGAAAGGTAATGGAATTTCCACTATGGGCATCCTGCAGGACCGAACAGCCATTTCACAAGGCTGTGCACCGCACTGAAGCACAAACTGATAACGTAAGTCTAAAGGAAACTCTTCCAAGTGTTGGCGAGCAGCAAGTAGAGGAAAAGCAGACAGGGATGGGAGATATTCTCAAAGACATTTGAAGATACAGCAATTTCTCTGAGGCAATCATTTGATGCTCTCATTGCGTGATGGCTGAGTGTCACCACTTTTGCGCTCCCATCACTCAAGTGCATCCAGCACTCCAAGAAATTGATTGTTGGAGGATTGGGCTGGAACAGTGCACACATACAAAAGCACACATCTAGTCTGGAATAAAACAGTTTCTCTCTGCACTCAAAGGAGGCCATGCAACTATGTCTGAAAATGGATTTCTCTTGATGGTTTTGGTATGAGCTCAGCAGTGGAAACACAGTCAGTCTATATTATCGTCACTCGATAAAGTTGGAATCAATTACCAGTAACTCACTGTCATATTGAAGGAAGTAAAACACTGCAGGCTAAAGCTCTTACGATCAAGTTGGTGAAGAAAAGTGAAATGATAAATGACATTATCGAACCTAAAGAGCACGTCTTCATGTTACTTTGTGTTGATGTGTTTCTGTTGTTTTAGTTCGACTACATACCGCCTCTAAACTGAGAGCATATATTCTTTCCTCCACCAGATTCAAAGATTAAGATATTGATTTTTACGTGTACATTCTCAAGTCTAGCAGACCTTAACAGTCGTCACAGTATCTGCTCATATTACACAGAGGCTCTGTGGACCTCTCGGCGAGTACAGCTCCCTCCTATCAGGTATAGAAACAGATTAGTTCACAAGATTAGTTGCCTCCTCTGAGCAAGCCCTCTGTAATCATTGCAGGCACCATGTAGGTTTTATTTTTCCTGATCTCACATAAGACATTGGAGGCATCGCTCCGTATTGAAACGATTGAAGGTCAGTGGAGGGTTAGTTTTAATGAACATCTTTCAATTATTACTATAGTCCTATCGTAACATAGCTTGAAATAGATTAATTCCTCCTAAGGATTACATGAAAGGGCTTCAGAATTAAGACTCGTACAGTAAATCCAGAACTGGAACAAGCACTTATAATTTCTGAATGTCACGATCAATGCTCGCACGTTACAACATTCGAATATTCTGCTGGTTTTCTGCCAACAACAAAGGACTAAAGCCTGAGCCTTTGAAGCACTGTGTACCACACAGAAAAAGTACTGACGTAAAATCGCACAGAAGACTTTGGAGAGCCTGTGTTGTTCTCCTGCATTGCTTTTGTTTCTTTTTCCATCAAATGAAATTGCAAGCTCAGTGTCTGTATATCATTGCATCCCAAGTGGTAGGCAGGTGTTTAATTTTCGTCTTCATGCTACTTTTAGAAATAATGCAAAATCTTTTCATCGTTCGTCTTTGTCTTTGAGTTATGATGAGATATCTGATGATTTAGGAGACTCTAAGAGGCTTTCAGTGAACCTTTTCGTCTCTCCATCTTTTTCCTCTCCCTCCTCGACATCTGGCTCGCAGTACAACTCTTAGGCAGTCGCTAAGAATGTGTTTGCACTGCGCGCACAGCAGTGGTCGATAATAACTGTGATGATAATGGGATTCCGGCCAGTATCACATTACCCACAGCTGATAGCATAAAATGTGATTATCATTTGCCATTTCTTTTTGTATGGAAAATGCTAACGGTGCCAGTACAGCTGTCTGTGTTATCATTAGTAATGTAGAGCATTAAGCGTCGTGTTGGACGGCTTTATCATCCTTCTGTGTTTTTGAAAGTTACAGATCTGGCACGTTTACTTTGTCAGACTGCTGGTGTTTGGGGAGAAATGCTTAATCCTGGACAGTTTGTGCTAGATAGAAAATAACACCTTCCAAATGGCTCCGTAGAGCCAAGCAGAGTTTAGCACTTTTTTTTTAACTACTCAGGCGTTTGACTGCAGCTCACCTAAATATCATCCAGCTAATTAATGACTTCTTGAAGGTCTCCCCTGCTTAATTAGACTGACTAAACATTGAGCCCTAATTGGTGTAATAAACAGACATTTACACCCACATTTTTTTGTACTCAGGGAACATAATCAATATCAGTCAATAATTAGGAATTACAAATTTAATGAAACATTTTGATGCGTGTCTTTGTCAGGCCAAAAGTTAATACAACTCCTGATATGAACACGATGACAAAACAGTTTGATATGAAAAAGATCTACCCGCTGTTTCTAACAGGTTTTTTTCCATCTGTGTTGCATCCAGAAACCAATGAGGTGAAAATGTAGTTGGCCTCATTTCTCATAAGCATCTTAAGGCTATCATAATTGCAAATCCATCCTTTAAATGTTCCTAAACTTGCAAGGTCCAAAGGGAAATGTAGGTTTAGAGAAATCTTTACAAAGTGATAGCGGATTATCAAGTCCCCACTGTTTTTTTTCCTGTTCATTTGGCCAATAGTTGTGTCACCACCTGTGTTTCAATGCGGCGCATGATGAGTGAGGCCGTTTAAATACGAAGAAAGGAAGATAAAGTCGCAGTAGATGTCAAGGATGTCATATCTGAAAAGTGCTTAGAGACATTAAGCAGAGAACTTCTCTAAATGCCTGCCCCTGTTCCCATTACATGCAATGTGAAGTGAAAAAAGTACATTAGGAGAAAACGCTTAAATTGGTTCTTAATTATGCTCGTGGTGTCTCAAACTACTTCTGTAATTGCAATTTTCCTTAAACATGCTATTTTTCCGGTGCAGTGCCCTGACCAGAAGGGAGGTCGTAAAACTCGCCAGCCACAGTCACATAAAGCACCTCTCTGTCCTGAGCGGCTTACACAAGGCCTTTTAGTTTCGTGACACGCCATCTTTATCGTGCTCGCTTTCTCTTCTTAAATCATTGCTGAGCCATTGGACATTTAAGACAAGCCTCTGTTTTTGTTTTGAGGAATGGCAATGAACTGGGACAGCGTTTTGGATTATTGAAGCTCCCTAAATTGTTTGTCAAGCCAGAGGGTGTTTTGTTGCTTTGCTCTCTAAAGCATTTTCTCTTGTGCTCTCCCAGCAGGATGTCTTCACAACACTTAGCTGCGTGGCAGTGGGCTTGCTGGATTTAAAACATCTGCAAACTCGCCTTCAGGCTGCAGTGGTGGGAGGGTGGTCAGTATTTTCAGACTGCCTATTTCTGATCAGTAATAAACACAAGTCTTTTGGGGGTCATGCATAAGAGAGAGAGCAATTATCTGTTGTTTTTCAGCTAAAGTCACAGCATATTTTTTTATAGCAGTTGCAAAATTGCAGAGACAAATTACTACCATAGCAACAGATGCTAAGAGAAAAAGGGTACATGTTGCTATCTGTCAACTAGTGCTATAAAATTCCACACCATATTTGTGCTATAGGCTCCATCATGGTTACACTCTTATCTTGAAAACCCATTTTAACTCCTTTGGAAGAGCTCTTTGGAAAATGTACAAGAACTGCTGCTGCATCCTAAACGTAGCATCTATGGGCTTTTTTTTTTTCTTTCCTAGAGAGCTGGGAAGGAGGAGATGGGCATCCGCCTCGTTTGCATTCTGCTCAGGCTGGCGATTCAGGGCCTGTCAGGCAAGAGCTCTCTTCATCTGAGGTGCCTTTGAGAGCTCGGGAGAAAGAGATGCATGTGAGGAGTTCTGAGGGAGGGTGAACTTCACACTCGCCTAATCTCTACTCGCGATCTGTCTTTCGTTCAGCGGAAGCACCAGCTAGCGGGCCTGGCACTAATTCAATCACTGATTCTTGATTGGCAGGGGAGTTTTCTGTCGCCCTGGGGAAGCGGAAAAAAGTCCCTTTTGTCCTTTAAGAAAGATAGAGGGGAGAAAGGCTGTCTCCCTTTAGACCGAACCAGACCAGGGAGTGCCACGAGTTGGAACCAGAACTCCAAAGATCAAATAAGGCTAAGGAAAGAGCAAGGCTGCAAAAGTTGCCAAAGTACCAAGAGTGGAAATGAATCTACATAAAATTATACTAACTGTTATGCCCTCCAACCAGAACTACAGTCTTTAAACTTCTTTCTTTACCTTTAATAAGTAATATGCTTATCCAGTCTCTATTTTTATATGCCAAAGAACACAGTGTCTAAGCAACACAAAGGTTTTCCAAGTTGAAGGATGAAAAACCAACCAGGCTTAGAAACAGATGAATTTATACAACGTATATGTTCTGTGTTCTACGTAATGAGGGTCTCTTGATTGCTGCTTGTACCTGTATGTTGCCAATACTTCTCAGTCAAGGATGTTCTGTTTTATTGTGTCCCACAAGGTTGCAGGAAGATGGTTGGGTGGATGGTAGGCGTGCAAAAAGTGTGACTTTTGCTCTGGAGACTGGTGTTCTGGTGCCGTGAGTGGCTTTAAACAAAGAACATTTGTTCATATGGACATTTGGATTTTGCAGATATGTTCATTAAAAAAACATTTCCTTGTTGGGTAGTGTTGCATATCTTTCAAAATGTATCTGCTGTTCCAAATTATAAGTAAATGAATGCATTTTCCAGGAGACAGATTTGGAGAATAACTTGCTAAGTGTCCAGTATTGTAACACGTGACCAGTTAGAAAAAGATCGCACAGACATCATGGCAAATTGTGATGCTTGACATTTAACCACTGTGGAACTTCCAGGAAAGAATCAGAAGAGAGTAGGCATCTGCCAGGGAAGATAATCACCTGTCGCATTTGCTTTTAAGTTTGTTGTGAAGGCTGAAAGGCTTCAACATTTAATCTGAACTGTTCTTTTAAAACAAAGTTTCCAGTATTATAAAAAGCAATGACAACAACATGCAAATAATTCATAACTTGAATCCATTTTTACACCCATTTTATCATAAGAATGTGATGCTTACGAAGCTTACTACCAAATGTAAAGAATTCCTATTATAATAATTTATTTTTATAAAACAAAAAATAAACAAGAAAGTAACCAGGTGGGACCAACGTAACACTCGATAAAAGCTGATCCTCTGCATACTTAGATCCTGAATTAAGCCTAATGATTATCTCCTGCTCTGCTATTAAAGTTGAATGACTCTTCCCCAGAGAGTGACAATATTATGAGAGGAATAATTCCATCCGTATGAATAATTAAAAATTAAAGTTATCAAACTTTTTTTTACTCCCTCTCTTTAATCTCACAAAATCTGAATAATAAATCAGGGAGGCTGTCACACTGCTCATCTGCATATTCTGCTGTTTTAATCATTTGTCTGAACTACTTCATTAGGCTGATTGTTTAAGAACTACTGTTTATTAATGTACTCCCACTGAATGTGTGAATATGGATATTATGACTGAGATGATAAGGTGTGCCTTAGACACATTAGATTCAAAGTGCAACTATGAAAACATCGTACAACCTGCTGTTCCTTTACACTCAGTGTTTCTCAGCTGGTTCTTTTAGCAGGATCGTCACGTATCTCAAAGGAACTGAGAGGAACTTTGATTTGAGTAGATTGTGGTGGCTCTTGGTGTGATTAATATGTTGATTTGAGTGTATTTGTTCTGGAAGCGAGTAAAATAAAGACTTCTTTTTTTTAAACACAGCTGGAGTAAGCATAAAGATGATGTAATGTATCTATTTCTGGCTATGTAAGATTAACAGGTATTATGAGAACGGAAAAAAAACTTACAGTAACCTTTTTGATGAAGCTACATCAACTTTCCCTAGTAATTGTATGTCTTCATAATCAATCCATCCATCCATCATCTATACCGCTTATCCTGTTCAGGGTCACGAGGGAGCTGGAGCCTATCCCAGCTGTCATTGGGTGAGAGGCGGGGTACACCCTGGACTGATCGCCATCGTCAAACACAGGGCTGACACATAGAGACAGACAATCTTTCACGCTCACGTTCCCACAACCAGGGCAACTTCAAGTCACCACTGAACCTAACGAGCATGTCTTTGGACTGTGGGAGGAAGCCAGAGTACCCAAAGGGAACCCATGCATGCACGGGGAGAACATGCAAACTCCACTAGGAAAAGCCCAAACCCGGATTCAAGCCAGGAACCTTCTTACTGTGAGGCACCTGTAATGATAAGCCAAGAGTCAGATCATTTGGCAAAGCAAAGTCTACATGAATGTAACATAAGGCCGGTTGTTTAACAGTAATGTTGCCATGACCTTCATGGACTGTACACAGCCGCGTCTCGCCATGTACTTCAAAAACAGAATAGACATATTACATACCTGTCTCGGAGGAAGACGGCAAATTCGGGATGGTTTTATGCCAAGGTTGACTGGTGTTTTCCCCCATGCTCTATCACTGTCCATTTCTTCAGTCAATGCTCTGCTTTCTATCTCTCTGCTGATCCTGCCCTGTACACACGTGAGCAGAATTCTACTGCTTCCCTTTTCACTTGACTCACTGCGAAACCCTGCCAGGAAAATGTAATGAAAGGCTTTTGTTTCTGCGCACTGAAAACGCTTAATTGGAAATATGAATAACATTCAGAGTAATGATATAAAAATAGCCAATGTTTCATAACCAGGTAAAAATTCCTCACAGTAAATTTTAATTAAAACCTGTCCAACACCTAAAGGTATCAAGCGTTCATGTGAAGTGTAGGCGCTATGGTGAAAATTTGAGCCTCTGCAGAAGGTGACAATTTAAATATATGTAGACGTGTCTGAGGTGAGGTGACACAGTGAAAATGTCTGCAGCATGCTGTATGTCTCATCACAACATTAAAAGAGGACATACGGTGTACTGCTGCACATTTAAGAGTCCATGTTACACAGCAACAAAACCTTATCCTACAGGTTAACTCAACATGTTATATTCTAAACGAACAAATTCACCGCTCTGCTCTGCATGACCTTTCTGTCAATGTCACACACATATAGGCACCAGGCAAAAAGTGTTAACAAATACACCCTGGTGCTTATTTTAAACTTCCTGCACTACCTGATCCTGCTGTGTGACACTTCTTGGTGTCACTGTCATGTCTTATCTGACACCATGGATCCATATCCGAAGGAAATGTGTTATAAATACAGAGTATGCCTGTTGAACCTGACATCTTCAGAAGATATAACCCATTTTACAGAAGTCAAAGTAGTTATGCAACTTTTTATTCAACTAGTTTCATTGCTAGCTGATGGAAATTTAATGAAGATCTACTTTTCTGGGGTCTTGTATATTACTGCTCCCAAGACACAGATACTTCCTGGGTACAGAACATTCTGTGGCGGTGCCTTCAAACACATTATCTGTGCTCTTGATGCAGCAGCGACTGCAATGAGCTCAACGTGCTGGGTTCAGCAGTTGGGGAAATAAAACTGTTCATAGTAAAATAAACAAATTATGTTCTGCACAAAGCCTACGCTGCTCCATCAAGGAAGTGACAATGAATACACACAAAAAGATTCTGTGCCTCCTGCTAAGAGTAGTAGTTGACTGAATGGGAGCAAGAGAGATACAGCAGAGCTTGTGTAGAGTCGAGCAGCTAGATGAAAAACAGCTAAACAGAAAGGGTCAGGGAGGAAGATAATGAATGCGAGAGGAGCTGCTTGTGCCAATAATTGTCCTGTGCTTTCGGGGAGGAGTGAACGATCAGTCGAAACAGTTCAAAAGTTGCCCTATCGGTGATGCAGAGTGTCACCTCTATCAGGGAACACAGAGAAGCAGCGTCCCGGCCCATAATGGGCTCCAGGAGCGGTGATAAAACAGGCATCAATACCCTGGGACTCTTTAATGACCGATCGGAAGACTGATGAAGATTCATGTCGATGGAAGGCAGCCATCTCAGGCTTTTTGTCATTAACACTAGTTGCAATTAATTCATTTTTATGGGTGCTCTGATAGAGTCAAAGACGGGGTGATTTATCGGCGGGATCCTGCTTGTATTTTCATTCTAAAGTCATTTTTTATTATGCTGCAATTAATCGGGTTTCTTAAAGTGCTTAACCCAAGGCTGTGATTTATTGAAGAGCATCGACTTGAGAGTGCTACATGTATTTTCATGAGACAGCAGCGTGTGGAAAGTAAATAACAATAAAACACTGGACGTAATCGTTCATGTCAGGAAAAGCTGTTTTTTCCCAGAAGTGACCAAATTTCTTTCAATCCTGTTAAACTGCAGAGTGTTCTTGTAAGCAACAAATGCTAAACACTAATCTTTAAGCACTATGTCCAATCCTAATCCACCAGTCACCTGCTATTACAGCCCACATCACCCACTTCGTCTTCACATGCCACAATGGGGATAATGTTAACACTGTGGCTGCTGCGTTTAACAGTGATGGCACCTCGGGTTACGGCTAAAAAAGCCTTCCCTCCGAGCACTTTCACTCCTGTGACGAGGGAGGTACTACTCACTACTCGTCTGACTCACTGGCACCGACACCAGAGTACAACCTTGAGTTTTCTCCAATGAGATCTCTTTGCAGAAAACTGCACGCTGTCTTACACTTAAATGGGTTGGGAAAACTAAGTAAGAGACACCAGGTGGACACTGAACCCCAGGCCCACAGTGCACTATAGTATGTCGGGTCTGGTTTCCTCTCCCGCAGAATAAGTCTTAGTGAGGAACACAGGAACAGCAACAAGAAATCCCATGTGCTCCCCAAAGGGATTAAAAGTTGTCTGAAAATATTTACTGCTCTAATTTTCAGCACAAGTTCAGTGTGAATTTTAACGGGAACGGCCTCATAATCCTGCTTGGAAGCCCAGGAAAAGGGAATCCATGAAATGTTAGATTCTCAAATATGAACTGGATTTATGCAGAATGCACCGGCAGCGTTGCATAATGCATCGCGCTTGTCTAGTTTAAGACATGCAAATCAGCCCAAGTTGGAGGAATCCACTCAAGATGATGGAAACCCGTCATTGGCATGGCAATGAAATATTTGTGATTCTGCAAATGTTATTGATGCAGCGAAAGTGAAGGAATGAGCGAGATGGATAAATAAGAGGGGTGGGGGGATGAAAGAGTGAAATGACTATAGAGTGTGCTTTGTGGAATATAACACCAGCTGTTACTGGCTTTCTCTCCCACTGTTATTTAACAAGGGATGAACGATGTTGTGTCCCTCTATGTGTACACTTTTAGTAGCCGTTTTTTGCAGCCATTTTCCAGGGTAATATCCAATTCATGCAGGGTGCCATTCTGATGTGTTTTAGAAGCATCTGTTTCATGTAACAAATCGGTCATATTAAATAAAAAAACATCCTCGTAGAGAACTGGTTGGCTTTTAAAGCCTCCAAACTGGGAGTGCAGTTTACAATAGTTGTCGTCATGTACTACACTGAAAGCAGTTTATGAGCTCTTTAAGGGGGAGGAGATGATAACATCACAGAGCTATTATACCTCTGTTAGGGTGGACTATATTTTGGACAAGTTTTGAGCCTCCAATTCAGACACAATAATAATTTAATTAAAGAGAAAGAGTGTGATCCTTTTAGATGTAGAAACATGTCGGTCAATAAAAGCTTACAGCCTTTATTTCTTGTTTAAACGGATACATAACCTCTTGTGACTTCAAAGTGCCACAGTCTTCCACACCTTCTTCTTCTCATGTTAGAAACTATCAGGCATCTTTATTGATCAGAGGCCATAATCCATCATAGGCTATTTGGCATGGTCCGCTTTCTGCAGGGAGTGCGGCGGCGGCGGCTCACTTGTTATCTCAGTCAATAACTTTTATAACAGGTAGTGAGCTTCAGGTTGTATTTGTATCAATATTTGTAGAGAAACATTACACAGTACATTGTTTAGGAATCAATAGCTTTAAACTTTTATCCCGAGCCTGATAACTCACATTAGACCGAGCTGACCTGTATTGATGCCAGTGACTGAGCTCATAATGGGATGGTATTTAAAAAAAAGACACATTTTATACTATAAAAAGGCACAGCTTAAGGGCTTAGTATAATGACATTTAAGAGGTAGAAAATAAATAGTATTTTCTACGGCATCCCCCAAAAGGAGTGCTTGATATGATGAGTTGACAGCAGCTTGACAGTTTAGTGCGAATCCCCAAGATGTTACACTTTTCAATTTCCCACTAAGTGGACAATTGAAGAAGGATGACAGGGTGCGACAGACATCATTTTGAATAAAGACCGAGTGACAGTTCCTTCCTCTGAACCTCAGCCTCGGCTCCTCCTAGACTCTTAACCTCGTGGAGAAAAAGAGGTTCAAACAACCGAATCGATAGCAATTTAGGGCAACACTCTTGTCACTTCCTCCTCCTTCTTCTTCTTCTTCATCTCCCACCACCCGGACTGCACCCTGGGAGACAATTTGCTGTGCGACATTGCTCTGATAGGACAACAATAGAAAGCCCAGGACAAATGGCTCTTCGGACAGAATTGATGGGACTCGGAGGAGACGGATCCGCTGATAAGCATGTTCCGTACCGGCCATGTCTGTATTCACATACACTGCTCTGAAAGGTGACAGTGAAAAACACACAGACTTCTCCTACCTGCATGGTAGAGATATGTCCACAATACTACAAATTCATGCTAAAATCTGAATCATTGTTTTTTGAAGATAACCTGAAGCAAGGTCAGAGTAAAAGGCACGCACAGGCAAGGCAAGGGAAGCATTCACGTCTCAAAATAGTATTTAAAAATGGTGAATTAATAACAGGTGAATTACTCATTCTGCATGTTCTCCAAGCATTAAAGTGATCATCTCGAAGATTTTCATGTAAATAAATGTCTGTTAAGTCTCTATCTATCACCAAATGAGGTAACACAATGGTGATTGAGCCTATGGCCCACTGATGAAAGCCTTTGCATTTGCAGTATTACAGACTGGGTGTCTTTGGCAACATTTGCGGAAAAAATCACAAGCGGAGCCCAGGTAGTGACGCGTTTTCCATCAGCGAGCAGTGGTTGGTCTGCTAGAGAGGGTAGGCGGAGCTAAGCGGCTGCTTTTCCGGTTTCTGCAAGTGTTGCGAGTAAACAGTAATCTACTATGGCTGAACAAACAAAGAAAAGATCGACTACAGATACAACTTCAAAAATAAGTGAAAATCCAAAGAAGAAGAAACAAACTCGACGCTCATATGAAGGCAAACAGTCTAAAAAGGAAAGCGACCGTCAGCGAGGAAAATCAAGAGTTACAACCGGAGCCAACCGTGGACGTCACACATGCAACACTGTCTGGATATCTGGGAAGTGTGCTCCTGTTTATCGCCAAAGGTGCCGCCAAAGAGAACGAAACTGAGATCTTCGCGATTACAACTTTAAAGATTTAATTGATTATTTCAGCTATTACAGTATGTTATATTACAGTTTAGTGGTCAAGCCTAATGCACAAAATAGAATTCTTATGTTGAATTTATATAAACCATTTCAGAGAGGACAGATTGCAACAAATGGGCAGATTGTCTCTATTTTGGAAGTACAATGGCTTTCAAATAACAGCCTATGAAGCTGACACATTCAGAACTAATGTGGTTGTTGCTGTGCTGTCCTGGAGGTTAAGTTTTTTAGATATGAATTTCTTGTATTTCTTCTAAAAACGTTAAAGCTTCTACGACTTCTTCTCCAGCAGCAATGTTGTCAGAGCTTAAGAAAGATCTGCCAGTCATACCTCTCAAATGTCACTGTGTTAAACCAATCCAACACTCTACCTGCAGTTGGCTGGCGGATGCTGATATTTAAATATCATTGTTGAGCCTGCCATTCTGTCTTACAGAGCCGAAAACGCACGGCCAACCTCCTAATCCATCACCACCATTATCTTCACAGTGTCCTGTGAGGATTAGCTGAGAATGAGGTCCCATCATTCACCTGCTGTCCTGTCCACCATCACTACAATCTACACTCCAGGAAGGGACACTCTGCTGACTCCTCTGCCATCATTTTATGAGGAGAGTAAAAAATTTAAGGCAGGCATTAAGGCGTTTTCAAAATTCTAGGTTCATAAGAAATCTTGTTTTCTGGCTCTATTTACTCTCATGTTAAAGTATTTATTCTAATCTGAAGAGCAGCCTGACAAGTCTGCCTTCATTGATTAATGGATCAGCTGATTATTGCATGGAGAAGTCATCCCTTAATGACCAGAGAACTGTGTTTGCCGTAAGATACAGCCTGCATGGTGTGCAGTATCACGCGACTGTGTGAAGAGCAGCATAAGTAGCTTGAGAACTTGGAAGATGGCCGTTTGACAGATTTCCTGTGACACTGAGTCCCCTTGAGATGGCACGCTGTGTAATAATTCTTGGCAGATGTGCCTCGGAACATATTATTACCATTAGCCCATACATTTTCATCAAGCAGTGTTTAATAAATCACAGACATGCATGAATTATTGTATTTTATTCAGGGAAATCCAGTTTAGGTTTTCAAAGCTATCACAGTGGAACAATTTAGTTTCTTCCTTTCTATATATATATATATATATATATATATATATTGGTTTAACAATTGTCAAAGCAATAACCATTAAAATGGATTTCTCTTTGAGATTGCAGATCATAGATCTTGGTCAGCTCTGTGGTCACTGAACTAGGGGCTCAGTAGTCTGCTATAACATTGCTCTAGCTGCCTTGGGAGCTAATTGGCGCCACTACCCTTTTGAGAAAGAACATTATATTTGTCTCTACATTTGGGGCTGCTTTTTCTGAACAGCCTTAAAGGTCAGCCAAATGATCTTAGCTGCCACATTCAGTTTTAACCTCTCCAAATGATCAGCGGTTTTCACATAGATATTATAGTTGGGCCTGTATTTCACAGAAACACAGTTCGGGCACAGGGCAAGATCCCCTTTTCATGGGGGGTGGGGTCTTTAATCTTCCTGCATTAATGTGTATGCAAAGTAAATTACACTCTTCTTGTAATAATTTTAATAAGCTGCACAGTTTTATAGTCACAATGTAATTTGTGCTCAGCAGGATTTCATTTAATAATCCAGGTGTCTTATTACCTCGGATCACAATATGACTTGTAATAGGGGAGTGCGTCCCTTTTAATTGTGACCTTGCAGGTTTGCATTTATAGTCCAAATGAAATTCCATCACTGGGTTTGTTCACATTTCCATCTACAGGAAATAAAACATTTAGAGGTTACGACTGGATCCAAACAGTCTAACTAGTCCCTTTGGTATAACTTGGTTTAAAGCATCAGATCCTTAAAGTGATCATCTCGACGATTTTCATTTAAATAAATGTCTGTTGAGTCACTATCTATCGCTGAATGAGTCAACACAATGGTGATTGAGCCTACGGCCCACTGATGAAAGCCTTTGCATTTGCAGTATTAGAAATCCCAAGCGGCGCCCAGTTAGTGACGTGTTTTCCATCAGCCAGCAGTGGTTGGTCTGCCAGAGAGGGTAGGCGGAGCTAAGCGGCTGCTTTTCCTGCCTCTGCAATTGTTGCGAGTAAACAGTAATCTACTATGGCTGAACAAACAAAGAAAAGATGGATGACTACAGATACAACTTCAAAAATAAGTGAAAATCCAAAGAAAAAGAAACAAACTCAACGCTCAGATGAAGGCAAACAGTCTAAAAGGGAAAGCGACCGTCAGTGAGGAAAATCAAGAGTTACAACCGGAGCCAACCGTGGACGTCACACATGCAACACTGTCTGGATATCTGAGCAGTGTGCTCCCGCAATGACCTTTTATCGTCAAAGGTGCCGCCAAAGAGAACGAAACTGAGATCTTTGAGATTACATCTTTAAGGTTGAAAGTTTCCTGTGATGACATTACTTGTGTACAAATACTGAACTTTTTGTACCTGCAACTTTCATGGGAGCAGGCTGTGTGAAGTTGACTTGTGGCGCTTTAAACATTTACATAAAACCCTGAAATAATGAAAGGAATAACAATATAAAAAATACAAAAGCTCATACATTTTGTACCATGTTTTCTTTCCTTGAAATTATATGAGTCAAAATGATTACACCAGCTTCCAGAGATTGCTATAACCTCTGTGATAACACAGCATAACATGAAGACTTTTTACCACTGCATGTCTTCAACGGAGGTTAAAAAAAACAGACATGGTTAAACATGTGCTCTCTATAGCCTTATTTTGAACTACAAATATGGGGATCCATTCTAAAGTGCACTAAAAGAAGAGGAAGCCGAAGAAGAAAAAAGGCAATCAAATATTTAAGACTCTCTTGGGCTCTGGCACGCAACAGCCCTGTTAACCTGACCCAACTCCTTGGCTGTCGTCAAATGCAGCTCCACTGCACTGAAATATTAACCGCCTGCAATCTGTGACACACACAGGCACTGAGGAGCCATGGCGGGGCCTCACAACTGATCCACATGTGAGGGAAATGTATACATCTAAACATGTCGGCATGCCTCGCTATGTATGCATTTAGTTAATTGTATAAAACATACATACATACTGCATAGAGAAAATCTTATTCATACATATAACAGATTGTTTTGTTTACCATGAAAGCCGCACGTCATTTGATATTTCCTTTAAATGGTGTCACACTGCATCTTAAGGAGCGTACAGAACATAAGAGCAACATATAGCATGCAAAGTGAATCCGCTTTACAATATAAGAATCATTACTGGAACAAAACGGCCAAGTGAAATATCCACATCATGGCAGCTGAACTATCTTCATGAAGGTGAAATGTGTGATGAACTGTCCTGTGGGGCTGCAGAGCTGCTGTAGCCATCATCTCTGGTTCCCTACATGTAAGAAAGCACGAGTGGTTCGCAGAGACCAAATGTGACATCTTTGTGTTCGTCAGGAAAATAACAAACAGGGACACAAAGATGATCTCCGACTGATCTGAAACATATTGCAATCAATATATCCGTCAATATAATTGCATATCATGCGGCCCTAGTACAAACACAATTTCATTGTATACAGAAACCCGGGATATGGATCCTTAAACAAAGCACAATCATACTGAATCCCCATGTATATCTGTGCTTCACCTCAGGGATTTGGGTATTATGTAAGGTTTAGGTAACAGGATGGCAAGACCGTCTCAGAATTTGTGTATAGCACCATGTGATAAAAGAAAATCTTCTATTCGAATCATCTAACGATTTAGACGTGGATTTTTTTTAAAGGCATTAAAGGTAGACTGAGGATGACTAAAAGCCTGGGTGGAGATGGAAGCAGTATAAAATGTCATAAAACAGAAGTAAAGAATGATATTTAGATTTAAGAATAGACCCCCGTGGCACTCTATTATAATCAGTAAAGGAACAGATTTACCACCTGTAAGGTGAGCATGGAACCAATTTAATGAGACATCCTTCAAAGTAGACTGTAATGTAGACTGCAATGAAGGACTTATAAGTGTTTTTAAGAGGTCATTATGGAAACCTCTCTCCATCAACAAACACAAATAAAGTACTTCTTTTCATGAAAGAACATTTTTCTGGAGTTTCTCTTACAGTAAATTCAATTGGACAAAATGGGCCTCTGCCAAACTATCAATGAAAGTAAACCTGAAAAATGATTCTACATTTCAAACAGAGCAGCTAACCCTCAATCTGCATCTTCACAATGCCTGTCGTTTACATATATTGATTATATTTTTGAATCTAAAGACTTTAGGAAATTGTAATGAGCTGGATGAAAAGCAATACGCTTTGGTGGAACTATTTCAGCTCTGCAGTGATTTAATTCAGGCTTGATGAAGCAGTGCCTCTCTGTGTCCCTAACCCTGTTCATGCTTCAGTAGCGGCGAAGGCTCTGGGCTAAACAGATGATGAAGTTGTTGTTGTTGTTGTCGTCATCTGATAATTGCAGTGCTTTCACAGGGATGTAAATCAGAATTTCCTTTCAGTTAGACCTTTTTCTTGGAATCTTCATGCCAGCTGGAGTGCAGCGGTGTATATATATTTAAATGTGTTTTTAGTATAAAGCAGTGTATTTTCTAAAATGTTACAACTGACTTAATGAATTAAAACAAATCCAATTTGTCGTTGGGGCGATAGTTCAGTTAACACTGATGGTTTCACTTTGTCTTGGGACTGGAAATTACAGCAGAGCCTGTAGGTGATTTAATGGAGAGGAAAATGTCACGATGAGCACATGGAGAAGACTTCCTGTGCAGCAAATTTTTTAAATTTTTTTTAACTTGCCCTGAGCGAGGCTGACAAGATGAAACCAGACTGGACTCGGAACAACAAGGGCTCCTGTAAGGGGACTGCTCTCTGACTCATCCTCTGCAGCTTTAACAAGCTGTCTGCAAAGGGGCCATGTCTTTGTTCAAAGCAAGGCAGCATTCACGGTCTTTATCTCTCCTATTCTCTCTATGTCTCTCAGCCATGTTCACTCACATGTTTGAATAGCACATACACGTAAAGAAACACACGGGGGAAAAACACTACAGCGTATGAAGACTGGTCATGTTGCCTGTCTCTCCCTCTCACTGTAAACATTATGTACAGTACATTTCTTTTTCCAGCCCGCTCTACAGCGCAGCCTTGCAATCATCTCTTTGCAGGAAATCGGAGAAGAAAAAAAGTCTTGTTTAGTGAATTTTGTGTAAAAGAAAACTACACATTCTCACCAGGAAATCTGTTTAAATTGACTGATATTTTCTGTGTTTTGAGGCATACTTATTGTGGCAATTTTGCGATGCAAAATAACATAAATGGTGGGAGAGCTTTATTTGCTTCACTGCTAGCTTGGTGTCACTTGGCGTCTCACTGCGGTATGGCCAGCACCCCTAGTCGGCCACAGTCACTGGTAATCTGTTAGGGTTTTACACTTCCATTTGGCCGGACACAAACATTATCACAGTTTGCATTCATAGCTGGTCCATGTGGGTGCCCGATAATCCTGTAAACAATGCACTCAATCCTGCAGAATACACAAAGATAAACACCAAGCGGTCGCAATGACACAGCACGAGGTCAAGTCGGGCATCTTTCCTCATTTTACATGTCCTTTTTTTCTGCCCGTAAATACAGTCAGAGACACTGAGACGTGCTGCCAAAAGCCTTCATTTTCAGGGCGAGGGTTTTCACTCGACAGTGCCAGAAAGCTTCTCCCTCAGAACTCATTATCTCGTCCTCCTCGTAACGTGGAGCAAAAAGCCACATTTGTGAGCATTGTTTAATCTCCGACCAGAGGTCACGTTGCGCTAACAGGTCAGTCCTACAAGGGGGAACAAGGGTGCTTTACATCAATGCAAATAGGATGGAGTAATTATTGGCTGTACGAGTTGGTGACTGACAGAGAGAGAGTGTGGAGTAACTGGCGAGCATTGATTATTCTCACGTAAGTCACTGTTTAATGACAGAGTGATGAGGGTCACAATTTAATCAACTGCACGGCATAAGGAACAAACAGCAGCCGGGATAAATGGATGTTTCCTTCAAAACAACTGAGCGCGTTAATTTATCTCAAGCTGTTTGGTATCTGCTTTTAAAAAATGTTCTCATTACATCAGCAGCACATGCACATTGGATTTGACATTGAAAAACAGACTTGAATTGCTCATTACTGCTTGCTTTTCACATCCAATAAGAATCTTCCCCCTCTTTCCCACATAAATACGCATAACAATGCATTTTAAGGATGGCCACTGCTGAAGATGCGTGAGAGCTGAGATTCAGAATCTGTTCAGTCACTTCTTATGAAAGCCAACCAGTCCACTTTGATTTGGATCACGTCGGACTTTGCTGAATCATTTAATGCACTTGAAATTTAGCATGTCAGGCTCCTGGCTTACAAAGACAATACAGATCTGCTTTGGGAACAAAGAATTAGCCTCGAATCAATTCAGCGGGACATGAAACATGTTTGTCTTTTACCCTCCATTGTGATGGGATTTCTCTTTACAATGAATGGAAATGTCTGGCTTGGAACATTCGCGCACACTTTACAACCCGTTTCCCCGCATATCAATGTACGCCATGGCTCGGGCTGTCACAGGGGTAATGAATAGCAGCAATGAATAGCAGCAGAAGTAAGATAAATAAAATAAAACATTGCTTTGGCACCGGCTTCGTTCAAACTACTTTAACTGGCACACACGTCTTCCCGCTGTCAGCACAATATCTGAGCGAGGGGAGCGGGTAGGCCGCGTTATCAAGATATTTATCATCAGCTCGGACGTTGGGGCAATCTCCACTCAGCACCGCTGGCCTTTAACAATTCCTCTGACACTTTTCTGCTTATCTTAAAAATACTGTTTGTTTTATTATTACTTTTCACCCAGTGTAATTGCCTGTCACCCCCTCCTGTATTCAATTAAATCCAATCGCAGCATAAGCACCTTGCCATATCATCAACATTATCTTTATTATGTCCGAGTCCCATAAAAACACGCTTCAGCAGATAGAGTGTTTCATGGAGTGCTTGTGCGAAATTAAGACGTCTCAGTCGCAGATTTCATTTTGCATCATTGGTTTTCTTAACAAGTTAAACAACAAACAAAAAAATCCAGTTATAATAGAAACACTGCTTTCACTGTACCAAACGTTTTAACTCTGTTTGCACCATCTGATTCGACTGCACCGTGTAGTGCAATGTTGCAGGACACAAGTTTGCTTAATAGGGTCGGATCTGGAACCCATTGCAGATTTCACATCTTGACTGAGGTTTAACTGAGGCCAATATCCCTTCAGGGGCTTTTCTCCTAAACCTAAATCACGGATACATTTGCAAAGTAAGCCTCCTTAAATCTGAAACACAGACCGAAGTTAGCGGAGCGATCCTGAGTTCATGTCAGTGCAGTGTTCCTGCTAACACAGCATGATTTCCTTTGCTGTCTTACACCTGAAGAGCTGCTCAGAGGTCTTTTGTTCTTTGTTTAAAAGTCTGGTTGATCTGCATTATAATGAATCGCTTTCACGTCAACTACTAACAGTTGCAAAGGCATCATGTGGCTCTGTGCCTTTGCGGTGGGAACAGTTGTGATAAAATAAGGATGTCCTGGGTTTGAACCAGTGTAGTGCCTGCTGAAATTAGTTGTGAAACTGCATGTTCTTCTTCTGTCGGCCTGGGTTACAAAAAAAGGCTTAAATAAGGATATTCTCTCAAAATTGTGTCACAAATGCACAAAAAATGTTGGTGAATAACTAAGGAACTGGATGCTGACTGTGTACATCATGCATGTACTAGAATAATTATGAGTTTATCTTAAAAGAAAAGGCAAGAGTTTGGGTGCATTTTGAATTCTTAATTAGCTTTGTCAGACAAAGGAACCACCCCCTAAAGATGAAGCAAATTCCAGTAATAAGAAACCAGCTCCCAAACTTGCACAAGAGCACTTCACTTGACTTTAACCATCTTTTTTTTGTGCATAGAAAAGCACTCGGTCCATACTTAGCCTTGTGCACGTACAATATTGGCTACAACAATGGCTTTCCCTGGTGCGAGCATGCAGCACAGAGCCTGTCCTCCAATGCTGGAGAGATAAGCTGAACAACAACACCACTGATTTTCCTTGCAACAGTTATTTCCATAAAACATTTAACCAGTAAGTTAGGTCCAAAAATGACTCTTTAATTTCATTGTTTTCATACAGGAATAAATGCAGTTGACCTAATTTAATAAATAAATAACTTTTTAAAAAGCTGCTTACTCTCACATACCTTCCTCTGCTTTTTTCTGTTAGCGAGACAATGACCCTCATCAAGACCAGTTAGCTTCACTGTCAGTTATGTTTCACGTGCAGCTCCGTCAGCAAAGGGACATGAGTCAGTGGTTTGGAACACGGTGCACTGAAGTAGGAGCCAAAATAAAGTGCCCCCCTTTCTTTTTGGTGACTCATGTCTGAATCAAACCAGGACAGCAAGAATCAGAATCATATTAATTTCACAATAATAATCGAAAATTCAGATAGTTTGGTTCTCTACCACACCTAAAAGAGGATACACCGGGACAAAACCATATCTTGTATCTTGCAGCACAAACTGGGAATCATGATTGGACGACTCAAAAAGCTCCCCAGTATGTGAGTGTCATGATTGGATGACTGGCTGTCAGTCAAACTCCTCGCTATGGCAACATGCAACATCTAAGTCCCCAAAGAGAAGCCTCATCAGTCGTACTCGTCACTACTCAATATGGTCTCAGACCAGACCATCATCATGGCTGCGTCTGTGATAATACAGATACAATTAATTGTCATACTTTTTGAACACGTTATATAATTTGGCCAATAATATCATTATTAGGTGGGCCACTAATACCTTGTCTTTTCTCGTTATAAAGACCAGGTACTACAGGTAAGAGTGCTGTATCTTGGGTAACCTGTGACTTGACTTGCCCAAGATAAAAAGACTTGCTTGAGACTTGGACCAAATGGCTCAAGACTTACTTGGGACTTGAGCAAAGATGACTTGGTCACAACACTTGTGTAAAAATCTGTTTTAGCTTTAATTAGTTAAATTCATGGTGCTTAAACATCTCCTCCTCTTTAACCAGCACAGGGTGGCCTTACCAGGAAGAAGTCCTTTGGACTATACCTCAGAATTAGACGGCTCATTTAAAAGCAGCCTTCTATCTTCTTACTAAATGGAAATATTCTGACCATCAAAGTAGGCTGCATGAAGATTGAAGACAAGTCACAGGTCTAATGGGACGCAGCTTGCGATCCCATTGAGTTCATAGAATGTAAAAGTTCTTTATGGTTCATCTTAAACACCCTAAAGATGATGAGCAAATATCCGCCACCTGAAAAGAAGCCAAACATCAAAATACCCTGATGTTGACTTGATCCTTCATGACAGGCTCTTCTGCGCTCACAGTGATGTGTCACGAGTGCTGTCTTGGAGTTAAAACGTACCCAAGCATGCTAAGTATGTGTAATCATCACGCTTAATCTTATCATCATTTTCGCTACCAATGAGGCAGGTGGGTCAGAAAAGGACAACAGCATTGTGAAACTAGAAATATCAGCGCGAGAGGTGCAAGGACAAAGCAAACAAGTCAACGATATCCTTCAGTTAAAATATTTGGCAAAGGAAATCCCATCTTTGCTTTTGTTAATGTCAAACAAGGGCAAACCTGCTGCTACATAAACACAATTTAGCGACTGAGTCACCTTAAAACATTGCCAATGCCAACAAGTTTGCATGATGTTTGACCGGAGCACAGTTTGAGCAACCTAAGCACCCCAGCAGAGAAACAGGGAAGTCTTGGCAGCGAATCCTCCACGCACAGTAGCTCAGGTACCGGCCCGGGCCTGCAGCTCCTCCCCAGAGGTGCAGGAAACTTTTAATCTAATTAAAACAAGAGGAAAGACAAGTTCAAAGATAAGGATGCCATAAAGACTCGGCTGCCCGGCACCACTGCTATTCATCCTTCTCAGAAGCAGCTTTTTTTTAAGACCTTGAGGGGTGACGTGGTGCAGCCAGGAAGGGTCCAAGAAGTGACAGTATTAAACAGAAGCTTGGCTTGACAGCTGCTGTCTTGACGAAACTGACAACACAATCACATGAGTGAGGCTGACAAAAACAGGCAGAAGCAATTCATCTTTTCAAGTTTCACCCCTCATGATGGAGGAGAGTGGACAACACAAACAGCCCAAACTGCAGACAATGCAGACGGCACCTGTCCTTTTAAGATATTCTTGGAGCTTGTTGGAAATACAACAACAGTGGAAAATAACAACTATTGGATGAAATGGAATGGCGTAAAAATAGTTCCATTATAAGCAGCATGTTTTTTTTTCTGGCATAAATATTGTCTGGCTTCACAATGGCATTGTTGGACTCAAAAACGACACTTCTCTTTGCAACAATAACGATATTCTGTGCTTATGATGGATTTTATTTACAGCTTCACCTTCTAATTCTTCTTCTGGCTTAATCTAGGTACACTAGAATATGTTTGATGGTTTGGAGTAGTCGGGGAAGGCAGAGAGAGTTTTTAACTCTATGGTCCTCCATTCCCTCCTGAACCCATATCTGTAAAAAAGCACTGTCGTCATCACTTTTTTGTGGCTCAGAGTTTTCTTTTTATTTGAGTTATTTATGCCTTATGAGTCAACCAAGTCCAACGTGAATCTAAAAAGTTTGTGATGGACTCTTGTTATATACAGGATGTAAAAAAAAAAATGTTTTCCCCAAGTGGAAGGATGTATTTGTATATATAGGACATTATTAAAACCTCCTGATTCTAGCCCTTACAGTGCCTACATGACTAAACAAGGTACAAAGAGTGCGGTACAAAGCAATATGTGAAGTGGGATGTTGTGCTGTTATTAAACGTGGGCGAGGATAAAGTTGAGTCTAAGTCTAAGGACACTAAGAGTTAATCACCGTATGTGGACGTAGAATTAATATAGGAAGGTAAAGCACTGTAATAAGTTACGGTCTGTCAGGCACCGTGTTTCTGGTTTAAAAGGTCAGGCTGCATCTTGCTGACATGTGGCATACAGGCCTGACTGTGGGTAACTGTTAATTAAGGCGTTTTGATAAAAGCCTTAAACATGGACCACAATAAGCAGGATGTATTCTTTAATAATGTATGTAATGTTTTGTTATCCGTCAGTCCCTGTTTCCTCATGACTTTGAAGAATTGTGTTGCGCTTTTAGATTTAAACATCTAAGTTAATAGATTATTTCTGTTTGGAAGTTAATTCCATATTCCTGGAACTTGTGTAAAAACACTTTATCCAGTAACAACAGATTTAAAAATAATAATAAAAGGCATATTGTGAAAAACAAGACAATTTGGATATTTTCCTAAAGTGTGGCTCAGAGACAGCACTTCAAATGTGTAACAATTGTTGGCAGTACTAATTCAAACAAAGACTCATCACCGTTTTATCCTGCAGACTTCGAGATAGTTGCAAGCTGTGAAAGTGGCTTTCATGTTTTGCTTGCCGGGAGGGTCACACACAGCAGGTAATAATTCCTTTACAGTATGTGGTAATAATTAGTAATCTTCATCGTGCAGCTGTGGGGATGTTTGCTGTCCCCATCAAAAAAAAACAACCTCCTGCTTCCTGACACATCTCATTATGGCACTCCTACATGTTGGGAAAACAGCGTTGACAAGAGCTCATGCGCTGCGGCATGCAAACACAGTATGCATGAATATAAATGAGCTCAATGGTCACTCTCGGATATGTCTTCAATCCTGATGTGACATGCATTACTAATTTAATAAAATCCTTTCTTTTTCTGCGGCCAAGCGCTCACCCTATATCTCGATATGAATGGAATTTGTGAGTATAAAAGCAATTAGGTTCTATCTGAAACGCATCAATTCATCCAAGCATTGCAAACTTAATTAAGAAGGCGACCCACGGCTGTGTGTGTATGCCACATGCCAGTAAGATGCCACAAATTTAACCTTTTAGCTGTGGCTTGAACCGCAAACACAGCACCCATCATCCCATAAACACTGTTATTGTATTACCCTCTCATGTTCATTTAAAGACCATGCACAGTGATTAACTCTTAATCTCCGTCACACCAAAATTTAACAGCACATGCATGGGGACAATCCACCAAGCAGTGTCTGGGGGAGTAAATGTGCCCTTTGACCCCTCTCCTGCTGTTCCTGGGCCACAGTGTCTTAATTATGATGATGGCACTCGTGATGATATTCATTTATTTGGAAATGAGATAATAAGCATGGCACATCATTAAAAGTTCCACAGCTTTTCATTTGAGCCGCCATTAGCTATAAACATCCCAACTGCAGTCAATTACCGTGTTGTTTGCAAGTTACATAGTGACCTTATCCAAGCTGACAAATGGCCAATTTCTTCACACCCTTCTGCATCCCAGCATGCTTTGCCTTCTCTTATTTATTGCCTAGTTTCTAAATGCCACATTTGTTCCCGTTTATTTCCAAAGAGGCGTTGTTTGTTGCATTTTTCTTTTCATCAAGGCTACTGGCTTAATAGTTTTCCTGATATGGATTTCATTACCCTTCACTGACAGGAACCAACATATATGCCAATCTTTCCATCTAAAACAACCCACATGCTGTGTTTACCGGTAAGGTGAACAGAGAATACATGTTTTAGGGATTTGTGAGGACTGTCTATTTGCATATAAAGGAAACATAAACATAATATCTGTAAATACAGCAGGCGAACTGAAAATGGTTTAGGATGAGTGCACTATATGATTTTTATGGTAGAGTAAACCGTAATCACCTGTACCAACAAACTGATAATGGCCTGGGCTGGCACTGTTCCGAGCCCATCTCCTTGGTGTAATGACCCCTCAGAGCGTCTGAACTTGCTGTGTATGCTTATGCTACAGTGCTTGGAGTTTTACTGTCCTTCCTGCTCGCACAAGAGGTCAGGTTCACCTTCAGTCAGGCGTTAAAATGAAGTCCACTCCCTCACCGAGCCCATCACTCAAGACCATTCCGACTCCCAATTGAACACATAAAATGTAGTCTTATGAGCTACCTGCATCGTATATTTCCCTGTAAATTGCTGAGGATGAAGTGCATCAAAAAAGGACGAGGATTCAGGAGGTAAAACAGGGCGGTGTAAGAAAGAGGTTCCTCCTCCTGTTTTAATGTTACAATGGGCCAATATATTCTTATTTACTCAGGCTAGTGCGGAAAAGTATTTGTAAGCAGTAGGGTACTTCAGTGTTTGCACAGATCAAAGTGTGTGTAAGCTCATTTCCTCACAATGTATTCATCAATTCGGTCTTTGTTGTAGTTCAAGGATCAATCTATTTGCATAGCCTTCTCTCGTTGCACATACAAATGGATGTGCATTTCATCAGAGGGGTCAGATCACAGTGTCAGCCAGAGTGCAGAACCCCTGGAGCAGCTGTGGGGGGTTCAGACGCTTGCTTCAGGGCGCATGGTGGGGAATGGTGGCCTCATAGATGCAATCCCCTCCAGTTGCAAGCGTACAAATGCAGCCTTCTGTCACTAATAAGGATCAGACCAACTACCCTTAGGTTACTGGTTGGCCTGTCTTCTTTGTGGCCTTCCTGCCTGGAGAAACTTGTAGCCCATTGGGTTTTAGAACTCTTCATGCACATGATGCTTGTTGGTTGTAATTTGAATTTATGCTTGAAAAAGTTCCAACTACTAGTGCATCCCACTGACTGGAGAAAAACATGTGGTAGGGCTGCACGGTGGTGCAGTGGTTAGCGCTGTTGCTTCACAGCTAGAAGGTTCCTAGTTCGAACCCTGGTTCGGACGAAGTGGGCCTTTCTGCGTGGAGTTTGCATGTTCCTCCTTATGCATGCGTGGGTTCCCTGCGGCCACTCCGGCTTCCTCCCACACTCCAAAGACCTGCTCATTAGTTTCATTAGTGACTCTGAATTGCCCGTAGGTGTGGGTGTGATTATTGTCTGTCTCTATGTGTCAGCCCTGTGATTGATTCGCGATCAGTCCAATGACAGCTGGAATGGGCTCCAGCCCCTAGCAAACCCTGCCCAGGATAATCAGTATAGATAATGGATGGATGGATGGACCTTGAAGTCTTGAAGTTCCTTTTGGAGCTGAAATGCTTTTTCACGATTGAATGACCGTAATTAATTGTTTAGTCAATTTGCGGAGTGTTTATCGGCATCACTTTTGATAATCATGTAATTACTCAAGCAAAAAAGGTAAACATTAATGGTTCAAACTTCTTAAATATGATGCTTTTCCTTCCCTTTTCCTCATTTTCCTAATAATCATAAGTACCTAATTTGGATGTTAGTTTACTCTTTCAAATACAGTCTTTGAGCAAGAAATCTTGAATGAATGAATGAGGCAGAAGTAGGATGAACAAGTAACTATCAGGGCAAAGTGTTACAGGATGAGGCAACTATTAATTAGGCAAACAAGGTTTACATTTATCTTTGACTTTCACAGCAATATATGGTTTATAATTATGTCGTGGTCGCTTTAAAGTAATTACTCATACTTTGATTTCCTTTGATCGCCTTGTGAATAGCACAGAAGGACACGACTTGCGATGACATGGTGTTGGCAATAGTGTGAAAAGTAAAAGTAGCTACTTCTACTTCTAAAGGCTCCTTATATGAATGCTAAAGTTTAAAAACCCAGTAACATTCATGCTCATCTAGGTCACTTGATATGCAGAAGAACCACAGATTTTCTGTTTGATAGTGAGCAGCTCTGGTGAAGCAGAGGCCCTTAAGTGCCTCCTCTCACCTTGGTGTCTGTGTGTTTGTGTGTAATTGTTGGAAGGGGGCCATTGGATATGTGAGACTCAAGGTTGATGGTCCAGTGCTCCTGCCCAGGAAACTGCCTCTCTCTCAATCACCTCATTCAAAGTGCTGTAAGCTTGTTAGGTGCAGTATTGCTCCTCTCAGTCTAATTTCCTTCATGACATAGGCTTGTTTGTTTCATTGCCCTTGATCCATTGGCCATTCACCTATCAGCATTCCCAGCCAGCCAGTGTGTTCCTTTGCACAGGGCTTCTTTTCATACACAGTGGGGATCTCCTTTTGCTGGCGAAACCCCATCATGTAGTTGGAGCCAACATCATGTCTAAATGTAAATCACTCATGGTATTGTCAGCAGAATATATGCTGACCAAGCATGTCCTGTTTAAACTGGTTTATTGCTTTAGTCTTCCAGTAAAACACACATGATCCACCCTGTGATTGGCTGAGGTTGTTTTTGGGGTCAAAACCGCACAACATGGATTGATTGTTGTGTTGTGCTTGTAATCTTCTTTGATGCATTCTGTTGACATATTAACAAATAAACTAAATATAGATATCTTATTGGCTTTGACAGAAGGAAGGGACAAACAAATATCATTATGTATAATAATCTTGGTTATAGGTTTATAATAGAGCCTGACCGATATATCACTTGGCTGATATTATCAACTGATAAGAGCCTATCAAGGATATATCTGTAATGGCGTATATGCTCTCCAATATTCAGCAGTATGAAAAACATTTTTTAAGAACAAATAATGTAAAAAAACAATGATTGGTGTCGTTTAGAAATGTTAATATCATGTAGCTTGTCCAGCAGAATCAAAGTTAAGAAGACGACACTCCAGAATTGGTCGATAAAGTAACATTAATTTAGCTTATTAAGGTTTTTTTGTTAAAGAAAGCAGCCCTCTGAGTAAATCGGTGCACAATCCACATAAAAATCTGTGAATTTTTCCTCTCTAAAATTGGTCAAGGTATGGTCTCAGTCACAAAAATCCCATATCTCATGGGCTGTAGTTTATAAAACATTTAGCTGTTTTTAATTTTGGAACTGTTGCAAGCAAAAAGCAGTCCACGCTGCCAGGGATCAGCACGTCAACGCCCCCACCTTTGCCTGTTGCCTGGTTTACAAAGCACCTGACCCCTATGCCTACCGCTCTTTGTCTGGTCCCTCCCATGCAACATTTTGGGCCTACTTTATACTGTATGTAGGCAGTATATTTTGAAATGTGCTTACAACAAGCCATAGTTCTACAAGCAGACCAGATATACAGTATGGAAAACACAGAAGTCTGGATTATCTCTCATCAAAAGCCAGCTCTCTATTTAAGCTTTTGAAACTAACCCTAAGTATGTACTCTGCACCCTTGCTATTTGAAGTTGCATCACCCTCTCTCAGTAACTGTATGTGTGCATAGCCAGATCCCTTGCTACTATTGATCTCTATCCCCACTCCTTTGCAACCGTGTTGTAAGCGAATGTTCCATGAAATATTTATTTTCCCTGCATTTCGCCTTCCTTAAATCCGGGCTATCCTTCCCAGCCACACCTGCTGATCCAAGCCATTTTTTAAGGTGTGGATTTAGCCCTCAGTTGGCACTGCTGAGTGCATAATATTCAGTGGGTTAGCGCCGCATCGCTGAACATTAAAGGTGGAAGTGGAGGGAACATAAAAACGGTCCTCTTGGCCTTTGTAGGCAGGGGTGTCATGGTTGTTATTACCCCCTCCACCTTCTCAGCCCTGATCATCATCTGCTGCTGCTGATATAGTTTGTAGAGATGGGGTCTAAGTAGAAAAAAAAGTGTGTATGTATGTGTGTGTGTGTGTGTGTGTGTGTGTGTGTGTAGATGCTTTTCTAAATGGGTTTAAAATTGCTTTCCTTATTTAGTATTCACAATTTGCCTTCAGAACAATATAACATTGTTTCTGTGTTAAATTGGGTTAGGAATGTAGAGGTTATATTTCAATTCAGAGTCATCCTTCTGAGAATAAACATATCAACAGAATGCTCTTATACTGTAGGTTAAGTGTGTGTATGTGTTTGTATACTATGCATGTACATGTGAGTGCATTTCCGTAATGTGCGGAGGATGTATAATTCAGCAAGGGAAGGGTGGAAAAGGAGACTCTGAGAACTGAGAGACGGGCCGCATTCATATTGACCTTACTATACTCCAGCCGGCTATGCACTCAGAACTCTGCTTCACATTTCATATTTCATCTTCCTTTCTTTGTTCCGAACTCCAGAACATCGCAGAGACCCGAAGTCTGCATAAAGCCCCATATACACACAGATCACGGCATCCATAAATAATAGAGCACACATAAATTAAACATCGAAGTTGAGTTTGCGATAGCCGCTCACAGTTGGCCGCCTAAGACGCCTCGTTCTCCCCCTCCAAGACTTAATTAGAAGCCTCGCATTTCCTGTATGGAAAACAACAGGAAAAAACACAAACAAACACAGGGGGAAGAAAGCCACAGGGAGCGTAGCCTTTGATTTCCCGCAATGCACTCTGTTATTTCAGTTTGCAATAATTGTGGGCTATGTGTGAGGACAAAGCCTTGAATAGGAACATCTAATAAACACCTGGTTTCTGCCCTTTTTTATTCACCTCTGGTATCTTCAAAGGTTACTTCTCCCTACCATCTAGTTACAAGCCTCCCGCTCCATCATGCATATCAGCTTGCATTTATAGAAGGCTGTGCAGATGCAGCACAAATTGCCTGGTAACCTTGCTCCGTGCCAACATGGGGTCATTGGAGAGTCAGTTGTGTGCAAACAATGTCCAAATACATAAACTACCAGGTATGAAAAAGACTCGTACATGAAAATGATATCTGTGATAAGGGTGTTAGTCTGTTCAGCGATATAGTACAGGCTGCAATGATTGTTGTTCTGTTCCCGTTACGTGTCGAAAGGTATGTTAACGTTATTAAACAGACAGCCAGGAAGCGAGCGCCTTGCTCTTTTAATGACCATCTTCATGTTTGACACTTGAAAATTCACGAGTGAAACTGTAATAAACAAAAAACAGCAAAAACTTAGAATGTCTCTTAGCTAGCATAAAAATGTTACAGTGTGATTTCATCACAGCGAGCAAAAAGTGCTAGTGATAGCCATCAATAGAATCACACATAGCATATGCTAACAAAGGTCCTACACTAGCATGTAATGTAGCGTCACATAATTGACAATTAGCATCAATCTGGACAAACCCAGAAATAATTACTGCTAACTGAAATCTGCACAGCAATAAATTAACACTATGCACAGACAGTAACCTAAGTTGCTCATTGATAAGAATCAAGATATAAAACAACCAAAAAACTGTCAGTCATTGCTTTTGTAGACGTAAGAAAGGCAGAAGACACAGGAGAAGCTTTCATGGAGCACATGTCTGAACTTAAGTTTCACTTTCACTTCAGTGACAGGGCTGACAACGTCCTGTATCATTTCAAAATACAAGTCTCTCTTATAACAAGCAATATACATTTAACATATTTCACTAACTTAAATCAGAGGGCAGAACAACTGTGTTACTGAGTTGTTATTAGGGCTGTCCCGAATACCTTTTTTTGGGCTTCAAAGCTTCGGCAGCAATTACTCGATTGTATTCAACGCCTCGCGACGACGACCCTGACAAACGTCTGTGTCCTGGCGCTGCGTTATTAGAAACTGTGATGAACTGATCGCAGGTTACAGCTCCTGTTCCTGTCATTCACAGCATGTGGAGACGTAGTTTATACTTCATAGTAACTGTGTGCAGTTAATCGCTTCGTCTGACCCAACAGTGGTTTCAGGCATTAAAAATAACTTTATAGAAATAATCAATCTTGTCGCTGATGGTCTGTAACACAGCCGCCCCCCCGATTCTTTTGAACGGCTCTGGTGCAAACGACGGGAGGAGAGTCGTAGGTGAGAGATGTTCCAGGTCACGTGCAACGGAATCATGTCACCACAACATAGAGCCAACGGTGAGCAACATTATAACCCTCCGCCAAGTTTGTTGTATTTTGACATCTCTGTAAGTCATACAAAGTTGTATCATAAATTATTGGCAAATCAATGACATTGATTAATTGTTATTATTATATCATTATTCCGCCGTTTCCTTTTAAATTTCAAAAGTGCGGAATTTTAAATATGCGTGTTGACTATAGTGCAGGCACGTTTGCAAGTCCGATCACCTCGGATCTTACGGAACGCTCTCGGAAACAACCGGAGCCATAAGATCCGGCTCCCTTCAAAGAGCCGTAATTCCCAACACTAATTAATAAAAGCTACGATTGCCAGAGCGTTCATTTTTTGTAGCAGACAGCTGAGGCTTCTGCCTTTGACGTCATCATGTGGTTGTCATTGCAGACGTCATTGTGTTATTTTACGTGCAGTTTAAAGATGTGGTTAATATTCGCAAGGGGACATCCCAATCCACTAGATCCTCGTTTGTGTATCCTGTCTAACTTCTAAGATAAAACACATATAGCTACAGCATAACTGGTAGAGATGATAGGAATATGACGCTATTGAAGATACTCCAAGACAAATCTATTAAAAAATTCAATCTATCTAACCAGGACACACGTCTTTTAGTTAGCTCATTCTTAATTATGACTTTGGTGATATTGAGAATGACATTTGAGATCCCTTCACGCCTGTGTTTTTGTGAAAGACCTGAATGAGGCCCATCTGGTCTAAGTAGGGCACCGGGGATGACAGCGCGGCAGCATGTTAATATGTTCTCCCAGAGAGGAGGGGGGTGGCGGCTGTGTTACAGAGATGATGATGGTGGCGCTCCCAGTCACGTTCACTTACTTAACAAACCCTGTCTCCTCTTGATCATTCTTGACAGTAACAAAAGGGGTGAATATTCTCTAATCAAGGCCAAAAATTCTGATCACTGCTGGCATTTCCCTAATCAGCCCATAACAGCATTTTGAGGACGGTGTCAGAGGATAATGGAAGGTTAGCCGCTCTAAACAATAAGAGATGACGAGTTGCTTTCAAAGATGGCAAATCAACTCTCTTACAGATGCGATGCGGGCTCTAAAAATACTAGTGGCTCAAAATCAGCTGACGTTAAGGTACTCAGGAAACTCTTGACTACCTGAGGCAGCCAGAAGAAGAACATAGTGTCTGTGTATTATGCCTCCTGTTTAATGATTTCACTGTGAATGGTTTTCTGTCTTGTGTTTCAGAAAGTGCTTTAAATATAAATAAACATGTAGTCTTACTTATGTACTATTAATGAATGGTATGACTTAAAAGCCTTTGTGTAGTGTGTATGTGTTTGTTTCTCTGGCATAGAGAGATTTAAGTGCCGACAAAACATTTGACCTCGCGAGTTCAAAGCTAACATATTGTTGTCGTCTTCTAATTGCTTTGTGTAGTAGCAGCAGTAATGGTTTACAGCCTATTGAACAAATACATTATTTAAAGTTATTATACATTGTAATGTAGCATTTTAGTTCCTCAGAGTTCAGGAGAAGTTCAGCCTGTTTGTAGAAAGTTAATAAAACTGCTGTAGAAGCAACTCGCCTCGTGTTTGATTCACTATTCATGTGATTCTGTTACCAAAAAATTAGAATCACAAAATACCAGGTATAATGCAGATCCACACGGCAACAGTACAGCCTCATGCCTCCTTGGCATCATTTGCATTCCTACTGCCAGACTTCAAATGATATGTTTGGAAGGAAAGGTTGAGAAATTAATGATGAATCAATAGACTTGGTGCAAATACGACTCTATTACCAAGAATAATGAGGCGTGTGGGCAGCACAGACATTATAACAGACAAGATAAATGCTGTGTGTTTTCCATTCCTGTGAATGTCTAACTGAAATTGAGGGGAAAAAATGCAGACGCACTGTTCATCTTATTATTAAGGAAAAAACTTTAATATCGACCCATAAGACCATAATTAAAACGTCTGACGTTTCACAGAAATCACTGTGAAATATAACGCTGGCAAAATCCAAGACAGTATGTGTGCGTTGCTTTTATTTCCTATGTATTATCTCTGCAGCATCCTTCGATAAATTACAGTAGTCCCAGAATCAAGAGGGAGCTTTTGCCTCCCAGCTACAAGAAAGAAACTGCATGGGAAAGAAATGATATCCATAATAAATCAGAACCAGGTACAGTGCAATGAATCGAGCATCCTGGCTGGTTTATCCCTGTCGTTTCTTCGGCAGCGAGCAGGCCTCCCTCTCCTCTTACTGTGTTCTCTCTTTGAAACAGCAGCCAGGCTTTCCATTACGCCTCAGTGTGCTGTCAGAGCCTACCTCTTTCACAGAGATTATTTTCCCCTTTCATATCTGAAAGTGTGCAGCCAGATCTAATAATACCATATCCAATTGATGTTGTGGAAAAAGTAGCACTTCATTGGAGAAAAAAAACAACAAATAAAAAAAACAAATCATGTCCCGCGTGCGCAAATGTCAGCAGAAGAATCTCTAATCCCGCTGGATAAACACTTGTATTTTTTGCCTTAACCGTAATTAAAAGCTCCGTCACACTTTTCCGTGTCGCTTTGCAGGGAATGAAGTGTGTCAGGTGAGAATTTAGCGGGGTTACCCTCGAGGCATCTTGAAATGCAGCATGCCCTGACTGCTGCTCACTTCTTCTCCCTACTGAGAAGATGGGGAGGCGGTGCAGGAGTATGGGGCCATTTCCTGCTGATAGAGGATTGGGCAGACACACAGCTCATTGGGATAAGGGCCAGGTGGTGTGTTTACTTTTGGAACCTACTATTTCTGAGAAACAGAGTTTTTGCCAGGAATGACAAACGGACAAAAGCAACAGAGAAAGTAGTGAATTAAGAAGATGGAACGCTATTTAAGTTATTACAAAATGAAGCTTAGGGTGGAGTGGTTAGATTACATACATACATTCCTTAACAGGAGGTGGCAGGGGTCAGGACTAGTTTCAGGAGGAGCCTTCTGAGCTCTGCTTGCACAAAGTCCACAAAGTCCACAAAGTCCACAAAGTTTAAAATCAATGTCCGTACTTATTAAAGGTTCCCTAATTGCACATCTATGAGTCCTGTCACTTTAAATTACCAGTACAATATTTGCAGATATTTTTGTGTCTGCAAAATCCCCCCCCCTGCTTCATGTCTGTAATATGTTTGGCTATGAAAAAAAAAAAATAAAAAAAAGGGGAAACAGGCTTTCACTACAACAGTACAGCCCCACCGATATATCGATTTGCTGATATTATCAGCCATTATGCACTATACGCGATAGATATAGTGTTACCCCGTGGATGTTTTGCGATATGAAAACTTTTACAGAGAACAAATGATGCAGAAAATTGTACTTAAGAAATACTGTTTGTACAGCAGAGCAAGCTTCTTACTTTACTCCCAATAAGAATTGGTTGACAATGTATAAACATTTTAAAGTTGTAATCTCAAAGATCTCAGTTTTGTTCTCTTTGGCGGCACCGATGGTGATAAACGGTAATTGTGGGAGCACACTTCCCAGATATCCCGACAGTGTTGCGTGTGTGACGCCCACATTTGGCTCCGGTTGTAACTCTTGATTTTCCTCGCTGACGGTCGCTTTCCTTTTTAGACTGTTTGCTTCATCTGAGCGTCAAATTTGTTTCTTTTACTTTGGATTTTCACTTATTTTTGAAATTGTATCTGAAGTCATCGACCTTTTCTTTGTTTGTTCAGCCATAGTAGATTACTGTTTACTCGCAACACTTGCAGAGACCGGAAAAGCAGCCACTTAGCTCCGCCTACCCTCTTTGACAGACCAACCACTGCTGGCTGATGGAAAACACGTCACTAACTGGGCGCTGCTTGTGATTTTTTCTGTGAAAGTCGCCACAGACACCCAGTCTGTAATACTGCAAATGCAAAGGCTTTCATCAGTGGGCCACAGGCTCAATCACCATTGTGTTACCTCATTCAGTGATTTATTTAAGTGAAAACCTTTGAGATTATTACTTTTAATCTTCTATTAATAAAACATTGGTTTAAGAAAGCAACCATTTGAGTTTATTAGTGCACCATAGAAAAGGTTTATTTTCTCTGAAGTTAAAAAATTGCTATAATGGCCATTATATCTGTAATCAGCGAATTCACTACTCATAGGGTCAACCTCTAAATTCTAGTACAGGAGCCAGTATTGTTATCATTCTAGCATAGTGCATTGTGGGTGCTGTCAATTAGTTAGATGAAAAAGGAAACTTCAATTTATGTAATTGCAACTTCTGGTTTGAGCTGGCGGTATTGACTGTTGCGGAAACTCAGCCCCCATGATGCAACCTGCTGAAACTTCCACTCAGTGGTTGATATCTTAACTACACTCTCGCTCGGGAGTTTCGTTTCTTTCTTCTCTTTTTCTAATTGATAAGAGATGTTACAGTTTTAGAGGCAATTGAGCTTAACAAGACTTTAGTAGACACAACAGCAGCTGGATGATCAGCTTGTGCATCCAGAGACATATGTGAAGTTGAGAACAGACACATCAAAGTTGGTCTCAATACAGCCCTCTCTCTGAAGGAATACGACAACTTGATTTGGATGCAAAACGCAATCCCATGCTCGGCTGGCTCCTCCCACGAGGGGCCAGGAGATTAAGATTTGATGGTGATACTGAGGGAATGACACTATCTGTCTGCATCCTCCCGTCTCTTCACACAACATCACCTCCGTTACTCTTTCTCTCTCGCCGGAACACAGATGCAGACGAAACACTTGCCTACAGAGCCACTCGTACACTCAAGGTTGGGCAAACAAACACAAGCATGTGTGCGGTACATGCGCACACATTTACACACTCACATGCAATCTCAAATCTGATGAAAGCTCGGCTGCTGGCGAGTGAAGTCAACTGGAGTTTGACTTGTAAATTAAAACTCTTGTCAAGATGATCTTTTTGTCGCGGGAATACCGGAATTAGCTTCAGAAATGATGGATCTGCTCTCAACACGCCTGGAAAAACAAACATGCCTGAAGGGGATGCACCGATCTGTGCTGTGTAACAGTGCGATATACAGTTCAGATGTCATCAAGACATCCGCACATTAGAGTATATGTGACATATACGAATGGCAACCGAAGCCCTTCATGCATTAACCACAATCTGTATCTTCAGTCAGTATATACTGTCAAAATAAATTACTGTATTACAACATCAAATCTAGTATTACAGACCATGTTTAGCATCTGCTGCGCTGAAGAATGAGCACTTTGTTCTGTAGCTCTGCAAGAGGAAAAAACAACAGGACTCTTGTTGTAGATTTATAGCACAGTACAATAAGGATCACATCCACATACTAAATCACACCCCAACAGTAAACCCTAATAATAAGACCACTTTCAGATCAGTTGCAACCACCCTTGCAGAAGTCATGTCCTCATGTTATCAGGGTTTAAATGTATCTGTAATGGCTTCCTCCCTTCAACCACTATTCCCTTTCCCTAAATATTTGAAGAGGCATTACGGAATGAAATAAATGAGGATCAGCTTTCACCTGAATTCAGGGTCAGGCTGCTTTAATGTTTTATACACTTGTATCAAACTTAAAATTGATCACAATGAGTATCCACACGGATGATGCTTTGAATGTTGTTGGTTCACACAAATAGGTACATAATAATCCACAGATGCCCCCAGAATAACTTCCTATCACAATGTGAGAGCTGCGATTGTAGAGGAACACACAGCGCCTCCTGTACCTGAAATCCATGATCGTCAATTATTCATGAATCAGAGATGTTGAGTTCATGTGCTCATTGGAAATTTAAAGGATGCTCCTGGTGTGACAGAAGAAACAGGGTGACAATGTGAACCTCTGTCCCTAGATAGAACACATCCTGCTGTTTTGCCCTGCTAGTCCTGTCTGCATTGATGAGGGATCAAGTCCTTACTCAGTGATGATTTGTGTGTCAGCGTTCAGAGAGGGTGCAACAGGGGACTCTTCTACTTGGTGACACAGAGCAAACAAAACTAATGAAGCAGGTCCAGTACCACATAGCTAAAGGTGTGTCAAGAAAAGCCAAGTACTTCTATTGGCTTATGAGGAAATGGCATTTGTGTTCAGAGAGGATAATTATGCAGAATAATGACATTATGCACTCTTCCTAACACCTGTTGAAAAGAAGCACACTGGGCACTGAACTGTCATTAGTTTCCAAATGAATCGCCCACATTGCGTAAGTAGTAAATGTACTTGCACCCATTTTGAAACAAGGTGTGGTCAGGTGCTATGTTGCTGCAATGTTGTCTTAACTCAGCAGAAAGCAACTGTGTTAATGACCAACAAAAACCTGGTCTAAAGTCAGTTTTGCATTATTTTCCTATTATTTAAGGTCTGTGTTACACACAGGCGAGTTCGCAACGCAGTTTAACTATGGGTATCACACACACAAGGACAGAAGTTAAATGGGCCTGAGTTCGACCTGATCTCAGTCTACCAAAATAATATCTGTTATATATACGTATACATATACATAAACATATACAGTAGGCCAGTTGCAGATGCATTTAGGAAGGGGATGCAAGAGATGCAGATGATATTCTGGTGGGGTTCATTTTAAACCCAAAACCAAAGTGTTATTAAAGTAATAATCTCAAAGATTTTCCTTTAAATAAATGTCTGTTAAGTCACTATCTACCGCTGAATGAGGTAACACAATGGTGTTGGAGCGTATGGCCCACTGATGAAAGCCTTTGCATTTGCAGTATTACAGACTGGGTGTCTGTGGTGACTGCGTCTGTGGCGCAGAAAAAGTCACAAGCGACGCCCAGTTAGTGACTTGTTTTCCATCAGCCAGCAGTGGTTGGTCGGCCAGAGAGGGTAGGCGGAGCTAAGCGGCTGCTTTTCCGGTCTCTACAAGTGTTGCGAGTAAACAGTAATCTACTATGGCTGAACAAACAAAGAAAAGATCGATGACTAAAGAAGTGAAAATCCAAAGAAAAAGAAACAAATTCGACTCTCAAACAGAGGAAAATCAAACGTTACAACTGGAGCCAACCGTGGACGTCACAGATGCAACACTGTCTGGATATCTGGAAAGTGTGCTGTCGCAATTACCTATTATCGCCGTACGTGCTGCCAAAGAGAACAAAACTGAAATCTTCCTTTGCACCTTACTTTGCGGCCACATTATGCTGCATTTCAACAAGCAAAAGGGGGTTGAACATGTCCTTTATGCACTTGCGCATTCACTCAAGACCATTGCTTTAGAAGTTGAAATAAAATTTCAGAGTTTCTTTCCTTTCTGCAATGACCACAAAAGAGGAAAGAAAAATGTGTTGCAGTAATTTAAAAAGCAGCAATGATTGATTGAGAACAACACACTGAATGTCAGACTGGTTGCAGGTGGTGAGTAAAATAATCATATCCCTCTGACCACACACAGACCACAGAGAGGGCTTTCTTACGCTTATGTAATACGTCCATTTCTCTCTAACATAAAGGCACCAGGACTGACGCAAAAGTAATGAAATTGTCCGACATGAACACACAAGTCTCTGGAACAAAACAGCAAGGAGACTGCAAATGTCTTCTGCTTACCACTTTGAGAAGCAATCATCCCCTCAGCCATGGCCTATTCTTCGCTCTCTTCTTTTGTTGTGGTCGTCCCTATTTTCGGTGTTTTATCTGGAAGGAGAAGAGCGGGAAATGGTAAAAATGAAAAGAAACATTACAGGTAAGCTTAAAAGCAACAACGAGAATCAATACATGAGGATCATAATTTCAAACATCTTGAAAACACAATGCCTTGATATTAGACGGACATAGAAGAGACAAGCAATCGATGGTAAACACAGTGACAGCGTGTCAGACAAAGCGTTGCTGTGTTTTCCAACAAAAAGAAGAAAATCACATGATATGTGTTGCATCTATTTTATTTCAAGGCTTACACTGCTCTTATTTCTTTTATTCTTTTACCAGAAGTTCCTGATCTTTTTTTTTTACTAAGTTCTGAGCAAACAGTGTGACCTACGCAAAGCACACTGGTCCCTTGCCGTCTACCCTCTCTACTATAATGAGTCCCCTTATCCAGACTGCAGGAGGAAACACAGAGGATGGTGATTATGCAAAAGGCGTGCCTGAGTTGGTAATGCGATGATGAGAGCGCGAGAGAGGGGGAGAAAGAGGAGACAGTTATCTCCTCCAAGTCCAAAGGCAACAGAGAGAGATTAAAAAAAAAGTTTGACTCAGGACACTCTTGTTAAAATCACTCTTGACACCCTGCGCTATTAGTACGCCATTAATAGTTCAAGGACAATAGCTGTCCTGTTTTTTGATCATTTATCTGTTGGATCTCCTCGTTAAGCCTGAATCCACTTCCTCACAATGACCGCAGAATATTGATGGGCTGTGAAAGGGAGATTTTGCTGAATTTATAATATTACTCTTTCTGTCTGCCCTTGATATTTCATATGAGCCAAACGTCTTTGACTGAAAATGAATTCTTTAATGTTGATGAAGTTCTTCCAAATAAACACAATGTGTTAACATTTAACACAAGTGATACATACCAAAATGTGCTTTGCACAGATTTTGAACCATCGAGACGATGTTAAATAGCAGATAGCAAAGCAGGACATTTTCAATCATGGTGCCTGTAAGATGTACCCTGTTTGGTGATCTCTTAACAGAGCCCGTCACCATGTCTGTAGACTCTTAGGCAGGGCTCAAACCATTGATGGAGTTAGAAACAAATCCTGATCAATTTTGAGATTCTTTTGCTTAAAGTGATAATCTCAAAGATTTTCATTTAAATAAATGCTGATGAAAGCCTTTGCATTTGCAGTATTACAGACTGGGTGTCTGTGGCAACTTCGTGGCAACTTCGTGGTAAAAGAGACAAGCGGTTCCAGTTAGTGACGTGTTTTCCATCACCCAGCAGTGGTTGGTCTGCCAGAGAGGGTAGGCGGACCGTCAGAGAGGAAAATCAAGAGTTAAAACTGGAGCCAACCGTGGACATCACACATGCAACACTGTCTGGATATCTGGGAAGTGTGCTCCTGGAAGTGCCGTTTATCACCATAGGTGCCGCCAAAGAGAACGAAACTGAGATCTTCGAGACAACTTTAACCTACATAAATAACAACTTAAGATCTGCTTTTATCTTTATTATAAAGTGTAAAATATGTGAGGATAACACATGCTAAAGGAGTATGCTAGCTAATGTAAGCCTTGAGGGCTAAAATGTTTACGATTGTTTGGCAACACTGTGAGGATGTTAGCAATCTTGGATCTCAATATGTTGACAGTCACAATCCCCTTGTACTGAGTGATGTCCCATGTACAAAACTAACACAGGAATCAACTGTTTGAACGTTGCTTACATCTCTGTGGCTTTGATGGCAAACACCTCTGAGCTTAGAAAATAAAGTTGACCATGATTCAGACTGAAATACGCTATATCATTGAACATCATGTGATTTAATAACCTGTCACTGACAGTCTTTCATGCTCTCCAGATTTAGAATTATTGTCACCAGCTCCCCTGCCTGCCATAAGCTTGGCTTCAATTCGTAAAGACGAATTAGCACACCATTCGCCACCTGGAATCAAGATGCACACCAATCAAGACAATAGTGTCTCTGCCTAATTATGTGACCATAAAGGCTCTTAATATGCAGGAGCACCTGGATGCTGTTATAGACATCAGAGCTTCATCAGCATTTGTTCGTAACTACCACGGCCCAAACCCAGATAATTGGTGCTTTACTTTTTTTTAGTACGGAGAATAGTGAGGGACATATTAGGAAGAGATTTTTTTTTTTCCCCGACCGATTTCACTGGTCAGCTGAATGTGTGGAAAGATACAAGGCTCTTCTCAGCAGCAGGATTCACTCTTAGACAGCAGAAATGTTTTAGCTCAAAGTGGACTGGCTACACTTTAAAGTCAGAGGTATCCTTGGAAGAGAAGATCTCTTTGAAACAAGTATTTTTATAATCATACACTATTAATTTTTTTTGTTAATTTGATACAGATGCAACTGTTGAAGTAAAATCCACGACTGTAAACCTCTGAATCTAAATTTGTCATGATTTAGTTGCACCAGAGAAGAGAGGGCGATAACAAAAAGACAGGAAATCATAGTGGTCCCCAAGTTTTATCTAATGGCAGCAGAAAATAGCCTCCTATACAATATGATGGTTGTTGCTGCATTCAGTCATTTTGTTTATGTGACGAATCTAACTACATGCCAAAAATACTCATCCTCTCTTTCAAATGTCTTTCCTTCCAACTAATGATACACAGCTAATAAAGCAGAACCAATTACTTTACACAGCTGGGTCTCTTTTATATGTTCCTTTTTCGATGGTGAGCCTTTGATTGCTTGTAAATACACGCCTGATTTATACTTCTTTACAGTGTAAAACTCAGCGGGCCAAACGACAAGAAAGCCATTAATCACATTATCATGCCAATTAAGAAGTTGGTCTGCTCCACTGAAGGTGGAAAAAAAGCCAGGGAGTAGAAGATGCGAGAGTGAGGCCCTCCAGGAAGTCAATGTGAACCATTAAATTACATCCATCACTCCCACTCCTCCACATAGACCAGGTTTCATGTGTTAGCTTTGAAGTGCTGTTTATAGGAGGAGATTTAAATCCATTGGTGTCCTATAACATTGTTTTTTCTTTGCCAATATCCATTCAGTGTTAAAGGACTTGGGTCTTAATTATTATGTAACATACTTATTTCAACACTGAGTGCTGTAGTTGAGATGATAAACAATAAAGATAGAAACAATAAAGACAGGTTCTGTGGGATATGTTGGTAAATGACAGCCGAGGTGAGAACAGATCAATTATGCTGTTATGTTTCAAAAGATTCACCATGATTGTACTTTATGGAAGATTTTCAATGTTACAGCAGGGACCAGTCTGGGAAACAAATACATGGCTATGAAGTCTTAAAGAGCAGCTTGAAATAATAAATTATGTCTTATATGTTTTTTTCTGCTATATACGTTGAATTACCTTGTAAAAATCTCAAGGCGTCTCCTCCTTCTCCCTCATTAAAAATTCCCCAATCTGCATAGTCCCCGCCCACTATGCAAATTTCCTACTGCCCGCTCCGACGTGAAAACAAAACACATCCCTGCCATCTATAAATAAAGAGAACTCACGTACTGAAAACAAAGTGTGAAGGTACTTGCGCTTGATGTATAAAAAGGTAAGTATGGGTTATAGTAATGAAAACTTTAAGTTAATTATAATTAAATAAATAAAAGTAACCTGAGGTAATTGCGCTTGAGTTGAAAGATAAGGTAAATATACACAGAGTAGGGCAGTCAAGAGCATTGCACAGTGGGGATATTGCACAGAATTATTGTTTAAGTGTTCTTATAGCCCAGGGAAAGAAACTGCTTTCATTGACCTGTAGTGCCTACCCGAGGGCAGCAGGTCAAACAGGTGATGGGCTGGGTGAGGTTACACATAATGATATGCATAGTGTCTCCCCGTCCATTAACGGCATTGGCTCCTTAGGTTTGTGACGTCTCAAACCTGCCAATCTGAAAACGTGTTGTTCAGCCTGTCCTTGGTACACTGCAGTTTAAAAGCAGACAGGCCCAGCCATGGAGAGGACTGCTGATGTTGTCCCTGATATGTCTTGTAGCACATGAAGAACACCATATGGAGATGTTTACAAGGTTACACACTTGATTTTCACTGGAGGGGGTCTTTAATGACTTTAAAGTTCACTTGACATAATCAAGATTTGTAACTTAGCTGTGGTTTGAGCTCCAGTTTTGTCACTTGAAACTAGGTGAAAAAGAGGTGAAAATATTTCTGTCTGTTGCTCATGCTTCGGCCATATGGAAGTGGAAGATGTTGCAGGATTGGTTTTAGAAGGTTCTTTTTCTTGTTTTGATGTTTTTTTATCACCATTGGCGTTTGCTGTTAAATGAAATGCAAGCTGAACAGAGCAGCTGGAGCAAGCTACCAACCGCTGCATCCATGTTTAAGCCTACAGGGTGTGAGTAAAAGATGGATTTTTAGAGCTTGCTGTGGGCTAACTAGGTGCTAAGTATCTTTGCTAACACAATCAATGAGCCCTCCACATAGTGAATGTGATGAGGGGATCTTTGCATCCAAAATCTGTTAGCCCACAGTATATGTTGACTGGTGAAATCATTAACCAGACAGCAATTTCTAACCATCCTTTAGCTATAGCCGATCCCAGCTGACATCAAGAGCGAGGCAGGGTTCAACCTGGGAACATTTGTGAACTAACATTAACCTGCAAGTCTTTGAAGTTTTGGAGGAATAAAGCTCACGCAGGCATCTGGGAACATTCAAACTCCACTCAGAGACACCCAGGCCTGTCAGCAGGTTCAAACCCAGGACCGATTTAGCCAGCTCCTTATACTAATACCAGAAGTCTCTCATTCAAGGACAGTACCCTGTTACCCTAGTTACTGCTGCTATTGCAACCACCATCTGTCTCTGTTTCTAATTTCATTTTAACCTAAATGTCAAAGTCAAAGAAAATAACTTGACCAGGGAGTTGACCTTTGACTAAAAGACTCCTCATAAGTCCCTATCCTTGTTTGAACCCTGGTTATAAAATTATGGTCCATCTTTATCCGTGTATTTCTGTTGTTTTCAGGCCTTATTTATATTTCATAGTGTTACAGCTCTTTTACATTTCTTCCCTTACTGTGAGTGCTACCAATACACACTTCACAGTGAAAGCAAGCCCAAAAGCAATAACATCATATTGTTTCACCATAACAACCCACTCACAGACCTGCCTACATTCAATCTTCCCATTTATCTACTGGCTAAAAGTGCATGTATGTTGTTACCAACATAGACTGAACTGCTCAAGAACTCTGATGCAGCTTTCAAGTCCTATCAGATGTTCAGTAAAAACAAACTGCCCTCTGGGTAAACCTCCTCTCATCAATCTTTGATAGGTAGTTCGAAGGATTTGTGGGATTTTTACAGGCCTGTTATCTACAACCTGTTCGTGTCAACACAAACAGCAGCTTAAATCCAAAATATGAGTTGAATTCGCCCTAACACAATCAACTCTACTAACAATACAAAAGAACTACTCTAGCTGACTTATAGAAGATTATTAATGCTGTTCAAAAAACAACAAAAAATCAAACAAAGACACCCTCAGGCTTCAGGCACCTCCAGTGCTTCATCTACAACAGATGACTGGCAGGCATAAAAATAAACAACAAAGCATGTAAGTGATGTTAAAAAAAAAGGTCAACTGGGCTTATATAACTGTTATGTCAAGATAATTGTTCAATTATATCACTTTGAAGATGTGCATTTTATGGTGTGTGTTATTGTGCTGAGAGGACTATTTTCATCACGTTGTGGGTGAAACTATTAAAGCGTGCTTTTGCCTCTAAGTGTGTGCCGGAGAGCAGCACTTCCCGCACAGTAGTTTAAGTACCAGAAGGCTCAACAGTGACGTTAATAATGAAATGTGCAACAAGATCAATACAGATCTGATTAAACAAAAAAGGGGAAAATATGTCCCTGAGTTAGTGGTCTTTCTGACATTAGCTGGCACATGACAGAGTGATCTGTATGCATGCATGTACGAGTGTTCATGTAACCAGTTATTAAAATTCAGTTTCATTTTCTTCTGTGGATTTCAATTTGCTGTGATAACAACGCTACATGTGAGTGCATTTGTACATATTCGGTATCATTTGGAAGTGATACGCTACATTTACAAACACATATATTATATTTTGTTCCTGTGTGTGCGTTCATTTTGACAGTGGGTTCCTCAGGGCCTTTGCATCAAGTGGAACCATTTTGACGGGCCTTGGCTCCAGGGGCCTCAGCACGAGTCCTGAAAGGAAGAGAAAGAAGCGAGCGGCTGCGTTTGTGGTGGAGGAAACTACACCCAGCACATGCTCCCTATCGGTTCCCCTTAGCCGGCTCAGTGGCCCATACCTCCCCTTAATGAGATGCGGCAACACACACAGACACATGTAGCACGTCTACTTTAATTACACTGGAAGGCTCTGCCGTCTCCTGCACCCCCTGGTGGCATCCTGCAATTCACTCCAAAGGGTTGTTTTAAAAAGGAGAAAGAAAAAAAACTACATAAAGTCTGTCACTTACAATGGCAGTCATAACAGAAACGAACAGCGCGAGCATGTCTCAGCATTTTATGCTTCAGGTTATGATTATGTCCACTTATTTTAATTCCTGCTACTTAACATATACAGCATACTAAGAGAGACATACACTTTGTCTTTCTGTGTCTGCACCTTGCATGGCATGTTGAGCACCTTTTGGATACTTTCACTGCGGGGGACTATATTAAATTCCATTATCATAAACTTTATAAGTAAGTGAATATATTGTATACATTAGATATAACATATATCTCAGTGCACTTTGCCCGTAAGGCTTCAAATTACTGCTTGGATAACTAAAGTCTTGCTGTATGCAGCCAATGCACATAATGCATTTGAAAGATTTCTTGGCTGTTGTCTTCATCAGTTAGTAAAAAACTTCCACATATATGAGAAACACCCTCTTGTTCCAAAACAAATTAAAGTGGGGCAGAATTAAAATATTCCAGCTATTCCAGTTAAAGAAAGCAGGGTGAGATTTTATGTTAAAAGCCACCACTTACGGCTTTGTCCACAGGGGGCGCCAAAATCCACACAAAACCAAAGTTCCTCACAGGAGCTTTAAAAGTGACATATTTTAGATATGCAATTCATTTTCTATTATTATAATGTGTTTTTGAATCACGTTGGTTAAGTTTGTTTCATTTAAAAAATTGTATACATATTTTGATTTCTTTTTTTTTTCCGGAGACTGTCCTTCCTCCTGAAATGAACAAGCCGTTTCGTCATTCAAAGGTTAGACAGTATTTGGACTGACCACGTAGCCCCTTCCCTCACGTGTGCGATCCCACGTGGGGGAGCGGCCGCACTGCACTGTCACTTCAAAGTCGTAGAAAACATGGCTGCTCTAGGATCGGTTATTGGGCCTTATATGTACGAGCCAGAATCGCCAGGAGGTATCAGAATGGTAAGTTGACAACGACTTGACTACAAACTAGTGCAAGAAGGCGGCCTGAGGTGAATGGCGGTGAATGGTGATCGATTTCAGCGAAAGCAAGGTTCTACGTAGAAACCTGCAGCTGTTCTGAACGGCCCATTTCAGAGGCGACCTTTTGAATTCTGGAATTATGCAGTTTTCACCCAAAAATGTGAAACCCATGCAAAATATGAGAAAATCCATTTAAAAGACATGGCCCCCTTTAAGTATATTACCAGGTATGCTTGGGGGGCTATACTGCAGCTGTTTTGATTAGAATAGGTGAGCCCCTGTTGTTTGGAGGGTTTATTATGCCACATTGATTATTATAGATTAGATTATTGTTTAATTCTTTCTGATTACAAAAGAATTGATACAGTAATTAAACACATTTGCAATTAATATGCATGATTAAACTTTTTATAAAACAATTTGTGAAATGTTAATTGGATCTGCAATTCATTACCCCATTTCATTATTCTATCTTTGTCATAAATAAATGGTTTTATTGGCACAATGTTTTAAAACTGGATTTAAATTGGACTTTGTATTATATTATTTTCGTTTTGGAAGCATTTTTCTTTTCTTTTCGGCCCACAAAAAAACTGTTTTTTGTTTTACCAGAATTTCACACAACACTTGCTTGCTTAAGATAGCAACCAATTGGTCGCCACTCTCCTATAGAATGAGCTACACTTGTGTCTTAAGGCATGTCTTCTAATTACAGAGACAAAGTTATTCAACCCTGGCCTAAATAACTGCATTGTGAGTTGTGAAATGATAAGGAAGTAAAAAGCAGTGATAATTAAGCTGCCACAGAAGAGCTTCCATGGTATTGCTTTTTCAACATGCGACTTTGTGTTTGGTGCTTTGTTCTATTATGTTGCATAATGTGTTACTATTCTCATGACATCCTGTGCTGCAACATCTCGTTACATGACTGGTCTTTGTGGGCTTGCTATCTGTAGTCCCTGTGAGGCATCGTTCTCTGTAGAAGTCGGTTATTATTCATACTGTAAACTAAATTGCATGTGATATACGGTGGTTAACAGAGAAATGTATTCTTCAGGCTAAAAGAAGCTGTTAACTTTTTGCTTTGGCAGATGGTCAACTGCAATGTGAAGTACACAGGATACGACACAAACTTCATTAGATCTGCAAATACACATATTCATTTGTGTTTGAGTCAGAGCAGTGACAGCTCTGACACTGACAAGTGATCAAATAGTTGTCATTTGAAAGAGCAGAAATCCTCCACGTAGCAAGAGCTCTCTGTTGCAAAACAAAAGCATCCAGTGCCATTTTATAACTACTTCAAACCCAAGCTATAAATAGACTGCCAGGTACACAGCAAGCAAGGCACCTCCACCCCCCTTGGGGAAGCTCGCTACATTTGTTCCACCCTCCAGCTACTGTACACGACTTTTTACGATCGTCTACTGCTGAGCAATTGTCATCGTGTGGGCTTTCTTTTTCTCTTAGGATCACTGCAGTCGGGAAATGAAGCATGTCTTTTCAATGTCTATTCCTCCCCCTCTCTCATGGATGTACATTTTGGTGATAAAATGTTGTAGGGCATGAATTAGTGTGGGATAAATATGGGCTTTTATGAAGTACAGATCTTCCAGTGACACTAGCCAACTGACAGGTTGGCAGGTGCAGCCAAAGCTCCCACTGCCTCCCCTTGAGCTATCCATAGTGGTGACTATGAAATATGGACAGCAGCAAATTGAGATTCATCAGGCATGCCTGCCTTGCTCACCGAAATCTATATTCAATTTTGGAGCATCTGTCATGGCGGTGGCAGGCTGAGGCATGCTGGGATTGAGAATCACTTAAGTGTTCTGAAATTGTACATAGAGGAAAAATGCTCTTGGTCTTTCTCTCTGTGCGTCTGCCAGTCTGCATTTCTTTCTTTCTCTGTATGTGCTGGTAAATTCACATGAAATAGTTATTTCCTGCATGGCATCCTTTCCCTTCAAGATATAATTAATGTTTCTATTCACACATGCATTCCCACCTGCAATTTCCCAGCTATTACCACAGGAACCCGTACACTTAGATACATCATTTCGCAAAATAATGAGTGTGTTCTTGTGTTCATCAGTTTTAAGCGACTGTGTTACCGCTGAGAGAATTTTGATAGCTTCTCATTATCATCCCCCGATAGTGCAGCAGCTTTCTACATGTGCTGACAATCGCAGAAAACTAAAGTGACAATCTGCAGATACAATATAAGCTCAGGTAACTAATGCTGCGGGTTAGCTTAAAGTTCCCATCGAGAGCTAGCTGAGTGCTTTTTGATTTAGCATATGGACGTTTCTTTCCTTACAATTGAGTATTTAATTTAATTTAAAAACACTGCTTTGATATTATTTGTGGTAAATATAGTGGATGGACAGATTTTTAATTGTATCGTGTTTGGGGGTACGACTGTCATGTGAGTCCAAGAGAACAGCAGGTAAAAGGGTGGGGAAATCAAAAGGGTTAGCAAGCAGGAGATGCTAAGCCGCTAGCTAGCTCGTATAGGTACTGCTAGAAACTATAGTAATGCTGGAGAGACATACAAGAGTGTTTGTTACAGGCATTTCGGTTAAAATAAATGCAAGACGTGGCCAAAAAGAAGACTTCAAAATCCTTATGTTTCAAAGGCAATTTAAAGTCCAAATGATTGATGCATGTAGGTGGTATGTTGCTTAAAGGAGCATGTCGCCCCTGGAAAAAGGGGGGGTCAGTCGAAGCCGGTAGTACAGCTCGTGGTTAGGGTGTCCGATTGAGGAAGTGTAGTTTAGCAAGCTCCCTGGCCTCCCCCTTTTTTCCCTACCATAATGGCATTAGCTCGCCATAATAGCATGATAGGACGGAGGTTGAAAATTGGCGAACTGGCCCTTTAACCTGTAATGAAATTCCTTCCTGTCACTTTCATATTTGTTTTGTGGCAGAAAAGAAGTGTAACATTCAAAACCAAGTATTTTCCCTGACATGTGACAGTGAGGATGCATGGACAGGGAGCGAGAGAAGAAGAGAGCATGAAATCTTTGATTCTATGGCAACCGTCAGACTCAATTTTCCCCTTTTTCATGCATATAAAGAGTTAATGATTAAAAGGAAGCAATTGACTAATTATCTGCGGAGAAAAGAAGCGGAAAGGTCAAGGTTTTATCTCCAGGGTTGGTTTCTGCTCTCTATTGAATGGATCAAAGTGAGCAAAGAACTATCATTACAGAACATTAATGTTGGATAGAATCTGTCACTGGGCGTACCGGAAGTGCTCAGTGTCTCCTTCAAGGACACTGAGATGAGGTTGGATCTGGGGCTCTTCGGACGAGTACCTGCACTCTTAACGCTCGGGCTTCCTTGAATCCACAAACTCCTTGTTTTGATGATTCAGTAAATAGAAGAGAAAAAAAAAAGAGCCATGGAAGCTGTTGTGCTCATCCGCTGACCTTATGTGCTTGATTCAACACATCAAACGCCTCAGCTCAAGTCCCCCATGAAGCTGCCATTTGCAGTGTTATGACCCCGATGTTGGTTGTGGATTCTATAAGGGTTTAGGTAGGAAGAGGGTCAAAGGATGTACGTATATAGAGATACAGAACAAAGAGTCTAAATATCATTTCTTTCATCTTCACTGTTGAGAGTAGTTTGCTGAATTTAATTGAATCTCTTGTTTTACAATAACATCAGACTTACAACACAATGACCTCTATCTTCTTCTAATACCAAAACCAATATCAGAAATGGCTCAAATATAGCCTAAAATGTATGAGTGGGTGTTCGTTTATGCACCTAACACATGTTTTTAGCCCTGAACAAAATCAGCTTGTTTCACCTGAAATATTTTAGTCACTCAAAAACAGTATACACAGCAAGTTACCCTATCCTGTCACCAGATGTGTCAACAAAGATGTATTTTTTTTGCAGCAACTGGCAACTACTGTTTTAGAGCTGCCTTTGGAGCTAATTTGACTGAATGTATCATGTGATAATAGCCAACAACAACAGTGCGATGCTAGTAGGGAAGGTAAAGGTACTTGGAGCTACACTTTAAAAACTCCTCTGACAATTTTGCAGAGAGGGGCTGCCAACAGGCTGCTGCTCCTCTTTAGTCAGCCTGCTTTTCGGGGCTCTGCTTGTTTTTTTGGTCGGGATTCCTTCAGGATTTATTATACATGCGAAGCCGAATTATCTGCAGAGTTGTCCTTCCCTCAAAAACAAACAGACCTTGTCATTACAACAAGTAAAAACACTGAATAAAGCGGTTTCACGTTAAAAATGAGTGTTTCTCTGGTGCTCTCTGGCAGACACAAGCGAGAAAAATGTGTCAACAAAATCTTCTCCAGAGACAACTGTTATTTAGATAAACTTATGTTTTCTTCCGGTTATGACTGATTGAATATGTAGATAATGAAGGAATAAAGGAAAGTTATATGGAATTCATTCTCTGTAGGTTTTACAGTGGCGTTAAAATGATCTCACAGCCATACAGGCTGATTAGTATACAGCTAGTAAGGTTTTAAAGCAGTGCATCAAGAGATTTGCCAATTCAGGTATCAGGAGGGAAAAATGGTATTGAACCATCTCTACACTTTATGTATGAATACAAATCTTTGGTAAGCTTTATAAATGACATCAAACATACATAATAGCAGCCAGGCTATTTGCAATGATAAAGCATGCAAGTTTATATCTGCTGAGGCAATTCAGTGAGCAGTGGCCTCCATCTGTTATTGTTTAAATGTGAAATGGCTTTCATCTTTAAGGCTTGTCATCGGTCTGTCACTAGCCACAGTGAATGCATAATGGCACCAGTAAAGCTCTTTATTAGTCCATGGTGAACAATGAGCCGTGTCAGCTGATAGAGGGAGACTCCCCCTCTCCTTCCCGAACAGCAGAATCTAAGGAAGTGACAATCAATAGAATAGAAATGCTTCATTTGCTTTATGTGTACTGCTGAACACACCACGGCAGAAATAGATTGTTTTCGCTTCCTCGCTATGTTAGCACCTCCCCGCCCACACAAGTGCCACTCATTCTCCATACAGGCTTGTTATTAAGCCTACATTGGAACCATTAGAAAAATAAAACGTGTATTGATTTGCATATATCACATTATATATGCAACAATTTTCAACACCCCATTCTTTAAACAATTAGAAGATTAATAGCCAGGACAGAAGTCAAAAGATAAGTATGTTCATATTTTTCATATTTCAGCCTGCAGGTTTTACAGAACATTAATTACACCGTGTCACTCAGAAGACATGCGCGCAGATGACAGATGTTACACTGATGTTTGTTTTTCTTGCCAACAGCTGATTTTAACAAATGACACAACTGCAAAGTGCGCTTCTTATCAGAGCCAGGCAATGTAATGCCCCGTCCAATCTCACAAAACACCTTGCACTCTCTGTCACTCATCCCTCCGTCAAAGTGCGTACAGTACACGGCTGAACCGCCTGACCGGGGAAAAACAGAATCGTGGCGTTTTATGCAAAAATGCATGAGGACATCAAGAAAATGTTCTAAAAGAGAGTAAAATATAAAGACAGATTATTCTATTAATTTCTCTTTTCCTGAATATGCTGTTAGCGTTTAATTCAGGACTCTTTTACACACTGTAAAAGTCCCAGCACAGATATAATATGTTCATGATGAAGAGCATAATTTTTCCAGTACGTCTGTGTATCTGTCTGTGTACTTGTGTCACATGCACAAGCAAAAGCCCATAATCCCCTGCTTGCTGACAAGTTCATGGTGGCAGGTTGTCCTCGTGGTGACTTCAGAAATCACTGTTGTGTGCGTGTGTGCTATCTGTCTACATGGAGATTATTCCAGCATCAATGTGTGAAAGATAATCAAACCATCATTTATGAAGTTTGAAGAGATCAATCTCTTGACTGTTACGCCTGTTAAGGCATGGGATAGGTCAGAGAATATGTCTGAAGCAATTATCCCTGGGGGAAGGGGAAGATATTATACCGCTCGCTGCTTTTTGAGCGCTGCCTTTGCGAAGAAGCGGGCTAAGAAGTGCACTCCCTCATTCTGCATGCATGCAACATGTCGAATAAAGCTGGAGGTATTTTTGTCATTACTTATTTATTTCCTAAGTGACTTTGTGCTGCTACAATATTTACAAGCCTCTATGTTACATCACATGTTTATCTTTCAAATTATTTGCTACAGTGCTCGAGGCACTGCTCATATTTAGCTAAATCTGCGTGAACAGGTAAGTTAATCAACAGCAGAGATTTAAATTGGTTTCTGTTCAAAGAAGCAGCACTGTAGCTTTAACACAGAGGATAACGTGCTATTTTTCAGACGGCAGAACTAACCACTTGATGATGAGAGGTGACCTTTAAGGAAGCTTGTTCGCTCTGCCCATGTTTATGGCTGTTTAAGGACTATTTGCTTGCATGAAGACGAAATAGTTATAGTAATGAAATATCATAAAGCAGCAGACGCTTTACTGTCTGTTACTTTACTGAAGTGTGATCTACTTAAAGCTACAGTCTACAACCTCTTCCACTCCTCTGCTATGACCGTAAACGAAAGCAAAACATTATGCTGCTATCTCTTTACTGTTTTCGTCGTGCTCAAATGACTGCTCCGGGATCAGTGCAGTCCCTCAGCAGAAGGGAACTGAAAAAGGTCACAGCGGGGAAATGAGAGAATGGTGCGAGCCAAAGAAGCTACATTTCTCCATTCGGCGGGCTGCTTAGAGATTGAGTTACAAGGGTACATTACTGTCTCCCAGAGCTACCCCGGTCGCTGGGTTTATGTCCCCACATCTGGCTGAAAATGGCTTTTTTTTTCGTACAAAACAGCAAGAATATGCCTGCCTCGTCTCCAGGAACACAACACGCAGCCACACGCATAAATAAGATTTAGCAGGAATGTGTATGTTTTATAAACTACACAACTGTCTGGATTTTATGGCCACCTCGGTCTGTAATAGAGACAAATACAGAGAAGCAGTAAGCTGTGAGCAGTGCACAGTCATCTCATGGCTGTAGATTCTAAACCCAGGTAAAAACCACCTCTGTGTTTTCATTAGCCTGCATTAAATAAACCACTTAAATAGCAACTTAAAATGCCAACAGACTCAATTCTATTGTCATGTGATTTAATTTGTAATGTGAATTAAAATCCAAGTGAAGGTCAGAAAATGAAGATAAAAACTAAAAGCTAACAATGCAAAACAAAATAGGAAAGAAGCCAAATCAAGCCACTTTCTTTCCAGAGAAGCAGTATCCATGTGGGCTTACTTCCTATGCACAATAATACTAACAAATCTATGTGCTATAGACAACAGTTTGAATAAGAAGAAAGTTATGTTCCAATGGAAAATTACTCACAATCAGCAGATTTGAACGCCACCACAAAGTTTTTACATAACAGATGGGACTAGTTTAACATCCATCTTAACACATCTATCTGCCATTTGCTTTTATTATTTGCAAGCTAATAAATGCAGATAATTCCTGTTTGACTATGAAGAGAGTTAAGTTAGAAATGTTAACTGAAAATGTGACATTAGCTCTGCATCCTGGATGGGATGTTAAACTTCCCAAAACAGTTTACTGGCCTTCCCGTTTGCTGCAAGAAATAAAGTCTATTTGTCGTAATATTAGGTTCCTAGTTACCATCAGGAAGAACAAGATACAGATAGTTTACCATTAACAAAACATTCAAATAATACATCTTCCGATGCACATGAACAGATCTTCAGCGATGTATCCTGGGGTCATAGGATGTCTTTTGAACATCAGAGACCCTTGCCCGGGCGACCCAGCCGCGGTTGATCAGGCCACAACTTGTGTTCATGTAGCGCTTGCTAATCCCCATGGGACTCCTCTCCGGATCCAGAGCCATCTTGAGGCTTTATCGGCTGCTTCTGTGATGTTCTTGATGGCTCCGCTCCTTGCCAGTCCTCTGATGCCCAGCACGCTTGAGGATTTGTGGAGTGAGTGTCCCACAAATCCTCTGCAGCGTACCTCGATGGGCATACAATTGGATTTCCAGCCCTGCGTGGGACAATTAGTGACCAGTTGGTCGTACTTTGTCCTCTTCCTTTCGTGGGCCTCCCCCATACGATCCTCCCACGGCACCGTCAGCTCCATGATGATAATGCGCTTGGTACTCTCTGAAAGCAGGAGGATGTCTGGCCTCACATTGCTGACAAATGTCTTTATAAGAAAGCGAGATAAATCGCTGTAGCCTGTCAAAAACTAGACGGAGACAACACGGGGAACGCATGCAAAATTAATGGTCCAAACATATATTTGCCTGTACAAAAGCAGTCTTTCAAGCGGAAAACTCTAGAGTGATATAGTGAGTAATATAAAGAGGAAAATATATAAGAAAAAGGCTTCTGATGTAGCCTTCACACCCACCTCCTCTCTCCACAATAAAGACATGGAGATGGCAGAAGGTGAAAAAAATGCTCCCATTTAATTTGCCTCCCCTGCCACAGTGGTATCATTCGGCAGCAAATGGTGTCGTTAGGTTAACGTTGATTTAATCAGCAATTAATTTCAAGCTTCACTCTTTAACATAATAAAAGATTAAAATCATATTCCATTGCACTTAACTGAGATGAGATGCCGTCGTACACAGAGGCAAGGTAGGGGAAAGAGGAGTTTATTTGTTCGACGCATTGCCAGAAGTCAGGCAGCTGGTTAATTGGCACAGCATTCTCCTAAGCACTAAACGCACTAATGATGTCAGTCTGGATCCCTACAAAGGTACATGTGAGCGCTGACAAATCTGAAACACTTTACCCGTGCAATAAATGTGACACTAGTCGTGTGTCTTTGTCGGAGCACTGCAGCCATGTTACAGCGTACAGAACAAGCAGTAAATAAACAGGCTACGAGAACAACAGGGATGCATGCTGAGCAAAACAACAACACATTGAACACTATGTGCGGCTTACATGCTAAGTGGAGTCTGGTGAAAATGTGACTACAAAGCATAAAGTGTTCTGCTGTTACAATAGGGTCAACAGTTTTTGACATATGGATTCCCACAAAGTTCAGGCCCTGTTCATGGATTATACATTGTTTGTTAACGCTGCAAGCCCACCAATTACAGGACAGTTCACTGTCAGCAGAAGAGTCTCATTTATTATCTACAGAAACATCCCAACAATGCCTGTCAGGGTTAGTTCACTGGTCAACATTTCCCCATGAGAGCCTACAGGTACGGTAGGAGCTGCTTGACTTGGCCTGACGCATCACTATTCTGACATGAGGGGGGGTCACAGTGAATCCATTACTACACTGCATTCAATAAGATTTATTCCACTGTGACCCCTCGTGGGTGTTTTTTTAAACAGGTAAAAAATGTCTTCTTCTTTATCTTTTTTTGACCCGATAAGAGCTGCTTAGAACGACTGTATTTGTTCCTGCCTCTACTAGTCTTTGTGTCAGTACTTTCGTGTTGTAAACAATGGATGGACTGTCTAGTATTTAGACCTGGTTAAAGTAACAACATGACTTCAACCAATGACATATGATTACAATGTGTGCCAAAATGTACACAAACTTGTTGCAACAACTGAATTTAGTTGCAGTAAAATTATTTTAAAGATGTAATCTCGAAGATCTCAGTTTTGTTCTCTTTGGTGGTACTTATCGCAATGAACGGTAACTGCAGGAGCACACTTCCCAGACATCCAGACAGTGCTGCATGTGTGACGTCCACGGGTGTCTCCGGTTGTAACTCTTGATTTTCCTCACTGACGGTCGCTTTCCTTTTTAGACTGTTTGTCTTCATCTGAGCGTCGAGTTTGTTTCTTTTTCTTTCAATTTTCATTTATTTTTGAAGTTGTATCTGTAGTCATCGATATTTCCTTTGTTTGTTCAGCCATAGTAGATTACTGTTTACTCGCAACACTTGCAGAGACTGGAAAAGCAGCCGCTTAGCTCCGCCTACTCTCTCTGGCAGATCAGCCACTGCTGGGTGATGGAAAACACGTCAATAACTGGGCGCTGCTTGTGATTTTTTTCACGAAAGTCGCACCAGACAGCCAGACTGTAATACTGCAAATGCAAAGGCTTTGATGAATAGATTCCAACCCTTTTTTGTATTGTGTAAGAAGACGCAGGAGGACACAAGTATATGGGGGCTGTGCAATTCACATCCTGCTATTAGTCGCATGCTAATTAGCTGATCGATAGTTGGTGGCGGTACAGAGCCACCACACATGGCAGCACGCCCAACAAAGGCAAGGAAGACCAGCAAGCAAACATGGAGGAAATGTATTCAATTTTCTGTTAGACCTCAAGGATAGAAACTGAGTTTTGTTGAAAAAACACTGGATAAAAACAAAAATTCTGTTCGTTTACAAAAAAGAAAATTGTAAGGGCAGCTTTAATTAAGGCCATTTCTAGTTCAAGGAGAATAACAGTGATACACATTCATTCATGTAGTGGAAAAAGCATTGTTATATAAATGAAACAGTGCCAAATCTCACAACTGGTAGCTCCCTTTTTTATTCCATCAGTGCATAAACTGTTTCAGTCATGCACTTAAACTGTAGAACTCCTGAACCCAAGTAAAACTCAAAGAAATACTGAAGAGCGGATCCGGCCCTCGAGGTCATTAAGTCTGCAGACTCCCCAACATTAGAGAGTGGCTACTCAATTAGGTCCGGAGGAAAACCACAAGCTTAACAAAGCAAGAGTCTAAGGTCCTGACACACGGCTCTAGTTTCAATGCAGGACTAAACACACACAAACACACAGCAGATAAATCACACAAGATCAGATAGCCTACCTGTCTCCCCCGTTAGTTTGACCTTCCTCCTAACAGCTACTCCTGTTCAACGGCTGCTAACTATGATACCTCTCATGGGAGTTGCAGCTCGTACTTTGCGCCGTCTTATTCCTTTAACATAAGCTTTTCCTAATTTCCTGAATTACCGTACGATCAAACGGAGAGTGTAACAATCCAAACCAAAACAGGAACAAATTTGTACAAACCAATGAGCTAATCCAACGTGCCACATATCTTATTACGCGGCTCCTGAGGATTGAGGAGATTTTTTTTTTCCATACTGCACATTAAGAGAGAATCAATTTGTCAGCGAGCAACAGAGAGGGGAGGGGGTGTCATGGAGCATGGCATGGAGGAGGGGGTGGAGTGTTGCACTTTAGGTATCAGGTGTCTCCTGCACTTTTCAAGGGAGATTGTAATGCCAGCATGTGGGGCCTGCGTGCAAATTAAATGGAGAGACAGAAAAATGCATTATTGATCAGGGTGATGCCAAAGTGTCTCGCTCACAGCACGGGCTCAGGTTTAGGTACAGGGTAATTAATCCACAGGCCTGAATAAAAGCAGAGGAACTGATCCGCACCCCCTCCTTCCTCCGTCTCTCTCTCTGCCTCTATCTTTGTTCAAATGTCTACTCCATTCAACGCCAAAAGAAATAGGTCGCTAGCTTGTAGGCAAAACCGGTGCAAGGCACCACTGGGATAGCTAGAGCACACAGAAATGCACACACACGTTGTTTCCTGCGTGTAGACACTCACTCACAGGTACACACACAAACACACACAGATGGAGAAATAGAATTGAAGGTGAGAGACAGAGAGACACAAAGCACCTGGGCATTTTTTTTCTGCCAAGCTGAGCAGAGCAGGTGTCTGTTTGATTCTTTCTGTATCATGCACTCTCATTACAAACTCTAAAACGTTAATACTCTCATCAAATACATGCCAATAAAATAACGTTTGGAGGTAAAATAATAACTGGTTCCTCTCGATATAATTTTATTCATTTTCTTTTCACTGTCTAGCTGTTAGAATTTCACCTCCTACTTCAGCATAGGCACTTTCCCAGTAACCTTTGCTGATGACTGTTGGTCAAGAGGTACTTTGACGTTGCCAACGCAGAACTGTAAACCGCCATCTTTCATTGGTCAAGTGTACAGAGAAAGGACTAATCAATTTAAAAAGGTGTTGGTATGTCAATCTTGTCTGCACAGCTTCATTTAATGCAGGCTTTAAAGGGGGGGTATTATGCTAATTTAAAGCTTCATATTTCACTCTGTGATACCTGTGGGGTAGCTTAGCATAGTCATTTTTCTCACTCTGGTGCTCTGTGCAGGCCCTCATACAGCCTCTACCTGAAACCACTCGGTCAGTTCTTCTGATTGGCCAGTTCTCCAAAGCCTGCTGAGGCTGTACTTTGTGACGTCACAGCATGTAGAAAAAACTGTGTGAAACCTGGCGTTCACAGCAGCCTGCAATCCTGGGGATTACTTCAACATACTTTTACCTACAGATTTGAAACTACACCCACGTTTAGTCTGGACATCCAACATCGTAACATTAAATATATGTCTTAATATGTGAAACAGAATGATACCCCCTCTTTAAGTAGTATTTTTCTTGGTTGATGGACTAATTTTTTCTGCAGTTTTTCTCTTAAAGTTATTCTCCTGTGATATACTGCTTCCAAATGTCTGCACCAAGTAACTTTTAAAGATGTGTCCAAACAGACTGGATACCAACAGCTTGCAGCCATGGGCAGAGAAGACTGGAACAAGTCATGTTCTACATCCACACAATGAACAGATGGGCCAAGTTTCCTGCAGATCCAATGTAACACTTTTTTTTTTAGCATGAGTGCAAGGTTGTGCTCTATCTGGTGTTCTATGTTTGGTACTGCTGTCCCCTGAGGCTCCACATACAGGAACAAAAGGTTCAACAAACCCACACACACAAATTAAAACAGGGAACATAATCAATTCAATTTAAATTTTTAAGCCTCTGTTACTTAGATTTCCATCCAGCGGAAAACACAATTGAGCAGACATGAAGCATGTACAACAATGTATTGCTGGTTTTAACCACAGAGGGGAAACTCAGCACACACACTGTGGGTAACCTCTATAAAGTGAGCTGAAGCTGTGGCATGAGTACACACAGTCGCACACAATGATTCTGGGTGCATTGTGTGCAGTGAGTATTGTTTTGGTCGTCGTAAAAGGCAACAGACTGTGTAATTTCTTTACACTCCGAAAGCAAATTTGTACTTGGAAAAAAAGATGTGCAAAGCAGAGTCAAAGGTCTGTATTAAGAGGAAGAAGATACGGTGGTGTGTTAAGGCCTAAATGGAAAAAACAACCTACTTTCTGTGGCTGACGCTCTTTTCTCTGTATTTGGTGCATTTCTATTCATTGTATGGCTGGCTGCTGATGAACTTACATTTAAATGAAAGAAAACAAAAGTCATAGGTCTACTATTTTTTCAATAAACATATATATATAACACCTAATGATTGATATCATGTGTTTTGCAGCTTTTACTTGCAGCATTTGGATGGAAAATAGTCAATTTAAATGCGTATTTTATCATCATATTTTGTAAAATGGTAGAAAGTAAATTTTTGCCAGCCGCCAAAGTTGGTCATTTAAATGCAGCATTTGACTGCCAATTTTAATGTGAATAGATAAAAATAGATCACGCAGTGTCACAGGGGAAGACGTATCATCATTAAAGTAATAGGTGGCGCGTGAATAGAAGGTTTAACACTTCTCCTCAACATCTGCCGTGATAATGGCCTCACTTATGAAGATGGAAAAACATAATTATTCCTTCTTTATCTCCAAAACAATTGACTAGAGAATAGTCCTGAACACCTACCGTCGCAGTAATTTGCAATTTCAATTATTCTGAACTAGAATGAGCTGAAACAAATAAACAGGAAACAAAAAGACTGATTCATTGTCTGTATTTCCTGTCAGACAGGAGCACCTGTATTTCCACTGACGTAAATGGCGACACTGAGTGATGTCTGTCATATGTGATTTCCATTACTCGGAAATGAAACATTGTGCTTACGAATGTACTAAATACAGCACTGCTTCATAATTGAACACAAAGGTGATACTTTGACAGTTAGAATAAATTTGCAAGTCATTATTTTCATTGCAGATGCAGATATGGGGACATTTATGGCAGATGGACATATTGATACACCTCGGGGTTCTAATATGCAAATGGAAACCCCCATTAGTTAGTTTACTCCTCATGCACCAATCACAACAACATGTGTGGGCTGCTGCTTTGTATCTCTGACTTCCTGAGTGCAGCGCCCACATCTAAAGTCTGTGCCAAGCACGTTTTTGTGTTTTAAGTCTCTCGTAGCTTCACAAAGGCAGACACTTTCCTGTGCAACAGCCAGAGTCACACAAAAAAACAGATCTCTGTTGATGTAATGTGCCCTATTAACATAATCTCTCTGACGCCTCCACTCTCTTTAACACGCACACACTGGGACACACACAATTCAAAATAAACCATCCACCTCAGATACTTGGATTTTTTTGCAGGACAACTGATCCATCCATCTTTCTGTGTGTCACCCAATTAAAGCTTTTTGGCCATGATGAAATGAACCAATTAAGCAGCGCACTTCTGCTTGGGCAGAGATGCATCTCGTAATGGGTGAGATACGCTCACAAGAATGCCATGTCCTCTCCACCTCATTATCATGCAGCTATTAGCCATCACTCATATCAACTAGGGCTCACACTTACACCCAGCGAATGGGCGTTCATCCATGTGCTCGTAATGCACTAACACTCGAGTAACTGGAACACAACAGGGAAACAATCCACTGGTTTCTGCAGAGTGTCCATCTATAAAATCTGAAAGCATGGGATCAAGAGCATAAAAGACGAGTTAATCTCAGAAACAGGAAGTAAAGGAATAAGAAATGCAACGCTAAGTCTGTTGTTTGTACAGTGAGTGTCCACTATACAGTCTAACAGTCTCAAATTTAACAGCAACTTTTTTAAGTCATTGTTTTAGTCCTGCAGAGATTATACGATTCTTGAAACTGATGAGGATTCACCTGGTTTTCATGCAGCATCATCACCCATTATTAAACTCAAAAGATATCAACTTTATTTAGGTAGAAGAGTAATAATATTTTTAAGGTTAATTACAGGGCTGTACAGTGGGCTGCACGGTGGTGCAGTGGTTAGCACTGTCGTCTCACAGCTAGAAAGTTCCTAGTTTTAAGTTTGCATGTTCTCCCTGTGCACGCGTGGGTTCCCTCCGGGTACTCCGGCTTCCTCCCACAGTCCAAAGACATGCTCATCAGGATCAATGGTGACTCTAAATTGCCCGTAGGTGTGAATGTGAGCGTGAAATGTTGTCTGTCTGTGATTGACTGGAGAACAATCCAGGGTGTACCCCGCCTCTTGCCCAATGACGGCTGGGATAGGCTTCATCTCACCCGCGACTCTGAACAGGATAAGCAGTGTAGATAATGGATTGATGGAGGGTTAATTACACACACATATAATCCTGATATATTGACCCGATGATCAATCAATTTAACGATATAATATTATTGTTACAAAATAAAAACATTGATCTATATCATCATCATAAATATCTAACTATATATATATACATAGGCAGGCCGATATACTGTGTGTGCATGTTTATATTTGTCTTTACAATAATCACACGTTCAGAAATGATATTTTAGACATTTTATTATGATGATATCTATACAACTGAGAGTTATACTATAAATATAACTATGATATTGTCTCATATCAATTGCAAGCCACTAAACTGAATTGAATCAGACTTGTACCATGGCAGACTTTGTGATATTGGAGCACTATTGTCCAATGAGTCGATATAATATGGCAGCTTGCGATTCACACAACTACCTGCCAGCATGAGTGAGTCTGTACTTAGTACAAAGACTGCTTCAACCATATCGATGTGTGTAATAGAAGCAAACAATGCTTGTTTTTCTACTTCCAAATTGGAATTTGGTCAAAAACTTTGAAATAATCTCCTGAAAAGTTTGCGTCAAATAATCTCAAAATGTAAATGAATACTGAGGGAAAGCTGGGATCCATTTTTGAAGAGCAGATTTATAATGCAAAGCTCCTGCTGTGCATTTACCATCGCATAATGACGGGGGACTGAAAATGAATGGGTAAGGAAAATATTGCTGCACATCAGATGGCCAACAATTTGGCAGCAAGATAATGTGGGTTCATTCTCAGCTCTATCAGCTCTGCCCGTGTCAGCTGATACGCATGAATAGAAAATGTCTTCCGTTGTAAGCTGACACTCATCTCCTCTTTTATTTTGGGGAAAAGAGCCAACGAAAGACACTTCATGTTCCTAACCCTACCATTTCCTCCTGATTTGGCCGGCCTTATCTGATTTCCACCTCTGCCACTGATCACTTTGAATATCTTTCTTTCTTTCTTGTCTTTGTCAGACCAAAAAAGAAAACCTTTTATCATTCCCTTATCGGTTTTTCAGCAGTTCTTTATTGTGATACATGAATGTTTCCTTACTTCTATTGTTAGAACAGCTACAATACTTTATCTTAACACTCTATTATGTGACCGGTTTGGTCCTATGTGCTGCACATAGAGCAACAGCGTCAAATTGAGTTTTAGGGCTGCACCTAACGATTATTTTTCTATCAATTAATCTAACCATTATTTTTTCGATTAGTCGATTAATCTTATTCGATTAATTTATGGATTATTTTAAACATTACTTTTTTTAGTCCCCAATTTCCATGTCAATGTGTGATGATATTAATCATGATAAAATTATTAATAATATAATTATAGACTATTTGTCAGATGCCTGCTCAGAAAAAAGACTCGACCTCAAATTCAAAAGGATTGCTATGACACATAGATTAATTTAATCAGTGTTTGTCATAGCAGCCCCGTCCCTGAACTGGAGAATCAGTATTTTTACTTTAAAGGGACGGGGTGAGCTAATTAAACAACAGGACATACTACTTTAAAACATTAAACAACAATGTTTGAGAAGGAACTACAGAGGCCAACTTCTTACCCTCCTCTCTATTAAAAGATCGAATTTGAGAACTGGACCTGAACGCATCCCTCCTCTCCTCTCGTTGTAACTTGTGTCGTGAAGTGCGCATTGAGTGAGTGGTAGAGCAAGTACGAGAGAGAGAGAGAGAGCGGCAGAGTGACGGTAAATACGAGCGGAGCAGAGAGAAAGCTCAGCTGATATTTAACATCGTACTGTGGCTTCATTCAAAACGTTTGAGGCACAACGTGGCGCCGTAGGAGACCGCCTGCAATGCGTGACGAGATCCTTCTTCTGCACACACATAACTTTACTGTGCTTAACTCAGCCCTCTTGTGTTACAAATCGATGTATTTCCGTAATCAATGACGTCAGCGAGTCGCTCCAGCCTTATTGACTTTACATACTAAATCTAAAGTTTAATTATCAATGCAATTGGATTCCATCTTTTTATGTTATGTGTTTTTCACTATTGTACAGTAGAATCCTGACTTGTGATAACTATGTACGGTAGGAAATGAAGCCAAAAACAAGTTTTACTGAGTTTCTCCATTTAGTCACATTGCTAAACTATAAGGGCACCTGAGGAGCACAAACGTTTTCCAAGGCTGATTTGTATATGAGTCAGATCCAAAATATAATGGGTTCTTCGTTGGCCCATCCTCTACCCGCTGTGTTTCATGACAACAGGGCTGGTAGTTTTCTGTATACCTGCGAACAAACCGATAAATTACACCAAAAAAATCTTCTTAGAAGAGGTAAATATTTAAAATTGTTCATTCCACATCTCATATCGCAACATTTGTTTACTCACCACCTTGACCAGAGCGGCACTACATTATCCATAAAATGCTCAACCTATAAATATCTTATTAGTGAGGGATGAATCATGGCCTTAAGGTTCAGAATGTACTGCAAACATCTCTTTGCAGATTAAAAAAAGCCTTTCACCATGTTTTAGTGCAAAGACGAAAGTAACAGTTGAAACTCTTTGATGTAACTTAGAATGGCGTGAGCATGACGCAGAATATATCACAGTGTATTACAGCGTCGTCAGACTTGAAATTGAAGTACTCTCAAATTCATCAACACATCCCGATAACACCGTCTCATTATTTTCTGTGGCGATAATTAATGGGTGTTGTTCTTGGCACTTATTTGGAGTTTCCTGAACTCGCAGATGTACCGTGGTGGTGTTATAAAAAAATGACTCAACAGTAAAACTATGAGAAACACATCTTTACCTTGTTTACCTCGTCGACTTGCTTTCATCAGTGATTGACATTTCTGCTTCACAACCTGTGATTAAATAAAAAAACATTCTGAAAAACTGATCTACTCCGTCTCATGCCTTCTTTGTGTCTGTACGGTGTGAAAATAGGCCTCTCTCCTTCCCTCTGTGTAATCAGAGCCTGCTTGGCTTAGATTAGCAGACCCCCCTCCTCCCTCCTAACTCCTAGTATCTGACCCCCTGGATGGAGTGTAGCTCCAGGGGGCCGTAGCTCCTGCAGCCTCTGACAATGTGAGAAAAAAAAACATGAGGGAAGACAAGGATACCTGAGAGGAGATTTCCACTTTCATTAATTCCTTATTAATAACAAAAAAAGCTTCCTCTCAATCGGGGCGACTGTGAGATAAAACATACATTCTTACTTAGACCTGCTCTTTCAACAGTTGAATAAAACTCTAAAAGCTCTTTGCTCAACAGAGATAAATCCTCCCACCCATTTATAATTCAAATGTATGGTTTTAATGTGGTTCACAGCTGACATTTGTTCTATCAGAATGAAAATACCCGCACAGCTTCCTCTATTTACTCCCGTTTCTATCACCTCCCTTCTCTCTGCACAGGCCACATGCAGCTCTGAGGACTCTTTTCTAAAAGCTTCTTTCCTTTTTTCTTTTTTTCTTCCTTACAAAATAAATGGTCACATGCCTTGTAGCTCTCATTTCATTTTCCCGCCAGATGGCAGGTTGGAGACAGACACTTTACACGGCGTGCAGGGCGACGTGCTCATCAATCCATCAGGCTCGTTTCAATGTTAATGGGCAGAGTATCACTTAATTTGTCTCTGATGAGGACGTACTTAAAACGCTGACATTGTCTTCTCATTATATCATCCAAGAGCCATCGCCTCAGGTCATAGAATAATGCGTCTTGAAAATAATACAGAAAATAGATCTTTTTCTTGCAATCAATCATTTTGGAGTCTTAGGCGTCTTTTTCAAATTAAGGGACTAAAGTTAAGCAGAGATTTAATCTTGCTTTTACACATATGAACATATATGTATATATATATATATGTAATTATGAGGGTATTTCCTATCCAAAGCAAGTGTTAGAGGATTGTTTTGTATGTTGCAGTTATGTAAAGCTCTGCATATCTATTGTTTCAAGTCTGACTGTGAATCAAAACACTGTGCAGACATTAAGTCCATTTTTCTCAAAGACCAGACAATCGATTTTCAGTCCTTGTTAATGTCAAAGGATCTGAGACAGTAGCTTGACCTTTCAATGCTCATGCTGACTAAGATGTCTGAGGGGAAGGATTTCTAATAAGGAAACTGAAGCGAAGACAATAGACGACTTAAATTAGCAACAGAAACAGACACATTCTCCTAGTTTTAGAGGCTTTAAATGTCTCGTTTGTGAGAGGCCTGTGTGTGTTTAGGATAAAAATCAGTGTTTAAAGGTCACGGAAAACTATACATACATAAAATGCGATATTATTTTCAATTCAAGGCCTGGCTGATATTGAAATATGAGCACAGACACAAAGTCAGAACACTGCAGCAGGAATTCAGTGTCATGGAATGTCTTATTACTGTGTCATTCAGGAAAGGCGTTTGACAAAGAGGCCTTTGTGGAACCTCTGACCTCAACAAGAAGCAACGAAAAGGAGACATATTGCATAATGTCACTTCTACATTTATGACCCATGCATACATACGGCTTTGAATGAACAGAACGCATTGACTATTCATACATTGAAAAGCGCGTGACCTTGAAACGATCACTGCTTCAGTTTCACATTTAAAATCTATTCTCTCTTTCACCCCTCACTTTGACATCACACATAACCATTGCTGCATGCATATATTTGTGTATAAGCTGCCATTTCTATGTATATAATTATACTGATAAATAATATACTGTGACCCCAGCGCATGTACATACAATGTGTCCTACAGGGACAAATTGTTATGTTTTTCTCTTGCTTGCTATAGCCCCATATATAGCACTTCATGAATACAAAAGCTATGATTGTCTTTCCGAGGCATTTGAGAACGCATCAATCGTAATACCGAAACAGGGTAATTAAAATCCCTTCCTTCCCTACGAGAAACAAATGTATGCATTTTGCCAGATGATTCAGAGTCTCTCAGAAGAGGCACACCTGGAGCAGGTCGTGATTCAGTCGTTTGCTCAAGGGCGTTTCATAAGAGACGGCTATATTTTGGATCAAACCTGTGACATTCCAATCAGGAGATGGTTCTGCTTAGCAGCCGGCCATACATACCTGCTGCCCCTGTGTGATTAATCAAAAATGTCTGACACATACAGGTTATTCAATTATCTCTCCTGCCAGGCAGCAGGGGAAGTTTCCAGCACCCCTAGGGCAGAGAAGTTCTTGCTGCAAGGATTCAAAAGCAACCAGAAGAGCAGTAAAATAGGGCAGCACAACAGCTGGCTTTTCTCACCAGAGATTTGAATAAATATTTGATGAAGGTATAGTATCTGGGATAACACGCGCACACACATCCTTTGGCAGTATTGCATGGTTTTGCCATCACAATAGCTATTGTGCAAAGCAAACAAAGATGCATGCACACAAGGACATATCTTGGTGGAGCCTGTGTGGTCTGTAAACGCCTTTGAATGGGGTGCGGGACGTGTGCTGCTAAAGCATACGCCAGTGCATCTGGACTCAAACATCTGGACACGATTCTGTTGAAATTGGGCAACAAACGTTCACTGTTTTCACCTGAATTAACATAAAGTGGTGCGTTTAGTGGTTGGAAAAGCATAAGGTGGCAAGCGTGTATGGTATGTTGGCTGGAAAAGTGTGCTAAACAGAAGTAGCATATGGTCTGTGTTGGATTTCCATTTTAAAAACTGTTACAGCCCCACAAAAGCAAATGTCTGTAAAATGGTTGACCTCTGCAGGAAATGAGCCCTTAATTTCCAACGATTGAGTTATGCAGGATTGCAATTTGTACCCCAATTTCCTGCATCAGTGAGTTACAGAACTTTTACGTTTCATTTATTAAGCTCTGCTGCTTTCTTTTAGGAGGTCTGTTTTCTGATGGGTGGGCTGCTACATTATTGGCCTTTATTCGCAGCTTTATGTATCTAAATGTGTGTAAAATTAACACAGTTATAGGTTTCAAGATTGATTATGGGGCAAATCGTGTCCCTATTCATGGTGCTATTAAGTAGTTTGGATAAAAGTGTCTGCAATTGTAATTGTAATGTATAAAGTATTTTGTGGTCAGTGTTCAAACAGCCCTCAAAAGCTGTAAATTATATTTCATATTAGCATAATGTGATATAATACACATGTACTTATTCTAAGTTAATTTTGTAACACTTTTCAATGTGTGCCATTAATCATGATTGCTGAAATATGATTTCTTCTTCATCATTAATTTGTTTGGAAAATTAAAATGTGTTTGGTCCTCAGCCAAATAAATGAGCAAAGCGTAATCTGGCAGCACGCTGATTATGACGAACCACTCTTGTTTTGTGCTGCTTTACAATCGTTGCTACAGTTACATTTATTTTAATCATCTCATTCATATACAGTGGCTGACACAGTGCTTGTTTCATACCAATTCTGTAAAATAACTAAATAAACTAACAAATAAATATGGATGGATTGTTGAGGGGACAAAAGTTTTACTCATTAGCTTCAGTAAGAAACATGTTGCCATGGTGAGCATCCATATTTCAACATAATAATCACCTCGCTGTGTAGATCTGCAAAAATAAGATGACTGCAGTGCATATAATAATCTGTGCATTGCAGTGAAAAGGTGTGTTTAGACCAAAACAAATCAGATGTTTGCCATGTGTTGCTCTGACAGTGCAATCATTTGTGTTTATTGGTGTTATATTCACCCTTCCAGATATGTCTGAAACCAAACTGGGTTCATTACATCACTGGAAGGAAGGAGCTGCACACAGCTGGGTAAATTTCACAACTTTCTCCATGGACTGTCTGGATTAACGTAAATGCCACTTCCAGTTACTTGAGGTTGACCAGTGCTCCAATTGATGGCCTGTTAGCTCGGCCAGACAAGACTCGGCTTGGTACCAGGATTATTAGGATGGAAAGCGACAACCAGTGGTCCATATTGGCTGCAGAAACGGAATGAAAGGATGCCAAAATAACAAGCAAAAAACGTTCTCTTTTTGAATAGTGTTTGGTTTGACCATTTCCAAGGCAATCTCAAGACAGAATGAGACTCCCAATACTGATATCTTCTGGACACAGCGCCAAATTTCTCGTATGAGATGAAAACATTTTGTGAAAACACACTAAAGATGCAAATCTGTGTCTTTCCCATTGCCTTGTAGTTTTCTCCCTGTATAGTACCAATCCTTTACTCATCTCTATGTCTAGACCTCTCCTGAAGTCAAATGATACAGATGATTAAATCGCTCTGTCTAGGCTTTGCTGACAGCAATGCCACATATATTAAGAACACTTCAGCAGTCTAACATTAAAACAATTTGCATCGGCTGATTAACTTCTTTAAATGATTAGTATATTTACTGAAAATTACAGTTTGTTTGTATTTTAATTAACACAGATTACATACCATGACAACAGTTTAATGCTAACATAATGAATACGTAATAGTTTTGATGTAAGAGCCTTGGTATCTGTAGTTCCCCTCGCCTGTAGCAGGAATCCATGCTCTCCTATAATGATGGATGCGACTGACTGTGAACTGCCTCCATTGCCATTTAATGGTTTGTAATCAGAGATGTCGAGCTGCAACTTTATCATCTGCATGAGGGAGCGCCTCACCTGTTGTATTCCCCCCTCATTACTCATGCAAATACACATAATGATTACAAATGAATAGTGACACAATACCTCCCAGTTAATTGGCTGTAGAAGTGGGAACCATTATGGCCGCTTTTTTCTAACTATATTTTTAAAGGGGGTTTACTGAGGGAAAAGGTTTCAGGCAGGGTGGGCACCAACATTGTAATGTATATATCATAATTATAAGAAAAATAGGTGACTGGTGGTGCTTTAATGTGGGAGTTTCTCACACTAGGAGGCCAAAAGAGTTGTTATAGATGTGCTCACTGCTTGTTTTTCTTTGAGCTGAGGTCACAAGCCCAGATTGTTCCAGACCTCCTGCGTGGCACCGCATGAGGTCCCTTTTGCCGAGTGCTAGAAGGGAAAAAAAGCAGTGCTAAAACTGTTCTTCCATTACAATATACTCCAAAGTGGTTTTAGTTCAATTACAGCTCTTTCCATCCATAATTATATGGCTCAACTTTGGAATGGCAGATAAACATAAAGAGTTATTTCTTCTGTTTAATAAATGTAAAGCATTTAATCTTACATAAGTTCTACACTAACACCTGGTGCTGTGGGATATAACGCTGACCCCACTGTTTCTTATGTAACCAGTAGGGCTGGGTTTAAAAAATAGATTTTATCGGTTCGAATCAATTCTCATTTGAATGACCCAATATCGATTAATAAATCCCAAGATCGATCTTTAAAAATATGTGTAAAAACGTGTCTTATCACTCATGTTCTTGAGCAATCCTGAACGCAGCATGACTCAGCGCATTCCCCCAAAACACGGCAGTGAGGGAGACATGCCCGGACTTGTTTACTGCAACTACTACGGAGACATCAGTGATCGCCAACGGACTCTTTTTATCGTGTGTGCGTCCATGAATGTGTAAGTTAGATTTGCACTGATGTTTATGTTACTCTCCGTTAGCGACAGCTTTGGCTGCAAGTGTATTTTCGGTATGTAGTTATACCATATCTTCTTCTTCTTCTTGTGGTGTTTTATTGTGGTTGGCCAACAACGCTATGGAGCATTACCGCCACCAACTGGTATGGAGTGTGGATCGGGATTCTAACTACTGTATTCAAAACTAAATATTTAGGAGTAATAAAGGTGGAATTTCCCCATAACTTTTATTCTCGTGTGGTTTTGTTCTTCGCGCTATGATGTCGTGGCCAAATCTTACGCAAGTTGATGCCCGGTTACTTTAATCAAAACCATGAGCCAGATGTACAAACATGATGGACTAAAAATCTGAAACTGTCGAATTCATTAAATTGTTAATATTGTGTTGGCTGCTGTGTGTTTGTCATGTTAATAAAAAGTACATGATGTAACTTATTTTGGGTCAATTCTTCTTGTAAACATTAAACACACTCGAATCGGAAATCGAATCTAATCGGGACCTTGTGAATCGGAATCGAATCGAATTGAGAAATGCTTATTGATACCCAGCCCTAATAACCAGTGGTCAAAACAAATCCAGATGTTTCTGTTATAATGCTGTTGAAACTGCTTCCACAGGAAATTACCTGCATGCTTGTGGAAGTACAAGCTCCCTTTAATAGGCACTGAGTGATCCAACTTTCTACAAGTTTTATTTTGAACCAAAATGGATGATTGACAGAGCCTATATGGGATTAAAAACATAGTATGAGTTGTAATTCCAAAAATGAGATTATGTCTAGCTGCTTTGTTTTAGTGTGCTGAGGTTTAGAGACAAAAGTGTTACCACTTCCTTTTGATTTCAGCACAGTGAACACAAGATGGAACAATCCTTTGCCTGAATTCACTGGAAAGAGCTTTTCTTCATCAAATGACCATGGTGTTTTTTTGCTGCATTACTTTCCCTGAATTTGGATTTCAAATCAGACCTCAGTTATGTGGACACACAGCTGCTAGAAAGAAAGAAAAAATCAAAGAGATCCATCACTGACCCCAATTTTCCAGGGCTACTTCATAATTCAGTTTGATCTGAATACATTTTTCTTGCCTTTCACAGCGAACCCCGCTGAATTGCCACAGAATCACAGCCGGTGCTAATGAGAAGTGGAAGACAGAAACTCCTTCAAAGTCCCCACCGCACAATATAAAGGAGACTTTTTGCAGGCTATTTCCTTATGCTAATTTGCCGTTAAATGTATGACTTTCAGAGGGAAAAAAAGTTATTCTGCCTTAAAGTCGATGACATCTTTCAAACAGCATCTGAAGCTTAACGAAGGTCTGTTGAGATGCTTTATAAATTCTTGATGAGCAAATAAGCCATGCAGAGGTTAGAAACAGGGGTTGTGCTATATTTGGCTAAGCCCTCGATGTATGGACGGACCGGCTCACCTTTTGTTATTTACTGTATAAATTAACTCATGAATCATTCACAGAGCATCTATGAAGGAGCAGGACGAACACATAAATAAATAATCTCGCTATGCCAGGCCTTTGGGGTATAGGGATCCAGCAAATTTTGATTTTTTTTTTTTGGTCCTTTCTGTCACTAAATCCTGAAACTGCCGCGCTCTGCCTCCTTCAATCCCGGAGACAGACAGACACACAAATTGGTGCATGCTGTTTCTCTCTCTCTGTCTCGGTGCATTTTGCCAAGAGTGAGTTGGATGCTAAAGGTGTGCAGAAATGATCATTACTATCTAGCGAGTTCTGCCTGCACTACCATGGCAACTGAAGGCAAATGTGACCATGAGATGTGTTCCAGTAGCTGGCAAACGCAAAAGCAGAGCCCTTCAAGGACTTGGAGTAAACAGACACATTTGCCCAATGGAGTGGAGCTGATAGGCGTTCCATGTTCAGGGTTTATAACTCATTTCAAAGCTCTCCAGTGTTTTTTCACCTCTTTTTGGCAACTCAATGTCATTTAACAAACCCTAAATTGGGTGACATACTATTCTGGAGAATTATCTGAGCTTAAAGTCCCATCTGACCGAATTAGGGAATAACTTTTTCAAATATTAAGACGCAGCAAGACTGATGAAGAGCATTTTTATCCAATTGACAATGCCTAAATAATCTTTGCAACAAACTGTAGCCAAGTAGAGCGATTATCTTTCACTGACTGACTGAAAAAGGTTATTGAAATGCCAATCAGGAATCATTGAAACTAAGCCAGCAACTTTTTCTTTCGTCAAAACAGAACCGTGCAACAAATCGAGCAACTTTTTTGACAGACGTGCAGCCAGACAGACAAGAAGCAGTGGGATATCAGGTATTTTTGAACCAGCAACACAAAGTGGTACTAACATCAGAGGTACAAAGATGCAAAGTGGCAACAAGGTGCACAAAAACCTGCCAAAGAAGATTGTAACTTTGTACAAATGTCCTAAGGCGTGTGGAAGCGGAAGAGTAACACTGGTGTTCCCACAGAGAACACATAAAAGAACACAATACAGCTATCAAATTACCCCCTGGAAGCTGAATACGAAACCTGCAGAATATATGTCAACATCTGAGATTGATTTTTTATGTTATTTTTAATTAATTTAAAGATTATATATTAGGGAAGCATGCTCCCTACAGTATGAACTTGGACTTTTTATGCGTGCATATTTATCAACCTTCATATGATGCAAAATGATTTACTGTTTATTGTATTAGGGACCTTGAACTAATGACCAGATGATGTATTTCAATGCTATTATGAGTCTGTATTTTACATCCATCAGGGTTTAATAGGATTTTGCCAAAACCATGTAGCTTGTCACCCGTGTATGAACTGTGTGATGAGTTATTTTGACATGTAGCGACATACTGCATGACAGAAATGTCAAGCCAGGACCTCAACAGGGACATGATGACATGACTGTGAGGGAAACTGACACTGTTTTATGCATGCATCTGTTTATCAGAACAGAGAATGATTTGAAGACTTAAAGGTAAGAGGTAAAATACACTAGATATTTTCTTTCTTCATCAGCAAATATTTGATTTGTTATTCTGTGTATTGAGCGAAAGATGTAAAGTATTGTAATCATGTTGCTAAAATCAATTACAATAATCCATATTATAACTTTGGCCTTCTCGCTCATGTCTAAAACTGTGATTAATTCTACTTGATGACTTCTCAAAGAGGTGAAGTGAACTTGGACGTCCTCCCGAAGGTGGAGGTCTCTGCAGCTCCCTATAGCCTCCTAAATCATTTTTGCTGAAGGGCAGCAAGGTTAAGCAGGTTCAACAGAGCAAATAAATAATGAATTCAATAAGGGTAATTAAGAAAGCACATCAGAAGAGCAGCGCACGACCTCACGGCCCCACACACGGGCCCAGACTTTAAACCCCTCGGCAAGCTCTTTTCTTCTTTAAACTACGGCTTCACCGCTCCTGATACGACTCTAATTTTAGGTCATTTTCAGAGGTTATGAAATCTACAAATCCCTGATAATCCTAATTAATTCAAACTGTGGTGAGACAAACCGCAGTTATCTATCACCATTAGTCTCTCTTGTCAAATGAACAGTGCAATTTGTTGATGCTGTCACTGGGAGGTGAACACTTGTCACCGCTGTACAGCCGTGTCAGGAAAAGGCTTAATAGTTGTCCCACGGGCCTCGTCGTATTGATTCAGTTGATGAAGCACGCTATAAGCAACATATTAGAGTGTACCGAAAAAGGAGGATAATCCCTAAATAACAATGCCAAAAGTATAATGAGTGATGCAAATGACTAAATCCATTTCATCAAGGCCGAGACAGCTTTAGTTGGGATAATTGATCCCTGAGCATCTACATGCTCACAGTATTCTCTATTTAAACTGAGAGATATAATTTACTCTATACAACCTGCAACTGTTACAGACAAGCAGATACTCTAACATTATGAATTGGTTTTGTCAATGTATGGATGTAACCTAAAAGAAGAGAAACATGCATGATCTTTAAAGTGATACCATTACATTGAGTGTGACATGACAATATATGCTATACTTAATGTGCATGAGGAATATACTTGTTGGAATACACCAAATGGCCACCTCTCCACTGCTTTTCCCCTAAGAGTCATGTTGAAAACTAGCTGTTTTGTGGATTTTAGAGTGCTCCACAGAGTAACTCTAAAAACTTTGGATTTCAGTGTGAAAATATAAAGCACCAAAATCGCTGTGAGGCACCGACTATTTCCCCATTTCAACAGCAAAAAGCTTTTCATTTGGTGGGCACACAGCGGTGCATTAACACACTTGACGTAGCTCTAAATCCCACGATGCCTGGACGTTTAAAGTCACCCTTTACATTGTCACCGCTCACTTTCATACTAATTTAAACCAGCTGACTCTTGGCTCACAGCTGATGGAGTGTGGTTACAGCAGTAAAAAAAAAACCTTTGTTGCCGATTGTAATTGTAATTAACTAAATGACAATTAGATCTGGTTAACTGCACTGGTTGCCATTTATCTCCAGAAGGCAACAGATTTAATCAGTCTATTTACAAGTGCTGTGTACATGCTGCCCTGGATGCATCGAGGAGCTCTGAGTCATTACACACTGCATGTTTGATGTTACATGCACATGGGTGAGTAAGAAAGATAAAGACTAAGAGAGGCAGAGGGAGAGAAGGAGATAGAGACTATGTTCAAGTATAACATTACTTCAGGGACATGCTGAAGTAAATATTTCCCTGATGGACAGCCATGATAGATACCATCAATAGATAAAATACATGGGCAGGCAGCTTGATTAGTCCACAGGAAGGTTGGTATGTGCGTTGGTATCATCAATTCCCCAAAGCGACTTCATATGACAGAGTACATATTTCATGTCTAACAGACTCATCACTCATGACAGCAACTTGACAGGCCCCTCCAGTGCATATATGCTTTATGGTTGATGTCACAGAAATGAAAGAAGTTGAAAAAGAGCCTACAGTAGTTTAAGTTGTAGCTTCAATTTTGTCTTAAGTTGTGCTAAAACTAAGAATGGCAACTGCAAATAGAAAATCAGGGGCAACATTTAAAAAAAAGTTTTTACTAAAGCTAAGAATATAAGGAAACACGGAGTAGACTTATACAACAGTTCTTGCATAAAGTTTAAGATTCTTGGCCAGTCTCCATAACAAACAAAGTCGCACCAGTAGGCGCAGTTTGTTTTTTGGGGTATCTCAGAGGGAAAAAGGTTTTCTATAGCTATTTATTAATAAAAACATATATACAAGTTATTTCAACACTATTTCAATTTATTTTCATTTAAAACACATTCAAAACACAAATTACAGCCCACCATCTGTTTTCGCCCTGTCGAGTTTGCAATCCTGGTAGCGACCGGTGCGGTAGCTGGCAGCCTACGGTAACGTCAATTGTTGTGAGGGTGACTCTGCATGTCCGTGACGAAGCGTTAGCAACAACCAATTTCCCCAATGGCAAGGAAAACACTAAGCAGCACTGCGGCATATTGTAAAGAGGAGATGTTGTAGCGGCTTGGACCCGGAAATAGTTTAATGCGGAGGTGTGACATCACCACTTAACAACCAGCTAGCTCCAGCGTCTGGGTAAAATGCCGTAACACAATAACATCCCTCTCTCTGCATTTGCATCGGTATATAGGACGCAGCCCACTTTTTAAATGAAATTTTTTTTTAAGTGCATCTTATACACCAAATGTTACGGTAACTTATAGATCAGGCTTGAGGAGTATGGCATCTATTTGTCTCCATTGTACTGTATAAAAAAACGCTGAGATATCACAGAGACAAGATCTTCAACATGCTAAATTTGCATTAAATTATTTAAAACTTGCCTCTGGTGACATGAGTGTGCATGTTTAAGTGTGTGATAGAGATTTGGGGTGTCTGCTGTCTGTAACATGTCTCCCTGAGGGGGAAGTCATGCAAACATGAACGACGGTGCTTCCTGTGAAAGTGAGCTCTGTCTGGTGTAAGCCTGGATGCCTCGTGGGGTCCCTGACACACTCCAGAAAGTGAGAAAGAAGGAGAGAAAAAAAACTTAAGAGAAATGTGCCAATGCTACAGTGCTTTTGTCAAGATGATGTACAGAATATTTATTCCTGACTTTGCTGGGAGGACTGTGGGAGTAGTGCGAAAAGCCACAGCTAAGGTGTAAAGACATTGTTAAATTTTCACAATGGTGTAGCTTATTTTTTTACACATTTAATTATTTAAGAACACCAAAATAAAGATGAGGCTTTTTCTGAAAGGTGTTATTCTCAACTGCTTTGAGTCTTATGGATCCACAGGAAGAGCGAACTCTCACTGACCTTAATATGACTCTGGATTTTGAGAACATATGATATATATACCTAATTTAAAATGTACTGAAAAATAGAATCCCAATGAAGACTGTTAAAGATTAAGTCAATACAACTATGCACTTCTTTTACTATCCTTATATTGTTACGTACAAGTACTTTATTGTATTCCACTCATTGCTTTCATGTGTTGATGTCTCCATTTGCATACGCCTGATAAAGACATCACAAGCAGAGAGAGCCTGCACACAGATCCCTCCCACTCCTCGCAATACATTTCCACACTCGTGTGTTGACTCCGCTTGGCAGCAGTGATCAAATCCTTTTTCAGTGGAGAGGGGAGTGTGTGGGCGATCCCACTTTAGCGAGGGATAGCCAGATGAAAGTGCGCAAACAGGCTTTTGTTGCTGGAAGCACGTCCCTTGCAAGAAGAGAAACACGACTAATTTTGAGGGTGAATCACTGCAATCAGAATTCATTGTGACGCCGTTCTTCAAGGGAAAACACACCACTGGCCGCAGCTTCAACATTATAATGAACGCTTGTGTAACCTGAGTGCATTTATCAGAGTTGATTTGCAGATGCAGGAGCTTAAAGGCAAAGCACTCTACTGTGGTATGACCCTAATATCCACAACCTAACACATTGCATATCAAAAGAACCCCTCTCGCTTTTCAAAGTAAGAGACACATGTATATATCTAAAGAACAAGACAAGGTTGATTCCAAATGTATTGACATATATGAATGAATGCAAAATGCTTGCTTTGATCTCAACACTGTTAGTGCAGATCCACACGGGTTCAGGTATGGGGGAGCTGCTCAGTGGAAACAGTCCTCTTCTACTCCGTGCTGGATCTTGGCTCGCCTCATTAGAGATTTGCCAGTCCAACAAAAGTAGCTTCACAAAGCCGTCAGAGTTGGCATAGATGAGCCTCTTTGATGAGTGATTGAATAAAAAAAACAGCTAATGCACAGTTGTGGAACACTGAATGATACCATCTCTGTGATAATACAGGGATTTGTTTGGAAATGAGAAAAAGTATGAGTTGGATTACCTTCAAAAAATATAATGCTCCAGATCATGTACAACTCTTATCCAAGGGACAAACTTAATTACTCCGCTGAATAATCCTTTATAATCTCTTATCATGCAAATAAAGTACAAAAAGGAGAAAAGAAAGGTATAGTGTTGTTATGTGATATATATATTTTTCTATCATCTTAAAGTTATAATCTCAAAGATCTCAGTTTCGTTCTCTTTGACGCCACCTATGGTGATACACAGTAATTGCGGCAGCACACTCCCAGATATCCAGACAGTGCTGCATGTGTGACGTCCACGGTTGGCTCCGGTATTAACTCTTGATTTTCCTCGCTGACGGTCACTTTCCTTTTTAGACTGTTTGCCTTCAACGGAGTGTCCAATTTGTTTCTTTTTCTTTGGATTTTCACTTATTTTTGAAGTTGTATCTGTAGTCATCGATCGTTTGTTCAGGCATAGTAGATTACTGTTTACTCGCAACAAAGGAAAAGCAGCTGCTTAGCTCCGCCTACCCTCTCCGGGAGACCAACCACTGCTGGGTGATGGAAAACGCGTCACTAACTGAGCACCGCTTGTGATTTGAAACACCCAGTCTGTAATACTGCAAATTCAGTGGGCCATAGGCTCAATCACCGCTGTGTAACATCATTTTTTTGAGCTTATAAAATTTTACTAAACAGATTCATCAAGCTGATTCAACAAATAAATGTGCAGCTTTAAAACAATGAATATGAGCCTCAGACAGGTGCAAAACATGTCGTATCTAGATTAATTATCAACAAATTTGAGATGAGGTTTTTATTGCCAAGGAGTTCCTGGTGACAGGAATGATTTCCTGTGCTTGTGGACACAATAAGCCACACTATTGTCCAATGAATAACCAGCTATTGTAGCACTTTTACAAAGTTTTGACCTTTATACTGCCTGATGTGATTTCAGTTGTATGAAATTATATCTTCGTGTGATATAACACAGAAATGAGAAAGGACCAGGGACAGTGGTAAGTTGTACTGGGAGCTTTGACTCAGCAAGATTCTGACACTTTGATGGATGAGGATTTTTATACGTCTGTGAAAATGTAGCATAAGACAACAGTTGTAAAGATTAGATGATTAATATAACACAATAATGCATGCAATCCAAACTCAGGATGATATTTGTGCAGTGGAGAAAATGTTTTTCGCACAAACATTCAGTTTGCAATCACATCGGTGCAGATGTCATATTCTGAAAGCAGTGATATGACTCATCTCCTAAACCTGACCTGAAAGGAAATGTTTTGATTCATCCCTCAAAGGGTTCTCTGTGAGGGAATGATTTGGATCTTTGCAACCATATGCATAGGTAAATGTAGAAAACAGAAAAAAGGAATAATTGTTTTGCTTTACAATATAAGTTGTGTTTTGCAATCAAAAAAGGGCAAAAAAAAAACATTTGCATAGGCATTTGCAGAACTGGTGTTATATGCTTAAATACAGTATTTGAAGAATGTCTACATTTTGCTTTAAATGAGCAGAAATCTAAACCTCATCGTTGTAGTCAAGCTCGTCAGCTGTATTTGAAATGAGCATATTGCCAAGGCACTCACTTAACAAGCCACTCATAGAGTAATTAACAGATGGAAGAGCAGCCTGTGGAGTATTTTCAACAAGAAGTTCTGATGTATATTTTAATTACTGACAATTTTCCTCCCATTAGTTGAGTTTCGGTTAGAACAGATTTTGATTGGAATATGTAGGTCTGCAGTGTCCTCCAGAGATGACTGCTATGTTGGCTCACTTCACAAAGCCTTGTTCTCAAAGACATGTTGTAGACTGTATGTATGACTCTGTGCTCCGCAGCTTGAAGCTTTTTCAGAACTTTCATTTCCAGTCTGAACTGCAATTTGGCTTCAAAATGCAGCAGCCACAAAAAGAAAGGGCCAATTTTATCTCGCTGCAGCGCAGAAATGGAGCCCATACTTCTCTAGTCATTACCAGGGTCTACTGCCTTGAAATCTACTGTCTTCTTTTCATCTCAAACATGAACATGGAGCCCTAACTGACATGTTGTGGAGCTGGAAAACAGTGGAATTGCGCTCTGTTCCTTTTCCCTTCTATTATAAATTAGCTGTTGTCAGCTGTTAGCTAGCAGGTAAAATATGAATGACTGCACATTTGTACACATTTTTGTATGCATATATACTCTGACAACAAACAAACATTTGTTTTTTTTCCCCTTTTCAACTGCAGTTGTGCTTTTTGAAAACTTCTATCGTCTTGGCAGTTCAAACCAACCTCTGGCTGTGCTCGAATCAGCCAGTCAGAATCCTAAACACACTTCAACCCTCATTACCTACCACTAACATCTTGAGCAGATCATAGCAGACATGCTGGATTAAAGACAAAACAAAACCAAATCCAACTTGAATCAAGAGCTATCGGCTACTAGACAACTTAAAGTTACTGAGACACAGCAGAATCACGAAAAGCCCAAAAGAACTTCTTGGTCTGTTTTCACACTGGGTTTGTTTTGTTTGTGTCTGAACCTGAGGTCAATTGTCGTTCTCTAACCCCAACGGTCTGCCTGCACAGCTGTTCCCATTCATGCTACCTTTGCGTAATGCATTTGCCATCAAAACGGAGGCGTTTACCACTGCTTCCAGGGAACAATGACATCTGCAGGGGAAAAAAACAAAGAGACCTGTGCAGACAGGCTGAAAATAAATAAAACTATGACCCTCTTCAGATACCATCCTGGCAATATCACCTTGCATCAAGTCAGGCTTTTATTCTCATGTAACCCTCCTGTTTTCTAGCTATACAACAAAGTGGGGCTGCAACTACTGATTGTTGATTATACATTGATTACAAATTAATCCTCCATTTATTATACAATGAATCATTAGTGAATGCTCATTTAAGAACAACTGAAAGGTGCATTGTTCAAGCTAGCACTGCATTATAACCCTAACCCTTCCCTTTCACTTGCTGTCTTAGAAGAAAAGCCAAAAGATAGACATTTTAGTTTGCTTAAAAAGTTACTCATCAAAGCGAGCCAATTAATTTCCTCTCATTTGACGATTTTGTTAAATGACTCATTATTTCTGCTCTACAAGAATGCCACTAATGGTGACATCACGACGTTTGGCTCATAGGGTTTCTTCAAAGTTGCAGCATTGAATGTGTTCTGACTGCACAAACACACAGGACAACTGGAGCTAATATGGAGCCCTTAATGTGGACTCAGTTTCTTGCTTTACCATAATGTTCCTAAAAAGATATCCGACAATGATATTAAAGTTAAATCAAAGTATTTTGGCAAACTGCCTCCACGTTTGGACTGAACTGCCTTTAGAAAGCATAATTGGACTACGAGATTCCACAGCTAAGATAATTATGTTGTCATGTTGGTTTGCTTCATGTAAATGTGAAATGATTCTATTGGCATAAGCAATTCTGAGGTGGTGCTGTGTCTCATTATCTGTCCTGCCATGCTGTTTCACTGTTTAAAGTAGGGCTGCACAATATTATCGGCACTTTATCGGTATCTACAGAAAATGACATATTGGCATCGGCAGATGCGTCATTTTCTTTGCAGATATTTTCCGCCGATAAAACAATGCTTTAATTCTGCCTAAATGCTCCACGATTCCCTAAAAAAGCTCGACGTAATGCTACGACATTAACTCGGTGCGAGTGTGCGCGTGCACGCCTCTTCTGTCAAGCGTGAAGAAGGGTGCAAGATGTCTGCGGTATGGCAGTTTTTATAGCCTTTATTGGTCTCATTTATTCAACACTGCGAAAAAGAGTACGCTATTTCTCTGTTTATTTCAGTTGGCTTTAATCGCTGTACAGTTGCACAATGCACTTGACACATGATCCTTTTGGACAGTTTTTATTTTATGTATTTGTTCTGTGCAATAGGTACAATTTGCCCTAGTTGTGGCTATTGTCAGGATTGTCTCAGGGAAAGCATCATCCAAGCCTGTCTAAGTTGTAAGAATATTACAGTTTTATTTAAAAGAAAATGTTGCATACAAATAAATATGGCGAGTTTAAGTACTTTTCTTATATTGCCCAGTGAATGTGTACATTTTAAAAGCACTGTATTATGTTATTCTGCATCTGCCAGTGGGCCTCTACAATAAGAGTGAGCATGATATCGATTCCACTACAGGGGAGACTTGATGTTTTCTGCAATGAGGTAGAAAAAAACATGTGCCTGATATATCGGTATCGAAATCGGCAAAAAGGGTTGGAAAATATCGGCATATTGGATATCTGCAAATAATCCAATATCGTGCATCCTAAAGCCAAAGTGACATTTAATTCACAGGAAAACATTCAGTGTGCATGCCTTTCCCAGTGTAGCCTCACTTCACAGTCATATGATTACACTCATTCACACATTCTGAGCTTCACAGAGACGCCTTTTGCAGCTCACCACTGAGCAGCAGCATCAGAGCATCCAGAGGCTGATTGCTCTGTGGAAGTTCACATCAGCAGTGGCTGTTGAGGAAAGGCAGTGTCTGTGTACTTCAATGCACTGGTTAATTTTCCTGCAGTATCTGATCCGGCATCTGTCCAGTTCGAAGCTGGGCTCAGTTTGGATACTGTTTCCCAGCACTGCTCCTCCTTATGCGTATTTTTTACTTGGCCCGTTACCCTCCATCCTCTTCTTTCTCTTAAGTGACTGGAGGGGGTGAGAGGCGATGGCAGGGATCATTACATCACAAAACACCCGCAGGCCATTGTCCTCAGCAACTGCCACACAACATTACCACAACGCTCTCTACAAGCAAGTGGACAGGTCCTGTGTGCCACAGTGCAGGCACAGGGAGGGAGAGAACATAAAAAAGGGGGTAGTAGAGGTGGATGAGAGGGCACGAAAGAGGAAGTTATAAGTAAGATGAGAAGGAAAGGATGGCATGAGAGATCAGAGGAAGCAGGGAGAAGAGGAAACGAAGGGGCCCTGTTTGTCCCTAGGGTCCAAATCACAACTATTTTCATGCGGAAATATTTGACATTTGTGTTTCCCTGACCTAGATAATGTTTGCTTGGACGCAGAGGGATTGCATAAAGTCAAAGGTCGGGGAAGTGTGGTAGCTGTCATACTGGTCATTGCCACATCAGAGCCTTCTCCTATTACTCGAAAGAGCTGTCATTTCTGTCTCCATGTGATGGAATAAGCCCCCCCACCCAAACACAAAGGTTTTTAATACAAACATGACCCCTTTGTTGGTTCAAGGGAGGACAAGCTCAGGCTGGCTTTATTACTAGCACACCAACATTTTGCTCTGTTTGCCCTGAACCTTTGTGGCTCCACAGGAGGCCGGAACGTCACAAACAACTCACTGTGCTGTCGTAGCACAAATCATTACGATCTCTCGATTTTAGTTTGATGACTTAATTCATAAGAATGTCGAAGATGTAAACAGTATTTACATATATATGGGTTATATCCAATAATAGTATTAAATAATCATGTCAGAACTGTAGAATGTTAGTTCTAAGTATCTGAGGAGCATTAAGAGATTACCAAAACAAATTAAGGGACCATTTTATTTTTTATAACTATTTTCATCTGAACATGAACTCCTGCTGAAATCATCAGTCATATGTTGTTTATGTCATGTGCTGAGCAAAATGCTCGAACAAACAGCGTTTCAAAGCAAGTTTCTATTATACTACCTGAAAATACGGCAAAATTGTGCCTCTTTCATTCCCTCCCCCCTCCTGAAAAGCCTGTGTAACTTGGGCAGAGCGGTTTGTTCCACCCTGAGAAGTGCGGCACTGCCTCCTGCCATAAAAGCAAACACGCCTCGGTGCCTGTCTGAATCTGGTATTCTCAGTTTGGAAATCTCAGCAAAGGTGAAGAGGCTGTGGAGGACTTTGATGGAGAAGACAAAATCGAGTGTGACCGAGCGGGAGGCTGGACGCAAACTATATGGGCGCCATGTCACACATGAAATCAATTATTGTGCACTGTTGCTTTAAGTGTGAGGATTTCAGCTTTCCTCTGTTCCTTTTTTCGGCTCTTTGTTGAACAAAACAATATGGAAATGTGTATGTCTATGAAAATGACAATAATCACTAGATACAAGAAGTTGTAGATATATGATACTGATGCAACCATAGACTGGATGGAGACAAAAGTGAAGCCAACACATTTCCAGCGTCCCCTGCTGACTGGCTGCAGTATAGGTCATAAAGCCCGCCTCCTCCTTGTCAACAGATGGATCAAACTATAAAATCAAAATACACAACAAATACATTTTTCACAAACATGGTTTCTATGAAAATTATGATTGACAGCTCTGTTGACAAATCCGGCTCTTGCTGCTGATCTGTTCCGAATTAGCAGAGTAGAGGAGAATCGGCGAGAGGAGATGTAATTTAAACAATCACTACAGTCATTGAAGTTTCCATACCTGTGAACGTCTGCTTCAGACCAACACAAGAAGCTGTTCTGCTGTTAAATACGCCGACGTGTGGGATCGTTGCCATTTCTCTCAGTAAGTTAAGTGTGTGCTCTCGTTAGCGGGCTCCAAATGACGTCACCATCGCAAGATGGCAGCGCCCATCACGGGGGGGATTTTGACTTCATTTTTGTCTCAGATTGAGACACGTCATCCATCTATATATACAGTCATTGCATGTAACTATAACATAATAGGAGATGAAATAAGATGACAGCAACAATAGCCCTGTGAAAAATATCACTACTATAAGGCTGGGCCATCATTTTGCTCCTCTCTCCTGCAAAAGAATGTATAACACATTGCTTTGCATTATATTGCAATCCAACATCAGCCTAAAGAGATGGATTAACACTGTCAGAAAAAGTGAAATAAGCTTATCATTATTGCTGCTAATGTGTCCACCTTCTGGAGAGGAGCTATGAGTTCATATATTTCCTCAGGAAACGTGCCTCTCTATGGAGCCCCGTATAAAATATGAACACAGTGAACATGCTGCAGGGACGCACAGCTCCTCTCTCCCTGCTTTTGTTCTCTACGAGTGCAGCAGCAAATCCTCCTCACTAAACAGCAAGAGCAAACAAGAGAGAACAAATACATCCTTGCTCTCTGTAAACATTAAGACAAACACAAAGGCAGACCAACACAGAGTTGAACAAACTCAGTATGACAACAAACAAGTTGGCCAAATAATGTCAAATACAGGGCAAAAGAAATAAAGGGCAGGGAACAAACAAGGGTGAGCCACAGCAGCCAGAAAATGGAGTTCAATTTTTATTCTGCACAGCTACTAATGCAAATAATGTGTCTCATACAAATTCCCGACATATAAATGCAGGGAAATTGAGGAAATAAATAAATAAATGGGGGAATAAATTGAGAGCTGGGCGAGGCACGGTGAAACTTCAAATGAAGGAGGAACTGAGGGAAAATGGGAGCACAAATATCTGGAGTCGGGATGGATTAGTGTAAACATGTTTTTTTTTCCTCCAAGAATACCTAATCACATTATTGTGTCCTGTGGCTGACGCTGCTTTGTTTCCTCCAGAGAGAAGAAATCAAATTTGGATTAGTTTTTTTCTAAGGTACAATATCAATATCCCAAAAACCAGAAAATATACAAGATGCTGCATAATGGATCCAAAGTAGAATTTTTTTTTGAATACATTTTATCTGCAAACACCTGTAGAGGCACAGGTTGGATGCCAGGGCTCTTATAATGGGGAGCTGGAGACAGAAATGAGAGGATAATTGGAAGTGCTTGTAGATTTAGTCATTGCGTCGTTTTAAAAGATCATAAGAGAAAAGTTGGGAACAACTCACTTAGATGATATTGAGACCACAAATCAACGAAATGATTCTGGATTCACAATCAGCAGTGCTTGCCAACAGTCACTGTGCTTGTAAAAGCGATGCTGAGGGATTTACAGTCTGAACTGTTCAGACGGTGCAGAGCCTACATGGATGTGCATAAGGGGAAAGGAATGTATTGCACATCCAGCAGTATTGCATAAGCCAAGCCATCAACCCACCTAAGACTGCTTCAAAGTTAGAGATGCCTTGGAAAATATGTACACAGAACACCTAAACTACACCTCCCACTCCTCCTCCCTGCATCCCCAAGCAATGGTTGACATGGTGTCACACAGACCGCCTCAGCAGTCGTACTGCACACATGGGCTTCCACATGTTGTACTTTAAAAGTGAGAATAGCAGGGGTATTAGACTGACTTATGATCTCACATGACATTTGGCATCAAAGATAGTGTGTTATTTCTGAATTCATGCTATTCCTATGGTACAAAGGCCACCTGCAGCAGCTTTAAAGACACTGGAAACCCAGGACACAATAGCCTTAAAGGAGCAATTTGCCCCCGGAAAAAGCCACTGTCAGTCAAAGCTGGTGTTCTCTGTAATCGATAGCAATCGAAAGCAATACTATTTTAAATTGGCGCCATAGCTGTGGAGAAACTTGTACAAACAGCTTGTGGGTTCGCCCATTCTGCATTCCTACAACACCCAGCGTGCATTGCGCCCCTTCCTCTGAAAGGAACGGCCCAGCGAGAGACGCTGGATCGAAATACTACAATTTTCCAGTCAAGGACATTTATCGCTGCAGGCAATGGCTCAGAGCGGTACAGAATCCATAATACAACGAGAATATACCTGTGGATCGTCTAAAAAAGGTCTGCAGTCTAAATTTCAAACCTGACCATTTTGAACGAGACATGACATCGGAGGCGGGCGTCCTAGATTGAGGAAGTGTAGTTTAGCAAGCTCCGTGGCCTCCGCCAGATGACGTGCTTTACATAGTCTAGCAGAGGTTTTCCAGGGCCCATTGTAGAAGCGGATAGCGTCCTCCAACGGCACAAAGCGAAATTGCATTTATTTTCTACCATAATGGCATTAGCTCCCCATAATAGCATGATAGGACTGAGGTTGAAATAATTGGCAATTGGCAAACAGGCCATAATACTTAGCATCTAAAAATTTGTTTCAATCCAAACTCTGAGTAATGCCATTTCTTGTCAACTTCATTCGGGCTTGGTTATGCTCTTAATAACCAAAGTTACGCACTTAATTCCACAAATTAATTAGAAGAATAGTCAGACAGCTATTTTGTTATTTATACACAGAGTGAGCGTCGCCCCCACAAGTGATTTTTGAAGGCCATGGTTGCTGAGTGTTGATTGCGGGTGTCTTATTTCGGCAGCATCACTGGAGGGAGTTTAGTACCAAAATAATAAGGCACAAGCTGATGCTACAGATCATGAAATAGCTTTGAGAATAAAGGGGCATCATTAGCTAAATCAGAAGCAGAATCAGAAATACTTTATTAATCCCCGGAGGGAAATTCGCTAAAGAGCTAAAGAGTGGGATAACTTTTAAACTCTTTTATGGATAGCAGAGCATGTGGTAGGTCACCATTCTGTGGCCAATGCAAATGAATAATATTCAGATAAATGGCTCAAAAATATAAAGCTAGAACATAAGCTGATAGTCCGTTGACCTAGATATGACCTTTAATATCAGTCAGTTTTTTTGTGAATGCTTCGTGAGACACTCAACTTTGATATCATAAATGTTTTTTATACTATTTCACCACCAAATATACATCGGCTTTGAGATACTATTAACAGAAACAGCAAAAACCAGGAGCATTTTTATTTCGTAGGGGCAACGTATTGACAGTACAGCAATATGTAATATTGTGCCGACTTTCATCTTATCCCATTGTTGAAACCAGACATGCCTCGTATTTATAGCAAAAGTATACAGAAAATCAATGTAGCAAATAGAGCCATCTCTTCCATTTTCTAAACCCTCCATGTCGTCCTATCTGTGGAACAATTTGTCACCACCACCTTGTGTTGCAAATGTCTGCGTGGCTCCTATCAATAAACCATGCGCTGTCACCTGCTGTGCCATGTTATTAACACCCATCTTCATGGTGATCTCTCAAACCCATCCTTGATGGGGGCCGTCTGTATTTCTTTACAGCGTGGCCTGTGGGATACATCCTACAGTGAGTGAGTGAAAGCTCCCCCACCCCACTCTAAATCTCCTCTTGTGCCTGAGATAAGAGTAGAATTGAGTTATTGAGCAGACAGTTTAAGATATAAGCTCTCGCTTTAGGGCCACTCTAAAGAGCCACAATAAGAAGAGATTGAATGTTTTTTTACGAGAAGGCCGGGCTCATCTTTATCTTTGTCTACTGAAGTGTTCTGATTAACACGAGGTAAAAAGGCCAAAGAAGGTGACAGAGGCATGGGCTATACAAGAGTTAGCGCTGGCTGAAATAGCAAAATCTAAAGGTTACGAGGTGAAGTTTATTTTAGAATACACTGAATGAAATGATTGATCGTTTTCTTCCTCCAGTTTCCTGGCACCTGGTGCTTGCCACCATTAGCAACAGTACACTGATGCAGGGGCTATATAACATAGTGTAAACACCTCATGGAATAAGGCATTAAACAACGCTAATCACAATTACAAACACTGCTTCAAAGGTGGGTCATATTTGGTTAAGTGCCAATTAGCAGCGCTTGTCAGCTTTGAAGAAAGGTTGGCAATCAGCACTGTGGGATGTGAGATTCCGAAGCAACCAGAAACATCCAAAGAGGCCAAATTATCTTGGCTTACACTGCTCGTACATCAGTTAAAGAAACTTTGAAACAGGGCAAGATAAGCACATGGCTGTACAGCTAAAAAAACACACCATTTTATACGTGTATACATATTGAGTAGAGGGTTTACTAATACTGTTAAATGGACTGTAACCTGTGACTAACCTTGGGCCAATCAACAGTTTGGGAGATAGTGAAAATGCCCAATATTACCCCCAAAGCTCGACATAAGCACTGGCCCGGTGGCCCGACGGTATGTTTTTCACCCCCGGGCCAGTAGATTAACTATATAACTGGCCTGGTAGGCCCACAAGCCCACAATGTAAACAATACAGTAGCCCTCCCAAGAGTCACAGTTCTGATGAACAGGACTACTTTCTATGGTAATCTCCATCCGATGTCAGCATCACTGCAGGTACTTTGGCTGCTGCTGTCAACAAAGAGTGTTAAAAGAAGCCTCTTTATACCCACATGATGATTTTGGTCTATTTTTATGAGTTTATAATAGTTCCACAATTGAACACATATTCATTAATAAGAACCCTCACAGAGAAACAAAATTTGACGTTAAAATAATTATTTCAGGGCCAGTGGTTTTATTGGCAGGGCCAGTGAATTTGTAAAGTTACTGGAGCCCGGAGTGCCAGTAGAAAATTGTGCTCATTGTTGACCCCTGACCCCCCTTTTAATTTGGTGGTTTTACCTAAAGGACAGCCTGACACCCCAAAAGAATACCTTTTTCATCACACCTGAATATTAAAATAATGCTACATTCAGATTATTTGATTACTTGATATATCTTTTCGAGTAAACTGTAACCATAAAGTTATGTTGTTACACAAGTTTAAATATGCATTAAATTGTATAGTATAGTCATCTATCCATAATAAACCCTGCAATGTCTTTCTGCACTGAATATTACATCTTGTTGACCTTGTACCATTCCAATGAACAGTGACGGTCTTGTCAGAGTCTATTTACACCAAAGTCACAATGACAAATATCTCTACATTTGTTGTTCATGGTGGTTGACTCGATTCTGATTTGAAACAGCTGACAATAGTGTAGAATACCAATAAGATGTAGAGACATTTGGCACTGTTTGTATTATATAGAGTATCTGAATGATAGGTTCAGAGTGCAAACATTTGTTTCAGTTTCATTGTGATAATATAGATTTAAGGAATCAGTCTAATGAAGTCGCACAAAAAAAGTGGCCTTTGTTATACAAACTTATATCTTTGCACATATTCCTGTATGAATAAATACATGCTGGGAAACCACAATCACTGCTTTTAAAGTCAATCTCCAGCAGCAACGTCATCCTCTATTAATAAACCATTGTAGAACACGTCAAGAAATTAACTTATATAATCATTTAAGGAGAATTCAAATATATTTATAATCAAGTCGCAGTCGCAACAAAAGGTCTCGTTGGTATTCCAGTCACTGGCGGGCACAAGGTAATAGCAGCCTAAATGCACTGACATCCCAATAAAAGGCAGGTTAAGAGCATCTGAAATTCACAGATAGATCCAACAATGGAAAGAGATTTTAGAAAAAAAAACATGTGCAGGAATCACATTTAGCCAAAAAAGGAAGAGCGAGCGAGAGAGGGAGAGAAGGGCCCCGGCAGGTGTGAAAGCAGCCTTCTGTAGTGGAGATGAAGAGGGGTGATGCTGGCTCTGGTAGCTGGGTTATGCCTTGAAGTGTTACAGTCAAAGCATGATGGAAACTCACATCAACCGTTTTCACCATCCATAAACATGAATGTGCAGAGAGGACTTAAGATCACAGTTTGCCTTTTGAAATTATTAGATGTGTTTAATACGGACTGCAAGGTTACTCACCAAGAGACCTGATCATTAATCTGGATGTTTTCTGAACGCTGAGTGTAAGTATGATGCATTTATGTTTTTAAAGCACAATATGTTTAGTTAAAAAAAATAGTAACAGTGAAACAGCTGCCTCCGCTTGGTGAAGTTTGAAATGATTCTCCAATGAAGGGTTTTCATGCAGAATTGAGCTTGAGTTACACAAACATGCTCAGAGGCTGTCTGAAGGGAAAAAAACATTTTCGTTGAGTACTCTCGATGGAGCTAAAGAAGCAGGGAGGTTTTCTGGCTAAAGCAAACTTTGCTTTGCAAGGAGATTGCATGAGCGAATTAGAATCATTCACAAATTTTCACTTTCCTTTGTCTGAATACACTTTATGTGATGACTGCAAACACATTAGCAAATGATCGGGTCCAATGTGTTGGGTATGTGACATGAAAGGCATTGTGGAAAGAGACACTTAAATTCCTGAATCTGCAAAGTCTCCACCCACTATGCACATTCCCAAACGGCCCCTCTGTCACAAAAACAAAACACTTCTCTGCCATCGCTTAGTGGCAACTTGTTGAAACTTAGCTTGCTTGAAATTTAGTAGACGCACATTATAGTAACGTTAACGTTAGTTATAAGTAGTGAGTTTGCAACTATTACAATGACGGTTACAGCTGGTTCACGCATCGCCAAAGTGGTTGCCATAGGTTACACATAATGATATGCATAGCGTCACCCTGTCCATTAACGGGATTGGCTCCTTAGGTTTGTGACGTCTCAAACCCTGCTAATCTGAAAACGTGTTGTTCAGCCTGTCCTTGGTACACTGCAGTTTAAAAGCAGACAGGCCCAGCCATGGAGATGACTGCTTATGTTGTTCCTGATATGTCTTGTAGCACATGAAGAACACCACATGGAGATGTTTACAAGGTTAAACACTTGATTTTCACTGAAAGGGCTCTTTAAGACTATTGAGCACTACAAACAAATGACATGACTAAGACATGACCAGATACCACAAGAGGAATAAGAAAGAATGTTGCTTGTTTTGCTTTTAGGATTCAGCTTTTGTAATGTAAACATTCATTCAAAATTAACTCACAACCAGCAACAATGTATGATGTACAATTTTGAAAGGGTTCCTTTTGAATCATCACAAATCCATAAACCGTTGGCGGATACATATTGCCACTCAGACAAAGAGATACAACTTTAACAATGCTGTAATTATAACAGTTGTGACAAAAGCGGTCAGCATTCAGAACTATACTCTCACAAAAAACTAGACACGTTGCCCAGAGATGAGAGAAGTGGGAAAAAGGATCTATTTAACAAGGTCAATTAGCTGCACAATTAAAGCATCTAATGACTGACTTCAAAATAGCACGTCTTATTTGTGGAAAAGTAAGTCAGACAACACTGAGCTGCATCTGAAGGTAGGAAATGCATCACTGGCTGGAAACGTTTCATATGAAACAAGGCAAACAGAGAAAACGTTAATCCAAAACATCAAAGTAAAGAGAAAAGGAGAGTCCAAAAACTACTGCTGCTTCTATTAAGATAATAAATACTGACAAGATAAAAGCAAGAGAAGAAGAAAACGCCCCTGCTACATTAGCTCTATAAGCCTTAGGAACAGCTAGAGTAAATGTTTTATAGTTTGACTTTGAAACACCGTAACTTTTTTTGCCCAGGATGTGTTGTTAAAGACACCAAACAGGCTTCTTGAACTATACTTAAGTACACTACGGTGAGGAAATGTTCTTGTAATGCACGTAATCTCCATTACAACCTTCCATACTACACAGCATGCGGCTCAGTAAACCCATGGGCAAAGTCTGACGGTGAGAAAAAGGATTATTACATTTATTTGCAGAAGAAGGAAGTTAAATCCTGCAAATATTTTTAAGGAAAAGAATTAAATAGATTTTATTTCTTATGCTTTCAGTAAGTCTTCAACAACTGTATTCTTAAATAAGAAAACTTTCAATAGTGCATGAAGTGTGAACTGGAAAACAACAGCAACACCGATACACAGAAAACAACCTCGAGCCATCTTCATTAGACTCAACACGTGTTATCCTGCACGTCCAGTCTCAAAGGGCTTGTTAGGCGCTCTTTCAACTCCATGAATGTTCCAATCAAGGTGTGACTGCACTCCCATTGTAGGGCTGTAATTTGTAATAAATAGGCAGCCATGTACAACAATGACAGCTCAAGATGAGGCATTTCAGGATCAGATGAAACGTTGTGACGTCACTCTGAAGTTATACATTTATTTTTTTTATCCCTTCTGCTTTTAATTTTCCCATGTGCAGTTAGCTATTTAATCGTTTTGTCAATAGATTAAGTTAGAAACTAAGTTCTTTTGTTAGAGGCCCTGTTTATAGCCAAGTGAGTACTTCATGTGGCTTAGGTCAATGTCATCTGTGATGGTGGGTGTACAGTATTGCTTATTTGTCTGTCTCTATTTCACTTGGATTAGACTCGCAAAATCTGAAATTGATAATGTTTAACCCTTAAGCCAGTGTGTTTCTACTTAGCTCTTTTTGGGATTTGTTGAATGTGGCTGGTATGCCCTTAGCAAACCTTTGGTACTTTGCTATTGGGCTAAATGTGTGTTTCTATGCAAAAATAAAATGTGAGTGGCAGGCAAAAAGTCTCTGTTCAATAGTGTTTGTTTAACGTAGCATAAGGTGATAGTAATTTTAAACTCAGGGCATACTAAGGTGTTATAAGGTTCGAAAGAGTGTCTTAATCTTGCCTGCCAGATTGAGTCATCCTGCAGACAGCTCCCTATTATAATGGATTATATGTACTGATCATTCTTTTAGAACGTTCTTCAGACAAACTGTTGGCTACTAGCCAGGACTCTACAGGCTTTGGGACAGTTTAGAAATAGGTTACAATAGTTACGTTACATGGCATGTAGTCCAAAAGTCAGCTGCACAACTTAATCTAACTGATCATTTACTCTTCATGAAATTAGCTAGTTAGTTATCTTGTTGATATGATAAGTTTGTAAAATAATTATGGTGAAGATGTCAAGTGAAGACAAGTAAAAAGAAAGAAAATATACAGGTGTTTGTCCAGTAGATATATTAGTCTCTGAGAATTGTCAGATCCCTGGGGAGCTGTCCAAGGTCCTGAAGAGAACACAACACAGAGCGGAGCTGTCCAGAGTGCTGACTGCTTCTCTCCGCTCCGGCTTTGCAACATTAGTCAGAACAGACAACTGCGCCGACATCACCGCTTTCAGACAGTCCTCACCCTCTTTTGTTTGTCTGCCACATCCCACTCACTGTACCAGTCAAACTGTGCTTTGACAAGGATGTGCACAGAATGCTTTGCAAAATCCGAAAATCCCCCATTCCATTATAATTGCATGCTACCAATGCTCGGTGCTTTTGCCGACTGAACTGAACTGCGTCTGATATTTCCACCATTCCAGCACAAGCAGATTTCATCAAACCAATTCAGGAGATTGTGTTCGATGTCACAAGTAAATGTGTATCATTACAATGACATTATAAAAGCGTATCATTATGATGTAAACTCATGTGCCAAGGCGGTGCTGAGCATGAAAGCTGTGAGTATATTGTTAACTGAAGCAGTTCCTCAGTAGCACATACATATTCATGAAACATCATAAAAATCACACTCACTTAACTTCAACGGGTAAATATAAATCTGCTCATATGCCCAACACTCTTTAAGATCGGAGGCTTCTGAAGCTAGTTTTCCCTCTATAGATACACTCTGTGACTGTTAACAGTACATAAGGATAAGGATTTATATATTTAATGTGCTGCAGCTACACCTTTCCTTATACAGTTATGATAAGTCTGACTGTACTGTATATACTGGAAAGCAGCTCGCTTCAGTCATCCTTTTCCTTATCCGATTACTAAACAGCTTCACCGCAGACAGAAGACGCAGAAGGAAGAGTGGCAATCATATAATTCATATAATACCAGGACTCCTTTAAACTCAAAACAGTAATTCTCTGCAAGACGGCCAACAAGCCCCATGTTTGGTGGCCCCTTCTTCAGCTGACATTTAAAATATACAGAAAGGGCATTTACAGAAAGGGCAATTAAATGCAGCTTGACACAATAAATTTAAGTGTATTTTAATGTATTTCATATTTAAATATATGTTCAACTCTTCTGGCATTGTGCCTGAGAAGGTCATAGCTGCCATAAAGCACTACAAACACTGCATTTGTTTAAAATTTGGGACAACATCAGATATGGTGCATATTAGAGAATACATGAAATATTCAAACTGAATTATTTATTTTGATCTTACATGTCATCACATGTCAACATTTTTTTTTAACACGGCCGGGGTTAATATCAAACCCTCAAACTCTGCACTCTCCCCCAATCATGTTTGACTGAGAGTTGAATAACGCTGATCAATATGACACCCTTTATTTTAAAATACATTGTTTTCATAAATCTGAAAAAATGTCTGGCTTAAACATCTATGTATAGTATAAATTGCATGCTTAAAGTAATAATCTCGAAGATCTCAGTTTTAGTTCAATTTGGCGACACCTTATGGCGATAAACAGTAAATTGCAGGAGCACACTTCCCAGATAACCAGATGTCGATGGATGGCTCACTTTGTTACAGTTGTAACTCTTGATTTTCCTGACGGTCGCTTTCCTTTTCAGACTGTTTGCTTCATCTGAGCGTCAAATTTGTTTCTTTTTCTTTGGATTTTCACTTATTTTTGAAGTTGCATCTGTAGTCATCGATCTTTTCTTTGTTTGTTCAGCCATAGTAGATTACTGTTTACTCGCAACACTTGCAGAGACCGGAAAAGCAGCCGCTTAGCTCCGCCTACCCTCTCTGGCCAACCAACCACTGCTGGGTGATGGAAAACGCGTCTTGAAAACTTGCACCAGACACCCCTGTAATACTGCAAATGCAAAGGCTTTCATCAGTGGGCCATAGGCTCAACCACCATTGTGTTACCTCATTCGGCGATAGATAGTGACTTAACAGACATTTATTTAAATGCAAATCTTCAAGATTATATCTTTAAGGTCATTAAATATAAGAAAATATATTCTGTTGGTCATTTTACAAGAATTCACAGGCAGATCTCTCCTCCTGTCTTCAGATGGAAAATAAATCCAACAAATGTTGACTCAAATTCATCCTAGCTGGTTTTTCTCTTATCAGTCCCACATTTATCATCCCTGTACATGCAGATATGCTTTGCTCATGCATTAAATAAGGACTTATCCCTGCAAACCAGATATCATTTAGTTAGGCATACATACAGTATTTACCACAATCATTCATGGTTTCCGTTGGCGCCTCAGTGTTTCAAGTTGGCATTCTGTGTGTCAAATTAATCTGAGAGTTCTATTTCTAGTCCCAGTGTTTATGCCAAAGGCAGTATTAAAAAAAAGAAATTCTCAAGAGGGATTTACCATGTGAAAAAAGCGCTTTAAAATAGATGTAAATGTACTGATGTAATAAGCTCAGCTGTGGAGTCCAAGTGTTCGATAAAATTACACTGGTTTTACTGGTATATAAGCAGTATGTTCAACTAGAAGAGGCAAATTGATTCTGGTTGTCTCTGCTTCTCTCTGTGTGTTCACAGTGTGTGACACAGATTGCTGTAATGATAGCAGTGAGGTCAGTGTGATTTCTGGGCTGTGCTGGTTTGGCAGTGTTAGCCACTGTGGACCGCTGGTTACTACTCTCCACAGTGATGTGAGCAGTAACCCTCTGCAACCCTGCGGTAATCATTTTTACAGCCCTTGCTTAATCAAAATGTCACATCCACTGTAGCAATATACAGCAGAGTTCTCAGCAAATTAAAAAGAAATTAGGCTGGCAGATGTGGCCTTAATGGCTTAATCATGCCTTTACGTTCGATCTAGTAAAGTGTGGCCACAGATGAATATTGTTTCAACTCTCACGTCCATGAGTAATGCTTTAAAAAACTATCTGAAATGCAAATGTGGAGACAGCTGCTCTGGTTATGTTGAAAGCGGCCCATGGAACATGAAAGCAAGTCAGAAAATGGAGCATATCCCAACATAGGAGCCAGTGAGTGGGTAAACATAGCCATTAAATTATCAGTAAAATTATCAGGCTCACTGGCTTAGAACTCACAGCTGCACAGTTACAGATATACTGTATGCCATTTCACTTTAATGCTTCTAGTGAAAATGTCATGAACACTTTCTGTTGTCAATATGTTCTGTATGTTTTATTATACTCACATGCAACAGTGTCAGGTCACTAAACATTTTTACTGGCTTCTCAGTCTTTTTTCTGCCCCTGCTGCAATCTATGTACGACGCCCATACGCTTTGCAAACACTGAGTCAATCGTATCCGATGGTATAAATATAGAGTATATCATATAACCTTTATCCCTCACTATTCTTAACGTATTGCCTTTAAAGCCTATAAAATAATATTTGTTTTTATAACAAAAAATCTGAGAAGGTGGCAGGTGATGTGAATTTTTAATGTGTCAAAGCCAACATTTACCGTGCGTTTGGCAGATGGGAGGAGCTAATATCTCTGGTGGTAATGGTGGGATAGAGTAGAGTGTTTTGTTTTGTTTTTTTTCATTTTGTGAAAACGGTACGATGTTATTTTTCTTTGTCTTTAAAGTCCTGTACGTATCTATATCCTGTTGTTCATATACATTGCAGTATAATATGGCGGCATCATCATTGTCAAGGTTGGTATACACAGGTCTCTGAAAGGTTTTACTTCTCCTCCATGCTATAAAAAATGCACCTGGATACTTCCTGCTATGTTTAATTTTAAATTTTCAGACAATCTTGGAAAGGAGGGAGTTCAATCAGAGGGCCGTATTTACGGTAAAATCCGGAATATAAGTCGCTATCCTTTTAGCTTAGTTTACAGTCCTGCTAGCTAGCAGTGCGGTAGTTGAGCTCAGCCTACGGTAAGGTTGATTGTTGTGAGGATAGGGGCTGCACCGGCGATCATGGCGATGCATGTCCGTGGCGAAGCTTTAGCTAGATTATAGTCTGGCTCACATACCTCTTTCTGCACTTTATACTGGTATATTGGTCGTACTGGTATATGGGCGGGGCCACGTTTTAGATGAAAAAAAAAGGGGTCTTATACATACGAATTTTAGGGTAATTCCTTTATTTAATACATTGTAACTGACTGGTACTATTGCCAATAACTAGAAAGAATATTCCATGAATTTGCTTGTGTTTTACAATCTTGAATCGTGAGGGATTGTACAGGTTTGGAAGGAGACGAGGCCCCAGAGCTTTAAAATACGTGTAAAAACATGATCTCTAGGTGAAACCGGGTACCATTTTTTTTTAAAGATTTAAGTAAATCACATTACTTAGAAATAAACGTTACATTAAGTTCCAATGAACTGTGCTGTGTATTCATTGCACAGAGGACTCTTCATGTAATGAGCTTTACTAAAGAAGAAAGAATATTCCTGGGACGGTTTGAAATGTTAAAAGCAGCTTGACCTGATGTTAACCTGCCTTCCACTTCTCTCTCAAACACTTCTGAGGATTGTTCAGGACAGTCGTTTCCAAAAGTAAAAAGCTGCTTCCACATTCAGAACTCTAAACACACTTTTCTTTCTTCCCTCAGTTCCTAAACTCTGCATGGTTTCCATGTTCTTTACTCCAGATTTTTCTACCTAAAGTATGTTTATCTTTCCTCTCCACCACTACAGCCTTTTACCCTGAAAGTGTAATTCTGAGAATGAATGTAGAGAGACTAAATTAAGGGACCCAATTTGAAGCGGCACCACTTCACTGATAAGCTGTACCAGTGATCTGTGAGAGCACTCAGGGTCTGCTACATTATGACAATACAGAGGAATAAAGCAGATGAAAGAGAATAGCCTGGCAAGAGCAGAAATCAGATGGGCAGAGGGAGAGGAAAAAACAATCTAAAGTCTAATTGTGTTATGCCTCACGGCAGCAAGGGAGTTCAGAGAGACACATTTTCCCTTCACACGTCGTTCAGCACAGTCCCTTTCCCGACGTGATCACATTAATTTCCAACCGGTCGCTGTCCTTCTTGCCACATCTTGCCCGGGTGCTTTTATTGAAAAAGCGACATGAAAGGAGAATCGTGGGACGTGTAACCATACCCATAAGGTCTGACCAGAAACATGCAGCATTGGCATTTGAGGCCGGGCATTTAAGCATGTTGGTTAGATGTGTCTGACACCCTGCAAGTCATTCTTTGTCATCTCTGCCCTTTGGGAGGAAAATGTCACTTTGATTCTGTTAAGCATTGGGATGGGATGCGGAGGCTGGTGATTCAGTTAACTATGATTTTATATATTTTTTCTTGTTGACAAAATATAACTGAGATAAGACCTAGGACTTTAGATGAAGCAGACAATATCTCACCATTTTGGATGTGGGTTTTGTTTCCTATTTTTATCTTTTTTCTTCTTTGGCTGCATCTGCCCCTTCAGTATATGTACATCATCCAAAAATACAGAAATATCCCAGTGAGCTCAACAACCAATCCTATTCTTTATTTGTTGCCATTTACTGCAGTGTTTATCTCAAAACACGACGACATGGAGGACAAATCCTACACGTATCATCTAATATTCCTCAGTGCTCCCAATACTCATTGCAATGTTACTAATATTTCAATTTTACCGTTTACCACACAGGCGGTGTGATCATTCCAAGCTTTGCCATGCTGAAAATCAAATTTAGGAGCAAGTTGAGGATAACAAACATGTTAATTATCTGTGATATACTATAAACTAGGGGTAATTAGGCTTCCACTGCCAGAGGACCTAAACTGGAACAGATGGCCCAGTCACATCAGGCTTGCATGTAGAATATCTTATTTTTTCCGTTATGGAAACGGATGGCTGATCTGAGAATAGGGTTGAACTTTGCTTGGTCACGCACTTTTAGTGTGTTGCTGCTGCTGCTGCTGCTGCTGCAGGGTGAAGCTGAGCTTAAGTGTGTAAAGAGGAAGGTACACTGTAACTGTACACATAATCACATTTGACCTTCCACAAGATTTGTAGTTGGCCGAGCCCTCCAACACTCGTTGCTCCCGCACTAATCGGCTGAATTTAAATGTGGTGGGAGAGGGTTCCAGCAGAGTTTCAGGATGTAGTTAACCTTTAAGAATTACATTGTCATATTTATATTTTGAAAAAATGCCCTCCGATTAGGCCCGGAGAAGCTCTTTCGAGATCATGTTACACAGTTGAGGTGCATGTGTGTGCATGCTAGGATTACTACACCATTTTTGGCTTGTTCTTTTCTGCATTCATGTTGTTATCGCGTTACTCAAAGCTGACCTTTTAGAAAAATTTGACTTAAGAACTGAAATGAAAAGGCAACAGAATCCACAATTACAAGAAGACATGAATTTGTTTTGACATACCTGCTGGGCTTCCCAATGTCAGATGTCCATACACTGTTATAGAGACAAGGAAGTCGTATCCCCAGTGTGACTCTATTCACAGGTCACTTACTCCAGGGTCTGAAAGTAAACAAAAGAAACACAAATCAGAGCGGACATGGAGAGTGAGCTCACGACTTTAACCGACTCAGCCACCACAAATGCCCAGCGATCCAGGATAAACATCCTTGAAGAAATGTCAGTCCAAGGAAGAACATTAGCCGAGCCACACCAGGAGAGCAGGCAAGAAAAAGACCAGCATGACTTATGCGCAGCATCTTTCTCCTTGCCTGGTCAACTTGATCATTTTTCTGCCTAAATAGCTGCCAGAAAATGGCTCATTACACCACGATTTGAGATGGGGAAGACAAGTGAGTAGCATTTGTGGGGTGCATGCCATTCTATTTTGTGGTGCAGACTTAGACAGTGAATGTGCCTCACTGCCTTCCTGACTGGAGAAATGCAAGTGAGCCATGGTTTAAAGGCAACTCAACGGAGCATAATCAAAACCAACCAACTTTTAAGACCTGTTTAGCCTATTTAGCTGTATCAAGCAGAAGAGCATAGTGACAAATGCAGCTACTTATTGAGCTACTTTCCCTTAAAGAACCACTAGAGCTACTTGATTAATCTGCAGCCGTCGTCATGCTGCTGCGGCTTTCTGGGTTGACAGCTTCACTTCATGGAATGGAAGAGAGCAGTACATTCAGTCGACCGTAAGGGAGCCAAAATTACACAAGGAACTGATCACAAAGAATCCCCAGCATATGTGAGACAAAGGTTTCCTTGATCTTGTCACTCACTATATCTTAACAGCAGGCTGCACTCATGACCTGTACCGGTACTGTGAGCGAGGCTTGTCTCCAAGGATGGTAAAATTACTGACAAATTATAATGTGTAGAAAGAAGTCGAGGTAAATCTCTTGCAGAAATAGGTGGTAAGATTGGTGTCGTATACCTCTTTAATGTTGAGTAGGGCTGTCACTTTTCAATCGAAATTCGATAAATCGTTCAAACCTGGTGAAATATTAATAATTCAAAATTGAAGCACAGCAGAAAACGCTTGCCCACGAACAGATCAGTAATCTGCTGTTCAGAGTCCCAGAGTGCTCTCACGTTTAAAGTAGTGTGCCCTGTATTCCAACAGATTACAATAATACGCCGCCTGCTACAAACCAATGGAGGAAAGAAACGAGCCAAGCCGTTGTTAGCCTTTCCTGCTTCAGCGTCCCGACCGTAGTCAGAAAGCACAGGGGAGACTTATTGTTGTTCTGCTCCAGGGCCGAAGCTGTAGCTAGCTGCGGGGCTAACTCCCGTCACTTTAATACGCCGGCAGCGTGCTTATACATGCATGTTTATACAGCTACCGATCACTCCTTTCTCTGCTCTTCCGCTGCTTCCCCCCGACACTTCACGTAACTCGTGCACACACACTTCCATTCTCCCTCACTCCCTCTACCACCCCACTCTCACACAGACAGAGCTGCGCTTCTAGTACAAGACAGTGCTACAGTACTGATCATCTCAACACCAACACACCTCAGAAGCGCTGTATGTACCACTACGTACCCAATATGTAGTGTACCACTACTGCATATTAATTAATGTGCCAATTTAAAGGTGGCATTTTGATAGGTACGTTTGGAATTTCAGTGAGTATTTCATTGACGATATGGTGAAGCTGTCAGCTACAACATTTGGCTGTCGGATCCACTGGCCACCTCTCTCCAGGCTGTTCATATGAAGATCTTGCCTTATGCTCTGATGTATTCACTAGCTTACCTATACAATATGTTCCTTTTACTGGTCGAGCTCTGGCCTACTAGGACAATACATAAAATACATACTTCAAAAATAAACAAGGAACAGAAAAGGGTATTTTGTGTTGATGCCAATTAACATTGAAAAGCTAAGCGCCCTCACACTGAGGATTAGTTCTGTTGGAGATCATACACATATAGTGATGTTGACATTTTACAAACTGCTATTAAAAAGCTCAACAATGTTATTTTACCCTTGTATGATCGACAAAATACAGTGCGAAGTCAATGAGATGCTAAGACATCTTATCCAGCCACTGTCGCCCAGACTGCAACTGGATTTAAAACAGATTATGAAACTTTGAAGGATAAGAAAAAGTTAGGCCAGCTAAAATTTCCTCACTATATCAAAGTTCAGCAGCAGTGGCTTGCTTAGCGACTCCACTTGCTAAGCCACATTTGAGCCACTTAAACGGGACGTATCTTTCGTAGCTTCAAATTCAGTAAAACTTCACATCTGATAAAGTTTCCCTGAACTCAAATCGACCACGGGACGTGTGAGCGATGGCTGCAGCTGACATCCCAGAAATGCTTACGTCTTTCACCGTCTTACCGATGCTGCTATTTTCATCCCACCCACTGATCAGCCTAATCCACTGTTGGAGGATTTGCGCGCTGTGGTACAGAGCAATTGTGCTGCGGCAAAATGTGTGTGGCTTAATTGGAGCAGAGACTTAATGAGGGCCCCTCGAGGATTATCATCTGTGGCTTAGAAATGGCCCAGGTAGCGGAAGACACGGTCAAAAGGATCAACTCACAGACTCCTAAATTGGAGTGACAGTGCTTAGCTGCGACTGTGCCAGTAGAATGTTTAATTTTTATTTATTTTCCAGAGGGGTCCTTGAAAAGAAGTGAAGTGAAGTGAAAATCTCAGAGGAAAACACGGCTGCAGGACCAACAACATACTGTTCAACAGGGAGAAAAAAGAAACTGAACACGTTTATTTATCCCTGTTTGATCACGTTAACTAAAATAACTGTTTGCCTGCTTCAGTTAACTATAAATGTTGTCTTTTATTTCTGTGAAAGAAATATTGTGTTGTTAAATCTGCAATAAAAGTGAATTGATGTTATTTTAGCTAAAATAATTGTCTTCAGTATAAAAAGAACCAAATCACATGGGGGATATTATCATGAAATGTGTGCTGCTTTTTCATACAGTTTTCAATACAAAAACAATTCGGATTATTTTCTTATAACCTGCCCATCCTTATAGATGAAACATTAATTGTTAAGTCGGTAAAATGTCAGAAACTGTAAAAAATATAAATTCCCAAAAGCCAACGTTAATATCTTCAAAAAGCTTGTTTTGTTTTAGCACCAGTTTTAAACCTTAAAATATTCTGTTTACCATCAAATATGAAAAAGAAATAGAGCCAATTATTACAACAGAGACTAATGGCACAAAAGCATGTCTTAATACCTGTGGACTATTCCTTAGATAATCAGCTCAATGATTCACTCTAATTGTTTTAGCTCTAAATATTTAATTTTGGTCATTACTGAAGGGAAACAAACACACACATCTCTCGGGAGGACATGCTGCTGCCAAGGTATAGAGGTAAATAAGACCCCTCGCTGGCTCTCCAAGCGCTTTATTTCTCAGAGGAGCCTGTCTCCACTTGACAGCCATAGATCAGATATGACTGACCAAGATAAATGGTTAGGCTCTAAAGTCAGATCAATTCAATCTAGCAACTGTCCTCGCCAGGAACAAAAGGCCACACTGTCAACAAGACTCAACTCACTTCAATGCTTGTTCATTGTCTTTTTGTCCTTGTTACGTAAACGCCGGAAACTGCGAATATCCTGTTTTTTAAACTTGAACAGGTAACACGCTCCAGCTCTGAAATAGTTCAGCTCATTTGTACTGTAACACTACAGCTGGAACTTCTTTTGTTGCCTTTTGTTGTTGTATTTTTTCCCCTTCCAGTTCCACCCAGCAGGCTTACAGAGAATCCTGTGTGCAATAAAACCCTTTCAATCACCAGCTTGTTTCTGTAAGCCTGTGTAGTACATCACCATTTCCCCACTTGGATTTAAGACCAGACTTTACATCCTCGATCATGAATTACTTTGCGTTACAATTCAGCGAGTTTCAAGGTCTGAACTCAGCCAGACTCATCGTGTGCTCCAGTGTTACTCAGACCACACCCCAGGCACAGATTTCATTATGTAGCAGGACATGAAGGGTGAGTCGAACTTTGTGCAATTCAACTCAATTGATGACACAAACATGCCAGAGGAGGCTTTTAGGCCCAGCTGCATTGATCCAGAGCTCAATTGAATTACATGCACAATAAGGAGAACTAACTGCCATAATTTCTCGTGGTGTCGCTGCATTGTGTCCAAGGATGTTCTTTCATTGACTGAACTAACAAGTTCAAGTCACACATTAGCACTGGTCATAAATTTCTGTGTGGATCCATGCTTAGTGGGTTAATCCTGCTTTGCGATGTTACCACATTTCAATAAGCGCATTTATATGGCTCGCTCACGACTGCTCCCACATACTGCTGGAGTGTATTAATGAGCAATATAGTGACAACATAGAAAATGCATAATAGATCGGATATATTCAATGGTTGTCCTATTTTACAGTTCATTAATTGTAGATGTGTTATTCAGAATATTCACACAGTGGCCATTTTTCACTGAATTTACTCTCAGGGCGGAAAGCTCAAATGCTTTTATAGGGTTCCAGGTTTGCAAAGCGTATTAGCCTACACAATTTGACAAATCATTATAATTTCAGCGATTCTAGATTGATCAATAACCACAAAGACAAAATACATATATATAGAGGACATAAATATACAGTATATAATAAATCTGGAGGGACATCAGTAACTTTTTAATATAAGAAAAACATCTTCATTAGCCTGGAGACATCTAAGTCACAACAACTAATGTTAGCATCGACCACAAGCTAACCACATTTTTAGCTAGCTTACATTATTGTTAGCTAGCAATTTCTGCCTTTCCTATCATATTGTGTCAAACTATGTAATGGAAAAATACAATATACTCGTATCGTGCTCATATAACAAAGTGTAATTGAAGTATGACCTTATGTGAAGTTCACTTGATCTTATGTGTAAGTACTCGAAAGAAGAACTGTTGTTCTCGGCACCCAGACGCGTGGGCATTAAAACATCTGAACTTATGAAAGGAGATATGAAACTAACGAAAGTACACTGCTAAATCTATATTCTCTATCAGTCTCTTTCAGATTCCTTGTGACTGTAGGGCACTGACCCCTTTGCAAAGGCCTTATTACAGAAACATACAAAGACAAATCATTGATCTGAACTCTTTATTTTCAGATTTCCACCACAACTATCAAACAGCAATGTTATCTAGCAAGCTATGGACTGCTAACATTAGCCGCCCTCCATTGGAAGCTAATGAGTTATTTATAAAGATAAATCAACTTGAAATGTATCTTATAATCTTTTCAGTCGTGTTGAAATGATAACAAGTCATCAGATGAGCTTTGCTTTTACAACCCTGGAACACAGACATTATAAGAGCTTCTCACCCTGAGTGTCACATCAGAGGAAAATGGCTGCCGTGTTGATATGAACCAAGAGCTTTGGTAGAGTGATATGATTTCTTTTGTGTTTTCATATCTATTCATAATGTTATGTTGTTTATTATGTTACCCTAAATTCCAATGCTAATTTAAATTCCCATTGCCGACAGAGTAAGATATTGGAAATGACAATATAGTACATCATTTGACGCTGTATTAGACATTTAAGCTCAGCTACATGTGCAGGCAGAGAAGCCAGCCTCCAAAACATACTGCCTTGAGTATCTTTATGAAAAGTATTAACAACCTCCGCCATCCTCCTTTTCATCTGTCTCTCTTCAAAGAGAATAAAACACAATAGATGAAAAGCAAATTCAGCTCTCTTACGTTTTTTATACACGCACAGAAGAAAGACAACAAAAGAAAAGTATAAAAAATACTGTATCAAAACAGGGATACTGTTCAAAAGGTCACCGAAATGTCACAAAGAAATCAGGCTAACTTTCGGGCCGGAGATATATCTTCGCAGGCAGATTTACAGGCACACAGCTTGGATGAAACAAAAAGGGAGTGAGGAAAGTCAGTACATTTAATACTGTAGAAACAGATGGAGAAGGGAAGATGGAGGTAGCTCCACCTGCTAGACGAGAATAAAGAAAGAAAGAATATAATGACATCAGACGTAAAAGAAACATGGACAATACATTTAGTCAGAAGCCTGTTTTTCAGGGAGTGAAATATCAAAAAACATCCCCTTTAGAAAAGATAAAAAGGCTGGAAAAGGAAACACTTTGGCCTTTGGTCCCACACTGAGAGCTCAGCGTCCACCTCAGTGTGATGCTGTGTGGCCACTTCCCTAAACAAAGCTTTATTGCGTCATTTCTTGTTGCACACACTGCCTGAGTCAGACTCTTACAGTGTCTGAACCTTTGGACCTTGGCCAATCTTTAACAATTTGCAGAGAGAGGACCAAAGACCCGTACATGCCTCGCACAAGGGTGATGGAGTAGAGCGTCACAAGCTTAAGTGAAGAAGTTTGTCTAATTGAGCCGCGAATAAACTCCCTGACGTCGAGGATTTGAACAAGATGAGCACTATCTGACACTTCTGTTCCAAGCTGAAGTTGCAAGTTTGAGATGTTTTGTTGCTCCACATTTTGCAAAACTGGAGATTTAATGAGACGCTTCTGAATGCCTCCCAGTCCTGTAAGTGAACAGGTCAAACAGCACTGCGGTCCCAGTGTTCTTCAAATCCGACTGAGAGCTAATTGTCCTTTTCAATTTCACAGTCTGCTACCTAGAAAAATTAACACACGTATTTGTAGTTCCAACTAAGTACTTATTAAGCTTAATGTCCTTGAATAATATAGAATGGAACATTTTATTGTAAGAACTATTTTGTAACGTTGAACTCATAGTATATACCAAACACAAGCTCTGTGTTAGAGACCTCAGTCTCGCTGAAACTCTCTGTCTCTTTCTTTTATCTCCTGCAGACATGCATTGCTTTATGCTCTACATTTAACTGAGGGAGGTGATTTAAAACTGCTGGCCTAAAGCCCTCACACCCTGCCACACAAGCGCACAGATGACGTGAGACCCTGGAAACCCTGATGTGATAGCACATGCCACAGAAATCCACAGTTAATTGGACACTTCCCTCACATCAGGCCCGTGGTAAACAGCAGCGAGCAAATAACGAGGCTAAGACAAGCTTGCAGAATGAACAAGAGGAAATAGCTCCGATAACGAAAGCAGCAGCAGATGCGTTGTCCTCTGCAGTATATTGTGTCTACAACAACAACAACTCTTCTTTGACTGCATAATCCTCAGCATTCTGCTAAACTGATTAGCCTTCCCATGCTTAACAGCTGGTATCTTAGCCCAATTTGTCCGGCTTGGAAATGTTAAGCAGAATCATGTCTGCTGCATTCTTCGTGCCAAACGGACATTTGTGTGCAGAAAATGGTCAGCAGCCAGGTACTGAGGAGGGATTGCACATGATCAAAAAGGATTTTATGGAAGCAGATTGAGAGAAAGGAGACTTATGGAAATATAGTGCTGCATTGTGCTGGATGTCTCAATTTCCACAAGCTGGTTCACATGTGGTCCTTCAACTCCTGGAAGATGTAAGGGTTCAGAAAGCTATCCAGCTCACCAGAAACAGTTGATTCCTGCTGAAGTAAACGAGGCACCGGTGAAAATGTCAGACATCCAGCAAGCCAAAGAGACACAAAGAGTTTTCAACAAATGTGGTGGGATGAAAGGCAAGTCAATATTTGACATATTCAACTACATAGCCCATGTTGCACCTAAGCTTCAAACAGTCCACACAGAATTTCTGGCTCCCGTTACGGCCAAGAACGCAGCAAGCTTTAGACATGCATCCAAGTTTGAAAAAGCTAAAAAAAAAATAGAAAAACAGGAGGCTTCTCTGATCATAATGAAACAATATGGGAGGAAGCAATTATGGTGTTATTTCTAGGACCTGACTGCTGTTACATATGGCACTACATGTAAGGAGGGAAGGCTGGAGGAGGAGCAGCCTTGAAGATGAAGCAGCACTTATTGTTCTGGTCTTATAGTCTCTTGTTTTTTTATTTCTTTTGAAGATGGAGGTCTTGTAGTCCAGTTTTCTGGCTTTTTTATAAAGTTCGTTTGGGAGGGAGCAATGGCCAGGCTTTCCCATCTTTTAGTTCTGTTTGGACAGGCCTCAAGACTTTCTTTGTAAAGCTAATTATTGTGCTTTAAAACACACATTGTTTGATACATAGCTGGTCAAAATTTAAAGCGAAAAACATACATAGATAGACAACTCTATTTTTCTTTCACAGTCAGGATCAGCAGCTATGACTCCCGTAAGTCTGCAGTATTTCAAATACAAGTTATGGCTAAACCTCCTTTACTAGTACTGTTCGTAATGCTATTGATGTCATGGTGTTTTTCCACTTGTTGGTGAAGCTTCGAGTATTAGTATTGACATTGGAGTCTTTTCTCAATGTAACCCTCTGAAAGACTACTGCAACTGAAGCTTTGATGAAGTTACTTTTAAATTCAGTCACAGTAATTAGGCTAATATGTTGGTTAAACACTCGGGCTGTCAATCAACAAAATATTAAATCCTGATTAATCTTGGTTGTCATTTTTTACCTGTTATTTTTTATGTTTTTAATCCTCTTATCAACATGGGAATGGACAAATATTCTTCCTCTATGCAAATGTGTGTTTATTATGATTGCATCTTTCTCAATGCTTTTTTCTTCCTTCCACAGTTTAATTGCACTCTCTTCTTCACCTTAAGTCACGTTTTAAATCACAATCTACTTTAATCTGATCACTTTGCTTTGCTTCAGTCCCCCCAACACACCTGCACCTCTGCTCTCTGCACAGCTTCTGGCCCCGCCCCCTCTTTCTGTCTGTCTCTCTGTCTGCTTTATTGACTGTCTTCATCAGCAGTCTGTTTAATGAAGTCACAAAAGTTAAATATTTTCTCTCGCAATTCAGTTCTCACAGCCCGTGAGCCGCGTGTGCACGAGGGACGTTATTAATGACGTAGCGATCAAAACGATCAATCATTACCGAATCACATCTGCACCTGTTATAAGCTTTATAAACAGTGACAATCAATGCATTTACAATAGAGACATACAGAGACACACAGTAGGAATGTTTACATTGCGTTACAGAACTGCATATGATTGTGTGCAGACAGAGAGCTTCCTGATGTCCTGTGACTCCTGTCACTGTGTCAGTGCTCTTCCTCAACAAGGAGAGCGGGCGAACAACCAGCAAAATGTATGCAGCGGAAACACTGCCGGTGGTAACTCAGTTCAAATCGACAGTAAATATGAATAACTTTTGTCTTGTCCAGAGAACCATCTAGCAGGGCTTTGGGGCTGAATTTGTCATTTAAAGGACCCTTTTCTTTATCCATTCTGCTCACGGAGGTTTTTTCTGCATGCTATCCACAACATTGCGGCTGCATCGCTTCCTGATTTCTCAAACTGCGAGGCAGGCAGGGGTCATAATATTAGAACGCGCGTGCGTTAATCGCGAGTTAAAATAATTAGTGGCGTTAAGGGGAATGTGCGTTAACGCCTTATTAACGTGTTACCTTTGACAGCCCTATCAAACACCGATGAGATGAGATTTTTACATCCCTGCCTCACAGTGCCAGCAATGCGAGAAGCAAAGCCGTCAGTTACACTTGTACAAATCACTTTAGTTGTGAAACCTGCAAACTGCAAAAGGAACACAGGAGAAGGTGACATGGAACACGCTGTAATTCTACACTGAAATAATTTGTATAAGCAAGCAGGTAACTTCTACACAGCTATAATATGTTAATGAGGCCTGCTGTGAAAGGTACTTAAAGTTTACTTAGGTGAGACTATAAATCAATCAATATGAAGCCATTGTTTGCAAAACAGGATTTGAATTGACCACGTTTGGCCAAGGCAAAGCAGCCCTTACTCTCTACAACAGACTGAAGCTACATTTGCTTTGTTTATGTGGCTAAAAGCTTTATTTGTTACCTGATGAGCTTTGGATCCATGGTTGCACACCTTGTCATCAAACAGAGGGTTTAACCACCGTGACTTCGGTACGGATACCGTATGCAAATATTTACAGTATCGGAAACACAGATCTGATGCACAGCTGACCAAAACCCAACAAAATGTGGTTGTAAGCAGTTAATGCAACAAAATATATCACGTTTCAGTTGTAAATAAAGGCAGAACAATATGTACCCAATACTCGGCCTTTAAAGGGCTACACTCTGGTTAGCTCTGACTGAGCACAGGAAACACACCATCCCTGTCTTCACATTAAGGGCGAGGATAACAGGGAAATGTAGTCCACATTGACTCAGCTACCTTTATAGCCTATGCAGCTTAAAGCTGAAAAAAATGTGCACTTAAATACACATTAACTGTAGATTAATATTATGATAATAACATATTTTAATCAGTTTATATATGACTACATTGGCCCTAAAGAATTAGAACTGACCCCTGTTAAAAGAAACCAAGTCAGAGCCTTTTTTCCTTTTTGTACCTGAAGCATTTTCTATCAACTCAGAGCTAGTCTTGTGAAAACTTAATTTCATGGCTGACGATGATGCAGATGGAATACTGGTTTCCGGACAATTAGAATTATGTTATTTCTCAAATAAATCTGTCTCTAAGTGACATCCCGATTTGTCCCTAAGCGCTGTGTGTGAGTGTTTGACTAAAAGCAAGCGTGTTCCTAACAAATAGTAGGTTTGCCCAAATAATAATCAACAAATTCAGCCTGACATTTCGCATGTGTGCCTGTGTCACTGTGCGCTCAGTGCTGCGATGAGTTATCCTCTATGAGAAGTGCCCTAGCAAATGTCTGCTTCCACTCTGCCCGTCTGTGTGACCCATGAACAATTATACATATCTGCTATTATCATATTTCATCTGTTTCATGCAAATCCCTGCCATTTGTGCAGCGCCGTGCCCTCAGGAATCCACTATTATTTTATTCTATTCAAGTTTGCAAAATGTTTCTTTCGTTTGATAAAGTCTGACAAAATGACTCAGGCCTATGAATTAAGTATTTGTACTTTTGCCTCAACAACAGATGAGAGGAACAGTTTGAGTCACGCAATGAAATACAGCTGAATCACGCAATAAATAGTCATCCGAGTTTCATGCTCCATTCCTCTTAATTCCAAAATTAACATATTTTACATATAAATATTCTTCTATTCAAGCTTAAAACTTAGGAAATGAGAAAATTAACATGTTTAAATTTGTATTTAAAAACTTAAGATTAGTATTCCTGTATTGTGTTCTGATTTGAAGGGCATTTGAAGGGAGTTAAATATCCTGTAAAAGCATAATTCACATGTGTTGCATGTAAAAAAGTAGACTTCCTGCTCAAACAGAAGCTTATTCAAACACAATACTTCAGAATAATAACACAGACGCCATACAAGATCCTGAGGTAAGAACGCTGTATAACTTGACCTCTCCGCAGCCTCAGCTGTCAAAGAGGACAGCCGAATCAAACAGTCCTCGCTCAAGCAGTCATCTTAAAGATAAAAATCTCTTTGGCGTTAGCAGAAATGTCAGACGTTATCTGCATCCTTTTTAATTGATTTCTCCCTGCCTTCTTTCTAGACAGGTATTTCTTTGCCACACTCTCAGTCCAGGCTGCTTGTTAACGTAGATGAAACCTGTCAGTGTGATTCAAAGATGTGAATCTGAAAGTCAACAAGGTACAAAATGAGTCCATTGATTGATGCATGTTAAATGTATCTTATATATGTAATGTCGTTGTTCGACAGACAGTTTTACATTTTCCAATTTCCTTTGTCCTAGGAGGGAATCAAGTGGCTTATCACCACGAGCGATGTGGATTGCTTTTGGCCGAGGTGATAACGACTGTGGAATTGTGAGTCACAGATTCTAACCTTTTGCACTCTGTAAATCCTTTCAGATCACACAGCTGAACTGATTTTTTTTAAGAGCTTACAATTACTAAAGAATGACTAAAAATATTCAGATTAACAGCTCGTTTGAAATGTTTTGCCAATGCATCAAAAAGGGGGATATGCTTGCCACTAATGTTTTTGAGTGTTATGATATGCATGGATGTCATGTATTGTGCTTTTTTTGAATATAACCCAAAATACAGAATCCAACAGGGATTTTTTTACATTATCATGAAACCCCGGCCTGTATTATTATTGTATATACGGTGTATGTCATACTTAAAGTGACAATCTCTAAGAATTTCATTTAAATAAATGTCTGTTAAGTCACCATCTATCGCCGAATGAGGTAACAAAATGGCTATTGAGCCTATGGCCCACTGATGAAAGCCTTTGCATTTGCAGTATAACAGACTGGCTGTCGGTGGGGACTTTCACGGAAAAAAATCACAAGCGGCCCCAGTTAGTGACACGTCTAAAAAGGAGCCAACCGTGGACGTCACACATGCAACACTGTCTGGATATCTGGGAAGTGTGCTCCTGCAATTACCATTCATCGCCACAGGTGGCGTCAAAGAGAACGAAACTGAGATCTCTGAGATTACCACTTTCTAAAATATTCAAATGGCTGATGTTCCGTGAAATATGAGTAGTGTTAGTGCATGTAACATATGCAACCACGTTTTTTACTCTGTGATTATTGTTGTTTCTTATAACAATAACACTTTTGTAGGAAGTCTTTAAGGTTTTTTCCACACAATGAGGCATTTATAGCACAATAATGGTCGACTGTAGAACTGTTTTGCTAAAACGTCTTGATAAGGTCATTATTTAAATCTACATTGGAATATGATATTCAAATTATTACCTGTATATACTGTGGTAAATTAGCATTCACATACACCAGAACACCACATGTAATTCTTTTTCAAGAACATAACTCTTCATAAATCTCTTCTCTGTGCCAGTCCGTGAACATTCTGCACTTTCTAACATGCTAAGGACCTTTTCCAGAAGTGTGAAAGCTCAGCTGGAACAAAGCAAGCTGTGAATAAGTGGATTGGACTCTGTGACTGTTCTCACTGTACTTAAAGTGTTTGCAGTTTACATAAGCCCCTGTGTTTCTGCAATTTGTGAAAGAAGCTGAAGCCACAGAATCTGGCAGGATGTGGACTCAAACGGTTAACCTGCCAATTTGACCTACTACACCATTCATATGGATTTTCTTTACAACAGAATTCCATTCTTTATTTTCCCATGTGGCAGAAAATGACTGATAAGTTAACCTGTGATATTGTTGATCTGTAAGGGAGATGATAACATTGGTATGACTTGTTTTTTACAACTCAAAGATTTACCCTTTTACACATATTAATATTTGACAACATCTCTTGAGAACACCTTCTATTCAATAGCTTTTGTGCAAAAAGGAAATTGGGACAAGAACGGCCATCCAACACAGACAATATCTAGCAATGACATAGATTAAGATACAAAATATTCAAGCATAAAACAACAAGAAGTCAAAAGAACAATTTAGTTCATAGTCTTCTTTCCAAAATGGGTACCTTAGTCAATATAAGTGGTTCAAAGATGTAGGTAGCTGAACTTAAGTGTAAAACTACAAAAACATTCAGGTAAAAAAACAAATTGAATCTTAATCAGACCAAGGGAGGCAAAGACAAAAAAGCTGAGAGCAAAACATTGTGGATCACATACCGAGAGCCCGGCCAACACATGTCAGAAAGGTCCCCCAGACCATTGTATAATCATACAGCAGAGAAATGCTAAGCTAGGAAGTATGAGTCAGGCCAGAAAGGTTTTAGGTTAAATGAACCTTTGACTGAACTTCTTCTCTCACCCACTACGTTTTAGAATCAACTTACATCATTATATAACCACAGGTCAGAAGAAGTGCAGCTTCTCTTTCGACACACAAAAAGTCAATGGTGCCTTACAGCAGCAAGTTATCACTAAATTGACACGTATGATACCGCTGAATAATTTCTTGTCAAATTAGCATGAATTATTGAGTTATGGTCAAAAATGTGTTTAGTGAGGTTACTGTGGTCTTGACCTCTGACCCCTAAATTCTAATGAGTTCATCCTTGAGTCCAAGTGGACTTTTATGCAAATGTTTCAGAAATCCCCCTCGGGTGTTCCTGAGATAACACGAGAGTGGGGAGTACATGAGGTCACTGTGACCTTGATCTTTGACATTTGACCACTACTTTAAATCAGTTCACTGAGTCCAAATGGACGTTTGCACCAAATTTGGAGAAATTCCCTCAGGGCATTCCTGAGATATCCAGTTCATGAGAAGTCGGACGGACTTTAAAATGTGACCTAACGATTATCATAACACAAGAGTCATGCTGTTTGCTGGATTTCGACTTTGCTCTTATTTAATCAAAGTACTTTCAGAAGCTTAAGTTTCTTTGTGCTATTTGCTAATTAGGATGCCAACATCCAGTGTAATATCTAGGATTTTAAAACCAGCTCTTCACAGACTAAAACTGATACTTCTCACTTCTTTGAGTGTGGTTGGATGTAATAGTGTGAACTCTTAATTGTGATTTGCGCTTCTTGTTGCTGACACTGGTGAAATTGCTGCTCGTGTTCCCCGCTTGTGCTGACACACATCAACATTTTGTGATGCCAGTTGGAAGATATCAGCAACCCCAGCATATGCTACTTGCAGTTAGCACTAGTAGGTTGGCATGAATAGTTTTGGTAGCAGGCAGTTCATATTTACGGAACATCAGATAGCTCAGCATCAACAGGCTACCTGCCAATAACACATGCTGGACTATATATGCAGGTGTCAGGCAATGGATACATGGACACTGAAGTAAGGCAAGGCCCACTGCAGAATGAGTGTTATATTTTCAGAAAATACATTTCAGATTTCGCTTGATAAAATAACTTCAAATGTCTTGTAATATTTTCTGTGGAGCCTCAAGAGGCAGAAAATGAAGAATGTATTGGGTTGCATTCAATGTGAAAGTATTTTGTACTGGTGCACAACATTTTGCCATGGCCTTTTAATATGTTTGCACTTGTTTGGTGGTTTCGATTTAAGCTGGAGACCAATAGATCCATGTTTTTACACTTAAGTGCAGGTCTGAGTAAGACCCTGAGAGAAAGCGTGCAGCTGCCATCATCCAGTTAATCAAATGTTCTGGCATAAAGCTTGCACTGAAGCACAACAGAGGCAGAGAGGAAGGTCATGATGGAGTAAGGAGCCAAATCTCCCGATGGGTGAGAGTCAGGGGCTAAATAACTGTGGCGAGCTCAAGGTGATTGGGTGTGTAATAAGAAAGAAGGAAGTTAAAACATGGATTGTATCAGATGTTGGGTTACGAGTTGGTAAAACATCAGCAGAAAGGGCTATCGACCCTCTGTGCATGCCCTGCCTGCTCTTTCTCAGTTTAATGTTGATTCATCTGATCCTTACTCCTCTCTTTCACATGCTATCCTCTAATAAATACACACGTTATCATACATTAAAGACAGAACAAACCGTTTGTCAGATTAAGAGAACACAACAGAACAACACAAATATCTGCCACAATCTCTTCCTGATGCTTCAAGAGATAAATGCAAAGTAGCAGGCAGTGTAACTAGCCTCCCATAAGGACCATTCTTCTCTGAGGGAGCCATTAAACTACACTCAAGAAAATTGAACTTTATTCTTCATCTATCAGTGAGCTTATCTAAAACTGTTTTAATGCAACAATGTCACCCCTGACTGATTGACACGGCCGTATCTGAGCTGGAAGTGAACTCTAGTCGGGGAGCGGTGTTGTAAACAATTCCGAGCTTCCGTCTCTGTGAGAATTAAAATCGGCATGATTGGCCCTCGCCTGGTTTTTCGCTCAGATTGCATCACGGGACATTTGCATAACGTTCAGCCTTTCTCAACTTTCGCTTGTAGTACCGCTGGGAGTCTTTTAATTCTTTGTAGCTCAACTGGCAGTATTGGACTGCGACGCCGGGTCCCATTTACAATGAATGGTAGTCTTTTGCTGTCCCAGCCTTTGAGTCCAAATGTGTTTACGGCCCATAAAACTTTGCAGTGGTATGACATTTTGACTCTACTTCCACAACCAATGCTGGTGTTCTACTTTTGTTTGTTTGGTATATTACTGTCATTACTTTTCCCCTTCTGTTTCCCACACCCACACACATGCATACTGTTATCTAGATCTTTCTCGCCTCTCTCTCTCTGTTCCGCTCAGACTTATTCTTTGCCCTGCCAAGTCTTCGCATCAGAAGGTGGTGTAGGCCTTCTTGACGAAAACCTGACACTTTGAGGATCAATGGGGGATTGAATCTTCCCTGCACCGAAAGTCAAGCATTTAAATCGATGGCTGGCAACGGCTAACTGGGGATGGATCCAGTTATTCTGCTCTTTGTTTTTCCACTGTTTTTACTCTGCCAAACATCCTTTGCCCAAACAATTTTTGGCAAATAAGAATGTGTAAGCTGGCACAGCTGGTTGAGACTAGAGACAGAAGAACTTTTACAATTTTAACTTTTGTTTTTTATGAATAAATAAAGAGCAACATATATCTGTAATTCTCTGTTTCAGTGCTTCTTTCCTGATCTGATACGGGTATGTGTTTGTGTGTGCACTTAATCTATTTAGCAACTGATTCATCTTAAAAACTTGAACAATCAAATAATGATTCATATCACTTCAGTCGCATCAGGTTTCACCTCTTTTGTCTGCTTTGAAACACAAATATTTTCATTCCACTTAGTAGATGTTGACAAGGTGTCACACTTGTTTAGCGGGGGATTTGGCTGATAGAAACAGCAATCTCTTAAGCTTGACCTTTTCTCACAGATTTTCTCAAGCTACTCCTCGTGTTACCCAACTGCTGAATGATACATGGGGGCTAAGTCCATCTAGATGAGAACCCTAATTTATTTCCTGATGCATTGGTCCTCTACTCTTCAGGTTATCGGCTGCCATTTTGGCAAGGGATGCCTTACAGGGAGGACTGTATTGATTGAGGCCACAGATGGCTCTAAGCCTTAGCTACCTTTGAATCCATCAGACACTAGCAGAAAAAAGAGACCCATTTTAGTACAGTAGTATATGCAGCATTACTCCGTACTTTGCTCCAGGTTTTGTGTACATAGCAGATCTAATGTTCGCAGTGAAAACATAAATAAAAGCCACCTTTATACTTTCACATTGAACCTCACAATGGCTTAACATTGGTGCCCCAGTGAGTGATTCTACAGAGTGTTGCAGCGCTGCGGAAGCAAAAGGGGTTTGACATGTAAACAAACAGTGGGAGCTACACATATACACGCACAGAACGCTGTTATGTCCTGCCGGCTCCGCCATTTACACAGATGGTGCTTTGCCTCCGTTAGGCCTCTGTTACTACATCCACTAAGGCTCAGAGGCCTCATCACTCTGCCTCTGAGACTTTTACCCAGACGTCGATGCGTAACAGAGGCGTAACAGTCCCGTCTTGAAGAGGCTGTGTAAAGGACACATGTACACACATGCTGAATTATCAAGTTTCAAGTTTAAATGATGGGGCTGCAATTCTAGAGCTTTACCCCTCAGGGGGGATTCGGCCCTCAGGGGTTGAAATCCAGGGGAAAACGCACGGAGGACAAAACAAGGGGGACAAACACACTTGTATAACAAGGTTCTAATCACAACAGACAACAAGAGCAGCTCTGACAAGTATTTAAGGGCTACTCTAAGAGTGACTGTAAATGTTATAACATCAGAATATTGATGTTATATCAGAGTTGTTGTCGAGGAATTAGCAGATGGGTGTAGGTGATCAATTCAAATAACCATAGTATATAGACAAAAACACAGTAATTAACCATAGAAGCAGATGAACCACTACAAAGCACCTTTATGTTTTAGAGGTGAGTGTTGTTCAAACATGTTGTGAGGTCCGGGTGTTTTCCACATGAGTAAACACATCCTGTATTACTCCAGCTAAATTTAAGACTGAACTGCACGCTCATTTTCAGGCCTCATTGACCAGTAAGGTGCTCTGTTTGTAATGAATGTCAAAGGTGTAGCTACAAAAACAATCCAACACACCGACACTTGTTCCAGTGCCCTTGCTTGTGGCTTTTTGGTACTGTTTGGCCTTTTGCCACGCTAACCATTAGACTGTTACAAAAATCATTAGCCAGGGTGATGTGAAGAGCAATGATGGAATCTATAATCTCTGCGCCTTTGTCTGGCTGCTCGATTTAATGACCGGGCAGGTGTTAATGATGATGGAGACCAAGACTGGCTCTGGCCAAAGAGCCATGAGCAGAGAGTAATGGGGTGAAAAGCTTGCTTAGGGACAAAAGTAAATTATGTCCCTCACAATCAATAGTAAGCATGAGTGAAAGCAAATGGGCCTTTAGTCCTGTTCTCATAATAATAGGGAGGAAGTGGATTGATTGTTCCTCTTTATAAAATGTTGATTTCGGCTATTGACTTCATTGAACCTGACCAAAAACCAAAAAATATTCTAAAGTAATCACAGACACACAACACTGAGGGAGTACCTCAATGGATACATTTGGTAATAAGTAACTAATTACAAAGAAACTATTGAATGCAGATGAAGGTGTGACACAATGTTCGCGTCTCTTAGATTTTAATTTAAAGAGAGAAAACCAACCAGAGCCAATATTAGCTAAAATAATAAGAGGATATGAATCAATGATACAAGCCTCCTCTTTGTGGAATAAAGAGATAAAGTCCCAAACCACCTCTTTTGTCCTATATTGCAGAGGAACAAGGAAACTAGAAGAGGCTGCTGTCGTTTTCAGCAAATATTAATTTAGGTGAATTTATGCTCCGTCAAGAAACACCGAAAGACCGACAAAAATAATGCTTCAATTTTATGGCATTGTCAATTCCTTTTTGCTTATATGCAGGCCAATAATGAGAACGAAGATTGTCATCATCCGGCTGATATATTTCACACTGTCATAGTAATTATACTTTTCTTCTAGCTTCAAGTGAGGAAGTTCATTTGTGTAGAGGAATTATTTTCTATCAATTCAAGACAGTATCTCACAGGCTTCTGAGTTGATGATGGAGACACAATTTGGGGTGGCTGTGGCTCAGTAGTCGGTCGTCTCTCAATGGGAAGGTTGGGGGTTCGATCCCTGACTGCTACAGTCCACATGTCGAAGTGTCCTTGGGCAAGACACTGAACCCCAAATTGCCCCATAAGGCAGAGCCGTCAGTGTATGAATGGGCATAGAATCCTGATTGGAGATTGGCACTTAGGCGTTTGCCATCAGTGTATTAACGTGAGTGTGAATGGGTGATTGTGACATGTAGTGTAAAAGTGCTTTGAGTGGTCGGAAGACTAGAAAAGTGCTTTATAAGTACAGTCTATTTGGCATTTACAATAGAAGAGATATTCTTTAGTTATTATATATATGTTATATATTTTACTAGGAAATCCGCGTAATGCAAAGACTTAATGGTCAGTTATTAGGAATTAAAATAAGATGGGGAATTCATTGAAAAAGCAAATATCATTAAGAGGAATAAGACAGCAGCCGGGCAGGGAAAACAAACATCAGTGACAGACGGCAATGTTAGTGCAGTCCGAATGCAATGCAATATTTCACAGTGTCATTTTACTCCAGTAACACACTGTACGGTCTGTGTATGAAATATTACTGTTTAAAGTCTTTATCCACTAAATATTGTGGCATTTTTAAAAGACTGTTTTATTATTTGAATTTCCAATTAACGGATATGTCTGCTGATATTCTATTCTCTATGTTATGCTCAACAAATCCTAAAAGACCAAAACCAACAGACCAAACCAATTGATTGCAGTATAACATAATACAATGATACCAGTTTTGAGCAAGTGAAGATAAAGCCCAAAGGAGACAACATCTTTTTGTTATCATTAAAAGATTTTGAGTTTGTGTGGCATGATTTCCTTTTTGTCCTCGTAAATCTTGGAGACATTATCCAGCAGTTGGCAGCTGATACTGTCAGATGAACTATTTTACCTGCTGGTGATTCATTTGACACCTTGGCATGGAATCTCACTCTGCTTTTATGGATTTGAACTCATTATTCAGCCAGGCAGCATAATTATTCCTGGCCGTGCTAGGAGTTCGTAGAGTGTGTTTGTCAGATAAATATCCCCAACACTTATGAGTAATGCCACAGCTGCACTGAGGACCCGATTCGGAAACACCTTACAGCTGAACTTTCCACATATTAATGATTAACACGTCAGAGTTTGTTTGACCTCTTAAAAAACATCTTGGAAATTGCTTTGGGCAAATTATTGTAGTGTGTGACGATTCACTGATCCAAAGCAACCTTAATATTTCAGATACAGCTGCATCGATTCAAACAGCTTGAATAAGTCAAAAGTTGAAAGCGAATCATAAAAAAACAGCTGCAGGCTGCAGTGTATCAGTATCCCAAGATACAAATATCTTTCTTTTTTTCACCTAATAATTGCCATTGTAGCTCTTTTCCCATTTTCCCATTATGCGTTTCTTTTGTGTGTTTTCCAGATTTACCACCCTCAGTAGACTACTCTTGTCTCTCAATCTCTGCCAGGCTTGCATTCTCAAAGGAACATATACAAATCATGTCTCCACAAGGTGCTGTAAGAAAGATACCCTCTCTGCATTTCAACTGCAAGTTATCCAGTAAAGTTTCAGCTTGAAAACAGAAAGAGAAAATCCTATACCTGATAATTAACTTACTTAAAATGTATTATATTTTCTCACTGGTTGGTATGAAAATAGCTGTGGTTTCTGGTGGTAGGACAAAGCTTTTGTTTTTTTTAAACCGTCAAAGGTCCAAGAGTGCCAAAAAATGCAAAGGAAGAAGAGCAACTCATCCATGTGTTCACTTACTAACTCCGAGAATGCTTAGCCCAAAAACAGCACTGTGTTGCAACAACGCATTCTTGACAACCAGCCAATACTGTGTAATCGCTCGAGCCCTTTCCATTGCCGTCTCACCTGCAGAGACAGGCTAACCTCATTGAAATGTATAAGAAGGCCCTGCTTCTCAGGCAGAATTCAAGTTAGTCTGAATGCAGCCTCAGGCACATCTCTGCTTTGAGGTGAATGCTAACGCGAAAATGACAAAGTTAACATGCTGATGTTCCGCTGGTATTATGTACTCCAACTTATGTATTATTTTAGTTTAGCTTGTTACCATGCAAAATATTAGCTTATTCACACTTAACACAAAGTACAACTTAAGCCGTTTGAAGATATTTTGTCATAAAACAAAGTAAAATAAATAAATTCCAACCTCCACTACGGGTCCTGACCTTTATATCACCAAAATTATCACTATCCGTCATGTCTGTACTGTCATGGCAATCCATCCAATTGTCGTTCAGATATTTCATTGAAAAACCAAAATGTCAAACTCATGGTGTTGCTAGAGGTAAAGTCAGAGGATCACCAAAGTCAGGGGGAGGCCGGTGTCTTCCGGATTACATGAAATGTCAGATGCATCGAGTTTTGTTCTTATGATCAAGTTGAGTTTGTCCCTACACTGTTTCCTGTGTATCCCTTTGGTGTGGATGCACATTTGTAAGAGACAACATTTATAGTTTTCTAGAAAAGTTTGCAATGGATTAATACATTTCCATATTTCTGTATGCATTCAGCCACAGCATGTTTGATTTACAAGTGGTAGCATGGCATACCAAAATGCACTATTTCAAGGATTGCTATAGTTTTTTGCTACAAGCAACTGCCAGAAAACTTCTCTATAAAACCTCAGCACATTCAGCATGAACTGTTGTGAATAGGTGACCTCTTTACCTTTTTCTTCTTCTTGCTATGATTGAAGCAATAGAGGTCTTCGTAATCTGCAAGGATTTTCCCTGGTACAAGACTAAAAGAACAACAAAACCCTGGGTAACAATGCCATTACTTCTAGATCTTCCAACATGCTGGCTTGATCTCAAGAATCTCAGGTTAGCCCACACAGGAGCTGATAAAAGCCTTTCTGCCTCACCTCAAAGAAACACGCTCCCATAAATCTCTCTCCTGCACAAAGTTAAAGAAAAAAACAAATGTAAAGCTTTTCTGCTTCCATTCTCTGAGAGGAACGTACGCGATCAGAAAGTAAATACTTTCAGAGGGACTGCTATGGTAATTCAATCTAACATGGGCACTCAGATTGCCGCGAGGCTGTTATTGCTGACACCACCAACCAAATGAGGCCCCAAATGCGTCATTGTAATTAGGTGCTGTCCATGTGACGTGCTCATTAATGTGCATATTACACCCCTTTCCCCCACCTTTTCCAATTCTGAGGAGGTAAACATCAACAAATTCTCAAGGTGTCGTGGGGTTAGCTCATTAGCTCGACCATAAATGACAGCAGACATAAATGTGGAGATCACAGAGCCAATTTTATAGCTTCAAGAAAGTTAGGTTAGAGAAGTCCACGTATAAAATGTTACTGAAGATGATCTCTGTCAAAAATGATACATTTCTTCACACATGGTTCTTCTACTTAATTACTGTTCTGCATCTTTTCTAAGGCCTGTTGGCTATTCTCTTTTGTGTGTTGATGCCAGAGTGGTTTGCCTCTGTTTAAATCTGTTTTTTCTGTCTGATATCGTTTTATTAAAGGTTAGTAAAGCAACAATTGTGTCTATGTTTTTAATTTCAAGCATCTAAAAATATTCCTTGGCAGGTAATTGAAAAGAAAATGCACAAGGATTGTAGACCAGGGACGGCGACACACACTTGCACACACTATGATACGTCGCTGATGTGTCATCCACGGCACTTAATTGTAAGGCCAGAGTAAACTGTAACAAAGGGAGCTCATTGTGGTTGAGGCCATCTGCATCATACAGGCAATTCATTACTCTTTTTCAACAGAAGAAAGAGGGTGCATTTCTGCAGGTAATTGCTGATGTTAATCACAGTCATATTTTAGAGAGCGAAGAACTCCTGCCATTCCTTTAAGCAAGCAAGGCCAGTGGTCAGCTGCCCCTTAACCACGATGAGCTTCACTGACTAATTACTGCAGTCCAGCTGCCTACACTCTCCGGAGCACTCTCCCAGCTTCTCTACACGAGCACATCTTCTCCAGTCTCTTCTGTAATCACGCTAAGTGCTTATCCAGTTAAAGAAGACCATTATGTTTTGTTGAGATCGTGGCTCTGCCAGATTGGGCTTGCGTGCTTATGGGGGGGTGTTGTTTTGATTTCAGTCCAGAAGGAGGGACAGGCCAGGTGGTGACATATTAGCTCCATCCCTTTTTAAGTTCATCTGACATCTGTTGTTAAATCCTTTCTTAAAGTTCTACTTAAAGAATCACCCAAGAAGAAAAAATCCAATCAATTTATTAGGACATAAATAAAGACACCTTTAACATATTATAGAAGGATATGCCGCTGAGGTTGCAGAATTGATGAAATCTGTGGAGCATGTACATGACAGGCATTAATGAAAGGAAGACATCTTGCCCAAACATGGTATTAAAATAGAATAAACTTCTTTGCTTTATAGGCTACAAGGGTGTAGACAGAGTCATTATGCTGAGATTGAACAGATAAGCCAGAGAGTGGCCCGTCATAGACAAAAGCTCTGATTGTTACTTTTTAGTTTTCAATTATTTGGAACCCATTATCAGTAATATTCGTCTGACACGCCGGGACAGGTCTCCAGATGAAATACTGCTGATGAGAAGGAAAAAGGACAAACTGGCAGGAGTCCACCGCAGCTTTTAAGAGGGAGTCAGCTTAACACAAATTTTCCTAGTTCCACTTACTCTCTACACATATCCATTCAAGCTCTCTATCAAATTCACTTCGCTGCATGGTCATGTTTCAGAGCAACAGTATTGATTCCTCTTTTGTTTCCGTTTTTTAACTTCCCTTTAAAGTAAACCATTACTCTGCTGGAACCCGATACTCCGGTACAATCTTTAATACTTTGAAAAAGCGCTTTCATTTGTGTGGACGAAGCCAACTTTTTGTGTCCACAAATCTTCTTTAAGAAAGCTCCGTATGCTCCGTGGGTTATCTAGTATAAACTGATTCTCCTCCCCAACTGTGGAGGAAAACGATCCTGTTTGTAGGAGAGAGGTCCAACAATGATCCCTGCTGATGGTTCAACTTCCTGTTTGGACTGTGAATGTCCGGTAACATACATTTGAAAAGAAAGTCAGCACCTCTGTGAGATTGTCAAGTCTGGTTTACTTGTGTAGCCTCAGTTAAGAGAAGAAAAAACGTGTGTGATGAATTGGATTGTGTTTTTTTGTATGTTGCTCCAAGAAATGCAATTTAAAACCACCCAACAGTGCAATTCTAAAAACAGTATTAATATTACCTCCTCGTCCAGAAATGTTTCACTGCAGTGCTTTTTGAAAAATAAAGCCATAAGTCTACTTCTGAGCTACGCCAGCCGCCTGTGTCCCAACATCCTCACAGCAATCTATATAGGATCCACTCCCTCCAGGCGCTTGGAAGCTCACTTAAAGACATCAATACTCTGGGAAATGAGACACAGAGCAATGACTTCAGAGACTGAGAAGTTAGACGGCTGACTGAGATGCCCTTACATCTTACTTAAGGTGTTGCTGCTCAATGCAGTAGAGTTCATTGAGCGAACTGCTTCCTCTCTTGTTAAAACATCAAACTGAGGATGTCAAGCCAAAAGGTAGCGATGGGGAATAAGTAAGACAGGTGAACTGCTCCTGCTAAATGAAGCGAATGTTTCTTTTAGTTTCAATTACTGCTATAGCTCCAATTAAATGGCTGACAGAGTTCCATTTCATTCATCATGTTTACGTGTTTTCTAAGGAAACAGGAAGCTAAAAAAAGTAATTTCACAAAATTCAAACACAATCATGGTGTCAACTTTCTGTCACTGTCGGGTGACAATCAGTGCAAGACATTCGTGATTATAAAGATTTACATCTATTTTGAATTCATGGGATCTTTAACAGTCAATCAAAAAATGATTAAGGCAGCACACCAGTAACTTCTCTATTTTATTTTAAATCGCCGCACAGACGTTTCAGGCTACAGCCCTTCCTCAGTGGCTTCGGGCAAACATTGAGATCAGCTACTACTGGTCACCCCAAAAATAAGGCTAAAAACCACAGGGTGACCGAGCCTTTGTGGCGGCGGCCCCTAGGCTCTGGAACAACCTGCCCTGGCACATCCGCTCTGCGGGATCGACTGAGGTTTTTAAATCCCTTAAGACTCACCTCTTCTCCCTGGCTTTTAATCGAGTTTAAGTGGACTTCTGGCAAATGTATTTTAGTATTTATGTTATTTATTGTATTGTTTATTTTATTTATTGTAATTGCTGCATTGTATGGGTCACTGCTTTTAATCTGTACAGCACTTTGGTCAACCCCGGTTGTTTTAAATGTGCTCTACAAATAAGTTTGAGTTGAGTTCCTGCCGCGTCAGCCTGAACACTCATTACTAACGTGTGTCACCTGCCTATGATTACTTATATGTGTCACCTGCTGATGACCATTTGTGTTTGTTTGCCTGAAGCCACTGAGGAGGGGCTATTGATCAACTGTTTTTAGAGGTTTTAGCACCCACAGCTACCACTCAGGGTGAGCGCTTTCATTTTTTACCATTAATCTTTAACAGTCAGAAACCTTCTACTAAAATCCTGCAAACAATCGTCTGTTTCACTTTAGCATCAATTACAGTGTTTGAAAAGAGAGCTTTCTCACCATGAATGCAGGGATATAACGTTGGAGTTTGCTGCTAACTGAGGATATTGTGTTTGAAACTTCATTCAATTGGCTTAATATTCACACAAACTCAAACCTGCCCTCAAGAGTCTGTCATCACTGTTGATAGAACCTCAGAAATATGCTTCAATTAGCTCAAACTTCTTTTATAATTTTAAACACTTTTTAAGTCCTGAGTCGAAGATATTGAGGAGCGCACCAGGAGAAGGATTAATCCTTATGTTGCTATTCACATAATTTCCCTTCCTCTCTCCTGGAACATTGCACTGTCAATCAAACGTCAGCCACTTGGTCCTTGCTGTCAAATCTCCCTTACTCTCTTGCTAACACAAATGACAAATGTAGGGGGAATACAAATCACCTGGCATTAAAAAGACAGAGAGGGGGGACTTGGAGATAGCTGAAGGAGTCAGTGATGAAAGCACCACAGATTAGTCGTGACAAATGGCCTACGATCTATCAGTTTCCAGTCCTAACTAAAATTGATGCAGTATGAAAACACTGGGATACAAAAGTTGAGCGAGTCTGCCTCAATCTGATGAATAGATGTTATATTTCCTCCGATGAGTGATACAGTGATAACACACAGGCAGTTGAAATGTGTCTCAGTGGGTGATTTCAAAAGTTCCAACAAAGAATGCATCATCTCCGTGTCCGCTGCAACTCTCTGCAATGATTGATTATGTTGTCACAACGCTCCAGTGTTGTCACAACGTGGCTCCACTACGTTATCACTTGAGCTCAAATTTATGCATTACTTGCAATCTACATATTCACGTCCAACCAAACAGGCTGGAGACTTCTGATGCACTCTGTCAGTGGCATAGAGAGACACTGCAGCACCAGCTGCTCTAACATCTGAGAGAAAACAACTGCAAGTGTGAACGTAAATTTCCCCGCGTCAGATCGATGAGATCGACGATCACTTCTCTTTCACGTTCACTCCTAAGTTACTGCTGAAAAACAACCGCCAATGCCTCCGACTTGCTCTCTACAAACTGAGCTTTCAAGTGTTAAATCTGTTTTGGCAAGACTGTTATCAGGTGGCTGATGACGCACAAAACAACAAACAGATGAACCAAAAATAAGATTAAAAGGGCAAATATTCCCTTCCCGTGCTATAAATAACACCTTCTAAAGATGAGGATGTGAGCAAGGATAATTCTTAGCATCTTTTTACATCCTCTTGGTATCTCGAACATATTCTTTTTCTTCATATCTCTTTCCAAAATCATCTTTATCTGCTGCTTACAGCTAGGTGGCAAAGCGTAACCTCTATGCAGGTTTTCCATTGATCTGTATGCCATCTAATGCATCCTTTCATGCTCTACCACCTCCTCACCCCATGGCACGATGCTGCTGACTGTCAGTTCTCCGGAAGAGCCTCTGATGTGGCAACTTACGCTCCACAGCTGCTGCTGGGCCCCTGGTGGGACCTGGGTAGGAAAGTGATGATGATGTGTTGAGTGAGAAAGACTCTTAGCGCAACATGCAGGTTTGCATGAGCAGGTATGCGGCAGGTGGCATCAAACAGTTTAGTTGTCACTTTTGGGCTCCAAGGTAGACTCCGAGGTTTCAGATGTTAGAAACACGTTAAAGGTCTCGTCAAATATCTATTTTTTTTCTTTCTGTGCCTGTGAGAATGTTCTTATTGCAAAACGCAGCCATAACTAATCCTGGCTTTGATCTGTCAACAAAAGCTGAACTATGGAAGTTGTTGTGAAGTCTTTTCTTGTATTGTCTTCCCCACAGTGCAGACATAGTAAATCCACTTTGATAAAAAAAAAACTCGTTTTCTTTTTCGACAGGATTACAACACCAGACAGGCCTGTCTGTATCATGCAGCTGCCTTTTTTGCCTGTGCCAGGGCTTCATTAAACCTATCTCAGAGAAAAATGTAAGATCTCCGTCTTCATTGAATGAACAAAGGCAAGTGTGCCAATCCAGAGAGAGAAAAACAAGTTGCGTCATGCACCACAGAACAACAGGGACTCTTAAATGAAAAGCTGGAGGAAATGTAAAACAAGTACTTCTCAGCCAGGGACAGGCCAAGCATGTTATGGGGTCTTTGATCATTTTGCAATGTGAATTGCACCACCCATTTAGAAAACCAGCGTCAGTATTGATTACCGCACATCCTCTTGAAAAAGGTACTTAAAGGGAACCTAATCAGGCACACCAGCCCGAAATGTGACTGGAGCTGATGAGAAAAGGTAGAAAACGTATGTAGTGCATCCAAAGTGTACCCCTCCAGCCTTTCAGTGTTATTTTTACAAGGTAATGGTGAAAATTACCAACCTTCCTTTTTTTTTTGTTTTTAAAGCTATACCTTTATTTCTTTTCTTTAAGTGTTATAAAAACATCATACATACAAATACTACTTATATGTTCAGCTGCTTCTTTTCCTACATTTGTCTTAATAACATGTCAAGAGTTTGAGATGACTTATCACTTTGCACTTTACAAGCAGTTAAGGAAAAATTTGTTCTTTTGCTACAGCTGGATTTAGGCTTTGACGAGACAAGAAAGAATCAAAATAATAGTACCCTGGCAGAAACCACTCCAAAAACAAGACGACAGAAGCAGCCAGGTAATGGTCCCTAATTGTGTGACTACTCAAACTACCTGTGGTTCGTTTTATTGGATGGTTTAAGGATGGTATGAAGGTTTTGTTACATGTTGCAGTTGTTTTTTTGAAGGGGGGGATCTTGTGGGAGGCTTGAGCTGCTGCTTGAAATTACGTATATACGCTAGGAATGACATGAATTAAATAAGGAGCAGGGAAGTGATGCAAGGATGAGAGGAAGTGGAGGATGTTCTTGCGTATGCATGAAGGAGAGAGAAGCAGGTGGGAGGGTTATAGGTAATATTGGGTGGAAAAGAAAGACGTGGAAGGGTCCGAGGGACAGTGAAAGCGGGGAAGTCATCCTTTGAGCTTGTTGAGTATTAGATATTTTTTGATCGAGTAATTGCATACAAAAGACGTGAAGGAAAAGATGAGAGAATGGTGTTGCTACGTTAATACCGCATCTTAGTCATTGCTTGCTGAATGCTTGTTGAACTACAGTATGTGGAATTAATTAAAGCAGCGAACCTGTTTACATGTTAAACTTTGGTTATTAGATTAGACAACACCTGCAGTTTTTTTAGTATTTATTTACAATTAGTCACAGCATCTCGAAGTGTCGTATTCTGTTTGTTTGCAGAGCGCAGCATGTCATGCAATATGTTCTGCATAATTTTGTTGTATTCCTGCAACTTTGCACTTAAATTCCAACAACAATTAAAAAGAAGTGTCAATTTGTTTGACCTCAGCGTATTCCATTTGTTTACCAAACATTTCAATGCAGGTGTTCAGCATGACGAATCCATGAAACACGATAAACAATTAAGAAAACAAGCTCTTGACTCCAGGACTTCTGGTCCTCAGCTTTGAAGTCAGTTTCATACAATTTAAAGGTTTATCCAAGCAATTGCAATGAAAACTACCAAACCTAAACAAGTGGACTTCAGAACATTTCAGCTCACTGTTCTGTGTGTAAAAGTTGTTTTATCACTGTTCCTCTGTAAGGAAGGTCTACAAGCTGAGAAATGAGCAATGCATGACAAGAGCTAACACTGTTCACAAGAACACTGTACTTCTTCGTTCATGTTAACACTCTAATTAACACAAACACCCTACTGTGAGATTTTTAAACACAGTGGCGGCGGCGGCGTCTAGAGGGAGGCCAGCTGTTGATGTTGGGGGGATGCATAATAGTTTTCATGACAAACTTTTTCTTCAGTCTGATCTTTTGGTCTGGGACAATGAACAACATTTATACACTTGTTAGCAAACATGCAATATAAACTGAGGCCTACTGCTGCACATTTCTTCTATCTTAAGCTACAATTGACTGTGTTTAGCTGTGATGAGATTACAGACGGCGGATGCAGGCTGCCTGTGGTGTCCAGGCCGGAAGTATCGATGATTGCCAACGCCAGCTTGGCCCCCTGCTGACGCCAATTCAAAATACAGGATATTAATGTTGCCAAATGACAGCCGCTCGCTGCCATAAAGCACCTTTAATCCCACCTACAAGGCTCCTACAAAGAGCTGTTACTTCGACTGGCACAATGGCTGTCAATGGGCACATCACCAGACCCACTTGGATCAATGATCCCATCTGAGATATGGGCAGTGATTCTAAAACCAAACATTTTATCTGTGGCTGAAAATAGATTTTACATTTCTTTATTTCATTCATCAATTTGAAGAATCGGAAGCGAAGGTGTTATGAAGAGAACCCCCGTGGTCGTGGCTTCTGGTGTTCTAGTTCCTAAACTCTGGCAAGTTGAGAAATCTAGAACAAAAGTTGCATTAAAGTTTGTGTTTAGGGAGTTGGGGGCCAAAAAAATCTAACTTCAGATTTTTTCCTTTGTCATCTGATTTACCATTTTATCATTTCAATGCCTTAAATGTAACATGCTTTTAGATGCATTTGTTTTCTGGCTGCTGCTGTCTTGTGAATCTTGTCAAACACCTCACGTGCCTGTTTGAGATGCTGCAGTAAATCATTGATTTTGTTAGTAACCACAGACTTAAGTCAAATTTGACTACAGGGTTGGTCAGCCATAAAAGATTCTGGAGGTAAAAGCATCTCAGCACCTCAAAGTGAAGTTTCCTTAGCATCAAGAAACATTTTAGTAAAATCCTCAAACACTGAAGGGTTCAATTTAGAGCACCAAATAAACATGTGTCCCAATTTCATATGTTTATGTACAAAATTATTTTTTTATCCAAGTTCACTTTGTCTACTTCAAAAACACACTGTGTTGTCTGTGAACGTCTTAAGCCAGGTATGATTCATGCATGAAGAAACAAACCCTGAGGTCAACACATCAGAAAATCCAAAGACATTTCCAATAGGGATCGGGAATTGCAGGGTAACTGAAGATACAATACGCGATACGTGGCCCACGATAACGATAATATCACGATACAGCGATTCTGCGATAATTGATATATTGCAAGACAATCATGTAATGATACATCACGATATCTGATTAACTTCTTTGGCCAATTAATTTCCGTTCACGTTATCTTCATTCACGTCATATACGGCGCCACAAGGAGACATGAGGTAATCGAAATCGCAGGGAAATCTGTTTAGAGCGCCAAATATTTGTAAATTAAAACATCGATATTTGGCACCAGCTTATTGATAATTGTATTAGCAGCGTCAGGAGGACGATATATTGCTCAATCGATATTTTTTCCCACTTGTAATTATCACGTCATTGAGCTACTGACTATTGTTTTTTCTAAAGCTGTGTCACTGTTCTATAAGAAATTCCACTTTAAGTGTCTCTTTATGACAAACAAAAATTAGTGCAAGATCATTTCTGCTACATTGTTGACACTTCCCTCTTTGTAGTTTGGTGTCTCATCATGACATCTTTCATTGAACGTGATCAAACCCACTTTAACTCCTTCCCTCTGCCTTTCACTAATCTAACCTCACCATGTCCAGGATAGGAGCAACAGCACGTAAGATATTTCAAATGTGATTCCCCTTTGAAGGTGAAATGTAAATGACTGTTTCCACCTTCAGTCTGTGCTCCACACTCAGCATTTCATACGTCTTCAAAGGCTCGCAAGCTGCCTGAAAAGCCACAGTTGGTATACATCATTTTTTTACTGTCATCACAATACCAGCGACTGCAGGCTAGTAACAGCAACGTCTGCTTCCATTCCGTCAGCCTCCCCAGAGCTATCAGGGTTTTACTAGATCCCCCATAAACCTCGGGCAACATTTCCACCCCGTCTTTGATTAGTTGTATTTGCAATAAAGTGAAACAACCTGCTCATGTCTTTAATAAAAAAGAGTATCAATGTTGTTGCCACGTATACTGTTTAAAAAAGGGATTAAAAAAAAGATAATTAACAAGAGATTCTGCAATAATTGGCTCCATCATGCTCCACTGCTCTCCGTTCCACTGTGCCATGTCTTCCCCTATAACACTGCCAGTACAATTTGGGACTGCTGAATGGGCACAGTTGTTGGCATGGGGCTGTGAGCTGCTCTTATCATGTTAAGCACAATGACAGGGATTGGTACAACAGAACGGCTTTAATGATTCTGGATTTGTGCCTCTGGGTTGCTATCGCCCTGACCAACCCTTGTAAACCCATGTTTAGGCCGAGGGCTGCGAGTGTTTGTGCCTCCATTTTGAGGCTGCTGTTGGACAACATATTCAGAGTTCTTGCATCAGTGTGTGCAACACTGTAATGCAGCATTTATGAAATGTGTCACAAGCAATTCCACTGAGTCAACCCAGTTTTAGAGGTATACTTGCTAGGATGAGTATGCAACAATAATTCTACAATACCTTGTTGCATAGTAAGAGGTACAGGATTGCTGCAGCATACAGAATGACTGCAGCAAATAAATAAATACTAGAGATTGATCATTCAAAAGAGGTGCACAGTAAAGCATCAGAGTTTCAATGCTAACAGTCATTAGTTATTTTCACATCTTTATATAACGCTGAGTTGACAGAAAGTCAAAAGCAATGTTATTTTTTTATCTGCTCTGACTGTCGGCAGATCTTATAAAGCTGTAAGTGAACAGAACAGAGTGTTCTGCTGGCCTATTTTAAAAAGCCACCCACGGATTCACCCGCTATCAATGCACCTGCGGGTGAGTTTGTACATAACTACCGTCTTCAAGAGTGAATCTGACATAGTGCAAGGATGCCAAAAGCTCTTTCAATCACGTCCCAGTTCCAACACTGTCCAAATTGCCTCTCTTCCTGTCAACATATGCAAAAATAAACAGGAAGAGGAGGCAAAGATTGTCAGGTTATCATTATGTAGAATATCTTGGTTTTCACATCCATTCCCTTAAATGAAAGGCATTCTTATTTTCAGAAGTGTGGTTCTTTAAAGCAGGTAGTCTGGTAGTCTGTAGCCTGTTTATACCACACAGAATATTCAAAGCCAACACGTGGTTATCAAATCTATCACAAGTGATGCATGAAGCCCATGCTGTTTGATCCCTGAGGAACACAATTATTCATGCTAATAGAGACACAAAAGATTAACTTACCATACTGGAACAGAGGCAAGGAACATGTCTGCTTTCTGCCAGGAGAGCCGAGAGGTGCCTACACGGATTCAGTCTGAAACACAAAAAGAGAAGACTTCAGTACGGACACGCAATAATGACTTATGTTATTCCACAAGACAGACACATCAGAAATATTTCAGATGTCAGCATGCAGGAAGCTTATGTCATCCACTTATTGTACTCTGTGTCACACTGGATAAGAGTGGCAACTGGATGCCTGACACACAGAAGTAAATCCTTGACTTTATATAACTCCAGTTCATGCTTCCAAGGGACAGAGAACATTATTAGCAAGGTGCAATATCACAAAAGTCTGCAGAATAAGATTTCCGTTCGTTTATTGATTTATTAAAGGATAATATCCTGCGGGACTCTATAAAGACCTTTAAAAATATTGAGATATGATTCAATACATCTGAACAGGCTAGATATTCCTAATGTTGATCCATATATGTCTCTAGGAGACGGTTACAATTTCTCTGTTGGTATATATATTTGCTGTAAACTTAATACAAGGTGTAGCACCTTTAATATTTGTGCATGAATTAGACAGTTGCTTACAATATTACTAAGGGGCAGTATGCTTTATGGAAAAATTGGATTCAATTCAAAGGATTTTTTTTGCATCAATGTGTTGAAATATATTGAATTGGAATACATTTATTCACGTCGCGTTTGCCAAAGAAAGATCATATAATAAAATTATGTGACAGGAGGGTGATATGGATAAGTATTGTGATGAAAGTTGTATACATTTCGCCCATTCCATCTGCAATTTCATCATCAATCCACTTTATGAAAGAAGTAGGTCTCATGGATATTTTAGACATAGTCTGCGTACACGTGTACATAGGCTGTCAGCCGTTTTACAAACAACTTAAAAAGCACTTGTTGTCATTTCTATTGAATTGCTTTGCCAGTTGTTTTCCCATAGGAACACTAGCAGCAGCGCTGGGTGGCTTCTACTGCTGTCAACCTGAAGCACTTTGAATACCAAGACACATGCGTCAGTGTAGCAGCCTTCAAAACCTCCCTCTGTCATCACACTCACAGCTAAAACTATTGATGCTCACTGTGGAGTGTTTAACTTGTCTTATGAAAAACGCCTTATAAATCTAACAATGACGCAGCTGTTGTTTGTGAGCCCGTTTTAAGACCTTTGAGTTAAATTCTTTACTTTGATATGCTTCAATATTATTTGTGTTATTTTTGAAGAGATTATGTTTGAAGTGAAGAGAAAAATAACAAGTGGAGGAAAAACCTCAATCTGCCAGTCACTGCATCTCTGCCTCTCTGACAGCAATGTTTTGAAATAATGAGAACTCTGGCATGGTTTATCCTGAATGGTGTGAGCCAGCAGAAATCAGGATGACAAGCAAAGTCAAACAGGCACAAGAGCTTTTAACACAAAACTAATGCCTTTGGTCTAAATCTAACCACTGGCCTGTCTGATTTATTTTGGCAAATTATTCAGATAAAAAGATATTGACGTCGGATCTATTCGTTAATTTTGGCTCTTCTTCACAAAGGGAGCCGGATAACACCGTCTTGGATGGGGATTTGGGGGTGGAGTTAAGGTGAGAGGACGAGGGGAAAGAGAAGGCGAAGAGAAAGATGAGACATCACTGGGATGAAATCCTGAGTTTGCCAAGGTCAGCAGATTCCCGGCTATGAAATGAAACGCTGCCAAGCATACAAGCGCACACACAAACAGGCCATCATACGCACACACATACAGACACCTACACATAGCAACCCACTGCCCATATAAGCTCTTCCCTCAAGACAACCTGCTGAGAACTGCTAAATTACCACTGGGCTGTACACCTACACACATAAACACGTGCACTCTCTCTAGCCCTCTCTTTCGTGTCATTACTTTGGTCTCTGGTAATTTTGAGATCTTCACCTTTCCCCCTTTACCCTGACTACAGTGATACCCTTAATTTGTGACACAGCGTTCAGGACTCATGGCAACTGGCACTCACGGGGGCTGCTAGTTCACTTGACTCCTCTGCACTTTTTGACCTTGTACTCTCCTGTCTTTTTCCAAGTTACTGCAGGTGATGGCATGTCTGTTGGGCTCAAAGGCTTGCTGTAGTTGGAGAATTGCCACAGCTACAGTCTTGTTTATTTCACCCAGAAGACCAACACGTATCACTGTTAGTAACTTTAAAATGCCTTTCCTTAGGCTATTTAACAAAAGCTTGGCTCTACATATTTCTCACAATATTTCACACAAAAATCGCTTTAAACATACATTACTGACTAAAAGATAGACTTTAAAGGGAGGTATTATGCTAATTTCAAGCTTCATATTTCACTCTGTGATCCTTACAACCTTAGCATAATTTCCAGTTTGCAGGCCCTCATACAGCATCTACCTCAAACGACTAAGTTAGCTCTGTCTCTTTAAGAAACCCTGCCCCTACAAGCCTGCTTTTTTCTGATTGGCCAGCTCTCTGAGGCCTGTCGAGGGGCAGAACTCAGTGTTTGAGGCACAACCCTACCCTGTGGCCGTGTTAAAGAGTTGTAGGCAAAGCGTTAACTTCAATTCGAAATTAATGTGCGCTTGTCCTTTGGAAAAGTAAAGAGTTCCTCCATTTTGTGACATCACAAAGTGAGGCTGGGGAAGTCTGTCTGAAAGCAAGCGTTCACAGCAGCCTGCAGACTGAGACTTTTTTTTGTAGGGGATAACTCCAACATACTTTTATTTACAGATTTGAAACTTCACCCACGTTGGGTCTAGACATTGTAACATTGTATGTCTTAAAATGTAAAACGGCACAATACCCCCTCTTTAAAAAAATATAGGTCCAATAAAACAGTTCTACCTCCTGTATATATTCAGTAAACACTTTTATCCACTGTACACAGAGGCTTGATTTATGATGAACCTAATGTACTGCTACACTGGCATTATTCCACTTCTCCTGGCAAACACACACGCTGCCATAATTCAGCTCAAATCACACCTTGTGCTGCACGTCAGAGGACAGTACATTCTATCCCTCCCACTTGCACCTGCTATTTATTTTTGTAAATATCACTTTTATTCTTTACGGTGTAATTGATCAAATGTTACATGATGCAGTATGTCGTGACTTGGCATTTAAGAGCATGCTTTAATGGCCGTAGAGGAAGTGCAGAGACTAAAAAAATATATTATCTGTGCCTTAGATTCAGTATAACTTCTACACAAACTCTACTGAAAGTTAAAACAGACACATCTCTGTCAGAGTCTGCAGAGCTGGTGTATTAATTTATTTTTCAATGTGACACTGTGATCATTTCTTTTTCTTTGATTCAGACAGGAGTTCTTGTTTATTATTTGCTCCGTCACGAGTAGTCTGAAGGATAATAGGAATTACAAGATAATCTTGCGTGATTAGAAACATGTTTGTCAAACATTTTTAAAGCTATTTTCCAACCAAAAAAACTCAACTAATGGATTTTTTTTTAACTAGTTAGAATAAGATTTCTTCTGCACTCATTTTAATTAATTTTAATCATATTAAAATATATTTAATACATTTCTTTGTTGTCCAGCAAGCGTAAAAATGCACACTGGCTGTCGTCGCATATATTTCCCCTGTGTGATAGGCTGTTAGATCGATCCATACAAAATGGCCAAAGTTTATCATTGTAATTAATAATCATTTAATCACATGTCCAGATCATTTAATGCAGAGCCCACAGTATATGCCCGTCCTAACCATTTCAGCATCTTCTACCACAAAAGCACTGAAAAGTTTCGTGAATTCTTTTTCTGTGCAGGAATTTCAACTTTACTTCTGAGTACACCTTTTTATACTGTTGGGATTTTACGCTTTCTTCCTCCTTCCTCCTAGCAAGACTACACCGGGTGTGAAAGGATGCACAGCGCGCACTGCCAAACCTCATGCTACTTTTTCATTGAGGCCATTTCAGCTGCACTCTTTTATTGTTGTCGTAAACACCAGGAACTTTCTCATATTGTGCACTGCTCTAAATGTTATTTAGTGTTTCAATATAATCCATACAGTCCATGAAAGACTCATCCTTTAGTCCGCTTATGAAATTTCAATGAGAGACAAAAACAATGTTCTTGTTTGGCTGCATGTTAAACTAGTTATCAGTCTTACAACATTCATGCCTATTCATTATGAAGGACTCAGTCCAGACGGAGAATAGGGGAAACATTTCAACATCACATGGGTATTTACCCACCATAAACAGAGTGCCTTTTGTAGTTCTTTCAAAGGGCTCCCTTAACTACCAAAGTGCTTTTTGTGATCATGAATTTTTTGAGCCGAGTTTTACAAACCATTAAACTCTATCCCAGCATGTCATCAGTCTTTGCTTCCAACTTATGATAAAAAATGATTAAAACGACAAGGAAAAATATAGATTTATACGTTAATATTTCCTGTCTCTTGTTTGCATTCATCGTCATAATTTCTCAGGAGTTCCCTGAAGGCAACAGGCGCTACATAATTGATGGGCCTGAAAGCAGTTGGGCTCAGTGAGGGAAAGTCTGCAACTCAATTGGGGGAAAAAAAACAGAAGCTTTGAAACTAGCAGGAGAAGACAAGCCTCGGTTACAATTAGTTTTGTGTTCCGTCATGCCAAACATTTGGTGCTGAAACAATGCAAGACAGTTTCATTACAATAGCGAAGCCTCGCAGGCAGACATCAAAGGCCTGGTTTGTCTCGCCCTCAGTTTACCAAGACAATGAAGAGATGGAGATATAGTTAAGACCAATTTCAAAGGGAACTACTGACGGTTTCATTATGTACATGTAGAGAGCTGAAATAATGAAATATGCACCTTGAGGTAGGAAACTACAAGAAACAAGAGACAAACAAGAGAACCAGAACTTGCTGGGGTAAGTCCATCAAGAGTTTATAATGACTGTTTTGTGAAACCATTTATTTTTTATACTCGTTTTTTTTTTTACGTACTTCACATTTTATTTAACAACAAAACCATCTCATCTGAGACACCCTTTTAAAAAAACTGGGTACAAGTTAATCTTCCATTAAATATCAGCCACGTAGCTGAGAGCTGCCTCTTCATGCTGGAGCTCTGGTGTCGCAAACTTTGGCAACAACTTCTTCAAGTTCAGAAATCTAGACCCAACTGCCCCAAGGTCAAACCACTGGCAGATTTCATTTCCTGTTTTTTATTTTATTTTTATAGCACAATTTCACTTTAAAACAGTATGCTGCCCAGGCTGGCCCAATAAGTTTGAAGGCATCTTGCACTGGGGAAAAAAAAAGGTTATCCTCGATTAGTTCAAATGAGATGAGAATCCTGATTAAGATAATAGTTGTTCAATAAAATATCTGGAGCAGTCTGGTAAACAGTGTCACATTTCCCACTGGGACCTTTGCAGCTTACTTTGGGGGGGGGTTTAAATCGCAATAATCAGTATGTAGGCCACAGTACAAAGGCTTTAGAACACAAAGGGAACACAGGATTGAGTCAAGGATTTTAAATGCCACAGCACAGACAGATATTGTTGGACAGATTTACACACTGCTGACGGAAAATGGTTCTATCCAGTAAAAACGGGAAATGTGGCAGCATTTGAAAGTTGTCAATGTTCCAACGTTCTGTGAGAAAGGCGACCTTTGACTCTGTTGGGGCACATTTTTTACCGTCGCATAGCGTGATTTACAGTGTAATGTCAGTAGGGGGCGCTCAGTTTACATGCAGGCTTAAACTACAGTGTCCAAGGTTAAAAAAACGCGGACCAATCCCAACTTCCTGTGATCATGGTAAGGCTTAGTTTTTTGCTTGAAAGATAAAGTGAACTGTTTGCAATACAAGGAGGGAAAGAGGAGAAGAGATAGAGACAGCTGCCTCTCCATTCTGCATCCTCCCAACTGTGGAAAGTGTGAAACACTCAACACTTTAACACATAATACAAGCACATCCTGTTACAATGTATAGGCTAAATGTAAGTGCGAACCTTGTGTATTTCTGCTCGTGTTACAGTATTTGAAAGTGCATTCTGTACTTTGACAGCCATGTGATAATGGATTTGTGCCTCCTCACTCTTGTGATAACATGCTCGGCTTTATGCTTAATTAAAACAGGGATTATTGGTTTAAAACAGTGGAACTTAAGAAATGACTTCACTTCATCCAAAGTTTATACCCTCTGTATTACCGTAGCAGAGAAGCAGCCTCCTCTGATATATGCTCATGATGCAAGACGAGGCACACTGACGCATTATCAACCCATCAAAATAATGTATCCCATTGTTCCACTAATGGCCCCGGCAAGGTAAAAAAGATGACTGTGCAAGTTATCCCCTTTTGAGTGAAACACATCTACTCTCTGCAGTATATAGCTTCAATGGAGGTACAGCAAGCGACCATAAAATCATTAAAATGAAGTTTCCTGGCCAGAGTCAGTCCTAATTACTCACAGCGTGCTGCTACGAATCATTATTTTATTTTCCTGACATCTGAAAAAATCTGCATTAACACAGGTTGTTAAGTTACAGACACAGCAGGTTGCCTTTTAACTCCAGGCAGAACCTTAAATGTTCAATGGTGAATGATCATCCGTTACCTCCACAGCCACTGGACAACCAAGCACAGCATAAAAGGTCAGTTAGAGACATGGTGAGGGCTGGATGAGTTTTACATCTGAGAAAAGGAGTAAAAAAAGAGTGCTCATTATATAATTACCTTCTGTATTACTTTATTCTAGCATATCCCAAAATGAAACAGGAAGCATCATCATATATTAGCCAGTATAAGTTTAAGGGCAGCCAAATGATGATGAGCAATTGCCCAACAGTAGATATAAATAGAACTGCCATTATTTATCTGTATGAGCCTCAGTTGAAGAATGACTTCTATTCTATTGGTTATATCTATGATTTTTTTTTTTGATGTGCTACCAACTGAAGCAAGAAGTGAAGAGTATTGCAATGTTTGCAACTAATATCAACTCTTTATATTCCTAATACCCCATCAACTGGATGTACTGCAGCAGATGAGCATTCAGCCTATATATTAGCAAAGTTAATGTCTGAGAAGATGGTTTATTGAAATGGCAATGCTGCCATTGCGATATTAATATACAACAGCTCTGCATAGCCATCAGAGCATGAAGTCTAATCAGAATCATCATACGCTGTGACAAACACACTCTAGATGATAATATTCCCCATTTGCTTTTGTAAAGATTTCTCATTTTAATGAGATTTGTTGGACTTACATGCAAATGGAAACTACAATGTATCAAAAATGTGTCACTTGTACCAGCGACATCTTTTATTTATGAAAATAACTGTAGAATCATCCGAAGGTAGAAAAAGGTTTTAAATCTAATTTATTTCCTTGCCGTATTTTTCCAATAGATTCTGTTTACTTAACGTGATAAACTCTATACTAAAAGTATATTTTGCAAATTGTCCCAATGCATCCCAACAGTGTCAGAGTGTAATTCATTGTCTCATGAACAACTTTAAAGCAAGTACAAGAACACCTCTTGCTCAGTCGCCTCGATGTTACCATTGTTATCAGCTGTTTTCTGCTTTTGGCAGTGGTTCGTCTGCCAGAGATGAATTGTTGAACTAAGCTAACAAACTCTCTCATCGTTGTTCTTGAGTTTGAAGTACGATAATGTTAACTCAACAGTGTGCAGTCCTTGTGATTTCCTCCGTTGTCACCACCATGGCAACCCTTATTGGGTTACCATATTCTGTACTTAATCCCTGGCAGTGACATCTGTTTGCCAGTCTTACACAACTATTGTCTCATTAAAAGGTACCCTGTAGTGTTGTTAAACCAGTAGAAGCATTCAGGAGCAATGTCTCTGCTAATGGGTTCCCATTCTCACAAGAAAGCATATGTAAGCGTGCAAGTACACAGGCGATGGATTCGATACTGGTTTCAACATCTGTCAAACATTTTTAAGAAGAGTTTTAAGGAGAAAAGAAATGATTTCAACTTGGTTGTTAGACCTCATAAACACACACAATGCATTTTGTTTCACTTTGTGTATTTTGGGGAAACATTTCAAACAAGCTTACAGGGATTCAGGATTGATTTTTGTAGACAATTTTGAGTATATTAAAATAAACTGAGCCCGTGGTGAGAAGAGACATTAGCTCCAAAATATCTGTGGTCAAACTGGGGAAAGTAATCGCAGTAGAGATCTAATAACATATAATATAATAAATATCTGTATTTACATGAAATAAGATGAACAACCCTTTGATAGGAGAGGCTTTACTCTTTACTCTTAAATAGATATGCATGAATACACTGAAGGAATGGACTTTATTACACAATAATATACACTGATTCAAGATGTTGATGGACAGTTTCAAGATAAAATCCCTGTGACTATTTCTCTCTTTTTCTTGGACAACCTTTTCTGTTGTCCAATAATTCAGGGAACACCTCTGGTTTTTTCTGAGAATAAAAAGCAAGGGTGTTATGCAGTAATTGCTCACGGTTCTAAAGACCTGACAAGTGCTAAAGAGTGTTAATTAAACCAGAGACTAAATCAGAGAAGCCTGAGGTGTTTTCTTACATATAAGCATATACGCAAAGAAAAGGCATTGAACACAAAGCTGTGCCGATTAGCAGAGGCACATTATGACATCATAGAGCAGATATTCCTCAAATTAGCCCAAGCAAGTTGTGTTCCACATCTTGGGGATATGCTTCAGGATCAGTTGTTCAGAAGTAACCCTCAAAAAATCTATCACCGCTCTGAATAGCCATGAGTCGAGGAGAACAGAATTAGGGAAGATTTCAGTGATCTTTTGAGAACATAGGTTGTATGCTTCAGGCAGTCATTAGCCCTTTTCTACACAGCAAAAGAAAGCACCTAGATTCTGTATAAAACGTACAAAAAAGGAGTGGGGGGGCAGTGTTGTTCTGCCTAAAGCAGCAGCAGAGGTAGAAACAGAGTCCAGTAGATATCCGTGTACCCAATCCAATGGAGGGGATGTGATATTTTGATGATTTTATCAGCTGACTCCAAAAACTAGGAGTAGCAGTAAGCAGCTACTACAACCTAAAATGTTTGCGGATGGGTGTGTCAAGGAGGTCTGGGGGCCCCTTACCCTCCAAGCAGTGGATGAGATCCCCTTCTAAAGGACGGTAAAGGACCATTACCTTTAATTAGGTCAAATTAAGGTCAGTACCCAACGGGTTAACCCTAACTCTGCCACCTGTTACAATATGTACAATGTATCTCTTCTGAAAATGTTGTGCAAGAGCTGTACAGTTTGTGAAGCAATGTGCTAGATTTATACCAGGGAGCATGCAAAGGTTCACAGCATGACGTGCAGAGATCATTCAGATATAATTCAAATACACATTTCGACAGTACCTGTAGTCAAACCATCTGATACGTCGTCTTATGTGAAAAGCAAACAGTCAACACAAGTGAATTTCCCCTGGTTCTGAACACTCTATTTCCCATGGAGGTTTTTGCCATGTTCAAAAAGAGATGGCTTTTAGATTGGGCAGGAAAATTGCTCTGAACAATGCCTGTCAACTGTACTTGCCATAAAAATAAATTATAACAAAAATGTTCCTAACTAAATTATACCTCTGTGCCTGCTCATAGTGGAGGGCAGACACAAATAATAAAAGCTTAATGTGCTGGGTCACACCTTCTTATTACATTTATTTAAGGAAAGTGAACATGATTACAGAATTGTACTGCACTTCACAGGATCATTAAGGTAATGCTGTGGGTACTTCTATAACCGAGTTATGTGCTAGTCAGCTGAGAGAGTGACAATAAGAGGTCGCACTTTGAATAAACAAACCCCTATGTTAAGGTTCACTGTTGATGCTGAAGCAGCCACTATAGCTGTTCAGGTAATGTGGTGTATATTTTATCTATACTGTTTGTGAACACTTCATTGAGAGAGTTTCTAGAATAGATTCTAGAACAGAGTATAGAAAGAAATGTCCCATGTTTGTGGCAGCAGGTGACTATAGGTTTCAGGTGATGAGGCTGTGTGCTGCTGAATGGATAATAAATGCTTCATGAGGAAATGCAGTGAATGTCATACTGATGTTTTTATGTAATACAATCTCACATCAAGTTTTATTACATCAAACAGCAGAATGAATCCCAAGACACAGAGACTACTTCTGAGAAACACAAGGAGAGCTTAAAGGTGCCCTATGGAGTTTTCTTGTAAACAAACAAAAACTAAAAACTATATTTAAATAATAAATGTTACCCACCAAATGGATTTGTTTACATTATTGAGGTCTAACAAATGTGCTGAGTATATTTCTTTTCATGTAAAACATTTATTAAGCTGATTTTTTCAAGTATTTTCAAGCCTGCGTAGTTAAAGCATATGATTTCTACCATGCAGTCTTCCTGTTCCCCACCTTTGTGGACTTGTGACAGTGTTTCTCTACGCATTATAGCCACATGTAGGTCAGTAGAGTAGTTTAAAACCAATGGCTTGAATGTACATCAGTAAGCGAGCGCTGCGTCTTTGTGCGCTTGCTCAAGACAAACAAAATGGGGACCCATTTATAGAAAGCTAGTCCACAGTAAGCCTTTATGTCAAGTAAAGAGCAGGTGAAAGCTCCTGCAGATATGAAGGCCACACCTGCGAGAACAAAGAGAGGATCAGAGCCAATCACAAGATACCAAACTAATAACACGAGACACAAGCTCAGAAGGCCATGTCAACTTAACCATCTGTAAAGCTACTGTTAAAAACATCAACGGGTAAAGAACCCTGAACAACTAATGCAGCTGAACTGTCTCCACAGACTAACTTTGTTTAACAAGGGCCGACGGACCTGAATTTTAAAAGATGAACAACTGATTAGTTTGCCTCGTATCCTGACCCAGCAAAGTTAAAGCTCAGATGCTCAACCTCCTTCCCTCCCTCAGGAATAAAGACTGACCGCAGCTCAGCTGACTGGGTTAAAAAGGCTTTTAAAAGAAATCCAGCTAGGGAAGTGGACTACGCCAATAGTTTCATGTGGGAATAATCAGTCTGCACAGTGACTTGGATTGAAGCTCACCTACATTGATGGCAGGGGTGACAGCTGTTGGAAATCTTATTTCAAGGACAGGCTAATTTGGATGAGGAAACAGATGCTGAAATGGACAGTGCTAAAGTGCATGCAAGACCAGGTCCAACAAAGTGACTGAGGGTCTCATTTTGAAAGTAATGAGCCTCTGGGCAGCCCTAAGGAACAGAGAGATTAAAGAAGCAATCCTCACTCATCAGCAGCATGAACATCCACGATTGCTGTCCTTGCACGGCAGCATTTTCATTTGTCTGCAGCGTTCTGATTTGTCTGCCTCCAGCTGTTTGTGTAGCAATTTGACGATGCCATTGGCTGTCGCAGTTGAGCAAACCTAAAACCAGCCAATTGGTACAAGCAGACCCGTGGAAAACGGCCACTAGGAAAGACAAAAGCACCATCACTGGAGGATGACTATAATTCAACTAATGGAAGAAAAAGAGTCCAACGAAATAGAAAGAATAGCAATCTGAGGACAGTGCCCACAGACTGACAGCCAATCCACAAAAGCAAGCGTATCCCACGACGTAACCCCAACATGTAGGCCACAGCTTGGACTATAACACACTGCACCCTGACTAAAGCTAAGATCAAACAATCACTAATACCACACCAGCACAAGTGTTTTAAAGGTAATCCATGGGACATGGCCACGCAAGCTATGCGTCTATCCACAGGCTTTTACCATGAGGGAATCATTACCTGTAAAATGTGTGCCAGAGTTCAGAATGAGAAGTAAGAATGTTTCAATCACGCTTAAACTAACAAGACAGTATAGAATTGCTCGATCATCATCAAGATCTTGGTAACTTAAAGCTATAGCCATATATCACAATACCTAACAAGTGAATGCATTCTTCTAATCAAACCTTTTACCAAAGGGGCTTTAGTACTCATAGTATTCACAGATGATCAATTACATACTCCATCTGTCAGTTTGCAACTAATCACTGCAAGTGCGGACGACTTTCCAAGTTTAGTATCATCACACACTGTGCCTTGTGTGTGCAGATATATTTGTTCCACACCTTACAGGAGACATGTTAAATGTCACTGCATAGCAAAATAGAGTCTTAACACTTCCTCCAATTACTGTATAGCAAGGCTATTGGAGATGACAACCCTAGTAACCTAAATCAAATCTACTGCAATATCCAGGACACATATTTGCTCTAATCTCGCCATTCTTATAACAGATAATCATCTGTACATGATGGAAAATGTAACACCTAGAATACTCTGTGTAGGTTATGACTAAAAGTGGAGAAAATAAGTGTCACCGTAAAATAACACATTTGTTTCCTCAAAATACAAGACCGCACTGACTAATGGAATTAAATTGTTTCTTATAGGTGTAGTGCCATGGTTGAATGTCACGTGTGCCCGGTGTGTCTGCACTAGCTATCATATTCAGCCCCAGTTTGCTCACTGACCCAAACAAAACTAGTGATGTCCTTGTGTTGGCTGTGTAGGGGTAGCAGTGCTATGCATGCATGCTCTTAATGCACCCTGTGTACACATTTCAATGAATAAAACATGTCCTCCAAAAGGGTCCATTCCACCGTGCAAACTCTGCAGCTTTTCCTCCGCCTATGGTTCCCTGTGGTACTTTACCCTCTTATATGTGCGAGTGACCGTTTTCTAGATACTTAATATAGCTCCCCTGGTTGATTCAAAGATTTGTGTCTTGATGTAGAGTGAATTGTGAATTGCCAGGTGAAAGCTCCATGAATAACAAACCACATTCACAATGTATACAAATGAAATAACATTAAAGTAAAGTTAAAGCCTTTCTACACCAAATGCAAACATATGGGGACAACCTGCCATCAGCCATTTAGCGGGACAGAGGAGACTTAAGAGGACATATATACAGTAAGTGCCAAAAGTGGTTCTTGCATTGCTCACTGAGACTGTACAAATCTATTTTCCTCTCATCTTAACTGCTACATTAAGTTTGTTTTTTCGCTTTTACTTTGCTAGCATATTCATTTATAATTTAGCTGTCAACAGAATATATAAGATGTTACACATTAGCACACTCCACTGGGCTACAGCACTGAGTGTGACTTAGTTAAATATACTTTACCCTGGTGGGTAAACAATCCATTTATATACAGTACATAAGAATTCAAACTCAGTAGTCCCCACTGCAGTCTTTGATTTATTGTAATAAAAACTCTGGATATACTATATTATGACTTTAAGTGTACTTACAGTATACACAATCATTATTTGAGTTCTATTCTGTAGCACGTTGTCATTCTTGGACTTGCTAATTAAAGTTCCATAATTGGTGTATTGTTTGGTGCTTAGAAAATGTTGCTACTTTTCAATAGTTGTACTCATCCCCTGCACAGCAACCACACAAAAAGGTAAGAATGATGCGGGTAAATTTGCTTAAGCCCTTTACAGGGTGAGAAAGAGCATCTTGTCTTATTTTCCACATACCTTTATACAGGGAGCCTTATCTCTCCACTGCAGTGTTTTCGTTTTTTGTTCTCCCAATGTCATGCTACTATTCATCCCCAATCTGCCTCTGTTCTGAACAACAAATCACCGTTTGGCTCTTTTTGTCTTCGGGACAACCAACTGTCTGCTTCTTATTCAGGCTCTCCTCGCCTCCTTTCCACATTGTCCTCACTTGCTCATTGTCTTTGCCTCCGTCTGCCCCTTGTTATTTATGGAATGCAAAACTGCAGGAGTACAGAGAAGTAGCCTGGAGCTATACTATTGCCTACAGCCAAGCAGGCCAATCACTGCCAAGAGATTATGGAAAGGCCTTGTCAGAGACAGGAAGCCTTCTGTCACCTCTGCCACGCCATCTCCCCTGCAGAGTATCGTGCCTGGCCTTCCAGCCTGATTTACACTTCTATGGGAGGATGAAGAGATGACTTCATATCGTAACATGTGTTTCTCATCTTCTATGAAGTTATCATTGGTTCCTTTTATAGTGGTAAAGCAGGGGTCTGATGCGCAAACTGTAGTATGAAACATCTTTGTGAGGACATGTACACACTTGTAGTTTTGTAGTTATTCAAATGCAATACAAATAAAAAGATGTAGAAAATATATTGTTTCTCTGTGTTTAAATGACATTTAAACAAACAGATAATAAATAATAAATTGTTTCCTTGGGGACTTTTATTTCTCATCATCCTTTAATCTGTACCTTTTCTTAGCTCACCACCTTATTTTTATATTACTTTTAGGTTGAAAAGGACGTCTTTCAAGAAAATAATACTGATTTTGAAGAGCAGTTCATTGAAGTCCACTGTGAAAATACAGCAAATCCAAAGAAAAGTTGATTCAATTTTCTACTCTGCTAAAGGAGCTGTCAAGCTGTCAAGTTCCTCAGTATAGTACTCCCACTAAACCCAGTCCCAATCTATTGCAGCAAAGGAACCATGACACCCCAGGGCCAGCGCTCTCTCCCCCTGCTGTTGTGCTCCAGGTGTTGGATGACTTTGTTGTAAAATTTTAGGAGGGAGTTGTCCTTCCTACAAGGTCAGGAGCAGGGCTCGAACCAGGACGTCACATTCCCCATGTCTGGTGTAAAGATTAGGAACCAGAAACCTTCATACTCCACAGCAAGGCTTGGTTAACCATAAAACCAATTACCATAAAAAACACCTCACGGGTTTCACATAGAAGATGGTAAACACGTGCTGCTGCATACAAAGCAGAGGGCTGGAGCTTCATGGCTTAAGAACCATTGGAAATCGCTGACTAAAGTCCCTTATGTGTTTTCAGTATCTTTAAGCTCCAAGATAAAGGTCTGCAGAAGATGGAGGGATGAAAAAGGTTATGGATGGGACTAAGGGGATAACGCCTGAGGAAACAACAGCTCAAGTCATGCAACTGTCCTTTTAATATTTAGACAGGTACTTGCACTGACAAAGCTGCATTCGCTTAGTAACTTATAGATGGCAGGAGAAAAAACATGTTTCCCTTTTTACCCATTATAGCACAAGATAGGGTCCCAACCTAAACCACTTGTCTTGTAAAATTAAACCCCTGGAAGCTGCGGTGGAGCTTTTATGTGGTCACTTCTGGCTACTCTCTTGTTCTTGTCTTTGGACTGTGTTTTCCAGGATGCTTCCGCAATAAAGATTCAACGAGTCCCAATTGCCAAAGACTCCAAGTCCAATAATCACTCATTCTCAATGAACCATTAGGTTTCCTGGCTGTTACTGCCGTCCAGTCTAACAGAAGGCATTTATTGAGCTGCTGCTCTGTTGCGAAGCTAATTAGATAGGCTCTGTTGTTTCTGTACTCTTGACATGTATTAGCTTGTTGGTATGACTGAGTGCACGCCAGGCACCTCTTTACATGGTCACTATGTTCACTACTTCATGTTAACACCTAATACCACAAACAGGATCCCAAAGATGCTAATCCGCAGGCTAAACAGCCCTTGAGCAATTGGAAGCAGGAAGGCCTGTAATTGTAGTTTCCTTCCACTGACAATTTAAGCAAATATATCACATGCATATGTTTTGCAAAAGCACTAGTCACTAGAGAATGTAGAGGATGGTGGAAGCACAGCTACAAAGAAGCTGCCCTTACAAGACCTTTTTTTTAACATACATTTTATAACAGATTGACTTACCTCTATAAATCAAGTTCAGAAACAGTGGATTTGATACAATGCATTGTATTATGTAACTGTAGATTCTACAATATATGAATATATGCAAGGATTAGTTGATTAATTAATTAGTCTATTGAAAGAGATTTAATTGCAAACTACTTTCATTATCAACTTATCTGGTGATGAGCATTGTTTTACGTCATGGATCAAACAAGAATCTATTTATCGTTAAGTAATCATCAGTTTAATCGATAGTGAAAATATTTGCAGGCCTAAAATGATCACTGCACACTACATTCACATGTATTGTATAGCCTACTGTCTATGTGCATCCTCGGGGAAACAAATGTACTGTATTCAGTGTATATGCACCCATTGAATTGCTCACCTCTCCTTTATACAGAAATGCTTAAACAGTGTGCTGTGGTCTGCAACACAACCAAAGCCACAAACAGAACATGATAGGCTTGAAAAAAAAAAAAACAATTTTGGATTTAGCATCTTGTGGGTTTGGGTCAGAGCCTAGAGAGAAAATATTACTGTAAACCATTAAATATTGCTATTAAGTATTCCTGATTAACATGCAGACTAATATTTCCATCCAAGTCTCAATCCTCTAGACACACTGTTGCATAATTGTGCAGGACAGGACTGAGGAAGGAGTTATGCAAACAGGTTAAGACATGCCAGCTTGCAAACATGGTGAATGTGTCTTGATTTGTTGGTCAGAAAATATATATATAGCTGCAAAGACACCGACACATCTGTGCAAGCTTTGATTAGTTATATTTGTGAATTATGTAATGTATAGATTTTGATTGTGTGCGACTGACTTATCTTGGGTAAGAGCTACATTACTATTTATATCTCAAAATGTATAATCTGCAAACTTAATCATGATGGATAGGCTGATGGCTTGTAAGTGATAAGAGTGTACCAGCATCTATTTGTAGCAATGCACTGTATGAATATACGGGAGAGAGAAGGGGAAACGAAGAGGAGGAAGTTTTGACTTACATTCAGAGGCCTCGAGTTTACACTGAAAATTGAAATGGCCAGGTCAGAGTTAGGTAGAAATTTAAGGCCCATGTAAACCCTCATGCGTAATGTATTTAGGATCTCTCTCTTGATGTAGATCAATGTGTACAACAGGAATTTATAGCTCTATAGAAGCTACATGATTTTTCCCACTAAAGCCAGAGGCACACTTGTGTGTTAAGCTGCAACTCTGCAGCTGTGAGTAATATCCGTCCATGATCATCTGTTGATCCAAGAGGAGAGGACATGGCCTGTAAACATCGCATTACAATATATATTTATAGCTTACTCCATAACACTGGGTTTAAATTGAGCAATCATTTCTGGAGATTATGCATAGCAGTCTCAGGTGAAGAAACAACATGTCACGATGTAGTGATCCTCATCTGCAATCTATTCCACTCATTAACACCCTGTTTTTCCATGCAGAAACAGCTGTCTGGCTCAACACTGGTTACAGCTTACCATCGGGAGCCTCAGTTTAACCATTCGGGCTGCTCAGTGGCGTTGTGCTTGCATTTTAATAACATTCTCATTTAGGAGCCAATCAGTGAAGCCTGAGTTCTGACAGCTGGGGTAGAGCAATAAATCATAGAATGAGGAGAGGCAGAAAAAAAAAATCCTTTGCATGTAATTATAACCGCAGCTCGGTCAATATGGCTTGGCAAGCAACCTCATGCCCACGCACAGGTCTTTAGTGTCGTACTTGACAACAGGCTAGATATGTTTATGTGAGCATGTGTGTAGTGCTCACACAAAGAGAATTAACCTGGCCTTTCTTGCCTCCTTTTATCCCTGCCACACTGATGATGTTGCTTCACATGTCAAATCACACTGCAGTGATTAAGATATTATAAATACTATAATAAAGGTAATCAAAGAAGTAGTTGTGCATGTATTGAGAACAGAGAATAGGTTTTGCACAAAGGTAGTCATGTTTTAATGTTGCTTTCTTTACAAATCCCATAATCTCCTTTTTCAACAGTGACCTGGCCAAAAGCGCAGCATAAACATTGTAACTACAATACACACAACCAATTCAAACAGATGTAACTGCCACACACTGAACGAGTAAACACAATGTACAGTTAAATCTGGTCAAGGTCAAGGACAAAAATCCAGTTATGACGCATAAGCAGGTACTATTTTAAACCATTTCAGATTACAATACAGTACTATTTTCTTAATCCTGTTCAAATTGACCTAAATTCCCCCGTAGTAATCAGCTCTGACCACTTCAGGTCCTTCTGTACATTCTTCCAGGAAGAAGGGGTAGCGTATAAAATGTATTATGCATAATTGTGCCAACTCTGGGGACCAACATCTGTAGAGTATTGTGACAGCGCAGGCCATTTTGATTTAGAAGGAGGAAGCAGCTCAAGGAGAGATTTATTTATAAAAGCCAGCTACTGTAAGGTCTGCAGACATACAGAGATGGCCACTTCACACACATAGTACAGTGCAACATTGTCATGGCCAGTAATAACATATAAAGCAGAATGTTATACAGTAGGCAGACTTCTTAAGGCACTGGTCAGGTGCATTCATAAAGAGTAATCCAGTAAAGAAGAAAAAGTTGCCAAAATCAGGTGTTTGAAGGGTAGATCATTTCAGCTTGGAATAAAGGTTTGTGTAATTACTGATAAAGTTCTGATCAATAATAATAACTTTATACTTTAATGTTGGAACCATTTCAGTTTCAGGCTCTTGAGCTGGTGAGATATCAACATTAGATGTACTTATTGTTAAAAGGGAGTGTTAATTCAAAGTTTTCAAAGTATCATTAATCTTGCAATATAACCTTTAGTGAGTTCTAAATGTTATGTTTATTTTGTATAAAAATGTGTAACACTGTATTTTCCCCCCATTAATCATCCGATAAATAGTAAGGGTAATAATTAAAAACCTGAAATGAGAGCATTTCCAAATCAGTGGAACCAAGTGCATTATTTACTTAATGGTTATAAACAACATTGTGATAGGGAATCAGAAAAAGAGTGTAGTCAACATTTATATTCCTTTGACTCAGTATGCGACTCACTGGGCGGCTCTTTTTAAATGATACTTTGCATTAGAAAAAACGTGTGATAAAATGAAAAGACGTCATATACAGATCCAGTTAAATTGTGGCTTTAGGCAGTTGGCGAAGAGTAGAAGTCTAAGAAAATCTAATCACCAGACAAAGTGATTTAACACTATTTGAAGGCCAGCAGGCTCAATGCAGAACAAAAACAGAGGTAAGGATTGTGGTCTGAGGTTGAGGATCTAAGGCTGAAATAACAGGAACAGAGGAAGGACAAGGTAAGGGCAAATGTTCAAAATCCATAGATTTACGAATAATCCTGCTTTCCATGGCTGCCTACAGTATGTGTTAGCCGACTGCTGTGGTCAACACCTTTCACCTTGAGTGAGAGATAGTACCCCATTCCCATTTCTACTGAAGGCGGCCTTCACTCACAACTTGTCTTAATAGAAGCTGTTGTGCATGACAAATGTCAAATAAAAAAGATTTGTAATTCTGGAACATTATGGAAGTTTATATAGACATTTTGTAAAATATTGTGATGCCTTGGTTTTTTTGCTAATAAGGCGTGCTGCTGATTGTTTCCTTTATAAGCCATTTTGAATGGCCTTTCATTCAGTCATTGTGTTTTTCGATGTAATCTTAGTAAAAGTAAATGGCTGGGGACCCCCTGAAAATGCTCTGAAGGACCCCACCTTCAGAACCACTGTTGGGTGTGTTGTTTTGTATAAAATCATGTGTCAGTGAATAGCTGTTGTGACAGGAAGGTTTGCAACAAAATAGATTACACAACCTATTTTTCATTCCTAGCATGAAAAGCACAAACACTGGAGTTGAAATGGTGTTTTCCAACAACAGCAGCACCCTGGCTGCACGGTACGTCTGCAGAAACTTACTGAAATTGAGGCAAAACAATTGTTTTTCACTGAAAGTGGTTCAGTTCACCTCACTTATTAAAGCCCAGTCTCACTGCGATTATCTTCATCAAAGCTGTTCACTGTTATTAAGACTATTTTGTCATGGCACTCAGTTTGCTCGGTCACAACACTGCATTCTCATGGTGGTTCAAAATGGATATTTGACGATTTTCTCATTCCCCTGTAGACATATGTGTGTTTATTGAAGCACCTACATTCCTCCTAATACATTTGTAGAACTATAAAGTTGAAAACTTCTACAAAGTAGTTATGATATCTCTCACATCATGATAGACTCCATAAGCACTCAGCTGCTTCTAAATGTCTGGCCATTCGAAACTAAAGGAAATGGTTACATTAGCGGATTCATTTCTGGTAAATAACCACAGCTCAGAGCTCAGCTCAGATGACCAGTCAGAGGGGGAAAAGAGGCACTCTCTCTACCAATTCAATTTTAAATATGGCCCCTTACATCAAATAATCAAATTAGCATCTTCCAGTTCATTTCTGTAATCAATGAGGGAAATACTTTGGGTAATTGGATGCAGAGAATGTAAAAGCCTGGTAGTACATTGTTTTTCCCTCATCATATGAACTAAAATTTCCAACTAAACTGCCATTGTTTAGTCTAATTATAAGTACAGTACATTATATACTCAGCTCTAAAGCAGCATGGATGTCCTGTCTCTTGGAAAAAGCATTACCATGTACAGGCTGATATTATCTTAATAGTTAATATCCACGTTTCATTACATCCGTATTTTCCTCTCTGTTTTTGCATGCATCATCAGACCACATCAAATTCCTTGTTCTGTTAGAAAACTGCCTCTGATTCTAAAAATAAAAAGTCCTCAGAGGATAAAGATGAAATGACGGCAATTGTCAGAAATGAGTGACAACAGAGCAGCTTTGTTATGGAAAACCACACAAACAGGACTTATCATATTACATCACCATAAACAGAATTCAATCTCTTTTCTGCTCGACTATGTGAGGATGCTTTGCTCTGCTACAGCTGAATCTGATATATGTTATGCGAGTCATTCTCAATCTAAATATTTTATTTTAAGATCTGCTGAATAGCAACAACTGTTTGTTTTTCTGTACAATGACATTGAAAAGGCAACTTGAAATTCCATTGTCTGCCAAACATCTGCTGTCTTACACTTAAAGGGCTGCTTTAAGAATAATCTATTCCTACATTTAATGAGCTTTGCTCGTGCTTTTTTGTGTCATTATTGGATTACAGCATTATTATTGTAAAGAAAATTATAAATACTTGATAAAAATTAAGTGGAAGTCTTATCAAACAGCTTCAGATGTACATTCTGCCTTCTAAAATTCAGATACAAAAACTGCTTCAAAAGGTCAAAGCTAGCCAAATGTCACCACCTCCCAGGGCGGCTGAGAGATCAAAGTTCTGGCTTCAGAGGGTCAGACAGTCTAATACAACACACAGTCTAATACAAACCACAGAGGATCTTTGGAGTACGCCTCTGAAACTCAAGGGCAATCACTCAGGACTCGATCTCACTGCCTACTCGATCTGTCAACTGACGGCAAGAACGTTGCGTGCTCACAACTCTGTACTATCGGTGTGCATATTCCGCCTGTGTTAGGATGCATTTCCTACTTCCTCCCGCAGTTCATCCAACCGATCATATAAGCTCAAGACTTTACATAGATGTGAATAGATAGGTCAACATATATGTCTTTGTATGTAGAAGTTCTGCAACTGATTGATACACAACAGCATGGTAAAAAGGCTAACACCTTGTTATCTTGTAGGAATAAGTGAGGACAGACACATATAAAGTACCCACTGTAAGTATTACTCAATAAAAGTGAGATAACGACTTCCCTCTTGGAGTGTGCTGGTAAAGATAAGCCCAAGCCCCTCCTACTGTATCAAAAAGCACAATCGCATGTAGAAGGTCTTCGTACTGCACGAAAAACCAGCAGCACATCTACTGTTTCATGCCTCTTACTAAATCTAAATGAAACTCTAAAAGCACAAATCAGCAGAAAGGATTGTTAGAGAAGACATGCAAATCCATACTGAGAGAGATATCTTTAATGTCTTTGTTCTGCAGCAGCTTCAACAATGCTGTTAATGCCTGAGAGACAGAAATACTTAATGCACGATCTTATCACAGGGAGAAAAGATAAGAGGCACGACTTTTAGTCATGCAGCCGAGTGGAATAAAACACAGTATGTACAGATGACAGCGGGGGAGAAGAAGAGGAAGCATAAGCTCCCAAAACTACATATGCACATTGCAGACCGCAGACGGGGTAGACACTAAAGTATTTTACGAACCATCTGCACGAAAACATGGTCATTACCATAAAAACTGGCATTGAGATATCTTTAGTGCCGATATTAAGGTACCACTCCTTTAGTTTCACAAACACACACGTCTGAGAGAAACACAATATGGACTGCAGAAATGTAGACGATAAATATGTGTAACCAAACCAAAAACCCTTTAAAGGTTCTTCAATAGCAACAGCCAGCAGCACATGAAAGAAGAATATTGGAACTTTCTGAGAAATAATCAAGCTCAGGTAATAACACTGCCCTTGATTAATGTCTCAAATATGATAGAACATAAGCCTATGTTCTACATCCAAGGCCAAGCCACGTCTCCCAGGTGTGCTTCTTGCTAGCAGCTATATAATCTACTGTTTCTTGCTCCTGCACAGACAGTGACCTACTTAAAATCTAATGAAAGTTCGCCCCCCCTCTCCCATCAAAGTAGTACACACAAGGTTACCTGAGCTCAGTGTCAACATGGAGTCATTTGGAACATTTTTCAAAAATGAGTAAAAGTAAAGTGAACTTTTGAAACATCACCTTTTCACTGAAGTATACTGGAACAATCTGATTAGGGGCTTGTTCAAGAAAACATGATGAAAACAAACTGAATCCTTCATGCGCGTTTATCCGCACAGCTCCTACTTTATCTGTCTTCCTTATGCAGGCTGTAGACGGCCATTTTTAGTTCCCTGGACCAGATGGTGAATCAATTCATCACCTCTTAATAACATCCAATTCACGTTTTCCATTTTAGGAGGATTAAAAGACGCTGACCCACTCATATGCAGTGGGTGGTGAGTGTGGATCACATGACACGCTGCCAATTGAACATGCTGAAAGGTCGACTCTATCGCTAAAGGTGTTAACTGCACTTAATCACACAGCAGTGACAGGAGGAGACGCTCCTGCCAACGTCACAGACTTTTCTAATCACATCCCTGATGAAAGGAGCCAGCCGCACGCCAATCAACTGACAATCTGTGCCACATTTTCAACGATTATACAGATTGCTTTGTCAATTTTCTAAAACAAAGTACTGATTACTCCGACTCCAGAAACAATACTGGATTGAGGTGAAACAATAAATCATTTAAATGCTCCATATTGTACTTTTTCATACACCACCGAAAGAAAGACGGCAACAGATTCTTGTCTAATCTTTGTGCCTTTATGTGATAAATCTGCTAAGAAATTTGAAGTGACGATTGACTTTCATGCAAAGGATTTGATTTGTCATCTATGTCGTCACCTTTCAAAACATTTTCTGTTCCATAGCTATACTTTTACAAGACCCAGCGGGAATATGGTTGAGAGCCTTGATGCTACAGAAAAGGTGGCATGACCTTAATGTAAAAGTTTCACTTGAGTTTTCTTTCTGAGTCATGCCAACATCCCACATGGGATTTTAAAACATTAGTTTACAAAACATGCATCTTCCAGTCGTATAAAACAAGAGAGCAAAAAAGTCACAGCGTTATGAGCACTTCTAAATTATTTCAAATAACTTATTTATGTGGAAAATTTTAAGGGCTTTTTCTCATCTCCCGGCTTTTTCTCCAACTACATGTGCAATTTAAATGTGTAATTTGTGAGCAGTCAGGTTAGTCTGTGTGCATCATAAATATTTACAAAATCAATATGCTTTTATCTTACAAAACCGTGTTGTTCAAAGTTCCCAGTAAGAAAGTAAAGTAGAAAACAAATCTCTCATTTTCTGTTTCAGACTGTACACTGAACAAACCTGCTTTTTTTGTAATAAAGGTTGCTCGAGTTGCATTAAATTGAGTCCAAATGGTGATCTGTCTTTTTAGCCACTTAAATAGCAAAGGTATGGGGAGCTTTGATATTTAAATGTCATCCTTGGAGTAGGTGTACATTTTTACTCCATCCCTCTCTCGTACTTCTCAACATTCTCGGTCTCCCTGGCCCACGTGCTACCGTTCTCTCCTTAGATGCACTTTCAGCTCGGTTAAAAAGCAGACATTGCACAGTGTCAGCACGATCTTGGTACAGATGTATGCAGGTGGAGGTACTGTAAGCTTCAGAAAAGGAGAAAAAACATGTGGCTGAGAACTCTTGTGTCTTTGTCCTCTGCCACTGTACAAAGCACACTGATCGATGGCTGCAGAGTTGCACTGCAACAGTTCACTGATTAGCTCCACGGTTTTAATCCCTCAAATATGGCTTGGAATATAAATTAAACTGATGAAACCAAGATATGCTCACTTGGGAACTTCACATCAAAAGGCGTTTCCTTAAGCAGATCCTGCCATTACCAGTGGTGTGACACTGGGTAACTGAAGAGGCATGGTACTCCATGTGATGGTGCATGGCTTCTGTCCACTGTTTGATGCCTATAGAGTGCAATCCTTTGATCTAAATCTAGTGTGTACCTTGCCCTTCACCCTAATACTCATTATCTGTAGCACAGCAGGAGTGGTGGTACAGTGCCAATCGGACGTGCCATCAATCCTCGCCCAAGGAGGAAAGATTTTACACTGTGGGGAGTGAAAAAAAAATCTGAAAAATAGATTTATTTTTTTTTATAGTGAAAATCTCGGGCTATGAGCCCAGCCATCTGGGTTAGGGAGGAACAAGCCCAGCAAGGGATACGAGAGGAGAAATAAATCTGTGCTAAGAAGTGGTGAGAAGTTTACTGTCACTTGTTGATCGGACCACAAAGCTGCATCAACTTCTTTAGTGTATTCCTTAAAGCCTCTGGAAGTTTGGCTTGAAATAGGGAAAATGCATGTATGACATCGAGGGTGAAAGTCTCATTAAGCACCTACAAAATTGTAAAGGAAAATAACATGTTCTTTACTATCAGAAAACATGGCGCAAAAGGGGGCTCATTTTGCTGCCAAGAACATTCTGATCGTCATCTCCTTCGCTTCACACACAACTATGGCACATGTGACGATCAGCGTCGTCTAACCCCAAATACTATGTTTAAACCGAGTCTAAATCAGAAGCTCTGCCATTGGAACATATTCATCTCAATTTGTCACTATTAGGTGAGTTACAAAATGCTTTCCTATCTCCATTATAATGAGCAGTTAGCTTAGCTTAAACAAAAGTTAGTGAAGATGCCCATATTTGATGTCAAAGTTATGAATGCTCTGTAAATGAAAGCTCTGTAGCGTTAGAAACTAAACTCACCCTCCAGCAACACTCAACACAAGCTGTCAAAGAAGATTATAAATTGCATTATATCCCGCAGACAAAAATAGACAACTGCTGTGGGCAATCGACACCTCCAGCTGTCCATAATTACCTTTGGATAGCAAACATTTGATTGTTCTTCGGATAATTGTACAGATTTAATCACATCTTTTTAGAATTATAACTCTGAGCTTTACCGCAAGTAATTCAAAACCAATATGAGGACATTTTAGAAACTTCAATGAAAATAATTGCAATGCTTTTTAGATGCTTTTCTTTATACATAGAAGACCTTACGACCAAAGTCTAAAGGCTATTGTTGATTTGGGTTTACAGTGGCTTTAATGACCATAGACGTCTTCTGAATGCCAAGTTTAAATTTCCTTAATAATAGCAGTAACCTGGTGTTTTTTTTCTCTTGTTCTGTGAACAAGCAACACTGAATAAGGGCCCGATCAGACAAAGCAAGTTTTCAAGGCTGTAAAACGTGAGGCGCACCGCACTGCCTTTTCTGTTGAAGCTTACGTCCTTCGTTCAGACAGAGTGCGTTTTAGCAGCTGGGGGTGGCTTTTTTTATGTTGTTAAGGCAACCACCGAATCATTAGCTGTTAATCTAACCGATACTGTGCCCATTTATTTTGGCTAGCTAAAATACTTAACTTAGATTAGTTATATCTCGGTTAAAAAATGGACAGGCGGAGGGCACTTGATCTGGCTTTGATGGCGGGGTAGGCTGTTGCATTAAACACAGGGAAACAGAGATACATGTGGGTACATGAGACCCTCAGAATGAGGAAAGATCACAGCGATCACTCGATGTCGTCACCCCCACAGAAGGCCTGCCTTCTCATTCATCGGATTGGAAAATGAGAGAAAACGCCAATGACGTCGGGCACTTTTCTGCTTTGAGTTGAAGTTTTTTAAACTTGAGGCCCTCAGAGCGTTTCCTCAAAAACGCGAGGCGCACAGAGCGGAAAAACGCGAGGCACTCAGCAACGCAAAAGCAGCGCACAAAAGCCCCCAGCTGTTAAATCGCACTCTGTCTGATCGGGCCCTAATGCCTTAGGTCTTAGAGATCTGTAGATTAGCTTACCAAACACTGTTTATGTCCCTATGTCACTAGGTGCACAAGTCCATCCAGGTAGGACTCCAGTTCCTACTGATCATTTCAATACTATAACCCAATCTACCAGCCACTTTCAAATGATCAAGAACTCTATAATTTCTGTCTTAATATATGAACACAGCAGAGGCTAGCCTGCTGCCATGTTTTTTTCCCCAGTATCCCTATGAGGAATAGGATTGCTGCATCACATCATTTTCTTCTCTCCTCTTTTCTCTTTCTCCTCCTCTCTCCCTGTTAAACAGTTCACTGTTACCATCCATCTGCTGTTTTCATGTCTCATCAAAGATTTTCTTCCCCTCACCAACTTTAAATATTCACTTCGTTTTCTTTCAACAATAGCTTACAAACACTTGGAAATAATTGAGTCTCAGCGGGCTGACAAAAAAGGGAGCAGTGATCGCGCGCAGTGGAAGTGATCAAATATGGCCTTGAGCCAACCGTCTTTGTAGATGGTCTTTGTATTGCCATTGATCTGGGGGTGGATACACCCAAGGAATACATTATTTATGCACTTTTTTCCCCTCCCGACAGTTGAAAGTAATGAGTCACAAACAGTAACGGGATTAGATGGGTGAAGCACCGGAAGAGAGGAAACCAGGGCCGCTGAGTATATGGGCAACCCTGAGGACCAAAGGCATCGGCCACAAAACAGTGTGGTGGAAGGCTTTCATCTCCTAACAGAACAGTAATTGTCGAGATAATGTACTTCTCAGCCTCACTGTACACTGGGTGCCATGTCATCATTATGGGTACAGAAAGTGCTTTTAACAACCTCTCAAACCTCAATGAGTCCATCATATACCCTTGCAGTAAGTCATTTATTTTGCTTCCTGCAGGGCAAATAAGGAGACGTGTGATCACCATCTGTGCAGTCTGCCTCTGAGTTTACATTACATGGAACTTTATGTTGTGTTGTATATTTATGTTGTGGTACTCATGCATCCTCATATAAAACGCAAAAGATAAAACAATTAATGGGATGATTTCGTTTGAGCTTTTTTCTGCATCTCAGGTCATTAAGTTGCTAATTAGTTGAAAGAAGCTAAGCACTTTCCCTCTCTTAAGTAACACAAACATGTTGAACAGACTTCCTGATGCAGTCATGTACAAGAATCTTGTCACTTACTGTTGAGTGCTCTCAGAAAGAATGCATCTTAACATGTTCATAACAGCTAAATTATTCAAATTTCTTGGTGTCTAAGTGTATATGTGCGCGTGTGTGTTTGTTGCATGCCTTTAGGGGTGCACATATGTGTTAGATAAGTTGTCTTCCTCTGCAGAAAAGAAGCTGATAAATGCATTTCATTCAGTCACAGGAAAAGCCCAGTGAAAGTTGTCCTTCAAAACCCTCTTACTTACTGTAACTCCTACACTTTCTCCTCTCTTTTGATGAAGACAGGCAGGTTCAAACACGATGGTTGTTCTAGGACAATGAACTGAAGACAGAAAATATGTGGGTCACATCCACACCCAACAGCTTTAAACATTTCTAATTCCCCTGATTAAATCGTCTATCAAAGCCTAAACTTAATGTTTAACGGTTTTTTTTCTCCAGTTCTTGGCAGCATCTTTGTTGCTAAGTGCTCATTTCTGCATTTGCATTGCTTATTAAATAGATCACTTCTTGAGCAAGTGGTAGGCCTGTGTCCAGTGCTTTGATACCTTTCTCTCTATTCTATTTATAAATGATGTCTGGGTTTCTGTAGCTGGTGATATTTACAGTGTCTGTTCAACCATGCCACTGCCTCCTGTAATGACTCAACAGGATTGTTGCTGCTACCAGACAGAGAACCAAATAAGTAAAACAAGCAAAAAAGCAAACAGTCAATGTAAATGTTTTCATAGATTAGCCATCAGTAGAATCACTTATTTAAAATCATCTGGATTTATACTTCACCGTTATGTATCATGCAACAGTGCCTTTGCCTCGACTGTAACTATTCCTGCACTCCCTGCAGCTAATCAAAGCACCCTCACACAGACACAGACACTGAGAAGCACACACTGTTATTCAGAGTCGGTGCTATATAAGCCCCCTGTCTGTGTGTATCTGTATAGACGAGCTCTAGGCTGTAACCAGCAGACCTAGAGTTGGACAGCCTGGCATCCCCTGAGGTGGCCCTGTTTCCCTACTATTCATTCTTCCATCACAAGCAAAGCCCCAAGAGCTTGAGGATTTTACACTAATACATGCTCATTGATTTTTAATTCTCAGTGAGCATGTCGGCATCCAAGGCTAGGAATTACACATGTTGACAATGGCAGTGGCGCTTGTATACTTGGAAGTAAAGGTCAGTGTTTAAATTTGGAGGTTTAATTCTCGGCTCATCAAACAGGAGAGGGCAACACAGCGGCTGCAATATCTCTCATGGCAGGCGAACAGCATTCCCGCGACATGTGCTGAATATTTCTGAGGACATGTACATTTAATCTCTGCCATGCCTTTCCCACATTATACCAATGGCAGGGGAGAGCTACTTGTTGTGGTGCTGTCATACACTATTTTATACATAAAAGGCATGTGATGTCATTTATAACCCATAGCCTGGGTTTGGAAATGGGGCATATAGACCCATTTGTGATCCAGCTAGCATGTGCCATTTAGTGGGGACCTTTATGCAGCGTGGGTTCTGTGAGTGGAAACATACTGGGTATTTTTAGAGGAAAAATAGTACGAGGAATGGATCCACTAACCGTGGCAGTGGTAGTTGTTCCATTATGAACTGCCTACAGAGGCAGAGAGAGTAATCATCATCATTTTGATGATGTTGCAGTGTTGTGGTACACTGCTGCTAAGTGTTTTGATACTATTCAGCATCATCTTGAGTTATAAACTGCACAGTACAGTTTGTCATTGGTCGTAGGTCTATTTTACTTTATTTTTCGGAAACAATGGAAATTTAAATAGACCTTTTATAATATGTAAATAAAAACACAAATGTTGTGGTGACACACAGAATCACTTTCCTAATGTCAGTTGCATAAACAAATATCAGAGTGAAGTCTGGTCTTCAAACCATTCATAGTGAATCATTATGTAAACAAAGCCCATAGTGGGCAGGCACTGTTGTTATTGAAAATGTCATATGGTAATGACGAATAACAAATTTAAGTGCGAATAAACATTCTGTTTGTCTTTCATTTTACACAGATTGGATGGTTGTTGAGAAGGACTGTTCTGCAGCCCTTCTACATTAGTGTTGTGACGTTCGCGAACGATCCGATTCTTTTGAACGGCTCTTTGGTGCGAACGACGGGAACCGAGTCGTAGGTGAGAGCCGTTCTTTTTATAGTTGTGCCCAAATTTCACTGGCCGCCCTAGATCCACTCCCCTTCATGCCGAATAACCACAGGCAGCTCGTTTGAACTGCAACTCCGCTATACTGGGTCACGTGCAGCGGAATCATGTCGCCACAACATAGAGCCGACAGTGAGCAACATTATAACCCTCCACCAAGTCCATGAGTTATTCTAGTTTAGTTATTAGTATTTCGGTGTTGAGATATTATTTCCTGTCACTTTGTCTCTTGTTGTCATGTGTTCTCATTGTTTAGTTTTGTCTTTAGTTTATTCTGTGTTCTTGTCATGATTTAGTCTTGTTTAGTTAGTATTTCATTTGTGTTTCATTGGTTAGATCATTTCCTGTTTTACTTTGTCACCTTGTTTCTACTGTTCGTCCACTTCCTGCCTTTGTGCGTTTCCCGCTTGTTTGATTATGTGCCCTGCCCTTATTATTTTCACCTGCCCCTTGATTGTCTCACCTGTGTCTGATTAGCCTCACCTCCTAGTGTATTGAGTCTTTGTGCTCCCCTGTCTCAGTGCTGGTTCATTGTCGTGTTACCTGTGGAACTTTTGTCGTCTCTCCCTGTGATTCCTTGTTGAGAAACCCTCTACCGTCTCCTGTGTTTTCTCCTGAGTTCGGACTATTGTTTGGACCTTCTTGTTTCCTTTTGGATTATAAACCTGGACTCTTGTAGTAAGCTTTTGTTTTTGGCTTGTTTCGTGTTTTTTGTGTTCATTAAAATCATCAAGCCTGCACCTGGGTCCTTCTCCCTTTTTGTTTTAACTACAACCTTGACAGATGTTTTTTTCGTTGACATGTCTGTAGTCGTACAGAGTTGTCTGGAGTGTAGGCACGTTTGCGAGTCTGAGCCATAAGATCCGACTCTCTTCAACGAGCCGTAATTCCCAACACTAATTTACATGTCTTGTGCAACCACATGTCTTGTGGCATTATTTTTTTACTACTGATTTAAGGAGACATCATGACATCGGCAAACCTTTTCTTTCTCTATTCCCCAAACAGCGATGCACACACCGGTAACATATTTATTCTTGCACACACAATAGCCCACATTTGCTCCAGACAAACAGGTGAATCATCAGACAACATTCCTCTGTAACCAAAAGGGGAACAAGAGCGAGACGGTGGCAGGCAGCAGATTATGTGCTGCTGTAAGAACCTCCATTGCCTCCCTGAATGACTCCAAAATGTCTGGAGCTTCCACTCGACAAGTCAAACCTCTGCTAACACACAGCGCAGGCTGGGAAGGGGAAAGGAGGGAGCTGGAGCGATAAAGAGAGCGGAAGAGAAGCTGGGAGAGGAGATGGAGTTCTTATCTAGTCAGTATGTCCCTCCAGCCCAGGAGCAACGGCATGACAAAGGTTCTAATGAGGCTCTTGCCCAACTGACAGCTATCTCAGATTATACGAATATCAGAAAGAACCATGCAATAAATTAAAAGGGTGACAGTGAATTACGGCCCCTCCTCCCAGTTTATAGGCAGTTTATGCAAAAAGCCTGAAATAGAGCAGGAGGTGAGTGCGGTATGTGGGGAATCAGGAGCAATGCGGTTATGAAATTTGGTTGGTTGCACTTTCTGGATAGCAGCCAACTGTCACTATCTGAATAGAACGGTGCAGATTTAATGGAAGCTTGTGCCTGCATAGGAATTAATCTCCTGTCATCTTGTCTCTTTTTCTTTACCAATAGAATAGTCAAGATTGACATTTAGGCTCTGAATTTCAATAAAAGGCAGGGCCGCCAATTATAGAAATGATTAACTACTGTATAAACTATTAGATCCATTATCTCCTTTCTACATTCTCTCTTATTTCTCTAGTGTCCTTTCATCTCTTACTTCTCACTCTCTTTCGCTGTGCTTTCAGATTGAAACGCATTGCTTTCTACAATGAGCCTTTCCCCAGCAGGAAATGAAAACTCCTCCACGAGACCCAGCACAACCCTGTTTGAACCCGCAACACCTGGGGAGACAAGCCACTTGATTCTTCCCAAAACTACGACAAGCCTTCTGCTGTCTGTGGGGGTTTTGAGGTGCGTGGGCGTTCTGAATCTTCCCCACAGACTCGTTAAAGCGTAGGCAACGAACAAACATCCTAGCGGTACTTTGGCCTATACGAGCAGTAAGCCCAAAGGAAGCAAGGATCAGTGACCTGAACTAACAAGTGAGGACCCAGTGTCCTGCTGAGAGCCTTTCATAGTCTGGCGGAAGCGGGGTTATGGGAGCTTGTCCAATGTAAGAGACACAAGAGCTGTTGGAGAGTTCGTAGTCCCCTCAGAGGCACAGGAAGTATCCATGTACTGACATTTCCACTACTGTTGAATTGAAAGTCCTCTCTGACATATCCAGATCTACCTGTGAAGCATTAGTGGGGATATTGTAGCGTATGTAATAACCTAACCTTTCAGAGCACCAGCCTGGCTGCTCCCAGCTAAAGGATACATTTTAAACTGCTGTCTGTCTCGTACTATTTGAAAGATCTTTTCCAACAACAAATAAGTAAAGTTTGGCCTTGGTCAAATCCATGCACATATTAATACGCAAGTAAGAGTCTTGGCTTAATTGGATTTTTACATGTTTTACAGAAGTGCTCAGGCTGAATAAAGTAATTCTTTAACCTTGATATCCAGCCCTTGATCTGCTCTCTCAATAATGCCCATCATTTAATGGGACTACAGACCAATCTTAACAAAAGAACTGCACACAACAGAGAGTTGAATATGCAAGTAGCCCCTCACCTTGATACAAGAGAGGCAGCATTTCTGCTATCATCTGAAGAGCAAAGCGGTCAATACTCCAAACACCCTGTTTCACAGCTGAAAACTGAGGGTGCAGAGGAAGGATGGAGGCGACAAAGTCGCTGTAAGGACATCCTAAAGTGGCTGATGGAGGCAAAACACAAAATGGATGGCTCCAACACTGGCCTCGCTAAAAAGGAACCAGTATCAATCTTTCCTGGCTATTAGGATATAGGCAGGTTATTCTACAGTGTGAATATTTAATGATCCTTAATTAGCTTTAAATACGCGACTGGTCAGTAGCGGCACAGAAGTGGTTTGGCTGTTGTGTTTGCATGTTTTTCCCTTAAATGACTTATTGGTTCATTGATGAATACTGAATTACACAGTATGAGAAAACCTGCACAGCACAAGGACACAATGGACAGAATGCCTCTTTGTTATACATAAAAGGACATCGTGTCCTTGTGCTTTGCATGTTTTCTCATACAATGTAATCCAATATTCATCATGGCCAGGGATGTTACAGCACGTGTCATTTATGTACTTCCCTGCACTCCTCTGTTTAAACAAGAGACTGCAAATGAACCAGAGGTCAGCATATTTACATATACGCTGCTGGTAATAAGCTATGGAGGCAAAAACTAGCACGGACAATATAAGCCATCACAAGAGGGGATTCGTTTCATTAAAGCAGCTATGAGGAGCTTTCATTCTGTGTCACTTTTGGCAGCAGCTGTAGAGAAAGCAGTAAGTTTCATCTTTTTGCTGATCCTGTACATGTGTGCAGAAAATTCCCCAAAGAGAAATGTCCTCCTTTCTTCTATTAACCGGCTAACGTACGACTCACTGGAAACCTTGCCGGGGAAAATGTAAACAAAGTCTCTTTGGGTCTGCATGTTGTAAATTGCACGGTTGGAATCCGACCAGGTGACAGAGGTGACAGGTATTAAAAATAACTATGCTCATCCTGTAGCTCATGCCTGGTTTGCTTTTATAGGTCATATAGAGGCCTCTTTATTAAACTGAGACAGTGTCATAACCAAATAACACGTCATGGAAGGTTTCTTGACTTTATATATCGTTCTTGTAAATACCAAATGTACCTGCATGCTAAAAATATACTATACTTTTTCTTATCTCTTGTGTGAGGCTGGAATACAAAAGGTGTTTGCATGTGAGACAACATGCTGTTAAAATAACTTGGTTTTTCAGGTGGCATTTGGTGACTCACGTAGCTCCAAGAAGCCGCTCCAATTCGTTCCGGATACAGAATTTCAATACTGGAGTACGCACGTAACAGGAAAGCACACTGCTCATGAATTTTGACTTTTTTTTTGTCCCTTTCAAATATTTTTGTCCTCATTCATACGGAATAATTTAATGGGAAAACTACCAAATTTAAAATCTAGCATGGTTGTATTCTGATTTATAATAGCTGAGCTTGTAGCAGGGATAAAATTCACTAATGCCTCTCGTTCTAACAGAGGAAGAAACACGACAGTTTGCAGGTTGTATGCTTGTACTCTGCACTGAGCACTTGCTAGGTTAAGGGGAAGACTTGTGTGAAGAGATGTGATATGAGAAGCCAAAATTAAGGTTATAAGGCCTCTACATATGAGCTGCTGACCCTGGACGTTTGATCCTTGTTTTTTTTTCAGTGGGATTGCCCAAAAGCCTTTTTTTTCTGGTTTGCTCTTGTTTTATCTCAACTGCAACATGGTGCGACATCCTCTGCCCCCCATTCTTAGCCAGCTACATCACCCCTGACCCTTACTAATGCTCCTTGTCGACACACGCGGAAAGGGACTTTTCCGAAGGTGGTACGACACTTATTGCCCTCGGCAGCTTGCCCGGGAAGGTCACACAGCAAAGTGACACAGACAGCAAGGTCACTGTCTATTGAGGCTGTGCGTGGATCAGTCCTCATGCTGCAGACAGCCTCTTCCTGGTTATCCCCAAAAGGGCTACAGTGCCACCAGCAGTCACTTAGCACATCACATCTTCAAGCAGACAGCAGACAGAATTCTTTTGTGTTTCTTTTCCTTGTCCCTTCTGCCATTTCTCCTTTGTACATAAAAGACTCTTTAATGTGTTATTTCTGTCTGGGTTTCTGTAAGTGACGTTTATTCCACAAACTTTGCTTCCATTCATGTCACTGTGCTGAGATTATGGTGAAGCAGTGTTTATCCCATTTATCCAAAGGTCCTTACCAAAACGTCTTCTAGGAAAGTGCTTCCTGAAAGATAAAAACTAATACATGTGCTTAATTCAATATCATTTTTTCTGTGAAGCAAAAGCTATTAAGCAAAATCCCTTTTCCCTTTCTTATAGCCGCAGTCGACCATGATGAGTAAGCATATTCCATAAATGACCCAGCTGTTGGAGCATATTGTGTTTCGCCTCATCAGGGATTCAAAGGGGCTGACAACAGATCAGCTGAATCCGTTCGCGGCTTTGTCTCCAGCTGACCAGACCTCCATTTAAAATAGGGTATTCTGTTTGTCTCAGCCAGCTGGTCGTGTATGCACTGCAGATGTGTGGCTTATGATAGCTAGCATGAGTATGTTAATGTGTTTCTGAGCGACAGAAATGATTAAACACATATTAGCCTGAATTTTAAGTATGTGGGCAAGCTATGTGAAAAAAGGACTCCTATTACTGTAATAATATTACACTGGTAAAAGTGAATGTATTAGTTACCTTATAAATTAGGTTTAATTTCAGTAGATCAATCAAAGACAAAAGCCTCGTTTTTGTACATCTATGGGAACCGTTCACTGACCAAGTTAGAATGTGATATTTACAAAGTACATATTCCCAACTGTATCAAAAGGTCATAGACGAAAAAAAAAACGTAAATTTGAAACCCAGTGTTTCAGTCTGTGATCATTGATTTTTCTTCCCTGTCCTTAATGGACAGTCTAAAAATAAGCTGTTCTGCTTCTGGGTACAGGTCTCTTATTTTGACAGAGCTCTCTGTACTGTCCTCCAGCAATAAATTAAGTATTCATTCTACATGTATTTTAAAGGAATATAGTGTCAGTATCAAATCATTTGCACTATTTCTAGGTAAATTATTTTTTTCCATATGCTGGAGCTCTTTACAAACTGAACCTGACAGATCATTATATGGCTGTGCGAAGATGCCGTTGCATTGCAGCTGATCTTTGAACTCTGGAACAAATTCAATTTAATTTCAATCTCAGCTTCATTTTCCACAGCTTCAAGTATCAAATATGTTTGATTTCTGCCATGTTGTTTGCTGATATGTCCCATTTTTTTCTTTTCACACATAGCCAAAAGGGTATGTTATGTAGTAAGGAAAAACAGCAAACTTTATTTTTTATATGAAATATGAAATAAATCTTTACTTTTAGTACAGGTACGTTGGGACCACACCCACAAATATTTACATTTGTGCAAAAAGAAAAACATAATAATTAAAGGTATAATCTTGAAGATTTTCTTGTAAATAAATCTCTCTTAAGTCACTGAGGCAAATGAGGTAACACAATCGGCCACGGCCCATGGCACCCAGTTAGTGATGTGTTTTCCATCAGCCAGCAGTGGTTGGTCTGCCAGAGAGGGTAAGCGGAGCTAAGCGGCTGCTTTTCCGCTCTCTGCAAGTGTTGTGAGTAAACAGTAATCTACTATGGCTGAACAAACAAAGAAAAGATCGATGACTACAGATACAACTTCAAAAATAAGTGAAAATCCAAAGAAAAAGAAACAAATTCCACGCTCAGATGAAGGCAAACAGTCTAAAAAGGAAAGCGACCGTCAGCGAGGAAAATCAAGAGTTTCAACCGGAACAAAGGGAGCCAACCGCAGATGTCTGGGTATCGTTACCGTTTATCACCAAAGGTGCCGCCATAGAGAATGCAACTGAAATAATCGTGATTGAATCTTTAGGGTAGCTGTTTTGTCACTTGTGTTTCGATAACAGAGCTAATTTGATGCTTCATTAGCATACACAATATCTGAATTTAATGCACACTAACAATTAAAAAAAACAATTGATAAGGTGTTACACAACAGATACCTTGACTAAACTTTATTTTATTCTATACGCTTTCACTTAATAACCTTACTCCCTTAAAGCTAACCACACATTGAGGTTTGACGTCTTTATAAACTTAATCAATTAGAGTTATCCATTAAATATTAATATTAATGAACCCTTACTCAACAATGTGAAGTCTCATGGGACCACTGGCAACTTAAAGACCTTATATCAAAATACTAGTCCTGATTTGCAGCTTATATAATTGACTGATATTTTCTTGATTCTCCCAAACCAAAGAGGCAGTCATGATTGCAAATGATTTATTATACTTGGAAGCAGGTGTGTCAGATTTCAGCTGCCTACTGGCATGCATGCATACTGATTGAGACTCTGAGTAATAAATCAAAAGCCCAGCATTTTTACCATCAAAGTTGTTTCCTATGATTTCTGCTCTTATGTGAAAATACTGTAAACGGCACTGAATAATCACAAGGTAAAGAGGGCCCCATTCCTCTGTTCTGTCTACGCCGTGATTCAGTGGATGCATAATAGCACTGAAAATGGAGGGCCTTGTCTTTGGCTCCTTTGCTTGCATCAGAAATGGGAGAAAACAGACCGCACACTATATATCCTTTTACACAGAGAGAAGAGGATTATACACGCAGGCAGAATGCTTACCTGTGCACACATACACACAGCATTATGAATGTATGCCCTATGTGCTCACACACACATGTGCAGATGTTTACACACACAGTCTCGCACCGATGCACATATACAGTGCCAGAACCAAATCATTAACCAAATCCAAAGGGCTGAAAGAGGCAGACACAGCATTTCTAATTCAGAGTTAAAGGAAGTACAAGAGCAAAAGCAGGTCTTAGTCCTCTCCTTTAACCATGCTACTCCATATCAGAGCCAATGCGTCAGTCCTACCATGGTTAACACTCAATAAAACATCAAAAGGGATGAAGCTCAGAGCTCTGGACAAATACACACCCACGCAGATACCAGATACAGCACTCCCTCTGACTCTAACACGCTCTCTCACACATGTATGTACACATTAGTATGCATATTGGACGTATACATAGAGTTGATGTAGCTCATTAGATTCAATGAATACAGCAGGAAGAGCAGATGAGAGGTTTGCATCTCTTTCAAGAGGAAGCAATCGCACACCACGCATCCTGAATGCTTAATGTGATTTCAATACAACATTTGTGCTCAGTAGCTCCTTCCAATCAAGCTTTATAAACAGGGGGGGAGAACAATTGGCCATTTGAGCCACCTATAGCCAGTCAACACCACACACACAGGAGCTGTCATCAACTTCCCATCAAGCTCCACTTCCCCCCAGTGGATGCTCTGCAGGAGGAGAGACACTTCTTTTGAAAATTTTATACCCAGAGGCAAAGGCATTTAATGGTCACTGTTTTGCATGTTACATGAGGTGGTGGCTTTATAATCATCAGCCCAGGCCAAAGCTTTGCTTGGACGGCTTAGACAGGCTATTTATTATTCAATTATTTTAAATATTTCAGGGGACCAACAGGATGCTCATGCAATCATTAATATTTCAACCGTTGCCTTACAAAAGGAGGTAGCCTTGCACTTGTCTGGTATTGATCAAGAGGGCAGCATATTCACTCCTCCCAATGGAAGAACCGGATAGTATCCCTTTATCACTCTGCTGGTTCGTCTTTACATTGCTTCCGAAACTACTCTTAATAGCCATCTGAAAAGGAACGTGAGGAAATGACTGTATTATCACTTTCCCATTTCTTTAGAAAGAGCAATAAAAATAGAGATAAAGAGAAGCACTGCTGTACCAGAATTACACCAACAAACTTATAAATACATAGAAACTGAAGGTGTTGCTCTAATGCAGGGCGTCTGAGATAGTTTAATGACGGACACAATCAGTTCTCTGTGAGCAGCGATCAAAGGGACATAGCAGCCTTTTAAAATGCAGGGAGGCACTCACCATTATGAATAAAATGTGGCCACTGTACAAAAGTAATTCCCTGCGCTCTCAGATACTAGCCGTTTCAAAGACGAGGACAAACAGCCACCGCAATTATGCCCCTTCCGCTAGCAGGCTCCCCTGGTGATAACCGCTATGTAGCAAGGAAGCGAGGAGATGAACTGCTTTTGCAGACAGGCATCTCAGCAAACACACATGCACAAGTATGCAGATAGAAACACATAGATACATTCCTCTCTGCAGAGGGGAGTAGCTGTCCAATAACCACCAACAAAAAAAAAAGCAATCATGTTCTCTGTCAGCCCCGGGACATGACACTGTATTATCAAGACATTTATCCCAACTTTGCACTTTCTGTTAAACTGGCTAAATACATTCCTGGATCATACTCTCACACCTTTCTCATCTTCCTCTCTCTCTCTCTCTCTCTCTCTCTCTCTTTCCACTTGACTGTATCTTACATGCAGAGCTATTCAGCTCTCTAATCTGCCCTTTTCTCAATAACCTGGAGGGTGCTGTAAATGTACGAGAGCCAGTGGATGTGTCCTTACCTTGATATACTACCATCCAGAACCATATAGTCCAAAAAATAAGTCTGAAGATCGTTGTTGCTCCCAAACAAAAAGGGAAAAAATCCTCCAAGTCTCTCAGAATCAGAGCCCAATTCAAAACCTTCTCTGCTTAGAACTTATTTTTTCTGAACAGGACGTGGATGCCCTTCATTGACTCTGTACATAATCCAATCCCCTTTACTTCCCGGTGAATTTCTTTTGGGTTGCTTCCTCTTGATATTCCACTTGGCACAGTGAAATACTGTTATGTATTCTACAGGAAAATGCCCGTTTGAGAGACTGAGTGAGAGAGAGAAAAGAGGCACTGTAGGATCTCTTCTGGTGCGCACTACCAGCTCCACTGCAAGTGAATCCAGCCGGTCTTCACGGCTCTCCTCCTCCTGCCTTCAGGAATGAAATTCAGCATCCGCTGCTCATCCCCAGAATAAGGGGAGGGTTTCCCCCCCGGATGGAAACTTTCAGACACCTCTGCCAAAGCTATAGGATGTGAAACTGGATGCCAGTGAGCCCAGATTATGTGTTATTTTCCTCGGTATCCACCCTCCTCAATAGATTTTTCTCCTTTTTCCTTCTCCAATTTGCCTGTTCTGTAGCTCTCTCCTCTCCCGAATAGGCTCTAACAGAATGGATGCTGAGAAAGAAGCGGAATGAGGCGAGCCGCTCGTTCTCCCGCTCTCTCTCTCTCTCTCGCTCTCGCCTTCACCCTCCCTCGTACATGCCCCCTCCCTGCCTCTCACTGCACCTCCCCACCCTTTCGTTTTCTCTCTCCTCCTCTCCTACTCTCTCATACACACACGGAGATATGCACTTCTCTAGCTCTGGCTTTTCACAATTACTGCTGTGCCATTGCCAGCCATGTCAGACAGAAAGGTTCACCGCCCATACTCCTCAGAGAAACAAATAATGCTTGATAAATATGTAAAGTTAAATAGATATGAAGAAAAGGAGCAGCAGCATGGAAAAGAGCAGTGAGCCAGGAGGCAATCTAATCTTCTGTCTTCATCCGCGTTACCTGATTACTAAATATCCCTGGAGTTTACACTGTTTAGCATCTCTCTTTTGTCGCAACTTTTTTGTTCAGCAGAGTCTGTTGATGCTGGCCAACTGTCAAGAGTGACTGAAGAGAAGGACAAAAATAGACCTCAGCACACTGCACTGAAACAAGGACAATGCATGTGCAGTAGCAACAGTATAATCATATAATTAGCCACCTAAACAAACTCGGTTATCATCGTGTGTACATACACAGTGATTACTAGCCCAGAGGTATAGCACAAAAACAAACAATGTGAATAACAATTAGCAACAAAATAAAATCCTGAAACGTTTCTGGAAAAGCCTCCCACACATACAGTATCTCACCTCCCCAGATGTTTTTACTGAGAGGCCAATCATGGCATACTCAATTTGCGGAGCTGCACGACAACAAGTCATGCTGTTTTCGCACACGTGCCGTCATTACCAATATAACTAAAGCCTGGGACTTACCTCTCTAAGCCTGGACTTCACAGTTTGAGTGAGGTTGCTTGTTTTATTTTTCTGCTAAGTGTGACCCCCCCCAAGTGTTCCTCAATTAGGATCCCCCGCAGAAAATACCAAACAGTCATGTGATGCTGCAGTGCGTGTGACTACATATTGGTTCCATTTGCACTTGGTCTTGATAAGAGGACACTGACCTTGATATTATCAAGGCAAGGTCGCATCTCATCAGCACCTTGTCACCAAAGCTCAGAGCCAAATGTTAAAGCGCCTTTGGCAGGGTCACTTCTGCCTGCTGTGTTTCATCCATCATGTTCGTCTACCTTGGGGAGTCATGTCAACAAATGTCATCACGTTTTTTTAACAAGAAAAAAAGGGAGTTTGGAACTAACCAAACCATCTCACATGAGGGTATTGTCTAGGAATAACACTACTAGCTTTCTCAGTTTTTCTGTCCCCAAAATCTTCAGTCTAAAAGGCCAACACACACCACCGGCTTATGATGCTCATCATTGGTTGTCACGAGTCAGTATAAGCCACTGTCACATTGTCAACGTGCATCAACACTTTCACATCAACATTTTTATCACATTTGATCCCAGAATAGCACATCTCTGCTTATTCAACATACCTTTTTGGACAGGCATCAGCTAATGCACTAATACTGATGCTTAATGACATGTGTGTTGCACTAATGTATGTTTGTATAAGACCCTCCTTCTCCTATAGTTCAAATATGTGCTGAAGATAATCATTAGTAATCCAATTATGAGCCGATACATCATCCCTGTATGATTTGGGATTAGTTACAACTTTGATAATGTTGACTTTATCAAAGTTTCATGTAGTTAAACCTCTTAGCAGCTGAAAAAAGAATGTGTAGCTGTACCAAAACAAGACCCCTGGTTATGAACATACCAAAAAAGATGCTGGACTTAAAAAAAACAGCCAGTCAGTTCTGTTTAATTTCCTCCATGCCCATAATTGTCATGAAGTGACAAATTCTCTCCATTAGATCACAATTAGTGTTAGGGCTCGTCTTCCAAATTGGCATAGGACAATGTCCAGAGTGAAACATTGTGTTGGACATGATGAGATGATATGATGACTACAAGTAAGCGTGATAGCAACAGAAGGCAGTGTGAGGAAGAGCTGCCTGATTCCAGTTTGTCTAGTTAAAAGGGAGGGCTTAAACTGCCAATGTTATAATGGTAGAGGGGGCTGGCTGTTTAATGACTGTCAGCCTTAGGCAATAGTCAATGCCCTGTCTAATGGCCCAAACACAATGGCAATATAACAGTAGTAGGTATCATAAAAGAACTAAAAACCCGGATTGAATGACCTTTACTATTAATATAATCTGACGTGACGTTAAAATATGTGTATCCACATGTAGCAGGAAACAGGATGGTTGAGAGGAAGGCAGGGAGCTGTTTTGAATTTTAAAATGTATTTTAAATCTTTTTTTAATGTTTTTCTCACCACATGTGGTGGTGAGTTTCAGCTGATGGCTGAAATTGTTATTGGCACAGCTATGCCAACAATTCACATCTGAAGTGAGATGATAGGTGTTTTTGCAAAAGGTAAAGGTGGGGTATTATGCTAATTTCAAGCTTCATATTTCACTCTGTGATACCTGTGGAGTAGCTTAGCATAATTTACAGTTAGATGCACAGTGGTGGAGTGGAGTGGGCAAGTTTTTGAACTGTCCCAGGGGAAGGAAGTTCTGCTGTATCTTGGGCAGATGCCCAAATACAGTTCCTCCACTTTGTGACATCATAAAGTGAAGTGTCTGGAGAAGTGTGTCTGAAACCAAGTGTTCACAGCAGCCTGCAGACTGGGACTTTTTTAGCAGGGGATTACTGGAACATAGTTTTACCGACAGATTTGAAACTTTACCCACGTTTAGTATGGACGTCCATATATGTCAGCATAATACCTCCTCTTTAAGTAGCATTGGTTGTCCACATTAATGCACTTATTATGAAAACACTGTTCCTTTTTAATATTTTCCATCCACCAACAGCTACAGAGATGGGAGCCACTTGCTCATCTGCTTGTGTTGCATTCACAGGCCAAAATTACACCCTTAACTGAGAGAAAAAAGTCCTGCCAAAAAGGCCAAAAGTGTGAAGATAGCAGAACACAAAAAAAACTGTTGACACTGAAACACTGAGCAAAATGGCTCTACATTTAGTTCCAATGAATGGATGACAGAAAACATCCAAACCAGGTCTAAAACTATACATAATAGAGGTTAGCATCTTGAGATCAATGTGTGTGCAAAAAAGCACATACACCTTATCCTCTCATTGCCCTTTTTGCATGCCAGATGGAGCAGTGCGTGGCTAAATGATCATTCTTTTGTGACAAACAGTTGACAAGTCCACTTAAAAATGTCATGAATGTTCTGAAACTGACAGCGGCCCTCAATGTTCAGAAGTGTTTACTGTGAAAGGCGAGTGTCCATGCTAAAATACCCCGCTCTCTCTTTCTTTCATTGTACCTCTCACTCTCTCTCTCTCCGGCTCTGTGGTACAGCTTGCAGATAAGCCTGGGTAAGCCCTATGGCTGAGGCAGCAGCACGGCCCTTTCTGAATCTCATTATCGAGGTAGCACAGTTTCCAACCAACTGTCCACAGTCCAGGCCCATGCTCCAAAACAGCCAGCATTTACAACCCATTTGCCGTTCATTGTCAGTGCAACTTGCCGTTTTTGTTAACTTCTCATAGAGGCAGCTGAGAGTTGACTGTTGGATGTGTCTACTTGTTTCTCTTTTTTGCCTTGTATGTCAGTTCCAACATGTATAAACAAGCTGCAAACAAGAGAAACAGCAAAATTATGAGCCTAGGCTAACCTTCATTTAATGACAACTTTGTTATCCTTTAACACAAAAGGGTTTTTTTGTCCTACAAATATAAAGATTAGAGAAACGATATTGGGATTGTCTCTGGCAGATCCGGCTTTCTGGATATGAACTGAACTCATTGCACAATTCAGCATTGCAGCAAAGATGAAGTGAGCAATGTATCCTGCTTTAGAATACTTAAAGATAAGCCATAAAACTCACCAGGGAGCATTTTTTAACTGTCAGTTAGGCTTCAACATTATTAATGGGGAGGCAGATTTGGCTTGTGGAATTTGACATAATACACAAATATATTACAAAAATGGAAATATATATAATGCATACTGTCTCTACAGAGTATAAAGGCTTTGTCCTGCCCCTAAGGTATAGCTAAGCTAAACTCTGTGGCACAGGATTTATGAAGAGATAAATTATTGCACTGTTCTTAAAGGTGGCTGCACACTGCCCAGATAAACGCTGACCAACTTCAACCAACACCAACTGTCGGGTCAGTGTGCGCCAACAGTCTGTGTTTGTCTGACGGAGTTGTTCAGGGTTAACAAGTCCAGTCAGGTCTGGCGGAGTCGTGGAAAGGCAGACAAATGATAGGAAAGTTAGGACAAAAGTCTGTCCTGTCAGCTAATGTCTGAGCAGTGTGGAGGAACATTCTACTTTAGAACTTTAGAATGTTGAGGTGAGCTAACCTTTAACAGACAAAACTAATACAATAAATATTCAAACTGATAAAGTAACACTAATTGCATAAACCCATTTCAAAATCTTGATGACACCCATCACTTACCTTACCTTACATTAGAGAGTGACGCCTCGGCCTCCTGATGGCAGTGAGGTCCTTAATCTTGGTTTTGCCTTGCTCTTGGTCCAAGATCATTCCTCTCCTCTCATCATTCATCTCTTTCAGGCCATTCGTTCTTCATACTTTCTTTACAACAAAGAAAAGAGAGAATATGTTTGGTTAATGTGAGCATTAAACTAATTTCACATAAGTGATGTGGATTAGTTGATCTGTAATATCGGGAATATTGTGTATGGGGAAGTGTTGTGTCATGTGTTGCTGTATGCTTATTTTTTATTCCTATAGATACCATATCAGTCATATCATTTACTGTCCACAACTAAAACAAAATACTAAACTAAATACTCATATATACCTTTCATTTTGCTTAACTATAAAATAGTAAATAGCATTGTTAATGTCTCTAAAACATCCCAGATACCCACCTTTCAGACATTTGGACAAATTGCTAGCTTAAAATAGCTTGTGTTACTGTTAATGTTAGCTGGACCAGTAAGCTAGTCAAAGTTAGCTAAATTATCATTTTAAAACATCAGAGTCAACGTCGCGAAATATACAAAGGAAAACGTTTACATAATAATTGATGTGTTGAGAATGAACATCCTTTCCCTTGCTAACTGCTTAGAAATGACACTTTTAACTTTAACACTCATCTTTACTTAGTTCCATTTCTCCAAGCAAACAAGACCAAGTGTTTACAGTCGCTGTCACGCAGAATACGATCTGACGCAACTCGCGCGTGACGTCGGTTGCGTTACTAATCGTCGTTCACAGCTGCATTAACCGCAAGGTAACAAGTACTTTTTTTGCTAAGCACTACTGCGGTAGCCAACTGACAGTTGAACGTTAGCTCCATCCCTTAACAACTACTTACCTTTCAACAAATAGCTGACATTACATGAGCGCACACACTACGTCTAGGAAACTAACAAACAAACACTCTTATTCTGAAGGGCACTGAGTTAGCGTGCCACCTACCGGATGTGTGATACTCCGTTAAATAACTTTTTTAGGACTAGATTGCACTTGGTACCTAAAATAGGCGTGCATTTTGCTTGTACTTTAGAAGCGTTTTAATGAAGGCAAAAATAACCTTTTTTGAAGTTAAGCTTTTACCAGTGACAGGTGGCCATGAGAGGGCGCGCGTGCGACGGTTTCTTCCTGTTTACTTAGATGTAGTACGGTAGCTCCCGTGAGACAAACTTGGCCATTACCAAAAGCAATTGTCAGCCCCAGTAGTCCAATCCAGCAGATGGCGACAGCGCAATAGGAGCAGTTAGTTGCAAGATGGCTTTTATGCTTCAATTTTGCACTGTACTTTTGCATTGGTTTAAGCTGATTAGCTGTCTTGGATGCAGTTTGCTTTTTACATTAAATTCTTTAGTAATTGTAGCTGTTATCTATCTAGACAACAATATTGGTAGTGCGTAGGCAGAGGACCTTAGTTTCTGTAACCCCAACAAAATAAATAAAACCCAGCCGCCTCTGTCTTTCACCTTTATGTTTTTTTTAATCCTATGTCATTACATTCAGTTACATTTTTAAATAACTTGTTGTAAAGCAGTTTGAAGTTGTTTCTTTTGTATGCCACATCACGAGCAGGTGGTCTGTGCATTTCAGTTTGCCTGTTTCTGGCTTCATTGAGCTAAAAAAGAGCTTGTTGCTACAGTTGCTGATGCTCTTTGACATGCACTTTTGCTATTAACATCATTATTTTACCCGAATGTTCACCAGAGTGAGTCACTGCAGTGCGGTGTGGCTGAGTCATGAATGTCAAACATCCATCCCATTACATGAATAAAATCTTACACCATGAAAACAAAGTTGAGAATTTGTTTTGGGACTATTTTGGCCATGATGCCTCATAGCAACGGATCACTGGCTTATATTGAAATTCAACCAATCAATGTTTACTCGGTCACAGTCTGTTAAACACCATTATTTTGCAATTATTGTCCTTCTGTTTGCTAATAACTCCGCTTGCAGGCTCTTTTCGAAATTGTGCTTAAGTCAGTGCAGTGCTCGAGTGATTGTTAGTTACTTTCCAACACCTTTTTCTTTTTTGCTGTTCCCTACACATCACTGCCTTCTGGAGTTCAGAAATCGCCCAGCCATTATCACACTTTTATGTAGTTAAAAGAGGAACCAACCTCATCCATCTTATGTGCTGATCTTAGGAACCTTGATTTTTCCAATCTCAGCGTGTCAGTCCATGACGCCCCTGAGAATGTTTCATCTATTTACAGTATAAAATGTTCCAAGGAGGAGACCAAATATCTCAGATCAGGTGATCTGGGATCTGATCATTACCTCTCATCTCTACTCTCTAACCCGCTCAGCCTTACCTCTCCATTTTCCAGCTAGTTGTTAACTATTTATGTCGTGGGTGTTGTTGCTCTGTTGGCAGAGTCAGCCCTGGCATTTGGAATCATTAAAAGCTTGGGATTCCCACAAAATGTTGTCTGACACTTTTAGCCTTGAGGTAAATGTAATGGCTCGTCTCCACCCCATTGATCAACAGTGGAATTGAAACTCTGACAAGTTAAGGGAACGCTAATTAGTTGGGGTATACCTCATTAAACCTCATTAAAATAAAGATCAGGCAGACACCCAGCACATTCCTGTGATCAAGAAGTTTTATCTGCCCCGTAATATGACGATAAATCCCCAGTTAAATAGATTGTGAGGAAGATGTCTCCACTTTGACTTAACTGTACCTCAAAGGGGGGCGTTCTCTTTGCCCTCTATAGGGTCACAGTAGCTTCTCAAGGATACATCAACAGGTAGGACCAAAGTTGAGAATAGAAACCTGTTAAGTTTGATGAAGAATTTGGACAAAGATAAACATATTGATTTGTAATTGCTGCATAATTTATATTTAATTAGAAGAAACAACAGATTAAGCAACATTTTCACTACCACCAATACAAACTATGAAGATGAAGTGAAAAATGTAAAGATGATTTAAAAAAGCACACAAATGATGGAATGATCTTAGACTATAACTATATGCCTTTAAAGCCTACATAAGTCTCATGTTTTACCTGTAAGACAAACGTTTATAAGAGTTTGCAGTGAGCGCTGGCTAGTAGGACATCAAAACATTTCCTGCTGACAACATTCATGTGCCGTGTTCAAAATGCCATACTATACTAGCAGCACTAACTAATTTGGCCAAAGGGTATTATGTAGTATACAAACAAAAGCAAAATGTGCAGTATGCCAAAAATGCCAGGCATGTCTACCATGCCTACTGTATCCCACAATGCAAAGCGCTGTAACGTCACAGCGGCGGTTGACATGACGGACAGCAGCAGCATTCCAGCAGAAGGGGGCGCTATAGCTAAAGATGTGGCGGTTATTGTTGGCATAGCATACTGCAAAATTAATTTGGAAAGGTCCGCCATACTACATACTACTGCCGAACACAGTATGCAGTATATAGTACGTAGTATATAGTATATAGTATATAGTACGGCATTTCGAACACAGCCTTAGTGTTTCAAGTCATGTCACCTTCGTTTTTTAAATGCATCATTAACTGGATAAAGGATTTTAGTTAGCTTATGAGCTCAAGTTAGTGGCTTAATGATGAACACTAAGGAGGCTAAGCACTTTGAAACAAACAACCTTATCTTACCGACCCTTCTGACTTCTTGAGTCTGCCAAAGAGCATTGGAAAAACAGTGATTTTAACATGAAACTGGAGTTTAATTTACCAGGTCTGTTGGTTTTAGAGAGTAGGAGACCATTGCGGAAAATTCTGCTACCTGTAAAATTCTCCTTCGTGATGAACACAATTCTTGCTGCCTTCTGGACTCATGATTCAAACCTTAAACTTTTTGCTGGCAGCGCTATTAGATGCATTGCACTGTTGTGGCTTTTTAAGTCAACCATATAGACTCAAGTGCACCATCTGATCGAGGCAACACACACAGATTTACTGATAACACCTGCCTACATACATTGGTGTCTCTTTATATCAGCTCATGGGGCATATATAATGTTATTAATTAATTCTACTAATATAAAATGTGTCAGTGGTTCAGACGTGAAGTGTGACTCCATGCTAGCACAGTGAAAAATACATTAACTGTCATTTAAATGAAGATTAATGCACCTCCTCTGTATCTATAGAAGATACAATAGGAGAGAATGGGGCTGTGTAGTGTCCAGTCCTCCACAGATTTGGACACTGATGTAATTCAAGTAGCATCTCCACTAGAGTGGCCTGAGCTCCGGCCTCAGGTTATATAATCATGTTGATTTTAACTTTGGCTCCACGGTTAAGCTCTCCGCCCGCCGTGTCCAAGCGTTTCTAACAGCCTCTCAGAACATCTGTGAAGAGCGAATGTGGATAATAATTAGAGCATTTGATCGCTCCTGAGGGGTCTGAGAGTTGGCGTGGGTTTAACCTTTCTCACCTGGAGACAAATTAGTTGTCCATGAGATCCGGCTCAATTTACTCCCTAACTCATTTAGGTCGGTGTTACAGATCGGTGTGTTTATGGAGGGTTATTGTTTGTAGTTTGAATAAGAGAATACGTCTAGAGATGGCGTTTTTCTCAGTGTGTTTTTACAGAATAGAATCATTCAATTCATGTTTTCTGGTACCAGCTTAATGACTGATTTGGAGTATGTGATATACTGGCCAGATCGTCTATTATTGTGTCCTGCTGTGGACAGAAAGGTCAGCAGCAGCAAACCATTGTTGGGCTCTACTCCATTCATGTGTGTTTGCATCATACAGTAATTTATTACTTTGATCAGCTAATGTGTTTCTCATTGAATGCAACTGCTTCTGAATTTGTTCATAATCTGTAGCTCTGTTTATATTGTCAATACTGGAACAATCAAGTGAAACATACGTATTTAGCTACAGCAAACTACATAATTTAAAATAGCACAAAGGATACAATAATAGAAAACCTCTTGTGCATATCAACCCATGCAATTTTGAAACCACAGATTTTATTGGATCTCACCAAAGCAGGAAATGAAAGAAGAAATGAATTATTAAATGTTTTTTGGACACATTAGACATCAGTTTCAGGATCTTTGAATTAGACCCAATAACCTTGTTTTATAACTTGTTTCACAGTATGATACATATCACACAGACAAATATAATAACTGCAGTTCATTAGCACCCAGCATGACACATTTCTTTAAAACAACAGCGATGGTTAACTTTAAGCTATTTTTGTAAAGGCACCAAAAGTATCTCACAGTTCTGTATTTTTGCTCTGTTGCAGGTTAACACCTGAGTTCACATGATGGGGGAACTTTTGTAATTAAGAACAACTTGAGTCATTCTTCCTCTGACATCATGCATCATGTTTAGAAGCACACGTGTTGTCTAATATCCTATTGGATGCATTCTCTCCTTTTCTCTTTGTTGTTGTCTTCTAGGCAGCAATGAGGCTGAAAAACAACCTTTGCATCAAACAAAATTTTATATAAATCAGATATCCAGACAGTGTTGCATGTGTGACGTCCACGGTTGGCTCCGGTTGTAACTCTTGATTTTCCTCGCTGACGGTCGCTTTCCTTTTTAGACTGTTTGCCTTCATCTGAGCGTCCAATTTGTTTCCTTTTCTTTGGATTTTCACTTATTTTTGAAGTTGTATCTGTAGTCATCCATCTTTTCTTTGTTTGTTCAGCCATAGTAGATTACTGTTTACTCGCAATACTTGCAGAGACCGGAAAAGCAGCTGCTTAGCTCCGCCTACCCTCTCTGGCAGACCAACCACTGCTGGGAAACGCGTCACTAACTGCTAACCGCTTGTGATTTTTTCCGCCACAGGGCCATAGGCTCAGTCACCATTGTGTTACCTTATTCAGCGATAGATAGTGACTTAACAGACATTTACTCAAATGAAAATCTTCCACATTATATCTTTAACAGTATATTTTAACAAGCTGCATTTTTTTTTACAATTAAGACCAAACATATACAGTATGTCTATGTGCCTGTGAAGAACATATAACTTTGGAACAATTTAAGAATCTGTGCATGGTGTATTCTTTTCTTAGGTTTAATAATATGTCTACTTCTACTTGATAACTGTATGTTTCTGCAGAAAATTATTTTCCCCTCTTGGTTTTTACTTAAGGCAAACATGGAAAACCTTTTGAGAGATAGCAAATAAATAAATGCTCTCATGATTTATGTGCTAGAAACGATTAAAATATATTGCTTTTAAGGGTTTGATGAATACAAAACTGAGTGCTAGTGGGAAAACTGTAAAACAGCGAGGCAGCGCTTCTATGCAAAGCAGATAGCAGCTGTTGGAACTGGCACCTGATTCCTACCAGTTGACACTGATAGGTGTGACAAAGGAACATGGAGTGATGAATGACCTTGGTTTCTGTGTGTGTTTGTGTGTGTGTGTGTGTGTGTGTGTGTGTTTGTTGGAGAACACTGCTGTTTAATTTATTTGATGAAAAGAACACAGCGAGCGTTCGACATCCTAAAGCACACAGGAACATGCCGACTCCTCAAGAGGAACTTTTCTCTCTGATAACCTTGCTCTTATTTTCTGTCTCCTCTTTGATGCTTGTTTTAGGCAATAAATGTTTCTTTTCCTTTAACTCTGCTTCGCTGACACACAATGTGATGTATTAATTATGGAAACAAAATGAAAATGCCAAAAGCTTTGGGGAAAAGATTGCGAACATTTCCACATGAGTGGCCGCGTGATAGAGGCAAGCTGTGATGTAAATGAATAGATTTACGGATTAAGATCATTTTATAATTTACAAAGATGATACATTTTGTGTCAACATGAGTTCACATTGAAACCTTACCTCACCTTATGAGAAAAACTACGATGTGAACAATGAGCTGATAAGATTTTCCTTTAATGATGCTAGAACGGCTCTTTGTCAGAGAAATAACACACACAAGGTTACTGAACACTGTCAGTGTGATGCTTTTTATCTGCTTTCCTTATGATCATCAGAGGTAATCATAGAGCTTTTTTTTTTTAAGATTTTCTTTGGCCTTTGCTTCGATTGGATAGGAAGGTGGACAGAGTCTTAAAAGCAGGAAGAGAGAGAGGGGGACGGCATGCAGCAAAGGGCAGAGGGTTGGAGCCGAACCCGGGGCTGTGCGTGGAGGACTGTGCATCTACACATAGGTGTGCGCTCCAACCGCTGAGCTTAACCGGCGCATTATAGACCTTTTTAAGGCGCTTATGTAAACCACCTTAAGGCTCTGTTGTGGTCACTTTGCGGCACTGTACATGATTTTGTGCAGCCTTAGCAAAGTAGAACAGCATGAGGCTCTAAGAGAAAATATAAATGTTAATATCCATTATCACAAATACTTTTCATTCTAAAGTTCAGTAAATGCAGTAAAAAGTTTTTAAAAAGTTAAAAAAATTATTATTATATTATATTTCTTTTCTTCTCTGTAGATTTAGTCTTATATCAAATATATGTCTTTTGTACACTGATAGTGTTGTTGTGCTTTGAAACTGGCCAACAGTGGAGTAAATCACTGTAGATTACATTCAGTTCAGGTATGACCATTCATTATGCACTGGGTTGGAGAAAACATGTATGCTAAGAGATAATAACACTAACTATAGTATACAATGATCATGATAAGCATTCAATGGTGCAATGCCAAATAAACAAAGCATAGTATAGTGAAGTAACATCTGACATGTTTTATCTCTATTTTAAAGTTCTCAGTTTCGTTCTCTTTGGCGCCACCTATGGCGATAAACGGTAATTGCAGGAGCACACTTACCAGATATCCATACAGAAATTGTTTCTTTTTCTTTGGATTTTCACTTATTGTTGAAGTTGTATCTGTAGTCATCGATCTTTTCTTTGTTTGTTCAGCCATAGTAGATTACTGTTTACTCGCAACACTTGCAGAGACCGGAAAAGCAGCCGCTTAGCTCCGCCTACCCTCTCTGGCAGACCAACCACTGCTGGCTGATGGAAAACACGTCACTAACTGGGCGCTGCTTGTGATTTTTTCCCGCTAAAGACATACCAGACACCCAGTCTGTAATACTGCAAATACAAAGGCCTTCATCAGTGTGCCAAAGGCTCAATCACCATTGTTTTACCTCATTCGACTCCCAGTCTGCCGATCATTTGGTGCATGTCATCCCCCACTCTCTCCTTCCAACGTTTCCTGTCTATCTTCAGCTGTCCTATCAATTAAAGGCAAAAAGCCCCCAAAAAATCTTTAAAAAACAACAATTGTTCTTGAATCATGAAATACAAAATGTCTTTTTTTCTTTTATATCTTTGCATCCTGCAAAGGCAAATTATTTCAAGGTGAGTTAACAGTGAGTCAGGTAACATACAGTCTGTCCTCAGACAAGAATGCTTTCTGTGTACAGCAGCTCCACAAGAGCATTCAATGGAAAGCTTTGGAAATTATTTCACATCGAATTTTGGAGACATTTTTAAAGGTAAATTGCATTCATACATTACTATTGCACATAATCACCATGCTGTATAAAGTGAAGCATGGTGAAATTAGTATGTTTTTAGTTTGTGTGAGCTACTGACGCATGCACATCCACTGTGGTGATGCTAAAGTCTTTTCTTAAAGGACCGATGGTTACATCTTTAGTACAGTGTCCATGTTTCTGGAAATCTCTCTATTGCAGAAATGTGATTTAACCTAATTCCTTCCTCATTTTTCTTCATCAGATGCATTTTGGAGCTACATTAGTACATGCCATAAATAGCACTAACACCCACCGGGTACAGCAGGTTATTTTTATGAAGCTGTCTGCATACAGGACCTGTACATGATGCGAGCTGCTGTAATTAATTAAATTAGCATACATTTATGCTGCAGAACAACTGTTACAAGGCATCGGTCATTCTGCACCGTATCTAAAACTCCTCCACAGCCCTCAGCCATCAGTTACGCTCTGCTCTGAATATTCAAAGAGTGTATTTAAAAGTCATCCTGCTGCTTGTGCAGCCTTGGCCCTCAGTCAACATGACCCCTGCGTGACCTCAGCATTAACCACCTGGCAGTGGCTGGATTCCTCCCAACCCCCTGACTTACTGTATAATAATCTATAATTATCTCTCAAACCTTGAAAGAGGTTGTCTTACTCTCCTGTGTATGAGATCCCGCCTGAAGTGCTGCGTTAGGCAGTCAACAATTGCTGAATAAGAGTATACTGTAGCTGTGGGTGCTTTGATGTCGTAAGTATGTTTCTTTAATCAAGACTTATCCGAGAAGATAATGGCTTCATAGATAATAAAAGGAAACATAATGTGGTGGTCATTAAGGATTAAACATTTAAAATTACAAGCGAATGGACAAGTAAGCCCCGAAGACTGTCCTGTCCTTCACAACTCCCTGCTGTCTGCTCTCAGGCGCGCATTAATACTGCAATAATCCGCTTTGACTTTTTGCCATTTAACACACACAGTGTAGTAGGAGTAGGTGTAAATTCACCTAGAAATTGTGACAGTAAAGCTCCTTTATGGGACAAACAAAGACCATTACCTACTTCCATTCTGCTTTGGGTTTATTCGCGATTGCATGGCTCAGTGAAGAAGCAGACTTTTTGTGCGTGTTGTCTTGTTGTGCAGTTATTTGCATTAAAGCTGGAGCGGTATTAGACAGCTAACTGACACAGGTTGTTTGTGATTATCACCAATTCATTTGATGTTGTTTTGTGCGTTGGGATTTGAGAAAATACACCCGACGACTCAAGTAGGCACTCCGGCAAATGGGGCTGCTTTCCCTGATTGGATGTGGGAAATGCAGAGGTCCGCGTTATAATTGAATGCGGGGTTAATTAATTTTTAATTGTTCCCCAAAGATACTGAACTCTGGCTGATCTGAAAATGGCAAGACTCATCACAATAACAGCTTTTCCTCTGAATAAGTTTCAGTGCTACTGTACCAGCAGAAGCTTCATCAGGGTCGACTGTGTTCGCTCGCTCCTTCTCTATGTTCAAGCTTGTCTGCTGTTGTTTGTGGTAAAATGCCACGCTGCCTAATATACTTTTAGCAGATTAAGCTTCCTGAAGCTTAAGGGGCTTTCTTTCTATTTGTGCAAAAGAAAAGTCAAAGCTTCGAGGCTACAAACTCAGTGGCTTGTTAAACCTTCCAGAGCACCACCACATCCCGCTCATTTAAACACTTGCAGTCACAGATATGAGCAATAAACGTCTGAGAATCCTGCGTGTCGTGAAACAGAAATATCAGTGTACTTTTGTTCTACAGAGATGCAGTAAATATAGATTTTAAAGTGCAATATGTTGCAGAAAATGATCTTTTGTTTTCCGAAGTTCCTACTTATAAAATGTTTTTGCTGACATGACAAATAAAAGTGCCTCTTTGTTCGACTTTGTTTGCTCTGGTGCTTCTGTGGCTCCTGTTTCTAAACTTCATGTTGGAGATTTCATGGAGACTGATATTCCTTTAAATAGCTTTCTACATTATTACTTGGTATCAGAAATTATGTCTTTGTAATGTAAATCTATATATTGTTTATGTATACTCTCTTTTCGAATGCAACTAATCAGCCAAGTTTTGCTGTTAAACAGTTTCTCTTGCAGAATGATTGAAGCTCTTTCTGAAGCACCTGTGCCGTTTGAAGCGTCTGACATCATCGGTCACATGATGATCTTTATCAGATGCAAGCTTCGACGCAATAGCTGTGTCTATGGAGGATGAGTCATTAGCAGCCTGTGTAGACCGCAAAGGCCGAACTGAAATGAGACTGGCCTGGTCTACGGAGGACATAACTATTATTTTAATTTGTTTCAAGACCCCTTTTGTTGTTCTGAACATTTGTATCGCTAGCTGTTCGGTTGAGTTGAAACCAAAAACGTTCACGGCTGCCATCTCGTTTGAATTGGCGCTCAAAGAATCTCAGGATACGTTGGGCCGCTATGGATGCACCCAATGGATCCGGGAAAAGGAGGACGCATTTGCCGGCCGCATCTGAAGGAGCCTACGAAATGGGACAGCCTTTGACGTGCAGCTGTGACGCAATTAGCCATCAAATACGTCCTTCGAAGGATGCAGCCCCTGAATTGGGACACAGTTGATGCATTGAAACAGTCTGCTTCACATGAGAGACAAAAAACAATTTATAGAAAGAGCTGTAAAGTAACGGCTGAATAATAAAAACGTGAGACATGATGCAAAGTGATGAAGCCTCCGATAGACCCTCCATGGCCCTGACCTCCTCACTCTTACTTTTCTACTCACTATAAGAAAGATGCACTAAAGTTCTTACTACACTCACACTGAGTACTGCCATTAAACAAAATAGAGCTGAATAGCTTCTATGTGTATGAATGTGTTTCTTGGAACACAATGTATTGTAAAAGAGGAGGTCATAGCGACATCAGTCTGGACTTATCCTGATGTGGTACCGCTTAGAAAATAATGTAGAAGGAAAGCACATTCAGTCTTCATTCACCGCCTGCAAGAACAGTCCTCTAAAGACATGTATCTTTTATAAAGTATGATTTATCATACAGGGTCTTTATGGCGTGTCTTCCCAGAATCAAATAGCGGTAAGGTACATTTTAACAAGACATGGGAGGCAGCGACCAGGCCTCGTTTAATAGTGAGAGGGAGGACAGACTCCTCCTCTGTCTTAACTGTCGATTTGAGTTATGGAAAATTATAAAAAACACCGTTTTATTAGCCAAAAAGAGCACAAAAAGTGTCTTTTCATTTGGATTTTAGAATGAGCTGCCAACCAGCACTACAATATAAAACATTACAATATTATTCTAATCCTCATGTGGTTTCAGGAAGTGTGAAGTCATCTCAATCCAATACAAAATATAATAAGATTCATGTCTGACAGATGCAGGGTTTTCAATATTCCCTGCTATCATGTTGTCCATTCCGTCTTTTATCTATTTGGACTGCTTACTTGATTCAATCTGAAGTGTATTATATTGTTATCACACCTGCTCAGACTCATCTCGGTGGTGTGCTGGATCTGACTGTGTGGGTCGTGCATGGCCCTGAGCAGAAACCCTTTTGAATTTACTCCACTGTTTTTAATTGAATTATCAAGTTTAATTCAGCAATGATCATGTAAGTCTTAACTGCAAGTGTTTAAATGTTTCTCTGCATTCATACGGGTATGATGGTTAAAATAGTGATGGCGTAGCTTCTAACAACGAAAGAAAAGTATTAAGATTCAATCTTTTCAAGAGATTGCACTATAAAGACTCTCATTATGAAAGCACCTCTTTCAGACAGAGCTTTAGTCTCTGCTGCTCCCTTTACTGCAGCTGTAACAAGATCCATGTTTACTACGCTGGCATACTTGTTTAGTATCCTATAAAACGTCCATGTCATTGCATTTACCATTTCTTTAATGTTACAAGTCTTCAGTGTTCAAATGTGAGAGAAATTTAAACAGGGTTCGGAACTTGTGTGTAACTTAGAGTCTAATTTCCTTGTTATCTTATTTCACAGCTAGAAGGTTCAGGTTGGAATCCTCGTTCTGAAGTAGCGGGCCTTTCTGTGTGGAGTTTGTATGTTCTCCCCGTGCATGCGTGGGTTCCCTCCGGGTACTCCGGCTTCCTCCCACAGTCCAGAGACATCCTCCCTAGGTTCATTGGTGACTCTAATACTGGCCGCAGGTGTGAATGTGAGCGTGAAAGGTTGTCTGTCTCGATGTGTCAGCCCTGTGATTGACTGGCGATCAGTCCAGGGTGTGCCCTGCCTCGCGCCCAATGACAGCTGTGATAGGCTCCAGCCCCCTCGCGACCCTGAACCGTGTCAGCGGTATAGATAAAGTATGGATGGGTTACCATAGTTACTTAACGCACATACTTTAGTTGCATAAAAATGATGCGTGAGTTAGCTGAAGTATGTTTGTTAGTTTACTAACGTACTTATTTATTAAACCTAAACCACGATCTTTTCCCAAACCTTACCAAGACGCCTGAACATAATCACACTACAATGTTCAACAGGTTTCAAGTTATTTCTGACAAGTTCAGTTTTAATTAGTTATTCAATGCTGTAAAAAGGGGGCGTAACCTCATGATTGACAGCTCTGTTGACACATTAGGGCTCCTGCAGTGTTCCGTTCCAGAGAAGCAGAGTAGAGGAGGAACGGCGAGAGGAAACAGTTAGTTCTTATGCAGGTGACTTATGTGTTAAGTTAAGTGTTAATTTTTTCTGACAAGTTCACAGTTCACAAAAAAACGGTCCAACGTCATGATTGACAGCTCTGTTGACAAATACGCCTCCTGTAGCTCCTACTCTCCCGAGTAGCAGAGTAGAAGAATAACATGGAGAGGAGACGTAACTGTGAATATCTGCTTCAGAGCAACACAAGAAGCTGCTCTGCTGCAGACTGAGCAGACATGATGGATCTTTGCTGTTTTTTTTGGTAAGTTAAATGTCAGCTTAAACAAAATTTGAGCGCTCAGGGACATAAAATCCAGTTTAAAACGTCTATCCTTTTCAAAATGCAGACAAAAGTTGGTTTAATGTTGGCAAGCTCTCAAACACGCTCTTGTCACACATCCAGAAAGTGTTTTATTTAATTTCCTCCCAGTATTTCTCACCTTTTAATTGCAATTTTAATAAATCAGCTTATAATATTCTGTCATTGTTCTCTGGCACAGTTTAAATCTCAAAACTCAGACACATTGTTATCCATGTTTGAAGTGCTCCCTGTAAAGTTGTCCTTGAAAAAACAGGTAGTTGAAATGGGAACTACTTTTTAAAAAATAACCTGATTTTAATACTAATGCTAATGGAGGCCCAGGAAAAGATACACAGAGCAAACACTTGGCACCATGTTAAAAGTCGTGCTTGCAAATCAAAAGCAAACTTGAAAGTGGTAATCTCTCAGTTTCGTTCTCTTTGGCGGCACATGTGGCGATAAACGGTAACTGATATCCAGACAGTGTTGCATGTGTGACATCCACGGTTGGCTCCGGTTGTAACTCTTGATTTTCCTCGCTGACGGTCGCTTTCCTTTTTAGACTGTTTGCTTCATCTGAGCGTCGAGTTTGTTTCTTTTTCTTTGGATTTTGACTTATTGTTGAAGTTGTATCTGTAGTCATCCATCTTTTCTTTGTTTGTTCAGCCATAGTAGATTACTGTTTACCCACAACACTTGCAGAGACCGGAAAAGCAGCCGCTTAGCTCCACCTACCCTCTCTGGCAGACCAACCACTGCTGGCTGATGGAAAACGCGTCACTAACTGGGCCCCGATTTTATCCGTTAAAGTCGCCACAGACACCCAGTCTGTAATACGGCTTTCATCAGTCACAATCACCATTGTGTTACCTCACTTTGCGATGGATAGTGACATGACGGGCATTTATTTAAATGAAAATCTTCAAGATTATGACTTTAAAGACTAAAAACTATTTAACGGAGGACATTTCTAAAGAAAACTACACGTGACAGCAGGTGTGATTTTATCTTCGAGCCAAAAACAAGATTTCATAAAAAGTGCTTCTCCTCCTTGGCATCGGATGTTGCTTGGCTCTTCTGACATAGAATATATCATCCGACATTAGTACCGTGTTGTTAAAGAATGTTAATGGAAACATGGCGCGTATACGCTCAGTGCCCCCGCAGTGATGGACAGATGCCCAACAGCTTTACAAGTGTCACTTCTTCATCAAGGAGAGGAAGGTGAGCATCTGCTTTCACGAGAGCTCTGCTTACCTGCTTCTGTCACCTGTTGCTGTTGCTGATATGGATATTAATCATCATGGTAAACATGATAAACTCCACAAACATCCGCTCGAGCGGCAATGCATGATAACCCCAAACTGTAACAGGTTTGCATTGGGATAACAACAAACACAGTGCAGCAGAATCTCCATGCAGCGTGAGTGTGGCTGCAGGTTTGGCACGTACTTAATTTAAATGTACACAAGAGCACCGAATAATCACACTGGCACTGATACAGAATTGCTCTTTGTGACGGAAAGATGTATGAATGGCATGATGGGAAAATGTGTCGCTTGAACGTGCTACCCCAAAACAAGTAAATGGGGGAAAAAAAGCCATACATATAGGAAAATGGTATTCAATTACACAAGCTTACAGATGTATGGTTAACCCAAGCTTATAAATATTAATGCGGACATGATCCACGTCTTTGGCAGGAAGCGTACTGTGTAATCTGGGGAAATGGATTCTGTGCGTCAGCTGTTTCAATTCTTGTCATGCGGCGGAATTTGAACGAAAGTGCGTAGGGACCCGCTTCCTTCATCCATACACATCTGATCGCAGCTACATGGAAGTATCTATACAGTGGGAAGCATATAAACCTGGCTGTACAGTGGTAGAAGATGCTATATTGTGATTAGATTGCATTACAGAATGTGATCTGAATCCGAGTCACGCCGGCATGAATGTGCTGTTTGATATTTACCGTATGCAGAGACGGGTCAACACGTTACCTTGCAAGACGGAGCGCATAGAACAGGGGCAGCAGAGCCACACATCATGCAGAGCACGGGGTGACAGTGCAGGTTACGCGGCACTGTAGACTATGCATATAAATTAAGCATATGCATTAAGCATGCGGCCACTATGGGCATTCAGGTAGCATGCGATATAAAATGAGTGCACTCGCATACGAGGGTTAGCGTGTCTCAAGCACAGCGGTAAAGTAATGTGCCATCAGGTAGGTTGCTGTGTGGGATGAAATGCCTGAAATAAGTTATGAGCACAATTATGGAAGCTAAAGTGGCACGGTGCACAAAGGTGTCTCTATTACTCATTTATTTTATTTTGTAGGAGTAGATAAATGAATGAGCGGCTGTCTCGCTCGTGGTGTTAATGCTTTTGATTGCACAAACAGGATCAGGTGGCGGCACAGACTGTTGTCTGCTAAACATGTGAATAATGAAGATTTAGATCACCAATTAGGGCTTCAAACATTAACTGCTCTCCTCACACTGCTCGAGCCGATAGATCAGGGTTTTCATGCAGGTTCAGCACAGCTCCTCGGGATGATCAATCGCTATGCACAAATTCCCAGCTATCATAGAGGCTCATTTGTCAAAGTGAGCTTACATGATGAAAAATTACACCTGTATGCCGATGAATCTGCAGATCTGAGGCAACATATTCCGTCTTTGTTTGTGTGTTCGTTTTGTTGTACTTCATACTCTGAAAAATACAAGACAACACTATGGTGGGATTCTTCATGTGTAGGTTCACATTATTTCCCACATGCATTCTCTTTTCCACTGCATGCTCATCACCGGTGGCACTCAGGACAGCCTACGGGAGACGCCTGCCGTTATTTATTACGGCTTAATAACTGCACGCCTGCCAAGTCGGAAAGCGTTCAATAAGAAAAAGTGGCTGCGAAAGTGCTTCATATTAAATGTGTCAGTGTTTGCTGAATACAGAGTGTGCCTCACCACTCTGCGGAGTGAAGAAAAATTGCATTTGAATCAGGCTCACCTTCGGCCCTTATTTGATCTGTATTAGCGCCGGGGTGTAGTGATTAGTCAGAGACTGCTTTTGTTTGGATCAGAGCTGACATCGCAAGAGTGAAGACCTGCGAGGCTGATAGGAGCTCAGTCAACACGAGTTCACTCTCGACTCTGGAGAGATAAACATAAAAGCTGAATTATCATAAATAATAAGTCATATGAAGTACAGCATGCACGGTTCTATTCTGCTCTCATTTATTTAATAGCTTAAATATGTTCTGAAGCGGTAAATAAACATGTCCAGTGGCCTCACAGGATGTACTCTTGAGCGGATCTGGGTGGGCGGGGGTTTAACATTAAAGGGAAGAAACCATCTCTATCGGACTAAACAGAGCACATATACCTTTATCCAACCTGGCATACAGAAGAAGTATCCATATTGTTGGTTAAGTACAATGGAAAATACTGCATTTCTGCAGCTTTGGGTTCATCTCTGTCAGACACACAGTCTTTTTAGTGAATAGAACTGGCTTAGGCGTCATCACATGAACGTAAGACTCCAGTCGAATGATATGTGAAAGGGAGAGATCATGACCCCCATGTTGGTTGATGTGAAAGCTATTGAACCTCCGGCACCTTTCTCCAGGTATTGATCAGAGGGCTCATTCATATCAACCCAGCCTGCGTTACACTTAAAGGGCCAGTTCGCCGATTTTCATCATCTATCATGGGGAGCTAATGCCATTACAGAAGATAAAAAATGTTATTTCACTCTGTGCCTTTGGAGGACGCTATCTGCTTCTCCAAAGGGCCCTGGAAAACCTCCACCAGACTACGTAAAACGTGTGGCGGAGGCCAGGGAGGTCGCTAAACACTTCCTCAATCTAGGACGTCCGCCTCCAATGTCATGTCTCGTTCAAAATCGTCAGGTTTGAAATGTAGACTGCAGACCTGAAGATTTTCTAGTTGATCCACCGGTATATTCTCGTCATATTTTGGATTCTGTTCCGCTCCGAGCCATTGTCTGCCGTCCCTTTCAGAAGGAGGGGAGCAATGCATGCTGGGTGTTGTAGGAATGTAGAATGGGTAAAACCACGAGATGTTTGTATAACTTTCTCCACATCTATGGCGCCAATTTGCAATATTATTCCTTCTACCGATTACAGAGAACACCAGCTTTGACTGACTGCGTCTTTTTCCAGGGATGAATTGCTCCTTTAATAAATCTATAAAACATTTTCCCCAATACAATACAATTTCCCCATTTTTAACCAGTTTATCAACATTTTACTTCTAACTGTTTTTAATAGTTAAGAATAAATAGCCTTCCTGTAACTCATGGATACTGTAACATTTAGACTCTGTTGCTCCTCAATGATCCATAAGTGGGATAAAAAAAGGAACATTAATAAGATTTTATATTAAAAACCTTTGTGTTTCTGAGCTTCGCTTCCCTCCGACGTCCTCCTTTCGATCTTCTCTCTCAGCCTCCAGTTAAGACTCTGAGGACTCCATAGACCCAGTATAAGCCTGTTATAGATTAATGATACAAACCACTATCACTGCATGTTTGTTATGCAAATGTTTGTTGTACAAAGATGAAAGTGTAGACCTTTCCAATGATTTATTGTGAGCAGAATAAACACAGCTCCTTATCTGCAAATAAATTAATGTATCACCGTTGTATCTATGAAACTTTAAAGACCTTTCTCTTGAACAAATGAGTTAAATCAGGTGTTTGATAATTTGTTACTTATATTTAAAGTGTTCAGAGTTGATGAAAGCTGGGTTTGTAAATTAAAGAAAAATGTGAGATACAGTTTGAAATATGTGATAAACCTGCCAGGAATTCTTTTGAGTCTACAGACAGTTGCTACACTACGTTTTCCTAATCAAGCTTATTTTCTACGTGCATTCTTCCTTTAACAGCCTTTTACTGACATTATAACCTTGTACGATTCGTATGATACAACTGTTAGCAAGCAGCGGCTTATTTACAGTCAGCTCACATGGAGCAACATTAGCATTTGTACAACCTCTGAACCCATTGGCAATGGTCGATATATGCCTCAGGGAACGACGGTCAACTACTCTGTTTTTCCGGTTTAGCCAGAGGTTAGCGATAAACGATTTCCAGCCAAGACTGCCTTTTCTGTGCGTTGCATGGTTTACTGTCCAGTTAACAACTTGAGAAGCGACCATGTGTTCAGATCAAAAGCGAAGCCAAATTCGTCCTCCATATGTGGTTAAAATAAATCATTTCTTGGTTCATTCCATCCCCCGGAGGAGCGCCTGTTCATCTGTTTATGTTGAGTCTCAGTTTCACTGTGAATAGTAAGCTACACAGAGGCTTACTACTGCGGATAAACCCAAACGGGAACAGATATTCTTCTTGTTTAGGTGCACTTAATGAGTCTTACCTTTGCCAAAATAACATCATGATGCAGATTAGTAAAAAGTAAAAATGAAGCTTTGTCAGGTCTGTCCTCAGGAGGAGAAGAAAACTACTTTAAAAAACGCTTGTTTGTTGAACGGAGGCCAGAGCGAGCAAGTCTGATACATTCCAGGAAGTCAAGAAATTAAAGCACTAAACAGCTTTGGCGACACAGCGTCAAGCAGATTAGTTGCTCAAGTTGACATTTTTGATGTAGAACAGATTGTTAGCTGCACTTTAATTTTTTTTTCAATTGCTCATTTAGGCCAGGATGTCATTACAGAGGAGGTCCTTCTGCCTGCTTTTGCTCTCTACACGGACTGTTTTTCCTGCATACGCCGAAGCCTGCTGATACGTGGTCAATACTACTCGTACCACAAAAGTAGCACACACGGAAACCAGAACACTTCTTGTACCTAAGCCCAGACCTACCAGATCCTACGTTTTTATTTAGAATCTGTAAATAGAGATTAGAATTTGTATGGAGGCGTCCCATTTACACTTTCCTATTAGCTTTGTTTTGGTCTCCACCAACTCCTGAGAGAAATACCCTACTTTATCTGGCTGTTTTAAAACTCAGCGCTCCATTAAGTTCACCAGCTTTCTTTTAACTTTCACTGTGGGTCATTTGGTGATGGAAAGGATGCGTAAAGTTGGGTTTAAATACAATAATGACGGCTATAAGAGTGAACCAAAACAATGGGCTGAAAGACACTATACTCTACAGAGGGCCGTTTCTTATCACACACACAAAGCCATTTAAGTCATGACTAACATAAAATACTATTTGAGCAGCCACAAGTATACACTACATTTACTTACTGTAAATGCATGTCTGCTTTAATCCTGTCAAGTTTCATCCAGATATTTGCTTTAATTTCAAAGGATTTTTATCTGCGTCTTTAACCATAATAATAGACAGATTGAAAAAAAAATGACTGTACATTGCAGCGACTCAAATTGAGTCAACTTTGTCATGGGACTACCTTGAAACTGCAGTGGCAGAGATCCAAAAGATGTAAAATGTTGGACTCTAAAATCAGCAGGAAGTGCCTGAGTTCCTTTTCGCTGGTTTCCTCTAATATGCAGAACTGAACATTTTAATTGGCTTCCGTGTAGGTAGTGGAGGTTGCGCTTCCCTAAGGGTAAAGTGGGTGGATTAACTATTTAAGTGCTGCTATTGGTGCTATAAAGAGCATGTGTACTTTCAAATTCTGACTGGAAATTTCTGAATGAGTTTAGCTTAAAATAGAGCCGACCCTCCTGCTGTGCTTCGCGGGGGTCAGAACTGTTTCACATAACAGCATTATAGCCGTGATCATGTATTTGGAGATGAATGTTGCAGTCATGATTCATTTCTTTCATTAAATTTAAGCCTCCTCAATCCATGTTTGACAGGGAACAGTTAGCGAGACCATATAGCTAAGTGCCTTGTTATCCTTGAATACGTAATGAATTTAACCTCACCGAGCTCAAAGAATTTGATGAGCAAGCCTTTCCTCGCGTTGCGTTCAGGGATGAGCTTGATGGCTGCTTTGCTGAAAGGCAGAACGTGGTCTTTATAGAAAACACTCATTTGCCTTTCTACAACCGCTTGGCTTACGTCAGTGGTAGGTGCACAAAAGATAATCTGCTCTAAATACAGGAATTCCAAATCACACTTATAAGCATGTGAGCCTCCCATAAGTGGTTCAGATAGATAATGAAACACACTGAACGTTCACATTTCTTTCCCCTTCAAAAGGCTGACGGCAAGCTGATGTGGGTTTTGAATAAATATTGGTTTAAAGCCAACATTAGAAAGCTGCAGCCCTCTGATTTTATTATTATTAAGCCTTTGGCTATTTCTTCTCCCATACTATGTCTATAATCTCCTAATCAACCAATTTAGCCAGTGCTTTTTTTTTTTTTTTTTTAACTACACAGCACCACAGCAATGTGCATTTCCTTGTATCCACATTTGAAGATCCGGAGGCTCAAAGGTACTTCAAACACTGGCTGGATACACCCTCGTAGTTATCACATTTTCTATTTCTATGCACTTCATGCTCTGTTTGATGTTATTCATGAGCTGTAACTGAAAGTAATACAACTGCATGGGGCCAGAAAACGCTTTTGAATACAAAGTGTGGGCTGCTGTGCTGCAGGATCATATACATACCTGCTCTTAATAATGGATCGGAATTAAATGGCGCCTATCAGGCATTACCGCGCCCCTCTGTTTGTGCCTCACGAGGAGGCGAGTAGAGGTGGGGTTCCTCTGCTATCTGTGCAAACGTTATTAAGAGTTTGTTTTAAATTATGCATTTCATACCGGGGTCCCTCTCATTATTATGTAAAGAGACCGATGATAGATTTCAAATTGATGCCCAGGTTTTGTAGAAGAAGACTTTCTTGTAGCATTCGAGTCTGAACTACAGAGAAAGCCGACATAGACCACATGTTGAATAAATGAACAGTAATGTTTCAATAAACTGGCCTACCATTCATCATCTGTGCAGGTATACATTTATGTATAAGGCAGACAAAAGATGATAATCATATTTTACAGGTCTGCCCGCAGAAAATCACATTGTGTGCTGTTCACAGATCATTTAATGACCCAGTGCCCCGTTCAGGTACCTCAAAGATAACATTCCTGTTTACTGCTGATATGCTCTGTGATATTTATTCTCCACTTCATATTTCTGCTGCCCCATTTATCAATTGACTGCAGAAATTACGAAACTAGGTCTCGGTATTGATTTGTGCAGCAGAGTTGGAGGGTTTATACGTGAGCCTGTGCAGATATATATATATATATATGGACATACAATATTAATGTGTGTTGTCTTGGCTTCACTTACAGCCCCAGAATAAAGATTGCATTCAAGGGTGGTTCAGGCAATTTTTTGAAACATTGCTTTGAACCCCGAGCGTCAACTACAGGTTGTATAATACATTCCTCACCCGTCTGTGGGTGGAATAGATTAACCACTACTGCTATGTGAGGTGGCTTTGTCATTTTTCATAAAAAAAACGCTACTGAGGATGTAAAGGTTTCTGTCTCATTATCACTGCTACCAAAACAATTCTCAAACCCTGCTGGGGTTCTTGTTGCTCAGCAGGCTAGGAAGCGTACTTTAATATACCCATGACAGTGTGTATAAAAATCTGAGTCAAAACCTTTGTTGCATGTGATTTCCCCTTCTTGTTATGCCATCGCCTGCATCTTTCCACTCTGTAATTGCTCCTCGTGGCGCAGAAATCGCCCTAAATACCGCCTATTAAACATTGCTTATGTTGAGAACAAGCAGCGCCTGGGCACTTGCCGTTCTCAACATTGGCTGCTGTTCATCTGGTGACTGTTTTTGCGGAGGAGTACATCAGTGCTTCTCATTTCTTGGTAACCATGCCAGCCGTTTGTCTACCTTTTTAGAGGGATGAGCCAGAAGGCAGCAACTCTATGAATGGATCCAGTATCAGCCTGGAGCTTTGCACGATGGACAGTAAGTGCCCTCGCTCGTTTCAGTCCTAATGCACCGAGCCTCAGCTAACCAGCTTATGCTCCCTGATTGTTGTTTAATGCAGATGCCAGTTAGGCACTGCGGGAATGTCTCCCTTTGTGTTGTCCTACTGCATTTTTCAAAATCAGCTTTGTGCCAGCGTTGCCGGCATCAAAGTGCAATATGTCTTAACTCTCCGTTCATGTCAACATGAAACACAAAGCTGATTATCTCTGGCTGGAGAGTCATTTGGTCCTGTCACTGCGGACCTTACAGCAGCCATATTGTCCTTTATGACATTGTTGGCCGAGCATGTTCCAGGCTTGGGGGCTTTATGCTGGCTTGTGCTATAATGAAAGTTGAATCCCCTTTACAAATGTCCTTAATTATGATTTTGTTTCCTACTGTTTGATAGGATGAGCCTGCAATAACACCGAGGAAGGGATAAGTCTGCTGGGACATTCCCCAGCGCCTATGCTCCCATTTCAAATCACAGACAGTCCTCACATCAAAGGTACTCAGAGACTGTCTCTCTGGTCAAAGCAAACAACAAACAAACATGTGAGGCAGCCAATCACAGGCGCTTGGGCTCCAATGAGAGGAGCTTATTGCTAAAGTTGGGGAAATGGATTGGAACAGCCTTGTGGAGTGGGACATGAAAGCAGGGATTACACTGCACACCTTTGATACTGCAAAGTTTTGATACTGATACCAAGTTCGGCTTTGTTCTTTGTACCTATATCAATTTTAAACACGTCTCTCTGTACACAGTAATACCTCAAGGGCTGTGCTATTCAAAAGAAACAATCGGATCGAGCTGTCCCAACATGAGCGTGTACACACAGGGCAGCAGGAAGTACCTGTGACTATAACTTCATAAACTTTTAAAAATGAGCCCCTTGAAAGCCAGAAATCCCAGAAATGGGCAAAGTATGTCATGTACTGATATTCTGTCAATTCGATCAAATCCCTGCAGATGCCACATTAAGTCTGTTTGTTTTAGATTTGGGAAAGTGAAAGTTGTACTTGGTTGGGAACGTCAGCTTGGCTACATGTCTGAAAAGCATTCATTTACACTTTTGATCGTCATTAATCAATCTGCTAACATGAAGGCATCATACAGTCCTGTGTTTGGGTTTTGTTATTTAGAAAATAACACAACAGAGTTGTAACATATAAATGTGTCATGCTTATTCTTTAAGGACTCAAATAGAAGATGTCTCCAGAAGTCAAAATAAAAAAGTACCAACACTGAGGCCAGTTTAGCTCAGCAGCCAAACCGCACGCCGCACACACAGAAGCTCAGTCTTCAAAGCGGTGGCCCCAGCTTCGACTGCCACCCTCTGCCACGTGTCTTCCTGACTCTCCCTCCCCCTGTTTCTGACTCTATCCACTGCCTCCTCTCAATAAAGGCCAAAAAATAATCTTTGAAGAAAAGAAAATGTGCTACAATGAAATGCCACAAAAGCTGCTGGTAGCCTGTTGCAACAACGACCAACAAGATGGGTTACTCTAACTGCTCGTGTAGCCAATCACAGTTTACTGGGCGGCACTTGGGGTGGCCAATCAGATGTCAATGGGAACCCAAGCCACACCCCTGTTGATCATTGCCCCAAGGTGTCAACATGTTCTTGTAAGAAGCCGACTTCTTTTTATCTTAGTACAAGTACATTAGTGATGTCATATACAGGGTTTTAGAGGGTTATCCTGAGATAACTTTTGTTATGATTTGCTATATAAATAAAGATTAATTGATTTTAGTAGCATACATTGGTTACATAATATACGTACATTATTACCTGTTTAAGCCCAAACCATGATCAATTTAAAAAACAATACAAAACAAAACTGCCACTAAAAACAAAGCTAACCACATGTTAATGATTGTTGCACTGTGAGAAATGCCTGTCAGCTAACTTTATTTTGAAAATCTCACCAGATTTTACATACTTATTACTGTTAATTTTACTGCTTTATTTTGAAAATCTTACCATGTGTTGCATATTTACAATCTGTAACTTGACGACAGAGACCTGCACGTGCCAAACTGACCTTTGGTCAAGGCGCCTTTTGAGGAAACACCAATGAGGGTTGGATGAAAAGATTTATGTGGATGTGTTTAAGGACTGTGTTTGTCGTGGTTGTTATGTGTCCAAAAAAATATTGTAGCATAATTAAATAATCAGGTTCAATTGTATCATAGTTAGATTTACATTAATTTCATATTTTATCAAACTGCATACACTCTATACTAAAATGCTTTGATGATACAGAATAAAAAGAATCACAATATAGGCTGCTCTGATTATAGCGTAACTCCAGAGACAGTATTGCGTTATATCACCAGACATAACATTTCATGTGTTCATAGATCTTGACTCAAAGCACAAAGCTTTCATCTTTGTAAGAGCAGTCTTGATAAGACGCTGAGGTATACAGTCTGAGGATATATAATGACATGTTTTTGATGTTCACACAAAGGGAAGCAGCAGTGGGGTCTTTGCATATAACCTCTCCACACAGCCCATTTTAATGAGGCCTCATCGGGCTGACAGTCTGAAAGAGGTCAGTCTGATGTTGTGTGAGGTGCAGGAAGAGATCACAGATTTCATGCAAAACTAGGCCAAGGTCAGCGGAGAACCTCATGCTGAGCACAACACTTAAAAATCACTTTAAAGTCAGACTTGTTCAGGATGATCCAGGCAGGGGTTAACAACGACACGCGGCCCTGCTCAGTCAAAAAGGAGCCCAAACAAAGAAAAAGTTGGGGGTTATATGTTTTCCACAGTATTGTCCTTTGAGAAATATCTGTAAATATCAAAGCTGAAAATATCAAATATTTAATACCTGTTCAATATCCTTTAGGCATTTGTTTAATAATTTTCAGGCTTTTCTTTTTTTGTGGCTGCTTTTTGCCTTTGTTGAGAGGGAGGACAGTGGATAGTGTCGGAAACAGGGCAGGAGAAAGTCGGGACGACACTCCGCAAGGTGCCGAGGGTGGGAGTCGAGGCTCTGTGCACTGCAGGCTGCAGATTTAACCGCTGAGCTAAACCGGAGTCCAATTTTCAGGCTTATTGTCAGTTTGAATTGGCAGCATTCATAAACCCAAACAGCTCATAGAAGACTAATTTAACGGTGCATTCTTGACTGTCAATCTCAGTGCATGTAAAGCTTTAATAATGATAAGACTGGTTCAAGTAGAGTTTACACGACGCTGCTGATGCTTTGATGGAGCTCGATCTCCTTGAGTCTTTTTATGCAAATAAATTGTATAGGAGATACGACCCATGTGCGTTGAATATAAACATGACCTAATTCCACATCTTAACTTGCATTACGTGCCCTCTTTCTTTACAGGTGTATTTTAAATCCTTATTTGTCAGTACAGAGGGATTGGATGCCTCCCTTTACAGGCTTCCTCTTTCTATAGAAGCAGCAGGTGAAAAACAAACAGTACCTGTGTTGAGCAAATCTAAATCAAACATGACAGTCCCTGCTCTCTGTGGCCTCCTCGGTCGAGAAGCTAAGTTTGGCGTGAAGACCTTGGCTTTCTGTCTATGCTAAAAAGATACACTGTTGTCACTCTGTCTCTCCAATTCAGCAGCTTGACATGATGGCCCCTCGTGAGAGCCCTCCGGCCCCCCTTCCAGGCTGGATGTACTCTTAGCATTTAAGAAAACTGTAGCTTTTGACGAAAAGACAGTGGGAGGCTTCTTGAACCGCGTCTCCGTTTGAATCATTTTAAGAGCCAGATGGTAGAATCACACGGTCGGGGACTAGTGCTAAAGATGTTATACTTCCAGATATTCACATATAACCCTTTCACGATTCATTTTTCAAGCACTGTCGTGGGTTCTTGGAGTAGTAAAGCATCACTGTCAGTTGTCAGCTGAAATTACATCAAGATTGCACTTCTACACACTCATGCAAACAGACACACAGTCCTCTCTTGGAAAAAAAAAACTCAGCCATGGCCACACTTTCTGTCAGCATCCGTCTGGCATTCAGCGCTAAATAAAACTTATCACGCTCGTTCAACCGTTTTAGCCAAGAAAAACAGTTTTTACGCAGTCCCTAAACGCTTTCTTCATGACTGCAGTCAGATGGGTTTTTTTTTTCCTCTGATGTCCTTTTTAAAGGAGCACATGACCTTTGTGTGGGGCATCTTCATTTGTTGGCTGTCTTTCAGTATCTGCCCGCTAAAAGGTCACGTTCTCTTTGACAGGATGGAAAAAGGCATCACACGTATGGTTGACTAATGGTGAGCTAACTTCAAACTACGGCGCTTTCTCAGCATACTTTCTGTTGCAGGCGAGAGAGAGCAAATATTTATTCAAGCAGGTTAATGATGGGAAGTCCACTATTCCCTTATTAACAAGCTGGATTTTCACTCTAACTTTTAATAATAGTGGTTTTTCTTAGAGGATATCATCCTGCTCAGTGAGCCCCCCTGAGCATTGTGGAAACTGACAGCTGTCATTTGCATTTGAATATACTGTGCCACAGACAGTCAGGCAGCTAACCCAAACTTACCCCAAAAAAGTGCTACCTACTTTTACTCGTACAGAAAAGTTTCTGGAATAGATACTAATTTTCCTTATGTGTGACTTAAACATTAATCTTGCTGCACTTCATTGCATCAGATATATGAAGAAGGTATACTTTATTAATCCCCGAGGGGAAATTCAGTGTTTTCTCTCTGTTATAAGAAACATGCTACACAAACACAGGCCTGGAATACACACATGCACCAAGAGCATTCTATGGACATGCATTAATGGAGAGATGTCAGAGTGAGGGGGCTGCACATGCACATGCACCCCGAGCAGCTGGGGATTCGGCGCCTTGCGAAAGGACACCTCGACAGAGCCCAGGAAAGGAACTGGCACCTCTCCAGCTACCAGCCCCAATTCCATGCTTGGTCTGTACCGGGACTTGAACCGGCCACAAGCCAAGCCAAGTCCCTACAGACTGAGCTACTGTCTACAAACAAACCAAACATATTGGTGTTTATACGTGTGATATTCATGTGTGTACACAGAGTTGGAAAGTTACAAGGTAGATTAACAGAAATGTTGTATTTAGTATCATTTGGAGGTATTCGTACTTTATAAATAGGAAAATTTGAATGTATAATAAGTTGGATTTTTCCTTGCATTTTATCAACAACACATTCAAACTGGGCCCCTCCCCCTCGGCTCTTAGTCACCAGAAGCTCACTCTCACTCTCTCGTGCGAGAACACGCCCACCCCGCCGAGCTAACACTGACAGCATCACGATTACCTTTGCGCTAACATGCTAACCGCTGGTCACCGCTACACTAGCATGCTAACCGCCGGTTACCTCTGAGCTTTTCCTCCTCGGTTTGAGGCACCTAACTGTTCAACAGAAAGAAGGCCAACTCTGCATCCCTCTTTTGCCATGTTCGCCGGTCTGAATGGGGCCCAGCTGCTAATTTGAACCACTCCCACACTCACCTGTACGCTGTGATTGGCTCAGGGAACCACAACAGCGACCCTCCTGAAAACGTCCTGTGCAAAGCAAAACAACAGAATAGATGCAGAGGGAGGGGTCTCACAAGGGTCTGCACACACACTCACCAACATACATGTATAGAGGCCCATAAGTGATGATTTATATTATATTTGTTAAAGTCTATATTTACTTTTCTAGGAAAACCTACTTATTATACCGTCAAGATAGAAAGGTGTCAGAACACAGTGCGTCCCAGTTTGTTGCGTATGAGGCTGCTGGTCGCAGACCTGTCATGGTGCCCATGCTGACCCCTGTCCCCGCTGAAAGCGCCAACAATGGGCATGTGAGCATCACTTTTACATCATGTGGATGGCTGGGTGCGTGTGCGTCACTTACCTGGGGAAGATATGGCACATGGATGCACTATGGGAGGAAGGCGAGCCGGCAGAGGCAGGTTGATGCTTTGGGCAACGTTCTGCTAGGAAACCTTGGGTCCTGCCATTCATGTGAACGTTACTTTGATGCGTACGCTACGTAAACATTGATGCAGACCTTCATGGAAACGATGTTCCCTAATGGCAGTGGCCTCTTTCAGCAGGATAATGCGCCCTGCCGCACGGCAGAAATGGTTCAGGAAATATTGCAGCATTCCTCCTTGAGCACGAGTGAAGGATCTGTGTTTTCTTCTAACCCTTTGTGTACAGCTCCTTGTCTGACTTATGACCTTTTATTGCATAAGAGGTGTAAGCTACAGCGGATATGATTCGTGACTCATTTCTTCCTTTGAAATTTAAATCATTATTATGTATCAACTGGTATATTTTCATTTAACCAATAAAGTCATAATTTATTAACACCAGAAATTGGACTAACCTAAGGCTATAAAGATGACGAGCATGCTGTGCTTTTTCCAGCCTTTCACTAAACAGAGAGGAGGTTATATGGCAGAGATGTACATACAAGCCTCACATTATGTTTGATCCAGGAAGAAACACCCACTCGCACACCAAATGTGCTTTGAATGACAATGAGCCTCGACAGATAAGGCAACTGCTCAAAGGAACCTATACACTGGATTCACTATCTATCTACGTCTCTTTCCCTCTGCATTATAGATTATATTCTGCACAATTTGTGAATGAAATACCACAAACATCTCAAATGCTAACAAGGCCCTTTACATCGGGGCTGCACACATCGTGCCATGTGCAGATCTTTGACATTTTTCCTCACATACATGCCTCCGTAACAGTGACCTGCTCTGGCAGGGATAAACGTGACAGTGCTGCACCCTGATGCTGACAGCTGGCGTGCTAAGTTTTCCTGCAACCTCTCCTCATTAATTCAGCTCAGGTCGATGGTCATCCTGAAAAAAAAGACAGAGCACACGGGCTCCCCCGCAGTGTTCGCTGACAGTTATGTTATCATTAAACATGATTATGATTCTAATAATGCTTATGTTTTAAAAGATCCATTAGAGATTTGGGTGCAATTAAATTACCACCTACGATATATAGAACCCCCTGCCGCTGTGGACTTCGTCGTGCTCATCACGATGTGGGTTATTATTCAAATCAGTAATTCAGGTATTTGGCTTCAGCGCATTAGGTTGAGTAAATCACAATGAAAATGTACAGCCGCAGCCTTTTAATCTCTAAATGGACCAACAAAGAAAGAAATACTACCAACGAGAATTATAGCAACAAGAGTATTGACATGAAGATCTTACCTAGTTGCTAACTTGCTCATATTGTTGAGAGATCCAGTTCTTTTCAGACAAATAATCGAGCAGATGTTGGTGCCAGACTCCTGTGCTCCAACTGAATTCAGAGAACTTAGACGGACTGACCTGACCCTAATCTGACTGTTCAGGTTTCTTTGCAGTTAAACTCATTTGAATCTGCAAGTCGACAAGTCGTATTTTTCTTTAGTTGATCTCTTGAAGACACCCCCCAGTGAATTTTTTTAACCTTTAACATCTCTATGTGGTGTTTTTCATGTGCTACAAGACATATCAGGGACAACATCAGCAGTCATCTCCATGGCTGGGCCTGTCTGCTTTTAAACTGCAGTGTACCAAGGACAGGCTGAACAACACGTTTTCACATTGGCAGGTTTGAGACGTCACAAATCTAAGGAGCCAATCCCGTTAATGGACGGGGTGACTGAATGCTGTTAACATCATCGTGATTTTTGCAAACTCACTACTGACTACTAACGTTAACGTTACTACTACTAATCACTAAATTTAAAGCTAGCTAAGTTTCAACAAGTTGCCACTAAACGATGGCAGAGACGTGTTTTGTTTCCACGACGGAGGGGGCGGTTGGAAATTTAATGAGGGAGAAGAAGGAGATGCTGTGGGAGGATTTTAATACTGCTTTTTTTAACTAAAACATAACACACACAATTTATTATTTCAAGCAGAACATTTTATATGTTTTAAGTAATTGTATGCTCCATGACTGGAGCTGGAACATGTATTCTGAAACATAATTGCAGTCACAAACAGGATTGGAAGAAAAAAGAGAAAGACTCTGCCGGCTGCAACCTTGGGCTCAAGGCAAGACTCCATGAGGCCTCATGTCAAGACAGTAAGAGACGTCTTACCAAAAAGCTCTCTAATAAAGAATCTTAAAGTTAATTGTGAATTGAATTAGAGACATAAAACAACTTCGAATTGAGTGTTTGTATGTCCCGTGTATTGTGCATTAAAGCTGTTAGTTGAGTGCACTCAAGAGACAAGGAGAACATATTACATGTATAGTCAGGTGTCAGCATTCAATTAGCCTCTTAGTTCTCTTGAGCTAAGGGAAAAAGCAGTACGTTTGTCACTATATAATATGAGGTATTGTTCATGGTGTAACGTTGCTGGTGTAGGTGGAGAGGGCTAGCAGCATGTAGCAGTTAGCAGAAGCCCCGGGATAGCTGGTTAGCTCAGAGAGTTGGCAGACAACTAAATTTTACAGTACTGAACATGGACCCTACAATGCCAGGTCTCCACAGTGCTACTTTCACTAATCAACAATGAGCAGTAGAACGTGAGTATGACACGCTTCGCTAGCACAAAACCAAAACAAAAGGAGACACCACCTTGTTGCACTATTCAGTACTGCTGTTAAACTACAATTACTCGACTCTGGCTGTTACAATGGCAGCTTTAAGGAAAAACGTATAATGTTTGAATTTATTTGCATAAATATGCTGATGCAAAACCTGCAATGTCAGCCGTTTGGCAACTAATACAGACGCACAAGATGGCGTCTCTTTTCTTCCTAACATGCTTTATGTCAAAGGCCTGTTTGGTTAGGTTAAAGCATACAAACTGAATGGTGAAGGTTAGGGACAGACATGATGGTGAAAGTCCTTGCAACAGATGGGTTTTATATCTGAGCTGGTTTAAAGCCTGATGCGTCTCATGCAGACGTTAAAGGGTACCTTGTGCGTCTGCATGAGACGCCTAGGGCTGTGACAAAGCGAGGGTATTTGAAGCCTTGGTAATGACAACAAGCTGGAGCCCGACATCCCAAAAGTGCGGGAAATGGAGAAATGTAAAGTTGTTTTGAATTTAAGTGCAGCCTCCTTTGATAGACAGCTAATTTTTTTACCTTTTCATATATTCAGTGGCCAAAGCAGAGTACTCGATGGATGGATGGATGGATAGGTAGAGATAGATGAAATGCTCCATTCAAGACAGTTAAAGACATCAGAACGTGTCTTATTTTCCTCCTGACAGCAGCACAATAACACAGCCCAGACTTATTTTTCCTTTTTGATCCAAGGCTGAGCCTCACCACCACATACAAAAGGTTTTCTAAAACTATTGTCTGATCTTTATACACGGAAGAATGTCACTTTGGTGGATCACCGAGTCCATCTGCCTGCAGCACTGCATGCTTGGACACTCGGTCCTCAAGGTTTTGGAAACAGGTGATGTTGCTCAGGGACACGAACAAGCGTGTGTGTCTGTGTGTGTGTGTGTGTGTGTGTAAGAGATAGCTTCCTTCTATCTCTATTTCTTGTTTTTACATTTTAAATTAGAACAGGGAAATAATAATAACAAGTCATAAATTACTGTTACTTATTTTTATGTAGAAAAAGTGTTTTCTTTGAAGCACGATGTGTTTTCCTGAGTTTATCTACTATATGAATAAAGTTCAGCTTGCTTTTCTAGTATTAAGCATCGTGTTGGGAGGGATGAGGGACTGGCAAAGTGCTTTCTCAAGGAATTATCCACAATAATTGTTGGCTTAACTGTAAGGTCTCCAAAATCTTTTGAGTTGTACTATATTTGCGGAACATCGTGTGTTTTGGCTACCGCACAGACGCTCTAAATGCTCTCGCAGACAAAAAAACGAAATCTCCGGCTATGCCTTCTCGTCTCCTATTCAGCCCTATCCACATGTAAGGAGCACTTCCCCCAGGAAAACCCTACCACTCTGCAAAGTCTTTGTAAGCTGAATCACTTCCAGACAAGTGGGGCAGAGATTTGCTGCTGTGCACAATGGATGAAATACTCAGTGGGGGATGCGAATTGGATGTTCCCTGAGTACCAGAAATCATGAATTATAAGAAGTACACAAAACGCTTTCGCGTCTGCATTTCGCTCTGCTTTGGAAATGTGTTGGTAATATGATTTGGCTTAACATGTGTTGACATATAGTTTTTTTTGACTGGCGTTGACACAAAGTGGATTTTTCCGTGACTTGTACAGATTCTTAGCGGCACTCTTTAGATGTCTGATTTTTGTTGGATGAAAAGATGTTTTCGGTGAATTCACGGCTGGTCGATTTATCTCAGCATCTTCACATTTTTTTTATCCCTCGTTCCTTATTTCGGTGAATCAAACGTGTTTCTGTGAAACAACATAATATTCAGTCATTTTTCGTGCTGAATATGCTGCAGAATGACTTTGAAGTCTGGAACAACTAAATCCTTGTCTTTGAGTCTCATTGTCGGATGCACTTTCCACACTTTCATTTTTGTGTCTTTGTAGATTTAGCTCTCAGTGCTCTCTCAATGACTCTCAGGCAGTATGAAGTACACAGCTGAGGTAATTGTGAGCGGGTAAATAAACGTCTGACTTATCACACAAGCTTCAAATTATCATGCTGCCGGCACAGTGCTGGCTTTGTCTTTACTTTTTCACATCACAGTGTCCTATCCCTTGTTTACTCGGTTTAGCCCTCTTAGGCTTCCTGCCATCTTAATGAAAAGGAAAAAAAGCTTCAGTGAACTCTCTGCCTGACAGACAAGTCACACAGTGGCTCACAACTAGAGATCAAATGTTCTAAAATAGATCAGGCCACAAAAACCTGGACATAAGCCAGGTATGAATCAACTTCTCCCTGATTTTAAAGCTGATTTGATCAATATTTTTTTATATTTACAGTTAGGGGTGGGTGTGGCTCAGTGGTAGAGTCGGTCGTCTTTCGATCGGAAGATCGGAGGTTCGATCCCCTACTCCCTTAGTCTACATCTTCGACATAGTCGAAGTGTCCTTTGGCAAGACACTGAACCATAGCCAACGGGTATGAATGTGATGACTGATGACAGTTGGGCACTTCACGTAGCAGCCTCTGCCATCAGTGTATGAATGTGTGTGTGAATGTGTGAATGTGACATGTAGTGTAAAAGCAGCTTTGAGTGACTAGAAAAGCGCTATTTACCATTTACAGTTGACAACAGGCTGCACGGTGGTGCAGTGGTTAGCGCTGTCGCCTCACAGTGAGAAGGTTCCTAGTTTGAGTCACGATTTGGACAAAGAGGGCCTTTCTGTGTGGAGCTTGCATGTTCTCCCCGCGCATGCGTGGGTTCCCTCCCGGGACTCCTGCTTCCTCCCACAGACCAAAGACATGCTCGTTAGGTTCATTGGTTTAAGGTTGTCTGCCCCCCTGCGACCCTGAACTGTATAAGCGGTATAGATAATGGATGGACAATTGACAACATGACAATGTGTAACGTGACGTGACAACTCTGCTGCTCCCTCTGCTCTGTGTACCTTTCTAGCATCTTCTATATCATTGTTGGGGTATTAAAGCACACAAATTGTCTGTTTTACTCTCCGCTTTACGATGCTCATTTCCAGCAGGCAGCTATTTCTAACAGTAAGTGTTACCTGCCCAGAGTCAAAAACTTAATGGACACATTTAGCATGTAGCTGGTGAAGAAAGTGAACATTAAGAAGCTAAAGAACCAGCTTTTCCTCATACGCTGGTGGAGACCAAAGCAGAGCTAAAACAAGACTTCAAATTAATTTTAGTACTTCTGCTGAATGTGTGAACTGTTTGTTAACATGTTCAACAAAACTGTTGTTTAAAGGGACAATATAAAGAGTAGATCTGTACTACTCTACTTAATTTTTACTAATCTGTTACTACAGGTTTAAAACCAGTCAGACTTCAAGTCCAAAGTATTCAGTATTTTGACAAATGCAGGTCTGGTTTGATGGGATTTGGGGAATGGTATCCTTCATATGACAAGATATTGTTTTTCGGGGCAAATACATAAAACATTCCTGCCCATGTTTGTTGTACATGTTTTTAAAATACATTTGCTTTGTTTTCCAGGAAAGCATATGTTACATAATTTAACACAAGTTTCGAAGTGGCTTTAATTCTGGATGATCTGGAACTTGACTTGACAGTAAGAGTGGTATAGCATTACTCCAAGTATGTCAGTTGGGTTTGGAAGAGTGCCACCGAACATTTGGTTTGGAGATGCATTGTCAAGTTTACAGGAACTGATTCGAGCAGACCAGAATAATGGGCTTCAAACTACAGAGCGATACAAATAATGGCACCAAGATGTCTGAAACTAAAGTCTCATTCGTCCTCCAAGCAAACTGCAGTCACTGGTTTCAGATTAGTTTGTCTCCAGGACCAACATCTCTAACCTCGTGGGATATTGTGTTACCAAATCTCTGATCAATACATGAGCTACTTAAGAGGTCATGTGACTTCTGTCTGCAAGCGTTTCAGGGAATGCTCCTCCAAGATCTCTCACAGTAACAATTAAAACCCAGAGTATAAAAAAAAGAAGGAATTTTTCAATTATAGTTCAGACCATTGATTGTGACGTATCTGGAAATGCACCTTTAGACATACAATCTCAGATCCCCATCCATCTCAGACCTCACAGGCTCGTGTGACAGCCTGAACATGCACAATCAGCAATCCGGGAAACAGGCCCATCCGAGCATATTAGCTGAAACACAAGCACCAACCTCCAGGGAAAGACAGTAAATATTTGGTTTAAGAAAATATCTTGTTATTGGATGAGTAAAACTCTGTAATCTCATTTGCATAGTCCCTTGGGAGAGCGACTACACTATATGTGCTTTTAAAACTCCTTTAAATAGCCACTCTTCGTGAAAACCCACACTCCACATGGCCTGCAGCTGAGGCGGTCTGCCAACGGAGATTTTCGTAATGACGCATTAACAGCCCACAGAGCGGATCATTTACATAGCAAGAGGGTTGAACGCAATAGTTTCTGTTGGCTGGTGATCAGGTGAGGTAGGACTCCTGATCGGTAAAGCAGTCACATCTACCTACAAGCCTGTCTGACGGCTTTTCTTCACTTCTGTGAGAAGATTAACACCTTTGGATCCCGTGAAAGCTGTCAGAGTTTTTGTTTAAAGTCGGTTTTGCTTAATTTTGGGTATTACAGTTTCAGCTGTGCTTGCTGTGAGGCTCAAGGGAAGGCAACGTCAGTCTGTTGGTTGGTCAGTCAGGTCGCCAGTTTTGTGGAGACTAAAATATCTCAGCAAATATTGGATGGTTTGTCATGAAATATTCCACAGTGAGTCATGTTCCCTGGAGGAAGAATGCTGTGGACTTTTATCCCTTTAAATATCCGGAAAAATAATGGCACACATTTTTATTCAGACATACGACTTAAATAATCTCAACTCATGAAGCTTACAGTCCGGCTGTGGACAGACGGAATAGAAACAATTACAGGAAGAGTTGAATGCTGAAGGTTAAAAAGACGCTCTCAAAAAACCTTTTGATGACATTTTTAGTCTTCTAATAACTGATAACTGAAGTTTTGAGGCTGCTAAAACTGTCGCTCCATCCCTGTTAAGATGGAATATTTAAGAGAGTAGATGGGGCGCTGGTTTAACTCAGCTGGTAGATCAGGCGCCCCATTTACAGCAGCCACAGTCCTCGACGCACTGATCGATGGTCTGTCATCATTTGGTGCATGTCATCTCCCACTCTCTCCTCCCCACTTTTCCTGTCTCTCTTCAGCTGTCCTAGCTAATAAAAGAAACAACAAAAAAGAAAAGAAAAGAGAGAAGATACACTTAAAGTTATAATCTCAAAGATTTTCATTTCAATAAATGTCTGTTAAGTCACCATCTATCGCCGAATGAGGTAACACAATGGTGATTGAGTCGATGGCCCACTGATGAAAGCCTTTGCATTTGCAGTATTACAGACTGGGTGTCTGTGGCAACTTTCACAGAAAAAATCACAAGTGGCGCCAAGTTAGTGACGCGTTTTCCATCACCCAGCAGAGGTTGGTCTGCCATAGAGGTCTCTACTATGGCTGAACAAACAAAGAAAAGATGGATGACTATTGATACAACTTAAAGAATAAGTGAAAATCCAAAGAAAAAGAAACAAATTCGACGCTCAGATGAAGCAAACAGTCTAAAAAGGAAAGCGACCGTCAGCGAGGAAAATCAAGAGTTACAACCGGAGCCAACCGTGGCCGTCACACATGCAACACTGTCTGGATATCTGGGGAGTGTGCTCCCCAAGTTGCCGTTTATCGTCACAGGTGCCGACAAAAAGAAAGAAACTGACATCTTTGAGATTACCACTTTAATAAAAATTTAATTTAGAGTCCAGCTGATACAGATACAGTTTTAAGATGGGACAAAAATTCCCAGTCAGCCTCTGCATCAATAATAGGAGAATTTTTGAAGTGACATTTTTTAGCTGAAATTAAAATACAACAAGATTTTTCACTACTATGACTACGCAAAGCTACTTGCATAGTTTTACATTTTGGGGTTGATTTTGCCTTTATTATATAAGACAGTGAAGAGTGACAGGAAATATGGGGAAGACAGAGTGGGGAATGACTGAATGAATGAGTCAAACCAGCGGCCGATGCGTCGAGGGCTGTGCCTCTGTACATGGGGCGCCTGCTCTATCAACTGAGCTAAATTTTAAGAGACAACCATCTGCTCTGCTGCAGACGGTGCTGAGAGACTTGTAAGCTATGGAGTCGAGACACGCACTGCTTGATGTGTTGTTAATGGTCCTATATCATTTGGAGCATTGTTTTCTGTACTCACAGATATACTTTAAAACATATTGGCCTTTACCTATATATCTGTGATAGGCCCAGATCGACCCAATAATATCAGGCAATGGATATATCAGAAGGGCGCTAGTTAAAGTTTTAGCCTTAGGGTTAAAAGGACCAAGTAAAGCATCTTCCAACTTTAGAAAAAGGTTATAATAGTGAGGAATGTAAGGCATGTTTGCCCTAACATTCTATAACCTGGCTATAAACCTGATAGAAAACGCACACACAGCAATTGTGTCTTTTTGTGCACCTGGCTACCTGGCAAGACGGGGGTGATCGCAGGGCAGATTGGAGTGGCACGATCTGGAATGAAAAGAGAAAAGGTGTGAGGGCATCTGATGGACAGGTAAAAAACACTGAAGAGACCTGGGAAAGTAGAAACGGATGTGAGGAGGGGCGGAGAGGCTGAAAAGAGCAGGAACACAGCCAATAGAGGCAGATGCTGCAATAATGGCATTGTAAACTAGATCATAATAGCAAAACTTCATGAACACTCATTTCCTAATTAAGCAAAATGCATCTAATATGTTCCTTTATAGATTGTTCTATTGCTTTCTTCTGACATAATCCGTGTGTATAGAAATCATGGCCCATTCATTAGACAGATTCATTACATTCATTACAGCAAGTGTTATTATTCACTGGGGAGGAAAATTAGCGGCACCATAATAAGCTTTGTATACCACAAGAAAGGGACAAGTATGGTGAAAAATACAAAACAAACATTCATTCATAAATGATTAAATATAGTGATGCCATTCAGGAATGCAGCGTGTGTTTATGGACTCGCCTAAAAAGCCGCTGAGAGACGTTTTTTACATTATAAATGTGAGTTCCAGGTGGAGCGCAGATATCTCTGGATGAATTCATGCCCTGCACTCTGCCAAGATTAAAAAGGACTTCACGTTAGGAGTTTCAATAGAACTTCAATGTGACAGCAGGATTTTCATGCATCACCTCCTCTGGGGTAGATCAGCCTGCCATTACGAAGGGAGTGACCACTGACAAGCCATCAAATCACCCGGGCCACGGCAGCCAGCAGGTGGCCGCACCAACAAGCGGGTGCAAATGGCTTTAAATAGGGCTTTGCAAAATGTCAGTTTTCACACATCAGTGGGCAATCTCCACACACCTAACCCTGACTAACACGCCTGAGAACCTGCCAGGTCTGGCACAGGAGGTACTAAACAGGTCAAGATACAGGAGACTTCCAGTCGTACCTGACAGGATGTTGAACTGACAGTTGATTATGTCTGTGAGGGACGGTTAAGCCTTGAAAGATCTTTTTGCAGAATCATCTGGGAGGTGACATTAAACTGCGAAGGGAAAGAGAGACAAGAGCAGTGTGTGTGTGTGTGTGTGTGTGTGTGTGTGTGTGTGTGTGTGTGTGTGTGTGTGTTTCTGAGCTACGTCATCTCACAGTTGGGTTTTGCTGAAAGCTTTGCTTTTAAGGTAAAATGGTGTCTTGCATTTCAAATAAGGAGCCTAAATGTCTCCTGTTTGTTGTAATGTACTCTACTAGGACCGCACAATTAATTGAATATTAATATCAATCACGATTTTGGCTTCACACGATTAAATAATTGATTAATGTTTAAAAAGCGTGCTCTGCCTGCAGAAAACTGCTGCATATTAAATCAAGCGCCTCCTAAACTAACAGCCCCTCCATCAGGGGGCGATCGAGAGGTTAAGGCTTCACTTTGGGGGGAGCTGGTATGTCATGTCATGAGCACCTACCTCGCAGCGGCAGTTAAGAGTGGAGGAGTAACCATGTTAACTGGTTACTTTCAGCCGAATGCGCCTGTGGTTGTCGTAGTTACAGCAGCTGTTGAAAAAGGGAAGAGAATATGTAGCTGTCTTTGTTTTTTAATCACAACCTCAAAATATCAGTTACGTCTTGTGCAAACGTGTCACTAAATCTCAGACGCTGCTTGTTGTTACGCTTAAACAGGAAGAGATATAGTCACTGGTTCAACCGAAACAATGGTCCCCCGCCCAAACGGCTAGTCATCGGTTGTTTGGTGGTATTCCAGGTTTAGGGCGAGTGATGTTAAGCAAGAAAAAATAATATGTCAAGAGTGCATGAAAAGCATGAAAGCAACACACGTTTCATGCACACAACTAACTTGTTTAAGCGCCTGAAAAAAACACCACAAAGTGCAGCATGATGAGTGTATGAAGGCCAAGAGGAATAACGTCGCTACTCCCCGTCCTTGTCCAGCGTCAAGTCAGACATCCACCCAATGCGACACCCTATCCACCCAACTCCCAAAGACAGACCGAAATCACCAATGCAATTTGAATTGCATGTTGCCTCCAGAAAATGCACCAAATTTAGGTAAAGAATCTAGGAGAAGTCAGACTGTGCGTTTGCCCCGAACCCGAAGCGAATATTCGCCTTGTGTTACTCTAAATTTGCGTTTAAATAACAGGTGAATATTCGCCCTTCCCTTCCATAATGGAGGAGAGGGAGCGGGGCTTATCTCCATGGTTACCAACGGTGTCAGGAGAATCTCAGTGTTGTTAGGCTTTTGCTACACCACGTGTAGTTTTGCAGACTCACGCGAAATCACGTCGCAATCATTCGCGCCGCCCGCCGCGAATTCGCACCGACTTTGTACGGAATCTCGCCCACAGATTTGCGTCGATTCTTTGGTGCAAAATTTGGACATGAGCAGGAATGCAGCACAACATGGAACTGAAAGCTCTGTTTATTAGAAAGCACACAAAAAAAATGTGTCCCTAAAATTAATAAATGACGAGGATTAATATTCATGATCTCAATATTGATCAAAATAATCGTGATTATCATTTTGGCCATAATATAATATACTATACATGATACACTCCACACACTCCAAGTCCTATGCCGACTGTGACTGTAAAACTAACAACAAGAGCTGGTGGCCAGGCCAAGACGCTGTCACTTACAGGTTAACTTCTGAGCAGACTTCTTCCCTACACTGTGTATGCTTAGTTTGCGTACATTTTGTGGGGGCAGGGCAACCACATTTTATGTGTCACCGCTGTAGCTATGGATGATGGGGAAGTCCCACAGTAAAGTTGGCTGTAATCAGACCCATTGAAAGGGAGCAATTTGGCGTTGAAAGTCCACATGACCACCCTTAAGCACTTGATGATTTGACATCCCGGAGTCAGGTCATTCCAATCATGGAGGTAAACACAATCACACAGGCAGGGTCGCACAGGAGGCAGGAAGTGAAGGGTGTGAAATGAGAGGAAAAATATAACAGGAAACAATTACCAAACACAAAAAGTTAATGAAACATTTCAGCTAACTAACTGGGCGATATCTGATGACACATAATCTCGACGAGGTGTTTCAGTAGTTTCAGGGTACAAGCTGATGGACTAAGAGTTGGAAAGGAAAACTTCGCAACAGCTGGGCATCCAATACTTCTGACTCACCTCTTAAATTTCCCACAAGACTGAAAAATCATTGTCAGACTGTCGGCTGCTGGCTTGATAAACTATCAGCTGTTGGCTTGGAAAGATTTTCATGAATCGCTGCAGAAGGACCAAACACAACGAAACCTCAGACTTAATTTCTGTGCCAACCTGCAGCTTATTTCAAACAGCACCATTATCTCCTTTAGACAGATAAAAGTATTGCTGTCACATTAAAACACAGAGAATGGTATTAACAGTGCTCCTCTGTCGTGTCTGCTCTGTAAGGTGACGCAGTTTGTTCAAATAATTAATATTTATCATTCCCTCATTGTGCCACTCTACTCAAATGTCTGCCTAATTGTAATCCACTTATCCTGAGACCTCCACAACGTGCACTCTTCCTGCTTGAATCAATATGTTTTTTTAAGGATGCAATTACATCTGCAATGCAAAGCAACAGTGAAGATTGTTTGCCGCGCTCCTCGTGAAATACCACGTAGGGAAAGTCTTTTATTCTGCAGCATCCCTTTGTTTACGGTTGTTGTGTGCCTCACAGCTGGGTATCATTGATTTGCATGGCGAGAGATGCAGAATGAAGCCACCTAATTCTCCCGTTATCAGCGTTTCTCGGTCACTCAATCAAGTGTTATCGTAGCGCGCTGCATGCTCGTGTAATGACAGTAATATATTTTAAAAAAACAAACCCCTCCTCCCTGCAAGTTCATTTGAAGTTCCAAGAGTTTCCCGGAGCAATTACAATCCGCTTTAACACGCTGAACATGAACATATCTGTGCTTTAATTAGCATGTCATGACAGGGGAAGAAATGTTTCCCTTTGAGACTGCTGTTAAAGCTGCAGTGGGCTTTTTGAAAACACAAACAGCGAAGATCCAAACAGAGATTTACAGCGACACTCTTGACGCTTGACGATCATTTTACTCATAACAAGGGCTTCCTTTGAGCACAAAGGGATGAACCTAGAATCGAGTGCTGATCAATGATGATGCTGGAGGTGTTGCAGCAAGAAGCCCCGGGGGGTCAGACATACCATAGAGAGGGGGAACACTGTGGTGAGGCTTCACGGCTTCATTGTGCCCCCTGTGGTCGAAACGAGACAACCAGGAGAGAGAGGGGGGATGGACTCACCTATATACGGGGGGTAAACTAGCAGGTGTTGAGTTTGAAAGATATGGGCTTTTATCAGACTGGGAGGGTCTAATAAAAGTCACTATTGATCTGCATTATGGGAACTGGAGGGTACAGCATCTCTTGAGCCACCTTGATTTACATTTGATCTGTATCTCGTAGTGGTTACATAATCACATGCCGGGGCAGATCAAATGTGGAGGTGGTTTGACATGTGTGGGTGCTCGAGCCCAGTTAAATCAATCAATGTCCATCCTTTTATACTAATAAATATGCAAGAAATATATAAAATATATAAATAAAGAATGTGTCAAAACATATATCTGAAATGCAACACGCCCAAATATAAGGATGCCCTCCTACATCCGGTTGCGTGTTGCAGTCCAGACTGCTCTTTTGGCTATTCTTACCCACAATCCTCTGCACACTGGGAGAGGCATCCACATCCAAATCAACCTAGCAACAGAGAGAGCACAGGGAAATATTTCTCAACTTTATTGAAAGAATGTAATTCTTAAATCCACACAGTTTATGCAAGTTAATTATATTTTCATTTCCAAGTTTTAGACAAAGACTATCCCATATGACAGCACAGACAATTGGCTGCAGACTGCAATGGGTCTATTAACAAGAGGATCAAAGTTCAAGATGCAATTTTATGAGGAAAATAGTATGTCCAAATTGTATAGATACTACTTACAAATTATGTACTTTGTATAAGCAGCTGTAGAGCGTACTGTAGTAAAAAGATAAAGTATGTGGGGTGCTGGTTTAGCTCAGCGGTTAGAGCACGTGCCCCATGTATAGAGGCTCAATCCTTGACGTAGCAGCTCCAGGTTCAACTCCGACCCCCGGCCCTTTCATGCACGTCATCCCCGCTCTCTCTCTATTACCACATTTCCGACTCAATCGCTAAATCTACTTCTGCCTCTATCTATCCACTGTCCTGTCAAATGACGGAAAGGCAAAAAAATAATCTTAAAAATAATACTTGTCCATGTTTGTCCTGCCGAGGAGAATAAAACTGTAACTGTAAACTTTCCAATAACGGATGCATTTCTCTAACCCTCTGATTTTTCATCTCTTTTCCCATGAGCCTCCAGGCTGTGAGTTTCTCTCTCTTCTTCTGGCCTGTCCTCTGTCCTCATGTCTCCACGGTGGAGAAGAGGTGTGACCCCGGTTCTGCTTGGAGACGCTTGGGGTTCTTCACTGTCTTCCAGCATTCACATATAATTTATTATCAGAAATGTTGTTGGTGTTTTGTGTACATGTAGAGATTTTGTTAGTCTGTTCTTGTGACATCTATGCATATCTGTCTGTCCTTAGGGGAGGAACCATTCCTCCGTGTCTGCTCCTGAGGTTCCTTCCTTCTCTTTCCTGGTAAAAGATTTTTTTTTGTGCGTTGTTCCTAACCCGAGGACACAGGGTGTCACACACTGTACAGATCGTAAAGCTCCCTGAGGCACATTGTGATTTTGGGCTATATATATATAAAACTTGCTACTTGACTTGACCCTGGAGCTGCTCTGTGCAATCACTGTCATCTACTGTAGTATGGGACCACCGAGCATGCTTTCGGTCTCCATGCCATGTTCAAGGACACCTCCGCTGATTAAAGAGAACATTGCTCATTCTCTTTCACTGGCCACAGTTTCATAATCAGGCCTGTGAATTTGAACCAATGATCTGACAATCAGAATCCCATTTATCTAACCTCCTGGCTTGCTAAAGTTTAATCTGCTGTTTCATAACTTAAATCTTCTTCTGTGTCCTTTTGGTCTTTCTTCTTCTCGTCTCTCTTGGGAGAGTGAGGAATCAGAACAAAGTGAGACTTTGGGTACGGTCAAGAGCCATCTTTAAAACAAATGAACAAAAGGTTTCATCTTCTGTCGAGCTCAGTATTCTTTTCCCACTAAATGACTTGTGGACGGAAACCTGCTTTGTCTTTAAACTTATGTGTGGAGTTGCCATTTAATATTTACCAGGTCTGAAAAATACACTAACATTGCTAAGGAAAACTGTCAACATAAACCCCTGCGTGTGAAGTGCTCCATCTCCATGACAAGCCATCCATGTCTAAACCCTGTGAGCGAAAGTGAACAAATGAGAACAAACAGCATCAAGAATTTAATATGCTGGCTGGTATTTCTCGTATGTTTTTAAACAGCCATTTATGGTGACACGCTACAATAAACTAACAGTGTTGAGTCTGACTGTAAGTTGTGAATAATTAGAATCTCTCCTTGCAACAATTTAAGACCCATAAATATCACCCTATTCCATCAATTGATGTTTGCTCTTTAACCTCTTAAACCCCCTGACCTTTGGAGGGTCAGTGCGGTCCCACTTTTTTCTGTATTAGATGAAAAAGTAATGCTCTGCAGCTACACAAAGTCCAAACATATCATGTAAAATTATTTGGGACGCCAAAGTCTCCAATGAAATAGAATATATTGGGCTTCATTTGAGAGAAATGTGCATTAATGACACACTGAATATTGTGCAGCGTTGGTGCAGTGGTTCGTGCTGTCGCCTCACATCTAGAAGGTTCCTGGTTTGAATCCCTGTTCAGACATAGTGGGCCTTTCTGAGTTTGGATGTTCTCCCCATGCATGCGTGCATGACGGGCACTCCAGCTTCCTCCCACAGTCCAGAGACATGCTCGTTAGGTTCATTGGTGACTCTTAAGATGAGAATGTGGGCGTGAAAGGTTATCTCTATGTGTCTGCCGTTCAGTCCAGGGTGTACCCCGCCTCTCGCCCAATGACACCTGGGATAGGCTCCAGCCCCTCCGTGAACCTTAACAGGATAAGCGGTATAGATAATGGAAGGATGTGCAGCCATTAAAAAGTTCAATCTTGGATTTCAAAACTTAAAGTAATAATCTCGAAGATTTTCATTTTAATAAATGTCTGTTACTAAGTCACTATCTGTCGCTGAATGAGGTAACACAATGGTGACTGAGCCTGTGGCCACTGATGAAAGCCTTTGCATTTGCAGTATTACAGACTGGGTGTGTGTGGGCGGCCATATTGGATAAATATAGTTGGACCTTGTGATAAATGCTGATTTTACGACCTTAAAGCTATTCAAGGGGAACTTTAATGGGAATTTTGGATGTCAAATTTATCATGTTGACAACTCTTTCTAGTGGAGTAAAAAAATCGACACACTTGCCATCGTTAAAAAGTAATCGTCAAGGAAACCCAACCTTTACAAATGAACAATGACTTAATCTAAATAACATCTAGAAATGATAAAGACTACATTTGTATATAAGAAACTTGTGCCAGAGGTGGCCGAGGGCGAGAAGCCAATTACTTTGCTGCCTGTTTAACACTTTTAATTTCATTGAGGGATATCGCTCTAACCCACATCCATTAAGGTCAGCACATCAGTCATATCAGCCCTGCACGCATTCACATTAAGACATCCACACACTTTGTTTAATTTCATTGGGAGACAGGAGTTTTATCCAGCCTGTGATTAGTAGCACGTCGCTGGTGCATTAATTTTATGCATTTCATAAGAGGAGAGCTTGCCGCGCTAAACAGCTGCTTGCTCAGGATGATGTTGTGTACACCCAATTAAATTACACTTACCAATATTTATTGCATATGCAAGCTTTATGTGGCTGCAGATTTATACGTGTTCTCTTCGGCAGGCCTCGCACCATCATTATGAAAATCTCTGAAGGAGGATCAGACTCAAGACTGATTCAAATAAGAAGTGTGGGATTTAAAAAATCCAGTCGGGAAACAGTGGTTATAATTATTTTTAGGATATTCAACTGGTGTCTTGGTGGCCTTGTTTTAAACCCACTAAATCCTCTGGCTTTTCCAGATGGAGAACGGAATGTACCCAAGTGATTAGAAGAGAAGCAGGGATAGGATTGGACCAAGTTAGACCTTGGACTATTATGGACCTTTTCCATTATTCAAACATTTTCACTCAGACTGAAGGAAGACCCCAGCAGCTCTTTAAATACTTGCTCCATTGGCAGGAAACCCACCATGTGCAAATGGTTTTCAGTCTGGCAGAAAAGGCATAATTAATGACGCCCATCTAATGACTATTAGCTAAGTGTGGCAGAGAGCAGAAGGGTCGAAATGATGATTTTAATGAAAATCATCAAATTGAACCCTTCATTGGACGATTATCTGTAAATTTGTTTAAAGTATTTGATTGAGTGCGAGTAGAGCCTGATACTGGTTAGCTTATGACTCACTAGAGAGCAGAGAAATGAGGCCTTTTGTCTTCTGAAGCACCGAGGGCACAAATCCAGATTAAACGCACTGTCCGCATGAGCATAAACACATTGTTTTCTGCTCTGTCAAAGAGTCTATGCTGGGACATTCACAGAGGATGGATGCCTCTATAACATCCTTTATTCATGCCTTTGTTATTTATTTATATTCTAAGTGTCTATTGTGAGTGTTTCCGTTGCATGCAAGTGGCCCACCGCTCTCCATGTCTGATTGGCATCACTTGCTAGAAAACGGTTTCTGTTATGGCCTGCTTTCCTCTTTGTCTCTGCATTCCTTGTGAACACTGACAAATATGTCAATTCAGAGGGCACAATGTAGTTCAGTATGTCACTCTGAACAAAAGGGTTCAATCTGCCAGTCACATATTGCAGAAACAGTCACTTAACATATACAGTATGTGCTGTATAACTGCTGGAAAAAGTCTCTGTCTGATATGTCGTTAGCCGGTTAGCATTGCAGCTGCACAGTGTGGGCATTATCACTCTGATGGGTCTAAACTGATATCTTTACAACTATTAGATGGATTACTGTCATGTATTGAACAGGCATTCATTAATCCCTCCACATGTTGTGTCATCACTTGAATGATCCCCTGACTTTTCCTCTCGTGTCACCATGACCTTCCCAATTGGGGTTTTGAATGTAATATCTCCACAACTACTGGATCAGTTGCTATGCTAAGCTGACATTCAATTGGCCCACATGACAAAGTGTTTTAGCTTTGGCTATCTTTCGATTTTTGACTTTACTATCAGGTCAGTGTTTAAATGGGTGAACAACAAATACCTTCAAAACTTATGACGTACCAGTTTCCCTCATCTGTACCTTTTCTTTAGAGCTAGTTAGCTAAAGTTATCATGCTAAGGGCCCGATCAGACAGAACGCGTTTTAGCAGCAGGTGGCGTCAGGGGCGTTTTTTCTCACTGTCCAATCGGATGAAAGGAGAGGCGGGCCTTCTGTCAGTAGACAATATAACGGTTAGGTTAATGACAGCTTTGATTCGGTGGTTGCCATAACAACAGTAGAAAAAAATAGTGCAGAATCAAAATTCAACTACTTTTATACCACTTTTGAACATAGTAAAGAGTCAAGTGGATGTTCTGTAGTTTTTCAAATCATGACTGAGAAAGACTGAACTTTGCACCCCATATGCAGATATCTTTCCTTCAAATGTATTAGATTGCATTTGTGTATTGTGGTCAATGAAATGCACTTTGGTTAATGATGACGCAACAAATAGTGATGCCTACTTTTCTGCAAGATACTTTTTTTTTCCACAACGGTGTTGGCAGCTTTGTGACAAAGTGATAACACGTGACCAAAGTCAAGGAAGTACAGATGACATCCTTTGGATTGTCCAATAGACCTCCGAATGGAGATAAAACCATTACGTACGCATGGATGAACCTTCAAGCCAATTTAACATTACCATTGAACACCACTGTTCCACTGCTGGCACTTCACTTTGAAGTCTTTATAGTCTCTTAAAATACCAAACATTACTCATTGATCGTGGCACTTCTGCTCTACATGGTGGTTATTTAATCCTCCTTCATCTTGTCTCATGTCCAAAGCTGTTCCAAGCAGTACACAGCATTTAGATTTGTAGACGTTTTGCACGTCCCCTTGAATTGTGCAGAAGGGAACCGAGGTGGGAGCAACAGCAAGCAACGTCACTTCTGCTTTCTTGCTCGTAAACAAAAGCGACAAGCAGGCAGAGATTTATGAGGTACAATCACATTTATCTGCGACAACTGGGACAGGGCTAGTGTAAGCCGACTCTCAACCGGCTCTGAAGGAGGGAGAGCTGGAGAGAGGGAGGTAAAGAGGTAAAGACACAGGAAGTGATGGAAGTGGGGGGCTCTTGGGGTTGAGGTAGCGCACATGAATATGATGCAGTAAGCACAGTGCAAATTAGTCGAGGGGGGGCGATCAGCGATTCAAGTCGAGTGCTGAGTTCTTTGTTTTCCAGTTGCTCACATAGCCTGTAGGAAAACAGGGTGACTAGTCAAAATTTGCAGCCTGCGCCAAGCCCCCCTGTCCTACTTGTTTGTCCCAGATCTGCTGATGCAGTCCTCTCCCTCTCCTCTACATTTTTTTTTCTCCAGCTGTGGGCATTTATTATTCAAACCGTTCCTTTTGAATTCTCCCTCTTCCGTGTTTTGCATAAGGATTAGCAATGCAGCACTTGTTATTTTTTTCCAAAGCAATATCCAAATATTTGATTAGCATTAAATATGTGAAAATTGGAATAACTTTTTCTTTCCACTTTGCAGGACTCCATCCCAACTCAGTGCTTTTTACAGGGCACACCCGGCTCAGTTTGCTCAGCGGGCCTGTCAGAGGATGTAAGAGCTACTCCCAGAGGGAAAACAGATGCAAAGCCAGCTGCATCCATGCTGCATCACATGGGGTTACTTCCCTATCTTTTCTTTTTGCACTCAATCAAAGTCTTTTTCTATAAAGTGAAACATTTAGACATTTTTTTCTTAAAGACACTGTTTGTGCTGGAACTGTATTAGCAATTTAAAGCCCCCCTCCAGTGAAAATCCAGTGTTTAACCTTGTAAACATCTCCATGTGGTGTTCTTCATGTGCTACAAGACATATCAGGGACAACATAAGCAGTCATCTCCATGGCTGGGCCTGTCTGCTTTTAAACTGCAGTGTACCAAGGACAGGCTGAACAACACGTTTTCAGATTGGCAGGTTTGAGACGTCACAAACCTAAGGAGCCAATCCCGTTAATGGACTGGGCGACGCTATGCGCATCATTATGTGTAACCTATGGCAACCACTGATGCGCGAGCCAGCTGTAATGGTAATTTTTCGCAAACTCACTACTGACTACTAACGTTAATGTTACTACTACTGATTACTACATTTCAAGCCAGCTAAGTTTCAACAAGTTGCCACTAAACGATGGCAGAGATGTGTTTTGTTTTCGCAACGGAGGGGGCGGTTGGAAATGTGCATAGTGGGCGGGGCCTATGCAGATTCAGGGATTTTCAATGAGGGAGAAGGAGATGTTCCTAGAGGAGGATTTTTACAAGGTTATTAAATGTACTTTGCAGAAAAAAACACATCAGACACAATTTATTATTTCAAGCAGAGCATTTTAAGTATCTTAGAACATGACTGGAGCTGCTCTTTAAGCTTATTCTACAGTTAGAAACACTCATCACTGCGTCTTAGCAGGAATGTAATCAAGCAGCGCGGATAGACGCTAATTAAAAGAGGTAATACATTGTTGTTTACATTGCATTGTCCTGTTGTCTCTGATGATTGCCCTAGACAATGCTGCCCTTCCATTCACCTCACAGAGCCATCAGTGATACCAGTGTGAACAACGTAACATGCAGCCAATAGGGCTTTCTGAAGAGGTTCTCTGAAGTTCATTAGAAATCTTATCTGAAGATGTTTTAAGTGATGTGATTAGTCTTCCAGAGGACCCCAGAGTTTGTATGAAGCGTCCCTCTGCTTGATATCTTATCCTCTTTATAATTAATTTCTCTGCTATGAAAAACAGCATCAGATACTGTTCGAATATCCTTAGAGGCATTTTGAAACAATTTCACTGAGGATTGAACTATTAACCCGATAAATAGTTACAAGGTAATTTGGGCATTTTGTCCTTTTATCAACTGTTGCTTTCCTGCTAGATATTCTACAAAATGCAGCTGGCTTTTAAATCCTGTTAAATCACAGTTCAATATGCGGCCTTGTCAACTCTAAAATCTCTATTGCTACAAACACTATTACTGAGCTGAATTCATTACCCTGAGGTTGAACCATGTATAATTTAAATTGTCTTTAAATCTTGCAAGTCCAGCTATACCAACCTTTGTAATTTCCTGCAGACCAATTGAATTCTCTGGAAATCCTATCACGCACTACAACAACTTCAGGAAGTCGCAGTAAATTATTTCCGACTGTCGTTGAGCCATTTCAGCGTTTTCAACTTGACCCTGCTAAGCAAAAGCACAGCCCTCCTCAGCGCTCTCTCGCTCCTGTGTTGACAAAGCCGCACTGTTCCTCCGTGTTCCCTCAAAGCCTATTTCGTCTCCACTTTCCCGAGGCAATCCATATCACCTGAAAGTAATCCTGCGATATGCACCTGCTGCCATGATCAACAGCAAGGCAGCCACAGGGGGAAACGTAAACAGCGAGAAAAACCCTTCAGCTGTGTGGTTTCCTGTTCTCTGGCAAGTCAATTAAGCAGCAAATGACCCTTAGAATCCACTGTTATAAGCCAAGCACCACAGAATTGCCTTTAATATATCATAATGATGACAGTAATTGGACTGGACGGTTGATTGCATTTTCTAAAGCTGTAAAGATACTTCAGTAACAAAACAATAAAAATATAAGTACCGCCAATAAAAGGAGTTATAAAATTCATTCTTCTTAGTCAAGTGGTTTGAGGGGAGTTTTTTCTACCTCAGTGCTGAAAATCAGACCTGAAACCCCTTTCACATGAACTCAAACTCCTAATCTTCAAAGTAAAACAGCTACTGTTTCTGTAAACACAGACTCCAGATGATTACTTTCTGTTAATGAGACACAATTACAGGAAAGGTATTCACGTTGATTTAACGCAAGGGAAGTTTATTTGTGTATGTTAGGTTGAGCAGTCTGCTCTTTAGTAGTCACATTATTAGTTCCCTCTTTCTTTTGACTGGTTGGTAGTGGGCGGGGCTTATCAGTTCGCCTTGCTCCTCACGTGTACTAAGGGCGCATTCACGCTTAAAGCCTGTTTGTGTGGTCCGAATCAAACACCAAATTGTTACAATGTTGCATTTTGCCTCAAATTTGGTTTGTGCTCACAGGGCAGCTTTTACCAGCGGATGATGCACGGGGAAACTGCTCTCTGATTGGTCAGAATTTCCACGTGGGAAAACTCCCTGAATAAAACAAAGGGGGAGAGCACACTGATCAATCAAACTCTACATGATCGCGGACTTTAATGTTTTATTGTCTGAGTTTTTTACCTTTAACCGACATTGTTCCAAAGATTAATCAGTTTCACTCTCCTTTAGTTTTTCACTGAACAGTTTGAATACCTCCGTGTTCTTGTGCGTTTCCACGAGCATTTGTGAAATTGTTTGGTCAGCCCATATTTCTATTTCCTCATTGCTCCCCCACGTCTGTCCTCTACTCACCTCGCTGTGCGTCTCTGCAAATGTCAGCACCTGTAAACATACCACAATGCACAGTTTTATGGTTTGTTTCCTGTATTTGGTCCTGCTTTAAGTCTGTTTACCTTCTCACCAGAATCAAACCGGGCTGTGGTTCATTTGGAAACGGCCTGGGACCCATCTTTTCCAGTGGACCAGTGGTCCGGTTGTTTGGTCCGCACCAGAGTTTAATTCCCGTGTTTACACCTCCTAAACGAATCGCACCGAGGGGACAAACGCTCCAGGGTTCGGTTCACTCGGACTTAACAAGGCTGGTGTGAACCCACCCTCAGTATGCTGGGTAACAGTGTCAAGTGAGGAGTTTGGCGCTGAACCACCATGATGATTGAGACCCGACACCAGAGCACCTTTTGTTTTGTGCCTTGATAACAACAAGGACTAGAGGCCTGCAATCTCCAGTTTGTTATTTCTTTTGGACCAACCACCAACAATAAAACTTGAACATTAAACATCTACTCGTCGCTCGTGGGGAGCTCTCGGTTGGAGCTAGCCACTGTTGCTGACCGGAGGTAAGCCCCACACCACCCACTGCCAGCCAGCCTTGTCTCTTCTATACGTACTTTGTGTTAGAGAATGAGCTTGCCCGAGACATGCCAGGAGCCAAACTGCTAGTCATTATTGTAACAGTGTAGCACCTTTCAAAAACATGTAAATTCAAATTGGTTTAATTAGCGGTCATGCAGGCAATATGAAGAGAAACATGATTTCAAAAGACAACATAAAAATATATTTAACAGAGTAAAATGAGGCAGAACATAAAAGCTAAATAGAATAAAAGGAAAAGAAGAATTACAGTGTGGTTCAAGATATGAATAAGTAGTCCCACATTTACCATAATAAAAGGCAGGAACAACAAAAAGCCTCATTTTAAAGAACTGACAGCTGGAAGTTTGTCCGAGATATGTAGTGCATAAAAATGCTTCTTTTCAATGTTTACTTTTTCTCTGGGGATGGTACCTGACAGTGTCTGTAGACCTGCCCCAGATGATCTGAGAGGTCTGGACATTTTATAGGGTAGTAGCAGGTCAGAAATGTAATCTGGACCTATACCATTCAGGGTTTTATAAACCAACAGAGGTATTTGAAAGTCAGTTCACATAGAGAGTGAAGAACTGAGAACAGCAGTCGAGCCGATTGAAGATAAACTCTGGACAAGATTTTCTAAATCCTGCTGAGACATAAGTCCTCTAATTCTTGATATATTCTTAATGTGAGCTAGGCTGATTCTGTTATTGTCTGTATGGAGCTATTTAAATTGAAGACTTCATGACTACTTTAGGATTGCTTTCCTGGTTTATGGTTTGGTTTACACCATTACAGACTGAAGCTGAGCCCTGAATTTTAATTTTTGGCTCCAAAACAAATTATTTCAGTTTCATCCTTGTTTAATTAAAGTCATCATTTAGTCATTCAAATGTTGTTGCTAATATGGGACAACAGTCACCTGTTGATCATTATTTAAATCTTAGTTTCATCTGCATAAATACAGTTTATATTTTGTTGTTATAATCCGAGCCAGTAGGAGCATGACAAAATTGAACAGATGAGGACCCAGAATGAGGCCTTGGGGAACTCCATGCCTTTTTAGATGTGTAAACATATTAAAACAAAATAGCCCCTTTCCTTCAAGTTTCAACAAGATTTGTGCCATGTGTGTTGCCAACCAAACCAAAAGTCAACTTTGGGTTATTTCTGTAGGTTACATCATGTGTATATAACATTACTTAGTCTTGTAAATAACATAACTGAATTTACGTAGCTAAGATACTTATTCTAACTCAAACCACATTCTTTTCCTAAACCTAGAAATATAAAGTCATTTTCTGTATAAACCTATCTTCAAATATTTGACGTTGTTAACCTTATTTGTTTTGTGTCCAGTACAACTGTCACTGGTTCTCTGGAACAATCTTGTATGTAATTCCTCAGGACAGATCAATATGTTGTTTTGGGAGTCATTTACAATTAACCAGTTCCTGTTTTTAGGTATGAGGCATGTTGGAAAAAAGGAAAGTGGAATGTTTTTGGTAATGATGTCAACGAAGAAGGAGGACTATCTGACAATCCTCTGGTCTTAATTAAATATAGAACTTAAATTGACATCTGGAAGATCATTGTCTGACACCAAGGAGAGGGTAGATAAGAAAGCCAGGTCAATAATGCAGTGGTGTTTTGAGTAACATTTGATAGATAGTCCTCTCAAAGGATGCTCAGAAATAACAACACCAGTCAACAAAACTTTAGAAATGTTCAGACCCCTTGGAGATGATTAACTCTGGAGAGTGGCCTTCATCGTGTGCATGCTCCATCAAATGCTGAGTAATGCAGATTACACCTACAATACTGTACCTTTGAGAGCAGTCATTGCTGTCATTATAATTATAATGGTGTTGTGACAGTGCACTGAAGTACCTTTACCTGTACTCTTAAAGAAGGCCTCCAGGGTGCTATGGCTTTGAGTCATAGGTTATAAAAGCTCACCGACTGACTTAAATAAGCATTTGTATACAATAATTAAGAATATAATCACATTAAAACCTAGAAGCTTTACAGAAGGACTATTAGAGCCTTTCTTTGATTTTAAAACATATTATGGTGCTCTGTCTGCAGCACAGACTCTTTGCCTATGTGCTGCATGATGTAAGCAGCCTGAAAACGGCAGACAAACGTGTAAATGCAATCTAGACTGGAATCTCACCGATCATTCTTAATTTCCAACCACATTACCTTTGAGTACATTTTGATAGACATACAACCAATCAGAGCAGAGAAACGTGCTATCATGATCGTAATTTCACACGCAGCTTAAATAAGTGTCAGTTTTATCATGATCTTGTTGAGGTTTCAGTGGCAGGGCTCATTTGCAAGACAAACTCAAATGTGATACACTGACTGTTTGGGTTGAGACTTTAGACTGGTGAGCAAAGATATGATTTACATTGGAGGTGGTACTCAACCATGCTGGGTTGTCTTGATGATCGCATTTGTCAAAGGCTCCACCATTGATTTTGTGAGATAATTATCTCGAGTATGCGACCAAGGTCATTCCACGGGTTTATTGGAAGTGAGAAAATCTCCAGCTGAAAACTAGCGTGCTCCATTACCAATTCATGAGCCTATAATGACTGAATGATATTATCTGTACCACCAAACCATTTCCATCTCCTTCCAGATCTGTTTGATTGATTAATCATTCAAATTTCATTTCCATTGTGTATGTTAACAGATGCGTGATGAGGAGATAATAAATATTTATGTCTTTATTTCATAATTTTATATCCAGTGTTTAATTAAAAAATCGAATATGATGTCATCTGAAAAGGTTCCTTCCTTCTGTAACGTTTACCAGGGTCTTTTTTAGAGCTTGTGGGTGTTAAAATATGTTATTTTATGAACGTATTCTTACAAATATGTGTTCAATTTGATCATAAATTGCAGCTGAATGGTTAGAAATTCCTTTCTCTGCTGCTGATAATGCTTCCAATGTGTAGGTGCCACATTTTCCAAAATTACCTGAGAGCAAAGGTTTCAAAGTGCTTCAAGTTTACAAAAGTAAAGCCACATCTTATCATTATCAAGTCGCTCACGACATGCAGATATTTTGTATTACAATACAGGACTATGCTGGAACATCAAGAAATTTCACATCAAAGCTCGGAAAGAAAATCAGTCTTCTCATTGTTACATTTTAGGGATTTAAATATACTCTTTTGATGTACCTTTCAAATCCACTCCCAGCCTCGATGTCTGCCGTCTGTGTGTTCGCCGAGGGCCAACAAAAGGTGGAAAATAGATCTCATTTAATGGGCAAGTCAGAGCAAACAGTCTGTTCCAGTAAATCACTTTGCAGGAGATAGAATCCCAGATTAATTTAGGTGTCACTGATAATAGCGGCCTTTGGTGCTGCAAAAGCCCCAAATTTGGAAGATCAAACTTGAATCAAGCATGTGGTGTGGTGGTGAGGGTGCTATCATACTGTCACCGTCAAAGGTAACATTTAAGGTACAGATTTCCACATACACTAGTTGCTTATTAACATGCACATTGGCTTTTTATTGGTCATTATAAGCACTCAAATATCTTATTCTGCATGAAAATAGTGTGTAATTACCAGACAACCAAATGAGTTTCCCCTCTATAACCCCTTAATTGCTTGCTTTGCCCAGTTCGGTGTTGCTACCACTTTAAAAAGCCCATACTGAAGCACATTAAAATCATAATGCATGCAATAAAACTTCCTTACTCACAAAAGAATATGTAGGTTATTAAGGAATAAATACAACTCTAGTTATAGGCCTAGTAGTTGCACAATATGGCCAAGCAGAATAAGGCATTAGTTAGTGCTTTATACTGACTAATAAAGAACTAACATGCTACTATTTTGCATGCTTATAAGCCATTAGTAACTGGTGAATATGTTTGTACATGTGTATGTTATGTATGTCTCAGTGAGCTAATAATCATCACACAACTCACCATTTAGTGACGGTGGAGTTAACATATAATGTCTTGTAAATATGCATCATAACGCAAAATCTTTTGTTGCTGCTCTGCCATCACTCCACATTTTAGAGGACCGGTCGTTAATCGAGTGGGTTATTAGAGACCTGAGTTTCACGAGTGCCCTTTTGTCTCCTGACTCCTCATTGTCACTCATCTTGCACCTCTTTCACACTTTCACATTTATGTTGAGCTTTTCCTAAATTAGGTGACTGTGACCTTGTCTCCTTTAAATGATGTTCATTTCATCTCATTTTGAACCAGAAATACTTTTGGAAATTAGAAGGAAACATAATGCTTGCGGGTTGCTTTTTTAATAAACATAATGAGGACATGTTCTTCATGCTTCTGGCAAGTTCTTGCAAAATCTGCTTTTGCACTAACATTTCCGCTCACAGCAATTACACACTTGAAAGACACTTTATGGTTATTTTAAGGCACTGCAGCAATCAGTAAAGGTTAGGGGAAGATAGTGGTCTAGTACTGAAAAAGTCTGCAGCCACTTTCGCAGCCGTGCAGATCCAGTGTTTGTTCTACACTGTTGAAATCATGCACTATGTATGTCCATCATTCGCGCCACACACCTCCATGCAACTCTGGAGGTGGTCGAGTTGTTGTACTTGAATGTAGCATTTAATTCACTCATAAATGCAACCAGTCAGTGGTTGTATTTGTTACAATATGTAATTGGGGAAAAAAACAAATAGGTGCTATACAAACAGAGTTTCTAGGAAGCAAGGGTGCAAACAAGGACAAAACAAATTATAACACGCAGCAGGTAAACATGCATATAAAAGAGACTGCTGCTATTTATACACAAATCATTGCCACATGAGCGATGCAGTGTGAGTGAAGGTTATTAGCTGGATTTGTCACTTGTTTGCAGACAGTGGGACATCTTGTTGAATGGGACACATTTATTTGAGAATAATGCAGGGAGGAACTCCTCAGAAACTTTGGTTGCTCTTCCTTTATTAATGACACCTTTGATTCACACTTTCCTGGGATTTACATTTTAATTAAATACATCTAATCACAGGTGGATTTAACATCTTTTGCATGTGAAAATTAAAACTAAAACTTTTGAAGGGACAAAAATCTCACCAGTATTTCCCATGATTATTTCACGACATATGTGGAGCTTGAATATTTTACAGGGGCTTTTATTTTGTGTATTTCTCACATGGGAAAAGCAGCAATAGAAGTCCAACTGAAAGCACATTCAGCGTCTTCTTTGATCGTTTTGTTAAAAGTTGTTATCATGGGGTGCCAGTTTTTTGCCACATTCAGAGGTCCTTGATGCACCGGCCGTAGGTTCGACTCCCACCCTCAGCCCCTTGCTGCGTGCCACCCCCCACCGACTCTGATATTACCTGCCTCTCTTCAGCTGTCCTATCAAAAAAGGCAAAAATGGCCCAAAAAATAATCTTGAAAAAAAAAGTATAATTAAAAATAAGAAAAAGTACCTTTAAGCGATATCAGAAACCGAGAGCAGCTGGCTACAGGATGCTGGTGTTACACAGGATAGGGAACAGGAGACAAACTAAAACCTGCGCCTCCTCCATTGTTGTCCTTCAGCAGTTAAACTATTGCATATTGGGGGTATCTTAAAACTCCGGCAGTTCTTGTTTTCCAACACATACCCCGGTCTCTTTTCTGCTGCGTCACCGTCTGACGTCGCAAACGCACCAGAAACAGGGTAACAGTGAGGATGTTACGGTGGTTAGGTCTTTATTGTATCTATAACTCATTCAGTCTGTGTATCAAACTAGGCACAGACAAATTTTGAACAATGTTCGAGCGCTGCTTGGATGGAGACGGGCGGATTTTGTAGCTGAAATGAAAAGGAGTCGCAGAAGTTACAGATGGAGCATAGCAACGCGCCCGAAAGGGGGCGGAGATTAGCGTGTCGACACAGGTTTTGTGTTCCCATCAATGCCGATCGGAGCCGAGGAGATAATTACCCACATCAACTGCAGAGTCATTTGACCCGGGTCTGAATGCCGATTGTAACCTTTCCCACTAAGCAAAAAAGCTGTGTGTCATTTGGGTGTTAGTCGTTTTTTGCGGCTACAAAGAGCAGTTTGTGGAGAGTCTGTTGAAAGCCAACAATTCTGAGCAGCTGGTCAGTTTGTCTCTGTCATTGATCAATAACTCAATGAACCCCTTTGGAGATACAATGTGGTCATTTTAAACTACAGGGAAGCTAAATATTAGTTATTAGTACTTCTCTGATTTTTATTCTGATGCTTCTGTCTATCCCGGGTTTGTGTATTGTAGTGAAGACTACAGAGGAAGCTGAAGACAGCTGAAAGCCATGTTATCAAAGGGGCCTTTGATTGGCCTCCGCTGCCCTGGCCTGCTCATTCAGATGATTGGATGTCCCTTTGGAAATGTTTACTCTGGCTGAAAAGGCCACTTAGCCTGCCACAGAATAAAGATGAGGAGTGACTGCCAGCATGTAATTTAAGACTGCCCATCACAGTGATGGCAGTGGCCTGATATTTGTGTCACATGATCTACAAATGGCGAGGCAGAGCTCCAAACAAATCGAACAGTGCTGGATGCTGGTTCGGTGGTTTTAAATGGTGGAAGTAGAGAAGGAGATTGTGCTAAAAAAAAAAACACAAATTCAGAAGCTCTGAACTCTTTGAATTTTGTGGAAGGAAAGTAATTTTTACACCAAATTGTGGGGGTTTCATTGGCTGCAAAAAGATCTTAAGTGAACTGACGAATGCTTATTTAAATGATTAAATAGGACTTTAAAGCCCCATGAAGAAGCACACATACATACACACTTTCCTTTAAATAACCGTGACACTGAAACACGACAGAATGACCAAAGAAATAAGAAAATGGCATTAAACACCTGGCTGTCAGGGCTTCTCCAGGGCCTGCAGCACAATACCTGCATTTAGCGCAAATTATCTTTAAACTCAGTTACCTCAAGTCACTGAAAATACAGTAGAGGCATCGCAAGACTATTTCCCTGGTGTGTGTCCTATTTTTTTTTATGAGTAAAGGGTGAATTCAGAGGCACCCGCGAGGTAAAAATGGAGGAAAAGAAGGCAGAGCACCAGGCAGAGATCTAAAGGTGTGTGTTCTGACGTTTGTGGAGGGTTATAATTTGTGTGGATTGTAGTTGTTCATGCCTGTTAGAGGGTTCGACAGTTCAGCTTTTTGCAGGATGTCTGTTGACTCGGATGCACTCAAAATGTGTTTTATATATTTATTTGTATGTTTTTGTGAGAGACAGAGTCCAACAGTGCAATATTCAAGCCCCGACTGGGATCAGATTTTCTCCACTTACAGTAAAAACAGGTTGTTTCCTTCCCTAAATAAGCATGTGTCATTTTAGAATAACTCACTGATGCTGTATAAAAAAAGTGGCATTGTCCCCGAGGCATTTCTCCATCTGTTACTTTTTCCCAGCTCACAGCACAATTCAGGACGACGATGTCCCCAGAGCAAGACTCCCAATGATTGTGGGGACCTCCTGACCTTTCTCATACTGCAAGTGACAAGGCAAAATTCCTTTCGGACAAACATTTGTGTTCAGGTTTCTCCTAATGTCATGATTTAGATGAAATGTTTGTACAGCCATCCCAGGAGATGGTCGTTGATATTTTCAGTCTTTAGGTGCCATAATGGAAACAGTTCCACACATGCACAATTGATATTAAACTTCATCCATCCATTATCTATACCGCATATCCTGTTCAGGGTCACAGGGGGGCTGGAGCCTATCCCAGCTGTTATTGGGTGAGAGGCGGGGTATACTGTGGACTGACCGCCAGTCAATCACAGGGCTGACACATAGAGATGCTAACCACTGCACCACCGTGCAGCCCTGGTCTTAAATCTGATGATTGAATTGCCGCATAACAGCCTTTTTTAAAGTATGTCTGTTAAGTTACTATCTATCGCTGAATGAGGTAACACAATGGTGATTGAGCCTATGGCCCACTGATGAAAGCCTTTGCATTTGCAGTATTACAGACTGGGTGTCTGTTGGCGACTTTCACGGAAAAAAAAACACAAGTGGCGCCCAGTTAGTGACGCGTTTCCATCAGCCAGCAGTGGTTGGTCTGTCAGTGAGAGGGTAGGCGGAGCTAAGCGGCTGCTTTTCCGCTCTCTGCCAGTGTTGCGAGTAAACAGTAATCTACTATGGTTGAACAAACAAAGAAAAGATCGATGACTACAGATACAACTTCAAAAATAAGTGAAAATCTAAAGAAAAAGAAAGAAAATGCCGCTCAGATGAAGGCAAACAGTCTGAAAAGGAAAGCGACCGTTAGCGAGGAAAATCAAGAGTTACAACCGGAGCCAACCGCGGACGTCACACATGCAACACTGTCTGGATATCTGGGAAGTGTGCTCCCGCAGTTACCGTTTTTTCGCCAAAGGTATCGCCAAAGAGAACAAAGCTGAGAACTTTGAGATTAGCACTTAAACATTTAATTATATGCGTCAATCAAGTTTCACTAAAGATTTGCCTCTTTGTTGAGTTTAAAATAATGAAATGTTTGGGGGACTGTTGGTTGGCAATTTAGCTTTTTCTTCCTTTTTATATCCACCATCTGTTAAAAGTAGATATTAAAGGTTTCCTAAGAATTTTCCCCAAAATGCCAAACACTGTAGGAATTTGTTTGTATTGTTGGATTTTCTACATCCTACAAAAAATGCTAAATTTGTTTCTGAATGAGGGCGTTATAGAAATATGTTGTGTAGTTATTTTCTGCACGTTTTGTGTTTGCAAAGAAAAATATATGAGTCATACTTGTGTGTTTGGTAAGTTTTGGCAGTAAATTAGCTCTCTATAAAACCTACATAAAATTTTCATCATTGGCCAGGAGAATTAAATGTCTTGCTTCACGCACTGACTTTCTGAAAGTGGATTATCAAGAAGTGCTAAGGCATGGTGTCACATTGCGTCTGCTGCTTTCACCAGCTGTTGAGCACATCCTGCGCAGCTGGAAGACGAACAGAGCACAAAGGTGTTTTCACAAGCCTACTCTCCCAAGGTAGCTGAGTCACTGCCTTTATGTTGCTTGTGTCGACTGCAAAATGGGATGTGTTTGCTGCAAACAACAATCCTGAAGCTAAAGAGGAGTGATGCCACTGTCACAGCATTACATTCTGTCATGGTTGACCTTCGCTCTAAACTGATAGGAAGGAAACAGGATGAGCGTTACGGGAATATTGCCAGCACAGTTCTGAGAAAGATTCCCCCAGCAGACGTTTGAAAATTTAAACTAGAAGCAGAAGCTACTCTCCATAACATATTTAGACAAATAGTGTGAGTACCATTATGGTTCATTTTTTAACCTTTGTCAGATCTGTCACTTTTAGTTCTGATGACGGCTCAAGCCCGAGTGCATTGCCCTCGCTTTGCCTCTTAAAGGGATACCCTGAACAGTTTAAATCATGAGTACCACGTTGTTGCAAACTTTAGGAGGAAAGATCACATCAATGTAAGAGAAAAAATAACATGATATAATTCATATGCTTAGCTGCTTTTATGAAAAATAGCATTGATTATATTTCTGCCTTGTGCTGTGTTGTTAGTGGTGCTGAAAGAACAGCTCCTGTAAAGTTCACTTGACACACGTGTCATTGAGGCGACGCTGACGTTGATGATATAAAGAGTCACAATTGCGTAACCTTTCGCTGCACCCCTGCTGCACTCTCATCTCTCTCTCTCCGTTTACATGGACATGGTGTGTTAGTCACTTGCTCACGTTGGCTGACAGGTGCACTCTCTGTCCATGGTGGTTTACATACATCACATGGTTGGTCTGAACCTTTAACCTTTTACCTCTTATGAAAATAAGTGATGTTTGCTATGCATTATTTTGCCCCTAGTTTATTATGGTCTGCAGACCTCCAGAAAAAAAAGACGCTGGATTTCACACTACATCCAGCTGATACGCCGTGAAGCATACATTTAATTTGTGTGGTCACATAATAACTTGAAATACAATATTCACTCCCTTTGAGCTCTGCATGGCTCTCCACTAACTCCCGAAAATGTCTGTTAGACGGCTTAGATGGTAAATGCACTGCACTTATGTAGCGCTTTTCTGGTCTTCAGACCACTCAAAGTGTTCCATTCACCATTTCATACACACATTCATACACTGATGGCAGAGGCTGCTATGCAAAGGGCCAATCAGGATCTAACCATTCAGTCACACATCTATGGCTATGCCTTTGGAAGCAATTTGGGGTTCAGTGTCCTGCCCAAGGACACATGGACATGCAGACTGCAGCAGCTGGGGATCAAACCGCCATCCTTCGATTGATAGACAACTGACTGTACCACTGAGCCACAGGCGTCGCTGAATGATCCACCATGTTCACTAGTTTGTCACTAACTGTGTGTTTTTGCTGTTTACTGCTGTGCAGTTAGCATACAGTTGGTTTAATGAGCCTGTTTGTGGTAAACATCTCCTGGAAGTTACAGTCATGTAGCGGTGCGACTCAGGTAAGACGTGCTTTAAAATGAAAACAACGAGGTGAAAGGGACGAAAACGATCATCAAAGCTAAAATAAAAAACAACTTGACGGGAGGAAAGTCTGTTGGTTCGTCAGTTACAGTGACACCAAACAAACAGACAGACAGACAGATAGATAGTCAAATAAACAAACACAGACAGACAGGCAGACAGACAGATAGATAGATAGATAGATAGACAGACAGACAGACAGCTTGTAATTAAAAATCATTGTGTCTGTCTCGTACCCATCATCCCTCAGTGACATGTGGTTCAGAGCCACTCAGTTACATAATATGAAAACGAGGGTCTATTAAAGGCTGCTCTGACATTATACTGACTCCATCAGTCCCAGTCAGCCCTTAATTATTTAGTGAAAGCCGCCCTTTGTATGGTAAGGAATGGGGATTTTTATTGAGAATGATTAACACGTGTTGATGTGCTGTCCTTTGTAGTGTTTGGCAGCTGGCCTCTCTCTCTCTGTAGAGATGCAAACATTCAGTTCATGTCGAACAAGACACAAGAAAAGAGTGGGAGCTGTGAGACATGCAATTGCCTCGTAGCTAGGCAACCCTAGAGAGCTGCTCTGGAAGACCTTGAGATGTCTCCCATAGTATCGCAGGCAAGTATTACTCTTCGGGAGCTCGCCGGGACTCTGCTTTTTTTTTTTTGTAACTCGGAGAAATGTCAGAGCAAGTTGATGGGATGAATCAGAATTTTTGGGAGTCAATGAATTTTGTATAGGATTCTTAAATAGGCCACCTTGGAACCTTCACTTTACCAGAAGAAAAATTATGCAGCCCCCCGCTTCAAAAAGACGCTTCATGATGTTTTCTGATGAATATTCACGGTGCTTTTCAGATGGTTAAAATACACTGTACATTATTGGTACTGTATGTTTTGCTCAGGCTTTATAAGGACATGAAAAAGATGAAAAATCTCTATTCCTCGGGCAGAAGCTGTTAGAAAGTGTGCTTTCAATGTCTCGTCTTGGCGTCTACCTCTTATATCTCACCTCTGTTTCATTATTCATAGCTGTTTGGCTCTACAACATGGACATCTGAAACCTTCTGCTCCTGCTCACGCACAAATGTCTGACTTCGCGGAACTCGGTGGCAGCCGGATAAAAGCAAAGCAAAGTGATTCACCTGTGGCAAGAGGAGCCCTTTGCTTTCAGGGGTCGCTCACCCACATGTGATGTCAGTTCAAAGCCTCCTTACAGAGAGAGGGATGCAGGAGTTCTGACAGAGAGAGAGAGAGACACAGCGAGGAGGAATGTGGGGAGGAGAGGAAATGAGGAAAGACGGGGTATCGGAGGGGAAAGATACAGAAGACGGGAAGCGGTGACAGGAAATGGAGAGAGAATGGGGCAGGGATAGTGGGCCGCATAGATGTGTGTTTGTGTGTATGTGAGGGGTCGGAGGCGATGAGAGCAACAGCAGCGTGGGCACTCAAGTAGAATATTTTTCCAACATCATGGCAGGAGAGCCTCTGAGTGCCCCTGTTATTAGGTGTGTTTGTGTCGCCTTCTCTTCTCTAAAGGAAACAAGTGGCCTTACGGTACAGGACCAATCTTCTCCCCTGATGTCAGGAAAACAAAAAGTTAATGAGCATGTGCCCATTTTTTCTCATGAAAGATGATGTGACTTTCAGGTGAAGGGGAAAAAAATGATGTGACTCACACAGCTCTTAAAACCACACAGTCAAACCATCACTGGTCGAGCTAGCATGAACAAATCACCTTATTCTTGTTTTCCTCGTACAAAATATATATTACAGTGTACATACATAATATATCATATATAAAATAATGAAACATTTTTGCCTATGATGTGCTTTGGTTTTACAAATGTTAGCATGCTAACACAACAAAAATTACAACATCAATAGAATAGCACAGTGATGTTAGCATAACGCTCAAAGCAGCCTTAGTGCAGCCTTACAGATATGATAGCATAGCTATAGACCCTTCAGTCTCTTCTTCTAGCCTTGTTAACAGGTCTTGGACACCAGTGTACATAAGATACATGATGCATCATACAGAACAAAAGGAGCTTTGGCTAAAGAGGCTGTACTTGATAGTGGAATTAATCATTATTGATTTTGGTCTTTTCATAGGGTTTGTTGACAATAAAAAAGTATATGATATCGCCAAATTCATTCTTTACCAATATGTATGATGTCATCGATCAATATGACCAGGCTGTAAACAATATAAGTAATTTTTCTAAAACATTTGGTATGTATAAAAATCCATTAGCCTCTGCTAAGCTTTGGCTTTAGTTTGTATTTGTAAATGTTAGCATGGTTAGCATTCGGGAAAAAAAAGTTCCCCTCTGCGCACTTCCTGTTGTTGTAGTTTTTTAGCACATCTGACACGGTCAATTGGTTCTACCTTTAGTAGTCGTATAGATTATTAGTATATTTGTTCAGATACCTGCTAATTTGACCGTTTTTCCTGTTTGTTAGAGACATGTTATCTGTTGCCAACAGCAGTCAGGAACAAATCGTTGCTTAGTGACATTAGATTTCTACCACTACGGCAGCCTGCTGGAATGTTTCATGGGCACTGTAACCCTCTCTCAGCTGTGGCTCCTTAAAGTCTGTTAGTACAGCCACACTGTGATGCTAGCATATAGACTCTTCTGACTGAATTAGCAGGATTAATTCACTGTTGATTTTGGTCTCTATGTGGGATTTGTTGACAATAAGAGAACATAGAATATCACTACTTTTATTCTTTAACAGTATGTATGCTGCCATCAATCAATATGACTAGACTGTAAACAAGTGACCAACGGTAGCTTTTCAAAACTTTATATATACATATATTTAAAAAACATAAGCCTCTGCTGAGCTTTGACTTCAGTTTGTATTTTGCACAGTAATTAGCATTAGTACAGCCACACAGTGATGCTAGCATATAGGTTCTTCTATATTCTGTTTTGGTCTCTTTGTGGGATTTGTTTACAGTAAAGGAATATAGACCTATAACCTAACCTAACCTAAGAATATCACCAGATAGACAAAAGTACATACAAATGTGTTTATTTTACAGCTGTTTTCTTTCACATGATGTATTGCATATTTTGTTGAAGGTCATTTCCTTTCATGCACAAAGCCTCAGCATCAGAGATCACATGTGCAGCCCCTGACTGATAAACGGTATGTCTTAATTATCAGCTGTACAGCAGTAACCTTGTTACATAGCACAATACACTATTGATCTGTTAGAAGCATCAGTTAGCTGCAGCACAATCAGCTAGGGATTACCGGTCATGATAGATGGATCACAATAAGAAGTGAGTCATAAACAATGCGACATGGTTCCCAGGTGAGACTCATCCTTCAGACATGTTTTAAATTATGCTTACACTCACAGGCTACAGGGGTCAAAAGGTTATGAAACAGACACAATATATACAGTATATATGTCAGTGCAAACTTTTAGTTCAGTAAAGGTAACACTGCAAATATGTCTGCAATGTGGAGCAATAAGAAGATAATGAAAGTGCGTTTTAATGCTATGTAAAATATTCACAATGTGTGACTGCACTGATTTGTTCATGAAAATTAACAACCTCAGTTTGGTTGTTTGTATCAAAGCTGTACAAAGCTTCTGGGACCCTCAGACAGACCGGCTGCATAAGATATAACAAACATTTTCACTAATTACAGAATTTCTCAACAATCCAGATTAGTCACAATGATGCAACAAACTTGCAAGAGAGCCTAATTAAAAAGAATCCACCAGCAATCATCTCAATGAATCACTCTCCGACTGATTTCATATCTTGAAATATGTCAGCGGAGTCTGTAGAGATTCCAGACTGCGAGCCAGGTGCAGCCCTGGCAAAAGTTCCCATTATAAATAAAGTCATTTAGTATAAATGTTAACATCTGACATCACTGCACCTCAGGTGTGACACTTGTATTAATGAAGCGCACACTGCACGTCTGCATGGACAAATAAAGTCATGCATCTCTGAAATTACCTCTCACACAGAGCTGCACAACAAATCCGTATCCTCCATGCATTTCAATAAGTTGAACATTTGGAGCATGTGCCGTATTAGATGTGTGGTGTAGAAGGGAAATGGTGGCAACTGTTCTGCAGCATTAAAAAAGAAACACACAAGTCAAAACAATCAGTCTAATGTGACACTGACTGAGTATGAACAGGCCTGCATTGTACTTTCACACTGTCATTGTGCCAATGGAACATGTGACAGACGGATCAGATGCAATGCATGTCACTCTGTGTTGGGCCCAAGGGCTCAGGGAAGGAATGCTGTGATATCTTGGTTTTGGTTTCCTACTCGCTGCCATGTTGGCAGATGTTTGGCAGAAAAATCCAGCTCCTGGCAGCGTTGTGGAGCAGGCAGCAGCCATCATGGCACAGAGACATAATTTATAATACTCCAACTAGATACATTACAGGAAAGCTCAGAGGCAAAGTGTAACTTTGATTTACGTCAGGTAGGGGGGGAAATGCAGAGAATGTTTTATGTGTGTCAGTGTAACAAGAGTAGGAGTCTACATAATCCTATCAAAAAGTGCATGAAACCTTTTTAAATCCTCCCTTAAGATGCTTCTGGTGAGTGCACCTTGTGCTGCTTTGGAGTTATCCCTGTTTAAAACACACATGGAGATTGCATTATATGCTCATTAGGGAATCATCATTTGCTGTAGTTCTTGAAACTTATTACTTTTAAGGGCTTTCAGATTATAATGATTCAGCAGTTTTCAGTACTACGGTTGGTTTGGTCCTTTTACACGGCAATATTTGTAATTAGTTTTTCATTAACAGTCTCTTAAATTTAGGTTTAAGGTCACGACCTCTACCTGCACTAAGACAAACCTGTTTTAGCTGCAACTCATTGCCCAAGGATAATTAGCTATAATGAGCTTTACATTAAATTTTGCCAAAACACATCAGATCAAGAGGGCTGCACGGCGGTTACCACGGTCGCCTAGCAGCTAGAAGGTTCTTAGTTTGAGTCCCGGTTTGGACGAAGTGGGCCTTCTGTGTGGAGTTTGCATGTTCTCCCCGTGCATGCATTTATTTTTGAAGTTGTATCTGTAGTCATCCATCTTTTCTTTGTTTGTTCAGCCATAGTAGATTACTGTTTACCCGCAACACTTGCAGAGAGCGGAAAAGCAGCCGCTTAGCTCCGCCCACCCTCTCTGGCAGACCAACCACTGCTGGGTGATGGAAAACGTGTCACTAAGTGGGCGTGATTTTTTCTGCCAAAGTTGCCACAGACAGCCAGTCTGTAATACTGCAAATGCAAAGGCTTTCATCAGTGGGCCATAGGCTCAATCACCATTGTGTTACCTCATTCAGCGATAGATAGAGACTAAACAGACATTTATTTAAATGAAAATCTTCCAGATTATCACTTTAATAATGTGTTAGAACATAGCCTGAAATGCAGGACTATATCTAGAAACACTAAATACAGCCTTGTCTTTTTTAGTCAGCATTAGGTACACGTAATTCACAGTTGCTATTTATGTGTATTCTTCTGAGAAATTATGCACAAACCTCTGCCTTCATGATGAGCTGAAGGATGACAGACAACAGTGACATCAGCTTAGTCGGCTGTCACATCTACTCATAACAGTTTCCCTGTTGTGCTTGCTGTGATACTCTCATATTTAGCGTATGAATTAAAGTTTTTAAAATGTTTGTATAATTCTATCTTCACGTTGAGTGTACAGCACATGATTCATCAGCTTTTAGCGTTTCTCAATGATGAAGTTGTTCTTCACTTTCTGGGGCAGCCCACTGCAAAACACGAAAGAGACTCTTTTTGTTCAACTCCCCGAAGCAGAGAACAACAGAATGGCTGTTACACAATGATCTGCTTGTTTATTTGCACTTTTTACACATTGGGAGTGAGATTGATTCAATTTTGCAGCTGGATAAGGCCGAGGAACAACGTGCGGAGAAAGAACAACCAACAAACTCGAAGAAAACACTAATAAAAACGTCTTACAAAACTAAGATCACAGCAGAAAACAAAGCAAACATAAAAGACAGCTCCCTCCTGTGATTCCCCAACAGAGACCTCAAACAGAGATGTACAACATCCAGCAATCACCATACTGCATACAAAGGAGGCCAGTGGAGCTGGGTCAGGAGGTGAGCTCGAACAAGCTCTTCCCCAGCATCACAAGTCGGCCCGCCTCTGTATAAACCCTGATGCTGTCCGTGCAACCAATCAGCTGTGAGAGCCTCCAGCTAATGGACCAATTGCCTACTGTCACCCCGGTCAATCAGGGACCCACACACCTGACACACATCAATCAATAATTACTGGTCTCACAAACACGCTCGGGGGAGGAAAAGGGTTGATCCAAAAACACAAGAAGGCTACGACCACTGTTGTAACAGTGATTGACTGATATATAGAATTAAAGCAACCTACACACACATTAAGAGTCATAAAACAGCAGATAGAAATGCTACAGGATGATTTGACTTCACAAATGTCAACTTTCTAAGAGGATTTATGCTTCAGTTTGGCACATATTGGCATGCACTGTAGTATTACTGCAGTTCAGCCCTTCAGCACACACTGGCAGGCTTTTGAGAATGGTTTGTTGAACGTGTACTTATGAATGGATAAATGGGGGCATATACGTTTGAGATTAAATTAGATTAGATTGGATTAGCCCTTATTTTCTCCCTCAGGAGAAAACTGTCTCGACATTCAGGGGAACACAGTTGACATAGCAACAAACATGTACAATCAAACTACAGACATCATACAGTGTGACACATAGATCTGTAAAGACCAGAACATACACACTAAAGATATTGCACGATGCCCTATGACAAAAAAGGATCCATATGCGTTTATTTCCCTCACTTATTAGAAAAAAAAACCTTATAATGTCTAATAAACTCATTCGGGGTGGCTGTGGCTCAGTGGTAGAATCGGTCGTCTGTCAATCAGAAGGTTGGTGGTTCGAACCCTGACTGCTACAGTCACATGTCGAAGTGTCCTTGGGCAAGACACTGAACCCCAAATTTCTCCAGAAGGCAGAGCCATCAGTGTATGAATGTGCATAGATACTGATTGGAGATTGGCACTTAGGCCTCTGCCAACAGTGTGTGAATGTGTGTGTGAATGTGACATGTAGTGTGAAAGCACTTTGAATGAGTAGTCCGTTTACCATTACAGTCCGACTATTTTACATTTACATTTGTCTTACTAGTGACCTCTTTTGGTTGTCCCAATAATGTTAAAAAAAACCCCACATTTGTCATTAGCTAAAATGTTGTATGTTTATCTTAAATAGCAAATTAGCCGTTTGTGATGGAACATGTAGATTAAGAGAGTTCTAGCACCACCTAGTGATGGTTTAAAATATAGCTGTAGGCTACATTAGCTTGTTCCCTATTTGTCATTTATGATCATATGGTCAAGTTAATAGTTGAGACCACAGGCTGTGTTCGAAATGCCGTACTATATACTACATTCTACATACTATATACTGCATGCTATATACTGCATACTGCGTTCAGCGGTAGTCTGTAGTATGGAGGAGCTTTTCAAACTCATTTTGCAGTGTGCTGCGCCAGGTGGAAGTAAACACTAACCGCCACTTCTTTAGCTATAGCGCCCCCTTCTGCTGGAATGCTGCTGCTGTCCGTCATTTCAACTTCGACTTTCCAGCGCTTTGCATTGTGGGATACAGTCAGCGTGGTAGACTGGTCCGATGCATACTGGAGATTTTCTCCAAATCAGTACGACGTCCGGGTTCTTTTGGCATAATGCACATTTTGCTTTTGTTTGCATGCTACATACTAGACTTTGGCCAAATCAGTACGCACTGATTTCAAACACAGCAAAAGACTGCATAAAAAAATGGACGACATGACAGCTCCCCAAAAGTGAAGCCAAAACCTCTATATTGCCCCCTGCTGACTGGCTGCAGTATAGCTCATAAAGCCCGCCTCCTCCACGTTAACAGATGGGACACAAATTAGTTATTAGTTAGTTATTATCATGCTGATTTACGTCCAAGTGATAATTTTTCTGACAAGTTTAGTTTTATTTAGTTATTTGATGCCGTCAAAAGCAGACAGCATGTTCCAGATCAGCAGAGTAGAGGAGGAACGACGAGAGGAGACGTAACTAAAACAATCACTACAGTCATTGAAGTTTACATACCTGTGAACGTCTGACCAACACAAGAAGCTGCTCTGCTGTTAAATACACCGACGTGCGGGATCTTTGCGGCTCCACGCGCCTTTTGCTACTGCGCAGCTCTGGCTCCAAATTACGTCACCATCGCAAGGTGGCAGTGCCCGCCTCGGGGGGTATTTTGACTTCAATTTCGTACATTGAGATTAGATGGAGACGCGCTGTCCATCTTTATATATAGTCATTGGTTGAGACCAGCAAATTTGTCACACAGTGAAGCACTTTGTTTTAATCCATTGCATCTGCTTGTGTTGAGCCTCAGAGAAGCTTTGTTTCTAAGTTCATACAAGTTCTATGATATTTATGACTCAGTATAGAAGCATATTTTGTTTTATTTCCCCACAAATCATTTTTGCCTAATATAGCACTGTAATCCATTAGGTTATGTGTACTCACACAAATGTTTCTATGCTCTTTCAACTTACATTAAGAACATTTTCTTGTGTATTTACTTTCTGTTTCACTGTCTAGGAAAGCATTGTAACTAAGCAACGTGATGAAGAAAAGTAAACAGCCTTAACTCAACCACGTCTGAGTCATACTTTTCAGTGCCCAGTGTCTGTTTCGCTATCTGTCACTCCGTGCAGAGCAACGTACGTAGACACACACAGAGCGTCAGTTTGAGGTGGCAGCTGGTCGGAGGAAGCTTGCCTGGAAGCCGGAAGTTTTGGATGAGTGGAGGAGGAGTGTGTTTTCTGTCAGGATGCATATTAATACAAGTTACAATATCACAAGCGAGTTTTCTGGTCGAGTACGAACGGAAGGGTTTTAGCAAACAGACCCTGCTTCTCTCTGAGCGGTTACGTCTCCAATCTGATCTTCGGTGCACAAGGAAAACTATTTCTACCAGGTGTATTTCTCAAAAAATGTGTCAATTTTGACTTTCATTTCCCCAATCCCTACAACTGAGGATGTGGGTGAAAGGATCGATAAAAGAGTCACAACATTATGGAAAATGTGCCAGAATTAAATTAGATATTGAGTATGTGAAATAGGTTAATATGATTAATTGTTGACAGGAAACCCTGTGATGGAGTGCCAGCGTAATCACAATATTATAATATCTGTTTTCCTGCTACAATTTTTTGATCTTCATTGTGTTTTTGAGAACACAAGGTTGTTTTTGAAGGTGCTGAATAACAACACATGGAGCAGCTGAGACACCAGGATTTGCTGCAATCTTTAACTTATGACTAAAACCTGGTAACCGGGCTGTAGTTTGAGATAACACCTCATGCATCCATATGTAGTAGATATATATCATGAAACAGCTGATAAAGATAATCCTGGCAGTCAGCCAATACTATCACCTTGGGTGATTAGATGACATTGCGTGACATCATCTCGTGAGACAGAAGGCCTGGCAGTCCAGGATTTTCACAGGGCCTGAGAACATGTGAGGATGCTGGCGAGTGTTGATGATGATGATGGTGGTGATGATGATGATGATAGTGTCTGTGCCAGTGGCTGTGTGTGTGTACTGTTTCAGTGTGATGAATATCCCTTTCCCAGATGGCTGGCGCTCCACGAGACGGAGCGCATGAACCCTCTTAGCCAGCGTGAGGCTTCAGCGGCCAGCCTCCGTCTCCCCGCCAAGGTCACCGTCAGCAGAAAGGGAGACAGAAGCGGGAATGAGTTTAATATCTCCTCTGCTGACAGCTGCAATTTAATTGTTACCTTGTGAAACAGATACAGCACTTTCACAGCGAAAGGAGACGAAGGCTCTATCTTGATGGCTCTCCAGTGAGTGCCCCAAATCTTGAGGCTTTTTCTTTTTCAACTTGAAGAACACTTCTTTTATCGGTGTCGTTTAAACTTAAAGAACGATTCTACAAACGGGGCCTTCTAGAGATACTAAGACGAACCGCGCAGGCAGATTGAGACTTCTATTCCCAGAGTCCATTTGTCGATGGCTTAAACTCCCAAAGCCTCCATACATTCCCACACTTTGATGCACATGCACCACTCTAATGACCGAATAGGTTCCTTATATGTTGGTGCAGCCTGAGGTGTAAGGGACCATTAGCTCATTTAACCTCAAGTGCACACTGAGCATGTGCAGAAAGGTTATCTTAGTCAACTGCAGCATGTGTCATGGTGCAGAAAGCAGATTTGACTAACTATTTTTTTATCAGTATCATGCTGTGACTATCATGTGTCTGTGTGTCATTTTTTTGTATCACCAAGGCAGACAGTTGTGAAAAAGGTCAGACTTTTATATCTTGCTCCATGTCAGAACACATTACTGCTTCAAGGATGACGCGGCCAATCTATTAGATTCTTTAAAAAATCCCATGAACAGACGAGCTCTGAACGCTTTTTTCTTTTCCAGCATGTCTTGACACTCAGCCGCACGTCCATTTGTTTCTACTGAAGCCATGGATATTTAAAAGCAGGTCAATTCTTTTAAGAAAGGGCCGGAGTATTCCAGCTGTTAGCACTCAAACTTAAACTGAAGTAAGTAAGCGCACGTGTTGGGGACTAATTTCAATTACGGACTAACACAATTTGTGAGCTAGTGCACAGTTGTGGCAACAGGACTGTTTATGTTTGATTGACTCAAATAAACTACAACGACCATGGCCTCCGTACAGTTTTGGACAACAAAGGAGGTCTTTGGTTAATAGATATACAAAGTTTTTTGGTTTGTTTGGGGACTATTTTTAATTGTCGAGTAATACACAATTTGTGAGTTATTAAATAGTCAGGGCAGCATATATATTTTTGGGGCTTTTATGCCTTTATTGAGAGAGAGAAGGAGGACAGAGGACTTTGTCAAAAACAGGGGGAAGAGAGGGTTGGGGATGACATGCGGCAAAGGGCCGAGGGTGGGAGTCCAACCCGGGGCTGCTGCACTGAGGTTTGTGGCCTCTATGGGGCTCAGCTAAACCAGCGTATCATGTGAGAGTGTTTTTGACTCAAAATTCAAAACAGCAAAACATCAGTGATCATGGTCCTTGTTATGAAGAACCAAAGAGCAACAATGTGGATAATTAATCTGTTTTTAATAGTTGTTGGACAACCAAGGAGGTCAGTGGTACAGAGGTAAAAGCTACATGAGGCTACACAAGCATTTATTATAACCTTATTTTCTTATTCCCAAACTACACAACATTTTTATTTAGTTTTTTGCCTTTATTATATATGACAGCTGAAGAGAGGCAGGAAATGTGGGCTGTAGAGAGTGGGGAATGACATGCACCGAATGGTCAGCAGACCGGGAGTCGAGCCTGCGATCAGTGCGTCGAGGACTGTATCCTCTCTACATGTGGCGTCTGCTCTACCAACTGAGCTAAACCAGCGTATCATGTGTTAGTGTTTTTGACTCAGAATTCAAAACAGAAAAACTTCAGTGACAATGGTCCTTGTTATGAAGAACCAGAGTGCAACAATGTGGATAATTAATCTGTTTCTAATCGTTTTTTTGGACAACCAAGAAGGTCAGTGGTGCAGAGGAAAAAACTACATGAGGCTACACAAGGATTTCTTGTCATTATATAAGCTAATTTTCTCATTCCAAAGTTATAAAACATGTTTTTTTAGATAATTTTTTTGGGCTTTTGCCTATACTCTATATAGAGTAGAGAGTGGTTGATCGCCAGACCCGGGGCTGGTCTACAGTGTTGCCAGTCTTAACATTGCTCATAGATTAGTCTAATGCAAGTTAGACCATTTCACACAAAAAAAGACTGACTCATTTTAAGCCAAAGAAATTAGACACCTTACCCCCAGGCTAACTCAGCTCTAAGACCCATGTTACCATGGTAACAATCAGTGACACCTGCTGACCAGTACCACCAAATTTTGAACGTCTTTGATGGTCCTTTCAACGGTCAGATTAACACTGTTTACTGTTTTTTTTTTTCCTCCAATAGACAAACATTTTCTGCTGGGGTAAACAGACTTGAGCGGTTAGATGCGGTTACTCGGTCGGCCATTTTGTTTTGTTTTGAAAAAGGTCGTATTTTACTCATAATTCAACGCGCCATAGTCAAGAAGTAAACTGCTTTGTGAAACGGATGAATTGAGACTATCTGAAGTCCGACTGTTTGTTATATCTGAGCCAAAGTCAAAGTCTATCTAAACCGGCTCCTGGAGTCGAGCCTGCGATCAGTGTGATCAGAGGACTGTGGCCTCTGTTCATGGGGTGCCTGATCTACCAACTGAGCTAAACCAGCACCCCAACAACATAATCTATAATATGTTTCTTTATTTAAATCCAACATTTTAAACTACTTTTTTTAATACACTCAACTGATCATTGCTTTTGGTACAGTCATTTACGTCAGCAGAGAGACGAGGTAGCCTTGTCCTGCTTGTATTGAAATAATCGAGTGAGTGACTCATGTCTTTGTTGTTCAATTATTTGGTGGAATTTTTTGAAAAGCCTAAATCAAGCACATCCTTCAGCAGGTAACTACTGACATCACAGTCACTTCCCATCACTTATTACCTGTGGATAAAGACATTTTCCTGGAAGGCACATAAAAGCAGATAATAACATCATACGCGCAGAACAAAGACACGATGCACTCAGTCCTTTAACAGACTTTCTAAATAACTTTTTAATGGCTCGTTAACCTTGTAGCTCCTTTTTATATTGCATGCTAAAAAAACAAACTCACTTATGTACTCGCTGCAGTGATCAGCTGTCCAACTCATTTTGAAACCAGAGTGTGTTCACCCCGTGTTAGACAGATCAGACAGGGAAACAGACAAATTATGTTATGACTAATGCCGATACACTTAAGCTTATTTTCTCATTACGTGGGAGGCTGTCAAGTTGGTCAGTTTCATAAAGCTTCATTGTGAGGAGGGAGATTGATTCAGAGAAAACCTTGGAAAAATTCAGTATGCAAGACCAAATCATGCACAAGAGAAGCTGCAGCGCATAACAGATCAGTGAAAGGAGGTTACTCAAACATTAATGCGGAAGGTTTGCCTTATAAAACAACACAGAGCCGTTTTGTCACTTTCTTTTCAGGAGTTACCTTATAGTGCCAGGAACACAAGAATGAGGAAACTCTGTTATACCCTTGAGCAAGGCAGTCAGCCCTATAAAACACACACAGCAATGTTCTCAAACCCTGAAAACTCTGTCTGACCTCACAGTGAAAGAGCACGATGACACTAATCTTTAAAGGGACACATCGTAATTCCAGCAACCATAAAGTGTAACGGTTTGATCGGTGCTGGGGTGCCAGTTAGGTTCAGAGTCTAACAATACTGACGACAGGTTTTGCAGAGAGTCAGTGTCCTTTATTTTAAGCCAACTGTATAAGACCCAAGCATACTGAATGAACTCACGTTGAACCCAAAATAGACTTAACCCAAAAACAAGCACATGTAGTCACCAAGCAACAGCACCGACATATTGTGAAATTCTATCACATTCATTATTAATTCAAGCAGAAAAATCTGAATCAGAAGTTATTGTAGGTTTACACACACAAGGAATCTGACCTGGTGTTACTGGAGCATTACGGTTAACATAAAACATAAGCAGTACTCCTACTGTCTGTCTTTTAAGGACCAGTTCGGCATTTTTCAACCTCAGCATTTGCAATTTGGCTCTGTGCCTTTGGAGGACGCTATCCTCTTCTCCAGTGGGCCCTGGAAAACCTCCGCCAGACTACGTAATACGCGTCATCTGGTGGTCAAGTGCGATTGGACACTGGTGCCAACAGGCCGTCTATATGGCTTTTATTTTATTGTTTTTAAATCATAGTAATCATCATCAGCAACATCAACAAGATCAGTATAGTCATCATCATCATCATCATCATGAAAATCCCAGTCAGCATAAACTACATCCCTGATGTCATCATCATCAATAGCATCAATATCACTAAGGTCAGAGGTGTTCATAAAGAGCGGGTCTTTAGCTTCTTCCTAAAGGTGAAAGGGACTCTGGAGTTTGGTAGCTCGTTCACCAGCTGGGGACTACTGAGAAGAAGAGTCTAGTTAGCAATCTAGGATGCCCGCCTCCGATGTCATGTCTCGTTCAAAATCGTCAGGTTTGAAATGTAGACTGCAGACCTGAAGATTTTTTAGACGATCCACCGGTACATTCTCGTCGTATTTCGGAGTCTGTACTGCTCTGAGTCATTGCCTGCAGCGATCGATGTTCTTGACTGGAAAATGGTAGTATTTCACTCCAGCATCTCTCGCTGGACCGTTTGTTTCAGGGGAAGGGGTGCAATGCACGCTGGGTGTTGTAGGAATGCAGAATGGGCGAAACCACGAGCTGTTTGTACAACTTTCTTCACAGCTATGGCACCAATTTCAAGTATTATAACTTCTATCGATTACAGAGAACACCAGCTTTGACTGACAGCGGCTTTTTTCCAGGGGCGAACTGCTCCTTTAAGGACAACTGAATAAATGCAAATTGTGTTTGCGGGTGGAGGCGTGCCGGTGACATGCATAGGGGTGTGTGAAATGTGTAGTCTATGTTTTGATAAGTATCATGAAGTCTGCACCTAAAACACTGCAACTTTTATTGAAGATAAACATTGACCAACATTAAAGCTACAGTAATTCAGTCATGTTTTCTCCTGTATAAACTTTATAAAAATTAGTAGTGCTAGAATAGCCATGTCTATCAAATAAAAAAAAGGAGTCATTCAGGTTTTTATATTTTCTGGTATCACTATGAGATATTATTTACCGAGAATCTGCGGCTCAGTGCTCCAGCAGGGCTTTTAATCAGCTCAAACAGACGGGCCCACATTACTCTTACTCTGGCATCCTTACATTGGTCTCCTGTCAGTTTCATGATTGATTTGAAAATTTGATTGATAACTCGCAGTGCTTGTCAAGGCCTTGCTCCTGGCTATATTTTGGACCTTTTGACCATCTATGAGCCATTGTTCAGCCTTACAGCCCCCGGCAGCTCTCCTACCTCGCTAGCTTTGTTACACCGGCTGAAACAGTGTTCTCCTTCAAGTCCCCCGACCAGAAACAACTGTGTTTGTTTGTTTCTTTCATTTACTATTTCTTCTAGCATTTTTCCTCACACCTCCATCTATGTTGAATTCTTTATGTATTTTTCCTCAAACTGTTTTTTCTACAATAAAAATCACACTTCTGGACATATGGCAGTAAGTGATGCAAGGTGCGCTTCATGCTTTGGCACAGTGATAAAGTTATTTTTTTATAATATTATAAAACATGCTTCTTTTAATAACCTTGTGTTTGACGTAAAAAACTCATTTTACATGAACACACAAATGAAATGTTGCTTATGGCATCTGTAATGCAAGGGACACACATATTTTGACAGTACAAAATATGACATGTTGGTTTAAAATGAGCTGGAGTAGTTAGAAACATTTTACAACCATATTGTCACTAAAGCCAAACAACCAAAATGTGTGTTCAATTTACAACATCATGACGGCAAAGCGACCAATCATCTTGGGCGGATTTCTTCCCATGAGTAGCGGTGGGACAAAGTATTGTCAGGTAATATATCACCGCCCTGAAACGTTCAGTACATTTATCGCTACTTCATGATTCCCGCGGTGGCGCTTGTGACATAAATGAGGTTGTAATATATCATTTATCTCAGAATCGCTGTATCATGATATTAATTCTATTATTTATGTGATATTATTTGATATTTATTCTGCAATACTGTATATCACTTTACTTATCATCAACCATATCACCATGATACACACCGTGTGTGATGTTGACTTGGTGCAATTTTTTTTTTTTTAACAAAAACTTAACCATCCACAATAAGGTGTACATAGTGTATGTATTTATCATTAATATTATTATTGCATTTATTGTCTTTGTCCTGTCTCTTTCTATCCATCACTTGTTTAACCCTGTCCTTTACTTTGAGCTGTTTTTACTAACAAATTTCCCCCAATGGATCAAAAAAGTCTATCTTATCTTATCTTATTATCGGTACTGTGGGCCATGCATCGCCTATTGTATCGTATCGTATCGTATCGTGAGTTACCCTGCGATCCCCACCCCTACCCATGAGTATGGATAAAGTTGACCCAATATTGCATTGGTGATATTTCGACCAAAATTGTGTCAGTTTTGACCCGGTGGTTCTCACGGTATGAAGGTGAACTAATTCTATGGATTATTATGCCCTAATCAAATGGTTCTTCATTGTAGAATAGCCCTGGTAATTCCAAAAGGAATAGGTGTATAACATTCATATTTTCAGCCAAAAGAGAGACAGGTCAGTTCAGGCTGATATGGTTTAGCACATCAAATTGATGTTGAACAGAAGCACTTGCAGCACTAATAGTTATAGTTCTAACTCAGGCTATTTGAATGATTAAAGAGCACATTCATTCATTTTTTCCGATAAAATTTCAATTTGATTCATAAGGCATAATATGCATCCTTGCTACATTTGATACACTCACTCCTCTTGCTGCTATCGCACTTCTTGGTTTGTCATGGCCTCTAGTGACAATACTGATTGACGTCAATGATCTCAATCTCTTTCCTACTTGTCCTTCTGTTACAGCACAGCATTAACCATCCTCCCATTGTTGCTACTATTGACCACGTGGCTTCAACCTCCCTGCCAGAATGGTCCTGCTTTGTGGCCACAGTGCTGTGAATGAGATGAAATATGTAAGTAACAAACTGTTATATGCAGGCCATTAGTAAAACATGATGACGCTTTGTTTGAGGACAAGCAGCAGCTCATGAAGGGGAAAATTAGACCTGTATAAAGATCATTATAAATTCAGAGACATTAAAAGTGTAAAGCCTCTAAAAGAAAGAGAACATTACTCTTGCACGCACACCAGATGTCCTTCTCTCGTTTCCAGCCATATTGTAGGCAGAAATCCTACAAACATTAGTCAGGTTTCCTGAAGGCACAGTAATTGTTAGGATGCCCTTCAGGATACAGTTTGATGAAACTGTTTATTAAAGCCTTAAGAGTTGTAGGATTCACTAAAGAACATAAAACCGTATGCAATATATTTATTAATAAACTAAAAAACAGATTAAATGCATTTGCAGGTATTGTAATATGTTAAAAGGTGCAAGAAGGAGAATTAAAGGAATATTACTCTAGGTTACTGATTTAGCAACACCTGCAGAAGTTGCAGTCTCATGAGTGAGTGGAGGCAGAGCATTATTGAGCTTACACACGCAGAGGTTTTAATTGTCTCATCTGAGTTTCTCACAGACTTTTGTCTTCCTCCCATTTAATGCCTTAGTTATGGCGGCTTGGACATATTTATGAATCAGCAGTGGAGGATAAAATGGTCAGTAGCCTGAAGTTAATTCCCTGAAGGGATTTTTGATTTGCAGGGTTATAACATGTTGCCCCAAATGTCTCTTTGAAAACTGTGAAGCTGCAGGTGTCAGAGGTAAGCACTAAATCGTAAAACTGCGTAAATACTTGAGGCTATTTTTTTGTTTTTTATTTACGCTGACTTTCACTCAGAAACAATCGAACAAACATATTGATTAAAGGTCATAACACACGTCTGAACGCAAGTAATTTATATCAACAAAATTTCATAAGTTTTATGACTTATTAAAACTCTCGTTGAACTTTCGTTGATTTTGTCCTGTACATGCTTCAGCGGTACAACAAAAAATCTCATCCTGCTTTCTTTTACACTCATCTGTATCACTCACTTTAAATTCTGCCCTGGAAAATGTAAACAAAGGCAGCGTGCAGTTAATTGCTTAGTCTGACACCTACCCCCCGCCAGCAGTTTCAGGCATTAAAAATAACGATACAGAAATAATCAATCTTGTCGCTGATGGTCTTGTTTGCTTTTGTCGCTCATAGAGTCATCAGAATTAATTTCAGTCTGTTTCATTACCAGTGAAAAACTCCTCACAGGAGCTTTAAAAAGCACTTGAGTGCTGACTTATTTCTTATTGATTAATGCTCAGAATTTAGTGAACCTTAGTGTGTTAAGTGTCAAATTCCATATATGGGGCTCCAGTTTAGCTCATAAGGTAGAGCAGGTGCCCCACGTAATGAGGCAAAGTCCTCAACCCATCAGGCGTCGGGTTGACAATGCAGTCCCTGGTACATGTCTCCCCTAAATGTCCTTTCTATCTTCACTTTAATGTCGAATAACAAAGGCAAAAAAAAACTCTTTTAAAAAACATTAAAAATCCATACATATAAACATATATGTACATCCTGTAAACAAAGGTGAAACTGTGTAATGACATCCTTATTCACCTCAACCAGCAGGAGTGTCAGGATATTCAAATTAAAGCTATTAAAAGTTAGAGCAAAAAATAAATTTGAATTGTCATTAAATGTAACAGATTGTTGATAGTACTTTTCCTAACACTGTTTTATTTTGTATTGAAAAAGTCTTTTTTACAAAACATGGTGTTGTTCAATGCAGGCTTTGTCTTTCTGCTTTAATGTTCAGACCAGTGCACTATTGATCTGATACATGCTCAAATTCACTTTATTAAATAAGTTAGAACCTTAAAAAAACAATTATATACACTTGACAGTGCCAGTGACAAAAACATGAGCAGTGTCTGCCACTGTATCGCCACCAATAACACCCAGGAGGTCAAGAAAGACATCAAGAACCTTTTGAAAGAAGCATTACCATTTACCCTTTCTCCATCTTTTCCCACACCGGCTGGGGAAAAAGACTTGAACTCTTTCAAACCCAACTGACATTTGTCACCGAGAGAGACCTTTGATTTCTAATTGTGATATAGATCATAAACGCTGTGCAGTGCACCCACGGGTGTGTTTTGTGTAGTGCTGTAGCTCCTAAAGAGGGAGGTGATTTTTTCTCCTTCTATAATGTCCATGTGAGGGCTTTGGGGGATTTGGATGATAGAAATCAGTGACATTTGGAGTCTCCATAATGACTAAAAGGTGAGCGAGGATGAAATATGCATCAGGAAGAGATAGAGAGAGAGAGCTGCCACACATGGCTGCAGCCTCCAAGGCTGACCACAACATGTTAGCCTCCATCAAATGATGCAGCTGAGGTGCTGCAGAGGAGGGCAACATGGAGTGTGTTTTTAAAGGTGTTTGATCTTCAACGGATACAGATTTCTAACAGATGCTGTTACAGGTGTTCTATGCTGAGAAGTAGTATAACAATATATTATTGGCTGTATCCCAATTAGTTAATTGTATCCTGTATACATTCACCAACTCATCAATATATATTCAATGTTGTTGCAGCAACACTGACAGAAGCAGTGCTCCTCATGTCTTTTAAAGGCAATGGGTGTGTGTCGTTAATCTTATACTGAGAAATTACGTAGTTTCGGATTAAACATATGACTAAGTATATAGTGCACTACGTAGCAAACAGTTGGGGATTTCGGCTACAGTTCATAAAATGTAATACTTATCGAGATGTAAATGCTGTCTATTGCTTTTGTGGAAGGCCTAAGATGCATGAAATCCAGAAGTTTTTAATATTTTCAGGGGGTCAGAAAATATGTAATTATAGCCTGGTCAAAACCAGTGTTGTTGCTTTCAAGCCATTCATCTCTGTTTGGAGGAGGGGTAGCACAGATTACATGTTACCCAATAAGTAATTTTCTCGATACTTACACTCTGGGGAACCGCTGTGAAAAAAAACCTACATGTGTTGGCTTTAAAATCTTTTTTTTTTATAGTATAACAATAAATTAAAGAACTGTGTGTATCTGCAGTAGTTGCTTGAAGTTATGAATCCACTGAGAATTAACCAAACCTGCAACTCCCATCGAATCTACAGACCATTTCAAGAACTGCAGCGAACAACAGGCTCAAGTAAACCGACGGAACACCACCTGCCCCTTACTAATCAACAAACAGACTAATTGACAACCGGTTGATAAAAGTAACAATGTATTTCTCAGCCCAATGTTTCCGTAAAAAACTGGAGGAGACCAAAAACAGAGCAAAAAGACTGCAAAAATGGCTGTTAATCTATCCCTCTGTATGCTGAGACTAAATTAATATATGACCCTGCAGAGGTATAATAAAGTAGATATACGCCAACAGGTGCCTGTTTATATTTCAGAAGGGAGGAGATAAACGGAGTACTTTTATTTGTCAGAAGAGTAACACAGTCCACTTACTCGTCACATCTTGGTTGACGCCTGCTTTAAATCCACTTTCAGATTTCAGGCTCAGATGCCTCGCTGTGATTTTAAACATTCATGTCTCAAACTGAAAAACTGCAGCGTGGCGTGTTCTGTATGATGGTCATGCACCGGCATCAGATCTGACAGGTAGTCCCAATTATACCCTCCGTGCTGTGGTTAAGCATTCGGCGGCGTTGCAATTACATCTGGGGAAAAAGGCTCATTTGCTTGAACGTAGACAAATGTTTTTACGCACGGTATGAGATGTGTTGTTTGTAGCGATAATCTTCCAATGCATCTAACTGCTGTGTTATCGATGAAACTATTACGTTTAAGTGTGCACTTCAATTCTGATGGCCTTTACTCCTCTGTGCGATGAAAGGCATTGAAAAGCAGGCCTTGGATTGATAAGGAAGTTAATTGGGTTACCAGCCTTGGAGAATGGAGAGAGATCTGGCCGCTTCAGCGACGGGGAGTTGACAAAGAGATTAGATGCAGGACAGATGACGCTGAATCACTCTGTTACAAGTGTCAGCTGAAGCCAGCACTGGCCACAGTATTGCCTTGGATCGCCCTCGCTTACTGGGAAAGGCTCAATGGCACAATAGAAGTAACTACAACGTGGAAGAGGAGAAAGCGGGTGGTATAATAATGTCTTTGCATCGAAGCAGTTAACAAGTTACTTAACATCTATTATCGTGATGATTACAGTGATTTTCATTCTAGCTCTGCTGCTGGTTAGTAGGGTGGTTGTCACTGCCATCCATCATTCAGAATTAGATTTCTACACTGTGTCCAACCCACTCATTACACCAGGATGTCATGGTATACCGTGAGAAATGAATAAAAAGTTAAGGAGATTTGTACATTTGCCCCCTATAGTCTAAGATTCACATGTTTCTTTTATGCTGTTCTCACATTATCTTTTATAATTCATGGTATTCATGACTATGTATCTATCTGCCAAAGTACCAATTAATGTATTCAAATGTATGCAATGTGTAAGGTGAATAATTGTAGGGTGAGAACACTATAATCACGTAGAGACAGACCTCACTTCAATTCAAGTCTCACCTTTCACAGTATCGTATGCTTACTTTGATTTCTCTTTTACGTACAGATCCATGGTGATACATATCCGTAATCACAAGTTGAATTAACTACTACATTACTTTATGATTCTACTGATGTTATTATTACATTCACAATAAGAAGTCGTGTTAGAGGTAGCAGGTAAATAGTCTTGTTCCATTTCCTGTTATTTCATGGACGGATAGGGACCAGAGCAAAGGTCACCCAGGCACTTTTCATTTTAACTTTGGCACCTATAATTACCATATAATTACCAAGCAAGTAATGGCACAGTGCAATTACTGCAAAGTGCTTTCTATTTATTTTTAGCAGTAGTTGTATAAAAGAAGTGAACGTTGCCACCATGGTGTCACCCACCAGTTTATGGTCCAGGGTTTTAAAGCCTCAAGTTTTCCTGATTTTCAACGCCCTCTTATTATTATTATTATTTTATTTTTTTTGCAAGCTAAATTGGTGTATTTGGATTAGAGGGAGGAGGTTAGGAGGTTAGCATTGCTACACCTCTAAAGTAAACCCCTTTATTTATGGTCTATTTTACCTTTAATGGGACCATCATTTACGAAATGAACGCAACGGTGGATTGACGAAGTCTGAAACTATCAAATGAGACAATAAAAAGTGGTTATTTTTTCATGAACTTCTGTGCAATCAGACTCCTTTTTGCAACTTTTGGAGTCGCCCCTCTGGCGCCGAGAGATAATGCAGGTTTGAGGCACTTTCACATTGACTTTACTCTCAGGAGGTAAAAGTTCACCCTGCAAAACTCTTGATATCCCCACTAGTCTCAGCTGTATTATGTTTTAAGTGCTAATTAGCACTGTTGTGACTAAGTACAGCCTCACAGAGCCACTTTAGTTGAAGGTTTACTAGAATTTGTAAAAAGCTTGGTGGCATTCATGTCCTCTACTTAGCCTATTAACTTTTCTTAGTTTGTATTCATTTCAACACAGTTTTGAAAGCTTTTTACAATTATAATGAAAACAAGACACAGAAAAACAAGGCCGAACAAGAATGGCTGAATCAACAATGAAGTCATTTCTATCAGTGTGGCACGAACTGGGTAGTGGAGTACAAGATTCTGTATATGTGGCGCTACTGAACTACAGAATATGTAAGCTCCCTCTGTCCCATTCATGTTTGTATGTGGTGTGCAATATCCTACATATATCTGTTTATCTGGAACGCCATCAAGAGCAATTACTGCCATATTTTACATCAACAATGTAAGCCAGTTTATAATTCCAAATCCATCCATAATCTATACTGCTTATTCTGTTCAGACAGACAACCTTTTACGCTCACTTTACCTATGGGCAATTTAGAGTCACCAATGAACCTAACGAGCGTCTTTGGGCAGTGGGAGGAAGCTGGAGTACCCGGAAGGAACCCACGCATGCACGGAGGGAACATGCAAACTCAACACAGAAACGCCCACTTCGTCCGAATCGGGATTGGAACCAGGAACCTTCTAGCTGTGAGGCGACGGCGCTAACCGCTGCACCACCGTGCAGCCCCTAATTCTAAATCATGATCTCTTTTAAAGTTATTAAAGCGTTTGGAAATCAGATTTATGTCTAGATATTACTTTGAGTTGTATTCATGGAAACGTGTGCATACAGCAATAAAGGTGATGAAGAATTGTTGGTGCAAATACACACATGCAAACACATGCACACATCTGGGAGTAGTGTAATGACGCACTAGTTAAACATCGTTGATGTTGATCAGGCAGCTGTGCATAAAATTAAAGTGTAAAGTGTAAAATAAAGTGTCTTGTATACTAGACAAGACAAAAACTAACAGCTGTTTCAAGTTCACAACAGAAGCCTGGGCAGGAAAATAAATACTTGCCTTCAGATCAGTTTTGTCTGAGATTGCTGCAAACCCACGCAAACCATTAAGGACCTTGCTGAAAACAGTCAGGATACCAAATGTTGATTTACAAAGTGATTGAAGTTTAATTGTCTTTAATGTGTATTCTTTTAAGTAATTTCAGGCATTTATTTCATGAAAACAGAAGTGTTTATTTAAGGTCTGCAGGTGGTTGCAATAGACTCATGTCATTAAGAACTCTCGTCTTGTGCCTGCCTTGTTGACAGCATGACTGCGGCTGCATTGTCAGTGTCAAGCTGCCGATACTCTGAACATTTTGATAATGAGAAGTCTGTTTTTCACACCCTCTGAATGCGTAGGCTAGAGTCACATTTCAACAAGTGAACTGAAACACTCCTCAATCTGCAAAACAGAAAGGGCTTATGAGGTGCAAACAGCATTTTGAAAACGTGTGAAGACACAACTTTAATTAAAGTTTGGATAAATAAACGTCAGATTAGTTCGTGCCGTCATGAGTTTCCAATCATTTTAGTAAAAAAATATTTTTTCCCCATTAAGGTCGTTTTAAACACCGAGCAGCGGTCAACATGTGACCTGTACAGCGAACGCCTCAGGACCTTATGTCAGCCAACATTCATGGTGTAGAAGTGACCTTGACAAAGTCAACACATTTTTGTCCAACAGCACCATTATTTTACTGTAGCAAAACCTCCCACCTGGAGGAGAGAGCATACACATACTTTTTCTACAAGAATCCATTCAATATCACATAAAAAAAACAGCACTAAAGGCCGGAGGAAGCAGAAAACATCAGTTGAGGAAGTTGCAAAGTCCTTTAGATCCACAGTATTGGAGCAATTTTAAGTTAAGCTCACAAAGGGTTTTTTTAGACTTCATCCTTTTTTCTAATTGGCTTCGGACAGGGAAGACTAGTGTAGCTGTGTATGTCAGGACGGATCTAGTCTGCTCTGGTGGCTGTGATAGTGACGTCCACCTCGGTGCACCTCAACAAATCCACAGCTTTTCTCTGAGACAGGCGGAGTGTGAGGTGCTTGGCAGTTTGCCCTTGGCTGATGAGGTGTCATCATGAGATTTTGTGTGTGGTTTTGCACCCGGAGTTGTGCATGTGGGCCACTAAAGCACCTGTTTATAGCACATTTGACTGAGAAAACGGGATTGTGTTGGCTTTAATTAAATCAGAATGATATGACACATCTTTTAATATGCTTAACAAACCAAAATAGAAATGGAAACAAAAATCCAGTTACAACTGGAGCAACTGGAAAATTTAAAAAGAGCACAATCCAGACAGAAAAAATAGGTTAAATTTAGTTTCATAGAAATAATGACACAAAGTTCTTTAAACCAGCTCTTTGTGCAGATGTATAGGAGCGAGAAAGCCCATACTGACACTGTCTTATGGGGCTATTTGCTGCTGTACCATTATATATGAGGGTACTGTAACCCAACCTTTGCTATATGATAGATGTTTTCTTCTGAAAGGATCACAGGGGAAACCTTTATGGTACATATTCCAAATAAAAACACAGGCTCTGACCCCAGAGATCCTGCTGCTTTGGCCAGAACATAATAAGGCTTGAAGTTGTGCTCAGAGGGCCGGCCTGCTGGGGGGAACTAATTGCAGTCTAACTACCTAATAGTCATTTTTAAATGTCATAGCAGGAAAAAGAACTGGTGTAACGACCAAAATTAAAAAATGGCTGCAATCCATTTAGCTGTGATAACTCCAAGGCCTTATGTGCATGCTGGCTCAGTTGGACACACAAATGGAACCAAGCCATCAGTAATGTTAGAGGACCACCTGTGCTTTTCCTGCGAGCGAAAGTGTTTGCTCTGGAAAAAAAAGGTCCATGCAGGTGTTCAGCAGGTGCAGGTCCACCATGGGACTCATATTATTTGCTATATAAGGGACCAGAAACCAACTGGACTATTGATCTTTGTTCTGCATCTAGGAAAAGAGCCAAGCAACTGGTGGGGAGAGCTGAAATGTCCTGCCCTGATCGCATTAGCCCAATACCCAATTAGAACTCTTTTAGATATCGCTCTTGCACTTTACTTTTGTTTCTTTAGAACAACGATTTCAACATAAAGCATGTGAATGAACAGAATGAAGCTCGAACAGGTAATTTACATTCTGGTCAGCTAGCAAATTAGCTAAAGTCCCTGCTAATATTAGCTGTTAACTAAAACGTGTGGGCTCCAGCTTACGCTCCAGCTAACATCAACTTAAATCAAACTAACTGGATCAACAAGCAGCGTATGATAAGTATATAGTAGTTATGTAGAAAAGCCTGCATTCAGTTTTTATAAACAGTCGAAAGTAGCTTTGCTAACATTTGCACTAACCAGTGTTATCTTTGGCACCTGATTTTATTAGTTTTTGTCTTAATCTTTTGATGAATTTCTAAGTCAAATCTTTTTCATTTTATTTTAGTAAGCTAATCAACCTCAGTCATTTCAGTTTCATGTGTTACAATCAATTGAATCTGAATGCATTTGAATTTCCTGTCTTCACAGCATGTTGACACTACAGCTGCCACCATCTTTGTCACCACGGTGGCAGGTGTTGTTCTCGTCTATCACAAGGCAGGAGAGGTAGAAAACACACTGTTTACTTGTTCACACAAAGTGTCTGTGTCACTCTGCTCTGCAGTAATACTAGAGACTGACTCTTTTGTCCATTTGTCCTTTCTTTACTCTGGCTGTTTGAACAGAGCTGTTCACTCTCTGTCATTCCTGTTCACCTAGCATTACCTCAGCTACCTGTGCGCTACAAAGCAGAGCAGCAAATCATTCAGAAGTTAAACTAACTATGTTTACTTCTGAGGTTTAGCTTCAGAGAAATGTTTAGCCCGGGGACCAGACAAATCTGAGAGTCAACACCTCCATCTTAAACCTTCTGTTAAGACAGATATCCATCTGCTGGTGGGGCCAGTTCACGCATACAAATGGCGCAGAAAGTGTTGACTTCTAAACAATGTAATGCCTAATGTCTGTGTGTTATGTTGAACTACATCTTTTACATCATCAGTTAGTTTGAATTTGTTGACAAAAAAACTTTTTTACTTGGCTTAAGGTTTGCTTTTGAAAGAAGGGTCCTCATTAAATATCTTTCGTGATGGTTTTTATAGACTAAACAAATACTAATGCTAGCTAACATTAGCCATACCTGTAGCAAAGTGGCAGATTAAGGGCCTGTGTCCACTAACAGCATTTTTTAGGCTGGCAGTGCCCTTGACCTCAATTTCTGAGCCCTTCTTAACGTTGCCTACTGTTGCTAGGTTACAAAAGCTGTCTGGCAGCACTTCTGTCTGTATTATATTGCTCTGTATGCTTAATATTTGCTTTTATTCAAGGAAATCTTACAAAGAAAACAAAAACAATGGAAAGGAATCGTATCAAAATATCCGCCCCTTCTTGATTTTGATTGGTCGGTGGGGGAGAAGTGACATTGATGAGCGTGGTGGTGTTCCAAAAGTTGCTTTTCAACTGAGTGCGCAACTGACAACGAGAGCGCTTAGGATGCTAAGGGCTAGAAAAGCGCTTGTAAAGGAAGTAGGCCCTGCCAGTGCAAAAAACACCATTAGTGAACACAGGCCCTAATCTTTGCTTTTTATATTTTCTTTAAATTCTTATCTAAATATTTCACTTTTACAATTTTTAGTACAGAAATCTCTCACGTAACTATTTGCTGCTAAAGATCTGTAACTGTGTTGTAAAATATATTTACTTTCAGGGTCACAATGTCACCATGTTGAGATAGGGAGAGGAGACATGGCGATGCAAAGCCAACTACACTGATCGATACTGTTCACTAAGTCTTCCTTGTATGACATACTTTATTGGCAAATAATCTCAGTAAAAGTGTTAAACCTAATAAAACAAATAGTACTCCAGCAAGTAGGTCATTGCACTTTTATGTTAATATTCATTATTACTATAGATAACAGCTGCTAATATCTAAAAGCACCAACATGTGGACCAAAGTGTGAGACCTAACAGGCTGTTTTTTGGTTCCTCAAACAACCCAGTCAGATGCAGCCTCGTGTGATCCAGCTGTGTGCAGAGAATAATCAGCTAGCATCAAATTCAGGTGAGAGCTTTGCAGCAAAGTAGAAAAGAGGGAACATTTCTCCAGGGTTTTAAGCGAAGAAGCCCAACGGGACAGGAAAATATATTGTGCCTGAAAGTGCTTGTCATCTTTGTTGAATGTGTTTATTTTCATTCATCAGGAAGTAAAAAAAAAAAAGCCTTATTGACTTCACAACATCTGCTCATGTGACCCATGAATCATGGGAAATATATACATAGAGTGTGTGCATTTGTTATTGTTATCTCTGCTTTCATTGCACAGGAAGAAATGCTCACATTCCCATGTATAAATGCAAAGGCGGCTACACTGGAATGGATTCGTGAGCGAGGTTGTGCGTTCTCAAGGTCATCCATCATGCTCCTTATCCTACTTGTCAAATCTGCTGAACTTGCTGTTTGCTTTTCAAAGCTTGTTCAAATGGAGCGGAAGGTGTTTTCATGTTACAAAATCCACAGAGTTTTCATTTCTATTCTTTATGCAAATGTTCAATCAGCAGCTCCTGGGCTGCACTGCTTTGGAAAGGTGTTAAAATGTTATCAAAAGTTTGGAGTTTCACCATAAAACCCAGTCCAACAAATCATGTCACATTTTTAACAAATCCGGGAGCAGCAGGGGGTTTATTGTAATCACAGTCGGTGCGGCGTGTCTTTATCCACATTTTGTACATTCCCCAAGGCAGGAAGCTTGAAAGGATTGTTGTTGCAAAAGAGAATCAACTACTGGTTGCGGTAATATCAAATATAATAAGTAGGTCCTAAATCACATCAGCAGGGTGTCTAAACTTCCTTTAATGAATCCCTTTTGTTTTACTTTGAAACCAGTCTGCATGCATGCAAGTGTGCAGACACAAAGGCTCTAAGGTTTCCCCATCTAAATGGATCCTGTGTAGTTTCTGTGAGCATGAGCGGATAATGTTAATTATGAAATCTATCTCATGATTGTTTTGCATACAGGGGCTATAATCAAAGAGCTCATTCAATTATGACAGCACAAAAGACGATGTAATCTATCACTGGGTGTAAGAGGCAAACAAATGTACACTGATGCAAATTGAATAAAAATAAGAAATATATGACGAATCATTAGATGATCATTCTCTGCTGTGCTGCTGAATGAGTCTGGCATTATATCTCATAAAAGTTTGGAACATCACTCTCGCCATTTTATACGGTGTTTTTTAATAAAATATGCTCTCAGTGGGGAAAAATGTATTGTGAAATTACATCTTCAGATTATTGTCCATTTTATTTAACAAACTAGAACAGCCTCGCTTTTGTATTCCTCCACCTACCAGTTAAATTGCAGTTTACATCCATCAGTTGTTTAAGGCCGGGAGGGGGGAGGGGGGTATATTTGTATATAAAGAATACAAGAAACAACAGCAAAAGTAGGTCTGCATTGAACAGCAAAGGTCCCACAACAATCATTTAATATAGGAGCATTATACCAGAGAACATCTCTCTCTCTAAGTCTCTCTGCAAGGATGTGGCTGTCAGTAGATCCTTCTCCTGAGAGCAGAACAAACATGTACACGAGGAGTAGGGCGCGAGGAGATTGTCCACTAATCGATCATGGATGACATCCTTCTCTTAAAAGGACAAAAAACCAAAAGTAAACCACATGGAATAAAATTCCCTTCTTGCTTTGCTTAGCTATCATTTTCATGAGAATGTGATGGACATCCAAAAACGAATCAGTTCATCCTTGAGTCCAAGTAAAAGTTTGACGACATGCCCGACTGAGATGTCCAGTGCTGCTTGAGGTTTCTGTGTGGGAGGATTTAGTTGGGCCTCTATAAATGATATTACATGTGTACAGTCTATATACTGTATATAAAATGTCGTGAGAATTTTTTTATTGTAATTTGGTACGAAATTAGGTGCTTCTCCTTAAAGCAGCATCATTCTGAGAGTACAAAGACCTCCTCCTTGTAGGCCGACTCATCCCCAATCGAAATCAGTCCCACCACAGTGGTGTCATCTGCAAACTTAATTGTTGTGTTTGTGCAGTGGTGGGGTATGCAGTTGTGGGTGTATAGGAAGAGGAGAGGACCCAGTACACAACCTTGTACTTATTTTATCTAATAAACACGTTTGAATTGTGTCAAAATAAGCATATAAATTACTCAGTTATAAACAAGGTTTTCATCTTTGACCTCTAAAGATTTTAGTTCATTATTATTTTGGTATTTCACTTTTATATTATTTCACAGTGAAGGCTGAAGAGAGACAGGAAAGTTGTCTGAGACGGGCCAATCAGTTTTCATTTATATAGCGCCAAAGCAGTCTAGACTGTAGTCTTTCTTTATGTTACTTAGAGAGAGTCCCAACATGGATCCACTACAAGCAGTACTGAGCAACATTTGGCAACAGTGGAAAAACTTCCTTTAAACGGGCAGAAACCTCGAGCAGAGCAAGGCTCATGTTGAACAGACATCTGACTCGATTATTGAGTCCAAGTGGATATTTGTGCCAAATTTATTCAAGTTATGCCCCAAGTTATTACCCCCAAAAGTGTTCCTGAGATATCATGTTCACAACATTGAGATGGATAGACGGATGGACAGAGATCTGGAAAACAAGATGCTTTGGGGTCCAAAGGTCTGTTGAATAATATCTGGATAAAATGTTAAAATATATAATTGAAAATATGAATTTCATGACATCAGATGAAATATTTTTGTTCCATAAGAAGATCACATGCAGTAAAGATTTTTACCAATTTGTGATAATCTGAAACAGAATCAGATTTAAAACGTGTCAAAGTGCACGTGACATTTCTTCAACCTGCTTCAGACGACTGGATGACTGAACCGATCATAAACAATCACTGTCTGTCCTGCGGCCAGGGAGAGGGTGCAAGGTCAGTGAACAAAGTAAACATCCCCCGCTCTCTCTGCAACGGGTGTTAGAGCCCATTATGTGTGGAAACTCCTTTTAGATGTGTCCCGCTGTCCAAGACTCTGTGCCCTCTGGCCCTCATTTGAAAGAGGGACGTGACCTTCAGGCGGACGACTGAAAACCCCGGCACTCAGAATCACCCATTTGATTTGACTTATTCAACAACACAGTAATGAAAGAGACAAAATTATTCTTTAGACTATTAAAACATGCAGAATTAAAAGACGAAACATTTGTTTGTTTTTGTGCGGAAATGGTGTGCGTGTTTGTGTGTACAGTATATGTTTGCATTACATAATCACGTGAGGGCAAAAAGCTGCTCACACAGTCACTTGCATCTCATTAGAAAAATATCAAAACGATTTGACAACCTCACTTGACAATGCTTTAAAATTGCAGTTATTTCATATTTCAAAATATTGTCCAATGAAGTCCTCCTCACGGTAAATAATTAAATGATCAAAATACATTTTCCGGTTGGTCGTAAGAAATGGTTTAAAGATGGAGGTTGTCCAACAGCTTACACATGTAGGACACATCATTTTGCGTGCAATATGTTCGTTGATTTGTATCTTATCGAATAGCAACAGATTTTGTTATTCACTTTAAATCCATGTCACATTCACAGTCCTGGATTTGCCCTTTTAATGCAGTATTAATCATTTTTGGAAGGAGGAGAAGAAGGAGGAGGAGGTGGAGGAGGAGGAAGGTGTCACTTTTTTTAAATGATATACACCTCTTCACTGAGTCATGTGCACGGTTTACAGGCAGTAAGTCTCACTGACAGTTGGTAAGTCGTTGATTTTGTGTCGTGTTCTTTAAGCCACGTATGGACCGTGTTTACAGTTTCGTGTATTCTGAGCTCGACAAGTAAAATAATTCTGCCTCTGAAATGGAGGAAACGGGGGAGACACCCCGGACAGCAAGATGTAATCTGGAGCGTTGACAGGCAGAGCAATCAACCTTCCAAATCATTCAGGATGATGGACGGCTAATTTTCTCTTTACGTCTTAATGATTAATCCCCCAGCAGTGTGTATTTATATGTTTTAACAGCCTTGCAGCATTCATGCTGATGTTGATGGTCTGACTAACAGTGGCACTTATTCAAATTAGCCTTGATGTCCCACTTCGGCACCAGGATCAAAAATAGATGCTCGGGGAATCTGCAGCGGCGAATCCAACAAGCTCATGCGCCATTGTGAGGAGTTACGTTTGCTGCCACTCCAAAGTCACTGCTGGGTATTTTTATTGGCAGACTCACAAGCATGAAGGCAATTACAGAGAGCCCGTGGGGTGAACGCTTGGTGTGACCCAGGCACACATGGAACAAGGTGTTTGTTTAGATTAAACTCCCCTTCTTCTTTTACTTAAGAATATTCTTGGTGGGAAATCACAAAGGATTTCTGTTAACTGACTGCTGGATGCAGGGAGGACATAATGAAGACTTTCTGTAGAGGCATTTGGTAGTTCCTATTCATGATGTAATATCTACAGATGGCCTTTTCCATACTTGAATGAAATAAATATGATCATAGTATTTATATCAATTATAATAAAACATGAAAACAGTTACTGAATTTTAGGGCAGGGCTCAGCTAGAGCGAGGGTAAGGACGTCCGAAGGGAGCTCGGAGTAGAGCTGCTTCTCCTATGCTTTGTAAGCAGCCAGTTGAGGTGGCCTCCTGGGCGTCTCCCTGTGGAGTTATTTGGGGCAAGTCCAACTGGGAGGGGACCCCAGGGTAGACAGAGAACCCACTGGAGGGATTATATGTCCCACCTGGCCTGGGAACACCTTGGAAAATGTTGCTAGGGAGAGGGACGTCTAGGCTAGCTCGCTTAGCCTGCTACCACCGCGACCTAACACCGGTTAAGAGGAGGAAAATGGATGAATGGATGGCTGAATTTAAGGGCACCTTTGGGATGGGGTTGGTGGGGTTAGGTAACCAAGGCACTTTATGAAAGTCAGGACAGAACAAGCTGTTGGTTAAAAATTTAAAAAGGTAAACCCTAAGTTGAAGCACGAGACAATATTCAAAGTAATCTGCTTTGTGCACCAACCCAACTAACCTTTTTTCTTTTTTTACACGTGCTAGACTTAAAGGAACAATATGCCCCTTCCTCCCCAGATTCAAATGTTAGCCTTTCCTGCTTCAACGTTCTGACCGTGGTCGGAAAGCACAGGGGAGACTTATCGGTCTGCCATGCTAGCTTCGGTGCTAACTCCCATCAGTTTACAAGCACAGCAGCGAGCAGGACGCAAGACACAGGCGCGCGGTTTCAGTCTTGAGGAGTACGTGGCTTTATTACACACACAGCCTTACTGTACAGTCATTCTGTTATTTTCAGTTACCGATAAGACTCTCCGCTCCCCGTTCACTCTCGTAACTCATGTGCACACACTCACTTCCTGTCCTTCTCACTCACTTGCTCCACCACCCAAACTCACACACTCAGCTTTTCCCAAACAGAGCTACGCTTCTAGTACAACGCGAAGCTCACGTGAGTTGCCAGGTTGGGGACACTTCAGGAGGAGAACATACTGGCTGCAGCGTTGTTGATGGAGAAGCCAGTATTTCAACTTGTTTTCCTTACTCTCTGATGGCAATTTTATGATAAATTCCAGTCAATATATTACATATTGTTCTTTTAAAGTAAAATAAATGGAATAACCAGACTGTATGTTAGACAATTGGATAAAAACGTGGGTGGGATTTTCAATTATCTGAACATCTCTTTACCTTTTTCTTTCTGGCGTAATGTCACCAACTTCCAACTAAGCTGTACTTCCAACCATATTGCAAATTAGTTAGACATGAGTGTAATTCATAGAAGACATGGTTGAACAGTTGACATGTCAAAGTGTTGGATGTACAAAGTAAAGTTTGAAATGGTGGGTGAAGTTTGGGTGACATGGCACAACAGCAGCGCCTGTGTTGGTTTTCAAAGCCGCTGCCTGAAGTGAAGAATCAAAAATGCAGACAGGGTGAAGGAGAATGACGTGAGGGGGACTCTATGACATTGTGGCTTTGTGCACAGCTCGTAATTCATCAGTTGTGTTGTTCGATCTCTCTCTGTTCCGGGTATCCGGGAGAAAAAAAGTAAAAAAATTTCAAGAGATGGAGATGGGATGTGAGTCAGAACACTCTGACTTTTTCAACATTCAAACTACATTCTTTACCGACCTTAGCCAAGAGTTTCAACTTAACAACACCTACTGTGACGAAGGACACGAACCTCGGTGTGTGTTCTCTTAAAAACCACACATCCACCCTCCCCTCCTTCAGGCCTTCTGTCCTGCATCAAAGTGCCACACGTCCTGAGTAGGACAAAAACAGACGGCTATTATATTCCTCCAAAACTTATTTAACCATTAAAGCATTTTGTAGCAGTGAGTTATGCTCGCAGACACAGGCCGCTCTCACTCCAAAGTCATCAAATACAACAATTCTAAACTTAAAAGGTACACAACAGCATCATATTTAAAAGCTGCCCTATAACTTATTCTTTTGATGTGGCATAAGTCAAGTGATGTAGTATGATGGTACGGAAGTAGGCCGGAGATCGGGGGTGATGGATGGGTCAAACAAACACAGGACTGTCTTCTAGTAGACCAGAGTCAACGTTTATTTCTTTTAAGACTTTGACCTCTTGTTAGGCTACTTCTGCTGTTCAAAGGCCTTAAAATGTGAACGGGAAACGCAGGAGGCGTCATAGGGAGCGGAGGCAGAAGCTAGGCTGCAGAGTGACAAAACAAATATGGCTAACGCTAGCTCCCCACAAGCCTGCGCTGCCCAGGATGTACCAGATCGCTCAGCAACAAGATGGAAGACTGGCGCTGATCATCACGGCACAAAAACTGGTAAAAAACTGCTTGCTGATAATAATGTCCGAGACTTGGCTTCACCCAGGGGTCCCAGAAGAGGCTATTGGGCTAGCAGGCCGCGCTGCACACCATGCCGGCCGGAGCAGTGACTCAGATCAGAGGCGGGGGGCTGTGTATCTACACAAACAACAAGTAGTGTACGCTACCATCTCTGTCAGGCACTGTTTGCCACATCTGGAGTACATCACACTAAGATGCCAGCCTTTCTACCTGCCGCAGGAGTTTACTGTCCTCACTGTTATGGCTGGATAGATCCCACCAAGAGCTAACACCAAGCTAGCACTGGACACCCTGCTATCTGCCATCAGCAAACTGCAGACTGCTTACCCTGATGGGATCTTTATTATAGCCGGGGACTTTAATCGTGCTGTCCTCCCTAAATTACACCAACATGCGACATGTCCCACGAGAGGCCCGAATATATTGGATCATGTTTTCTGATTCTCAAATGTTCTTGAACAAATTTATTGTGAAAGGCAAACCAGGTACAGCACTTTTTTTTTGCTAACTTGAGTCCTGCTTGTGCCAAAGTGATACTAGTGTTTCCTACATCATCATGAAGCTTGCCACAGACGAAGCTGCCATACTTGAGTTGGGAGTGAGAACGTGTTCACGCACACCCACACCCACACAATTAAGTTTTGAAATGCACACACTCATCACAGTACCATGCAGTCTCGAAGTACCAGATCAAAGGACTTAATCTGGCTCGTCTACTCGTACAGCTCTGTGTGATTGACAGGTTCAGCTAACTGCTCAAAAGGGAAATTCATGTTATAGAATTTATGACAAGATGCAAAGTCCCTCCAGAATCTCTCTTCTCACTCTTTCACTGTGATTTCACAAGTTTTACATCCTCTCATTTGATGCCGTTTGTGTCATGGAGACGATCTGTGATTCAGAGCGAGACAGATGCAGAGCTGTGTCGTGTGAGGCGAATGAAACGCACATCAGACAGGTTTAAAACGCTGTGTCTAAATCCAGCATAGTGCATCACCCTGCAATGATATGTGGTAAAGTATTTAATTCTAAATGACAAAGAAACACGTCCCTCTTGTAATTACTGTACACATTAAGAAAACAAAGTTAATTAGCTGAGGTCGGGTTGGGAGAACTGCTAGTTAGAGGAGTGAATTACATACGTTTATAATAAATTGCTGCCATTTCAAAGGTGATGAGCAAAATAATTATCCATTTGCGCAAAGAGAAAAAAAACCTTCCCATCCTAATTGTCAACTGTGAGGTGGAGGAGATTCATTGGTTCTTTTGGGTGACAGTTCCCAATATTGAGTTAATGAACCCACAGAAAGCCAATCTTGATCTGTATAAAATTGGATCGAGCCAACAGTTGTAATATGGAGATCATCACCGGTGTCACTGAGACGCCACGCAATTCTCTGCTCCTTGTTGATGAAAATTTCCAAGAAGGAAAACAAATATCCAGCCGCTTATTACAGAGATGATAATTGTTGTTGCTGACACAATGAACGGTGTGGGGGGGAGTGTGATTACCCAGCTTGGCTTAAGAGATGGCACAAGGACCAATTTCAACTCAAAAACCACCAAAGTTATACAGGTCTGTAATTAGATTCATGAACACGGCATGACCTCGGACCCAGCATGCTTTGACGCTGTATACTTCACGTATCAGCCCAAACAAGTACAGCAAAAGTACAATAAAAAATAACAGGAAGTGTTTTTGTCTGTGGAGGACAAACAAACAAAAACAAACCCTTGCAATGTGACCATAGACTAAAAATATGATGGACGACATGACAGCTCCCTAAAAGTGAAGCCAAACCCTCTCTATCGCCCCCTGCTGACTGGCTGCAGTATAGCTCATAAAGCCCACCTACTCCATGCTAACAGATGGGACATGAGTCAAACTGCGAAATCAAAATATACGGCAAATACATGTTTCTCAAACATGGTTTCTATGATTATAGTTAGTTCTTATCATGCTGATTTATGTCCAATGGTTTATTTTTCTGACAAGTTTAATTAGTAATTTGATTCTGTAACAAGGATGATTGACAGCTCTGTTGACAAGTACGGCTCCTGCAGCCGATCTGTTCCGGATTAGCAGAGTGGAGGAGGATCGGCAAGAGGAGACATAACTGAAACAATCACTACAGTCATTGAAGTTTCCGTATGTGTGAACGAAAAATAGAAGCTGTTCTGCCGTTTAACACGCCGACGTGCGGGATCTTTGCTGGTTGTTTTCGGTAAGTTAAATGTGTGTTTTGTTTAGCGGAAGTGGCTACGGCAGCCGGCGTTCTCTGCTGCGCAGCTCTGGCTCCAAATGACATCACCATTGCAATATGGCAGCACCCGTGACAGGGGTTCATTTCTGCTATATGAGAGCAGATGGAGACACATCTTCACATACAGTCATTGAATGTGACAAAAGCTAATTGATGTTATGCTGAATTAATCTATACAGGGGTGTGTCTGTTTGGCAAAACTGGTTTGAAATTTTGTCGGACATTTTATTCCATTCGAACTGTAACCAGCTGCCACAAACTATGTTGTAAATGTAAGAGAATGGATGCGGGCAGTGCAAAAGGCACCTTGCATTTTCAATTTGAATAACATCCAAGAATAGACACACTCACTTTTAGTCGTCTTAGTGCATTGAAAATCGTTTTGCAGCTTATGCTAGCTATAAAGCAATTTTAGTGTATTGGCAATAGTAAGAATTGCGAGTAACGTGTTGCCCAACAAGACAAGAAAATTGTCTGTAAAAAGAAGACTTTTGAGAAGACAGGAACTTATTGTCTTTAATTGAGGGGAGCCAGCAGGAAGTCACCTGGCTCCAATTGTATCGTCTGGCCTCCTTGTTAAAGATATTATTAGGTGACTGTAATATTATGATCATAGTCTCGTGTGGCAGGACAAGGCAGGAGAGGAGTTGTTCACACCACTTGTAAGCTTTAAAGTGCTCTGCAACACTTACCAGCGGAGGCAGAAACAAGACGTTCACTCGGCTGTTTGTTTCATACTTGTTCCTACAGCTGTTACTTCCATCGGTCAGCGGCCTGTACGCGCAGGTCAGCATGACATGTTGGCAGTGTGATCTCACCAATAACTCCCTTTATGTGCTGGTCCCTGGAGAAATTTACATGTATCTTCCGAGAAGCAATGAAACAGTGTAAGACAGAAGTGAACATCGTAAAGAGAATGCTTCTTGGGGCACATTGTCCAGAATTCACCTTATATCAAGACTTACCAGACAAACAAGATCAGGGGAAATTGCCAGACAGAGGGATATAATGTTCAGAAATCAGATTTGTTCATGCATATAGAGATTTGCAAGACGGGAATCATTACGTCTGTCTAACTGGAAATATGTCTCAGCCCTTTATGAAGTCTTTGAGTGTTATTGCACACAGATCAAAACTGACCTTGGACAAATACTGTATATTGACGGAGAAGCACTACTTTATTAAGTATGCTCTTTATTAGTAGTGGTTTTAATGACTCATCCCTCCTTCTCCCCGCAGCACTGTTTACCGTAAGTGGTTTCTTTGTAGTCCTCGGATCGTGTCGGACCTGAACTCCACAGCTGATAATTATTTTCTCTCTTCCTGGAAAGATGTGGGCCTCTGGCCTGCTTCCCACCTCCTGGAGGAGTGCTGAGAGATGCACAGGAGGAGCCAGGTGAGACTGGAGAGCCATCTGGAGGAGCTGCTTGGTTTTAAAGTGTGAAGACTCTGCTGGACTTTAATGACTGCATTGTGTGGAGCCATAATGAGGCCTGCGTTTGGCTACTTTCAAATGCCTTTGGCTCTGTTGCCCTTGTTGGTGTACACAGTTGGAAATATGGGCACAAACATGCTTTGAGAGAAAACTTCACAGACACAAAGACGCTTTAGTATTAATGCTGCTCATTATCCAAACAGGGGTGCATTATTCTGTGGACGAAGACAGAGCAGAGAGTCATTCTTGCTGTTGGTGGCGAAGTGGATGGGACATTTGAAGCAACATAAAACCCTGTTGTAAAGACTCATGTGTGACTGAATGTAATAACTCTCCTATCTGTCTTTTAGAGCTCTTACATGTTTCAAAAGTTTTTGCGGCTCACACTAAAGCCGACTTACTATTTTCTTTCAAAAAAGAAAAGTCTTTACTGTTAGTACATTATAAAAGATATCTACAAACCTCTCCTCCAAACAGCACTTCTTAGGGGGCAGTGGTTGTCTCAGCCACCACTGTTGCTATGCAACCACAGAAAACCCAGTTGAAGCATGGCACCTTTACTCAAGTTTGAGTGTTATATATATATTTTTTTTACTTTGGGCACCCACTGGGTTGAGTTTTAAACATGTTCGGCATTGTTAGGAGGTTGCAAGAGAAAATTCTTTTCCCACTGTAAAAGACAGGTATGAGAGCAGAGAGAGGCCCTCGGCGGGCACACAGGCAAGGCTGTGTTTGACGAATTTCTGTGTCATAAAAAAAGAAGGAAGAGCTTTCTTTCTTTCTCAATGTGTTCTTCTGCGCACCTTGCTCTAAATACCTGAAGGGGCCAAAAAGGACAAAAGCGGACACCATTTTTTTCATTCCACTTAGAGCTTTACACACACAGAGCTTCCAACCATAGAGTAGTAGGAACTTGGAGTGATCCTTTACAAATGTCATTGTGTTTTCTGTCTGGCCCAGAAAGAGTTCCATAATCCCCAAAAAGGATGTTGCACTGAACAAAAATGATGGCCTAAAAAAAAATGTTCCTCCAGAGAAAATGTATAATTTGCCATAATGAGCCTTTCAGCCAAAACATGGCGGACTTATCTGGTGGATTTTGCTGTGACTGCCATTCCAAGAAGTTTTGGGTTAAGTGGTCATTTTAAGGTTTAATCCCATTCCTTGCTGAGAAAGCAGGAAAACCTTTTGGTTCCACTTCTGTATTGAGCAGAATTGTGCTCTGTGGATTAAACTAAGGGACCGCAGGAGACAAAACAACCACTTAAAGTCTCCCTCAATAACACACCCACAATTTCGGAGCCCATCGGCTGTCATCTGACGACATATCCTCTAGGAGCAACAGCCAACTTTTAAGAGCGTCAGAACTACAGGCAGAGACTTTCCTATTTCGTGTATCTCTGTTGTTTACAGTTCAACTTGAGAGTGGAGCTGGAGTTGAGAGATGACGTCTAAGAGAGGATGGTGAGCTGCGCTTCCATGTAGACGAGATGGATTAAAGCTCAGTTGTTATCAGAGGACCGCTGATTGGAGTTGGGATTGCATTACGGCGGATTGTGTTCAGCCCATTTTACGGACTGTTTTCCTGCATACAAAGCCTTCGAAAACTCTAGTGGACGATACAACTTGGACTACAAACAGATTTCAGAATGTTTCAGGCACCAACAATTGTCCTTCTCCGACTAATAGAGATTAACATATGAAAAACGAATTACTTATAGTAGCAGTTCAAACACATATAACTTTGTTCTACAACACAATCATCTGTGTTTAGAATAGGTTAAAATCAGTTGTTCAGAAAAAAAAACTCCTCACCTACACAGATGTTTTCAGCTAGGTTCACTTATTAGACCTCTTGTCAGGACTGTGTGGGCATCTGCAGACCATGACTGATTGACGTTTCCATGACTCCCCTTTTAGCACCAGAACAGAGGTCTTAAAAAAACCTGAGTGGGTTTGCAGGCCCGCCTTAGCTTGTTGTTCAGCTGTACTGCATTTATGTTGTGTCTGAATAAGCTCCATAATGTTTGTTTCAATATGGCATGCTCACGTCTACCTCCTCCCACGAGTGTTTCCCCACAAGGAGCTTTGGTGGATAACTGCAAGGGCAGTGCGAGCGCCAAACACTCCTGCCAGAGCATGACCCAGCCTGAAACTGAGCACCAAGGTCTTTCTGATACACAAGGTTTAGTCCGCAAACATATTAGAACTTGGCCGGTCATGTCTGCATGTCTGGAGATTTAAATAATCTAGTAACGCTGTCATGCCTCATGCGTAAAGGCACATGGTGTAGCGTGGCTAGTGTAGGTGGAGAAGGCTAGAAGCATGGAGTTAGCAGAAGCCCTGGGATAGCTGGTTAGCTCAGTTAACCAGCAATAGTAATGCAACAATTACTAGACATTTACAGTGGGGACACACACTTATTAGTTGTGTCTCAATTTGGGGGCTGCTTCCTACGAAGGACGAGGTCTACAGAGGATGAGTCATTTGTAGCCTGTGTAGACCGCTAAGGCTGAAGTGAAATAAGACGGTCTGTTCTACGGAGGATTTCCTGTTTGCGTCACCAGCTGTTTCTGCCCTTACCCTTGCGTCACCAAACGCTGCTCCTGTCACCTAGCAACAGCTTGCTAGCGGGCTAACTAGCTATCATAACTAATGTCACAAAACTTTTATTTATAAGACCTCATTTGTTATATTTAACATTTGTATCATAAACTATTTGATTGAGTTGAAACCAAAAACTTTTACATTTAAAAGTGTATTCCTCAGCCCTTGAGAGTCTCAGAACAATAAATCTCAGGATACATTGGGCCATGAAGGATGCACCTGATGGATCCTTCACGGCTCGGGAAAAGAAGGACACATTGGTCGGCTGCATCTGAAGGAGCCTTTGAAATTGGACAGCCTGCGACGCGCCGCTGTGACGCAATCGGCCTTCAAATACGTCCTTTAAAGGATGCAGCCCCTGAATTGGGACACAGCTATTGTTTCAGCTGCAGCAAATTTACCTGCATCAGTGCATCAGACTATTTTGTACAGTGGCCTTTGTTTAACACTTAACAAAGGCTCAACTCTATCGTTTAAATAGAAATGCATGCTCACCTAGACTTTAAAGGATGGGGGACGACACTGTGATTGGGTTGAATCCTGTTAAGCCCAAAACACACCTATGAATAAAAAAGAAATCTGGATGTGCTTAACTGTGAGCCCTGTTGAACAAGCAAAAAAAAGGTTGGACGCTCTAAATGCATTTACACGATGCACATGTAACACTAGCTCATCTTTATATAAAATTAATTGGTATGTCACAACCAATCAGATGGCTTCACCATGTGTTTCTGTGTTTCTTTGTTCCACACTGTCAGGACATTTTGTGATTCCTGACCGTCATCGCATATTTAAGCTCACACTAATTTAACTCTACGCAAAAGTACAACACAAATTCAATGAATTGGATCTGAAATATTAATATAAATACACACGTGAACAAGCCCTTAAGATGTCTCAGGCCCCGTTTCTGAAGGAACATTGTGTGCTGCACAAGTCAGTATTGGCACCAAAGCTTCAATGGAGTCGTATCAAGGATGGGGAACTCTTTGCACCCCGGGGTGCCTGCTTCATGTTCGATCAGACGCTACGATCAAAGCTGCAATGAGACCTGTGTGGCTTTATTTCTCTGTGACAGTGACTTCCTCATCTCTCCGCTGACAGTGCTTGAGAGAGTGAGAAAGGGAAATGGAGCGTCTCTTTCCATCTGTGCTTTCCTGTTGCAGTGACCCTTTTCACCAGGTCCTCCATGTGTCTCCCTCCTCAGCATGGCGAAGACGACAGGTGGGCCCACAGAGCTTTAAACTGCTAACCCCCCCGTGCACCCACTTTCAGAGCATCTCTTTGTGTGGCTGGAGGTCTGTGCTCCTCTCTCCTCTCCTCTCGGCCAGACAGGACGAGGAAAGCATATGCACTCAAACTCAGCTGTCAACGTGTGAGTTTTCTCTCACACTGCTGTCTCCAAGCATGCTGAGATGGAGGTATTGGAAGAGGAAATTGCCTCTCTCCTGCGGAAGAAAACATCACTGCGATTCGTCTCCAGGAGCTGCACATGTTTTTTTCCCTGTACTTGGTGGTCCTCTAGACATCCAGGAGCATCGACCTGCCTTGTATGCACTTCAAAACCTCAATGCTGTTTTTGTGCCCAATGATGTTAAATCATCTTTGAAAGTCAAGCCATTGATTTGATTTTTGCAGCTTGCTTTATTTCTATAGTGTGCTCATAGGTGCAAGACGTATATCAACACGTAACAGGTGCTAAGTGAATACAAAGCAGCTGCAGTTTGGATTGAAAGCTGGAATAATGGAATAAAGTCTACATGGTGTACACTCTGAATAGCGACAGCTTTGCAGAGTTCAAGTACGTGTTGCTTTTGTTTGTCTTTCAATGAATATCCCTGCATCTATTGATGAATGGTAAATGGACTGCTGTTATATAGCGCTTTAGGAGTCTTCCAACCACTGAAAGCGCTTTTACGCTACATGTCACATTCATCCATTCACACACGCATTGATGATGGCAGAGGCTGCTATGAAAAGCACCGACCTCCATCTCTGGCTTTGCCTTCAGGAGCACTTTGGGGTTCAGTGTCTTGCCCAAGGACACTTCGACATAAGACATTGCCGAGCATGACCCAGCCTGAAACTGACACCAAGGACTTTCTGATACACACCTGTTTTTAGGCCTTGAACATAACTACCAGTGCCACTGACAAACATGTCCCAAACCCGACTGTCCAGTGTCGATTCTGCATGCAGTAGTGAATATAGTCAAACTATGAGCTAGCAGCAAAGATAACAAAGATCTATGGCCTACCTTTCTTTGCTGTCAAGCACACAGATAGTTATGTGTGGAGATTTAAATAATCTAGTAACGCTGCCTCATGCATAAAGAGCGCATAGTGTAACGTGGATGGTGTAGCTGGAGAGGGCTAGCGGCATGTAGCAGTTAGCAGAAGGCGTTGGCTATGGCTTCAGGAGCATTAGGGGGTTCAGTGTCTTGCCCAAGGAGACTTCAACATGTGGACTGCAGAAGCCGGGGATCGAACCGCCAACCTTCCGATTGTGAGACGACCGACTGAACCACTGAGAAACACCGATCAGATTCATGACTATAAAGTTTCAAACATACATATAATTTACAGACGATATCTGAACCTTTTCAGTGGTGGGAAGTGATAAGATAAGATAATCCTGTATTGATCCCCAATTCGGGAGAAAGATTTATACGATCTGAAGAGAAACATGTGTAGTACTAAACATGTGTAGTGTAGTACTACTAGTAAGAAGTGTACTTGTTACACTTAAAGCTGCTGTGAGGAACTTTCGGTTTGTGTTGATTTTGGCGCCCCCCTGTGGACAAAGCTGTACCTCTTATCTCTTTGCTGATTTTGTCCTGCACATGCTGAAGTGGTGGTTTTTAACAAAAAATCTCATCCTGCTTTCTTTAACAGTCATATGTATCACTCACTTTTTGCTCTGGAAAATGTAAACAAAGGCAGCGTGCAGTTAATCACTTTGTCTGACACCTACCCCCCCCGGCAAGCAGTTTCAGGTTTTAAAAATAACTATACAGAAATAATAAATGTCGTCACTGATGGTCTGGTTTGCTTTTGTAGGTCATATAGAGTCATCAGAATACAGTTCAGCCTGTTTCATAACCAGTGGAAAAAGTCCTCACAGGAGCTTTAATTGCTTGATTTTTTGACATTTTCTTACTTTACCTCTGACTTTTGTAACACAAATACCTTCTACTCAATGCAATTTCATTCATCTGAGGAAAATGATCAATTATTGTAATTTTGAATCATTTGGCGCCACCTTTCCAAAATCATGAAGTTTCAATTAATAAGGTAACTGATTTGCCCATTTGAAAAAAGTAAATGTTCATTATTTTCAGTATTCCATTTCATTTGAAGTGAAGATGGGCTGCACGGTGGTGCAGTGGTTAGCGCTGTCGCCTCACGGCTAGAAGGTTCCTGGTTCAAATCCAAGTTCGGACACAGCAGGCCTTTCTGTGTGGAGTTTGCATGTTCTCCCCGTGCATGCGTGGGTTCTCCATGGGCTTTCTCCCACAGTCAAGACATGGTTGACTCTAAATTGGCCGTAGGTGTGAATGTGAGCGTGAAAGGTTGTCTGTCTCTATGTGTCAGCCCTGAGATTGACTGGTGACCAGTCCAGGGTGTACCCCGCCTCTCGCCCAATGACAGCTCAGCCACCTGCGACCCTGAACAGTATAAGCGGTATAGATAATGGATGGATGAAGTTTAATAGCCTCTCCAAACTAACCAGAGTTTCAGTTTGCTTTGCGCATAAACAGAAAAATGTCCTTCAGAGAGCTTCTTGTGTCTTTTATACTATGAGTAGAATTCAGAGCATGTTTTACAGTTCTTTTTTGACAGAAGTATCTGTATTTCCACTTGAGTAAAACGTGTACTTTTGCTACCTGTGAACCTTTCTGCACATGCTGAAACACCTGTTGTTTCCTTCCCCCTCTTAGGCACAGGTGAGCGGTTGGATTGCTCAGGACGGGTGATGCAACCTTGTGTCTCGGCCCTCACACATCATTGTGTATTCGGGTCCAGCTTGGAGTGCAGCGCATTTCTTATGGCCTTCACCTCTGGTTACTACTAACAGTGAAATCCATCAGAGGGGAGCGCATGTATGTATGAAAATTTAAAGGGCATGCAGGCACCTGATTGGGCAGCCTGTGCATTCATCTTTCTCGGGTTGCTGAGCACGGCCGGATTATTGATGTCTCTGACTGGGCGATGCACATGCTCATACATTGGAGATATATCAAGGAATTTCTATTTCCTGATTAGAAGTATTTTTAAAGGGGGATTATCCGGATTCATGAACCCCTGACAGAAGAAAACAACCTATATCTTTAAGAAATACGTGGTTAAACGATGGACAACAAGACTATGAGAATTTGTACAATTTGTATCTAAGTCTGAGTTCTCCCTCATATTGGCACACACTGGCACTTGCTCAAATCAAGCCATCTTCAATTAACCCATCAATCAAACGTACTTTTCGCCACGTTCAGGATTCGTTTCTCCCATCAGTCCGAGGTGAAAGGTCTCATTATGCCATTACTTTCTCAAAAGCTTTCATATGTGGAGCAATTTAAATCTAACAGGCTTAATAAGGGGAAACTGAGGACCACACACTTTGGAGACTGACAGACTAATGTACAATCCCAAAGCTTTTGCTGCCGAAACCGTTATTAATTGAAAGTAATTATTGCTTTCACAGGCTGAATTACATTACAGAATGGTTCCAGGACCGTCGGAATGACTTGGCGAGAGCTTGATTTAACTCCCCGTGAATGTTTTTTGAGACGACTGTTTTGCAAATGGGACAAAACTTCACTTGAAATCCAGTTACTCATTCATAATTCCAGGAAATGACTTACATAACACCTACTTGGAACGTTCATGAATACTGATAAATGCCTGACCTTGAACACTCACACAAGGGAAACATAAAGTGACACTTTGTCTCAGCCGCTCATGTAAGGTGAACTTTGCACTGAGCAAACAATTAATACTCATAAAGAGTTTGTTTCCACTGGCCCGTCTTTCCTTTATTGTACTGCTAACCTGTGGCCCTTTGAGAATTAATTAATATATCTGTTTTCTTTACAGTTTACTTTTTAATTAAGCTTTCTTTTCTGAGGCTGCACAGACATAGAGAACAACACAGAGAGCAAACGGTTAAAGCCTAGCAACAGAAAACATAATGCACAACCAGTATTCTGTGATGAACAGCTACACAAACATCTTGTTTCTGAGCAGAAGCAGCTATATACATTCAAAAGGGTCAAATAATCTTCCACGCACGCTATTTAGTCGTTCAGAAAAAGAGAAACAAAAAAAGACACGCCGGCTACAACAACAACATCTCTGTAAATGTGTGCATGACAAATCCCAAAAGGGTCGTGTACATGGTGAACACGACGCGTGAACCTTCAGTCTCTAGTGACAAATGCATGTAATTGGATGCGGTGTTGACATGTACCAAAGCCTTCGCTAAAAAGCTAATTAGTGACAGACATAAGCCGCAGCATGTATGTGTAAACAAAACACATGAAAATGAGATGCCAGTGCCTCCATGAAGAGGTGAAAAATGTATTTACCTTCAGAGGCCTTCAACATCCGATCCCACAGCACCCACCTTCAAGGTTACTTCATCAATACCCAATCAACGCGGGAAGAATTCCAGGCTGTAAACGTCACTCAACCAGACTCTACTCAATTCCTCAGATTCAAAGATGATGTTTCAGCCCACAGCGAGGGTCAATATAAAAGTCCTGTTATGCAAACATTCTGTTGACTCAGATTTCTGAGATCTTAACGCTTTATTTACACTTTACTTTGACATCCTTGGGATGGATTATGTTTCATGACTCCAGCTCATCAAACATGTTGACAACCTGAGAAGCAAAAGATAAAACATTTGGAGGCCCTCAAGTCAAGGTAAGTTTTCTTCAGGCTATTCAAAGACCGTGTTAAATATATATATATTTAAGCTTTAAATAAGTTGTTTAATTGAGAGAACTTTGCAGCACAACATTTTCATCCATTGCCCTTCAGGCATCGAACAGACCGGCCCTGAGTGGTTTATTCTCAAAGAGCCGCAGGAACAAATTCTTGCTATATATACTTAGAAATAAAGACTATGGCGTGACCTCAATTAAGATAAAAATCTTCAAGAAGTGGAAAACTCTCATGGAAAGTGTGAACTCTAAACTGTATGCAATTATAACTTACAGAGGATATCTGAGATCTACAATATACTTTTAAAATGGTGATAGAAAAATGGCCTATAGAGTATATTAAAGCAGCTGAACGCCATCAGATGTAAGTTAAAAAAGAAAAGCTTCAACTCCAATCTAACCCCACTTCACTGGCTGAGGCTGTGCAGAGAGTATTTCAAATCAGATTCAGACACATTTAATTGTCCAGCACAAGTTATTCTGTCGTGTTGCCCCAAAATAAAAGAAAAACACTCGACACATGGAGTGAGAAAATTTTTGGATTCATAAAATATACACACGGTCGAAGAAGTGCTAGAGTGCACAGCCTGGGAATCAATGCTATCAACATTTCCTTTTAGTACAAGTCGGCACAAGTCAAAGTGTTCTCGATGAATATTACAGTGAAGCTTTGAATCTCTACCTGCAAACCCCGTCCACAGTGGCACACACAAAGTTCAACCAGAACCAACATTTGTCCTTCAATTGTACATTTACACCCACACCTGATTTAACCTCACGCCTCACCTTGCTGCAGTGATACACAGGTGCAACACAGCACCCTGTGACATCACTGTAGAGTGGGGAAACAGCCTTCTGACCGCATCCAACCACACCTATCAGTGATGCAGGATAAGGTCAGAGGTCAAAGAGGCTTAGAACTTTCAACCAGAGAGGGCAGCACAAACACTGCTTTTCCGTCTTTGATAATGTCTTAAGAGTCAAAGGGATCAACAAAGTCACGAGGATTCATCCTCTGGGGAACCTGAACACCTACACAAAACATCAAAGATGGAGCGACAAAAAAAACTATCTGAACATCAAAGTCTTTGGGATTCATCCTCTGGGGAACCATCAGATCTTTACAAAATGTCTGCAATGTTTCCAACAGTTGATATATTTCAGTCTGGAAGTGGTGGGCTGACCCAACAACTGAGCTACTTGTCTATCCCCAGAGTTGGCAGCATGGCTTAAAACATGCTTTGAAAACAACAAGAATACACAAATCCAGTCCGGCACTTGTTTGTTGTGTTTTCGGCAAACACGCCAAAATGGGATGAGTGATCAAGAATTCAAGGTTGGGCTCTGCTCTAAAATGTAACTGTAAATATTTCAGTTACTTTGGTCATGGACCAGTGGGTTGAATTAAAGGAAAGGAACACTGTTAAGGTTTATATCCGTTGTACATATTCCCCAAACTAGGAATATTGATTCAAATTAAGCAGGGATTGTTTACCGATGAATTTTAGCCTGGGGTGCTGATCTCTTACCGTAATCATGTGGGTGTAGCAATAAAAACACTGGTAATACTGGCAACACAAACTACTAAAGCATTTATAATGAGTTTGTTGAAATGAAAACCAACAGTAGCATCTTAAGATTTGGTATTATCTGCGCTTCAATAGCAGTTATAGTTTCTTTGTTACATTTGCAATTTCTCCTTTCCATCGTCTTTGGTGACACCACTGACCGTTTAGAAAGATGGACGACACGTCTTCACCTCCTCTCCACGTCCAAAACAAAAAGCCCAAAATTAAACTGGAAGCAGATGCTGCTATCTTGCACATTTGGAGCCAGAGGCTGTTCAGTAGGGATTGACGTCCCGCCCCTTCCACTAACCAAATCAACACGTTTCCTTCACATCGGCAATGTCAAGAGCAGAACAGCTTCTTGTGTTTATCTGAAGCAGATATCCACGGTACTGTAAAATTCAATGACTGTAGTGTTAGTGTTAGTTCCGTCTCCTCTCGCCGATCCTCCTCTACTCTGCTACAGAGGAACAGAGAGGCTGCAGGAGCCGTATTTGTCAACAGAGCTGTCAATCATGACGTTACAGCCCTTTTTGCAACATCAAACATCGAACTCAAACTAAACTTCCCAAAGAACTGGACATAATAACTAGCAATAATGAGAGAAACCATCTATTTGAGTATGTGTATTTTGATTTTATTGTTTGACTCATGTCCCTGTTAACATGGAGGAGGTGGGCTTTATGACCTATACTGCAGCCAGTCAGCAGGGGGCGATAGAGAGGGTTTGGCTTAACTTTTAGGGCGCTGTCATGTCGTCCATCTTTTTATACAGTCTGTAGGTGACACCTGTGGCAGAAGTTATTTTTCTTTAGATGTGTGCTTGTTTTTGAAGGTTGCATTGTCTAAAGTCATCAATCATTCTCTTTTTGTTCTACATAGTAACTCGTGACACTGGAGATACCATAGAAAATACAGTAGCACACCTCTTCAGCATTCTCTCTCTGACGGACCAACACTTTTGGCTGATAGGCAGCGCTTGTGATTTTTCCTGTGAGTGTCGACTCCACGCACAGTACATACCATCAAAATATACTGCTAATGCAAAGGCTTACATCAGATCGCCTGGGGCTCAATCCCCACTTTGCTAACTCATGTGGCTGAGACTCGACAGACTTAAACTTTTCCATAAGAACATTTACAATTTGTAAGAAGGTCTGCGTATGAATACACGGGGGCAGAGCAGGTGTCCTTGCTGTAAGAGGATTGAATAAGCATCCTTTTGTAGACCACGTGGATTACCTCGGAAATCCAAGCCATGCTGGTCAAACAATGGAGACATTCTTATACAAGTGAGCGTTGTAGTGGCCATTGCGGGAATGTGCTAGTTCTGCCTCTGGAATGAAAGGAAGCATGTTTTTCAGCTTTCTTTACTTCATTTGGTCGATGACAACAGGTGGATGTTCTTACAGCAGGTTAACTGTGTATCTAATTGTGTTTACATCATGTCTGCAACACTGTAGTGACATGGAGAAATCTGTGTTATGTAAACAGATTTAAACTGATTTCTCTATGTGGGATATTATGGTAGAAAAAAAGGCGATTTTCAAGGCGATCAATGTGTGACCACTTTTTTTTTACGTGACCTTTTGACACGGTGGGAAAAAGTAATCAGGATAAACAAAGTAAACATCGTTAATTATGCATAACGGCAACGTTTTCATTGAGAAACAGTCAGTTTGAGCACTCTGTGTGTGTGAACTTAAACGAAATTCACAGCTGGACTTCTAAATGTGCCCACTTTCAATCAAGGCCTAATAAACACACACACACAGTCAAACATCTAGAAACACTCTTTTCTTATATAAGTTGTATTTTCCAGTATCTTACAGACAGGCCTCATATCCATCCATCCATTATCTATACCACTTATCCTGATGCGAGGAGGCTGGAGCCTATCCCAGCTGTCATTGGGCGAGAGGCGGGGTACACCCTGGACTGATTGGCAGTCAATCACAGGGCTGACACATAGAGACAGACAACATTTCACGCTCACATTCACACCTACGTGGCAATTCTTAGAGTCACCAATGACCCTAACGAGCATGTCTTAGGACTGTGTGAGGAAGCCAGAGTACCTGGAGGGAACCCACGCATGCACGGGGAGAACATGCAAACTCCACACAGAAAGGCCCACTACGTCAAACCCCAAAGCAGCTTTACAAAGTAGCAAATAAACAACAATAATAATTTCCAGCATTTGTTGTAAAGGTTAAATAATTGTACACGGTAATGTCCATGACTAAACGATCAGCTGCATGGTTTCTTCATTTTTTAAGCAGGTATGTTCAGTCCTCATGTTCATCTATCAGGCATATTCTCGTTGATCTGATAGTGGCTAAACCTGTTTCACTCATAGACTGTATAAAAAGATGGACGACATGACAGCTCCCTATAAGTGAAGCCAAACCCTCTCTATGGCCCCCTGCTGACTGGCTGCAGTATAGGTCACAAAGCCATGCCAACCATACCATGCCAATACATTTTTCTCAAACATGGTGTCTGTCATTATAGTTCGTTCGTATCATGCTGATTCACTTTTAATTAGTTATTTGATGCTGTAAAAAGGATGATTGACAGCTCTGTTGACAAATACGACTCGATATCTGAAGTTTCGATATCTGTGACCATCTCCTTCAGACCAACACAAGAAGCTGTTCTGCTGTTAAACACGCCGACGTGCAGGATCCTTGCTTGTTTTGGTTAGCGGAAGTGGCTACGGCGGCTCCACCTGCCGATTTCTGCTGCGCAACTCTGGCTCCAAATGAGGTCACCATTGCAAGAAGGCAGCGCCCGTCACAGGGGGCTATTTTGGCATCAATTTCATGAGAGCAGAAGGAGAAGCGTTGTCCATCTATTTATACAGTCACTGGTTTCACTCATGGATTTCAGGGTGTTGTTGTGCTGCAATCTAAAGTACTACTGGCTTGTCTTGAGGCGCTCGTGTCTCTCCAGTGCCCACAAAGATCATTCAGTGGTAGCAGTGATTAAGGATCAGAACAATACAACAACGCCTTCTGTATGATCATATGTGTTGAAACGGCTGTAGCTGCTGTCCTCCTGTAGCGTTAATGAAACCGCTAATTACAGCCTAATGTCTGTATTACCTCTGATGTCTTTTCCTCAGGGGACAGACCCTGTAATGGGTACTTCCACAGACCACTTACTGACATATTTACACTTAGCTGAGTACTATGTGTGTGTTTGAGAGTGACTGGATGCATTTACAGCTCTTAAACATCTGGCGAGAGTGTCTCAAATCATCTTCTGTATTTAAACCTTCCTGGTTGTATTTACACTTCCTGTGTATTTACACAGATGCACAAGGCGCCTGAGAGTCTTTTTTTGATGCTCATATCAGTTTCAGTGTCTGAGTCAGTTTGTTTATGCCTATTTGTCAGTACCTGTATTGTTGTCTCTGTTCGCACTTGTTGCCGCTTCTCACCTACAGCCTGTCTCTGAACTTGTACCTGTTCCTGTCTCTTGGTCGGAGCCTGTCCCCCGTTTCCCTGGCAGAGCTGTTTGTGCTTCTCAGCCTGTGCCCACTCCTGAAACGTCCTCTCATTTTCAACCTGTCATGTCCCTCCTCTTCCTTCTCTTCAGCCTCACACTCCGGCTTGGCACTTCCCACATCCGTACTACATTCAGTTCTTATTCTTTACATTGTGTGCTATACTTAGCATCACAGTGAACTATTTAAACAGTTGGAATACAAATTCTTTTTCGTACTTATGAGTGAGTATACAACATAAATGACACTTGCCATCAATCAGACTGCTAATTTTATCATTATATCATATCTTCTTGTTCCATTGTGACCGTCTCTTCCCTACCACAAACAGCCAGAAGCCGATTCAGCTCAACACAACAACCACTTTTCTCGACTTCCATATGACCTTTTGTATAAACTTCATCCCGAACTACAGGTACCTATAAAGGCCATTACATTACATAAGTTTGCAGTCTAGTTGGACAACACTTCTGTCTGCCCTCTAGTCACCTTCCAGAGTGTTGGTGGGGGACCAGAGGGCAGATAAGGCCCTAACCTGCCGGCTCAGCTGTCCCCTGCTTCCCTTATCTACCTCCATGTATAAATAGGCAGAACCAGTTTCCTAGAATGTCTACATTGCAAAGATGCCATATATATATCCAGTGGACATATCTGCCTTCCAGTTTGCCTGTAGTGTGCCTGACAAATGTTTCCTGTTCCACACCTTTAACTTTTTCGGCTCAACTTTGCATTTACAATATGGCTCACCTAAGGGGGAATGGATTAAGTGCGCCGGACCTTGGAAAAATACCTGCCCATGGCATCTTCCGATGGCCAGACAAAGTGCTGCTGCAGGCGGTCACCAGCCCCAGGAAGAGAGGGAAAGACAGCCGGGATAAGAGCTAAGCTAACCCAGCCTTCCTCTCTATCCATGAACATTTTTGAATGTTACCTGGTAGTGCATTAGTACTCGCTTCATACACAAGTTGTGCTGTTCAAAATTTTACTAAATCCATAAATTTCAAAGTCTGCGACAATAAAAACAGTTGATCAGTGCGCTCACGATACCCAACATGATTTACTGTCCTTATTGCTCTTTTTTGGTCTGGTAAGTATTCCCCCATACTTCCACACAATAGATATGGTGATGTAAGTGCGCACTACAGAGTATGAAGTGTTACCTGATTAAAAATGTGTCTTGCTTTACCCAATATTCCAATGCTTCTTGAAATCTCGGTGCACAAAAAATGTATGCACTGTTTCCAGCAGAGCTTGTGGTCTATTATAACCCCTAGAAACTTGTTTTCATACTCTCCTTCTATTACCACATTCTCAATTTCCACTTCAATATTTGCATCTATTCTACGATTTCCATAAATTTGTTTTGTGCAAGTTTAAAGAGAATTTATTTATATCGAACCAACATTTCAGTTTGCTCATTTCTTTCGCAACCACCTCCAAGAGCTGCTGCAAGTCCTCCCCAGAACAATAAATATTTGTCGTCTGCAAAGACACATTTCAATAGATTTGATACTTTACATGATAATGTTGGATAATGTTGGATATATGGCGTATGGAGCATCAAGGAACTCAATCGTAATACATTGTACAGTCCTGTGCTGCAAAAAGACAAATAAACAACCCAGATTACTTGATTAAATTGAGCCAATTGCTTTGTTACAAAACGTTTTAAAGGTTAAATCAAAGTGACACATTCAACACACTCCCCGTCTCTCCCTCTTTCTCACACAAACACGCACACATACACACAACTCCCCCCCACCACCACCACTGACGTGACGGCGAGAGGTGTGCTTGTCTGCATCATTCATTGTGACCTTTGGTTCTGCAGAAAGCATCACTTCATGTGTTGATAATTGAGTTGATCTCATGAAAGTAGGAGACCTCCCACCTTGTGAAGCATTCCCTCAACAGCACTTAAGGTTTTAAAGTGCAGAACATGTTAGCAGGGACAAAGTGGAGAGGAAAAGTTGGCTGTAGGTATGTGAGTGTGGTTGATGGTCTGTAGCAAAAATTAAAGGAACAGTACATTTATTTTTACACTAAAAATTACCATAAATCTACAGGAGTTTCAGGCCATGTCTACACGGACATGGGCATTATTCAAAATGTAGATTTTTCTCTGCATTTTGGCCATTTTAGGTCAGTTAGGTAGTTTTGTAAAACTGACGCCAAGGTGAAAACTTTTAGAAACTCTGTTTCCACGGAGACGTGAAGACGGGGTAAACAGTGTCTTTGGCTCGTGATGTCAGGCTGTAGCTGGGGAAACTCTGTGGCTGAAGGGTACTGCTCGAGATAGAGAGCTAGAATGTCGGCGTATTTGGACTGGCAGGACTCCCAGTCCATGTTTTCCTGTATTTTAAGTGTGCTATTGAGAAATACCTCTCCACTTCGCTATCAGTCCGCACATTTGATCCCCCACTTCCTCGCCATTGCAGCCCGGCAGGTAGTCTTCCAGCCACAGATTTTTTTCAGACTTTAGATTGGCCGCAATTTTCTTTTTCCTCTTTGCATGACCGGGTTATATTGCCGCCTGTTGGTGTGGCATTCTCATGACAGCGATTTTTTTATAACCGTGCTTGTGTGGACAGGGTTTTTTTTTTAATGGGTTTGTTAATTACATGTGATTAATTTACATCAGAGGCTTGTCTTTCTGGCCAACTTTGTTTGGTTTTCCTCAGGAAGCTGTGGTCTTATTAATTGTAGCAGGAAATCATAGTGACTATTTTCTAGTTTTATGCAATCTGCTGCAAGGTGACGGTTAAAAGTTTGGAGTTGGTTCTATATGTGCTGAAACTACCATCACTATTGCATCAGCCACCTTTTTAACTAGCAAAAACTCCCATCCAAGGAAGATCAACAAGAGTAGGTCAGCAAATTATTTTAAATTTCAAGGCTAGTATACTAGTATACATCCGAGCTCCTCTTTAAAATGCTAATAACTCTATAGTAGTCTGACTTGTTGCACCTGCAATATGGGCACAGATGGCGCGGCCTGTCTGCAGCTCTGCTACTCGTTTTTGTGATGCACAGCAAAGCACATTAACACAGGAGTCGCCTGGCTTTTTTTCAGGTCCTAGTTTCCCCCGAGGGCTACGTCGAACAGTGTCTGCATCCTTCTGTTCTCATTATTGCGCCATCAGTGCACCATCATGAGTGTGGACTCCCCACCCCCCACAAACAGGGAAACCCTTTAAATCACCTCTTAAATGTGTACAACAGTGCAACAAACAACATAATATTACTTTAGTGCAGTCACTGACCAGATTCCTTTGTAGTAAATTAAATACATTAAAAAGGACCATAGAATAAGGTGCGGTTTCTTTGGTCTTCCACAGTTTCACATGCTGTAATTGGTGTTTTATCTAAATTGAGCCACCTCTCGTCGCTTTGGACTCCATGGACTCTCTTCGCTTTGGACTAATGTTTCCACCCCCTGAGGCTGGGTACACAGAAACTACTCAATTACTTGAGAATCAGGCAGTTTGTTGGCACTGATAAGCTCAGGAGTAACTATAGAGATGTCCAGTTTAACTCGGGAAGGGCGATTTTATTGGCACCTTTATTGACAAAAAAAAGGAGGAAGCTAACTGCAGATTAGTACTGAATTACACCGGGTGAAACACCTCGCACCACCATATGCTCTGCGAGCCTTTAGCCAGGAAACACTGTCAAGACTCTATGATAGAAGGAGGAGATGAAAAGTTGTGTCTCTGCTTAAGACAATAACTCAAGTACAAGTACAAACAAGTACCATTGACATTCCCTGTTCGCACACCATCCCTATGCTAATGCAGAATCAATGAGGTCCTCACCGGATGCAACACCAGAACACAAAGCAAAGCTGCACAGCAAATGTCCTGAAATGTAAACAGCTGAGACCAAACAATCCTGCAGAGACTATGTAAGATTCATTAAAGGTACGGTCACACATTCCCATTACAGAACTCAAGTTTCACCTAAACAATGTGGCAATCCAAACCTCTAGTGGTATATACCAGCCATTAGCTCGTGTTTAAAAACCTCTTCCTGAACATAAGGACATCAGAGGCATCTGCTTTACTCCTGAAATCTATCATAAGTTGTAATTCTAATTGTTTTCAAATGTTGCTGATAACTGCCATCCCTCTATATATATCGTTTTCTCTTCAGGGTCTCTTCGGACACGAGTCCATTCCTTCATGAAGTGCATGAGCACACGCCGGACTAGTTGCCAGTCTATCGCAGGGCTAACACATATAGACAAGCAAATTCACACTCATATTCACACCAACAGGCAATTTAGTTCACACTTCACCTAACTTGCATGCCTGTGAGAGTAAAGTGAAACACCCAGAGGAAACCGACACAGACAGAGTTAGAACAAACACAGCTTTTGTTCAAATACTGTTTAAAGTATCAAAAATATTCAAAACTTAATGTCGTTATTTGAATCAGCCACTGCAAAACTTGGGTATATGGCTGATGACAACCCTCATATACTGACATAATGTCATACAGAGTCCAGGAGTTTGAACCTGTAGATTACGTCACTATAGCGATTGTGTCATGAAAACTGCCACAACAAACCTTTCCTACAAAATTTGGGTAAGATTATTTTATTTCTGTACAAACAGCCAAACTTTTGCCCACACAAAGATTTTTTTAAATATAAAACTTTAATGTGAGTTTTTCTTTATTTCACATGCTGAGTTATTTATTTTCTGTGACGCTCTCAATCACATATATATTTTCTCATATATATGGAGATTATTATATCTCTGGCTCTGGAAAACAGCATGTTGAAAAACAATAATCACAAAAACAAAAACTCAAGACATCAGCTTTTATATTGACAAGAAAATCTACTGAAAAGAGTGTGGAAATCTTTAATATTCATTCTTATTGTTGACTAATTTAGTGAAAATACCAAAAGCAACAATAGCACAATTGTCCTTGAAAAAAAAAAAAAGTTAATGAGCCACATTGTCGCACTTTATGACATCTTCCTTCATTACAATATAATGTATTAGCCCCCTGAGACTCTACATCCTCATACGGGGACATTACATTTTGGCTTCACAGCACCATAATATTTAATTCTGCGAAACTTTCATGGACACTTTGTCCACCAATCTGTGGTCACAAAAGCAAATTACACTGATCAGTGTACATTCAAGATGGCCGTGATCCCGACATAAATGTGTTACAGTTGGTCTCTACAGAAAACTCAAACAAGTACAAAACCTCTTCAGATTTTATGATTGAAACTTGTTGATTTAATGCGTATTAACAGTTGTAGCTTGATATGGCAGACAAATTTGACTAATTTTATCAATAGCAACAAGCTACAACAACGTTACGACAAGGTACTCACATGAGGACATTGGGACTTTTTCAATTTAACTCAAAGACAATTCTTAGGTTTTATACTTATTAGGTTCTATTAATCCCCAAAAGGTAGGAGAAATTAAAAATGCATACCAAACAAAAGCTCAGGTATCAGGAGGGTATATGGACACTGTTGTTTACATTAAATCAATCCCAGTAAGGCTGCAACTAACGCCATTGATTACTGAAACGATTAATAGTCAGACAATAAAATGCACAATTACTTAACGGCTCTTATTTAGCTGTCAGCTCTTACATTTAGCTGGAGGTTGCATGTGCTTACTAATAATGAAGACTAAATATGAGAGAAAAATCAATCAATGTAACTTTTAGCTGTTAAGTTCATGTTTAAAGCTGTAGTAGGTAACATTATTAAAACTAACTTTTTATCATATTTGCTGAAACTGTCACTTTAAACAGTATGAGAGAGAAAATCTGTAAAGAAAAAAACATGTTCCTCTGGCTCCTCCTACTGCTCCTAAAGGCATCTGTAAGAATCCAACGCTCAAGTCAAGCTCAATTTCTTCAGTGTGCGCAGCGTCAGCCGGTTTGTGTCCACAAAGGCTTAAAAACAACCACCAGGAATGTTCCAACTCCACTGCCAACTGGGCGTATACTACAAAGACAGTTAAACTAAAGAAGAGAAATGAGGAAAAGCAAGCTAAAAAGACAGAGTTGGACCGACACAGAAACTGAACCAGAGTAAACATTGGAGCGGCATTTCCGAGGTGGAGAGAGCCACAGGACCTGAAAGGATTAAAAAGCAATGCTGAGTCAGACAGTGCTGCTCGACAGGTAATTACCCAGCTTCCTTTCGGGCTAACGTTAGCTTGTTCTCAACGTGGCTGCTGTTCAGCGTTGTTTCATGGCGGTGTGGCTGAAAATATCTTTGTGAAGTGTCCAGGCAGTGTTACCGTTTCAGACCTTCTCCTGACAGTTCTGTGTGTCTGTGCTCTCACGGCTAAATGTTCACAACATCAGTGAGTTACTGCTTAGTTGGCTCTGCTTTTTTCCACAGCCTCTGTTAGCAAACTAAGTGCTGGTCGTTTTTTGAAGCAAAGTCCCCTCTCTTCTCCATCTTACCTACGGCAGCTTTAATGTTACAAGCCAAAACAACTTTGTTTGTAGATAAATAACGTTACCTAGCTGAGAAGCTAATTATCTCATCTAAGTCCAACGTACCTTTTCTTGAAATGCTTGTGCATTACTGACGTGCTCCCTTGATAATACTTTTCTTTGCTGCGTTGAGGGTGAAACGCTCCCGGACTTTAGAAGTTTCAGGACGTGATGGTGTTGCATCGCCTGCCACCATTTTGCTATGTTTTGTTTACCTGTCACTTCCCGGTCACTGTTTTTCATGCACAACTCTCAGCAGAGATTGTAAGGATGCGAAATGGCTCGCGCCTCAGCAAACTCAGCTCTGGAGAACGATGTCATGTCCACACACAGCATTTAAAACACTCGCAACGCCGTAACCATCTATTATTGACAATTAAATTTGTTGCCAACTACTTTTTTGGACAAATTGTTGCACCCCTATCCCAGATACACTATTCTGACACCAGAAATACTCACTAAAGCACCAAATGTGTCCCTAAAAATGCCCTCATTTTCCTGCTTTGTTAGACCCATTACACGTTGCTCATCAGCAAAACAGGTCAGTTGAGGACTGCTCTTGAATATCTTGAGGTGCGAGGACGTCCTCGGGAAGACAATGTTATAGCAATTTTAGCTCTGCCTCAAATAACATTGTGCAAACGGACGGGTATTTAAACTCTTGGGCCTTCATTGTCCTATCTGTCCTTTCGTGTTTGATTTTCTTTCAGACCCCAAACAGTGAGGCTGCGAAGACCTACTCTTCCACTCTTATTCTTATCACTTAGGCATTGAGGGGAGGTATAGAGAGTACAGTTGTTAAGATTGTTAAGTGCTTGAAATATTCAGGAGTCCAGATCTCTTACCGTCTCACCTGCGCTGATAACTCTGATTACATAGCAGGCTAAGCTGAGCAGAGGTTTCACTTTCTCTGCCGCCCTAAGAGGTTCGGTATGTCCTCAGATGCCTTTATGAATTTTTACTGCAGCACTTAAATATTTTTGCAGCGGACATACTAGCAGGGTTGAGTAGCACGTTTAAAAGGAGTTTGGAAGCAGCTAAACAGGGTTGTTAAGCAGGCATCAAGGATTAAAGGCAGACAGCTGCCACACCAGGAGGTGAGACGTACACCACTACACCAGCTGCTGCAGGAGGAGGGCACAGGGTGGAATCAAGGACACAACCCAACAGGGCAGAGTTACTGGAGCATCAAAACAGGCTCTACTTGACTAAAGACACGGTGCTTATGAATGAGAAACCAGACTTTGAAGGATGTAACATATGCAGCTTCTGTTTTTTCTCCTTATACTATGTGTGTATGTAGAATCTCTGTAAGTAACTCTTTTAATGCACCTGAATGCACTGCTAGTGATGCGTATGACAGCGACATTAGCATTTACTAAAAACTACAGCTGTTTCAGGCAATCACTTTGCCTTTAAAAAAAGTACATTTCTAAAAACATCTTCAGTGGGAGCCAAACGGGCTTGGGGCTGAGCGCCAAAAGTGAGGTGGGAATGTTGGCATCAACCACATTGTTGGTGCCTTATCCTTTCATAACACTTTGGGGACACAATACATCCACATAATTGTGGAAATACTAGTAAATTAGCTGTTTGAGTTGCAAAATATGATTTTTGTTTTATAATTAAAGTTCTTCCGTGGACTTTGAGATCTCTGAGACACCAGAGTGGAAACAAATCACACACAAACAATCGCAGTCACATGGACAGGAACACATCACTGTCATTTAATAAGACTGCAGAAATCAGCACCTTACTGTAAACACTGCTTTTGTGCTCACGGCTAAATGTCAACCCCGACTAGCATGAGATGGAAATCCAAGATGTATAATTAAGGCCAGACCTCCACACCTCTTATGGGCGTCACTCAACTTTCACTGCAACAGCACTGAACTTAGCTATTACATGTAAATATCTGATACAGAATAGTTACAAATGACTGTCATTGGTGAGGTTGCATGCACTCTCCTGATAATGAGAACATGGCATGCTGCTGTCTGGCTAGGCAAGAGAAAGGGACAAAGAAGGGGCATAAGTGTAGAGATGATCTGTGATCGCAAAATGGACGTGGATTTGCGGCTGTTCAAACCGATAGACATAAGCGGAAAAACTGTCAGGACATTTCCTGTAATGATACCTATTTTTCTGGGGAACCTGCTCTCCTGTTAGTAATTTGTTTGGCTGATAAAGTTTCTTCTTTGCTCCCAACATTTGCAGTGAACCAGCATTGCTCACTGGCCTGGCTTCTCTCCACAAAACCTGAAATTACTGGAAAAAATCAGCAAACTGGCAGATTTTGAGTTTCATCAGCTGCTGTGACAAGTAAAAAAAAAAACCTCTTTTGCACTACCTAGATTGCCAGTGAACTCACTCAGCCTCTTTTCTATCGCCTGCTTTGAAGTGCTCCCTCTCATGTATATTATTTCTGCATGTTTCCACTATTTTTGCTACTTCTTGTATGGGGACAAACTCATAGAGAACACAGTCGGGCTCTTCAACTTCGACAGTGAAGGGGAGAATTAATCTTCGGCTGAGGAGAGCAGATCGGCGGGCGACAAAGCAGCACAGCCATTAGGGCTGCGAAGGAGGCCAAATGCGCTTGTGGTCGTAGATCGACGCAAATGACTGCGCCAGGGGGACGACAATTCCCCTCTGCTGGAGCTTCTGCTAGATGATCATTAGTGTGCTGGGTTTGATTGATATGGCACATTTCCGATGGCAGGTGGACGAGTCATCTCAACATGGCAGTCCCCGGTGATTAATCTCATTTTAAGATGCATCTGGAGGAGTCAAGTCATCCTAGATGGGCGGGTGTAAATTAAAGTGTAGAATATTGCAGCAAGTCTGAGCTGTTCGAGGAAGGCTTAACTGGAATGTCAGTGTTTCACATCATTCACATCCACTGCCAGGGTTGAATGTGAGACGTGATGAATGTATACGAAGTGGCACAAAGCAAGTGTCTGATTAATAATTCAGCCTACCATTGTGACACAGGAGTGTACAGTGTTGGGACAAGCAGGTGCAAACAACATTTGGAATGATTCATCACACTTCCTCCATATGAGACTGACTCTGATGCTGACGCTCCCAATACTGGTAGATAAGTTATTAAAGCTCTTTATCACCAATTCTGAAATTGAACCTTCCGAGGATATGTCTATCCAACTTTTTCAGTTCCGATACGAATACTTGGGCTTTGGGTATCGGCCAGTTAGGGGCTCCAAATGCCACTGTTTATTGGTTTACATGGTTAGTAGGTTGGTGAGTGGCTTGTGTTATATTTTGTAGTCCAAAATAGAAACTTGCATACTCACTTGAAACACTGGCTTTGTAAATATTGCAAGTGTATGTAAAACTAGTTGCCATAAGCAGAAATACCTCCAAATTGGGGAGCAAAACGGGTCCCCGTGTGAGGCTGGTGCATGACGATGTACAAGCAAGTAAATGAAACAAAAAGCATTGGGAACAATTCATGATAATACTTTCATTTAAGACCAACTCTAACTGTGTGTTCACACTGAACACAAAGCGAATATTCGCCTCACGTTACTGGCGCGAGTTTGACCGCCGGATCAAAATTCACTTTTAAATAACAGGCGAATATTCGCCCTTTCGCTTCCGGAATGGAGGAGAGGAATGGGGCTTATCTCCATGGTTACCAGCGGTGTCAGGAGAATCTCAATGTTGGTAGGGTTTCACTACACCACGTGACGCAAATTCGCTGAGGAAGTTCAAATATTTCAACTCAAGCAAATTTGTGTTGCGACTATCCGCGTCATTGCATTGACTTTGTATGGAATCTCGCCGCAGATACGCGTCTATTCGCGTTCGGTGTGAACGCACACTAACAATGCTCCCAACGATGGAAATTAAGCAATTTAAGCACTTAATCACCGAATCAAACTTTCCAAGTATATGTCAGTGCAACTTTTCCTGTCCCTATACCAATACTTGGCCCTGGGTATTGGTTGATTCGGTGTCTGATCCGATACCAGTGTTTAATTGGTAGGTTAGTTGTGTTATATTTTAAACGCCAGCCCTCGATACATTGGCTTTGATGATATTGGTAAGTAGCTGTGGAACTTGTTGGTGTAGCAAGGTTGAAATATCTCCAGAAATTGGACACTTAAGCTTCTCTGTGTTGGTGGAACTCAATCTTTCTTCTTTTTGAGCAGTATGGGTACCCAGTGTGGCTGATGCTGTTTAAGCACAAGCATGTAGCTGAAAACAAAATCGGGAACATTTTGTCAGCTCCTTCATTTGATACCAACTTTAATAATGCTCCCAACACCTGGAGTGCAGTGATTAAAGCTTTTGATCACTAATTTTGAGATCAAAACTTTCAAGTATATGTTAACCCATCTTTGTAGTCCTGATACCAATAACTGGGCTTTTGGTATCAGTCGATTCTGAGTCCCAATCCTGTGTAATTTGTTGAGTTGGTAATTAAAGCTGTTTGTTGGTTGTCCAGATTTTGTAGTGATACCAGCAGCCCCTTGAAAGCATTGGCTTCTCAGAAATTGTAGCCGTAGAACTTGGTTGTGTAGCAAGCGTGAAATACCTCTGGTTACCTCTCTTGGTGACAGGGTAGCTCCCTTATTTTTATTTCAAGCAAAATGGGTGCCCAGCATGTGGATGAGACATGATAAAGTACAAGCTCTTAGATGAAAACTTAGCACTTAATTAATTAAATTGGCCGAGCATTGGCGCCACCGTCTCTATACTGATCCAGCAACTTAAGTCGGTTACTAACCGCTTTCCAATACAGTCTGGGATTAGTGCATCCCTACTAAATATGATGATTGCTGAAGAGGTCATCTTAAGGAGGAAAGGGGTTCTTACAGTATCTTGGGTGTAAGCAGGACAGTGCTGATAAAGAGTGTGTGTGGTCAGCATAACAATTAACCTTCATAAATAAAGGTAAAAATAAAACAGCAGAGGCTTAGGCACCCAAGGTTAATGGTTTGGGAGAAACTATTTCTGCCCCCCGGAGATTATTGTAATTATAGGTTATAGAGGATGTAATTCTACAAGTTAAATGAGATGAGTTTTCTTGCTGTGGTCCCCATAATCATGGGACTGTAAAGAGAGGAGAGAGAGAATCTCTTGATATGAAAATCAGTATGCTCATTTCACACAGTCTTAAACGATTGGACTTGTTCTGAAGTCTTATTCTGTGGGGTTCAGTCAAAGGGCTGCAAGGCTGTGGAGTTCAGTGGTAACCATGGATTCTTTCATTCAGTTAATGCCTTTTGCTTGAAAGCGAAACACAGCCTGAGAACTCATTGTCTGCTGCAGATAGTTAATTGAAACGCAGTAAGGGGGTTTGTCATTTGCACTCTCATTCAGAAGACTTTTCCAATATTGTAAAACTTTCTGCGGAGGGTCGATGTGAAATGATTTCTTATTCTTTGTGACTAAGTCTGCAGCTAGGAGAACATTATATTTGACTAACAAGCTCGTGTGTTCAGGCACATTTCTATCTGTGACTGCAAAAAATAGCACAGAGCGTTAGCATATTATTATTGCATTGCAGTCTAGAATTATAATACATGTGTATAGTAATGTAACAAACTCATTACAATCAATTTATATTTGATTTGACTGTTTTAATTAAGACCACTTTAGTGTCAAAAAAATCTATACTTCCATCAATGTTATAAGATTAGAAAACAAAGAAACATCCAATGGTGTAAATACTTTTACAGGCACTGGCATCAATTAAATTCAAAAGTATGTTTGATTGAAAGAAAGCTATATTGAAATACTGAATCATTCTGTATATCAGCCATGTTTTCCTCATGTTTTTTTTATAATTAAAACACAGCTGATGGAAAAGAAACTAGATCGAGCTCATCTGAAAAGCCTCCTCGTGTGAAAGCGGTTTCAGCATTTCCTTTGACTTGTGGTGTTGGAGCGATTCACATCAGATCAGAGGGTGTGCTTCGATGTCAAGTGGATGCCAGGTGAAGGTCTTTTCAAATCAGCAGAAAACGCGCTGTGTTCTGTCTCCACTTGACCTAGATGTCACGTTATTCTAAAGAAAAACATCAAACAGGAAAAGTACAAATGTGTAGCAGACAAGAACAACTCAGTGAGATAGCCTTCTTTATCCTGACTCTGCATTGTCCCAAACTAACATCACAGAGAAAATAATTCACCACACTCCTGACATTTCCCGAAACTGCCTTTTGCAAACTTTTCATTGCTACTTTCAGTTTCAGGCATATTTTATACGATTGCATTGAATTGTAAGACGGTTCACATCGTGCATATACCAATAAAACATAGCACATTTATGTCGCTGCATGAAAAGGAACTACATGTAACAGAGTTGTCTGGGGACAAATATCTAATTTATGACCATGAATTTCTAAATAAATTCAAAGGCTTTTAAATAGGCCTCATGGGCCCAGAGGACACGGAACTCCTGCAACACATTAAAGACAATGTAAAATTTAACTGTAAAGCTACAATATGCAACTTTCCGCCTTCAGGCAGGAAAGTGAAATGCTACCCTTCTGAACCCCCAAACCTCAGTGGGGCAAGTTCATGCCCCTACACTTGTCATTCATCCTGATGAGATGTCGACTTTTAAAGTATATACAGCCTGAAGCTAAGCTAGCAGTCATCCTAATGCCACCACCGGCTCTGAGAAGAACAGAGATAATATGCAGAACGAGAAACACCACTTTGGCTGTGAAGGCTTCGTTGGTCTTTTTTCTCTTTGCCTCATTGTTTCCCGCATTGTTGTTGGTGGAACGATCTTGCTGCATCAGAGCCATTAAAGTCTCACCTTGAAAGCTAAAACCTACCTCACCACTTATCACACTCGCAGAAAATGTTATGACCACAAAAGTGTGGCTAACAGACTCAGACATCAATATTTTAAAATATAATCTAATATAAAAAATACATCAGTCAGCAACAAGAGGCTCAGAAGACCTTGATGCAGCTTTCATTCATACCTTTAAGCTACAAAGTAACCAAAGGTTTTTAATTGATTTTAGGAAGCTGACTAAAAACAATTACACTCCCTCCACAGGGAGTCAATACAGGCAGACAAGTTGCTTCATACAGTGTAGAAGGGCAGTGTTCATTTCATCACAGAATTGCTTACGTCACACGTCTGGTAAACAATGATAATCAATACCGAGGGAGTAGGCAGTGTGGCCCTGATTGATCAGAAGGTCATAGTGAACGGAATCGATATATAAAAGCAAACAGGGTCGTGACCTTTGGAGGGAATCACCCAAAAATATGTCAAGTGTTTGCATCTCAACTCTGTCAGGGATCAGATATATAATATATGAGTGTTAAGGGATTTACTCGTGTCATTGTGGAGACATTGGCGTCATAATGACCATTAATATTGATCACTTTTCAAGGACTTCACATACTGTATGGCAATTAAAGGCAGCAGATAAACAATAATCCTTGTTCCCTGCTGTGCACAACATGAATTTTTTAACAGTCGGCTGAAAGAGAGAAAAATAATCCCCGCTGCTGAAACAATGGATGCTAACTTTATTATGTACAAGCACATGAAAAAGGCCAACGTAACCATGTGCTTTGTTTTGTTTACAGATATCATTCTTTGTTGATGCTCCACCAATCGATTCATCCTGCACTTGTCTTACTGTTTCTACTGATGGTGCACTATTATGTTATGTTAACAGATTTAGCTACAGAACAATGGCACTACAACTGAACGAACAAGTTTCCTGCTACTTTGAATCCAACAAAAAGACCACATACTGTAGCTTTTGTCTCAGTTTAACTTGATGAGCTTCCACAATCCTCCATATTTATTTCCATTTTCACAGGTGGAATAACTGACCTCAGGTGTTCTGACCAAGTGCATATTGTATTTATTCAGTCGGACTGGATGCCCATCAAATTGTGAAATAGGATTTTTGGATCAATAAACAGATATCTGAAACGTTTCCATCGTGCGCATGACCGTTAAACAACTTTGATTTTCCTGAATGGTTTTTAATGGAAAGTTGAGCAGGTGAGGCGTCATCTCTAAACCGTTTATATCTCCCCCCCCCGCCCCCCTCTCTTCCTCTCTACATACATCCAAAAGGCTCTGATGCTCTCTTGCACACACACAAAAACACACAGCTAATGTGTAGTTACTTTACAAAGGAGATTTTTTTCTCTCGATTTCTCTCTGGGTTTCTCCTTTCAAATTCCTCCTGTGTGTTTGCTATCCTTTCATGGTAGGTTGAGCTTTTCAGGCATTGTCAGGCTTGTTTAAATTTTTAACAAGCAGGGGGAAGAAACAAAGAGACTGAGACAAGGGGAGAGTCCCTCATCTGAAATCCAAGGTATATTTCCCATGAAATGTTGTGCAGTGACGTGGAATAGTCTTCGTCTTTTGTGTCTTCTGATGCCGTTGGCCCCTTTTAACCAAATGGTGAACGCTATGCATGCTTCAGTTTTCACAGTGCGGGTTGGTCTACCAAGAATAACTATGCCCAGGTGGTTTAAACTGAACTGAACACTTTAAAATTTCTTTTCTTGTATTTCCATAAGCATTTTTCTTCAGCTCGGGCTCTGCAGGTAGTTTTGGAAGCTCAGTTTGCTCGTGCTCTATAGGGTAAAGAAATCTCAATAAATACAATTCTGCTAATCAGTACCAATTTTCCGTTTTGCCCCACACTTGCTTCCCTTGATTGAAATGTAATTGGGTGAAATCATCAGCTGAATGATTGTTGATCATGCTTGGCCCAGGAGAAACAGTAGTGTTCTTCATGTTGTCTTCAACAAAAACAACTCATCCAGGTGTTACACGTGTGAAGGTAATTGAGCGCTGCCAGACATCCAAAGAAGAACATGAAAAACAACAGAGAGCAAACACAGACAGAGATGCTAACCTGAAAATTGAGTTTAGTACCCAACACGCTTACATAAACAAAGCATACATTATTCATTCTATGTCAAAGGGAATCATGTGGAGATTTTCCAGGAGACATGGCTGAGGCTGCCTCTGAGGTTTAGCAATCTGTGGGAAGTTTACATTATTCACTTGCCAACTATATGGGGATATTTTATAGGCAGACACCACTGTGTTTAGACAGATTATTTTCATGGCAATGTTTACTTCCAAAAGGCTCCATAAGATAACAAAATATGAAGTCTGTAGCCATGCTAGCAGCTTTGTGGGACAGTTTTATGATTTTTTTTTTTTTTAAGATTGTGTTTTCGGCCTTTGCCTTTAATTGATAAGACAATGGATATAGTTGGAAATTTAGAAGAGAGAGCGGGAATGACCTGCAGCGAGGGGCTGATGGTCTGGGTCAAACCCAGGGCTGCGGGTCACCTTACTGAGTAGGCTGCCACCGCAACCAAGCCCCGGATAACCGAAAGATAATGGATGGATGGATAGTTAGTTAGCAAGCTAACATGTTCAAATAAGCACTAAACACAAAGCACGTCTGGAGCTGACGGGAATGTCACCAGTTTTGTTAGCTTTCATAAACAAATGTTGGAAAAATTTCACCTGATGATGTTGCTGCGTTAAAAGTCATAAGATCAACAAAATGATGAATGCCTGGGTCAAATTTAAAGGTAATCCATCAAAATATTAAGACATTTTCGTCAACATTTGGTCTGAGGACAGTAAGATACCCATAGAATAAACCAATAGTGGATTTAAAGAAATTTAAGAGTTCGATTAAACCACCTGGGCATAGTTACTCTTGGTAGACCAACCCGGACTGTAAAAACTGAAGCATGCATAACGTTCACCATTAGGTTAAAAGGGGCCCCAGACCTAATGTAGTTGCTGCTTAAATAGTCGTAATAATCCATCCAATTGCTGAGAATTTTACCCTCAACATGGTGCTAGTTTAAACTGCAGAAGACCAAATCCATCCAGGATTGTTAATCTGGGAACCATGAGTGTTTGTACAAAATTTCATGGAAATTCAACACATAGTTTTTGAGTCCTGACCAAAGTAGTCAACAAATAAACCCAGACATTGTCATCCTTACATCCATGCTGCCACAATGGCTAAAAATCAAAAAAATAAAGACCTACATATTTGTACGAGGTCTGTATCTTCCAAAGCTGGAGACGGGGCTTGGACTCATGATCTCTCTATTTCCAAATCAACTGAGACTGTTGGAATACGTATATAATACTCACATTAAGGAGGTAAAGACATTAAGACCTCCTGCATTTGTCACGGACAAACTCATCAAACACCTTCAGTGATTTTCAATGATGACTGCTCGCCGGTTTCCCAGTCTTAATTGCAGCTAAAGAATCTTATAATAGAAATAGAGTGGAAGTCTATGATTCCTGTGAGATGCATTTGAGAGCATGCCAATGTCAAATGGAACACAGGAAGCCAGAGAGAGCAGGCAAACTGGCTCCATCTCCTGGAGGAGACAAGAGGTGGGGCTGTATTGAATGCACCCCCACCTTCACATGTTCTCATTATCCTGTATGCTGAATGCTCGTGGAAGGCTACGGCATGCTAGTATCCTTACGCACATAATATAGGGCATCTACCAGGTCTGATATGGCACTTGTCAGATTGGGACGTGAACCAATACTTCTTTCTTTGTATCATGCATTTGATTCCTGCAGGTTATTAAACATGTGATCATGTGATGTATTGTTTAGATGTTGAAGTACTCTACACATGAACATAGATGACCTTATTTACAGGAATCGTACTTGAAGTCTGCAACACAAACAAATAGTAATAATAAACCACAGCACTGGTCCATTTGGTCCATTTGTTTGGGGATGTCTGCAGGAGCAGTAAGGCATGAATTGGCCAACCATGACCAGTAATCATGTCCTGTCTATTAGACTGTGCTGCTGGGAAATAACACAAGGAATAGAAAAGAGCTATGAAATTCCTGGAATTACCACAGCTCACTTGTCACAATCCAATTACTTTGTCTATGTTTGCAGCGGATCTCCATCCCCTCCTCTCAGTTTCAATTCATTTCCCGAGGTTAACACCTTATTATTTTTGACCACACATGCTGTAACCTGCACCTGCATACGTCTGCACCCCAGCAAAAGCTAAAATTGAAGAGAGGGGAAAAAGGAATATTAAATTCTGACACATTAAAATGTCAGCACTGTGATGTCTGAAATGATATATGTTGCACAGTTCATGAATACGGCATTGCCCTTTGTGGCTTCCAACATATTGGATTTTCCAGTGGGGGATGCAGCGTTACTCAGCTGTTTGGTCAGGTTTGGAGAACAAGGACTGATCCGTATTGTGCATCTTAAGCTGGTCCTTCTCCTTTAAATGAATTGGTTTAACAAGCACATCTTGAGGGTTCGTGTGCCAAGTAGCAGAGTTACAGCTGCGCTTCTTCTACAGTCCAAATTTAGCTGAATGGCTGGAAGGGAAAGCGCTCTCCAAGCTGGTTCAGGACCTTACATGGAGGTGCACCCGGCTACAAAACACTACTACACTCTCTCTCCTTTAAGAAACTAAAAGTACAATATTTACTCACCCATGACAAAATGACTACACTGATTCTGCAGGGGGTTGAAAGGCTTGTTGATCAAGCCGTATTGATTCATTTTTTTCCTCCTTTGGTGTTAAGATTTCTGTTTATGCAGGCCATGTTTTTGTAAGAAAAACTCCCCCCCCCCAGTGTGTTGAATCTCCTAGAGTCCTATCATCTGGTTACTGATGTCCAATTCAGTCGTGTCACCATTTGTAAGCATAATGCATACATTTCTGTTTGTTGTGAAGTGCTTTTAAAAGACCCCTGGGTCTTTCCCCTCACTTGCAAAATTAGCATTTCTTTCATTCTTTCAGTTTCATGTACATGCAAATAAACCAGACTAAATTAAATATATTATAATGGTAGGAATAAAGCACAGTTTTCCCATCAGCACTGAGCACCCGCTGAGTGTTTATTCCCCTATGTGGTCTTAGCTTGTTTGCTAGTTTGTTGTGTCACAACATGCCTTAAAAAAAACTGCTTTTGAACAATAATGAATATAAATTGGCTGAACCACATGTGCAGAGGAAACAGGATGTTGCGTCGCTCCTGTGAAGTGCAGCCACATGCTGTATGTCCATATGGTTGTACTCTAATGATACTTGCAGAGGTTTGGCTCCACATTACAATTGTAAATGACTGTAACCAAGGGAAACCAACTTCCTGGCACGCTTGTTTGGGGGGAAAACCGGATACTTCACTTGCCTCCAAATTTCACTTGAACCCACTCAGCTATCATGGCTGTCAATGTCAGGCAGCCGGTAGCATGCCTGTTCACCTTGAGGGGTCCCTGGGAGATTGGCTTCTCTGGAGCTAACAGATATGGACTGCAGCCCAATTTCCTCTTGGCTAATTAGCTTGGCTACAATACCAGAGGCAGTCCTTATCAGCCCCCAAGCCTTCTGCTCTCAGTCTGCATTTTTTTTTTGTGGGACTGGAGCACAGTAAGTTAGCTTCCCCAAAAAGTTCACAGAGACAGGTTTCTCTTTGTGTGTGCTTTACGGCAAAGGGTATGGATGTTCCTAAGCATGCAAGCATGATCAAATCGCACTGACACACAATAAGTGAAGCATTTTAAGCTAGTTAAAGCCTGACGCTCAGTTAGCACCACCGAGATTTGTTATCTAAATGAAAAATATCAGCAGAATGTTAATTCCAAATCTGAGACACACAGGAATAGACGTATCTTGAAACATTTCCACAGCTGTCAGACTGGTGACAGATCTTACCTTTTCAATAGACTTCTTTTTATATTTTTTAAATTAGGCAGGAGTTATAGATAACTTGAGCTGGCACTGATACTGATGTCTGTGCCATAGATACATACACATGTAACTACTGGAGTGGTCAACATCTAAGCAAATGCTCTTATTTGCTATCTTGCTAACAGTCATACCTTTCTGTTAAATATAAAGCTAGCAACTGGTTAGCTTAGCTTAGCATGAAGATTATACCCCGATTGTCTCTTTTCCCATTGCCCAGTGGAGTGTACTCCTTTCTGTCTCTTTTGTGCTGCGTCACCGTCTGACGCCACAAACGCGCTGCAAACAGGGGCAAACGACAAACTTCCCCTCAGATCAGGAGAAGCTCTCTCACCTCACTGTCTTACCAGTGTTGCTGCATCTTGCATGAAATAATAAATAATAAATTCGCCGTTGTGTGTTGTTCTTCTGTATTTACACGACAGCAGCCGGAACTTCGATGTGCGTCATAGCATCGCGCCGGTAAGGGGGCAGAGATTAGCGTGCCGACCCGGGTTTTGTGTTCCTATCATTGGCGATCGGAGCGGAGGCAATAATTACCTACGGCAGAGTCATTTGACCCCAGTCTGAATGCCGATTCAGCCTTTCCCACTAAGCAAAAAAGCAGAGTGCTTGACGTTGGAAGGGGCTTAGAGACAGTAGGCTTTCACGAGTTCAACCAGCAGAAACTCCAGGAAGTCACTATGCTTGACCAAGAAATAGTCCCCCTGAGAGCGATGATTTATTTTTGTGTCTTTGTACGGATTAAACAAACAAGCTATAACATGTTAAATAATGACTGTAAGAGGTGATGGTAGCTGGAATTTGATACTTTCAGACAGAGCAAAGCTAGCTCCCCTTGTTTCAAGTCTTTGCACTTAGCTTAGCTAACTACCCCACGCTAGACTGGAGAGTAAAATGTGACTCTCTCATCCAACTGTTAATAAGAAAGAAGACAAAGAAAGAAAAGAAACTGCAAACACATTTAAGAGAGTGCTTCGGTCATGTTACCACCTCTTAACTCACATTGACGCTGGGCTTCAACATACAGGATGGCCTTAGTTTAAGGAAGAGAGCCGCTTTCAGATGTCCTCTATTGTTTATTGTCATTCCTCGGACTGCTTGGCATGGACCTCATTCAGTCTGGACTGAAATGCACCCACTCAGCAAAAACACTTATTGTGTGAATTTTCTTCAGCGTGCAGGATATCTTCCGCAAACCTTATTCTAATTCATGTAATCCTCAGAGATGGCACAGGCCCAGCATGCAGCCATTCAGAATGCACCAGTGCCCTCAAAAGCCTGCTCAGTCCCACAACACAGACAGTAAGGGCCTCCGGGTAATTTCACACTCTGTTATGATTTTGTTCAGAAATAATATGAGGAGAGAAGTTAGTTCGGGTAGACTTCAGAGAAAAGAAGCAGACTGGTGTTGCTGAAATGTTGCTTTATGTGAGTTTAGCTATGATTCCCAGGAAAGACCGGTACCTGTCTTATAAATGCAAATGTGTTTGCATATCAAGTAGAAAAATTACAGTGATTATGGCTTTGCAGTAAGAACAAAGCTTTGTTTTTAGTATAAGCACCTGGCAGGAGATAAACAGCCCCTCTGCTGAATCTAATGAAGCAAAAGAAATAGTATATTTGCAGTAAGAGCCTGTTTCTGTGTTGCATGTTTCATGACGGCAAGACAAATGGACAAAAGGCGTTTGAAGGAAAGCACCTGGCAAACACAGACTCTCTAATGTCTCCTTAATGTGTTTCCTTGGTACATTTGGCTGCAGGGCATCACAGGGTGACACATGTATACAATAATGGCAGACTAAAAGAAGCATAGGACCATATAATAGCTTCCATGACCATTAAACTTTAATGGGCACACATAACTAATGCGGTTAAACCTGCTGCAGGTTTCCCCCTCGCCCCCAGACCACCACACTCACAGATTAAATTTCTAAACTGGATTGATTTGCGCAGACATGACCAATGGTTTTAATGTGATAATGCATCGTAGGAGACTGTACTGCCGTGGTGCTGCCGGGGAGAATGATTGTCGTCACAATTACGTGACTGGCTTGCAGCTCGCCTGGCAAACAACACGGAATTACCGCCAAGCCGAGGATGTCAAGGCAACCCTAATGCTCTGTCATTGAAACCCATCTCAATTAAGCCGAGGCTGGACAGGTGCCTGGGAGTTGACTGATTGGTTCTTCCCTTCCCCTCTCGTTGTGCTGATGGTACTATTTTCCCCACTGGAAAAACTGAGGATGTTAAGGAGCTCTAAACGGAGTTTCTCTGTGTTGTTCAATAAAGAGGAAGACAGTTACTAACTCTTTAATGTACAAGTCAAGACCTCCCTGTTGTGATAATAGCTTTACTCTGCTGTTCACAGTGTTTAACTCGTTCATTTAATTGTTGATCTGCTATTTAACTTCTGTTAATAGAAGGTTATTACACTCAAATAACATAAGTCTTCAGTAAGTAGGTTACATTATAAATTGCTAGACATACATTACTTGATTATTACACACCTTACAGTGCCACCTGCTTCATTTGTTGTCAGACAATGTAATGGCCTGTTATAAGTTGTCATCACTGCCATTATACTGCTTCAGATGGGGCCAATTGCACCCGCCAGTAGGCCTGAAGGTCATAATTATCTATTATTATCAGCACCTCTGCAGCGACAGGCAAACGTTACCGCAGCATGTCATGTGTCGTGTCAACCACACACTTAAGCACCAAAAAGGGAAGGTTGGGAAGGTTAAGACAAAAGATGGTGGTTTGGGTTAAAATATGACACTGACACTCATTGTAAGGCAGTGAAGTCACTTTAGGTAGCCTATATAATGCAACTTGTGTCCACTCAAGTAGTAGCTTTGACATGAATGTTCCCTTATCTTTTGAATTTGTACCTCTTGGTAATGATACCGCCGCACTACTTGCTTTGACTTGGGAATGTTTAGTAACTAAAAGCAGATTAGTACAAAATACTACAAAATAAAAATTGCAACACATGTTGCTGTGCTGGACCTATTGTTTTAGCAATGCCAGTTGGTTGTGAGATTTACACAATTATTAGGATGAGTTCAACATATTAAAACCTATGAGCTAGGTAAGACCTAGACCTGGAAGACATCCAAAACATGTAACCTAAAGTTGTTATAATCCATGGTTTCCCTTCAGGTCACTTATAGTTGGTGTAGATCAAAAAAAGTCACAACACGGAGGTGTAGAAATCAAGCTACCAGTTTTCTATATACCGCTTTATCTACATTGGATCCCATCAGCTATAGTCTGAGACGATGCAGCCTCTAGGGATACCGGTGAACGTACGGGCCGGTAAGCGATAAACGACTTCCTTTTCCGCGTGCTGCATTGTTACAGAAAGAGAAACCGTTTTCTTGTGATTTACTTTAATTAACGAAATTTCAACATCATGATGCAGATTTGTAAGAAGTAAAAATTCAAGCTTTGTCAGGTCTGTCCTGAGGAGGAGAAGAAAACTTTTAAAATGCTCGTTTGTTGAATCGAGGTCGGATCAATCTGATGCATTCGAGGAAGTCGGGAAATCTGAATGCTGAACGGCTTTCGTGGCACGGCGTCAAGGGAATACATCTCAACTTAAATTTTTGATCTAGGGATTGTTAGCTGAACTTACATGTAGTTGTCTGTTTATAGAGATTAATAAGAAGCTAAATGTTATTACCACACATTACGTTCCACCTGCTTTTGCTCTCCTCACGGACTGTTTTTCCTGCATACGCCGCAGCCTGCTGATACGTGATTGGTCAATATTACTCAGACTACAAGCGTAGTTCAAACAGAACACTTGCCTTTCTGGAAATCCACGTCCCTGCCTACAGATTCTACTATGTAGACTATTCTACTATGTAGAATCTGTAAATAGAGATGACTTCATCTATAATAATCACATGAACATAATCGCATCTTTCAGTAAAGGTTATCATATCTATGTCAGGGCAGCTTGATCACTACACAATTATAGTTTCACAAAAAGGGGAAGCATAGTTTTCAAAACAAATGTTAATGTAATAATAACATTTATGTCCTTTACTATTCCAAAGAGAACTTGGGATCATTACATTAAAAAAAGGTAAATCGATTATAAATGAAAGCTGTATTGGATTTAAAATGATGATCAGGCCGTGCAGCCATGCAGTTATATCAAAATAATGCACACACTCTGGTAGATAAATGTACTGCTGTTATTGGCCCATGTTGCAAAGGCAGATTTCAAATGTTAAAAATAGGCTTGATATTGTCAGTTTAATTGATATTCTTTGATATCTAAAAAGTAATAAAGAATAAAGCTTAGTCAGTATTATTTTGTCAAAGAACTATTGTAAAGGCCACAAATTAAATCCAGTGCTCATTAAATAATATAACACATGACTGGCCAAAGATATAAATCAATAAAACAACATTAAAACTAGAAATAAATCTGTGTTACTAAAAATAAAAGAGGCAATGGAGAAGGGGCTTTATATAAAATTGCATCTCAGGTGGGGATTGTAAAGATTATACTGATTTGGCTGCAGCTGGAGATGCTCAGGCAGGGAGTCCCAACACTGACGGAGATACGATGATTCAAAATAGACTCGAATAACCTGTTCACTCGGTCATGACTCAAAATAGAGGTAAATGGTGTGGGAAGATAGCAGTAACCTCCACATGTGTAGCACTCTCTCTGTGAAACTCCCCGCTGTCAAGTGAAAAGCAGCGGCTGGCAAGTCCACATGCATTAGAGGAGGCAAATAGCAGTCTGCACCCTGCCAGCGCTCACAGAGGAGCTGGCAGTGACGGGGACTGAGCTGCACACTGGGAACTGGTGACGAACGTCTTTATCATTTTTAAGGGGAAATTGCACTGAAATGAAACACACACTAGCTGTTTGGTTGCAGCCAAGACAGAGACACAGAGGTCTTAATATGGCCCAATATCAACACACAAACTGGCCAGTCTGTTAAGAAATAATGTTTAAATGCCTGTAGTGATGCCACAGACAGATGCCGCGAAAGTAAGGTGGCCTTCAGGAGGAACATTTTCCATTTCATGAGTTTTGTCCCTGCAGCTGGCTGATGGGCAGACCTTATCAGACATCAGATAAAAGCAGGACAGTGTCGCACGCAGAATCTTAATCACATACTGGGTGTTGTTGTATTTTCTCCCTCAAGATGTTGAGCACTTTCTTTGGATAAATTCCATGAATGGCAGCTGTTACGCATGCTTGTTATTGACAGGAAGCAGCAGAGATGGGTGCTAATTTCTCAGCATATATCTGCCAGTGTATAAATATACCAGCTCAAATATTTTAAAGCCACTGGATAACCAAATCTGCAGTTAAAACTATGTCATCCATCGTCTTATATACATGAAATAGTTTCATTCCAACTTTGTAATAGGTTCATTTCAGTTTCTGTAAATGTACAGATATTGGGGTTTCAGTGTTATTCTATTACGTAATTAATCCCGGCGGTTGCAGTCGTCTAATTATGGCTGTAGGAGAATAGCACAGGCCTTTTAGGATGTACAGCTGGAGGAACTTAAGTTTTATAATCATTTAGCATTGCATTCATAGCTTTAAGGGTTTTAGTGCTACACTACACTGACTGTCCACAACAGGCACAACACATCATGAGGATGGCCGGGTGCGTGTGCATCACTTACCTGGGGAAGACATGGCACCAGGATGCACTATGGGAAGGCAAGCCAGCGGAGGCAGTGTGATGCTTTGGGCAATGTTGTGCTGGGAAACCCCGGGTCTGCCTTTCATGCAGATGTTACTTTGACATGTCCCACCTACCTAAACAATGTTGCAGACCAAGTACATGGAAACGGTATTCCCTAATCCCTTCAGCAGGATGATGCGCCCTGCCACACCTCCAAAATGGTTCAGGAGTGGTTTGAGGAACACGACGAGTTCAAGGTGTTGACTCGGCCTCCAATCCAATCGAGCGTCTGTGGGATGTGCTGGACAAACAAGTCCGATCAATGGAGGCCCCACCTCGCAACTTACAGGACTTAAAGGATCTGCTGCTAACGTCTTGGTGCCAGATACCTCAGCACACCTTCAGAGGTTGAGTGGACTCCATGCATCGATGGGTCAGGGCTGTTTTGGCAGCAAAAGGGGGACCTACACAATATTAAGCATAATGTTATGGCTGATCGATGTATATGTTTTACTACATTTACTTGTGTAATGCTTATTTTTAGGCAAAACAACATAGACGTTTGGTCCTTGACATGTACATGACCTTTCACTAAAAGATGGTAATCTCTGAATCACCAGTTTTTGTATGAATCTTAAAACGGAGCCAGATTATTCAGGTGCATTACCTATAATCCTCTCTGCACTATCTTCTGAAGGAAAACAGCACAGGAATTAAACTAATATGATTATAATTATTATGTAAACACATTATCAAAGAGTTCATAGATGAAAGACTTTAGGATGAAACATCAGCATCTCTTTGATAATTACCTTAAATAAAGGGCTGTTTACTCCCGATTTAAGACCTGTCAATCACACGAGAGGGACTGCAGGTGTGGGTCCTGTGCATTGGATTGAGCTTTCTTTAGTTCTACATTTAAACCACAGATTACTGTAGGCCTTTAATAGTAGCTTCCAGTAAGTCTGTGGTTCTCTTCATTTCCTTGATCTCCAGTCTGACCTTTTTTTGCTCAAGGAACTTCTACATCATTCTCGAGCAGTCTGATAATGTTTTTTTTAAAGGAGAAAGGGCAGTCATTATGATTCAGCAGTAATGGTTCTGTAGAAGAATAAGTGAGGAAGGGTCAAGGGAAGCTTTACTGATGCTGGAATATCATCAGAGAGCCACACAGCATAATAGGCTCCCAGCCAAAAGGCGTGGACAGGATGGGCTCTTTAATTCCTTGGTTCAAACACAAAGCAAATCATTAGTCCGGAAATTTCTCCAAGTTGTTTATAGCATTGATTCCTTCATATTCAACATGCACATACGGTTAGATATTGGCTTTTAGGAAACATTGAAATCCATATTTTAGAATCTGTTTGGCTCTCAGGAGATGTCTTGCTTGTTTGTAAAAGCACAGAATAAATTGCTGCTTCTATTTACAGCTCAAACTTAATTTATTTAAGCGTTAAATTGCTCTGTTTTACTGTTCTTCATTGTAAAAGGCAATATCTCATTAGGTGGGAGCACAGCATGTAATTGAATGTTGCTTACTTAGTCTGCTGACTGTCATGTTTATTGAAGAACATTTATAGTACATTTGGCAGTGTTGTATTTAAATGGCAATAAACTGTTCAGACCCAGTACCTATCTCGCCATTTAGCAGAGATAAAGCTTTTTTCTGTTTAGTACAAATGTGAATTAGCTGGTGGCGTGTTTCATGTGTGAGGCCACAATCAAAAGGAAACATTATTTGATTTGATACATGAAGCTTTTTAAGTTACTTTCAAAAGTGTTGTGCAGAAGGTCAAAAGAATCAAAGACATTAAAAAAGAAAACAGGATGACCTTTGTACCTAATGTCATGTCTCGTCATTTCCCTTCAGTTAAGTTACCATTTTTGTCTCGTTCTTTCATGTTTTGTCATTTCCTGTTTTATTTTGAAAGTAACCCTGTCTCCCTCTTGTTTCAGATAACTTTCCTTCCTGCCCCTGTGTTCCCCGCGTCTGGTGATTGTCGCCCCTCGGTTTCACCTGTCATTCCCTTCCTCATGTTTAAATAGTGGCGTCTCCCTTTGTCCTGTGCCAGTTCGTACTTGTCTCAATTTCAGTTGACCCAGCATTTGCCTTAATCCATGTTCCATGTTCCTGCTCCAAGCAAGGTCTGTTAGAATTCTAGCCATAGACTATTTTGTTCTTGTGATGTTTGTCAGCTTAGAGATTTTCTTTGTTGGAATATTTAGTCAGGTTTTCCTCTGTTAAGAGTGATTTTCAGTTCTTTATTTGATATAGGTATTCGGTTTAAAAGTAGTCAGGTTAGATGTCAGGGTAAGTTCAGGTTATCATTATATTTTCATTGTCTTTTGTTTCTGTGATTTAATTGTAAATATTTTATATTTACTTTGATATCTAGTCTGTGTCGTGCATTTGGGTTCTCATTTGTGTAGGCAGATCGTCACACTTATTGATGTTTCTAAAGAAAGAAGTACAGTTGTGACCACCTGAACTTTAATTTTGGTGTTAACTGTTGTTAAAGTGGTAATCTCAAAGATCTCAGTTTCGTTCTCTTTGGCAGCACCTATGGCGTTAAACGGTAATTGCGGGAGCACACTTCCCAGATATCCAGACAGTGCTGCATGTGTGACGTCCACGGTTGGCTCCGGTTGTAACTCTTGATTTTACTCGCTGACGGTCGCTTTCCTTTTTAGACTGTTTGCCTTCATCTGAGTCGAATTTGTTTCTTTTTCTTTGGATTTTCACTTATTTTTGAAGTTGTATCTGCAGTCTTCGATCTTTTCTTCGTTTGTTCAGCCATAGTAGATTACTGTTTACTCGCCGCTTAGCTCCGCCTACCCTCTCTGGCAGACCAACCGCTGCTGGGTGGAAAACATGTCACTAACTGGGCTTGAGATATTTTCCAGTCGCACCAGACACCCAGTCCCAAATGCAAAGGCTTTCATCAGTTGGCCATAGGCTCAATCACCATTGTGTTACCTCATTCAGTGATAGATAGTGACTTAAGAGACATTTATTTAAATTAAAATATTTAATTATCACTTTAAGTAAAGAATTTGTAAGTTATAAGTTGATGCAACATGTCCGTAAATCTACTAAGCAAGCCAACTTTCAAAGACTCCCAGTATGACATACATGACAGTTAAACCACAAACAATATGACCAGCAAGTGGCGTACAATGGTCTGCACTTATATAGCTCTTTGCTACTCTTCAGACCACTCAGACCACTTTTACACTACATGTCACATTCCCCCTTTCACACACACATCCACACACTGATGGCAGAGGCTGCTGTGCATCGTGCCACTCTGTCCACCAGGATCTAACTGACCGCAGTCACGCACGTTAACACATCGATGGAGCAATTTGGGGTTCAGTGTCTTGCTGCAGCCAGGGATCAAACTGCCAATGGATTGAAAGAGACGACCCATTCTAGCACCGAGGACACATTTTTCTTTGGGGTCAAAGTTACTTCAGCTGCGTACCTACAATTTGTTGCGTATGTGACGCAAGTGACCTTAAGTTCATGATCTCAATTAAGGAGGTTATAATAAAAGTAATAATTCAAATTTGAAAAAACTAATTAGTCAACTATTACTTTGGTCTCTCAGGTGAAAGTGTTTGTAGGACCCATCCTTCCACCCCCGATCGACTCCCTACGCACACTTTCTCGCTCTTTGTACCATGTGACCTGACTTTCTCCTTTGCATTCGTATTTGTTAAAAACCTAAGAGGTTACCGCCTAACAACATTACATAAACATAGGTCATAATAAGCTGCTAGTACAGTTGACCTACACAACCATATTTTTATGAGCACGGTCTGCTGTTGCGTAACTTCAAATGATTAAATGCAGCAGAAATACACAAAGAAAAACACTCCAACACACACACACACACACACACACACACACACACAGAGAGCCTTGAACGGAGACATGCACCTTCTGTCATTCAGCCCATTAAAGGAAAGTGAGTAACCTCAAGTGGCATGGACCTGTGCATCTGTCATTTCAATCCTGTATCCCCGCTCATGAATGCTTAATTCCCAGGCTTTCACAAGTGTAGCATCCAGTCAGTCATGAGGTCCTCACCCCCACGGGACATCAGGGTGACCTGGTGGTTTTAAAGGCCAGCCCTTTACTGATAGGCCAAGAGGCTGAGCCGCTGCATCCGTCTGTACCGATGTGTCAAAGTGGACTTGAGTTAGACATTGAAGTATTACTTTCTCCTGAGCCATGGCATCCTGCTGACCGCGCACTGTTCCCACTGCAATTTTAAACTGTGTCCTGTGTTAACTTTCATGGTGAGGTTCAGAGGAAGTACTAAGCTTTTGTTTTGAGATGATTGTCTCAGAATTAGTTTTGGTTCTTCTTCGAAACCTCTGGAGTTCACATGATGTCATTCCTCTGAAATTCAGAATAAACAACCGCATTACGACAACCTCCACTCTTAAACGTGTATTTATCTGAGTAAAGAAAATACATTCATAATTGTTAGAATCCATATCATAACTAGCAGTTAGCATACATAACAACATTAGCTAAGATGCCCCTGTTTGTTCCAAAGCTAGGAATGCAATGCTAAAAGATGGCTATGTAGCGTTAGCAAGCGCCATATTTTTACATAACCAAACAAAGACCTGTAATGCTCAACACATGCCGCCAAAAAGAAGATCATTATCTGCCTGCACTAAATGGTTAACGGTAGAATGGACTGTACTTATGCAGTAAACACTTTTCTAGTCTTCTGAGCACTTAAAGTGCTTTTACACTACATGTCACATTCACACACACACACACACACACTGACAGCAAGGGCCTAGCTGGCAATCTCCTATTGGTATCTAAGCTCATTCATACCCGAAGGCTATGCCTTTGGTGGCAATTTAGGGTTCAGTGTTTTGACATGTGACTGTAGCAGTGACTGTAGCAGCCAGGAACCGAACCCCCAACCTTCAGATTGAGAGACGACCCACTCGACCACTGAGCCACACTAAACTGAACTACACAAACCGTTACACTGTTCTTATGATCGGTTCATTGAATTCATTGCGTAAATTTTGTAATAACCATTCAAGCTTTACCATGCCCCATACAGCCCGGCATGAGAAAGGCTCATAGGAACTTAAATAATATTTCAAATTTGGATTTAAACTCAACCCCTTATTTATATGCTTACTACTATGAATATAATAAGGTATTATAAGGTCATTAATTACATAGCTAGAAGTTGGATTTGGGTATCCATTGTCTTTAAGAACATGGAGGATGCTGCCCTCTAAAACAATCAGTAAAAAAGACTGCATCAGATCAATGTGCGCTTTCGTGGGCAACACTGGAAGAGTGGCGTGTGCATGACAGCTGCGGGACGTGTTCATTTTCATTTGAAATGCATGAAAACAGATGAATCTTCACAATGCTGGAGTGAGGCTCGCCTATTTTTACCGCGAGCCGCGCATGGTTCTCGGCCAAAATACACAGTGAAAATGAATTGTGAGTCCTGTTGATCTCTGACAGCAATATTAACTTCTCTTCCTGTAGTAAAAGGAACAGGCATGGAGGGTAAAGTAGGTCAACACTTCCGGTATGCTTTTTCAAAGTAAAAGCCCGATCTGGAATTCTGACTCCCCTCGTTTGTACACAATGCTTTTATTTTGACGTGTTTCCCGGGCTGTTGTTTATTTGCTTTATTTGGCTCTGAAAGTATCGTCACTCACTCACTCACTCACTCACTCACACACACACAGACCCATGTGTCGGGCTGACCCCAGCGGTCAGCCAAAAATAAACCCTTGGCGGATATAAACTACCTATAAATTAAGCTACACCCTTCCTACAATATACTACATTACTCTTGATATTAAGATTATCCAAATTTTTTCCAACCCCATAAAGACTGAGGGGGTTAAGCAAACGTAGACCACCCACCAGAGACGCCTGCAGGTGCCTTGTTCACAGCAAAAACACGAGACTTCCCTTTAGCAGATCTGTCTTAATGAGTTTTCCAACCCTGGCTTTATTTCTGATACCTGAGAAAAGTACAGTAAGTGTTAACTGTTAAAGAAAAAAATAAATCTTTAGATTGTCGAGAATCAGCCCTTTTAAAGTGACCTGTATCAGCAGTGATCACAGTGCATTACCTTTAAACTGCACAGCACTTAAAGGCCTCAGGTTCAGTGTCAGAATTAAGGCATGGCACAGCACCATCCAAGGCCAACACAGGCAGACACTTCACGCCTGCAGAGGAGCCATGATATACTCCTGAATGGGCTTTCATGCTCTCATAACTCCATAACCTTCACCTCTCAGAATGCCTGAGGAGGAAGGATTGTGTTTCATGTTAACAGCTGAGAGTTCAACTGTATGCCAACTCAGAAATCAAAAGACTCAGAATCTGAGCACGTGCGGTCCCCTCTGATATCGATTCAAAAGCTCGGGGTTCAAAAATGCAAGTGAAAAATCTTGGAAATAAACCGAAAGGAAGAAGATGACAGTCACATTAGGGCTGCAGGATCCTTGTCATTGCATCATATCTTTTGAACGAGTCGCAGCTCGAAGGAAGAGTCTAAAAATAACAGCACGCGATACGTTTTACTATTTGACAGATAATTACAATTTCAAACCAAGTTATCTGATGTATAATAGCAAAAGAAAGTCTATTTGTACATACATTAAGTAGAAAACCATCTCCTTTGCATTCATTGTGCTTTAATGGGTATTTCTATGATTGATGACAATGTGCCCTTTAATATAATAAAGCTCATTAGGGTGTGAAATACTACACATCATTTCTATGAGTCCACAAATCCTATCTGCTGCTTCAGTGAGCTCCGCCGCCAATGGAGCAGCTCGCCGTTTTCTCTCTTCATCACATCTCAAATGAGAGCCTCAGTTCATCTGAAGCTGGAGGAATCAATCGCTTTTAACACAGAAATAACACAGAAATCCGTCTCGAGTGTTGATGTGTGGCGTCAGATTTCCGCACTTCAAATATATACAGAAAGCGGTGAGTATCGGGGCCACCTGCACTCGCCATGAAATAGACTGATAAGGTGAAGGTTATGATCTCTAATTGATTTCCCTCCCATTTCATTTCACTCATGAAGGGAGATGTAGATGGAATATTTTTTAAGCCTGGTGACATGGTGGAAGAGTAAGGCAACGTTAGCAAGATGTGTTAATATGTTGTGCAGTCGGGGGACGTGAAATGAAATGATTAGAGCTGCATGGGAGGAAACAGCTCATGGAAATGATTCCTGATGTTTATGTTGGATGATTCTGTGGATTACTGCAGCTGTCTGTCTCAGGTTCACTTTGGCTGTAGGCTATATTAGAACAGACATGTGCACATCTACAAGCTGTTAATATGTGCTGCATGGATACCGGATCCACTAGAAAGCAATAGAGAGACTAGAATCAGAGCTCACTTAAGGTTCTGTTAGCGACATTAAAGGTTGTGAAATTGCTTAGAAAAGTACTGTATTTGTCCTAATATAGCACAACCCCTGTTTTCAAGACTATTTTTTTCATACTGTCACAAGATAATAATGCCTTTCAAAATAAGCCATCATTAGCCATCGAAGTGAACTCTATTTATAGAGCAGTCCTGAAACAGCTCTGGTAACAGGGAAACCTTCGTTCTGTTATTCAGGAACGCACTCACACACTCTCATGTCAATCTCTTGGAAGCGACCACTATACGTCGTACGTTTTTCTCTGTTAGCATCTGTAAGCTAAGACTGTTAGCATTTTTAAGGCGGGCTTTTTGGGCTCTCCATCTTCGCACATTATACTCTGTGACACCGTATTGCTTGGCTGCTTGACTGTTGTTTAATGACTCTTCTTCATTGATAACCATTATCTTAAAATTGGCACCATAACTCCGCCTCCTTTGTCGGTTAACTTGGCCAACTTTTGGGCCACTTTGTTCCAAACAATCTGCAGTTGTGAGTGGCTGCTGGCCTTAGTGATGTGGGTTACACTCGCTTTACAGTATATTAGCGCCGTCTACTGTTGTGAACATACAGTATATTAGCATTTAAAGGCCTAGACCCTGTATTTCAAGAAAAAAAACCCTGTCTTATATTCAGACCAATACGGTCAGTCATTGTTGTCTCTGTTCTAAATCTAAAGTGATATATTTGTGTTCAGTTGTTCATTCAAAATAAGCAGTTTTTAACCTTTAACATCAATGTTGCCTCACACGTTAACTCTAATTTTGTCAGTTGAATATCTCTGCATTTTTTGTTTGAGCTACTTGTGTAATTTGTTCATTGTTGACAAGGATTTTACTGGTGGCTGAATTATCCGCAGAGGTCTCCTCCTCTTCAAGACAAACACATCAAGTGATTAAAATGGGTAAAAACACAAAATAAAGCAGGTTAAGTTAAAATTCTGTTATTTTCAGACGGTGTTTGGTCGGGCTTCAGGGCCCAGGAGCAGCAAGCCAGGACACTAATGACTTTTGCGCACTTGCAAGTCCTTCATACAGTTAGAAGATTTAACAAAAGTGACGTGACTTGAACTAGTAGACAACTGAAAATGTTTAAATACTCTGCCGACTGCCAAAAACAAAAAAAGGCTAAAACATGAGATTTAATTAGGCTGATATAGGAGTAAAGAAAGTAAAACACATTCTAGGCTCGGTATTGAACTGTCACATCACAGTCAGGCACAGCTCCTCCATTTCTACATGAAGAGGCAGTGAACTCCTGCTTTCTGTTTCACAAAGATATCACAATTATTAGATATAACAAGGTTAAAAGATATAATTAGAGTACAGACAAACAAAGGATTCAAAGTTTAAAGGTTTAAAAAATGTTATTTGCCTATTGTTAGTACACTTGGATGCTTGACCTTTATTGTTCACAATGATGTACACAGTTTCCACTTAAGGGATGTTAAGATATTCAGCTGACAGAAAATGAATGTTTCTCTGTTTTCATACTAAATCTATGATTAACAAACTCCATCTGCTGCCAAAAATCATTTGAAAAACAGACAGAGATCTTGAATGGAGGTGTTTTTTTTCCAATGTCAGAACTTCAGCTCCAGTATACGTTGAATTGCAGAACAGAGAATGAATAAACAGATAAACAAAGTGGAATACCCTTGCATATCACTTACAAATAAACACAAATTGTGTTTTTGCACCACAAACAAGAGCTGGATGCTTTATTAAAACTAACAAGGAAGCTATTCAGCTCTGCATTTGAGGTATTTTACAACAAATCTGTGCAACTTGTCTGCTGCATGACATCTTTGTCAACAGCCTCATTATGCCTAATTCATCGCACGAACGCAGTGCTTCACATTAAACATTCCAAAAAGGAAAAAAGGAAATGTAGTGTTTGCCGCTCGCAGAGAGGCAGCATGAACAGACTCTTTATACAGCAGATGCACCCTCGAGTGAGCGGGGACATAATCAGTGAGATGTCCCTCCCCTCACACACTCTCTCTTTTAACTCCACCATCTGGCTCGTGCTACAGGTGGTTCCTGCAAACTCGAAATATATCAACCATCGCTTTCCCCCCCAAGCTGTGCCGGTCCTCATCTGTCACTGTTATTTTATCATCTGTCATTTCAACATAATGACATCATTACAGTTAAGTTAAATGCCTGATTGTGGGTTGCTTTTGGAAGCAAAATTTAAATTATAACAACATACCGAAGTGATAAAATGCGGCAAATTTCACCTAAGCGTACCCGGACAAAAGGTGATCTGTTGTGGGGGAAAGAGCATGCATGAGAGCCCTCTTTTGTCAGGAGACAGAAGTAGCCTCTCGTGCTCTGTTCTGGCTTCCAGGCAGGCGATGCATTGCATGAGAAGCGTTTGTATCATTGTTCTGTTAACAGCTGTGAGACTCAATGCTGTCCAAGATACATGAAGTCAAGTCCACATGTGCTGGACAAAGAGACTCATACTGATTACTCACTGTGTTGGGTGGATACATCCGACATCTTTTCTTTTCTTTAGGGCTCTGATGTCTTTACTACACCGTGAAATAGATTGCATCGAAAGACCCGGCTGGACTTAAGCTGAGAATACTGCAACTCAGAGCACATGTCATGACCCCTGTGCGTTCTCATCCCAGGTTGTCAAATACGGATGCTTTCATACAACACTTTGGCATCTCATACAGATGCACATGGGAGTGTCTGTTTATTCGAGCACATGGTTAATGTCAAACGGTGTGTTTAGTTCAGTTCAGGTAGAAAAAAACTGCATGGTTAAGTTTAGGGAACAACATGTAGCGTGACATTTACTTGCCGATTCTGACTGGATCCAAACCACAGTCTACTGGGTGAAGGTCCTGCAGTGTTTGGTCCATCCATCAACCCTAATTGACCCTTCGCTAAGTCCCGCCCCCTTGGTTACTGTTGCTACGCAGCGTTTTCAACTATAACAGTAGCTCTGTCCCAACCCACGAGCTGCAGCCTTTGAAGGAGGCGGTCCACGGAGGATGCTCAATTCATAGCCCGAAATAAGACATTAGGATATTTGCTGTCGGACTTCTACACACACCATTTCAGCATTTCTCCTTGTTCTGAAAGCTTGACAGACCTCCTGCGCCAAGTTACGGTTGCTAACGTAGGATTGGACAGTGGTCGTTCAAGGGAGGGGCTTTGCGAAGGGGCAGTTGCTTCCCCAAGCAGACTTTCTTGGTCCTTCTACTCAATACTGGAGGCAGTTTTCTCAGAGCTCCTAGAATTGCTCTGGAGGGGTTTGCATCACATTTAAATGAAAGCCTGGTGTGTCTCATGCGGCCTCTGAAGGGGACCTTAAGTGGCATATTTGGCGCCTTGGGAATGAGAGGGCGCTGGCCACAGGGGACCATCATCACATGAACTTATGTGCATGATACAAATAATATGTTTGTAATGATTATGATTACGCAGACACCAACAACCTACCTGGTATCCAAAGGGCTCACAGTGTGTCCTTCATGTAAAGAAGCCGAAGGTTAGGTTGGGGTGGTGGTCCAACTTTCATGTGACAGGCTGCAGTTTATGTCCTCTAAAAAACCGTAACCACAAACCTGGTCTCAAATCTTCTCTAGTTTTTCTTGATATTACTCATTGAATAACTGAGCAACAATAAAATGTGTAGACTTAAAAAATCCTGAGGTATTATTCATCAGAGGTTTAACCTTCCACAAGCTAAACTGCTACTGCTCAGGTGTGTGTGTGGGTGTGGTTTAATCGGATATGACTGAGAGTAGGCTGGAAACAGAAGCAACAACTGTCATCAGATTTTTAATCAAATGTTGCTTAATTCGTCTTCGTGTCTCACTCGTAGTGAGACATTCATTGAGGGAAAAAAGGGCCTTTAATCAGATGTTAGTATGAGCGGAAAATGTAGGACGTACTATTTTAAAAAATGTTGGCGTTTGTCAGAAAGAAATGTCCATTATCAGCGCTCTTCTCTGCCAAAAGTGTCGACCCAACACCCACAAACATCTAAAGTTCAAGATGCACTTTCCAATTTTGTCAGGAACACGGCTGATGTAAAAACGGACTGACACAGCAGACGGCATATCAGCTTACATGTGAGGAAACAACAGTCCTTTGTGTGATCCTTTAAACTGTACAGTATATCCTCTGTAATGTGTTTACAAAAGGTCGTGACAGCGTCTCACAACCACACAGTCCCACACACACAAGATTAGATTAACTGGAAGTGAATGGTGTCTCTGGGATTTATTTAACCGAAGCTAAGTCTGACGGAGGGAGGTGGTGGAAAGAAATAGAGGAGGACAAAGAGGAAGAGATAGTGAGAGGCAGAGAGAAGAGGCAATGAGTTTGAAAAAGAGAAGGAGAGAGATTTGGAATTGCTGCTTTCTACATTGTGAAAGATATCGCTCTATTAGCATAAAATTACAATGGTGGAGGGTTGCCTCTGCTTGAGGGATTGTCTGAGATCAGCTTAATCTCAGAGCGCCGGCAAATCTGATGACTCCCCTAAAGTTTAATCATGCCACCAGGGCAAGGGAGGACTTGATGAGTACAAAATGACACACTGGGGTATCCACTCCTGCAAACTGGTTTCTTTATGAGCACCACATGATCCCACAATGTCCCGCACAACAGGACATCAGAGTTTTTAATGCGTCGGCTGGCCACCGACTGCCCCCATAAATGTTACAAGTTCCATGACATCCAGTGACACCTGTGAAATTTATATTATTTATCTCGTCATTATCGTGCCTCACAGAGCTCGTGCTGTTGTAAAAAAAAAAAAGACCCCGTATAGATTATATTGTATGTTTCTGAAACAAGTTATAGTCTTTTGCAAGCTGAAAATCCAAAAAGCACAACACCGTCAGAAGACTGTTCTGTTTGTGGTAACTTTTTTCCATCCCTATATATCTGCTTTCTCAACCTAATGGTTCTCTGGGGACAGTGCACAGAAATATCTCTTAAAATCATGGATCGCATTGACACACAAACAAGGTTTTTACTGTCGACTGTATAATTAATGGAAGTTCAGCTAGCAGCACCCGTCTGTCACTCAAAGCGGTTAAATTATGAATAACTTTAAGACTTAATGTAACGTAAAGGGCTCAGTTATGTAAAAATTCACCCCCCAGAAATTGTCTCGAATAGACCCATGGGCTACAGATTGTTTTTTTGTCCCAGGCTGTAAACATGTGTAATCCTGGGGCCTTATGGGGGTTTACTCGCTTTTGGAGCCAGCCTCAAGTGGACACTCAAGGAACTGCAGTTTTTGGCACTTCCAAACTGGCTTTGTTTCTCGGTCCCGGAGGTCACCACTTGGTTTATACATGATATTTTGTTTTGTAAATAATATTGAGATCAATTGTTGTGATCGATAGTTGAAATTAATTGTTTTACAATGGAATAATCAGATTTCTGTATTAGTTTCTGACTATAAACCTACTGAATTTCATTATGTAACCCTGTGTTATCGGGTCCTAATTCTGACTAAATGAGTCCTTGGACAACATTTTCTCTCTGTTGTTGCTAAGAGCTCTTATACACCAATGCTAAAAATCATATTCGATTTTCATTGTATCCTAAGCTACACTCAGGGTCTTTTGAGGGACAGAAGATTTGTTTCGAGAAACATTGTCCTGTTTTCTCACAGTATATTCTCAGAGCATCATTTTATGGACAGATATATAGAAGGTAGATTGGTGGGTATGTATTTAATAATGTGTTTTTACAATGAAAGAACTCCATAACCAATCTACGTGCTTTAACCATGACATGGAGGCTGCAGGAAGTAGCTATTTATACTGTATGTTTGATATGACGTATGAACACAATGAGTTACTACAATTCAGCACTCATAGTGACATCTCTTGGTGCTTGTGACTCACACTCCAAACTGTTATATTTGCCTATTAATGAAAATATATTTAATAAATTAATTCTTTTGAAACCTTCTCTAAGCATTTCTTGAATACACCAAATTATCTTTTCATCCAAAGAAAAACTCCCTCCCAACGCTTCACACATGTCTGAAAGGGTTTTACATGTTAAGCACAAGAGTGTGAAATGTTTCTCTCCATTTGCTAAATTTGGAAATACCCCCAACATTCAATAAATGCATCAGAAACTTTTCACACATTTGTTAAATCCTGAAAGAGCTCCAGCATTTGGCAAACGTGTGAAAAGTTCGTATTTTGACACCTACGCTTTATGTTGGATTACTCCCAACATGTAACAGAAAAGTGAAATGTTTTGGCCTAATTTTAAGGTTCTACTTCCTGTTTTCAGCTGCGCTTTTGTCGATGGCTGGAGAGCCGCCTTCCATGCAAACTAAAAGAAGGTGAAAGTAAACACAACAGCAGGAAAGACGTTTGGTCGTCAGGGCAGAAAGGAAAAAGAAGCCTGTGTTGAAACAAGGAGCAGGACCGATGTGAGCCAGCGTGCAGAACTAACAGCAAAACAACAAAACACATTGAGACTGATTACATGTGGCAAAAACAATCAGTACAATATTGTGAAAGAGTTTTCACATTGTTCACATAACTGTAGATCCTAATGCCCTTTAGTAGGCCAGGCAATATCAACAGACATTAAACTCAATCAGGATCATTTACTCTGCTTGTCTGCATCACTGCTGAACTGTGCAGGGTGCTCCATGTCTTTTATAACTAACAATGAAGCACGGTTATATTTCCCACACTTCCACAGAGAACATTTTCTGAGCAAATTAGCCGCCATGAACTCTCTGGCGTCTGCATATCACTCACATTTTCCCGTATCGTGAGTCTTAATTCCTTATTTGTCGCCTGTAATTGCCTGCGCTTCAACGCGCAGTCATTCATGGAAAGGCAAAACAGCGCACTGAAGAGAAACTGACATTCACATTTTGGATATTTGACTTCTGTTCTTTCAAAGAGCAACTCAGAAGCTGCACAGAATGTGAATTTATCATAGAGCTAATTGTCTTTTTTCTCACTGCTTTGCAGTTCCATTGAACAAGAAGTGGAGTTACATCAGAATTATCTTCAGACAAGTCCTCGTGAATCCCTTTTTTTCTTCTTCTTTCTGGCCTGGGGGTTCTTAGTTTGCATTCAAGGTCCAGTAAGACATGTTTGATCTTTACAATACAAGTGCCAGTAAAAGTTAAGCCTGAAGATTTAAATTCACTCTAAAATTCATCCTCTCTCCCCAAGAACAATACCTCTATAAGCTCCAACACTTTGTGCACTTCAAAGGCCTCAAAACTGGAACTTCTTTGTGCGTAAAACAAAGGAGGCTGTGCTTTCTTTCAGGTTTTTTAGAGGGCAATATCAACAGAAAACCTCTAAAGAATTACAGAAACTCCACAGGAAAATTCACCTGGAAAACTTTTTCTCTGATTCAACTGCGAAGTTGTTGAAACAAGGGACTGTACGGCTCGAGCCAAGACAAAGCTTGTAAAAAAGCGCAGCGAGTAAGCGAATGTGCCCCGTCTTATCATCTGCTGCCACTGCACAGATTAGTGCTGAACGGAATAGAAAAAGGTTGCAAAGGAGAAAAAAAAAAAAAAGAATAAAAGCTGCTCCCCAGTATTAGAACAGACAGTTGCATTAGCTTTCTAATAAGAAGAGACAGAGCAATACTGAGCACTGAAAAGGGAGAGAGAAGCGTTTCCTCGCTCCGAGCAGGGATCTCCAACCCCCCCTATCCCCACCCACCCACAGTGCTTTGCACTCCACCCACATTCTCTCCTCCGTCCTTTCTACTTAAATCAGATAGCGGTCGGTAGCAGGAGAAGCATGTCATAGGTTTAACTCATACAGTATTAATTATACTCCCATCCCCTGACCTCGCTTGTACCGATAATCTACTTCCCACAACCCGGCTCTGTGACTGGAGGCTCTTATCGTTACTAAAGTTGAACCCTTTAGCATCTGCTGCGCCCCGGTGCCATGTGATCCCCTTTGTCCCGTAAGGCCCTCCGATGATTTATGAGGCTTCCAGCTGCTACTCGTGCTAATATTCTGGATGTGTCAGACAAGGCGAGGAAAAAAAAAACTCCTCCTCACTTTTCACTTAGCAGACTGACTGTGTTACGGTGATGAGTCTGCAGTCCTGCAGCCGAGCCTTCATTTGACACACAGGAGCTGCACAGGGTAGCACATTCACGCAGAATTTAGATGGACTGCTGTTGGTGTAGTTTTTGCAGGAGACTTCATATTTAACCAGGATGTAACATCCGTCAAAGATATGAACGTCCAGCTGCAGTATTTTACTGCTTTAAAGGAGTTAATGTAATATTCATCTTCTTTTCCTTCCTATCACTTAGTCAGCACAACAGTTGCCAGTCATGATGATGGATTATCAACAGTGGAGTAACATTCATAAAGCCGCCATATTGCATACCTTGTGTTCATCAAACAGTCACCACTGAAGCTTACTGTGACCAGGTGCCTGAGCAGCTATTTACCTACAAAGCAAATTAAAAGCGGAATAAAAACATCTGTAACATCATTGGTTTTGTGTCTATTGTCAATGTTCAGGGCCAGCACAGGAGTGGTGTTCCTACATAAAGCACAATAACAGGTAAAGGTGGAGGTGTTGGAGTTATCAATGCACGTATGGTACATTACATTTTTGCTCAAGAGGCGAAGACGTTGATGAGCAGAAGCGACCGTTTTACATTCTTTCCCCAGTAACTACTCACACTTTAATATTGTAAAGTGGGTAACTGGCGAGGGAGTTACTGTTATACAGCTACTTGGGAGGGTGGGAGTTCGGCATTCTGGGAAGAAAAGACGCATGCGGGCGAGAGCTAAGTGAGAAAAGTGGTAAGCCAACCTGTTTGTTGTTTTCCGGGGTCACCTCAACCTTGGGTTAGCTGTTGCTGCGACAAGGACATAAATCTACCCCGCAACGTTACAATATCATTGTGAAAAATGACTGTGCAGACGATCATTCTCCCCTCAGGATGAACTGTAATTAGAGCTTCCCTTACCCTCTGTGGTGGCAATTTCTGATGGCGAGACCAATAAAGTTCTTTGAGAAACAAAGATGTCCTTTGATGTCTTTAACTGAAGAATAATAGAAGATGAGTAAAAGCAATTCACAACTCGAGCTGGGTCAGACCAGTACTACACAGAACGCAGCTGTCTAGCTGACTGTCACAGAATCAAGGTTCACAGTGTATGTTGTTAATTACAGAAAGAACTCCCTCTCACAGAGACAAAAGCAAGGTGTTTCTGTTATGACTTTAGCTGAGGCGCCCGACTATCTAGAGTTTACCCCTTGCCCTGGAGCTCTCAGCCCCAGACAAGGCCACTAACTATCTCTCTCAGACAGAAGGAGCAACAGTTAATCATGCACAAGACCCTGGAGAGGAGTAGACAATACATATCATTGCAATTAACCTTAGCTGATTATTATTATTATTATTTTTATTATTATTATTATTATTATTATTATGGAAGAGAAAATGTATAGTGAGAAGGTTGTTATCGCAGAATGGAACCCCGACAGGGTGAGCAAGACCCCGACGCGAAGCATATGGATCTTGTCTCACCCTTGAAGGGGTGTTGCTTGTTAACTTCATGTGCCGTCTTCAGGTTTGTAGATCTCTCTGTTGTAGCATTGTTTATCCTTTATCGCTTTCTCTCCACTGTTTCATCTCTTTTCTTTTTTTCCCTCTGTAAACAGACCAACATCAAATTTATCTGAATTCTTGCGGCGGATTGATATGATTACAGTTAGTCCTTCGGATTGTGTGATCAGAGCCGAATCCCTAGCAACAACCTGTTCTTCATAGCAACGGTCTGTTATCGAGAAATAACAGACCTTGGAATGCCATAATTAACCAATCAGAATCAAGTATTTAATAACTACATAATATCGTCATTTCCGTACTGTCATTGTGCGCATATTAGCATTCTCAAGTTAGCATCTAGGTCAAAGCACTGTTGTAAATGAGTACAGCCTCCATGAGCTGCCAGCATGGCTGAAGACTCGTGTAAACCTGCTTTACAAGGCAAGAAAACACAACATTTCTTGTTCGGTGAGCAAATTAGCCACAAAGAAGTAGCCTCCATGGCAACTCTAACATATTAGTGTCTGTACCAAGCTTTCACTGGAGTCCAGATTTAGCTGATATAACTGCCATGTGGCACAAAGGACACTGTTTGCTATGTGGCCTTGTTGTCATCCGTGCTTCTCAGAATAAAACAGCCCACCGCTACATCTGCTGCATGAAAAAGAGCAAAACAAGAAAAACTTTTCGACAAACTCGCTTCAAGTCTCGCGCCCTGCAATGTCTGCCATAGGTTCATGTAAAAACATAAGAGAGACGATGTATTTTTCCTCGACGGGATGACCAATAACCGCAGGACACGGGGGCTGAGTGATCGCTGAAGATCTGAGAGCCTTCAATTATTGTCACCACAGGTGTCCACTGGGCTCAGGATGAGAGAAAAGGGAGCAAACCGCTGTCAGGTCTTAGTGTTACACAGCACATACACCCTGCCAGGGAAGGAAAGGGAGGAACAGTGAGCTGAATCCCAACACCTGGCTATAATGAGATTGGCATGCACACCCCGCAGCCATTAGCTTCAACACAGGCGCGTGAAATGTAGATTCCTAGAGATGGTAAAACCAACAGGATTAGCCTCCAAGGTCTTTTGTCCACCTACTGTATTCCTCATCGCTGCAGTGTTATGTCTACCACACATAATAATCAAAATACCAGGCACATAGTAAATCAAATGCTGTGTGTGTGTGTGTGTGTGTGTGTGTGTGCTTAAAGCAGAGGTCCCACCCCTGTCATTTGGTTAAGAAATGTGGAGGAGTTTTCTATTCATGGTCCAATTATACAGAAGAGCTGCCGAGTGTTATTTGTGTTTGTGTTCTCTCCGAGTCCTGGTGTGGCTAATGGTGAGTGTGCTTTTTCACGAGATGCTGTGTTACTCGACATGCAGCAATTAAAACTTTAATTAGGCCGAAATGAGAAACTGTCTCTGATGCTTAATTTCTCATTTACTCATGTAAGAGTGAGGCTATGAAGTTTCATTAAGCTCCATCCACCAGGACAACCAATATAGATCTGCTACAAGAGCCGGAGTAACTATCTGCAAACACTTTGATTTATACGAGCTCGACGATGAGAAAAACCTGACGAATGTGAGCATTAGGCTCGAGTCTTTTTGGTGTATCAAATTAAGAGAACGCCACAACAGAGATTTCTATTTTACACCGCTGTGTGATTAAGAAATTGAACATTCACAAATTATGGTAATGTTTTATGATTTTAATATCTACCAGATCATTCATTATATACATAAAAGCAGACAGTTTGTGGTAAATTACTAGAATAGAAATAATGTTTTTATAGGAGAGGAATATCTTCAGAGCCTCATTCTCAGGATATTTTCGCCTAAAACCAAACCCCCCTAAAGCTTGCATTTTTTATTCATCTGCTTTGGTGCGGTGTCATAGCTCTCCTTAAATTTCTAAAACCATTAGGGACTTCATGGGGATTTTTTCACCCATTGATTTTGATCCTTGAGATGCTCCAGAAAAGCCTGACCATGCTCTTAATTGCCTGGCCACCTTCTGATAAGGGAAGCTATAAAAAAAAAATATAAAGTCAGCCCCCGAGTGGAAACAGCAACTCCGTCTTTGACTCTTATTTTTCTGCTTTTAAATATAGTGACAGCAACGCAAACCAATTATCTACATAAATGTGCCCACTTTTAACAAAGCATCGACCTGAATATTGATGCAGTCTTGTGCATTTGAATTTACATTTCCTCTGTGGGATACTTGGACTGCATACAAAGTAGACTGGATTCTCTCATTTTTGGGGCTGGTTCCTGCGTCTCAGGTTCAAGGACTGTGCCTACTGTTGCATAGCTTCAAAGATTTTTTTGGGGGGGATGAAAGTGATAATCTGCTTTCGAGTCACTCCCCAGCTGTGCTTGCCTCTTAGGCCACACAGACACCCTCGGAATCAGAAATGAGGGCTGCCTCCCTGTCAGTGCCTGCCAGTCAACATGCTAAAGTCTTTGCCTAATGATAGGACTCCTCTCTTAAGACTAAGCAACTGCACTGAGGCAAAACGACCCAACTGCAATGTAAAGAGGCAATCAGTATTCCTGTCTCATATTTGAAATTTAGCAGCGAAGCAACAAGCTTCCCCGTTCTCCCTGCATCGCTCACAGTCTTACACCGCCTCGCTGATTGTTAGTGTTCCTGTGCAGTGAAATCTGGTTTGCCCCGCGTGTCACAGCTGTCATGTCTTCCTGTTATGTCTCTGTGCTCACACTTTAGTAGGCAGGATTCAAGCTAAATGAAGGAAGTACAGAACGTAACCTGAGGTGGGTTTTTAAATCCTTATTTTTACCAGCTTCTACTCACAAAATAACACCAAGCTGTAGCTCAGCTGAACCAGAACATATGATAGACGGATAGGATCTCTTGTCAATACAAACTGCTTGTAATTGAAATGAAGTGCAGGTCATGCTTATATTGAAAATTATGATTTACAATACATTTAGTCTCGTTTTCTTTTTTCAGGTAGACAAGAATTCAGTGTGGCACTGGCAGACACAACATAGTGATATACAATGCTTGTTTAGCTTGTTTACTGTATGTAATCAGGACCCTGCAGCCTCTGTTAAGCTAAAATCCATATTTTTACGCCCCTTTGTCGCTATCCGCAACTATGAAAGTTCAGTACTTGTTAATCAGCCAATGCAAAAGCTGCACAATGGGAGAGCAATAACAACACAATAGGACGCTTAATATAGGAAAGTTTTCTTTCCACCACCACCACCAGTAGGACTGCTGACGATACACGAGGGCTGGGAGTTGGGATAGCAATGTAACAACAAGATAGAGGGCGGCGTGTTCGGAGGCGTATGTTTGCTGTGTGTTTTTGGTTGCAAAATCAAATGGAGTGGGGAAAGGAGATCAATTTACACTTGGTGACCGGTCTGTTTGTTTGTTCTTTGGTATATTTTGGTGTGGTTGCATGGTTTCTTGAAGACGCTGGTTGCCTGTACAGTTTTTTTTTCATGTATCCATCTGGGTTATTGTAAAAAAACAAAGATTCATTGTGATTGGAGACTTTGCAGATTCTACTTTTGATACATGATACATGATCAAATGGAGTGGGAAAGGAGATATAGGCCAACCAAAGAACGAACAAATGGACCGACTGTGGATGTAATATTTTGAAGGCATGATGTTTGAAGATCGCCGTTGGTGGTAATACACTGGGTAATGTGTTTGACCAAACAATGTGCAATTACATCTGGACCAATCACTCTACAATACATCACTCAAGGTTCATCTTGTACTGAGGGAGCACATGCCCTGAAGTACGCAGTAAAAAAGGTCCCTACTGAATGGCCTACATAGGACTATTGATTGTTCCCAGTTGTCCAGAGGGACCACAAAAAAGGCACACATATCATACATCGGGATTGACAACCGCCATCAAGTCTTTATAGCTCTTCAATTTTGTTTTCATCTCTTCAATCTTTGTAGCTTTTACTCTTCTTGTTACATTGAGAGAAGCATTGGGAGGTAGCTTAGCATACTAGCTTAGTCCCTAGTACGACACAGCTAATGCTACCTTGCTTACTGTGTTACAATGGTTAACGGTTTATGCCTTTTATCTGTCAGTTAGAATTCCTCATTCCTGATAATGTTACCGATGCTACAAACACTTCACATAGCCTCTGTGCTGGGTTGATGGTAGGCCTGTTGGTAATAGTTTAAGTGTAGGCTTGTTGGCAGATGATGCAGAGTATATCCCTCCTCAGCAAAGCACGGGAGCTAGCAAGAGCGAGCAACCAGTTGTTGCCAGTCACACCTTCCTACTGTCACCAGCCCTGTTGGTAGTCCAGCTGGCCTGCTGGCCTCCTCAACTCCAGCATGACAGTAATTGGGGAGTCCATTATCTGCAATGTTTACTGTCTACCGGGGGCATGAACTTGTTACAAGGAGGATTCATTGGCTTATTATCAGTGTCAGATCAGTCCTTAAGTGGCCTTCGAAAAGTTACAAACTAATACCTGACTGATCTCCTTAAACCTTGTATTCCAACCCACGCTTTCCAACTCTCAGAACACAGGGCTCCAGGTCAGCAGGGTGCAGACACTTCCTCTGGAACAACCTCCCCGCAGATAAAATAGTCTGACTCTGTTGGGGTCCAAACTTAATTCTTTTTAACGTAACTTTGAGTTAGTGGCAAATTCTTTGATTAAGCTTTCTTCCCGTAGCTACTATCCTTCCAGCAGAGTGTTTTCAGTCTGACTGAATCTAATGGACTCTCGTGTGTTCTTGTGGTTTGTCCTCTTTCTAGATCATGGTGCAGGTTCTTTAGGGACACCTGGAAGTTACCTGATGTCCTCCTGAATCTATTTTCTTCCTTTATGTTTACAGTCATCCATTATTCCGTCATTCTTGTTTATACTGTCCTTTAAGTTACTGTCGGTACAAATTTTTTTTGCATGTCTGCCAGTCCTTATTTTTTCCATTTTGTTCCCAATTAGAGCTCATTTTGTGAGGTTTTCCTTTTCATTTGTTTTGACTGATTGTCAAACTCCTCACAAATTTGTAATATCAGGCTTTATTAATAAAATTAACATGAGTTTTCCCATTAACTCCTCTTGTAGCAAGCGTTCTTCCAAAAGGAGTGTGTCCATATATTTAGCCAAGCGTGCTGCCTGGGAGCATATTGTTATTTCAAGCACTTGCCCGAGGCAAAGAATATAAAACACATACAAACACAACTGGGAACAGCCCAGTAAGAATTCAATGGAGAAGTTGGAGGTTAATTCTTTTGCTTGGGGGCAACACGTTCGAGGCTGCAAAGAGCGGATGGTGGTCAGCATGTCCTCTTTAACGTTCTTAATTTATGTGGGTTAAGAAATTCAGACCAGCGAAGTTACAGGTGGCATCCATTGTGATTGGAGACTTTGCGGATTCTACTTTTGATAAATGTTGGCTAATGTGTTGGTTTGCTCCTGTGTGAGTCGCCAATCTCATGAAGTCTTGTCCCAACGTCTGAACCAAATTCTTTTAACATCCCAAAAACCTGTCGAGGTTACTGGATTGCCCACTTTGTAACATTCACGACAGATGACTCAATACTTCCACAACAGTTGTACCATCTTTTTTTGCAGAGCAAACATCCTCCCACATCAATTCGAAGGCATGGCGTATTATATTATGAATGAAGAGTGTTCAGCTCTGCCATTCCCAAATGGATTAGGCCTGTTGTGAATAGCCTGTGGTCGTTCATTTTAGCCTACACAGGGCATTAACATTTTATTGCATTTTAAGATCATTGTCAAGCCCTGCACTGCTGACACATTATCTCACTATCATTAACCTGACAGCAAGCAACAGAAACATGAAAACCAGGACGTAATGAGAGCTGTTCGAGCTGCATTACATGGATTTTTAGAATTGACATCTTTTGGTTGAATGCAATGCATGTGGCACTGAGCGATGTCAACATTCAAATTTAAATGTAACATCACGAAGAAATGATTTACTAAGTTACTGTACAGTATTATATTAATCTGATGTTTATGAGAAACGCTTCTTGTGCGTTTGAGGAAGTTACAATCCTGATCATCTCTATTTACATAGAAATGTAGAATCTGTAGGCAGGGACGTGGATTTCTGGGAAGGCATGTGTTCTGATTTCCGTCTGACATACGCTTGTAGTCCAAGTAATATTGACCACGTATCAGCAGGCTGCGGCGTATACAGGAAAAACAGCCCATGAGAGCAGATCTGACGATTTATCTTCTTATTAATCTCTGTAAACTGACATCTGCATGCTAACAGCTAACAATCCATTCTAAAATTTAACTTGAGTTGAATTCCCTTGATGCTGTGTCACAAAGCCGTTCAATGTTCCGATTTCCCGACTTCCTCGAAAGCATCAGATCGATCCAACCTCCGTCCAACAAACGAGCATTTTAAACTTTTTCTTCTCCTCTTGAGGACAGACCTGACAAAGCTTCATTTTTACTTTTACAAATCTGCATCATGATGTTGAAATTTCTGCAAAGGTAAGACCCGTTAATAACAAGTAAATCACAAGAAAAACGGTTTGCAGCATGCGGAAATGAAGCCGATGACGGAATCATGTCAACTATATCTTCTTTATCACTGAGGCTAGGTTGTTTATGACAACAATATGTCTGTGAGGAGAAAAAATGGATTGTGGCTGTCAGGATCACCGGAGCAGAATGATAGAAGTGTGTTTCAGAGAGCACACTGTCTAATAGCCAATTTGTATCCGTGACTGTTGGAACCCTGCCTGTGGTTTGTGGAGAGAGGGCATTCAATGCGTACTCCTTCTGATGCAAGATCGCAGATATCGAACTGAAGTCGTTTTCTGTAATTAGAACATCCATGACGTTACACTATGTTTTAACAGGCTGGATCAATCAAAGGACGAGGGCCCCCAAAGGCACGCTCAGGTGTTAAACAGGGTTAAATGAGCAGCAGTATAAACGGAGACAGCATTTATTATAGCTTGATGGAGTGGCAAAGGTGACGCAGGTGATTGAAAAGTATTTCCATTTATCTTCTATTTCTCTGTTCTTGGCATAAAAAGAACGAGCTTATACCTGACTTCTACTTTTTTATACCTTGTGATGAATATTATTAAAATTGGTCTGTCAAAGTCAGACATTTAAGTGAAGGCAAACCTGTTCTTAATCAAAAATAATGACGTTTTAAGAACCATCTGGAATTCTCATTTGCTGATTTATAATAGCCGATGGTTATCACAGCTCACTCACTTTAAAACAGGCTGATAACCTAAATTGCAAACAGGGTTAGGGTCAGGCCTTCTCCCTGATGGACATTTGAAACCTCCCATTCAGACACATTAGCTGTTATACCAGAGCAATACTTAATATTACACCTGTGCTTTCCCTACTATGACAAGTCAAAATATCTGCTGCTTTGAAAAAAGGCCTTTTTTACGCCCAACATGTCGACTTGCGATGGCAGGGAAATAACTGGTAAATGCAACAACCGTATGTGTACCAGTCAGCAGAATCCAGCAAGCACAATACCAGGGAGCTCAAACATGACTGACACAAATGGAGTGGTTTATTACTAATGTTATTGTTGCGCTTTTTCCGCTTTGACATGTCAAAATGTCTTTTCATAAAAGGTATAATGGGAAACTGGAGACTGCCAAAGCCCACTGGTTATGTGCTCCAAAGTTGGACAAAAGAAATGCAGACTCCTGGGGAACAAAACAGGCTTTTTTTTTTGTCTTTTTCTCCCCTGTGGCCATATTTGCCCAGGATATGTCTACAACTAATGAACCCACCTACTGTTGTGCTTTTCTGCTGCAGGATTCCATCATTTGTACACTATAACATATGTTATAATTATTGACTTAAGGGGGCCGCCATGGTCACTGCAGTTGCAAACACTTTAGAAATACTCTCTGTGCTTCCATATAAATGCCAGGGTTTTATCTGAAGAGAACATTGTGTACATAAATTCTGCACAATTGGAAGCATTGAAATATCAGTGGTTCTATTAAACTTAAAAATGTGTATTAGGCGTTATTCTTGTTGTAAACTGAAGGAGTCTTGTATTTCAGGAATGTAAGGAAAACCTGCAGTGGAGCCGTCGTTAGCTGCAGCCTCTGACTGCGGGAGAATTGTGGGTTTATACTCTTCAATGATCGACGATGAAAGAGAGTGGGGAAAAAAACACTTAATTGGACCAGTATCAACCAGTTTATCCAGTATTATTTATTCAGAACCGTGGAAGTTGAGGGCTCTGTTTTGTTTGGAAAGTGGTTCTTGGTACACTCAGTCAGAAATTGATGCTCTTAAATCTGTCTCATACTACGCTGGCACATTTACCTCTGTTTTGTTCAGTCGTCAGCACCCCGATGATCAGCGGTATAATGTTCTGTATTGATATATTCTGTTTTCAGGTCTGTTCTCGTGGGGGAGAAGAATGAGTAAGAGAATTCTGTTAGTGCAATTGTGTTTTTTGAAATTACAGTGTTGAACCACACAGGTTTCAAGAGTTATAAAAACAGAAAATCACCATGTTCAGGAACTCTTCCAATCAGGGAGAGGTAAAACATTATGCTTTGTGGTTGGATTCTATACGAACAGATATATGGATTCTTTGGGTTACACATAAGTGACTGTTATTGCCACAGCAACATAATGGGTTCAATCTGGACTCCAGGCAGGGGAGGGATTATTACATGACGGGTCTCTCGGGCACAGGTCAGAGGACAGCTAAGCCGAAGCCTCTCTATGAAGTGACTATATGTATTTATAAATATATGTTGTGGGGTGGCACCGTGGTGCGGTTGTTAGCACCGTCGCCTCAACAGGAACCTTCTCACAGCTAGAAAGTACCTTGTTTGAATCTCAGCAGAGGCCTTCCTGTGTGGAGTTTGCATGTTCTCGCCGTGCATGTGTGGGTTCTCTCCCACAGTCCAAACACATGCTCGTTGGGTTCATTGATGAATCTAAAATCCCCAAGGCGTGAATGTCTGCCTCTAAGTGTCACCACTGTGGTTGACTGGCGACCAGTCCAGGGTGTATCCCGCCTCTTGCAGCACCTTGCATGTTTAGGCTACTATATACTAGATTAAAAGTAGCATAGGGCTGGTGATATTCTATTGTTACCATATTGTTATCAACATCCAGTTAAAGACAAAAGCCATCCATTAACAGAATCAAACTGTGTATCCACAACCTGCTATGTTTAATTCACACTGCTAACAGGGCTCCATTGTTGTCCAAAAGCTATTGTAACACACCATTGAGTCAGACTGTTACACTGGGTGACACCTCCTGTCATTATGATGAACATGAACACTGTGGTCTATTGAGTCAACCTCACATATAGCATACTAATGCTGACGGAGCACCAAGTATTTATTCACTGCTAAAGTCCCCAACAAATGCACCTGTGTCTGATGTTTGAAAAATATGATTAATTACATGAAGTAACAAGACTAGGTAAAAACCTCGTATGTGGCTGACCGCATCAGGTTAGTGTGCGCTTTTGTGGGCAATGTGTTACGAGGACTGTCCTTATGAGGCCGATGGCAATGTGTTTGAAAGCAGGTGCACGCTGCGGACGTAGGAGAGGACAGTGGACGAGCAGCAGAGGAGCAGCCCCGCCTACTCCCCGTATAGACAGAGAGTCGCGTCAGTGGAGGTCCAATATGCTCCATGATCTGCCATTGCAATGCCGCAACTCTCTCTCTCTCTACGGCTGTGAAAGTACTGTCAGTGAGTCAGTCAGTCACTCATTCAGTCAGTCAGTCAGTCAGTCAAATACAGACCCGTGTGTGACCCCGGCGGTCAGCCAAAAAATAGGTCCATTATCACTAAATTGCTAAATTACAGACATGACCTCTCTCTTTCTTCAAAACATAAGGTTGTGGAACAGTTGCATTTTAGTCAGGTTTAGGTCCAGCTCTTGTTCAGGATTAGGCCCAAAAACAACTTGCCCTGTTAAGAAAAAGATCATTGTTTGGGTTAAAATAAGCACGCAAGTTACGTAACTAAAGTCTTCTACATCAGTAGCATTATTTGATTTAATATAAATACATTGTGTAGTTAACTTGGCGTTACTTTTTGTTCACACTCTGGACACGGACACTGGTCTACAAGGTGAAATTCTTGTGTTGGTTTGACCCATCAATGACCCCAACTGGTTACTCCTTTGCGTACATCAAAATGACTACGACTTCTAGAGGTTGCAGTCCCTAAAATCAAATATGGGTCACAAAAAAGCTGCTTACCCAGGTGACCTTTGGCTGTAGGATGATCTGGTTTGAGTCATGTTGGTTAAACAGGACAGCTGTTTCAGCAAAATTCCTGAGGCTTTTTTTTTTTTTTTTTTTTTTTTTCTCAATCTAAGGTTTATAACTGGGACCTATTTTTTAAATTAGATTTATGTCTGAATGCAACACGTGGAGGAGGGATATTGGAAACGTTTTAGTGTGTAATGTTTACATGAAATATGTTGATAACAAGAAACGCAACAGTGACAGACTTATTCTTTCGAGAGAATAAAGCTTGAACAACAGATTCCTTGAATTGTTTCCTATAATACATTGCCTTGTATTCTATACTGTTGAATATAATATGACACTCAACTGTGACAGGAAGCATTGGGAAAGACTTAGACAACTTCTCTTTATCTCCAGTAGTTTGGAATCAACAGCAGCACTTAACCTGCCAACTGTCACCGAAAGAGACACAACCTGCGTGTGAGGACATTTCAGGCTGCAGCGAGAGGACCGTGAACGCCTTCCAAACCTCACTGCGGAGAGATGTTCAACTCAAACAGTAACAAACACAAGTGCATATCTTGCCCCACATATGAGAGCAGCTACACTCGTACATCCGCTTATTTCCCACAGCGCTGCACATTCCCCCCAGAGGCGAATGCTGTGCATTCATGTGCAATGAACTAATGAGCAGTCATATTTTATTTCCTACATCTTTATGGTTTACTATAACATAAAACACTTAGAGGGAATCAAGGGCACTTAATGCCTTTAAAAAGAGGAAGGCTCCTGCTGTAGAGAGGAAAGAATGTGTTTAGATTAATGTTCTGAATGATCGTTCTGCCAATAAAACATGAGAACATTTACAAAGAGCCTACCTGCTCCAAACTTTTAATATTCAATTTATTATATTGCTTCCTCAAAGGCTGAGGAAAAATGCAGATAAGATGTCGCTCCCTGAAGACGATCATTACAAGCAGGGGTTATGAGATAAGACACAAAGGTTTTAATCAACTCGTATTGATTAAATGGTGCAACTAAGAAGGCTGTATTACAAGATCGACTTCCAGTTGTAATGATATACTGGAAGGAATAAACTCAGGGTTTAAAAACAATGACATTTAAACAATGCTACTAGTGTTTGTCACGTAAACTAATGCATCATCTGGGAGTTGGAGAAAGGATGAATAAATCGCCCTCAGCCCAGGCAGGTGTTTGTCATCCGGTATCTCATCAAGTGCTCAATTTCTTCTGCAGTATTCTAATATAAATGCAGCCATCCATTTCAAAACAACCCATCTTGTGTGTATTTGCATATTCGGTCAACAGTTGTATTCAGGAAGATGGCATGGAGTCTGCAAAACATGTGTGCTTATTTTAAGACACGTGTGTGTATGTGCTCATCAATATTGCATTTTCGGCGCTCCCCTTCCAAAATGAACTCATTATGTTGCCCGAGGCTACCCCGAGGTATTACTCTAATCAAGCCAAATACTTGATGTGTAATTGCCTTCAGCTTCACTCAGAACGGTAAAGGGATGCGGCCCTCACTTGTGTGCGTTTTAAGATGTGACAAGGATCCGGTGGCACCCCGATGAGCGTGAAGCGAGGAGACAGGTTCAGCTCCCTGCACTAGCTTGTATTTTCTACTCAATTAACTGCCCAAGGTTGAGGTTGCAGAACATCCCAGGGTGCCTAACCTCTCTCCTAGGCTGCGTTTTCCCCTCCTCTCCTCAGGCAGACACAACCCATCTATCACAGCACCTTCCAATACGCCGTCTGGATGTGTTGTTGATGGTGAAGAATATTAATTTTAGTAGATAGCCTTTGGCTACCAATTAATTAAGCTGGCTCATTTATAAATTGATTGATAAACGGCACTAAGATGTTATGGCAAGGGTGCAGTTATGGCTGAAAAAGTATTTTTTGGGGGGGATTTTGTTGGCTTTGTTCTTACTGAAAGGTGCATTGAAGCTTATTTGATATCAGCCGTTGCTAATCAGTATTATTATCCATTTTTAAACTGGAATTCTCAGTGAGCCTGCACATGCTAAGGGTTTAAAGACTTTTCAAACAAGAGCCAAAATGGGAAGGTAGTAACCATACTAACTGCCTGCATCAGCCAACAAGAGTCCTGTGTTTCACCTGTAAGACGCACCAGGCTGTCAACCTTGCTTTTGGACTACTCCAGCTAACTACCTCTTCAGTGTTTCAAGTCATGTCACCATCTTTCCTACTATATCAAATAGATTTTAGTTAGCTAGCGACAGCTCAGCTACAAGCCACACAGATTTTTTTTCTTTTGGGGAGGTGCAGAACTAGTTTTGGGGACCTCTGCAGAAAACCGGCTCATACATTAAAGCCCCAAAAACAAATAACAATACAGCAATCCTTAACTACAATCAAGATGTGCAGTGTCAAAAAAAGTTACCGTCAACTCCACTTGGCGTCCTTTCCCTCCTGACATCTGATTTTTTAGAGTGAAACTGCTCACTTGTTTTCAGATAGGTGCAGACCTCTGCAGGTTAAAGTTTACAGCCTGCCATGCTGTTACTCCTGCAGTGCAGTGGGTAGAATGACACAGCTAAAAAGCAACAGTGTAGATAATTAAATGACAAAGCACAGTATGATACAGCAGAGCAGACAAGAGTTCCAACATAGTGTATAAAGTGAAATAATCATCTGAAAAAGATACCAGTGCCAAAAAAAGGTTAAGCTTGTGCCAAAAGTTTACAGGCCGATTATCAGATAGCCTTCACATAGTAATAAACACAAAATACCACAAACAATTACAATATCAACACACAATATTCAATATTTAGTTTGCCCTTAAATAACCCTCATATGGTGCTGACATGCCAGCCTTCTGCAGGTGAAGTATACTTGAGAAGTGACAGAAAGCAGGTGGGGCAGGAAATACCACAGGTAGGGTTGTAAACAACAAAAGTAGCGGCTAGCATAGCTAGCTGGCTAACAGCAAAGTTTTTAATTGCAGATCTTTTTATCCATCACTTTTCTGTTTTTAACCTTTGTCATTGTCCTCGAGCTTGCCTAATCTCTGTTTACAGATTCTACATAGAAATGTAGAGACCGAGTTATATTGACCAATCACGTATCAGCAGGCTGCAGCGTATGTAGGAAAAACCATAAGGAGAGCAAAAGCAGGCGGAACATAATGCATCGTAATGACATCCCGGCTCCCATCAGCGCTCACCTGACAATGATTTACCTTTTTATTTATCTCCATGATCAGAGATCTGCATGCTAACAGCTGACAATCTGCTCTAGATCTGATCTGATCTGATCTGCAGAGGCAAAGGCGACACTCATTAATTACAAGTAAATCACAAGAAAGTTTCTTTTTCTTTAAACAATGCAGCACACAGAACAGGAAGACTTGGCTGGCCACAGACCCGGCATATTCACCGTTGTCCCCAGAGGCTATATCATCGTCAGACTATAGCCGATGGGATCCAAGATTGGAGCTTGCCAAACACCATCTATCCTTTTTTCTGGTTGTATTATATCACCATGCAGTTAATTAAACAAGTATAAAAATAATCAATATTTCATCATCAAGGAGTCACTTTACCCTCTCACTCTCACACTGAAGGGCATGTTCAGATAGATGAAACACTCATTTCCGGTCACAGATTGTGACCTTTGTGCACTGTGTGTCATCTGCTTCCTCATAGAAACAAATAGGGAGTCTGTCTGGTGTGACTCCACCTTAAAAGCATCAGCGGGTGGGTGTAGGGGACACCAGAAAAGCTCCCGTTTCCAATATGTTTCTATTGTGGGTAGATATCCTCAATGATAACTATGTTTAAGTAAATGATATACTGTTTTTATTTTCATATATCTTCCAGCCGGGCTTCATACCGCTGTGTAGAGGTTTCTCTCTCCCCTCTCCTGCTATGAGTCATTGCATTGATTGTCTGCGATGAATATTTCAGTGACAGGGATGAATCAGCTGAGCAAATCTGAAGGAAATTGGTGTCCGTGCTGTATGTTTTGCAAACAGAGCTCTGGTTCTGTCCTGTTTAATACATCACCCTTCAAACAATGGACTGCAGATGAGTCAAGTGAAGCGAGAGATAATGAAATGCCCTTTACCATATCAGAAATTAAAGTCCTCTTTAAATACAAAGCAGCAAATGAATCCATTCTCTTTCGCACTTATCTTTGGAACACAGCAGGGCCTTGTTGTCTGCACAGTGTCCAACCGCACATTGTGTCTTCGAGCAGGCAGTATGAAACCAATTACAAAACAGTAGACGTATGTACCTTTAACTTTCCCTGCACAGTCTGTTTCATCAGGAGCAACTCGCCACGTTTAAAGGTTATCTCTCAACAGCCTTCAAAATCAGAAATGTTCAGTCTATTAGCTGACTGAGAGAGTAAAGTTGCCCTTTAAGCAGGTGCATCCAGGAACGTCTGAATTTGCTCTGTTCATTATTAACAGAGCAGAAACGACTTTCCATTCAAGCTATTGGTCTGAAAGAGCTCCTATCAATAGGAGGCCTTGAGATAAAATCACTGTTCCAGTATGGCACGGTGCGGTGTTTAGAGAAATGCTCATCTGCAGCATTGACAGGGTGAAATTTTCACTGTTGTTTCAGCAGCTTCTGCAGGGCATTATTGACAAAGCTGCACCCCGGGCTTAATCTTTCAAATACTTCTCTCCTAAAGACGTCATGGATTTGAGGACAGAGCAACTAAACCCCCTAAAATCAATAATAAATTATGGCTAAAGCTAATAATAGCCAAGATGATAAGGTACAGTATGGAAGCCTATGGGGGAATATCAGGTTGTCAGTTAGGACATCAATTATTCTCTGCAGGCGGGACAACATTGGACACTTACAGGAACCATGGTACAACTGAATATTAATGAACCAAGTCACTGAATAGGACGTGACATTATAACTAAAGACCTGCCACATAGCCCTACAGATCTGGGAAGACCCACTTTTCAATGCCGACTGTCTCTTTTCCCATTGCCAGTGAAGCACACTCCAGTCTGTCTTTTTTCTGCTGCGTCACAGTCTGATGTCACAAACGCGCCGGAGACAGGATCAGTAAACAGTGAAGATGTAACAGTGGTTAGCTCTTTATCGTATCTATTACTCATTCAGTCTGTGTATCAAACTCAGCGCCGACAAATTTGGAACGACGTTCAAGTGCTGCTCGGACGGAGACAGGCAGAATTTGAAGCTGAGATGAGAAGGAGTCACAGAAGTTACAGACGGAGCATAGCATCGCGCCAGAGAGGGGTAGGAGATTAGCGTGTCAACACTGGTTTTGTGTTCCCATCAATGCCAGTCAGCAATACTTACCCGGGTCTACTGCAGAGTCATTTGACCCGGGTCTGAATGCCGATTGTAACCTTTCCTATTAAGCATAAAGCCGGGTGTTAGCGGGTTTTTGACCAGTGGGAAAGCAGCTTTAGAGAGAGGACTGACTGATTTGTATCTTCATTTTGACAAATGGCATCCCAAAATATGAGTGCAGAGGACATCATAGGAGGAAGATACATTTTACAGTGTTTTTACTGACTTAGATTTTCAGCTGAATTTATTTGAGCCACAGCATATACACCCAAAAAAACTGAGCGAGACAAAGACTGGGACAAGTTGCAATGTGTGCAATGCATCCTGGTATCTGCAGGACATGTCTGCAAAGCTCTGCTATGTCTGCAAAAATAGCATAGACTACATTTACCATGAACACTGGTTGGTGCTCAACATTAATACTACTTGCGTTAAAAGGAAATTAGGTTACATTTTTATATAATAGTTTAATTTTCATATTTGAATTAACATTTCAATGCAGCAGAGTACAACTATTAGAGTTAAATGTCAAACAGTGTTTCCAATTTTCATTCCAGTATGGTCATAGACACTGATTGCCCTGAGTGAAAATGAAAATTCTAATTGCACGATTGCTTTTTCATTGACATCTGTAACTCCCTGCTGACAGGCCTCCCTGCATGCACATTCAAACCTCTGCAGACGATCCAAAACGCAGCAGCACACATGACTCCGTCAAATTTTAAAACACTGTTGCTCATTTACAAAACGGCAACAAAAACGGCTCCTGCCAACCCGAACGCCCTCATCCAGGTCTACACTCCCTCCCGCCCACTACGCTCTGCCAATGAAAGGCGCCTGGTGTTCCCATCACAACAGGGCCCTAAGTCGCTAACTAGACTCTTCTCCTCAGTCGTCCCCTGGTGGTGGAACGACTTACCAAACTCCATTTGGTCCGCTGAGTCCCTTTCACCTTAAGAAGAAGCTAAAGACCCAGCTCTTTATGAACACCTCTGACCTTAATGATATTGATGATGATGTTCCCTCCCGTCTTGATTGTTGCTTGTGTTGTATTAACTCTCAGATGTACATTGCTTGCTCACTGCTAAATGAAATTGTAACATCTCTTTCTCTAAAATACATACAGTATGTGGAAATTATAATTTAATTGCGAGTACTTTTCAAGTATTAATGTAATTTCTTATAGTGTCCAATAGTCTTTAAAATTGCAATGCTTGATGACATTTTAATATAAAGAATGCATTAAGGATGATGGGTCTATTCTTACAAGCATTATAAATTAATGTGCCTTGATAGAGAAACTGCGCTTCATAAAACTAGATACTAATAAAAGCCTTTTTTTTTTTCAGGAAATATTTACCACAGCTTATGTTAAATCAATGTTATTGATCAGCTCAGTCTTCAGATGACTTGTCTCTTAAATCGAGCCCAGACAGCTGTTGACTTTGTGAATCCTCGGTGTAATTATGTGATCAGCAGTCCCTTTAGGACCGCGAGGTATAATTAAAGCATACAGTTTGTCAGATAATCAATAAAACCAATCCAACAGTCTGCATTATAGCCTTTGTGTGTGTAATATGACAGCTGAGACTCTCCTGTCATTGAATGCCAGGGTTTAGTGTTCCAGGTGACAGCCACTGACAACGTTAATGAACTAATGTGAACCTGGTAATTATTATCCAGACACTGACGACTGCAGGGACGCAGAAATAACTGCAGGATGGGCTGTCACATGAGCAACCATAAACTATAACCTAACTTAACCTTAAGAAATGTACTGAGCTACTAGTGCCACTTTACTGGAATATGCAATAAGAATGGTGGAATACTATACTAAGATAGTTACAGCTGTAATAGCCTGGTAGTATCACAGTAATATCTTAACTATAGCTAGCTCTCTGCGTCAGTAATGTACGGGGGAAGCCTTACCTGCGATGCATGGAGCTCTCGAGCCACCCAGTCATTCGAGACGTTCATCGCTCACTGCATCACGGATGCCTGGCAGCTCTATAGTTGCTCGAGTCTTGTACATGACAGCCACACGGCTGTGAACGTGAATCTGCAGTTGCCCACACACAAGCTGAAAATCAATGTCTCAAAGAGCTGCTGAGCATTGTTGTGTGCATACATCCATCCATTATCTATACCGCTTATCCTGTTCAGGGTCGTGGGGGGGGGGGGCTGGAGCCTATCCCAGCTGTCACTGGGTGAAAGGCGGGTTACACCCTCCTGGACTGGTCGCCAGTCAATCACAGGGCTGACACACACCAACAGACAACCATTCTCACTCACAGCCACACCTATGACCAATTCACCAATTAACCTTGTCTATGGACTGTGGAAGGAAGCCTGAGACCCCGGAGAGAACCCAAACATGCACGGGGAGAAAATGCAGACTCCACACAGAAAGGTTTTTCTGTGTTTTCTGAGTTTTGCCCAAACCGGGGTTTGAACCAGTGACCTTCCAGCGTGCAGCCCTGTGTGGATACAAACACACACATTTTACAGTTTTACAATGTTAGTTGTGTAAAGATATTTTTCGGTTTCTGATAAATACAGAGGTAGCTGGCCTAAGCCTACCAATTTTATTGAAGTTAACGTATTTTTTATTGCAGCCTCAACGTTTTATTTTTGCAAGTTAAGCTAAAATAAATAGTTTTGCAGCTCTCCATTTACATTATTATACCAAATATAAATAATCAGCATAATCTTGAACACATTTCACTGTGCTTTAATGTCATAGAATAATTTGCCACTGAGGTTTACTTAGCCAACAGCAGACTGGAGTAAATCCTGAAACAGGCACTCCTTTGTAACAAATAGGGCATTGATTGTGAATCGGGAATCGGTTTGAATCGAGAATCGATTTCGGATCGAATCGTGACCTTAAGAATCAAAATAAAATCGAATTGTAAGATATTGAAAGATTCACACCCCTAGAGTGTATGTATGACACAACCTTCACCTTGGTATTACAAGATGTAATGCACATGTCTTCCTGACAAAACATACAATAATATTACATTAATATAGTCCATAAAAGCATGAATATATCTTTAATATGCATTATACTTATCACATCTCAGGGCGTGTTTGTTGCTCGCAGCTGTTTTTGTTCACAATCAGCCTCCAGCCAAACATTGGTTGCCCTGTTGCCATCATAATTAGCAAAAGTCTACCTCTTTCTCTCCATCTTTTACATCGTCTCTTGCTTTATATGATACTTTTTCTTTTTCTATTTTCAAAACTGGATTTGGAATTTTTACAGATAAATAAACGGCCACTACATTCAAGCTCTTGCCGAATGAGTTCATGTAAATCCCCGCACTGGTGCAACACTTGTGCCTTTTACATCAAACAGCGATGACCTGTTTGCCAGGGCTAAGGAGGAGATGTCAGAGTGTTTGAGAAGGTTTTAGCTAACTTACAGTGTGGGGGTCTTTGGTGGAAAACCGCTAAAGTTGAGGAAGAATTTTGATGCTCCAGCTAAAGTGAGAGATAAATAACATTTGGTGTTGCTTTTCGTCATTGGTGAGCGTGTAACAAAGACAAAGAACACACACCAACAGTGTCACTACCAGCAGGGGGAGACAAAAGCGGTGCACTGCAGGTTTAACAATATTCACACTGTTTTCCCGTTCTAAACCAAATGTTCCAGTTGTCTTATCACAGAGATAAAGATGTGGAATGTGGGCAAACAGTGATTAATTGTTTATTTGTTAATTATGAATGACTTGTCATCATGCTGATAAAATTGTAATATATTCCACCCAGAATATATAAACAGCTTTAAGTAGTTCTCAGTAACACTCGTCCCGCCTGGAGGGCCGGATTTTTAAGTGACGTGTCAGCGTTGTTTAGCCTTCACCGCCCCGCCAAAGGACCTGAAATGACCTGAGGAATTGAGGCTAAAGAGAGACGTAACAGCAGCTGAAATGTTGTTGTTTTTTTTATTACCCACGGTGGTTCAACTTCTAACCTCGCCGCTGTGACGTAAAAGTTGTACTTCAGGGTCTGTCAGTACTTCAAAGCATCCCTGCAACAGAGGGCATGTCTGACCTAACTCGACTACACCTAGCACTGATGTTGAGTGAGTTCAAACACAACCAGACGGGGGATTCATCCCTGCCTTTTAGTCTGCTGTAACAAAAGTTCAAGTGTGAACAACAGACTTATATATGATGTAATGCATTATTTTACATCCCTCGTAATACATTTTCTTCTCCACAAGACAAAAGAGAAATGCTAATTATGATAAAACATTCAATCTTTTATGTAACCCAAATACACTTTACATAAAGAACAAAAGCAAGATTAATAAATTACTTACATTTCCGATGAAGATAAAACAAGCCGGAGAAACACTCGGGGACTTAATTTATACACTTTTTATGATATTAAATGAATTACTGAGGCGGGACATCTTATGTAAATCAAACAAAACTGGTGTTACTTTAATGCATCCAGCTCCTATTCATCATATTTTACATACTTTCAGATGCGTGGTATTTAAACATGACCTTAACATGAGCTCCTTTCTGTGCAACTATTGGGTGCAAAAATATTCTGAAAATTTTACTGTGCTTTTTATCAAAATGCTACTTCCTGTGTTTGTGCACATTTGTGCAGTTGTCTGTGCAATAAGACTCCTAGTCCTCTCTAAGTAAGCTAAATGTATACATTAGGGTGGCACGATTATGGCGGTTATTTTGATCAATATTTAGATTAAGGTTTTAGGGGCAACATTCTTGATATTGTACTTTAACATTTACATGGACAGAGCTACATTTTCTGTTCCATTCTGAACCAGGCTACATTCAAACTAAGACATAACATGAAATTGCACTGGTGATTTCGGTCCGTCTTTTGGGAGGGCCAGCTCTTCACCTTCTGTTTCAGAAATTTGACTTTTGTTTCTCCCGACTGTTCATGACATGACATGCCGGCGCCCCCATAAATGAAGCCAAAACCTCTCTATCGCCTCCTGGGGGAGTGGCTGTTCCTACACTGTATAAAAAAATGGTTTTGATTTAATTTAGTGTTAATTTTTGAGGATTGAGTTTGTTATTTTTATCTGTTATTTTTCTATCTGCTCTTCCAAAGACCATAAAAAACAGACAAAAACATAACAGAAATTAAAAGCGTTGGAAAAGTAGCACGTCTGACGGGGCTACTTGATATTTAAAAGTGTTTTGTTCATCCTTTTCCATTTCTGTCCCTCTCCGCTTGCCATACAAACATGAGACATCGCTGTACTTCCCTCATCTGCAGGAGCAGCACACTGCAGAAGAACAATGACTTACTCAAAGGGTCCAGAAACGTCCCTGTTGGACATTGATCTCCTGATAGAGAAAAGAAAACATTTGCTAAGCCAGCCGCTGCTCTGTTAAGCTCAGAAGAACCCAAAAGGATATGTGAGGTGAAATTGAACTCCTTGGACCATTACACACTGAAGTAGAACACAGGACCCAATCCACGGGCTTGCCAGGAACACACTCTCACTGTGGGCATTATGCGGGAATTAGGCCTCTGACTGCAAATGACTAAATGGGGAAATCTAATTAAATACAGGATTTGTAAAAGTATCTGTGCGGAGGATTACAAAGGCTCAGCTTCACTAAATCCACAGAGTGATATTTCTCCAAATGGCAGTTACATAAGCGGACGGACAAGGCGGACCTCGCTCAAAAGGCCACCTCTGCATTTCTGTTCACACTCAAGTAAAAAGGGTGACAGGGTGTCATGTGTTATTGAGTGTGTAACCTTTATATCAGAAGATACAGAGGCGCAACTATGGGTCTATTTTTAATGACAGTATCAAAGGAAAACTACACTCACAGTCACACAATCTACTACTTATTACCATTGAGAGAACAAAGTTAAAGGGGGGCTTTTAAGGTGCTGTGAGGAGTAGATGTTCACCATATTTTGACGTGCTAAAAATTACTCTTCCTATTGGTTAGTTTGCATACCGTATCACATATACTGGGCTTACCTGAGACTGTAACCTTGCAGTGATGGAACTCACAAATTGTGTTAAACAAAGGTTTGAAGGGAAACCATAGAGAGAAAAATATTGTAAATTAAAAATGTATAATTACTGTCAAATGTCTTCAGTTTGCAACTCTTTCATATTCCAAATATTACCTGTGTGTTAAACTAAATTATGGTTTAAATGAAGCAGCTAAAAACACCTGGTTAAAGTAGCAACCCAGTCTCCTAGAAACAAAGACATTTCTATATTACTTTGGTGTTTTTATAATTGTATTGTGCTTCCACTGTAATCGTTGCTGGATTATATTCACATACATTTCTCAGAGGGAATAAAATACGACATTTTTTACTGTTTGTTCTACTTTAGACTTGCAAAGATGTGGAAGGTTGGCATACAAGGTGTAGGACTGTCCCACCAGAGTCCAGGGCCCGTATCCATGCTCTGGTCAAGGATGTGGAAACAAACAGACCTTGGTTAAGATAGGGACATGATCACGTTTTTTGGCCTATTTTTGATCTTATTAATAAGACAGGAAGAAAGAAGAGAGTGGGGGGTGACATGCAGCAAAGCACCGAGGGCGGGAGTCAAACCTGCAGACGCTGCATCGAGGTCTGTGGCCTCTTTACATGGGGTGCTGCTCTACCCAATGAGCTTAACTGGCGCCCCAAGATAAGGGCATGATTGTGCATTTGGTTAAATTTTAAAGGAGCAGTTCGCCCCCGGAAAAAGCCACTGTCAGTCAAAGCTGGTGTTCTCTGTAATCTATAGAAGAAATACAATTTGAAATTGGTGCCGTAGCTGTGGAGAAAGTTGTACAAACAGCTTGTGGTGTCACCCATTCTACATTCCTACAACACCCAGCGTGCATTGCGCCCCCTCTGAAAGGAATGGCCCAGTGAGAGGCGCTGGAGTGACATACTACTGTTTTAGCTGCAGGCAACGGCTCAGAGCGGTACAGAATCTGAAATACGGCAAGAATATACCGGTGGATCGTCTAAAAACAAACCTCGGGACTTCAGTCTTCATTTCAAACCTGGGGACTTTGAACGAGACATGACTCAGTTATAAATGTGGGATGTCTGGGAGGGAAAACAGGAGAGCAGGCAGCGTTTCAAGGCTCCTCGCGGAACAAATGGTAACCTTTTTACGGTATGTGTTTTTTTCAACTAAACACTGCAGACATCAGAGGCGGGTGTCCCAGATTGAGGTGGAGTTTAGTTTAGCGTAGTGTAGTTTAGCAAGCTCCGGGGCCTATTGGAGAAGCGGTTAGCATCCTCCAAAGGCACAGAACAATTTTTTTACTGTTGTGTTGAAAGCAAAAATATTATTCACATATTTGGACCTTCTTAATCTTTCCACCCTGACCTCAAATTTATCAATTACGTTATGATGTTCAATAGTAATGTTTTTCAAAAGAGGAAAAGGGGTGAGTGTTTGTGCCATAAGAGCGTCACTGGACGGTGGTTCAGGGTGGATGGAAGATGAACAAACTTTGACATGGGAGAGCTGCAGGGTTGGGGTCCTGACCCCTGCAGGTGGTTAAGGCAACAACAGCAGGCTCTGTAGATTAGTGAAAGTTTTAAATGTCCTATCTTAAGGTTTTGACATTTTTAAAATAAAAAATAAAGAGCAAAATCTGTCCTTAACTTTAGCCCGAACATTCCTATAAAAAATGCTAATCATGTATTAGAGGGGAAACAAATTGAATATGTTTAGTCCAGTGAAAGCTTCGCATGTCATTTCTGTCTGAACATTTTAGAACATTTCCCATTATGTCGATAAAAACTGTAGTCCAGGTGCCGTTACTTTTCTATTAAACATATTTGCTGTTGCTGTTAAGTATACAAACGTCATTAAAGCCTTGCCTTTTCTTGCATTGTGTGAATTTGACAGATATAATGAAGCAAAGGCTGCAACTCTCCCATGACGCACAGTATGCACTATTTTCCCTGCATCCATACACAATGCACCTATTCAATCACAGTGGTGTGCTGAAGCGGTCAATACTGCTGCCACACTGCTCACCTGAAAGTCATGCTGTCACTTGCAGCTGCTGCTTCTGCTTTCCATGTAGCATTTCGTAAGCCCTGCCTCCTCCCAGCATGCACCTGTAGGCTGGAAGTAATTATCACGTCTCGCTTCTCCCTGTGCTGAGCTTTGTGATTCCCTGTACGAAGAACCTGTCAGACATGAACATATTTTGTATTCACATAATTATCCATCACACAGAAACAGCTGACTGAACTATCGTGTGTGTTTTACATCCTGTGATTAAATAAAAATGATGTAATACAGCAAATATACAGATGTGTATTCTTTTTGTCACCGTATTTCTATGCAGGCAACGTTTATGTTTTTTTGGTGGTTGATTTAAACTAATTTGGGAAATTCAGTATAAAAGACAACACATTGTAAGTCCAATAAATCAATATTAAACAACCTTCATAATGGAAACCTTTATAAGTGTATTTCCTCAATGAAGACGTCCCATCTCATGTAAGATGAAGTCATATCAGAGAGTCATCAAGCAGTCACAGTAAGACTGACGGGTGTGTGTGTTGGAGATTTTCCACTCCGTGACCTGACAAGGTGCTCTGCAGCCCAACAAATGAGTTCAGAGCTTCAGGGGTTTTGACCACCCGTGGCACGAATCCATGTCCAATTATCTGCCCCTGAAATTGATATGTCTTGCCTAATTTATGCCAAAGATGCCCCCCTCTACACACACACACACACACACACACACACACACACACACACACACACACCTCTACACTCATAGTACCTCTATGTTTATTACATAGTTACATAGATGACGTACCCACCCTTATATGAAAGAGCTGTGTTATGTTTAAGGCCTGGACTTAGTGTCATCTTTCCCAGCTAGCAGGGAACGCTCCCATGACATTGGCTAACATCACCTACAAGTTCTAATTACGTTTGAAAGAAAACGTTTTAATCTAATATTCAAAGAACGTTTTAAGGACGTTTATCATTTCAAATAACGTCAAAACTTAAACTCAGACAAAACGTTTTAATTGCAACATTGTGAAGATATTTTCAGGATGTTATTGAGGCCTGGGATGTCAGAACGCCTTTTATAAAACATTTGCTCAATGTTACATAAGAACAAAGGTAGAACGTGCTCACTGCAACATCCTGAGGATCTTTTCAGTATGTGAGTACGGCCTGAACTATCAGAACGTGATTTATAAAACGTTCCTGAAATGTGATTTGAACATTCTCACTGCGACTTTCTGAAGATGTTTTCAGAGAACGTTCTCCTGCTATTAAAAACACTGCACGTAACATCATCAGAATGTTCTTAGAACAAAAGATTTCTAGCTGGGTTAGCTCTTTTACCACACTAACAAAACACACAAGTCAACAGTTATTTCATCATGTAGTTTATAAATGGTAAATGGACTGTACTACTATAGCGCTTTTCTGGTCTTGCGATCACTCAAAGCACTTTTGCACTACATGTCACATTCACACATTCATACACTGATGGCAGAGGCTGCTACCTAAAGTGCCCAATTGTCAATCAGTCATCACATTCACACACCGTTGGCTTTACCACCGGGAGAAATGTGGGGTTCAGTGTCTTGCCCGAGGACACTTCGGCATGTGGACTTAGGGAGCTGGGGATCGAACCACTAACCTTCCGACTGATAGACAACCGACTACCACTGAGCCACAGCCGAGCCTATACAAGCTAGATCCAGACAGTATCTCTAAAGTTTCAGTATGTGTATGTGTGATTCTGTGCCTTACACATTGCTCTATATTATTGATAAAGCAAAAAATTTAAGTTATTCACTCACTGAACGTGTTAACGGTTAACTGAACGAATCAATTCGTGAGCGTAGAGATAGTGAACAACCGCTTATGTTCCGAGAGGTGCCGAGAGATGCCGAGCACTGTGTTTTACAGCAGCCGGCATGAGTCCGGCATGGCCAATGCTGCTAGCAATTCAGACAATTCAGCTACCGGTACCACTGAAGCCAGATCTAATGAACATTTGAAGGAGTTTTATGAGCAAATCAGGACAGATTCCGACGGGAAAATGTCCCATTATTGCGCAAATTGAGCCCGGCAGGTCTAAAAAACAAGTCCGAACGTTAGAGCAGCAACAGATTTGAAAAGACTCATCAAGTTGAAGCATCCAGCCAGTCTTGGGAAATATCTACGAGTGAAAGATGACTACAAGAAGTCATTATGACTTCTGAAAAAGAGAAGCTTGGTGCAGATTAAAAAAAAAAAAAGAATACATGAACATGAACTAGTTCATCTTTGAACTGTGAACTTATTAATTACTTTTATATTTATGCTATTAATCATGACAGGAATAGTCGATGATTTACGTTTTACTGTTTTTTTTTCTTAATTGAAACTATCTTATCCTACTTGTTTTTCTTTCTGAGTATTTTCTGCGTATCTTTAATGGCACAGTCATATCTGGAGGATTCTGACAGAATGAATACCTCGGTGTCCTCTATTTTCCATCCGTGTGATGGTGTGGAGATAAACGGATTGTGTACTTGACATGGTAAGTTTGGGGAAGAAAGAATCAGACCCAGAATAAACCAGCCCACAGCTCCTGTGGGGGCTTTACGCTTAAAAATAGCCCCCCTTATCTCTGCCCTCCCCTATCTCAGCCTTTCATGTGCTCTATCTCACAGAAAGGTGCGTGTTGAAGTATAATTCTGCAGGTTACGGAAACATGCTGAGGAGGTCTCAGCCTCTGGGGTGTAATACAGAGTGTCTGGACATGATGATAGCATTCAAACAACACAACACAGTTTATTCAAAGGAGACAACTATGAGCTCCATCTCTAAAACTGATGTGAGATTTCACAATTGTTATAGACGTCCACTGAGGACCTTCTGAGGCTTCTTTAGATTATAAGGTATAATGTGGCACATTGTAATCAATCAGTGTATTGGGATGAAGTAAAGATAGCCCTGACACACAGACAGATCACAAAATAAACCAGTCTGGATGATCAACTGTGTTTTGATGTTATTAGATTTATATAATTAGATTTCACAATGAATCTCACAAGGGAGGATTATAGTTAAAATAGAGATCTGTAGTAAGCAGGTAAATATGGAAGACAAACTTCTGTCTTTGTTTGAATAAGCTCTGCTATTTTGGTAGCTATAGTTTCAAACTGTATCCCCTGTGGGGGATCAATAAAAGCATATCTTATCTTATTAGGGCTGCGCCTAATCTCTATTTACAGATTCTACATAGAAATGTAGATACTGTAGGCAGGGACGAGGACTTTAGGGACGGCAAGTGTTCTGGTTTCCGTTTGTACCACGCTTGTAGTCCGAGTAATATTGACCAATCACGTATCAGCAGGCTGCGGCGTATGCAGGAAAAACAGCCTGTGTGGAGAGCAAAAGCAGGCAGAACGTAATGCGCAGTAATGCCATCCCGGCTCTCATCAGCTGATAACGATTTACCTTCTTATTAATCTCTATAAACACCTGCATTCTAACTGCTAACAACCTGCTCTAGATCTAAAATTCAACTTGCCAAAATTCCCTTGACGCTGTGTCACGAAAGCTGTTCAGCATTTAGATTTCCTGACTTCCTCGAACGCATCAGAGACGATCGATTCGACCTCCGTTCAACACACGAGCATTTTAAAAGTAGTTTTCTTCTCCTCTCGAGGACAGACCTGACAAAGCTTCATTTTTACCTTTTACAAACGTGCATCATGATGTTGACATTTTGGCAGAGGTAAGACCCGTTAATAACAAGTAAAAACTGGTTTCTCTTTCTGTAAGCAATGCAGCACGCGGAAAAGGAAGTTGTTGCCTAAGCGGTCGTGCATCCCTACATGTTATTTACTCCGTTTTCCCGTAATAATGATTAATCTCCGGTTGTTTTCTCGAGAACTTTATCTTGTTATCTTGAGATAACAATGCTGCACCACCATACCATCAGATGATCATAACTTGTATCCCCAGAGCTGCAAAGACACAAAACAAACATAGAAACAGGCTTAACTGACCTCATAAGTGTGGGCAATGTCCTGGTCTGTAATATCACAGTGAACAGCCTGTTGTTTTGTTTTCTAGATCGCTTGAAAAATGATCCCGTTATCAAGAGAAAACAAGCGTTGTTGTCTCAAGATCCCGAGAAAACAACCGGTAATTACTCTTTATCACGGGGAAACATAAATTACATGGATGGGTGCATGACCGCTGAAGGCTTCCGTAAAACACTGGAGCTCCATTTGGGAGATGTGCTTTAGAGTAAGGGCCGTCTGTTAGGCCTTTCTCTGATGTTATCTGCAGGGCCTTCCTCTTCCAGGAAAGGTGGGCATGTGGGTAATGTATGCTTAAGGCAGACCCTTTGCTGTGGGCAGTAAGTCTTTTCTCTGTGTGAGACAAGGATGTATCATGTACACAGGGAAGCACATACTTTCCACAGGTTTAAATGTAGCAGTAGTAAAAAGGGCCATGTGTCACATTCATTTCATTTCAAACTTTTATTTAAGCCTTGAAAATCATCGAGGTTTCCCTCATTTGCAATGATGTCGAGATAAAGAAAATGACACAATTAAAACAGCTAAAAACACAACACTCAAAACAATTGCAAGCTGAGGTGAAGTGTTGTGAGACCATCGCCTTCATTTGTCAGAGAGAAATTGGAGTGTCGATCCTGAGAGTGTGTTGTCAGTAATTCCACATGTTGGAGCACAAAAACTAAAGGTTGATTTTTCAGGTTCACAGTAAACACGAGGGACTTGAAACGTAAGACAGAAGAGCGTTGAGAGGGTTGGTCCAGTTCAGCATGGGTGATATGTAGGGCAGTGAATGTTCAATAAGAGATTTATAGATAAAAAGTGTTTCTCACGCGTCTGTGTTTTAAGACCAACCAGCTTTGTTATACAGAATACAATGATGAGTGTTGTAGGGATCCCCAGTAATGAATCTAACAGCACAATGATAAACTGAGTCTAGGGAATATATATAGTTCTGAGCACCTGAGCAACATCTCACAACCTTTCTTCACAATAGAGTTTGCCAGGACAGCAAAGTTTATTAGCAGCTACAAGCATATGGAGTCAGTCTTAAGAAACCAGCAGCCTCCAAAATACAGCTCAGAGGACCAAAGCAGGAGAGCTAACAGTACAATGCTACAATTTCATTTAGCAGACGCTTTTGTCCAAAGCGACGTCCATCTGAGAGTTAATACAACACAAGCAACGATCGAGACGGGAGGGAACGAAGTCAGTAAGAGCCAACAAACAGCTTCAAGTGTGATTGGACACAGGTGCCAACAGGCAATGTATGGGGCGTTTTTATTTATTTATTTATTTTTAATAATAATCATCATCATCATCATCAGCAACATCAACAAGATCAGTATAGTCATCATCATCATCATGGAAATCCTAGTCAGCATAAACTACATCCTCGATGTCATCATCATCAATAGCATCAATATCATTGAGTGCAGAGGTGTTCACAAAGAGCGGGTCTTTAGCTTCTTCTTAAACCATTTCCCTTTAACCGATTTAACCAGACGTCTACAGTTGGCTCCCTTGTCACGGTTGTAACTCTTGATTTTCCTTTTCAGACAGTTTGCCTTCATCTGAGCGTCGAATTTCTTCCTGTTTCTTTGGATTTTCACTTATTTTTGAAGTTGTATCTGTAGTCATCCATCTTTTCTCTGTTTGTTCAGCCATAGTAGATTACTGTTTACTCGCAACACTTGCGCCGCTTAGCTCCGCCTACCCTCTCTGGCAGACCAACCGTTTCTTACTTTGTGGTTAACAGTTGGCTCACTTTGCTTTGCTCATTACAGTAGTTTTGTCTCCAGTTTGTAGCACAATGCAAAACATTTAAAAACATCCTACACAGCCCGTGCACTCAAATTACCCTCTCAAAAATTGTGTAGATACTCTTGCTGTCTGGAAATGTGCAGCGACTAGTCAACCAACTACCAGTAGACTCATGCACACAGAGAACAGTGTCAGGTTTACTTCAGCTGCCTTAGAAGCAAGTTGCTCTTCATTTAAAGTAACACTCGGCTGGTTAATAGTCAGCCAAATGGAGGGAGTAGAGTTGGAAAAAAGAAATCCACGGGGGGCTCCGCTCTGTTGGGAGCTTTTATTTTGAAGTATCCCTTCAAAATGCATCGACTGTGAGGCACAAAAATGATTTTACCCCCCCCACCCCACCAATACATTTCCCTCTATAAGTGAGTGTTTAGGGCTGCACTTTGAGGAAGAGAAACTGTTGTTGTTTTAGTGCATTACAAACATTTCATCCTACAGCTAGTAAGAAGGAGCAAACAAAGGGAGTAAAAAGGGTGAAGAATAAATGTGTGTTTTTCTCACATACTGTACAGAATCATCATTTTCACATCATATAAATAAGTGACGGTTTGCAGCAAAGGATTTCTCCCAAAGCTCTCATTATATAAAACGTGCACATATAGCTTTTAACCAGTGTTTCTGTTGACAGTGCTTTGCTCATGCTAATGTGATGTGACCACAAAGTTACTCTTTTGTTGACACTGGAAAACACACAGCACTAACCTCCAGGGTCTTTACACTACTATCAACACAGACCTGCATCACTCCTGTCATAATTCATCTACACAGTAATCAGTCAAGCGGCCTCTGATCTCCGGCTGTCAGCCAGAAGCAGCGGTTTAATTGGCTGATCTGACTGTCACGCTCTCACAATTACAGGTGAAGAATCTGATGTTTCATTCAAAGCAATAAACACAGCAAGGTGCTTCAATAAAGGCACTGATTGATCACTTATTCCTGAGGGATTGATGTGCAAAAGAAAAGAGTAATACTGGTAATGATGAGCTGAGACGGATCCACACGAGCACACAAATAAAAGCATGATAAGCAGATGACTAATCAAAAGAATGGATGGATGGAAAACAGAGAGATAAACGGACGAGCACACAGATGGAAGGAAGTGATTACTCTCCGACCCACAGATGGTTTCAGGCCTGATTCGTGGTTTGATGACAGCCAAACCGCAGACAGATCCGCTGAGCACGACTTCCACTGAACAAAAGCATTTAGTGTGTACGCAGCAGTTTCTGTGCGGATCGTTCACACAACTTACTCATTCGTGCCTTAATTCTGTCCTGCACCAAAAAGATGGCGTTTATAGCCGAGGAATAACTGCCCTAGGGTACATGTAGTGACAGACTGGCCATGCTACAAGGGCGGCTGAACATGGGGCCACTTGGGCTGCTAAATGGGTTATCATTGCATTGATAAAACGAGTAATAGTATATATAAATAACTATGGTATTTTTGATCAACCATCCATCCAGTAACTCCACTTACCTGGGATTGTGGTGGCAGCAGGCTGAGCAAGGTGACCCAGGCATCCCTCTCCCCAGCCACGTTTTCCACTTCTTCCTGGGGGATTCCGAGGTGTTCCCAGGCCAGACGGGATGTATGATCCCTCCAGCGAGCTCTGGGTCTGCCCCGGGGTCTCCTCCCAGTTGGACGTGCTCTGTATTTTTGATCATTTTCATTTAAAATGTTATTTAATGTATTTAGTTCATTACATTTGAAACACTTTTTTTTCAAGATTGTTTTTTGTTGTTCTCTTTTGTTTACTGAGAGAGAGGACAGTGGATAGTGTTGGAAACAGGGGAAGAGAGTGTAGGGATGACACGCAGCACTGGGTTAGTCGAACCCAGGGCTGCCACTTTGAGGACTATTGCCTCTGTATGTGGTCGCCGATTTAACCGCTGAGCTAAATCGACGTCCTAAAAGTGAAGCCAAACCCTCTCTATCGCCCCCTGCTGACTGGCTGCAGTATAGGTCATAAAGCCCGCCTCCTCCATGTTAACAGATGGGACATGAGTCAAACTATAAAATCAAAATACACGTTAAATAAATGTTTCTCAAACATGGTCTCTGCCATTATAGTTAGTTCTTATCATGCTGATTTGTGACAAGTTTATTTTTAATTAGTTGTTTAATGCAGTAAAAAGGATGATTGACAGCTCTGTTGACAAATACCGCTACTGCAGCCGATCTGTTCTGGATTAGCAGAGTAGAGGAGGAGCGGTGAGAGGAAACGTAACTAAAACAATCACTACAGTCAATGAAGTTTCCATATCTGCGAACGTTAACCTCAGACCAACACAAGAAGCTGTTCTGCTGTTAAATACACCGACGTGTGTGATCTTTGCTGTGTTTTTTTGATAATTTAAGTGTGTTTTGTTTTAGCGGAATTGGCTACGATGGCTCCACCTACCGATCTCTACTGCGCAGTCTAAGCGCTTGTCACAGGGGGCTATTTTGGCATCAAATTCGAACAATGATGGTAGATGGAGACGCATCTCCCATCTTTATATACAGTCATTGGAATAAACACACATTCCCCTGATACCCTCCATGTCTATTGTAAATTTCAGGGCTGTTTGTTGACCCCAGTCTGTCACTGAGTATTTTCAGTTGTATTTTAAACATCTCTCCGAGGGGTTGAGCCATGGAGAAGCCTCTGCAAAAACTCTGACTTTGTGACTTTTAAAAACCCCTCCGGCCATCGGCTACAGTGCAACTCACTGCACCACGTCAGTTATCGACTGTAACAGTATGTGAGGATTATCACCCCCCCAATCCCCCCGGAGGCTTTCTGTGACCCCTGCACGTACTGTACACAACAGAAAAAAAATAAAATCACCTTACACTGAATGCAGCAAGCAGTAACTCCTGAGTACTGTGAGGGAGCGTGTGTTGGAGGGAGAGGGAGAGAAGAGAGAGGTCGCGGGTAGAGAGCACAGAGGAAACTCAGCGTACTTGAACTAACATGAAAAGAAACAATCCACAGTGTTAAGTCGACTGAGTTGACACTAACAACCTGAAACACTTCTCAACAGAGCAGCAGCTCTCAATATCCCTCGATCCTTTTTCATTTCAAAGTCTGCTCCTGTAGTGTTGCTGGTTTCAAATCCAGAGACCTCTGGCCCCGAGCGCAGCCTCACAGAAAGCACGGAGCGCTGACATTGACCTCTGTGTGTGTGTGTTTGTGTGAGAGGACAGAGGATGCAGAAGAAGAGGGAGACTGGGAATTGTTGCCTTGAAACCACATGCATTATGTGTTTCTATTATTATGGAATGACAGCGACTACAACGAACATTATCACACTGGGAATAATGAAGCGAATATACATTTTGCTATCCTTTGTAATCCAGTCATCACAGCGAGCTACAGGAGTGGTCAGACTGTGAATGTGATTGTGATTGCATTTTTTACTCTGGATGCAATTCACCTGCAATAATCATGCAAGGGATGTAAGGAGTTGTCGACGAGGAGCGGGAGGAAGGAAAGGGTAGCAGGAAATGCACGTCTTTTTCAGATCAGGTCTCAAATAACAGGATGAAATGATATTAATAATAACCATGCAGTCTAGCGTCCACATGGGAGTGAACATGTGCCTCATTATATGTGTGCACATGTGCGATGACTGTGTGAAAAAGACTAATACAGGTGTGATACAGACAAAGACGCAGAGGGAGTGAAGTAATACTGTTCCTGCTCCTGAAGCAGAATGAAAATGTATCTCATTAAAAAATCCCTCTGTGGTCATTCAGGGACCGTGTAATGGATTAAATTCTCAAAAGCATCATCGTATGACGTCAGTAAACGACTGAGCCTCCCACAAACATGTCATTAAACCTCATATAGGGCGTCTCATGGGAGACCTGTCTGTCAGAGAGAACAGTATCAATGAATAATAAAATGCTAGCCCGCAAACTAACTGCATGCCACAAAATAATATTTGGTAATCATGGAATCTGAATGTTTCGATCCTGCTGGGATATTCTTCAGCTGAATGTTTCAAACATTAAAACACATATTCATACATTCTGCACAACAATATGCTAATGAGCTCTTTGATGGCAGGTGTGGTTAACAATTCAAACCATTCAGGGTGATAAACATCCCAAAACTATGAATCATTCCATTACGAATGCACAACAAAAACAGAATAACACAACAGTTTTATGAAAGCCATACTTCTACACTATCAAACATCTGTAGACACAATATAGAAATGTATAGTAATCTACATCTCCTAAATATAAACAACATATAAAGTTAAAAGGACATAAGAAGAGGAAACACTTGCATTTATTTACAGAGATCATGTCGAATCACTTTTCTATGACAAGTTTAAATAGATACAAACAGTGAGGGTAAATCACATCTGTATTTTCAAAATAAGGCATTTTTGAATATGTTTTTGTACAGATGTTTTCAGGTTGTAAAAAACTTTTTTTTACTGTTGTCAGTTAGAACAGCTCATCTGGTGAACTCATAACCATGCTAGGGTTACCATAGATACCAAAGGAACTTCAGAAACAGGCTCGATACAAGGCCTTTAGTGATAGCACTAGCATAGCTGTGTGGCCTATAGCCTGCAGTTACACTGTAAAACACAGTCCATCTTAATAAAAGAAGTAAGTTAACTTAATGCTGTAGTTCGGATTTTTGGACACCAAGTTGTATGAAATACTTGCTAGTAGTGTAGTGGATGCAAAGCTTTTAGCTTACTCACTGAGTCCTGTGGTCGGAGTTCTGGCCAGTTCGGAACGTAGATTAAGTAGCTCCGGTGAGATGCCAGGGTCATGAAACCAAAAAGTTTTACCCTACAAAAACTACACACAGGCAATGGTGATCCATTTTCAGCACAAAATCATCATCCTAGGATCTCATATACTGCGCCGTTCTTTTGGCACTATTTTCTCTCTTGAACAATCCAGTATCACTATGCCTGCGGCAAGCGACTTGGTGTCCAAAAATCCGAACTATCACTTTAAGTCAATCTTCAAAGAAATTTGACGTTAAACCTAAAACCCTCTGTTTTTCCACCTCTGCACTGCACATGTAATAAACGTTCAGCTGCGTGAGCAAAGGAGACGAAGTAAGTTTCGATGACACCTTTTGAAGACCTTTTGGTGGCCTATGAGGAGCAGGTAAGGATTTAGAATCCACTCCTAATATGCAGTCATACATGAACACTTTGTCCACCTGTCCAACAGGAAGAAACCAGCACCTGCGCAGGTTGCCAGCAGTAGCTGGCAGGTTATTTATTTTACATTAAAATATTAATGTAAAATATTAACAGCAATTAAATCCCATGTAATGAGATGTGTCTTATTTGTCCAAGTGAGTATTAACATCTCACATTGATTTGAGGACACTGGGTCACATGACACGGAAGCTATTGGGAAAAAACAAAATTTAAACAAAAATATGAATATAAAATATTAGCAGCAATAAAATCCAATGTAATTAGGTATGTCTCACTTGTCCATGGTCCATGGCATTAATTTGAGGACACTGGGTCACATGACATGGAAGCTAGTGAAAAAAAATGCTCATGGTAATTCATCCATCCAAAACTTAATGCAATACATTTAACAGCGGTTGAAGAATTGCAGTCTGGATCTTTGTCTTCTCTGTTGCAGCAGCAGAAAAACACAAACATGGCTGATACCAACAGGATTCATGCACTGAACCTGAGGAGCACCGTAAACTGAAATTACCTGACCTCAGAGAAAACGACCGCGTTCCACCGGTGGCTGAAGACGCCTTAAATCACAAGACGTAGATGTGACAAAGTTTACAAGGTGACATAAAGCACTTTTAAGGAATATTTCCGAGAAGAGAATTCCTTTGTTCCTGGAGGTCTGACAGTAAGTGGTGTGTTATGTAAGAGCAGCACTAGAGTAAAAACGCTCACTCTCTCCAAAGTAATGGTAAAACTTTGACAAAACTAAATTAGCATATTGTGATGTACTATTATCTGCCTCCTGCCGTTTCAAGGCCGTGAGGCTTTTCTTACTGGCAGAACTGAATAGAAGCAAACACCCTTTTCTGACGGCAGATAAGAAGCTATAATCTGTACCTGCTATGTGCACAAATATCTTGAAGAATCACACCAAAATTTGAGGCAAAAAATGATTCGATAATGATGGTTTGGGTTTATCAATATTTCTATGTGGGTGTCAGTAGTTTGGCTTGGCGTACAGTGGACTCTTCAAGGTCCCAATTAGAGAAGAGTGGACAGTCTTTTCTCCTGCAGACTCACTGTGCAATTTCAGCAGATAAAGTGCCCTGTGTTTACAGAACGCTCCTTGTGGTGACGGATTAAACCCCCGAAGAGGACAGTGAAACCATTCAAAGAAAACTAAACAAGTGGTTGAAAGCTCTTGGACAGTTGTACAATGTACAAAACCAAAGAACACTTTGATAAGAGCGACTGTAGAATGAGGCTTTCAAAGGAAGCCTTCCATTCAAGAACAGCACACATGCATATGTAATCAAAGAACACATCATTACATCATATTTCACAATGATTTGGTGTCATGAGCTCTGAATCATCGAGCAGAGTGCATGGTTCACTGGTAGTTCAAACACATACATTTGTTCCTGTGCATGCGCTCATTAATTCCTCATTTCCATGACCTCTGTTTGCAGCTTGCAGAACAATATTTGCTGAAGGTCAACATGTAAAGATTGAATATCTGCTGTAATCTGTGGGTTTGAGCTGATTATCAGTCAGTCGAGAGAGAAAAGCCTTTTAACTGTGACAGTCAACAGTGCATGTTTTTATATAAATAAATGACTGAAAATGTTGTAATACACAGAGAGCTTAGTCTGGAAATTAAACTGAAATCAAACACAGCAAAACGTTTATTCTAACAGGAAACTGAAACAGCTTGTTACGGTCCGTTTTACACGCTCAATCATCATAGAGATTACAACAAATGTTTCACTTGTCATTGGTTTGCAGACTGTCCAACGACAACATAGTCTGGCCCATAGACTGTATGAAAAGATGGACGACATGACTTGCTGATTTATGTCCAAGTGTTCATTTTTCTGACAAGTTTATTTTTAATTAGTTATTTGATGCTTTAAAAAGGATGATTGACAGCTCTGTTGACAAATACAACTCCTGCAGCTGATCTGTTCTGGATTAGCAGAGTGGAGGAGCACTGGCCAGAGGAAACGTAACTAATACCATCACTACAGCCCAATGACTGTATATATATTGACGTTGCGTCTCCATCTGCTCCGATTGTACAAAATTGAAGCCAAAAAACCCCGGACCCCTGTAACCACTGCCACTAAGCAATACACACACTTGACTTACAAAAAAAACGGCAAAGAACCCACACGTCGGCATATTTAACAGCAGAACAGCTTCTTGTGTTTGTCTGAAGCAGACATTCACAGGTATGGAAACTTCAATGACTGTAGTGATTCCTCTGCTCTGCTAATCCGGAACAGATCGGCTGCAGGAGCCGTATTTCTCAACTGAGCTGTCAATCATCCTTTTTACTGCATTAAATAACAAATTAAAAATAAACTTGTCCGAAAAATGAACACTTGGATGTAAATCAGCATGATAAGAACTAACTATAATGACAGAAACCACGTTTGAGAAAAATGTATTTTGACGTGTACTTTGATTTTATAGTTTGACTCATGTCCCATCTGTTAACATGGAGGAGGCGGGCTTTATCACCTATACTGCAGCCAGTCAGCAGGGGGCGATAGAGAGGTTTTGGCTTCACTTTTAGGGTTAGTTGTCATGTCATCCATATTTTTATACAGTCTATGCTACAGCCAGTAAACTTTCCCTAACCGCAAATACCTGCTTTAGAACTTCACCAGCCAATCTTCTGCGGGGTACTTTGTACACTGAGAGGAATTGGAGACGCATCGTCAGTCTATATATGCAGTCAATGGCCTGGCCTTAATATTAGACCTGCACCTGGTCTTGCTGGGCCAGAGCTGGACTTCCACAGTGACCTAATTCTGTGGCAGCACAGGGAAAAGTCCTGGCCCAACTTGCTCTCACTCTGAGTACTGGGTTGAGATTTGGGCTTTTAAATGTATTAAACCAATTAAAGTGATCAAGGTTGAATTTAATCTGTGCTCAGCTCACCACAGCTCCTGTTAAACAAAGAGCTGCAGGTGCTAGAAATGTTGTAAAAGCACAACTTGCACATGGCTTAATGTGTCAGTCTGTCATCACCAACATGTAAATGTAACATGTTTAATATATGCTTGTCTTTATTATGTCTAATTGAAAATGTTAATATTAATGAAGTGTGAGGTTTTATTTACATATCTGTTGAGTCAAACTGTGTTTACATCTCACAACCCACCTTCACTCTATTTGTAAAATAAACCTTAAATCCTTTTCATCATTCTGCGATTGTAAACAACTTCACCAAATAATATATTTTATACAATTACTGTTTCATAAAAAAAGACAAAATGTGAAGTAAAGAATATTACCCCCCTTGAAAAGCTAAGATGTATCCACGCGTGTCAAGAAAGAGGCAGCTGCAGTGAATTAGTATTGAATAAAACAGAATATAAAGTGTATGGTCCCACCAGCAGGACATTTATCTCTGTCTAAGCAATAAAGAGGACAAACAGTAAACCAATGAACATAACTCTATAAAAGTAAGACATCAAATTTGAGCAATAAAGAAAGATACAGTAAAGGCAAACGTACTAAAGTACAAAAGATTAAAGCATCAAATCTGGATTTTATTTGCCGTTTCCAATTGTGATGACAGGCCACGCTCACAAGAGTATAAAGTGATATCTATTTTATATGGAAGCAATTTATACACATTTAAAACTAGAAAAATGTGTTGCATTATTCCTCACCATGGATTTATTTCTCTTGGATGTGAAAAAATTAAGGTACTTCTAAAAAAAAAAAAAGCCAGTCAAAGTTTTGATTCCTCTTTACATTTAAAAGCTCGACTGAACTGAAACATGAAACCGTGCTTCACCTGCCTGCGGTCCTTGGCTGTTTGATGTTGATCGTGATGCACGTATATAAAAAGTGTGCATCTGATTAAAGACAGGCTACTTGTTTTTTTTAATTATGCATTTTAGCGAGTGTAGGCCCCTTTCTTATATCATTTAGTGTAATACCCAAGGCAGATTACAGATCACGAAGCATCGCATGTTGCATATTCAACAAAGAAAAGCACGAAATCTTTCATGTCTCAATCCCAAACAACTCCTGCCACAAAAAGTCCACACCATAAAGAATTTAAGAGTGTCCGCTCGCTGACTCTGCAACTACTCCCAGACTGTATAAATTTATTAACACCTACAACACAACAGCAGTGTGTAAGGCATGGCGGACTGATGAAGAGGTGTAAGTCAATGTAAACACCCCAGGCACATCTGTGTGCCGATTCCTCCAACAACACAAAAGGTTTTCTTGTTTTCAAACAGTCAGTTTTTTTTAAGCATAAGAGCATGTTACCTCAGAGGAGTCAAAGTTACCAGGGATCCACCTCTGCTGCATCATCTTATGCACGATAGTAGCACAGTAAGTTATATTGTTTTACAAGTTTTACCTTGTACTAAATGCTCAGAGATCTTTTCTGAACAATAACACCATGATGTAACAATAATAATACTAGAGAGTCAATTATTTTACATCATACATATTCAACAAACTAGGCAGGGAACAATAAACCAAACGCACCCTTCCCAGCACTCTGTAGCTGTGTCTCAATTCAGGGGCTGCATCCTTAGGGGGACACGAGTCAGTCACAGCCTGTGTAGACTGTAAAGCTGACTGAAATGAGACCTTCTGGTCTATAGAGGATTTCCTGTTCACGTCACCAGCGCCCCATGCGTCACCAAACGCCACTCCTGTCGCCTAGCAACAGGTAGCTAGCTGGCTTACTAGCAAACATAACTAACTTAACCTATTATTTTAAAGCTAATTTGTTTCGAGGCCCCTTTGTTTTTTGATTTGTCTCGGTAGCTACTCAAATTAGTTGAAAGTTAAAATTTAACATTTAAAAGTGTATTCCTCGGCTGCTTGAGAGTACACCATTTGAATTGGCATGCAATGAATCTCGGGATACGTTGGGCCACAAAGGATACACCCGATAGGTCCTTTGTGGCCTGGGAAAAGGAGGACACATTTGTCGGCCGCATCTGAAGGAGCCTTTCAAATGGGACACACGTCCTTCGAAGGATCCAGCCCCTGAATTGGGACACAGCTTGTATGGCCAGGACAGGAAGTAGCTAACAACTGTTACTCACTCGATGCCTCACTCACCCACAACAAGCCTTCTGTCTGTGTTGTACTTTAACGGAGCACCACAAAACAGTCTTATTAAGTCTCTTCTGAGGAGATTTTTGGAAGAAACTACTGGCTAACAACACAGGGGCCTCATCATTAGCAAACTACAGTAAAAGTTGACGTTAGCTAATGTTAGCAACTGCTAGCAACTGTTAGCAAATGAGCTGAGGAGTGAGCAGCTGAAACAGAAAAGTTTTAGACCGATAGCTGACGAAACTAACAGCTGATGTGGGTTTTTTTTTACATGCTTCTGATGCAGCACACGTCCTGTAAACAACTGTGCTAGCATCTTCCGAGTGGAGAATTATGAAACACTCCTGTGAAAGTGTGCAGAAATCTCCTTAATTATAGGAGCTAGCCTTGCATGAATGCTATGAACAATACCCACAATCCCACACTGAAATTAAGGTCCTGCTACGCTGACTCTTGACGGTCATGACTATTTTAAACCTTAAATATTAAAAAGTGTTGTAATCAATTATAACAGTTGTCTTGGCGGTAAATAAGTTTGTTTCAGGGATATGATGTCAAACAAATGAAACCATTTAAAAATTTTTACCAACTTCTCTCATTAAAAATCTGTGCAAGTTGAAGCAAATGCAATGCAAACATTCAAAAACAAGAAATAAAACATAAATTATGAGCTGAGACCAACTTAAAGTATGTCAAAACAAAAGACATCACAACACAAATCCAATAGCGCGCTCATTAAGCTGGTCTGCTATTGATGTATAAGCTCCCATCAGCAAACAACATGAAGGCCCCACTGTTCCTCACAGACGATGAGTCAGAGCTGCACTAAACACGGGCCGCGGCGCTCGCTGCTATTATACACAAGCTGTCCGTCAATATTCTTTCATGCTCATGATCAAAGCAGATGAAGGGGTATCTGCACGCTTGACATGTATTTGTGGCAACATACGTCTCACCACGAGTTATATAACAAGACTCACAATCTGCAGCCGCACTAATGTCCCTGCGATGCGGCATCATTCATCACTCATTATTGCCAGAAAACAACACTGATGAGTGAGTGACGAATGGAGGCAAATTTGAATATGAACAGTTTAACTTTTATTTCATTTGCTTTCAGACAAAATAATCTGTTTTACTTTACAATTTCAGCTTGTAGTGATTTCAGCATTATAAAAGTTCCAGTTGATTAACCATAACTTTCATGTTGAGGCATTCACAGTCCCCGCTTAAGGTTTGGAAAAGGATCATGGTCTTGGTTTGATACAGAAAAAGTTGGCAGTGACTTGAGCCACGAGACACAATGTAACGGTTAAAATGTAACCTGAAAATTCTTGCCAAAGCTGGATCAAAGTCCTTTTTTTGCCAAACCAAACAACAGACAGGCTTCAGGATTTCTACCCTTGCTCTCTGGAGTCAAAAATCCTGCACATCATGCACACATCCTCCACCCGGACCACCTCCCCTTGTTCTTGGTGTCTTGCACAGAATCACACGGATGCAAAGAAGCACGCAAGCTAATGTCAGATAGTTTGCATGTTTGAAAAAGCATTCCCCTTGGTTCTACTTCAGCAAAGTTTCACACACTTGTATTTCATATGTAGAGGGAGAAATCACAAGCAACACCACAAACATTTACAGAGCTAAGTAATAAAAGAGAAGGAAACATTGATTCATGCTTTTGATTTGATTACCCATCGCCCTGATCAACACAGCTGCCAGAGAGAGAAGATATTTAAATTGTTCATCCTGAGTTTCTTCAGATGTTCAACTTTCTTCAGGTCATAATGTACCTACAAAGCTGTGTGTCTGCAGCGTGCAAAAACAGGGAAGTCAAAGGAGTTAGATGCTTCTCTGCCACAGTAACTGCAGTCATCTAAAATGACTGATTTGAGTTATGGTGTTTACACGTGTCAACACAAACCAGGTTTTCTTGAGTAACTGGGTTGAGAATGGAATTTTCAGAGCATTTACATGCAGCAGATGTTACTGATTGATTGCCACCTACTGCGTATACTACATCTATATTTTATGCCCTGTCACTTGTAGCTGTATGATCAGAGGCTCTTCTTGGATGTCTGGGCCTCATGACAAGACTCATGACACTCGGCCATCATGCTGAAGTATTAATCTTGGCTCCCTGAAGGACAGCATCAAGCCCAGGGCGCTTGGAAGTACAATCCAGATATCTATGTTTTTCAGTGATTTTTGCTCCATCTGAACAAACTTTCACTTCTTAAAAGAAGAAAAAATATGGATGTTAAAACATTAAAAAAAACAGGTTTTAAAGGGCGACAAATCATCCACTTTGTCTGCAGTCTTCTGAAGATTAAAGTAGCAGGTTATTTTCAGGGTAGCTTAATAGCACTCAGCGTCTGGATAGCATTTCCTCAGTCTCTCATGAGACTCTTTGGTCTGAAAAGGAAGCAAAAACAACAACAAGGTGATTTCCATTACAATGTAATGACAAATCATCCACCAATTTCTTCTCCATCACAGTATGAAAAACCCTGAGAGAGAGGAGAAGCTGATTATTGTAGATGAAAGTCGACTACACGGTCGACTCCCATCAAGCACCACACGGAGGAGGAAACACTGAGATGTGACAGAGAGTACTCGGTTTGAAGAACAACATGAAACACCTGCTCTCCTCTGTGACTTTAAAAGATGTTTATTACAGCGTCAGTGTCAGAAGACTGATTGGATTTATATTTGCATTACAGGCATTTATCTGACACACCAGTTATGAGAAGCACACGACTTTTAAGTTGAAAACCATTATTGATCTCTGCATGCGGCCACCTTTTGAAGCGGAGAGTTTTTTAGCCAACATGGTGGATGAGTTCCAAGTTCCAAGCAAGTAAAATGCCATGCAAATTATTGTATGCTATGATGTTGATGCATAATATGCAAAGATGCCATATGAGCTGCACACCAATTCTGTTATGATATTTCTCATTACATTGTAGCTTTACTGAAAAGAAAAATGGCTTTTGATTTATATTCATTGTGCAGGAGTTTTTAAGCTGTGGGCTTTGGGCTGGTGTGCAGTTATCAGAAGGCCACAAAAGTTTTCTCATGGTGAGAAGAAATCCTACATTAGACTCATTCTGTCCTTTGATGGTTGGGGAATCTGCTTTTGCACTTTTGTATATTCATGTCAGAAGTATTTTGATACAATTTCTGGATCATAAGTGACAAGTTTGCTATGCCTTTCATTACTTCACACATGTTGTTTAATGTGTTGGTATGTGTTCAGTACAGTTTTCTGTACCAGTACTACAGCCTGGTAATTCAAAACCATTTTGACCATCATTAGGCCATTTTAGTTGCCTAGAGGGCTGCATGGTGAAGCAGTGGTTAGCACTGTTTCCTCACAACTAGAAGGTTCCTGGTTAGAATCCCTGTTCAAACGAAGGGGGCCTCCCTGTGAGGAGTTTGCATGTTTTCCTCCTTGCATGCGTGGGTTCCCTCCAGGTACTCCAGCTTCCCTGCACAGTCCAAAGACATGCTTGATAGGTTCACTGGTGACTCTAAATTGCCTGAAGGTGTGAGTTTGAGCGTGATAGGTTGTCTGTCTCTATGTGTCCTGTGATTGACTGGCGATCAGTCCATGGCGTACCCCGCCTCTCGCCCAATGACAGCAGGGATCGGTTACCGGACCCCCGTTTTTGCTTGTGAGTCCTTTTCTGCACATTGTATGCCCACCCTCTCCATGTTAATAAACAGCGCCTCCCTCTATGGCCTCAGGTTTTTTTTTAGAGGGATTGGGGGGTATGTTTTTTTGCTGTGGTATTTTAAGAAGTAGGGACATCTTTTGTATTTAATAGTTTCTCATCTAAGATTAAAATTTTGGCTGTGTTAAATCAGTTTGTCCTAACAAAAAGTCAAAAGGATGTAAAAACTGAGAAGTGAAAGACTATGCAGACGATGATGTGACTTATCTTGCAATGTACTGTGGAACTTCCCACTTCATAGTGGGATTCATCCACACATTACATAAGTTTTGTTACAAACTGTCACCTCTTGTCTCCCTGGTATAGAGCCTACAAAGTTGACGATGATGTGTGACAGAGGACACACAGGAAAGAGTAATGACATAGACGTCAGATGTCTTCCAGGTGTTCACACCACATCACATCACACTTTGGATGTTTTTGTTTGCAGCCAACTTGATTCATCTTTGTAAATGTTTTAGTGGAAATAACAACCAGTTTTACTTTAATCAGAATTCCTCAAGTGGAAAAACTAAATGTATTCATCATAAATATGGTCAGTGTTTTTAGTATTACTTGTATTGATTCCAATTTCAACAGTAAAAATGCTAATACATAAAACTCTTACCTAAACAATCAGAATATCCCCTAAATCATTGCTCTTGCCTGAGAAAGGTCTACAGTACGAGGTAGAAATTCAATTATTTTCAAAGGTTGGCTTTACTCGCAGGCAGGCAATCATTTTGTGGGAGAAGGTGTTGAAATTTTTCATATGGCGAGTCTCTCACCTTGGAGTTCAACGCCTCCTATTTTCCTCAAAAATTGCTTCAAGAGAGGCCAAGAATAGACCTTTCAACATCAATGATACAAATTCAAACGGATCCCTGCTCTTTCTCTCATTCCTTAAAGGACAAACAGATTTCACTTTTTCTCACTGGTGTTAATGTCAAGAGGGTTGTCATTCAGCGGTCTGCCATTCACCAGGATAGCTTTTCAGCCGGGTGATGATCTGTCCTGAATATTCTGAGGCTGTCTCGGCATATTTGGCCATGGACTGAGGATGAGTCGCTCTTTTTTTTTATTCCCTAAGGTTTGAAATGATGAGAATGCAGCCAAGGAACAGCCCTCATGTAGGCATCAAACTCTCTAATGACCATCCTGGAGCGGAATTGTGAACTCATCGCCACGTTGAAAGATTAAAGAAAAAATAAACGTATCAGCATTATTCACGTGCTATTGAATGTTTTTTATCCTTTACTTCATAAGATGCTCTTGGTGCATCCAATATGTTTGCTTAAATTGCTTTTGACTTACTCAGTTTGAGGTTATGAACATGTGCACAAGTGTTTGAAAGCCCCGAAACGGGGCTTCCTAACATAAATTGGATTGGGGAAAAAACGAAAACACGACTTTGAGGAAACTCTGCATTGTAATTTTACGGACCCAGGGTCACAAAGAAACACCTCTCATCTGGGGAGTATTAAATTATTCCACATGGGTAGAGTCAACAACAAAGTCATGTGGAGAAGCCGAGGAGATGAAACAGGAAAGAGGTTTGATACCTGGCAGGAAAAAACAGCTCCATGTGTACGGTGGCGTAGGCCTTTTGTTTCCCTGTGTGAAACCTCACAGTCAGTCTGCTCGCCACATTGATGCAACAACACATTTGCGTAGTCGTTGAGCTTTTCAGGCAGCAGAGAAAAGCGCTAACATTGCCAGAGTCAGGGTTTTATTCCCACTAGGATTACTCATTTGCCACGCTTTTACTTTAAACTCTTAAGGACAAAAGCACCCACCAAGTCATGCTTCTGTTATAGACGGAAATGATGGAAAATAGTGATTTTCTTTTTGGGGTGCACAACAGTGGAGTAAAAATAGTTCAGTTTGAAGGTGTTTCCTTGACAGCCTCGGCTGCTGAGGAAAAATGCAGCAAGGCGGGCGTTACCACTGACAGGCTGTGTTTTTAGGAGTTATTTATGAAGTCTTGATTGCTCCCCAGACAGCAAAGCAATGGTGTGAAAGTTATTTATTGTGGCTGGATATGTATAATAGGCTTGTGATTAGTTCAGGTAGGTTATGGTGGTGTAGCAGGAGAAAACTGTCAGTAATTACATGCGAGAATGGCTTGCTGTATTTCAGGCCTAAGCATTGAAGTGCTTTACTCCCGTGGTGTTCATACTATTGGCTACCCGCTCTTGTTATCTTGGCCTTGTTGCTTCTCCACTAAGTGTGGATTCCGTATTGATTGAAAATATGTGCCTCTACATGTTTTCCTGATGACAATGCCGTAAATCACACAGTACAATAAAGGTGCAGGAATTCTTACTGTTGGCACGACATTTGATATGATTACATATTATATACCAATGTGAAAAGATTGTTTACCTTTGTTGGTCAACTTGGTGCTAGCAGTGGTCCTGTAAATAAAGTGAAAACCATTTCAAAATCTAGCCTCTCTGTTATTCCATTGATATTTAGATACCATTTACCTATACTAACCCTGTATGGATGTGATGTGAAAGCTATCATTGCAGTATTGCCTGGTTTAGTACAATGAAGGACTCCTAACCTAAAAACAAGCTAGGCACCAAGAAACAAGCTAACGTTAGCAACAGCGAACTAGGATCGCAAACTCTACCTACATCCTGTGTCCAATCAAGAGTTTCAGAGAAACAATGGAACTGTTTACTTTTTGTTTCTTAACAGTTTTATTTATCTTACTTAGAGTCAAGAAAAATAAAGCCTTAAAATGTGTCATTGGACAACACTGTTTCACTGACATTCTTCGCTAACACTGCTAGTCATTGTTACACTTTCTGCGAGCAACGCATATGATAATCCATCTTTTTAAGCCCCTTTTCTGATGTTTTGAAGAAAAAGAAGTTTGTATACTTTAGAGGACTTCTAAATTATGGCAATGCCGTGTGCATTGACTGGCGCACTACCCGTAACAACATTTTAGGCTGTATGGGAGATAGTTCCCAAAAGGGGTATTGGTTTGGTAACAACCAATCTCGGATCCCAACGACTATAGTCTGAGGATAACTGAAAAAGAAACTGCTGTTCTTGTGATTTCCTTTTATGGGTCTTGCCTTTGCCTAAATGTCAATGGTCAGGTCTGTCCTCAAGAGGAGAAGAAAACTACTTTTAAAATGCTCGTTGGTGGATGGAGGTCGGATCAATCATTTCTGATGCGTTCTAGGAAGTTGAATTTTTGATCTTGAGCAGATTGTTAGCTGAACTTGCTGCAGATGTCTGTTTATAGAGATTAATAAGAAGCTAAATCATTGTCAGATAGCCGCTGATGGGAGCCGGGGTGTCATTATGGCGGATTACGTTCCGCCTGCTTTTGCATTTCCACACGGACTGTTTTTCCTGCATACGCGTGCGGGCTGCTGATACGTGATTGGTCAATATTACTCGGAAGACAAGCGTAGTACAAATGCTTGCCATCCCTAAAATCCACGTCCCTGCCTACTGATGTAAATAGAGATTAGGTAACAACTTATCTGCCCATATGTACTGTTTGCCTTATCAAGGTTTTATTTCATTGTGCCACATCATGTGATTTCAGTTTTTAACACCCAATAACAAACAATCTGCAGCAAGACCACCCACAAAAAGTTTCTGTCGGGACCTGCTGAGCCTACAACAATATAGGGTGTTAAATTTGTGCTATTTTGCACATACTACAAAACTACTCTCCCCTACTGAGTAGCCAACTATCTGCTAGAGCTGCTACAAACACTGAGTAATGTAATAGAAGGTAAAACACAAAAAAATAAAAGTCTTGAGATAGTAAAGTCTTCTACTGCACATCATACAGGACAGTCAGTGGTCTGCCAATGTTGAAATGTGGCCATAGATTGAGTTAACTGACATATATACTGTGTATCCGATTCCAACATCAGGGAAGTCCAATAAACAGAGCCAGAACACAATAAACAGAGCCTGAAGGCACCAGACAGCCTACATGCCAGATTTCAGCAAAATCACGTCAGCTCCAGTCAGAAAAGTGGTCAAGATGGAGTCACAGAGAAGTCCAAAAGAATCCACGGTACAACTGCACCCCTAAATATGATATAACTAACACAAACTGGCGACTACATGGCCAGCTTTTAACACCAGAATTCCATTGTCTCGCTGGATTGCAGTGGCCCATTTGCTTCACTTGTCTTTAGCCTTCGGCACTCCGTAAAAACGTAAGCCTCGCTTCCCTCTGAATCCATTTGTTCACTCAGTTGCACAACAACACTTTGACGTTTAAGCAGTGTTTTGTTTTTCTGCTGTTGTAAATGCAGCGATGCTGAGTGCTTGAAGCTTGTAGAATAAGAAAGAGAAACCATGTTGACACCTGTACCTTTCCTGTCTGCCTGCATTTTACAGTAAGCTGTTATGCAGAGTGTTTGCCAAATGCTTTCTTGCTCACATTCTAGGTCCAATAGTTAAGCTTGATTTATTCAAGAAATCTCATTAAGATCAAGGAGGAAGACCTGAAAACATATTACATATAGGCCCTACATTAGAGCTCAAAAGGACATGGTTGGTTCTTCCTTATGATTAGCTGCAAAATAACCTGGTTGTGTGTGTGTGCTGACAGACAGTAGGAGAAGCCCAAAGAACGCTCACCGTTGTTTGCCTTTTTATGATCCTTCGGCTTAGGCGCTCTGCAAAAACTCTTTAACGCCTTAGCCTTTATATGGTAGGGAAAACCTGACATAGATAGTCAACGACTTGAAAAACTACATTTATTATACGGCCTCACTTTTTGCGTATCTTCTGGGAAAAGACATATAAGATACATCTAGAGCACTAACCTGACTAACCAAAATAGAGATATTTTAATATTTTACTTATTTCTTTGGTTTGTTTTGACTTGTGCACGTATTTGGTTAAAATGGTTAGAAATTTAAGTTGGATATAATTCAGAAGGTGTTAAAATCAGTGGGAATCAGTGAAACCTACAGTGTAGAGGCCCAGCAGGTTCACCAAGATGTTACAAAAGGACAGACGGCTGTGTTTGATGAAAAAGTATCTTGTGAAATCCTTTAGATCGACCTCTGTGTGCTATACTACGACATGCTCAGTGCGGAGCTCAGCACAGAAGTTGACAGCTCGTCTCCTAGAAACAACAGGTTAAATAACGCTCACTTGTTGCAAAGGAAGACGCCCGCCCAGAGTCCTGAAGGTTTGACCTTGTTTCCATATATATGGAAAAAAGTAAGGGTTTATATTTTTGAGAATTTAAAAAGAAATATACAAAAATGACACAAAAAGTGAGCATTTTTATTCAACTTCAAATGCGAAATAACCTCCATGGTGGGATGTCAAATCCTTTTGGATGCTACTACCATGAAAATATTGAAACATGAACACAACAAACACCCGTATACACACTTGTAAACACACACACAGGATTCTTGTGTATTCATGCACAACCTTGAATGCCACACTGAGCCGATCACCCTGTGCAAACAAACCTCTGTCAGCTGCATTCAAATGTCACATCATCTCACTGGGACGGTCTCTTTTCTGACATATGTCACCCTCCAATTTGCCAGTGGCCACTTCTGGCTATTTCTTTCTTCTGTTAATCGCTCGAGGCACTCGCTGCCATCTTGCCTGATTTTTTCTCCGGGATTACACAGGGGCCCCCAAAGATGTACCAGTCTCCCCCTTATGAATAGACAGCTGTTGGAATACAAAACAGACACAGCAGGGAGTCCTCTAAGTGACACATGCATGTATGTCGTGAAAGGGTTGCATCAAATATGATTTTAAAAAATGCTGTTGAATTAAATTGGGATATTTTTAAGGTAACACAGAAGGTAAAAGTTTGTATTTCCAGCCCTGCACTTTGCTTCCTATCTGCAGCTTGTGAACAACCTTGATCAGACAAATGATTTCATCCTGTTAGCGCTCTGTACAGTGACAAAGGACAAAGAACACAGAGGCGTGGTTGTCAAGGCAACGTGGTTATAGAAGGCAAAAGGCAGACACACACGCACGCACGCACGCACATATGAACACACTCACTCACTCTTTGTCAATGACAGCTTTGCCTGGCTTGAGGATATTCAATCTATGAGCGCTCTGGCAGTGCTACAGTATCGTCATTAGAGGCGATGGCAGCGGCTACGTGCAAGGCTAAAGATACAGACACATGGCAGAGAGAGGCCATGGGAGGAGAGATGTGACGCACTAAAGACTCAGACCCACAAAGGCGCACACTCGCTGTCGCTTCATGTGTATAGCATGTGGCAGCCACCGACGCAAACGTGCAGGACACGTGCAGCGTGAGCAGCATCAAAGAGTGGAAGGGTTCTTGTCTTTTCAAGTGAGACTCCTACTCATACAAAGACTGATGTCATGAAATTAAAGCATCAGTTAAATCACAATAGTGATTTTCTTTCTACCACACTCAAGTGGTATGAAGCCATGCAGATTATCTTTCCCTGGGATTTTTAAGATATATTCCACTGACGGTAAAAGCGTTTCTGTCCTAAATACTGAATGAGGGTTTGTTTAGGTAACAAAAGCAGTGTGGTGGAAGTTCGGGAAAGATTGTGGTTTTGATTAAATATTACTATAGAAAATGTGTCCTATTTTGTATCTGATTGTGTCTATATTAAGCCAAGACTACAGTCTTTCCCTAATCTATTACCCAGATGTGGACTCGAGTCGACTCGAGTCACTGTTTTGATAACTTGCGACTTGACAAAAAATAAATGACTTGAGACTCGACTTGACTTGAAGCTTGAATGTTGTAAAATCGAATGTTGTCAAGTTTCTGTCGAACTATCAACTATCAAGCAGCACAAACTGGGAACCATGATTGGATGACTCAAAAAGCTCCCCGGTATGTGATTGTCATGATTGGATGATTGGCTGTCAGTCCAACTCCTCGCTATGGCAACACGCAACATCAAAGCCCCCAAAGAGAAGCCTCATCAGTGATACTCATTACTATTCAATACGGTCTCAGAGCAGACCAACATCATGGCTGCGTCTGTGCCAAGATAATACAGATAGAATTCATTCTCATACTTTTTGAACAGGTTATATAAATTGGCCAATAATATCATTATCAGGTGGGTCACTAATACCTTGTCTTTTCTCTTTATAAAGACCGGATACTACAGATAAGAGTGCTGTATCTTGGATGGAAAAAAAGTGAGTTGACTTCGCTTAACTAAGGACTCGATTTGACTTGACATAGCCTGTGACTTGACTTGACTTGACTTGAGACTGACTTGGGACTTGAGCAAAGATGACTTGGTCACAACACTGCTATCACCACAAGAGAACATATACCATAAGAAAATGTTGATAATACAATAGTTTTCCAAGAGTGAATATTTGGGGCGCCAGTTTAGCTCAGCGGTCGCCATGCATCCAACAATGTCCAACTCTATCCACTGTCCTATAAAACAAAGGCAAAGGCCAAAAAAAATAAGCTTTAAAAAGATTGAATATTGTAGGAAAATAAATTAAAACGTTGTTGAATGTTGAGTTAGTCTATTCAATGCGGAAACTTCACAACCTGGCAGATATGTTCTTTGCTTATTAAATGATGAAACTGAATGTAATAAAGGCAGCTTTAAATCTCTAAATATCTGATGTTCCAAATTAGCAGTAAATAAAACATCATTTCAGGGAGAGGGTTACCTAACATGACGGATGGGGAGAGACAGGACACAAACCATGGGTCCCTGTTTCAAGGTCACAAGCATTTAGGACAAGTCACCTCTCACAGAACAATACGGCAAAACTGTTCTAAGGACTTAGAGGAACCGTCCGATCGCAGTTAGGGTTGTGACGTTTTCTAACCGCTGTGAAACACTAACACCCCCTTGCAGTTTGGTGGTTAATCGCCACCCCAGCCCACTGCCGAAATGTTTCTAGTTTTTATTTTATTTTTCTTGCTCAACAGATTACTATCCATATCTGTGATTAAAAAGTTGGGCCTTAACTTGCACACCAGGGGGCCTTCCCGACAATGACATCAGCGTCTTTTGATATTGATATCAAATAATATTAATATGTGATGTTCCACAATAATAAAGTTACGAGGCTAATCCAGTTGTGTCTTGCTTTATCATTCCCAATTAACACAGGCCACTGCTGGCCGTAGCCAAAGCCAAAACAACAGACCTGCCAGTATAATTGTCGCTATCACCACACGCAGTTTGGTTCAGCTCCACGCTCATAGACTGACTATACTCAACACCAAGCAGGAAGAACAACACACCTCTCTCTCACTCTGTGCCAATCCCAGGCGTGACAGCTTGCACAGATCACTGTCCCAGGTAACAGAGATGACTGACAGGCTTACGGCCTCTAAGCATCTTGCATAATACTGCTGTCATCTAACACATTCACTTACATTCAGGAAAGCTAGGTTACCTCATCAAACATTCTCTAATCTGGCTTCATAGTACACCCCTCCAGCGCACCGCGGCCATGTGGTTACCGCCATAGCCCTATATAGAACTATATCGCTTCTAGGGAATTTTTACCGTTAGCATTAACCACCGCCAATAATTTAGCTGATATGATGTTAACTGGCCAACGCTTGGAACAGCAACGCAACCTACAACAACAAGATGGAGAACATTGTGGTCGGAGCTGTTTGCTTGTTGTGTGTCCTTGGTTGGAGACGTGCAGATTTTTTGTCCATTTTAAATCCTGCGACTGGGAGCTTTTTCGCAGTTCGTTAAAGATGGCGGATACAAGTCCTGCATTGGCTCATACAGTATGTTTGATTAATTAACACGCTTACGTACCTGTCACTGTACATCATGTAATTTCAGTTTTTTTTGTGTGCCACCAACTCTGAAATAGGAGCTAAAAAAAGATCTCTCAACCATTGGTTGTAAACAACACGACTGCTTCCAGTTGTTGCACAGCAAACACAAGCAAAAGGGCCAATGTCCTACAGCCATGCAAACGTTCCTCCAGTCTGAAAGTGTAGGTCGTTGCCTTTCAGGGAAATAAAAGGTCACATTGTGCCCTTGAAGTAACGCCCCCCGCTGCCATTCTTCCTTTGAGCAGAGTTTGCAAAAGCATCAAAAACAACTTTGCTGTAGCGAGCTTTCATATGGAACTTTCCACTGAAGAGGGAAAGAACGCAGACAGCTGTTGAGTACGAGTACGTCATAACAAATAATAGAAAATATAGAAACATACTTCTCTATAGCATCGTCTTTTTCTCAGTGGTAGGCCTAACCTTATATTGTTGCATGAGACGCCCCCAGGCAAAGTTTTGTCAACACCCAGCTATTTTCTTGCTGCCAGTATGCTTCTCCCCTTAGCTACTGTTTTGCTCAGTTTCTTTAACCCTTGAACCGTGCACTGTTTGTAATGTTAATGTTTAGAGCACTGCTGCAGTCAGTGGAAGTCACACTGCTTAAGGTCAGCTGAATTTATTCCACCCCATTAAAGATGACCGTGGCTGATACTGAAATACAAACCCTTCAAAGCTCCTTTTCTCTCTCCTGCTAAATTTTTCCTTGAAGTTGTACGGTGATACAGGACTGTGTGCAAATGTATGCCGGTCCACACATATTCACACTGAGAGCTGAACTTTTGAAGAGAGTGAACTTCCGGAGAGTTCATCCAGTCCAAAGAGTAAAACATGCAGGTGGATGGAGCCGTGCTATTTCGTAATGATCTTGTTAATTCCGTGTTTGTTACTCCTCTGCTGAGGCCCAAAGTGAAACACTCTCAAAGACGTTAGTTAGTTACTTCGTTAGGAACTTTATTGTCCGCAATGTGGAAAATTGTTCTGGCTTCACCACACAGCATTAAAAACCGCACAGGACGTGATGAAGACAGACATAAACAGGATAGCAACAACAAACGACATGATTATTTCTGTCACGGGTAAGCCAGGAGGGAATCATTGTTTGGTTTGTGTGCGTGCGTGGATGTGTGTGGCATGTGTGTTTGTTTGTCCCCAGCTAATCTAACTTACTGCAGCACCCATCAGCCTCCTTTTTATACACATTTATGCCCGTTCTCTCTTGGACGTCTTGTGGTTGTGATGATTCAATATTTTTTAAATGCCTTTTTTATCGACTATTTAATTCTGCCAACTGATCAGTTAGGCTATGTTCAGACTGCTGGCAAATGTGGCCCACATCTGATTTCTTTGCTCATGTGTGAGTCAGGTCTGCTTTTCTCATGTGTGAACAGTAAAAAATCACATGGAATCTGATCATTTCAAATCTGCTTTGGGCCACTTTCATATGTGCTCCTAAATCAGACTCAGGTCTGATTTTATGCAATGCGACCCGAGTCTGAACTGTCATATCTGAATTCATTCGACTTTTACGTCACTCTTGATCGCCATTCGTCACAATTCTGCGCTGGCGGTAGTCAAACTGTAAATATAAACATGGAAGACGGCTGCGATGGAGTTAGTCAGTAGAGGCATAGTGAGGTGTTAGACCTCACATCACGATCTCACCACTCTTGCACCGACTCAGCGTCCACACACTAGGGCTGTCAACGAATATTCTAAATTTGAATATACAACCGAATTGTAGTAAAAAACGGCTCGCAAGTTCTCGTACGTCCTCACGCGCACTCTTGGTTACGGAGCATCCTTGAATGCATCACAACGTCACTATGATACATTAATAATTCACTTTATTCTCGCTGAAACGAGCTAAAACAACAACCGTGTGGCGCGCAGTGATGATGTCGGTGAATTTAAATCCCGGCCCGGCCAGACAGAGAGATTCTCACCCCCAGCATAACAGACAGGTGTAAGTATGTTGATTTTTTTTTTTTAAAGGCTATGTTGTACAGCCCAGCTCGCTTGGAAGGCTGAATGTCCATTTTAACATAACCTAATCACTTAATTTGTTAATTTGCAAGGTGTAGGATCTTTTAAAAGGCACGTTTCTGTTTAAATCAATATATCTTTGCAAGTAAGTTTGTCTCTCGTTGTGTTGGTATTTCCTCTTGTGGACATATTGTGCAAAAATACATATTCGAATAGTTCGAACATTTGTGGGTTTTTTTGAAGGAATAATCACCAATTTTGACAGCAGTACGACACACACACACCTCCATACTGAAGAAGCAGCCATCGCTCCACAAAAAGCCATAATTAAAAATGTGGCTCTCTTTCTCCCTGTCCTCGTGCTCATTATCATCTGCTGTCGAATTCGCTGGCTTCCACAGCAGCACATCAATTTATACACAAAACTGTAAACGCTGACTTCCATAGCACCCATGTTTTCGTTACGTACGACGGCATGTTGCTCGTAGTCTTTGTTATTGTTATTTTGCGCATTCGGATCAGTTCAGGACCGTGACCCTGTTCACACTGCAATCTGATATTGGCCACCTTTTAAAAATAATGTGAACAGCCAAAGAAAAAAATCATATCTAGGCATTAAATTGGAATGGAGCACTAAGGCTTGCAGTGCGAACGTAGCCCTTTTGTTTCAGCTTGGAATCCTGTTTTAGCTTACTGCCAACTTTGTGTCACGTTGGTGTTCGAGATTCGGTTCTTGGCATTTTCTTTCATATTTTAGCCTCATCATTAATGTTTAAAATCATAAAATTCTCCATTTAAACCATCTGCAATGAGTGTTTGGCATTCTTGCTTAACAAACTGTTAATAGATGTCAACTGAACTTTAAGTTTAGATTCTAATAATCTACAGTATTTACATATTTTATAGGCAGAAAACAGGGCCAGTAGTGAATCATTCATCAGGCAGAACATAAGGTCATCCAAGCAAAATAAAGCAGATAGAAATGTTCTCTGCTTTTGAAATCTATTTTACTTCATGTTAGCAAACGTTATTTTGAAGAAATATTCTTAATAACTTCTTTGCAATGTCTCTATTGCATGTTGTAAAAGGGTCTCTACTCTAATGTGACAAAATGATACTGCAGGTTGCAGCCTATTGTAACTACTACTCTGCAAAGACTTGATGCCATAAGGCAGAAACCGTGCTCTGATGTAACCTATTATTTAACTGAATTATTTAGTTGTACAGTGTATGACTTGGCTGCTAAATGATTTAGACATGGCATTAAAGTGAATTCATGGGCTTGACGTAGACATAACTTCTTCTGGTGAAAAGGTTAATGCTCCTGATTAAGGTCTATGTTGAGAATAGAGTTTTTTTCCATTATAGTACCTTTTTTGTATCGTAGATAGACCTATTTGTAACGTGGCTAATGGCTAAAAAACTATCCGTCGCAGTGTATATTGTATAAATGTAAGCCTATATATATGACTATTAACATACTTTGAATAATTAAAGTTTAATTTAAATGAAATACAACTTTCACTACCAGGCATTGTGTTGAAATACCTTCATGGTTAATTCCAGTTGTTTCATCCATTTCTACAGCCCACATCCATGAACAGAGGCGACGCATGCCTACTGCAAACACCACATGCCTTACCTCCAACTACTAATTAGCAAGATAATCCATCCAATTAATGTAAGAGCAGTGTAAGAGCTTACCTCAAATGTTTTCCGAAGGTTTTGGAGGAAGTGGTGCGGTATAAGCAGCAACTGCTGACACTAATATGACAGTGTTGCAGAAGAAGAGCCATGCAGCTCAGTGGATTGGGATGCAACAAAAAACACAGTTAGATCTGACTTCGTCTCCAAAGACTAGATTTGTTTAAGAATTTCAGAAGTCCTTTGTGTCCATATGACTTAAGATTCTGGACTACCGCTAATGAATGGGTAACAAATTAAAGGAAAAGCAAATGAAAGTGTCTTAATAAGGTGTCCAACCACCGTCACACTTCCAGCACGCCTTGACATACATTCTCCAAGTCTCGCCTGGAGAGCTGAATAGCAGTCTGGCAAAAGAAACACTCCCTCATTTGGTGGTTTAATAATGGTGGTGGAGAGCGCTCTCTAACACGTTCCATAATCTACATATATCAACACATATAGGTGTTGAACTGGGCTTAGATCTTGAGACAAAGACGTGAGAATAATTCGCACCAATTTCATTCTCATTAAACCATCGAGTGACCCTTTGGCCCTTTATGGAAGAATTTGCATTCATTATATTTCTTTTCAATTTATTCAACCTGAGCACTGGCCACTTCTAGTCATTAATACCAGTGAACCCTACTTCCACCAGATTTACACAAGATTTTTAAGTCACCCTGATGATATACTATTCAGTCGAAGGCGGCTTGATTAGTTGTTTTAGACCCTTCAGAGGCCTTATTAGATTGTCCCACCCGTCAGGACACGTCTACATATCGATGTTTCCAGTCTTAGTGCACACGCACAGAGAAGACATATACCTGATTAAAGAGTCATATGTTTAAATGTCATTCAGCTCTCCCTTGCTGATTCCATAGCAGGCCATTGTTCCTTCGAGAATAGACAGTAATTTCATTCAGTTTAACATTTATTGTCCGTATGATCCGATTAATAAATGCTCCAATACTGCCACATCAAAATGCTTGGGTTACGTCAGGAGAGTTATGCTAAAGCGCACACAACAGACGATTCATGGGTGTTTATGTAAGCACTAAAACAACACATTCAAAAGAATGGTGCATTTTTTCCTCTCGTAAAGCGATGATCAATTAATCATAGTCAATCTTAAAGGCCTTTTTTTGCGCTGACTGAGATTTGTCAGAAATAAAAGTCAAACCAGCATCCATTGCTCTCCTGTGCAACACATTTCTTATGTTTGTCAAGCTTCATTAATCTCCCCATTCAATCGCATCCAGCGCGGTCCTTGAAAATACTTTCCACTTTCACAACCGGTCCTTGGAGGCACTGTGAGAAATGTAGCGGGAGAGGAGGAGAGAGAGGAGTCAGTAGAGGGAGGTGGTGAAAACTCCCAGATTGATTTTCCCATCATGACTTGAAATAGCATATTTATTGATTGCTTATAGGGAAGGGGAGGGGTGAAGGGTGAAGGTCTCTGAGGAATGGTGTGATGTTAGTGAAGGCAATCAGCCTTTTCTCTCAGCTTATTTAGGTCAGCAGAGCTTCAGATGGTGACCCGCCTGCTGCAAACATGCAACATAAAAAGTGATTGACATTCTCTGTATTTAAGAGATCTTTAGTCTGACACTGCCAGAACATCCTGTCAGAGGGCTGCTTTAACTAAAACCACTGAATCTTTTATAGCTGGAAAGCTTTGTCGCATGTTGGCCGATATGTTAATATTGTATGGGTTCTTTCAAGTTGATTGCATTTTTGATCTCACTCTGCTGCAAAGTCAAATTGTACTATTGTTTGAAAAAAAGCACCAACCAAATACATCTAAAGCACATCTAAGACCGCTTACATAAGCATTTAAAACTGCAGTTTAATTTTCGAAAACAGGGGAGTCACTTGTGAAATAAATCTGTGCAAATTTGGTGAACATTTGTATTTGTTCTGTTTACCAGTGACAAACAGTCTCTACTGTACAAACCTTACCTGTGTTTCACCATCCCCTTTGAAATCCTCTCCACCAGAGTACAAACTGATCCGTCAAAGAGAAAAGGTTCAAGGGCAGTTATGACATCGTAAACTCCATAAACAGTTTAAAGCTACATCATTCCTTTAGCAATCTAGCTAGCGAGCTTGCAAAGCGACTGTTCGCTTGGGAGCAAGCTAGCTGTTGTTTGTAACATTATTGCAACTGACTAGGGCTAGCAGTTTCCCAGTTAGCTAGTGTGTTAAAAGTTAACAGTTAGCTCGCAGGCTACCTTAGATTACTATGTGAAATTTTAAAAAAGCAATGTCATCAAGCTATTAGCAATTGCTATTTTGGGACGATGCATAGATTAGCTGAGCTATTGTCACAGTGTTTAAAATGACCAAAACAGTTTAAAGTACCCATATTTCTTAAACCTCCCCTCCAGTGAAAATCCAGTGTTTAACCTTGTAAACATCTCCATGTGGTGTTCTTCATGTGCTACGAGACATATCAGGGACAACATCAGCAGTCATCTCCATTGCTGGGCCTGTCTGCTTTTAAACTGCAGTGTACCAAGGACAGGCTGAACAACACGTTTTCAGATTGGCAGGTTTGAGACGTCACAAACCTAAGGAGCCAATCCCGTTAATGGACGGAGTGATGCTATGCATATCATTATGCGTAACCTATGGCAACCACTTCTGCGATGTACGAGCCAGCTGTAACCGCCATCGTAATTTTTTCAAACTCACTACTGACTACTAACGTTAACGTTACTACTTCTAATTACTACATTTCAAGCTAGCTGAGTTTCAACAAGTTGCCACTAAACGATGGCAGAGACGTGTTTTGTTGTTGTTGGCTGTAATTTAACTTACATCATCCAGGATTTGGGCAGCAATCATTATATTTCCTCTAAGTTACAAAACCTTTAGCTCTATAAACTTAACGATTTTTTTGCTCTTAATACTTTATTCATCCCCGAAGGGATATTCAACTAGTTAAGAACATTTCTGTCTGACTGTGTTTTTATAATGTTCTCTCTCTTATAATTTTTGCCACATGAAGATGTTGGGTTATCTCAGTTACTTTCTTTTACATTCAGCAGAAAGGAGATCAAATCAAACCAACGTGCCTCCCACTCCTCCAAGCTGTTGACTTTCTGTAAAGTTAGAAAGACTTGTTTGGTATATTTCTTTTTTATGTGAGCTTCCTCTGTGTGCAGAGTGAACTCGGACTGGCCCTTGGCTGCTGGCCATTGCAGAAGAAATAAAAAAAAACCTCCACTCATGAGGATATTTGCATTCTGAAATGATATTATTGGTTCTCTTGATGGAGCTGACTTAAAGCTGCCCCTCTGACACAGAGTGAATTGCGGAAAGGCTTTAATGCCATGAAGGATTTCAAATATCCCAAAGCTACAGCACACAATCTTTATAATCCCAAAATGATTTCGCAGAATTCAAATTTCCATTTTTAGTGCAATACATACCTCACACTTCCAGCACAGAGGAGGACATTCTTCACGCTGCGTTCCTGGGGCGGATTTATACACATTTGTAATGGCAAAACCTCAAAAGCACAATGTGTGGTGCAGGCAGTACAATGGGGATGATGACCTTTCATTAGGCAGCCACTTGTGAACAGTTAGTGAAATGGCCTTTTGTCTTTGATCCCAACAAAAAACAACTGTTTATAACCTGAATTATTTTGTTTGAAAAGTGTCTGAGTAGCTTGAAATATGGAGATACTGTATGTGCTTTCCTTTACTTAGAAAACCAGCGGGCTCTTTGACGTCAAAAGTTGTATTTAAGATTTTAATGTGGTTTTATAAATTTTTAGTTTGGGTTCATCTAGGAAAAATCCTGTGTGGAATTTGACAGCTCACTGCAAACTGTAATCTTGTTTTGGTGTGATCGCAGCAGCTAAGGGGAGCATCATCAAATCAATAAGATAACAGCATGACGCAAGTTAAATTTAACATCAAACCTTTACTCAGTCGAACTAGTGGCTACCCGTCTGACTTCACTGGATCCTTGGTCAACACCAACAGCATCAAAAACAGTGTCTTAACAAATAACATAAGCATCTTCACAGCGGATAACTCCACTCAGAAAAATCTGTTCATGCACAAGCAACTGATGATGCATGGGCACGTTGACCTGGTTGGCTAGCAAATGGGGTCATATTAGGCTCGTGGTTCAAGGCAATCTAACAAAAGCGACTTATTTCTAAAACCTCCTTCTGAGGCAGCTAAGCTCCCGAGAGAGAGAGACAGAGAGAGCTGACAAGTTGACACCTGCACCACCCAGACTATATTTGTCTTCAAGGGCCTGTGATTTGCCTAATGACTTTTGATTCTGCACATTTTATTACAGGCTTTTATCCATGTTTCATGACTGATGTGAGCATGGGTGACCTGGGGTCATGCCTCTTATATATGTACCAATTTTATTGCCATGAAAATTAAGATGCTTCATCTAGGGTGTCTTTTTATCTTGTATATTGTCTTTGTCTGAGGCACACATACTCGCAGCCATACACACCTGGAAATACAAGTGTACTGGACTGTGCAGCAATATATTAAATATAGATTGAATATTTTAAAAGTAATGCCTGACTCTCAAGGCAACTCCACAAACATGGGCACGCTCCCCCCACCAGCTGACTACCTGCACGTATTTTACACGGAGCTTGGCACACATTAGTTTTGCACAGCTTTGACAACGACCTCTCTGCTGGCTTCAATAACAACAACTTCCTGGCTTCATACAAATATATTTCCAACCTTTGTCTTCACCTGACCTTGTGATCTTAACCTTCACAGCCAATTATAAAGGACATCATGTAAAAGCATGTTATATAGGCCGGCTCATGAAGTCACTGAATAGTCCAGCCTTGAATATATAAGCTCAGGTTCAAGGCTCGCTCACCTACTGCAGATATTGGATGCATCCCTGCTGCAGCAAGGGGGGGGGGGTGCATTTTGCTGCTGACCATGTGCTTTGACCTCGTTATGGAGAGGGCAAAGGATTGACTAATTTCTCCCATGGGGGATGAGGGAATTTAAAAAGCAGAGACTAATTGGCAATTGCAAGGTCTAGACTGAAGGCCAGAGGCTGTAGGGGCCGGGGCTACCTGGAACATCCCATCTGAGGAGTAACAGCTTCTAAGATTCACGTAATCCTTAAAGCAGCCTCCTTTTGAAGACATGCTTCTATGTAATAATTGTTATTCTTATCATGTGTGTTTGCTTTACTCGTTTTAATCCTCATAAAACTCACGGCTGAATGAATTGCTTTTGTTTATTAGGTTTTTTTTTACTTTGTTCTCTGTTTTGGTAAAACCAGTATAAAGAAGATTGTTAAAGAACATTCATGCATTAAATGCCATAATTTAAAAATAATCCTATTTAGATTTAATTACAGTTTGCCAATGTTTTTGTTGCCTATTTAGTAAATAAACAGATATCCACATATGAATGCAATGCAGGGGACAAGATTAGAGTCTGAGTATATTGACTAGTTATGTTTCAGGAAGCAAACTGCTCTCCTCTGACAACAACATACCCTCTGGGAGAGATGGCCAACTTTTCGAGGAATCCAATATACCAAGCTGTAAGAAATAAAGGACATCCTGCTCAGACTTACTTGTTTACAGTCTGACTAGCAACTTGAGGAGCGAGAATAGAGTTGAGAGATGACACCTAAGAGCAGATTGTTTGAAAGTTCAAGAAAAGCTAAATTGTTGTCAGATGAAAGCCAATGAGTTCCGGGATTGCACTCCTGCTGATTCGTTCCACTTCTTTTGCTTTCCATGTGGACTGTTTTACTGCAGACAGTGAAAGCCGGCTGAAACGTTGGCCGGCGATACTACTCAGACTACAAATGGAAATCAGAACGCTTTTGACACCAACGATTGCCTTGTATATGCAGAAACTGTTTCTAGGGATCATTTTTCAGTGGGGTTTGGTTCTGTACAGGAAAATACTTCGAGTTAAAGGGCAAAAAAGGGCGTATCCACGAACCCATCCATGAACCTATCGGCTATCGTCTGATGAATATTTGCCGTTTTATTACACAGTCATTTGCATGTATGTGCAATTAACAATCCAATTATAGACATATAGACGTCTCCCAAGTCCTATTCCATTTTGCGTCTCAAGTTGCTAATCGGACGCTTATCCGAGTACCAGAGTAGTTCTATCTGCAGAAACACAGACTGCTTGATTAGACCCTTAGACTTAGGCACCAAATCTACTTGGTCGGGTTTAGGATTCAAATGACCTGGATAGGCTTGTAGTGAATTGGGCGTGTCTTGTAGTTAAGCATGTAGTCTGCAGAACTGGAACACCTTCCATTCTTGAATAAGAACTCGTTCTACCAGAGACCCGAAAGGATTGGCGGAAGCTGTACAGTAGCTCATGGGTCCAGACATGGCCAGTTAAACAATGATAATATTCTATTTCACACCATACAGCTGTTTTTACACCCCCCCCCCCGTTATTGTATTTCTGGTGTTGGGTTGTTAACCGATCCATTCTTCACCTGCAGGACCCACCTGTCCCTCGTGTAATGAACCTCTGTGTGACTTGTTCAAAGCTGTACAATTTAATCCTCACCTCACGATATTCTACATCGAGCCAATTCGCAGGTCTTCCCCAGTGAGGCGAGGACACTAGTTGGTGATGGACACAGGATCTAACACAATCAGGCTGTGGTCATGATTCCCTCAGGGACCTGCTTTATTCACTTGTTTTCCTCTGTTTGCACTCCCTGATATATGTGCAAAGCTGTGCCCGGGGGGAGGCATTCAGAGAGGCCTTCTTGAAATTCCACTTGTAAAGACCCTGGAGGTGGAGGGGAGGGGCGGACTGGTGGGGACAACAGGATAGTTATTTCATAGTATTGGCCATGGATGTTAAAGCTTTAATCTCCCCAAGGTCAAAGGCAGGTATTTCTGATGATGAGGCCGATTCCCCTGTTGAAGACTAGATTTTCATTTAGAGCTCCTCTAGTAAATAGACTGACCACAACGTACAGCCCTAAAGCATCTGAAGCGGCCTCTGTGACTTCAGTGGAAGACTATCACTCACCGAGGAAGAGGGATGTGGTCCTGTGTTTTTTCACCGTCTACACTGCTGCTCGTGTTTGCTTATCTGCCATTTCTCTCTTTGTGTTCGTTTAGCAGACTGCGGCCATTACAGCATATTTGGAGGTCAACGTGACACATCATAAAAAGAGGTGTTCCGATACGAATGCCAGTGTCAGAAATGCCTCAAATGCTTCTTTAAATGCTGTACTGAGTATAAGCAAGTACGCCTGTTAATGTACCAAGCCAACAACAACTATTCTTTGCCCTCCAAACAACCTTATTTGTCTCTTTCTAAAACAGCAGCCTACGTGAAGTAATTTACAGTTTAGCTGCCACTAGCAGCTGCTGTTTTAGAGCAGCAAAAAATAACTGGTAAAATGATTAAGTGTTGATGGCAAATAAAACCAAAAATTGCTGACGTTTTGTTAGCTTGGACTTTGCTCGCACTAGAGAAGAGGGTTCAGTGTTTTTTAAAACTCTTTGCCACGCACGGGGTGTCAGGAGGGGCTGCAAGTGAAGCTATTAGCCTAGCTTCTTTCTGAGTGCTCAACTTGGTTTTAGGTCAGTTCCCTGAGACAGGCCAATACACCGATATCAGTCATATGACAATCCATACAGGGTTAGTGGTAAACAGCTGTTTTAAGTGATCAAAGGTATGTTAGTAGGGCTGGGTGTCAATAAGGATTTCTCAATTCGATTCAATTCGGATTCACAAGGTCCCGATTCGATTCGGTTAGGGGAATTTCAGTTACAATATCAATGCACCTCTAACCTGGTGCATTATCAATATTTTTAATGTTTACAAGAAGAATTGACCCTAAAGAAGTGACATCATGTGCTTTCTATTTAACATGAAAAACACACAGCAGTCAACACAATATTAACAATTTTATGAATTAGACAGCTTATGAACTTTTTTTACAGTTTCCGATTTTTAGTCCGTAATTTTTGTACGTCTGGCTCATGGTTATGACTAAACCAACTGGGGTTCAACTTGAGCGAGATTTGGCTACGAGATCTCATAGCGCGAAGAACAAAACCACACGAGACTAAGAGTTATGGGGAAAGGCATACTGTATAACAATATGCCGAAAATATACCCCGGCCAAAGCCAACGCTAACAGAGAGTAACATAAACATCAGTGCAAAACTAACTTACATATTCATGGACGCACACACGATAAAAAGAGTCCGTCTGCGATCACTGATGTCTCCGTAGTAGGTACAGTAAACAAGTCCGGGCATGTCTCCCTCACTGCCATGTTTCGGAGTCGTGCTGCGTTCACAGGCGCTCAGAAACGTGAGTTATCAGACACCTTTTTACACATATTTTTAAAGATTGATCTCGGGTTTTATTCATCGATATTGGGTCATTCAAATCAATTCGAATCAGGAAAATCGATTTTTTAAACCCAGCCCTATATGTTATGAATAATATGACTCCCCTTTTATCCCACTGGTATCAGAGCTATACTCGGTATCTACCATTACTCAAGGTCTAGGTACCGGAGTCGTCTTCAGGAAGGTAATAAAGCTCAAACCTTCTCCACTTTGGTGACATTGAAATTCCACATTGTCATTCCACTTGGGTAGGAGGGATTGTGCGCAACAGTACCAAATGCTTCTGTTATTATCTAGCTTTCCTCTTGCGCATGACTCCAGCTACAATAGTCCAGCAGGGTGTAGAAATGTTCAAATGGGACTGAGAGGAATCCACGCCGCCTGTGTCTTTTGAGCCCAACGTCTCCAGCTGATCTGATGAGATTACACCCTAGGAATGGGAAAATTCCCCACCTCTTGACTTACATCTTTCATCACATCAGATGCCCTTTTCTGAGAGGGGCAGGGAGAGGAGAGTCTGACTGGGGAAGGAAAAGAGAGGGGGATGGGAGAATGATAGAGTGAGGAGGATGTAGAGGGAGGGAGAGACAAAGTGGAGATGGAAAATGACAATATAATATGATTTGATTTGTGGGGCAGAATGGATTCTCAGTGCCCATTTTCTGGGAGAGAGGAGATGGGGAACAGGGACAGGGAGGGATGAGGAAGACAGAGGTGGGTGGAGGAGGTGGGCGGAGTGTGAACAGTAGGGCCATGGAGTTCATTTAGCACAGGGGCCGTGATCTGGCTTGACAGCTGCTGGTGGAGGCATTAGGCTGCACACTTTAGTCCAATTTTGCTCTCTTTTTCTCCCTGTATCCCTCTCTTTTTCTGCCTCTCTGTCTCTAATAGCTGTCTATGTCAGTCCTGCAGTGTCCATCACTGTGGACTATGGACTTCAGTGGCACGGCAGGATTCATAATGACGACAAAAACAACATTACAATTCATTAACGGTCACAAAATAGCTGCAGGCGACGGGACGTTTTAGAGGTCATAAATTAGGGAAAAGTCTGTTTCCGTAAAGACTGTAGCTGGAAAAGTTTGGTGCCAAAGTCAGACACTATATATCTGTCATTTGAGAAACATGACACCTGCTCTCAGAGAATGATTGACAGAAAGAAATTTGAATAAATTCAGATGAATTTGACATATCCAACGTTCTGAAAAACAAGACACCTGCTCTTACAAAGTGAGTGACAGGGAAAAAAAGTCATTTCAAGGAGAGTCGGTTTCTTGGTAGACAGGGTAATAGCTCTATTATAGAATTGAGTGTCTGTATTATATGGTTTAATTCATTTTTTGGAAATTAACTCTTGAACATAACATATCTCGGCAAATATACAAAATGCAAACGTGCATGCGCTTAAACAATCCTGCAAAATATGGAATAAAACCGTGCTCTGAATCAAAGTGTATCCTTTTTCAAGCTATGCTTCCTTCGACAGAATGACAGTGTTTTTTACTAGCAGCTAAGAGGCAGCCATAATTACTTCTGTCAAGGACCTGAACCCTCTCAGAGAGGAGCAAAACAACATTACCTGTCAACAAATATGTCTGCCTCACTGTTTCTATCTCTGCCTCTCTTTTGCTCAATTCTCAGTTCAAAGAGCAGCAGTGGTGTAAAAAAGATGAGCAATATTTTCAGCGGTACTCAATAAAGCACAGGTGTAAAAATAACCAAATACGACGCAAATGAATTATTTTTAGTTGAAACATAACAGCCTCCTTTTAGGCGTGCGAGGAAGTGTGTGTACTCTCGTCAGCGCTTTATTATGAGGCTCTCTAAATACTGAATATGTGAAACTCTCACAAAACACACAGTAAATACTTCACGACTCACCACGACTTTACTTTCTCTGTAGTTTTGCGATGTAGAGGAGTAAAAAGAGAATTTGATTAACATTTGATCTGAGGCCCTATTTTCCTGCTCGATAAATAGTGTAAGCATCAATTGGACTATTTATGATTACATTTTCATCCCGCTAATGTTTTTTCCCCTCCAGAATGATTCACAAACACGCATGATGAAACCTTTAGATCTGTGCGGAGATCTCAGTTCAGATCTAAATGTGAGTGGTGAATAAGAAAGTGGGTTTCTGTGTGTGTTTTGATCTTCTTGAACATTGACCAGACATTGAGGATTCACCGAAGACCGTGAATAAAATATTGGATAAAACCACTATTACGTCACCCGTTGGTTTGTGGAGTCGTGTTTCAAGCCTGGAGTTCGGCATTTTGGCCTGCCCAAACTTTTAATGTTATTTTTAACCTGAGACATTTAGTGATTGAGATCATAAACTCATTGTATCCTTTCGGTAATATCTTGACTCAAAATACATTTTCTGGAAGACGTACAAGCAGGCTCCTATTCTCTACCAGTGGAGTCGTCCCCTGCTGGCAGCAACAAAGAATGCAGGTTTAAAGTGTTGTGTCAAAAAGGTCCGGCCATAAGGGCCAGATTGAAGAGCCCTGAGACCCCCTGCCACAACGTAATTACCGCCATTCTTAAAAAAAAATAATGGAGACTGGCAGAATCTGATGCAAAGAGAGTTTATTCCTTTACAGACATTCTATACAAGCAACAAACTCGGAGTCACTCCGGAAAGTTACCGACTACGCAGTTTAACACTTGGGTTTTTATGGGCTTCAGTCTGAAATCAAGACACTGGGTCAAAATCTTATATAAAAAAATTTGCCTCATGTCTGATCTACTTAATCTGCAGGTCTAATAAATGGGACAACCTATTTAAATATAAAGGACTGCAGTTTCTCAAAATTGCCATTAGCGCTGGGTGCCAAAACCAAGTCAGTCCCCACAGAACACCACGTTAAGATGGACAATTTTACAGCAGAATGGTTGTGCTCTCTTTAGCTGATTTCCTCATTCGTGGCAGCTGCGTGTTAATTTCTCTATACGCATGTCACCTGTTTAAATTTAACTCAGGCACAAAGTAATGCATAATCATAAGGCGTGGTTGCTTTGAGCGACAGGTGGGAGCCGTTAGCTGTCTTCTTGGCGTCACCTCAGCTAACGCGAGTGAGACCAAACCTGACCTTTATGGATGTTATATTACGCTAATATCGTCAATTCTGTCTCCCAAAGATCAACAGACAAAATGCCAACTCAAGGCGTCAAAACAGAAGTCCACAAAGAAATAGATGACATCTTGGTGTCCACTTCATACGGAAGCCCTAAGCCGACATGCATCCATACATTTGATTTACTCCGTTTTCCTGTCATAAGTAATTTCCAGATCTTTCTCAAGATCTCTACTTTTTTAATGTCATATTCACTTGCACCACCGTAACGTCAGATGATCATAACTCGTGTCCCCAGAGTTGCAAAAGCACAAAACAAAAATAGAAATACACTTAACTTAAATCATTAGTGTGGGTAATTGCAGCGTGTCATGTCCACTTCTACACAGTAAATGATCTTGGCTTATAAATATATATAAATGTGTCCCTGTGTGTTTCTCTCTCCACTTTATGCAGCTCACGTGTCTTTGTTGTCCCATACATGCTGCTGTGGCTTCAATTAGGTTGTGAGAGTATAAAAGTTGCGCACTGACAGACAGTGTTGTTCTACTTTGGTGTAAAAAGGGGTCGTGTCTGGCAGAGGGAGAGGCTATTATGGCTCCTTTATGGATTATGAGACAGGAGTGTGACCCTTATCTCAAGGTGAACGTCAGTAGCTGCCCTTGTCGCACTACATCAAAACACTGTTCCCTATTACATTACAGGTGATGGCCCTCTGCAGCCACTCTTTGCAAACAATATTCATCTTAACAAGTCATTTCATACGGTAATAATTCTTACATATTTTATTTCCAGTAAAAACAGGGACATTTTAGGAGTAAAGAGAGGTGATTTGATTTTCTTTCAGAGCAGTACGTGTTTGGTGATAAAAGGCAGTCTCCCCTTTCAAAGATGATGTCTCTCATTTGAGGAAAATTCTTGACACAAGGTGCTTCAGACCAGAAACAATCAAAAGGTATTTCGCCTCTCAGGTGGATTGTTGACTTCTTAAAAAGAAAAAAAAGTATTGTAAGGCTAATTGATAGTGCGACCTCTTGAGATGAAACACAAGCACACACCCGCAGCAGAGTCTGAAGATTAACAAGTTTTTGCCAGGACGCGTGATTCACACAGCCGGTTATTTCAGAGAAACACCACACACACTAATCAGGTCAAACGCACACACTCGCACGCTCATTATTTTAATGAGCAGAACCTGGGAGACCTTTGTGACCTGGGAAGTACCTTTCTCATTGTTTAGCTCAGTGTATACTTGTGCAACAGTACACCTAATGAGGGCATGTCTGACAGATTTTAAACAGAAAGTTCACCTTTTGAGGGATGCATCTTCTCTAAAACTGCATGTTGGTATTGTAGATGAGCCGAAAGATGTGATCTGTAATCCCCACAGTAAAAGGCGGAATAAATGCTTCATAAAATCAAAAGAAAAGAGTGATTATTAACATGTTATCCCTTTGTATAGTTATCTTTGACAGCTCGAGTCTCACGAGATGAATGTGACGTACACTGACTTCTAAAGCACAATCCCAGGACAAAAGACGACTGAGGGGCAGGATAGTGAAAGCAGGCAGATTCTGTGCTGAAGATAAGCTCTCGGGAATACAGAAAGTCCTGAGCAGCAAAGGGAAACTTTCTTCAGGCAGGGACAAAAGGTAACAGACAAGACTTTTCTGTGTTGAGTTAACTGAGGACAGTCTCCGAGGGTACTAACCTTTATAAAGCAGCTTTCCTGCCATTCCTGCCATGCAATGTTTAGAACAACAAAATGGGACAGAATAAACTCTTAAAAGGTTTTTACACCTCTAGATTCAGACCAGCCTTTATTGAGCATTGAGTAACTCTTGGTGTTTAACCTGGAGTGACACTTCCTGGGGCTGCTTCGTGGTCAAAGCCTTCAGCAGGACCTTGTGTGATTCTTACTCTGCCAGACTTTTTGCAATCAATCCCTCAGGTTGGAAACATCTTAGCAAACTGTAATCTAAATGAAAAGTGTGCCTTTTACTTTACACAAGACTGAAGCAGAGAATTCAGAGACTAGCTAGTCCAACCATAAGCCAAGTCAAACTCAGTTATTAGTCCATTAAATGGCAGTTTTCCTGGGGAGCATAGATATGATGTAGCAGGGCCCTATTGCACCTCCCCTAACCCTAACCCTAACCCTCCACAGATTGGTAGGGAGTAACTATCTAGAAGTGAGGTGGAATGACTCCTCTTTTATATGCATTAAAGCAGATATACCTATTAGTAGTAGTTATCACGTTGGGAGCAAAACACACAACACTCTTTAGGCATGTGGACCAATAAGGTAATGGTTGGGTGTCATGGGTGGGTCAAAGTAAATCTTAGGACACCAGATTAGTGTCCTATGTGAGACCAATTTTAAATGACACTGGTTACATCCAGCCAAAACATGGCTCCACTTCCTTCTTGACTTTCCTTGAAGTACCTTATTTAATCGAAATCATCTTTTTCCAGATCCTTTTTAAGTAGCTTTTGTACCTTCATTTTAACTTGTTCAACTTGTCTAACTCTTGTGTGTTTAATTCAAATATGGGGGCCAGTAGAAGCCATGTGGTAGGGTAGGGAGTATCAGCTTTGTCAGCGCTTGCGTGAACGGAGCCTCGGTCTGTTGAAATTGGCAACGCTGCTTGGGTTGCAGTGGTAGGTTAGGTTAATTATAAGTATCGGGATAAGGGAGGGGTTTCTTCACTGAGCGCTTATCATTAGGGCACACGTATCTTGTGTTTAATTCAAAAAATAAGCCAGCTGCAGTCGTGGTTGTTACATTAATGATGAAGGTCAGTAGTTTTCTTCCTGCCGATGCTGTCATGACTATAGAGGTCTTGAGAATAATGGATGACGTTAGACCTTCTGGCCCACTGGTAAATGCAGTTGGCCACATCTGAAGCGTCCTAATGGAAGTGAAACAAATATTCACATCAAAATCAGGTGCCTAATGTGATTACTTAGATTCTTTTTACTACTGCCATTAACATAAAAGTGAGCCCACTACTAACATCTGCTGGACTCTGAAGGTGGTACCGTGGAACATGGGAACATGGAAACTCTCCAGTAACAGTCTCAAGACTCGCATGCTGTGAGACATTAATAGATGGGGGAAGAAATTGGCTACATCAGCGTGTCATAACTGCTGTGCTCAAGAGTAGAAAATTGTTTAGTCAGTGAAATATTATTCAAAAGCTTGTATGATATATTGAGAGACGTTTGAGGACATTGGGGTAGGGGCTGCAACTTGGGTTTCCCATTTGACACCAATGGATGAAAACAGTGTACAACAATCTCTGCTAGCTGATTCAAGGTCTCTTTGTGTTTTTCAACAGCATCATTTCTTAGAGATTTAACTTTGTACTCAACATTTTAAGAAAATATAAAGCTAAGGATCAGCTGAGGAGCTGTTTAGCTTTAAGATTCATGTTCTTCATTGTAATTCTGCACCAACGTGTAATCAGGCAATCACTCATTCTTGATCCCATCACTGAGGGAAAACCTGACATCCAACTCGCTGTCACGCAATTGTTCTACAAGATTGTAGCATACAGAGCAGACAAGCTGCGAAAAAACCCACCTCAGCACTTCAGGAACCTGACGAGGTTGTGGGCTTTTTATCGACAATGTTCAATTAAAACGTCCCATGTGGATTATGTGCCCAGGTGTCACCATGATGGAATGGCAGTCCTCTTTAACCCCACGAAGCAATGCTTTTCCACATCAATCCTGGAAAGGCTCCGTGTCTGCAGTTTTTGATTGTGGGGCAGCCAGACGTAATGCTTTATCGAGTTTTGATAGGATTGCTGATGAATCTGCACCGTAAAATCTTTTAATGCCGACTCTGGATCTGGAGCCCGATTACTCGGACAAGCTGGTGTTCATCCGGACAAAAGGCCCATTTTATTGGAAGATGGTGATGATATGAACCCCGTGTTATTGAGCCAGATCACTTATTGTATAGTGATTTTATCTTTTGTTTGTTTGACCCTTTGGAAACAATATTTATGTGACAAAATAAAGAGCTTGAGGGTGTTATTATACCATAGTTAGTGGAACAAATGAGCAGTCGGCAATCTCAATTTATCTTTCAATCAAAAGCCAGCTCAGCTCCATCAAAATCCTCAGCCAAGGCAGCATTTTATTTAGCGTCATTAGGATTGCGACGGCATGCGATTCGTCTCTGATTTTGCAGATACTTTCCTCTCTTTTTCTCGATAGATACAGTAGTCCCTGTCTTGCGAAAAATCAGATAACCACTGTATTCTTGGGAAATAAATAAATAAAAGTGTGATGGAGTTCAGGTACAGGTCACTTTTGTTTCCACTGCTGTGTGGCTCTGAATTTTAGCAGCTGGCATGATCTGCTCTGAGGCTTAGCCCCGTTCAACCAGCTCCAGAGTTCTGGAGAGCAGGCTGTCTATCAGTGTTAAAAAGAGAGCTTGCATGACCTTTTCCATCCATCACTGGTCTCTGATGCTGCTTTCTGTTCAGAAAGATAGCGGAGAAAAAACATCACGGACCACATGAAATAAAAAGTAAAGAAATCCTGCTGTCACTGATGCTGAGAAGAGATGTTTCAATACAACTTCTTACTTCCCGATATTGATTTTGTTTCCAGTACCGAGCCAATTCCAGTGCAAGAGAAAATCTACGTTGTATCCTTTAAAACTTGTAGACCAACGACATATGGCAACACTGGTGCTACCCCTTAAACCTGAAGCCTTCCATACTGTACGCATCATTTTTGTACAGTAGAGATTTTTCACTGTAACTTAGTGCCTAGTTGCTGTCATGGTTAAATACCTGAAATCTGCTCTTCTTCGGTGCTATAAAACAGAACTTGTAGCCATTATAAATCCATGCTGGCAGCAGCGCAACTCTGTGTTGGCGACTCTTCTGGAGCAGCGAAGAAGAATTGATTTCTGGTGAAACATGTTTATTTCTTGTACAATCCTAATAAATAATGATATTGCATTTTTATACTGCATACATTCACAAAGTTTGGTGAATGGGATGATTGTAGTCCAGGTCACGACTATAGTGGACGCTAACACAAACCATAGCTTGGTTACCAAGGGGTAGCCATAATACTGTATGTATATATATGTATGTATGTAATACACTTTGATAAGTACCTGAGAAGTACGGAACTATCCCTTTAATGTTAAACTTTCCTTGGTTGCTTCTTGTAGTACTTGTAGTATGTCAGTGATTTATTGTAATGTCGTAACTTAAAGCTGCTGTGAGGAACAAAAGCCGTACCTCTCATATCTTTGCTGATTTTGTCCTGTACATCCTTGAGTGGTGGTTTTTAACAAAAAATCTCATCCTGCTTTCTTTAACAGTCGTATGTATTACTCACTTTACATTTCTCCCCTGGAATATGTAAACAAAGGCAGCGAGCAGTTCTCGCTTCGTCTGACACCTACCTCCCCCCCGCCAGCAGCTTCAGGCATTAAAAATAACTACATAGAAATAATCAATCTTGTTGCTGATGGTCTGGTTTGCTTTTGTAGGTCATATAGGGTAATCAGAATTAATATCAGTCCATTTCATAAACAGCGAAAAACCCCTCACAGGAGCTTTAACTGTGATATTAATAGTGACTTCATTTTGCAACCAGTGGAGACGCCCCCTGCTGGCCCTTAGAAAGAACGCATTTAATGCACTTCTGCGTTGGCTTCACTTTGCAGACCCAGAGGATAAGTCTACTTCTTTATTCTGTCTATAGTTCTAACCTTTCACCTTAGAAAACTGTTGCTTTTACTGCTCTCTTCACCGATGTGTGAAGCCAAAAAAAAATAAAGTTCACATAATCTCTGGAGATCGTCAAAAGACAATCTGGGAAATGTTGAGAATCCTTTCTAAAGCGGACAAGGAGTACATTCAGCTGGCACTTCAAAATAGTACATTGTATTTTTTTTGTACGTAATACAAGTGGAATTTAAATCAAAAGGTTGCTTATAAATAAAACAGAAGTGGGTACATATTGTACAGGGACAACGTCTCAAAGAAACATCAAAGATAGAGGACGTTCACACAATACTCAAGCTCACGTTCCTTTTTTAAAGCAGCATGTAATATCGTCTGTGTGCAGCTGCTGAGGGGGATAGTGTGGGTCCTGCAGTGCATTTCAGCGAAGCAGAATTCTATTCATGAACTAAGACATGAAACAAACTGTCCAGGTGTTCATTCCACCACATTAGTGTGAACGCAACACCTGCATGAAAAGCAGTTTGGGGTATCCACTTCAAACCAGGTGAAAGGAGAAAAAAAAGAACTGTAGATTGACCGTGGACGTTTAAAATTAAACAGTGGGTTGTTAACAGGTTTTGAGGGCTCAAGAGCGTGGTGCTTGGAATCTAAGTAGGCACAAACTAAGCTGCAGAAATATGTGTTTTTTCCACCGTGTTTGCTGTAGGCCACAAGCTCACATCTTAGCTGAATGCATACAGAAGTATAGATTATGCATGCTCACAGCTATAAATGATGTGGTGTATGTTTTTTATATTGGGAAACATCATCAAGATGCATGTGTAGCCGTTTCTGTGTGTGTGTGTACGGATTAAAAATTAGAGCGAAGAGATGAATTTCCCCAGGGTGATAATAATAAAGAAATTGTTCTTCCTCTAAGAAGATATTGCAAAAGGTGGTCACTGTGTGCTCGCAGAATGGAGGTAATTCAAGGATGCAACTGCATTAGTGTTGTACTGATTGTTGAATACCAAGTGACAAACACTTTGAAACACTTCAACACATGCTAATTAAACAAATGAAGTTTTTTTTTTTTCTTTTTCAATTAAGCCAGTCCATGTGCTTCCGCTGTCTTGTGGTGGCCGGGGGGACAGAAGGAAGAGGATGAGGAAGGAAGGAGAATGCAGATTTAAATCCCCAAACAAAGGCGACTCTGTGCCTCTGCAGTCGACAAACTTCCACCTGAATTATCTCCCGGTTTGGAGGACATTAGTCCTGCATAAACGACTCCCAGGTTAAAGCTTTAAGACAGCCTGGATAGCACACCGCCAAGAGCTAAGAATGATGGAGTGCTCTCTGTATTCACACTGTCTCTCTCACTAGTATTATATGTTTATTAGTCTGTCTCGGAGCCAGCCTTATAAAACTGGCCAAGGCCCGCTATATCATACAAACCATTTTTCACTCCACACCACATCACCGCTTTTATAGTGTTGCTCTGCCCTAAGAAGAAATGGTCAAAAAAAAAATTCAAATGCACTTTCTTTTTAGCTGTCGGGAGGCAAAAAGGAAAGCTTAGCACCCAGTTGTTTGAGATATGAGGTCACTGTGGTAATATACTGCAAGTCCTCAGCTGCACTTTTTTAAAGGAATAAGATGCAGCGGCTCCTGCATGACTAATGTAAGATAGATGCATTGTGAGGGACCTTTACCTTTCCTATCATCACTGTATTATTGCACTTAGATGTCGAGAGGGGGGCTTATCACTGCAGTAAGGAGCTGGGACCTCTCTAACATTGTATCCATTAGAGTGTTAATGAAATATAAATGCAGCATGGAGGATTTCCATCATGGTTGCCTGCCACTGTAGATGTAATTAAGCACACATGCAGGTTCCCATTGTGCTTTAATCACCTTTTAGTTATAGCTGGTGGGAATTGCTTCGTCCCTTTCAGCAGAGAGCTACATTCCAGCTCCAATGACAGCTAAGTGATGACATTTTCAACGCGATCAATCGCCATGATTGCAAAAACTATGGATACAAGGCCCAAGCTGAAAATATTCCCCCACAATCGACTACAGACATAATCTCTGACCCAGGTCTGACGCCCAGCAAAGAGCCATAAAGCTGTGTCAGTTTCTAATGAAAGGAGGGGAAATGATTTATCTTCTCTACATAATCCTGATCACCCACATCATTAGTTATAATAAAATGCTAATAATGTATCGTATGTCTTCAAGGGAAACTCATTCGTCAAGCGTTCGTTTGTATATGAGCAGAATCTGTGCGTACATTCCTCTAACCTTTGAAGCTTCAGAGATTACTACCTCCAACACTGCATCAATGGTGCATTTCGTGGTGTCAAGAATAAAGAGTTTCTCTATTCATATGTTTCTGAAAAAGCTACCGTGACTCCTTTAAACGTGTATTGATGGTGGTTTGAACACGTGGAACTTCAATAGGAATGCATGGATTTCGGAAACTGGGGCCTAATGTGACATATGATAAAATAAGGGCTGCTCGATATTGGAAAAAAGTGACATTGCGATAACTTTTTGCTCTGTGATATTTATTGTGATAAAAAAAAAAAAAAAGACAGGAAATGATACCAGATAAATGCAGTGACCAGCTTGGTGACAGTCACTTTTGGAAACGAAAGCTCACCGTCTCCTACTTCCTGTTGACACACATAACGTTCTGTCATGTGTGTGCTGCAGGTATAGCCGCTAAAAGTAAACACTCCGCAACCCGTCCACTCCAATGACTGTATATATAGATTGACAACGCGTCTCTATCTGCTCTCATTGTACGGAATTGATGCCAAAATACCCACCGTGAGAGGCGCTGCCATCTTGCGATGGTGACGTCATTTGGAGCCAGAGACCACACAGTAGAGATCGGCAGGTGGAGCCACTGTAACCACTTCCACTAACCAAAAAACACTTAACTTACCAAAAAAACAGCAAAGATCCCGCACGCCGGCTTGTCAAACAGCAGAACAGCTTCTTTGTGTTGGTCTGAAGCAGACGTTCACACGTTATTGAAACTTCAATGACTGCAGTGATTGTTTCAGCTAGTTTCCTCTCGCCGATCCTCCTCTACTCTGCTAATCAGGCTGCAGGAGCTGGATTTGTCAGCAGAGCTGTCAATCATCCTTTATACAGCATCAAATAACTAATTAAAACTAAACTAAAGAAAAATGAACTCTTGGACATAAATCAGCATGATAATAACTTTCTATATTGACAGAAACCATGTTTGAGAAAAATGTATTTGACGTGTATTTTGATTTTATACTTTGACTCATGTCCCATCTGTTAACATGGAGGAGGCGGGCTTTATGACCTATACTGCAGCCAGTAAGCAGGGGGCGCTTGAAATGTTTGGCTTCATGTGTGGGGAGCTGTCATGTCTTTTTATACAGTCTCTGGTACGATTTATCGTGCAGCCCGATGTTAAAGAGAATAAGAAGTATGAAGCCTCAGCTGCTGGCAGCTGTGAATAGGGAAAAAAAAGGCTGAAACATAGGCTAATCTTTGTGGGCAACTGTGCCTGATCAAAGTACTTCCAGAAGGCTGTTTTTGCCAATGATGGCTCAGAGTGTTATTAAATGTCTCACAATATTTTAGAAATATACCATTCCTCTAAGAGGAAGATTATTTTTGTTTAACCAGAAACTGAAGTCTTGCTCTCAGTTTTACTCCTTTATAATTATAAAGTTGCATTTCTATAAATGTGTTTAATAAAAAGCTGTCTTAAGGCCTGTTAACACCAGGAAGTGGCACATGCTAGTTTATCTGTATATCCACACAAAATAGGTGGGGCATAAGGTGATATGGGAAAGTATTGGCAGGGCTGGTTGGTGAAACATGCTAGCTTGAAAGCTTACAAGCTAATATGCTAATAAGCTGGGACTAGTGCTGATCTCAAGTATTCTTAGCTTCCCTTGTATTGTCTCTCTATCTCAAGCATTAAGACACCCTGGTGTTTTGTTGTTTAGGTGTACATTTTATTTAAAAGAAGAGGGACCAAAAAACGTATCTGCAGGTTAGCAAGATAATTAGTCTGGTTGCTAATGAGACTCATCAACTTCTGTCCCATATTTGTCCAATAAACTCTTATGTGAAGCAGCTCGTTCTCAAACAGAAGAGGTTCAACTCAAGCTGATACTAACAAGTTATTAAAACAGCCTCCATTTAGGATTCACTCTGTCTCTGTGCCTCAAAAGTTAGGCCTGTCAAGACTGCGAGCCAATGCTCAACAGCACAAAATGCATGTTACAGCTTGCCAAAGTTGAATTTATTGTGAAAGATATGCACCAATTTATATTTTATGTATCTGCCCCCTGCAAGCGTATCAACAAATCACAGCTATTCCACTGAAATGAACTGATTTCACAGGGAAATTTGAAGATCTTGCCGGTGTGACCAGACTTTTATATTTCCCCCTTCCTTATTCATTTTGCCTCTGCACTCTTAAAACACTGCTTACAATAATTGAACATTTTCTCCTCTAGTCTGCGAGTGTGAAACAAGGTTACAGAAGCACGAACTTGAGACATAAGAGAACAGATAACAGCTGCTAAAACGTCCTCCGAGACCTTCGAGAACTTCATGAAAGTGTGTGTAGCTGCATACAGTAAAGAACACGTACTACAGCGCGTGAGGTTTAGCGTTAAAAACAGAAGTAGAAATCAGAGGTGCAGCAGCCTCAGCCTGTGTCGGACTGATTACACTGTGTCATCCAGCCACTGGCTCCTCATTTTAAACCACTCGTGGAAAATGAACAGCCATGATAGGGTATATATTGCTGCTCCCGCCGTTGTCAGCCTGGCTGGATGTACAGCCATGTTATCTATTACCTCCTATAAATTCCAATTATCTCCCTCGTCAGATAAGATCACACACGCACATACGCCCACATGTCAGAAGAACAACACACACACAAAGCGGGAGGCAACAAAAATTCTGTGATAGCAATAAAATAATCCTGTCCTTGGATCTAATCTCCACTACCTCAACTGTAGACAAACTCCACTCCAGTGTAATTAAAGCTGATTTAGCATGATTTACACGCTGTGGGCTAGATAAAATAAACATGATTAGGTTAGACAAATACTGAGGTCAATATTTTTGAAGGCTGGGAAATTAATAATACATTTCATATGATAAACACTTGCACCGTGGGCTGCGAACATGGAATGCTAAACAGTTAGGTTGCCGTGCCAAGCAAGGATCTGGGGCCCCCTGCTGTTATCGACTCAACCTCTTTGTTAATTGCTGAAATATGTCTCCTAAGGCTCTTGTTATCTCTCAAAAAAGAGGCATAATGTGCTTTGAATTTGCAATATCAATGATTTTCTCAGAGATAGTGTCATTTTTTACGCATTAATTTTGCAGTTCTTATTTAGGAACAAACGTTTCTCACTGCAACGCACTATTACAGTCTCTTCTTTCTGCAGCTGTTTGTGGTCCGACACATTACGGACTTACATGCTAATTTTGCATGACGCTGCTCTTTTAAACATGAGGAAATCGACGTAAACATGTATGCGAGTCCATGCTCCAAAACTTGATGCAAAGTGTGCTCTGCAATTTCTGCAATCCGCAGGATCTGGGACACGCTGTGTTTACAGTGAATCCAACCTGAGAAAGACTGGAACCTGAGAGAGAAAGACAATAATGTCCTGCTCATTGTGAGCTGCTTATCGCAGGCACTCAGCAGTGTCATCCTCTAAAATTAGCTTGTGCTGGCTGAGCACTATCTGCTGAAGATAAAATAAGGAGGGGGGGGGGGATCAGTTATGCTGCATTATTAATCTTGAGATGTGGGGGGAAAGAAGGAGAGGAAGATAGAGAAAGGGAAGTGTAGAGAGAATTGAATTGAGAGGGAGGGGGGAGCATGGTGTGAGGATAGGACAAGATAACTTCCCTTTGAACTCCTTTTACAAGCTGTAGCTCCTGGAAAAAAAAGGGGAAGAAAAACATTTAGCTAAATGAGGTTGCCACTCTCACCTGGCACAGCCGCAGATTTAGGTGGGTGGAGAGTCTGCGGCTAGCTGGAGGTAAAAGAAAAGTCAAGGAGATGACTGTCCCCTCGAGGCGGGTGGGAAATCACAGCAGCCGGGGACACACAAATGTACAGCGGTGCTCCCTCCTTCTCTCTCTCTCTCAGACACAATCACACACCGGCAGAAACATAACTGCCTCTCTGTTATTTTTCTTCCCAAAGAGGGATTTTGGATGGCCCCATTGCACCCAATCCCACCTCTCGCTCGGGTCACTGCCACATTGCAGCTCTATATCTATTCTTAAGGTCAAAATTCAATTACACTGCAGTATAAATGCCTCGATTCAGTACGGTGTTTATTTTGTGATAAGCCATGAAAAGTTGATATGTGGTTGTATTATACCTTGACTAATAGCCCGGGGTCTGAGGATCAACTTAGCTGCTTTTTCTCTCTTTCTAAACACACGAGCTGTTACATAAGGCGTTTATATCATTTGATATTTTGGTCATTCAGTAAATAGCGACTCATGCAGAGCAGCTATACAGGAAATGGCATCAAATGAGGCTGACTCAACAGACACCTAAGAGCATATAACCACGCAGAGACAATTAGCGACGCGCATGCATTTGTCTTCCCACTGGAAAGCATTCGCCGTGCAGTTGGGGCAAACTAAACCATGTGGGCTCGCTGCAGAAGACGTGCAAAACAGAGGGAATATTTAAAGACACACTAACAGTATCGGAATAAATAGGCCGATGGTGTGTGTGATGCTGCCCAGCCAAAATGACATTCTCCACACCGAGTCATGTACGGAAATGTCATCAGAGAAAACAAGGGAGTCCATCAGTCCACATGCACAATTTATGAATTCATGCATCCGGGCAGGTCAGTGAAGAAAAGAAAAAAAAATGCCAGCGTGGCACTTCATCCAGCAGTGATGAAAATCCAGCCGTGATACAGCAGGGTGGTTCAGGACAGGAGAGGGTTTTCAAGATAAAGCTGCTATAAAAAATGAATGACTATTTGCAACAAACACAGTGGCTCCTGAATCATTCATGGGTCATGTAATGGAAAAGTATGAGGGAAGGGATGACAGAGGAAACCCTTTACCCACGACAGGCTTTTGCAGGACAACAGGATTCGGACGCAGATGTCGTCGAATCAAAGCAAAGCTTCAGACCAACAGGAGTATTTCTATAGCAAGTTCTATACTCGCAAAATGCATAGGATGGCATTTTTACAATGGCAACCCTGGTGTAGTTTGATTTTGTAAAGTTACATTATGTTTGGTCAAGGATATCTCTTACAAATATCCGTGCATGCGTGGGTTCCCTCCGGCTTCCTCCCACAGTCCAAAGACATGCTCGTTAGGATCATTGGTGTCTCTAAAATTGCCAGTAGGTGTGAATGTAAGCGTTAATGGTGGTCTCTATGTGTCAGCCCTGTGATTGACTGGCAATCAGTCAAAGGTGTACCCCGCCTCTCGCCCCAATGACAGCTGCGATCGGCTCCAGCCCCCCTGAACAGGATAAACGCTACACAGCTCCGGAAAAAAAGAAGAGGCCACTCCAAATGTTTCTTGAATCAGCATCTCTCTCTAGGTTACAAGTCACAGCCCAATCCAGATCTGAAGCCCATTGAAAACCTGAATGTGATCAAGAGGAAGATGGACGGTCACAAGCCATCGAACAAAGCCGAGCTGCTCCAAGAGTGGCGTAACTTCACCCAACAGCAAGGTGGCGGACAACAGGCTGGTGGAGAGCATGGAAGACGCATGAAAGCTGTAGATAAAAACCAGGTTACTCCACCAAATATTGATTTGTGAACTCTTCCTGAGTTGTTTGAACATAAACAGAAAATAACATATATTTGCAGTGGTCTTTTTTATTTTCTGAGGCTGTATTCAGGATGGCATTTTTATAATGACATCCCCAGTGCACCATAAGAGCTTAATTTTGTGTAGTTGCATAATGTTTTCTGCAGGATACCTCTTGTTTACAACTAAGCATTATGTTAATCTGGCTGTACATTTATTTTGCAACAAAAATCAATTTTTTTTGTATAGTCTATGATAGTATATTGGAAGGCTGGATCAATGGGAGAGAAGATTATCCGCCATGTTTCCAAGAAATCCCAGTGTAGCGTGTTCAGGAAAGAAAAGATTGAAGATGAATGATGAAAACCCATGGTGTTCATGCCTGTGTAATCTGATTCCATGTGTACATTTAATGCATGTGTGGTTTGCACTGTCACTCCTCAAGATTCTGCTTTATGTTATCTACACTGTAGATTAACCTCTACACAAGCAAACACAAGCACAGACGCTTTCTATGCTGAAGCTGGAAGGTTGTTATGGACTATCTTCTATTTTTAAGATTCATATGAATACGGCTTTTTTAATCCAAAAGTCGGCTATTACACTGTACTTGTTTTGATAAAGATTCCTGTCTTGCCTGTTTGATCATTACAGTCGCAATGTGCACATGTGCAGTAGTCAGGAAGTGGGATACGACGAGCTTTCGTTACCCTCACCAAACTTTTCTTTGGATTTTCACTTATTTTTGAAGTTGTATCTGTAGTCATCGATCTTTTCTTTGTTTGTTCAGCCATAGTAGATTACTGTTTACTCGCAACACTTGCAGCGAGCGGAAAAAGCAGCCGCTTAGCTCCGCCTACCCTCTCTGGCAGACCAACCACTGCTGGGTGATGGAAAACGTGTCACTAACTGGGTGCCGCTTGTGAATTTTTTGGTTAAAGTCACAACAGACACCCAGTCTGTAATACTGCAAATGTAAGGGCTTTCATCGCACTGCATTCATCTGGTATAAATTGAGGATTTTTTTTATCTAGCAATAAAGATCACACAAAAAAAGTTATCACAATGTCACTGTTTCCAACAGCATGCAGCCCTAATCTAAATGTATTTCTTGTACCATCTCTTTACTTTATCCATTCTCTTCTTTGTTCACACCCTTTTTTCCAAAAGCTATCAAAAAGAATTTAAGTTGATATGAGAAAAGTGAAGTAGAAGTAATGCGGTCATTACATGGATAACTCTGTCTCAAACTTTCTTCAAGGCAAGCCATTGAAATGGTTCAGTGCATAAAACCTCGTCCAAAAAGAAATTGCTTTCTTGTTCAGAAAGTGAAAGGATATAATTCAACTGACCAAAAGCCTAAATGCAAGAGATTAGATCACCGTAAAGATCCCGGCCTCACGGAGATGAACACCTCCCTGCCAGCGCCGAGGACACTGAAAAGCCTGAGATCTGTCCAAATCGCTCCCTCAATTATCACAGCCGAGATGCTACAGGAGGATTCAAGGTCCTTCCATGATAAAGACGTCAGAATGGGAATAGATCAAGTCACAGAGAGCAATGAATATGAATTTTATTTTATTCATGAGGGGAACATACAGCAAACGACTATCAAAGTCATCCAACTACTACTTCAACCTCAGTTTAAGGCCACACGTAAGGCAACAACTTCAGATTTTCTGGGCATATTTTAATGTCTGTGTTGTATTTTTTTAGTTCCTAGTCAAACGAATAACACATGACATCCTATTGAGCTATTTCCTGTATAGCAACAACAGCAGACACTGTGTTACTGAGAATCTCTGGCTATAAATAGTCTTTAGCAACACTTAATTCAGCACTGAGCAAATATAGCTGTGTTCATTTTCAGTCACAATGTCAGTGTTGATACTACGAGCAGATTGTGCAAAAGTAGGGAGCCCTTCATGTAGAGTTTTTAATGAAGTGAGTAAAAAAAAAAAAAAAAAGGACTCAAATTACTGCACAAACACAGACACATATTTTTTCTTTACATCAATTCATGTGGAGCCAAGTGTGGCAAAAAGAAACAGTTTGCATTAGCATGCTAATATGCTAAAACGTGAAACGCTTAACATCATAGATCAAATTATATATAATTAGCTCTTGTAAGTACCCTAACATTTTAACATGCTAAATGGTAGCATGGTGATATCAAGCAGCCATTAAAAAGCACGTTAATTATGCAGGGTGCTTTAAAGCCTCTCCACACAGGTGTTTGCACTTATTGTGCCTGATTAGACCTGGCACCAGCACTGTGTGGCCGTCTCCTCGGCTTGATTGACATCTGCTGTGTTTTCCTGTTAGCACAGCGTACCCTTCACCATCTTTCCCTTTTAGTTTATGATTTGTACTGACAACATATAATTTCAGGCAAATATAGTTTTAAACCAAGCAAAGCTATAATTAAACAATGTGGGCGTGCATTTTACATGTTAATGCGATTACTGCCAAAGTGCAGCTAAGATTGAAGGTTAAGTCTTTCAGCCGCAGCTCAGGTGTCTTAAAATCGCTCTCAGGAATGAACCTTAAAAAGGAGTTCTTCAACATATTGGGAAAGCCTTATTAACTTTCTTGCAGAGAGTTAGATGAGTGCTACTACTGTTTAGTTAGAGCTAGGAGGATATTTCCCTAGCTTAGCATAAACCTGGGAACACCAAGTTTGCAATAACTGCACAGGCCATCTGTGATCTTAATCCTGTGAGAATCTGCCGTGTCATAATATGCAGCAGTAAAGAATCCACCTCAAATTATCAAATTTGTTTCCTCCATGCCTTTTTTTCTGCTATTAACCCGGACGGAAATGATCGAGGCTGCACGGGCAAATATAGCTGAAGGACTTGACAACATTTTGGCTGCAAATTCTGTGAGCTCACATAAGAGCTTGGAGACAGATCTGCAGAAGGAAGCTCAAATCAATCAGAAGAGTGAAATTATAAGATGAATCATGACACGGCAGCAAAACTTTAAAAGACTTTTCAACAGGCTGAGTAGTTTATTGTGGCCTTTTGATAGCAAAATAAGGAAGCAAATGTTACAGAGACTATTTTACCATGTCTGAGAGACAATGGGCCTCATTCACAAACAAAACCTGTGCTTAAACGTTTGACACACAAATCTGGGATTCATCACTATTTTCTTGTGTTTGTTCGTACTTTGCGAGCCAAGTTCGAACTTCCTCAGACCATGCGTACGCACAAACCGGCTTTCTCAGAAATGTTACACACACCTTTTTAACTTGCATGCATTGACCAAATGTATTAAATAACCATGAATTGACGCCCTTTCATTCTTATCAATAATAATTAAAATCTTTTATCTTAAAATTAAATTCTTAGTTTTACAATCAAGATCCAGATATGGATGATTCACCAACAACACCAACGCCGAATGATCCAGCTCGACTCTTGCTAAAGAGCCGTACTATACCTAACCATCAGGAAAGCTAGCGCCAAATAAACGAATGAAACAACTCACCAAACAACAGCAGAAGTTTCCCCGTCTCTCTGTCGGCCAGTCTCGTCTGTAAAAGTAGCTCCTCTGTGGTCTCATAAAAGTATCCTCTAGTCTCCGCCGTGAAGAGCAAGCAAGAGTCCAGCTGGATCATCGGCGTTGGTTTTGCCTAATCCTCTACAGAAAAATGATCGGTGCAGGCGTCTAACTGTCTCAGTGTTGCGCCTGGAGTGTTTATGTTTACATTTAGCAGAGCAGCCATGCTATCTAACAGCATTATCACTCAGCAGAACTCGGTGTGATCTACAAGGTAATCAGGACGCTCTTTGTTTCAGCAGTCCGGAAAAAAAACAATCAAGCACCAGCTGTGATATCTTCAGAAAAGTGAAGTTTGATTTCAGTCAGTGCTCGCTGCTGCACTTTCTGACACAAACAGCCGACATACGGCAGAAAACACTTCACGCCATGAAGGAAAACAACGTCCTCTGGTCCCCACCGTGAGCGGCACTTTGTCGTTTCCATGATATTGTATTCTCTTTAGTTTGTTGTCTCTTCTACAAACAGCTGATCAGACACTGCACACTTACTATTGATAAGTATCTCATACAACCCCACTTCAAACAAACCGAACTATCCCTTTAACACCTTTTCACTATAATATAATATGCACGGTCAGATTTACAGATAGCACACACAGCCTCTTTTTAAAGTAAAGCTTTAATCCAAAGGGCTTTGACATCTGCAGCTGCAGAAAATATATATTGCGTTATATCATGTTGGACTTTGTTTATATCTCATTTCAAATACGAGCTGGCTCTTTCCTTTGAGCAGCGGAGGGAGAAGAATCAATAGGCAGAATAATGATGCTGTTGTCTGTCCTGCTTCCACGCCTTTACGTTCACTGTCATCAATTTACGACACAGCCTTTAGACCTCAACCTCGCTTTTTATTCAGCTGCTCTCTTATTTATTTGTAAGAGCTGCGAGTGTGGGGGTGAGTGAACGAATGTATGTGTGCAGCATGTATGTGTGATTGTGTGTGTAAGAGGAGGAAGGTATTGTAAGGACATGAGGAGGAAACTTAGAAAATGAGAGAGGAGGGAGGAAAAGAAGGCAGGAGGTGTGAGAGAGAGAGAGATCACAGACGAAGGTGAAGTTCTTTTGAGGTGAGATTTTCTGACAGACCTTTTCACCACACCACGCCGCTACAAGCAGGAACAAAAGCAGCAAGGCTTTGGTTGAAGAGGTTGGCTAGTGGTCCTCGTGCTCGCCAGCCTGCATAATGATGGGAAAAGAGGAAATGTTCTTACTCGGAGCAGAAGATAAAAGGATTTGTAAGGGTATGTAAGTACAGAAGAGGAGTCGAGAGAGCGATCAATAATTAATTTACTTTCAACAGTCAAGGGCAATTAACACGCTTTTTTGCCCATTACCCGACTAAAAGGGCCGGCGCTGTGGCTCGAGCCCCCTAATCTCACTGACCATTGTCACAATCGAGGATTACACAGCTAACAAATCGATGCACACACACACACACAGATACAGAAAACACGCCGGATCCCCTAAACTCTGGAGACTTGGATTAGAGGCAGTTTTGTATAGTTACAAATGTCGAACATGCAGGATTTTGTTGCATTAACCTCGTCCTGAAAAACAGGACGGCTGAGCGAGACCGTGTTTGTTTTACTAACAAAGCCCTGTTATCCATCACAAAAAATGTAATGGCATATCAATAACAGATGCGGCCTGAATATTTAGAGCAGAACATACGCTGTGGTGCGACAGTTTGTATCCTAGTGCAACACATTTCTCTGGGACGTTCGTGACACTGTCTGCAGGGCAGGTTTTGGTGTATGAGAGACCTTCCTGCACAAGCGAGGTTAGAGGTTTGTTCCCTTTACTTGCCAGGACGTCCAGGAAAATAAATGGTTTTTGTCTTCATAATATGATCAGAGGCAACCAGAGGATGTTTGATTCGGTTTCTTCTTCATTTTCTTTGACTCCTTCGATGTGTCTCCTGCCACTCTGGTGAAAATCTCGACATCTTAGAGCCAAACGATGAGGGATTTTAGAGACCAATGAGACTTTAACTTCTGACATGGAGGCTGATACTTTTAACTTTTGACCTGGAATGAAAATAAACCTTTTTTATGACAATTATCCAGCGAATTTGCACAGAAATCACAATGCATAAGTACTCATGAGGCTGCTCTCTGACAGCCGGTGCAATAATGGGTGCACCAACGACTTCATTAGAGAATATGTACCGTAAAAAAAAGCAATATAAGGAGGCAGTCTGTTTTGGGGGGTATCCCAGAGGGAAAAAGGTTTTCTATTGCTATTTATTAATAAAAACGTGTAATTCAACACTATTTATTTTAATTTCAAACACATTCAAAACTTACACAAATTGCAGCCTACCATCTGTTTTCACCATGACGAGTTTGCAATCCTGCTAGCTACCAGTGCTGTAGCTTGCAGTAGCTGGAAGCCTACGGTAACATTGATTGTTGTGATGGTGGCGGCTGCAATGGCGATCATGATGGTGCATGTCTGTGACGAAGCGTTAGCAACAATCAAGTTTTCCTCCCTTAAATCAGTGAGGAAAACACAAAACGGAGACGTTGTAGCGGCTTGGACCCGGAAACAGTTTAATGCGAAGGTGTGATGTCACAACTTAACAACCGACAGCTTTAGCTAGATTATAGCGCCATCCTCTGGGTAAGTCGCGTAACACAATAACATCCCTCTCTCTGAATTTTATACTGGTATATTGGTGGCACCAGTATATAGGACGCAGCCCACTTTTTAGATGGAAAAAAAAAAAAGCATTAAAAATGGGTCTTATATACCAAATTTTGCGGTAATATTATTATACAACTTCAATTGCAGAACAACCTGACTGCTCAGCTGTGAGGCTCTGCTACATGTGCTGCAGACAGTGCTGAGAGTATTATAAACTATGGAGTTAGAGCGCAGTCTGCTGGACAAACTATGTGATGACACCATTTCTTAATCACCTTTAGCATCGCATTATAAGTTCTGTAAAAAAAGGTTTTGTATTGGCACATACCCTGAGACATGTATGCTCATAATAGGACTGTCATGTGATAGCATAATTTGTTCGTGGGCAAGCGTTACCTGCTGTGCTTCAATTTTGAAATCGATCACATCATCACAGTTCGAATTATTAATATTTCAACAAAAGTGACAGCCCTAGCAGTTGATGCATCTGTGCTAAAACCATATCGGCCCAGTAATATCGGCTGACTGATACCGGTCGGGTTTTACCACATTTTAGCTGTAAAGTAAGCACACGTCACGTTCAATCTGCCTTAAACTCTGGGGTATTGCTCCTCTGAGATCATCATCATAAGCTCTTGCAGCCTGTGAATGATTACACAGATAGAGATCTCCACTCTGCTCACTTCATCAGCGTCTCTCATGTAGAATATGTTGCCAGAGAAACACAATTTACACATGATGAGTTGACCTCTGAGTCAAGGTCAAACTCTGCACAAGAAGCATATTTCTGCAGTGTTACGGGATGTAAATGTGTTGCTGTTTTTTTTTTTTTTTTAAAGTAGGTCAGAAACACAACTTGGGGTCCTGGGAAGCAGGCTCAGAGATGGATGATACCCAAAGCTTTGGGGACCAGATTTAACATAGAGCAAATTCTGCGGGTGATTACTGCTGAACAGACAGGAGAGAAAGCTAATTTAACTAAATAACTGCCAGGGGATTTTTTTTTTCCTGCCCAAACAAGTGAACTAAAACTGAAAGAACTGAAGGGGAATGAGTGTATTTTTGAAGCAACTTACCCACCATGTTACCCACACGGCCTTTCCACCTGACGGGTCAGAGCACAAATCTGCCAGAGGGTCATCGTCGTGCTCAAGGACAAATCAGCATGGATGAAAACACTGCTCGGAATATGGAAGAATCTCTGTTTATTTTTCCTGTGCAATAAAGACCAGAGGTTGTTTGTTTTCCGACTATGTTTTACACGTTTTACTCATTCCTTCCCTCAGAGACTACTCACATTTTGTTACTGTTAATTAAGGGCTGCTGTATGGAGGCAGGCTTCTCATTACTGGTGGCTCTTTTATTTAGCAGGCAAGCCAAAGCTGCGCTATCACATTTAATTAACTTGTATGACAGAGAGAAAAAAGCATCAAGTAGATTTTGAGGGCCAAATTTGGTCAAGCAGTATGAGTAATACTTTCTGGTTTCTTTACTCCTTAATAGCAGTAGATGCACACCTCTGTGTTTAGGCTATAGAGAACATTATCTTGGGCTGTAGGCGGATGACGGCTTGCTGGCGGTGCATGGCGCGCATACCCGTGCAGATCAAAGTTTTAAATAATATAGGCCTACGTATGAAGCAAAAATGACATTGATAACAGTCTGAAACAAAATATATAATGGGAAACGAATTCAAACACGGACCAAATAAAAAACTTAATAAAAAAGAAAACTAAGCCTAAACTCAGGTTGTAGGCGACAATAAACAACAAAAATCCAAGTGACCTCGCTCTGACACCTGCTGCTACTCTCTGTGATGCGTATCCGCGCTGCTGCGATGGAGCGGATACTGCAGTTTCTAATTGTAGCAAGAATGTACACCATGGTATTTTTTTAAAATAGAGTTTTTTTTAATCTGATGAATGTGGGAGCTGCGCTGATACATGAAAATGAAATCTATGGGTTTTATTTCTATACACCCCCAGGGGAGTTATGCAGTCGTTGGGTGCCTGAACACCGTGTAACACCGGTAACACCGACTACCGTGGCAAGCCTATTGCTAAAGTAAAGACACGTCTTTATTGGGGTGTCTGATAATGTGCCTCTGAAAGGGGGGTTGTAAACAGGGTTAAGGGCTGTGGTTATCTCCCAGCAGTAACAACAGTAAACATTAACAGTAAATGTAGAAACAGTAAAACTCAATGCAACTCAAAATTCACATTTTGACGAGCTATCAGTTACTAGTGTACCTAAACCAACTGGACTCCATTGTATGGAAGGGAACTAGCCGAAGTCTTTAACAGTAAGTTCCTGTTCCTGTGTCACTTTCCCTCGTTTAGCGAAGGAGAATGGGTTTAACGTGGGTGTCTGACTGCTGCTAACGTTACCTCCTGCAGGTGAAGCTGGGGCTGCTGTTTGTCTCATGCTGTTTATGGATTAAATTGGAACATATATGAGAAGTGCTTATAACAGAAGCTATCGCTAACAACAGTGACTGAATAACCGCAGGCTTATTTATAAGCGCCATGCGTTTTAACTGCATTTGGCTAATCTCATTTGCAGCATTGCCATCGAAGCCACCAGGACTTAGCGGCTGCACTGAGCACATACGTCAGTAATGCTAGCAACGGCGTTAGCATTAGCTACTTTACTGAAGCAGTCAAACACATTGCAAATGGGTGCAAATCTTGAGTTAGTGTTTTAATCATCCCATAATGATTTTCCTCACCTTAACCATGAAGTTTAACCACCATTTAGACAGGAAGAAGACAGACGCCACCATGTGCGTCTGAATGAGATGCCAAAGGATATCTCTTGTGTGAGTGACACCCATAGGAAAGCGACAGTGCGTTGGTATTTGACAACCTGGCATGAGAATGAGTTGAAAATAATCACCAAAGGATTTAGAGGCAGACTCAATAAAGACGCTCTTTATCTGCTTTGTTTAGCTTCGATCCATAAAGGTTTGGCCCTGGGCTGCTTCAGCACTGCTGACGTTAAGGCTGACTCATAGTATTTCTTCACTTTGCACTTATGTGAGCTTTTATTTTTTCTTTTGTCATGTAGGTCTGAGCATGATGTTTTTCTGCATCCGGCTGATTAGGATGCGGCTTTCTTGACCAACTTTCTGGACTAACATGTTTAAATCAATGCAACTGCAGAGCAAGCAGTGGTGCATAAAACATAAGACTCCGAATATATAGCCGGAATTTAAAATATATTTACAATAATCTGAAGTTCTCTTAAATCCCATAGACAGACAGTACTGCTGTTTTAAGCATGTTACCAGTTCCTTAATGATCATTTATGGCTTTGATTATTAAGTGTGAGTTACAGAGCGACATGACGTGCAGCTGTTTTGTGTGTCTGTGACAGCAGTGTAGGCGTAGAAACAGCTGTCTGCCTGTAGATTACATCACCATAGTACAGGACTGCCATCGAGGACAGGCATACTGTACTCTCACGCAACAACTCAGCTGAACTCAACTGCTAAACAAATTAACAGTGGTTGATGCACTGATACACATATTTCACTTTTTAAGTGCAGGATAGAGGAGGATGCTTACATAAAATGCTGCCAGCTTTTGGATTATAGACATGCATACAGAGGCAGTTAATCTGTGAAATCTGTTAATCTGTGTGTGAAATTTTAACCTATTTTAACACCTTAGGTGTTCTCGTGATTAAAAACTATTGAGCACTTGTGATCAAGAACTTTCAGAGTTTCTGTGCCACGATGAAAACCAAATTTAGTCAGTCAAATTCCATGTAGTGTTGGGAATAATGGCTCTTTGAAGAGAGCCGGATCTTCCTTCCTTTCCGAGAGCCGAACCATGAGAGCCGAACCATCAGATCTGAGGTGAGAGAGTGGTCAGACTCGCAAACGTGCATGCACTATTTTCTCTCGTGTCAAGACACACGCTTTTAAAATTTAAAAGGAAACAGCAGAATAATGTAGGAACAATAAATCAACGTCACAGATTCACCAATAATTTATGGTACAACTCTGTATGACTACAGAGATGTCAACAAAAAAACAACAAACTCGGCGGAGGGTTGTAATGTTGCCATCTGCACTACGATGTGGTGTCATGATTCCGCTGCACGTGTCCTAGTATAGCGGAGCTGCAGTTGAAAAAAGCTGCCTGTGGTAACCCCGGCATAAAGGGGAGTGGATCTAGGTCAGGCAGTGAAATTTGGGCACAACTATAAAAAGAACGGCTCTCACCTACGACTCTGTTCCCGACGTTCGCACCAAAGAGCCGTTCAAAAGAATCAGATCGTTCACGAACGTCACATCACAAATTCCATAGAAATCCAGTCTTTTCTCTGATGAACAAATATTCTTAGAAAAACAAACACTTAAGGGCACTTCTTAAGGGCAGACCTCCAACAAGGCCAATAATCCAGTCTCCTATGGTATGCAAATCTGCAAGCATAGCAAGCACATCATCTGTGCTTTTATCATGCACCCATGATTGATATATTTCACATTGGGCTACTTAAAATACACTTGTGAAAAACAGAAAACACATAATTACAAATAGAAAAGTGTTGGCCCCCAATGCAAGATGGTCAAGGCAGGGACCATCATAACAAGCAGTAATGTTAAACGAAAGAAGGGATGGCAAGCAGCTTTCAAAGAACAAGCAACAACCAAATACACTGCACAGTTGAAGTAAAACTAATGTAAAGCTAAAAGTCCCAATAGCAAGCTCAATGTAGTGATTGACAAGTCTACTTGACAAAATCTTATGCAAGAACAAGATGCAAACATTACTGGTGACGGCGCACCCTTACACATGACAACATGACACAGGTGAAAACGTTATTGATGAAAGATTAGCCTTTTGGTGACGGCGCACCAGCACATTGACACCAGTGTTCAGGTATGCGTGTCGGCCTTTCTCAAACAAAATACAGGTGTGTAGGTTGAGCATTAGTCTAATAAATAATGGAAACTTACTTCAAAGGCGCACTCACTGGGATTTCCGCCTGATGAGTCATGCAATCATCGCTTTTGAAACCCGCGTTTGTGATTATAATCCATTTAGATGTCATCCACTTACTATCTTGAATCTTCGCTCTAGCTAACTCTTCTGCGTTTTTGTTGCGCAGTCGCGCGCATGTCCTTGATTAGGCATCCATATCCCAGAATTCCGCGGGCACACAAAGCAATTTTTAACATCAAATCGCTCAATAAAAATTTTTTAAACTTTAAAAAGAAACTTCATACATATTATACTTAGACGTATGAGTCAATGAATATGTTAAATTGTTTAATATTATTGTGTCATCGTTTAACAAAAAAGAAACCATCTAGCACCCTGGATCTCAACTGGTGGGTCGGGACACAAATGTGGGTCACAGAGCTGTTTTCAGTGGATCGCGTGGTGTGTGCTTGAAAAGGTTATGGCAAAAAGTCTATGCTGCGCTTTTATTTTGAAGGACCTGGGTTAGATTTACATTCTGAAACTTGATGAGCCCTACAGTAGCTGCATTAATGCTGCAGTTTTTATTTTGTTTCTGTTGAAAATAGGCTGTTAATTGAATTAATTGTAGAGGGAATATGTTCTTATGCAAACTGCACAGATGTAATTAAATCACTTTTTTCAAAATTTGGGTCGTGATTCGCTATTAAGGAGTTGGTGGTTGGTCCTGAGGCTAGACCAGTTGAGAACCACCGCTCTAGCAGAAGACTTTGCTTACTTTGCTTATTATTACTATTAATATTTACAACTTTTCTCAACATCTGATTACATTTGCACTGAGTACATGCAACTTTTTAAACAGTTACCAATCAAAACTTGGTAAGGGAAAGTTACCTATAGAGTAATTTAGATGTTAGCTTTGACTGAAGTAATGTAATGAACTTGGCAGCTTGATCATTTATGAAGAGCTGTTCAAAAGAAAGACATTTTAGCTGTTGATGAATGGGATATGCCATTATTGCTTGTTTGTGAGTGGTATCTGGTACAAAGTTGCTTGTTTATGAGTTGTATCCAGATCTGGCAGAAAATGAATGACTTCCTCCTTGGCACATGTCTTCTACCAAGTCTCATGAAAATGGGACAAGTAGTTTTTGTATAAACCTGCCGACAACTGGACAAACAAATGGCACTAAAAACCTAACCCCCTTGGCTAGGAATAAATGCGACATTGGTTAGTAAGTACTCGAAAGCATTAGACATGGACAATACTGAGAGCTGCACCAGAAGTTGAGTTTGTTTGTGTAGTAAAATGCCTTCTGCATACTTGAACATGGCTCTGTTTGAAGCAATTATGAGTGCAAATATGAGCTTCAAATCCCAGCGTTGGCTGCTTTTAGCCCTCCAGCTTTTCCATTTCCGATGAGTAAAGAAAAAGTTCAATATATTTGCAAAGCCTTCTACGTCAAACAAGTTTGTCACAAAGTGGTTTACAGAACAAAGCGCGTCATTACAGGTTAAAACAGGACAAACAGAGAATAACAAGCAGATCACTAATTCTGAGGCTTTTATAGACTGTTTCCAATTATCTGTTTTTATACCCAAATCACAGTGATATCAAAAAGAAACAGATCTTGTGAAAATGCACAAATCCTGTTTTGGTACAGTGACTATTCTTATCCCAAATATTTTTGCTATGCCACGTCTCTTTTGAGTTTGACTGAAATGTAGGTCTCCAGGAATAATAAAGCGTACTGGCTTGTTTTGTGGTATTTTTCTGTACAATCCTGCATACAAACCAGTCGCAAACATATTTAAATATTCTTAAAGTTTGATCCAGAACTCTGCTTATATTTTTAGTAAATTGGCATGTAATCCCGATATTGTTTTTCAGACTTAAAGGTCAAAGGTCACCAGATGTCATGACCCTAATGTATTAAGAAATTACTGGTATGGTCCAGCAGACTGATTGTCATGCAGTACGTAAACCATATGGGTTTATGAGAGTAATTGCAGAATCAAACCATAAGAATGCACTGAAAATATAGCCCGACATTGATTAATATGAGCAATCCATGTTAATTTAAACACATGTAAATACATGATTTAATCTAAATTTCAATGTATTACTTCTAAATGGGGAAAATGTAGCACCATTTAACATGATTTTAAACCTGTGGCACTGTGTGAACTCCAGCGCTCCCGTGTGCGTGTCCGTCTGTGCACACATGTCAGCTCAATATGAAGCCCCTCTATATACTACTTGGCAAATGAGTGAATTCCTCTCCCTCTGGTTCAGACAGAAAGATGACAAGATTATTATTGACTGTAGAATAGGTTTGGCGGCACCATGGATAATAGCCCTACCGACTGAGCCAGGCTCAGAGTCCTCAGAGGCAGCCGCTGCTGAGGTACTGCCAACGAGAAATAGTTAAGTGACGCGTCTGTCAGGGAACGCAGAGGGAATCAGCACCTCCTGCAGATGCAAAGAGCTCTCTGCAACCTCTCATGCTCCAACGTGGTCCAGAGCGGTGTCATGTCACCCGGTTTAAAAACTCCTGCACTTGAGCATGGGAGGTGGTACAAAAACATCAGTCAAGTGAAGGGTGCGCGGCTTGACTCCCCCTGTCCCCTTTTGTGCACCGTACAGGGGCTGGTGAGCAGGAGGTTGACAGTTGCCTCAGGCGATAGGGGGGGAATTGTAATGTGGACCCTTTTTTTCTCTCCTTTTTTATGCCGATTGGTGGGTATATAAATAAATAAGACACCCAGCTGCTATTTACAGATATCTTCTTTCCCTGGTCTGTGCAGCAGAAGCACTCAGTGGAATCCCAATTTCCTCCACCAAAATGTTTGTGGAGGATTGAACGAGTTGAAGCCAGAGTCAAGTGTGAAGCTGTGCTGCCTCCTTGTGGACAGTTTATAAAAAGGAAAGACAATCTGTCACTATCACACAAGTAGAATGTAAACTAAAACCACATGATGCAATGAAGAAAAACACACGTGAAATATACAACACGTAGTTATGGAAAATCTTTGTGTTGTAATATGTAAAGTCAATTTAAATTGCAGTTTTCCACATATGCTTATAATATTTTGCAGCATGTGATCACACGTGGAAAACATGGGAAACTAATGTGGTTCTACTGCATGGGCAAATTATAATACGTAGCAATTATAGTGAAGTGCACACAAAAACACATATTCCAAGCTTGAAAACTGAATGGTCTGCAGAGAACCCTGACCTCAACCATTCAAATCCTTTGGGATAACTCTAAATGCAGACTGTGAGCCAGGCCTTATCGCCCAACATCAGCTCCCGGCTTAAGTGATGTTCTTTTGGCTGAAAGGGAGCTAAGTCCTGCAGCCAGGTTTTAAAATCTGGAGGCAAGCCTGTAACAAGAAGAGAGGAGGCTATTTTGGCAGCTCTCTAATCACATGCATTTGAGAGAAGTTGTTCAACAACAACATGAGAGTGTGTGTTTGAGTGCCGAGTGTTCGTATTCCTCCCTGCAAAAATGAATGTTTTATCCCTTGCCTTTTTCCATCTGCACATGAACTATTAATACGATTATCTGAATTTAAAGTACTAATCTCAAAGATTTTCATTTGAGTCACTATCTATCGCCAAATGAGGTAACACAATCGTGATTGAGCCGACTGGGTGACAGTGGCAACGTTCACAGAAAAAATCACAAGCGACGCCCATTTAGTGACGCGATCACTCAGCAGTGGTTGGTCTGCCAGAGAGGGTAGGCGGAGCTAAGTGGCTATTTTTCCGGTCTCTGCAAGTGTTGCGAGTAAACAGTAATCTACTATGACTGAACAAACAGTAAAAAGATCGATGACTACAGATACAACTTCAAAAAGAAGTGAAAATCCACTCTGATGAAGGCAGTCTAAAAGGGAAAGCGACAATCAGCAAGGAAAATCAAGAGTTACAACCGTTGACGTCACACATGCAACACGGGTTGCATAAAGCAATCTATTTTAGTGCTTTACGTTTGTCTATGAGTATTGCTTTTTTATGTCTTGAGTGGTTCAGGAAATAGTTATATATTTGTGCTCCATGCTTGAGTCCTGTGTGTGGTTGACAATCTTTAAAATACTGACTCACAGCCCTGTGCAAGTTTGCATAGTCGCTGACCAAACAGGCACCTCAAGCATCCAGTCATACCATTAAAAGTGGTCAAATAAAGCAAATAGTGTCTACATATATGACCAGAGCAGCATGGTTGGAGTGGTTATCCCTTTTTCTGTTCAAGGCTCAGTGATGAGTCCAGCAGACTAAACTGGGCCAATGGGCAAGTAGCATTAAAAAATAGTGCAGCATTCAAGCTTATGTAAGTTACTGTATGCATGCCAGCCATTATAATTCACATAATCTACTTAACATGCACATGTGGAGGAAAACACATATACAGTAAGCTTGCATGTGAGCGCATGCTTTGATCCCAGCTACAGCCAACATGCTCATTAACACACATCTTGTCAAAGTAACCTTTTATTAGACGGGCAGTGAGCACAAGGCTACTCACTGTTGGGCACACGTAGTAGCAGCATTGGCTAAAGCTTTGGGACACTGGGACCTGATTATTACAATTTCTGAGACTTTCTACTTAAGCCCACTTGGACCATGGCTGCAACATTATCAAGTGGCTTTAATATTATTTAAATCAAAATTTGAATGAGCTGAGTGGGATTTTTTTTTTTAAATACACAAATTATACGATTTTTAATGCATTTTTTTTCTTTCAGTGAAATGTTTTGACATTTATGTGCCCCTTGGAGGATCTGAATAGCACTTTAAACATCTAGAATTTAAAGGTAAGCTGGAGAGTACATAGGCCTTGAAGCAGCAGCATTAAAATGTCATGTTTTCAAGACGTGTGCTCACATTTTGCTTCCTTAAATGAAGGAGCACATTTATTTTTCCTCTGTCAATTACAGGTGTCAACTCAGATTAGTACTTCCATCTGTCAGCACATCAGGGTCTTCAAATATACACACATTAGATGTCAGCTGTTACCACTAAAATCACTAATCAAGAGGGCCAAGACAGGAAAGTAGGTTTTACATAAATCAATACTTAATGGTGCTGCTGATAGAGGACAGGGATCAGGCTGCATCATCGTCTTATTTAAGACTTTAAAGTGACAGGCAGAGGTAAAGAAAAGACAGGCCTGTTAATGGTGAAATAACAAGTACAAAATAAAGTCATAATTACGCAGAACGTGACAAACTTGCACCTGTTTTTACATCTCCTTGATGCAATAACTGAAATATTAGCCAGTATGCGCTATCACAGAGGGAAATAATTATATTATCCATCAGAAGATGTTATTGCATTATCAGGCAGTTAATTAAATTAACATATTTTATCACATTCTGCCCTCATCCAGAGGGACGTATAAATCTGACACATAATTGCTTTATGTAACACACACACACACACACCAGCACACACACATCCATACAATAAATGGATAAATAATCTGCCTGACCTGCACCAGGAGGACATCTGAGGCCTGAAGGATTGACTGTACCTGCTGTTAGATAATTTAGTTGTGTTTGGGTCACAGCTGCACCAAAAATATCAGCAGCAATAAATCAAAGCACGGTTTACTGCTCTTCAGTAACCCACGCAGTGTTGCATAAGATGAGGGTCAATGAATTAGTCTGTTAATCAAATCCACAGCAACAACGACACTTTACATAGATACATTAACTGTATATTTGTATCGTGTTTATTATGATTAAGAAAACCTTTCAAATCTGTCGAGCTGTCTGAATCTATCTAACCACCATGGCCCTGAGTAGGCTTGAATGTTATAACAAACAGGGCCTTCAGGAGTAAGCAAATAGTGCACATTAAACCCCCCTGACACAATAAAAAAATGACATCATTTTCATAAAGTCACATAGCCAGTGTCCGGTAGCGGCCTAAAATATATTATACATCAGTTAGTTCCATCCAAATAATCTGATTGGACACGAGGCATTCCATGAGTGCTGATATAGAGTATAACACCACAGGGACTTGAACTATGTGTATCGCTCCGCCTCAGCCAGGTGTTCTGATTAATGCCATCAATTAATATTACAGCAGAAGGTCTACGTCTTCACACAGGCCTCCAAAGCATGACTGCATGATACAGTGAAACATACAGATAATTGTACATTAAACATAGTAGCAGAAATGTGTAGATACACACACAGTAGCAAAAGAGCAGGACAATGTCTGTGTGGCTTGGCTTCCCAGGCAAGCTCCAGAACTGGTTGTGATGGTGGAGCTAAATCAATGATACAATAAACCAAAATAGAACAATGTTTAGGGAATCATACAGGTTACTACTATATGCTGCTTGTAGAACTGTTGTATAAAAGCAATAGCACACTCAAGGTTAAGCTGTTGTACTGTATATCAGCACACTGTGATTACTTTTAAAACACAGCCGTGCTGATATTCAGTATAACATCACTTTCACTTGTGGAGTATTGCTTAACTTTCTTTCAGACTGAGTCAAAACAAAATTATTAGTGCAGTGACCTTAATGAACAGAGCCCACCTGGCTGGAAGGAATCAAGGACACGATAATCTCAGTCAACCTTTTAGCTAGCATTTTGGTCATGCTCTTTAGATCTTCATTTATTGAGGACATCAGGGTTGAATTTAACCCTCAAACACATGTATCCCTGTCGCATTGAGCTTCTACTGTATTAGACCACATCAGACATCTTCACTGATAAAAAAAAAAAAGAATGTAGCAGTGAAACCAGTGATTTTAGATTTGCATTTCAAGCTTCATGTACTGTATGTTTCCTATGTTTCCATTTATATTAATTCACAGGCAGGCAGAATGATTATCCTCAGCTGTTCAACATCAGCGAATTACCAACAATTAGACAACTAAATAGCACAATTTTCACCATAGGCCCTTCTCAACTTACAACCTCTCGACACATTTCTGTGGATCTCTGCTCTTATTTCCTCTTACTTGTCTCTGTTGTGAAAATGTGCCTTGATTGATTGTGTCAATTACAGGGAAGCTTATTTCAAAGGAGCTGGAGGCTCCGCGTCGCTGTTGCTCTTAAACAGCAGTCAATGGATGTCATAGATTACTTAAAGCCTTTTAAGGTCCAACTGCAATTTGTGAAGCCTAATAAAGGTGAAGACCAACTCAGACATAAATTACTGTTGCTGAAGCTATTACGGGTATACGGGAATCTCTTTAAATTGTTAGGACGCAAACAAAGAATCGAACACGCAGTGTCAGTGTAACAATTAAGAAGAGGGAGGGGAGGGAGTGTGGGGGAGACTTTTGTAAAACAGCCTGAAAAAAATACTCCATTATTGAACACAATGCCCCCCTTACATTAAAACAGGAGTTTAGAGTGAGCGATGGAGAGCTATTATAGATGTTATGAGATAAAATGAATAGCTGAGCAACCCATTATTAGCATACATATGGAACTCTCATAAAACTGCTATGTAAGGTTAAATGGTGGTCTCGTGTTCAGCGTTCAAAGTAATTATTTTCTGCTTGTAGTATCAGGTCCCATAAATTGAATTATAGAACTTATCCACTTCAAAAGCACCACAAATGTTATTTTCAAACAAACACACCGTGTGCGATTATGGTTTAAGAGTTGATAACGAAAACACCTTATTTAAAAAACACACACATACTGCAATATACATTTTTATTTACAGCCCTCTTTTGTACAATTACTCCTTAGAAATGCAGGGCAGGGTGTAACATTTAAGGCACAGTTCAATCCCTCCAAAACAAGTCTTCAATCAAATTTTTGCTTCTGACACATACAAAACTTAATCTGGAACGGCAGTATTTACACTACGTAGACGTAGCACTATAGATGAACAAAACCCATTTAAAATGAGCAAGTATACTTATAACTGAACACTGAAATATGGCTTGTGCACTTACCAGAAGAAACAGACTTATGTATTGTAAATTATGTATATTTGGACAAAGGCTTTTTTTAAAGATATGTTGTGATGCTAAATTCTGTTTGTACTGACATCCATCAACTCAGCTTTGAATGGTGAAATACTGGTCAATCTGAGGCACCACATCTGATCGACTTAACTTCCTGGTTTGAAATGTGTGTTGTTCAAGAGGAACCAGAAGTAGCCTTAAAAATATGGTCTTCTTTCCAAAACGGAAAACATCTCAAATGTCACTCGTCACATATTGCACAAGAAACGCAACAGTTCAAACTTAGGACTTCCTATTTGCAACACTGGCAATACAGTACTTTTAAATTATTTGTCAAACTGAAAAACAACAGCACAAAGATGCCAAAATATTCTGACTTATACAAAAATAGATGTTTGTTTTTTACAATGTATTGTCAAAAAATCCCCTGTAACTAAATGTGCAATAACTCTTTACATGTTCGCTGTTAACAACTGCTACAGTTTATCCCAAAGTACAATATTATTTTGCTTTTTTTGCCTTTTATGTTAACTATATTGAAATCAATTGCTTCACACTAAAGGCTGGATAAATAACACATTCTTCACAAATATGATCATGTATTTGAAAATGAAATCTGAGCATCAAAACATCTTTTACTCATCTTCAGGCCCATTCACAAAAATAATAATGTTCTCAAACAGTGCTACATTTTAAGTGCACAGAATCTCATGGTAAACAAAAGCTTTGGTAAATTGGCAACAAATAGGTCAACAAAAAGGAAGCAGTTTGGTCTCCACTCCAAATGTTTCTTTGTGGACAAACATGTCAGTTACATTCATGGAAAAAGGACAGAAAATCTAATCTGGCAACAGAAAAAGGCATGGTTGTCGGTCCTCAGGCAACAAACTTGTTCTTGGTTGTGGAGCCACTCTTTGTGGCTGTGTCTGCATGGGACTGGTACCCGATGATCACTTTTGGCGGAACGCCTAATCTCTCTTTATACACACGCCTAAAGGGGCACAAGAAACAATATCAGCAAACACACACAGAAAACAACATTTATAAATGTTCATATGTGGAAATAAATGACCCCTGAAAGTCATACAGACGCTGGTGTATAGCCCACATAATCCCTACACTCTGCAACTGCATCCTGCTGTAGAAAACTAGTTTGCCCTGGCTGCCCACTGAAGCTGTATCTCTGACATATTTTGCCCCAGAGGAATCTTTTTACACAGCTCTGAAAAGCTGAAACATGGCACTTGGGTTTTCTATCCTGCTGTAAACCTAAATGGCATCTTCCTCTTCCTCAATTCAACTACAGGAAAAAACACGTCCTGAAAAAAGAAACAAACACAACTAAAAAGTGTTATAAACTCGTCCTTTACTCTTACTTATAGGTATTGTTGAATTTCATTCCCCCATTTTAAGATTGGTCATGAATAATTGTAGCATCTTAAAAGGTCACCCTATGTGTGTGATGGCGTCCTTGTTTTCGTAGTCTGTGGTCCATATTGCTATTTTATCTCCTTTGGCTCGGACGTTTATGACAGCTCCACACACGTCGTCGCTGAAGTCATCAAAAGCTTCGCCCACAAGGCACAAGAGCTGCAGGGAAAAACAAATGCCTCGTTATTCGGGAGCAGTTACGAGCTAATGGGCCTTTTTCACAGCAGACATTTTGACTTGTCACAGGAGGAAAAGCACAGGTGTTGCTAATTACATTAACGATGGCTCAGTCAGTTCTATTCAAGTCTCCCAGTTAGCCTTGACAGTGAGACAGCATGAATAATACCAGGACTCTGAAACCAAAGCAGCTAGACAGAATTCAGCCATCATTAGTAATTGTTTACACCTGTGTTTTAATGCTGTGATTCAACAAAATGCCTTATAATAATACAAATAATAAGGGTATAATAAAATTAACCAAAACTCATCAGGGCTGAACATACCGTCTCCAACCAGAACCGATCCAGGTCTGCTTTACGCTGCTGCTTGGACAGAGTTATCAGCCAGCGGCCACCCCGTCGATTCCTCCCGTCCTCCCACATGGGCTCAATCCCATCCTGTAAGCAATTTAAGGTCACAGCTCACTAGAAATATACAGAGGCATTCATATCGGATCTAACTGTAGAGTTGGTTCTTAACGTTATCCTTGTTCCTTTTAAAACCATCATTTGCGTAGCTTTAACCGAGTACTAATTAATGTTAACTGTACGTATTGATAACCTATTCCACTTGATGATGGACACACTAGATTTGCTTTTCTTGATACACAGTTCTGTCTGTTTCTGTCTTTATCACACAACAAGGGTGTGATTAAAAACTAAGGGAAACAACACCAATGAACAGTAACTATATAAAAAAAAAAATGTTTGATTTAGGTTGTAATCTTAAAAGGGCCAGTTCACCGATTTTAAACCTCAGTCCTATCATGCTATAATGGGGAGCTAATGCCATTATGGTAGACAAAAAATGCTAATTCGCTCTGTGCCTTTGGAGGACGCTATCCAATGGAGTTTCTCAATCTAGGACGTCCGCCTCCAATGTCATGTCTTGTTCAAAATAGTCAGGTTTGAAATGCAGACCTGAGGATTTTTTAGACGATCCAAAGGTATATTCTCGTCGTATTTCGGATTCTGTACCGCTCTGGGCCCTCGCCTGCAGCAATCAATGTCCTTGACTGGAAAACGGTAGTATTTCACTCCAGCATCTCTTACTTGGCCGTTCCTCTCGCGAAACCACAAGCTGTTTGTACAACTTCTCTACAGCTATAGCGCCAATTTCTAATATTATTGCTTTTTTATTATTGCAAATTGCTCCTTTGACTTGTCTGTAAACGATAGAAACACAGTTAAAAGTGCTACCTTCCTAAAGTTATATTTGAGTTTTGTCAACTGGATTCAAGATTCTATAAACACAAGATCTGTGCTTCAGTAAACCGTCATTGTATGCTTTCACTTCAACTTCAGAGAAACAATCCAAATTATTTACTAAATCACAAGAAGCAGCAGGTTAAATTATGCACAAAAAAGCCTTTTGCATTGTTAATTTGGGCGTGGTGAATTAGGGAATCTGCATACCCATGATTCCAACTTGTGTGGTGAAGTTTAAATACTGTGGTTTTACCCGATAGGCTGCCAATAAACCACACACTGGTACTGTCTGATAATGTTTGCTTTGTCTACTTCTAAGCTATCTTTGGACAGTTAGTGATGAAAGTCAACACAGACCCTGAAGAATGCGACATCTACAAAATGTTTGTTAGAATAAGACATTTCTTTTTTTGTTGGATATATATTTAGTACCAATGGTAATGCAAGGACTTTTCTACACTGTATTGTGGAAATTCCTGATTAAAAATAAGGAAGACAAAGTAGCAACCAGTCCTAATCTGACAGGAATCATTTCTCCTCCCTATGTTGCAGCATATTCTGCCTTTCTGTTCTGTTTCCAACTCTCAGATGTCATTTATGACAAATGAGATCCAGATTGACTGTTGCTTATTGCTAACTCTTTCTTCATGAGCCCTTTGTGGCCACCAGAGAATAATAAAGTGAGATGCAGTGGGGTGCAGCCCGACTTTCTGCTAGTAACTGGAATAAATTGTGTTTTGATTCCGTCACCAAAATGGGAACATGTATCACTGATGACGGAGGGTCACAAGTCAGCTAAATGAGTCACTCATCAGACCATGTGGCTATAGGTGTAATAGTCTTGGTTCCTATAATATGAGATAGAGAGTGCCCTAAATGTACTAGAATTACGTTGCACCAAAAGAAAACCCTTTTTTTTATTTTTGGTTGAGATATGTGCACATGAAATATACACTGACTAAAAATGATACTGTGACTGTGTACAGACCCCCATGACTCAAAAATATGTAAACACTGGAAGATTAAACAATTCATACTTTCACACCCTTACCTTAAAGAGGGAGTAGTCGCAGCCAGACATCAAGTTACTTGATAGCTGAATGTGATTGTATAATCTGTGAGAGATGGAGGATATTTTTATGTTCAACAACATAAAACAGAAAACCAGGTGCCATATGAATTGAAACATGATGCATCACGAAGGAGATAAAGATAAAAAGCATCCTATTTCAAAAGTATATTAACTTCAGCATCTGTGAAGGGGCCAACAGGTACAAAAACTAAAAATTTACAGATGAATTTTCAAGATGTAACTTATTTTTGCTTTTTGGTGGACAGACATCCGTCTGATGTTGGGTTACTCTACAACTTTCAATGCTGTCAAAGAATAAAGCAATAATATACTTACGCCCAGAAGTCTTCCACTGTGTCAAATTTGGAGATGAGACGAAGATTTGCTTGCCATGTTTTGCTTTTGTCATTCTTGAAAAACCAAAGAGCCCACCTGCCAATCAAAGCACAGTTACTACAAACTACCTACATGCTAAGACTCTTTTATCATGCTGCTCATTAACAACTTGTTTCACTGAACAGAGATACACAGGCTAAGAGGAAAACTATAAGAATATTGAGATGAAATACACCTGATCACATCCTAGCCACTTTTAATCTTATCTTGGAACTTGATTAGAGCAATGCCATATGGACAGTAGGCACTAATTGGCAGGAATTTAATACAATCCTTGTTCTTTTGAATTATAAACTTCATTGATCCACTTGTTTATAAAGTTCTCTGCAAATACCATGATAACTTCTTGAGTTGGGACAAAGGGATAGAAGGTAATGGAGCTGTGGTCTTACTTGTTTTGTAGTGGATGCTTGATGTAAGATTCAGGACTCACAACTTTTTGAATTATTGCGTTACATTTTTCCTTTTCAGGATTCGTAGGAACTGAATTTGACACCTAGGACACAAAGAAGAACAAAGATTAATTTAAAGGGGACGTATTTTAGCTAATCAGTTTTCTATTATTCTAATGTTTTTTTGAATCACGTTGGTTAAGGTCGTTTCATTTAAAAAAATTGCATATATATTTTAATTTAATTATTTTTCAGAGCCTCTCCTTCCTCCTGAAACGAACAAGCCATTTTGCCAATCAAAGGTTAGACTTAAGCCACGATTGGCATGTGCGATCCCATGTGGGGGGACAGCCACACTACTCTGTCACTCCAAAACTGTAGAAGACATGGCTTCTCTAGGATCGGTTATTCATCCTGATATGTACGAGCCAGAATCACCAGGAGGTATCGGAATGGTAAGTTGAAATCTTGACTACAAGCTAGTGCAAGAGGGCAGCCTGAGCTGAATGACGGTGAATGATTATTGGTCGATTTTAGCGAAAGCAAGGTTCTAAGTAGAAACCTGCAGCTCTTTTGAACGGCCCATTTCAGAGGCGACCTTTTTAAAACATGTAATTCTGGAACAAAACGGAATTATGCAGTTTTCACTTTTTCACTGTGAACAATAAACACCCAAACATGTGAAACCAATGCAAAATATGAGAGCCCATGAAAAAACAATTGATTAGTTTGACTCTTACCCATGACAGTGTAAAACTATTTCTCCTTTACCTTGTCTTATCTCTGTCTTTGTATTGGGGTGTTTTGCAGCAAAACATGGTAACCATAGGCTCACAATATTCATCAAGGCAGAATTATGTCAACTCAAAATGAACTTCAATGTACGAGCACTTTTAGGGGACTTGTAATCTGAAAGACGTCTTCACAGAGATACCCTGTATTTTAAGTTAGACTGTATATTAGTCTTTTCAGTCCTCTCCCCTGCCCATACAGACATACATTAGCAAAAAAATAACACTAAATTAAATATATTTTGCCCATAGTGCTGACTACTAACATCTACCTTCCTGTTTATCGAAGTTTTCACTAGTTTGGTTAAAATCATTAACGGTTAAAGCACGTCACAAGGTTGACAGTGGTAACGTTAACGTTCGCGGCGCGTGCTTTCTCTCATTCATCCAAGCATCAGAGTTCATCTCAGGGTACCGACTGACTGACTGAGGTATCCTCATTCAACATTGCATTTTCATGCATTTGCTTTATCCACCCGCGTTGGCTTCACTTTGACTTCACGTTGACCACAGTTTCTGTGATTAACACAAAGCCAACGAACGTTAATGTTCGGGATATCCTTCAATATAAAGCGACTAACGTCCGTGTTAATCTAGAGTGCTGCTAACTTTTGGCTAGCGACTTCAGTTACCTGCCAAAGGTAATAACAGGAAGTTTACAGAATAACTAAAGCTGACGGTCTCAACGGACTGTCCAAGTGTTTTAAAAGTGTTGCTTGTGTTGTTGAAGCCCAATTTCATTGTATTCGTTAGTTGAGTGTTGCAGTACACTCACCACCAGAGCGGTCGCCATCTTCTGGAAATCACATTCAGTTTTTGGCGTGTGTTAAAATAGCTGATTGGACCATCTGTTACTCTCCACAACGCATGCGCAAGAAGATGGACAAAAGTACATCTTGCTCCAGGATTTGGGAATGGGACACTGTGTTCTTTCCTTTTGTCTTTGTTAATCATCCGCAACATGTGTAGATTATAGAATTCCTAAATTGAATACAAATCATGTCTTTCAAGTAATAAGAATATATTGGATGCATTTATTAACTTAAGGGTAACATTTTGGGAGGAAAAAACACACACAAGCCCTAACTTTATTTAGAGGTTTACAGAAGCATTTTAAATGCATGAGATCATCATTCAAATATACAGCACATTTGAAAATAAAATAGTTCAGTTTGATATAATCAGGTGGCCAGAAAGTGTTTTCTATATTTTCTCCAAGGCCTGTTGCAAGAGAGAAATCTGGGCTTTTTGCAGTCCATCTGAATCATCACAGTCTTTTATCAGTATTGCTGATGTGTTACTTGTTGTCCAGCTGGTAGGGTGACCTAGAGAACCAATGTGATGCATTGCAAAGCCAAGAGATGAGGTGTATGTTTATAGCCACAAATCAAAATCAGTAAGTTCATCACAGTAAACGCAAAACAAAGATGACATCCCCTCAAATGCTCAACTAATGCTTCTAAATGTTAAAACTTGATGAGCATAAAAACTAATGATGAAGACTGGAAGTCAACTCCGTGCAATGCATCATGTAGCTGTATAATTGTTATATATTCATCTTCTACAATATGCTCGAATAAATTGTTCCCCATGGGTGATGATTAGTCATGAGGTGAATGCATGAACAGCAACTTATTCCGATTGTGATTGTGTAATACAAACAATTATCTTTTACTTAAGATGAAACTTGAGATCCTGTCAAGCTGTGGTTTGCGCTCTCATTCTGCGTTGACCTTACAGTCCATGCAAGGAATGGTATTCTCTGTATACTAACTGTTATGCAATATGATTAGATGCTTTTTCCATGTTATAAACTCTTGGGGATGTGACTAAATAGCACTTAAATGACTCATTGATTGTTCATAATGAGTGCAGCAGCCAAACGCCTTAATTTAAAAATGCACAAAACACAACATCAATCAGTAAATGAGATACAAAACGAAGAGCAGAGACTACATGCCAATTCAAAAATATTTAATGACAGGTTTTGTGCTTCTAAAAATAACGTTCAAATACTGAAAGTTATTTCATCAAAGCAAGTGCAGGGAAAAACAGTAAGTGCTGAAACTATGGGGGGAGATTGTGTCAAGGCCGGATGTGAAGGATGTCAACGATATAGGCACTTTAGAAGGTCAGCACTGTGCGGATACTGCAATGAGAAAACACAAACAGACAGTTAAACAGCTTTAGAAGCTAAGAAAAGAGTACATTTTAAGCTCAGTCTCCTTAAATGAACTGCTTTTCTCACCTCTCTCCGGCATGCATGAGGTCAAATCCTTCATTGATCTTGTCAAAGGGCAGAGTGTGGGTCACAAACTCATCCACCTTCAGCTTCTTGTTCATGTAGTCCTCCACCAGTTTAGGAACGCTCTCCACACTCTTCCAGCCTGAGGGTAAAGTAAATCAAAACCAGTTGGACAAGTGGAATTTTGATAAAACTTATTGACACTATTGCTTGATGAATAAAAAGACATTTGGTAAGGCACACATAGATAGAATGTATAAAGAAGTTCTGTTGAACAATTAAAGACCAGCTCCAGTCATGTTTCAAGACATATAAAATGCTCTGCTTGAAATAATAAATTGTGTCCGATATGTTTTTTCTGCAAAATATGTTTAATTACCTTGCAAAAAAATCCTCCCAAGGCATCTCCTCCTTCTCCCTCACTAAAAATCCCCAAATTTGCATAGTCCCCGCCCACTACGTACTACGTTTCTCCTTTGGTACAGCCGAAAACAAAACACGTCTCTGCCATCGTTTAGTGCCAACTTGTTAAAACTTAGCTGGCTTGAAATGTAGTCATTAGTAGTAGTAACTTTAACGTCAGTAGTGAGTTTGCAAAAATCACGATGACGGTTACAGCTGGCTCGCGCATCGCCAAAGTGGTTGCCATGGGCTGCACATAATGATATGCATAGCGTCGCCCCATCCATTAACAGGATTGGCTCCTTAGGTTTGTGATGTCTCAAACCTGCCAATCTGAAAACGTGTAGTTCAGCCTGTCCTTGGTACACTGCAGTTTAAAAGCAGACAGGCCAAGCCATGGAGATGACTGCTCATGTTGTCCCTGATATGTCTTGTAGCACATGAACACCACATGGAGATGTTTACAAGGTTAAACACTTGATTTTTACTGGAGGGGGACTTTAAGCAGACCAGAACTTGACAGGTTATGCCTTCTACAGTTGTTCCATGACCACCTCAATGTTAAAAAATACCACTATCAATACAAACATTTACTTTACAAAGCTATCTTTGCTTTTGTGTAGTCTAATTATTAAAAGAAAAGTTTTAGCTGCAGTTTAAACTCGGCATGAACTCTTAAGTGGATGCTAAAAAAATCCAAATTACCCAGAATGAAAATATGCAAAAAGGCAGCAAGTTGGAGCTGCTGCCTCACCACATTATGCTCTTTATGTCCATTAATTCCCTAACACGGTCAGTCACCTCCAAAGGCTGTGCCCCTCCATACTCGGCCTGTCACCAGCTGGAACGGTCGGGTGGAGATCTCCTGTCCAGCTCCGGCTACGCCGATGATGACACTCTCACCCCATCCTTTATGGCAAGCCTCCAGAGCAGCTCTCTGAAATAATAACATGGTAATTTCCCTGGTGTCTGTGAAAAGCCTAATTGTGAACGCTGTTTTGTATGCTGTTTAACACCATGTACATCTGCACTGGCTGTGCTGTATACAACCAATCAACAAGGGGATAAACAGAGTAAATAGAGTGGATAATGTTTTGTTACTTGCTGCAATTTACATTGGGTGTCTTGTATGTATATTTTCATATCAACATTAGATCACAGTGACAGTAAGTCTCACCATGATTTGCACATTCCCAATGCACTCAAAAGAATAGTCCACTCCTCCGTCAGTCATTTCCACCAGGACCTCCTGGATGGGCTTGCTGTGGTCTTTGGGGTTCACAAACTCAGTACCACCAAACTCCTTGGCTTTCTCAAACTTTGCAGCGTTGATGTCCACACCAATGATCCTGGTCGCCCCGGCAGCCTTGCAGCCCATAATAACAGCCAAGCCGACAGCTCCAAGGCCAAATACAGCACATGTGGAACCAGGCTCAACCTGACGGTGCATGAGGAAGAAAGCAATGTGAGAATTCAATTATAACAGAGTAGTTTTGCAGATAACAAGTATGTATGAAATTCCTAAGTTGTTGAGTTGAAGCACATTGAATTATATAATGTGAATTCTCTCTGTTGTGTTTAAAATCCCTTTCTGTAAAGATGCCAATACAATTGTTAATAAGTAATAAGTCAAATTAAATTACTTTTGGGTCAAAATAATGTCACTATGAAAATTTAAAACAACAACAACAACAACAACTTGGAAACCGACCCCCTTGGCAGCACATTGTTTCACATTAAATGTGCATGCTTGAAGAGGGTGACCCACTTCAGGGTGAGACCTGCATATAATGACAAAAATGCTCTCCCTTTCATTATGTCCTTTGGGCAAACTCTTCTGCATAACAAGCTTTAAGATATATAATGTGTCACAATTTTCCAAAGGCTGTTATCTCACTATGTAAAATAACTCAAGCACACAAGAGGCACCCTCCTCTGTTGCTCTTCCATAGGTTTGTTCTATTTTCGTCTCCTACTTTGGGTAGATTTTCTGAATTTGTGATTTTGGGTTATATATAAAAATCGACTTGATGCTTTGTTTTGTAAATAGGCTGCTTGTAGCTGGTACCCACCTTGGCGGTATTAAGAGCAGCGCCGTATCCGGTAGAAATGCCACATCCAAGAAGGCAGACTTTATCCAGTGGAGCTTTCTCGTTCACTTTGGCCAGAGAGATATCAGCCACAACAGTATACTCCGAGAAGGTGCTGGTCCCCATGAAGTGAAACACTTGCTTTCCCTTGCAAGTGAAGCGTGAGGTGTTATCAGGGAGCAGGCCCCGGCCCTGGGTTACTCTGCAGGATTGAAGCACAGGGAAAAAATGATGAAACTATGTGCTTCAATGCAGGGCAAGCAGACGCTCGAACTTATGATGACTGAGCTTTGATTCGTTTGCCCCGGGCACCCGAGGCTACAAGTTCAACAACTGAGGCTGCAAGTTCTGCCAAAAAGAAATACACCTTTCTTCACCAACTCACAGTAACATGAATTTCTCTGACAGCATTACCTGATTTTCTGGCACAGGTTGGTCTTGGGATTTTTGCAGAATTTGCATTCCCCACATTGTGGCACGTACAACGGGACGACAGTGTCACCTAGTTGAAGAATTAGAAAACATTTGAAATCATACAAAACAGTTACTTATTCACGACAGTGTACACAAGTTTACATTTCAAATGTATTGTCTGAAAGCTCCCATACCTGGCTTGAACTTGGTGACACCCTCACCAACGCTCTCAACTGTTCCAGCCCCCTCGTGGCCTAAGATGACAGGGAAAAGTCCCTCAGGGTCACTGCCACTCAGAGTGTAGGCATCTGTATGGCACACCCCTGTGGCAAAGATCTGAAAGCACAGTGTCATTTAAAGTTCATGTCAGACATGATGCAAGATATGCAAGAGGGAAATATAAAAGATCTTACGCCTGATATTAACAATATTTTAATTAACTAACATCTAAAATAAGGCTCAGTTGTGAAACATCGACATCACACAAGTATCTTCAAAGCTTAAACCTTTGGGCCCACAGTGTTATACTTTTACGGGGATTGCAAATTGTCTGCTTCTCATGCTAATAAAAGAGGGCCCCTGAAAATAATACAGTAACTAGATACAATCAAAGTCCCCTTACTCTAGTTAATGTTTAAGGCAGGACTTTTATCAGCTGCTTTGATGGAAGGCTTTTTTGGCATGCAAAAGTTTGGTTTACCTTGATGCGAACTTCATGGGCCTTAGGTGGTGCTACCTCGACCTCTTCAATGGAGAGAGGCTTCCCAGGTTCCCAGGCAACAGCTGCCTTGCACTTGATCACCTGAGGGCAAAGTACATATTTATTTGGACAAGCAAAGGCTTCTGCAATCAATTTACTGCAGCTAAGTGAACTGAGTTAACAGGGGCTTTGCTGTTACTCTGACTTATCAATAGTTGCACAGTGCAGTTGCCCTTTGACCTCTATCTATGCTTATACAAAGCCATTCTTGAGTTCCAGTTCTTCAGTGTTGGAGTAATGTCCTGCTATATCTCTATTAACCTAATTTAGTCGCTTAAGAAATCTGTTTCTAAGCGAATGAGACGTGGCAATGCCGTCAACCTAAACTAGTTTACACGATATGTATTCACCTCATTTACTCTGAACTTATCGCTACAAACGCAATGCAGCAACTTGCACACACCAGCTGCCGACTGACCAGAGACCAAAGATTCCCTGTTAAGTAATCGAACAGGGATTCTTTGTACTTGTTCATTGAACGAACGTCAGTGTGTGCACTGTGCATGTTAGTTGAAATAAATCTGTTTTATGCCTACAGTGAAATGCATGCCCCCTTTACAACACACACATATTGAGGTAATGCATTTAATATATTTCTTGCACATTTAGTGGGAAATGTACTTACTTTTCCAGCTGTTTCCATGTTCGTTTCTTCAGCACAAGAGGGAAGGGCGGTGCGCGGCCGTAAAGGAGTTAACGTCCGGACCAATCAGATACGAGGAACTTGCACGGTACGCGTGACGCAGTTACGTCGGAGAAAAAAATCTCTGTTTGCATCTCATCTCTGCATGTAGACAAACTGTACATACAAAGAACAAATAACCGTAAAAACATTTTAAAACTAAAATGAAAAAAGGGTCGTCACTTTTTTATACTCAACTGCTGTCGACACTTTTCTATTTTCTCTTAAGTTATCTTTACTTACCTGTACATATTTTTAAGAGTAAATTCAGCATTTTCAGTTTATATTTGAAGTTAAACACCACATATGTTCTGACTTTAAGGCTGCAGTTTTATACAGCTCCGTTTACACATTTGTCTTTATCTTCTTTTATTGTACTTTTATGTTGACACTTGCTTTGGCAATGTAAATCTATGTTTCCCATGCCAATAAAGCTATTTTGAATTAATTTGAATAAAAAAAAAAATCAGATTTCATTCGTTTGTATCATAGACTGCACAGTCATTGGTTTGTATGATTAGGGCCCTCAGAACCGAAACAGGACGTTAAAAATGTCTCAAAATAATTTCCTAGCTTTTCATGTAGCAGGTATAATGGTCAATTTTAATAACGTAAGCGAGTTCTTAACCTTGTAAACTGTAATCTGACAAAATATGCGACAATAAGCCAACTCCTTCCAGTAATGAAGATAGTGAGATGCACTTAAGAGCCTCGGAAAGGAGGTTTATAAGGTTAACTCAAACCTTATAAAACCAGATTAATTTAGCTTTGACTTCGACTTTTTTTCCCCCCAGAGTATTCTGAATAAGTGTAGTGATCAGTAAGAGAAGCTTAATTTAGTAGGTTTCAATACATAGATCAATACCAAAAATACTTAATTACTTATATTGTAGTTGTATTACATAAAGTTTCCTAAAATTATATCCACTCATTCAATCCTTCAATTTTTCTAAAATTTTGATTTCAAACTTCTAACAACTACACATATGATGTGTCATAGTTAAGTGTAAAGTAAATCAGACTTCAAGCAAAGGGTTTTAAGTTTTCAAATCACAACTTGACTGCCTATATGCTCCCAAACTTTGTGATTGCACAAAATCATGCTTCTTAGGGGTCTTTAACCAAGGTGAAACGTAACCCCCTCAACAGGTGAGTATAATATTTGACATAGGGGCCAAGCCTCAATGTGAAGTAAAAAGCAGCGAAACACTTTCGACTATTCTGACTATATACAGACACTTGCTGAACCCTCTCCTAAGTATACAGTGTTTGTTTTCTTATTCTGGGTAACACAAATAGTGAGGAAAAAAAACACCACCTCTTCGGTATTTTGCTTCTAAGACTGGATCATTTAGAATGAAGACACAGTTACAAAGCACCTTTTAATCAAGGCATTCAACAAAAAATGTTACAATATTCTGCTTAAGATTTTACAAATTATGGGTATTAAAATGTTTTCAAATAACAGCATATAAAGTCTGTATTTCCATACATTGTCCAAAGTGAGGAACTGAATTAAGGTTTGTGAATGCATCTCTTGAAATCTTGATGAAAGCACAAAAATATGTCATTAGTCTAACAGTTTAACACAATCAGAGCAGGATATTGTTGTGCCTGTTCACAAAGGGACTCAGTAATCCTCCCTGACATGCTGGTCCTTGCAATGTTACACGAGCATAATCATGAACATTTTAAATACAAACTGAAGATCCATCACTCAGTCAAAATTGGTACAAAAGTAAAACGACAAAATCCATTCAAGTCTTACGAAAAAGAGGCAATGTTCATATTCTGAGTCTAACAGGCCAAGCGTGGACAACAGACTCAGACTTTTTGCTCGTGGAGCAGATGACTGTGATGAGACCGTCACACCAGACCACTGCTGCCAGATCATCTTCCACCTGCAAGTTAATAAAAAAAAGAAATTAGCACCTTCACACAAGTAAAGAAAACAAAACAATTGTACAAATTTGAATAAAGGACCAACCTCTGAATCCACGTCCTCCACCTCCTCTTGCTCTGAAGCCTCCTCCTCCACCACGTCCACCTCCAAAACCTCCTCCGCCTCGACCACCTCCAAATCCTCCACCACGACCACCTCCAAAACCTCCACGCCCACCACCACCCCTGCCACCTCGAAAACCACCTGAAACAACATAAGCAAGGAAGAAATAATTAAATCACTCTTTCAAGCCAAGCTTAAAATATATTAGAAGACCACCTTGAAGTTGTCGTTTCATTACCTCCACGACCACCACCTCTTCCTCCCCCTCGACCGCCTCTTGGTGGACCCTTCTCTCCTGGCGGCCTTGGTAGGAATCTCTGCAGTGGGAGGAGCTTCATTGGATCTATATAAAACTGAAAGAGATGTTGCAAAGTAAATATGTTGTGGTAAACAGCGGCACCAATTTGCTTTTAAGTATGCGAAAGCACTACTGATGTCATTGGTCTTTCATACCTTCTGCAGTTTTTTAAATGAAGACGCCTTCATATTTTCAGAAAGTTTCACTGAAAAATACTGTGAGGTCAGGTTAAGGAATGATCAGAATGTTAAGCAGCAACATTGTTATTTAATCCCCAGAAGTTGACCTTTATTTGTTGTCACCACAGGTTGTTTCAGAAGCCAAGAGAGTAACAAGGACGACAGTAAGGATACAAAGTCTCGGAGCTGGCCAAATATCTCATCCACCTTCCCGATCTGCTCCTTGTTTTCCAGGTACACCGGGGCGTTGAAGTAGGGAACTTTGTTTTCCTCTGTTGTACACTTACACACAATGTCATCTTCACAGGGATGCACGAACTCTCCCAGTGCTGCAGGGCGGAAATATAATGAATCACAGTTAGTTGTGCTGCCACTGCAAATGTTCAGGTCTGATATCCACACGAGTCATTGCAAAACGAGCTGCATGCACTTTTGTGGACTTTTAGAGCATCTTTACAGATGGTTTTTGCAAGTATGCAGAAATACTCAAGGAAACAACCCCTTATTCATGCTGTTGGGACATTAAAACAGTGATGCAAGTGGAAGTGGAGAAGCTTGAACATGAAGCATGTGTCCTTAGTGTTCTGAAGTTTATGGTGACTTCCAAATAATGTGATTTCACAGTTCTCCCACTCCTCATACAGCATTCTAGTTAAGTCAAAAATTATCTCAATTCGGTGACCATTCTCTGGCTTAGATATTATAATGATTGATTTGAGTTCTATGGACCTTTAATAAAAAATTTAGCCCCCAGGTCCCTCACAAAAAGCCCAGGACTTTTTGCCAGAGGGCTAAATCCAAGATGGCTGCCTGCGCAATCTGGAAAAATGAACTTTTGTAAAGCACCTAGAATCATGTATGAAGACTCTATTTCATATAAGTTGACGAAGAGGATTCCAAGTTTGACATGACCCTTCGACACATTCTAACCCAGAAATCCAAGATGGCCTACCCAGTTGAGGTAAAACTATATTTTTGAATGGGAAAACGTATTTTTGAGCAAAAACTGTCCATTAAAGACACCTTCTAAAGTATATTATTCTTTTAAACTATATTTGATAATTTACTCAGGTTGATCATGATATTAACTTTAAAATGATATACACCAAGGTTTAAACAAATGGGGCAGGCTATTCCAGGGGCTGTTGTCGTGGTTACTTATTGCATGTGAAGGAAAACAATGTCCTTTAGTCCCCACTGTGAACGGCACCTCGTCATATTCAAAATATTGTATTTCCTTTGGTTTGTTGTCTCTTCTACAAACCACGATATGATAAGATCACAGTTTTCTTACAATTTGTTACCATTCAGAAACCAAGACAGTTGTGTCTTTGCAGAGTTGGTTGTGTTGAGGTTGAATAACAGATGTTAGCTTGTTGGCTTCCAGGCCATTTCACATTATTCAGCCAAACTCTTGCTATATCAAATATTCAGAAATTTGAGGACCCTATTGTTATTACAACTGATAACTGTTATGTGGCATGAACAGGGGAGCATACTCTGCATATTGAAGGTGAAATGATCAATTCCCTGTTGGCTTAACTATTGTTGGACCAGGAAATGATCCTAACTGTTTTGTACATCTATAACATCTAATATGTATACTAACCCATTTTATTACACAAATAAATCCTAATCTCCTCTATTATAAAAGCAACTAATGAAAGATTTGTCACTTTTACACGTGTATCACTAACCTAGTTCTGCATGAATACATAGCTAGCTGACACAACAATGTAAGCATCTACATCTTTTCAACATAACTGGTTTGTGGTATGATGATCTTACCAACGACATATTCCGGAGGACCGTAGTCTTGCTGTCTAAAACCACCTCTGCCACCACCTCGTCCAAATCCTCCACCACCTCTGCCTCCATATCCTCCTCCTCCTCCTCTGCCTCCTCCATATCCTCCTCCACCTCCTCGGTTAAATCCTCCACCTCTTCCACCTCGTCCACCTCCTCCTCTGAAAGACATTTTTTTCTTCAAGTTCTCTGTGAAACATGAAAAACAACAGAGAAAAAAGTTAAAACTTCAGCAAAAAGAAGTTCAGCTAAACCATGCGGTGTAAATGAATTGCATTCAACATGCTACCGCCAGCACCACAGAAGTTCTAGCTAACATGCTAGCTCAATTCAGTCATTCAAACGTCAAAATTCATTCGCGTTTTGTAACACAAACCAACATATTAAGTATTCGCTTTAAAATATAAAGGCTACAAAGTTTATAGCACTATCTACGCACGGTTAGGGCAAATAACTCACAAACGTGGTCGTCTTGCAGCAGCTATGTACTCCAAGTTACTCCCATGCGATGACAACACGTGTGACCAAAAACTGCCGTAAAGGTATTACCAGTGTCGGAAGGTGTCGCAAAGTCGGAGCGTCACAGGGAATAAGATATGTCAGCTCTCGTTCACTTCAGTGAACCAGATCTTCGGATCTCGTTCAGCTGAAAGATTCGTTCATTACATTCGTTCACCAGGTCGTTCAGTGACATTTCCGGTTTACCCGTAACTCCCTCACTCTCACTCGTTCATGAACGATACGGCTCCCATTGCATTACTGGTCTTCTTGTTCAATCATCACAATATAACAGTTACTTAGCCCAACTATATTAAAAAGAAAATATTATAATATTTATATAAAAAAATAAACATTCATGTGTTATCTCATCTTGCTGTTGTGTCAGTTTATTTTTGAGCTGTTGTAATACCGTTTCTAGTATTGTACTTTACTTTATTTCTTTATTTCAGACACATAAGTCCATATCTGTACAAAACACAATACATAAAATAAAAGACGAAGAATACAACTTCATTGTGCTTTACACAAAGTCGGTTTGCTAAAAGACCCGGTCATTCGCCCCTCCTCGGCGCTCAAACTGTATTTGCTAGTGTGAAGGTTCTCAGTAATCCAGGTCATTGTAATTTTAATATGCTTCTAATATGAGAAAATCATTCTTAGCAGAGGCAATGGCCTAGACACCACCGATCTCCCAATTACAATGCAGTATTAAATCATCTGCCTAAACAAGTGAGATCGCACTCACACTCAGGATCATGTGAACCTAATGACCCGTCAACGCCAAGGGGAGTGGTGGAGTCCGCTAAAACGGGCCATCAGCTGAAATGGGCCAGATAAGGTTGTACCATAATAGCTCTTTAAAATGTAACAATCAATAACAATGACTGATCTTGATTTGTTGCCACAATAAGGTCGCGTTCTGTCTTTATTTTCCGCACACAATTACTATAAAAAATAAAGTACGTCTCTCCACATGCTGGAATGACACGAGCAGGAGCTGTAACCTGCGATCAGTTCATCATAGTTTATAACGCAGCGCGGGGAGAACACAGACGTTTAATAACGTGGACCTGTGTTCAGATATGTCTGTCTGTCTGTCTGTCAACAGAGACTGCAGTCTGCTGTGTACTACATATATTTTACACAGAGCTGTAGATGATCAGGCTTCATGACCAAACTTTTATATCACGTCATCACTTCAGTCCGCTCCCTCCCTCCCTCTGTGCAGATGCTCTCTCCCTCTCAGAGCTGCGAGACTGCGTCACCGTTTTTATTTTATGTTGTTTTTAAAGTTGAACGGAGGTGAATGAGGCCTTGTATATTCACAGGACCTTAGGATGTAATATATTTAATCAGAGTCTCCCCCAACACTGCTGTATGAAAAAAAAAGGCTTTAAAAGGCTCAGTCAGACGCAGTTCGGCTCACATTGCATTCACTGGTCTACTTGGCCCAACTTGCCCATTACAAAACCTTCTTACATTATAATTTCTAAATAAATAAATAAACATAGTGTAGTTTGTGTTCATCTGTCAGTGGTTTACACATCTGTGAATTGACTTGTATGCACAGACGCACCTAATCGGATCGCTTCGTTCAGTGAACGAGAATGGTCTTCGTTCAGTGAACGAGAGCGAGAGAGAGACAGAGAGAGAGAGACATTCGTTCAAGCGATGCGTTCAGTCGTTCTCCTAACCAATGATGGTCATTTGATACATTAGATTTGGTACAAACAGCCCTCCTCTGAAACGCAATTGGCTCGTGCTAACATCAACCAGTCTGGCTTTCTAAAAGAAAAAGTGAGGCACTGGGGAGCCGCGAGCGGAGCCAAGTGAACGAAAGGAACGAATTTGATGCATGAAAGTGAACGGATCATTCCGTTCACTGAAAAGATTCGTTCTTTTTGAACGAATCGTTCAGGACCTGAATTCCGTGAGGGAATTCAAGATATTTAAAGGAGCAGACGACTCGCTGGCTTACTCAGAAAGATGACTTCAAGATACTTGGTCAGTATGACTTTACATATTCCACTTTCGATATGATTACACTCAAAGCTATCTGTACTTAGTGTTATGCGCAAGTTTGACTATTAACGCTAATTAACGTCTCCCCTCCGGCAGGCGTTACAGAGCACTGTACGCCAAAACAACCATAGACAGGTTCTTTCATTAGGCTGCTACTCTGATGAACAGATGACTCAGTCAGAGTGTCAAAGACAACACATGTGGAAAAACTTAATGTACATGTGAGTTATACAAACATCCGCTGTGCATGCTATTTATTATTTATTGTCATTGCCTATATACCCTCTTTTGATGTCTACATTATCACTAAATCGAAGGCCTGTCCACATTGACTGTAAATAATAACCATCTACCTCTTACGTAACAACCTTATTCGTTATCACATTTAGCTCAGAAACTGTGCACTCTCTATTGCACCATTGCACTATTGTCTTGTGTCTCCTGTCTGTAAATGTTGTTGTGTTTTTAAATAATGTATATATATTAATACATTGTTATGTATCCATAGGCCTGTATATAGTAGTTTTAGTTTTTTAGTGTCTAAGTGTCTGTGTTACCTTGTCTAACCTGTGAAGTGTAGTATGTAAATTTGTGTCTCTGTACATTGAGAGCAAAGAAAACCCAGAGTCAAATTCCTTGTATGTGCCCACATACTTGGCCAATGATTCTGATGTAATCCTTTTTCTTTTTTGTAATTCAGGAAATTTAATCAGCAAACAGTCAACAATGTCAACAGCGGGTCAGGTAAGAAACATACTTTACCTGTGCATTTTATAGAGAGCAGAGATGTTTTAACATGAAAGTGTTCTGTTTGTGTGTGTGTGTAAAAATGTTGTGAAGAGATGTTGCGCTTAAAAAAACACATGCTGAGTTCCTGGAACGCAGAAACGAATAGAACATCCCATAATTATTTCATACTGCTCAGAGAGAGAGCGAAAAACAGAGATTTTCTTTTTACTTGAATAAACCAGTTCTCTTTAAAACACACACACACACACACACACACACACACACACACACTATTCATGTCTGTTAAGGTTTTCAGTCATCCAAGTTATGTAATTCTAGAGTTGAATCCATGAGGCAACTGGACTTGGTTGAAGTTCCTGAATACTTTAACCATGTCTTGTTGACTTATGGAATAAACATTTGAATAAGCTCCATTAATGTCTCTTGCAACATAACACAAACTCTTGCCAGTAGCCATGCCCTGGCCGTGCCTTTCTCGGACTAATTGAGACCAGGAGGCAGAGCTGTAGTCCTACACACTCCTCTGAGCTTCCCTGTGAGCAGTTTCCCAGCCACAATGTTAATGTTATAGAGACTGTGTCTGCCCCCCAACCCAGGCCTTTTATTACAGTTAATTCAAACTTAAATAAAAAAGGAGTAAATCAAAAAAATGTAATAAAAATTAAAACAACAACCGAAGTTATGCCAAAAAATATGAGAATTAAATGTGGTCTGTTAAATATCAGATCCCTGTCATCTAAAGCTCTATTAGTGAACGATCTGATATCAGATTATCATATTGATTTACTCTCTTTTACTGAGACTTGGCTGTGTCAGGAAGAATATGTCAGCTTAAATGAATCCACTCCTCCCAGTCATCTTAATACTCATACTCCTCGAGACACTGGTCGAGGTGGTGGAGTGGCAGCTATCTTCAGTTCTAGTCTTCTAATCAACCCTAGACCAAAACTTAGTTTCAGCTCTTTTGAAAGCCTTGTTCTGAGTTTTTCACACCCAGCTTGGAAAACTTTACAGCCTGTTTTATTTGTGATACTATACCGCCCTCCTGGCGCATACTCTGATTTTCTAACTGAATTCTCAGAGTTTTTTATCAGATTTAGTCCTGAGTTCAGATAAAATAATTATCGTAGGGGACTTCAATATTCATGTAGATGTTGATAATGATAGTCTTAGCATGGCATTTATGTCCCTTTTGGACTCTATTGGTTTCACTCAAAGTGTAAACCAGCCTACTCACCACTTTAACCACACCCTCGACCTTGTTCTAGCTTATGGCCTTGAAACCGAAAACTTAATTGTCTTCCCACAAAATCCTCTTTTATCAGATCACTATTTAGTAACATTCGATGTCCTATTAACCGACTACTCTTCAGTTAACAAAAATGTACTCACAAGATGTTTGTCTGACAGGACTGTAGCTAAATTTAAGGAAACAATTCCAACTGCTTTTAATTCTTTACCACATCTGTTTACTACAGAAAGCTCTGTATGAGTTTGAATGTAATTGGTTAAATCTGAACTCAGCCACATCCCCAGTTATAAAAGGGTGTGCACACTTATGCAACCACATTATCTCAGTTGTTTATTTTTACTTTACCTCCCTGAAAGATTTCTGTTTGTTTTTCAACTGCGTTGTACAGGTTATAAGTCACATTAAAGGTGGAAAATGTTGTGAAATTATTTATCTTGATGTAATTTTTTTACATGACAAAAACCTGGCATTTGAACAGGGGTGTGTAGACTTTTTATATCCACTGTATATTAATACATTGTTATGTATCCATAGGCCTGTATATAGTAGTTTTAGTTTTTTAGTGTCTAAGTGTCTGTGTTACCTTGTCTAACCTGTGAAGTGTAGTATGTAAATTTGTGTCTCTGTACATTGAGAGCAAAGAAAACCCAGAGTCAAATTCCTTGTATGTGCCCACATACTTGGCCAATGATTCTGATGTAATCCTTTTTCTTTTTTGTAATTCAGGAAATTTAATCAGCAAACAGTCAACAATGTCAACAGCGGGTCAGGTAAGAAACATACTTTACCTGTGCATTTTATAGAGAGCAGAGATGTTTTAACATGAAAGTGTTTGTAGATTCTTCCTGTTTGTGTTCTGTTGTCCTGCTCGCTTGAGGTGAGACAGCTGCGTGTCTGTTTGTGTGTGTGTGTAAAAATGTTGTGAAGAGATGTTGCGCTTAAAATAACACATGCTGAGTTCCTGGAACGCAGAAACGAATAGAACATCCCATAATTATTTCATACTGCTCAGAGAGAGAGCGAAAAACAGAGATTTTCTTTTTACTTGAATAAACCAGTTCTCTTTAAAACACACACACACACACACACACACACACACACACACACACACACACACACACACTATTCATGTCTGTTAAGGTTTTCAGTCATCCAAGTTATGTAATTCTAGAGTTGAATCCATGAGGCAACTGGACTTGGTTGAAGTTCCTGAATACTTTAACCATGTCTTGTTGACTTATGGAATAAACATTTGAATAAGCTCCATTAATGTCTCTTGCAACATAACACAAACTCTTGCCAGTAGCCATGCCCTGGCCGTGCCTTTCTCGGACTAATTGAGACCAGGAGGCAGAGCTGTAGTCCTACACACTCCTCTGAGCTTCCCTGTGAGCAGTTTCCCAGCCACAATGTTAATGTTATAGAGACTGTGTCTGCCCCCCAACCCAGGCCTTTTATTACAGTTAATTCAAACTTAAATAAAAAAGGAGTAAATCAAAAAAATGTAATAAAAATTAAAACAACAACCGAAGTTATGCCAAAAAATATGAGAATTAAATGTGGTCTGTTAAATATCAGATCCCTGTCATCTAAAGCTCTATTAGTGAACGATCTGATATCAGATTATCATATTGATTTACTCTCTTTTACTGAGACTTGGCTGTGTCAGGAAGAATATGTCAGCTTAAATGAATCCACTCCTCCCAGTCATCTTAATACTCATATTCCTTGAGACACTGGTCGAGGTGGTGGAGTGGCAGCTATCTTCAGTTCTAGTCTTCTAATCAACCCTAGACCAAAACTTAGTTTCAGCTCTTTTGAAAGCCTTGTTCTGAGTTTTTCACACCCAACTTGGAAATCTTTACAGCCTGTTTTATTTGTGATAGTATACCGCCCTCCTGGCGCATACTCTGATTTTCTAACTGAATTCTCAGAGTTTTTATCAGATTTAGTCCTGAGTTCAGATCAAATAATTATTGTAGGGGACTTCAATATTCATGAAGATGTTGATAATGATAGTCTTAGCATGGCATTTATGTCCCTTTTGGACTCTATTGGTTTCACTCAAAGTGTAAACCAGCCTACTCACCGCTTTAACCACACCCTCGACCTTGTTCTAGCTTATGGCCTTGAAACCGAAAACTTAATTGTCTTCCCACAAAATCCTCTTTTATCAGATCACTATTTAGTAACATTCGATGTCCTATTAACCGACTACTCTCCAGTTAACAAAAATGTACTCACAAGATGTTTGTCTGATAGGACTGTAGCTAAATTTAAGGAAACAATTCCAACTGCTTTTAATTCTTTACCACATCTGTTTACTACAGAAAGCTCTTATGCTAATGTTAGTCCCTCTCAGCTTGATCAGTTTGTTGATAGTACTGCAGGTTTGCTGAGAAGTACTCTAGACTCGACTGCCCCCTTAAAAAAGAAGATTATTAAACGACAGAGGCTAGCTCCATGGTATGACTCAGAAACTCGTAACTTGAAGCAAATGTCGCGTAAATTTGAAAGAATGTGGCGATCCACCAAAACAGAAGAGTCTCGTTTAATCTGGCAAAATAGTCTTAATAAACACAGGAAGGCCCTACGGCATGCTCGAGGTGTCTACTACTCCTCCCTCATAGAAGAACATAAAAACAATCCCAGGTACCTTTTCAGCACTGTAGCCAGGCTGACAGAGAGTCACAGCTCCACTGAGCCGAGTATTCCTATAGGCCTCAGCAGTGATGATTTCATGAGCTTCTTTAATGACAAAATCCTAAAGATTAGAGACAAAATTTGTAACCTCCTGCCGTTAACTGGTGCAGATGTATCTTTGGAAACTGCTCAAAAACCTGATGTTTACCTTGACTGTTTTTCTCCAATTGACCTTCCTGAGCTAAATTCTCTGATATCTTCGTCTAAACCATCAACCTGTCTTTTAGACCCGATTCCAACCAAGCTGCTTAAGGAAGTCTTTCCCTCAATTAGCACTTCTTTACTAGATATGATCAATATGTCTTTATCGACTGGCTATGTACCCCAGTCTTTTAAACTAGCTGTAATTAAGCCACTTCTTAAAAAGCCTACCCTAGATTCAGGCACCTTAACTAACTATAGGCCTATATCTAACCTTCCTTTTATCTCAAAGATCCTTGAGAAAGCAGTCGCTAATCAATTATGTGACTTTCTTCTTAACAACAGTTTATTTGAGGACTTTCAGTCAGGATTTAGAGTCCACCACAGCACTGAGACAGCACTTGTGCGAGTTTCAAATGATCTACTTACTGCTTCAGACAGAGGACTTCTCTCTGTACTCGTCCTGTTAGATCTTAGTGCCGCTTTCGACACGATAGACCATCACATCCTGTTACAGAGACTAGAACATTTAATTGGCATTACAGGATCTGCACTAATCTGGTTTAAATCTTATCTATCAGATCGATCTCAGTTTGTTAATGTTCATGATGTGTCCTCTATGCACACCAAAGTTAGTCATGGAGTTCCACAAGGTTCTGTGCTCGGACCGATTCTTTTTACCTTATATATGCTTCCTCTTGGTAATATCATGAGGAAACACTCCATTAATGTTCATTGTTACGCAGATGATACTCAATTATACTTATCTATGAAGCCAGACGAAACCAATCAGCTATCTAAACTAGAAGCTTGCCTTAAGGACATAAAGATCTGGATGACTAGAAACTTTCTGCTACTTAATTCAGACAAAACTGAAGTTATTGTGCTTGGCCCAAAACACCTTAGAGATTCTTTCTCTAATGATATAGCTGCCCTAGATGGCATCAGCCTGGCATCCAGCACTACTGTTAGGAATCTGGGAGTTCTATTTGATCAGGATATGTCCTTCATCTCCCACATAAAACAAATCAAGGACAGCCTTCTTTCATCTTCGCAACATACAAAAATCAGACACATCTTGTCTCAAAACGATGCAGAAAAACTAGTCCATGCATTCGTTACTTCCAGGTTGGATTACTGTAACTCGTTGCTATCAGGCTGCCCTAATAAGTCACTAAAAACTCTGCAGCTGGTACAAAATGCTGCAGCACGTGTGCTGACAAGAACTAGGAAGAGAGATCACATCTCTCCTGTATTAGCCTCTCTGCACTGGCTTCCTGTAAAATCTAGAATAGAATTTAAGATCCTTCTTCTTACTTACAAAGCTCTTAATGGTCAGGCACCATCATATCTTAAAGAGCTCATAGTGCCATATTACCCCTCTAGAACATTGCGCTCCCAGGATGCAGGCCTGCTTGTGGTACCTAAAGTCTCTAAGAGTAGTGTTGGAGGTAGAGCCTTCAATTACCAGGCCCCCCTCCTCTGGAACAATCTACCAGTCAAGGTCCGGGAGGCAGACCGCCTCTCTTCTTTTAAGAGTAGACTTAAAACTTTCCTCTTTGATAAAGCTTATAGTTAGGGCTGGCTCAGGCTGGGACTAGCCCATAGTTATGCTGCTATAGGTTTAGACTGCCGGGGGATCTGACACACCAAGCTTCTCTCTCTCTCTCTCTCTCTGTGTTTCTCTGTCTCTCTCCCTCTCTGTCTCTGTCTCTCTCTCTCTCCCTCTCTCTCTCTCTCTCTCTCTCTCTGTCATATTAATGCAGCTCATTAACTCTGTATCTTCCGGTCCCATTAACATTACTAACCACATATCTTCCCGGGAGTTCTTGTGCTCCCTTGTCTTGAAGGTTCCTGGGGATCGTTGCTGCAGACCACCTGCTGCTGTGGACCTGCTCGACTGCAACAACTACTAACATCAGCCTTCCCCATAGTATCATTATTGTTGCTGCTAATGCTAATAGTAGACCTGTTGACTTCAACTGTTACAATTACAATTACCTCAGCCTTTTATCATTACTCTGCTTCTCTCGCTAATTTATTTATTTATTTATTTAGCTAATCTTCACACTAGTCTACCACTATTATTGGCATTGTAACCATAAGTATGTGTCTGTTGTTGTTCATGTAACAAGGACATATGTTGTTGTTGTAACAAGAACATATGTTGTTGTTGCTCTCTTTGCCTGTCTCTATCCTGCATCTCCTTCTATCCCATTTTCGGCCCATCCAGTCGAGGCAGATGTTTTTCCTGCCAATGTGCCGGATGTTGCTAAGTGCTACTCATGGTGATTCATGTTGGGCCTCTCTTTAAATAACATAACAAAGAGTCGGTCTAGACCTGCTCTTTTTGTAAAGTGTCTCGAGATAACTCTGGTTATGATTTGGCGCTATACAAATAAAATTTGATTGATTGATTGATTCCCTATCATTTGAGACATGCTTTAAACGCACTGGGATTTATAACTTGTACATCCAACACACACTTTGTTTTCCTCTCGCCCAGGTGATCAAGTGCAAAGCAGCTGTTGCGTGGGAGCCTGGGAAGCCTCTGTCTATTGAGGATGTGGAGGTGGACCCTCCTAAGGCTCATGAAGTCCGAATCAAGGTCAACTGACTATCACAAGTCTGTCAGTCATGCAAGGAAATATGAGATCATGTCCAATTTTGGTTGTTAGCTATGCAGCAAATTTTCCAATGCTAACAGCTGGTAATCTTTTAGTGATAATCATTTGAAGTTAGTGGTGCTAAATATATAAGAATTAAATGAACAAACAGCAATTTTTGCATAATCTTGAATCTCAAAATAATGCTGACAAAAGATTGTAACTCTCGTCTATCCCAGTTGGTTTCCTGTTGTGTGAGTATTATACACAAACAACTTCAGAAAATTGCCCCATGAATCATCACACTCCCCGTTTGTGCAGGTTGTTTCCACAGGTGTGTGCCACACAGACTGGGAATACCTGTATGAGAGTAAAAAGGGGATGAAGTTTAGACCCTTCCCATTAGTCCTCGGCCATGAAGCAGCAGGGACGGTGGAGAGTGTTGGGCCAGAAGTAACCAAATTCTCACCGGGTAAATTGAACAGCTCGAAACAAATATATATAAATGTTTATAAACTGGCTTTGGATTCAATGGACTGAAGTAGTTTGTCTGCTTTTTGCTGTTTTCACAGGGGATCAGGTTATTCCTGTTTTCCTGCCACAGTGTCAGGACTGTGATCGATGTAGGAGTCCTAAAACAAACCACTGCAGGAAGAACTGGTGATGTCAATACCCTGTATAAACCTTTACAATACTGCTTTAATGATGTGAAACTACAATTTGTTTCTCTTTCTGGTGGCTTTCAGGGCAAATACACAAGGCGGTGTATTGGCTGATGGCACAAGCAGGATATCTTGCCAGGGGCACCAGGTTTACCAGTTCCTTGGCGTCAGTTCTTTCTCCCAGTACACTGTGGTTCCTGATACCTCACTTGCAAAGATACGAAGTGATGCACCGCTGGACAAAGTGTGTCTGCTAGGCTGTGGTGTTTCCACTGGTTATGGTGCTGCTTTAAATACAGCCAAGGTAAGAGACGGATGCAGATTTATCCTACACTTCAAATCAAATCATAACTTAAATACTCAGTAGAGTTGCTACGTGTAGGAAAAATGTTCATTTAAAAAGTATTTGCATTTTTACTAATTTGCTGCCCAGTGATGTTATCTGTCAAAGTCAGGACTGCAGTGACCTACTTCCCCCACTAGATGTCAGAAGATACCATGTGCACCACAAAAAGAATACATCCGTCCGTTAACTATCCCGCTTATCCTGATCATGACCTAGCTGTCACCGGGCGAGAGGCAGGGTACACCCTGGACTGAGTCAATCACAGGGCCGACACAGACAACCATTCACATCACATTTACATCTATGGGCAATTTTAGAGTCACCAATAAACCTAACGAGCATGTCTTTGTAATGTGGGAGTTACGCTGGAGTGCCCGGCACGCACGCACAGGGAGAACATGCAAATTCCACATAGACAGGCCCCCTACGTCTGAGCCAGGGTTCAAACCAGGAACCTTCTAGCACCACAGTGCAGCTCAACAGAACACAGGATGAAATGGAGTTAATTTTTGATAGTGTTTTTGCATGTCAAAACAAGATAAGATGAATACAATACCAGCTGAAGAAAGTTCTGCTCAGAAGACTCCGACTTAGGTCTGTAGAAAAAAATCAAGATGTGTGAGATCTGATGTTCAAACTGGTTGTGATTATTGAGCTAAACAAATACGTCATCCATCAATATGCCTTAAATAGAAACTAAAAATAATCTGTTCTTTAAAAATAGCGTAATTTATATTCTTGATATGTTTAGTATGTTGTATACAAAAATGACTTTTAAAATCAAGTTTACAAATCCTCAAAAAACAATGAACAAAGCCCAAAATACCTAAAAAATCAAGCTTATATTACAATAAAATGGGCTGAAACAAGGTAAAGAATAATAATGAGTGATACTATACTATAGGAATAATGAATGGTTTGAGAAGATTGAAGTTAAAATGCCTTATATTCAAGTTATCTGTTAACATGACGAAGCGATCACTAACAGATGGTTGTTTTAACAGCTTCATGTTGACAGACTCCTAAATTTGTTGGCATCCAGGTTGAAAAAGATTCCACGTGTGCCGTGTTTGGGCTCGGTGCGGTCGGACTGGCCGCTGTTATGGGCTGCAAGGCTGCCGGGGCGAGGAGGATCATCGGGGTTGACATCAACCCTGGCAAGTTTAAAAAAGCCGTAACGCTGGGAGCGACCGAATGTGTCAACTCCACAGATCAGCAACGGCCCATCCAGGAGGTCCTGCTGGAGATGACAAACGGAGGAGTGGACTTTGCTTTGGAGTGTGTTGGAAGTCCATTTGTCATGGTGGGTGTCTCAGTCATGATAAATATTTAAGACATTTGAATATCACATCCAGGATAATTCACTCAGTGAGTCACAGTGTGCATTATGTGCACACAGATTTGAGCATAACTTCCACAAAAACTTTATATGCCGATGTTACACAAGGCTCAGAATTGTGCAACTGCACTACTAGTTTCGACGTAGTCAGTGAATTTGTGAATGTGTTTCAAAATAAGTGTTTATCAAATGTTTGGTCCTAGAGCGCTGCACTCGAGTCAACAACAGACGCGTGGGGCCTGTGTGTCATTGCTGGTTGGACGGAGACAGAGACGATGAGCGTCGCAGTTGAAAAGATCCTGATGGGACGCACCTTAAAGGGGACCTATTTCGGAGGTGAATTGTTACTGGGTCTGTTAGTGCATGCAAAAAACATCTTTCCACAGTTGAGTGATAATTAAAACTTAAAATTCACTGTATGATCAGTCAAGTAAAGATCAAGTAAAAAGTCAAGGTTTTGCTCTGTAAGTGACTGAATCACTTATTTAAACAGTTGGCGATACAGTAATCAGTTTATTGTAAGTAGTAGCAGTTATTAGTAGCTTCAAGCTAGCTAGACCAGAATGCAATGCAGCAACACTACATGTTATATTATCCAATAAGGAAGAGGTCTTGGTCATAATAATTACATCATAAAGATACACAGAGAAGGCTTAGGCAGGCTGAGAGGAAGTGGGTCCTCTGGCCCAAAAAAATAACATAACAGTAAAAAATGATGCCTTTATTAGGTGCTAATAATTGTCTGTTCTGTTCACTATTCTCTTCATAAGGCTGGAAAAGTGTGCAGGATGTGCCCAAACTGGTGGACGAGTACATGAACAGTCAGCTGAAGCTGGATGAGTTTATCACCCACAAACTCCCTCTGGATCAAATCAATGTGGCCTTTGACCTTTTGAGCAGCGGGAAAAGGTAAGACCTAGATGCTAGTTTTATTTAGCTATTTGTTTGTCAATTTAGTCTCTATGTGTCTCCTTGTGTAACTCTAAATTACAGGTGTGAAATTGTTTATCTTAAAGTGGCAGTGAGCAACATGAACATTCCAGTGTAAAAAACCTTGGTGTGGACCACCTTTTTACCTCTAGGTTTTGGAGCTTAGTGCTACCGTTAGCTGTTAGCGTAAGAGCTACCGTTACCTGTCATGAAGGAACAGAGCAACCTCTGCATCGCTTCGCTCTTCATCCCCTTACACTTCCACTCGACTGATCCCTCTTTTTATTTAAGGCTCTCTTTGTAGCTTTTTTCTCCTCAAAGGTCGTCCTTCTTTTTGCTTCTTTAGCAGTATACGCCGTTGTCGGCAAAGGAGGTACTAAGAATTTTACTGCAAGTTGCCAGTCATGTGGAAGCCGGATGGCGCTAGTTTGTACAGAGTTGCTGGGTTTGGCTAGTTACATGGAAAGCTAATTCTGATTGGTTGTTTCATTCAGACCGGACACATTTTTGGACAAACTTAATACAAAGGGGCGGGCGCTCACAGTCACACAGCAATAATCAATTCATATGAAATAATGTTAACTGTAGCTTTAAGTCAGACTATTGGCACTCATTCTATGTGGGGACAGGAAGCTGGTCCTTAAGTAACCATGATATTTGTGGGGTTAAGACTTGGGTTATGTCACTTTTTAAATTGTCTTATCATTTCTGTTCAGTCATTTGTATTATATATTTTGTCAGACTGGAACTCTGTGGCTTTGATTGTTCTAACAATTTTTCCTTTTCTTTTTTAGTATCCGCTCTGTAATCAGCCTGTGGTGAAGTGAGGTTTTACTTCAAGTGGCTCCCTTATAAGATTATGCATCAACTGCCTGGAGTCATTGTAAACAAATTTATACATGCATGCAACAGGAAACTGGAAACTCCAACATCCATCTTTTTCATATCAGATAATGAAAATAAAAATGTTTCCCCTGCCTCTAACTTTTTGTCAAATGAGCACATTGTCCACTAGATGGCAGCCTTATGTCATGTAAAATGATCTGTGTTTTTATGTCCATTAATAAAATCCAACTTTATAAAGAAACTGATTTGATAAAGGCTTTTATCTGCAAAGCTTTCTGTATTATATTTCAGCTACAAATTCTGAGGTTGTTTTAATGCTGATCACAGACTTGATAAAAAGGAAACAATGCACCTCTGTTAGAAGAAAGGTCTCTCTACATCTGATATACGAGGCGTTTACTGCCATTCTGTTCCTGGCATCAAAGTAGAGTGATAGTTGGAACTGAATACCCTTGTATGGAAGATGGGGTAAAAGACACAGGAAACAAATGGCTGAATCTGTCATCAGCCGAGGAGAAGTATCTCCTTCATGTGGTCAGGCTTACCAAATTTCGTCCTTGGTAATATTATATATTGATTTAATAGTGAGCCGACGAGGAGGGCTAACGTGACAGTTGTGGGCTGTCAGGACAGAAGACAAAAGGTTGTTTGGGGAAGGCCTCTTGGTGAGGAACTGAAATAGCCGTCGGAGGAATTTGTTTTAAAGGCCTGGCAGTTTCGCCCTCTTTTCCGTCCATTAAAAATGGCAAATAAATAGTTCTTCTTATGTTGCTCTCATCTGTCTGTGTGCCATCAATCACAACTTATACAGCTGAGATCCCCCCTCCTCCTCATACAAAAGAATCCTAAAAAGTTTTCGAGACATAGAAAGCACAATAATGTCGACAAAGGAGAGAGAGGAAGATCAAAAGAAAGAGGAAGACAAGTTTTGACAGGTGGTAATGTGCATGTGCACCCTCATCTATAAATGTTGGACGTGTTCGCAGATTTATAAGGCTTCTCGGGGACATGTGTCTGAATGTCTGCCTCATCTATGGGAAAACTATCCACAGCGACCGCCATAAGTCTCCTACCTTTTTTTTTTCTCCCTGTGTTTGAAATCCACAACCTCTTGAATTGTCACAGCATTGTGCAACTGATACAGGCAGGACATGCCATCTGAACTACACCCACAGCATTGTGCACATACTTGAAAGTCTTCACTGTCAATCCTGTTTCATGTACATCTGTGAAACTTTTCTGCAGAAATAGGAAACTTTGAAACTGTTAAACTGAACAGTGATAAAGGAAGCTAACATTTGCAGATCATATTTACATTTTAATCTCTATGTTCATTTTCTTTTCCTCCTCCTGTCATGACTTCATCGTGACAACTCTTTCAGACCCGAGTCTTCATAAAGAAAATTGACAAACAACAGAAATGCCAGATGAGGTAAATGCCATCACACAAATAAAAACACGCCTGGGGAAAAAAATGTCAAAAGTGCTGCCTTGCGTTTCACAATATTTAGATTGGGATCAAGAGATTTCCTCTTATTTATTAAGCTGTATTCCTGTTTGACAGACAGATGATGGCACACTAAATAAGATGAGAGCATAAAAATAGTCAGTGGGAAACTGATTTGAACAAAGTGTGGTTTTATTGTGAAAAACAGCACAAAATATAACACAACAGTAACTATTTAAACACAATGTCATTGGTTTTTTTAGCTTATATTTGTGTGTTTTCATGCTAGTTACATCAAGACTCAACATGTTTATTGTTACTCCAGTTGTACAGGTAGGTGTGAAATTAGCTTGGGTGCTCCATTTAAAAGGGTAATACATATCAAAGACATACTGTATAAAGTATAGTAATAAAATATATAACTAAATAGAGAAGCAGTACTTAAGAAAATGAAAATGTAATTGTACTGTAATTTGCATGTCGAGTTAAATATATACATCCTAGGCAAATGTATATATATAATAAATATACTTCAGCACATAGGCTATAAAAACTAATGAGTCTATATAAATTCTTCAGTACTGGATATCCATTAATAATGTATTACTTATATTTGTATTTTTAAATATATTTACCTGATTCATTTTGTCTGTTTCTCTCAGGAAAAAAAACCCATAACGTGTAAGACAAATTGGATTATTAGAGTTAATTTATAGACCAGAATCAGCATTATTCTTTGGCCAAGATCACATTCACAAAGTCTGACACGGAGATAAGATGCTTCATCTTGAGGAAGTACATTTTTATGTCTCTGTCTGACAGACCTGAATGTTGTTAATCATCATATAAAACTTCCATACCTTGTGCTGTTAATAGCTGCACTCTAGGGTTAGCATGTAGCAACATTCCACTTTATATATTATATACACTACAAAAACATTTCCCAGAATGCAACTTTGATGCATACAGATATAAAAGATAAAATTTACTACGGTTGAATTCCATATAGCAGCTTCTGTTTCAGGTTCCTCTTACAGAACAAGCTAGCTCACTGTCACTCGTCACATGGCAGACTGGGACATTTGAATTTGTAACGCCTGCATGATTTTTACTACTCTGATAAGTTAAAATGTCTTCTATGAAAGGAGCCCATTACTCCATTATATATATACTACTACTATATATAATAGTCCACTAATAGTTAGATAATTTCCTAATTGAAATAGGAATTAATTTCACTGCCCTTCACAGTATCTTTAAATCCACATCCTTTGTCCACCTGTTGGTCTAAATGTCTGCCGCACTGTTAACAGCATAAAACCTTAAGTCACATAAATCAGTTAAAAAAACCCACTGTATTAACATCAGTGAGAAATAATTCAGAGGGGAAAGCATGTCTGACGGAGACACAGTCAGTCAGACCCAGCAGCAGAGCGATGGATATACTGTATAACCCCAGCGGCTATGGAAGAACGGCCCACTTAAGTCACTAAAGACTGCCAATGTGAGGCCCCTGTTTTATCAGCAAATCCAGGCCATTATACGGCTAATGCCAGGCATTGCCTGTGACATCCCCGGTCTTTCTGTGACACGGTTAGCTTTAGCTCCTGTGTCAGTGGAATATACCCAGCTTCACCAGAGGACAGCACAATACAGTGCTGAGTGTTTTGGATGAGGAGCTAGTTTCTGCTGCTTTAGTATGCTGAGCAGTGACAAAATCTGACACAGTTTTATCATTTGAAAACTTTTTTTTTTATCTCCAACATATTTATATATTTTTTTAAAGGGTCATAAATGGGTTTAAAGGACTCAAAAAATGTAACAATTGAATTTTAAAAGCAGTTCCTGAAGTTCTGTGGTATATTTATTTTATTAAGAGGACATATCTTTTGAAGGGATATTCTCATATTTTGCATGGGTTTCATATTTTTGGCTGTTTATTGTTCACAGTGAAAAAGTGAAAACTGCATAATTCCGTGTTTTTCCAGAGTTACCTTTTTAAAAAGGTTGCCTCTGAAATGGGCTGTTCAGAACAGCTGCAATCGACCAATCGTCATTCACCGTCATTCACCTCAGGCTGCCTTCTTGCACTAGCTTGTCGTCAAGTCGTTGTCAAGATTTCAATTTACCATTCCGATACCTCCTGGCGATTCTGGCTCGTACATATAAGGCCGCATAACCGATCCTAGAGCAGCCACGTTTTCTACAACTTTGGAGTGACAGTGCAGTGCAGCCGCTCCCCCACGTGGGATTGTGCATAAGGAGGAGGGGCTACGCGGTGAAAAATAATGAAATTAAAATATGTATACAATTTTTAAAACAAAACAAACTTTACCAACGTGATTCAAAAACACATTAGAATAATATAACACTGATTGCATAGCTAAAATATGTCCCCTTTAATGTGCAGGTGTAATGTTTCAGATAAGGAACACAAAGAGATGCAAACATCGTGCTTGTGCAAGAAAAGAAACACAAAAAGAAGCTACTTCCCCCCAAAACCTTACATGAAAATAAAACAATTTAATGGCACCTGTGCATTCAAAATAAAAGTCTCTGGTCCGACACTACTGCGCCTTTCTGTAATACAAAACCCCTTAACCCTGATGGCATTGCCCCACACCACCTATCATCTATCAGTCATACTGTGTCCGTTTTATTGCGAAGTTGCAACAAGAATAGTCAACAAAAATCACTATTAGACAGAGACCACACATTGCTCGAGACACACACACACACATAAAGGGTTGTATGCGTGACAGCTTTAAGCTTCTGTTGTGTTTCGTCTGACAGCAGCAGAAAGGTAGTAATTGAGAGATTAGCGCTAAGGTGCTATCATGGCGCTCCTTTGTTTGGTCTCTCTGTTAGTGGGCACACAGAACATTACTAGTATGCGTGGGAAGGAGTCATACAGTGAGGTAGTTAGTGTAGTTTGCCTTATTTTAGTTTTTTGTTTGAATCCGCCATAATTGCCCTGAGCCGAAGACGTCACCCATAGCAACAGTGCACCCAAAATATTTAGATTACGGGCAAATTTGGTGCCTTTATAGTCAAATGGCAGGATTGCGGAGGTATAAATGTACTAATACCTATCTCTTTCAACTAAAGTACCATAAAAAGGGTTAAAATAAAAGTAATCTTAGAACTTTTCACCTTGTTGGTTAAAGGAACTCGTCAACGACAGACTCGGACCCGGCCTTATCCCCTCTGCCACAATGCTTTATTCAATGTGCCAACCCTGAGTCAACAGAGTCATTTCATGTGGTTTTGGGCTGAAGGTAAAGGGGGGGGATATTTCTCTCAGACCCTGTGTGTTTACCCCATAATCCCTGAGAAGAAGTTCACAAGTGTGAGGAAAGTACGGGGAGATTTAGCTGCCTCCCAAACCTGCTCAGTTTACCGCTCCCATGTTCTCCACAGACACTCGGGGGGCTCGGATAATTCCTGGGAATGTTTGGGAAGATTTTTGTTCTCCGTGTGTGAGTGCAGTTCTAAGAATATAATAGGTATGAAATTACAGGTTGTGTTCTTATATCAAAAATTACAATAGCAACTATACAATAAGAAAGTGTGCATAGAGAAGAATGCTTACAGTAATCAAGATGGGATTATATTAAGACTTGCTCTAGCTTTAGCAGCACGCAGAAATTGGTTGATTTTGTTACTTAAACATTTCATAATCATTATATTTTTATTGGAAATAACAACAGGATTGTGGCTCGGACGTAGAGTGGGTCGACCTCCAATCGGAAGGTTGGTGGTTCAATCCCCAGCTCCTCTAATCTACTTGCCGAAGTATCCTTGGGCAATATAATGAACCCTAAACTGCGCCCATGCCAACAGTTGCCTTGTGTAGCACTAAATGAGTGTATGAACGTAAGTGTAAAAGGGTGAATTTGACATGTAGTGTAAAGGGCCTTGAGTGATCAGAAGACTAGAAAGGTGCAGTCCATTCAGTCCCTCTTCCATGATTGTTACCATTTACTATATGAAACCATAAACTGTATAAAATATATGGACATAACCACCATTAGCGATTTGTTTGTATACACCCTTGTTGAAGGCTGGAGTTCAGCAGCTTTTTCGTCGCCATCTTCTTTTTGTGTTTTTGCAGTGGTGGACAAAGTACACATCTTCATTACTTGAGTCAAGGTATACATACTCCTGGTCAAATATTACTCCAATACACGGGTGAATCGTCATCCTTCTCTGCCGTAGCCATTATTACCACACCTAAATGAACCGCCTGATCTGAGTGACGTTTGCTCTACGTTCAACCATGGAGACGTTCGAGGCACAGGTTCGGCAACACCACTTAGACAAACCACACGCAGAACTACACGAGCACAGTTTATTGTCTTTTGGATTTTAGGAGAGAAAAGAAAATTCATCAGCTGACCTCAGAGCAAAAGTAGCGAGTAACGAGAACGATCATCGAAATGTAGTGGAGTCGAAAGTACGATATTTGTCTTTCAAATGTCGTAGAGTAAAAGTAAAAAGTTTCCCCAAAGAATAATACTCAAGTCAAGTACAGATACTCACAATATGTACTTAAGTACAGTACTCAAGTACATTTACATCATTACAGTCCACATATTGTTTTTTGTGTCCATATTAGGCGACAGAATGGATAGGCATTGTTAGGTCTCTATCCTGGCTGACTTGTCAATCATATGCAGAAGCATTCCCTGCTTTATCTTCAGTTTTACTCTAAATGGGATCATGATTTTCAAAATGAACCTCATGCTGTCGTGAAGAAGACTTGAAAGTAGCGATTGAGACCATAATCATGTGAGAAGTTGGGTCATTTCCCCACCTGGTTCCATACAATCTGACATGTTTATGCAAGGACCTCTTTATGGAGTCTCCCCCTGCTGGCCATTAGAAGAAAGGAACTTGAAGGCATTGTGCTTTGGCTTCATTTAAATGTGTCTGGATTCAAAACCCATTCTGCAGCTCTTTTCATTTTAAATTGCTGTTGACAAGAGTGTCTCCTTAAATGCAAATGCAATCTAAAAATGTCCCCTATGATAATGATTCACTGTAAACTTCTCCTTCACTGAGGAAAATGCTTTTGCACTTGTTTTGTTTGGCCCTGAAAGAGACTCGAATGTCTTCCTTGATAAATCTCCAGCGTCTCTTCAGATGAGTCTCAAGGTTGTGGTCGGACAAAAAAATCTAAATAAGTGCGCGATGAGTCATCGTTACCTTGTTATACCGCCACAGCATCACTCTGTTTTTCTCCTTCTCCTCCCGACAGCTCACTGTTGTCCAAAGATGAGGCTTCCAAATCACTGTTCACTGGCCCGCTGCCAGGCCACAGAAGGCCTGAGCCAATCCCAGAAAATACACTTCTGACTGAACGCAGTTGAAACACTTCTCTTTGGATGGTAATTGTGGTTAAAAGAACAGAAACCTGAAATGATCCATTATAGGTGTCTGGGACTGTTACTCATTCCCAAGCATCCCACAGTTTTAGATTATACATTAGCGGCAGGACTGCAGCCAGTAGTGCTGAATTTATATTCACTTATTTTCCATGTACAGAGCTGACGATAAAACACTGATTTATTAAGATTTATTCCGTTTTTCTTGCTGTGTTGGTATCACTTGCGTATTAGCTGCACAAATATACAGCATATATAGAGACTGAAGATTAGATGTCTGTAGTGCATGAATAATATATAATGTAACACAGCTAAAGTTCACGTATATAAAAGTAAGTCTGGATCTATTTTTGTCAAAATCTATCTATGTACAACTTTTAATTTAAAGCAATAATCTTGAAGATTTTCATATAAATAAATGTCCGTTAAGTCACTATCTATCGCCGACTTTCATGGAAAGAATCACAAGCGGTGCCCAGTTAGTGATGCGATTTCCATCAGCCAGCAGTGGTTGGTCTGCCAGAGAGGGTAGGCGGAGCTAAGCGGCTGCAAGTGTGCAGTAATCTACTATGGCTGAACACACAAAGAAAAAATCGATGACTACAGATACAACTTCAAAAATAAGTGAAAATCCAAAGAAAAATAAACAAACTCAACGCTCAGATGAAGCAAACAGTCTAAAAAGGAAAGCGACCGTCAGCGAGGAAAATCAAGAGTTACACCTGGAGCCAACCGTGGACGTCACACATGCAACACTGTCTGGATATCTGGGAAGTGCGCTCCAGCAGTTACTGTTCATCGCCATAGGTGCCGCCAAAGAGGATTCATCCATCCATTATCTATACCTCTTAACCCTTTCAAGGCGCTGGAGGCAATTAGCTGTCATTGGTTAAAAGGTGGGGTTCACCCTGGACTGATCCCCAGTCAATCACAGGGCTGACACACAGAGAGCATGTCTTTGGACTGTGGGAGGAAGCCAGGGTGAATACATGCATGCAGGACATGCAAACTCCACACAAAAATGCCCACTTTGTCCAAATTGGGACTTGAACCAGGAACCTTCCAGCTGTGAGGTGACAGGGCTAGTCGCTGCACCAGCATGCAGCCCTTGTTGCAACCTCAATATACTGCTTTATAGTTATTTTATTCATGCATGGGACATCATGGGGGTTTTCTACCTTATATTCTGTTTGTTGTCTTTTTCTGATCCAAATGTTTATCCGCCCTCAAAAATAACCCCCTGTTACTAATCTTTACTTGTATTAGCGGCACAGCAGAAACCCTAAATGCCTTTGGGAAGTTAGTTTTTCAGAAGGTTCACATTGTAAGGTCAAACTCGCTGTCAGCAAAACACACAGATTTAAACTTTAGAGACGGATTTAACATGAAATAAGTAATCCTAACCGGGGACGTTTGGACTTGGACAATATTCCCACAAGCTCACACTGAGAGAGCCAACAGTTCGCTGCCACCACCTCTGATATGTCGCTTTACCAAAAGTCTCTCTGTCGGCCCCTCGTCTTAGCTGGAGTCTCTCTGCGTGCTGCGTGTTTGCCTTTACTTCCCAAATCCCTGAGAGCAAACAGGAGCATGGGCAGATTAGCTTAATATCATCCTTGGCACTCAATACACAGAAATGAAATGTCATCCATGTCCCTGGGTGTGAAAATCAAAATAAGGAAGGGCTGCCCTGATAGGTAAAGTGCAAAGGGCATCATATCAATCCAAATTGATGTTTGAAGTTGTGCTATCTCCCTTTTACGCTCACCCTCTACGCCGACGACAGATGCATTTATGTGGAAGCTTAATAGGATTAAAACTTGGAGAAAAAAAGTCAAAATGGATTTTAATCAATAATCTGGCTACTTCTTTGTGTGTTGCTTGCGAGTCTTGAAGAATAGGCAAATGACTCGGAATGAGAGCTAAAGCTAATAAGCAGGCCATCGCTAATCTCTTAAACAAACCTCCTCTCTCCCTATGTGGCCTTCTTTCTCGCATTGTAAATAATGTAGATTTTGCCAGCACACACACACTCACACACACACAACACTCCCCCTCGATGTCTCTTTTGACTTTTGAGTTCAATCTGGTCCCTCCCCCAACCTTATTGGTTTACTTTAATTAGTGATATTGAAGGAAGGGGCAAATGAGGAGGGGTGGTGGTGGCGAGGAGGAGGAGGAGGAGGAGAGGGGGGATTTGGGGTGGCGTAAATACTGAAAACAAACAAGAGAGCTGAATGGGAGGATGGCGGCGGGTGCAGTCCCGATGCCGCTGCGCAGACGGAAGGGGACACATGGTGTAAGCAAACACTCGTAATTGCATTAGATTCCCCTGGCACACGGGTAATCTAGCCTTCCCCCTGTCCCAGAACACAACAGGACACATCTCCCGCTTCTCTCGCTCTCTTTGTCGCTCTCTCCCCGCCACAAATTATTAATGCAAAACCCACAGCGCTGTCATTGATCATTCAGCAGGCGTGATGCAGGACTAATTATCATTTAAGGGGACTGAAGGTGTGGAGTGTCAGCGAGTGTGTGCCCACAGATTCTCACAGAAATGCAGCATGTATTTGCATGCATACAGGATTGTGTGTGTGCGTGTGTGTGTGTGCGCGTGCAGGTTTGGCTGTGTGAATGTGCGTGCATCCCATTAAACAGTTGTCCTGTTTGATATTTCATTCCTCAGCCCACATGTCTTGAGAGTTTGAGCAAACACATTTGCTTGAATGGGATGTTCCCTGAGCAAACGATGAAAATCTGGCCTTGATATGAATATCAGTGACAGCCAATGATAATTAAGATGGGCTGTTTTTGCTCCTTATTAAGATGTCCAATGCACGAAGACCTCATAAAGTGAAATACATGGTGTAATTTTATTTTTTAAAACATTTAATATTCAGTCTTTCAGGCATCTTGTTTACTGCTTTTTATTTAGACCACAGCAGCTTCGTCTGTGGCTGTAAAAACAACAGAATCCACTAGATGGTGTTGTAATATCCACAATGACCAAGATCCACACATCCACATTATAAATACTCCGAGCTTATACTATCAAATCTTTTTAAAACTTTTGTTTGTCACTGCAAATACGCAGGACTTTTTAAAGAGTTAGCGCAACAAAAAAGCCCAGATTGCCGTGTTTGCTTGAATTTAGCTTGTTAATCAAAACTATACTTTGTCTATTATTCAAGTGCTTATGTACTCTGTATTTTGACAGAATTCGAGCTTTACATTGACATCTCTCAGATATTCCTCTTGTATTTTCAAATGCTAAAACACTGCTCTTAACCGGACTAGTTTGACTAACAGAAGAACATGCTAAAAATCCTAAATAAAGAGAGCAATGTGGAGCCTTAGCTTCATGACAATAAGTGTAAAATAATTCCTGCACCTGAGGAAGAAACACAATTGTTTTGCAAAGATTCTCCGTCAGCGAATGGTTCCACTGCGGCCGAGTCGGGTCGCCTGCACGAGCATTAATGAAAGGGCCGGTGGAGGTCTTCTCTCAGATCTCTGACGGTATTTAGCGGATATGCGGGGCTTTGAGGGAGAGCCGCAGTGCCAGAGGGTTTAAATTTGTGTGGCCCCAGGGCCGCTGCAACAGAAAACAAACAATGCTTCCCAGTGATTAGGACTTTATTAAGGCACACAAAGTCCCCCGGCCTAGATTGGGTTTATGTTTGAGGAGGGGGCCTGGTAACAATGCCAGTGGAGGACTTCCATCGTCTGAAAAAATGATGATATTCTTCAGGACGTTTCAGTGACTGTGATTTTGCTCATAAAAAAATATCGTCCTGCCGCCTAATGCAAGATGAGTTCATCATTCAAATCCGACTAATTATGTCTGTGTTATTAACTCCACACTGCACACAATTAGCTTCTATTGACCGCCCTTATAATCACTACCATTTGGATTAAGAAAGACTCCCCACACAAAATGCCTCATCTCTAATGACTGACAAACAAACAACCAGGAGGAGACAGGAGGAGAGCGGCGGGAACACCCACCGAGCTGCTTTTAAAGTAATATCCTGTAAGCCCTGGACACCCCGACAAAGTCTGTCATGTCTAACCTGGCTCCTCACCTGTTTGGAGGCAGCCAAACAGCCCAGGGTAATCCCTCATCCCCGGGGGCACTGGAGGCAGATTTACCCACTCCAGAGCTCCGTCCTGCCCTGACAAGTTAGTGTATTGCAGGGGCCTAAAGAACACCCACAGCCACAGCCGCCATTTTGGATTGTGTAGCTCAAACAGAGTGACTTTAAATGTTTTAAAAAGGAAGATAAACTTCAATGGCAGCGTGTTACAGGCAGTAAACAGCCATGTTTGATGAGGGGTAAACAGCACAGAGGCTTTATCCATATAATTTACGAGTAAATTAGCAATATCACACTATAAAAATGCTCTGTTTTGTTATGTAGAATAACCCCAGTTAGCGTCTTATAATTACATACATGACTCACTGTTTTTGTAAGTTAAAGTCGAGCACATTGTAATAACTTTAAGAAGTTTAAGAGAATGACAGTAGGATTTATCTTGTCTTGTGCAATTGTCTCCACTGGTTTTACGTAGCAATGCACCAAGTTATCAGCAGATAAATCTATATAGCAAATATAAAACATGACAGAATGGAGATATGGGGATGCGATCGATTCCTCCGCCTCTGAGTGTTCCTCACCTCCCGGCTCATTAACAAAGCATGTTAAAGTCTGCAGAGCGCGGTGGCAGAGGGATCAGCCCTCTCACCGCTAATTGGGCTGTTTCAAGGAGAGCTTGATGTTGCTTAATGATCAGTTGCAGCAATGCTCTCTGAAACATGATTTATATTTGGAGACATAAAGACAGAGATTTAGCTGAAATCCTCTGCAGGCTTGTCAGAGCACAAATCAGACGAGAGGAAAATCAAGAAACAACCAGTTGTTGTGCAAAATCTTAGCTTACAACAGAAGTGGTGACGGGTTGTGTGTCTGTATTCACATAATGCAGTGATGGTGTGGCTCCACTAGGGGGAGCAGTGTTGCACAAAATCGTGTCGCTGCATGAGTTTAGACAAAGAAGCAGGCGAAGCTGGAAAGTGTCATACTAAGAAGCATTTTGATTTATTAAGTGTCAAAGTAAAGCAACAACTGCTTCATGCATGTTGTAATTTTAAGATATGATTCAGATTTATTTATCTATGATGAATCTTATTATAAATCTTTTTTTATCTATTATATTCTATTTTACTTACTATGAACATTTTTTGTCCCAGAATCTCTTGTACAAAACATCAGCTACATTTTAATAGTAAATTATATTGTCAAATATTACTGAAAATTATGTCAGGACAGTGAAATTTCTCATAGTTTTTTAATAGATTTACATAACAGCAATGACAGATATATGCATTTTATACCCATATTAGTTATTTAAACACATTTAAACAGTATTATCTGCAGATTCTATGAACCTTAACCAACAAAGCATTTTACAATCTGCCTCTCATTCACAAATCCACACACTCACACTGAAACCTCCATGAGTAACCATATAGTACATTTCTGCTGAGAGGGAGTTCTGGCTCATAGGTAGAGCGGGTCGCCCATTAGCAGGTTGGCCGTTCGATCCCAGGCCTCTCCTGTGTGTGCATTAAAGTGTCCTTAAGCAAGAGTGTACATCCCAATAAGCGGGGCTTGCATGGCAACCATGTAGAATAATAAAATGTGGTTAATTAAACGAGTTGATTTTATGCTGAATAAACTATCTATTTATTTTTTAAGTATTTAGATTGATGAGTGTCTCCCATACTGCGTAAAACATACAGCAAAAATCTTTTACATCATCGCAGCACAATTGTTGCTTTAACATCAGCATTTCTGCAACATGCAAAATCATTACAGTGCTATAAAAAATATCTCACAACATGATGAGTCTATTTCAAAGTCTTAAATCGATCAGTTTCTATGTTAATGAATGCAGATCTCTGATTAGACTATAACATGTCGTGTCTAGAGTTATTATTATTGGCTCATTGTCATTTAGAGTCAATTATATTGATTATCTTCTTAATAATTAAATAAATAATCTCAATCTGGAAATCAAGTTTGTCTGAGTTTTATTTGATTAAGAGAAGTTGATATTTTTAAATCAGATTTGCAGTTAAAATTACGGCTTGTTTTCTATAAATGACTTCCTTTGACTTTCTTTTTCTGTCATCTAAAAACTGCTATTAGGTATTTTATTTTATTTTTTTAATTTTGTAAAACGTTTCTATGTTTTCAAAATTAAAGTGTAAATTAGAAAGTAAGAAAAGTGTCCAGAAAGACGTTTAGACAGCACAGGGTTAATCTCCCGTGCCTTTAAATCCTCATCCTCTCAGAGCCATTAGTCTGTCTCTTATCTGCAGACTAACAACATTAATCGTGTCTGCGTTCAAGCTTTTAAATATTATCCAAACCTTTGTGTCAATGCTCAGATAAGAAATAAAAGTGAAAGTAACATTAAATGGAGCCTGTTCAATTAGCTACAGTGGAAACTATTTATCTTGATCAGCACGAAGAGATCGTCGGCTCCTTCATGATGTTTTATCTTTTCCTGTCCTTTGTGTGTGTGTGTGTGTGTGTGTGTGTGTGTGTGTGTGTGTCGACGCAGTGCTGAGCTCAGTGTTGAAGCAGAATTTCAGCTGACTTTGTTTTATTCGTGCCATGCGTGAAATTGATTTCCTTTCAAAGAATCTTCCCTCGCTGGAAAGTTCATTTGGACATTTTGTTTGTTTGGATCTGAATCCCTAAAATCCCCCCTCACTCTGCGTCGAGTAAAAACAACTTATTAACTTAAAAACAATAATTTCCCAGGAGCATCCCTCACCGATGCCAAGATATTTTCTCTCCCATCCACAATATTTCTTTGATTCTTAATTAACAGAGCAAGGATTTAGTGTCCTCCAATCACTCAGAGGACGAGTTTGAACCCTGACAGCTCTGCACGTCCAAATGAAAATGAGAAAGTTTAAACTGGGAACCAAAACATATAAGCTTCATTAAAACACACCGTCACTGCCAAAACTAGTTATGGTGTTACATTTAAAGATTGAATACTGTGTGTGTGTGTGTGTGTGTGTGTCTGCGTCAGAGGTGTGTGCCTTCTGTGTTATGAACTTGTTTAATATGGAATTGGTAATGTTCAGTTGTTATATGAGAGAAGATTGTTGTATCATGTTTATATAATAGGACTTCTTTGCATCAAAAGTTAATTTCCCCTCGGGGATTAATAAAGCATGCCTTCTTCTGAAATCTGGTTTTGATAAAAGTTTTGTGCCAATATTTAATTTTTTAAATTGGATGCATTCATGCTAAAAGTGACTGTTTCCATGAGGAATTTTTATGGCACAGTCGAAGCACCTCTGAAGCAGCATTAAGTCCTTAATTTAGCACAGAATACCATAATAAGGAATAGCAATAAAACTCTTCCTGGAAGCTAGATTATTTCTTTAAAGTTGTAATCTCAAAGATCTCTGTTTCGTTCTCTTTGGCGGCACCTATGGTGATAAACGGTAATTGCGGGAGCACACTTCCCAGATATCCAGACAGTGTTGCATGTGTGACGTCCACGGTTGGCTCCGGTTGTAACTCGGTCGCTTTCCTTTTTAGACTGTTTGCTTCATCTGAGCGTCGAGTTTGTTTCTTTTTCTTTGGATTTTCACTTATTTCTGAAGTTGTATCTGTAGTCATCCATCTTTTCTTTGTTTGTTCAGCCATAGTAGATTACTGTTTACTCGCAACACTTGCAGAGACCGGAAAAGTGTCCGCTTAGCTCCGCCTACCCTCTCTGGCAGACCAACCACTGCTGGCTGATGGAAATTGCGTCACTAACTGGGCGCCGCTGGTGATTTTTTCAGCGTAAGTCACACTTCCAGACACCCAGTCTGTAATACTGCAAATGCAAAGGCTTTCATCTGTGGGCCGTAGGCTCAATCACCAATCACCTGCTATCCTGACCAGTCTTCAGCTACGCAACAAATTGCGATGAACTTTTTCAGCAGTTTGAGCTACAGTAGCTCTTCTGTTGGATCGGACCACACAGGCCAGCCTTCACTCACCTGCAATTACACCTAGCGCATCAGTGAGCCTTAGCAGCCCATGACCCTGTCGCTGGTCCATCGGTTTTCCTTCTTTGGACCACTTTTGGTAGGTCCTGCCCAGTGAAGACCAGGAAACACCCCACAGGAGCTGCAGTTTGGAGAAGCTCTGACCCAGTCGTCTAGCCATCACTATTTGGCCCTTGTCAAAGTTGCTCACATCCTGACACTTACCCATTTTAGCTGCTTTAACATCAACTTTGAGGACAGATAATACACACTTATGGTTACAATGTCCATATCTGATTAAGAACTAAGAAACGGCCTGATATATAAATTTAAACCCACTTTTTCTGCTGTGCAGTTAAACCAGAATCATTTGGTTGTGTCCTAAAACACTTGCAAACACAGAGGCCAACACACAGCCACTCCTTACATGTGCTCTACTTCTAACTCAAAGCAGCTTCATACCAGGCTTGGAAAACCTGTCTTGACTAAATTATGACCCCGAGAGAATTATGTCTCTGCTGTCTGGTAAAGATGTGCTTAAAAAGTAGTCAGTGGAAAACACATCATAAAATTTTATGAGATCAAGGCAAAGGTGCAACGAAAGCACAATAAATCTTTGATCTTCTTCTTGGGACCCATTCGCTCACCATATGACTCTTCTGTCAGGAGGAGGAGGTCTCAATAAAGTTGTCTTGCCTCACAGCAGGTGTGTGGAAACACCGTAAAAATGTCTGTTTATCTAGAGTAAAATATGAGTTAAATAATTAAGTTTTAAGGAGCGCCATGAAAGTTTATGAAGGGTGTCATTGAGGGAACTTCAGAAGCTGCAATCCAGATAAGAAAGACCCAATCTTTAAAGTATTTCTCTGCAGTAGTGAAGAAACAGATTTGAGAGAGTGTGCATGTTTCAACTTTATTTCAGGTAAACCCAGGGAGATTACCTTATTGTCTTTCTCATTTACAAGACAGGCCTGACAAAATTGCAGTCAAAATCACATAAGCACTGAGCTGGAAACGGCTGAGTCCTCAGCAAGCAACAACAAGCCGGCAGGTGACAAATCTGAACAGATCTTGGATAAACAAAATATACACAAATCTTTATTTAGTTTGCTTTAAAGGAATTGTGCTCATTGTATTGTGCACTGAATGCTCAAAATATCAAGAATGTACTCATACAGTTGAGTTTGTACTAAATTCAGCTCCACTATCCAGGTGTAAGAGGACATTCAATTTACCTTGTTCACTGAGATACTCACTTTACTCATTGTTCAAGTTAGTGTTCACTGTACTGCAGACTGTGTTCATGTTGACACTCTTCCAGGGGCTTTCCAACGATCTTTCACTGGTGCATGTGGTAACATGGAGGGTAAGAGAGGATTTACCTTCAAAAGGCTCAGCCTGTTATTGGGTATAAGTAGGATAATCTGAGGGGTTACACTCAAATTTGAGCCTTTTGATTGTTCATGCTGTCATACAGAGATGGCAACTTAGCTGACAGACAGCAACTTTCCAGTTATGAAGCAATTTCAAGGATTTAGATTTTTTTCATCAGATGCTTTAAAAGTTTATTCTGCTGCCGGTTTTGAGGTGACGAACTGGAAACGATACAAAGCATTCAGCCATTTTTAATTGCACTGAGTGGCTGAATTTAATCTCAACATTTTAAACTGACATCTGACACAGCATGAGTGCAATTGTATTGTAGCGCAAGATAGCTGAATACCGAGTTTAACAGACATCAATAAGCTTCTTTGTGATGTCATGTACCCTCTGCAAGCCATATTTTCATTCTTTAGCTCTCACGCAACAGTTCATATAAATAAATTCTTGCATTTACAATATCATTGCAGATAATAATCATTATCAACTTAATTCAACAGAATTCACCTTATTCTCAAGGCGGCCATTTTCCTTGATTTTACGTTCAGGTTGGGATGTTCAAACGGTGTACCACTGTGTTCCAGGCTGCAAATAGTGTAAACGTAGTGAATCCAACACTTTTTTTAATGTCTCCACTTCCAATCAATCAATAGCTGAAAAGACAATTGACACTAAATGGATACTGAATATTTGGAGAGGCAAATGGACTAACCCAAACTCCCAGGGCGCACTTGGGCTGGAGATATGCGGTCGGCCATATCGGTGCAGGCTGTGAGGTTGAATAGCAGAACGAGGGCACCTGTCAAAACCCCTGCAATGCTGGGACACGAGATATCTGTGGATAGAAAAAAATATGAAGGGCTATCAACATGTTCTTCAAATGTATTAGGGTGCTTGTGGGATTCTCCAACATAACAAAACAACACATTTGGTAACCTATTAGCTAGCGTTAGCATTCAACCACTTCCTAGCTAGCATTAGAGTTTGAGACTGTTACATGACATAATAGGAGAGGCATTATATCTTAGCTAATGGAAACGTTAGCTGGCAAACATTAATGTTAGCGTGCTAACAGTAATGTTAGCTTACATCAATGTTTGCTAGGAAGCGGCTGGATGCTAAAGTTAGCTGTTGTGACTAAGCTGTTGCAAGCTAATATCTCATTTACATGAAATATGGATGATTCTTTGGAGTTTTCAGTTGCTAATCAATCAAGAAGTGGTGAAATAATAATTATTCATCAGATTCCCTACATTTATATAACTTTATTACAGCATTAGAGCTGTCCACCCTCAGCATGACATCAGAGAAAAATGGCTGCCATGTATGGTGAATTCATTTCATGGAAATTCCTATATTGCCTCCACTTGTTAATCAGATATTTTGCCTGTTATTGTGATGTCAGTGCGTCATTCTGTACCTTGAAAACATCTTCTGTGCACGAGGGCTAGCAATCAGGTCATACTGTCTTGAGTTTAGGCCTAAATACTGTGGCAGCTCATCATTTGTCACCAAATCTGTCTCGTGGTTAACATAAGTGTATACATCTGCTCTAATATGACCCCTTGGCTGTCTGGAGATCTGTGACATTTGTGGTATTACACTCCTGCTTGCCATTTTGTAACCCTGAAGGCCTCACCACTGACTAAACATGGTGGTACCCTGACAAATTCAACACTCACTCACTCACCTACTCACTCCCTTGCTGCTATTTCAGCGTGTAAGAATATACAAGTGTCACAGCCACAGCCAGAGAGCCCGGCACTCAGCTGTTGATTGAGGGATCACCAGCCAAATGGGATGTTGCCAGTTCCAAAAGGTGCAGAGATAGAGATAAATAGCTGTGGGGCTCCTCGGCATTACAGAGGAATGTCACCCAGCGAGGAGCCTTGTGATACAAGCGGCCAAAAGACGAAACGTTCTCCGCGGTCGCAGCTGGAGAGGAAAGAGGAAGAAGGATAGCCGCCGCTCCTCGACGAAAGGTAAAAGGCACAGCTGACACAAACTGTCACCCAACTCCCAGGGCGCACTGGGGCTGGAGATATGCAGTCGGCCATATTGGTAAGGCTGTGAGGTTGAATCGTGGGGCACCTACCAAAACCCCTGCAATGCTGAGACAGAAAACATTTGTGGATAGAGGGAACTGACATCAGAAAATTGTGTACAATGTGAATTAGGCTGCTTGTGGGATTCTCTGTCACAAGCAAAAGCCATGCCAAAAGAGGCCTTACTGCTTTGGAAAACTGCCAGTTAATTAATTTTTCTCATGCTTCTTTTCCTATACTAAAGATATTTTTATTAACGGACCTATATCTTTAATTTTGAGGGGAATATTGAGTGAAAAAACACCCACAACACAGGCCTAACGACCTCTAGAGAGTAGTCACTTTACACAAGAATAAACGATCGCACGTAATTCAGGAAGTGGCAAGATGTTTGTGTCTTCTATTCAATCTATCGTGTTGTACTCAAACTCAGAAAAAGAAAGAGATCCAACCCTTCACGATAAGTTCATTACATTAAAGCCAGCGCCTGTCACATGCAGCTCGGACCACTCCGGGCCTTGTCGCTAACTCCGCAAGCTATTAAAATTCCCCCTGTGAATGTTAATTTTTCAGATTGTACGTGTAATGCAACGCAGATAATGAGCTCTGGCACTTCACCAACCATTGTTCCTCTGGACATTTTAGTATTTGTTTGGCAACCGCTCCACTCTCTCAACAGGCCACTTAATCAACTGTAGATCCCTCTGAGGGACAATAGCATTGTTGAGCTAGCTCTCGCAGCCCACAGGGACCAGAGTCGACATTTGTTTTGGACTGAAGTGACCCTCACGGCACACTTACAGAGATAATGTGACATGGTGGATGCTGCAGTATTTAAATAGGAGCCAATGTTTCACGTTTTCGTTTGAAGTTCGGGTTATTTTTCATCGACGTTGAGGGAAAAAAGGATTTCAACAGTTTGGGGACTTCACTGAAACACATACAATAAAAAGTATTTTAGGAATAACACTTGCTAAGTGGGATGACCCACCGTACACATACAGTATTCTTGAGGATACAAGTGATTTAAGAGTAGGATTTAATAAGCAAAAGAAACAAAAACAAGACAAGGTTTATCTTCATGTTTTAAGGTTTTTGTGTGTGCAAAGAGAAAAAGTGTCATTAGAAACGGCCTAAGAAATCGCTTTTTCAAGTCAAAAGGAAATGCACCAATAGGATTTTCTGAAAATGTTGTCACTGAGATGTTACAATCTTTAAAGACCAGCAGTGAAAATCCAGTGTTTAACCTTGTAAACATCTCCATGTGGTGTTCTTCATGTGCTACAAGACATATCAGGGACAACATCAGCAATCATCTCCATGGCTGGGCCTGTCTGCTTTTAAACTGCAGTGTACCAAGGACAGGCTGAACAACATGTTTTCAGATTGGCAGGTTTGAGACGTCACAAACCTAAGGAGCCAATCCCGTTAATGGACGGGGTGACGCTATGCATATCATTATGTGTAACCTATGGCAACCACTTTGGCGATGTGCGAGCCAGCTGTAACAGTCATCATAATTTTCTGCAAACTGACTACTAACATTAACGTTACTACTAATTACTACATTTCAAGCCAGCTAAGTTCCAACAAGTCGCGACTAAATGCTGGCAGAGACGTGTTTAGTTTGGCGGTTGGAAATGTGCGTAGTGGGCGGGGACTATGCATATTCAGGAATTTTTAATGAGGGAGAAGGAGGAGATGCCTTGGGAAGATTTTTACAAGATAATTAAACGTATTTTTGCAGCAAAATAGATCAGACACAATTTATTATTTCAAGCAGAGCATTTTATGTGTCTTAAACATGACTGGAGCTGGTCTTTAAGTGAACTGCTTAAAAAAAGGCAATGAATGAAAAAATATGTACAAATATAGGGAACAACATTACACATAAAAGGGTATCATCTAAAAGTGTCAGTAATTCATGAAACATGTTTTAATGACATATTTTATGTTAAAAGTACTGTCCACTTTTATAATTGTAGCTGTTTCAATACAAGCAATAGATATATATATATTTCTGCACAATTTGTACCAAAAGAAGCAATATTTGCATTGATTTGTGAATTTGTTGATTTTTAGATCCCACATTCATTTTTATTATGCATTACATTTTGGGACAACAATATCTATCTACCATTAATATGCAAGCATTAAAGAATTTGACTAAATTCTGTTATTTTATTTTGTGTAAACAATTGTTTTTTTATAGAAAGCAGTTCTATATTTGGGACATGTCAGTACTGTCACCTGGACACAGAGATATCAGAGGTCAAGGTCAGCTACGGTCCCTTTAGGCCCAGCAGGGATCTAATCTGTTGAAATAGAAGTCCAATATTTGGACCCTAAAGTTAAGACACGGTTTCAAAGCGACTCCCTTACACTAAATCCTAACGATACAATGTACCTCGATTCCTCTGGAATAAAAGCTTCTATTTGCGGCGGGTCTGTCAGATTAAATCGTTGTTTTTCTGGATTCAGAGTTTATCTTCGACACGTTACAGAGAAATGTGCTTGGCATGCCAGTCAAATGCAGGAGTGGAGAAGTTTTTCCAGTGCGGCTGGATGAATTTGCAGACGGATTCCATGAAAGTCTGCTGTCTCAAAGACTGACTGAGATGAGACGCCCCACCTGTGTGTGTGTGTGTGTGTGTGTGTGTGTGTGTGTCTGTTGATGGACATATGTGTAATAATATGAGTATTCTAACTCTAACCCTATCATAACGATGGATCTAAAAGCATTGGCGATTGCAGAGGAACATAACGTTTGAACATCCTCTGCTAACTACGATAACATTATTAATCGCTCTTGTATTATGGCTGGGCAGCTGAGAGACGAGCAGGTTGCTAAGATGAGGAAACGTGGAATTGACTCACGTCTGTGTCTATAACTCCATCCTAACAGCAGGCTAAGTGTCAATCCAGAGCAAACATCTTGGGCAGGTGTACCAAGAGCCAAAAATCCATCGCCAGCTCAGCCGAGGCTGTGTGGATCTGAGCTGCTGCTTGACTGAGGAGCCTGAGGAAGAATCACTCCAAACAATAAATGCCCCAGGAATAAAATGCTCGTGTTGTTGTATGATGGGGATCTCATACAGCGGGACACTTTATTTGTTTTTGTTTAATTGCTTTGGCTAAATATATTTTAATATATTGTGTTGGGTTATTGCATTTTGTACATGCAAAAAAAAATAAAAATTAAATACCGCTACATATCACCTTTATTATGTTCATACACCAAATAGATATTGTTGTACATGATAAACATATGAACTCTTAGATTTTTAATATTTTTTAAACCTATTTTAATTTAATTCTTGTTGAGGCTCAAGGGGAATTTCTCTTGATGGTGTTACAGCAAAGTGCAAAGAAATATGGCAGAAAGTGGCTATTCTTTTCATTATGTTCTGTAAAAAAAATCACCAATCTTTTGTTGTTAGATTGATCGTAAAAGTAAAATTAAAATGTATTGTGCAGAGTGATGGGAGGCAAAGTCCATCCACAACAACAGACATAACCATGACAACAAACGTGACATTCAAAAAGAGAAAGAAACAACTTACAAATTATAATCAGAAACTTTTATCACAACCGTGTTTTATTGTCCACAGACACTCCCAAACCAGCTCAAGGGGAGGATCGAGTCAGATCTGACAGCACTTTGAAGCTTGGAAGCTTTAACAGTGTTTGGTGACGATGAAACTGGAGTAGGAATCGCAGGTGTTTTAGTAATAAATAGTATTTGTTGGTTTAAATGTGTAAATCCAGCTCAAAGTGCCAGACATACAACTATGGAAATATTTGGCTCCTGCTTTGTGAAACAAAATGGCTTCTTCTCCTCCTCACAGTAAATACAGAAAAGAAACCTCAAAACAAAACAGTCGAGAGGATAACCATTGATCCCCATCTAAGCCACGCTCAATCACACTTAAACGGGGCGGCTCTTCCTACCAGAGGAACCAGCACAAACCTTTAAGTCGACAGCTAATGCCCGGTTTAGTCCTCGCTCTCTCTCTCTCTCTTTCTGTCTTTCTTTCCCTCCTCAAAACTGCCGTGCTACAACTTAATTCGAGACGAGCTCCTGCTGGGCGGCTGGGAGCCGCTATGGAGGCCTGACTCCACACTCTCAGCCTTTTTGCTTTCCATTTTGTTGTCGCCATTCTTCCTCTCACCCCCGTCCAATTTCTCTTTTGCGGGTCACCACACCGCGGGACAAAGTGCGTCTGCTCCACCTCCTGATCCTCGGACGCCAACACCGAGACCACCACGCCACACACAACGCTGCGAGATGACATTTCCTCACCCCCGAGGCCACCCCCTCCCTCCCTTGTCTCCCCTAATCCAATCAGCAAGGCCTGAGTTTTTCTAATATACTGGTGGTCTCATACTCTGACTTTATCCCTGCAGCTGTGCCGGACCGCTCATTGGCAAGATTAGGGCCTCCTCAGCTCCTCTGATCATGTATTTCAATATGAATGGGACCAATAAGGGGGTGGATTATGGCTTAGTTACTTTGGAAATCCAAGGCCCCCCTTTGATGCCCCCGGGTTTGAACAGCAATGGCAGAACCCTGCCTGGTCGGCGTGGCGTGGCGGCAACGCCACCTGGCAGTCAAATGTTTGCTCATATGCGCTCATTAAACAACAGCACTCTGGCAGTGTGGGTACTGACTGCGGGCCCGATGGCGAGCCGCGGCCGCGACCAGATGGCGCCGTCGCCAGTTTGCCAGGTGGGGTTCGTCACTGCCACTCGTGAGATATCGCATGGACGAAGAACGGGGGGGGAGGAAGAGGAGCGTGGACGAAGCATGTTGGCAACCAGGAGGACGACAAACAAACACACATTGTGGTTACCTTCGCAGATACACAACCTCGTTTTCGAGGATAAACACACTACTTTTTGCACACACACACACACAAAGTTGCAGAAAGGTTTTTGTGGATACACACACTCCTTTTCGTAGACTAACACACTTCTTTTTGCACACACACACACTCTAATTTGTTTTGCATACACGCACCAAGTTGCAGATACATTTCTATGGATACACACACTCGTTTTTGCAGACACACTCATTTGCAGATACACACGATTCACGCAGATTAATAACAGCATTTCCCCAGTTCCTAAATTGCATTTGTGTTTCTTGAAAGCTGCTAATATCGAGTGCTTTATTAATAACACATTTATTAATACATTTGTTGCTTTGTGTATGTTTAAGTGCCAGCACTTTATGTCGCATTAAAACGTATAAAAAGTGCTCTACAAATAAAGTCCGACCGATTGATCGATGCTGTAAACAAGCCCTTAATGCAGAATTATCAACACTACATTAATCAGAAGTGTTCCCTCATGCCCCCTCAGCATCACCTGCATGTACAAGTGCGACTGAATTCGCCTCCAAACACACATTCACACACTGAAGTGTCCTGATAGCGTCGGCCCCAGTGCGGCGCGGCCTCTACGGAGGGTTTTTCATTACTTACAGAGGCCTGTGTCGTCCTCAGCGCCGGCCCTCCCGCCCTCACATCTCGGGGCCCTTTTGTGTGTGAAGTGCTAGAGGTGATTAATATTTGTTTTCCCTCCTCTGTGGGAGAGGAAGACCCAGCTGATCCACTGTGACCCCTCCTTAATCCCCAGCGGGTCGAGCCGGTCTCTCCGTTTCCTTCCCTCCTTCTTTTGGGGTTTCACCTCGCAGGGCGTCTACCCCAGACTGACGCTCATGTCGGACCTGAGACCGGGATTTTGTAACTCTCAGGTTGAGCTTAGAGCTGAGCCACTGTGACACGTTTCTTTACGAGGGCCATGAAGTTTGTATTCGTCGTATTTCACTACTGTAAAATGCCAGTTGTGTACATATAACCGGACAGATGATGTTTAAATTTGCTCAGAAACTGCATACAAACCTGCACGTCAAAAGTCATTTTAGTGCAGCAGGATGTTACCTTCAAGTCTTCCAAAATAAATGTCTCAGCTACTTTATGGCCTCTTTTTCAGCCCCACACTCCTCCCCAGGTAGTTTGGGCAGGCAAAGGAAGTATCTTTCTCACAGGAAAAAAGGACGACATCCTGAATCAGTTGGCCTGAGATGGCCAGGTTGAGGCTTTTTGGGGCTTTGTTGAGGCCAGTGATGAGGGTGTCTTGAAGGATTGAGTGGCTTGCGGGCTCTATTGAGCACTTGATCCTGTTGACAGATATACTGCTCCCTTTGTGACCACATGGCTGTGATGGAAATGGCAGGTGCAGTATGGGTAGCCGATGGAAAGAGAAAAAAAAAATCCTTTCTCGCGTTGTGTTTCAGTGGTTGTAAAAACACAGCTGTTTTCGGCTTTGTGAAGCGGCTGCGCGCTCGGTTTCCAATTCTCTCTAGCTCCTTGTTGCCTTGTTGGCGTCGTCACTAAACTCGCAAACACAGTCTTATGGTCTTAGCTCTTTATAAGAGCTTTAGTTGGAAAAAATGTACAGATCAGTATTAACGATCAACACTGTTGGATGAAAGCTCTTAGCAACTGGCTCCAAACCTGCCTCAGAGTAACTGATAGTAATGGGAAACTGCTCGGCGATTTAACACACAGTCATATTAACACAGAGTGAGAGGGAACGGTTCAGACGGAGCACAGCTAAAAAGATAAAAGGTGTTTGAATAAGAAATACAAATAACAACTTTAAACATATAAATAATATATATATAAGTAGACAAATAATACGACTTTTTTAGTGGCATATATAAACATATAAGACTAATGATAACCCCTAAACTTTCTTGTTGTTGTCAATGTTTGCATTGTAATGTTTAAGAATCGCAGTAAATTAAACCCTAAACACTGACTTTGAGTGACAACTGTTACTCAAAGAAAAATGAGCACCAGCAAAAGAAAATATATAAACTTCAATGATTAACATCACAAGGCATAGAGAGAAAAATAATGACCTGGAGGCAACTGTTGGTAGAACGATCACATTTGATAGAGCAGCAAAAAGAAAAAGATTCAACAAGAAATACATTTAGTGAAAGAAAAAAAAGTATTATATTGTCAATTATTGACTTTATTTGTATTAACAAATTCCACCAGCCTGGCTGTGTGGTCATTAAAGAATCAATCAATCAATCTTAGTTCATAGTCATTATTTAAAATAAGTTAGTTATTAAATTAGACAGTCATTTATTCAATTCAAAATTACTGAGACCTAAAACAATGTTTATATGCACGTAAAAACTAAGAGAAATAGAGTTTTATTGTATTAATTATTTTCCAAATAAGCATATTTACATGAGAATATTTAATGTGCTGTATTTTTGTGATCAGTATGACATCTTAATACTACCCTATTTTAGGAGGAGGAGACATTTTTAAAATTGATTTTATTACCATTATTCTTAGTAGAGGTAGGAGACAGTAGTTGTAGTAGTACTCAGATATTATCTTTAATCAAAAGTATCAAAATCATAAATCATAAAACCATTGTCTGGAAACTACTGTAGAAATAAAAATGTTTTAAAAAGTTGACTTGGAGCTTGTGTGTGTTGGATTGTGTGTGTGTGTGTGTGTTAGTGTGTGTGTGTTGCTTAGCTTTAATTTAACTATTTCATGCCTCTTTAAAATCCTATTGAACCCCAAAGCATAACATTGAAAAAACAAACTGTAAATGTGCAAAATAAAAACTCTTTTAATTTCTGACAAACTTTTTTCCTCCCTCAGCCCGTCTGTGCCCGACCTGCAGTCTGCTGTGTGTGTGTGGGAGCGTTCAGAGGAGAAGCAAAGCTTTTAGCTTCTCTATGAAGTCGTCTCACGAGCGGCGCCGAGTGTCACAACTCCTCCACAAATTACTTCTCTCTGCTCGCACTCTTCACTCCCTCCCTCTTTCTACCCCAAATGTGTTCTTGTCAAATTGCACTGCCATGTCTTCGTACCAGCCCGCAAACCGTACATTTAAAACATCTTTTTTTTTTACTTGTTTACTATGTGAAGTAGAAATGTAACAATAGGGAAGTTAAGTAGGAAGGGAAGTTTTTTATGTAGGACAAAAGACATGAGTATAGTATTTTGTAAAAACAATGACTGATAAATAAATAGAAAAAGACTGGGTACAAATTTATTTAAATGAAAAATGTATGCAAAGAAAGTGTGTGCAGAATGGAGCATATTGGTCAGAAGAATTATGATATTTGAAAAAGTATTGATAAAAAGTTATAGTTTAAGCTATAGTTTTACTTGACTGTACTCTGACCTAACTTGCTTGGTAGTTTTTCAAAATAAAATATATGAGAGTCTCTAAAAGACATAAAGGGTTTTTTACTTATTTTTTTAGCCATGTAGCAAATCAAATAATTAACAAATGGAAAATTTCATTCGGTCAAAACCATTACTTCTAAGAAAAGAAGATGAAACATACTAAATAAAATACTTTGAGGCAGATCTGATTTTGTCCTGCCAGAAGACACACAACTTTCCAAAAACATGATTTTCTTAGTGATAGATAAAATCCGATTAAAGCTGCATGAAAGCAACAAGCTCTAAATTATGTAACCTGTATTGAATGGGCTCTGTTCTTGGAAGATTTACAGCAAAATGCCAGCGAGGACTAAGCTCAATATCCTCAATGACCAACATAACAGCGCTCTCACACCAAGGGGTTTGACTTATGAAGGTATTGATATCTGCCAATAAAAAATAAAAGCACGTATAATTCTGTTTGGATTCAGCATTGTGACACGTCTGATGGACAGAACTGAGCTCAGACTGTTTGCTGTCACTTTCCCATCGTGAAGCTATCATACCTGCTCATCGCTCGGGGGCTCAGCTGATGAATGACTCTGCAGTGTGCAGCGCCTCACTGCAGGGCCATTTGTGGGGAGATAAGAGAGACTTCCTGGATTAAGGAGGTAGTTGAGGTACATCTCCAGAGAGCCTGTTTGTTTGGGTAAGACAGCTCCTTCATTACTGCAAAACTGTGGGAGGCTGGGAAGCCAACCTGTCTCCGAGATAGCACGGGACTGCTGCCAAAACGTACTTAACCAGACTGAAAATGCAGCCCACTTACCCCTCATGCCTCTAATTTATTACCATGGATTGTGCATCAGGTATTCTGCACAGTTTGAGGCGTTAATATTAAGCAGATGCTAAAATACTGACTTCATAATATCACGTATCCAAGCTCACGTAGAGTGAAACGGCACACTCTTGATGTTCAGATTTATTTTAAAGTAGTCTGGCTTTGTGGGTGGCCCAGCATGACCCGGCAAGTAAATGAGCCTCGGCATTAAAACGAGTGAGCTCCTGATGCCAGAGTCGCTCTGAAAACACAGGCTGACCATCGTGTTCTTGTCTCAAGGTACAGGCTTACACTCAAGATTGTTAGTAAGCTAACGCACTCATCTGAGACAATAACAACAAAATATGGAGGCTGAAACATTAAGCTTTATCATTTATTAGGTCACTTATTTTGATCTTTGTCTTTTTAAATGTTTTTACAACAGCCAGCTGCACACATTCACATGAGGTTAAACTTAAGTTAAGGGGCACCGGTTTAGCTCCATGCTGGACTCCCATCCTCGGCCCCCTGCCACGTGTCATCCCCACTATCTCATCCCCTGCTTCTGACTCTATCCACTGTTCTCTCTCACACAATAAAGGCATAAAAAGCCTCCCAAAAAATGAGATAAAGAAATAAACTTTTATGATTATTATTATTAATAATTAATTGTTTAGTCTATGAAACATTAGGAAGGTTTGATTCCAGCGGGCAAGCTTTGTGAGGCGTCATGTTCTCCTCGCCTTTCACGAGTCTCTATCTCTGTCTAATAAAGTCTAGGTGCCAAAAAAGCTTAAACACCCACTCTCCAAGAACCCAAGATAACATCTCTACATTTTCCGATTTACGGTCCAGATCCCAAATTTAATTTACACTAAGATAGAAGGGGCATCAATCCTCACCATTCAGAAGCTAAAATAAGCTTCTTCGACTGAAATATTTGGCATTTCTGCTCTATGAATGACTCATACAGTGAATCAATGATCATATTTTACAATGAAATTTAGATCGATTGTCTACTTAATGAATCGTTTCAGCAGAACACTCTTCTATTTATGGCTCGTGGTGAGCTGCACTTTAGCGATTTTCAATCATCAGAATCCAAAACTTTTGCTCCCAAAAGCTGATCAAAAGTTTTCAATATGTAAAATCAATTCAATGTGTTAATGCTCATGACAAACCTGGTACTTGTAACATTATGAACATTATTACGCATTGATCTCAATCAATCAGTCACTACATGGCAGCTACTTTGTTTTTCTATTTAGGCATATCTACTGTAACATATTATTATAGTATAATATCATACTGTGGTACGTACACTCACCGGCCACTTCATTAGGTACACGTGAAAAATCTAATCCAGTACACCAGCTCAGCCATTAGATTTGCTTTTATGTAGCTTGTAATGTACAGGCTTTTTTCTAAGCTGTCACAGAGGTGTTAGTTCAATGATGTTTCAGTGTCAAGGTCATAACTGGAGGTGGGGCTGTACTGCGCTGCATTATATTCAGAGCTGTTTCTAATACTCTGGCCCCCTCGTGTATTCAAATAGGGAGGACAAAAAATTAGAGACACATCTGAATATAATTTAGTTCAGTACAACAGCACCTTTAACTATGACCTCAGTAATGAGCAATATTGAATTTACTTCTGACTCTCAACAAAACAAAAGCCAACAAAAACTAAACTTCATAAAAGCAGGATCCATGGCAGTGCTGTTATATTGAACAGCATTAGATTTTTCAGGTGTACCTAATGAAGTGGCCGGTTATTACTGTAATCCATAACGTGCACTTTCATGTGCAATTGTTATTTATTATGCAATATGTCACTTTACTTATCATCAACCAGATCACCATGATACACACCGTGTGTGTTTTGACTTGGTGCCATATTTTTGTACAAACACTTAACCATCCACAATAAGTGAAAAGTGTATATAGTGCATATATTTATTATTAATATCATTATTGTACTTTGTCTTTTTGTCTTGCATTTTTATCCATCACTTGTTTTACCCTGTCCTTTACTTTGAGCTGTTGTAACAAGTTAATTTCCCCCAATGGGGATCAATAAAGTCTCTTATTTTATCTTATCTCATCAGCCAAGTTGTCAGACCTGTAAGGAAGCTTCTGTAACACAATAACCATTTATTACAATTAAAGCATAATAACTTTTAAAGGTAATGTTAAGGTACATTATGTTTCCCTCACCTGTGTTAGGGATAGTGCTCGGTCATGCACTATGCACGCTAAACACATCCCAATGACTTTAGAATGATACAAAACTGTTGCAGGTCACTGGGCACAATCCAAGCAGCAACATGATGGAGGACCGTTGGCTAATACTAATCAGTTATGTCTGAATCAACAGGTGTATATCTGCCTTATGTCTGAATCTGATAGAATTAGTAGCATGCACATGCATTGTTATCTGTTCTGTGCTCTGGTGCTGCAGTGCTGTGTGGGGCCTCTTGTTGCCCCAGTGGCGGTGAAGGGGGAATTAGATGTAGTGTTGTCTGAGTCCCTGTTAATCCTCAGCTGATTAGTGGAATTCTCATCAGGGCTCCTTCAGAGAGAGCGAGCGAGAAAGAGTGTGGAGAAGAGAGAGAAAAAGGAGAAACAACAAGAAAGCAGAGCTGTAACGACCCCCCCCCTTCCTTTTCCTTCCTGGTTTCTTCTCTCCAGTCGCCCCCCGCCAAGGACCACAGGCCTGCGTCTCCTTCGGCCAATAAGATCTCAGGCCCTCGGGTCACCTGGCTCACCGCACTAATCCTGAATCTGCCTTGTAGATTAGCACTTTCCCACTCGCAGCCACTCTAGCCCAAGCCCCGGCAAATCCCGAGGTAAATGTCGGAGCTTCCGGTAAGTGGGTGAGCGTGGCGTTGTGCAGTGGATTAAGGAGAATAGGATAATATTTACAAGCCCATCGCCAGTAGTGATAAGGCCGAGGATAAACAGTAATGGTCCCTCTTTAGCCTTTTTTCTTCCTCTCCCTCGTCAAGGCAAACGGTTAAATCTCCGAATCCCCGCGTTTAGTCCCTGACATTGATGTGCTAAATTAGTCAGCTGTGAATTAGTTCATGTCACTCATGGAGCCTTATTCCTGCTTAAATGGATAAACAATTATTTAGGAGGAGGATTTTAATACGAATCCTATTAACTAAATGAGGTAAGAGTGGATTTATTTGTATATTTTGTGATATTTTGACAAAAGCGGTAAAAATAAACGTTCCTATGAGACATTTGGAGGACACTTCATCAGCTTTATGCTTACAAGAGTGCTTACAATTAGGATCAGTGTCAGATTGTCTCAGGGGTTAAAATTGGTGATCTAACAGACTGAAAAACATCCCTTTACACAAACTACACAGCTCACCATGAATCTATGGATGAAATATAGAATATGTCTTTGTAAATGAGATAAATATACAATAATTTAGCGAGCATAAGGGTAAGACTTTAACACCTTGATTTTGGAGTTGGTGCATCAAAAGCAGGACATTTAAGAACTGCTAATAAAGTGCTTTTATTCTGAAAATCAAAATACTTCCTGTCATGACCCCTTAGTTGTACTTCGGTAACATATTGGGTTCGGGTATGTTGATCAGCTGAAATAAAGAGAGTTAAAATCTTGGAGTAAATGGGCTACACATTGACCAGTAACTGCAAACATTGTATTTAAATGTACTGTATGATTTGTATTGGGACAAGTATAGCATGTAAACAGATGCCACTGCAGCCTTAGCTTATTAGCCCGTCCCTCGATCGGCCTTTAAAATACATAAAAATACAAATACACATGAGACAGAAATCAAGAAAACTACAGAAAATAACACGATGCAAACTATTAGACTATCATCATAATGAAGCCACGTTCTGACTGATGGACGACAGTCTTTGTTTATCTTGGTATGCAGCCCCGTTTTTAGCTCTGCCCCATGTTTGCTTAAGCTGTTAGCAAAACTGGTACTGTGCTAAATTAGTGGACAAATATGAAGTGGCACCTGTTTGTTAAAGCTGTTGTTCTTTAGTGTGGAGGTTATTTTTATCATGTCAGAATCATTCTTTATTTTCATCTTTTACATCTATAACATTATCTGTATATTTTTGAGCTTTGCATGCATGTAACTGCTGTTTATCTGACTGTCCAGTTTTACAGTATATTGCAGAAGCTGAATATGGAAAAACAGAAAACTTGTTGCAGTTTGAGAGTCTATAACTTTCAATCAGAAATCAATGTACTAATGAGCCACTGGTTTAGCTCAGTGGGTAGAGCAGGCGCCCCATATACAATGGCTATAGTCCTCAATGCAGCGCCCGCAGGTTCCACTCCCACCCTCGGCCCTTTAGTGCATGTCATCCCCCACTCTCTTCTCCCAATATTTCCGATCTCTCTTCAGCTGCCCTATAAACAAAGGCAAAAATGGGGCACTGGTTTAGCTCAGTTGGTAGAGCAAGCGCCCCATGTATAGGGGCTACAGCCCTCGTCGCACTGATCGCAGGTTTGACTCTCTGTCTGCCGAGCATTTGGTGCATGCCCTTCCCCACATTTCCTGCCTCTCTTCAGCTGTCCTGTCCGTTGAAGGCAAAAGCAAAAATGGCCCAAAAAATAATATTTAAAAAAATTAATGTACTCAGAAATGAGATTGTAAAGAAGGCTTAAGATTTCCAAAAACATGATAGTGTGACTGAGTTTTTGTTGTAGTAGTACTTTTGTGCATTTGCCAAAAAGACGCCCACTTTTGCTGAACTCACACTGAATAATAAAAGGAAAATACATGAGTAAAAGGTGGCTGATACCTCTGATATGTCCCTTTCTGTGCCCCTTATTTCATCGATATCATCAAAGCACACAGTGGACTAGTTTCCTCTCTACTGTAGATGGCACTGTTAACCTTGACTTCACTCAGCAGGGACTTCAGTGCTGAGGGAAGTTAGAGTGGGGTAGAAACAGTCCACGTCTGTTCTTTATTACCGCTTTGAGCCCCGGGGAGAAATTAATTAAAGTGGAGGAATAATAATAATAATAATAACAAAGATTATCATCACAGTTATGCTAACAACAGTAATGGAGTTCTGAGGGGAGCCAGCGGCCGACACAAACGCCCTGCAGCTTTTATCTTACAGAAAAGTGAAGGTACAGATCTGCTTCTTCTTTCCCCTCCTGTGTTTTTCAGAGTACTTGTGGTGGGGGAGGAGGGGGAGTGGGTGGGGGGAGGGAGTTTTGGACGGGGGAGGTTAGGGCCGGAGTGAAAAGCAAGTGTGTTATTGTAACAGAGCTTATGAGGGAGTCAAGAGGAGGGCAGTGTGCCGATCGCACGCTAGGCTGCATGATTCACAGAAGAGGCCCGAACACGAACCCTCTGGACCCCCGCCTCCCCTCCTCTGCGCCCTGCTTCCCCTCCCCTCTGCTTCTGGAATCTCCACCGTCAGCTTGCACTAAAGGGACTAATACCAAAGTGATGGCGAATCACCTCACGTCACCTCTCGTGCGGGCGACTTCATCCATCTGGGGTTAATTGGCACCCTAACCTGCGGTTAAAACAGACAAAATGATCCCTCTTTATGATTTTGGTTTCTGCTCTGACTGTAGACAAAACATCAATTTGACCACTGAACTTTTAGAGTGAAAAAAGCAGCTGGAAAAAAATTATATTGTCACAATTTGATGGCACTTTTAAGCATTTTTCCCCTGTAAAATAAAGTTAAATAATAGCCACACATATGTACGCTTATAGGCTTTTATGTAGGCTGAGAAATCCTTGACCTTGCACCCTTTATGAAACTCTTTCATGACCCCTTTTTACAATAACAAAAATGCATGATAGTCATTTTTCAATCTTGGTTTTAATCCCTGAAAAAGCTGATTTTAAGGAAATATAAGATTCCACAAATGCAGCGATAACACATCTCTCACTCCTGAAAGTTGTCTGTGTCGGCAAATGTCAATGAATGCATGCAATATTGTCTAATTACATCAGTAAATTAGAAAAGTCCTGCAGCAGCCGCCTCACCCTTTTACATTACGTGAACTGATGAACCCTCGAGACAACGAGAGCCCAGCCCTGTCTCGTGACCGCCACTCGAACCTCTTTTCATGTTGCCTGTAAAAAAAAGGGGGGTCGACTGACTGACCTCATGCGTTGCCGGGATATTACTTTACATCTCCATCAGGCCGCGCCCTCGCTGTCGGCTCGTGAATGATTCAAGCCTGCCGAGCACGTCGCTGCATCACTTCCTGCTGGTCACCGTAACCTAATGAAAGACAGACGGTGAGAGAGAGGCACAAAGAAATGACTCAAAGGAAAGATTATTAAAGCTTCCTATAATTTCCAAAATCAGAATAATCTATTGACTTTTAAGGGTCGGAAGATTGAAATGATATTGGTTTCTGCAGCTCATCAATAGTTAATTCAATCAAATTGTAATGCAAGCTAGCAAATTTGCCCAAGATATGAATTCCTGATAATTGTGAAAGATAAATGTTCTTTGTCCTCTTCACTTCTCCACAATCCAATTAGGATTCAATGCCCAGAAAATCAGATGACTGTATGCTCTGGAGCGAGATAAAGTTAGCTTAGCTGCTCATTAGCCATTTCCTTGAGCCCTCTTGTAATATTGTCTCACCAAAGTTAGCTTTGGTCTGAATTACTAATCAAGTGCACACATCCGGTGTTTGATGAAATTTTTACCTATTCCCAAAGCATTTCCTCTTCCCACGAAAAATTCATTAGTTTCAGCTAGAAAAGGAAAACGGTGGAGACGTGCACATATTGAGTTGAGTCACTGTGTCTCTACCTTGTTCCGATCATCTTGATAACATCCTGTGTTCTTTTTTTTTTCCCGTTAAAGTTTCGTGTCCTCTTTGTGGTCCCCTCATTCCTGCACGTCTTTGTTTCTTCCCAGGAAACATCTCTGAAGCTCAGGGTGTGGGGGTCTGCGGTCAAAGATAGAATCACTGTGTCGTCTGTTCTGTGGAATACCCCCCTGTTTTGACTGGAAATGGACCCCCATGTGGGAATAAGGTGAGGGGAACGTTATAGGCTGACATCCACTGCAAAAAATATCCACTTTATCACGCACCATTCAAACAGAAACTTCCACTCCTATGAAGATAATTTTAAGGATATTCTCAATTATTTTCCCATCCTTGACATATTTGTGGAAACATCGAGATCTAGATTCAAACCTTAGGGAGGGCATATTATCATGGCAATTGCTAAGTGACTTTAAAAAAATAACTATTGCTGTCAAGTTGCCCATTTTTTTAAGCGCTAACTTATTGCAGGTCCTAGCCCCTTACAACCACAAACACTGACATGTTTTTCCCTTGCATAGGCCTGTATAGAGTGGGTTATGTACCATTTAAACGCATAACGTGATTTCTGCTGCGAGGGCTTCTCATTTAAAACAACGAAACATAGTTTGGGGTTGTTGTAAAGTAACGTGGGATTATGGGAGTTGTTGTTCTCATAATTACACTATCATCTTTGCCCATACAGATCTGTCTGACATGACTCGGCAGAAATCATGTTCACGAACAGGTAATGTATGTTTATTCAAGTGACTTCATTTACTTCGAATGAAATTGCCAAAACAATACTAGCTAGCTAACGTAATCAGTTAGCCATCTTCCTTCCTTCTTCTCTAACATATCCACATATCCACCCTTAACATGGATACAAATTTTTCTGAGTCTGACGTTGGAAACATTTGGGATAATATACGTAGCCTACATAACTCTACTAAATATAAAGCAAAGGTCTAGTCGCCATGCTAGCTAGCTAACGTAATCAGTTAGCCATCTTCCTTCCTTCTTCTCTAACATATCATTGTGTCTCCCGTTTTCCCTGAAAGTCAGGAGGCCAAATCAAACCCACCCTTAACGTGGATCAGAATTTTTCTGACGTTGTCTGCGATGGAAACATTTGGGATAATATACGTAGCCTACACAACTCTACTAAATATAAAGCAAACGTCTAGTCACATTTAAACATTTTAGCGGGAAAATGTTACATATTTTAAGACACACATTCCACAGAAGACCTATCATGTTCTAACTTATGTCTTATACTGCGACAGTGTAAGCTAGCTTAGCTTGCTAAAATTAGCACTGACTCCCTTGCTGTAACTTTTTGCTCAAATTATATAACAAACTGAGTCATTGGCAGCTCCTTGTCAGACCCCCTCTTGTTTGTACAACAGATGGGGTTTTGGTAGCGTTTGCTAGGTAGCAGCTAGCTAGTTACTTCAGCTCTCTGTAGCCTACGTTATTTTGTGATTTGAATAGTGACGTGGAGTAACTACGGAGTGCTCAATGGGAATATTAAGCAACAGCTAACGACATTAGCCTCGCAGCTAGCTGACTGCCACTGTGGAACTGAACTGTTTAAACTAAACCAATACAAAACACTATTTCTAATGCCCATCCACCAGCCATCCAAGTATTGAACCTATAAAATAAGGTGTTGTGAAGTTGTAAAAAGACACGCTACACCAATGTAGTGATGTGGTTCTGTGATCTTCAAGAACAAGCACGTTAAGCAACAAAGCTGCGAATTTAGCTGCGAACGCACACCTAATTTTCTCAGATTATTACCTCTCAGAAAAAAAAGTATTTTTTTCACTAAACTAAAATTGCCTTCATATGCCATCGTAGGAGAGTCGCCTAGTTGGACATTTCTTGCAGTGTAGAAACCAGAGAGTAGCTGGTATGTACATAGCAATTACATCTCAGCACCGTGTGCAGAGCAATCGCTGAAAGACTCTCAGAGAGGTCACTGCCCAGGGGATCGAGGTTTGCCCATTAAAACATCATCAGACAATGCAGTTTATTTAAGAAGACATATGACTCTCCGCTGCTACTGTTTACCCTCCTTACACCGGAGAGGAAAGATAATACCATTCAGAAATCAAAGGGAAAATGGAGACTGTAATATCCAGTGGGTGAAGTCAGCAGAGGCCAAAGGTGCGTGTATGGACGTAGCAGATTTATTTATTTGCAGTGGAGACTGAGAGAGGATGAGCATGGAATATGTTTAACTTGCTCCTGGGGTTTTGGTCTCCCTCCAAAAGGCTTCATGTCTGTCCTGGAAAATATTCTGGAGTTTATCTTTCCGGATTTTAAAAACATGGATGGGTTGATCCTCAGGATTGTTGCTTTTTTGGAGCAAAGACTTTTTCTCAGTATGAGATATCTCCATTTACTTACTGTGCACTTATATCTATAAATTTGTTTGGTTTTAAAAGGAGTTAACAGCTCAGTAATAGCATGAAATCTGACACATGTATGTCTCTCACCTTCACCCAGATAAATCAATCAACCTGCACACCCTGATGGCGCCCCACTGGGCAAATTTTCCCCCCCTGGAGGGTCTGCCACCCTGCCGCATGCCCACCCTATCTAGAATATTTCCCTCAGATAGCAGATTTGCTCCCTCTAATTGTCCTGTCAGTAAATCAGTAGCCTCAGTTCCTCCCTCTCCTCGCTGTTCCATGTCACCCGTTCTCATAACACGCTGCCTGATGAGTGCAGATAGTGTCTTTGTTCTCGAGGAGCGCCGGCTGTTATCGCTGGCGACTTGTGTGTGGTGAATGAAAAGCAGGCCAGAGCTGGAGCGTACTTACAGTGTGAGCAACGGTGGTAAGAGAACTGGAATACTCAGGGAAAAAATCTGATATATCTGATATTTAAAGCTGTTTTCCCCCTTTTAAGAAAGAAAGAACACACTTGTAGATCTTCATTTCCTTATTTACATGCAAGATCATTAAACAGAAAACACTTTAAAACTAACTTAGGTGTGTCCTGCAGTTGGTTATTTAGTCATCATTTAATAATATCAGAAAACATACAATAAAATCAACCACAAATAGAAATATATACTGATATATAAATCATATAGATCATATATAGATTAATGTTACATATATTTGGCTGCATTTATGTTTAAATAAATGCAACAAGTAATGAAGTAATGAATGAAGTAATGCCACTCCCTGCCCACTTCTGTCAATAACGATTGTAATATTGTTTTTCTTTTGTACACACTTTATAATTTCACTGATATTTGAGTTGTTTTTTGTATATCTCTTATTTGAACTGTATTTTTTGGAGCTATCTGGCACTATAATTTCCTTCGGGATTAATAAAGTTCTATCTTATCTTAAATATAATAAAAAGCAGTTACAGTGTAGCTCTTTTAACACCCTTTTGAGTGATTTGGTTTTAGTTTACATTTTACTTTAATTGAAACCATCAAATGAATGTAATTTTTTTTCCTAATTGAGGTACGGCATCTTGATTATACTGTGGTGTTTTCTCTGTGCATCAGTCAGGAGGCCGTGTAGAAGTTGCCACGGTGCACACATGTATACATGTATGTATAAAAGTCTGTCCTGTCTTTCTTTTGCATTTTGTTTTCTGTAAAGCAGAAATGCTTTACCTCCAAGCGTACCTTATCTTGACCTAACCCCTGTGCACGTCCCCCTCCCCCCACTCCACATCAATCAGGCCTGTGAGAGGCATCGAGGTAATTTGTTAACCTTTATCCAGTGACCTCTGCTGACCTCTGGATCACCCTCAGTCTGACAGTGAGACTGGGAACCCTGCACTGGATCTGTTCAGGAGAACTGGAATATATCCCCGGCTTATATATTCACTCATAAAATTATATTTCTTATTAACAGTATTCTGTTATTTTGTTGCTAATGTGTGACATGAAACGGAGCTGTGATCACATAAATACACACATAACCGATTTAATCTCTGCAACACTGATGATTTATCATCACATATGCAAACATGGCCTCATATAAGAGAAGAAGTTCCCCCGATCACAGCACAATTTGACATTCAGACTCAGTTTCGTGCTGAAATTAAAAAACAAAATGTGCTCTTATTATCTTTTTTCAATTACGAGGCGAAGGCAAAGAAAATGCAGCTCATTTCTCTGCAGGATTATTATTCCAGGCACAGCGCTGGCTCGCCGCTAACTCTGAGAACAAATGCTCTATGCCGATGCATATTCATATGTTTAACATACAGACATGCATTCCTAATGATGCAGGAGAGGATAGAATGCAATAAAGCTCATTAATACTTTTTACCATGCCAGTCAGTCCTCGGCGAGAGAACGCTGCTGCATGCCGGCAAATCGAAGCTGATTCAATTCTCCAATAAAGAGAGGAAAGCAGAGAGAAAGGGAATGTAGCTGCTGCAGTGTTTTACTCTTAAAGTGGGACTTTTGCACTTTATTATTATTAAAGCTCATGTGTGTAGCGAACGTTTCTCATTTGTAAAGCTGTTACTTCCTTAACGCTCAAGTTTTCTTTTTCTTTTGCCCGTTCATCCATTTTAAAATAAGTGTGCGAGTGATTTTTCTTCTATAGAGTCAGGTTTAGCACAAGCATCCTCATGTTTAAATGCCCTATATTACTTTGAACCTAAGCGTTTGAATAAAGGTAGAATTTTTGCACGTGATTGCATGGAAATCAGGAAAATAGAAGCATTATTTTCCAGTTGGAATAACTGATTTAGTATCAGGATTTATCTCACGAGGGGCTGGATTCTGCATATTCTAACACTGTCATGCTTGTAAAATACACCTAATAAAACATCTACAGTTGACCTTTGACAGTGTTTTAGCACACAGCCAATGCACTTGGCCATAAATAAGTATGATTACTGTTTTACAGAACACAAACCAGCCCTGCACAGAAGCTGAGCTGCCTTGAAAACATGACAGTGCTCTTTGCAATTAAAGAAACTCAGCATAAGTACTGGGCTTTGGTCACTAGCCACACTGGATAAAAAGTTACTTTTGCTAATTTCAGGGCGTTACTAAGACCTTATTTTAAAATGGCAAGCACCACAACTAGCTAAATAGATGTGTACCTTCCTGGCTGCTCCTCACTCACTGCCTTATCAGAAGTAGGATGATAGACTTTAAATCAAAGGAGTGGTCTGTATGTTTTACGAGCCTTTCCCAGCATAACCTTCTCTTATCTCTATACCTGCCCCGTCGCTTTTAGTTTTAAGATTTAACATGAACCAGCCCCTGATGTTAGGGGTTAGACAACCAGACGTCTCGTCCGGCCGCAGTGGGCAGACGTCAGTAATGGCCGTCCTCTTTGTTTATAAATTATTAATGATTTTCTCCCCTCGCTGTCATTTTGGACAGGCTGCGAGACGAGCCCATGCCTCTCCTGTTTGCGTGGCAGCGCGCTCCTCAAACAGATTGCAATTTATTCCTCTGCAGTTTGTCCGTCAAGGCTAACTCTGACAACATAATCCCGAACTAATCCGCCATGTTCAGTTTTTCTTGTTGGCTCTCATGCAAACTGCTCTGCCAAATCCCGCTACCTGTCAGCCTGGCCTTGCGATGGGGAGCGCAGACGAGCTGCCAGCCCTGCTGCAGTGGCTCCCGTGGGGGAGAAAGCGAGAGAGAGGGAGGAGTGGGGGAGGCATGGTGCCTGGGTAGACTTAACCCCTGCCTCCCTCCCTGTAATCCACTGTAAACAGCCAGAGCCTTAGAAGGGCTAACTGCACTAATCAAGCCCCAAGCTCGCCCAGTCACTATCATACACAGCACCCTAAGAACTAGAGATTTGAGCAGCTACTGCAGTGTGTGTGCAGGGTATGAGGGTGTGTGTGTGGAGCAGAGGGGCCCATTGACAGCTCCTAATCCCCAAGGAGGGAAAAAGGTGCCAACATGAGGCGGAGATGGGTGTCCTTACAAAGGCCGAATAGAGCCAACAGAGGAAGTTTCCATGGCATAAATTGGGGGAACTAGACCATATTGCACCTCATCATTCTAGATTTTTTTAAGCCCAAAACACTTCATTAGATCCATAAAAGCCAAGATACCAGATACCATAAATTGTGGAGTAAACGTGCAAAGTATAAAATATGGATACTCACGTGGTTTTCAGAAGCATCAAAGGCTTGATTTTAACTCCAGTAATTAGGGCACAAAGTCTGTATTCCCCCAAAAGAAAACCAGCCACTCAATATTCTCTCCCCGCCTTTGGAGAGCCGCATTTAAATTTCCCTCACAGCCTCGCTCAGACTCTCTGACAGTGACCCAAAATCCACAGGAAGAACATAAAAGGCCTGACAGTAGTAAAAGGCAAAGGGAGGCACTAAGCCAACTCCCCCCGACCGACACAACAGAAAGTTTCAAGAACTTGTGAGTGGACATGACAACACAAGAAATTAAACTTTACCCGCTGGGCTTGTTCCCCGCTCCTTCCCCTTCATTGTGGCCAGTAATGAGCAGACTCAGTGGGGTGTCTGTGGTGGGTGGGGGTCTGATGGGTTTGTAGTTGACAACACAGGCTAAAGTCAAAAGCCACTTTGTTAGTGTCCATCAAGTGTTATCAGCAGATTTACGGACAATAAAAGAGGCTGTTATGTGATCAATTTGTTTGTCATGTGTAAAACAGAAAAATCATCCTTTTAAAAAACGCCATGTGTACATTCCAAAGAATTCAGTGTCTCAACGACAAAAAGGAAAACAAAAGCCTCTTCTCGTCAGAAGCATCTTCACATGCAATGCTATGCTATGTTGTGTAAATAAAAGGCCTGTCACTGGAGGAGGATAAACAAACCGAGAGGACCCAGACGCAGAGTATGCAGAGATTTCATTTTAACAAAGAGACAAAAAAGGGTGCGAACACAAAGTTTATCCATGAGGAAAAATTAAAGGTTTCACAAAGGTAGACTAAGTTTCAAAGGCATAAACGAAGGCTTCATGAAAGATAAATGTTTTACGGAGAATGACGATGAACTGGCCCAGAGACAGATACTATACTAGCGGTACGTACTGATTTGGCCAAAATGTAATATGCAGTATACAAACAAAAGCAAGATGTGCAGTATGCCAAAAATACCCGGATGTCGTACTGATTCAGAGAAAATCTCCAGTATGCATCAGACCAGTCTACCTCCCCTACTGTATCCCACAATGCAAATAGCTGGAGCGCTTGAAATGACGGACAGCAGCAGCATTCCAGCAGAAGGGGGCGCTTTATCTAAAGAAGCGGCGGTTATTGTTTACTTCCGCCTGGTGTAGCATTGACATGAATTTGAAAAGCTCCTCCATACTACATACTACCACCAAACGCAGTAGGCAGTATAGCATGTAATATATAGCATGTAGTATGTAGTATATAGTGAGGCATTTCGAACACAGCCAAGGTGACAAAGTAAAACAGGAAATGATCTCAACAACGAAACACAAATGAAATACAAGACGAAACAAGAATAACTTGCGACAACAGACCACATGAACTTAATTCAGTGTTCAATATGATGAATAACTTTTTTGAAGCAAGATTCATGTTTTTGCAAAGTTTTTCCCTTTTCTTTTAATGTCTATTTTATTGTGCTAAAGTGAGCTGGGAATTAATCTACGTCTTATCTGGAGAACTGTACAAGTCCACAGCAGGTTATTGCTCTAACCCAATCAAAAACTGTCTCATGTAACTGAGGCGGTTTTTAAAGACCCCCTCCAGTGAAAATCAAGTGTTAAACCTTGTAAACATCTCCATGTGGTGTTCTTCATGAGCTACAAGACATATCAGGGACAACATCAGCAGTCATCTCAATGGCTGGGCCTGTCTGCTTTTAAACTGCAGTGTACCAAGGACAGGCTGAACAACACGTTTTCAGATTGGCAGGTTTGAGACGTCACAAACCTAAGGAGCCAATCCCATTAATGGACGGGGCGACGCTATGCATATCATTATGTGCAACCTATGGTTACCACTTCAGCAGAAGGAGGAGATGCCATGGGAGGATTTTTACAAGGTAATTAAACGTATTTTGCAGAAAAAACATCAGACACAATTTATTATGTCTTAAAACATGACTGGAGCTGGTCTGTAAAGTTATCAATTTGTTTCTTGTTTGTAACTGTTACATAGTTAGTTATAAAGTTATATGCAAATATACCAAAAAACAAATTAAAACTTAAAAGCTAAAAATATGAAAAATTATATAAAATTTTCACCCAAAAGAAATGCTGGCAACCATGCTAGACTACCTTTCTTCGGCAACATCCATATCTATAGCTATACACGTTTGTTTTCTTGAAGTGATTGGAAAGAAATGACAATCTGGAAAGTAAATATAATCTGAAAATGTATCAAATAGAAAATGCTCTGGAAAACTGTTAAGTTTACAGGACTTTTTCCCCTCAAGCAAAAACTATCTTCATAGTTGTCAGAAAGAACTGGGGCATCAACTCTGAGGGGCCCATGAACACACTCCAAACCCGGGGCTCCATGTGGACACACTGACTCCTGTTCTGTGTTACTCTGCAGTTGCTTCTTCCACTTTCCAACCGCTAAGACTGTGGGAAAGCTCTGGACAAATATGTTTGCCACTTTAGTGCTTCAGATAAAAGTGGCCTTCAAGGGTGGAGCTTAGGAGAGTGTTGAGATGGCGGTAAGGGAGTTGGTGGAACTGCGGGGAAAATGCTAACATGACATGTCGGTGATAAGAGTCCTCCAGCGGGTTAACACCAGAGCTTGTAACCGGGATTGCCCCGAGAAGCCCTCTTAGGAAGGCCTGGCATCTGCACGATAGCAAAAGCCCTGGCGCTCACACGAGTGTCGCACACAGCAGGTCTGGAGGCGGTTTGGACAGACGCACACAGCACACCTCTGAGTATGATCTCAGTTACAAAGGCCACAGATTGCTCTATGAGTGTTAGACAGGGCAGGAAATTTGCTTCTTTCTGCATGTTCTACAATGAGACACTGTAACATCCGGATGTTTCATTAAGCAACATCACGACCTCGAGTGTGATATTGCTTTTATATAACAGTTATACAAGTGGCAAATAGTTGTAATCTGTAACAATCAACAACAGTTTATTTTTTGCTCCACCAACTTAACTGAAACTGGACTTTTGTTGCTAAGCAACCCAAACATTCTCCTGCACTCTGTGTCTATAGGTTACCACAGATCAGCTGTTTTTATCATGTACATTTATCTGTATGTTTTCATTTATCATCAACAAGTGAAATAAGAGTCTGCTGTCATGCTTGATTAATGTCTACATACACAGTCTGCTGTAGCATTAATTAACAGTATTCAGAACACGTGCCTGACGCGGAGTGATACACAGAGTGAAAAGTCGCAGTGATGTTGCTCCGTATATCACCACTCATGGAATGCTTCTGATCCGATCAGATTACCTGGTCAAGACTAACTGTTGTATAAATATACTTTACCATTAAAAGAATGTTTGAGCCCAAAATAAGCAGTCACAACTGTTTCTTATAAGTGATTTGACTTAACCTGCCTCAAGCTCATTGCATGCCATGTTCATCCAGTTACATGTAACAAAAAAACCTGTATTAAATAGACAATACATTACACTTTTTCAGGTGTTTTAAATTATTTTCTTACAAGGAAAAACGAGTGGCATCCATAATTACAGACTGCATATAAGAAGGTCACATGACAACACTCATTTAACCCCTTTCCCACCAAACTTAGAGCGTTGACGCGAGTTTCTCAGACCCAGGAAGGCCCGCTTATAGATGACATTTGTCTCTTTTACCATTGTCAGTGGAGTATCCTGCTTTCGGTCTCTCTTCTGCTGTGTCAGTGTCACAAACATGCCCGAAACAGGGTTAGTAAAAACTCAGGATGTTACGGTGGTTAGGTCTTTATTGTATCTGTTACTCATTCAGTCTGTGTATCAAACTCGGCACCGACAAATTTGGAACGATGTTCGAGCAATGCTTGAGATGAGTCGCAGGACATAGCATCGCGCCGGGGCGGAGATTAGTGTGTCAACACTGGTTTTGTGTTCCCATCAATGCGATCTGAGCCGAGGCAATACTTACCCAGGTCTACTGCAGAGTCATTTGACCCGGGTCTGAATGCCGATTGTAGGCTTTCCTATTAAGCAAAAAAGCCGGGTGTTAGTGGGTTTTTTTGACCAGTGGGAAAGCAGCTATCGATTTGTGGTCCACTGTTTTGACCGTATTTGGATAAGGGGGTGGATACAAATGAGGTCCATTTCAGTGGCTCAAATTAGCACAGCTTGTTGTCTGATTCATGTCATATAAGACAGCTGTGCCCTTTTATTGGTAACATGTGCCGTGCTTCTTTAAAGCTGGGCAGTGTAACATTTGGTTCTATGGGGATTGACTCACTTTTGGAGCCAGCCTCAAGTGGCCATTTAAGGAACTGCAGTTTTTTTGGCGCATCAGCAGTGTCCTACATTTTCAGCTATGGAGTTGCCACTTGCTTACAAGAATTGTTCCACTGAATGCCACATATTTCATCTCCAACAGGTCAGGCGAAATGTAATGTAGATGTACTGTTGCTTGGATGATGTCAGCTGGTGGCTATGGAAAGATAAGAGGGTAAACATCACTGATGTTACAGACAGAGTTACAGATTAAGTGCAGGACATTTGATGAAAGACTGAGCTAAGTATTTATAATTAGTACTAAATGAAGTGGCTGTACAAGATTTTTCATGGGTATTAATGCAGCCACCTTTTGCGCAATGCAGCTAAGCACTGCTAAAGTTACAATAGCAAGCAGCCTCAGCGGACTTCAGCGTCACCCTTGCTAAAACTGTGTCATAAAGGAAAGTGTGTGGCTTATAAGAAAGTGTAGAATATGTGTGAAAACATTAAGCTCACCTGCTTTAAGACTCCTATTGCTGGATATGGGCAAATACCATGAGTTCACTAAACATGCAAAGACATTTACCTGTAGATTTTCTGTAGAGTTCTTCCACATCTCATATCCTCTCTACAATGCCGCACAAAACAAATGCCACAAGAGCAGAAAGGACAGGAAAAAAGCAATAAAAAGTGAGTGATGGCCATTGATATTTCAGGCTGAAGAAATCCCGCGTCAGGAGTCTTTGCTTGGCTTTACATAAACGGGGTAATAAATAGATCGATCACACATAGCGAGGGAGATTCATGTCACATTAAGTGACGGGACGTTGAACATAGGCCCAGCTATGTCTCATTACTCAGAGGGCGCTTCCCTGGGGGAGGGTGTGCGTGTGTGTGTGTGTATAGTTGGTCGAGATAGTACATTACATGTGGCGAGACAGGCACAGTAGAGAGGCCAGCTGCTGCAGACACGTCACTGCTGTAGGCTGAACACACTACATGGATTTTTTGGCAATATAGATATAGTCATGCAACATTGAGAGACCTCTGGCAAAGTAAATAAATGGTCTGTTATTAACGCAGATGATAAAAACTTTGATTTGAATACTTGTCCGAGTACAGATTTCATAGGTATGTGCAGTTAAGAGATAAAACTATTTATCCCAAAACAAAAATAGTGAAGTAATGTTGCTTTATCGTCTGATCTTTTTTGCTTATTGTCTTGAAACTGTGTTCTTACAATAATAATGTCTTGCAAGTTTTACGGGTATTAACTGAAAGTAACAATCTCGAAGAATTTCATTTAAATAAATGTCTGTTAAGTTACTATCTATCGCAGAATGAGGTAACACAATGGTGATTGAGCCTATGGCCCACTGATGAAAGCCTTTGCATTTGTAGTATATGGTATTATTATGGACTGGGTGTCTGTGGCGACTTTCGCACATCACAAGCGGCGCCCAGTTAGTGACGCGATTTCCATCACCCAGCAGTGGTTGGTCTGCCAGAGAGGGTAGGCGGAGCTAAGCGGCTGCTTTTCAGGTCTCTGCAAGTGTTGCGAGTAAACAGTAATCTACTATGGCTGAACAAACAAAGAAAAGATCGATGACTACAGATACAACTTCAAAAATAAGTGAAAATCCAAAGAAAAAGAAACAAACTCGACGCTCAGATGAAGGCAAACAGTCTAAAAAGGAAAGGGACCGTCAGCGAGGAAAATCAAGAGTTACAACCGGAGCCGACCGTGGACGTCACACATGCAACACTGTCTGGATATCTGGGAAGTGTGCTCCTGCAATTTCAGTTTATCGCCAAAGGTGCCGCCAAAGAAAACGAAACTGAGATCTTCGAAATTAGCACTTTAATGCTTAAAACCAGAGAGCAGAATATGTCTGAAAGCTTTATTATTGTGAAAGTAAACTCCCGCACACTGTCTAACTTGCTGTTTGCCTGATGAAGGTCGAGCACCGAAACGCTGCAAGCAAATAAATGTATTTTCTGTAAGTTAGACAGTGTGCGGGAGATTACTTGCATTTTTGACCGTTTTTCCCCTCTCCTGTCCTATAAATCAGATGTGCAAAGTATTTCTCTACTGTCCTTTATTACTTTATAAATCCCTTATTTTACTCAAGTACAGGAGCACAAGGGGCACAAAGCTTAGAACACACACTTGAAAAACTGCTCACTAAATAGCTATGGACACTTCCAGTCAAGTTTAAAACAGGAGCTCAAAGTTGCGGACACACTTTAATAGCTCCAGTAGTCTGTAAATATACCGTGTTGACACAGAATACAACAGCAACTCCAGACTAAAGAGTGCCTTGAAGTCAGTTAGGTATCTATCAGCATTAACTTGGCATGAAATAGAAAAGGTGAGGATGCCTTCTGTCTCACTCTTAAGATCCGAAATACAGCAGTTAGATCGTTCAGAAGTTTTTTATTCCTTTTGAGAAAGCATTATGAATCTCTTATTATAATGTAGAAACCATTAAATATCTATATAATGCATCTAATGCCGATGAGCCAGTGAGTTATCTTCTCGTAGTCTAGGCCACTTATCACTTTGATTCATCCTACAGTGGATTAAGGGCTCCATCACACTCCATTCACAGGTTTAAGATCAGAAGCAGGATTTCTGATCTGCTCGAGTTTATTCTTTGTTAAACCAAATAATTCATCTTCAGAGCCGATTGGCTTTCAGTTATTCAAACTCTGTCAACAAGGCTTTCCTAGCTGAAGGGGCCCTGGTGCTCGGCTTCCTCTTGGCTTGCACACCATGTAACCAAAATCCAAACACAGCTCGCCAAGTGTGGCTTCTGACCTTTACCGTCTTGTTGACCCGCCGTGGCATATTGCAGCGCTGGGGATTTCCCATTTGTCACTGTCCAACGCTGTAAGGCTGAGTCCTGCTGCTTTAGATAGCAGTTTGATTTACAGTGAGGTGGGGGAAGGCCGGTGTCGCTTGTGGGATTCTGCCATAAGCCATGGATGGAAGTGGTCAGAGGCGTGTAAGATAGAGTTTACAGTTCTGAGAAGGACTCTGGGGCGTAAAAGGTTGTGCACGCAGGTGACATTTTCAGCCAGGTCTCATTTAGTCTCGGTGTGCTGGCCGGCAGAGGCAATCCAAGCATCTCAGCAGGCATTAGCAGGTCTTCAGTTGTTGGCCCTCCTGCCTTGTAAATCAAAATCTCCAATGACATAAGAGGTGCTGCATAGTTGTCTTGCAGGAGATCCTTATCAAGGTATACATGCACAAGATAGACTTGATGCTCTTAGAGATAGGGTAAAGGACGTTTAATTTTGGGTGTAGTGTGATCCGACCTCGAACACACAGCGCTGCGCTTGTGTCACATGTCTTTTTCCGTTCCATTTCAATCAAATCAGGAAGGATTTATCGCGCAGACCCTGCAGAGTTTTGAAAATGAACAGGGTAATGGCAAGTTTTCAGACGTGTGAAAAATGAAAGTGACCATGTGGCACAATTTGTAGAGGGCTTTCGCATCCACTTTTAGACCCCTGGTGACTTCTCACTAACAGCTGCTGTAAAACACGAATTCATCAGATAATCCCTCCAAAGCCCAGCGGTCAAGCCGAGGCATTCTGGGTCTCGAGCGCTCTCATAAATGAAATACCACCTGCACCAGCAATTTCAAACCTGCAACGGAGTAAAGTTATATTTAGGTAAGAACATGAAGGACCTTGATCCCTTAACAAAATAAAAGCTTGACAGCTAATCTCTCCAACAGAAGTCAATATTGTTGAAGTCTGATGATGTACAACAGGGGGGTCGTGAGGACTACGGCTAAGACAAGCAACTGGCAGTTGTATTTTTCAAAGAGCAGACATGGGGCAATATCAAAAGGATCAGTCCATCTCCCTGTTTGGATGTGACTCTGACAGAGTGCCTATAGTCCTGCCATACCACTTGTCTGTTTGGTATGATAGAAATTATGTTATTTAGCTGTTTTAGAAACCCCTTAAATCCACATTAAGGCTACAGCGCTTACATTGTGTGTTTTTATTGGAGTTGATAAGACGTATGTGAATTATGACGCAGGAGAACACCCTTTTATTGACTGAAATTTGGCGTTACAGTGGTTGTGTGCTCATTTACCACTGCCTTGGCCTTGAAAATAAACCAATTGACTCAAGTGAGAAGTCCCTCAATGGAACATTGTAATGCACAAGTATTACCAGGGGCTCTACAGAAAGGCTACAAGTGAGCCTTTGGGACACACACCGCATCTCCTCGATTCACATCCAGAGATTACGGTCAAGTGCAGTCAACACGCTCAGCACTTCATCTTCCCTCTGTCCGTCCACGGCTCTCTGCTTCCACGCTGCATGCATGAATGTGATAAATGCACGAGTGTGTTCGATTCACACTGTTCCACCTCCGGCAACACTGTAAAGAGGAAAAGGGAGGAGGCGAACTGCGAGCACTCACTCCCTCAGGCTCTGCATTTCCTCAACAAGTGACCCCCGCTAGACTTTGACCAGATTCCTCCGTACTTTAAACAAGACTCCCATTACAGCTCTTGTGAGTACAGTAACAGGTTTTCATAGTTTGCTTTGGGCAGTTGCATGGCAGATGTGTGTTTGAACATGCCTCTATATTTCCGTAGAAGAGAGGGTGGAGTATATGTACGCTCATGCCCTTGTGTATAAATCACTTGACCTAGACTTACTGTTGACCGTGGATTTATGCCAGCGTGAGAGGCTCCCGATGACAATGTATCTGCCTTAGCCATAATGGATGGTACACAGCGCACGCTGTCATCTGGCAAATATGCTCCCCGAATGGATCTCAAGTGGGGCGGCGCTCAGCGAAGGGGCGGCGGGCGACTGGAAAGGGGGAGAGATGGATGGTGATCTGCCCAGGGTGGAGCCATCAGCCGCAGACTCTCCCCCACAGCTTTTTGGAAACTCAAAGTATTGCTTGAATTAGACCAGCCATCAGCACCGCAGTTGGGTAGATGGAGGGGCCGACTGGTGCCTACTGTGCTTTAAGCTCGAGGGTACCTTTGCAAAAATAAGAAAGGGAAATCCAATGCTCTCTGTTATTATGTGTGAAAATGACGAATTTGAAACGACGCCAGAGAGGAACCAGTCTACATTATCCACGCAGATTCAACCCACAGCCTTGCACTTGGTTGGAAGTCAACCACTTATATCATCTGTTGTTACTTTGATAACGCATAGAATAATAGCATTAGCACTGTTTGACGTTGATCAAGAGAAATGAACGCAGCGTAGCGAGAGATCAAATTGAAACCACATGCTGCTAGAACCTGATACACTGTACGGGTTCCAACTGGTCCGAGGAGACGAATCCATGATTCTGCCAGACTATCACAAAGCATAAGCGCGTCCAGACAAACTGGAGCTATCAGTGGGGGAGAGAGCTGAGAACCTTCCACAAACTACCGTGATGAAGTGTCCTATCGCTAGGTCGTCTCCAACAATCAAGGGCCCCAACTCCACTTAGAGATGACCACCAAGGCAAATCTTATCTGTACAGTGTGAGTGTTTGTGTGTTGGTGAAATGTTTCTCACATTATTCCATGTCAGTATTTTTAATGGAGTAATGACCCAGCCGGAATTGTTTGATATGAACAGATGCATCAAGTCGGATTTGAATGAGAAAAGATTTCATGTTACTCCTGTGATTAAACATAATTCAAAAGGTAGTAGGTAAGCCGACAGTCGCTACCAAAGGGCCTATTAACACTCGCACTACCAAGGCAGTCATTGACTGCTTTCAAAATTTGCAACGTCATAACTTTGTTTAAATAAAACCTATGTACCAATAGGACCCTGACTTTTCCTAAATGTGTGTATATTTTATTCTAACATTGTTTTATCATTAAAATTTCAAAACACAAAAGAGATCTGAGTATTACCACCTCGAATAACCATAGCAGTCAAATTGACTGCATGCTTTTTACAAGGGGTGTCATATTTCACTATTTGCTACATTTTCCCGCTTTTTCTCCTGCTCTATTGTTTGTTTTGTTTTTTATGCTCTGTGAAGCTAAAATCTAGCTAAAGCTTCACTCAAAACCCAGGAGAGGCACAAATGACAACTACTGACAACATCCTGTTCAAGAAATGCACCAATGAGATGATGTCACCAGTTCGAGTTTGCATGACAGAGAAGTTATGTTGGTGTCAATTAAATAAATAAAAATCTCATTCATTATCATTTTCATTTTGTGTCCTGATGTGTTTTTTACCTATTCCATCAATTTATTCTTAGATCTTTTTATTGATTATCCAAATTATATGCAAATAATGTCTGATCAGTCAAAATGATGGTCATTCTAGTAGTTGCAGAATTCTGGTAGACCGAGTGTTAAAGCAACTCAGAATTGGTTTTACAAGTGCCTGACATAGTTAGTCACACTCAGACACAAAAGATTAAGAGCCAAGACGGGGCATCCTTTGTATGTGTAACAGTTTCAGTCTGCGTTGTGTTGAATAACCAACGACAATGGCAGTTTTTCAGTCAATCTCTCTTTAAGTGCTGGATATCTGGAAATGGTGGATGGACACACACCCAGTGCACGCATGCAGCTAGAGCAGTCGGTGGACGGTTCACATGCTAAATAATACAGCATGCGTGTTAGCTAGCTGCCACATATCATGGTTAACAGTGTGAAAATCAACAACTGTAGCCATACACATATTAACAGTGTGCATTAAACATAATGCTACACATTAAAAATAGAAACCAATGTAGAAACACAAAAATATGTATTATATGAAATATGTAACAGAGGCTTGTTTAAGCGGACTGGGATGATGGTGGCACATGTGCCGTCCCAAGACAGGAAGTACACCACAGTTAACCACTAGGTGTTATTCTTTTATAATTTTAGGAGGTGGAGGTAAGGGGCTGGGTATGCAGCTTTATGCTTTATTAAGATACTGAAAAGTACAGACTATACAAAGAAAAGCTGTAAAAGGTGGGGAAATGTGACAAAGTCCTCGGTTGGACTTAGAATCATTGGAATTAGCACTAAATTTGTTAACAATGTATGAGACTTATGAGGCTTTGGACTCCAGCACTAAAGAGCTCTTGATGCACTAATACACAGTTCCAAATAATTTTCAGTGAGGTAGAAATATCCATCCATCCATCCATCCATCCATCCATCCGTCTAGACCTTATTTATCCTGCTCAAGGATATGCCTATCATCACCTGTCATTGGGCAAGAGGCGGGACTCCCTGCACTGACCAGTCAATCACAGAGCTGACACATAGAGACGGACAACCTTTCACGCTCACATTCACACCTATGGGCAATTTCAAGTCCCCAGTTAACCTAACGAGCATGTCTTTGGACTGTGGGAAGAAGCTGGAGAGAAGCCACCCATGCACGTGGAGAACACGCTAACTCCTCACAGAATGGCCCCATGCGTCCAAACCTACGAGCCATGCAGCCCAGTACACAGACAGCTGAAAACAAAGATGAACAAATACAGCAAAAATAAACATAAAGCTATTAAAACAAGTGCTTCAACACATACGTCAATAAAGATTGCTTGTTGCCACCCTTCTACCCCACCCACATGAAATCAACGCCCTAAAATCCTACCTATTTGTTTGCACTGGACAAACAAATGAAAAGCACGCTTTACAATGTGAAACAGTCACAGTTTGATCAGGGTTTAAGCTAACTGCTGTGTAAAGTTTTAATGTTTGTGTTGAAATGAATACACTGCTTAGGTACGTGGGTTGTTTTAGGTACAGGACGTGGGTGACGTGAAAGAAGTCATGGTTGACATTTGGTTTCATCGCTCATGACAGCTACCCAAAGCAGAGTTTAGCGCTCCTTTAACTACGTCACCCAAATATGTGACCTGTCGTAACTCCTGCAATTATTACTACGGCCCATAGAGGTTGCAGTCTTACTTTCAATGCAAATATGAGTTGTAAAAAGCTGCACAGGTCACCACTATGCTCATATTTTTGTTGCGGACGAATCCACTAATATGTGCATGTGACTCAAACTGCTCTCCTTAAATCTTTTGGCCATCAATTAATCGATTAGAAATGGCTTAAGGACACCAAACTGTGTTCTGAAATAAGGCTTTTAAAACACAAAGTACATAACCGCCAGGCAAATAGCACAAAAGGAATTATTGTGCAGCCTTAAAGAATTTGTTTCCTTTATTCAGGAATGTAGAAACACCGTCTTTTGTATTGATACAATCCACTTTTGAACATTTGTCACAGGCTCTGAATGGATTTCACAAAATCTACTTATGTGTATTTGAACTGTCAATTAAATTAAATCAACAGGGAAACATGTACAAGACTTTTCAATGACTACAGTAACTTGATTTTGTTTCTTTTGTGCAAAGGAAATGATCATATCAGGATGGAGGAAGCTACTCATAATTTCAGACCTATCCACGGCATGCGCGATCATCTCTCAGGTGTACAGCTTGTGGTATATGTTTCTGTTGAAGCCGTCCATAACGCAGCAGATTTTTCCTTTGTTCTCGTGATTGTAATCACTCCAGACCTGACATGTTTACTATGAGGAGGATATTTAGTCTGTGTAGGGGTAGATAGACTGTACATGACAAAAAATAAATAATAGACTGACAGCTGAAGCGGCCTGCAGACAGAATAATGTGCACACTGCCAAAGGTCCAGCTGCTTTTAGTCAGTTTACAGAGCGCAACTGTCCCAGCAGTGTGTGAAGGGAACACACACTCACAGTAAAGGACCCTCATGATTCTGTCACAATGTATTGCTTGCAAAGTAGGCGAGGATCCTGCTATCAAATCCACACAAACACACATACGTGCGCACACATGCTCTCACACACTGTGTAATCCTCTCATCCAGCCTTGTCTTTTACACTCCCCCTCTCACTGCTGGCGACATCGCTCGTGAAGCACGGACGCTCGTAAATTCCCTGCCTTGATTTTGTTAACCTTTACTGTGACCCGTCACTTCTCTGCTCGGCGTTCTAGCACCCACTCAGTCACAGATGAGGCTCCACGCTCGCCTCTGCGGAGACCAGGCCTCGGCGCTTCTGCAGCTCATCGCTCAGGGTTCTGGCTCAGCGGGATGCGGCGGCCTCACGGTGCCAACACACCTCAGAATTATGAGCCACTTTTGGACCAAATAATAGACGTTTAAATCAGGCGTTTATGTCTGTAATCGTTGCCCTGCACAACACTTAAACCAACAGTCCAGCATTCGGTCTTTCTTAAGTAGAAAACGATCTAGCCTGCAAAAGGACTTCAACTGCTGTGCTATTAATCATTTTAAAGTAGAGGGTAATTGCAATTTAATATATGGAATAGTAGTAATAATAAGAATAATGAATACCCATTAGCTTTATGTAACCAATCAGCACTTTCCCAAAACTAGAACTCATCATAACGGTGCAGAAAAAGTCTGGAAACACTTGCCGAGCTGACCGCTAATATATGTTTAATATTAGGTGTTATTATGATGTTGCAACATATTGTATTGGCTTGGCTACAGTGGAATTACTGGCCAATTATGTTTTTCTATTAATAACAAAACTGGGCATTAAAAAGTTGTTGGAAAGGATAAAAAAATACGTAAAATGTTTCAAGTAATATCTTCTCTTACTCCCTCGAGCAGCGTGAGTGTTTAGTTGCATGCAACCACTTTGCAGACATTCAAACCGTCCATTTCTCTGCATGTTAATGAAGTGGATGCATTCTTCAGCCTAATTTATCTCTGCAACGGTCATTAGGCTGAGTGAGAATGTGTGTGTCTGTGTGTGTAATATACACATCTCTCTGTGTGTTTACATGTTCTGTCTCCTGAGGTCAGCAAGGTGGCATCTTGTTTAGAGTGATGCTGATAGACAGGCCGCCTGCTGCAATATGTTGTCTGTGTGTTGAGTGCTGCGTGGCCTTCGATGTGCAGTGTGTACATATGCAGTCACATAGAAATGATATGTGGATGCATGTGCAATATAATTTCAACGTTATGTTTTGGATTAAATCTGGAGTTTAAAAAAAAAAAGGGATTGTGCCAAGGAGCCAACAGGGTCGGGCAACGACAAAATAGAAATTGGAATCCATGCAGAAGTAGCAGATACTTTTTCCTCGAGAGACAAGACAGGAGAAAGTGATAGCTTGTACCTCACAAATGCAGAGATCAGTCATTTACAATTTATGCATTGACCGGTGCCGAGGTTTCCTGGCAGTAAACTGTGGAAAACACTCACCACCGAAGGTCTTCAAACTCAACCGTGGAAGTGATCCAACTGTGTGGCACATATTCAATCAAAAGTGTGAAGCCATCCCAACATGTTTTAGTCATGTAAAGTTTGATCTCACTTTTAAATGTTAGTAACTGTAGGCCTTCATAAGTCTACTAAGGTTTGACCTGTTTTTAGTTGCATGGAGTGTTGGTTTGCTAACATGCTTTTATTTAAAGTCTTTACTGCAACAAAGTCCTGATTTGGGTTCTTTTCTTTTGAGGCAGTTGTGGAAGATGTGCTCAAATCCTAAATGCAAATGAGAAAAGCAATTCCACTTAACTGATATATTCCGTTACACATTAAAGTTATGCATTGACATTTTAAAATGCAAAAATATATAAGTAAAATCATCAAAAAAAGAACCTAAAAGTCAAAATACTCATTATAAAAATAGACCCTCTTCAGAATTCTAAATGTTATGGATCCATTAATGTGTTACCGTCACTTTAAGGCTGCAGCTGGTAGACGTGGGGAAATTATAGTTCCTTCTTACAGTAGCTTAATCTATAATAAGACCAACTAATGTATTTGCTTATATGTTGTACTGATAGTCTAAATATGCAAATTTAACTACAAGCACAAACAGTCAAATAAATGCAGTTGGGTAAATCGTGTAATACTCATTACCAAAATGTATTTACTAACACTTGCTGAACACTGGCACACGATATGATACATAACCCCTTTGACCCCATCCTGTGATTCAATTTCCGCTCTGTCACAGTGTGACTTTCTTTCCACCATTTTTATCTGTTCATCTCTACGGGGATCCAATTAAAACATCCGGAGGGGATGACCTCTTTTTGTTGCTACATAATCACAGCCACACCTGCCTGCTGTTAGTCCAGTGTGGATGCAGAGGGTACTGGTGCCATAAAAAAACACTTTTGTTTGTTGTTGACTTCACTGTGTGACCACACACTGCCTGTTTAACTCAGATGATGAAGACTTTAAAGTAGGGACCAGATTGAGTCTATATATGAGTCTGCTCTCTGTGAGCCGCAGGATTTACTTTTGGTTTGTCAGCCTCTCGGCGCGGTGGAGACGGGGTCATGACACCCAGCGGCGTCACAGCACCAGTCCTTACAACGCAAAGCTGCTGGTCAGCTCAGTGCGAGGGGGCTTCCTTTACCTCCCCATGGCCTGTTTTTTATGAGGTTCACATGGAGGTGTTGCCCCCTCCTCTTTGGGGTCAGACCCCCCTGCCATGTTGGCCCTTGTGCCTGTTAGCTGCAGCGCTAATCCACCCGCGCTCGCTTCCCGCTGAGCAACAAGTCTGCGACTTAGTGACTCGGCTGTTTGTAGGGAGGGTTTCAGTCGTCGCCGCAGTAATTGGTTCATCCTCTCCCCTATCACTCACCTCTTTAAGGTCTTTGATTGGCCAGGCCTGCCAAGGAGGAGACAGAGCAAGGGATTATGGGATGAGAACTGGCCTTAGAGAGAAAGGCAGCTTCACAGCTGATGGAAAATCCTTCAGAATTTTTCATGAAAATAAAAAACTTTTTCTTTGTAGCTGCAAGCTCAGAGTCAACTGTGTCGGCTCCCTTCCAACTTTTGTTTGAGCGCTGTGGATGTGTATGTGTGTTCTGGCTGCAATCTGGCATCTGCACAGCATCGTATGACCACGGAGAAGAGGCTTAAATCAAGATTACAAATACTCTCACATTAGTGTCAGATATTTACTCATTCATTCACAGCTCAGACAGAAGTTTCATTAATGTTCAGTTTTTCTGTATTGGACAAAAAACTAAACAATTGTTTCAATAAACTAAGTTTTACAATATTGATTAATCAGCCTAATCAGTGAATCATGAGTATATAAAGCGTTTAGGTTGTAAAATTACAGTTTTATGAAAACCAAAGATGATGTCATCAAATTGCTTGACCAAAAAAACAGACCTATCCATCAATCATCTATACCGCTTATCCTGTTCAGGGTCGAGGGGGGCTGGAGCCTATCCTAACTGTCATTGGGCGAGAGGCGGGGTACACCCTGGACTGATCACCAGTCAGTTACGGGCAACTTAGAGTCACCAATTAACGAGTTGCAGGAAACTGGTGTACCCGGAGGGAACCCACACATGCACGGGGAGAACATGCAAACTCCACACAGGAAGGCCCCCCTACGTCCAAACCAGGAACCTTCTAGCTGCGAGGTAACAGCGCTAACCACTGCATTACCGTGCCGCCCAAAACAAATCTAACAGAACCTAAATGTATTATTATGTTCATTAGGTTAACTATCAGCTGTATCACAGCCATAACGGAAATGGCAGTGGCTTCTCGTGTTGATCTTATTGACATTATTGATCTTCAATCTGTATTGAAACTACACGAGCAGTCAAAGTTTAGCACTTTAAGAGGCATTCTTTAATCCCCAACTCTATTTATTTCTTTGATTTCTTGTTATATGATGTTACAAACATCCTGAGATACAAGTTTAGCGAACATTTAGAGATTAAAATAGGCTTAAAATGTCTCATATTCACCTAATTGACCAGGTTACAAGAAGATGAAGACATACCTTATTAATCCCTGAGGGTAAATTCAATGTTTTCACAAACATGCTACACACAAAGGCCCGAAATACACACATGCACAAACAGGACCCTATGAACATGGACTAATGGAGAGACGTCAGAGTGAGGGGGCTGCACATGGACATGCGCCCCGAGCGGTCGGTAGATTCGGTGCCTTGCTCGAGGACACATTGACAGAGCCCAGGAAAGGAAAGGAACTGGATACTTGGTCCGTACCGGGACTTGAACCGGCCACCCTCCAGTCCCTACAGACTGAGCTACCGTCTACCCCATACAACAGCAACTACTACCCGAACATAGTTTGACTGCAGCACCAAATAAAGGGCTCAGTCTTTAATCCAAATATAAACGACAGAGTTATCCTACAACCAAAAATCCAATATAAGAATCTGCAATCCCTCTCACGTTGACTGACATGTCTTTGAATACATGGAATAACACAAGACAACATGGACTAAATCTAAGCTGCAAATGTTTAGCTCATAATGTCTTAAAGGCTTGTTTGCATAAGTGATGCATTTACACACACAATAAAACAATTAGAATCAGTTAAGAAGAAAACAAAGTAAAAACGTGAATGTATTGCTGTGTAATGTGGTCACAAGAAGAGCAGCATGCACCTTTAATCCCCTGCAGCTACCGTCTGTGTCCATGAACAACCATCATTATCAGCGTGTTGTGTAAATCTATCAAAATATTAGTAGAAAGGGAGTTGAGGGGATGAAAAAGGGAAACATGTCTTAAATCACAGAACGGGTGACAGTCGGAGTCGCTTGGTGTCTGCACGGCTGCTCTAAATCTGCCAACCGGAGCAAAGCAGGGCAAGAAAAATCTCTCCGAGGACACATCTGTGTCTTCCTACAGAGACGTTTGCTTTTCTTTCGGAGGCTCGAGAGCTCCTTTACAACTGATAAGACGGCCGCATTCCTGCTGAGCCCGCGGGCCGGCCCTGCCACTGACCCCACTTGACAATGTCCAGTCACGCAAGGCTCCAGTACCCACCCATACACAACCATACCGGGACCCCCTCCCCTGCAGCTCACCCTCATCTCTCTCCCCCATCTCCCTCCAACCCGACACTCACCCACGCTGAAGAGAGCAGAGATAAGGAGCGGGAGGCCGGGCGTTCTCTGACTGTACTCCACCGCTGGGCCTCCGATAGCTGCATTTCTGGAGGTACCTTTGAGTAATGTCGGACACTTTGTGTGGATTAGTTTTTGTGTGAATGTGTAAAGATAGCTGTGAAATGACAACTGAATGATTCTTTGTGGTATTTCTGGAGACTTTGATAAGAAAGGAAAAGTGGTGTTGGACTAAAACTCCTCAGAAAAGATTGCGTTTGAAGTCCTGAGTTTTATTTTGAAAAACTGGCATGAAACGATGCTGTGTATTGTTACACTCCTTCTCCACATGTTGGCTTTCACTGTGCAGGAAAAACACCACAATTCTTCCTACAATCATGCCAACAATCAATATGTGATCACTAAAAGATTCTACCACAAAGGACCAGACCAGATACTGGGCGAAACTTTGAAACAGCAGGTTTGTTAGGGCACTAGACATTCAAACAAGTGTAGTTAACATAGAATATAACAAATTATTTCCAAAGTATAAATTGATGTTGCAATTTTCTGTGTCTTTACCTCTTCGAGTCGAGTCCTGCCAAACATCACAGCGTGTAGACAGTCGCTGATAACTCCAGTTTCCCACAGCCACGAACACCACGCAGCCTGAATCTGACGATTCCTGATGACAGGTTTTCATCAACATCAAGCTCCCGGTCCTAAAACAGAACACACACACACCAGGTTTATGTCAAAAAAATAAAAAATGATGTTAAAGTCGGAGAGACCAAAAAACTTGATGTAAAGCCTACTTTACTTTTGGGGAGTGCTGTAGCTGTCCGGACAGTTTTGAAGGTGTCGTGAATCTTTAATCATTCATTTTCTATACGTTGTTGTGACGCATGAGAAACTAGTGCCAAATAAATAAAGACTATTACTACAGATTCAAGTCAAACGTTGTCACTCTGGGCAAAGTAGTGCATTTAAGAACAAATACTTCCATGTCTTGTTTTCTGACACAGCTCAGTTTAATAGAAGACTTCGGCGACTGTTGTGTCTTCTTATTGTATTGATGTGTCTGCAGCTCTGTGTGGTTAGACAACAATGTTCTTCTGTCTTCTCTGCCTCCACTTTTTTGAAGGTTTTTATCACAGACTGTATACAGGAATTGGATGTAGCCACTGCAACGTCACCAATTGGTTTGTGGACTACTGCTTTGAAGTTTGCCTACTGCCATCTTGTTTTTTAGGGCCAAAGTGACCACATTAGGACGAGAGGGGGGATAAAATTGCTAGGCCTCTGTCCTGACAAGTCTTGATGGTTGAGACTCGTCAATCAGATGGTAGCCATACACTGCTTTATCTACCATTTTACTCTGAATGGAATCATAATTTACAACATTATGCTGTTTTGATCCTTCTCCTTCTTCTTCTCCTTCCTCAAGAAGGAGCTGACGTAAGGCAAAGCGTTAAGTCTACAAGTCGATCTACTTTCACCCCTTACCTATGGTCATGAGCAAAAATTAGATCGTAGATACAAGCGGCCAAAATGAGTCTACTCCGCAGGGCGTCTGGGCTCAGCCTTTGAGATAGGGTAAGGAGCTCAGACATCCGGTGGGAGCTCCGAGTAGAACTGCTATCTCTTCGCATCGAAAGGGCCCAGTTGAGGTGGTTCAGGCATCTGATTAGGATGCCTCCTGGGCTCCTTCCTGTGGAGGTTTACTGAGCATGTCCAACTGGGAGGAGGCCTCAGGTTAGACCCAGAGTCCTCTGGAGGGATTATATATCGTACCTGGAATGGGAACACCTTGGGATCCTCCAGGAGGAGCTGGAAAATGTTGCTAGGGAGAGGGACGCCTGGGTTAACTTGCTTAGCCTGCTGCCACCGTGACCACCGGATAAGTGGAAGAAAATGGCTGGAAGGATGGATGCTGATTTGATGAGGACTTGACACTAGAGACTACAAACGTAACTAAAGAAATGTTAAGTAGGCTTTTTTTTTTCCTCATAGATTTCTATATAAGCAGAGTTCTTCTTGAGACCAGTTGTTTGGCCTGTTTTGACCTGCTGGTCACAGGAGAGTGCAAGTATAAGACACTTTTGTTTGCCTTAAACTTACAGTTCTCATTTTGAAAGGCGCAGTAATTATTTGGTGCATGCATTTGTAGTTTTTAGGGAGAGTAGGCAGTTGAATGCTCTGGGAACTGAAGCCCTCTTTTTTCCACACAGTGTGCATGTGTGTGTGTGCGAATGTGCCTTATCCTTCCTGTCGAGTGACACAAAGCAACAGGAGAACTTGAGATGAAAACATGAACACATTGCTTTGAGAACAGTAACAACAAAAACCCCGCAGCCATGAGTCCAGTTGGCCGTCGCAGCGTTTTCAGGTTAACAGAGGAGAGAAATCAAGTTGCTTAGTCCCGTTGTAAAGCCCAGATTAACATGGTCTTATTCAGCATGAATTGGCTTACACGAGCCGAGGCGGTGGAGCTAAGAGTGACTTAGTGAGGCTTACACTAGCTCGTTCAGAGTCTGGGACGGGATGGAAAGTCTCCTGTGGGAAGACGGAGAACAGCAGAACAATATTTAAGCCGGCCATTTCAGGAAGCCGCCGGATCAAAGAAATTAAGAGTCGCAATTCGTTCATTTATACAATCTGAGGAGCATGGCGTACCTCCCCGGCAGAAATGTTAAAAACCAATAACAAGGGTAGTTTTTTAAGGATAGGAAGCAGACAAGTTTAATACAAATTTGACTCTTTTTGTTTTCGATGAAACGTGAAAAAATAGCTCATATTAAATTTCAAAACTTTAAGGATTAAGCTGCAACGATTATCGACTGCATTGGTGAAACGATAATACTGGTTCCAGCTTCATGAAAGTCTTGGATCTGTTGCTTTTCTTTGTCATTCATGATCGTTTTGGACTGTTGGTTGCACAAATAAGCAACTGGAAGACATCGCTTTGGGCACTAGGGAATTGTGACCTTTTCTCCAAAATAAAAGACCAAAAGATTAATTAATTAATTATGAAAATATTTGTTAGTTGCAACCTTTTTAGGTGTCTTTTGCTCAGAATGGTTTTCATTCAAAATGTGATGCATCCTTCACCCAGGGCTGTAAATAGTCCTTTGATTCTGGAGATTTTGCTACCAGACATCTTCCAGCGTTTCCTGTGGTGAAGCTGCAGAATATAGTAGTCATAATAATAATGATTTTTTTTGTATATTACATTTGTATAGCACATTAAAAGGTACTCAAAGGCACTTTACAAGAGAAGCATGTAGACGGTGAAAAACAAAGTACAGAAATAAGAGTTAAATATAAATATGTATAAAGAAAAAGAAAAGAGTTGCAACAATGACATGATGAGAGATCCGATTGAAACAGGTGCAGGGTTTTGAGTGCAGTTTTAAAAGATGGGAGGAAGGAAGAGTGTCTGGGGGGGCAGCACCAGGTGAGAGGGGTGAGGGGCGTCGGCGGATGTGAGGTTAGAGAATAAAACTTAAAGGGGGCATATTTCAGCTCTGCAATCAATTTTCTATTATTCTGATGTGTGTTTGAATCGCGTTGGTAAAAAGTTGATTAGTTTTCGAAGCCTCTCCTTCCTCCTGAAACGAACAAGCCGTTTTGCCATTCAAAGGTCAGACCTTAGCCACGATTGGCTGACAGTATTTGGACTGACCGTGTAGCCCCTCCCCCTTGGGGGAGCGGCCGCACTGCACTGTCACTCCAAAGTTGTGGAAAACATGGCTGCTCTAGGATCGGTTATTCGGCCTTATATGTACGAGCCAGAATCACCAGAAGGTATCGGAATGGTGAGTTGAAGTCTTGACAACAACTCGACTACAAGCTAGTGCAAGAAGGCAGCTTGAGGTGAATGACGGTGAATGACGATTGGTCGATTTCAGCGAAAGCAAGGTGCTACGTAGAAACCTGCAGCTGTTCTGAACGGCCCATTTCAGAGGCGACCTTTTTAAACATGTCATTCTGGAAAAACACGGAATATGCATTTTCACTTTTTCACTGTGAACAAAAAACACCCAAACATGTGAAACCCATGAAAATATGAGAATATCCATTTAAAAGACACGGCCCCTTTAACTTACATGTTGGTGTCTCTCTGTTTACGAGTCGACACAGTGGGTTATGACACCACCAGTTTAAGAAGATGTAGAGCAAAAAAAAGTGCAGGATTTTAAATCATGGTTTGGAAAGAGAGCGTCTAGAAATAATCACACTTTAAGAATTTCTCAGCAAAAACAAATTTCAAAGACATCATATTTAGGTTTTTTATGGCCAGTGCACCAAAGTCTGTTATGTAATGTTTTTGCTGCTTTTTACAAACATGTTTATCTGCCTTATATCTTTTTTATGGGATGGGCCTTTAAATCATGAACCCTGCACATCTCGTCAGCTCTGTCTCTCTCTCTCGCTGTGGTTTCTCCAGCCTGGGAAAATTTCTGTTTATCATTCCTGTTGAATCAGTTATTTCTGTTGATGTATTTCTGCAGCCAAATCCAGCCAAAGCCAAAGCAGTCGTTAATTTATTTCCTCGATAAGCGAAAAAGTGGCGTTTTTACTGCGTCCCCGACAGCAGATGGACAGCGTCGGTGGTGGTATCGCACTCGTCTGTCCCGCCTCAGCGCTGATGTCATATTTCTCACTGTATCGGGCTTGTGTGATTCGGGGTCTCTAACCTTTTATGGACAGTCATACATTGTGGAAGTGTCGGCCGCGTCTCGATAAGGGTTGGAGGCCAGGCTGTTGAGCTGTGTGTCAAACAGGCTGTCAGTGACCCCACGTGACCCCGGGCTGAACCATGACGGGGAGATAAGACACAGAGGGGCCGGCTGTGAAGTTCAGCACTACTGGGAAAAAAAGAAGAAGAAGAAATTATTATTAGAACAAAAGAGTGAAGCCACATGAAGTCAGACTGAACGTCTATTGGTGGGTTTAGGCACATAGATGAACAAACGTTTTTAACTGAGAGTTTACTTGGTTTCAGACTGATGCTGTTCTTTTCAACATTTCAAATAATATGAATAAAGATCTGATAAATATATCAGATATGAACACTTCATATTGTCTGCTGTATATATGCAGGAGGTTTCTCATTGTGGCTACAATTAAATCGCAAGTAAAGTAGCACTCGTGCACAACTCATCAGGTTAGTTTCAATGTCAGTTTTTATCTGTTGTTTCAGGCAAAACTCAAAATTTCTCTTATAATGTTTTAGGACTAGAATTTAAAAGCATCGATTATAAACACAAAATAAATATATATATTACCTCATACTGCACATAGCACTTTATATCATCACTGAACACCCCTTTAAGAGCCATCTTTAAGAACCTGGTGCCCTCCTTTAATGTTGCTCTGTTGTATCTGTTCTATTTTTTATCTTTATTTTATTTATCATGTTTTCTGTTTGTTGTATTTTAAGTATTTTGAATAGTTTTAATTGTGCAAATGTGTTACTCTGTGTTTTATATGGCATTTATTTGCACGCAAGTCAAAGACACATTTCTTTGCCTACGACGCCTTTTGCATGCAAAAAGTAGACAATAAAGTATTTTCTATTCTATTCTATACACCTATCATCACCTTCAGTCTAAATGTATTCACTGGTCTTTTAAACCTGTAGTATTTGAGTGCTGACACGACTTCATTCCCTTTCAAGAGGTGGACAATAACAAAGATTAACTGCTAAAAAAAAGGATTTGCAATGGAAAAACATGATTTGCAATCATATTGTAAAAGCATCTTTATGTAAGACGACAATTTGATTGTGGTCTCCTGATATTTTAGTTATTGTCCTTTGCTGCTCTAACATTGTAGCACATCTGTGCTCCCTTAACGTCAGATTTATCTCTACAACAGGAGCTCGTCTGCATGTGACCTCCAACATCACCTGTAGGTCTTTTAATATCAGCCAAATAATGTTTGAATCTGCAGCCGTGCACGAGCAGATTCAGGCTGCTGTGAGTAAATCAAAGACAAGAACCACATATAACAGTGAGAGAGAAAGAAAAGAAACAGTGCAGTTTCAATAATACATGCAGTGCAGTAATCCATCATTGTTAAACCTCGGTCTGGTTTTAGGTGTTAGGTTTCCTTTTTGTTTGTAAAAAAAAAAGTTCCTTTAATGGACGCAGTTCAGTCTCTAGTGGTGTAGAAGAAACATCACAGCTGACCACTGCTCTCAGTGTGGTCCTAAAGTTTCACAATTCTCTTCAGAGTTTCTTAGGACCTTAAAATCTTTAATGTCTGAGCCTGCAGTACTTTGCGAGATGCCTGTAAATAAATGAATCTATAAAGAACCAAAGAGAGAAGACGGTGTAGATAAGGATTATTATTCAGAGCATAAATGATTACTCTATATTTCTCTCTTAATATTTTGTGAGTACACTCCTCTAGACGCAGCTGTTAATGTTCATACAAACTGCAAAAATAGACAGGTGTTTGTTTGCTTGTTGTTCTGTTTGTTTTTAGGCTCTCGTGCTTTAATGAGAATCAGCTCTCCACAGCAGCTTTTCACAATTAAATGTCTTAAAGAACAGAAACAGTTCCTCTAATGTAGATCAGCAACGTCATAAAACGCTGAAACGGCTCAGTAAGTGCAGAAATAATGATTTATTATCTTTGTGGAGTTTTTTAGAACTCCTGATGCTGCGTCTGTGGGGCTTCTCAGGGCTGCTGTCTCCCTCTGCTGGTCAGACATGGTAACTACAAAGACAGAAGAACACTGGTTTCACTGTCAGAGATACATCAACACGCTGAAACCTGATGAAACCCCCTCACTTGCCTCTGAGTAGAGGTCATGACCTTTGCAGTGGACATAGTAGGCTGGTGGAGCCTGCAGGTGCTTGAGTCAGCTTCCTAAATCCTACATCTGGTCCACGTGGTGGTTCCAGTCCAAGCTCCTCTCCCCACAGCCAAGCCCCGCTCTCTCCGCCGCTCCTACGCCCTCCGTGGCAAGCGGCCATTTTGTCCGTGGAGCTTTGCCTGAGTCTGCTTCCCCCTGACTTCAAAAGTTGTGCGGAGGCTTGCGAGGCCACCAGTGAAGCCTGTGAACATTGCCTCACAACAACTTGTTGAAGGATGGGATTTCTATCTCTGACTCAGCGAGACACAGTCCGGCGCCACTTTCGAAGCTTGTCAGAGCACGGGGCCCCGAGGCAAAGCTCATTGTCCACAAATTGATCCACCCCCCCTTTGGTTTTGTTTATTTAAATGAGACTCTTAGACCCTGGGGTGTTTGTTGAGGAAAAGTCAGAAATGCCAAATATCTTTTATTTTCCTTCTTCGTCTTCTTCCTCTTTCGTCTTTCCTTTCTTCTTTTCTCTCGCAGCTCCTTCAGCTCCGTGAGCCAAAAATCCTTGGTAAACATCCCGGCTCGGCAGCTTTACTGAGCCGGTCTGCCTCTCAGCGTCCCCCCCGCCCGCCGCCCACCCTTTTTTTGCACTCAGATCTCTGGTTTCCACAGAGTTTCAGTGACCTGCCACTTTAATTTGATGAATTTATGTTCACCGGCATCACTTTTTAGATACTAACAGGTAAATCATAAGACATAAAAAAGACTGCACATTTTGGCCTGAAAATACTTTAAATTTTCTCCCACCAACAATCAACCGACCATCAGTTCCTCTTATGTTACCTGCTGAGGCTGCATTCACAAGAAAACAAGTGTTCAGGTCTAAGTTTCAAATGTCAGCTGAAGCCATGTGTGCATCATGTGCTCCTGCAGAATGCTGCTTTTGTTCCTGCTAACATCAGTGTAATCCCAGATTGACAAAGACATGCTAAGGCCTCATTGTCATCATGTCACAGCGCTGCTTAAAACAGTGTCATGATTTATGGTTGCGCACAGAGCTATCCCTAATGGTCGACACAAGCAGCATAAAAGCGGAACTCTTTTTAAAGCTACTCAAACACGTGTAACGAGTTATAAAAGGGGCCAAAAAAACCGACCCTGTTGGAGTGTGATGCTTTAAGTATTGGCGCTTTGTGGGAAAACATTCTTGGCATGAGAAATAAAAAGGATGAAAGCGCCCCATCATATGAGAAAAAATTCTTTTGGCTATTTATTATTAAAAGGGAAAAAGTTTAAATCCTTTTTATCCCCATAAAGGCTGTGAAGACACAAAGGTTTTAATCTTTCATAATAAAAAACAAAAAGAAGTTTTGGCGTTGGACGTCCATTTTTTTTTTCAAATTTCCTTCTTCATTTGTTGCAGGAATTAGGACACATCTTGGGACGATCCATCACAGCGGAGCAGCAGGCCCGCTCGCATTAGACGGAGGACGGTACAGTCGGTATGCAGCCTTCAGCGCTCGACTTATAGTAGCTACAAGTGGAGTAAATCATTGGACAGAAGGGCTGCGTGGGCGGGGCATGTCACAACAGGGAACGCAGAGTTCAGCCGTAAATCACCCCGGTCAAGTTCCTGATGCTTTAATGTATTTTATGCTATGGGAACCGGCCGTACACTACAGCAAACTTATCAGCCACAACTGGGACTGTCACACTCTGTCACAGGTGCTTTAGTGCTGCAGCCGCAGAGTGAATTTACACATGGAGGAAGAGGCATGCCAAAACCAGAGGTCATGTCCCCTCGCGTGTTCTGTATCCAGCGAAACACACAAACCTAACATCCCTCTGTTATATCAATCCACTTCCCCTCTCTCTGTTTGAACAAGAAACTAATATCATTAATGTCATTACTGCGAAGCTGCAGCAGGAAACGTGTCAGCGGCTCATTTCCCCGCTTCAATAACACACTGAGTCCTCACACTCCCACTCCTCAGCAGGCGTTCTGCGTATTAATTGGAAGGTATAAATTACAAGTAATCACTACCAGGTTTTTCAGCGCCCAGACAATCGGCATTTACTCATCCTGCTTCCTGTTTAAACTATCTGCTGGAGGAATCGCAAAGCCCCGCTGCTTATTTTCCAACGATTAGCTGTACATCAGCATTACCACCTCAAATCCAGCAGTTTCACATCCAGCATTAAATAGGATGAATATTGATCTGCTAAAGAGGATTTATTTATTTCATGCTCTATCCAAAGATCAACTGCTACCAGCTTTGGACGGATCTGCGGAGGTCTTACCGAATAAAGCTACTGCATACATGACTTTGGACTTGACATTTTAGGCCTGGAAGAAGACCAAACAGTAAATTCACTGCAATAATCCCAGATAAATGGGATGATCACTACCAAAGCTTAGATAGTTAAGTGGCCTACACTTAAGTCCAGAAACGATAAAAACGCATCTCGGAGGAGATCCTCCATGTCGGAGGCGTGGTCTGTGCGGTCCTGAGGAAGGAGGACGCCCACCTGAGGGCTGCCATCTCTCCTCCTCTGTGAGAGTCAGCTTACAGCGCGGGGTCATGCGAAATGGCATCTGTAAAAATAACCTACAAATGGTCCAGTGTACCTGTGCATGAGCTCAAGTCTGTCTTTTGATATCAAGGCCTGAATCTGAGCATTTTATTTGTATTTGCAGGACATAATGTAGAATAAAGGAAATATAAGGAGATTTGGACCTTTGCCGAGCCGTTATAGGTCTGTCGGTGTGTCCTCTTTACGTCTTTGTACGTCCAGTCGTTCATTTATTTCTTTACCTAAAGGGGATATTACATCTCAGGGTTTCTTCTACCATAAAACAGTGAGTCTTTCTGCTTCAAAGTGCAGCTTTTGTTATCTTTTAATAAGTCTTTTGACCTTTAAATAAAGGTTATTTCCTAAGAGAAGATAAAGAATTCTCTTTTTTATGAGAATTGTACGTCTTGTGTTGCTTTTCCAAATATTTTCCTCCTTCGAAAAACATTAAAGAGAAAAAATACTGAATCCTTGATATTGTTCTGGCATCAAAACGCTCATTTTTAACTGTTTTGGCTGAATACAAACAGTTTCAGTGGAAAATCATCAGCTGTTTATAACCGGCTCATAAAATGCATCCAAATTCTCCTCCATAAACACACGCACTCCTGGTTTAACCCCTCGCTGAACTGTACGCAGCTCGGGCCGGTCTTCATATTTTTGGTGCTGGTTAGCAGCGGGGCTCAGCGAGCTGTCACAGGGCTCAGCTGGGCGGAGCAGAGAGAGACAGACAGGCAGACAGACAGGCAGACAGAGAAGTGGCCATCTGGAGAGACAGGCCGCGGGGTCACATGGTGGAGTCACAGACAGGATGGAGCTCAGCTGCTCCATGTCTGTGCTTCAGCCTCTGAGTCTTCTGAGGCTGCTCGGAGGCGGCGGGGGGGACGGAGAGGCAGAATTATTCAGACTGTATAGTTTCTGTTTGATTTTGGCTCTTTTGAACAAATTTACTTTTTCTTGTTGAGGTAATTTCTGTTTTAGCTTTGAGGATAAATGTTGTCTAATGATTTAGGGTAAAGTGTTGACTGGTGGGATCAATGTATTTACCTTTTCATCATATTTCCATTTTAAATCACAACAGCATGAAATTGTGTGTTAATCACAACACAATCTTATTTTTTAAGACTTTAAATGATGTTTATCTTATGATTATTTCACCTAAGTCTATATTTCTCTCAATTTGCCTTGACTTGCCTCATATAGAGGAAAAACAAACTATTTCCATGTGTTGTTGATTTTACTCTGAAATTCTCTCTGTTGCTATTTTGCACTCAGTTAATTCAGGAGTAATATGACAACAATAAGGGCAACAATATATATTAAAACACTTTGAAATGCATCATATCTTTTATATTCAGCACTCACTCGAATGTGGATCCTCTGCAGCAGCAGTTTGCTGAGGGATGACGCAGCCACAGCGGCCAGCAGATGGCGTCTGACACCTGCTTTAGACGTGTGAACCGGCCCACCTTCACACTGCAAATCTACTGTTAGACTCTTTACAACAAACAAATTCCTATAATAGAGAAAAATATGAAACAATATAGTCAGAGTGAGATGACTTAAGCTTATTATAGCCACACCAAAATAAAATGTTATCATGATGATTAAACTTGAATCTTATTTTAAGAATGAAAACATTTACTGTTTCAGAATATAAGTTACATCCTACTAAGTTTTCATGCATAAATGATTTAAAAAATGATTGTAAATGCTTCATAAGACCTTATTTTCTTTAAAGCTACACCTGTTCTATAAGTTTGCAATTAAAAAACGTTTTTTTTATCATTAAAATACAAAATAAAGTCATGTTTTGTATAATTTGTAAAATTTAAAGCATGTTAAAAAATCCAAAAAGTCCACAGGAGAAATAACTCCACTCACGCAAACACAAAAACCATGTCAGAGTCTTTGAATGCCTCTCGTGCTGCAGTCTGTCATGCCTGTCTCGAGCCCTTCAAATTAAAGGTCCTATTACTCGGAGAAAAAAACTCTAATTGAGACATATTTGATTGCAGCTTTAAACACGGCCTCCGTCTCCCCTCCCCTAAACATATGGGTCTGCGTTCTAGCTCTCCGGCCATAAATTTCCCAACCCTGCAGGACATTGTCTTATTTTATGCCCCGTGATCCATCCTTCATACATGCCAGAAAAGTGTCAAGGCCTTCTGGGAGCGAAGAGGGGGGGGGGGAAGACGTGCCGTGGCAGTGAGCGCTCAGCTGGCAGAGAGGAGAGGATCCTCACACAGGCAGATCTGCGGGTGAGGAATGTCTCCAGGTTGTGATGGTCGGTAGATCAGACGCACATCAAAAGAAGGAGACGGCTTATTCTGCTATTTAGGTACCACGCAATAGGCTGATGGCTCTGGGAACATTTCAGGACACACAGCTCTCTGACACGCTCGATGAAGTTGGAGTTCTTACTTTATGAGCGGTTGTTTTTTCAGTGTGTTTCCTGTCAAAAATAACTGGAATTAATGCTTTAAACTCATGCTCAGCTCTGCTTCATTCTCACAGTCTCTTGAGTGACATGAATGTTTAAAAATGCACAAAAAGAAGAAGCATGAATTGATACAGTTTTTAAATTGTAGGAGGGACTTTCATTCAAATAAAGGATCTACAAATGTAAGAGATTTGTCACACATTTACTGGACTTTAATACAAACTTGTTCAGGCGTCCAGCTTTTGTCCAAATCTTTATACAAATAATTAGTCTTCACCAGAACAAAGATCAAAATGTGTGAGTTTACAGGTGTCAAAACCCACAGAAAAATCTCTTTCCTGGTCTTCTGCACCGTCTCTGACATTTCAAATCAGACTCCCTGATCCGACAATGCATCTGTAAGATCTAAGAAAGCGAATATCAGTGCAACAAATGACCACGTCTGACTGAGAGCTGAAGACCACACAAGCAGACAGATGGCCTCTGCTATGCAATCAGCTTAACAAGAGCACAACAAAAGAGCAGCCACGCCTTAGATAAAGGTGCTTAACCTCGGAGCATGCTAAGTGCCCCCCGCTCCATTACCACTTAATAGGCCTAATCAGTTTTGGCCCAGATTACATTTTGAATCTATTGCCACCAAAGCACAGTGGCATATTAAATTAGTGACTTCATTAGAGCGAGCAGGGTCATGTTGTTTAGGTGATGGAATAATAGGTATTATCAGCACTTAAGCTACAGCACAACCGTGCTACAGTAGGGAGGGCTTGTGGGTGTGGATGGTGGTTAAGCTGCTTGTTTTGGTGTAAACAGGTTTTCTCTGTCATTACAGAGACAATGCTCTTTTTAAAGGTGATTGTGTTTTTAGGTTTTGAATGGAATATTGGTTCTTTTAGCAAAATAAAAGTCTCTTATAAATACAGAATGACACCAAACACCTGCTGAAAAACTAAATAGTTTGTGTGCTAATTTCTCCTATAATTATTAAATTTGCACGTTTACGTTCTTCATATTTTCATCAATATTTTTAATGTTTAAAGATCAATTGTGACGTAGCTGTTTTCAAAATAAGAGTCCCCGACAAACCTACTTCAGATCAGGAAAATCAAGGCCTTAAACTTCCTGACTAAATCTAAATTTCAGAATAAATGTAGAGCTTCAAAGGTGGCTTGGCTGACGCTGCAACACTCGAGCTTTTAGATGCATATGTTTCTCCAGTGGGTTGGTATTTTCCACTGCAATAAAATGTAGTGAGATGCATGCCACACGCTGGCAGAGCAGAGTGCACGACAGCATCAAGCCCATCAGATAAGAGGCAGCTGTGCGAGAGAAATAAAGACACAGCATCATGTATATGCTGCTAAGTGTAATGCAGAAATAGTATTAAGCAAATTTGCATGATCCATTTATTCACTCGTGTAGCAATGTTGAAATGTAGGGGGTTAATAATTTAGGGATAAATTGCACAAACAGCTGTGAGGTCAGGTTTGAGCATTAATTGTCCTTTCTATGATTTCTAGTTCTGCCTGCCTTGAATGTCCTTAAATAAGGAGTTAAATCTGAATCTATTTTCTTTATATTAAATAAAAGATGATGTCAAAGATGTTGCTGTGGCGTTTTAACATCACGTGTACTTAGCAGATAAAACGCCTTAAATCAAGTTACACATAAAAAGACATAACAGCCGTTTCAGAGGCTTCAGAGAGTCGAACACGTTACGAAGAGCAGACAGATAATCAGACAGACCTGCTCTCCTGACACGGCTGAGCAGTGCATGAATGTTTTCTTGACAAATAAAAACACTGAGATTCACTGCGAGGACCAATTTCAGGCCTCCTACACCGGTTCGAGGAATCAATACCAGGCAATGGAGCCGGTCGGGGGCCGGGATCGATATCTGATGATACAATCATATCTTACTTCTTGACACTGTCTCGGCAGCACACGGAGCAGGGGAGGGTGAGCTGCGGGCGCTTAAGTGAAAACAAGCAGGAAAATAAAAAAAGGTTTGATGGTTGGAGCGATGCTTGTGCTCAAATACGCAGCAAAATAACTGAATATCATGTTTTTAGAGGATTAAGTCTGCAGGTTTTTAGAAATGATTTTGCTCATGCATTTAGACTCTCTGCACATTTTTAGATCAATGTCAATTCTAACAGTTTGTAAAAAGTACATATATTTTTGTATTTTCAGCAAAAAGATGAAAAACGAGAAGAAAAATGCTTTCAATCTGCAGCAGTGCAGCTTTGTCTTGATGCCAAATCTTCTCTATCTAAAGAAAAAGATCTACGTTGCATCATCAAATGTATCTTTTTAGTGCCTCCCCGTGCAAAATTTGTTCTTACTGCTGTAATATTTTATGCATTTTGCAGAATTTTTTTTTTCAAAACCAGATTAATTTTGCAACCCTTTTTGTATTTCTTCCCATCTTTGCTTTTTATCTGCAGCAGTTAACTTTATCTAGATGTCAGACCTCACCTTAAAAAGAAAAAGATCTACCTCTAATAGTCAAATTGTTCTTTGTAGTGCATCTTCATGCAAGCTGTGTTCTTTTTGCCATTAATATTTTATGCATTTTGCAGAAAAATTCTCAACTTAAGTGTTTTTAAAAACCATGTTAGAATAATTTTGCAACCTTTTTCCTACTCATTTATCTCATCTTTTATTTCATCTGCACCAGTTAACTCCATCTGAATCCATCTTACTCTAAAAAGAAAATGATCTACCTTCCATAATAATCTTGTAAGTGAAACTTCATTCTGTTCAGCTGAGTTGTTTTATTTTGTCTATTTTTAATGCATTTGGCTTGAAAAACCATGTCAGGTTAATTTTGCAGACATTTTTGTAATTCCTTCCATCTTTGGTTTCGTCTGCACAAGTTAACTTGAAACCTGCCTTCCATCATTAAGTGAATCGTTATCGTGCAGCTTCATGCAGCATGATTCTTATTGTTGTTTTTAATGCATTTGGCTAAAGACACCTTCTTAAATCCATGTCAGAATCATTTTGCAACCACTTCGTCCTCCTCTCTTCACTGCATGACGCAATCACAGCGTTGCCTTGCAGACAGCCCGATGATAGATTAATGAAAAGGGCTCAATCTCGGGGCCGTGCCGGACGGTTTTGCGCACGCAGCAGAAAGCGCTCAGTGATGTCAGGGTGGTTTCAGAGAGCTGGTGGTCACACGGACGCACGCTCAATCATATATAGACGTGCTTTGGACGGGAGGGGGAGAGCGTAATCTGATATATGAAAACTGTAAACATAGAGCGACATGAACTGTACGGGCGTTTCGCTCACACCTGCCCCGCCGATGATTGCTCATGCTCTATAATGAGCATACATCGCGCTGGTTTCAATGGCATTTAGAGGGTTAAAGGCGCTTATATGTGAAGCCTTGAAAACAATAAGCCTCCCATGTGAGTTAACAGTATATCCCAGGATTTAAAACTTGGGCTCTTTAAAGTTGTATGTGAAAGCCCTTAAACCTCACCACACCCAGGAGAGGGAAGCTGCTTTCTTTATAGTCTTACATTGACTTCCATGGACTCCCGATCATGAGTCACCCCGTGTGCGCTGCCATCACCCAACCCCCTCCCCATCCTCCATTCCCATCTACACCCCCCAAAAAACAGAGTGCCTTAGCTTTTAATGGGCCAACAGGGCTCGGTTTATACTGCAGCGGCACAGCGAATAGCCAACCAAACCAAAATTATTGCTGGAAGAAAACAGCAGAAGGCAATTAAGTCCCAGTTAGGCGGCTCATTCCAGGCTTGATTAAGAGGGTCAGCGGGGGGAGGCTTCTTCTTTTCATGTCTACACTGTTAATTTATCCCTTTTTAATTACAATGATGAAAAGCACACAGGTTACACTCTCTTATCATTAGTCTGCGCCTGTGAACAGTAAACTAATGAGGCCTGTGTGTGCACATACTGTATGATGACATCACTGGCACATCCTTGCACTGGCACGATAGCATCAGCGATTAAAATGGCTGCCTGAAAGTTTACATTGAAAGACAGTCAGAGAGTTTTGGCAGGAGCGGAGTTGCACTAAAGGTGCCAACATGATGGCAATTTTGAAGCAAAATAATCCCATTTGTTCTAGTGGTGTCAGATGTTCTGCTTCTGCAGGCTGTGTACCTAATGAAGTAAGCAGGCAGCATTTATACGACTGCGGTTCCATCGCTCGAGCGCTGCCGTGTCTGCTGGCCAAAGGGCTCGGCATGGTTCTGATTATCACGTATCGTTTAAACTTAAGTCAGTCTCGCTCGCAAACACTCGCCAGCATGCTTTCAATTCAGTGTCTGCCTGTCCGTGCAGGAAGAATATCCTCTGCCGCAGCGATTTTATGATCAGTGATAATTCTGAGAAATGATGTCTCAATGCGGGTTTGTCATATCACACAGGCCCGAGGCAACTTCTCACATCTGCAGAACCTGCTGATGGTTCTGATTTTAGGTTGGTCATGGGTGAAAGAGGGGGCTGTTTTTCTCTCTGCTCATTATGAAAGGAATATTTCACCGTCTCAGATCCAGAAGTTTCTGTAGCTATAATTGTATTACTGTGCAGGCATCCAGAGGTTTTTTCTCACTTCCTGTCTTAAAAACGAATGCAAGGCAACACACTGTTTTGTATGGAAGCCCTTCACGGACATTCATCCATACATTATATTTACTAAATTTTCCTGTGATAAGTTATTTCTGGTCGCTTGCTCAAGCTCTCGAGTTATTTATCATGTTATCATGTTATCACGAGATAACGACGCGGCACCACCATGACGTCATAACTCGTATCCCCAGAGCCTGAAAATGATCCCTTTATCACGAGAAAGCTAGCTCTGTGATCTCGAGACAACGAGCAGAAATAACTCCTTATCACAGGAAAACGGAGCAAATGAAATGTATGGATGCATGTCCGCTAAGGGCTTCCGTAGTTTTGTACGTCAGACATTAAAGTTAAACTCTTAGTAAAAGTAAATACCTAATAGCCTAAAAAACCATCCCGCCTCCAAATATGACACATTTTACTCATAACATGTGACTATATGTGGCGTCGGTTTAGCTCAGCGGCCCGTGTTCAGAGGCTACAGTCCTCGATGCAGCGACCCCGGGCTGGGCTCCCTGCTGCGTGTCATCCCCCACTCTCTCTCTCTTCCCCTGTTTCCAACACTATCCTCTGTCCTCTCAATAAAATAAAGACATATTGAAAAAAATATATGTGACTATATGATTATTAATAAAGAACCTTTTTTGGGGGGGGTTTCCCCTCTTCACTGTCCGTGGTGGTTTCAGTGGTACTCTCGTCATTTTTAAGCTTTACTCTATGTTTAACTGACTGTATAGAGAGATACAGATAGATATAGCATGGGTACTTGTAGTTATTCTAATAAGGTTATTAATATTTTAATAAATTTGGATGAAAGTCAGATTTGTTGTCTTCTGTTTTTTGCCTGTTTTTTGTTATTTTATTTCTATTGTTACGATTATTATTGATATTAAAAAGAGTAGGGTACAGACCTGAAGCATGTCATGCACATAACTTAATATATTATATAAATAAATATTGATTTTAAGTTATTGATTGTTATTGTCTTATCATTTGTGGACCCCAGGAAGTAAGTAAGTGAGTAAGTAAAGTTTATTTATATAGCACTTTTCGCAGATAAAATCACAAAGTGCTTTACAGTAATGATAAAATGCCATAGGATACATGGAGAGGCAACAGCAAGTTAAAAACACAAACGCATAAAAACAGGACAAAGAACAAAAAAGGAAGAGTAGTTGGTGAAGCTAATGGCTAATTGCTAATGGCTATACAAATAAATAGATATAAAATAATGCATTTCAGGATGAATGATGACGTGGTGAATGTGTAACTAGAGCATTAAACATCCCCTGTCCCCCTCTTTATCTCTGACCGTTCATACTGGATCACACAGCAGCACAAACACACATCAGCAGAGCAGGGCTGAGCAGTGATCCACTGTTTGCTGACCAAATGACTGTCACCCTCCACGTGGAGAGAGAAGGAGGAGGAGGAGGAGGAGGAGGAGGCATCATGGAGGCTGTGCTTTCTCTGCTGTTTGTTTCTATACAGTTGTCACTCCAGTCATAAGTTAGTCTTCGAGGCTAATCGCAGCTAACTCCTCCGAACCTCAACAGCCCTCACCACAAGCCTCGCACCACCTCGTCTCATTCCTGCAGCCCGCCTCTCCTCCCCGCAGCCCCATCCGAGCCCACCCTCACCTCCTCAATCCACTCTTGGATCATTTCAATTTGCATCCCAACTGGCCCCGGGATTCCCCAGCCCTGTTAAAAGGCAGGCTATTTGTTGTGCTCCGCGGTTAATGCCGCGCAGAGCTTTAAATACCCATATCAAATCTTGGAGGCTCAACAGATTCAGTTTTGCAAACCTGTATCGAACAGAGGTTCAATCCGTCAGCTTAGAAGTGTACACTCCTTAAGTTGTGTGATAAGGTAAAACCAATCACTGGATTAGGCTCTCTCTGTCAGTGATGGTGTGTTTTCAGCGCACGCCGTTGCTGTGCTGAAACAGGATAAGCTGATGGAGGAACATTACAGTGCTTGAGATTTCCTTTTTTTCAATAGGAATATACTATTAATGGATTCTGAAGCCAGTGTATGATGCCGCTCTTGTAGATGTGGATAATGCATTAGCATTAGCTGTGAAAAGCAGTTGGTGCCGGATACCATGAGCAATCATCTGCAAAACCACAAATTTGATTGTTTTCATCATGCAAATCCAGCGAACTACCCGCTAAGATTGATTGAGGACTTAAAGTCGGATCGCCGTGTTTATTCTCATAGAGCTTCTCACAAACAAAACCTCATCCTTTAGATTCACAAGTATAATTTTGCGCAGCATATGGTGCGTTCATAACTCGTAAGAAAGGGAGAATCTCGAGAGTCTGCCGCTGCTTTGTTCCATCTGTTTTCGGGGGGAGATGTGGGAGGTTTTTTGGTACCCGGCGAGCTCCATGGCAGGTACATAAATAATCACCCGGCTAAAATACAGGCTGCAACTTCTGTTTCTGGTGTTTCGAGACTGTCTTGCATGACATTTGAGAGGATTCTGCAAACTGCAAACCAAACGTCCTCTCCCTTTCCCCTCTCATGGAGCTGGGTTTCCACTTTGTCCTGCCAACAAGCGTTCCCTGGAAGCTCCCCGTCTGACATTTAACGCTCGGTCGAACTCACACTTCAAGCCTTGAGGCATCCTTTGTGGACAGCTATGATCCAACTGTCATATTCCCCTTTTTTTCTGTTGGTTTTGCTTGAATGCAAAGAGATCAGTGCGGTGATTGGTGATGAAAACTCTTGGAGGACTTTTGACGACTCAAGTGCGAAAACTTGAGAAGCCACTTATTTGAGTTCTCTGGGCCCGCAGAGATCCAGATCGCAGCAGGGTTTGACCACGAATTTGCATGCAGTTGTCTCAACACTTCAGTATGTGACGCACAATTTAATTTGTAAGAGTAATATTTATATTTATACACTTTCTTTTCTTTTCGAGACTGACAGACTGATTGTGGAACATTTGAAAGGGAGATTTTGTTCATTACATCGCGAATGAGTTCATGGTAATGCCAAATTAGCATGTTTATGTGAGAGTGAGAGACAGACTGTAAGAGCACTTTTCAGCTACATCATGTGTTTCTTATAAAAACTATGTAGTTCACTCAAAACGTGACATAATGAGACCAAAAAAAAAAGTTGGGAAAACTGCTGTAAATTTAGCAACAAGGCATTAAGTGATTATAAAACCAAACACGTGTTAAAAGCAGTCTTGCCATGAGACGCCGCGATGAATGATGAAATATTTCAATCAATAGAATGTTTTTGGGAAGCATAAAAAGCCTGATCTTAATCCGTGATAAATTGTTGAGATATAAAGTTTTATAAGGACATTTTAACAAATCATTTAATTGTGAGACTTGTATACATCAACTTTTCTAATTAGACAATGTTGAAGAAGAAAAATCAAAGACAGTAATTGTATTTAAAATGATCCCAAAGTCATTATCAGAAAAAAAACGTTTATAATTACGGTCATATTTGTTGCATTTTTTGTCTTGGCACTAGTTTAAAGTTGCAATCTCAGTTTCGTTCTCTTTGACATGTTGCATGTGTGACGTCCACGGTTGGCTCCGGTTGTAACTCTTCATTTTCCTGGCTGACGGCTGCTTTCCTTTTTAGACTGTTTGCCTTCATCTGAGCGTCGAGTCTTTTTCTTTGGATTTTCACTTCTTGTTGAAGTTGTATCTGTAGTCATCCATCTTTTCTTTGTTTGTTCAGCCATAGTAGATTACTGTTTACTCGCAACACTTGCAGAGATCGGAAAAGCAGCCGCTTAGCTCCGCCTACCCTCTCTGGCAGACCAACCACTGCTGGCTGATGGAAAACACGTCACTAACTGGGCGCCGCTTGTGATTTTTTCTGCGACAGTCGCCACCAACATCCAGTCTGTGATACTGCAAATGCAAAGGCTTTCATCAGTGGGCCATAGGCTCAATCACCATTGTGTCACCTCATTCGGCGATAGATCGTGACTTAACAGACATTTATTTAAATGAAAATCTTGAGATCTACTTAAGAGCACACAATTGTATAAAAGTCCTGTTGTAGCCATTGTTAGCATTGTGTAGAGGCGAGTCCCAGCCTGAAGCCTGCCCACCTCCTCCTCTAAAGCCTCCATGCAGCAGCTGGTGGTCTCCCCTCCCTCTAACCAGTCCACCCAACATGTCGCCTCAGGTTAAATGGACACAAAACCTGAGAGAAGGGCGTCCATTCCTGGCCATTAGCTAGTTGCTATGCTAATCCAGGGATTACATGAGGTACATTTGCCCCACTTAAGGTTTCCCAGAATTCACAGACAAGTGACGACAAACCATCTCTTATGTCCCACAGGCACGCATGAATGTTTAATGTGCCTGCAGGTCTGTTGTCCACTCATCACATGTTTGTAGCATTTAGTGTGTGTTGAAAAAGGCTGACTTTACTGATGTCTTGTTTATTTATATTAACTTAGATTTACATCAACGCTTTTGTCCAAACCAACTAGATGGCACCAAAGTTGATTTGTTGAATGTGTTTGCTTTTGCAAAATATGATTCCCTGTTTGTTCGACCCCCATTAAAAGTATTTTCAATGGCCCGAGCTCTTTATGCAATCGAGCCATTTTGACAGTTTTTACTATATGTTAATATCTGCCATTATTTTGGTACAATTCATGCAACAATGTGGGAGAATAGTTCATGAAAAGTTGCATTCACTCTGTGTGTGATCAACTACTTTCAGACAAGATTGCTGATATTCTGCAAAACCCTGAAATATGTCCAGTGACAATGCTTTTAACATAATAAAAATGTTCCAGCATCAGCATCTCTCTCTTCATGCCATGACCCAATCCAGATCTGAACCCCACTGAAAACCCCCTGAAAGTGATCAAGAGGAAGATGGATAGTCACAAGCTGTCGAACAAAGCCAAGAGTGGCAACGTCACCCAACAGCACTGTGACAGACTGGTGGAGAGCATGCCGAGATGCATGAAAGCTTTGATTAAAAACCAGGTTATTCCACCACTTATTTTCTTTGCATTATTGGAGGTCTAAAAAACATCTTTTTGCATCTTTGTGTTATCTTAAAGCTCCTGTGAGGAACTTTCAGTTTGTGTGGATTTTGGCGCCCCCTGTGGACAAAGCCGTACCTCTGATCTCTTTGCTGATTTTGTCCTGTACATGCTTAAGTGGTGGTTTTGCTGCTTTCTTTGTCATCTGTATCACTCACTTAAAATTTGTGCCCTGGAAAGTGTAAACAAAGGCAGCTTGCAGTTAATCACTTCGTCTGACACCTACCACACCACCTACCAAAGTTGATTAAGTTATATTTTTTGTTTCCCACCATTGAATAAATATCTGGTGCATTGAATATTATTTGCTTTTTATATGTCCTGTGTTAACAGCACTGTAATTAAAAAACAGAGGTGCAATCAGCAGTGCTTCTTTAAATGATGCAACTAAAAAAAGGAAGAAACAAATATGAGAGAAAGAAAGCAACTCGTAAAATTGGTCGTAAAGTTTCAAGCACAGCGTCTGCTGACAGATTCGTTTGGCTGATTGAAGTGCGCTGCCAAAACCAACAGCAAACACCACACCTTGATAAATAGCAGCTCTTTATCTCATAACGGATCACCATCACCAATTGTGTTGCCGGCAGACATAAGATACTAATTTCTAACACTTTTGTACATGAGGTTTCATAAGAGGCCGTTGGTGGAACTGTTGGCCCATGAACAAACACGGCACATAATTAAGGGTATAAAATCATAATAACAGTCAGTGCCATTCATCAGTTGGCTTAGTTTGACAAATTAAAGTTCCATTATAAAGCCACAGACCTTGGCACGTGAAAAACCATCAAACACAACAAGGAGGAAATCATCACAGTGTGATTGTTGCAGCCTCAAGGCCTGTTATCATGTGCGAACAAAGCAGTGTTTTTAACTAGAATACAACAATGAAACAGGCCGTATTGAAGAGACCGCCGCGCCCTTGAGCCACTTAGACACCTGGTGATGTCCATCAAACAGGGGAGGAGGACAGGTTAATACTAAACCCAACAAGAGCGGCTCCAGGCAAAGGATGAGCTGCTGAGCACAGGTAAGATGTTTCAGATGCTCCAGGGCAGTTCTGCCAGTAAAAGTGGTGCCATTTAAGAACACATTTATGGAAGTTACATGACAAAATTTGAATATTTGTTTGAACAAACCTCAAGTATCTTCTGGAGGAAATAATGTGGAGATCTTACTATTGATCCACTGACCTCTCCACTGCTGAGTTCAGCTACGAGCTGATGTTGACCCAGGACATGAGATCTATATGGACAGTGCTTCTGTCAGTGTCGAGTAAAGGATGGGCGAGTAACAAATAAACATTTGCTTTTGGGTTTGAGCAGCAAAGAAAACTTTAAAACAGCCAATAGAGGGTAAGCACAATGAATTGTTACCTGTCTAAGTATCCAAATAAACACAGGGACAACAAGACCTGTAATACAATCCCAGTAGCAGTGGTAGTTTAAAATAGAGGCTTTGCGGTAACTGTATTTTGTGTCATCAGGTCTTGTGGATTGTTTTCTGCGCACCTGTCTTATTGCTGAAACTATAAGCTGTTAATTTATAGTTTGATGTCATTTCGGCCTGTTTTGGTCTGTCGTTTGTTCTTTATGTGAAGCTTTTTATGCTGCTGTTTAACCAGGACTCCCTTGTAAAAGAGATCCCATTGGGATTCTTGCTGGTAAAATAAAGGTTGCATAAAAATAAAAAATAAAATAAAAGAATGAAGTTCATTTGAAGTGTGCACACTATTTGTTTGTCTTTTACACAAGTTGCAGCTTGAAGTCATTTCACAGACCTGTTTTATTGGCACTTCCACAGCAGCTAAAATATTAGCCAGCAGGCATAATGATCAGCCAAAGGTGGATGTTAACATGTGACTAACCATTAAATAACCTCAAGTATGCAAATAATTGTTATTCGCATGCAGTCATGTCTGCTGCTGCTGCTGCTGCTGCTGGAGCTACGAAAATGTTTCAAACACAAAATCAGTCTGATGTATCAGTATTGAATAGTGTGTTTACAGTTCTGAATTTTAAAACCTCCGAGAGTCATATGTATCACTCACTGAAAACCTTCCAAGAGAATTCTGGGAATTGTAAAAACCAAGGAACATTATAACTGATGAGTTATAATTAAAGAGAAAGACTAAAGAGAAAGGCCCAAGCAAAAGAGTTGCATTCAGCGATTTAGTAAAAATTGTGTGATTGAAACAACTCCAAGGGTTTGGAACCCTCACAGGAGAAAAAGTAGTTCTGGGAAAACCTTTCCAGGGTTTGGAGCTCGCAGATACAAAGTTTAACTGCCGAGTTAAAACTTAAAAAGGCTGGCATGTACTGTTGTACTGTTCTGACCAGTGGTGGACAAAGTTCACTACTTCATTACTTGAGTCAAAGTACAGATTACTTCTGGTCAAATATTACTCCAACACAAGTGAAAGTATTCAAACTACTTTAAAAAGAAATCTCAAAATGTTGTATTTTCACAATGCATGAGTGCAGACAAGAATACATGAATGTACATTCTGCTACGTTATATTTATTTATTAAACATTATTTTACATTTTTAAATTCACATGCTGCAGATTTACAGATCCAAAATAATTGGAACAACAATAGGAACGACCAAAAATACCTGATGACCAGGGAAAATGTCAGCCATAGCCGTCATTATCACCACTACAATACTAGTAAATGTACTTCGTTACTGCCCATCCCTGGTTCTGACAGGACCTGAACTTACATCTTAATATATTTTGTTTTTTGTATCTATTTATGTTTAATGTTACTTTCATTTAATGTTCTTAATGCTCTGTTTTTAACAGTGTAAAGCACTGTGAATTGCTTTAGGTATGAATGCTGCTCTACAAATAAACTTGCCTTGCCTTACAGTCACAAACAGGAAGACGGTTCATGAGGAGACAAAGTATTCTCCTTATAATGCAACTGGTGACATCTGCATTACTTTGTGTCTCCTTATTTGAATAATAACATGATGTGACAATATTTGTTGCCTGGTTAAAACAAAATTGTGATTGTCTTAAAATGAGCATAACACACAAACTCCCATCACCTATAGCTCTAATTGGATTATTTAAAATACTGTTCTCGATTAAATTAACAGCAGTAAGATCGGACAGCTTTAGAACTGTATGCAAAGAGATTATCGACCCCGAATCTGTGAAAATCAAGCCGAACAATCCAATCAATTCTTGGCCTGTTTCCCAGCAAACAAGAGTCCACTTCAATTGATGTTGATCCCATTCAGATTAAATATCAGGAGGTGGATCCAGTGAGACAAGAGGGGGCAGAGCTGCGCCAAATAATGCAGGACGGTATAACTAAAGGACAGTATTATAATCACCAGAGACTATCTTAAAACTTGATTGACACTTGATTGACAGCATATCTGGAACAGGAATATAAAACCTCAAACCAACGAGCACTCCAACCAGGATGACATGATTCCAAAAATAGAGATATGTCTGTGCTAATGTGGATCAAACACCTCAGCCAGTACAGGCCCAGGTGAGCCAACTGTCAGCACGAAGTCACCGCGCTCCCTTCTTATGCAAAGTGTCGACACAGTTCAATCAAAACAGGCTCCATTTGACTGCCTGGCATTCTCCATGCCTAAAAGCATGCTGGGAATATATTTTTAGATGTGTGTGTGCAGCGTGCAGTGCACATATGCGCTCGTGCACACGCACGGCTGCCACCGATTATGAACATACATGATCCCCTGGAGAAAGACAATAATATTGGCATTAAACACCATGCGATCCTGCTGGTTTTTAATATATCTTAAATTATGTCGGGAAAAACACTGGAACATCACACAAAAGCCACAGTCAGTGTATAATGCTATCTCATAAAGCTACAGATCTCTCCAACAACATTGACATAGGGAGCAGGCAAACAAATGTCAGACCCTATAACATATGAAATACTTAACGTAACCAATTTCCTCCTGTCAATCAACCTGGGAATAATGACAGACAGCTGAGAATCAATACGCCACAATTGAATTTTTTCCACTCCCAAACATGTCTCATTGTGCGCCATGAAAGACAAATGTCATGGAGCCCTGAGCTGCAGGACGAGTCTAAAGATTTATTTTATTTCAAACACTGCAGTCTATTAGCAACAACGTTCCTTTTACCACAGGGAGGGGACGCAGGTCCGGACTCTTCTGCTTGTTCTGCTAGTGAGTGCACAAGTACAACAAGAGACGTGCATGTACACTTACGGTTAACGTTATTCTGAGGCCTTTAACCGTAACTGAAACTGCCCCCAAAATGGTATTAGGTTTCAGCAAGCACCACTCAAATGTACAATCCAGCACCTTTTTTTTTTTTTTTACCGATCCTCCAAAAATAGTTACTTCTTCTCCAAAACCCTAGAAAACACATCAAGAATAAAAATAACGGCTTGCTCTTAAAACTATGTTAATAAAATGGAAAAGCAGAATGGGTTTCAGGTTAAGATCATGTGACAATAACAAGCAACAATAGCGGAGAGTGTAGCGTTAACCAAAGCTAGCAAAAAGTTAGCAGTAACCGTCTTTCTACCACACATTTTAAGGGCCTGTGTCCACTAACTGGCAGCGCCTGTTTTCTATAACAAACCAATGCAGTTCAGTGTTTTCAGCACTTAGCGTCTTAAGTGCAAAAAACAGCGTCCGCTATTTTTTGTCGCTGCGCTCACAGCGCTCTCTGTTGAAAATAGTTCATCTTTTGGAACACTGCAGCGCTCGTCAATGTCGCTTCTCCCTCACCGACCAATCAAAATCAAGAAGGGATGGGACATAAGATATCAACTTTGTCAACAACAATGGCGGAGGAGAAGTGTATCATTTCAATTTGTCTAATGTCTAACTGCTGCTGATGCCAGAACACGATTCCTTTCCATCGTTTTTATGTTTTCTTTGTAAAAATTCATTGAATTAAAGCAAATATGAAGCATACAGAGCGATTTAAAACAGATTTAACGATCACGACAGAGGCAAGTGGAAGTGCCGCCAGACAACTTTCGTAACCTAACAACAGTAAGCGCCGGTGAGAAGCTGATAGATTTGCCAAGTCTTCTCATTTGTAGTTTTTAAAATTATTTTTCTATTTTTGACACCAAAAGCATCTTTTTTTTCTGCCGTAAGTGAATAAGAGAAATGTTGGGAACCTTGATTTATGCACTTGGCTGTATTTTTTCTCAGTACTGAATGTTCCCATGACCTCTGCCTTAAATGACACATCTAGAATTTTCTTTACTGTTAACCGCCACTGTAGCGGAAAATAACAGAGGGTGAAGCTACTGAGCATTGCGGTCTCTTGTCTATCACCTCATTTACAATACGGTGCCCTCTGCCTCACATAATCAATTAAAAGCCGGCGGGGCTGAAGAGGCACCCTACCAGTCACAGAAGTTTACATCAAAAGGGAGAGACGCGTTTGAAGACTTGCTTCATCCTTGAGAGTCTTCCCCGAGAATGCAAGGACAGATTTAGTCACTGATAGATGTGGTTCTGGCCTACTTCAAGGTCTCGTCTAAAACGGATCAGATTGCAGCGCTGCATTGTAGTACAGTATTTCACTGCTGGGCCTTCTGTGAGGAAGGAAACACAGGCCAGGAAAGGCTACACTTCAGGGGATACTGTGGTTATTCATCAGTATTTATAATCATTTTTAATACGATTTTCAAGGCTTTAAAATGCATTACAACTAAAACTTTTGACACGTTTTCTGCAGTTAAAATCAAACTACTTAAAACTACAGAAACCATATTGCTTGATTGGGTCCTGGAGAAAGGTTAGTGACAGATTCCCTTCAATGAGTGATTAAAAAAAACGGCTGCAAGGACGTGAGAAACATTCTTTAACTCTGACTTTCTTAGCGCCATTTTCACCAGTTGGACTGCATATCTTCCCCGTTACTTTCAGTTTCACCCACGCCTAGGTGAGTTATCCAACCTCTTACAACATACTGAAGCCTCCTGACAGAGAGGAAGGGGCTGTCTCCAAATTAAGGGCCGTTTTACAGTCGAACAGCTGTGCCGCTAGTATTGATTACCAGGCACCGTGAATGGGCCTGAGGAATATTTTATGAAGTGAGGAATTCTGGCTCTGTACGGCTGGCGCCAAATGGTAGCGACCACAGGAAGGTCTATAGTGGCCCGCTGGCTGTGGCCGAGATTTTGACGTGTCCTGTTCGCATGCATGTGCCAACAGACTCCATTATTTGATATGCACTCAGCTATAAAATAGTCCATCCCGACTGCAACCAGATATATTGTTAATGGCCGCCTCTTTAAATGTCGTCTCTCTATGTGCTGGGAGTTATCACTGGAGTTTGTTTGAGTGCTTTATGCGGAGAAATTGATAACTCAATAAAATAAAAGTCACATGAGACATTAAAGCTGTAAATCATACATCTGGGCAGCTGCAGGAGCGAAACCGAAAAATGATGATTTATGAGAGAACACACTGCAAAGAAAGTCTGCATTCTTCAGTCACTTAGTCTTCGTACAGAGATCCGTCTTCTACTGCAGCATTTTCAAATGACAATATATTACCCCTTGATTAATGATGGCATGGTTTGAACATTGAAATATTTAATAGCTGATATGACAGTGGAATATGTTTGTTTTTTGCGCTATGATGAAATTCAACAAAATCAAAATGTAAAATGCAGTCAAGAGATCCTTTGTTTATGGGTCTTTCCAGAATAACATAAGAAGTAAAATCAATGCTAAAACATTATACACACACCAAAAGATGTCCAAAATAGTGATGTGACGTTCGCGGACGATCCGATTCTTTTGAACGGCTCTGTGGTGCTAACGGCAGGAACCGAGTCGTAGGTGAGAGCCGTTCTTTTTATAGTTGTGCCCAAATTTTACTGCCTGCCCTAGATCCACTCCCCGAATTACCACAGTCAGCTTGTTTCAACTGCAACTCCGCTATACGAGGTCACGTGCAGCGGAATCATGTCTCCACAAAGTAGTGCCGACGGTGAGCAACATTACAACCCTCTGACAGGTTTGTTGTTTTTTTGTTGACATCTCTGTAGTCATACAGAGTTGTATCATGAATAATTAGCAAATTAATGACGTTGATTAATTGTTCCTACATTATTCTGCTGTTTCGTCTTAAATTTTAAAAGCGCAGAATTTTAAATATGCGTTTGTTGACACGGGAGAATATAGCGCAGGCAAGAACAGTTCATTGTTCTTTGGTCAGACGGAAAGGAACGGAGCCATAAGATCCGGCTCCCTTCAAAGAGCCGTACTTCCCAACACTAGTCCAAAGTGGCATCAAAACATGCCCACCAACATATTCTTCCAATGAGAATTATAGTGTTTGTACTTTTTTTGTTGCGTTAGATAAAATATATGTATAAAATATATTAAATTCTGTCTTATTTTCATTCTTTTGAACTTATCTGGTCACAGTTTTGGCCAATGTCGCCTTTGAAAAAATTGCGTTCACTTCTTTACAAATGAAATCTGGAAACATTTCAACATGTAAGTCAAATGGCGGAAAACCAGAAGCTTTTTATCACATGTTAACACGCTAACTATTCAACCGTATACTCTATACCAATTTATGTGATGGTAAAAGAGAAAGTTGCCTGAAATGTCACTTTCAAGAAACACAACTATGTTCAGTTGAGTACATAAAAGCTGAAATAGGTTTAATTGGATACTTGGCTAACAACTGGTGCGTGTCTTTTTGTGTGTGTGCTTGTGTTTCTTACCTTGTCTCAGCTGTTGACTTTGTGAGTATGAGGTTGTTGTTGCAGATAAGACTCATGCCTTTATGTTTTGACGGCTGGCTGTATTGTAGATGGATATCTTTTGCAGTGGATGTGTTTGGTTCCCAGGGACCCTCACGGTCATCAGAACAGGTGGCTAAAAGCTGATTTTGGACAGAGGACAGCCAAAAGTGAGAGCTTGGGAGCACAGGTGTAAAAGTAATCCAACCCATATAGAACAGAAGATAATCATCCTTTTATAGAAGCGTATAGGGGTGCAAACATGACCCGCATTCATTTGTAATGTATGAGAAAGTATGTTTCAGCAACAATAAATCAACCCCATCCCTTTGAGTGACTCAATATGTGTGTGCGAGTTGGTGGGCGGATGTGTTTACTAGTGTCTCAGTGTGTGTGCGCCAGTGTTGATGACACAATAGCGTGGCTGGCGTCTGGCTCAAGCTGAGTTATGCAGAAGTTGTTGGTTGTTTTGCTGATCCCTCTCTGTCAGTGTCACAAGAAGCGTCATCAATCATCAGAGACTGGGCGACCAGACCACCCTCCCCTGCTGCTCTGAGTGTTGGCTCAGACGCTCCACAAGCCCTGATCAGTATGCGAGGATAACTTTATAGGCCTACAGTACATATGATGTCAGGCCTAAAGAAAAACCACAGATCACAGACAATGCCTCATAATAGCTCAGGGTCACTTGAGGCTGTCGGTACCGACATGGAAAATTAATAGTGTGATATTAGTCATGTGTTATTTTTATGTGTCAGTGACATGAACACATGTTCCTTATTGTGTAATCCACATTTTACTATAGCCGCAATCTTTCAGTGTTTTTTTTTAGTAGGATTAATTAAAGGAGTACTCCACTGATTTAACATTGCAGTCCTTGAACAAAGTTTGATTCATGACAGACATTGAAAAAATAAAGATGTTCAATATAACCAGAGATATAAACATTTTAATTCCACGAATTCCTACATCGAAATCTGGCGCCTCATTACCCACAATACAACCAACCATCATCCATACAGCCAGAGATGTGTGTGTTTGCTTGCAGCGCTAATGTAGCTTTGAGCTGCATTGCAACTCTAACGTTTGACGTGTCTTCTGCAGTTAAAATCAAACTACATAAATTAGAGAAACCTTGTTGCTTGATTGGGTCCTGCAGAAAGCTAAACGAAAGATTCTCTTCAATGGGTGATTAAAAAAAACAGGCTGTGAGGATGGTGAGAACATTTTTTGTTTGACCCCAACTTTGTTAGCGCCATTTTCACCAATTGGACTGCATATTTTTCTAGCTACGTCTGGCGGCGCTAATGTAGCTTTGAGCTGCTAGCCTTGAGCAGAAATGAGTTGGGCTACAGAGCTCACTCTTTTCTTTCTCCACATTTTTTTATTTTCAAACATACGTCTTCCGCCCCAAGTGACGTCACTTGAGGCTGACATTGCGCAGCATCTTCTTAAGCTAGCTTTGACTTTAGCTTTATCCTACTTTTCATAAGGCTGTACTTAGACGCAGAGCTGCTCTTTTCGTAAGCATGCTTACAGGATCACAATTCTAATAGTAACATGTTGATGTTTAGAAGGGGTACCATGTTCACCATCTTGGTATAGCATGTTAGCGTGCTAATTTTGCTTAGCAGTAAACGAAGTACTGTTAACTAGCTTAAATTTTGACCTGACGGTTACATTTGATAGAAAGTTAAGGAGACACAGAACACATTACAATTGGTCCCATGTGGAGTATGAATGTCTGTACTAAATTTCATCTTAATCCAACAGTTGTCGAGATATTTTACCGACCAACAGACCGACATTGACATGCCTTGCTAGCTTGACTGAAAAGCTGAGAGAAATTTGGGATTTTGCAACCAAAAAAGTGTCAACAACTTGTCTTGAGGTGAACACCAAGTGTGATTTGACACCACAATACAACTTCTTTCCATCCTTGATGTTTGTGTTTTGATGTTATAACCATTCAAACATCTGTCTTGTATTATGACACACTGATGAAACCACAGGGTGTTGCTTTTAGATCAATCAATGGTTCTGTTAAAAAAACTTGATCAGAAAATAGTTGGGAAAGTGTAACTGTTCACATGACCTGGGCCGGTCATCCTGTCTGTACTGTGCCAGGTGCGCTGTCAGCTATTGCCTCTGACATTTGTTATCTGTTAAAAACATCTGGTTTCAGTATCCACTCTCAGAAGAGGAGAAAGAGTGAGACTCAGAGTCGGGGGTAGCGAGAGGTCAGGGGGTAGAGTTTGGTCTACCCAACAGAAACTTTTACCAATTTACATAGAGCTTTTTGTGTCTTATTTTGAAAGGCTTATGTCATGTTTTTGTCTTCACCACAAACTCCCAAAAAGCATTTTTCATACCCGTGTTTACAGAGAAACCACACCAGTGCATTGCTGTGAAATGAGTCGTCATATCAGCCGTGCCTGACAGGGAGGCTCTCCTCCCCTCGGCACACGAGCAGCAGGGCTCTCTCTGGTCTCTGCCACTGTAGAGGAGGCTGTTGACAGAAGTAGAGACAGGCAAACACATGTTCCCTCCAAAATACAGGAAGGGGGCGGAGGGAGGGGGGGCTTTTTGTTTTCAAAGAGGCCATTATCGCTGCAGTGTATGGCCACCCCTCGCTGTTGTTTGAGGAAGGGTTGTCTCACTGTCTCCTCCTGGTCCCAGCTGAAACTGTCACAGCCAAACGATTGAAACCATCTTTCTGTGGTCCACACACACACTAACCCACCCACACACACACACACACACTAACCCACACAAACACACACGTTTGAACTCCCACACACACAGATGTAAGCACAGACTGTAGAATTAAAACACAACAGATTATATGTCGCACAATTATAGTAGAGGTAATCGTTAGTTAAAATCTTCTCGATTATTGACATAAAGTAAGAATTTGTGCATTTGATGAAGACTGCTTAAAGTCACAGTTTAAATCGTAATTCTGCATTGTTGAAGAAATGATTAGTTTGTATAATTTGGATTATTGGTAACAAGTTATATTCTGTGCATTAGATGATGACTGCTCATAGGAAATCCAAAATCCTAACACTAGCCCTTCAAAATAAATTGGAAGTTGTAGGATTAAATTGTTCTATGGGCATTGTCAAAATTGTTAAAAGGAGATGATACGATTTTATAAATATTGTATTATAATATCCTGTGTATTGGATTGCATGCTGTTGATTGGACATGCAAAATATTTCAAAATAAAGTGACAGTTATAAGATTAAATTGTAATTCTGCATTGTTGACTACTCATAGGAAATGCAAAATCCTAACCCTAGCCCTTCAAAATAAAGTGGAAGTTGTAGGATTAAATTTAAATTGTGCAGGCATTGTTACACTTAATATAAAGAGAAGATAAGATTTTATAATTTTGGATTATTGATTACAAGTAATGTTGTGTGTATTGGAATGAACGCTGTTGATTGGACATGCAAAACATTTCAAAATAAAGTGATAAGATTAAATTGGAGTTCTGCACCCCTCAAATAACGGATGATTAGATTGTATTAATTTGAAATATTAATAAAAAAGTTATAATCTGCGCATTAGATGATTACTACTGATCGGGGATGTGAATAATTTCAAAATAAAGCGACAGTGATGAGGCTAGTTTGGAGTTGTAACCTCCCTACCATCAGTACATTGCACAAACCAGTGCAAAAAAAACACAAGTTAATCTTCAAATTCCAGTTACATATTTCCAACACGTTTATATTTATTTTGCATATTAGTTCAAAATACTTAATAATGACTTAAATAACCTAAATATTAACACAAGAATACGTGTTGCTCAATTCAGTCTTTGGCTTGATTAATTTTAGTTAATGAACTTGTGGGTTTAAGGCAGTCAGTGTCCACTTACAGTTTGAGTTAAATTAACTCATCAGGTTTTGCAGTGCACCTAATGAAACAGGTAATCTAGCTAAACTATATGTAATGAGCGAAAGTAATCCCCACATGCTCGCCCACCCCCTCCAAATCTGCTCCGTGAAGACGCACACGGCGCTGATGTTGCACACATGCCCGCACAGAGGGGCCTGTTACCACAAAATGACAAACTAAATATTTGGGGATGGTGATATCATTCTGCTCGGCCTCATTACCATAGTCTGAGGCACAAATGTAGTTTCAAAGACTCCAAATCCCATCTCAGTGGATCTGCCAATATGCAGAGTCTGTCCTCCAACTGCCGCAGCCATGCCAAAGCAATTTGTTTCATATATTGCTTTTGGAAGCCAATATGTTTTAATTAAGGGGATACATACGCGAAAACAACACCATAAATAATCGTCTCTCCCCACCCATGACAAAGGAATTTCTTCTGATCTTTCCTTCTCAGTCATGGCGTCCATACTTCATTCTCCAAACCAGCGAAATACTCAAAGGAGGAAAATATGGTTTCTTAAATAAAAAACAAGTTATATCACATTCAACTTTTTGCATGAAATATAAAGCTTTTACTGGGTCCAATGCAGTATTTATTTGTAAGAATTAATTATCAAAAGGTGCGTGAAATGAATAATTTTAACAACTGCTTAAATCACAACATGCAATGTGAAAGAGAGAGTCTTTCAGCTCTCATTTCCAGAGAGCGATTTGAAGCATATTTCAGCTTACTGTTTCGGTTACAAGGCCTGAAACTAAACTGTTCCTGTTCCCTCTCAGAGCCCTCCAAAGCAGAAAGAAACTGACTCCACAGACATAAAAAGTTTTTGACATTGTCTAAGGTACATTTTTGGCTGAATTTCCAACATCCAAGACCTCACAAGAGACACACTATCCCAGGGAAAGTATTCCTTGGATGCTCTTAAGGTCTTCCAGAAATGGAGCCGCTCCAAGGGACAACCACTAAAATCACTAGAGATACCACACATGTTCATCCATACTCAAATAAGGCAGAAAAGGAACCTTGTACTTGATGGTGTTGCGATGACCACAGTCACTTACAGTAACTTATGTGTAAGTGGAGTACGAACGTGAAATCCATCCATCCATTATCTGTACCGCTTATCCTGTTCAGGGTCACGCTGGAGCCTATCCCAGCTGTCATTGGGCGAGAGGCGGGGCAGGCTCTGGGTCCCCAGTCAATCACAGGGCTGACACACAGAGACAGACAAACTTTCATACTACCTACAGGTTAGTGTCACCAGTGAACCTAACGAGCATGTCTTTAGGTATCTCAGTACCCAGAGGGAACCCACGCATGCACGGGGAGAACATGCAAACTCCACACAGAAACGCCCCCTTCGTCTGAACTGGGATTCAGAGTATGAACCTTCTAGCTAAGACAAAGTGTACCTCTAACATCCTGGATTCCTTGGATGTGGGCATGTATTTACTTCGATGGCTTTCTACGCTTCACTGCAGTGGGGAAAAAATAGACAGCAGGAGCAGTAGAAAATTACTCACGTATTACGCCCGCTTCTCGCGCAGCATATACGCAGCTGGTGGCGATTGCAGCATTGAATAACACTGGAGCGGTTCTGTCCCGGCGTTGCCTGTGTAGATTCCCTGTAGGAGCATCATAGTTTTCAGCATCAATGCACTTTATTACAGGGTCGAATCCTGTGCCTGTATTCATTTGAATATGTTAACTTTCTAAAACATATCAACCCTTTAAACATGTTCTTTCTGATAAGAAGGTTTCTGAGTTAATTTTTGCCCAGATGCGTTGATCTCCCTTTGCCCAGTCCACCACCATCATTTAAACACTTTGGGAGCCCCGCAGAGTTGTGGCGGATTTTCTTTCCCCTCTTGATGTCTCGGCCTCCACATTTCCATACGTGCAGCGCCGTTTCATCATGGATTCATTTTGAAAGCTAAAACAAGCTTTTTCTTCTCTGGTTATGAGTCAGCTCGGGTAAATGGATTTTCCATCTTACTCTTCATAAAGAGGGAGTATCTTTCCTCCGCTCCCTGTGATGTCAAAGCACAGTCAGTCATACAGAGTGAGCGCTCTGTTGGCACCCATCGAACAGACAGTGTCGCCCCAAAACCAAAAGGGATTACATGTGTGTGTCCTCTTTGTTCAGAGACATCCAGCCGCATCTGGCATTAGTCAGTGTCCTGGTGCTACTTTATGGAGACAAGTGTGTTGTGCGCTCATGTTTCCCAAGCTTCATTTATTAAATTAAACAGTGCATCATTGTGATTTGTCCTGCATTTTCTCCTCTTTTTTTCTACTAGAGGGAAATATGGCTGAAATGATACAAGGCCTTTCATATTTTGCAGACAGTAAAAGGGAGGGAGAAAGACATATAGGGGGTGAGAGGAGCAAAAAAAAGAGAGAGCCGGGAGAGAGGGAGATGCAGGAACAGGGAGAGAATGATAGAGTGAGAGGAAAAAAAGCAAAAAGAGAAGCAAAGACAGGAAACGGGAGGGGAGTGGAGGCCCTCCTGCTCCTCTCCTCCTCCCTCAGCATCACCTCAGAGGGAGAACACAACCTTCTGCCAGGTCGTTTCTCATCATTTGTTCGATTTGTGCTGATGCTACTTTGTTTTCATTAAAAATAACTGGGAGGAAGTGCTTTAAGTTTTACATCACCTGCCCTCCCTCCCCTGTGGAAGAGGATGAATTTCCATGTGCATGCAAAAATAGACTCTGCCTGCGTAGGAGAATTGCTGGATCGGTCATACACTCGTAGGCCAAAAAAATGTGTTCCCTCATTAATAACATAGTTTGATATAATTAAGAAAATGTTTCATTTGATTAGAGATTGTAAATGCTGCAGCCGGCAAGTGTCTCCTTACGTACTGTTACTCATAACTCGTTAAAGCTGGTTGGAGATGGAAACTGGAACGCTGACTACAACAGATATAACAGTTTATCAATCACCCAGCTGCAGGTCAGAGACAGACTATGCCTGATATCAACAGCCAGCACCTGAGTATATCTTATATAACCAGGGAAAATCACAAGCGGCGCCCAGTTAGTGACGCGTTTTCCATCACCCAGCAGTGGCTGGTGTGCCAGAGAGGGTAGGCGGAGCTAAGTGGCTGCTTTTCCAGTCTCTGCAAGTGTTGCGAGTAAACAGTAATCTACTATGGTCGATGGTATGATCCATGACTACAGATACAACTTCAAAAATAAGTGAAAATCCAAAGAAAAAGAAACAAATTTGACGCTCAGATGAAGGCAAACAGTCTAAAACGGAAAGCGACCGTCAGCAAGGAGCCAAATGTGGATGTTACAGGTATCCAGACAGTGTTGCATGTGTAAGTGTGCTCCGACAATTACCGTGTATCACCATAGGTGCCGCCAAAGACACCGAAACTGAGATCGTCGAGATTACAACTTTAAGCTATTTCAGATTCATTATGATCCTAGATATCATATTAGGTCTCAATATTATTGCCATAGTATAAGCATATAAGAAGGCATACATTTTATCTTGCTTTGCTTGCGTGACGGCTTTGGCTGCAATTGTTAGATGAATGGTCTCATCAAAACCACATATTTTTTATTGTCTGTGACTAGTTGCTAAAACTTTTATTTTGAAGAGAGAACATAAAGGATAGACCGGGAGTGAAGTAAAAAATATTTCCAAGTGTATCACATGCTGGAAAAAAAACATACTTAAAGAGCAGCTCCAGTCATGTTTTAAGACACAAAAAATGCTCTGCTTGCAATAATAAATTGTGACTGATATGTTTTTTTTCCTGCAAAATACGTTTAATCACCTTGTAAAAATCCTCCCAAGGCATCTCCTCCTTCTCCTTCATTAAAAATCCCCAAATCTGCATAGGCCCCGCCCACTATGCACATTTCCAACCGCCCCCTCTGCTGCGAAAACAAAACACGTCTCTCGTTTAGTGGCAACTTGTTGAAACTTAGCTAGCTTGAAATGTAGTAATTAGTAGCAGTTAGGTTAACGTTAGTAGTCAGTAGTGAGTTTGCAAAAATTACAATGACGGTTACAGCTGGCTCACGCATCACAAAGTGGTTGCCATAGGTTACACATAATGATATGCATAGCGTCACCCCGTCCATTAACGGGATTGGCTTCTTAGGTTTGTGACGTCTCAAACCTGCCAATCTGAAAACGTGTTGTTCAGCCTGTCCTTGGTACACTGCAGTTTAAAAGCAGACAGGCCCAGCCATGGAGATGACTGCTGATGTTGTCCCTGATATGTCTTGTAGCACATGAAGAACACCACATGGAGATGTTTACAAGGTTAAACGCTTGGAGGGGGTCTTTCCCAGCTAGCAGGGAACGTTCCCGTAACATTGGCTAACATTACCTATAAGTCCTGATTACGTTTGAAAGAAAACGTTTTAATCTAATATTCAAAGAACGTTATAAGGATGTTTATCATTTCAAATAATGCTAAACCTCAACTAAGACAAAACGTTTTAACTGCAACATTGTGAAGATATTTCCGGATGTTTTTGAGGCCTGGGATCTTGGATCAGAACATGATTTATAAAACGTTCTTGAAATGTGATTTGAACATTCTCACTGCAACTTTCTGAAGATGTTTTCAGAGAACGTTCTTCTGCTATTAAAAGGAACTTTCTGGGAACCAAATAAAAATGTCCCTCTCAAAACATTACCAGCACATTGCACGTAACATTCTCAGAATGTTCTTAGAACAAAACATTTCCAGCTGGGTTGATCGTTCAGAGTACGCAGTTACAGTGAAGGTGTCAGTTACGCCTTTATGTGATTTGCATCTGATGCTACAGTTTGGTCTCAGAAGAGGACATGTGTGACCAGCTTAAACAAGTGAAACGACAGTGAATTGAAGGACAAGAAATAATGGAAAGCAATAACGAAGCGGTGTGAAGAGAAATGGGGGAAATAAGTGCTGACAGTATTATGAGCAGATGCAGTCTGTCAGTTCCCACAGTCTCTCCTGCTTTACCCACAGCAGGTTCATTTCAGCAGCTCTCTCATTATGCTGACAGTGATTGATTAAGATGTAGCAATAGTTCTGGGTGTTTATTTTGTAAAAGGTTACAGAAAAATGATGAAACTTCAAGGTGTAAAATACGTGCAGTACGGTGCAGCCCGCACACACACAGCCAGCACAGGTGATCACAGCACTCTGCAGTGTGTGACCGGTCACTGTCTGCTCTGTACACCCTTTTGACACGTCCACCGATATGAACTGTTGACATTAATCTAGAAGAGAAGTGAAGAAGAAGTGATGTTAACTTTCAATTTCACATTAAATTTGTCTTGTTAACGACGTGTCTGACATTTTACTCAACGTAGAGTTACTTTACAAATTTGACAACCTGGCAGATCCAATTTTAGAAAGTTTTAATGATGTTTGCAGACATGGAAATGTAGAGTGCCTCACTCTGTGGAGCCGGTGCAGAGAATATTGAAGCTACATTAAATATAAGGTGTTACAGTGCCACATAGTTTCATTGTTAAATCACATTAATGGGTGTTTATTCATAATTAGACACATGCATTTGTTTGCTGCTGCTTATTTTATTCATTTCCCGTGCACGCTCATATTTTCTGCTGCCGCTGCCAGGGCTGCATGTGTCGCCGCGGGAGCATCATCCCATTAGTTTGACTTTATTCTTATTCCCATCAGGTCTTTTGACTGCGAATGAGTCTGAGACAGAGGCCAAGGGGTCACTGGTGACTAATTTTCTGAGCACTCACAGATTGTGTAAGTAATGGAGCACTTATTGCATTCGCTCCCCCATCACTGCAAACAAGCCCCAAAAAATCCATACAAATTCCCACACGCAAGACAGCGCCAGGGGAAGGGGGGGGGGAAGCGGGCCGTCTTTAAGACATACCAGGCAGTGTGGAATGGGCCTAATGTGCAATTTAAAATCAATATCTTTTTAAAAAAAAATGCCTACCTACGACAGCATCATCTAAATATCAATAGGGCCTCTCGGTGCTTCAGAGGGAGCCGGGCGCGAGGAGACACAGATCCGAGGTGCTTTGACCAAGGATTTCACACGGAGGAATCAGGTTCTCACTGCCTCTCTTTCAATTTTAATACGCTGCCGTACTTGGCGCATGAGGTTTAATAAAGTAGCACAGTGTCTGTCAAGCCAGGTGTAGCTTCAATCCTTTCATATTCTAAGTAAATCCCAAAGAAAGGTGTTGAGGATCGCAGCAGAAGACAGGCAGGTAGAGAGGAGGAGGGGGTGGGTATGTTTTCTTCCCTCTCATCTGCCCGAGGTGCTATATTCTTTTTTTCCCCCCACCTTTGCAATACAGTGGATTTCAAAGTAGTGTTATCTCCAACAATGTAGCTTCTGTGCATTTCATGCTGGAATTTACGGGATTTTCTCGAAGATGACCTGCGACTCTGTTCATCTTACAAACCCGTGTTTTAACAAGGAAACGCACCATATCATCACTCAGAGAATCAATTGGCAAGGCCTCCGACTTGAGTCACGTAATAATAAAATACTTATCATAAAATGATTCAAAGCAAACAACAAATACAAACTTTTTCCAGCTGTCAGAAATCCTTTGTTGTAGTTTGCTCTCGGACATTAAGGAACTGGAAATAAAGTATAGTTTACAGGAAGTAGCAACATTTCCCCTCGTTTCAAGTATTACAGCTACATGTGATCGGTGGATATTTATATATTTTAATCGTAAATTCTTCCATTCAGACCTTGAAAAATGTGCTGTTTCAAAATGGTCATTATTGTCTCTATCTTCGCCGTGTCTTGTGTTTGCTCATCTCTTCCCATCTGGATTCCATGGACAGGATTCCTCTGATAAGGCCGTCAGGAGTGGGGAGACACAGGGGGAGAGAGACAGGGCGGTGTTGGAGACTCAGCTTTACTCAGAGCACACTGAAGCATGATGGGAAGAAAAACTCATTTGTGCATGAGATGAATTGTATTTGTTGTGGGCTGGTGTGGGTTCTTCAAAAGCACGAATCGTGCTTTAACATAATTGCTGATTATGGTCAGGATGTTATAAAGTTTTGGTATTCGTCTGTGGATGACGACATTTAGTATGTGTCAGTTTGATGTGTCCCAGATAATGCTGCAAACTTTAACACTAACCCAAACAAAAACAGGTAAACTGGTAGCGTTGTTACTTGATTTAGTTAAAATGATCAAAATCAATCATTTTTACAGTCTTTGGTATCCATTTCCTACAGGCTACACCAAACAATGTGAGAGCAAAGCATGAGTTTGGGTTAGAATAATTATCTTATATTCAAGAACTGAAAAATGTATTGATTTGTTCATCGATAGAAAAGGTGATTTTTTAAAGTTATCATTTAAGCGTTTTGTTGCTTAGCTTGTCTAAAGTGAGATTTGCTACTTTGTCGTGCTTTATACGTCGGTATTAATTTAGGCAGCTATTTTAGTTTTAGTCCTCTCTTGAGAAAATGTGACACTCCTCCAGTCTCCCTCTTCTCATTTTTACCTGTTAGCTTCAGGTAAAATTACCACTTTAAATTTCAGCAGATCAACCATACAGTAAAAGTATGATGAAGACACAGGACTAAGCTTACAAACATAATCCAGTGTGCCTAGATGCTAACTTAATCAATGACCACTCCTTTTTGTGCGGAAGAAGCTTCAAATGACGTGTAAAATGGGCCTTTTTTGTGTGCGTGCACAGAGCCTGAAGCAGAAAGCCTGGGTTAACAGAGAAAGTTCGTACCTTCGCGATACACATTCTCTCTAACTGGTGCTTGAGACTTTAAAATACCATGGAACTTGGATGTCCGACAGCCCAACATTTTAGTCTCGTCTCGAAAACAAAACATGCGTGTCTTTAGAGTTTTTATTAATCAACGATCTATTCTTAACTCGTCAACGTCTCGTTTTTGTCATGGAAAAAAGGTCTTCTTAGTTAACAAAATTAATACTGGTGCCATATCAGCAAAAGTGACATTTGATTACAGAACAACTAGTTTGCACTTCTTATTATAGTGATGATGTTGGGGTAAGACAAAGTTTTCCGTACTTTTTTCTAAAACGTAATGTGGTACTGGAAAAAAAAAATGCAGTATCTCTCTTTTCCTTTCGTCACCTCAAAAAAAGAAAATCCCTGAAGCACTGTTTCTGCTTCTCTCCTACTTCTTGGCAGGTAGCTGCGTACCAGCGGAAGATAAACAAAGCTGTGTCAGTGCGCATGAGTAGCTAGTTAAGTGAACTAGCGAGAGGACAGCCTTTACTTCTTCCCATTACTTTAAATTTTGGGGCGAAAGGGACGAGAACATGACAGGGAAATGTAAGTTGTGTCTGGACGATAAGAGCTCATCAGCTGTGAAGAGCTCTACTTCAACTTTAAAGAAGCATCTGCAGCTAAATACAGCTCCACGACACCGGTGGGACTAAGAGCCTGTGTTGTATTGTTGTCATGAAAACAGCAGTGCCTAATACTGTATGCCTCTGCCCAGTTTGCTGTCAGATTGTTAGCAGAATGAAGAGCTGTAAAGGTTATATTGCGTCTGTTACTAGGCTGCAGAGACAGATTATGGGCTGTAAAGGAGGCTATGCAATGACTGTAGAGTCAATACATTAAAAGGTAGACGTACTGTAGGCTACACGCCGTTCTGGCAATATAACCGACGTGTTTTAAGAGTTGCACAGGGGTTTTAATTTTTTATAACATGTTTTGTCTTTTCTCAGTCGGTAACGCAGTAACGTGTCACTTTTAGAAAGTAACGTTACCCAACACTACTCATGAAGCATGTTTTCTTGAATGTTTCTTGAAGACCTGTACCCTATGTTAAACGCTGTATGTTATCAATATCAGACACAGAGCTATCTTATTAATAGACAGTTTTGGCCAAGGTCAGGGGGGGCTGTAGTGGTGACCCCTGGACGACCCTATCTGCTCTGACCTGGGGGGCTCTGACCGACTGATACCGCGACAGCAGAAATTGATCGGGGCTCTGATTTGAAGAGGGCGTTTAAGTGTGGTATTGACAGCAGATATCATGTCTGTACAGATTAAAATATAACTCAAGCATTTGAAATTGGACTTGGTCTTGCTTTTGTCTTGTCAAATCCATGAACAGGAGCATAAATAACCCGAACAAGGCGTCTGAAAACACTTTGTTTTAATAGAAATATTGACATTTTCATCTAATAATACATGTTTATTTCAAAGCATCTCTAATGTTTCTTCTATTCTTCATTGCTTGTTATATTTCACACATTATCAGTCATGTTGAAATTATAACAGCAGAGCGTCTCTGCGAGCTCTGCTCCTGTTAGCGTGACAATGTTTGGCCCCTGGCCACCGACATGTTTTATTTAATAATGTGGGAATTTTCTACTGTTTTGCTTTCATTACAGTCGAGAAGGCGAAAGCTGAAAACAGAAACAGAAAGCCAGTTTCTTTAAAGCCCGAACTTTACCGCCCAACAACTGTCAGATGCAATATGAGCATCTGGATTCAAAAAGGGAGGCTTTTTTAACAGGATGTCTGCTTAATGCGGCTTTTTACCCTATCTCAAAGTGTGTGTGCTCTCTTTTCTTGTGTTTCTTTCTGTGCTGGGAGCCTACAACTTTACCGGTGACCACCCATTGCAAACCTTGGAAGATGCTAGCTTTGGGGTCCAGAGATTTAGGCCGCAAAAGGAACTAAAGCCAAAAGCCGCAGGGGAGAATTTCCGCAGCTGGGATGAAAAGTGCGGCTCAGGCTTTGGGAGTCACAGGGACACGGGGAGAGGGAAGAAGAAGAAGAAGAGGGAGGGAAGGGCGAGGAGGGGAAATTTATTTCTGTTCTCTTGCTCCTTGGCCAGTCCGCAGGCCCATGTATCAAAAAGACCACCGCGTTAGAGATGAGCCCGTAGGCCGAGCCACGGCAGAATGCTCAGCACAGGAGAGTAATCGTCGGCAGATTTGGTGAAATTGCAAATGTAAAGACCGCTTTAAAAAGATAAATATGTGTCCTTACAAGTGGGTGAGTTCAGAGATTACGCTTTGATTTGTTGCCTCAACAGTTGAGCGCTAAAACAGGAGTGGATTTTTTTAGGAGAATAGAAGTATTTTCCATGAATACTTCAGAATAAAAGGACCTTATTTTATAAGGTTTTCTTTCCTTCAATCTTACTCTAATGTCTAAAAACTGGCGAGAGGTCAAAGGTCAAGTTGTGTTTTAGCTGTGATAAAATAAAGCCACAGTGAAAATTGTGCAGCAGTTTCCCACAAAACCCTAAATCTTACTGGCACCTTTCCTTGATTTATTCCAGAAACCTGAAACAAAAAGTGTCCTTATGAATAAAATTTAAATAAAAATACATGATCCATGAAATCCCTGTTTCTGTCTTATTGACAAAAACACCAATTGCTGTTGACGTTGTAGCAAAGCCTCATTTCATGCCTGACAAATCTTCCATGAAAGTAAGAAGCAGCCACTGACAAGATGCATTCTGGGAGGGGCCAGCACCAGAGCCACACTGATTTTTTTTCTCTTGCTTCAGTGACGAAACATCAACATTTGTCTCACGGTAGCGGATCACTGAGAAATTGAGTGGATTTCATCTGGGAGTCAGATTTCGTCGTCTTTCTTCTCCTCGCTCTGAGGCTGGAGATCCCAAAGCAGATGTGCCTCCGAGGCACACAGGCCATCAGGTTGAAGGGTGCAGGCCGGGCGGAGGGCTGGTGTTAAGGTTAAATTTAGAGGTTGGAGGTCAGGAGAAGGTCAGGGTTATGGTCAGGTTGGGGTGATGGCGGGGTCAAAGTATCCAACCCCCTCAGGGCAGAATTTAAGTGGTCACTGTTTACCTCTGTGTCCGGTTAGAGAGATGTCATATGAGGAATTTGATGCCATGTGTGTTTGAAACATGAAGAATATTTATCTATTGGCTGATTAGCAGAAATTTAACTTTTCACATTCATCAGAGTCATTTTTTTTTTTAAGTGCCAAAAATGTTAAGTGTCCAGTTTCTTTAAATAGGTTTAGATTTTTTCTTTGCATAGATAGATAGACAGACAGACAGACAGACAGACAGACAGACAGACAGACAGACAGATATTTGCTGTGGGAAATTATAATATATCACCATTTTCACATCTTTTGGACAAATCAATCAATTAGTTAAAAAAAAAAACAATGAGAAAAATGAAAAGAAGAAGAGAATCAGAAATAAAAGGTTGCTTGAATTTGTAATAACAAAAACATTTCTGGTGTATATCTTTAAGTTCCCATCATGTGGCGCTGGTTTAGCTAGGTGGCTAAATCGTGCATCTCATATACAGAGGCCACAATCATCGATGTGATGGCCCCGGGTTTGACTCCCACCTTAAGCCCTCTGCTGCTTGTCGTCCCCACTCTCTCTTCCCGTTTCTGACGCTGTCCTCTCTCTCAATGAAAGTATAAAAGTCAAAACAAAAAAAGTTTCCATGAAATTTAAATTAATGTGTATGACTTGGTCGCATATGTCTCGCTCTGATTGTCACCTTCACCCAGCCAGACCACGGCAAAAAAGTCAATATGTAGGCATTTCTAGTGGTATTTTAGAGTTTGTTGTTTTCCAGTGAAGTGCTTTCTTACATTAATATGCCCCTCCCACTTGAGGCACAGAGGCTACACTAACTAGCTAGTTGTTAAGGGTCATTACTGTGTTTGAAAACTGTTAACATAGATGCTGGTTTAGCTCAGCGGTTAAAATGCTTGTCCTGTGTACAGAGCCTTCAGGCCTCGATGCAGCAGCCCCAGGTTGGACTCCCTCCCTCGGCCCTTTGCCGCGTGTCATCCTCACTTTCTCCTCCTGTTTCCTGCACTATTCACTGTCCTCCCTCTCCAAAATAAAAGGCATAAAAAGGCCCCAAATAAAAGAGCTTGCTCTTTTAATGGGAACAAATGAAATCGCTCTCTGATAGCTGTTTCGTGGGAACTCTAGGAATGACGTCCTTCCCGATATGATTGATCTAAAATGCCAGGAGAAATATTATTACTGTTTCTATGGCATCCTGCGCCAGTTGTTGCTAACGTCACCCTTGGCTTGCAGCATGCTGGGAAACCTTACACCGTCCACAGAGGGGGATGCGGGATGAGGCTGTGCACATGTGTCACGCTGGGGGGCACAGACAGACAGTGCGCCGTATCAGGCGGCTTCCCTGCCATGTCCCCCCGCCACAGGACAGCAGCGGCTTCCAGAAAACCCCCAAATTATACTTCCCAGAGATGAAGACAGCTAAATCTAGTGCCGTCAGACTGTGAAATAGTCCAAAACACCATCGGCAAGTGAGAACAGTTCAGCTCTGTGACAGTAAGTAGTGTTTATCATGTTTCATACGTGTCCTTGCCAGGCTAATCCACTTATTTCTCCCCCCAGAAGACGGACCAACAACGTTTTGTGACAGAAAAAGTTTGATATTCTGTGTGAAAACAAGTGGAAGAGAAGAAATAAGATGAGTGATAAGTGACAATCAATGGAAGCTGCTGTTTACTGAAATGTAAACTGGCTTGTAAAAGGTTAAGGAAGCGCTTCAAGCTGCGTTCAAGGATGCAAAGAAACAGGATGAAAATATTCCACCGATTCATTATCTCCTTTTCATACCATCTCTCTATTGTATTAGGAAATCCAACCAGGGGCGTTCTCCGGCTTTGGGAGGCTTAAGATCTCATAAAATCAACTGTCACCTGCTTAGTTATTGGGTGCTTACAAATAACCAAGATGCATAACTTGAGAAAGTACCACTCCCCTAAACCCTTTCCAGCAGGAAGAAAATAAGCTCCTTTCAATGCATTATTAATATTTTGCCTAAACTCAGTCTGGACCGAACAGAGAACTGGATTAGCCAGAGGAATTTAATATAAAATTCATGCCTTTTCTGTCTCACAGATATATTCAGTCTGTTGTTAGTTAGAAAGCCACGGCATTCCTCGGCGCTCTGACAGACTCGACATATGACGGCGAGGGTGGGAGCAGAAAGTGTGTGGCCCCGCTGACTGCCATGTGTTGTCATTTAAAATGATATTTTCTGAAGTTAATGACTAACACAGGCTTAAAGGTATAAATGGACAGTATCTGGTGTTAATTTCATTGGCTGAGTGGGCCCAATAAAAAGGTCATTACGCCTGGTTTGTGTTTAACTCGTGTTTAATTCCAGGCAGAGAAAGGAGGAGGGGAGGCTGTATTGATTAAATGACAGTTTAAGAACTAGTTGTTTAATAAATAGGGCCCTTGTATTGGACTGGAGAGGAAAAAGATGGCTTGAAATAAGTGTCTGAGCTGACACTGTGTGGAGATGGAGGAGCGCAGAGGGACAAAATGGAGGCTGGGACACTTCAGGCTGATGTTAACAAGCAAATTAGCCACAGCGGGGCGGCCGGGACCAATCAATAGGCACAATAAAAAAGTTGGTGCTGACCACGTAGTGTCTGCAATGTAAACTGCCCGGCCCCCCCGGTCCCCAAGGCCAGGCCAACAATAACCTACAACTGAGCGAGACACAAAAGGTATCGACACGGAGAGCGCTTCAATTTCCCCAGACGGCGGGGCCCTGTCACATCAAACTGGCTATTAGTCACAAATTCTGCCTGCCACCGATCCATCCCCCCATCCTCCAGGGGGACCTTGTCAACTTGAAAGTTGTGCCGCTGGCAAAAGGACATCTGGTTCCACTGTAGTGTGTGTTGAATACAAGAGGCCAGGAGCTGCCGGGCTGATAAAGGAGAACAAACAGGGCCACTTTAGACTTGTCAAGCCTTGTTAGAGGCAGCAAATGACAAAAGAAGGGAAGACATTAGGAGCGAGAGGCTGTTTTATGGCTCTTATAGAGCACTGCGTGAGGGTCAGTGTAGCTTTATTGAGCCACTCTACATGGATTAACATTTGACATGAAAAGTTTGTGCATGTCGTTTAGTAGAAATGAACAAAATATAATAATCTGTAAACAAGGCGTAGACGATTTACGGCTGTGTATTTACAAGATTCTGGTGATATGATATGTATTACCGCACAGGGGATACGAGTCAATATATTGCGATACCGCAAGCAAGGCGATATATTACGATTCTTTAATTCAACAGAATGCACAGACTCTTATTAAAAATAGGTCACTTTTTTATGCAATCAGAACAATGGGATCTGCATTTGTGTATCTCACAGTCCCTGTAACATTTAACACTGTAGAAATGCTTTTTGCGCAATCGAAGCAAAAGAATCAAGATGGCCTAAAAATTGAGCGACTGTTTTTCTGAATTTTCGGACATGAAATAAAAAAGTTTGTGCATGTTGTTAGGTAGAAAACAAAATATATATCTATAAACAAGGCGTAGACGATTTATGGCTGTGTATTTGCAAGAATCTGGTGATATAATATGTATAACCGCACAGGGGATACGATTCAATATATTGCAATAATGCAAGCAAGGTGAAATAAAAAATGAAATGAAATACAAAAGTCTGTGCATGTCGTCTAGTAGAAATAAACAACAACAAAAAAAAGTATAGTTTATAGATTACAGCAGATATGTATAACCACACAGGGGATACGATTCAATATATCGCGATATGGCAAGCAAGGCGATATATTACGATTCTTTAATTTAATTTTAGGTGAACTGTCCATACAAAAAACTATTCACCATGTGCACAGAATCTTATTAATGTTACTTTTTCATGCCATCAGAACTATGGGTTCTGCACTTGTATGTATCACAGTCCATCTAACATGATGGAAATGCTTTCTGTGCAAAAGAATCAAGATGGCTTAAAAAATCTTATTATCTTGATATTTCCCTACACTTCAAAGATAAGATGTAGTATAAAATTTAAAAAAAAATCAGATTCTAAATGTGTATTTCTAACTTCTTACATGGTGAAAGTCGTATAATAAGTTATTAATCTCATTTTGGTAACACAACAAGCAGAGACATGTCCACACATTCAAATTGTCTCGTGTCCATGTTTAATCATCAAAGCCTGAGACCAACAGCTACACTGCTAATAAGTTATTTCTGCACGTCTCTAATGTCCAACAGCCCGTCCCGTGCCTACAGTCCTTAACAGTCCTTCACATGTTACACGTCTGGCCCTCCTCAAAGTGTCCGATCCGACATGGCTGTCAGAGGCGTGCGTGTAGCCTTGTAAATTTCAATCAGCGTCTCACAGCGGGGTGCCAAGGTTTCGACTTCATTTCCCTCCACGCTGAACAGGTGGTAACAGAGCGCTCATCACTCAGCGCTGTCTGAGTGATCTGTCACCCCCGCCATTACTGCTCTATTAATTGCCCCTGGTGTTCATGACGAGATGCTCAGGCGCCGCGGTTAATGTTTAATGTGGCGACGCCTCAAATCAATGCGTGTTTAAGAAAGACACGCCATGCTGACCGAGCCTGCAGGATGCTGCCACTGGATAGTCGGAGGAAGGAAGTGTCACATCTTTCTCGGGATGTATTATTAGGTTAATTGACTCAGACAGGGGAGTAAATTAGACCCCTTTTTGCTGAGCTATTTAAACTATCATTAATGTTAATTGTAGGGGAAGGAGGGCAGATGGTGACACCCTCTAACTCCCTTGAAGGCTGTAAAGAGACAAGGAAAAAACTAATAAAACGCGCACTTCTTCTTTGCATTTCAACACTAAACTCTACATTTTAAACATTGCAAGCTAAGCAGCGACAATAAGCCTTTACACAAACTCTTAACAGAGGCTTATTTAATTAGATCCTATCCTCCCGCAGTACATGCACATGCTCCAAAGTGGGATATTTTAAAGGAGATTTATGATTCTATTGCATTTGCCTCTTGATCGAGGTGGTATCATCTGGGAACGGATCTGGAATACAGATGAGATCTGGCGATGGCTCAAAAAAAAAAAGGGGGGGGGGAGGATCAATTTTAGAGGCAAGGGGTTTGGCACATTTAATGAATTCATGCTCCTTCTGCCTCTCTCTGTCTTTCTCTGTAAGGAGGAGAAAGATGAAAAGGAAAAGCCTCACACAGTGACCGTTGGGGAGGTGCTCTGCGGGCAATCAATCACCAATCAGTCATTGAAAGTGCTTGTCCTGCTGTTGGAGGATGTTCTTCATTACTTACAGACTTTCAATGTGGTAACGGATGTGAGGATGAAGGTGTGTGTAGATGTGTGTGTGTGTGTGTGTGTGTTGGGGTAATTATTCATGGCCTTTTTACTTTTTCCGCTCCTGAAGGAACAAGTTGAAAACCTGCAGTACGGTTGTTGGCGAGTTCACAGGTGATCGCGATGTCGTAAAATCTCTATTTCTGCCCCTTTCATACACATGCACACACAAACACACACGTCTTCCTCATGAATTTGGAGTCCTCTGCAGACCCAGTGGGCTTTGTTTGATCCCTGAGGTTGATATTAGCTCCCATGATAGGCATCAGAGAATAACCCAGCTTATAAATGTGTTTAGATTCACCAACCTTAACTTCTTTTAAATCCACAATAAGCAACCGGACCTGGAGTTTTTTTTTAAGAATACACGTGTTTGCAGGGTGATATTGCTTCAGAAACACACCTGGAACCACTTTAGAGATATTTTAAGGGGAAAACATGAATTTAAACAGAGGTCAAAGTGAAAAGCAAACTATTTTTTTAAATAAAAAATGAGTGAAAGAGTTGTGTAAAAAAAGATCCATGCGATTGCGACAAGCTTTAATTCGAAATAAGCGATAAAAACAAACTTAAGATCTGCGTTTCATCCAAAGTAACAACCACCAGATGACAAATTCCCACTGCAGCAACAGACGATAGAGAGAGGAGAAATATTCAGCGCTATCCCACAGCAGATATCCCACAACTTATTAGATGCGTTGCTGGAATACCCTATTAGGAATGAAGAAGGGAGGTAGAAGGGAAAGGGGGCTTTACTTTAAATTGAGGAAGTGCCAACGCACATTTATTGGCTCTAATGTGGTACAGGCGACCCCCGTCACGATATCGGAGCTCCGTGGGCCGGTGCTGCCACAGTGAGGGAACATAATAACCTTTTTAAGGGTGCAGCGTGCTGCCGACTCACAGAATAAAGACTTCACAGTCAGCGCCTGGCGAGAAAACGGAGGGCCTCGCCCCAGATGAACATAATCTTTTGTTATTATGCTGTTAATACGTTTTCTTTCCACGCGCTGATCTCAAACAAACCCACCCCCAGTGCCCCACAACCACGACTGAAAAAAGGGATTTATTTCTATGTTCATCTAACCTTGTGAGCAGAGCTGAGAAGTCTCAGTATATTAAGGGAACAATGTTATTCTTCTACATACGGTGATTAAAACATGCTAAATCTATTCCTGTTATTTACGCATGGAAAATTAATCATTTTGTGTGTTTTACTGGGAAAAAAACCCGTCACACACACCTCCCAATCTACTCCATCAGCCACAACCAGAAATCACTGTCATCTCCCACAATCCCTTTCACCCAGGGTGCTGACACCAAGTGGTTTCGCGGTGGTGTGTCGCTGCAGTGTGCAGCAGCCAATCGACCGGGCCATTGATTAACAGATTGGAATTATTAACTGGGGGATCATCCATCCCACATCGCCCATGTCATTTCCATTACTGCATTTCCATTACGCCTCATTTCAGAGACGAGGCACGGAGGAGGAGACGGGCCGCGCAGAAAAACCTCCTCCTCATTAGCATTCTAATTAAGAGGCCATCAGATAATGATCAATCAAAGCAATCAGCAGGCAGACAAGCAGCAGCATGCAGATGCAGAGGAGATGCATACTAACACGCACACACAGTTAAACATACTAATTAATTATTATATATGTTTGTTTAACAGAAACTTGCTTTAATTATGATGTTGCACATATGGAACGTATTTAATTAAATCTTTATTATTTTATATTAAATCACAGCAAAGTGAAGGAGGCGCTACAAAGGCAGACAAGTAAATTGTGTTGTTGCTGTTACGATGAATCGGTTCAATACGCGCTACATTAACGCACACTGTATTTAATTTTATACTGTTAAACATTTGCACGACCATCTTACACAAACTTGCACATCTGTACAGCTCTTCAGTTACACCTTGTGCACATATTTTGTTTTATATTGTTAGTCTATTTTATTCTATTTAAGGTCCCTGTCAGCAGGAGTACGACTTTTTCTTCTTCTTCTGTGTTTATTGTTCTGCACATAAACACCAAGTCAAATTCCTTGTATGTGTAAACCTACTTGGCAATAAACTTGATTCTGATGATTGATATCATCAATATAAAGTAAAAACTAGGATCCATATCGTCGTCTTTAAGATACGCTGACTGATACATCTGCCGACCGACACATACATGCATTTTTTATGTTGATAATAATTTATTGTTTTACTTTAAATGTCCAATTTAAAATCATATTTTATTTGTTTTTTTGTGACTTGATATAAATGTAACTAATTGTATTAAATGAGTAAATTATGAAGTCTAATATCCACACCAGGCTCCAGGCTTGGATCAGATCAAATCATACTGGGTCGACCTTTTGATATCTGTAAGTTCCTTATTGATGGAAGAAGGATTCTAATACTGCATCAGGATGAAACTCATGATTAACACCCTCGTCCTTAACGATAAAACTACTGTATTTATGAACAAAATATTGTTTTCATCAACTTGAACCATCTAAACATCTCCCGAGGAAAAGGAATCAGTCTCACGGGGCCTTTAAAAATAATAAACCCCCTTTTAAATTTTGATGTCTTATTACAATAAAACACGTTTGTGTAAGTCTGCAGTCAATACGTTTCTGAAGTCGCATTATTAGTTAATTGAGATCACCTGTGGGTGATGTGTTTCAGCTGATTGTATAAGTCTGGCAGCATCTGGAAGGTCCATCTTTAAGTGAGTAGGTGTCATGATTAGAAAACTACTATGCCATACAGACACAGGAAAAGAAACCTTTTTGCAAATGTTGAGGACAGTAAATAATTTTTTTGAGACGCTCTCGCAGCACGTGAAAAAAGGAAAAAGGTTTTAAATGTATTTTAAACGTTTGTGATTCTTTGGCGCCACAAATGTGTTGTTGAACTTTTCAGAGAGAAACACTTTTAGGAGAAGTCTCAGCTGTGTGATGGACCACCACGTCCACGCAGGTATGCAGCCGTTATAAATAAACATGGACCCTGTTTGGCGATATGTCAGCCCCGTAGTGTTTTATGAAGCACTGTTTTATGCTGCCATTCGCATTAACTCCATAAAGCCCTGCAGCCACTGCTCGCGACCCAACGCCTGGGCCACCGCTGCTGCACAATTATGCAGAATCCCATCGGCTGTGATTTAGGAACTATCAGCGGGCCGAGCTGCCGGAGCTGAGAGTCGAGGTGGGGAAAGGAGGCGTCATTGATTGAATTTTATGTCGTTGTTGTCGGAGATCTTAACATGCCAGAATTTATTACCCGGAGAATAATAATGTCATATAAAAACTGACAGAGCCAAATAGGGGCCCCGCACTTCATCTCTGCCTCGGCCCACCACCTCCTCCTCTGCTGGGGCGGCTGCCCTGTCACAGCCGGCCTGCCTCTCTAATGTATTCTCCCTCTCTGTCTGTTTTTCTGAGGATGAAACATTTGTGTTTGACATTGGAGGAGAAAATCAATATGAATTTATAAAGCATACATAGTGCAGGCTTCATTATTTTGTGACAAATTTATACGTCTGTTTTCTTGATATAAGAAAGCAGACGTATGAAATAGATCTATGTGAATATAGATCACAGAACATTTAACTGTTCCCCCGTAAAATGGTTTCTAATTATGTACGGATTTATATATTTCGCTTTTTACCCAATGTATTTAAATCATTATGACCACAATGACTTAAAAAGTATACTATTAATACCTAAGAATTATGTTAGCGTGTATTTTTTAGACGTGTAACTCTAAAGAATGAACCAACCCTTACTGCAAAAACAACATATTTCATTAACTGCATTGATGTAAATGTAAACAAGTTAACTTTATTGTAGTACAACATAGTGAGTCATAAAACTGTGATTAATCTGTCTTTGTACTTTTACTTGTTTGGATCATTTAATTAGAGATGTTCTGCTAAAAATATAGAATTAAAAGCATTTCCTCTTTAGCTAGTTAGCTAGTTAGCTCTTTAGCTAGACTCTGTGTTTACTAATTACTTAAAGTTGCCTGACAATAACGGAAAATCATGTAAACATTTTTACTCCAAAATAGTTTATTTTAGATTCAATCTTATCCTTCTTAAGATAGTTATCAAAGCCAATAAACTAATTGTCATATTCACAGTATGTCAGATTGTAGCTAACTGCTAACAGCTAACACCAGCAGCCCAGTTTCTCCTGTTAGTGGCCTATTAATCCAATCTGAGCAGACGTTTAAACAGGCCCTGGTGTCGGATGGACGGGTGCATCGAGGTGACACACCCCCTCCTAAACTAAGGTGCTGCAGGTACCTTCACACCACCTGCACACTAACACACGCAGTCCTGCCAGACGTCATGTTAGTGCAGAGTAATTACACTCCCCATCACTTAAAAAAAAAAAAAAAATGACACAACATAGCCTGAGCCCAACTATTGAATTTTCATCGTCTGCCTAAGGCCACATCGGGACTGTTCAATTTTAGCCCGAGGAGGACACACCATTAAAGGAGACGAGTCAGGAAAGTGTCTTCTTCTGATTGCCCCGAGAAGCCATTACCACCACACAGCAGCAGCAGGACGGAGGTGCTGCAGAGTGGACACATGCCCCAACTTACACACACAGGCAGGCATGTATTCACGAATGCATACACACATACGCGGCTGAAAATCCACATATCCCCCCCTGCCCACCCCACTCCCCCTCCTGCGGAAAGCAGATGCAATTTACATGAGTTGAGGGGAGGTGACAGGTAGCAATCAGCCTGGGGAATAGGGTTAGAGGCTGACGCCTGGTTGCGTATTAACGCCTGCCAACCAAAGCCTACAGATTGCTTATACCAGGCCACGACCTCCGACCCTGCCACATATCAACCAATTGCCCTTTAGTATAATTATGTGGAATAATCTTTTAGAGTTTGATTCGCAGGAGATGGGCAGGGAGGGCCACCTCTCATTTATTTTTTTAGAGAGGGCTTGTTAATAAACACTTTTTGGGTGCAGGGCCCGTCTGGCAGCTCTAAGTGAAATACCCTCAGTACCAGAGGTCACATTTATCTATTTGCGTGTGTATCTGTCACTCAGTGCAGACAGACATCCACACCCGATTGGCTGCAGGTGAGGGCGGTCGGGAATGTCATTACAGTGTGATGATGTTTTAATGATTGTATCACGTGAAGTGCCCCTCTTGGATCTGTCAAAATATCATTGCGTTGTTTAGATCTCATTAAAGTTTAATGAAGTGCAGTGACAGCCAGGGCGGCTGATGACAACCTGATGGTACCTCCAGCCTCGAGGTGACATTTGTCATTTGTCACTGTGCTATCAGTGTGTCATCGATGGTTTGCAGAAGATTCAAACAAAAAAATAAAGATTATGTGTCCGAAGTGTGCTACAAGTCCTGAGTGTTTACAGGAAGTAAGGACTGAATCTAAAGAGGGCCATCAATGGGTCAACTGACGAATCAAAAATCTACTAATTTTGCAAACGTATTCACTGTTTGTTTCTTAAATGTAAGTTACTTTCTACAAGTGTTATTGTGTTTTTTAAACGTGTATTGCATCCATGGGCCTGTATATTGTTGCTTTTAGTTTTAGTGCCAGTGTTTGTGTTACTATTTGTCTAACTTGTCCTTTTCTTAAGTTCAGCATGTCAATTTGTTTGTCTGCACATTGAGAGTCATGGAAAACCAGAGTCAAACTTCTTGTATGTGCCATCATACTTGGCCAATAAAACTGATTCTGATTGGTTGCTTTTCTCTGATTCACATCCTTATGAAACTGTTTTGGAAAGGAAACACTTGAAGCTTGCATATCGCCTCAAGGAAGGTGCATGGGGTTATCTTTCATTTACTCCTGAGGTTTTCAAGACCAAACAAGTCGATTCCATTTCATCTTTATTGTCCAAAATCACAAATCGGAACCAAAACGGCCGCTTTATCTGTACAGTATGACTCCCATTAGCAATGGATGCTTAATGTGTTTAAAGAAAACCTCCAAAAAATGCCAGTAAGAGCCACAGAGGAGAGATACACTGAGTTAAGATAGGAAGAACTTTAGCTCAGTTGGTAGAGCAGGTTGGTAGAGCATGAATAGAGGCTACAATGCTCATTGCACTGATCGCAGGATCGACTCCCGCTCTGCCAACCATTTGGTGCATGTCATGCCCCACTCTCAATATATTTATGTATATTAAAAAAAATTACACTGTTGGGAAAAGTAAGTGTTACTAAGTCAGAATATGAACCTGGGATGATGCAACTTCCACACGTTTACAATCAAATAACTAAATGACTAATTGACAATAGTGGTTAGTTTTACCCTGAACTGAACACTTAAGTTAGTTTTTAATACATGCAAAAGGCTTGTGACTCCCTGTATAGTAAATGTGCACATGCATTGTTATTAGTCGTCATGGTGCATGGGGAAAAATAACTCTGGACGCTACATAGACTTGTTGCAAATGCATTTCCTGTAAACAGTTTTAACCCTAAATCACAGGCAGTTAGCTTGAATGTTCAGTAACATGGCAAGAAGCACGTGGAAGCAGCGCTGAATGTCTTTAAAGACACTGTCATCCTTCACTTCTTCTTCTTCATCTGTAAATAACAGCTCCGGTCTAACAATTACATTACAGTGTTTTCTTTTTCGGTGTCTCATCTTAACCTCGGCCCGTTAAAAAAATCATGACGTTAACCCTTCAGAGTTTGGTTTCCATCCCGACGCCACACGCAGTCACATTAGTAGCAGGTCTGACCTTAATCATACAGTCCCATCAGAAACCCGCTGACCTTCACCTCCCAGGAGAACCCTCCTCATTCACACACTCACCGGGACCTCCGGCTGCCCATTTAGTGCTTTAATGGTGGGAGGCGCCCGCTCAGCCACCCATTTCATTGTGTCCCCTTCTGCCTAACACCCCCCTCTCCCCTGCACACACACACACACACACAGCCTATATGGGTGCACACATATCGGGGGGTCTACATCCATACAAACACAAACAGATATTGCACCAGGCTTCTCTCCACAGGGGGTTAACATCAACATATGTCCCTGTCACACACATAAAGGTGAAGGTTGTAGGCATGTGTGGCCACACGTGAGGAGGAACGCTGAGAGAGAAAAGTTCTGATTTATCTTTGATTTTTGGCGTTTTTTTCAAAAGTTGTCAGGGTTTTATAACCAACACTTCTGACAGACGTTCTCAGCTTTATCGGAGGCGTTGCGACACAGCTCCCATCCACTCTGCACTTTGAGCAGTCTGTAAAGGGCAAAAAAGAAATCAATTCCACCCTGACAAATGTAAATAAGGTCTTATCGGGGCAGCAGCGACGCATCGACAGCATCAAGCGAGCAAATGTTCCACTCGCTTGCCTGTCATTTAACTACATCAGCGGATCACTCCTCCATATTTTGCCCCGAGGACAACCAATCCTCCATCGCATCTGCGTACATATGAGCGCCGTCTCACATGTGTGGGTATGCGTCTAATAACGTTATGTGTGTGTGTGGCTTTCATGTTTGCTTGTGTGTGGACGGCATCACTTTACATTTATTGAAATGAGCAGCTCTCCCTGGGGCGCCGGTGTGGAGCTGAGGCCTGCAGCCATGCTAGCATCTATCGACTCCCCAGGATTAGTGCTTGGCTGAGGCGGCCGCTCCCCAGTGGCCCCGGCGAGGTGACCCACGCCGAGACAAAGTTCAGGAGGGGAGAACAGGGTGAGCTCTCCCGGGCACAGATTAGGGGCCCTGCGTCTCCCTGTGGAGACATGAAAGGGTGAGACGATACGATGTGTCTTTGTAAAAGCACGAGAACACACACAAACAGTCTCATCACACAGGCTCAGGTTTGTTCAGGCAAAAGTCCAATTAGAGAAAAATGTCACATGTGACATGTAGGTACATTACTCAGCGTGACATGAGGTAAATGCATCACAATGCAACAATATTGTGCAGAAAAGTTATTTTAGAGTGCCTTGATTCTTCTGTCTGTTTGGGATTTATAATCATTTAACATATTTGAATAATTGTAGTTTTGGTTTTAAAAGTTAGACAAACTTTAATTCTCAAAAAGCACATTTGACATTAAAAGGAAAATAAAGTAACCCCACATTTATCCCACAGTAAAGTCAACAAAGGTCAACGGACCGATCACAAGCAGCACACGTGACAGCAACTGTAAATGTAGCTCTGAGGGCATCGATAAATATATATTCCAAAATGAAATCCAGTTAATATCTGCATGAAGTCTATATTTTTATCTACCTTGTTCTGTCAGTTCTACATGTTTGTGTCTGCAGCTTGTTTATTGTATGACTGCATCTAATTAGTCCCATACCTCCCATTTATGCAATCTTTCCTCATTGCCTTGCAAATAGTGACTGGCAAAGAGTCTCCTTTGCATCCACTATAGCTGTCATTTCCTCTTTGAGACATGTTTAAACACACGACAAGTTTTGGGTTGAAATTTCAAAATAAAAGGAAGCTTTCTTTCCCAAACCAATTCCTCCGCCGCAGAAAATAGTTCCGTATCAGGAAAGTTCCAACTGGTAAAAGACTCGAGACGTATATTGTCACTCGTACAATTGTGTGAAATTATTATGCTGCGAGGCTCCAATTACAAGGGTTAATATTAGATATACAATAAAATATGTAAACAAAAAAGGATGCAGTTACACAACAAACTTAAAAATAAAGATATTTAAGAAATATGTACATTTTTCTAAATAGAATATATAAAATAAAAGCAATAAAAGGCAGCTTCACAAGACTTCGAAATGAGCCATGGTACAGAATTGACACGATATGTCCAAATTATCTAAAAGGTTTTAAACTAAAGCATCCGGTAGCTACTGCACAGGAAGTGAGGAAGTGCCACATTCTGGAGGAGTAGCTGGGCTGTTAGCGTAAACAGTGACAGCTACCACGCTCGACCAAACATAGAGAAGATTAAAAACACAGACGTCAGTAGAGGCCTCATGATGATTTCCTTGGTCATTAAGTCTACCCATTAAAGTGGATCGCAAGATATAGCAATAAAAAAACACAAGGATTCTGTCGGTCACCTGTTAAATACACGTGAAATTTAGGTTTGGATTTCAAAATAAAAGTTAAATCTCACAAAAAGAAAATTGTAAAGGGAAATTGTTGCTTTGAAGCACAGAAGCAGGACTTTCCTAGAGGAAAAAAGTGTGTTTGTTTAAGTTAGTTCTCCCTGACTAGTGATCCCTATAAGGCCACTAATTGCATGGAGAAATGCAAAACTCTGTTTTAACAAGGCCAACCATTACACCGAGGCAGACAGGGATATATCAGTCTGTTTTTAGATGTTAAAGTAGTAATTAAGGTTTCAGAGGTTTTAATTGGTTCTTTTGTTTCGGATAAGTCCCTTTGCCTTTGAAGCTGCAATGAACAGGAGTATTCTCTTTTTTATCCATCCACTTAATTTCACACTACAAACTAACGGTATGAGCCACATTGAAACACAAAAAATGTGACATTTTGGGGGGTTTTCTGAAGCAGCAACAATCACAAATGCACTTCACCAAATGAAATATCACAGTTCTGTTAACAGGCGAGGGGTTACATACGGGGATTGGCTAATCCGGGGACGGAAAGGAGGAGGGGGGGGAAGGCGAGGTACAAAGAATGAACTCCTCAAGTCATGAAGTGGCTATCTTGCCTCTGAGTGGTATCATCATCATCTTCGTCTTCATCATCATCACCACACAAACCCCTCTCTTCTTCGGGAGTGGAGAGGCAAAATAATTGGATTCTTTCCCACAAATAACACCTTCACCCCTGAGCTTAATTAACTAGACAGACTGCAGGGCCAGGGTCCATTCTCCTCCACTCTCGCCAGCCTCTTGGTGAGAAAGAGGAAAGCCCGGCTGTTATTGCCCACTGGCCTTTATTACCATGGCTGAACGATAATATAGGTTATTAGGGCAACTTGTTGTCAGGGATGGTCTTTTTTCCACTAGCCCCTGTTTTACTGATGCGCAATGCTGATTCTAGCCTCTTAAAAACGCCTTAAAAAAATACCAAGAAAGAGAAAAAACGAGTGCCATCAATCTTCTCTCCATCCATCCTTTGTCAACCTGTTCCCACTCCAAGTCATCTAATGCGGCAGCTTGGTCAGTGCCTGTAGTAAATACCTCTCTAGCATGCATCAGCAATGTAGCCAATTTAGCCAATGATGTAGTATGAAGCTACGAAAGTGCGTTCAGCGGGAGGTTAACAGCGATTAATTGGTGATACAAATACGTGACTTTCATCCTGGAGATCATGTGAAACAAATAGTGTTGACGTTTCTTAAAAATGTGCAAAATACTTACATGAGTAGCATCAAATACGAGCCGTTAGTTACATCACGTCATAGGCTGATGACAATGTAGCCTCTGGGGACAACGGTGAACATCGCGGGCGTGTGCGGTTTAGCCAGCTTAGCGATAAACGACTTCTAGTCAAGACTTCCTTTTCTGCGTGCTGCATTGTTTACAGAAAAATAAACCGTTTTTCTTCGTGATTTACTTTAATTAACGCGTCTTACCTTTGCTGAAATTTCATCATCATGATGCAGATTTGTAAAAAGTCAAAATGAAGCTTTGTCAGGTCTGTCCTCAAGACGTTGGATCAATCATTTCTGATGCATTCAAGGAAGTCGGGAAATCTGACACGGCGTCAAGGGAATTTATCTCAAGTTGAATTTTTGATCTTGTTAGCTGAACTTACTGCAGATGTCTGTTTATTAATAAGAAGCTAAATCATCATCAGATGACACTGATGGGAGCCGGGATGTCTTTACAGTGGACTACATTCCGCCTGCTCTTGCTCTCCACACAAACTGTTTTTCCTGCATACGCCGCAGCCTGCTGATACGTGATTGGTCAATATAACTCAGACTACAAGCACAGTACAAACCAGAACACTTGCCTTCCCTAAAGTCCACATCCCTGCCTACAGATTCTACATTTCTATGGAGAATCTGTAAAAAGAGATTAGCCTAATAGTGATGTAACTAGCTCACATACGCTAGTACTTTTTAAACCCAAACTACAACCTCCTCAATCTGACAAAGTCATTTTGGTGCCTGAACATAACTAAACTGTGATAAAGATGTTACTGATTGTGTCTTGTGTTTTATTTTGAAAATCATGCATTATCTCCACAGACCAAGCTGCCGTATCTGACGAGTTGGGAGTAAGAACTTGTTGGCAACGTGGTTGAAATTAATCACAGAAAAAAGTACATTTACACTTTCTATATAAATTCAATGTTATTACTTTGCATTACATCAAAAAAATTGCCCAAAGAAGAACTCTAAAAGCCTCTTTTGTTAGCATATAAAATTTAAATCATTCATTTGGAAAACTATATCCACCCACATTTATTCTACCTAGACTGCGTGTCTATATTTGATGCAAAAAACAAACAAACAAACACAATTAAACCACAAGTCGCCACAATAAAAGCCTCATTGAAAGATGACAAAGCACAACATTTTCTCATCTCCTCACAATCCTTTAGAGGTGTCATTTGTCTTCAGGGGAAAACATGAATGACACTGGTCAATACACTAACAAATACAGGCTTTGACAAGTCCAACGACAAACAGACAAAGACTCAACAATCCATCACAGGTCAGCTGACGCCACCACACCATTGGTCAACGCATTAAGAGTACAAAAAAACACCCAGTAAGACCAACTAAAGGGGATAGAGAGGTGTGGTGTGTGGATTTAAAGGGTTTACTTTATTACCGTGGGTGTTGTTTTATGGCAGAGTGTATGCACTACACCCACAAGGCCCTCTAGATGCCACCGCTCGCATTATAACTCTTCCCGAGGTCCTTAGGGCCACTTTGTATGGAGGAGTTGCCATTTTGCTGTCACAGGTCCCCCCCACACTCGCCTTCGCCTCTAAAGCTCCATGTTTGTTGTTCCATTCTCCTCTATATCTCCCAGAGGAGCTCCCTCATTTTAATATAAATAGAATGCTTCATCATGCAGTGGCACAAACTTCCCCATGTTGCATTGCTCCTGTGGCATTAGCAGCGGCGGCCTAGGTAGGAGGACATGCCGTAGGGATGGAGCACCGGGAAAAAAGCAAACATGTTTTGTTATAGTTTTCAAACTGGCTGACACGGTTTGTTTTGTCTGCGGGAAAAAATATGGAAAAACTGAGAAATATGATGCAGAATCGCAACAAAAAGTAGCACCCCGACAGCCAACAATGAGGTTTGTTTCCAAGTGACTTGCTACAGAGCACAAATTGGGCTTCTCTTACACATAAGACGGAGCAGCAATCAATTCTCTCTTGTCAGTATGCCAGTGGGCTCGCACAGACATGAGGGATTTAATAGCTGACTGATGGGCAAACTGCAACTCTATTGAGAATTTTTCCCTTTTTTATGTGTCAGATGAGAAAGCCGGCGAGATCTAAGAGAGAGCACTTCTTAGCCAAACTGGACCGTGCCCGCCTCGCTCTAATCAGATGTGCACAGCTGTATCCCAAATGCCAGAGGGATCATTTGACGAGATATTTGCAGCCCCCTCTCGGCTCGGGATTTCTGCTCTCTCCTCTGTAGTGGTAAAGAGGCCCGAAAAGGCCAGCGGGGCTAGGACACAGCCCGGGGCGCTAACTGCCAATAGCTTCGCCCCTGAGAAGAACCGACTTGTGCCTTGTGATCGGTGGACACCTAAAGCCGCCACCATTGACTAATTGTGCTTCATCTGGGTGCAGGATCCATCGTGGCTAACAAGAAAGCACTAGAGGTCTTCATTTAGCTATCAAGCCTGCGCTCCCCGGGGAGGGTTCTGAGTGCAGCTGCTGTCCTCGCTCCTCTCCCAATCAACACATCAAACGCCAGCCCCAATTCATTTTCCTCCCTCCCTCCCTTCCCCTCTCGCCGTCCTCTCCCCTCCCTCGCTCCGTCTCGCTGCATGTGAGAGAGGCAAAAAAAAAATAAAAAAGGAGGAAAGTTCCAGGATGGTGGAACCAAAGAGCAAAGAGAGACACAGCGGTGAATACTGAGCGGCAGCTTTAGCCCCGGCCCTGCGAGCACTCTGGATTTAGCAGGATATTTATTCTTTTATATCCAGACAAAAGAGATTGCACATGCCCTCCTGTGCTCACCAGAGTCACTGCCATAAATCAGCGAGAAGTAGCTCGAAAATAATCAGACTCCATTATAAAGAATCTGACAAAAGCTTGGCAATAATCTGGCATAAACAACGTGGCAAATGCAGGCCTGACCTTTGCATGCGGTTAGCATCTGACTGACAGCAATAATATTTGTTTGTTTATTTATAACTTGATTTATTCATCTTTTAGCTCTGAGTCAAGGATTTGGCATAAATTTGACTGTTTGTCCTGCTATAACAAAGTCTGCACATATTTCCGGTTTATATCTCCACTTTTTTAGTGCTTCTTTCAGAGCTTATCTGCAGTATTTAACATTAAAAAACATGATAAGTTGTATTTAAGTCCAATAATTATGTGAAAGTGTTTGCAGGAAGGCTACATGTTTCATTGTATTTGGACGTCACATGATATGTCGGCTGATTTCCTTCTAAAGAAACGCCTTGGCATGTTTCCTCTTCATCCTCCTCCTCCCTTTTTTAATACATGCAGGAATCTAATAATGCACACGTAACCCACGTCTCCCTGTCCTCTGTCAGCAGCAGCTCATGTGTTTATTAAAAGCTTGCTTGGCATATGCTTTGATGAGACTCTTAATTACAGAAAATTACCTTAGTGCCACAAAAAGTATATCTCCGTCCTCCAGGAAATAAAACATATTGAGGGACTTAATTCCTCCATTATGATCACTTTGCAGAGGCTGCTGACGCCGGATGTGTACAGTCTCACACTGTTCGTATATCACCCTGTTACATTAATCCACTTTATTATTAGACGTGATTTCACTTCCTTTGCTCTCTTGAAAAAGCTGGGGTCATCCCCCGGCTGTTCGGACAGGATCACAGTGGTGTTCGGCTCATATTAAGGTCCTTTTAGTGATAATCCTATTTTGGGTTATCAGCTTGTTAACATGGTGGCGTTTTTTTTTTCTCATAGGGTCATGGTTACTTACCTTTTCATTTTAAACAGCTCAAATCTTATTGTTTGTTTTTTTTCAAATGCACAGAAATGATTTCTTTCTTTGCTCAGCTAAATTATGCAAGATATCAGAAAACACATATTATTTCTAATATTCCCCATTATTGTGGTTTTTAAACTTTTATCACACAAAACAGGAAGAAGCTGATATAATATAACCAATGTACAATAGTTCCTATTTTCTTTACAATGCTGTTGAGCTCTTTTGACTGTAGAGGAACAACATTTAAATATTTTACACATCTTAGTCAAAAGTTCTGTTGTTAATTCAAACGGTAATAGCAAAAAATCTTATTTTCAAAGACTGGAGGATGCCAACTCCACCATGCTTCATAAACTGGTTGCACAAAGGTTTTGGTTATCCACATGCAGGAATAAATGGGAACAATCCTGGGGCCCCTTTTTACAACACTTGGATTCATTCTGACGACATTTATATGTATATATAGTGATCGTCCCTCTCTGTTTTGTTTTTGCATACTCCCATTATGGATAGCTTGCACTTAACCGAATGTGGATGATATGTAATGTATGCTTTTGAGTCCTTGACACATGGTGTAGACACATTTCTCTTGGCTATTTGTACCCCTCCTCTCTTGGTGTAAGTCTGTATGTGTGACCGTGTGAGGGCAGGTGTGTTTGTCTTAAGGTTGGGTTCTGGGTTTTGATTTTACAATAAAAATAATATACAAAAAAGAAAGCACTGTGGTTGAAAGTGCAGCCTTACGTGCATTAAAGGTGTAATAAGTAGGATTTTTCCTTGCATTTTGTCAACAACACATTCAAACTGGGCCCCTCCTCCTGAGCTCTCACCAGAAGCTCACTCTCTTGTGTGAGACCATGCCCACCCCGCCGAGCTAACACCGACACCATCACAGTTACCTTTGCGCTAGCATGCTTGCTATCCGACGGTTACCTTTGCGCTAGCATGCGAACCACCTGTTAGCTTGTCCTACCCAGTTTGAGGCACCTATTTGTCCAACAGAAAGAAGACCAACTCTGCATCGCTCTTTTGCCATGTTCGTCGGTCTGAATGGGGCCCAGTTGCTGATTTGAACCACTCCCACACTCACCTGTACACTGTGATTGGCTCAGGGAACCACAACAGCGTCCCTCCTGAAAACGTCCCATGCAAAGCAGAGGAAAGGGTCTCACACGGGTCTGCACACACACTCACCAACACACACGTATAGAGGCCCATAAGTAATGATTTAAATTATATTTGTAAAAGTCTGTATTTTGTTTCTCTTGGAAAATCCTACTTATACCTTTAAAATATAATTTTATATATAATACAACTTATCATGTGTTTTAATGTGGATGACATGCACCAAAGAATCGGCAGACGGGGAGTCAAACCTGCGATCAGTGCGTTGAGGACTGTAGCATCTGTTCATGGGTCACCTGCTCTACCAGCTGAGCCAAACCAGCCTTTATTTTGATGATAGAAGCTTTTTAGATGCTGATTGTGTCCTTCACACGGCCCTGGAATATGAATCTGACGCTAAATGCTGCATCTGTGTAGCACTACAGGCTGCACATAAAACATGACAATCATGGTAATCATTTGTGTTGGATGTGACAGCATCATATTAGTGAATATAAATTGGGTGATCATCAGGTTGTTTAACTTTGATCTGAATGTCATCCACAGCTGATCCATCTGTCACATCCCAATTATCAATAATCAATAGCTTCCAACTATTAGTCCAGTTTGGTGTCAACAAAACAAACACTTGCGTGAGGCTGTCCTGTGTGAGAGCATTAAAATCAAATGTCATTTCATCTGTCAGGTTGTTAAAACACAGCAAATGAGATAATGAAGCTCTTTTAGGCAACTGGCTGTTCAGTTATTTCCACACCAATCAATAGGCGGGTAAAAAAAAAAGGTCAATAAACATATGCGTAAATTGATTCAATCTGCTTATTATCATATAAAACAGCCTGGTAAATATGCAACTAATTACTGGTGACACTCCGATATCCGATAACCTGCGGAAAGTGATGCTCATGACTCGGCTTTCAATATATTATTATTTCTGAATCGATGGAAGACGTGGGAAATTAGTTTTAGGGTTCTTTTGTTTTGTTTTTAACATTTAGGGTCTTAATGTTTCTTGTTTTTACATTTTCCTGTTATATATTTAGATTTTATATGTCCCAGAATATTCCCAGACAAGGACAGATGGTTAAAAGTTATTCTATGTTCTTGCAGGATTGTTCTTAAATAAGACATCTATATTAAATTGTGTGCACGTTTGTTCCTTTACACATTTTTTCCACCCTCACATCCCACTTGATACATTAAAATAACATCTGAACACTTCATGTGTCACTATATCCACATCCCTGCCCTCCTTGGCGTGTGCATCCGCAGGCATCCAGCTCAGCATCTCCGAGATGCCAACCGCACAACATGCCATCCTGCCATCTTTTTCCAGCCCTAATTCACCGAGCCACGCTGATTTTCTCGCCTAATCCCCTCCTTTGCTCGCGCTCCTATCCCGCTGGAGTTCGGTAATACGATCTGGAGAGATGATTCCGTCCAATATCACCGGGTCGCTGTAGTCTGCTGCCTCCCTGGCTCTAACATGATGAGCTGTTTTCCATTCGGGCCCTTAATGCCACTCTGGGCTTCATTTTGCAGATCCCTGATGTGCCACAGTGAAATCATAGCCCTGGACTCAAACCTGATTGTTGATTTTAAGATTACTGGGCGACAACAGGTTCCCCCCTCTAAGCCCTGTCCGCCCTCGTTGGGGAACCCCACGCAGGCGTGGGATGATATTGAGATGTCTTCCTCTGTTTCTGTGTCTTTCTTTCTCTCTACCGCGCTCGTCCACAAGTGCTCACAGCTGCTGGTGCCACCGCGCCGCTAAGCAGGTTTTAAGACGGGTCCCAGTCGAGCCTCCTCTCGCCCAACCAGGAGGCAGAGCCCTGGATCCAGACCTTTTTAAGTGATCATCCTTGTATCATAACAGATTAAGGGCTGCTGCTGCTCCGGATTAGGCCTAATCTAACCTTTATCCGCTCCCATCTTCACCTGAAACTTGCAGCGACCAGGAAGTCAATCGCCCGGCCCCCGTGATATACAGTGACACTGATCTTCCTTTTCGCGCTCTAATTATCAGGATTAAGAAAAACACTTTTGAGTAATTATTTTCACATCGGATAAACATTAGGCTTGCACGGATTTAGCTGAGCTTTCGCCCAACAAGAAGCGGAGATCTGAGCGGGCTTACGAGCTCCACACAGGCAGATGGAGATCCTTTCTAATCAGGAATAACCAACAAACAGACAAAGGAATGAAAGGCAAAGAACAAAGAAATAAATGTCCTTTTTTTCCTTTAAACGATCGGGGATTTTCACAGCTGAGGACAAACTGTACACATAATGCCTTGTCATAAGTATATTTACATTTCAGATAAGGAAGATGGTATGTTGTGTCTTTCTTCCCTGCAGCAGAAGAGTTTATACTCCCCTGCATGTCTTGAATTACTGGAGTTATGTTTCTTTTTTTAGCGCTGCTTGCTAATGGATTTACCAGACAAGTCACACATTTGGAGAATTTTTTCTCAGAGGAGGAAAAAAAAGGTGGAACCATGGGAAAAAGATGACCTTCAGAGCTTGTTTGATATTATATATTATTTCAATCATACACAATTACAAACTGAAATCACATCACAGCACCACACTGGGGCCCAGATAACCTTTTAAAGGGACAATTCCCTCAGAGGCGTGACCTCCGACCCCGGGCCTGCCAGCAATCTTCCGCAGGATGACTTGGCTGTGGTTGAAGAGGTTATGTGCGGCGACACACACACACATGGACACACATTCTGGCTCTGTCTCCAACCTTTCTCCGAGTGTTTCCATCTTTCATGTTTTTTACTTTATCTCCGTCTTAATGCAAACAAGCAGTTTAGCTGAATGTATTCATGCACTTGTCAGTTCACTGTGTTTAAAGTTTGGTCTTTAGTAAAACCATAGTAAGAAGGAAAAGTCTGTGCCCCCTTGTTTTTCTAGGTTTCTGTGTTGATAATTCTGAACCTTGTTATACATGAATGTGAATACACTCTTTAAACATACCTAAACGAGGGGCCGTAGACAGTACAATTCTGTGTAGACCTGTTAATGGAAATAAATTACAATGTCCCCATACACAATTAAATTCCTAAATTTCACAGTCAATATTTCTGAATTTTGTTGCAAGTCTTTGGGATAAGTAAAGAATCACAATCCTCAATTGGTAGCCAAGATAAACTTTTTAGCAAAATAGGATTAGTACCAGTATTACATGCTGTCAATACAGAAGATATTAATTGAAACTCAAGTAAAAAACATTGTCATTAAACCTTCATTGATATTTAAATGTTTGTAATTTTGAAATGTGTCTTTAAGGGCCTGTGGCCACTAACAGCGTTCTTTTGGCGCTGGCAGCGCCCACAACCTCAATTTCAAAGTACTTCTTTTTTTTTTTTTAAAACACTTTACTTATATATTTTTTCAATTTACAAAACATAGGAACATTGGTAACATGGTAATCACCACTCCCCTACCCACAAGGCCTCGGTATAGAAAAAAAAAAGGAAAAGTAATAAATGATGGTAAAATTAAATGAAACATGTGTATAGTCATATACACATATACATGTATATAGTTGCTAGGTTATGAAAGTTGTCTGGTTGCACATCCGCTTCCCTTGGTAGTGACCGTTGAGGGCCCGATCAGACAGAACACGTTTTAGCAGCTGTGGGCGGCTCTTTTGTCATAGTTTTCAATGAGAGGGACGCTTTTTGCGTCTCAAAGCACACTCAACTCAAAGCAGAAAAGCGCCCGACGTCATTGGCCTTTTTTTCTGATTGTCCAATCGGATGAAAGGAGAGGCGGGCCTTCTGTCAGTTTACAATGTAACTGTTAGGTTGATGACAGCTAATGATTCAGAGGTTGCCTTAACAGTAGAAAAAAAAAGCACAGCGAGCTGCTCTTTTTAACCGTAGGCTTCAACAAAAAAGGAAGTGTGGTGCACCTTATGTTTTACAGCCTACAAAACGGGCTCTGTCTGAGTCTGTTTGAAATTGTCAGTATGCTTAATATTTGCTTTTATTCAAGGACATTTTACAAAGGAAAACAAAAAACGATGGAAAGGAATCGTGTCCTGTGAATAGCAGCAGCTTTAGACCTGAAAATTGTACCCTCGAAAAAACAGATTAGCTTCTCCTCTGCCATTGTTGTTGACAAAGTTGATATTGTAAGCCCAGCCCCTCCTTGATTTTGATTGGTCAGTGAAGGAGAAGTGACATTGACAAGCATGGCAGTGTTATAAAAGTTGAACTATTTTCAGCTGAGAACGCTGTGAGCGCAGTGATAAATAACAGCTGACACCGAGGGCGTTTTTGAGTGCTGAAAATGCTGAACAACAGTGGTTTTGTCTAGAAAACAAAACAACAATGCCAGAGGAGAAGCTCATCCGTTTGTTTCTTCGAGGGTACTATTTCCAGGTGTAGAGCTGCTGCTAACGTCAGGACACGATTTCTTTCCATAGTTTTTATGTTTTCCTTGTAAAATTTCTGTGAATAAACACAAAGTATACAGAGCAATTTAAAACAGACTTAACAGTCTTTATCGAGGGAAGCAGAAGGGCCACCAGACAACTTTTGTAACCTAGCAACAGGAAGTGACGTTAAGAAAGGCTCTAAAATTGAGGTCATGGGCACTGCCAGTGCTAAAAGCACCGTTAGCGGACACAGGCCCTGTAAGCTTTCGACCAAATTGACAAAATACCATACGGAGGTGAAATAAACTTACCACAGCTCAATAAGCTCATAAGAAAGATCTTTGGTCTCAGAAGAAAAGATTGATAGAGACTCAAATAAAGCCATGTTGTCCTTCATATTCAGCCAGTTTTGCTCTGTAAAAACACATACAAAAATCTCTCATCTCAATTGACCCAAACTGATAAAGCAGGCATTGCTCGCGGTGGACAGGTTCAACATTTTCTGGTGCCTTTAAGTTGGAGGGTTTTACACGTTTGATGAGAATTGTGGATATTTTCAGACACAGTACCCTAGGGTAAAAGCAGCTATAAGTCTGCCAATGTTGACCCCATATGGATGTGAACAACTTCACAGTTCACTTGAAAAGCTTCTGTAAACATAAACTAAACTTAGAGACTGCACTGTATACCAATGGATGACAACGGCCCATCTGACTTCAGCTATGTTGTGCCTGAATAAATGTATTTTCAGTAGTTCAGTATTTATATAAACCTGATAAAAGCCAGGACGAGGCGGGACCTCGTGAGATTTATAGGCAAACTAATTTCCCAACACTCATTCAGGAAATGACAATCCTGTTCCTCTGCTCTCTGATTAATCTCCCTGAAGTGTGGTGAACGTTTCTGTGTTGCCACTAACCCCTCACTACCCTCTGACATCCCCCCGCTGCTAAAATGAAGACCTCTTGTGTCCACCTGCCCTCTGCCTCTACTCAGAACCAGATGTGTCACAGCTTTGATGTGGACCAAACTTTTTCAGGTCAGGGAAGGACGAAAAAACCCCGAAACTGCCTCGCATGAAGCCACAACACACGCAGTTCTTCTGGCTTTCAGCACGAGCATCATGTAATATTGTGAAAAATGTGAATTCTTTAACTTTGTAACCACTCCGTGATCCGTCATGTGCAGGGGGGACAGATGTTCTGCTCTGCTGGGGCTGTGGGTCTGCTCTTAGTTTCCTTTGAGCATTGAGACCCTTAGAAACAGGCAAAAATAATGGATTAAGTCTGAGTAATATCTAATTGTCCTTTCAAACACACAATGGAGAACATTTATTACTGAAACTTACAACCAGAGACTTATCATTCACATACTGTATAAACATGCAGATTCAATCAGGGCTATTAATTCACTTTGGACGTATTTCTATGTGACGATCATCTCCCTCTGCATGAAGATGAAGAGCATCTTTTTTTTTACACAATTTATAATTTTTAAAGAATTTTCACCACACACTGCCAGAATAATGAAAATGAAACCATTTAAATCTACAATAACCCAAAGTTTGTTCTGTGAAAGTTGTAGGAGAGAAAAAAAAGGCACAATCGAACCCTGTTCAGCACGGTTTACAGTCGAAGGTTTAAAAAGGAGCTCATCAGTCAAACTTATAAATGTTAACAGTGATAGTTCGGTTTTAGTAGCGGGGTTGTATGAGATACATTAGTGTATTACGAACAGTAGAAAACAGTCAGCACGGCCCCTGTTAGGAGAAGCCAGCCAGAGTTCCTAAATGGAAGCTAATCGAAGCACTGCTGCAGACGGGGTAACGTGTAGCACGTACTTTCGCCACTATAAAAAGTCCGACAAGAACTTTAAAATTTCAGTTTAAGTATACGCTGTATGTTTAAAATGTATTTTCACTGCTTCACCTTGACACCAGACAGCCCTTTCCCTCAGTACTATGCCTTTCTCCGCACAACAACCCTGTGTACCTACGCATGCAGCGTTTCACAACAGCTGTTTGGGTCAGCGGTTTATCGAAGAGGCAACAAGTAAAAGAAAATACAATATAATGGAAACAACGAAATGCGGCTCGTGATGGAGGCAAGGGGCTTAGAGTTCTGTATTATTAAGGGTGTGGCCACTTTGAGTGAGGTGGGTTCTCCTAGCTGCATGCTAGGCGCTACATCGGCGTTGGTGTTGGTGCCTTATGGAGAATTTTTAAATCATTATTTCCTTCTGATTAGTAAATTGTTGGCTTCTAATATAATCCTCAGACTTTTTAAATTTAGAATCTGAAAAAAGTGAGTAATGTGACAACACTGATAAAGCCATGAGCTAAGGAAAGACTTTTGGAGCATTAGCCAAAGTATTTAACAAATTACGCCTCTTCCTGATAGACAGCAGGTGTCTTACAGATTTGATCCTCTGTTTTTCTTTTAAATTTGGACAATAAGCCAAAGTGATTTTAGAATTTCAACTTCCCACCGTTCATTCACGGAAGAGTCCCATTCAGGCACAGGTAACCTGTATGGCCAATATTGCATGCAACCGCCCTCTGCACCCCAGTTTTGTATGTACAGTAGACGATCAAGGTTTTTTCCTTTAAGACAGCAATAAAACCTGTCTAATATGTCTGACCTCAGACTGTAGCTGAAGGCGAAGGCAGCCTGAGAAGGTGAGTTTCTCGTTTTCCCAAAGCTCTGTTGGAGGTAAAAGAAATCACCGAGACGAGACACGCCACTGGGCAACGCAATGAGGGAATGAGAAATTAATGGATTATACAGTCAGGAAAGAGGAATCTCTGTGCTACTTTGTTGGGCTTAGTCAGTATGTATGTGAATATGGAGCTTGAAAGGATTGCCTCAGACTAACTGTATATTTAGGGCTTTGGTTCAGGCTATTGTCCCGTAATTACCTGTTGTTTATACAAGGGATGGGCAGGTTTGGCGTGGTGCAGACTTCCTGTACAAACATGAGGGACAGAGAGACTCCAAGGTTCACTGACGAAACATGTCAAAAAGTATGTGAAATAATATCAACCAGCTATTGTTACCTTAAGGAGCAACTTAGAGGTTTTGCTTTGATGAAGAGCTTGTCTGTTTTGTAATTATGACACAAGTCCTATGTATCTGAGAATGTAGGTATGTTTAAGATATAATTTTAATAATTTATGTTATTTGCAGCTACTTGATGGGATGCTTGAACAGAGGGGAGGGTTTTAATGGGTAAATGATCGTACAACATATTAAAGCACATGGAAATCGAACATTTCCACAGACTGGTTACTGATTGCAATTTTATTACACTGGAAGCTTGTTTTACTAAATGTTTTTAACATCTATTTACTGTAATGCTTTCAGAATAATTACATGAAATAAATTAAACTTAAAGACCCCCTCAAGTGTAAATCAAGTGTTTAACCTTGTAAACATCTCCACGTGGTGTTCTTCATGTGCTACAAGACACATCAGGGACAACATCAGCAGTCATCTCCATGGCTGGGCCTGTCTGCTTTTAAACTGCAGTGTACCAAGGACAGGCTGAACAACACGTTTTCAGATTGGCAGGTTTGAGACGTCACAAACCTAAGGAGCCAATCTCGTTAATGGATGGGGTGACACTATGCATATTATTATGAGTAACCTACGGCAACCACTTCGGCGAGCCAGCTGTAACCGTCAATGTAGTTTCTGCAAACTCACAACTGACTACTAACGTTAATGTTACTACTACTTATTTCTACATATCAAGCTAGCTAAGTTTCAACAAGTTGCTGCTAAACGATGGCAGAGACGTGTTTTGTTTGGCGGTTGTACATTTGCATAGTGGGCGGGGCCTATGCTGATTAGGGAATTTTAAATGAGGGAGAAGGAAGAGATGCCTTGGGAGGATTTTTACAAGATAATTAAACGTATTTTGCAGAAAAAAACATACACAATTTATTATTTCAAGCAGAGAATTGTATATGTCTTAAAACATGACTGGAGCTGCTCTTTAAGTTCATCTTATACACTTTATTCAGATTATGACATACGAGAACTGATAAGGAGGAGGTTTTATATAGATACATAGACATACTGAATTCAGCACATGCAAACCTACATTTTGAAGCACCATGTTGTCTTTAACTGTAAATGTCAGAGATTACTGCATGAAAAACCTTGTTGAATTTTTTTTAACTTACTACAGAAGACAAGGGTCAGGTTTTATTGGATAAATCATTGAACAGCCATAATAAAGCATATGCACATCTGAAATTCAATTTCACTGTAATTAGCAGTGTAATGGTTATACTTCATGGGCTTATCACAAATCTGATCCAGTCAGTTAAACAAGAGTTTGTTCACTGAAGTTAAACTAGAACAACGTCGACAGGACAAATTACAAACAGCCTGTCTTATTTAGTTGCTGGTGTGTTTTCTGGAATGTGTCCTTTCTGGTGAACTAGAGCGCTAACCTCTCACAAGTCACAAGTCATAAGCTGAAATTAAAGGCAGTTTGTTTTCTCTGGCTGGGCTTGATTAGCAAAGGCAACATTCGGCGCACATGCAACATTTATAAACTTTCTTAAGAGCATAAGTGCAGTTTACTTAGTCTCTTGTCACAGAGGCAAAAGGTCAGCGAGAGGCTGATGTTTGGAGAAGCACATTAAATGTTGGTTTACCCCTCAGAGTTATTTTTGAGTCTTTATTGACCACAGCTGGCTTCTGTATGACTAACGCTATATAATGCAGGAAGATTAAAGCAGGGTTGGCAAATTATCACATTCAATAGTCCTATGGTATATTCTGTTAAAACAAAAGAGGCTGGTACACTGTGAAGAAAGACAGCGAGGTAAATGTATCTTCAAAATCTTTATTAAAACACAGTTCAAAAATATAGTGTGAGACAGCATGTGTTTGATTATCAGGTTTTCCCTGTGCAGTGGACGACGACAGCTTATGCACTAAGCACAAAAGATGAGATGAATCCATTTCCCTGTTGATCAATCAGTAATATTTCTGACAGCATTATGCTTGCTTTTTGTCTTGTTTAAGTCTTGTCATGTCTATGTGACATGGAAAGTTCTATTGTTGAGGAGAATTATCCAAATTACTGCAGCAGAAGAAGAGATATCCTGAGTTTTGGCTCCTTATTAAGCCTAGACTATAATCTAAAAACAGTAGATCCAATACTTCCCATAATGCAATCTTTTGTAAGATCCCACCTGAATAATAAACATCCTTAGAAACTAGCTGGAGTCTCCTCCAGACTTACACTGCGTCTAAAAAGTTCCGCTTCAACCAAACAGCTGTTTGAACTCAACATTGCGACCTGGGGACTTCCTGTCTGGAGATTACATATTCTGGACGTGTTTCTTGCCTCAGTCCACAAACAAGGTCAGGTATAGCTGAATTAAAAACTCTTAAACTGTCCAGGATGTACCATGCCACTCACCCAGTGTTACTATTTTAGTTACTATATTATACAACAGAACACACATAATAAGAAAATGCAGCACAGTGGCCAGAAGACTTCTGTTAAAAAATCTGCAAGGCAGAATTTAGGCCAATGTCAAGTATTTTTTGTAATTTTGTGGGGGCTTTCATGCCTTTTTCAAGAGAGGACAGTGGACAGCATCCAAAACAGGGAGGAGAGAGTGGGGGATGACACGCGGCAAAGGTCTGAGGGCGGGAGCCGAAACCAAACCCAGGGCCGTTGCATCGAGGACTACAGGCCCTGCACGTAGGACGCACGATCCAACTTTGAGCCAAACTGGCATCCCCCAATGTCAAGTTGTAATAGTAGAAGTGGTGTCCATTTTGTGTTGCAAAACTAGTGCTGTGTTGCCATACTATACTAGCAGTACATACTGATTTGGCCAAAATGTAGTATGCAGTATGCAAACAAAAGCTAAATGTGCAGTATGCCAAAAACGGCCAGATGTCTGAAAATCAACAGTATGCATCGGACCAGTCTACCTCACTTACTGTATCCCTCAATGCAAAGCGCTAGTACATTATGTGACATTCACGCAGGACATCCCTACTGTGACCTGCAATTAATGCTGTTTTTCTTTGGACCATAACCAGGAGAGTTAACCACCCTCATACAATTGTTTCAGCTGCACAGCATTTACCTTACTTTAACTATGGCTGTTGGCAACAACTACCGTCTTCTCCTAACCTTTCCCATACCCCAGTCATCATGTGCAGATGTTATGGAAGGAAGTGACTTTTAAAACACTGGCATTGGGAAATGAAAAAAGGTTGTTAATGTCACCGTAGTCAGAGGTTTTACAATATTGTCCAATGACAATATTCAATTCTGACAACAGGGATTCAAAACAGGGTTTGAAACTAAAGCAGAAACTAAACCACTGTGACATAAACTTAATGAACTAAACTTAACAATTTAAGTTATTTTTTCTCAAGTAATCCTTTGTTGTCCGTCTCCTTGTGTCTGTGGCAGGGTTTTATTTGGTTTGGTTTGGTTTGGTGACTATATTCTCTCACAGGTACAAAGAAAGTAACACATCAGACTTAGTCAGGTCGAAAACGATAAAGTCCTGGACTGACTCATTTCCCTGATGCTTCCTCAGTCCAATAACATCTTCTATGTCATATCTGAACTAAGAACAGTCATAAGAAAACACAGATAAATCTTTATCTCCTCAGCAGAGAATGCAGAATAAAAGAAGAAAGAGAGCATCACAAAGTCAAAGATCTCCTTGTGTCGCCTTCTGCTTCCCCTCATACCCACGCGCCGCACCTCCCTCAGCGCGGTCCACTCATCATCAGCAGTAATTTGATTTTGCCGTTGACGATGACAATGATGGAGATGGCGATAATCCCCCGCTATGCATTCACAATGGAATATTTCCCAGTAGCCTCTATTGATCGGTACTGTTATTTGCCATGAGGATCAGTGTGATAATTAAAAACTAAACACATTTAGCATCTGACTTCAGAGTTTTTATTACCTCTGATAGTTCAGCGCGAGGAGGAAAAGGTCATATTGAGGGATGGAGGGATGGCCGACGGGTTTGACAGGTCCGGGTTTGTTTTGGATATGATGGATTCTAATGTATTGTATAAAGATAGATTAGTCGGTGATGATGTCTTTACCACGGACTCAAATTGTAATGGTATTCCAAAATACATATCACCTCTTTGATTGTGTTTGAGAGTAAAGAGTGCACACAAAGAGCTATCAGCAAAATGTGTAAATTATAGAACTTGCGATGGATTTAAAGTAGAAATAACTGTTCCCATTCAAACAAGTATGTAGCTGTTAACTCTATGTGCTTGTGTTCTAGACTGCTACAGTATATTTAACTGACTTTGAAGGTCCTTTGGCGTGCTCAGTGGTCTTGCAGTGAACCGGTACAAAGACACAAACGCGGCACATACATTCGATAAATCACATCTGTCAGTCAACACGTCTAATAAGATCATAGCGTCCAACATACCGAGGCTCTAACAAGTGATAACACGGTCCATATGGCCGGCAGATCTGAACCAGTTTCACTTCAACCACTGCCTGTGCTGCAGAAACGTACATCTTAACAAGCGTTCAGACTTAAAGTCTAATACTCAAACAAGCCAATTATGTGCACATGAATGTCTGCAGCTTCTAGGAGTTTCATTATCACAAGATTTTCCTTCCTACGTCTCATTCTTTGTCCAGGTTGAGGACCGCATGGAGGCTGGTGTTGGGGGGCTGCGTAGCTAGAGATGAACAGGCTAAGACAAATGGCTTCTCTCGCTGCTGTTTGGCAGCTGGGGCCCTCAATGGCTCCCTGAAGACGCAACACTTAAGAGCAGCAATAAGGTGGAAGGCAGGGGGCTCTCTGCAGTCCAATAGCACTGAACATGATAGAAAAGTGTGTAATCTGAAATCACAGCTGTCTCAGTCGTGTTACTGGGGACACAAAAATGCTCCAATAGCTCCCAGAGGTCAAAGCATGATGCCGGAGAGAACGGTAAGTTTCAGGAGAATACTTCATCACGTTTGGCTGCCTGCAGTCCATCTTCTCTCAATAAAAGCCCAGAAACTGAAGTAGCTCTTAAACAAAACAATTTGTTTCTGCTGTCATAGGACACATTTATGAAATTATCTCTCAGGGTAATGAAATGCTTGAATAGCGTTATTTATTGTCTGCCTGGCAGTGTAAGAGCCGAAGTCACGCCAGAGAAACTTTTGCAATTAATAGTTCTGTTAACTGAGAGTTTACTGCCTTAATAGGGCGTTCACAAATAAATCATGAGTATATTGTAATGAGATTCAGACACCTTTGTGGGGACTAGAACATCAGTACAGTCTTCTTTGTAAGTTTATAATATCTCAATAGGTAACATATTAATTCTGCTGATTCTGTGTCTGATTTAAGCCTGTTAGCTTAGCTTATTTTAGCACAAGCCGAGGTGAAACAGCTAGCCCGTCTGTCCTTAAATCTACTAATCTAAAATCGACCTAGCAGCAGATAAAGCTCACTTATTCTTTCACTATAGCTCGTTTATAAAGTCTGTCAGAGGAAAAAGTCTGGCCTTCGTGTACAGGTTAAACAAATGGAACATAACTTGGTAATTGGGGACCTTAAGGTGTCTGTAGGCGGGCTGTATTACCACTTGGACAGACCAATCAGAACCAGGGTTTATTACCAAGTAGGTTTTTACATACAAGGAATTTGTTTTATAACAGAACTAGAATAAAGATAAGTAAAAGACTTAAATAGAACAAGATAAAAAGAAATAGGCAATAAGAATAAAAATATAAAAAACAATATGTATAATACAAAATATGTACAGCAAGGCTAGCTCTTTGCCCCTGCTTCTTCTTTGTGCTAAGCTAGGCTAACCAGCTGTACTGTAGCATCATAATAACAAGACGGATTAGAGAGTGTTATCGATCATGTCTTCAAACTCTGCACCACAAAGCGAACGAGGATATTTCCCAAAATGCCCGAACTATTGCTTTCACAAGCTCCACTTTATTGTTGCACAGATAAAAAGGGCCATCTGACCACTGAGCACCCCAGGAGCACACAGTGTGCTGCAGTCCAACACAACTCAGGAAAGCATTTTATCTCTGTAATAAATTAATAGCGTGGCCATAGGCCCTCGCCAGGAGCAAACACAAGCACTCCCCTGGGGGAGGCAATTTAAAGGGAGAGAGGAGGGGGACAGTGCATCAGGCCACCGCTTGGACGGATCAAATCGACCTTAAAGACGATCCAGTAGAAATTGATGGCCGTGTGTCAATGAGATGGAGACAATGAGGGCGAAAGGTAAATGTCCCTGGGTAGATGTTTGTGCATGTGTGTGGCTGAAGTTTACATTGGGCCTCTCACTGTGTGTGCGTAAATCATGAATATCCGTGTGGACGCCGCTGTTTAAGGCCCCTTTGGAGCAATTTCACCTATTTTATTAAGCGCTAACAATTTACACATTTCAGTGGAAGTGGATATATGGCATACCATTGGAATGGATCCTTTCATAGGCGACTGAATCAGATGATGAATGTGGCATTACTAATCAAATTCATTGAGGTAGCCGCTTGGGAATTTGGCCAGGGGAATACAAGCGTTGTATGTTTATGAAATGCAACACAATGACAATAGCATTACATAATATTAAATTATAAATGCTTTCTATGAACTCAAATAATAAGTCACACATATACTTGAAACACTTATACCTCAGAGGAATGTAAATCAAAGGAGACATATCAACATGAATGATTGAAGACAAAATCAGCAGACCATTACATGGACACGACCTCCATGAGACGCATCCATCTATCTCTCTCATCACTTCACTTTACTACCTTCTGTGTCTTAGCAAGTGTCTGGCTCATGAAAAAATAACACATGTTGACATTTAATTGCTCAGTGTTTTCTTGCTATTAGCCGTTAAGCAGCTTGTTGGGTTACTTTGACTTAACTGCAGGTTTATTAATGTACCCAACCTTATAGCTTTCTTGATTCTTCTCATACAGTCTCATACAAACACATTCTTGGCAGAATGTTATGGTAGGTTATTACATGGCTGTGTTAAATACTTGACTGGTGAATTACAGCATTCTGAGCTCTGTTATTTCTCTATAACAGACCGTTGCTATGAAGAACAGACCTTTGTTAGGAATGTGGCTTCAATCGCAGACGCTAGAGGACTAACCGTAATCATACTGTGTTAATCCCCAGGAAGTCCGGTCAATTTGACATCGGCCTGTTTACAGTGGGAGACAAGAAAAGAGGCTAAACAGCGATAGCGGTTAAAAGACATAAAAACTGTACACAGTACGGGATACGGTGGTGTTTAAAGACGGTGAATGTCAACAGACTGACAGTGACGAGACAGAAAACCTCACTCAGGTGCTGATTCACGCTGTCCCGTTCAACTTGCCTGACTACACCATCAGAGGAAATGTTTCCATTTAATGGGAGTAAAAACAGCTAGCTTAGCTCATGTTAAGAAGGCTACAGAATTAACCGTTGCTATGGACGCAGCTTTCACTGTGAGTGCAACTGACTTTTTTTAAATCAGTCAAATTTTTTGGAGTCAAATTATTGATGTCGTAAGTAAATAGCCGTGTAATAAGCGTGAACCCAGTCCTGCGCACTCTTTGGGGTTCCATTCCGCTATAACAGCCTGCTCACTCGCCTACTTGTCACTATAAGCACAGTCTTTTTACATTTTTCAGTATATCCAATTACATTGTGCTGCTAAATTGTTCACCTGACTTTACTGCTTCACAACACATTTTTATCTCAATATTTTTTAGTAGCCTGATGTTAGCTAGCTAGTTAGCTAGTCTTTACTTATCCCGTTATCCTTGTTGCTATATGTTATGTCGTCTCTGCTGTTTTACTCTCCTGTCTACCTCCATCTCTTCTCCCAAAAACTGTTCTATTGTCGTGTTGTTTGTTTGTTTTTTCATGAAGAACTGTAGCTCTTTTAGCCCAAGAAAAATTGTTGAGTTAAAAGTCAAACTAACCATGTGTTCTTACCCAGTGGTTGGGTTAAAGTTGGGTTATTTTTTAACCCAGCAGTTTTTAGTGTATAATCCAAAATATTTCATAAAGAAACTCAGAGATTATATTCTTCTGCATTGTCGTTACCTCAGCTGACTTGTTTGACAAACTGGTCAGTTAGCAGGTCTCCGGTTTGAATAAGCAAAGCCCTGCTGTAATTGTGGTGCACTTAATTTGAACAAAAACACGAGGAGACGAGTCACTACCAACCTCATTCGACCAGCCAGACGCAGACAGAAATCAACCTGACTCCCAGATGTGTCACCCCCTCCCCTTCACTACCCCAACCCCCATCCCCAGTTATTCCTGTAACCTCCGAGACTATAAGGAAATGAAAAGGGATTAGTGGGACTCTGAATCAACGAAATGACTTTAAATGACTTCTTCGGGTAGCCACAGGCCAGGCGCGCAGCATGTTTAAGTTGACATTTCAATTGTACAAGTAATTTGCATTCTATTTGACTCTAAATGACACCTCCGTATTAAGGATTCCAACAGCAGGTTTTGATTTCCGCAGTTCAAAGATGAGCCTAAGAAACGTGGCTTAATCAAGGTATGTGGGACTCCTGTCAATCTGTGAGCACAAAAAAAACCCTCCTCTAACAAGGTGAGGTCTTAACTTCAATCAAATTCTTAACGTGTCCACTCATGACACACAGCACCACACCCTATTAAATAAAGATCACTGAACACATGTAGCTATAATGTGGCAATCTGATTAAAATTAGAAAAAAGGGGGCAGTGATTGCTTTGAGGTTATCTCGTGAAGCTGCAGACAGTGAGGATTAAAGCTGGTGGGATCAGTCAGTGACAAAATATGTGACATGTTTGAAGTCTGTCATGAGTATGGCTGCATTGTTTTCTATATAATGGCACGAAAAAACACTTTTACAGTGTATATCCATGTTTTATTTGGTGTATGAATCAGCCACAAACAAAGCAAATCTTCCAGTACTGAATGTACAGTCTTTTATATTACGAATAGTTGGGAAACTTGTCATAGGTTCGTACTATTTCATTTGTTTCTTTGGCAAATCCACCTGTTTCAATCATTTCATAAATCAGTCGATATAAGCGGCCTGATCTGTGTGAACACAAGGGAAATTATCATGTTCAGATTTGTCATTTTGTTCATGAAAAAAAGGATTTAAAAACTAATAATAACACTTGTTTGTAGCAAGCAGTCTAAGCACTTTGTCAGTTATTATAAACAGTAGGTAGTAAGGAGAAAAATCCCTCGTAATGCATACAGGTAGGACGTGATTTCTTAGACTATAAAACTAAGGCAATTTGGCAAGTTATGCTAAAGGTAAGCACTGATAATCCTCAACAAGAAAGAAACAGAGGGGAAGCCATGAAATACAATATTTGAGTGGCCAAGTAGTCATAAATATGTTTGCTGCTCTGTGTAAATGAGAGATTCGTAGAGCTTCTTGCATCTCATATCCAGTGTGTTTCTTTGTTTTAAGTACAGTTCTATAAATTTGCAATAAGACTTAATACTTGCACAAATCTGCCTTTCGACGTTTCAATAAGAGTTTATTCTGTCAATTATTCTGTGAGAAATATCTAGAAAGCTTCAGACACCAGCTATTTCTGTTGGTTGCTAAAGAACAAGATGCATTTAACTTCAAATATCTAGATAAATCAAATGGAAAATATATTGTTGACGTCAGATATCAGTAATTATTATAAAGTCATTATCATTTAAACAATGTGGGGCGGCTGTGGCTGAGTGGTCGAGGTCATCGTCTTTCAAATCAGAAGGTTGGGGGTTCGATCCCTAACTGCTACAGTCCTAGAAGTGTCCTTAGGCAAGACACTGAACCCCAAACTGCTCCTGAAGGCAACGCCATCAGATATGAACGTGCATGAATGATGAGATCCTGATTGGAGATTGCCACTTTACATAGCAGCCTCTGCCAACAGTGTATACATGTGTGAAAGTGTGAAAGTGTAAAAGCACTGAGTTGTTGGAAGACTTGAAAACTGCTGTAGAAGTAATGTCCATTTACCAATCAAGTCTTTGCTATCAACAGTCCTACATGGCCAACTGTAGCTGTATTCACACCCTGTATTGTTTGTTACAAGGCCACATCCAACCTGTGTGAAGCTACAGCACCGAGACAAACCATCATCCATCATTAGATATCAGGTATCCTTTTATTCTATCAACTCAGGCTCATCTTACCAACATATAGATGTACTTCATTAAACACAACCTCATTTTACATTTTGAAATAGTATCATGAACCCCAGATATTCAGCAGTATAGCGAGAGTGTACTTACACCGCTTTTTTCTCTCCTTTATAGAACTCGATACTGAGTTGTCACCTCTCTATCCATTTTCTCAAGGTCAGAACATGATGGGTGGATGGCGAGACGCGAGACAGAGGTAATGAGTTTGGAATGGCATTTAGAGTAGAGAGAGGCTCGGGACTCGCACCTGACTCATCACACCGTGGATTCAGAAAAGAATAGATAGTGTTAATGAAAATATAAGGCTCAATCCCGGGTTCAGACTGTTAGGGAAAGAAGAGAAAAGAAGAAATGAAGTAGAATTTGACACAAACTCAGAGCTAAAAAGAATAATTACATTACCGACAGGTTGTCATTAGTTATTAAAATCTAATGTTTCTTTTACCTAACTGACCACTTGGGTTCTGGGGTTCATTTATTTTGATTTTTACTTCCTGTTTTGTTGGTTTGGCTAGCAACAGATTGTTAGCTAAGGCAGACAGCACCATTAAACTATTGTGTAAGTAGGCTAAATAAAATGTTCATAAAACTGTACCTATCTCCAAGGGAGGACTTTCAAGGGAGGAATAGTGGTTTTTGTATGTAAATGTACAAATGTATGTAAATATCTTTTATGCTCCTTTTTTAGCAGAGTACTGATATGCTAACCAAGCCCCAAATGCTAACTGAACAAAGTATTGGTAAAACAGTTTAGCACGCTATGATAAATGGTGTTCAGAAGACCATTTAGGATGTTTGTACATCAAAAGACGGCTTAATTTATTAACACGCATACACTAAGATGGTTAAATTTGACATTTTAGCATGAAGCTAGCACACTTTCTCCCCATTGTTAGTCACTTTTTGAAGACTAAAGTTCTCAAACAGAACAAGATAAAATTGCAAGTGCCTTACAATGCATTTTCTTTTTCCAAAAACATTATAATAACAATCTCACCTAACATCTTCCATTACAGAGGATTGTTAACGGCGATCCCTTGTATGTACAATGGTTATTAAAAGCCTTTAGCTTATTTTTTGCTAGCTATTAGTTTTAATAAATTTACTAGTGGTTTGCTAGTGGTATTTACCACATTGTAGGCTAGTAGTAATGCAAAGTTTTTTTGTGTTAAATTAAGATATCCTGACTCGGTTATGCCCTTGTTTTAGTCTCTGTGATAGTTAGAACAGGAGCACAGAGAACTACGTTACATTAAGTCTGGCTGTCTCATTTGGGGAGGACAAACAGGTCCTGCCTGCAAAGACAACTTATCATATCAAAACAAACCATTTGCCCCTTTTATGCATTCTACACCAGTGTTTGTTCTTGTAAATGTCCCCTTACACCCCCCGGGGCCTAGATCTGCTCTCACGGGCCAGAGCGCGCAGAGAAACAATCATGTTTAGGCCGTCTATGAATGACAGATACTTTTCAATTGTCCTGTCAGAGCAGCACGGGAGAGACCAATAGAAATGTTTTTTCAAGCCTGTTACTGCTCTCAATCTCGACGCCGCTCCGCCATGAGGGGAGAAAATGCTTGTTTACCCAGAAGCCAACGGGCCTCGCTGATTGCCATCCCAACGGTAATGGCCAAGGATGAGGCAGATCAATAGCCATCTGCACCCATTCCTAAAGCAATAACATTTACTGGGAAAACCCATTTACTTTTACTTACCTTTGCTTTATGTTGTTTTACCATCAGGACAGCCAAATCTGATGGAGGCAGGACCGGATCGGGCACTTGTGGTTATATTTTACAACTGTACCGCTATTTTTATTGAAACTGTGTAACAATGATGGAGAAAGAGACGATTGAGATGTTGAAATGGTAACTAAATTTACGAGACATTCTTATAGACTGATCAAGAAACCATCATCTCTTCTTGTTCATGTGATAGATATTTCTTATTTATTCATTTGACCTTCAGGTACGGACACTGATCGAGCACAAGGGCTTTAGCGTTACAGCCAAGCAATGATTGCTGCCGTATAAGGATAACACCAATTTATGGCTCTGGGAACGTATAAAACACTCAGAAAAAAGTCCCTCTTTATCGTAATGACTGTCTTTTAAATGATACAGAATTTATCCTGAACCGCCAATAAATACAGGGTCAGAAGGGCCGGAGAAATGCTACTTTTTGTGTGTGCGTGGGTGTGTGCGAGTCTGTGCGAGCCAGCACATGCATGTGCGTGCTCTCACTCGGTGAAAACAGGAAGTTTAATAAGAGTTTGTGTGTTCTGCTGAACTTGCCTTAGAGCCAGTTCACAAATCCTCCTGCAGTCAGAACAGCCAGCTCTCCCAGGTGAACCGCTCTCAGATCAAATTACCTCCTCTTCTCTCCGATAGAGAGGGAGAAGAAAAGGGATATAAAGTTGCTTTATTTGTTGATAACACTTTTCATCACCCTATCATTCAATATTCACTTCAATATTGCACTTCACCCCTGTATTGAACCATGGCCCTCCACCCCTTTTGTCTCGCCAGTGTTTTTCCTGACGCAAGGTGAATTACGTTTCCGTATCTTTTCCATTCTGTGGCTGTTGTTTGACTCCATCTAGCAAACTAAACACCCGTTCTGGCTGCCCTCTGCATAACCTTGCATCTAACTCCAAAGACTTCCCCGAATCCTTAGCAAAGCTTCTGGGAATGATATTTCTTTACTTTGGCACACCGCTGACCTGCTGTAGATATTTATTTCCTTTTTTCAAATGACGTTATCACATTCGATGTGCACTACTGTGGACAATATGTCAGACGGGAGCTGTCACTGCTGTGTCATTATGAGACACGTTTGCCTCTATGAAGGTGATGCATCCTTCATATACTCTATATGAAGCATTTATTATATTTTGGTCACCGTTTGTTCGTCAAAAATAGTTGTACACTCCCTGTCTGGAAATTGACTTAGGCACCATATTTCATCTGCTCTTGTATGTTCCAGAGACAAACCTTCAGTACGACTCTCATGAAGCATCATAAAATATATCACTGTGAACATGATTGGTGAGAAGGTTGTAGCTAAACACCGCAGTAGAGTGAAGGAAGGCTTTAAAGAGCTCACTGTGTGCTGGCCCGGCAAAGTTTCCTGTATTTTTCCAAGTAGTCACTATTATCATATCATAAAATAATAAATGGAAACTTCAGTCGTCCTAAGGTCAGATGGACGTTTGATTTTGAGTGACTGAGTCTGCGTTTTTAGCTCAGTTTTTTTTGGTTGGCTTTGTAACCAAGGATATTCAGGGGTGGCTGTAGCTCAGTGGTAGAGTCGGTCGTCTCTCAGTCGGACGGTTGGCGGTTTGATCCCTGACTGCTACAGTCACATGTCAATGGTTCCTTGTGGAAGACGCTGAACCCCAAATTGCTCCCGAAGACATAGACTTTGCCATCAGTGTAAAAAAGTGTGGAATAATAGTATTAAATCTAAAATCTCTGGGGATAATAGGAATTTTTGCCTCCTATACCGAGACTTGAGTATTGGCTGGTACAGAGAACCACACCATAAAAGTGGGATAAAGATATATTATTGCTGACTTTTTGTTAGCTTTGACTCTGCTAGCAGTACACAGTTGTTTGCTGTCATCAAGTGATAATTTACCTGAAACCTGTTCTTCTTTGCCATTGTAAAACATTAGTTGCTACTTGCAGGCACGTAGAATATTTCTGTGTAGGTTACTTTTTGGGAGAAGAAACAAGATGATTTTGGAGGGGGGTTAATAAATTCCAGTATCAGATCTGAGCATTGACTGGTGCACTTGCCTATACCAGTTAGGCAGTATTGGAAGCATTTTCGTTAATGGTATTGGTATCGGACCAACTGTAGTTTACAAGGAACAAACCCAACAGTGCAGGAAGGTGTGCCAGCGGTCAAATATGCTCATTTAAAAATAGTTTGCTATGTAAGAACCAATTGATTTGGCTAATTGCTTGGCAAAGCCCACCACAACCAACTTGATGCCAGGACGTGATATCACGTATCAACGAGGATTTTCATGGATGAATTACTGCATGTCACTGCTGAGATTTCTCAAACTACATCCTCTCTTTCCAAATAAATCGCTGTTTTAATTAGGAAAGAGTACAAAGTTAGGACCTGTATAAAACAAACACTGAATATCAAACTATCTGGTTCCTATGTTACTACGTGTCAGCACAGCCGTGACTGTTTCGATGGGGCAGCTGTACGTGTATGAACGCCTCACTGGGCTTGGCCGTAAATGGCTAGGAACACTTGCAATTAATCATCTCGTATCTGCAGTACAGCGAGTATTGTTTCCAAATTTATCGTGATGCCCGGCCTTTGCAGGCATCCGTGTCTCACATCATGCCATCCCGCAGTAGGCGACACTGGATGTCAGCTGTAAATTAGGTGGCACACAGTGACCCCACGCTGTTCCAGCTTTGGTTAATCCGAGGCGAGGCACCCAGAGGACACAGCAGGACACACTGATCCCTGAGACTTAGGTGCTCACCACACCATTTATGTCATTCATACTATAGAGCAATGTGTGGCTGCCTTGAGTATTTACTTTTAGGTGGCAACATCAAATCAGTTTTAAAATGCTGGAGATGTAAACGTAAGGCTGCACAACAGACATCTAACTACATGCTAGACTTGGCTGCACAGGGAATGGAACCTATAAATAACACAAATTCCACAGTCTTCAAGAGTACTGCACCGGTTTGTAGGCTGAACTGTCCATGGCCTTCAACAAAATGTAGGGCTCGTGAGATTAATAAAAGGGTATGCAAAAGCTCTAAAATACAGTACCTGTCCTTTCTACTTAAAGGATAAAATAGCCCAATTTTTTTTTTCTTTGGTTGATTTTTTGCTATTTTATGATTCACCAAACAGCTTTCCAAATAATCCCAATCCCTTTATGTACCGTTTTTACCGCTGTTATTTACCAATCATTATGGATGTTGTTTCGGTTCCATCTATTTATCTATGACCTCTTTAGTATTCATCCCTACCTGTGTACTATGCACTTAACCAGTCACAGTGAGATTAAACAAGTTTGTATTTCTATTTGTGGGGACCACCTTGTATGCATTTAGAAACAGCTTGGAGCTCTTAATCTGTAATCTTTAAGATCTCAGTTTCATTCTCTATGGCGGCACCTATGGTGATAAATCCAGACAGTGTTGCATGTGTTTGTGTTTGCATGTTTGTGATTTTGTCGCACCAGATAGCCAGTCCATAATTCTGCAAATGCAAAGGCTTTCATCAGCAGGCCATAGGTTCAATCACTATTGTGTTACCTTATTCGCCAATAGATAGTGACTTAACATTAACTTAGTGACATTTATTTACATGAAAATCTTCGAGTTTTACCGGACATAATCACAATCCATTGTGTGTCAGTTAGGTGAGAAGTAATGTAGTATTTTTAGTACCAATTTAATAATCTAGGTAAACAGAGAGGCTGATTTGTTGGTTTCTAACAGTTTAAGGTAATACAGTAGAATGAACAGAAACGTGTGCTATATAGTGCATGTGTGTGTAGATATGTCTGTCTACATCTACAAATAGTTTGCTTGCATGTCCACATGTCCCTGTGTGTAGTCTTCTCTCCATTGTGTCCATAAACTTTCCCCACAGTCCTATTGCCTTTATCAGCATAAAGCTGCCTAAACAGCTGCAGCCTTCCAACCGAGAAACTCGGGACAGCTGGTCACCCACACAAACACACACACACACACACACACATTGTGTCACTTTAACACACACACACATACACACATTTCCTCTCCTCAGCCTCTTTCCAATCCTCTTGTATCTATCCCAGGTGGAATTGCGTTGAACAAAGGCATGATGGGAAGGGTGTTGTTTGGTGGGGCTTGCTGGATAGTGGAATCCTCCCCAAGGTGACCTCTGAGGGCCGGCGGGGGGAGAGTTGAGGGCTTTGACGCTGTAATGGACTGGTGTCACTCTGGACAGAGATGCTCAGCAGAGTAATGATATCATCTGATGCTGGCAGGTAAAAATTGCTACAACAATTTATTTTGGGTGGATGTTTTTTTTTTTCTTCTCATTGCTAGAATTGAAAGTTGACACGGTCATTTTGCTGTACGTGTTTACGGCAATATGACGACACGTATACCTTTTAAAGTGCCTTCAATTAGACGAGACGTTCATGGGAATCGATGAAAAAATACATGTTTTTATCTTCCTTTCATGAACACAGCAAAGTTACATTTTTGCTTGTATTTTATATTTTTTTGCGTGTATTTGTTCTTAGCTAAAAACTGTGAGACAAAGAGGGGAAAGTCCTGCACAGATTGCAGTGTTTTCTTACTCATACAGACAACAATAATGCATTTTATTCATATGCAAAGACAGTAATGTAGTCTGACAATCACTGTGCATATACACTATGCATGTGCAATTGTGCGAATTTGCAATTAAAAAAGAAACCTCAAATATATATATTTTTTTCTCCATTATGAGAGAATATCTAAATTCTAACTTCGATATTTATGGTGTTTTACAAACAGATTTTTTCAGTGCAGTCTACATCTGCCATGCTGATTTATGTGTGAAAGAAAAAATGAGTAAAGACAATGAATCGGAGCATGAAAGAGACATCATGTGTGTACGTTCTTCTACATCCATGTGTGTATATCCACTTCAATAATTGGTCCAAACACAAAGCGAGACAGGGTACAATCACAGCAGACGGGTAATTAGCAGACGCTGAAGCAATACGCCTCGTAAATCTGCCCATCGCCGACGATACTGTATGTCAATGAGGCTCTGCAGACTCACATGAGATCCAGATCATGCTTTAATTACCTTGAAATGAAGCAACTTTGAAAAAAAAAAAAGTATCTTGAACTTTCATATATATTGATCTTAATTATTTCAGCCCCAGAGGGTTCAACGCACGCACAAAGTGAAAACAGAAGAGTATTTCTGCCTCCTCCCTTCCTCCTCCTCCTCCGTCTTCTGACAGAGATTTTGCTCTCTTGGTGTGGAGGTGTTTAGAAAAAAAAAAAAAAGGAGGAAAGGAAAAATAGCCTGGGGCACCTGGCAGAGGATTTGACCTGTTCCCTTGCAGTCAGAGGCAGAGAGGCGGTAAACGCACTTTTTCCCACACTAGCCATATTCAGGTTTAAAGATTGGAAAGTAAAGCGGCGCCTCTATAGGTGAAAGCCTTCATCTCTCGCTCTCAATATGTAGGTGCGTGCAGCGTGGAACAATCCGGACATTGTGCCGACCCGCCCCATCTGCTCTCAGCTTACACACCCAAAATAAGATAAATAATAATAAAGGTTTCCACGTTTATCAAGGGTCCCGGGGTCCTCCGCGTCACGTTAATTTACTCTCAGTCTTATGGCATCACAGCTAGTCACGCGATGGTGTGTTAACCCCCTTGATGATGTATTAAGTTGGATATATAATACGCCATAATAGATGAAAGTTCACCCGTATGAAAACTTTCACCCGGCCTCTCTGTTTAATGAAGGAGGTCTAGTTCTCAGGCAAGCAGAAATATAATAAAAAATCACAATCACATTAATGTGGCTGCATGAAAATTCTTTATCTAAGAAATGTTTTGAACATAAGGCCAAAAAATGTCACCAAAACAGCTCTGCGTAAGAGTTTGGGTTATAATTAATCAACCTTTTTAGATTTCAATGTAATTACAAACAGAATGAGTCTTTCACTGAGGCTGAATGTGATTTAAAATGCCACAAAAATACAATAAATGCACTTATACAAAGGAGCGTTTTTACGTCAATCACACTCATGTTTTCCACAATGGCTCTGCTACCAAGGGATAACACTCCGATTCTACCGCATAGCGCTGCACAATAACCGTATTTCATATTTCTTTCTGGGAGCGGGGGAACACATGGAATCGCTGACGGCGTTTTTCCTGCTCTGTATTTTCATGGTGGAGCTGTGCCCGATGATGGTTATGATAATTTGATCTGAGAAGACACAGAGATTTGAACTAGCAGAAAGAAGGATGCAAATCCCTCAGTAAATCCCTACACTATATAGCCCGCAGCCTGCCGGGAGAGTTTAATATCTGCTGGAATGATTAAACTGAAAAGGTGAAACCACCATTGTAGTAATAAGAAGTAGGGCTGTGCAACAGGGGTTGGAGAATGGGCTAATAGTTTGCACTGCAACTCTGACCTCCAGTGTACACAGACGAGCCGGAATACTAATCACCAACATATATGCATCTTTTCCTTTTTTATGAGTCCAATCTGAATATCCTCGACAAAAGGAGCAAACTGGGCGTTTCTTTTATAAATGTATTTCTTGCTCTTTAATGTTGAGTTTTAAGTGCTGCATTATTGTAGAACATGGGGAAAGGGATATTACAATTCTTGGCTGTATGTTTATATGATAGGATGCTATAAGATATATTTACCTTGACTCTTATTCAAGGGTTGTCAAATCAGCTTCGCTTGGTGGATATTCATCTGTCCATGAGATTCTCCAACATACTGACAAATACATTATTTTATTATGACAAACATTCAAAATAAGCTAGTGAATGAGTAAGCTATATTAATTTATATAGAGCTTTTTACAGACATATAAGTCACCACTTACTTGTTGGAAGATAAAATACGGAGACATTATTAGTAAGACATAAAATCGAGCAAAAATAAAGATGCACACAAAAACACAAAACAAAAGTAGCCCCAGTGCAAAAAGTTTACCCGAATGCTCGTCTAAACACAAATACAGCTCCGGAAAAAAATAAAGAGGCCACTGCAAAAATCTGTTTTTCTCTGGTTCTACTATTTACAGGTTTGTCTTTCTGATAAATGAACACTTGTTTTATAGTAAACAACTTTTCTCCTGCTTCCAAATCAAATATTCTCATTTAGGTGTTTTATTTGCAGAAAATGACAACTGGTTAAGAGAACCAAAAGATGCACAAAAGATGTTTATCAGAGCTTGAATAATGCACGGTAAACAAGTTCATGTTTAAACAACAGAATGTTTTAACTCAGGAAGAGTTCAGGAATCAATATTTGATGGAATAACCGGTTTTTTTATTACAGCTTTCATGCATCTGCATGCTCTCCTCTAGTCTGTCACATTGCCGTTGGGTGACGTTATGCCACTCTCTGTTCGATGGCTTGTGACCGTCCATCGTCCTCTTGATCACATTCAGGAGGTTTTCAAAGGGGTTCAGATCTGGATTGGGCCGATTGCTGATTTAAGGAACATTTGCAGAGGTCTCTTACTTTTTTCCGAGGCTTTAAATGTCTATTTTATTAGTATGGTTATAGATGTAATGTTCATTAGAATGACTTCAAATGTAATTATTACAAAAGTGATAAAAAAGCAGGTAATGCAACACCAGAACAAGGAATGCTCTTAGTAAAGAAAATGTCAGAAACGGGAGGCGACAATCCTGTAAGTTGTTGAAGAAAAGTCCCTTATATGCCAAAGCAAAGTCAGAGGCTGCAACTGCTGCTGCCAGATACAAATCTGAACTATTTCAGCTTTTACAAACAAAACTCTGAGCATCATAACTGTAATATTGCATAAAACATCCTGTACTTTCTATGCCGAACATTTAAGGAATCGCCTTCTAATGGATCCACCGGATCCCAACCATTGGGTCCCTCTTTCTCATCAGTCCGTCCTTCATTTCTTTAATAGTTGATTATATTACCAAACCTTCACTTTAAGCGCCCCACCACCATGATACAGTGACACAGAGGAGCCAATCTGATTGTTACTATAGCCACTATAAAACCCACTGCTATTATACATGACAACAGATACATCATAATTCTGCCCTTCAGCCACAAAGTGTTCCCCCCCCCCACATGCCACACAGAGTATAGCATATCTCGGGTCTTGATTTACAAAATGAGTGGGCATCGTGTCGCCAGCCGCGTCTACTTTCCTGCCAGTGGGGAGATTTATTGGGAGGGTGTAGCACGCTATCCCCGGATCCCATCACCCACGGACAGGCGCCCAAACCAACTGGTAGAATTCACCATTGCAGTGACAAAGAGCTAACCCCTCATTGGCTTTTAGTTTCTCTAGTCTACATGTAGCAGATTGGTAAATACTGTGAGATTGTTGGTCTGTTCTGCAGTTTTGTTACACGAATCGAGGGTCTACAGAGGGTATCGCACGCTGCGCAGTTGTTCAGCTGTGCATGTGTTTTTTGTCTTCATGTATCAATTGAATTGTCTTGACTTGTTTGAAAACCACAACCAAGCTACCGACTTCCACCAGGTGTTTAAACCCATACCAAAGCACCAACCACGGATGGGTGAGTGTTTCGCAGCCGTACTCCTCGCTGGGATGATTTCAAATATTCAAAATATAAAAGTTGTGCAGTGGAATTATCTTTGCTTTGATTGGCTCCTGCTTCGGTTGGTCAACAGAACTAAATACCCAGCTGACACAGCACCACCGGACTCCACACCCCTCATCTATTAATAGTCTATTAATAGTATTAATAAGTGAAGACCTTATAAAATCCATTTCACCAGAACTGAATCTGATAGCGCAGCTGGGAGTTCGATGAAAGAGGTCATGGAAGGAGTCACCATTTGCCTGAAAGTAAATGTAGTAAAAATCTTGCCCCTAAAAGGTAAAAGAAAAATAAATCACCTTCTGCTGATTAAGAATGTCTTTTAAAAGCATTTTCGAGCCTTCTTGAGAAATATATCTACATTACTAATTATATTTCAGGTGCCAGCTTTACAGTAGTATTTTTTAGCATATCGGTCATCTTACAGTTATTTTTCTCTTTCCATGAAGTAACTACAAAGGGTGTCCCAACTTCATTGAAGGTCATAGTCTTCTGTTTCTAAATTTTCACTGGTTCTTTCCGAGCCTCTGACAGCAGCAGTAAAATATACACTCCTTATTTATTAAGTAAATGTGTTGCAAGTACCGTAAAATTCGATCTAGAAGACGCACTTTCAATACATTTTTTTCCCCATCTAAAAAGTGGGCTATCCTATAAACTGGTGCAACCAATATACCAGTATAAAATTCAGATAGAGGTATTTTATTGTGTTATGGTATTTTACCCGCACTATGCCGCTATAATTTAGCTAATGCTTTGTCACGGACTTGTGACGTCATGACTGCCAGTGTAGCCTCACAACGTTAGATGGTAGCTTGTAGGATTGCAAACTGGAGATGGAGAGTGTTTTGAAGTATTTTAAATGAAAATAAATTGTTGAAATGACTTGTATACACGTTTTTATTAATAAATAGCTATAGAAAACCTATTTCCCTCTGGGATACCCCCAAAAACAGACTGCGACTTTGATTCCAGATTTTACGGAAACTTGTCACTTACTATTGTGCGACCTCTGACCTCTGAATAATTTCTTTGCCTCTTTAGTTGAAATTTCAAAGTGTGTGTTTCGAGTGTTGGCACTGCAAAACCACGAATAATAAATTTTTTTTTAAAAATACGTCATAATTACCCTTAAAAAAACACAAAAAAAACCCATTTACAGTGTGAAATTAATCAGGTGGGAGAATTTCTCAGTTTAAAGTTGTTATTCTAAATCCTTGTTTTCTCCAGTGAAAAAACACCTGTCATAGGGTTTGCACTTCCTGTTTGGGTCACTTCCTGGTTGTCCTTGCTCACACAGTTGAGGTCCCCCCAGGCTATATGTCGGAGACACTTTGTTTTTGGTTATGACATCGATTATAGTAAGATAAAGGGAATACACTGGGTCTGCATAGCACCAAGACCAACTGAGACATATAAGTAGGGTTAATCTACTGTTTATTACTCTGTCCATGCTTTTTTTATCCGCTGTCACATTTATACCTCCCGTCCAAACAGACCTGCACGTTAACCTGTAACGCAGAATAAAAAATGTATCTTTCAGTATTATCCTGCTAAACTGTATCCAGGCACAAAAGCAACCAACTTGCAGGGTAAATGCGACGACTCATTCGGGCTCCATACACAGTAATTCTGCTCGAGCCCCTTTAGTCTCTGCTGGCTAAATCCTCTGTTAGAGATAGAGGCTGGGTTTGATCCCCTGCAGGATCTCAGTTTATCTCTCTTGCAAATCTGCTGCCAGATGACAGGGTTAGCTCTGTGGACTGTGGCTGCCCACGCTCTCTGAGAGATCGACGCGATGCCTGGTGCCACAGTGTTTCTGCTGCTTTACTATTCGGGAGACATGGGCGTAGATCGGGTTCAAGAGCCATGTATACGTCTTAAAAATGCATGTTTATTTTATCCGTTTTTTCATGTGCATCTTTATTATTTTTTATATTTCCTGTGTCAGAAGAACTGCAGGAAAACCACACCTGCTTATTATTAAATATCACAAATTTGCCAGTTATATTACCTGTAAAGAATTTTGCTACATCTGGGAATTTAAGTTTGCAACGTGTATTTTATTTTTAACAGTTAGTGTATATTTTTGAGTGATTTTGAGCATATTTTTAAATGATGTATAATTTTGGAATCAAGCTAAAACTTAATTGTGTTTCACCTTCTAAAACAACATAAATTCATATTTAATTTTGCCCCTTTTGTGCATAAAAAAAGCAAAACAAAAGTACAAAGTAAAAGAAATTCACAGAAAGTTCACAGGAAAAAAAAAGAGAATGAAATTGTATTCTGTTTACCGATACAACCGTTGCCTGTGCAGTAGTATGAGCACTACACACACGTGTGTCTTGTGTCATCATTTCATCAGTGCTGTGCAACCAGCTGCTGTCGCTGCTTGCTCATTAAACATTTGTAGAGTCAATACAAATTCCACCAAGGCTCCCTTCCTCAGGGCAAACACAGGAGAATACAGTGTGTAAACGCCGCCGTGCTCATCATTCATCTATGCAGAAAATAGAGAGATCTTCACACCCTACTGTATCAATAACGGGTGGATGAGGGGGAGACGGGGGAGGAGGGGTGGGGGGGGGGTCCAGAAGCAAACCTCCGCAATTCATTACGAGCCGGCGTCACCTCCGGCAGATGAGGAGGTTTGCTGCTGTTGACAGCTCGTCTCTCTGCAGAGAATCACTGATTATTGTTAAATGTCAGTGTGAAATATCAAATCAGCATGTCAGAGATCGTCTGCTGGAGTTTGGATGCACAAGTTTTACACATGAACTTTATTAACAACTTTAATTATGCAGGAAATATTGAGGAGCATGCCAAGTCTTTGTGTTGTTTTACATCCACTCAGGAACTTCTTTCTGTTGTAGCCTCTTATTTTGAAGACACTTTGAGGACTCGTTTTAGCTACAACAAAGGGAAGATGTTCGAATAGCGCTGGAACATGGTTATTTTAATTCTTTTCTGACCTTTCAATGTAATAAATCTTCTACAAAATGTCACCTACACCTAACTACCAGAGGCATCTTATGAAAAGCATGGTTTTTTTATTAAGAATTTTCTGTACAAATAATCATCCCGTCAACCACAATTACAAGGTGAGAGCCTGAAAAAGAAAAAGGTGTTTGATCTCTCTGAGTTAAGACTAAACAAAGTTCAGTCTCAGCTCAGCCAAGTCAAAGTGGTGTCTTGTGTCCGGTACGAACAAAACTCTGCCCACTTGATATTAAGAACAGACTTTACACAATAGCAGTGTGCGAACACTCCATCAATACAGAGAACTTATTATGACTGTATTTGTTGGAAATTGGATGGTTTCGGATGGTTTAAAGGAGGGAATTGAACAGCTGAGCAGGAGTCGGACCGTAAACATAAGCAGAGAGAGAAGGGGAAGACTTCGGACAACGATTTACGGCCAGAATCAAAGCAGGTACGTCACAGAGCTACATGGTATGCTCCTTTGTGACCACTGGGGCACAAGCACACCGACCAATGTTGAAGGATTTGCCACCCTTGAACATGAATATTATTGGAAATAATGTTAATGCTGTATGCAGTGAAGTGTTTGGGTTAATTATGTTATAATAAATTAAATATCTACATCTGGAGAAGCCATTGTACCATGTTGCCTTATCTTGATGGGCTTGAGAGAAATATTCGTATTGAAAAATTGTTCAAGTGTTCTTAAGTCTGGTAATTATTATATGTGGACCAATGGATGTCAATCTTTATGATGCTTTTTATAAATGAAGACAACAGCATAACGTTTTTGTGTTTTTATTCGAGTTACATCAAAGCATGTCCGTCCCAAGACGTGTGTCCAAGTCTTGGGACAGAATGGGGTTAAAAAGCGGGCAGATAAAAAGTTTGAATTGTGGAGAAATGCTAACTAGAGGTCACTCATTACTCACTATATTTTGTATAACCAAACACTATAAACTTAAAGGTTGCACAATCCAGCCATTGTAGCTCCTGAGGCAGCGGCAAGATGACAAACGAACCCCAGAGAGAACGAATGTTTGCCAGACCTTTTTTTGTGTTTCACTTGTAAGATCACGTTTAATAAAAACACATAGGTAATTTTAGATTCTGTTGTTTTGTTAGTAAAATTTATATTTTGGAAATGATGCAGAATTTTAAGCTTGAGTTGCCTTCTTTCATAATCCGACACCCAGGAAAAAGCAAAGTACATGTATGCGTTGTGCAACAAAAGATCCTGACGCTTTTTGGAAGCTGACCTCTTGGACTTTATGGTAGAGGCAGCTTCTACAAACTCCAGCACAGACTGGGAGAAAGCTGCAGAGACTGTATTGACTGCTGTGGTGAGTAATCTGGCTACTGGCCTGCCTCCCCCGCACTGCGAGTGTGAGAAGAGCCTGCTGGGAGCAAAAGCCCTCTGAGGCCTGCTTATCAACCGTCTCCCCTGTGATCCAGGCGAGCTGGGGCCCTCTTGGTTCATCGTGTGAGCGGGACATCGCAGGAGACGTTGGAACTCCTTACCACGTTTGAATAAAGAGGCTTAGTAAAGCAGCGTCTTATAAGAAAAATGTATATAAAATGTTTTGTTAGTACCATAAATACTGACAGGAAGTCCAAAAAAGCCTGAATGTTCGGACAAAACACTTTAAGATAAAGAAGAAAACTAACATATGAATATAACTTATGAAACTGAGAGCTCTTTGTTGTTGTTGGCAGATTACCAGCACAGCTCAGTGAAGGCCTGTATGGCACATTCGCATGTCATATAAGTTACCATACAAACTGAAATTGCGTGCTTCGACCAGCTAAAGTTCACATGGGTAAAGTGTGCAAACACCACAGTTCGTTTACTTTCCCCCCCTCTCGGCTGACCTCGAATTTCCTATGTCGCAGACACTTTGAAATCCAGTTTGTTTTTGGGCCCTGCAAAAGACAACACTCTCACTTTTTCATGGTGTAAATTCTTTCGGGGGCCTGAATTGCAACAACACATGCAAATAGTTTGTGTGTATTTGCTCAGATGTTTTGTATTTGTTGCTTTTATGACACATATATCACAGGGTTTTTTAAAAAAAGCAACATTTTATTGTGAAGGACTTAACCTTTCTCATCAGTTGAGACAAGATGTCAGAGATAAGGCAAAAATGTAACCCTAACATGAACCCTAACATGAACCCTGTATGAACGTATGACCCGCAGAGGTATGATCTTCCTCTGGTGTAAGACTAAATAAGTCCAATGTGTGCCGAATGATTCAGAGAGAATCAACATTTATTGAACTTATCTGTCCCCAATCTCAGTTTGCTTTTGATCGTATCACAAATTTCATTAGTGAAACTTAATCAAATTTACAACAGAGGAAACGTGCAGTGTCGGCGTGTCGTAAAAACAGAAGAATTCACTGTGTAACATCTGTATTAAAGTTGTTTCATACCTATTTAGCTGCCAAGGAGGTGAAGTTTACAAGGACTGTGGCGTGCGGAGCGAGGTGCCAGACAGTCAACACTCGACTCCACTAAACAAAAGTAAACACAAAGTCCAAAGATAGCTGATGGCTGTCAATCAAACCCATCCCCAGCTGCCTCCGCCCGTCAGCCGTCACTCTCTTTTCCCATGGTTCCTCTGGGCCGGAGTATCCCTGCCCTGTGTTTTTAGACAAACAGATCAGATTCCTCCTCAAACAGGCCGCTGCCGTCTCTTTTGATAACAATGTAATAATTCAAAACAAATGATTCAGCTCTTTGATGAGAGCACTTTTATGGGTGACGAAGACTCACCCTCAACCTGACATCTGTTTGATTTTATCTTCTTGAACTTTATCCTCTGCTGGAAAATTTATTGGCTCTGAGCGGAGCGGTGTGTTAAAGCCAGACTAATAGAGGGGCAAAGACAGCAGAGACACTGGGCAGGACGGCTCGTCTTAACCCTAAAAGCCTGGGACATAAAGTGCACTTAGACTACGCTTTACAACACTCCGAAACATGCAAGATTTTAACTTAATATCAGGGAGGTTTGCAAAATAATCACATCTTAAAATACAAATAATATCGCCTGTGATACTAGCGCGGTAAACACAACTGAATTCTTATTTATCAGGAGGGAGCTCTGTGCTGTGAGTACAGTTTACTTGGACCAAACCTCTTCTCCTAATGGCAGAACAATCACCAAATGTCCTTAAAATTATGTCTACTTTTAGTGACGCAATCTTAAAGTCCTACTCTACAAAAAAATGTGCTTACATGGATGTTGGATACTCGATGTGCAGGATAATTTTCGTATTAGACTATTTTTATAGGAGAAAACTTCTCTGTGCTAACTTAAATCTCAGTTTGAGATGTATTTGTATAAGGGTGATTTTGTGGCATCAGAACAATATCGCCTGTGCTGATACTAGTGTGGAAGTTCACCAGTTAGACGGTCGAACACGAGTCAGGCTGGACTCTTATTCAACAGGAGGGAGCTCTGTGCTGTGAGTAAAGTTTCCTTTGACAAATATGTTCTCCTAATGGCAGAACAATCTAGTTTTAGTAAGACAATGTACTGTGTCCTGTACAAGTAAGACAGTGTTTGCATGGGTGTACTGTGCTGATAGTGCGGAAGTTCACTGGTTAGACGGTCGAACGCAATTTAGCTGAATTCCTATTTTACGGAAGGGAGCTCTGTGCTGTTAGAAGATCTTAAGTGGACGTTTTGGTCCCAGTAAACGTTACTCTTACTGGCTGTCAAATTGTCGAATCATGACCAAACGTCCTGCACTTTTTGTCAAGTTTAAGTAAGACAATCTTAAAGTCCTACTCTACAAAAAAATACGTTTTAATTGGATGTTGGACACTCGATGTGCAGGATGATTTGAGCAGTCCCTGCTGAATTTAGCAGTTGAAGACCGATTTTACATTCACCTTTTTGTAGGATAAAATGTCTCTGTGCTCACCTTAGTTGAAGCTGTATTCATACGTAGGTGATTTTGTGGCATCAGAACAAGTTTTGGAGCCAATTCTGGTCAACGCTGTGATGTGGAAACCTAAGCTCAAGTGCAAATGGATGTTTCATGGAGGTAAGAGACATATTTGGTCCGAGAAGGGGACATGAAGTTCAAAAGATAATTTAACTTTGTCTGTCTTAAATTATTACTCAAAAAAAAGTGTTTTTGTGTGTCTTTAAACATATACGGAGAGGATCTGTACTAATTAACCTTTGCGGAGCGTAAAAGGGTGTTTCATACTCAGACAGCGAGATGCTGCTGAAAGCTTCGGAAAAGCAAGAAAGAGGTGGTTGAGTTAAGAATTTTTTTGATACAAAGTTATTTCATGCTAAATTTAACCGTTTGCAAACTATTTCCTGTTCGGTCACAAAGCTTAAGTTTTCCCCAGCGGGAGAAAAACAAAGGTTACAGCAGAAAAACTTTGGCTGATCATTGACTGCACTGAACATGCACGAATCCAAAACACCACGAAACCAAAACCTGGCTCCTTTAATTCTTAATATCAGCGCTACCTTCTCATGCCTCTCTATATTTCTTCCTTTGACGAGGGCCGGGGAGGGAGGGGGGAGGGCTGCCTCTGCTCTAGACCCTGGCCCTGGTTGGAGCTGTATGCTAAAGCCATGGTCAGGCCCCAGAGATTTCCAGCCTCTTAGATGCCTATAACTCATCCCTAGCCCTGCTTCTGAGGGGAGCTTTTCCCCCCTCAATCCCAGGCCTGAAATATCCTTTCAAAGGCCGCAGACTGGAGACAGATATGTAGGTGTTTTAGATAAGGTAGGAATTGCATTAAAGGATTTTTCCGTTTTAAAGCTGTTGCCATCTTTTTTTGCCCTTTCCCATAGACTTGAGAAGAGGAGCTGAGAACGGATGGGAAGAGGGGTAAGGGGTGTACTTTGGGGCCGACTCGTACGTACATTTGTGGTCAGTTCACAGCTCATAAAAGACTAGCGCTAACCTCAGTAAAAATTGAATAATGTAGAGTGGCGAGAAACAGCGCAGAACCTTCCCAAAGAATACGAAAGTTATTGACCCGAGTTTGGAGGGAAAGCCTCCCAGCTCATTGATCTCCTCGCAGGCATAATTAAAGGGCAGCCAGATGAATCTTCATGTGGAGGAAAATAGTAAATTCTGAGTGATGAATTTTTCAGACTGATGAGGATTCTTGCCAAATGCAACCGTTAAATTAAAAGCTCTTTCCACCCCAACCTCAGAATGGGATAATTTTATTTTGCAAAGTGGAGTGTGGCCAGAAAGCGAGTCTGTAAAAGTCGGCAGTCTCACCCGGGGCTGCAGCGTGTGAACGGGACAGTTTAAACAGCAGCTCTGTTAAGGCCCGAGCATGTATGTAGGTATGTGCGCGCCATCCCCCCCCTACTCCTTCTCTGTTTTATAAGAGCTTACGCTTTGGCATCTACTCTAAAACTTTATAATTATGTGGCCTCCTTTTTCCCCCGACCGACTGTGTTTACATTTGCCAGCTTAACATGCACACGGTCCAGTCGGCACACACGGCTCCACATGTCGTTCTGAGGCGGTGTTTGTTGGACTGGGCTACAGGGAGATTAGTCGCCTCGTTCCCTCTGCTGCCTCGGCGTTAGGTTGCTCAGGTCTTTGGCTGCCCATTTTCCAGTAGGACATTTGGGTGGGAAATTGACCCTTATTTTGAACTCATCATATATTTTCCATTGCATGAATGATGACGCGTAATTTACAACTAAAAAAATGTCCTATAGTACTTTTAATTTTAATTCCCGGATACAGTGCCTTTCCATTTATATTCACTGGAACATTAAAAATAAAGTCCCTGGTAGAAAACCTGATGGAAAAGTTGTGTAATAAAATAATACATTTTAAGATTTGTAATTGATGACTAACTGTGTAACTTTTAGCACACGTTGTAAAATATAAGAATGAGTTTTATATGCGTTTTTTATGACATCTCAAAGCTTAAAAAGCCATAAAAAGATTTTTCTGTTGTAAGATCTTTTGCAACACCCAAGCAGATGGAATAAATAAGGTTAAGTAGTTTCCATCTGACAAGTTTATGACATGAAAATAAAGTGTCCTTTAAGTATTTTAAGTAAAAAGAGTGTTTTTAACTTTGATAATCTGTAAATATGCCAGAAGTTATGATACAAAAACATCCAGTCGTAAATCAAAGTATTTGAAACGCAGCAGAACCAAGCCTCAATATTCGCTGAAATAATATATCACATATCTCATATTGAGAAAATTACAGGCAAGCACACGCAGCGCAGGGAAGGGCGCTAGACGAGACAGGGACTATAGGACCCACATGGTCCAAACCCACACATCCGTGGATTCTTACGGCATGAGAGAGAAAAATAAGAGAGGGCCAGGGAGAAGGGAAAGTTGCTGAAAACGGGCGTGTGGCAGGAAAGATTTAGAAAAGCTACAGGGCTGAAAGTGTAGTTTTTTTTACCCTCAGATCGTCTTCATTACGTCTTCATTTACAATCTGCACACCAGGACGACTGTTCTAAAGATCTCTAAGGTAAGAGCAGCTTCATTTCTATTCTTTACCACTCCGTCGTGCTGTGTTTTTTTCCTCCTCCAGCGCAGCTCATTGGCTCATTTGTTGTTTGGTGGTGTACATTTTACTTATTGAGCAGTGGAGTTTTGTACAGCCTAGGCAGAGATTAAGACAAATTCTGATAAGGACTGGAAGTTGACTCTCAGCATTAAGGAGGATTAATGTTTAGCTCTGTGTGGCAGGGGCCTGCTCAGTGGCTGTGTTTACGCAGTGTTGCAGACCCCGCATTAATCCGAAATTAGTATAAAAGATCAGCTGTGGCCACTGAGGCGAACCTTCACAGGGCTTAGGCCAGTAATCAAGTCGCACTTTGGGACAATGAGCGCCTGGAAGGTCAATGAGAGGCCTGGGGTTGGAGGGACGAGGGGATTGAGGGCGGGGGGTGGGTGAGTGGTGAGGGACTTTTGGTGACCACATGGTTTAATTTAGGTGAGATACACACACACTCACACACACACACACACACACACTCACACACACACAGCTTGCCCCCACAGTGTGTGCCGTCTCCTCTATATTTTGGGCGTTCAGCACCACCATTTGTTTTTGCTGCAGCTGCAGAGGACGTTAAAGTTTATAATTTAACACTAAAAAGACATTTCTTCCTTTTTCCTGAAGCCCGTCTGAAATCTTATACATGTATTTCATGTCACGCGAGTTTACATTTCGGTGCGCTAAGTATTAGCTCTGTCACATAATTATAATGTGTGCTGAGGGATTACAACAATAAATAGTATAAGACTATCTAGCTGCTTGTAGCGTAGAACAACATCTCCTGTTCCAATGCAAACCACCGTCGGGAGGAGCGGAGGCGGCAGGAGCATCGCAGGAGATGTCTCGGCTCCAGGAGTCGTCTTTTACAGGAAAGTTAAACTGTGTCAAATTGAAATCAAGCAGTATAAAAAAAAAAGAAGCTCTGCCAAAGTAGCGCTGGCTGGTGCAACGTAAGAGGCAGCGCTGAATTCAGTTAGGAAAATAAAGTAAAGGAAATATAGTTCAGCTTAAACCACAACCACTCGCAAAACTGTTGATATCTGCATTATTTAGTATTTTTAAACCACTCAGACTGAGAGCGGCCACATTCAGAACCTGCTTCCAAAAGGAGACAATTTTATTGGCATTTTAAATAAGGCTCAACATACAGTGAGTGTAGTGTTATAATGTGGCCAATGAAGGACTCTGCTGCTGCAGAAAGAGTCAGAGGAAACTTGTAAATACTTTCCAAACTACATCTCGAACTCCTTAAATTATTTATTTAGTTAAAGGGATTTTATAGCGCCTGGGCAAATTACAGTGCCCTTGAAAAAGAAATAGCAAATCATCTCCTCGATCTTGGCACGTGCCAGCTATAACCCTGCGCTAACTTTTCCACAGTAGTCTCCCCCGTGTCTATCTGTTGTGCACACATGTTAACAACAGACAAACTACAAATGAAAGGGCAGCAGCGCAGAAAAACAACAGCAACACAGCCAAACGATAATTTGGGGCATTTGCACCACATTGTGGTGGAAGCAGCTCTCTTCAAGTGCCAGCAGGGTACCAGCGAACCCCCCACCCCAGCCACCCACCGCTCCTGCTAAGATTAGACAAATTAAACACTATTATTCACGTCACTCCCGCAGCTGGCCTTTTAAGTGGTTCGGCGTTAACTATCATAATGGTTTGCTTTGAAAGCCACAGTCTTCTCCTTAATTTACATTATGAAAAAGCTCTTTTGGCCAAGTCTCGGAGGGAGTTTTTTTTTTCTCTTGCGCCTCATGTTGCAGAGGAAAAGTAGGTTTTCTTTACACTGCAGTTACAAGAAGTATGCATGATCTTCTAATGTAAAACAGGTCTTATTTATACCCACATTTACACATATACAACCAACTATACTCGGATTACGTAATCGACGGATTACTGAATTTAAAACATGAATTTTCTTAGATTTTTTCTTGTTACTTATTTAATTAGGGGCAGTTTTGTTAGTCCGCTTTAATCCATCATCCATATACTTTATTTTATCCGCTATAAGGAGACATTCCTGAGTTTCTCACAGTGAAGAGTACAGTATTCCTGCTCCAGTCTCACTCCTCTCCATACGTTTTTAATGTAGTCCCCTGTTGGGAAAAAGCCCTTTCATTTTCCCTGTTGTATCCCCATAACCTGATAATGGATGTGGTATTGGCCGGGGGCCTGTAGACCGAGGAGGGCCGGTGATGGATAACCTTGTTTCAGACCCATCATCACCGTACAGCATGTGCCTTGTATCTGTGGTAAAAAAATACCCCCCACCAGGACTGAGCATGCTCAGATTTAAGGAAGTGACAGTAAGTGACGTCCTGTTAGCTGTGTTACGTTTCACAGAGATCGTAGTTATCAAACCACAAAGGTGGGGAACCACATAAATAGAACTTCATCAAATCAGAGCCTTAATTGCAAAAGCAGAACCATAACCCAAACAGATGTCCATTAGCAATGTTTCAGGTCACCACCTTTTATACTCACAGAAACATCTAAAGGCTACTGAGACAGGCATGTCAGAAGATTGCAGGTCAGTTATTCAGAGGAGTTGTAGTGAAAGTCCTGACAAGACAAACACAGTCAAACTTCATCACCAAAAAGGATCAGCGGCCAAATGTCATGGCTCACCAGCAGGGAGAGTTGACATTTACGCTAGCTGCTAAATGCTATCAAACTAATTAGCAAAACTAAATGTGTCCAATTAGTTTCTAAAAAGCTTTTTATTATTTATATTTAAAGGGTTACTGTGTTGTTTTTTCCTTGATGTTACAGCGTGTGTTCAATGAGGTACAAGTCATCCAGAAGAAACAGTTGAGTATTGTCGAATGTGGCTCTGGAGGGAGTGAGAAAGGCAATTAAAATCATCAGGGTTACTTTGGGTTGGCTTCAGACTTCAGAAACCATTAGGTTAATAAGTAGGGTTTGTAAAGAGTTGGCTTCTAGGTGAAATGACAGAAGCTAACAAGTTGTATAATGGGGAATGGATGTTTAAGGCCTAATCAGATGGAGCACTGGTCACAGGTTGCAAAACGCAAGGCACCCCATTTCCTCAACACTAAATGTTTAATATTTAAGAAACCTAAAAAGGGGTCATGGTAGGCATTATTTAGAACTTTGTAAGGTCATTGAGGTAATAAATGAGGATTTAACCTATAGCAGACAAAGTAAGCACCACAGCCAAACCAAAAACCACTGTTTATGTGCACAAAGACGCAGCTCCATAAACGGCTGCTAGATGTTGGCTCGAAAAAATCCTCAGCCTCCATAGAGATTCAATTAGAAACATGTTTAATTCTCTCCATCAGAATACCAAGAAAAGCGAGGCAAGTTTAATTGTTAGACGCTTTACACAGAGAACTGAAAAGCATTTACACAACATGTCGAGGAAAGTTGTTGGGAAATAAAATAAAGTTTTAATTAGCCCCTGCAACAAATCCAAGCTGCTAATTGTTGCTTTAGAAATAAATTATAACATACTGCAGTTTGCAAATATTTCAAAGTGCCTCAGCATATTGTAACAATAATCTATTCTATGGCACAAATATAAGTCAGCAATTATTTTATGGACATATTTAGTTTCATGTCTTCATCTTAATTATATTCCTCACATTGCATAAAAGTTGAAGTCATACTTTGAAGGACTGGAGGCTTTCCTTAATGATGAAGGCCTTATACCCCCACTTCACGCATCAGGAATTGTTGGACATCATGGGCCTTAATCAAGTTTTCAAAGCTCAGATGTTATGTGTATCTGTTATTTTGGTCAATTCTGGCGAGGGTTGCGTCGGATGTTAGACATTGATTAATTCATTTTAAAGACCCCCTCCAGTGAAAATCAAGTGTTTAACCTTGTAAACATCTCCATGTGGTGTTCTTCATGTGCTACAAGACATATCAGGGACAACATCAGCAGTCATCTCCATGGCTGGGCCTGTCTGCTTTTAAACTGCAGTGTACCAAGGACAGGCTGAACAACACGTTTTCTGATTGGCAGGTTTGAGATGTCACAAACCTCAAGAGCCGTTAATGGACGGGGTGACGCTATGCATATCATTTTGCGTAACCTATGGCAACCACTTCTGCGATGTGCGAGCCAGCTGTAACCGGCATCGTAATTTTTGCGAATTCACTACTGACTACTAACGTTAACGTTACTACTACTGATTACTACATTTCAAGCAAGCTTAGTTTCAACAAGTTGCCACTAAACGACGGCAGAGAGTTGTGTTGGAAATTTGCATAGTGGGCGGGGCCTATGCAGGTTTTTAATGAGGGAGAAGGAGGAGATGCTTTGGGAGGATTTTTACAAGGTAATTAAACGTATTTTACAGAAAAAACATATCAGACACAATTTATTATTTCAAGCAGAGCATTTTATATTTCTTAAAACATGACTGGAGCTGCTCTTTAAGTTAAACTCTGATAAATTTCGCTGAATGTAGTGTACACTGTTGCATCAGTGAGTCCATAAAACAGATTTTGTAACACGACCATGCTATTATGACTCGAGTCTGCGTGATCTCACCAAAACCAACTTTTGGAAAAAAAATTGGCGACACTTCAAGCAAGTTTGTGGTGTCAGAACCAACCCCGTCGCTGCAGGAGCCGAGGGAGCAGAGAAACGCCGCCTGCCTCCACCCGTCTGCTCCCAACATTATTACCTTCGATGAGTCTTGCATATCAACTTCAAATCCATCACCGGGGAGCTGCACAGAACTTAAGTCATGGAGGGAAGGAGAAAAAGGAGCTCTCCAGCAGGTCGAGATTGTATGTCTATAAAAATAGTGAGAGAATATTTCATGCCTCAGTGAAACTCGATCACTTTGTCTAAGAGATGCTCACTCCAGCTCCAGCTCAGCCATTTGTATGAGTTTCAGATTTACTGGCGGATGACTGTGCCAATGCGAGTGTCGTTAGCAAAGAGTTAATGATTATTGTGCTCACAGGTCATTTCTTGTGTTCAGTTTCTGTAAGTTTGGATGAGATAGTTTCACTTTTTCATGTGGCTTCTCTTTATTCCACTATTTTTAGAGAATTTAACTCTGGCGTAAACCGTTAAATTACTTCTTTAGATGGATTTTATTACAGCTTTAACACCGAGGAATTGTTGTTGCACTGATCATTTCTGAATTATGAATTAGCCGGTGGGAGCCGCAGCGCCGCAGGAGGTAATTAGTCCGAGCAGGGTTAAAGCTGTGACACACAATATGAAAACAGCTGTACGACTCACCGTGCATGAGTCTGTTTGTCCCCGAGTGTCTCGAGGAGCTGCAGGCGGCTGGTTCTTATCCTCTCTGTGATCTCTGTGCAACCTATGGCAACCGCTTTGGTGATGCGCAAGCCAGCTGTAACCGTCATCGTAATTTTTGCAAACTCACCACTGACTACTAACGTTACTCCTACTGCTAATTTCAAGCTAGCTAAGTTTCAACAAGTTGCCACTAAACAATAGCAGAGACGTGTTTTGTTTGGCCCATAAATTAGCATAGTGGGCGGGGCCTATGCAGATTCAGGAAGTTTTAATGAGGTAGATGCCTTGGGAGGATTTTTACAAGGTAATTAAAAGTATTTTGCAAAAAAAAACAGACAATTTATTGTTTCAAGCAGAGCATTTTATATTTTTTATATTAAATGACTTCTTTAGATCGATTTTATTACAGCTTTATCACCAAGGAATTGTTGTTGCATTGATCATTTCTGAATTATGAATCAGTCCTGTGAGCTGTCTTGTATTAGTCGGTGGGAGCCGCAGCACCACAGGAGGTAATTAGTCCATGCAGGGTTAAAGCTGTGACACACAATGTGAAAACAGCTGTACGACTCGCCGTGCAGCATGAGTCTGTTTGTCCCTGAGTGTCTCGAGGAGCTGCAGGCGGCTGGTTCTCATCCTCTCTGTGATGATTTATGTCTGACACATCATAGTACAGTAAAAAGGAGTCAGCATACAAGAAACGGAGAGGAAAAAAAAGATGCTCTTCACATTCACATGTTTTGCATTTCTGCCTGCATGGGCGAGGATGACATTTCATTTCTTAGCCCGAGTCATCTCTAAAGGGCTAATTCAATTTGCACTCCAAGCTGTTTCTAATCCTCGCTCCCTTCTCCATTTTTCACTCCACTGTCTGAATACGAGAACATTTGCTGTTTGATTGTCTTTTAATGTCGAACAAGGGGCATTTTTACACAGCCGGAGGTATCAGAATATACACGTAACTGTACGGTGGCATTATCTGATTCATATCTAGTTACTAGCTTGATGCTAACTGCTAAAAAACTAATATCATTGGCTTTTTACACGTTACATGCTTCTTCGGTTAGTCTGGACAGTTTGCTTATGTCTTAGATTACCTTTAGGAAGATGATAACATTATTATACTAATACAAGATATGTGATTTGGTTTCACAGTTCACTGGGTGGTGCATGATACTAAAACTGCCTCATCTTGATGCTGATACAAATTGCACAAAAAACCACATTGGCACTGTCAAAAAAAAAGTGTCCCCATAATGACTAATGAGTTCAATACTTGTGTATCTGAAAGAGCAAACCAGTTTTGCAAAAGCGAGGAAACTTTAAAAGGAATAGTTTTATGATTTTGGAACGATAAATTTTCTCCTCTTTGCCGAGTTTGTTGAGAAGATTGATACCACCATGTGCTCAGTAGCCTATGTAGCTACTACTGGGAGGTGGCTAGCTTAGTTTAGCTTAGCAAGCAGGGCCTTTGGCTTTGGCTACCAAGAAATGTAAAGATATACATTTTAATGAAACCACAAACTTTCTAAACTTATGAGAAGCATATTCTTTTGCAAAGCCTGGCTAACGTTTTCTTTTTTTGTCAGAATGCTAAGCTAATCACATACTCGCTCTGGCTCCTTTATATTTAGCACACAGACATGACAAAGGCACTAATCTTCTTATCCAACTGTCAGTCCTAAAGTTTTGTTAACCAAGTATAAGCTGGGAGACCTAAAAGAGACAAATCTATAAAAAATAACTTTAAAATATAATGCATGCAAAAGATATCTTTCCTAACAAATCTGAAATCATACAATACCCATAATGCAACTTGATACTGTATTTTCAGCAGCCTCCCTGTGTGGTAAACGCCCACAGTGTTCGTCTGCAGGGCCCAGAGTTTGTAACTGTAGTTCGCTCAGTAACAAAAATGTTTTCTTTGAGCCGTCGCCATAGCGACACCGTCATCAGTATGTTATTTGTCGGACTTGGCAAAGCCGCTCCAGAGTCACAGAAGACGTTATAAACAAGTTTTCACAGGCTGAGTTGTAATACTAATGACTAGTAGCTGATTATAATGTATACAGTCAATGGAGTGCCATGTCAACATGCTGATGAGCTGAAAGATAACTGTGTGCATGAATGTGTTATTTTTAATGAAGTAGTTCCATTACAGCATGGCTGAACACCAGCTTCTGCTAGTATAGTCGCAATTTTGTTGCCCTGGCTTCTATATTTATGTGTTGTGGTCATGCATGATCCACTGTGGGCTCGCAGAGGCACTTTCTGTGCCAGGCTACAGTATCAAACAACTGCTGCTGACTGCTGCGAGGAGAGTTTCTCCACACTGGCCACAGTGAGCTTACACTGCGCCCGCGCTAACAGCCCTCGCAGGGTAATCCTCACCCACTTATGTGCAGCGTGTGAAACTAATTTTCTCGTCAAATTAGCTGGTGGATTTCAAAATAGGATATCCACTTTACTACTTTACTGCAGTTTTAGAATTAAAATGGACAATTTTAACCAAAACAGGTATGTTTTAAGTGCATTTTTCTTTGACAAACTTTGTTTATTACAAATGTTCTATAGAAATCAGGTGACTTACAGGTTCGGGCATCATTTTTTAACGGGGTGTCCATCTTGTAAAGCTGTAAAGGCTGTGCTTATACATTACAGCAGCTGCGTGGTGACTTTGGTATCTAAACACAACATTAGCAGTTGGCATGTGATTCTAAGTGGCATTGGTAGGCCGCAAAAGTGAAAATAAGAAGGAATACTGTACATTTCTAAAGATCTTAGGTTGTCTCTTGGTAAAATAGTCACATGTGTGGAGTGTAAATAAATAACACAGAAATATCTGACTTTCCAACCTCTGCCAGTAACATAACACTAGACATAATAGCAGAGATAAACTGAGAGTTCTGTCTACGCCGGCAGTCAGACATGCTATGGGAGAAGTTTCTCTTTACCAGCTCTGCACACCGCGTCCCTGCACCGCATTTCTGTCCATTAACACATCCACTGTGTACGCATTCAATTTGGGAGTGTAATAAGAGGCAGATGAGTCTCGCAGCCGCTCCCCTCGCAGCCGGCAGAGACCCCGTAGGAGGGGAAATTTGTCCAACTAAACTCAACCCAACAGGGGGGGAGCTCTTAGGTCAGAAGCCCTTAAGTTGAGGCCAGCAGACACTCCTATGAGTTTGTGATGAAAACCGTGTGATCCATCATCGGCGGCACGTTCGTCTGCTGGGGGACTGTAAGCGTGCTGGGGGCTCCCACGAGCCTCCACTTGATCACAGTTAAGCTGAGCTACATGGGGCAGCAGAGCGATCACTCATTATGAAAATGGAGGGAAACGGAGATAAGCTTTCACATTAAATAATTAAAGTAGATCCTCACAGGGACAGGTTAAGGTAAATATGCAGCAAGAAGGAATATACACATAATATATCCTCAACTTCTTTTATACTGAATATTTTCACAACAGCTTTTATACGTTGGCAATATGGCTGAAATCACTATCAATGAGTATATTTCCTGACATCAATGTTACATGTATGCACAAAAATAGTTTAGGTGAGACTAAATGTTAGGACTGTATTCCATTACAGATTACATAAGATAATATGCTCCAAATGTGTCAAACAACACCTTAATTACTTGTTTAGTTGCAGTATTTGATCGGCCAACAATCATTTATTTGGAGAATATTTGAGAGTTAAAACAACTAGCGTTACTATTTTAGGTTATTATCCCTTTGCTTCACTGCCTACCTTACCGTTTGCCATCAAACTGGCGGCGGCCCTTAGGTCGAGTCAGATGAGGGGGGTTTGAGCATAAACGGTCTTTGTCCGCTGACGACCTTTTACTGTTCCTTTCCGACCATGCCTGACAAACACAGATCTATTCCTCTCGTCTGCTTTGCTGAAAGAGTTTGGAGAATTTCGGGTTATAAATGAATTAAAAGTGAACTTTTTCCAACTGACTCGAGATCTCCGCCGTTGGTCTCTCATACTTTAATGTTTCGCTGGAAGGATAAATCGTATTATCCCTTTGTTTTTTGTTTCTTTGTGTGTTTAAAAGAAAATCTACTAAGACATGTTCAGGGCTGAACAGAAGAAAGTTGAAACCAAGAAAACAACGTCAAATACCAGTACTTATCTACAATAGCCAACATTTAATGATACACCAACACAGACTATCAGTCCAGTTGAGGGTCATGATATAGGTGGATTATTGTCACAGTAATTTTCAACTCAATTGACCATATCAAAAATACATTTGCAATTCCGGTAGAGCAAAATGTGAACGATTAAATTAAAATTTTCTTGACCTACAACTTGAGATGCTTTTACACAAATGTGTGCCCCACTTCAGGCAGGCGGGAATAAGTTGTTGTACTTTACTCCAGCCTTAATAAAACTTTCACTTGCTGTATTTTTAAAAAATCATACACCCTTTTTCTACCAAAACAGCAGAACAACCTTGTCCTACACCAGTGCTGTTATGACCCCCTTGTTGCCCCACCACTACAAAGGTAGCAGCATCCCTCCATCTCGGAGCCGAGACGTGTCTGTCTCTGATTACCCGGGGAGCTACCGCCTCAGCCTGAGAAAAACTGCTGCTGCTTTAAAATAAATGTTATTGTTTGTCACAGGAAACCAATCTGATTACTGTTTCTTCTCTCATGTGCACACTTAACGCCGCGCACCGGGGCCATATTTACGCATGTGGTTTTTATCAGCCTCCCCAGCGAGGGAGGGAAACGGACACCTCGCGTTTTCATCTTTATTAAGTCACACTTTGGGTTGTGTTAAAATCGGGCTTGTTTACACAAAGTATTTGGCAATCTCTGGAAGACAATCTGCCTGTCCACATCAAACAATAGATTGAGTTTCTCAGGAGCGGGCAGGGTGAGAGGGGAGAAGACGACTCCTCTGATACTTGTGACGTCTGTGTTTGCTCAACCTGACAGCGAAAGTGAGGAGTTGTTAAAGTGCGGCGTGGAGCTATTTTGGGTTCTGCAGGATTCAGCCTTTATGGTGGTATCATTTCACGTTCACTATGTGTAGTGATATGACAGAATTGTGTGCATGCATGTGTGAGTCTTCAAATGTAGCATATAGCAGATATAAAATAGCCTTTAATGAGGCCTCTGCGTCTTCAAAATGTTGCCTTGTCTACGTCTGTCTGACTTTTTCGAGCATCCCTCTGGGGAATAATGAAGCACACACTCCAAAAGCAGTGCAAAGGAAGAAAAAAAGCAGTAAAAAACTGAATAAAAGGCTTAAAAAGGCATCTGGGAGGAAAGCTGAGGAACCGAGGGACCCGTCAGCAAGGTCTGCCAAGGCTTAGAAGTCAGACTGTTTGTTTTGCTTCATATGTCGACGCGGCCGCTCTTTTTCTCCCAGTGTGGTTCTGTCCCGCCGGCCTGCTTCTCATAAACTTTACCTCCATGGGACACCTCTACTTGACACCCAGCAAACCAACAACACCCACCTCAGGGGGGGAGAAAAAGTCAATATGTAAATGTTGTGAAAGGAGCCAATTAGGAAATGTATCTTGTTTGAGAGGAGTCGTAATAGTTTAATTTCAAAAACATGTTTTCTGCCTCCCTGGTAATGTGTCACATGTGGGGCTGTGGCTTTCTGCAGAGCGGGGGCTGGGCGGGCGGTGAAAGGAAAGAGGGGGGGGTTTGAACGTGCTTGGTGGCAAACATTTGTTTATGTTTTTCCTCCTGGTGCATCATTTCAAAGGGCAGCGTGCATGCCCCATCTCCTGCAGATTAGAAACACATTGCAGAGCGCTCTGTTCGGTAAAATGTCAAACCAAGTGTCGCATCATGTATGAAAGAGAGAGAGGGAGCGTTATGCGGTGCAGGTTTTTTTAAGAAACAATAACTTGTGCATTAATCAGCGAGGCATCATTTGGTTTCACTTAAATCCACAAGGCCCTCCTGGTGTGCAGAAATAGATTGTTTTCCGGGACCCCCCACTCCCAGGGAGAGGGAATAAACTGCTGTGTGTGTGTGTTCAAAGATGGATTTCAAAATAAACTCTATTATTGTATTTGAGATATCCCCTCCACCATCTTTCTTCTTCTGCTGACAGGGAGAAGAAGTAACTGAAAGAAATGTGAGGCCATAAAGTACGTGCGTTTCCTGCTCCTCTTTATTTTCCACTTGCTCTCTGCAAAACCTGAGCCCACAGTTAACAAGACTCCTTTTAATTGCTACCATCGCACACACACTCTACCAGAGCCATGTCCTTGAACACACCACCAAAAACCTGCAAGAAACTTTTAATTTCTTTTTATAAGAAGTCCCCGTAACCAATTTTACATCCTGTTTAACATACATGAAAACCAAACCTGTCCTCACTTTTAATGGAACTGTTAAAAAAAAAGAGCGAATCAGTCTTCTGACATTTAATTTGAAAATGTGTCTTTCCTCGCCTCTAAATGAAATGCTGTCAGGTTTTTTTAAATTAAATTAGGATTCTCACATTCACAGGGAGTGACATTTATCCAAGTCCTAAAAAATGGTCATGGACAAGGTTTTTATTAAACAGTAGGGAAGTCATTTTGCTGCTGGGAGGATGATTGGACTGGTTCCTCCGAACCAAATGAGGCTTCTTTTACAAATTGAAGGAATTAGGAAAAAGCTGATACAATGTTAACTGATTACACTGTAATCTGAGAGCACAATTACCTTTCTCATTGTAATTACCACTCAGAAATGTTATTTTATATTTGTGTTTAATGATATTTATGCTATATTTATTACATTAAAAGTCGGTGGTATTCTAATAATGACAAATCACGTGGTGAAATTTCATGTTGGGCTAATGTAGATGCGGACTAAACTGTCTTATGCAAGAAATAACACTAACTTGACTTCTGTAAATAACTACTTTCCGACAGTTAAATGAAAACCTTAACCATGACCATTTTTTAGGACTTGGATAAAGAAAACAAGACTGAGCTGACAATATAAAGTGTCACATAAATCTATTGTGTATATCGCTGATGACTAAACACTGACCGCCTCTGTGTTTGCAGGAATAAGCAGCAAAATCTCATATTTTCATCATTCCTATCATACATATAGTAGGTTTTTCAAGTTAACATTTAAGATATATCAGTACATAAACAGAGCAACAATTTTATTTAAATCAGAAAAGTACGAGTTAAACAGAAATAGTGTGACGCTGCTTTCTTATTATATGAGTGCAATCTAATAAAACGTCTTGCCACCCTGTAGCACATTAAGAGAGGATAACTTAAACACATCTATCACTAAGCTGTTCAATCTGAACATCACAAATTGGAAGTGACTGTATATGTAAAAGCAGTAGCTCTCAAATTAAAGTGTTAAAGAGCAGCTCCAGTCATGTTTGAAAACATATAAAAGGCTCTGCTTGAAATAATAAATTGTGTCAATAGGTTTTATTTTTTGCAATATGTTTAATTACCTTGTAAAAATCCTTCCAAGACATCTCCTCTTTCTCCCTCTTTAATTAAAAATTCCTGAATCTGCATAGGCCCCGCCCACTATGCACATTTCCAACCGCTAATCAAAACACGTCTCTGCCATCGACAACTTAGCGGCAACTTGATGAAACTAAAAAAAATTAGAAGTAGTAACGTTAACGTTAGTAGTCAGTTTTTAAAAATTACGATGTCGGTTACGGCTGGCTCGCGCATCGCCAGAGTGGTTGCCATAGGTTACACATAATGATATGCATAGTGTCACCTCGTCCATTAACGGGATAGGCTCCTTAGGTTTGTGACGTCTCAAACCTGCCCATCTGAAAACGTGTTGTTCGGCCTGTCCTTGGTACACTGCAGTTTAAAAGCAGACAGGCCCAGCCATGGAGATGACTGCTTATGTTATGTTATGTTGTGAAAAACACCACATGGTGATGTTTACAAGGTTAAACACTGGATTTTCATTAGAGGGGGTCTTTAATTCATTGGTTTTTGTAACAATTAAATAAGCTAAATATGCATTGATGGACGCTTCAAAGAAATTATCAGTCAGTCAAGTTATCAGTCGCCATATTTTCACTTGATTATCCTGAGTCTGTGTACACATGCCTGCAGACAGTGAGTATGAGACTGACCAGGTGTTTTCTGTGTGAGCGGCAGCAGCAGACAGCAGTGAGGCGGCGGGCAGCACAGGGTGAACACGCTGCTGGGCAGGGTAAGGCCTTATCGCCGCTTTAATTTTTCTCCCCAAGGTGAGCTGGGAAGAGATCAGTGGCACTAAACCCTGGGAATTACCCTAGATATTGGCCCCCTGTGCTCTGCAAATGAAATCCTGCCGTCTGCAGGAAGAACATGGTGGTTAACACTCTGAAAATCAGTTTTTGTGCAGACCACAGCTGGCGCGAAGGGGCGAGAGAAAGTAGTGGAGAGAGGAGAGAGAAGGGGGGAGAGAAGAGGAGGGGGAAGGGAGCTTTAAAAAAAATCGACATTACTCATAAAAGGAGGAAGAGAGAGAGAGGGAGAAGGCCCTGCTCTTTGCCTTATTGCTCTTTAATATGTCTGCTTTCAGACTATGTGCATATTATTGAGCAACAAGTCAGTACCATCATAAAGCACCAGGTATGTTTAGTCTGTGTGGTGGCATTTACGCTCAGACACGTCCAGACATGTAACATGTACAACAGACATGTTTAAAATATGTGACAACAAACTGCAGTGATTAGTCGTACTGACCAAACCAGTAATGAAACCAGAACCAGGGTCCAGCTGTCTGAGGGTCTGAGCAGAGGTCCCGGGGCCGCGGTGAGTGGGTGAGTGGGCGAGTGGTGAGATAGAAATCAGTCACTGTGATCATAACCTTCACAGTCCTGAACCTGACCAGCTGTCAGGCCTGCGCCCGCCTGCAGCCACTAAGCATTCTGGGTAATATTAGAGGGGTCATGTTAATTCTTTCTTTTATATTTAGACATTTTTGTCAGATGTTGGTGCCTACTACTTCTGACCCAGCTCCATGGCAGTGAGACAATGCCCACAAATGCAAGAAGGGTCTATAGGAGACACCATCTTTGTGGTCGTCTTGTTCTCCTAAGTGTAACACTAGTCATGCCTGGGGAAAGTGTTTGTATTCCCTTCTGCCTCATCTTTTGTTCTCTGTCTTTATTGCTTTGTTTTTCCTGCATTAAGTCACCCGATTGTACGGGAATCGTTTGGCATACTTGTTGCCATTGCCTAGTCGTAGTGTTTGTTATGGTTTAACTCCTTGAGCTGCTTCATGGGTAGTGTAGCTAATTTGACAGGAAGTCTTTACCTTTACATTATAATAGCATGTGTGGTATTTTATTTTGTTCTGATTCTTACTCAATGTAATTGAGAATTTGTCAAAGTTTCACAATTCCATCCAACAAATGTTGGTTTGGCTAACACAATGGCTAATTCTGCTGTCAACAAGTATTGTCTCCGCCAAGGAGGTTTTGTTTTTGATGCTGTTTGTCACTTATTCTGTCAGCAAGACAACAGTGGAAAAATGACGCGGTTTCTATGAAACTTGATGGATGGGCGTTGCATGGGCACAGAAGAAAAACATTTACATTTGTAGCTGATCCAGATCTGACTTACGAAGCAAGCAAGCAGTTTAAAATAACAGCAGCTCTTTTCAATCTAACACAGATTTATGGTTTAAAACTATTTAAAATCATAGAAAATCACACAATTATAGAAAGAAAATGTTGCCATTTAAGGAAAACTACAAATGCTTGCCACAAATAGGATGACTTTTATAGAATTATCAACATAAAATCTATATCTCTGAACTCGTTAGTGGAAATGTGCTTCGCTACTAAAAACAGAGCGACTTTGTAAGTAGTTACAAAGCAAAGTAGCTAATGACCTGGAAAATTAATCATCAACAGCTCTTCCCACCAACTGACACCACACGAGAGGAAACTTTAGATGCTGTTAGATTTCAGCACTCACTTGTGTCCGTCTCAGTTTCTCTTCCTCACATAGAAGTACACAAATACACACGCATACACGCAGCATGCATACATACACACCACATACACACATATCATCACCCACATACACATACCCCCTGGTTACCCCAACACACACAAACACAGATCGTATTTATAGATTCTTATCAGGGTGTAAAACAAGACCGTCTCTCTTTAGAACAGCCCTTGCCAGATTCTCCCAAAAATAGCAGGTGCTCGTCCAGCCGGCCGCAGCGGGAGGATTCAGAGCTTGAAAATAAATGGAAGGATGTTTACTCGTCGCCAGAATGAAAACAGCGCTAATCTCCAATCAAGTCCAAAAGGCAGATAGTTAGCAAGGAGAAGCTAAAAATAACCGGGAGGGTAACACATTCCTGCTACGATTGGGCTTAACTTTGATCTTACTCTACGCTGGTCCTTGTGCACTGAAAATGATTAGCACTTCTGTACAGTGATTTAGGGCCTGCTATATATAGATGAACTTAAAGGACATAATTTGATGGGTGCAGAGTATTAGTGCACGCTCCAAAGTTCAGTGGGATGGAAAATGCGGAGCGGAGGGGGTGTTTGGAAAACTGATGGAAAGCTAAGTTGGAAAACATAGTTACAGACACAACTGAGTGATGACCTTGGAGATGAGTTTCACTGAGGTGCTCGGGTTTCTTTATTAATTGTCTGTGAAAGTTGTAAAGGAAAGGGAAGTTTGAGGAAAGAATTTTTCTTCCAAGAATTTACCATAATACAAAAGTTGTATCTGATTTATCTGTGATTTTAGCACGCTCAGAATAAAACACAATATGGACGTCTAAAGTAACAGATTTAATTTATCTATCAAGTGCCGACTTTTTAATCAACACTGAATCCAAAATGTTCGTTATAACACACAAATACAATCAGCCATGTTTTTACAAAGCAAGAAATAAGACAGCTTTGGCTTCATGTAGAAGAAGATAAAATACAAATGGAGGTTTTGTGTTGCAGAGATTTACAAACTCTCAATGCCACAGGTATCAAATGTGTACTGAAATGCGGTATCATTAAGTGTACAGGATTTTAATGACATGTAACTTCAGTGAGTGTTACTGTGTTTTAAATAGGTGTTATTTTCCTTTGGGTTTCAGTGTTGGCGTCATTCAGAGCAGCACTTCCTGCAGCTGCAACATTATCTCCCACAATCCACCTCCATGTTCAACTATTTTGAATTAGGTTTAATGGATAAGGAATTAAAATGGAGACGTCAAATTCATGGGTCAGAGTAAAAAAAAAAAAAAGGCAATAGAAAATATTCTGAGAATATCTAAATATAGTTATCCCACTTGTGTAACCTTTAAGGAATAATCTCGAAGATTTTTATTTATCCATTTATCATTTATCTATCGCTGAATGAGGTAACACAGTGGTGATTGAGCCTATGGCCCACTGATGAAAGCCTTTGCATTTGCAGTATTACAGACTGGGTGTCTGCGGCGACTTCCACAAGCGGCGCCCAGTTAGTGACACGTTTTCCATCAGCCAGCAGTGGTTGGTCTGCCAGAGAGGGTAGGCGGAGCTAAGCGGCTGCTGTTCCGGTCTCTGCAAGTGTTGCGAGTAAACAGTAATCTACTATGGCTGAACAAACAAAGAAAAGATGGATGACTACAGATACAACTTCAAAAATAAGTGAAAATCCAAAGAAAAAGAAACAAATTGGATGCTCAGATGAAGACAAACAGTCTGAAAAGGAAAGCGACCGTCAGTGAGGAAAATCAAGAGTTACAACCGGAGCCAACCGTGGACGTCACACATGCAACACTGTCTGGATATCTGGGAAGTGTGCTCCCGCAGTTACCGTTTATCACCAAAGGTGCCGCCAAAGAGAACGAAACTGATCTTTGAGATCATAACTTTAATTTATTTTGCCTGCATAAAAAACCCCAAGTGAACACTACTATGAAATCCTCCATGTCCAGTTTGAGTTTGCCCCTGGACAGAAGCATTATTTTAGTTCATACATATCCACACTAATTTGCGTTTAAGGGTTTATAATAATTTTTTTTATATTTTTGAAAGACTGTGTTGTTTTAATGACACTGAAGGAGCTAATGCAACATGTGTGCTCTGAGCATTAAGTCACATGGATGAGCTTCCTGTGACTAAAAAGTGTCACAGTAGACGAAGGGCTGATATTACGAGTAGTGCAAAGAACTCTGATAATCTGCAGATTAACAGTCACTTTAGGCTTATTAGCTGACGTACGGTGCGTATGTAGCAGAAGTGCATTGGCTCCATATTCTGAATGCATGTGGAGTGGAAATTTAGTGCTATTTTCCAAGTGGTTTGGAGGGGTGTTACCTGCACTTTGGCAGCTCTCTGAATTGTTCCACGTCCTCTGCCATCTGGCTGACTGGCATGTGCTCGCAGCAAATAACCAGGGTGGTTGACTTGAAGGTAAGGCGATGGTAGGTAATGGCCCTTAAATGAAATTTGTCAGCTCATAAAATCTTCAAATTGTCAGTTCATAAAACCAACTTTGCATGAAGCGACTCAAAGTAGGTTGGGTTGATTCTAAACGGGACTTTTATTGTGAAAAATGTTCCTCCTACCGAAGTACCAACCCCTAGATTTTATACACTTTTCTGCTACAGCAAAGAAGAGCAAAGAAATTAGGCACTAAACCAATAAACAATAAAGCAGTAAGTAATGACCAACTAACCAGGAGTTATGTCTTCATCATCCTAAACCTGTGGCTGAGAGAGGGAGAAAAGATGCAAGGCACCATGTTGAATAGTGTGATATGTTGTTCAGTCAGAGTCTAACGCTGCTTCCTAAACTCATCGATTGGCTAACAAATAGCTGCTGCTACAATCTGTATAATTTGCTCTAAGTGTGCTCGGTTTTGTGTTATCTCAGCTCTTTTTATCTTTTCTAAGCAAACTTTTTTTCTCAGCTGTAATTACGACCACGACAAGCTAGTAATTCACAGTAAAGTTTTGACCCCAAGAAACGAGCAGATACTCCAAGAAGGCACTGCTCCAAGCCACACGATGGCCCACAACATAACTCTCCAAAAATATGTTGGTTTTTTTTACACTTTAAAGCTCCTGTGAGGAGTTTTCAGTTGATTATAAAATGGACTGAAATTAACAATGATGCCTCTATTTTCCACAGCAAAGATTGACAGCATGTTTAGGATGTGTTAAAAAAAAACACATCCTAAACATGTACAGGACAGGATCAGCAAAGAGATAAGAGGTAACACTTTGTCCACAGGGGGCGCCAAAAAATAAGCTACAACATGTTAATTGGTGAGCAAAGGTGCTGCCAGGTAGATTTTTTTCACCTTTTGACAGGGCAAGGACTTAATTAGGGCTTAATTGTAGCATACAAACTTCAGAGTTGTGTCAGTCTTCTCCCTTAAAGTGATGATCTCGAAGATCTCAGTTTCGTTCTCTTTGGCGCCACCTATAGCGATAAACGGTAATTGCGGGAGCACACTTCCCCAGATGTCCAGACAGTGTTGCATGTGTGACGTCCACGGTTGGCTCCGGTTGTAACTCTTGATTTTCCTTGCTGACGGTCGCTTTCCTTTTTAGACTGTTTGCCTTCATCTGAGCGTCAAGTTTCTTTCTTTTTCTTTGGATTTTCACTTATTTTTGAAGTTGTATCTGTAGTCATCCATCTTTTCTTTGTTTGTTCAGCCATAGTAGATTACTGTTTACTTGCAACACTTGCAGAGGCCAGAAAAGCAGCCGCTTAGCTCCGCCTACCCTCTCTGGCAGACCAACCACTGCTGGCTGATGGAAAACACGTCACTAAGTGATTTTTTTTCGCAACAGTCTCAATCACCATTGTGTTACCTCATTCGGCGATAGACTTAAAAGACATTTATCTAAATGAAAATCTTGAGATTTTCACTTTACCTGTACGTAAGAAAACAAATAGAAAGACAGTAGTCAAGTTTTGACATTCCCCCAAACATTTAACAATCAAACTCTGAAGCCAAGGATTTATCCGGGTTAAATCTTTCACAAACTGCGTTGCCATAATGTTCTACCCAGAAATCAACGAGATCTGCAGAACTTGAACCCTATTTTGGATAATAACACAAACACACACACAGACATGAACACTTTACTCAACTAAAGTTCTGTCTTCCTTTGTGGCAGAAAATTCTGACATCTCATGTTGCTCCTAGTTGAAAAGTACACAGAGAGAGGGCAGACACCATAAAAAAAAATGTCTATCCACCTGTTGTCCTGACATTGGGGGAGCATTTGAACCCCACCTGCAGTTCTTTGGTCTGGCAGACTGTGATATGTGCATGTATGTGTGTGTGCGTGTGTCGAGCGAGTGTGTCTCCCCATAAACAGGTGGGGTTCCCCGCCACAGATATCGAGTTCCCGTCTTTGATAACCCATTACAGACTTCATTAATTTCACTCACTCCAGCCACGCACTCGCCGTCTGACAAACTCACTGAGGAATTTTTGTGTGAGCACACCTCCTCGGGCTCGTGTAAGTTTTACAAGCACAGATTAACATGTGTGAAAACAAATGTAATTTAACCCTTTATTGTTTTAGGAGGGCGAAGCGGACACGGCCGGTGTTAGAAGAGCTGCCTGTGTCGGGCACTGCTGGACTATCCCCGATAACCTCGTGACAGAGGTCTCTAGTTGCTCTCTTAGGAAAAATCATGGAGGATATTCAGAAAACGGACATTTAATACAAAAAAATATGAAAGATGTTGATTGTATTTCTTTAATCTTGCATTTATATTAAAGGAAGGCTAAGAGGACAGACAAAATGCATCATTTATGGGTCTCCAGAGCCTCCACACGTTTCTGTCTTGAGCTCTTTTAAGCCAGGAAACACAAACCCAACAAACATACATCTCGCATGTTAAGTTACGCAGGGCTAATTTGTGCTCTACTTTGTTTTCTTGACATTGATTGGTTATTCTCGAGCACATGGGACACCAGACACCGCAGCCTCTTTGATTCCAGTTGTGCCGTGAGTCATCTCTGCGTCTGGCAGATGACACAGTGGCTCGAGGTGAACTCCGTCCACTCTGCCTCCAAAAGCATGCGCAGCATCGCTCCAAACTAACAGAACAATGCCGGGGATTAGGACGCCGGGCTAAATTTACACTCCGTAAGGAATGCATGCAAAACATACAGACGCAAGTTGTATTTCCTCAATGTCGACTATTTATTCCTCCAAATTGCAGAGATAAAAACTTTGGGTTTGTTGGTGAAAACATTTGATTTCGTTCATGTGTGATTGAGGAGGGCGGGTTTATTTCGGGCCAAGCTTCAAAAAAAGAATTCAAAGTGAAAATGACAGATGACAGTTGCTCTTAACCAATTCCAATGTAAGAGTTTCATGTTTGATTAGTCATCACTTAAGGCAATAATTTATGTGAGAACTGCAGCCTGTTTTCGACACAAACAGCCGCAAAGAATACTGTGAATTAAGCGAAAAGTTTACAAGGGTACTTTCTTCTGAAGAGCAAAAGAAAATTGGAATTATATGGCAACACATTTGTCAGATGTTCAGATTTAATTCAATTAAACTTAAAAGTAAAACTATCTGGTTGAAGTCAGGGAACATGGATCACGCATAAAACGATATGAAACTTGAAATAAGATCACATTCTGCATTAAACTGTCCGTCAGAAATGTTGGAGTCACTTTGGCTGTAAAACATCTGTTTATGGCATTACCAGTAATAACAATGCAACCTAAGTACTGTCTTCTTGTTAAACGCTCGCTGTGCCCAGACAAAGCTCGACCTTGACACTTAAAGACAGACAGCTCGCAAAAAGAGGAGCGACAAGTGCTGGGGGCACGAACTTGACCCAGGGAGGGGGAGGAGGCAGAGCTAACAATGATCCGTCTTCGGTGTCAGGATGAAAACATGCACGCTGCTGGCTCACATAGCTGCAGTTTTGCAGATATTGGGAAATTATTTCAGAGTTAAGCTTCATAAAAAGTGACAATAAGGATGCTACGTTCACCATTTACCTTGAGAGGATCCATTAGTTTCAGGTATTTTTTTTCAGGTGTGATATTCTACTGAAGTCCAGTTCCCTGGCCGTGTACCAGTAAAAGAAACTGGTCTTGACAGCGATTGATGGAAGAATGAAACCTCCCGTGATCAACAGACAAATCGGAGCCACTTGTGCAGCTTTGTTTAAAGGATATCCATGTCAGTTATTTTTAGAAAGCTATACCAACTATTCAAAAAGGTCCTCATAATGCAGATACGCAGGTCACTGCTGTCATTTTTCTGTCTTGTTGCTCAGAGGAGGCGCAGCATCTGTCGGGACCTTTAACTCTGCGTATTGTTCTGGCTTTGAACTCTGATGAGACAAGAGTCTGGATTTAACACGGAGAGAGAGAGACGAGTTTTCTGGAAAAAAGTTGAGGTATTTTTGGCCGTGTTGGATACGGAGCATGTGGATGCTTGATTTCAGGATGATTTATAATGCAGAGGCATCCATAAATCTATAGTGTTGAAAAGATACAAACATACCACAGGGGCCATTGTGCACTGGGAGCGGGATAGAAAACGAAACAAAAGCGTCTCATCGTGTAATTTCTGATCATTCTCTCGGCTCTGTATTTGTTCTTGCTGTTCAGTGTGTGAGTTTGTATGCAGTCTTTAACAGCTCAATGCAACAGCGAATTTTCTATTAATTAACAAGGTCAACCGTTACCTCACACTGAATGGAGCATATATTTGAACCCATGTTGATTCTTATCGTCTCTTATGGAGCTGATGTTAAGGACTGTAGAGGAAAGAGAGAAAAAAAGCTCCCCCACGCGTCATTCAGTTTGAGTTTGCTGCGAACAGACAGCAGGAATTACATTTATGTTGTTTGATTCAAAATCGTATTGATCCCTGCTCCTTTTGATTCCCATTTTCCTCACTCACAGCCAAATCCTCCCACACAGGCTTTTCTTTTGAAAGATCGCTTTCAGACAGTTTACAGATGCCAGCCGCGCTCTGAAAATTATTCTCTGAGAATATTACTCTAAAATGCGTATTGATTCCCCGTTTGCAAAAATGAGGCATTATGTGGGTGTTGAGTGGAGCGGGGAGATACAGCGGTGAAAAATGACACTGCGTCATGAGCTATCAGTTTCAGTGGCTCAAAGAGAAACATCTGGTTGGACTCGGCTCCAAAGAACACAAACCCGGCTAAGGAGACTGCATGAGTCGGGAGCAGACAGCCTTCAAAACAAACGCCACCAGCTTTGTTGGCTTCTGACACAATTTGCTCGAGGTCTTACTCAGTTTCACAGCCGGGAGTCTTACTATGATCTCCAGGAAACTTATTGCAAAGCATGCGGGCCAAGATAAAAAGAAAAAGAAGCAGTTACCGTGTACGATAACAGATACCCATCCTAAGAATACGTTACATTGTTACCTCTTTGGGCACTGTACATAGTTTGGCTTTAGAGTAATCCATCAACCCACGGTGAGAAATAGCCTTCTATATTTGGCGTCTACGTCTTTAGCTTGTACTCTCAGTGGGTACAGGGGCAGCTGAGGAGACAAGCATCTCCATCAGTCATAACTTCTGGCCCGAGGCCCAGGGGTCCTGTCACTAAGAGGCTTAAATCCAAGAATCTTCCCCTCATTCGTATAAAAGCCAAGCAGGTCAAAAGGGTCTGAAATGATTTGCATAGCCGATGAGGTTCTGACTTTATAGTCCTCTGTGAGCGGTGATACTCTCTAAGGGCTAGTTTTCTTAGCTGTTAGCGGCCAAATAACCTTAAAATGCTAAATCTTTGACAATATATGAGCTCGTTTGAGGCAGCGTTCTAAATCCTGATCAACCTGTATGCAGTTCATTTCTTCATTTCTTCAACATCAGCCCAATCTAAGGCATTAAGCACCACCACGAGCCGCAGAATACGAGCCCTATAAAATGCAAGTGTAAGGCCGGCGATAGGAAAACATTTGGGGAAAGGAGCCGAAAACTGGGGATTGGTTCTGTAACGCTGCTGGGTGACCACAAAAATCTGTCTGTGAACCGCGTTCAAGACTGTGATCATTATTTCACTCTTTTCTCCAGCTTTTCGTCTGCATTCGTTTACCACCGCATCAGCATTTTTCCGCCAAATGAAATCTGAAGGCATTCCGCTCCCTTTCCGCACCCTTTTCAGAGCCCTCGTCAAAGCCAATACGGCTTTCTCTCAAGCTACAAGACATGGGACCTCAGCAGTGGATGTAGTACAATTACTGAGCACTTTTTAATCCTATTAAATATCTTTAATCCTCAGTTGGACTGAGTGATAAATGATGTAACATGACAGGGAACAAGATGAGGGAAATGTTGATTGAAAAGAAGATTGGATGCATCTGGTTTCTTCCACTAAAACAAAGGTGTACTGACTAATTTATCTGAGAGATTCCTGGAATATCAGACCACAGTTTGTGGTTAATCTATAAAATCTAGACTTTTTGCACACTGTTTGCTATCAAATGAAATCTGTGGGTGGGAAATGTGATGGTGCAACAAGTAATGCAATGAAATACCCTACAATTGAATACCTTTGGCCTTCAAACTGCTATCCACAAGCTTTTTGACAGGTGACAATTCCTGTAACTTAAGCCCAGTTCAGATCAATGATTCACAACGCAACGAAACAGTTTTAGAATGTTGCAGAGAAAATTGCAGCGGTGTGAGCTGATTAGTTGCCGAGCGTCTAAAGCCGTTGCGTGGAGTTGCAAAAGTTTTGACTTGTCATATATCAAATGCAGTTTTAGAACGGAATGATGTCGCTATTTCACTTCAGCCAATCAGAAGAACTGGCGTGAGCACCCCGTCTCTGGCGCTGCAGTAGCCAAAGACAGCTCCAGATCCTCTCTTTCCAAACTCTCTGTCTTTGACGTTTATTAATCTTAATTAATATTACAGCTAACATTGCGAGCATGTCACTGTCACCGAAATCCAGCTAGTTAATCATGTAACCTAGGCCTAATACCGATGTTATAGTATTAACATGGAAGTAGTGGGGTATGTCAGTGCGTCGTTGCTATAGTGACGGTCAGCTGTGCCTGTGTGCTTTGATGTGAACAGCCCAGTTTTAGAATGTTTACGATCACATGTCAACGGATTCTTTTGGCAGTTGCATCCAGTCTCGTTGCGAATCATTGATCTGAATTGGCCTTTAGACATTATAAGCTTACAGAATTCCCCAACATGGACCAGTAATGACAATAATGGACAATGGAATCCATTTTTTTGCAATAAACATTGGATTTATGCTGTGCAGGACTACAACAGATTTTCATTCCTTATGGTGTTCATGCCTACAAAGCTTCAATTAAAGTGTTTTATTGAACAGTCTAGTTTTGAAGGGCATCAGTCTGATGTGAAACTGCTTCATTTCTCTAGGAACGATGACTGGCACTCTGCAAATTAAATGATCCATTGGTTATTGTTCTTTCTACATGAGCATATCATTTAGTCAGAATCATTGCACTGTTATTATGTGCTTGATACCTACAGTTATGGTCTTGGATATTTCAGGTCTGCTGAACACAGTGAGGCAAATTCTACGCTGGAACATAAATATGCACTGGCAAAGGCTGATATCTTGTGGTTACACGACGTATCCCACAGAACTTCTCATGGCTGAATGATTGACACATTATGTTTAAATAATGGTGTAGCCATCCCAAGCTGCCTTCAAAGTGCAACTGGTGCAATTTCTTCGGGCAGGGTTTTGCTATAAGAACTGGATGTTGCAGAGCGGTTTGAGAATGTATGCTATAGCCATGTTAGAATCCAAGCCTCTGTCCAAGCAGTGTATACATTTCACATATAAACTCAAGCAATAAGTAGTCCCTTGTTGTCTTTTGCCAATGCAGATGGTTTCGACTAAAATCCAGTTCAAAGTCAAACTGTAAGTACAGGAGTTCACCCCTGGTTACACCAGAAAGTTCATTTGTGTGCCTTAGCAAAAATGGTGGCGCTAAAAGCTTATTGTTGTGGGGATTACTTGCAAGGCAGGTTAGCAAGCTATTGTTGTCCACAAGTTAGCGGCTAAGACATTAGCAGGCCAGGAACATGTTAAACCAGTCACTAGTGGGATTAGGAATTCACAGTTCATTCAAGAGTCCCCAGTGTTGCAGCCAACATATAACCATTCCTCTTTTGTGAGGCAGTTTGAACCCTGTTCAAGGGTTACGCGCATGCCACGCAGTATTAGCTTCCTCTGTCTTGGTTCCTTCAAAGGTTGCCAATGTGTACATGGTTTGCTGTTGGTCAACAGTGCAATCTCTCGGGTCAAAGTTCACCAAAGTTGTACGTAACAGGCCGCAAATTAACTTTGCCCCAATGAATCAACAAAGGAAAGATAACCTTAACTTCTACACCACACAAAGATCACGAAAAATTACATCGTCATGTCATCACAATTGCATGAATAGAAAGGGTATTACTTTACAATACAACCACCCAAAAACCACTTTTCTGCCCTCCGCATAGTCATGCATTGTGTTTTATTTCTGTCATACAGTGCAGCCTTTTCTGTCCAGGGGAAGTAAAACCTCCAGGGGCTATAAATTCTAGTGTACTAGCGTCTGATAATATTATCTTACTGTTGCATCTTCTGTACTACTTTTAGCAGACAGCACTTGTGACTCTCAAGAGTCCTCATTCTCCGCTTGAGTTGACCACCACCCAAGCCAAGAGAGGCGGTATGAAGTCATCACGAAAGTCAAGAGCTACTGTGCCACAGAGTGTTCAAGGAGGGAAGAAAAGTTGGCAGAAAATCAGTGTTGTGTCACTGGAAAGGATTTGCAAGTGGGAGGAGGGAGAACGAGGGGAAGTAGGGAGGGAGGGAATGAGAGAGGAACTCGGGCTGAGGCGGAAGAGGGATGCTTTGGAGAGCGTAAGGAGGGTGAGGGGGAAAATGTTGGATGAAGAAAGTATAAAACGCAGAGTTAAAACAAGAGTTCTAGGTAGTGGAAGGAGGTGGAGGAGGCGTGTGGTTGTGAAGGGGAGAGAATGGCGGTGTTGACAGAGGAGGTGAAAGACATTTTCCCTGGCTCCAGGCCCAGCTGGTGTCTACGCTGGACCGCTGCGGGTGTCAGATCTTTATTCCAACCCTGGAGACAGCTGGAGGTGTCAACGCCGCGCCAGCCTCAGTTATACCTCCCCACAAAACTCAGCCATGTGTTTGTGCTCGCAGCGGCCACACTGTCACAACAAGCAGATACATCATACACACAGGTTCTCACTCATCTTTTGACTCTTTGTGCGACGTTCCCCCAACAAAGGGTTTGATTTATCATCTCACCTCCTAAAGAAAACATATTTAAAAGGAATAAAAGTGGCTATTTGTACTTTGAGACTGTAAAACGGCCACTTGGAAACCAGAAGTCACTTATGGGATTCATAATCGAGCATGACAAGACCCAAAAGAAAAGTTATAGGGAGGCTTTCATGCCCCATTTACATTGAAACAATCACTCACTACTGGGGTTTCAAGTTCTCAGGAACCACAGACATGCATTTCAGGGGTTAACCCTCTAACTACAAATCAAACTGGTAGGAAGGCATTTTATACATTTCTTAATGGGTTCCAGAGGAGAGGATGGGCCTCGACAGTCACGTGCGTGTCTCTGGAACGCCCATTTGGCCTTTAAAATGTTACAGCTTAATGTACGGCGAGGGTAAACTCAAGACTCAAGAATTTGAAATAGAAAGATGAGATGAATTCACTTCTATTCCTGTGAGATTTAAGGAGTATTTTTCTAAAAAGGAGTCCCCAAAGAGTAGCACATCCTGCCACTGAGATATATTATAGAGGGGAGGAGTCTGGTGTGTAAGAGTAAGACACATTCCTCTGTAATGAGGTTAGTTCTGGTCTCATAGGTGAATGAGGACGTCTCTTAAAAGATCTTGTAGCCGAAATATCACGTCCATTTATTCCCAAAGAATATTCAAAACCTTTGTTAAAAATCAAATATAAATGACTGATGTCCTTAAATAATAATATATGACAAGAAAAGTACTGTTTGAAAAAAAGCAGGTAGCGTCTGTCCTCTGTTGGACTGGAACTCCTCCGGTTGAGATTTGACAGATCACTCTGCGCTCAGCTGCAGTCTCCTTCAAAATAATGTGTCCGTTTCAGGAAGGGGAATCATTTAGCATCTATAAATCAGACAGGATAAAGGGACCGAAAACCTCGGAGTGATCACTGTGAGAGAGCCCGCTTCACTTTTGCATATGGAGAAGGTCCCAAAGAAACCTGTTTGAATGTAAACTGATTTAAGAGAGATTAAAAGTTTGCAAATAACCATGAAAACAATGAAAAAATACCAAGCTGCACAGTACTAAGTAAGTAAGTAAATAAGTCTTTAAAGGTATATTCCGCACAATTTCTCCAGGTCTCCAAGCAAACAGCCCTGAATTATTTTACATATTGCTTCACGGCCTGCATCAAACTCAGCGAGCAGATGTGTTTATAGGAAACGGGATGCCTAATAAATCTTGGGCATAATGTTATTGAATTAGTAGGGACTTAGAACCAGATACCACATTAAATCCTGTCTTTTCCAGTTCACTGCTTTTGATAGCGATATATTAGAGTCCCACATGATATACTCGCGTATCCACCGTCGTTTTTCATCACCTCTGGCGAGGCACTGGCGAGGGGGTGACGATGAATAATAAATGAGTCTGAATTTTTCTGATGGAATTTCCATTTGCGCTGTGAACAATTTTCAGGAAAGAGGATTTACACTTAATACCTCGGCGTGCCCCCTCCAACAGTCGCTGTTTGTAGCACAGATTAACGGTGAGATCTCCATCTCTTCCGTGGCATGATGTGATATTTGCTGCCATTTAAAAAGATACTTATTAGTCTGGGGACTCGAATCGTGGATGTTCAGGCTGAATTAAAGTGGCTATCCCTGGAATGAATATTGGTTAAGCATCAAATCTGCAAATACACAAGTCTAATGCACTGCAAATAAACATTATGCCCTAATATTACATCTTTACAAGGGTAAATCTCATGATGTCTTATTTTTAAAAAGTCCATCTGGCTGCTTTGGGAAGGAACAACAATAACATTCAATAATCAATCATTTTGATTTCAGCTACACAAATGACATGCTAAAAATGCCATGGCATAAAAAGGTCTGGTGGTAAGATAGGGCGATCTGTTTGCAAAATTATTGGCAATATAATATTCATGATTACGTTGTTATTGGTACTTTATCACCAGATAATTACCAATTACCTTGGAATTCTACAAAGGGAGCTGTTCTCTCTCAAAGAGTCCCGATGTTGCACTGCCATGCTGCTACAGTAGCCCAGGATGGACAAACCAAACACTGTCACTTGAGAGAGCCTTTCGTGTTGTTTGATTGATGTCAGTTGGTTGCGATCTGTAACCTCACTGCTAGATGCTTCTAGATGCTTCTTCTTGGGGCGGCTGTGGCTCAGTGGTAGAGTCGGTCGTCCTTCAATCGGAAGGTCAGAGGTTCGATCCCCAGCTCCCTCAGGCTACATGTCGAAGTGTCCTTGGGCAAGACACTGAACCCCAAATTGCTCCTGGTGGCATAGCCAACGGGCATGAATGTGATAACTGACAGCTGGGCACTTTACGTAGCAGCCTCTGCCATCACTGTATGAACGTGTGAATGTGACATGTAGTGTAAAAGCAGCTTTTAGTGGCCGCAAAGACTAGAAAAGCGCTATATAAGTACAGTCCATTTACAATTTACCATTCTAAATCCTACACCCTGTACGTGTAAGATGAAACTGTTGTTATGGTTACCGCCATCAAACGGCAAGAATTCCACTACAAATCCTTGATTGAAATCATTTTTCATTTACTGAGAGCATCAGATGGTCTATAAATTGTTGCTCACCACACATTACCTGTGAATAGTTCATTGGAATGTAAATGTTAATCCTTTCACTCTATCAATTACATGTAAAGCATGTTGCCTCCAATGCGGCTATGATCTGGGTCAGGTAACAAAAAAAAGGACACCCTAGATTATGCTATGCTAAAAAGAATCAGGGCTTAAGCTTGATGGGGGTGATAGCGTCAAAGGCAGCAGCTCCCCAGAGTCACTGGTATTTATTCTCTGGGTACAAAGAACGCCAATACAAAATGTAACAGCAATCCATCAAGTACTGTTAGAGATATTTCAGTCTGGATCAAAGTGAGGGACCGGCAGAACAAGTGACATTGCCATGGAGCCACACTGCTGTCCTTTTGCTAAAATCTAATCAAGTAGATTTGGTGCCAAAACAAAACCAAACTGCAACTATTTCAGAATGTTAAACGCGCCTTAATGATGGTTATACATCCAAAATGTAAGCTTACGTTGCCTAGATCGCCATATTTTAAAAAATTAGGGACACAAACCAATATATGGTCATCAATGATTTGCAGCCCCCTAACCCAAACCAACCACAAAGCTGAATATCTTGGATGTGGACTTTTAAGATGAACAAAAATGCCAAGAGTCCATTTTTATTGACAGAAATAAAAAGTTAAAGCCAGCACAGTGACAGACACTCTTTGATTGACAGGTGCTCAGAAGCTAAAACACCTCCGCAGTGACTTCTTATCACCTAACAAGTCAACAATAATCCCCCGTCATAAACTTCTTTCATGCATCACCTCCTTGCCGTGACCTTTCCTCTCCTTACAATGTCTGCCATGCAGGAAGTTCATCCCACTTTTCCTCAGGATGAAAACAGAAGCTGAATCCCTCACAAGCAAATGTAAACAAGCTCACACACCCTCACATGACACATCTTTCCTTTCTTCCCAACATGGCTCGTAATCGGATGCCTGGATGCCCCTTGCCATCCCTCATTACCCAGCATTCCTGAGGGCTACATGCCGAGGGTGCGGCAGAGAGACTGGTGTGAGGTTGGCGCGGGGCCAGGTGACAGTGATTGATCGAAGTATGATTGATGGCTGCAGCTGATACACCAGCTCTGTTTTCAATTGTTGTTGGATCTGCCACTTCTCACCTTGTAAAAGTGCTTTAAGAGGAGCTTTGGGATAAACGAGGGTGTAGAGTTAGAGGTAAGTGTGAAAAGTGGTTGAGTGGTAGAACTTGATGGACTTTACATTTTCCTATTTCAAAGCCATCAGACGGAGGAAAAATGGCTGCCGTTGAAGTTTAATAACACAAGCGTTGTTTCGTATTTGACCAGGAAAATAACAGCTGCTGAAGACCAACTGGTGAAGCATCATCCTCTTACGAACCAGAATCAATTATTGTTCCCATGACAGCATCATCAAATATTTTGCAATTGGCATTGAACTGACCATTCAAGAAAGTGAAAATTAATTTGACCTTTATACAGCTATTTTGGCATCCAGGAGGTACAGCAAGACCTACTTCCTGCTGATAAAGGAAAAGGTTGTTGTGGAAGGATGGGTCAACAAAACGTTCTTGGTTTTCGACACAGGAGCCACTGTTGGCTTCTAGTTTCCAAAAACAGTCAGCGTTGGCTTCTCTTAGCAATGAAGTGTTCCCTAACCTTAATTTAGTAATCCTTGAAATATTTGTTCCGTAATGATCCTCTACCACATTGTATCGCATCGTGTCGGGTCCCTTTGTGCCAAACTGTATGGTACAGAACGTATCGTATTGTACCGTACCATACCGTATCCTAAAGACGCCGTGTAGAGAAAAGTGTACTTTACTGTCAAAGTTGAATTCAGCCAAACTTAAAACATGACAGGTACTATATTTGGAGAGACATTGTTAAGGCAGTAGTAATGTGTGTTTAAAAAGGTGGAAATCCACACACACTAAGTACAGTTTGATCCATTGGCATTAATGAACATCCCTGTTAATCCCCAACCATTACTGTGGCCATTTTGTTCTTTGAGGACAGTAAAAATCCTAATTGTTTCCATGTTAAACGGAAACACCCGTCCTCTCCTTCCAAGTGCTCTCAGTTGGATATTTAGCTGAGGTGAACAGGTGGTACCCTCATTCCTCCACCCTGCTGCCTCCTTTCCACAGCTCCACCGTCCCTGCTGGGAGCTGCATAGCTGACGCCTTTGCCTTTCTGAGTTCCTGCTTCGCAGCCAAGACAGAGTTGCTTTGTGTCCCAGCAGGGAGGCAACCTAGGAGTAGAGCCAAGGGTGCTCCAAAGCATGCCGACAGAGAGTAAGGAAGGACATGGTAGCCTCATCCGTGACCTTTGAGACACCAATAGCTATCTGCCCTTTACTGCACTGCTGTGGTCTTATATTGCATCGGTAGAAACAAAAAAAAGGAAGCAGCTACTGTCAGAAGTCATTCACAATTTGAGTGGCTTCAGTTCTTTAGCCTAATGTCTGGATTATTTAGGTGTAATAAGTTGGAATGTTGGATTCACTTGGTCGAAAGTGACAATATAGACAGATTATTAGGAATTTCCCTGGGATTTCTTTTCCGTTAAGCAATGGTGGCGTTTGGAGGGACTGCTCAGAGAGTCAGCCTCGAACCTGACCTTTTTACCAAAGCCACTGATATGAGACTCTGAAATATTACTACTACATCTTTCATGTGGTGTACCAGTACACTTTATTAAAGTAGTGATGAAGAGTCTGATCTTGTTCCAACTCCAAGTCTTTGATTAAGCCGGTTGTTCAAAAGCAGAAGGGATCTGTGGTTTGTATGTTGAGGTAATTGGACTGATAGTGTGTCAGGAGACAAAGCAAGGGGTGATTGGCACGTTTGAAATGTGTGCTTGCTCACCAGTGAAGGGAATAAAGAGACACTTTATAGTCTGCTTTTTATGTCTGACATCATTTGTGTCCTTTTATTTGTATTTCAAATATGATAATCTACCATGAAAATTTAAAGAAAGGTGTCCGTCATGTCACAATTTGCATGTCTGGTGCTAATCTGATGCCAGTTCATTTCAAACCAGTTATTTCCTTCTCTTAATTTTGTCCCTTACTTAAAGGTTCAACACGTCCTAGAGTCATAGGTAAGGCTGAGTGCTGGACTTACCAAGAAAAAAATCTTTATAGTATTTTTCTTCTCTCCAGCCAAAGACCAGTTATGGAGTCAGGAGCTGATCGATTTGTTTCGCCTAAAGATCCTTGAAGTTGAGTGGGATTGGTGACAAAGCCTTGGTTCTGTTAATATGGGCCCCCGATGACCTGGCGGTATTTGAACTGGCCTTCAGGTCCAGTGATCAGAAAGCGCTGTGTTATAACCGTGAGCACCATGGAAGGGGTTAAGATTCAGATGGACCACAAGGGCCAAGCCTTCAACATACGAGAGGATCTGCGGTTCTCTTTGCGAGGATCACGGACCTACAACCTGTCAACCTCGGCTGAATTCATGTCTCACTGGCAGATGGAAAATATCAATCAATCATTACCTGAAGCCCACCGTTCAATGGCAGCAAATCCAGTCTGTAAACATTTTATCTTCCTGGACTACTCTTTTAAAAAAAAGAATCAAATCGATACATTTCTCAAAGTAGATAAGGTTTGATTTATCTGAAGATGTCCCACCTTTGACTCAAGTTTTCAGGTGGTTTCAAGCAGTTCCCTATAAAATGAAGAGTTCTTGACAAACATTTAGATGTTCTAAATTCATTGGTTACTTTTTCTATATAGTTAAGAATTGGTAATTTATCCGACCAACAATCTGTAGTAATGGTACAACTACTATTCCGACTACTCTTCCGACTACTCTCGAGAGAATCGATAAAATGGGAGCGCCAACTTTAACGGAGAAGCTGCCATCTGAATGTTCTCAACATTCACCGGTGCACACTAATATAATCACTCTTACTTTCTTTGGCATGTAAGGAACATGTGGTTCTGTATGGTTTGGCTTTCGTAAAAGAAAAGAAGTGCTGCAATATTCACAGGCTGGCGAAACAGTCAAATACAGTGAAGAATGGATTTCTTGTTTTAGACCATGGTGGTCCATTACAATATGCTTGAATGGAACATGATACATCCCTTATAATCAGCCCAAGACATGTCTAAAATTTAAATTTTGTTTGAGATGAACAAACCTGCAAACACAAATTATGGTTCAGTAAGTGATGGAATAAGCAAAATGGAATAAAACCTGGCTGCTTTCAGACTTTGTGCTTGATGTAGCATTCACAGCCAACTTGCCTTTATCAGTGTTGTTGGTAAGGTAATTTTCTTGGTGATTGATGCTATGGGTTAGTTGTGCACGAACCTACTTAAAAACGTCCGTTCCCTTAGGCCCACAATTCCAAGCTTTGTCCCAGCGTGCAAAGAGGTCTGCAATGTGTTAAAGATGAAATATAAACTCTCTAAGTGTCTTCTCACATTACATTTGAAGAGCAGTAGCATGAGTATATGTCAGATGTGTCATGTCATGTTAAAATGTCTGTCTTTATAAGTCTCTTTCACGGCTAAAGTATTCCCTGATCTTGCTCAAACAAGCCTCAATAACCTTTATATCATTGTCGTAAAAAATAAGAACATTGCCTTAATTACGTTTTGGAATAGTGCCACAGGAAAGGTAGAAGAAAAACAGGTTGTGTTACATCACTACAGGTGATTTCCATCGAGTCTGCCAATCAGAGCAGACTGAGCAATCAGTCGTAGAAAGAGAGAACATCAAAAAGAACCAAACTATTCCTATAAAGCCACATGATACGTTCCATTTTAAACCACTTTCATTCACTGTTGCCCAATTCAGGATGTCTGCACTTCTGAGGTTCCATAATGGTTTTCCTTAGAAGCCTCCCAGGTCCTATTTATCAGCTACATAACCTCTCTGTGTTTGACCCTAATATAACAAACCTTATATATAACACACTGTGAATTTCAGACATATCTGTCAAGATACACGGCAGGTTCAATGAGTCGCCCCCAGCTGAATCTCGCCAAAATGGAAAGTGATATAATGACACACCTATTAATTCTTATAATCAAATTGTGCATGTGCCATATTTATTAAAGTAACATATGAGAATAGGCTGTGGAAGCTATGAGAGAGCCTTACAATTACCCTGAGTGAGTGTTTGTCCCAGCACACATGCAAAATGAAGTCATGAGCACCACCAGGGATGCACAGCATTTGCGTGATCCATCACATCAGGCATTATCACTCATATAATGAAGGCTTTGGTTTCACTCCCATGCTTTCTTTGCTCTCACACTCCTCAGATATTTTTTTCTCCAAATAATAAACTATCTCATCCCTTTTTCATTACACATGTATTCCAGGACGGGAGTAGCCTGAAGGTTAGAGAAGCTTTCTTGTGACCGGAAGGTCATATAGTCTGAATCTGCCAGATTCGCTATGAAAACCTGGGTGGGGGAATTGAACGAATACATGACGGCCTACGTTAAAATTCCCTCGAGCAACACACACTGCTCAGGTTGTCTCCAGCGCAGCCACTCAGGACAGTTTGTGACCCTTTTCATCTATATATTTGGAAATAAGCCACTACACGACACGTTTGCAGATCTGTTTTTGGAATACGTTTGACACTAAAAGATTCATTAATCCATGTATGTATGTAAAAAAAGAATAACTGGATAATCCTACTCACAAAAAACCTGTTAGGCATACATTGAAGGATGGAGCAGGCAGAGGGAGGGGGGGGGGGGGGGCGCAGTTGTGTGAAACGATCTGGAACGAGATTTAACACTTCTAATTACATCCATCAACAATCGGGGCTTTCACGTCAAAGCCAATGTGTTTCCTGTTAGCAGAACACCGTTCGTGACAGCCCTGCAATTAATTGAAACATTAGAGAGAGGGGGGAATGCTCCGGGGGGGTCATGTGGCCTTGGCTGACGCGTCGCATGCACTGCAGCCCCCAAAAGACACGGAACGCACGAGCCATCCAGGCTCCAGCTCCGCCTGTAGTCTCGGTGTCAGCAGGCTAGCTTTGCTCTCAGTCAGGGGGAGCCAGATGTAGCTTTGTACTCAGCATTAGCACTTGTATCGTGTAGAGGCAGCCGACGCGGACACGTCCCTGTCGTGACCAGGTTATTGCTCTGCGGCGTTTTATTTTGGAAGGCAGTTCTGCAGATAGCATTAAGCAGGCATGTACGTTCTGGTGCGCGTATGATTCATTGACTTGTCATATGGAGGGATGAGGATATATAGGGGAAAGGGTGAGGTATGGAGAGTGGGGACAAAGTAGGGAGTGCCGGGCTGGAGTTGATGTGACGTGATGACAGAGACCGTTCTGAAGCCAAAAGATTAGAGGTTTGATCTCAGCCACAGCTTATGTGTCCTTTAGACACTGTACCCGGAGTGAACATTAGAAATATTCAATAAAGACGTAAAATATTTGGATCAAGCCAAATCCTGCTGGATCTAGCTTCTAAAACAAGATGTCACCTTGACTTATTGGGAAATTTTAAGGGTTCTTTTGATTATATTTTGGCATTTTACGGAGAAAACTATGAATCGATGATCACAAACAGTCAACAGATTATCCGTTAATGAAAATCATTGTAAGTTTCAGCACTCCTCGTATCGCCAAGGGACTTTTCAGTCATAAATCTTTGACCTGTATTTTCGCCAGCTTTTATCAAGATTTGTGGGTAGTTAGGATTTTGGTTGTAACGTTTTTAAAAGATTCTTTAAGCCTAGGCTATTAAAAAAGTAGATTAACTTGCCTCTTGACTTGAAAACTTTATTTCTCCAAGTGTATCCATCTGTAGCGGCCATTTTTCTCACCAGTTTTTTCCTCTAGAGTAACGTGCGTGCGCATGTGTCTGTGAATCTGTTGTGCCGACTGACTCAAGAGTTGTGTGTCTATGTTGGAAAAAATTCCCTTCGATCTATCATGGAGCGTCTTTATAAAAGTGTTTTTGCTTTGACAATGACAAACTACCACTTCTTTAAGTTTGCACCAACATTTAAAGGCTGCATTTCTCATATTGGAAAACTAATTTAGCGATGAAAGTCATGTCTTACATTGTGTGTGTCTGTTCCGTCTGTTCATTACAATGGAAACTGTTGTGTGACATTCACAGCATGCCAGGGGTCAGCAGCGCCAGCCCGAAGCACACTGACACGTCAGTCAGAAGACGTACTTGGAAACAATCTTAAGTATTATTTATGAGGCTGGCAACTGCCATTACAATGAACTATGACATCACCTAAGCTTCGCCCATTAAGCATTTATTTGCAGCAATGTGGCACCTCACACATCAAAGCTGTCCGCCTGGTATTCCCTGCACCTCCGACAGCCTGCAGCTAATTACATGATCTGATGGTTACACAAGGAAGGTTGTGACTGGATGCTCGCTGCTGGGACAGTAAACGTGCTCGCCGCTGCCTCAACAACAACAGCTGCTGTGCCCTTGAGCAAAGTGCTAAACCCACAACTGGGCCAGTAGCTGCTCATTGGCCAGCAATGTGTGAACTGGGCAGATCCGAGATATATAAACCGAAGCTTTTGTAATGGACGGCTGCCATTGGAAGACAATAAAAAGATGGATCACATCGAGAAAATGAACTTAAGTCATCCAATCAGTGGATATATAAGAATATTAAAGTGATACGACACTGACTTGTACCTGATGTACTGTCTCCATTGTCTGCTGAGAAGGTGCAACAGTGCTCCTACGTCCAAGATAACGCTGCATGCAGTAAGAAAGGCTGTCAGGAAAGCCGGGCCACATTTACTAAAACAAGAGCAATTTATGAAATATTAAGATCTTAATTTATTGTGACTTAACATTTTGAAAAACTGTAAAACAAAAGATTGCCTTCTTACCTCTGCTCTTTACATATTATATTTTGTTGACAGAGTAGTAAAATGTGTGTGGTTGACGTCTGGTGGGGTAGGGGTAGAGAGAGAGAGAGAGAGAGAGAGAGAGAGAGAGAGAGAAGTCACTGAAGGAGAGGTTGGATGGGTCTTATACAGGACTGTCACCTCAGAGATTCATTTCCTGTGTGAAACTAATAGTAAAAGTACACACAAACATACTTAAGTTTGTAACTTAACTTGCGTATCTAACTAGGGGTGGGACAAAATATCGATACAGCAATATACTGCCCTGAGGAAGACCCAATGAGGGTCGAAACCTGTCGGCGTTTACTCCTGTAATATTTAAGTTTTTTACGAGAGATGATTTAATAAAGGCATTTTAAACTAAATCCTTGTCTTGGTGCGAGTGTGCCTGAAGAAAGCCCAGTGGCTGCCCTCCTTCGACAGTTAACGTTTTAGCCTTCAAAAGCACCTGGCATTCACCTGGAGTTTAACAACCTGCTACCGTGAGCACCTAGTATCCCTCTTTTTCTAGCAATACATCGCCGCCCTGACTTGTGCAATACAATTATTGTTATTATTCCCTGCAATTTTGAATCCCTACGTCACTACTTCATGACTCCTCATGGTGGCGCTCATGGCATGAACAAGGGTAGAGTAACGGGAATTAATTGGCTGAAAAACATAATCAGATATATCGTGATATATCTTTATATGATTGTCTTGCAATACATCAATTATCGCAGCATCGCCGTATCGTTATATTATCGTTAGCGTGGGCCACGTATTGCATATTGTGAGTTTCCCACCCTATATCTGAGGCACTTATTGTAAGTTAAACCATGATCTTTAACGAAGTTGTTTGGAGTCTAAACCTGACAAACTCTGAGCTATTTATGATAACCATGTGGGATTTTTTTTAAGGCCACATGCCGCCATCCTTTTCCTGCTCATCCAAATCATGAAATGTGAATGTTTCTCAGCAATCTTCATTTAAAAAGTCTGAAAACTCACTTGGCCTGTCGCCCTGTGAGAGTAAAACAGAGGCTAGAAGAGTTGCTCGGGTGTCTTTGTTTAGAATGTAGGGCCAAGCTGCTGTGTTGTGAGTGAAAGGAGTGATCATAGGTCACATAAGGGTCAAACTCTGTCATGATTAAAAACAAAATCGTGGCTTTGGAGAGTATATTTTTGTTGAAAGCGTGTCGAGTCTATCGTAGTCACGAGCAGCGTCACATGTAATCTTGTTTGTTTAAAGCATTAAACATTTGTAGGATCAAAAGAACTCATCGATCTGTTGAGCTACTTCAATGACCAAAAAGCGCCTTAGACTCTTCAGCTAAATGCACTAAAAATATTTCCCTCCACGAGCACCAAAATTATATCACACTTTGACTCAATAGGCAAATTTGCCCCCTGGGATCAATACAGTGTAATTATCATGTCCCTTTGATCTCTAAATACAAGTAGGCAAACGCTTTGATTAACTGTCTTGTTATGAAATCAGCCCGAGGTGAATTGCTTTCAAGTGGGAGAGGAAGTGATGTGGAACCTTTCACACTGACAAGAACGAACAACACTGACACAGGAAGTGCACAAACAGGTGGCTCTCAGAAACTTCTCAGGTTATTGTTACTGTGACTGAGCCTAAAGGTGTCTCCACCTGGGTAACATTTATGTTTTGTGAGTGTAATTAATGATATGAATCAGCTGTGACATCATTCTTTTTTACGTGTGAGGGAACACAAACAAGATGTTGACAAAAGGTCGCCCTGAAGGGTTTATTGTGCTGCAGTACCCAAAAGTAATGTAACATCTTTAGCTTCACATCTGAATTTTTAGTGAAATGTTAGTCTTGGATCCCATCGGCTATAGAGTGACAACGATATAGCCTCTGGGGACAACGGTGAACATGCTGAGCGTGTAGCCAGCGGTCAGCGATAAACGACCTCCAGTAAAGACTTCCTTTTCCGCGTTCTGCATTGTTGACAGAAACAGAAACCGTTTTTCTTGTGATTAACCGGTCCTGCCGTTGCCGAAATGTCAACATCATGATGCAGACTAGTAAAAAAAATCTGAATGAAGCTTCGTCAGGTCTGTCCTCAAGAAGGAGAAGAAACTACTTTTAAAATGCTCCAGAGGTCGGATCCAGCATTTCTGATGCATTTGAGGAAGTCAGTAAATCTAAACATTGAGCGGCTTTCGTGACACAGCATCAAGGGAATTATATATCTTTTAAAGTTGAATTTTTGATGTAGAACATTTTGTTAGCTGTTAGCATGCAGATGTCTGTTTCTAGAGATTAATAAGAAGGTCAGATGACCGCCGATAGGAGCCGGGATGTCATTATGTTCCGCCTACTTTCGGACTCCTGCATACGCCGCAGCCTGCTGATACCTGATTGGTCAATATTACTCTACACTAAAATCCACGTTCTACATTTCTGTAGGGTCTTGGCTTGGGAACCGGAGGGTGGCCGGTTCAAGTCCCAATATGGACCAAGTGTGGAATGGGGGTTGTAGCTGGAGAACTGTCCTGGGCAAGGCACTGAATCCCCCGACGGCTTGGGGCGCATGTCCATGTGCAGCCCCCTCCCTCTGACCGCTCTCCATTAATGCATGTCCATATGGTCCTTCTTCTCCCTCTCCTTCTTCAGTGAAATATCGTATCTGTTACACCAAGGCAACATTAAAGAGCAGAGCTGCCTTATGACATTGAATAATTTCAGTGTTTTTTTTTAATTGAAATAACAGTGCTATATATATGTTCATATTGGACACTCCCACATTATCACAATTTGTTGACGTCTTGTTGTGTCTAATGTCAGAGTCAGAGAAGCTGCATATAAAGAAACGCGTTTGTTTGACTTGCTGTAAGTTTCCTCCTCCTCATAAAGGCAGGCGATGCATCTTTTTTGCATCAGCTTGGCCTCTCAGACGATTGAATTTGGCTTTTTGGCATGACGACAAACACAGCTGAAGATAAATACCTAAATATTCTTCTTCCACATATCCTGGCCCTTCATTTCCTCCGGCTGTGTCGCCATTGTTTTGACAGAAATCAAAGATGGCTGTGGAGAGGAAAATAGTGAATATGTATACCTTTAATCCTCTTTATCCTGCTGTTAGGCCAGGGTGTGTCCCTCGGTCGACTATAATAGTCTGCTATGAGAAGCTTGAGTAAACATAATCAATGGAAGATACTAGCATATGCACCGTAGAGACTTCAGAAGTCTCCCCTTATTTTATCCACCCCTCCACGTATTCGATCACACAGCCCTACCTTTGTGGGTTTCCAGGCAAATTACAACCTGAGACAAAGGCGTTGATGCAATATCACATGTGGGGAGCAATAACAGGTGATGTTATCAGCGTCACAGGATTGTCTTAGAAGAAAAGAACCTGCTTCCAGCAGAGGGGTGCCCTCGCTCTCTGCGTATGGTGCTCCTCCATGCTCTCTTACTCCTGGATTACAATCTCTTCATCCATTATTAATGAAGTTAAACTACTAGTGGCATGCTGAATGTGCTGCATGGGAGATTTGTAGCTAATCCAGCGCAAAACAGCCCCAGTCACATAATGAAGGGAAAAAAAGCACAAATGTCAACAGTTTCACACTGGGACTGGATTAGACACCCCCACCTCACCCTCCTCATTCACACACGGCCTCGCTCGCTCGCTCTCTTTCGTTCTCTCTTCCACGCCACTCGCACAGAATCCCCTACAAACACACACACACACACACACACACACACACACAGTCACACAGCAAATCTTGTAGAGATGTTACGATACCATTTTGTCCTTTCCTGTACAGGTTCCAAAACCTGAATATACCGATCGAATTATTGTAATGTAAGCCTTAAAAAAAAAAAACACTGTATATTATGTGTGACTGCTGTCAGAACATTTTTGTTTGACAGTCATACCTGAGAAAGAACATGAAGTAATCTTGGAAGAAATGACGATTCTGTGTGGAGAGGATTTGTTTGACACGTCTGTCTTGCTTTCAGTTTGTCAGTTTGTCAGTTTGTTTTAGAGAGGGGGTGACCTCTGTAGTTAAAGTAATGTTCTCGAAGATTTTCATTTAAATAAATGTCGCTAAATGAGGGAACGCAATGGTGATTGAGCCTATGGCCCACTGATTAAAGCCTTTGCATTTGCAGTATCACAGACTGGGTGTCTGTTGGCGACTTTCACGGAAAAAATCACAAGCGGCGCCCAGTTAGTGACGCGTTTTCCATCAGCCAGCAGTGGTTGGTCTGCCAGAGAGGGTAGGCGGAGCTAAGCGGCTGCTTTTCCGCTCTCTGCAAGTGTTGCGAGTAAACAGTAACCTACTATGGCTGAACAAACAAAGAGAGATCGATGACTACAGATACAACTTCAACAATAAGTGAAAATCCAAAGAAAAAGAAACAAATTGGACGCTCAGATGAAGGCAAACAGTCTGAAAAGGAAAGCGACCGTCAGCGAGGAAAATCAAGAGTTACAACCAGAGCCAACCATGGAAGTCACACATGCAACACTGTCTGGATATCTGGGAAGTGTGCTCCCGCAATTACCGTTTATCACCATAGGTGCCGCCAAAGAGAACGAAACCGAGATCTTTGAGATTACCACTTTAATTTGGCTCCCGTTAGTAGCCTCTGCAACGACGACCAATGGAAAATCAAACCTACAAACAAGCACAGCACCACCAAAAAAGCTAAACCCCCAACCTATGCTTTAGTAAATCTGTCGTACTGATCTGAAGGAGAAGGCCAAACAGACATTGAGGCCTGTATGTGAAACACTCGTCCCACGCTGTTCCTTAGAATCCGCCACATATAAAAGGGATGTGACACAGAGCTATACAACACGTGCTGACAGCATGAGTAGATGTTGACCCGGCTTCATCTTTGCGGTTCTCGCGTGTCACTTGTCGTCTGGTGACTGCATGGGGCTGGTCGCTGTGTTGTGGTGAAACACTGCGCTCGTATGTACAGTTCAGCCAGGCGATGTGGCTCCATGAAACGCAGAGACGAGCATGAAACACTGGAACTAATCAGAACACAGGACGCGGGACCAGCATCCTGATTTCAGATTAGACACCCTACCTCCTTCTCTCCTTTCCTCTCTCTCTCTCTTTCGGTCTTCATATCTTTGCCATCCATTAGCTACCTTTTGGAATATCTGCCCGGCCTTTCGTGAAGTCATTCTCTCTTTGCTTACATCTTCCTGTTTATTCACACGTATAGACGATTCCACAGCCAGCTGTCTGAATTAGTCTCCAGCTCCTTCCCGTCTTTCTCCTCATGCCCTCTCTCTCTGCCACAGCGGACCAATTAGGACTAAGCTGATTCCAGTTGTGACCTTTGGGTGCACCTCGGGTCTGCTGACAGGAGAGTTAGCATGTAGCCGAACTGTTTTACATGTTATCGACGGGGTGGGAGGCATCATAGTCATTTTATCACACCAATTTCATTCTTGGCCGATTTCCCCTTAGGCAGGTTAGTGGCAGCTTCCCATTGATTTTTCATGTAATTGATCAGAGACCTGCTTGAGCAATTTATTGGCCCACTCGCACCTGTGATTAAGGCTGAGGGCCGCATGTGTTTATGCATGCACCGGCTATTTCTCTCCCCCCTGCACAAGATCAACCGCGTGCCATAAAAGCAACGCTGTCTGCGTGTGGCTGTCAGCGTAATGAAAGCCGTCCAAGTCTCAGGGACATTTTTAATCACGCTCGACCAAAGCCATGTCATGTCCAAAGTCAAGAGGAATGGAGACGGGCTCGTCTGACTGACCAGCAATGACAGGAGTTAATGTGTTCACATAAAAACACAGACCAGAGTTTAATTCAAAGTAATCCTCGTTCATTTGAAGCCGCTTCATGCATGGGATTAATATTAGAGCAGTCGGGGGGCCAAAACCACAATGACATCAGCTAAGCGTTTTCTTTGGAAGCCGAGGATAGGATAATTACAGAAGAAGACAAAGACGAAGAGCTGAGTACTTTTTAAATATACACCACGTTAGCCGGGCATGTCGGGAGGAGTGAGGGTAGCCTATCATGGAAGTCGTTGGCTGGCCGTGCGTATAACGCTCGAAAAACCACAAGCCATGTTGCTGAGTTGGAGTGCTTAGCGTTGGTGCAGCTCGTCTCCCTCTGGTACTGTGACAGAGCTGGAATAGCAAGGATCAGGCACAAAGCCGCTCAACAAGCTCAAGAGCTATCAAAGAGCCACCCTTTTAATTTGCTTAATTTACAGGCAGCTTTTTCGCTAATAACGCTCTTGGAGTGATACTTGACAAATGGAAACACACAGAGTATATCTCTGGCTCTGCGGAGAAAGACTCGTCTGATGTTTCGTCTTTCTACCTTTCTCTCTTTCTCTCCATCCTCCTTCCAATCGCAGAGAAAAGTCACACCCCACAATAAAACTAAACTCCCACTCATTACTGTATTTCTAACATATTAGCAGTACATAAACTGATTTGTTTAAAGATTTGTGGCTTTGGAAACACCAATTTCACTCCAAATTTTATTACATGGCCACAGAGGGTTGGCCAGACAGAACACTAGGCGACAATTGCATGTGGTTTGAGGCTAAAACTGAAAAAAAGAAGAAGAAGAAAATCAGGCTGGTTTTCTCAGGCAAAGAGCAGCCCTGAATAATGGGACCACTTCACATGCACACGCATTACTCAAGCTTCAGGAGGCAACAGAATAATGACAGTGTATTACGCGAGGAGTGGTATATTTCAGTGAATGCTGTGGGAAAAATGTTAGATTCACTTTTAATGACGGCGTGTAGGAATAAATAAAGCCGGCATGGTGTGAGGGAAGGGGAGAAAGCAGAGACAAGCTGCTTTAAGGTTTGTGTGTTAAAACTATAAAAGGCAGCAAAGATTAAAGATGCAAAGATTGTTGAAGTGATATTTGGGAAAAAATAGAGCCCATGTAATATTTCCACATGGCCTTTATGCATGGAGATATATGGGTGTATTCTGCAGAGTGTGCATGCATATCAGGGAATGATTTTTGTGCATGTTTGGACTTTTATTCTGCTTCTAAAAATGCAGATTTAGTCCCTTTTAATAACAAAAATATCAGGCCTAAAAGATCTGCATATTAAAATATGACGTGCTTTATGCATCAGCTCATGTGCATGACCGGTTATAAGATGATCTAAAGTCTGCAGTGTGAATCAAGGTGGAAAATATGAGGGGGAAACAAGCAGATAATGAATTCCAACTTCAAATTAAAAGTTCACACGTTTCTTGAAAGGAGTGAAGCCACAACGGCCTGTAACTTTGGGATTCTGTGCATCTGTTGTGGCTGACTTGCCGGGCAGTCCATCATCTCTTCCTCTTTAAAGTGGAGGCTTGAATGCGTGCTGATACACACGGAAAGCCGGAAAGAGTGATTTAAAGTCCTCTCCAGTATGCAGGAGGAGGAAAAAGTTGAAAATGTCCAACTGTACTGACGCAGGGGGGGCTGATGTGCTCGTTAAGAATCAGGAGAGAGCATCAGCAGAGCAGGTCACCCTGTTTCTCACATCACAGCCCCATCAGAAATTCTTTCAAGTGTCCTTCTGCGTCGCCAAAGATGACAACGGCGAATCGATAAGCGCTTGAAATGAAAAGAAGCCGCCGGTTTGCCCCCGAGGCGAAAGATTTCATACCCGCCAGCCTTCTCTGAACTTCAGGCATTCCTCTGCACCTTTCTGCGTGAGAAAGAGGAGGCTCTTGACTGATTTTTTTTTTCTCTCGCTTTGTATAAGAAGGTAAGAGGAGAATATAGCAGAACCATCACGCCTCTCCAGACGCAGCTCACCCTCTTTTTCTCCGCGTGCAGGCGGGGCGTGATTCGAAGATGTGCATGGTGCAGGGTTGATGTTTTTCTGCTCGTTTACTTGCTTTTTCCGTGAGTGTGAATGTGCGCGCGCGTGTTTGCGCTGCTGTGCGTGCGTGTGCCATATCACAACATCTAATATTAAAAGCGCACGGGTCAAATTTTGAAGAACAAAGCGAGCTGTGTTGGCAAATATGCACATATTATTTATTTTTCCTTTATTGGTTTGCATTTGACCAGCCGCACTCTGTCTGCACGCGTGTTTACGCAAGTGGAAAATTAATAAAATATGGCCTTCTCGGGGCCTTTGAAGACGAATAAAAGGAATTTTTGTTTAGAAACTAACTTAATTCAAAAGCTTAATTTTTAATTGAATAAACCTCTTTCAAGTAGCTGTTTAAAATGACATTAACCCTTATATGTAGTCCTTTATAAGTCCATATAAGGCTCCAGAAAGCTATTATTATATGTGTTTGGGACGCCAGGATCCTGATTCACCGCTTTTCGCAGGGGGGTGATGCGCACGTTTTGCCTCAGTGTCCCCTTTTGCCAGGAAATTCCCGTGTGTACGTGCGCATTAATTACTGCTTTAATGGGAGTATGACCAAAAATGTAAAAGAAGGATTAGGCGCGGGGAACGCAGGCCTACGTCCGGTCTGCTCGCCTCACTTAAGATGCGGGTGGAAAATCAGTCTGTATCTAACGAAACGGATCTATAAAGAACATTTGCATCCGAGCCAGCTGTTCACTTCATCTGCACATAAATCCGCAACACGATAGGGCTCTGTCTGGCCCTGAAGGAGCCCTAATGCATCCATTTAAATACTTTTCTGTTTTCCATCCACCTCTGAATATTCAAGATGTTGTGTTTTTTTAATATGTATAATTATATTATAATCAGTGAGCGCAATGGTTGAATTAAACGTAAATTGCGCGTTAATTAGGCTCTAATTTCCTGATTACATAACAGGCTGGAGGAAGAGTTGGTATCTGCGACTTTAAAACTGTATTTTTGTAAATTAAGAGCCAGATTTAGTCATGAATCTGTGGTTATGACGATTGCTTATTTAGCGCGCAGTTTGGATAATAAGCAGTTGAGTTGCTTGTTGTAAATTGTAGGTTTGGTTTTGGCAAATTGAACCGTCATATGTTTTGCATGCCTGCACCTTAAATGGTGCCCTGTTACAGTAAACGCGCCGGGGCGGGCTAACAGGAATATCTCTGTCTTTGTTTTTGTTTTTGTTTTCTCAACATTCACGAGCCTTTTAAAGATGCCGTCCTGTTTTGGTTTTTTTGTTATGTTTGATTGTTGTTGAAAGTTGAGAGGCTCTAAGTTCGCCCTCTGCTAGACTTCACAGGCACAGCCGCATACATACACAAACACACCCCTTTAAAAAGCACACACACACACACATACACACACACAGAGACGCGCGCGGGGTCCCTCTCTGAGCTCAAAAGACGGAGGAAAAAAATGCGCCACTCTTGGAGCGTCTTTCAAGGGGGAAAAAGTTGAGGAAGACAGAAGAGGACGAACCAAGGGGAGACTCGGATGAAAGCGCCTCCTTCGCTATTTCTCCCCACACTGTAAATAGATGCTTATTTATGCGCATAAATGAAGCTAACCTAAAGGTAGCGCTGCGTCTCTTCTTTTTTTTGGATAACATAGCGGGGGAGCCACAACCAAGAAACGCTCACCACATTTCCGGATAGAAACTCAAACTCCAGCGTTACCGGACTTTGAAGTTGCCTAAAACTGTCGCTTTGAACACATCTGCTTGCGTCTGAGTGCGTCTGGACGGTGGGATTTTAACTCTTCAGAGCGTAGAATAAAACGCCGACGGGCTTGGAGAAATCAAACCCCACCGGTGTCAACAACTGGTAAGTGCAGCAGGGGAGCCAAGGCAGTAAAAGAAATACTAAAAGTGAGATGTGAGTTCATGTAAGTGAAGGAATTTGTTCCACCTTGTGTTGTTTTTGCCTGCTCGGTACGTTTTGAAGCCGCGGCTGTAACAGAAGGGAGCGTGAAGTGATGTGAGGGCAGGGTTCGGCTCACAGGTCGGCGGATGATGATGATGTATCATAAGCGGTGATGGAGTGAGGGGGAATAAAAAGAAAGGGGTAAAACGGAGTGTGTTGTGGGGAAACACGTAGGAAGGTGGATAAATATCGATTATAGACTCGGAGATGGTAGTTTTAGCATCGTATCCTGCAGCTCGTCCGTTTGGTGCTTCAAAATGATGATTTGTTAGCGTAAAAGTCAACGATCATTTCGATAAAATGCACGAACTGCTCGCTAACTTTACGTTTCAAAATAAAATGCTGGTAAACACTCCAGGTTAAATAGAAAACACCCCTGTTAATATAAAAGGAGTAATGTGGGTTCAGTTGTGTCCCCCCTCCTCTGCATCCTTTTGTAATATAATAAGAGAAAAAAAAATGGGGTAAAAAAAAAATAAAAAAAGAGGCGACGTTCACGGTCTCGCGCCTTTAATTAATACAGGACCATATGGTGGAGGTTAGTCGATTCATCTCCCGGTAAAGGCTGCAGTCTCATGCTCTACTGTGTTAATTTCACAAGTAAAGCCAGTGTGAGGCCATGCCAGCTTTCTGTCTGCACTGGGCCTCGTGCCACGTGAGTCAGTGACTCACATCAACTGTTGGTGGTGAGAGCACACGAGGCGTCCGAGCAGAGAGAATGAATGGATGAACGGGATTAATATCGCTAATCATGATATTAATGCTCAGATATTTTTAAAATCATAAACAAAATAACATTTTTCATTATTGTCATGTTTAATTAACCATCGTTAAAACGATCATGATTATTATCATTAGGTTATTTTTATTAATGCTGTATGTTGTGAGAATAATAATTTAATTTATATAAACATTTATAAGGAGAAATATTTCCCCCCATGTGTTTTTCAAAGTAGGTCAATCGATTTTTTTTTTTGGCTAGATATTTAATTTATTAAATAAAATACATTTTTAAATTAATTTCCCCCTGTAACTTTAAATACATGACGTGCTTTTAATTTGAAAGGAAAAAACAGATTAAACTGAATCGATTTTTAAAAATCCTTGGATGTAGAAAATGTGTCCGTATTTTTAAACATTAAAATAAAACAGAGTAAAATGCATTAATAACAGAGGGAGCTGCTTTGAGAGGCCGCGGAGCAGCCAGGCAGGAAGGCTGAAATATTGTAGGGACCCCTCATTAAATCTCACTGATTAGATAACACGGGGCCGCGTGCAATAACCTCCCACCTTACAGCGTGACCCCCGCTATTTCATTTTGCTGCGGGGATCCAGGGGAGGGAGGAGGAGAAAGGTTGTGCAGGTACACACCGTAAAACTTAACCTCCAATATCTCCATGTTTTTGAATTAAAGAAGAAGCAAAGCCTCGCAGATGATGGAGAGTAGGTGAAGGGAGGAACTGAGGAAAATGGTTAACAGCATGACTGCATGCAAATTCCCCCCAACTTGAATTATCATAAGCAAACAGTGTGAGCCTGGACTAATAAAACCCCATCTGTGTAACTTCATATCGAGGTAGTAGAAGGGCTGCGATAATGAATTTTGTAATATCCCACCGACAGACATCTCAATCAGACTCTAATCCCGTGATTTTACTACGGAATCACTGCACTTCCAACTGCTGCAGGCTGCAGCACAACACCAGAGCCGAACCGTGCAAAACACGTTATTCAGACTGTACACAGACTCACCCAACACGAGGGGAAAATATCACGAGACGTGACGTGCCGTAAAATCACGTTTTAGTCTTTGATTTGTGTGAAATAAAAACGGCCAAATTAATGACATTAGTCATTTTTTCCCCCAATTTCTTTTTTAAACTTTTAGATCTGTGAGGTTTTCTGGAAATATAAATGTCATTTTAAATGTAGAGTTCTCTCCTGGTGCAGATCAAAGTCATCTGTGAATTACGCATTTTACAGAAAGTGTGTGAGTGAGATTAGATTTAAATGTTTGCATCATTCTTTTTATAAATTCCCTTTATTATTATATCAGCTCTGCGCATGCTCATTTTAACGCGTTAAGTGTCGGGTTTGATTGAGCACCTATGTGAAATATTTTCTCTGAGACCACCAGCATTTTTTCCTGCAATTTAACACTAATCCTTTGATCACACCGCTGTCCTGGTTGGTCTTATGTCGACTCCAGAGGTGGAATAGTTGTGATAGTGACATCACAGGGGGTTGTTGTTGTTGTTGTTTACTGGTCTTAAAGGTTAATTATGGCTCTTTTGTCTGTTTTGAACAGAAGCGGTTTCCTTGATTTGCCATAATGGACTCCCACTGCCGCAAACTGGCCACCACCTGCGCGCAAATAGGTGAGTAACTGATCCGTGTGTCAATGTAGGACGATTCAGTGCTGTCAGATCAACGAACTCATTCTTTAAAATAAGCTGATTTTTGGACTTTTAATATCTTAAATTGGGAAGTTCTATTTATTTTATACGTTTGATTTTTAAAAGGGAATTTTATTATAGATGCTGAAGCTTAACAGGATTTTTACATTAATTACATCTTACTTACTGCTTTTTTAATTCTTCAGAAGTGTCCCAAACAACCCCACTGAAAAATAAGTGAACTAAAAACGAGCGTATTAACATCAACTTGTAGTTTTCTGAGTTTTCTTTAAACAACATCTCTATTTAAAAAGGCAAAAGAACGTTTATTTCCCCGGAAAATTGCTGCTCAGCAACTTCCGGTGGGTTGCTCATTTAAAAGAAAACGTCCAAAATAATCTTGCTGTTAATTTGATGATTGAAAGCCGCTTTAGTTTTACTTTTGCAGTGTATGTCTCTGGTTTTTGTGAAGATATGTTCAGTACAGGCACAGATTCGTTTGGCCTCTTTGCTCGTCAGTGTGGAGACGCTGCTGTTGAATCAGTCTGTTTGCTGTGTTAGAGAGACGCCTGGTGGTGGAACGTGGAACTGCAGGGCGCACAGACAATCAGATGAGTGTTGATGAGGATGAAAGGCAGCTCGGCACTGATGTTATTAGTTGCAGTTAAAAATGTATATATGTGGCCAGTAACATATCCTTTCACCCTTTAATTAAACATTCGCTGTGAGGCCATCGTTACTCTACGACAAAAACAAGATTTAAAATCTACAGCCATCTATTCTCCGTATGTTTTCCTCAACCGCATCTAGGAATAAACCCAACAAGAGACTGCACAATAGCTGGAAATCCCTTCTCGACAAAGTCTGGGATTTATTAATTATTCTCCACTGTTGCGGGGAAATGACACCAGGTCCAGTTAGGGTCTTAAATGAATAACCAATAACTCTCATTCTGTTTCGTTTAGCCGACATTGATGGGTCTGTGTGACAGAGGGCAGCCTCGGAGCAGCGCAGTGTGAACGACCATTGATTAAGAATAATAAGATAATAAGATATAGACACAGCAGCGGCGTACACTGTTGTTGCTGTAATATATGCAGCGCTTGTAGGATTGACTCCGGGGAAAACTCAAAGTATAATGAAAGCCCATCCGTGAGCAGGAATATACTAATGGAGGAATCTGATGTCTCCTTAATCCTATGTAAAAAGCCTTGTCGTCTCCCCCTATATTGACTGAATTGCTAATTAATGGCCCTCTATGGCGGAGGCCTATTGCGCGCAGTAATCCGCAGAAGAGAGATAAAGCATTCAGAAGGTAGAAATGAAGAGGAAAGCGATAATCCACTTCAAGTTTAGTATTACAATACGGCTGCAGGGAGAAAGGAGCAACACGCTGCTCGCTGCTGGGAATTAAAAAAAACCGAAGACACGGAAAGATTTGGTTTAATGGCATTTTTATTAAAAACCTTGTAATTCTCAAATGTAACATTTATATTTCATATAATGTACATTAATATTATTACTTATTGAAATAGGCCTAATAATACATTTGTTTTCCCCATTTAAAGCTCGCTCTAAGTGACCGTTTGAAGGGCAGGATTGACTGTTTATCCGTCAAAGATCGTGTATTTATGAGAGGGAATCCACTACTATTAAATTATACATGAATGACTATTATTTATAACATGCATCATCTTCATTTAATTACGCAGAGAGCATCCAAACAAGGTTTTATTGCTCTTTATGAGAGGCGATTGGCTGCCTAGTTTTTTATAAAGAAGCCTCTTCCCTCCCTCAGTGTGTGTGTGTGTGTGTGTGTGTGTGTGTGTGTGTGTGTGTGTGTGTGTGTGTGTGTGTTGCATACAGTCTATGGTTGGTCTGCTGGTATTTATATATCAGGGGCTTTCACGGGATTAGCCCAGTAACTTCTTAACATCGCCAAGTCCAAATGTGCTGGCTGAGTGGGGCGTCCGCCTGGCCACGTGGACATGGGAAGTGTGTGATTAAGTGATGAAGATGATGCTGATGATGAGGGTTGTTATGACCTAATTGTGGTGCTGTGAATAACCAGAGTATTAAGGATATTTTAGGTATTTTTTTTACTTTTTAATCGCAGTAATCAGCGCGCACTTTTCCTGCTATCAGTCCATCCTCAGTCACCTGTTACCCAGCTGACATTTCTCCACCCTCAATCTCCCACTCTGAAAACCAAACTCTCATTTGATTAAACGTGTTTACCTTCCCTGAACGCGTCACAATCTTTGGGGAATTAGAGGTTAAAAAATGTGCCGGCATATCAGCTCAAACTCATTAAAAGTCCTCCTTCAAAAATTCTTAGGCAAATGAGAGACTTATCAGATTAAAAAAAAACACTACGGGAGAGCTGGCTGAGGGGTCCAAACGCAAAGTGCGGAGGGAGATCCAGTTAAGCACCCAGATAAAGTAATCCGTCGTCAACAAACTGAGTGTGCGTGGTGGGGTTGATTTAATGGATATTTGAACCTTAACTCGGTGAAGATCAGGAGGAGCGCTTCATTTGACAAGTAGTATGACTGACGATGCTTTTTCCCCTGCGTATGTAGGCTGCACGCGGGGATGTCGAGGGCAGTAAAACACTTTGGGCCAGTTTGGTCACGTTTTTGGACCTTCAGATGGAAATGCACTGAAAAGTATCCAGCTGTGCAGATTGCAAAAAATATTATATTCTGTTTGTCTTTGAAGTAACGCTAGGGCCTTTACTTCCTGATACTACACTGTCTTCAATTAATATAAGACACTATAACATTCCGCATCCCCATGTAGGCGTGCATGCGTTGCACCAGCTGCACATGTGCTCCTTTTAACATACTGCACATGTCTGGCAGTTAGCGTCAGTTGACAAGTGCGCACAGACACTTTTGGAGCAGGCTGGCACATCCCTCCTTTTCAAGCTCAATTTATTTTCTTCCTTGAATGTTCTTCCTTTCAAAGAATCACTGTGCTGTAGTGGGTTTCTGTGTTTGCACTGTGCATATTTCTTTCATACGGCTTTCAATACAATCCGCTCGGTGGCTCGCTTTATCCACATTGAGTCCCTGAGTAAACTGCGGTGACAGAGCCTGCGAGCACGCGGCTCAGCCTGGGTATCAATAGAACGGCATCGTTTTACTGGGCCACTGGACCCATCTCATAAAATGAGGCCAAACTGTGTTATTTTCATTTTTATTTGGTCTTGGGCTGCTGCGCAACTACAGCTCGGAGCGCCGCGGGTACACCGTGCGTCCCATCTCTCTTTACATGCTTTTATTTGGAAGAGAAAAAATAAGCGCCAGTGCCGGCATAAACACATTGGCACACATATCTCGTTTCTGAAGGCTCCGGTTGGTTGCTCCCACCGTCATATCCACATGGATGTGCCTGTCAGAGAGAATATGGGCGGGCGCTCCATGGTGACGTGGAGGTCTAGAGAGAGGCGCAGTTGGACAGGCAGTGCGCATGCAGGCAACAGCTGAAATGAACACAGAGCGGTGTAGTGCGTGTATGCCTCTGGATCTAATATCACCTACCTGTCCTTGTCACTCTGATAGTCAGCCGAGGTAGCCGCTGTTTACAGCCGATGCTATGGCAGCACTCAGTGGTCTATTTTAAAGCGTTTTCCAGTTAAACCAGAAAGAGGGAACCGCAGGAAGGAACCGCTCAGCTGTGCGTTTTTTTTGGAGAACTGAACACATTCCGCAGACGGACTTTCCGCCCATCCTTGCTGTACTAAAGAGGACTTTATCTGCGTTTGACAGCCAGTTTTGTGATCTTTTACCCATGAACTCTATGAGGGATCCATTAAACATAGACCATCACCACCTAACAGGGAATAAACTTGCCTCCACGCACCACACGGCTCTGGCGATGGCCTCTAGTTTACAACCGCTGCAGCGGACTGTGGACTCCAAACACCGGTTAGAAGTGCACACGGTGTCGGACACGTCCAGCCCGGAGTCTGTCGGTAAGAGCCGCCTTGGGTGCAGATGTTCTCAGCAAGGCGCCGCAGATGTCGTCTTGATATCAAACAAAAAGATGATCGCCGTAAACGGAGTTTTACATGCATGCAAATAGGCGATTACAGCTGTCAATTTACGCACAGATCATTAGTTTTGACACTGACCCGTGTGTGGTGAAGGAGTGAAAAGTTTCTGTGTTATGTAAATGAAAGACAGCTTGTCTTGTGTCAACTGGAATTAGTCAGGCATTTACATATATCCTCAGTGTCTGATTAAAACAAGAAGTCCACTATAATCTCACATTTTAATAAAAAATTCTAAACATGGAGGAATGTATTTGGGTTTATTTTATGAATTAGTAGAGCATTTCTTTCTCGCTGAGGACTGTGAGCAGCTCATCCATTTCCCAACAGTGTTATGGATTCCGGATTTTTCTCTCTCTCTTTCTAAAGCATACAGGCCTTAATCCGCCTGGCCCTGACTCAATCCACTTCTTTCCTCTTGACAGAAAAAGAAAAGATCCAAAATAAAAACGACGACTCCTCAGATGACCCGTCCAAAAAGAAGAGGCAGCGGCGGCAGAGGACTCACTTCACCAGCCAGCAGCTGCAGGAACTGGAGGCCACTTTCCAGAGGAATCGCTATCCGGACATGAGCACGAGGGAGGAGATAGCCGTGTGGACCAACCTCACAGAGGCCCGGGTCAGGGTGAGTACTCCCCTGGGTGCATACAAAAACAATTCCTGTGTTTTAATTCGGGTAATGTGTGCCAACTGTCCGGTTAACCTACAAATATATTATACCCTAATATTTTACGCACGGACACAAACTTTACGCGAGGCTTGTAGTTCCTTGAAAATAACGTTTGACACAGTTTTCAGATGCAAAACAAATAATCAGAGTCTTGTTTAAATAAACTGATGCTTCAAGCTCAATTTCACTGGATTGTATGTGTTTATCTATTAGGGCTAAAAATAATTCCAATCCTCTGCACACAATGCAAAATAAACAGCTTTAGCAAAAGCTAATTTATGCTTCTCGGCACATTTTAATCTTTTCAGTAATTTCATATGAAAATAGGACAGAAATTAATCATTTATACGCCTTTTGTGTGTAATTAAACATGATTAGGTCGTTAACAGTTGAGGCTATTGACATTTGTCAGTGGCAGATACCAGTCGTGTTCTGCTGTTCGTGTGAAAGAGGTGCAAAGCTTGTATTTTGCGATTGTCGCCCTGGTGTTGTGTGATTAAGGTCAGCGCGCAGAGGAATACACATCCTCTCCACTTTAAGATGGTGCAGTGACAGCACAGTGTGTATTCTGTGCAGATAAACACGGAATCAAAGCCCAGGAATTGTCTGCACAGGGACGCAAAGATTTACAGGGATTTTTGGATTTACAGACATTATTTAAATGTTGCGCGAAATTTCAATTCTGACCCAAAATTAAAAAATTGTGTTTCTGATATTAAGAACTTCTTCCAGATTAGGCAACGTGAGACATATAGATGCTTTAACATATTAAGTAATACTAAAAAAATATATTTCTAACCTTTTTCTTATTTCCTTTGCTTTAGGTTTGGTTCAAGAATCGGCGAGCCAAGTGGAGGAAACGGGAAAGAAATCAACAAGCCGAGCTTTGCAAGAACGGCTTCGGCCCGCAGTTCAATGGACTCATGCAGCCCTACGAGGACATGTACCCCAGCTACACGTACAACAACTGGGCCGCCAAAGGCCTCACGTCGGCCTCCTTATCCACCAAAAGCTTCCCCTTCTTCAACTCCATGAATGTCAACCCCTTGTCCTCGCAGACCATGTTCTCGCCGCCGAACTCCATATCCTCCATGACTTCCAGCATGGTGCCCTCGGCGGTGACTGGCGTGCCGGGCTCCAGTCTGAACAGCCTCAATAACTTGAACAACCTCAGTAACCCGTCCCTCAACTCGGGGGTGCCCACGCCGGCGTGCCCCTACGCGCCTCCGACCCCTCCTTACGTGTACAGGGACACTTGTAACTCCAGCCTGGCCAGCCTGAGACTGAAAGCCAAGCAGCACTCGAGTTTTGGATACGCCAGTGTGCAGAATCCAGCCACTAATCTGAGCGCTTGCCAATACGCCGTGGACAGACCCGTCTAATACCTACCTGCACTGCAAAAAATAACCACCTTAGCACGTCATTATAGGGGCTGATAGCGGCGCTTTAAGTGTTATTTTTCTCTGGAGGGAGTGAGCAAGTCTGGCGGGGAGATAATTGTACCTTTTTCATGCATTTTGGGAATTTTCTTGATGATATGGCATTTTTTTTAAATCCTAGTCTGAGTGTGATTTGCATTATTCTGACTTTATTCAAATTACAGCCACTTGTTCATTGAAAATTCCCAAACTTGTCAAAAAAAGGGAGATTATTCCCTCGCGGTTGATACTTTTATTTTGGAGGGGGGAAAAATCTGATGGTGAAGTTGGTAAAAAGCCCAAATGGTTTGTTATGGTGGTCATTTTTTGCAGTGTGTGGGTAATTACAAACAGCCGGCCACAGGAACAAGAGACTACTACAACTACTTTTTCATTTTTCAAAAAAGGGCACTAGAAGACTGAACCACTGAAGCAAGCTCAACTCCAGCTCGGAGTCCAAGTGAAACGGGAGATTTTTCGCTTTATTCCCCTTTTGATGAGCGCAGGCCTTCTTCGCAGTCAAAACGGCCTGTTTTCATTTTCTCATCACGAGGGTGTTATTTTTTTTTTCTTTCTCTGGTGGATTTTTGGACGTTAATTGTTGACTGAAAAAAAAGGTTGTATATATATTTGACTTCTCATCTCCTGTTTGTCGAAGCGAATGCGCTATAACCCTCCAGTCCTCTCCAGGTTCAACTTATCAACGCATGTGGAAGAAGAAGAAGAAAAAAAACCCTAAAAAGGAATCATGTTTTGCTTGCAAACAAAAGGGAATGTACATACTAAAACGCACCAGTTGTGTGTTTCTAACATATTATAAATTTATTATTAATGTCTGTGTGAATATCGATTTAGAATAGCAATTCTGGATTAAAAAAAAAGAAGAAGAAGCATCAAAAATGTTCCTGCGACAGATTATTTGGTTTTTGCTCTGTGTATACTATTTGGTACGGAATTATGTTTTTTTTTTTCCAACATCCAAAAAAACTATTGTGTTTTATTTAATGGAAGTAAATATATTGTTGAAAAACACTCTTCTGATGGGGGACTTTTATTGAATCTTTGTGTTAGTAGTGTGTTAGCGGAGTGTAAAGCAATGACAGTCTGTCTATAGCCTTTCGATTATGTGAGCTACTTGTGCGGCTAATCTATAGAGGAAAACAATGGGCCGCTCCAATACACATAGCATGAAGAGCGAGATGCTCCGTCAGATTAACTGCTGAATACATGTCTGCTGCTCACAGAGCCCCGGCTGCTCACTGGTGCTTGAAATAACACGGGAATCAACAAACAGGAGTTGGACCACACAACAATGACGAGAGTCCATCAGGGTTGTTTTTTCTGTGTTTGAAGTCACGTCTCTGAAGGGGATAATTAGAAAACAAGCCACATTTTAAGCAGTAAATCTGATTTAATTAACGCTTTAATACGGAATTTAGAAAAATGCATTTGCCAAAATTTTAAATTTTCACAAATGTATAAAAATATGATATAATTAGATCTAAATTAAACTTAAAAGTGTGTTTTTAAGGGAATACGGTCATAGTTTTAAAGCAAACATTTCTGCTTTCTGTCCCACAAACCTAAATCTCCTTTACGCAAGCCACCTGACTGACTCATGCGTCTGTTTGCCTTTGCATCGCTGCTTTCTTTTATATTCTGGCACTACTTTTTTGTTTTGTTTTTTTACAAAGCTATGAAGCAAAACAAAACATGCCTTCTAGGGAAACTATGATTCACAAGCTTAAGCAAACACGCGCGCACGGAAGAGATACAGAGGTATGTGGGCAGAGGCGGACTGCTGGGAGGAAGAGGAGGCGGGGAAGGAGTGCTGCTTCCCGGCTGCAGGCAGGGAGGAGAAGCCGGGGAGGAAACACAGCAACGCTCCCCGCAGAAAATAAGAGAAAGAAATAGGGCCATGTTTTGGGTTTGTGGGCTGAGCTCCGCGTAATTCAGCTTCAAAATGATTACAATGTACGTTGTTGGCGTTTCTTTTAAAAGAACTTGTCTCAATTAAATACAACAGAATATTTAAGCAATTGTGGCAACTCGGTGAAATGGCTGAAGTCATGCTGTAAGAGGCCTTAGGTCATCTCTCCAGGGGATTATAATGAGGAGAAATAAATCACAGTTAGTCCCAAGTGTTGTTTTTACAAAATGTGCTCAATAACAAACACAGGAGAAACACTCCTCTCTTTTATATGAATACAGCTAATTCTCTGACCTCCTCACCCTCCACAATTAGATTTCCCTCATAAAAAAAAAACAAGCACGCGGGTCTTTTTGTTGCACGAGTGTCACCTTTTGATGGAGTCTGTAACGCGGAGCAATAATCAGTTGACAGGGAGGATAAGCCTCGGCTGCTGTACAGCCGAATACGCAAGTCTGCAGCCTCAATACACATCCACACAATCCACATGTGAGCAGAGGATGAGCCGAGGAGAGAAGAGAAGGAGGCTTCAAGAGGGAAATGTTCATTTGGATGAAACGGCGCTCAGGACTGCAGACCTTTAGCCTTTATTCTTCCCCTGTCCTGCACAAGGTAAGACATTATTTAACTTGCAATAGAAAACAACACGTGTGTGTTTTAGCTGCTGCACGCCCACTCGTTTTAATTTGCAGAATTCTGCAGAGAAACGTCACAAAATAAGCTTGTTTTTGCACCATGTCTGCTTATATTCTGCTCACGTTTTTGCCTTAAATATATATTCCAACCCAAGCTCATTTTAAAGTCTAAAACATGCTTCCCAGGTGGAATAATACCTGAGAAACACACATAATAAACGTTACAGGCATGTAGTTCATGTTCCAACAGAGATACAATTATCAATCTCTGTTTAAACCAAATTCCTATTACTCCTGCTTCCATTTTCGGACGCCTAAAACACACTGCTACATCTTAATGTGAGATTTGTTCCGCCAGCTGATTAAAAAAAAAAAAATCCAATGTGCAGTAACACAGCGAGCAGACACAGCCCGCACCTCCAACTCCGCCGGGAATTCAAACACAAATATCCAAACATGAACCGTTACACCTCCAATCTAAATAATTAACAGTCTCTCGGCGTCAGGTTTGGATGGATCTGGAGATGGTTTTGGTAATAATAACAAGGCTGCACGGAATACATTAGGGTGCATGTTTCCTAATTACACGCTAATGAAGCCTGGAATTCAACTATTGCGTTTTAATGGGAAACACTCGGAGTTCTGCAAAAGTTGCCAGACGCGTGTGAAGAAAACAAAATATGAACGAAAACATGGTGGATCCTGATTTTAGAAGAAGTAAGGCTGGGCATTTTCAGCAACATTTAGCAGATACAACATTATTTATTGCGCATAAACAGTCAATACTGCAGCCATAAGCCTGCAACATATATGCAGAATTTAGAAGTTTCAGCTATGTTTAAATTAAGAGGGGTTTTTGCACGTCTGCCTTCGATGCAGTTAAGCATTTACGTCTTTATATTCCACACATATGAGTTTTATTTAAGAAGTGGAGTTTTATATTGTGTGTGAGTTGCTGCAGACCGAGTGGGAGCTGTGGGTTATGGGTGAAGAAAAGGAACACAGGTTTGGGATGTTTCAGGGCATGCAGGGTGGCTCTGATCAATAGTGTATTTTTGAGGTGGGCAGTGATGCAACGGGCTCAGATTAAATCACAGCAGGACTCTGGTGGTGAAACCAAGCAGCTTTTAAAGCTTAAAGATGGAGGACTCGGACTTTAAAGTGGGAATTCAGTCGATACCGGGTTATTAAAGACACTTTTATCTTTGTACTAAATCATAATGTAGATGTGATACGGAAAAAAGTCTGTAATGCCTGCTTGTGCACATGTGCGAGTTGAAACGGATACAGGAGACACAATGGTAGTAGTATAGACAAGTACACCTTTTATAACCCTCACACGCAGTACACACTTTCACATAAATATACTCACACCTATCTATACATGTATTTGTGTGTCCTGAGGTATTTTATTGAGGTTGCTGTGGCAGAAGAGACAAACTCCTTTCAAAATAAAAGCACAGATACAGAGTGTGCCTACACACACAGCTCCGGTCTCTGCACTTTGCCCGTGAGTGCAGCAGAGAGAGAAAGAGAGGGGGGCTGCTGTGTCTCTGGGGGAGGTGGGTGCTCGAAGGGTTTGGGGGGGGGTTTGGCTCTGGACCAATGGCAGCCCAGCGGCTTCAGCTAAAGGTCACATGGTGTGACCTCACACATTCTCACCCTCACCTAAGGCCTGGGGAGAAGTTCTGCATAACAAGATACACAACAGTGCATCTCAGCAGAGGTCTCAAAAGCTACAAAGTAAGTCCACATTTATCTGACGCGATCTGATTTTTTATTTACAGCTGAATTAATTGTCTTTTGATTCAATGCAACAACATTTAAATATGTTTGCACTCTGCAGAATGCAAAATGTAAATGCATCAGTCTGTGTCTTTGAGTAAAAATATTGACTTGCTGGTGTTAATTTATGACTGCAAAGCATGAGAATAGGCTAAATCAAGAGTGCTGCATGCATGTTGGTCATATGTATGTGTATGCATGTGTGAGTATGTGTGTATCCAGCCCTCTGACTGAGGGGGCTCGGTGCTGTCTGAGGGCAGGCGGCTGGCCAGAGCGTGTGAAAGCAGATAACCAGGGAGAATTTCATGACGCACACACTTCCTGCTCTCTGAAGTTTCTATTAAAGAAAGATGAAAACAAAACACACATCTGAGATGTTTTCTCTCCAAATCAATTTCTACACATTAAGCATGCTGGAAAGATCAGTAGCGCGGCTCTCATGGACCTTGAAATGGGGGAGGAGGGGGAGAGGAAAATGATCCATCAGGAGAGGGTTAGTTAGAATTTATTTGATAGAGGAAACAAACCCGGCATTGGTTAAAGAAAAATCTTTGAGAATACGGTTTACCTGCTGGTCATGATGTGGAGCAAAAATGTTCATGCTTGAGGAGTCTCAAAGCTCCTTTATGCTCTCCTGGGCCCCTGATTGGACAAAACTATACATTACAACAGAAACTACAGGAATAAAAAGGAACTTAACATCAAAATCAGTCCAGGAAAAACTGCATTTAGAGCTCTTTGATTTGTCTTGGGGCAACTGCAGAAGCAGCATGCTAAAACTGACAGGATAAAAGAGGCAATTCAACCGGCATTCTTTAGCATTAAGGCTAACAATCGTCGACCCACCAAGCTGCAAGAAACATCTCTGAACCTTTATGTTTGCCACATGAAACCCGTCACACATACAGTAGAGTCATAAAGTCATAATATGCAGAGAAAATCCCCCAAAGTACATATAATTCACGAATAGAAAGCCTGCAAGAACATGAGCGAGCTGAAGTCTTCCTCATGCCTCTTCATGTTAACCTGACAAGTCCAAAGCTGCTAACATTTTAGCCTTATCTGCAGCATCGTGTTCAGACACCTTCAGTTTACACAGTCTGCCCCAGATGGCATCTCTCAGCACTGTTTTCTTTCGGCCTGTCATCTACTGTAACGCCTTAATTGACGTTTACCTCTGCTGGCTCGCTGTCAGCCACCCAGAGTCTGTGTCTGAGGAGCAGCCGGGCAGAAGAGTTTCCCAGGCTCCAGGACAGGTAGAAAATTACACCTGAGCGCTTTTGTTTGTTTTTGTTTTTTTCTCTCTCTTTTTTTCATTCTGTGTTGTACAATTTTCCCCTCACACGCAGGGTGAATTACAAAATACTGTGGATACTGTCAAAGCGTCTAACTCGTGCTCTCATCGGCTCATGTTAGCTTAGTGAGCTGGTTGAAATACTGGCTGTGCACCCTGAATTATCTTAAACAAGATAAAGATCAGACAGCTGCCCAGCCACTGCAGAGGCTGAATCTCACATGCATTCATCTCTTCTTTAAGGTAACAATCCTAATTTGCTCTGTTAGGTAAGATTAAAAGTCTTGGTAAGGATGTTTATTTAGATCGCTTCCCACTGGCTTCAATGTCAAATAATGCAAAACATACAAATAATGCACCATGGTGTAAAGTTTGAGTTTTAGCCCCGGTGGAAACATAACCCCAATCTCTTGCAGATTTAATGCTGCAATTTATGGTGATCTCACTCCAGCTGTAAAAACATGGCATCTATGGCATCTAATGCACATTAGCTGTGTCTCAATCGAGGGGCTGCAGCCTTCGAAGGGGGCGGTCTACGGAGGACACGACAAGCCTGCGTAGACCGCTAAAGCTGAACTGAAATGAGACAGTCTGGTCGCAGAGGACTTCCTGTTCGCATCACCAGCTGTTCCCACCTTCACCCTTGCATCACCAAATACATCTCCTGTCGCCTAGCAACAGGTAGCTTGCAGGCTAACTAGCTAGCATAACTAACATCACGTAACTTAACCTACTATTTAAATGATGATTTGCTTCAAGGACCCTTTGTTTGTTTTTTTTACATTTGTATCGCAAGCTACTCGATTGAGTTGAAACCAAAAACTTTAACATTTAAAAATGTATTCCTCGGCCGCCATCTCCTTTGAATTACCGCGCAATGAATCTCGGGTTACGATGGGCCGCGAAGGGTACACCCGATGGATCCTTCGTGGCCCGGGAAAAGGAGGACACATTTGTCAGCCGCATCTGAAGGAGCCTTCAAATTGGGACAGCCTTCGACGCGCCGCTGTGATGCAATCGGCCTTTAAATACGGCCTTCGTAAGTAAATAAGCCACTGAATTGGGACACAGCTAATATTTCAGAGAGGACCACTTCGAGAGAAGCTTGACATAATTTATCCCCAGAAGTTAGTGTTTACTCTTGCAGCTTCTTAAAGTCGTATAGCGTCATGAACGTAATTAGTTACATTTTATGTCAGAAATATTTCGTAATTTACTTTACAAGCTGGTAACTTGATTATTAATGTGAAATATTAGACTAGATGTTAAAAGCAACGTTCGACAGTTCGAAGTGGCATACTATATACTACATACATTCTGTATGCTACATACTACATACTGTGTTCGGTGGTAGTATGCAGTACGGAGCTGTTCAAATTTATTTTGCAGGATGCTACACCAGACACCAGTTTCCGGTTTTGGAAAGCGGCCAATAGCAAAAAGCTGCTTCTTTAGCTATAGCACCCCCTGCTCCAACGCTGCTGCCATCTGCTATATTAACTGCTGTTGTGACGTTCCAGCGCTTTGCATTGTGGGATACGGTAGGCGAGGCAGTTTGGTCCAATGCATACTGGAGATTTTTTGTGCAAGATCTGGGTATTTTTGGCATAAATTCTGCTTTTGTTTGCATACTGCATACTATATACTACAGTTTGGCCAAATCAGTATACTGCTAGTATAGTTTGGCATTTTGAACACAGCCACAGTATTTACAGTGTGCTCCATCATGATAATGAGTCTGCATGTCAGGAACACAAAGCGACAGCAGTATATTTTCACTAAAAGGAAGCTGGACTTTGTTTCCGACACCCTGACGCGTGGTGTAAGAATAACTGGCCAACAGGATTTAGAGCTCGGCTTTAACAACCAGACAGACATGATGCATTTTTCAGTCATCATTCCCAGTATTTATTTCCTATCATTTGCAAAACGTCAAGGGGAAACAGCAGTTTTATTCTACACCCATTTTGCACCATTTAGTGCAGCGCTTTCTTTTAAAACAGCCCAAAACGTTGAATAGGTTTTACTTCAACAACATGCACGCAAACTCAAATTTGGCTCTCCATGTATGCAGACAAATATTATGCATCACTATCCTTTCCCACATGTCCTATTGTGTTACATCTGAGGAATAAGCTGCAGGAACAGAGAAACAGGCTGGATTTTTTTAAATGTTAGCTTGTGCCGTGTGTACAAAATTAAAACAACTCCGTGCCCTTTTGTTCTGAGACAAATCCTCCAGATTTCCAAAGATTTCTCAGTATGCTTTTTGTAACGCAGCCTGCCGTCTTCTGTTTAAGCCGTCACTGGACGTACATTTTTTAAAATTTGGCTAACGGGAACTTAAATTTGGAAATGTACTGAATCTGCACTTTACTGGCGATCTGCACAGCACACACTTTTGCGGTTTTGGACAAAAAAAAACAGCAACATTCATGCTTAAAGTTGCACATTGAGACTGAAAAAGAAGTCTCAGTCTGCTGTCCTGTGTTGAATAAATGTCAGAGTGAGCTGAGTTACCGCAGGGCAGTCGTATCAAACCCTCCCTATTAATAAACAAATGTTGGCCTTTGTTTTTATTGCTTGAAAATATTCTCACCCGGATACATGGTGCAGTTCACTTGTTATATTACACCTGGCCTGAAATCAAGTTTTTGTTTTCTGTACTTCCAGGGCCAGTAGCAGTTTGTCTCCATCCTGCCTGCAGCAGTTTGTGGTTCCCAGCCTGTAGCAACAACTGCAATCGGTCCACAGCAGGACGAACAAGCTCTTTGCGTTCACTGTAAGACTCACTGTGGTCGGCTGAAGTGTGAAATGTCTCCTCGTAAAAATCGATGGCTCTCTTTCCCAATGCAAATGTAAAGCTGTTAATATCTGGCATTCACTTTTCCATCTCTTCAGCTCTGCACAGGTTTGTGTCTCTGCCTGTATGTGATAGTTGATCTGCTCAACAGCAGCGGTAAACTATCCATCATGTCTGTAAACACACAGTTTCAGGTGACATAAATATTGTTTGCTTTCTTAATTCCTTCCAGTGTCATTTTTGATTTCTTCTGCACATTGATTTCAATTATTTTGACATTTTTTCTACCCTCTTCATGTTGCTTAGGTTGGTGTTTAATACATGAGTGTAATTGTGCAATTCATTCATTAAATAAATAACTTACTACTATTATTGGATCAGGTTGTAATAGACAAAAAAATGTATCATGTAAAAATTTATGTTTTGAGAAAAAAAACTTTTACCTTAAAGCTCCTGTGAGGAACTTTTGGTTTGTGTTGATTTTGGCGCCCCCTGTGGACAGAGCCTGCCTCTAATCTCTTCTCTTCTGTTCATGCTTAATTGGTGGTTTTAACAAAAAAAATCATTCTGCTTTCTTTAACAGTCATCTGTATCACTCACTTTAAATTTTTGCCCTGGATAATGTAAACAAAGGAAGCGAGCAGTTAATCTCTTCGTCTGACACCTACCCCCCCACCAGCAGTTTCAGACATTAAAAATAACAATATAGAAATAATCAATCTTGTCGCTGATGGTCTGGTTTGCTTTTGTAGCTCATATAGAGTCATCAGAATGAACTTCAGTCTGTTTCATAACCAGCTAAAAACTCCTCACAGGAGCTTTAAATTTCCAAACAGATGATGTTAAAAAATATAGTTTGGGAAACGAATGTTCAAAGACTCAAATTCGTATTTAATTTTTGTCATTTTGTCATTGACACAGTCAGAGAAATATAAAAAGTATAATAGCTAGCAGCCAGTTACCTTCGCTTAGCTTAGCTTAGCACAAAGACTGGAAACAGAGGGAAACAGCTAGCCTAGCTCTTCCTAATTCCTAATGCCTAATCTTAAAATTCACTCATTGACACACCATATCTTGTTTCTGTAATATATATTAAAATGAACACATTTTGGTGTCACTGGGGATAATTTACAGGCACAAGTGCAGTGACCTCGTGGCGTCCATGCTGGTTGCCTGCCAGCCAAACAGGATGTTTCTGTGCCTGAACAAAAACTAGTAACTCCCTGCAAAAGCAAACCTTGTTGTTTTCTTTACTAACAGAATTGGTAGGGTTAAACAAACACAAGTTATTAAATTAATTTAGGTACGTTGTGGTTTGATTTTGTTACCTTTGCATGAGGCTAGGTTAACTGTTTCCACCTGTCTCCAGTCCTTATGCTAAGCTAACTGAGCAAACTGCCTGCAGCTTAATTTTGCTGGTAAGGACCTAAGAGTAACGTTGTTCTCATCCAACTCTCTGCAAGACAACAAATAAGTGAAGCCCTATTCCTTGAAATAATACCTGCTAATCTTCTTTATAATGAGCACAAAATAACATCTGCACCCAAGGACAGATAATCTTATAAACTCACAAACAGAAACAACAGAAAAAAAGAAAAAGTATACACCGTAAAAACATAATCAGTTAACTTTATCTCCGTGTGTCGCGTAAGCTCAAATCTAACCTCCATAAATATGAATTTCACATGTCTCGGCAAACCACAGTGAACAGTGAAATAAGCAGCTACCTTGTGTAAAAAAAGAAGACTCCACCTGGTGTACCTGGTGGCTCCACTCATCTACCTCTCCCAGCCTACAGCCTTTCCAACCCAACAAGAACAGACGGTGAGGAGAGCGACTTATTGGATTGGATCCCACCCAGCAGTGACTTATACGCTCAACCTATATGTCACAGATGGTGGGATTTCAGTGTGGTTGATATAGGAAATCCACTAAGGAGTATTGATCTTTCTAAGATCTGCTCTCTCTGCCTGATCTCCACAGGATCTGAACATCCGCAGAGACCTGGAGGGGAGCCGCTGGAATCTCACTCTACCTTTAAGTTGAGGTAATACTACACAACATTTTCACGGCTTGAATCTATAGCTTACATTTCCCCCACTTTTTATTGTTCTAAACACTCATTGTCTCTTAAGAAATCATGTAAAGGGTTGCATGTAACGTTTGCATGGTTTGTGCATAAACTAAAGGTAACCTGGGCAGTTAGCAGTGGCCTGGTTAAGTGGCCCTGACGTGCAGAATAAACTGCAGCACACACAAGAAGAGAAATTCCAGGGAAACTCACGGTTGACTCATTGTTTTCCTGCCAACGCATTTCACAATAGATTACGTTGAAAAGCACAACAGTAATAACTGGTTTTGCTTCAAAGACGTCACCCAGGCGAATAAAGAGAACCTGCAGACACACGACGAACGGGATTTCTGTGTCAGTGTTTCAACAGGTAATGAGCAGCTCACGCCACATTAAAGCACCAATGCCGACATGAAGATTGAAAGCACTTTCTGAGTCATAAAAGGCTTCTGTTTGATAAATCTGAGGCTCGTCTTTCATTAAAGCTGGGGCGGGATACTTTGAAAAAACAGCAAGAGTAGGCTTGAGGGATGTCAGTGCCTCCCCCCAAATAATTTCATGCACAACAATTCCAAGAGAGCGTTGAGGAGGGGAGCAATTCTGCCCTTTTCTGCACTTAGCTTGCAGGCTTAAGCGTGTGGAAAAATCAGTTACATTACAATGAGTGCACAGGCAGAGTGCATGTAGGTAGGCGGGTACAGTGCCCTACCCACCCTACCTTTAAGTCTATCCGTAGCGGAGGTGTTTGCAGGGTATGGTGAAGGAACAAATTTCATACTGGAGAAGAGCCTATAATTTACAATTGGAATTTAATGCAATCGTTGAAACCATAGACTGTGTAAAAAGATGGACGACATGACAGCTCCCTAAAATTGAAGCCAAACCCTCTCTGTCGCCCCCTGCTGACTGACTGCAGTATAGATCACAAAGCCCGCCTCCTCCATGTTAACAGATGGGACATGAGTCAAACTATAAAATCAAAATACACGTCAAATAAATGTTTTATGAACATGGTTTCTGTCTTTATAGTTAGTTCTTATCATGCTAATTTACGTCCAAGTGTTTAGTTTAGGTTGAATTAGTTATTTAATGCTGTAAAAATGATGTTTGACAAATACGACTCCTGCAGCCGATCTGTTCTAGATTAGCAGAGTAGAGGAGGAACAGCGAGAGGAGACGTAACTTAAACAATCACTACAGTCTTTGAAGTTTCCATACCTGTGAACGTCTGCTTCAGACCAACACAAGAAGCTGTTCTGCTGTTAACACGCCGACATGCAGGATCCTTGTTTTTGTTTTTTGTAAGTTAAGTGTGTTTTGGTTAGCGGAAGTGGCTACAGCGGCTCCACCCGCCGATCTCTACTGCGCAGCTCCAAATGACCCCCTATCACCAGGGCTATTTTGGCATCAATTTTGTATATATGTCATATGTGTATCATCCGACTCTTTGAGACCGTCCCCTCTGGCAAGAGGCACGAATGTTAAGACTCTAAATCGGACTCTATGCTTTACATTGACGCATACTGGACTTCTATATTGTCTGTATATTGAGAATATATTGAAATCTGCTTTACTTTACATTAAACTTGGCAATCCATAACTACCATAGTTGACACACTGCACAAGAGTGACACTCGGGGAAAAAATTGTTTTCCTTTGATTTCCTGGACTAAAATTGCTGAAGCAGGATGCCAGAACAAGTGCATGAAGCCTGCTAGCCCTCTCTCTCTCTCTCTCTCTCCCTCTGCCTCTCTGTGTGTCTCTCTCAGACAGTTTTAATCTCTGGTAAGACAGTCACGTCCAGCTTTGTCGTCTGCCGTGTAAACTCTGGTGAAAAAGCGACCCGCCGCCTCTGCCTCCAGTCTCCACAGCTCCTCTTCATTACCGCGCACGGTGGGAGAGCCAGAGCTCACGGTGAGGTTATCCCTGCTGGAGGCGTCACCATATACTGTCATTAATGAAACACAAGACGCACGCATACTGTAGGCTATAACCTACACATGCAGGATTGTATGGAAGATGAATGGCTGCAGCAGCAGCAGCACTAGCATCTTGTCGAGGTATAAATCGCTCTGCAGGAGATGTTATGGAGGCTCAGATTTATCCTTGTTGTTGTTATTGTCTTGTGTAGTATGTGGTATGCTGCTGTGAGGTCTAATGCTGGTTGATTTACTTCTGTGTAATGCTACCTGCTCAGTAGGGAGGGATTTCAGCAGTGACTGTCACCTTTGGATATATTTTGTATTCGCTGGAGGTGCCCATACTGACCCCCTAAAACACACCTACTCATGACCCCCTCTTAATAATTTAACATGTCTGCAGGTTGTGGATAGTTCAATTTAAGAGAGATTATTCCTGCTCAGATTGTTTAATTTAGATTATTTGTAGGGGCCCTGAAGAAGTCATATTATACGGTCATTTATGGGGGAAAACAAAGACTGAAAAAGGTAAACATTTGTTTATGTATGTAGGGTTTAACCCTGTTTATTGCCGCCATTACTTTCTGCTGTAGTTAACTTATTGCAATATTGTATTCTATTAGGCAATGTCTATTTTGTATTAACCCATACACTTTATATTTTATTATATATAGCCTGTTATCATTACAATGCTTCTCTTGCTAATTTATTATTTGCTAATCTTTACACTAGTGTACCACTATTATTGGCATTGTAACTATAAGTATGTATTACCTGTTGTTGTTGATGTAACAAGAACATTTGTTGTTGCTCTCTTTGCCTGTCTCTATCCTGCATCTCCTTCTATCCCATTTTTGGCCCATCCAGTCGAGGCTGACGGCTGTTCACCATGAGTCTGGTTCTGCTCGAGGTTTCTGCCTGTTAAAAGGAAGTTTTCCTGCCAATGTGCCGGATGTTGCTAAGTGCTGCTCATGGGGATTCATGTTGGGCCTCTCTTTAAATAACATAACAAAGAGACGGTCGAGAGCTGCTCTTTTTGTAAAGTGTCTCGAGATAACTCTGGTTATGATTTGGCGCTCTGCAAAAAAAAAATTGATTGATATAATTATTATATATTTATTATATTTGAGTTGTTTTTTGTATTTCTCTAATTTTGTACGGTGTTTTTCTGGAGCTACCTGGCACCATAAGTTCTATCTTATCTTATTGGTTTTACGGGGATATGGGTACTCTCTATCAAACTATAAACTATATTAGAGTTATTTATTATATTGAATTATGAGATTACAGACTTTGATAAGTGAGTGGTATTAGTTAGCAGGTCCCGTATAAGGCCTATGAATTCTCTTAGATAGTCTTAGATAATGTTTATATGATGAGGACACAAACAAATGACGAGTGTGTTTAACATATTAAAGTTCATCAATGTAACCATTTCTGTAAAGGGTTGTTACATGACTTATATATAGACATTTTATTTCAGGTTAAACCCCTTGAGATGTATCATCTCATTTTCAAGGGGGTCCCAAGACTTCAAGGGCTAATAAATAAAGTTAAGTCGTTCAATGGTCTATTGTCCTGGCTCTCAACTGGTGGGTCGAGACCCGAAAGTGGGTCGCCGAGCTGTTTTCAGTGGGTCGCGGATGTATGCTTGAAAAAAAAAAAGTTGTGGCTATAAGTCTTTGCTGCGCTTTTATTTTGAAGTACACTGGTTTCCGATGACGTGCGTGCAGAAGTAGTGTAGTTTATTCACACTCCATGTATCCACTAATTGGGTAATATCCCAGCTACAGTTATATTCCTGAAACTTGATGAGCCCTACTGTAGTTGCATTTATGTGTATTTAGTTTCTGTTGAAAAAAGGCTGCTAATTAAATGAATTGTAGAGGGAATATTGTTCTTCTGATGCACTGCTGTCTGCTTGTCATTTTGGCGGACTATGATACTATTGTGTTTTGTCTGTTACGTTCCACCTCAGGTCCAAACTGCACAGACTGAATTAAATAAATTTGAGTGGTTAAAAAATGTGGCGAGACCAATTGAGAACCACTGGTCATTGAACGCACCATCCACTCTCATCCATTCAGGCTTGTGTTTTAGGTGAGAGACCAGCAGAGGGCACCAGAGCTAATTAAATCTATTAAAACAGCAGCTACTCACATTGACGTGAAGCGTGATAGAATATAAGAGAATTCAGCTTCTGCTTTGTGTTGAGAAGTTGCTTTAGAGGCTTATATTACAACACTAAAATTAATATATGAAATTCCTTCAGAGTGCAGACAAATAGTTTATACCTTTTTTAAATTTTTCTTTAATTAAATATTATTTAAATATCACAGGACATCTTTACTACAGCTTAATTATTCAAAAGTACTCATTATTAGATAATTACTGCTGTCTTTAATTGTAATCTTACAGATCAACAAGGTCAAAAAACATACTCAATAAAGTGAACCTGGCAGTCTGACTTTTACATCAAGCGTGAAAAAAAAAATAGGAGGGGGGAAAAAAATCACCTGCAGCCCTCTGCTTGCCTCTGACGTGACAGCAGCACTGTATTCTGCTCAATTTATGAGGTATCATGACGGGTAATAAAGCGGAAAGGTCAGGGGGAATGTGTTTTTATCCGCTCTAAACCAATAGGTCACATTTCCACTTTCCACGCCACGACTGCTGCCCTTTTGGTTAAAACAATACATTCACCTTGGCCACTCATACATGGTGTCACCAATTCTCCATCTTATTGCCAATGTCACACAGAGGGCTGCTGGGAGATATTACGGAATAGATTTAGAGCGAGGGCTCGTGCACAGCCTCAGATATCATATAAAGAGAGTGTAATGTAAGCCATACATTATGAATCCAATTTGTTTGGCCCAGATCTGATATTTGAGTGCAAAATAGATCTGCTGGGTTCAATGTCACTCTGAGGCCACTAGATGGCAGTATGCTGGAGGATATCGAGCTGATCGCTCCACTAAGGGAAGTTTTAATGTGACTTTACAGATATATTATGTATTTGTATTTAAACTGCAAAGAGAAACTATGACATTATAATATTTAAACTAAATATTATTATCCAAAAAATACATCACCATCGAAACGATAGTTCCCTCTTAAAACTAGAGATGATTCTGAAGGTCACTGCAAAACTCTACCTTAGTATAAAAACATTTACAGATGTATGGAAGAACAGTAAACAAATACCTTGTAGTATTAGCAGGCCATCAAAGTGACTTGATCATAATACATGGCATTTCTGCTCTTGTTAAAGGGAAAGTTCGGTAGCTAAGCTAAGCACTGCTGCAGACGAGGCCAAGAGTACCACGTACTTTAGCGACATAAGGTGCTTTTCGACGGCAGGAACTTTCCCCAGGAACTAGGAACCTTTTGAGGAACTCTGTTTTTGACAGCAGGAACCAGGCTCTAAATTTAGTTCCTGGGTAGTTGACTTACCCCCTGAAAAGTCCCTGCTCAGGGGGTTGTACTTTCCAAAGGGCCAGGGACTTTCATGGCAGGGCCTACAGTGCTGATCGTTTCTGATTGGTCGAATATAGTTGTTTTTTTAATCGGATTCTTTTAAGTGGCTAAAGCACGTGGTGCTCCTGACACCGTGAGAAGCAGTGCTTAGCTCTGGCCGGCTTCTCCTGCCATGGACTGTGCTGACTGTTATCTACTGTATGTAGCACAATAACTATTAACAAGTACCTCATACAGACCCAATTACTCACTTTCACTTAGGATACAAATGCGGATTGTTAGTGTGTTCAGGTTGAAAGGTCACCTTATAAATATATTTTGTGGACTTTCTAACAAAACTCTACGCAATCATATGCAAATTCAAGAAGTGTGTAACACCAGAAAACCTTTGCAAAGCTTATAATATTCAGTGCAATGAGGTGTTGAGTCCTTGTTCTTTACGGGATTTTAAGGCAGCTTTTGCTGTTGCTGTCCCGATATACTGCACGGTGTTTATGTCCCTATATAAAAGGCCTTCATGTAGGCTTTAGAAGGGGGCAAAGTGTTAGACAAACCACTATAATAGAGCCTAGCTGTTAAAAATATTCACTCTGTGATTTAGATTTTCAAAAGGTCCCTCAGGCTTTTCCATACTGTACATATAACTTTTGCAGATCATAAATACATGTGCACTGAAGCTTCATCTAAAGAGCTTCATTTCCCGAAAGAGGAACTGTTTCTTATCCAGTCAATTATTTCAGAATTGTTAAATTTATAAGAGCAGACAGTGGAGCTGCAGCTAACAGTAACTCCAATTATGGATTGAATCGAATATAATGAAGTCAAGAGGGCCAAAGGTACGGTGGCCAACAAGGGCAATCGTGCTGCAACGGCTCAAACTGTTTCAATTAGAAGAAACAGGCTGCAAATTCAGAAACAATGTCAGCTCAAAAACACACGCAAAAGTCCAAAACAAATGGAAGGATGGAAACGTGCTGCAAACACAGAAACAATGCAAAGTCACAAACACACAAACCCAGAAAACATTGCAAATCCAGTCAACACAACGGATGTGCTCCAGGCCTGTAGGGGGCGCTCGTGTATTCTGGGTTTGTGTGTTTTTGACTTTGCAAAGTTTCTGAATTTGCAGGACATATTTTCTAAAGGAAACCGTTGGGGCTGTTGCAGAGCGATTGTCCTTGTCGGCCACCGTACAAAGGTGTCCTCAGACTGCCTCTGTTGTCCAATCAGTAGTCCGAAGTATTTTAATGTAAATACAACAATAGAATAGAGAGAAAATCTAACATTCAAGAAGCCTGAACAAGTCACTGTGGCACATTTTATACTGCTGAAGAATTAAAACAATATAATCTAACTTATTCATATATAATGCTAATACTGTGGAGGAGCTTAGCTGAATTAAGCAGCACATGCACTTATAACAACTCAATTCATCATAGTGCACCTCAGTGCGTCCAGATGGCCTCTGAATGTGTTAACAAAGTCTTTGAGGACGGACGCGCTTCTGCCTCAAGGACACGGTGCATGAAGCACGCAAAGCAGGAACAGTAAGAACGATGGTGAGCAGTCAGGAAGTGCTGATTCCACAAAGGCGCAGGTTGGGGAGATGAGGAGGGAGTACAGTATGTGTCATAATGATGTATGACTCTACATGGATGGTGGTCATGGGAAAACAGTTCTCCTCCTTCAAAGGAGATAACACACGACATTAAAAAAGGGGGAATACAGGCCTCTAACTGCAGTTCTACGCAGATTAACATCAGCCTTTCACAGCACAATGTACAGGCCAGCCAAGGTCACAGGCTATCACTGGAGTCTCTGCTCTTCTGTTATGTTGCCTCCCTGATCGAACATGGCGGCTCAGAACAGAGGCTCTGTTTTTAATGATTCTTTAACACTGAAACAAAATGAAGAAACATCTCTTTTGGTTTCAAACGCTGTTGTACTCAGCTAAGGGTAACTTTAATACATTTTATACTTACGCCTGTCTTTCTGTTCCTTCTGCCATCTTCCATCCTCTCCACTTGGTGTCTTCGGACTTCCTGTAGCTTTCCCTTCTCAACATCTCTTTCCGCCTCAGAGGGGCCCTGCAGTTGCCTGACCTTCCTTGCTCACCTGTCTCTACTTCCCTCATCAGCCTCATTCCACATACAGTATACCACACAGCGTTTCCTTTATTGTTTACTCGTTCGATAAATGTCCTGTCCAGTGTTTCTGCCTTGCTTTATGCTGTTATTACTCAAACCTGGACCTGCCTGCCTTCTGTCCTGCATCATCAATGCAGCTGTTAAGCTGTGTGCTGTGTCCATCTGCAATTGGGTTGCAATGCAAACAGACTTTAAAAAACCATGGTAAACAGACAACGTGCAGCATTTTGCAAGGCTGAAAAATCAAATAAGAACGTAATAATGAGGGAACATGGTCTTCTTGTTACATCGTTGGGTAGGCAAGGTGATACTTTTAGAGCAAAGTGAAGTCCTCTCAGTTTGGATTGGAAGTCTTTGTAGGTAAAGATAAATGAGGTAAGGGGTAATAACACTTATAACACCTGAATATTTCATCAATCATAGATGCACCAATTCAATCCTCTGCAGAGGTACGGCAGGATAGGTAAGTAAAATTCAGCATTTCCACTGTCATCCATCCATCCATTATCTATACCGCTCATCCTGTTCAGGGTCGCAGGGGGCCCGGAGCTGATCCCAGCTGTGGGCTGTGGGAGGAAGCCGGAGGAAACCCACGCATGCACGAGGAGGAACATACAAACTCCGCACAGAAACACTGAAATTCTTTCGAAACTGGATTAAAATGTATACCCGTATGACATTGTGTGTAATAGATACTCGAAGTACTATTAGCTCAATCATTATAAGCTGCATGGTAAAAGAGCATTAGCCAGATATTAACCATAAAGAATTCATACTAAGCCCGCTGTTCTTCAGAAATTAGGATTCTGCTACAGGGCTCGAGAACCTCAGTGGGGGTCTGTGGAAGGAGCGTGAGCTGGAGAATAACAGCTGAAGAGTGTGAAGAATCCCTCATAGCGTACAAGAACATCTGTCAGACTCCAAGTCCCAGCACAGGGGAAGGACTACAAATGAGTGAACAGATCATAGTCTGTCCCTCTCTCTATTTCCCTCTGCTTTTCTCTTAAATCAGTCGCTGTATGTCTCTTGCTAAAACAGAGACAGCTACACAATTTTTTCAGACATGAAATCATTTTTGAAAGAGACTCGATTTAAACTATTCATTGGTCTGCATAATTATAATGAAAGAGAGCAGAGCTTAAAATAATCATTTTTAGAGCAAATTAGTATTTTTGGCTTAACTCAAGGTCTAAACTACAGGGTCAAAGGTCAAACTCCATGAAGTATAGCTGTGGTTAAAAGCTCAACCAAAACTATTTTGTTTGTGCTCGTATTAAATGCTATAACCACAAAAAAAACTAAAGTTAAGTGTTTTTCAGTTGGAGCATCAGTCCCAGAACTTGAAGTGATTCCTATATCATGTTGTTACAAGCCGTGTGTTCGTGTTTTCTCTCCCTCTCTCTCTCCTGTATGCTCCTCAGGTGCTGCTTCCCCCTTGGTGCAGCAGGTGATTGAGCTCACCTATGCTTACTAATACCCCTTTCCCCCCTAAATGTAGCGGGTCGACGCAGGTTTTTCAGACCCGGGAAGACCTAGCTATAGATGCCGATTGTCTCTTCCCATTGCCAGTGGAGTATACTGCTGTCGGTCTCTTTTCTGCTGCGTCACCGTCTGATGTCACAAACGCGCCGAATGTTACGGTGGTTAGGTCTTTATTGTATCTGTTACTCATTCAGTCTGTGTGTCAAACTCGAAATTTGGAAGGATGTTCGAGCGCTGCTCGGACAGAGACGGGTGGAATTTGTAGCGGAGATGACAAAGAGACGCAGAAGTTACCGACAGAGCATAAGATCGTGCCGGAAAGGGGGCGGAGATTAGCGTGTCGACACAGGTTTTGTGTTCCCATCAATGCCGATCAGAGCCGAGGCGATAATTACCCTGGTCTACTGCCGAGTCATTTGACCCGGGTCTGAATGCCGATTGTAACCTTTCCCATTACGCAAAAAAGCTGGGTGTCAGTGGGTTTCTTGACCAGTGGGAAAGCAGCTTTACTAATCAAGGTTCAGAGCATAAAGAGCAGCAGAGAGGAGGCAATCAGTGCCAGTGGGCCGTTCAATAGCTGCGTGTGTGAATGACGTGGGATCTGCATATTATTTACTTCTTCCAAAGAAGAAGTATTTCCTTCATCCCCTTACTATCTTCGGGGAAGGTAAAAAATGTTGTAAAATGAAGTAACAGAAGACAAAGTGGTTAGTGCTCACTTTGGAGAAACAACCAAATAATAAAAAATGTGTCTATATATCAAACCCGCCAGACAAAACTTGTACATTTTAAATATTTAATCAAGATGAAGCCTAAAACCTCCTGCCCATTCTGGCTCGTACATATAAGGCCGAATAACCGATCCTAGAGCAGCCATGTTTTTTACAACTTTGGAGTGGCAGTGCAGTGCGGTTGCTCCTCCACATGGGATCACACACGTGGGGGAGGGGCTATGCAGTCGTTCCAAATACTGTCGGCCAATCATGGCTAAGGTCTGACCTTTGAATGGCAACTAACTTCCCCCCAATCACAAAAGGCCACAACTCCTGAATGCATGAGCTCTCTGCATTCATGTTACCCGTACAAAAATGATAAACACATTTACACAGCTCTTATATGCATCCCCAACAACACTTGTGATTTATCTGCTGGGATGAGAACGAACTGAGATGATGAAAACCCAGCTGATGCTTTAACACTCCCGGCCTCAGCGGCAGATGCTCCGCTGGGAGACTTTAGGATGATATGTTTAGACAGGCAGGTGAGAGGTCGCACCTTTCAGTCCTGCAGCACAGTTACCCTCCAGGGACCCGTGGGAAGCTAATGACGCCATGATGAAATCTAAAAGCAGGGTATTTTGGGAAGCGTAATTAGGTAACAGGGGAGAAAGAGAGCAAGAGTGAAAAGGTGCGGGAACATAAGTGCAGCTCAGTCAGCCGGCTCACGGCCAACAGATTTATTTGTGTGAATACAGAGTCCATATTTGCCGACCAGGATCTTAGCTCATCATAGCCTGCAACCATATGCCTCTACACAGGATTAAGCATGAGTGACAATTATTAACTCCCAAAACATGAACACCATCAAGAAAATATGAATATTTCAAATGTGATCAATCAGGTGAAAATGTGCAAATATTTCAACCATGCGCAGTCGACCTCGTGATTACAAGAAATTGTCCAAAAAGAAAAGAAAATATATTTAAGTGCACTCTGCTCTTATGCCCATTTGCTGGAGCCAGATGCTTGGCATCTTTTCTTGGCTGCAGGTTCCTTCATGTTTGGGGTTAGGTTCTGAGCTGTGGACTCTCAGGATGGAGTAAAGGTGTGCATCAGTTGCTCACACAGGTATGTGCTTCCAAACATGCAGAGCATTCTGTTGGAGCATCGTTTCAGAGTTATATCAGCTCCATTTGGATGTTTACAGGCGGTCTTTCCACGTCAACTACAAACGGATTACTGAGCAGTTCAAATACGAATTTCTGAGCTCCAAAGTCGGCAAATTGCCGTGTGAACTCCACTGGCCCTGGTTTGTCATTGTCTGGCAACATGAAAAGTGACCCAAGTTTCCCTGCTGCAGGGTCTCCCACAGGCGTAGCTTGGCTTGTTAAGCTCTCATTGCATCACACATGCCTGTGATCACACGGTCCTGTCCCTGAAGCTCGAGGTGTAGCGGAGTGAGATGCTCAGAAATGCAAACTCACACAGCCGGTGCTCGCAGGTCTTGATTGGCGCTCCTGCTGTTGCAGTGCATAGCAATGAGCAACAGTGGCAAGGAAAAACTTCCCTTTAACAGGCAGAAACCTCAGACAGAACCGGGCTCCTGGTGGACCGCCATCTGCCTCCACCTGTATTAGGGGGGGATGGAAAAAGGAAGAGGAATGGTATAAGTTGGATAGAGGGGGGGTTGAAGAGTACAGTTTCCAAACTGTAAAAACGTTGGGATTTTGATAAAATAGCTAGCATTTCAGTTTCCATACCTGTGACCCTTAAACTCAGACCAACACAGAGAAGCTGTTCTGCTGTTAAATACGCCGACGAGCGAGATCCTTGCTATTTTGTCGCTAAGTTAAGTGTGTTTTGGTTAGCGGAAGTGGCTACAGCGGGGCCACCCGCTGATCTCTACTGCGCAGACTCTGGCTCCAAATGATGTCACCACGATATCACAGGGGCTATTTTGGCATCACTTTCGTACAATGGGAGCAGATGGAGACGTGTCGTCCATCCATATGTCATTGGTTACACCCAACACTGCTAATTGGTTATTAAATGTGAAAAATGCCCGGATGTCCCTACATATTTTTACTATCCATTATCTTTTATGTTGCCGACAAATCAAGAAGCAGTAAAATGGAAATAATTTGCAGATTCCCTGGGTTCATGTTTTGCAAAACTAAATATGATGTAGATATTTCAACTTCCAAACAAAACTATAAAAGATGTAAAAATAAAAGTTCGGACTTCAATTCAACTCTCAAAACTTGTAAAAAAAAATTAAAAAATAGTGATTTAAATATTTAAATCTTGCGTGAAATTGTGAGATTGTTGCTTGAAGAACCAGGCATTTATTATTTGAATTAATTTTTCATTAAAAAAAAAAGACACTTCCATCACAAAAAAAGAGCATAAAAATAAACCAGAATCCAGGATATGAAGGTGTTGACACTCAACCTGCGATATAGCCTACTTTATTTATCCCCGGGGGGGAAGGCAGGCATTGAGTTACTTGTACGGCACTGAATCTTAATGCAAGTTTGACATCATGATTTTTTGGACCACTTTCAATTTAGGGGACTTGAACTTAAACCCAACAATACTACATGACAAACAACAGGATGCCAACAGAGGGCAGCTTTATGCAGGAGATAGTTATGCACTTGTATGCATATTAAAATCATGTATGGTTGGTATTGAATCTGCTGAGAGCAGCTGCAGCAGAAACAACAGGAGCAGAGCAGTTGAGATGTAATTAACTTGACACATGAACCCATTACTTATGAGTTGAACCATTTATCCAATGCTCAGTGTGTCGAGAAAATGACAACCTATCCCAACAGCCATGATGGGTTTCCTATTGGGCTAAAATCAGAGGGAGAAGGTTATGTAAGGGCCATGTGTGGGACGCCAACATTAACTGAAGCAAGTATGCACTTAGCTGCAAATGTATTAAACTTAATGCGATCTCAATCACCTTTAACATTATTTCTAAAGGATGCAGTTAGTGGAGAGATGTTTCTGTTATTAAGCCTTTACCCTCACATACTGGGTTAACAGAATGATAGAGGCACCTGTCAGTTTATTTGAAATACAATTCTTAAACTACATTCTCCACAATGATTATAAAGTTACATCAACACCTCTTTTAAACAGATCCAACCAAAACTAAACATTAAAACCTGTTGAGGGTATAACTCATAGGAGGACTGTTATAATACACTGCATACGTTTAAGCCAGGTGAGCTTCATAAGCCATAGTTTACAATGAGCAGAATACAAACCCCTAAAATCAACTGCACATTTTGTAAGGGAAACATTTTAACCAATGTAGCCCACAGTACACAGAATTACACTACAACAAGAACTCATGCATCAGATGTAAATCAGTTGCATGATAGCACCACAATGCATTCAAAAAACAACAATAAAAAGAAAAAGCAGCTCAGCCACAACAAGAAGGTATACTAAAAGCTAATTTACTGCACACAGAAAGAAAGCAGCAGCATCAGACCAGAAAAGATAGGCCACTGGCTGATAGCAAGTCAAGACAGTGGAACAACCAGCAGCAGCAACCTCATCCCTTAAGCTTCCAAACACACACAAACATCAACTCGCAATTAAAGCAGGAGCAGCGAAAACCTACCTGGTAAAGCGTCTCTTGTTGATGTGTGGTGAAGTTCAGTGCGTAGTTCAAAGCTGCCCCCAACACAGCAGGACGGAGAGCTTCAGTTTCAGGCTTGAAGTGCGCGTTAAGGCCTCAGCTGGGAGTCCGGGACAACAGCTGATAGCGCCCAAAAAGCAATAAGTGCCTCCACAAAGTAGTACTCCACTTGAGCGACATTGGGACTATTAACAGGCGAGTTTGCAGGAAGCGGGTAGAAAGGGGTTTACAGAAATGCTAACAGTTGCAGCAGAGTTACCTTCAAAAGTAGCTCTGCAGACCAAAACAGAGGGCAGGGTCTGTGCCAGTTTAAATGGACCGCTTCACTGCAAAAGGGCGTGAAGGACGTCACGTGAGCACTTCAGGTGCCCACCTTAACCGCCGGTAAGATATCAATTTAAAGAGAAATTCGCTGAAGCTATGTTAAAAAAGACTCAAGCAACCGTTAACTAAATAAAACCTCAAAAGACACAAGTGCAATTAAACATCTTTGTGAAATACTCACTCGTGAATGTGCGATACCTACCAGTGAATGCATTTTTTTTTGCCAACGTTGTAGGCCTATATATTTAGAAAAAAATACACATTTCTTAAATATAATTATTTATGTATTTATTTTTGTTTTATATCTGCATCCTTTTTTGGTAATATACCTTATTTTATTATATTTTATATGTCCCTCATATCTAATATTAACCCTTGTAATTGGAGCCTCCCAGCATAAGAATTTCACACAGTTGCATCTGTATAACCGGACTGACAGTAAACGTCTTGAATCTTAGAGTTCTTGTTTGTGGTGACAACTTTCTATAATTCCTGTGTGCATCTGACCAAATGTAGACAAAAAATATCTGACTACAAGGTGGGTTTGTCATCATAAAAACTATCCATACAAATCAAGTTTTTCCAACCAATCTATACTGCATTTTAAAGTAAGACAACATAAACTCAATATGTGTAAATACTAAATAGTTTTTAAAAATGTGACTTTTATAGCATTTCAATCACTCTTTTATACTTCAATCGACTGATTTACTATAAAATAAGATAAGATAAGATTAGATAATCTTTATTGAGCCCCAACTGGGGGAAATAACTTTTTACAACAGGTTAGAAAACAGTGATTAATAGTATATACAAACAATAATAGTAAGATAGTAACAGCAACAACAGGAAATGAAGAAGTAATGAAAAAAATAACAATAATAAGAATAACATAAACTTATAATTTACATATTTATACATATATTATTTACACCCTTTTACTTACATACACACATGGTGTGTAACATTTTCCTATTTTCATATTAAAATTGAGTATTGCACAGTATGAAAATATGGAAAATAATTGCACCGAATAATATACATAAAGGCCAATGCATACATACATACATACATACATGCATTCCCACCAGATGACACTACAGTCTCAGCACGTATCTCATCATGCCTTGCCAATATCTCTAAATGGATGAAAGAACGCCACCTTCAGCTCAACCTATCCAAGACTGAGCTCCTTGTCATCCCAGCCAGTCCCTCTATGCACCCACAGATCAATATCCAGCTTGGACAAACAGAACTCATACCCAACTAAGTCTGCCCAGAACCTGAGTGTCACAATTTGCTAGCTAATGTGGCCTCGATTGCTCAGTCATGTCAATTTGACATGTGATGTCTACCTTTGATTTCACACATTGATTACTGCAACTCCCTACTGGCAGGCCTTCCTGCATGCACATTCAAACCTCTGCAGATGATCCAGAACGCAGCAGCACGACTGGTCTTCAATCAACCCAAAATGGCACATGTCATTCCACCTTTAACTATGACCTCAGTAATAAACATCATTGTTTGTTGTGATGCTGGTGTTATAAAGTCTGATTGCAGATGGGGTGAAGGACCTGTGATAGTGCTCCTTCTTGCAGGTTGGGTGTAGCAGTCTGAAGCTAAAGGAGCTGCTTAAGGCTCCCACAGTCTCATGCAGGGGGTGAGAGGGGTTGTCCATGATGGATGTCAGTTTTGATAACATCCTCCTCTCACCACCTCCTCTAGTAGGCCTATGTGACAAATTTAAATCATTTAATGTTGGCTAGTTATTAACAGTTTTGAAATAAATATATTTAAACTTTGACATCCTAAATCAGATGTACCAGCTTCTATAGCAGGACAGCTTTAAAATATTGGGCCAATTCATCAGTCTTGAGCCAATTTGAGTTAAATTACAAAATATTGTGCACTAAACACGCTGTGTCCCAGTTAACCTGCAAACACTGTCTCAGTTTTGCTCACACCTTTCGCAGGATGTTGGACAGTGTTCTAACACTTCTGCCTCTGAGTCCAATTTATTTGCTGGATCACTTTCCCTGAGAACAAGCCAACCAGTCTCTTCTGTTTTTTTATTTCAATCATGCCAGCAATGATGAAATAAGATTTTTATTGGGAAACAAATTGTCTTTTGGGTTTACTAAGTCTTATGGTGAAACAAGGTAATGTGTAAAAGTCTCACTTTTTCTGATCCAACCCAAAATATGATCATGTCAGACTTGATGTCGCCACATTTTCAACATTGGGATGCCACTTTCCTCAGTAGAGCAAGATGCAATGTAAATAAGATACACTTTGCATTTAGAGTGAGGATATGTTCATGCAGACAAAAGCTATATATTTTTGTGTTGTTGCAACACTGACACAGATGCAGGAAAGTTATGAATGTTTATTTAGACAGGAATGGAGGTGAATGAAGAGTGATGGAGCTATTTATGTCGTACACTGGAAAAGACAGTATGTAAACAAACAGGAGTTTGAGGATAACTGCACATAAGAGGCTTGAAGCGTGTAACTAGCACAGTAATCTGGTTAAGAAAATTATCTGGTTGAGGAGCCTGGGTTTAAAAAACTGCACGGTTCATGAGCTGACAAGTGCTCAGGTAATCTGGAGCCAGGAGAGGGAACACCATAGGCCTTTTTCACAGTGGGAAAAGCACGAGTGTTAATAGTAGCATTAATGATGGCTGTATTCCATGTAGCTGCTTCAATTTCATGGTCCTGGTTGTGTGCATGCTGACTGCCTGTCATGGCTTTCTCAGACACCTGAATCGAGCAGAACCATTGTTAAAGTTATTGTTAACACCTGTAATTTTCCTCCTGTTAGAAGTCAAAATGTCCACTGTGAAAAAAGCCCATGCTCACTTCAAACACAGAGAGACAGGCAGGGGAACACAGGAGGAAAAACTAACTGTTTCTGTGACACAGACATATGTATCATGCACTATTCAAATTCATATATTTGAACTTTGCATACATGTCAGAAAAGAGCACAATTTTTCCATTTTGAATCGGGTGATTCTTTTGGACCAGTGTTTATGACATCATTGGGAAATGTGCTGAAAGTCCAAGTAAAGTTGCAATATCATCAGTCCACCATCCAAAGGTAAGTGTGCCAGAGAGCACCGTCTGAACATCAGTTTTTGTGTACATGTCTGTGTTTGCCTGCAGCCCAGACAGTATCAAGGTGAAAGTTGAGCTTGAAATGAGGTTATGTTCTGGCTTTGTTTTTTTGTGATTTTAAACACATTGCACTGAATTTAATAAAACTTTATTTGACCTACTTCATGTACCTACTTCACTCTGCACCGTTGCACTAGACACTATTTGACGTATAGGTTATATAGAAATGATATGTTGCTACTCATTTTTGTATATAGTAGTAGTTTACATGTACTATAACATTGACTGTACGGGACATAATAGTTCTGGGTTTATTTTTAACCTGGGCTATCTTTGTAATGCTTGTTTTAGCTGTGTGTCTATTTCTATCCTTCTGTGAATAGTTCTCTTCTAGTTCAGTTAGTACACTGACAGTAATCCAGAGTCAATTTTCTTGTATGTGTACACAAACATGGACAATAAAGATCAATCAAACTGAATGAAAGTCTTATAGATTATTTATGGATAATCTATTTTTTGGAATAATTCAACTTATCATTAAATTATATAAATGCAATTTGATTGATTTCAACTTGAAAACTACTGTGAGGAACTTTCGGTTTGTGTCGGTTTTGGCAGCCCCTGTGGACAAAGCCGCATCTCTTATCTCGTTGCTGATTTTGTCCTGTACATGCTTAATTGATGGTTTTGAACAAAAAATAAATAAATCTAATCCTGCTTTCTTGAATAGTCATACAGTATGTATCACTCACTTTAAATGTTTACCCTGGAAAATGTAAACGAAGGCAGCGTGCAGTTAAAGGTATAGTAAGAAGGATTTTCCTAGAAAAATAAAATATAGACTTTTACAAATATAATATAAATCATCACTTATGGGCCTCTAGACATGTGTGTTGGTGAGTGTGTTTGCAGACCCTTGTGAGACCCTTCCCTCTGTATCTATTCTGTTGTTTTACTTTACACAGGACATTTTCAGGAGGGGGCCTGATGTGGTTCCCTGAGCCAATCACCGGCTAACCGGGGGTTAGCATGCTAGCGCATAGGTAACCTGCGGTTAGCACGCTAGCACAACGTTAACTGTGATGATGTTGGACTTTGCTCGGCGGGGTGGCCGTGTTCTCGCACGAGAGAGTGAGAGTGAGAGTGAGCTTCTGGTGATGAATAGCCCAGGAGGAGGGGCCCAGTTTGAATGTGTTGTTGACAAAATGCAATAAAAAATCCTACATATTACACCTTTAATCTGTTCTTCTGACACCCCTACTGGCAGTTTCAGGCATTTAAAATAACCATATAGAAATAACCAATCTTGTCGCTGATGGTCTGGTTTGCTTTTGTAGGTCATATTGAGTAATCAGAATGAATTTCTTTTTGTTTCATAACCAGCAAAAAACACTCCTCACAGAAGCATTAATTTAAAAATGTATTATAATTACAGATGAGAGCTAAACCGGTGGCTTTAGGACCCGGGGCTCATCTCTCTGAGGAAGAGGGCGTAGGCTCAGCCAGCCGGTGGAGGAGGAAGGTGCAGCGACTGCCGATCTGCTCGCGCACAACCGCGAGGTCCTGACAGCAGCACGAGCGATGCGAGTCGAGGGTCGCGAGGAAACAGACTAAATAGAAACAGCTTGGCCGAGTATCGTCTTGTTTCAGCAGCAGTGTGAAGATAAAAGGCAACGCAGCCAGCATGTCGGTGCTCGCTCTGCAAGAGTACGAATTCGAGAGACAGTTCAACGAGGACGAAGCCATCCGATGGATGCAGGAGAACTGGTAAGGCTTCATGCTCGTTTTAAAATACCGGAATAGCTCATGTTTTTTAGCTCAAATTCAACGCTGCGTTTACGTGCTGAATGTGAATTATAGGCTGTAACGGCGCACATGCATCAGCCTCGTTCACCGGGATTAAACCTCGCTGTATCCTGTTATATCAGGCTCTCTGTCATCATCCGCAAATTGCTGCTTGTAGCCTATATCATAAAATGAACAAGTACACGCAGGCCCAACAGTCGCGTGCGATTGCATTGCTCATCCGTCCTTCACTAGACCCGCAGTGGCATCGTGCATCTTTAACAGGGTATAGGTTTTGTCCTTGATTTCCTGTGATTTATTCTCCCGGCATCCGTTATACCGTGATACTACTATTGTAAAGGTCATCCATGGCTCCAGCTGCCTCATCCATTTACAGTCAGCCACTGGCCCAGTGGCATATTGAACCAAACCTGGCCCCATGCTGCTGAACTACAGCAATCTTAGTCACAGTATCATTATAGTGTTGTACAGGAGAATGAAACTGCATATTGCATGTTATTATGCAGGCCAACGCTGAAAAAATCAACAAGCTATACTATTTATATTTAGTTCTGCATAGAAAAGGATAAGGGCTACATCTAACTTATCTCTTGTTATCACTATAAGTCATATTTTGTTCATAATTTAGACTGTAAAGTAGTCTAGAAAAGGGAAAAGTTTTCATTACAAGCTCCTTTAGTCAAAGGGGACCTTTTTGTCCCAACAAATAGTCCAAAACCTGAAAAAAAATCAATTTATTATAATCTAAAACAGAACATTTTTATGCTTATAAAGCTTAATGAACCGATAAATCACTACTGATAGTCTAGATATCTATAGATAATACAGATTGTTGGCAAAAGAAGTAACAGACAACACTGAGCATCCAAACAAATACCTTGCTGTGTACCTACTAGCACTGACTGAGCACCATGACTTAACATGAATAGCAATGAAAGTTTTGTTTGCCCAGGGCTGTGAAGGCTTTACACTTACAGCATACTACACTGATATTTCATTGTAACTACTGGTGATAGGTACATATTGCTCTGTGGTTGTGTGCACTGATGCATTTCATATGTGGGTCATGTGCAGGTTCAGCCCACTATCCATCGCGTGAACTCAGAAAAGGGTCATCATTGTCCAGGTCGGTGCCAGGTTGAGCAAAAAAATGGTTCAAAGCAAAACAAAATGAGTCATGCGTAAAGTTAGTATAGGCTTCATTAAACATTCAGTGGCACTGGGTTTGTAGAAAAAGCAGCACATGGTGAGCAGGAGGCATTCATCTGGCTTCTTCTGTCATTTGTTTGAGCTGGAAAGAGTCCCATATAGTATTTTATTTTTAACACAAATTCAGGTTGAGGAGAGCTCAGAACTCAGAACAGTTTCGTTCTTGTTCATTGCAATGAAATCTGTGTCTGTGTGAGCGAGACAGCATGGCAGTAATGTGTAGGAGCTGTCCTTTCCCTGGTACTGAGAACCGGCCAATCCCGTTCATCTTCTGATGTCTGCTGACAGAGTATTAGCCAATCACGTCGCAGCTGATCTGAGCTGACTTGTCTCTGCTGCTCCGGCAGTGGAGGATGTCAGACAGGGCCAGTGCACATGGCTGATAGGGGAGACAACCGCAGAGAATGGGATTTGATGAGTTGTTTATTAAATCCATAATTTCCAGGGAGAAAGTGACTCAGCCTGACAAGTTTTTATTTCTTCAGGGTCAGATAGAGAAAGGAAGAAAACAAACAAACAAATGAAGTAGTTTGGAAGAAAATACCAAACAGTGAAGCTGTTAGTTCAGCAGGACACTTGAAAGCCAACAGCAATGTCATTTATCATGGAGTGACATTTATCACATACCTTTACAACACACCTTTATTTATTTAGCCTGGGGTGAGGCACCATCAGCTAACCTCTACTCGGGAAATTCATACATCTAAACCAAATATAAGTTCAAATTAGATCAGTTTCTGTCTGTCAAATAGTCACTCAGGACTTGTTTTGATGTTTAACATATAATCCTCTCAGGTTCTGTGTATGAATTCCTTTTCTGTTTCAATTGAGGCCGCCATATACAGTCTTTGGTATAAGTGAGGTGTTATAAATTAGTGGGGTGAGGCCTGAATTGCAACATCATTTTCAGTCTGAACCTAACGGCTCAGCATTCACCCCCCTTGGGATGTGATTTCAAAAGTTCAGGATTAGAATCAGATACTGTATATAGATATATACAGATGTATATATTACAAGGTACTCTCTTTGTTCTAATGGTGCGTACCTTTACATAGAGGAGTAAAGAAACATAAATGCACGTTTAATTAGAAATATTTACAATAAGGAATCATACATCATCATAAAATATATTTCCATAAATGAAAAATATGTTTGGTAAAAGGATCTTCAACATAAAAACCCATGTACAGTTTTTATATACTCATCTGTCACTACGGGCGACCAGCTGACGACCAAAGATGGAAGATCTGTGTTGATAAATGACGACCAAGAAACCTATTCAGACCTCAGAGGTAAGACAAATGTATTATTTAACTTAGTATATCTCCAGGGATTGTTATTGTTTCATTGTATTCTTTGCAGTGTTGATGATGACGCAATTAGTGCTCACCATTAGTTATAACTAGCTAGCTAAAATGAGCTGCATTCTCTGCCTTCCATACTTCAAGCATAGTTTGTAAATGAGTTGTTTAATGAGTCTGAAATCACATTACTTTGTTTTCTCGAGGTCTTTAGCCCAGCTAATATCTTGTTGATTAAAACAGTTCATTTTCTATTCTCAGTGCAGCCTGAGGTGCTTTCACTTTTCATTACTTTTCACGGCCATACATGCAAAGTAACATGTTTGTCTTGTTGAGAGGGAAGATCCTCAGTTGAAGTAATGCACGTGTTTCACAACAGACACTGTATATAATATGCTGTGTGCATGTCATTGTTTTGCAGGGATGAATGGAGGCTGGTACACTGATCTGATGTGTTCCCTTGAGGCTGGCAGCAGACAGCTTTGCATTGTGAAAGAATAATTAGTTGCAAGAAGATCAGGAACAGGAAGAGGAAGGAGGGGGGCATCATCCTCATTCTCTGCTGTAACTAACAGTACAGAAGTACCATAGGTAGAAAGCAATACAATATGTTTGCTATACAATTGTAAAACATACATGTCGTGCATTTGTTTTCTATTTCCACAGCAAGAACAGCATGGCACAGGTGACACAGCTTGTCAACGTGACAGAGCATTCATCAATGGAAATAAATGTTCTGCGAAAGTAGATATTTACGGCCAAAGAAAACATTAATTTCAAAATTAGAAAGGTACTGCTGTCGTCAATGCTTTCCTGTCATTTTAAGGAGTGTCAGCAGCATCACATAGCACCTGGGGCCTGAGAAAGAAAGTGTAAAGTGAGTCAGGTGCCATTGCGACTGTGTCACATCAGCTTGAATTTTATTAAAGCCCTCTGTTAAACGCACACCCTTCAACTGCAGGTATGATCAACAAAAGACTGGCCCTGCTACAGAGAAGCCAGAGCAGGGAGTCAGACTAAAATAGCTCACTTGGTAATACAGTTTTAGAATGACAATGAAAGTTTTTGCTTTGCATATGACAGGATCTGTAGTTGTTGGACAGAATCAAACTGATCTTATCAATAGATTTTGGTCTATTTCACTGTCAGCGCTCCACTTAACTTTTCTTCCTTAAGTATGTTTTGTACTTTCTATTCCATTCTAAATTCAGTGATTGCATTTAGCTCATAGGAATTTCCTTTCCACTGTATTGCATGCTTTAAATTTGTAATCTTGAAGATTTCAGTTTCGTTCTCTTTGGCGCCACCTATGGCGATAAACGGTAATTGCGGGAGCACACTTCCCAGATATCCAGACAGGATCTGGTTGACTCCGGTTGTAGCATTTGATTGTCCTCGCTGACGGTCGGTTTCCTTTTTAGACTGTTTGCCTTCATCTGAGCGTCGAGTTTGTTTCTTTTTCTTTGGATTTTCACTTATTTTTGAAGTTGTATCTGTAGTCATCAATCTTTTCTTTGTTTGTTCAGCCATAGTAGATCACTGTTTACACTTGCAGAGTCCGGAAAAGCAGCCACTTAGCTCCGCCTACCCTCTCTGGCAGACCAACCACTGCTGGCTGATGGAAAACGCGTCACTAACTGGGCGCCGCTTGTGATTTTTTTTTCCTCAACATTCGCCACAGACACCCAGTCTGTGATACTGCAAATGCTTTTATCAGTTGGCAGTAAACTCAATCACCGTTGTGTTACGTCATTAAGCGAAAGATAGGGACTTAACAGACATTTATTTAAATCATTATTACTTTAACTTGTGTAACTGTTATTAACTGTTTAACTGTTGTTGTTGTTGTTGTTGTTAAACTGTAAGGTTGAGTTTTCGTAGTATGAAATTCTACGAGTTCCAATGTGGCAGATTTTCTGTAAAATACTATATTTTTACATACTGTTCTCTCAATAAAGAATGTTAAAATAAACTGCTCTTAAGTGGTATATTGCTTATGTGGTATGATCTTATCTTTCTACTGATGCCTATTTAGGAAGCTCAAATGCCTCACTGCATAGCTGCTGCCTCTATCTCTTTAGGTGCATTAGTATATTGCTGAACAATCTTGGAAAGCAATAGCAACAGATTTAAAAGCATATCATTTATCAGAGTGAGTGCTCACTGTATGACATGATGGAAAAATGTCATTACAGATAATCAAATGAGAACGATCTGATATCAGACTGCTGTGTAATATGCTTTTGAGGATTACGTACGACGAGCAGAGTGAGCATTTGCATTGTGTGAAGGTGCATTTGCATTGTGTGAAGGTGCATTCGGGATTTGCATGTTATTTTCCTCTCCTATCACAATGCATGTGGTGTGATTCTGTGCGATGATGCTGACAGGGCTGCAGCTCAGAAATGGCCTGTTATGTATTAAGATTGCCATGTTTTTGCAGTGCGGCGTTACTATCCAAAAAAGAGCTGTTTTACATTTTACCTGCTGACTCACTCTCTGCTCTCACACACGTCATCATGTCTCATTACCATGCAGGCAGGTTGCTTGGTTAGAAATTGTGTTCTCAGTTTTTTGACGGGCCTCCGGGACAGATCCCCGCAGGTCTCTGCACTTCTGATGGATCTCTGGTGGGTTTGGTCTGGACTGATAACAAGGGATGCAGAGTCTGAGAGCGATGCAGCCAGAATGAACAATGAGGTTTTTGTTGTTGTCTGCTTCCTCTATTCTGTCTGTTCGCATCACATTGCAGATAGTGTTGTGGCCAGAATGAAATGATTTCTTTCTTCGTTGTAAAGAATCCATGAGGGATATAGAAATATTGCTGTGTTAAGATGTAGGTGTTGCATTATACTTAACATTGATTAAGAAGTATTCATGCTCACTGACTAGTCTTGAAGGTCAGGTTCGGATTGTACTTGATGAGATGAGGAGCTACGTCTCTTCCTTCCAAGTATCATGTTACTTATTCAGCCCTCGAGCAGCCCAGCCTATTGTCTCAGAGATCCTGAGCCCCGCTGTTGAATGGATGAGGCCAACAGATACTCCTGTCTTCATTTTGGATTCGGGTCTCGTTGCAGTGGTAATTACAGAGCGTGTTTGGAAAAGATTTGGTTCAATAAGACTTGTAACTTTTTATCTGATTAATCTAGCTAATGGTGTTCTCTGGTTGCTCACATTGAACAGAAACTTGAGATGAGAGATCAGAACAACTCTTACAGAAATCCCAGATCCCAGCAGTTCAGGCTAGCAACTAAAAAATGATGCATAACTAATAGACACTGTGCAGAAGATGGGGAGCTGGTGGTTTTAGTGATTAATTGACTAAATTATTTCTCAGGTGTCAAACTTGAATCTTATTGCTGCAATAAGCTGTGCAGTGGTGCAATGGTCAGCGCTGTTGCCTCACAGCTAGAAGGTTCTTGGTTCGAACCGCGGTTCTGATGAAGCGGGCCTTTCTGTGTGGAGTTTGCATGTTCTTCTGGTGCATGTGTGGGTTCTCTCTGGGTACTCCGGCTTCCTCCCACGGTCCAGCGACATGCTCATTGGTTAACTGGTGACTACAAATTGACTGTAGGTGTAAATGTGAGTGTGAAAGATGTCTGTCTCTGTGTGTCAGCCCTGTGATTGAATGGCGATCAATCTAGGGTGTACCCCGCTTCTCACCTAATGACAGCTGGGATAGGCTCCTCCCCTGCGACCCTGAACAGTATAAGCGGTATAGATAATGGATGGATGTTGCAATAAGCAGCCTTCTTTTGTAGTCCATGTTATTTCATGCTCTATTTTAATGCACAGTGTTAGTGTGGTCAATCCAAAAAATCAACTGAAAGCAAACAACATTGTGTATTATAACGTTACATGAAAGAAAGAAATTAATTCTAGAGATTCCTCTTGATGGTCAAACAGTATAAATATACAAGGTCTTGCTTCTGCACGTTGCTGCCATTTGAACGAGAGCATCACATGATGATGCTGATCTCTTCTGACCATGTTCACCCAGAGTTCACCGCAGGCTTGCTGTTTGCTCGGCTGCTGTCCTTCTTCCAACTGGTGAGGCCAGAGATGAAGATGTGGGCTGGCTCTGCAGGAATTAAGGTCTGCCTGGAGTGTAGCAGCGCTCTTATGTCACTTTCAGATTTCATCGGGCTGTCATAGAAAAGCTTTGCTGCTAACAAAAGAGAGAACAGTTCATTGTATGGACTGTCTTACTTTGTATACATTGAGTCACTGTGCATGTCAGTTAAATAAACTGGTAATAAGTCATTCCTCAGGAGCGTGGCTGACCGTATTCAGCTCCTGGCGAAGTCTCATTGATGCGCATGGGGAGTGAAGGCTGGCCTGTGTGGTCGGATCCAACAGAAGAGCTACTGTAGCTCAACTGATGAAAAGGTTTCTGCTGGTTCTGATGGAAAGGTGTCAGGGCATCACAGTTTGTTGCGTATGGGACTGCGTAGCTGCAGAGCTGTCGGGGTGGAAGGTGGTTATAATGTTACGGCTGATCGGTGTATATGATGCTGACACACTCGGATAGAACAGTAACATTAGTCCAATCAGTAGGTTTTGCTATATAAATCACATGTAAGATATATCAAAGTTTCATGCCCTGATAACCTGCGATGTAGAACTTGTAGGAACAGGAAAGCAGCTACAAAGAGAGCGACATTGTTCAAATACTTGCCGACTGTCTTTGTACCTAGAGGATTCAAATGTATGTCTGCGAGGTGGCCGGTGAAACAATTATCCAATAGTTTCCTCCAAAATAACTTTCTTAACAAATCCTAGTGTCTATTTTTTTTCCATGATTAAAAAATATACTTTGATTTACGTTTGTTAGCGGTTTCATGTCCCTTTTACGGTTGTTCTTGGCACATAATCTCCATCAACTTTCAGTCAGTGGAACAGCATGGCTTTAACGCAGTACATAATTGCAATACTGCCCAATGCAGTTCCAGATATTTGTATGGGGTAACTCTTGTTTTGACCTGACATGAGTGCCATTATTTGGTGCTTTAGAGAACAAGACAGGAACAACATACTCATCAAAACATTAGTCCATAGCACAGCCAGCACCAAACAGTATCTTTTAATTAGATGCTTATTAAGATGGTGTTTGATTTAGGTAACATGACCCTCACATTGGTCAATATCTGGCATCTATCCAATATGACACAGTGCCACAAGAAGTCACTCCTCAATGTCAAGACTGGGTAAGTAAGTAACTGGTTCAAGTGTCAAACTGCATTTGAGTGATTCAGATTCTATCACACCAAAGGTGATGCTTTATCTCCAAGTGTCTTCAACATTGGACACCGATCCCACCGATCTGAGATGACTAGTAAAGTAAAGAGATGCGATCCAGGCACGATGATTCGGTGAATATACTGTAACACTGCTGAGGCTCGTGCAATACAGCCTTCTTACAAGCCATTTGTCTTGCTGCTTAAAATAAGTATGACTCAAGATGTTCTTAAGCACTTAACAGGCTGAAATAATTATCACTCAAGAAGAGAACTCTTATGTTTCAGAGCAGGTAAATATGGGCCGGCAGATGCAGAAAGAACTAAACCAGTGAGTGATTGTATCTTGTGTACTGGTTACTTTAAAGTCCAACTTGGGATTGCATGCTGTTAGTAGGGATAGATGGTGTGTTACTATCTGGGTTCTTCATGGTTGACAGATTGTTCTGTAATAGCTAGCTCTAATTCACAGCACCTCTCTGTCTTATTTAGAGGCTCGCTGCTCATCACTCGCTCTGGCACAGTGACTCTGATTGAGTTTCCACCGTGGTACATAAAGAAAACAGTGCCAGGGAATATACGGTTACACACACACTGGACTGAAGCGAGTTTGTGTTTGCGTGCACACATGCACGCAGACGCTGTGTTTTGCCTACAGTTGCATATGCCTATGTGACACTGTAAACACACACTTAAATGAGGCAGTGAGACTCCAGCTTACTGGCACAAGCGTGCAGACTCATCCTCAGACTGCAAACTCAGGATTACGTAACCGCTGAAATCTCCTGGACCAGCTAATACAGATCCAAGTTCCACAGCAGGTTATCCAGCAGCTTTACACAACAGTGTCAGTGGGGGAAGGGAGGGTCTGTGGATCAACACACTGAGATATTATGCAGTGTACTACATAGGATACATGAAAGGGTGTGGTCAAGTCTAGAACCACAGGGAGATAGTACTCATCTCTTTTAATTGTATGTTCTAATTGATGTTTAACCTAGTAGTTTAATGTTCAATTGAGTATGGGGTCAGATGCCTTGTTTTAACATCTGGAGCCTGCTACATGAAATATATAGTGAAACCCATATATTGATATTACTTGGCATTGACTGTTTTGTTGGGCTACAGCTGCACAGGGCAGCTCTTGAGGTATGTTTTTTTTGGCCTCAGATAGGAACACCTTTATTTTTAGATATGTCAGATATTCAGCAGGATTTGGCAACAGCATGAATGGGGCCAACGCCCAGCATCTCACTCAGCGCTTCACCCTGAGATAACAAATTCACAAGAGAAAGATATGTCAGCCATGCCCCACATACCTTACTAAACATCTCTTGCACGTTATTCAGAACATTGATCACGTCCTTTTGACTCGGTGGTTTTCTTTTAAACGAATATTTGAAGCAATACATATTCAAACAAATGAAGGAGCATCTCATTTGTGACCACGTAAGTACAGTAGAGGATTTATGTTGTTTTCCTTGAATTGAATGTTAAATTATAGTTAAGTACATCAAACTTATGGACGTAAAATTCCCATGTGAACAGAACAACCCTCTGTGAACAGCACAGGTTAACAACTCTCAGCAGATTACAATATCTATTAGATATTAAAGCTATAATCTCGAAGATCTCAGTTTCGTTCTCTGTGGCGGCACCTATAGCGATGAACGTTAATTGTGGGAGCACACTTCCCAGATATCCAGACAGTGTTGCATGTGTGACGTCCACGGTTCCGGTTGTGACTCTTTATTTTCCTCGCTGACGGTCGCTTTCCCTTTTAGAGTTTGCTTCATCTGAGCGTCGAGTTTGTTTCTTTTGCTTTGGATTTTTTTTGAAGTTGTATCTGTAGTCGTCAATCTTTTCTTTGTTTGTTCAGCCATAGTAGATTACTGTTTACTCGCAACTTGCAGAGATCGCAAAAGCAGCTGCTTAGCTCCGCCTACCCTCTCTGGCAGACAAACCACTGCTGGGTGTTTCAAAATGTGTCACTAACTGGGCGCCGCTTGGGATTTTTTTCTACGAAAGTCGCCACAGACACCCAGTCTGTAATACTGCAAATGCAAAGGCTTTCATCAGTGGGCCATAGGCTCAATCACCATTGTGTTACCTCATTGGGCGATAGATAGTTACTTAACAGACATTTATTTAAATGAAAATCTTTGAGATTGTTACTTTAATGACCTCCAGAGGCTTAAATTTCTAGCTCTGTCCACCAGTCAGTTTAGTACTGAAGAAGCCTTTTGGATGAGAGTAGAAACATCTTCAAGAACTTCAACCAAATCCAGTTGCGTTTTGGATTAAGGTTTAAATCACCATGACCTGGATGACTGAGAACCTTCACAGACACTCAGAACATGTATAATCTATGCAGTGGATCTGGGGCACCTATCATTTTTTAAAATGAAGCCACTGCTTCTTGCCGTTATTTGGAGGAAATCTCAGCTGGAGGAAAGCAGCTGGTTTCCAGCCTTGCAGCAAGCACAAAATCTCTGCTGATTGTGTTACTGTTCCATGCTGATCCTCCCCAAAAAGAGCTCTGACGTTGTAGTTTTTCATTTGTGCTGCCTCGGCCCCCTCTGACAAACAGCAGAGTCAAGCCTCCTGCCTCACCTCTTTAATATATTGTCCGGTGTAGGCATAAGTTAGGATCAGAGGGGCTACTTCTTTCTCTTTTTTCCACTGCGTGAAGCTTTTTTTGCAGTTGCATCCACATTGAAGTGATGTATAAATCACCATGTGATGTAAATCATGTAAATCACCAGACAAAGTTTGTTGTTTGTTTTTATGCAAATTGAAAAATGTCTTTTTTTCGAGCTTTGAAGACCTTAGTTTAACCCCAAAATACACGATAAATCCCATCCACAGCCTGGCATACTACAGTGGCAGAGCATGTTTGCAGATAATGCCTCGCAATCCTTTATGAGAAGTAAAAATGAAAACAAATGTTACGACTGTGGCTTCACTCCAAAATGCATTTTCTCATCTGTAGAGCCGCACGTTAGGAATAGTTTTATTCCTGATTTATGTTATTTTCCTGTTTGATTTTTTTAATAGTTTCTGATTCATTTCAGTTGATCAACTAATTGATTAGTTGATAAATCATTGCAGATCTAGTCACCTGTCTTTTGACAGTTCATCAGCTGAAAGCTGAAAGTTAGGGGTAGGACAAACTATCGATATCCAATATATCACTGGTGCCAGATGTCGATATGTTGCTTTAAATAAAATTCAGCGTTCTAAACAGATCGACAATTTGAGTCACCGCACCATTGTTTATCTCAAATCTGTCAAACTGACACCCAGTTGCAGTGAATAAAACATTGATTCTGCACTTCACTTTTTAGGGGCATTTTATATTCTTTGGTTAATCAGATATCCTGATATGATATGATTGTCTTGCAATAAATCAATTATCGCTGTATCGTGATATTATCGTTATCGTGGGCCACGCATTGCGTATCGTATCATATCGTGAGTTACCCTGTGAGTCCCATCTCTACTGAAAGTGTTAGTTAGCAAACTCTGTTCACCAGAGAAAACTCATGTTCACTTAAGAATATAAAACCTATGATATAAAGTTATTTTTGTCTACACATATCTCCAGTCCACTCTCTTGTTCTCTGGGATATGAGAGGGTTCTATTTCCCGAGATAGAAATAGTCTTCATTTTCATAAAATACATCAACCATATAACTGCTGTGGTTGGAACAAATATCCAGCAGAATGTGTAGAGAGTACATGACACTTAATCGACAGTGTCTTGAAGCTTAAGTCGCCCCAAAGTGTTTGTTCCAAAGCAAAGACAGAAAGTGTTTATAAGAAGCCACAAATCTCTGCAGCTGGTGAAGCTATTTGTCAAATGCTTGTTATGGATCAATAACTCTTTTGTGCCCCCACAAATAGTCAGTCTATTTCTACAAAGTGACAGAAGTGCTGTTGGTCCTTGGATCATAAAAACATTCATAACTTTTATGATGTGGTTTTATTTTGTAAGTAGTGAAACTTCTTCTTTTAGCAAGTAGTAGGAAATCCTGTGTTCTGTGAACTTCCTGGGCAGATCTGAATCCTGAAGGTCAGGACGAGAGCTGCAGAGGCACATGGGAGCATGAAGGGCTGATGTGAATTCACACTGATGTCTCAAATAGATTCCTGTGACTGCAGACAGGGCCTGGCTGCAGCTGGCACTTCACAGCATTAGCAAAGACAACAGCAGCCCCTCCCCCACCCCCTCCGCCAACCTGTCAGCCTTGACCATGCCCTTGGGTTTCTTTGCCCTTTTATAATTTTTAAGACAGCAGGGTAATCCATCTTCTAAACATACTTCAGTAGCCACGCACATCTTACCCTTTTGCTTATTCTACTTGCACATGATGAGGATTGAACTCAAAATCCTCCAAATATATTCGAGCATGGGCTGGATCACAAAAGAACGCACCTTGCAACACCTTTTAACTGAGTTTTTGTAATCTCTGTGGCTAAAATAATCCCTCACATGTGGTCATGTTCCACACTTATCTGCGAAACTCTTATTTATCCAGTAGGTACAAGATAAAAATGTGGAAAAAATCTAAAATAAACTTAAATAACAAAGAAAAGTATTTCTAAGTGTAAAAAGATGAGTAAGGTTGTGTTTGGTTAAGCACACGGGGAATTAGTTAATACAACACTGGGTTTATCACATGTGATGGATTTATTTCTTCAGATTGCTTTTATCTGAAAAGTTGTATGTTTTCAACACAAATGTGAAATGTTGCAAAGAAAGCAAATCATTGTGTCTGAAAAGCTGCTAAAATACTTTAAAGGTAGAGTAAAGTTTGGTTTAACAGTATAACGGTGGTGTTAAGTGGCTCTTATATATCTATGCAAAAACATATTGTGACAGTAAGAACAGCAAACTGACTCACTAACACCCTTTATATAACAAACTCTATCAAAGTTAGCTAACATTAGCTAAAATTAGCCTCCATAACCTGCGAGTCATGGGAGACCAAGGAAGATTGACGCAGCAAAACTTCTGTATCAACTTGAGAAAGTGTGTTTAATGCTCACGATTGAAAGTGTTAATTTTTTAGAGGAAGAATTACGTGAAATTATTACACTGATTATAAAATTATAAGATATGTTCCAATGATTGATTGGTTTGTACTAGCTACAGTAAAAAAGTGAATGGATGCCATCTCTAGCAGGCCATCGTTAGACTTAAAAGGTATATGACAGTGTCATAACTTGCACCATATATCGCTGTGACCTTCCAGCCTGAACAGCAGCACCCTGAGGGGGCTACAGAGATTGTTGCTGCTATCCAGTCCTCCCGGCCTAACCACAATATGTAGGCCACTGTGCATTCCTCGTTGCTCTGCTCTCCCCTCCTTCGTGTGTAGTTGAGAAACAGTGATGTCATTCTGCAGTCCAACCCTGTTGTCATTCTGTGAAAGCAGCTCCTTTTTGACTTTGACTGTACTGCTTTGTCCTTTGTTCTGTGGAGGTGGCCTAAATAAGTCTGTGGGCATCCATCCTGCGAGAACAGAGAGGTGGCATCCTTCATTCTCTGAATGCTGACACACAATGAAGTCCATTATTTTAAACAGCTGACTCTTTTATTGGAGTTCTGTTCCTATGTTCAGTGAGTTGTCTGATTGGGTATTGTTATTACAGCACTAGTTTGAACTTCACATTCTGAACATCATTTTCCTTTGAATGAGGAAAGATAGAGCAAAAAAAAAGGATCACATTTGACACGTCTTGCAACAGGTGGGACAGGCAGGTTTTGTATATATTTTCGATATTCTGTTTAACATTACTGACTCTCCAATATGGCTGCCACATCAACAATCTTGCAAACTAGGACCTTAAAAATTAACATCATCTTAAAAATGCTTCTGAAATAGACTTTGCATGACATTAGAGGGGCTTCTTTATAATCACAGCCCTGTTTCTCCAGTTTTGAAGTGGCAAAGTGCCCTGTTTTTTCTCTCTTACCTAGCTTCACACCTGATCAGCAAAACTATGTAGGTTTTTTTTTTATGTTCTCTGCTGAGGCTGCAAAACAGAACAGGATGGGTTACTGTCGGCAGCTTGTGTAAGTCACGCTTCTGTGAGAAATGTTTGCCTTGGTATTGTGAGTTTTGCACATACCATTTTAAACTAGGTTGCTACTATACTGTGCTGTTCATTACAAAGACACCAGACCTTGAACAAATAGTCCTATACAGAAGTTTACTTCTCTTTTGTATAATAATACAATACCACTTAACGCTCTAAATAGGATCATTTATTTCCTTACCACTGAGTAATACGTTATAATTATTATATTTGGTATAATAATTAATTATTTGGTGATTGATTTCAGCGTCATGTTATCTTTCTACAACCTCTAAACAGCCGCACAAAACAACACCACAGAATTGGAACATGACTCTTGGGCTAGTTTTATGCAACTCACCATCCCCAGGGCTATTTTTCCCTGAGCTCCCAGAATGCCTCATTCCTGCTGCCTGTGCACTGTCCTCTGAGAGCAGACTTGATGTTTTTATTTATCTACTTTTCCAAGGGTGTTGCAGTACGTGTTTATTTTATCCAGCACCGCAACACAATCACACTTGTCTCTGTGTCTGGCCACTGAGCAACCACTGCCCACTGCAACCTTACATAAAAAAAATAAGTTTATTTTTACAAACTTTTTTGGCTAATGCTGCTCCAAACTATTACTTTGCTCTCTGTCCAACAGACCAAACAGTTTCTGAGCAAAGCTGTTCCACTTTCAGGCAGCAGGCCCCACTCCTCTGTTAATCCTACACAGCATCCAGTCTGTCAAGTCAGACCACCTGCTCTTTGAGTTCTTGGAAATGTTTTCTTTAGATTTGGTTGGGCCAGGTGGCGTTACAGCAAAAGTTTGCTATTTAATGTGGCGCAGCAGTGATCTCTGATAAGTCAATTAAGACGTCACAGGATGGTGGGAACTGGAACTGAATAGAAGCAATAACTGTAAACTGAAAGCTAAGCGTTTAGCGGGAGTCGGAGCTGGACACAAATCATTAAATCGTTACTTCAGGCGTTGCTTGGGAAGTCAGTACCGCCATTGTTTGCGTTGTGTAAACAGTCTGTTGTGCTTCTTATTGTGAAGCTGCTGGAAGAGGAGCAGTTGGAGAAGCAGACTTTTGGTTGTTATATTCAAACTAGCGCAGAAAGATTTATCACAATAACGTAATCGTTTTCAGTCAATGTCGATAATTATTGCTCATATTTAATCCTCTGTTTTAATAAAGACCAGGAGAACAACATTGTTCTTACATAGCACCCATTTTTCTCAGTCCACGCGCTTTCTGTTGTTGTGTCACAAGTTGATGGTGCAACTGAACATCACACGTGTTACAAAACTGGCTGCTTGCGTGGACTCCTAGCAGCTCTATTATAGAGGATGATTGACTGGTTAAAAGCCACAGCTATGATTTCATCCTGTTTTGCATCTAAAGCATTTAAATGAGACCATCAAACATGATGTTGAACAGTTATTTATTGCTACAGATGAATCTCTCTGTTGTTATATCTTGTTGAATCCTCTCATTTGTCGCAGGATGTCTGTTAATGCTAACTATGAGCTGCCCATGATTACACGATGCGATTGTATGAATTTTAAGCAGACTATTCCTGAAAAACACCAAACACAATCAGCACACTAACCTGTGTAGGTAAAGGCAATAAAGAGTTAAAAAAAAGGGGCTCATGTCAATCTCTTTACATCTTTGTGTTCACAGGAAGAAGTCCTTTCTCTTCTCCGCACTCTACGCTGCCTTTATCCTCGGGGGCCGCCATGTCATGAAGCAGAGGGAGAAGTTTGAGCTGAGGAAACCGCTGGTGCTATGGTCGCTCACACTCGCCGTATTTAGGTGAGAAGATGTTTACATCTGAGGCAGGAAATGCGTATCTGTATAGTATCAGTTTTATTCAGTGTGAAGGGCAAACTCTTTAATCGGTCAGTGGCCTAATAAATGTGTGGTCACTAAGTTTAGCTGTTCCAACAAACCACGAAGATTTTCTCTGGCTTTACTTTTGTCATGAAAAAAAATTTATGATTTGTATTGTACATGTGAAAAGTAGATTTTAACTAATGAAATAATAACAGGACATTTTCCCACATCAGTGATTTCCTATGTCTGTTTAATCTCTCTGTCCTTGTAGTATATTTGGTGCCATCCGTACTGGAAGTTACATGACGTACATCCTGATGACGAAAGGGCTTAAACAGTCAGTCTGTGACCAGAGCTTTTACAACGGGCCAGTCAGCAAGTTCTGGGCATATGCCTTTGTGCTTAGTAAAGCACCAGAACTGGGTAAGTCAAGACCTTCTTGTGGCCTCACTCATGTAAAATTTGGACTGTGCATTACGTATAGTTGACAATAAACTATTGTCCCTGTTTAACCTAACAGACAATCAAGTATAATTTCGTTTTGGGACTAAGATGCACTGCCACAGCAGAGCTATGTGCAGCTTTGTGGGTTTACATAGTTCCTTTATCAAATATTTTTTGCATATTTTAGAGCAGTTTGAATCACAGCTTGTGATTTTGACTGAGACCAATGTAATGATATTCCCTGTCCTCCTGTTCATGTCCACTCTATCATCTCCTCTTCTCTAATTCCCCTCCTCCCCTATGCTCTCCTCTTACCTCCCCATCTTTCTAACATCCCAACGTCCTCTACTTTACCTGTAGGTGACACTCTCTTCATCGTCTTGAGGAAGCAGAAGCTCATCTTCCTCCACTGGTACCACCACATCACCGTGCTGCTCTACTCCTGGTACTCCTACAAAGACATGGTGGCTGGCGGCGGCTGGTTCATGACCATGAACTACCTGGTCCACGCCGTCATGTACTCTTACTATGCCTTGCGGGCGGCCGGCTTCAAGGTGTCTCGCAAGTTTGCCATGTTCATCACACTGACCCAGATCACCCAGATGGTGATGGGCTGTATGGTCAACTATCTGGTGTACTCGTGGATGCAGCAGGGCCAGGAGTGTCCATCCCACATGCAGAACATTGTGTGGTCCTCCCTCATGTACCTCAGCTACTTTGTGCTCTTTGTTCAGTTCTTCATTGAGGCCTACTTCAGCAAGTCCAAATTAAGGGCAGCAGCTGCCAGCAAGAAGAGCGAGTAAACAAATGCCATAAGTATGGGAAGAAGGGAGATCATGAAGAAAAGGGAGTTGGAAATGGAGAGCAGGGACCATTGACTTAAAAGAGTCTGTTTGGTTTTGGAATGATGGCGGAGGTGGCATGGAGGCTTGGGGAGTTTGGGTGGGGTGGGGGTGGGTGGGTCAAGAGGATTGCTGGTGTTTGTGCTTGAGCATCACTATTAATGTGCAGATCTAAAATGCCTTGAGCGAGGTGACATCTCCGTTGAGGGATGGTGAGAAAGCAGCGCCGCGATGATCAGAAGCCATCACAAGTTTGTCTGCCTGAAGTTAAAAAGCCCCTTTTTGAATTCACCATGAATAGTTTTTAAAACCTAGAACATAACAAAAGGACAAAATCACCAGATTAAAAAGAATACATCTTCAAAGAGCATATGTTTACTTGATATTAAAAAAGGAAATTAATCTGTACATATGAAGATGGATGGAGTCAGCGCTTACTTAAGCCATCTAAGTATGTTTTTGTCTGTCGTCAGTGTTTGTTGTTTTGTTTTTGATCTGTCAAAGAAAAGGTTTGAGACACTGGTGAGTGTGTGAAGCGGCTGAGTGTTGGAGGTCGAACTGATGGGGTGAACGGCACTGTTTCTTCTGTGTCTTACATTGCAAAAATGCGATATTTTCTCAGGTCTTAGGTTATCTCTTTCTTAATATAATATGCATATCAATATAAAGTAGACATGTTTAACATCAGCACCGGTTTACAGTATGGCTTATATACATCCAGTATGGCTGAAAGTATGAATGATGATGGACTGACAGACTCAGATGATCACACTGCTCCTGGGCATGATGGGAAACAGATGCTGACAGTGCCCTGCTTCACCACTCGTCATGACCTTCAGAAGTTGCCAACCACACTTGGAAAATGACTTGCCATTGATTTCCAAATGCTTCTCTGTGTTTGAGGGTCCCTACCAGTGAAGAAAACCTTGTCTGTTGGACAACAAAGGTGTAAATGGAGAACAAACATATTTATGTTTAGCAAAAAAAGAGAAAAAAATCAAACATGCAAATTGTTAAAATCTGCTGTATTGACTTTTAAAAAATAGTATGTATCTTTAATGGTGTCTGTTGTGCTATTGTGCATTTGCACTGTATCAATGTCAAAAACAATTGTTGCTGAAAAATGTAACGTATGAACAAAGAGTGTAAAAATATGACGTGCCTGGGGTGTTTTTTTGTCTCAGTACATGGCAGGTTTTTCAGCACTAATACTTGGAAAGGTTCATATTTTAAATAGTTGACAACAAGCTTGCATTCATGTCATACTTTACTTTGTAGCAGTAATTCCAAACATAAGTAAGTTGATTACCTGCTAGGGACTGGTTTCACCCGAGTCCCTAAAGGTGACGTGTCAACTCTGGATAAAATTGGCCTGTGGCAGGTATAAACAGCATGCATGGCTTGAGTAATTAAGCTAACTGTCTCAACCAATTAACTATTTCACAGTTGCTGTTGGACCTTAATACAAAGGTGTACACTACACATCCACTATACCTGGTCTCCCCTTAGAGGTGCAATAAAGGGACTAACTGCATTTGTGTAAAACACTGATTAATGGACAGATCTTTTACTTGGACAGTTCACATTTTTTGCTCACAATTAAGGTGAGGTAAACATTTTATATACCTTTATCTCAATTTTGGAACAGGACAAGTATAAGGTCCCCCTGAATTATGATCATGGCCATTAAAATAAATAAATTAGAAATGTGTTTCAGTACATGCCAAATTGTGAATGTGTTGATAATACGACCTAGTAAAAGACCCAGAAAGTTGTACTTGCATCCTGTGTAATGTCAAAAGCCAGTAGAACAAATGGATTCAGATGCTAAATTCACATATCTTCTCTCTTCAAATATGACATGGCCTTGCTTCTTTTCATATAGACGAAAATAAATAAATGAATAGATAAGAATAAAAGAAATAGAAATAAAAATGTGGATAAAATGAATAGATAAAGAAAAATAATACATAAATACTTAATAAAACAAATGAGGTGAACCGACCGTTATTATAGTAATACAAAAATTGGAAATAATAATCATGATAACTATATTGACAGCTATAATACACCCACTGCAACAGTACTTACCTACAGAAAAGAAACAAAACAAAGGCACAAAATAATGGCTGTTTTTAAGCATCATGGTAGGCGGAAGTAACCGTCAAATCCATTATCGTGCTATGGGACTACAAAATATGTCACTTCCGGCTACAATGTTTTTGAGCGAAAAGATTGACAATGTACTGTGACATCTAGAAAGTAAAACATAACTTTACAGTTTGTTTATAGTGGTGCGGAGAAGATGTTTTGTTAGACTGGATCAAGAAACATAACAAACTTTTGAGGTGTCTTCAAAATATGTGGTAAGTGTTGCCAAACATCCTGCAAGGCTTTCAAAGATATAATACGCTTAGCTAGCTCACGCAAACGTTAGTTAAACCTGTGTGGCTGCATTTTAAACTTGGACAAAAATAGTATAACCCACTTGGAAATTCAAAAAAACGTCTCCTAGCTGAGTGAAGCAAAGTGCTAACGGCTAACTCTCGCTAATTCTACAGCGCCAATCTAAGTATGCAGTGTAAGTCAATCTGGTATGTCCTCCTTAAATATTGTTGTAGTCTTTATGTTAGTATTTAATAAATTGCACTATTAAATGAGAAATTGTATGGCTACTTTACGGTCTTAAATATGAAATATGTAATACAATTACTGTAGTTTAAGACAAGCAGCATCAGAACATGAATAGACAATATACATTGCACACATTTTAATTATTAGCTTGAATATCACAGGTGTGTAATGACCCGATGACTGCTGTGATTTTGTCAAGAGTTGCATTAATAATACCAGTACGCCGTGAAGTCGAAACCCTAAATGGAAATCACCTGCAATGAAGGCTTGAGATGTCGGTTGTGTGAAATTGATCATAGTTCTCTATAGCTGTGGGCTAAGTGTAATGCAGGGGCAGGAGCAAATTCATTGAAATATATCATACAGCTATAGTATGTAGCACCGTTGCAAAATTACAAACCAAAGCATATTATTGCCGCACAGATAAATCACTTTTGTATATTTTGGCAAGATCGAACAGGACGTTGATTGATATACCTTTTGTTAATAGACCTCCTGTCTTTGTGGTTGTCACATCTAAGGGTAGAGAATGTTGTTATACAGGGTGCACTGGATATCATAAGGTTTATAGTCTGTTCAGTATCGGTCGACTAATAATAGGTTATGGAGTACTTGTTGTACAGGCAGGTGTTGTAAGTGTATTGGTTTGACCCTGTAGGGTTATAAAATTGTGCTGCTATTGTCTGTGAAAGAGATTGCATACTATTGACTATTGGGGCATATTTCTGATGTTTATTTGTTGCAGAAACTCAGTTGGCTTATTCTTTGCAGCCTTTATTACCATGAGTTTAATCTTAGACAAACTGTATGTATGCCTGCAACAGTAGATTTTATAGTAACTTTTTTGTTGTATATTTTGTATGATAATGGTCACGAGTGTTTCCAAAAATGTCCATCCTGCAGAGCTATGTCTGCATAAGTGGCTACTAATGCAGTATTGTATCACTTTGTTTTGCATCAGTGCTGCTGAAAAACACTGTATTTGAATAGGCAAATAAGGCCTCACAAAGTATTTGTGACAGTGGTCTGAATTTGATTTGATTTAAGTTTAATTTGTATTCACTCTTGTAGACAGCCATAACATGATCTGCCACAGAAAGGTTAAACCACAGGTAATCCCTTCCAGTTTTTTGTGTTGACGTATATGTCAAGCACTGCCTACAGGTGCATTACTTTATGAAGTTTTTCCCATCTTCACCAGGTAAATCTAAGTGTAAAGTCTTTGATTTACATGAGAAAAACAAATGGTCTCCTACAAATGTGACATATTGTTGAAGCAATCTTCTTTCTGATTGATTGCTGCTATTGAGACTGTCGCAGTTTCCCCAAGGCTGACCTCAAAGTGGTTTTCCTTGTGCGCCATCGCCATCTGCTGGAACAATCACAGAAAACCTTTTTATGTGGCAGTGTAGCACAAAACAAAAAGGGCATCACAGATGTGTTCACCCAGTTTTCCTTTTATCTGAACACTCCCGATGAAATCCAGTTGCAATTGTTCTGATGATTTCAGTGATTCTAATATTTGACACTTTATGTTTCTGCATCACTTTATGTTTCTGCATCCTGGCTGTAATAGCCTATGTCTAGATACCTGATCATGTAAATTGCAGTTGCAAAGGCAACTAATTTATCAGCTTTCACTAAATAAATATTGGTTTCTAGAAGTCTTGTTTAAAATAAGGAAGATATAGGCTACAATTTATTTGCCCCAGTATTGAAACAAGGCTCAGTTTTATATATTTTTTACCCTAAGAAGAAGCAGAAACAGTTAATACTACGGCTGAACGATTTAGAAAAAATATCTAATTGCAATTATTTTGACTCGTATTGCCATTTTGCATCGTCTGTGTATGATGTGTAGGCCAGAGCATCTCTGCAACACAATATTTAAATTAAAATGTTTCTTATATACTATATATTATATTACGATTTCGATTGTTCAGCCCTGAGTTTGCGTGACAAGGGTCATCTTTAAACATGATAAAATAAATGTACTTTATATTATCTATACGCAGTTTTCAGGACAAAATGGCTCAAATTCATGTAATAGATAGTGAACTGGATTACAGTGTGAAAGTTATGACACACAAATGCAGAAATACATCTTTTGTTGACTGGATCTTCTAAAACAGATCCAGGGAACATTTCTAAATAATTTTCTGTGTTTTTAGGTACCAGTGATGGTAACAAATGGGTTCAGCTGCCACTTTAGGTAAGACATATTTGAGGCTTTAAAACAATGTACTTAAAGTGTTCCCTCCAACTTCGCCTCAGGAGACAAAACTACCAAGGGACCCCCCGGGTTTGAGACTTTCCCTCTGCTGTGGCGCACCCATAGATTCTGGCTCATGTGTCTATGTCCAATACATGCATTAGACCCCCCCCCCTTTTGATTTTAAATCTGCCCAAATCCTCCCAAACTAGTGTTACCCTGTCCTGCCCAATGCTGGAGGGACCAAACACTGACCTGAAGGATCAGAGCAAAGCCTTTGAGTGGGTAGCTAATTCCCTCTTTAGCCCTTATCAGCTGTCCTCCGGGCTGGGATGGAGGCGTGAGCGATAAAGCAAAGCTAGCGCCATCTGGCACAAAACTACAAAATTAGCTAATAGAGAAGGAATGTGAATACTGTAGTTACTTGTTATGTTTTTGTGCTGCTTGAAGAAGTTTGCTAGTCCGGTATTCTCCCATTCCTCAATCATTTTAACATCTACTTTTTCTGGTTGGGTCAAAGAAATACATGATTTAACAAGAAAATCAGAAACTGATCATCTGTTGGCTAGCAAATCAACTCTTGTATCAGTACCAGGAGTGTCTGGTACAAAACCATCAGTTGATTCGGTACATTAGCAGGTAGAGATAACCTGATCAAGATTGTATTGTCCCAATCCTGATCTGAGTCCTTTTAATTTTGACAATCTGCCGGAGTTTATTTTGATATACTGAAGTGTTGATTAAATATCTGACACTTTGAAATAACAATTATAGCCTCCTAAAAGTTAGCATACCTTGCATTTCATGATAAAGTTCTTGATATAGTTGCTGAAGTTTCTTATTCAAACTTTATAACTGATAAGGTTAATTATTGATATAGGCCTAACACAAGTAACAGTTTAACTGGGAGAATGAGACTCCTGAGGTTGATGTGAAGTTGGAGACAAGACCTATCACTCTGTTGATTTTAGGACGACAATATTATTTGTAGAAATAGGGACCATAAAAAATTGTTGACAGTACGAACATCGGCCAAAATAATTACAGACTAGAAAATCAAGTGTTTAACCTTCATAACATCTCCATGTGGTGTTCTTCATGTGCTACAAGACATATCAGGGACAACATGAGCAGTCATCTCCATGGCTGGGCCTGTCTGCTTTTAAACTGCAGTGTACCAAGGACAGGCTGAACTACACGTTTTCAGATTGGCAGGTTTGAGACGTCACAAACCTAAGGAGCCAAACCTCTATATGGGCGGGGCGACGCTATGCATATCATTATGTACAAGCTATGGCAACCACTTTGATGATGTGCGAGCCAGCTGTAACCATCGTCGTAATTTTTGCAAGTTGACTACTAACGTTAAAGTTACTACTACGGATAACTACATTTCAAGCTGGCTACGTTTCAACAAGTTGCCACTAAACGATGGCAGCGACTTGTTTTGTTTTCATGACGGAGGGGGAAATTTGCATGGTGGGCGGGGCCTGTGCAGATTCTGGGATTTTTAATGAGGGAGAAGGAGGAGATGCTTTGGGAGGATTTTATGAGTCTTAAACATGACTGGAGCTGCTCTTTAAGGCATTATGATACTAATGGAATTAATGTTAATTAGCGGATATTATAACACTTTAAAATACAGTAGAGAAAAGATTGGATTTTATTTTATTCCTGGATCGGCCCAAAGTATGACCCTTAGAATTTGGATAAAGACTGAATGTATTATAATGTTTAAAACAACGTAACCTCCAAAAAGGATACAAAACTGAAATCCCTTGAGGCCCCTGTTACTTACAGTGTCAGTGACTCTATTGCCCCCTGTTGCCCCAATTGAGGAGTAATACAAGATAAATTGACACTGGGCCCAATTTCATCTTTACTTGAAGGCTGATGTGCTGCTGTTTAGAGTGGTGCCCTAACCTATCTGTTAGCCCTAATGGAGACCAATATATAGATAAGTGTGTCTTGCCAGGAAAATCAATATCGATGTGGCCCCTGATGGTTTTTGAGTTAAAGTGCTTTGTTTTCTGCCATTGCCTCGAAACAAAGAGGCCGTGGGTCCTTCTATTAACAATTCCCAGTCAACCTTGAGAACGACTCGCAGACAGAGACAGAGATAGAAATAGAAAAAGACAGATGGGGTGGTGGTGGTGGTGATGGAGGGTGGCAGCATTGGTACCAACATCACTAGAGCGTTAGATTTGGTGGAGGATAGAAAAGCATCATCAATGGAGCAAAGTGCAGGAGCTGTGAAGAAGAGTGTGATGGGGTGTAAGGAGATAGATCGAGCTATAAATTGGCAAAATAATCTTTCAATTACAAGAAAATAATGTCATTAAAAATGTGTGTTTTGCAAAGAAAGTTAGATTGTAAAGAAAAATCCCGTTCATCAAGTGTTATAGCTTTAATGTGTTGAGTAGCCTAATAGTAGTTATTAACACAGTACATTTTTTGTGAATAAATGTTTATTGATTGAAATAAAAACAAGCCAATGAACATCTTGCAATTTTCTTATTCCAGTCATAGCACATAAATGCCAAAAACAATTCATCATCAAAGCTGAATACAGTGTGACTATAAATCCTGGATGGTGCATGTGTTTCCCAATAAATATAATCTGTGCTTTGCTTGTTAAGACAGATAAACTCAGACTGAAAAGAAATTACACAGAAATGAATCGCAAGGTACCTTCCCTTTCCAAACCACATAGCCTTATTTAATCAATCACTTACCATCACAGATCCTGTTCAGTTTACCCACATCTTATTTCTAAATCATATTTTAAACCTAGATTTTTGTATAAAAATAAATATACAATTTTCTAACAATATCACAGTTGCCAGGTTAGTCGAGTCGAGTTAACGCACCGCCGTGCTAGCTTATTGTTAAATATTGTCAGGCAGATGCATTCGGAGCATTTCTGGCGTTCTTGCATACAGCAACATACATTTATTTTATCTGAGCCTATAGCAAGATGAGTAACAAATACTCGCGCTCAGCTTGGCACCGAATTTAGTTGGAACTTTTAAATATTAGTTGAGTCAAATGTTACATTTCTGTGAGTATAATATACAACATCTCTAGAATGAAACCGCTCACATTAAAGCACTCCATGAAGTAACGGACAAATGTGGAATAGATGAAAGTAATATCGTAACATTAAAACAAAATACATCCCTTCATAACAAAAGCAAGCAGTTAATCTTCTGCTCTCTTGCATACGTGTTGTCTGAGAAATTTGAGAAGGATGTTCAGATATTTGTCCACAGGGGGCGCCAAAATCAACACAAACCAAAAGTTCCTCACAGTAGCTTTAAGAAGGCTGCACAAACAGCATACACACCTTGGTTTTTAGACAACTTTTTTAGGGATGATGGCCAGTGTCGTTTATTTATTTGCAGGTGAAATGAATATAAGGAATTACACACAGCAGATTGTTGAAGTTTTTTTTTTAGCAAACCACCGTGCCCAGAGCAAAGCAGATTCTTTTGTTGAATAGTGTGAAACATGCAAAAGACATTAATTCAAAATGTAATTCTGAGCTGTTCAAATAAAACACGACTTGACAATAAAAAACTGAATTAAGTTCGTCGTATTCATGCTTTGTTCTGGACGGACCGAAATCAAGCCGTTTCTCACATTTTGTGTTTTTCTGCTTTTTATTTATTTATTTACATATTTTTGCCTACAATAGCTGATACAAAGTTGATATTATATGCTTTAGATGTACTTTCGAACATTGAAAGAAAGACTGCTGTGAAGTAAATAATACTAAATACTGTACATTTGGTTTTTACACAGAATATATGCAATATATAGGCATATAATGTAAGCTACAATATCAGGCACATGTTAAAGCAGGGAAGAGTTTTATTCCACATTCTTTAGTTTCGGAATTGGGTCATAATAACACATATGTCACCAGGTCTTTAATGATGGGTTTTTGTGCTACGCTTCAGTAAACTTAGTGTTTTAATTATTCAAATTTCCCCTTAATACATTTGTTGCTATTTGTCTTTGTGTACATGGGACTCTTTCCTTTTTATGTTGAGTTCTGTCAGGTTTTTTTGTTACTACAGCTTGTAATATCAATCACTTTTTGAGCACCAAATGATTTAATTACTTCCAATATCCTTAACGACATCTTTTATGAACTGGCATTAAAGGTTATGTGCCTAGTAGGGATTTTAAACTGAGTGTAGCAAAAGTTTTTATTATTCCAAACTGCCATAAATATCTTTTAATACTTCCATTGCCACGTTTGTGAGGAGTTTTATTGTGGATTAAACTCTTAGTTTGCATTTTTGTGTGTTTACCAACTCAGCTGTACAGTTAGACTAGGACGTGGGGGACTCTGGGCTGGGAGTCTGTGGGAGCAGCGGTGGCTTGAAAGTCGAACAGGTATACGAGCTTGATCGTGTCGGACTTAAGTGATGGACAGTGGGTTCGGTGGTCTTCATCGCAGCGGCGGACACCATTGAACACTCGTATCCTCTGTTGTGTTTGGAGAATGTTTCCGCGTCTTCAGACATGGGGTTGTCAGCTGGCAAAAAAACATCATGGTGGTAGATTTAGCTCAGTTTTAAGTCAATAAGAAATAAGGTCAATAGTGTCTGCAAAGATGAATGCATAGTATATCAGTTTGATGTACCTGTTTCTGAAGAGCAGGATGGACACACAGCTCTCCTGGGACAGCCCATGGCAGGGATGACCATTCCTTCCACACTGTTTTCGACCACCATGTAGAACTGCAGATTCAGACAGGAAGTCATGACGGTCTTTATGAGTTTCCTTTAACATGTTTTAAAAAATCAAGTTGGTTTTGAGTTTGCTGTGGCGTCTTGTTCTATAGTTCTATGGTTCATTGGCTGATTGACTTGGAGGTGTTTCTGACGGCGCATGGCGATGATGGTCTTACCCGAGGCACGCTGGTGGTGGTGCTCTCCGACATGCTCTCATCGGTCACGCTGGTCTCACTCACATTATCCTCCGACGGCTGTTTGTGGAAGAATTTTCTAGTTCTGCATGAGGGACAGTAAAAGCACACACGTTCTGTATTCTAATTACAAGGGCACTCAAACCACTTTAAGTTATAGAAAATCAAATGGGTGCACTCACATGCCATTTACATGGTTAAGTCACAGAGGTGGTGCCCCTGCATAAATATGCATTCAATTTAAACATAGTTGAAAATATGACTTTGATTGACCTGTGACCTGAGAGGGACCTGTTCACAGTGTTATTCCCTGCACTTTTTTCTGCACAGATATGTATTGTGTAAAAATAATACAAAAGTAGCAGACACTGCATCAAACCACAGATCTTGTAATTGTTGTACTTGCTGGCAGGAAGTGATATTTAGATTTAATTATGATCGAGCCCAAACAGAGATGTGTGTGTCTCAGCTTTTAGTGGGTTTGTTTGCATGTTTTTTTTCTTACCTGTGTTTATGTGTGTGTTGCAGAGGAAACTAAAGCACCAAACTCAAACACTGTGTAAGTGCACTTGCAGTCAAGTGCGGAAGGCAATTTGAGGCAGAGCTATTGGCGACCATGTAGCGTTTCCACTGGGGTCATACCTCAGCGGCTCCATTCTGTAGCTGAGAAATGACCTATTTTTATGTGTAATTGCTGTAGAACAAGCTAAACCAAGCATGTAATTGAAAGCGTGCCACTTCCACAGGGGAACCAAGACTGCTAACATTAGGATGTAGTAGGTGGAGGGGAAGAGGGGGTTGTGCTTTAAGAGTCGAAAGAGTGGAGAATGCCGACAGCCTTGTCCGTGAGCCAGCGAAAAAACTATAAAACAAATCAGCTCCTTAGAGGCAGCTCAGGTGGAAATAAGAGGGAGGAGGGACACCGTATGTAGTTGACGTACGCTCCTCACTCAGCTAACCAGGGTTGCATGCTGCCATTCGTTCCACATGTGATCTGCTCCCTGACCCCCGCTGTCAAGCTGAGACACCTACATTACACGGCTCATGCCACCCTGCGTTTGATAGACACCTCTAAATGCTGTCAGCTCATTCATTGCCACAGCAGCTCCTCCTTGGCTATCTGTGCTGCCCTGTGCTTCCAGCAGCCAGTAGACTAAACATAATACTGCTACTTTATGCAGGGTTATGAGAATGAACACACCAGCAAATACTTGGACATATGTGAGGATATACATATAACAACTACCCCCAAATTTTACCATTATTTTGTAAAAGCCTATTTATCAATTTTTATAAAACCATAACACAATTGATATTCTCTTATGGGCACCATTTCGCTGTACTTTTATTCTAAGCTGAGTAATTGTACAGTGAGCAATGCAGGAGCAACAGCATTGCTGGCTGTACCAAGCCTCACAATCACCCATTCACAAGATTTTTGCTTGGAGCGATATCATCCACAGACATCTCCTCCCGACCAAAACAAACAGACTTGGCAACTTAACTCTTAAAAACACTTGTGAAGCAGTTTCCTGTTGGAAATAGGTGTTTTTCCATCCCTCTTAAGAAGACACTGCACGTTAGACACTAATTTTAGCTCAGCTTCTCTTCTGACAACTGAAAGGAGAAGTTCTGTATTTTTAAACCTGGGACCTATTTTTACACATTCGGGTGTCGAAATGACTCATAGGAACAAAAACTTTTGAAATCAGTTCAGTAGATAGCCTCCTCCGTAGCTGCATCACGGCTGCAATGGCTGCAACATAATCCCCTGGGGCAACTGCGCCTGATCAAAGTGCGTCCACTAAAAGTGCTTCGACAACATCACAGAAATGATCCCTACAAAGATCGTCCTTTTTTTTAAAGAGTAAGATCCTTTTTGTGTAACCAGAAACAGAAGTCTCGCTCAAGCAGAAGTCTCGCTCTGATATCTCGTGGCTGGTGAACGTGAGTTAGAGTTGGAGAGATGATTTGTTTACGTAGAGGACTGCCAGCAAGAATATATTTCAAAAGCCATGGCTGAATATTTACCTGATTTCGACGATGAAGATGAGGTGTTTGAATTCGATGGCCGTCCCTATTTATTTGAGCCGGAGTATACGGACAAAGAGCTCAGAGAAATTGAAAAGAGAATGAGGAGAGATAGAGAGAGGGGCAACAGGCAGAGGAGGATAAAACAAACACACTAACCTACGCTTTCTGTACACCAACACAACAATCTCTACCAAAATCTTTGTCCAACTCTAACTCGCGTTTCCACCGTCCTGTTCAGGTAACATCTCACCAGCCGCGGGATTTCAGAGTGAGACTTCTCCTTGAGCGAGACTTCTGTTTCTGGTTACACAAAAAGGATCTTTGAAAAAAAGGAGCATCTTTGTAGGGATAATTTCCGAAGGCCATCTACTGGACCGATTCCAAAAGTTTTTTTTTTTTTTCAAAAAATACCGAACTTCTCCTTTAAGAACCAGAAGCTTATAAATAAAATCCTTAATCATTTTAAACAGTAATGTAAAGTAGTTGCCTGGAAATGTTTGAACATCAGTTTCTCCTTCTCCCTCTTCTCCCCTCTTACCCAAAGCAATACGTGACACAGGCAGCGATGGAGAGCAGGGATACGAGGACCACCATGCAGGCTGCGATGACCACGTTTCTTCTCTTCTCTTCCTCGGCCTGCTGAAGCTCCCACCACTCCAGGTCACTGAACTGACATCGCTCGCCCATGAAGCCTGATACACAGCTGCAAACAGGTCAACAAGTTATGCTTCATATTTCTTAAAAGCGTAGGTTCTGTAATCAGAGGTGCCAGACATTTCTGTATTTGTTTCTTCTGATGTGGCAGGCTTCCAAAAATAGATATCAAACTCAACAGTTGTATCGGCCACGGATGAAAGTTCTTCTTTGTTAGCGCATGCAATGCTAACTGGCACTGACATAATAACTGTGTGTGGGGCCTTCTTGTGTAAGCGACACAGGCAGAAATGGAATTTGAACACGAGTGTGAGCTCAGGACAACTTGGAGGTGCGTGATAGACACAGGAGCACATGGTGATGTGTCTCGGCTGTCCACTTGTGTTTGGATCCCTAAAATGCATTTTAAAGCGTAACAATAACAATAAATTAATTTAAATATTATTATTTATTTATTTTATTTTTTTTAAAGATTATTTTTTTTGGCTTTTTGCCTTTATTCATAGGACAGCTTAAGAGAGACAGGAAATGTGGGGAGCAGAGAGTGGGGGATGACATGCACCAAATGGATCGGCAGACCAGGAGTTGAACCTGCGATCAGTGCGACGAGGACTGTAGCCTCTATACATGGGGCGCCTGCTCAACCAACCGAGCCAAACCAGCGCCCCGTATTATTTATTTTTAAATAAATATTACATATTTAATATTTAATATTAGTAATATTTAAATATTACTTACATCAATATTTATTTAATATTTATTTTTGTAAATAGTTAATGTGCAAAATATAGTATTAGTAATAATGCACTGAAAAGATTTTCAACTTAGTGGGTCAAGTGCATATTTTACAATCAGTGTAACTCGTTAAATTATTTAAAAAGACATACATTTTGAAAAATACATCTATTTTCAATACATCATTCGTTCTATTCAAGCCTGACTGCAGTTTTTGGAGGCTTTAGATTTCAGCAGTAGTAAAAGAAGCAGAAGTTTTACATACAGACAATTTAGTTGGAATAGTGCTCTCAAACTATAAAATGGATTTGAATGCATCTCGTACAGACTCCATTACAGCTGAACTTAATTATATCATTCAAGATAATTATCAACAAATGATATCTCTTTTTTAGTTTGTAGAATGTTTTATGTTGCGTATGTGTATAAATAGGAACAGATTATGGTCCTCTGTCTTAAAGCCACTTGAGTCACTGTCATGAGGCAGTGGCTTTAATCGTGGGACAATAGTGACACCTAGTGCTGAACAGCTGTAATAAACATGTGAGGTAAGCAGACACAAGCCCACAGTGTGGGAGGTTTTCCCAAACTCTCTTCAAGAATGAAGAACAGCTTATTATGGAGCTTATCTATCACAACACAGATGTGTGTCTGTTTGGACAGTTTTGATCCTTGCAGATGTCATAATGAGGGGGGTAACGCACAAGAGGTTATTTACTTGCAAGCGTAGGACTCCATCTCAGGAAAGTAGAAGCAGACACCCTGGTACAGGCAGTAGGACTCATGGGTGGAGGGGCAACTCTCCACTGAGTTACTGTTGTGATGCTGGGTGGTGACATCAGCAGGGCTACCGGTCGTCACCCATGGTGATGTGGTCTCCGACTCTTGAGAGGATTAGAGATATCATTTAAATAAATAAGACAAATCTACATTATGGTACTGTTTCTTTAAATACCTTAATAATCATTGTCTTTCCTTAAGAATACCATTCCCACACATGACACAAAAGGAATTATAGTACAAACCTGTACCTGTAATCTGTATCAGTCCTGAAAATGTCTTTGTGTTAGGTTTATTGATTCATACTTTTCTAATGTTCAGCCTAATCTAACCACACTGTTAAAAAGCTGAGATGATGTGCAGTAGCAAGAGCAAATTGTATGTGCAGTAAATAACTGTCACACACCTTGACATGTATCCCCATCGCTATGGTATCCAGGTTGGCACTTGCAGAGATACTTTCCAAAGCTGTTTTGGCATTCTGCGTGTTTGCCACAGTTGTACGTTCCCTGTTTACACTCATCAATATCTGAAACAAAGAGGAGAAGTGAGAGTAAGTTTAACAGCATTCAGAGCATCGTAGGTTTACAAATCTATTGGTAAACTTTATGTCACTAGCTCGTCAAAATGAGTATTCATACATTGGAGTCGACCTCTTCACTTCCTTGGTCAGTTTGTCATAGCGTAGTTTTTTCCTTCACAATAGTTTTGCACTAAGTAAAACCTAGTATACACAAAACATTGGTGTCCTAGGTAAATAATGATATGAATTATTAGGAATGTTAAGTTTTATTCCTTACCTTTCAGGCATTTTGCTTTTTTGTTCTCGTTAAATATTGTGATTATCTTTGCTTCCAGCGCAGCTGTACCTCTGTGAAATGTTTTTATAGCTAAAAGCCAATTCTGCTCCTTTCCCAGCGCTGTCACCTTTGCCAAAATGTGCAATTTAAACAGCCTGCTTCACTAGGTGAGATAATGTAAATGTAATCCAGTATAGGCCGGGAGCCAGGCCCAACCCTCAGGATGTTTTTTGCTACCTTTTTCAGTCTTTACCATGGGCCATCACCAGTTGGTAACGGCCACTCCCAGCTCTGGGCCGTTTGGTCTCAGGGGCCCAAAAACACCTCTTTTTTGGAAAGATGCTTTTGGCTACATGATGTCCTAGCACATGAAGGTACTGAAATTGCATAAGTAGTCTTACAGGTATGAAATTTGGCAGGGAGTATCCTGAAACTCATGGGAAAGTAACAAACTAAGATTCAGGGGCTTCCTGCAATTGTGTTTTGAAAAATGACCCACATTTTCAAAAAGACACGAAAATCGACTGTGTGTTTGATTCTCATCAAAAATGATGATTTTTCAGCACATTTTGTTGAAAATCACTGTCTCACATGTATGTGAAAAACTACCCAAGTTTATAAGCTTCAATTTCAGCCCAAGATGAACTTTCTGTCTTCAAAATGACCCTCGCTGTGACCAAAATGCTTCATCGTACCTCCAATCAGAAAGAACAGAATTGTCTGTTACCAACCTTCCAGATGAGCGAAGGCATGTCTCTTGTATCTTGCAACATTTTCTGTACTGCTACTACCGCTATCTATCTTCACATGAAGCATAAAACAGTCAGATTTACTCACCCTCGCATAACTGTCCATCACCTGTGAAACCCTCTAGACACCGACAGGTTGGGCTGCCAGCAGTCAGCAGGCACTGTGCGTGTACATCACAGCCGAGTGAGTAGCACTCATTCTGGTCTGGCAGAGAAAGAGACATATGGAAACAAACATTTAGTAGAGTTAGACATTTGGAATCGAGAGAGCTACAGAATATTTGCGGTTAAGGCCAAACTGTTACCTGACACCATCTTGTCTGTGTAGAGAGCTGGCTCACTGCTTACACCTGAGTCTGCTGACAGTCCAGTTGTCGTCAGAGGTGTGCTCTCATCGTTGAATGTTTTGTTTTTCAGAGACGTTAAATCAGTGGATTCACTGTCTCCAGATTCTACATTATGAATTCATACAGTTAATATTCGTATTCACCTTTAGATAGTTATACCATAGCTTATACAATAGTGTATGCATCCATTAGTAAGACTCTTAAGTATGTCACCTGCTGTTCTATTGGAAGCACCAGCAGGCAAGCAGCTCTTTCCATCAGCTGATAGGATGTAGTTTGACAGACAGGAGCAGTGAGCCAATCCCAGTTTGCTTTCACAAACTTGAGCACAACCTCCATTCAGGTGAAGGCAAACATCAGCACCTGAAAATGACGACGCAAATTGGAAGCTCATACATTTCAAACACAGGTGGATTTCTTGATGTTTTTTTGTTGCAGGCCGACACATACCAGACCATTTATCTCAAATGTTTTACAGCTTCATTTAAAAAATGTCTGCCTATTAAAGATTATTTCTTATTGTTAATCCTTAATTTTTGACCAAATTCATCTTGTGTTTGTTGTCTCCCTGTACCTGGTTTAGCAAGGGGATGAACCACCACAATGGATGCTGGTTGGACCATGCTGCCATGGATGCGTTGCAGCTTCTTCCCACTCCGCTTGTGCACGCTCCTCAGCTGCCGGTGCTCCCAATCAGATATCCACAACCTGTCCTCAAATACCGCAAGGTCAAAAGGTCGACCTGGATCAATCAGAGTAGAAGGAAGAAGACTGGAGTTCAGGAAGTGTTTTCAAGGTGAGCACCGTTGTAAATATTGTGTTCATATTAGGGACTATAAGCAGCGACAGGTGAGGGACAGCTACATTGCCCATGAAACAATCCAACGGGTTGCTGTAGTTGTAGAAATCTAATGTCACAAAGCAATGATTTGATCTAGCAACGAATGACATATGTATAACAAATAGGAAAAACGGTCAAATTAGCAGATATATTTAACAAATATGCTGTACTAATAGTCCATGCAACTCCTAAAGATAGAATCTAATAGAAACGAAATGACAGTGTCAGATATGATCAAAAACTCAAAATTACTACCTACACTTTGACGTTGTACTGACTACATTAAACAGTCTTTCTCCCGTAGTACACAGCTGGGCTACAACGACAGGAAGTGTGCAACATGGCCCTAGCCATTCCTTCAACCTTTGCTGCTTAAAGTCCCTACTATCATAGGGACTGCTGTAACTGCTTGTTAAAGAGAGATGGGCAGTTAACTGGGGATGTGTGCCCATTGATAATGCCTCATGGAAATAGAAAATGAAATTAAGAAAAGTCATATTTTGTCTGGAATTACAAGCACTCGGTTAAGTGTTCCAATACAACTTTATAATCCAACTTTTCTTCAATATAGTGAACTTGTGCATGCATGTGTCACACAAGCCTCACCTACTTGGTTCTCTAAAAGGACCCGTCGATCCGAACCATCCAGCGCAGCAGTCTCCACCAGACCCGTCTTCTGATCGCACCAGAACAGACGATCTTCTGTGAAATCGATGGTCAGGCCACTTGGTGACACAAGGTTGGTGCTTGCAATGACAACACGGTCTGTCCCCTCCAGAGAGGCGCTCTCCACGACAGGCTGGGCCCCCATATCAGTCCAGAACAACTTCCTCAAAGAGTAAAACAAATTGCATTTTGAATTAGGCATAGATTTTATAACAGTTCTTCTCATGTGTCCATCTACATAAAATACATGATAAGAGGAAGGTAATATGCACTGCTATTAACTGATGTTGGATCATGTCAGATTACATCCTTCTGGTTGATTACAGATGAAGGAAAAAAATACCAAAACCAAACTCACTTTGCCAAAGGATGAACTGCGATTCCTCGTGGTTTTTCCAGCCCTTTCCTTACAATGGTTTCTCTGTTCAGACCAGCCAAGCTACTGCAGTCAACAGTCGACTGGCTGCAGGACAAAAGTATGCAGAAATGTCAAACTGAGCACAAAAACATAGAATTTCTGATAATGTCTTAATATTTAAGTAACTTAAATATACCTTAAAAGCTCTTTTACAAACTAGAATAGAGTTAGGATTTGTTTGATGTTTAATACAAACAAAAATGTTTGTTGTTTACAAAATCTAACATGACCTATGTATCAAAAAGGGTAGATGTTGGCCCCTAACATTAAAAGCAAAGTTCAAGCATACAAATGGCCACGTAGAAAGTTAGAACCTCCAGCACTTAGTGAAACAACCTTTAAAGAACAATCCTCGACATGTACTCTCTTCAAACCCCACACACCTTTTATCTGTCCAGTACATCCTGCGGTGGACCCAGTCTATGGCCAGTCCTTCTGGAGAGTCCAAACCATCAGACACGAGCACGTCTCTTGACCCACCGTTCAAATCGACACGCTCAATTGTCTTCTGCCTTGTACTTGCAAAGTACACCTTTAACATGCATACAAACAAATATATCAAGAAATGCATTCATTGCATAAAATAAGCAAGCAGGAAAATTTTGTTTTGTGTTGAAACTGTCATTTTTTTAAATAGAACATTCACGAACCCTGCAGGGGATCATATTACAGTTTCTGTCCACTAGGTGTCACTAGCCGTCTACCCCTGAACCTGAATCTGGTCTCTGTAACTAAATCTGTAACCCCAGAGGACTCATTACACTCATGGGTACAAACTCATATCCTACTGCTATAGCTATTAACAAACAAGAACAAAAAGACAATAAAAGATAAAAGGAGATTTAATCTTACATTGTTCTGGACCGGGTCATAGTCCAAAGCTATGATTGTTCCCCTGGGCTCCTCCACAAGGGTGTGATCCCCCGAGCCGTCAGGATTAATTTGTCTCACATCCACTAGATTGGCAACTAGAAGATACGGCGGCGGCCCTGAGGAATAAAAATATGTTACTTTATGATCTGATAAAGCCTTTTCTCTTTTGTTACCTCATTTGAATCACAGAGTGTGTTTGTGAATGATGAACAGTAAGATTACATGGATGGAAGGTCTTTACATGAGTGGGCTCAGCCTCAGACTGCTTTGCCATAGTATGACTCACCAGGGGCAATGCAGCGCTTGTCGTCTTGTTGGAGCTGGTAGCCAGGCAGACAGCCACATTGCCACCTACTAGGGGTGACGGTAGTACAGATCTGACTGCAACCCCCGTTGTCTGCAGAAGAGCAGCCTGCAACAACAACAACAAATCTGTTACACAAACAGAGTCTTATATAGAAGCCTGATTTTCTGACAGACTAATATAACTAGTATAATCTATTATTGTAAGGTAATTCTTTATATTCCTTTATTGGTGTTAGTTCTGTTGTTTCTATTACCATGGTACATATATATTTTTTTTTCTTTTTTTTTCTTTCAATAATTAGATAAAATCCTGATTATTTCGTAGATGTTACTTCCAGAGTTTTAGCTGATAAACTTTGATTCAGTCCAACATACCCGTGCAGGCTTGTCCATCCTCCTGCAGCATAGATCCCTCAGGACACACACAGACAGCACCGTCGTCAGTTATCAGGCATCCATGGCCGCACTTAGTGATGTTACCTTCACATGGTGTGATCTCTGTTTGTGGGCAGAAAGCACAGATCTTAAACATTTTTAAACTATAACAGCACATATCTGATAAAGTGAAGCTTGATTAGCTAAAGGGTTATTCAATGATTGTTGATTAAGGACTGTTAGATGCTGACATTCTTCCAGGCTATTTTCGGGCTCGGCAGGTAATAGATTGCAACACAGACAGATGGACAACAAGCTTCTTAAGCCGTGCGTCGTAAAATCCCTTTATGAAGTCAGCCCCGACTCGATCAAAATAGGTGAAAGTGTGATGAGAATGCACTCAAAGCCCACACAGTGAGGGTGATGTAATGTTAGCTCACAGGAGGGTGGTATCTCCTGTACCTGTGGGTATGGGCCAGGTATATGAAGGCAGGCCGTGCAGATATGAATCTAATGTGAAATAGTTAAAGAATTTGTCGCTGTGCCTCCGACTGTTGAATTCTCCCCGGTGGTAGTGGTTAAATTTTTTGCTCGAGCTACATAGCTTTTTGCACATTTTAAAGGCTTTTCTTTTTTCATATCCAATATGTGAGAATAGTTAAAAAATTGCAGGAAATTTTGGATTATAAAATTACACAAGCAACCAGGCTTTATCCTCCTCCACATATTCTTGGTGGCGTCTTCATTGTCTGGCCTGCGACTTGGCTGCATGTTTGTTTTCTCCTGGACCTTGGCAAAGGTTGTCTGCTAAACAGCTTAGACAGACAAAGCTGCTGACCAGATATGTTCCCTATTGCAAATGTCACCTCGTCATGTAATCTCATTGTGCGTGAGCCTTTCCCGTGCTCTTGGCTGTGAGATTAGAAGAGAAGAGATTAGGATGTGTCCATAATGTGTTTTAATATGACATATTGTTTATCACTTTGTTGACGCTATGGTTTCAGGGCAAACTAGACTGAATTTAGAAATAATAGAAATAATGAGCAAAATACAAAAAAGATCCAAGAGAGCATTTATGGTTTTTACCACTTTACTTAAAATAATAATCTTGAAGGTTTTCATGTAAATAAATGTCTGTTAAGTCTCTGTCTATCGCTGAATGAGGTAACACAATGGTGACTGAGCCTATGGCCCACTGTTGAAAGCCTTTGCATTTGCAGTATTACAGACTGGGTGTCTGGTTCGACTTTCACAGAGAAAATCACAAGCGGCGCCCAGTTAGTGACAAGTTTTCCATCACCTAGCAGTGGTTGGTCTGCCAGAGAGGGGAGGCAACACACTTCTGTGTAAAGCGGCTGTTTGTCTGCTCTCTGCAAGTGTTGCGAGTAAACAGTAATCTACTATGGCTGAGCAAACAAAGAAAAGATCGATGACTACAGATACAACTTCAACAAGAAGTGAAAATCCAAAGAAAAAGAAACAAATTGGACGCTCAGATGAAGCAAACAGTCTAAAAAGGAAAGCGACCGTCAGCGAGGAAAATCAAGAGTTACAACTGTTACATTAGCCAACCGTTGACATCACACATGCAACACTGTCTGGATATCTGGGAAGTGTGCTTCCGCAGTTAACGTTTATCAAGATTTCTATACATTTCCTCATGACCGCAAAGCATATGTTTGCACCAAAATTATTAGATTGTCTGAGGTATTTGTCCACTATAAAAGAATGTGTTGTCAAGCTGGCAGACAACAGAGCTGCATTATGGCAGAGAGGAATGACCAGACATTAACTGAGATAGCAGAGCTGTATGGAAAACTTTAATAAGTGAAATAATCCATTAGTTTCCCACCTAAACATGTAAGGGTTTAGTGCTTATTATGAGCGTCATTACCAGAAAACGGTCTGCCCTCTGATTTAAAAAAAAATCCAGTCTTGAAAAATAGTTTCAAATGACCTTTAGTAACTTTAATGTGCTGTCCCTGAGTGCATCTTCCTTACACAACCCTGGGACTCTGCACTACAAAACCTTTAGTGACAAAGTGTCAGTGTTTTGACCCATGTAACCTAACACACAATTGGCAGCTCACACATGTCTGGCTTGGTGTGTCTAGCCAATGACCCAGCCTTTTTATTGGCTCTGTAGGGTCAAAGTAGTGTCTGGGGGACAAATGCCACCTTTCATAGCACCACAAAATGAAGAGCATTTAATGTGGAACCAGAGCTACATTCATTAGGCCTACCCCGACCAAAACAAAGTGCAAGTGTCGCCACTTTTTGAATAAAACCTGCATTTTTCTAATCTTTCTTTTTTCACTGAACAAGTATTCAGCACAGGTTGATTTAGACATGTTTGTGTTTGTGTATGAATGGGTGACAGTGCTTTGGATAAAAGCACTTTATGAATGCAGTCCATTTACGTGTGTGGAAAATGGACTGCTTAAAGCACACAAAGGATTACACGGCTATAACGGGTCATATTGAATACTACATGAGTGCCAATTCCCATCAGACAGGGGATTGAGCCAGTCTTGATAAATAGTGTTAACGTCATCCACAAATGCATTTCCATTTTAAATGTTAGAAGTGAGAATGTGGGAGGTTTGAACTTATCAACCCACAATGAAAAGCGTATCTAAGTTACTTCACTGCAAGCTAAACTCTTTTTTTTATATAACTTTATATTTATTTTGTTTGTGGCACTAATTGTTCATACTAAAAAAAGGCTTTTTAAGAAATTAGAATACACATTAGTCTTGATCAACATAATAACAATAACATGTGTCTCCTGTACCTTGGCATGTCTTCCTGTCTGGTAGGAGGGCGTATCCTTTAGGGCAGGTACAGAAATAGGAGCCTGGGATGTTTTCACAACCAAGGGAGCAGCCATGGTTCCAATGGGCACATTCATTCACATCTATAACACACACACACACACACACACACACACACACACACAAATACATTGATATCGCCTTTCTATGATATTTAGGTAGATGCTTTTATTTAAATACCTTGAAATACTGTATTTGTACTGTATGTTCTTGTTTATGAAACATAAAATACGGCACACTTTTTAAGACCTGTGCCATCTTTGGTAATAAGAAATCAAATCTGTGGCATTATTGCCTTACTAGAAGTAACTTCAATCAACCAGTTCAGTATTGTAAAATTATTTCCTTTTTCCTAAGTTTTTAAGTACTAAACTGACTGAACTAAAAATACTTTCTTGTTATTTATATATTTTTAAATCCTTGATTAAATGGCAAAGACACCTACCTTCACAGTGAGTGCCTTGCTTACTGAGAGCAAAGCCTTTAGTGCACTGGCAGGTTCCTTGCTGGGCCAGACTGGAACACACATTCACACAATTTCCACTCTGTTCATCGCAACCTGTTTGAAAGAACAAACATATTACCAGAACATTGTAGTTTATATCTAAAATATGTGTACATACGTTTCAGAAAATATAAAAGTTAAATTGTAACCTGGAAACGATGATTGGGAGTCTGCCATTGGCTGGTTGAGGGGATGTACCACCTTGATATCAACTGGGGGTTTTGCCATTGGTTTTATGTTAACACTCAGCAACTCTCCACCAGAGTTCTTGTCTACTTGTTTTATAACCTGAGATGCAGCTTCTGTGTAGTATAAGTGCTCCAGAAAAACTGATATCCCCAGTGACTGAGACCTGAGACCAAGAGACACAAAGAAATGTCTAGAGACAAGTAATGATTAAAGGATGAAAGTGTGAAAAGTATGTTATACAATATGCTCACTGAAGTGGCTGATCTATGATGTGCAGGACGTTCCCGTTGTAATCACAGGAGGCAATGGCGCTTTCTCCTTGCAAGCCAAACTGAACCCAGAACAGTCGTTTGTCCTCTCTGTCAATCGTCAGTGCTTTCAGTTGTTCAGCTATCTTGATGAGCATAGTTTTCCTGTGTCCTGTCACATCAGACCGCTGGATACTTGGAGTCACCCCACCAGACAGCCAAAAAAGAAACCTGGAACGAAATGGTTTTGAACTAAGAGAGGCTTTGCAATGAAGTATTCTTAAATATTTTATTCTGAAGTCATTAGTTGACTTAGTGTGTTACAAAATAATTGATTGAGATGCCTTTACTAACTGTTTGGATATTTTGTCAAATACAAGTTTAAAAAACGTTGTCATTTGCAAATGTAGGATGTGCGGTTAAATTAAAAATGACAAAGGTACACAAAGGTAAATGCTAACATCCTGCCTAATAATAAGTTTCATAATCCTTTTCCTCAAAGTCTTATTTTCGTAATGTATAATTATTAAGAGATGCCCCACAGGCATGTTTAAAAAGAAAAAAGTGAAAAGTAATTAAAGCATTTCAATATCAGGGAGAAAATCTTTACTTCAAATCCTGCACTGCCATTATTCACATTTACATAATTACTTGTCGGTCGGCTGGGCTACAATACAATAAAATGGTGGGCAGTATAAGGCTGGGTTAAAAGTGGAACTGTCTTTGACCAGAGAAGTTGGTGTTATGTGAATGTCAGTCTGTCATTTTGCACCTCTGTGCCAGACATGCTCGCCGGAGGAGATGAAACATTTATAGTAGCACACAAACAACATGCCACAATTTGAACTGTGTGATGAGTTGAACGGAAACCATTTGCTTTTTCTTAGCTCATTAAATACATTTCATTTGATTGTACATTTATAATGTGCCTACGTGAGAAAAAAAAAGCTCCATTGTGGCAAACTTAAAAGTGTAATGCAGAATGAATTACCTGCTAGTTGGGTCAACAGTGATGGAGCTTGGTTGGGTCAGGTGTCTTAAAAGAGTCCTTTCATTTTTCCCATTTAAGTCCATTCTCTTGATTTTTCCCTTTTCTCCACTTGTCCAGTATACACTGTTCCAAACCCAGTCCACTGCAAGGCCGGTTATATTTTTGTCTGATGAGTACAGTTTCTGTGAAAAAAAACCCATTCTGATTTAAATTTTGTTAATTAAACCCAAGACCAGTGCGGGCTTGTTGAAACTTAAGATTTTACTTTTGTTTAGGAAGCAACTGGAAAACATTTGGGCCAGCAAAGGAGTAGTTACACAATCACCTGTCTGTGTGCTCCTCTCGCTGATGCTTTGTAGATGACCCCAGTGTGTTGGTCAGCCCAGTACACTCTCTCCTCTCTGAAATGAAAGTCAAGCAGGATAGAGCTTCCAACCCCAGCCACAAGCCGCCTCTGGTTCTTCCCGTCGAGGTCCATCCGATGAATGGCTTTACCATGGCCGAATATCAAGAAGGGCTGTGATGCTAAACAAAACAAAGCATCACACATCTTTCATGAATGAAATCCAATAGTTTAAGGTCCTAAAACACAGACAGCACAGGCCATTCCAAAGCCCCACACTTATTAGCAAAGGTGACTCTGTATCAGACTCCTTTGGACTTCATTTGTATTAGACCAAAATTTTCAGTGTTACACATTTAATTTTTCTTAATTTAAGTAGGGTTAAAACAACTGAATATTTTCATTATCGATTAATCTGCAGTCTATGGAATACTAAACTGCAATTCACAGAGAAACCAATATTTTTTGCTAAAAAACAGCTCCAATGCTTAAATGACAATAAAAATAGTTGCTTATTACTTTTGAAGGACAACACATCAATTAATTGCATTAACATCTTTACATTTTAATGGATCTAATCTGTATTATTTCCCCATTTTATGCAACCATACATGTATTAACATATCTAAAACAGCACATTTATTTCTTTTCATGTTCTTTTATAGTATATATTTGGTCTAAAGTTGACTATGCTGCTATATGTCTGTTCTCAGTTTGACCCGTTGAATCCCAGGCGCAGGTGGGTAACTATGCTGGCACTTAACATTACCATAGCTGCTTCTCTCTTTCTGTTTGTGTTATGTTGCAGTTGTTAAGTTTGTCAAATTTAAAAGCCTATTCAGGGCTATAATGAGATGAATTTCAAGTCCGACTCAGCTGCTTCACTGTCATATGACTGACAATACTGAATAATGCAGTTGGAGGATGAAATGATTAGAGTGATCATCTTTTTGGACTGCTTAGTACACAATATTAAGACATTACAGTTGAGATTGAAATAAGCAGCAAATAATGGGCAAAGTGCACACATTAGCTAATAGAATGAATGGAAGTTCATTCCAACATGTCTGTAGTTGGGAACTCTTAAAACATTTTATGATACATAGATGTGTTTGACTCTGGAGCCCAGTAAACTTGGGCAAATCCTTGCTGTCTGGTTTACTATTGATGGAAGGTGCCCTGGTCTATCATGGTAATCACACTGTCATGTGCAACCATGGAAACTCCTCTTAGCTCTGTGGAATGAAGAAAACAATGAGCAACAACAGACAAACAACATAATGAAATGTATGTCCCAAGGATGGCCAGTGGTGCTGAGTTGCTAGGACGCGTCCCGATGAATCATTAATTGACAAGTTCACATGGTGGTCAACATGTTCTTTGACCTAGTAAGCTTCGCTCATGGGATGCTACTGGGGAATGGATACTTCTAAACCGACATTACCCATTTTACAACAAGATAAAATGAGTATGGGCTTTTTGAATTTGACTGCAAACTGACACAAAATCAGGGGCTCCTAATGCATGGCTTGGCAATCAATATGGACATTGATTCCCCATTGTCATTGAGGTAAAATTTAGGTAGGTAGTTTGAGTGGCTATTTTGGATGCAGATCCAGTTCTTTAGATCCGCCGATGCAATTCGGTTGCCCTTCAAAACAACCAGCTGCTTTAGTGGATGATAGCTACTGCTTTAGTCGATTTGCATAATGAGAGTATGGCGTAGGCGGTATGATATATAGCATGAGGTCACATTTTAGCATTAGTATAGTAAACACATGCCTTTTATAGATTTTGATGTGGTATTTTGTTTATCGATGTATCCAACAGTAGACATCCCCATGTTCGTCTATATATGTATCTCAGAATTCTAAGTGCCAACTATTTTAATTGGCATCAGTGGTGTTAGGGTCGCATAAATAGATTTTCATTAGGAGCCAAAAAGTGTTGTTTTTTTATCTTCTCCTCGGTAGAGTGGTGAAGAAGCTTAACAGACTCAAAAAGGGAGGTTCTGTAGCTGACCATGACCTTTGACCTCTATGTGAAGGACACAGAATAATGACAAGAATCCCTTCTTTGGTGTTAGAAAATCATCATGATATTACAATTCCTTTTAGTATAACAATGTTTTTGAACAGAAGTCTACTCTGCTTATCTGGCATAACAAACTGATCCTACAAGACGGCCATTTGGACATCAGTGATCATCATCTGTAAGATGTTCTTGTGGTATCCCACAAAAAACTTGGGCTCACTCTGAGATACACCCACTCAAGATCGCGCCAGTGTACTGTACCTTGGTCTGTTTAGCCAAGTTCACTTTGCCACACATGCCTTACGCTGACATTCACCCTCAGCTTTCCTGCTGTGACTTGAGATAAGACACTTCTTGTTTTTATTTTTATTGAACTTGATTTCAGGTTTTATTTGCCTCCCTGAGAACCAGCCTAACACAGAATAGTATTTGTATCATGAGTTTCAAATATAAGTATAAAGTCAAATAGATTGTTTATCCAGATAGAGAGGAGATGGGAAACTTTGGTACAGACATGCAACGAAGAGCATTTATAATTTTGTATCATTAAAATAAAGGTCCAATGTTTACATTAAAAGAAAATTAGGTTTTATATGTTAGGACATATTGGCAACAATTTTAACTGTAATACTGATCTACTTAAAATTGGTGCAGAAGATTGCTAAATGGTGAACACTTTTTAGTATATGCTTAGGTTATCAAAAATCTGATCACTCTGTATGCAGTATTCTACATGTGAACATAATTATACATTGACATACAGTATACTGAGCGCCATCACATTTACCATTGATGCCCTCTGAAAATAGTTCTTGTTATATGGCCAAAAGGCCCTTTATGATGACATATTACTATTAATTATTTCCTCAGAAGAAGAACATGTATATTCTATACTGTCAGGTTTGTCAACTCCTGCAAAACACAATAAATCTTCAAAAAATGTGTAGGCATATATCAAAAGGACAAAAATAGTATACATTAGAGTATCCATTAGTCTACAGTACATTCAATATCTGTCAGTTCCATGAATTGGAGTATCAGTCTGAACAGGAGAGGTGTCGCACAAACTCACCCACACAGCTGCTGTTTCTCCCGGCTCGCGACAGGCGCTCATCCCAACATGCTGTACCGAGGGCCAAGGCTCCAGAGCTTTGCACCATACAATAGATCAGCGCTGCTGTAATTGTTGCAGCCAACATAATCCTGGGCTCCGTCCCTGCCTTGGGAGCTGCACTTGTTCAATTCTTCTCAGGCATTCCCACTAGCATTAGCACTGGCGCACAAGTATTCCCCGAATTTCAGCAACGTTTGCTTGTGGACTGTTGGCATCTTTGTCCGAGGCCTCAACCTAGAGAGACAGCAGAGCTTACATACCGCAGGTCACACAAAAGAGAGATGTACCCCAATGAAGATGGAGTTATCAGAAAGAAGAGGGCAATACTGCCCACCAAAAAGAAAAAAAAAACAGTGTGTGGGATCCTGCTCACTCCCCGCTTTGGCCCCGTGGCTGCCAGTCTGTTTTGGAAGCAAAGTTTGAAATTCCTGACACCCCCGTGGTAAATTTTGCACATGCAAGTCCAGGATTGGAGCAAGATTTTCTTTAAACTGCAGTCTGCAGTGTCTCAAGCAGAATGTAGAATATGCAAGAAATGAGGCTGGACTAAAGAGAGGTCCCACATAACAACAACATCTTACCCTCACTCCACCCCCTGACCCTCGTCCTTTCTCAATGTGGATGGATGTGTCTGTTTGAGACAGAGTTTTTGTGTTGGGGAAAGAGGCACTGGGAGAAGGACATTGCTAAGAAGGCTATCTGACCGAGCACGCTAAAATAGGAATCCATTCATACATTACGGAACAAAATTAAACCATTAGTACCCTTATCAAACTATAACGGCATTCATAACTGACATAAACTTACAGTCTGAGTTTAATTTACACATGCCAAACACACAATACATGCTCTGTTGTGTGCCCTGTTTGTAAGTGAGGAGTCAGTGTGTCAGTCCATCTCCTGTTGAAGTACGTCTGTCTTCCGGGGGAATCGGTCAAATGAGTAACGTAGAGAGAACGGAGAAGGAGTGGAGCAGATTATCCCTAAATTGTTTGTCCTCTTTTTACCCTGGAGAACAACTAACAGACCCCAGGAACCAAAACCTCTATTCATTCCCTCCATGACTAGGATATTGTCATCCACAACGTCACCATTAACCTCGTAGAGGAGCAGGAGAAGATTTATACGGCTGAGAAAGTGGCCTTGTCTCCAGACTAATGTTAGCAGTCTGAAGGGCAGTAACCTTTCCCACGATTTTCACCACTGGCAGTTTCACCTCACGTGAATAGTGTGCTAAATGACAATCACACATGGCTTTGAATCACCAGGCAGAGTGCGTTTCTTGGATAGCGAGAGATTAATGCTGCTGTTGTATTAAGTGCCACCTCATGCCATTGCAGTCCTTAATTCCAGCTGGGTGAGTCACGTTCAAACCAGTACAATACAAAGCACCTGAGGCTATGTAACTCTTTATTTAGATATGCTGCTGGCTGACAGTACCTGCCAACTTAGACCAACATTTGCTGCTGCCTAAAATCTGTATTCCGTATTTATAAATAAATATTATCATATCGTTTATTGTTGTACGACGTGACTTCACAAAGACATCACATTACCATAACCTCCTGAGCCAGTGCCACTGGTTATTTTAAACTTAAGAAAAAAAACCCAAGTAACCAAAATAGCAACACAAAAACAGGTAGTAGTAGTAGTGTCTATTTGCTGTATGATTGTGTCCACTACATCTGCTAAGACAGTGAAGTCACTGCTACAGCAATTTATCGCTAATGCTAGTGAGAGGGAATAGGGAACATGTGGTGCTGTAACATTGTGTATGCAAAGGATGGGGTTCATTATTGTGTTTGGAGATTAAACTTGGTGGACAGAGGGAGGCGCCCTACTGGTGATATTTGGTGGCTGTAGAGTAATTTTTAGTGGTCATGGGCCATCAGCAGTGGTTAAAGTTGAACCTTGCTACAACAGAAACATATTGAGCAGGTGTGACTGTAAATTCAACATATTTACAAGTGTACTCACTATTTCTGACACATCGAGTTTTTACAAAAACAGGGTGAAAACACTTCTCCAAGCTCTCCATGATGTTTGCTGTAAATACAATTGGTGGAAAGGTAACAGATTGCAGATTATCTCCTTATCTAAAGAATTCAAAACTACAAATGTGTTTAAACAATAGCTTTTTCTAGCCTTGTTATGTATTCTGTCGCTACTTACTTGCGGCCTGTTTTCCACTAGACTGCTATAATGGCACTGGTTGCCAGGAGATTTGTGATGCAACTGTAAAGTCTCTAGCCTCTCAACCACCAGTTGCTCTGTCTGGATTTGGTTTCATGGACCACAGCCCAGTGGCAACTGTTAAGAAGAACAATAAAAGGAGATTAGAATTAAAGAAGATATTGTATCTGTATATATCTTTGTGTTTATTGACCTATTGTTATATCTGTCCTTGTCTTTTTTTCCCCCATGCTATCCTTTTGACCCTCTTGTTCTGAGAGCTATCTATGTACCTGTTTATCAGCTGTCTATCTATCCGTCTATCCATTCATAGTTGACCTATCATTAACATCCCAGCCCATTGTTGTCTGCCATCCATTCATCGTGTTTGGTAAAACAGCCTGGTCGTTGCCATGATAACAGCACAGCTGGTATTAGAGATTACTTAGCGCTTCAGGCTCATACAGCTGGTGGTGCAGAGGTATCCATGGGAACACTTTCCCAGGTCCACCCATCATCTTATCAGGATTTACAGCAGCGTCTGTTCGGCACTCAGAGAGCGTGACAACTGTGACCCATTGATTTTCAGGATGAGCACGTATGCTCCTGTTTATAACTGAGCGAGCACATATGATATGTCTTTGTACCTTTCTATGCCTACTTCTGTTTATCAATGATATTGATCATACTTTTACTGATAGGAGCCTCTATGTTGGACATCATAATACATTTTATATAGGTTTTTTAGGTACTCTTCTCTTTATGCAACAGCATTAGGGTGATGGTGTATGATGGTGTTCGTATTATGAGGGTATTACTATGCTGGGAGTACAGTGTACATTGTAACACTGTTATTTCGTCTTACCTGGTTTAGCCTACAATGAGCACACTGTCTCATAATCTGTTGTTGATGAAAAAGTCAGAAAGGTTATCAGAGAGTTCTGGTCCTTCTGGTGGTTTTTTTAATACCTGGGAATTTTTAATTAAAATTTGGTACAACTTCAAAAATACAGATTTTTTTTGTGGCATTGGAATATTTCTTGTAAAATATATAGCAAGGCTATTTGATTTATGTAATATACTAATAAATGCAGTTTTTGGCTGACCGCCGGGGTCAGCCCTACACACAGGTCTGTATGTGACTGACTGACTGACTGAGTGACAGTACTTTCACAGCTGTAGAGAGAGAGAGTTGCGACATTGCAATGGCGAATCATGGAGCCTATTGGACCTCCACTGACGCAACTCTCTGTCTATATGGCTCTGGATACTTTAATTGGGTAGTAGGCGGGGCTACTCCTCCGCTCCTCCTCTGCTGTCCTCACCTACGTCAGCAGCGCGCACCTGCTTTCTAACACGTTGTCATGGGCCTCATAAGTACGGTCCTTGTAACACATTGCCCACAAAAGCGTACATTGACCTACATTACAGTACATTGTGGGGCGACTGTGGCACAGTGGTAGAGTCAGTCGTCTTTCAATCGGAAGCTATACTCTCAGGCTACATGTCGAAGTGTCCTTGGGCAAGACACTGAACCCCAAATTGCTCCCGGTGGCATAGCTAATGGGTAGCAACCTCTGCCATCAGTGTATGAATGTGTGTGTGAATGTGACATGTAGTGTAAAAGCGGCTTTGAGTGGTCGCAAAGACTAGAAAAGCGCTATATAAGTAAGTATAAGTATAAGTATATTTACCTAATGCGGTCAGCCACATACTAGGTTTTGAAGTAATCTTGTTAGAACTCTTATGCATTTGACATTTTTCATAAACTTTCCTACACAGACCTTATTTATGAGCACCTATCTATACAGAAAACTGGCTGCAGCATGATAGAATTCCCAAATGTTCAGTTTATTAAAAACAAATAAACAAGTCGATTTTTAGACAAATATACATTTATATACACAAAGTCATAGAAACAGGCTCGTGAAACAACTTTTATCAGACAACTCGCACATTCTATCAAACACACTGACAGTACTTTCTGGTCAATTAAGGCAACAATAAGCTTGATGGAACAATAATGTTAATGTTATGGGAAGTTGATAATAGGTCTTTTTTGACACCACATATTATCCATATCTGACTCTTTGGCAATGTGTATAACATAAAGCTTCACTCACAGCTTACTGACACGCACTTTGTGTGGTACTGTTTATAAGTTATAAGTCAAACAAATGTGCTGTCCTGTAGTGTGAACTATTCAAACTTCTTGATCAAATTTAAGGCTCCAAAAGAAATAATGGCTTGAATGAAGATGTCGGACACTTATTTGCTGATCTGATTGAGTTTGTTAAAGTTCCTTTGAACGCCTAAATCACCTCCAGTGAATGTTTCTCTGCTTACACTTTCCAAACTCATGAACTTTTGTTGATAAAAAGTAAATTGAAAACGCAGAGAAAATGTGTAACACCATTCAATGCAGAAAATAATTTCCTTACAGCTCTCCTGATGTGAAAAAATAAATGCATATCTATAAAGATTTATAAACATTTTTATAGTATATAGGTTATCAGTGTCATAAAAGGCAAATAAATAGTATTTTAGAGAAGAAGTTATTGCCATGGCGTTTGGGAATTGGCAATTGATCCCTGGTGTCAGCAGAGGTACTCTGAGCGGGAACTGTCACTCTTATATGTCATCTGGGAGTCAATGCTGGACCTGGAGCACAGGAGCATTCGCTCTGATTCATTAGTCTGTCTCCTTGCCCAAAGCTCCGTTGGATGGGGGTTCAAGGTCCTTTGTTTCATTGAAATTGTCTCAAACTTGACATAGCTCTCTTTTTCAAGCTCCTCTTCGTCCATATTTGGGTTGCTTCCCTTGCAATACAGAGCGAGAATCTTGTAGAGCAACAGCGCAATAAGAGGCAAAACCAAAGCACAGGCAATACCACTTACGATGACAAAAAGCTGGCTCTGCCCACCATCCTCTACATTGTCCAGTGTGTAGAATTCAACGCAAGGATCTTTTCCAGCAGCACTACCTTTTGCGACAAGGCAAACAGAGTACCGCATCCCAGATGACAATCCCTCAAGGAACACTTTTCCACTGCCAGCGGTAGTCTCCACCGTCCTTTTGATATCTTCCTCTCCATAGGGAGAATAAACAACTGTGAGAGGGGCATCATTTGGTAAGCCATCCGCTGTCCAGAGCAACACTGCACTGTCTGATGTTTCCTCGACAATCTTAAAGTCATTGACAGACTTTAATGCATCACTTTTTTTGCTCTTTTCATCTGCTGCAAGCTTTCTCCCATTACCTCCTTGCTGGATTTTTCCTTGTTTGAGTGAGCCTTTCTGTGCAGTGTTGCTGGGGGTAGTTTTTGGCCTCTTAGGGACAGCAGATACTGTTGTTGATGTTCTTGGGAGAACCGTGGGCGTGACGGTGGACAAGTTGGGAATGAACGTACTGGGAGTCAATGTTGTGCCTTGGCTAGTTGGTCCAGTTCTGATGGTAGGGCTCAGTGGAGGGATGGTGGTACTGACAGAACCAGCGACCGAGAGAGAAATGGTGGCTTCCGCGTTTCCGGCAACATTCTTAGCTTTGCAGCTGTAGTTCCCAGCGTCTTTGGGCAATATTCCGGTCAAGCTCATGATGGACCATCTGATGCCGTCCCCAGGTGACTCCTGGACTGAAGATTGGAAAGAACACAAAATTAAAAATGGATCAGGTCTTTCCAGGTTTTGGACTACTTTGCATGCTTTAGAATGGATTATGCCCTCTTGGCACTAGTGCTGTACACCTTAATGCTTCTTACACAGCAGGCAATGATAAGCTATTATCAGTATATATGTTCCTAAAGGTATACTTCTCATTGAGTTTGAAAACAGCATTGCTATTGCTTTCTGGAATACTTGAACTTTCCAAAAGCCGGCCTTATTTACCTGTGTTGTTGACTAGTGAGCCATCAGACTTAGACCAGTAAAGAGCTGGTGTTGGAAACCCGGTTGTATCGCATCGCAGGAGAACATTACTTCCCAAAGGAGATGTAATCTTGGTTGCCGAAGTCATGACCGTTGGTTTTACACAGTTGTCAAGTTCAGCACGCTGAAAAAGGACACCAGCCAGATTCTCTGGTCCACTGCAGGTCAGGAACTGGTCCATCAAAACCACTGGTGTGTCAGTCATCTTGGAAATCTCAATCATCTTGGAGATTTTACAGTCACAGAACCAGGGATTATCTTGGAGGCCTGGAGATGAAAAAATTACAAAATTAAGATGACAGATTTACCATTGCAGTGTCAAACACCTTAACAGTGAATGGAAAATTACTTGGAATGGAAATGGAAATGAAACAAGTTCGCAAATTTGCAACATGACTTTTTGCAATTGACATTCAGGTCTAACAGAACAGCTACTAAGACTTCAGTGCTATGAAGGCAATTAGAAATAACTAATAAAATATATCACTAATTGAGGCAGCTTTAAGGCAGTCCCCCGACATATATAGGTATGACTTTGTGGCAATAAAGCAACCAGTACATTAGAAAGTTGTTTTTCAAATTGCCAATTTATATGTAGGGCATAGAGTAACGGCTGCTGTAAACACTTGCTGAACACAATAGGTAAGCACATGAACTAGTGCATATGAAAGCCCTTTAAACAGATTAGGTTGCCTTAACAGTTGCAAAGCACCTTAGCTGGCTCTGGCCTTCCTCCAAAGTGTCGCAAACACTCTTTCCACGACCCTTTTGTTAGCTTTAATCTCGATAGATCAGTAATACCTTGTTTAATCCACAGTCAAGTTTAATAGTGAGTTTGATTTTTTACTATATGCTGAAAATACAGTTTTTCCAGACCATCTTTTAACGTTTTATATTTTTAAATGCAATTCTTTTCAATTAAATCACAATTGTAAATTCAAAACAGTAAAGGTGAGCATACCTCTCAACTGCTAATTACAGGAAAGGGTTTTAAAATATGCTAAGGAAGCAGTGGTCTGTTTGTGCATGGATGTTTTTTTTCCTACTGCCTAATCCTGTTTGAGCTTTAGGTACACTAGTTCACACAACCACTTCTCTCAGCACGTATAAGCTAGCTTGCCCTCATACAGCCTCTTAACAGTTTCCTTCCCACTGTCCATGCATCAAAGAAACAGTGAAGTTGCTAATATATAATGCAATAAAAAACACAGCCAATAAAATAATAACATTTTTCAGAATAATACAGAAAATACTGAAAGTTGATTTAATGACACCTTAAATTCGTATTCTAATAGGACAAATGATGTTTTGGTGTCACTCTCTGGCACTTGACTGCTTGTCACCAAGGAGGACAGTGCTGTACCATTGGTACAATATATTTCAGTGACAAATACCAAAATCATGGTAAGAAAACTGTATTTATATGCTAAATTATTATAATTGCCCAAGTTGTGGATGAACAAAAGTCGGGACCTTTGTGATCAAAGTCTAAAAGTCATTCAAATATATGTGTAGCATGTTTGAGCAGCAAGAGGTTTGTAAATTGATTTTAAACTGGTGAAAATAAGTCTATCTGCACTTTTAAATCATTTGAAAAGTTTCTATGACTGCACAGATACAAATTAAATGATGTCTCATAATTGCTGGCAAAATTACATATTCTGGCTAAATTAGTTTAACACACATACTTCTATTCAATAACAGTAATGCATTTCTCATCTGTCATTGACTGAGAATAAGTTGGCCAATACTGTATGTTGTGCACTCTTAACCATCAAGTAATTGTTGCTCACCTATTCTCATATGCTCATGCTGTAGATACCATCATTCCAATTAATTACTACAATATCATATTAAAAGGACAATGGGCGAAAGTGTAAGGTTGGCTCTAGAGTTGTCTTTTGCTAGAGATATATATGACATCGAAACTTCTGGTGTTTGAGAATGTAAAGTCTCTGTTGAGAATGTAAAGTCTCTGGTGTTTGAGAATGTAAAGTCTCTGTTGAAAATGTAAAGTCTCTGGTGTTTGAGAATGTAAAGTCTCTGTTGGGAATGTAAAGTCTCTGGTGTTTGAGAATGTAAAGTCTCTGTTGAGAATGTAAAGTCTCTGGTGTTTGAGAATGTAAAGTCTCTGTTGAAAATGTAAAGTCTCTGGTCTTTGAGAATGTAAAGTCCCTGTTGAAAATGTAAAGTCTCTGGTCTTTGAGAATGTAAAGTCTCTGTTGGGAATGTAAAGTCTCTGGTGTTTGAGAATGTAAAGTCTCTGTTGGGAATGTAAAGTCTCTGGTGTTTGAGAATGTAAAGTCTCTGTTGAAAATGTAAAGTCTCTGGTGTTTGAGAATGTAAAGTCTCTGTTGAAAATGTAAAGTCTCTGGTCTTTGAGAATGTAAAGTCTCTGTTGAAAATGTAAAGTCTCTGGTCTTTGAGAATGTAAAGTCTCTGTTGGGAATGTAAAGTCTCTGGTGTTTGAGAATGTAAAGTCTCTGTTGGGAATGTAAAGTCTCTGGTCTTTGAGAATGCAAAGTCTCTGTTGAGAATGTAAAGTCTCTGGTGTTTGAGAATGTAAAGTCTCCGGTGTTTGAGAATGTAAAGTCTCTAATCTTTGAGAATGTAAAGTCTCTGGTCTTTGAGAAAGGAAAGTCTCTGGTCTTTGAGAATGTAAAGTCTCCGGTGTTTGAGAATGTAAAGTCTCTGGTCTTTGAGAATGTAAAGTCTCTGGTCTTTGAGAAAGTAAAGTCTCTGGTCTTTGAGAATGTAAAGTCTTCGGTGTTTGAGAATGTAAAATCTCTATTTTTTGAGAATGTAAAGTCTTCGGTGTTTGAGAATGTAAAGGAAGCAAACTGTCGTGGTATCAGCTTGTGATAAATGTTTGACTGAAAATATTTCAAGTCACAGTTCAACCTGGCTTGAGAAATATACCTCACAGGTGTTTGATTGTTCTGCCCCAGTTCCAGTGAACTTGACTGTGGCTTGGAATGCCAAGAGGCAGTGTGTTAAATATTAACCTGTTAATTAGGACCATAAATTGAACATGTACATTAGGCGCCAACTCTCCCACTACTTAGAATAAGCTAATTTGACTTTGCCCTGGCATTCGCCACCAGGGCATGTTGGAGTCAGTCAGAACTAGTCTGGTTAGATTAACAGGTGTTGGAATGAAGTTCCTGAAGTAATACTAAGGTTCTGTCATCCTGTAAAACCAAGTCACTCACAAATACTGTTTTATCCTTACCTAACACCACTTTCTGAGAGGCATTAGTAGAGATGGGCGCTCCACTGAACGGGGGCCAGATATCCATGAGCTGAGAGGGTAGTGTGGTTAATTTGTTGCTGGATAGATCCAAGTAGGTAATATTAAGGAGGTAGGGTACTGCCTCAGTGGGAACATTAGTGAGTCTGTTGTTATGTAGGTCCAGTGTCCTCAGCCTGGGCATCTCTTTCAGCGACTCCCAAGGAAACATGGAGATCATGTTTCCATCCAGCCTCAGCTCGTGGAGCACTTTAAGGTTGTAGAAACTTGCAGTATCCACAGACGTTATGGAATTGTAAGTAATCCACAAGTAGCGTAGGTCCACCAAGTAGTAAAAAGCTTCTGTTGGGATTCGTCGTATCGCCGTTTTCTCAACACGAAGTTTGACTGTATCCACAGGGACGTTGACCGGGATATCAGACATGTCCGGATCATTGCAGAGCACAGATCTGAAAATGAAAGATAGTAAGGAAGGAAGGAAGGAAGAAGGAAAGAAGGAAGTTAAAATGTTCATAAAACTCATATGGCCTAACAGTTTTCCAATGATGCATAAAATGATGTTAGTATATGAAGCATTTAAAGAGTTAATGAGTAGTCTTCAAGGCTTAAGTGTTAGTCCAACCTTTTACGCATCCATTCAACCATTTATGCAACCACATATCCATCAATACATCCATACATCCATCGACTAATCCATCCATCAATCAATTCGGACTCTCTGTTGTGATGTGGGACGCCTTTTCTGACATGACTGTAGTCCATCCTAAAGGGCCAGGTCAGAGCTAATCACTATGATCATGAATAGTGAGTGATCATTTAGTTTGACCTCTCCTGCCAGAGGTGACATATCTGAAATCAGTTTTAGTTACAGATAGCCCATATACAACATTTCAGTTTAACTTTAGCATTATATGATCATTTGAAGAAATAATGGCAAATGGTAGTGTAGTAGTCCTGTACCAGTACCTGTGCCCTTATACCTCAACAATGTCACAGTTGCCGTGGCACCTTTTACAATGCGTTACAAGTGACAAATCAACCTCTCTGTTGTTAGTTAAAATTCCATTTTAAAACAAGCCAGCCAAAGGACTTTGGAATAGTTTGCTGCTAGTTAGTATTTCCTGGACATATTTCAGACTTGTAGAAGACTGCAGGCTAACATTGTCGTTTCTTTGGCGCAAGAATTTGACTTCAAGGAAATGATTCATGGTATAATAAGATTCAGCACTGACAGATTATGCAGGTGACAATTAGATCTTTCTCAGGGATAAATGGATTGGTACCGTGCCAGGGAATGTACATTATGTCAATACAGGTCAACAGAGCCTGTACAAATTGTTCTCTGTTGTATTTGTTATTGTTAATATCTATTGACAAAAAACGAGTGTAGACTTTGATATCACATTTAAAGATGAATATTTAATTGCCCTGGTAATAATGCTGCTATAGTGTCCTACATTTTTACATTTACAGTACAATTACGTTGCATTTAAGCAGATTGTTGCTTGTTAAAATGAGGTCATCCTATAATCAAAACTTCACTGAGGTTAATGTATAGCGTGATATTTTTAATGCACCATTTATTACTTTGCAAGTGCAGGTTTAGAGCGGGTGAACCAATGAGGCAAACCTCTTCCAAAGTTTGAATAAATGTCACATCTTTTCCAAATGAACAATATTATGAGTGTAGTTAGAGTCGATTTACCTGGTTCCAGTTCCATCGGTACGTCCGTGGAAGACACAAGTGCACTGCGATGGACAGAAGGGATGAGCCATACTGAGGCAGCATAGGAATACATGCAAACAGAGAAGCCGATGCATGATTTCACCGAATGCGCCTACAATTCTCACATCGAGATGAGATCAGGAACAAAGACATCCAGATTCATTTAGCGCCTGAAGATGTATTCTTCGTCAAAAAAAAAAAAGAGATGGAGAATAATGAAAAGAGCTTTCAAAGCAGCAACAGTACACAGGCTGAGGATCTAATTACAGTACAGGTGACCTGTCAGATTGACAGTGTGGGGGAGGGCGGGAGGGTGGATTAGCGGAGGATTTCCTTGAGTTTGACAGGGTCACGCAAGCTAGGCCGCGGGGCAGGACCAGTCATTTGGACGTGGTGCTAAGCAGCTATTTCTGAAGAGGTTTCCCTCATGTGATCCAGCCAGGCCTTTGTTAATCCATTCAGGTACCAACCTCGCCATTGCTTTTTAAAGCTTCATTCCCACTCACTCCTCCCATTTTACTGATGTTCATGCCCTTAACTTTGTCAAATCCATTGGTGCACACATTGGAAAACTTCTTAAGGGAAGCTCTGATTAGTTTGATCAGTTTCCTTTGTTGTACTGGACACTGGTTTGGGTCCACTGTGGTAAACCTGCTTCTAAAATAAGAAGACATTTAAGGTATTTTTGTCCTTCAGTCAAGAAATACCTTAAATCTAAATGTATTATTGAGGTGGGGGCCATATGTAAGATGTGTAAGCGAGTTCTGTCTGGCACTCGGGTGCAAAGTGTAATGTTGGATGTGATTTATTACCTGACTGGGTGGAGCAGTGGCTTAGGATAGGGAGCCAAATTCAACCTGCCTGCTGATGTCAGGTTCACTGTAGTTTATCCCTTTCATATTTTCTGCACACGTTGGTATGGCATGGGCACACACAGCTTTTTCTCCTCACGCAATTTGAAAAGGATGAATTGAATGGTCCAGTAGAGGTTCATGGCTTGCTGACATTTTAGCCTGTTTCTCACAATTAAAACATTACCCTCAAGCTTAAGAAAAAAGGCATTCAGAGTGCAGACTTCAAATAGTTTTAGACAATCCTCCATCTTGATTATGCAGTCCGTGACACAATTTTAATAATGTATATTTAGTTGGGACGGTAACTCTATCTACATTGTCTTTCTTTAGTCTTGGCTGACACTACCAAAGTCATGACACCTGTTCCTGGTATGTACAGACAAAATCTAGAATCTAAAATGGTTTAAAACCATTAGTGGAGGTAAAAGTATGAAATAACTACAGCCAAATCAAATCAGTTAAGTCAAATCAAATGAAGTATAATGAAATCATTTTACAATAATGCTTATTAATCATTTTTACAAAAATTTGGGGGGCATCTCATAATATACGATAATGATAATAAATACTTGAATATTAGTAGGAAAATTGTGTGTTTCTAAGTTGGGGGTCTGGGGGTTGTCCCTCAGGAAATTCATGTCAAAACCTTTATTTCCTGCATCCTGGTTTATTTCTGTTTACTTCTTACCGGGGTAGATCACCATGGTAACTAATGCTGAAGATGCAGGTTAAACCTAAGGGATATGCAAATTATTTCCATTTTACTGCTTCTTGATTTGTTGGCAACTTAAAAGATGTTGGATAGTAAAAAATATGTAGGGACGTCTGAACATTTTTCAAAGTGAAACAACACATTTAATAATTAGATACAGCTAAGTCACACACAGCTAATGTTAGCTTTAAAGTATGTCCTCGCTAACACTTCCCTTAGCTAGCTAACATTACCAATAGCTAAGAATGTATGTCCATCCTCCCATATCGTGTAACCCTATCAGTAATGTTAGCTAGGAAGGAGATGAACGTTAATGTGGGCTGTTGATGAGGTGCCAAACATGTTGTTAAACATGTTGCTTTAGTTTAAAATATTACACAATGTTCTGCCACATGTTCTCTTTACATTACCTCTATACATTAAACAATAGTTGCTAATCGATCAGGAAGCTGTGAAATGACTATTTGATCAAAATCCCAACATTTTTACAGCAACAGTATAACAGCATAGAGCTTCCCTCAAAGGGAAAATGGCCGCCGTGGAAGAAAGGTGATGAGGACACAAAGGTGGAGGAGGATGGGAAAGTGAATTTCACTCACTGAAAAAGCTCAGACTTCTCTGCTGACCATATAGTGCCATTCAGATTATATGTCTGATATTTACATGAAAAAATCTCCAAAAAGCTCCAACACCACAAAAACAAAATATCAGTAAGCTGAATTAGTCTGATTTCTGACAGACAGCCAGTAATATCCACCTGTCACTCAGAGAGGCCACGCCCTTACTTATGCATAACTTTAAGCCTTAATATAATTTAAACAAGTGAGTTGTATAAAAATTCTCCGTGTACAGTGTACAGAAAGTAAAAATGAGTTATAGGGACCAAAACTGTTTTTGGTACCAGGCTGTAAACATTTAAGTGTTTATTTCTGCTGGACATTTTAACATGGGGCTCTATGGGGGCTGACTCACTTTTGGGGGCAGCCTCGAGTGGACACTTGAGGAACTACAGTTTTTGGCACCTCCATGTTGGCTTTATTTCTCAGCCATGGAGGTTGCCGTTTGGTCAAAAAGTGAGAAACCTTGTGAAGTATATGCATAAGCTAGCGTAACTTGCCACTATTTCATTTCAGCAGAATGACATAAACTGAATCGACACGAACAACTGTGAATAAACGTAACTCGAATTAAACTTTAATAAATTACCTCATTATTGAACATGATTTCCTCCTGAATCACATCAGATAGATTTTTATTACCAATTGTAGTTGCTTTACAATGAAGACAACAACTCCCATGATCCCACACTCACACACAGAAAGTGCTGGGTTGATTGTGTTGAGTGTTGTTTGGGCTACTTTGGCTTTTCTGTTCTTTCATGGTTGAATTGGATCTTTCTGGCTCCTTCCTTCACAGAGGTTGGGACAGCACAAGCTTGTAATGGTAGATTAATAATAATGTTTTACCTATATTTTTATACGTTTTGGTAGCAATATGATGTTAAACTCATTTCACTGTAAAAAATATGATCTGGGATCATTGGGGGTTTAAGTTTTAACTCTGTGAAATATATAAACTAGCTTACTAGCTTGCAACTCTTACGGTGGCTGCACACTGCCCAGACAAACACCGACCAACTCCAACCAACACCAACTGTTAGTGTGTGTCAGTGTGCACCAACAGTCTGTGTTTGTCCGTGTTTGTCTGATGGAGTTGTTCGAGTTTGACATGTCCAGTCGGGTCTGGTGGTGTCGTGGAAAGTCTGTCCTGTCAGCTGATGTCTGCGCAGTGTGCAGCTGGCAGCTTGTTTTTGGAATATTCTAAAGACTGCAACCAGCAACTGCCAACTTTAGAAAGTTGAGGTGAGTGCATTGTCTGGGCTGTGTGCAGTCACCTTTAGAGGAAAGGGAGACATCTAGTGATAAGAGGTTGGTACTGAGTGCATTTCCTTTGGGGTTAAACATCAGTTCCCTTTCTTCTTTGAAAATAGTAATCCTTTTCTCAACAATCTAAGTCTATCTGTAAATATCTCACCAATCTCATCACAGTTGATTTTGGCTCATACAGTTGCAATAATAAATTGTATACTAATACCATGACCCCTTAAAAATTTAACCTAAACCGAAGAACAAAAAGGACACAAGAGACATGAAGTATTTATTAACAAGTACACAAGTGAATTTTATTAATGCAAGCAAATTTGATCATACAGGTCAAATAAGCCACTTCAAGCTGTTGGCACATGGATGTACAAAACAGATTCAATTTAAAGCCTGCTACTAAGCATTCGTAGTGAAAGTACAAAAGACTAATACGAGGAGAAAGCTGAAAGCATTTTTTTCTGGTCATTACAGAGTAAGCAATGTCGGTACAAGTATTAGTTTTAAGACATGGTTGAGAGCTCATCACAAACTAAATAGACACAACTCAAAGACTACAGTCTCTATTATCAGTAGCATAACGCGGTAAGCGTGGGAGGTTTAGTACTGCACATATAAACAAAGGGTTGATCCAGCAAGACAGTCAGAAGTGTAAAAATAAAGAGGTGAAATAAAGTAACTTTTCAGTCAATAAGACTATATTAATGCATGTCCATGCCACGAAAAACATCTAAATTCACAGTCTTTACTAACAGTACAGTCATCCAACTTTGAGTTGAACACCAATGCGCTTACATCTAGAGAGAGCACAGAAATGGTCAAATAAGTGCATGAAACTAGCTTTAAGGAATACTGACAAAAAAGAATTTTGCCAGGCAATGAACTGACGGGCCACCTTTGTCGTCGCGTGGCGTCGGGATGTGTAAGCAATACAGTTACTGTCATGAACAAAATCACTGTGACACACACTTTTCTCACATCTGATAATTCCACCAAGGAGTGCCATTACACCAACAACTTTTTTTACTGTCAAAGTTTCTTTTGGGTTGAGACTGACCGATGCGGAGTGGACTGACCCACAGTGATCTCTTCTTAATGAAACGTCAGTGCTTAACATATAGGTACGCTTTGATATATCAGTATTTACAGTGCAGAGATCTGCAAAAAACAGGAGTTTAGTATTTAAAAAGTTAAGAAATTAAAAAAGGGATTATGAAAGTATGTTTGCATGTGCTTTTGCAGCTTGTGATTCAAAGAGGATGGAATCATTCACAGTCCTAAAATACATTTTATTGGCAATATTATCATAAAATAACCCATAATTTATCTTCAATCGACTAATCGCGTCTTTTGACATCTATCAAAGTCATTGTTTCCTGTTTAACAGGCTTGGCACATCTAGCAAATATTTGTTTTACTCTAATGATTTGGTATTTATCATTATGTTGCTATTGTATAAGTTCAAATAGAAAAACAGATTGATTACTTTCATCTGAAAGTGGTTTTAATCCCTGGGAAAACTGGTATGACAAAGGCTTACGATACTTCATGGTTGCATTGTGAGATTTAAAATATTTTCAAAACTAACCACCCGTTTACGTACAGTACATAGTTCTTGAACATGAAATCTCCAGACACACGACATGAGAAATGTGCTTGAAAACCCTTTTTAAGCCCCTGTTGACCCCCTCAGAAATCAGCAAAAAATAAATTATGCATGAGAGCAAAATGACACTTAGCATCAAATAGAAATTTAAGAAAAATAAAATCAATCATACGCAAATGATTTAAAGTAAAAAAAAAAAAAAAGCTGAAATACTACTGCTACTTCTGATTCTACAAACTACACTAAAACTACTATCAGCACTAAACAACTTGTATCAAGAATAATATAACTGCCATAATGATAATCATAACACCATCCATGAGAGAGGTAAAGGGGCTTTTTTTTCATCTGAAATGCTGTTTGTGACTGAGGAGGTTTGTGTGACGTTCCCCTCCCCAGACCACATTGTCATATGACGCACCAGTGACATCAGCAGTGGCGAGGGCCCTAGGCGCCATCCGCCCCCCCTCGGGAGGGGATGGTAGAGAGAGACAGATAGAAAGACAGAAGAGAGAGAGAGGGAGAGAGGCCGGAGTGGCAGGGCCAGGCCTCACGCTGGGCTTTATGTGTAGGCGTTGAGACGCTCCTTGGAGCGAGTGGAGTGGATGTCGTGAAGCTCCTGCTCCTCCTTCGACTTGATGTCCTCGTACTTCTGCATTCGGCAGGCGTCCTTCACGTAGGCCCAGTTAGCAGAAAGCACCATCAAGTAGTGGATCTGTGGGAGGTGGAACATTATGAAGTGTGATGTTAACTTAAAAGATCACATAAGATCTGCCTTTTGTGATTGGTGTTCATATTTGTTTAATTACATTTATTGTGAAGACGGAGCTTTCAGAGAAAACCCAGAATTATTTTACTGACAGTCACGAGCAATACACTAAATAATTAATTCCTCTTAAAAACATTATTATTCATTTCTTGGTTTCATTTTCTTTTATGGATGCACTTTAATAACTTGAACTCCTAACATGCCAATTTAAAAAGCAATAAATAGTCTTGTAATCCTTGTTTGGGTTGGCTTTATATTAAAGAGCATGTTTGCAATAGTCCAGCAGGTGGCAGCATAATTCTAGCTGCAGTCTAGACTTGTGTTACCATGGCAGCCAAGGTTATAATGGCTGTATTGTGCTTTAATGAGTGAAGTTGTAACACAGCTTCTCTTTTATAAAAGGAAAAACAGTTTTCATAGCCGCACTGCTCTGTGTGTCTGACATGCAGAATCACAAAATACTAACATTATTCGTTTGTACTCTTTAACGTTATTGCTTTGGGTAAGTTATTAAATACGATGAGCATTTTAAAATATATTTGATTGTGTATTAGAAGTCAGTTCACTATCAGGGTGCATCAGTGTGAATTGAAAGTGACGAATCCTTTCTGCCGTCAGCGTGTGAAAATACATGAGTATGTCTTTCTGCAATTTGCAGCATCATCCCTGAACAGCAAACACTTTCTGTTTCTCAGAAAATGGCTTCTCACAAATTACTGAGTGATGTTTGCAACAAGCCTTTCTTCTCCCTGTTTCCATGACAACGACATGACATGCCGGGCGCCTCCGAAAGAGGGAGGGAGACAAACCCTGTCTTTTTCACTGCGCCAAAATGCCTTCTCTCCTCAACTACAGCTATTCTCTCACAGGCGAACACAACACGGGCCGGCTGTGAACCAGCCTCAACAAAGCACAGCTACATTATTCACCTCGTGCACCTTTATTTTCAAACACAGTTGACTCCTACGCCTGCAGGAATACAAATGTAATCCTTTCTGAAGGATATGAAGGCAGGTTTTTATTGTTGTCTCACCATAGCAATAACAGCAGCTCCTGCTCCGGCGAGGGCACAGATGAACAGGTGGAACGTCATGTCCAGCTGTAGCACAAACAAATCACAGCAAATATTACTCCTCAGGGCTGAGGGGACTTCTCTGCAAATCAAAATGATTCATCTCAATATTTGTTAACACGTTGGTTATATTGGTCTGCTTATATTTTGTCTATGAAGCATTAATGATGGCTTTGCATTCAATATAGATTCTGTTTACATGATGTTGATTATTCACTTTATTCAAACCAGTAACTTTATGTTTTACTGACAGTATTTATGTTCATGCTCCAGAATTGGATCATTTACAACTACCAGGTGTATCTTCTGTCTTTTACTATCAGCTTCAGAGCAGCTGAGTAAAGTGCCTTGCTCTAGGTAGTTGTTTTGTGGTATAGCTGTAGGTGTATTGGCAGCTGCTGCTGGAATTCAAACTGAAATACTGCTCCTAATCATGCATCATATTATTTTCCTTAAATTAATCTCCAGCATGAATAAATTAACTATCATTTATCTGGCACACTTGTGAATCTGTCATCCGACAGCGTTGTAAGACTTTCACTTTACCTCATTGGATTCACACATCTTGTAGAATTTCTCTGATCCAGCACACACCGTCTTCGCCTCATTAATTGGCACAATACCTGAAATAAAACACTAAATTTGTAAATCATGTATGAAAAGTAGTGCGTTACAAAATATACAAAAAGAACGGACGGAAACAATGTGTTTGAAAAGCACATTAACAGCACAGGAAGCTCTTTTAAATGTGTTTTTTGTGTGTAATCTCGTGTGTGTTTAGAGGGCGGGGAATTTATTTTTTACTCTTTTAATGTCTTCTTATGATTTCCTTGTTTTACTTACCTGCAGGAACTACAGGCGGAAAATAGCAATTTGCTAAAACCCGGTACAATATTTTTGTACAAGGTTAATGTTTTTTGGTCATTGTCCCTGCTCAAATAAAGAAACATAACATAGTGATGCCGATGCAATGTACACATTGTCACACACATGCAAAGTACAGGCCTTTATGAGATGGTGGTTGACACATAGGCTGTGAGTATTATAGCTGCCGGTGGCTAATGGACTGAAAGAGGTGGCACTAATTAAAAATAATGAGACGGCCATGAAAGCTACTGACATGATGGAGCTTCATCCAGCTCAACACAACATTATTCTGGATCATTAAAGCCAAGTCATTTGATGAGAAACAATGGCTCTAATATGTTGTATATCCTCATTGTTATTATTGTTTTATTAACATTACGATGATGGGAAATCGGGTCATTTACATTATTTCATATGTAAAGCGGCTTGTTGAACACATTATATACAAAACAAAAAGGATAATGCAAACAAATTGAGTAAAGTTGATCATCAATTTTTAAAACCCTGGACAGAAGGGTTTTAATAATCTGTAATGTGAAGCAAAATCAGCTCTGCTTAGACTTGATAGTTCCATTATACATCATGTATTAAGACAAGAGACCATTTTACAGAAATAAACCAGAGGCCATACTTGTTATATCTACTTCGAACTATTTAAAGAGCCACTTTTATCTTAAAAAGGTTATGAGAGGTGTTCAGCAGTGTTGAGGCCACAGAGATGTAAGAGTTTGAACACTAGGGGGTGAAGAAAAGAATATCCATCCTCACCATACTGGCGCGGGTCCAGGCAGAGCGTGGCCCCCTCCAGCACGGTAGCGTTTTGGCAGATGTTCCAGATGTTGAAATAGATGAAGACTGGGAGGGAGGTAAAAGCAGTCACTCCGAGCCAAGCCAGCATGAAGATGTATGTCAGCATGATGAACTGAAAGGGCGACAGAGAGGCACAGGTCACATCCAGGTTTAGTGTTGAGGAACTATTGTACTATATGTGCTGTACATACTAAGAAATGTCTCTCCGGACAGTCATTTATAAGCACAGATCAGTGGGCCTCATGCAAAAAGCGAAAAGGCACAAATTTCCTCAACATTTTTGATCTTATCTACGATTTTTTTCTTATTTTGTTCGTACTCATTGATTTGCAGGATTCACCAATGTTTTCTTATTTCTGCTCTTCTCTTAGGTCAGAGAACATTTTACAATCGGTGGAGAGCACTCTTACCAAGATAAGAACAAAAAAAAACCTTAAATTTAATTTTTGGGCTTGGTTTGAGCTACGCTTTTTTGCTTCCATCTTCATATAAAACTTCTTTATTAAATTTCAGTAAACATGCGTCCCTCGGCTGACATGACATTCACAGCATCACAGATCTTTTGCCATTGCTGCATTTTTGATGTACCTGTAACGCCACTATTCACGCTCTGCAAGATCACACGTTTACTTTAACTTGATTTCAAAGTACTTCGATTTCGCTACTGCTGTAGTTCTTCTTCTTCTTATAACCTTTTTTCTGTGGCATTTCTTCTTCTTGTGCCTGATTTGCACACGGCACAACATGCACCTGTCCTTATATAGTGTTCAAGGGGTGTTACCTGTGCTAATTACAAAAAATCAACCATGCACCTCCAATTTGAGATCAAGTGGGATTCATCATTCAGCCCTCCTGGGTTAGAGCAGATTGGGATGGTTAAGAACGTTTGGTGCGTATTGCGTTGACTTCTCTTATTTTTTCTCTTAACATAAAATTAGCCTAGTGTGTATAAGAGTGTGTTCCCCTTAGATTCATTGATCAGTTTTTGCTTTCTCAGCGACCTAGCTTAGCACATCTGACACCTTTTGTTCAGCCTCCTTGCCGTAAACTCACCCTGTTCACCGAATTTAATAGCTTTGTTGTGAATTTCTGCCCCCCCCCCGGTGCTGATCCAGCCACAGAATTGGACCTGAAAGAACATATTTCCTCCACAACTGTAATCTAAGTAAGAACTTAAATTATTACACATTAGACTGCTGCTTGCTGTGTCCTGATGCACTACTGGTTATGTACAGTGTGTTTGTGGTTTGTTCCAGGGCCTTTTAAAAGGACACGTCAGCCTTGAGGCTTACAAATCGGCTGGTGTGAACCTGTGACCTTTTTTAGGCTCCAAGAGGTCCCAAAGCCGCTGTTTGCCCACTCCTGCCAGCCAGTCTCATTTTGGTTTACACATTTCCATGGGCACAAGATTAGACACGCACAAATTGAATGACCCCTATGACCACATGTACCACGGCATAGCTCATTTCCTTTGCCTCCCTGCGGAGCTTCAAATTTGCTAAGCAATTATATCCCAGAGATAATCTTGTTAGGATTGCTACAGGCGCTCTGATGTGCTCCGTATCAGACTGCTGCACCAATTTTTATTGTTTTTATGGGAGTGTAATGAAATTTATTTGATCGATGCTTTCGATGTATTTTGGAGCACCTCAGTAAAGACACAATGAGGTTTTATGAATTACATTTCGAGATGATTCAGACAAATGCAAGCGACTTACAAAAACTCATTTACCCTCCAGAAGCGTAAAAACATGTTTTACTGCGTGATCTGTCATGCTCCCTGCAAAGAAAGTTGACTACATAAAATTAGCTTAAGTTATAATCCCTAATATTTGATGATCATTTGACATAACCCAACAAAAGTTTAGCCTAAACTTGCTGTATTTTGTTGTAATATTTGTTAGAAAACCAGTACAAAAGGAGAGGAGCGCACAAGTAGTGATTCAGTAAAAAGTGTCACACAAACCCTCACCTACTCAACCTTCGAGGGTAACTCCCGGGGAAATTACCTGACATTTAGACTGTTTAAATACCAAGTGATTCAGAAAAAGTACAGCAGCAAGATGAGCTTATTTAGTGGTAGATTTTAAGATAGTCTAGTCTTGATTGCAAAGTTAATATGAAAGCTAGTATGTACAGAAATGTTGGTCGTACCCAAGCGCTGACGCAGCGTCCGCAGGTGGTGATCTTGAAGTCTCCATACAGATCCTTAATGGCCCCGCTGGTGAAGAAGCCCTCCACCATCAGCAGGATGCCGTAGACGAAGAAAGCAGAAGCAATGCCGTAGATCACGTACTTGATGACGTCAATCCTGGAGAGAGAATAAAGAAAACATTCACACAGTGTTACGCTCTGTTCTCAAAATGTAATGAGCCTTGATGGGAAATTCCTACAGGACGCTGAGATTTGATAATTGCCAGTAAAGTTATGTAATTCCTTCTTTTTAGATTATATCCCAAACACATCAATCACAGGAGCAATTGCATACCTTACTGGCATACAAATTTCCAAAGTTGTAATCTGGAAGATCTCAGTTTTGTTCTCTTTGGCAGCACCTATGGTGACGGTAATTGCGTGAGCACTATTTCCAGATATCCAGACAGTGTTGCATGTGTGACGTCCACGGTTGGCTCTGGTTGTAACTTTTGATTTTCCTCGCTGACGGTCGCTTTCCTTTTTAGACTGTTTGCCTTCATCTGAGCGTCAAATTTGTTTCTTTTTCTTTGGATTTTCACTTATTTTTGAAGTTGTATCTGTAGTCATCCATCTTTTCTTTGTTTGTTCAGCCATAGTAGATTACTGTTTACTGTTTAGAGACTGGAAAGCAGCCGCTTAGCTCCGCCTACCCTCTCTGGCAGACCAATCACTGCTGGCTGATGGAAAACGCGTCACTAATTGGGCGCAGCTTGTGATTTTTTTCTGTGAAAGTCGCCACAGACACTCAGTCTGTAATACTGCAAATGCTTTCATCAGTGGGCCATAGGCTCAGTCACCATTGTGCTACCTAATTCGGCGATAGATAGTGACTTAACAGACATTTATTTAAATGAAAATCTTCGAGATTATGACTTTAAGTTCATTAAAATGGTCTAAGTGATACTTAAATCCAGTACCATCCGTTTCTACTCACATGGTGAAGACGTCCAGGGCATCCACAGGGCTCCGCACCACCTCGAAGTAGTTCTGGAGGATGGTGACGGTGCCAGACAGGGCCTCGTGTCCGCAGCCGCAGAACAGAGCCACACCAGCATACAGTAAGATGGTTGCTATGAGAGATGGGTACGGGATCCCACCCAGGCATTTGATGCAGCATTCCAGGCATCCTAAAGAGGCAACAAGAGACAGAGAAGGACAGTTAAACTTTAGGAGTTATTATATTACTGAATTTTTAAATAATCCAACAAGCATTTGCGAATGAGCAAACACATTTGCATATTTTGGACTGAACTGACTTTTACCTTTTGAAAACAAAACAAAGCTTAGCTGCAGGCATGCATGGCTAGGCTATAGTATTTCTCTCTGATATATGGGCAAGTGATTACTTTATGCCCCGAGTGTCTGGAGCATTAACAGCCACAAAATGGAGCAACTTATTTAATGGCCGCTTCCACTTTATCGATACAGAGATCTGGCCTCACATTTCCTCGTGTTCTTGGTTTATGCAGCAGATTCATTGTGTCAGTTGTTGAGCAGCACAGAGGACGCTGACGTTTAATTCAGCACTAGAAACTTCGCCTGAGCTTTACATACTAATCCTGACCCCTAACCCCATTCTTCCATGTCTGGCTTCCTGTCCCCGGGGGCCCTTAAGGTGACTAATCACTGCGCGGCTCCAACTTCAATCTCCTGTCGCACAGATTGCTCTCAGAGCAGCTGAGTCTGTAAATACTTGCGCACAGGAGAGTGTCTGTATGAATCGCTTGGATTTATGAGTCTCCCTGTCGTGCTTGTATACTAGTGTGTGTTTTCAGGTCCTGAGTCAGTCATTTCTCAGAGTAACAACGGAAGAGGAAATTATTTCCTTTGTAAACGCGGAACAAAACCAGACTGTATAGGGTTTGCAGTGATTGCAATAAATACACCACACAGACACACCTGTCACCGAGCCCAGCCTGTTCTTAAACACCTTCTAACGATTGATTTAAAGCTGTATGCTGCTTATCAAACATGCCATCTCCAGTCCAAGTCAGTACACACATTTGAAATGCACAAATGTAATTCCATGTTCACAGATGGAAAAGTCCTCTTGATCAGTTCCACAGCTATCATGGCCCATTATTTATTTAATCTGCATTCACACTGCTGTCGTCATTCGGAAAAGAAACTCTGCGACCGAACACTCGGTTTTCATTGTCAGTTGCAGGAGCGATAAAAGATTTCCCAATCGTTCATCAAGGATGTTTTTAGCACAATCTCTTTTATGGTTATCTTACAGTTTCCACCTGCGTTACAAAGCAGGAGCCAGAGCAAATATCCCTCCTCCTCCTCCTCAAATCCTCAACTCCCTGCTTCTGACTCTGATCTAAACCTGAGCGGAATACCAAGTAGCTGGTCCGCCTGCTGGGCTGTGCAGATGCTCAGACGCTTGGTGCAGCCCCGTCCCTCAGCCAGACTAGCCTAGATTATCGGCATCCGTGCTGATGTAATCCAGTGTTACATGGAAGAATGTCTATTCTTCCTGGATATTTTATTTCTAACCTCTTTTGTCCAGGAATGCTGACAATGTACGCTTTTGCTTGCACAGATTTCTGTTTTTTTTTTACACCTCGGGCAGCTGTAGCTTTAAGGAATATAATTAAAAACCTGTTTCCTGCCTTTAACCTCTGCACAACTGAGCCTAGAAAACACGCGAGACATCTACATCGGTTGGTTTTCATTTAAATAAACAGGGTAGCGTTGCTGCCTGCATCATCACTGCCTAGGTATTTCTCCAACACACCCACTTTCCCAGCCTAGGGGGAATGGGACATCGCCTGGGAAGGGACATCAGGTTCAGGAAACACCTCACCTTTGATAGCTTAAAGACTATCAGGTATTGACGGTGCCATCTGACACCCACCGCTGGGTGGTTTCACACCAATTCGCACATTAATTCATGCGAGGCTTTCAACCTGCGGTCCGTTTAAATGGCCAGGACTTCTCATGTCCCATCTGCCGAACAATGCCGCTTTTTGGGCGAATGGTGACACAACTTAAATTCTACAGTTTAAGTCCAATAGATAGTGTGGTTTTGTGGATATAAGTCAAAAGTGAAAATATATATATAATACAATCGATTGCATTTTAATTTGATGTCCCCATGTCCCTCAATTTCTGCATTATTGTGAGTTGTTTCCTAGATTACATTTGGGCAGCTCATAAACTCATAATATCCATACTGTATATTACACTAAAAATGTTGTCAATATTAAGAACAGCTGTACAACAAATCCAATTTAAGCATGAAGCATGTTCCATTACCCACCAGTTGCCAGAAATACACGATACAATACTAATAGCCGTTTTATTTCAGTCAGTAGGCAGAAGGTGATTGTGTCACCACCTCTTCCCTCACACTCATTATCTCCAGTTACCTTATCGTTTCAGGAAGCTGGCAGTGACAGGATTTATTGATGCTGCTGATGGTGTTCCCTGACAGGATGAGAGAGAGCAGTCACAGTTACCCTCCATGCTCAGGGTCAGTGGGCCGATTTAAGCTAGAGTGAAAGATCAAACTGCCTGGTCATATAAAATACTCAGCAAAACAGACGGGCGACTATTCAGAGGAATAAATCCTGTAGATTTTGTTTCTTTCTTTTAGCCTTAATACGAGTTTTTATGAAGCTCCTGATCGAAAAATACATCACTATTTTTTGTAATATTTTTTGTTGTTAATGTTGAAACAAGCTTCTTGATTGTTGAACTTAGATTTGCACCTGGAGTGGGAGCACTTATTACCAGGGGTGGGACAAAATATCGATACGGCAATATATTGTCGTCCTGACTCATGCAGTACTATTATCCATATGCTGGCGCCAAATATCAGTTTAATCTCCAAATATAATGCACTCTAAACAGATTTCCCTGCAAATTTGACTCTTCGCGGCAGTACTTCATGACTCCTAGCGTAAAATCCGCAATATAAGCGCACTGGAACATAAGACTGTACACTGCACTGTTTTTGGGTGTATCCCAGAGGGGAAAAGGTTTTCTATAGCTATTTATGAATATAAACATGTATACAAGTTATTTCAACACTATTTCAATTTATTTTCATTTAAAACACATTCAAACACACACCAAATACAGCCTACCATCTGTTTTCGCCCTGTCGAGTTTGTAATCCTGATAGCTACCGGTGCTGTAGCTAGCGCTAGCTCTCAGCGGTAACGTTGATTGTTTTGAGGTTAGCGGCTGAAATAGCGATCATGGCGGTGCATGTCTGTGACGAAGCGTTAGCAACAATCAAACAATCGCTTAAAACAGCGAGGAAAACGCAAAACAGCACTGCAGCATATTGTAAATAGGAGACGTTATAGCGGCTTGAGCCTGGAAACAATGTGTAGATGTGTCACCACTTAACAACCGGGTAGCACCATCATCTGGGTAAAATACCTCTCTGCATTTTATACTGGAATATCGGTCGCATCGGTATACAGGACGCAGCCCACTTTTTAAATAAAAAAATGTATTAAAAGTGCGTCTTATACACTGAATTAACGGTACATAATCCTGCACTTTACCTTTTTGGGGGGCATTTTCTATTCTTCACTTAATCAGATATCAGGATGTATCATTATGTGATTGTCTTGTCGCTGTATCGAGATATTATTGTTATCGTGGGCCATGTATCGCATCGTATCGTGAGTTACCCTGCGATTCCCAACCCTAGTTATTACAACCTTGCATTGTGAGCAAACGGTTTTCCTTTTAAGATCACATCCCTGACGTTTTTTTCCACACCTGTGAGACATGCTGGATAAATTTGGTGGATGCTTGGAGCCTGTGCTTTACATGAATGGAGACGAGCAGTTAAATAAATGATTTATCTTCTGGCCTTAATCAAATGTTATCACTATTGTATTATTTCCATGTCTGCACACACATTAAACCAGCATCTCTCCGTTCGTCATTTTAAATACATTTACTCTCTCCCTCATGTACAACAGCACCAAACAAATCAATAGCCATGTGTCACAGCTGCTTATTACCGACCCGAATAACAGACCTGTCTGATGGTTTGCATTAAAATACTTACAGCGAGCGACAACAAAATAACGTCATGTACGTGACTTGACTGAAAGGAAGTGTTGTTACCATGGAAACAGTTGAAGATGAAGTTACAGGGAAAGATGGGGGGCATTAGTGACTGGTTGTAACAAGAGTGATGTTTTATTGATCGTGCGCTTTTAATTTTGTGGAAGGGGAAACTACTCGGATCCACTACAGAGAGGTGCGTTAGGAAAGGGCAGAATGAACTGACCGTTTTCAAATCAGCTCACATGAATACTGAATAAGTAGTTTTAAATTATGATGTAAAAGAAAAAGATCTGATGAATGAGACAAGAGTGGATGTTTTTGTCTGTTTTTGCATGCTGGCGTTTTTTTCCCCCTCAAAGATCTTTTTGATCAGTTCTGATTCCTCTCTGTCCTCACTGCATTAAACCCACCCTCGCCTCATACCAGCACATCCCCTCATTTCCTCTCTATAACTCCTCATTGATCTTCACAGATGAGATTGAGCTGGTGAAAAATGGCAAGCGGTGGTGCGAAACTGACTCAGAGAGCTACTGGATGCTTGATCCATAATTTAGAAGCGGCACAGCGCAGCAGAGCACGAGCCTCCCGCATTCATTATTCATGCTTTCTGCTTAGCCCAACATTACCTGCAATGAAAATAAAAGATCCCCCGCTTGATGAGGAGTGGTAAGTGTTTGAATTGATCTTGCTCACAGGTGTAACACTGCTTGTCTTTTGAACTACAGACTGCCAGGGAGTCAAGTCGGGTATTTGACTTAATTGACTCTGGTTAAGCTGATTTAAATGCACCAGGAAAAGCAATGGAGATTACCTTTATGAATGCTCTGTTCTTTGTTTTCGAACAGGAGGCAATAAGGAGCTCTTCTAGGCTTTGTTTTTGTAGGCAGACTAGCAAAATGCTCACAAAAATGTCCCTTTTTTTAAAGATGATTACACCCTGGAGGCTGTCCCTAAAGCATTGAAGGCATATAAGGTTTATTATATGTCATTATTTTGAAGTAACACTCTGATTTTAATGCTTTTAGTTCCCTTTGTGTCTCTTAGATGGATGAAACAACTGTGGATATTCTCCCCACTGAGCGTTACTCGAATACATCTCTGCTGCCAAAAGTGAGAATGTGGCAAAACAAGGATTAGTGTAATGAATTCAAACAAAGAGACAGTATTTCAGGAGATGTTGGGGTGTTACATATCTCATCCTCCACACAAAAAAGCCTCTGTGTGGAAAAAAAAAAGTGCAGCCTTCATGACCCCAAACACTGCAGTCCAATCAACAGAAGGCGTCTCACTAATACAAAGGGAAAGGATGACCCCCTCCCAAGGCCCCTCCCACCTCCTACTTCTCCTCCATCTGTCAGTGTCATATCCGACAGGCAAAAGGGACACAAACACACTCAGACTCTCACTGGTCCAGTCAGCGCTCACATGAGGGATGAGGTTATCCTTAAATAATGCTGAGAGCTAGAAGACGTCACATAAAGAAAACATGACTCGCACATCCGGGAGGAAGTGGAGGTTAATTAAGGAAGCATTTGCTTTTCAAGGCACTGAAGCGTCAGATATTGTTTGTTCATATTTATAATTATGAAACTTTTTTTTGACATTGTTTCTCTCAGTGAGGTTTTCATATGCGTAGATTTGTATTTAAAGGGCCAGTTCGCCGATTTTCAACCTCAGTCCTATCATGCTATTATGGGGAGCTGATGCCATTATGGTAAGAAAAAGATGCAATTTCGCTCTGTGCCTTTGGAGGACGCTATCCGCTTCTCCAATGCTAAACTGAACTTCCTCAATCTAGGACGCCCGCTTCCAATGTCATGTCTCGTTCAAATTCAGGTTTGAAATGTAGAATGCAGACCTGAAGATTTTTTAGACGACTGGTGTATTCTGGTCGTATTTCGGATTCTGTACCGCTCTGACGGTAGTATTTCACTCCAGTGTGGGGCCGCAATGCATGCTGGGTGTTGTAGGAATGTAGAATGGGCGAAACCACGAGCGGTTTGTAAAACTTTCTTTCTCCACAGCTATGGCACCAATTTCAAATATAATGGATTCTATCGATTACAGAGAACACCAGCTTTGACTGACAGTGGCTTTTTCCAGGGGTGAACTGCTCCTTTAAGCTGTTTTTTACCAGCTCATAGCAGATCTGGTTTATTGTTTAGTGATTGAAGCCGTCAATGATCTTAGTGCCTGGCTAACTGGATCTGTTTACAGGATCTCGTCAGAGGAGAGACGCGTGTATTCAGCGAATCCAGCATATTTAAAAGTTTCAAGAACCAAAAGTGTTAGTGCACGATTACACTTTGGATATTATGTTTTTTTTCGTGGAGACGTCTTTCTTATGTCTTTTGAGGCATTTGCAGGCACAGTAACTCATAGCTGTCTTAGAAATGTTGATACATTGACATGTATGCAACTGTCAGTAAATGCCCCCCTTAACTCTAAACTTAGGCTACATTGACACAAAACTTTATGGACTGTCACTATTTTTGTTGAAACCTTAATCAACCCTTTAATTGCGTATTTGTTAGGCAACAGTTGAGTTGCTAAAATGAGCAAAATTACCTTCATTGTTGATTTAGGGAGGTGGGTAATCCACACTTGGGGTGGGAATCACAGGGTAACTCACAATATGATATGATAATTGATATGTACAAATCTAAATCTGATTAACTTCTTCAGCCAATTAATTTCCGTTCACGTCACCCTCACTCATGTCAACATGAGGAATCATGTAGTAGTGATGCGGTGAGTCAAACATGCAGGGAAATCTGTTTAGAGCGACATATATTCTAAATTCAAATATCGATATTTGGCGCCAGCATATCAATAATTGTAATGCATGAGTCAGGACGACGATATATAGGCTTATGGATATTTTGTCCCACTCCTAATCCACACTCTGTCTGGTCAAACACTTTGACTTCCTGTTTATGAAAGGAAACTGTTATTGGTTTCTGTCGGGGGAAAATGTTGCTGCTAAACTGAGCTTCAGTCTTACAACGCTGTCCAAAGACTCGCTGACATTGGTGCGTCACAAAGTGAAGTTTGGATTATTCTTCACCTTTTTCTCACTCTGGAGTTTCGTGCCTCATAAAAGCATACAGAGATACAGTATCTGATGTGTTCTACTTTCCTCCCCATTTGTTTCTTGGTTTTTAGATTGGGCTGTCTCATCCTGAGGGGAATCTTTTTTCCTTTGCCAATTTGACAGAATTATTTTAGGCCAAATATCAGACAGATGCAAGTTCCACAGTCAGCAGAATATCACGCATCAAAGCAATACTGGGCTGATTCCAACATGAAACTGGCCAACAGTGATTGTCTCTCTTTGTTGCTGCATCACTCATTTCAAAGTCTCTTTTCTTTTTGAAGTCTCACAGGAGCGTTTTTGTTTTTGTGCAGTTAAAGCCTCAAAGAAAATGAATAAGATGCTGCGTTAGAGGAGGAAACGAGCAAAGTTAAATAAAGAGCGTGACAGAAATTAGAATGATAATCTAAATTTATGTCTGCCGCGTGTTGACTTCACTTACACCACAAGGCTTCCAATCACACTCACACACACTTTTTTCACTTCAACTAGCAGTTATTAGTTCCTTGTTACCGGAGGAGTTTTGTGTGGGGGTGGGGTGGCAGGGAGCCTGGTCCTAGATAGAGAGAGAGGGAGAGAGACTTTGGTGGGGGGATGGTGCGTCTGTGTCAGTCTGAGAGTAATGGGCGTATACGAGTCTCGTTGCTTTCCTATATTTAATGCGCAGCCCCCCTTCCCCTGGAGCGAGCAGGTTTTTTCAGCTCCCGCACGCCCCCATCTCCTCCGCGCATGTTTAATCAACCAGTATGGTTACCATGTCAACCGCAGCGCAAAATCTGAGAATAGACCGGGTACTTCAGAGCCATGACCCACTTACTGTATGTCAACAAATTCAGTGGGACAATAGTGAATGAGACACATTACACAGATAACCCCCTCTGGGTGAAGCGGGACGTTGCAGGCCAGGTCCAAAAGCTCGGCCGCTGATTTCCTCTCTTTCTTTTCTTTTCACTGAGAGATGGAGGAGTCTGAATGTGACTGCGTGACTGCCGAGCAGGGATGTGTCTTTTGTCTGAGCCAAGTTCACTCCAGGAACTGAGGGGCAAATGTCAGAAACTCAGGAGAAGAGCCCAGGGTGTTCTTTTTACTTTCAGTGTGTACATTTAAAGTGTGCAGCCTGGTGAAATCTGCTCGGATGTCTTCATCACCAACATGTTAGGCAGCAAGGGATGGAGGGATTTAAGCTCCTGAACAATAGAACAATTGTCTTAACTGAACGTGAACACAGTCTGTACAGTTTTTACTCTGATTAACCTAAATATTTAAACTTAATCGAAATGTTTTAATCTCTTTTACTCTAGTTTTAAAATCTTTTGAAATGAGCCTGAGCCTTACACCCCTGTTATTGGCTTGGCTGTCATTAAACTGAAGTATGGCTATACTAGTTGTAGTGTTAAAAATTGGAAAATAAATCTAATATCATATAATGATATATAAATAAAGTTTATTTGTATAGCCCTTATCAAAATCAACATTTAAAAGTGCTTTACAAAATATGAAAACTCAACAATAAAATAGACAACAATGTAGGGATAAGACAGGAAGACGCACAGAATAAAACAGGGACAACTTAAAACAATGTTTGACTAAAAGAAACAATAAATTAATGAAGCCTCTCTAGAAAAATAAGTCTTACATGTTTAGCTCATTGGCTTCACTTGCATCATTATGTGTTGAACACCTGTCATCTTTACACTAGAGGCTCATTCCTGTGAGAAAAATAAGAAAACCCTCTGAAGTTCTCCAGTAATAGTTCCAACAAAGTTCATCAGGACAATTGGTGGAACTCCCTCGACTTCTTCAGGGCCGGGGCAGCTCAGGTTTCAGAACAATGAGCGAGAGAGGGACGGAGGGAGAGAGAGGGGCTCTGTACTGTAGCATGACCAGAGCTCACTGAGCACTGACACTGTACTCTGAGCTGAAGCTATTATGTCAGAGTGGTGGAGCCTTAAAAACAGTATTCAGGCCAGCGTGGGACACAAACTCTCAGATACAGTCTTTACCAGTTTTCTTTAAAGGAGCAGTCCGCCCCTGGAAAAAGCCGCTGTCAGTCAACGCTGGTGTTCTCTGTAATCGATAGAAGCAATAATATTTGAAATTGGCGCCATAGCTGTGGAGAAAGTTGTACGAACCGCTCGTGGTTTCGCCCATTCTACATTCCTACAACACCCAGAATGCATTGCGCCCCTCCCTCTGAAAGCAACCGCCCAGCGAGAGACACTGGAGTGAAATACTACTATTTTTGCTGCAGGCAATGACTCAGAGCGGTACAGAATCTGAAATACGACGAGAATATACCGGTGGATCGTCTAAAAAATCTTCAGGTCTGCAGTCTACATTTGAAACCTGACGATTTTAAATGAGACATGACATCGGAGGCAGGCGTCCTAGATTGAGGAAGTGTAGTTTAGCAAGCTTCTTGTTTTCCAGGGCCCATTGGAGAAGCAGATAGCGTCCTCCAAATTGCATTTTTTTCCTACCATAATGGCGTTAGCTCCCCGTAATAGCATGATAGGACTGAGGTTGAAAATCAGCGAACTGGCCCTTTAAGGCTAGAAAGTCAAGAAAGCTGTGGGTATGCTACTTCTTAGAAACAAAGGAATATTGTCATGAATGAAAAACATTAATAATATCTTTAATAAAAAATAATTTCATACCCTATAAATACAGAACTTTGGATCCTTACAAACCATCGGTCTAACCACAGCACCTACGTTTATTCAAAACAGCCTCTTATGAAACCATTGTTTCGTAACCTCGATGCTAATGTGACATTTATTATGCAGGTTTAAATTTAAAGTGCATGAGACTCAGTGACCCGTTACAAACTACAGCAGCATCCAAACTACTTCAGTCTTATTGTTTAGACAGTGTTGTGTCTGCTGTGTTCTCGCCATGTCATGTGACAAATATTTTATGTAGAATGAAGATAATATCAATTAGATTTTCATCATGCAACATTTTGCCAAGTCAGTATCCTGATCAAACTGATCAGACAGAAGGACAGGCGATGCCTTGCGGAGTAGATTCTTGGCTCAGGAAACGCTAACAGGTGTGTGTGTCTCAGTTTTTCCATTCAGCGGAAATTAACACCAGCGTGAGCAATCTTAGACATATTTTCAGTTTATCTTTGGTTTTAAAAATATCATATTTGTGTTGCATAACTCCTCTGCAAAACTTCAATCATTTCAGCTCTGGCTCTACTGAAACCTGCTTTTTAAACTGCAGGGTGCTGGTTTGCTTCCTGTAGCTGATGGCTCTGCACTGCTACATTTGGCTAGCAGCTGAAGTGAGCAGCGCCCACCTGGTGCATCTGACTCATAATCTGAGATTTGCAGCTTCAGAAGAGGAAGACAGAAGGGCATTAGCGTGCTGCCAGTGCACTCGTTGACACCTACACCTCTTTTGTGTCGGAAGTACGGATTTGCGGGGTTATTTGGGTGAAGTGTATTGCTTTAACACCATTAAATGTATTATATTGTCCTATAACTGAGGGATCAATTTGTAATATATAGTAAATTTCCAGGTGGCGATAAAAGTTGCTATAAAATTCAACACCCTCACATGGATAACAATGTAGTGTGACATTCATAAGCTTGGCCTGGCCTTTCCATGCTATTTATTAGCAGTTTAATACCTTCTCTTATTTATTATATCTGATCACAGAGCAGGGGGTTTCTGGTTGCAGCTTTAACCTCGCCTTAAAACGAGCCATGATTATTACAAACGATTACAGATATCCCCAGACTGATAGGCAGTAAATCAAAGTGACGTGTAACGAAAGCTGACAGGGCGGCTTTAATGTTCACCGTGCTTCATCAGAGCAGTCATTTCTATCATCTGTTCTCTTCAATAACCAGGAAAGGAGCTGACAGTCTTCTCGTCAGTCGTTTGATAAAAGATCTTCTTGGTTAGGTAACCAGTGAGCCGTGCGGCCTTGTTCAAACATATCTATTTTACAGTGTGGCAGGCATGATCAAGCATAAATCTGCTGAAATGTTGTGTCATGATCTCACTGTAGCCTGGTAATAGATGGGAACCTGTTGTAGCCCCACTGATATTATTTTCACCCACGGGGATTGCATAATCTTCAAAACCAAATAAAATTCTGTGAGACAAATTTGGAAATACATTAAAAAAAGAAATTTAGGTGTCTATATTCTTCTATAATTTACATTTTAGCATTAAAATAACTACACCTATGTCTTTCTGACAACGTTTAAACCCAGAGAAATCTTAATTGATTCCAAGGCACCAATGTGTTTTACTTGGTCGCCTGTCTTAGAGGGAAACAAAGTCAACACCAGATGATACATCAGAGGGGGAGGAAGGAAGTCTGCAAAATGTTTATGTAAGGTAAGCTGCGGCTGTTTTGTTAGGATGAAAAATATTTGTAAATGAAGTTGACATATCATTTCATGAATAAAAATTGAATACATTACTTCGTCCATGGCGAGAATTCTGCCTGATTGTCCTGAGATAGATTTTTTGTAGTTATTTAACAATGAAGACAACATTTCCCATGATCCAACGCTAGTTTGGGACGTCATCAAACTGCATCTTTCGTCTCTCAGTCGGAAGGTGGGTGGTTCGATCCCTGACTGCTGCAGTCACATGTCAAAGTGTTCTTGGGCAAGACACTGAACCCTGAACTGCTCCTGAAGGCACAGCCATCGCTGTATGAACGGGCGTAGATCTGACTGGAGATCATGCCATCAGTGGGTGAATGTGACATGTAGTGCAAAAGAGCTCCGAGTGGTCGGAAGACTTAAAAAGTCCATTAAAGTCCAGTCCATTTCCCATTCCATTTAATGGTTTTGATTGAGGGACTTCTACCAGCAGAATTAACATACTGTGTAAATAATGAAGAATAACCACTGTATTAACCTTTAAAGCATAACTTGTCATTGACTGTGATTTAAGCTCACCTTAGTCAAACTTCAAATTGGTTTAACTTTCACTTGCATGTTTTATACACATTTTTAAGTCAGAAATACAGTCATCATACGATGATCTCTGAGGGCTTACATTGTCTCCACGCTAGTAATACAAATGTCTAAAATGTTAGAGGGCTAACATGCTGTGGGCACATCCAAGAATACCTGGGGAGGTATCATGAAAATGTTGGAAGCAAATCCTTTAGGTGAGTCACCCACAGAAACAAATCAAATGTTTCCTCATCTCTGTGTTGATCGGCGGCCACTGATTCATGAAGCCATGTCACCCTGGCGTCCACAGAGCTTGCTGAGAGTTGCTGCATACATTTGTCAGGCGGCTGGACCAGATTTAACGCCAGCTCCTGAGGTAACAGGTTGGACATTTTTATTGCAACCATAGTGTTACACAGCAAACGTCGTATATAAGGGTTTGTGGACATTTTCTCTTCCTATAAACATCTTTACATTTTATCCTGAACCTCTTTTTTGCTGCTTCAGTCTTGAGCTTGAAACCATCCTTTCTTTTTGTGGTGTTTATGAAGTGACCCGGAAAAACAATTACGTCATATGCAAAAAAAAAGAAGTCTTTGAAATGGCTTGTTAGACCATCTCTTGTGTATAAATGTATAGCCCTCTGTCTGCATGTTTTACCATCTCCTTTGATATTTTAAAGGAAGTGTTGCAGTAGCGGGTGTAGTTGCAGTATACATCTATACAAACCTTAGTTGACCCAGATAAATGGGCATGACATACAGAAATGCATGCACAGTTTGCATGGCTGCATCTTTCAGTTGAGTGAGCATTCGTGTTAGTGGCCAAGGCTGACAGATTTTTCCTTCTGAACAGGAATGCCCGAGTACACACCTAGAAATGGCGACCAAGAAGTATTACATCCAAATCTGTGAGCTTGGCTGTGCATATGCCAAACATTACAAATTGCTATGGGAACAGCACCCGCACTGATGATCTTGCAGCAATTTTGCCAACCTCTTTTAATCAACGAAACAAAGTAGAATCGCTCCTTAGCTACCGGATGTGCATTAGTCTTTCTGTATATTCCCCCGAACCCCTCTCTCTCTTCTTCTCGCATCCCTCTTTCCCCCTCACTGTCTCTTCTTCTGTCAGCCTCACTCTGCCTCTGTACTGCTGTCTGTCTCTCTTCCTCCCACAATCTTTTTAAACCCTGTGAACTATTCCTGTGTTTCTGAAATGTCATCAGCAGGAGTGGGTGAAGAGAGAATAGATAATGACTACAGTTGGCCGGCACCATGGCAACTGCTTCTTCTCATGTGTGTGCCTGTGAGGAGCGCGGGCTTGCAGGGAGGAGAGAGAAACACAAACATGTGAAGCCATGCCTGTCACATGAAGTAAACCTAACAGGGAGTGGGACAAAGGTGTGTTCTGCAACAGCATCTTATCCGACTATAATCACGTCTTATTTCAGGCTTTTTTAGCTGGAAGATCTTTATTCGAAATGTTGCAGCCCACTTGTAAACATAAATATACTCTCTTGCACTCTCTTGCTTTTGTGCCTCCAAACCATACACTGAATCATTCATGCAGAGAAAAGGTGGTGGTGGAAGTGGTGGTGGGGGTGTGTGTGAAGTAAAAATAGCAATTGCACTTGAACAAAGCAAACACTGCCCCTCTTAAACGAGCAAAAGAAACCCCTGCTCCTGCATCAAATCCACACTGAATGTCGCAAAGCACCGCTGCAAGAAACACCGTCTGGGTGTTTGGACACAAAGAACCAAAACCTGAAAGCTGCCGGATTAACGAGTGTACGAGCTCGGTTCGGTTCTTCACTCTCCGTGTTTCCCCCTCAGCCGTCACGACAGGCATGAAAGCTTTATCAAGCGAACAAAGACAGTGCATCCCTCGCTGAGGCGGTTCACACCCCTCTGACTACCCCAAACAGCACATATAGACGTGCACTCTTCAGTGGAGTGCTGACACTCAATGGACAAAGGAATTACCACAAACAGCTGCTCCCCTATTGAGAAAGGGAAAGGCTAACATTTGGGGGATTGTCTCTGCAGAGGCAGCACACACACACTGACAAAACTCCCATGTCAGATTTACTTAAGGAAATCTTCCCAAACATGCAAAGAAACAGTTTCTTTACCTTTCTGGGTCTGCCCCTCGTCCATGTCTTCTTCCATTGTGCTGCTTCTGTTTTAGATATGCAAAAAAAGCTTGTTTGTGTTGCAGGTTTGATACCTGATTAATTTTATCGGGTAGTCCACAAAGCACTTCCGCTTTTCTTCCCCTCTTTCTCACTTTTCCACTCTCTCTAGATGTCCCTACTGAGCGCTGAGATTGCCTGTCAGCTGTGATTTCTGTCAAGCGTCCGCGCGGCGATGTGAGGGATCACTGAGTCTTTGTGGTGCTGTCCATTGCGAGCTGCCGTGGCAAGTGCTGAAAACCTCCTTGGTCCCTGGTGGAGGAGGAGGAGGAGGTGGTGGTGGGGGGAGAAGGGGGGAGGAGGAGGAGGGGGCCTGGATGAAGCAGAGGGTGGTCTCTGTGCTAGGCAGGAAGGCTCATTTGTGTAACGGGGAAGCAGATCAAGAGGCAGGTGTTTGAAAAATGTAGAATTAAAACACTGAACTGAACATTGGAACAGAGACTGAGCAGCAAAGCTAGACTTTCTCACTGTGTCGTGTTTAAACTGGAGTGTTCACCACTGTTGGTCACCATAACTTCCCCAGCCCACCCTAAACACCCCTAGCTCTCAGACAGAATGGTTACACCCGTCGCCCCCCCCCCCCCTCCTCAGCACTGACTCTACTGCATTAACTCAACCTCCTCTTAAAAAGGGAGGGGTGGGGGGGGGGGGACATCTGATTTCGAAATGGGATTCTCCTAATCTTGTTAGTCATACAGATTCAATTATACGATCACCAAGGAGGTGTCACTGGATTCTTATCATGGAAATGCAAACTGTATGTGCAGACAGACAGTGCATGAGCAAGGCTGTGCCCAGTTTAGTATATGATTTTAACTGGAGGATGATTTGGTCTGCTTCGGGTTAAAGTTTTACTGCTCATTGGAATTTGCAATTTTTTGCTAATTTCTCACAAAAGTTGAAATTTAGGAAGATATGCATTCTGTTTTCTTGGAAGTAGAACTGCCTGGAAGTTTGTCGAGAGTGTAAAAAAAGATTTAAATACTAAATTCCATATTACTGTGATAATCTGGAAGATTTTCAACAACAACAGAACAAACTACGAAAAGATGGATGACTACAGATACAACTTAAAAAATAAGTGAAAATCCAAAGAAAAAGAAACAAATTTGACGCTCAGATGAAGGCAGACAGTCTAAAAAGGAAAGCGACCGTCAGCGAGTGAAATCAAGAGTTACAACCAGAGCCAACCGTGGGCGACACTGTCTGGATATATGGGTAGTGTGCTCCCGCAATTACTGTTTATCGCCCTAGGTGCTGCCAAAGAGAACGAAACTGAGATATTCAAGATTATATCTTTTAAGTATAATTTTATGCAATCTCAGATCCCATCGGCTATGGTCTGAAGACGACATAGCCTCTGAACATACAGTAAGCGATAAACGATATCCTTTTCTGCGTGCTGCATTGTTTACAGAAAAATAACCAGTTTTTCTTGTGATTTAATTTAATTAATGGGTTTTACCGTTGCCGAAATTTCAACATCATGATGCAGATTTGTCAAAAGTCAAAATGAAGCTTTGTCAGGTCTGTCCTCGAGAGGAGAAGAAAACTACTTTTAATATGCTCGTTTGTTGACGGAGGTCGAATCGATCATTTCTGATGCTCAGATTTCCCGAAGAAGTCGGGAGATCTGAGCGCTGAACAGCTTTCGTGACACCGCATCAGGGAATTCATCTCAAGTTGAATTTTAGATCTAGAACGGATTGTTAGCACGCAGATGTCTGTTTATAGAGATTAATAAGAAGCTAAGTCATCGACAGATGACCGCTGATGGGAGCCGGGATGTCATTATAGTAGATTACATACTGCCTGCTTTTGCTCTCCACACGTTGTTCTTGCATACGCTGCAGCCCGCTGATATGTGATTCTATGTAGAATCTGTAAATGGAGATTACATTTTATGTAACTAGGAAGATGGTAGGAAAGTCTTTAGTAGCAAGCAGTGTGGCGGCAACAACTAATGCATAATATATTAAGCAGAATTCAAAGCCAAAGGCCAAACAACATACCAAACATAATTGGAAATCGAGGGTCGGTTAGAGGGATGGGAAGCATAGAGACATAATTGGAACATCATCAACTGCTGTGGGATGAAATGGTCTGTTTGAATAAAGCTGTAGTACGGACAGATGGGTGTATGGACCGACGATCAGACAGGTGGATTAGATGAAACTTTAATGTTCCCTGTGGGGATATTGAGCTTCTGCTGCAGTGGAGAACTCGTAAGCAGTCATAAAGGAGGCAAGTTAGAGTCCTGTGAATGATATAAGCCAACACATTGACTTATAGAGTGTAAATGCTATGGATTAGTTCAAGGAAAGGCAAGGTTAAACCCATTAGAATTGCATTTAGAGGTATCATTCGACAGTTAGAAACAAGTGAAATGGTTAAATAAGGTCATGGATGATAACTGTACAGCCTGTTACAACATGAAAGCTTTCTCTCCTCAGCTTTGCAGCAAAAGCATCCTAATTTAAGGAACACCAGACTGAGTCATAGGCTTTCTAAAACAACCGCACCATCATCTTGATTTGTTTATGGTAATTATGCTAATGCTTTAAATTAATGTAATGATTTATTGATGTTAAAATGTAATGCTTTATTAATGTTTAATCGCTTAATGCAACATCTTTAATTAATAATTCAATTAGCCTTCTGTAGCATATCATCCAACCAAATGGTCTACCCTCCTGTGTCCACTAATTACCGCTTTTTAGTTAAGTTTACTAATGAAGCTTTTTATTAGCCATGCATGATGGCTGCATGGCTCAGGGGATGCATGCTCTGTCCGATGGATAGGTGCACCACTTTGATCCAGGTCAAGCTCGCCTGGACTCTCCTGCCAGCTCATTAGGAGACTCTCTGCTGCTTTTTATGTAACCTTTTGACAGAGATAAAATTCTGTATCTGTGATCAACAAAACTTTGAAAACTTGAAAACTTTGTTGGCAGTGTGGGGCGGAAATTAAGCAAATGTTGACATTGATGATATCCAACACCTACCCATTTAATTTTTTTTCTTGAATATTAATATCCCAGTTTTCAGTTAAATTTGTTAACTAATTTTGTTCCACACAAATTCAAATATTCTACATTCTGATGCACAAGAAATCCACTGTAAAGTAAACACTTCAGAGTTTGACATTAACTCTAAATATACCTGGAGCTAATACACTTATTAAAGTAAACAAAAGTTAATCATCATGTTAAAAGAATGTCTTTACCTTTATATGTGCACTGCCGATTCATTTGTGTTCTGTTATTAGTGGTAGTAGTTGTTGTGGTTTTATGAGATTGCTGGCTCATGCACCAGATAAATTGTGTTGTTGTTGTTGTTGTTGTTGTTAGTGCTACAAAGAGTAAAAGCTGGACAGTATCTCAGACATTTGTTTGTATTCCCCAAAAGAGTTGCAGCCTTTGTCTCACGCTGTATTTTTACTTTAACGCACCTTCCTGCTGCCTTTTCCCTTTCTATTGTGCGTCTAATTCTAGCAGGTTAGCTCACTCTTCTTAAGGGAGAGTGGCAGAGTTTTCTGCCATCTAAAGGGTGTTGTGGTCACTTACTTTCACTTCTTTTTTGCTTTGACAAAGTCAGGATTCTACAATGTGTAACTTATCAAGTCTTTGTTTTTTGCTTACAAGTTTTTATTGATTAGAAAACAGCAACTTTGGGGCGCCGGTTTGGCCCGGTTGGTAGAGCAGGCACCCCATGTATAGAGGCTACAGTCCTCGTCGCACTGATCGCAGGTTCGACTCCCGGCCTGCCGATCCATTTGGTGCATGTCTTCCCCCACTCTCTGCTCCCCACATTTCCTGTCTCTGGCAAAAAGCCCCAAAAAAAAAATCTTAAAGAAGAAATTAGCGACTTTGTTTCAAGCACACTTTTTAATTCTTATTAAACATTTCTGACAAAACTCTAACTTTGCATAAAACATAACAGCTTTAATTTTTGTATTACTCTCTAATTAAAATCTGTAATGCATATACAGTATTTTGCCTTTATTTAAACTTGAGCAATCATTGAGCTGCTCACCGTCATTTACAATGATGTCGGGTAAATGAATGACTGTAAACAGCAGTAATGGAATGAGATCTCTCATTTCAGAGGGCTGAATTGTTTTCCAATGTAATTTTTTAAATATTTGTTTAAGTGTTATTGTTTGCATGCAGCTTATAAAAAAAAACTCATTTGCACTTAATTAGCTCTGTCTCCTGGGGTTTTCAAATGAAGAAGTGGGGCCAGCAGCGTGTTAGAGACTAATGATTTGTAACTAAATTGAAAATATGGAAATAAATAAAAGCCGTTCATTAGTGGATCCTGAATAAATACATATAAATATTCGAATCTGACATGCACATGACCTTTCGCGCATTTGTGTGCATGCCAACATACAAGTGCCCCACCCTTGGCCTGGATAACATGGCCACACACTAGCTCACCGTGGCTTTGTTAATAGGGGTGGGAGATTTGCTGTGGGGGAAAAGGGGGAGGGCTTTTTTTTCTCCGAGGGGGAATCCGTAGCTTACAAAGAATCACAATACCCCCTCCCCTGTGTTAGTCTTGTTCTTGTCTGTGCTTCCAATAAGGCGTTGACCCCCCCTCCTCCCCCTGCTGCACCCCTTCGCCTTCGCCACTAGAGCTTCCTTCACACTGCTGGCACCGTGATGCCGATAGGAAAAATGGGCAGATGGTGAAACACTTTCTTAGGGCATTTCAGGCAACCGTCGGTTTCTAACATCAGTTGCCTGGCATCTCATCTTTTCATCACAAAGATGAGTCTTCATTTTGCACATGCATGTAAATGCATGTTTATCACAGTCGATGAAAGGCTTCCATATTTGTTTTGTACACATGCATATGCAGCCTGAAATCCTACAGCCGCTGCCTGCGCTCATGACCAACAGAAGGAGCCAAAGAAGCTCACAGTAAGCTTATTAATGTCTCCTGGTCGCTCTCCAGTATGGGCTTGCTAGTTGCCATAGCAACCAGGCCCTAGATATTGTTCTGTAGAGGAGGCGTGTGGATGTAGATTAAATATAAACATCACCCTGTAACCTCTCAGCAGTGCTCTTTATGTAAATCAGCCTCATCATCGTAAGTCATGATTAGGATTTACAGCATGCATAGAGGACTCCAAATATTCTGTCATACATTTATTTAGCATGTCTATTGCATCACTTGCTGCTGAGTCTTGTTGTTACCTCTCAAAATGGATTTTGAATATAAACCAGTGTTGTCGAATGCGCGGCTCGACACAGAGAATCCAAATTCCGATGCTCGTCACCAAGCGCCTCAAGAAATCAACAGGCGACAGCGCTCTCCGTCTTAAGTGCTGATGTGTGTTCACGCCCAGTCAGGCTGAGGGAAATCAAAAGACACTGAAAGATTAAGGAGGTCAGGTTTTACAGCTCCACTGAGGGAGGCAGGGAAAGAGGCTTTACCAGCCATTGACTATAGTTGAAAGATGGGACATGAGATATATTATAGGCTGGTGGATTTGTGCAAATGCCAGATATCTGCACTTGAAGTCTAAAAAAACTGTTTATTCACAGTTGTGTAATTACTCTCACAGTTGACCCAATTGCTGCTCTCCTCCACATCAGTTTAAGAGTCATTTTCTTATGTATCGCTATGGCAGCAATAAATCTCACGCTCATCTGTAGCTAATAGTCTGTTGAGGCTATGGAGATCATATCACTACAGCATTGTCCTATCTCTCTATTGAAAGCCCAGGCTCTCAGACCACATGAGAAGCCAGGCAGTCAGCCAGAAACACTTATCATCCTGTCATCCGTTTTTCACTGGCTTCACAGCTCACTTGTACTGTACACTGAGCATCCACGAGAGCTCAGAGATCAGGGGGGGCAACACAGGGTGATCCCAATCTGAGTGAATGTGAGTGGATTTGACACCAGAAGAGAACTAAATAATATCTGCTGCTTAGTGCGGAAAAACAAACACACAAAGGAGAAAAAGATCTTACTGGTTAGACAGGTTGTCTTTGGTTAATCACAGAATATCATGCACGCTTACATGTGGTTTTGAATGGATTACATTGCATTAAAGTCCATTTGGTTTATACATCATAACTTGAATATTTTTACGTATTTAGTGTTAAATGTATCCCCAGCAGTATGCACAAAGCAAACTGATGACTAAATTTGATATAGCACCATCAGACAAGTCTTTAAAAACTGATTGATGACCGTACCCGCCTGCAGCAAACTGAAAAAAAGCTGGGGTGTGAATTTAACCCCCATTTACATTTATCTCCCTTTCTGAAATATACAATTTTTTGTCAACCTTTAACCTCAAAGTGAACTTTATTGCCTTCAAAGACAAATTAATCTTTCATACGCTAAGACTAAAGAAGCTGTTGTTGCATCCCTGCAGGAAATCAAGCTCCAGATCCCAAGCAGAATTGCTCTCGTGTAACTGGCTCACAATGACTAAATAATTAAAAACTTAAAAATGTGTCTGTCAGGATAGAAACTTCCCAATTCCATCATCTCCTCTTTTTTTAATCAGTGATGTCAGGGACACAGCTATGCAATCATTATAACAGGTAAGAGATTATTTTGCTCCACAATCACAACTCTCAAGCTGCTAGCACGAGATGGCACATTTTTTTCAAGTTTTCGATGACAAATTCTCAAAAAAACTGCAAACAATCTCAGAGCCTTTGGTCACCAAAATCTTTGACAGCTAAAGCCAGTGATACATCATTCAATAGAGCTAAAATATAGGCACTCCAGTCCATATAAGTGCTGAAATCTATTCAACCAAGGGCGAGGAAATTTGGAACATGAATCATTAAAATGCGGAACAAGACAGAAAAAAGCTTTCATGACTACATGCCACAGTGACTGCTTATTCCCAAAGTCAAGCAAGCCAATGAAGGAATCAGACATCCGGTCTGGTTACCTAAAGAGACGCTGACCACAGTGATATAATAACATATTTCTTTAATTTAGCAGGTGTTTTTAAGATACACACAGACTGCAGATTGAGGTCTGAATGTTGCGCTCACTTAAGGTTAAGGATAGATGCATATTCAGTAATGGATGAGGGAATCAGGGATAGCATGTGCGTTTAAAAGATCAACTAAAAGGGCGTCAATTTTTGCTGCTTACACTGGTTTGTTTCCTCCTTTTGCCATGGTTTACACAGCTGTAGATTTTAGTCTGAAAAACCAATGAGGAGAGCTGATTTATGACTCAATGCTGCCACCTAGTGGTAAAAACAGACATGATAGTGGAGGCACAGAAGCATTACATAAGGCAAAACAAACAGTTGCGTCATCTTTATTTCAAAACTAATTATACACCAGTGAATATTTCTGTGGCATTATGACCAACATAGATTTTGAGTTATTGTGAAAGACATATGAACACATGAAGACACACACACACACACACACACACACACAATACAATAATAGATCTCCATCAAGTTCCTTTAGTAGTTAACCAGGGAGCGTCTGACAGGCTGGCGCACCGTTATCTCCTTAAAGGAAACAACAGCTCCACTCCGTGTTGAAGAGGCGTACGTCTCTAAAATAGCACAAATTGGAAATTGAATTGGTTAGAGTATGATGGGAAAAGCTGTCATAGATTTTTAACTTAACAGTAACTTCATTCAAGGTTTGACCATTTTGTCGTTGCAGCCATAATGCAGCTGCGTACTGCCTCTGAAAGTAAAATATAACTTTTTAAATGTTGAGAGAGAATATCATACTGGACACTTACTTGACAAATCATCTCCAGATGAACGGCTGTCGAAGCATCCGTCACCGCGGCTGTGTGGGACAGGATTCTTGGCTGTCAGGTGACCCAGATTAGGCTTCACTTTAAGACGACCTGTCACCAGAGAACAGCCTCTTTGTCAGAATCTGGCGTGTTTTATCAAATTCAGAAAAAAAGGATTATGAGCTACATAAACTGAATCTACAATGTTACAAATCAACTCCTTTTATCTAATCTGATATTCCCAATGTATTGTGTCAACATTCTGTCAGGTCTGACAGTGTTGACGGTGTGATGTTTTCTAACGTAATTAAGACAAAAGAACAAAATAGAAATTGTATTATAGCACTATATGTTTGTACACACAACAACCTGAATATCACCCATTAGGCTCACCAGGATTAAGAACCCTCTCTGCAGCCTTGTGCTCCAGGTGCCTGAGCAGGATGACCTCTGCCTTCCTCTGGTTGGTGGTGATGTCGGGCTCAGCCATCATCTCTGTGGTCCTCAGGTTGTTCTTGATGGCCTGGGAGGCTGTGGAGCGGGCCAGTGTGGGCAGAAGCTCCTGGTACTCCTGGTCAGTGAAGTCTGACTCTAGGCCCTGGAGATCTTTAATACTTAAAATAGATTTAATTACATTAGAAGATTATAATGTTTTATATATATGTTTGCAAAGAGGAGTATGCACGCACATCCAAACTGAAGAGGGCAGGTGCTGAGCTGAAAGTGAGCAAATACAGACACAACTGTCACACTGGGGGACATAAAGGTCCTCTAATTTAATGCAGTATCAGAGCTAAGTTTTGAGCACAACTTCACTATCAGAGTACAGTGACAATGTGAGATGCTATCTTAAATATACACATCAATGTCACTTATTTAAATGTTTTTCATTTGTGTGAATTTAATTTCTTCACAGAGCAAATATGCTGTGTAGCAACCAGTTTGCATCATTTAGTAGTGCCTTCACAGTTTAGTTTGGTTCAGATGTACAAGAGGCCAGTTAATGTGTGTGTTTGATGTCCACATATTGTTACACTATTTCCATTTGAGCTCCCCTCTGGACAAATATTTAGACTACCAAAGGCTAGGTTTAAATGGTATAACTCTTATGTCGACATAGTGATATATTCCCATAACAACCCAGCTGATGCTAGATTGTGAATTTAACTGCAGTGGGCTGATGATGGTTTTAACGTAGGTCAAATATACTCTAGATTTTTTGTTGCAACTTATTGTATTAATGTATTTTACAATGCCTTTGTATCTGTGTTTTACACTTTTACATGGCTGCACTCTTTTAAGCTACATCAGTATTAAATAAAATCTGATATTGTACAGTACTACAACACTTAGACAATTCAGTAATTAAGCTATATAATCATCTGTCTGGTCAAGAGATAAAGTAGCTGATGAATTTTGAGACTTCCCCAAGCTTTGTTCATTTCCTGCCCTGCTCCTTATCAACCGTTACCTCCTGTTAGTTAAAACCGTATAAATCTCCTGGACCAACAGCTCGGCTGCTCCTGGTTTACAGTGGATTGTTCCATCAATGACTTCTTTCATCAAGTGCAGATTCTGCTTCTGTAAAGACTGTAAAGAGACAGTACGGACTTTTAGAAACTATCTGACTCAAAACAGAACTTCCTATTTCAGATCCATCAAGAACATGTAAGTGAAGAAAACACCTTATTAGGTCTTTAGCATGGATTGTTTTATATAGGTCTGATGTATAATATAATATTTGACTTGCACACCTAAAAGTATATTCATTTTTACAATATAATCCAAGAGTATTCCTATCTCATTTTATACAGATTTATTCCCTCTCCTACCCTCTGTATCTGGCTCCAATTCCTCTGTTTGGCAGAAAGTGATGTTCCTTTATCAAATGAATGCACCGGAAAGTCTTGGGGGTAATAACATGAGCATATCTCTGCCACAAGGTAACCATTGGAAAAATCCCTGGAAATGAAAAGCAGGGAGAACAGACACAGTAAATTCACTCAAGCAGGGAAATCCACTTTGAACAAGTTGCTGTCTTGGCAGCCTTGGAAAGCACTGATGTTTCTCTACTGCTAGATATAGCGTATTTATCCTTCTGTGTTCTTTTAGCACTATGTCTTGTGATCATTTATTATTATTGTCACATTTTAATTACAGTATTTAATTGTAAGTTTATGTTTTTTGTTATGCTATGTTTGTTTTACGGTCCTAAATGCTCATGTTGTTACTATCAGTGAGGCCCTTTCTTGCTTTAATCAAGTTATTACATGGGAGAGTCACAGTCAATTAAACGGTGAGGAAATACCCAATATAATTGACCATGGAGCACTTGTTCACGTCTGTGTTTTAAGATAAAAATGCCCGTTTGAACATGATAGACAAGCTAACTTTAAAGAATGCTTTGGAGATTTTTCAGAATCAGAAACACTTTATTTATCCCCGGGGGGAAATTCGGCATTACAGTTGCTCTGACACAGAGAGTAGCATAAAGAAATATAGCAAATATAAATAGAAGTAAGAAATATGTCACGTATGTGCAGTGTGTATGTATGTATGTATGTATATATATATATATATATATATATATATATATATGTATATGTATATATGTACATGTATATGTTTATACATATATATATATATATATATATATAAGAAAAAGGTCAAACAAATATAAAGGCTGAGAAATGGGCTCTATGGTGATATAAATATGAATATCAATTAAATGTAATTGCCAGATTAAGTACAGTAACACAACATCGTTAATTATCAGTATGAATGCAGTATGTCAGATTATTGCACAGATTAATTATTATTAGTTATTGACATCAGATTATTAGATTCAAAAGACGGTTAATTTTAGGTTGAATCCGAGTTAAATTGGCTGACATTAATTATTAGAGCAATTAGTTAACCGTTGTTTGAACTGCACTAATATGACAACGTATTATCATATTATTATATGGTTATCAGGCTGGTGTCTACTAGATTAACTGACGCCAATCAATGCTAGCGCTATACGATAGCTTAACTAGCCTAATTATTAGGCCTAAACCTATCTAGCATGCATGTTGTCAACACCTGTATGGTTTAAAACAAACTTTTCAGCTACATTATTTTTATTCTGGTTTTAAAGTCTGAAAAATTACCTGTAAATTGTATTTATTTATGCTTAAATGGGATGGGAAGCGTATACAGCCAGTTAGCTTAGTTGAGAGGATTAACATTGGTGCAATTACCTGCGCACGTTCTTCGGATAAAATGACAAGTCGAGACTTTGCAGCCATTTCAATACCTCTCTTGGCAGTGCTGTCTTTTTGGGACATTGAACAGAGGACATGCTGCTCAAATCTAGAAACTATGAATGTTTTTACTGCTAACTATATAAAAATTCAATACAGGAAATCATGCCAAATTATCTCGACCAGGGCCGCTACGTGTTGCGTTTGGACTTTTTTTGTTTACATCTCCATGGCAACAACACCGTACACTTCCTTGACATGTGGCAGCACATATACAGCGATGGCGGTTTACTGCCCCTCAGAGGAGGTACCATTTAATACACAACTTTATTTAGGAATTCCAGTAAATGTATGGCATTATATAAGAGAAAAATAAGACATTATGAAATACATTGTTTATATCAATACTGACATTCATGGTTACCATTGTATTGTAAAATAATTCATTAAAAAATATAAAACACTACTTAATATTATTAAATGTTATTTCCTACTGATGCTTCATATGTTTTACATTCATAATATCTTAAAAGGTTTAATCATGTGCAGTAGGCTAAGCCATAAATCTCAGCTACAGAAACGAACACTTGCTGCTCCACCCACTCATATTTTCCATTTGGGACTTTTAAATAAGGTCAGCCTCTTCCAGTTGTCAGTGCCCAGTAACCAAAGTTTAAACCTGTCAACTTTTTTTGTTGTTGTAATTTTTGATGTAATAACTCACACACTGCATCATTACTTACCAGCACAGCCTGCATATGTACAAAAACACAGCATATTTGGGATTGCACCAGGTTTCAAAACAATTTAATCATCTAATAGTGCAATGAATAATAAATATCAAATGCAAAACAATGAAAACTCATTCACTTATATTGTGCATTAATGTAGCATTGCAAACTGTATGTAAAGTTTTCAAAGTGCATCAATCCGTGGTAGCTATATCAACTATTAAGGCATCTTCTAAATACAGCAAACCTGAATTAAAGTGCTACTTGTTTTATTAGATGTAGATCATAATTCATCCAGGGAAGGCTAAGCCTGCAAGTTCTTTTTAGACCCCTTGCTTTACATTCATTTGGGTCTACAGTGACATACGGGATACAAATCATCTCCACACAGCTTGTTACTGTCTGCTACTCAGTGTGTCTACTTTTTGACAATTTCAATTAATTGCTCTTAATGCAATCACTTGTAGCTAAGAGTTTCTGATATGCTCTTTTTGTCAAAGTCTTCTTTCTGTCCCATTTAGACAGACAGTGTGTCATTGGTACTGCAGGTAGCTCCTGAGCCTGGTGGGCAGGGGAAGGTGGGAGATGAGGTGGAGTCTGTCTCGGCCGATGCAGCTCCTGATGCACTGACGACACAGCTGGCTCAGCAGTCGTGGCGTCGCTATGAAAAGAAGACAATAAAGCATTTTATAAGCAGGTTCTTATGCATGAATTTCAAAAGAAACCCATTTACTTATGTCGAACAATAATTTCAGACAGTAAAATGGCTTTTTTATATCTGTGGATGATGACAGAAAACTGCAGACAGAAATATGACAATGTCGACAAAATATAGGAAACAGATGTGTAGCTGCTCACAAAATCCGTTTAAAGGTGTTCTTGTACCTTCATAGAGCAGTAGGAAGCCCTCTGTTATACTGCTGGGTGGAGCCACATCTACTGGCCTCTGAAACTCTGTGTTCCTGGCATTGATGTCTGCACCAAAGTCCAGCAGCAGCTTCACCACAGCTGTGCAGTCTTTCTCTGCAGCTGCATGTAAGGGTGAATCCAGGGATTTACCTTTCTGTACATTTGCACCTGAATGCAAAACAACATGATTATTCATTTTACACCTAGTAAAGAAAAAAAAAATCTTGAATGTTATCTACCTCCTCCTTTAAATATCATCATTACATGTTGTTGTAATCCAGGAGTTACTGTGACCACATTATTTCATTTACCAGCCTTCCCCTGGCTGCTCCTGTCTACATAACCATGTCTTACATATCCAAGAAATTACTTACTACAGCTTCAAGAGAATGGATGTGAACTTGTCACTTTCGCTCATAGGTAGCAAGCTATATAGGCATACAAATAGCTTGAAATGTGATCAGTCAGCTGAGGGCTATATGTGACTGCTGTGCCACTGCTTATTTAAGTTGCAGCATGTGGGGTGTCTGCATAGAGGAAGCCAGTATCAATTGGTTGAATTTTCCTTATATGATCTCTAGAAAGACACTTGGAACAGATTTAGGAAGATAACACCTACTGCTGGTGACTGTTTTCTTGATAATTTACATAACTGACAATAAATAAAGCTGTTTCATTGCTCCCAGGCTGCAAATGTCTTGTCTGGGGGCTTTAAAAAAGTATTTATTTCCTTTTATGTGCACAGTAAATTCACTTTTTTTGTGTCTATGTTCATTTAGGACGTGTGCCTGTCCATATGGAGCAGTAAAGATCCACACTGAGCCGCGAGCCCACCTTCCCTCAGGAGTTTCCTGGCACACTCCAGCTCTTGGCAGACGCAGGCCGTATAGAGCGCCGTGCCCAGGTGAGGAATGTCCATGTCCACATCTGCCCCCCAAGTCACCAGAGCCTCCACACAGCCGTAATGACCTGGAAGTAATGGAGCATGGAGACAGTAATCAGGGAGTGACAATGTGAGATAATTCTCCAAGCTGTCTGCTCGGGTCCTGTTGGGATTTGTTGTTAAGGCCGTTTTTCACGTTGCAGGTTTGCTACACGGAGCTTAATAGCACAGTAGAGGACACAAATATAAGCTGAAAAACAGGATCTAGTTTAAGCTGTAATTAAAAAAATTAAAAGAGTGGCAATGATATCTTTTTATGCTATATAAAAACACAGACGTTGAGTGCTAATATTGTTGAGCCAGGATGTTAAATATAAGCAGCAAACCCGGATGAAACTGAGAGATGTTCAGATAACATTGCTTCCTTTCTGATCCTGATTTAGATACTTAGAGTTGGCTGGTACCCAGTACCCCTCCTTTACCAGTGGGATATTAAAAGGTATGCATGTTATCATTGTTATTATTTAACAGCCAAGAAGTACTGACACTCTCTGTTGTTAACTGATTGCTCTCATAATGTTTCCCAATCTCAGGACACTGAAGGAATCCTAACCTAAAAACAAGCTGATCACCTCAAAACATTCTTTTGTACCTGTTTTTATTATTGCAACTTTAAATTTAAAGACCCCTTCCAGTGAAAATCAAGTGTTTAACCTTGTAAACATCTCCATGTGGTGTTCTTCATGTGCTACAAAACATATCAGGGACAACATCAGCAGTCATCTCCATGGCTGGGCCTGTCTGCTTTTAAACTGCAGTCTACCAAGGACAGGCTAAACAACACGTTTTCAGATTGGCAGGTTTGAGACGTCACAAATTTAAGGAGCCAATCCCGTTAATGGACGGGGTGACGCTATGCATATCATTATGTGTAACCTATGGCAACCACTTTGAGCCAGCTGTAACCGTCATTGTAATTTTTGCAAAGTCACTACTGACTACTAACAATAACGTTACTACTACTAATTACTAAATTTCAAGCTAGCTAATTTTCAACAATTTGCCACTAAACGATGACAAAACATATAGCATTTTATATGTCTTAAAACATGACTGGAGCTGGTCTTTAAAAAACAGGCTTATAATATATGATGGAAAAACACTGATTAGGCCTGCTGACTTTTAGCTAGCTGTGGCTAACGTTACTTTCTTCATTAGCACTGCATTGTCAGATGAGATTTGACCTGAAACCAGTTAAATTGTTCGCTCTAAAACAGTAGTTGCTGCAGCCATAACAATGAATATTGCTGTGAAGACTACTGTTTTGGAGAAGAAGAAAGAAGTTCAAACCCAACTGTAAAAACTGATTCTCATTAACTGCATGAATGAATTGCCTTGAACCTGAACTTACTTGTGACAACTTACTGCCACACGACACTGATTCGATGTGCTGTATTAACATGAAAAGTCACTAGCTATATTAGTTTATGAATATAACAGATTATCTAGTCACAATATACCTTTGCTTGTAGCTTCATGGATCGGTGATGGATGGTATACAAGACTCTGGGGCTTTGCTCCATTTTCCAGAAGAATTTCAGTGCATGCCACACTTCCCACCGCACAGGCATTAAACAGAGGGGTGACTCCATCAATTGTGGAAGCATTGACCTGTAAACACATTTTTTTTTTATTGTTATTTTAAGGCCTTGTTTACCCAAAGAAATTGACTAATAGCAGCAGCCTGAGGGAGCAGTTTAAGAGGAACAACACTTAATAGCTCTACAGTGACTGTAGAAGGACAGCCCTGCATCACTCATTTGTGACCCCTGCCCAGATTTTCCCAGCCATGAAAATTACATTTGACCTGCGTAGTATAGCAACATTAAAGGGCTAATGCATGACTTACATTCGCCCCTGCATCAATGAGAGCTCTGGCACAGGCGACATGGTCTCCTACACAGGCCTCATGAAGGGGTGTCACATGGTCTATGGTCAGGACATTCACACTGTGGCCCTGGAGAAAGAATCAAAAAGACATTGTAAGAGGCATTGAGCAACACGTGACCTTTGTCAACCTCTATTGGTGAACATGAGGAATTGCAAGGACTTCAATGAATCTTTATTTATAAAACGGACCCATCCTCCTCAGTTAAGGGAGTCAGTGATTGAAAAAATGTACTGTACAGTCACATGTGAACAATACAGATTAAAAAGCTTTCTATTGAACGTGCGTAATCAATAGAGGCCTGGTAACGAGCTAATACATCACTGTTGGTTTAATAGCTAAACTGGCATGGTATTGATCAGCAACTCTATGATCCCCCCTCGAATACTGTCTAAGAAACAATTAAGTTGCAGTATGATCTAAGATGGTAAATCATGGCAAGCTGACACAACCATGTCAGCTTGCATTAAACATAAGATTTCTAATTAATGGCCAGATGTTCACTGTTTAGATTTTGTATGGCAGACATTGAGTTAACGCTCTTTAACTAGATGTATATTAATCGCTGCAAAAGCAGATTTCCAGGCAACCAATAACGGCTAAAAGAGTTTGATTTGAAAGCTTTAGCAGCATTTCCATGCCCTGTTAAATGTGAATCTTTCATTTGTAATCTAATCATAAAATGTCACATTTGTCTGGCAATACAGTGTTTGCCTAGGAAAGATAAAGCTATTCTCAAAAACATATTGCAGCCATGACTTACAATAGCATGCTATTTGTATTGAGATCTAATGGAGGTGCAGAAGGACAAACTAAATACAAAAGGTATTCCCAGATAATCCTTGTGACGCCCTACTTTAATGCAAACCTCTCTTCTGCAGCATATGAACCAGGAGCCTACAGATGCAACGATACAAACCGAATTGCCCAAGGGACTTTAACAACAGTCTCAATGTGTACAGCTGTGGGGGAAGCATGCAACTCTCCCACGGGATTGTGTTCTCTTCACCTGTAAAATGAGGGTCCTCAGAGCCAGGAGACGGCCCTGACTCGCAGCATCGTGTAGGGGTGAGCGGTCCGCCCAGGATCCTGCAGGAAAAAGAAGAAGCTGCTTTACTTTACCATTAACATTTATTATTATTAGGAAGACAATCTTACACAAAGATGTAGCTATAGTAGCAACAGGATATAAATGCTAGGGTACCAACAGTATAAGAAGATAATAGTCTCAATTTATGTTGCACTCAAAAAATATTCCAGTGATGACTGGGAAGTACAGGTACACAAAGTTAGAGTGCAGAAAATATTAAATGGATTTATTATTTTATAATATAGTCGCTTATATGTTAAACTGAGAAGCTTATTAAGTTGCAAAAACAATTACAGCTGCATGAATCAATTCTCTATCCTGATGACATGTGTATCAGAGTCATATTTTAACCTTTCAGGTCATGTTTTACCCTTCGTCTTTCACGATTGAATGCATCGAGTAGCATATTATTATGTGATGAATAGTACTTTTGCAGTTAACTCAGTGCATTCAAGCTCCATGAACAAGATAAATGACCTACGAGATAAATTGTCTATTTCTCATTAAGCACACCTGAGTCAATGTCCAGAATAACAGCTGATGCATTCCACACGTTATCATCATCATTCTCATCTTCCTCCATTTTAATCATAATTTATAGATAATAACTACCCTGATGATTTCTATTACATTTAAGCTCTTTTATTCACGCTGGCTATTTTTCTTTAACTGACATTAATTTGCAATAGGGGTATAAAAGACCCAGCTACAGACATCAAACAGATTTCTTAGAACAAGGAAGACTGTATCTGCAGGACTGTGACTAACACCCTAAGCCTGGCTAATTAGTATTCCACGGAGTGGCTCCACTTTAAATTAAACATCCCCTTGAATGATAGATACAGATTATGTTGTCGTCGTGTCTCTCTTCCCCCCCAGAACGTGCCTCCGAACCTCCTGTCCCTGAGAATGTGGAGTGTTGTTTTGGTTGCTGTCTGAGTGTGAAAGGGTGCACTGCATAGCTCGGAATGGAAACTAGGGCAGGATGGGGGGGCAGGGGAATGGAGGAGGGGGGTGGGGGTATCATGACTATGTTCTATTAATACATTAGAGGAAAAGAGCTGCCAGCCTACACTGTCTTCGTTTAATATTGAATGTACAGATCAGGATTTATAAGTAGCTTTTAAGCTAATGAAAGAAAAGTAGTATCATTTATATCTACAGTGTGTATTAATGAGCATACAGTTAATGGCTATTATACTCATTTGATTAGCATTGCAGTATTAATAGCTCATTTGTAAACACGGAAATTGTGAGTAGGTGTGTGAGAGAAGGGGGGTAATTTAGTTTGAAATGAGAAGAAACAATATTAATATTTTTTACCTTTGACCTTTTATGCCTGAGGTCAACATGTTTGACGTGTTGTGTAAACACAGTTGTACGTGTTAGATTTCACACCAAATTCACCTTTAACGTGCCAAAAAAATATGCTTAAAATGACGCAGTGTAGAAAAACTAAGAAACCACCTTTTAAAAAACAACTTTTTTAAAGCTTTTTAAAATGTTTTTCTCAGTGTACTCACCATGTTGTTGACCATAATCATAGAACTCAGCTGATATCCTGGCAGCCTCTTTACGGTTCCCACGGACAATGTAGAAGTATGCCAGCAAGTTGAGAGAAATCTTAACAAAGAGCTTAAAGCAGAACAGTGCCAAGATACTGAAGTATACATTGGACAACTGAGCCGTAAAGGGCTTGTTGGTGAATTCCACACTTGGCTCTGACATTTCCTCCGGCACGTTACAGAGGGGCTTTAGTTATGATGAAGGCAGGATCAGATGCCACTCCAAAAAGCACAAGAGAAGCCTACTTTTTCTCCCACTGTACTGGCTGGTTGGCTGATCCTGACAACGTACAGGCTGGAAAAAAATGCTCTGCAGCTGCTACTGTGCCTGAGAGTGACTACTGCAATTCTAGTGCACAATGAGTGTGGGTGTGGGTGAGTGTGTTTGTGTGTGTTCACAAGTTATACACATAAAATTTTATGTACAGAGATACCTGTTATAGCTGCAAATGTAGCAGAAATGTAGTTTTTGCAAACTTTTTAAGTTATTTTTTAGATAATTAAGATGAAAAAAATTGTAATAAAATGTATATATTTGCATTGTTTTGAAATCATGATGGTATTTAATTCTAGACAACTGATGAAAAAATATTTGTTTTATATAATTATTATTTTTTTCACAATCATATCATCATTTCAGTTTCATACTTGAGCTTGATAAAATAAAAAACAGATGATTATTACTGTATGTAAATGAGTAAAAATGTTTGAGTGAAAAAAAAAAAAAAAAAAAAAAAAAAAAAGAAGGAATTGTAATAAAAGAAAACCCATGATAGTATTTACATCTAGATAATCAATTTCACCAGAATAATAATAAAAACTAACATACTAAAATTCAGATTTATAAAGAATATTATTTTTCGGGAAAACTGGAATTAAATATGTCTGTAGTCAAACATGTATGCTTATGCAGGACTACTTTAAACGTAACACCGTTTTTTAAATTATTAGTAATATTATTAAATTTAGAGTAACCCCAGTTATTTGTCAAATTCCAAAATGGTTGCAAGTTCATTTTTTACTTTTAATCCTGTTATGTTGTGAGTTGTATTTTTGCAGCAGAGACAGATTTTGCAGCAGTTTTGTAACTATGGGAACTTTACTTTCTGTTTCGAAGGAAGGGCCTCTTGATCGCTGCGCATGCGCTCTATGTTTCCCCTCACCTTTTCCGCAACATCACTTGTATTTACTCCCCAATTTAATCACTGATATTGTCACCGAAATTTCTTCGTCAAATGAGGGGCGACCATCGGTATTTAGTTGTTTTAGCGACCGTTTCCTCACTCTTCTCTCCTCTGTGTTGTCAAAATGTAAGCTTCAATGAAACTTGGTCAAAGTTAAACGGCTCTGCTGTTGATTTCGACTCGTACAGAGAGCACTTTCAACGCATGTATGAAGTCAACAGCGAGGAATTCAACCGTCGTCATCTCTATTATCAGGTAGGAGATAAAAACAAGAGGGAGACAGGGGGACGTGTAGAAAAACTCTGTTGACACTCAGCACTTTCCGCACACTCCTAAACACACATCTAAAAACAAACGGCTGCGTACGTCCCTACCATAGGTCACTGCAGATAGCACGCGGTCATGTAAATAAAGGACATCTGATTTCTGGGAAAATTAGACCTGTTTACAAATAAGCCTTTATATCAATTATTTTGCAAAAAATATATCCGTAAATGACGATGGAAGTTACTAAGGGGTAACGTTCGAAGTATGGCTAATGCCTTAATGTAAGACGTAAAGCCCTACATTTAAATGACACTTTTTTTGTTTTGTTTTCTGACTTTATCAGCTTTTATTTTGGAAAATTTGCCAGAACTCATCTGACTCGAACAAAGGTTGATTGTGTAGAGACATGTGAGTCTTGCATATTTGAAAATACTATTTTCAATAATTTTTAAACTATGAATGAACCATGTGATCTTGCAAGAAGACTCTCCAAAACAATATTTTTAAGCTGAATTTAATGTGAGTTCAGTGCACATCTTTTTATTACTTTATTGCTGTTATTACAAATTCATCATTCCAGACAGCTGTTTCTTAAGAACATTGCAGAGTTTTTTGTATCGATTAAATTAAAATAATTTATAGAAAAAATAAAGAACAACAAAAAAGACAAACCAACAACAACAACACTGACAAAAAATAAAATAAAAAACATGATGCACGCAAGTTCTAATAGATAGAAAATACATTTGAAGTAATAATTGGTAACTTTTAATATGAGAAATATGCTAACACAATTGTCTTCATACAAACCAAATCTGACCAGTAGCTTGACTAAAAGGCTAGCTTATTAATGTTAGTTAAATCAGTAAATATTGCTGTTAAAAACACTGTTTACTAGCTTTATTAAAGTGTTGAGTTTAAACTCAAAGTTGCCTCTTTCCTGAGTGTTGTACAGGTATACAGTCAGTTGCAGGGTTAATTAAATAGTGCAAAGGCAGTCTACCATGAAGGTCATAATGTGTTTTTGATACTGTTTAAGAGAGATTTTATTAAACTAGACTATATGGAGTCTTTTGGAGGCTGATCTTATCTGGTGCTGTTGAATTATGTTGTGTTATACTGAGAGATGTTGCTATTATTCACCCTTCCCCTGATATAACTGCATTGGACAATAATGTTAAATAATTAAAAACATATTCTAATCATCATGAAGGTTGATTTCTTGCAGGTTTGTTGTTACATTTCAGATAGTTAATCAAAGTATATCTAATAAACCTGCAACTGATTTTAAGTATTGTACATTTATTTTTGAGACATCAACTTCTAAGCAGCTTGTTGTTGTTACTGAGCTAATTTTAACTATATTGTACAACTTTTTGGTAAATTAATCGACAACACTTATCGTATGTTTTGCATGTAAAATTTTTATCAGCAAAAATGTTATAGATAAATGTAGTGGAGTAAAATGTACAAGATTTCCTTCTGAAAAGTTAGTGGAGTGGAAGTTTAAGTTAGCATGAAATGTAAATACTCCTGTTTTTTTTTTCTTCATCTTCTTTTCAGTATTATTCTATGTGACATATTATGTTTATTTTTATATTATATACTGTATATTTTTAAACACCCACTTTAATGACTAGTCTACATTTTGCTGCCCACTAACTTTACCACAGCTAATAAATTGTATTTTTTTATTTCAGGATTCAGCAAAGCGGCATGAATACCTGAACTCATTCTCTTCAGCACCACAGTCAGCCAAGTACGGCACCAACAAGTTCTCTGACCTCTCACAGAAGGAATTCAGAGGTAGGCTGAAGATATGTAAATTTGCAGAATTGGGTTATGAGCTTGATCTGTATCTTTATTTAATGAACTGCTGGACAGTTAAATAAGTTTGTATGAATTAACTTATATTATTGTTAAAAACTTACCAAACTTTGGATGACTGCGCTGAATCTGCACAGTCATGTGTTTACGTGCATCTTGTGTCCGGGAATGACTTTGAACTGTATCTGTTCTCCACAGGTCTCTACCTGCGAGCCAGCGCTGACAGAGCTCCTCCCTTCTCTGGACTGAAAACAGAAGGGCTCCCAGCCAAATTTGACTGGAGGGACAAGGCAGTGGTGGCACCGGTCCAGGACCAACAAGCAGTAAGGTTTACACAGATAGATGATACATACACCGTATAGTACATTAGGAATGTACTCGAGGTACAGAGACACAGTGGAGTCTCGTTCAAACAAATTAATGTCAAATATTTATCAAATCATTTTGTAATTACGGAATTGAGCAATCAGATGATGTAATATGAAACAGGCAGTTAATAGCCAACCCTATTCTGTAGGACATCCATAATAGGCACATTAGGCAGTTTATTTTCCCCCAAAAATAAAGTGGGTCTAGACTTTTAAATGTCAGTATATGTTCACAACAGTAGACGGCGCTACTTATCTGTAAAGTGAGTGTACCCCTCATAACTGAGGCCAGCCTTCACTCACAACTACAGAGCCTGGGGCATGAAAGCTGGAGAGACACGGTGATTGCCACGAACAAAGTGACCGAAAAGCAGGCCAACTTAACCAACAACTGAGGTGGAGTTATAATGCCAATTTTAAGATAATGGTCAATCAATGCAGCAGAGTCATTACGCAACAGTCAAGCTGCCGAGAAATACGGTGTCACAGACAGTAATGTCCGAAGATGGCGAGCCCAAAAAGATCGTCTTCAAAGTGCTTACAGTCTCACCTAAGAGATGGTAACAGGAAATCATACCACGGTCCCAAGCGATTGACAGAAGAGTGTGAGTAGCATTCAGAGCCTTCTTGCACGAGCTTGTAGTGAAGTCGTTGGCAGGATTTCAACTCACCATTCTGATACCTCCTTGCGATTCTGGCTCGTACATATAAGTCCGAATAACCGATCGTAGAGCAGCCATGTTTTCTACAACTTTGGAGTGACAGTGCAGTGCGGCCGCTCCCCCACTTGGGATCGCACACGTGGGGGAGGGGCTACGTGGTCACTCCAAATACTGTCAGACAATTGTGGCCAAGGTCTGACCTTTGAATGGCAAAATGGCTTGTTCGTTTCAGGAGGAAGGAGAGACTCAGAAAAATAATTAAATTAAAATATGTATTACATTTTTAAAACGAAACAAACTTTACCAACGTGACTTAAAAACACATTAGAATAATAGAAAATTGATTGCACAACTAAAATATGTCACCTTTAAGATCCCCTTAGGCAAGTGTTAAGATAATAAAAATGTACTCTGCTTATAATTTAAATTTGTAATTCATATGGCTTTTCCACAACAAAGTTAAATTGAGTTGTTAGAAAATAGGAAAAAAAAGTCTACTACTCCTTCTCCCTCAAAAAGAAATCCAGCATCTATGACTATGCAAATATTGTAATTAAAAAAATCTAACTGGGCACACGATGTCTCATAATTCACTAAAAAGTCCACTCTCATAGTCAGTGCAGAGGTGGCTTTACTTTTCCAGATCGCACACTATTATCAACTTCATACCTGTAGTTTGCAAAGCAAAATCCTGATTTGCTTCTCACGTCTCAAACAAATTTAGGGTGAACAAACTTTCCCCCCTTCCTGTGATATTTATAAAACCTCTAGAGTCAAACCCAGCATATAGAAGCATCACTCTGCACAGTGAAGGTCAAACGTCTAAATTAAGCATCTATAAGCAAACCACATCTGTGGAGTGCAAAGGGACTTTAATAATGGTCAAGGAAAAGCAGGTGGAAAATGATAGAGTAAGCTATTAAGTGTGACTCCTGCTAAGAGAGCAGAGTGGACCTGGGGACACGACAGGGAGAGGGTTAGTGAGATGGAGCTGCTGCTTGTCCTCAGTGAAGCTTCACTTTCTGTTCCTTTTGTCCTTTATCTCTTTAGCCCGTCAATTTGCCGCCGGGGTAGATATTTTCACTGTAGCACTGTTGTCCTAAGGGAGAAACATTGCCCGAACAGGTGAAAGCCAACACAGTAACATATATTTTAGTCCCTTTATGTCAGGTAAGGCTTAACACTCAAAGGAGAGCCCGTACGTGACCACAATCACCTCCTTCTCTGCTCTTCTGCTCAGATTTCTTTTCTAGTATTTTGTTTGTAGACCTGCCAGGGCCGAGTTTCCACAGCACAGACAGAAAATAGACAGAAAAAGAAATGCAGTACCATGCACAAAGGCATCGCATCAAGCCACTCACATCTCATAAATTCTTATTGATCCACTGTTCCCTTATCTTAATTCCCCTTCATGATTTAAGTGCATTTCATCTTTAAAGGAGACAGCAGGTGGTCCTAATGTTTTGTAAACTCAGCTCATACTTATTTCCAGTCCACGCAATAATGACTGATTTTGGTTTCAGTATTGATTTTAAGCCAAGGAACCATATTGAGCAACTAAATATTGGATTTTTACACGGAGTGTGCAGGTTTTCATCACATTTACTGGGATTTATGCTGAGGAGGTGAACTGAGCACGGCCTGATGCTGTTGGGAAAATGAGATTGCCTGCGTGAACGTTACACAGGAAAAGATGAACTCTCTTACATGATTAAATACTGTGAGTTCTCTGACTGGTTTCATCAAAGCAGTGTAATCTAAATCAAATAGGAAGTATCGAATTATCTAAAATGCTCTTAAGTATTAAAGCTAAATACATTTAATACGAAATTAAGACGTTTCAAGACACAGTATACCTGAGGTGTTTCTGTCAGTAGATGGCAGCAGAAAACAATTAGTCACACTTCACTCACACTGGATGGATCATCTCACATGTACAACATCTATAATCACTGGGATTTTTCTATATGATTCCAAATGCCATCTTATCCAGAATTTTTAGGGACCTTTTGATCATTAATCTACAAACTGTTATATTATAGATTAAATCGTTCAGATACTTTAACCACAATTCAAAGCACACTTGACCTTCTAACTCAATTTGTCTAAGTCTGATATTACTGACTGTCTTTTAAAGATAAATTCGCAGCATTGATCTGGAAAGCAAAAATGGCTGAACATCCTGTAGCAAGATTAGCATTCTTCGACCTCTCCTGTGTTGTTTTGTTTTCCTGATCTCTGTAATTTTTTACCTTTGCAGTGTGGAAGTTGTTGGGCATTTAGTGTGGTCGGTGCCATGCAGTCCGTCCATGCCATCGGTGGCTCGCCGCTGGAGCAACTCAGTATTCAGCAGGTTGTGGACTGCTCCTCCCAAAACAATGGCTGCAATGGAGGCTCCCCAGCCAGGGCTCTAAGCTGGTTAAAGCAAGTAGGTTTATATATTTACCTTACTTCAGTCATTTCACACATTTTCATCTTTGACTTATGCTTCCGAAGTGGTTTATGTTCACTGCTAAGGTAGACAAAACACTAACTCCCAATGCTTGATACGCACAAGAGATGCATGACTGTTTATGACCTTTATGACTGATCAGACCTGTGAGGAGATACAATTTAAGCCTTCAAAATAAGGTATTTTTGTCATGTATTTTAATTAGAGAGATCTGTAGTGGCAGTCGCAAAATTGCTTCGTCTTGCGGTCTATAGTCAATCATAAATTAGATAACTGCCGGGGAAAGGATCTTTTTATCACAAGATGAATGGATATTTTATATGCAGGTATCACACTCACTGAGATAAACTGTTTTCTTCCTAGACCAGAGAGAAATTGGTGCCTCAGTCAGAGTACCCCTACAAAGCCAAGACAGGAATGTGCCATTTTTTCGCTCAGTCACATGGCGGTATCGCGGTGAGGAACTTTACTGCTCTTGACTTCAGGTAAAAGACACATTTTTGCGTGTTTTGTACAAGCAATAAAAGCTAAAAATTAACGTTATATTTGGGTGAAATCACATGAAATGTTTTATTGTGTTTTTTACAAAGTACCAAGGACAGCAGAGAGGGGAGTGGGAGTAGTCCTGCGCAATGACAGAGCTCAGTGTTTACTGTGTCAACACGGATTGCTCAGTAGCACAGAGGTTCTTTACTCCGGGCCAAGTGACTGTCTCTGTGTTATCTTGAGTTAAAGTGAATCAGATCTTTATTTAATATTGGACATGATTCTGACTCACACTCCTGCATGTGTAATGCCTGTTATTTTAGCTAGCATCAGGTTCTGTAGTCAGAGTTGAAGGAGTTCTAATTTTTAGTAGAGTTAACAGAGTTTCTGTTATTGTTGTATTTGCAAAAGTAATATATATATTTTTCTTTCCATGCCTTTAACTCGTAACTGGTTTTAGTGTTTTATTTACATAAGGTGGCATAGAATTGTATTCTCTAAGGGGGACTTAAAGCATAAAAGTAAAACAAACTAATCATTATCATGTACCAATCTAGTTAATGTCAGTGTCATGTCACCACTGAAAGACCTATTTATCTCTACAATCCACTGATGCAGTGTTACTATTTGCCTGTTGACCTTTCCCAGTCGTGAGACAGGTCAGAGGGTTGGTTAGAGCTGTTGGAATTGAGCGTGTCTGCAAGGTGGGGACTCAGGGGTCATGGGGATTACTTACCCTTCTGGTTAAGGCACTCATAATCCCGATCTTTATGGCCACACAGCAAACAAAAAACAGCATCATAAAGTCCTGACAACACAAAACCTCTCCGCTCTTTCATAAATCGGGTTGTGAAATGGCTTCATTCAATGAAGTTGTGGCACAGACTTACACAGACATACACCCCATGGCCCATATGTCATGAGCCTGGTACAGGAGGGCATCACAGCTACCCCCAGTGGGAATCATCTGCTGGAAGGGAAAGATGAGGTTGCAGATGGTGCCTGCATATGCACAACAGAGTGGTTGAGGGAAATACCAATTGAATGAATGATGACAAAAGTGCAGTAGTTGGTCAGACATTGATAAACATGCTGTAGGAATGAGATGAGAAGGAGAACAGTGACAGCTGATCCGGAGAGAATGATGCAAAAATAGGCCCAGTGAAACGTTGAATTCATACAGTGTGTATTCTAATACACTTAAAAGCCCGCTGACTTTTAAAAAGCAGTGTAATCAGAAAGCCAGTGTTGTTGCCTCGGAAGTGCATTTTTCTGTTTTTCTTCCTCAGTGGTCAAGAGGAGGCTATGATGGGTCAGCTGGTGGAGCGGGGTCCCTTGGCTGCTATCGTGGATGCTGTCAGCTGGCAGGATTACCTGGGTGGAATCATTCAGCACCACTGCTCCAGCCAATGGTCTAACCACGCTGTCCTGGTTGTTGGATATAACACTATTGGTACATGCTGTCGCTACACTACGAATCTAATAAAGAAAGCTGATTTGTTTTTACTGTCGCTAACTCTTACCTTTTTAGGAGTCTTTGAAAGTAATTTAAAGCTGCACTAGGCAAGATTCTTAATCAGTCATAATCACAAACTGCTGCTGCAACAGAGCAGTGTCTCAGCCCTCCTAATGAAGCGCTGAAACAAAAGGAAAGAGGAAGAAAAAAAAAATGTTAACAAGCTGTTAAGCTTATTATTGAGGTTATTAAGTGAAGTATCTGTTGCACGCTTCAAATGAAAATAAAGATGTCTTCATTTTGTAATCTTCTCGATGTTGTAGTGACATGCCTCACTCGCTCTTGTTTAAGGAAATCATTGTCAGGAGTAAAACTAGTGAAATATTTCTCTAGTTTTAAAGTGACATATTTATATTTTATTTTAGATAATCCATTTTCTATTATTCTAATGTGTTTTTGAATCACGTTGGTAAAGTTAGTTTTGTTTTAAAAATTGTATACACATTTGAATTGAATTATTTTCGGGGCCTCTCCTTCCTCCTGAAACCAACAAGTCATTTTGCCAATCAAAGGTCAGACCTTAACCACGATTGGCTGACAGTATTTGGACTGACCGCGTAGCCCCTCCCCCATGTGTGCGATCCCACATGGGGGAGCGGCCACACTGCACTGTCACTCCAAAGTTGTAGAAAACATGGCTGCTCTAAGATCGGTTATTCGGCCTTATACGTACGAGCCAGAATCGCAAGGAGGTATCCGAATGGTGAGTTGAAATCTTGACAACAAGCTAGTGTAAGAAGGCAGTCTGAGGTGAATGACGATTGGTCGATTTCAGCGAAAGCAAGGTTCTACGTAGAAACCTGCAGCTGTTCTGAACGGCTCATTTCAGAGGCGACCTTTTTTAAAAATGTGATCCTGGAAGAACACAGAATTATGCAGTTTTCACTTTTTCTCTGTGAACAATAAACACCCAAAAAATGTGAAACCCATGCACAATATGAGAATATACATTCAAAAGATACGGCCCCTTTAAGGATACAAGCAGTAATTTCAAGAATATAATTGACAGGAGTAGAACGGAATTGGCAGGATCCTATTCTTTCAAGCTACTGGTGAAATATTTCCGTAGTTTTAAGAAAATCAAGAACAAAAAAGCAGCAGTTAAAATCCCCAGTATTGTGAAAACAGTTCTTCTGTTTGTCCTGTTTGGTACATGTTGATCAGAGAGCAGCGGGGTCGGTAAACATGAGTCTTTTGTGTGCACTTGTTATGTCATTTTACATGATTTCTAAGTAGAGAACTTCTGTTTATTAAATCGCACGTCGTCAGACTGTAATCACATGTTATTTCACACACTTCAGTATCTTTTAATTCCCTGACATTTATTCTTTCACATTGAATTCTTTTTGTATTGTGGGTGTTACTCAAGGGCATGACTGATTATATAACAGTCTAAAGTTGTTGGATCTGCAGTTTACATACACAGTGCTCCTTTACCTTGTTAATAATTGAATGTTGAAATGCATGTTGTGTGTTTAGGAGATATTCCGTACTGGATCGTGCAGAACTCCTGGGGCGCCTCATGGGGGAACGACGGTTATGTTTATATAAGAATCGGTGGCAATGTTTGTGGTAAGTATGATCTTTGCCTCTTGTGATTTTCTATTTATATCTACTTTTAGCTCTGTGTGTGTCTGTAACTGTGCCCACTCTGCCCTCAGGGATTAATACGACATGCTTCTTCTTCTCTCCTCGCAGGTATCGCGGATTCTGTGGCAGCCGTTGTACTTTGATGAGATTTTGTCTACATTTTTGTTTTGCCATTGCATGTTTGTGTAAGTGACTGCGTGTGTGCTGAAATTTCAATCATCTGTTTGCCTTCAGGTGTCACTTTAAACAGTGTTTTATTGAAATGTCACCATGTTACATCAGTAAAACAAAATAAATCACTTTACATGCTGATAAATGTTGGATCTTTCATAAGTGATCTACACAAACAACACTGCAATAATAACAATAGATGCACTGTACAAAAAAATGTATCTTATTAAATATATAAGGTAGATACATATTGAAGGTGATATGGCTTATACATTTATATATACAGAGATCCCATCAATCACTGCATAAATACACAACACAATGATTTTAACATACAGCACACTATACAAAATGCATTATTACACATTATTAACATTATGTACAAATCTTATGCTTCATATTTTATAGCTTCACATTTACGCTGTGCAAATTGGTCCATTCTAGGTGTTGAGATTGATTGTTTACACAGAGGTTTATTGCTCTTTTATGTTCTCTTCCTCGCACCTAAGCCCCATCCCAGCAGTCTGAAACGGCTCCCCCTCTGACGCCCTCCCCGTGCCGACATGAAAGATAACACGTTTGTAAAAACCCATCATCGCCACCAGTTTGATCACTGCTCTCAGCCATCCATTCGCTTTCAGGTCAGTCACAGTGAATCTGCATAATTTTATAGAGAAAACATCAAAGCACATCTTATCAAGGAGCCATCTGCTATACTTTGTGACCGGTCAGAATTAGAGATTAGAATAAAATAGCCTAATTTGGCTGTTTGATTTATTCGGGGTTAGTGACGAGTTTGCGGTGAGTGAACCTCTGTGCTGCGGCCTGATGGTACTAATGAACAAAGGTAATGTTTTGATCTTTTTTCAGCCAATTGCAGGGAGTTTGCTGTGCTTTAAATGTTGAGTATTTTCACCTTAAAGCTTTCGTATATTTTCCGTATTTACATATCGCAATCCCGATACTTCCCAGAAAAGTAAGTGTTATAAAAAACCCATGTTTAACTATCCCTCCCCTATGTTTCACTTGTTTTATTTCACCTAATGTGCTTTTGTAGTATTATCTTTTGTGCAAAAATGTCATGCCAGACTACCCTCATTCATTGAGAAAACACCTTTTCGTTGCATAGGTTCTATCAGGTATCTGGTGTCATGTATATCTGGAATTTAAGGTCCAAACATTGTGTGTCTTCTCAACAAAATGCGTGTTTCTTTGCATGCTTTTCCCCTACATGTCTCTCACAACAACTTTTCAACTGTGCAGAAGAGAAGCCAGGACAGACTGCTGAGACGCCTCTTCGTCTGAGTCCTCACTGCTGCAGTAGGAGCTGTCGCAGCATTCGGCCATGTAGAGGAACTTATGAACGTTGGGGTTCAGCTTGGGCACCCAGTGACGAGGCACCAGGAACGTTGCCAGGTTGAAAAGATCCACAAACACTTTGTAGCGGTCACTGAAGGAGAAAAAAATCATTGATTTAATATTCAAATCATGTTCACTATAATTGAGCATCTGTTTCAAATTGTTCTCTCTGAAGGACGAAAGGCTAACTTAAACTGCTAAATGTAATAGAAACTAAATAAAGAACAGTGTCATTGAGTTAAAGATGAACTTAAAGTGTAGTTTGTGCATGTCGGGAAGGAGTGACCATATGACAGGTTAATTTAGATAAGCGCTGAGTATCAGTGTGCCGTCCTTATCTAAATTAACTCTGAAGTGTTTAAGATACTTGCAGTGTAAAGTGTTTAATCAGTAGGTTAAAGTTTAGAGTGTCCAATACCTGACAGTCGATCTCAGGTAGTGGTAGCCAGATGAGCCCCCTGTGCCGGCCTTGCTGCCAATCATACGATGCACCATGCATACGTGATTGTCTGGAGCAGGAAAACAGAAACATCCTTTGTTATATGACAATGCGTTGGCTCTGCATGTTCAATTTGAGCTGTAAATTCTTTAAATATTAGATAGACAGGAGAGTAAAGATGTATTTCATGGGATAGATTGTTAGATTGGTCAGCAGCAGCAGCAGCAGCAGCAGAGGATCATAGAAGATTTTTCTGCCTCTGAGCTCCTAAACTAAATTTAGTTCTGTAAACTCCCGTTAGCCCAGCTCTGCCCTTGGGCGACATATGAAAGTATTGGTTTCTGGTAGAAAGTTGCTACATTTTTCTGATCTTATTTACTGGTGGGCATATGTAGCACCTAACAGCACTTACATCTCCATTTTGTCATGAGGGTGTCGATATCCATGAGGGATGTGAGCAGCTGGAAAGGGACCTGGAACCTCGGCTCTTCCCTTAAAGATAAAAAAATAATAACTTTAGTATTGAAGATGTTTACACAGATGATCAGGTGATGTAAAAAAAAATGCGTCTTGGTTTTATTCAAAGCAGTTGTAAAGCACAAGCGACTATCACCTGCTGAGTACCCACAAAGATGTTAGCATCTTTTACCCAGCAGTTTTGTGTCAATTATCACCATCCAGCGACTGTCACATGACTCTGTTGACACTTAACGAGACTCTACGTTGCAGTCTCAACTTGTGATGTTTTACAACTGCTTAGGCTATCACAGCATGACCTGTATAGTTAAAAAATGGGCTTAACACATGGACATTTTATAAGAGAGTAAACGAGTAAGGCTCTCTCAGGAAGTAGCAACCAGGTGCTTTTAAACACCTAAACTGCCCCATTGAAGCTGCGGCCAACAGTGTAAGACTCTCTCAGGTGTAAAGAGCTACTAAATGAGTCAGCAGAGCTTTACTAGATAATTAAAGGAGAAGAAACACAGTTAAAACCACGTACCTGTAGAAGTAGATCATCAGAGCCCCTTGGAGAGCCTTGTAAGAGAGCCGCCTCTCACCTTTTCAGCAAAATAAAAAAGATATTAGTTTTAAAGGAGATGTAATTTTCAGGTTCTTGTGAGCTACAGCCTCATTGTTAAAGTTCACAAAGTAATACATTAAATATCGAGTCAAATCTAGACCACAAGCAGATATGTGAAGCTTTGACAAATACTGCGTTCTGACATTTGATTATTATTCAGTTTAATTTGTAGACTCACCTTTGCTGAGGAGATGGTCGTGGCGCTTTTCATCAAACAGAGAGGTGAACAGCTCCCTCTGTTTGATCAGCTCCTCCATCAGTTCCTCCTTCTCCTCAGGATCCGCCGTTTTCTATTAGAAAAAATAAAAATAAATAAAAATTCAGTCTCTGTCAATCATCTGAGCAATCCGGGGGGAGCAGAGAAAGTTTGTTCTGAGAGCTGAAGTCATCTCTTACCTCGATTTTCTCCTCCTCCTGATTCAACCCATCAAATATATTGATTTCCAGCCTTTCCCAGAAATTGAATCCATCCGCCTCCAAGCCAGGAGTTCTCTCCAGCCACTCCTGAGAAGAACAGCACACGGTTTCATCACATTTATACCCTGTTCAGTAGCAGACTGGCTTATCCGCAGCAAGATAAAAATAAAGATATATTGTAGAATAGAGTGATGCCTTCTTTCTTGAAGTCTTCACTAAGTTTAAAAATTGATGTCCGTGTGCAGGTGGTTGTAAGAAGTACCTCGACTAGTTTTAAGAGAGGTGGCTCCTGTTCGGTGGCGAGCAGCATCTCACTGTCATGACCCTTGAAATTGTCCCTGTAATGGCGTCTGTTGTAGGGAACCCTCTGGTTGTCCGGGACCCCGATTTTGTTCTCCAACAGGCGAAACTGCAGGCTTTGAAATCCAGAGGCTGGAGACAGGTATTCCCTACACATAAACACACAAGTGAGCATACACACAACCCAGAAACAGAGTGCAGACTCACAGAGAGCATCTTTTTAAAATTCTAAGTGGGAAAATAGATGGAAAGTTTTTTTTACCTGAAGTCAAAAAAGTCCAAGGCCGTCATTGTTTCCAAAACAGCAAACTGGTCGACCAGCAGCCTGAAGATCATCACAATCCTGTGGATGCGAGTGTTCACTTTGAGCATGTTGCGTTCGTCTCGGACCTGGAGGAAAATCAAAACATTTAAGAAAGAATTACTAAGCGTAGTAAAGCTTGTGATTACATATTCTGGCACAGGAAAAAAGACACACTAATAAGTGAAATAATTAGCGGTTCGGATTTTTTTGCATCATTATTTCATCAACCTAATGCATGCCTCTTACAGGGGAAAATAGGTCTTAAATTACAAATGTTGTTCTAATTATAACATCAGGCAGGGTGATGTTTAAAATGTCTTCATTTTCCTCGGCTGGCTGAATAAGACCTATAATTCCCTTTGAATACAACTTCCTTTTAAACAGAACAGTAGTAATATCTGACTTTCATAGTCTATTTATGATTTTGTGCTCTTTTTATTTATTGATTTCGAACATGATTAAAAATACCAAAGCCAATACATTTGATTGAGAAGACATCTATAACTAAAGTCTGTTTGAAAAGGGTGTAGGACTTTGCCACAATAAAATAATATAAATAACTTAATTCACATCGTTCAACAATCTAAAACTATGCTAGTGCACATCTAAATGTTCTGAATTTAAGGGTAGAAAAATATTTTCTACTTCAGAATCAAATCTCAGGGCATTTAAAGATTACAAAATATTTTTCTGTTATTGCTTCATGCTGATTTTTTCTGCATCCAGGAAGCAAAAACACAATTACGTAACCTTTGTAAAGTTCTTTCACCCCAGAAATATGACTTACGTGTCCACTGATGAAGATCTCCCGCACTGAGTCAAGTTCAAACAAAATCTGTTTGAACCACAGCTCATAGGCTGAAATAAAACACAAACAGTTTAAGCGTCAGAAACACTTACATACATATATAATGAGCCATCAAATTACAGCTAATTACACTGAAAAAATGCCAATGTTAGCAAATTACTCTCTTGTAATCAGCCATGAACATTTCAAAGACAAAAAAAATCTGCTTCTTGGTTGAACTCAATTTTCTTATGTAAATTTTGGGTTTCCTGCGGAGCTCATTTTCTCATCTCAACAAAAAAGTTCCTAAAACTTTCAAGATTTAACGCTTTTACTTTTTAAATTTCAAACACAGGTGAGACTCTTTTGCAAACAAGTTAAATAACCCAAATGAAAAAAGTCTAAGAGTAAATAGAAGATAAAAAGAAAACATCATTTTTACCTTGATGGGTGACGATGAAGAGGTGCTCATCGTGGATCTTATTACCCTTTACTTCACTTTGCAACACCTGGGCTGTGACTATTTTGTCAAGCTGAGAATTGAAAAGAAATTAAGCACATGAAAACACATCTTGATAAAAATGGTATCACTTACTATCTTTAAAAACAGCAGATAAAGAGTCTAATAGATATAATAGGTGGTGTTATCTACCTGCAGGTAATCTCCATAGATGATTCCTCCTTTGCTGGCCTTGTTAACCCCGGCCTGAGAGGCATCCTCGTCTTCTGTTTTGGGAGGCTTGTTTTTGAATAACCTGCAGAGTGAGGAGAGAAAGCCCTTTTGTTACTCTGTGCTTTTATCAGGATGTGTAATGAATTTTTAGAGGGCTGCATTTAATTTAATTTAATTTAAAACATAAAATGAGAATTGGAAAAAAAAATCCTCAAGAGCACTAATAAAGGAGCAATGACTATTTGGACGTACAAATGCCTCTTCTCAAAGTACGGACATCCACTCATGACTTCCAAAATCAGCTGCAGTAGAGATGTATTCTTCGTCCTGGCCTCAAATATAATAAAATTGCCTTCAACACAATCCAGATTTTTAAAGATTCACCTCCGCCAATCACAGTCACAATACAGACACCATCCGGCCCGCCTCTATTTGCCCCATGGAGCTGTTTACCTTGAACCAAGACCACCTTCTGGACTTTGTGTGACCTGTAAAAAGAACAGTCACAAGACCTTTCTTCAAATAACAGAATGAAAAAAACAACACAATTGAGAGTATCAAATATATTCAAAATAACATGATTATAAATTATGTTTATTTGCGTTTGCTCGGGACCTTTGTACTTGAACAAATAGTGCGTGCAGGAAAGATCTCTTTGTTCATCACTGTCTCGGTCACAGGGTATCTTTAGTGTTTACTCTCACCTCTGTTTGGATCCGTATGTCTCTTACAAATATTGGGCTTGATTATATAAGTGTGGAAAGAGTGAAGAGAGGTGTGCAGTTCTTTATCTATAAACAGTATATTGACATTGCAATTTTGTTTTACATGAAAGTAAAGAAGCAAAACATTTTAATGTAAGAAGAGGAAGACACGTGAAATATAAATTTGGCTTGTTTTCTACCACAACCACCTGAGAGATTATACGAGTGTTCGGTGAGGAACTTTCGGTTTGTGTTGATTTTGGCGCCCCCTGCGGACAAAGTGATACATCTTATATCTTTGCTGATCTTGTCCTGTACATCTATAAGTCGTTTTTTAAAACAAAAAATCTCCTCCTGCTTTTTAGAACATTCAAACGTATCGCTGGCTGTGAATCTTTGACGTGGAATTACAGACAGAGGCCGATTTGGCAGCGCCTCGTCTGACATCAACCCCCGTAACTATAAAGATATAATCAGTCTTGTTACTGATGGTCTTGTTTGCTTTTGTAGCTCATATAGAGGCATCAGTATTAATTTCAGTCTGTTTCATAACCAGCTTTAATATCAGACACACGTCTGTAAATCATTCTAAGGCACTAACTCTAGGTAACTAACAGTTTTGTCAATATATTTAACTTCAGCACAAGTCAATTTAACAAAAACTCCTCTGTCGACTATCTTTGCCCACAGGAAAAAGCATAAACACTGATTCATGTTAGTTTCTCTGTGTTAATCACAAAGCCTTCCGTCTGGGTCATTGAACTCATCACTAAATATTTGCAATGTGGTTAATATTTTATTTACCTCCGTGACCATTACTGGGGATGCTTCGTTCCAAGGTCATTCAGAAAGTGCTTTGACTGTGCATGTGCTCGTAAAAAAAGCTGAACATATGTTTGTTTTTGTTCCTATAGGTTTAAAAAGTCACATGTATACACACCCTTTGGAGCCGGATATCGTGACCATCCAAAGCCTTTTGGGGAGTTGAAAACGCCATTCCTCTCAGGCCTGGATAATTAGCTGACGTGTGCAGTTCTTGGTAAATATTTGTTTGTTTTCATTCACAACTGGCAAGATCGGATAAAAAGCCATCATTGTCCCTCCCTACCACCTGAACCACATCATAGTTAACCCAGTTTCATCAGTTTGAGACCCAGAATCCACAATCCGCCCTCTCTCTAAATCTCTCCAAGATCATTAGCACCCTTGTTTTTCACCCACACTCTTTGTAGACTTCTCAAGCACAGTCCCAACAGCCTGTGCAACTGTCCTCAGAAGATCAGAGGGATGATAACAAGCAGCTATTTCTGAAATGGGACATGGTACAAGCTGAGCAATATAAGGCTGCAGACTGAATAAGAGGAGCAAAAGCGGCCCCAAAACTCCTTTGTTCTTGTTCCCATTTAGCCAAGATGAATGGGATGGTAGTGAGGAGGAGTGGGTGTGCAGTGGATTAGATGCTTTAGACAATAGCGGACCTTGAGTGTAATTCATCTAAGCTGTAACAGACCTGTCCATCTCGCTGATAGGGCGCACGTGTCATTACACAACATCTCCAAGGTCTGAGTGAGTCACTGATTAAAGGAAAGTTCGGATATGGCCTGTTGTTGCCTTACTGCTGCATAAAAACTCCCAATGAAAGTTTCCCCCGCTACATGCCACGTGTCCTTCAACTCTGCAGTCGTGCTGTAGGTGTGTTTGTCAAATGCCGGACCCTGGTTTCCACATTAGTTTTAATGATAGACTTTTTGTACTCTCAGACCATCATTTTTAGAGTTTCAAAAGCAGTTAATTGCCAACACAATCCATCTATTTATTTGTATTTGGTGTTGAGGAGTAGCAGACAAAATTGGCAAAAGTAACTAAATATAATTATATTTGGATCAACAAATCGTTAGAATTATAACAGCCCTATCAGCTATAATTAGTAGGGAGGAGATAATTACATACTGTAATGATTAGGTTTTTGAATAATACTAGTAATTTCTAAGTGACCCCATCTTTTAGCAATTATCAGTAAACTGAACTATATAGTTAAAATGATGCAAAATTCTGTTGATCAAATATAATCGACACATGTCAGTTATAATAAAAGAATTTTTGACAACTTTTACAGCTGTTTTATACATTTTATCAGCAATTATAGCACCATTGTGATTGCACAATCTTGGAATGCCAAGACTACATTTTGTAGGCATGTTGGATGTCAATAAAGTTTTTTGTTTTGTCCCAAAAAGAAACCTTTTTAGCCTGTTAAGCTGTTCACATTTTGCCTTTTCCTGTTCTGTTTTTTATGTGTTGTTTTAATGGTCAACTTTACATCAGGCGCAGGGACAGCAGTTAGGGGGACATTAGCCTTTTGGCTAACACTGGCATTTTTACAGTGATGTTGGTTAATGTGCATTGTCCCTGAGAATAAACAAATAAATATACAGATATACACCGATCAGCCATAACGTTATGATCACCTGCCTAATATTGTGAAGGACCCCATTCTACCACAAAAACAGCCCTGACCGATCAAGGCATGGACTCCACTCGACCTCTGAAGGTGAGCTGAGGTATCTGGCACCAAGACGTTTGCAGCAGATCCTATAAGTCATGTAAGTTGTCAGGTGGGGCCTCCATGGACTGCAGCTACGCTGCCCCATACGCAGCAAACTGCGACACCATTCTATCAGAACCAGCATTAACTTTTTCTGCGATTTGAGCTGTAGTTGCTCTTCTGCTTCCTTTGACTACTTTGGGAAGGCACTGACCACTGCAGACCGGGAACACCCCACAACAGCTGCAGTTCTGGAGATGCTCTGACACAGTTGTCTAGCCTTCACAATTTGGCCCTTGTCAAAGTCACTCACATCCTGAGGACAAAATGTTCTCTTGTTGCCAAACATTTCCCACTAACTGACAGGTGCCATTGTAACCAGATAATCAATGTTATTCACTTCAATGTTCAACGTTAGTGGTCATAATGTTATGGCTGATTGGTGTATATATTGATTGTTGTTGGGATATTTGGCCGTTTGCAGAAGCCTGGAGCTTTAATATGTTCCACGTCAAAGTGAGTGACCACATACATACAGTAGAAACTGCAGTGTACCTGCTGCTTATAGATGATTACCATATCAGAATGCTTTTGTTTATCTGATTATCTGATGAAACTTATTCCAAGAGCACAAGGTTTTTATATTTTGTGTCCAGAGGAAAACAGAGCTCATGTCAAAGCTCAGAACAAAGCCTGCTTCATCGAGATCACAAAGTAGTCTTTCTGTGATCTCAAGAAAACAAAGCCTGTTGGACCTTTTTGATGTCCGGAGTTCAAACACCATTGTGTTTGAGAAAGATGTTCATGTGTGTGTTTCCGCATTTTTGGACCTGCATGAAAAGGCCATGTAGTAAACACACTGTGAACTGCTTTGCTGACTATAAAGCATTTAACTAAATAAAGTCATGAATGCAGGTGCATGATTGTTTACAGTACTTTCATGTCTGGCCTTTGCATGTTTTTTTTTCACAGTGAATGTAATAGAGACTGTAAATAACAGGTTTTCTCAATGCTTCTGTAAATGCATTTTCTTTTAGGATTCAATTCATTATATTATCTGGTGACATTTGAGTCTCAGAGAAATTGTGTTTCCCTCCTCCTGTATCATCCTTGTCTTAAGTCTCCCACCGTTAAATCCATGCTGTATATATATTTTAAAATCCTGCACTGAAATACTTCTGGGATGGAATTCGGCTTTTCTGTCACACCTCAAATTGTATTTACCTTTGCAGGTCCTGTTGATATTGTGTTGAAGGGAAAGTCTACAAGTTGTCAGCAGAAGGTGAGTAAAAGCAATAATGAATGCTATCACCTTGTGTGCATGTGAAAATCTAATAAGACTGGTTGTCAGAAAAAGAAAAAAAAAGCAGCTCTGGTAGAAGTCGTTCAGGGACATCAACAGTTCAACATTGAAATGAGTTTCACGAAACAACACTCACTATTTGCTGAAATGTATCAGTGGAGGGGAATGTGAATTTAAGATTAAAATGCGCGATGCCCTTGAAGAAGCAAACAGCTACTCTCTTCTTATTTTATTTACTAGAAGCTCATTAGAGAGCTCAATCTGTTGACTGTTCCATATGTTCATAATTATCTAATCAGCTCGGTTGATGCACTCGATTGCACAATTTTAATATCACATCACTGATGTTCTATCACTTCTGTACATTCACTTTAAATTACTGTAGCTTTCATTCCTCTCAGCTGTCGTCGTGTGATCTTAATTGAGTTTGAGCCGAGTAGCTTTCAAGGAATGTAGAACATAAGACCAAGCAAAGCCCTACGTCCACCAGAGGAAAGGACACTTTGTCAGAAGAGCGCTCAAAGTCAAAATCAACCCCTTCATAAATCCCAGACGTATGACGTCAAACTGCAGCCTTGGTCGGTTCTATATGATGCTTAAGTTCCTTTTTGGTGTTGTAATGTTTGATTGTGCCCCCAAGACGGATTGCAAAACCATTTCATGTTTGGAAGTCCGATTCAACATGGCTACCGTTGCGTTACGTGCATAAAATGAAGCTCAATTGAATTATGAAACATGCCTCATTTTTTCCATTTCTCTGATGTGGTTATTGCGTGGTGCTTTTGGGTCTTTGATGTTCTTGCAAAGTCGTGCCATCTCTTTTATATGAGCCTTTGAAGTAGGTCTAGTTACACTGCGTAGTGATACGCAGCACTGTTGCTTTGGCATTGCCGACTGTGGTCACAGTGTGATACTGCAGCAGATCTGCAGATCATTTCAATATTACTGCTTTATCTATTCCATTTGATGTCTCTTTGAATTAACCTGGAGCATCCACAAGTGATTTCTTTTTGTCTAAGGTCGTTTCCCAACTTCTGCCAGACTGATCACAAGAAATCAGCTGAATTATTTGAAGTTAAATTATATTCTAACCTCTTTGAAAGTGCAGTGTTGGCTGCTGTTTTAATAAGTATACTGCTACAAACAAACAAACAGTCAGCTGGTTGTCTTTGTGAACTATGCACTCTGTACCACTAGGGAGCATCAGAGGACTTTTGAGAGAATCAAAGATTTGAACCCTTGATATTTGGTGTAGCCAAGTTTTTCAGCAGGGTTTTGGTGGGGTTTGAAACTCTTTGTAAAGATATATCAGAACAAATGGGGTTCCTTTAAGTTCACTGTAATTTCACTGTGAATGAACAATAGACAATGGCTCACAGGGGAACTTTAATAAGACATTTCATTATAGGTTGGTGGTGAAGGGGGGTAGTATACCCTGAGGGAGTCTGATGAAAACTTTGAAGGAATGTATTTCAGATTTTCAGAAACAATCAAAGAGATGTAGCTGAATTTTATATGTTGTAAAACATTTTTAAATTTCTGGAACCATATAAAGAATCAGTGGGATGCTGGAGCAGCAGAGAGGGGGTCAAAAAACAACAGCATAAAACAACCTTTGAGCAAGAATATTCTGCTCCCATTTGGTTAGAGATGCTGTTTGAAGTTTAACATGAAAAAGAAATCACTTTCATATGAAGGGGGTTGTTTTCACGCTCGTGTGTTCCATCATCAGAACTCCTCTGTGCTTTGATAAACAGCACTTTAAATGAGTGTGGGAAAACTCATCACAACACAAGTGTCGTATTTAAATGTGGCTTTTAAGTGTTCGCACATAAAGTTATACATGAAGTCCTTTTTGGTTATGATGCTGACTGAGGGCAACTGTCTACATTTCAGGTTAGTTACATTTAAAATGTCTTAAGCTACAATAAACACACTTCGGCTCAGAGCAGATTCCAGCAGCTAACTTATAATTAATGCTACATTTGTCTGCGTGAAAAGTTGTAGTTTTTAATCATTCATGTAATTTGCAGTTTAGATAATTTTTGGAAAACTGAGGCCATGCATACATAACTATTTGGAAAGACTTTAAGCATTGATGATATCCAAATTAGTGTCTGAGTAATCCTCCGCTGAATCACATTTTCTCGCTCATTTTATTCTTATTGATTTGTGAGAGGACAACAAAAAGGCAGAACTTCTCCACTTCTCAAAAAAACAACACACCAAAAAGAACCCCAATATCATTTTAATCCATGAGTGCATTGAACATTCAAAAGAAATTATACCTACCGAGAACATGGACGTGATCTATATTTGGATCCACTGTAACCTTGTTTATGTGAGATGGGTTCATGAAATATTTGTGTTGATGAAATATTCATTGGACAGGAAGCCAGGTCAAAAGGCATTATGCCCAATAAACATTAAATTTAGTGGAAATAATAGTTGACTGCATGTTATAGATACATCACCACTTGTAAATACTTGTCACTACATGCACAGGTTTCTGTTAATTACTTAAACAGAGCATTGTGAAAAAGCCCCACATAAGCCATATTAAGAGGAACGTAACTTAAAACAAAAGGAAATGCATGTCTGAAAAATCTAAGAAAATTAAAAAATTAAAATAAAAACCAGCTGGACTTTATTTGTCATGTATAAACACAACATAAATTACTGTTAATATGACTAATACAGACATTTACTCAGATTCTTAAAAAAAGACATAAAACTCTTGCATAATTTACAAAACATGGTGTCCCTGTGCTATCCAAGACACATCTGTGCCCCCTAGCCCCCCAACAGAGTTCTTCATACCTTGACTGTCCCATTCTTCCACAATGAATATTGGGTATTTAAACATGAAAACTGTTTTTCTTTTTTTCTGTTTAAAAACATCTCAAAGAGAATAAGACATTTTGATGTTTTCCATGTTTACAGTGCTAAATCTGATATACATAGTGACTGTTTTGTGAGGATATCGCTGATGTCAGAAGTCTCTGATTTTAAAAACAAACATTTGCTCAAGGACACCGCTTGTTCAAAGAGTGTCAACTCTCCAGCCCTGCACTTCTAGAGAAGTGCAGATACACGCAATGTAAACATTTCCTTTGCTCTTGATCTGTTGAGCCACACTTTTCTTGATGAAAACAAAATATAAAAAAAATAAGATAAAAAACAAAAACACCTAAATTAGCTCACTGTTTCCCCCAAAACACCAGTATTCCTCTGCTTTAGAGTCCGGAGTCCAAAAGGCTTGTGCAACAGAGGAACAGACCTGTAATTGCCATGTTAAGGCTTGGTGTAGTTATACATTTACTCTGTAGTCCTTGGGTCACAATGCACAGCATTGCTTTTGACCCCTTGTATTTTTTTTCTTTTCTTTTTTTGTACAAAAACACATGGACACTCAGGGTACATAACAGCAACTTTTGATTACAGTTGCTTCTCATTCAGTCCACTAGTATGTCTCTACCAAAAATAAGTCTCTTTGGCAGAAAATGCACCTCGTATTGTTACCTTTTCCCAATTTCACTTTGCCGGAGAAAGTGGATGTTATTAGCACTGTCTGCTAACTCTGGGTACTGCTCAATGGAGAGCACATAGTACCCATCATACCCCAAAACTTTTCCACTACTTAGAAGCTGCCTCTTCTCCCCCTCTGTCCACGGTCTGACCCCCTCCTCGCCGTCTCGCACTCGCTGCTGTTCTCTCGCCCATGCACCGGCAAGAGCGCGCTGACGAGCGAGCTCAACAACCCGCGCTTTCTCCTCGTCCACCGTGGATCCATAACGGATATGGAGAGCTAGATTTCCAGCGCGAATCTCCACATCGGCAAAACGACGAGTTCGACTGTCCATAACTGTGGTGGACTGGGAAACAGTCACATTGACACCATTCTCCAGAGTCTTGTGTCCACTAGTGAGGTGCAACGCAGCAAGGTCAGCATCTGGCAGGCCTGGCTTGACGAAGTAATGTGTGTCGCGCCCTTCTATCGTGAAATGGAGGTCTTCCAAATAGAAAGCATTGTTGAGGATGGTTGCAACCTTGATACAGTCCTCACTGGCCACGTTGAGTGTGTGAGTGTGAACGCTGCCTTTGTAGATAGCGAACATAACAGCTCTTCCGATGGGAGACATCGCCGCTGAGAACCACAGCCAAGACTTTTCACCTCTGCGACCTCGAGTGAGATGGACCTCTGGCAACCGCTCGAATGACAAGAGGGAATGCGCTTGTCTGGTTACTTCCTGCTGGACCCCAGAGATAGACTGTAGGAAAAGTGCAGTGAAACGTTAACGCCTGAACATGGCAGAACCCGACTTTCCAGGCCATTTAGAACCAGCGACTGCTCTGCTTCAGAGAGTTTTTCATCCCTGTCTAATATAATGGTGTTTTCAAGCTGTGTTCTCAGGCCAAAAGTAGATAAATCCCCCATGACAATTTTAAGGCAACACTTTTTGTGTAAAGGCCTTAGTCCAAAGAATCATAAATAGCTTCAAAAGATTGTTTTAATGGTAGCAACACCAAAACACTGCATTTAAAGTTAGACTGTTTAAATGTGTTCAACTTGCAACTTAAACAACAAGAAAGTACACTTTTGCTTATTATGCGTATCATTATGCAAATATGGCCCAATTAAAATTGATATTCTATGAAATACATAGCAATCCAATTAAGCCATGGCAGCTATAATGTCCTGATGTAAGAGGAAAACAATGAAAACAAAAGTAATTTTTTGTTGTCTGTCTGATCCCCGACACTTTGAAAAGCATTTTGTTGGCTGGACGATTATAAGAGTTGCTTTTTTTTTGCCATTCTGTTTATTTTGTGTTCAATATTCATGAGAGATTTTAATTTTACCCACCGGCAGATCATCCCAGCGCTGACTCTTCATCAGTTCATAAGATGGCATGCTTAAATCAAACTTTGGGACCGGATACCCAGGAATGGTGTTGTGAAGATGAAAGCCAAAGGTTACAAGCCAGCTGTTCACATCTGCGGCGGAAAAATAAATCAAAGACAGAAATTTTACACAGAGAATTTGGCTAAAATGTTTTTGCTGCATACTTCTTCAAATTATTTTACAAAATAAACATGATATATGATTATAAAAGCATTGATGACAGCTAATGAGAACCCTAGATTTTAGTATAATATCAATGAATATCTTAACGGAATCGTATTGAACTATTTTTGCGAACTGATACATCTCCAGTCTCTCCTTCGTGATGATCGGCTCCTTTTTTCTCAAATGACAGCAAACTGAATTGTAATGGCCTTTTCCACCAATTTTCTGACAGTTTTATGATTCATGCAGATATTCAGCAACAGAAAAATCCATAATGTAAAACAGCATTAGATGCTACTCAGCGGCTCCAACTGTCTTACCTGCAACGTATTCTCTCACTTCATGGACCTTGCTGATGGGGTTGTTATTTCTGAACATGTATAAATTAAAAGGAGCTGGCTCTTTGCCAAGTTTCTTCCACGTAGAGACATCTGGAACAGTCCACCTCCCAGACATTATATCATAATCCTGCTCCCCGAAGTGCAGCAGCTTCGTCAGGGGGTCATAAAGTCCACCGTGAAACCCGAGCACAAGCTGGAAGTCTGGGTTTGAGTCGAAGTAGACCTCGCCATATGCTGTGTACTGGAGCTGTTTGACCAGGAGGCCGTTGCTGGTGAAGACAGCCTGAGGTGTGCCGGTGTTGTCACAGGCGATGTAGAACTCCTCCCCGCTGCTGATCTCCATGGCAAACAGGTGGCCTTGGAGGTCATAGTAGAGGGAGGTGATCTCTGAACTGGAGTGGTTGTATACATGTGTTATCCGGGCTGGGTAGCTCAGGTCGGCGTAGAAGTATTGCAAGTGTTGGCCCAAGCTTGTCTTGGTGGACACTCGGCGTCCAAGTCCATCATAGCGATACTGTATCGTCCAGCCATTGCTCTTGCTGTAGACCCGTACCAAGAGACCTTTGGAGTTGTACTCAAAGATCTCTGCTCCCCTCTGACGGAGGAAGCCATCTTCATCCATTCTGTATTGGATATCTCCAAGGCGAGTGATGCGATCTCTCAAGTCGTAGCGCAGGGGAAGAAGTCTGGCACTGTTTCCCGCATTCAACAGGTGCAGATTTCCATTGAGGTCGTACGTATAGCGCCACATCACTTTCTCGTTTAGGTACACAGTCTGGAGCTGGCCATCCACGTCGTACTCATAGCTGTACTTGGTGGTGTTTGCAAAAGGGCCGATCTTGATCTCTCGCTTGGTTACTCTGCCAACGTCGTCATACTGGAAAGTTATCCAGTACATAAGTGAACGGAATATCTCATACTGGATCTCCTTGATGCGTCCATGTGCATCAAAGTGCTTGGTGTAGGTCATGACTGCAGTGGATATGATTTGATTTATATCGTAGTAGATCACCCCAAACTTCCCAAACTGTTCAATCTTTCCCGAGATGTCATCAAACTGGTAGAGGTCGATAGGAAGTGGCGTTTCGTTGATGACCCCTTGCACACTTGTGACACGCAGGCTGCTGTCATAGGTGTAATCAAAGCGTGCATTGACCATGCCATCCTCACTGAAGCGGAAAATCTGCCTGTCCACCAGCGGACCCACTTGTCGGTAACGGATGGAACAGATGAAACCTTCATTCTGCAGGTTGACGGTCTTCAGAACACCTGCCGTCTCATCGTAGGTGAAGCTGACCCTTGTGCTGTCATACAGGATCTCTGACAGTTTGTTCTGCCGGCGGTACCTGTACAGGACCCTTCGGCCTGTGCCTAGGTGAGCAACTCTCAAGAGGAGGCCATCTTCACTGTAGTCTACAGCCACGGAGGCATTACTCTCTGGGGGGTGATAAAGGTTCCTGTAGTATCCCACTGAACGGATGGTCTGCATGGTGTAGCGGGCCACGCTTGGCATCGTGACAGCAGATAGCCGGTCCAAAGAGTCGAAGTCAAATATGTACTGCCGTTGACTGTGGAGCAGGAGAACCATGGACTGGAGGGAGAAGAGCAAAAGAGCAAGTGTTTTCTTGAGTTGTATAACATATATATATATAAATATATATATATATATATATATACATAATAAATGTGTAATGCCAGGCGGCTGAGTGCAGGCAGAGTAAGCTGAAATTTCCTTTTGGAGAAAAGGAGAAACAGGGTGCATGAAAAATGCAAAAGGTAGCGTTAACTATCACTACTGTGAGGCAGCAGCTACCAGTTGTGCTGCTCATTGTCAAATCTATTGATGCAGAGTGTGCTGCTCTAGATATGTCCAACTATTTACATGCTTGTCTGGGAGTCAACATACAACATGAGCTCTGTTTACGTCTAATACCAAGAGAAACTAGCTTACTTAATTTACAGTACATGCAGTTGGGAGTGTGCTCCGTCTTCTAAAGGTGTACGACCCTTTCCGTTAAAATGCCATGCCCAGTCATCCGTTACTACACAGAGGTTCCCTGTGCTCCCTGAGCTCTCTGTGTTCCTTATGTCAGAGTGTTGACATGGCCTCTCCAGGTCACGCAATGAATTGATGCAGCGAGGAGTGGCTGAGGAAATCTCTGCATGTTTTAATAGCTGAGCATGTAAGTGCAATCTTAAATAAGAAAACTACTTAAGAATATTTCTGTGTAAGAGATGGATAGAGAGGTATCTTCCTGTTTTGCATGATGTGACAGCAGTTTGAGAAGTTTCTAATTATTCAATGGATTTGCACCTATTTTTCATAGCATGTGTGCCATCATATACTCTTTATATTCAATATTGGTATAGTGTATGTTTGTATGTTGGGGGGTCTGGGGGGTCAGTCGCGATCTGAGTGACAGATTTGATTGGATAAGTAGCGTCACGTATGATGATTTACAACGAATTCATTCGTCTGCGAGTTTCTTGGACCCCCAAATCACTACCGCAAAAACAAAAAAGCTGCGCAGGTTAAAATAGATGCGTTTGTCAAAACTGTAAATAGGTCCGGGTCCGGAGACGACGGCAGTTGGGTCCGGATCCGGACCGCGGTCCGCCGTTTGGGGAACGCTGAGCTAGGAGATGTAGACTTTAAGACCTGAAACCTAAAAAGGCCCCAAACATTTTCCAAAACATGAGTATTTGTATTTGTGGTGGTCAGACAGTCACACAAATTTAACAGCAGAGTAAATACAGTTGTTAAATTGAATTGTGCAGTTGCAGTATTTCATATAATTATAGCCTGCCAATCGCTCAGTGCGTTGTCTCTGTATTTGCCCAGTCTTTCAATCTGTGCTCCTCTCTGTCTGCAAAGACTAAAAACCAGTGGAAACAGTTATTAGGTGTGGGCTTTTCAGCTGTTTTTCTTTTTTCTTTTGGTAAAACCAGGCACAAAAAAATTGTTATTTCATGTATTGCAACAGATTAAGCTTAAAACGAATTTCATCTGCAGTTTATGAGTCACACACAGTAACAGAGAAGCCCTAGCACTGTTGCATTGTGTCTCGCATCAGCTGAGGCGAGCTATTCAATGCTTCCCACCAAAGATTCGGACAATTAATGTTAACAGAGAGGCAGAGATTGTTATCAGCCCTACTTTAAACCCATTATGGGCCTTATTTCCACAGTTAACCCTGACTTATTGCTGAAAAGTAGTTGGATAAACCAGGCTGTATTTTTATGTCGCCTCCTCAGTTTGTTAGTGATGATGCAGATGTTAAGTTAAGTTTATGGAGCCCTCCTTCTTAACATTTCTTTATCCAAAGCTTGTAAAAGATGCTCTTAAGTCTGGTTATTATATATTGATTACTGTGTTTGCTTAGAATCTCTAAGAAAAGCAGCATTTTGTAAATGGAGCTAGTGGTTAGAGCAAAACAAGCCTCTTCAGGGTGACCTCTGCTACACCTCTTTATTCACCCTGTAGTGATAATGACAAGCCTGCCGTAAAGTAAATCTTACATAATGCTTCCTCTGGTCATGCTATTTTCTCACCTGCTCCAGGTAGGTGTAACTCCATATCTTCCCATCAGCAAACACCCTGGAAATCAGGCGGCCCTGGCTATCATACTCGAGTCTCTCAGTGGTGGGACCTCTCTGCAGGGCACTGATTTGCCCACTGCCAGTGCGGCTAACATTAACTGGCAGTAGTTTACTGCTGGGCATCCACAGCACCGGGTGGCCCGCTGTGTCGTATATAATCTTTAAGAGGAACTTCCTGTGGTCATCGTATATCTTCTCCGTCCTCAGGGTGCGATCATAATCGACCGAAAGAATGTTCCGTCCGTTCACCTGTGGGAGAAAAATGATTTAAAGATGTGTTAGACATGAAAGGCAAATGCTCCTCCTACTGCTACAATTAGATATCATAATATATATTATACATTTAAACAACTAATGTACACTGGTTTCTAAATAGTGCAGTATAAACAAGAAATGTTGGTGTCCTTTGATTGGCTCTTTAAAGCGTATTCACAAGAATTTTCACTACAATTGTCACAGAGATTAACGCCCTCTTCACAGGGCTCATAAAACTGAAACACTTTGGCGATTGTTCAGGTACACTTAAATCATAACCTCTTAAATTTAATAGAGATAAAAAATTACTCAGAGGCAAAGTAACCACCCAAAGTTGAGTTCATGAAGTACCGTAAATCATAAATCTGAGTGTCAGATCCTACGAAGAAGGAATAAGAAGAGGACTTGTGTAGAGTCCTAGAATAATCATAGCTATCTCTCTATCAGGAACTAAATGTTGATGTAGAAAGAAAAAATGCTGAATTGTTGTGAGGTTACAAAACAGCTACTGACGTAAAATAACATCTGTCATTGTTTGGACGGTTTCATCTCATCTTAACCTTGTGCAATTGATTCCTGTCCTTGATTTGTCACTGAAGCAGTCTATCACTGAGATAAGCAGGACCATAGCAAATGCCCGCTTTTGTATGCAAGGGGTTGCTCATCATTTGCATATGCCACAAGGAAGAAGAAAAAGAAAAAAAAGAAAAAATCAAACATACCCTGAGCTTCCGTCCAAACACGATTACTTTCCCTCTGGCTTGTTCTTTGCGGAAGCGCCATTCAACCAAGTTTTGCCCACTCTCCCCTGGCAGGCTCATGTTGCGTCTGGCCACTGTTGGGTTGGCAGCGCCTGCCAGGATGTGGGGCTCTGTCTGGTAGTGGGTGTCCATCCCGTTGGCGTAGGTAATCCTCAGCGAGTTGTCAAAGCCCACTTGATAGCTACTTCTACATTGGTCTGTTGATTGTAAACAAAAAGAGCAACTTAGATTAGAGACGTTGGTAATAACACGCCAAAATGTACGTTAAAGACAGCCTCCTGAGGCAAGTGTTGGGTACACATAAGTATGCTTTACATCCTTTATATTTAAAATTTGACGTTTAACACAAAAAAGAGTGAACATGAATGATGTTCTGAAATAACTGGACCATCTGGCTCTGGCAGAGAGCAGAAATCATTTAGATACAAGGTTGATGCGTCTCCCTGACACCCCAAACCCGCACACGGAGAGAGTAATCATTTACACTGTCGCGTGTCAGACCCTCTGAGCTGTAATGATACACGACTTAAGCTTACTCAACATTGCCCCGTCGACCCCTGAAACAATGACAAATAACAGCTTACAAACTAGCTGCCGGAGTCGGGAAGATGAGCGGTGTGGCCTTACCCTGAGCCAGAGTGTAGAAGGCACGGATGGTTGAGGTATTGGTGGTGATGCTGATTTCCTCCTCCGACATGGAGCTTTCGATGTCCACTGTCAAAGCGCTGTATATGTCTGTGTACAAGTTATTCACCATTCCGGTGGGGAACGTCACATTCATTAGCCGTCCTTCACTGTCATAGCTGTTAGACAAAGAGAACATCAAATGACAAAGCATTGATATGTATGAGGGCTCTCGGTGCCACAGTGCTTTCAATTTACAGCTCTTTTATATTTGTTGAGTAAGACGATCGACTTTATTGTAATTAAAATGTCACTTTTTTTTTCTTCTGTTCAATTTTCAGAGCATAAGTGAGGGGGCGTCTGTATCAACCCAAGGCGCAATCCAAATATTTGATATGTGAGAGTGACACATCTCATCAGCTATCCTTTTTACTGGAGTTTAGTCTGAATGAATTCAATTATTTGGATGATTGATATGTCATTATACTCTCAACTGGCTGCTTTGCTTTTTTAGTTATAGTGGGGAATCATTTATGGTATAATGAGACATGGCAGCGAATTACACAAAGGAGAAATCCAATCTATGACAGGCAGTGCTTCCAGAAGAGAGCGTCATTTACTTACTTTACTTTCCATTGGTTCCTTTCTACCAACTACGACATTATTGAACACCTGATTCTGTTTAAAGTAACAATCTCAAACTTTGTCATTTATATAAATGTCTTTTAAGTCACTATCTATCGCTGAGTGAGTTAACACAACGGTGATTGAGCCTATGGCCCACTGATGAAAGCCTTTGCATTTGCAGTATATCGTATTTTTATGGACTGGGTGTCTGTGGCGACATTCACGGAGAAAAAAAATCACAAGCGGCGCCCAGTTAGTGACGCGTTTTCCATCATCCAGCAGTGGTTGGTCTGCCAGAGAGGGTAGGCGGAGCCAAGCGTCTGCTTTCCGTCTCTGCAAGTGTTGCGAGTAAACAGTAATCTACTATGGCTGAACAAACAAAGAAAAGATGGATGACTACAGATACAACTTCAAAAAGAAGTGAAAATTCAAAGAAAAGACACAAATTTGACGCTCAGATGAAGCAAACAGTCTAAAAAGGAAAGCGAGAAAAATCGAGAACCATGACAAAGGGAGCCAGGCCTAGAGGTCTGAGTATATTCGGACGAGTGCTCTCGTAATTCCCAATTGTTGCCAGTGGGAGACGCTCAAGAGCACAAAAAATGTAATAACTTTGAGATTGTATCTTTAGGTACAGTGAAAACAAGAAAAAGTAGCATACTGATATTGAGTTATTATTGTCTAACTAGGCTATATAACAGATTTGAGGCACGTTTTATAATTAGGTTACAATTAAATGAGAGCCCTAAAGCAGTGTGCAGGTAAGTACCAATTATGGGATAAACTTGTACTGTGCTGAGAAAGAAAGAACACACGCAGGGTTACATGAATAGCAAACAGATCAGTCGTTTTGCCTCCGCATGTCTTCAAGTTTCATGAATTTAAAACAATTAAAAATAAATTTTAGCATCAATCTTAATTCAGTAATTGGTGTCTCTGAATCTTTTATCTGCAAGGTTGTTTATACAGCCTCCTCATCCATTAGAAGCAGGGAATGCTCTCGTTCCCTTCACATAAAACTGTCAGCCAAAATGCCAAGTGCATTAGCTTACATAATTTGTATTAGTATGCGCAAAACAGGATGTTTGTTGTATTTGTACAATGGGCATGCTCCACATTCAGAAAGCTTAAATTAAATGTGACCTCAATCAGTCTCACTCTGGAAAGTGATGCAAATGTTTCCACAGAATTAACCTGCCAGTCTAAATTATACTTACTCGTAGAAAGTCGTCCAGCCAATCTCTGATGTCTTTGTAGCCAGCAGCCCGTTGTTGCCATGGTAAGTAAGGAGCACCAGCTCCTGGCCCTGCGCTGTCAGTGTTTTCAGCCCACCGTTGGTGCCCATGGTCAGCCAGATCACTTGGTTGTCAGGTGCAACGATACGCACCGGCGTCCGGTTGGGATCCCTACGGATTCTCAGAGTGTTGCCGCTGCTGTCAGTAACAGCTGTGATGTCGTTCTCTGTGCTGTAGCTAAAAGAATATTTCAAGTCTCCAGTGAGCAGGCTCGCAGTGTGCTGGTGGGTGCCATTGCTGTCAAACACATAAAGCTCCTGGGCATCAGGGGAAGCCACCTCATACGTGCCCACACTGGAAGTCAAAGTTGGCCCGTTTCTAGAGATGGCCCGGATGCGGATGTTGCCTAGGTCTGCCACGTAGAGGGTTCCATCTGGAGCTGCCACTAACGAAGATGGAGCATTGAGCCTCGCATCTTTGGCATAGCCGTCCCCTGTCTGGTAACAGTCGCAGTTGGCATCGTTCTTACAGTCGCAGTCGGAGGGAGCCCCGGCCAAATGCGTTATCTCACCATCCACAGAAACCTTCCGGATCCTGCTCATCTTTCTTTCATCTGTCTCTGCTATGTAAATGGCCCCGTGGTACGATACAGTGATGGACACAGCAGATTCCAGAGGGGTTAACAGCGCCCTTTGACCACCGGCCACACCGCGCTCCAGTCCGGCCAATGGACAGTGGATGGGTCGGCCAGCTGCGATACTCACTTGACCGTTCTCTGTGATGCGCAGCACAATGTTGTTGTCCAGGACATACAGAGAGTTGTCCATGGGGCTGACTGCTAGGTCTGTGGGCCACTCAAGAATCACCTGAAACACAGGACATCATTAGATTAGCGTCTGTTGTTGGTGTAATTCTCAGAAGCAAGTAAAAGGTAATATCTGCCTACTCAAAGTACACTTGACCTATAATTGTTTTGAATTAAATCACGTTGCTAGTCATGTCTCAGATAAGTAACTTGCAGCAGTGACTCAAGCATAAGCCCAGTTCAAGGGCTCAGAAACAATAAAACGCCCCGCTAACTGTCTATTATCAGAAAGCACAGGAAACAACAACATAAGAAAATAGAGCTCTGATGAAATATATGGAGTTGATGATTGAAACATTGCCTGGTACAGGATTTAAGTGTGACATTTAAGTTGCAGAGGAGTCTCTCCTTCCATGTGGCAGTTTGTTTAAGTAGAATACATAATCTGAATGTGCCAGAAGGAAATAAATAAATAACACGTCCTACCTTTGGGGTATAGGATTAGCTCTTATCATTTTATGGTGATACATACATTTAAAGGATAATTCTTACCACAGCAACTGTTAACATTTTCCATTGAGCCCTCTCTCGCTTCTAAACATTAAAGTTTTGTCATGCTGCTACTGAGATCAAACTAAGTGTCCCGTCGGTGGTTTATTCCCTGTGCGCTTTAGTATATCCTGAATGTACTTAATACCTTCCTGTAGCGATTTATGCTGCGCTAACTGGCGCTGCAACCTGACAGAGGAGCAACCCAATGGGTGGTCAATTAAGTATTAATTAAATAAAAGTCAAATTAAATCAAAATAAAGCAAAAAAAAAAAAATCACACATAAAATATGACAGCAGAATTAATTGCAATCCTGGAAAAATTACAAGTAGATATTACAATTCACCCCGGCCAACTATTACAGTCTGCTTGTCAGAAATGTGTCTGAATAAAAGCGTGTTTGTAGCAGCACAAATGACTGGCCTGGCCTTCAAATACATAACTGTGTCATTAAAACTGTCAAAAACGCTTTTGAATTGTGCTTTTCCAAAGGGTGATTAATAATAAAACACAGTGCCTTTAAGGCTGCCACTAGTCAAACTGCACGGAGCCAATTCGCTAGCTGGGATGCCTGAGGATCCCACTGTCTCGCCAACACTATGTCTTTATTGGCTCAGACCAAATGACTTGGTAATTAGGAAAAAGTGACAAGCTTAATCCTTTGTCTTTATGTTCTCTTATGTTCTCCCTTCATGTTCACCGCCCACACACACATACACAAATTGCTTTCTCCTTTATTTACATTATGAATGTCCTTTTGTTGCCAAAAACACACCCTTCAATTTTCTCCTTAGCTCTTATTTCTGTTGATGCATTTCTATTATCTAACCTTTCATTAGGACACGCATATTTATTGAATCTGCAGATCGGGGTCGTTTTGCTTTTAAATGTTGGAGTCCTTTCTATCTACTTTTGAAGTGTTTTGTTTGTAGTCTTGCATTCTCTTTCTGATCTGCATTAAAACATCAGACATCTAATTAAAATGTAAATTGGTTCGTTAAAAAACAAACCCAAAGAGCACTGTTACGTCTGGTGCACATATGTAAGAGGTGGTAGAACCTGCTCCTGCGGCAATTTCATTCTCGACAGAGAAACACACTTAAGAATTCACTTTCTGCAGAAACAGGATATAGAAGCCGTGAACCGACACTTTTCGTATGATAAAAGCCTTTTTTGGTTTTTATTTTGCTTCATTATTCATCGACGGTCCGATCTCAAAACTCTAAAGGAGTGAAATGAGGAGGGATATTAAAATTCAAGCGCAGGGAGCTTCGTCTTTGGAAGAGGTGTCATCGTATGGTAATGCTTGTATCCTATTGTGTATCAGGCGCGGAGCTGCTTTTATGTCACCTCTTTTACAGGTAGACGGTAAATTCTGTTGGACAAAGCCGGCTGCCATTAGTTGCTGCAAGACGCAAAGGTTTTATGTGTTGCAGCCTCTCTACCGGGCCCTGCTTCATTATCATGTATGGTGTAAGTGTCCTCAATCCTGAGTATTTCCAGTGGAACACTAAGCACTAATTCAGCCCCAGCCACATCAAAACAAGCCCCCCAAACTGAGTAATTATTCTTCCCTCCATATCATCTGCCGTGACCTGAAAACTCATCTCTTCAATAAACACTCCATGTCTCCACTTCCTGCCTAAATCACATCTTCCTCCCCGCTCGTATTTTCCTCCTGTACTTTCAGAGAAAATGGGCTGCTCTTGTCGAGTTGAGAGCAAAAAGACTTTTTCTTCATCTCTGTTGTTTCTTCACCAAGAACTTCATATGGTTAGCGTTCCAGGAATTGGAGCTTATTCCACAAAATGTCGCCGTGTTGTTTCCTGGATAAGATCTTCCAGTAAAAGTCTATTTTTTGTTTAACATTTATTTAACCAGGATTTTCACATTGAGATTAAAACTCTATTTTTTTTAAGAGTGCCCTGGCCAAGGCAGACAGCGATAACAATGTTACATACTAACATAATAAAGCAGATAACAGAAAACATCTTACAGGCTCAAAATCAAGCAAATGGGATTATCCAAGCAGAAATATAATTACAAGTATAATTTAAAAGATCACAGGCTTGAAACAAACTGAAGAGGCACTTTAAAAAAGAACCTAAGAGCAATCTAAAACCATCAATAAAAATGAGTTAGTAGGATCCAACGCTATCAAACTATCAATGAATTACACTGAAACATCCAGATTCTAATATTCGCTTAAATAGCAGCCAGAAGAGAGAGCATACAGTTTCTGTTGCAATGATTTAAATTCCCGGAGAGGGACCAGACTTTGCAATTTTAAATTTAATTGCATAAGGTTCCAGACTGAAGGAGCAGCATGTAAAACAGGCCTGTTACTTGGTTCGGGGAAGAGTTTGGGAAATGTTCATAATAATATGGACGCTTAGATAAATTAAAAAAATGCCCCTGCATGTATTACTCTCCCTAGAAAACCCCCCAAAATATCATCATTCAGGAAAAGATGGCTTATACTGCATAGGTAATATATATGCAGTTATATAAGAGCTGCATATCTGTGATGAGTCATGGGTGAGCAATCTGAAAGAGGGTTAGAGGGGTGGGGGCACAAGGTGGCGCTGCGACATCCTCTGTTCGAGCATGCACGCAGGGTTAACAACTGTCTGGCACTTGGGCGTACAAGTCACCTGATTTATGTCCATGCTGTTGTCGCATGTCAGGGGGCGAGCGGACGTCAGGTCGTTGGAGCCGAGGAAAGTGGACATGATGCCGTTCTGGTCCACCTTTCGGATCGTGGTGCCATCAACAAAGTAAATCATGCCATTCTTGTCCACAGCGATGCCTGTTGACATCAGAAGAGAGGGGGTAGAAGAGGAGAAAAGATGAGGAACACACACAGAGAGAGAGAGAGAGAGAGAAAAAGGCCTTGTGATAACAGGAAAACATGGCAGATAATGCGGCATCGCTGCTTGCATGACTCAGTGGACAGAACACGATGGATACATGTGTCAAGCTTGCCTTCCCATTATTCAGGTCACTGCAAAAAGCACAGCAGTCAATAATTCATGGGCTGCTTTTCTGCTATTAAATAATTTCTAAGGCAGAAGTGGGAAAGGCTGTATTCATACGGTATATATGCACTTGCCGCATCTTGTAGTCCTCCTCTCTAAAAAAGGACCACCGGGGGGGTGGAGGGTGGGGGGGGGGTTGTCAATGAGTGGTGAGTTTTTGGAGATTTTTTGACATTTTTTGGACACAGGCAATCATCAACAATCTGCACACCATTTGAGAAATGAATGAGCGCGGGAGCGGAAATGACAGCTTTCGGCCAATTTTAGATGAAAGGGGTTGAAAGACAGGCAGTTGCCATGGTGACGACTGTGGACTAAATTGTCTCAATGATTGAGTGTCAGCTCAGAGTTCTAAGTTGCAGCCGAGCCAGTGTGGAGTTGCAATAACCATTTGTCCCAAACTGGGAAAATACATTAACGGGCCACGCCAGCCTCCCCGTGTCACCCGGCTGCTTAATAGAGAACAGCACCTATGGGAACTCAATCATACCGCACATGCAGGGAGACTATTTTTCATCCTTCACATTGGTTTCAGCAGGCTGTGGCTCTGACTTTTATTCTAAAGACTGAGAGCTGCTGATCTTACGTATAGTGGAAGATTGCTTGGTGTATTGAGGATTTAAAATGTTTTGAATAAGCTTCAACTTCACTTTTGTCCCACCGAGTACGATTTCTTTTTCAATGAAGCCTTTAAAAGCTTCTATGGAAGGTGAGTGGTTTGGTTTGACCTGTGGCTAGGTCTGCACAAGATTGCTTTCTGCTAAAACATTGACGAGCCCAGGGAGCCCTCGGTGAATCCTTGGGAACTGGCTATTTGACGGTCTGAGATTCTGAGACAGATGAAAAGTGTCACATTTGAGCAGAGTTGACCAAATGTCTGAGGGGAGGGAAAAAAAATATAGGAGCCATCTGCTGTTTCTTCTCTGGTCTCGGCTTCCACCCACTCCATCATTAGAGTCGCTCCCTCAGATTGCCTTCACTCGAGCCTTTATCACCCAGCTGAAGCTGAGCTATTGCAGTTGGCATTCAGAGCGGGCAACAACTAGCGCAACACAATTCATCCTTGCCTTTTCATCCGGAAGACTTTATGGAAAAGTGAGCAATCCAGGAACAAATGGCACAAATGGCCATGTGCATAGTTGTGCATATTGGGTATCAACTTGTGGAAAGCTCTTACTTTTAGCTTCAGATGCCTTTAGACTTCCAGTTTCACATGAGCTGTTTGAGAAAAGTCTTCAATCAAGTTTACATTTTCAAAAGGATATTTATGGGAATATGCTAAATAAATTATGCATTATATTTCTTGGGGTTCAAACAACAACTTTTCTGATAAGCAGCAGCAGTACACAGCCTTTTTTTTTTAGTTGACAGGCTCGCTAACAGCCACACATGACCCACAACTAAAATCAATCCATTAACATCAGAAAGCGTGTTGCGTTGGCACACACCCCACATGGTGCCCATAAATTCAAATCCAGCCGCTGTCACTCACAGCTCTGAAACCCATCACCGAGTCCCGCCCCTCCATCTGAGTACGACATCTTCATTAGTTTCACACAGTACCTTTGGGTCCGGTGAGAGAGGCCTCTGGAGCTTTACCGCCATCACCACAGTGGTTCTCATCGAAGGGCAGGCAGTGCTCGCCGGTCCCTGCCACCACCTCCGCGTTCGACTGCAGGTCCTTGGTCCCGGTTAAGGTTTTCGGTCTGTAGATCCTCCGGGAGTTTGTGTCTGACACGTACAGCTGGCCGGTGACTGGATCTGTTGCCAGGTAATACCGGTGTGCAGGGTTGTTGCTGCATGCAAGACAGAAACTCAGTTACATATTTTCTCTGTTTGCTTCAGTATATTTCTTTCAATGCAGCCGACTTATTGGTGCTAATTTAGCCCTAGAATGTGATCTGATGCAATAACCCTCATCTGAAACAACCTGTATAACATTAAGGCAGATTGTCCCTCTGAATAAAACAGTACGAGAGTGACTCTTGACACCTCTCCTCAGATAAAACGTTGTTTTCATTCTGCTTCTGATTTCTAAAGTTAGATGTACAAAACTCTTAATATCCTCAAAGCATTTAAGAGAATATAAAAAGCTGCATTATTTAAATACTTAATGCAAGGCCAGCATGCGATCATACATTGTTTTAATTGTACTGGAATCAGGGATCCTTTCTCAGGCTATTGTTTTTTAATTGCTTGAAAGGAGATGGCAGAAAGTTAATGCAGATTTTCAATCAGGTTATGTTCTTAGTATTTAAGCTGTCATTAAGGATGTTATTTCTGAAACGCACACCATACGTGCTTAATTAAGTGTAACTGTTTCCTTCCAGTCCAGTTGCAGCTTAAAATATAAACCTTGTTATCAACTCGAGATAAGTAGCATTATTGCCATTTATGCGGCTAATGAACTGAAGAAGGAATAATGTCTGTTTTAATGTGGTGAAAAAAAAAACGTGCAAAGAATTCCCACAGCAGGAAAAAACAAAACAAAGGTAGAGCATTTGTGAGTGAAAAACAAAAGACAGAACGTGAGGCAGCAGAGGTTGAAAGGATGGAAGTCAAACTGAATTAAACAGGATACCACCGCAGAAAAATGACAAGGCGTGAGCTGGATCCCCTGCTGGGAGAAGCCTTTAGAAATCACAGAAACGACTGGCTTATGTTAACAAACTGTAACAACTAATGGCGTTGCTTCCTGCTTTGCCTATTGCATTAACGGGCTCATAATGGATCTCACCCTTTTGTATCAGAGAGCAAATGTATCAGGCTTTAGTGATCAAAGATTATACAACACATGATTGACTGATATTTAAACAAATATAATTACAAAACCAATTAAATCTTCATTTTCTGTGACAGTCCTTTTAAACTAATTCCAAATACTGGAAATCTATTGAATTAACATTTCGTATTAGGGCAGAGTTGATACATAGCAGGTGCTTAAGTGTCATTAAAGAGCTAAAAACAGAGGCAGTTAACATGAAAAATAGCTCGCTCCACTGTGCAGTCATAAACATGGCTGCTCTGGTTTTACTCCAGCTTAATGGTTCCTCCGTCAGTACTGGTTGGCTTTGGAAGTGGGATAATGTGACGGCAAAATAAATGTGGCAATGAAACGTCTTTGTAAAATGATGAAGATGGAGTCATAAAAACCTGACAGCTACTATGAGTTAAAGGAAATTACCAAAATAAGAGGCTCTTATCAAGTTTCAATTAAGCATTCAGCATGACGTCATTAGTAACCCTTTCTTTTACAGTAGAGATAACCTTCAAGAAGTGAAACACCTGTTGGACCTCATACAGACCAATGTAACAGCACTGCTGTAAGTTTGACCTTTGTGAAGCTTCTAATGATGAGACAGATGTATGGTGACGTTTCGGGCTTTTGTGGTGTTTTATCTTGGGTACAAAAATTTTTGCTTTTGCCTAAAAAATGACCTCATTTGTTGTCTTAAAATAATTTAATCAGATCAGCTGTTGACATTGGCGTTTTAAGTATCCACATGGACATTTGAAAATCATCATCAAGGTGCTAGCGCAGCAGCTAGTCATCTCCTAATCTCTATTAACAGATATCTGCATATGAATGTTGAATCTTTAGGCTAAGGGTCAAGATTTTTGGTGTCAGAAGCTGTCTGTTTTTGTGGTCTGAGTAGTATTGTCCAATCGTGTTTCAGCTGGCTGTGGTTGTATGTTGGAAAACCATCTGTGCTGAGAGCAAAAGACGTGGACCACACTGGCTGTAACGCAATCCTGGAACCAGTAAGTAATCATCTGATGACGATTTAGCTTTTTCATAATCTCCATATATGGATATTTAAGTGCCCTTAGTCCAACTAATTCACCATTCAATCATCCATCCATCCATCTTCTATACCACGGATCCTGTTCAGGGTGAGGGGGGCTGGAGCCTATCCCAGCTGCCATTGGGGCAAGAGGCAGGGTACGCTCTGGACTGATCGCCAGTCAATCACAGGGCTGACACATAGAGACAGACAACCTTTCACATTCACACCTACAGGGAATTTTAGAGTCATCAATTAACCTAACGAGCATGTCTTTGGACTGCGGGAGGAAGCCGGAGTAAAAACTCCACACAGAAAGGCTCACTACGTCCAAACCGGGATTCGAAATAGGAAAGGAATCATGTTCCCGCAAAGACAAAAACTTGGTAAACCTAAAGAGACAACTGTATCATGGTCAAGGGTAGGTTAGCTAGCAGAGTATAAGACATGTCTCTGTTGTTAACGTGTCTTGCTGGCCTTCCTGTCAAGCAAGCTGATTGGTTCATTCATCTCTTGCGTGGAGGCTGGCTCCGAACAGAGGAGAAGAAAAAACATCAACAAAAAACAAGCCGTCTTACAGAAGCATGAAAGACTCTCTTTTAAAACCACGTCCGTGCTCTTTTGTCTCTGTGCTGCCCAAAGAAACATGACTCAACTTTCACAAGGTTCTTTTGAAACATGCATCAAGAACAAACTTTTTTTGTTCTGTCTTATAGATTTGTGCGTAACTGTTCAGGCCTGTGGTTTGTTTCCTTTAGTCTGGTCTTTGAGGTGCGGTCCGCACAGACTCCACAAACAGAAACCTAAAGGAAACATACGTGACATGGACGGACAGTGACCTGGACGGTTGTGGTCATCTACCCTACATCATCAAAGCTACACGGCTCCCCTTTGGAGGAAAATCAAAACAAAGTTTATTCTGGTGATGGATAACATGTTATGCTACACTTCGCTGCCCCGGACAGCTTTATTTATCTTCAATGGTGGTCATGTGGAGCTTACACGGAAAAACTCGGACACTGGCATTGATCAAAACTGCACTGCATCTGATCTGAGCTGCTAAAAATAGATAAAGGAGAGAGAATGCATCCTGTAGTAAAAAATAGAGGAGGGAAATGCTGCTGCTGCTGCTGCTGTCAGCGGACAAATAGATTTAAAAATTTAAAAGCCTTATAATCCTGTTTTCATAGCAGAGACACCACACTGACAGCTACTGTGTAGTCTCACCTCTGGCGCTTATGGTCCAGTTTATTACTAACAACCTAATTGCCACCAATGTCCATTTCCCTTGATCTGATGCTGCTGACTTAATCCTGAATACAAAGCATTTGTTTAAGCCCCTCTGGATATGAACATCTGCCAAACACCATCATTGTATCTGTAATTGAAAGCTTCACAATGGTACTTTTTATTGCAGAGCTGTTGCACTGGACTGCATTACAGGAACATGTAAGTGTTACAATTCCCTTAATGTCCTTTTTTCATTTAAACGTAGGCACACTTTAAATATGTAAACGGCTTAAGTGCATGTTGTAGCCATTTCTGTCTGTATATTCCCACAGACACGTGCACCCTTCCTCTTGTTTAGATGTAATCAAGCTATAATTGGTTTGCTATAATTACCCATGGTAATCACTGGAGCTAAAGGCGACTGTAAAAGGAAGAGTTGTCAGAGTTAAAAAGAGGATGATGCAGATGGCGATGTAGGAAGAATACTAAAAGAAGCATGCACTAAGACGAAACACCTACCTGTGTCTAAAGTCTTTATTTCTACGACAGGGAAGAGAGGGAGCAGGATGAAGAGGGGAAGAAGAATCAAATGGTGAAACAGGTAAATCTTTAAAGGATACTTTTACATCTTATTTTCAAGGTTATTATTTTCCCAATCTTGTCCTAGAAGTTTGTTTTTGCTTTAAGCGTTGTTATCCTCGCTGAAACCACGAGGAATAAGTGCCTACAAGGACTCAATAATTTAGCTTAAAATGCACAGCATCTTTTTTTCACTCACAGTATCGAGTGAGGGAAAAAAAAAAACAGACAACAGCTGACTTGCAGAAAGTCAAAGTATCCCCTTGAAGAATCCACACAGACGCTGCAGAAAGTCAGAGGCAATGACAAAATTTGTTTGGCAGAAAGTGGAGAAGCGCGACTGTGGCTGAGAGCTGCAACCCCGCAGAGAGGAGGATATGTACTCCCATCTTCATGAAGCCACATCCTGCATTACCACTGTTTTTCCCAATTTGACCGCTCGTATTGAAATATTGATTCCGCCACTTGTTACGTCGGCCACTGAAGCCGGACTCTAAATACAGACTTACGGCAGCTGAAAGGGAATGCCATGTGAATTTACACTCTTATACAACAAGCACGCATCAAACATAGCAAAAACCTGAAGCTACTCTGATCTTTAAATGTTGGAAAGTGAGCAATAGAGGTATGGTATCTCCTACCTTTATGTCAGCGCTGAAAGAGCCATCTAATGCAAAGATTGTGTGTCGTTTGTCAGACTAAAAATAACTTGCCTAACTTGCACATTAAGTCTTCATAGCAGTGCTTTGTGTTTCTCTCCTTGTTAACAAAGGAAAACAGTTGCTTGGAGACACAAACCATTTCTTAAACCATTATTTATCCAGGAAAAGGGATGCTGAGCGGGCATTTTCCTTTAAAGCAGGCAACCTGCTTCCCACTTACACACTTCTGGGGCTGCAATTTATGTCATCATCGATTCATTTGCTGATTATTTTCCCAATTAAATCAATAAAATGTGTAGTTAAAAGGCTGTGAAAAATGCTCATTACTATTTTTAATGATGTCTTCAAATTGCTTATTTTCTCCAACCAACAGTCCAAAACCCAAATTCTCTTCATTAACTATAATCAATGTCAAAGAAAAGCTGCAATCCCTCACATTTAAGAAGCTGAAACTAAAGCAAATGTTTAACATTCGGTTAATCACTGCAGCTCTAAACACTTCCCACATGACTAAGTACCAACTAAGAGGTTGATCACTGCACAGGTACACCAACAGGTTAGGTCCTGTGTCCACAGAGTGCCCTTTTCTGGCAGAAAAGCGCTGGGATGAAGCGCTTGTGCGGTGAGAGAAAAAGCGCTGTACACCGGATTTGTTTCTATGACAACAATAAGTTTAACTTCCTACACAGCTAACAACAAGCTTACAACGTGTAGGGCGATAAAAGCTTACCAGCAACATTTAGTGTCGATCTGCTCGCACAAATGGGCTTTTCAGTCTCTATTGTGATACTGTTTGTTTGTCACAACGTACAGCTCTGGGTAGACAGAAACAGCCGAAACAAGTTGCTACTCCATGTTGTGGTAACCAAGGTGACGAGTGGCGCGCCATCTGAATGGTTGCCTGAAAAAAGCGGCGGTGACGACACTACCGCCTTTCTGAAAAATTCTGCCGAACAAAAAAAGGCGGAGCGCTCTGAAAGAAGACACTGGGTGCAGCGCTTTTTCCCCAGGTGGCCGCATGCGGCAGCATACACTGTGTCCTCATTGGGAACGGTTGAAAAAAGACACTGTCGCTCAGAAAAAGGCGCTAACACGGGGCCTTGCTGAGTTCGACAGTTATTTTTATCTCTTTCCCTCTTAGATTCTTGGCCAACTTCCACCCTTGTAATCTTAACACTAACTTACAAACCGCTTGACGTACAGCCACCCGCCAACAGATTGGTGACCTACGTCCTTTTAAGACAGTCCTCATATGTTTGTCATTTACGTGTCTCCTGAAGGATGATGGCCAAATGTACATTTAATCAACATCTGCCACTCTGAAATAAGCCAACTGGCCGAATCAGAGTCCTTGCTGACAGAAGCCAACTTGGCACGAGGGCGTAAATCATCCCAATTACACGCTGAAGACAGGAAGTCTTTCCTAATTATGGAGACGGATAGGGAAAAGATTCTGAATTTCTATGGGTAAAGGAGAGACGTGTGACTGAAGGTCTGTCTATCATCTCTTTTATTTCTCCTCCAAGCTGAGGACAAATATAGAAGTTTAAAGTAGGATCCAAAATCTGTAACTGATCGTATTATGTGTTTTAAAGCTGCAATGTGTCTTATGTTTTGAATTGTTCTTATTGAACTTGAGTCAAACCACCAATTGATAGAAGGACAGATATAAAGCGTCAACAGGTTTGCTATTAGCTGGTTTTTAAATCTAACAAACCAGGTGTGATATGCCTACAACGAGGCTCTGATCTTACCTCAGCTCCATGATACTTGTGACATTGCCTGACGGGTAAATGCGGCGAATGTAGTTGAAATCTCCGACGTACAGACTTCCATCGATGCCCCACGCCAGAGCTACAGGCGCCAACAGCTTGTTTCCTTGGGCCTGCCCGTTACAGCTGGGACAAGAGATGCTTCTGCGACGCCCGTTCCCCATGACAGTGGAGACCACAGGGGGCTGGAGGGAGATGAACTGGTTCTCCCCGCTGCCTTTGTAAAGGATGCCTGGGAAAACAAACAGCAGTCATTTGCGGGTGTGAAAGCATAATTGGTGTTTGTCACTGGTAGCGGTTTCTGGAATAATCAATTATCCTTCATCTAACCAGGAAGTTGTTTTTTTACAAGACTGACCTCTCTGAAATTAATTACACAGGAAATGAAAACACACAAATTAAATTCACAATCACAATATTCACAAGGAGTTTCACATTTTGGAAAAAAATCTTGCTTGATTTGTTGCTAAGAGTTTAATTAGAAAACAGTTGCATCTGTGCTACATACAGAGCTGGAGCTAGCAGGGGGTTAGCATAGCTGCACATACAGACTGGAAGTAAGAAGCTAGCCTTCTTTAAATATGTCTAACTATTAAAAGTTGTGTCTCATTCGTTTAATCCATACACAAAAACACACACAAAATACAAGTTGGGGATTTGGATACAGTAATATGCTTCAAGACTTATGCTCTCATGTTGCTAGCTCCAGCAAATGCACCTATTCCACAAATGTTTATGTACTTTTTTCATATTGTTTAAATCAATATATGAACACAATGTGACTTAATTTAACTTCTCAGATATACAGTGGAAGTAATTTCTATGTAAACTATATCTGGCTTTATATATATATATATATATATATATATACATGCAAGAATATAGTAGTACATTTATTTCACAGTACTGCTCAACACCCACATGGTATGTAGCAGCTGATTCAGGTGTCTATATTCCATTTCACAAACTAGGAAGCAGGAGTAAACTAACTATGAATCTCTAGTAACTAAACACTAAAATAAATTATAAATGTGTTTGTTTATTACATAATTGTATTATATTCCCATAATAACTTGGTGGTCTGTGCAGGCCCTCATACAGCGATATACGACTCAGTCAGCTCTGTCCATTTAAGAAACCCCGCCCCTACACGCCCACTTTCTTCTGATTGGCTAACTCTCCGAAGCCTGCTGTGACGTCACAAAGTGCAGCGTGTACAAAAAACAATGTGAAACCTGGCGTTCACAGCAGCCTGCAGACTGAGCTGAGAGGCCTGGGGATCACTCCAACATACTTTTACCTTTAGATTTGAAACAGTCACGTTTAGTTTGGACATCCAACATTGTAAAATTATATATATGTCTTAAAATGTGAAACAGCATAATACCCCCTCTTTAAGGAAAGGTATTTTAAGATTGCCCTAAGGACACACGAGTAATACGGTTCTATTAAAAAGGTCATATTGTGGTTTCGATTAGTTTTTTTGTGAGTAAAGATCAAACAGTGATGCAGGCAACCAACTGACCATAGAGCTGCTTCAGTGGGTTCCTGTAAATGTTCCACTGAGTACATGTTATGTAAATGCTGTTCTTTTAACTCGACAGGAAGCCGGTAAACAGGAATACAGCCTATATGCCCCCATAATAACGGTGCATATATTTTCACCGAGGACTCACCATATTTGGTGAGTCACTACAATTAATATTAATTATTCTTTTAACAAGAAGCAGATATAGCTGACTTTTTCAGAGGAGGGGGTACTGATACAGTGGGACTCTCTTCAAAGGGGAAAAAGCAGATCAAAGGGAAGAAGTGCATGCTGGAAGCCCTTAATTATTCACATCCAACAACTTGTTTGAATTCACACAGCCTCTGTCCTAATTAGTGGATCTATGGCACCACTGAATGGCCACATAATGTCGTTCTCCCAGAGGGTTATCCCGTAAGCCATCGTAACCCTCCATGTATGTGAAATCGAGCGTGCGGCCAGTGCTGCTCGTCCCTTCTCTGATTAGTTCCTTTCAGTGATTTAATTGATTGAAGGGCAAATTCAAATGAAGGCACGGTCCGGCGAGACTCCTGACAGGCCGATCTGACCAATCCGTCTTTTGTATCCCAGAGCATTATACATGAGCCTCTAACAAAGACAAATAGGTCCGGGGGACTGTTTTATGCGTGACGCCATCAAACGCGTGACCTTGGGACTTTAATTGAACTGTGATCCATGTGTCTGCTCACTGAATGAAACGCAGAGTGAGATGAAGAAAATCCCTCGCCGAGCTTAAAGGTTGACGCTGCATCCAAAACTACAAATAACAAGCACTGAAATCTGAGTGGAATTTTAATGCCTGTTTGTGTAAAAAGCTCCTTAACATTCAGAGTGAAGACAAAGACGATTCTAATTTCCAGCAGCCTAATGCAGTGTGTAGGACATGGATCGGTTGCAGCAGTACAGCAGCCTCGCAGTTTGGCTGACGTTCAAAAAAAAAAAAGAAAGAAACATTTAATGCTGAGGTCATTTTGGCACGCCGCCGCACTCCTCTCTATTTACACTTCCATCATAGTTTACTGTACACACAAGTCTTACCATAGGCTATTAGAGAGCGTAATGGAACGGATTAAATACAATAATCAATCATAGCACCCCCCACGATCAGAACGCGAGGCTCACTGTGGACACTATATACTCTGTCACTTTCATTTTCTCTCACTCACAACTTCTACTGCTGTTATGTGAAGCAGCTCGGAGTGAGGGAGCAGATTACAGTTCAGTTTCCCTCAAGGACACTTGGTCATGACACATTACTGCTGATGACGGTTGCAAGGATCAAGCTTGTGACATCTCAGCTGGAGTGCTGCACTGATGGGAGTTTGGTTTGTGACTATCCGGCGCCCCAGGCTGAACGGAAGGGGGGGGGGCTCCTACGGTGTCCGGACTGGAACGTCTTTGGAGACATTCAATGAACTTTTTTTTTAACCTTTGATGTCGCTGTGTTTGGATTCGGAAGCAGGGTTCGGGTGACATCTGCAAAACTGCTCACAAAACTTGAAAAAGTATGATGTTATGTGAGAGTTTGGCAAAGTTTTGTTATGTCGACGGAAACAAGCTGTGCTCCAGAGACAGATTTTGCAGAGGAGATTTTAAGTCAAAGTATGGCAGCTGAATGCTTTAACCATTAGGGATGTGTCAGCTCATTGATTATTAAATGAATGTGTGGAGGCGTGTTTGAGCGTTGGGTGAAGTCAGAAAGAAAAATCACTGTTTTGCTTTGCATCAGAGGTGTCAAAAGTTTTCTTTAGTCTGGTAGAAGTACAGATCTGTGTATAAAAAAGAACTGTTGTAAAAGTAAGAGTACTGATTCATCTGAACTGACATTTCTACTGTTTCTGTGCGGAGCTAACTGAACCTCATGTCATATTTGGGAGACTATTAAACTGAAATCTAATCTTCAAGTAAAAGATAAAAACAATACACTAAAAATAATGACCATTAACTTTGCTCCAATGTGCCAATCAGCTGGATGGTGAACGTGGTGCTGCAGTGAATCTGCTCCGGTGTCGTCAGCGATGTGGGCTCGTTCGCTTTCATCCATGTTGCTGCAAGTTCTCCCTTTTTGGATCGGAAATTGCATTCACTCGACACATTTTTTCTCTCGTCTGTTTCGTCTTGATAGGTCTTTTATGTTTACATCATTATGCATGTGGCGCCACTGATATTTACTGATTTATACACCGAGGAATCAGCTTTTTATTTGTTATTGTGCCGTGTCTTTAAATCTGTCTCGATGTTGGGAATAAAAGCAATCGATTAATCCAGCGATAGCAATATTTCCATTTAAATAAATGTCTGTTAAGTCTCTATCTATCGCCGAATAAGGTAACACAATGGTGATTGAGCCTATGATGAAAGCCTTTGCATTTGCAGTATTACAGACTGGGTGTCTGTGGCAACTTTTGCGGGAAAAAAAATCACAAGCAGCGCCCAGTTAGTGACGCGTTTTCCATCAGCCAGCAGTGGTTGGTCTGCCAGAGAGGGTAGGCGGAGCTAAGCGGCTGCTTTTCTGGTCTCTGCGAGTGTTGCGAGTAAACAGTAATCTACTATGGCTGAACAAACAAAGAAAAGATCGATGACTACAGATACAACTTCAAAAATAAGTGAAAGAAAAAGAAACAAATTTGACGCTATTTTTATCTTATTCTATTTCTTATTTTTATTCTTCTTCTTTGTAAATCGTTCTGCACCAAAATCACCAAAACAAATTCCTTGTATGTGTAAACCTACTCCGCAATAAACCCCGTCTCTGATTATTTTATTATTTAACTCTCAGACAGCTTGAGACTCTGACAGGTTCATGGTATTTGCCACATGTTTCCGTAAAGACACTGAAAGACATCCAAAATAAAGCAATGAATGTGAGCGTGGAGTCGTGGAACAAACATGAAGGCCACATTCGGTGATAGAAAATAAAGCGGGAGTAGAAAACTGGAAGAAAAGTCATCCTGAAATATTTGAGCAAGCAGAGGACATAACTGTTGCTCTGCTTTGTTCACATACTCTGCCTAGCTCCTGTTTATACAACTCTAACTCCTCTCTACAGCGTCCGAAATTACAAGGCCACCGCTCTGCCTCCTCTGAATACTCCTCTTCACTCATTACTGACCAGTTATTAAATTGATTCCTTTCTTAGAATCATCACAGAAGGTAATTATGTGTTTGATAAAAGGCTAATTTGAGTCATGTAGAAAGTAGAAAATGCTTTAATGCCAACATCACAGCCTCCGAGATGATTAATGGTACAAATGCAAGGCCGAGCCTGCGTACCTGATAAAAAAAAGTGGAGCGCCCTGAGCAATGTCACCTTGGTGACACATAGAGAGTACAGAGATTGGTAGGGGAGGAGAGGGAGAGTGTCTTAATTGCACCCTGTCCTTCTTTGTTCTCCTTTGCACCGTGTCTCTAAGATACCACCCAGACTCCCTCTGATCCTCTGTGATAGAGGCTAAATGTGGGCAGGAAAAACCTCTCAGCGCTTCAAATGCAGGAAGTGCGTGAGATGTACAGTAAGTACACTCCAAGACTCTGAGATGCTGAACTCTGCGGCTGTGTCAAAAAAGAATCTGCTATGTTACCCTAGATAGAAACAAGCTGCAGATTGAGAGGAAGGCATATCCACTTGTAATAAAGAAAGGAGGGGCAGAAGGACACGACTAAAGCACAGACACCAGCAATTTGCCTTATCTAGCCTGACAGGCTCTGGAGCGAAAGCAGAGAGGGGGGAGACGGCTTTTTGCTCGGGGTGAGGCCACAGACGATGAGAGAAAAAGGCCTCAGATGTTCCAAGTGGTGCAAAATGAAACAGCAGTTACAACAAAGAGCAATGGCAAACGTCTTGAGCTTAACCACTGTGCAGCTGTAGAGGACCGGCGCTCGCTAACATGTTGGGTGAAGACATTAGTCAAGGTTTACAGCATTAAAGAATCGATACCGGAGCAGCAATGAAGGCAAACAGTGATATTTGGATTCATCTTCATGCCGACCGAGGATATCGAACTGCACTCCTCGCCCCAAAAACCCACGTGGGCCATAAATCTCAAATGTCAAAAAGTGGCTGAATGCAAGACTGAATAATTCAGTTTGGACTGAGAAAATTTGAGGGGATGAAACCAGGTGCAAACGCTCAACCTCTGTGGTTAAAATTCATACGTGGGAGAGCAAAGACAGATAGGATTAAAGATAGGGTTATGATGCTTTGATGTGAACACAGTATAAACTAGCATACCGTGTCGCTAACAAAAACATTTCACAGCCTTAAGAAGCTCACTGTCTTTGGGATGAGCTAATAGGATTGCAACTTGAAACCTGCTTTTGGCAAATTGATTAAGCTCCTGTCAGACGAGGGTAAACCAGACAGAACGACACAAGTTTGCTTAACTATTTTTGAACATTTTAAATTCAGTCAGTCTTTGCTATTTATGTCGGGGCGCTGCTGTAATAAGACAAGTGAAAGTGTGAAAAAGCCTCGGGGATGCTGAAACATTTACTGCATAAGAGAAGCTCGACACCATCTGGTTGTTGTTTCATTTCTGTCATCAGTGTTTCCATGTGCAAGAACGTCCCTGCACGTGATTATTTTTCATGCTCAGTAACATCCAATTTTCAGATAAACCCAGACACGGAGCCAAGCTCAGTCTAATAAAGGCTGCAGCATACATTAGCATATCACACGTTGTGCACCTATCCTGTTGATCACAAACGCATCTCACAACAACTCCAACTCCAACTGTGATGCTGCCACAGTGAAGGCTTTGGAGATGGCTGTTTCTATACTTTGAGACAGGTGGGATGAAACGCAACGCACCAACAGCAGTCAAGCTAAAGGCACATTGCAGTGTTCTCCTGCACACTTCACAAACTCTGCGTTCTGCATGGCTTGACAGATTGGGTTCGGCGATGGGCCCCCGTGTCTCTTCTTTTAATGTGCAACAAAAGAAGCAGGACAAAGTAGCATCAAGGTTTGAACAAAGTAAAGGAAGATTCGGTTTCAGAAATGGCTTCTGTGACATGTTTTTAACAACCGCATCCGACAAAAGACAGTTTGTGCGATCTCCAAGATGTGAGAGGAGTGTTATACATGCAGAAAACATGGATGATGTTTATGTGCAAACCCACTGAGTGTTGTGGGATGAATAGAGTTGCCCCTGCCAATTGTGGGAGCGCATGTAGGATGCTATAAAAGACTTGATTCAAGAGCGAGGAAGAAAGAAGCTCTAGTTACACAAACATTCCTCCTTAAAAACAGGCCTCCTATGGTTGCCAAAATATCTGAAATAACCTCTGAGGTTTGCTTGCAGCTCGATGGACCTGGTCAAAGGGACAGTGGCTGAAGACAGATTTATACTTTTGTGCCGGGCGGTTGCAGGGGAAAAGTAAAGATGCTCTGTAGCTCCTCCAAAGCTCATGAAAACCTCCTCGTAAAAGTTACCACACATCCGGGCTGTGGAGATACCACATAAGAGACCACAAGGATCGGTCAGCCCGGGCTTGCATTTCCTCCTCTGAGTTTTCAGTCCCAGCAGAGATGAAAAGAATACACAGAGCGATTCAAATTCAATATCAGCACCATGAATAATAAAGCTGTAGTCTAGTTTCATGCACAATTAGCTGCACATACATTTTAATGGTGTGCTGTTAAACCATTGAGCCTCATTAACCTCTTCAACCTCATCAGAACCAATGGTGGTGTCTGTTTATTCTCATAGAACTATTTCCTATTGAAATAAGTGCGTTGACGCAGGTTTTTCAGACCCGGAAAGACTCGCTTATAGATTCCGATTGTCTCTTTTCCCATTGCCAGTGAAGTATACTCCTTTCGGTCTCTTTTCTGCTGCGCCACCGTCTGACGTCACAAACGCACTTGAGACAGGGTTAGTAAACAGTGAAGATGTTACAGTGGTTAGGTCTTTATTGTATCTGTTACTCATTCAGTCTGTGTATCAAACTCGGTGCTGACAAATTTGGAACGATGTTCGAGTGCTGCTCGGACAGAGACGGGCGGAATTTGTAGCTGAGATGACGAGGAGTCGCAGAAGTTGCAGAGGGAGCATAGCATCGCGCCGGAAAGGGGGCGGAGATTAGCTTGTCAACACGGGTTTTGTGTTCCCATCAATGCCGGAGCCGAGGCGATAATTACCCGGGTCTGAATGGCAATTGTACTCTTTCCCATTATGCAAAAAAGTTGGGTGTTATCTGGTTTTTTGCCCAGTGGGAAAGCGGCTATAGTGAGGTTCTGTCTTTGTAGGAGCCTCTGCAGAACTTTAAGTTGAGTCACTGCACTCAAAAGAATATAAATGAGATTTCACTTTAAGGTTATTTATCCATCTCGTGCACAGAATCCAAATGCACAAGTGACATTATTATCACTTGCAACTTCAAAGTAATGCAGACTAAAGCGCTGATAGCTGCTGATGGCAAACCTGTTGCCTGATAAAAAGCTTCCCTGCTGCTACATTTGTACATTTTTGCTGCCTTTGGATGAATTTACTTTATTTCTGCACGCCAACAAAGAAGGAATCAGTAAAGAGTGATACTCCTACCTGTAAGGTGAACAGCACGACCTCTTATTGAGTGAGTGTGGGCGTACGGTACAACTCCAAAGAGCGGAAAGCTAGTGCAGAGGCATCCTAGGGCAGTGCTTGATGTTTTGAAGGGATGGTAATAAAGGAACATTTCATCTTAAAATTAGATTCTGCACCACAAGAAGAGGAGATGATAAATTTGCACTTTTGAGCTCCATCTCTACATTTAAATGGACGAGTTATGTTTGAAAGTTTATCTCTGTCAGAGGGATGAAATTTGGTTTATCTCCCTCTTCACACAATGACCTCTAAAAACCCATTTTGACCAGATAATAGCTCAATATAGGGCCGAATTAAAGAAGGTATTTCAGGACAGTTCAGTCTGCATGCAAACATAGCATAATGTACTATACTTCCCAAACTGACTCACCAGCTACGAACGTACCGGCCTGAACCTGTTACGTGGCTGTCTAGAAACTTAAAATTGAGACAGGAAAGATGAGAACAACTCGTCTACAAATTATATCAGCTATAATGCTATCCCTGATTTATGTTTTCTCCGCCTGAATCAGAAGAAACATCAATCATAGCCATGCCAGGCTCCTCGTTAGCGAACATGAACGAAAGTCCCCAGACTCTGTGACTCAAAGAAACGACGATCTGAGTACGAGGAAATTCATTAGCTACAGGTGTAGTTACCAGTTTCTCAAGTTACAACATTTTCAGCTATTTGCAAGTAAAACAAAAGCAATGTGCTACGTGTATTTTTTTTACGCCATTTGGAAGTCTGATTTGTTGATCTATCCATCTATCAATCCTCCTAACTACAGGGTTTATATGGCTTATAACTCGTCAGTACAGAGTTTAACGCCAACATCCATCCGTTTTCTAGACCGCTTATCCTGTTCAGGGTTGCGCGGTGGCTGGAGCCAATCCTAGCTGTCATTGGGCGAGAGGCGGGGTTACAACCTGGACTGATCACCAGTCAATCACAGGGCTGACACATAGAGACAGACAACCTTTCACACTCACATTCACACCTACGGGCAATTTAGAGTCACCATTGTACCTAACGAGCGTGTCTTTGGACTGTGGGGAGGAAGCCGGAGTACCCGGAGGGAACCCACGTGTGCACGGGTAGAGCATGCAAACTCCACACGGAAAGGCCCACTTCACTTCAACCGGGACTCAAACCTTCTAGCTGTGAGGCAACAGCGCTAACCGCTGCTCCACCTTGCAGCTTTCCTTATATTTATTGCAGAGAAAAAGTACACTGACAAACCCAGGAGAGAAAAAGTTGAACTATTTGATAAAATTACCAGGTAAGAGAATCATTACACCGAACAAATATTACAAACTAGGCCTTACATAGTTTTGGTTTAACCTCTACAGTTGCCCCACAGTGTTTATAATCTTTCAGCTGAGGGCTCATGCTTATTGCCTGTAACGTTTGTCTAGTTGACGGTTCAGTTCTTCTGTTTGGATGCTTATAAAAGCGCTGTTGGCAGTGCATCCCAACACACAGCAGCTTGTTTCTGTTGTTTCCTAGCAGACAAAAGTAACAAAAAGGCACCTTGAGCCAATACAAAGTCAATGGAAGGCCATGAATTGTTTTCCCTTCTGGTGTGGGCAGGAGTAAATTTGGCTGTCTCTACAAGTGATTGAGCAAGGTGGATGAGCACCTTAGATTTAAAAAATGTGTGAGCATAGGGACTTATTAAATACCGACTAACACAAAATACACGAGCATAAAAAAAACCTCCAAAACAACACAAACCTAAATCCCCAGTCACACACTCTGATCTGACAGTGTGAGACTAAGGACTCTGCTGAAGGCCACGACTGTAACCTCGGCTATTTCTAAGATGAAAGGGCCACAAATTGTTTTGGACAACTGGAACAACGAAGTGGATTTAATGTCAAAACAGCAGCCTGGCAAACTGACAATGCACTCTACCCGGAGGCCTACTTCTGATGATTGCAGTCGCATTACTGCCTGCACAGTTCTAAAAACTACTGAATTCTCCGAATAGAGCCTCATCTCCTGGCAGTGTAGCCTGCCAAAGACTCAGGCCTGTATGTATATTAGATAGTTTCATGATTCACTCTCTCATGTCTGTGCAGCAGCCCGACAAAGACAAACTCATGTCCATTTATTGTACTTGGCGATTAAAGCGATTCTGATTGATGACAGAGCGAGAAATTAATTTAGTTTGTTGAATTAATGCGAGAATTAAACATGACGCCTGTTCATCAAAAGCCTGAGCCTTCATGTGCAGAAAAAAGGCGGCCTTCTTCCTAAAATAGCTGAGTAGTGTGGAATCACAGCGAGCCCTGCACCCTGGTGACACAGTCGCTGATTTATTCTGTCATTACTGTGAATAATCGGCCCTTCAAAATGCTCCTCTATTATCTGCAGACGGGATGACGAACCATATTTCATTTTGATTCAAGTATTTATTGCAGTGATTCCCAGTAAAGACCGCCTGCCTGTAACCCTAAGAGGCCACCTATCTCTGCCCCGCATGCAATCACAAACACTGTTTAGACGTAAACGAGCGTTTCTTACCGTTCTGGATGTCCAATATGTGGTGTTTGTCTAACATCCATCCTCCCATGTTGGAAGCATCCAGCTCGTAGCCTTGCAACACAGCCGTCCTCTTCTCCCAGAGCACCACATCAAGGCAGGACTCGTATTCATATCCCACCGACACTGAAAGCAATGATGGCAGACGCCCATGGTGAGCAAGGTTGCAGCCTCCTTACCTGACACTTAGGCAGCAATGAGGCTTGTAGTCTATAAGACATTCAGCACACGTTGTGGCTGTATGTCTGTGTTCGCCGGCTCTGCTCTCTCGTTCACTGTGTCATTTTCTCCAGCTGGGATGGTTTTAGCAGACCTGTGGGGGTTTCTGGGTCTCACCTGCACAGTTTAGATTTTATGCACTCTCCTCTCATTTGTCTGTTTTATCTTGTGTAAATGCAAATAAAGCTGGAATGGCATGTAAAGTGGCTTGAATTAGCAATAAACAATAAAGGCTCAGATGGTGCCCATTATGGTAAATATCATAAACGCCGGGCTGTGAGTGAATCCTGGTTGTCTGGACTGAGAGTCCTTTTTCCTCGCTGCAATATATAAGCTGGAATGTTTTAACGTTCCTGCTTTTTATTAAAATCCCATCACTTTATTTTTGACAAAACATTAAGATGTAAGTGTTACAGCGTGTAGTAATTACACCCTAATGCTGCCTAATGCTCGTTCAACTCTAATTAAAATAATAAAGATATTCTGCGATTTATGAGGCAATAAAAAAATTCTTGTTATTGTTTGTCATTAGATTTTATTGCAGCTATTGACTTTTGTCTTCTTCTGGCTGCTGCCTCAGAGGCAATATTTCAGTCTGCGCACTCGCTGCAGCTGTAATTTCATACATGCAAAACAAAGAAGTCAGCAAAAGAGCAGTGGCCTTCAAAAAATGCAGCACTGGGGAATTTCCGAATTTCACACCACCTGCTAAATCTTTATCGCACATAGTAACAAATGCAGTCCTCGTCTAAATAACTCTCAGTTTTGAAAAAAAAAAAAAAAATCAATCTTCAAAGTTCATCTAAGGTTCAGTGCCTGAAGGAAGCACGAGTATCCGAGAGTGAACCTACGCTCACACAACATCTCCAGTCGGCAGCTTCACAGCAGGTACTCACCCACAGCCTCCGCCAGGCCAAAGACCTTCTGATTGTAGGCGTCTGTTTTATCCCAGATGAAGGTGTACGAGAGGTCGGGGAAGGCAGGGAATGACTTCTGGAACTGACGGCCCATGACGGCCACCATCAGGTGCACCTTCATCAGGCCAAAGGGGAGACGGTCTTGGGTCAGGAGCACCTTGAGGATGGGCTTGTAGCCAGCCGCCCTGGAGCTCAGGTAGACCAGGTTGAGGTCGCTGCCTGGTATGGCCACTTGCTCGTGAAGGACCTAAGAATTTAATTAGCAGTCAGATGGATGCCAGATACACAGTGGGGGATTAGACTTAAGTAAGAGGAGCAACAGGAGTTTAATGGTATTTAATGCAGAAGATGTCTCTAATTACAGTGTAAAATACATTATATTGATGTTATGTCATTAATATTATAATATATTGCACCTCCTTCATAGGGGTTCACTATAATCATACAGTGTGGAGCGATTCAGCCTCAAAAGACAATTTGTGTTTGTTGTCTTACAGAGCCGACTGATTAAAGATATGTTCTTACTTCAACTTAACAGCAGAGGAAATTCGTTAGTATGCTAATAGAGCAAACTCCACAGGCAATCAATGAACTCCCAATGCATTAATGAATTCTCATATTTGAATCTGGAAAAAAAGATTATTTTACTTGAACAAAAATTATAATCATTGCCAGGTCTTATGCTGCGTTCACATGGATTCAGGCAGCAAGCTGGATTTTGAATAGGAGGTTAAAATCAGAAGAGGCTGACAGAATGCCCTCCTTCATGTCAGAATTTACAATAGGATGTTAAAGCAGCTCCCTAAGAAAGCCAGAAAACAAAGCAACCTGGACAAAGACAAGATATTCATTTTTTCAGACAAAAAACTTCAATATATCTCACTCTGGCTCTGTCCATGCTGGAAATAAAGGAATGACCTTAAGTAGGTAGTAAATTTAATATTAAACTTAAGTTTGCAAAAGAATATTAAAAGCAAACGCTGTTTTACAGCTACAGGCATTATTTAAATTATTACATGAATATTTAGACATGATATATTTTGATTTAATATATTTAAATCAGTTCTCTGTTAACATTACAAAAGTGTAATGGTAAGATACAGTCGTGTATTTTATTCAGACTGTTTATTTGTTGCTCCTGGGTTGTTCAAAAGGGGTCTGCTTTATGCCTGAATCTATGCGAATGCAGCATCACTCTTCTATATCTTACAGTCTCTGTTAACGCACAGGTTTCACCTCAGGCTGTCGCTGCATTCATGCAGAAATATGTCAAAATTCAGATTCTTTTTACCCCAAATATTTAACGCAGATCTATTTCTTCCTTAAAGCTGCAAAGTCACATATTTGCATTCAAGGATTTTCAACTCCAACTGGAGCCAAAATGGATCCGAACCAAATCCAGAGGCATGGAACCTCCATGTGACGTGCCCTCGGAATTTATCAGTATTACTGTGAGGCAATTTATGGCTTAGTATTTGGGGAGACGCCTCAATTCAATCAAAGCTCAAAGGCAAACTGAAAGGCAAATCTGACTGTGTTTAAAATAAGCGAGAGAGGCCATGGTGAAAGGAAGATAACAGTATTATCGTAGCTCTCTGTTTGTGTATTTGCAACACTGCGGCTTGTAATGTTGGGATCAAACATGGGATGAATTATTAAAGTCATTCTAAACAATCAGATATATGGGCGCGAGTGAGTGAGTGTATAAGTTCTCTTGAGGTTACCTCTGTAGCAGCGATCTCACCTGGGTCTCGGGGATGATGGGACTGTCCTCTGGGGAGGTTTTGTACAGGGTGGAGAGGGGCGTCGCCAGGATGAGGGGGTTGGGTCTGATCAGGCCGGTGAGGTAGCAGCTGGGGATGTCGTTCTCTTCCCGCTTCATCACCACCGTGTCCATCACGTGGAAAACGTTCCAAGGCAGCCACACCGTGCGGTGCAGCATGGGGAACGGGGCGCGCTCGTAGCTCAGCGTCAAAGAAGCTCCGCCGTTGGCCAAGAGGTCAAACCTTAACACAAAATGATGAAAGCAAAAACACCGATTTGATAAACTGTATTATCTACACATTTATTTTGCTGCTGTGACAGGTCCCCTTATTTGTTGTGGGAAAAATCATGGGCAAAATAGTTATTGCCTATAATAAATAAGAGGAGTACTTTATTTGTGAGTGCCAGAGTTTTGTTTTTTTTGTGATCAAAGCTACCTTTCATCCCCGGAGCTGTGTGAGCAACTATTTTGAACATTAATTGTATTTTAAAGTAATAATCTTCAAGAGTTACAACCGGAGCCAACCGTGGACGTCACACATGCAACACTGTCTGGATATCTGGGAAGTGTGCTCCCGCAATTGCAATTTATCACCATAGGTGCCGCCAAAGAGAACGAAACCGAGATCTTCGAGATTACTGCTTTGAGCAATAAATACACTGTATTAAGGAGTATTTGCAGAATGACGGCCAGCACAATATAAATATGCCTCACGGTGTAACATGGGATTTCAAAGAAGCTGCTGCAAGAATTGTCACTGATTCAAGAAAACAAGCCCTTTCCCTGCATTGGCTTCCTGTTTATTTATGCATTGTTTCTTAATTTTATTGCTGACCTTCAAGGCTTCACATGACCACCCTGCTCATTATATCCAAGATCTGCTATCCCCCAATGAGCCTGGGTATCTTCTTAGATCAACAACTGACCTGCTAAAAATCTGGTATTCTAAATCCATCTTTTCCCTTTAAGTGCAAAGTAGCAGAGTAAATATAAATTTGAGGATTAAGCCTCATGATGCTTCTTCAATGGAAGAGAGAACTTTTCCTTTTTAAGTGTATTCCCTCTGTACAGCCTCCATATATTATTATCATTCACTGAATCTAATTTATGCCTTTTGTTAAACCAGGCGTGGTGAAAGGAGACACTTTATGGTTGGGTTTGGTTTCAGTCTCAGGAGTTCTCTTTGGCGAACTGGTTTTAATTAGTGCGACATTACTCAGGGAAAAGTTACTGGTTTAGAAATGAAGGGCGAGCCTTTGAAGTGCTGCTCTATATATTCGGTGAGCTCCACTACCCAGGGGGTAAAGCATCTGGGTGGTGACATTGCATGCATTCACACGCACAAAGACACACACACACGCACACGGACACAGATTTAAATGCTTATGCACGTCTCTCATGCACACACACACGCCAGAAGCCAAGCTGTGCAGCTGACCTAAAACAGCTTCCTTCTCAAGCTCTCTCCACTCTGGGCAGTGGGGAGCTCACAGCTGCAAGAGGCCAGGCTTTGATGCTGGCCCCCCCCCGAATACTCCCCACCCCCACCCCCCCTTCTTAACACACTGAGCGGATCTGTTGGCTAACCAAGTGTGATTATCCCCGACCATTTATCACGCTCCTTGTCAGAAGAGTTACAGGGCGGAATATCTGAAGAAATCAGCTAATCCTCGGCTATCTGGGGACCCGAGGATTGTGCTTCATAACAACAGCTGTACGATTCTCTGCCACTCATAAGCCTTTTATTCCACACTGGCAACACATAAACACGCAGCTTCTGTCTGCTGAATTTGAATGAAGGCCTGGTCCACCATGTCCGACAGCCGAAATAAAGCTCCTACCTGAGGTGAACCCTTCCTGTAAGAATCTGCGACATACGTTTGTCTTGTATGTGTTTGCGCTCTCCTCATTAAGGGTCCGTCAGCGGAAACAGCGGGAGAAGGTCAGACAGTAATCCCATGTTTTACTACACTGCGGGCAGATTGATTCTACCCTCGCTGATTCAATGCATTTTAAACAGCCTGGTTCAAAATGGCCTCCACCATTGTGACATTTGCATGAGGAATTGTTCTAGGGCACGATGTGCTGCTGTTTCAATTTGTTTTGACCGCTTTTTGGATGACTGCCAGGACGACTCCGCCGCTGCTGTAGGACAGACTTTTCTGCATTTTTTTTCATACTGGTCTGGGGTCAGCAGGGGTCCGTGCTACAAATAAATCTTTGCAAAGGTTGAAGCCAGAGGCTGAGCTTACTACGAGAGAGTGCTCGTGTTTATTTGGATATGTAAATCAGTGTTGATTGATGCACATGGACTGTCTCACTTACATGCCATCTTGCCGCGTGATGGTGTAGCCGTACTCCGGGTAGTGCAGGAAAGACACGTTGACTCCAATCAGCGGCGTCCCGTCTCCCGTAAGGACTTGACCCCGGATGACTGATGCCAGGCTGTGTGGGCAAACAAACACAGAAAGGGCTGAGTAAACAAACAATGCCAGCCGGTGTCAACGCTGCTAACAACTGTCATCCCTCAGCCGGCGGCACATGCAGGGAGGTATGATTTACTGACCGCTAGGAACACACAAATGTCAGTGGTTGTTATTCATGGAAAATGCCACCTTATAGAGCACCTCTCTGTCTATGTGTAATGCTTTTAAAAGCCCATAATTCAGTGGCATGAAGTTTTCCAGACATAAAGGACTGTTATGCCGCATCTTGCACATGTATTGCAGCATTGATATTCCACGAGGACACATAAATGGATGCCATTTTCTAACACGCTTAAGCCCCAGTTTTATCAAAAGCATTATTAGTGAGAGATGAGCTGCAACATATGAAGCCATGTTTAGCTCTTAGGGCGATTAAATTTGTGTGGCCGTCACAGAAAACACAGGGTATCAAAGAAACGCGTGGAATACACACAGCACATTATCGAGGCAGACAGATTCACAGCCTTCGAACAATGTAACACAGGGTCTTATGCACATCATAATTAGCATGTAAAAAGTATTAGAAATTAGTTTCAATACAAATTTGGAATATTGCCATTTAAGCTTTTAAAAACTTTCCAGATATTGGGTTTGAATTGTGTTATGTTATGATATTTATTATGAGATCACGCAATTAATTCCATGAACCAATAATAGGAAGAGTCACACAGCAGCAATTCAGCTGTTTACACCTAGCGTTGGCCCTGTCAGCGGGTGATAGTCGACGGGTGCATGTGTTGCGTGTCGACCACGTTTGTTGAGCGTTGAGGAAGTTGTTTTATTATCATTTATTACACAGCTGTGTTAATTACCTACTTAATTACAACATACCGAGGTCTGCTATTTTTCGATAACAGACTTTTGTTATGTAGAACAGACCGTTGCTAGGGATGCGGTTCTAATCAAACAATCCGTGGGACAAACTGTATTCATATCAATCCGCCGAATGAAGTCTGGTAAATTTGACGTCGGCTTGTTTACAGAGTGAAAAGAGAACAGCAGAGAGAAAGCACAAAAGGTTCAATGACAAAGACAAAACTGAAGGCTACGAGATTGTTAATGTTTAAATGTTTTTAATTACACCTGTTGTACATATTTTGTATTACACGTATTGCTTTTTATATTTGTATTCTGACTGCCTATTTGTTATCTTATTCTATTTAAGTCTTTTACTTAACCTACTTGGCAATAAACCCAGATTCTGATTCTGATTCTGGTAAACATTAAATGGAACACAGTATGGGAGACGGCGGTGTTTAAAGATGGTGAATGGAAAAGAAAATGTCAACAGACTGACAGTGACGAGACAGGAAACCTCCATCAGGTGCTGTGCTGATTCCTGCAGTCCTGTTCCCCCGTGTCTTACTTCACCATCAGTGGAAGTGTTTCCTTTTAATGTGAGTAAAAGTAACAGCTAGCTTAGCTACAGCTACTAAGAAGGCTACAGAGTTAACCATTGCTATGGACGCAGCTCTAACTGTGAGTGTAACAGACAATTTTTAAACATCTATCTATCTATCTATCTATCTATCTATCTATCTATCTAATCATTTTTAAAGACATAAAATAATTTCCAAATCAACATTTTGTCTCAAATAATTGACTTTGTAAGTAAATAGCCATTTGATAAGTGGGATAATGTACAGTGAGGGTTGTTATCGTGGCAGAACCCCTTCAGGGTGAGACAAAACCTTCTCACCCTGTCGAGGTTCCATTCTGAGATGACAACCTGCTCACTATACATTATCCCTTATTGCAGCACTAGCTAACGCTACAGAGACACCACTTAGCATTGTACTCATAGCTTTGAGAACAAATAGGGGAATCTAGGCCAACGGTGCATGCTAACTAACTAATTAACTAACTATGATATCAATTGTGAAGATTTTTGTTACACCCCATTTAGTGACCATTTGAAATGAAAATGTTCACATGGCAGCACTTCTTATGTCAATAAAACATAATCTGCCCTGCCTACAAAGTCAAAATTAGCCATGTTTTTAACTAAGTTTCTAGTAATTATCAAGGTTTATTTTCATTAAGATATCTGTAAATGCAAAATGTGACTCTCACCTTTGATATCAGATATGCATTTTTAATATTTCAATCGAAATTTACAGGGACTTAAAAGTAATAATCTGGAAGATATTCATTTAAATAAATGTCTGTTAAGTCACTATCAATCGCCGAATGAGGTAACACAATGGTGATTGAGCCTATGGCCCACTGATGAAAGCCTTTGCATTTGCAGTATTACAGACTGGGTGTCTGTGGCGACTTTCACAGAAAAAAATCACAAGCGGCGCCCAGTTAGTGATGCGTTTTCCATCACCCAGCAGTGGTTGGTCTGCCAGAGAATGTAGGCGGAGCTAAGCGGCTGCTTTTCCGGTCTCTGCGTGTGTTGCGAGATTGAGACTATGGCCTTTGCATTTGCAGTATTACAGACTGGGTGTCTGGTGCAACTTTCATGGAAAAGTGGCCCCCAGTTGTCCATCACCCAGCAGTGGTTGGTCTGCCAGAGAGGCCCGCAATCACCTATTATTGCCATAGGTGCCGTCAAACAGAAAGAAACTGAGATCTTTGAGATTACCACTTTAAATCATCAGTCTACTAAGTGAAGTCAACTTGTCAAATGAACTGCACTATACAACAAGCATTAAGAATATCACACCAGATTCACGAGTGGAATATTCAGTGTTACCATCACCCTGAACTTTCTGAATTAAGAAGTCCATATCCTAATCCATAAAGAGTTAGTAAGATTTAAGAGTGAGCGCTTTCAGAAAGAGAGACTGTTGTCAGTGTCATACCTGAGCGTGATAAAGGTCTGTGGTAGCACTCACGATGAAAGATAATATACCATCAAGAACTGTGATGGAACAAGCTCTTCAGCTCGGTTACAGATATCCTCTTGATGAGAGAAGTTGCAAAGCTCGACGGTTGACGTGTCAAGAGGCACTTCATGGAGAATCAGAACAACAAAATGCAACGCTGAAGGCAAACTGTCACGAAGATGAAAAATATGACAAGTGGTTTGAAAAGTGTAATGTAATTCTACCGAACAAACCAATCACCGCCGCGGTTTAGAAGGGTGAAGTCGCAAATGGTGTAGATTTGGAAGGAAAACGCACGAAAACTTTTGCTCTTTCCATCTGCACTTTTATGTACTCGCACACCTGGTGGCTTCCTTATAAAAGTCACCTCCTACTGCTGGCCAAAGAGCACTGCCATCAGAGCAGGTGGGGGTTGGAGGGGGTGTTAAATGCTTCACTTAAGGGCACCTCTTTGGTAGTTAGTCTAGCATGGAAGCGCATTACTCATTCACTTTGCCCACCCAGATTTCCCCTGCTGGCAAATGGATTTGCTTCTGGTCAAAAGGCCCTCCACCTCCAGCGTCTCCTCCCTCTGTGTTCACGTAAAAAAACTGTATTTTCTTTGGCATTTTTCCTCCATAAATCACAGACACAGAAGGTTCATACATGATTAAAGCTTCAAATATCCTTGGCGATTATTCAGCAGGACTGCAGGGCCCTTCATGTGCCTTCACGCGGCTTCGTGTTCGTATATTCCTTAAGTGTGAAGTCATTTGTAAAGTCAGTCCTTTATTTAAAGGTAAGACGCGGAGACAATGCGATATTTCTCCATCAACATTTAATCATCCCCTACTTCTCAACCACAGAGCGGAATTTCAAGAGTGTTCCCTGTGCATTTGTCACCAATGGGCAGAAAATGTCTCATTTTGCCACTTTATCTCCGGGTCATTACGTATATGAGACAAGGATGATCAACAGCTTTAGCCTCTCCTATTTCCCTCCCGCTCCGCGCCTGGCACAACTATCACCCATCCTTTATTTACCAGCTCAGGGAACAAGGCCACTTAAGAGCCCCGGCGAAGGTTCACTCTTTCTTCCCCGTGTCTCTATTAATCTTTAGAGAGGCAGACTGATGCTGCGAGAGCCGAACCCCCCACCCCCCCAAACAAATGCCGAGTCACACCACCTGCTGAAAGCCCCGAAATGAATCATATAATTCACGCGTTCTTATTCGTCATTGTCTCACACTGGCTGTGGAAAAACACCATCTGAAAACCCGGTGGGAGACATGCGTGGGGACATGCGATACGGCTGGGGAGCCTAGTGGGAGAAAAGAAAAAACACGAAACCACAACACATGTTTTATTCTCTGTGCTCCAAGAGGGACAAGTTTACTGCCGAGTTCTGAAACCTGACCGCGAGCTGAAATCTGCTCCCTTTCTTTTGGCTCACACAATGGTGTCTTAAGAAAAACAGGAGAGGAGTGACCTCTAACTGTTTCCCATCTCCGCACCGGCAGACATCAGATACTTTACGACGAGGAACAAGAGTCACCACTGCTGCTGGAGGTCTAGATGTTTTTCTAGAATTGTTCCACTGCATCAGAGACTTTTTATAATGTATACTCTGCCATAAATTATTCAGCCTATAACCTCCAATGAATGTTTGAAATTTCTGGGTCTCCAAACAAACAACTCTGTGCTGATGAGATACATAAGAAACAGAAGAGAGACCAGATATTGAGCAAGATGGAAAGTTAAAGGATCACCAAAGGTATTAACCCTTTCAACACTGCTGTAGGAATGAGTCTGCCAGTGCATACATTGTTTTTTCTGCTTATTTCTTGGTGTATCTTTCAATGGAGCGGTGCCTGCAAGCTAGTTCAGGAAGGCAACTCAAGCTGCACTGATTTCACACTTGACATGCGTCACTCTACACAATCACCCGACAAACACTTTAAGCTGCAAGATTTCCGCTCTCTCTCTCTGCTCTGTCATTGCCACCGTTGCCCTGCACCAGTGCTGCGCTCATACTTTCAGCCCCACCACCACCGCCCCAGCATCCACCTGCAGGCTTTAGCTAGGGGCGGTTTGAGATATTATCTCATCACTGCTCAAATTTCTGCATGTAAAATAAATCTGCGAGGAGTGATGAGGTCGGAGCCTCGACGCCAAACACAAGCTGTGTTCTGCTGCTGCAATAAACATGTCAAACGTGAGGTGTCTGACTGAAGTGCTTCATGAAACTAAAACTGCACAACCTACGAAAACCATAATAATTGATTCAAGTATTCAAATAGTGTCATAAATAACTACGATGGAGTATTAGGGCCACATTAAAGAAAAAAAAATAGGTCAGGAGAATAAAGTCAGAAAACAAGAAAGTAGTAATATTACAAGAATAAAGTTGCAATAATTACATAAAGGCTATTAGTAGCCTAGATGTAATTATGAAGGGGAATATAAGAAAAGCAGCCAGACGCCTGTGCTTAAATGAGGAACGTGTTAAGTTTAACTTCACAGTGATCATCTTGTGTATTAATGCTTGTAAATGACTGCACAGGAGGCTTAATGCAACTTTAGCCAGAGCTGTATTTATCGAACACACATAGCATGCATGTACCTCGTGAGAACATGCAAGATTTCCCACGTGGAAATGCTCAAGCACTTTACTCAGCTTTGCATGACAATACTATAGATTTCACAAATATGAAATATTTAAAGTGCTAAGTTAGCTCTCTTTGGCGGCACCTATAGCGATAAACGTCCACGGTTGGCTCCAGTTCAACCTTGATTTTCCGAATTTGTTTCTTTTTCTTTGGATTTTCACTTATTTTTGAAGTTGTATCTGTAGTCATCCATCTTTTCTTTGTTTGTTCAGCCATAGTAGATTACTGTTTACTCACAACACTTGCAGAGACCGGAAAAGTAACCGCTTAGCTCCGCCTACCCTCTCTGGCAGACCAACCACTGCTGGCTGATGGACACGCATCACTAACTGGGCGCCGCTTGTGATTTTTTCCGCAAAAGTCGCACCAGACACCCAGTCTGTAATAATGCAAATGCAAAGGCTTTCATCAGTGGGCCATAGGCTCAATCACCACTGTGTTACCTCAATCAGCGATAGATAGAGACTTAACAGACATTCATACAATGAAAAGAAACAAAAATCTTCGAGATTATAACTACAATCTTTCGACAATCAGCACCACTTTGTCATAAGTATCAGGACTAGTATCAGTAGTATCAGAAAGTGATTTTAGAGCAGGCGGCTCGAGCAATATGAGAACTTTATTCTCTTAATCTCAGATAATTTTTTCTTTGATGTGGCCCTAATACTCCGTAAACAAGAACATCCAATAATCAGACTTGTACTTTCTCAGATTTTGCTACATAAACACTCAAAACATGCTGATGCAAAAATCTTTACACACTAAGTTATTTGAACTCTTTCAAGTAGCCATTTTTTTTGGAGCACAGTGCACAGGCATTGTAAGAGTTTAATCTGCAATCAAAATACAGGTCCTACATTAGTATTTTTGCATATTTCGGTGTCACTTCTTGGAGTATCTTCAAAGCTTCATATCGCTGAAATCTGAACAACCTAAAGTAAGTTCTGTAAGTGGCTCCCTGTGGCCACTCGCTGTAGGTCCTTCTTCAAAGGGTTAAAATTCTATCCGAGGGAAACATTACAATGAAAACTGAATGAAAAAAAAGGTTATTAATTGTCTTCTAATTTAGTGGTGTGCATGTTTGCAGAGCCTCTAAAAAGCACCACGTCGTTTCGGACAATAAAACTAACTTGCACAAGGAGATAAAAAAGACCAGTGAGTATTTTGAGCGAGGGAGCTAATGCCAGTGCCAGACATGAAATCGACAGTAAGCTGAAGACAATGAGGATGAGGATTACTGAGAACCCGGCTGGGTGTGGGTGTGGGGGGGATTGTCTCATTCTATATTTTCAGTAAAGCATGCTATTTACATAAGGATTACTTTAAACTATTGGAGGAAATATTCCCAAAGCCCTCTGCACACAGTCGGCAATCATCTTCCTCCCCGTCAGTCATAGAACAAACTCGACAGATGCAGGACAGCAGGATTCAGCGAAAAATATCTCTCCGTCTCTACACCTTGAACATAGATGTAGCCAAGTGGTCTATTCATCAGGTATAGTGTTCATGTCCTTTGTATCAAACTTTTTCATCAATATCTTTACCTTGGACAGACTGTAAAATTTGAAGAGAATATAAAATAACATTGCAGAGGTTCCCACAATGAATGAATGACCCCACAGTGGAAGGTCCCCGCTTTCTTTCATCTGCATCAATGTCAAAATGTTTCTGAAAGACAGAAAACCTTCTCTGCTCGATGGGTTGTATAGGGGCAGTGGGGGAAAAAAAAGACTTACTGTATACATGAGCTGTTCTAGCAACTAAGCAACAACGTACACGCACTCTTCATTGAATCTCTGTGGGTCTGATTTACTTATATACTCGCTATATACTTGTTATATCTTCATTTACTTGATGTATTTACGATTTACCTCTAATTAACATACTATAGTGCACTAATTATATTACTATTAATATAAAAGTAAAGCTATTATTATACGTAGCCACACAGTGCAGCACATGTCAAAGTGTGCTTGGGGAAGATACTAAACCCTAAATCGTCATCCTATGAATGTGCATAGATGCTGATTGGAGATTGGCATAGCAGCCACTTTCAGTCAAAGCTGGTGTTCTCTGTAATCGGTAGAAGCAATAATATTTGAAATTGGCGCCATACCATTCCTACAACACCCAGCGTGCATTGCGCCCCTCCCTCTGAAAGGGCCCAGCGAGAGACGTTGGAGTGAAACGCTACCGTTTTCACTGCAGGCAATGAGTCAGAGCGGTACAGAATCTGAAATACGACGAGAATATACCGGTGGATCGTCTAAAAAACTCTTCAGGTCTGCAGTCTACATTTCAAACCTGATGATTTTGAACGAGACATGACTCAGTCATAAATGTGGAATGTCTGGGAGGGAAAACAAGAGAGCAGGCAGCGTTTCAAGGAACAAATTATTACATTTTACAGTATGTGGTTTTTTCAACTGAAGAGTGTAGACAGCGGGGGCGGGCATCCTGGATTGAGGAAGCTCCTGGCCTCCGCCAGATGATGCGTTTTACGTAGTCTGGCGGAGGTTTTCCAGGGCCCATTGGAGAAGCGGATAGAGCCCTCTAAAGGCACAGAGCAAAATTGCATTTTCCTACCATAATGGCATTAGCTTCCCATAATAGCATCATAGGACTGAGGTTGAAAATCGGTGCACTGGCCCTTTAAGTGGTTGGAAGACTAGAAAAGCTATATCGGTACAGCCCATTTTACATGCTGTATTGTGGCTATTTTACTTTTGTATCACATTCTACATTTACTATTCACTACATTATATACTGTAATTTACCACACTGTACACCATACTACATTTGATATTCTGTTTTACTGCCGTACTCTCTTCTACATCATGTTATACTAGATCTTACATTTTAATCTTTTTACTGTTTGAAAATTGAAAAAGAAAAGGATAGATTGAACACGACAGCAGGAGAGGTCTGGGACTGCAGGGTCTGGGACCCAAGAGAAATGAATTCTGGGAATTTAGAAACATATTCTGCTGCATTGTTCTGACCAGACTGATTCTTATATTTTACCATATTTTGTATTCTGTATCTTAATGTGTTATTTCAGTTTCTAACTGTGTAAAGCGCTTTGAATTACATAAAGTATGAATGGTGCTTTATAAATGAACTTGCCTTGCCTAGATTACATGATTAGATTTTATTGCCACTTTTATATTGCACCTTATATTATATGATAGCTTATACTTAATATCATAAATAAATAAAAATAAATACAGGAAGTGGCATTACTTAGTCTCATTTTATATCATCCTCATGTACACTACTGTTTACAGTACTCGCTATTAATCATGTCACTTTATCCCATAACTGTCACTTTAACTCCTACATGTAAACCAGTTCAATACACCTCTTGTTATATATTATTAACTTTATCTATTATTATTCTTTATTTGTACTTACTTACTTTCTTTTGTGTCTTTGTGGTGTTGAAACACCCAAACTTCCCCTCTGCAGATCATTAAAGGATGATCGTATCCTAAAGGGGTCTTTTGAGCTAACATCAGCACGCTAATGTGTTACCGTGATGCTGTACAACGTTAAGTCCATGATCTTAGTTTAGCATATTAGCTACAATCTGCTAATTGTACAAATATTATGTTACTGTACTTGATTTTTCAGCTGTTTACTTCTTCACAAGTATCTACTTTCTCCTCCTTCCATTTTCAAACAGGCTTGTTACTTTAGCCTAAAAGCATTTTAGGGGAATTATCAATTGAAGAAGATCAGTACTTCTTCTTTAACCTTTTATTCGTGCAGGTATCTGTTCTTCTACTTAAGTGAGGAATGTGTGTGCTTTTCCCTCCTCTGCTAATCGCCACTGCACACAAAGTAGATTTGATGCCAATGAGTTCTGAAAGTTTTTCATCATAAAATCAGATTATTTAAATTTTGACGTGATGATGGAGGAAGATAGAAAGTGAAGGGGTCAGCAAAGGTTATACAATTCATCATGAAGGGAACATGAATGGCTGCACAAAATGGATTGGCAATCTATAAAACAGCTGTGGGAATATTTGGCCCAAAAAACCAAACCTGCCCACATGCTGGTGCTGCAGAGGAACAGTCAGAGGATCTTATAAGTCAGGAGGATTCGGGGCGCTGGATTAGCTCAGCGGCTAAATTACAAGTCCCATGTCCAGAAACGCAGTCCTCGTTGTGGCGGCCCGGGTTCGACTCACTCTCTGTTGCGTGTCGTCCCTACTCTCCCTCCCCTTGTTTCCAACACTATCCACTGTCCTCTCTCTAAATAAAGGCATAACAGGCCAAATAATAATAATAATTTCAAAAAAGTCTGTAAAATGTATCATCAGATAATTATTGTTTTCTTCACAAAATTTGATAGCAATCCATGCCATAGTTTTTGAGATATTGAAGTGTAAACCATAGTAGGAGAACAACCAACACATTTACAGCCATCAGTAGCGCCGTGGCCAAAAAGTAACACAACTAAAACACTTTACGGTTCTTTACAGTCCAAAAAAACACAAGGTTGCACCTTTATGAATTGTGAAATCACAGAAAGCGCCTGAAACTGCCAGTGAAAGATGCATCAGAATGTCTATTATATAATACCCCATAAAGGGTGTCATTTCTATCAATTTTGCATCCAGTAAAATGTACAAAACAAAAATACTTTCACCCTAGTTTGGTGTTAAAGTGCAGAAAATCATTAACTTGTTGGCTGTGTGCAGACGCTCTGTGATGGGACCCATTTCATGTGGTTTTCTGTTGGAAAACAGTTTCTAGAAAAAACCCTTTCAAGCAAATATCAAAGCAAAGTCGATTTAAGTGTGGCGCTCTTAGATATTCAAATACAGTGTGTGATGGGCGGCCCGCTGGTGATCAAAAAAAAATTGGTTTCTGATAAAAAGATCTAAATTAATGTGCAGTGAAACGTCCTCTTCACTGAAATGTTTGCACTTCTTTCAGATTCATAGAACCACATGGCCGTGTTATCTCGTGTAAGAAACCTAATCCCTATGTTTTCACAGGCAGAAGAGCTGTTTTTAGCGAGGAACAAGCCCCCTCTTGAGCTCCTTAAACTTGGCTGGTGGGAGAAATAAACGCTCGTGGCAGTGACATTGCTGTAAACACTCTTGTCACTGTGACTGCAAAGGCAGACTGAGATGGGGCATTCTCTGACGTTGTGGAGTGGCTGCACAAACACAGGTGTCCCTCCCAACTGGTAATGAGACAGCAAACAGCTAACGTGATAGGAATAATTAAAGAGCTGTCAGAAATACATTACCTGCTGTTGAACGGGTTATCCCAGGGAATCATGTGACTGCCGCTGGGACCAATCAAAAAGCTGACGCGGTCATAGAAGCCTTTGGATGAGGGCTGGGCGGCTGAACCCTGGCCCTGGCCGGCAATGGCTGCGGGGTCGGGCGAGCCGCGACAGTAGGTCTGACCCTGGCAGGCGATTTGAATGCAGCAGTCTGGGTCCATGCAGTCGACCAGCCCATCTGGAAAACAGGAGGGACAGTGGAGACAGTGAGGGAAAGTTTTTGTTGACCTGGAGGTGTTGGGAAATGTGTGAGCGTCACAAATATGGTGTTGAGCTCTGATGCACACGGATGCCTTCTAACGTGAAGTTTAGTTAATTAAAGCGACAGCAGAGATCCTGAGCTGACGTGGAAGTATATCACCTACTGTAAGATGAACTACGAAAGTTCTTGGCTTGAACAGGCTTAAGACTGTACTTGATTTCATCTTCTTCTTTATTGAAATAACCCCAAAAATGTTTTTATTTAAAGTAAAAATCTCGAAGATTTTCATGTAAATAAATGTCTGTGAAGTCACCATCTATCGCCGAATGAGGAAACACAATGGCTATTGAGCCTATGGCCCACTGATGAAAGCCTTTGCATGTGCAGTATTACAGACTGGGTGTCTGGCGCATCTTTCGCGGAAAAAAATTCACAAGCGGCGCCCAGTTAGTGACGCCTTTCCATCACCCAGCAGTGGTTGGGAGGGTAGAGGGTAGGCGGAGCTAAGCGGCTGCTTTTCCGCTCTCTGTTGCGAGTAAACAGTAATCTACTATGCCTGAACAAACAAAGAAAAGATCGATGACTACAGATACAACTTCAAAAATAAGTGAAAATCCAAAGAAAAAGAAACAAATCCGACACTCAGATGAAGGCAAACATCACATGCAACACTGTCTGGATAACTGGGAAGTGTGCTCCCGCAATTACAGTTTATTGCCATAGGTGGCGCCAAAGAGAACGAAACTAAGACCTTTGAGATTAGCACTTTAACAGAAGAAGTTGCATCCTCCGACAGGGAATATCTCCTGTTGTGAGGGACATGTATGGAAGGGCAACGTCAGATCGATTAACAACCAATAATCTTTCATCGATTAACCATTACCCATCTATACTGGTATCAATATTGATACTAGTATTGGCATCGGAACAACTCCATTGTGACGCTCATGGGTATGTTTAAAAATGATCACAGACAAATACTTCCGTCCAACAATGTTTAAAGCAAATACAAAGAGAGGCGTAACTCCATATGCATCTTCCCATGTTGTATGTTCTTTGTACCATGTGTGTTATAAATGATGATAAAAGTTCAAGAAATGAAATCCAGCTCAAGGCTCTAAATATAAAGTCTCAAACGACTCTTTATAATTGATCTACTGTATATTTTAAAGCATGCTGTTTAACAATCTGCTCTGCCACAACATTTGCATATTCTTTGCAGTGATGTTTTATGTATGATTGATTTGTTTTGTTTGTTTGCACTGTCACCGAGGAGCCACATCAAAGCCAATTTCCTGCCTTGCACAATAAGAGACGCACGCACAAGTTTTTCAGAAGCTAAAAGACAATTTGTACGGCGCTTTTGTCTCCTTCCTACCTCCCTCGTTATCCTTGCCATCTGAGCAGAGTGTCTCGGTCGCCACGTCGCATCCGAGCCCTCTCCATCCTGACTGGCAGATGCAGTGCCAGACGTTCTGATCGAGGACGCACCTCCCGTTGTTGTTGCACAGCCCGGGGCAGCCGTCTGTCAACACATCATAGGCGTCAAACAGGCGAGGAAGTCAGAACAAGGGAATCAGGAAGACAAGAGCGAGGAGGGGGGGCATTTAGAGTGGACAGGGGGCAGAGGAGGGACAGGAATGATAAAAGACAGTATTGAGTGAACATACAGTACGATACACCTCTGACAGGACTGGGGATATGGGGGAGGGTGTGAGGAGTTATTGTCGTTTCACATGAGTTTCAGGAGTGTGTGCAGCTATGTTTAAAAATGAAATGTATGGGAGAGAAGAGCTGGAAACCTGCTGAGCTGTTTACTTACTGTTATAAAAGCCAATGTGCCGCATGTGGAGTGAAACCCTTGTGGGAATTGGAGTTGTTTTTGCGTTTAAATCAAAGTTGGAATTACATTTTTTGAGTTCAAGTGACTTGTATCTGCCTGCATGAATTCTCATTAGGTGATTTTCAAATTAAAGGCTGCCCATGAACCATTTTTGAGGGTTTTTTTTTTCAAGATTTTAATGATTCTCACTGAGTTCAAAGTTGCAAAAATCCCATTTAAGAGTCTGAAAATCAATTGGAGGTTCATTGCTGTGGCCTGAAAATAATTAAACTAGGACTAGCCCATTGCAGCTGTTAGAAAAACACTCATGTGAAGTAACAGCAACATCAAAGGGAAAGGGAAGTATATATGTAAATAAGGGAAGAAGTGTGGGAAGAAGGGAGAGGTGGATCTAGAGTCTCTACATTTACAGAAAAACAGAGCACTTGCTGCCAGATCGCATTCCTTCTAGTGGAGGGTGAGGACGACAGGGAGCCGGAAACATGACTAAACCACACCAGTTTTGGGGCGTTTAATCTGGCAGACACAGGGAATTAAGACAGTGGGGAGGGGGGAGGGAGCCGTGGAGTCTGTGTGAGACTGGTTAAGACGGACAGGAGATGAGGGGAGATATCGGTGGGGGGGGAGCAGGATCACAGCAGAAACATTATGATCGACTCGGACATAGAACAGGTGTATAAACGCCGTGCTAGGAAAGACAGAGAGCAGGGAGGGATTGTTGGTGACAATCTCCCTTGGGGGGGTAGTGGTTCAATTTACCTTTATATCCTATCTTGACTGCTCCTATTACACAACCGAGGAAAGGGAAACATTTGGAAAAGAAAATTACTTATCTCGGTGGTGGCAGAGAGCTAAGACTGACAAACACATTTTACTTATTGTAACTTACAGGGAGCACAAAAAGAGGAAACGCTGATGTACCTGCCGAGTCGGCTCAGATGGAATTTAAAAAGAAGCTATGCAGGTAGTTTTCCCCAAAGATTACTGTTGTCCTGACCACATTTTAGCTTCTCTAATTTAATCTGTTGACCATATATGTGAATCAGAGTCCTCATGTGATTCAACTGAATAGGTAATAGTGAGCATGGGTGGCCGGAAATGAGTGCAAAGCCGCAAGCTCAAACATCAATTTAAGATACAGAGTTCACATTTTTTGGGGGGGTTGGGATGAAGAATCGATAGAGAATAATACTGCAAATTTTTGCGAGGTAATTATATATGTAGAGACAAACTTTGCACATCTGTTTCATAAGACAGGTGCGTAGGAGAGGAAAAAATCTGTCTAAATTGCAAGTAAACTCCTGCACACTGTCCAAGTTGCTTTGCTTGCAACGTTTCAGTACTCACCATCATCACGCAAGCAGCTTGTGAACAGGAGCTGGCCAACTGAATTAGTGAGTGGCTGCATGTTTGCAGTGTGTTACATTTGTGTGATCCCAATAAGTAAACTAATAAACAAATTAATAAATTCTCTCTACAGTTACACTACTTAAGTTGGCCAGCCCCTGTTCACAAACTGTTCGCCTGATGAAGGTTGAGTAACCAAAACGTTTCAAGCAAATAAATGTATTTTCTGCACGCTGGACGGTGTGTGGGAGTGTACTTAGAATTTTGTGGATTTTTTTTGCCAATACGAAAGAAAACTTTCAATCATAGTGACACAAATAAAACATTTGCAGTCCAATAGATGTCTATCGTGGGGTCAGAAGAGGTTGGAAATCAGTCAAAATAAAGATGGAGACATCAATGTAACCATTATCAAGTTAATCTGCTGAAGTGGTTGCATTTTTTGTGTACAAAAATCACTGCTCAAAATACTTTTAAAAGTTCAGTAGTATCTGATTTTTACTTGGACTAAATAGTGGATGTTATTAAATAGAACTGACAAATTTCCCTTCCGCGACATGTTTTGCAGTTAAAAAAATCTAATAAATAACAAAAATTGTCATTGCACAGTCAGAATATTGTTTTAAAGTTTGCAAAATGTTCAATAATAGTGACAAAAATAAAACATTTGCATTTAAGTAGATGTCTCTGGTGGGCTCAGAAGAAGTCGCAAATCGGTTGCAATAGAGATGAAGGCATCAATTTAACCGTTATTTACATCCATCTGATGGGTGGTTGCATATTTCTTTCTGTACTAGAATCATTGTTCAGAATACTTTTAAAAGTTCAGAGTATCTGAATTGTACTTTGACTGAAAAGTTGATGGGATTAGATAGAACAGATTTTCTGCATGTGAAAAAGGTAATAAAAAAACTCAAATGTCATTGTAGGACTCAGAATTGTGTTTGGTAGTTGCAAAAATACATGCAACATTTTTATAGTATTGCAAAATATTTAAAGTCATAATGTAAGATATAATATCTTATATCTTACATATGAAAATTTCGTAACTGAAGTATCTATTGCCGGGCCTGATTCCCACCCATAACATTCTTAAAGCAAAATAAATCGGTTAAGCTGGATCAGAAAAAAATAAATCATCTTGCATGAGGAGTAAAATTCTTAAGCAAAAAGAAAAGTGTTTCTTTTTTTTACCTGATACTCTTGAATCCAGGGCTATACATGTAAGCCAAGAGGGAGTTGTAGAGAGACAGATAGGCAGGCAGACAGGCATACAGACATAAAATAGAGAAGAGAAAGGATATGAGTAGGAGTTAGGCGACGGAATCCAAGTAGAAAACAACAAGTAAGAAATTGGTTTCAGAGAGAGCGACACAAAAGAGACTGAAGCTGCAGATTTAGAGGGAAAGATTCAGAGTTTAGCGACTGTAAGTGGAGAGAAATACAATATTTAACAATCGTAGAGTGTACATGTTAATTAAAGCAGTGAAAAAGTGATTAATAAGAATTATAGATGCTTCCCTGACTCAAATCAGCACATTTTTCAGGAGATGTGATTATAATTCCGTCCATAGGAAGCAACATAAATGAATTCAGCGTCTTAAGCTCAGTAAAATATTCATTGTTAACACTCTCCATCTGCTTTGCTCCACCAAAGCAAGTCGGGCTAACACAAAGGAAGAACACACTGCTTCTCTTGATATCCGAGAGTTAGAGCGCTCTTTGTTTTCAGACTCTATATGAGCCAGTTTCATCAGGGGCCTGCTTCAAAACACTTTACTGTCTGCTTGTCAGGAAGCACCGCAGTCTAATATGAACGCATCATGAAGCAGCAAACTAAACTTCTTTTTTCCTCACCCCCCTTTTCTTTCAATTTTGCCGTCACTTCCACTCCAGTGATTTCAACAACTGCACGGCAATGAAGCAGCAGTACACTAAGCTGAATCAAAAACACCTTAGTGGTAAACTGCATTGCTGAGAAAGCAGTGACAATGGGTTAAGCCTTGCATATAAAACAGGATCTAGATGCTGGCGACAAAAGAATGGCCGAGGAAGTCCTCTATTCAGGCTCTGGCCATGTAATGTGATTAAAAGGCGCTTTGTGCAAATGGCAGTTATTCAGCGTTTGAAAGACAAAATAAGCTCCCGGTTCTCCGAGAAAAGGTAACGCACTGCCCATTCATCCCCGCTGCATCCAAAGCAAGGAGTTACTTTTCCTGACGGCAGCCCTGAACAGGAGGAGAGAGAAGGAGAAAATGGACGGTGCACGGTCGGCCCCTGAGGAGGGAAGAGATTAATAAGATCAGGAATGTGACCCCTCCAACAACAATCTCCTCTCCCTCCCCTCTGGAGACGGATCCTCGCTGCAGACCGGGGATTTCTGATGAGAGAACTTGTAAATACATAATTAGGGCTCAATAGTTTGGAGAGCCAGATCTTCGTTTCACAGGGAATATGTCGTCATGGAGAGGTTGGAAATGACACTTGGGGGAATGCTGTTTGACGCGGGGTGTCAGGGTTTAACTACAAGACCTCTGACTGGGGGTAAGGTGTCGAGGCAGTCTGAGTTAAAGGTCAATAGGAAGCGACATCTCAGAACTCATTATCCTCATTATTGCCAGGTGAAGCACTGCCATTTCAGAGAAATGATATTCCAAAGAGGCCTACCCGTGGCTTTTCGTCTCCCTAAATACCTGCCCTTGACTCGCTAATACAGGAGCATCACTTCAGCTGTCTAGAAGGAGGAATTTCTAAATGGATTGCAGAAAAATTAGAAAGTTGATTTGAGGGGCTGCAAAGAGAAAGAAAATTGAAGAACAGGCGGCCAAAACCCAGGACAAACACTATTTTCTCCTCGCGCTCTAGTGAAAAAGATGCTTGTTTCTCTTTTACATTTTGGTGTAAATTCACTGAATTGCAACATCAAATAATGATTTAACTCACAACCAATTCATTAAATCCTCAATATTTGCCACAATGTCTGGTGTAAGAAAAGCTCGCTGCTGAACAGGAGGTGATATTTCAGGAAGCAGCAGGCGGACAGAAACTAAATGGAAAAACTGTTTAGTAATAATCACAATGGCTGGTGCTTATGTAAATGCAGAAATGCAGCATATATAAACTCCATTACAAGTGAAAGTCCTGGAATTAAAATGTTATGCAAGTACAAGGACAGAAGTATCAAGAGCAATATATACTTAGCATTAAAAAAGCAATAATACTTACAAAGTAAAATCATGCACAATGGCCCTAAATGTTAGAATTATTATTATTAATGATGAAATAACATGTAACATGTTTGGCTTGTGGTTGAGGTGGAACTGATTCTATCTAAAAAAGGTGACATATTTCCTAAGCTGATCATATGATTTGGATCTGCAGACCGGTGTTAATTTCGTGAATGAAAGTAAGGACGAAAAATGTTCGTCAGCGACCTTTTTTCCATGACGAAGACGAGACTAAAAATAGATCTTTGATAACAAAAACTCTGTCGACACCTATGTTTTGTTTTCCTTAACGAGACGAGACTGGACTAAAATGTGCTTGCAGAAAATGGGCCGTCTAAAGCGTCATTTGACGCCTCTTCTACACAAAAAGGAGCGATCATCACCAGTCTGCTTCAGTCAGACTGTTCAAATGAGAAGTGATGATGTATTTATAAAAAATGTAATGGTAATACCAACACTGCTGCTGTAAATAAGACAAGAGAGGAATGTGCAGCATGTGCTACTGTAACTGCATGGCTTCGTTCTGTTGTTCCAGAAGTTTCCATATACATATAACCTCAGCTGATGATCTGTATTACCCGTGCAGAACATCGTCAGGAAACAATTAATGTGAGGACGGATGGAAGGACTTACATTTGACACAACTGAATTAGTTTAAAGAGAGAAAAAGTTTTGACTAAAAAAATGTGACTAAAACTGGACTGGACTAAATGTGTCGTCAGCTAAAACTATAAATGTTTATAAATGACTAAAATGTGACTAAAACTTGTAAGCATTTCCGTCTAAAGGCTAAATCTAAAATAGCTGCCAACATGAACACTGCTGCAGACTAACCGCAGAGTAAGAGGTGCAGTATTGTCCACTGAAACCTGGTAGAGAAAGGATGTAAAGTAATTGAAATACTAAACTAAAACATAGTGAAGAATACATTTACCAAATCAAAAATGCACTTTGGTGTAGTACTTGAGTAAATGCTGTCAGTTAATGTTGTGTGTGGTTGGCCAACAGTCAGACAAAAAGGGAAAAACTCATCTGAGCCAGGATTTTGATTCAGTCCTTGGAAGCCGAACTGTGAGGAACACAGCCGTTAAAGCACTTAAATATCACCTAAAAGTACTAATGTGTCACTATGTACTTGTTTGGAGGAGGTAGGCAGCAACACAAGTGACTCATGATGTTCTTGAAACTGCACAGAAAACACTGACACTCACACTCCAAAGCTGCCCTTTTAAGCCTGTCCATAAAGAGATTTTCTCTGCAGTTTGTGGCCTTCTGTCAAGTGTGTGTAGGTGTACAGTCAGTACTGCATGTGTCACGGTGGCTCACCGATGGTGCAGTGTTCACCCGTCCAGCCTTGGTGGCAGTCACACTTGCCCTCCCGGCAGACTCCGTGGTCGATGCAGCGTGGGTGACAGTCCCTCTGCTCACATTCTGGTCCTGTCCAGCCTTCCTCGCAGTGACACACACCGCTGATGCAAGAGCCGTGGGGACCGCAGTCCACCACACACACCTCTGTCGCAAGAGAAAAAGCCACGGAGACATGAAGCTTCTGTTCTGTGAGAAGAGCCTTTTTATTCTGTGCGGGGGTATTTTTGTATTCTGCACGGATGTAACTGCCACCACTGAAAACCACTCTGATGTTTCCTGAGGAGTGTTGGCTCCGTCGGTTAAACTGGGCCAAGAAGTTGAACTGTTAACAAGATGTGGTTTTAACGCTAATCCTTAAAATACATTTAAGAAAATGCTGATTTTGTAAAGGCCAAACACTTAAAATAAGTTAGAGTATATTCCACATGAAAAGCTATATTAAAGGAGATTTGAAGAGGCATTATTTCTCGTGGGAAAATATCAGGAATTTACTGCTTTCTTCTGCTTTATAAATCCTATATACTTGTCGTCCCGTCCATTATTTTTTAAATGTGTATAAAGCAGGACACATTGTTGATATAGTACATGTCAAAGCATTGCAACTCTATCCCCTATCAAATTTTATTTGGCTGCCGCTTGGCTGCCAAAATACACAATAAATAGCAGTGTAAGAGAAAAACGGGGGATAAATCTTCCTCTAAAGAGTATGATATTAATCTTGATATATAGTCTTATTACTTTTATGGCCTCAGGCCTTAATAAATTCACTTAAATCATCAGTGCTGGACATTTAATCTGTACTCCACGATCTCCAGAATACAGCGCAGCAGCACGCACATTCAAATGTAATGAGAGCATGTTAGAAAGCACATTTAGGAGATAAAGCTTTAAAGAGAACATCAGAAAGAAGCACTGGGTGTCGTTACATGTCCTTCTGATGGCACACAGACAATATCTGATTCAGTTCGGATGGATTTCATGTTACATTTACTCAGCAACAAACTCTCTGGGAATTCAATTAGCTTTCCAACAACCTGAAACAAACGGAAGTAATAGAAATGATATGCTAATATAAGTTTTTCCCCGTGCCTAAGCAAGAGCATCACAGGTTTTTACTGTCTTTTTTCTGCAGCCACTTTAAGTCATCTTTATCAAAGACTGGTGTCATTTCATAGACCACTTTATGTCTCCATAAAGTGCAGACGCCCTACAATGAAACAAAAGCTGTCATCACTCAAAGTGTCTAAAGTCGGAGCACAGGAACACTAAAGCACCTCCATTACTTTGCGCTTCTTAAAAACTTCCCCAACAACCTCCTCTCAGGTTTTACATATTCCGGGAGCTCATTTGCATGGAGGCTTGGCAGACTGAGGCGAGGGTTATGGATTTTAAGCAGGTTCTCATGTCAGGACTCAGAGATGTTAGGCAAACATGCCTTCTCACGGAGACAGAGGCGGCGGAAAACAGGGGAGCAGCTGTGGTGGATCTGTGCTATCGTCGGAAAGTACAGAAATCAAAAGATTGAAGCCATGGGTGGTAAGTTAGTCCGTCTGTACCCGTCTCAACCTAACACTCGACAAGCTGGAGCTGCTCTTGTGAGAGAATAAGAAATGTTCATTTAGTGGAACCAAGAGCTGCCATCAAAGCTTCTCGAACAGAAGAGCCATAAAGCTTTCGGCTGCGACAATAGCCGTCAGTGTGCTAGAGGAAAGTAGCTCGAGTGTGTCCTCAAATTTTAAGTGACTAGATGCTCCAGGAAATTTATACAGCCTCATAACGGAAAGTTTGTGACTTTTTTAAAACTTGGTATTGCCTGCAGGGAAAGCAAATAAGCCGAGAGACATCATTCTGCTGCTCCAAATGTAACAAGTCATGGATTAAATATCTACTTATTTTGTTCGTGTATTTTTATTATTTATTTAAGCCAATCTACCCCTGCTGCTTTACCCACAATCCATTTTAAAGGCTCCCTCTTAGCTGTCTCTTTCCAGCTCTCTGAATAGAGTTTTTCTTCGATTGAGGGACCTTGGATGGTTCTGATTAAGTCGAGCCGACACTGTAGAATATTAAGCACGCCTCTGGAGGGGAGTCATTTGATTCCAAAGGGATCCCTCCTTCCCATAGAATCTATGCAATCAATTTTTCATTAGTGCAAAAGTGTTTATCTGCCTTTAACATGCCCCTGACTCGAGCCAGATAGGGGTTGTGTGCGGTCGATCCATGCTACTCGCTTGTTAATTAAGGTTTATTTAATTGAAGAAGAATAGCAGCATTAATTAAAGAGGAATCCTCACACCCGCCGCCACCAGGTGGGTAAACCCCCCCCTAACTTTTCAGAGTCTAGCCCTGTCGGTTCTGTTATTGACAGGCCTGAGATATCTTGCTGAGTGAGAGGATTGTGCCTCGAATTTTGAACACTTAAACAGAATAACAAATTACCTCTCTTAAAAGAAGAAAATCAAATGAGACAGAAAAGAAGGAAAAAAACATCCCTGTTCACTAAAACAATCATTCTTTTTTCTTTGGCAGCAACCAAAGCGGCTGCATGCTGTTTCAAAAGGTCCGCGCACCCATCTATCACCCCGAACGCACCATCCTGCTTTCTTATGATTTAATTTTCAATTGAATCTCGGCCAAAACAAATTCGTCCCGACTGCTTTTTATACTGACAGAAACAAACGGCAACTTCTGCCTCTGCTTCTTCTGCTAATTGTCCGCCTCAGTTTGGCCGTTGTGTTTCTCTCTCCATTTATTCTAAGAAGGGAAACAGCACATAAATCACCTGCAGCTCATGCACAGATAACAGATGGGAGGGGCCAGCCTTTGAACTAACATGTCACCTACCTGTGTCGGAAGGCAAACCTGCTGAATACAAAGCTGCTAACAAATGATGCGAGCAGATGGGTGCCGCTTTAAGCTAGAGCTGCTTTAATAGACACTGGCATGATTTTGGAAATGATTCTGTATATAACTCTGTTTATATAAAAATAAGCATTCATGTTAAATTTCAAAAAGAACATATGCTCACACAAGAGACGCTTGTGAAGCCAAAGCTTTGTTGGGAACATATGTTCTGTTTCAAACCAGCACACGCTACAAGTGTTGATTACCAAATTTGAGGGTTGTGATCACACCCACAGTTTGATTTATTCAGCCCAAAGCATTAAGAAGCCTTTGGATTTTTCTACTTTGTTCATTTAGTTTAGCATTTCTTCCAGGTTTCTTGATCATTAAAATTAGTCCTTGTTACTTCATTTAAGCAAAATCACAGACTTCATTTTCCTGTAACTTTTCCGTTGGACAAACTGCAGTAAAGAACACAAAAGGCTTAAATTGAGCAGCGGTCCAGACGGAGGTTTGCCCCTTCCGTCTTTTCTTTGTTGTAAAACACTTTCCAGGCATGACTGACATGGCTATCAGGTGTCGACATCTGTCTCCTCACAGCCGTGAAAGCTTTTGTTTGGGGTTTGTGGCTTGGGGTCAGCTCGGGTTACTTTATATCTCAGGCTTGGAGAAAAACGGAGACATTTTGTGGTTATTTCAGCTTGTTTGTGCTGTACGAAAGACGTTTAATGTTTTTCTACTCAGATGTATGTAGTATTTAAATTGGTAAAAAAAAATGCAGAGTTCGATTAAAGTCAAAAATCCAGTGTTTAACCTTGTAAACATCTCCATGTGGTGTTCTTCATGTGCTACAAGACATATCAGGGACAACATGAGCAGTCATCTCCATGGCTGGGCCTGTCTGCTTTTACACTGCAGTGTACCAAGGACAGGCTGAACAACACGTTTTCAGATTGGCAGGTTTGAGACGTCACAAACCTAAGGAGCCAATCCTGTTAATGGACCGGGTGACGCTATGCATATCATTATGTGCAACCTATGGCAACCACTACAGTGATGTGCGAGCCAGCTGTAACCGTCATCGTAATTTTTTGCAAACTCACTACTGACTACTAACGTGAACGTTACTACTACTAATTACTACATTTCAAGCTAGCTAAGTTTACGATGGCAGAGACGTGTTTTGTTTGGCGGTTGGAAATTTGCATAGTGGGCGGGGACTATGCAGATTCAGGAATATTTAATGAGGGAGAAGGAGGAGATGCTTTGGGAGGATTTTTACAAAGTAATTAAACGTGTTTATTATTTTAAACAGAGCATTTTCTTAAAACATGACTGGAGCTGGAACAGTTCTAAACGCCCACCTTCCTTTCATTTAGGTTCTCTTGTTATAGTAAACATATATTCTTGCATCCTATAATTTTTTTCCCATCACACCAAAGTAAAACTTTTCTGAAGGTGATTTAGGAGGAATGATGGCTACAACTAATAAAATACAGCCCTGACAGTCAGCAACATGAATGATTGGCTCATGAGATGAAACACTTGAGTCCGTCAGGCTCTTATTGATCATGTAAGGAGGAAATTCAGACTTTTAATTAATAATTTGGTTTCCTTCATGTGAACCTCGGAGGGAAAGCTGAAATATACTGATTTGACTGTCAGTGTTCTTTATAATTTCAAAATGTGACAGATTAATTTAGGGAAACAAATTGCTCTCTGTTGTTTACTAAAAGATATTTCAAAAACAGATTAATTACGTGAAATGGTGATTTATGAAAAAAGAAATAGTACACATAAAAAATAAATCGCATAGTTCTTCTAATATTTAAACTGGTTTTGGACTCTGAAGCTGAACAATTAATTAAGTCTTAAAAAGACACCCACATGTAGACATAATGTGCTGCATGAGATACATTTTATATTTCAACCCACAGCCTGTTAATAATGGCTCACGCATCTGCTGTTGTGGACGCCTGGTGTCTGCAGAGTCTGTGCACAGCAAGGGGGAGTTTGTTTGGAATAAACACTGAAATCATTTGACGCCAATTACTTGTTAGAGAAACTCAAAACAGTATCCACAAAAAACTGTTAAAAAAACAAGACACTATAGGACTCGCTGCATTGTGTGCGAGGATTGTTAATGCAGTAAACCTAACGCTGGACTAATGGCGTCAGTAAATTAATGAATGACAGGAATAAAAGACCTTGGCAATTACATCTCTAAGTACATGAATATGTCCTTTACTTCTTTTAAAGTCAATGTGTTGACTTGGAAAAAGTCCAACTCTAGCCTCAGTGGGTTTATTAGAGAGGACAAAAAGACAGACAGTCACACTCTGTACTTGTGCCGTCCGTACACTATAACTGCAACAATTAGTCGATCACTCGTTTGCTTAATTAAATGAAAATAATCTCAGATTACATGTTGGATCATTTGAATTATGTTGCGTCTCTGAAAATAATATTAAAAGGAGTACAGTTTAGACCTGCTCTAAGGTGTCACACCAAACCAGCGTTGATTTTCGTTAATGGAAATTATAGCGATAAATGTTCGTCAACAACCTTTTTTGCAAGACGAAGACGAGACGTTGACGAGCTAAAAATAGATCTTTGATAATAAAAACTCTGAACACATGTTTGTTTTCGCTAACGACACAGGACTTAAATGTTAGCGGTCGTTTGTCAGACATTTAAAAATCATGATATTTTCCCCCACTGAGCGTTAGAATTAGGTGGGAGAGTCCAGGCTAGATTATCTTATCAGGTAAGGAATCCGGATATCACACAAGTAAAAGTTTGGGGTGCTTTACAGATTCAAACACTTGGTTCAACCTGTGACCTTGATACTAATTTATGATACCTGTTTTAGGAAGGAGTTTAAAGAGAGACAACTTTTTGACTAAAAGTAATAAAATGTGACTTTTTATGGACTAAAACTCGACTAAAATGTTTTGACTTGTCGTCGACTAAAACTAGTCTAAAACTAGACTAAAACTATAAATTTTCAAATGTGACTTAAACTAATAAGCATTTTCATCTAAAGGCTAAGACTGAATCTAAAATAGCTGCTGAAATTAACACTGCAACATACCCTGTTGTGATTTGGTGCAATATTAATACTAATTGATTGATTGGTTAAATAAAAAAGTCAAAATGACATTGATCCAGCTTCTAAAATGTGAAGATTTGTTGCTTTTTTTTAATCATATGTGATCTTTTATTAAATGTATTTGAATTTTTCAGCAAAATAAGCAATTTGAAGAAGTCAACTCAGGCTCAAAGGAAAGTGTGTTCGTAATTTTCCCCCTTTTTTTCTTACATTTAAGGCAAAAAATAACTAAATAAATGAAGGAAGTTGTTGGCAGTTTAATCCATTTTGAATCTGGTTACACATGACAGCTTTAAGTAATGAAAAATGAGAGAAAAGTGTCTGACCTATGGAGCAGTCGGCCCCCGTCCAGTTGGCCTCGCAGACGCAGGTTCCAGAGTCTGTGTTGAAGGTGCCGTGGCTGGAGCACTGCTCTGGACAAGTGCTCTTCAGGATCTCACAGCTGATCCCTCCCCAGCCCGGGTTGCAGTGGCACTCACCGTGATGGCAGGCTCCGTGACCGGTGCATGTCGGATCCACACAGTCCACTGAGGAGACACAGCCATGTTAGTTTACCACTTCTGGATACATACTATTTAGCTCGGTCACCAGCCTTGTTATAGCAAGTGGAAGTGCTCTGGTGCCAGAGGACTGCTGGTGAACCACAGCTGAAAATGCTGCTGTTTAGCAGTGGCTGGTAGTAATTTCCCCCCCTATGTTCTACCAGTTCCTCTATGTTATATTATAGGGTACTTCTAATGCACTGACAGCATAATTACGCTCACTTATAGGCACCAGGAAAGGGAGCACAATTAGTGTCTAGACAGATATAATCAATTACTATTAACAATTTGCAGATCAACTAGCTGATGTAGGTTAATAATTGGCAATTATGACCAACACAATCAACCCATTACTAACAAGGGATAATTTGCAGCAACGTTATTGTGCTTCCTCTGGAGCTGATTAGTCTGTGCATTTTCAGATCTACTTGGCTACCGATATTGATCATTTACCTGAGCCAATTCATCACATCGGAGCTTTTACATGCAAGAGTGGAACCAGAAAATCACTCCCTTCTTCCTGCTTCATTTCAAATAAAACCACATTATATTCATTTCAAGAACTCGATATCCTTTTACATGTAAGGTCAACCGCACATGTAAATCTGGGCTGGTAATTGTCTTTTGTCTGCATGGGGATCAATAAAGTTAAATGCATTGAAGTGGAGGGGGGAGGTGGAAAAGGTTGACGAGAAGAAAAGAAGAAAAGGCGTTCTCAATAAACGGAGGAGCAGATGCCATTGACTGATCGATTTTAACAGGTGTCTTCAACTGTGGAGCTCTCCGAAAGGTGACTGCATCAACGGGCAGCGGACAATCTGTTCCAGCTTGTACCCTCATGTGGTCTCAACACTAAGGGGGAGTTAATTTATACACATGCTATCAATAACAACATCAAAGACATTATCCGCTCGGTGGAGTCTAAAACACCAATTGTTTCACCAGTGGACTGTGTCGATTTCCCCGGCGATTCACACAGAAATATGCGGCAGTCCGACGGGGAGAAGCTTCATTTTTTAATTTACCTTGTTCACAGTTGGGTCCTTTGTGGCCGGTGTTGCACACACAGTTGCCCGTCACGCAGTGTCCGTGTCCACCGCACAGAGGATCGATACACTGCAAGGCGGGAACGTCGCACTCGGTGCCCTTCCAGCCGCTGTAGCACTGACAGCGCCCCCTGGTGTACTGGCCATTACCGCTGCACAGGACGGGGCAGGCCGCTGAGGAAAGAAAACAGGGTTTAAAAATTCTAATTAGACTCCAGCTGTCATTTTTAAAGGAATAGTTTACCATTTTACTGGGGATAGTTTTATTTGCTTTCTTGCCTTGCGTTCTACTCTTCATAAATTAATAGTAACTTTATGCAAATTGCACGTTTAAAAAAGAGTTTACAAAGTGTTTTGACTGACACAGCAAAAGCAGGATACTAAAAAGGCAATTTAAAGGGGGGGTATTATGCTAATTTAAAGCTTCATATTTCACTCTGTGATACCTGTGGAGTAGCTTAGCATAATTTACAGTTTAAAAGGCCCTCATACAGCCTCTGCCTGAAACGTCTCAGTCAGCTCTGTCCCTTTAAGAAACCACTACAAGCCCACTTTCTTCTGATCGGCCAGCTCTCTGAAGCCTACTGAGGCTGCAATCTGTGACGTCACAAAGTGCAGCGTGTAGAAAAAACTGTGTGAAACCTGGCGTTCACAGCTGCCCGCAGGTTGAGCTGAGAAGACGCTGGAGTGAAATACTACCGTTTCACTGCAGGCAATGGCTCAGAGCGGGACAGAATCCAAAACACGATGAGAATATACCGGTGAATCGTCTAAAAAATCTTCGGGTCTGCAGTCTACATTTCAAACCTGACGATTTTGAACAAGACATCGGAGGCGGGCGTCCTACGCTGAGGAAGTGTAGTTTAGCGAGCTCCCTGGCCTCTGCCAGATGACACGTTTTACGTAGTCTGGCGGAGGTTTTCCAGGGCCCATTGGAGAAGCGGATAGCATCCTCCAAAGGCACAGAGCCGAATTGCATTTATTCCCTACCATAATGGCATTAGCTCCCCATAATAGCGTGATAGGACTGAGGTTGAAAATCGGCGAACTGGCCCTTTAAGGTAACGTTATCGCTATAAGACAAAAAACACAAAATCACAGTAGAGAGAAGACAAAAAGACGAGTAAAGACAATCAAAGATTAAGCTACAAACATGCTGTAGGCTTAACATAAAGGTTGTAAACAGCAAGCCTGTCTCTGTCTAACTTCAGGAAACACTAAAGCTCACTAATTAAATCATTATTTCCCGTTTGTTTAATCAGAACAAAAAAGTAAAGAACAACAATTGGCTGTTTTTACAGGGTTACGAGCTGAAGTATTTCTTCTTTGGCAATAGTTGCAAGGTAAAAGCTGTAGAATAATTGCCACATACCGAACATTTCAACCATGTCACATCACATATTTAGCATACAAATCTGCAAATGGAATATTTCTTCTAATATAAGCAAATACGCAAATTCTCAAGTCAAACTATTCCTTTAAACTCTTTTATTGTAGAGCGTGGCCTAGAGACACAGGAGCTACTATCTGAAGTTTTCCACACAGATTTGATTTTATGTACACATATTTTTACATGTTCCCTCTGTTAGACTTTGGCCTTCACTCCAATACAGCCGAGGCGAAAAGGGATTTTTCACAGCTTTGAGCGCTGTAAACAAAATTCCATTAACCTTCACTGTGCTGGGGTGGCTGCAGAAATTTCAGACACCTGGGCGAATAAAACCAAAACAATCTGCATAGCTGGAAACCTCCAGTGATTTAAGGATTTCTTTTTTTACATCTGGGGCTTAAATCACGTTCTGAATGGGCAGAATAAGAATAAAATACGAGCTTAAGAATTACCTCTGGAACAGTACGGCCCTATGAATCCTGGGAAGCAGTGACAGGATCCCGCCACACACTCTCCGTTCCCGTAGCAGTTGTGTGTGCACTCCATGACAGAGTCTGTGGGTACAGCAGGAAGCACATCCAAGTATTAATAACTCACAGTGTCATATTAGAGCAAATCTGGCATTCCTCCTCAATATACGTTCGACAACTGTACAGTTTAGAGAAATACTGCCAGACTACCAAGATACTAACTTATCTTTTTTTCCCCGCTGCATGAATCTGGGTTTTTCTAAGCATCCCTTATCTGCAGAACTGGTATCAGGCATGGCATACATTTACAGCTATTTGTCCATGTCCCACTAAGGTCTAAGCCTCCATAACATGTGTACTGCAGCCCGACTCTTCCCGTCTAAGCCATGTTAGGCAAAAACCACACAGGCATTTTAAATTAGACCAAATAATTCCATTTCCTTGACACATTTTCCTCTCCTCCTGACTCCTCTAGCGCCTCATCCCCCCACCCTTGAATGACTGATCATGCCCACACAAGCCATGCAATCTCCTGAGTGTTTACAGCTCAAATCCTCTCTGAGTTGAAGTTAATCTGACACATCCTGCAGACAGATCTCGTGTTCATTCAACAGACCATCGCTCATAAAGGGCACCCCCAAAAGACCGGGACCCCTCGTTTTGATGGGCGTTAAGAGGGCAAACTTTTTTGTTATTACTCTGCGCTCGTACTGGATGTTCATTGAGCCTGCGTCGGAGCCAGGCAATTTTGACCCCACACATCAATACCTCCGCACTTGTAGGGTTCGGATCGATAGAACTCCCCAAAGGAAATAGAGAAAGAAAATAGTTAACCCAACTTGAGTGTTTTTCCTACCTCAAAACCCACAAGGAAATTTCACAGACTTCAGAACACTGAAGAGGTTGTTAGGATGGAGGGATCAATGGCGAGTATGGCCTCGTGTTACAGTGTCGAGCACAATAATCCACTACCCTCCAATGAAACCTAGATCTGGTGGCTACAACTTTGTTCCTGTGGCAGCTAGGGACGTGCGCTTTAACCAGTTAACCGTTAACTGACCATTAAGAAATTTAACCGGTTAATACTACCAGTTAAACGGTTGAATAAAATGTTGTCTTTTGTTAATATACTTGTTTATTTGGGACATACGTTTTGTTGTCATTAGCTGAGCCGAGCCTGAGAGGAGAGCAAAATGAAACCAGCAGTTAAACAGTTTTTAAAAAACTGAAAACAAAGCTTTGTTGCATATCTCTGCTCCTGGAACATCGGTACCGTCTGAGCGCATATTCCTCGCGGCGGGTCTCACAGTCAACACACTCAACCAGACTAACCCCACAGCATGTCCACATGTTGCTCTGTCCTCACCAAAACCAACAGAGTCCTACATAATAAGGACTGTCATAGGCCTGGCCTTTTAATTTTAAGTTAGCAAAGTGTGTTGTTAACGTATTTAACGTAACTTTACGTAACTCATTAATTATTTTAAACTCCTGGCACGCCGTCGTCAGGACCGGGCAGGATCTTATGTTCATTAAAGTTCTGTGTGCTGACCATCAAAGAAAGGTCGGCTGCAAAGGTTTATTTACCTATCGTTGCTGCTGGATCCCATGGCTGTATTGTTCATTGTGTGCGTAAGAGACACTGGACAGTGTATTAATATCTGTAGGCACGAGTGCAGTTAGTTATGTTTGAGGATAATAATACATTTACATATCAGTTGCGTGTCTGTGTGTGTGTGTGTGTGTGTATTTCTGCGAGTATTAGAGAGAGCCCGCATCAGAATGAGCGTGCATGATGGAGAGTTTGCTGTCAGTCTCCGGCAGTTCTTTCTAAAAATGATCTTTATTTCTTGACCGTTAACGGGGGTCGGTTATCGGTCAGAAAAAAAATTCTAATTTAGCATCCCTAGTCCCAGACTTTCATCCAATCCAAAAAGTACATTTTAATCTTGAGGGTTAACCAGTAATTAACCGCTATGAGTGTGCACATCCCTAGTGGCAGCTAAAATTTTGAACACTGTTTGTTCATGCAGGCGCAGCTGTTCAAGTAAATTAAACCAAACATGTCATTACACGTCATTTCAATCACACTCATCAGCAGCAGATGTGTGTCCTCCTACCCTGGATGATGGTGTTGTAGGACACCACCTCCACGCTGCGGCCGTCATTATAAAACGCCAGGTGCCACACCCCCAGGTCCAGGTACTGGATGAATCCGGCTTGGTGGACGGTGACGGGATGATCCAGCCGTGCCCTCGTCTCTGGCTCACTCGGAGTCCGATGCTCTTTGGCGATGAGCCGGCTGCCGTCCAGTAGCTCCACGAAATCATACTGTAAAAAAACATCCAGAGCAGATTCAGACAGATGCAGATGATTGTTATTTTAATGTCACTTTAATTAAAGCAGGCAGTATGGACGCGAGGGAGTTGAAAGAGTGTATGTCGGACGCTTTGTATGCAGCTCCTCTCTGAGAGTCTGAGAGGAACTCTTCAAAGTCGTAACGCGAGACACGAGCGGAGCAGGTTTGTGTGCGCAGCAAATATTGCAGTTTAATAAATGTTGATTTTTCAGTGACAGTTATTTGGAGTTGATAGATGTTGTTTGCAGAGTTGTTTGTATACTGATGGAGGCGATATGGCTCTGGGGCAAATGCTCAAAAACGTTCCAAAAATATATTGTTATCTCTGATGGGAGTGCACTTAAAGAGAGTCTGGTGATGTTACTTTAATAATCTGTTAAATTAACATTGATCAGGTGCTTGGGAGATGCAGATACTTAAAATGCAGAGTTACTCGCTGCTAGTCGGCCTGCACAAAATACAAACAGAGGGATAAAGCAGGGGGAAAAACTTCCTTTGACGGCAGCTTTACACAGTTTTATTTGTTGTCTTCTGAATATAATAAATTCAACATTTGGATATTTGATCTACAGACTAAAAATTCCTTATTGTTTGACTCTTTGTTTTTAATTTACTGCATGTACCTGAACAGGATGTGTCTTAATTAAATTAAAAACATACTATCTACAGTTAATTCAAATGCGACCTTGCTGAAGGGTTTCCTACAAACATATGTATACAGTATACAGTCTGCAGAGTACATTCACGGTTTATTATAAGGAAAACAAATGTAACACAGAAAACACCTTAAGGCTTATTTTTCTTTCCTATATGTTGGGAATGCAGAGCAGCAGTCTCTGTTTTTTTTTCAAACAAACATTGATTTACAGGGTAAACAAGGAGTAACGAGTCATCCCTGCCAAGTGAAACGAGTGAAGCGTTGCATCTGCTCTCGGTGCACCTGCTCAACACCTGAACCTGCTTCTGACTGAAGCTGTAGGCTACAGAGCACTGCAGCAGAAAACAGCCTAACACATACCAGCAATCCCCGAGCAGGCTACAGGCTGCAGAGGAGCGCAGCAGATGCAGACAGATCCCCTGGCTAAAGCGTTCGGGTAGCTACACAGACGTACTGAGCCTATAGTGAGAACTCAGGGTGGGAAAGAGTCTGCGGGCTGCTTACCAGTGTGATGCATACAGATTGGCACCGGAGCCGGTGTTTGTAAGAGCGTGGATTTAAATCTAATGATGAGGCTATTTTTGGAGAGCTTTGATGAACTGTTAAGCCTTTGATTTTTGGCTGATGCACAGATCAGATGTTTTCTTTTTAATATAAAAATTTCAGACTAATATTTTTTTTATAATGAGCATATCATTTTGATTGAAAACAAAACAAGTAAACATATATTTAAAAAGAAGGCTATATTATATATATACTTAATGCTATATAAAGTGTGTGTATACAAAATCTATTGCTTATACCACATCCATTATTTGCAGTTACCTGCAGCAGCAGAGCCCTGTAGATAGATGGATAGATAGAGTGCTTCATTTATCCCAGAGAAATTAGATTGTACTAGCAGCTTAAACATTCAACATTACAATAAAAGTACAAAATACTAAAAATGTATATAAGAGCATATACAGTATATATATATATGTATTATGATATAAAATAGATAATAGATAGATACAAAAACAGATAGAAAAAAGAGGAAAAAGTGCAAAAATATTGAGTCCAGATCAGTGGTTTGTTTGGCAGAGGCAGATGTGAATGTATGTTGAAGTGTGTCATAAAAAGTAAAAAGAAGAGAAAAATATATAATTATGTTGCACATCAGCGTGAGCCCGCCCTCCAAAAATCCATAAATATGGAAAGAACGGGAAAAATATGGAAGTTTTGCTGTGTTAAAAACATTTTTTGGCATAAAAAAAGTTCATCAAGAAATATAGAAATGGTCCCAATAAACATGTGATAATAGCACTACCAATAATAAATAATAATAAATTAAATATTGTTTTTAAGCTTTATTAATCGTCTCATATGACATCTTTTAATTTAAATCCCACTATGTATTTAAATCAAGTTTTCCAGCCTGTGTGAGCTCATTGGATCGGTTTCATGGCCGGCAATGAAATGAAAATAAAACCCTCGCCAACCCCATTTTCAAAAGCAGCAGGAAGCTGTTTGCACCAAAGAAAGCTAAGATGGACTAACTGTTCACTACCTGCATAGCACTAAATGGCTCTTGCATTTATCAGGTAGCCAGAAATACACCTTCATGTGTTAGCTGGTGTTGCTCTGTTTCTATCTGATGCGTAAGTCTGCCAGTATTTGCGAACACTTTAGCCAGAAAAGAACATAATGAGCGCGTTGTATTTCAGCACTTTGCATCCCTTGTTCTTTGTGAGTTTTTTCACTTCTTGCTTCAAAAATGAATGAATGAAGCTTTTATCCAGCCGGGTAGAAACCCAATGAACTTGAAATATTTGGCCTTCAGTTGCCTAAAATATTTGAAAGAAAAGGACAAAAACATTGTTATATTATTAAAACCGGAATTAGCGCTCAGGAATGTGACAAACATCCGCCCAAGCAACCTTTCAGTTGATCTGCAAACTACAGGAAAGAGAGGGTTAATGCGAGGGGCAGGCGGAGTCAACACTGATTTAAACCCCTTTGAGTGGCGCAGGGGGGCAAGGGAGGGATATTAACCTGGAGGAAGTTGACTTCTTTGTGTTGTTGGCTTGAGGGGGAAGTAATAAAACAGTTCATCCCATGAGTCCTAAACCTCCTGGCAAAGTGCATACATCTCGATTAGCCGATGTGAACCCCACCAAACTCAACAATACCGGCGAATAACAGCCCAGAGACCGAGCGTGGAGAGAGCACTGGATGCCCCAAGGACAAAGGAGGAACGCTCAGAGCCTGGAAATTCCTCAGCCTTTAAATTGAGTGATCTTGGACTTGATTACAACTGAGTGCAAATTCTTTAGACAAAATCTACAAAGTTTGTTTCTTAACTTGTTTGGTTTATCTCAGCCCAGACAGACACTCGATAGCAGACGGAGGAGGTCTATATTTGAGGAAGGTGGAAAGGCTGTTTCACTTAAATGTTGTCTTGTCTTCCAAGCTGTGAATACAACCAACCGTCAATATCTCTCATTGGGGTCTTTCATGCTCAGTTAAGTAAATGCATTGATTTGTGCCCCCAGTCCCTGAGCTGTATGTAATTTAGACATGGTCACAATGGACACAGTGTCCAGCATTGACAAGCTTGAGTGTCTGTGCCACAATTGCCCGGGACATAAAAGTAGTGTCCTGTTAATTAGTACCCTTTGGTCTTTGATTTTGTTAGGCTTCCTTTTTTCACCTTGAAAGTGCAATCCAGCTCACCTGTTGTCACTCGCATCAGACTTTCTCCCATCAGAGGGTGGCCCTGACTGTCTACACTTGAGTGAAGCCCATCTTTACAAAGAGAGAATGTCAAGAAGGTGAAGCTAAGAGCTTTTGCAGTCAAGTGTGGTGGAAAATAGCCATTGTCTGAGTGCTTCCATCACCGCCGCCAGACGTTGGACATTCGTTTGCCCAGAAATGTCATTCAAATGACACATCAGACATTTTGGACACACTTCAACTTGCAAATGGCAGACGTTTAGAGGAAGTGAAAGACACGCATGCCCACACAAAGACACAGTGAAGCTGAAAGAAAACTGAAATTAAACTCGTGCACAGTTCTGATTTGCAAATGCAAAGATGTCTGGAATATAAAGAAAGGGTAATCTCATACGGGCAGATAAAGGACCCTATTAAATAAGGTGTATTTAGTTTTGTTTTCTTTAAAGAACAGTGTTGAGTCTGCAACAAGATGCTAATTTCTTATTTTAGTGCTTGTAGTAAATAACCCTCAAAACATTATTTTTTATTATCATCATTTACTCCAAAGTTGTTCTGAGCTCCATGGAGTAATTCATCAGGTTGTGTCTGACTGTTCTGTTTTCATAGCCGGGAGCTTCACTGTTTTCCTTCAGTTAGCTCTCACCAGGGTCATTTCCATTATATCTGAGAAGCTGTGAAAAAAACACAGTACGATACCTGCCCAGAACCACATGACAGACAGACAGTTAGCAACTAGCTGGGGAAGATAATGAAGCATTATGTCGCTATAATGAGGGAAATGTTCCTCAGTTGGAGGAGACTATAGACTGTATAAAAAGATGGACGACATGGCAGCTCCCTAAAACTGAAGCCATACCCTCTCTAACGCCCCCTGCTGACTGGCTGCAGTACAGGTCAGCCCGCCTCCTCCATGTTAACAGATGGGACATGAGTCAAACTATAAAATCAAAATACACGTCAAATAGATTTTTCTCAAACATGGTTTCTGTCTTTATAGTTAGTTCTTATCATGCTGATTTATTTTTAATGAGTTATTTGATGCTGTAAAAAGAATGATTGACAGCTCTGTTGACAAATACGGCTCCTGCTGCCAATCAGTTCCAGATTAACAGAGCGGAGGACGAACAGCGAGAGGAGACGTAACTAAAACAGTCACTACAGTCATCGAAGTTTCCATATGAAACGTCTGCTTCAGACCAACACAAGAAGCTGTTCTGCTCTTAATATCGCCGTCGTGCAGGATCCTTGCTGTTTTTAAGTTAAGTGTGTGTTTTGATTAGAGGAAGTGGCTACGGTGGCGCCACATGCAGATCTCCACTGTGCAACTCTGGCTCCAAATGACGTCTACATCGCAAGATGGCAGCGCCCGTCAGGGGGCTATTTTGGCATCAATTTTGTATAATGACAGCAGATGGAGATGCTTCGTCCATTTATATATATATATATATATACACAGTCATTGGAGGAGACCAAAACAGAGGAAAAAGAAAAGCTAAAATTGGACTTGGACATGTGACATACTTACCAACGCATTTCTATAGAGTGATGAACATGACAATGCTGTGTTCGCAGCTTTTAGTGCCCCCAAGTGGCCAAAGAAACAGAGAAATAATGCATGTCCGATTACACTATTTATTTTCTCTTGATGTAATTCCTGTTGATACCGGATGTTTGGCAGCATATGAGGCAGCTCGAGATCATTTTAAAGTGCTTAATAATGTGGAATGCCAGTTAAAGATTTTATTTTTACACCGGAAAAACTCTCCAAGCCACACTTTAATTAGACAAGAGGGGCTTCTGCCATCAGTGTATGAATGTGCGAGTGAAAGGGTGAATGTGACCTGTAGTGTATAAGCGCTTTAAGTGGTCAGAAGAGTAGAAAGAGTTATATAAGTGCAGTCCATTCACCATTTAATATTACCACCGTTAAGTGCAAGATTAGGGCACCATTAGCGAGACAATGACCAATACTTTTTTATCAAAGGAAAATTACACGGTGGATTTTCTTTATGGTCAAGTGTCTTGTTTTACTGTTGGAATAAAAGCATTGAAATGTCAATTGGAAAGCAATAAATAGCTAAGTTTGCTTACGTTAGGTATTAGCCACTGCATGCTACAGGTACCAGACCAAGTGAGTATGTTTTATTGATTCCGATCTAATATTCAATTGTAAGAGAAAGAAGTAACAGTTTTTAAGTAACAGTTGTGGTTTAAAGACTAACAAGGATAAGAACCAGACTTAAAATGATTTTAAAGGAGCATTACCTGAGTGTGAGATGGTGCCAGACCCTTTCGTCCATAGACTCCGATCAGTGCGTTTTTCTGTACCGAGATGTTGAACTTTATGAAGCGCGGTTGCTCCATGTTTACTTGGGAACGCCAGAAAACCCCTGGTGGGACGCTCTGACCCGCCCTCTTCCCTATGTCCACCTGCCCGGTGTCGATGGAGTTGTTCTCCTGGTGAAGCACACTATTCCTCCCTGGAAGAACAGAAACACACCCGCATTCAGATTATGTAAGGTGTTACAGTTAAAGGTGATGCAGTATGAATCACAGAGCCTTTCAACTAAAACCTCCACACACACACACACATCTTGAATACAATCTTGGTTTTTTGATCAAGTCTTTGATCTCGAGATATCTATCTTCTTTTCCAGTGAAATCTTATTAAAGCAGAGACTCAACAGTAAGATACGCACACCCAAATGAGTGATGACTAAGCAAGGCAGGATTACGCGTAATGTTGCCCATGATGCACTACCCTACGATGAATGACCAGATATAATTGGCCTTTCATAAGACTCTAACTGGCTGCTTCTCCCATCTCTCCTCTCTTCTTGGTGACTCATAGAGAAAGGCTTCATCTCTGATAAGGTCTAAATGGAATCTGTCACATATACCGAGCGCTACCTTGCCGGAGCAATAACAGCAAATCAAAAGAGTTTTGCGAATCATGTCCTTAAACTATGTCCTTACTTGCCAAACGATGGAGACATGGCCGGCGTTAATATGACTCATGCTCATATGAAAAACTGGATTGTGCATCGTATGATTTCAAGATCAGATTTCCTTGTTTGCCTGTAAAGCCTAGCTGTCTAAAGCTTTATTACAAAGGTAACGCAGCTGCTCTCTTTACAATTTACCGTGCCAATGGCTTTTACGCGCAGGATGGATGATGCAAAGTTGTCCTACTACATAATAACAACTCAACCTTTGTCCCCCACATCTCGTAAGGAGTGTTTAAGTGTGCACCTGTGTATGCTGAAGCGATGAGTGTACCTGTTTGTGCCAGACCTCTTTTATTTGCACCTCTCAGTGTTGTGTGTGTAATGAGGCCATCGCCTGTCACTTTAGCTTCAGTCAAAGTGAAGACAGGAAGCCAAGTTTGCCTCCTGGGAGAATAATAGCCGGCTATTGATTGCCTTTAAACAGTCCAAAACCTGCCTCATTCTATCTTAATTAGCAGTACTTATGAGGATTTAAATCTAGCCGAGTTTAAACAATTGAGCTTTTGCCTGGCCCACTCAACTCAATTAATCCTTTCGTGGCCGTGCATTCTAAACACCTGGGCGCGCTTGGAGATTAAATTGGTGGCTTTTGCTGTAAAGGTGAGCCGAGATCGCCTGCCTGCTTGTTGTTGAATACACAATGGTCCAAGATTATGATTAGGCAGAACAAAGCTGTCTGGAGAAAGTTAATTAATATTCAGGAGGTGAAAGATCCCAATAAACTCTGAAGGCTGACTGGGTAGGGAGCGCCAAATATTTCACTCCGTCATTCCTGGGGCCAAATGGTTTGCTGTTGCAATTTGTCTTTCTTAATTGTCATTTGAACTTTTAACTTGTTTAATTAATTTGTATTTTGTTTTTTTAAAGGTCCTTTAACCTCTTTTATAAGTGAGTTAATTACTGGCAGCCTTAATCCATTCACGTCTGACAAGTTGAGAGTATCTCTCCCCTACAGCTGCCAGTCATCACCTTCCCTATTATTACCTCTTTGGGTAATATCTCAACAGGGGACAAAAACTGGTAGCAACATTTACACCCCGTTTCCCCCTGGTATCAAATATGATCTGTTTCTGGAGGTCTTTTCAGGATACCAAGCGCTCTGATCTTGCATTTGGGGTCAGAGGTCAGAGTAGAATGATGACCTCCGTATGGATGCCAGAGACTGATGTCTACCATGCATTAACGTGTTTTTCCTTATCCAGATAATGTGTCCAGATAAAGATTGGAATTTTAATAGCAGGTATAAGTTGGGTCATAGTTACCAGTGGTCAGTAATCAGTGAGTATCTTTGATGTTTGACAATGCCTGATCTTCTGTAAGAAAGGCCCTTCTAAGTCTCGACACATTTCGTAGTGTCTTCTTCATCCTTTGTTTTGGGGCTTTTTTGTCTTTATAATTAAAAATAATATTGTTTATTTAATGTAAGATTTTCACGAGACCCAGCAGAGAAATGTTAAATCAGACAGGAACGACAGGTGAGTGGTCTCCTGTATCCACGTGATCGCTGCTGTGGATACCGGGAGAGTGGGCGGTGCGTGAAACCATAAACTGTTAAAAAATATGGACGACATGACAGCTCCCTAAAAGTGAAGCCAAAACATTTCAAGCGCCCCCTGCTGACTGGCTGCAAGTTTATTTGATGCTGTCAAATAGATGTTTGACAGCTCTTTGACAAATCCAGCTCCTGCAGCCGATCTGTTCAGGATAAGCAGAGTAGAGGAGGAATGGCGAGAGGAGACGTAACTAAAACAATCACTACAGCCATTGAGGTTTCCATATCTGTGAACGTTAAACACTTTACATTTAGAGCAGGTCTAGGCCGTGCTCTTTGTTATGTTATTTAGATTGCCCCAACATTAATCCACCATGACCAAGAGTTTTTACCTGGTTTCAAGACAAAAATCCCCACAGGGACGTGAAGTTGAAGTTGGGAGTATTTGCTGTTTCAAAGCAATTAGTTGGAACTAATTATTACTGGCATTTCACTAAGAAGACCCTCAGCCTGATAGCACAATATTTATTTAACAAAGCAATGGCAATAACCCTAACCCAGATAAACAGAAGAATAAACACCTCCTGCATTATTCCTGTGAATGTTTATTAGCAGTTTATTGAGATGACTGATATATATTTTTCTCACCATCCGCAGCCAGAGCTGTCACTACGCTCGTCTGTGTCGGCCCCGTCTTCCCGACTCCTCCGTTCTCGAACGCCGGCTGGTTGTCCAACTCTTGGAGCTGCCAATTGAGGCCGAAAAGGTGCATTGCTGTGAAATACACAAAAAAGCTGCGTGGGCTTGTAGAAATGGATAAACAAATAAGCAAACAGGCGCGCAAAAACAATCAAGCACTTAAGCACAAAAGACCTGTGGGGGGAAAGCACAATGGATGGATCCAATGCAGGCTGTTAAAAACAACAGATTCACTCCCAACGTTTCAGCTCACATTTTGTGTCTTTGAGGCTACTCTGCAAATGGGGGGCTTTTGAGTAAACACAGCGCTGATAGAGGCCAGACAAAGTCATCTCAATCAATACTTAGGAACCCTGTTGCTCTCCCATGTTTCCTTGGAGAGCGATGTTCATTAACGTGCCAGAGTGTCTGCCGCACACAAACAGCCCCGGCATCACAGAGAGCACAATTTCTATTTTCAACCAAAGCTTTTCTTCAGTGGACGAGATACACTGAAAATCTCTCCAAGTCTAATACAAAGCAGGACGGACACTGAGCTGCAGCTTTGTGTCTGTGTAAGAGTAAGACAAGAGGAAGGGACAGAAAGTGAGAGACTTTTTGGAGGCAGTGTAAGGCACTTTATTGAGACAGACAGTCACAGCAGGAGGAGGAAGTGAGCGGGTACGATGCTGCAACACTCCTCTACTCCTCTTACATAACTAAACTGTGACTGGCTTTCATTCAGCCAACCTGCTTTATTGTCACAGTATTGGATGCAATCAAACTGTGTTTTTGTTGTTTCGGGAGACTGAGGGGCTCCTGTGAGCGCAGCGAGAGGGCCAATCTCCTTCAAAGTCACCAGCCAGGGAACATGCTGAGGAAGCATCTTGATTTCCGACCATTTGATCTGCGAGGGGAACTTTTCTCCAACACTCTGTGCTCGCTGGGAAGATGGATATTGACTGCAGCAAATAACTTGAGAGGCGGATGAGGGGCCAGGGAGAATATCAAATGTGAAGGAGACCAAAAGAGAGATGGGAAAGCTCGTATAGAAAGTGTATCAGTCGGGGCTTTGTAAAGAAATAGGGCATGTTCTCTTTTGTTTAAAGTCTCCTGATGAATATATTTGGCTTCAGCTTAGTCAGAAGACACACAGCTCTGTCCTTGGTAGATCAAATGAACAGGTGCTCTGTAGCCTTGAATTCTAATCAAATAATAGAGATTTTAAATTGAGTGATGCTGTTTGGCTACCCAGTACAATCAGACAGCCTCGCCTGACTGTGAGATTTCACTTCAGGTGCCTGTTTAACAAACCAGCAACATCAGAAGCCACAACATTAAAGGGATATTTAAGTACTGGGCTTATTTTTACATATTTGAGGGCATTAAAGCTCGTATGCAGAGTTTTTCGCTGGTTATTAAAAGACTAAAATTAATTCTGCTGACTCTATATGACCTACAAAAGCAATCCAGACCATCAGCAACAAGATTGATTATTTCTATAAAGTCATTTTTAATGCCTGAAACCCCTGACGGGGTGTAGGATGCCAGATGAAGTGATTAACTGCTCGCTGCCTTTGTTTACATTTTCCAGGGCAAAAATTTACAGTGAGTGATACATGTGACTGTTAAAGAAAGCAGGATGAGATTTTCCTGTTCAAAACCACCACTTAAGCATGTACAGGGCAAAATCAGCAGAAACATAAGAGGTTTAGTTTTGTCCACAGGGGACGCCAAAATCAACACAAACCGAATGTTCCTCACAGGAGCTTTAATGACCAGAATGTAACGTTGTTTGGAGTCGCTCATGAAGACAGCTTTAGCCGGCAGATGCATAAAGGGCTTCAATGGCTGCAGCATAATCCCTGCGAGCCCAATCAAAGTGCACACACTGATGTGCTTGTTTTTGCCACTGACAGGCTCAGATTTTTCCAAGTGTCTGACAACTTTACAGAAAGGAGTTTGACCTTTGTGTAAAAGTCAGATCCTTCTTTTCAACGGGAAACAGCAGTCTCTTCAATGACACCAGACTTCAGTGACATTTTACCTTGCAGAATGCAGGAGTTACTGGCCAATCTCGGCATCGATCATTTAGCTAAATGTGTCATTGTGTGATTTTATTGTGTTATGTTGTTCGTTCACATCCGACACGACATTTGTTCAACAAACAAATCCACCAAAAAACGAATCTAGTGAGGCAAAAGTAGGCAGGCAACTCCTGTGCTCTTTGTGTTTTAGTCAATGGAGTCTGGTGGCTTTAAAGTGATAATCTCAGAGATTTATCATATCATAAGATTTTCATTTAAATAAATGTCTGTTAAGTCTCTATCTATCGCTGAATGAGGTAACACAATGGTGATTGAGTCTATGGCCCACTGATGAAAGCCCTTGCATTTGCAGTATTACAGACTGGGTGTCTGTGGCGACTTTAACGGAAAAAATCACAAGCGGCGCCCAGTTAGTGACGCGTTTTCCATCACCCAGAAGTGGTTGGTCTGCCAGAGAGGGTAGGCGGAGCTAAGCAGCTGCTTTTCCGCTCTCTGCAAGTGTTGCGAGTAAACAGTAACACTACTATGGCTGAACAAACAAAGAAAAGATCGATGACTACAGATACAACTTCAAAAATGAGTGAAAATCCAAAGAAAAAGAAAACACTGTTTCAATGTGCTCCCGCAATTACGGTTTATCTGCATAGGTGCCGCCAAAGAGAACGAATCTGAGATCTTTGAGATTACAACTTTAAAGAGAGAAGTGTAAAGGTCAATTCTGGTTTTGAGCAGAAATGTTAAACAAAATGTTCTTTCTCTGCAGGAATCTTTCCTCTTATGTTTCAACATTAAAAATAACAATATGAGCATGTGAGTGGGAAAAACAAGCACTTTTAGTCGATGTACTTGGATCGATGCATTTACCCCTAAGGATTACATAAGGATTACAACGCAGCATTCCAGATGAAGCCCTCTATTGCAACAATTCCATAACATTCTGTACCTCCAAGTCATTTAAACCCTGATATAAGCAAAAATTGGACACAGGTTTAGAAATACCAAAACTGCCCTCTCATGCTGACCGGTCCATCTATATTTATGACAAGTATGGCTTCTCACTTTGAACAGACAAGTTGTACCATCCTTCTAAAGTGAGACTTTCAGAATCTGCTCTCTCCTGTTTCGATTCTGTTCCACATATTCCCTACATCAATCAGATTTCCTGTTGCTATTGATATCATGGTTTCAAAATGTGTTTTTCTCCATCTTCAAGCAGATAAAGATCAATCTCATTACTGATGAAGAAAGTCTTTCAAATGCAACACAGACAGCCGCAGACAAAATCTTGGCCTAGTTAAACTGTAAAATTCTCACACTGAAATACCAACTTTTTCAAACAGTTTACTGTGTAAATATTCTCATTTCTTAGACAAACATGTTGGCCGCTTTCAGCTGAGGAAAGGCTCCAGAAGCCTTAGAAACACTGTGAGCTGAGCTGGCTGCCAAATTGCGAGGAACAACTGAGGACATGGAGCATTAACCCACAGTGAAACACCCTCCGCCTGTCACCTGAAGGTGACACATGATTGACAGCATAAAATAAAAGCAGGTTAAGGTTTTATTTAAAGACTAAACGGTGAAATAATCCTTCTTTTAACAAGCCCTGTATTTGCAAAATTAGCATTAAGAATTCTGGAAAATAAACCTTTTTAATGTTGACTTAAATCTCTCTCTAAACTGACTGACAGAGGACATGCTTTATCAAAGGGGACAAAGAATGACAGACAGTGCTCTCACAGGAGTTGTTGCCTTACAGCTGACGATGCAAGACTATTTTTGAAGGTACAAATGTCCTTTAACTAAACTGAGTCTTCAGCCATGCATGCAGCTCTGTGAGGCTGTAGTTAGGCAAGGTTGTGCTTTGCAACTGATCGCAAACATAAGCATGCTAACATGCTCATAGGAACAATGCTACCATGCTGGTGTTTAGCAGCCAATGTTTACCATTTTTCCTGTTAGCATGCATATATTTGCTAACTAGCAGAATGTGTATGTTTGAGTAAAATGAACAAAACATAAATTGCATAGTGGGCGGGGCCTATGCAGATTCAGGGATTTTTAATGAGGGAGAAGGAGGAGATGCCTCGAGAGGAGTTTTACAAGATAATTAAACACATTTTGCAGAAAAAACACATCAGACACAATTTATTATTTCAAGCAGAGCATTTTATATGTCTTAAAAAATGAGTGAAGCTGCTCTTTAATTCACCATTACCTATTTACTCGAATAGTTCATGATGTTAGGCACTTCATTATTTTAATCATCGACTGTCAGAACATAAAGTACAGAGTAAAAAATATGATTTTTGCAATAGCTCCATTTCTTAAAATGTTCAGGGCTCCAAACCGAACAAATTGTTCGCTTTTATGTCAAATTGATTATATCTCCTCAAATTCTGTACACCAGAACTACTATGATGAATAATTAATAGTCATGGGATCACCAAAGTTATTAGAATTTATCCTAAAAGGACATTTTATGTCTGCAGCTAATTTTACTGAATTTCATGTCATAGCTGTTGATATATTTCTGTCTGGACAAGAACTTGTGGTGGAGCTCAGATACAAATCAGACTCCAAAAACATTCTGACTGGTAGTATCTGATTGCAGACGCAGCTAAACTGCCAACTTGACGCCAGAAATGTAACTGCGTGTGGTGGTGGGCTCTGGTGTATCACACACACCACAGAACCACCAAGAGCCTTCCCCTCTTCACCGCTCTTAGCGCACCAGAGCCTGAATCCCCACTTACCTCATCAACAAATTGCTTTGAGGTGAATAGCCCTCAATTTACGCATTTGCATAAGTTATTCCTGCAGCCCAGGCCAGTTCAATTAATATTTATGGGCCATGAGCAATTCTCTTCCTGAGCAAGAAGCTGGAAAAGCTAGCCTCTCATCTCACAAGTCAAAATCTGCCCTGTGGAACACCTCCACTGACGATGAATGGGGGGTCGAATTTGCGAGTTTACAACATGTTTACTTGAGCTCTGCCATCCACATGAAATTTAGTGTACAGAAGCACCGACACTTCTGTGCTGGAAAAATCCTCCTGACTGCTCTCAGAGCAAATTACCCATCTCGTTCTCATGATTCTTGGTTGTGTTATTACCTGGAAAACAGAGCGCTAATTATGCTGGAAGTGAAAGCTGTATCTCTTCTTTCCAGGAAAAATAAATTAGAATATTCAGCGAGGAAACTTAAGGCATTAAAAAAACATTAATAGGAGGAAAACTTCTTGAGTGTTTCCCGTTAAAATATGCAAAGGACACTATTCTGTTGGTAGTCGCCACCAAGCATAATGAGTCCATTTACCAGAGAGCGAGGTGGCCCATCTGGAGTCACGGTGTGCCAACAGCAACTTGGAGCTCAACAGCCTCAAAATTATTGAGACAAACATTGTTTTATGCTGGAACCTGCCTGCACATCTTTCCCAGAAACGTCCCTGGAGACTCCTCGATATAAGCCGCATAGCTCGGAGCGTGGCTAAGATGTTGCTGCTTTTCAGCGGATAGTGTCTCCAACATCCTCAAACGGAAAGACAACATCTCCAACACGAGATCGACCAAGACTGGGTTTGTGTTCTTGGTCCTGAGGCAACAGCAGCAAGCACAATGCCACCTTTTGTCAGTCTCTGCGGGGTTTCTCGAAAGTCTTCTTATTAATATTACATGTATCAAACAGCAGTATTTTTTCTCCCAACACAGCGCTCATACCTCACGAGTGCGTCCACCTGTATCACCCGCTGTCCTCTGGAAACTGCTACCGGCTTGTTAAAACCAAAAGTGCCCATCATTTCAACAGTTTCAGGAGAGCCATCACTTTAATCAGCCAGCTTTCACAGAAAAGCACTTAAATAACCTAAATTGATTTCCTCTTTTTGGGATAAATGTATTGGTAAAAGGTTTTAGGGAAAAGGTTTATTCCTAAATTAGAAATCTGAGAGATGCACTTTTAAAAAAGGCAACACTAAAATAAGTCATGCTTCATTTAAAGACACTTTAAATCAATCAGTTCAGACGAAAGAAGTCCTCAGACATGTTCAGGGAGGATAATATTCCCCATTCGGTTTTGTTTGTGCTGTTCAATTTAAACTGCATTTCCAAAAATCCACATGCTGTTTTCTGCATCCAGTCTGAGCGCTAACGCTGGACGCCGTCCTGATTGGCCTCCCCTCTATCTGAACAATTGCTGAAATCCTTCCAATCAGGCTAGTTTGCAGAGCTGGAACTGGAACGCCTCACCTCAGCAGGTTTGCTTCATTTGAATTACAGGAGCTGCTGCTGTCGGTCAGCCAGGATCCAGTTTAGCGACTGTTCTGCACGTTATTCTTTAAATCCATTCGATAAAAGCAATTTCATTTAAACTATTTGTTTCTTACTTTGGCAGTCTAAACCTTTGCTACAGAACAAAACCCTATTTGAGTAATAAGGTTCAGTAGAATTCAAACACAGACGTATTTTAATATACAACAGAAGCAGGTGTGCTTGTATTCGTCTCTGAGTTTGTCTGTGCACTAATGGGACTGTGCGAGCTGACAGTAGGAAAGTATTATTAAAGTACGAGTGCACATTGTAGCTATTTGAGTCATTGCACCTGGCAGGTGAATTGGCGACGGATGAAAGAGAGAGGAAGTGGTGGAAACACTCTCAGACACCTGAGGCAAGTGGCAGAGAGCTGCATCTGTTTAACACACACACACACACACACACACACACACACACAGGATAAAGGCGCCGAAGCACCAGTCACACACTCTGGAATCTGGCCAAAAGTACAATTCCCAAACATCTGACAGGTCTACAATTAAACAAGTCGCTGATTGTTGGGATGAAAATGTTGTAAATGGATCCAATCTGCTAGAACTGTTAGTGACAGCAGCTGAACAAATGACTGTTTCTGCTCCTTCTCCCTGTGTAAACTGAGCCGATCTGTCAGGAGCACAGAGCTAATAAAAATAGCAACTTATCCGTACACAGAGGGGCATCTACGTTATAAATAATATGTATATATCCGCGCTAATTTTATGATACAAGATCATGAACGTCAACATGCCACAAAACAGTTAAGTCAATAAAAAGATTGTGAATATTGATATGGATATAGCATATTTATGACCTCTCCTCCACGGGAGCACTCCCCTCTCTCCTCTCCAATAAACCACCGGTTATAGGATCTTCCCAACAACCCCATATTTCTCCTTATACAACTGTGTCACATTTCCCCCTGCCTCCAAGCTGCATGAATACTTATATATCCGCTCGGGGAGAGAGGCGCAGTGTAAAGATTAAGGGCTTGGATGACAGGAGAGGGCATGAGCAGAGATGAATCTGTAACGGGTTTATTGCTGTGGTCAAGAATCTAAAGGTTAGCAAGAAGTCAGCTTTGACACACGCTGTAAAAAAAAAACCCTCTCAAAGGAAATAATGCCCAAAGGAGAGGAGGGGAGGATGAGCATTAGTTTATCTTCCTGACCGAGATAAAAGCATTTCCTGTTTGACAGAATGAGCGAGTTCTGGTTGTAGTACAACAAAGAGCTTTGTGGGCCAAGGTCTTCCTTAAAGTTCAAGTGTTCATGTCCGCTTCCCTTCGTTGGAAGAGTTCTGATTCCCAACTTGTGTTTCATTTTGACGTTGCCATCTGTGCCGGCCATTTGAACCTCCCCTGCCTGTGTTTGAGCAGGAAACCCTAAGGACATAATTTGTCTGTCGTTCTGTGAACTGGGGATCAGAAGCGCGGGAATGATGCACAGCCCGCTGTCAGAGGGAAACGGGCAGGGATGTCTCGTTGGAAACTGTACCGGGGCCGTGTCTGCATATCTGACTGAGAGCTTAGTCAGACAGACTCCACTGAATCATATCAGGACATCTGCAATTTCTGCAAAAAGGGAAAAAGGCAGTGAAATAGAAATACTCCTGGCAGAGATCAAACTCCACACAGATTAAGAGCCATGTCGGCTTCATTCACGCTAGACAGCTTGTCTGTCATTGGTTCCGTTTGACCGAACGACATGTCTAAAGATTGTCTAATGCCACCGCGGATAATGGAGTCATGTTTTTCTCTCCCTAGAACTGAAAGGAAGATGTCGCTTCTGGCACAACAACTACTGGTTTTCATGTGTGCGGTTGACAGCTTGTGCTGCACCTCCAAATCTTACAATAACAAGTATTCAGAGGCAGTATTTATGCCAAAGACTCTGTGTAAAGCTAATTTTGTCAGGCTAGATGGCGGATTTATGTCGAATGCTTCATATTAAGATGTAAACATTCCATACGTCTGCATCTCATAGTGTTAATGTGCATCAAATCGGCCTGCTAAGAGTCACGTGTAATCCCTCAGAATAAATATCCCCATGGCAGGCTCAGATATGTAGGTCGATCTTTCGCTGAATTGCCTCTCCAGAGAATCAAGGGAAAAGTTGTGGTCTAAGCCTTCAGCCGGTGCAGATGGTCAGCCTGGAATATCTGCTAATGTGAGCAGTTTACAGATTAGATTTTCACCTCCTGAACTGCTCCCAGACATGATCGGGGCTCAAGCTTCTAAAGTGGACCAACATGACGAGGAAAAGGGAGGATTTCTTCTATATATATTTGCCACCATGGAGCTGGTGCAGCCTGCAAGTTTTAAGGACAACATAAGGAGGCCTTGAACTCTTCATCTGCTCGTGTTTTGAACTGTGCAGATGAAGAGTTTCGGAGAAAACGTGGGTGAAAGCGAGATCATAAGTGTGTCAAAGCTAAAGACTGAAAGAAAGACATGAACAGACGTATCAACTTTTGTCTTCCTGACAGTCGAAGTCATCGCCTCAGAAGTCTCCATAAACATACTTCAAAAAAGATGAAAAGACTTAAAGGTCTGAATTCACTCTCTGGTTTCTTTTCAGAGCTCTTTTCCATTGCTTGGACCAAGTTACTTCAAGGTTCAATAATGAATTCGATAACTGTTGCTGCTCTCTGCCTGTATTGTTGAAAGGTTTAATCCAAGTCTCAAAGCAAAACTTTGGTCCTGAATGTTTTCACTTTCGAATTTCGAGTCACTTAAAGGGCCAGTTCGCCGATTTTCAAGCTCACTATCATGGGGAGCTAATGCCATTATGCTCTGTGCCTATAGAAGACGCTATCTGCTTCTTCAATGGGCCCTGGAAAACCAGAGAGCTTGCTAAACTACACTTGCTAAACTATCTAGGACGCCTGCCTCCGATGTCTGTTGCGTGTAGTTGAAAAAAACACCTTAAAATGTAATCATTTGTTCCGTGAGGTACCTTGAAACGCTGCCTGCTCTCTTGTTTTTCCTTTACAGACATTCCACATTTATAACTGAGTCATGTCTCAAATCATCAGGTTTAAAATGTAGACTACAGACTTGAAGATTTTTTTAGACGATCCACTGGTGTATTCTTGTATTTGGAATTTTGTACCGCTCTGACTCATTGCCTGCAGCGAAAACGGTAGTATTTCACTCCAGCGTCTCTCACTGGGCTGTTCCTTTCAGAGGGAGGGGCGCAATGCACGCTGGGTGTTGTAGGAATGTAGAATGGGCGAAACCGGGTGCTGTTTGTGCAACTTTCTCCACAGCTATGCCGCCAATTTCAAATATCATTGCTTCTACCGATTACAGAGAACGCCTGACTGACAGCGGCTTTTTCCAGGGGCCGAATTGCTCCTCTTAATTGGTCAAGTCTCAAAGACTCAAGTCCAAAACAAGTTCCACATCCTCATTTCTGTGCCTTCATTTTATTCTGTTTAAAAGAGACGAACTAGCTGCTTAAACTCTCATTAACATGATAATCTTAATTATGTTCCATAATCTGTCATGCACTGTTTTCTAATGGTGTATTTTGGCTGTTTGTGATTCGAGAAGAGATAATCAGTGAAAATCCTCCTTATCTACGTGATGCAACTAGATTTAATTATCTTACTAATTCTGTGCCTTACCTATGCAGTAGCAGAGGATGATGGACAGCACCACAGCTATCCCCACAGCGATCAGGGCGGTGCACTTCCAGGAGCAGTGTTTAGGGGACTTCTTGAACTTGAAAGCCCCTCTGGACAGGCTGTTTCTGGGCAGAGGGCGCGCAGGTGTGGAGTAGACCGTCCCCGTAGCCATGGTGTAACCAGGGGCTGCTGCGCCGAAGAAAGGTGTCGTTCCTGTGCCCGTTTTAAAAAGAAAGTGCCTGCAGGGGGAGAGAGGAGAATACGATGAAATCGGTCCTACTGTTTTCTGCACGTGTCCATCTTTGTCAAAATCTGTCAAAGCTGCAACACCCTGATTTGTTCCTGTCCCCAAAATGACCTTAACACCTCAAAGCGAGCTCACACTTTATTTAAAAAGACAAAAACTAAAACAGGATTTACCAAACAATACTAGTAACTCCCGTGTGTATCACAGTGAAAGAGCAACAGGGTTACACTCTAATAATCTGTATAATCCTGACATTGGAAGAGGTGAACAAAAAGTATCTCATAAAAACAATCATCTCCCACTTGCCCTTTTACAACGGGGCCTTTGCTAATAGCCCATTATACCTGGGGTAATTAAGAGGGTTTAATCAAATGCACTACGGAGTGATCGTCCTATTAACTTTTAAACCCCACGTGAAAAGCTCTTAAGTAAATGAATTAAGCCTTGTTGCAACTCTTGCCACTACTTAGAGATTAATACCCAAATGCCTGCAGGCTTACGGGGACAGACGGGGAAATGGAGCAGATTGACCATGCATCGCAGACGTTTCCGTCTGAACTGCTGAGTGTCCATTTTTGATTAAAAAAGATTAATATACCTTTAAAAGAAATGGTTGAGCTGTATTCTGTAGTTTAAGTACTCTTGTTTTCAGGTAATATACGACTCTAAATTAAAGTCTTAAACACATCAGCAGGACCGCTTTAGGCGCTGAGAAAATGAATTCAGTCGAGGCCTGCTCTGCATGTATACTCTCCTTTACGCTCGTTGCTACATACAAAATTAGGCCTGAGAGTACCTGCCCAGCACCGCTGCAGTAATATCTTTTCAGCTAAAACAGTTGGGGGTTAAGTGCCGCACTCGTTGGGTAAATAAAGAAAAGCGAGTGCTACAAATTAATTTCCTCGTCCGGGTTTACTCGTGCTCTTTCTAAAATATAAAAGAAGTGAGGTTGCGGCGTTTAAAAGAACCCCTAAAAACACAAGGAAGGAATAAGCATTAGAATACAGACTGCTACTATAACATTAATACTAAAAAATGTATTCTGAAATGAGATCATGAAGGAGTGAAATTCAGCCGCACGGTCCTCCCTAACTCTCACATGGAACATCTCCCGTGTCGTTTCACAGTGTTTTATGTTCTATAGGCTATATCCCAGGGGGACAGGTTGCCATGGTAACAGCTAATTTAAACACACCAATAAACTAATAGAGCAGTATTTGCTCATCAATTATTTGTGCGGCATCTGTGAAGTCCCCGTGTAAGTTTTGTAAAGGCTTTTTTTAATCCCGACTGTGACTTGGCGCTAAAAGAAGCTTGAGGACGGCTAATTGGGCTCATAATCTGAAGCTCAGCTGCTAAGGACTGAAAATCCATGTAGTGACACTTAGTAATCAGAGTGTCCCTGATTACTTGATTGGGCCGGTGGGTGAACATGCCTCAGGGACGCTGTGACTCCCCCTGTAACAGTTTGATTAAGCATAATCTGCTTTTAGCTGGACTGAATGTTGTTTCAGAGGACGTTTGACTCTGCAGATGAAAGTCAATCAGATATCAGTAAAATCTAAGAGTTTCTTTTTACAAAGGACACATCATTAACCTACAGCAGAATGTATTGCTCATATTTCAGCCCTGCCGCTGATATTTCAGCCGCTTCCCCTCTCCTGTGAGGATATCTCGGGGCTGAAACCTCCTCTGATCAATTCTAGAAAGAACAAATGTCAGATTTGGATCGCCCGGCTCCTCGATGCCGCGATTGACACGCGTGGTCATTGACAGACAGGGATTCCATTTAAAGGTTACCGAGTGTCACCGCTGGAATGACAATGTTTTGTTCGGCTCATACCTGGAGAAATTCAGATTTTTCAATCTGGAACAATCTGTGCTGCAGCTGCGGCTGAGTGTGTAATACACAGTTGGCTACGAATTGAGGTCAAAACTTGCACAACGTCTGAGGCGGCAGACGTGTCGTCAGACACACAGGCAAATAGACAGCGCTATCTGGGGAGTTAAGTGTAAGTAGATGCAATCTGATGAGGCAGACAGAAAGGGATGTAGATGTGTGACTATATATATGTGTGTGTTTATTGGGAGGTGTATGCCCTCTATTTGAGGTAGGTGACAATCTATTGCTAGTTGCAGAGATGATGTGGAGACAGTTTTAACTTCAAATATACCTGGGTTTGTATGTACGTAAAGATATGACTATACTGTATTATGTCGTAATGACCTCCCTGCTAAAGACACTGAATCATACACTGTACACCAGAAGGGGACATAACCTCTTGTTTCAAAAGTGAAGCCCGTATGGTATTGCATTAAACATGCATTCTCTCTGATGGCCAGCAGGGGGCAACTCCACTGGTTGCAAGAAGAACTCCGACTGGTCCGTCGCAAAGTCCCGCCCCCCTTGGTTACTGTTGCTATGCCTGTCAAACGTTCATGTAAATATTATGGCATTTTCAGCTATAACAGTGAGAGATGTTCCAAGGGAAATAATAGCAAATTTCAGGAAAAATAGTTCCCAAATATCAGAGAGAAGGACGACGATACACATTTGAAAGCTACATCCAGAATATAATTTGTCAGCGGAGTGTTGAGAATGAAGAGGACATAAAAATGGAGGCAAAAGCTCACCGGTCCCAGTGCAAGCGTCAGGCACCGCACGTCCTTACTATTCATGTTAAGCACAACCATATACAGGACCAACAATGTTCTCACACAGCAGGGTAAGTCTAGTAAGTTATGACTCCTTATAACTTTCATTATCTAATATGTTTTAGCCCATTGCTAGCACAACTAATTGATCCCACTGGTTAATTTGTTTAAAGCATGTTAGGATCTCCTAAAGGCACAACAAAATCCTGTACAAGCTTGCCACAACAATGGACCAAACCAAGGGGTGGTAAGGCTGCGTCGATATCATCAGTGGTGGTTGCGAAGGCCAGACATGATTGCAAGATTGCAGAGATCAGTTGACTGTCTTCCACAATTTTTAATCCATGTCCGACATCTCTCCTCTCAAGTTTTTGGCTTCAGAAAAGCGAAAAATATGACACCCCCCTCTAAACTTTAAGGAGATCTCCTGTCGGACTTGCAGATTCCATATGCACACCGTTACGGCATTTCTCCTTGTTGTGAAAGCTCGACAGGCCTCCCACGCCTGGTTACGGTTGGACAGTGGCTGTTCAAGGGAGGGGCTTACCGAAGGGGCAATAGAATCAAAGATGGAACTAAAAAGATCAAAGGTGTGCGTAACATCTGTTTCATGTATAGACTAAATAAGAAGTTGGCTTTGCCTCATAGAACGTTTATTAAGCCTGCTTTCTTCTAGTGGCCAGCAGGGGGCAAAAGGAGTCCTGGAGACTGTATGAAACCAGATGAGAAAATAACCCTCCTTCTCAGCTTTATTGTTACCTCTGTCAACATTGTCCTCATTATTCTTTGGTCTCAATCACTAGTTTCAAGTCTTCTTCACTACAGCATTTAAAGTAAATGTCCCTGTTGAAGTACGACGATAAAGAAGGCTATGCTTTAGTGTGTGGCTTCCTGTGATCGAGAAGTCACTACAACAGCGGGGAGGATAGAGACGTAAGAATGTGTATCCACCCTGTCTGCCGAATATTGCTTCTAAAAGAACTAAATGGCGACGGCTGAAATGCTGAACTCGAGGCTCAAACCAAAGAGTGATGTTGCACTGGCCCTAAATTCAAACAGTTTATGATCTGAAGTACAAATGAGGGCGTTAAATCTGCAGAACTTTGCTCCGGAGCCTTTAGCTGTTAAAGATCTCCAACTGCTAATCAGAATAATTAAAAGGCTGCAGTAATAAAGAGTTAAATTATGTAAACAAATCATAAAATACTTGCACAATTTAGTTGATGGAACAATCTGAACGCATAAAATTACCTGAAGCATATGGCATGCCGTGGGTGTTTTAAAACCAGACGTCAGCTATGTTCCCGTCATTTATATCCCTTTTGCTTTGAACGAGAGAGTGAAACTGAAAGTTGTCAGAATCTGAGTGAACCAGCATCAGCGAGACAAATTCCTGTGCCGGACATTTATTTTCACTCGGCGCTTAAAGTAATTCTGCTGCTGATGTTTTTCATGTCGGCCTTTTTTATTTTTTCTCTCTAAAAGAGCAGACTGAAGGGGTCTAAAGATGAAATGCTGTTGGACATGATTAACAAACAGCGGACCAGTGTAAATGTCTGCAGCTATACACAGTGGATGACCGGCTGTAATTGATTACAGCCAGTGTGATGCAACAAGGCACATTACTATGCTAATCCAGTCAGCCCTAGTGATAGCAATGTGGTGCTGAGAGAGAGAGAGAGAAGGGAGAGAGACAATCAGGACAGTGTGAGACTGAGAGCGAACCAGAGCAAATGAATGGCTTGTGTGTCGGTGTGATCGCAGTGTGTCTGCGTGCACGCCTGTCTGTCCCATTGAGAAGCCTGTAACACAAAAGCAGCAGTCAGCCCGCTCTCCTCTGCGCTCACAACATTGCTTGTCATCAGGATGACATTTGAAAACATCCTCACAGAGGACAAAAGACTAAACAGGGAGTGGGTGGATTTGTCTACGGCTAAGCTTCAGCTGGAGGGGTGAGAGAGCACACCAGAAACAATGCAGATCGGAGCCCTCAGAATATGTAATCTGTCTATTAGCCCCTTTTCTGCGTTAGCATTAGCATTTCAAGGTGAGAGCTGGAATAATCAGGGCGCTTTAATCCATGGTCGGAAAAATACTACAGATGTGGCAGGCATTGCTGTGATTAATATTGTTAACACTTGCTGTCGTCACCATCTTTCTCCCCCCAGATCACCACCTGCCCTCTCAGCAGGGGTGTGCTAGCAGGTGCTATTCTGGTGCAGCCAGCTCTGTGGCCGTGTGATGGTATTTCAGGCGAGTTTAAATGTGCCCACGAGATCAGCGTGGTGCCATCTTGAGAGTGCTCAGAATGTTTGCACCAAAAAATTTACTATATTTAACTAGTGTGATGAGGTTCGGCGAAAGAAGAGCTCAGCCCGAATGTACATTAAAAATGATTAGTTTAACTCTGAGACGATTAGCCCGTAGCTTGATCTTGATGGACCTGGTCCACTAGCTCAAATGCACCTGGTGTATTTTATTAATTTTTTGTATTATATCTGGAAATAATCCCATTGAGATACAAAATCTCTTTTACAAGGGAGTCCCGGCCACGACAGCAGCATAAAAAGTTTCACACGAAGAACGAACAACAGACTAAGATAAGCAGGAAATTCATCCAACAATAACTTCACCAATAAAACGGGTGCATTCACTAATGCTGCTTTTATAATCTTCCAAGCTAATAAATTGCTCCAGTTTAAGGTGACCCTGCAGCTCAGACCAACATGAAGGAGCAAAAACATTAAAATAACTTTTACCAAAGACAGATGGAGTTCGAGGAATGACAAACATATGTCCATGTGACCGAAGGCTGCAGCCGCTGAAAGTTTTAGGAGTCAATAGACAACATAAGTAAGAAGGCAGTTGATGTAGTATTGCCACACTTTAGCTACTGTTATGAGCAGAGATGTTCTCTATTTAGACTACTCTCCACTATTCATCCTCTGTTCAGGAATGCCTTTAAATTCGCTGCCAGAAATCATCTGGAACAGATGCACTGTTCAGTGCCAGCAGCAGCAGCAGTTTATACAGTAGCCCTCGAATCAGAGGAAAATATTGCAGAACTCTGGAATCGCCACAGAAATGTGTGCTTGGCACTTAAGATGTTGGCAAAATAGATGAAAAGGAAAACACACGAGGAGAAGAAAAAAAATACGTCTTGAGGATTACCACTTTGTCTACACCACCATCCTCTTTGGCAGGTAACCAACGCTCGCTGCAAGCTCCTTTCTATTCCAAAAGGCTAGTTGGCTGCTTTCTTACACATGACTAATCAGTCCTGGTGCGATCCTGACACCGTGGCTGCTGTACAGAAAAAAAAAAGTTCAATATTCCTGCTCTGATGTGAAGCATGACTGTCTGACTCATGATTTACATGTGCATCCCACACAAACAGCCACACACACACGCACCAACCAAACCCCTGCCTGGATTACCTCTGCTATTCTTCTTCGCCCCTGAGAACAATCCCAACACATCCTCCATCAGGAAAACGCACCGTCTGTGGGACACTGTAGCACATGATGATTTTGGAGCAGAGGCATAATTTCATTTCAGTGGAGGACTCCCCTGACACATGAATCCAATGAGGATTGACAGAACATTTATAACTGCTACGTGTGGCTGGGCAGGGCCTTCAAAAGACTCATTTTGAAATGTCATAACGCCTGTTCTACCTGAATCTCATTGAATCTAAGTGGAAAAAAAACGCTGAAGTGGGCTCCAAAGGACATGCATATGTAAGAGCATACGTCTTATCTGTATCTGATCCAGTGGAGCACTTATAGAGCGTATAGCTCGCACCATAAAAGCTGTCAGGAATCAGAATTTCACACATGCTCATATAGGCTATTTTAAACAAAGGATTAAGTACTGCTATGGAATAATTACCGTATATGTGGATCGGTCTCTTAAGGGACATTGCAACTCATTAGAATGAAATTCAGTGAAATATTTCTAATTGAAAATATCACAAAAATCTATTTCAGTGAAGCCAAGTGGTTAGTAAGGGAAACCTGAGGGGATTTATTAAAAGCACTCCACACACTAAAGATCTGAATGTCTCCACGGCACTTGAGAATAGCAACGAACAGCAAGCGGCATCTATGCTCCGTTGCCGACTAATTGAGCCCGTTGAATGAAGTGGACTTAGTGAGCAATAAAGCAGAACAAAAGCTGAAGGAGGATTTTATAGAGTTATCTGATGTGTGAGAGCAACGTTCCTCGTGGTAACAAAGAACCGTGCGGTGAACATCACTTGATCTACGGTCTGCTGTCGGATCAAGACCGGAGACGTCTGCTTCTCAGGTATGAGTTTAAAGGAGCAGTTCGCCCCCGGAAAAAGCCACCTTCAGTCAAAGCTGGTGTTCTTTGTAATTGATAGAAGAAATTATATTTGAAATTGGCGGCATAGCTGTGGAGAAGGTCGTACAAACAGCTCGTGGTTTCGCCCATTCTACATTCCTACAACACCCAGCGTGCGTTGCGCCCCTCTCTCTGAAAGGAACGGCCCAGCGAGAGACGGTGGAGTCAAATACTACCGTTTCACTGCAGGCAATGACAAATACGACGAGAATATAGGGGTGGATCAGCTAAAAAATCTCCAGGTCTGCAGTCTACATTTCAAAGCTGACGATTTTGAACGAGACATGACATCGGAGGCGGGCGTCCTAGATTGAGGAAGTGTAGTTTAGCAAGCTCCCTGACCTCTGCCAGATGACGGGTTTTACAACGTCTGGCGGAGGTTTTCCAGGGCCCATTGGAGAAGCGGATAGCGTCCTTCAAAGGCACATAGCGAAAGTGCATTTTTCTCCTACCATATTGGCATCAGCTCCCCATAATAGCATGATAGGACTGAGGATGAAAATCATTGAACTGGCCCTTTAAGTTAATTAAAACAGCTTATAAATGTTGCTTTACTTTGATTACATGTTCAATTTTGGGACTCATTGTTTCTTCTACATCCTCTTTATGTATTCTCCCCCACAATACAAACAGTAACAGCTGATGTTGAGCTGTAAAATAAGGCTTCTTCTCTCTGATACATACAGTATGTTTGATCTTTGCTAAGTGAGCCAAAAAAAAAACGTGGTGTCCCAACACATCTTTGACAGCATGATCACAGCGAGATCAGTGGCTTTATTCACTCTCCATATAATAATGAGCCGTAGTTACAGAAGGAGTGCCGAGTGCGGCTCTTCACTCATTTAAAAGAACACTGAAAGCTATTCACAGTGAAAGCTCGTTGGTACCGAGTCAAATTAGCACACTTGCGCTTTGAAGACCAACACTTTTATGGGAGGTTACGCACACATAATTCATTGCTGCTAATTGCTGTAAAAGTAGCTAATGCTGTCGAATGAGTGCTTTATTTTCAAGGGGGTCACGTCACAGGAAATATATTAAACAAGATCAGAGCATTATCATTTAGATTTGACTCTTTTTTTTTTTAATCAGCTGCCTTGTTCGGAATAATTTACTGTCTTCGCATGTGGCCACGTCTACCGTGCGGCATTAGGAATCAAATCAATGTCCAGGATTCAAAAGAAATCAAATCCCAACTGCGCGGTGCCAGGACCGTGCCGGCCCCAAACCCCCTGAAGGGAACCTAATAAATACTTTCTGGAGCTTCTGTTTACATTTCCCAACCTGGTGGTTTTCTTGACATGTGCAATTATGTGGTGAACCGGGTCTTCCCTTTTGGCCCCGTCCCGTTCCCACCCACTGACAAGCACTTGATTTAGAGTCCACTGTGGTGATAGTGATTTATGCCTCGTCTGATGATAGGTGTGCACATATTGTTTTGTCGATACAGGCTAAGACAGCTCAAGGTCACTGCGCGGTTAGTATTCAATCACAGCATCTTCCCCAGAAAGTGAAACTGTCACCGCGTATCCCCATTGATTCAGTCAGATCATAAGAGGTTGTTACTGCATGCTGCCACAGATGAAATTCAAAGTTTACATTCATCTGAGCCTTTAGAAAGCGAACGCCGCGCCGGGGAGGTATCAGGCTAGAATGCAATCATCTTTTCGAAGGCGGTTTCTGAGTCACAGAGCAATGTACCACACTTCATTAGCCAGGATATTCTGAGCTCACTGATTAAGAGAGATGTAACTGATGTTTCAGGAGGAAAACTTGGCAGAGGCTCTCATGACAAAGTCGTATAGTACACAGCATTTTTTTTAAATATAACACACCATCCGCTTACCGAGTTTCTTGTTAACTTATGGCCTCTCTGATATGAACTGGCAGGCTCTTAGATATTCACATTTTTCACTCTCTTCATGAGCTTTCCTTCTCACCGTACGTCTGTGCAATTTAGTAATCAACCCTTAGTTGTGGGTGCATTTAAAAGGCAAAAAACCTGCAATATTATTTTCAACAGAGGAGTAACAATGACCATATTTAACAGACTCAGCAGGAAGCAGATTATGCCATGCATAATTTGAGTAATGATAATTTGCCCTGATGGGGTGTAGTCCTTAAAAGAGGCCTTAAAAACAGCTAGAATAAGATATCTTAAATCTCGAGGTGAATTATCATGTCATTATCCACTCTTGTTTAGAAGTACAGCACTAAAAACATTCAAATCATCAGGTGTTAATGTTCTTTTTTTCACTCTGTAGTCCATGCCAATTCCCAGTCTGTTCCTAAGTACCAGTAACTGGACCAGGGCTCCTCAGTGCGAGTTTTTCCACTCGCATTTGCCCCTAAAAATAGGTGTGTGCGAGCTGGAAAAAATAATTTACGAGCACAGTGCGCGAGTAAAGATTACCACCTACCGTGATCTTTTCCCCCTGCTAACTGTTCACAAACTACAAAGTCCCACATTGCAAAAGCCACAATGCTCCAATCACAGGAGAGGAGGAATCCGGCGAGGGGGAAGCGCAAAGTTCAACCACAGACTTTATGGTTTCGACTTAAGAGCCTTCGTGCGGCTTAACTGAGGCGACTAACACTGACATACCTTTTTTGCCATTTCTTAATGTTTTTCTGAGCAGATAATACAAGCAGCACCATTGCAATAATTCACTGTTGCAATAGCCACGCACAGACACATGCGCCTTATAAATGTATATAATAAGTTGTAAATAAACTTGCTGTTACTAGAACATTTTTCACTGTGCTCCTTTTCCTTTGGGAAACAAAGTTAGCGTAGAGCACTGTGTACGTTTACTTGTTTGCTAGAAATGACACTCCTGGAGTTCAGCATGTGCTTTGCTATCAAATACTGAACTCCATTCTGCTAAGCTGGGTGATACATTGTCTGCCTTCCTATAACCTCTGCAGGTCATACAAACATGGTGCTGTAGTACAGCAATAAAAGCATCTATATAAAGTAGGAATTTCAGGTGAGTAAACAAATATCACATCGCAGATTCAGCCAAGACTGAGTGAGTCAGAGTAAACCCTGACTGTGGCTCTTCTGAATATAGTCCAATATCCAACAAACAGGTCAGTGGATTATGCAAACAGGAAAGTAGATCTGGGGTAACCAAAATGAGGCAGACAAGTGATGAAGTTAAATGAGTAAAGCGTAGGTACTGTTTCTGTCTGTGATATATATGAAAAAAAAAAATCAATTACAGGGGAGGAGTTGGAGCACACTTCAAAAGTTGTAATTAAAATAAACTTTTTAAACAGAACCTAATTTATTTCACCTCGTTTTGTTTCCGAGTCATTGAAAAATGGCTTCATAATAACACCTGGAGGTAGGTCATCATGGGTCACTCACCTGCTCTCCAGGGCCACATTGCTGCCCAGGACCCAGCTGTCCTGCAGCTGGACGCATTCCGCCGTACTCTGCAAGTCGGCCGCCAGGCCGGCTGTGGGCGGCGGGCTCGGGCTCCTCTGATTGGCCAGTGAGCTGCGGCTCAGGGACGTGATGGACGGGTGCTGCTTGTGCGGGGGCGGGGCAGGTGGGAGAGGAGGTGGGACCGGACGACTGGATAGATGGTCACCTGGAGATGGGCAGAGGGAAGAAACAATCACGATAAAAGGTTGGGTCGTTTTAGTTTTTAAAATTAAGTTTACACTAGATCGGTTAGAGACAGCAGATGGAGACGATAATGCATCTGCGTTGTATGTATGGTATGACAGCGTACAGGCACCTAACAGACCCAGAAAAGTAAATACAACCAAGAGCAAGTCGTTAAAATGAGATGCAACCACTGCAAAAAGAAGAGAAATAAGAGCCGCTTTTATGGCAACACACATAATAATTGTCGCAAAACGCCACCCGGCTGACAGTTGGGTTCTCTTAAACAGAAGGTCACTTAGAGAGGCAGCTGTTCTTTTATGGGCGCTTAACGCAATGTTTCACGTTTGATTACAGCCAGAGAAGACTCTCAAATAACTAATGACCAGAACATCCATTAGAGCTCTGGGAGAACAGGTTTTCCAATTTCACACAAAGCTGTGTAATTGGCCCCCAGAATGGCATGTGGTGATTATCTATCCATCTTCCCTGTTTAAAAGGTAAAACCCACAGTGCTGACAATTCTGATTTGCTCCAATGAGCCCCAAATGGGTATCGTCTTTCTTGCCTTACAGAGCCTTGGAGAAGATTGAGGAAAGCAGCGTCTTTTAGGAGCTGTTGTTTTTGCATTGACAGCATGAATTTTTATAAAGCCTATCAGGAGTAGCATTTGGAGCATATGAGCGCTGGAGGATGTTGCCGGCGTTTGATTTAACCTTTACTTTCTCAGCCATGCATAAAGGCCTTGTGGACTATATTCTGCGGATCAAATTCCTGCTAGACAGAACAGCCTAATTGAAAGTAGTCATTGTTTTGAAAGGAGCTTTTAATGACCATGTAATTTTTGTCCTTGTCTGTGCGCTTCTGTTTCTCACTGTGCCCTTGTGTGCATAAAACGAGCTGTACAGTGCAGGAAAATGAGCCTTGCATTTGCTTCCACAGTGCAAAGAGGAAACATTGAAGCCCTTCAGAGCTGGGGAAATGATTTCCAGCGCTTTGAGGCACAAACCTTCGGGCTACAACTGGAGCCACTGAAGATTGTTTCTCTCATATTCAGAGGAGGACGGCATCAGAGATATACCGTAAGGAATATTGTAATAGGACATATTATAAAGAGTAAAACTCATCTCCTTGAGTTAATTGCGGGAATAGAAACACCGGGATAAAGTTTAGCATTGAGTTATTGTTTTTAAAGCAAAACATATACTTTAGGACACCCTACAATGAAAGATGAAGGATGAGGACGAAGGATGAGGACGAAGGATGCTTGTGCAGAGGGCCAGTCTAAGCTTAATTAAGCCGGGGTAGACTTTAACCAAACGCAATCAAATATCATCAAGCCTGAGTCCAAAGACACGACATGAATTACCTGCAATAAACTGCAGCATTGGAATTGAAAAATATGAGGCTGCAGTGACTTAGTGATAATGATTACAAGACACCCCACTCATCTCCTGGGCTAGACTGTGAGCCCTATTAGAAAAGTGCTAAGTAGGCTAATAGAAATGTGGATTATCTACCAACACTGGCTGGTTTTACTTCACCTCTGGGCCTCATTCCACTGTATGAGCCCGCAGCAGACGCGAGCTCCACTTCACTTTCCGGGGGAAGCATTTTTCATATAATCAGCACACACTAGTGCAACAGTGCGATGTCAATGACGGGGTACAGGGAGGCGAAATGAAGCAGATGGGTTCTGGAAAACAGCAAGTGATCCAACATGGAGGTAGGTGGAATTTTAATGGATAGAGTGGGCTTTTTTTAGAAGGGAAATATTTGAGGAAAACATGACTTTTATAATAACTAATGAAAAAATGATGAAAAGGAAGTGACACATCGTGGAGTCAAAACTGAAGTGCCTTAAACCTGCTTTTCTTCAAGTAGCCAGCAGGGGGCGGCTGGTTGCTGAATGAAGTCCGACTGTATGAAACCAGATGAGAAAATGACTATTTTCAAATGATTGATTACATCTGTAAACATTTTTGGTCTTGATCGCTAGTTTCAACATCTTAAGAGTGAAATCCTTGAAAAAGCGGCGTTTGCTTGGTGGTTGAGGTATTCAACGGTCCACTGGAACCCTAGGACCCCTAGGACCCGTCTGGTCCCGGTTTGCGTCCACGTTTTATGTAAGCAACTGGTTCCAGGTCAGGACTCATTCTATAACCCCGGGTTCGAGTCTGTTCAACATTCTGTGTCACACCCGAGTGAATCAGGGAAGACCCGCTGGTCATGAGGAAAGAGAAAGTGCAAGCAAAAAGCAGCTTTGGCCACAAGGTGGCACCAGTGAACTGGCCGAGCGAGTGCTCCAGCTGCTTTTGCTCAGGAGGTGAAGGGTCAGATCACAGGTCAGACTCGGACAACAAGGATGATAGCGAACTAGAAAAGCTAATGTTAGAAGCCGTGGCAAAGCGTAATCATTATCACTGTTCAAAAGGACGAGAAATCTAAGTTAATTTTATTATGTTAGATGCAACAAAACAGCAATGCTGCTTCTCAATGGATTATATGCACGGCCAGGCACAGGGGAGAAGGCTACGTCACATTAGGTAGGACAAGAGGTTTTGTTTTGACAACTGACTAACGGTAACTTTTTAATAACAATCAGCTGTGAAGTCGGTGGTGATCATGTCTGTTTCGCCAGCTGGGATCAGGTCCGACATGTCTCGGTTCTGCATGGGTCCAGGTCCCAGATTTCAAATAATGATGGATCCTGTTCGGTTTCGGGTTGTACATTTCCTGGTCTCTGGGTTTGGGCACAGTTTGGACTAGTGAAGACCTCTACTCTGTTGCATGGTTACCTGTGATTGGCATGTTGCTATCACAGCAACCTGTCAACTATAGCAACGCCGAGCCACCCTGTCGTCCAAATATGCTCACGTCTGGTTCCAAGAAACAAGATGGCGACCGCAAAAATGTTTAACTCTTCCAAAGCCTTCCAAACAAAAATAAATAAACCAGTGACTGACATGACAGTAGCTTCATCTACTTCTTTTTTAGTCTTTGGTTTCGAGTGATTAAATGAAATGAAGTCTCAGCTTCAATAATAGCAGCAACCTCCAAAAAAACAAACAAATGCCCTCATTTGTAAAGTACATAAAAACTGCTGCACTCCACTCTCCATTACAAACATCATCTTATTATCACACCCACATATGCCACAGTCAATCCTGGTAAACAATCCGCCCTCCAATTCGGCATTACAAATATAGATACATGACACATATCGCACAATCTGTGCTCATTTATCTTCATGTCTTCATATTGATCTATCAGCCTGCGGTAGAAGTCAACATCTTGATTGCCCTTGTTTAGTTGGCTGGCTGTTCAGCTGCTGCGCTGAGAGCTTTAGAGTGCAGTGTACTGTACACTCACTTCAAAGTCGTAATAATATAAATGGTGCGGCTGAATAAAAGTTGGTGGGAATAGTCCAAACACTCGCTGGTATGACTTTATAGACAATCATGGATCAATCTTACATGATGGACGTGTAAAAAGGCCCGGCCGAAGCGCCACTCAAAGCGAACTGTATTTTTAGGCGACAGCACATCCTCAGCATGACGCTCTCAAAACACAAAATCCCAACAAAACCTTCAAAGGCGTAGGATTTGACATGCCGCAAATCTGACTGCATAATCCCACAATGAACCAGGGGAACATAAAACCCCACGAACATGAACTGAATTAAACCTGCTGCATGCATACTTTGCAAAAACACAAAAAGCTTTTGGGTGTAAATAAGGTCCTCCATTAGAAATGCTGCATTGAGTTCACTGTAAAGCGATGAAATGAAACGGCCAATCAGGTTTGGTTTTCAGTGAGGCGAAAGTAGCAAGACAAAAGTGTGAACTAGTAAAATAACAGTGTGACAATATAATGGTTTAACACAGAGAACGTACAGTAGGTGTGAACAAACGTGGGTAAATCTAACAATTACTTTCTTTTTCAACGCTGCAGAGCTCTGCAGATAGAAACCGGGTTGCTATGCTACAATCAATTGATGTGTCTTTAAGCACTCAAGAGCCTTTAAAAGCAGCTGCTTTCATATTTTTCACATGTCAAAATCAATTTTCTTTACCCACAAAAAAGTGCAATACAAATATGCCAACATTCAGAAGCTACACAACCAATCTAAAAAGGTTTTCCCTCACCTTTCTGTTCAACAGCACACACACAAGTCTGATGCTAACTTCTGCGGCTTCCTAATTCTTTGAAATGTAACTGATCACCAAGCTATGCTCTTTTAACTATTAAGATCTGAAACTTGACTCCTCGTGGATTTGAATTATGCAAACATTTTTCTGCGTTAAAGAGTTTTCCCACAGCCTGACTCTTTATCTTTGTGAGGTCAAGATCAAACGGTGCAATGGCTGCTTTTTTAAACGGAGACTTGTTTATGATTTCTCTGCAACAACCAATCAAGTTCAGACTTCACAGGTTTACATTTACATATTAATTGCATGCTCCATCTCTTATACAATCTAATGGTTGGATTCAAATACATTTAAAAGACCGGCCTGTTGCCTATCAACAGTATTGACCACTAAGAACATATATCACACCATGAGTTTTCTCATGTACTCTGCTCACAGCAGGTGTCAGCATGTCGGAGTGGTGCAAGGCTCCGTGCTTTCTGGCCTCCAACCTGAGGCGTGGGTTTGAATCCAATTTCTGACAAACAGTTTTACACTCAGGACACAGTCTGCCTGTGATGAAAACCTATAAGTGGTACCCTCAATGTGAATCCATGTAACTCAGCGGGCAAAATGTAGCTCTAGCAGAGCAGAGGTTCAGTATGCATTCTGTGTGTACTTCACTGGCAGAGTTGGAGGTTTCAAAGCCACTCGGGGAAAAGTATGTTAAAATATGGACTTTTGGCTCTGTAGCACTTTGAATTAGATTATCCACAGCCTCGAATATCCTGGATTGTGTTTCTTTTCTGGAAAAAAAAGCACACTAAACAATGAGCCTTTAAGAAAGCTTGGCACCGTCTACTGTCAAGACACACAGGGAATTAAGCCGGCCTTTAAAGTGCAGCCTCAGTGGCTGGGAAGGCAGATGAAACAGCTGTGTGGTTTATGGGGCTTTGCTTTGAAATCAGATCAAGACGGATGCCTCCTTTGCATAATTCCTCAACGTCAGCTTGTCATCATCTCCATCAGCAACATGCTTCAAAAAGGACCTTTGTGATTAATACTGCATGCCGGGGCTGAAATGACAGACTCATTTTCTTCTTAATGATGCCTGCGATATCTATCAAATGACGCTTTATGAAGCCTTAGTATGTTTACAGAGACACGTCCTAGGGCACATCTTTGTTTTAGCTGCTCTTTAAAATTAAATGTAAAGGTTTGTGTTGTGAAAATTCGTTGCACAAGAGAAATGTGCATTCTGCCGTCAGCTGAATTATCCATGAGAAGGAAGATACACTAGAATATGCAGTTTCCTTAAAAGAAAACAGTTTAACTGATGTGGTAAATGATATTCAAAACGGTTTCATACAGTTTTAAATAACTGTGTCGGAGGCTATCACTGTCTGCAAGCTTAGTTCACATTTCAGCACTACGCCGTGAACTTTTTGTTGCCGATTCTCGATACTCAGATGTTTGGGCCTATTAGGATTCCATGACGTCCGCTCCCCTGAAAATATCTTTTTTTGATGAAAGCGCCGACAAGCCTCGAGTAGTGCTCATAATGTTCCAACGCTGAGTCGGGACACAATTAAAAGCCGTTTTGCACTCACTAAGCTTGGCAGGCTTGGTGAAAGCCTTTTCATATTCATTGTGTAAGTACTGCAAAAGGTCTTGTGCCATTTTACTCTCCATTAAGAGACTGATTCAACTGCTAATGGAATTGAAAGGGCATTTGCTTTGACTGGCTTGCCCTTCACCAATAGGAAAATTGCAGTATGTGTGCATCACAAAAATTGTAGCAGAGTAGATCAAGGAACGCCGAGGCCACAGCTATTATATTACACTTTACAGTATTTGTTTTAATTTAAGACTATCTTTCAAAATGCAGCACTTCTGCTCTGCCAAAAAATGTAGAAAACACAGAGAGAGAGAGCTCGAACAAAATCTGTTTTTATATGACATGAATAATGGATGAACCCCATGATAAAACATGCCATTTGGAGCAGGTAGGATGTTTATATATGTCAAATCAATAAATTCATTCTCATCAACACATGGCTTTCGATTCACCTCAGAACACCTCTGGCGCCTGGTTGACGGCGGTGGCAGTATTCTATAGCAGGGAAAGAGACTGTGAAGCCCTCATGACGGGGGTAGTGGAGGGGGTGGTGTTTAAGGTAGAGGAGAGAGGGACTATACCCGGTGGGATTCGGGTCCATTTGAACAACCTTGCCCTAGGTGAGTTTTGGGGATTTACTGTGCAAAGAGAGTTGGCAATTTTCAGGGGCTTGGGGTTTGAGAGAAAAAAAAAAAGGAAGAAGAAGAAGCTGTGCGATTTCTATCATATTTCCTGCCAGAGTGCCGTCACTGCTCTCGCTGCTTTGCCCACTCTTCTCTTGGCTTTCTATCCGATCAAAGACAGAGATTTTTCTTTCAAGCTCTCTCTCTGCAGGGGGAACCAGGATGTATCCAATATTTCAAGGATTACATAATCATTGCATTATAGAAATCATTCCACTTATCCATACATAATGTGTTCCTACACAGCCATATAGCAGGCATTCACTCACTTATCTCAGACTGACGTTTATCGAAAATGTATGAATTGTAAATTACAAACTGGAGATGCACTGTGAATGTAAGCAGCTTCACATCACTGTTTGTCCAACTCTCTCTCCATCTCTCTCTCTCTCGCGCGCAGACATTGCTACAGATGGCAGATCATCATACAGATGATGACTGCTTAGCAGTTCTTTCTGACAGCTCTCCGATAACATAGCAATTACACTCCTTCTCAAAAGCTGCTTTGACAATTAGCCCGCTGACAAAACACTTAGTTGTATTTGTTCATGTGTGGACAGCTTCTGGCTTTCTTGTTATTCCAGAGAGATAGTGTTCACACCTAGGTAAAATGCTACAGTCTTTAACTTTGGCACTGGCAGCGCCGTTTCTACAGTTACATCCTGTACAATACATGTATCTCTGTCTTTTCTTAAATCTCCAAAGCTAAAAGCTAAGAGCTGGCACAGTCGACAGGGAAGAGTGCCAGTCCTCACTTTTCTGAAATGCATTTAGACTTGATTCGTGTTCACACGGCCAATAACTTCATCACCCAGTGTATATTCTTTCAAAAGAGCTCAGCAAGCATTGATTTTGAGCACGCAATTAGTATATTGATTTCTATTGCCCACATGATTTGGAAAAACAAGAAAAATGGCCTCAAATTGAAAATCTGTCAGTCTACAAATTCATAATATCTTGATAAAAAACAACTTACATTTGCTGTATTTCCACTTTATACTCAAATACACACAAATCATCCTCCGTCACTTATTGTAAGTGATAAATCAGCAAGTAATCTACCACGTGATGGAAGTTGTGTAAATGCCGGTCATCAATAAGCCATGATAGAAACCATTCGGATATAACATTTGATGCTGGATACTTTAAACATGAACTGATTGATTTTTGGCCTTTTGGTAGTGGCTCAACAAGCCGTAAAAACAACACTGACATATTATGACCTTTAAAGTTGTGGCAATGTGTTAGGAAACTAATGCCTATTTGCACACCAAACAAGACACATTAGCATTCACATAAAGTCATGTGTCTGGCCCCCAGCGAGCGCAAGCCCTCCACTGCCCAACAGAGTTTATTTCGCCTGTTAGCTCTGTCTTTTTGTGTTTTGGTGCTAGGTAAGTGTCGTAAAATGGGCCTGTCATCGCTTTTTATTTTTTGCGGATTTAGTCTTAAAGAGCAGCTCCAGTCAGGTTTTAAGACAAATCAAATTCTCTGCTTGGGATAATTAATTGTGTCTGATATGTTTTTTTCTGCAAAACATGTTTAATTATCTTGTAAAAATCCTCCCAAGGCATCTCGTCCTTCTCCCAAATTTCCAACCACCCGCTCTGTCGCCAAAACCAAACACATGTCTGACATCGTTTAGTGGCAACTTGTTGAAACTTAGCTAGCTTGTAATGTAGTAATTAGTAGTAGTAACTTTAACGATAGTATTCAGTAGTGAGTTTGCAAAAATTACGATGACGGTTACAGCTGGCTCGCACATCGCCGAAGTGGTCGCCATAGGTTACACATAATGATATGCATAGTGTCACCCCGTCCATTAATGGAATTGGCTCCCTAGGTTTGTGACGTCTCAAACCTGCCAATCTGAAAACATGTTGTTCAGCCTGTCCTTGGTACACGATGACTGCTTATGTTGTCCCTGATATGTCTTGTAGCATATGAAACACCACATGGAGATGTTTACAAGGTTAAATACTTGATTTTCCCTGGAGGGGGGTCTTTAAAATGTGTTGGAAATATTAGCGAGATGCAAAACCAAAACAATGAGCTCAGTCTTGTGATCCATGTTAATACAAAAAAGAATATACTGCATTAGCACCACACCTACTGTCAACCAATGACACATCCGCACCTACCCATCCGCTACAGTATATATTTGCAAACATATCCTGCAGTCCCCATTGCGCCTTCCTGTTGGCATAAAATTCTTTGCCTGCCAGTTTGTTTGCACCTTTGATGTGCTTTCATATTAGCAATAGCAGCAGCAGCAACCTGCCACTTCCTGTCACCGCACCATCCTTTTTGATCCCGGGGAAAAAACACAGTAGGCTACAAAGCCTCAAACGCTAAAATGTAAACAAATCACCAACAAGGAAGTAGGAAATGGAGACACTGGAGAGACATGCTCTTCACATCGAAGTATGTCTCTGCTTGGCACTTGGTTATGAATCTCTTGAAACTGCTTTGAAAGGTTGTTTTGGCTGTTTTTTTGAAGAGAAGCTGCCAATTTCAGTCTTTCTCCTGTGTGTATCTGAACTGGACCGGCCATGACAACAGCCATTCACTCTGTTTAAATTGCTGTGGTGGCTTGAATGGCATGTGCCTTCAGTAACAGCCAGCAGTTGTGATAGATGGCGCCAACATGAAACCGTGGTTAGGATGGTCCAGGCCACCTCATGAAAGCTTTTGAACAATCAAAGCTTGGTGGAGGGATTTTTTTAGCTATTCATTCCCAACTGCAGTGTCAGAAACAAAAACCTGTTAGCAAGTTCTGCTGAACTGTGAGTCACTTCTCTGACTGAAGCAATATGGATTTGAATAGTAATTGCATAAAAAATGATACTACATCATCTTAGGGGTCATAGAAATGCGACATGTGTACTCTGGAAAACTATTCATATGCCTCCCCATTCATTTACAGCTCGCTTCCCCAATCACTTGAGAAAATGGTTTCAGGAAAATAACAAACCACTCATGGTTGTAGTGGCACAGTCTTTTCCAATGGCTGCTATAATTGCATTTCCTGTGCAAATCGCAGTTTGTGGGGAAAGCAAACAAAGGAAGCAGTATCCATTTTAAAATGGGAAGGCCCATCTTTTCCTGATTAATTGTTGCCATATTGTTTTCAACTGGATGCACTCCACTTGCACAGATGACTAATCTTCACCTCCATTGTGAGAAAACTTGAGGAAGAGATTTACACAGTGTATGTCTTTCACAGCACACTGAATAAACAAATGGAACTATGAGACCTTTATAATATTCTATAGAGGGATGTTTTATGCTCTGCTTTCCACAAGAGCTGAGATCTCTGTTATTTAACCATTGCATACCAAATGATTCCACTGCAGTTGAAATCTGGGGACTTTTACAAAGATAAATGTCTGCTAAGTCTATAAGTTTTTTGCTGAACGAGGTAATAAGATAAGATAATCCTTTATTGATCCCCGGATGGGAAATCTGGGAGAAAAGTAGATCACGTTGTCGGCAGGACAACCCTAACCCTAACCCATTGGTGATTGAGCTTATGACCCGCTGATGACAGCCCTTGCATTTACTGTAGTCTATTGTATTTTGAACTAGTTGTTAGGACCACACTCCAAGGAACAATCACAAGCAGCATCCTTCCCGAGCAGTGGTTGGTCCACCTGAGAGAGTATAGGTGGGAGCGGTGTAATGGTCTTTTCAGTCCCTGCCGAGTTGTAAATAAAAGGTTGCTATGACCAACCAAACAAACAAAACAAAATGATCAATGACGATAGATGATGCGACTACAAAACAGGAGTAAATGCAAAGAAAAAGAATCTCAGTTAGAGTGAGGTCCAAAAACAAAACCAGCACTCCCCGCTTATCTTCAAGATCGCTCCTTTAAGATTAAAACACTTACTTTGAAATGGAGGCCAAACATGATTTAAGTGTTATCACGAACAAACATAATGCAACAATGTCTTACAAAGGACACACACTCCAATCAGATTATAAAGATGCTAATTAAACAATTATGAGGATTTGTTGGTTTGAAGTAAATAAGTGTTACTCACAGTCTTATGTGATTGATAAAAATGCATTAACTACGTAATCCGACAGCAGTTTAACAGCACTAGAATACTGATCTTGACTTTATATTGTAATTATTTATATCAGTGAAAATTAGTATAAATAGCTATCTTCTCAGTCGACCAACAGTCCAAAATCCTAAAATATCACATTTATGAGACAGAGAAAATCACAAAATTCTTACATGCAAGACAACATTTTTGCTGGAAAAAAATAGTGATTAATTAAAAACCTTCTCCACAAAACGGTCTCCAACTCTATAAAATAAACACTACTAAACACATTGTAAACCATCTAATATCTAAGCAAACATAACATGGTGTTACATGTTGTTTTGCAAATATAAACAGGTGGTGAATGCACAGGAGAACCCATTAGTTCCAAATCCATCACTTATTATTGCATTGTACAACATGTCCTTTATATCTGATGAACTACAGTGAACAAACAATGTATTTTGCTGCCTTTGTATCTCCTCCTAACTGACTCCCCCAAACATTCCCACATATAGCTCACCCAGCCAAATTTCTTACAATGTCTGGCTGCAGAGCTGGGACTACTGCGCCCAGGCTGAAAATCCCTCTGCTTTCCAAAGAGCTTTCCTGAGGCCACGGCTATGAATTGATACCCGACTGTTGCATTACTCTTGGCCACAGAGCAGAGCACAAGACGAGAATAATAATAGGACGAATCATTGGTATTTTCTTCTACTGCTCACCAACTAGTGCATTATAGTGGTGAGGAGGGTCGCGCTGGAGACGTCAATATCCTCCACGGGCAGCAACGATAAACTTTTATGTGTGCAAGCACATGTTCGTATATCCAGTCTTTACACGTGCGCGCACACACACAAACACACACACACACATATTTTAAAGCTCAGTGAGAAAAAGCCTTCGAGCATAACTGATGTTTTTGAATTTTCCGTCAGAACACCCTCTGCATCCCTCGGCAAGAAGAACTAAGATGCAACCTGTGTACCCTCTGAGGCTTGGTGCATGCTCAATCAGCAACATGATATGGCCAACGGCTCTGTGCTGAGGTCACTGCTGGAGTCTTGAAGACGGATCATGCATGAGGTAGCAAACGCTGTGTTTCCCTAGCTAGCCATGCGGCTTCTGTAGCCACAATTCAGTTGCACAGACTGAGCACCACCCCGAGGAAACCAGGCCTCTACCTCAGACTGTGTGTTCTGTGCATTGAAATGGAAAGTGTAGAAAATTGAAATCATAAGCGGTTCAGCTGTCAAATATTGTAACCTATCAGAGATTTGTGTCCTCCTATGAGAAGCACACACTGTTCAGATGTGATGATCAATCCACTCTAATCAAGATCACTTTACTTTTGTACGACCCCTGGTGTAGGCGAGGTCTCCTGAGTGGCCCCGGCATTACAATCAATTAGTGAAACTGGCTTTTAAAGTTTAATCTGCCGTGCAGTCGCTCTAAATTTTCAACCGCACCTCCCTTTCATTTCAGAGTGGCTCTCACACATGTCTGACTGCATGCTAATCAATAATAAAAGTAGTCAGGGAAGTCAGATGTACTGTCCTTCAAAATAACTCTTAATGCCGCTCCGCTTGACAACAGCAGACAGCGCTGCCTGCGTTCCAGTCTTCATTCACCTTAGAAAATACCACCCTAAGCCTCATCTGTCATGTATCGGCTGCAGCCTAACATTTCACTTTGTTTGGCAGACATTGATTTTTACCTCCAAGGTGTTGTCAAGGAGGCATCCAGCTCATACATACCTCCTCTGCTGTCTCTCCAGAGGCTGCTTTAGAAGGAATTGCAGGAACACACACACACACACACACACACACACACACACACACACACACAAAGGGAAGGCTCAGAGAAATTACTACGTTTGAAGGTAGCCTAAAATATTGCCAATGCTTTTGAATGCGAACAGTGGTGGGGATGAAATGTGTGGGTGATAAGCCGAGGCTTATCAAAGAAGCATTTCTCGGGGCCTATTCTTGTTGCCTATTTAAAGGTCCGTGCGCTTTAATAGGCTTGGCAGCATGTAATCCAGATTCAAATAAATATTGTATACACACACAGAGATGCAACCTGCTTGATCAGTGAATCAAAACATATCAGATTAGTTTTTTACTGGTGCTGTCCGTGCCTATTCTCTCAGCCAAACAACACTTAGGGCGCCATACGCTAAAACACGTGGTCACGGCAATACCCTGAATCTACTCCATCGGATTTATCCAATCCTCCATCCATATGTTAAGGCTGTTTTTTTCCACCACAGCAAGTCAGATAAAAACAATTTATCAACCACTTGTCTTCCTCCGACGTCCCCCCCCCCGCCCTCGCAACACACTCAAACACACACATTCGCAACCTAGTTGAGCACACTTTATATTCATTAAGTGTCAGGATGTTATAACAAATAGCTGGCCTAAAAGAGCAACAGTATATCTTATTTAGGAATTATTTGGCAGTTAGGAGAAATGATCTATGAGGGAGCCTTGAAGGTAACATCCTCCCATAGTTTTTACAAAATAAGAGCAGCACTGATTGTAATGGAGTAGATGTGCTTTAATTTAGGCTAACATTAAGTAACATTGATCGGCCCAACTTCATTAAATGCAGAAAGCAAATAAAGAGGAAGAAACTAACTCATTAAAAGAATGACTGTCCCAATCTTTAGAGGTCAGACAAGAACTAGCATTAACTACTATTTAAACAGTGTTATTAGCCAAGCTAACTGTTCTGTGAGGCTGAATACATCAGTGCTTTAAGCACTAAATGTTAACATCATCATGCTAGCATGCTAACTTGACAGTGCTAACGTGCTGATGTTTAGCACGTTTAATAGAATACTAATGTCTGCTTATTAGCATGCAAACAATTAGGGGTTGACACAGCTCACAAGTAGAGCTACGGCTGATTGATGTCATTAGTAATGCCCATATTTGGTCATGAGTAGGTACAGAGAAAATTGAAATGTGACCTGAATATGTTGCTAGGTGAAAACCTGCAGCATCACTAAGCTAATTCAAATGTATTCTGTGTTTTGCTAGCATGAACGTCTGTGAAATAAAAATGTATAGAGATATTTCAGTCCTGACTAAAGTTTTGGTTCAACCATACAACATTAGAGTGGTTAGAGCCACAGTGCTAGCAGGGCTAATAATATGTTTTCAGGGGTATGTACTGTGGGAAGCAGAGCATTCTGCCGTTATAAAGAGAGTTTGCTTTCTTTAGAATAGCCAACCTCATTGACGGTCGCAACCTGAGACACTTTCCTTTTACACTGTCGAAGGGAGGGGGTCAAGGCTGGAGATGGAACCCTCACTTACGGTACGAATTTTGTGAAATTTATGGTGTCTAAACACAAAGGCATCAACAAACACACTGTAGCATAACTTAAATATGAGCAAGGCATTCTGTATTTGAAGATCTGAACATTTGAAGTCCGCCCCATTGCATGTTGGGAAAATACCAGAAGTACTCAGGGACGCTAGAGTACATACACAACATTACGACAAGCGATTTCTGTAGTCTGCAGCAATAACAAAGATGGTAAGATAGTGACAAAGACAGTCTTTAGAAAAGATTGCACATAAAGAACTCTTGCAAAAGAGCAAAATATATTTTCTTCAGGTTCAATCTGCTCATTTCTTATATTTATTTTCAAGTCTTAAAATCTGACCTCTGTGTGGTGTTTTGAGAAATTCAGCTAGGCTATAACAGTTCAACAAAGGGGCAATAAAGAAATATATTTTTTGTTTTAACACCTTTTGTTCAAAATAAGCCGTAATGATAACAACAGACGCAGCGTGTCTTCTTTCCAAATGGGCACCATACAAAGACAAATGGAGAGAAAGAAACAATCAGGGTTTGGCGGAGCGTCTCTCAGCCTGCCTACTTTCTTGCTTGGAGCAAGCATCATAAACCTGCTGTGTTTTTAAAAGCGTGTGGTAAATATCGTGAATATTTATGAAAATGAAAGAGACCGTGGAGAACAACTTCATCAGGCAGATGCACAGCAGACTGAGAACTGTTTCCTACAGTTGGCTTGGCTTACACATTAGAATCTCTCTCCAAAGCTAAGTCAAGAGTTCAATTCTTGCAACAGCTTCATCTTTTTACTGTGCAAGACAGTGCACATTGTAAAATGCCTACTTATTGTGACTCAACCCTGAAGAACATCAACTAAATGATATGCAAAATGTATTGTTTTACCAGCAGCTAATAGCATTAGTAGCAAAACATATCATTTAGGCTGAAGCTGGCAAATAGCATCGTTGCCCTTTAATGGCTTTGATGAGGGTATGTGTAGTAATAAACCTGCAGAAACTTCGTCTCCATAATGGCTCTGAATATGCATCTACTGTTCTGCAGCTTTAGCATATGGTTTGGGTGTTAAATCATGTTATTTTTCCTGTTAACAACAGCTCTGGAAATATATTTAGATACATTAAAACAGATAAATTAGCTTAGGTGAATGCGAGTTTGTGCGTGTGACATTATAATGTGTGAGTGGGCAAATGGTGTTACCATGGTAAGTGCAACAGAATAGCGAGGAACAGGTATCAGCCTGGTGTCGACAGCATCCATTATGCCTCTCTGTGCACATTCTCCATTTAGCCTCTTCATGTGACTCCGCGGGGCTGTGCATGTCTGCAGCTTGGTTGCTGTACTTGTAAACTATGCAATTTGCGTTTCATGCCACAGCAGGCATCAATTAGCACCTCTCTCACGCCTCTACATCTGAACTGCATCAAATTTGGATCTGTGCTGCTCGGAACATGATGTGAATTTGTCATGACTCGACTGAAAGGAAGGGAATGTTCGCCACCGAGGAGCTGGCTCATCGCTCACCTTGGGCTTTTAAATCAAGAATAATTATCAGACATTGTGCTTGATGATTACAGATTGAAATGGTATTCATGTCAGTGTCTCGACTATCTGAAAAAGGTAGAGTGTGATAGAGAGAAGTAGAAGACATTTTGTCTGGGATGCACCTGGAGTTTTTAATTACACAGCACCTGTGTATAGCAAAGCCGTATTTGAACAGTTTCTCAGTATTAAAATGAAAGAATTATCCCTGAATCGTTGCATTTTGTTAAACACATTCAAAAAGCATAATGTAATTCGGTGCAATAACAGATGCAAGAATAAAAAGGTCGAGATTTCAAACCATCTGATTAGAAGAGAAACTGAGCTGCACAGTTCCAAATATCACTGCGGAGGAGAGTTTTTCTCCATCTTCACTAAATTATGATGCTGTAGGTAAATTGCTTATTTTTTTACTTACAAGTTGCACATAGCACAGAATCAGGTATGATAAAAATCAACAAATCCCTGAACTCTGCATGGTAATATACCCTCAGGTGAAAGGAAAACGAGAGTAAAACAACTTATAGGTATTTCGTGTGGAGATCCGGGTGGATGTACAAGGTGAGTGCTTCTTGGAGACAGGACATCAATTTTTTTCCAAACTGTAAATATCTGAGACATGACAGAGACAAACTTATTTCAACTTGGGGTACACCTTGGACTGTTCGCCAGTCAATCACAGGGCTGACACTTACAGACAGACAAACTTTGACGCAGGGTTTCCATTAAAAAATATCTGTGCCGGTCCACGTGTCCTGGAAGCTCTCGATATTTACGGACAAATGGGTGAAATTACGGTCAAATATCATCTGCATTTATTTAGCTTATAAATTGGGTAGGGAAATTGCTGAATTGTCCTTGGCAATAATTGTGTCCAAAAATTAATAGCGTAACTGCTGCACCGTTCTTTCAACAGTTTACTACAAAAAAAGTTGTCTAAACTAATCCATATCGTAGTCATTTGGACTGCAGATCAAACCCCCTGACGGCATAGATAAACAGCCTACTTTCTCATTCAGGTGTAGGGATTTATTGGAATCATTCTTTTTTGCAGTCATATCTCTGTGTAGAAACAGCAGCTTGATACTGTTGTCATACCGCGCTCACTCCGCCTCTCAGCAGCGCACGCAGCAGAACGTGCACGGCTGTGAAACGCCTCTGCGGTGGAAGACACTGATCGTCCTTCAGATTGGGGCCTAATCATGTTTGCTTTGCTCCAATTAGATAAGGGAGGTGCGTCGTCAACACACAGGCTCTCTCATGTCTCCTCTGACGGTCCCTGTGCTCTCCCTCCCGCTCACCAAATGGCAGCAGTGGGAGGCAAAGGATGGTCAGCGTTCACACCCAGCTAAGTCATTTCACGCTGGAATACATCCATCAGAATTAGGATCATAAAAAAGCCAAGATGAGACTGACAATGGAAACTGAGAAGTGAAATCTGAGAGAAAAGGCGGCAGCGGGCAGCATATGGCTTAGTGAAACCATACGTTGACAGTTTATAAAAGGCAGCAGCTGGTTAAGTTTCCTGGCTGGGATTAATATTGAATGACCGCACAGTATATTCTTTACTCTTGACCAGATTACACAGCACAAGGCGTATTGATACAGCAGCACACCCACAGTTGGCACCACAGTCTGCAGTCACACTTGTTCCCAGTATCATATTTCAGCCATAATTCACAATGGACTGACACTATTTGCATAAGCTTCCCCCTGTGTGTCTTGATAAGATCTTTTTTTTCTTGGCCTTGGCCGGATCATGACAGGCACTTTAACACAATCTGTGCTTGAATAATTTGAAGAAGATGAGGCAGTGTAGAAGGCAAAGAGGGAAAAGTGGTTAAGAAAGGCCCAGTAACACAAGAAATCTTCACTAACATGCAGCACAGACAGTCAATAGATACACTCCACAGCCAATCTGTAATGCGGGACACAATCTGACACCACAGCTAATCACACACAGTATCCTGTCTCCCTGTCAGCGCTGAAATCACATCAAGATCTGGTGTTTGACATCGAATTATGATAATTGAACCAGCTAAAATAATAATTATTCAACCCCGGTGAGATACGCTCTGCTTGCTTTAAAACCTCGACATGCTCCAGACGCTGTGCAAATAACAAAAGACAATGACCTCATCCTCATGTTGACTCAAGGCACTGTCAATAATGTAATCCCTATGATTTAGTTAGAAATCACATCTGCCACATTCAGGTGAAGGCCACTTTGTCTCCTACATATTCATGGGCCACAATATTGACTAAATGTCTTGTCTGGCTAAGTATACAATGGGAAGTGTGAAGCTAGAGGATCAGTTAGTGTGAATATAAGCAGAGCAGAAATGCATACAGGAGATTCAGGGATTAGCACTGAAAGCTAGTATGCTAACGCAGCCCGCTAACTCAGGTCTGGACATCAACTGACACGGAGGACTTAGTGCAGCAGACGTTTAGCAGACAGGCTAACAACGGTGTACAACTTTCCAAGGAGGAAGGAGTTGGGAAAGACTTTGAAGTACCTCATTGGTCAAATAAAAGCTCCCAAGACTTCACGCTGTAAATCATACCTGTAGCGAGCTAGCCCGCGGCTACAGTAGCGCTTAGCAAAGAGGTCAATAACTACGGCAAGACACGTTTACGGAGAGTCTTTGTGTTCCCAGAGTGACAATAGAATCTCATTGTCAGGTGTTTAGTCAGATAAGGTCGCACACCCGCAGGGATTAGCGTCTGCTTTTCATCAATGTAATGCTTTAAAAACAGGTTTAGCAAACGTGCAGCGGATCAACCAATTTAAATGCTAAACCTCTTTCTCCCTCAGAAGATTGGGGCCAGGGGCTAAACACATACAGATAAACAAATCAACCTAGCCGTAAGGACTTGGAGCGAGAGAAAACAAATGAGTGACCCTCACACCTTTATTTGTACAGCGAGTACTGGGGAAATGGTGATATAGCTCGCAAAGTGTTGAGGTGAGAGGCTGATTCCCTTGTTTGGTGTGATAATACTTGCGGTGTCGGGTTTCTCTGCTAGAAACAGACATCCTGAGGCTCTGTATCAGACGCTACATATGCAAACAGGCCTTCAGGAGGTTGCGATAACAGCAGGAGGAGGCCATTCAGAAATGTCACACGTTCAGGTTTAACTTAACACAGTCGTAGCCACTTGTATGTACAGTAACAATATGCAGCACCACTGCTCACGTGCTACACCACAGCAGTAGTTGAATTAGAAGCTGGCTGGATCATGCTGTGACGTGACATTACTCTTTGAGAGCAGCATAATGATCCCTATCAATCTCTTCGTTGTCGAGTCACATTAGTGAAATATCAGGGAGGAGCACTGGAAAGGGGAAGGAGACCGCCGAGAGACATCCTCCAGCATGGCGGTGTGGCAGTGCATTAATCACAGTGGCGGGACCCTCTCTGTGTCCAGGCTGGAAACTGTCAGGGTAAACACTCCAGCCCGATAGAGATGCTACTGTTTTGCCGGGAGTAAATTCCTCACTGGTGTCCTCCCGCATTGGCTTCCCTCTTTTTGCCACACATAACTGTCACAGCTTCCTCTTTCAAGATTCAATTTTTTTTTCCTCTGGGGCCATTTTCTAAACGTCATTCCTGATATCGTCAGCCATTTTTTTTCCTAACAAATACGGAGCCAAGCAGGAGACAAAAACGTCATTATATCATAATCAGCCAGGCTCCACGTAGATTTCTTCCTGCGCATTTTCAACTTAGTCATTCTGAACGCAATAACAAGCAGCAGAAATGCTGTATTTAAAGCTATAATAGCACAACCTACATGCACCATGAAACAGCTGCATAGACGCTTCATGACTTTCAAAGCCCATATAGAGAGCAATCTCTGAGAACTGGCAAAGATTTCATCCATTAAGTCCATCAATCTGAGTTTGCTCCATCAGTTTCAGTTAGTGCCGACTGTCTCAGCAAGTCTCCGGCAGAGAGCGGCTACAAGTGCCCTCTCTAGAAAGGAAATTTTAGGAAGTGAAACTTTTTTCTTTAGTCTTTCCGTCTAGTGTAGCAGCACACATGTCATAGTCAAGTGGTTTATGAAACCACCCGTTCCCCGACTCCTCTGCTGCCATCTAAATAATGAATACTCTGCCACTTGCAGTAATCCTCCAGCAGCCATCCCCAGAAATAGAACAAAGTCAGACAGAGCACTCGTTCTCTCCCCTCCAGTTTTCAAAACAAATACTGCTGATTCCTGAAAAACCCCATTCAAATTGCTGCCACTCCATTCATACTGCACGTTAATGATGTGCAGCACTCACTGTCTGCTAACAAAACATTTACCGAACTGATGGCTCGCTGCGGTGATTCGACATTCTCGGCCACATCTAGGTCGTGACTTCAAAGTTTTGCTTCGTAGCTATTTGAAGGCAACATCAAAGCGCGGGTAAGCCGATGATTTCAAAAGGCATCAAGAGCTCACCAAAAAGGTACAGTAACTGCGAAGGGCACCTTTGGGCTTCCTATGATGGATGATAAGAAAGAGGAAAGACAGAGAGGGAGAGGTGTGGTGGAGAGGGAGGTAGAGGAGATGGGTGAAAAGAGAAATTACTGGGGGAGAAAGGTGAGCTCATATGAAAGGTATCCTTAATTAGATGGAATGTTTGCCCTCTTCCACAAATTCCTTCATGTGGTGCCAGGAAAAAAAGACCAAAGCTGATGAGTCTTGGGAGAACTATCTGCCTAAGTGGCCTTTTATTGAGGGATAAAAAGCTCTTCTTTGCCTCTGTTCCCATCCACTGCCCCTGATTATGGAAGATGTGAAGGCGGATGAAAGGAGGGGCCAAGGAAGTCTGACGTGTCCTATAGTATGCAGATGTGATGGCAGGCCTGGCATTTGGCGGATGAAACCTGTGAACTGCATCTGTGATCTCAGCCAATTATGACGGGAAAACTGGAGGGAGGCGCAAGCCTTTTACTGATTTTCTGATATTCTATAACATGCTTTTAAACATAACTGTATATCATCATAGACATCCACCCCCATTTACATCTGGTATTAAATGCATTTTTTATCCAGACTTGGAGCATTTCTTGCCTTTGTGTATACACATGTATTTATTATGCATTTCTTCATCCTTATTGAGATCTGACCTCTATTCTCCAGAGGCAAAACTCTGCGGTCAGAGATCTGAGCAGAATAACGAGATGCAGATGTATGGATGTATACATAAAATACAGTGAGAGGCAAACTACCACCTGTTGTAGTCAGGCAGATCTGATCACAATCCAATCACGACACATTTACACCTTGCATTAACATGCATTACTCCAAATGCATATGTCTTCAGATGCAGAACACATTTGAGTCTGGTCTAAACATTACTGAACAAAACAACTCGTCCACGCCTTTGTCTCCTCAAGGCTGGACGCCTGTAACGCACTGCTCATCGGGATCCCTAGCAAGAGCCTCCAGAAGCTCCAATATGTTCAAAACAGCGCCGCTAGGGTCCTGATGAGTAAGTATGACCACATCACATCACATCCCATCCTTCACTCACTACACTGGCTTCCCATCTCTCACAGAATTGATTACAAAATCTCCCGACTAACCCATCAATGGATGCACCGCACTGCCCCTCCCTACCTTAAGGAACTGCTCACCCCTCAAACATCCAAGAGAAGCCTCTGGTCTAGAAACACCGTCTCCATCTCCCCCAGGACTTATGCTGCATTCCCCACAGCCCAGTTGAAATTTCCTACTTCCGACCTCAAAGTGTTCCAGTTGCACGATGCCAAACGTAAATAAAAAACATGGCAGGCCATGACAAAGTGATGTTTCTTCCTTTCAGAGATTATTTATAGAAACCAGCTACCTTAACACATCTGCAACATTTCTTATAATCATTTTCATGCAGAACATGTGTTACTATATGACAGTAATCATTTAAATTAAATGCAGCCGCATATATAATACGTTGCGTTTCAGTTGATAGTTTACCATTAACGATGTGCCTCTCCATGGGTGCGGCCATTGTTGTGTGACATCAGAAATCTGATTCCTCGTAGATGAATCTGCTCCAAGTTCACAAGTAGGAACTCCGACTTTGAATGGCGTTCCAGAGCAATTTTTCTAGTCTGAGGTTGGAAAAACTTGCGTTGTCTGGAACGCAGCATAAGCTCCGCACTGTGGGGAATCGGGCCTTCCATTCTGCCGCTCCACGCCTGAGGAATGCCCAGACGACCTGAGGCCACCACAGAGTGTAGAAACCTTTAAAAAATTACTTTTAATTCTGCTTGCTTTTACTGCTTGTCGTAATTACTGGTTGTTTTTATCACATGTTCTAATTACCTGTGATTTTTATGACTTGTTTTTTTATGCTCTTGCTTTAACCTGTAGCACATTGACTACATTATAAACAGTTGTCATGAAGTTTTGGAAAGTAGAAGAAGTATGTCACTTTTCTTGACAGTTTGAAAGTTTGTGTCTGTTGCCAAACTCTTCCTATAATGTCACAGTGATGTCAACTGTGCAGCGAGCTTATCCAGAAATGTTCGGTTTATTGTGGATTTGAGCAGCTAAGTAGACTAATCTTAAGGCGGCTTAGAGTCAGCCCTTCCTAACGAAGCTGTTCCGACTGTGGAATCTAATCAACTATTTATTTTATAGAAGGAATAAAATCATTTTGAAAGAAGTACAAAAAAATTACATATAAATCAATATTGTGTCAAATTATTGATTTCCTCAGTAGTTCTACATGTAGACGTATATCGTTACAGCGAGAGGGTGTTTGGAGCAGAAAGAAACCCTAACAGGATGTTGCAGCACCCCGACACTCGCTGTACGTTATCCCTTACATAAGACACTCCTTTTAGTTTTTCTGTATAACATTAAAAATATAAAGTTTACCCAAAAAGTTACTCATAAATCAGTTCTAAACAACATTTCCTAGTTGTAATGGAGGCAGTTTTCTTGCCAGTAAACTTTGTGCCTGCAGCCAAACTGTCTCTATAATGTCACAGTGATGTCCAATGTGCAGCACACTTATCTGAATTCATATTAAATGTCAATTAAATTAGACATGAGGGCAACCGGCAAACAACAATGAACATCTAAACAGCTATTACAGTTATGTACTTCCATCCAAAAATGTGTCAAACTTTGACACTTGCAGCGCTGTTGATTGATCAAGTGCCGGGCTAATGAAAGCTGTGGGACTGAGCGAGATTAGATGGCTGCTAAGCTTTGACCCTGAATGTGGAAAACAGCGAGGGCTGGGGATTGCTATCATAAAGCTGCTAAATGGCTTATTTCACCTCCAGCTCTGGTAGCCACCCACTGGCATCACTGTTTGGATAATGATACCCGCAAATGTCTGCAGTAAACAGCTGAGGCACCGGGGCTACGGCCCTTCTCCATCAGCACTACATGGAGGGGATGATCATTACCTTGTGAATTCTGTAACTATAACAACACAACCACACACACGGTTAGATGATAGGAATGACAGACAAAAAAGACTGGCACAGCTGGACAACCTTTCTATAACCTTTGTTTTAAAGTTTATCTTTTAAAACGATGCCAATCAGCCTAAACCTACCAAAACTCACACTAGAGCGAGCGCTGAATGCACTGAACCTAAAGCTATCAGAAAAGGTAACATAAAAGGAAAGTGCATGTTAGAACTGAAATAAACACAAACACAAACCTTATCCTTTGTTCAGTCAAACTGGAAGCAAACTACACAATTTAGAGCCAAATTATAGACAATAGCGGGATATTATGGCTGGTTTCCATGACAACAAAGTATTTAAACTGGTCTGCCTTTTAAAAGGCGGGTCGTCAGGGATGTTTAGCATTACAATGATCTTAAAGCATGCAGAGATTCAGTAGTAAGTTATATAGCCACCTGATTAAATAACAATATAAACCAGTCAGGTCCATCGACGAAACATGTTACGTTTTACATGTAAAACATGAATGTTATTAAATGTAATACATAAGTTTGAGATGACAAAGAATAGAGAGTGGAATATAACTAAGTAGATTAACTAATTATTGTAAACACAGTATTACAATTGACCCTTCGCTAAGCAGCTAGGCGCGGGTAGCCTGACAGATTATATTCTGGATGTGGCTTTCAGGTGCGTGTTGTTGTCCTTTCAGTCCACTTCTCGCTGATATTTGGGAACTATTTTTCAAGAAATGTCCTTTTGTTTCCCTTGGAACATCTCTCACTGTTACAGTTGAAATATTTACATGCCGATGCGACAGCTTGACAAGCATAGCAACAGTAACCAAGAGGGCGGGACTTAGTGAAGGGTCAATTGTGTTGTGACTCATTAAAAGGGGAAATTTTGGAGTTGTTACTCCACTATATTTATGTGATAGATGTAGTTACTAAAGTAAATCATTTAAATTGTACATAGAAAACATGATCAGCTTGTAAAACATCACACCTTTTTATACATTAATTTACTCTGAATATAAAGTGGCTTTGTTATTAAGCTCCGCCTTGACCAACAACTGCAACATTAAATGGCTAAATATTTTTGGATCAATAATCAGTAATGCAGAAATACCACAATAATGTAGTTTTTAGTGATGCTCACAAATTGGGACTTAAACACATTTGCTTGTGATAATTAGAAATAAATGTTTACTTATAATACTACATTATCTGGTTTAACTTGATACGGTAAGCTTTTGCACTCACTACTATCTGCTCATCTGTACAGTTTTTAATCACACCTGTTGTACATATTTTGTATTCTTATTGCCTATTTTTTTATCTTATTCTATTGAAGTCTTTTATTTATTTTTATTCTAGTTCTGTGTTAATCGTTCTGCACCAAAACCACCAAACAAATTCCTTGTATGTGTAAACCTACTTGGCAATAAACCTGATTCTGATTCTGGTTTTACAGACTTACACTTGTGTCGTTTTTAGTGTGTTTCTTAAGTAAAGGGTGGAATTACTTCTTCAACCAAGGATGAAGAGTTTTTAAAAAAAATGCTTTTTTCATGACTAATCTGCATAAAATAAAGTCGGTGCATGTTTGACGACAGTCTTTTAGCAGTCTGTTGAAATGCTCTTTTCTTACTGTGGAATTTAAACAGCTCCTGCACCACTGTTACTTTAACAGCCTTACCGATGTAATTCCATCTGTCGACTCATTTATGTTTTAGTTCATGTTCTGAATTTGTTTTGAGCTGAGAGCCGCGGCACTCTGTGCATTCCAACCTTGGAGTTTTACACAAAGGGAAACCCAGCCTTCACTTTGAATTTAGCTGAGTGTTTGACAGGGTGAACTGAAAGCATCAGGAAGCTACTTATTTTTGACAGTACAGCTCTACTATTAAATTAGCAGAGTTATTCAAAGTAGATTTCACTTCACTCTATTGCTGATGATAAACAAAAGAGTTAATTTCTGAATCTTTATCTTTATTTTGTTACAATTCTTAATCATAATCTACTTATTTTTAAATGTAAGTTTTCCATTTTAATTATATTTCAGATTTTAATTCACTTTTCCACATATGCACTTGTTGAAGCTCGCAGGTGTGCTGGTTTTTCACATCATTGTTTGAGTTTTAATTAAAAACAAGGGTTCGGTGTCTCCCAGATGACATCACTCGGTCGACAATTTCACACTCACATAATTTCCAAAAACCTTATTAAGATGATATCAGGAGTGGATGTGACGATAACAAATGAAAAAATAATGTCAGCTTTGTCTTTTGGAGGAAGCAGACACGAGCACTTTTCTGCCTTATAAATCAATTAGGCATTGATCCACCTGAATATGTTATAAATATTACGTATGTATGAAATGTGCTGTAGGTTTTATATGTATGTATTCATGTTAAGTATGCACATATATCTGTGCATGCTGCATGGATGTCTGTACCTACCTATAAACTTATTGCTATGTTTTCGGTAGAGGATTTGAATGTTAAAAAAGCATCCTTACAACAGAGGGTTAATATGTAGTTTTGAAACATTTCAGCATCAGTTTTGTCATAAAAATATGAACATAAAAATCAATGTTTGCTTTATGATGCTCACTTTGAGGACGCTTATTGGAAATCTTTAGGTCGAAAATGAAATGGTAAGAAACCTGATGGGATTTCAGAAACAAAAGATAAACAAAAGCAGTATTTTGCCTGATTTCTGCTGATGTTGATCTTTTTAACTTAAAGCTGCTGATGTGGTTCATAAGCGGATATGAGCTGCACAGAACATAAATTCAGCAGGTCCACATGGAGGGAGTCAACACAATACAGATAGACCTCATTCAGGCATTACATAAATTAAACAACAAGTCATCCTTTCATTACATAAATTATAGAACAGTTCATTCAAACCGCATCATAATGCACAAAAGCCTTTGTTGGCGGAGGCTCCGGGCGGCCCTGAAGACCTGACGTGTGTTTGCCGGTAAGACTGAGAGGAGAAAGACTGGCAGAGCCGCCCGGTGAAACATGAGATAAGAAAATTAAAACAAAAATTGCTCCGACCTCACTGTTAATACGAATGCCGGGCAGCTTCGGTCCACCGAGGAAACAAAAGCAAAGCATCAGCCCATTATGATTTATGATATTAAAGTTATTATTCCCATCCTGATTGCACATGTGCTGAATGTCACCATTAAAACTTTACCCCCTCCTCTCCTCTATACTACTCAGTATGTATGGAAGTACATTCGCCTTTCTCTCCAGGGACACAAAGCTACTTTTTCAATTTAATTACCACTGACACATATAAAGATGGCTGGATCACAATATACCCACCTCCTCAGCAGCACGCCCACCCCCTCAATTACCCCCTCCTCACCGCTCTGCAGGCAAACACGGCTACATCCTAGCTAACGCAGGACGGTTACCACCACGAGGCTGCAGCTTTAAAATCACACAACTGATGAGTGTTAAAATGAACAAATAAACGTACACACAATTCATCACTTCCCACTCATTCAGGCAGCTAAAAATATACCTGCCTTCCTCCACAACTCACCTTATGGCCTGCAGAATAATTCATCCTGACGCCTCGGAAGGTGCAACGCCCGCGGAGGAAAAGCCTCATTGCATTTACCTGCTCGTATTTACCTGTCACCTGTAAATGTATGTGGGAGTGCCACTGTATGACCCTCTGCAGCACTCAGACTTATTCCTGTGTTGATGCATCTGCTCTGCTTACATTGGCCACCACTGGCTACACACCAATTACTCTTTGTCTTTGTAGCCGTTGGTCTGCTAAGCGCCTCAATCCATCTCTGTCTCCGAGGCCGTGACGTCAACCCAAAATGATTAATCAATGGCAAGTCAACACCCAAAAGCAACACCTAGTGTACCCTGTTTGCATACATTACCCATAATACATTGTGGATGTCATGTTAAATATTGTGGGGGTACTAAAAAGGAGCAGTGCTTTCTTGTGGAGCAAAAAATACAAGAATGTGTTATCGCTGTGATGCAGCTCAGAGAGCTTAAGGCAATTTACGCTAATATTGTATTTCATACAATATTAAAAGCCCTCCTTTTTTCATTTGTTCCACATTATCAGGCAGTGCTTCTGATGGTGTGAGAGAAACTGTAGTCATTATACCTTGTGTGTTAATGGAAAATAGCACTGAAATTAACCATTAAACCACTCATTAGATGGCCGTTAAGAAACTTGACCACACTGAAGTCAAAATGAGCTTTTACTCACTCCTAAATGTTCATGTTGCAAAGCTCGTGGAGGTTTTTTGTGCAACAGCAAGTGCACTAGCTGATCAATTTGCACGTGTAAGGCTGCAGAACCATTTTAAACACAACACACGCCGCCCCCTCATGAGGAGAAAGAAGATCCACAAGGGGATTGAAGGGAATACAATAGACTGTAGCTTTCTGCAGTAACAATAAGGCCCGGGCTAATAGAGGAGCTGCCGGCACACAGCCCTTGCAATGCATTAAACATTATTTCACCTCATCCAAGTTGTTGACGGATGCAATTCATTTTCAAGTCCACAGACGTGCAGCAAAAAACGCCACTAAGAAAATACAGTAAAAATACAGACTGTTGTAATGTAACCCAGATTGGAATTTGGGTTAATTTTCAGCGCTCATTATAAAAGGATTAAAAAAAGAAGTTACCTGAGAGAATGCCTGAAGCAATTTCCCACTGAGGCTTTACTGTATCAAGGTCCACTTCTCAGGCTGCGATGCTGCTTTGTATTGGATTTACAAACGTTCCAGATCTCCTCCTCCTCTTCCTCTCACTGTTGCCAGACGAGCCACACGCTGCACGGGAACACTATCGCACTGACACATGGACGGCACTCAAGCGATGTCAAAAGGGTTAAAACCTAGTGGACCGGAAAGTCACACCAGCATCGTTCTAGTTGCCAGCCGCCGCTGCCGCACTCTCCGGCAGCTCTCCACCACCTCCTCCTCCTCCTTTTTTCTCCTTCTTCTTTCCTTTTTTTTTTTTTTTTATAACTCAACCTATCTCACGGGCTTCTCCCCCTCCTTATGCGAGATGGTAGACGAAAGCGGCGGGCGATTTGCACCACTCTATCATGGATCGTGTTACGCTGTCTGGCTGTAGCGGCGGTCACAGATGATAGGCTGAGGAGCTTTGCGTGTGTGTTTACCCCTCAAAAAGAAAGAAGTAGCGGGAGAGGAGAAGAGAAAAGGGAGGAACAGAGGGAGGGAGGAAGGGAGAGAGAGGTGGGCTGATACCTTTAAAACACAAAAATTTGGAATGGTGTTCAGAGAGATTACAGAGGTAGGTGACAAAAACCCTGATGTGAATTAATGAGGGGGAGAGTCACTGAGGGACTGTATGCAGAATGTAAAGTGACACTTTTTAATGGTTCTTCCTCCTATTTCAATATAAGTTCTCTTTGTGGTGCTGGCATACATAATAAATATCCTTTGCTATTTTAAAATATTTCAATATTTCATAACATCCTAAGCTCATTAGAAGATCCAGCAGAGCACATGTGATCCACGCTGCTGCAGAGAGAGCAATGCAGCAACAATACAGAAACAATAGCTGCACTCACAATTGAAAAATCTCGATAATTTGATCACAGATGAGTTTGCAGAGTTTGAAAGCACCGAATGTAATTCATTACAACATTGCCGTAACGGCGTCTCTGTCTCGGCGACGACGAGGAGTGAAGCTATCCTTTCCATGTTTTGATCTCGTCCTGTTGCTTGATTGTCACTGCTGTTTGTTTGCGCTGACAGCATGTTAAAAAGGAGGCAAAATATTTCACTGTTTATAAGACACAGTTACACAAGCCGCAGCTCCTGATCAAAAGCTTATTTAACGTAGGACTGTGTGAAATGGAAATGGCAGAGTCCTCATTTGCTTCTCAAAAGAAGTGCTGGAATTCAGGAAGGTCGCCAAAATAAAAGGGTCATGTAAATACTAGTAAACACTATCGCAAAGTCCCTATTAAAGATAATTATATATTTATCATGTGCTGAGCATTTTTATAAAATGCTATACAAAACAGACACCTGAAGGAAATAAATTAGTTTTGCATCCTGGTGAAAGTGGTCAAATCTAAATCACTTCCTGCTCTGCAAACTTCTTAAAGCTCTGCCCTCTATTGGCAGGTCAGAAAACTAGACTGGACCGATTTAGACTTTCTTCATCTTAAGTTTCTAAGAAGAGCTGCTTCACATTGACAAAGGGAACTTTCTCTAAAATCCTGCAGAAATATATTGGCCAGTCTTTACTCAACTGAGATTCCTCCTTTACCATGACCTAGCTATATGGGTACTCTACAGTGTTTTACTATTAAACTTCCATAACAGTGAGGGGCCGCCAAAGAATGGTCAAAAAGTGACATAGCAGAGGACATGATATCCTGGCATTTAGTCCCTTGTATGTGTTCAGTCCAATGACTGTATATATAGACGGATGACACGTCTCCATCTGCTCTCATTGTGCGGAATTGATGCCAAATTAGCCCGTGATAGGCACTGCCGTCTTGCGATGGTGACGTCATTTGGAGCCACAGAAATCAGCGGGTGGAGCCGCCACTAACCAAAGCCCACACTTAACTTACCGAAAAAACAGCAAGGATCCCGCACGTCGGCGTGTTTAACAGCAGAACAGCTTCTTGTGTTGCTCTGAGGTTAACGTTCACAGGTATGCAAACTTCAATGACTGTAGTGATTGTGTTAGTTACGTCTCCTCTCCCCGTTCCTCCTCTACTCTGCTAATCAGGAACAGATCAGCTGCAGGAGCCGTATATGTCAACAGAGCTGTCAATCATCCTTTTGACAGCATCAAATAACTCATTAAAAATAAACTTGTCAGAAAAATGAACACTTGGACGTAAATCAGCATGATAAGAACTAACTATAATGACAGAAACCACGTTTGAGAAAAATGTTTCTGGCGTGTATTTTGATTTTATACTTTGACTCATGTCCCATCTGGTAACATGTAGGAGGCGGGCTTTATGACCTATACTGCAGCCAGTCAGCAGGGGGTGATAGAGAGGGTTTGGCTTCACTTTTAAGGAGCTGGCATGTTGTCCATCTTTTAATACAGTCTATGGTTCTGCCCTAGAAACACTAGATCCTACATTCCCCATAATGCAACTGGATAGCCTCTTACATTACACTATCTGGTTCATTTATACCCGCTTCTATCAAACCATATCTACAGTTTGGCTTTACTCCAAATTGTAAGGATTCAAAGTAGTGATCCTTGTGATGGGAAAACTGAACTTCAGCTTTAAAAACATGGTGTCTTTTTTTATTACTACAGGGAATTCATGTAAATAAGTTGGTTATTAATTAGATTGTTTATGTCAGCAGATCAACTCTATGTTCTCCTAATGATAGGACAAACACCTGGGCTATCTAGCAACAGTGCGTAAACAGACTAGATATATTCACATTTTATCATAGATATCATATTTGCTTCCTTAAACAGAGAAGAACAGTAACAGAAGCAAGACATCAGTCAAAGCGTCACAAAATGATCGTCCATTACATCAAGATCAAATCACTTGATATTTATAAAGCGCCAAATCATAACCAAAGTTATCTCAAGGCTCAAAAGACCAGGTCTAGACCGTACTCTTTATATTATTTAAAGAGAGACCCAACATGAATCCGCCATGAGCAGAACTTAGCAACATTTGGCAGCCGTGGCAGAAAAACGTCCTTTTAACAGGCAGTAACCTCGAGCAGAACCAGGCTCGTGTTGAACAGCCGTCTGCCTCGACTGGATGGGCCGAAAAGTGGGATATGTGTGACATATGTGATATTACACTAATATTGAAATTAACTATAAGCATTTTATATAAATATACAGTCATAAATAAAGAGTTGGAACACGTAATCAACTGTAAATTATGAGATTACATTGCAGACTAAAACTTGACATTTTTTTCTCTTTCTTTCTACTTATAGAAAGAAATAATATATTTAAACATATATTTTTAAAAAGACATATTTCCAACTTGTTTCCAATTGTGAAAAGCTAATTTGTAATCATCTGATGCACATGAAAAAAAGTTGCAAAGCTTTCTCCACCTTATAAACTACTAATAAGTCCTAAAGTGCTTCATATCTTCCTGCAGAATCTACTGGGCATTTGATTATTAGAAATTATCATGTGGGCGCAGCAGTCTGTAATGCTCGGCTTTCATTAATGACCAACAACTAAAACAGCAGAGCACTGATAAGGCTGCTTTGAAGGTGGACATCAAAAGTGACGCCTCTGGGGCCGAGAACAAGGGAGCGCTTCTTTGACATTTCCCCAGTGCAAGCACACATTGACTCAAAGAGCCTCGTCACGCCTGTAGGCTCGAGTGCGGAAATATGTTACGAGTTTGGACGGGGCTGCTTGTAATCCAGGAGTGCCCCACTTCTGTACGGATTGAGTGAAATTCATACTGAGTGGCCCAAATGATTAGATTCATCATCCGTCCTGAAGAAAGGGTTTTCTAGACCCGGTATTGGACGGGCTATTTTAAGATGGAAGCGTTTCTACATTAGTCATTTTACCTTGGAGATGATGTCGATTTTTATTCTAATGGGAATAACAAACGGCCTCATTATAATCCCCACGTGGTTTGCCTTAGCAAGGTAGGATTAAAAGCAGACACGCGAGTACATTAATGCTTTGTTCACAATATCATAATACAAGACAAATGAGCTGGAGTACAATACAGCAGAGTATTTGCGGATGTTTTAAAGTGTTGTTTGAAATGGACAGCAGGGCACGTTGGGAATATAGCATCCGGCTTGAAGGTGTACAGAAGGATTGGTTGGGAACACAGTAATTGGGGTTGGGAGAGGTAGTGGGCTCGGGTTTGTTCTGTTCTGGGAATAAATATGAGTCCGTCGAAAATACCTGCCTTCTGACAGTCACCTGTCTGGGTTTATCCACACGCTGTCAAAGCAGGATTACCCCCAAAGCCCCCCTGGATACTGAAGCACCTACAGCCAAGTAGCTCATTTTCACTACAGCACCATGTGCAAACAAAGAGGACGGGAGACGGAGAAAAAAATGGTCTCCGCACTGGCGAAGGCGCTGCAGTGAATTTCACTCGAGTAAACAATATGGGAAACAGGCCAGGATCTTCTTCACATAATATGCTTAATTCTCCAGCAAAAGGGGGAAAATGGACTCTTATTTCCACCAAAGAGCTGTTGCTAAATAACGCCTATTCAGCCCGGTTTCAATTTTGACATGCCAAAGCTGTCTGAGGTACCGGGAAGTGGGATGTGGGCGGGGGTGGTAGGTCTCTTAGCTCTCCTTTTGCTCCATGGTCTCAGTCCAGCTGGCCTTTAGAATATGGATTATGTGTTGCCTCGGCCAGGCTCTCTCACTCCATGGGGGGCTAGAAAGGGTGCCCAGCTTCAGCGGACTCCCCACCGAGACCCCTGGGTGAGAGGACGCCGAGAGCCCCCTTGGTTCTCAAGGCTGGATCATTGAGAATGCAGCGGGTGCTTCCCACACCAGCACCATACGTCAGTGTGTGAAAGAACGCTAGAAACATTTTTTAAAAAGACAGAGAAAAGGGGGATAGTGGGCGGGTCGGTGGGGGGAGGATCGGGCCGGGGAACATCGAGGAAGAAGCTGTAGCAACAACGGAGAATGTGGCACAACTGCGACATCGCTGCCAATCACAATCCTGCTCTGTCTGAGAGAAAAAAAGGGGTAAAAAAAATAGAGAAAGAAGCTTGGGAGTGCAGCTGTGCAGCAGATTTACCTTTCAAAAAAAGTCTGGGGCGATAATAAGTATCCAAATGACAGCTCTGTGCCGCTGCATCCCCGACTAAAGTTAACCAGAGGTCCTAATGTCGAGTGCCAGCCGCAGACACAAAGGTCTGAGCAGTGGGGCGCCGAGGCAGCTAGCACACCATGGCTAAATGGGGCAGGTGATTTCCCATCTCCTCCACTGCCCTCCAGGCACAGCCAATCACTGCTGGGGAAAAGTGGCGCCCCAGCCTGCAAGCCAGGCAGCCAGTGAGCGGAAGGACTAGCGAGGGAGCTGGAGTCTATCTGGGACCATGCATTATTCACATGCACCGCTACGGCACTAAGACCTCCACAAAAGAAAGGCCTCAGGTTCCATCAGCGCCGACTTGTTTCCAATCTATTATTGATGGCAACACTACACCCTATACTTTTCCCTGATTTACTGGATTCTATCATTGTTTCTATAATAAAGGCCATTTCCAGTAAAGTCAGAACAAATGAGGGGAATATTTCCAAGTGCAATGCCAGTGGGTGCTTCTTTCAGTGGAATCTTTTCCAATCGGCTCCACAAATCATGTGCAGAAGAACTCTGCCACTGAAAGAGAGGCTTTTCACTTTCTAATGGCGTGTGCCCACCCTCAGATATGCCACAAAACCAGAAACCTTTGTGCATATCATCAGTCATGTCAAAGGTAAGTTTCCATGCAAAATTAATTTCAGCGTGGAGACCTTCAGCCAGACCTAAGTGAAATAAATGAGCTATCCAATTACCACATTATAATCACATGTAGCCACCGTAACAACATGCACAGACAGAGGTTCCCCATCAGCAGATCCATGATAGCTAATGGCAGAAGTATGCAGCTTATAACCATAAAACTCTGAGAGAAGCCAGACTGTCTCTGTGCCTACTTGTAGCTTATACTGTCATCTTTTTGTTTTATGTGAAAGGGTAGAGGGCACAGAAAAGGAGCTATCATTATCATCACTTTGCCTTTGTGAAAACAGAGTCATTCTGGGAGTGAGCACTCACCTTGTATTGTGAAAAAGACCAAGAACTTTTAAAGTAGTACTGTGATACAGAGCTAGATTAACACTTTGAAAACGGACCTCCTGCGGGCAGCCCTGGGGGGACTTTTTTTTTTACAAAGTCCTGTTTAAATAAATCTAAAAAAATTAATATTTTAGCGTTTTGCAAAAGAAAGCTAAGTCTTTCGCATCATTACGTTGATTTCTAAAGGGTCAATCCGCCCCTGGAAAAAGCCACTGTCAGTCAAAGCTGGTGTTCTCTGTAATCGATAGAAGCAATCATATTTGAAATTTGCACCATAGCTGTGGAGAAAGTTGCACAAACAGCTCGTGGTTTCGCCCATTCTGCATTCCTACAACACCCAGCGTGCATTGCGCCCCTCCCTCTGAAAGGAACGGCCCAGCGAGAGGCGCTGGAGTGAAATACTATCGTTTTCACTGCAGGCAATGGCTCAGAGCGGTACAGAATCCAAAATACGACCAGAATATACCAGTGGACGTCTAAAAAGATCTTCAGGTCTGCAGTCTACATTTCAAACCTGACGATTCTGAGCGAGACATGACATCGGAGGCGGGCGTCCTAGATTGAGGAAGTGTAGTTTAGCGAGCTCCCTTTTACGTACTCTGGCAGAGGTTTACCAGGGCCCATTGGAGAAGCAGATAACATCCTCCAAAGGCACAGAGCGAAACTGCATTTGTTTTCCACCATAACAGCGTTAGCTCCCCATAATAGCATGATAGGACTGAGGTTAAAAATCGGCGAACTGGCCCTTTAAGTTGATGATGTCGTTATTTTACGTTACATGCAGTGTTAAATGTGGTGAAAACATGCTGGTGGCAGGGGTCCCGCAAAATCATTGTTTGCATAATCCTATTTAAAATGCACAAGTTAGAAAACTTACATAACCTTTAGGTTGTACAGAGTGAAGGATTCTACAGCCTTGGAAGATACTGCAGAAAATGACAGCACAATGAGCAGAAAAACAATGTAGGCGCTGAGTTTCTTTGCATGAGAAACTTTCTTAACGCCTTTGCACTCATAAAAATGAGTACATCTCAAAAACTTTAAAATGTAGAGAGTTCAAATAACTTCGGGGGTGTTTGGAAATAATTTGTTCACTTTCTACATTCAGAATCAGTTTTGGTAAAATGTGTTTTGTGTTTTGCAAAATCTGATTTTTCTATTATCCTATTTATTTCACAATTTTGCACATTATTTTCTGCTTTACATAACCTTGTAGGCTCGGTTGTACAAACTCTAAGGATGTGAAGCGAATGAAAATACTCCAAGAAACGACCTCACAATAAGCAAAAACACCAATGTATGTGGTGGACTCATTTCTATTGCAGTTATTACGGGATAGTCATCAGTTATGAAATGATATGACAATCAGTTTATTGTCTTGCATTGTATCACAAAGCTACATTATCTTTTATACAAAGATTTGTATCATCATATGCGGAAAAGCTGCAGCTTTAAAACTCATGCAGTCGCTTTGCATTTCATGGCCATGTCCACATTATTACCATGCACACATCAAAGATTCCCCCTAAATCTCTGCAGGAAACACAATCAATCTGCTCAGTATGCGCGGCCGGGACAGCAGGCCATCTCTCCCTTTGAGGATGTCGACGCATTTGACCGATGTGCAGTCGATCCCCCAGATTGTGGCTAATCATCATTACCGGCTGCTGAAACAATGACTTTCCTTCAGCCTGCCCGGCTTCAAGAAGGACACAGGGGACCTGCTGGGTTTTCTTATGGTGGCTTAACACTTGAGTCTGGATTTGAGGAATTAAGGCAGACTTGGACACAACAAAATACACACTCTGATCATCCATCCAAGTTATCAGCTATGGCCTCTCTTGCACTGCGAAATCTGTCTCATGAATTACAAAAAAATTGAGCAGTAGGTGTTGTATTTTTGGGAAAGTGTGACAGAGGAATGGTTTCAGCTGAGGGAATTTCATTTGCAGACTGAAAACAAATGATGACTGCAGCAGATTCCTAAAGAGAAATACAAAATATAAAACAATAGGAGGGAAATGAGGACAGATGCATGGAAGGCGGTAGTTGGGGAATTCTCCAAAATGGACAGCGGATTATGAAAAATGACTTCTTCCTTACAGTGCTTAAAGGTTAGGTCTCTATTACACAGAGAGCAAAATGTCAGCAGTATCCCCTGAAAGAGTGGACTGTGATATTAATGGAGAGTCCAGGGAATGGGCTTCCCCTGACTGAGTTTCCCCTCTTCCAGACACATTAGTCATTTAGTTGTCAGCCAGCACCTGGCGCATGTAACACTAACATCTACAAACTAAATGATGGAGAGAATATGGCCCACCCTGGTAGGCAGCCAGTGCTGAAATGAATGCTGTTCATGAGGTATAATGGAGAGTAAAAGTAGTGCTACGAGATAATCGAAAAGCTCTTCCGCTGCACAAGTGAAGTTGTCACCCAGGATGTTATTAGCATAATGTTCCATTTTCTGGCTAATATCGTACTTTCATTTGGCTCTTAGCTACCTCACAGACGATAAGAATGGAGGTAACTAAGCATAGGAACTGTGGCAGTGCAGCCATAAGGAACTGTAGAAGTGTTACATCTCCAGTGCATTAGCTGAAGTAGTGAGTCACCACCCGAAATAAACCGGCGTATCAAAAATAAAAGAAGGAAACAAGTTATCTCTCGTTTGAATCGGCGTATGTATCGCTTTATATTTAGAGATGACCGCAGACGCGCTGATCGAGTTTCTCATAGCAATCATCAGAGTATGTTCTCCATGTAATCTACCCGAGCAACATCACTTAGAACAAAGAACGTTGTGTCTTATGGAAATGTGATGGACCCGGACAGAATGACAAGATGATTTAATGTACAACAGAGCGACTCATCAGTCACATAGCCACCACTTTATTTAAGATGCAAAATGGCTTCTGCGCGAGGCAGACTGCGGCGGTGGATTATTTGTGAGTAATACTCCTTTGCTGTGGTAAATATATTGTGTCATGCAGCAGAGGGTGGAAGAAAAATCCTCTCCCAGACTGTTTTAATGAAGTCCCAAATGTCATCCTCACACTTCTTTCAAGAGAGAACTCCGAGAAGCTACTCTAGAAGCTCGACTGTCCCTCAGAGTGCCTTCAAAAGATTCGAAAACAAGCGGCTTCAGTGAAAGGCAGCCTAAATGGGAGAATAAAAAACTACGCTATGGAAAGGGGGTCAAAGGTCAGCAGTAAACAGGCGGTTTGGACCATTAAAGTCTCTTTCTGATTGGGGACGTTTGATGAATTGTTGTGGCGGCGGAGAGCTCTGATTAGGGTCGCATAGGACTCTCTGAGTAAAGGAATAGTTTCGCCAAAAGTTACTTTAATCATCGCCATGTAATAACTCTTTTGCAATTACTCCTCAGTGCTACAACTTTACAAAAAGGCTAATAGAAAAAAGGATTTCATGGTAACACCATTATAAAGAAAAATGTCTATGTAATTCAGTGTTTTTGGTAAGTGCAGCAAAGAGCGTCAGAGGCTGGGTTTAAATTAGACCCAACACATTTTGCTCTCAACAATAGTGAGGAGACAAGGACAAGGAGGGTGGGCGTCCAATTACTGGAGTACTGTGTGTGTGTCATCTTGACACCACGTTTGGGCTTCTTCAACAACGTATTTAATACACCAGAGGTAAAGGCTGCACTGCGGTAATGATTGAAAGGCTGAGATTTGCTGCTGTAGCCATCACTGGTGGTGAATCAGTGGGTAGGTTCACATAAGCAACTCAATACAGTGTCAATATGTGTTTGGCAACTTATGTCATCATGCATTTAGTCACTGCTTTAACTGCATTTCAAATTGATGCACAAATGCGGAGTTTTATTTCCGCCTCATTTCAATTTCCATCCACTTGCTGAAGCGTTTTCTGCAAAGCGAAAACTTCTTCCAACGAGAGTAATCATCCGTATTTCACGGAGCTTTCTTTCACTCCTTTTATTTTCTTAGACAAAGTTAAAGAGATCACCAACAAGTCGCACCGTCTTATACTGCCATTTAACTCGTCTTAAATCTGCACTGGGCAACTTTGCACGTTGGCAGCTCCAAATGGCAGCAAATGTGAGCTACGGCACCCAGAAATCATGTAACATGACACGAGCAAACTGTAGGCAGCGAGCTCATGTTTGCCCAGATGGCCTGGCTGATCACTTTATACCAACTGATACGGAGGAGATGACAAGGCAACAGATCAAACTTTGGTGAGTCCAGTTCTCTCCGGATGGAGACGCAGTGACTGTTGATTAGATCATAAAGTTTGTGAAGGAAATTATTTGGTTCATAGCACTATTTGTTTTTCAATCGTAACGTTTAACAGAAATATATTACCTGACTGTTTTCTGATAGGAATGTAGGGTAGGCAAATCAAGACATTTGAGGCCAACCTGGACCGTCTGAAATTGAATTTCTGAGGCGTTATAGTGAACATTCAATCAGTTAATTAAGGAGTAATTATCTGATTTATTGAGAAATGATTGTTAGTTGCAATAAAAATGTGTAAATATAATATTTTAAAGTTATTTTGCCAGTGAATTCTGATAGATTGATGCTTTTTAGTAGAAGTTTGCAGGAGGCAAATAAGGTCACTGATGCTTATGGTCCTATTAGCATTTGTTTTTATCTATTTTGTCATATTTTTATGTAGATTTTATGTTTATGTTCAAGTCTGCTTTACTGCTACAAAAATTTCCCCCCTGGGGGCATTAAAATTACAAGTACAACGGTCTGAAAAGCAAACCTGTTCCCAACAATTACATGAAGGCAAATCAGCCATCTTTTAGGCTCAAAACATCTTTGTGTTCAAAGACAATATGCCATTGTGTTGTCAGCCTCAGTCTGGATGGATGCATGTTACAATATCGTCTTGCTTTATTCACTTTGTAAAGGCATTTTTCAGACAATCACCCAGTCTGTTTCCATCTGGGCTGAATTCCTCTTCCTAAAGCGGCCAACCTTTAAAGCTGCCATGCAAAAGTGTGCGGACAGATCCTGCGGGTAATGTAGGGGAAGACAATAGGTGGAAACTGCTCTAACCTATTTGCCAAATGGTCTGTCATCTAATGCCCCGGTGCTGCTCTATTGTCTAATCCTGCCGCTGAGGCCTCTAAAAGGATACATCGGACTAATAAGATGAATGGGCTTTGACCCTGGAGCTGCTAAAAGCCAACCTGGCCAATTTATCTGAGTGACCTCTACTCTTGGCAGAGAGGCCCTCACCTCTCTTGGAAGCCCTTAGGCAGGATCAATATCACGGAGGCAAAACAATCCAAAAATGAGGAGCGCCTGGAAGTTGGGACTCAACAACTCGTTGCTGAAATATACACTTAGTGGCAAAGATCAGCATTTTATTCCTCATTTTTTTTCTATACACTCACTAAGCTGTTTTTTCGCTCTGAGATGCCAAAACCTCCACAACTGCAACCCTGTACTCTGCGCTGCAATATCCGGAGGAGGACGCCTGATTGCAATAACTTGCATAATGTGATTTATGATTAAAGTGAGTTTTATTTTCCCTAAAAATATTTACATTACAGTCGGCCTGCTAAATCAGCCCTAATTCAATCTTGGAGTCTCAAATCACAACGGGCTAATGTAAAGCAAGATGAGCAGAGTAAAAAAAAGATGTCAGCTCTGCACTGATTCATCTGTAACGTTATTAAGGAAACCACAATCAGGGCTATTCCAGGGCCCCGATTGTACTTGTAATATGGAGAAGTGCATTTTGAGGGAAAATAAGATTTTGTGGACTAAATTAAGGATTCTGTTTCATGTTCTGTTTGTTGGCGTTGGGTTGTGTTCAAGATAAAAGGCCAGGCGGGCACGCAGAGACGGGACACTATTACAAGAGAATATGCTTCCTTTCTTTGAGCATGAGTCAGTTTACATGGGATACAATATCAATCGTTGGCCTCAAATCTATATCTGCAAAGTGCTTAGGTTTGCATTGGTGATTAGATGAATTGAACTGAGAACAGTCTGTTATTTGAGCATCCCTTCATAGCCCGGATACCTAATGCCTCTCCCCTGCCTCTGAAGTGACCACAGTTTCAGGATGCTTCGCTCCGGGCGCTTGGCCAGAAAGCTTTATGTATTCTGATACCATTCATTTTTAATCAGGACCAGAATATCCTCCCAAACCCTCTAGCAAGCTGCCTTCGGCTACAAGACGTCAATTTTGTTACATTTTAATTGATTCTGCGGTTCTCCTCCTCGTCGCCTTCACAAGATGATTGTTAACGTTGCTAATATTCAAAGTGAGAAAAACTGCTGCAACACTGCTGCAAAAACATCCTATTTACTCAGAGGCTGTTTGAAATAAGAGAGAGCCAGTGTGAGCTCAGGGAACAGGTGTATTTGTACGTATAAAGAAAAGGTGTTTGTGTTTTAGAGTGGTAAACTGTGGAAGAGCTGTGACAAGGAACTAATGATTGATTGCGTAGTGCAATTTGTACTTTGAAAATAATGTTACAAAATAAACAATGAAAAAATATAAAACTAAAGTATGGCTGTATATTTTATGCAAAGTTTAAAACCCCTGTAAGTGTGATATGTCATATCTTGTTAAGAGTCTTGTAAGATACTTTTCTTTTTTTGGGAGAAAAAATTCCTCAAATTTTTGTTTAGTTTTGTTTTTGTTTTGATTTTTGTATGAATTTATTTATTTATTTTATAATAAATACAGTTTGGAACCTTTCTTTGTTTTTGAATTAATTTTTTTGAATCTTTATTTTTTGTTTTTTATAAAACAATTATGAATTTTTTTGGAATGTTTTTTATATATATATAGTACATATATTTTTTTTTAATTCTTATAAGTTGAACCAAGTAGCGCCTACATCTTTTGGGATGTTTTTTTGTTTTTCCTCTTCAGAATCAGAGTCGGGGTTTATTGCTAAGTAGGTTTACACATACAAGGAATTTGTTTTGGTGCAGAACGATTAACACAGAAGTAGAATAAAAATAAGTAAAAAGCTAGTAAACAGTAGTACTTCTACTGTCAGGGAACTTACACAGAATAAGATAAAAACAGTCAATAAGATAAAAAACAACACGTATAATACAAAATATCTGTACAGTTGTGACTAAAAACTGTACAGATGTGCATTTACACACTGTAGTCATGGTTACTTCTAATTAATTGTAACTAGAAGTTTGTGTCAATGTTGTGATAACTCAATCTTTGTTTATGTCATCGCAACTGCTTTTCCAACGTACAGCTGTGAATACGTAAGCATGCTAGTCTTTGTACATTAGATGGTAGATATGTGTATATACTCAGGGGTTGTTTTATAACCTCGCTCATCTGTGCTATTAAAGGTTAAAGAACTGACATTGGCTTGGTCTCATTAAACAACATATAAGCTGTGGAGATGATACCTTTTAAATGTAATCTAAAAGGAAGTTTAAGTCTTATATACGCAAAGAGAATTACTTAATATGTATGAACTTAATCTTAACAAGAAGTGAATTATAGGAAAGTTGACATAAATATAAATGTATAATGAAGCTGCCACATCGTGAAGTGGCTGTGCGGTGGTGCCTTATGACGAGAAGTCCCCTGCTTTGCATCCCGGTTGGGCCATAAATGAAATGTTTTAAATCAATACAAATTTTAATTTTAAGGCAGCCAGGACACTTTTTTTTAGTTTAAACAAGTACTTTTTTTTACAGTGTACATTCAGTATTTTTTATCTATACTTTATGTATTATAAATACAGACTGAAATAAAGAACTGCTACTATTTCTCCTGTTACTTCTGATACTGAAACCACTTCGTCTTTCTCTTTCACCGTGTTTTTAGCTGCTGCTGTTTGGTTGCTAAGTTTATGCCTTTTCCCATTACAGCATCCAGCGCTGACGGTATTGTGTGTGCTCAGCATATATCACTTCCACTTGGAACGTGACCGTCTCGTCTCCTCCGCGTGCACTGAAAGGGTTCCTTCGCACGGCCGCTGAGGAGAGGGGACATGAGAGCAGGGGAAGGGGAATCTTCTTCTGTGGTATAATGAGTTTGACAATGAAAGTGACACTGCGTCCTCCCTGGACCTTGCCGTGTGATCAATCATAACAATGGCTCACCATTTCCTCCTCTGGATACTGACCTTTCTCCCTCCAGGAAAGGAAGTGTGTGTCAGTGTTGGAGTGAGTGTGTGTTTCTGTAGATTTCCTTGTGCCATCACCTTCTCTCCAATCAGTCCCTCTAGTGTCCTTTAAAACGGAGCCTTATTTCCCCCCAGAAAAGCCCAAATGGCCCGAAAAAATGGCCAACTGAGGGAATACTGATCCATTTAATTCTGAGTTCTAATCTATTTTAAGCTTGGATAAAACACTTAGACATTTTGGGAGGGTTCAGGGCGACATTAGGCTTATACATTTAAAATCCCATCACCTGAACAGCTTACTAGGTGATGCAGAGGAGAACTGCCAGATTTCATGCAAATACTGACTAGTGAGATTATTTGAGGCTGTTTCTCTAGTAGTTTGGTGGCTAAACTAAAGAGTGACAGAAACAGGAATGACAAGGGGAGAAAGCTGTGATGTCGAAGTGATCCTACAGGGTTTGAGCCGGCCTGCCCTTGTCTCCAAAACGAGCCTTCTTACTGTATCTTTTATGGCTTTGTGTCAGTTTAATGTGTATTAGCTCGACTACTTAAATAAAACATTAAAAATGAATCTGGAAATATTGCTGCTATCAAAATCATCTTAAGATGCTTCAGCCGCAAATGTCCCATGTTGGCAATAAGGCATCCGGACACAGTTTTATAGCCGGTTTTATGCTACACTTAATTGTTGGTTTATCTGCGTGGCAGAGGTACACAGGGTCTGTACTGTCTTTAAAAGTACATAAAATGTGATCAATACACAGCTTCATTTGGCAAAATGCTGCACAGTAACTCATGTTGATGTATGGACATGGCGCATGGGAATTATATGTTTTAATGGCGCTTCTTTCAAGGATACTGTTAACTGGGAGACATCTTTAAAAGGATAAACAGCACATAGATTAAATAAGGTAATGATGATTATCGTTATGCTATACACTACCTCAACTTTTGTTGTGTATCTTTTAGATAAACAAATAATTTGGAAATGCCCCTGAGACATAAATGTTTAACATTTTAGCATGAATCTCGTTTGAACCCTCCAGGCCTCCATCAATAAGGTAAAGCTGTATAATGCCTGCGAGGCAAGACCCGGGGCATCAAAAACAAGGTTTAAAAAATGCACTGCTGCCTGCTTAGCTTCCTATTGCTAATGTGTTGTGCTGGTAATTAAAGGTAAATCAGATTTCATGCAGAGGACACGACTGGATTCAAACATTAGGAGGAGAAAATTGTGGCCTTGATGATTTATATAAAAAAAAATGTTTTCTGTGTACTGGAAGGAACAAACTGCAGGCTGCATTCTGTGTACAGATCTCCATCAACATCCTCCACCTTATTAACACAGGCAATATTTAAGTATTTTTGGTGCAGCAGACGTAAATCGAGATGGAACGCTTTGATTTGTGGCATTGTTTGAGCGGGATGAAACGCTCACATGACGAAAACCGCCTGAAATTCCGACTGAAGTCAAGGTCTTTTAATGAAACATTTATTCATGTGTATAAAAAGACTCCTACATTTCCTCTGCCAATGAAAAGGTCCAGTGGTGTAATTTGCTGTCAAAATGTGCTTTTAATTGCGTGTGTCAGAAAGGAAATTAGAGCAGCCAAATACAATTAGGACAATGCATATTTTGTCATTACACTTTCTCAATTAATTGGACAATTTAATCGAGTTGAGTTTGGATTGGTGTGGTTTCATTTTGGTTATATGAGGAACAAGCCTCTATGACTGCTTGTTAAAGGGGTCGTAGTTTTAAAATGGATATTTTGCATGGGTTTCACATGTTTAGGTGTTTATTGTTGAATATAAAACTTTTAAAAAGGTCGCCTCTGAAACGGGCACGTTCAGAACAGCTGCAGGTTTCTACGTAGAACCTTGCTTTCGCTGAAATCGACCAAACGTCATTCACCGCCGTTCACCTCAGGCTGCCTTCTTGCTCTAGCTTGTAGTCAAGTCAAGATTTCAACTCACCATTCTGATACCTCCTTGCGATTCTGGCTCGTACATATAAGGCCGAATAACAGCAGCCATGTTTTCCACAACTTTGGAGTGACAGTGCAGTGCGGAATCGCACACGTGGGGGAGGGGCTACACAGTCACCCCAGATACTGTCAGCCAATCGTGGCTAAGGTCTGACCTTTGAATTGCAAAACAGCTTGTTCATTTCAGGACGAAGGAGAGGCTCCGAAAAATAATTAAATTAAAATATGTAGACAATTTTTAAAACAAAACTAACTTCACCAACGTGATTCAAAACACATTAGAATAATAGAAAATTGATTGCACAGCTAAAATATGTCCCCTTTAACGCATCTGCGGCCTATAGCAGCTGTTTTAAAGGCTTTCATTATTTAGGTGCATGTTAGGAATAGATTTATAGCTTTCTGCAAACGAGCAGCTTTATGCTCTGTGTCTTGCTCAAGGACATGTTGGAAACAAAGAACAAACAACCTGCAGTTTTAGAGGAAAAACAAGCAAGCATGACACCAAATGACCCAACGAGCACGACGACAAGCAAAGACAGAGGTGTTATTTAACATTCAGATGAGACAGCAGCAAAAGCATCACCTTGACTTCAAACTTTTTGATTGCAAACATCCAATATTGAGGATCGCAAAAGGTCAAAGCCACAGCACCATGACAATAGATATAACAAATATCCCTGTGTCCCAGGATAGGGGAGAGAAAGGAGAGCGTAAGAGGAAGAAGACATGAATCCAAATAGATTGGTGGGTCGGTGCAAGTCTGGGGACGACGAATGAACACCCAGTGGTGCTCGAGGAAAAGAGGAAAAATCTATTTTGGGCAATATAAAATGAAAAAAGACCTAGATACTGCAGTATATCATGATCTCTCAAATCAGACTGGCTTTTCAAAATAAAACATTACTCTCCTCACATTTAACCTGTAGGGTGAAATAAATACAGCTATAGTTCCCTGATTATCCACTTTACAAGCAATCAGTGCAACATATGTCTTCCTATACGTCTTGTTTTCTTTCCACATCTCCAGACACTAACGATGGATCTCTGGGTTAAGAAAACATTGATGGCTCCTGAGGAGATACCGCTCCGACGTGTAATTACCAACAACACAATTGGACCAACATGCTAATCCGTGTTTCTTCTATTGATATTCATAGAAAATAAAATGGCTTCCTGACTATTTCCGTATCGCGTGGTAATACAATCACTCAATTAGGCTGTGTGATGAAGTGAAATGAGCCATTTTCTCTTGAGGACGGTAAATAGTGGCCCCCTCGTAATTGACAACTGCAGAGTAATTCCTAATCGTAATGACATGTCCTGCAGTCTGGCACCGGAGAGTGATTAGGCTGAGCCGAGCACGGACCAACAGTGTTGTCAGTGACGCTGGGTGAAAAGTGGGTGAAAGTGAAGTTGGAGAGTCAGATGTTGATACTAAACGATAAGGTGGAAGGAAATAGATGTTGGACTAAGTTAATAGGTTTTTACAGTGTAGCTGCATCACAGTGACGCTGACAGATTAACCCAGATACCCATTTACACACAATGATCCCATTCAAACTTGGACTATTGATGGGATACATTACAGAAACGGTAAGTTGTGTCTCATCCTTCGGACCAAAGCTGAAACATTTTGTTCAATAATCAATTACTGTACAAAATCCTCCAATTCTGATCATTAATTACCAATGGTATAAAGCGCACCAACCCCGACACTGAGCATGTGGAAGGAACAAATGACGGGAATCGCTGCGTGTGAAAAAATGATATGATTAAAGAACAATGGGATAGCTTTGGTGGGTTTATGTCTGAAGGGAGCAACCTAACCTGATCATGAATCTGATGCTCCGGTACATTACATATGAATTGTTGGTTGTGAGCTATTGCCCACTGCTAAGTTACCCATGTTATGTGAACGTCTGCTAGTGTTCCTGCCTGTTCCTTTCTTTTTAATTTTTGTAGCTGTTGGATGTAATCACTATAAAATTCAATTAAATCTCAAATTATAAAACAAGAATGGTATAAAGCCAAAGATTTGATCGTTACAGCTTCTAAAATGCTACGATTTTAGCACATTTTTTCTCAATGGAATATCGACATATTGTTGGACGGCGGGACAGACAACAAGCCATTGAAAGACATCACCGTGGAACAAGTTGTGGTGGATTTTTCACAGCTAAACACTCATGTTTTACCCTTAGCAATAGAAATGAGTCTACTGGTACATGCATGGGTATTTCGCCTGCTGTGGAGTATCTTTATATCCCTAGAATCTGTGCAACCTACAGGCTAAAAGGGTATGCAAGTCAAACTGTAATGAAATATGAATATTTATATTATATATTTATTCATGAAATAATTGAAATTGTGTTAAAATGTACAAAAAGCTGGCTTATATTTCCATCAGATTTTGCTTAATGAGACAAAATGTATTAATCAATACAATTGTGAATGCACAAACATCAAGAAAATATTTGAAGTTATTTGATCTCTGGACAAACTAGCACTTTAGTGTGAATAGTCTCATCTGCATTACAAAAACAGAGCCTGGATTTCACTGCTATCGAGCAGAAACCTCGTATCTCCATATTTAAATTTTCCCCCCATAAATCAATGCTATTGGTCACCCTTTACGTCTGCAGATATAATGCCACATGCAGGCAACTGACTTTAAAGACAGGCACCATACCAACTGTGGCAATGCAGAGTTTATGTATTTAATAAACACATGTGTCTTTTTCATTTCCTGAAAAGCAGTGATTTTGGAGATACGAGGTTTCTGCCCGTCAGCATTGTTTGTATCGGCTTATTGTGACGTCATTTCTTTTGGTATCTCAAGGTTGTTAAAGTTGTTAAAGTTACATAGGATATAGTCTGGCTATTAGAGTCTTTCTGTTAGATCACTTAAACGTGTGAGATAATGACATCATCACAGAACGTCCAACATAATGACATGAAAGATGGAGGCCTTAGCTTCTTGTTGCAAAAACAACACAGGCTCAAAGTTCTATTTTTATTTAAGGAGCATTTGAAAAAAAAAAAGATGGATTTTAAGCAAATAAGCATTTTTAAAAACAGCATCCTATTTGATCTGTATTAAAAGAAAAGGTCTAAAAAACACCTTACATCCATCCATGATGATCATAATATATTAAGGACCAATTATTTCTGATAATTAACAAATCAATTAGCAAATGTTTCTACAGTAACATCTGTGTCTTCACATGAAGGATATTAGTATCAACTCCATGTTGGAAGTATTAAAGGGATAGAGCTGTAGTTTCAAGAAAATCTGTTTTTCCTTATTAACATGCAAATTTATACAGCAAGACACTCCAAAGTCTAATCAGATCATCCACTCTGTAGGGGGCCGCTGTGGTGCGAGGAGAAAGTTTTCACCATGTGTTGCTGTTGTGTTAATGTGTTCACAAGAACGAAAATACTCCACCAAGAACACAAAAGGAGATCTCACACACGCAATGAATCATTGACGTGCAAAGGGATCAATCAAAATTCACATATTGACCGTATTGACGGTTTAAATGTCAGCTGACCTTTGCTCTGCACAGAAACAGGGCGCTGACCTCCTCTGGGCTTTCAGAGCGTCTCCAAAATAGAAACCAGAATCTGTTCGCAACACTGATGAGCACAACACCTGCGATGACACCTCAGAGTGTCACAAGCGAATCCCACGTTCCCTGTCACCCCGAGCACTAACAATATGAGCACTTAACTGGCGACAGCGTCGGCAAGCAGGGAAGTGATGGCAATAAATGATGGCAATCAAAGCGCCGCCTCCTCTTTGAGCTTTATCTCGTGCCTCGTCAAGACACCTTCCCAGCTCCTATTAGCAAATGATGAAACTGTTTTCTCTGCCAGTTTTGGAGGGATCTTCAAAAAACATCACAGATGGCCAGCCCCTTTGACCAGAAAGAAAAAAATCTCTCATGTTATTTATTCTTTTTGTGGTCGGCTTGTGCCATATTGAATTATGAAAGTGGCGAGGGAGGATTTGTGCCTGCGACGATCAATAGGCTGATTCCACTGTCACAATACGAGGCGTCGATCTGAGGCAGGAGTTTGACAGATGGCGTGTCACCTTCGTCAGCATGACGTCCCGCGTGTTGGTGCGTGTGTGTAGATTTCTGCACTTCCGCTTGTTTTTTTCTAATCTTGGAGAGATAAAGTGAGAAACAAAGTGCGATATGCGAGTGTGTGTGCCTGCATGTGTGTGTGTGCAGAGAAGAGAGAGGGAGAGGTGCAGAGTTAGAGAACATGAATAAAAGCACACAGAGGAACATGTTACAGGGGGCCTGGTATGCTTTCATACTCCCACCCAAAAAGCCTTTGGTGCTAGCTGTGCTACAGCACACTTTGCTGTGACTCTCCCACTGATTTAATTAACCTTTTACTGGCACTGTTACCACAATGAAACTGGGAGCTGTAGTCAACTGCAAAATGTGTACGACTGCACTGTCGAGCTGCGACTGCAACTTGAAATCTTTTCGGATACATTCCCTCGTAAACAGTCGCCGCAGTAGTGAAGACTATGAGGCACTGCTGCATCCATCCACCATGAAAACATCAAAAGGTGACATTTTCTTTCACCCAACAGAATTACTTTGGACAGAAGGCGCAAGCTGATGCTTCTTTAACAAAGGATGACAGGCATTGAGGCAGAGGAGTCCCTCTCTACTAACCAGGGGTCAGCAGACGTCAAGGCCTTCCGCCGAGCGGCAAAACCCCATTGTGTGACGGTTTACACAGCCGCGCGGAGCTGTCACAGGGTGCTGCAGTGCTGTAGCTGCACTACCTAACAAGTCAGCGCGTGCTTTTTTCACACCCTATTAGGAATACAACTCAACTGGGCCATGCTATGTTTCTGTTTCTGGCAGTCATTCATGTTTTATGAAGGGTATAATATTGATTCTTAACACGGAGCAGGCAACATAAGGGTAGAAAAAAAAACATCTTCAGCTATACGTTGACCTCACAGCTTAAAATATGTATATATCATAACAACACTTGAACCTGAAGTGCAATAATGTAATATTAAAACATTAAAAATGCATCGCAGCAAAGCGCTATAGTGGCCTATAGTGACTCCCATTGACAGCTACAACTCCACAGTTGGCTTTGTTTACAAAGTGATTTGTTCACGTCTTTAAAAGGACATTTTCTGTCCTCATTTAAAATTAATCTTCACAATTGGCAGCCCTGTTCAGATTAGTTTTCGGACTTTAAATCTTTCCACAGCATTTTAAACTATATCAGGTTCATTAAATTGCATCCCGTCCTTCACAGAGCGTCTGAAACTGCAATTTAAAAAGAGCGCACGGTTACTCCCATTATCCATTTGAATTTCTGTAAGATGTTTCAACAGATTCCACACATTTCACTCTCCACGACTCGCCTGCATAGGTCTGAAGCACCCAGGGACGTGAAGTGACCCACATTCTAACCCATGCAAATCCAATGTTTGTATAATTTTTTAATCTATAATTCCCAGCACAAATAATGCTCCAGAAAGACCGAGGTCACCTCATAAAACCAACTGGGTGTTGAGGTATTTCCATCTGTAATCACTGTTTGAAAAGCAGCTCTAATGTATTCTATATGCATTTCTCTCCTCGAACAGGCAGTGCCTTATTTAAAGCACATTTTCTCCTTTGAGTTTGCTGAATAATAAAAAGGTTACAAATGATTAAAAAAGCAGTCCAACAGAAGGACAAGCTACTCTGTAACCCAATATACATACTTTCACATAATGCAGGTGTAACTAATTAATTACACAAAGTTACTGTGTAATACTGTCGCTGGGAAGGCGGCTGTAGTTGGATTACTCCCCCCACTAATCTTCAGCAGTTAACATGCTCTTAAGTAGAATCACACTCTGTCGTCCCCACAGACGTGAAGTTCCAACATTATACAGCTGCTACATGTCACACCATTAATGCAACATGAGGCTGTAAGTGAACATATGTACGTGTGTATATAGAAGTGTGTGCATGTACGAGTGTGTGTGTGTGTGTTTGTGTGTATAGCAGGCTATCACTGTCAGGTGTTGGGAGGTGATGGTATTAAATCATTTGTGCATGAGGAGAAAAAAACAGATTATTATATTTTTCATTCACGTGCAGGTACGTCGCTGCGGGGCTGATATGGAATGGGAAAATTACAAAAGCTGCAATCGTAAATCAGCTTATTAATTAATTGATCGATTGATTGGGTCTGTGTGGGTACTGGGATGTTGAAAGGAGAACTTTGAGCTGAGAGCATGCAGGTGTCTATGTGTATGTATGATGTCATGCGTTTGCATGTAGTCACTTGCAGGTATTTTGTATAGTTGTATGTGTGCATGTGATGTAGATGTACATATGTTTGTATACCAATTATCTGTATTTAAGTTGCCTATTATATTCTATGTTCTTCTCTGTATAGGCTGCAAGACTTCATGTACCCCCCCCTTTCCTGTCATGTGTTGTTTATTGTTTGTTTGTTGTTGTTTTGTCCTCTCTCTGTGTTTAAATGCAAAACATGAACTAAAAATTATAATTATCTAAAAAATCTAAAAATTCATCCATTGATTAAATATTCACCAATTATTGTGATAATCAATGAATCGTTTCGGTTTTATTTCAAGCAAAAAATTAAGCAAAATTTTGGACTGTTGATTCGGCAAAAAGATGCAATTTTAAGATGCAACTTTGGGCTGTGGGAAAAGTTGATGAGTTTAAACACAACAATTGTTTACAGACTAAACGATTAATTTCTTAAACGTAAAAAAAATGGTTGATTGACAGATTATGTAAACAATTGTTTGTTGCAGCCCAAATTGAAAGACATCAAATATTTTAAAAAATAACAAAAACAAGGAATTTTATGAGCCTTTAATGGAAGAGAAATTAATGCTAAATAAATAACCATCTTCTGAATTCATGGAGAAATTAAGGCTCTGTTTTGCCTTCTGGGTCAAAGTGATCTATAGTTCATTCAGGAGATACTGTGTGTGTAAACTGCATATTGTAATCTATTAAGATATGCAAGGACTGCTTAGGATCACTTGGCCATTCTTGCAACAAGAAAACCAATACAGCGGACGCTTCAATCGATGGATTTTGTTTTCAAGCGATTCTGTCAGTGGCCGGGGATTATTCTAAGTGTAAAATCAATGAGCGCTGCTTAACAGATTTCTTCTCCTCTCGTTCCCTCACGACTTTTTCATGCAAAATAAAAAGTAACTTCATGTAAGGTCAAAAATAATCTCTAGTGATTGATTCAAAATGTATTCTATGGGCTGCTATAAAGCAGCACGGGGCTTGGCTTTTAAAAGAACATGTGTATTATAGTAAGAAAAATGTGGATGGTAAAAATCGACAGCTCCGTCTCTGGCTCGGTGTCTCTATTCCAGAGAAACTGAAAAATATACTTCTGTTACAGTGCCAAAATGCAAATGTATCACTTCACAGAACAACCTCTCTTATTCTCTCTGTCTGGCTGCACTCAGAGGGCCATTCAAAGCTGCAAATGGACAAGATGACCACTCTGCTTTCTCCTTTAAAAAGGTGAACCTCTTCCTCTACTGGATCACTGAGGTTAACGCTTGCAGATGCCGCGCTCGGCGAACGTGCAGAGGCTTCGGTACTCGTCTGTGTCGTACACTCTGTAGAACAGAGCAAATTAGAATGAAATATTGAGTTCATTTATGAATAAGTGGGGCTGAACGGCCCCTTGTCGGAGCTTCTGCATGCATATTCAGTTGATGGAAACCTTTGGATGGGTCATTTCTCCTGGCTGCTTCATTAAATAGTGAAAGTCAAAAGTGCAATGCCTCCTGACAAAAAAAAAAGGATCTATAGAGGTGGAACCGTGGCGAGGTTTTTCTTTGCTCTGGTGCAAAATCTAGACGAGGAAAAAAAGCACTTTAGCTCCAAAAATAGTTGAACAAAGAAGGGTTGGAATTTTAAATTGCACCACGTCTCGCATTGTTCTTCCGACAGAACGGTTTCTGCATAATAAAATGAAGTGCAGTTACAAAGAACAGAACATAACATACACTTAAATAAATTAGTTCTTTGGTGTTTTTGCTTTCTGTAGGAATGAAAAGCAAAGGCACCTGGGATAAAGATCTAGCACATTTGTTTATTTCCCCTTTAATGAAACTAACTGAGACAATAGTGGGTTAGATAAGGTCTCAGTGGGACGTTGCAGCAAAGAGCCAATCAGCAGCGGCTTTTCAAGACGTCTTTTAAAGGAACTCCAGAGGAGGTATGCTAAAGCGGTGTGGGCTGGTGTGTGTGTGTGTGTGTGTGTGCTAATGCAGTTGAAGTGGTGGAGGGCAGGTGCAATCGAGCCTCAATAGAGAATCTATTCTGCAGAATGAAGCGATGGTTGGAGATATAGTTCCGTGCTTGGCATGTAAGGCAACAAATACAACTGGAGTCGAGCGCTAAGCAGTCAGGGGTTATGTTTACGGGCACCTCTGTGGTTAGCCTGAGCTTTTAGCGACTCATAAATGTATACAGTGGATTGGGCTAAAGCAAAAGGCCAGACACTGGGACAAATACATGCCTTTGAATTCTGATTTTAAAAAAAAGGTAGACTTACTCAGCCCCTCCCCCCCCGGAGACAAGCTCACTATGATGAATACCGCCATTAAGAAAATGACTTGTCTCAAATGTCAGACTGTAGCCAATGTTTGCAGAATCAAAATTGATAGCACATGAACACAAGACATTTCTCCCTTTTTCTAACCCTCACTCTCTTCAATGCTCTCGCCAGGGAAAGTGTAATCAAGCCTAATTATTTTTAACCGCCTGCCACTCTTTGAGATCATCAGTTTCTTCAAATAATTAGAGCTTTAGGTTGAATGTGTTGTAATGGTGATGGCTCATGCGACGACGACGCAGCGATGAATGATGTGGAATGTCAGGAGCACTCAACATCAGAGGAGGTATTTTAAAGATTTACACTAAAACATATACAGCCGAGAGGATAAATTCAATGACAGGGGAAAATATTACTCGCTTTAAGTATAGGCTGAAAAGATGCTTGATGCCATTTTGAAGTATATTAGACAAACAAACAACATGAAACCGAAGTGTAACTTTAACAACATTAAACATATGACGCTATCTCGTGTATTGCCTCCATTTGATGCAACAAAGATTTCCCATCTTCAAACAAGAGAACCTCAACACTGCGTCTCAGGTTTCCAGCATGAACAAATTTGCACTTCAAACCATTGTACCCATTTAATCAGTCATTGTGCATGCCCAGTCAACCACTGCAGCATTTCTAAGCACAATCTCAGACTGAGGCACACAAAGCTATCTTTGATTATACGCTAGCCCATGGGGAAACTTTATCAAACTCCTCCGCTTCCTGCGGAGAAGGACCAGGTGACTAGCAACCGCTCAATCGGAAGGCCAAATTCTTTTCCGCATGCCGGCGAGGAATCACGCCTTTGATCCAATGAAAGGCAGCTGCAAGTGCCTCTCCAGATACCAGCCCCGACCAATCACACCTCCACTTCCTTCCACCAATCAGGGCCTTGTCTCCAGCGCCAACAATAATCCAACCTACTGCTGCTGTTTCTATATAGTGATCCCCCTTCCTTTGTAAAGCGATGAAAGCGTGCGCCGCAAACAAATCCGCATTTAAAGAGATAAAAGAATGCAAAGTGTGCCCCACTCACCCATCTCGTTGTCCGATTTATTGTCCATTTCCGTGTCAGTGAGCGTGAGCGCCGAGTTAGAGCGGCTGGAGAGGCATGAATTCTGCCCAGACTTTGCCCCCGTTCCCCAAAGAGTCATGGTACGTTCCGGTGAAACAGGTTCATGGTTTTCTGTAGCGACCGGTCCTCGGGTGTAGCTGCTGAGGGGGTGAGAGAGGCCCGTCTCGGGGCAGAGCGCCAAGCCCCTGCGAGGCGGCGGCTCACAGATCCCGAGCTGCCTCAGAGAAAACGTCTGCCCTGTGAATGACAGAAGTTGTAAAGTTAACAGACCAAGAAACAACACGGTTAATGGCCAAGAGCGGGGCGCCCTGAAAAAACACTTAACCTAAGAGCAGGGTGACAGGGGAGGGGGTGACTGCTAAATTAAAGCGTCCTCCCAATCTGCTTAACACTCATCAACTTATCAGGATGCTTAAAAGCATTTTTTGCAACTGAAATCACCGAGCAGCTCAAACTGCACGTAGTAATAAAGTGAAATTATGAAGATGACCTACTTTTATTAGATATTAAAACCCAAAACAAACTCTGTTAAAAATCTAGCTTTTTCATATTTCACATATGAGCATTGAAGACTGTTTTATTATTGATTGCATTCAGGAACTCTTCCAGACACAGCCTGCTTCACAATCAGTCATTAGCATAAAAGAGTTGTCTGTTCATTTGGAATTACTAGAGGCTCTTGTGTTCACTAGAAATAAATAATTGCAAGTCATGCCTTTAGAGACTCGGCTGCATCCAAGCAAAGTAAATAAATAAATATATATTTTTTAAAGTCATGCAGGATTATTGCCAATAAACAAAAAAAAAAAACTACTGTAGGAATCCCCAGAACTATCAAGGAAATATTGCTAATGTTTCACTCTCTGTGCAGCCGTCATTATAACCTTAATCTAGTAACCCACATGGAGTGTTTTTGCCATCTGGTCAGTTTGACTCAGAGAGTCCAATTTAAAAATGTGATCAAGCTGAAATTGAATTTAGGCAGAGCTCGCCCAAGCTGCTGTTTTCTATGCTTCTATTTAACTGTATTTTATGTGACGTGAGGTTTGCTCATCAGAAATTACAAATATTGAGCTTTCACTTACGTAAGACAAATCATTGGTTCTGCAGTGTAACTTATCCATCACACATTTTTAGATATTAATGTGAGACGTGTCAGAATTGTTTAAATACTTACAAAAATAAAAGCTCAGTGATGTGAAATAATGTTTGGGATGATTTGAGGATATTAAACAATGTTTCATGGGAAATATGAGATTAAAAAATATAATGTTTTTTTTATTGTTATTTTGTTTGTAATGTCCCTTTTTCGTGTATTTTTGCTGTTGGAAATTATGCAGAAAAATCCCTTTCAAAATAAGAGCCCCACAAAAAAAGAGAATAAGAAAGAATAAAATCCATGAAATTTAAAATGATCATTAGATAGAGATTTCACACACACACACACACACACACACACACAGTGATCATATTTAGTATCCACTCGTCTACACAGAATATGCTCTCCTTCCAGCAGCAGATAAACGATGTTAAACTTGACATTTACTGTGATGATGTAAGAATCGGTCGTTAACATTAAATGCCCAGATTTTAAAAAGAAATAAAGAAAACTACTGTTCCTCCCACAACTTCATCATAATCCCATTTATTCTAAAATTGGCTCCAATTAGTGGCCAGAAAATGTAAGGGAGTAATGGATAGATTTTCTAATTGCATTCTTATGAGCCTAAGGAGTGCCATAAAACAGTTTAAAGTGCTCAAACTTTTTAATTACAGAAATCAGTGCACTTTCTAACAGCCAATTAAAGCCGAGGGTTATTTACTGATCATTTTTCCTTATTATTTTAACACCATCCTGCAGGGTACGAGCATTTTAGAAGGTCAGAGTCCCATTGTGAGTCTCAGAAAAAATCTGAGTTTTCTCTGAAAATGTAGGAAAATAAAACTAAAGTGTGTCTTTGTTTGACTTTATGTAATTGTGTTTACCAGTGTCTAGCATCCTGGCGTCGTACGGTTAATGCTTGTCAAACTTTGCACAGATTAAGTGGAAAATAAAAACTGCAAAATGGCAGAACTTAGAAAACACAACAAACAACAAAATCCCTGCATCTTTGTTCGTGCACTAATGATGGTTCACACTGTTACACAACAGCAAGAGAGCAGCAAGGATTCTGTTATATTTGTCGTATTTTCAAGTCTTACAAACTGGAGTCTCTGATTTAACAGCAAATTTCCTCCTCAGAACGAGAGAAATAAAACTAACACACGCTTTCAACTACTAATCATACTTTTTGCAGCCAAGGTCATCAGGCTGATAATGTGGGCTTCAAAGAGAAACATAATTGTCTTCTGGCAGCTAGAATAACCGCACCATTTAGCTCATATTACAAAGATTCATCTGCAGTTATCGACAGATCCTTCACTTGGACGCCTCGAGTAAACATTTGCTAACCTGGCCTGCTGTACTCTGCACTTTCCTTGTGCACCATCTCCTTGACTCTGCCCCCGAACAGCATCCGCGAAGGGTCATGGTCAAAGGCCTGGAGCGTTTCGCTGGAGCTGTAGGATTTCTGAGTGGGTACGCGGCAGGCTCCCTCCTCCCGGTCAGCCGAGGAGGCGGTGTAACGTCGCTCCCGATCCTCTCTGTCTCTCTCGCAGAATCTCTCTCGGTCTCTCTGGCTCTTTGACAGCGAGCAGAAAGGCCGCTGCTCCCTCACCCGTTCCATGCTGCCTGCATGCTGGGTATCCAACTCCCTCCCCTTCACCACCGACGCTCTCCTGAGACGCTCGCCACTGGATTATTTCACTCTTTTCTCTCCCCCCTCCTCTTCCTCCTTTGGTTGTGGTTCAGGCCTTGTAGCGATTCCACCCCGACAAACTCCCCTCGGTCACTTCTGCTTCAGTCCGTTCGGTCTTCTGCCCGTTGTACCTGCAGAGAGAGAGACAGAGAGGAGGAAAGGAAGCAAGGAGCTCAGATAACACTAATCCATCTGCTTCATCTTCAAAAGCACACACTTATCCCCTTCTCACGACCCCTCCCCCACTCCCCCACCCCTGAAACCTCACCTGTGAACTCTTGCCATACATGACTTCCCCTCTATAAAGCAGATCCCCCCCCCCTCCTCACTCCGCCCGCGTTAGCCTTCAAAATCAAGTTCATCTTCACTGAGTTGATTTTAGAAGTTGTCCTTGAAACTACTCAAACGGCTGGTACTTTCATATATTTTATTTTCTTTGACAAATGTTGACCATTTAAATTTTTCGAGCCCAAAATAAACCAAGTGTCACATTTTGGTTAAATGAATCAATACGTCACACGTCATGGTGGCAGGTGCCTTTTTGACATCGTCGTATCATGCTCTAATTTTTAATTCCATCTCACATAGATTTATAATTTGACCCTGGACATGCATGTTAGCCAAGTGTCATATTCTATAAACAGGAATGAAATAGAAGAGAGGCGACATATTTCAATAAAAAATGCATTAAATATCTTTTTTAATTCACCAGGCTGCAAAAAATTAAAGGGCTCCTAAATGAAGAAATAATAAAGCTTTATTCTTCTCTAATGGCCTCCGATATCTTCCCCCGTTAATAGTTGGGCTGTCAAGGTTTTTCCAAATTGTCTGAAATTGATGCATCGCCCGACTACAATGGGAACGAATGGAACAAAATAAAATTGTGGTGCTCAAAGCGCTCATAAAATAATCTAAAATAATGAGTTTTTCACAGAGTGAGCTGCGGAAATTTATCACAAGAACTACTTCTTCAGTTAAAAGTCATTCCAATGAAAACTTTTACTCATAGTCGTGTGTAAGTGTAATAGTATCCCGAGAAACTGAAATAAAACTACCCACAGGGCTACACACCACCAGAAGTTAAGTGTTAGGACTACATGAGGACTGCGTGATATATCTTTTAACAATTGTGATTGTGCGCATGTGCAAAAGTCACATCGCAGGACGTGCGACAGTGAAGCACATTGAGTGGAACGTGCAAAAACTCGTTAACGCTGTGGCTACACAAACGGACCGTTAACGGAGCGGACGTGCCGCTGAGTGTTTATTGTTAGCAGTTACACCTGCAGAACACACATGGCATGAGGTTGTGTGTGGCGACAGGAACGACAGGAAGTAGGAGACGCTGAGCTTTTGTTTCCAAAAGTTGACTTCACCGAGCTGATTAAACATACATTTGAACACCGTTAAAAATAGTTGTGAGGAGTTTTTGGAATGAGGTCATCTCAAGACTGTCTTTTATTGTGAATGTGAGAATACCACTCTGTCCACTAGTCTGCCTTCTTGGCATTAAGGTCAGAAACATACTGTCAATGCTCACACAACCAATCATCGCATTAGTCTTTTTGTCAGTTAAGCTTTTTAATTATGATGAATTAGAAAATACATAAACCAAATTGCTTTGACAATTGGTTAAAAGAGTTCATGGATTTACTGCCAATGGAACAGGCAGCCTCGGCCCTCTTTGAATTTGACTGTGGAGATGAAGGACCCTGGGACTTTATAAGACTACAAGACTAAGTACTTGGAAAATATATATGACTGAATGAACTAAATGATCTGCCACTTCCACCTTCTTGTGTATTGTCTATTGTATTTTGTATTGTACATTGTCTAATGTGATACGTTTGTAGATTTGTTTGTCCTTTGGTGTGTAAAAAGAAAAACAAATTAAAAAAAAAAAATATATATATATATATAAATAAAGAAATAGTTAACATACTGTATTTAACACACACAACTGCAACCCACAAGTCTAAGAAACGTGTCGCTCTACCTAAACTATATCTACTTTTTCACTGGCTGTCAGAGTCTGAAGCAAGAGTGACAAAAGTAGGAGAATGTTTTTTGTTTTGTTCGAAGCAAATACACTTAAAAGTCCCAAATAACCTGATAAAAAGTATGATTGTTAATTGTGTATAACATGAAAACACACTGTGTTTATCTGGTATAACTTCCTGTATTTTTTAAAATCACAATAAATATCGCAGAACTCAAAGATATCGCAATGTGTATTTTTTCCTGCAGAGCATCTAATTTTACACTGAAAAACAGGTCTGACGAGTTAAAAGACGGTGACAGTCAAGGAAAGAAATTGAGATGCAAGTTCCCCAAACATATGGAGGAAAAAACAACTTAACTATATTCTACTATAGTCTGGGTTTACTTGTCCATATCATTAGATGTGTGTGTGTTAGGATGTGGGAATTTTGGCCCTCCACCCCAATGCATTGGAATTTTTTTTCGGGTTTAAAGCATTGAAACTACTTTGACAGAAACTATTATTGAAAACAATGCCTTTTTTTTTTTTTTACCAGGAACAATATTCATAGACCTTACTGAGATCAGTTTAATGCAACTAATTTATGAAACAATAGTCCCTGTGAAAACGGTTTTAATCGTCGAGTATTGGGAACAAAACCATCAGCATTGCTGGATTCAACCAGAAGTAAGAGGTTTTTTTTAAATTTCATCATTCAACAAAAATGGTTATGGGATATATTTCTAGCAAAAACGCAAACCTGTACTACATTTTGATTTCCCACTCCATGACAGCAAAGAAATAAAATTTCATGCACAACCCATGACCCAAATATGTTCCCCAACCTCTCTGTGTGCACTGACTGAGTACATGCATCCCATTAGACTAAGATAGAATTTGAACTGTGCTTGCAATCAACAGAAATGTCATCTTTAACAATCGATAACTTGTTAAAAATTCAAACAAGTCTCTGTCGCGGTGGAGACTCTGAAACATGGACAAGAGCGATGAGAATGTGACTAATCCGCAAAAAAACCCTTGAGTGGAATGTGGATGGGAGCCCCGGTGTGTCAGGAGTGTTTATTACCAGCCATTTTCCACTGCCTCCTGACACACACACGCACACACACACACACACACACTCAGACGCACACTCACCCCACACTAGTTTCATTTCTCTCCTGGCTGAGCTGTAAGACTAGAGTATCAGACTCCTTCTTCCCCCAAATGAGATCCACTTCGTTTCACATCAAGCATCAAAACCTTCCAATGAAGCCAGGACAGCGTACAAGAAAGCAGCTCCGGCCCCGCTGAGACCTCCCAAAAACTGAAGCGGTCGCCGGTGGAGTGCGGGATGCAGGGATAATGAAAAGTGTGAGCTATTCTGGGCCTCTTCAACTTATTTTCTTCCCCTCACTTCTCTCGGAGTTGCTGGATATCATTGTGTTCCCCCCGATGGGCTGAGATGCAATCAGTGACACGCTCTCTTGTAGCCCTGACACTCAACTCTCTACACTACCCCCAACACACACACACACACGCACACACACTTTACGATGCCACAGGACATCTCACTCACATCCCATCACTTTCAGGAAATTGTGCACACCCTGTCCAGATTGGCAGATTAATGCACAGGATGAGTGCGAGCAGACACGCCCAGAAGCCTCCCTGATTACGATCCCCGTCTTCTTTATGGACTTGTAAAGGGATCTGCTGTCTGAAAAACAGCTAATGCTACAAGTCTTAGCCGCTGAGCTGCGAGCCCCCCTGCTATACGAGGAATTAGATTTGTGTCCTAATCAGCTATAAGCCCTTGAGTGACCAGGCTTGTCCCCGTATAAACATTTATGCTTCACTCGGAGGACCTGGAGATGCCATCTTTTTTCACAGCTCATCAAAGTGTCCGGCTTGTGCACAGGAGCCGCACATGGGGGCAGTATCAGGATACAAGGGAGACATTCATGGTAGTTTAAGTTTTGTACAAAAGGTCAGAGAGGCTCTTGAGGGGATTCTATTGTGGTTCTGCAGGCTTTAAGTTTCAAAGACTTTAACTACAGTACGAACTAGAAACACGGAAGAATAAAAGCCAGTCTGTCTTTCCTTGATAGAAAAAGTAAACGCATCCTCTACTCATGTAGACGTACAAATACTTGTGTAAGAAAGACTCAGGTAAAAGTAGATGTATTGATAGATGTTTCTCACTGAAATAAAAGTGTAAAAGTTCAGGCTCTGAAATGAACGGAGTATGAAAGGAAGAAAGTAGCCCTCTGAAGGACATTTCCTCCGGCTGTTTCTGTGCACAGCTAACTGAACCTCACGTCACATTTAGGATATAACGCAAGTTAAAATATAATGTAAATAATGCACATTAACTTTGCTCCAATGTGCCAATCAGTTGCATGGAATATGCCCTGCTACTCATTATCTGCAACACTATTCTACCTCTTTAACATTGTTTTCCTAATGTCACGTCAGTCATGCATGATACACACTGATGGCCACACCAACGAATCCTCTTTTATTTCTGTTAATGTCCCGTCAATTGAGGTTTAAAATGGTCTGGATGTTGAGTAATGATAAAGACAGCGAGTAATGATGCAAAATTAAAAAATAATTTCCATCACATGCATTAAAGCTAAAGTAGCAAGCCTGTTTTGAAAATGTTAAAGCCCCCCTCCAGTGAAAACCAAGTGTTTAACCTTGTAAACATCTCCATGTGGTGTTCTTCATGTGCTACAAGACATATCAGGGACAACATGAGCAGTCATCTCCATGGCTGGGCCTGTCTGCTTTTAAACTGCAGTGTACCAAGGACAGGCTGAACAACACGTTTTCAGATTGGCAGGTTTGAGACGTCACAAACCTAAGGAGCCAATCCCGTTAATGGACGGGGCGCCCTCTAATGGCGAAGGCTACGGCTGGCTCCCTTTGTCACGGTTGTAACTCTTGATTTTCCTCGCTGACGGTCGCTTTCCTTTTCAGACTGTTTGCCTTCATCTGAGCGGCGACTTTGTTCCTTTTTCTTTGGATTTTCACTTATTTTTGAAGTTGTATCTGTAGTCATCGATGTTTTCTGTGTTTGTTCAGCCATAGTAGATTACTGTTTACTCGCAACACTTACAGAGACCGGAAAAGCAGCCGCTTAGTTCCGCCTACCCTCTCTGGCAGACCAACCACTGATGGGTGATGGAAAACACGTCACTAACTGGGCGCAGCTTGTGATTTTTTACACGAATGTGTGTTACCTCATTCAGCGATAGTGACTTAACAGATATTTATTTACATGAAAATCATAGAGATTATTACTTTAAGGAGTAGAAAGAACAGGCATTTGTTTTGAAATTTAGAGTGTAAAAGTAAAAGTTTGACAAAGAAATACTTACTCCAGTAAAAATTGTTCTTAAGTACAGTAAACTCAGTACTTCTCACCTCTACTTTGTGACCCCACTGAGAGTATACACAGCAATCTGTAAAAAGGGACAGAAGTGCAGAACAGTCCAAGTAATGCAAAGATTTGTCTGATCAAGTTTTTAGGAGGTTTTCTTGAAGATAAAATGTTGAAGTCTTCAGTTAATCTGTGTTCTGGTTCAGCTTTCCCGGTATCCCTCACTTCTACATTCCCTTTTACCTTTGATCAGGCAGCCGAATAAGGACAGCCGCTCACCCGTGACCGCTCGCTGGAACAGTCGACACTGCAAAATTAGTGTCACACAGAGATCCTCTGGCAAGCCACTGAGGCACGGACAAAGACAGTTCATGATCTACGCCGAGCGGCTCCACACACGTCCCAACGAGTCCCATGCCAGTTCGAGTACGGTCCCCCTGACACTTGGTACTGTCCTACAACTCTGCACTTCTTTCAAGCATGAACCATAAACCATCTGTATAATACGGCGTGAAGAAACGCGCCCAAGTCAATTGGCTCTTCGGGGCGGTTGGAGAGGCTTCAAGGATCGAAGTGAGATTTTCTTGTTTCATGTGTGACGTACAGTTATTCATCAAAGACGAGGGACGCTGTGCTTTATGGTTCCATCGAGGGAGTTGGACAGGATGCCCAGAGAGGGGGGGGCAACGTTTTATAAGATCTCCTGGAACCAACAAGTTGTTTACTAACAGATTAAATAAATACATGACATGGAGCGTGCTATTAAGGAAACCCTCAAAAGGAAAGGATGTTTTTGATGCTTTAAGCAAAGATGGCCGACAAGACGTCACTTTTCTAGGAAATTGATTGGAAGTTAATTCAATTAATCAGTTGAGACAATTAACAGATAATTTTGCCATTTTATAGGATGAGGCTATAATTTGATATTAAAATCACTCACACAGCACACATTCTATTTATAGGGGCATTTTTGTGACTTGGTTAAACAAAACATAAGCTTTTGGAAACCTAGCTTTTTTTTTTAACCTAGATTAATCAATCAATTTTTATTTATATAGCCCCAAATCATAACAAAAGTTATCTTCACTTCACAGAAAGCGCAGGTCTAGACCGTACTCTTTGTTATATTATTTAGAGAGAGAGTACTAAGCATGTTTATTGAAATATAAATGTTTACTGAAAGATAAAATGTAATGAAGATGGTACATTTCTACCTGTGCTGACTCCTTCTTCCACTGAAGGGGAACAGAAGCTGTGTATCTTAATAATCCTCCATTTTTTCCAACACATCACATCTGCTGGTTTCAGTAGTTGTGAGCTATAATGGATTTACTATTATTATGATTTACGAAGTGTGAAAAGGAGGCGACTTGAGAAAAGGGAACCTGTGTGGGTTAATAAGCGTCAGACTGCTAGAGAATTAGTTATGAGCAAGACCTCACTTTAGAATGGGAAACATATTGTGAGTTAAAAAGACTTCATTCAGAGATATCTGGACTCTATTAACACTTGTAATTGTGTGTTTTGTTACAAAAGACTTTATTTATCAAGTGGTATTAAGGGACAATGACTATTCTTGTGATACCACCTTATAATGCCCTGACCGAGGAAAGCATGTTAAGATGGTAATTAATGTACAACAACTTCCTTACTTGCTATAAATAAGCAGTAATTAGGAGGTTATTGGGGGACAACCCTTAGTGTTAATAAGTGCTTTATAATGACTAATTAAGAGTCAATGTGCTACTAATATGCACGCTAGTAAGCAACAAATTAATGTGTACCTTAACATAACAGTTACTTGCATATCTTTAGGTTTTATTCAGTGAATCACATTTAAAATGCTTCATACGGGCTGTGTGGGTGTGGTTAGACGAGCCTGTGTTGACATTATCTCAAGAACCCACCAACTGTTTACAGATTCAACTGACTGATTCTGATTGGTGCATGGGAGCACGTGACATCACTTTTTTTAAGCAAGCCCCGCCCACTTCAAACAAAACAAGGCAGCATAGACAAATACAGAAATCTCTCATTAAAATAACACATTTATTTTAACTTAAGCAGAAAATAGTGTCTTCTTTTCAACAACATTACTTATATAGTAAGAAGCTGAAGGTCTTTTTAGGGTCTTTAACTGATGAAACATTTGCTTTTTTTTTTTTTTTTTACAAGAGTCTAAATTGAGAAAAGATTTTGTGACAGCTGGTTGGAAAAACAAGTGAACTGAAGACGTCACTCTGCAGTGCTGGAAATTGCGAAAGACACACATTTTTCTTTTCTTTTAACATGATCAACATTGACTTGGATGTTTTCAAAGAAATGAGGAGTTCAATGAAAATCTAACTCAATAAACAAATACACGGAGGTGGCCCAGTCTCCTGACTTCAGCACACAAGCAGTTTGTAAAACCCGACTGGCCGCCGCTGACCGGACTGCTGAAATGGCATCTCTTCACTAAGCCTTTGTTCGGTAATTATATTTCCGCGGGGGCCGCTGTACGAGGCGGCTCAGATCTCCCTGTCGGTGACCTCTGTAAATAACGGTAATAAAGAGCGTACTTGTCGTGGGCCGGTGTGTCCCTCCAAGACAATCCACCTGTCACCAAGTGCCTCTCCCCTTCCTCCTCCTCCTCCCGCCCCCTCCTCTTCCTCATCTTGTTGTTGGCCATTTTCCGGAGCACAGATCAGACGCCTCTCAGCCACGGGGAGCGGTGAGAGTGGTTGATGGAGCTGGTGAAGATCACGGCTGCCTTCCTTTAACACAGCCAGCACCTCCAACAATAGCCGCCTCTGACAGCTTTGCATAATTCATATTGTCGAGTCTCTCTCCCTTTTCCTCCTTGACGCTCCTCTCTCCCTCTCCTCTCCTCTTTCAGTTCTCCTTCTTCTGCTTTTTTTTTTTCGTGCCTCCCGGCGCTCGGAGAGAGGGAGAGGGAGAAGCGGGGCAGTGTTCCATCAGATGCTGCCTGTTTCCCCCTGACACCAGTGATTTTTTGGAGACACACAAGTGTTTGTCTGCAGCACGTTGCCCAGACCCTGTGAATGCTGGATGCCATCTGAACCAGATTGTGTTCGTTCTTTATTGAGGCTCAAAGCCTTAATCTCCCCGCTGCAACATGAAGTGTGGAACTATTACCTAAAAATACACGAAAATCCGAGACGAGACGATCAATTTTTGATTAGCTGAGCTTTAGATTTGTGAGCTTTTAGTGGATCTGAGCAAACACTCTTGTGTATCTGAGTTGTGTGTCACATGTATTGAATCATTTTTGTTGTGTTTTTTTAAATGGCGCTAAAATTTCAGATTTCTTTAACCCTTTGGAAAAAGGATTCCTGCGAGCAGTTGCAAGGACGGGGTGTTTTTGAACATGGTCTAAAAAAAACTCTAATAGCAAAAGACTTCATTCATTTTGCAGCTGAAAGCGAAAACTTTGTCTTTCGGGTCATGACATTGAATGTTTGTTGAGGATGCTTTTAAGTTGCTTTGTGTGGAGTAAAAAATAGCGTGAAAGGGGCGCTGGTTTAGCTTACTTTGTAGAGCAGGCGCTCCATGTACAGAGGACAGTCCTCGATTACAGTTTGGACTCCCGGTCTGGCGGTCATTTGGTGCATGTCATTCCCCACTCTCTCCTCCCCACATTTCCTGCCCAAAAAAAATCATCTTCAAACGTGACATATTTTAGCTACGCAACTCAAATGTGTTTTTGAATCACGTTGGTAAAGTTTGTTTCGTTTTAAAAATTGTATACATCCTTTAATTTAATTATTTTTCGGGCCTCTCTTTCCTCCTGAAACGAACAAGCCATTTTGCCAATCAAAGGTCAGACCTTGACCACGATTGGCTGACAGTATTTGGAGTGACCAAGTAGCCCCTCCCCCATGTGTGTGATCCCGCACTGCACCATCACTCCAAAGTTATAGAAAACATGGCTGCTCTAGGATCGGTTATTCGGCCTTATATGTACGAGCCTGAATCACCAGGAGGTATCAGAATTGTAAGTTGAAAACTTGACAACAACTTGACTACAAGCTAGAGCAAGAAGGCAGCCTGAGGTGCATGACGGTGAATGACGATTGGTCGTTTTCAATGTAAGCAAGGTTCTACATAGAAGCCTGCAGCTGTTCTGAACGGCCCATTTCAGAGGCGACCTTTTTAAAACACGGAATTATGCAGTTTTCACTGTATAAATCTCATGGGAGGCTTCAAAATGGCCACCGGAGAACGTTCTTCATTCATCCTGTCTAAATCAATCTTTTTTTTAAAGATTATTTTTCTGACTTTTTTGCCTTTATTTGACAGGACAGCTGAAGATACACAGGAAATGTTGGGAGCATAAAAGGGGGGGGGTGACATGCACCAAGTGATCGGCAGACCGGGAGACGAACCTGCGATCAGTGCGACAAGGACGATAGCCTCCGTCCCAACTGAGCCAAACCAGCGCCCCCTGTCTAAATCAATCTTAAATTAAAACTATTTAAGAGCTTTGTGCTTTTTGCAATATGACGCTAAGCTTTCTGTCTTTAGAGTCATGACATTGTATGTTCGTTGACAACGCCATTATGTTACTTTATGTGCAGTAAAAGACGACGTAACAATGCACGGACAGCTTCAAAATTGCAGCTGGAGGTTGAGCTTTACGTGATCCTTTTTAAACTGATCCAACATAAATAACACAATGTTGAAAGCTTTCACTCATGCAACAGAACGTTAAGGTTTCAGTCTTTCCAGTCACTCTGTTGATGATGTCCTTAAGTTACGTTACTTGTGGTGTCAAATGTGGTTAAATTGCCTGGCCGGCTGCGCTCTGGCCACCGGAGGTCGTTGTTTGCATATTACTGTTTAAAATGATCTTACATACATCCCAAAATAGCCAGAGCATAACTTGAAAGTGACGCAACCTTTACATCGTAGAGAGTTTAGGGATATGATGCATTTGTAGATGTAAGAGTTTGCAGAGCTCAAAGGGTTAAATATGAGCAGTCTCAGACAATATAGGAGAATATCAGGTAACTGGACCGGGTAAGGAAGGGGGGTCTGCTCGGTGACGGAGGAGCTTACAACAGTGAGCGAGAGTCTCAGGAACCATGATGAAATCCTCCTCCATCCTAAGTCTCTCGTCTGTGCGTATGATGCGGAATATTCACAAGTGGAGTAAAGTGATGCAAATCTCTGATACAGCCACTTCAGATTATTCCACGCACATGGAGCTCAGAGCTTCATGATCCCTCATAGTTTCAGCACATTTAGTCGACAAACAAAGCAACTGAGACGACGAAAAACAAAACGCAGGAGAGACAAGGGAAAAGGGCTGAGCTGAACTCGGTGTTTCGTTTTGTTTTACTCTTCTTGTCTGTCGTTGGTAAATAACAGCGGTCAACGTCTAATCCCAACTGTTTTTTTTTTTGTCTGCTTCTTTGTCAGAGTGAATTAAATAATGAAAAAAGGCGTCTGCCAGCACCAGGATACAACATAATAAGCTGAGCATGGGTGTTTACAAATCCCCCAAATAACCCTTCACCAGTGACAGTAAGAGTTATGTATTCATTGAATCTTTAGTGGGTAAAACCGCCAGCACAGCCAAATTCATTTTTTAAAATGTAATTGCTAGGTGTGTGGACAATTGGAATAAAAAAACTCAGGGTTTTGTGAGGTTTCTTCGGCTCTATCTTCCCCCATCTCCAATGGTAATAGCAGGTTATTCAGTGCATTCATACATACAGGCGCAGCGTTTATCTGTATCCAAGGCTACTAGTATTGAACCAGGCTCTTATCAAAACAGGCGCTCCCTTCCATATCACACACCCAATTACACCAGACGGTCTTAATTCAATGGGCCGCAGTTTGCTATTTTCTCAAATTGGTACCTCTGCGGTGTTATTTCACACGGGGGATCTAAGGAAGTAACGACGTTCATGTACATTCGCTTAATTGAGAATTTTGCGAGACGGTGTCAACAATTGTCATCTAACGCTCCCTCGTAATGAATTGACTCCACGGTGTGCAAAAAATAAAATCAACTGCACAGACCTGTGGCAATTTGCAGACACATCCATGATCGACCCATTGTTACAGAAACAAATTAAATCGCGGCAATGTGGCGACTGCATTGTAATGAAGCTGCGGAGCAATAACAACGCCACCGAGGGTGATTGAAAGAATGAAACTCGCGTCATATCAGCCCACAAAACCTCTGCTAAACAAATGGAAAGATCCTGAAATATAAAAGAGTTACTGCAGGTATCTTATTTTTTCAGGTCGACAATGGCGACTTTCTAATTACAAATCCTCAATCAAATATCAGTCGAGCCTGACGGCCTAATCTGGACATCTTGAGATGCTATTGTAGCACTACTGTAGCCTGTCACCAGCACTCAGAGAGTGGCGGAAAATCATTACTCAAACTACATTTGAAATGCTGCGAGCATACAAACCCTGGCTTCCAGATAAAAATTCAAAGTGCTGACACCCGGTGTCATTCAAATGCATCTCGCACGATTGTACGACAACCTAACCCTCCCTATTTTAGCACGTGCAGGGGGAGATGGGACATACACAGCAATCATATAATAGTCGCAGACAACTCTGGAGATGGGGGGGGGGAAGCTTCAATACGGCAATGGGAACGCAACACTTCAGTGAAGCTGTGACTGCTGGGAAATATCAGATCTGACCACACAGAGCTGTGGAGCTGCCGGGGCTGTCGTGCATCTATGTAATTGTTACAAAGGGAAACAAAACAATCAATTCAATAATGTGAAATTAGCCCTAATACAAATTGCTTGCACACAATGAACATAATTTTGCACTTAACAGAGAATAATGGATTGAGTGTGTTTTCTCTTTAGGCATATGGTGCCACATAAAAAACACTTTCCATAAAGAAACTGGAGGGTTTTATTCTCCAGTTGTCAGCGTTTTAAGGAGTATGTAGGTCATGACGGCACACTATCAGAATACTGAGAGACTGCAGGCCTTATTAAAGAAACATCAATCTGAGAATTCACCAACATCTCACTGGTTTCTCTACTTCCAGGGGTGCAACTCTGAGAGTCGGCCCTGCAGCGAATGGCCGAGACCAGCTTCCGAATGCACACAGCTCTCGGCTGGAAGTCAAAGATTGCTGACCTGTATGCCATTACACTGACTCCGAGGCGCCAGTTTTACACTCTTCAATGGTCTGGCATTCAATATTTTCTTCTTCTTCACCCTGCTGACATTGAAAAGACAGAGGACGCTGGTTGCTGACTGGCTGCCCACGTGAACCAGCGCCTCCGCCTTGTCCCCTTCATCGCTCCTCTTCGCCCGCCAGCATCACAGAGATCGCGTCAACAGAATTATGGAGGTTGCAAGCAGCTCCATCGACAAGCATAGCTGACGCCCAACTTCCCACTGGGCTGTCCAGGGGCCACAAAAGAGCAGACCCGAGGGCCCTTGGCAGGTTGAAGCTATTCTTGGAAGCCTCCTCCAGGGATAAAATATTGCTTTGTGCAAAACTGGAAAAGAAATCCATCCCGAGGATTTTGGCGAGTTAAGGCGCCATGAAGGGCAGAAAACACCTTTTTAACTGGTAAAAATCTACGCCTCCTAAATGTGAGCCAGATAAATACATAATTATGACTTGTAAGGCAAACCTGTTCGTGTCTAGTAGTTAGTGCCTTTGTAATGTCCTTTAAATATGTAACATTTCCTGGCTTTGAATATAATTTTAGTATTTCACAAACCGTGCACCTCGAAACGGCACAGGTATTCATTCACCCAGGGCAATTTCCACAAGCAGAGCGCACAATGCATTTCTATTTTGTTCTCCCTGTGACAGAACTAAGCACATTTCTGTTGGAGTCTCTCCCCGCCAGGCTCAGCAGCACCGTGCACACAGGGAGAGTTGTACTGTTACAAAGTGAGGCCCACTCCTCAATCTTGCCACTTGGTCTTGACCCAGAAAGTCCAGCAGAGCATGCTGGGCCATAAATGTTAATCTGTAGGTTACAACAGTGCGAAGCGGTGCCGTTCCCAGAGCCGGACCAGCAGGACAGCATCCTGTGGCTGCTCGCAGGTGGCTTTCATCTCAGCCTGCTTTGGCCAGCGGTGAACGTTCGAAACAAACCAAGAGCCTCCATGCTTTCAATCCCTTTAATTTAAGTAACGCATACACAGCTATAAAGAAAGGCTTCCATCCTGTCAAAAACAATTACCGGCTCGGCTGTTCCGTCCTACGCGCGGCGCTTCGCCGTCAATGCATTTACACATATGTGTAGAATAAGCTGCAGGAATGGATTTCTGTTATGCAGAACACATTAGGTCATGCAGGGAGTCTACAACAGCCACAAGGCGGGTGTAGTAGTTGTACCCTTGAGAACGCTGCGCTCTCCTTTCCTATCAAGATGCAATGGCAGGTATCACATTATACTGAGCAGATACTCGAGATGGAAATCACTATGTAAATGCATCTTTAGGTTAATATAAAACTCTATTTATATTCTTACCATTTACTCAGGCTGGTTTAGGCATACATATATTAATTCAATATGAATATACAAATTTAATAAAAGATGGAGATGGAAATATAAGTCTTTGACATATAGAGGGATTTTAAGGCACACCATGTTGACTTCAGAGACAGCATAAAGCACAAACCGTCCTCAAACTGCTCGCATCCACATAACATGATGTTTTTCATGCTGTTTTTTCCTCTTGTGCAGCGCACAATGTAGTTAAGGACCACAGTGGTAATGCATCAAGTGCTGTCACTAAATCTCCCTACTCTAAGCACATTTCAAGAGCGTGCAATCCCCTCCCCCCAAATCCAAGGGTGACTTTCAGTAATAATTTGGCAACTTGCAGGAAATACATTTTTCATTGCATGGTAAACTTTGCTGCACGTGTCACATCCTCTGTGCCAAAACCCAAATAATCCTCTGACTTGAGGTCATTAAAAGCAAATATGCGAATACGTGTTCGCTGGTGGAGGTTGAACCATCGCAGGAGCCCGGTTTCTTCACTTCCTGGACCCTAAATGCATCGTGGCACGCTTTACTTCAACACCAACTATTTATCATGGTGTCTGGCTACTCTCATGGGAGGGAAGGGAAAATGCACTGCGAGAGAAAACAGGTGAAAGAGAGTGCAGGAGACAATAGCCACGCAGGCTGTGTGTGTTAATAGTAACAGATTAGAGGGCAGCAATTATGTAAAGTAAATATGACATGGAGCCGATCCGTCGAGCCCAGGGAACTGTGGGTAGTTTGTCAGGCTGCATTAACCTTCACGTGTTTGCTCTGACGTGTTGGAACAGGCGACTGGGCCGTGCTGTTTGCCATATCAAATGTTATAATTCATAAGGTCATCTTCAGAGCCACCGTCGGCATCAACAAGTAATAAGGTGAGATATTACAGGCACAGGTCCAGCCATCGACTCCCCCTCCATATCTCTCACATCTTAAGGGAGACATTTTTTTTCCGAGGGAGAGGAGTCATCTTGATTGCCCCTTAACAATCTATAAAACAGTTTAGGGCCCGGGCATTATCCCTAAAGGAGGCAGCTCTCATCACACAGAATATTAAATTCTCCACAGGAATAATGAAAGGGGAAATTACTTAAGGATAGGAACATGGAGTGGCAGCGTTGTGTACACACATCTTGTAATATTCCTGAATTAATTAGATGATTTTAAGCTCCAAGCGTGGTGGAAAAACCGCCTCGAGAATTTCCTGCTCAGAAATTGTAGTCACCTGCTTTGATTAGTGGGATTAGAGAGCAATGAAGTTTGAAGCAGAGGCATTAGACTAAAGCCCCGATAAGGGGTCACAGCAGCACGCTTAAATGTCTCAGTGCTCGATGTGCAATCATCTGCTACATTATGGCAAAGTGTACACTGCTGTGGGCTTCTGCTGCTCGCTCAAGAGCTGTCGAAAGCCTAGAACAGTGTCCTTACTTCAGGTTTGCTTGTGGAAAGAGGAAACACAAATAAAACTTAAGGACTCTGGGACAAATCAGAACATTGGTGGCATAGCTTGTGACAGAAATCTATGCAGGAAAGTCAGTTTAAATTACAATCAATGTCTTGAGAAGAGATAATACAAGCTCTGGTGCCCTACTACAAAACCACATGTTCAATATCACCCATAAGTGTCACTGTAATGCCTTTACAAGCAAAACAGACTGTTTCTCTGCTGCTTTAGATCCGTTTTTTGACACACAACAAGCCCTTCAGCGTGCATCATTCACTGCTGAGGCCTGAAGTGTTGAAGATCTGCGTTACTTTACTGTTCCAGTCCATGTCAGAGGAGGAATATGTATGAAACAGAAGACGGCCTCAGCTGCAGCAGTTCCTCAACAGCACTCCAGACAATAGCCATAAATCAGTTTAGCCGGACAGATATACTTGTCCTTCAGGGCTATCAGGTGGACACAGATGCGCGTGTTTGCAGATTGCGTTTTAAAGCCTGATCCACGGCACGGTGAAATCAGATCACCGTTCGTCTCTCTGGATCATAGAAAACACTGAAGCGAGTCACTTTGTTACAGAGCTGAGCTCAATGAAAGGAGGAAATGAACCCGGCTGATGTCTTTACCATTGTGTTTAATTAACAGCGCTTCCTAAAGCTCCTACTAATCGCAGAATTAAATTACACAACACATATCCACCTTTTGGTTCTCAGGCAGCCGCCCTTGACTCCGAATTCTGAGGATGCAACCCAAAAGTTGTGCACATGTCCGACCACAGAGTCTTCGGACCCCAGTGCCAAACAACACCTTCCCAAAGGCCTCTTTCTAATTCATTCCGCTGGAAATGTCTCCACCTGAGGCCGACAGCACAGATTTGGTCTATTTAAGTGAGGCAGTGTGTAAGCTCATCGACACTTGAGTTATTAGTGGATTGAGCGGTTTATCTCTGCAGGTGATTTATACCCCAGTGAGCCTTTCAGGGCTTTTATATAACATTTTATGTGCAGATAAATTCACTTATTGGAGCACAGCTATCCCACCTTGTCAGCTTCCTGGTCAGATGTCCGGAGGACAGTGAGGTGAGAGGTGATGCAGACTGAGGGGAAGATAATGTTCTCACCGTCATCACTGAGAGGGAAAAAATGAGTGAATGCTGGAGGCAGCAAAAGAATGTAGTCATTTTCTTCCATGTGCCATTTTTAGTATGACATTTTAAAAGATCTTGCAAATCATAATTGGGTGACTTTTACAAACTGCATCTTCCTGAAGGTTGAACTTTATGATGTACAACAAAATTGGTCCTGTTCAGAAACGCATCCATCTTGCTCAACACTCGTTAAAGATGTAATTCTGCGGGGTATGAATCAAAGTGTGATCTAATTCATTTTATCAAGACACTGATGGGGAAAGGGGGGGGCAGGTTTCGGCTCCACATCTTGTCAGGGGACTCGGGTTATTGCAACAGAGCGTACAGACCAAATTAGACCCCTTTATTGAACAAGGACCACCGCTTCTGCCATTTATTTAAATCACGAGGGTGACATCCGCTTAGAGGCAAGAAAAAGGGTAAAATAGCAGCAGCACACTGACCTGCATGTAGATTCAGGAAGGCTGTCCGAGGCGGGAGGCGCATAAACTTCCAGCGGTGCGCTTTTAGTCCAAACTTGCAGGCGATGTAGCGCGCGTGGCGGTGCGTTTCTCACAAACGCAGCGCGTGCAATCTGGCACAGCTGAAAATCTTCTCGTAGATTTCCACAGAAACCTCTTGGCGCGTTATCACTGAGAGTAGCCGGAGTAGTAGTAGTAGACCTGTGCGAGGATGTTGTGTGGCGTGAGGAGCTGAGAGAGCTTCAGCTGGCAGCTCCGTGTGAAACGTGTCTCCGCTCACAGATCGTCCCACAGTCCTTCCCCGCAGATACTTCCAACAATGCAGTTGTCCCCTCGCAGGAGGTTTAACGCACTTACGTTTCCTGTCGCCCGGCAGCAGTGCAGGACGTGAAGAAAAAACACGCAGAAAGTGTCTCTGTGAGGCTGCGGAGGCTCAGCAGCCGCTCAGCTATTGTCCGCTGCACTTGTCAGCTGATAAACTGCGCATCCCGTCGCTTTGCCTCCGCGTCGCATCTGCTCTGCCTATCAGCTCCAGTGTTCTGCTGTAGGCCGGCGAGGAAAAAAAGGAGGGTCAACTGTGACCTCCAACGACATGCAAACAGCTGCACGTGTCAACAAAATTAGTTCAATTATTAGAAAAAATACTCTGGAACCCTCAATTTGACACCACCTGTCTTCTAATTAGTTAAAGTTAATTATGCAGGCTAGAAAAGTATCTGTATAACTCCAGCGTGAAACAAACGAGCAGGGTTTCCTCTGAGCAGCAGTCTCTTCTTCGTCTCTTTTTGTATTCACAAGCTGCTCATTAAAGCTTACCTATAGTCGCGCGCGCGTTGCCACATAATTGGCCACCTCTCAAATCTAAAAATTTCTCACCTTCAGTCTGACAAAAGCAAGGAGAGAAAAAAGGCAGACTGATGTAAATAAATGTGTTATTTCTCACAGCAGCTAGGGGTTATTGGAGCTGTTAATTAAACTGTTAGATAAACAAGAATGTCTAAACGACTTCAAATTAAAATTGAAGCTTCCAGACTGGCTGTGAATAAAGCCTCATGCATATTGTTTGTTACAGCAGCTGTAGTTGAAGTGACCAATGTGCAATCATTATATTATGACCTACTATCAGTCACATTGGCATATATGAGCGTGCTTTGATGGGCCTTTTTCTGTCTGATTTCATCGACAGACTTGAAGTTGTTCAGCATTCTGTAAGTGTGAAAACTTCATCTTGATGAGCTCCAGTTACAGAGATAAGTACACTTACCCCGCGGCCAAAAAAACAAACCACTTTTACTTTGAATTAGCTTTGTGATTGAAGAAAAAACATGAGAGACCCTATCTCACACAGGCTTCAAATGATAGCATTTAGAGGATAGAGCGTGGAAAGCAGAGTTTCATTAATTACAAAAGCAACAGCTCACTAATCCCACTAGAAAGGCATTTTGAGGCCGAGTCGTTTTGGTGCTGAGGGGAGAGAGAGGAGAGAAAGGCTAACAATACCAGTGGTAGATCACAGACCTTCAAGCTATGGTCTGCAGGCCCCCATGGCTCCATAGGGGGGCCAGCTTCTGCAGCTCTGACTGGGCAGTTTTTTTTTTTTTTTTATAAATCCCCTTCCTGAATTTAGCCCACGTCGGACCACATGCGGAGATGAAGTTATCACTGAGGACAGCTTTTCTCCAAGCAAAATCAGCCCTGGCCTTCGATGCTTGATTCTTCTATTATAGCCGGAGCACATCAAAACCTCGCCTCCATCAAATGGCATTATCTGCATGAAAGGCAACTGCGTAACAATCTATCTCCAGCTCTGCCATTCAATCTTCAGTCAAGGGCGTGCAAAAAAGAGGGGAAAGAAAGAAAGGACATGAAAAAAGGAGAGGAATTTTTTTTTTTTTTCTGCTGAAGCCAACACCCCCTCCTGCTTCCAGCCCTCCCTCTTCCCTCCATACTTCTCGTCAAACTTTTTCCCTTTCCTGTAATATTCTTGGGGGCTTTTCAGGCAGACTGTACATGGACCGTAGTTACTAAGCAACATATTCACACGTTTCATCCACACGAAGGTTCTTTCAAGTTTGCTCCACCAGAGGGTTAATGATAGATTAACAGTTTTCACTTCCTTGAACCGGAGAAAATAGCTCATTCTGTTTGACAAAAATGTTCTCTTACTACAACTCCTCTTTAGTTTCCATCCTTGATACACATTTCCGTTCCTTTTCTTTTTGTGAGACCTTCGGCGAGGCTTTAGTTTCTCTCAGGCACACACTCGCCCAGCGTGTCCGTGCAGTCAACTGTGCCCTCTATTGGAGGCCAGTCACTTTCAGCATCCAAATTCAAAGACTTGCAGCCCAGTGTGAGGGGTGTGCATACAGTAAACAACTGATGAAAAGAGCAGTGAAGGGATTTAAAACTACAGCTTGGATATGATGAAGATGAGAGGACTCAACAAAAACACAAAATAACAAGCTTTGGATCAAACAATTGGCCCACAGACACGATATAGATTGATGATAAACAGTTTTATCAGCGTGAACACGCACCGCTTGATCCATGCATCCTGTAGTGCGCCGACTATTTTAGATTAAACTCGGGAATAGTGACGAAAATTAAATGCAGGATACCACCTTATTATTTGCCTCCCCGGCTACCTACGGCTTGCCAGAGTACACAAAACATTGAACCAGAAACTTCAGCGTTAAAGCCCAAGAGCACAGCATACATTAAAGAATAAAAGGCCGTATCTGTCCTCGGCTGCGTATGTTTTACACATGTTCAGTATCAGCAGAGAAAACAGATGGGCCACACCACGGGGACACACAGACCTGTGGACAATATAAAAAAAGCAGCATTGACAAATTATGCATACACTCCCCTACTCTCACTGTGTATGCAGGAATTTGTCCCCTAGGGGTCAGACAGCAGGTCTGAAGCTCCAAACTGTGTCTTGTCTTGTTTGATGTATGTTAAAAAGAGTAACAATGGATGTGCGATGTATATGTGCAGTGCATTATATGCACACTATAAAGGCTATTGCCTTTTGTTAGTCTTGCATTGTGTAAGGCAAACTAAACGGACATGTATAAAGGGATTGGACAGTACTTCCCTTTTCATGTGGAAATGAAGCTCTTCCAAAGGGACAAAACAGCTTTCACCCCGGGTTACACAGCCAGGAGTTTTAGGGAAGCACCTTTTTTTCCTTTACATTGAAGTGGGAAAAGGAAAAAAAGCAAACATTTAATGCCAAAAAGAGAGTTTATGTCTGGCCAACTTAATGATTTCTAATAATAAGAATACATACAAGACAAAAAGGGAAGTGTGAGATTTATTATAGGATCAGAATCCCTCACAGGCGCCTACAGTAAAGGAGGACGAGGAGATGGATGCCTCTCTGCCAAGCTTTCAAATCTCAGAGGACACTTTGAAACGAGGTGGGAGGGCCTAGGTTTTCTTCTGAGGCCATTCTCTGAACATTTCTATTGATTGTAGCGGGTCTCTATAGCACCACCAAGTCGAAAGAGGGAACAAGAAAACCTAAACCAGACAGCAAGAACACCATATTCAAGCCAGAGAAAGGTGATTTAAAAATCTCCTGCCAGGCACATCAAACATTTCTTGCATAATCCTACACACAGGGTTACCTTGAACATATATGCATTTCCTTTACATTTGATCTCAAAGGGCAAGCTCCTTTTATTCTTCAGCTCAACCTTGGACTCACAAAAATACACTTTTGGCTTTTGAATGTTTCCTAGATGTGTAAAAGGAAAAATCTATTCACATTTTATTTTGAAAACTCCCTGGACTCTGGCTGAGAGAAACGGAGTTTGGAGTTTTCAAAACGTGGCAAAAAGGGAACTTACTGTAAAATGAAACACCTTTTGAAATATCAAACAGGCTCAGTGTCATTTTGAATTTTTCAGATGGATGGACAGAATCAAAGGGAAGAGACGTGTGGTAAATCAAAGCCGGCGGTGGGAGACCTCTTGAACTACATGCACTTAATTTGAAAAGATTAACCAGTGAGCAACGAGAGCGGCGTCCAGAGATAAAACACACGTTTACTGAGCACGAGGAGTATAACGAGGCTGTAACTGGTTAATTTAATACAGTATATATGTACAGTGTATAAATGTTTGGCACCATAATAAAAGGAATCCATTTGAATCCAGACGTTGGTTAAGCAAAGTGCATTTCTCTCCACAGCAATAGAAAGAAAAAGGAGATATTTGATTCCTTTTTATGCTTAATTGTGCCAACTGAGCATTACATCTCTCAGATATTACATTTGTTGATGTAAAACGGCTCATTGCTCTGTACAAATAAGGAAGTTTGAATCATAATAGTTCTAGATATAATGTTTCTCTCTGCAGTTAAACGTCTCATGATCTGTGCAATTAAAAGTAAGTGTCAAAGGAGGAAACGTTGTGACAGCATGAAAAGAAAACTTGGACTTAACTTGAATAATGTATTAATAAGTGCTTTTCTTTATACAATGGCAGAACACATTTAGAAAAGAATGAGAGACATCAGCCTGACATGAATAAGCCTCCTCTGATAAACTTCCGACAAGTCCCAAGCGCACTGGTCTGTGTTTGCAGCCTGAGATGGATAAAGTTGTTGGTCATCAGGTCTGAAGACTGAAGTGTTTACCCGGTCAACTGCCACAAACACACATCTCCTCCTGTCAGTGTGTAAACAGCACAGACACATTTTAAGTTTAGTGGAAGACACAGAGCAGCTGCTGTTGTCTGTCAAGGATGTTTTTGCTATTCTATGCTTCTAACTACAATCACGACCATCTTGTCAAAGTTTTACTTTCTGTAGGTCGCCTTCCTTTCTGTGTCAGTTCAGATACAGTGGCTTTATGTCTGATCTAAATATAAACAAATATATTCAATTAGAAAATAACTTGTGTTTCCTGTTGTTAAAATGTTGTTAAAATATGTATAATCATGGTAAAATGCTGATGTGAGTCACCTGGTTCCCTACCACTAGAGAAAAACGAACTACATAAAATTATCATTTGTGAACAAAGCAGAGTTAGACAGATATATGAGCCGATATCAGCTTATTTCAGACACATTTTCAACTACTACTACTACTACTTTGTATGTACCTCAGCCACACTTGACGTAAAATAGAAAGGACCTTTGACATATAACATGTCAAAAAAAATTGAATTTAACAGTAAAAAACAATGCTGATTACCTAAAATGCTACATATCAGTATCTGTCTCAAATATTGTCTCCTAAAGAAGAGAAAACTGATGTGTTACACAAAATGATCTTATCTGAACAAAGCAGTTAGACATATATATGGGCAAATATCAGTTTGTTGCAGATACATTTTCAACTCCAAAGGGTCTAACTTTGTGTGTCACTATTATAAAAAGTGAAATAGGAAGGAACCTTTACATATAACATGTCAGTACATTAAAAAACTACTACGAACAATGTCTAAAATGCTAAATATTAACATCAGTATCTGTCTCAAATATTGTCTGTGCTAAATATGAAAAATATGTTTTAAAAAATAAGGATGTCATTTGGGAACCAACTGCTAATGGAGAGAAAACTGGTGCGTTACACAAAGTGATCTTATCTGAACAAAGCAGTTAGACAGATATATGGGCCGATATCTCTTAAAGTGTCTTACTTTGTGTGTATCTCAGTTACAATTTAAAAACAAATTAAAATAGAAAATATCTTTAACATATGACATGTCATTATGTTTTGTAAAAAAAAAAAAAAAAAGAATTTAACAGTAAAAAAAAACATGTTGATGACTTAAAATGATAAATATCAATATCTGTCTTAAATATTGTCTGTGCTAAATATAACATTATTATTTAAAAAATTAAGATGGCATGTGGGAACCAACCCAAAAAAAAAGATCATAGCAGAGCGAGACAGATATATGGGCCGATATCAGCTTATTGCAGATATGTCTTTCAACTCTGTGAGTTGAAAGTGTTTTTCTTAATATGTATCTCCGTTGCCATTTAAAAAATAATGAAATAAAAAGGATCCTTATCCACATTGTTTTTTTACTGTTAAATGCTTATATACTTACAAAATATACTAATATGTTATATAATGCTAAATATCTGTACATCTGTCTCAAATATTGTCTGTCCTAAATATGAAATTATTGATTAAATAAAAATGAAGATGTCATGTGGGAACCATTCATTAAAGAAGAGCAAAGTGGGCTGTTAAATCAAACTAGCATTTTGTGTGTTGAGACTGACAGATATATGGGCCGATATTTGCTTATTTCAGTTATATTTTTTGAAATGTAAAGGGGTCTCACTATATTCCGGTCACAGTTAAAAATAAAATGTAAAACTATGTTTTTGCTGGTATTTTTTAAAATTAACTACCAGCCGATATGTAATATATTATGTTAAAATGCCAAATTTCAATATTAATATCGGCATATATATCTTTTATGCTTAGCTTTACTACATATAACCAACAAAAAAGACTAAATAAAAAAATAAAAAAAAGAGTCATGTGTTATTGCTTACACTGTTTATGAAGTTATTAGTTCCCTGTTGTCAAGCATGTTGTTAGTTAGTATACATGAGACTGTAGCAGTAATCATTCACCAGACCTAACACTTCATGTACTTGTTACATGTACTTTCTCACTTCCTACACCACAGGATTAACACTCACTCTCAACCTATCAGTGAAAAGGTGTGAGGGTGGTCTCCTGTCTGAGTGGACAGTGTGTGCTGCGTGTTCCTGCACGGCAGGTGAGATGTCTTACGTCCTCCTGTGCAGTGTGTGTGTGTGTGTGTGTGTGTGTGTGTGCTCAGTATGTTTCCACTCTCACATTCTTGAATTGTACCTGCGGTTATTTTAAGCTCATTTTAGCTGGGTTCAAATCAATAGCGGGACTAAGTACATGAGTCCTATTCAATGCAATATGTTCTATTCTATATCTGAAAGCAACACTGTGCTTTCAGACACTAAAAGGCCGAACATTTATTTGTCAAAACAACCATGTTGTCATGTATTTTAACATCAAATACTTATCACTTTTCCTTACACATAAACATACAAATTAGACCAGTAGGCAGTAGGTTTTATAAATCCTCCTACTAGCAATTTAACTAGCATTTTATGTGATTTTTTTTATATTTTTACATTGTACATTTTGTACTGAACAGATTTTATTCAACATCATTTCTGATCTCTCAGGCTGAAATTACAAGTTAGATATAGCACTGCAGAGCATTTTTAAGTATCACATACTAAAACTAACGAACACTGCCGTATAATTTAAGGGTAACTTGTATTCTTCCTTTTCCATCAAATCATCCACTTCCTAACTGACATTAAATCGGTTCTTGGATCAGAAGGCATTGATGCATTTTGTACTCACATCCTGTTTCCACCCCCCTAACTGTTTAATAATATAACAGGGAACTAACTGTTCAGTATAAATGAATATATGCATCTTTCTTCTGAAGTTTATTGCTGCACTGTGACACTGGTTTTGCCTCTTCCCCAGAGCCCACCCCCTACTGTCACCAAAAGTTGAGTACACTCCAATTTCAAAATAAAATATCTCTATAAGTGAGATGCTCTGAAAGTTCTTGCACATTGCCACACCTCACGTCTCACACTCGCTGATTTGTCTCACACTCGCAGAAATTCTTCTCAGAAAATGTTGGCTAACAAAGACTTTTGGAAGCAGAAGCTGTTTTTTTAATTGGCTCTAAGTTCGAAAAACAGACTCCCCCAGAAAGGACACCTGTGGTTTGTTTTCCGTCTGAGAAAACAACTTCCTCTTTGTTAGGTCTGTTATGGTAATGTTTGAACGGATGAAAACTCAGGATTCAATGGTTTGTTTACAGTGGTAAAACTAATTTACAGTATCAAACCTGACCAAAGGCTTCTGATTTTTACATGCAAGGGAGAGGCTTTTTATTCATAGTCTGTGCTGTCATTTTAGGCACTGTGAAAAATGAATCAGGGTGGTAAGAAGGGCTGATCATTATCTTTTACTTTCTAAGGCCCTTCTTTTATAGCAACATTAGTTTCTTTCTTTCTACCCTCCTCTTGAATAAATAAAAAACTCCCTCACCCTTCCTACTATATCCATGTGTATTATAAAACTATTGAATTTGTACAATTTGGCCATTTATACGTAAAATGCACAAAGAACTTAAGGTTATACACTTCAGTTATATACTTACATCTCCAAAGTGTAAACCCACATCAGGCCAACATTCAGTAACATACAGAGCAATGCAAGAATGGAATTCACTGCCAAATGATATTGCCCAGCAAAATACTTTTAAAAAATCACATATGGAAAAATTAAGCCATTAATATGAATTCTTTGTGGTGTAATGTATCTATGATATTTGTCTATTAGGTCATGATAGATTCAGTTGGAGCTTGTCTGTTTGTTTACTCTGAGTTTGTATTATTTGATTTGTGTCAGTATTTGTTTTTGTAGATGTGATGATGATGTGTTATGTGTTTGTGTTGCGATGAACTGTGTCAAGGTGTATTTTGTATTGTCACAGTGTAATACTTTGCAGACCCCAGGAAGAATAGCTTCTGCTACACTGAAGCTGATGGGCAACTAAACCATCAAAGTTTACACAAAAAGCCACCAAAGTGCAAAGATCTGAAGTGGAATTGGCTTCTAAAATAATGGCAAATATTACAATATGATCTGTATATTTTGAAACGTATATTATAATACTGCAGGCATTGCTTCATTTTTGGCTGACCACCGGGGTCAACCCTACACACGTGGGTGGCGGATCATGGAGCATACTGGACCTCCACTGACGCGACTCTCTGTCTATACGGCTATGGATACTTTGTTCGGGGAGTAGGTGGGGCTGCTCCTCTGCTGCTCGCCCGCTGTCCTCACCTACGTCCGCAGTGCGCACCTGCCTTCAAACACGTTGTCGTCCACCTCATAAGAACAGTCCTCGTAACACATTGCCCACATAAGCACACTGATGCGGTCAGCCACATACTAGGTTTTGACCTCGTCTTGTGGCTGACACTTTTTATGACACATTTACCTTTACTTTGAAAGGAAAGCTGCCGGATAAAGAGAAGGTGAGAGGTCCTAGAGGAAAACGGTGAGTCACCTAATACCTCCACTAATCTCCAGAAAATTAAGAACTCCATTTAGCAACAAAAACAAACAAAACCCCACAGTAATTTATGGCTTTTATGCGGACATTTTCCAAATCGTTGTGAGCTTGTGATGTTTTTGTGGCAACTAAACAGCACATTCAAATATAAATATATGATACAAAATCCTCAAAATAGTTTGTTCTGCTGGGGAGGAATGAAGGGATTCAGTGTTCAAACAGACCACCCTGTAATAAGATCCCGCTTTACCTAAACAGCAGCTACTCTGCCAAGTTCCTTGCACTGTAGTAAAAGTGATTCTGATCTAATGTTAGCTAAGCACACCATTATGGCCTCCCTCGCTGCTTGTTGCACTTAGAGCAATAAGCAATAACATTCACTCTGAGAGGACTTGGTTAAACGTAGGCAACTTTTGTGTGCTAAAAGTGCCAGGGTAAGAAAAACAGCAGTGCGTTTATCAAAGCCTGGGATGAACGCTACTGTACTCCAACACAGGGCTAATGAAGAGATATGTCCTCCATTACGGGGCCATATTCCTGCTGCAGCGATTAGAAAAGTCTCCAGAGGAGCTCTATCACAGGCTTTCATTGAGTCCGGACCTTTGCAAATCTTCATATCCTGCACAATTTTCATAAATTGAAGTCTAATGAGCACAGTTGACATAACTATGATTTATTGTCTCACAGGGTTACCAATTTCAGCACTGCACTGCAAATTATGAATGTCGAGGGTTTAATCATATTCATACGTATTCTCAACAAGGGGAATAGGATGTGTCACGTGAGTAAAAGGGCCTAAATGTCTCCCTCTCCTTTTATTGTAGGTGTGTTATGATAATGCTCGCTAACATGCAGAGTGCTAACAAGCTCCCTGAGGTGGCCTGATATTGTTGACGGCGAGCGCAGAGCAATATCTTTCCGGGGATCTCTCTGGGACACACTTCAGTGTGCTGGGGCATGCTGCTATGTACCGATTGCTCTGCCTTGAAAGACACGATTAACATATCAACATTGTTAACGTTATGAGCGGAATTTGTAGGTTTAGCATCGGCAGGGTAATTTGGTTATTGATCTTTAATTTCTGTGTACGCTGTAGGTTGGACTGTTTAGTTTATCGATCGCTAAACAGGGAGATGTAATCAGAAATCCAATTTTTGTTGGAAATAAGAAGCTGTATGTTATATCACTTCACAGATTATTTTTCGACTTCCTGCGAGAGGTATTAGAGCCGTTCGCAGGATTGACAGGAGAGAGATTAAAGGGGCAGTTTTTAAGATTGAACTCCTCTTTTAGTCGTTGAAATCAACATGCCCCCCTTCATTGAAAGCTTTCCATCTTCTTACAAGTCTTCGACCCTCCCTGGTCAATTTCGTCAATTAGCCCCCTCGATCACCTTTTGAACCATCCAGGGGGGTTTGCCGCTGAGGTCTGGACGGCGTACAGCAAACCTACAGCGCTCGGCCATTGTGAGAGCGAGGCGAGCATTGATAACAGCTCGTGGAACTATTGACATTATAACATTTCAGTCCGCCGAGCCACTGTGGCACTGAGCTGCAATAAATTGAGACGAATGATCAGTCGATGACAATTTCCATAATCGTTATACCTTCCGTAATTCATCAAGGTAATGATACCCGCGTCCCTAATGTCACATTTATTCCATTTTGTGCACAGCGGCAGGCGCAGAGCGGGCACCCCTCTCCCCCCCTCACTCTGCGTTTCCCTTCCAAAGGATTGATTACACACCAACTGCTTTTCTGCTCCTGCTTGTGAGTGGAAGAGCAATGTGTTATTTGACCAAAAATAACAATGAAGGGGATGGGAAACGCAATCTAATTCCACTCATTCAACTTCCTCTCTCTCCTCGGGTGACAGGCAAACAGGAGGCCATTACAGTTCAGCGCTGGCACCGCTTCCAAACCAGAGGGGAGAGGAGAGATCTCCGTTCCCGCTCTCCGGCTCTCTGGAACACATCGAGATTCATCATTACCACGTCTCTCGTCCCCTCCGCTCATTAATGACAGAGTTTCTCTTTGACAATTATTCGCCATTATTGGCAAACGATAGCAGTGCGAACCAGCGCTGTGATTCAATTACAGACGCAGTCATTCAACATTAATTTCTTGGAGCCTGCACGCTGTATATCGCTGCAGACATGCATAAACACACCTCGACAAGAATAACACAGAGGCAGCGTCAAAGGTCTGCGAGTTTTTCAAAATAAAGTTTCTTCACTCCACTCACTCGCTTCTGCTCTGAGGCTCTCATTTAAAAGATACTCCTCCACACAACATCATGACATCATTGTCCAACATCCTCCTTAAATGCTTTTCCAAGAAAGTGAGTCAGTGCATCAGTAATAAACTCAACACCACTGCTGTACACGTCCACATAATCAAGACTGACATAATAAAGTCATTAAATTGTAATCTGGTTACATTAATACTGGCATTAGGAGAAATCTAATTGAAATGCCTGACTTAATCTGAGATTAATAGAGCGACTGTGGGATGTCAACATCTTACTCATTTTGTGCAGAATTGAGTGGGACATTTCTGAGGAACAAACAGGGCAGTTTTTTTTAACAATGGCTGCAGCTTCTTTATGAATAATTGTTGGTCAATGTGCAAATGCAATTCACCACTCGCATAAGACAAAATGTACTCCATAGTATGGCATTAACAGTGAATGTAATCTATGTGATCATATTGGGATGATATTTTAGCATTGAGACATTCGTTTTTTAAATGACTGTTGTTTAAATTGATCACTCTAAGCTTACTGTGAATACAAAGAAAATATTTAGTTTTAAAGGGGACAATTCATCGCATTACATATCATGTTCGTATATAAGTTATATAATATTGTAGCTACTTAATCAGGACAAGAGAAAGGAAGCAGCTTCTTCACTAAGACAGTTCTTTAATGGCTTACACTATAAGGGACATCAATTCAACATCACACATACAGAGTGCAGCAGTGGTCATAAAATGTAATGTTCCCCTCGGTGTTACGGTGGGCTTTAAATAACATGAAACAACATCCTCTGTATGCTCACATTATTAACAAACCAATAAGTACATGTCCACAACATTAACATAATGAACAAACTAGTCCAGCACAAAGCATGATAGTACGCGAGGCATGATGGGCCATCGCCACAACATGTTTATTTGACTATTTGTCAGTTTGCAAACATTCCAATATCGTGAGCGACCAACGGATACCGATACCAATAATATTTCAGAGGCAACAATACATCAGCTTTTAACTTAACACAAAACAATATGACAATCGTTTTTTAAAATTTGATTATGAAAAAATTGCACAGTGTGGGACATTTAAAAAAAAATTGTTCGGGCTCTCTTGTGGACAAAATATGTCATTGCATCACTGTTTCAAAGTTGCGTCAAACTTGCAGGACGTTTCTGCAGAGACATTCCTTCTAATTTCTCTCTTATCGGCCGACATTTACAGAAATATGTGCAACCGGCTCCTTTTCTCTGATGCGAAAGAGCTGAATGTATCTGCCTTTATTATTTCTTTTAAATCTTGTGCTATTAGTTTGAATCATACATCATACTCAGTTCAGGCAGCATCTAGAGGCATAATGTAACTTAAATAATACATTAAAAATATAGATTGGATAGGTATGTGTTATATGTCATTATTGTAAATCTTTTTACATTATTTTCACACAAATTTAATGTATCTCCTGAAACTAAAACTCAGAGCTCCCATACAGCACATCAGAACGACTGATCTGCCAACTGTTCAATCGTTTCAGCTCTCAACAAAGCCTTCAAATAGAATATCAGTTTCAGGATCATTTTGCCTCTCCTATAGGTCTCCCCCAAACTGTGAAGCCATGTTTTCATGCTTTAAGTCATAGACCTTCATTATCACTGTCTCCTGTATAACATGAATTCTTGCTGCTGCTCTAAATTCCCAGTGCAGACTGAGAAATTCAACCCATGACATGTCACTGAGGTATTATGTATTCCTTACCCCAACAGAAGCATTTTGACTTTCCAATCGTGCCATTTTCAGCGACTGAGTATGCGAGTATGTCTACTCCTTCCCCCCTAAGGCCCGAGCCTTCACACGAACACTTGATTGACATGGTATTGACTTATCTCTCCGAATCCCAAGACAAACTGTCAATACAAACGTCGCAGGAATAGCACGTCGGGATCAGACTGCCGGTGAACGACAAGTTTTTTAAAAAGGTAGACAGTGCAAAAGTCGTTTCGGAGCAGCTGATGAGTCAACACTCCCATTAAAAAGAGCCGTGTGCCACGAACTTAAGTTTACCATTAAGAAAAATAATTATCTCAACATCTTTCAAAGATGAGAAGAACTTTCACAGCAGCTAGGTTTGAGCACTACAGAGGGCAGGAGCAGCGGGGAGTGGATATAATTGAGCTGAAATTGGTCTCCCATGGCAATGATACTTTGTTCAATCTAATGCTCCGCTGTGATTGGCCGATCGGCTCTCTCATTCCTTGTCTTGAAAAGAGGTTGAAAAGAGGCCCGTCTATTAGGTTGCCTACCATCAAATCTTTGATAGAAGACATAATTCTGGCCTTCAGGGATAACAAGATGTTGTCCGCGAGACCCAGAACCGACATTGATGCTTTGAATATGATCCCTTAAACCATAGAGCACCAACTCTTTCTTAATCAGCTGACGCCTTTAATATTTAGTCAAACGTGGCGTTAATAAGTACATCTGTAGAGGAAGGCATCCTGCATACACCCTAGACATGTGGAGTGCCACGTTTCTCTCCTGTAAATAATGCTGTGTGTTTCACTGAAGCAAGGCAAATGTTCTTATGTGAAGCAGAAAATCAAACATGTTTTTTTATTTTCTGACCTGAGCCGGAGTTTGAATAGAATAATCAATTTCTCATGCATCTCTTTTGGATCAATATTAACACGTGGGAGATGAGAGAGTGCAGCTCCTCCGGTGTCTCCGGAGATACAGAGGCATTTAAAAGAGAGAAGAAGACCAAGCCTTCAAAATAAAGGTCTTGATCTTTTAGTATTCAAGTAAAAGCGAATGTGACTGCTAAACCCTGAGATAAGCTCCTCGACAGTCAATGCCCTGGCATGTAGTTTCACCCAGTATTCATCAACGCTGAAAAGATGCTGGAAAAAACTGTATCGAATGCAATTAAAACACAACCAAATTCCAAGGACCCACGCTATTTTCAGAGTAAAATATCACCTGAGTGACATGTGCTGTGGTATCCAATTGAATGTTGCTATAATCTCCGTAACACATTTTATAATCTGGATTTAGAGGATTAATAGAGCCCTCTATGGAAGGTGTCACATTGTTAACATGTGTCCATTATGACTAATGCATTCTGGGAGTTAATCTGCGACGATGTGTTTATGTAATCCGCAAGGTGTCCTCATATACAAAATAATTACAATTATTAGAACCGGGGTTCTGGCGGCATGCAGCTGCATCTAAGAAAAAGAACTGACTCATTCGCAGCCTTTTGATCGGAATCTAAAGGGACGAAGACAAACGGTAAACATACAGCATAAAGTCAACCTTAAACAACAGTACCATTCAAATCTTTCGGATAATAGACCCACCGGTAAGAGTTGAACCAGATCCCATGTGCGATAAAAGTACAATGATGCATTCATTAACGTGAGAAGATTGTTAGGCGTGTGAATAAGCCTCTCTACTGTCACTTTATATGACTATGTAATGCTGCCTGTCAATGTTTTTACAGTGAAAATGAAGCGACGCCTGCCATCTACTCCAAGCAGACAACAACATGAGCTGCACTCATTTCACATTTGACTCCACCATCACCTGACAAACACTTCCTCCCAGTTTGGCGGTCTATTTAAGCTGCAAGATCCCGGCCTCGCCCCGCAACAGTACTGCGCTCATACTTTCAGCCCCACCATCAACCCAGCATCCACCTGCAGGCTTCGGCTAGGGTGGGGGTTTAAGATATTATCTCATCACTCCTCAAATTTCTGCATCTAAAATTAATCTGCGAGGAGTGATGAGGTCGGAGCTGAGATGCCAAATACAAGCTGTGTTCTGCTGCTGCAATAAACTATACAAACATGAGTTGTCTCACTGAACTACATTTATGTGCTGCACTGTGTAACACGGCCGGAGTAGGTGGAGAGGGCTAGCGGCATGCGGCAGTTAGCAGAAGCCCCAGGATAGCTGGTTAGCTCAGTGAGTCCACATGGCAACGTTATGCTACAGTACTTAACATGGACCATACAATGCCAGGTCTCCATGGGGCTGCATTCACTAATCATACATGAGCAGTAGAACGTGGACACATAACCTGCAGCAACTCATTAAATTGGCTCTCTGAGTGTAACAACCCTTCTCTCGTACAAGACCAAAACAAAAGAAGGCACCACCTTTTGGCACTATTTGGTACAAGTACTGCAATTACTAGACTTTAACTGTTACAACCGGTGTTGAAAGGAGGTGGCTGGGGTTGAAAGAGGGCACACAGTGCAGGACTGCTTCTCCAGAGTCCTGGTGGTTTGGGTCTGTAATTTAGGTTTGTGGTTAAGTTTAGGAATCAAACCACTATGGTTAAGGTTAATGATAATAATAATAATAAATTTGATTTGAAGGCGCCTTTCTCGGCACTAAAGGACACTGTACATAGCTATATATATATATATACACAAAATACACAAGAGAGAGAAAAAACAAAAAAATAAATAAAAGTGACAAAGCAATTAGCGTCATGTGGAATAGGCAGATTTAAACAGATGTGTTTTGAGTTGTGATTTAAAATCGGGGAATGAATCGATGTTTCTGAGTTGGGGTGGTAATGAATTCCAGAGACGGGGAGCAGAGCGGCTGAATGCTCTGCTCCCCATAGTGGTGAGACAGGCGGAGGGGACAGACAGGTGTAAGGAGGAAGAGGATCTGAGGGAGGGGAACATGGAGGAGGTCGGACAGATATGGGGGGGGCGAGGTTGTGGATGGCCTTGAATGTTAACAGGAGGACTTCGAATTGAATACGGAACTGAACCGGGAGCCAGTGGAGCTGTTGGAGGACAGGAGTGATGTGGTGGATGGAGGGGGTTCGAGTAATGATACGGGCAGCTGAATTCTGGACCAGTTGAAGTTTATGGATGGATTTGTGAGGGAGGGTTAGGGAAAGATTGGGGTTTTGTTTTTATTGAATAAAACATCTCGAAAACCTTTTTTTTTTATTAAAACAAAACCATACAGACCGGTACGAGGGGATACTTTAGTGCATTATTTCGGCAGAAAACAAATGCACTTCAGCGTTGGTTAATGTTTGGCACATGATAGAATCCATATCAACATTTTTGCAACATTTCTTCATTATATTATCGGACTACGTAATATGGTTGGCATTGCAATGTCCTGCAAATGAGTTGTATTTAATCATTAAGGCTTTACCCCCTTAAGTAGAGTAGTGATATTTTCTCTTCCTCAGAAGTAGTGACGCTGCAGAGTAAATGGACTGTACTTATTTAGCGCTTTTTTAGTCTTTGCGACCACTCAAAGCTGCTTTTACACTACACGTCACATTCACCCATTCACACACTGATGGCAGAGGCTACTACCTAAAGTGCCCAACTATCAATCAGTTATCGGGAGCAATTTGGGGTTCAGTGTCTTGCCCAAGGACACTTCAACATGTAGACTGAGGGAGCTGGGGATCAAACCTCCGACTTTCCGAGTGAAAGGCGACCGACTCCGCCACTGAGCCACAGCCGCCCCAGAGCCACATGTAGCTGTGCAAAGTGTAGAATGATAGCATAATTCTTTTGCTGTGTGCGTGTTACAGTTTTGTGTTCAGATATGTAAATCTTTAAGGCTCTATAGTATGTTCAATAACAACTGGACCACAGGGACATTTCAGCGTATGTGGACAATATGTGCTGCTGCAGTTTATGGATTTTATGGCGTCGTGGGTATTTGGCGAACATGTGCACTGTGGCCACAGCATACAAAAACCTGTAGGTTCATTAGACAGTGTTAGGAGGTTCTCTTGGTACGGCGCTTAGACTGCGAGAACGTTTATATACGATCAAGAGAAGCACTGAGCTGATACTATATAAAGATGGATCATTTTCTAGGACATCCCAATGTTTAAGGATAATGTTTCTGACCCCGCCTGTTAAGGGAGAATACTCAGCGGAGATACCGCTCTGTGAGTTGCAGCTCCTATTCTCTCAACTAACAGAGATTCCTATCTGTATGTAGCGATAGGCACAAGAGATATATGTAGGGGGAGTGAGCCCTCTCTCATTTCAACAGTTTGAGTAGCACAGAAACTGCACTCTCATAAGCAGACTTTGATTTCAACTCACTGAACATCAGATTGAGACTCTTATCACAGTAGAGCCTTTTGGCCTAAAGGAAGAACTGAAGGTGTCGTACTTTTCCCTGATGTATTACTCTGGATGCAGCACTTCTATCTTTGCAGCTTAAACACACATCTGTGATCCAATATCCAATAGATTAAAGTCCTGTTCAACCAATTATTCACTGACAATGGTACCCCCTTTCTAGCTTGACTATACACTGTATTAGTTTGCCTGATGTCTCTGTCCGTTTGTTCTCTGATGAGGTCAAAGTGTTATAAAATTAGTCTGTTTGCACTGTTAAAGTATAAATATCAATACGTAAAACTGATTGGAGTGCTGATAGAACTGGGCCTTTTCACCTTGTGTATCACTCCACCTCAGCCACATGTTCTGAACACTGTTAATTAACATTACAGCAGGCTGCGTACGTCTACACTGATCAAGCTGGTGCTTCTGAATCACACAGCAGACTCTTATTTCACTGGCTGATGATTAATTAAAACATACAGAACAATGCACATGATAAAAACAGCTGATCTGTGGTAACCTGTAGACACAGAGTGCAGGATAATGTTCAGGTTGCCTAGCAACAAAAGTCCAGTTTCAGTTAAGTTGTGGAACTAGTTGGGTTGGTGGAGCAAAAAGTAAACTGTTGAGTGTAACTTTTCACTACTATTTGCCACTTGTGTAACTGTACAAAAGACATATCACACTTGAGGTTGTGATGTTGCCGTGATAATATTCAGTACAACATCATGACCTCGAGTGTGATACTGCTTAAATAATTTTTGCGTGACAATACAACATGTAGAAGATTTTTGTTCTAATGGAAATTTAAGGAGCAGCTCCAGTCATGTTTTAAGACACATAAAATGATCTGCTTGAAATAATAAATTGTGTCTGATGTGTTTTTTCTGCAAAATACATTTAATTACCTTGTAAAAATCCTCCCAAAGCATCTCCTCCTTCTTCTTCATTAAAAATACCTGAATCTGCATAGGCCCCGCCCACTATGCTAATTACAAACGAAGAAAAATTAAACACGTCTCTGCCATTGTTTAGTGGCAAATAGTTGAAACTTAGCTAGCTTGAAATGTAGTAATTAGGAGTAATAACGTTAACATTAGTAGTCAGTAGTGAGTTTGCAGAAACTACAATGAAGGTTACAGCTGGCTCGAGCATCGCAGAAGTGGTTGTACATAATAATATGCATAGCGTCACCTCGTCCATTAACGGGATTGGCTCCTTAGGTTTGTGACGTCTCAAACCTGCCAATCTGAAAACGTGTTGTTCAGCCTGTCCTTGGTACACTGCAGTGTAAAAGCAGACAGGCCCAGCCATGGAGAGGACTGCTGATGTTGTCCCTGATATGTCTTGTAGCACATGAAGAACACCACATGGAGATGTTTACAAGGTTAAACGCTTGATTTTCACTGGAGGAGGGCTTTAAAATGAAATCATATTCCAATATAGTGATTAAATGCAAAAATTATAGTAGATTGAATTTATGAGTAGGTGAATCCAAGTGAGAGTAAATATCCGGTGACACAGAAACTAGCGTTGTTGTAGCGCCTGAGAATAAAACTGTAGGAGGATAACATCACTATTAAGCTGCTTAATAGAATATAGTCAGTAATCTCTTTCATCTTCTTTGGACAACATATCATTATGCCCACGAGTACATTTATGAATAATTGTGGCTTTACGCCTTCTGGTCAACTGTGTGTATTAGAAAATGACACTATTGACAAGTCAGTTGTCACACTCACGAAGAGTTTGAGTGTGACAACAAATAAACAACGGGATTTTCCTTAGGGATCTTTAATAAGCTTTGTTAGAGGGTTGATAGCTGATAGGGGGATTCATGGTCAAAATTTTAAAGCATAAGGTCACAAGGGTCCTCCTTTTTCAATGTCTTCTAAACAAGATTGTTCCTGAGTTGGGCGTCTACTGTATGCAAAGAAGCAAGAGCAGATAGATATCTATTATGCAGTATTAAGCAAGAGCAGATAGATATGTATCATGCAGTATTTAGACACAGTATGCATTTTTTAAACAATCATATCATTCAATTTTCAGAGGATCTACAAGAAAAATATAAAGGAAACTAAACTTCTTTTAAGTGAAAAAGAAGAATGTTGAAATCCTCAAAGTGTCCTTGCATAACTGTGGCTTACAAAGCACATTACTGGGGCTGAGTCAATCACTGACTTGTAATTTAGCAGCAAAAATGTGTAAGGGTTTCATAATTGTGCTTTTTGTGACGTTTGATGCAATAGTTTTTTCGAGCTCTCTAAGGGGAAGGTAAAACATTCAGATAAAATAGTGCCAGTTATGCTGCTGGGTCTGCAGCTCGACTGAGTGACACGTCTCATGATAAATTCATGCCGGTGACAAGGCTGAGTGACTCTCGGGGCGTGGGTTAATTTGTCAGGAGGCCGCCTGTGCTATGAGTGGTGGCACAATGACAAAGCAGGATGTCACCATTTCATTGTGTAAGAGAGAGAGAGAGAGGGAGAAATAGGCCGTGAAATGGCTGACTCTTTTGGCTCGGCGTACATGATACCACAGATACGCCATGTTCACCAAGCCATGTCTTAAACAGTGCCAGTTTGGGTTCATCTAAATCCATTTTCAACTAGAATCATTGTAGACGTCTTCTGATCCATGACCAGACGTTTTGGCTTTGTGTGTCCTTGTGTGTGCGTGTGAGTAGATGTTCTTGCTCAGCAAGCAGATAGTTCCCCAATTATACAGACATATTGACAATTGTGCAACGTCTCTAGTTGAGTATTTCTATTGAATGCAACTTTATACTTTCACTCCTTTTCTTTTCAGAGAGAGATTGGTGCGGACATTCAATGCTCCTAGGCGAGTTTTTGTTTTGGCCCTAAGTAGACGGTCCATCACACTCCTGACTTCCTGTTTGGGGCCTCATCCAGAGCGGTCAGTGGGTTGGCTTGGTTTTAGCATTTGTCATGATTTCTGTAACAAGATGGTGTCTTACCCCCAACAATGTTGTTTTACCCCTAACGTGGAGGGCCAGGTGCTGCTTTTCGTCTGGCCTCCACCCTGAAACCTGCCCAGCTTGGATAAACCTGCTGGGGTATGACCCCCGCGGGTATAGCCATCAGAATCACAAAAGCACACGAGCCTCCCCACCACGACAAGGTGACAGCACATGGGGAGGAGAGGTGTTGCACATGTTAGAAAAAGAGTTACTTTTACCAGGAAAAAGGATGTGTAGTCACAGCTTGGAATGATACTGTACAGCAGAATGCATCAAGCCATCCAGACATAAGAATGGCCGTCCATTTACCAGCTACCTTGACTCCCAAAAGTTATGTTATTCTTTTGCTTTTGTTGGGTTGAATGCATGTTGTCTATTTTTCTGCATCACGAATCAAGAGTATGATAAAGAATATCTTAGTACTTATACAATATATAATAACATGTACTGTAATATTTTCTGCAATAATCAGATGTATACATTTTCAAGATCATGATCTGCTCTACCCACTGAGCTAATCAGTGCCCCATCATGTGTTTTTTTTTAACAACCATCTCATAGGTAGGGCATACCCTGGACTGATCACCAGTCAATCACAGGGCTGACACAAAGAGACACACAACCTTTCACGCAAACACTCGCACCTACGGGCAATTTAGAGTCACCAATGAACCTAACGAGCATGTCTTTGGACTGTGGGAGGAAGCCGGAGTAACCGGAGGGAACCCACGCATGCACAGGGAGTACATGCAAACTCGGCACAGAAAGGCGACAACGCTAACCACTGCACCACCCTTAATAAGCATATAGTAGGTAAGGTATAATTTTTTCATGTAAATAAATGTCTGTGAAGTCACTATCTGTCGCCAAATGAGGTAAAACAATGGTGATTGAGCCTATGGCCCACTGATGAAAGCTTTTGCTTTTGCAGTATATGGTAATATTATGGACTGGGTGTCGATGGCGACATTTGCGGAAAAAAATCTCAAGGGGCGCCCAGTTAGTGACACGTTTTCCATCAGCCAGCAGTGGTTGGTCTGCCAGAGAGGGTAGCTAAGTGGCTGTTTTTCCAGTCGTGCGAGTAAACAGTAATCTACTATGGCTGAACAAACAAAGAAAAAATCGATGACTACAGATACAACTTCAAAAATAAGTGAAAATCCAAAGAAAAAGAAACAAATTGGACGCTCAGATGAAGGCAAACAGTCTGAAAAGGAAAGAGACCGTCAGCGAGGAAAATCAAGAGTTACAACCGTAGCAAAGGGAGCCACTTGTGGACGTCTGTTTAAATTGGGAAGGGTCCTCCCATAAGTACCGTTTATCACCATTAGGTGTTGCCAAAGAGAACGAAACTGAAACCTTCGAGACTGACTCTTTAAATTAGCTGTACACTATGAAGCTGCTCTCCTGCCAAATAACTAAGGTTCCTTTTGACATTGAAGTCCACTTTTTGCTACAGCATTTTCTTAATGCACTCTGGACTTACAGCATATTTCACTCCATGTTATTGCTTCTCCCAATTAGCCTTCTACAGACTGTTCAAATTCTATAACGTGAAGGTAAGGTCCAGGTTAATTTTGACTCAGCCCAAGAATCCTATCAAAAGTGTGGAAACATAATTTTTAACCGCAGACATATTAAATAATATATAAATAGCCTATCTGATTATTAAATGGGTGATAACTTGATCATCCTTTGACACAAATTTTTGAACAATGGTGGGTAACGTCGGCATTTTGGGTAGATGGTTAGTAAAGTCAACACACTTCCGCAGACTGATGTTCGGGATCACTGATGCAGGATCGTCAGGGATGCTCAGCTGCTCCTTCTTGTACATCCTTCATCTTCTCGTAATGAAGAACACTTAACCTTTACAACTGACATTTTTCAATCTCCATAAATCCTTGAACAAACAATCCTTGCTTTGTTTCCACCCGCACTGGTCATTGAACTTTCTGTAAGACATTCCACGGGAGGCAAAAAGGCACTTGAATCTTTATTAAGTCCTGCCACAACCGCCATGATACATTAACCATGAGCAGTTATGCTGATGAGGCTGAACACGACCTGTTATGTCAATGATGTCATTAATTAGGCTTATTAATTTAAATTTTAATTAGCGGATATTTCAGTCAATGTACTTGTCTTCACCTGGGTGGTGATAAAATGAGCAGGAGGGGTAAAACTCCTGCTGAGCGACATCACCCGCTGTCTGATATTAACTGCGTGTGTCATCAGGTCTTAGTTCTCCTCTTCTAATGCGCGCCGAGCACAGATCTATACTTTCTCTTTCCTATTTCTATTTTCAACACTATTTTCCTCCATTTAGTTTCCTGGCAACCACAAGCTCATAGCGTATACTACATTTTGCTGCTTGTATACCCGATGAGCTGTCTCTATTACCGGTGATCCTTTGTGTGCGTCTTGCATTCGAGCAGAAGAAAGATTGAGTCCTGTATGATCGCAGCTTTAACCTGAGCCTGAGCCTTGCTGTAGCCGGTGTCCTTTTCCCAGTTACTGCTGGCTTTCAACTCCATTAGGCCGGGTCAGAGAGAAGGAGCTTTGAGGAGAGCGCCTTCTAAATTGAACATCAAGAGCCGAGTCACAATCCATAAAGCACAGGGCCGCGGTGTCGTGGGGTATGTTTCACTGTGATGGATGAGTGCTCAACCTGCTCATCTCGGCCACACGGAGCCATTGAAAGCTATTGGAGTGAACCAGAGCTCCTGCCTCTTCTCAATTAGCCATTCCCAGCCGAAGTGCCAGACGTCAGGTTGCTGCCGTCTTGTACAAGCTGCCCACCCGCCACTGCCCCAATCCTGCCGCCATATGGCAGGTGTTGCCCCTCGCGCCCATACCGGACCACCAAATCTTCACTTCCACCCAAGAGCTCTGCACACGTCGGACAAAGGTTTAATCCAAACTGCCGTCCGAATGCAGAATAGCCTCCCAGAGGAATGTGTCGGACAGATAACAGACACTGGTTTCCAAGCCTTTACGGGCGGTTAAATGGAAACCTCCTGACCTTGACAAAATTCGACTGTTGAGCGTCAGTCAACCATGTGATTGGTCAGCCAATGGACTGTATTTGTGCAGTTCACTTGGCTATTGATCACAATCGCAATCAATTAAGAAAAAATCCCAAACTTACGGCGTGAGCTTATCAAATAGTGTGTTTCGCATGCTCTGCAACTTTGAAACTGATAAATGTATTTGAGGTACAATATTTCTCCCTGGAGTGTCGATTAAAGCATGTGGCCATAATCAGAAATACTGCAGAACCTCAAAATTGCTCCTAAGTACCAGACATTCCCGAGCAAAACCAATCGTCAGGGGGTTTAAATGTGCGGAAAGTTTAACTGATGTCAACGTTACTTCACCTTCAGCCTTGAACGTTTCAAAACAACACATTTCCATTCCATTAAATGTAAATACATTAGCTTGGTCTGCACTAGGGGTGCAAATGAGTACTCGCTAAAGAAATCATAAAAAAAATCGATAATCGTTTTGTAGTCCTATATTTTTTTTACATTTTATCCCAGTAAGTTCCCTGTGTCGTGTAGGCCTTTAATTGTTGTCTAAAAAGCTATCATGCTTGTTGCTTTCTGTGTTTGAAAAATAATCCCCATGGCAATGTTGCGAATTCCGCGATGACGTCATAGGAACCGCACGCAGCCGGCTGTAGCTAAAGAATCCTGTGAAGAAAAGCTACTGGTGAAACCATGACTGATGCCGCCAAAAAAAAGCTTTGCATGGCAAATACCGGGCATGGTGAATACAAAACAAAAAAACAACAACTACAAAGCGATTACTCAAGTTCAGTCAGACAACACGCGTTGTCATAGTTTGACATGTTTATTGGAGCAGCAGAACATAGGATGTGTTTGGCGACAAACCTCATCACTCCTTGCAGATTTATTTTACATGCAGAAGTCTGAGGAGTGATGAGATAATATCATAAACCTCCTATTCGGAGCCTGCAGGCGGATGCTGGGGCTGAACGTAAGAGCGCAGTACTGGTGCAGGGCAGCGATGGCAATGAGAGCAGAGGGAGAGACCGGAAATCTTGCAGCTTAAATAGACTGCCAATTCGGAGTGTTGTCAGGCGACTGTGGAAGTGACGGATATCAATTATTAAATCAGTGCAGCCCGAGTTGTCTGCCTGAACTAGCTTGCAGGCGTCGCCCCATTAAAAGTTTAAGCAATGGGACGAGTAATCGGTTAGAGAAAATGTTGAATTTCTGCATCCCTAGTCTGTACCCCCTCGCTAAGTTAGGTACCACTTTAGCATGATTTTGGAAAGTTAGAAATGTCCTTTCAGATTGCCTCAATCAAGCTGACTTTTGGTCATCAGGTGGGTATTTCTAAGATTAATCCAAAATGCAACTGGACTTGGTTGAAGTTCTTGAAGATGTTTCACCTCTCATATAAGAGCCTTTGTTCATTCAGATTTCTGAACAGAAAAGCTGTTGGCTCTGGTGGAGCTCCATCCATCAGTCAGTTTTAGAACTGAAGAAGATAGGATAAGATAAACTTTATTGTCCCACAGGTGGGAATTCGTCTTGGGCTAATCACCCATGCTGCAGTCATAAACAAAGAAAACAACACAACAGCATACCTATGATATAATAAGCAGGCATCAAAATTACCCTGGTGGAAATAAGAAATATCAGTGCCATATAGCAAGTCTGAAGATAAATACATAACATGCAACATAAAGTGCAACAGTGAATAGTGCAAACACGCAAATCGCCATCCCTCTGGCCTTTTCTGGCTTTTATCTGCCACTATTTAAAAGCTGAGTAGACACAGGGAAGAAGCCTTTCAGATGAGAGCTGAAATGTCTTCAGGAACTTCAACCAAGTCCAGTTGCCTTTTGGATAAAGCTTCGAATCACCATGACCTGGATGAACCTTCAGGTGGATAGCATAATGAAACCATTGCAATATGGTTATGTTTAGGAACCAAAACTACTTAGTTAGCTTCAGGAAAAATTGTATGTATGTTAAATAAATAAAGTAGTTTTTGTATAAGAAAAAGAATTCAGCTTTTTAAAGGTGAACGAAAGAAAGAAAGACACAAACTGTTGGAAATAAAGCGCTGTTTCTCGGAAGAAAGTCTGACCGATCCATCGCTCTCCACTTTCACACCCAGTGGATTTTTGCACTCTTCATACTGCATTACCTGACTTCAAAGTCACACCAAAACAATAAGCAAGAGGGCAGTGTCCAGAAGTAGCACTAGAGGGGTAACTACAGCGTCATATTTGACGTATTTAAGAGTTGGGAGTGAGAACGAGCTGCTAACAACGTGAACGCCATTCCAGCCCGTTTCACTCGAGACGTTGTGCCATGATCCTTCCCTCCACCTCCTGGGTGATGTAAGATTTTCAAGGTTGGCTCAATAATGGTGAACTTTCTAAGCACAAAGACCATCTTAAGAACTGTTGATCCATTATTTTGTGTCCTTGTCACAAAGGCAGATAACGCTGTAGTAATTGTCCAGTGTAGCCTACGTGTGGATGGATAAAAAAAGTGTCCAAAATTAAACAGAAGACAGTAAAGGGTTCAAAAGGCATGTTTGGGACTTGGGTTCACAGGCTGAAAGCACCATCAAAGTGCACTTCAGCATGGTGGCACTTCCTAATTACTGCGGGCGCACACTGAGCCGAGGGGTCAAATGCCCTGTTCAGGGACACACTGATGCTCGGGAAATCTGGATGAACAAAGGCTTAAAAAGGCAAAAGTTAGGGCTTACTCGACGGGCATTTCATCACGAACACGCTGTATCCTTGTTGCTGTTGTGTCACTGATAATGACTCGAGTCGGAACAATACAGGCTGAGTCTCTCTGAGATGTGAGACTGAGACCGTCTTGTTACTCCTCATCAAAAGAAGTCGTGACAGGCTGAATCCTACTAATCCATCTTCACAAGGGTTCAGAGGAGTTGTGCTGCCATATGCAGGGCGCTGTGTCCTCGCCGGGGAATTACAGAGCTGAGTGAATGTGTTGTGATTAGGATGTGAAGCAAACTGAGGAGGGAGAGGCCCTCCCCTGAGTCAGATCTGTGGAAACCTGTCGTTATTTGAATAAATATGAGTGTTTTAAGAAGAGGAAGTCGGAATTAAGAGATCTTTTCCTTTTTGTTTCATTTAATTACTTATCAAAAAAAGCCTTGAGGCTGAATAATGTTCAATACTTCAAACTAAAAGAGGAATCAGCAGAACAATTAGACATGATAAAATATCTCTAGATTACATTTCATGTTTCATTAATCCTCCTCAGACCCAGAGGAGCCAGTCACCCTCCATTCCCCTCTGAGGTCCCAACCTTAACCGTCACAGCTTCTGCCCTAAACGCTGCCCAGCCTGCTCGCAGTGTGGTTTAGTAACAGATGAGCCACCTGTACCATACATGCAGCATACATGCCTCCCACTCGGAGCCTCATCCGAACAGCATATTTTTAGGTTAGGTTTCAAGGTTGTTAATCCAAATCCTCTCATTCATTTAGAAATCCTTTGGTCTTTTCATTATCGCAGCTCTGTCGGCGCCTGCGTGTTTGTTTCCCCCCACCTGCAACAATGATGTAAAATGTGAAAAAAAAAAAACATGTTAAAAAAAGCGTGTGCGGATAAAAGACGCAGAGGGTAGGCGAACAAAGCAGCTGTTTCCCTTACGCATCAGGATAGGTTCATTTAGCCGATAAATTCTGTCAATTATCACTCAGGCGTGATGATTTCCTGCTGCTGTACAGGTGAGAGGTGGTGTCGAGGTTATTAAAGTTTGTGTTGAATGAGCGAGACGAGGATGGAAAGAGAAGAGGACAATAACAACTAACAGAATTGGAATCAATCGACAGCTGGAACCTGCGACCAAACAACAGCGTGTTTATTTTGGAATAAATGAAAATCACCTTTTTTTTATTCCCGAGCTGCTTTTGAATACATAAAAGAGAGCCTGTATTCAAATTCACAGGCACACCTAATGTACCAGCAGCTCACATCCACTCTTTCAAGTCTGTAATCGAGTTAGCACAGACGTAATCACGTTAGCGTGTGTTCTCTTTTTGCTGGTATATTTACATGCGAGGCTGTTGTGGCACAGGTTACATATACAGAAGGCCGCTCTTGTTCCCTATTGGACAGTGTTCGAGAAAAAACCCGGCAAACTGTTCCAATCCAGCCTCTATTATATTCCTCCTACGCATGCACAGACATTGATTATGATTATATAGTGATTATGCATTCTGCATGCCAGCCACACAGCAGAAGAGTGGAGGGGAAGCATTAAGGGGCTTGGCGACTGTGGGACCCCCTGCTGAGATGAGAGGGGAGGTAAGAGCCAAGGAGAGGGGAGTGTGGAGAAGGCTAACCAATCGGCTGTACACTGGGAACGGGACCAATCATGGCTACAGCTCGGGGCTCTGTTGCTCCCGCTTTCTCTGTAATTCTGCCTTTTTTCCCCCCCTCACATCTCCGTCTTATTTACTTCTCTCATCCTAATCGAGCTTTCTCTCCGAGTCCTGCTTGTCTTTTTCTCTGCTGTCTGCCTCTGGTATCACGTGATCAGGCCTTGAACGCCTCCCTCAGTCTCACCCTAACCTCTACACTCCCCAGTGCATCCCGCATATTCCCCCCTTACCCCACCCCTCTGAACGATTTCCTCCCCCGCGTGGTTTTTTATTCACTGGCCACCCTGCTTTTACACAGATCACTCCCCCTTTGTCAGATTATTATTCCGTCTGCAGTCACTAAGGAGATGCACACACCATCCATCACAATGTACAAATTCTCAGTGCGCGGATTCGGTCGGGTCCTAATTAAAAAGCCTTTCCACTCGTTTTCTTGAGAGATAATTAGACTTTCATCTCACCAGGATGCCACATCCATAGATCCATTCTCTTCCTCCAGGAAGCCCTATAGGAGAAAAAATAAATTCAAGGGTCTTTAACCACTCTCCTTAAGGGCACCAAGTCAATAATTAAAGATATCTTGCGTTACAAGAAAAAAGTCTGCCTTGAGTTAAAGAAAAAAGAGAAGACTAATATCTTCAATTCTTAAAGAAAATGAGTTAAATCGAACAGGGACCATGAGAATCGTTCTTTTAAATAAAGGCCGAGGTTATGCTCTGCAGCGGCGAGGCTTCATATAGCAGTTTAAGTCATTGATTTTTAAGTAACAACACTGCTGCAAAGGTCCACGTATAGTCGGTCCGCCGCTCTGCCTTGAGTGTATCTCTGATGTGAGCTTGGAGGCCGTGGAGCTCTGGGCCTGATATGAGACAGCTGGAAGGGTTGAATTATTGAAGAGCACGGACCGGCTCTGAAACACGGGCCATGTCCTCCCAGCTGCTCCGTGCGCTGAAGCCGACACTTCAGCAGTCGTCAGACGTGTGCAGTTAACAGGGTCCATCTGTTATTGAGGCGTAATGAACACAGTCAGAGCGGCGGAGGAATGAATCACTGCCACTTTATTAACGCGCCACAATAGCAATGATTGTGCCACGCGTACAGTCGCAATGGTAATAATTATGATATCTCTGATTATAATGATGATTAGGATGCAGATGATGGCAGCGGAGATGATGATGATAATGAAGGTGATGTGTGTCTGCTACGATGATGACGGTGCACAAAAACACCAGGCTTGGAAAAATCAACATGGTGACAACTTTCACATTTATGCTCATTATGCATGCATGAAACAAGAACCATTTGCATATCTGCACCGGACGCGAGGACCTGCAGGGACCGGAGGGAAAAAAACCCCAAACATTAAAGTTCTCATTGCTGTAATTGTTGACAGTTTCATGTAAACACCTGCCACATTGAAAACCCATCATTCTAATGTAGAACAGGCCGGCGATGAAAAGCGTGCAGGAGTGTAACCTCCAAAATCAATACCCAGCCTGCCTTTCATTACATAAGTGAAATTTGTATTCATCTCAGAGATATATATTTATCCCACTTATACCCTTGGCTCAGGAGCAAATTCATTTAGTAATGATTACCTGACTCAGGTAAAACCAATTTCCATTCACTTGTTACCCCGAGTGGGTGACAAGGGCGCAGCCAGGGTCACTTTTCAGCACATTTTGGTAGCAGGCGCACTATCAGCACTTGATGTCATTGACTTGTGTGTGCGTTTGCATGTGTGTGTGTGCTTGTTTTTGCATGTGTGTAAGGGGAGGGGGGAGGGGTGTATTTTCAAGACTGTCAAAGAAGGTACGTAGCAATGACACAAACTGAGCATCTTGGCTTCGGTGCTTAGTTTGAAGGCTGTCAGCGAGGCTGTGTGGGCGTTCGGCAGTCTCACTCCCCTCGAGAACTGCATTCAGATAAAAATACTCGAACCGCTCCTCCATGCCGAAGGGGCTGTGGCGTATATACAATATGTTTCCATGTGAAACTTGGGTAACTGTGGAAAAAGTAGCTTGATTTAAGAATACACATTAATGCTACACAGCCAGGAAAGGCTGGAGTTATTTCTGTCAACATGAAATATTTTAGCCCAAAGGTAGACACCATCACTTTATGTCATTTTGAAGCTACCTTTCTTCCTTCCTCCAGGATACCTGAGACGAGTTATAAAACTGCAGGTAGAGGAGGAATAAACTGTTTGAGATATGATGCCTTCCAAGGTTAAATCATGTGGTTGTAGTTTATGCTACACTCTGCCAGAGGCCAGTATTATGAAACCAATTAAAAAATAGAAAAGGTGATGAAGTTAAAGCAGCTATGAGGAACTTCAATTCTGGCATCCTTTTAACAAAAGTGACAAGTTTGGTGTCCGAACGATCTTGATCTGGTGCTGTGGAAGCGAGCAAAGACAGAGAAGTTCTTAGCGATTAGGAAAGCGATTTGTTGCTATGTAAGATTATCAACTATAATAAGACAGCATAGACCAGCTCCCGAAATGTGAAGCCAACACACATAGAGGGCCCCCTGCTGAATGGCTGCAGAATAGGTCATAAAGCCCGCCTCCTCCATGTTAACAGATGGGACATGAGTCAAACTATAAAATCAAATAATTCTTTCTCAAACATGGTTTCTGTCATTAAAGTTGATTTACGTCCAAGTGTTCATTTTTCGGACGAGTTTACTTTTAATACGTTATCTGATGCTGTAAAAAGGATGACTGACAGCTCTGTTGACAAATACGGCTCCTGCAGCCGATCTGTTGCAGGTTAGCAGGGACAAACGGCGAGAGGAGACGTAACTAAAACTTACACTACAGTTTCTCTGTGAACGTCTGCTTCAAACCAACATAAAGATCTGTATCCTTGGGGTCTGTGCTGTGTTTTGTTCGGTAAGTTAAGTGTGTGTTTTGGTTAGTGGAAGTGGCTACGATGACTCTACTGCGCAGCATAGCTCCAAATAACGTCACCAGCGTAAGATGGCACCGCCCACCTCAGGGGTATTTTGGCTTCACTTTTGTACAATAAGAACAAATGGAGACACGTCATCCATCTTTATATACAGTATGACAGTGGTGAAACTTTTTAAACTTTAAACACAGTTCATTCATCTAGTTTAACCTACAGCCAACAGGCTCAGTTATTTCCCCTAGTAAAGCTATGTCTTCATAATAATCATCCATTAGCAAAATATGGTGTTTAACATTCTTGTTAGCAAGGCCAACATAAATTACATGTTTTAAACAGGTTGTTTTATAGAGATGTCCAATGAGAGCTCCATGAACCTATGCAGCCTACACAATGGCAAGTTCAGGGTCAGTTTTGAAACTATTCATAGACTGCATTTATCCCATCTGTTGAGCGGCCAGCCAAGGTTGACTGTGCAACACTCCATTTTAAATTCTCGGCTGAACCGGCCCTGCACGTGTGTGTAGTTCTCTGCGAAGAAAAATCTCCTCCTGTAACCTTTGAGCTGGCACTAATCATCGTCTAACCAAGGACAGTTTAAACGAAGGCTCTTCCAGTCTTGTGCAGCAAGTTGCTTCGTCTGAATCCGACCTGGAGAGGGTGGAGATAGATATTAAAAATAACGAAAAAGAAACTGGGTGATGTTCTTGCTGATTCCGTTTTGCTTGTGTAGCTCATATAGAGGCATCAGCATTGAATTGAGAGTTACAATTCCTCACAGTAGGTTTAAATAAGAATAGAATACTGCACAACCATAACACAACCATACAGTCTGTACTAAATTAAAGGAGAAGTTCGGTATTTTTTTTGTCCGCATGGCTGCAACATAATCCCCAGGGGCAACTGCGCCTGATGAAACTGCGTCCACTAAAAGTGCTTGTTTTTGCCACAGACAGGCTCACATTGTTACTCCAGGTGTCCAACAACATTACAGAAATGATCCCTACAAAGATCGTCCTTTTTTTAAAGAGTAAGATCCTTTTTGTGTAACCAGAAACAGAAGTTTCGCTCAAGGAGAAGTCTCGCTCTGATATCTCGTGGCTGGTGAACGTGAGTTAGAGTTGGAGAGAGGATTTGTTTATGTAGAGGACTGCCAGCAAGAATATATTTCAAAAGCCGTGGCTGAATATTTACCTGACTTCGACGATAAAGATGAGGTGTTTGAATTCGATGGCCGTCCCTATTTATTTGAGCCTGAGTATATGGACAAAGAGCTCAGAGAACTTGAAGAGAGAACGAGGACAGAGAGAGAGGCAACAGGCAGAGGAGGATAAAACAAACACACTAACCTACGCTTTCTGGACACCCACACAACAATCTCTACCAAAATCTCACCAGCCGCGGGATTTCAGAGCGAGACTTCTCCTTGAGCGAGACTTCTGTTTTTGGTTACACAAAAAGGATCTTACGCTTTTAAAAAAAAGGACGGTCTTTGTAGGGATCATTTCCGTAATGTTGTCGGACACCTGGAGTAACAGTCTGAGCCTGTCAGTGGCAAAAACAAGCACTTTTAATGGACGTACTTTGATCGGGCGCAGGGGATTATGTTGTCACGGCGGAGGCGGAGGCCATCTCCTGGACTGATTCCAAACGTTTTTGTTCCTATGAGTCATTTCAACACCCAAATTTGTAAAAATAGGTCCCAGGTTTAAAAATACAGATCTTCTCGAAGTGAAAACAGACTAGAATTATTCCTATTAACATATTTCTTTTTACAATAGATGGACTGAAAATGTAAAATATGTGTTTAGGCTTGGTTTTCCACTTTCCATCACTGCACATCCTGTTGGATACGTTTCATTTTCTCTGGCTGTTGATCCTCATAGAGACCGTCTCTGTCTCTCAGTGTATTAGAGAAGCAGATCATGACTCAGGTCACTGATGTCAAGATGTAATCACCAGGCCAACTCTTACATGTAAATGTAGTCTTTAGCTCGCCGTTTGATGGAAAGGTTAGCCAGTATAATATGTGTATTAACCCCTGTCCCGGTGGTGTCAAAGGCGCCTTCAAGCTGCTCCAAGGCGATTTTTTTCGCTTTAAATAACTGGTTTTCACACTGTTTTTGATTTTTTAAACTTGTGAAACCGCACTCTTAAAAAAGAAAAGGTGTGATTTTGTCATAATAATCGGATAAATGTGTTTAATTCTATCTTAGCAGGAATCCTGCAAAATAAAGTTTGAATACAATTAACAGTGAATTATTTTTCATTTATTTAGTAGCAGTTCATGGCGTGAAAGCCTTTAAATTCATCACACTTCATTAGAAATTTTAAGTACAGCAATTTATGACCTCATTGACATCCATTAAAATATACATGTTGCCCCTCAAACAATACAAATCTAACAAAAGACAAAACCACAGCAGACTGGCTGCCGGGCTAAACGCCAACCCCAGGAAACCTGAAGGCGGCTTTTTTTATTCTCATTTAATCCAAACATACTCTCAAGCCGTCCAAACAGAGCAGGAATGGGCCGAAGGGAATTCACATTTTAAAACAGGTTCTGGGGTGTTTTTAGTTTAACTGAGGCGCTGATTTTATGTCAGGGTACAATTGTGCAGGGAGGAACTTTCTGCTCTTGTAGAAGTAAGAAAGGCTTAATGAAGTTTACTTAACTCCTCGGGCTCATGGAGATAAAAACAGTCACCAGCTGCTCCCCGCGAGGCTACATTTGGAATTTCACAGATCATAAGCTTTGCTCGCAGTTATACAGCTATTCAATATGTTTCCCTGCTTTGCAAAGCATGGGTATAATTGTAAGTGATGCCATCAGCAGCCTTTAGGTCCATCTAGAGGATGAATCTTTGTATGTAACATCTCAAGTTCATGTAATTACCATGTGAATTAATGGTTCTCACTCCTGCCGTCAGCTCTAGCCGTTATTAATAACCGTCATTGGGCTCCCCGGGGTGTCAAAATGAAACATTTTGCACTCTAGCAGCGAGGGCAGATGTATGGCCCGACATGATGTCTCGCTCCCACGCAACTACTGCTGATCTCGTCCCTGATCGTTCAGCGAGGCAAGTGTTTACATGCGTTAGCCAAACTTTCATTCTCAGAGACGTTGCGAGATCTCATTAGCGTCGACATCAGTAAAAGTAGCTCAGCGTCATATGCATCTATATCAATTTACTTTACCTTTATGAGGAGTTCAGTCACATACGCTTTGCTTCGCACATCAGTTGCTTTGCTTTAATATTAGAAATTCTTTGAAGTACATATTGTTTACAAGTCGACTGAAAGCGGACATGATTTTTCTTTTTTTTCTTTATGAGATCTACCTATGGCGGTGGGATTGGTTCTCTTGAATCTTAGTCGCTCTCTAATTAGCGGCTGTGAGCATCTGACAAGAACAACAACATCTTTGTTGCTCTGCGGGGGGTAGCTGGGGGTCGGACAGCGCCGAGCGGGAAGCAGCACAACAGAAACACATTCCAGATTAACACCAGCATCCGTTTTTTTTTTCTGCAAAATTCATGCAAATCTGGAGGACTCCGGTTGTAAAGTGACATATGTTTGTAATAATCTAGAAGTGAGCATGTTTCTCCTTGTTAGGAACCCCATAAGGAGCCTCCTGTTGCCGTGTCAGACATGCACCTTTGCTAGCGCGGACGTGTTTTGAATAATGAACAGTTGGAGACAATTTTGGATATGGAACACTGCGGTGCGTACGGCGCATTAGCCTTTGCTTTTGATTCCCTGTCCTGCTTTAGGGAGAGATGTTCAAAGCTCTTCCACGGCAAAATGCCGCCCGCTTTCAAAGACCCCCTGCTGCTCGTGTCAGAGTAGCAGCTCTCTCTGTACTCCATAAATTAAAGTTATCCCAAATGTCTTGTGGCACAAATGGAAGCCTCAATCCTCCGCACGCATTAATTAGGTCTGTAACACAAGCTGGCTGTATACTCCTAAACAGCAAGGGGGTTTTCTAACAACTCCAATGTCCTTTAACAAAAAATGCGTTGACCTCAGTTGATCTATTTTACAGTGTGTGGAGCAGCAGAACGTCTGCTGGTTATGAGCCTGTTGTTAACACCAGTATAATAAGTTTAGTTTGATAAGTGAGTTTTGATCTGAGAAGTGTGCTGCCGCAATTACCGTTTATCGCCATAGGTGCCGCCAAAGAGAGTGAAAATGAGATCTTCCAGATTACAAGTTTAAATTCAACATAAAACATAAAACCATGTGAATAAATACTCTATGGCTTGTATGCAAACCACAGTCATTAGACATAAAAGGAAACCAAAACACAGAAAAACCTTCTCCACCTAATGTCAGCGTTCAAAAACTTGAGAAACTGGAGGAAGCAGGAGTTGTGGATGATCTCATGGGACGACAAAGAAACGTCGTTCTGTCTAAAACATTTAATTAAAACTATAAAAACAATTCTCTTTTTTGTACTTGACAACGACACAGAGGAATCAGCATCTTTATTACACAAAGTGATGATATTTAGTTCCAATGTTATCATTTCTCCTCAGTAATTGGGTGTAATCTAAGTTAGCTTTGAAGAGATTTTTCACAAAACTAAGAATAAAATTTCAGTTTTCTTCATCCGTAAATTTGTTAAGAGCGACGATTACTAAAAAGGCTTAAATAGAATATTGATGAAAACGCCGTCCCGCGGGGATATACATTATTGCATATTCCCACTACACCAACCCCAGCGGTGAGAGGATTGATTACATTTTCCTGTCTTCTCTTGCCCTAATTAAAGATCTAAGGGATAGCCCCTCCTGGGAGGACTAACTCAACCGTTTCATCCGTGCGCCACACCGTCCTGGCTCGTTCAACAATGGCACACCTCCTCTTTTACCTCCACACTTAAGCTTCATTTGTGGAGCCGAGTTCACTGTGATTTGACCACGGAGAGATTCTGGCACTCCCCCAGTGTGTGTGTGTGCGGGAGAATAAAGCACAGAGGGAGAATCAAACGTCCACGTGGTTTTCTCTCCACAACGTGACATTATGAATCATCTCAAACTGGGAATGACACCGCCCTGCAAAGCAAAGTATGCTCATTTATACTCCTGAAACTGTCAGGAAAAAATGACAGGAAGTGGAATTATCATATCTGCTTCCCACTCATTCATACCGCTCCACAATGAATGAACAGATGGCGAGGCACAAATGTAAGTCGACTCCATTGATTTGACGACAGGTGCCAATCAAAGTGCTGCGGCGGACGACTTTGATGATGACGGAAAGAAGAGTTAACATGCTTCATTATGCGTCCTCATTATTCGGAGTGACGCACGCCAGCGAGTTTCGACAAATGGACCTCTCGCTTCGACAACAGCTTCATTTGAATCCCGAATCGATAATTCTCTCTCCAACCTGAAAGAAAACAATGATCAAAACAAGGACTCTCAGCACTCCAGAGGACCTTTTCTTTCGCTCGGAAAGAAATTGGCCCTAAATTAGATTTGGAAAACGGCGTGGCTGAAAAAAAGGGAAAAATCTTTACTAAGCAAATGGGCGAACATTGTCTTCTGGTATCTGAAGTCAGCAGGGAGAGGAGAGGTGTCCAACCCTGATTGGAAGCTCTATTGCCAACAAAACAATTCAATTGCGGCGCACAGATTGGTTATTTGTCTCAATCGTCCAAATAATTCCTCCTTCATTCATTCTAATTAACTTCAATTGAACTGGTTGTGTTGCAGGAAGCAGTGGGAACAGTGGGAACAGCGGTCAGCGCTCAGAGGATACCGACGCTGATTTGATTACTTTGCCACAAATTCTAATTCAATTTTCCGTCCCGAGTGTTTTTAAAAACATCCTGAGGGGTGAAAAATGACTTTAAGATACGACATTTAAGCCAATGTGTTATCTGTGAAGATAAGACGGGACGAAATGTCCCATAAAAGCTGCATTCAAGATGTTTCTGCTCAGCACAACAGATGACATTTTTCCGTCTCTTACAACTCAGGAGGGTGTCATGGTCAAACGGCATTTCACCGACACCGACAAGATCAAGCGTGAAACATTCCCGTCTCTGACTTTCTAAAGGAAACTAACTGTGGTGGATGATGAACAATTGAATGAAAAGCCATTAAAGCAGTTTTCTGAGAAGAGGAGAATGCCGTGCGGTAATACTGACCTTGAGGTGCAACCTGCACATGAATGCACACATTGTGTACATACTGTACATACTGCTGATCACTGTTTTTTTCACTGTCTATTTAATGAATTGTTTGTTTGTAATGTCAAAAAATGTCAAGTTTGCAGATAATTGGACTTTTCTACATTTCAGTATTTGTTTGGATTAATAAGATGAGATACAACCTGTTAATTAGAGCGGTATCCCAGTGGAGGGATATGAGCAGCGGAGTGACGTGCGCTGCTTTGGGTTGGTTTAAGACCAGTCGAGCTGCTGCATCCTGGATCATCTGCAGAGGTTTGAATGTGCATGCAGGGAGGCCTGCCAGTAGGGAGTAGCGGTAGTCAATGCGTGAGAGCCTGTACCAGATACCACGCAAGAGCAAATTGGTGACTAATTTCAATTGAAGATTGGATTCTTAATGAAATAAAACAATGATCTGGAACAATAATATAGAAACAGGAAAGTCATCTTATTTATGAAGCGAGACCAACGAAGGGTTTGGCATTTTTTTACCAACTAGAGATGTAGAAATACAATTTTTCCCCTTCCCAGTACTGATTCCAATACCTACACTTGAGTACTGGCTGACACCAACTAGGACTGTGATGTAATTTTCTAACTAATAACCAATACTAAGTTTGTTTCCTTATTTGTTGAAATTAAATCCTTGGTGACCGACTAGTTGTTGTTGTAGCAGCTAAAGCATGTCACGAGACTGCACACGGGTTCGTCTGCGCTGATTAGACGGCAGAGGGTTGAAACAGCGGTGCTCTGATTGAAGGTTTCTTTTGTGGATTACTGTGACTTTGTTTTTCTCAATGGCCTAATCTCAATCTCCTCACTCACCGACTTTGAGGCGCGTTCCCGGTGAGTGTGTGAGTGCTTAGTGCTGTCCAACTGTCAGATCACCTGTAGGACTTACCCATAGTTCATTACAAATTTGGTGACTTATAAGAACGTGATTCCAGCCCCCCACTAAATGTAAACATGTTTGTATATTGAAGTAGTATTCAAAATAGTTTGAACAAATGTCAACGATGTGAGCGTGGACGGTGATGGGAACCGCAAATATGTTTATGCAAAAATCTGTAAGTGACAATTACATATTTGCAAATGATTAACATTAAGGCCTTTCTGACTTTTGATTTTGATTGAGTTTGTTAAATTAAGCTCATCTTATCTTATCTCAAAAGATGTAAACACTGTGAGACACACAAATACATGCTGGAGCTCGGCTTTTTTTCTTATTAGATTTAATGTTTAATCTGGTTTCCAGGCAACGTGTGATGCCGTGATAGTGAGTCCCATTCCTCATTTTTATGCAGTTCTCAAACCCTCACACACTCACGCACTGCACGCCTGACGCCATTAAAGTCTGTGAGCGTTCAGTGCTTAGGCTTTAGGGTGGAGATTGGGAGTGGGCCAATGTATTGTTCTGTATGGGAAAGATGAGGTGCCTCCCTGGGACGCATGGATAGTGAGTTTACTGCGTCCCTTTAGATTTGAATGCATCAGAGACAGAGAAAAAAAATAGTGGTGATGATAGTGACTGGGTCCACCCTGCATGTGGTTACTGTCAAAGCCCTACCACATACCCCTACAATACCAGGGGGATAAAATAATATATTATGAGTGAAAAAGCACTGGTTGCTGACGCTTAAACTGACATGACAATCTCTGCGGGCACTGCACTGTTGTAGTTTATCATACTCACACTGTAATTTACCTGAACCAGTCTAATTTCCTGCATTAAAACAATAGTTTTATAAGCAGCCATAATGTGAATTATTGCTGGGAAGTTTTTTTTTATTGAGCAGAAAAAAGAAGTCAATTTTTAGGGGGCTTATAAATGATGGTTTTTTTAGTGCATTGATTAATGTACTCACCGAAACCCATTATCCCATTTTGAGTGGTATCGGATGAACAACTCTACTTAAAACAACTTCAATGATTAATTGAATATCAAAACAGTTGATTTTTTATTAACCAAATATTTGATTAAGAGACTGTTTCAGTTGTAGTAGATACTTAAACTGTATCTGCCATCGAAGCGATTCCTCTTCCTAAAAAGAAATCTCCCCTCTTGTCCATCACTCGAGCTTTCACTTAGACCAAAACAATTTCTCATCCTCAGGACCGGTCCTTCAGGACGGGTCAGGAGCTCAGTCAGTCTTTAGCAGCGCATCTTGACTCATCGCTGCCTGTCGACTCCAGCGTGGACTGACACTTACATTCCTCTGCTGCAGGATTTTCCAGTCGGAGTTGTCAGGAGTCCTGACAAATTGCTTCATAAGCAGCCAGTCAAAAAGCAGCTGTTGTCATGGCTGGTAGGCATCAGCATGAATAGCAGCAAAAGCGCATTTTCTAGAGTTCAGAACTGTCCAACAGAAACACTGCAGCCTTCCTGTTGCATTATGATCACCACATGTACACTGTCATATGTTGACAGGGTTCAGACTACGCAACTCCTCGAGAAGCCCTCTGTCAGGGCTCATACACATTCTACATTTGTTATTCTTCCTGATTTAAATCACTGGGATGAATGTGTAATGTGTGGTCACAGTTCAATATGATACCAGGGCCTGTCAGGGAAAATACATCCTATTAGTGTAAAGCTGAAAATGACTTGTCAGGAAAGCAAATCATGCAGGAACGTCAATAAAGTTTTAAAATACAGAGCGGTAATCTTCCTTCTCAGTTTTTGTTAGCCATTTTGTTCATTCATCAAACCTCCAAAATATTCAAATGAATGTTTCATACATTTCAAAAGATTCCTGCACTGCGAGGCGGCATGTTTTCCCTTTTCTCATAATTTAAACATTACATTCAGAGCGAACAAAGGTGAGCAGATGCACTTGCTGTAACACTTTCCGCTGATGCGTGCCGTGAACTACAATCAGTTTTTTGTTTGCTTTGTATATTTAATATTGGACACTTCTGGGCCGTGCAGCGTGAACATATAGAGTTTTGGTATCGGTAGTCAGGCACAAACTGAGCTACAGAAATGATTCCCTAACCCTCGCTGTGTAACAGAACGGACCTCGAAGTGTTACAGATGAGCATTAAGCTTTAAAGGACAGGGATTAGATGGTTTTACACTGGCAGCACATGCATTGTTCTTGCTAATTAGCACATTTTCTTGCGTAATTTCCTCTAAGTAGGTTATTTACAAACCCATTGACATTCATTACTTTACCAGCTAAATGAAGTGCAGACTTTATAAGGCGAGAAGGGGATGGAAAAAGATGCACTTCCAATACTTTCAGGTCGTTTACGCTTTTTCTATTTAGAGAAAGGAGGTCATATTGCCTGATCAGTAGAGTAGAAACTTGGTAACAAAATGCCAGTTTATAAACAAATAGAAATAAATGTTTCAAGTTTACCGATTTCCCTGAAAGCATCTATTATTAAATTGTATTTCCACCAAAATATTACTAATTTGACCAACGGCTATCAAGTCTTATTATATTCCAAAAAAACTAAACCTCCCTAATCTCTATTTACAGATTCTGGATCTTTGTGGATTTTGGTAGCGGAAGTGGGCTGCAGGGTGGTGCAGTGGTTAGTGCTGAAGCCTCACAGCTAGAAGGTTTCTGGTTCAAACGCCCATTTTGCATGTCTTCCCCGTGCATGCGTGGGTTCCCTCCGGCTTCCTCCCACAGTTTCAACACATGACAGCTGGGGTCGGCTCAAGCCCCCTGCAACCCTGAACAGGATAAGCAGTATAGATAATGGATGGATGGATGGTATAACTGGGCTGCACGGTGTTGCAGTAGTTAGTGCTGTTGCCTCACAGCTAGAAGGTTCACGGTTAGAATCCTGGTTTGGACGAAGAGGGCCTTTCTGTGTGGCGTTTGCATGTTCTCCCCGTGCATGCGTGGGTTCCCTCCAGGTACTCCGGCTTCCTCCCACAGTCCAAAGACATGCTCTGTAGGTTCATTGGTGACTCTAAATTGTCCATATGTGTGAGTGTGAGCGTGAAAGGTTGTCAGCCCTGTGATTGACTGGCCACCAGTACAGGGTGGACCCGCCTCTCGCCCAATGACAACTGGGACAGGCTCCGGCCACCCCTGAACAGGATAAGCGGTATAGATATAGATATGGACGGATGGTATCGGAAGTGTTCTGGTTTCAATTTGAAGTCTGCTCGTAGTCCAAGTATATTGACCAATCACGTATCAGCATGCTTTGATATTATGCAGGATAAACAGTCCATTTGGAGAGCAAAAGGACCAGAATGCAATCCCTCGTAATGCCATCCTGCCTCCTATCTGAAGTTGTTAATCTCTATGAACAGATATATGAAAGTTCAACTAACAATCGTCGTATCTCAACTCCATTCTTGCTTCTCTCGTCGGACTCTAAACGATGCAGTGCATGGAAAGGGAAATCTTGGCCTCAAGTTCTTTATCTCTAACTGCTGGCTACATGGGTCGCCCCAAAAAGTAAGACTTCAATCCCAGAGACTAGATCATCTTCAGAATGATGGGTTATGGGAGTAAAACTTACCACACCCTCCCTGCCTTGAATATTTCTCACCACAGCCCCTTATACCCGATCTTCTTCCAGAGGAACTACACAATAAATCTACTTTAAAGACAAACACTGCACATCAGTTTCATGACATGACAAACACAGGACCATAACTCAAAACTGACAATCAGAGCAGAGCATCAAAGATATCACTTCCATAAGAAACACCTTATTGATTTGTAATTCATCAATCACAAGTCGGCTATAGACCAAGAAAGACAAGGTATTGATGAGGCTTTCACTCGGTTTGCAAAGAGCCACTCAGGCCTCAGAGAGTTGTTGTAAGATAAGTGAACATGTAAAATAATACGAGTTATAGAATTACCTGCTTCTCTCTGCTGCTGCTGATAGTTTAACCCTGGGGACTGATAAAGGATCTACTTATCCTTGGGCATGTTGCTTTTTGTCAGCATGGTAAGTATAATTTATGTGAAAAGAAATATTAAATTAAAGTTTTCAGTTAAATTAATGAACGATTAGGCGCAGCGGTGTGGAGGTGTGACTGTGAAAATAAGGTAAAAGGAATTACAGTGAACGAGTGACAAGCAGCAAAACGCTTCATTTATCTGTTTGTACAACTTCTAGAAAGATATTTAAATTGGATGTACTTTTCCAATTATTTGATAACAATCCCTTGTCAAAAAGTCTTTCGACAATTCCTAAAATCCTTAAGGAATCAAACCGCCATTTATCTTATTTTGGAACCAATCCTCAAAGATTTATGGCCTGAAGACGGATCTCGGGGCCAAATTCTCCCCTGCTCCAAATTCGTTTTGGCACTCGGAGGGTTCAAGAGTAATTTTGAGATAACTTTCCATATTAATAAAAGACATGATGACATAAGACCTAAGAAGCAATTATTTACTCATTAAATGGGTTAGCAGGTTGGCCTAAAGCTGCAGAGGCTAATTAATAAGGTGGTTGGCTCAATCCCTGCTGGGAGGCTGTATTCCCTCTGTGCGCCGGCGACTGAGGGCTTCACCGCGTTACCTCGGAGAAAAACACAGATACAAAGTCTTTGACAAAGGCCCTTGACCCCAAACTCATCAAGACTGTGTCTTTAAATGCAAATAATGGAAACGGTGCGCTGATTGTTTCCCTGCTACAAAAAGATGACATGGAAGACAAGGAAAAGGTAAAAGTTTGATACCTGAAAAAGGGATGGGAAGGAAAACGATCAACGGATTTTCCTTCAACTTTTCAGCATTCGATTAGGAAAGAATTCTTAGATGTTGTCGTCCGTGGAAAAGCTTTACAATTCCGGCCTCCTGTCCTTTTCAGGATTGATTTTAAATGGTATGGCGGCACCTTCTTATCTCGTTGATCTCCTGCAATACTATATTCCAATTAGAGCTCTTGGGTCGACCAACTACTTGCTCCTTGAAGTCCCAAGATCTAGATCTAAACAGGGATCGAGCCTTTGTGGTGGCTGCTCCTGAGTTATGGAACAGCCTACCTGTCCATGCAAGAACCACTCAGTCGCAGTTGCTGCTAAAGACCCATCGCTTTTCGACGGCTTTGAATGTAAGTTAAGCTTGATTCTTCCTGTTCATATATTTATATATAACATATATAGATATATGTATAGAATAACATATTTTTCATTTATACTGTCCAGCAATTCTTTTATCAATAGTCTGGTCATGGTATATTATGATATTTATATTTTGTACTTATTATTATAATAATAATAAAGTGTATTTGTATAGCACTTATCATAACTAAGGTTACAAAGTGCTTGACAAAAAATAAGTACACAACAGTGAAGGGATAAAACAGGAAGTCACACCGAATAAAAGAGGATCAACTTAAAACAATGGTTGAATAAAAGAAGCAGTAAATTAATAAATAAAACTCCAAGAATAAAACCTTCAAAAAACAAAAAAACAAGAAGGCCATTCGATAAAAATATGTCTTGTGATTTAAAAGAAGATTCTGATGTAGTGATTCAGAGTTAATCAGGCAGGTCATTCCACAGCCGAGGAGCCCGAACGGCAAATGCTCGGTCTCCTTTAGTTTTGAAGTGTGAGGTGGGAAAGTTACGGAGGTTCCTGCCTCAGGATCTCAGGCTGCACACTGGTTGGTAAGGGGCCAGCTGGTCAGATATATATTGTGGGACCAGGCCATGCACAGCTTTAAAAGTAATAAGTAAAACCTTAAAATCAGTCCTAAAAGAAATGGCCAACCAGTGTAAGGTCATTAATTTTGAAAGGTGGAATGTGATCCTTTTTCTTAGTGTTTGTCTGCTGAAGTCTTGCCATTTATATTTTAGTATTTGTGCATTATTGTGTGTGTGGGTGCTCTTGGCTGTACAGCACTTTGGTCAACACGAGTTGTTTTTAAATGTGCTTATAATAAATTTGACTCGACTTAAGACTTAAATTACGTTCCAATATTGAGAAAGCATGAAAAACAAAGTGCAGAGTGGTGCAGGGCTCAGTGATTTAATTAAAGTCCATCAGAATTAAACAAGTTACACCCCCAGTACGGCATGTATTATTCAACCGCCTTCTTCAGGATGACTATTAAAAGGTAGTGGGATAAACCAGGGTATTTCGGAGAGCTGTATGAGTGTATGCGTTTTTACAGAGTGATGATATTCTGTATTATCCTTATTGTCAAAAAAATCTATTATAAGAAGACCAAAACCAATAACGGATTGAGTAGTAGAATCAGTAAAATCCTATGAAACTTATCTCTCTTTGCCTCAAACTGCTACAACTTCTTAGAAACGAGCAAGCTCCCCCTGACGAGCCAGGAGATAGGACACATGTTCCTGAACAATGTCAGTCAATGTCAGTGTATGCAGAGTTGACTAAAAATAAACTATAAGGTCTCGAGGCCTTGAATACTCACCAAATGTCCCCAATAAATTAACTCACAGAGCTGTAAGGTTCGCTTAAATTACATGCCAGTGTTTTAGGAACTATTGAGCCTAAAATCGTATTCATTTAGAGCATCTCATATGACGGGTGTAGTATCTCTGCACAATGTTTATTTTACTGTGAATACTGAAAAAAACATCTACCTCATGTTAAATCCATCTGTTACATAATTACATTTTATATTATTTCAGCATCTGTTACATTCCTCACCATTGCATTATTGTCTCACGTAAGCTTGTACATATTAGGTTAATATTTAATGCTTAATGCTTGTACATACAGAGCAAGTTAAACCAGAGTCAAATCCCTTGAATGTGTGTACCAGGCCAATAAAGCCGATTTAATACGCTTCAAATCAAAAAGGAGACAAAGATCATACATGACAGAAAAATACAACATTATAACAGACAATATACTGTAAGTTAAGGAGGTATAAGTAAAAAGAAAGCAAGATAAGAAGGTATAGGTAAGATTGACTTATTATCCACACAAATAAATAAATGCTTGCAAAGACATTGTTAAAGAAGACCTTAGTTCATGTTGCAGAGAATACCAGAGACAGGACTATTATGACTAAAGGCTGCATGAGCTGATTTAGAATTAATTCTAGGTAAAGAGAGGAGACCTTTACTTCATGACCTACGGGCATGTCAACAAGGAAGCAGCCAAGACAATCATAGATTTAAAAAGAATAAGAAGTATTTTCCATATCAATTCCGTGTTTTACTCAGAATCGATTCTCTGTTTTGCTGGGAGTCGGTGAAGAGAAGTTAGATGTGTTTTACTGCCTGCAGCACTCCGAATAAGCTGTTTTTTATTCAACACCTGCTTTGTCAGTCCATCAAAAAGTGCATTACAGTAATCTAGTCTAGTGGAAATAAATGCCACCAGAAACAGCTCTTTCAGAGTGTGACTGTGACAGGAAGCATCTAACTTTAGATGTATGCCTAAGATGATAAAAGGCAGTCTTAGAGATATAAGATGTGTGCTTCTGGAAGTAAAGAGAAGACTTAAAGACTTACATCTTCACCAGGAACCAATGGGCTTCAGGCTGAGTGCCACTGACAGGGAGAAGTCAGAAAGCATTAAGAGGCGGATATAAATATTTCTAGTTTTTGAAGAAAATAAGGAAAAATAAAGAATATCAACAGCCTTTATTTTCATTCAGACCACAAATGTCCTGCTTTACCACGGCTTAAACCTTCAGCTAGAACAAAGCTTGAATAATCATGCTATGTATGTATGTTCAATAGCGAAAGAATGCAGCTTTTATGTCATTCAATAGCACATTATATACTATTATTACACGGCTTTGTTAAATTCTTGATTCTGATTGGTTATTTACAGCATTCAGAGGTCTGTTATATCTCTATACTAGGCCGTTGCTATGAAAAGCATACCGTTGCTAGGGATACGGCTCTAATCACAGAATCTGTAGGACAAACTGTAATCATATCAATCCACCAAAAGTCTGTTAAATTTGACGTTGGTCTGTTTACAAAGTGAAAAAAGAAAAGACACAAAAACAGCGGAGAGAAAGCAATAAAGGTTAAATGATGCAGCAACTGAAGGCTACGACAGAGAGATCTACAAAACTGAAGACTGCACATGAAGTAAACATTAAATGGAACACAGTACGGGAGACGGCGGTGTTTAAAGACGGTGAATGGAAAAGAAAATGTCAACAGACTGACAGTGACGAGACAGGAAACCTCCATCAGGTGCTGAGCTGATTTACACAGTCCCGTTCAACTTGTATTACTTCACCATCAGAAGAAATGTTTCCATTTAATGTGAGTAAAAACAGGTCGGTTAGCTCATTTTAAGAAGGCTACAGAGTTAGCCGTTGCTATGGACGCAGCTCTAACTGTGGTTGTACCAGACCATTTTTAAATGGAAAACGGAAGTATAATCATTTTTAAATTTAAAAAATAATTTGTAAATTAATATTTGTTGTCACATATTTGATTTCGTAAGAAACAAGCTGTGTAATATGTGGGATAATCTATAGTGAGCAGGTTGTTATTGCGGATGAACCCCTTCACGGTGAGACAAAACTGGGGGTTTCCATTCTGCAATAACAACCTGCTCACTATACATTATCCCTTATTTATTGCACCGCTGTGTTAAATACTTAATTCTGAGTGGTTAATTAAGGCATTGAGAGGTTTGCTATTTCTCTATAGCAGACTGTTGCCAGGGATGTGGCGCTAATCACAGAATCTGGAGGACTAACTGTAATCATATCAATCCACCGAAAGAAGTCCGGTAAATTTGACGTTGCTCTGTTTGCAGAGGGGAAAAGGAAAGAGACAAAAAAGTGGAGAGAAAGCAAGAGAGGTTAAAAGACATACAATCCTTAGGCTACGACAGAGAGATCCACAGAGCTGAAGACGGATCATGAAGTAAACATTAAAAGAACAGGAGTCAAGCGCCCTGTGCACCCTGTCAGGGTTCTATTCCACTATAACAACCCGCTCACTATACATTACACCTTACTTAAAAAGATTTAAAGAAATAGTTTAGTTTAGTCAGTGGCACACCGTCCACCACTAAAGTGTGATTTTGTGAAGTTATGAGTTTTTTTTGTCAGTATTTTAACTCCTGTCTGACATGAAAAAGTTCCAACAATGCACAGTGTCATTTTGACCGTATCATTTTCTAATAAAAACATTCCCATTTCCTACATTTTTTCGAGTCTTTATTATCTGTATAATAGGTTTGTTGTACTTTGAAAAAGGTTGAATCCAGTTCATATATGGAGTTCTTTGCATATAGAAATCAAATAGCTCCCTTGAGTACATTAGCAAAAGGAAAAAAGAGCCTATTGTAGTCTTCAGTGCTGTTTGACTGTTTTCTGCATTGTATTCCAGATGGCAGTTTTCACATAGATTTAAAAAGAACAAATGCTCAGATTTTCTGCAACTAAAATCATTTCTCAGTGCAGCTCTGCCACCACAGCCTCGAGAACAGCCCTCCAGTCTCTGTGTGCTTACGAGCAAAATTACGCGTCTGCCAGTAATACAATGGCAAAAATAATTTAATCCCTACCGTCATACACGGTTGCTTGGCAGAATAACTGGAATGGCACCGTCACAACTTCAAAGGCAAACGTCCCCTGGCAACACTGGAGTAAAATAAAAAATATATATAATAAACAGGTAATCAGCCACTCCATCTAACAATTTGAATCCCACCTCGGCACGCTGGGGTTACTCCTCCCCAGATTCTTGGGTGTCTTATCAGGACTTCTCAGGCAGCGGGGAATAGAGTGAGAAAAAGAAAAGACAGACGTGCCCCTGCCAATGCTGGGAAAAAGTGCCTCTTCTTGCTCTCTTATGCGTGAAGAGGAATTTAAATCTCCAGAGTAATACCTGTGGTTTTGTGATACACTTACCAAGAAATTTCCCCTTCCAAAAGACATCTCAAGCCCCCCTTAAAACATCTTTGAGGACGTTCAGGGATCAGGTTCTGGCAGGATTTGGATCCAGTGCAGTGGAAGAATTCTCCATGTGGCAAGGCTGTATTTTCAGGACAATAGTCCAACAGTTACCTTATTTTAGTTTTATATTAGGCTTTTATGGTCGCCTCAATATTACTCAGACACATCAGTAGGCCGACAACTAGACCTTAGCCACTTTGAAACCTGATATAAAGCATCTCCTGGTCCTGATGCGAGCTGCAATTCAATTTACAATCAGCCTTGTCATGCGAGCACAAGTCTGCAGCTCTATCATTACACACACAGTCATAAACAGCAGAAGAGCTCTGTGTGGTTAATGCTTCAGCCCCATCCTCTGGATCACAGGCACAATTACATTGTGATTGACTTAGCTGGATCACTAAAGCTACTGATGAGCACCGCTCTGTCGCTTCCCTCCGTCTAAACAGCAGTTTCCCCTCCCAGCAGAGCGACTTTAATAGACCCGCAGGATGTGGAGTGCATCTAAAATCCTTTACCGGGATGTTTAAGTTTATCGGTTGTGACAACAGGAAGAGCAGGGAGGAGTGATTCGGATAAATGGGGGGAGCAGCACAGAAAAGTATGTAATAGAATAAAGGAGGCTTGTCGCAGGTCGAACTTTGCAGCCGACTTTTAATGTTTTTTCTTCTAAGTTAATCCCGAAGTTCAATTTTTTTCATTGATGTGCTCGAGGGCCTTCTTTGTTCGACTGTATTCAAATTGATTCCAGAGAGATGAATCTACTTTACAGTAAGAGGAAGAAGAATAAATAAGAGTAATTTCCTTTTGCCATTTTTCATAGACTCAGCAAAGTGGCTACAACGTACTGCATCATTTTTTCAGACTGCAGCATATAAAAGAGAATATATTATCCCTTATATAAGAGTACGGTTCAAAAAGGCACATACATGAGGAGGTGAAGATACTGCATTTCCTTAAGACAGATGTTGCGGTAATTACTGAAAATAAATTGTCAGCTGACACTTTTTGTACACAAACGCATGTCAGAGAAATGTGTCCTTCCTGCACGCCATTGAGGGAGTGTTACTGAAATAGAACCAATTATCGAGGACATGATGCTAACAAGAACAGATCTTGTGAAAGATGTGCTGTACAATATTAAAAAAAGAAAAGGCCGAAGGTTTGCAGCTAGTGTTGGAATGAAGCCAAAGAAAGTTCAACGATTCTATGTTAGAATTACCTTGAATCAAACTTTAAAGCAGAGTACACTTTGCCCGCTGTACGCAAGAAACAGGTTCTTTATTCTCCGAGTATTGAATTTTTCTAAAAGAAGAAAGATTGTGCGGTGGGTTCTAAGTTTCTCCCGAGCATTCATCCTCCCACAGACAGGACCGGATCATGACAACAAACCAGCATATGTTCCGCACTATTCTTTGCTATGAAACCTTGCCTGTTATCCCCCTGGAGCCGCAGCAGCACGGTGCACATGACATCTAGCTGGGCACTGCCTCCCTGCTTGTTAGAAGTCTGACTGTTAGTTCCAAAGTGCATGCATGGATTTGCTTTTAATCCGGCATGTCTGACAGTCTGTTCGGCAAGCTTCAGCTAAATGAAAAAGCAAACACTGAATGGCCTCAAATCCTAGTTTGCAGGAGCCTCAAACATTCAATCACAAATAATACAGCTGGATCTAAGCTCCTGAAGCCTCCTCGATGGCTGACTGACTATGCAGATTTGCTAACATGATCTCAAGAGCCGACATGACAGGATGTTTAAAAAAACTAAAATGGTTTATACAATGGTTCGGTTTAAATGAGGTCTTGTTATTGAATTGGAGACATTTTTAACATATGTGCATGGTAGGTGAAACTCTATATAGGACAGTTTCACATTCAGTAAAACGTAATGTAGGCGTTTGTGGGATTTCAAAGCTGCCTGCAAACAGAAGCATAATAAAAGGCAGCCCCTGCTTTATAGAAAAAGATCCAGGGGTGCTTTATTGTTACCATCAACACAAATAGCAAATAAACTGTTCACTTCCTTTTGAGACTTTTTTTACTTATAGTTTCTTACTTCATTACTGTACCATGTCCAGTATCAAATACTTTGCTTATGTACGAAGTCCAGGTTAAGTCTCTGTTTACCTCCAACATTGAACTCAAGTATCTGCACTTTATATTTCTAACATTTGCAAAGCAGGCTGGATACTTTACCTCTAATGCATTTGAAACAAATTACATTATTTCAGGTGGACCAAGAGGATCAGAAACTTCAGGCTAGAGACAAGAAATTGGAGACTGACTGGCTTTTATGTGTTTTTATGTATTTTACAGTGTTTTTATTTCTGCTTTTTTGTTCACCGTGCAGCACTTTGGTAAACTTTGTTGTTTTCTAAAATGTGCTTTATAAGTAAAGTGGATTGGATTGGATATTTTTATGTTGCATTATTGCGTTATTGTGTGCGGGCTGCACGGTGGTGCAGTGGTTAGTGCTGTAGCCTCACAGCTAGAAGGTTCAGCTGTAGGGGGCTGATCTTTTTGCCGATGTTAATGTGAGCGTGAATTGTTGTCTGTCTCTATGTGTCAGCCCTGTGATTGCCCAGTGACAGCTGAGATTGGCTCCAGCCCCGGCGACCCTAAACAGCATAAGCGGTAGAGATAATGGATGGATTATTGTGTGCTGTTTCAGCAGAGACAGATTTGAAATGGATTGGACAGTAGCACACGGAAAGACGACTCGGTGATACTGGTGTATCAGTCAGTTCATGTCATGCTAAACATGACTTAACATGAAGGAAACATACATAAAAGAAATATCAATACAAAACAGACAGCTGAAACTTGACTGCAAAGAAGAGGCACTGAGTGAGTCATGATGTTCATTACTTTCAGTATGAGGTTTTTCAGTTTCATTTGAGGTTGGAATGATTCTGTTAGCTGTGCAAAGAAACAGTCGGTACAAATGTCCTTCAGGGCTACTTTTTACTTTTACACCGAGTACATTTCATAGCATACAATTGCACTTTTGAAAGAAGTTTACTCAGTACTTCTACTTAAGTATCTGTACATCCACTCAACTAAAGAATTTGTGAACTTTTGCTACTTCCGATTACCGCTGCAATGCTGCATATAAGTCCCTACAATGTTTCCACTATATAAACAAGGTTTTCTCAATGACAGAAACGTGAAAGCTTATTAAACAGTCATCCCAACAGCTGTTTTTGCAGGAGTACACAACAGAACAGTTGGTCTTTAAACATGACAGAGAAGGTGTGTATAAATTAGCAATTAGCTAGGTAACAGGGATTCCTTGGCTATGCTTTAAAGAGAAAAAATTGGATAATTCCTCCAGTTTTTGTGACTTAATGAAAAAAAAACTTTTCTGCAGGGAGCACTTTATAAACTGATGTTTGATAGACATAGGTTATTTTCTCTCTGAAGACAGATCTGATCGGCTGCTTTATTCTTTCTATGCCAGCCGTTAAATGAGTTGTTCTTGTTCTCGTGGATGACAGCTGGTATCGCAGCTTACCTAGCTGGCGTTTTACCCTTTTTATTGCCTTTGAAAGTCAACTCGTCTTACAACCATCTGAACTTTCACGTTTGCAACTGTGTTACAAAGTCAAGTCGTTGGACAGACCTTCGTGCCATCTGTTTTGGACACCATAAGAAGGTGCAAAAAGAACTAATTGACATTGCTGGCATTCAAGATAATAAAAGAAGTGTTTACCTCTGTGTTCAAAGGATGGACTGAAAACTGCTGACTTGTAAAAAAAATCTGAGAAAAAATAGTTTAACAGATTGTTTTCCCACAAGTCAACGCTGTCACGAACTGTTTGTTCTGAGCGTGTGCAACAGGCCCATAAAGAAGTTTAAGTTTGCTATCAAAGTGAATCACAAATTACTGCATTTCGCTGTTTGAAGTGAAATCATGCCCAGATTCTTTTCACACACTGTGTCCAATTTGTTCCTAATGAAACAGCAAGAATTGGAATCTCAATTTAAAGAGGCGAGGAATGCTTTAATTCTACTCGTACTCAAAGCCGATTTCCATCATTAACATTCAGAGAAAACAAACACCTCGAGCAGCTTTTTATTTTGAGAAATTGAACAGATCATACATCTCTTGGGCTAAAAGGGTCCCTTTCGTTTCTTCTGCCACAACATTGCTCACTATCAGGTCCGCTTTACTGCATCTCCCTCGGCTACAGAAGATGCAAATGAATGCTGGAACCCATCATCTGACATATAGTGCTTTTTAAAATCTCTGTAAGCAGATATCTGCATATGACGGCAGTTTTCAATCTGCTCATAGATGTTGTCTCGCAACACCTGCTCCATTCGCAGATTACAAGTTGATAAATACTTAAACAGTGACCAGCGCACAGAAAAAGAAGTCTTGGCTCTGATATGTTATCAGTCATCTTCATATAAGCTGGTTACACAGGAGACAAATAAAAGACTGGCCTTCGCCCAGATGTCAGACGATTGCTGATTGTTAGGAGATTGCAAAACCATTACCAACATGATCCTAAATCCTAAGTTTTACAGTGGGGTTGTATGAGGAACTGAAAGATATAATCTTGAAGATCTCAGTTTTGTTCTCTTTGGCGGCACCTTCTGGTGATAAACGGTAATTACGGGAGTATGCTTCCAACATATCCAGACGTCCATGGTTAGCTCCCTTTGTAACGGCTGCAAATCTCGATTTCCCTTGCTGACCATTGCTTTCCCTTTTAGACTGTTTGCCTTCATCTGAGCGTCGAATTTGTTTCTTTTTCTTTGGATTTTCATCGATCTTTTCTTTGTTTGTTCAGCCATAGTAGATTACTGTTTACTCGCAACTTTTGCAGAGACCGGAATAGCAGCTGCTTAGCACCGCCTACCCTCTCTGGCAGACCAACCACTGCTGGGTGATGGAAAACGCGTCACTAACTGGGCGCCGCTTGTGATTTTTTCCGAGCAAGAAACCCGGTCTGTAATACTGCAAATGCAAAGGCTTTCATCAGTGGGCCGTAGGCTCAATCACCATTGTAACTTAACATTTATTTAAATGAAAATCTTGAGATTATCACTTTAAAGTCTTTTATTGATTTAGTTGGAACTCCTTAAGTGGCCAATTATCTTTGCTCCAAGACACTTCCCAACTTAGTTTCCAAACAGCTTCTCCAAACAGAAGCCGTGCTGACTGCCATCAGCTGCAGGTAATATAGTCACTATTTATGAGTACATACAAGACGACTTCAAACAATCTGAACTATCTCTTTAATCTGCATCATCACTTGGCAATATGTCTGTGTCAGAAGATATAGTTGGCTGCAGAATTGGTGATCTAAAAAGTGTGTCCTTTACGTAATTTTCCAGTATAAAGCATTGAGTATTCAAATCACCTGCTCAGTACATCTTGCGGTTACAACTCTGTTTATATTATGTATATGCGGAGTAAAAAAAACATTAAAACTTGATAAATCATTGTGTTTTTAATCTACATGTATTGATATTGCCCTGGCTCTGGCTATGATTTAAATCACCTATTGTAAATATAGTTTTTCTGCAGCTGTCAATCTGTAAGCAGACATTGTAAATGCAAGATTGTACTGTCTATATCCATGCATGCATTTTCTAAGATGCCATTGCATTCATCCATACTGACATCGTGCAGGACCTCTGTGACTGTCATAAAGGACATTATGATACAACCTGAGAGCATCAGTGATTGATGAAGTTATTATTAGAGCTTTTCTTTTAGCTGCTGTTCTTTAACTTTGATCAATAACACAGGTGAAAGTAATAATACTCCATTTCTTTGTCATCCATTTTCCCTCCGTCAGACACCCATGTCAAAATCACACTAGGACTTCCCATTGTTTAAGGAAAAAGCAATGAATAAAATATAAGTGAAAATTGTATTTTTCATATGAATAATGTAAAAGAGGGCACGCTGTTGGCGTCCACGTCTCAAGGTTAGACTATATTGTTAGTTTCCCTGCCCGGCCCCTGCTTTGTTCTTGTTTGGTATGAAATGAGAGGATCCAACTCTATTAAGTTGTCTGTTCTGAGGGACACTTTGCCTCCTCTGCAGGGATGTGTTATTCCAGGAAGTTGAAAGACAAATTCCAGACCCAGCAGGAGGTGTGTCGTGTCAAGGCAGCGCCATATGGTACGACTTGGAGAAGATGCCAGAACTTTTTACCCCGGCCTGTTTTCTTCACTCTGTCACAATCAGCCGCTTCCTACCGGGAGGTAAATCGAAGGAGACGAGGAAAGGATTGATGGAACATTTGGATCGATTTATGTTGCTGACATGATCGAGGATGAAAACTAACTAATTACTTCATGCCAAAAGTGTTCGAAGGGAATTGAACTTGTAATAAAAATATAAACAACTTTCTCTAAAAGGTTTAAATTCATCATACGTTCATTTTTAGAAAGACTAATAATTCCTCCATTGTGTATCCATGAGGGTAAACATGGAGTGGAGCACAGTTCTCTACATGACGAAAACTGATCTGCCACAGGATGATTCAAAGACAGCAAAAAAAAGGTAATGCCGCTTGACTTATCTGGGCCTCCGTATTGATTGTCTGCCCCTTATTTATAGAATACAGACAAATAAGATAATCAATCATGAAACATTTGGGCTACAGTGTATTTCAATACAAATGGGCCATCCTCTATGTCCTGCATTCCTTTAAAGAAAAAAAAAAAAAACCCGTCAGCATGTGTTGCTTTTAGAAGTGACATTTATTTGCTCTTAGTGAGGTCAAGAATCTCTATTCCGTGACCATTCTCTGGCTAAGATGTTTTGATGATTGATTTGACCTCTATGGACCGGATACTTTGATACTTACTTTCACCTCAGGATCATAAGAGTGTGATGAATAACAGCTTTCCTGAGGGGACAGTAACCACGACAACAGCCCTCTAAATAGTCCATCCCATTTGTTTAAACCTTGGAGTATTGTATCATTTTAAAGTAAAGATCATGATCTACCAGAATAAATGATCAAATTTAAACAGTGTAATATACTTTAGAACCATAGTTCTCAACTGGTGGGTCGGGACCCAAAAGTGGGTCGCGGAGCTCTTTTCGGTGGGTGTGCTTGTGCTTGCTTGTGCGCTTGGGCAAAAAGTCTATGCTGCGCTTTTATTTTGAAGGACATAGTTTCCTATGACTTGCGAATAGTAGGGCAGTTTATTCACACTCCATGTATCTACCAGCTACAGTTACGTTTACGTTCTTGAAACTGGAGGTGGTGGTGGTGGGTCCTGAGGCTGGACCAGTTGAGAACCACTGCTTTAGAAGGTGTCTTGATGAAAAATAAGTTGCCCTGTTCAAGAATAGCTACAGTTTTCACTCAACTGGGTGGCAGCCAACTTGGATTTATGTGTTAAAATGGTGTCATAATGTCAAACTGATGTCAGAATTGAAATCCTCTTGGTCAACTTATATGAAAAAGTGTCTTCATACCTGATTCCAAAAGTACATTTTTCCAGATATCGCCGGCAGCCGTCTTGGATTTGGCCCTCAGGCAAAAAATCTCGGGATTTTTGTGAGGCACCTGGGGGCAACATCTTTTAATAAAAAAGGTTCATAGAAGACAAATCAATCATCAAAACATCTTAGCCAGGGAATGGTCACAGAATTGAGATTCTTGATCTCACTATCCGGTCACTATTCGGAGACGACATCATAAACTTTGAATTGTTGTAAAAGATGTGTTTTGGAATAACATTTAGATATTCCCTGCTCCTGCAAGTATTTTTATCTCATCCACCTAATCTGTTTTGTGTTATTTCTATCATTTGCATCAGCTTGTTGCAGTATTTGCTGTTTGTCCTTTATGTTTTATTTTGAAATGTCAACATTTGTACTGATAAATGATGTGTCTGTCTGAGAGAAACTGCCTGATAATGGGCTTGATTTCTTTTTAATCTTTATGAGTTGGCGAGGGCGGCTTTCTGAACGTACAATTACTTTTGGTCTCTGGCTACACCATCTCATTTTGGGAAGAGGTGCCTGCTCAGCTTCAGATCCTCTGAGGGAACAACCTTTGTGAAGCTCATCCTTTGGAGGATTCAGCCTCTAAATTGGGACATAACTATTTGGACTTTGGGCTTTCATCACTCTTTGATGTACTTTTTTTAACGTCAGTTCAGTGAAACACGTCTGGCAATTGCCTGAATTTCTGTGGTTGTAATGTTCAGCTCTGCTCTTTATGGTGACTTCACACAATCCAAGCAACAAAGCCTCTTATTTGGGAGCCCAGTTAGTATACAAACTGCTCTTAGATTAAAATGCAAGATACTGATAGTGTCTCCACACAAGGAAAACATGCCACAAAACTAAGCAAGTTAGCAATTAGTGAAGCACAAAAACTAATAGTTTGAGTAAACAGATTTTCTGGTGCTTAGTTGAATTTAATTTACCTACAAGTTATCCAAATCATCATCAATAGCATGATGATAAAAGCATCTGCTAAACAGAAACCAAATAAAATGCACTAACTGGTTAAAGCAGGAGACAGAAGGGCTCTGTGACATCAGCTACAAGCAAATCTGCAGGACAGACACAAAGTCCCAGCAACAAATTCATGCCTTTAACAAACTGAATCTCTATCAAGCACACAGCAGAAAAAGCTGAAGCCGGACTGATAGACAGCCAGCAATAAGGGCAGCTTAGTCAGCTTGCTAACATTTGCCAAGCACAAACAAAATGCCCTGAGCCAAGACATCTACTAAAAGCACAAGCAGCAAATACCTACTGTGGTTTCCCAGCATCTCCGCAGTGAATGAACCCCTGGAGAAAAGTCACCGTGGTCCCAAGCTGCCAACAGCACAGACAGGCTTCAGCGTCTGCCCTGAAGTGGTCAAGTCTGAGCACTCTGCTGAGAATAATGAGGGCAACCAGAGAAAACTGCCAGGTTACAAAGGCCACTCTGCACACCTGTATGAGTGATTCCATGTCCTATAAGTGCTGTCCAGTCTACCCACTCATTTTAGGTAAGTGCTCATCCAGTTCTTTAATGGAAAAATGTTGAAAATACAAACTCACCGGAGGGGAAGGTGAACTTCTCAGCAATCTAACTGGAGAAAAAAAACCTAAATGTCAGTCACGTAGAGCAGAACTTCCTCTGATAAGGTAAAGGTGATTTCAATTAAAGTCAATTGCCCTGTCTGACAGCAGCTCGTCACAGCAGGAAAAGCACAGGTGACATTAATTTTGTTAATGATGGCTCTGTTCCTTTAAGTGTCACCTATAAAGACTCACCAATGAGCTAGCATTCACAATAGCAGTGCCCTGCGACCGGCTCATCTAAATTAGATGCAGTTCTTTATGATATTAATTAAATCCCTGAAACCATCCCTGATGTGAATATCAAAATAGCTGCTTTAAACTGAGAAGATAGTACATACTTCTTCCTAACTAATTTATAGCTCAGTGCTGCCACTGAAGGATGGAAACCAAAATGCAACAGTTTATGGTTCTCCATAATGATGCTAAAGATGCTAACACTGACATTTAGCATGCTTCATTAAGCATAATGGCCTTTTTTCACAGCAGACATTTTGACTTCTAACAGGTGGTAAAGCATAGGTGTTAATAATAAGGTGTCTGAGAAAGCCATGACAGGCAGTCAGCATGCACACAACCATTCAATTGAAACAGCTAAATGGAATACAGCCATCATTAATGCTACTATTAACACCTGCGCCTTTCCTACTGTGATATGCTAAAAAGGCAAATAATGGGCACTTGCATGGCTACAAAGCTTAAAGTAACAGATGCTAACATGTTGCTAACTCTTAATTGGTGAGTACAATTAAATCCCAGAAATTGACCATAATGTTGCTTATGATCATTGGCCAGTAATGTGGTTCATCCGCGTTTCTATCGTTTGTAATCAAGTGGAAACTGTCAAGTTATTAAAAAAAAAATCTAATTTACACATTTTCTGTTGAATTAGAAAGTATTCATTGGTCAGTTGTGTCATTAAACCACCTAAAACAAACATGAAACTCACCTACCACGAGACACATTACAGATCCTGCTGCTCTGCTGCATTTGTACTGTCCCTTTAAGGTAGAGCCCGCCCACTGAGCATGTGACACAACAAGGAAGTTTGAAAACGAAATATTAAATCAACGTGTAGCTTTTTTTCTGCCGCGATTTCTGTTCTATATAATATAACATTCGTAACAACCTGCTCTGTTTTTAAATCTGCTGATGTTTGAGCGTTTATGTTCAAGGTGGCGTTAAAAACAGAAATGAATAGGAAGTAATGTTAACAATCCTCTGTGTGTTGTAATGTCCATCCACCGTTCTGTCTGGACAAAATGTTAGTCCTGTCGCTCCTGATTTCTACTTTCACCTTACTTTTTCCTTTTGGACATGCATCAGTACCTCTCGTTATCAATACGTGGCCATTTAAGAATGCAACGGCCGCAGGTAAGCCATACTGCATACAAGACTAGCCTCTTTTATACGACATTGTTGCAAAAGTTTACTCAGTCCAGGGTTCAGTCATGTGACTTTGTTGCCGAAATCTGCAAACAAACAGAATTAGATTTATAATGTATTCAATGTATTCAAAAATCACATATCCGCTCAAAAAAGGCATTTGTTTTCGAACGCACGTTAATTAATTTAGTGGGCAGATAAGTTGCAACCTGTCCTGCAATATGCTGCTCTTTTTTACTGTTTTACTGTACTTTCCGTTTCAAATAAATATTAGTTAGGTCATCAGATAAACTGCTTACTATCTGTATTTTAGTGCCACTTAAAGACAGTATTGCGTTTATGTGTTGTATAATGTCAAGTGATTTGTATGCTGGGAAAATTGTCACAAAGCTCCTTACTGAGACTCACAGTCTTACAATAAGTGTTTAAAATAGGGATGCACGATATTATCAGCACGTTATCGGTATCTGCAGATACGTGCACCACTGAATGTGTACATTTTAAAAAGCACTGTAAGCTATTATGTTATTTCTGCATCTGCCAGTGGACCACTATAATAAGAGTAGGCCTGATATCAACTCTACTACAGGGGAGACTTAATGTTCTCTGCAATTAGGTGTAAAAAAAACATGTGCCTAATATATTGGTATCGAAATCAGCAATCGGCAAACAGGGTTGGAAGTATCGGGCAATCCCTAATTTAAAACATTATATCAAAGTACATTCATTTAAGTTTGCAGAGAAAGCATTGCTGTTGAGTCATGACAGTTCAAAAAGAGGCAGAGGTTCCCTCCTGCTGCTTATTTCTGACATGTTCTCTGCTTTATGTTCTGTGAGATACGTCTACTTTAAACCCCACAATTATAACTGCAGAGAAAGTGCTGTAGTATTAAATATATTTTGTTTGTTAGCTCATCACACTGTGCCATTAAATGACTCAACTAGCCAATTAGATGACTCATCATGCAGCTAACAAGGGCACCATGTTATCCCGGCAGTGACTTATTGCAAAGGGAGAACAAAAAAACAATTAGTTGAATAGCAGCGTTATGGAAGCAGTATGAACGACATGTTATTCACTAAATGGCCCTTTCTTTTGTTCAGTATTACTGTTTTTCCGCTCTTATAAGGAATCTGTCGGAACATTTAGAGCTGCAACAATTAGCCTAGCTGATTGACAGAACGTTAATTGGCAATTACAGTATTTTGGTAATCTATTAATTGTAGCCGTCGTTAATCAAAAAGATATGCCAACCATTCTTTAGTTCCAGCTTTTTTTAATGTGCTTGTATCTGTTGTATGTGATAGTTTAATGAATGTCACAGTTTTAAACAAAAAACATATGAACAAAAACAGATATTTCACCATTTTCTGTCCTTTTATGGGCAAAACTATGAACAAGTTAGAAAAAATGATAAGAGGATTAATTGATAATAAAACAAAAAAAGTTAGTCGCAGCTCTAAAAATGTTTATTTTTGTGTCTTTTTAAAGTTAGCTTATGCCTTCAAAATCAAACCATATCAAAAATCCACCATTCAGGAAGGATACAGAGAGCAGGAGGAGTGTGTGTGTTGTTTGTGTGGTGGATTGCAATCCCTGACAGGCCCCATAACTAGTACTTTCAGGATTTCCCCCTCACGCTATTACAAAATCCTTTTTTAGCAGTGTAACTCTAAACCACAGCTGTGTAAGACCATTAGAGTCATAGATGGGGATAGGCTTCATAGCTGCCTATGCCAGGTCTGCCTCCACTCTATTTGATTTCCTTCAGGATGATACATTGGACGTGTTCAAATTGAAACTGAAAATATTTCAGCGTTGCTTGTGACTAATCTGTCAAGTGGATCCCAGCAGGTGCAAACTTCAACAGAGAGAAGAAAAAAAAGACAGAAATGATGCTCAAAACATCTCAAGCAACACTTCAAACCTGAAGTTCACTTAAAAATGTCTCCAATTGATGGATGGATACCCTTTAATTTATCACATGTACATCACCTCTTTTCCCTGAGGTGGATATGAAAATGAAAAATGTACCCAGCTATCTGTTCTGCGGGCAGATATTTAAAAGTATAGCCCCCGCTATTGATCCGCCCATGCAGATCTCTTCTCCTTTGGGGGCTTACAGAAGCAGCTGACAATAGCAGGCTAATCTCCTCTCCCATTCTGCTGCATTTGCTAAGTAAAAGAAAAATGTAATGCTGACTTTGATATTTAAAAAAAAAACGAATTATACCCCGAGACAAGAGCCCTTACCAACAATGGTAGACGGACAGAGTTAATAGATGCATAAATGAAAAATAATAAGAGGAGGAATTAGTGGTGCTATCCGGATGAACACAGTGCAATGGTCTGAGAATTTAGTGGCAAGCTGGTGACAGAGCTAGCAGTTGGTATTTTGATCCCCCATGGGCGCTTGAGGGATCAGTGACCAAATGCTTGTCGGCTCACAGTCCCTGTGTGTTAGGAATTTATTGTACTGGACATCTAGTGCATGATTTTAACCTTTAACTCATCTGCCCAGTTATGCAAATTAGGACTGAATAATTCATTCAACACAATCACCAGCTCCAAGAACACAAGGAGTAGTTGGGAGATGGTTCTTTAGTGTTAATAGAATAAGTTAAGATGACAAGATGACACTCAACCAAAGCTACATGTAGAAATTGTGTCACAGTCAAGTTTCCAAATCGATTTAGTTAAATCTAGCTTTGCTGCACAAAGTAACCTTGCCCTCCCACTCCAGTAAGAGGTCATAGGCCAAAGCAACAATGCATCAGTGTGGCCAAAATCCATTCTAACATTACAGTTACAAACACTGAATGTTTAACTGTCTTTTACGCTGCAGCATGGAGTGTCCTGCAGTCGGGCGGCTCCGTGTTGGATGCAGTGGAGAGGGGCTGTGCTCGCTGTGAGATGGAGCAGTGTGATGGAAGTGTAGGCTACGGGGGGAGTCCAGATGAGACTGGAGAGACCACGCTGGATGCCATGATCATGAACGGGTAAACCATTGACAAAAAGCGTTTTGTTATTAGAAGTAAAAATATTACTTTAAATGAGCTAACTAAGCTAATATTACTCACATTAAAATGAGCTAAGCTAGCTGTAACATTAAATGGAAACATTTCCACTGATGGAGTAAGAAACGATAAATAGAACCTGTTTTGTCTCTTTTCTTTTTCCCCTCTGTAAACAAGCCGACGTCAAATTTACGTTGGCCGGTTGATATGATTACAGTTAGTCTTCCGGATTGTGGGACTAGAGCCGCATCCCTAGCAACGGCCTGTTCTTCATAGCAACCGTCTGCTAGCGAGAAATAACAGACCTCGGAATGCCGTAATTAACCAATCAGAATCAAGTAATAAAATATATATGTAATGCAGCATAAGGAAGCTCACATTTGTGTAGGCTGTTCTTTCTAGCTTCCAGTATAAGCCCCATTTTATTTAAGTTTAATTCTCTCGCAGTACTATCAAACTTTATTCCCAAGGTTTTTTTAAATATAAGCAAGAAATGGCCATAGGTTAACAGCCAACTGATTTTGACAACTTTATTTATCATAAACAACCTATATTTGACTGAAAGTGACCTATTGTTGACCGTTCTCATTAGGCAGCTGAAGCTGTCAACGTATTGTGTAACCGTCTTAATATGTGCTGCTGTTGTCTTTGCATTTGCAACATTTGCAGCTATAACTGGTTGACCTTTTCCAGCCAGCCTGCCTCTAATGAAGAACTAATTAAGATTCTCATTAGAATCAGAAAGGCAACAAGTTATTAATACCGCAAGTACAAACATTTACGCAGCGAGAAGTCGTTATGAGAGCCAAATGTCAGCTCATAATGACAAAAGGCAATAAACAAGCTGTTTGTTATTCCCCTATGGAATATTCCCTTTTCCATTTTGCAGGTCTGTTTTTGGTTACATAGTCATGAATACATTGTAGGGAGAGAATAGTCTCCCACACACAATCCAATATCGCTGCATAAGTAATACAGTAGCTATCACTGGCACACTTTGAATGAGCACGAGAATCCTAACACCTGCACAGTTAAATAAAACCCAGTCAAATAGCCCCACAGTGAATAGTAGTTCTGTAAAAATGTGTGTAATGTTCAATTTTGTGTGGGAGTTTCTGACTCCAAGGCAATTCTAGAGACGCAAGTTTGTTGAGATGGATAAGTGTTAGAAATGTGCCTCTATAATGCAATTCATCACATCACATCCACAAACTACAGCCTCAAAACACATCAGAGTTAGCTTCACTCTGACAGAACATTATGCTATAGGTTCAACAGATTATAATACATTGCATTTCACTGTATAGGATGTTTCTATTTTACAGAATAATTAGGAAATTCATCTCTATCAGACACTGAGGACTGTAGTTTTAGCCTCAGTACACTTTTAAGGGCTGAACTTCTTCTGCTATTTGGCTAATGTCAAGCAGTATATGTAAGAGACACACAAACCAACCAGGTCAATATTTTACAATATTCTCAGCACAGTCTGCAGCACATGTAGCAGAGAATCACACTTAAGCACACTTGATAATGTAGAACAATGTTAAATATTCTTGAATAAAGTTATTTGTTTAAGAAAGCAGCTTTCTGAGTAGATTTACATATCCAATCCAATCCAAATTTATTGATGAAGCACATTTAAAAACAACAAAAGTTGACAAAAATGCTGGACAATCAAACATTCAAAACCATTAAAAAACTACAATAAATCACTAAGACCAATTTAAAGACAACAGGACAATAAAACAGTAAAATGTGTTAAGACCAGTAGCCAAATAGCCAATAGGAATAAAAGTGTGTTTTGAGGTTTTATTTAAAAACAGGCACTATGGGGGACAGCCGAACATGTGGAGGCAGAGCGTTCCACAGGTTTGGAGCTTCTGAGATTCAACTTGACCTTGTGGCAGCCTGACGCATCTGGTCTGTTGATCTGAGTGTCCTTGATAAAAGATGTGATTATAAAAGATCTGAGAGAAAGGTTGGAGCAAGCCCCTTTAACCAATTATAATATAATAATAAAAGCATGCATAACCTTTTCAAAATCATTAAAAGATAAAAAGGGCTTGACCCTGGATAAAAGCCGCAGTTACATAGTCATATCTGTACGCAATCAACAAGGTTTACTTTTATTTCAGTTCAAATGTAGCTTTATCGGCCACAATATCTGTAACCAGTGTCCACTGTTAGTCTGGCTCTAGTGAAAGAAACGTTTTGCAAACTACAGATGCTAAATACTAGCCAGATATTTATCAACAAGACAAGGCAATTTCAGAGACATGCAGCTGTTGTTCCAGTTTGTCCAAGTCATCAATAGTAGGAGATGGATCACCTGCTGCCTCTTTAAAGGCATCCAGAGTTTTCTCATAATCAAACAAAACTTATGTTTAGTTTTAGTCTGCTCTTAAGGTGTGATAAATGCATTTCCTGCCTCATTAAACATTTTAAAGGAGCAATCCGCGCCTGGAAAAAGCCACTCTCAGTCACAGCTGGTGTTCTCTGTAATCAATAGAAGCAATAATATTTTAAATTGGTGCCATAGCTGTGGAGAAAGTTGTACAAACAGCTCGTGGTTTCTCCCATTCTACATTCCTACAACACCCAGCATGCATTGCGCTCAGCGAGAGACACTGGAGCAAAGAACTACCGTTTTCACTGCAGGTAATGGCTCAGAGCGGTACAGAATCCGAAATACGATGAGAATATACCGGTTGATAGTCTATTAAATCTTCAAGTCTGCAGTCTACATTTCAAACCTGACGATTTTGAACGAGTCACGACATCTCCGCCTCCGCCAGATGACGCGTTTTACTTAGTCTGGCGGAGGTTTTCCAGGGCCCATTGGAGAAGCGGACAGCGTCCTCCAAAGGCACTGAGTGAAATTGCATTTTTTTGTCTACCATAATGGCATTAGCTCCCCATAATAGCATGACAGGACTGAGGTTGAAAATCGGCGAACTGGCCCTTTAAACGTTTGACACATGCTTTTTCTACATTCCTGTCTGAAATCAAGTCTTTGCTGGCACAGCGCTCACTGCCACCTGTAGATGAGTGGAATACACCATTTGCATGCTTATTCTTTGCATGTATTCTCTGTTGCAGGGATACAATGGAGGTGGGATCAGTTGCAGACCTGAGAAGAATCAAGAATGCCATTGGAGTAGCGCGAGCTGTGATGGAGCACACTGAACACACACTTCTAGTAGGAGAGTCAGGTTTGTATTGATTAATGTCCACTAAAGTTAAAGTAAAAACAATCATGATGAAAGCATTCATCTTCGAAATCCAGCTACATACTCAACAGACATCTAGCACTGTCTCCAAGATCTTTTAAGTTGTGTTAAGTTTGATAGAAAAGGAATGAATAATGTCTAACAGAGACCTCTTGATACTTGAATTTGCGTTAGTCATCATCTTCGTCAGGCACTTTTCACATTCGGGCCAAAGCGTTTGAAGCACTTACCTTAATGTGTATATTTTTGCAACACTTGAATAGGCTTTAATGACTATATCACTAACATCAGAGGTTAGTGACGATTACATGGGTCAGAGCTACATAAACAGAATGATTGTTAAACAGACAAGCGCCCCAAAAAGGAAACGCATATGAGACTGTTTTTTTACTTTGTTAATAAGAGTAGGAAATGAGCTGAGACGGAGGAGAAGCACACCTCTCTGCGAAGGCCAATATTAAAACATTTTATTCCACTGAGCGTCTTCTAAAGCAAATGATTTTCTCAGACAAATGTCTCTTTTTTTCAAGTGAAATACAATTTATTAAATGAAATACTTATCCGAACAGAGACGTCAGTCTTAGAGGAACGATAAGGTCACTGCTGTTACTGATGTAAAACTTGTCCTCCCTCATAAGCCCGAGCTGCAAGCCTAGACGAGATGAGATTGCCTCCAGTCCTTCCTTTGTTTATGACCCTTTGTTTTCTTATAACCCAAGGTCAGCGTGGCCCAGAATGTCTAACTTGACCTGAAAGTATTACTTCTCTCTTTATAGCGTCTGTGTTTGCTGAAAACATGGGCTTCGTCGCAGAAGACCTGACTACCAACAAATCTATGAATATTTTCACACAGTGGCTGAAGGGCAACTGCCAACCTAATTATCGAAAGGTGTGTATGTGTGTGTATAAGAGTGTGTGTTTTTCTCACTTGTGTTGGCTACGGGCGTGCTGCTTCTCAAAGATTGATATTAAGCAGGGAAATTGACAGGCATACTAAAGTAGTTCAGCTCTTGCTGCAGAGGTGGTGCCCTACAGCGGCGTTCTTACTATTCTTCTAAAATAACACATTCACTTCCCCAATAATGCCCCAAAATCTACAGACTAAGATTTCTTCTTCTTTTTAAGTCAGCTGTTATCCTTCCCGAGAGAGTATTACTATTGATTGAATTCACACCATTTTATACTTGGGGCTGTCCAGTGCTAAGAAAGTCCTCTACTATTGGCCACTGAGCAACTTCACCACAAAACTTAGCACTTGCACCTCTTTGACATTTTGTCAGCCAGAAGTTACTAGATTTGCACAACTCTTTCGTTGTTGTCAGGTCGCTCTGGTTGTCACTTGTCAATCACAGGTAGACATCACACATTGGCTTTTTCAACTACCTTTTTTAAAGTAATAATCTTGAAGATTTTCTTTTAAATAAATGTCTGTTAAGTCACTATCTATCGCAGAATGAGGTAACACAATGGTGATTGAGCCTTTGGCCCACTGATGAAAGCCTTTGCATTTGCAGTATTACAGACCGGGTGTCTGTGGAGACAAAAAAAATCACAAGCGGCGCCCAGTTAGTGACACGTTTTCCATCACCCAGCAGTGGTTGGTCTGCCAGAGAAGGTAGGCGGAGCTAAGCGGCTGCTTTTCCGGAAAGTGTTGTAAGTAAACAGTAATCTACTACGGCTGAACAAACAAAAAAAAACATGGATGACTACAGATACAACTTCAAAAATAAGTGAAAATCCAAAGAAACAGAAGCAAACTCGACGCTCAGATGAAGGCAAACAGTCTAAAAAGGAAAGCGACCGTCAGCGAGGAAAATCAAGAGTTCCAACCGGAGCCAACTGCGGACGTCACACATGCAACACTGTCTGGATATCTGGAAGTGTGCTCCCCCAATTACCGTTCATCACAATAGGTGCCGCCAAAGAGAACGAAACGGAGCTCTTCGAGATTACCACTTTAAGCCTCAGGTTTACCATTTTAGCCGCCGTCTTCGTCTTTTTGGAGCCAGAAGTTAATATATTTGTACTACAGGGTGAATCACATTGCTACACCTCCTGGTTGTCAGGTGATTGTGATCCTGACTTGTCAATCACAGGTAGCCCCACCCTAAAGTATACCCTGCTTTATGGTTTATTTTACTTTTACAAAATGAACATCATATTTTATTGAGTCCTGAAAGTAGCGATCGAGACCGTTAGGAAAGTCTGAACTGATATAATAAATCAACTATGACGAAGGGGCCTTTACTCCCCCCTGCAGGCCATTAGAAAGAATGCAGGTGTAGGGCTTCTCTGCATTGGTTTTGAAACCAAGATGCTACTTTCACATATATTCAGTCTATGGTTCAATGTTATTTCGTTAATAGTTGTGGAAGAGAAACACCTATTCAAAGCTTTCTTGGAACTGTTCATGCCAATACATCATTATGTACAATTAATATACCATAAACTGACAAAGGGTACAAAACACAAGAGTAGAGGTTAAACTAAATATAATATAATGCTTAATAGAATGAGACATTCAATACGTCCATGAATTGTATGATCCATTTGTCAGTCTAGTTTCAGTGTAGTTCTTTTTGTTAAATTTAAAATAGTTGCTAAGGTCACAGGAGAACAACTGCACCTGAATCTTTTATAACTAAAGAGAATGTTTTCAAGGGTTTTACCTTCACCTTCATGAAAGAGTCTGAGGAATGGAGTTTGCTTCTTGAATAATGCACAGGCACTTTCATGAAGCAGACTGCTTGATTCAAACTTTGGTTTATGGATGGCATGAGGGAAGCTCTATAATGTAATCATGAAAGACATACACATTTTATATGAAATAGGCTTTTGTTTAAACATTAAAGATTGGCCTCTGTCTGTGTTTTGTGACTGTTCACTTACACTTCAAGAAAGATTTTTTTCTTCACTGTTATAATAAAACTCGCTTTCGGTCAAGCTGGTACACTCAGTCACTCACAAGTGCAGAGATGGCGCCTGAAGGGAGAGATGCAGACATCTTTTTTGTCAAACTAAACTAGACTCAGGTGCTGTAGGTTGTCAGTCTCAATAAAATATGGTACGTGACTGCTGAAGGACACATTCTGTCTGCAGCAGGAGAGCCACACAGAACAAGGCTTCCTGCGGTTTATTATCTGGTGCCAAATCACTTTGTGTCAAAAGTGCTTATAGTTTTGTTTCTTGACATCGCAGCAAATAAAAGCAATTTACCATATGCTTGTGTTTGATTACAATAATTAAGTTCAAGGATAATAGATTCATCCCAGCAGGAAACTGCACTGTTATTGCAAACAACACAAAACACAGACATAAGGACAAAACCTATAAATCTAAACTTTTACAGCACATATTAACAATAACCTTTACTGTACATATATGGATCTGTGGACCTATGCATAAGTCGGCAAGTTACACAAACTGGTGGGATGAGCATAGTGCAAAAAGTGCACTATGGAATGCAAGTATTCTGCAAAGTTTAAAGAGCAGTTGCAGATCATGTAACTGAACTGTGCTGGAAAGTTACCGAAGTCCAGGGTGAGAGTGTTTGTATTAGTCTACTTGTATCACACACACAGTTATATTCTTTTTCCTTTTTGTCTAAAGAATGTGGTTCCAGATCCTTCCACGTCCTGTGGACCCTACAAGCCCAAGGCGATGCTATACCAGAACAAGAGGCCACAGCATGCCAATTCGCGCTCCCATGACACCATCGGTAGGTTTCAGTATTTGTTAATGCTGAATGTACAGTCATCCTTCCCCAGGCATTTTATAGAGTTTAGTATTTTAACACTTTATTGAGACTAGACAGAGATGAGAAAAGGTTTAGCAGCATGATGTTCCAAAAAGGAACCGAGGCAGAACTGGAGCATGGGAACAACTCAGTTTTCACTCGATTTCTAATCTCACCTGTCCCCCTTTATAATGCGGTCTGAGTTAGATTTATGTACTACTGACTGGAGTTGCTTTATAATTAAGTGTTCTGCTAACAAACAACTTATTAGCACAACCCCTAATGAGGGATTTAAATGTTTAAGTATAGCTTTCTTTAGCTGCTAGGATACCCGGTGATTAATGACTTAATTCAGTTTGTTTTTGCACCAGGGATGATCGCTCTCGATCAAGATGGTCACGTGGCCGTGGGAACATCAACCAATGGAATGACTCACAAAGTTCCAGGGTGCGTAAATAATGTGTGTATAAGTGTACAAGCAACAAAATGTGTAAGTAATTTTGAGCAAGGAAGTTCATTCTTTGTCTTTGGAAACTTTTGAGTAACAAAATAACATATGCTTAAAGTCCACTGTTAAGTTTTTCTAAACTTTCAGCTGCCTCGTGATTTTTTTCAAGCACTTTTTATGCTTTTATTTTTATAAGTGAACATATGGGAGCTTCTGAGAGAGCCACTAAATAGAGAACTGTCTGTGTTTTATGTTCTTTGGGTTGAGGGATTATTTTTGTCCATTTTCAAGAAAGAAAAAGAAGCATTTAACTATATCATAAACAATTATTTTAAAGTAATAAAAACAAAGATTTCCACTTATCACCGAATGAGGTAACACAGTGGTGATTGAGTCTATGGCCCACTGATGAAAGCCTTTGCATTTGCAATATTACAGACTGGGTGTCTGGTGTGACTTTTGTCGAAAAAATCACAAGCGGCGCCCAGTTAGTGGCGTGTTTTCAATCAGCCAGCAGTGGTCGGTCTGCCAGAGAGGGTAGGCGGAGCTAAGCGGCTGCTTTTCCCGTCTCTGCAAGTGTTGCGAATAAACAGTAATCTACTATGGCTGAGCAAACAAAGAAAAGATGGATGACTACAGATACAACTTCAGAAATAAGTGAAAATCCAAAGACAAAGAAACAAACTCGACGCTCAGATGAAGCAAACAGTCTAAAAAGGAAAGCGATCGTCAGTGAGGAAAATCAAGAGTTACAACCGGAGCCAACCGTGGACGTCACACATGCAACACTGTCTGGATATCTGGGAAGTGTGCTCCTGCAATTACAGTTTTACACCATAGATGCCGCCAAAGAGAACCAAACTGAGCTCTTCGGGATCACTACTTTAAGATTTGGGTTCAGGGATTATTTTTGTCCAGTTTAACAAGTTTCAGTTTAATAGAACAGGTACCATTATGAATTGAAACGAGATGATGCTGCAAATCTGAGTGTCGCAGCTCCAAGATATCCTTAGCATTTTCAAAAGAGAAATAGAGGCATTTAACTTTTTCATAACCAATTATTATTTTAAAAAAAAAGTTAAACTGCTTTTTTAATTTTGGGGACCTTGTATGTGGAATTGGTTCATGTCTTAACCCTGGTTATATCCCTGTCCTGCAGTCGTGTTGGTGACTCTCCTATCGTTGGATCGGGGGGCTATGCTGATAGCTCAGTTGGTGGTGCTGCAGCTACCGGAGATGGAGACGTCATGATGCGCTTTCTGCCAAGGTAACTCACCCATTATCCTTTCATATCCTTTCCTATGCTCTTACCTTGAGTCACTGCACTGTACCGCTGAATGAAAGGAAGCACGTCTCAAAACCATCAAAGGGGCCATTTAAAAAAGAATCTAAAAAACCTTCAGACCTACATATTTAGACTTCCTTTTTGTCTCAGGGAAAAAAAGGATCAATTAAAGCATGCCAGGGATGTGAAAGAGGTTTATTTTTCCCTAAACAAATGTGGTATATGGATATAATTTAATCATATGTCCTCTACCAGGACCTCTCAACCAGTGCTGCATTTACACAAGACATGTTGCATTACTACTCCTCCCTCCACCCTACCAAGGGATTATTCCTCAGACACATTTTCTGACTAATAGGACTGTTACATGGCTTTTTCCTTGACAGCAAAAAGCTGTTTCAGAGAATATTGACATCTGTGACACATGTAGTTTTTAAACAGCCAATTTTCTTGAGTGAACCTCTCACTGGAAGTGCAACAATGTTATTGTAAAGAGTGGAGGCGTGACTGCATTGCCCCAAAACTGTCATTTGTACATTTCACACAAGAGGCGAGATTTCACTTTAGCTGCTGTTTGTTTCCAGGCTGTGAGAATATGGCAGTCTCAGAAGGGTTATTTTTTCAGCTTTATTTTATCCAGGATTGTTCACTCAGTTTTACATTCACAGTCACACACTACCACTCCTCAGGGCTGTCTATTTCAATCATACTTTTCTGAGTCACTTCCTGGAACTGTTGGGGGTTGCATTTTTCAACAAGACCTTTATACTGATGGACTGTTTGTAATCCATTCTCCGTGTCCACATTTGTCCTAGCTGTCCAGGTATTTTTAACTGATAAGTGTGTTTTCTAGCCTCGCTGTCAAACTGTAGCAGAAACAAATCATCAGCAATGAGCCGTTCAAAAACCAAATCTGTCCTGTACGTCGGAAAGGTCACAGATCCTGAATCTTCCCTTTGACAAATGTTATAAGATACATTCACATGTTAAATACAACTTTAAAAAATGATATACTGATAAACTCTAAAGGCTTGCTTTTTTGCGTGCCAGTAAAAACCTAACAATGTAGATCTCCTGCCAGAAGTAAAGATACTTCACAGCCACTCCACTTTGCAAGATTGATGTCTGTAGTTCTGGATTTTAATGTGTGCAGTAGGGCTGAATGATTTTGATCTAATTACGATTATTTTGACTTATATTACAATTTCGATAAGATATGTGAAATTAAAGGGAATGATAATTTTTACATCATTATTCTCATTTTTGTTGAAAAACTCCAAGTGGCCCAACACTTTTAATTTATAGCAAAATATTGTGATTTAAAATGATTTTATTCAATCAATCAACCTTTATTTATCCTCGGGAGATCATTGAGAGACAACCTTCATTTACAATTATATTGAGTCCATTACAAAGCAATTAAAAGCCCGACAACAAAAAAGAACCAGATGAGAGATTGATAAAAGGCTATTTAAATTACTAAACGGGGCATTTTGAGACAAAGATAAGACAAATAAAAGGACGACTATATGAATATAATGTACTAAAATAATTCAGTTGATTTAGAATTTAAAAAATAAAATAAATAACATACACTTATGTAAAACAATGACTAATAGAGGTTGTGAGGTAAAAATGTGTTAACTTCAAGGAGTCGTTGTAGATTGTTCCAGGAGTCACACTGTAGCTTAAAGCAGTCTTTCCAAGTTCTGACCCAACTCGAGGAACATGAAGGAGTAACCGGTTAGAAAGGCGTGTCTGATGAAGCCCAACAGAGAAACGAATATCTTCTGTGAGGTCAGATGGTAATTGTCCAATTACAGCTTTAAAGACAACCATTACTAATAACTATTACATATTATTGTTACATAGCAATGATGTCAAAAGGTTGTTTGTTTCTTGTGTAAACATTTTAGATTAAGAGCTTGCCTGTGTTTAGCAGCCTAGATTATACATAAGAGCTAACATAGCATGAAAGTTAGCTCAACGCAATTGTGTTTTGTGATTAAAGCAAAATGAATGGAATCTAAAATAGCTATAAAACAAACACACTCACACGTGATCTCAAAGTGCATCCCTTTGAAAATATGTTATATAAATTATTATCTTTTATAGTGGTGTTATATGCTTGTTGGTATCTGCAGCGGTAACTTAGTTAAGGTACAATGCGGTACATGGTCTGAAAAGATCTGTGGTGTAGAGTTGTAGTAATTTGCTGCAAGGACATCACTAATTAGTTTGTACACGCGTGCGAACATCTAAAAAGCTGCTTCACTCCTCTTGTGTACCGCAGAGCGAGGCTGAAAGAACTGCTATTTTTAAGTCCTATTTAATCAACGTTTCTTGACATCAGATTTGTTTGCATCAGATTTATCCCACGCCATAACCGCGAGCACATCCCCATCATCCTCCTGGTTGGTGGCCCTGACAGCCCTCGTTAGTTTGCCTCATGTGTGCTGCATGTAATCCTGCCAACAGTTACTTGGCTGTGGAGCTGATGAGGGCCGGGGCAGATCCCTCGGCAGCCTGCAAGACGGCCATTTCCAGAATCAAGAGGCATTACTCGGAGTTCTTTGGAGCCATCATCTGTGCTAACACAACGGGCCATTATGGTGAGTGTGTGGGTTCGCAATGGCAGACTGTTCAGCTACTGCCAAAGGTATAAAGACACACACCTGACACACAAATACTCATATCTATTGGGATGTAGACAAGTTGATAAATACACAGACATACTGAGGTGTGCTAAAATTAAAAGCACATTAGACTTCCAGTGTAAAGAAAAACATGTATTCAAATTTGTTTAGAGGCAATCCAGAGTAAATAGCCCTGAAGATAGAACAGCTTCCTGCTTCTTATTAAACGGTCATTATCAGAATATTGCTGATCACTAAGTGTACACATGCTTAAAGAATATCACATTTGATAAGGCTTTAAAACATTGCTTGTAAAATCTGGAGCCAAAGTTATCTAAGCCACGGTCTCTCACATCCACGCATAAATTGTAGGCTACTCTAACCTAAAATTATTCAACAATTTATTCTCCACTATCCATTAACTAAACTGAAAACAACTGTGATTGACTTTAATTAGCGTGTCTTGCCTTCGCCAAAAATTTCAACACCATGATGCAGATTAGTAACAAGTAAAAATGAGGCTTTGTCAGGGCTGTCCTCAAGAGGAGAAAGAAACAACTTTGAAATGCTCGTTTGTTGAGCGGAGGTCGGATCGATCACTTCTGATGCATTCGAGGAAGTCGGGAAATCTTATCGCTGAATGGCTTTGGTGACACCGCGTCAAGGGAATTTGTCTCAAGTTGAATTTTTTATCGATTGTTAGCAGTTAGCATGCAGATGTCTGTTTATAGAGATTAATAAGAAGCTAAATCATCGCCAGCTGATGGGAGTCATGATATCATTACGATGCATTACATTCGCCTGCTTCTGCTCTCCACACGGACGGTTTTTCCTGCATATGCCGCAGCCTGCTGATACGTGATTGGTCAATACTACCCAGAATACAAGCTTAGTAAATACGGAAACCAAAACATTTGCCATCCCTAAAATCCACGTCCCTGCCTACAGATTCTACATTTCTATGGAGAATCTGTAAACAGAGATTATGCTCACCTCAACTTTGGTGGGAACAGTAGTATGACCTGTAGAAAGGAATAAATGCAGGTTGATCGATCAATTCTTCCTCACACGTCGCAGACTCCCCTGTAGCCCCAGGAGAGGCGTGCCTCACACTTTGAAAACTGCTGATCCAAGCTTTTAGTAGCAATCACATGTACACAATTAACCCTTTTAAAACCATGCCTAGTGTAATGTTAATGTATTTAAATGTGCACAACCTAAGGAGAGCAGTGTTGAACATGTACAGGCAGTTCAGCCTTTCAAAGCTCTGAAATGAGAAGATCAGAGATTTATGTAAAGAAGAATAAAGAAGAATACCCTTTTCATCTTTTTGTTACATTTTTTAACAAGACAGTTTAGACCCAAGTTTCCTTGAAGTCACATTAAACCGTCTTTGAGCCAAAGTTTGACATCCAGTCTCCACTGAAATTCGAGCACAATCTGTTCCACCTGGCGCGCGCTTTGTTCTCCTGACAACAGCTACAAAGTTTAAAATAAGTGTGGCAGCAAAAGTGGCATCCCATTTCCTCGGCTTCCTTCTGAAAACTTAGGAAAGTACCCTGCGGAGTTTTCTCATGAACAAACAAAAAATATGTTTACATTCGTCTTACTCAAAATGCATTGAGTGTATCCTTGAGGTCTAAGAAATTGAGCTGGATGCATTTCCTTCTTCAAAAAAACATATGCAAAGCTGAATTTTGAAAACCAATGACAGAAACATCGGGCAGCCACAAAACACCTCATGAAGCTACTTCAGGTCAAACTCCACACCTTACCACTTAAGATAAACCTTTTAACTTAAAATACAATTACAGGTTGATGAATTTTATATCTATTCATTATAAGACAGACGTGTTTTTGTTCCAATAATACTGCTTAATGTGGGCTGTTTGAAAGATTAGATCAGGAAGTTTAGATCATGTCGATAAAGTGGCCGTAATAAAGAGGATGTGATCAGCCTGCTAATGGTAGATCTAGATACAGATCACGTTTTAACACCTGTTTTAAATGAGGCCTTAAAGCTAAGGGAGAATGTGTTTCTCTTTGATCTTCTCAGGTGCGGCGTGTAACAAAGTTCCCGGCTTCTCCCAGTTCCACTTCATGGTGTCAAACTGCGAGTCGGACACACCGCTCCTCAAATCTGTCGACTGCTTTTAACCGTTGTATGATTGTGTTCATTTCTTTTCTATAATTAATGAATTAATTTCTTTTTATTTCAATTCAAAATAAAAATGTAATTAAAACCTTTTGTGTTTTTGAATCACGTTGGTAAAGTTTGTTTCATTGTAGAAAATTGTATACATTTTATTTTTATTTTTTTATTTAATTATTTTTCATAGCCTCTCCTTCCTCCTTAAACGAACAAGCCGTTTTGCCATTCAAAGGTCAGACCCTAGCCACGATTGGCTGACAGTATTTGGAGTGACCACGTAGCCCCTCCCCCACGTGGGGGAGGGGCCACACTGCACTGTCACTCCAAAGTTGTAGAAGTCATGGCTGCTCTAGGATCAGTTATCGGCCTTATATGTCCGAGCCAGAATCGCCACGAGGTATCGGAATGGTAAGTTGAAATCTTGACGACGACTTGACTACAAGCTCGTGCAAGAAGGCAGCCTGAGGTGAATGACGGTGAGTGACGATTGGTCGATTTCAGTGAAAGCAGGTTCTACATAGAAGCCTGCAGCTGTTCTGAACGGCCCATTTCAGAGGCGACCTTTTTAAAAATGTCATTCTGGAAAAACAATGCACAATATGAGAATATGCATTTAAAAGATTGTTGCTTCTACTCGTTTAAAATCTTTTTTTGTTTATTACACTTTTCTTGTTATACAGTTTTTAAAAGGTCGACATGATACAAATCAAATGCAGATCTACATCTGATTAGGAATGAGATATTCTCCGTTAGATAATAATGAGCTTTTGTGTCATTTTGTATTGAAATGAACTTGAAGGCTTCATTTGGAAGTAAAGCACCTCTGTAACAGATTAACAACCAGGGAGGATGGATATCCCCGGCCCATTCTCTGCCCACTGGAAAAAGTCACACTGTTTACCCTTTTGAAAGCTGCATGTGTAGAAATTCCGGCCATTGTTGGGTCCCAGTTTCAGCACAGTCCTCATTAAACAGCGTTTCCCATGGTGACAAAAAGGAAAGTGCATGTCAGCCCACTGCAACAGAGAAAATAGTTCCTTTAACTCAGCTGTCAACTTTTATTTCAACTTGATGCTAAAAGTTTGTCGACAGGTTAAAACTGGAGTTACTGAGAAAGATAATACAATAAAGTTCTGTGTTTTTCAGCCCACACAATGCCATAGAGATAAGTTTATATTTTCACCTCAAAGAAGTCGCACTTGGTCTCTCTGGGAAGCGAGCAGGAGTAGAATTGCCGTCCCTTATTCTCCCCGTCCTTGTGGACCGTCCTGAGGACAGCTGGACGACGGTGGGATGCACAACACGGGGCGCTGGGACTGGAAGAAACGGAGGAGCTGCGGCTTGTCGCTTCTGCTTTGCTCGTACTGACAGAAGTGAAGAAACAGTCTTATTAGTCTGAAATGCACTGAAAATAAAACACAAGCACACCTGTCACATCGGCCCTTATTAGCAAGCAAACAACCTTCTTTCAAATGTGTGTGATGATGTGTGCTGCTAACAATCGTATTCTGCTACGGCAATTCATCAACCTGAGCTTTTATTACAATGTTGCATTAAAAATTCCACAGTCATACGCTTTTTTATCCCACTTATCTCCCTGAAGTTGCAAGAAACTTCTCTTATTATTAACTTATTCATGAATAGCCAGGCGAGAGATTCACTCACCGTGAGTTGGGGGTTCCATTTTGAGCTTTGTTACTGGGAAAGGGGCTGTGATCAATTCTCATTTTCTTGGATGGGTGACTGTAGGAGGCCAGCGATTCCCTATTGGAGAGCTCGGCACTTTGCTTCTGCCAGCCACCAGAGGCATAATTGGGGCTTGTTGTCCCTTGGCAGACGTTGTATTTATATAAACCTCGCTCTGTCGCCAAGGAATTCAAATGACTGCCGGCTGGGGACAGAGGGGAGTTTACAGGCTTTGGCTTCTTGCTCAAGTCAGAGAAAACAAGGGTGGAAGTCCCGAACGCAGACCTCCAGTTGACTTTGAGCTCCTCTTGTGGCTTCGTGAAGGCGATGCAGGGGTATTTAATCAAATCAGCAGTGAAGGGTGATGCTTCAGCGCTAATGTCGTCTTTGCGGGCTGTGGAGACGGAGCCAGAGTGAGAAAATCATTTCATGTTCAGCAGCTGCAGCTTGTTGTCATCATGAAGAGGCTGCTCTCATAAAATGCAGCTTGTTGTTAGCTTTAAGTGGTTAGCTTGCCATGAAAATTCACCAGTAAGCAGCAGACTGCTGTGCTGCGTACTGAGATAAAATGTTACTATCTGCTGTGCTGAAAATGCTCTTATGCACAATTCTAAGAACAGAGCACCCTTATAATACAACTTTAATAAGTAAATGTCTCAGTTATGTTGAACTGCTGTGCTGTCATTAAGAGGGAGTTAAGAATAAGTATCACTCCTGCTTCCCTCAAAAAATACAGATAATGTGCCCTTGAGCAAGACACTTCGCCCCCAGCTGTTTTAACAGAGTAGCCCAGCAGTCAACTTAAGACAAATATTAAACCTACAAATGCAATCATCCTATTATAAGAAAAGAGCACATGCACTCGGGGAATTTCCCGTGATAAGAAATGTCAATTAGTCGTTTCCAGATGGTAAAGGAAAAGTCAATTCAAATTGCACATGTACACGATAGATGAAGTGAATTGTGACTCATAACAGTTTATGACAACATCTTTAACACTTGGGTGGTTATAACTGTATAGTTCCTTTAAAAGGTATTGAGTCCTGCATGGAAGTTTAACCGCAAAAGCCCTTTAAATTAAAGAGGATGATTAGCAGAAAAGTGCCGACTTTCACGAAAAAAAATCACAAGCGGTGCCCAGTTAGTGACGCGTTTTCCATCAGCCAGCAGTGGTTGGTCTGTCAGAGAGGGTAGGTGGAGCTAAGCGGCTGCTTTTCCCGTCTCTGCAAGTGTTGCGAGTAAACAGTAATCTACTATGGCTGAACAAACAAAGAAAAGATGGATGACTACAGAACTTCAAAAATAAGTGAAAATCCAAAGAAAAAGAAACAAACTCGACGCTCAGATGAAGATAAACAGTCTAAAAAGGAAAGCGACCGTCAGCCAGGAAAATCAAGAGTTACAACCGCAGCCAACCGTGGACGTCACACATGCAGCACTGTCTGGATATTTCGGAAGTGTGCTCTCGCAGTTACCGTTTATCGCCATCAGTGCCGCCAAAAAGAGCGAAACTGAAATCTTCGAGATTATTACTTAAAAGAAAATTTTTGGGGGGACTTTAGTGCCTTTATTGACACAGAGAGAGGACATAAGATAGTTTTAGAAACAGGGGAAGAGAGTAGGGATGACACGCGGAAAGGGGCCGCCACATCAAGGACTGTAGCCTCTGTAAATGGGACGTGCAATTTAACCACTGAGCTAAACCAGCTCCCCAAATCAGTGTTTTGTTTGACCTGTGAGAATGAGCCCTTCATATCTACAGATAGAGCAAGTCTCTTCTATGTGGTCACCACTTTTCTACCATTGCAACAGGAAAACTAAACGCTTGCACCTTTAATGGGCTTCAATCGGACAGATTAAGATGCCACTAAATCCTCCAAACGGGTTCTCTTATATCAAACTGAAAGAATATCTACAAAGTTAACTAAATTTCTTTCCATCAAAGCACATGAAGTACTTTTTATAGGCACTGTAACTGCAGCCACATGCCTGAAATTGCAGGTTCCTGTCCAGTCCTACGTGTGGTTTGTATGCATTGAAACATTATGGGAACCAACTGCAGGAATGGATACCACACTTTAAGACTGACATTTGATAGTCAGCAATTTACCCATGCTCAGAGAGCTCAGCATAACTATGGGCACACTGTTTTCTTGAGTAATTCTAGTACAGCTGTTCAATCACATAAAAAAGAAAAGTTGATTTATTTGGAATTTGGAAGCTTTATCCTAAAAGAATAAACAATAAAACAAATATGAAAGAAACTATTCAGCTGTGGTTTGGTGCCTGTGAAGGAGAGATAGCAAGGACATTTCTTTTACACACTTCCTCACTGCTGCCGTAATGTGTCTCAAAATTGTCAGAGGAAAAACTGACAGATTGGCTCATTACTTTCATAGCAATTATACACACACACACAAACACACACAACTCCTAAGCCAGGCAGCTTGAGTGAAGTGTAACTTAAACAGCTTGTTGTTTGGTGCCTTGCTCAGAAGTACTTACAAGTCGGTTGCAAACAGTACACGGGATCATTCAGCCAAACAGCAGCTCCTTTTATTTCATCTTTTGCTAACAAGGACATTCTGACGCCCCATTAAATTCAGCGACTGTAAAAAAAAAACTCACCCTCAGGTCTTGGAGTGAGGCAGGCATCACAGGCTTTAGCTGCCGGCTGGTTGACGAGCGTGCAGAGCTGACAGGCCCAGTCCTCTTCCTCCTTCTTAGCCACGCTGTCATTGGTTCTGTCACTGTAGGCCCAGCCAATCAGGCTGTTCCTGACTGGAAGCTTACTGGATAAAGGACACACAAGAGTGACAACGTTGATCCTAATGAACCTGTGTTGCTAAAATAAGCACGCTAATGAATAAAACATGTGTACTGAAGTGGAAATAATGTTGCAGTGTAGGAACAGGCACTCAGACATAAACATGCGTATATTTAGTACATAATTAGGAAAACTTGACTCATGCTTGAACCCTGTACCTCTAAGGATAGACAAAATGTTTGTCTCCACCTCATTTATATCAAAGATGGCAGACTGTATATTAGAGACAACTCCCTGAGTAACACAAATAAAGAGCAAAATGATTCCAACAAAAACTAAACATTATAACCTTTAGGAAGGAAGGCAGAGCTGTCTTTTTGCACTGCATTCATTTACCCAGGTGAACCCAATAAACTGTGCAATTTACTTTTTGGAAACGACTCCGCCATGCAGCCAAATGTGACATAAATTACTTTTTCATTTTATAACTTTCTTCTTCAGCCGAGGTATACCTCCGAAAATGTATCCGATGTGTGCGTAACATAAATTCTCTTGATTACTTTTATTACGAGCAATTAGTCCTTGGAACTGCAAGAGCAAAATGAGCTATAAATATAAATTATTCAGCAGCTGTAATTGTAACCAGATTATAGAAAATACAGGCAAAGAGAGAACTTATAGGGGACATATCTTAGCTATGCAGTCAGTATTCTGTTATTCTAATGTGTTTTTTACGGAAGCCCTTAGCGGACATGCATCCATGCATTTTATTTACTCCGTTTTCCCGTGATAACGAGTTATTTCTGGTCGTTTTCTCCAGATCTCGACTTATTTTTCTCGTTATCTAGGAAAAACAAAGCTGGTTTTCTAGTGATAACGGGATAATAGTCTGACGATATAGAAAACACAACAACAGGCGGATCACTGTGATATTACACACCTGGACATGCCATGCTGCCACTGCCCACACTAATGAGGTGAAACCTTATTTATACAGTCTATGAGTGAAAACGGTTTCTCTGTTCGTTTTGTGCTTTTACAAAGAAATGAGTCTTTATCACAGGAAAACGGAGTAAATATAATGTATGGATGCATGTCCGCTAAGGGCTTCCGTAGTTTTTTAAATCACGTTCAATCAAGATTGTTTTAAAAATTGTATACATATTTTGATGTACTTATTTTTTCGGAGCCTCTCCTTCCTCCTGAAACGAACAAGCCATTTTGCCATTCTAAGGTTAGACCTTAGCCACGGTTGGCTGACAGTATTTGGAGTGACTGCATAGCCCCGTGGGTTCGCACATGTTGGAGAGCGGCCACACTGCACTGTCAAGTTGTGGAAAACATGGCTGCTCTAGGATCGGTTATTCGGCCTTATACGTACGAGCCAGAATCGCCAGGAGGTATCGGAAAGGTAAGTTGAAATTTTGACTTGACTACAAGCTAGAGCAAGAAGGCAGCCTGAGGTGAACGATGGTGAATGATGATAGGTCGATATCAGCGAAAGCAAGGTGCTACGTAGAAACCTGCAGCTGTTTTAAAAAATGTAATTCTGGAAAAACACGGATAAAACACATTATGCAGTTTTCACTTTTTCACTGTGAACAATAAACACCCAAACATGTGAAACCCATGAAAATATGAGAATATCCATTTAAAAAATATGGCCCCTTTAAACCAAACAAACATTTGCAGTTCAAGCAGAGGATGAAGATGTGTTTCCTCTAATTGCTCATAGCATACATGTTACAGCTCTGACATGCAGCTAGACTATGTTTGACAAGAATGCAAATCTGCAATGCCAACAGTCACGGAGCAAGGAGAGTGGCGGAGGCTTACAGGAAACTTTCCCCGCAGATTGCTTTATCAGCTGTGTAATGCGTTGTAAGGGCTTTGGGCTCTAACCCCTCCCAAAGCTCTGCTCAAACACAACCCAGGAGGTGTTGAGCCTGTGCCCTGGCTGGCAAACACAGCCTTCTACGGCATTAATTTCCCCCCTCATAACACTTCCCACTCCCTGCCAAGCCCATCTGCCTGCAAAGATGGCCTCTCTACATTTGAAAGTATTATCGGAAAAGGATTTAGAACTTTGTGCAAAGACTACATGATGAAAAGTGACACCAAGCTTTACTGTGGCACTTTTCAGAGTTACATTTAAAACAGTAAAATGGATTAATTAGATCACAAGCAACAACATGGTTTTCTTGCATACTGGAATATTCTTATCGTAGAAAATTAGGAATAATGTGGTTAATTCTTCGTTATGTTAGCCTAACAATATTAAGAATGTAATATAGCGTATGCTTTACAACAAAGGGGCATGGTTAAAAATGTTTCATACTTTTTTCTTACTTCAGTTACAGTAAAATTATTTATATCAAATATTTATATATTGTGTCTTTGTGCAATGCCCGGACCAAACTTCTCTGCAACTGTCCTTAAAAGACCTTAAGACAACAGCCTCTCAGTCTAAGTGCCAAAAGCCTGTGAGGATGTCTACCTGATGTCAACCCCGCTGGGATCCGCTTTCTGACAGCGCTCGCAGAAGTAAGTCATCCTGCCGTTGTCTCCAAGACGACAGACTGAGATGCCATGAAAGCACTGGCCACACTGGGGACGCTTGTAGACTTTGTAATGTTTGTAGAGAGCAGAGCCAGATTTGCGACACTGATAGAGACGAGAGTGAATGAAAAAGACAGGGATAAAGAGAAGAAGAAAAAACAGTCACCTTTTCCTTTGCTTGTCTATTATGCATGAAAAATGTGAAAATTTGTGTATTCTCTAGGCACCGGGACTTTGGCTTTTTGCTTTCCGTCCTCTGCAAGACAGGAGTTTAAGTGAATCCATAGTAACGCTTCATATTAAGGTCCTCGTAATAAGCGTTGGTTAATCGGTAATAAGACCCTTATAAGTGTTATAAGATGCTTATTAACATTAAAGGGCCAATTTGCCGATTTTCAACCTCAGTCCTATCATGCTATTCATCATGCTATAATGCCATTATGGTGGGAAAAAATGCAGTTTCGTTCTGTGCCTTAGGAGGACGCTATCCGCTTCTCCAATAGCATTACAAACTCATTCATTGAGTCTTACTTACCTATTATGACATTGATAAGCCTCTACTAAGCTTGTCAAATGCTTTATTAAGATTAATACATACTTTATTATGCAGTTATTAGCAACTAACTATGTGCTTATTAACAGTTAATTAAGCTTTTTGGCAGCTACTGGATCTAAAGCGAGAGCAGTGCCTTATTTAGATTAATAAACCTTTTATTATGCACTTATATAGTCTTATTAACATATATTTAATGTTAATAAGCATCTTATACAGACTTATAAGGGTCTTATTACCTATTAACTAAAGCTTATTACAAGGACCTTAATATAAAGCATTACTAAATGCATTATTGCAAGTCAGTCTAAGGCCATGTCTATACGTACACGGGTATGAGTTTTTACCTCCTTCGTTTCCAAAAAAACCCTGTCCACACAAGCACGGTTATAAAAAAAATCCCTGTCCAAACAAAAGCTCAACAGAAACTCTGTCATGAGAATGACGCACCAACAGGCGGCGATATAACCCAGTCATGCAAAGAAGAAAAAGAAAATTGCGGCCAATCCAATGTCAGAAAAAATCTATTGCCGGAAGACTACCTGGCGGGCTGCAATGGCGCATCGAGGAAGGGGGGCGATATATCAATATAGTGGACGAGTAACTGTACATATATGTGTAAACGTGTAAAAAGACCTGTTAGCAAGGTTAGAAGCATCACTGTTTTTGTCACGTCTCACAAAGGAGATAACGGCACACAGCCTGGCCGAAACGCAGAGAAAACGTTTTTGAAAAATACCCATGTACGTGTGGACATGGCCTAAATGAGGTGTCTAAATACCTACAAGTCTGTACACCTAAAATGCACGTACAGATATCACAATAAAATACTTTAAATACAGGCTTTTGCTATTGATGTACAAACCTTGTAAAACAAAAGAGTAAAATCTCGCGTCATCTTCACTAAGTGGTGGATCTGCTCGTCTTTCAGCTGCTGAACCTGAAGAATAAAGCGCACAGTTAGAAACAGCTCACAGACAGGCAGTGAATAAACCTAATTTGTATAGCTTTTCATTTCAAAACAGAGACGGAGAGCGCTTCACAGCAAGCAAATCAATAATACAAGCATATCAACAATGAAAAAAAACAAACACCAGACAAGAATGAAAAACTAGATTTAAAATGATGCAACATAGAAGAAGAATTACACACAATGTATTCCCAAGACCTGAAGCCCAGGCGAAAGGATCTGACTCTACCTCAAAAGGCTCTTAAGCACACTAACACCTGTAGCTCTTTCAGGACACCTAGGGGCTCGATAATGGAGGAGAGGGTCATAAAGATTCAGTGGTCCCAGAAGAAGAGGAGGGCAAAAGTCTTAGATTAATGTTTTGGTAAGGTGTGCTATATTCCTGAACCCCATCCAATACTTTCTAAGAGGGGAAGAGCCGAGCCTCTGGTAATAGTTGAGTAATAGAAAAATTCATGCCGCAAATGTGTCTCACTGGCAGTCAATAGGTCAATCCAAAATCCCTCTTTTCTTCTACGGTTTGTTTCATGAAAATATTCCCGAAGAGCAATGTGAGGCATTGGATTTTACCCATTTCCCGTGATGTGATTTCCAGATCCGGAATAGGAACTACTTGTGTGATGTTTTTTATTAATATAAATCAGAGGAAAAACCTACTCCAGAAGTCAAAAACATTCATAAAAATGAATGGAAAACATTTCCAAACCTCACTGAGGGGAAGGCATATCTGTGCCGCAATGCGCTTGTTTGTCTTCTCCCCTGTTTCACCCTCCTCATTGCAATGCATCACTCAATAATACAAAGGGCTTAAACTTTTTCTGCGAGAGTTGTCTTGCATTTTCACCCACTTTTTTTCTTTGTTCCTCTGCTGAACACAATCCATCATCTTTTCCATACCTTCACGGCTGGGTGGAGGCCCGAGTCAAACAGGGCTTCGTTTTTAATGATGTTGCCGACTCCCGGCATGACGGCCTGATCTAGGAGAACGTCACAGAGCATCCTGCTCCTTTGGCTCCGCACTGCCTCCTCAGAGCGGGAGAAGCTGAACTTGGGGGAGCAAACATCCAGACACTCCATAGCCTTCACCCTTTGCTCAGAGTCTTCTGTTAGCCTGCAAGCACACACAGTTTTACAGTCCTGGAGGTGTTAAGAAAATATATGGCTGCTGTTACTGTGTGCCACAAGGTCAACTGGTGCATTCTTGGGATTTCAAAATTGTTTCTTTCATATATTCTGCTACAGTTTGTTTGTTATGAGACGGGCCACACAGGTGAAATTTTCAGACAGTGGAAATAAATGTCTGTCTGGCTACTGAAGAGCACACCAGGACCTTGCAGTCAATGAACAGGACAAATGTCGCGACAAAGCGACTGCGTTTTTCATGCAACAATAGTCACTGTGCTCAGACACAGCCTAATGTAGGACACACTCACTGAATGAGACTCATACCCCAAGGTGAACTTCTGTCACCTCAATCTATCTAGGCTACGCCGGTGTCCCCGTTACCTTATTTCCACAGTGCTGTCAAAGAAGCACACAGTGTCGTTAGTCAGGTGTATTTCCAGCACTGGTAAGGAGCCAGTCCTCTCCTTCTTCACAGCAGGGTTTATACGCATTGATCCGTTCATACCAAAGTGGACTCTAATAAAGAATGTGAGCATGAGAGACAGAAGCAAAGAAAAGACAAATTCCACAGAAAGATAGCATGCCGCAATTTGTGTAAGGCTTTACAACAAAAGGACAGTAGGTGGCCTTGAGGATGGCGGCTGTATGAGAAATGTCACAGGCCCCAATAGAAATCTCACAGGCTCCAATCTAACAATAGTTTGTGTATGTGTCTATCAACAGCTATGAAAACTGCTGACCTGCTTTAAAGCAAAGCAGTGACACACCAATACAGCTATATCTATATCTACAGTTAAGCAATCAGTAATTTACAGATGATGTATGACTGAAATTGCTCTTAATGCTTTTATTATCCTGTTATCAAAAATAGTCTCTCCACAGAAGTTTGACAAGGTCACAAATGTTGATACTTGTGCATGCCTATATTATATCCGTAGACACACTTTACCTATTAATGTCAATTCCGACTTTGTTAAGCAGCTAATTCATTCTCCTTATATCTGAAATGTTACAAATACTAATGGGTTCCACATTATTGTACACTGAAACCCTTCCTACTATCGAAATGTTTGACCCTATGTGGCTAAGAAATATCATAAAGGCGCTGTTTGGTAACGACTATTTTAGCGTAACCTCTAAACCTACAGTAGCATTGACTGAACTATACGTTGCTAGGAGACAACGTTAACGTGATGTATATGGTGGCTCTCTGTCTACTTACCTCAACGCTCTCAGACCAAAGTACATGAAGAGCTCCTTGCCCAGTGTTTCAACTCCGCTGAACTGACACCCAGACAAACACTGGAAGGCATTTCCCCCGGAGCTGTTCTTCTGTAAGTTTAACAGACGAAAACAAACTGAGTAACATTAAGAAGCAAAACGCAGATAGTGAATATCTCTCTTTCAAAAAATATAACATATAATGTCAGACAAAACATACCGCCGAAGTTACCAAACTGCCTCGGATCTCTTTCAGTTTCTGTCCCTTCTGGACTTTTGCACGGATTTTCTCGCCGTTTAATGTGCATCCTGGACCTTCAACCATCTTCAAATTCAGTATTTAATCGCTATTCCTCGGTAAACTGCACAGACCTCTCTGATATTTGTTGACGTCTTGATTCCCCGCCACAAAGTTTAATTATGCGCATGCGTGGTACGGGTTGTATCCGGAAATGGGCGTTGCACGAACAAGATACTGCAGGGACGCATTAACCAATTAATCTTTTGTCAAAAATGTGGCTTAATTTCCACAAACTAGCTTTACTGGGGAAAAAAAGCAACAAACAACATTGTTGTAAAATATATTTATATATATAATTATACCATGAGCCAGAATAGATCAAAATATACTATATAAATATAAATATTAATACCACATACAATACTGTAAACTGTGACCTTTTCTAAAGATGTTGCTCTCTAATTCAGCATTTTTGTAAAGCTCACTTCTAATATAAACAATATTGACTTTTTGGGAATTATTCTTTACATACAACTTTTTACTTGGATATTATTCATTTTAATGGATGTCTGAAATGAGATGTTATGTGTTGAGTACCATTTATTAAGTCAAGCTCTCGTCAAGAGATTTATTTATTATTATTTTTTATATGTTTATTGTTTTAAAGTCTGAATACCAAAATAATGATACCAGAGCTCTTCGTCTGCTTCACACAAATCACCTTTGTTGTTAATTTAAAATCTATGAAATAACTGATCAATATTACATAATAAATAAAAACTTACTGCTTTTGATGTGCTTTTGTTCAAATGATCTGTGGCATATTCATAGCTGTGAGTAATGTCTTGTAAATTCCACTTGAGGGCGCCAGAGCACCATTATTGTTCCTGAAGCCTGCACAAAGACACACCTGTGATGTAACCTGTAGGAGAAGATAGATAGCTAGATCGATCGATCGATCGATAGATAGATAGATTTTCATTTTCATTTAACATTAGATGGTGAGTTCAAGTTCCTTACACTGTCCTTGTAAAGCCTCCCTAACTCCCTAACTCCCTAACTTAACTCAGTATAACATGTTATCAGGTTGAATTTAACTGCCATTTGAGAGCCTTATGGCGGTCTCATACTAGTTTCTATACCTCTACCATGTTCAGTTAAAGTGCCCCATCTGGTGAAAAATATATAAGGAACTGTAATTTGCATTATTGTCAAAGATTTTCTGCATGGCTTGCTTGCGTAATTGCAGCAACTTGTTTGCTCTGCACTTTTACCGTCCAGGAAGCCTTCTGTTGGCCAAGATAAAAATAGATAGACTCCATGTTCTCCGGCCAAGTGTGCCCTGCCCTGCCTCCTTCAAAAAGGCAGCACTCAGCAATAATGCGTATTAAAATCTGAAGCTGCTCTCTCTCTCTCTCACATTGGTTCCAAGGGAAGTGGAGCACTTGAAGCTGGGTCTCACCCAAGGAATTATAGTGTAATTCAATCCAGGTTGCTGAAAAACAGATTGTGCCCTCTCACAGTCCTCCCGCCCTCCTGCCTCAGGACTTACAGTATCCCGGGATAGAAGAAAAACTTTCCCCTGAGATTAAAGGAAAAGCACCATGCCATGTACTTTGATCAATCTCAGATAGTTCAGAATTAGAAAATGTTTAGCTTTTTCAGTGCAGTACATGAAAACTCAGATTTATGACTTTATTGACAACTTCAAAATGAAAAAAATAAAAGCATTGTTTGTGCATTTAAGTCACTGAGTAGGGCAGCGGTTCCCAAACTTTTAATGCAACGTGCCCCCTTCCACATCCCGACCGGGTTGAGGTACCCCCAACCCAAAACACTTAAAAAAACCTGCAACATAGCCTATTTATAGGCGCATTAAAGGCATCAAGTATTCTGCACAAATAGTCAATATATATTATATATTATATATATTAGATATTCAAAATATTCAACAGATCACAACAATGCGCTCTTACATTTGAAACTGAAACTACACTGCAACAAACTTGCACAAAAGTCCTCACTTTCAAAGAGGTATTACCACTAAATTAAGTTGTAAGACAAGTTGTAAAAACACAGAAAAACAATGATACATAATTTCCATTTTTATATTCATGTAACTTTTTATAATCCCTGCCGTCTGTGAAGTTCAAAGAAAGGGGAAAAGAGTGGTTGGTCAAAGGTTAAAACTGGTTTAACATGTTTAAATGGAATCAGCCAATCCTTGTTACTTTCCTGATATTAAATTAAAGTCGTATCAACCGAGGACAAGCTGAGGTATCTAGTTTTAGACTCTTTTAATGTATTCTACTCTACAATGAAAAAGCAGGTCAGTGCATTGAACTGAACATATCCAATCTACACCTGCTATTTAACATAATGACACCAACACTGTTTGCCATGTTTTGCAATGTAAACAGCGCTTGGCAGCTAATTTGTTCTGTGATATTATTACGCTCCTGTCGAAAATCTGCCCTTCACTTTCCCTTTGCACCGACAGCCTGTTACTGTTGTCCCTGCTTTACTTTGTGCACCAGTTTGAACTTGAAGTTTCAGTTGTTGATGTGCCCCTGCATCAACTCTCACCGAGACATCCTCTTCTTTATTTTGTTTTTCTGCAAGATCAGACGGTGACATCTGCTTCAAGTAAGTACAAAGAAAGGGCATTCTGTATGCTCTTAAACATCCTTTAAGGGATTTTTTTGCTCAGTGAAAACCTCTGATACTAAACTGAGCGCTGACTCAATGGAGCGAGCAACACAGGGCCTGCAGTTTGTCAGCTGAAATATAAGAAGTGCAGGCGTACAGTATTCTAGGAAGTAGAGGATCATCCAGGCGTGCCTGTGAACTGATGAGCACTGGGGGGGAAGTGTCAAGGTGTGTCAGGATAAGTGCAAAGTTCTGTGGGGTGTGGCGCACAGATGGAAGCCAAGATGGACCACTTTACCTGGGTCATTTACAAACAGATGTGTGTATGCGAGTGTAAGTGCATGTGTGCAGTATTGTACACCTGGAATCACACCCTCATATTCTTCTGCATCAACTCATTTGGAAAAAACTTGGTCACAATAATGATTTCACCCTATCACTGCTGCATGAATATTGGAATTAAGCTTTGGCTCTTATAAACACCCATTATAACCTCACATTTTATGGGTGCAGTGATGAATGAAACACTATTATAAAAACTCTTTCACATTCTGCAGCTGTAGTTTGTCTCTCAGAAGATTTTAAATGTCCATTTTGACCAAAAATGTCAGGAGACACTTTTTCAAGTCCCTCAAAAAAATGTATGCGTCAGTTTGAGTGAAATTGTTTTGGTTACAGTTGGATGAAAGAAATTATATTTACATTATTGTTTGACTGAAATATTCTTTGTTATGCATGTGTCATAGAGAAGCATGGATACACCCAGATGTCAAGCTATTGTAAAAGCTTGCATAACGAGCCGTGATAGTGACTCCCATAATGAGACTCCCAAAGGATTTGAATGTCTTGAGACTTGCAGATATCTCCTAATTCTCTTAATAATGTCTTAATTATTAAAGACGGCGAGGGACGGCTGTTGCTGTGCAGCTGTTACTCTCTTTTAAATGGTATAAATACATATACACATTGTGTATACTTTATGTACATGTGCATGCTGTTAAAGGGCCAGTTCGCCGATTTTCAACCTCAGTCCTATCATGCCATTATGGGGAGCTAATGCCATTATGGTAAGAAAAAAAATGCAATTTGGCTCTGTGCCTTTGGAGGACGCTATCTGCTTGTCCAATGGGCCCTGGAAAACCTCCGTCAGATTACGTGTCATCTGGCGGAGGCCAGGGAGCACACTAAACTACACTTCCTCAATCTAGGACGCCTGCCTCCGATGTCATGTCTCGTTCAAAATCGTCAGGTTTGAAATGTAGACTGCAGACCTGAAGATTTTTTAGACAATCCACTGGTATATTCTTGTCGTATTTTGTATTCTGTACCGCTCTGCGCCATTGCCTGCAGCGAAAACGGTAGTATTTTACTCCAGCGTCTCTCACTGGGCCGTTTCTTTCAGAGGGAGGGGCGCCATGCTCACTGGGTGTTGTAGGAATGTAGAATGGGCGAAACCACGAGCTGTTTGTACAACCTTCTCTACAGCTATGGTGCCAATTTAAAATATTATTGCTTCTATCGATTACAGGGAACACCAGCTTTGACTGACAGTGGCTTTTTCCAGGGGGTGGATTGCTCCTTTAAGTGCATTGATCTGTGGAAACATACATGTGGACAAGTGCTTTCTCACAAATATGCATGCCTACTTAAATCATGTCTGAGTGTGTATTCTTGGGCTGTTTGTGCGTGTATGTGGGGAGTGTGGGAGGATATTAATACTCTCATAGTTCATAAACTGCACTTCTGTCTGTCAAGGTGGGAGTTTGATGAATACTTCATGAGGTCTGAAGTGAAATGAGATTTCATTCATTAAATGAGAACCAAAGAGCCCATTCAGCTGCAGAGAGGTGAAGCATAAAGCAATGAGCTGGCTATTGACTAACAGTGCATGGCTAATTAGTTTAACACTATGAGGAATGTTAAACGATGAGGTGAATATTGTACATTTTGGAGGGTTATGTAAGTAAGAGGACCGTTGGTAAATAACTGTACAGAAGCAGTGGTTGTTAATTGGTCATAACAATTATTGTGTTGGGAAAAAATGTGTTTTCATACAAGCTAAAGATGTGTGAAAAGACAATCATTTTTAGAGTGTAGGAAAATAGGTCCATACTCTTCAAACAGAATGCTGTTGCTATGTTTTTCTCTGGGAAAGTTTTATTGTATAAAAAACTGCCTGTAAAGCAAAAGTGACAGTTGTTTCTTTGGTGGAGAGAAGCTTAACTGCAGATGGAGATGCGTTGCTATGCAACTGGGATTTCAAAAGCACTTGCAGCGCCAGGGTCACATTTCAATGTCTGTCTCCATGAGCTTGGCAGGAACTGATGACTGCTAATAATGCTATTTTTAAAGCGTCTCATTTGCAACCCTCTAAATGTGAAGGTTCTATAGCATGTATACGACTGCATGTTGCTCAGGAAGCTCTTTCCTTCCTGGTTCTTTTTTTGCACTTTTCAATCACACTTTATTAATCCAGGGACATGCTGTTGCTTAGTGGCACTGTACACATTCATATAGCCGTTATTGAATGCAGCAATAATGTTGGAAATCAGGGAATTTAATGTTGTTCCTGCCAGTAGCAAGGGATAAGAGTTACACCTGAATGAACATGAGAAATGTGACGGAGGCTTACAAAGGCTTAAAGATCTGGGGCCGGTTTCACAATGATAGACTTGGCTTAGATATAACAAATAGTCAGACTTCAGATAGACGTCTAATTGTATCCGTCTCACAAAGCAGTTTAGTTCTTGACTATCTTAAAGCAGGACTATGATGCATTGAATTCTGGGTAAATTAAGACTTTTTTCAAAACAAACAAAAAGTCTGTCAAGTCTGTTTACCCCAGCAGAAAGAATGTTTGTCTATTGGAGGAATTCAACAGTTTGAAGGCATTTTACTTAAAAGGAGTTTAACAACAAAAAAAATTGCAGCAACAGTGTTCAAAATTTGGTGCTACTGGTCAGCAGGTGGCACTGATTGTTACCATGGTAACATGGGTCTTTGAGCTGAGTTAGCCTGGGGGTGAAGTGTCTAATTTTTTGGGCTTCAAATGAGTCAGTCTGTATTTTTGTGAAACAGTCTATGAGCAATATTAAGTCTGGCCTAACACTGTAGACCAGTCTAAAACATCTTTGTGAAACTGGCCCCTGTTATCTTTCAAAATATTTACATCTTAATCACACAAAGTACAGTCCATTTTTTTTCATAGACCCCCACATCCCAGCCTGTACTCCCAAATCTACAGGGGGATTAATGTGTTGTGACATCTTGCGGAAAGAATTTTTACTGGTGTGAATAGTAGCACACCCAGTGTCTGTCCACTCCTCCACTTCAGCCTTAATACACTCAGTCCCTCAGTATCCACATGAGAGAGTCCTTGTTTAGCTCTCTCACCTGGAAACATCCTGAAGTGCAGCTGTGTTTTATTTGTTTAAATCCATTTTTATTTAATTTTTATACATATTGTTGCGTTATCATTTTTCGGTAAGTTTTGTAAAAGTAAGTTTAAAAATAAAATGCCTGAACAAAAAATTTGAACTGATTTCCTTTAAAACTTGTTAAAGCAAACTTTACCCTACATTAAATAATGCAGAAAAAGTATTTTTTAGCTGTGATGTGTTTCAAGAAAATGCACAAAGAGTATCAAAAATCAAGATGAATCACCCCAAAGCACTAAATCATCTGACAGCTTTTTTTCTTGAAATCTTGCTGAGATGGACGTTTCTCGCAGCGAGCTGCTTCCTCAGGCCTCCACGGCCAACTTCACCACATCAAACCACATCCCTGCCCTCAACTCTCACACACACAGCACCTTTCAGACACGGAGGGCTCCTGGGAGACAGAGAGGTCAGCTGCACGGCGGGGGCTGCATGTGAAATCATGTACCGACTCCAGCCGTGACATGACCTGGAAAACAAGAAACAACTAACCCTTTTTCTTTCGGTTGCTGCAGCACAACAACAAAAACATCACAGCAACAATAAAACACACGTGCTGGAGGCCGTCAACAGGGCAAACTGTTGTCAAAAAAGCCGGAAAAATGGCAGATACACAGACACCCTGGAGCTCAGTCAATAGCAAGGAGGTTAAGTTAGTAGCTGGCTTTTGACTCTAGTTATGATTTCATTCAGAACAAAATGGCTGCAAGAAAAAGCTAAATTTCTCCTCTAGGTGGCAGTGTTCCCTTCCACATCAGTGATGCTCTCTTTTTGAGGGAGTCTCTTGCCCACCGCTCTCACCAGGCTGCACTTGTCGCTGGGAGAACTGGTGCAACATGGGGCGTTAAAATAAGCTGATTAGTTTAAAAAACGCGGCCGTCTGAGGGAACACTTAATAGTCCACTGACATCATCACTGTAATCTCTATTAACCCCATGCAGCGCACTGCCTACTGTTAAACTAATTTGATAATGGCACATCTAATTAGATGTAAGTGATGGCACTTGTAAAAGCTATTCCAATGAGCAGGCGTAATGTTGTCTAACCGGCCTATAGGATCAGGGTCACAGATCCATCTCTACCCTGATGAAGTGTCTCTAAAGAGTTATTTAACACCAGGCTGAACAGAAGTGTTTTGCTGCCCTCTATGGTTGAAAGCTCCCTGACCTCAGGCCAAACACAGCATCTCTGGTAGGTGTGGTTGGGTGTGGTCAGAAATTTGTTTTACCTCATCCAGTAGAGGTGTCATAAGGTCCTGGAGTCAACTTGTTACCTTGACCTCTGACCTGCCAAAATAAGAGCTGTTGTTTTTTGTTTTTCTCAGGTGTCACAGCCCGGCTCAGAGGCTGCGACAAAACGAATGTGAAAACTAGTTTTATTTACAAAAATATAAGGACATTATTTGCTATCAGTAATGTAAAGCGTGTGTGGATGAGTGTCAATGTAGATACGCATACGGAAGAAACAGAAGACGAAACCCGTTGTCATCCTGCCGGGCCCCATCACAGAGCCAGAGAGAGAGAGATAGAAACACATATGGGACGTATTTATAGGGCAGAGCGTACCGGGCCCAGGTGCAGCTCATGCAGCTGAAGAACCCTCCAACCAGGACACTCAAACCTCCCCTGACACACAACACAAAACAGCACCAGACAGAGACACGCAGTGGCCAGGTGGAGGGGTCGTCACTCGGGTCATTTGAAATGTAGATTGAATCACTCAAAGTATTTTTAAGACTTTTAATACCACGTTGGCACATAGAAAAGAGCTTTTATCTGCATCTCATTCAGTAAGAGGGGCTGGCTGAGGTGTCAGCTATGGAACTATAGTCATGTGGTAACAGGTGGTTGTGTATGAGGAAGAGTTTGAAGATTGCAGCAGTTCACTGATTAAATTTGTCCTGACCTCAAGTCCATTTAATGTTTCAGAATCAAACCATAAGGCAGACAACAGACTGCTGTCTCCTGTCTCCATTACTTTAGTCAAAAGGCAAGGTGGGAGCCATGGGCTGGATCAGAGGACTCTATAATGACCTGCTGGTAGAAAAGGGCTGCAGTATTTCTCGAGTGTAAGCAGCTGCCTTTTACACACAGAGATCTAACTGTATACGTGATCACAGAACCTGAAGATAAATACTGCATTTGATAAGGAGACATTAGCTGTCTGCTTCCTGTGTTCATTCAGTCTTTGCACTGGAGACACAACACCTGGACTTCCGGCGAGGTCATGATAGAAGCAGAAGCACCTGCTGCGGGAAAAAAGGCCTCAAAAACTATTCAAATCTTTGCTCAAGCCTCAAAGACCAAACTATTTAGACTGAAGGCCGCTATGTCTGCGTTAAAAAGGATGCAGAAAAAAGGAAGATAAACAGGACCAAACTGATGCGTCATCACACATGGCCAAAGCATACACCGATGACGTCATGACGACTGTACTCACAAAACCTCCATATCGAGGCCTCTAAGGATACAAAGACTACCTTATCTAGAGTAGAAGTAGAAGCGTACAATTAAACAGTCTGTGCACTGGCAATTTGCCGTTTCAATTATGTAATGTTCCTTCTTCCAACTCTGTATCCTGGGATTCATTTTGTACCCAGAGGTCAACAATTAACTTCCTAGCTCAAATATTAATAGTTATTTTCATGCATGCACTACACTGAGAAAAGTAGTCCCCCCCCCTGTTTTCCTGCTGACCTTGTGTGACACTGAGTGGTAGTAAGATTAGGACTATATATTTGTTTTAGCACTGTGTTCTGCCAAATTAAATTCCTGTGTATTTATGACTCTTGGCAAATTAAACATATTATAAACAGTAAATGTAGCCAAAGATTAGATTGCCTTTTATTAAATCTTTAAATTTCAATCCATCAGCAGACTCCATCTATCTAAACCTGTTAAAACTGTCAAAAAGGGAAAGGGAAGAAACAAAATCCTGAGCATCCCTCCTTCTTGATGTGAGGGGAAACACTCACCGTAATAAAATCTCGTCTTGAAGATCATTTTGCAGAGCTCCCTGTTTATTAATTCCAAACAAACCAGACTCTGCCAAATAACACTGAAAGATTAAAGGAACATTTTGTGTGAAGCTGTGGAGATGATTTGGGGATTTATCTTCTCCAGTCTCGACAGTTTTAAGACGTTTCTGTCGATTAAAGATTTAGACGGCTGTAAAAAAAAAAAGAAACGAAACGTGGTGCTTATCAACAGGTAACAACACAAGCCTTATCTATGCACTGTAAAACCACCAGTCTATCTTAATAAAAGAAGTAAGTTAACTAAAATTTTTGGAACAATAATAATTGATTACAGTTATTTAAGTGCGGTAGCAAGCGGTAGCAGCCTACGATAACGCTGATTGTTGTAAGGGTGGTGGCTGCAATGGTGATCATGGCGGTGCATGTCTGTTGAAAAAAATTGAAAAAAACATTATGTAAAATATTAACAGCAATTAAATCCAATGTAATGAGGTGTGTCTCATTTGTCCAAGTGAGTATTACCATCTGACATTGATTTGAGGACAGTGGGTCACATGACGTGGAAGCTATTGCAAAAAAAACTATAAATGTTTCTATAAATAGATGAAGAAAATGTAATGTAAGTGCGTTTTATACACTGAATTTTACAGTATTTGTTTTGTGTTAAAAGGTTTAAGGTAATTGGTTTCCTTAATTGAAATGAGTCGACACAGGAGAGTTTTAAGTTGAGATAAACTACTTCACTTCAAAATACTCTCTCATTTTAGGTTCAATACACTGAGTGGAATGGGTACTGTTTACTTTTAAATTTATTTAAGTTACTGTAACAATAGATAATAGAGTTTGGTTCCCTCAAAAGGTTTGAGTTGAACTAACTGATCAGGTTTTATAGTGTACTTGGAGACATTTAGTGCTCACATCTTTAAAAGTACAGCTTACTCAAATAACACATGTTCATTCTAAACATGACTCGACACAGTTAAGTTCTTTTACTTATTTTTCCCAAGGTAATTGGTTTCCTTATTTTTTAAAGTAAACTTCACTTGTTATAATTTACAGTGTGGCTCGCACATATTACATAAGCACATGGATCCAAGTCTATCAGCCTAGTTTCTATTGTTGAAAAGTGAGTTTCTTATTTTAATCTACAGGTTATTTATTCTCTATATTCTGGAACATTTTGCACAATGCATATGTTGGTAAACAATATCTCAATTGTTCTAAGCTTATTCCAAAAGACTCTGTTGAAGTTCTTGAAGATGTTTCTCATATATATATATATATATATACACATATTTAAATAAATAAAAATAAAACAGAACAAAAATAAGCAGCAGCAGCATTAGATTAGATTATAATAGAAAAATACAGAAGTTACGACTTAGTATAACACAGGTTACATTTTGTTGTAGGGGAAACCCTCAATCAAATCCTGTGTACTGCACTCATCAGCATTGGGATTCATTTATTTGAAGAGCTCAGACGTGCACATAAATCTGTCTGTAATAACTGAACAGGATCTTATTCACATCTTAGTTAATTAGAGTGCTGACATGCAGGAACAACAGAACAGAAGCGTTGGTCTCAATTAATAGTTTGAACGTCTCCTCATTTTTGATACATTACAACTCTTGTCTCGCAATTTCGCAGAAGATGAAGTCAGCGGTTTGGAGCATTTTGTAGAACGCCAAAGACTTCACTCGGAGAAACGAAGAGTCCTACTGAACATTCAATCGAACCAGTTCTTAAAAGACGACTGACGTAATGCTGCACTTGATATCGATTTGATCATACGTGCATATTTGATGTGGTGCGCTGAATCATCGTTTCGTGGAATTTGTGAGTCTTTGAAATATTTCTTTTGAAGCGGATACTACAAAAGGAATGTTCCAGAGGAATTGAGTGCATATTTCAAGACACTTTCTCTGAACTCCCACTCCACTTCACTTTGGCTGACATTCATTCTGAATTAGCATTTTGCTCTGCTTCATTATCCAGACTGAACTCGCCATAAACAGTGCCGATAATGATGGTGTTTCAATGCTGAGCCTTTGATAAGTCATAATTTGTAACAACAAAGTATATGACTCAGGCTGACTCCACATTTACAGCCAGTTTCCAGGCTTATTGTGATGACCATTTAATGACTTCACGTTCAGGTCCATCGACAAAAGAAGACTTCCATCTGTCTTTCACCACCACATGAGTCACCAGCTGTAAACCCACCCAGTTAAAGATATACATTTTTTATTTTGTCACATTTTTCTGTTCAGCACACGGATGACTCAGTGCAGCCTGTTCCTTGGCAAGCCCACCTCAGGCTTGTAAACCTGTAAGGTGGAAAAGACTCCCTCCCACTCAAGTGGAAACATAAATCCCTAAACTGCGTTATTGTGACAAAGTGGAAATGGTCGTGACGAACATTTTTATGGAATAAAAACTGTACTAAACACGTAAGAGCACAACTATATGACTTAAATTTAAAGATATAAAAGACTTAATATAATGGGGCTGTCGTTCGATCCTGGTGAAATATTAATAGTTTGAACCGTAATGATGTGATCGAATTCAAAATTGAAGCACAGCAGATAACGCTGCCCACGAACAAATTACTAATCTGCTGTCCAGAGTCCCAGAGCTCTCACGTTTAAAGTAGTGTGACTTGTATTCCAACAGATGACGATAATACGCCGCCTGCTACAAACCAGTGGAGGAAACTAACGATCCAAACCTTTCCTGCTTCAGCGTCCCAACCGTAGGCAGAAAGCACAGGGGAGACTTATTGTTGTCCTGCTCCAGGGCCGAAGCTGGAGCTAGCTTCGGGGCTAACTCCCGTCACTTTAATGCGCAGCAAGCAAGACACATTAGCGACGTGAGTCTTGAGGAGTCGTAGGCTTTATTACACACAAACCCAGCCTAAACTGTACATTAGTTCTGTTGTTTATAGCTATCGAACACTCTTTTCTCTGCTCTTCCAGTGCTCCGGTCCCCGACACTTCTCGTAACTCGTGCACACACACTTCCGTTCTCTCTCACTTACTCTACCACCTCACTCTCACACACTAAGCTCTTCCCAAAACAGAGCTACGCCTCTAGTATAAGACGATGCTACAGTACTGATCATCTCAACACAACTCAGAAGCGTTGCATGTATCACTACCTACCCGATATGTACTTGTTGTTTGTTGTTGGGAAAAGTGTCAGCCATATAATCTAATCAGACTTTTAATTAGTGAAATAATGTTCCAATGACGCGAGAGATGGCGACCTTTGACCCTGCTTGTGCAACAACATAAACATACAGTACCGTGTAATCTAGGAGCTACTATCCAATCATTTCGGTGTATACACAACACGTTGGTGCCAATCAGCTAATGTTAGCCCCTAAGCTCAAAGCATGGTCTTAAGTAATGTGCAGCCCCTTTGAGGCGCTACTATAGCTGTAGACTCATCTTTTTTTATAAAGGTGTGGTAAATGTTTTTGTATTACATGTAGCAAATGTAGCATTTGTAGTTTTTTAATGATAAGCAAGTTTTGAATAAAATATTTTTACAATGGGCTGCGAGGTGGTGCAGTGGTTAGCACCTCAGAGCTAGAAGGTTCCTAGTTCGAATCCCGGTTCGGATAAAGTGGGCCTTTCTGTGTGGAGTTTGTATGTTCTTCCCGTGCATGCATGGGTTCCCTCCATTTGCTCCGGCTTCCTCCCACAGTCCAAAGACATGCTCGTTAGGCTCATTGGTGACTCTAAATGTGTGAGTGCGCACGTGAAAGGTTGTCCGACTCTGTGTGTCAGCCCTGTGATTGACTGGCGATCAGTCGATGTAGGATATTCTAAAACAAAAGACCGTAAAAAAGAGGCTGGCTCAAGGTTTCCAGGATTGGGTTTCGAGTAAATAATCCCCCACCACTACCACCTTACACTGCACACACCAACAAACAAAAATTCCCCCCTCCTAGCCGATGATTGACAGTCTCACATCAATAGTCCCACCCTGTACATTTAAGTGTAGTATAATAAAAAGCTGAGAAACACGACACAATCAGTTGTGACTCAATTCATGCGACGACTACACCTACCATTTGCCATTTAAATGGTCTCTTTCTCTCTCTGTATCCATCTCTCACTTATACAGTTCTCAGATAAACACACACCCACTCATCCGCACAACCACCGAAGCACACGGTCATTATCTGCCCGGTGCATAGATTTCCACCGCTAATCCTTTGATCTGAGCCTTGATTTTAGGGGAGCTGCTGTGTTCTCGACCGCCTCGGGCTGCATTTGAGTTCTATTATTTATCGCTGAGTGTCACGGGGGCCCAGGCGGGAGGAGAAGGAAAGGCGAGGGGAAAACAAGTCTCATCTTCTATTATACTTTGATACACCTCCTCGCTCTGCAGACAGGCAAGCCCGCGTGCGCTCGGAGTCAGTGTGGTGGTTTTAATTGGTCTGTTTCAGTGGGCATCATTGCTTTGGCAGGATAACATCTCTCACTGTCCACTGGATGAAATGAGAACAATAAGTTTGAGCTGTGAAGTTTGTTTATCAGGGTTAACATGCGCTTTATCTTCAATCAGTCAGCGTCCAAGTTTAATTAAGGGTGCAGTGTATTACCTGGAATAACCCAGACCTTAATTAAAGAAGCATCAAATGAGTATGCAGTAACAACATGGAAAGATTCGGTGGTATGAACTTATTTTTAATCACCTGAATCAGCATCTTTAGACAAATTAACCAGGTATTATCAGTTTGACCTCTATCCTGCCTGAAAATGTGTCGGTGTAATTGATGTTATCAGCCCATAAAACTGCTGTTATCGGGGCTCATTGGGAGCACAGATAAGAGGTTATAGGGCAATATTGTACCTTGTAGCTGGTTGGCGCTCAGGTGGTTGGGGTGGAGGGCTGCACGGTGGTGCAGTGGTTAGCTCTGGCCTCCCAGCTAGAAGGTTCCTGGTTTGAATCCTGGTTCCGGACGCAGGGGGCCTTTCTGTGTGGAGTTTGCATGTTCTCCCCGTGCATGCGTGGGTTCCCTCCGGGCACTCCGGCTTCCCCCCACAGTCCCAAAGACATGCTCGTTAGGCTCATTGGTGACGCTAAATTGTCTGCATCTGTGAATGCGAGCTTGAATGGTTGTCATGACAACAAAGTTACTTGTCATGTTCTGCTTTTGGCTTACAGGTGGGTTCAGTTTGCCCCGTCTGAAGAATCGATGGTGATGAAAAACAAGTGATGACAAGTGATAAAGTCCTTTTGTAGTTCAGTCTCACTGGTCTCATAATTTTCATTTATATCAGGCAGCTTTTTTATGAAAAACTCTAAAAGCCTACTTTAATCTACCTGCTTGACGCCAAACTGCAGACAGACAATCTTATTAAAGACTAGCTGATGAACACCTCTAAAGAATAAGAGATTTCCCCCAGGAGTTAAAGGGGACTGAATGATGGATTTGCATTCATCAGGCGGCCTGATGCACACTGCCACTGAATGATAATGTCGCTCCTTACCTGCTTGATGAGTAAATAAGCCACTGTTGGGTGCAGGTGGAAAGTCAGTCTTTGGTTTACATCTTGTATCTCTTGCTCAGGTTTAAAAAATACTTTGTGAGATCATTATTTGGGGATTTCTTTTTCTTTCCTTTTTTTGGCTGACCGCCGGGGTCAGCCCTACACACGGGTCTGTATGTGACTGAGTGAGTAAGTGAGTGAGTGAGTGAGTGACGGTACTTTCACAGCCACAGGGAGAGAGAGTTGCGACATCGCAATGGCGGATCATCAAGCATATTGGACCTCTACTGACGCGACTCTCTGTCTTAACGGCTCTGGATACTTCGTTCGGGGAGTAGGCGGGGCTGCTCCTCCGCTGCTCCTCCGCTGTCCTCACCTACGTCTGCAGCGCACACCTGCTTTCAAACACGTTGTCATCGGCCTCATAAGGACAGTCCTTGTAACACATTGCCCAGAAAAGCCAGAGCCACAGTCAGCCACTTACTACGTTTTGACCTAGTCTTGTTTTTAAAGATTTTAAGGGAATGACACGCAACAGGGGGCCGAGTGTGGGAGGACTGCAGCCTCTGTACATGCGCCCATTTTTTCTTGCCTATCAGTGTTCCCGAAGAGGTGGACAGGAACCATAGGGAGGGAGAAGGGAATTCCATGCAACAAGTTTCTCGGGCCAGACTTAAGGAATCTTGCATCACTTTACATTTGCAACCAAGGCGGCCCTGACCCATCTGATGTCATTTAGTTTGTTGCAGTGTGGCTTTGACCCACTAAACCTTCTATTAGGGCTAATTAGTGCTACAGCCTGAATGGGAAGCTCCCCATGACTCTTCATGAGTGGATATAAGTATGGCTTTATGGGAAAATGCAAGCATATACTTTCACTTTAAAGAGAACGTTGACTTCATCTTGTAGAGATTAAGAACAAGAGGTCCCGGTGCTTCAGTCAAGTGCTCTCCAACCACCACAGCTGTACTTTCAAATATCAACAAAATTACACTAAATAAGAAGGAGGCTGTGCTTGAAATTAAGAGAAAAGTGTAATTAAGTTCCACAAATGGCCAGTTTTGAGTGCATGCTACATCCAGATGCACGCAGACATAATCATTCTCCTCTGTCTGCAGTAGTAATGACTTGGGTTAAGAGAGTAAACAAGTCCTGTGGTGCGCTGACAAAGACAAATGACACCGTCCCTCTCCCACCCTTAACCCTCGTTCTTCTCCCGAGCAACCAGCTGCTCCTACAACGGACGCAGGACACAGCTTTTCATGCTGGAGCTTCTGATTTCTGTTCTGGTCTGGTGATAGAGAAGGCAAAGCAGAGGGGAAGACATGGAGAAAAAGGATGCTCTAATTATCTAATTGGCCACTTGTGGTCTTCCCTCTGTGGAAATGGCCTTGTAACGGCTCTATAATGGGCTCTGTCTCACACAGGTGCTTTCCCAGCGCCACGCCAGACACCAACACAGATGGGGGAACTTCATCTTAGTCTTCCTTCAGCAGTTATTCTTTTTTCCTCACCTCCCTTTTTAATTAGCTGTTCAAATCCTTCATACAGCTACAGGTTCTAATTTTCTATGTAGTGAAACCAACGTGTTCTTTCAGTTTGATACAATCTTGTAATTATTTTTTTATGCCTTTATTGAGGGAGAGGACAGTGAATAGTGTCGGAAACAGGGGAAGAGAGCGTGGGGACGACACACGGCTAAGAGCCGAGGCCGGGAGTCGGACTCCGGGCCACCACATGGAGGACTGAGCCTCTGTACATGGGGCGCGCCAATTAACCGCTGAGCTAAACCGGCAGCCCCAGGTCATATTGATTTTAATTCAATTAATAACCTTGTACCTTACATTAAAAAGTTTCATTTAGCAATTGTGTTTAATGGGTTGCATGCTAGTGCCAGTATTTCTAAGAAACCAGCATGTATTTTAACAAAGATTGAGTCACCGTCTGCTACAAAAAAAAGGACAAAAGAACCAAAACAAAACGGGGACAGTTCAAAAATGTTTCTCAGAAATAAATATGTGAAGTCCTTCAATTATCTATACTGCTTATCCAGTTCAGGGTCGCTGGGGGCTGGAGCCTGTCCCAGCTGTCATTGGGCGAGAGGCGGGGTAAATCCTGGACTGATCACCAGTCAATCACAGGGCTGACACATAAGGTGCTTTTCGACAGAAGGACCTTTCCCCAGGAACTAGGAACCTTTTGAGGAACGTGCGTTTCTAAAGCGTGAACCAGGGTCTACATTTAGTTCTGGGGTAATTGATTAACCCCCTGCAAGGTCCCTGCTCGGGGGTCGTACTTTCCAAAGGCCCAGAAACTTTCAGGTCGGGGCCTGCAGTGCTGATCGTTTCTGATTGGTCAAGTATTAGCAGCATTTTATTTTGCCTGCCATGTTTAAAAGATTGCAGCTCCAAGCTCACTGTTGTCATCGGTTACAGTTACTTTGATTGCTTCTCCATACGTCATTGGCCTGATTGTGGAAATGCAGACTACAATGGGCCACAGGAACATGTCTAGTTCCTTGAAGAGAAGTTCCTGGACCTAAAAGTTCATGGTACTTTTGGTCGAAAAGCACCTATAGAGACAGACAACCTTTCACGCTCACATTCACACCTACGGACAATTTAGAGCCACCAATGAACCTAAAGAGCATGTCTTAGGACTGTGGGAGGACTGTGCATGCAAGGAACCCATGCATGCACAGGGAGAACATGCAAACACACAGAAAGGCCCCTTACGTCTGAACCAGGATTCTAACAAGGAACCTTCTTGCTGTGAGGCGACAGTGCTAACCACTGCACCACCCTGCAGCCCAAATATCCTTAAGTTACCTTCATTTTCAGACATCAGAGGCTAAATCAAATGTAAAAGTAGATTTCTTACATTTCAATATTAGCAGAATCTTCGACGTCGGACAAACTTCAGACGTGGATGAAAGCTGAGCTTATGATAAATACAATCTAAAAGTCTAAAATATAATGTATGGCTTCTGCATAGATTTTTCGGGCAAAACCACACATTTATTTACTCTTCATTTTGATAATGATAAGGAAAAGTGTTGGATGAAGTGGCACATCTCTTAGATTTGAGCTGCTTTTTGCTCTCAGCTGGGATTCGTGCACTTAGATTTAACATATATGGCATGTCTGAGCATACAGTATTAATTCAGTCAAAAGAAAGAGAAAGGGCCGTTTGACAAAAGGCATGAAGACAGACAGAAAGCAGTAAGACATTGCTTCTAAATCAAACTGTTACTATACTCTTCTCGTTCAGTCACAGATGCAGCATCCTGAGCCTCTCCGAACCATCTATCAGCTTTCATGCTGAAACCTCTGAGAGAGCATGATTACAAAGTGAGAGAGAGAGAGGAAAAAAGAGAGAAGAGGAAGGTGTGGGTGGAATTCATCTTCTGACAGCAGGTCTTTAACGAGGTCTGAAATACCTCCAGGCATTTTAATGGGCAGATTTTCCAGGTCTCACCCACGGGCACAATAGACGATAATGTCAGAGACAAGTGTATGAAAAAAAGCGTGATGTCATTATCACCAAAGGATACGTTAATAAATTATAGAAAAAGTGAAAGTCAGAGTTTAATGAATTCAGACTCATCTGCAGAAACACAAAAAATGAAGCACAATGTTCCCCTCTATCAAGTTTATCTGTTTATGTGATTATCTTTAGACACTTTTAAACCCAGTGATGTCTACTTATATCATATAACATGGATAATATAGACTGACAACTCTATCCTGAGCTCCTCTTATAATTTAACCAACAGCAACAAAGTATACACCGATCAGCCATAACATTATGACCACCTGCCTAATATTGTGTAGGACCCCCTTTTGCCGCAAAAACAGCCCTGACCCATCGAGGCATGGACTCCACTCGAGCTCTGAAGGTGTTCTGAGGTATCTGGTACCAAGACGTTGGCAGCAGATCCTATAAGTCCTGGAAGTTGCGAGATGGGGCCTCCATTGATCGGACTTGTTTGTCCAGCACATCCCACAACTTCTCCTTACACCATTCCTGAATCATTTTTGCAGTGTGGCAGGGCGCATTATCCTGCTGAAAGAGGCCACTGCCATTAAGGAATACTGTTTCCATGATACTTGGTCTCCAACAATGTTTAGGTGGTACAGGTGGTCAAGGTAACATCCACATGAATGGCAGGACCCAAGGTTTCTCAGCAGAACATTGCCCAAAGCTTCACACTGCCTCTGCTGGCTCGCCTTCTACCTATAGTGCATCCTAATGCCATGTCTTCGCAAGGTAAGAGACGCACATGTTGTAAAAGAAAACAGGATTCATCAGACCAGGCCGCCTTCTTCCATTGCTCTGTGGTCCAGTTGTTTAGTGGTGGACAGGGGTCAGCATGGGCACCCTGACCAGTCTGCGGCTACGCAGCCTGATACCCAACAAACTGCGATGCTCTGTGTGTTCTGACACCTTTCTATCAGAACCAGCATCAACTTTTTCAGCAAATTGAGCTACAGCAGCTCTTCTGTTCTTCTGGAAAATGTGCATTTGCTTGTACATTTGTTTTAATCATTTACATTACTGCAAAGAACCAAACAGTACAACTGTATATCCCAGTTTTGGCAGACGACTACTGTACCTGACTATGATGTGACCTTGTCCTGACAGTAGAGTTTGAAAGGTTTCTAAGTTAAATGGGAAATAAACTGCACTTGTAAAGTGCCCTTTCTAGTTCTTTACACTACATGTCAGCATTCACCCTTTCATACACACATTTATACACTAATTTAGTGCCATACAAGGTAACTAACCAGCTAATCATTTGCTCACATTTACACCCCGAAGGCTCGGCCTCTGGAAGGATGCTTCAGCATGTAGACTGGAAGCACAGCTGTGTGTTCCACAAAAAGTTCATGTTGGGACAAAAACAGATTTGCAAAGCCTTGTGGGCTTCCAGACAAAACAATACTGATACAAAAATTTGTAAAGAAAAAAGAGGTGATAAGTGGGAAATATTTCACATTATGAAAATGAGGGTACAAATGGCCTGCAGGCCTTGCAGTGATTCATACTTGTATTAACATGATTCAGTGGTGGGTCAGAATGCTTTCCTTTATCTGCTGGGGATTGGTGAACCTGCTGCTTGTCTGTGAAACCACATTAGATGACTGCAGCTATGAGTCAACAACCAACTAATTACTGTAATCTTGCATGTAGACAGCAGAGCTTGTAAGTGCAATACTGAAATTTGTTAGCCTCACATGCGATGAGGCATCAAGAATCTATTTTAGATTTAGTCTTTAGACGATAATTCTTAGAAGTTTTAGTCACATTTTAGTCACTTTTACCCTTTAAAGTTTGTCTAGTTTTAGTCGATAACAACTCAAAACATTGTAGTCAATAGAGAGTCATCACATTTTAGTCAAAATGCCCCCTCTTCTCGTTTTTACCGGTTTGCTTCAGGTAAAATTAATACTTTCATTTCAAGAGCTTGTCCATGCAGTAAAAGAACAACGAGGACACAGCATTTAAAGATAACTGTTCATCATCGCTTCTCATTTCATCAGTCTGACTGAAGCAGACGGCCGGTGATTGCTCCTTTTTGTAAGATGTCCCCTTTTCTGTGAGCGTGTAAAGAGCCTGAAGCAGAAAGCCTGGGTTAACAGAGAAAGTTCACCACCACCTTTGTGATACTAGTTATCGCTAACTGGTGCTGGAGGCTTTAAAACATAATGGATTCTGGATGTTCGACAGCCACCGCTAACATTTAAGTCTCGTTAACGAAAACAAAACATACGTGTCTCATTATCAAAAATCTATTTTTAGCTCATCCATGTCTCGTCTTCGTCATGGAAAAAAGGTCGTTGACGAAAATTTTTCGTCAAACAGAATCCTGAATTTAAGTGTTTCCAATGTGTTTTTCTGCTTCTAGCTCACAGGACTCAAGTTGTGTTCAGACTGTATGCAAAGCAGATTTTCACTCTGAACTTCAACTTGTGCTGTTGTTGTCTTTAAGTTTGTCTCCCTTTTTTTCTCTCATGTTATGGATTGAAGCCTAAAAGCTTCGTATAAGTGCCACCAAGGGCACATTCGTCTCTACATTTTTCTTTGCATTACTTTAAATGCAATTGCAGTGCAGCCTCTAAAATCTGGGCTGCTTCCTGTGTCAACATAACACACAGCAGCACTAACTCTGGAGTGCGTCAGTAAATGCTGTCAAGGATAAAATCCTCTTGGTGTATCTAAATGTATGTATACATGTCTGTGCATTTGTAATCACTTACAAAGTGACTTGTCTGCAAATTTATTAAAGTGTCCCTGTAGCTGTGGACGGTTTGATTTGATTTGCTTGTTAGTGATGTGTGAGGCACATAAACACTAGACAAAAACAAAAATCATGTCATTGGTGATTAGTGTATTCAGTGATTGTTCACACATTTGTATTTGTGTATTCAACAGGGACATACAGAGCAATTATGTCAATTAAAAGTTATTTATTCCCATAGTCACTGATTGAAATCATCGTTTTCTAATTATACGTGGAATGAAATCTGCCAGACGGCTGAGATAATTGCAGATGTTTTGTGTTCACATTCAGTGGTTTCAGTGTCTGCTTCATATTGTGACACATGGCAGCATACGGTAGATCATCCCTAAAGTATGCCACTTGATATGCAGAAGAAACAAGTGTTTGTAATGCGCAGTAGGAGACATTCCTTTTTCCAATCTGCCATTGCTTTAAATATGCAGCAGCAGTATTTAATCTGCTGTAATTCCAAATTTTTTGCCTTTGTATTTTGGTGCGTAACAATCTAGAAAGAGATCAGAAGAAAAGAAACTACAAAAATCTAAAACAGATACTATAACTTTTAGATGACTGGAGCTAAAAAGACACATGTTTCTAAATCCTTGTGATCATTTTCTCACGATAAGAAGCCCATTTTCTGTTATTTTCCACTCAAACCAGCACAGATGTGGACACTCAGTGGTCGGAGCTCCAGTGGTCAGGGGTGTGGCAGACAGCACAGAGGAGTTTGTTTTAATATGTCCAGTTGGAAAATCCTCGGGGGAAATATCACGGATTTCGCTGCAGATGTTTCACTGTGTTTGCATGCTTGGAATTGGGGTTGGGCCCTTTGATCTAAATGAAAATGCACCGCAGAGGTTTGCAGCACGGCGAGTCAAAGCTCTGCTCAGAGAACAAATCAGAAAGCGTTCCCACCTCCGGATTTTCCCAGGTTTCCCTGCAGAGTCTACCTTCTGTGATCAGAGACCTGGGAATACCACGGCCTGTCGCCTTGATCCATCTCTCTCTTGGCACAGCCTGCAACCATTTGGCATCTCCAGTGGAAACACATTGAGCCGGTGCCAGCAGTGGCAGACCACCAATGCCTGCATACTTCCTCCCACAGAGTTCATTTTTATATCAACTCTGCTCTATCATCAGTGTGTAGTCTCACCGCATTCAGGATGCTCCTTTGAATGCAGAAAAGTTAAACAATAAACCAAACAAAAGTGGATTTCCTACAGGGAAATGTGCAAAGTCTTTGATCCTGTTGGCTATGGTTAGGACAAAATAAAATGTAATAATCTATGCCCACAAAGCTGGTCACCTTTTTAGATTTACAAACACAAATATGGCTCACCTGGTCGGGTCGCCAAATACAAAACAAAGAGAGAACGCAGCGTGAGTGCATCAGGCTACTGTATATGATAACACTTAACTTCTCAGTCAGTCTTTTTACCATTTATAAGTACTACTACTACATTATAGTGTATAAACAATGTAGCTAATGTTCATGTATGGCTTATCAATACTAAAAAGGAGGACTTAAGTATTACTGCAGTTATTTTGCTCCACACAGATCCCTCTCACTCTATCAGACTGACCTGTATAATGCTCTATTACAGACTGTTCCCCTGGCAGGTGGATGTATTTTTCCCTCTGCGGATGTTCCGAAGCTCTAGTTGATGCTCACACAGCTCTGTCTCCCCCCCGTCTCCATGGGGATGGTCAGAGACTCGTATTCTTTATGTTATCTCAGAAAAAAAAAAGAACTCTAGTTACATCACTTTTTTAGGTCGTATTGACATCAGCAGGAAACTTTCTTTTCCCCAGAAGGCAGAAAAATGTTCCATAATCAAAATTTTAAAGCACCCTGATTTTGAAATTTGTTCCACTTTTTCTCTCACAGTTGGAAACGAAAATCTGGCCACATTGAAGAGGGAAATGTTGTTTTTACAATTTTCTGTCTGCAATTGAGTAGATATCCTAATTCTTTTTTTGTTGGTGGTGGTGTATGGTGGGCAGTTCTATGTTCCGCTACAATTTGTTTCATGTTATTTTTCCTACTGCTTCAGGTTGCTACGGTTGTTTCATGTTTCTAGGAAGTCTCAATAAAACCCAAGTGTATTTTGGACAGGAAACCCATAATGAAGTTATGTTCAAACGAGACACAATGAGAGCTGATTTTGTCACACAAAATAATCATCACAAAAGCAAAGAGACACATAAATACGACATAATTCCCAAGTATCTTTAAAATCTGGATCTAAAATCTGAATCAAAAATGGGACTATAAATTTAATTTGTGTTGACGTCTATTCCAGTTATAGTAAGTGGCACTGCAAACAATATGTTTTTGAGCTTTGCAATGTCAGTGAGAAAAGTTTTAATATATGATTTACAATTGTAATTACAATAGCTATCCTGATCCAGGTTAATAATGTGTGTGTTCAAACCAAATGCAATAAGACAGAACACAAAAGGCAACATGTACGTATTTAAACGGCAGGGGACCCAGCATTGATCCTTGTGGGACACCATTTTCACCATTTCAGGGCCTTTCTTTGAAATCATTCCCGGGAAGAGTTTGAGGTCTTCTATGCAGGAAATGTGTGTTTTATTAGCTATAAGAAGACCATTAAAATTAACTTGTGTTACAAAATGTTGTGTTTGACATCCAGAAAAAAAATCGCTCTGCAAGCAGTAGATTTCTCTTAAGTACCTTCTTGTACCTTGCGATATCTGGTACTTATTCTACTTCAAATTTTATTATCACAGCATAAAATTCAAGTTTATTTCTTCCCTTGCCCAGCGCTCGTATTTGTCCCTGGTTTAGACTTTAAACAATACAGCACCACAGTGACAGTTAATTCCTAATGTCTTAAAAGACTTGGCTGGGAGTTTTCTTAGGGTGAACATTTCCTATATTTCATGTTTCTGTTATTGTGCCTGGATGTGGCTATTTTTCCAACAGAACTTTATATTAACAGTTGTTGGACATTTATGAGGAAATGAGTAATAAAGTATTTATGATCATATCCGACCACATAATTGTTAAAGCCATTTAGAAGTATGTGGTTTGGCTGGGGTTTGTCTCCAGGCCTTTGTGTGCCAGTGTTTACATTCCAGTGCGAGCAAACACTGTAACTGCCCCATTAATACATATAAACCAGAGTGTATGACAGTAATGGCCGGGATGCTCCATGTGAGATTGAAAATTGTTTAAGGAGAATCAGACTATTAAAATAAAAACAAGCATAAAGCAGACAGTAATAGAAGATACATGACTACAGTTATAATAAAACAGCTGCTCTTAATGTCCTGGGCTGTTAGAGGTTGACATCGACATGGCTGCTCTGAAGGTGGATATCCACCACAATAAGTTGTTTTTTTGGCCTTTATTTAGAGGGAGAACAGTGGATAGTGTCGGAAACAGAGGAAGAGAGTGAGAGGGAATGACACACGGCGAAGGGCTGAGGGTGGGAGTTGAACTTGGGGCTGCCGCACCGAGGACTGGGCCTCCATACACGGGCTGCTCAATTTAACCGCTGAGCTAAACCGGCACCCCAACCACATTCATTTCCTTCTTCCTCCAAGTATTTGTCTATTGTGATCAGTTATTGTTCATATTCCTTTTTCCTTCCAAGCTGATGAAAAGAAATTTCAGCGTCTTGTCGTTCATGAAAATATAACATAGGATAACATCTTAGATATAATAGGTTACTGTTCCTTGTTAGAAGAGACCTCATCATATATACCTCTCACGTGCCAATTTTTAAATGTGGGAGGGACTTGCATCTACAACTGAAATTGTATAGAATTAATTTCTAAAGCATATGACTGATCCTGTGTTGCAATGACCTAATTTACTAAACCAGGAGTTATCTATTCATTGTGTTCTATTTTATCCACCTTTCTTCTTTCTCATCTTTATTAATTAAAAAATCCATCTATTGATTTAAAGTGGCATGATCCCTCGAGCACCTCTTCAGAAGCGTTGGGAACAGTTTTTATGTATAAACTAGTCATGGTTAGTTTACATGATATATGCTGACAGTTTGCAGAAAAGTGCTTTGAGCGCAGATATCGGTGTTTCCCATCTGAGATATCCACAAAGTGTACAGAGACCTCATCTGCCGTCATCCTCTTTAGTCATCAAATAGGCCGAACGTAGTGCATTGACAAGGTGGAAAGGTTTGAGGGTCTTTGCCTGTGGGCAACTTCACACTGGAAATGTCTCCAGGGTGTTTTTTTCTGTACTTTATGTGTTTTTAGATGAAAGTGCTGCATGGCAAATTTCCCGTTAACATCTTGTACACATAAAGCATCTGACTTACACTACCCTGAAGTTATTTTCTCATTAAACACAGGCTCCTACCACAGATGCATTAAGTTGTAAATGAGGTAGCTGAGCCCGGGCCCTATTAAATCTACAGTCCCATCACTTTTGCCACTGCAATATTCCGCAGATGTACTGCTACGGTTCAGGGCTGTGAGCTAGTAGCACCTCGTGCATCACGTAAGGTTGTAAAAACCTCAAACACATGTGGAGGTGAAGCTTTTATCAATTAGATGGAATGTAAATAATTGTTTGGCGGTTTTAATAATTACAAAGTGACTCACTCAATAGCAAAGTTGAAAGCAGAGTCAGGACCTCACAAGCTATTTAAGACACTGCGGGCTATGCCTGCTCGAGCTAAACTCTCCGAGAGCCGAGCGCTAAGGAGCCAATAAAAACAGCCTCATTTAAACTGCACTTAGTTGGCACACTGTGCCTCGGATGAAAACAGCCTCTACGCCCTGTCAGTTTCATGTAGTGCTTTGCATTTACAGTATGAAAGCTGGATCGAAGTCACAGTTAGATGTTAAGTGAAGTTACAACTTGTTCTATGAACAGTCAGTATAAATTACAGAAGGCCTACACACTCTTTTGCCAATACCAAAGTATGTACTTTTACCAATATCAACAGTCTATTAAACATCGATATCACGGCAAAAAGGAAATAAAAAGTCATACTAGACTGCGATATTTTATTTTCCGTGCTTTTATAAAGAGCTTGATGACATTGTCGATCCCTTGTAAAATGTTTCTTTGTGATTTCTGGGTACTGAGCACAGAAAATTTTGTCTACAGAAAAAAGAGTTTTCTTCTGTTTACTTGAACAGATTGCAAGCTTGTTACTGTCGCAGTCATTAGCCTTAAGCTCCTCATACTTTATTTAATTGTTTTAAAATTGCACTGCCATTGCTGAGAAACTCTTTCTGTTTGTGAAAAGTTTATTTGTTAGAGATGCATTGTTTTTGTTAGACAGCAGTGATGCTCAAGTCCAATCCTGCTACCGCTTTAACCTATTGAAGCCAATACCTGGGGGAGCCAGAGGGCTTTGATGCTTTCGCAGACAAAGAGCTGGTTGATAATTTTTTTGGACGGGTCTGAATTTAATAATTCTGTAACAGTTTTCTATTAGATGTTTGATCTTATCTGAGTCAGACTTCAAAGACATTTTTATAACCAGAGCTTCAGCAGTTGAAATAGTATCTAACACACCATGCAGTGCGTTAAATGTCAGGAGAAAAGGGAACTGGAATTCCAAACTTTTAGATTGAGGGGTGTGTTTTGTCTTTCTGACATCAAAGGTTACGCTTTTGAAATACTAATTGCGAATCTCTCAACAGGTTGTTACAAAAGTCTTAGCTGGAAAATGGAAGATGCACTTGCAACAAAGGATCATTTTACTGAAATTATCTTCCCTTCTTCAACTGCCACAGCTGCATCATATTATGGACAAAAACATGATGAAATTGTTTCAGTAATTACAACGTCAATTGCAAAAAAGTTTCCGGAGGATGCGACGTGGGCGGAAGAGATTCTTAGTTTATATTAGATTCAATATTTCTACTTCAAGGAGCTCGACACACGACAAGACTGACATATATTTCTTCTTTCCATCCTGAGATGCAGTCATCCATATAAGTGTCTTGAATTTATTTATTTTGCAGCCTTATTGTTCGCAGTGTGTCTGGGGAGCAATTTGGCCCCGAACATGGTGGCTTTTTCAACCCCCATTATCAGGGAGTGTTTGCAGACATTAAATAAACAATGGCAGACACGCTCAGCAGCAGTCTCAGTTGGATTTGAAGGGAAAAAAAGGTGTAAACTTGAACAATAGACGTGTCCCAGTTGAGGGACTGACTCTTCCAAAGTCTGCATTTCAAGGACAAAGACATCATAACAGCTCAATAAGGCCTGGCCCGTTTTCAACTTGGAGCATGACTGCATTGACTCATATGTGCCATTAAAGTAGTCACCAGTCATCTAATGGAAGGTGAAAGTCAAAATCTCTAAGCTGAGGAGAAGATTCATGTATTGGAAGCGTTGGTGGTTTCTATTTGCATGTCAGTTTGTAGTCCAAGTTAAACTGACCAATCACATTTGACAATTCCAACCATCTTGGAACCCATTGGCTCCAAGAAAAGACAAGGATTAAGCTTCTTACTTAGCATTTTAAACGGGTCGTAGACGTCTTCTCTCAACTCAAACTCCATTTTCACAATTCAAGTTGCAAGTCGGATTGAGCAATGACCAGCAAAACGAAAGAGGAAATCTGGGCACGAATATCACGTCAGTTTTTTCTGGATATCCTGAGTCAAGGGCTGAAGCTGTCTTGGAACCCATCTGTATACGGTCGCAGATGAGTTCCATGTGCTGTTGTACCAAGTGTTTGAATCTGCAAAGCACCATTAAGTTGGATAATCCAGCCTAGACTCTCCAACCTAATTTGGCGCCACAGCGCGTCTCTCCGTCTCCTGTTTGTACAGCGCATTGCGTTAAATAAATTAAGTGTGTCCATCTGTTCTTTTTCTCCCAACCAAACCTGTTTTGCGTGGATGGCGTCATTATGTTGTCAGGCTGCACACTTTGGGGCATCATCACCTGTATGACTGGACTGGGCCGGATTCAGGGGGATCAGCACACGGCCATCAACCAATTCAATTAGTCACAGGAATGCATTGCTTGTATATTGACAGACACATTAGTTGCACAGTGGGGGAAAATATCATGGATTTTAAATGTCCAACAGCCCACCACTAACATTTTAGTCCCGTCTCGTCTCGCTAACGAACACATACGTGTCGTCAGAGTTTTTATTATCAATTATCTATTTTTAGCTCATCCACTTCTTAAAAAAAGGTCGTTGACAAATATTTATCGGCATAATTTCCGTTAACGAAATTAACACTGCTGGCATGTTGGTCCATTTTTGGTCTACCTCCTTTTGGAAGGAGGTGCAGGTTCAGCCTGGCCTTTCAATTGTCTTATAGATTCAGTTAAAATCAGAATGCAACCACATTAGCATTTACAGTGGTAATCGCGAAGATTTTAGTTTCGTTGTCTTTGGCGGCCCCTATGGCGATAAACGGTTATTGCGGGAGCACACTTCCCAAATATCCAGACAGTGTTGCATGTGTGACGTCCACAGTTGGCTCCGGTTTTCCTCGCTGATGGTCGCTTTCCTTTTTAGACTGTTTGCCTTCATCTGAGTGTCAAGTTTGTTTCTTTTTCTTTGGATTTTCACTTATTTCTGAAGTTGTATCTGTAGTCATCGATCTTTTCTTTGTTTGTTCAGCCATAGTAGATTACTGTTTACTCACAAAAGTGGGCCAGTGGGCCATAGGCTCAGTCACCATTGTGTTACCTCATTCGGCGATAGATAGTGACTTAACAGGCATTTATTTAAATGACAATCTTCGAAATTATAACTTGAAAAAATTTTGAAGAATGTTTGAAGTACAACATTTGACACTCTTGAAGCTAACAGGGGTGAAGGCTAAACCAGCAGAAAAATAAACTCCCTTCTACACACATTTGCAAAAGATACATGTCAAAGATCTTTAAAAATAATCATGTCTTTTACAGGAACACAAATGAAAAGTGTGAGGTAAATTGGATTACAGTACACACTCCTCAAATCCTTCAAATAATCACAGCTGAAGATTCGTACGAACACCTGCAGTTTCTGTGAGCTCTTCTCCCCCGACTGCTGCTTAGAGGAGCACAGCTGGTGATCAAAGTCATGAGCACCCCTCAGGACCAGAGCGGGCATTTGTGGATGGCAATGTTACCACAGAACATAAACTAGTTGGGAAAGTGAAAAACTGTGTAATGAGCTTAAAGATGTAAAAACTAGAAAGAGGCTGCGCTGGTTGGAAAGATTGGCAGGAGAGACAAACACTTGGCATCTCGTGTTGTCTTTGGCCTCCCTTCAAGGTAAATGTTGCCCACCATAATGTTTCAGAAACGGTGGTATGTTCAAACAATGTTCTTTCTTCCTTAAAAGGCGGCCGGCCGCTCTGTGTTTATGGGGTTATGTGAAGGGAGAGTTTGTTTTAGCTTCACTCTGGACTTAATTTGAAATACTTGTCCACATTGTTACAGGCAGTGGAAACACAGAGAGGCTGACTTATTCAGGGAGCTCTCCTTTGCTTTGAGTCTCATTACATAAAACAGGATATTTAGGGGCCGCCTCCAGCGCCTGGTTTGTGCAGCGAGCTCGACTGATTTAAGTAAAGAAAAACATTTGCTTCAGATTAGTGCTGCGCTGATGCTATCAGCGCTGAATGCGCTGATGTTGGGTGTTCACCAGTTCCTCGTATAATCATAAAAGATGTTGTGTTGAGATTTTCCAGAAGCTGAATGACTGGAAAGTCTGCAGGAAAGAAGACGCCCCGCGTCACCAGACAAGGCTAGTTTCCTAAATTTATACACCTTCGCTGCTAGAGTGTAAACTGACCCCGGCTGTTGTGTTTCCTTTTTTTTTTCCCAGTGACCACATCAGTCGAGTGGAGTTTAAAGAACTGGCTCAGCGGTGCCTGGACATGAATGGGACATTTAGAGGACTGCTGACTGGGACCTGTGTTGTGCCTCACATGTGGTCTGTGACCCTCGTTTCAAACAGTGTCGAAAAAAGAAAACAGGATGCGTAAGCCATTTGACTCGGCCCATTTGTGCGTGTGAGTAAAAGTGAGGCAATGGGGCAAGTCCGGGCATGTTGGAAAGAAAATAATTCACGGACGGTCAAAGTCTCCTGTGTCTGTTGTGTTTGATCCAAGTGCAAAGCAAACAAGTTTATATTTTTAATGAAGTTAGGTCATAATAAATAAGAATATAAGAACCATGTTGGATAACTTTCTGCTCCTTCACTCAGCTAGTTAGGACACGATCCTTACGAGAGGGAAAGCCCCATGTTAGCTTTCACATCTGAGTATTAACTAAACACAAGGGCTCTCTGTCACCCAGCAGACAGAGATGGATGGTTTCTAATGCCACTTTATGTTTCTCCCTGTGGGTGAAAGGGTGACAGGTTCCCTGTGTAAACTAGACGTTTCAGGTGGTGTTATTTCAGTGAAGAGTGAGATGCTTAAAGCTGCATTGCCAGTGCATGCAAGCATGGATTATCTTTGGATTTTAAAGGGATAAGGACAGAATCAAGAAATGCAGAATACCACAAAATTTTATTCAAGCATGAGATCTTTACACAGATACTACAAAGCGTTAAACAGATTAGTAGAGCCAATCTTTGCTGTTATCTGCAAAGTTCTAAGAACTGACAAAATGCCCTCAAGGTAAAACACTGGCATGAAAAATTACTCAATAAAAGTAAGACCCACATTGTAAGATTAAGAGGATCTGTTTCTAATTGCAGCCTCTCTTGCTGTGTTGAAATTAAAGTAAAAAGTCAGGCTGAATATGAAACATAATGGGAAAGGTTTTTGGTTCAAATTAGGGAGAATATCTTTTCTGGGACATGTGAGAGAAACTGAAAACTCAAGTCAGTGGGCCTCGTGCAAGAAGCGATAGACGAATTTGTTCTCTTATTTTGATCTTATCCTTGTTTTTTTCTTATTTTGTTCGTACACATTGGTTTCCGGGATTCACCAATGTTTTCTTATTTTTGCTCGTCTCTTAGATAAGAGAAAAGGTTACCATTTGTGGAGAGCACTCTTACCAAGATAAGAAAAGGCCCACAAATGTTTGTCCAATGCACAGAAATATACGTTTTAAAACTGAGGAACATAAAAAATGCATCATATAATCAAATTTTGATTACTTTATGTTTTTAGGCGAATGATTGGATTATTTAATTTTTGGGCTAAAGAGATACTATTAGTCAATTGATCCCAGTTAGACTATAAAAACCTTTGGATGCTTGTGTGTTATCTGCGTGGCTTACTGTTAGATGCTTTGGCCATCCAGTTCCTTACGCAGAGAGCACACATTTAGAGATCGCACAGATCTAACATGAGACGAATGAATGGCTGCTGAGCCGTTTCCATCTTCATATCAAACCACTTTGTTTTATTTTGGTAACCATGCGTCCCTCGGCTGACACGGCATTCACAGTATCACAGATCTTTTACCATTGCTGCATTTATAATGTACCTTAACGCACTTCTCATTTTCGTTTTATTTGGTGGCACCTAATGGTGATACAAGGGAATTATGGGCACATATGTCCCAATTTAACCAGACGCCAACAGTTGGCTCCCTTTGTCAAGGTGATAACTCTTGATTTTTGATTTATTGACAAAAAAAAAAGTCTGTTAAGTCTCTATCTATCACCGAATGAGGTAAGACAATGGTGATTGAGCCTATGCCTCACTGATGAAAGCCTTTGCATTTTAAGTATTATAGACTGGGTGTTGGTGGCGACTTTCACGGAGAAAATCACAAGCTGCGCCCAGTTAGGGACGTGTTTTCCATCACCCAGCAGTGGTTGGTCTGCCAGAGAGGGTAGGCGGAGCTAAGCGGCTGTTTTTCCGCTCTCTGCAAGTGTTGCAAATTCGGCGCTCAGATGAAGACAAACAGTCTAAAAGGGAAAGCGACCGTCAGCGAGGAAAATCAAGAGTTACAACCAGAACCAACCGTGGACGTCACACATACAACACTGTCTGGATATCTGGGAAGTGTGCTCCCACAATTACCGTTTATCGCCATAGGTGGCGCCAAAGAGAATAAAATGGAAATGGGCCTAAAACAAAAAATAAGAGGGAGAGGGATTTAAAGGTAAATCTAAAACCTGATTATAAATTTGTATTTCTGACTTCTGGCCTCTTTCATTAACCTTTGAAACAACAGTCTTGTTTGCACTGTTGTGAATAAAATCACCTCATCAGCCTTCACTGCTCTCGTTTCAGCTGCTAGCAGCAATTAACAACGCGAGCTCATTTGAGCCACATCACTGCGGTTCATTTACAAGCAAAATCGTAACATGACATGTAATTCAAAGGTATGTTAAATATGCAGCATATAAATCCATGTATGTCCTGAAGTGTCAGGGAGAGTGCGCTTGTATATCTGTCAGTGTTAGAGGAGGGTTGTGATCCTGGTCCCCTGGCAGCAACATGGAGCTCCACGTGAATGATTACCCACAGACCCCAGGGAGATCATGTGACCTTTGTCGCCTAGGGTCATATGGAGCTTGCTTGTGTCACCTATGTGACCGCAACTCATCAGTCACCTTCCATGATGCACAATTCTGGTACATACTGCATTAAGTTAGCAGTATAACACTGTCCAATTATCAGTCCAGAACAGTTTCTCTTTTTCCAACAGAATATTTTCACATAAATAAAATTAGTACAATTGATGGCTCAACTTTTCTGACTTATCAGGAAAATCCACCGTGTGACTAATAATATTATACGCCTCAATCCCCCGTTCACCATGTCGGTGAGTCACCATGCACAAGATGAGGCCTGGAACTGCGGCTTAATAATTGTTCTTCAAAATTGATGTTTTTCTTGCAACATAGTAATCAGCTAACCTTTTCATGTTATTATCTTGTAAGATTGGTTTTGCTATTTCATGCTGTTGTCAGATTATTTTTCAGGATACAACAATTTTGTCCTCGGTACGCAACCTGAATTGGAGAATTTGTGTTCCTCCTAATAGATTCTGTTTGACTGTTCTGGCTTCCAGCCCGAGCATCTTCAGTTTTACTCAGCGAAATAAGAGAAGAAAGAAAATAATTTTACTTCCTGGAATTTGCTCGATACTTTTTGCCCTTCAGAATATTAAAAAAGCAAACCAAAGACTAAAACAAGAGACAGCTGCCTTCTTCTTAGTTTGAATTCATCATTAGAGATCCACAAAGTGTTCCTCCAGGGTGTAAAAAAAAGCACTGCCAATTAACTGGATGACACATGATTCAGCGACTTTTGACCTTGCTCTCTATTAAGGATGCATTTCCTTTATGGCTGTCGGCAGGGTAACGTGTTTGTGAGTAATAGCGTCAGCTGTGAGGGGCTTGTCGGAGCCCATCAGTCCTGGACCCTCAGTATATCTGCAGCACTGCCACCATGTTGTGCGTGTGTGCTCTAGGAGATGTGCTATGACACAAATGTAGCTCACACACTGGCGCAGATGCGCTTGGGGACAAAGGAAGGCGCTCAGTCTCATGGGATTTACCAAGGAATTGGAAGTTAAATAATAAATTAACAGTCTGCATAAAAGGAGCGGACATAGTTGTTGTTTTTTGGAATATCTTGTTTAAATCTGTAGTTTTGCATTTTGGCTGTCGCCATCTTGGTTTTTAAAAAAATTGAACTTGAGATAAATTCCCTGACGTGGCGTCACGAAAGCCATTCAGCAATCAGATTTCCCGAGTTCCTTGAATGCATCAGAAATGATCGATCTGACGTCCGTTCAACTAACGAACATTTTAAAAGTAGTTTTCTCCTCCTCTTGAGGACAGACCTGACAAAGCTTCATGTTTACTTTTTACTAATCTGCATCATGAATCTCGGCAAAGGTAAGACACTTTAATTAAAGTCAATCACAAGAAAAACATTTTCTTTTTCTGTAAATAATGCAGCACACGGAAAAGGAACTCTTGACTGGAAGTCGTTTGTGGCTACACGCCCGGCATGTTCACCGTTGTCCCCAGAGGCTATATTGATGTCAGACAATAGCCGATGGGATCTGAGATTGCTAATCAGCTAATCATTCAAACACACATTTACAAAGCGTAGGCAATGCTTATCTTGCCCGAGGATACTTCAAGGTCCATGAAGACAGAAGGAGTCAGGGATCAAACCAACAATTTTCTGAGTAAAGGGCGACCTGCTCTACCTCTGAGCCACAGCCGCCCCAAAAAGATGAACTTCTCAAAGTGGCTTTAAGTACATTTTAACGCTGACCTTTTCCAGATCACCATGGTCGTGACTTGTCGATCGCGAGGTAGCCATGTCTTAAAGCTTTTTGTATTTGACTCGAAATGGGACCTCGATTGCAGTAGTCCATATCTTACATCTTTTCCACAGAATCTAGACACTGAACTTTCTCATAGTTATTCAGGTATAGTCCTGTACTTTGCCTGTGGTTTCCTAGTTTGGTAAAATTGCTGCTTGATTTATGGCAGGATGTTTAATGCACAGCGTGTTACAGAGTTCTGAGTAAATGTTAAACCTTTCATTTTGTTGTGGTCACGTGCAGTGGTTACATGTTAGATGTAATGAGGAGACGAAGGCTGAAATTGGAGACATCTGTCAAATGATTCAACCTACAGTATATTTAACATGGAGCTCCACTCTGCTGGGCCGCTTTCTAAATGATTTCCTGACCCATGATTAATACTACACTAAAGTCGAGGACCTTACATTCCCAGCAACAACAGCCGTTCTCTGAAAACCGCTACTGCAGAACCCTATAATTATCAAAACATAACATGCACCCGTCAATTTGGCCTTTGCAGCCACATATACGGGGAACCAATTAGGGATGCTGGAGATGTCATCTGGACGCGGCTGCCATATTTTCCCCATCAGTCGGTGCTCAAAGAGCCAGCGTGGTTATAAACGACCTCAAGTGGAGATCGATTCCCAGACTGCATGTCGAAATTTATAGTGAGTTGCCGGTTACAGGAGATGGATGGTTGCAAATGTGAGAGAGCTCTGCAACGGCTGTAGTGAATCTTCCAAGGTTTTCTCTTGTATACACAATTACTTGAAGATAATAGGACAAGAGTGGAACACTTCCTTCTCTAAATCACATCCTTTTTTTCTGCAGCATGTGTGATGAAGTTTCAGACTGAATATTTTTATTTTCAGGGTTACTTTGACATTTTAAAGTGCAGATGTTTTTTTTTCTAACCAGAAATCTGTCACACTTTGGGAGAGAAAAGCCTCTATATCTGTGCTTTATTGTTCCCAAAATGGCTTGCTGGCATCATTAGCATTCTACGTACCGACGCTTGCAGCAAGGTGTGACCCAGGCTTTTATTGGGGGCCTGCTAACAGCACTTGCGAGCCACTCCTGGGAGAATAGATACAACATAGAAATGCCACAATATCCCCTTGATTGTTAGGTGAGATGGAATCAAAATGTCAGTTTTCCTTTGAAAGTAAGTATTCATACATTTCAAGATAGCGAATATGCACTTAGCAGAAGTATTGTCTTGGAATAGCTTGTAGTGATGCAAAAGGGAAAGCTCGCAAATGACAAAAAAGATTGGCGGAAAATGCAGGACCACTTCTGCCACCAGCTAAAGTGCTGGTGGTTGAGATTTGAGACAGGGCCAGGAGGGGGGTTAAGCCATAGGGAAGAGAGAAGCGTGACAGATGGAGGTTTTTTTTGTCAATATTCTGCAGAACAAGCAGAAAGGAAGCACGAGAGAAAACATTTGAGTGTTAAAGGAGAGATTCGCCCCTGGAAAAACCCTTTTGTCAGTCAAAGCTGGTGTTCTCTGTAATCAATAGAAGCAATAATATTTGAAATTGGCGCCATAGCTGTGGAGAAAGTTGCACAAACAGCTTGTGGTTTCACCCATTCTACATTCCTACAACACCCAGCGTGCATTGCGCCCCTCCCTCTGAAAAGATCGTCCCAGCGAGAGACGCTAAAGTGAAACACTACCGTTTTCCAGTGAAGGACATTGATCGCTGCAGACAATGGATCAGAGCGGGACAGAATCCGAAATACGATGAGAATATACCAGTGAGGCGTCTAAAAAATCTTCACGTCTGCAGTCTACATTTCAAACCTGACGATTCTGAACGAGACATGACATCGGAGGCGGGCTTCCTAGACTGAGGAAGTGTAGTTCAGCAAGCTCCCTGGCCTCCGCCAGATGACGCGTTTTACGTAGTATGGCGGGGGTTTTCCAGGGCCCATTGGAGAAGCATCCTCCAAAGGCACAGAGTCAAATTGCTTTGGCATTAGCTCCCCATAATAGCATGATAGGTTGAAAATCGCTAAACTGGCCCTTTAAGGGGGAGACCATCCTTACTTTCAATTCTCGGCTCCCCATCAGAAATCACAGCCTTGATAACAGTATGTAACGAAAAAGGTGTTCAGTTGTACTTGCATGAATACAATTCTGATTAATTCAAATGTATGAGAAGTAAAGGAACAAGGTGAGACAGGAAGTGATGCTGCCTCCACTCTTCCCATTGACAGAAAATGTCAAGGACAAATGTAATCTTTGCAGCCCTGCAGTTTGGATTTATTATTTTCTCCAATGTGTTTTGATGTGTAGGAGGCTCCATCCTTTCAGCTATTCATGTATGCAGAGGAAGGGTCAATGCTGTAATTCATCAGAGGTTGGTCCTGCGATTTTATAAAATGAGACTTCGTAGGAGGAGATGTTTTAGCTGAGTCTGTTAAAGAGATGATTCATGTGAGGAGGAGGCAGAACGAGACTGTCATTCAGCCTTAGCCCTTGGTCAGAGCGAGTGTCTAAGCGTCTCTGCTTCTTGTTATTTGGTAACATTTGCGGTGCTTAGCAACTATACTGGTGTAGTGTCTGCACTACCTTGGGAAATGCACTTCACAGTTTCTATTCACGTTGCTTCTCTTCTCTAAACGCCCACAGTGTACTTCACCATTCATGCTAATTACTTCTGTTGTTTTTTAAGGAAAACTTCTTTGTTGAGTGCAGGGTAAGAGTTTCTTTCTCCCGGGAGACAAAATGACATAAAATCTACTTCCTTCCATCAAGAAGAGACACTTAAATTGCCCCATGATGCTGCGGTCTGGCCTGTGTGAGGCTGCATAGGTTCACAGTGAAAGAGCAATGATCAGTGGGGCATGTGGGTAAAGGGTGGAAGCGTCAAGTGCTGGACTGTAGCTGCTCACATCCACACACACTCGTGCATACACAGACACTTAGACCAACTGTCCATGCTGTGTCACATCTTGTGCCAGTACAGTGAGGTTTCCTCTGCACCGACTTAGGAAGGCAGTCTGTTTAATATTATAAAAAACCACACTGGGAGCTGGCAGGTTTGTTCAGGAGCATCTGGCGTCACCACACATGCCTGCCAGGACGCACATTAGATCTGAATAATTGGCCGGGACAGCAGCGTGAGATGGACAAATGAGAACCTCCTCCTGAGTGACCTGATGGCCGAGGGGGAGAGCGAGCAGCACCGCTCCGCGTCTGATAAGAAGTTAGTGAAATAAAGCAAACAAATGATGAGGCTTGAGGGAGAAGTGCTTAGTGTTTGGGCTTTAAGGTAATGCTTGTAATAATGTTAGTGAGAAAAATCACATAGTCTTTAACATACAGGCGTACTCATTCATGCACAAAGCCAAACGAGAATTCTGCAGGTTACATCCTCCTCTTTCCTAATGGTTACTGATTGGTTAGTGATTAATGAGCTGAAGCTTTACATTTATATGTTTATGTACACAATTTGACAAACAGTTCAGGATTGGCATTAAGAAGGGGATTTAAGGTTTATTTTTGCACCATAGGGTGCCATAAGAGGGGCACTTTGGCAGATCACTTCCTGATTTTAGTGTAAATGTTCCTCTATGCAGACGATACCGTGTTAGGCCCAAAATAAAACCTGTGGCCCAAACTTTGTACACTAGATAACCATTAGGTATGTATTGCACAACAAAGCATTGAAACACCGTCCATCCATGCATTATCTATGGGTATAGATTACCTTTGGGCAATTTAGAGTCACCAATGAACCTAACGAGCATGTCTTTGGACTGTGGGAGGAAGCCGGAGTACCCAAGGAGAACCCACGCATGCATGGGGAGAACATGTAAGCTCCACAGAGAAAGGCCCTCTTCAGTCAAATCATTTGAAATAGGAACCTTTTAGCTGTGAAGCGACAGCGCTAACCACTGCACCACTGCAGTGCAGCCTGAAACACTTTTAAAAATACAAATTTGAAAATAAATTAATAAACAAGTGGATATCATAATAATCTTTTTAGGCCCTTCTATCCCCTTGTTTAATTTGAAACCTAGCATTATTTCTATCCTGGTATTTGAGAAGGTTATTGACACTTTCTTTTAATTTGATCTCTACTTCAAAACTCTGTGCTTTTTTTAACTGTCAAGAGGGACGCTTTAAAGAAAAAATGACTTACCGTTATGACTCCTTTTTTTATACTGAAAGGAAATCTTACCACAAAATACCACATGCTCATGATACACCCGAAACCACCCGTGGACGTCACACATGCAACACTGTTTAGACATCTGGGAAGTGTGCTCCCGCATTTACCGTTTATCACCACAGGTGCCGCCAAAGAGAACGAAACTGAGATCTTTGAGATTACCACTTTAAATCCATTAATCCAATTCACCTTACCTTCATGTTCCTTGAGAGGATAATGTTGGTAATTGTTCACCAGTTCCAAGTAATGCACCCTTAATAAGAAATGGAAGAATTTATTTTAGACGTTCAGAAAAATACACAAACAATTATTGCAAAAGTAGAGATAAATAACTTTGGCATACAGAGAATGAAAAAAACATCCATGACACAATGACGATGTCAAACGACTAACAATGAAAACTGGAGGCTAATACTTCTGTACAGTGACACGTGTAGCAAAGGGGACATGTTGGACCTAAGTTTCCCTTTCATGAAGCAAATAAATATTTAATATGAACAATCTCAAATGTAGCAAGAAGCGCTTGACGCCGGGCATTCCTGAAGCAAGCGATGGGTCGAATTAAGAGTTGTAATGAACGATGCCCAACTGATTCTGTGTGCGACTCTATCTTCTCCTTGAGGATCCTCGGTAGGAAAGGCACAACAGTATAAAAAGAATGTAAATGACATATTTACACATGATACAGTCTTATAAGAAACGGTGAATCTCGTAACTGTGTGTCAGATTAAAGCTGTGGCGACAACAATAGGGGTGCAAAGGAAAAACTGCTCATGAATAAGCACCTTTGTTTGCCTTGATGGTAATAATAGAGGGGCTGGGAGAGTAAGGCAGCTGGAGCCAGCTCATTTATAGACATAAAAAAGTACTTGAACAAAGAAGCTCCCATTTTCAATGACAGTATCAGCCCACGCCTGCTGAACTTTAAAAAAGACCTCAAAAAGAAATGGCAAAACTGCCTCAGTGTTCTTATCTCGGAGCAGCTGGAGAATACAGTCTTCCCAGCTCAAAGGTAATAGTCCAGATCTGCTCCAGTGTCTTTTTGTCTCTCTTAAATGCACCCAGAGCACACAATTGGTATTCCACAGCAGTCAAATCCATTCAGGAGATTTATTAGATTCCAGTCTGTTCTGCTTAATCCAATTAGCCAAAGGACAACAGGATAAAGGGAGAATCTTGTTAGCTCCCAGGGGAAATGGATGCGATACAGAAGATTGCAACACTGGCAGAGGTTCATTTCTAACATCCTGTGTTGTTCCAGTGGCAGCTATTACACATGTCTGAGGTCAGTCCGAGTCATCTTTACACACACAGGCACACTCCTCGTGGTGCTCCAAGGGCACATCAGTCATGGACTTCTGCAGGCCTCTGCCACCGCTTCTGTGTTTCAGCAGTAGGACCTGTGGAACAGGAGGATGCTTTAGTCAACGGAAAGAAATGTGCACTTCATATAAAACATGCTCACTGGTAACTATTCATAGATGAAACAGGATTGTGGACATTGCTGAGTTGTTTTTACCATTTTTTACCAAGTTTTTTTTAATTAGTGAGTTAAAATAGGACAAAATAAAATATTCTGACCCTTTGCAAAGAAAAAGATTTTGTCCAAACAACTTCAATAATACCAGGGTCTTCACCTCATCATGTCTTTACATGCATGGTTTGCTAATTTCCAAGGCTTAAACGTGACTAACATAACAGTTTACCTAACGCCGGGTTTGCACCTGATATGTAACAATATAATTATAGAATTGTGCACTGTTATGCCATGGTTGCTTTCCTTAGAGCCCTGCTGTTACAGTATGGAGCCCTGCTTGGGGAACCCAGCAAATCCCTGGACAGGCTGCAGTATCTGCAGAACTGTGCTGCCAGGGTTCTGACCCGCACCAAGCCCTGGCAACACATCAGTCCCAACCTCATCCACCTTCACTGGCTCCCGGTCAGGTCCTGCATCTCATATAAAATCCTCCTACTCACCTGCAAATCCCTCCATGCCCTGGCTCAACATTAAACTTTCTGACCTCCTCCACCCCTAAACCCTGTCCTGGAATCTGCGGCCCAGTAAGATGTTAAGTTGGTTAGTTTGTGGGACTACACAACATCTAATGCAATCCCCCATTGATGTATGAGTGGGCTCAACAAATGTCATGCTAAACTTTCTTTTACATAATGCTGTAAAAGTCTGTAAAAGTAAAGAGTCCTATCTGAGCAAACAATTTTTTATGATGATTCTATGCAGATGATACCACGTTTAAAGTCAATTTAAAACCTGGTCCAGTGATGTGCGAGTCATGACTCAATTGTTTGAAATGAATGACTCTTTGTACTGACTCGGGAATCACAGGTCCTCATCTCCACTAACTCGTTCACTGACTCACCCCTCCTACCCGCTACTAGCCACTGCAAACTGCAAATTTGAGGCGAGACCACCGTATATGCCTCGCCCTGTGAGAAAAACAACCACTTTTGCTGCTTGTTTCAACTCAGTGCTCACTCCCACAGTCCGGCGCCCTGAGCTGAAGGTCTAACTAGAGTTACATGAATCACTCACTGAATCACTCAGTCACTCACCCAACACAGCAGGGCACAACAAGCAAATTTTTTGCACGCAATCATCAGCGTCACAAACCTTGCGAAATGACTCGCTTTACTACCAGAAATTAATCAGTTTGGTCCAAAACATCTCCATGAATGTTAGCGGAGTGCTGAACCAGAAGTTAGCCCGATCGGACAATGGAAATCTCTAGTGCGCATGCTCTATGGGCGCTTGGGCCGGTGGGGGATTCAAGATCTGGGTAACTGACTCAAGTGAACTCAAAAACCTGACTCCCTTTAGTGGGTAGCCCTTTTTACACTGCGGTTCCACCTCAGCGCCATAACGAAACTCCGCCGTTATGCAGCCTTTGCCATTCTACATTGGACCAAGCAACGCTGGCGTAAAGCCGCCCGAGTGTCTGATCTTTTCACACAGTGTCCAGCGTTGCGGAAGCGAAACGTGCATAAGGTGTAAACAAATACACACACACTGTGCTGTTCCGCCCTGCTGGCTCCGCTGTTTATACATTTCACCTGTGTTTCACCTTTGTTACAACTTCCGGTGCCAGCTCAGAGGCGGAACAACTTCGCCCCACCACTCCACCTCCGTGCGTTCTACATAGAAGACGAAACATAACAGAGGCGTGATAACCCCACCTTGAACTGGCAGTGTAACAAGGGCTAGTGACTTCTACAAACTCGAGTGAGTAAAAAGATTCAAACCTCCCATCCCTAACCTGGTTGCCTGACCTCCATAGTAAGCTGCACCATTCTCATGTTTCTTTATTTTGGCGATATCTTGTTAAACTGCGCTGTGATTTTGTTGGCTTTAGTTTCCTAAGATCTGATCCTATAATAATACCTTGTGGTGTTTCACTTGATTTTCTGCTACTGGTTTTCTGGTTGGGTTTCTGTGGGCATCGCTCTACCCTGCTTTCTCAGAGCGGACAGGAAGCTGCTGCTCGTCATGCCACAGAAATGATCACATTCCTTCAATTCCAAATAAACTCTTCATTCCTACTGAATGAATGTTTCTTATTGTTGGTGAAAGACCCAAACAGGACTTTGACATCCAGTGTAAATAGCAAGTTCAATTTGTATGCCCTTCAAAATAAGGATTCAAAGCTTATTTGTGCTGGAAATAGTGTAGTGAAATTCTGACTCAGTTATTTCCTAATTCAACCGCTGATGTGTTTTATTATTCACTTGCATTCATTCAAAAATTTGGATAAAGATAACATCAAATGCGTTCCCAGTATCTGTCTGATCAAGCTGATATTCACCTCGTGGTATTTCTTCGTGACCCTGGCGGGAACACACTGGCAGTCGTAGCAGCGGTGAGAGCAGCAGGCACAGTTCCCTCCACAGCGCTTCACCAGGAGGCAGCTGGGCCAGAAAATGGCATCCGTCCTCTTCAGCTCCTCACGCAAGGGCACCGAGAAGTTACGAGGAGTGCAGCTGTACAGTTGGACCTCCTCCCTCAACAGATTGAGATCAGCTCCTCCTTGAAGACACAAAGAAGATGAACATGATCACAATCATTTCCTGTCAAACTAAACTGCGCTTTTTAATGGCACCAATAATAAAGTATTTCCTACCTCTGGTTTTCTTATTAAGGACGAAGGACTTCCCCAGCACATGCCATGTAGGTTTGTACAACTCCTCCATATCCACCTGCCATCGCTCTGGCTCCAGGTACTTCATGACCTCCTCCACGGTGCCAAGCCCTGCTACAGCTTCTGACAACTCCTCAATACCCTGCTGCGACGGAGGGAGGACGGCAGGGGCCTCAGGTTCTGATACACTCTGCAGGAAAACAAGCAGATGGGATGGAGACAGAAACGAAAGGTCATTTATCAAGAGTTAAAACAGGATAATGTATCAGATGCTTGGAGTTTTGTTTTTATATTTTGTATCTTCCCAACACTGCCTCATCGCACCAACTGCCTCAGGATACTTAGAGACATTTTCTCCGATTATGAAGTTACAATTTCTAAAACTGAAAAGTTACGGAGAAGGAACGACTCTGTCACCAGTGAGAACATTTAATATCAACTAAGTAAAAACTCTAAAAAGAAGAGGAGTTTTACTCAATGGCACATTTTATGTCATGGAGAAAAATTAGGTTTAAATTAGGTTCAGGCACATTAACTGCTACAGTGGTTTGGGCTTAAGTTGAGTAAAACAGAAACCATGACCATCCAGGCCAGTCAGGTCCCAATTTAAGCTCTATGTATTAGAGGCAATGGCTGGATATTAAGATGGATGACACGTCTCCATCTGCTCTCATTGTACGTAATTGAAGCCAAAATAGGCCCTGTGATAGGCGCTGCCATCTTACGATGGTGACATCATTTGGAGCAAGAGTCTGCGCAGTAGAGATCGGCGGGTGGAGCCGCCGTAGCCACTTCCGCTAACCAAAACACACACTTAACTTACCGAAAAAAATTTCAGATTCCACACGTCGGCGTATTTAACAGGAGAACAGCTTCTTGTGTTGGTCTGAGGTTAACGTTCACAGATATGGAAACTTCAATGACTGTAGTGATTGTTTTAGTTATGTCTCCTCTCGCCGTTCCTCCTCTACTCTGCTAATCCGGAACAAATCGCAGCAGGAGCTGTATTTGTTAACAGAGCTGTCAATCATCCTTTTTACAACATCAAATAACTAATTGAAACTAAACTTGAACACTTGGACATAAATCAGCATGATAAGAACTAACTATAACGACAGAAACCATGTTTGAGAAAAATGTATTTGAAGTGTATTTTGATTTTATAGTTTGACTCATGTCCCATCTGTTAACATGGAGGAGGCGGGCTTTATGACCTATACTGCAGCCAGTCAGCAGGGGACGATGGAGAGGTTTTGTCTTCACTTTTGGGGAGCCGTCATGTTGTCCATCTTTTTGTATAGTCTATGATAAGAGGTGATGTGTGGAAGAGTTGAGACAATAATGCCCCTACAGTTCACATATAGACCGCTAATTTGGTAAGCATGCACAAACTGAGGCAATGCACTGGGTTAACACTTTGCAATCTGAGAATTGATGGGGATATTTATTAACAAGGGAAAGTATCAGTGTGAAATTCAGATACAGCATTTCCATCAATCACACATCACTGTTGTTGGATTGTTTTTGCAGCTTTTCCCCAATGTGCCAAAGCACATACAATATAACTACAACGTTGTTGATTTTGACTACCTTGCATGTAATGGCCTTGTACCCCCTATCTCTTGTTTGCCTCTTCACTCTCGCTCTGTCCAGTAAAGAAGAAGATGGAGCTGAAATAACATATCTCTGAAAAACAGATTTCTTCAGCGATGAAAAGCCATCAGTCTTTTCCAAGAGGTGCCACTTGCACCTGTTGCTCTTTTACTTGTTTTTAACAGGTTTTTCACAATGCATCACTCACTTCCTGCTTCCGTCAGATAAATAATAGAGCTAAAGCACCGTACAACTCATGAGGACTGTGTTTATCAGAGCACTTTACAAACCCTTTTTCCTGAACACAAGTGCTTTCTGACATTTTGAAAAATCCATACATAAAATGGCTTGTGCACTCTTCCCAGCATTTCTGACATCTACGTCACTGCTTACTCTTACCATTGAGGTATTAAGGGAAGAGAATTAAGGGAGTTTCCTCCATGAATTTATGAACGTATGGTGCATCTTCTTCATGTTTTCTCTTTGTATTAAACTTTATATTACATCTTTTTCCGTATCATATACCTAATTGAGCGTTATTTATTAATGTGCAGCCTGTGATATAAAACAAATTGATATTTAAATCAACCATCAGACGGCACAGTTTTCTACACTGCCAGCACATGTCGGCTGTGTTTCTGCTCTGTATAAAAGAATGGGACTCAAACAAGGTACAAAATGACATTGAAGACATCAGAAATTGCTCAATGCACTGAAGTTGAATGAATGAAGCAGTCAAATGTGATCACCTCCCCTGCCCACTTTGCATTACAGCGTCTGTCCCTTACACTCCTGCAGGCGGCGGTATTCTTTGTCTGCAGCTCCCGGGCCCTGCAGGCTGCAGCGTGCAGTCTCAGACAAGATTGATACCTGGGGTGTTGGTCTTCCCACGAGAGAAGAGGCTAATCTGTTAAACCTTTCAGTCCTGTGACGCTGCGTTTGTCCAACATGTCAGCTCGCTGGTCTCTCTAATCTTGTGTGACTGACAGGTAGAAGGCAACATTGTGACAGTTAGGGAAAAAAAATGCGGCTTGTGGAGCATTGAAAACATCGGTTGCTGGCAGCTGGGTCTTTAAGCTTTTGGAGAGGCAGAAATTTTTGAAAAGAAGAAATGATTCCAGGAATCTGTATCTTTCCTTCGATGACATAGGGGTGAATTAGAAAGGAATCCAGCGAGAAATGGGGGTTTGGAAGAGGAACAGTTTTCTTTTGGTCGGAGGCCATGGCAATAACCTTGTGAGGATTGATTCTTATTTACAACTTATGGTAACACATGACTATTCTTAGCGCTGGAAAAGTGGCTTTTAAGTGTATATTTCACATGAATACAGATTCAAACTATCTTGCACAAATACTTGTGATATGTGTCCCTTTAGTTTATTTTTTAAAACAAGATTCCAGTGGTTTGACATGGCTGCACCACAGGCTACAAAAACACAGCTGTGCTCATGCCACAGATTTGACTCATCCTAATGAGGCTGCCTTCATAACCACTGAACGTATCTTGGGTTTATTTGGCACCTTCTTGGATAAACAGACACAAACGTAACAGGAATATTTGTGGAGAAACGGCTCATAGAAGTGAAAGTAAGAGGAAGTTGAACAGCCCCTCCTCAAGCTGAATTTCCAGACAACAGGAGAAAGCTGCGAGTCTTAGTGTTTGAGCCTTGGCAGTGGCTAACGGCGCGGACTGGAAGCCATTAACAGCTTGTGAATGTCGACGGTGCAACACTCCCCCAATTAGCGACGCTCTGCATGCTCAGCTTCAGACAGAGAAGCAAGCAATCCTTCAGAGACGCATCAAGATGGTGTGAATAGAGCTATAAGTAGCAGATGAGAGCTCCTGTTTAAGAAATGTATGAACAAAGTCCTTAAATAGACCTCTAACGTCTAGCTGGCCTGATTTGACACATTATTTACTGATTTATCCATGTGCATTGACTCTACACCATACACCAACACCACAGCCTGTGCTGTAGCCTGACGTGCGCCACTCTAGAAATGTAACTACATGTCCTGGAGACGCGGACCACAACAACTCTTTTTGGTCTGTAGCTTTGCACTGAAACTACGGAGGACACTGCTTGAGACTAGTTTATAGCAAGCTATGGCAGCCTGTTGGCTCCATCAGTAAGCTAACACTGGAAGGGCGACAGCCAGCCTCAATGTCTTTCAGCATATTTTCTGATTGCAATTATTTCAGTTAAAGTAATAATCTAATTTAAATAAATGTCTGTTAAGCCACTATCTATCGCCGAATGAGGTAACACAATGGTGATTGAGCCTATGGCCCACTGATGAAAGCCTTTGCATTTGCAGTATTACAGACTGGGTGTCTGGTGCGACTTGAGCAGAAAAAATCACAAGCGGCGCCCAGAGAGGGTAGGCGGAGCTAAGCGGCTGCTTTTCCGGTCTCTGCGAGTGTTGCGAGTAAACAGTAATCTACTATGGCTGAACAAACAAAGAAAAGATCGATGACTACAGATACAACTTCAACAATAAGTGAAAATCCAAAGAAAAAGAAACAAACTCGACGCTCAGATGAAGGCAAACAAATCTAAAAAGGAAAGCGACTGTCAGGGAGGAAAATCGAGATTTACAACCGGAGCCAACCGTGGACGTCACACATGCAGCACTGTCTGGATATCTGGGAAGTGGTTTATCACCACAGAGAACAAAACTGAGATCTTTGAGATTACAATTTTAAGGACACAAAGTAGCTGGAAAAGCCCAACATATTGGCTAACAAATGCTAGTTGGTGGTGTGGCAGACAACTGCCATGCAGGGCAGACATGCCAGCACACAGGTGTCACTGCTTGCATCGGCCTCGGCCACATACATATGCTACAATATGATGTAAGGCTTCAGTCCAGGCCCTTTTGCAGGTATTTTCTTAGTGACTTGTTATCTCACATTTCAAAACCGAAGGCATACAAAGCACGTGCAAAATTTACTTTGGGACACTGACACTGACAAGTCGAGCACACTGAATCTCTGCACTGTCCATTTGCTACATATAGAAAGAGCAGACATTAAATTAACATAAATTACAAAACATGTATTGTATTCTTTAACCTCAGGAAAAACCTGCATTTAGGACTTGACTTTAAGACATTAAAATCAAACCTTTACTGGTATACTGTGTGTTTTTTTAGCTGCCTTGATAAAAGGAGTTTCCTGTTCGTTGCAGTTTGAGTCAATCTTGTGTGAAAAAGCAGCTGAGTCAGCAGACCAAGGCAGACTGAAAGTAGAAAATAGAGACTCAGCGGTTGTACCAATCTTACAAAATATGTGCTTTTGTGAACATAACAATATAATCAGACGCACACATATACGCAGGCAGAAGTGGGATTTTTAACAAGACTGCAATGTACAACTCTGCTGAAATAATTGCATGTTTTGAAATGAGTACTCGCTTTTATACACGGTGCAAGGATGAGTGTGTTTATTCTTTTAGATGGTCTGAATCAAAGTGGTCGCTTATAACGGCCCTCTTATCGCTTCCAAACTCTCCGAACCCCCTGCCCCTCAAAAAATAACCTCCTTTTCAAGCTGTGATTACCTCATTTCCAGCTCTCTTTGTTCTCTCACAGCGCGACCACACGCTCTTATTTCTGGTAAGTGAAATGACAGGTTGGACTAACTGTGTTGAGATGAGGATTCTGAAATAGCATCCTGGGAGAGATCTGGAAAACAATATCTGTGCTTTAACATGGCATTGCAAACCACTTCCTTGCACAAGAGAGCTTTGAGTAGGCAAGACGGACTTTAGTGCGTGGATATAGTGTTTGTTTCTCTCACTATATGCCACACACTGCAATTTAGGTTGGTGTAAAAACAGACCTCAATTTAATCATGCCAACAATAAAACCTCCCGCGTGGCTTTGCCAGTCATTACCATCTGCTTTAACAAGGATTTTATTCCTTACTTTGTCCATCCTTTCTCCCTCTGTTCAAGTCTGAGTGTGTAACTCATCCATTAAATCCATCAAAATAAACAAAGATGGAGGCGCAATCTCCATATCTAACTAGCAGAGGGGTTTCATTCTGAATACAGCCCTCTACGAGACAATGATGTATGTTTTGTTTGCTCCTTTAACCCACCACTCAACACCCCTCATGCTCCCCTCAACAGACTCCTTCTCCTTCATGTTTTCACAACCTCTTTGCCTTTTCACTTTTCCTGAGATCCCTTCCTGTGAATTACAGACCGGCTCTTATTTTTCCCCCCCCGTTTCATTCTGCGGAAGTGGTGTGGAGGAATCATTGCTTGTTTAAATATAAACTAAAGTGCTGGCCCCTGCGTGGCACGAGGTTCCAGTAGCTGCTGGTTGACCACAGAGGAAACAGAGCGCTGCTGTTCTAGCGTGCTGCTCCTCTGTCAGGGGAAAGTTCAAAGGGAAGCCAGACTGAACGTGCAGAGGCCAAAGCTTCCTTTTCCTCCTTAAGGTTTCCGCACTTTCCACAGTTGGAATATGAAAGATAAACCTGGTTTCTTGTTCCATTATACAGTCAGTGGCACACCAAAATAGTTTCATTGCAAAATGATTCAATTTGACATTTAAATTCCAAAACATGCACAGTTTTGTGAGATGTTTTACTTAAAAAAAACAAACAAAAAGAATTTAATATAGCTCGCAAGATAAATGATTAATATGGCTGGAAATCAAACATCAGTGCTTTTTTGGTACTCTGACCAAAATGTGTCTTAAAAGATGACAACAGTTTCTGGACAGATGTGTAGTTCACTTTAGTTATTCCTGGATCAGATTGTTTCTGATGTACAAGTTTTTGCCAAAGTAAGATTATTTCTTTCAGGGCACATTGTGATAAGTCAAAAAGATTTTCATAGCAATAAATGTCTGTCACTAAGCCGCTGACCGCATTTGCAGTATATAGTATTACTACAGACTGGGTGTCTGTGGTGACTTTCGCAGGACAAAAATCACAAGCAGCATCCAGTTAGTGTCATGTTTTCCATCAGCCCGCAGTGGATGGTCTAGAGAGGGTAGGCGGAGCTAAAGTGCTGCGAGTAAACAGTAATCTACTATGGCTGAACAAACAAAGAAAAGATCGACAACAACAGATACAACTTCAAAAATAAGTGAAAATCCAAAGAAAAAGAAACAAATTGGACTCTCAGATGAAGGCAAACAGTCTGAAAAGAGTTACAACCAGAGCCAACCGTGGACGTCACACATGCAACACTGTCTGGATATCTGGGAAGTGTGCTCCCGCAATTACCGTTTATCGCCAGAGGTGCCGCCAAAGAGAACGAAACTGAGATTTTTGAGATTACCACTTTAAACTCAGCGGGTAAAACATACGTCCCATCTATAGAGGCTACGCTCCTCGATGTGATGGCCCCTGGTTCAACTCCCACCCTCGACCCTTTGTTGTCCCCGCTCTCTATTCCCCTGTTTCCAATGCGATCCACTGTCCTCTCTCTGAATGAAAATGAAATCTCCAATTATATTATTAGAAAAGCATCATTTTTAGTATCATTTGACAACTAGAAGTTGCTCAATGTCTTCTGACATATAAATAATACATATATTTTTGCACTTTATCTACCCATTACAGTCATTCTGTTTCACTACAATTGTATCATCCTAATTTTTCCCATGAGTATGAAATCCATTGCTTGTTTGTCACAGCGTAAGTGCAAGCAGGAAGACTGTTTCATACTCATTCATTCATTTATTCAGTCATCATTCATTCATGTCACGTTCTCTCTCTCGCCCCCTCTCTGTCCTTCCTGTCTGATGATTGGCTGATTATGGGCATCTACTATTTTAAGTAATAAACCAACCGGAGTTAGCCTCGACATCTGTCGACCAATCATCCTGCTACTGTCAGATTTTAAATCTGTCCTCCTCTCTCCACTGTCAGCTTGTCGTCTCAGTTCGATCATTGCGACCCTCCTTCACGCCTCCTCCAAGTCCGGCTCCTCAGCTCAGCTTGCATCCTTTCTTCACCACCACCACCACCAGTGTCTTGACTCCATCGTGGGTATCCTATTCTGTTCTCAGCCTCACTACCCCTTTGAGTTAAAGAAGACATCACAATAGGGTCTAATTGGCTTTGCACATTTCTCATTTCCAAACTAAATAAATAATTGCTCACTCATAATGGAGTCTCTCCTGATTGAAATATAATGATTGCAATGATTAATATGTTTAATGTCCATAAAACAATGTGAAGAACTCTCCAAAGTATCCTTTTATCAAGCACAGACTGCTGATCAAATAAAAAGTAGGCCAGCATTAGAAAAATTGATCTTTAGCTAACACTTCCCTCCCCTTTAGCGATCGATTAACTTCTTGTAATAGTGTCTTATTGGATTAATCCATCTCCATTAGATAAAGCAAGGCCATGCTTGAGCCTCCAACATCACAATTCACTGAGTTTCAAGAGGCTGACTGAGCAAACCCTCTATTCAGTATCCCTGCAGTCTGCAATCATTCAACAGAATGCATCGCCGTTACCACTGAAGGCTAGTACACATAATGAGTGACTTTCCACTTTTATCATTTCTGTAGAAATACAGCTTTGATACTCAGCATGATATGTGTGTGCTGCTATCATCAAGGCTGTTTTAGGTTTAAAGGGTGAAAGAAAAATGCAATAATAATGTGTAGGAGGACGTAAAGAACAAAAAGCTTTTGAAATAGAAAAAAAAAGAGAACACAAAGTGCCATCAGTGACCTTCGTTACCTATTTGTGCTTGTCAGATTTCAGAGCTGCGGGCCATTAAGGATTAATGAGAAGTAGCACTGTTTACTTAAAGCAAGAGAACAGAACTAAAACATGACAGGTTAAAACACGGCGGTCGTCTCTTCACTTTATCTCCGGGCTTTTGTCAGACGAGAGGGAGCAGGGACGGGGGGGATTCTGTGCGTGTGTGTGGTCTAAAGGCCGGGACAGAACAAGAAAGTAAAAGAGAATGTGGGAAGAGGATGGATCAAGACAAAGCCGGCTAGAAGTACACAGACACTGAAGTCTTTTATAAGATTTTTTCACTGAAGTTATGCAACCGTCTGTGGGGGCAGAGCTGCTCGGTCTCACTGATAAGTTAGAAAGTAATTTAAAAGGATGGAGTCACAGAATCGTAATTTTGTGCCAAGCTAGCATAGCTGCTTCATGTCTTATAAATCACACACATGGTTTGTTTAGCCATTTAACGTGTTGTAGCTTATAGAAAGTTTGTCATATTGGCCATCAAAACAATCCACCAATCAGAGCTTTGTAGGTTGAAATAAGCAGGAGACATCTTCTTACAGAGCTAGCTTGTTAGCTAGCTTAATCAATAAAACATAGCAACAGAATGACAAGAAAATTGGCACCAATTATGGATATTTTTCCAGTTACACAAGTTACTGTGAGTAATAGTATGATAATATTATCTAACATAAACATCTTTACAAATTACATGCTTTGTAGATAGTTTAGAAAAACATTTACGCTAACTACTGCTAGCATCAACTAGCCTACTGTAGCTTCCATGTCAACTGACAATGAAATACCGGTACACAAGACCAATAGAAACAGGCAGCTAGTGGGCTAACTAACTAGCATAACTTACGTCACGTAACTTAACCTATTATTTTAAAGATAATTTGTTTCAAGGGCCCTTTCATTTTTTTATCATGTGTAATGCTACCTGTTCGACTGAGTTGAAACCAAAAACTTTTACATTTAAAAGTGTATTCTTTGGCTGTGTAAGAGTCCGCCATCTCATTTGAATCGGCGCGCAGTGCATCTTGGGATATGTTGGGCCGCAAAGGATGAACCCAAACCCTGTGGCCCAGGAAACATTTGTCAGCCTTATCTGAAGGAGCCTTCAAATTGGGACAGCCTTCGATGCGCCGCTGTGACACAATCGGCTTTCAAATACAGCCTTCAAAGGCTGCAGCCCCTGGATTGGAACACAGCTATAGAGTGCAACATCACTGGGCCTTTTCACTCTGTGTATCACTCCGCCTTGCCCAGGTGTTCTCAATACTGTTAATTAACATTACAGCAGACTGTGTATGTCTACATTAGTCAAGCTGGTACCTCTGAATCGCACAGCAGACTCTTATCTCACTGGTTAATGATAAATTAAAACAAACAGATAAATGTTCATGATAAAAACAGCTGCTCTGTGGTAACCTGATGCCTGAGTGCAGGACAATGTTTGGGTTGCTCGGCAACAGAAGTCCAGTTTCGGTTAAGTTGTGGAACTAGTTGAGTTGGTGGAGCAAAAAATAATGTGTTGTCGATTAACTGTCGACTTTTTCCTACTCTGTCGCTTGTGTAACTGTTGTGTAAAAGCAATATCACACTCAAGGTCGTGATGTTGTAGTAAATATCATCAGTATTTTTGTTTTTATAACCATACTTAATGACACTCACAACCCATTACTCTGCAACTGTCGTAGTTTTGTGTCATGTACCTTTCAAAGCTGGTTTCCTTTCCCTCTAACCACACACTCAACATTTTATGGAAAAGAATCTGCAAAAAGTCCCGAAGGTTAATGGAAACAGACATTAGTACAGAGGATAGAACTAGTGATTATAGTCTATGTTACATGCAAAGACAAATGAGAGGAAGAATAACAGGATGGGAAAAAGGACTGTTTGTGTTTTGTTGCCAGAAATATATTTCCGTCCTTAGAATAGAGTAAAATTACATGACTATCTTTGTGGAGTGGGGTACTGTAAAAAGACATATAATGGGATATTATTTTGTAACCGCTGCATGGGAGAACAAAACGTGGAACAGAAAATGAACCCGACAGACAGCACTGTGACAATTTTCCTCATAAAAAGCACTTCTATCTCTTAATTCCTACTTTCATCTCGGGGGCTTGAATGATCCCCCCCCCTCCCCCGAGGGTCAGAGCACCTCTTTGTGGTGTGAAGCCACTTATTTTCTCCATCTCGGTCTCGGGAAACATCATCAGTGACAGCGAGACACCTCTTCTGTTGGGATCATCTGACTTGATGTGTAGCTACAGTACAGGTTCAGAGGGTATATGGTTTTATATAGAACAGTTATCGAACACAATAGGTTAATTATTTAAGGAAACTGAACAAGCACCAGAAAATGAGAAAATTACAGAGTTTGAAACCAGCTGAAGTGAGGATACTTTGACTTGTGTGCTCTCTAACCTTAAAGAACAATTCCAGCGTCCATAACAAGAAATTCCAATTTAATCTTTCACAGCTCGGTTGTATTCCCACAGCTGTTGCAGAGATTGTGAACATTTTGTCTGTTTAAAGTGTACGAGCTGTTTCGGCTTGTGTGTATCTTCATAAAATAAATGATAGTACAGGTGCCAGATGTTCCAAAGTACTTAAATATAATTTCTCTCCAAAGATGCTTAAAACCCGGCTACACATACGCTGAAATTGATTGCAAATTAAGACACCATGTTATGCAAGCAAATGATTTTAATTGTGCTCACATGGAGAGGCATTTCCTACTGCCATGTGAACTTCCTGAAGTTCGAGATGGAGGCAACAAACTCTTCACAGTGCACTTTTTTTTTTTTTACTCCTGACCGTCTCTGCTGTACGTACCACAGGCAGGAGGGAGTAGTGGATGCAGAATCCCGGCTCAGAAGGGAAGTACTCGTCAGAGATGAAGCGGATCCGGATCTGACTGCCTTTGGAAGTGTGACTAGCTGGAACTGACTGTGACCCACACCAGCGACCCAGGATGGTTTTCTCTGTCGGGTCCTCGATCTCCACAAAGTCGTACCTGTTAGAATGAGACAGTGCAGAAACATGGTATGTTAGAGTCAGTCTGAGGCATCACCGGTTAATGGACCAACATATAGACTGTGTTTGTCGAAATTGTCTAGAGACATTCTGATATAATTTTTTGTCCTTTTGCTACCGATTCCGATCCATTATCTTCCGCTTATATGGGGCCAGGTCGCGGTGGTGACCCATGCGTCCCTCTCCCCAGCAACGTTTTCCAGCTCCTCCTGGGAGATTCCGAGGCATTCCCAGGCCAGATGGGATATATAATCCCTCCAGCGAGCTCTGGGTCTGCCCCGGGGTCTCCTCCCAGTTGGTTGTGCCCAGGAGGCATCCTTACCAGATGCCCAAACCACCTTAACTGGCTCCTTTCGATGCAAGCGAGTAGTGGCTCTACTCCGGGCTCCCTCTCGATGTCCGAGCTCCTTACCCTATCTAAGGCTGAGCCCAGACACCCTGCAGAGGAAACTCATTTTGGCCGCTTGTATCCGTGATATCATACTTTCAGTCACTATACCCAAAGCAATCCGAGTCTAGTGAAATAAAAATATATACATTTTATTATTTAATTATGGGCCTTTACTACTACCCGTGTCTGACAACACCCCATTATTTTCAGTCTGAAAAATTCCCCACATTTTGCTAACTCTGACTAACAATAATTCTCTGATATCACTGCTCTGTTGTTGTTTGCTAATGTCACATGCTTTGTTACCTTATATCAAGTTTTGTTTGCTGCTTTCAAACAGTGGTTCCCACCGGCTGCAATAAGAAATCCATGGTGCAACTTGCTGTGCTGTGAACTTCTTTGCAGCATCTAAGGAGGGCTGAACTTAAGGGCCTGTGTCCACCAACAGCGTTTTTTGCAATGGACTTCAATTTCAGAGCGCTTCTCACCACTGTTGCTAGGCTACAAAAGTTCCCTGGCGGACCTCCCGCTTCCCTTGGTAGTGACCGATTAGTCTGTTTTTATTTGCTCTTTTTGCTTAATATTTGCTTTTATTCAAGGACATTTTACAAAGAAAAGGTAAAGACAACGGAAAGGAATCGTGTCCAGGCATAAGAAGCAACTCTAGACAGGAAATTGTACCCTCGAAAAAACGGATAAGCTTCTCCTCCGCCATTGTTGGCAAAGTCGATATCGAAAGTCCTGCCCTTCTAGGTTTTGATTGGTCGATGAGGGAGAAGTGGCATTGACAAGCACGGCGGTGTTCCAGAAGTTGAACTATTTTCAACTGAGAGTGCAGGGACAATAAACAGCTGAGACTGAGGGTGTTTTGGCGCTGAGGACACTGAGCACTAATTTGGAGCTAAGACTGGACTCGTCAATACCAACACCACATGTTTGGCAGTAAAGGAGGCATTTTGGATACTGGCGTGTCAGTATAGGAACAACTCCAGCTACTACTAGCCTTCTTAAAGCTTTTATGGTTGTCGACATCTTCACAAACATGCTAGTTGACTTTATTTTTTGGTTGGTGTGAGCTTGTCAGCCCTTTAATGTTCACCATGGTGCTGTCTCCTCAGCTGCTCCTCAATATTGAGATTGTTAATATCAATAAAGCAGCCTAGGGAAATAATGGTTTGACGTCATTTTAAAAAAGAGATAAATATCCTTAACAGCAGGTTATATCTGAGCAGTGACAGATCTTTTTTATTTACAGCCTGAATTAAATACAGAAGAATGAACTGGATGCTGCAGGTTTATTGAGGACAGGTCTCAGGTTGGTTGACAGAGCAGCTTAAGCAGCTGCTGATGCAGCCTTCTGACAGGCCTCTTACACTCATGCTACATGTTGTTACTGACTTACAGTTTTTAATTACACCTGGAGCTTTTATACTAAGTGTGGGAGAGCTGCAGGCCTCTTTACTTCAACTCAAATATGAATTCTAATGCTGGAGAGAGTTCCAGGTTGAGAAGTCAATGTGCATAAAAAAAGCTGTTAGGAGGTGTTTTGTAATATAATTCTGAAATCATCGGCTTTTATCTTTTAAGCATTATTGTATTGAGTGCTCAGAATTGTATTTCCATTTTCACTGTCCGCAGCTTCTCTTATAAAACCCACAGAAATAACCCATGTAATTTCCCTGTTACAGAATTTAAATTACACAGTATTTTTCTGGCTATAAACATAACAATCCCTGAGACTGCAGAAGCTGCTGGTGGCTGAGAATCTAACATTGAAAGGACTGAAAATCAAATGCATTTTCAGGACAATATTTCATGTTATTATGATGGCTGGTTTTAAAGGTTTTACGTCATAAATTATACAATAATTTTACAATTTTTTAAACGAGAAAAATATAAATAAAAGCACAAATTTCCTTGTTGGTGGTGTCAGACTTTGCAAAACTGTAATTACATGACAGTCTCACTCTCTCCACTGGCCACCCTGCCAACCCATAATACCAGTAAACAGTGTGCAGTGCAGGAGCATATGGCCGAGCTCCAGACTCCTTTTTGCTGTGCCAAGGCTAACATCAACCAACCTCAGCACTTAAAACACGCAGTTCAGGAGTTCAGCCTTCATTATTTATACCTGTGTGTTTAACCAGTGGCTGCGGTGCGTTCAATACAGCCTTGTTTCACTGACTCTTCACAGTCTGGGATTAATCACTCTGCCATTTGCGTCAACAGGCACGCTAACCCTCTCATTCACTGCTGCCAATTCGGATATTTGGATTGCAGGGACATTGTTTACATTTTGCGCAGGCTCGACAGATTCAGTTCAAGCTGGTTTCAATAAAACAACATGGAGGGACATGAGCAGGACTAAAAATGGATTTTCTGTGATGTTAAATAAACTGAAGGGGAGGGGGGAGGGTCAATAAATTAACTGACTCTGCTACCTTTGATTTGGAAAGTCAGACAGGAAGTTTGTAACGTGCACAAACAAACTGAAAGTGTCCTTCTGCTCAAGCATACATGAGAAATGTTAGATAACTGCATGCGCTACAAAACATTCATTCATATAAATGCAAACCAGCGCAGCATGAAATGGTTTTGGAAAAGGATGAAGTGTCAGTTAAGCCTTTCTCTGCCTTTCCGACGGAGGTCAGCGGAGAAGAGAGAAGCTTTCCTCTCCGAGAATCCGCCCTCAGACAGCTCCAGAGCTTTGACAGATGGCTCATCAATAATTCAGGACGCCCCTGATCATTACACATCGCCATGTGTTCAGAATCAGCATGTCGAACAGCGGTTTCTCAGATTTACAAATGCTCTGACATACATAGCGAACTGTACGTACAGTCACAGTGAACAGGATCAGAGCACCAAAGGAATCTTATACACAGTGCTAGCAGATGGGATTACCTCCCTGCACAATGCAAGGACATTGTGTTTTATAAGCACAAAGCTTTTTTCTTTCTTTGTACATTATTATAGGTGTTATATAAATGCACTAAAATGATGCAGATTAGCAACACTGACTCTTTTTTTCATCCTTTCTTTTAAAAACAGAGAGCATGAAGTCTTCCTGAGAGCAGCCCTGTCTGTGAGCCGTCATGCACGACTCTGCTGCCATGCCAACCAGCAGCGAGACCGATCCCTCTCCAACGCGCCTCTCCTCCAGTGGATTTGGTGAGAATGCTTTTCATCGTTGCCACAGACAAACAGAATAGCTGATGAGCATCTCGACTACTCAGCCTCCCCTCGCTCTCATCTTAGAAAAGACTTTTGGCTGCAGGCTTCTAACCAGAGCCGAACACATTCTCCCCGCTGTTGTTTGCTTTCTCCCCCTGCCACGGCTGTGAATCACCGGACAGGAGATTACATTCCTGTTTATTTTGCATCACATTGTGCAGTGACAGGAGGGTAAGAGCAGCTATCAATAAGGTTATTTTGCATCAGTGGAATGGAGGTCTAAGGGCAAATATTGTGAATACATTTGTGAGCATAAAAGAAAGATGATAAGATACGCAGACCTGGCTAGAAGCTTGAAAATATGAGTGTAAATGGGGCAGAGAAGTACGTGTGTGTGTTTTAGAGAGAATAAAGGGTGAGAGTAGTGACAAGCAGATAGACTCGTGAATGTGTGTCTGTTTCTGCTTGTGATTGCACGCTGCATTCATCCGTCTAGCAGCCCTGCCAACAGTGTGTATCTTGGGATCGGATCAAAACCTGTTGGGTCTCGGTAGGGATGTGGGGGCGGTTAAGGGGGGGCCGGTTGGAGAGAATGAAAAATGTGAGAGCTGGAGCGGTAGACGTGGCAATGACTTGCATGACCCCGGAAAAAAGGATGCTGTTATTGTCTCTCGCCCCTCTCCCCGAGGACGACGACTAGTGCTGTCTTGTAAAAGGCGGGACAGCACAAAGGTTGTCAATCTGCACCCTGCCCTGCGGTGGAACTTTTGCCTCACGGGGGTTTCAACAGCAACACTAACCTCGGTCGTCACCCTGCACCCGGCCTACCACAGAGGTGTGCTAGGGGGGCTCGAGTTACCTGCACTTAACTACTGCTTTTTTTTCTCTCTAGGAAGCAACAACAACAGGCTACAGGAAGTATATTTTGGAACATCATATGTGGTTGGCAGCACTTTTAGACAGCTGCAAAGCCCAAATCTGGATGATTTTACCAGGAACTTTATCTGGAAGACAAGCAGGCTGATTCATGACCACAGCATCTGTAAATGTCCTTATATGTGCAATTAAAGTATTACTAGCATTGCGACATCCATCATCTAAACAAGGCCTATAAAATTACAATTCAAGAAGGGGAAAACTGCAGTGCTTGAGATTATTAAAAGGCCCACGGGCCTCCAGTTGAAGTCTGGTCTAAGCCTTGGCACCTCATAGAGAGCTGTCATTCCCCTTCTCACCCATTAGGGGGCTCTCTAAGAATGACTAGCAGGGTCACCCTCCCCCAGCTCTTCCACTCCTTCCATTTATTGGGCTCCTCCATGCTAACCAGGCAGTTGTGATATATTGACAGCGGGGCACTGAGCATAATGCACACAGGGTAAATCGATCGTCGCTGCTCGGGATCCCTCTTTAAATTGAATGGCGACAGAGGCAAACCCAGGCAGTAATTGAAAGTGGGCTCCTCCATAAAGCAGCGGATGTGCTGTGTTTATATGTGTGTGTTTGTGTTTATGTGTTGCCAGTCAGAGGGTGAAGCACGTGTCTTTCGAACAATCACATGAGCGGCTAAAAATATCGACCACAAGTAAAATACGCCAGCCTAAACTACGTCATCATGGTGTCCAGGGCGAAACAAATCACTCTGATGTTGGGTTTTCAATATTCACGAGATGCCAAGGCAGACCAAAGGCAATTTCACAAATGGCCAAGCTCTGACTCTAAATCTTTAAAGATGGCTACAACACAGGCGGGACACATCTTTACCCCAGACCCACAAGTATCTGGCGCGCCAACAGGGGAAGCCCCCGTCTGATGAGAGCCGGCCAAGAGAGCAGGAAACTCTTCATAAAAAGTCTGTGCACTGCTGAGGGAGGTTATCCCTCTCATCAAGTGTAATGGATATTTCATTGAGACATTAAAAACTACTTCTTCTTATCTCTCAAAATTAAATTTATAAGCTGCTAAGAGTTTTTTGAAGAGAGGGAAATAATCCCTTTAGCTACATTTCAAAAGCCCAGAAAGCCGGCCTAGTTAGAGAACTGTACCAACGAAAGGACGGTTAACTCTTATAATGTGATACTTAAGGCTCACAAACACTTACTTATGTATGCAAATATGAAGTTAGCTTTTTTTGGTAAATTCCCAGATGAAAAAAACTGAAATATTTAAATTATATTGCTTTCAATCAGCATAGTCAGTTAACATAAGCGACCCTGATCCAACAACAGTAGGACTACTAGGAATCTACTAATGTATGTTCTTACTTGCATATGCCATCTTCGGGGTCCTCCAGACCAAACTTCTCATCGAAGGTGAGCTGGATCCTCATGTTACTGGTCGCCACTAGTCTCCAGACCATCTCTGTATTCCTGGGATAAGTGTTTGGGAAGTCTGGGCTCTGGACCATTCCCTCTCCAGACACTGTTATGATCTTCTCCTGATGGGAATCTTGCACTCCTAAAACAGAAAACGTAATGACTTGAGATTTTTTCTTCACATAGACTGTAGGAGTTTGATTGGTTCGGATTAAATCAGTTAGCAATGGGGGGAATCAATATGCATAATAACTCTGAGAAGGTTATGATTTGAAACTTGTTAAGAATCTTGCAAAAAGGTACCATGCTGAATTAAATATTGACCAGGTATCTATAATGTAGAAGTTGAGACTTTAAGGCCGGAACAGACTGACATTGATTTCATGCCTTTATACAGCTTGAAGACAAATTCTGAAATAATTAACAAGAAACATGCTGTAATATTGATTAGATGAAGCTTTTACACAATTATAAAGGAATATTATAAGGAAATTTAAGGATATTTGTCATTATTGATGTCATTTTGATTTCTATTGATTGTGTGATAGAAACTGCTGAGAAGGCTTAAACAGTCTTTGACCTCATTGTGTCCATAAAAGAGAACCTGCAGCTGAGTCACACTCAGGTCTTTGCTCTAATAAACAAGAGATTTAAGGGTTGAACTGAAGTGACAGCTTAAAGACAGACCAGTGGAACGGGACAGTCTGACACCAACAAATCAAACTGGGAAAGAAAAAAAAGACAGCAGACAGACTGGGTTGACAAACAGTCTTTTAGAAGAAAGTTCACACGTATAAACTTGTATATTGCCTTATTATACATGTAGATGGTCTTGTCTATTGTCTAACTGTGTGTTATCATCATAACTCATTGAACCTTAAACATTAGCTCAACGCAAATGACTTCAAATGGAACCCAGTCTGATGAGTTTCACAGAGCTCCTCTCATAAAGTCATTAAGGCCCATTGGGACCAGTGGCTGCAGGGTTTAATCACAGAGACGAAGCCTGTCACTCAGTCCCCCTGGGGCTCCATCAGACACTTCGCCACATTCAGGGGAAAAATCGTCGGGATAATTCCACCTGAGTCTCACAACCACTGCAATGTAACACCCTGAGGCCATGTTGACTACAGGACTGTTGATTTAATTTGCCAAGAGATTAAAATAATGGATCAAATCTAAGCAAACAAGACAAAAGATATTAGCATTTTCATGTTTTGTTCTTTGAAATAAGCGCATTTTCCATCACTCAGCAGTGGTTGGTCTGCCAGAGAGAGTAGGCGGAGCTAAGCGGCTGCTTTTCTGGTCTCTGCAAGTGTTGCGAGTAAACAGTAATCTACTATGGCTGAACAAACAAACAAAAGATAAATGACACAGATACAACTTCAAGTATGCTAGTATGTGGCTGACCGCATCAGGTCAATGTACGCTTTTGTAGGAAATGTGTTACATGGACTGTCCTTATGAGGCCGATGGCAATGTGTTTGAAAGCAGGTGCACGCTGTGGATGTAGGTGAGGACAGCGGTCGAGCAGCAGAGGAGCAGCCCCGCCTACTCCCCGAACAAAGTATCCAGAGCCATATAGACAGAGAGTCGCATCAAGGGAGGCCCGATATGCTCCATGATCCGCCATTGTGATGTCACAACTTTCTCTCTACAGCTCTGAAAGTACCGTCAATCACTCAGTCAGTCAGTCAGTCATATACAGACCCATGTGTAGGGCTGACCCCAGTGGTCAGCCAAAAATAAGTGAAAATCCAAAACAAAAGAAAGAAATTCGACGCTCAGATGAAGCAAACAGTCTAAAAAGGAAAGCGACCGTCAGCGAGGAATATCAAGCGTTACAACCGGAGCCAACTGTGGACGTCACACATGTAACACTGTCTGGATATCTGGGAGGTGTGCTCCCGCAATTACTGTTTATGACCATAGCTGCCGCCAAAGAGAACGAAACTGAGATCTTCAAGATTATAACTTTAATGCTATCCTAGCTTAGCACAAGCACTGGATGAAGGAGAAAACAAATGGTTTTCATCATTAGTGAAAAGTTTGCCTTTCATCGTCTTATTTACATTATGTATCTTGTTGTAATAGTGTCAGTTGGCTGTGTTTTGAAAGTGTTTGAAAATGATAAAACTCAGGACTTCTAACTTCCTTTGGTTAGAAAATAAATTCAATATGTAAGCTCATTCTGCAAAGCTACAATTTCTCATTTCTAAATGTGTGTGTTTCAGACAACATTTGAATTGTTGGACTTTGGTGAAGCTAGCCTAGCTACCTCTTTATCCTGATTCCAGTGTTCTTGCTAAGCTAGCTTAAACTTGCCATGGCGTTATTCATTCCATTTACAGCTGAAACTGATTTTCTTTTCATATGACTTGGAGTGGCAAAACTATTTTTTCACAGAATGTTGTTTTAGCCTACTGTAGTGAAATTTGATTGAGCAGCACTTAGTTTGTCCAAGAAACCAACAATTTGCTCTTAAGAAATTTGAAATGCAGAAGGCTACAGAGTGCAACATTTGCGGCTACAAAACCCTGCACTGATTACGGTAGGTGTTTAAAATCAACTTGTAGAACTTGTCAGCTCTCCCATCAACTTTGTGTCGCATGACAAAAATATTCACAGTAATATACTCCGTCACCAGCTCAAAACTTATTAGTGTCAACATTATCTGCTGAAATTCTGATGCATTTCTTTCTCAGAATTTAAACTGATCAATTTCTCCCATCCCCAGCCTATCCTCATTTTCTTTAAGCAGTTTTTATCTTTGTAGCACTGATGATCATTCAGTATTCATAAACCAATCCAATATGTCTAGCCGTCAGAGGACCCAGCAGGGGCTTAATGTGCTCGTTAGAAGGAGTGTGCTGCTGGAAGTCTGTCAGTCCATTAAACGGATGAGTAAACATTTTCCCACTGCAACTTGTGTAGACATATTTATATTTAAAACACATTTTGAGCTTGATTAGTCCTTATTCTGCCATAAATTTGATTTAAGGATGTGATTCATACCCAACAGTGTGATTCATTCGGAGGTTATTTGCTTGCAATAGAGACACAAATGCAGACAGGTTAAGTTTGTGCCATTTGCTCACCCTGTATAATGTCCAAAAGTTCCACAGCAACACACAGTTTGTCCAAGGAAAACAAATAGGTCCGAAGGAAACTGTCTAATTTAAGCATTTTTTTGATTATTCATGAGCAGTCACAGTTCAAAGAGAATTGACAGTTCGCCCCAAATGTTGCTACGCCTGTCTAGCTTTCCGTTCTCACAGCACATTTGTGGTTTACAGCTTAACCACTCGTTCTTTGGAACTTTCTTTGTTTTTGATTCAAGACAGAGGAAGAGAAAAGCAAACTGAAGTTAGTTAATGTTGCTGACAGATTTATTAGCTGGCTACAGTAGCTAGCTAACCGTTCCAACGTAAGCTTAATGAGTTGTTGGAAATGCTATCTCTAGACAAAAGCTAGCATAGCGCAAGTTAGTTCTTGCATTAAGGTGTATTAGGAAAATTGAAGGATCAGCCTCATGTTTAATTCCAAAAGTAAACGGGGATCAGAGCAGTGGAAGAGCGAAGGAAAAGTGTTTACGGTAGCTGTAACACAATAACAAAACGACTATAAAGCCACGACTCCTCAAGACTCAAGCGGTGCTCCCGTGTCTTGCTTCCTGCTCGCTGCTAGTGTATTAAAGTGACGGGAGTTAGCCCCAAAGCTAGCTACAGCTTCGGCCCTGGAGCAGAACGATAAATCTCCCCTGTGCTTTCTGACTACGGTCGGGACGCTGAAGCAGGAAAGGTTAACAGCTGTTTGGTCGCTTAGCACACATCGGCCAAAGCTTTTAGATCTAATATTTATTTTTCCAGCTGTCACTATGTTGTGATTTTTGTTGTATGTTAGAGGAGAAAAGGCTGCTAGGATGAGGACCAACCAGTATGTTACATAACGTGACGATTGGCTGGCTATGTTTCTAAATTCAGTTAGAAACAGAGCAGAGCTGCTAGAGCCCTGTTTTGTTTTTTCCCCAAAGGCAATTAAAAGAGACCCTCCAAACTCTTTAAATGCCAAGTATTGCTCTTTAAAAGACCCTTGTACCCCACTTCAACTTGTGGAGAAATCTAAAGCTTGACAGGCTGCTTGTTGAGGTGCTCAGTTTAGACAACTGCTGTTGCTGTATGGGAAAAACCGAATGAGGTAACACAATGGTGATTGAGCCTGTGGCCCACTGATGAAAGCCTTTGCATTTGCTGTATTACAGACTGGGTGTCTGTGGTGACATTTGCGGAAAAAATCACAAGCAGCGCCCAGTTAGTGACGTGTTTCCCATCAGCCAGCAGTGGTTGGTCTGCAAGAGAGGGTAGGCGGAGCCAAGCGGCTGCCTTTCTGGCCTCTGCAAGTGTTGTGAGTAAACAGTAATCTACTATGGCTGAACAAACAAAGAAAAGATGGATGACTACAGATACAACTTCAAAAATAAGTGAAAATCCAAAGAAAAAGAAACAAATTTGACGCTCAGATGAAGCAAACAGTCTAAAAAGGAAAGCGACCGTCAGCGAGGAAAATCAAGAGTTACAGTCAGAGTCAACCGCGGACGTCACACATGCAACACTGTGTGGATATCTGGGAAGTGTGCTGCTGCAATTACCGTTAATCGCCACAGTTGCCGCCAAAGAGAACGGAACTGAGATCTTTGAGATTACCACTTTAATAAAGGGGGTTAAGCTAATGCTAAAAGTAATCAATTATTATCCAAATACTATTTAATAAAATGTGATTTTCAGAATATAAATATAAAAAAAAATCAACCACTAGGCTTCCACAGAAAGGTATTGCATCAGTTAATTTAGAGTTGTATTTTCTGTTGTTGATAGAAAGGTGTGCGTCCCCTCCCCGATCCAACAAAAAGCAGCATTCTTATCAAGATGTAACTTGATATCATCCGGACTTTCACTCCTGGCAACCCCACTGCCGCTGTCGATCAAACAGAGTAAAGTGGATAAACCAACAGTGACACTTTTTAAGAAAACAATTACTTCAGATTGCAGATATTGCTTTGATGTTTTCATTTGGGTTTGGTGGCGAGCCAGGTGGGAACAGATTGAATGACAGAGTGCCAGCTGCAAAGAAAAACAAGGCCCGGGCATGACTTCTCAATGAAGAGGCTCTTTCATAACGTGTGTGAGGAGTTTGGCCTCAAGAACAAGCTGTCTCACCAAATAAGGGCCGCCTTCTTCTTGCATATCAGCCTTTTTGCAAAATAATACATGGACTCCTTGGATTAAAAAAAGGCCCCTTAAGCCATGTTTAGTCTTTTTAACCACACTATCTCATTATAACAGCATGCATTCTTAAATAAATCAACCCAACTGTTTTGTAGTCAGTATTTCTTTGTAAAAACTACATGGGAAAATGGCAACACAGCAGGTTTGATTAACTGTTTTATACACATTTGCTGGCTCAGGAGGAAACAAGCCGATAGCTTTCACGCTATTAGAGCTCAGCCCTCCATCACAATGACATGTTTTTAATTACACCCCCATTACTGTGCGCTCCAACATACAGGCTCATAAAGTGCATAATGTGAAAACATGTGATTCTTTTGAGTCCAGATGTAGGTGTCCACATGGTATTGATAGAAAAATATGTCTGCTTTTTGAGATGTCTCTCCTGTAAAGCAACGACAGGAATGCCTCTTTATTAAAACTATAATTAAAGGGAGAATGTGAAAGGAATATCAGAGCTTGTTGTTGCAAAGAAAGGCGGAACCAGAAGAGGGAAAAAAATCCCTGACAAGAGAGCATTAGTTCCTGATGAAAAGGTATTCCAGAGATCTGCACGGATGAAATCATACTAAATCCATAAAGTCTGCAAATATCCTGCTTAATCCTCAGACACTCATCACAAGTAATTGCAGGAGGTGGGGGGAACAATGTGTTTGCATTCCTGCTCAGTTCAGGTCTTTGTGCATGAAGATCAAGAATGAAGCATCCGAGTGATTCTTCGTCGTGGATCTTTTGTGCGCTTGCATCAAAGCAGAAACTCTTTAATGGTGTCTGAGGAACGTCAGCTGAAAACCAATATTTGATCAGAGCCAAATCCACAAGGTCACTAACCAGCCTCTTTCCTTTTTTTCCCCACCGACGCTTTTCTTTATATAAACAATACTGTCTTTTTTATGCCTCTCCCTTTTCAGCCTTCTCATTGATGCCCTCCTTCTCCGTTTACTGTAAAATTCAGCGACACGCTACCAGCCGGGACGGATTCAGGGTGTTACTTTGCCTTGAAAATGACCTCACTCTCGGGGTTAACCAATGTCATCTAATGATCAGAGAAGCAGGTCCCCTAGAGTGAATTACCTCAAACATGACTTTTCCTTGACCTACTTTTTTCCGATGTGAGGAAAGTAGAGCCGACTATTAAGGGAGGAAGTGACTCTGAATAAATAAGAGCCTATACAGTGCAGCCATTGTGCTTTGTTCACACGTTAGTGGGTGAACCATTCATGCTGTTAAACATTAACCTTTCCCCTGCCAAAACAGGACTGGTGCACACATGCAGCGAGACACGGACGTGTGCACGCTCTTACATCGGTGCACGGGCATTACATGATTATTAATACAACTGATACTACAACTTAAATAGGATTACAAGGTTAAAACAGCACTGTGCGTTTTTAAATGTACACACAACTACCCTTTCATACACAGTGACATCTGTGCATGCATACCCAGATGCATTAATAAATGTTAGATGCCTTCGAGCAAAGATTAACTAATGAGAGCGGCTCCCTTTATCCAGACTGCTGCATGTTTCTCATTAAAAAAAGGAGCGGGAGGAATGAGAACCATCCATTCTGGCTCCTGTTAGCTGCACTAAATCCATCTTTCTTCACATGATATCATTACTCACTACATCGGCCCTCAGCTTTGGAGTTTATCTGGTGGTCACACTGCATGATATAGTAGACATAACTTTGCCTTTACTCTGGAAAACTGGAGGCCACACCGCTGTTCGGCCCTGAGAAAGCAATAAAAATGTCTACCTGCCTCCAATATGAGGTCAGACAAGATACTTTAAAAGGGGAGCCACATTTCTATTGGTCCTGATGAACATTAAAGACGCAAGAAACGTGTTAAAATTCTCATGCCAGCAGGGCCAAATCAAATTAGTATTGGTTACGCTACCAAGGGGGCTGTATTTGCTCTGTAAATTGACTAAACTGTTATTTTCACACATTATGAGCTACAGATTGGTCCAATACTACTCCTTGTTCTCCCAGCAGCCTCATGCATCATGGATAACCATTCACGACAGCTATTTCCTGACCGGTAATCGACAGCCGAGTCACCGTGACACTAAATCCAAATTGTTTTTAATTTCAGCGCCGTTACCTGCTGATCAGAATGAATGAGAGGCCCCGAGGAACAGAGCCGAAGCCGCTTTGGTCAGGTGATGAAACTGTACCCAACAAAGAATTCACTTTTTTCGATGCATGTGCTGCAGGCTCGATGCAATCACTCCCACATCTGCTGCTTATTAAGACGTTGTAGTGGTTACTACAGGTGCAGTAAATTCCCGACCCTGCTTAGGATATTTATTGCTTTTGGGTTTACAGTCGGTCGGGCAAAAAAGGGGCTGGAACACGCCATGGGAATCTTTTATACCATTATACAATAATTTGGCTGCGTGGGACTCTTCTGTAGCGGTTTAATCTGCCAGACATATGCTCCTGTGTGTTAGGCTGAGGAGGAAGCAGGTTTGACACCCAAATTCCCTGCAGAGGTCGCTGAAATAAGAGCAGAAAGATAGACCGTACATATATGGAGCTGCAGAAAGTGTATTATAAAACACTAATATATCCACTTGCACTCAATGTTAAGTTCCTGTGAAAGATCTATCCAGTGAGTATTTAGCATAATACAATGTGAGCTGTCTGTACTAACATCTTTATCATATGCACAAACTGTGTTCGACGTTGCATGTGCAGACAATGTGTGTGTACAGTTTTAAGCTATTTGACTGACAGCAAAAGCAAAACTGCATAATCATGCTTATCCCACACGTCACTGGCCAAAAGAGGCATTTCATTGCTGAAATTTTAAGGATAATATTGACCAATGTGGCCACTGAAAAATACTACCCTAAGCACCCGAAGTGCCCTTAAGCCAAGCAACAGACCTCTGTCCACTCACTCATTGTAATTAAGACTGAAAAAGAACATTAGACATGTTTTTTTTTTTATCCTGCTAGGGAAATCACTGAGGCTGATTGTGTTATATAACACACAGTCATGATTGGCTGGCCTGGAGAGAAGCACAGTCACTGTCATCAGCCATGTTTCAGTGCATCCGTGCACATGACAATTAAAGCACCTTTTATCCGGTACATCTGTGTGTATAAAGTTTTTGCTGTGTTTTGTATGATGCTAAATGCATAATGCAAAGTCTGACATGTACCACAGCTTATAGAGGTGCAGAGTGTGCAAATGCAGTGTTGCCCCAAACCTCTAGGGGGCTCACCAGGACTTACAGTCCAATCACACAGCAACACAAAGGCTGCACAAGATGTAGTCACAGTGTAAATACTATACATTCAATTTTTTTGATGCAATGCAAAACCTTTTAACCTGCTTTAGTTCTTGTTTGCATGACAGAAAGGGGGACTGCATGCCAACCAGCTTACTGACTCTTGTGAAGGTCCATTAACACAAACAGTAGCAGGCCTCTCAGACAAGCTGTTTCCTCTCGACGTGTTGACAGAGAGACTGGGAAAAATGCAAAACATCACACTAATAATCGGACCAGAGGACAGCTCCTCCTCCTTCTGTCTAATTCACTTTCCAAACCTCGGAAAACTTCAAGTCCTCTCACCAACAGGTGGACAGTAATGACCCGTGAAAGCCCTTTAAGTGAAGGGGTCAAAGGTCACAAGAAATGTAATCAGTCCCAGCACTGAAAGTAGGGAACCCCTTGGTTTTGCAGTGTCGTAACATAATAATGTGATACTTTATTGATCCCTGCCATGAAATGCTCAATTTTCATGGCCTGCAGGGAGGCCGGACCAGTGACCCCCGAGGGGGCGGGGAAGTAATAACCTGCTCAGGCAGATAATTTCCAGCAGGGGTGCAGTGCTCAGGGGTCGCCTTAATGTAGGGTGGTCTCTCTCTCTCTCTGTCTCTCTCTCTAAACATGAGGTCAACCTGACCAAGTGTGCAGGAGGGACATCTGTTGACACCTGCTGAAGAGGCAAAGCAAAACATCTGCAGGTCATATCAGATGGCCCAACCTGATACCACTCTCCATCTGTGTGTGTTTGTGTGTGTGCATGGATACATATGTATTCACTATTTCATCCACAGCTTTCCCACAGAAGGTCAATACTGGGTTTATGTTTATATTTTTCAAAAAAAGAATCATAAGAATTTAAGACTTCTTGATATTTATGGTTAAAAACATTATACAACAAGCCCTACAGTTGCTAGAAAACAGTTAAAACATACCACAGCAGCTCGTTGGCTTAAAAATAGCCACAGTTGAATAACAAGTGGCCCTGAAGCCCATGAAGGATCTAACTTCCATAACTACTATACATGGTATCCTTACTGCAGTGCACAAGTGTTATCTGAGAAATGATTACAAATTGCGATAAGGCTTTATAAAGCCACAGCTGCAGGCTGTTAATGATAGTGAATGCATGATAGTGTGCAAGCGCATGTGAAAAATACACACACCAAAGCTAAACCGAACTCTTTCAACCCCTCAGGCTTTGGCCCGTCCAGCACGGTGACTGAAACTCGTCACCACACAACGGCTCCTCCTCAGGTTACAATGGTTCCCCACCCCTCAATGATTTCTCGGAGCCTCTAATTAGTGCCCGCACTTGTGTTAGGCATCCAGGAAAAGCGAGATTGAGTGTCAGTCTTTTCACAACAGCCGTCTATTTGTGTTGACCCTCTGGTGTTTTGTGTCTGAGCCCCGGAGCCTGGATTTAGACTTGATATCAGCACCAAATTTAGCCATAAAATGAAGAATAACCTCATCCAACCTCAGAAATATGAAAAAGGACGGTAACGATTACTTGCAAAACCAATGTAATTTTCTCAATTTAAGCAAAAATTGTTTAAAATAGATGTTTTTGTTAAACTTGAACTTGTCTTGGTAGCATCTAGTTGTTAAAAAACATGAGACATTGGTGACAGGAAAAGTTCAGGAACAAGGACAACGCAACATCACTGACAATAACCAACAAGTGGTTTTGAGGAGATGCAGTGCAGTGCAATAACTGGGAAAACAAGAAAAATGTAAAACCAAGAACCTCAACAGTCTCTAAAGCCTTCAACAAACAGCAACAATCTTATATGCACAAACATATAATCTATAGGTTTGTTTGACTGCAGATCCACACAAGCTACCACAGGGTACAGGCCTGCACGTCTCTCTGCTCCTCTCTTCAAATTATAATCAAGGCCTGAGCCTTCATTTATTCAGGGTTCCCCACATCAACCTCAATTTCCGTGTCACTTGTCCAACTCAGAATCAATATCAAAGTTAATTACCGTTAAGTGGATAGACTGATAGTTTAGCACAAAAAAGAAGCTAAAAAGCCTGTGAGACGCTTCTCACAATCACCGGGAGTTGGGCCTAACCGCCCCTTCTGGCAGGAAACCAGGCGTTGACAGATGAACCACGTCTTTTTTAAACTTCTCTCCACAGCTGTGGACGGCAGCTCCAGGCTGCTTTGTAGTCACATCTGTGAGCTGGACAGCTGGATGTTTGGGGGAGAATTACAGTTTGATCTGCGGTTAGCCAGATTGGGAGACAGCTTTGCCGCACCAGATCCAGACTCTGCGATTAAGAGTGATCAAAGATGCAGGTTTTTACAATGAACGTGGCAGAGAGGATTGATAGCTGATCACAAATCACTTTGTAGCTCCCTGGCTCCAGGACAGAAACACTCAACCCGCAGAGAACAGCTCGGAAGAGGTCAATAATGTTTGCACCTAATGATTTCTAAATTAATCTGGGAGTGCGCATATCTGCGTTGGAATCTCTGTAAAGCTTAGGTTGCAAGTTGGATGACGGCCAGATTCACACACTGAGCGAGTTTGTCTTCACACATCTTCCTCCCCTTGTCCCATTACTTTAATCTTATCTTAAATCACCAAAAGCCAAGTTACATACAGACCTCCCAGGCTCAGTATTAAGTTCCCTGGCTCTTAAAACCTAGAGCGTTGTAGCCACTAAGAAAAAGCCACCTAAACACAAAAGCTGCCTAGAATTCCTAAGAAGCATACAATCTACACAGCAAATATAACCTCTGAACAACCCTTTAAGAAGCTACGAGCAACGCAAGCAAATGTGGGTAAAGACTTCAAACGTCTGATGAGATTTTCAGCTGTGGCAAATTGGATGATTAATCCAAAGCAGCCGACAAGGAGACAAGTGAAATAACATTTTAATTGTGGCCATTTAAGAATAAAACACTCTGCTCTCTGGCTCTGCTTCCAGATACACATTGATTTCTTTAAGCGGGTTGCCCTGGATCTCTAATTACTGCCACCCCACCAAGCCTTCGTAACCTTTTGGCCCAGCTGTCTGGAGAAGAGGAGCTGCAGTGCAGAACCAAGGGTAATGAAAGTATATTCCTTTCAACCTCTATTTACCCAGGGAGGGTTTGCTGAGCACAACTGCTCTTTTCCTGTAACATCCAGCTCTCGCTCACACAGACACAGGCCTGTTGCTACCCACTGCAGACACTGCACTGTGATGGAGGCTGTGGAAGGAGGTGAGAAGTGTGTGTCATTCAGATTCAAACTGACGACCCCCTCATCAAAAGCTTGCTTTGCTTATATATCAGTTACTACCATGCGACCAGTCATTCCACTGCTGTCCACGCCAAAGCCAGTTGTATTAAATCCCGGACCGTCATCTTCCCAAGGCATCAAATTCCAACGCTTGGTCACTGCCCTTTGCGTCACATGCAGACGCACAAGGTACCTTTGAGCGCCTGCATGAGACGCACCATGGTTTCAACTATATGAAATGTACACCCATCTGCTTCCATATTAGACATTCAGGGAAACTTCTCTTGGTTACATAGTGGAAAAAAGGCCCAAAAAAGGCCATCATCAGCCGAGGGTTGGGGCAGTGGATGGACAAAACAACACAGGAACTTCGCCTGGGACATCAGGGTTGGGGTCCGTTGGGAAAACCAAATGTGAATGTCGTTTTCTCATGATCTCTGATCTCATGATGTTTTCCCAAACCTGAACCACGTCAAGTTTTCCAATCTCCAAACTCATTGACAATCTTCTGATGATCACACAGCCTCTGGGAGATCCAGCTTCCTGGCCAGCGTTTAACGATAAATAAATCTGGCCATGACTTCCTTTTCCATGCGATGGTCATTGGTTACAGTCCCACCAGCAAGTTGAGAGGTGGGAAAGGAGTTGGAGTTGTGTGACGACATCTTATGACTGGATTCTTAGCTGCGCGTGCATGCAGATGTCTGTTTTTAGAGATAATTAATAGCTGAATCACTGTTAAACGATAGCTTATGGTTTCACGGATAGGAATATGACCAATGCATTCTGTCTCTTTTGTTTCCCCACACAGACTGCTTTCCTTCATACTGTGAAATGCTAGCAGACAATACTACTTGGACTACAAACAGAAACCAGAAGCTTCTGCCAACATCAACATCTTAGACAGGAACAAAACATATGCTACCACGTGCGTCTGAATGAGACGCCAAAGGGGAGCAACAAGGCGTTTGAGGACTTGGGATGAGAACACGTTCACCCTCTAAACTCCGGGGAACAATGTCTTGTGCATACATCCCAGCATAACAACTTGCCAAAGGGCTGGCTTTGCTAAACCAAGCAAGTTTGTACCTGGATCTTCAGAGATGACATGAGTAGCAATTTGAGGATTAGAACATGGGAAAATTGTTGTTTCTGAGGGGAAACGTCTGTAGGCGAGGGCAGTGACTTAGCGTCTGCAGGTTAATTCCCATAAGAGGGGGAATACAATTATTGTATAATTTGCTCTATGGGTCCATTCATCCGATGGTTTCCAGAGGATTTGAATCTTAATCACTGTGGCCGCACTGTTTATAGAAATACAATGGATTGTACACATGTTTTGGAAAGAAGAGTCAGCACCAGCAGCACTCTGAAGTAAAAATCTTTCATAAATCGAACTCTTCTGAGCAAATTATTAGATAATACAAGTTCCAAATGAACTCGTCCGGCAACTCAATTAAAAACCTGCAGCTGTAATTGTAAAGGTAAGTTATTATGATAGACTCATACCTAACTCACTGGATTTAATCAGTTGTTCTCCACAGTAGAGAGTAGTAATTACAACTCATCAAACCTTCAGTCTCATTGCCCTCTGGGAATATTATTTCATGTAACACCTTATTTGACCTTCACTCGCCTTTGCCACCAACCTCCTGCACATGTCACCATGTCATCTGAGGGCTGTTATGATGTCGCCACGCTCAGTGCAGGTCCCTTCTTAATGTGCTTGTTTGTGCAATGGTTGGAGAAATGACAAATAAATGGAGACACTAAGCACTTAGCACCCAGTTTGACTTTTTAATAGCCTACATGGGTCATTAAGCCTCTGACTGTCCAGCGCTTGACAAAAGGCCTCCCAGCACTCCTCTGCGAATGCTCATAAAAAAGCCTTTGTGTCCACTTGGCTCTAAACATAACCCCGCTATTAGATGCAATCGTTATCAGAAAAACATAAACAAGAAATGGAAGCACACAGCCAGCCACTAAAAGCCTTATTTTATCTCTGGAAGCCATGCATATTCATGGAGCTGCATTTAAGGAACAATAGCCTGTAATTACCTCCTGAGATAAATGCTTACAAAACAGAGGCCCTTCTCTTCGGTGCTTGTGGAAAGTGGATGTGTACTTTTTTGGGTGAATACTTCTTACTTAAACTTCACAATGCATTTCCTGAACTAAGCAATCACGAGCTGTGGCCAAAGCAGCAACCAGTAATTTGCATGTATATGAGGAACTGCAGAGTTTGTTTCTATTATAGCATGTATGTATTAGCAAAATGGGGCGTTAGAGTTATGACCAGGGAAGGTTGCTCCATCGGGCCACCAAGACTGACCTATCATACCAATATTTAGATAATAGCACATCTTCACTTGAGTACTAAGGCGGGCTGTAGCTTGATTCAACTGGCTGTTCAAGTTTTAGAAGCCAAACTTTTATTGTTTTGATTCAGTCCCACCACTCTAACAAGCGTCGTTTTTAGCAGCAACACAGACAATCTTCAGTAAACTGAATCACTACCCAGCAACACACAGCAGACAGACACATTTAGCAACGATCTCTTGAACATGGTGGAGCATCTGGCTGTTGAAGTGCCAGACTGTTCTCTGAGGAGTTGGTGGAGACCAAAGCAGAGATAACAGGACAGTGAACATTGGACTAACATTTCCTGTGTAGCCAGAAACACCACTCGAATTAAGTGTAAATTCTTTGCTATTGTATATCACCACATCAACCCTATGAAGTAATAATACGTCATAGTGATGTGCGAGTCATGAGTCAATTGAAATGAAAGCTATTTTTACTCGGGAGTCACGAGTCCTCACATCCACTAACTCGTTCATTGACTCACCCCTCCTACCCGCTACTAGCCATTGCAAACTGCTAATCTGAGGGGAGACCACCGTGCCTAGCCCTGGGAGAAAAAACATCCACTTTGGCGCTTGTTTCAACTCAGTACTCGCTCCCACAATCCGGCGCCCAGAGCTCGCTCCCTGCCCGGAGCTGAAGGTCTGACTCGAGCTACACAAATCACTCGCTGAATCACTCAGTGACTCACTCAGTACCCACTCTCCCAACACAGCAGGGCACAAAAAGCACTTTTTCTGCAGATAATCATGGGGAAACGACCGTAACAAACCCCGCAAAATGATTAGTTTATTACCAGAAATTGATCAATTTGGTCCAAAAACAAACTGAAGGTCTAGAAGAGCTGCATGATTAAATGTAATCTCCATTACTGTTAACGGAGTGCTAAACTGGAACTTTGCCCAATCGGGAGTCTCTAGTGCGCATGCTCTATGGGCGCACATAGATGATGTTGCAACTTTTTAGCTGCTAGCTAACCACCAGTAAGCTCACACTTCGAGTTTACTGGTCTGCACAGGTGAATCAAATATTGTTAATCTGTCCTAATTAGCATGCTCACTACCAGCAACCTGAACCTGGCTTACCTAAAAGGAATACAGTCGGCTTTAGGAAGTCAGTTCGTCTGTGCTTTTTCTGATATGACGAGTTTAAATATCTGTTGTAAAAGACGCCTATTAACTTTGTGAATCTGAGGATTTTTTTGTCCCTTATTTCTGCTTGGTTAACAACACCCCGTTTGTTAAGTCTGTAATTATTACTGATTAAACAACTCTGATATGACCGGATGAGGACAGAGTATGTCAATAATAAGCACCTGTTTAAGTAACAATTACTCACTTGTGTTTTGAATACATGAGCTATTGATACTTTTCTTGGTTAATAGCCCATAATTAGCAGTGAATATGGAAACTCCCTCTTTGGGCTATCCCAAAAGCAGCTGTATCTCCTGCAAATTATGTCTCCAACATGGTGATCTTGGACTTATCATTTGTATGATTTGTATTATTTCCTCATCAATCATTTTTCGGGCATAATTGAATTGTTTTTCACATTTTAAATAACCACGTTTTAATGACTTAAGACCACTTTATTGTGAATTCCGGTTGCAGTTTGGTCTCATTATTATAATTGGTATTTTTGATAAATACAATTGGTTATAAAATACCTGTGTTTTGATATTTTATATGCCTCAATGCTCAGAATGCAATGGCATGAACAAATGATGTGCTGGCAGGGAACTAATGCGGGTCTTGACTGCACTGTTCTCTGTAAACAAACATCTTCTTTTATAAGGGCAGAGTGATGAATCGACTGTGTTCAATACAATACAAATACTGGCAGTAAAAGAGTGCTGAAAAATGTTTCATGTTCACATTATGCAGACATGTCAATGATCCGTCACCACGAGCATGCTCATGCCGCAAACTACGCCAAGAACAAGCCAACTCGTTGACCCGCTTTAAATCTCTGCTAAGGCCTGTCAACAGGTGTGAAGGCAGACAAAGTGTTGAACAAACTTTGGCTGTCAAGGCACAAAATGAAAGATAGATTTTGACACACGGTGTTGTGCATGAAAGATCTGCCTTGTCAATGGCGTCTCATTAGCTGGCGTGGTTCCGGGGCCGTTTTAATGCTGCCGTCTGTAAAAGCCCTAATTAGAGGCAGCTGAACAGATGTAAGATATGTGAGGGGGGAAAAGGAGGAGGTGGAGGAGGAAGAGGGGGCTTAACACCTTTTCTGCAAACTGCTAGGTAACCTGTCATACTCTCCTAACAGAGTCTGCCTCTCTCTCTCTCAGCATTACTCATTCAGAAGGTGTCCTTTCAAGCTGTTATCACACGATCTTCCCTGTGAAGAAGAAAATGGAGTGACAAAAGTCTTGGAGAGGTAGAGAGAGAGTTATGTTTAACATTCTGGTCAGGGTGTTCATACAGCATCAAAGTGTTATTGTGTAGAATAACCTACATGTCATTTATTATGTATTTAATCTGCACAGTTAATGGATGTCGTTGGATGTTTGTTCTGCACTTTTCAGATCAAACGTTCTGATTTGTACTATTTCCGTTGATTCTTTCATATTTGAATGTCTTTCTTTGATGGTGTTTAAAAAGGATTGTGTGCACAACTGGATGTATCGCAGCCGATACACTGATAAATCTGAAAACAACATGCTTCTACACAACATGCAAACACATCAATTTCAGACTTATCTTCTCTGGAGGGCATCATCAAACAGCACCACTTTTAGATGTGAAAAGGCCATAACAAAGAGGAATCCATACGTTAAAAAGGTGTGACAAAAAGTGACATTTTTCACAGATCTCAAGAAAACGACCAGAAATAACTCCACAAAATGTATAGATGCATGTCCTCTAAGGGCTTCCGTAAGATTTAACACCAAACACCACACTACTGAAAGAACAGATAAGATAGGAGCGGTGTGTGCGGCCTTCAAATCAACATGTGCCAAGGCTGAAAACACAATGAAAACACAAACAAGTTTGGTTTGCCTAATGTCCATCACTGACTTCAATGGCAAACTGCCGAGTTCATGTCAATGTCAATGTTAATTATCACCTGGACAAAGCATTTTCCAGTAACACAAACTCCCTCCACACCCTTTCCAGCCCAGGAACACTATCTTTAACTACTTCCAAGATTAAAGGCCTTGAACATACACGTTTTATTTTTGACATTTTTAGGATTTCCAGTCATTCTCTTGTTTCTACTGGCACATCTCCAGCTGTAACTATTATGCCACCAACAACGATAAATAGACCCTCCTCACGAGCATTGTTTAACTTGTCAATTACAAGACCAACTCATATCTGCACTGCATTTAGCCCGTGTTAGTACCCCTGTGTTTTGCGATGGCAAAGCACACCTTAATGGCATAGAGCCACGATTAAGGTCATTAGTTACACCTGTGCTTTTCCTGTTTTGACAGGTCAGATGTCTGCTCTGAGAAATACCCTTTGACTACTTCAAGGATTAAGATGATCCTTTCATTATTATTTGTTCTGAACTGTATATTCACAATGCATCCCATCTTGCAGTGCATTACAGTATGCGCAAAGCCTCCAACAATGCTTCCTGCTCTGGTGCAGCCATAGAAAAAACTCCACCAGTTGGTATGTATGACATTACTTCCAGTTCTAAGCTTATTTGACATCCTCTGCCTATCTTTTCCTCGTGTTTAATTCAAGACCTTTTCAAACTTGCCCGCATCTTCCCCCCTTGACTGAATTTGTCTTATATTTTATGCCTCAACTTGTACATAGCCATGCAACATTTGTGCATTGGGGCCTTTTCTTTTCTGCACATTTGCACCGAACGCCAACCAGATTTAGATCCTCTTTTAATCGGATAGTACAACATTTACAAGCAACATGGCAACATGTGCAGAAACAAATTAGCAACACGTAGTACGCGCTGGCATACAGGACTTGTAGAAAGATTGCTGCTGCTTGATGTCAAAGTAACAAGAGAATCAAATGTGAAATAACTGGCATCTCTAACAGACTTACTGGAAGAGTGCGCATGTTTCAGGATATGGCTGGTGAATGAATAAAGTGCACTCTTCCAGTAAATCAGTCAGTGTTGCCAAGTTATTTGTACATGGTACAAGGACAGAAGCTCCTTACGGTATAACAAAGTTACAGATTGGACATTGTATCATATTCACCACAGTGGTTTCCTCAATGAACAATTGGTAGCCGGATAGAAAAGGCAAAGGACAGCTCCAGGATATTACGTCTTGAAAAATCATTTTAAAACCCATTAAATGTGTATTAAAGTATGCCATCTATTACCTTTGGTTCTTTTTTATTGAGTGTCACAGTAAAGCAAATTTCCAGATCACATCAGTAGAACCTACCAGAGTGACTATAAAGCAGTAGCTCCAAGACAAACCAAAGACAATCCTGTACCGGCTTGAGTAAGAGGTCAGTCAATTCTTATTTCATTAAGCTGTGATTGCTGCAGGTCTCCTTCCGTGTGCAGACAGCGACACACAAACATGCACACACACAGTTGGGAAAATCATTCCAGCCAGTCATAAGACCGAGCAGCTAATGTGCATTTTCATTCCATTTGGGCCGTAGAAATGGATACCCTCCCATGGGGATCCGAGTGTAAGGATGCCGTGGCTGAGCGTATCCAGTCTGCATCGAAAAACCTATTTGTGCTTCAGGAAAAGCCATACATTCTCAAAATAGTATGTGTGATTGGGTTACCGTCTCTCTATGCCAGCGGCATCGTGTCGTATATCACGTCTCACCATGTGCTAGGTGACATAATCCAGGCAGCATGGGACGGCGCTGCGCTGATGATTACTGGGACAGGTGTGTGTTTTATTTCCTCCCCTAAATGCATGAGAGCTGGGATATTTCACATCTCCATTTAATGGCTTCTGGTTCTTTTCTCACTCTCCTCCAATGGCACATTAAGAAGACACAGTGGTGGTTTGATTTCCATGGGCATGCATGACTTATGAGTTAGTATTCTAAGTATTTTAGGTAATGGGAACTGAAAGCAAGAGAAATGTCTCCGTATGATCTTCGGAGGGGATGACTGTTTGAGTGATGATGCACTGCTGGGATGCACCGCGTGCAACACCTGCAACTCATGGAGGAAAGGGTGATTGATTTAAGATGAACATATTCTGCATCAATGTGCTTTATAGCAAGTCAAACAAGCCCAATGTCCTGGTATCCTGAACCTCAACTCAACTCAACTCAACTCAACTTTATTTATAGAGCACTTTAAAACAACAGAGTTGGCCAAAGTGCTGTACACATACATAAAAACACAAAACAGTTAAAACAATAGAAGACATTAAAAGCCAGCATCTCAAACTGAGTTAAAAACCAAAGGGAAAAAAAAGTGTTTTAAGAGAGGATTTAAAAACAGGAAGTGAGTCGACCTGCCTAATATGCAAGGGCAACTCATTCCAGAGTTTTGGGGCAGCAACTGAAAAGGCTCGGTCCCCTCTCGACTTCCTCTTTGTCTTTGGGACGACTAACAACAACTGATCTGCTGACCTGAGGGAGCGTGAGGGAGCGTACGGCCGAAGCGGGTCAGACAGATACTGAGGGGCAAGACCATGAAAACATTTAAAAACAAAAAGAAGAATTTTAAAATCAATCCGATAACGAACCCATGAATAGATGCTAAAACCGGGTGATGTGCTCTCGTTTTTTGGGACCAGTGAACCTGAAGGACACAAAGTCTGCACTGCATCTAACAAATGTTACGTTGGCATTAAGTCCACAAGAATACTAAAAAATCATGTAGGAATTGTGAACTTACTCCTCGTAAGAGCTGGTGCACAACCAATCACAAAAGTAAACCAGAACTGACTTAAGTATTAATGCAAAGCAACTGAGGGGGCCAGTGCAAAGAGCTGCTGAGCTAATATGGTGGAAATAGTATCAAGAGAAGTGAGAAGTATGTAAAAGCATAAGAACAATATCTGCAGTGAGACATAAGACAACATTGGACTTGCCAAAGAAGCCACAACCTTTTAAATCATTTACATTCCTCCCCACTGTTTACAATACAAGTAAGGGTTTAAAATATTTCTTATCTCACTGTGTTATCGAGCTAATTATCTGGGCTTAACTGGGCCTTCAGCAAGGAGCATTCAGTCTGCCTGAATACATTTTGTAAGTCCAGCACACACTATTAATGTGCACAATAATGTTTTGAAGTCAATAAAAGGCTTTGACTACAGCCACATCTTCATTTACCCTCATTTTAACAGCTCAAACAACAATTTCCCACAATGTCTGCGCTGAGCTCTCAAATGTGTATCCCGACTCTCCCCGTGCATCAGTGGCTCTCATTTCCTCCTTCTAAAATTAGCATCATTAATGATGGAGCCTGATAACCATGAAATGTCTCTGCTGCATCTGATGAGTCGAGTAGCTCGATTTCACACATGCGGAACGTTCTAGATCTTAATGAAACCAGCTGAGTTTGTTTCTGCCGCAGGGGTGGATTTTTTGCAAACTATGACCTCTGAGGAAATGTGCTTTCTGCTTCTGATGTCTTTGCATAAAGTGTTGCCATAAGACAGTTTTAGATGAATGTCTGGAGAATCATACGAAATATTTAGATCATTGTAAATACAGTTTGATTACTGGAGGTGTCACAATAATGGAGTACCTCTATTTAAGCGAGAATAGAAGACGATGACTAATATGCACAGTATAAAGATGCAATGATTTGTTACTGATAACGTTTTGATTGCTTCCTAATGAAGAGCTAATTGGGGATGATTCATCAAGAAAGTTTCCCCTAATTAGATTATTAGGAACTGGTTTATTAAAATAATATTTAGCAGACTATCAATCAGTCTATATAGTCGTCTATTCAGCAGTAGCTTTGGACGCCTTCCTGAGTGCAAAGCACCGAGATCTTTCCTTCTATCATAAAAGACACAGCTGTGGGATTCCTCAGCACTTGATCTGGGTCAAGCTCCCTGTCAGTCGACTGCAAGGTGATGCCCACGAATCCCAGCGAATTGAAGACCCGAGTCATAACAGGACACTTTGAAATACCTCTCTGATGGGAGGTGATGACATCTGCCAAACTATGCAGACATGCCCTCAAGAGACGGAATCCAAGGTCAACTCATCGCGCCGCCAAGACTTTTAGACCGGTGGAATTCCATAAGACGAAACAATACCTCAGAGGACAACTGAGGTCTGTGTGAAAGCAGTTATATACTGGCAGAGGTTCAAACCCTCACAGCCCTAAGATACAAATGCTTTATCAATGGAAGCTTCTGTTTAAGAGGGAATCAGTTTCGTAAGCATAAGACCTCTAACTACTCGAAAGCGTTTACGGTAGATCAGAATCAGAGCTCTTCTTTTCATGTTATCATAGTTTTTACACCACATAGTTTAGGGGATTAATACATTTGTTTGCCTTGACATGATTGGCTCAATGCAATTGCAATTAAGCTGGCAGTGCGTTCACTTACTTTTATTTGCAGAATAGTTATCTAAGTCTATAAAATAATGGAAATAAGCTGCATTTCTTTGTTTTATCTTCCATCTTGGAAAGGAAATGTTTCCAGTGAAGTTTCATGACCCTAAAGTCCTTCAGAGCTGCTAAAAAAGTAATCACACCTTCCTTTGTAGACGCGTTGTTGACCCACAACTGCAATGTCAGTGAGAGCAGTAAAACAGGAGGTCAGGGCAGTAAAAAGTAAAAGTAGAGGAGTAAAGTGAGCGGAGGAAACGATGCTAAGTCACAGTGAAAGACAGGTATTTGCTCCGACAAGCAGCCTTGACTTAAGGCAGACATACTCCACCCTTCATGTTTAGACTGCAGCAGGCAGACGCTTTCCTCCGCCCGTCAGAATCAATGTCAGCATTGGGACTATTTACAGTTCCTTGTTTAGAAGTCTAAATTTATATACAGTTCGTTTTTTTCTGCTCTGGGAGTCTCTGAGGCATGCACTTGACTCACAAATGCTCCTTTTCTCTGTGCCTCGTTTTATTCAGTCTGTTTAATGTGGAGCTGCTTTGCTCTGAGCCAGCTGGTCAGACTGTAGCTACTCGAGTCATTGTGCAGAAACAGCTGATAACATTTACTAAATCCTTCCACTCAGGAAGCTAAAAGTGCGTTTCAGTTTGGGTAATTTCATCCTGTAGATAAGGGAAAAAACATAATAGAAACGTTATTTATTTTGCTTCTGAGGAAAAGTGATGATATAAAATCTTCTACAGCTGCCAATGAAATGGTTCAGAACAAGCAGTTGTAATAAGAAAGTGATGAACCCAAACACTTGAAAAGATACTGCCCCTCTTATCTGCTCACTTGTAATATTACACAGAGTCCGGGTTTCTTATTGGAGGGCAGCAGAGGGAGGCCGGACAAAGACACCACTACAGAAGCTGAAAGATAAGAAACTAAAACCACATCAAAGATATTATTGAAAGACATTATTCATCCAGGAAATGTTTGCTGAGCCTGAATGTGTTTCCTCAACAACATTCGGATTTCTATTCAAACTGTTTTAGGCACACCAGTGAGCCGCAAATACATCACTGAACTTCACCTACTGGCCAATCAACGACTTTTGGTGAGGTGCATTGCTTAGAGGTATAATAAGTAGGATTTTCCTATAAAAATAAAATATAGACTTTTACAAATATAATATAAATCATCACTTATGGGCCTCTATACATGTGTGTTGGTGAGTGTGAGTGTGCAGACCCTTCCCTCTGCATCTATTTGGTTGTTTTGCTTTGCACGGGACGTTTTCAGGAGGGGCGCTGTTGTGGTTCCCTGAGCCAATCACAACGTATTGGTGAGTGTGGGAGTGATTCAAATTAGCAACTGGGCCCCAGTCAGACCGGCGAACATGGCAAAAGAGCGATGCAGAGTTGCCTTCTTCCTATTGGAGAGGTAGGTGCCTCAAACCGGGTATGACAAGCTAAACCGGCGGTGAGCATGCTAGCGCAAAGGTAACCGGTGGTGAGCATGCTAGCGCAAATGCAACCGGTGGTTTGCATGCTAGTACAACGGTAACAGGTGGTGAGCATGCTAGCGCAAAGGTAACCGGCGGTTAGCATGCTAGTGCAAAGGTAACCGGCTGTTAGCATGCTAGCGCCAAGGTAACCGTGATGCTGTCAGTGTGAGCTCGGCGGGGTGGGTGTGTTCTCGCACAAGAGAGTGAGAGTGAGCTTCTGGTGAAGAAGAGCCCAGGAGGAGGGGCCCAGTTTGAATGTGTTGTTGACAAAATGCAAGGAAAAATCCAGTTTATTATACTTTGGCAGGTGTTACTGAGATAAGGCTTTGCCTCATTCACATTTCAAAGGCTAGCAGGGGTTGCTATAGTTGCTAAAGTGAATGGCAAACTCTTTGTTTCTGTAGCCGTAACTGTGTCTTTTGAAGGAATACACTGCTGCAAACAAAACTCTCGACAATGCCAATTTGAAGTTCTTTATGTTGCTTTGCTAGCTTCTTACAAAATCTACCAAACAGCTGCACCTTAGACGTACACACTCACACTGACCTTCTGTAACACTTTTAAACAATAGACACTAGTTACAAAATCATAGTGTCTGTTTCAATCATGCTAACGCTAATTTAAAAAAGAGTGCTAGCTTGCTGCGTCAATGCTAGACAGTACGTATACATTAGCCTAGCGAACTCCTCTATTTTCAGACACTGAATCCAGAGGTGTCTTTAAGCACGTTTTCTATGGTTCATATAGATGGGTTGCTAATAAAGACAAAATAAAACTGTCTGCTACCAGCTCTGCACCAACCAGGAAAAGTTAGCGACTAGCTGGTGAATATAGTGGAGCATATAGCATCTACAGAGCCGGTTATTTCCCTTAATGGTTGGTGGAGCCCAAAGCAGAGCGTAAACAAAATTTTAGATTGTACTTTCAAGCACACTTGATGCTAGATGTGTAACCTCTATGCCACATTATAAGATTGTCTGTAAAACTCCTAGCGCTGCCCCCAAGTGGCCCAAAAACCATTGTTGCAGGTTCAAAGTACCGCGCTAATCTAACTATTCAGAGACAAAGGAGTTACTTCGGTTTTTGACTTCATTACACCATCACTGGCCGCAGCATTTACTGCAAACAAAGACAACTGCACTTTTCAGCCGACTCAGACAGACTTGGTGTCTGTAGAGAACATTTCTTCTTCAGCAGAGCTTAAACTTGTGACCCAGATCCTTTGGAAACTCCCTCGGCTGATTGAGGAGGTGGGGGGAGACGGTGCTCTCGCTGCCTGAAATGACAAACAGCAGGCAGGCGGTGGCATGCTTTGCTTGCCAAATACAGCACTGCACGTTCAAATAGTGCTGACAGGGGAAACATAGACACTGTTATCCCGGGTCCCCCTCTCTGGAGTGAGATGTTGAGGGGAAAAACTCCAGTAGACATAGACCTTCCTGTGTTCAGGGGCGGAGAGTTACTTATATCTTGGAAAAATCATAACTGTAGATTTCCTTTTTCTTACTTTGACTGTATTTTTACATGGGAACTGATGTGTTTACTGACTCTCAGGAGGGATGAGCCTCCGAAACCAGTTAAGAATCCACTGTTCCCATGAAAAAGCACATTGGCTTCATTGAGAAAATCAGAATAATGCTCCTCTTCTTATATATGCGGTTTTCATCTGACAACAGTGATATATTCAGCGTAATTGTTGCCCTCTCTGCCTCCCGCTGAGTTCATTGAACATTCGAGCCGTCCATTTTCTTTGATGCTTTTAATTCAGCCAAGCATACCGGCTTCAATTGCACCGGCCACTACAATGATTAACTGCATAGTGCTGCATTCATTCATTCAAGCCTATCCATCAGCCTCTTCTAACGTGAAACGCGCTTTCCCAGGGACGCAGGCTCAGGAAACATCTGACCTGTATTAAAGAAATGAATGGAGATTCCAAGAGCGGCCAGGTTTGTTTCACTGGTTTAAGAGGCGTATCGTAATTTCAAATTAAAACATCGAGTTAAGCACTATGGAAACCACTTAAAATAACACAGTGGAAACTTGAATGCCAGCTGGCCACACTTGAAGCTGCCAGTAGTCGAGGCTTGTACATACAGTATATAAATCTTTATGTTTGGTCTAGTCAGGAGGGATTTGGTTGAAAAGAAATGGCAGAGAAGGAGAAGAATTTGGATAGTTTTCAAACTCTATATACATGGAAGATTGGATGTACACTACCAGTCAAAAGTTTGGACACACTTTCCCATTCACTTGTATGAGAAAATGTGTCCAAACTTTTGACTGGTAGTGTATAATGGGGCTTGACTTGTATTAAAATCATTTAGTTTCAAACAACTTAAAGTAATAATCTTGAAGATTTTCATTTAAATAAATGTCTGATAAGTCACTATCCATCACTGAATGAGGTAACACAATGGTGATTGAGCCTATGGCCCACTGATGAAAGACAGCTTTTGCAGAATAAGGGACTGGTCGTCCATGGCATCATAAGCAGCGCCCAGTTAGTGACGCGTTTTCCATCACCCAGCAGTGGCTGGTCAGCCAGAGAGGGTAGGCGGAGCTAAGATGCTGCTTTTCCGGTCTCTGCAAGTGTTGTGAGTAAACAGTAATCTACTATGGCTGAACAAACAAAGAAAAGATCGATGACTACAGATACAACTTCAAAAAGAAGTGAAAATCCAAAGATATGAAGGCAAGTAGTCTAAAAAGGAAGGCAACGGTCAGGAAAATCAAGAGTTACAACCGGAGGCAACCGTGGACGTCACACATGCAACGCTGCAAAATCTTTGAGATTACAACTCAAAGAGCTTGATGTGTGAAACTGGTGAAGTGGAAGGACACACTTTATTTCCATCACTGTACATTCCTGTTTAAAGTTCTCTCTTATCCCAAAATTCACTAAATCCAGACGCATGTGAGTCTCTGGAGTAATTTAATAATGCATTTGGTTTATGCTATTTTTAATTCTCTTTGTTTCTCTTTTTTCTGTCAGTTCAGTATAAAGGATGGCTCTAAACACTGTAATACCCATGTACTTTAGCTGCCGTTTATAAGGAAAAGAGGCAAACTCAGACTGCTCTGTTGTTGCAATAGTATGCCAAGTTAAACTAGAATTTTAAAGTGATTGATTTTAAACTGCTGAATGCATTAACAAGTTTCTATGCTTTGGAATATTTAGCTTTAGCTCGCTATAGTAGCACACCCTAAAGCACAGCTGGATCTCACCAACATGCTTCTTTCTGGAGTTTCAAGCCTTCACACGTCTTACAAGTGCTTCAACTGTCACTTGAAAATTGTTCAAGTAAAATATAAACGAGACTTTAACTCCTCCTTTTACCCTATAAAGTATGCTATACTTCAGTGATCCCTGAATGAATGAATGGGTGACTTTGCATTACACCTGAAACAGTCATTACAAGGCCACCCACTCTCTTTCCTGTTTCTTAAGTCCCCACATTAAACTGCTTTCTTGTCTGCATCATACCCTAATGAATGCACAATGCACCTCTGTATCGTCAACCCTTCATGTATGTTTGTTTACGTGGAGAACTGCACATGGTCCACATGGGCCCGTGACCCCTGTGACCCCAGTTCTCCCACTAATCTCGTAATCTCTAGCGGAACAGCAGCCTCTGTGATCATTGGCAGGTCTGGCACGTTGCATACCTTCCTCCAGCGGCGCTCAGGGGTGTGTGGTGGGTATGTGGGAGTATCTGCAGTTAATCCGCATCTCCTACTAATATTTGCAGCCGGATTTTTCTAATAAGACCGGGGCCTGCGCTTATGGGTGGGCTAGGTGAGGGTGAAATTATGGTTTTCCACGATAAAGTGATGCCAGACCACTTCAACGGAGAAGTGATATGAAGCAGTGGCCCCCGATGTGACCGTGTAATTGGGAGGCTAAGATGCATCCTGCCAGCAAATCACAGCTTAATGGAAACAGTGTTTGTAAACAGTGTGCTATGAACAAAGACCATCTCTCTCTAGTCGCTTATTAATACACTTTAAGACAAGGTGCAGCTATAGTTTTATTGTGATCTGCGCCCCTATATAGATACACAGACTATAAATGCTGTAGTATTACATAGACAGACTTTTTTTCCCCAACATATGATGGAAAACACGATGCTTGGGTTATATTAAAAATCATGTAATCATGTAGTTGGTCCAGCAGAGCGCCCTCCGACTCTGTTGCACAAAATACTCTCAGCATTGTCTGCAGCACATGTAGCAGAGCATCACAGCTGAGCAGGCAATGTGTAATAATGTTACATGTTCTTAAAAAAGGGCTTCACGATGGTGCAGTGGTTAGCGCTGTTGCCTCACAGCTAGAAGGTTCCTAGTTCGAAACCCGGTTTGGACAGATTGGGCCTTTCTGTGTGGAGTTTGTGCTCGTTAAGGTTCATTGGTGACTCTAAATTGCCCGTAGGTAGTTGTCTGTCTCTATGTGTCAGCCCTGTTATTGACTAGCTATCAGGCCAGGGTGTAACCCCACCTCTCGCCCAATTACAGCTGGGATAGGCTCCAGCCCGCTGCGACCCTGAAGAGGAAAGGTGGTGTAGATAATGGATGGATGGGATCTTAAATCAATGTATTCACTTCAGGAATCAGCCTTCTGAGAACCTTTTCATGTTCATATCCGTGCAAAATTGGTGAACTTGGAACATGTCCTTTTTCATTCCAGTTTTAAAATCGACAGCCCTATTGGTAATCTGTTCATTTGTCCCCTCTAAAGTTGGTGTCAGTATCGGCCCTGAAAAATCTCACATCTGTCAGGCTTTAATCTGTCGGATAAAGGTAAGAATTTTAGGAAACAGTTGCAGAAGCCATAAAGAATATCATGAACACATGAGCCTGGTGTTCTCATATACTAATCCTTTGTAAAATGATTATGGGAGAAGGATTTTCTCACAAGAAAACTTTGAAAACAACTACACATTGTGGTTGTGGTCGGGGTGGATGGGTAAATGCATTTGCTTTCAACCCTCTTTCATTAGCACAACTGCAGATGCCATTTGTGGCAATAGTTGTTCCTGGTAAGCATGAAATCTAATCGCCATGTGGTGAACACATGTAAAATGTCGTGCTATACATGTTATTGTAACGTAACCCTCAGTGGAGGAGGAAGGAAATGTTCACATTATTTATGACCACAAAACTTAAAATCTACACCTCAGAGTTCATGCCCATTCTGCGAGCCTCTCTGAGACTTTTGTCCAAATAATTTATTGTGACAGATGGTTACCCGGCACAGCACCGGCCCTCTATGGGAGAAAAGCCCTCTCTGATATCTTATGGAGTCATCAGAAGCTGCTTGCCAAGTTTAATACGGCTGGGGACCGTAACTCTCCAGGCAACTACTACTAAACATGCCAGACAGGTCTGGCTCTCTCCCCTGCCTCCGATCGATATCAAATTGTCTCGCAGAGCATCAGCAATCAAGCGTGCCAGAACGGTGAGCAGTCAGACTCTGCAGTCAAAGGTTACAGACGGCCTCGCCAGCTTCACCCTCAGCTAGTGTGTGACCGCTGTTTTAAAGAGTTCTTTGACAGTTTAACATCTCCCCCCCCTCCTCCTCCCTCCTCCCCTCTCTCCTCCCCGATGTTTTCCTTTCTCAGCCGTCCTGATTAAACCTGGAGATCCCGGCGGGAGGCTCTGATTTCCCAGCCCTCGCTGTTACTGTAGTGAAGTCAGCGCTGCATGTCCTCACACAAGGCCAGTCAAACCCAGCGGCTGCGGACCACTGAGTAATGAATGAAGTTTGAGGAGTGCAACATCTGCAGGATACAGGCAGGCTGTTACTTTGAACTGGACCCTGTGAGGTCCTGCTGAGTCTTTATGTTGTTCTGTAAGTCTCTGCCAATATGTTGGTCAAAACAAAAGTTTGTCTATTCATTGCAGGCTGTTCGTAAAAGTTTACTACTTTATGCTTTTTATATTATGAGCGTTAAAAAGGAAAACCTTCAATATTGCCAGAACAACACGTTTTGTCTCTTAAGCTAGCTATTAAGTTAAACCTCATGGTCCAGCTGATGGCAATATCCTCTCAGTAAGAGATGTAGTACATCTGTCCAACTTCACCTGAACTTGTTAAGTACTGACAGACTGCAATGGATGGTTCTATCTGTTTCACAAAAGGGCTTAAAAACTAAGTCTCATTCTGGGGTGGATTGACACCCAGCATTGGTTGGTCTGCCAGAGAGGGTAGGCGGAGCTAAGAGGCTGCTTTTCCGGTCTCTGCAAGTGTTGCGAGTAAACAGTAATCTACTATGGCTGAACAAACAAAGAAAAGATCGATGACTACAGATACAACTTCAAAAATAAGTGAAAATCCAAAGAAAAAGAAACAAATTTGACGCTCAGATGAAGGCAAACAGTCTGAAAAGGAAAGCGACCGTCAGCGGGGAAAATCAAGAGTTACAACCAGAGCCAACGGTGGACGTCACACATGCAACACTGTCTGGATATCTGGGACGTGTGCTCCCACCAATTATCGCCATAGGTGCCGCCAAAGAGAACGAAACTGAGATCTTTGAGATTGGAACCATCAATAAGGCCATTAGGTACATTTTATAGATTTGTCTTCAATATCAAACATTATTAATATTTATTTTAATTCACATTTTACTGCCTTGCAAGAATGTAAATTGTGCACAGGGTTGGTTAAATGCTAATTAAAGATGAACAACTTTTTGGCACACTGTCACTGTAGCCATGCAGTCATATTTTCTCTGTAAACCCTTTAAAAAAATCAATATGGAGAATAATAAAGTAAACACATGAGTGTATTGTGAATAAAGGTAGATGAATAAGTGCAATCTAACTGAATGAGAATGCAATCCTGTCTTTGCATCAAGTGCATCACTGAAAAACAAAACGTTTTAGTTTGACAAATGCACCATGTTCCCCACTCCACATGCTCGCACCCACACACGCGCGCAAACACACTCTCTAACAAGAACTTGATTGCCAATCTGCTTATGATAGCAAGAAATCATGGAAGGTAATTATTTATCTCAAGAAAGATGCAACATCAACCCAAACTAACTTGAGTTGAACCTTATATCATTGGCCAAACTGGGTTCGTGAATCTGATAGAGCAGCTCAGTGCAGTTTAGAGGGAAAGCAAATTACATCGCCCGGAGCCGCTGCTGCTGCATGAATGGAGCCTTTTTATGATCACAGGGAAAAGTTCTCCCGGGGGACCTGGAATTTCAGAGGGTTTTCCCCCTTAAACATACACGGGTATACACTTTAAAGGTAAAAGGTAATTTTGCACTTCCTACCCTGGATAATGTAGTTTTGACTGAATAAAACGCTCTCATTCATCGCAGTTTAAACTCAAGCAAGATGTGCATTAAAAGAAAAACAGTAACATTTTGTCATGAAAGCGAGAAAGTTCATGTCTAATGCAATAACAAACTCACCGTTCTGCTCCTTCACACTTGGAAGGTGAAACTTGCTGACATGACTTGATTCAGCTTCCGAGCCATAGTGTTGGAGAAGCGATGCAAGCAGGAATAATAATGGAAGGATCATTTGGATGGAGTGGTGGTTGGCGATCACAAAGCGCTGTAGACGGGATGGTTTTGTATCACCACACACATGCGTCGTTTACAGGACAGCAGTGCTGTTTTGGGCACATTTGGAGGGGATACACGCAGAGTAGAATCCACATAATCTTAATCATCAGTCCTTCTGAGTAAAATTAAACTTATATCTCCCTAAATGAAGACAAATCCTCCTAACAAAGCTGCCAGACCTGCTGCTCCTGCACAATGCAAGTGCGCACCTGTTGGTTCCGCGGAAAGTTGGAGACGGAGTTGTGACAAAGTTTGGATCTAAGTGATTATAATCCAGGAATTAGTTTTACAGCGTCCTTATGCGAGCATATCATCTATGGTCGTTCATAAAGCACAGATGCATTCTGGCTAAAGCGCGCGTCCACGGTGCGTTCTTGCCTCCGTCTGAACAAATCCCCGCAGATCTTTACGCATTAAAGCAAAAGCTCACACACAGAGAGACAGCGAGCGAGTCCAGCAACCTGATACAGCCTGTACCCGGGAAACATTCGCAACACCGAGACCAGTTCTGTTGTCTGGCGAAGTCTCGAGTCATAACTTGGTGGAGTCTGAGATAAAATATCGCTGCGCGCAGAGGGTTGGGTTTTTGGAGACTGCCAACTGACGGCACAACAGGTGCTATGCATAAAGTACAACTTCCCAGACGAGGAAACTCCCTGGCATGTTAACTGTTACGCTGCTGCTCGATCCAATGAGGTGGTTCACCCGCTTCCAGGCGCAAATTGGCAAATGATCAATTTCTTGCGAATAGTTTCACGAGTAGTTTCCAGGAAAAGTGTCCGAAAACAAGATAAGACAAGAGCAGCCCAGAAGCGTCACAGAAGAGACATTTAAGACAAGATGAATGAAGTAACTTTGCAGACTTATTTCTCAACAATAAAAGAATCAAATTAAAGACAGAATGAACATTTTTGGGGTCAATACACAATATAGGAAAGTTTAAAGACAAAAAAACTGGTCAAATATGATTTTAGTGGCTGAATTAGTCACATGTTGAACAAAAGGCTGACTTTTAGCTCTTTCGATGAGGAATTATGCATTTGCATACATAACCACACTATAAGAACAACTTTTTAACACTGAAGTACCACATTAAATGATAACTTTTGGGCATTTTCGCATGTCAGTATGATAAACTTGAACATTTTAAAAGTCTAATCCAACTGGAATTATCTGAAGAACAAGAAGTGTGTTACTTTCCTGTGGCTTCATGTGTCACATGTTTGAAGAAAAGCTGAGTCTTAAAGGTGACATATTTTAGCTGTGCAATCAATTTTCTATTAATCTAATGTGTTTTTGAATCACGTTGGTAAAGTTTGTTTCATTTTAAATATTGAATACATGTTGTCATTTAATTATTTTTCAGATCCTCTCCTTCCTCCTGACACGAACAAGCCGTTTTGCCATTCAAAGGTCAGAGGTTAGCCCCGATTGGCTGACAGTATTTGGGGTGCCCGCGTAGCCCCTCCCCCATGTGGGGGAGCTGCTGCACTGCACTGTCACTCTTAAGCTGTAGAACAATAAACACCCAAATATGAGAATATCCATTCAAAAGATACGGCCCCTTTAAGACTAAAGATGAGTAGATGTGTACTTTGTCCTCTGTGGAATTAACAACTCCACACATTGGTGTTAACAAATTTGATTTTAAATCCAATCAACTGTTTTGAACAGAATTTTGCAGACAAACGTGTTTTGTCTGGATAGTTTCGAGTGCGTAAACGAAGAAAATTAAATTGCTACTGTGACAATCCCATTCCCCCCTACTGTGCTCACAATAGCCCTTTACTCTTACTCTTTCTATTGGGCTACATCATTGTGGCCTCTGTGGCAAACACACATATTTTGCCCGGTGCATCATGGACCATCAAATCAATAACATACACATGGCTAAACAATGAAATCCACAGAGCAGATTAATCATTCGAAAAGGAAACTTTCCATAAAAAAGCTTGTTGTAAATAAAGAGCGATTGTTTAAAACCTTGATTCACTCTTCCCCACAGAGAGATGAAAGATAAATGTGCCCCCACAGAAGACTTTTTAACATTCTGCCTCGATGTTTCTGTGGAAGGAAATGTTTAAGGGCTTCTCAATTTGTCATATCAAAGCAGAGACACGGCTTGGAACAATACTCCCTCCTGTTCCTAATTTCCTTTCTCCGCGGCACACTGTTGTACCTCATCAGCTGCGTTTCATGTGGTTCCTCCCTTCCTATTGTTGCCCAAGTCCAGCAGTGTATCCCCCCTCACTGTATGGTGAGTCTGCTGCAGCACAGACACAACAATCAAAGGAGAGCCGGAGACATATTGAACCCATTGAGGCAGACACATGATGCAATGCTGCAGCAATTTACCCCCAGTCTCACATAGCTCGGAAAATACCACCTCAAAGGGAGCAGAGATCTCCCCGGCATCAAGGTATGAAGGAGGGATCTGTGGTTTTAATCAAAGGTAATGGCTGGGGAAAGCAGGGGCTGGGGCATCGATACAGTCATTTCAGACGTGTGTTGCCCCCGCTGAGAGGGGCATTTAGAGGTCTTCTTGTGCCTGCTGCTTGGGCCGAGGCCCTTTGTGTAAAGCAGAGTATCACATTCCAGCTCTGCAAGGGCCTGCAGCAGATGTCAGCACTTCACATTGTGGAATCCCTTTCTCTCTTTCGCACACACACTCGCACACACACTCACTCACCCCTCGAGGTTTTGTCTGTAAAAGCTGGGTATTTTGTCTCGTTGTCCACGTTTGATTGCAGCCTCCACGGTGGTCTTGCAAAGCACGGCCGCTTTGATACAAAGAAATATAATAAACAGAGGAAATTAGAAACAAGACAGACCTTTTGGGTCACGGCGAGACTTGCCAGCCAGGAGGGCCGAGCACAGTGGAGATGGAAATGTATACAATAGAGAGCTCACAGTCGCAGGCTCCCAGCTAAATCCCATTAGACCTGCTTGCCTTTTCGGGACACAAACTGTCAAACAAACAAATGCCCTCGCACAGTCAGTCTGCGTTACACAACGCATCTGTCACACTGTCTGCTGAAACACAAGTTCTGTTCCAGGTGAAATGAAGTGAAACACAGGGGAGCGGACATGTTTGCTGAATCCAGATCGCACCTCATTATTGCACCTTGAAGAAAAAGGCCTTTAGGATGACTTCATTTATATGGTAAAACCTCCTGCAGCAGCAGCAGCAGCAGCCGGAGCTTTTTCTGTGTGGTCCTGTGAGGATTCATCTGTGGCTTTCAGTAGAAGTAGGGAGTGAGCCAGCAGAGGAATTCAGAAAGATATGACTCACATTTTCTCAGAATTTAACAGAAATTGAAGCCTTTACACTCATTGTTGGTCCTGAAAACTCACCTACAAGGTCTTATTAATGTTTGCATTGAGGGTGCTGAGTCCTCCAATAAGTAAACACACTTTTAAACATCAGCTTGATCCTTAAATTGGATATTAAAGATACTTAAGATATGAGTATATGAAAAGTGAGGCATCATGATGATTAATTGCCCCCGGCTGCACTTGGCTTTGAAACCAGAGCCCCCTGGTGGTGCCCCTCAGAGCTACACTCAGGCCTTTGCCCTTCAAACACTTGTTGATGCCACTGCAAAAACTGTCTCCGTTTTGGACAAGATGTTGCTTGTTTTAATTCCAGTCTCTTCTAACAGTAAATATCATCATGTGGTTCATATAAATTCTAGGGTAAACCTTTATTATGCTGTCTTCTTGCAGAATCATCCATCCGAACATTTTCTAATCTGCTTACCCTTTCACTGTCCTGCAGGAGCCGGGCCATTGTTTTCATGCATAACTGAGTTCCACCTCTAAGAACACTCGTCGTTAATGCAGTAAAGAAGGTTATACTGTGGTTTTTCAGGGGCTGAAGGTATGTAGTTGAGAATCATAAACATATGACTGAGGACGCTCAGACACCATTATGGTGAGAATCTGCTGCTTCTCAAAAGTTGGAGGAAGCTAAGGGCTGCATGAAGATCACTTGTATTTAACTGGCTGCTGACAGTCTGGATATTAAGATTCATTGTGCTGTTGTGTCGCTGCATTCGACTGTAAATTGCTCTATTCTGTAGGGAAAACTGGTTAGATGTTTCCTTGGAAGTCTGGCAAATATTATCAAATTACAATCTTCAGGTTGATGTCACAGTAACCTGAGAAACTTCATAATATTGTGATAAAATTCAAAAACTCCCCTAACTGTGCTCTCAAAAACAGCTCTGGAAAAAACGAAGAGCCCACTCCAAATGCTCCTTAAATCAGCATCTCTCCCTTCATGTCGTGGCCAGCCCAATCCAGATCTGAACCTCACTGAAAACCTCCTGAATGTGATCAAGAGGAAGATGGATGGTCACAAGCCATCGAACGAAGCCGAGCTGCTCCACGAGCGGCACTGTGACAGACTGGTGGAGAGCATGCCGAGATGCATGGAAGCTGTGATTAAAAATCAGGTTGATCTGTGAACTCTTCCTGAGTTAAAACATTCTGTTGTTTAAACGTGAACTTGTTTTCTTTGCATTATTCGAGCTCTGAAAAACATCTTTTTTGCATCTTTTGGTTTTCTTAACCAGTCGACCTCATTGAGAATATTTGATTTGGAAGTAGAGAGAAATGTTGTTCAAATGTCAAAGCTCATAAATAGTAGAACCAGAGAAAAACAAGTTTTGCAGTGGTCTCTTAATTTTTCTGGAGCTGTATTTTAATGATGCTTATTTCACTGTAGTGGTTAACATACCTCATCTTTAAGTTACAGTAGCAATACCACAATATATAAACTTATACTTCATTTAAAATGTTAGCTCAGTAAAGGAACAGAAAAACTATCAGCAATACATAATTTAAGGATTAAAAGTACCACTCATGCATACTGCGACCCCCATGAGTGTTAACATATATCTATCTATAAAACTACTGGCACATTATGACATATTCAGATATTGAATTAGCTGTTTGAGTGATGTAGTGTGATGCATATTAAATTAAGGGAAGCACATCTTGCCTGATCACATGATCTGTACGTCAGTGTACAATCTCGCACGACCGGCATATAGAGGCTACATTCCTCGATGCAGCGGCCCCGGACTCAACTCCCACCCTGGGCCCTCTGCCACGTGTTATCCCCACTCTCCCTTCCCCTGTTTCTGACACTGTCCTCTGTCCTCCGAAAAAAGGCCAAAAAATTAATGAATTAAGAAAAAAAAAGGAATCTATTTGAACCACAGAGGAGGAGAAGGATATTTTGGCAGCAGCTTGAGTCTTTAACCGCTTGCTGCAAGATGTTAGTTATCCTCACAGGTCAAATCATCCATACAACACATTTAATCTGAAAGTCTTTATTCAAATCTCTCAGTCGGGACAGCGGCTTTAACAGTTATTGTGAAACACTACTTAATGTACACGAGTACTTCCACACTTGGCCCCAGTGTGTCGGTACAGACTGTATTCAGTATGCTAGAGTGGTGCTCTGCCCAATAATTACACCAAAACACTGATGCTCCTGTCTGACCCATTTATCCATTACATTTGTCTGCAGACGGAGTTTCACGGACGAACCTGAACTGAATGCTACTTCACTTCACTTGTTACGTTTGTGATGCTGTCTGACTCCATTTGTTATTGTGCCTGCATGCTGTGCAGGATGAGGCAGGGGGAAGTCTGCAGAGCGGACGTACAAGCTGGGATTAAAACCTCGTTTTAACTGAAGTCTTTCATTGTGCGGTTTAAATTAGATAAAATATTGAATAAAGAGTCTTGAGTGGTGTAAATTTCTCTTTTGATATTGTTATTTTAATATAATTTCCAAGAAAAAAGCTTTAATATTTTGTTACTGAACTGAAAAAATGTTGGACGTCTTATATTGAAGGAATCTCCGACTCTTTGAGGGTTTCCCTCGTTACAGCGGAGCAGAAATTGGAGTCCAAAAATACTTGGAAGGAGCGCTGCTGCTGAACATCGTCCTGGCTCGATGCCTCATATAATCGTGGTTAGTGTTGCACTTATTAAACATCTGCTGACAGGGACGACTCAGCTTCCATTATGGCGCTGTGCTAATGATCCAGGGGTCAAATCTACAACACTGAAAAACTTCCCAGTGCTATGCAGTGAGAAATAGCATGAGGTTAAACATCTGCAAGCACGCAAGTGTGTGCATATGTCTTCTAATCTTACTGAATGTACAAAGCATGCTAAATATGTGCATTACAAGATGCTGTCTTACATTAAAGCCCTTCAGATCTAGCATAAGGGTTCATTTGGGTTCATACTGGTTTTGTTTACAGGTCACACAGAGAAAACACTGAGCAGAGGGGAAGGACCTCAATCAATACCTAAAGAGAGAACTCAGCAGCCAAGAAAATGTCAATGTTCTGTACACCTGCCTGTTTACTGAGCAGCTTTAATGAGCGCGTTGTTTAAGCAAATACTTCCTCTCAAGCCAGCAGGATATATTCTATTTCAAATTATTTTCATTTGCATATCTTTAAATAGAGGGTGAAATGATCAGGGGAACCATGATAGAAAAAATACATTTTATTCTACAGCATCAGTAATTGTTAAACTCCAGGCTGGGCCTACCCTAACTCACTCCTCTTATCTTCAGTAATCCCATCTATCTGTATCCTTGTCGTCACTTGTGATCCATACCAATAAACTCAAGTGTCAGTGTGATCTGTACAACCGCTGCTAGAGCCTCTTGCTTCCTTGTGTCGGCTCTGCCAGTAATACATGGTCCGGGAAATTAAGAGCATCATTACACAGTCTGTGTGGCTTTTTTTTAGAGAGACAGGAAACACTGGGAGAAGAGAGTGGGCCGCTGTGTCGAGGACTCTGGCCTCTTTATACGGGGCATCTGCTCTACCCACTGAGCTAAACTGCTGCCCCAGTTTCTGTGGCCTTTTAAACTTTCATTTTTCATGTGTTTTTTATGTAGGACTTTTTAAAGCATCTTCAGTTAAGATGCTTCTGTAATACTTGAATTTCTTTTCTAGGATGAGATATGTGTATTTTTTTCCCTCATTGCAGTTTGGAAAGACGTGTCTGTGTTACAAGATGTCCTAACTGTCTCAAACTGAGGTAAGACTCAGGTTTCAGATTGAGGAAGTTTCTGTAATGAGGAACACTCTGACAGGTTAGAATCTCTTAAGAAGCAGGGGCCCAAATATAGACAACATTAACAGTATCACCAGTATCACTGCAGCAGCGATAGCTTATTTTGTAACAAAGCAGAACAGTCAAATATATACACAACTGCCATTTTCAGACGTGCAAAAATGTTACAGTAGTTAAAGTACAATTCACAATTTAGAATGTAAGAATCCATCCATCCATTTTCTATACTGCTTATCCTGTTCAGGGTCGCGGGGGCCTGGAGCTAATCCCAGCTGTCATTGGGCGAGGGGTGGGGTTACACCTGGACTGATCACCAGTCAATCACAGAGCTGACACACAGACAACCTTTCACGCTCACATTCACACCTACGGGGATTTTTAAAGTCTAAAAATGAACCTAACGAGCATGTCTTTGGACTGTGGGAGAAAGCCGGAGTGCCCGGAGGGAACCCACACATGCACGAGGAGAACATGCAAACTACGCCCTTAACGGCAAATAGCATTTGAATCCCATCAATCCCGCCTTTTTGTTTTTGATCTTAAATGATTCTCGTTCACTTTGACAGCTTATTTGACGTGTGTGATTCTTCTTCTTCCAATCTATTTATCTTGTCACTGATCTAAAGTTATGTCTGTGAAGCTTCTCTGGTTGCTGTTAAATAGCTACCAATCACTGCTTAATTGAAAACAAACATGTAACTGAGCAGCACATGATGACAAAAGATGTTTGGTAGCAACACTTGTGCAAGCCTCCCTCCGTCAAAGCTTTAATTGACTCAAAATGTGCCAGTAACTGTTGTGAGCTACAGCCGAAATGTGACGAGGTCTAACACCACGCTAGTTGGTTTAATGCAGCCTGACATCTGTCTGGAATGGCACACAGTTATCCGTCACACGCCTGGCCCGGAGCCAACAAGTGAACATTTCTGTAGAAAACACAAAAGGTTCCTTGTGCTCGATTGCAAATCCTCCTGATTGTAACAGCAGAACCATGCGATGTGTCATAAATCATTAATCACTGCACTAAACATATGGTGCTGATTAATCTGTGTATGCAAATGGAATGCCTGTCAGTCAAAATTATGCTTTGGGGGGTCGATGTGGAAAAGGCCGCCCAAGTTGTTTGACATAAAGTGATGAATGAGATATGGATCGAAACTGTGGGAAAAATCGGCGCGGGTGCATTTTTGCGACGGATTTTATTTCACAGAGAAGCAAAAATTTGGCTTCCTGTTCGGCTGCTTTTATGTGTTCCACTGAACTCTCAAAATGAATCAAAACAGACATAAATTGCTGTAATGTTTGCAAAAAAAGAAAAAGAAAAGTTATAACCAAAACCAAATCCAGAGCGAGAGGAATTAATGCAAAAGCTGTCGAGGGAATTCTAAAAGAAAATACACATCACAAGGCTTTCCATCATCACAAGATAATCTATTCTTTCTGTGATCAATTGAGATGGACTGACTGAACAACATTTACAATATAAATGAGCCAGTAAAAGTTCAAACAGAAAAGCTAAGGCTCAGCTGAAATACATGGCTGACTTAAAAAAGTCACTATTGTTTTCAGTGCTTCTCCTCTTTCATTTGATTCCTCTTGGTTTTAATACAACATGTACCCACACAACCTCTGTATAGAGAAATAAATTCCTTTAGGTCAGGGGAGAGACAGTGTAATCCATCTAAATGAGATTGTAAAGATTTCATCTACAGTATGTGGCTGCTCTCAAGAGGAAACTCCATCATATAGGCTTATCTGAGCCACACACACTCCTGTACACACACACACGTTGTCAGAAATGGATGAGGTTTATTCTACTGTTTGTACAAGTTGAGTTGTCTCAAGAAGGGAACAATTCTTTACTTTTACAGTTACTATCTATGTAACTTTACTTTTAAAAATGATATAAAGGACAACCTATGGAGGTAATCAGCTGCTCTAAAAGTTGTGACAAACTTTCAAGTTGTAATCCCGAAGATCTCAGTTTCGTTCTCTTTGGCGCCACCTATGGCGATAAGTGTAATTGCGGTAGCAAACTTTCCCAGATATCCAGACAGTGTTGCATGTGTGACGTCCACGGTTGGCTCTGGTTGTAACTCTTGATTTTCCTCGCTGACGGTCGCTTTCCTTTTTAGACTGTTTTCCTTCATCTGAGCGTCGAGTTTGTTTCTTTTTCTTTGGATTTTCACTTATTTTTTGGCCCCTCCCTCTGAAAGGAACAGCCCAGAGAGAGACGCTGGAGTGGAAAACTACCGGTTTTCACTGCAGGCAATGACTCAGAGCGGTACAGAGTCTGAAATACGACGAGAATATACTGGTGGATCGTCTAAAAAATCTTCAGCTCAGCAGTCTACATTTCAAACTTGATGATTTTGAACGAGACATGACATCGCAGGCGGGCGTCCTAGATTGAGGAAGTGTAGTTTAGCGAGCTCCCTGGTCTCCGCCAGATGACGCAGAGGTTTTCCAGGGTCCATTGGAGAAGTGGATAGCGTCCTCCAAGGGCACAGAGTGAAACTGCAGAATGGCATTAGCTCCCCATAATAACATGATAGGACTGAGGTTGAAAATCAGCGAACTGGCCTTTTAAAAGCAGCACTTAAGACAAAAAAGTAGGCTCATTTTCTCATAGCCTTCGATGCAATCTGACTTCTTTGTGCCACCAGGGGAGTCGCCCCCTGCTGGCTGTTATAAAAAGAGTTCAGGTTTAAGATGCTTCAATGGCTCCACTTTTCAGACCCAGGGGCTACATCCACTTCCTATACACAGTCCATGCTCGCCTCCTGCACAGGCTCAGCTCCATACAGACTACTTTGTATTTAAGGGGAACATCAATCACGTGTCGCATAAAAGTCCTACTCACGCTACATAAAACTCCTTTAACTCACAGACTAAATATAAAATCAATGGTGTGGCCGTATAAGTGATAATATTTGATGAGGCTCTAACTCTCTGGTCCTCTGCCAAACTTTTTTCAGTCGTCTGTTCTTCATTGATTCAGCAGTTCACAGGCACAGACCAGAGGTAAACAAACAGGTCTTTCATCACAATGCTACCTGCTATCACTCCCACAGTTTCTGCCTCAAAGGGTCCTTTAGGTAGCTGTTCTGGATCATTCAATCACATGACATTATCTTCATTAATGATTGGCTGATAGTTTTCTTTCTATAGCTTTTTCCCCCCCTGAGCACTTTGGGGACTTTAATCTCCGATCGCTTAAAGTCTGAGGGATTTAATCTGTGAAAGAGGATCAAATGATATGACTGATATGGAGCTTTGGGGAGATTATTTTCTCATGTTTTTTCTAATACTGTTAAGGCCAGGTTTTATACATTTGTTTTTACATAAATTCGTCCACAGACATTGCATCCCACATCCAATATAAGTTTTATAAAAGTGTATAGACGGCAGCTCAGTCTGTAGGGCTATAGTGGCCGTTTCGAGTCCTGGTGCGGGCCAAGCGTAGAATTGCGGCTGGTAGCTGGAGAGGTGCACGTTCCTTTCCTGGGCTCTGTCGAGGTATCCTTGAGAAAGGTGCCAAATTCCCCACTGCTTGGGGCCCATGTCCGTGTGCAGCCCCCTCACTCTGACATCTCTCCATTAGTGCATGTCCATAGAGTCCTGTTTGTGCAGCCTGAATTTCCCCTCTGGGATTAATAAAGTATGTCTTTTTCCTCTTTTGCAAATCGTGACTAAAAAGTCCAGTACATTCTGGGTTGATGATGATGATGATAACGTTTTTAACGTCTGACCTAATTCAAATGTTAAAGGCTGTATATCCTATTTAATATATCCTCACTGTTCAGAGCATGGTTGGAGTCAGAGACAAGGTTGTTGGCCATCTTTAACACGTTAGTTTCTCAAGCGTTGGCCTCAATCTTTGAACTGATTTGGTGGAGCAGTTTCTACTGAAAAAAAGGACAAACACTTGTACAATGTGGCGTCAAAATACTGTAGGACACTCAGAATCACAGAAGTAAAAATATTAGGGAAGAATTTGTCTTCTCGCCCCAAAAGATCTTAAAACGTAGAGGAAATGAAGTCTTCGTTTAGTATTTTTGCAGTCAAATTCAATGCAGTCTTAAGGGGGGAAAAAAATTGCTTGGCAGCGCACTGGTCTGGATGAGTAGTATTTGTAAAAGGCAGTAAAATATGTCTATTATTTTCAGATAGGCAAATACTCCTAGTCCTTTATTTATTTCTCTTAGTAATTGACTTTCTTGCTTTAGACATAATGGGATATTATGCCCGTCAGATTTCATATAAATGAGTCTAGGCCTGGTTTGAATCACACATAATTCACAATAACAATAAATACGAATGGAAGCCATCAGCCTGAGCTGTATTGCATCCATCGCTCTGTGCTTTATGGTCTACACAGCCTCGCTGCTCACGTCCATCTGCCGCTAAATACCACACAGACACCGCCATAAATAGTGAGACGTTTGTGCCCATCACGTGAATGAGAGTATTTCTTCCTTCTCTGCCGTCACATCACGTTTCAGCGTTTAGCAGCGGCTGTAGCTGTGTGGCTATGGCTGTGGATGTGGAGGCGGGGAGCGGCTGTCCGCGGTGCTGATGGGAGGACTGATGATGCTCTCCGGCTCCGTGCAGCCGCTACTGCGCATGTTGCATGACAGGTACACGCAAGCCTCCATCTTGGGCTTCCCGAGCTGAGGCGAAAGGGCAGCAGCCATATACACACTGATTCCAAAATAACAACAAACCGGGCGCGGCAGTACAAAAAAAGAAAATTGGCAAATTGCCGAGATGTAACTTTTTTCCTGAATCCCATTCAACAAATTGCGAAGGAGAAGAGAGCGCGAGAGCAGAATGGAAAAGAAAAACAGCGACTGGTCTGGAAGGATCTGTTAACGATACTTGCACAGTCAGCTTTACTGGGTCTACTTTTCTGAGGAATTGACAGGTGATGAAGCCACACGGTAAGTGGGAGTATGTGGCGTGTTTTGTGATAAACGACTTCCGTGTTTTTTTATGTTCGTAACGTGCGCTCCTGTGTCGTTAAATCGCACGCTCGCGCTCATATGTTCTGGCATCTTCTTCCTGCATCCCCCCCGTCATGGTGGTCGCTGCTTGCTGTGTTGTTGCCACTCCAGACCCACCGCTGCTCTCCTCAGGCTCAGGCTCAGGCTGAGGCTGTAGGCAAGTGTCAGGCTCTGTTACTTACTTTACTCTTGTTACAAACAGACCCGAGGCAGCCACAGGTTGTGAGAGCCCCGGTAGTCTGCTTATAAGGTTGTTTTGGAGAGGTTGCTCATGAATATGTTGATAGGAAAAGCACAGGGAAGGCCTTTCCTTGTGGATTAAAGCAACATTTCAGCATCAGATGAGGACACAAGATAGTCACCTAAGTGTTTTTGAATATCCATCGTTATTACACCATATCAAGGAGCTTTAATACCACTAAAGCACATAATCTCTCAGTAACCGAATGTTCTCACCTTTCTTACATGAACAGCATCTTTAAGGTCCAGAATCTAAAACTGCACAGCCTGAGGAAGTTATGTTGGCACAGCAGAATTGCTTATTGACCTTGCACCCAGGGGGCAGACCATGTAAGGCGGCTTGAGTCACTGTCGGACACTTGCACGAGAAAGCCTCTGCAGTTTTCAAATTGCCAGTAGTAAAACATGAGCAAGGGGCAATGTTCTTTAGTGGTGGCAAAGAGTTGACTCAGGAAGTGCCAAGGTCAATTTCTGCACACTGTCATAGCTGAACACGCATTACTCAGATTATAAGGGTGTGTATGATGTCCCTCTTTAAATTGATATCATTTGAGTGTTCACACAGATAAATGCAGACTAGTGTGAGCTTCATAACACCCAGATTTAGCACCCAAAACAGCCTCTGATAAGGCCTTGATTAAGGCTCGAGCTTGGGCAATAAAGCATAATATATTGGACAGGAGTTAATGTGAGCAACTGTAAGTAATTTGTTCCTATATCATCACAATATGCTTAAAGCCCATAATTCAGTGCTTTGGACCTTGCAAGGGGCTGTATAATAAGTTTTAGGTGTCCTCACAGAGTAGAAGAGACAATAATTTTCTGTTTTTTTAAAAATTATTTTTGGAGCTCTTATTTGCCTTTGTCAACAGGACAGCTGAGGAAATGTGGGGAGAGTGGGGGATGATATGCAACATATGATCGGCAGACCGGGAGTCGAGCCTGCGATCGCTGAGTCGTGGGCTGCCTGTGTACATGGGGCGCCTGCTCTACCAACTGAGCTAAACCAGCACCCCCTTTTCATTCTGAGTTTTACCTCCTATAGATTCTTAAATGTGCTATAATTTGAAAAGGTGTTACACATCAAAGGGATGAAGGAGAAAAAGACAAAAACATTCAGATGCCCAATTTATGGAAAAACAAAGGAAAAGCTCAACATTTTCTCATATCTTCAAATGTAACCTGAGAGAAAGTGTTGGGATGAGATGTTACGTGGCTATTAAGGGCTTACAACTCCCAAAGGCTGGGAAGCAGTGCCTTAATGTGCTGTTTATGTTCATACAAGTGGTAACATTGTACATGGCGATATCACGTTTTTAAAATGCGATTGCTCTCTTTCGTGGCAGGCTTGTGATGGACTCATCCCGTGCTTCTTTTTCCTCCTCCTTGTCAGGCAGACTGGACGGTCAGAGATAGAAGTCATGTAGAAAAATGCCACAGGGATGATGGGATTTGCAGGTCACATAAGAAATGAGTTGGTTTGCTGCCAAGTTAAACATCCCCCCTCACTCCAGCTGCTGCCACATGATACGTCTTGGTCAGTGCTGATGTTGTATGTTGGCCATTTTTGTCCCGCACAATGGGAACAGCGACCGACCTCCGGCTTTGCAGGAATCTTCCGAATTGATCAAACAATGTTGGCTTAAGCGTTTGCATGGAGACAAAAGGCGCTGAGCGGAGCGGTGGAAGCGATCTCCAGTGGGGAAAATGATGATCTATGTGCAGGCGAGGAGAAGTCAGGGAGTTACTGGGCCAAGGCAGGGAGACAGAGAGAGGAGAGTGTCTCGTCTAGACAATAAACTGCTTCAGTTAATATACTGTCTTGTTGCTGGCAGGGTGAGGGGACGAGACTCCGCTGTTGGTCTCAGTGTCCCAATGCAACAAAAGGGCACCACTTTCCTGGGTGGGGAATGGATCACAGAGGTACTACAGCTTCTGGCTGATTAATGGGACCTATCAGGAAATGCAAAAACGCACTGCCTGTGTGTAGAAGTGTTCATTTATATATGTTAAGGTGTGCTATTGTAATATTTTGGATTTATGGTAAACGCACAAGATCACATTATCTCCTATATTTCAGTATTTGTAGCGCCTGAAAGGATTGACCTATAACACTACAGCTAGCATAGATCAAACCACATTATGCATTCTATACAGATCATGATGAACAACTTTGGCCGTGAAAAGCTGCACGAAGAAACAATATTAGGTCTTTTTCCTGCAGGGTCTAGACAGAGGTAGAGGATATGAGAGATAATATTTATTTCAGCCTTCCCTTAGAGGTCACATTCACCTGACGAGTCCTGAATGATCATCCTTACTCAGCCACACTGATTGGATTTATTCTTGAACTTGCACTACTTGACTAAACCTCGTCGGGTCGATTCATTAACAGTTTATACATTTACTCCCTGTGATGCAGACTAAATGGGAACAGATCGTCTCAGGTACACAAGGGGCAAAGCCACAGCTTTCAGGAAACAGATAAAGTGTTTGTTATACTCCCACCGAGGGCAAACCTTAAGTAGCCACTTTCTTCCGTCTGCGTATGCAAATTGAATCGGAGATTTGTTGAATGTGACGAGAAAAACAATTCAGTTTGGTTTATTGAATTGCGCACCATTAACCGGGGGTAATTTAAATGCTGCAGCCCGTTCCCTTTTATTTAAACTGTTTGTTTTTTGTCCTCCACAGGCTTGACTCACACCAGAATGGGAATTAAGACGCTCGCCATCTTTCTCCTCGTCCTCTCTCTTTGTCTAGAGGGAGCGTCTGCCAAAGAAAAAGGAACAAAGAAGGGGAAGAAAAAAGGGAAGCAAGTTTACTGTCCATCGTAAGTATGGGATAACAACACCTTGGGCTTAAGACACATATTTTTGAATTTGAATAGAACAAGATAATTGTGCCGTAATAATAACGACAAGCGCTCAGTGAAGAAACCCCTCCCCTTGTGCCCTCATCCCAATACTTGTACTGTAATTAACCTACCACATGACCCGCAGTGGTCACCGCAACCCCAGCAGGCCCGGCTGGGTCTGTTAAAGCTCTAGGTACCGCACAATGTCAATACTACAATAATATATGAAGTACAAAAGAGAATAATAGAGAGAAGAGTTATGTTAGAAAGAAGACGGGAAAGGCAGAGCCAGGGTGAGGTGCCCTGTCCGGGGCTAGCACTCACCCCCTTTGGATCGGGCTGTACGCTCATATATGTACTTCACTGAGTATTATGGCAAATACTACATGAAGTAATGACAGCATGAAAGCGCCATGGGTGAATTTACTGAACAGTTTTAAGGTGGCTATCTGCTCAAAAGATTTCTAACTGAAATATGTTCTCATGATCTTAGATTTACTGCAAGACGTAACTTGTTAATGGGCTCCTCCTCAGCGATGGAAGGTGGCACTATAAAGTTGAAGGACTCACAAGAGACAGACTTTTAAAAAGTTGTAGAAATCGATGCAGCAGAGGATTTTATATTCTGACTTTCAGTCCCTGAATCAAGATCCAAAAAACACTTATATTTTCAACAATCCAGCCGACAATATCCTTTCATTAGAATCTCCTTTCCTGAGACACATGCCTTTTGAGCTCCAGTTCATAACACTGACTTCCTGTTATGAAATGTGTTTGTAGTTTTCAAGCACGATCCAAGATAACGCCGGTCACATCACCAGGGTTTTTCTCTCAGGCTTGACAAAGCTCTAGAGCCTTAAGCCCTTTTCCCACTCGTCCAAAAACCCGCTTTGCTTAGTGGGAAAGGCTACAATCGGCATTCAGACCTGAGTCAAATGAGTCTGCAGTAGACCCGGGTAATTATCACCTCGGCTCCGATCGGCATTGATGGGAACACAAAACATGTTGACACGCTAATTTCAACCCCCTTTCCGGCGCGATGCTATGCTCCATCGGTAACTTCTGCAACTCGTCATGTCGTCTTGTCATCTCAGCTACAAATTCCGCCTGTCTCCGTCCGAGCACCGCTTGAACATCTTTCCAAATTTGTCTGCGCCAAGTTTCATACACAGACTGAATGAGTAATAGAGACCTAACCACGGTGACATCTTAGCTATTTACTAACCCTGTTTCAGGTGTGTTTGTGACGTCAGACTGTGACGCAGCAGAAAATAGACCGACAGGAGGATACTCCACTGGGAATGGGAAAAGAAACAATCGGCATCTATAAGCGGGTCTTCCCGTGACTGAAAAACCTGCGTCAACGTTCTAATTTCGGTGGGAAAGGGGTATTAGAAGACATTAGTTGTTAGTCTAAAGCCATTTTCACATGAACAGAATCAGATCCTGGCTTGCCGTTTTATGTATGTAGCAAATAGCAGAACTTTTGTCCATGTCAGATATGTTCTTCCAGGTAATACACTGTTTGGTCGAGGTGAGGGTACGGCTATGGTGTCAGGGTACAGTGTGCAAGATGAGGATGATGAGTGTTTTGGGGTTGATACCAAAGCAACATGATTTTGAATGTGTCAGAATTATCACTCAAAGATTGGAAAGCAATACACAGGGAAACAGAAAAGAGACAGAAGCAGCTCATAACGTCTGTAATATGCCCACTTGCTCTCTGTGAATGCACATTACCTGCTCAGTTCACACATCGGCTCAATTGGACATTACACAGACCTCTTAGTTCGAGGCAGGCAGGGTAAAATCTGTTTAATTTCTGCTTCAACTGATGTGAACACTTGACAGGTATAGTTGAAAATGGTGGAGCTGTCCTTTCATGTCCTTTTGAGGTGCCCCACTGTTGGCAGTAAAGCATAACTTAGACTATTTTACACCTGATGGATCTTACTCTCCGGTCTTTATCCTCGAGTCATGTTTAAACAGATCTTGCCAGCTGCGCCGTACCCAAGCTGCTCCAGTCTGATGTTAAACTCTAAAAGACAAACCACCAAAACATGTGGTAATAAACATCTAAATATTTGCAGTTAAGACATGTTAAAAGATTCACAGCTTCTTGTAGAAAACCGATGGTACCTTGAACACAGCTTAAATACGTAGTTAACCTTTGCTGACTGTCTGATAACATCTGCAAGGTGAAAGGAAGTATTACATTCTTAGTAGATTTTTAGGTGAATAAACTACCAAGATAAATTCTGGATGTGTCTCATGAGAGAATATACATCAACATGTCCTGACATGCCTGTGAATTGTCTCCGTGCAGCGGAGAGGTGCACCCTCTGCTTCCTTAAATGGTAAAGAATGGCTCGACAAAAATACTTCCTGAAATGAGGGTGAAACCTTTTGATGTAGTAAAAAGTATTGGCAAGTGTAAGCTGTATGACATATTTCGTGTGTAGCACTGCGGATGCCTTTGTGGATCAAGGAAACCACTTGGTTCCAGTTTAGCTGTTGTGCTTGAGGTTGTCAGAAGGGTCTGGTAAAAGAGAGGAAAAAAGGAGGTTTAGTGGATGGGAATTATGTGTTTCACTTTGATCAGAGGAACCGCAGAACATACACACACTGCGCTACATTCCTGCGGAGCACTTTAACTCATCCTCAGTGCATGATAAGGTTTACATAATGATATGTAAAGTGCTTTGAGAAGGGGAAATTCTCTGGCAGGAGCATTCATTGCCACCCACACGGAGGCTTTCTGTTTCTCCTTTCTCTCCTGCCACATCCAGGCCTCCCCTCTCTCTCTCTCTGTCCCATTGTTTTTTCATCAGTCAACCTCAGACAACAAATGATGGCTGGCAGATTGCCTTCGAGAGTCACCACGCTTTGTTATGGGGATCATTTTCAGTAGACAGCTGCTTTTTGCTATTTTGCAGGATGTTTCAAATGGAAATGTACACTTTGGTTTTAATAAAAGTAGAAACACTGAAAAGAATACACTGTTTGTCTTGACATGTAAAATACTCTTTGTCACACATGGGGCAGATTATCTGATTCCATGCTTACAGGATGTGTCTAAAAAATTGGGGGGATATATTTTTAGTTATATCAGTTGCAATGAATTTGTTTCAAGAAAAGTTTTTCCTAATTTAATAACTTATTCTTAATAGTAGGATTATTGTATTGAGCATTTGGCCCATTTATTCTCATATATGCTGAGACAACCCCAAAACAACTTAGACAATCTAGCCACAGCTGTATCGTGTTTAGTGCTAATGCTAGCATGCTAACCTGCCAAAATGGTACACATGGTAAACATTGCAGGTAAAGTAATGACATCTATTGGAGCTTTTTGACAGCAGGAACTTTCCCCAGGAACTAGGAACCTTTTGGGGAACTTGTGCGTTTCGATAGCAGGAAGCGGGGTCTAAATTTAGTTCTGGTTTTATGGATTAACCCCCTGAAAAGTCCCTGCTTGGGGGGTAGTACTTTCCAAAGGTCCAAGTACTTGCACATTTTATTTCACTAGCCATGTTTAAAAAACTGCAGCTGCGAGCTCACTGTATCGTGCTTCGAGATTCAGAGAAGAAAGCTTACAATCAAAAACAGCACAAGTTGAATCTCCTCCATGCTAACAGGCTAAATGTAGTGTTGCACAAGATAATGATGATACCGGCCCGTTCGTCGACCTTCATCTTCTTCTTACCGCCACCTACAGGACTGGCGGGGTAGTGCAGTTACTTTTATTGCTTCTCCGTATGTCATTGGCCTGATTTGCGTAATCTTCCCGGGACTTTAGGCCGCTGTGGAAACGCAGACAACAAGTTCCTGGAACCAATAGTTCCTGGTACTTTTAATCAAAAAGCACCTTATTTTTATGTTACCTTTAATGTATTACACAGCAGTCATAACATGTCATTACAGGTAATTTGAAGGCCTTCTAAACATGTTAGCATGTTAGCACTGTCACTGTAACAATATGAGCATGCTAACACTAGTTTCTAGATCAAAGGGCAGCCTTACTGAGTGGCTAGCATGGCTACAGATGTCTTGTTGTATTAGCTGTATGTTGACCTAACACATTTTTACAGTTTTCTAGTCAGAAAGTGTTAGCTGATTGTAGAAGTAGGTTAAAAATGTCTGCCTGAAGTCAGACATGATCTGAAAACATCTCATTTGTAAACCTTCTAACATTGCCTGTGTGGTCCAAACGTTAAAGGCTAATGACTGCCCTGACTGGTTGTTCTCTCAGGTTATAGTTTAATCAAAGAGTATACAGAACAGGGGTGGGTGTACTGTACATCTGTACTGTTCATCTGTCAGGAATTTGACCTGCTAATGTAATTGTGCCAACAGTTGCCTCTCCGTCTTTTTTTTTCTTCCTGCAGAGAGCTGACATCTGAGGATCTGGCTCGAGTCCCTGAAAATTCAACCAGTAACATCTTGAACAGGTTACTGATCACCTATGATCCCAGAATAAGGCCCAACTTCAAAGGCAAGTCTCTTTCCCTCGTCATCTGTCTCTGTCTATTTTTAATTTATATTTTTGCTGCAGTGCCGTCATGCTAATTAAGGAAACTAGTGAACTATGAATATGTAGCTCCAGACGTAACAAAGATGATGCAGGAACAGGTATCTGCATAAATTGTGTTAGAGACATTAATGAAAAATAAATGTGCTCTTATACATGAACTTGCATCTATAACATGGGTTACAACACAGTTACAATAAGCAGATGTTCTTGGCTTGTCTGTCTTATCTCTCTGATAGTTCAACATGGTGTTGATGGACAAACACAGGCTGTTTAAGGGTAAAATCTACGACAGACTTAGGTCTTAACAGACAACATATGGTGTAAAATGTGTATATTATATTTGAACTTTTAGTTAAACTATTGCTTCTACATACTTTAAAACCTTTTACTTGATGTTAATTTAGATACTGAATATTTTTTCCCCTTCCAATCTTGCTTTCGACATCTAGACTTGAGTATTTGCTGATAGTTAGTAGCTTCCCCTTCAAGTGCAATACATAAAATATATAATCCTTATTTCATTAAAACTGTATGCTACTCAACCTAAATGGTTGTAATATTATTGCTATTTTTTTATGGCCTGGCTCAGTTCACTGAAGGAATGTTAACCTATAAACAAGCCAAGTACCTAGAAACAAGCTAAGCTAACCGGCAGCTGACGTCCTGTTGCCCCCCCAAACAGCGTCAGACAAACCATGTTTAAATACACGAAGCTGCTTTGTTAAGTCTTTTAACAGTTAAATATATTTAACCTTTAAATTTAAAAACCTGAGCTTTACAATGTTTGATGCAAAACGCTGATTGCTAATGTTTTGCTAGCTTTGGCTTACGTTGCGATCTATGCTAGCATCTTACCGGTGCATCGCATGATAATTTATTTTAAACCTGTTCTTCTTTCTTGTTCTGTAAGAGTCGTTAGTGGCAGGCATACAATTTATATTATTGCTGTGTAGGCTACAGTTTTAAAGAGGAAGAAAGAAGTTTTTGGGTCTAATAAATTGCTCCATTGGTGCAGTGACTGGACAACTCACCGATCGTGCATTTTAAGTTATATTGGAGACATGTCTGATCCTGGTGTTGGTGTTATCACTGAAATTCAACAGAAACAAAATAACAGCCTCTTCCTTTAAAATCTGCCATTTTCTTTTATTTTTACTGTCTTCAAGTCTAGATCTTTACAGTGTTTAAATTCTGTAGGGAGTTCGCATGCTCCAGTCACAAAGACACAGCCATAAAAATAACAAAGAGGTGACTGCCAAACTCTCAGTATGTCTGACTGATAGACTTTCCAGTCTCCAGGTGGGTCCTCACAGTTAGTTTTTATCCTCTGGCACTTGGCAGCAGAAGCTGTAACAGGGGACTCGATGTTTGATGTGTTGCGAGCAGAATTAGCTCCCTCATCGACTGCCTGCGACTGGACGAGCGGCCAAACATCTGCTCTTGATTTCAGGGTGGGCTGAAAGCTCTCCGTCCATTAACATCCATGTCATAATCTCCCAAATTACATCCTAAACTGTGCCTTGCATTACCGTGCCCAGGCCTATTAAACGCGAGCTGCTTTTACAGCCCATATAGAGAGTTTAAGCTAACACCAGAAGTGTTTCTTGAATATTTTCGTGCTTGGTGTCATTAATGCATGGAAGATGTGAGCCATATGCGACCTCCATATTATACACATTCATTTTATGAAATGCTTGATGGAGTTTATCCTGTGAAACTCCTGAGCCCCCAGTAAACACCTCAAAGGGAATTATATATTCAAAGCAGGGTGAGCAGGCTGCGTTTATCAAGGATTTTTAAAGTTTATGTAAAAGGCTGAGTGGTGCGAGATTTCCGTGTATATGTTTACAGTGTTAGCCGCGCAGAGGGGATGAGAGGGGATTTTTATTACTTGGCAATGCTGATAAAGTCTTTCACAAATCCTGGTCAGCAACACAATCAATTTAATCACCAGGTAAGTGGAAATACAGACTTACAGGGCTTTGGAAGGCATACTGACACTTGCATACAAGCACTTCAGCGCCTCACTCTCAATGCAAAGCAGCTGTAAAACACAGTGCACTCAATACTACAACCTGCTTTTTCCTGTTTTCTAAATGCAGGAATTCCTGTGGAAGACAGAGTGAACATTTTCATCAACAGTTTTGGCTCCATCCAGGAAACGACCATGGTAAGAATTCACATCCAGTTCCACTTTAGCCTGACACTATTGGTAATCAATAATTCTGCCAATTAGAGGCAGAGGATTAGAGCCAAAAAACTGCTTTATCCTACAAGTTTTAGGCAGAATGCATGAGCGTGCTTTCTAGACGGTATCAGGCCATTTAGCAGTGAATCATTATGAAGACTGGGTTTTTCATGCCTCATTTATCTGATGGCTTAATTACTGATAAAGAGGTGCAGTTTGAATGCAAGTGAACGGATTAAACTCAATGACAGCGCCGGGTCGACTCTTGATCACTTAGGAAAGGGAACATTCCTGAAGGTTTCTTATAATTAAGCTTACCGGTGTGTTTTAATTCGAAGCTGCTGGGAGGAGACAGCAAACATTAAGTGTCGCTCTCAGTAAATATATTCAATCTTGTAACGAGATAATTGAAATTAATGCAGAGTGACAGAATCCACAGCTTCAATTGATTATGCCTCATCAAGTTCTCCATGCAGCACAGTTTTACAGGTTACCATCTGGAGTTTTATTCCAATAGACACAAATTCTCACAGAATGATTAAAATTACAGCAACAAAACATGACTGCAACATGTTGTTTCCGACAAATCATGCAGGCAGCTCCTAAACCTGTAACAGGATGGATCATCAAACCAAATCTGATAAAACATTTAAGTGTATCTTTTCAATCCTTTACTTGGGTGTATGACTTGATATCACAATACTACTAAAACCTGAATATAAATGTTTTAGTTGATTAAAACTTTAAGAAATCAATTAATATACCTGAACTAAGACTGCAATGTATTCAAAATTCAAATTAAGCAGATTGGTCTGTGGTCCTGTGCTTCAAAATGATGGGTGCCGGTGTAGCTCAGCGGTTAAAACACACGTCCTATGTACTGAGGCTCTGTCCTCCATGCAGTGGCCCCAGGTTCGGCTTCATCCCTGGGCCCTTTGCCAGGTGTCGTCCCCCTTCTTTCTTCCCCTTTCCATTCTTCTACTATCCACTGTCCTCTCTCTCAAAAAAAAAATCATGATCTAGGTACCAATCTAGCGTCAGCTTGGCACATGCAGGATTTCCCTTTCAAGATAGCAACAATAAATAAACAAGATCCAGTCATATTTTCAAAATAAACCCTTTTGTGACTTTTGGATGTGCAACAATAATTTCCCAGTTTAGTTATGTCTCAGCAACTAAACTACCTGGGAAGGTTTAGGAAAAAGATCATGGCCTGGGTTTAAGTAAGTATTAAGGTGTGACAATACTTCACTTATGCTAAAGTCTGTTTTGTAACTAACTGTGGGCTGTGACGGTAACCACATGACCGCAATAACTTGGTTAAGTGATGCCAACTGCGGGGTGGACCCACACCCAGAGACCTATTAGCTTGCCTCCTGAAATTCCCAGGTACAATAAATTAACTGAAACTGAAATAAAGTGTGAACTTACTAAAAATAAAAGCTCTGATATTAGCAGTGAAGCACCGTTTTTCCCCTTCACTCAAACACCACACGTCACATTTCAAGGACGCTGTGGCGTCACAGAGAAAACAGACGGACCTGATGCTGTGGCCCGGGGTGGCAGTGGCGGTTAGTTAGAAAAATGAAGTACCTTTAAAGCCCTATAACACACCATATATGACGTTATTAATATAAATATGTTAACTAATGTATATAACATAACTAAAAGTAGTCATATTCCTAAAAAGTGTCAACATTTACTATTTGTTTAACACAAGGATCCAAGAAACAGCTCAACATAAAATCATGTACATAGAGGATGTTAGACTTACATTCATGTGTGTTTTACTTTGTGGCAGCAAAGGTTAAATTTAGTGCCTTTTTTGATTTGCTTCTTGTTTAAAGATTCTTTTTTTACACATGTAATAATCTGCCAACCTCAATATTTGAAGGAACAGTTAGAGTACTAGATTTTAAACCTTTGCTCTCAGAGTCCTGTCGCACTAGATCAGCAAAGTGTCTCAGTCCAAAGTTCTTCTACTTCATTTCATGAGCAGTGACGCGCCAAACAATTAAGCCTTAGATCCTATATCCTGGCATCGGACCTGCAGGAAAATGTACTCTGGAAATATTTCTTTTGGCAGCGGTTCAGAACAGTGTGTTCGCTTATAAAATCTTCCAGGGTAGAGTTTCACACCAGGACCAATTACAGAGCAGTTAGGATGATAGATGCTGAGAGTGGAAACTTTAAGACTCAAAGTAGGAGAGAAGTGGGGTTCACAGACGGTGGGAGAAAAGAAAAACAATAGGAGGAAATAAAGAAAAACAGGAAGGAAATAAAAGAGAATAAAGGAAGAAAGAGGAGGTAGGAAGAGGAAGAGACAGGAAGGATGACGGTGGTACAGAGATGGGTAAGAAAAAGCAGGCAGATGGAGAGAGACAATGACTGAAAGAAGGGCAAGAAAGTTAGCCAACATGTTAGAGATCGGAAGAAAAGACAGATGGAAGTAAGAGGGGCAAAGACAGTAAGACAAAGAAGACGAGACAAAAAGAGAAAGGAAGGGAGAGTAAATGGTAAAGTAAGAGGACAGGAAAGAAAAACTGTGAGAAAGAGAAGCCAGGAGAAAGAAAGAGAGAAGATTGAAAAAGAATGTAAGAGCCAAGACTGATACAGAAAGAGAGAGATGAGGGACTCCCAGATGGCATCCTCCATCTTCCCTCTTCCCCCTGAACGCCCAACAAAAGAAAGAAAGAATAAAGGAGCTTCTGAACAAACCCGGGAGGAGACAGAAGAGACATCTGGTCACCTCTGACGCTCAATTTATCACTCTGTGGGGTATCTGATCACAGGAAACCCTCCCTCTTCATTTACACCTCCCTCGGCCAAACACCGCTGTAGTTAACACCTCCATTTCCACTTTACGAATCTTTTCATCTTGAGAGAAATTGCGCTCAGGTTGTTTTTTTGGCTGTTACTTTATTGCTCCTCGGATAGATTTTTCCTCGTTGATTACGGCGAGCGTTCGTGTTAAATCTCTCCTGAATCGAATGCAGAGCTGGCAGCTTGATACCGAGCCAGAGGGAAGATATATTTCCCTGTCTGGGTTTCAGAAAGGCGAAGGTGTGGGAATTGGCCTGTGTCTGTGTAGGACAGAGAAGAGCCAGCAGCAGCTATTCATGCTGTCGCCTCAGGACTAGTTGAACACATTGTAGAGTGAGATTAGGTTCTGTAGACATGACAGCTTGCTTTCCAAAATAAGATATCAACAATTTGACCACTGCTCTGCCTCACAGAAATGTTCTCTGGCAGGAGACTACAGCACATATTGTGTTACTGCTTAATTTATAAACCGTCCTAAGACCTTTGTTTATAGAAGGATGTTGGCTGAGTTTTGGAAATAGTTCTGTGTATTTATAATGCACACACGACCGGAGAGGATTGCAGGATTGTTTCTTCTCTCCTCATAGAATTTGTTTATTAAAATGTACCGCAACAAATTATGTGGATAAATCTCACATTTCTGCATATTTGACAGTAAATTGATCTGTGTGTGTATCCTACTTGTTTACAGTGTTATAGTTGGTTTATGTGGGAATTGTGCGCTCAAAACTTGCACGAGGTTGGGTTTAACTCAGAGGAGAAAACGGTCAGATGGAACTTTCTGATAGTGAGAATTCACTTGAGAGTTAAAGGCAACATTCCTACATTAAAATGTCTTAAAACTGGGGTGATGTTTGTTAAATAATTTGTCTTCTTGTGCACTAACATTATATCAAAAGTTTTCAACTATGTCAAAACCCAGAAACATTTTTCAACTTTACTAAATGTGTGTTTCAAGAAATTATATTTCAGAGAGCAATTCAGGAAGTTGGATAACTGTTAACGTTAGCAAACATTACTTGTAAAGATTTCAGGGATGCACGATATTATCTGCACATTATCGGCATCGGGAGATATGGCATTTTTCTGCCGATGTTTTCCGCCCATAAAACAACGCTTTAATTATGCCTAAACATACATACAGATAAATATGGCATTTTGTACATAACCTAAGTTGAAGTACTTGTCTTACATTACCCATCTGCCAGTGGGCCACTGCAATAAGAGCAGGTATGATATCAATTCCACTACAGGGGAGACTTGATGTTCTCTGCAATTAGGTGAAAAAAAAACATGTGCCTAATATATTGGTATCGAAATTGGCAATCAGCAAAAAGGGTTGGGAAATATTGGCATATCGTATATCGGCAAAAAATACAATATGGTTGGTCAATTGTATTCGAATGAAATGACAAAACGTAAAAAAACATAATTAAAGATAACGTGAAACAACTTAAACATATTACTTTGTCCATTTGTCCACATCATTTTTGCCTGAGTTAGTTCAGATTGATTTTAATCATAACTGGTGTTTGTTTCACATTGGACACAACGACTATGATCCCATGCTACTTCAAGACATCATAATATATAGCGCTTTTCTAGTCTTGCGACCACTCGAAGCTGCTTTTACACTACATGTCACATTCATCCTCTCAAACACTGAAGTGCCCAACTGTCAATCAGCCATCACATTCACACCAATGCCTATGCCACTAGGCAGAAGTAAGAAGTAATTTGGGGTTCAGAGCCTCTCTGAAATATCACTTGCTGGGGATCGAACCTCCAACCTTCTGATTGAAAGACGACCAACTCTACCACTGCGCCTTAGCCGCACCTAATTGTTTGCCCTTTAGCGACAGATACCACACACTATTCGTTTAAATAATGCTACTGTATTTAGAGTTTTTGTTTGGGTACAGACAAAGTCCAAACATTTGTAGTAAAATATGCTGGTGGTAATTAAGTATACCTGTTGTCATAGTTGAGAGGAAGGGCTTTAGTGTCAAAAGTCCTGATATTTATTCACATATATTCTTTAATATTTAAGTAAATACAAAGACAGTCCACTTGATAGCAAGATAATTAACTGTAGATTGATGCACTATGGGGCTTGAAGGAAAAATTCACACGTACTTAAATGAAGAGCAGATGCACTACAAAACCACATTTAGGTCAGTTGGCTGTCTCTCACTGCCAAAAGCTGGCTGCAACACAAACAGTTTCCAGTCGGAATATATTATTTTGCCAAATTCATGTTACATGTCTCCAAGTATAGGATCCAACGGAGGGGGCTTTCTGTGGCCTTGTGTCCCACAGGGGCCAGACAAAACACATAAAGTATGTAAAGGATCACTGAGTTTGCAGACTGGATCACTGACTTTGGAAGCATACACTGCACTCTCAGTGTAAAAAAAAAATTGCACCATTGTTAATTTGAAAACAGACAAATGTCGGCTTTCAGCAGACTCTATACACCTCTGCATCAAACAGAGGAAAAAGGGACAAATGTTGTGAAAATTTGGAACAATGAAGGGATGGAAGCTGGAAGTTAATCTCTCACCCAGTGGACACACACACCAGCACATACAGCTGGTGTTTTGGCGACTTTATTTGACATGTCATCCATCTTCACACTCTGCATTAATAGTCCTTCCTCACACCTGGTCCCAGAACAGTTTGAGGCACGCCACCAAAGCGGGCACACAAAAAAAAGCCTCACTGAGTGATACTTTCCCACCAACAAGAATGTGAAAATATTTCTAATGAGCTCTCTAATGAGGCATTCGCTGTATCACATGCTGCTGTAGTGATAACATTTGACCCTTTTCTGTGTTGACGGCTTTGAAAGAGATGTCACGAGTGTTTTGGCAACAGCTGTAAAATGTCACTCGACACGTTAAAGTGGTCTGTTGACGTTGAAATGTTGTAGTGAGAAAATGCTGCTTGTCAATGACTTGAAAACATCTTAAATGGAGTAAAAAAATGCAGCCTGTCAATAAGGTGGAGCTGCTTCATCTTAAGAGAAAAATTGTTGTCTTAAAAAGCTGCAGAGGAAGATTTATTACTGTATTTACGCCTTTTGGAGCTTCATGGAGAGACATCTTGAACGCAGCATAAGGTTCATGAAAACAGGAAAGTGGCCCTTTCGTAGCATCTTAAATTTAAAGTTATAATCTTGAAGATTTCAGTTTAGTTCTCTTTGGCGGCACCTATGGTGATAAACGGTAATTGCGGGAGCACACTTCCCAGATATCCAGACAGTGTTGCATGTGTGACGTCCTCGGTTGGCTCCGGTTGTAACTCTTGATTTTCCTCGCTGACGGTCCCTTTCCTTTTTAGACTGTTTGCCTTCATCTGAGCGTCGAGTTTGTTTCAGTTTCTTTGGATTTTCACTTATTTTTTAAGTTGTATCTGTCGTCATCGATCTTGCAACACTTGCAGAGACCGGAAAAGTAGCCGCTTAGCTCCGCCTACCCTCTCTGGCAGACCAGCCACTGCTGGGTGGTGGAAAACGCGTCACTAACTGGGTGCAGCTTGCCATAGAATGACTAAACAGACATTTATGTAAATAAAAATCTTCGAGATTATTAATTTAAAGGGAATTTTTGCCATATTTATGTGAATGTTTGATCGGGATTTATGGTAAATGTAGTCAGTTGAAGCAATGAATTGATTAATGCATGCAAAAATGTGCAGAAGTTCTCCTGCTCATTGAGCCATGCCAGCAGTGCCTGCATGTACCAGGAGGCTTTGTGCAAAAGCAGCCGCAGCCTTTGTTGGCCTTGCTGCATTTGTTGTTCTTTGTACTCTGGCTTGAATATATTGTATGGCTGCATATCCAAGTCAACTGAAACACTGCAAAATACTTAGTTATCCATAACCTCCTCTGCACTTATATTTTACGATGCCATTCTCTCCTTTTTTTAGTGTAGTTTTGTAGCTATTTTGCAATTCAGGTGAAGGTGGAGACTGAATATCAAAGCAGAAATAGCCATCTATCTTTTGGGGCACCTTCTACGTTACTATATATTGAATGATGCCTTCCAGCACAGGTGATAAAGGAACAACAGATTTTGCAGCTGTGCCCAAGAGATGCGGAGACCATACCCAAAACCTGCAGGCATTTTTCACTCTGTATTCAGATAGATATAAGGTTTACAATCGGTGAGGAATCCCCAAAAAGATCCATAGAAAATGTGAAGAGAGATAGGACTCCATACAGAGACTGTCCGGTTTGGTCATTAGTACCTTTCAAAGCACTCAACTTGGGCCCGATATTACTAACATGACATTAAGCAGACTTAAATAATGTTTGTCCTTGTGTGTCTCTCTCCCTTACAGGATTACAGGGTGAACATCTTCCTGCGGCAGCGCTGGAACGACCCCCGGCTGAAGCTACCGACTGACTTCAAGTCAGATTCTCTCACCGTTGATCCAAAGATGTTCAAATGTCTCTGGAAACCTGACCTGTTCTTCGCCAACGAGAAGAGCGCCAACTTTCACGACGTCACGCAGGAGAACATTCTCCTCTTCATTTTCCGCAATGGAGACGTCCTCATCAGTATGAGGTAAGGGATTTGAATTATGCCATCCATCCAGATAATAAAGTATGCTATTGTTGATGTTCTTTAAGCAGTAAATGTACAATGTTAAATGGCCCTTGTAAAGGAAGTTTTGCTTCCCAAGACTGTCTTTGTATCTCATGGTGAACCATTACTGAAATAATTTAGTGGTAGGAACAGAGAGGTCTCCAGACTAGAAGACATTATTAATATAAACCTTCCCTTTGTACATTTTGGTGTCTGAAGTTTTAATTTCAGTCGTCTTTGAATTGAACTTTCCCCTCCATTTGGATCCATAAAAGGTCAAATATTTCAAAAGCTTTGAATCAAAGCCAACATCTCAAACGTGATTCTGTCTTCAAATATGACTGGTACAGTCTATGATATGATGTTTTACCCCTTGTAGAATATGTCCTCTCATTAGAAAATTAGCAATTAGCGTTAGCAATCGTCCAATCTCAGCTTAGTTGGTGGGAAGGAGGATGTGAGGGATTGGTGAGGCCTATCTTCCCAGCTCAAGATGCAAAAGAACAAAGTGAGATGGACGTTTCAAATGAAGTGTGCATGATAAATATCTGTTGAGCAGCTGTAGAGATATTGACGTTTAAAATCAAGAAAACTGTAGAGCATAGATCCCATCCCCCAGCTACAAACTACATTTATGTAGTAATAGTGACAGAAAAATGGAGACCTTGGTGGATCAATTAAACACAGCAGAACAAAATGTTGTAAGTCCACTTACAGAAAAAGCAACTCCTCAATCAATCTTTGATCTTTATGTTAAAAAAAAATTGAGTTAACTGCTCCAGGTAACCACTCCTGTAGCGTCCAAGTCAATAACAAGGCAGAATGAATGAAGTCCCAAGTGGAACAAAATGGCTATTGAATGGCATTATCAGCAGAGCAAAGCTGGCCTAATGTGGCTTTAAATACTCGTTTAAACAAGACTAAACAAACACATTGTGCTATGTAAGCCCCAGGTGCAAAGAAGTATCACCTGGAGACCCTAATGTGAAAATGTAATCATTGATCATTTGCCTTAATGCCCTGCAAATCTGCAATTGTTTACAGGTTCTTTGTGCATCTCAATCAGTCAGGGAAGGCCTATTTCTTATTTGCAAAGACTCCCTCGGTTTTGTTTCCTTGCTTTTTTTCTTTTGGGGTCAAAAAGTATTAAGCTGTAAGAGTGAAATCTTAAAAGATAATATGGTTGTTAACATGCATACACTTTATCTTTCAAGGGGCTCAATGTAAACTTGTTGGGGCTACAGCTTCACTGTGCTGTTTTCAGTCACCCCCAGAGATAATCCTTGTACATTTTTCACACGTAAATGCAGAGACATATGGGTTAACTCTTAAATCGTGTGAATTCTCAAGACAAGACGAGTTTCATCCAAACATTATGAAGCTAAAAAAACTCTTTTTCCTCCTCCAGGTTGTCTGTCACCCTTTCTTGTCCGCTGGATCTGACGTTGTTCCCTATGGACACACAGAGGTGTAAAATGCAACTTGAAAGCTGTGAGTTTCCCTATAATAATACAACCTTTAACCCCATATCAGTGAAAGTCCAACTTAAATCTAAGTGCATTATATTTGTTTCTGTTATGACATCCGTATCTGATCCGTAAATAACTCGTCCTGTTGTCTCCTTTCAGAAAATATATGTTTTAATTGTATTGGGGTTACTTGATTGCTTTTGACTATGTAAGTTATTTTAAAACAGCCAATTAAATCTTGCATAAAGAAACAACATTTTTCTGTCAGAGGCAGAGTAGGACGTCACAATGAGCCACATTAACGGCTTGCTACACAACAAAAGAGCTACAGACATTGAACAACAACCTATATTAGTTAAATTATCCCCCTTATCTATCTTTAAAACATTAAAGTACTTGTTGTACTGCTTCTTAGCTTGTCAGACAATTCAACTAACATTCAAAGAGGAAATCACACTGCATTGCAGGCTAGTTGCTAATTACCTCCTCAGTTACAACACGTTTTTACACAAACGCAAATGTCACTGGTTATCACTGGTATGGTCCCTACACTTAAATACCACTAACAACACATTGCTCGACATGTACATCATCTACAGTGCAAGTTTCTTTACTTTGTCTGCTGTTCCCTACAGAGTCAAACCAACACTCGCTGCCAGCTGTTGCCATTACAACACACTGATAAGCCCCTCCAGTTGGGGCATTTGTGATATTTGCCTACGGACTTATTTCTCCCTTTTATAATTAAAAAACCTGTTAAAAACACCTTTAACACATGGTGAAACATTCCTGACACTAAAGGGATGATTTCATGTGATTTCAGTTGGACTTTTAACCCGTCTGCTTGTTAGTATTGGGGAAGAAACAGAATTAATGAGTTGGGAATAAATGTGTTGTTTTTCATAAAATTGTTGTTCTGGGGTAAATGAAAGCTTTTTGCTTGTGTTAAGAAGCCATTTCCAGTGGCGAGCACTTAGAGAAGTGGAATAAATCATCATATTTTAAGGTTGTTGTGAAAGTCTCACAGCTAATTGAGCTTGACTGTGGTTATTGCATCTTGTTTACAAAGCAGTTTAGACCTAAATAAGCAAAATAACTTCAAGCCATTCCCACTAATGCCAAAGCCGACTTCTGAGACTCAAGGCTTTCTGCTAGTCTGTGTGCATTATATCATGTTGTAAGTTCCTGTTTATGAGAGTCGTTAACATGCAAGCTGATATTGTGGGCATTTGTGTGAATCATATGCATCTGTGTACACACTCATGTAACAGTTTGTGTGAAGCAGTGTTTCACTTTTTGTGTGTCTTGTTTCTCATTCTTCCAGTCGGCTACACCACAGACGACCTGCAGTTTATGTGGCAGACAGGAGACCCAGTGCAGATGGACGCCATCGCTCTGCCACAGTTTGATATCAGACAAGAAGATATTGATTATGGGAACTGCACCAAATTTTATGCAGGAACAGGTATATTATGTTTTTTTTCTTTCTTACATAGTTTTAAACACCAAGTTACAGGTTGGGTACTGCCCACCTCTGATTTACAGGTGTTTAAAAAAACAACAACTGTCCTCATTACGGTCGCCTCTACGTCACCATTGGCTGGCAAGGTTCAGGACTGATTTAAAACAGTAGATGGTGTGTTTCAGCCATTTCCAACCCATGAAATTTGGCAAGAAGGGTCAATATTTACACCAGCATTGATGTGTTTCATCACAGTACAGCAATATCATTTAGAATACAGCTCTAAAACTTGTTTAAGGGTGCAGTAACTCTTTAAACACACTCAATTCAAACTTTCACTCAGAACAGAGAACACAGAAAGCCAACTGATGGTGTTGACCAAGGTGCAGCCAGTAGCTCCTAAACAGCAAGGAATCCTGATTTTAGATCTCTGTCCATAACATACATATAAAATAATTAAGAATTTAATCAGTACTAGACAAAGTTAGCTAGGTGTGCTATGTGTCCCATTTATTTTGCACTACTATCTTAACAGAAGCTGCATTTTTACAACACAGTGAAATATTTTTGAAATAGAAAATGACCAAGACATTTTAATGCTCGATTACTTGGTGGTGGCACGGGATCTGTAACAACTCCCCGTTGAAAACCAGGGAAACAATGCCTGTGGAAAGTCAGTGAGTGCTGATGACGTGTGGTGAGTTGTGATCGGTTTTCGTGGTGGACGCATGAATCCTCTATAAAGTTTGGTGATGTAGCATATTGTGTAGCACAATGTAGTCCAATTCGAGCTGCTTTCAGGGGCATTGGATAGGTCAAAGAAACACAGAACTCTCACCTGGTAGACCAAAGTTTGAGAGTTCGAGTCGTAGACCGAAAGGCAACATTTAATTTGCTTTTTTTATCGTCAGGTCTGTAGAGTATGTAATACATTGTAACATTGCTTCACTGATATAAAAGTACGTATTTTAAACAAAACTTTCATCATTTTCCAAAGTTTACCAAGTTTGGTGCCTAAACAAACTGAAAATGCTTTCTTATTATTCTTCTTGCACTTTATTTTGGCATTGTTCCTGTGACAGTGCTAGCACCTCATTTTAACATGAAACACGCCAGCACCAAGTAATACAATGTAAGGAGGCCATTGCACAGATTCCTGTGAGATCAGGTTGTTCCTTTTCCAGCATTTCCATCAAGAACAGTATCTTTTAAACTAAACAAGGTTTTGACTTCAGTTCTTTCATCTTTGGGCTTCTCTTTCTTCCATTCATTAATTATTCCGTCTGAAATGAGAATATTTTGTTCTGGGTAGGCTCAAAGCTTTGAAAGACGACACCAAAAGTATGATCACACGCCTTGTGCTTGCCCTGATTATTAATAACTTAGCTAAGCAGTTGATGTATTCTCTTCTGACAATTAGTTTATCTTGTATGTCGTGACATTTCAAAAATCGGCCAGCAGATAGTCTTTGGGCACAATAACAACTAATTAGTTGTGATCTTGATCTGGGATTTACTTTGTATCAATTGCCAGTTGGATTATCTTCGAGCTGTGTAGCAGTGGTTTCTAATCCTTGTGGCTGTAGCCGTCAAAAGAACAGTGTTAGGTTAGGTTCACAGTCAAAGACATCAGCAGAGGATGATTGGTCTTTTTGTTCAGGTAAGATTAGTTGGGAGCTGCTGATTGAAAGATGAAATCTGGTTCTGGCAACAAAAAGCAAGTTCCAAATGCATGTTCCTATCTGACCAAAGGTTACCATCTTTCTGGTAGAGGCCGAAGGATTATTACAACTCACTCATCCTCGTTTGTTGGAGGAAATTAAATTGTAACCCCTCGATAGCCTACAATAGATTATTTTGCAGAGTCGAGAGTCAGTCTCAATGACAGAGAGCAAAGATGTGTATTCACTCTGTTCCACAAGTTTATGTGTTTGCTTTTTGAAAGCTCCATATCAAGTGAGAAATTAGGATAATTTTGAGGGTTAAGTTTGGACAAACAAACCTTGGCTAATACAGGGTAAGATTTAGCCCATGGTTAAATTAATATATTAAAACAAGAAGCAACACATAAATTAAAACTAGCCCTTGGAAGAAATGTTTTTATAATATCTGCATAAGTTGAGAAATTAAAGCTGCCCTGTGGAGACTTTCATGTAAACAAATAAAAGCTAGTTTTACACTCAGTGCTACCGACCAGAAAATACAGGGTGTGTATCCTTGAGGTCCAACAATGTTATAAAATGCATTTACTTTCACATTCGCAACATTTTTTTTAGAATTTAAAATCAAGCATATCCTACATTTGTGTTTAGCAGTCATCACTTTCCTGCCTCTGTTGGCACAACAACATGTGGCTTGATTCCACGACTCTTCTACGACTGTATTCACCTGTACATCTCAACCTTTGAGTTATTTCTCTAGTGTGTCTTGTTCCTGGTTTGTAAGGAAGCAACATTTTGTGTGCCTATATGCAGCATGTATTTCAAAGATGCTCTGTTTAAAAGGAAGCTAAGATGAACTCTAACATACTGTCTTTGGACGGTTTTGACGACATGTCACTGGTGTTTTTCTCAAGATGCTTTCAGGGCTAAAATGTACAAATATTCTTACATTAAAAGATGAGAAAAACTCCCTGGTACTGTGCCTTACCGATATTCAGACCAACGTGAGAACAAAACGACAGTGAAATGGAAATAAAATGGAAAATCTCTATCAGCCAACAAAGCTGGTATGACCTCAGTGCACTTGCACTTGGGAGGCTCACTGCTGGCAATGAGTCAGCCTTTAAACGGGTTGTCATGGCAACATTTCCAGACACAAAGATCACCTCTGTGTACGAGTGGTTGGAGCCTGCTCTGCGACACAGGCGAGCCCTTATATGCCGTATAAAGCTCACCGCAAAGATCCCCGGGCTAGTTAAATATTACTTCAGACCATCCACTCGGCCATCCCGTTGGTGCTGCCGACCAGACTCAAAGAGCAGAAACGCAACACTGCTGTAGGAGGTCTGAAGTGTATCGATGCTTTTACCACACTGGTCTAAGGTCGACTCATGGAGAGCATTTTCCTGCAGAGATGGATTGGTTCAAATTGATCATTTATGAATGGAAATTTATGCTGCACTTCCTAGCAACTAAAAATAGGAGCTCAGTGGGTCTAGATCTTCAACATAATAGACATATTATTATTGGGATTGGTGCTTTTTGGAGTGCTGGCCATTGTCCTCAAACATTTTTAACTTTAACAAAGTTAGTGGAAATAATTTGAAAGTACGCTTTTTTCTTTCTTGTCTCTTTTTCTTGTCTTTCACTAATGTTGCACACAGCTGTTGTCCTCAAACAAAAGCAGGCAGATCAGGTACACGACTTAACCTGGCTCTTACATTTCCTCTAAATGCCCAAATTGGATTTATTGGACCACATCAGTACAGAGCCATTTCTCTTACCTGCTCTGTTTAATTTAAGTGGATGGATCCTCCTAAATCCACAGATCTAGACCAGGAGAGTCATAATCAAATTGACAAAGACAAACTGAGGCTATGTTCATGCCATATTGTTCAGAACATTTTGTGATTCCAACATGGAGATATTGTGAATTTTCTAAATCATACAATATCTCTAACTTGGTGAAAATAACACGAAAACCCCGTATTACAACTTAAAGTGATAATCTCAAAGATTTCAGTTTCAATCTCTTTGGCGCCACCTATGGCGATAAACGGTAATAGAGGGAGCACACTTCCCTGATATCGAGACAGTGTTGCGTGTGTGACGTCCACGGTTGGCTCCGGTTGTAACTCTTGATTTTCCTGGCTGACGGTCGCTTTCCTTTTTAGACTGTTTGCTTCATCTGAGCGTCGAGTTTGTTTCTTGTTCTTTGGATTTTCACTTATTTCTGAAGTTGTATCTGTAGTCATCCATCTTTTCTTTGTTTGTTCAGCCATAGTAGATTACTGTTTACTTGCAACACTTGCAGAGACCGGAAAAGCAGCAGTTTTACACACATACAAGTGTGTTTGTCGCGTAAGCTCCGCCTACCCTCTCTTGCAGACCAACCGCTGCTGGCTGATGGAAAACGCGCCACTAACTGGGCGCCGCTTGTGATTTTTTCAGAGAAAGTCGCCACCAACATCCAGTCTTTAGTACTGCAAATGCAAGGGCTTTCATCAGTGGGCCATAGGCTCAATAACCATTGTGTTACCTCGTTCAGCAATAGATAGTTACTTAACAGACATTTATTTAAATTAAAATCTTCCAGATTATTACTTTAAACAATGAATTCATCTCATTTAAAAGGAGTTAAAGGCTGTGTGTCTTCCTAGTTTCACATGTTTAAGAACTGCAACAAATACAGAACATGACGGCTAATTTAGAGGGATTTGACGACAAGGCGAGCAGTCCTTTTAGCAATAATCAGTCTGGCCTTCAGTACCTCCTAATTCATTTCAAGTCAGACTGTGTCTCACTGAAGTTATTAAATCATATCTGATCTCCTTCTTCATGCAGGGTACTACACTTGTGTGGAGGTTATCTTCACCCTCAGGCGACAGGTTGGCTTCTACATGATGGGTGTTTACGCCCCCACGCTGCTCATCGTAGTCCTCTCCTGGCTGTCCTTCTGGATCAACCCCGACGCCAGCGCCGCCAGGGTCCCTCTGGGTACGGATTATTTAATCAATTCCACCATCTTCCACTGAAATTTACCAATACTTTTGATCTGTAAATATGCCTTATGGTGTTCAAGTGGTTTAGATAGAGTGGATGGGCGAGAGAGGTAATTAGGTGTGGAAAAAACTATGGTTGATAGAATAAAAACCTTTAGATACATATGTTGTTAAGGATCACTGACACTATGGCCCCAATCATCTCCATCATCACATCATCAATCACTTTGACAGCATGAAGGACTTTATCTATCAAGCATGGTGCCATGTCCAGTGTTGTTCTATATGTGATATATCAGTGATTATGGCTGTAATTGACAGATGGGACCCACCACCATGAAGCTGTAGATGCTTTTAGAACCACAGCGAGGAAATTGAGCCCCTGTTTGAGTACAATACCTGGACTTTTTCCTGGTTAGTCCAAGGAAAAGTTAGTATTATAGGTGTTAAGGAGACCCAGGCTTACCCCAAGGCCAAATAGGTTTGATTACAATGACTGTCATTGATCTGCCAACCCAGCCAGTCACATGAAAGTACCTACTGTCTAAATTTGAGAATATGCCAAAACAGTTTTGTATTCTGAAGTTTAAATTATGCACGTACACGCCTTAGCCTTCTTGTGTTTCTGGTAAATACTTATGCAAATCACTGTGGGCTTCAAGGGTTTTTCAGAAGACACAGAGAGCCAATTGAAGCTCAGCTGGCCAACGAAGCACACCTGATCCCTATTAACCCAATTAATGAAGAGGTGTGCTGAGGCTTATGAGTAGCTGGGCTGTTTTTCCCAAACCAGAGAAAGCACAAAGTGTCAAGAGCTGAATAAGGTCCAGCTAGATTACTGGACTGTTGAGGAGCTCTGAGAGGATACTCGACCGGTTCTGCAAGTTTTTGCTTTGAATTAATCAAAGGCACAAAACAGATCTCGAGTGTCCCGCGTGCTTACAGTTTTCACTTAGCCCTGCATGATGGAAAAGGGTCGGAAACCCTTAAACGAACTCCACAACCTTGTTGGAAAAATGCCCGTTCCACTCTGTACTTCTTTCCTTCTCAGCCATGATTAAACCTGTGTGTAATATGTCAGTGTCATCCACGTACAGTATCACACGGCCACCACTGTGTGTGCAGCGCTGCATGGATAAGATAATCCATTTTTATCCCACTCCAGTCTTCCACTGCCTCCTTTTCTCCATCCTCCCTCCAGTTGTTTATCACCACTTTCATCCCATCATCACTCCAACTCCTCCTGGAAGCCTCCTCTGACTCCTCTCTAAATGGGATCAGTCCAGGTCAGTCGACACCCAGGTGTGGGACTACTCTCATTTATTGCTCTGGGCTGTCTTTGTGTGTGTGTGTGTGTCCATGTACATTTGTGTTTATGCATCTTTGTGTTCACTTAACTGGGAATGTGGGTTTTTATGTAACGTTGTTTCTTTCCCCACAAGCGATATGAGCAAATGTAATGTTTTTAGTAACAATCAGTTTACTATTGCACGACCGAAACAGGCTAAAACAAAGTCAACGTTTATTATGTTCATGCAGCTGAGTTTGTCATCTGGTAACAAGGCAAACAAAGCTGTTTCAGTGTTGCCACCTTTCATGTTTTCCTCTCTTTGTGGATAACAATGCTCTCTATAACACTCTATCCCTCTGAGGATGAAGCAGTCTGATTAGAAATCCTGAACCCTGTGCGAACTCTCCCTTGATGAGTGACCATAATGAGGCTATGAGGCTAAAACCCATCGGTCATCCCATTGTATTTATTATCTCTCTAAAGAATCATTACAGCAGGTGAGGGGAGTGAAGCCCTTCATCTGTGGTTATAAAAACCTCAGAGGAGTCGTTTAGGTCTTTCTGCTAACGCCTGAAGGAGTTGCTGCTGTGCAGGTGTGGGGGGAATGTGTAACCTGTAATCCTGTTAGCTATCAGAGATAAAAACAATTTGAATTACTATCATTAGAGGCTGTCTGAGCTCTTGGAGACATCTTAATAATGGAGGTAAAGGAGCGGTCAGGAAACTCTAATTGCAGCCATGTTCTCTGTGTGGATGTGAGGGTTCCTTCGCAGCTCTTGTGCCGACTGACAGATTAATGTGGTCAGTATTTTGTGCTTTGATGAGGAATCGCATCCCTTTATTCTATTAGCAGTAGGTGGATCATTTGCTTCACTTCAGTGAAAGAGGGGAGTATTATGCTGTTTCACATTTTAAGACATTTCTATAATGTTACAATGTTGGATGTCCAGACTATACGTGTGGGAAGTTTCAAACCTGTAGGGAAAAGCATGTTGGAGTAATCCCCTCAGGATGTCTGTAGGCTGCTGTGAACACCAGGTTTCAAACTGTTTTTTCTACATGCTGCACTTTGTGAAGTCACAAAGTGCAGCCTCAGCAAGCTACAGAGAGCTGGCCAATCAGAAGAAAGTGGGCTTGTAGGGGCGGGGTTTTTTAAAGGGACAGAGCTGACTGAGTCGTTACAGGCAGAGGCCTTTTAAACTGTAAATTATGCGTAGCTACTCCACAGGTATCACAGAGAGAAATATGAAGCTTGAAATTAGCATAATACTGAATATATTTCTGGTACTTAAATGGGTCTGGAGCAACAAGGATCCACAATGTAAAGTTTTGGATGTTGTTCATACGAGCAGAGAAAACTCAGAACTTGAGCATTAAATTAAAAGTTCGTATTTTGGGGAAAGGTCTCATGTGGCTGCTTGTGTTAAGAGAACAATTGCGTTTGAGAAAATATGCTTCTTTCGTGAAATGAGCAAAGGGTTTTGTTGTTTTGGTATCAATACCAAAAGTCAGGTTGTAGCCGTCATATCAAAAGATTATAGCTAGTAGGAAAGTTAGAATTTTGATTTTGCTACATACAACTTCCTCTCACATCTGATGGCTAAGGTCACTTGTCTGCCTCCTTGTTTAGGCATCCTGTCGGTGCTCTCTCTGTCCTCTGAGTGCACCTCCCTGGCTTCAGAGTTGCCCAAAGTGTCCTACGTCAAGGCCATCGACATCTGGCTCATCGCTTGCCTGCTGTTTGGTTTCGCCTCGCTGGTGGAGTACGCCGTGGTTCAAGTGATGCTCAACAGCCCGAAGCGCATCGAGGCCGAGAAGGCAAAGATAGCAGCCAAGGAGAAAGCTGCGGGAAAGACTCCTGCTGTCAAGAACAACACGGTCAACGGGACGGGAGGGACGCCGCTTCATGTCAGCACCTTGCACGTCAGTAGATCTGGTTTGATATCTTGTGTGTGTGTGTGTGTGTTTGTCACCAGTATTGTATTTCAGTCAGACAATTCATGTTTCTAATAGTTTCAAATGTTTATTGCAGCAGCTTGTCTTTGGCGTCTAGGCTCGGACCTCATCACTCCTCAGATTTATTTTACAAGCAGAATTTTGAGGAGTGATGAAATAACATCTTAAACCCCCCTAGCCGGAGTGTGCAGGTGGATGCTGGGGTGGTGGTGGGGCTGAAATTATGAGCGCAGTACCGGTGCAGGGCAGCAAGGGCAATGACAGAGCAGAGGGAGAGACCGGAAATCTTGCAGCTTAAATACAAACACCAAATTGGGAGGAAGTGTTTGTCAGGTGATTGTGGAGAATAACACATGTCAAGTGTGAAATCAGTGCAGCTCGAGTTGCCTGCCTGAACTAGCTCGCAGGCGTCGCCTCCTTAGAGGAGTGACTAAACCATAATGTGTAGTGATCATACGCATACTACTAAAATCAGTGCAGTATGACTCTTTACAGTTCTAGTGGTATTTCCAATATACTGTGTATGTTGAGAGTAAAAATCCTATGAAGATCTTTTCTTATTCAAGAATTTTTGGTAGTTTCCTGTTGGCCTATTGGTTAAGGTCCATACCACATGATTGCCGTAGCACTGCTATGGCAGCATGACCTCGTGCAACAAAGCAAACAAAGGGACTCGGTTGTAGCCAACTTCTAACCTACTGTCACCATGGCAACAATATTTTTGGCAGTAAGTAGATAATGGTGGTATCTGTAGTGCCAAAATGTTACTTCAGAAGGAACAAAATATTCTTTTCGCACCCTATCAAATTCTTTTTTTGACATTTCTATGGCAATGACTTTTTTTATTTAGGGCTGGGCAATATGACAATATATTGTTAAAACAATATGAAAATGTCTATTCTATGTGTTTTTCCATATCGTCTCTATCATGATGTCACAAAACCAGCAGCTGAACTGCTTTACAGCTATTTTCAAGTCATTTTGACAATGTTTTATGTTCTAATCCTTGCACGTGGGAGTGAACCTGAAGCCAACCATAGAGGGAGGCACTGTTTATTATCATGGACATTAACGTGCAGGCTCAGCCCAAGAGAAAACAGAAACTCAGCACTTTTTATTTGTCAAGTATTTATAAGTATTTCATAATTATTTGTTAAATTACCAGAAAACATGATCAACATATGAAAAATTCAACATCGTGATGTAGGATTTTGGCCATATTGCCCAGCTCTAGTTCTATTAACCCTGGAGTTTAGAATGGGAATGTTCTGTCTTGAATATTACTCACATAAGTAATGCATTAGGTTCATATCCTGTAGTCAATTACGACATCATTTCAATAATGGTCCATTTTTGTTGCAGCATGTCTTTGTATGTCTGTGTTTATGCTAATGGTGAGACGATGCCTCCCACCTACAGTGACACAGTGTGCAATGACAGAATGCATATTCCAAATACAACATCCGCAGGCTGGTTTGTAACAGCGAGGCTGAGAGATCTAATAGAAATGCAAAACACGGAAATCCAATCATTAAAAATTGGCATTGCCTCTAACACATATATCGCAAACAGCTCAGTCAGAACTCAGTCTGACACTGACGCACACATCAGGCATGCGGTATATTGAACGGGTCTTCCAATTGTACGCCTAATTGAAATTAATTTACCTCCAGCTCTATGCGAGTCTGGACCACATTTGGTTTTAGAGGATTACATTATTCCATTGAGGTTTAATGGGCTTTCTTGTCAAAACCAAATCAAAATAATGAAGCTCTAATGAGCTTAATGACTTCAGTGAGTAAGCAGCCATAGTCTGATTAGATCCTGTTCACCCTGCAGGCCTTCAGGGATGTTGATGAAAGGGATTTTTTGGATGACATTAAACTACATCCTTCTGCTCTTAGATCTAATAAGCACTGGTTGTCCGCTGGGATAGCACGCAGAGGGTGTAGAGGGGCTGCAAGACCCCAGAATGAGAGAACAACCGTATTAGGCAACACTGTAAAGCAAAGTACATCTAATTTTGGCTCTTAATATCTTTCTTCTTCTCTTAAAATAACAGTAGATTTGTTTTATCAGCACCAGATCTGTCCAAGCTTCAGCATCAAACAGTGTGTTTAAAGTGGAGTCAGTTTTCTATCCAACACTCGTGAACAGAGAAACTTTAATGTTCCTCGCTGCTCAGATGAAACCTAATTGCTGTGTTGATGTGACCTCTAAGTGACACCGTTACTTCTGTTTATGCTGATCACTTTTTATGGATCAGAAATCTAATCGTAGTCAGACAAAGTAGAGCTTTCACTGGTCTTTTGTATGATTATCGAAGTGCAGAGTCAAGGATGTTTCTATATAATGATTTATGCAGTTTTGTTCAGCAGTAAAGAATCTATAGAGCGAGCACATGGGTGTTAACCAAGGACAAACTGGAGCATTCTGTATTGTAATAGATGGGAAATCTATAACTAGTTCTTGCAGCCTGGATCTAGGGAAGTACTATCTATCTTGTCAGAAGACTCAATGTACTTTTACTTACTCACAGCACATTTAAAATGAGAGTTAGCCTGCTATAAAAACGTGTTCCCATTTGACAGAGAGTTAAAAAAACACCATTAGCTGCAAATCATAAGGCACAGTCAGCAGTGGCTGTGTCATGGCTGTCAATATATCTATCGCTTCTCTTTTCCAGCACATAAACTGTAGACAGATAGAAAAGATATACACAGCTGCGGGGAAGACGGGAGAAGGAGAGAGGGGACACAATTGAAGGGTTGCTGTGTAAATTTAAGAAATACATGCCAACATAGCTGTGCGGTGGTGCAGTGGTTAGCGCTGTCGCCTCACAGCTTCAAGGTTCCTGGTTCGGTCGAAGAGGGCCTTTCTGTGTGGAGTTTGCATGTTCTCCCCGTGCATGCGTGGGTTCCCTCCAGGTACTCCGGCTTCCTCCCACAGTCCAAACACATGCTCGTTAGGTTCATTGACGACTCTAAAATTGCCCGTAAGCGTGCGTGTGAGCGTGAAAGGTTGTCTGTCTCTATGTGTCAGCCCTGACGACCTGTCCACTGTGCACACCACCTCTCGCCCAATTACAGCTGGGAGAGGCTCCAGCCTTTCTGCGACCCTCAACAGGATAAGCAATATAGATAATGGATGGATGGTAATGCCAACATTTCTATATCTATACTGACATGCAGGATGGTGTTATTTTAATGGACAAAATGTCTCAAAAGCAGTGTCAGGGGGCGCTGTTTTAACTCAGTGGAAAGAGCAGGTGCTCCATGTATAGAGGCTACAGTCCTCAGTGCAGCAACCACAGGTTAGTTTCCTTGCCTCGGCCAATGCCCCACTCTCTCCTCCCAATATTTCCTGCCTATCTCCAGCTTTCCTATCAAAGTGGGCAAATGAAATTAAATAGGTGTTTGCTTGAGGTTTTGGAGCAAAGGTGGATAACAGGTTGTAAATGAGCAAATGCAAACAAAACCAAACATGCAGCAGGAAGGTGTCATAAACAGCACCGCAGGTAACCAGGAGAATGTTAAGGCTACAGGGCACAAAAGGCTATTATTGAATCAATATTTTTCTGAAGTAATATTTATTCTGCAGGACGGAATAATCTTTGTTTGTACCATTAGTGAGAGAGCAGGGCTCTATGCTCAGTAACCCCAGTCTGCTGCTCATCAGGTCACTTCTAAACCACTTTGGTGAGGTTACACAGCCTCAGGGGCTGCCTGAGGCACTTTCAGACTCTTAGTCTAATCTTATCTTGGCTTGTATGTGTGAGACGGATAAATACACTGCTGCAGACTGTAATAATCTGATCACTTTCCCTCATGTGGCTGTATTGCTCTCAGGTGGCGGAGACTCGCTGCAAGAAGGTGTGCACGTCTAAATCGGACCTGCGGACCAACGATTTCAGCATCGTGGGCTCGCTCCCGCGGGACTTTGAGCTGTCGAACTTTGACTGCTACGGGAAGGCGATCGATACCGGAGCGGGTCCTGGCAAATCCCAGTCTAAGAACAACAAGAAGCCTCCACCTCCGAAACCAGTCATCCCCTCTGCTGCCAAAAGAGTCGACCTGTACGCCCGAGCCCTCTTCCCTTTCACCTTCCTCTTCTTTAACGTGATTTATTGGTCCACATATTTGTGATAACCTTGATATGATCTTGTATTATTCACCTCAAAACATCACTCCCATGAGTGCTTTAATGATCTGATTACATTCACAAGGTTTAATTCAAAGGTAGAGAAATTAAATCTTAAAAAAACACTATGAATTGTTATAATTACACTTATCTTTACATAAAAACATCCATAAAGCATCATTTGTGTATTAAAACGATTCTAACTTAAACTTCCTTTACCTTAAATGGATATATAGCATCTTGTATTAAAACTTTATTTATTGATAATGGTACTTGAAAGGCTAATACAGGATTGCAGGTATAACTGTGGTGATGAATGGTGTGTAAACAAATCCACTAAGATTGATTGCAAGAAGATGAACAGATCTATAAAAGAGCATTTGTAAATAGCTATTTGATTTCTTTGCCCTTGCTGAGTGGGACTTTGTGCCCCCGTTTAATAAGTTAAAGCAGATTTTATTTAAGCTTCAATTCAAAGTGTAACATTGTAATTACCTTGCATGTTTAAAAAATGCATGTACGAAGATAAAATCTAAAAAACAAATATATATTAAGTATTTATTAAATTTGATTATTCTATGAGTTGCTCTTGAGAAGGTAAGAGGATATGTGAAGCACTGTTCCCGTAAAGATGGTCATGTGACACTGCCGCACTTCTAACAAATGTGACGTTCGAAACACTGCTCCTGTACAGATGGTCATGTGACACTGCCACTCCAAGATATGTAACGTTTGACATCTCCCACCTTGTGTAAATGGGTCACATGAGGTGTGACCATGTGTTTGTGGAATTTACAAGCAAAGATAATAAATTATAAGATGTCTTTTCACCAGTTTCTGTGATTAAAAAATAATTCTTAAATACTGCTTGTTGCTTTTTTTCGGAAAGTCATTGTAGATAATTCTGCTTTAAGGTTTACATTTTTACTGTTTTGTAAAGAGAGATGCACGAAATTAGATTTTTTTGCCCATATCTGATATGCCGATATTTTCCAACCCTTTTTGCCGATTGCCGCTTTAGACACCGATATTTTATGCACATGGCATATTGATCTATAACAATTTCTTTTTATAGGTAATCATCGAGCATGTAGGCATAATTAAAGTGTTGTTTTATCAGCAGAAAATATCGGCAGAAAAATGACATATAAGCCGATGCCGATATCATTTTCAAGCCATAATCTGCAGATACTGATAACGTGTCGATAATAACGTGCATCCCCAGTTTTGTCCCATGCATTTACTAATCATCAGCATCCTCCCTTTGCTCTGCAGACATGCATCATGCACATCACACAACAGCACAGCTGTTTCTTCCACCGAGGCTTGACCTCTCCTAATCTACCAAACCAGGCCATCTATTATGCATGCAAACCTGCTCAGGAAAAAAAACGACCCCTGACTATCACTGCAAGACTTCTCGTATGAAATCTGTCTCTGGCTTAATCAAGCAAGATAGACGCTGACCTTATGCCACGACAACAGGGTCATAACAATGAAGTGAAAATGGCTGCAGATTGCTCAAAGAAAGGAGAGCAAAATTGTCATTGAAAGGATCCTTTTTAGTTTTTGGTTAGCACAGAATCAAAACAAGACTCTCTCTCCCTCTCTATCTCTCTCTGTTGCTGCCATGGTTACAGACATGGGAATGAATTTTTGTCTGTCACTACAAACACCGGCCTCAAACGCAGGCTGTGAGTCAGGCTGAAACCAGGCTCTAAAATCACAGATGAAACAGGAATCATTTAAAGAATCTAGATTTTTATTAGAGTAATGAGACGTGGATTTATCTGTGGCTCATTCTGACTGATCTGAAGACTCAGCTCTGACTGAATCTTAAATGAGAGGGAATCTGCATGACAGTGCCCTCTAATGGCCTAATGTGTATTTGTTTAATGTGATAAGGAGATCAAATACACTCCTGGGAGAAAAAACACAGATGTTAAAGCAAGTTGTTTGAAGATTTTCATGATGTGTCTACAAAAAAACAGTCGAATGTCGTGCTAATATACAAGTTTCTCCAATTTGGCACATTAAACATAATTATAGGACATTTAAGGAGGACATTAAGAGGTAAAAATACATTCATTCATTAATTTTAGGAACCTTTAGAAAATAAAAAGTGTTTTTTTGTTCTTAATATCTGTTAACATTTGTAATCTGAGCCTTTTATTTGCAACAAATATAAGACACATAAAATATGCATCAGCTAATAGAGCACTAATGATGGAAGAAAATACTCCACTGCACCATGACGGTAGATTCATCAAATACACGCCCTTGTCACTAGTGTGACTCATCCGTCTCTTTGTGTGTTAATGTGTGCGTGTGTGTGTGTGTGTGTGTGTGTGTGTGTGTGTATGTGCATGCTCCGCCCCCACACCCCGGGCACCCTGCTAGTATCTCAGTGCAGTAACCTATATCACACAGGGTGCTTTCTAATCCAACACGACCTCTCACCAGGCTGCCAGCCGGGCCACCAAGAAAAGCACCCTGACAGTCAGGCAATGATTAGTGCAGGAACAGTGGGGGAGGAGAGGCCACAGGGCTTATTGGAAGCTCGTTTACTGTGAACAAGGCTTTCACACATCACTGCTGCGCTTTTACAACCTCGCCCTCAAGTCCCCAAATAAATAAATACAGAGTGAACCTTTTCTTAGCAAAATATAAAGCATTTATATCCTAACCGCATCACTTCTATCACCATTACTTAGGGTGTGTTCAGACCAACGGTGAAGCGACTTTTTGCCTCGTGTTTCTCGGTCGCTGTAAAGTTTTTTTGGAGTGTTTGGAGTAAATCCTCCGAATATTTACCCTTCACCACCAGTGGAATTACTATTTCGAGGTAAGAGGAAATGGTTTGTTGTTCAGTACAGCAAATACGTTAAATAAAATTACGCTTACAGACTTTCAGAACATACCATGACCTCCTTTAGTTCTCTGAATGTCCTTGTGCAGTAAAGGCGTTTAATCGTAAAGCTCCGAGTGCACACTTATGCTGACATTTTTTTGTTACCTGTCGACATCAGGAGAATCTAAATGCTGAAAGGCTTTCACAAAACATCATCTTTGCATCGTATTTCCTCTGCATAAAGGATTCCCTTAACCTTTTGCTTCAAACTTCCTAACAAACAGCGTGTGAGCAAGGGATGGAGTGGAACAAATATCAACATAATATTTCATGCAAATGTCACTGGGGCTGCCACTGATGACTATTTTTCTATCACTTAACTTATCGACTATTTTACCGATTAGTCGCTTAATCTAAACAAACCAACTTTTTATTTTATGACAATTTATAGTTCTCCCATCCTGTCGAATCTTTGGGCCTTTGGAAATTTTCACTCTGAACTGAGTCAGACCCTGCTGCAACAGTCAGACTGCTGCCGCTGCCATTTTTATAACTGCGTCGCATTGACTAGAGCTGCTCAGCCGACCAATGACTCGAGCCAGATATGATTTCATTTATATATATTGATGTCGATGCATTGTTAACGTCGAAGTCATCAATTACGTCGACTACTCCAGGCAGCTTCAAATGTCACAGAGCAAAGAGGTGAAGAGATTTTACTTTGGCGCTGATTGTGATTCCTGTGATCCTTCTGCAAGTAAAGTGAAAGTATGCTAAAATTACAACCAGGGCGAGTGTTTTTTTAATCAAGCTGCACAAAGTGTTGCCTGTTTGCCGATGCATGGAGATGGTTGGAAGTAATTTGCCAGGAAAAACTGAAACAATCCAATGATTGTAGTTTTCAGTAAAGAACTTGCGTTACACTTCCTGTGTAGTGAGTACTGCACTCTGTAAACGATTGTATCTGTTTGCTGTTTTTTTTTTTACTCACTCTGATATCTAATCAGTGTCACAACGAAAAATTCATGGGTTCACCTGAAACCCATAAGACACATAATAAGCTATCTTTTTCAAATGCCACAGTAGATTTTAGGTCAGCCACAACTCCCCCTTCCCTCCCCAGTGCGGTGGCTCTTCGTTGCCAGCTCTTTGGCAAAGCTGGAAATGTGGACGTCGAAAAAGTGTGGAGGATGCCATTTCCTGTCAGAGGTCAAGGTGGAGAGGAGCTCCATTTCTCGGACTGAACCAATCTGTATTATTGCCATGACTCTGGGTCACGTCATTTAAGTTAGTTCCGCCCAAAACAGAGCAGAGATAGGATGGGAACAGACAGGGTGATGAATTGGTGAAGGTGAACTAACATCAGGTCTGGAAGTCTGACAGTGGAGGACACAGAGGAGAGAGGACGGTGTGAGCAGAAACATGGAGAATGTAACTCAACAATATAAGACAGTTAAAGCCCCCCTCTAAAGTAAAATGTTGCATCTCTAATTCTAATTAGATTTTTTCTATCCATTATCTATACCGCTTATCTTGTTCAGAGCCCTGGGGGGCTGGAGCCAATCCCAGCTGTCATTGGGCGAGAGGCGGAGTACACCCGGGACTGATCGCCAGTCAATCACAGGGCTGACACACAGAGACAGAAAGCCTTTCACACTCACACCTACAGCTAATTTTAGTCAGCAATGAACCTAACGAGCATGTCTTTGGACTGTGGGAGGAAGCCGGATTACCCGGAGAGGTCCCACACATGCACGGAGAGAACATGCAGACTCCACACAGAAAGGCCCCCTGCGTCCAAACCGGGATATGAACTAGGAACCTTCTAGCTACGAGGCCACTGCGCTAACCACTGCAACACTGCAGCCCCTAATTCGATTTTTAAAAAGTAAAAACTAACTATATGCATCTTCTGTTGTTAGTAATCACATATTTTTTAAATGGATGTTCAGGACCAAAGGGTCATTAAGCAACGACTGCTCAGCTGGAAACACGAAAACACCAAAATCAAGCAGAAAGCGGTTCAGAGGACGCATCATTAGGAGGACAGCGGGGGAAATAAAAATAGAAGTAAGAGATGAAATATTCAATGCAGACAGCTGGAAACTATTATGCTTGTTGATGAGAAAATATTTCCCTGATTGCTGTTTATCTGCATGAAATATTTGCACGGTCACTCCTGTACTTGGAGCACGGTTTGAGCCAAAAAAAATCTACCAGATGGTTCATGTTCCAGCATTTCAAAATAAAATAGGTTGAACCCTTTGCTGTTTTGTAAGTCATTATGATTAAAACAGAAACCTTTCTAACTTTCTGTGCAAACATAGGTCTCAAAAGGGCAGCATGGTTTTCACAATAAAAGCTCATTTACAGCCTCTTTTTTATTATAGTACTTTTATATAACTCGGATAAAGAAAGAGGGCTTTTCATGTTATTATTTTCATACCTTTTATCTGATGTGAGGCTGAAACTGTATTTTAGAGGTCACATATAAGAGGAGCTCGGTTCCACATCGGTACAGATTTGATGCTGTCGACGTAAGCTGGTGCAGTCAAAGTGTCCGCTCTCAGCACTCTTTGCGACCTTGGGCCCGATCCCTGCAGGTTTAACTCCCCAGAACTCTTCTAATGGCAGTAAATGCTTAGCTTAGCAACTTCTGCGTGTCCAAAGGCCTTGTTATGTATTCACGTCACCTCTTTACTTTGTGCTCAAACTGCCTGTAAGACACTGTCCCGTCAGCAGCGGCTGCAAGTCACAGAGGCATCACAACAGCCTCGTCAAAATGAGGAGAATGAGTATTTTAAAAGTTGTTTTGATGTTTGTGATCGACAATTTTAATCACATATTTGGAGTTGCACTTTCTTAGCATTAGCAAGAAAATCCTGAGAACATGGAAAATATTCCTGATAAGAGGTGCCTTCCTGCTTTGGCTTGTTGTTGTCAAGTTAGTCTGAGCTGTAGGAGATTGTTCTGGCTGTTGGAGACATATTTTGCTTTTCTAACCAGAGATAAGATGTCCTCCCTGGTATCATATGGCGCTTTAAAAGGGGTAGAGGCTGAACTGCTGAAGGAATAAACTTTAAACTGTGCCAATACGGCTAGTGGTATGGGTACATGTGTTTATGAATATACTATACTTCCCTTTTGTGCTACATTCTGGCTCATATACAAATTCTGCGTTAGACTAAAACCTAAAATTCGGTTCTTTACCTGAATTTGGTGCATCTTTCTAATGGTGCATCATGGGTAATTTCAGTCTGTCTTTGGGAGTTGGGTGGATACGGTGTTGCAGTGTACAGCGCTACTGTACTTATGGATGTCTGACTTGACGCTGCATAAGGACGGGGAGTAGCTACGTTATCCCTCTTGGCCTTCGTACACTCATCACGCTGCACTTTCTTTTTTCAGGTGGTTGAACAAGTTAGTTTGTGTTGTGATCTTTTTCCTGCTTAACGTCACTTGCCCTAAACCCGGAACACCTCCAAACAACCGATGACGAGCTGTTTGGGGGGCCCAGCTCTTCGTCTTCTGTTGCAGAGATTTGACTTTTGTTTCACTCGACCGCCTCTGTTTTTACTCTTCAACTCTAAACTGCCGCTGCGAGTTAGGCGCTCATGACATGCCAGCTCCCCCAAGTAGAGCCAAAACCTCTCTATCGCCCCCTGGGAAGCCAAAAACGTGATCACGATTGATATTCGATAAATTGCGCAGCCCTAATATACCGTTTATGTTATTGTTCATAACTGTTATTATACAGTTTATTTCATCATAACGTGTATATTTGCAGGGCATCCCTAGAAAAGAGATATCAGTCTAAGTGGGTCCTGGTGTTATGTGCATGATTTCCTATAATAATATTTATATCATGAATTATTTTGCCCACTTGTTACTTTGGAGTCGTCATTCTGTGTCTTGAGGGAGATGAGTGTTGAGTGTTCAACACTGGAATAAAAAATATGTCTCTGTTAACTTTCATGAGGCTCGAGGGCCTGCTGGCTAACACCGTCATGTCATTAGGTTTTGGTTTAAATTCAGTCCAGCTGGAGGGGAAGCTCTGTTACAACCATGTGTAAGGGCAGACCGTCTGAAACGCAGTGTCTCCCTGCTTCCTGCTCAGTGCATAGTGGGACAGACGCGGGGTTTTTTTGACTTCCTGAAAAGAACAGAATCTTTTTGGCCTTGTTGTTCCTTTGAAATTGGACTGAGTATTCACCTCATTATTTCATTTTTGGATAAAAACATGTAGGGTATCAAACCTCTTGAGAGTCTTTACAAACCCATTTTTGAAGGTCAGTCTAAACATGGAAGATAATTCAGAAATGGAATTAAACACGAAGGAGAACAGAAGTAATTGAGAAAAGCGACTTCCTCTCAGGCCCCTAAAGGATTTCAACATCTATCTTTTGTTTCTGTCAGCGCAGCTAATGACAGCTAGACGATCACTGTAATATGCACTCTGTTACTAAAAGGTCATGTGTCAGAGAGCCACAACAACAGCCAGAGTTGTTACATCACGAGTTAAGTGTTTTGTTGTGGAAGCCTTGAGTGAGACACTAAAAAGCTCTTCATTGTTCGCTTCTCCAGAGAGGAGCACCAACTTGAACAAAACAGACATGTAAATACTTTCCAGGAAGCAGTCGCACGGGCTATTTCTGGGAAACACAACCCTTAAAGGTTAAACATTTCTAAAAGGTCATTGACTCGGTTTCACCTGCTACAAAGTGTTGGATTCTCCATGGGGACTAAACGTTTTCATTAGCATGAGTGTAATAAAATCTCTATCAGACTGTTTATATCTGTAAACTGACTGGAAGGTAAACATTCCCACACAGCCGACGGCTTCATGATTTGATTATGACTAACTCTCATTTCAATCCTAAAAAACTCATTAGAATGCTCTCCATCGCCGTGGCGTTTAAATTATCTCGCACGCTGCAAATTCAGAACATTACACAATGTGCTGTAAGATAATCAAACTGAAATTACATTTCAATCTAGCAGCAGCAGCAGAGTGAATCCATGCATGGCAGAACCTTTCAGACAAGGTCAAACTGATGAACGTATGACAGTGTGACACACAAGCAGGCAAACATGCAATTAACTGTGCCAGGAGGAGCAGCTCAGACAGTAACAGCACCATGAAGACAGGGTCTGTGCAACAGGTAGACCCATTTTCATTGGTCTGGTCTTTTGTCTTATTGTTAAAGATAATATTCTATCCACCAAATTCATGAACTAAAATCTAAGAACATAGTGAATTTGGCAAAACAAACTATAAAAGTCCACAAGTAGACAGATGAGTCCCAGCTAAGCCAAATGTAAGCAAACAATAAAATCATTGGTAGTTCAGCCTCTATTTCTTGACATTTTCCAAAATGATGTTTCTGGAAGGATTTCTAAAATTGCACTAATTACAGGGGAAAAGAGAGACAAACACTTGGTACGGTTCCAGATCATTAATTCCCTTTCATTGCCAAAGTAACCTTGTGAGACTGTCAACAACAAGAATGAACAATGAGCAGGAATGTAACAATTGTCTCAGGGCAAGCACACAAGACGAGAGAGCAACATTTCCAATAATATTTATCTGATAAAGGAATATCTCTTTTGGTACATTTAGCCCCCCCAAAAAAACGATGTTCTCATGAGCTTCTTGTTATATATGAAGGAGTCAAATAACATTATTGTCTGCCAAACTCAGTAAAGCACTCAGCGTGTTTTCCTCTTTGCCCTGCCCGCCTCAAACCACATGTAGAGGGGAGTGAGAGCGTTGTCACGCCAATCGAATGAACTACATCCATACAGTCTTAACGCAGCTTTTAAATTACATTTTTAAACTACAACTAAAACGTTAAATAAATAATTGAAGATATATATTTTCTTAAACCTTTGATTGCTGCTTGTTGAACTTCAGAAAAACTGTCAGGAGCTTAAAATAAAGCAATTCTTTTGAAGATATCTCTTCAATTATAACAGCTTCTTTTCCCAGGAAACGCCTTCATTTTTAGAGGTAATTAAATCGATCAATCAATCAAATTGTATTTGTATAGCGCCGAATCATAACCAAAGTTATCTCAAGACACTTTACAAAAAGAGCAGGTCTAGACCGTTCTATGTGTCAGAGCAACTGTAACACCTGAATTTCCCCCCGGGGATTAATAAAGTATTTCTGACTCTGATTCTGATTAACAGGCAGATTCCTCGAGCAGAACCAGGCTCAACAACCATCTGCCTCGACTGGAAACTCATTCATTCAATTCAGTGATTACAGACTCAAAAAATAAAAGATCACAGACTCTGTGAATACTACGTTTCAAACTGTTACAGCTGTATGTGTTCCCTGCACTCTTTGTCCCCTTTCCCCTTCTGTTGTGTCAGCTCTTCCAAGGTGAATGCTCAATGAGGTGCACCTGTTCTTAGATGCTTAAAACCCCAGTTCTGAAGACAGAAGCTTCTGGAGTAGGGACTGTGTGCCTCTCAGAGGGGATTTTGTGTTGTTTGTTGGTCTTTGGTTAATGACTTGGTTGTTTGTTTGTCCTTTAATAAACCCCATGTGTTTTAGATGTTTCACATAGTTATTTTTGGGTCAGATTGTGGATAGTTGTTAGCCCCGCCTTACGATGGGGTGTAACACTACCTACATGCACACAGAGGGTCTTTCTGTATAATTATGAACTTTAATATTTAAGATACTCTAACTTTCTTTTTACTGAGTTTTATTGTCAAATAAAGTAGCTTAGTTTGTCTGACTGAACTGCCTTTTTTTAACCAATCTTACCACATTGTTCCCTGATTTCAGCTGTTCATCTCGTGTTATATACAAATATAATATAATATAAATGATCGCCACAACCAAAGAAATTACATCCAAGTTGTAATAAACTTTAATCTTCCTTTAAATCCTCACCCCTTTGTGTACTCGTGGAGGTAAAGATGTGTCTGTAAAGCAGCCGGTGTTACATGTGATGTGCTGTCCATGGTGCTGAAATCTAACACTCACTGTTGCCTCTATCTGCATCTACCTTCAGCTCCGGCTCCCTCTCAGCCTCATTAGTTTGCTCCCAGACTGCGATCTCACAGCGTCTAATGATTAATACACATCTGTCTGTGCAGGCTGAGATATGCATGTCATAAAATCAGGGGACGGGAATGTCATTTATTTCCTGTTGGCTGTGCGGCAGCTCTCCTCCATTTAACCCTGTTCAGAATGGCAGTTACAGCCAGCCGTAGATTTGCGTTGTATCTGTATGCAGAGGGTGGAAATAAGCGGTAGATCAAAGTTAAAGAGCAGATTCACTTGATGGTTATTCCTGCAGGGCGTGAGTGATGGCCTCCAGCTGATGCACTTGATGAGTTTTCTCAGTATGAGATGTTGGCCTTTAACATGATGGAGACAAGACTTGTTTTCCGGTGACCGAAAAACATTTCAAGGTCTCAATTTAAGCTGTAAATTCAAGATATAATTGAGCTAAATTGCTGCTTGGCTGTTTATCTTACACAAAATAGCTTGAAGGTTGTAAATGTCTTCAATTATCTTCCATTTCGGAACAGTTACGGGAGAAAATATGAGTTCTTCCAGATGCTCAAATATCCTTCTCTTGAATGTCTGTAAACTCCTCAAATCTTGGCCAAAGGTATTCAGTATATTTGAACAGCTTTAAACCAAATTTTAACAAGTTAATCTGAGATTTAAAATTATACTTTTGTTGTGTCTTGAGTCTTGACATGTCAAATACACACATCAGAGACATGGAAATGGTAAATGGACTGACGCTTTTCTCGCCTTGCGGCCACTCAAAGCTGCTTTTACACGACATCATATTTACCCATTCACACACTGATGGCAGAGGCTGCTACGTAAAGTGCCCAACTGTCAATCAGTCATAACATTCACACACTGATGGCTATGCCACCGAGAGCAATTTGGGGTTCAGTGTCTCGCCCAAGGACACCTCGACATGTAGACCGAGGGAGCTGGGGATCGAACCATCATCCTTTCAACTGAAAGACGACCGACTCTACCACTGAGTCACAGCCGATGTTTTAATTTGCCTAATAAACAGCTGCTGCTGTGGTTTGGCTCAAATGGTAGCGGTGTAGTTAAGGACACCTTAACCATACTTAAAGTTCCAATTTCGAAGATCTCAGTTTCGTTCTCTTTGGCGGCACCTTATGGCGATAAACGGCAATTGCGGCAGCACACTTCTCTAGACAGTATTGCATGTGTGGCGTCCACGGTTGGCTCCGGTTGTAACTCTTGATTTTCCTCGCTTACGGTCGCTTTCCTTTTTAGACTGTTTGCCTTCATCTGAGCGATCGATCTTTTCTGTGTTTGTTCAGCCATAGTAGATTACTGTTTACTCACAACACTTGCAGAGACCGGAAAAGCAGCCGCTTAGCTCCGCCTACCCTCTCTGGCAGACCAACCACTGCTGGCTGATGGAAAACGCGTCACTAACTGGGCGCCGCTTGTGATTATATCCGCCAAAGTCGCACTAGACACCCAGTCCCTCCATCACCATTGTGTTACCTCATGCGGCTACAGATAGCGACTTAACAGACATTTATTTAAATTAAAATCTTCAAGGAGTATCACTTTAAGGTCATTACTCTTATTATAAAAGAGGCATGTTAGGTTCACAATCAATCTGACCTCTTGAAGTGATCTTTAGCGACCTTTATCTGCCTGCTCAGTCACTGAGAACCTCAGAGCTGAAGCTATTTATTGATTAGTAGTTTGATGGATAATAAATATATTAAATCCATTCATTGTTTCAGTTCTTTATAAAGCAAACATGCCACAAAATATCTAGTTCCAGTTTCTACATTTGCTGCTTTTATAATTTTGTCATTTTTCACAATCTTTAGACAGTTTATACTTTTTACAATAAATCTACTGCAGATTAATTGATAGTTAAATTAGAGCTTTCAATAAACTGGGCATGGGTTTATCAGTCAAATGCATGAAATAATGTTTGTGAAATCTTCTTCTTTCTACAATTTACCAACATCAAAGTCTCCTTAATGGGATATTGACTCCAAGATTGACTCCAATGGGTTAGGAAGGAAGTATCAGTCCCAGTTGGAATGGAAGATAAGGAAGGCAAATCAGTCCTCATGAGGTTCGTGGTGTTGTGGCCTTGTGAAAAGTGCCAAAAGCAGATTGACCTTTTGAATTGAGGTTTGAAATGTCTAGGGTTCACATCCATCACAAATCAGCAATGTTAAATGTTTAATGTTTTGGCGTTTCTAAATAACACTTGTCATGCGTAAAGCAAAGCAAACACGATCTCCTTTAGGCTACAGGTTTAAGAAGCCGGATGTGTAGTGCGCTCACTTGTCACCAAGTGGTTGCCGCTCGGCTCTTTCCGTCTCTTTCCGCCTTCTCATTAACATTCCTCACTTGTGGGTGTGATGCCGAAAGGATCTCCGGCGCGCCGATCGGAGACGCGCAGTGTCCCTGTGCGTTCAGAGGAGGAGGTAACAGCTGCCGGCAGGAGGAGAGAGACGAGGAGGAGCGAAGAAGAGACAGCAGACCTACAACACAGGCGTCCATTCCCTCACTGCCGGTGTCCTTTCAGAGCAGAAACACGCTCCTTTTGCCACTGATTATTTTGGTTTTCTCCCCAAGGCTGAAGGTGTCCAATATGTGTCGGATCTAACGTCTCCGGAGAGAACGAGGAATATCAGACTTCCCTGGTGGATGTGGACACTTAAACTGTGGACATGGAAAAGATAGTGAATTTATCCCTTTCTGTTCTGCTGGTTTTATGGGGATGCGCGCACGGAGGCTCGCCCAGTGTCCAGATTGGTAGGTATCCACGAGTTTAAACGCAAAAAAGCTGACAAAATTGGCTCAAAAGCGGCGAAATTGTGCATCAAATTTGGTTGGAAGAGGTGTCTTTACATAGAAAACTGTGCAAGAGTAACTGATATTATGTGTCGGTTTCAGGGGGACTTTTTCCAAGGGGCGCGGATCAAGAGTACAGCGCTTTTCGGATAGGGATGGTTCAGTTTGGCACCTCGGAATTCAGATTGACGCCTCACATTGACAATCTGGAAGTGGCCAACAGTTTTGCTGTTACCAACTGCTGTAAGTGCCAAACATATCTCCCCCATTTTCAAAATGATTCATCTTTCTTGCAAGTGTTGATATCATCCATAAATGTTGATTTTAGCAGCCTATTGTGCGTATTCATGACATGAGCTTGGATCAATTTGTGGGAATCATCCGAGCTATCTGATCTTCATTCTGTCAACACGTCGAGGCTGTGAGCTGGTTAGTAGAAGATAAAGGAGCATCGTGTGGGCAGGAGAAAGTTGGTTTCCACAGTAACAGTCAGTCACATACATCCCATATTCATTCCTTCAGATTCAATAGATCAAGCAAGACGACACTGCAAAAATATCGATCCTACCTCTCATTGTCAGCCAACAGTCTTTAAAACCGAGTGGTTATTTAAAAGAAGGAGTGGACTGAGCGAATTACCCCTGATTCTAAAGAAAATCAACCTGTTTCTTGAATTAAATGAAATTTCTCTCGGCTGCACGTATAAATATCTGACTTTCTCTTTCATGTGCCATCATAAAATACTTAAAACAAACACATTCAGTCCGTTTTATCACATTAATTTGGGTTTTCACATTGTTGGAGAGGTGAAGAATGAGGTACGACTTCCTTAGATGGACATTTTTTGCAGTGTGTACCGCTGTCACGTCTTTTCCCAGCTCATGAGGAGCGGTGTTCATCCATTGTTGGCTCCTATAAGACAGCCTACACACACAGATTTACGTTGAGCGTCACGCGTAATGTCTGGGAGACGCTTTATTAAGGATTAATAGGAAACGACGAATTAACAGCCGAGGCAAAATGATTGACAGCTCCTTTGGGAAACGCAGGGGTTGATAGCTTTTGACCAAAGCACGACTCTTGATTCAAAAGACAGTCTGCCTCACATCACTTCTTACACCGTCTCAGTTAAGTTTCACTTTTAATCATTCATCAAAAGAGCCGAGATGCGGACTATTTTCTCTGAAATAACCGCAACAAGAGGAAGCAGAACGGTTCTAAGGTCGCTATTTTTTAATAGCCTCAGCTCGAACATTTCATTAGGCGGTTGCCAAGCGACTACTCCTCTCAACAGTCCCTCACACATAAATCAAAGGCTTCTGATTGGTGCGCGCATCGCTCCAATCGATTTCATTACCATATAAAAGCTTCCTGCTTGGAGAAGCTCTTTGCGTGTGACAGATCACAGCGAGAGCCGTGTCCATGTTCAACATACAAATGTCATTGTTGGAAAGACGACAGCAGTGTGCACCCTGCTGAGAGGAGAGGCGCATTTTGTAAGAGTTAGGAATTTGTTGAAGAAACGTCTTGTTTAACTGTTGACAGCGATCTAAGGCAATCTATATTCACTGTTTGTATCGAATCCAAATGCATCATGTTCAAGCTGGTTTATTGTTTTTCTGACGTGTTTAAAAGGCATCTGTCACCAGGTCTAAGAACCACATCCTGAATACATCAGCAGTGTGTATGTTCCCCATTGTGCTGCCTTCTATCACAAGCAAGTGTGATTAGGTGCAACCCTTTGCAACAAACCTCAGTGATCTCGATTTATTGTGCTCAGACCTGAAGAGATCTAAAACTAGTTTAATCACTTAACTCAGTGTACTCAGGGTTTCAAGTGTTGAAGCTGATTTCCTGGTCTTTTAATGTGAAGTATTTTGATTCTGCAAAAAGCTCCAGGAAGAAAAACTCGATGTTTTATAAACAGCATAGATCAGCTCTAAAAATGTAATTACATATATTTCTCATTTTCTCAATTTATGGCACAAATTATGGCGGCTTGCTTCCTCATATCCTACTTGAAATAAACTGGTTTGCAGAACAAATCATGCAAAGTCCGAGTTTTGATAAAATTAAAATGCTGCAATCCTCGTAGGATCTTCAATTTACCGATCTGGTTCAGCTAAGCGTGCACATAGTGGACTGAATGAAGCTCCTCCTGCATGATAGTTAATGCTCAGACTGGAGAGGTGACAAACAGTGAGGCTGGTTCGCCTCCATTTCAACAACACAGACCAACAATAACTGAAGTGGAGCAAACATTTGACCAGCAGATTACTAAAACATGCACACAGTCATCCATGACCCTGGATGGAGAACGGCTAGATGTAGCAAATAAACAAACGATGGATGGATGCAGATTTGAGCAGTGATTGTCATGCTGAAAATTTAAAAAAGGCTGCTAATAGAGGAGTTTTTTGTTCCTGAATGTGCTCCGAGCACACACCTTTAGTGTCTCCATGTGCACGAGCTGTATTCTTCTCCTCCATCAACTACTTGAGTGGGAGTGAGGCGTAGGAGGGGGGGGTTGCTCTTAAGCCAGTAGATGGCAGTCTGCCTCACAATACACCTCCATTGTAGTGGATTAAAAGCACCACTCTGCCTTTCTTCACTTTATAAGACAGCACACAGTGGAAAATAGAAGGAGAAATGTTGAAGCTGACGTGACATATTGAAGCTGATTCAAACTTCCTGTTGAGAACCAGGACTCCTTGCTCCCTCTCTTACCAAGAAGCTGCTGCTACCAGCGTTCATTTTGGATCCAGCAGAAGCTCCTTTTTCTTTAATACAGAGAGAAACAAGAGGGGATAATACTAAATAGATGCTATTTTATTAATATTTCAGAGTCCTGAACAAACTGGGTTTGTAGCACACAAAGTATTGGACACTTTTAAGAAGAAAGCACTTTTGAGTTAATAAAGTATATGATATTTTTATTTTCTCTCCAGTCTGATATAATATAGAAAAGAAATGATTACAATAATATGAAATCAGACCGAGAACATATGGATGTGCGCCCCGCAGACGCGTCACACTCTGCTTGTACTCGGCCTGTGCTACAGCATCCTCCATCAATGCAGCGTGTCAGAGACAGTGGGAGGGAGGATGATACATTCCTCCATCAATAACAGTTCAGCTGGACAGGCCTGCATCTGCTGCCAAGACCAGGGGAGTCATTGGCACTGTGTGTGTGTGTGTGTGTGTGTGTGTACGTGCTGTTATATTGGTCTGCCATCCAACCCTGAGCAATAAGTTTAAGAGATTTTTTTTAAAGTTCCCAGAATAGAGCCTCCTCAGAAACCCAACACGGTTTTATGACTAAAAAGTAAGAATTCACTGCTGTTAAAATAACAGATATTAACGGTGGATGTTGAATTTCTTTGGGTCATTTCATTGTTTTGCTTTCCATAATTTGAACTTTAGAACAAAGTAGTAATTGATAATTGATCCGTGCTTTTAGATCAGCAATAATCCATAATAATAAGGGGACCTTTTGGGTAGCCACGTTATGATCTAATATTATGATGATAATGAATACATAAATCATTTTCTCACTTTATACAATGCATTAGAAACAACACATATACCCCTTAAAACATACCCTGGGGCGGCTGTGGCTCAGTGGGTTGTCTTTTAATCAGAAGGTTTGAGGTTCGATTCCCAGCTCCTACAGTCTGAGTGTCCTTGGGGAAGATACTGAACCCCAAATTGCTCCTGGTTGCAAAGCCATCGGTGTGTAAATGTGATTAGTACTGAATGACAGTTAGGCACTTAAAGTTGTAATCGCGCAGAGATCTCAGTTCTCTTCGGCGACACCTATGGTGATAAACAGTAATTGCCGGAGCACACTTCCCAGATATCCAGACAGTGCTGCATGTGTGACGTCCCTAGTTGGCTCTGGTTGTAACTCTTGATTTTCCTCGCTGACGGTCGCTTTCCTTTTTAGACTGTTTGCCTTCATCTGAGCGTCAAATTTGTTTCTTTTTCTTTGGATTTTCACTTATTTTTGAAGTTGTATCTGTAGTCATCCATCTTTTCTTTGTTTGTTCAGCCATAGTAGATTACTGTTTACTGTTTACTCGCAACACTTGCAGAGACCGGAAAAGCAGCCGCTTAGCTCTGCCTACCAACGGAAAAAGTGTCACTAACTGGGCGCCGCTTGTGATTTAAAGTCGCCACAGACACCCAGTCCATAACACTGCAAATACAAAGGCTTTCATCAGTGGGCCATAGGCTCAATCACCATTGTGTTACCTCATTTGGCGATAGATAGTGACTTAACAGACATTTATTTAAATGAAAATCTTCAATCATAGCAGCCTCTTTCATCAGTGTGTGAATGTGTTGTGTAAAAGTGCTTTACACTACAGAGTGTATTTAAAGGTAAATCTGCCAATTTAGACATCATTGGTCATACTGGGATATTTCCTTTTACCTACATTGAAGATTCAAAGGACAAACCATCAGTTGCAGTGCATCAGAGTCGGTTGACTCGTCATGAGGAGCGAGATTCAGCCCGTGAAAATAGTGTGTTCGGTCTTTTGAGGCTCTGGAGGGAAGTTTGTGAAAATAGCTTGGCCTTGAAGCTCCATATTTTCAACATACCGCCTGTGTTACAGCCTGGGAGCGTTTAGTTTGAAAGATGTTGAAACTAACCAGTCAGGGAGGGTCTATTTAAGGGCGCTCTCAAGTGGCATTATGGGAAATGTAGGAGCAAGTATTTCAAAGGATTGACTCATACAGCAGGGTACATGTGAGGATATTTCAGGCTCTGTTGCTTTGAGTTTTCAGTCTTTAGTTTGTATTTTAAGTAAAATACCAACCTCACTATATAATTCAAATTGATCACATGAATCTGAGGATTTAGCTGCACGTAAGTCGTACACATTGACCCTATGATGAGGGGCCACACGGTGACATTACCTTGCATTAAAGGGTCAGAAGTATAAGCGGTCGGGAACCTTTCGAAAGCCTCCATTTGCATGATTCGTTCGACCCTCAGTCTCCAGAATGCAGAGCAGCTACAGCTTGTACTTCTGTCATCAGCAGTGTGACAGAGAGCGTCAAACATGACAACTTGTGGTGTTACTTGTATGACTTAGACACATCGCAGCATCATACTCTGCAAACTAGCACTTACCTACACACCTACACAACTGCAAACTAAAGAACATTCAAACCAAAATGAGAATTACCAACGAATGATAAGAAGATCTACAGTCAAAAGTGTTAACATTACACGATGCAGCCATGTTCAGAGGTGTGTGTCTGTGTTTTCCTGCCAAAACAGACTTTGTATTCAGCTGTTTTCTGCTCCCATGCTTTTATTTCCAACACCAACCTCCTTCAAAGCAAAGCACTCTTCCTCCTGTGAGAGCAGTTCGAGGTCACTCACAGCCGACCGGCGATTTAACACTTCAAAGTTCTAGTTTGTCATGGTTGAATCACGTCATACTGTAATTTCACACATCTAACATGCACACAGTATCTCAGGGAGGCACGCATTCAGGGACCTCGCCCGGATGATCAAAAGCCTTAACTCGCCGTATATGCGCAGCAGAGCATCGGTTATAGCCAATTTATTGTTCACACTTAATTAAGTGCATTCTCCTCCATTTCAGAGGGAGCTGTGAAATATTAAATAGGCCTGGGAGCTGGCCGGTCAGAAATGAGGCTAAAGAACCCTCTGCGGATCTTCGCTTGCCCTGAATACTCCCCCCAACCAAGGCCTTATCACTCTGTCCTCAAAAACACAAGGCAGAGATGGCATCACTTACAGAATGATTCAGAGCTCTCAGCTGGAAGGAGCCTCATAGCTCACATTCAATGACTTAGTTCACTCAGAGCCTCCGAGGCAGGTGGCTCAAACGCATGTTTGCCCAAAGCTGAGCAGGAAACTAACTTTATGCCCTCCAGCGACAGTGGCTAGTGCATCTCAAACTCACTTTCTGCACAGACTCAGCCAGGATAAGACCTTAAGAAGATGATTTATGTAGTGGATATGCTGCTGAGACAAAGCTCAACTTTACAGAATCTGACTGGTGGCTTGTGCTGGTTTTCCTTCTGCATTAAATGATTTGATGGATCACTTTCAAAAATAAGTTTTGGCAGGGAGAACCTGCAAACTCCACACTACGTCCAAACCGGGATACAAACTAGTGACCTTCTAGCTGTGAGGCGACAGCGCTAACAACGGCACCACCAGCCCGTTTCAGTCGCTATGAATTTCAAATGTACTGTTGGTTAATTTTTGGAAAATGATTTGGGCTGAAATAATCCATCAACATTAAGTTTTGCTGAAATCCCTTAAGGCAGCCAGGGCGTGTAATTCATGCCAACATTATGTAATGCTATTTCCTGACTGACGTGATAAGATTTTCATGTTGCAGGCACCGAATATACTTTGAAATTACTCATTTTTGATTATTATTTTTGGCCATGTTGCCTTTATTAGATAGGACAGCTGAAGAGAGACTGGAAACATTGGGAGAAGAGAGTGGGGGGTGACATGGAAGCAAGTGGAGGCTGTGGCCGCTGCGTCGAGGACTGTAGCCTCTGTACATGGGGCACCTACGCTACCAAATGAGCTAAACCAGTGCCTAGCCTTAGCCTTCTTCTACAGTTGTATTTCTTGTAATTCTCTCTGTTAAGAAGAATGAGCCGAGTGTAAAATCCGTTTTGATTTTACCTGAAAGAAGAGATAACGCAATAATGAGTCATGCTATGGAGGTTCCAGTCCTTCAGCTGAGAGAGCAGGCTGTGCAGACACTTAACTTCCAAAGTTATACTGTTAAGATTTGGGGTTGCAAATAAAGACCCAGTCTCCTCAGAGCACAGATCCTTATCCTAAAAAGATGAAACCGAGGCTTTATCGCCGCTCCTCTGTCTAGATGTCCCCTCCCATATCTTATATCAGAAATATAAAAACAACTCCTTCATTCTCCTGCAGCCTTTTTATCAGCCTCTAAAAGCTCGTACGGTGATAACAGCAGACATAACAGCATTTCCTCCCACTGCTCTAATATGTGAACAAGTCAAGTTTCAGAGCGGGCTGTCACTGAGGCAGAAGCTACATCTATCATAGCAGTCAGGCGCTGTGGGGAGCTGGAATGATTATAGATCAGCTGTCAGGAAGGGTTCATTACTGATATGATGAAGAGCGTCATTACAATACAGCATCAGAGAGCTTATGACACATGGTCTTTTTCTAAAGACACAAAATGTAAGCAGATGCTATTTACAACTTTTCAGAAATGTAGGCTTAATTTTGGGGAAAAGACATTCATCAACAACCGACTGTAAACTCTAACAAGTTACTTCAAAAAATAGGAAACAGATTACCTTGGGAGCACTTAATATCTCCAAGAACACTTGGAGTGTAAAAGCTGATAAGTAAGTTAGTTAACTTCAATAAATTAACAAGTACCCGTTCCATTCACTTAAAATGAGTGAGTATTTTGAACTTATCAATTAAGTAAGATGAACTTAGTTAAGCAGTTTATCTTAAAACTCTCCTGCGTCGACTCATGTCAATTTAAACTGATTACCTTAAACCTTGCATTAAGTTGCATTAACACAAAATAAATACCGTAAAATTTGGTGTAAAGGCCGCACTTTACATACATTTTTACATACGTTTTTTTTCCAATAGCTCACATGTCATGTGACCCAGTGTCCTCAAATCAATATCGGATATTAATACTCACTTGGACAAATGAGACACACCTCATTACATTGGATTTAATTGCTGCTTATATTTTATATTAATATTTTTATGTAAAATTGTACGGTTTTCCATGTCATGCGACCAAGTGTCCTCGAATCAATGTGAAACAAACACATTTCCATAGACAATTATGTCATCTAATTTTTTATTTATATACGGGGGGTAGCAAGGGCAATCACACTGCCACGGCCCAAACAGTTTCCCTTACAAGAAACAGGCTGCAAATTAAAAAAGTGCTGCAAAAAGCTGAAACAAATGCATGAACATCAAACACGCTGCAAAAACAGACATGATGCAAAGTCAGAAACACACAAATGTCAGTGGAACAGCAAAGAGCAAGAGCTAAGTGTGGCTTCTGTTGGACTTTTGCATGTGTTTGTGAATTTGCATCGATTCTAAATTTGCAGCCAGACTCTTCTATTGGAAACCAATTAGGCTGTTGCAGCGCAATTGCCCTTGTCAGCCACCGTAGTAAGATGACAATTTTTGTATTTTGAATTTGTCCAAATCTCTCCCTAAATTTGTTGTCAAATTATGGAAAAAAACTGCTGAAAAAATGTTTAAAACAGAATAAAAGTTAAGAAAAGTTATAACTTAAAATAAGTGAGTGAGTTAGCTTTTTACAAATGTGAAGCAATTTAAGGAGCAGTTTCTATTCTTAATAAATCTGACATTCACTTCATGTAGTCAACTCAAAGTTCACTTATCCCAGAATAAGAAGAATTTCCTTTAATTCTCTGAATAACCTTTGTGAAGCCGGATGCTCATCAGCATGCACAGAAGAGGATCTGTCCTTCCATCATGGTGTGATTAAGATTTGATCCGGTAGCCTCGTCTGGTCTAACAGGGTGTTCTTGTCAAACTTATTAGGACTTAAATGTGTGTGTGTGGTTGATGTGTGTCTGTGTGTGTATAAAGAGAGAGAGAATGGGAAAGATAAAGAAATGGGAAATGATGAATGACAATGACAGGACGGAGGCAAAACGACTTCACAGTGTGATAAGCAGAGCAGAGAACAGACAGACGTGTCCCTGTGCTCCGTTATTGTAATGTTATGTCTCGCTGAGCAAAATGTAAATGTAAGAGCGACTGTCTTTAGGGCGGCTGTGTCCTTTGGTAAAGGGCAGGAGGACTCAGGCTAAAGGTGGAAACAATCGGGGAAGAAATCTTTGAGGGCCTGTTGTTTTTTTTCTCTACATCGGAGCAGCTTTTAACCTGCTGTCATGCTGTGTAACCCAATTATAAAGATAGAAAAATATTCACAAAACAAGTACATTTATTGACAAGTGTAAGTAGGGCAGGGCGATATGGCAAAAGCATCACAATATTTTTTTCCCATTTTGATCAATATTTAACTCGACATGTGCTGTTATAAAGTTGCAGTTTGAAGAGTATCCTGAGAATGACGGAGGCCTGGGTTCAAAAGTCAAACTTTTAGAACAGCGAGTCCCAAAGTGTGGGCCGCGTCCCCCTTGTGGCCTGTGCAGGTACTGCAGGTGGGTCGCGAGAGGTCGTTTACGATAAATAAATTAAACTAAGTTTATTTACCATTTGCACTTCTTTTGTTGATTTACAAATTTACAAAGTTACACGTATGTGGATGGATTACTATTTGCACTGATTTGCTGTAAGCCCACGTTCACGTAGAATTTGTGTTATAAAAATAAATCACATTAGGAAAAGTTTTAGTCTTATGTGTCGATCAGAATTGTGTAATTCGAGGTTCATGTTTTTAATTCAAAGTGAACGGCTGCTTTACACTATAGTTAAGGAAGGTGAATTAAAGTTTTTCTTTAAGGCTCCAGTCTTACCGGCTGTTGTTGCTATTCTTGCTGTGTGATAGGCTGTTTTTTTTTCCCCTTTTAAAGATTATTTTTTGTCCATTTTTGCCTTTATTGATAGGAAAGGTCACGATAGACAGAGGTATTGGGAGAAGAGGGAGGGGGATGACATGCAGTAAAGAGTCGAGCCTGTGGTTGCTGCGCCGCAAACTGAAGCCTCCGTATATGGGGCATCTGCTCTAGCTACTGAGTGCCCCTGTGATTGGCTGCCATATCAATTTATTTTAATAAAACAATTTTTTTCAGTTTATCATTGTAATTGACTTAAATTTTATCTCAATATTGTATCAACATCATTTTATTGCCCAGCCCTAATAAAGGGAGCGGGTAAATGGACACCACTTTGTCCAGCGTTATAAATGATGATTTTAAATTTCTTATTCAGAAGCATTAGTCATCCTCTGTCTCACTCACTGTTTTTATACCTGCTTAGCCTTTAATTAGAACTTGCTGTAAAACCTACATGTTCATCTCTGCGAGCCACTCAGTATGATGAACACATTCCCTTTCTTCAGCCCTGTCTCTTAACTACAGCTCACTTTGTTGACTTCATTTAGAGCTTTGATGCACTTGAAACATTTCTTTATACTGTCAGCGGTGCTGTAAAGCCGTGTCTGTAGTGCAGACAGGCCTTTTGTGCTGCTGGAAGAACTTGTTCCCTGATGGTCTGCTGCTTAAACAAAAGGTCTCATCTGGACCGTAGCCAAAGCGTCTCAGCAGCTGTTGGCTTGTCACTTGCATTTTCTACAAACCTGCAGAAATTATTTCAGACTTCGAAAGGTACGAGCTGTGAAAGTGATATTACACCGTACATGTTCCTTGCACATACAGATAGAAAAGGTTACTTTCATGTATTACAGGTGAACATAACACAATTGTTTAATTATAGCCGTTACTTTCTTATGACATTTTGTGATCAATGCATCTACAGGAAACTCTTTGTCTGCCTTGTCTATGTTTTCAGTTACTGATTTCTACATTTCACATAATCACTTTAAAGAGGGGGTATTATGCTGTTTCACATTTTAAGACATATAATGTTACAATGTTGGATGTCCAAACTAAACGTGGCTGAAGTTTCAAATCTGTAGGTAAAAGTATGTTGGAGTAATCCGCTGCTAAAAAAGTCTCAGTCTGCAGGCTCCTGTGAACTCTTGCTTTCAGACAGGCTTCTCCACACGCTTCACTTTGTGATGTCACAAAGTGGAGGAATTCTATATTTGGGCATCTGCCCAAGACACAGCAGAACTTCCTGCCCCTGGCACAGTTCAAGGACACGCCCACCCAGCAGCTCAGTCTGCCTCGGAAATGTTTTTCACTCCACCGCTCTGCTCAACGTCTCTGCTCAACGTCTCTGCTCAACGTCTCTGCTCAACGTCTCTGCTCAACGTCTCTGCTCGGCAAGTTGGTTGTCTCGGAGAAAGTTTTTCTTTGGCTGTGAAGGAAAGACATCAGTGCAGTCACTGAAGTTTCCATGTCTGTGAACGTCTGCCTCAGACAAACATGAGAAGCTGTTCTGCTGTTAAACATGCCATTGTGCAGGATCCTTGCTTTTTTTTATTAAGTTAAGTTAGTGTTTTGGTTAGGGAAAGTGGCTGCGGCGGCTCCACCCACCGATCTCAACTGGGCAGACTCTGGCTCTAAATGACGTCACCATCACAAGATGGCACCGCCTATCACAGGGGCTACTTTGGCTAACATTTCGTACAATGGGAGCAGATAGAGAGGGGTTTCTGAAAGAGACAGAGCTGACAGAGTCGTTGCAGGCAGAGGCCGTATGAGGGCCTGCACAGAGCACCAGTGTGAGAAAAATGATGATAAGTAAATTATGCGAAGCTACGCCACAGGTATCAGAGTGAAATATGAAGCCTGAAATTAGCATAATACCCCCCCTTTAAGAGAGATGACAAATTCATATCAAACTATGCCCGTATGTTGAGCCTTTTGGGTTTGTGTGTTCTGTGTTTAACCTGGCTGCAGATAAATGGAGTCCTGTTGGGTTCAATGAAGTAAACTGGAAGAAGCTTCCAAAGCAAAAGGTGTGATGTTTAATTCCATCACAAATACTGTTTGTCTCCGTGATGATTTTTGTCCCTGTTAAAAGAACCCTGCGTGTTTCACCGTGTGAAGGCCTTTTATGCTACAATCTGCGGCCGTGTCTTTGATCTGCCCGTCTCTTGGGTCGCTTTGGGACGGATTCAGAGAAACCTACAGGGAACTCTGGGATTTCAAACAGGGCTGTATTCTGTTTTTAGTGTGGCTGTGCAGTTTCTTTGTGTCTTATGTGCTTTATGTGGAGGCGATTTTATGTTCTCCTGTTTGTTTTTGGAGTTTTGGTCTATTACCTTGCTGCTCTGTTCAGAGACAGAGAGGGAGGAGAACAATCAGTCTTCAACTTGCAAGGTTATTGCTTCAGATATGAGACAAAAGAACAATAACAGCAAAGGTGGAAGAAATCCGTTCAAAAGCAGAGAAGTGTTTTCCATGAATAAGATTAGAAAAGTGTTTACAAGAGCTGCAGGAGAAAAGTACAAATACAAATGTTCTATAAGATAAAGTTTGACTGTGAATACACAACGACTTGAAGATGACACATGACAAAAAAAATGTGTACATAAGATAAAACTATCCTATAAATTTAGAGTGTCATTATTAAAAGACTGACTATTTGTGTTGTTTATTATGAACACAAATTAAGTTTGAATGTTTGGATTGAATTCTTACTGGGAGAGCTGACTTGTTTTCAGCCATGTTCTGGGGCCTCCTTTATAAAAGAGTAGAATCCAGACAAAAACTGTCCGTATGGAGCAAACCTGGAAATGGCGTGCGCCAAAAATAATTCAGATTTATAAAACCGTGCGCACACACGTCCTATGCCTGTTTTGTTTTATAAATCACAATCCACCTGGAAAATGTGCGAACGTGAATGAGCCTCTTATTCCGCCCTCTACACGCCCACACACCATAAATGGTCAATGCACCTTGTGAACGGGAAATGCATACAAATAAGCCAGCTGATCACAGGAGGTTGTTTACGGCAGTCACTGCTTTATTTGTAGACTTTGCTCATTTATTCTCATTATTTATATATTTATTCATTTGTTCCCTCCTGTCGCTTGTGTCGTAGTAACTCTCAGATGTACGTCTGCTAATGAAATTGTAACATTTACACGATGTGCAGGTAGTGAGCATATTCCTGTGGAGGTGACAGGTGAAGGCAGAGTCTGACACAGCCACTGTGAGTCTCCGGTGTGCACTGAGCTCCTGACGGCACAGTCGTGATCATTGCAGTTAATTAAGTCCCAATATGTTTATTAAAGCTGAAAACATACTTGCTGCTATAAACACAGCATTAAAAGACATTAATAAAAACTATTGACGCTCTGTTCTTTAAAACTTTAACACTTTTTGATGTCATTTTTTGATTTCTACATCCGAGGGTTCAGGAGACGGTCTCTCCTCTGCACTCCGGGGGGGCTGTGAAGGTGAGACAGTGCTGATCAAATATTAAGCAGACTTTGATTTCATATATGCTTATATATTTTTAAATTCAAAGGCGCTTATGGAATAAGTCTCACGACAAGACGAGTACAAATAACACTGCCAATTTCTCCTGTCTCCAAAATGTTCGTACGCATGGAGTGGAGGACCGCACATTTTCCCATCAAGTTTGTTTTTTTATAAATCCCAAAGTTTGCTTTCAAAGTGGCGTACGCCTTCTTTTGTGCGTACGCTGTGTTTATAAATGAAGCCCCTGGTCTTTCTCCCCTGCTGCTTGTCCCTGTGATGGCATTTGTCCCCATTAAAAGAACCCTGTGTGTTTCACGATGTGACGTGGGGCCACAGCCGGTGGGACGCCCATCTTTGATCTGCCTGGTGTCAGGGGTCAGTTCGGGATGGATTCAGTGGACTGTACAAGGAGTTACAAACAGAAAAGTACTTTGTTTTTAGAGAGCCATGCAATGAATGATTTATTGTGTGTTAGTGTCAGAAATGAGTCCAAAAGCACCAAAGTGTTTTCCAAGAATAAAATGAGAACAGTGTTACTACAGCTGTAGGTTAAAAGTGCAAGATGTTGCCCCCAAATGACTTATTTCTTGTTCTGATCTCCGGCCATTGTTTTCCGTGTATTAGCCAGACTAGAGGAACTGGAATAATGTCCTACAAGCAGAGACAAATGTCTCTTAAATATGCACCTGTCTGGTAATTTAAGGAACTGGACGGTTTGGTTTTTATTTTTGAAACAACTGCCAACAAAATGCAGTCAGTCCTTGGCTTGTAAGCTACAGTAACAAGTGGAAAGTGTTTGCAGAGGGTCGCAATGTCCCTGCCAGCTTAGCTGTCAATCAAAGACGGATACCGACTCACCCACTCAGAGGCTTGGAGGCTAAAGGAGCATTCCTGATGCATCACCAAAGATCTTTTTCCTTTTTCAAAACAGCAACAACATTTAACATTATCTCTCAATTATCTCCGCGCGAATCCAGCCATGCAGACAGTTTGGGGTTCATTTGTCTGCTATTTATGTATAAACGCTGTAGATATATCATCTCTGTTGTAATGGAGTTAAAGTAATAATCTTGAAGATTGTCATTAAAATAAATGTCTGTTGAGTCTCTATCTATCGCTGAATGAGGCAACACAATGGTGATTGAGCCTATGGCCCACTGATGAAAGCCTTGCATTTGCAGTAACACAGACCAGGTGTTGGTGGCGACATTCGCGAAAGAAAATCACAAGCGGCGCCCAGTTAGTGACGCGTTTTCCATCACCCAGCAGTGGTTGGTCTGCCAGAGAGGGTAGGCGGAGCTAAGCGGCTGCAAGTGTTGCGAGTAAACAGTAATCTACTATGGCTGAACAAACAAAGAAAAAGATCGATGACTACAGATACAACTTCAAAAATAAGTGAAAATCCAAAGAAAAAGAAACAAATTTGACGCTCAGATGAAGCAAACAGTCTGAAAAGGAAAGCGACCGTCAGCCAGGAAAATCAAGAGTTACAACCGGAGCCAACCGTGGTCGTCGCACATGCAGCACTGTCTGGATATCTGGGAAAGTGTGCTCCTGCAATTACCATTAATCGCCATAGGTGCCGCCAAAGAGAACGAAACTAAGATTACAACTTCAAGGCAAAAAGCTAAACCTGTCCGTCTCAAAAAACAAATAAAATTCATCTGCATATGAAAAACTCTTCAGTTATTTGTGTATATTGTATGTGAAATTACCCTTAAAGCATTGTTTGGTCTGTGGACCACCACCGGTAGCTGTAGAGTCAGCAGAAATTGCAACAATGGTATTTGGAAAGCACATAATCCCCAGGTTCTCTGTAAGAGCAATTGTCTCTACAAAATATGAGAGCTCTGTGTAAAAAAGGCACAAATCCATTTTGTGTAACTGAATGTAGCGATAAGGTCAAATTCCCATCAGCAAAACCAATTCAACGAGGGATCGAGCACAAGGACAGCCATGCATGTCGTATTTTCCAGGTCAAACGATAAAATACAAAACATCGTGTCCAATTAGAAGCAGATAAGAAAAACAAATAGCATGAGGAGGCAGACAGAGATAGGACTTGTGCCAGCGGTGTGTCCACTAAAGCTGGGTCAGCACCTGAGCCCACTGGCAGGTGAGATCACCGTGTGTGACAGGTCTCTGACAGAGAGGGTAAACAAACACACACACACAGATAGCAGGTATATTCTGGCGCGTACACACTTGGGCAGCAGAGAGTGTAATGATGCAGCAGGCAAGAGGCAACTCTCTAATTCCATCAAACTAAAGTTAAACTGTTGGGCCCGAGGTGGACAAAAATAAGGTTGTGAGTTTGCATTATGTGGGTTTGGTGTTAAGATCAAAAGTAAATGTCGAAGTCAAGTCCAGCAGAGATATTTCAAACTGACCCGAGATGTAAAAACAGCCCTCACATCTCCTAACAGCTCCACATCCCCCCCCACTGCGCTAAAACAGCAGGAGAAACGCTGGGAAAAGAGGACAGCTGCATAAATTATCAGACACTCTCTGGTTTCACAGTCGCTCTCGAGAAGGAAGGCAGAGTCGCGGCATTACAAGAAATAAAAAACCTCCAACCTTTTATTCCTTCTTATTCCTCTGCCTATATTAACACGATTTAAGAGAGTGGCAGGGATATTGAGAGCATCATATTGTTTCTCTTGTTACATTTACTGCTCTCTTGCAAATGCAGGTATTTTCAAAGAAAGGTAAATAACTCTTCCGTCTTTACATTGTAAGTTGTTTGTCTGCGAGTCTGTAAATGCAAACAGGAGCATGTTCACAGAGCCGTAATTTAACATAAAATGTTTGCTATGATCTTAGTTCAGCTTTAGTAAAGTGTTTACATTCTAACGTTTGCCACTTATGATGGGTGATGTGAGTGTTTCATACACCCGCAAAACTGGAGGGAACATTCCCCTGATCAAGATGTGGGATTATGAAAGCTTTTACTGAATCTCAGCACTACAACTACTGGCTGGGGTAATTGTTGGTGGTGACGAGGAGTGGGGGGTGCCGACTGACAGGTTGTACAAGTTGTCTGCAAGGGTCTAATATAAACGTGGACATTAGCATCAAGTTTTGTGCAGTCGTCTGTGTTTTAAAGCTCCTGTGAGGAGTTTTTGGCTGGTTATGAAACAGGCTGAAATTAATACAGATGCCTCTACATGAGCTACAAAAGCAAACCAGACCATCAGCGACAAGACTGATTGTATCTTTATAGTTATTTTTAAGGCCACTGCTGGGGGCAGGTGTCAGATGAAGCGATTAACATTGTGCTGCCATATCAGCCTTTATTCTACATTTTCCACTGCAAAGATTCACAGCGAGTGATACATTTGAATATCAAAGAAAAGTAGGATGAGATTTTCTGTTAAAAAAAACTCGACTTCCACATGAGGTAGTGCTTTGTCCACAGGGGGCGCCAAAATCAACACAAACCGAAAGTTCCTCACAGGAGCTTTAACGTTCTGCCTTTTAACCATTAAAGTATCAGTCTTGAAGATTTTAATTAATTGTTAAGTCACTATCTCTCGCCGAATGAGGTAAACAGGCAAACAGTCTAAAAAGGAAAGCGACCGTCAGCGAGGAAAATCAAGAGTTCAGATCGAAGCCAACCGTGGAAGTCACACATGCGACACTGTCTGGATATCTGAGAAGTGTGCTCACTAAAGGTGCTGCAAAAGAGAACGAAACTGTGATCTCGAGATCACCACTTTAACACCCAGCATTGGCAGCTACTTGCTAAGTTTGTCAGGTTAATCTCAGTAAGTCCAAACCCAATGTGGTCACAAGAATCATGACAAAAATGTTTGCTATTATTGCATTTATAGTCTGATCCAAATTTCAGGGCGATCTTGCCAAGTGTCCAATAATTTCACTAAAAATGAGCTTGGAAATAAGCCATTGAGAGTCAAATCATCCATCATTATCTCATTTTCTACCCTAATCACATTTAAAACCTTAGTGCACCACCACACTGTAAATGCCATTTAGTTTCAGCGCTGCAGAAAGATTACTGCTGAGCGAATATCACTATGTCACGGTCCAGTGTTCTGTCAACACAAAAACTTCTGTTTTTGCTGTGCCTGAACAACAAAGCAGCCGTCTATGTGACAGGGCTGTTTGTCAAAAATAGTCTGATTTGCATGAAAATCCCCGACAGTGAGGAAGACATCAAATCCCATGAAAGGACTCCAGCTGCAACCTCAACCTCACTGTTCATGCTCATTGTATTGTTGAAAACAAGACGCCTCTGGAAGGTCACAACTTTGTGTGCTTCCTTTTGAGGTAATAGTTTTGTGTAATCTCCATTTTTTTTTCTCCAAAGGACTTTTCACTGACGCAAAGTGTTAAGCTCTGACAAAGACACAATGTCAGAAGAGTTTTAAACATGAGGGCGTAGTGTGGATGAAAAACGATGCCGTCCTCAGGACTAGTTGTACTCTTTGAGGATGCTTAATGCAAATAAGAGTCAGTGAGCATCTCATCATCTCCTTTTCACATTCAGACATCTTTCATTATTCTCTCTTACTTATTCCAGTAAGTAATGTCCATGTGTTCTAATTTGATCCCATTTTACTTTGTAATTGATGCTTTGCTCTCACAGCAAACTTAAACATATTCTATCTTTACCTGTTGCTTTGATGGATCCCCATAGAACTTACTGTCAGTACAATAACAGTCCAGTTTACTCACCAATCTTCTACTGAGTTATTCTTCTCTTTTCATTATCGATAATTCCCAGTCACTTAATTATTTTTTGCCATATTTCAAATGCTTTTAAGGTAACATCAATAAAACCGAACACTTCCTGCACTGGTGTTTCATAACAAAGTCTGTCAGCTGATCAAAGGACAGTCCCTCCATTTCCTGGTCGGCTTTTATTTTGAAACACACAAGATGTTGCGTTCTCTTCTGACTAATTGACTAGTAGACATGAGGACCAGCACAGCTTCAAAAATCAAAAACATCTGTTGACTTTTACTGATGAGAACTTAACCTTTTTTAAAAAGATAGTCGGGTCAAAATAATTGGAATAAAATAGCGAAGAAAACAGTTTTTAATTAAAAAGAGAAACTCACTCTGTTGTAGGGATAAAATTCCACATTATTTTTGCCCATTCCTTAGTTAGAGACCAGCCAGTTAGTTTCAACTTATTTAATACCTGCTTTTATTTTGAAAACCATGATAGGAGACTTTAATAAGGCATAATGGACAAAGAGTGGAAGTAACGTATATTTTGGACTGCAACCTTCACCAATTTGAACGCCATTTTCACTAAACCATGTCATAACTGCATATATTAGCTCATTATCATGAGCTTATAAGAGGTGAGGGATGTTTGTGTGAAGGTCAGGGACACGGGGACGAACTAAGAGCCACGAAAGAGGAGATAAGCCAGAGGTCAAATGGAGACGGGCTGATGAGAGTGCTGGGGTCATTTTGAGCGACCCAGGGAGCAAACATTCAGGGTGATGGGAACTTTTCATAGATGTGACGTCTCATGGCTCCATGTGATGTTCCTCTAGGAGAGAGGAGAACATATCATCATATAGTCTCTGCTCTCTGACTTTATCCTTACTCATCCTCAGCAAACACTGAGTGTCTGGTTGCGATGGCAGCCGCTCTCTCAGATGCCGGATGGAGCCGTGTTTTTATAGATGTAACTAATTTCCCTCTGTCAGGCCGCAGCATCATTAGAACAACAGAACAGCAGATCTTCCGTCTGCACCGATATTTCCACTAAAGGTTAGCGGACATACGATATGTTTTATTACAGGAGGCGGATGAGATGTGAACAAAGGAGCTGTGTGATGTATAGGTGAGACTTTGCAGAATCAATATGACTGAAGAATCCCGGATTGTGTTTAGTGGGATGGATGGGTGAAACACAACGCAGTGCTTCTCAGTTATAAGATGTAGGACTGAAACTTATATATAATCAAATCACAGCATAATTATGACGATAAAGCTACAAATGTGCCTTCATCAGAAGGAGCCTATCCCAGCTGTCATTGGGTGAGAGGCGTGGTACACCCTGGACTGATCGCCAGTCACTCACAGGGCTGACACATAAGCTGTGTCCCAATCCAGAGGCTGCAGCCTTCGAAGGCTGTATTTGAAGGCCGATTGCAGGTCCAAGGCTGTCCCAATTCAAAGGCTCCTTCTGTTTCCATCGGGTGCATCCTTCGCAGCCCACTGTATCCCGAGATGCATTGCATCCAATTTAAACGAAATTGCGACTTTCAAATGGCAGAAGAACATACTTTAAAATGTAAACGTTTTTGGTTTCAACTCAATCGAATGGCAATTACACATGTTTAAGAAAACGTAAGGGCCCTTGAAACAATTTTTTTTTTCTAAATAACAGGTTAACTTACGCGACATTAGTTATGCTAGCTAGTTAGCCCGCTAGCTAGCTGTTGGTAGGCGACTGGAGCGGCGTTTGGTGACACAAGGGCAGACCAGACCGCCTCATTTCAGTTTGGCTTCACTGATCTATGCAGGCTATGAATGGAGCATCCTCCATGGACCGCCTCCTTCAAAGGCTGCAGCCCATCGATTGGGACACAGCTAATGACAACCTTTCACACTCACACTCACACCTACTGGCAATTTAGAGTCACCAAGGAACCTAACGAGCATGTCTTTGGACTGTGGGATGAAGCTGGAGTACCTGGAGGGAACCCACGCTTGCACGAGGAGAACAAAACATCACATAAAAAGGTCCACTTTCTCCAAACCGGGGTTCGAACCAGGAACCTTCTAGCTGTGAGGCAACAGCGCTAACCACTGCACCCCCGTGCAGCCCCATATCACAAAATAGTCTGTTAAAATAACTTGAAATTAAAGTCTACATGGGAGAACTGGGGCGATCTCTTACGATAAATGTGAGTTGACTTGTGGCTCCCCTCACAACCACAAGCTCCAGAATCCCTTCATCTCTCCAATTTGTGGACATCTTTGCTGTTGTCGTCTTCAACCTCAGATGTTTAGAATCATCCTGTGACGTGTCACTCTTTCAGTTTCGCACCAGTCGCATCATCACCCCGCCCACTCGCTCATGGTGAATGTTCCTGAGCATTACCTGAAGCAAGTCGGCTCACCCTGACTTCTTGCAGACATTTTACGAGGCAGGAAAAGGTCCGGGTGAGAAATTCGGCTGCAGCCAACTGAGGCAAAGTTTGGAAATTTCCCAGAGTGTGCTGTGTGTGTGAAAGGGGCTTCTTTTATGACATATAAAAAAAATCTTGCAATCTCCCAAAACCCCTGGATGCCTCACAATGCAGCTTGATAGCATCATTTTGCACCCTGATGACATCACTGGGGTTATTTTTTCTGACTGAAAGATTTTCCAAAGCCGCAGGATTCACAGTTTTCATGGCTGTGCACTTACCATGACTACTAAACTGAAGTTGATATAAAACAGTAGAGCTGCCGTTGATGTAATTAATGCTATTGATTTAAAAACACAGGAGGAATCCAGTCCTGTACAGCACATTGTTAGCTAGTGTTATGTTATGTAGCTGCTCAAGTCAGCAGTCCAACTCGGTCAATAACTGGCATACACGAGCTGCTCCAGCACTCACCACCTCCCCTTCAGCTACTGGAGGAGCATCCAGAAGTGTGTTGACAACAAAAGGCAGAGCTGAAGTCACAACTGGGACATTGGGGGTCCCTCTATAAGTATTGCTCATTGGGTATACAGAGCATTCATTACGCTTCCATTCTTGTGCAACCTCCATCCAAAGCCATCAGAAAGCCTTCAGGAAACAGGTCAATGAACAAAGGGAGAGAGGGAGGAAGAGGGACGGAGAGAACTAGGGTGGGAGATGGAGGAGGAGGAGGAGGAGGAGGGTCAGAAGTTGATAAGAACTGAGCTTCACTGTTCTTCGAGAAACCAGCTGCCGGAAGAGCTGCTCAAAGGCGGACAAAAAGTCTTCCCAGAGTGCTTCGCTGGCCCACAGCGACACCTCCCAGGAGACTTCTCCATCGGCCACTCCAGAGTCGGAGTCGGCACAGCAATCTTAAATCTTAGCAGTACAATTATGATGATTTCCAGATTTTGATGTAGTCAAAGCTAATTGTAGCCTTTTAAATTCAAAACTAACGCTCTCAACATGCAGTATTTACGGTCATTTTAAGAGACGAGAGGAGCAGGAATCTCCCCCGTTTTTCACACGTCTTTACTTGCTTTGAAAACCACATTTAAAACCTCGACACTACATGAAACGATGTGCCGAGGTGAACATTTTCTGCAGTGTGGTGAGGGAACATGGCTGAAATATGTTACCCTGGCAACAGTCTACAGGGGGAATGAAACCAGATCAGCGGCTGCAGACGAAGCTCTTACAAGTTATAAAACACCGCCCACGCTCCATAAATCTCAGCTTATTGATAAATATTTTTGCTTTCCCTAAGTGTTACAGGTTTCAGTCTGCTGACTCATATCAGGTCTTTGACATTATTTTGTCCTAAAGAAAACCTTTGGGAGTTGTGTGAATAGAAACTGAGCTGAGGGCGAAACAGTGTTTTAATCGAGATGAGAAGAAAAGATGAAAGTCTCTGAACTGTTCTTGAGAGCACAGATTTAGGTTTAAAAGCATCTTCAGTTGTCCTCAGCAGGGCGGGACAGACAGAATCTGAAAAGCCTTTAAATTGAGGAGATCACCAGGAGAGCTGAAACATGATGTTCTTTTAATGCTTGAAAGAAAGCGGCAGCTCGAGCTGTCTCAGGAGCAAAATAAATAAAAATAGAACAGGCAGCAGCAGTTTTTGAGCATATAGGGCGGGATGTATTGTAACTCAGAGAACATCCTAAAGGGTCCTACGTCCAGTTTTCTCTATTTTTAAGGGAAGCCAAGAGGGCACTGCATCAAGTTTTCGCCGATGCATAAGCATTCTCCATTGGACAGACACCCTAGGGGCTATTTAAAGGGCAGATAAAGTACTGCATCAAGTTTTCTCCATTGCACAAGCACCCTAAAGTTTTCACCCTGTAGGGCGATTCATAAGGTTTTCTCTTTAGGAATGTTTTATCTATGAAAGGTGCATCCAAGAGGAAACAGCTTTATTCTTTTGTTTTCTTTTATTATGGCAATTCTGTTGATTATATTTACAATCCATAATAGGTAAGTTCTTACGCAGATGCTAATTAGAGATGATGGTAGGCAGATCTGTTACCTTTGGACAGAGCCTGGTTCTGCTGTTAACCACTACCACAAGTTTTGTTGCTAAGCTAACCAGCTGCTGGCTGCAGCTAGCCTACTTATTATGACATAGGAGTGGTATCAATCTTGTTATCTTACTCTCATATAATTCAGAATACTTATTTCCCAAAATTTTTCAGTTGACTGATCAACAATTTAAATATTCATTGTGATTTACAAGGAGCAGATATGGCAGGATTAACGGTTAAAGCTTAAAGGTTAAAAGGTTAAAGTTTTTCACTGGTTATGAAACAGACTGAAATTAATTCTGATAACTCTATATGACCTACAAAAGCAAACCAGACCATCAGCGACAAGATTGATTATTTCTATATGTTATTTTTAATGCCAGAAACCACTGGCGGGGGGTAGGTGTCAGACAAATTGATAAACTGCTCGCTGCCTTTTTTACATTTTCCAGGGCAGAAATTTAAAGTGAGTGATACATATGACTGTTAAAGAAAGCGGGATGAGAGTTTTTGTTAAAAACCACCACTCAAGCATGTACAAGACAAAATCAGCAAAGAGATAAGATGTACGACTTTGTCCACAGGGGGCGCCAAAATCTACACAAACCAAGTTCCTCACAGGAGCTTTAACAGTGAACACTGCAGACATTATATACATTTGAAAAATCAACAAAACGTATTTCCCAACAGCAATTTCTTGTACATTAGTATATTTTTTCTAATGAGACAAAGTTGCCTCTGGAATATGTTGGTCGACACTCAAGGAAGATCATCAAGATTATCCTAATTGTATATTTTTTTTATTTTTTAGAATTTATGTTTTCATGTTATATTAAAGGACGGACATAAAAATGTTTAATGCAAAAAGCTCAGGAAGAAGGCTGGAGTGTAGAAAGTGTATAAAACATCTGACTTTGACAGTGGTGACCACTTTTGGAGCATCATTGGACTTGTTTTGGAAAGCAGAGACAAACCAACTAGGTTGTCCATTTTGTTTGGAGGTATACAAGGTCGAAACGTCGCTGTGCAGAAACTATATCATTAGCGCTGGCATTAAGCTGCCTCGCCAGCTGGTGACAGATCAGTTTTACATAAAGTCCCGAAGTCCAGAGGCCGTTTCTCTGTGGTGAGAACAGGCGTGTTGGAGAGGGTGAGACATCTAACAGGCAGTTCTGTTAGCTGTGACTGAACTGCAGATGATCATCACAGTCACAGTGACGTGGTCTCCTTCTCTCTCTGTGAGTGTTAAACTGATTCATCAGTTTGCTTGTGCCCAAGGCCTCTGCTGTTCTTATCTGATCAGGCTGTTTTAATGAATGTGTCTGATCACTACAGCTACATGTACCCTGTAAAGCCTTCAATGCAACATTTTCCTGCTGGTTTACTTTAATGTTTTCCATTAAATTAATCATCTGTAGTGTATCATTTTAACTTGTTCTGTGTGCCAAAGTTTCCTGTAGCATCATGAGGTCTAAACATTGATAAATTAATGACATATAGATAATTCTTGATCAAACTTTGGTGCACATATCTGTAAGTTTTGGGGCCTCATTATTGACGATCAAACTAAAGTTTCCCACTGATTGAAGGCTTATTAGAAGTTTGGATGTTTTTATAAGCAGTAAATTTATGCAGGTTTAATCTTTGATCAGTGACAGAGCCCTGATGTAAACAGTGGTGGAGATGCCTTCAGTGCCACGGTGGTGAAAATGAGGTCAGCTAATTGGGACGGCTAAATATATTTCACAGGGTGCACCTTCTCCTCTGAAGGTGATGCACAGTACAGAGTCACTGCAGCGATAAATTTAACATGCGGGTGATAATGAGGTGATTAGGACCTTCTGATGACCACAGAGCGTCTGAGGAGAGTATCTGATGACGCTAATACGTCTGCGGTACAAATAATGTACAGGTTTTCTCAAAGCAACAAGAATCGTTCCAGAATTCGACTTACCATAACTTTATGCAGCCGGACATAAAGCAGAACCAATAGGTGCAAATGATCCACATGTTTAATGCTGCTGTGCACTTACTGTGCATATGCATCCTCAGAAAATTTCAGTTCAGTCAATTGTTGGAAATCTTTTCTTTCAGTATCACTTTGGAGGCTATAGGCAGAAAATACTGCCTTTTCCCATCTTGACTGTAATAACAATTTTCAATAAAATTTTATTCGCCTAAACTATTTTAAATGTGTCGGTATATAATGGTTAGTTCCGACCAAGTAATCTGATTGGACAAGAGTCATTCCATGAGTGCTGATATAGAGAACAACATCCCTGGGACTTTTCACTCTTTGTGTCACTCCGCCTCGGCCAGGTGTTCTGAATACTGTTACCTAATACTGTAAGCTGGTACCTCTGAATCACACCGCAGACTCTTATTTTACTGGTTGATGATAAATTAAAACAATCAGATAAATGTAAATGATAAAAACAGCTGATCTGTGGTAACCTGTGGACACAGAGTGCAGGAGAATGTTTGGGTTGCTTGGCAACAAAAGTCCAGCTTCAGTGTAGTTGGTGGAGCAAAAAGTAATCTGTTGTTGATTTGAAATTTTTTACGACAATTTTCCGCTTTTATAACTGTTGTATGAAAGAAATATCACACTCGAGGTTGTAGGCGGGCTTGTGGCTTCGTGTCTACGATCGAATTACAGCCATGCTGGTGTTCAGTACAACATCACTCCCTCTCATGTCATATTGCTTAATTATCACCATCAAATTCATCCATCAATCAACATCAAAGCCAAAGATGGTTTGTGTAAAATAGTAAAAATTCCCCCCAAAAATGCAAATGTTCCAACCAGACTATTACCAGTCCAGCTGATTAAATATCTTAATCTACTAACCCAATGGCTCCTGTAGTTATATAACCGTGGTAGTTACAGTCGTCACTTTGCATTCTTGTTGACACAATATAAGCTCATTATTTTGGAGACAAAGGAGTAGCTTTGTTAGAATCACACACAGGTGCTCTTTGGATACTTCGGCTTTGCTGTGGTTAATTCATCTTGTGAACGTGCGACTGCATGGGTGAAAAAATGAACTCAATCAGCAGTGATCAGTCAGCAGTGGTTTGCTCACCTTGTTGAGTTACCCTTATCAGTGGAGTGGGAGTGGGAGGACATTTGTTTTGGAGTTTTAATCGTCCAATTTGACATTTCAAACTTGCTTCTGAACCCAAGCAGGTAAAGATAATTTTAGCAAGCTCAAAAAATGTTATCAAAAACAAAAGTTGGAAGGTTGGAAGAAGCTCCTTTCATAGGAAATGCATAAAAGAAGCTCAGCCACAGCCCCTATTGATACTAGTGTCACTCAGACACACACAAGTGAATCTGTGTGTGTGTGGTTGTGTGTGTTTATGCATGTGTGTGAGGAGAGAACAAATATTATGCTTGCAGGCATATGCACCTATCACAGAAAGCTGTTTTCCTGATGTACTTGTTCTTCCTTTAGATGATTGTACCTTCTTAGTGACATCTTTTAATGCAGCTGAATAAATATGAAACAGTTGTATGAAGAAGGATCGTCTCCTCTCTGCTTGTTCTACGCTTACAGCGTTCCTTAGAAACACATCTGATGCGTCACAGCTGCTCGTCAAAAAGCTCCTTCCTTTGACATTACTGCCTCACAGATGAAACAATTAAAACGCCTTCAAGAGGAATTTTATGACCAACCAGCTCACGCAGACACACATGCAGTGTATTATGCTCTATGCTCTATTGTCTGCAACTACAGTGTTGGGATTACAAGTCCCCCAAGTCGACGGCGTGTTTATCTCATTTGAACATTCCCCGATTAAGTGAGAACTGCATTTTGCCCCTTTTTTTATCTTGTTTTTTTTTGACAGACAAACACAGAGGCACAACTTGGCCCTTACCGCAGCTTACAGACCCCGCAGTGAGCAATAATAAGATTTGTTTCAACATTTCGCTCAAGGCGTCTAATTAGGGTAACCTCATCAACGCTGGAAAGAAAGATTTAGCCAGTCGCTTGTTTTTTCTGTGTTCGGAGGGGGATTTCTGAGGGCAAATACTCGCCGTATTCTTTGAGAAGCAGTCAGATGTGACGGAGGCTTAATGGCTTTTCCACAGTCCTCACTGTTTCTAAAAGTTACCGTTTGTCGCTGGCTTTTCTTCCTTAATTAAAATGTTGAAAACTCCCTATTGAAAAGGCACACGTATGCGATGCCTCGCCCAAAAAATCTTGCTCTTTTTTGCTGTCACATCTTAGAGCCTGCTAAATCCTCCCTGAACACCTCCCTGCAATGTGAATGTGTGTGAATTCACATGTTTTGTACCGAAGTAACATGTTGTCAGACCGTCTCGCTCTGGTATAAGCTGCAGCAGAGTCATGGGGATATCCAGACTCTAAGCATGAGCTCAGAGAGTTTTAATCCAGGGCAGACTCAGCACGAGTCAGCAAAGAGAAGCCTTAGAAACACGACAATGGACCGACGTGACACAGAGACAGAAGGAAACTCTACAGCTCTATTAGCCTGCAGGGCAGGATGGCAATGAGAGCTGGTAGGATACGATTGTTTCTGTTCTATGAAGCCATGATAAGAAAGGATGTTATCTAACAAGATTCATGCTTTGCAGTAAAAAAATTGACTTATTTCACCAGTTATGACACATAATGCTAAATCATAAAAGGGATGTGGCTGCACAGTGGTGCAGTGGTTAGCACTGTTGCCTCACAGCTGGAAGGTTCCTCATTCGAACCCTTTGGCCTTTCTGTGTGGAGTTTGTATGTTCGACCCGTGCATGCGTGGGTTCCCTCCGGGTACTCCGGCTTCCTCCCAAAGTCCAAAGACATGCTCGTTAGGTTCATTGGTGACTCTAAATTGCCCGTAAGTGTGAGCGTGAAAGGTTGGCTGTCTCTATGTGTCAGCCCTGTGATTGACTGGTGACCAGTCAAGGTGTAACCCCACCTTTCGGCTAATGACAGCTGGGATAGGCTCCACTAACAGGATAAGCTGTATAGATAATGGATGAACGGATGGAAAAGGGATGTAATGCCGGAGAATGAAGGAGGATGAGGACTCCAACGTGACACAGCCATACAAGAATTATATTGTCGGCCGTAACTGATCTTGACAGAGCACAATAGTAAATGTTTATTTCTAATATTAGGACATAGGTGATAATCAATCACGAAGAAAAAGAAAATCAGTGCTGTAATATAATATTAAGATTAAAATCTTATTTCCAGAGCTGTGCTCATCACCAGGGGATGTAATTTACTCTTTATTATGGCGGTTAGTTTTATTCTAGCAGCAAGAAACATAACACATTTGTGTATAAGGCCATAAAATCCATCTGTAACTAAACATAAACTTACCGACTGAAGTTTTTTGCCTGTTAAAATCCCATCAAATTCAAACCTTATATACCGTCAGGGGTAAAGATGTTATTTAAATCGAGTTAAAGTAGCACTTTAGATTAGCGTACTATAATGTCAAGTATCATCATCCATTATCTATGCCATTTATCCTGTTCAGGGTTGCGGGGGGGCTGGAGCCTGTCCAAGCTGTCATTGAGCGAGAGGCGGGGTTTACACCCTGGACTGATCGCCAATCAATCACAGGGCTATCACACAGAGACAGACAACCTTTCACACTCACATTCACTTTTTAGAGTCACCATTGAACCTAACGAGCATGTCTTTGGACAGTGGGAGGAAGCCGGAGTACCCGGAGGGAACCCACGCATGCACGGGGAGAACATGCAGACTCCACACAGACAGGCCTAGTAGTATTTTATATAGTGCTTATAGCTTAACCTAAAAAACATATAATATTCTATAAGCTCATTGAGGATTATTATGTGTAAAATTACAATGTGCAAAGTATAACTGTGTGAGGAAACTGTAGTGGCACTAAAGGAACAATATCTTCCTCAGAAATAGAAGGTGTGATTTCACACCCACAAACTTTTTATAGTAGTATAGTTGAACAGATGAAAGATCTTCCTGTGTGTTTAATTATACATGTGCATGACTGCATCGTACATATGCATACTTACTATAGGATAACCCCAGAAAGGACAACAGTACTTAAATGAAGCACAACCGCTGTAACAGTCACTTATGTTACTTCATAGCAAACAACAACGTAAGAACAAAGTGATCTGGTGGGTTTATCGACGAATAGTTGGAATTAAATACAGGTTGACCGTATATTTCCTACATCACTATTGGTCCTACAGATTTCTCAACATTTATTGGTACATTTGGAGGCAAATCTTTTAAGCTAATAACATGTAGTTCTTAAAAGTCTAAATAAAATGTTTCTTACATTGTTGTCAATTGTGTCCGTCAAGTTCAGTTCAGTCAGCTGCAGCCCACGAACAGAGTCATGACCTCCCCTCACTCTCTATCTGGGCAACGTTTCCTCCTCTTTACCTAATTGTGCAGAATAATCTTCCCATTAGTCTGTGACAGCGAACAGACGACAGACACTTTGGGTTCTATTAGCTCCAATAAGACTAAAGTGAAATTAGATGAGTGAGCTCTCTCTGATCTCTCTGCGGCCACATCATCAGCCACTGTCGCCTGCTAAAAAGATTAGGTCACAGACTGACGGAGGTGATCAGACTGCTGTTAACGATCCATCTCTTCGGTTGACTGTGATGTACATTTAATTGCTTGTGTTGAAGAATCTGTAAAGATTTTGGAAGCACATGAACACTGGCAGTGGATGAAAGATGGCCTTGGCCCTGTGTATTTTGGCCCCCGACTTGCTGAGCTCTGCTAGTTTCTGAACTCCGAGGGGTAAAAGGCAGCAGGAGGTTGAAGTAGCCTTGAGGATGGAGCTTTTGATTTCGGGTAGAGCGGTTCAAAAACCTCAGGAAAAGTAGAAAATCGGTGTTTGAAGTGAATAAGTAACACTCGATGCCTGGGAAAATATTGCTTGGGGCACTCAAATTAGGCATTCCTCCGACTTTTGAACATTTTGGCTCATTTGCTGAGGGATGGTTGATTTAGAAAAGTAGCAGCCAAGTATAGATTAACCAGCAACAGTTAATTAACATCAATTATATTAAATGTTAGAGTAGCGTAACCCCTGAAAATCATGTTTCTGCTGACTTCTTGTGGATGTTAAATTCTCACCTTGCAGCAGTGAAGTGTACTCTGGGGTGTGTCCGTACACACCCCAGGGAGGAAACTGTCCTGAAACTTTGTTTTTTGTGCATGGTGTTAAATCAGTTGTCAAACTTCTTGTTTTGATTCATAATGAATTGTCACAATCCCAGAATTTTTAAGAAACATTTGTTGCCAATCAGGAGCTAGCTGCTGCTCTATAGATAGTACTTTATTGATCCTCAGAGGGGAATTTCGGTTGTCTATAGAGTTGCTGGTTACAGAAATGTGTGCCTTGTCTGAATTCAGATTTCAAATGCTTCCTTTAATGATATCATAAGTGTCCTTAAAGAGAGGGTATTATGCTGTTTCACATTTTAAGACATTTATATAAGTTTACAATGTTGGATGTCCAGACTAAACGTGGGTGAAGTTTCAAATCTGTAGGTAAAAACATGTTGGAGTAATCCCCAGGCTCCTCAGCTCTGTGGAGTTTGTGACTTCACAAAGTGCAGCCTCAGCAGGCTTCGGAGACCTGGCCAATCAGAAGAAAGCGGGCTTGTAGGGGCGGGGCTTCTTAAAGAGACATAGCTGACGGAGTCGTTTCAGGCAGAGGCTGTATGAGGGCCTGCATAGAGCACCAGTGTGAGAAAATTAGGATTTTTTTTTGCTGTAAATTATGCTAAGCTACTCCACAGTTATCATAGAGTGAAATATGAAGCTTGCAATTAGCATAATACCCCCCTTTAAACAAAATAATATCAGTATTGTTAAGTAACTATTCTGTAGCTTTAGGTTATGGCCAAATTTCAGAGAAATAAAGTCTTGTCACTTTGGTATTGCATTTTGATCTAATAACTACAATGCCCATGAGCCTCAGCTGCCATTATCATGAAAAAAACTGCCATAGCTGCCAGAGTCATCAAAAAAGAACCAATAAATTGAGTTGTTTTAAGATGAAGTTATCAGTTTTCTAGCAATAGCACTGTTTTGACTTGTCATTCCATGTAACAGAACAACAATGCACCAAAAATAAACCTCAGTGTTAACGTCTCCCCTGACACTTTCACACACGCAGGCTTTTATATTTGAACCAGGGAGCACAGATGCTCATCTTTTGTTCTGAGTCCATCCAAGCCTTTGGAGCGCTCTACTGTCCTTCACCCTGTGTTCCATCGTCTGTGCAGAAAATAAATTGCACTAAGTCTGGAACCAAGGGTGCCCCACATAACTCCTCCAACGTCACAACTCTGCTGGAGAGCTCAGGAATTCAGTTTAATTTAAGTTTGCATGGTGCAAGTGAGTCTGTCTTGTTCAGCAGGGACAAAGTTTGAGACGAAGAACGAACTCTGCAGCCCGCTTGATTCATTCGCCAGAGACAAATTTTAATGAGCTGCTGGTAATTTGGACCCAAAGTTCCCTAATGAAGCTGCTCTGTGCTTAACGGTACAAGAAAGTGGCTGTAAAGAGCACTCGCTGTGTGTTCGTGTGAAACTTTCAAGCAGGAATTGAATAAATCTTTCTCAAAAAGCTCCTTTAACATAAACACAGAAGAGTCAAGGTTCCATGTATAACTGTTGATACCATTCCCAAGACCACAGCAGTGACTCTTTATGCTTCCCAGCATGCAACATTTCATCAATGAGAGCTGCTACATTCAGTGCAGAAGTGGCAGGATGCCTGCAGTACTTAACCAAAGCTCGCTAATATCTGATGTATGGACCCAAGTTCCCTTTGTCAGCAAGAAATCCCAGTTATATTGTGGAAAAGGAAACGGCTCATTAGTTAAATTACATTGGAGGACACGCAAGTCCAAGTCAATAAGCCTGATTAACTCACATTTGATCGATACACATTTACAAGCAACATGCCAATCTGCTGACTATGTTTGAGAAGCAGTCTGCAGCCTCAGGATTACTGAGACGTTCAGCGTTCCTATGCACCCTCCGTCCACGGTGCCCTTCTCCGGTCTGTGCATAATGAATGTTAGAGGCCACTAAATGTACTCTCCTGTATGTACCTGAGCAGGGGGCATGAATTATTGAACAAAGGTGAATCTGCAGAGTCAACAAGATGAGGATGTAATTCAAATAATCTGATGCAAACACACGGAGTCATCATAAATGCTGGTAGTATGCCCTTAAAAGATCCTAACAAAGGCAATCATTTAGGTTTAAGGGCCTTCAAAGGATATAGGGACGTTGTATCATCTGCTGTGGAGACATCTGCTAGCAGGCAGCCTGCTCTAACTCCCAGCTCGTTACATACAACAGCTTTATCAGTGGACATATGCTTCTCAATATTACGTTTAAGTATCTCTCTAGCATCATTTCTAGATGCTCTCCTCTTGCTTATTGGCTTGTTGTGCTGTTTATGTCAGGTAGCGTACATTAAAGAGCGCGCAAGGCAATGGATTGGTCAAAATAAAAGACTGGGGTTCAATTATCATGTGAAACCAAAAGACGATATTGAGTTATTTAAAGAAGTTCAGTTTCATATATTCTTTAAATCAGTTACTTAAAGAGGCGATTTTATGCTGTTTCACATTTTAAGACATTTATATAAGTTTACAATGTTGGATGTCCAGACTAAACGTGGGTGAAGTTTCAAAATTGTAGGTAAAAGTATGTTGGTGTAATCTCCAGGCTTCTCAGTTCAGTCTGCCGGCTGCTGTGAATGCCGGCTGCTGTGAACGCCAGCCTTAGCAGGCTTCGGAGAGCTGGCCAATCAGAAGAAAGTGGGCTTGAAGGGGCGTTTCTTAAAGGGACACAGCTGACCGAGTGGTTTCAGGCAGAGGCTGTATGAGGGCCTGCACAGAGCACCAGTGTGAGAAAAATGAGGAGTTTTTTTAATTGTAAATTATGCTAAGCTCCACTCCCCTTTAAGGCATGATAATACCAACGTTACGTGACGTAAGTCTTTGAGTTATGCAACTTGCGTGCATACGTGTTTGAATCCCCAAAACCTAAACACAACCAAGAATATAGTTTCTAAAAATAACCAAGACATTGTGGTGCCTAAACTTAACCAAACTGCAATCGTTACGCAACATTAACCACATAAATTGTTTTTGAAGATCAAAAACTCATAAAATGTTAAAGTTACTCGACATGCTTCATTTTAGGGGAACCAGTTCAGCTCAGTTGGTAGAGCAGACACCCCATGTACAGAGGCGAGGTCCACTACGCATCCACTGCAGGATGGACTCCTGCACGTGCAAAACTAAGGCTAGAAAATAAGTCATGTTTTTAAGCATCGTGCTGTTGACCAGGCTGACGTATTTAACGTTGGGAGTGGGAACATGTTATAATAGGTGGTGGCAATGCAGTTTGCTGTGTCATATGTGCTCTGCTCTCATAGGAGAAGCCTGGGATGATTTTCTGCCGAACTCACGACCGCACCATTACAGCATATCATGCTACAGCACACATGGATACACCATATAAAGAATTAATGTGCAGTTTTGGTGAATCGTTGACTCGTACTCAACATTGCTTATTCCCACTGTATCAAAAAGTCATAGGGCCACTCATTAAAGTTTAACACAGTGACTGGAGCACAGTGGATCTATCACTGTTGAACACGAGCACTCCCTTGGCAGAGCTTATGGAAAGCTATCCATTAATCAACAGAAAGAGAAACTGGAAGAGACATCCCTTAATGGTTGTGTGCTGCTCTAATGTGCACTAAAGGATTGTGATAAAAGTCTTAGGTATATGTTGTCAGGAGTTACAGCACAGATATACGTTATTAGAGTTGTTTCAAAGGGTGAAATGTGATTATTTTGGTAAAATAATATTTGAAATACCAACTAAACATCATCTAAACAAGCCTCCTCTCTCTGCTTCAGTCTGTTCACAGTTCTCCAGAGGAGTGTACGCCATTTTCGGATTCTACGACAAGAAGTCGGTGAACACCATCACGTCATTCTGCGGGACGCTCCACGTCTCCTTCATCACACCCAGCTTCCCTCTGGATGGGAATCAGCAGTTTATCATCCAGATGAGACCCGATATCAAGGGGCCCCTGCTCAGCCTCATCGAGTACTACAAGTGGGACAGGTTTGCCTACCTGTACGACAGCGATCGAGGTGAGTCTGGGACACATTCTTGTGTTTTTGGAAAGCTGATTTCCACATCTGAATCCCTGTTGCCTCTAATGCTGGAACCACTAAATTACCATAAAAAACAGCAGCTGTTGTCACCTTTTGATGTATTTCCATTGGAAATTGGATTGGGAAAGCATGACAGAATCTAATGGAATACATACGAGGCTTTAACTGCATATTCAGCACAGGCAATTATTTCTGACTTGATTAAAAATAACTTTTTGTTTCAAATGCAATCATCAAAAGATTGTGCTCAAGCTGCTCCAGTCAGTACGAACACCTGTTATATGCAGGAGACATTATGTGCATTTAGCACGGCACAGGTTAATGTAGGTAAAGGTCATTTTAGATCATGACAAACAGCTTGTCATATACAATTATCTACAGCACCTTCTATGTTAAAGAGTCTGTTGTATGAAATATGAAGAGGAAAAGAGACATACCGTAGACATGATGTGCCCTACAGATGTGGACATTAACACTTGATCTACATAGAGGAGTAGTTTGTTGCATTATGTGTTCATAATATGTGCGCTCAGACTAAAGCTAGTAACCGCCATGTTGTTTCACTGCTTGAACTAGTGTTGTGACGTTCACGAACGATCAGTTTTTTTTGAACGGCGAGAACTGAGTCATAAGTGAGAGCTGCTCTTTTTATAGTTGTCCCCAAATTTCACTGACCGCCCTAGATCCACTCCCCTTTACGCCGAATTACCACAGGCAGCTTTTACCAGCTGCAACTCCCCCATGCTGGGTCACGTGCAGTGGAATCATGTCACCACAACATAGTGACGACGGTGAGCAACATTATAACCCTCCTCCAAAGTTGTTCTTTTTTGTTGATTTGAGTTGTATCACAAATTATTGGCAAATCAATGACGTTGATACATTTTTCCATTTATTCCATCTACCTTGTAAGGTTGTGACGTTCGCGAACAATGAGGAAAGGAACGGAGCCATAAGATCCAGCTCCCTTCAAAGAGCTCTAATTCCCTAGACTAGCTTTGTGCGCCTGTTATTCTGGTGGACAGAGAAATACACATTTACCTATGCAATAATGCAGAACGTGAGGCTGCTACACAAGGGGCCCACCATCACAACCTAATCTAATCAATACATACACATTCACATAACAGGGACTGTGCCTTCAGGTGTACTCTGGGGTTTAGGGTCTTGTCAAATATGTGGACTGAGTAATCATCTGGTTAGCTGACAACCCGCTCTACCCCTGCCAACAACACAACACTCATTGTTTGAGCGTTACCAAATTTTTTTCCTCCTAGTTGATAAAATCTTTATAGATTTGTGAAACATTGCATTGCACAATAACAGGGCAGGGCCTTAGCAAGTACTGCATCAATCACCAAACAGCTTGGTTTATATACCAATGGCATATTCCTACATATCTCAAACCTATAAGTGGTATACATTGAAGGTTTTACTTCCAGTTTTCTGTTTTTATTTGTAGTAAAAGTTTATTTGATAATTCATTTATGGTTCTTCCTCAGCTTTGCACTGTCTCACTTCCACACAGCAAAACCACTTCTGGGAGCTTCCAGACCTATACTGCTGGCCTCAGGGCAAATTGTGCTTTTTAGTGATGAGACCGTTACCCCAACTAACCCTCACAGAAAAGAGACCAACACACAAACACACACACGCATAGCCAGCTGAGTAGTAGATTATCACCAGTGATTATCTGGTCACAAGCTCTAACTCAATGTCAAGCATCAACAACCTCCTGATGCATCAATTGGTTAGATGTACCAACTTCCCCAGAGACGATTGAGAGAAAGACATGACTCATGACTTATCCGTCTGCACATTTCAGTAAACAAAAAGTTCATTATGCAGCAATAATTATGCCCCGTGCAAAATACTCTCTTCTGGAAAGCGGGAAAAGTTTAGTGAGAAGTGAAGAGTCTCTGAGCCTGTGCACCTATAATTGGTTAAGATCATGGACTGTTTTTAATGCAACACAGTCAAAGATGAAAAATTATCCCCTCTCAAACTTTAATATCCAGACTTACTTCATATTCAAATCTATTTCATCTCTGTTCTTTGATCCCTTTCATCAGCGCTTTCTTGTCTATTCGACATTTATAAAAGTCAGGAAATGATCACTTTTCGAGCAGACAGTTTTCTTCTGCGCTGTCTGAATGGTTCTTTACACAATACTTTCTCATCGCCTTAAGACTCACATCTACAGGGTCTGTATATTGCATGTGTCTCTTCAAAATGGCAGACAGCAGAGGGCAAGAAAGAAAGAAGCAAAAAGGTTAAAGAGCACTTGCTTCTTGTGCGTTATCTCCCTCTGCTTTGTCATGCAGCTCATTCGGTTGTGTCGTCTGCTGATTGTGATTCTTTGCACTCTGGGAGAACAATGCAGCCTCCCACAGCAGGGAGGGACCAGGAAGGAAATCTCTGTTTCAGATACAGTTTCATTCTATTCTGTTACTGTAATGAAGGATGGAAATAAGACTTCAACAGTATCTGGTTACAGAATAATACACTATCATGGGTTTTTGTCCTCTGTTTAAAAGGAAAGCTAAGTTCTCAGGCTACACTGCTAAAGCTCCATTACCAAATTATTGAACAAAAACATTATTTTTATTTTCAGCTTGCTCAAAGAAGGAGTTAGGGGATTATTTGAAAAAAAAAAACTTGGGGGGAGTTAAATGATACTGACTGATTGATTACCTTCTTGGCTTAAGGTAACAGGAAGTGAATCTATTCAGAGAGGTACAATCACTACTGAAATACTAGTGTTCAGGCTGAATAGTGCCTGTGGCTTAAGACGGATTCAGTTCATTGTACTGCTTTGTCTTACCTTTAACTCTCTTTAAATCATCTCCCTTTACTCCCTTTTCCCCTCACACACACACATGCTCTGTCTTAACTTCATCCGCGCAGTATCTCCTCTTAAAGATTTTTATTTAAATAAATGTCTGTTAAGTCACTATCTATCACCAAATGAGGTAACACAATGGTGATTGAGCCTATGGCCCACTGATGAAAGCCTCTGCATTTGCAGTATTGCCTAGTTAGTGACGCGTTTTCCATCAGCCAGCAGTGGTTGGTCTGCCAGAGAGGGTAGGAGGAGCTAAGCGGCTGCTTTTCGGGTCTCTGCAAGTGTTGCGAGTAAACAGTAATCTACTATGGTTGAACAAACAAAGAAAAGATGGATGACTACAGATACAACTTCAAAAATAAGTGAAAATCCAAAGAGAAAGAAACAAATTTGACGCTCAGATGAAGCAAACAGTCTTAAAAGGAAAGCGTCCGTCAGCGAGGAAAATCAAGAGTTACAACCGGAGCCGGACGTGGACGTCACACATGCGACACTGTCTGGATATCTGGGAAGTGTGCTCCCGCAATTACCGTTTATCGCCATAGGTGCCGCCAAAGAGAATGAAATTGAGACCTTCGAGATTACCACTTTAAGGTGGACCAAGCAGGAAGCTGCAGAGTCGAAAAATGTCAGAAACTGCAGTTCCTTGAGTGGCCACTTGAGGCTGGCTCCAGAAGTGAGTCAGTCCCCATAGACCCCCATATTAAAATGGCAAACTTTAAGGCCGAATTAAACATATTTACACCCTAGAAACAGTTTCTGCCTCAGTTTTTTGATTTATGACAAGTATACAGGGGTATATTTTTTATATAATTCATCCATTTAAATTACATAAGCACTAAAAGTTATGCTAGGGCCATGGTGGCTGTGAGTGACAGGTGGATGCTTCTATCTGTCTGCTAGGTGTAACCTCAGCGAATTCTGTCACTGAATTTAACCTTTGTGTTTTTGTTGTTGGTGCTTTTTGATGGGATTTTTTTAATGCAAATATCGAGCAAATAATATGACTGTTGTACTAAAAGGCTGTCCAAGAAGTCTGTGCTCCAGCTTTTTTGTTAAGAGAAAATCTAGTTTTATTTTAAATATATGTCAGCACCACTTAGCAGGTATCAGCGCTCACCATATGTGGTCACCCTGGCATATGAGTCAGGATTGTTGTCAGCTTCCTGGCAGATAAGACGGAAGTTTGTACAGATGAGAACACTGGCTATTTTAAGTTACCTGGTACATGTCTTGACGTTAATTATACAGTCTATATGCTGGAACCTCTCTCCCATATCTTTTCTACATGTTCTTCCTCCTCTTCTCCCAGAAGCCCCTGCTAATCTTCCCAGTCAGCTTCGCTCTGACTGACAGCAGACTTAAACGCTGCTTCTCTCCAAAACCAGGGGGCACTTTCCAACCTGCCGTTCTAAATTGTCCTCCTGCTAATGCTAGTCCTGACCTGCTGTCTCCTACTGTACGTCCCCGGCGCCACTAAAGGGCCTGTTGTGCATATTTCATCATTGCATGGCTGTCTAATTAGGTCAGTGTGATCCACTCATTCCCATGGCAACCAAAGTGTAGAGAGAGACAGAGAGAGATTGTAAGTGACTGAGCTGGTTGGTAAATGATGCAAGGATGTGCGTGGGTGTTTCTCAGTCAAAGAGGGAGCCGAGGGAGAGGAGGCAATAGAGTTGCCGCTGGTTATGATGAATTCTATTAGCAAGTTGAGACTAATGGATGAACCAACACCAGCATTGTCAGCTGTTGTCAGTAAGTCAGTTTAGATAATGGATGCATGTATGTGGGCGGAAAGGCTCTCTGAGACACTCTTAATTACATTCCTTTGTCTCAGTGAATGCAGATATGTTCACAGAAAGACTTCGAGGAGCGAATTTGTCACCAAATCTCTGTTATTTAACGCTGCCACTTTGATTTATAGAAAAGGCACAAAGAAAGGGAAACTTATGTTTTACAACCTTGCCTTCTTATCACCAGTCCTATAAAAGCAGAGTTCCAAATCCTCCCAATTTAATTTTAGTGTTCAATGCAGGAAGTAGTGTGCCCTTTCAGCAGTGACGAGGAGACCCCACACAGACATCTAATTTGTAACTTCCCTTGTATCTATAGCCTCAATCTTTCCACAGCCATAGCTACGTTTTTGGTTGCCGTTCCCGGGCCAGGCTCTAACCTTAGAGCTACAATGATAAATGCTTTTAAATATCAGTAGATCAAAGTATGTTCTCTATGGAAAAGGGGTCACAAGTAATGACAAACTCCCCTCAAGCTGAACTTACCCTCCCGAGCTTTCTTAGGGAAGTCGAGCTACAACTACAGCCATAGCCAGTAGCTGCAGCCTTGGGTGGGCATGTCTCTTGCTGTAGCTTTAACCACTTTGTTGCTGTGGCTATATATGTATATACAGGTATACCGTGACATCACTCATTGCTTTGTGAACTATACAGTGGAGCATCTAGCAGGTTAAAGAAATACAGTATATAACCCTCACAATAGAGCTAAAAGGACAGTGAATATCAGGCTTACATTCATCAGTTGGTCAGATTCAAAATGAATGCTGATGTTACTTTGTATCTGTATCTGCTCTGTGTGTATGTTGTCCAGTTCCAAGTTTACCAAACTGAAGAATACAAAATGCCCCTAAAAAGGTAAACCGGGAATCATGATTGGACGACTCAAAAAGCTCACCGGTATGTGATTATCATGATTGATGACTGGCTGTCAGTCAAACTCCTCGCTATGGCAACACGCAACATCAAAGCCCCCAAAGAGAAGCCTCATCAGTCGTACTCGTTAGTGCTCAATACGATCTCAGAGCAGACCATCATCATGGCTGTGTCTGTGCCAAGATAATACAGATACAATTCATTGTCATACTTTTTGAACAGGTTATATAAATTGGCTAATAATATCATTATTAGACGGGCTGCTAATACCTTGTCTTTTCTCTTTATAAAGACCGGATACTACAGGTAAGAGTGCTGGATCTTGGGTGGAAAAAAAGTGAGTTGACTTAAGACTTGACTTGACTTAACTAAGGACTCGACTTGACTTGACTTGACTTGACTTGCCCAAGAAAAAATGAGTCGAGACTTGCTTGGGACTCGAGCAAAGTTGACTTGGTCTCAGCACTGTGTCATAGTGACACGTTGAATCAAAATGGCAGGGAAATCTGAACAGAGCGCCAAATATTTTTAAATCAAAGTATCGATATTTGGCTCCAGCCGATAATTGTATTGCACGAGTCAGGATGACGATATATTGTCGTATCGATATTTTGTCCCACTTCTACATAAAACATTTGAAAATGTTGATTTCAAATGTAATGTGTTGTTTTGCAGCATTGTTCAATGTCAATGCTCCTGGCTAAGTGTTATATAAAGTTCTAAACATTTTAACAAACAGGTTTTTGCAGCAGTATTAACAAAATCCTTTTCTTATTGTACCAACATTGGCACTAATTGTATCCAGTAAGATTTAATTATTCTTTTAATTAGGACCATTTAACAAATTCAATGAAATAAGGGGCACAGTCATCCATTAGAGCATGAGCACTCCTTATATTTCTACCAAGTAAATGACCACTCTTTCTCTAATGGCCGCACAGCAGGCAATCACAGAATACTGCTGTCATATCTTTCAGAGACTATGACCACATAATAGATTCAAGTGGTGCTTCAATTGGTATTATGCAGAAGTGGACAGTTATACCTGGGGGAAGGATGTTGGACCTTTACCATGGTGGATGTAGGAGGAAACAATAGCTTGATGTAAAGACATTACAGCCATAATGAAGCTGCATCTGTAGGCATTGAGCTGCTTTCAACTATGCATTATTTATGAGCCTTTTCCTGCCTTATTTGAATATTTATGCATTGTATTATGCATATGGTTATACAGTCATACATCATATGATTCTGATGTTTTTGATCAGTGAGCATGACGTTATGTTTTAGCAGCCAAGGCTACATGTGCAATCATAAGGAGAAGCAATGATCTCATTGAGTAAAAAACATGTAATGGTTTAATTATATTTACTTATACTCCAATATCACAGTTGTAATAACCTCAAATTGAATTTATGGTCTCCTTACTCTCCTCTGACCTTTTAAATCCAGGGCAACTTAGGGGTAAATAAGAGGTCACCAATGCAGTCATAGTTCTGCGCCTGTTTGAATGGATGGCATAATGTTGGCTGTGAGCCAAGACATGCCATATGTCTCATTGTAAACAGAAGTTATAATAAGGCATTCGTACCCAAGGGGAATATGCATCATACAGTACAGCAGTCTGTGAGCTGCAGAGGAAATTAGAGGAGCTGAGTCTTCGCCTGAGCTATGGATTTAGAGCAGCAGCACTGTTTTGTATTATGGTAATCTCAAGGTTAATTGTACAGATACAAGTATAATATCTGTAGTAGACTGATGTGCAGCAGATTGGAGAAATAAGCCAAATCATTGGAGTTTTTGATCAAACCTTTGTCAGTATTAACTCAGTGTTAAAGACACATATAAAGCTGATTCTAAATAACCATGGGCAGTAAAGCACTGTTGTTTGATGCCATAAAGTAATGTCATACTTGTTTCAGTTTGTTGTATTAACATTTTGGGGGTTAGCTTGTTTGCAATCATACCTGGAGTTTAATTAGAATTTTAATCAGGTTTGTTCTGTGTGTTGAGTGTTAGCTTGGTGCAGTCGCTAGCTTTAGGATTTCTCCTTCTGACATACTCCAAGCTTGTCTTATGATGGCTTGATGTGTTGTGTGTGTTCTTAGCTTAGCTGGCTAGTTAGCCACCGGTGAGGCTAGCTTCATTCAGGAACGAACAGAGTTGAAAGTCTGTGTTAGCTCCGAAGCTTCACTGTGAGAAAATACTTGTGGACAGCTGTGCAGGTGCTCAGGCAGAGCTAAGTTGCCGACTTAAGCTTGTGATGGTTCGTGAATCCATCCAAATCTTTAGCTGGATGCTTGTTCAGCACAATGCCACAGTTTGACTACTACATGTGTTAAATACAGTAGGTAGGACGTGTGGGGTTGTAGGCTTTTTGGTTTTGGACAGCACAATGGAGCTTTGAGGTAAAGCAATTAATGTAGCAAAAATGGTCTTTTGTCTGGATTACTTATTAAAATAATTACTTCTGCAGTGAGTGTTACTCGCAGAAGGCCCCTTACCCCAGATGAAATGTCAAACTGTGTTCAGATCATCATCTATTTTTTAAAACTTGCTTCCGGCTGTTTTCACTCGTGGTTAGGTCCATTTCACCACTGAGACTTGACTGAGGAAAAGACACAGAAGGTACGGTTACCAAACGCTCGTTAAACTGTTGTTTTGGGCGTCTAGTCATCCAACTTTAATGAACCATATTCAGTTTTTATTTTAATCAACTTGTGCTGGTACAATCTTTTTCAGTGTTTGAGTAGACGGTCCTCTTTTGCTGTTGTATAAGGGAAGCAATGACGAGCAGCCTGTAGCTATAAATAAAAATTCATAACAGGGATTAGGCAGCTAGATCAACAGATTTTATGGGGAGAAAATGCAAACAATTTGAAATGTTAGAAAAGAAACTTTTTGGACATACTGATGTCCTGATATAGACGCACATGCATGGTACAAGGACAGTCCCGTCCTCACATACGGTTCAAGGACTCTTAATGATGTAAGATTAAATTTTAATCTTAACCACCATTAATGCAGCATCAACATTTACGCCCACATTTTGCTTCTGTCCTTTCATTATCTTCACGGTGAATCACTCTAAATTCTAATTATCTCATTTAATAAGCATTGATGAAACAGTCACATTTAACCACAGCATAATGACCTTACTGTAATTATGATGTATAGTTCATTCAGATAAAACTGCAAGCCTCCATTTTCCTCCCCAACATCATAAAACCTCCGCCGCGTCGCATGAAATTGATTACATCTGTAATTCACCTCGCTGTAGCAAGGCGGGATGAAACACTCGACCCTTTTATCAAACCGCTCTCCAAACGCCCTCTGCAGACCAGGGATCAATATCAGCAGGGAATCTGCTGTGAAACTAGATAGAGAGGGTGATAGGAACATAAGTTTAAGTATGCCTCTAACAGACTGCTCTTCAGATTGATGGACAGCTGCTGGGTGTAATTGAATTACTCAAATATGGCAGCATATGTCTGTTCTTCATGTATCATTTGGCTTAACAGGTTTTGAGGTAAGGGATAAATCAGGTGATTGCAAAGGATTGTATAGATTGAAAGATTCTTTTATTAAAGCTCATCCACTTCTTAGGAGAACAGGGTCTTCTCCTGTTTAGTTTTTCTATAGGCAGTAAGTGCTTTGTCACTATATAGATCCTCAGAGGGGCTCTGGACGCTGCAAAATGTTAAAAAAAACCTTGACTCATCATCATTCACGCTTTTTTCCTATGTCCAATCAGATGGGAGGGAAGCCTTCTGTGGCAGTAACAATCAGGAAGGACAAGCAAGTAGTTGTTGATGGACACTAGGAGCTACATGATTTTGCCAATCATAGATGCCATGAAGGCCTTGGGGAAAATAATGCAGTACTTAATATTTTGTTGAACCTGTTTAGGACGGACTAATAACTATTTATTTCTGTAAGCGCACAACCAGATATTAGTATGGGAAGTGTTCTGGTTTCTGTTTGTAGTACTTTTGTAGTCCGAGTAGTACTGACCAATCCCCTATCAGCAGGCTTTGTTGTATGCAGGAAAAAACAGTCCGTGTGGAGAGCAAAAGCAGGCGAAACGTAATGACATCCTGGCTCTCAGTGGCAGTCAGCTGATGCCAATTTAGTTTTTTATTAGTCTCTATACACAGATGTAAGTTCAGCTAACAATCTGCTCTAGATCAGAAATTGCAACTTTGCTACAAATTTACACAACGCTTTGTCGCAAAAGCCGATCAGCGTTTAGATTTCCTGACTTCCTCGAATGCATCAGAAGTGATCGAGCCGACCTCCGCTCAACAAACGAGCATTTTAAAGTAGTTTTCTTCTCCTCTTGAGGACAGACCTGACAAAGCTTCATTTTTACTTTTTACTAATCTGCATCATGATGTTGTTGCAAACTTAAGACTCGGAAAGTATATCACAAGAAAATATTTTTTTCTGGTTAATTGGACTATAAACAATGCAGCGCACAGAAAAGTTTTATCGCAAAACAATGGCTAAACCAGAATGCCCGAAATGTTCGTCATTGCTCCCACTGGCTATCGCGTCGTCAGACTGTGGCCGATGGGTTACGATAGGGAACAGACATAATGTAGGCATAAACACAATAGGCACTGTGAATGCGCTCTGATCGGGGCCTTAGTACTTTTCAGTTGTGGGAAGCCAGTGAGGGATGAGATTTTGATGGAGGAAGCCAAAGACTGTCCACACCTTCCCTAAAGGCCAAGAGAAGGGTGAGGACAGGGGAACAAACCACGGTTCTTAGAACTATTTCCATGTAGGTTAATACATACTTATTTGTTCTGGAGTTTTTTGACCATATATGATGCTCCTCATCAGCCAAAGAAGTTTTCCGATGTGTCCTGGAACTTTGGATGTTAAGACTTTCCAATATGCTGAGAATTTTTAGGACTTGCCTTTATTGGTTTAAGTATTGAGCTTGAAAGTTTGTTCGGAATGTCCTCAGGTAATGCAGACTAGTGGAAATAATGGAAGGATTTAACATCGACAGTTCAATGAGAACTGAGCAAACAAGCAAGAGCAGAGACTATTTCTCCAACAACTTAATTGCTTCAAAAATTGAGACAAAAAGGCTTGTTTAAAAACTCAGTCATTATTCAGCAGTGAAAAACTTCTGCTGTTGATGCAGTCAAGTGTATTGTTAGACCCACTTTACCTCCCACATGCTGGCCAGGTTCATGCCAGAACACCTGTGACTCATCTTGATGGGCTCTTTACATAAAGCATTGCGTCTGTTAAACCTCCACAGGGTTGGAAAAAGCAGACAGTGAACGCAGACACTCTGCAATAAAAAGAGCTACGCCCATGCTTTTGAATAAGTCTAGTCTGCTACATCATTTGTTTGGAGTTTATTTTCATACTTTTTTACTGCCTTTGCCACAGCGGTTCTGCTCTGTTGCCATGACTTTCTTTTCTTTGTGGAAGTGCAGCTGTGCCCATACAATGAGACACGATTATATTGTATACAATCAAACATCCCAGTCATGATTGGAGGGCCAGTTACAGGGAAGTCGTGAATTCACCGCACAAAGGGCACTAAGAGATACACAAACTGTGCTGACATAATGCATGACATCTTCTTGGAATATCGCTCAAACATTGACAGTTCTTCTCAGGTTTCTGTACCAATAGATATCACGTATAAACCCGTCAGACAGAAAGAATGAGCAATGTTTTAATCCCACCTTTTCTTCCATCCCCCAGGCCTGACGACGCTGCAGGTTGTTCTGGACACGGCAGCAGAGAGGAAATGGCAGGTTACAGCCATCAACGTGGGGAACTTGAAAGACGAGAGGAAAGACGAGGCATACCGCTCACTGTTCCAAGACCTGGAGAACAAGAAGGAGAGGAGGGTGATCCTGGACTGTGAACAGGACAAAGTCAAAGACATCATGGACCAGGTAGAGTCCTTTTTTTGTCTCGTCTCCTTGGGCTTCTGATAGGGTGGGACTATTGTTGTCTTCAAAGGCATCCCCTTTGGAAATTCAGTTTGTGAGGTCAGAACAGGAAATTGTCTTCGCTTTACTTTAGTTGCTAGATGTTGCAGAAACAATCTGTAACATGTTTGATCACTTTAACCTGGACTGTAATGTATGAGAGCAAACTTCAGTAACACTTTTAGCACAGTGTTGTTGTGATGCTGTGTTGTATTACTTGATCTAAGAGCAAGTGAATAAGATTTGAACTGGAGTTAAGTTAAAGGAACACTGCATGCTGGAGCCATGTTCTCAGCTGGTGTAGGAAGTGGCAGTCTGCTGATAAGAAGCTGACTGCTTTGGGTTGGTCAGGTCCAGTTTGTCTTGATTAAACTTTGCCTTTCTGAATGGATGTGGCTTCTGGATTTGGTGTTAAAATGGAGTTTAGGATTGAGGCAAAGCTGGCTGATGCAAGCCTCTGATTTGACAGCAACTCAAGAAAGCTAGTATCTTCAATTTCATTTGCTCCTTCCTTACTGCCAGGAGCGAGTGATGGCTTACATCTTCTTAGGCTCACCTCAGCTGGCTCCTGTTGGCTGCATGACATTTCTCCAATATAACTTATGGCTTTGGTTATATATTTCTATGACGTACAATGCTGACAACACAAGCTGCTGGTTGGGTTGTTGCTCACATGATAACATCAACTGAGCACTTATCTTTGACCTTAGTTTATCAGTCCTGTTGGAATGCAAATTGTATAATTCATGAATGTTTTGTTTGGCCTGATGTTGCAACATGTACGTCAACCAAAGAGGTTTGACTAGGCCACCTGGAGTGTTTTAAAGGGGCCATATCTTTTGAATGGATAATATTATATTGTGCATGGGTTTCACATGTTTGGGTGTTTATTGTTCACAGTGAAAAAGTGAAAACTGCATAATCTGTGTTTTTCCAGAATGACATGTTTAAAAAGGTCGCCTCTGAAACGGGCCGTTCAGAACAGCTGCAGGTTTCTATGTGGAACCTTGTTCTCGCTGAAATCAACCAATCGTCATTCACCTCAGGCCGCCTTCTTGCACGAGCTTGTAGTCAAGACTTCAACTTGTCATTCCGATACCTCCTGGTGATTCTGGCTCGTACATATAAGGCCAAATATCCGATACTAGAGCAGCCATGTTTTCTACAACTTTGGAGTGACAGTGCAGTGCGGCCGCTCCCCCACATGGGATCGCACATGTGGGGGAGGGGCTACTGTCACTCCAAATACTGTCCGCCAATCCTGCCTAAGGTCTGACCTTTGAAACGGCTTGTTCGTTTCAGGAGGAAGGAGAGGCTTCGAAAAATAATATAATTAGAATATATGTACAATTTTTACAACAAAACAAACTTTACCAACGTGATTCAATAAAACATTCGAATAAAAGGAAATTGATTGCATAGCTAAAATTGAGTACGTCCCCTTTTGCATAAATATTTTATTGGAAGAGGAAGAGGAAAAAAATGTCATTACGAGAGAATAGCATTTGGAAGTGTAAATAACATGAGGAAATTATGAGCAGAATTTTTTTAAAAGTAAGGGAGTGCAGGAAAGACTAACAACCGTATTATACTTTAATTACTCCTGCAGGACAATAGTGATAATCAGCGGAAATATGAGCATTTGAAACAGCACTTGGAAAAACAACATTGTCTCGTGGACCTGGCAGTCCAGCAGATGTAGAAAGGCACCATAACAATTACACTAATTGTCCTTTAGGCTGTAAACAAAACTGCAATTAAAGGCAAAACAGATGCACATAAAGAGGTTATTTTTACTCTACCTCTTACCCGCGAGAGAGGCTTATCGATTAGCATTTAAAGCATGCCAACGTCTGTTTAAGCGAATGCTGAATGAAATCAATGCTCACAGCCTGGGAGCCTGTTTATCGGGGAGAAACAGAACCCATTCAGGTGGAAGTTTCTCGCTTCGTGTCAAAGACATTTACGTAGGAGATCCAATACATTATTATTCAAATCTGCTTCAAGTAGCTGTCCCGACAAACGGCGGTGCCAGTCAAGCAGCAGGATTAGTTTCAGGTGTGTCGTTTATGTGAGGCACTGAAACGGTGCAATATTTCTGTTAGTGCCTGCGTTTTTCTGCTGCTTTACTGATAAGGGAAGTGGATATCTCTGTCTGGCAGCATTCGTGACTGTGAACGCCACAGTTTTTAAAGTGATAATGGCCAGAACTGTCAGCCATGTTCGGGGGTATAGTGACAAATTAATGCCTGAATACAATGGTAGAAATGTGTAGTTTGAATGTAACTATTATTACATTTATGCGTGTCTTATCTCTAATTGTCACTCTCTTGGTCTGTTAAGGAATTACAATGAATGTTTTCCCCAACAGCAGTGACAACAGAAAAAGCTTTGAAACTGCTGGCTGTGGTGCTGCGTGTCATTTTAAATCTGTGCAATGCCAGAACTTTTTTATTATGATATTTTGTTTGCACAAGACGTATTTAATAAGGTTAACCATCTGTTATGTGTGCGTCTTTGCAGGTCATCACAATTGGGAGACATGTCAAAGGCTATCACTACATTATAGCCAACCTGGTGAGTTAACACACCTTCTACACCTGTTGTATTTAAAATCCTTTGCATGGTGAGATAAAATGTGTCTACATTATTATTCTTTTTAGGGTTTCATTGATGGGGATCTCTCCAAAATCCAATATGGTGGTGCCAACGTGTCAGGCTTTCAGATTGTGGATTTTGATGATCCCTTGGTGTCCAAGTTTGACCAGCGATGGGAGGCCTTAGAGGAAAAGGAGTATCCTGGTGCTGACAGTAAAATAAAGGTGAGTTTTAAGTAGCATGCGTGTCTGAGTGCACACTATTTTTCTTTATTCGTAGTGCATAATTGTTGTAAAAGTCTTTGTAGGCACTTTCATGTGCCTCAGTTGCTCTAATGTGTTTATAACCTGAAAGTAAATGATGCTGCCTCAGTCTGCATCACCCAACTTTACGCTCACATATACTTACTGTGTGCATTATTAAACATCTCTATACATAAGTTCAGATTTTTATGCACTGTTACACAAACGCATATGCATTTTCCCATGAGCTGAGTGCTTGGATTTTTATAGAAAAAGATGTTCTTTCATATGCATGCAATACGTTATGAAACCAGAATATTATATAGATTTGAGCATTCAATTTGCTGCCCGTACAAACCCTCAACTAAAACAAAATATCAGCTCTCTCAGACGTGAATGCGCCTCCCAATCTTGTGAACATTGTAAACTGCACGGTCACATTTGAATTATCAGCCATCACCAAACATATTCTCCCAACAGTTGTCATGTTCAAGTTCTTTTAATTGCCACACAGCTTGTTGTGATGAAAAATCGCGCTGACATTTACAGCCCAAAGACGAAGTGCTACGGAAAACATAAACATGACTGATAAAAAAAACACCAGCACCATACATAATGTACACTCTAATTAGGAAAAGATGCCTTAATACAAGAGAGGATAATGAGCAGAGGGAGTGGTGTGTGTGTGTGTTTTGGAACTTCAGAGGAGGTTACGTTATTTTCAAAGTGATCTAAGATGGTCATCCTCATTTGCTTGATGGGTGACTCTAAGGTTATAACGTAGAGTTGAAGCCTCTTGAGTCAACTAATTAAATACTCTATAAAAAGATGAGGAGGCGAGATTATGCTTGAGATCCAGGAGTTGACCAGAGGCACAGAATTTAAACTTCCAATGCAGTTTGCCTCAAACTATACAAGAGTAATATTTGGATGAATGAATGCAGTTGAGACAAACCATCATACCATCTCATGCCTGCTAATTCGGACCCCATAGGTCTGTCTAAATGGAATTTAGGTTTTGGGAAATATATCCAGCCAAAGTGTCCAAAAGACATTTGGAGGTCTGGGAGTTTTCTCACAGGATAGGATTTTTTTTTCATCTTTTTCTGTGTCCAATGTCAAAAACAATCTTTAACGAGCTGCAATGGTAAACGTGGTAAACAACCTCTCTTACAACTATTTTTACTCAAGAACAAGAAAGGTTGTGTATTTAAAGGATAAGGCTGAGAAAACTGAATGCTGAATTCTACTTCCCTACATTGTCCGTAGGTTTTAGCCTCAAGCCAATTAATTACTGCTGAAGACAAAACTTTGAATATCTGGTCCTCGCATAGCAAACAGCAGAGCTTAAATATGTTCATGTCATTGTAGTTTTTAGCAACTTTTTACTCAAGGAGTACAAATATGTGTTTTTGTTAGGGAACTATTTTCAGCAGACAATTTGGCGCTCTCATGAGTATTTATTATAGCAGGACACATGTGGGGTCAACTCAAATTGACCTACAGTGTCCAACCTTTATCCCAGACCTTTTTGGCAGTAACAAGTATTTAAAGAGAACTCTGAAGGTAGAAGTTAAGAGTGGTTCCAATTGAACGACAGTTGAACATGGGTCCGTCTGTCCTAAGTTTATCGTAATGAAGGACGATGTCACTAGATACAACAGAGTGGCTCATTGATGAACTTTGGACAACAACAAAAGTCTTCTGCACAAGGATAACCTATAACAGGGCTGGGTGAGGGTTAACATACAACTGAGGTTTAGTCTAAGGGTCTGATTCCTATCTCTGCCCATTGTTCTTCCCTAGTACACATCAGCGTTGACCTATGACGCGGTGCAGGTGATGACGGAGGCCTTCCGCTACCTACACAAACAGCGCATCGACTTCACCAGGAGGGCAAACAACGGGGACTGCCTGGCCAATCCTGCCGTTCCCTGGGCTCAGGGAGTGGAGATCGAGAGAGCGCTGAAACAGGTATGACGTTGCACATGCACACATCATTTGTTGGTAAAAAATCTGTTGCCGTGGTAACAGCTTAGGAAATGCACCCACAAAGGCAGAAAGGGCTTCACAGAGATTGATTAGAGACTGATGTTTTTACCACGCATGTGGATACAAACAGATATACTGACAGCTATTCTTCAGAAGAGAAACAGAGGTCTACCGACAGGCCGTCCTCAGAGCTTTGATGAAAGGCAAGATTAGTTTCACTCCTGCTGAGAAATGAAGCCTGACAGCCAAAGTGGATATTTTTTTCCCTTTGTTTAAGGGCTTTCAGGCTGTAGCTACGACTTCTGAAGTTCAAATCAAAATTGAAGTGAGACGCCTTTTAAGTCAAGAGCAACTGGTAACAGATCTAAAAAGTATCTGTAAACTTTAGGTATTGACGTCCAAAACATATTAACTGCATTCACAACTACACAATGGGTACTAACTGCAGTATCTGTGGAGGTAACTTGTAGAAAAAGTACCTGTCAAATATGTGAAACATGCTTTACAAATAGAAGTGCCTTTGGTGCTTCACCCAGGCTCATCACCTTGAATTTGGGTGATGAGCAATCAACCAACTGACGGGATGCTCAAAGGTTTTTCCTTTAAGCTGTATCTGTCGCTCGCACTTGTTCATCTGAGCTTTTTAGAATTTGCTGAACTCTTTCTTTTGGCCATGAGGCACCCTGAAGATGGATGTCTACAAACATAACTGTATCCAGGGTGAGATTTTTGTCGTGCTGTAGCGTTTGAGGGTAATGTCTCAGAGTTGCTCTACGATCGATCATTACTTTGCTTTGATGCCATCAACTGGTACCCAGGAAGTCTGGGGATGCAGGACAAACGACAAAAGAAATCTGTTCAACATGCATATTTGGCATCAAGGATAAGTCCAATGTGTTTTGATTGGAAACATTACATTTAAACTGCGTTTACAAAAAAACTCAACAGGGTACCTTAAGCCTCCTTCTGGTTCTTCCTGCCTTGGCCCGTTTGGTATTTAATTTGGCTTCCAGTAAGAGAGGAGGTGGAGACTATTTTTCAAATGTCTGAACACATGCTGTGTCTATGCTGTGATCTCCTCTCCAATCTGGATGCCAATAGTTTCCTTATGTCTTTCCACTGCTTTGTAGCTCAGCATGAAACCCCATTTGAAGTCCTTTTGGATCCTGGCACTCACTTTGAGATGGAGAAGAGAATAACAGGAAACCAATCTCCAGTGAGCCTTATGTCAATAGGAAGGGTTCAGAGACTTCTCCCAAGCTGAAATGGACTACACGCAGAGGCAGAGGCAGAGGCAGAGATAAAATGCAAAACTTTTCTTCATCCTAAATCCAGGATGATGAGCTCCTACAATATAATTTTTTTAGTGATAAACTCACTGCATAACAGTTTGAAAATAAACTCCATCAAAAGTTTCAGCAATCTCTTTCAAACCAGCTCCATAACTCAAGCTACTGGAAGGGTCACCGTTGTAGCTGGAATCTGCTCACTATTAAAGGACCTACAATTAGTGTCAGTTTTTGGTTCCACATTAACTCACATCGAACTACCTGTTTCAATACAAAACACATCAAAATGCAGATTTCACAAGGCAAAGAAGTGTTAAGGTACTTTCTGCATTAAGCTGGATTTTCCTGTCTCTAAGGTGCGCGTTGAAGGCCTGACAGGAAACATCCAGTTTGATCAACACGGCAAGCGAGTCAACTACTCAGTGAATATCATGGAGTTAAAGACCAATGGTCCTGTAAAGGTAAGCATGTGGATGGTACCCACCCTTTGACATAATGTAACTGTGTTTCTACACTTTGAACTGCAATCTTTGAGTTGATATAACTGTTTTCCTCCTGGCAGATCGGATACTGGAATGAAGTTGACAAAATGGCTGTCACCAAATCGGATGTCTTTGCAAACGAATCAACAGGAATGGAAAACAAAACAGTTATTGTCACCACCATCTTGGTAAATATAATATGTGATTGCATAAGTACAGACTGCTTTGAATGTCTTTTGATTATCTACCATCTGCTGTCAAGTAACAGTTAGCTTCCAGTAAAACATATGGTACAGAAGATGGTAATTATTACTTCTAGAAATGAATGAATCATGCCTTCAGTTTGACAGCTTCAATAACACCATGCCACTTATTTTTTTGCTACAAAGATGTGCTTTGTTTAACACCATTGCCCTCTTGTATTCATAATGGCCTGCTAGCCTGGTTTGAATTGCCCGTCTTTGAAGCTGCTTTTACTTTGTAATTCAAACCACTTGTGCTGAGCAGTGTTTTCCGTTTTTGCCTTTGTCCTTCAGGAAGCTCCATATGTCATGCTGAAAAAGAACGCCGACCTTTTCTTAGACAATGAGCGCTACGAGGGTTACTGTGTAGATCTGGCTGCCGAGATAGCGAAACACTGTGGCTTCAAATACCAACTGAAGATAGTGGGGGATGGGAAATATGGAGCCAGAGATGCTGAGACCAAGATCTGGAATGGGATGGTTGGAGAGTTAGTGTATGGGGTAAGTTATCTTTAAGAAGAGGTAACTAAAGTCCTTATTTTGGTTCCTTAATATTTTTTATAGCAATATAAACATCAAGACATAAAATAAAATCAGATTTAAAACCTGTTTTCTTTGTTTCGTCTTGTGTTTTGATAGAAAGCAGACATTGCTGTGGCTCCTCTGACCATCACTTTGGTACGAGAGGAAGTGATTGACTTCTCCAAACCCTTCATGTCTCTTGGAATCTCCATCATGATTAAGAAGCCTCAGAAATCCAAACCAGGAGTCTTCTCTTTCCTGGACCCGCTGGCCTATGAGATCTGGATGTGTATTGTTTTTGCCTACATCGGCGTCAGCGTGGTGCTGTTCCTCGTCAGTCGCTTCAGCCCGTATGAGTGGCACACTGAAGAGTATGAGGATGGGCAGATCCAGACCAATGAGTCGACTAACGAGTTTGGCATATTCAACAGCCTGTGGTTCTCCCTTGGAGCCTTCATGAGACAAGGCTGTGACATCTCACCTAGGTAGGTTTACAACATTAACGACTACCATGTTTTTCTCAGTTTACTGTCCAGAAATGGTGACTTGCTTATTATGACTTGTGCTAATTTGAATGTAAGTTTCCTTAATCACATTTAATAGAACCTGATTATAGGGATGTTTTTTTCAAATCAACAAAGTGTATATTTATTGCTAGCAGCTTGTTTCTAGAGATGGCAGGGTTGCACAGTCTGTAGGCCCAACACTCAAGTCCAGAGTGAAGTATCAGATCTATTTGATGGACCAGAATCAATTGACAATTATATACTACTCACAATAAGTATGAATTTCAAATGTCCAATACTTGCGCAATAAAAGGATATCTCTAAATCTAATGCCTGTCAGCCATAGGTGTGCTTTCAAATGAATGCTAACAAGCTCATTTCAATTCTTAGTGTTAGCACATCATGCTCGAGTTTAACTTACCAATACCAATACCAGCACAATAGACGTGAGTATGGGAACATTAAGTCATTTTAAATATACTCGTTTACAATCTAACTGTATGCTATCAAGCTAACATTAGCATGTTAGCATACTATTGTGCGTTAAAATAATCTATTTTGATGAAGCGAACACTCACGTCTTTCTTCTACCCCAAACAACACAATTAGTTTTGGCTTCATCCTGGCAAGAATCTGACTATTTGTTTTCTGGTTGGCAAAACTACCTCATACAGCTTCTAGCAAGGCTTGAACTTTGAGTCTTGCTAGCATTCCAGGAAAAGTTAAATTAATCAAAAAGAATATTAAATGAATTAAGACATTTTCAACTGAAGCTAAATCAATGTTGGTAATAGTACCCCTGCTGTGCAATATTTGATTAATCAGTGGCTAAAAAGTTATTTTATATTTCTCAGTGGGTAATTATATTTGTTTATAATTATATACATTTACTTTAGGTTAAATTACTTTTGTAAGTAAAAACTTGACTCAGCAGTGATGCTGGCAAGTTAAGAGTCATGGATACCTCAGCGATGAATCAACATGTCTTCTTCATCTCATCCCTGTGATGTGATTGAGGAGTGTCAGCATGACTCCAAATCAAGAGACAGTGTTATATATATCGTTATATAATGTCTGACACAAGGATGTCATTACTCTATTCTAAATATTTGTTGAGCTTGTTCGTTTGTTGGAGCCATAAAATTAAACCCCGGACAGAACCTCAACATTTTACTTAAGGTATGGATTTAGTGCTACTGCAGACTGCATAGTGCACCGTCACTGTATGCTACAATGATTTTAGAGCTAAGAATAGTTCTGTACATTCATTTGTTTGTGATTTAGGGCTTTACATAAAAAAATTGACTTGAAAGTACTAACAAAGCACAGCTTGTCTCAGGGGGTTAACAGCCTTTTAAGCAAAAACACCCTCAATCTTTAGACCCTCGGATCCGTAACAATGTGAAACGACTCTGCATCTAACCACTGCCAGAAGCAATTTTGAGCTAACTAAAGAAGCGTTCATTAAAGTATGTCACAATTATAAGTCAACTCAAGATAACATTTCTTTTTGACAAGGTAAAATGAGAGCTTCATTTGTGGTAGACATCGTGTTTACTTTAAAAACACTTATGTTGTGAAATTAAAGTAGAAATCTGGCAACCTCAAAAAAACAGGTCTTCTGTAGTAACTCATGGTATAGTAATATTCACTTGCTTCACAATATCCCACGAAAAAGTGTCTGAACATATGTGAAACTTCGCCCACTCATGTTGTGCAGCAACTACAACTGTAGTTGAAGCTGAATGAGTGTTAAAACTGTGTGAAGTACCATTGAATCATAACAAAAGTGATATTTCTATCTTTGTGTTTCCAACAGATCTCTGTCTGGGCGCATTGTCGGTGGCGTTTGGTGGTTCTTCACTTTAATCATCATCTCCTCCTACACTGCAAACCTGGCTGCTTTCCTGACAGTCGAGAGGATGGTCTCTCCCATTGAAAGTGCAGAGGACCTGGCTAAACAGACTGAGATCGCTTATGGGACGCTGGACTCCGGCTCCACTAAAGAGTTTTTTAGGGTAAGAGATATTCTCTTTCTTTTCTCCACCTGTGGGAACAAAGGCTTGAGGTTTTAGTCTTAGTCACTGAAATGCAACACTTCACTTTCGAATTGAGCCATGGTCCTTTGCTGGAAATACAA